>NC_141685.1:432667571-438467571 GCF_964263255.1 Lissotriton vulgaris | reverse complement strand
CCAATGCCCAAGATAAGACTGGTACCTCACCACCACCTCGTCAGAACATCCTTGGACTTCGGAAGACTACACCTCAAGAAAGCTCTTCTAAAGAAAGATGACTGCTGACCTCTGCCTGGTATCCTTTTTTCGTGCTCCAGGGATGCAATCTGCAGAAGAACATTTGACTCCAACACCGTCCAGAACACCATAGAGGACTGGACCCTGCAGGAACTCGATCTGGAAAGAGATCCAGTGCCTAGAAGTCTCCTCTGAGGACCTGGGACCCACATGAACATCCAGAAGGAACATTCTCAGCAGTTAAAGAAAGGAGGGACTAAGAAACATTTTTAACCTCCAGGTGGCCAGGACAACCTGCCAAGGCTTGCCAAGAGAAGACTATCTAAAGCACACAAGAAGACCAGGTTTGGCTGTGTCCCATGCAATAACCAGAAAACAACAGGTAATTAATGATTATGTTATATCTTGTATTTTACTGAGCCTTCACAAATTGTCTATGCTCTCACAGTATTAATTTCAATATTAGTTATTGTCCCATGGTTTCTACAAATCAAATGCCTGTCTTTTTCCCATTGGTTAGAAACTTGAGTTCTGCAAGGGGCTGTTTAATTTACCACACAAGATAGTTTTCCAATTCCCCTCAAAAGAAACAGACACCAGCTCCACACCAAGTACGTCATATGATTTTGTTTGGTGCAGTCCGATACCCCAAGATGTCCAGGGCCTGCTATATCAGCTGCCCATAGGAACATCATCTGTTTTCCATTTCTGAATCCTTTTTCTTTAGTCACCACCACTATCGCAAGGAAAGGTTTTCTGGATTTGATGTTCCTCCTGATCTCTGCTGCTTCTTTTCCCTTCACAGTTGAGCTTGGAGCTTTTTGTCAATGAAAAATTAAAAAGGTGTCCAAACTCGTGGCGCAGTACATAATTAAGGCTTCCAGCCTTGCCTTGCAGGAGGATTTCAACAACTAAAAAAGAGAGGGCAAAAGTTTGGACGAGGCAATAAATCCTCCCATCAATGACGCAATCTCATACTATGAAGTCCAGCTTTCTGTCTCTCCGAACACTCAGTGAAAGTGCCAAAAGCTTCAGTGAGAGCACAACAATGACATACATTAAGGGTCCCTTGCAAGCCTCAGCATTGGACCTTGACTTTGACACTTGGAATATGGCGGATGGCATACGCATCACCTTTTGACAGACTCCTGTCCTCCAAATAAAGCTCTAACTGAGAAGGTAAAACCTTTGAACGGGGTGACCAGGCTTGTGTATCTACCCCCATTGCCACCACGGTGGCCTGAAATTGTACCTTGCTTCCAGTCAACCATGTACTGTTACTTCTGATTGGTGCTTTACCCATTGTAGGTACTTTTTGCCTTAAAACTTTCAAAATGCATATCTCTGGGTTCTCTCGCCTAATTTTAATCAGTTTCTTCATTTTTTTCTCATCAACTTGTTCTGTATTTTCATAATTGGGTTAAGAATATTCTTGGGTTGTTTTCTTGACTTGAAAATAGCTGGTAATACTTTAACTTACCATGCACTTCTTGGAACATTGCCAGCTTCTTGTGCCATAGCTTTCAGGACTTCAGCAGAGATTTTCTACAAACTGTTGTTGGCCTAACCAGATCGTGTTTATTATGTTAGCAGGGACCACCCTCTCAAATTAATTTTCCCCTTTATGACAGCAGGTATATAGTCAGAGTTAGAAATAAATTAAAAATCTCTGCTAGGTCAAAACATGCCTGGTCTAGATTAAACAGTAAAAAGAAGCAGTAAAATGTAAATGTGTTTTGTATTTATATAGCGCACTTCTACCCTGAGGTCTCATAGCGCTGTATTCATACCACTGTGGAACCCTTCATGGCTTTCCTGTGAAATGTCCACTCCTGGGCACCCCCAAGGTGAAGCCAGGCATCCAAGCGCTGCTGGAGCGGTTGTGGAGATTAAGCAAGCTATTGCCCAGAGTCACAGAGTGGGACCCATGATTAGACTAGGCACCGAGGTGAGAATTATCAGGTCCGGGGAGAATGAGTCCAAGAGCCGCCGAGGCATGAATTGAACCCTGGTCCCGGGCCAGACCTCTGCATCAGGGTCTGTCGCTCTAACCATTGAGCCACGCTCTTAGTACATTGATTGAGACCAAAATATAGAAATGACATTGAAGGTGAATTACTTCGATAGTATTTTCACACTCCAGAGCAAGAGAAGTTATACAATGTGTTTGAAAATGTTCATCTTACTATTATATGGAAAGATGAGGCCAAAACAAGTAAAAATTTAAAAAAGCTTTGTCATAAGAGAAATGTAAGGTTTCTGGAAATTGATGTAGTGCGTGTGGAATTTCATGAAAATGTTATGGTACAACTTATTTTCATGAACCCAATCAGTGTGTTGCCAGGGTGGCAGGCAAAACAAGCCTTTTCATCTCATCCTGGTGTAATATGGAAACACCACACTCTCTACTCAGCTGAAGTGTACTAAATGACCTGATAGACTCCAAAGGGCTTTCCTTTGCAAGACCGATGGAGGCTCCTCCATCAACAAATCAGGAGCACCTTATTGGATGCTTGCTCCTTCCAGAGTGCCGACACAGTCAAATATTTACATCATCACACATTTGGCCTAACCACTTCAAGGTGGCAACAGTCCTGGGTTGCTGCTTCTGCATCTAGTTCCATCATTGACATTCCCACTACAATTCCACCCGACAGCCCCAGACGCGACTTTAAACGTGATCTGCAGCTCCTGTTCTAAGCTTTTACCAAGTTTATTCTGTGTCCCCAGACATGCAACACATCTGGAATTTTGCTGTTGACTGGGGACATATGCTGTTCCTTATTTAGACCTGCACTGAATGCACTAATTTCCTGCTTGACGTAAGCATGTACAGTCTAAAGAGTAGAGACACATCTTGAGCAGGGGTATGAATGCAGAAGCATTTCTGTCTAGAAATGAACAGCACCTGTGATTCTAGTGAGCACCAGCAGCAGGCTACCTGTTGATGCTCAAATAAAGTAGGTTAGGACATTAAATAATCCTCACCTTTGCTCATATATGATTGTATCTATGCTATTAAAAAGACACCGTTATTTGTGCTGCAGTCAAGTCATTCCTTTTTTATAGAGCATTTCATTGGTTTCCATGCACAAAAACCACATTACAACAAAATGGAAGTGAAGCACAATCAGCTCTGGGTGGAGGAGCACCATATAATAGCTGGATATCACATACTCATTCAGCAATTGGGATCTGGTGCAACCCGCGCAACTCCATAACAGTTGTAGAGCAAGAGTTTGCTTGAAAGTATCTAAGTCTTGTGTTAATCAGTCATACGATACAATGGTTCATGCTTCAATAGGACTTGAGCTGCACCCAACCAATGATGCCGTGATTGGCCGTAAGCATTATGTTGTTGCTTGTGTTCTCACTCAGAAGGAAGCTGGCTAAGCAATTCTAGATGGGCTGTTCCTGTTGGACGGGACTAAGATCTTTTTCTTTTGGCTGGTTCCTGACTGCGGGCATGGTGGGCAAAAAACATAATGGACTGGATTGCAGACTCTAGTAATTACCAGTGGCTGAAGTTAATTCAAGCAATCCACCCATCACTCTTTTGTTGTCTTCAGTGCGATGTCCTGGGTGCGACGGGTATGCCAATACGTGGGTCCCAAGCTCACTGTGCCATAGGACTTAAACTACAACAGCTGAAACAAGGCCGAAACTACTCTCTGAATACTTGTGTTCCAGGTCAGAGGTAACCTGGCATGGTATTTCAGGCTAGCCTGTTCCTACTGGACAGTTTAAGGCTGATTTGCATATGGCTGGTTGCGGTCAGGGTTGGCATGGTGGGTAAAAAATACAGACTGGATAGAATCCTATTGGCTGAGATTAATTGAAACAACCTACCTATTACATTTTTGTTTTCCTTCTGTGCTCCTCTCCCCAGGGTCACAATGCACACATCTAGGCCCATGCTTCTCCATCCGTGTATCCAGGTCGATTTCAAGTTCACTTTACATGATGTCTTAGGCACTCTGTTCTTATGTTGAGATATATTTTTTGAAGGATAATGGTTATGTAATATGTTCTAAGAGGGTATTTAAGGTGTATAATGTGGCATTATTCTTTGACACTAGAACATATGACAATGTTTTATTCCATTTGTCTTTCTGTGAGGGGTTCACATAGTCTTTGTCCCACTTAGCCCTGACCCCCAGATCCCACTTGGTTGATCATGACAAAGTGTACCATATGTGTAAGATACGGGCCGGCCATCCTTCCTGGGTTAATAAGATATGATCCAAAGAAAAGTGGATTTAGTGGATCTCTTAACAGACAAAGCAATCAATTATGAAACCTTCCACCTTCACAAACTGGTGTATGAGCATCCTGGCCCTGCACAGCTTGATCCAATTGGTGTCCTGTATTTTAAGTAAATAAATGAGATACTCATAAAATAATCTTCAGATTGCCCGCAGAAAAACTTGTATCTACCCTGCCTTGGAACTCACTAACAATACGCTGATTAAGACACAAGAATGCAAAACAAAACAATCGTAAACATCACATCTGTCTACAGAAGTACCCAAATAGCTTAAAGATTTCAATAGCATCTTCTCACATATGTAGAATAGTTACTTCAGCTTTGACTGTGCAGTTATTACATCAACCTCCCTCTAAGCATAAAGATGATGAAAAGAAGGCTGATCTCTGATCATTTGATAATTATAGTGAGGTTAAGAACCTATGATTTCTCACCTAAGGCAGGGCAATATTCTAACTCTCACCTGTAGGGGGGTCAGTTCCTTCCTCCAACTGGAACAGGCCAGCTTCATATAGAGAAGCACACCACTCTATCCTACTGTTATGCTATAATATAAATGTGCCTCTCATGTCAGGCAATACCACTCTAGCAATCCCGTGTAGCATCACGTGTGTAATGGCACCACTTCTAAAAATGGCCCATTCTAGCCATCCTCTGCTGGAGCATGCCAATGCATCCATCACTTGTAGTAGGATAAAGTTCTAGTGCTTACCAACTGCATGACTTCCACATCAATACTTACCTATACAAGAATACAGAGCAAATGCCTGCTAGTTAAAGAATGCAGTGTCACCTCCTCTTGAGGGATGAAACAATCAATGCGCTCAGCTGTTTCAGAAGAACCCCCCTACCCAAAGTATTGAAATATAACACACCAGGGTGGACCCTCAAGTGGACACTGTTTTACCCCATAATATTTAATTAAGAAACAGGATGAAGATGGACATCACACCTTCAGTTTGTTAATATTAATAAAGTGTTGCATTTGGTCTCCTTTATAGCTTTGAAGGTGGAAACCTTGGAGACATTGTGCACCGCTGTGACTTCCCACAGCACGTGGGGGAAGTAGTCGTCTCAGTAGGAGGCAATAACATTCGTCTGCTGCATTGGTCAGACACACAAAACTGCTGCACATTATTGCAGGAGTCTTTAGGATTTGAAAACAATGGAGAAAAAATGTGTGGGATTGAACTTGCTCAGAAGCTCTATCATATCCCAGACAAATGGAGGTAGAGTTCCTCCAGAGGAGCGCAATGCCCAGCTTTGAGGTCCTTTGCACAATGAGTGGGGTTACCCCTATGCTCTGGCTGTCACACTTTACATAGTAATGGTCATCTATTTTTGTTTGTATCTGGGAGAAAAAATCATTAAGGGCAGAAAACTATCAGTAGAAACCAGGTAATGTGTTTTTCGGGCAGTTCTTTTTTTTGGAGGGGCAAAATCTATCACTAATATTTTATTTATTTAATCCAAAAAAAGTTGCACATAGACAGATACAATGTAAAATTCACATACCACAAAGAATTATTTTTAACAATGGGAAATGTATTAATGCAAAAGGCATAAAAAATAATTTAGAAAACATCTTGCAATACAGTGAAGGATACAAAATACTTAAAACTATTTGCAGTTCCCCACCATATTGGGAACGTTGCACAAATTATCTGTTTGCTATGATAAGACAACTTGGAATACTAACATTTTTCATAACATTATCTGCTGCAGAAACAAAATGGCACCATTTAATAAATATGCTGTTAAGAGTACAAAAACTAATGACTGCACACAGGAGGAGTTCAAAAATATGCCTGGGGAAAGAAAGTGTAAATTGATACAACATTCAATTACATATGGATTTACTATTACTAGCCCTCCTGAGAAAGGAACTTATTTAATAAATGATCTGGAGACTATAAATTCATTACAAGAAAGATCAGCTGATATTCAATTTGAAAAATGTATAGTAGAGTATAGCAAATTGCCAAAAGCATTGGAAGAATGCACATTAGCTGATTATGCATCTACATTCAATAAGCCCAAAACAAAATTAACAAAGGTAATAAAAATGACAAGGTCCATATTTCACAACAATAGCAACTGATACAGTTTTTTTTAAATTCTGTTTATTGGCATTGAACAAACAACATGCAGTAAACAGTGCATTAACAACTCCCGTCAGTCACTACATGTCACATAAAAGCAGAGTTCTGTTTCAAATCCGTGGTATATTTAGCAAAGAAAAAAAAAGTATGTAGTAGAATACCCCTTTCGTCAAAGGAAGTACATACAAGTTAATAATTACAGTTGTGTCAAGGCCTCAAGCCAACAGTCTACGAATCTAAGCAGACACTTATGCAGAAACAGTCCGCAATACCCCCTTCCCATCTCGACATATGTCCAAGACCTCCCCAGCACATAAAGCAGACGGATGATGAAATCAGCGTATCACAATAATCACATTATGCATATTAAGCAAAGTGTCCAATATCCATCATGAATATCATTCATCCTCACCTACTCCCCTGTCATTTTGTTGCCTGCTCATCCACTGTGTGAACGGTTCCCAGATGTCCCGCGGTCTAGAGGTGGATGGCATCAATTCCCCAAAAATACCCAATTGCGTATGTCCATAGGTAACATCCGTAATCCATCCCTTTATAGTAGGTACCTTACGCCTTCCCCAATGTATTGCTACCCTCCTTTTAGCATTTAATAGTAGCAGTGCATGCAATTTCCTGAACTTGGGTGGCGTGTTTTTAACATATCCCAGAATGCCTAACTCAGGAGACGGGACATCAGTGCGTCCCACAATTTGGTTTACAGCTGTAAAGATCGAGGACCCATAGTCCTCCAGTTTAGTGCAGGACCTTGCCATATTCAAGAATGTTGCGGAAGAATAACTGCACCTCCAACAACCATCTCCCTCACGGAGCCCCATTCTGTAAAGACTGATAGGTGTTCGATAAATCCTGTGTAAATACTCAAAATGAATTAGGCGCAATTTGCAATTGGGGGAAAGTTCAGTGAGTTGTCCGCAGCAGAAGTCCCACTGGTCCTCAGTAATTGCGGCAGTCAACTCATCATTCCACCGCTGCAATGCCGTTGAGTGGACCACGGGCGCGTCCCGCTGCATCAGTTTATATAACCTAGTTACCAGTTTCTTAGGGGATGAGGAACTTACAATGTTCTCAAGTGCAAGAAAGGTCGGAGGAGCACTCGGGAAGTCGTCGCACATTTCACGACATGCCGATTTTAGTTTGTGATAAAGAAATAGCTCCGAAAAAGGCGGTTCTTGTCCCTCAACAACCTCTGGTGGGGGGAGGAATTCATCACCTGGGAATAAATCTGCGAACGTTTGGAGGCCCAGCTTTCGCTGCAATGGTTGCCCAATGCCCCCCGCAATGCACGGCAGCAGAGGGTTGTGAGCCAAAGATAAAGAAGGGGCGTACATCAGTGGAACACCTGCCCTCCTCCGCAATTCATCCCACACCCAGCGTAGAGTATCAGCAGTGTCTACATCTCCTCTAGAACGTTTCGTCTTCGTGCACACAGCCACCCGCAGTGGAACCGGCGCTACGGCGTCCATCTCCATGGCAACGTGTGGCTGGAACGAGGTTGGATGTATCCAAAAGTGGAGAAATTGAGCCTGAGCACTTAGCACATAGAGGTGCATGTCCGGAGCCCCCAGTCCTCCCTTCTTCAAGGGCAATGTTAATATGTCCCAGGCGATCCTTGCCTGCCCACCTGCCCAGGCCAGAGTCAGTAGCTGTGATTTCAACGTGGTAAAAAAGTGCGACGTGAGCGGGATCGGGATATTTACAAAGAGGTAAAGGAACTTAGGCAATACAATCATTTTTGCTAAGGCAACCCGCCCTGTAAGCGACAAAGGTAGCCGCGTCCACATCTTCACTTTGCCCTCCAGCCATGTCATGGCTCGACCGAAATTCAAGTTCCAGATTTCTTGGAGAGATCTACTGATCCAAATGCCCAAATATTTGACCTCTTCAGCTTCCCATTTCAAGGGGAATTCCGAATGCACCTGTGGGGTACTGTCCGTCAGGGGAAACACAACTGACTTGGACCAATTTATACAGACACCGGCTAGACCCCCAAAGCGAATAAATTCGCGTAGCACCGGGTCCAGGTTTTGTTCAGGGTTGACGAGGTAAAGAGTCACATCATCTGCATATAAGGAGATCAACAGGCTTCTGGAGCTGAACCCAATTCCCCTTGCAGTGTGGTGTTGTCTGATGCGAGCCGACAGCGGCTCCATTGCGATAGCAAAGAGCAGCGGGGACAGGGGGCATCCCTGCCTCGTGCCCCGCGATATAGGAAACGGGTCAGAGATCAGGCCATTTACCTTAATCCGGGCGCTCGGAGCTGTGTATAACAGTTTGATTCTGCTAATAAAAAGCGGGCTGAATCCCATTCTAGTTAATATAGCGAATAAATAAGGCCATTCTAAAGTGTCAGAAGCCTTCGTTGCATCTAAAAACACCACGGCAGCGTGGACACTGGGATGCAGGTAGTGCATCGCCAAATAAATAGAGCGTAAATTGTGTGACGTTGAACGTCCCGGAATGAAACCCGACTGATCAGGCAATGCTATCAAGGGCAAAAGAGGTTGCAACCGGTTAGCAATTAGTTTGGCCCATATTTTAACTTCAACATTTATCAACGAGAGGGGCCTGTAAGAGTCCAACTCGTCTTCCGATTTGCCCGGCTTGAGCAGCGTGACTATCATGGCCTCTCGCATCGTGGCGGGTAATTTCCCAACCTCCAGTGCTTCTGCAAACACCGCCAGCAACCAAGGAGCCAGCTCTTCCACGTATGTTTTGTAAAAGGCTGTGGTAAGGCCATCTGGGCCAGGGGCCTTGTCTAGTGGTAAACTCCTGATAACCTGGGCTACATCTTCAGCGGATATCGGGAGGTCCATATATTTCCTGTATGTGTCGTTAAACCAGGCTAGACCAATGGAGTCAAGGAAGGACTCCATTCCCTCCGGGCATGCACTCTGGATGGCGGTATACAGGGTAGAATAAAAGCCCCAAAAAACCTGTAAAATCTCCTCCTGGCCTCTGACTAAAACACCAGCCGAGTCATGTATCTCGTGTATATAGGTTGCAGTTCTAGATGGTCTGACCAGAGCTGCTAAGGTGCGCTCGGTCTGTCCCCCTCTCCATACCACCTGGCTTCTGCATATTTGCAGAGAAATGTAACCTCCCGTTGTGCCTCTTTAGCGTATTCTGGCAATTTATCCTTAAGCAGGCCAGCAGTCGCACGGTCTCCCCCATCATAATATTGCGTCTCAATGGTTTTGATGTCAGACTCCAGGGACGCCAGTGTCCCACGAATAGCCTTTAACACTCCAGCTTGTCGAGCTATGCATTTACTCCGTATCACTACTTTAAAGGCCTCCCATAGGGAGGGTATCAACAGACCCTGTGTTAATCGGGAAGTATCCCTCAATATCATGCCTTATCTCCTCCTTGAAGGCTTCATCTAGTGGGGCATGTCGAGGAAGACGCCATGAAAAAGTGCGTCTCAGCATGTTTGGGAGCGATATTTGCAACAGGTATGGGGCATGATCCGACAGGGATCTCGGCAGGTGTTTGACCGCCACAGTACAGGCGGCCATGTCCCTGGACAGGAGCCAAAAGTCTAGGAGGGACCAAGCAGTTTGGTGATCTGAGATACAAGTGCCTTCCCTCAATGATTTGTGTCTACTTCTCCAGACATCTACCAGGTCTCCTTCAGTTATTATTTCCCTCATGCCCCGGTGGCCGCGGGGTGCAGGGCCCTAGCCTTACCTTTCCTGTCCACCTGATCATCAAGAATGGCTTTAAAGTCTCCTCCCCATATGATCGAGTCACAGCCAGGCGCTCTGATCCTGGACCAGGTATCAGTGAAGAAATCCGGAGAGTCAGTATTAGGGCCATATTCAGCGACGATGAGGATGGATCGACCACATAGGAGCCCCTGCACCAGGACGAACCTCCCCTCCGGATCCCTTTGTACAAAACCTTCCTTCCAATCCAGGCCTTTTTTAAGTAGCACAACTCCCCGGGCATAATTGGAATATATGGCTGAGTAAGCATGTCCCCACCTAGCATGGCGAAGTCTGGGAGACGGCGTGCTGTTTAAATGTGTTTCTTGTAAAAGGCATAGATCCACATTGTGGTGGGTCAAGTAGGCGTGTACCAATCTCGCTTTTCTGTTATCATTAAGGCCTCGCACATTCCAAGTTAGAAAATTAAGCGTTGAATCAGTATGCATGTACGACTATAGCATAGAGTCTGATAGCATCGTCCCAGGGCATGATATGACATCTACATATTTTTTCAATCAATCAAAGAAGCTTTATTCAGTTTCAGTTTCAAGAATCCATAAAAGCACATAAAAATATAAAACAAACATTACATAGCATTCATATTTACATTAGATAAAAACCCATTTCATAAATACAGAGAGAAACATACTGAATTGCCACTAAATTCCAATATAAAAGAAAGTTAATTCATTGACAATCTAAAACGCATTAGGCTCTTTAAAAAAGTTGTCACGCTATACAGAGTGAAATCGTCCTCCAACATTTGTAGTCTGAGTAGGGCAGGTCTACATTGTCTCAATCCCCATTTTTTAAATAAGCTGAGTATATACCTTCGCCTGATTGTGAAAAAATAAATCGTAAATCATACGTTCTTATATAGCGCCTTTCACCGTAAGGTCTCAAGGCGCTTGCTGTGGGAACCCGTCCTGGCCTTTCCCTGCGAGACTACCCCTACTGGGCATCCCCAAGGTGAAGACCAGGCATCCCATCGCGGTGGAGCCATAGTGGAGATTAAGCAAGCTATTGCCCAGGGTTGCAGAGTGTGAACCCACGATTTGAGTAGGCACCGAGGCGAGAATTATCGAGTCCATGGACATTTTGAGCTCAAGGCCCTGCCGCGTCGGGGATTGAACCCTGTTCCCGGGTCTGACCTCTGCATCAGGGACTGCCTCCTCTAACCGGTGAGCCACACTTCTCCTTCTACTGTGGTGTAAAATTTACAAAATAGGATGCAATGTAACATGGATTGTTGAGATACATCGTCACAAGGACAAGGAGTCAAGGATCTTGACCAGGAGTTAACCTCGGGGAAAGTGGTTAAACTAAAGAAGCTGCCCCCCCTAAAGTGAGTTAGAGGCATACGAGAATAACTACTCTGGGTAATTACTAAATATCTCTGAAGACCTTGTCCATCTAGCATCAAATGATTTTGCATGACAGACACTTTTTTTCTCTCCAGCTGCCACCTAGTCTCTTCTAGGTAAGTTAGACAGATTACCATCAGTTTCTTCCTAGAAATGTCTATCATACTAGACGGGTTGTCAAAATATTAATGATGGCCAATGGCTATTAGGAAATGTCTCACATACCTGAACCACTCTATTCTCTTACTCCCCTGAAGGTTCATGCAATCCTGGATGATGTCCCTATTTAACCCTTTTTATCTACATAATAAATCCACAGCCATGTACCCAGTTGAAATGTGACTGACAGGTAAAAACCAAACAACTCCACCCTTCCCACCCCCTCCAACCCCAATAGGTTGTGAATTACCCCCCCCCCCCCAAATGCAACCCATACAGCATTTAACATCAAAGTTGGGAGCCTTCCCTTGGAGGCGTAGCAAGGTGGTTGGGAGGTCCAAGGAGACCTCAGCACTCCCCAGACAATAACAATATAGAAAGACAATGGGGAATTAGATGTTGGACCACTCTAAACAGTACAGATAGATGATCGTGGTCCCCCTGAGTGGGAGTCAAGACATGGAACACACAATGATCATACGATACCCAAATCAGTCATTGTCACTCAGATTGCCTCCAGCCGCCTCCACTTCTGCTTGCTTTTTCTTGGACGGCTTCCCCCCTATGTGTTTTGCAAACTTGAGTGCTGATTTGGCATCCGTGAAGAAATGAGGCTTCCCATCCACAGATGCCTTCAGCTTCGCAGGTTACAATAGGGAATAGGGGATCTGTGCCTGTAGTAAGATGCGCTTTGCGGGGAGGAATACCCACCTCGCCGCCTGCACCGCTGGAGTAAAATCAGGGTAGAACGATAGAGTATTGCCCTTGTGTGTGATTTGGCCCTTCTCTCTAGCTAGTCGAAGGATGAGATCTCTGTCTTGATAATTCAATAATTTTGCAATGATGGGCCCGGCTGCTGTTCCCACCGGAGGCCTCGTACCCAGCGACCTGTGCGCCCTTTCCATCACGAACACCGCAGAGAGATGTGGGTCAAATAACTCGTGGAGTAGGTCTGTAATGAAGGTTTCCATCTTAATAATGGAGGTTGTCTCCGGTATTCCTGTGACGCGTAGGTTGTTGCGTCTCGACCTCGCCTCCAAGTCCTCATTCTTGGCTCGTATGATACCTAGGAGCTTGTCCATTTGAAGCAGTTGCTCCTTAGTCTCAGCTTGGAATTCGTGGCATTCTGTATGATGGTTCTCAAGCACATCCAACCGTGTTTCATGCGATGTGACCTGCGATTTACCCGCATCCAGCGGAGACGTCAAGGTGTCGAGCTTAGCGTCTATGTTCCGAAGACTGGAGCGCATGTCTAGCATAGGCGTTCTGAGATCTGGGCTCTGGTCGTCTGAAGCCTGGTCTCTCGAGTTGTCTGCCTGCGTTTCAAACTCAGTGTCCCCCTGCTTGGTGGAACGTTTGTTTTCAAAAGTAAGTTTTGGTTGCTTGGCATCTTGTCGCCCCATGATAACCGTGCCGCGGAATGGCGGGCCAGGGGGAATCTCGTGTCGTCCTGCTAGTGAGGCTTGTGGTGATGAAGGATTGCTCCAGCAAGTCACACCTCCGGCAAAGCACCCACACTGCCAAACACGGGGTAATACAATCTAGGCAGATGAGCGCTTCCACCACCAGTGTCTCACCACTACAAGGCAGGCTCCCCCAGATTCTCCAGGCTCTGATACCAACAGTAGGGACGTAAACTCGGTGCAGTCTCACCCAGCCGCTCACAGGCCAGTCTCATCCGCCTCTCCACCACCAACGTTACCTAGAGCTGCACCCAGCGGGCCGTCCAGGCAGCCATGCGTTGTGGGCGAACTCCCACGTCCCGTCCCCCTCACAATCCGGCACCGCTCCCAGTGCGCAAACTATTGGGCTGCGATAGTGTCTTGGTGGGCAGTTTAGCAGGCTCTCCAGAGTACACAGAGGCGTCCACCTCGCTCCCAGGGGCCAAAGAGATGATACTGCCGGCCCGCTGGTCCTGCACAAATACCTCCAGGATCGGCCGCCTGGTTTCCCGCCTCACCCCTCTAGACTTTTCAGAAGGGACTTCACAAGATGGCGGCCATTGTGGCACTCTGCCAATCTCTGATTCCAAAAACACAGCTCCAGTGCTATAAAGCCAACATGGGTGCACAATCACATAAACCACCTTTTTCATACAACATACCAGCCTGGGGCACCCTCAGCAAGGCCATGTAGGTATGAGCGTCTTGACTTCACCAGTTTGTATATTGCGACAGCGCCGATGTACACATGCCGACAATCAAGTGTGGACTGCGGCCGCCGTATCTCCGTAGGTCACACCAGTCCCCTGTGCTATCGTTACACCTTCCGCTGCACCCCTCACGTCCACTGCTGCTCGTCACTGGGGAACTGGCAGCCCCACAGCGGAGATGAAATCCGGACCCTCCCCCGCAGCCGGCGAGGGCCTCCGGGGCCGCGGACTCAATTAGCTAATCGGGCCGACCGTAGGTCTCCACACTCTCTCGCGGCCGTCCAGGGCAACTTTCCGTCTCCTCCGATCACAGCTCCGCGCGTCCCAGGGAGCTCAGGATTTCGCAGAGTGGCCCTTAACACGACCCACTATCTCAGCATGAGGTCTGGTTGGTGCGAGGGTACTCCAATTGCAAGGATAATATCAGGATATTTCTACGACCGGCAGAACACGCTTAAGAAGCGGCCATTCCGCTGCACAGCAGGCCACGCCCCCCGTTTTTCAGGCAGTTCTTAATTTGTGAAACAGTAAGTTTTGTTCTTAAGCCCGCAGTGAGTGCATTGGAAGGTCTGGGTGCGGAATGCTAAAGTTACATAATTTTGGTTTCACCTCATGCCTCCTTCATCCACCAGTAAATACTCCCTGCCTCTTTCTCACACTGTTTCAGAACCTCAATTAGCCCTGGTTTCTCCCTTTATTGCTGCTTTTCCACCTTTCTCTTCCTCCTTCTTACCCCGTTTGTGTTTATTCTCTCTATTGCTCTGGATCAAAGGTTGTTCATGGAAAAATAAGTGCCAATCTCTGAAATGTACTGTTGGTGGGCTCCACCTGCAACCACCGGCTCAAGTTAAACACTGTTTCTGGGACATCAAGGAGGAAGAGAGAGTTGAATTTGTGAGTTTGGGGTGAGCGTGGGTTGGAGGGTCATGATCGCATCTATTTTATCAACTGCTTGTCTGTTGCTCTCGTCTCCCTGTACTGCTGGTGGTCATACCGCTAAGTTTCTACAAACAATTGTGGACCACAACATCATGGATACATTGTTGTGTCTTTTCCTAATTGGAGTTCTGAGTGTGCCAGAGACAACTCAAGTGTTTCTAGTTTTGCGCAAGTCACACACTGAACCTTTTAGCATACATTAATGTACATAGAAAATGTCCTTACAAATCTGTCTGATACTGTTTTCCATAACTGAACAATCCACTGGAGCTCAAGTATAGCTAAAAACACGACGAATTCCATAATATTAACACATGTACCTAAAAAAACTATAATAGATTTGATCTGTGAAAACGGCCAGTTTTTATCGCAAACATTAGGAGTACTATGTATTGCAAGTATGATGAAATATATTCTTTCTCCATGTTATTGGGAATAGGTTTTATTTTAATAAATTCATATTCTAGCCAGTGGCTACACATTTCAAAATTAAATTTTCCTGCAATGTGAAATATAGCAATGACATTAATTTATTTTGAAGATGTACTTTTATCACGTGTTCAATGGCACTCAATAAACTGACGGCATTTTACGTAAATATCACGCAATGAAAAAACTCCAATTTGTGGCATAGTCCAGATGTTGAACTTTAGCTCTCCTGTTCTCATAATACGTAACACCTTACAGAAACATTTACATTCACAGCTGTTTCTCTGCGACACCTGATGGATGTGTGAATCTGGCATTGTGTAGAATGCTGGGAGTGTGCTAGACTAGTCTTCCACGAGGAGTAACAAAGGGACAAGACAGCAGCAGATGTGCAGTCACGCGACAATCTGTGCTGTTATCACTGTCTCTCCAGTTTGAAATGTGCAGTAATGTTACAAGGTAGCGATCCCTTTCTGTTAATTATCAATCACTGGTCCAAAAGTGAATGGGATCAACTTTACATTTCATTGTACATTTTGCGGATCTTTACCTCTCTGGCCGGCAACTTGCAGCTAAAGGGAGAGAGCCCGATAAAATTAGTACTGAACAATACTGGTTTTGATTCATACTGAAATCAGGGGCTTTGTTTTTATATTTCTTTGACATGGATGGAGCATTTCGCACAGAAATGCTGTACATCATAGACAATCAGTACATAAGAACAAAATGGAGTTGTGTGGAAACGTCAACAGTTTGGTGATATGTTGTGAAATTATGGGTTTCACGACTGACACAAAATAATTATTCATTTATCAACATTATGGGCCATTTAGTGACAACTACGGCAACCATCTTTGAATGCATTTTCTTGTATTTGGACAAATCCTGCTTAAAGATGTGATAATGCATCAAATATGAACTCCACATTCCTGTCCCCTACGATGGAAAGTTCTGAGGAATAAAAGGAGTTTGTTTTGAAAAGAAAATATTCCCTAAAGGAAGTAAGAAGACGATTTATTGAGCGTAGTACAGTGTTGTGACTACATTTACAGCAGCTTAGCTAGTTTGCATGTGTCTGTGTGTATGGAACCTTGGAGTGCATGAGGACAGTGTGGAATGTTGGTATGCCTGGTGGATGGAGGAGTGGCAGTTGGAATGAGTGGGCTGAGCTATGAAGATCAGCTCCTGGTGGGGCCAAGTACTAGCTTGGATTAACTTTGTACCATCTTGAATTGATCCTGTAACCAACATCAATGATCCTGTAACTACTTAATAAATCTCTACTTGGATCTACCTCATGACTACCATTAAACTTCATTTCATACAGCAACCCCCAGCAGCCGGTCTTCCTGCAGCAACATCTGCCTCTCTCCTGGAATCCAACAGCATGCATTCCAGTAGTAGAAGCATACAGTTGCTAGGAACCCTGCTGCCAAGGATACATAGAACTGAACACAGAACATAACAGTTAGGATCAACTAACGTTTACCAATTACAGCGTAACCCATTTGGTCACACAGTAAAGCTCTGAGTCAAATGGTGGGATTAAGTATAGATTTATTATGATTCAAAGCCAAGCTGACATAAATCAATCTCAGAAACATAGTAATAAATACAGGCTCACTAGATGATATCTGAAACAGCGAATAAAATTGATCTTCAATAACAAGAAGCAAATGAGGAATTTGGTAGCTGCTATGCAAAGAATGAGAAATAAGGTCTGGTGAATAGATTGAAAGTTTCGATCCTCGTGCCTTTACATGAAGTTGTCTAATAAGATCACCTAAACGCTATTCTAATTGGGAATCAGGGAAACCCTATTAAGTGAGGGAAGCATAGGAAGGTTTCAGCATAGCAGAACTTCTGTAGAAGTTATCAAAGTACAATATATTGTTAAGTATGTAGTCACATAACAGAGATGTCACAAGGAGGTCTGTACCTCTGAAGTCTAAAGGGGAATCTGAACAAGACTGAAGTGCAATGCCCTATTATGCCCACCAAAAGAACCTTTGAGAATTCCCGGTCACATGTCCAATTAGTTCCCATCTTCAAACAACCAAAGTTGGCAACTACGCTTGAGATTTCTTTCCTTCGATCTACACATTAAAACGTCCTTGGTTTCCTCTTTTCTCCTTATTCCGCTTGGACAGTAGTCCTCCCTTCCTTCATTAGATCTTCTTATCCTTGCCAGAAGATACTCCTTTCAAGCCTCACTATCTCTTTCATACAATGTGCCTCTTTTTAGCCATGAGCTAATAGAGCAGCACCTGCAGAGGAGAGAAAAAGATTGCAACCAAATCAAACATTCACGTTAAAGTTAGACATTGCAAAATTCAAAAGCTTTAGGCCTATGGTCAACTTTAGTATGGCAAGCATTTCAATACACGGCTCAAATGTATGATTACAGATACATATTCAGTTATAATCTAAATGGAGAGTATTATTAAAGAAATACATGAGCATATACAAAATGCAATGTTATTCAAACCACACAAAGGCAGATATATGTGACAACTGAAAATCGCTGTTACTGTTAAACTAAAATTAATGTACACACTCCAATAAATGTTGAGATTACACAGTAAATGCACTTTCTGTAACTATTCAAGTGCTCTACATTACATTAATAATGTTATATCACACAAGTACATAAGGCCATACATGCACATATAAGTGGCCTAATAAAATATGGAAGGGTGGAGCCGACTTTACACTGCTCCAGATGTCAGCTGTGGATGTACATGGACATGGTGGTCATCTTTGAATGAGATTTGCTCAAATACAATAAATACCAAAAGATGCCAAACTCATATGCACATGTGCAGGTGGCTATCTTGCACTCGTTACAAAACCATTTTGAAATGGCTGCCTTTTCCTAGTGCAGCAGGCAGAGACAAGTGCTGGAGATGCGCAAACTGGACAATAGATAGGGCTTTGGAGATAGGGTGGGAGGGGAAAAAGAAGAGGCTAGGAAATGAGGGGGGAAGATGGAGAGAGGTAAAAAGATAGTCCCGCTTCAGAAATGTAAGATCTAGCATCACCAATAGAAAATACCTCAACCAATCCAAACAGTATGGGGCCAACATGCTCATCGGTGGGGCAAATAAAAGAAATGGGAGAAAAGCCGTTGTATCAGAAGCCGGGAGGTGATATGGACAACAAAGCCATTTACTCTTGAGCAAGGGGATGAACCAAAGCCTATTTTCATATATGTTCTGTATTGGAAACACATTTTCTCCCAGTTGACACCTAAAAATGAGACCTCAAAGAGAAATTTGGATTGTGGTTAGATGGTGCAAATGCGGATGCCATAGTGCTCTGCATTGTAGAGAAGCCCGTGTAGTCTGGCCCATTTAGTGTGTCTTGATGGTTGCAATATAGCACAATGTTCACCCATTCCTTCCTTGCATGCTTACACATTACAGCATTGCAGTCATACAGAATTAGGTGTTGCAGTACAGGCACTATAATAATGCTTTATAAGTGTTTTACCTTAAATACTGCAAATGAACATGGTGCATTTTCTGACTCACATTCTCTTTTAACAGTCAATTACCTTGTTCAGGCTTTCTATTGAATTGTGTATGTGTAACAACAGATGCACTAATGTATCGCTTGACTGCATCGGACCAAGATCGGTAGAGGAATCAATGAATATTTTTACCCAATGTACTAAAATGGAGATATTCAAATGATCTTGGTTCAAACTTACCCCAAGTCTTTTATGTGAAATGGCTGCTCTTTCTTATGGTGACTACTGAAAGCCTTTTAGATGTTCTATGTGCATGCCCAGATAAAGCCCATATATTGAAAGATTCATCATTATAGTTTAGCTGTGTGTAAACAAGCATCAGCCAGAATTTGGAGTAGGAGGTCTTGTATTTAGTGTCCCTGAAAACACTACAGTATACTGCAGAAAAGAACAAATGATCGGTAACTACTATGGTATGGGGGAATGTGTGGCATTGAGAGATTGCATTGAAAATGTGAATTTGTCCTATTGCTAAAAGCTCGTGGCCTCTAAATACTTGTTCTTTTTTACTACTATACATCTAGCATTTTATATTAGAAACTAAACAAACACTGTGCAACACTAGGACTGTAAGAATGAGATGACAAAAGACTACCTAGGAAAGGATATCTGATAGCTAAGGCGGAGGAGGGTCACCCCACTGCTCTATGAGCAGTTGTCAAAGGAAAAATAAAAAAATTATAACAAACGTTATTATCATTTTATTTTTCTGTTTGTGGCCCAGCTGGTTAGGGGTGGGGTGGGGTGGGGCTGGACGTCACAGGAACAGTGGAGGTACTCTCTTACGTGTGCATGAACTTTTGGCCGGCCCTCTTGTGTCAGCCAAACAGTCATGCACACTTTGCATGTTCTCCACCCCGGCTGGAGAACATACCCAGACCCCCAGTCCTTATCTGGGTGCCGAAACACGGCGCTAAGACCAATCACAATGCTGTTGTAAGGCAGTGTTGTGATTGGTCAGGGGAATCTGAGTGCTTCCTGCTTCCCTCCTGGAATGACTAAGAGACTGGAAGGCAGCAGCCGGCCGGCCGGCCGGCCGGTTGCAGGTATGTGGTATTTTTTTCATTTTCTTTCATTTACCCCCTCCACCCCCCACCTCCCCACCCCACCCAACCGCCCCATTAAGTAGTGACCACCACTGATATCTGAGTCAAAAGCAAAGCTTGACTAAGTGAGAGGCAATAGTTAGAGAAAACAATGCTATGATGGAATAGACATTTGAACGTTCTCTCTCACTGAACAAGATTCAGAAAGTGTATTTATATTCAAGGAGTTAGTTCTACTAATCTGTCTCAGTTTTCTCTGTATAGTTACTAGCCTTCCAGAGTCCATCTCAACATTGCCAATTGAAACTAGGATGCACTACACTACCAACGTTTCCCTACATTTGAGATGATCCATTTTGTGACAGTTTAGGGTTTCAAAGCTTGTCTGTTCATGTTGTCCACTGGTCTGTTCAGTGGTTCTAGCTGCCCTTTAATTTCCAAGTATTGGTGAACAATAGCGGTTACAGTGTGGCCAATGATCTTGGCATCATCCATTGAGGATTGGAGAGCTTTCCTGAAAGAGAAATATTTTCAGTACACCTTATCCCGAGCGGAAGTTTGTTCCTAGATATCGCTGCAAATACAGCAAACTACACCATTGCCTATAGTTAAAGTGAAAAAAGTGAGGTGGCAGTTGGAGAACAGTGGTTGCTTGGGTGCTTAGACAGAGATCTGAGCATTAAAATGTCACCAGAGTGAACAAGACCACAAATTATAGAGGTCAATTTATAGATGGAGTGCATGGTCTGACCACTAGTCTGATGAACGAAGGAAAGACCAAGAGTAGAGTCCAAGCTAGTAGCTGACATAGAACTCAATGGGAGAGAAACAACATGCATATATTCCATGAGAGAAAAGATAAACCAATAGAAATCCTTGGATGGGAGAGAGACAATGAGTATGAAGAGAAATCTGAAGAGACCAGATAGAGTCAGCAGCCTGAGATGAGAAAATGTAATACAGAGTTAACCTAACAGAAGAAAGACAGGGAGAGATAGGCTGGGAAAGAGGAGCGATGTTCTCACAATTGGCTGACGTGACATTGAGTTACGTGATATATCTAGTAGAGATATTAAGCTGGCATGTAGACAAAGCTCCCTGGCCCCCTGTATGAAACATGCATGGACAGTAGTGGTTAAATTCCCCAACACAAGTGTCTGTTCTTGGAATGTACTGCAAACCCTGCATTACTATCACAGATTGAAAGAGATATCTGAGGAACATTTACCTTTTTACTGGCCGGTCAACAGGGGATTAGGACAGTTAACATTGTTGCTTTCTTATTGTATCAAACATGATTTATTTTTACCTTAAAGGTATTTATCTGAGTAACCTGTTTCTTTGTGCTCACTGGTGAGATCAGGCATCAAGAAATAGAACCATTGAGGAGTGTGTAATAGACTGTTCACTCGGATGCAGAGTTAATCCATCCAGCGTTCTTCATATGTTGTGCTTGGTAAAATCTTTAGTTGACCAATCATTTGAACCGGCTAGATTTAAGACCATTCTTGAGATGCATGTTGGTGCATTCTGCCCTAAGGTGGCGATCTAAGGCTTGCAATGTGTGAAGCCATGAACTTCCCTGGAATGGCCACTGCGCTTTATCCATTTGTAAGTCCATGCTAGATCAAGCAAGTGGTGGTCACCCAGAGATTTCTGGTAGAAATGTAAATGGGATGCCAGCTTCTGTAAACAACCTGGTCCTTTGTTCCAGGAAGCCCTGTAGTTAATGTAGAGGCAGCAGCGGCTGCCATAAACAAAGGGTGGTGGGGCGAGTGGGGTCCCACAGAGGAATACAATATTTAAAAAAAGTACAATTTGCCTCTTGTCGCCTCCAGCATCACGTCTCATTGCGCCGCCTCTCCTCTTCTTCCTGGATCCCAGCAGCCCATGGGACACACTCCCTGTGCTGCAGAGCAGCATGGGTATTGGTCAGAGCAGACAGGAAAGACGGCGTGCTCAGACTAGGGAGTCTGTGGCATTTCTCCAGCCCGGTTACTCAATGCAGCTGGGCTGGAGAAAAACTAAGTGTGCATATGTGTTTTGGTCGACATGAAATGGCCGGTCAAACACACATGAGCACTTTGGGAGTGGAGTGCACTAGCATTCCTTCTCAACCCCCCATGCCTCAGCCCACCCCTCCCAACACCGCTGGCTACGAGCCGGCAAATGGAAAAAATGATACAAGAACATCGTTTTATTTTATATTTGCTGGCTCTGAGCCTGGCAATGGGGCAATGCTCTTCCACCATTGCAGAGGACCCGCCACTGTGCAGAGGGCTTGACTTGATTCACAGTTTCAGCAAGAGCCTTTGGAGGGACTTTCAGAACTAATTTAAAGTGATCCTTTTTGCAAATTGAGGTACCAACTCTCTGTCTGATTCTGAAGCCTTTTTTTTTAGCTTTTTAGGAAGATCAGTGGAAATGAGGTGAAAATGACCCAGGTGTACTATAACTAGATTTCTCATTCGCTCTATCTTATATGAAGACTGAACAAATGGAAAGATGCTCTGGAGCATGGACAGCCATATATTAATGATTGAGAAAACAAAACAAATTTGAGGTGATGTATGATAGGCCTTCCTAG
Organism: Lissotriton vulgaris; assembly: GCF_964263255.1. NCBI lineage: Eukaryota > Metazoa > Chordata > Amphibia > Caudata > Salamandridae > Lissotriton > Lissotriton vulgaris. The sequence goes on along the minus strand of NC_141685.1, from coordinate 438,445,206 downwards.
AAGATAACTCCCAGATTCTTGTCTCTCTGGGAGATTTCAGGTGCATTTACCTTCCTGAGTTGGCATTGCTTTGTGGCAAGGATTGTTTTAAAGTACTATGCAGTAAGCAGACCACTCACGCTGAAGAGAGTATTCTCTGTTTGCTACAAAATGTCACGCAGGTCATGCTGGTACCCACAGATAAATTGCAGGAGCAATGGTTAATATATACTTTTGACATAGCTAGGTATAGTTGGGATAGTTTTATTGCCACTTTGTAAACTACAAAAATAAGTAGTTGTATACTGATCCACCTTTAAGCATTACTCCACATCCTTCAGTTTTTGCTCTGTTTTTTTATTAATGTGGGCGAGTGCATGAATAAATAATGTGCTTTGTTGTTTCAGACTAGATATTAAATGGTCGAGGATTGAGTTGGCAGAAACTTCTTACCGCGTCTGTGAGAATGTGGGAACCCTTGCCGTTAGGCTGACGAGAAGAGGGCAGAGTAAAGACCCTACATTTGTTGGCATCAAGGTAAGATACTGAACACAACTGCAACCATGTATTTTGGTTATTATTGTTTCTGATATAAAATTAGCTATACACTAATACATTAAAACAAAGTTCTTCAGTTATACAACAACTTTGCCTTCTTTCCTTACAAGGTCCTAGAAGCTTCAGCTAGACTTGGATTGGACTTCACCCACAGCACCGCCAGCCTCGTCCAATTCGACCCTGGTAAGTTTTGTATTCATTCCAGTGTGCATTAAACAAACACTTCTTGCATGTTATGCATCCATTGCTTAGCCCTTTCTCTTTATTTACCTGTTTCCAAGTGGCCCGTCTCTTGTTGACCTCATTTGCTTATGTCCAAGCGGCATCTCCTGGAAGCAACAATACTGTATGTTGACTGCGCAGGGATGAAATGAAGGCGGGCTCCTTCATAGGAGGGAAAGGGTTCGTCCATTCAGCAACTTACCAAGTGCTACTCAATCACTGCCCCACGCATTTCATCCACTCTACGTACTTTCACTTTATTTCTCTTCAACTGTATTTTTGTTTCATCAGTTGTTTCATCAGTCGTGTTCATGGTGCCCTACCCGGATAACCAGTGGTGTTTAAGAGGAAGCCATGTTTCAGGTTAGGTTTATGTACAGAGTATGTACAAAGCAGAAAGCCGAATGAATCAGGGAAAACGTGCAAAGGTCACAGTCCTCTGCAGTGATCTGTGTAATCTGAAGGTCGCGTATTCAAAGTTTGCAGGCTGACTCAGAGTTTTATCATACTCACTTGGAAACACTGAGTATGATTGTGGTTAGCAGTATCTATACTTTTACAAACGTTGTATGAAAACGCTAGTTCTTGATAAATCATCTCCTTCATTCTCCTACCGAGCAAAAGTCTACTTTTAATTCACAATAAATTTACAGATGGCGGTTGAGCGCCAGAGTCACAAACAAGGGCATTCCGCACTTGGGCAGATTCCCAAAGGGAGTGTATGCATGCACAAACCGTGTTGCTTGTCTGAACGTTGAATTCCACAAGTATACATATAGCTGCAATACAAAATGATGGCCTTAGGCAAGGTCAGTGGTGTGCCATGGACAGATCATTGTGCATCCCTTATTCGCATAGGAGTGACCAAGAATATGTGCTTACCTGCAACTCCCTTCCAATATGGGAATCTTGACCTGGCACAGGGTTCTTGTACGGAAAGTTCAGCCAAGGTGGGATAAAATGAATATGTCTCATGCATGTGCAGGAGGGTAAAGTACACTATGGCTCAAGTGGGACGTTTGAGTTGATCCACAGAATTTTACATTTCCCATGCTGGGTTGTTTAGGTCAGCTCAAGTAGCCTTTATGCCTGGACATAAACACAGAAATGTAAGTCCCATCTTACTGTAGCCCATCCTTTCTCAGGTTCTATCCCCTTCCTTTTACATTCATTATGCGAAGAACTCAGATAACAATAACATCTGCTAGAATTCTGGAAAAATACAAAACATAACTGTTTGGTGATTACCTGTGGCTGTTTGTTCATTTGTCTTTGCCCTTATCGCTTCATGTTTGACCCTCACACCTGTCTATAGGCCTCCAGTTTCAGCCTCCTCAGCTCCTGGTGATCTGTCACTATCATCCTGTTGCCCACTCTGTATTATGCCTCTTCTTTTTCCTTGCTTACAATTGTTCATCTGAAATCACCAAACATCGATTTAAAATTTTGAGACTAAGATTTAGTTGATAATGTCCCAATATCAGTTTCCCCTTATGTTGGCTGTATCGTACAGAGACCATGGGCCACATGACATAGACTGTGCACTGTCTCACTTCACGACACTGTGCATCCTTGATTGTGTCTACTGGCTCAGACCGGGACAGAGCTCAGTTATACATCAAATGCTCTGTTCCAAGGGCGGGCAATAGCCTGTGCCGAAACTGGGAGCAGAGCATTAGTGAAAAGCAGGCCCACTGTTTGAAGCCACTGGCCTTCCTTTCACTAGAGACAGTAATCCACCCTCTGATTCAAATAATCCCGGCCCCCTGATATAACTCCATAAAATAATTGTTGTCCAGAGATTTTCATTTTTGATTTGTGTTTTTGAATCATTAGAGAAGTAATTTTGCTTGGGTAAACCTTGCTGATCCTGGCCAAATTTTTCTGGTCGACATTTTTAAAAATGGCAGATGTGTTGCAGTGATGATGTAATATTTCAGGAACCATTAACCTATATACTTCATTTTGGTGTCAAAACATAGGGTTTTGGGGCATTCTATGCCTAAATTGTACTCCAGTGGTTTTTAACCTGTGATCCGAAAACCCTTAGGGGTCCACAAGTCCTACTCAGGAGGTCTGTGACTGTTTAACAAAATTACATAATATTAAACGTAATAAAGTATATACAAATAAAGAAGCAACATTTAAATGCGAAAACCTTTTCTTAATTTTGATTGGGAGCTATACAAAATATTTCAGTTTTTAAACATTTGTTTGGTGTGTACTTTGGGGTCTTTTTTTAATGTTCAAATTGCTTAGACTGTGTATTCCTGGCTTCCAATGGTAACTCAGTGAGAGGGTCTTCAGATTCCAGTAACAATTCTTTGGGTTTCCACACAGGTCAAAATGTTAAAAACCGTTTATTTACTCCATAAATGAAATGTAATGAGTCAGGATATATTTATTTGCGTGCAGCAAAAGGAAGGATTATTAAAAGAGGAAAATGGAACAAATTCTGATTATGCACCTTTTTTTGCTGCTTGTTCAATGAGGAACAGAGCAATTACATTTATCTCCATTATATATTGCATAAACATTTGTAAACCCTTCTTTCATATCAATATCGTACTGCAACCAACCTGTAACTAAATCGTTAAAAAAAATAGCAAACTTAATTTTGCTCTACTTAAGCTGCTTTAAATATCAGAAATGGAGCAATATATGTTTCCCACAAACCTTTATCTATGTTTGAAGTCAGCACCCCTCAAAAAAGTGTTGCTCTCAGCTGAAGAAGGAAATTATCCTGAAACACGTGTCTAGAGATACACAGCACTGGCTGCACCAACAAGGGTGAAAAACTAAAGCCGACACCGAAGAAAGTGTTATCATGCACTGTGTTTATTATGATGCATCGGGGCAAACTGAGTGCTGAAGTGTGAGGCAATGTGCACCCACCCCCCTCCTATTTGAAAATGCTCCCTTGAGCTAACGAGCTGACGAGCTCTGGTTGATGCACCTGCACCCAAGAAGGGGTACTGAAACCTGAGAAGACATTGGGCAGCATCTCCAGCACCCCCCAAAAAAGTGTTGCTCTCTACTGAAGAAGAAAAATTATCCTGAAACACATGTCTAGAGATACACAGCACTGGCTGCACCAACAAGGGTGAAAAACTAAAGCCTGACAACGAAGAAAGTGTTATCATGCACTGCATTTATTATGATGCATCAGGGCAAACTGAGTGCTGGAGTGTGAGGCAGTGTGCGCCCACCCCCCCTCCAATTTGAAAAGGCTCCCTTGAGCTAACGAGCTGACGAGCTCTGGTTGATGCACCTGCACCCAGCGAGTGGTACTGAAACCTTTGGGCAGCATCTCCAGCACCCCCAAAAAAGTGTTGCTCTCTACTGAAGAAGGACAACTATCCTGAAATACGTGTCTAGAGATACACAGCACAGGCTGCACCAACAAGGGTGAAAAACTAAAGCCTGACACCGAAGAAAGTGTTATCATGCACTGCATTTATTCTGATGCATCAGGGCAAACTGAGTGCTGGAGTGTGAGGCAGTGGGCGTCCATCCCCCTCCTATTATAAAATGAATGTTCAGTTTCTGGCCGAATTGCTGGAAAAGGTTTATAAACAGATGAGTAAAACTGCCTCCCTCCGGCCGGAATTTAATTATGCCACCATTATTTTCCTTCCAGAGCTGGATAAAGATCCACCGCTTTACAGTAGTTACTGGTCCATTTTCCTGATTAATGCATGCTTAAAGATGCCTCCCAAAGTTCTGGCGACCTTGTTTAAGAGATCCATTCGTCTGTTGGTTCATAGATCCCATGTGGGCTTTGTACCAATGGCGGTCCCCCTGTAAGGATAAGAGTTGCTTTCCCACATCAGCTGGCAGGCTAACATGGATGGAGAAAGGAAAGTAGTGATCTCTCTTTTGATGCCGAGAAGACATCTGATCAGATTGAATGGCTTTACCTTTGCCACATACTATCAAAGGCAGGTTTCCCGTAGCACTTTATACAACTCATAAAGCTTCTTTACACAACTACATGATGGCTCAGATTAACAGCAATTGTTTCCTTTCAAACTGATTTGCCATCAGCAGGGGAACACAACAGGGGTGCCCCCTTTCGCTCCTCTTTTTTTGGCATTAGAACCTATGGTGACCAAAATAAGAGGGCCTCCACAAATCCCCAACATATATACATTAGGTTGTGAAATCAATCTGTAGCTATATGTGGATGACATTCTTATGCTCTTGACGAAGACAGAATCCTCCTTTCCTGCCTTGCTGATGCTGGTTACTGTCTTTGGCCACTTTTCAAGCTACAGAATCAACTTGGAAAAGTGCATAGCTCTTCCGCTAAATGAGCAGATGCCACCTGATCTGCTGTTAGACACTCCTTGCCAGTGGTCGGATGACGTCAACTATCTGGGGATAATAATTGGGAATGACCTCTTTGCCACAGTTCCAACATATATGTATCTCTTTTACTGACCTAAGCTGCTCTGGAGTTTAAAAAATGGTCCCATCTCCACTTAGCCCTATGGGGATTTATCCAAGTGATCAAAAATTGTGACAGTGCCCCATTATTACTATTTGATATGATCCCAGCAGCCAAACCAAGACATTTATTCTTAAATTCTGCAAAATGGTTAAAGATTACATATGAGATTAGCAGTAGCCTCATCTCAAGCTCACCAAATTGGAAACTCTGTGTTGAGGGTCTTCGACTCCCTGATATGTCACTCTTCTACAAAGCTCTTCACCTGGCACACCTGGATTTTTTTTTCTCAAAAGATATGGAGAGGCCAGACTGGGTACCATTTGAGCAAAGTGTTGTAGGTAGACAAGCCGACCCATACCTGCTGAACAGAGCTCTTGCCTCAGAAGAGAGTATCGCAAGCCCACTATTGAAGTCAGCAGCACAGGCATCGGAGCTGAGACACAAACATATCTACATCCACATGCCCCATTTGGAATAACAAGGCAATACAAATAGGCGGTGAGACAATACACTGGGGGAGCTCGTCCAAAAAATAAATTCTCACTGTGGACCAACTGCTAAAGATTAGGGTCCTTAAATAGTTATTTTCCTTGAAGGATGATTCACCTCTTTCATGATGGGCAGCGGTGCACTAACCACAATTGTCCCACTGTGTACGGCAGGCATTGCGACCACTTCTGAGATTTCTCCCCGTTCAGTGATTTACAACTATCTGAACACTAGAGCACTCACTGTGGTGAGCTGTCTGGGCTGCACAAGACATTGTTATAGGAGCACCACTCATGGTCATCCCTGCAGGAGAAATGGGCTGCCAGATTAGGGAAAGAATACTTCAAGGATGACTGGAAGGAACTACTCAGCACTCATGACAGGGGGTTTAGAGAGGTGGAGCTTAAATTGTGCTTTTTAAGCTCTTGCAAGTCTTGCATTTGTCAGCATGAAGGTAAAAAAATAGAAAATGAGGTCCTCATTGACAAAGAAAATGGCAGACTCCATGGAGATCGGGACTTTTCATTTCTCTTTCACACACACTAAGACAGGAAATGACCCAGCACCACTTCAAGAAGTATATAATTCTCTCCTGGATTTAAACATTCCCATTGTATTGGGGTTGAATTCAATGTTTTGATTGACCCAATATTAGATACATCTCCCCCCAGGGCTACAGGCAACACTCCAAAAATAATAGCTTTTATGAAACTTATGATAGACAACCTAGGGTTGATAGATATTTGAAGGGAAAAATGTAGCAAGGGTAATAGATATATGTTTAAAAACAAAAAATGTGGGCATTCTTCAAGAATCTATTTTTTTTGGTGAGTAACTAGTAGGATTGGCGATAAAATCTCCAACGTAGAACACATATTAGAACATGTATCAGATCATTCAGCTGTTAATTTGGTGCTTAAACTAACTCAATCACTGACACAAAAAAAAGATGCACTAATTTAGTTGAAATTTAAAAAAAAAAGACAAATTAATTCTTCCAGATTAATAGACTCTCATCAGTCTGGGACACATATAAAGCTTTTATAAGGGGACGTCTAATTAGCCTTTCCAGAGGCTAGAGTAGGGAGCGGAAAGCTAAAATTGAGAAATTTGAACATAATATAACTAAGCTTTCTAAGGAACTTTAGAACCCTCTGAACATACAAAACCAGGCTCAAATACAGGGCAACCTGCAGGAAGCTAAATACAGTTTATCAAGTTTCCTAGAAGAAGAAATTAAAAAGAAGTGGGAGGCTAGTAAGATATCTCACTACGAGTACAGGGGGGCGGTTGTGTGAAGCTGCTGGTGTGGAAAACGAAATCAAAACTAAACAGGAAAGATATTAATGAAATTTTAGATCCCATAGTGTGTACAAAATGTTCAGAAGATAAGGAATTGGAGGAGGTTTCATACAGTTCTTTAAAGATCTTTATAATGAAGATACAGTAGCATCCAGGGAACAGTTACAAAATTACTTTGAGGGAACAAATATCCCCCGGTTGTCTCCTACATCACAGGGATTTATTTGTGCAGATATAATCTTAGAAGAGGTAAGATCAGAAATGGTAAAAACAAAAAAAGGGAAAGCAGCAGGCTCCCCAACGAGCTATATAGTGTTCTGAAAAAAGAGCTGGCCCCATGGTACAGGGAAATGATAAACTTCGTCTTTCTGGAAGGAAAAGAATTACCACACTCCTGGGAAGAAGCAATTAGTATCATTTTAAAACCAAATTAAAACCCCAAATTATGTAAATAATACAGACCGAAATCTCTCTTACATTCAGACTATAAAATATGCACCCAGATTTTGACAAAATGATTAGCGAGCGTTGATTGGCCAGTTGATACACCTTGATGAAAAGGGTTTCTTAAAGGGGAGACAACGGCACAACCTAACTCATGAGTTAATCGGAACAATAGATCTAGCCACAATAATTCAAACTCCTTACTTACCTTTGATGCTGCTAATGCATTTGATAGGGTTAGTTGGCCCTTCCAACAGTGAACAATCAGGCAACATGAACTAGGGGAGAATTTCTCTAGAGCAGTGTCACTGATTTATAGTAACCTTAGTGCTAGGCTTCTGGTAAATGGGAATCCCATGGATCAGATAGAAATTAAACGAGGAACTCGCCATCGATGCCCTTTGTCCCCTTTATTCTTCAACATATATATTGAGCCTTTTGCAGAACAACAATAATAACAAATACGAATATAAGCCCTTTTAAGTATATATGTTGGGAAAAGAAGATGGATCTTTATGCAGATGATCTGATGATCTATTCTAGCAAAATGGAGGCCACCCTTCCAGATTATTTTTTAACTTTAGAGGAATTCGGCAAATTATCAGGATAGCTAGTCAACCAGCAAAAGACTCTGAAATAATGACGTTGAACATCCACAGCTTTAGCCCCTGGTGAAACACGAGATCAGATACTTAGGGATCCAGGTGGGACAGAATCTCAGCGATTTGGCCCAGATAAATTTTGCAAAGGTAAAAATCTGAAATTATAATTTTACTGAAGACCTGGAACAACCTCCCTCTTTCTTTTGTAGGAATATCAAACTTACTGAAAATGTTCATACTACCTAAGTTTACTTTTATATTCGATACAATCCCCCTGGACTTTATTGTCGATTCTTAAAAAAAATTGCAAGGAATATTAAGTAGTTTTATCTGGGCAGTCAAAGGGGTAAGAATTGCTTGGAAGAAGTTACGTCAGAGAAAGATTTATGGGAATTGTGAGTGCTGATCTCTTAACATATTGTTTCGCCTTTCAGGCCTTTAGATCTCTTCTCTTGGAAAATGCTCTATCTCTTCCACTTTTCAAAGCCTTAACAATGGACGAGATAGAAATTACGAACTTTTGTTTATGTAAATTTGGCTATCCTAAATATTACAAAAAGATGAGACTAAAGATCTTGAAAGCCGTACTGGACACCAACAAAGTTGTCGAAGCTGGGAAGACATGAGGTGAATTAATGCTCTAAGTGTGGTGAAGAAAGGGTTGGTGATATCCACATGTTTTGGTGGTCCCCTCTGATAGAGTCCTTCTTGGTGGGTGTGGGTAAGACGGTTAAAGAGATTATAAACAAAGATATTAAGGTAAGCCTAGCGATGGTAATATTTGGGGTGGAAGAGGGAAGGATCAAAGAAACAAAAATCTGTATTATGTTGATGTTGCTGGCAAGGAGGGAGATTTGTATAAAATGGGTACTACCTATTCCCCCAACAAAAATAGAGTGGGTATCATCAATTTGGAGTGTAAACTCCTTGGAGCATAAGAGTTCCCTGGAGAGAAAAAAGCTACGTTTTGGGAGATATGGGAGAAATGGGAAGAAAAGTAAGAACACAGAAGGGAGAGTAAATGAATCAAATGAGAAATCGGTCCTATTATTAAAATATCAATAGCTAAATCTCTGGATGGAGACATCCACCCTTAAAGATTAGCAACGTGGCTCTAGGGCTGGTTTAGAGTGTAACATGGATGATGATTTGGACCCTCCCCATCTCACGGGAAGAGTTGTTCCCATCTCACGGGAAGAGTTGTTGTAGTTGCCTGCTTAATCTGCCTAACCAAGCCTTATATGCCTATTGATGTTATAAGAGGACTAAAAAAAGGTCTTGCATTGGTCCCCCAACAAACTGCACAAATCCAGTCAGCCTTGTGATGAGTTGTGATCATCCCCAGGGTGATAGCCTACACATTGTGTGCTTCTTATCTTATGCACTTGGATCATTTTATTATCATTATGAATACCTCCAATGCATTGAACCTGTGGCTGATGCTGGAGCTGGTTCTCTTCTACCACACTCCTGGACATCCCTGATATTACTCGGCACGCCAAACGCTGGACTGACATGGCACTCTCCATGGCGGCTATTTTGAGATGATGGAACAACGTGCACAAACTGTATTTCCTGAGAACCTTCCTGACGTGAGGACAGTGATGGGGACTTTGTTTCCAACTGTCTTTTCCTGTGCCCTGGTCCTACACGCAGGCCAGATCGTTGTTTGCTTATTACTCCACATTGCATTACCTCCACGTTAAACATTAATAGGGTTCATATGGATTCTGCATATGACCCTATATGTCTGGTTGCTGGCACCACGTTTCAATTTCTCTTGCATGTCTCTCTGAGACTTTCTGACTCACTGTGGCGGCGGGCGGGTACGTTTTGGAGGGAGGGAGGCGACGGGACACACTCACGCACACATACACATAGCACTTAAAGCAGTGTATTCACACACACACACACATGCACATAAACACATTCATTCACAACACTCTTCACCACATATTCATATATACAAGCACACATACACACAAACACATTCATTCATTACACTCTTCACCAAACATTCATACATACACGCACACAAACACATTTATTCACAACTCTTTTCACCAAACATTCATAAATACACGCATGCCCCAAACAGTTTAAAACTAAAGCAAACACTTGCCTGCAGCCAGCTCTGCCTCGGAGGTTCCAGAAGGCTTGGAACTGCTGTCTTCCCTCATTAGCTGACCCAAGGTCAGCCAATGAGGGAAGGTAGCAGTCCCACCATCATCACAGAGTGGGATGGAGTCAGTGAGACTGCTGACCCCATCCCACTCTGTGATGAAGTGTCACTTATTGACACTCGATCCTGAGCGCTTCAGGGCTTAAAACGGAAGCGCCCAGGTGCGAGGTAATCAGTGACGCTACCCTTCATCACTGAGGGGAGGGCCTCAGGGACCTTTTCTGAGCTGAGGACGTCACACCCACAGGAGCAGTGACTTCCTCAGCCCAGCCAAGTTTAGCTCAGGCAGCCAGGAGCCAGCGCTAAATGCCATGTCTGCCTCCTGGCTGCTTGAACTGAAAGTGAACAGTGTCTGTCAGGCTGACCTTTGTGCTGCCTGACAGACACTGTTCATGAGGGGGAGGTGGAGAGGCGTGGCCCCTCAGTGCCCAATGGACTGGCCGCTCCTGCAGTGATTTATCAGTTGTATCTGTTTTAACCCTCTAAGTATTTTGTACATTGCAGTACATTTTCGTAATACATTGTTTTTTGCAGTCTTTCACCTGTGTATCCTGTTCGGTTTGAAAATTCATTAAAGAAATCTTTACAAAAAAGTAGATCAGGTCAAATCAATGGAAAAAGTCAAGGTAACAGGTGGTCGAAGTATTGACCATGTCGAAGAAATACTAATCAAATTTGTGTGAGACAAATGGCTGTACAACGTCATAAACTAGATGGTATGTATTTGCATTTTGCCTACCTTATGGAGGCCCTAAATAGAAGGATTTATAGCCAGTTGCGATTTTCCCTTTTAATACAGAACTCTGCACAAAAACAGGTTCAGAAATAGTCGGATATGCTAAAGGGTAGAGCAATCCCCTTCCACTTCATGCAAGGACTGTATTTATTCATATGCGTGTCCATTGTGTTCTAGAGCAATTGACCTTTGAAGGCTCCATGCTTGCTTGTTAGGAGATGTGCTGATGAATTGCATTTTTCATACAGTGGGAAAATGTTCTTGGGAAATGGCTAATATGTTTTTTCCTGCCTTAGGTGTTTCTACAAAGTCTTGGAATGTCTATATCAAGAATGACGGTCTTGAGGAGAACAACGAAATTCTTAAAATCATCTTAAGTAAACCAAAGAATGCAGTGCTGGGACAAAATAGCGAAGCAACAATAGAAATAATGGATTTAAGGCCGGGTGAGTTTTGAGTTTTACAAATATATATACAAATGAAAACAACATCTGTGTTCGAGATGAAAAACCAAAGGAGGAGGATTGTGATGTACGAGTGATCTATGCTGAATGCTGCGTGCGTCTGTATGACTATGATTAAGCTCAACCCATTAGCATGCTGGCGGTCAGTGCGTCATCTCTTCAGCATGGCTACCAGGTATCAGGGTCATGAAAGTAAAGGTGTAGCCATCTCTTAATCTTTAATGTAAAATATAACATGAATTTAAGCTTCGGGCCTTATCCTCACAAGGAATATGTTTTCTGGTGGCACTTGATTAATTATCTTTTTATGGCTGATCATGGCAGAGATATCATTGTATATTCCAAAAAGGATTTATTAAGTCATATTTTGATACTTGCATAAAAAAGGGATCATTGTCTGTTTGAACAAAGTCTGCTACACCCTGGAAAATTGAATGGAGATGTAAACGTGGAGAAGAGACATGCTATATTTTTTATTTTCTCTGATCAGACACCATTCTACTGAATCCTCTGTAGATACTGAACTGTGAATTTCATCTGTCACTAAGGAAGATAACTGGTGCCATAGGGTTAGAATTCAATATTAACTGGCAAGAAGGCAACAGTATGATTATTACTTGCCGAGTAATTTGATGTTAATTTGTTGAGTGGTGTTGTGTTTGTAGAATCCTGGACACTCCCTTCATAATAAAAAAAAAATGGAATTAAATATTGGCCAATACTCTTCTGGAAAGCTCCAACAGCAGATGCTGTGACTACTGAATTCTTTCTCAGCTACCTGGCCTTTACAGTCTTGGTATGATCATGTATGCTTTGCCTTCCACTCAGTTCTAGCCTTGACCCTAAAATCTGGCCCTGTGTCTCTCAATGGTTACAAAGGCGATATATTGTTACATTGGTTCACAAAGTGTAAAAGAGGGGTTTGTTTGATAGACGGTGCTTACTAGTCTACAATTTAATGAATCATTTGTTAGATTTTGAAGGCCAAGTCATGCCATCTCTCTCGATGGGAATACGTTTATTGATGCTGTGGAATTCAAGTATAAATGTCCTGCTCTGAATCTGTCAGGTTCCTGGTAAGAAGATCTGATAAAGTCCTGTGGTGTTCCTTAATGTCTAGACAACTGGGAAATGATCACTGCCCGCTCACTATAGAAATATGGGAAAGGACGGGGAAGGTAACTGTTGTAAATAGAAGTCCAGAGCCAGGTGTATTATTAAGTTACTTTATTCAGGCTGGGTTTCAGGTCAAGTCTTCAAGATGGTAATAAGAGAAGACACACCAGGAGTGACCTCCTTGTCACTCAGCCTGCCTGGTGCCAACTGCCAGTAGAGACCAGGGCAAGCCCCAACACTCCATGATGTCACCAAAGATTCTAGTGGTGACATCATGTGAGTGACAATGAAAACCCACAGACAGAAAAGAGACAGGCTAAATATAACAGTAACCAGACAGAAATACTGGACTGGAGTTCACCCTTAGACTGGACTCTGCAGGGGGGGGGGGAGTGGTATGGCAGTTTCTGCTGGCGGAAGTATGGTGTGTCACTGCAACAGCTGTATGGGATTTTGGAGACCACAGATGAGTATGGGGTACAGACCAGTTGAATATGAGTATAGAGACCAGAACCTGCTGTGTCCAGTGCGTGTGCCTACCTGCACGCTTGTCCGCCTCCTGGGATCCTGACCTGCCGCCAGCCTCGCCTGAAAGGGGTCTCGAGCGTCCATCACCGCGCCTACTGTCTCCTCCCCCCGCCGCAGCCCTCCAACACCGGGACTGCTGCAGAGCGGGGGAGTTGAGACTACAGTCCCCAGAAGCCTCCGCGACAGGACCGGAAGTCGCGTCGAGGCTTGGCGCCCGGAGGCGCCGTTAAAGGGGCTGGCCTTCCTGCGTCGCGGGGCAGTGCCCGGGGCTAAGCCCGGGCAAAGGGCGGGCCCTCTGTGGCCCTCAGAGGCCTGAGGAGTCTGGGCTGGGCACTACCCCCTGGTCGATCTGCCACCGACCGCTAAGGTATCTACATATTTGTTGATTAAGCATACTGTAAATGGCCCCCATGGAGCCCAAATCCACCGCTAAGAACACGGCAAAAAAACGCCCATTCATACACGCTCTGTTACAAGGAACACTGCTCAAACTAAAACACCGTTACCAACGCTAACTGCAATAGATCGCATGCTCCAACAGACAATCGTGGTGGTAGCAAATGCCATCGAAAATACTGAGAGACGATTGTCGCTACCACCTAGTACCTGTCTAATTCAGCAGATATCACAACCTGCCGACAGTAACGTACATAATATAAATGTGACAGCAATATCAAATGATTCTATCTTAATGCAATCTTACACAGGTCTTCCCGGGGCCGTGCCAACCCCTGTGGAAGATCCTCCTACGCTTCCTGCAGTATTTCATGATAGGGATAGTCGGTTGTCCCTAACTCCTAATTTGCAGATTATTGCTACACCATCTGAGGAACCGGGGCCTAGCAAGGCGCCTGAGACCAGTGCAATCTTGATTTCCTGCGATAACGATGATCCTATTCACACAATTGATTCACCCAATAACAGCTGTGCCGATAGCACGACCAATCACGGCTCTGTCCATCGCAGATCTAGACGCATGCACAATAGAAAATTACAGGCCCCAAGTAGGGGGTGGGCTAAACAAAGGGGTAGAAGAAAGAAGGCAACTTTATCACTATTAGAACAGACCAATGGAAGAGAACCACCACAGTCAAGCTCAAATTTGGGAATCATAGACAATGGGGAGTCTATAATAGGTCACATTATGGATGCTATGAAACTCCTTATTGCCCCCCTAAATGACAAACTCGAGCAGATATGTAAAAAGGTGGAAAACCTGGAGAAATTGGGCTTAGCTAAACTAGACATCCTTGAACATCTGGGTCCACAATCTACTCAAACCACCTTGAATGTACCGACTGTGAATAAGGCTAATAAGACCGTCTCTAACACAACTAAACCACAGGTCCCATCCGCTAGAAATGTGACCCCTACGGCAGCTCCCGGCAAGCCTACAAATTTACATACTAATACTCCAGGCAATACCTTCAATGGGCCTTCAACTTCCTCTTCTTCCAGGGTAAGAGGAGAAGTGCTTACGGGTCATACTTCAGTAAGCGGGAATCCACCAGCACGCAGTTACTATAATAATATCATTCCTGCTGTGATAAATCTACCACCAGAAAGTAGGCCATACGTGGCAATTCTTGCCAATGTCCCAAAACTTAAACCCTCCCAATTTGAAAACAGTGAAACGCTTAAAAACAAAATTTTACACTGGCTTGTCCATAACTGTGGATTCCCCCTAAGTGGGGCAGGCCAGATCCTTTCAACCCAAAGGGTAGGGTGGGTGGGCCCTAGTAAAAAGGAGATTAGCGGGGACTGTGTAATCATAAACTATAAAACCACCGAATGGGCAAGAGATTCCATCTTGAATGCGCCCATCCCTTCAGACAATGATTACAATACCACCTTGTTCCCATTGGACTACTTTTATAGAAATCTGGTGGGATACAAGATTCCTGTGCAGAATTTTAAACACCCTAGAGCAATTAACACGCCTTATCCACTAGTACAGCAGGCACCAGCACAATCAGTTGGGTACCCCTTGACCTTTCATGACCCAAATAATCAGTATGTTCTACAACATCCCATGAATTTATACAGAATGCCAAACCCAAAATACCTTAACAACCAAAATGCCATTGGGCCAGGAACTAACATTTGTGGTCAATTTGCAGTCCCAACATCGAACAGATTTCAGATATTTAATTCCCTAGATGAAAATGATTGACTCGAGAATACCCCTGTTGAAGAACTGCTTGCAAGTGAGGCCCCCAGGTTAATGGCCGGCAATACAGTTGGGGAACCTCCAGCAGATACCCCTGTAATAAGCTCGAATGATCTAACCGTGATAGACGTTACCATATGTACTGCTGAAAACTGCCTGGGAAACCCAATAATACCACCAGCCATAACAGTTACCGACCCATCCCAAGTAGCCTCGGAAGAGACCCTGAGGGCTATTACGTGGAATATAGCTGGGTTAGCTTCTAAGGTAAACACCCCCATATGGGCTGACTTTATTAAACAGGGTTACGACATAATCTGCCTGCAAGAAACTTGGGATAGGGCTGAAGTACACGTTGAGGGTTATACCTCCTTTAATGTGCAGGCTGTGGTCTCCCAGGCTGGTCGAGCCAAGGGTGGACTTGTGACTCAGATATCTACCGCACTGACTGAGTTCTGTGTTAGTGATCACGTAGTCCTAGGAGATCATGCTTCTGTCCTGCGTTTGGCCCACAGTGGATACAGAGACTTAATAATAGTGAATTTTTATAACAATATTGCGGGGCACAAACAGGGAATGTTTATTTCTGACATAGAGCGGGCCATTGATGCAATTCTACTAAGTACACCCAAATCAGCTGCCATCCTGTGGGTAGGAGATTTTAACATTAAATCATGTACTTACGCACTCAAGGGGGCATGCGGCCATAGGGAGGAGTACTCGGGAAGGGAAACAACATGTGTACATAATCATTTCCCGCATAACAACCTTGGTAGCGCTCTGAATAACCTATTGGCTAAATACGACCTGGAACTCCTTGAATGCAATAAGAACGCAAACAATGCTAGATGTCCGACATTCCATGGAAGGAATAGCCAATCATTTATTGATCATATTATGGTATCTTGCTCTGTAGCCTATATCAATGTTTGGGTGATCGAACAAACGGTCAGCGATCACAATAGTGTAACTGTTGAACTATTGGGGTGGGGAACCAAAAGGAATACATATGGTCAACCAATTCAGGACATTGCTGTAGGAAGACCGAATGGGACGAGGGTGAAATGGACAAAAGTCGACCCCGTTAAATTTGTTTCCAATGTGATCACAAACTGTTGTGGAGAGGTCGAGTACTGCTTATCTCCGAAACCATGCCCACGAACCCTGTTATCTAAATTTTTAACAATAACAAAAGCTATTGAGAAATCCCTGACACGTAAAATCCGGAAACCAAGAAAAGTCAAGGTGGCGTGGTTTGATGACAATTGTGCCCAGTCATTAAAAAGGTTAAAAATTTCACTTGATGCCACACCAAGAGACTCTTGTAAGATCAGGGAAGAGCGTCATAATTACAAAACTGCACTATCCACCAGGAAGAAGGAATTGCAGGACGAGGCATGGGCAAAATTAGATCAGGCTGCAGATACCAAAGATCATAAACTTTTTTGGGACACTGTAAATAGTCCGTTCTTGAAGAACGACAACATTCCTGAACTTACCTCGCATGTCAGTTGTCAGGCCTGGATAGCACACTTCACTGGGATTTTTAATTCTGATTTTACCCCTGATTTTACTTCCGTTTCAAATTTTAATGTTTTAACTGATACACCAACCTGTTTTAAATGGGAGAAATTATTGTTTACGGTGACACTAAATGAGGTGATTGAGGCAATTGAGAAGAGTAAGGGGGGGAAAGCCCCGGGCCCAGATGGGGTCCCTGTGGACTTCTTCAAATCCGAGATTGCTTTATGGGCCCCCATTTTAACACGCTACTTTAATGCTGCAATCGAGGATAAGTTACCAACCTCATGGGGTCAATCCATCTTAGTGCCACTCTTCAAAAAGGGCTCAAGGGCCGAAGCACGAAATTATCGCCCAATTTCACTTTTAGACTCGTCGTTAAAGATTTTGAGTTGCGTGCTTCTGGTAAGATTGGAGTCCTGGGCCGAAGACAAAAATTTCCTTTCACCTATTCAGTATGGGTTCCGAAGAGGTCTAGGGACTATGGAGCAGTGCGTGAACCTAGAACTTATTATCGGCAAGTACACAAAAGCCAAGGAGTGGAATTTGTTTATGTGCTTTGCCGATCTAAGTTCCGCATTCGACCTAGTGGAACATGCACTGCTCTGGCCAACACTACTTGCCATAGGCGCACCACCCGAAATTATCCACCTCCTGGCCAGAATGTATAGTAGTCTTTCAAGTAAGGTCAGGTTCGGATCAGATGGTGAATGCACCCCCTTTTTTAAAATTGGCAGAGGGATCCGACAAGGGTGTGTGCTTGCTCCCCTTTTATTCTCCCTTTTTATAAACCAGGTTGATCAATTTCTACAAGAATCTTATGCTGATGCCCCCATTATCAACGGAAAACAAATACCGGTCCTTTTATATCCGGACGACGCGGTCCTGATTTCCAGGACCGCGAATGGGCTGCAAAAGCTAATCGAGAAATTTCATATTTTTATTAAGGGCAGAAAGCTTAAAATTAATAAGGGTAAGACTATGACCATGACTTGTGGTAAGAAAATAAAGAAAAATAAGTCATTCTTTTTAGATGGGGATAAACTTGAGTCTGTTCAACATTTTTGCTATTTAGGCATTACCTTCTCAGGAGATGGGAGATGGGTAAACGAGCAATCCTGTGTTGGCATGAAGATGACTAGAAATACAAATTGCATCTTCAGATTCGCCTCTAAACTGGGGGGTCGCAGAATCAGAGAGATGATTTCCATCTACAACTCAAGGTGCTTGTCCTCTGCCTTATATGGAGCAGGGATATGGGGATATAATTCTAAGATTGCCCTATCCATCCAGCAAGAGAAAAACAGGTACCTGAAACGACTACTATGCCTCCCTGTTTCAGCGTCAAATGAGATCACTCACAGAGAGCTAGGCATAAATTATGTCACAGACCTGATTACATTGCGTCCCCTTTCTCTATGGCGGTCCATATGGGCCAGAGAAGAAACTAGGTGTACCCAGGAAGTAATTTTGGACTGTATTAAATTGGATCGGCATTCGAAAATACCCTGGTTAAAACACATTTACTCCTGGTACAAGATACTTTTTGGTCAGGACATTTTTAAAGATATTTTAACAAAATCGGTTTTAACGAAGCGTGACCTTAAAACCACCTATTTGGATCACGCAAAAGGGACCAGAATGAAGGAGTATGCTATGCAAAGTACGTTCAAATTGTATCTGGAGTATAACCTTAGCACAGGATTCCCATCCTATCTTACATTTGTTAGTATTAACTCCCATCGCTATGTTCTAGCACGCCTGAGGTTGGGTATAGTCCACCATTTGGTGGCTTTCCCCACTGTAAAAAAACCTGGGTTATGTCTGTGCCCATGCGATGGGAAATCCAAACAGAGTATTTGCCACTTTTTACTTTTTTGTAATTTTTATACTGGTTTTAGAAAGTTTTATCTGAAGCAATTATTTTTAGAACACAACATGTGCAATACAAGAGCTGCTATGCAATTGTTGTTTGACCTGGCTTCCCCGAATGTGTGTTACCGTGTGGCCACCTATATTTTAAAATGTATTTGGCATAGGAAATCAATTATTATATGATTTCTCTTTTTGTTACCCACGTTGGTTTTTACATCCTATGACTAACTGTGAGTTACTGTTGAGCTATGTGCATTTTCCTTATATGAATTCTATATCTACTCTGTTGAATGTACCTTTGGTAATGATTGTCTTCCGGCTTTGCACTTTTTTTTTTTTTTTTTGCACTAACGTTTGTACAAACTTTATCACATACAAATTGCTGCTAAAAATACCTAAGTGACCAAACAGACGTTGCACTTTACTTATAACTTTGCATATTTGCACATGTCAACTGCACTTTATGCCTATAATAGGTCTTTCGGATTTTGCACTATTATACTTGGCGTACTTGCACTAAACTTTCAACTGCTGCTAAATAATATACAGTGACCAAATTTAACTCTGTACACAAATGAGATATACCTTACGGATTTAACAAGATTGGCATGGATATTGATGTAATTTTAAACGTTTCTTTATTTAACTTACATAAATATGATTTTCAACTGTATTGATGTATGTTGCTATATGGTTGTACTTGTACAAACCGAATAAAGCATTTTGAAACGGAGTATAGAGACTTAAATTAACCGTTTTCAGCAGCGGATGTTGCTGTGACAACCGTCTACAACTTAGGCTGCCAGTGGGAGGCCACATGACACCTCTGAAAAAAAGAGGAGGCGTGAGCTGAAGGAGCGTATGAGAAGGTGTGGATAGCGGAAGTATCACAGATAATAACATATACAGCGATGTGGAAAAGGTAGGTAAATCCTAAGCACAATGGAACTAAAAGGGAAGAAAATAACAACCATAAGGCACGCATAAACTGTTATGAACTAGAATGGAGAGATACAAAAAATTACAGGTTGCCAAGTGTCGAGTCCTGCTTTGATAGACCCTTAAATACTAGCTCTACCCTTTATGCCCCGAAAATGTCTAATTAACCAAGACTTGAGTGTCAGTTGAGAGCACAGTCTGCTAAGTGGCCTAGTGTTCCAGTCCTTTCAGTTTCCATGAACCTGTTTTCCACCGTTTGCACCTCTGACTTCCTCTACACCTAATCCCATGTCTATGTTGAAACAAAATCCTGACAGAATCAACCTTACAAGCAAGAGTGCAACCATGTTTATTCTTATTGTGCTGTTCACCTGGACATGTGTGTCTTGTGCAACAGTGTTCCTATTAGAATGGGCAAGGGGGCCTTTCGAGACTTTTATTTGTCCTTTGCCTGCTATTATTAGTTATATTGTAGTTTGGCTGCACAATGTTTCCCTTACACTAACGATTAAACTGTTTTACTTGTGATGTACATTTCCAACTATGAATACATTACCTGAGCCCGAGTTTCGTAAAAGTGTGTTTGGACTTGGGCAAATTGCCCTAGAAGCTAAACATATAAATGAAGGCGTGCCCAAGAGAATGCACACATATTTCATAACAAAATCAGAAAGGCAGGAATGGAACTATGAAGCACAAAACGTAATATGGTATTAAATCCCCATATAAAACTGAAAAAAGGAAGTGGAGCTAACCCACTATGTACCGCACATGACACAAACAAGCTCCATGTCATTAAAATCATTAATGTTCAGCACCAGAAATGCACTTACATTAAAAAGATTATGGTATGAGGTGTTATTTCATAATGTCTTTAAAAAACATGACCTGGTGCTGATACTGTCAGCACTCTAGAAAAAAGAACACCCCTCAGCGGCATGTGCAGATGATGGGGTATGACTCTATGGCAGTGTCTAACAAAAGAGGCAATTTTTCCTTGTCCTTTAAAAATCTGAAATGCTCTTTTATTTCCTATTCTGAGATGCGCAAAGAAGGTATGTGTACCATTTGCTACCACAATTTTTAGCAGGTTTTACCTCCCGCAAATTGCAGGAGCAAACACATACAACTTACAGCCAAATTGTAATTCTGTTAAAGGAGCCAACATGAGTTTGCACTAAAAATGATTTTACCAGCCCCATCATAAACCTAGACAAAATGTCCAAATCTTCAAACTTGCTCTCGTAAAACCAGTCCAAGGGTTCCAGTTGAAAGGATTTCCCTCTTTCTCTAAAAGTTCCCAATCTTCGGAAATAATTTCTTGGATGCAGGGATGAGTTCAAGAAGGGCAAATGTTTTCCACGCTTCTGTCAGAACTACAACCAAACATTTGGCACTACTGGTCTTGTTGATTTTCTTCCAAGCAGATGCAACTCTGTTTAGTTCTTGAATTCTCCTGATGTCAAATTCACAGCAGCAGGCAGGTATCCCAAAGACAACAAGGACTGACCCTCAAACCCTTTTGTATCTACAAATGACCAGTCCCCCTGGTTCTCTCAGATGTGTGTTCAAGCCAAGCAGGAGTCACGCCCCTCAGTCCTTCACCTCTGGGAGGCAGGTGTGTTTAAACACAGGCCATTTTCGTTCTTGCTCATTGCGAAGTAGCTTTCCCACTTGAGAAGGAAGTCTGCAGTTTTTATAAAGATAACCTATCACTGATTGGTGTGTCCATAACCAATCATAAAGAAAGAACTGCACATTCCCCTCCTCAATTTTGTAGCACTACTGTCCACTTCCAGGCTCGACCAGTGACATAAGTTTGGCCACAATGCTTTGTGCCTCGGTTTTGCAAGATGGCAAAGCTGAACCCTGTCAAGATTTCTCTCTCGCCTAGCTTCTCCCATAGTCAACTTTGTCTGGCCCATCCTTGATCAAAACAAAACGCACACCTTCAGGTCACCTTTTTCTTTTCAGGGTAAATGCAACTTGATGGTTTCATAAAAGCTGTGTTTTATTCTGTGTCATATGTGTTGTTGAGAAAAAAGGGGCATTCAGATGAACTTTTGTCTAAGCAGAGCTTTGATCTTGGCCAAACTTTTATTGATCAGTATTTGCTAATGTAGAAGGTTGGATATATTTTGTGCAGGGAAAGTTTTGGCTTTGGTGGGGAGTGTAAAAGAAACTACTAGTAGGCGCTTGGACATTCAGCTAGAGGAAGGATAGTAAGGCCAAAAGCCCAATCCAAATTTCTTGAAGTCAGGCATATATTAGCCTTGTACAAGTATCCTTTGCACATGTAAATAGAAATCATTGTGACTAATGATTTCTATTTTCATGAAATAGCTATTTGTCACAAGAATAACATTGATATATTTTTTATATCCTACTCCAGTTAGAAATAAATCACATTTTGAAAACTGCACAGTCTAAGAGTGTGCAGCTTAACTTAAATAGAGCAGTCAAGTTCCTGTTACGCTATTTAAGATGCAGTTGAAGGCCCTACTAGTTTATCATTGCACTCACGTTTAGCATAGTGGAACTCTTCAATTTTAAAGTATCCATCTCTTCTAAAATGATCTTAGTTTTTCCCTTGTCTCTTGGCCTCCTTGGGCTTCCACTAGCTTTGGTAATGACGTAATCAACAATATATTTTGCTATGACTTGAAAGCCTCCAAATGTATCCTATGAGGACACTTCCAAATTAAAGTTAATATCCATCTGGACCTTGATACTGCCACCCTCGTGATCTGCACGTCTGTAGGTTTTCTCTCAAATGAACTGTTAATTCTTCCTGCAAAACTGAGCACACCTTGTGCAAAGAAGTGGAAATTAAATTCTCCTCATTAGCTTGATCCTGTGTTACTGACACTGCTATTGATCCCACCCCACACAGAAAGTAGGGCAAGCTCTGAGCCCACTTACCTAGTGAAGTATTAATACACCTTTCCAACTTTTCGATTCAAGTTACATCACTAATGTACGACCAGTGTTCTCCAAATCCATGCATTTCTTTTCATCAAATCTCCTCTCTACACACGGGATGTCCGTAAAAATCCAAAATACAGGCACCGTCCAAAATTCCACAATCTTAAGTATATCTGTAAACAATCAAAATGACAATGGAGGAAACCTATGTCCCCAGACAATAGGCTCCTTTGCTTCAAATCTAGGAGAAGCTATTACTCAGTCATCCTTAAAGCGACAAATTCTTATTATTCTAATGACATCTCAGCTGCACCAAATATCTTGAGACAAACTTTTACATTTACCAAAGAACTCACCTTCCCAAACTACATAAAAAGGGATATGCGGGGGCGTGGCCAAGATGGCGACGGAGTGAGACGTGTTTTGCTGTCCCTCCGGCGCCGATTACTGCTAAGCCTTGTTTAGCACCCCGGAGCAGTGAGTTTATTTGGGAGCCCACACCCCAGGACCGCACTCGCCATCCAGGAGAGCGATTGGGCTGAGTGGTCCGGTTCCGAAAGGCGGCAGGAAGGAGCGGGACCGCCGAGGTGGTGGCGGCGGAGACCGGCCTAGGAATCCCCGCCCTCGCGTAGGAGGCGGGCGCCAGAGCTGGGGAGTAGGCCGGCGGTTGGAGAGTTGCGGCGAAGGGTTCAGGCTCCATTGGGACTCGCAGTGCCCGGCAAGAGACATCAGCACTGCCGCGAGGCAACCCCCCCCATAACTTGCGGAGCGGAGCCCTGCCTGACCTTGGGCCCGCGCCGGGGGGGGGGGACTGGCATGACGGAGCGGAGGCGCTGGGCCGACTGAGGAGGTGAGCAGCCTGGAGGTCCCCGAACTCAGGATCGCACCGGGGCCGGAGCTTGGGGGCAGCCCTGTGGAGGACGAGCGGCGTAGGTGGGTCGGACTCTGCAGTGACCCGCCGCGTTCGCGCAGCGCCCTTCCCCCCTCTTGGCTCTGGTGGGGAGTGTAAAAGAAACTACTAGTAGGCTGCTGGACATTCAGCTAGAGGAAGGATAGTAAGGCCAAAAGCCCAATCCAAATTTCTTGAAGTCAGGCATATATTAGCCTTGTACAAGTATCCTTTGCACATGTAAATAGAAATCATTGTGACTAATGATTTCTATTTTCATGAAATAGCTATTTGTCACAAGAATAACATTGATATATTTTTTATATCCTATTCCAGTTAGAAATGAATCACATTTTGAAACTGCACAGTCTAAGAGTGTGCAGCTTAACTTAAACAGGGCAGTCAAGTTCCTGTTACCCTGTTTAAGATGCAGTTGTAGGCCCTACTGGTTTATCATTGCACTCACATTTAGCATAGGGGAACTCTTCAATTTTAAAGTATCCATCTCTTCTAAAATGATCTTAGGGCCCGATTCACAGAATGAACTTAAGACTCAATCCTAAACTTACTACTATTTTGGTATTCACAGAATGCACTTACTACTTTTGGCATTCACAGAATGAACTTACTACTTTTGGTATTCACATAAGTTAGGATTTTGTCTTAAGTTTGTCTTAAAAGAAACTTAAGACAAACTTAAGACAGACTTAAGACAGACTTAAGACAAACTTAAGACAGACTTAAGACAGACTTAAGACAAAATCCTAACATAAGTCTGTCTTAAGTCTGTCTTAAGTTTGTCTTAAGTCTGTCTTAAGTTTGTCTTAAGTCTGTCTTAAGTTTGTCTTAAGACAAACTTAAGACAAAATCCTAACTTCTGTGAATACCAAATGTAGTAAGTTCATTCTGTGAATACCAAAAGTAGTAAGTGCATTCTGTGAATGTCAAAAGTAGTAAGTGCATTCTGTAAATACCAAAATAGTAGTACGTTTAGGATTGAGTCTTAAGTTCATTCTGTGAATCGGGCCCTTAGTTTTTCCCTTGTCTCTTGGCCTCCTTGTGCTTCCACTAGCTTTGGTACTGATGTAATCAACAATATATTTTGCTATGACTTGAAAGCCTCCAAATGTATCCTATGAGGACACTTCAAAATTAAAGTTAATATCCATCTGGACCTTGATACTGCCACCCTCGTGATCTGCACGTCTGTAGGTTTTCTCTCAAATGAACTGTTAATTCCTCCTGCAAAACTGAACTCACCTTGTGCAAAGAAGTGGAAATTAAATTCTCCTCATTAGCGTGTTCCTGTGTTACTGACACTGCTATTGATCCCATCCCAGACAGAAAGTAGGGTAAGCTCTGAGCCTACTTACTTAGTGAAGCATTAATACACCTTTCCAACTTTTCGATTCAAGTTACATCACCAATGTACGACCAGTGTTCTCCAAATCCTTGCATTTCTTTTTATCAAATCTCCTCTCTACACACTGGATGTCTGTAAAAATCCAAAATACAGGCACCGTCCAAAATTCCACAATCTTAAGTATATCTGTAAACAGTCAAAATGACAATGGAGGAAACCTATGTCACCAGACAATAGGCTCCTTTGCTTCAAATCTAGGAGAAACTATTATTCAGTCATCCTTAAAGCGACACATTCTTATTATTCTAATGACATCTCAGCTGCACCACATATCTTGAGACAAACTTTTACATTTACCAAAGAACTCACTTTTCCGAACTGCATAAAAAAGGATATGCCTGCCTCAGAATATCTGTGGAAGAACTGCTAAACTAATTGTCCTCAAAATTGAGAATATTTATATTTATAAATTCTCCCCATCTATAGCCTTTGATGATCTGTCGCTTGACAACATTGCACTGTTTTCGCTCCTAGCATTACCATCCATTCCTTTATTCTTTTTCCACTGTTCTCTATCAGCCAAAATCTCTACCATCCAATCTTCTCTTCCCTTGATCCTTGCCTTCCCAATATTTTCCACTCTTTTCAAGACGTTCTTGGCCCTAACGTGCTGAAGAGCTGCAATTCTTCCCTCAGCACCGTGAATTGTCCCAGTCGCACGTAAACGAGTGATTCTGACACCCTTACTAAAAAAACACAATGGCGAGCCTCAGAATCTTGCCAGATTCCATCCAATCTCACTACACCATTATCATGCCAAAATTACAGAATCTATCGCTAATGATCAGCTTTTCAGTTTTTCTTGAAAACCATGGCCACCTTAATGAAGCACAGGCAGGATTCATACCCAAGCACGGGACTGAGTCAATTGCACTTGCGATGCTCGAAGACATTAGGAACCTTTTGAACAGAGGTGAGTCATTGTACCCCTTGACCTCTCTGCAGCATTTGATACTGTCTGTCACCCACTCCTTCAATGTCTTGAGAGGATAGAGGTGGGAAACATTTCCTTAGACTGGTTTAGTTCCTTGTTGCATAAGTGTACTTAAGCAGTATCCTTTTCACCTCATCACTCATGTATTTTTCCAGTCCTGTATTTTTCCAGGGCCTTATGGCATTCCGCTGGCTCTGTCCTAGACCGCTCTCTGTTTGATCTTTATGCTCATTTCATCAGGAGTCATGAAGTAGGTTTCTAATTCTATGCCATGAATACTCCATTGATCTTCTCCTTCGGCACTTTTACCAACTAAACCACTCTGTGGCGCAGGCATGATCTTCCTAGCATGTCTGGTTGGCCCTCCTTCTACACACAGTCGTCCTTCACACCAACCCTCCCCCACCCTAGTGTCAGAAGGATGGGGGAACCACGGCCAGTGAAGGCAGCCAACCTCTTTTCTGGCCATCTCTGCAGAAGGACTGGAGCCCTCTTCATAACTACCTCTTGAATTGAACTGCCACAAGAAATACTTCAAAAACCAGGGTGGACACAGTAGGTGTGGCCTCTCCTACCTGCCCTGCTGGCTTAATGAGATCGAGGAAATTAAGTTTGGATCTTCCTGGTATTATGTTGACTAATTATCACTGCAAAACACGACCGTAATTAACTGCAATGCTGATCTTTTGTAAACTCTGGTAAGGGAAACTAAAACCAGAGATGTTTCTAACTGTTCCAAAATTGTTTTATTGCTGCTACTTTGTAATTATGTAATAGCAACATTTATTGTATTAAATTCAATCGTTTACAAAATCCATCACAATACAAAGTTGGGCATAACCCATTTTTAAAACCTATAATCAGTGACTGTGACAGTGTGCTGAACAGCCCATAGTTCGATTGCTGTAGGTGCTAAATTAAAGTGCCTGTGCCATGTAAATTTGCCCAAAAATGTATAAAACCCAAAAACCAGGAGACAGGTGACGGAGAACCAGGTTAGGGAAGCCAGGAAAGCGCCCACCCAATAGTTTGCATCTTAGTAGCAGCGCCGTGGGGCCTTGTGGTTGGGTCTGCTCTGGTGATATCACCTATAGGAAGCAACAACATGCATTTGTGATTCGAACGTAAATGTAGGCTTCTAGATCTGTTGTGTACAACATAAGAGCATCTTCTGAAAATAGTGAACTCCTGAACAGTGTTCCAACCATATCGTCCACGACGGGTTCCCGTGTAAAAGGTAGGGCCGATTTCGACCAAGAACCTTTAAGTATTGCCCGGCGTTAGCCGCCTCTTATACCACTCGAAATTATCAAACAAAGAGGCAGGCGCTGGAGACTGGAAGGCAGGAAACAGGAGTTTATTCCGACGGAGCAGAACACGTTAAATCAGACAACAGGGTATCTTCTCGAGGTGCTGTAACCGCATCTCTGAGGCCTGGCCTCTTATACACAGGTTCATGGTCTTTATTACAGTTTATTACATGTGGCACATTCCTGCAAATACTTTGAAGTACGGAAAGACATCCTCGGACTCCCCGCTTCAAGCCCGTTCCCACACACATTTACAGTAGAAGTCCCCTCCCCGATCTCAGTAGGTGATGACTATCGCGCAGCTGGACATTTCGTCGGTTCCCGGAATGTGTGCGGTTGATCGGATCTCATGGGGTGGGGGCTTTGATCAGTTGTAGATCCTTTGAAGAGAGAAGCTTCCTACTGTATGGGGGCAATAAACTGCATCCGCAAGGCCAGGTGGTGGTCTGGGAACGAGCAGGACAATCGGGCACAGAGGAAAGGGGGGGTTCATCAAAGGATGTATGATCATGAAAGGGATGGAGGGAGGTGTTGGCTGGGTACGGGATGTGGCTCCAAGGCAGGGTCGCGCTGAAAGGGAGGTTTATGGCCCAAGCATGTGAGAGCGGGGGCTGTCAGCGTGCGGGGGGTGCTTGCGAGGTTAGAGGGAGAGAGAGAGAGACGCGCTGGCTATCGGCAGTGGGCAGAGAGGCCATGGCATTCAAAATGGCTGCTACTTACGTGCACATGTGAGCCTGAAAAGGGACAAGATGGCGCCGATAATGTTGATGTCGCAAACTAGATTTTAACAGTCCTCCCTTTTCAACATATCTAGCCAGCTTGTCAATCTATGTCTATCCCCATTATATTTCAAACTTCGACTTCGTACATAGCTCTCATGCGTTCGGCTTCAAAGTCCAAAGTCTTGGGGCAGATACAGTTAGCGCAAAGTGAGCACAGGGGTGGCAATCATTGAACACCCAGGCAGAATCCACATATTGCGACAATCGGTATTAATATGATCATAAACAACCTCCACCCCCAGTCTTTTATAGTACTCCAGAACCAACTCCCAAGCGACCATTCTTCTTGTTCCTGATGAACTTCGGAGGAAAGTCTGTGGAGGTGTTCAATGGCTTTGTACACTGAGGGTGAATTGTCTGGTATGTAGGTGCAACAGCTGGACCCAATGATACGGCATGCTCCTCCACGATCCGCTAGAACCACATCTAGAACAAGGCGGTTCTGAAGAGCCACCAGGCGGACCGCCTGAAGCTCGGCTGTATTGTTTGTGAGCATGCCAGCTGTAATGTTCATTGTCGTTTCAACTACCTGTGTCAAATGTCGGATGGCACAGCTGTTCGCCATAGGACCCCAGAGTGGGACAAGTCCCTTCAGGACATTCAGGAACTGTGCTCCGGTGGAGTCGGCTTGTTCAATGTCTTTTGCTCGGTTTTGTCGGCGATGGTTTGCTGGAGCCACATAGGTCGGAGGAAGGATGAAGGCAATGTAACAGGCACCCCCCCAGCCTTTGGGGAGCCAAGTGTAGGCTTTTGTACCACAGACAAAGTACATATTTGGAGAAGTGACAAAAGAGGGTGGATCAGTTGAGTCCAAAGTTCTGGTGATGCGGCAAACGCTGTGGCCTACCACCTGTGTCCCAAGACCTTCGATGCACACAAGGCCTGAGACATTGATGACAGATAGGGCCACAGTCAGGGTGGCAGCTGTTCGTTTCCGGAGGTAGGAGAAGGTGGGTCTGGCTGGTTTGTTGAACACCTGCATTTCAATCCGTTCTTTGACAGGGATGTCCATATGAATAGAGTCGTTGGATGTCAGAGGGCAAAAGTGTGCAGCAGTTCTTCCTGTTTTCTTCTGCCAGACCCCATGATAAAAGTGTGCCATAGTTCTGCTGGAAGTGGCATTATCCCTGTAGCTTTCTTGCAAGAGGATCAGTCAAGCAAGGCAGGAACCGTGAACGGAGAAAGGTGAAGGGATGAAGGGGATGGAATGTCCAATGGCGTGGGGTAACAACCCACAGATCCAGCTGTTTGTGGAATTGGCGGCAAGGTTGTGTTGGTGTAGCAACTGCACGAAGGAGTTGTTCTAAAACTCCTTACGTCTTTCTCGGAGTTGTGGTGAAAGAGAGACTGGGTAGTGTTCTTTCATTGTGGTAGGCTGTGCAGTGGTTAGAAATGTCTTATGAGCTGGTGCGCTCTCTTCCACGATCCAGAGGGTGGTCATGAGGAGGAGGCAAAAGAGAAGGGCGATAAAGAGAGCAATAGTCTTTGAGCTGTGTATTTTGTCAGTCTTTGGGTTTCTGTAGTGGGTCTTCGGATGTCCGGTTGCTTCCATCATCTTCGTGTCGGGGGCTTCCATCATCTTCATATCGGGCGCTTCCATCATCTGCAAGGGGCTCGGTAGCGGGCAGAACCAAAAACTTCGTTTGGCTTCTCTCCTGGCGGCCTTAGTAGTGTTAGGCCACCGCTCTGAGAATTGTAACTTAGTCAGTGGTCTGCTTAGCCGAAGCTCCCTCCTTTCGTCGCAGGTTATACCCTTCTCTGGATGGTACAGTGAGATCGGGGAATTCTGTCAGTTCAAGTGTCTCTTTATCAGGGTAACAGCTCAGGGATGGTCGATCTTTGTTCAGGAGCTCTTCTTGGGTGGCCACGTTTTCGGTCGTCGTCAGGGTTGAGGAGATCTTCTTGCAGTGGTGCGCATGCAGCCAGTTCCGCTTTCCTTCCACTCGAAGAGCTGTACGGGTGGTGATCAAGACTTGCCAGGGGGTCGTCCACCGAGGTTCCAGACTCTTTGCACGCTGGAAGTTACGTATTAAAACGTAGTCACCGGGTTGGATGTCGTGTCCGGGGCCCCTGGAAGCATCAGGAATGGCACGCAGCACCTGTTGATGGATAACAGACAGTGTCTTAGTCAGATTGTACAAATAGTCAGACATTAGGACGTCCGGGACGTCGTGAATGGATGTCGGTTTTGGTGCGGACCAAATACTCATAGGGCGGCCGAAAACGACCTCGTAAGGGGTCAAATGGTGTTTGGTGGGGGTGGAACGCATTGATAGCAATGCTAGTGGGAGAGCGCCTGGCCATTTCAGTCCTGTGGTAGCCACTTTCTTAGCTAGTTTGAGCTTCAGTGTGCCATTATGTCGCTCAACTAGTCCAGCAGATTGGGGATGGAAGACTGCGTGGAATTTTTGTTTTACACCTAACCCCTTTAAGATGAGTTGGATAACCTCGGCTATGAAGTGGGGGCCATTGTCACTCCACAAGATTCGACAAAGGCTGTAGCGAGGGAAGAATTCTTTCAGTAGTACCTTTGCAGTGGCAATGGCAGTGTTGTCGCGAGTTGGATAGGCTTCCACCCACTTGCTAAATGCGCACACAACAACAAGTACATATTTCAGACCTTGGCATCTTTCTAGCTGGATGTAATCCATCTGTAGGATTTCAAATGGGTGATTGGGGACCCCAAACCCTCCCCGGGGTACTACAGTTCCATTCCCAGGGTTGTGTTGCAGGCATATCAGACATTGTTGGACCAGACAATTAGCTGAGTCTGTAATCTTTTCATTGTTTCAAACTTTGGAGACAAGTTCGGCCATAGGGGCAGATCCTATGTGTGCAGGAGAGTGGGCCATGGTCAGTATGGGGATCAGGTATGCGTTGGGTAGCAGCCATTTGTTCGTGTCTTTTGTCCGCCAGCAGCCTTCATCGTCTTTCAATACCACCCGTGCCCATTCAGTCAATTTGTGTGGTGAGCTGGCCATCTGGAAGTCCCTTATAGTTTCCCTAGCGTCCGTCCATTTTTCTGCTTGAGACCTGTCACAAACATGCGTGTCGTTGTCCTACTCTCGGCTGTGGTTCGGGCAGTGATGTCGGCCAGTGCATTCCCCTGCCCAATGATGTCCGTCACCTTTTTGTGTGCCTGGCACTTGATTACTGCAAGTTGCTTGGGAAGGAGGACCGCTTCAGTCAGGGCAGAGACTAGATCTCCATGTAAGATGGGTGTGCCATGTGAGGTCAGAAATCCCCTCTCCTTCCACAGGAGCCCAAAATGATGAACCACCCTGAAGGCGTACTGGCTGTCGGTGTAAATGTTTGCTGTTGTTCCTGCTGCTAGGATTCATGCTCGTGTGAGGGCAATCAGTTCTGCTGCCTGTGCAGATCGTTGTGTGATGCGTGCGGTCTCTACTACAGTTCGGGCTGTGGTAACTGCATAAGCAGCTGAGGTGAGATGGGTAGCCATCTACCCACAGCTCTCCGTCAGGGTCTGGGAAGGCTGTGTCTCGGAGGTCAACCCTACTCCTAGTTTGCTCGTCCGTGAGGGTCACACTGTCATGTATAGTGGAAGCATTGGGGTCGTTCTCAGGTAGGGGCAACAAAGTGGCCGGATTCAGCGTGGTACATCTTTTCAGTGTGATGTGGGGTGCAAGCAGAGTCAGTTCGTACCCAGTCAGTCGCGCACTAGTCAGATGTTGCGTTTTAGTCTGGTTCAGGAGGGTGTCGATCGCATAGGGTACTAACTCCGTGAGGGAGTTCGAGAGTACGATCCCCTCACTTTGTCGGATAGAGATAGCAGCGGCAGCTACAGCTTGAAGGCAGGCAGGCAAAGCTCTGGCTACGGGGTCAAGAGTGGCAGAGAAGTAGGCACATGGACGTTGCTTTGGGCCAATGGACTGGGTCAAGACGGACAAAGCGCATCCCTCCCTTTCGTGAGTGTAGAGGGAGAAGGGCTTTGTGTAATCGGGGGTTCCTAGGACGGGGGCTGAGCAGAGGGCATCTCGTAGTTCTTTGAAGGAGGATTGGCATTCAGGGGTCCAAGGGAGCGGGAAGGGGACATCTTTAGCCAGCAGGGAAAGCAGGGTTTCACAATGAGGCTGAAATTTGGCAACCACTGTCGGCAGAAGGAGGTGAGACCTAGCAGGGAGCGGACTTGTTTCTGGGTTTTAGGGACAGGGGTCTCAAGAATGGTCTGAATTTGATCGGGGGTAAACTTTCTCCCGTCTTTGGACAAGAGGTGGCCTAGATAAGTGACCTGGGGTTGGCAGAATTGCAACTTCTTCTTGGAGACCTTGTGGCCATTTTCCGCTAGGAAGTGCAGAAGTTGGATGGTGGCTGTGACTGCAAGTG
The DNA here is from genome assembly GCF_964263255.1 of Lissotriton vulgaris. Taxonomy (NCBI): domain Eukaryota; kingdom Metazoa; phylum Chordata; class Amphibia; order Caudata; family Salamandridae; genus Lissotriton; species Lissotriton vulgaris. The sequence goes on along the minus strand of NC_141685.1, from coordinate 438,413,019 downwards.
GAGTGGTGTCGGCTGCCAAAAGGATATCATCGACGTACTGTATCAACACCACTCCATCCGGTAAATGGACTGCGTCCAGCTGTCTCTTGAGGGCCTGGCTATAGATGCTGGGACTTTCAGTGTAGCCTTGGGGTGCTCAACAGAATCTATATGAGCGGGCTTTTAAGGTGAAGCCGAAGAGTGACCGGCTGTCTGGGTGGATAGGGATAGAGAAGAAAGCGTTCTTGAGGTCAATGACAGTGAAGGTGGTGGCAGTGGAAGGAATCAGAGTCAGAATAGTGGTGATGTCTGAGACTACGGGGTACTGAGGTACAACTACTTTGTTGACCTCTTGTAGGTCGATGATGAAGCGGTACGCTTTCTCATCTCCCTCACCTTGCTTCTTTATAATGGGTAGGATAGGGCTGTTGCAAACGTTGCTAACTACTTCCTCTACCACTCCTGCATCTATCAGGGACTGGATAATCTTTACCAGTGCCTTCTCGCCCTCTGGCGATATCCGATATTGTGGAAGTTTTGGGAGTATTGCGTCTTGTCGAACAGTTATGTGTACTGGGTCGATCATCATGCGTCCTACGTCCGAGTCAGTCTTGGCCCACAGATATGGAGGTAGAGTGTCAAGTAGGGACAAGTCAGCATCAGAGATGGAAAACATGCGTCGGGTGGGACAAAGTCTGAGCAGAGTCGGGTTGTCGTACAAAAAGACTCGAACTCCGTCTTGCGAACACCTAATAGTAGCTCGGAAATGCTTCAGTAAGTCAAGTCCCATAATGGCATCAGGGGTGTTGGATGAGAGCAAAAACGTCGTGTCAGTGGTGTTATTTTCCAAGTCAAAGGAGATCCGTGTGGGCAATGGATTAGTGGAGGGCATTCCATCGAAACCTATCGATGTTACAAGTGAGCCAGACAAGGGTGCCCTTGGAATCAGTCCTTTAGATAACTCACTACGTGTTGCGCCAGTGTCTACCAAAAATGAAGACTTCGTACCTAGGACCTTAGCGGTGACATAAGGACCTTGCTGGTCGACTGGATCCCTCCCTTGCCCTTGGCAGTCCTATGCGAAGTCGTGGGTGTCGTCGCAGTCAGACTGTTGATACTGGTTCTTTCGGGGATGGTCAAATGTGTTCGGTCTGCCTGGCCTGTCGTTATTGGTGTCGTTCGTGGACCCTCGTCCCTGTCCTTTATTTCTAGGCCCACCCGCTACATCTCTTGTGTCCATATTCTTATTCATTTTTAACAGGACCGGACACTGGGATTTCCAATGGCCAAATCCCTTGCAAAATGCACAATGGTTCTCGTCAATGTCTTTACGTCCAGCATAGGGTGCGGGCGTACGGTCTTTAGGGGGTGGATTTCTAGGGGCATTCGACTGGTAATTTCCCTTGTACTGCTCTCTTCCTATAGTCACCCCTTGCAACTGTGCGATCATCACCCTTTCCTTCAGATCCTTTTTCTTTTTCTAAGTCGCCCTATCATTCTCGTTCTTCTGGTGCTCATAATACTGGGCCATCTGGAGGATAGCCGCAGGCTTGGAGGCCGCCCAACTACTTTCGCTAGCCTGTAGTTTATGAGAGACCTCCTGTGACAGACCTTTAACATAGTTCTGGACAAACAGATGATGTCCGGTTGCAGTGGTCATGTCCTGGCCACTGTAATCGGAAAACACTGTTTCAAACCGGGAGAAGTATTCTGATACGTCTTCCTGGGGTTTCTGGCGGCAGGCCGTTACTATCGACCAGTCCACCTTCTTCTCTGGGATCAGGGTTTTCAATTTCTGCACGATCTTGTCTGGGAGTTCTAAAATGCATTTCAAAGGTTTCTGTCCAGGCTCTCGTTGTCTATCTATGCCATTGAGTTGTGACCAGGTATGTCCGAACAGCTCAAGGTGGTCGACTTTCCGGATTTGCTTCCACACATCAGCTGGCAGACATAACCCGAAAAACAAAATCAATGTCAGCTAAGGTCATAATTGTTGAACCTAAGGCTGTACCTAATTCAGTATAAAAGGCAGTGGGGTTTTTCCGTAAATCGGGCAGGTATTTTCGGAACGTCAGGATATCTTGTCGATCCCATGGTTGGTAGACCCAGTTATACACTACCCTCCCTCTCGCATCTTGATGGTTAACGTCATCGTGCATTCCCAGACCTCGTAGGGGAACCCAGTAGGGAGCGGCCTCCCTTATAGGCATCATTGTATTAGTTTGTTCTATTCGAGGTTCGGTCGCTACAGGAGTCGTAGTTTTAGCTTCTAACCTCTGTTCAGTGAGGTGGCGGAAAACTTCAAGCGTACGCGTGAAGAGGTCCGTCACGTCACACTCACCCTCATCCCCAATGTCAACTTTTCTATACAGAGTCGTTAGGCTCTCAGGACCTTTGTCTTGATATCGGTCCTCATTAGCATTGAGGGTGTGATAACAAAATCGCATGACAAAGTGTCGTCTGTTGCTATTGGCATATGAATTGTACATATCCATTACATACTCCTCGCTCTCTTTCCGTTCCACCAGTGTCTTTACTATCTTATCAATCCCTGCTCGCTCATCCTTGCTCAACCTGTTCATTCTACTGGAATCTTTCTTTTGGGTCTCAGAGTTGTCTAATGCTGCTGCTTGCGCTTCGCTGAGTACGAGGGGTTCGGCCGGCGCGGAGGCCATGAGGACCGAGGCCCTGGCACTATTCTCATCTGGGCTTGGGGGCTGCGATTGCTGTACTAAGGGTTGGGAAGGGGCGTATGAAGGGGGCATGTAGATGATTGGAGGACCTAGTAATAGATCATCGTTCGCTCGCTGTTTCGAGGGTAACTCGGGGTAGAGCGTAGAGGGTGTTCTAACGGGACACTGGCTCGATGTTTCAGACTCTTGTTTCTGTTTGGCTTCCTCTCTCTCCTTTATCTCTTTCTCTAACTTCCTGGCAGCTAGGTAAGCTGCTTTTCGTAGTTCTTTCTCTAATCTGACTTCGTTTCTCTTTTTCCGTTGTTCTGCTTCTTTGCGCCACATGCCGAGACTATCAAGCATAGAGGGAGTTGTCTTATTGTTACGAAGGGCTGTTTCCAGCACGTTTATTTTATCGTCATCGAAGGATCCTATCAGTGGCCACTGACTTTCCTGATCCTTTTTCGTATACTTATGCCATAGCTTGCTATAGGCTATAGCTACATGTCCTTATTAGGGGTGCCTTCCAGTTGAGCTGGATGGTTCACCTCTAGTAAGCGGTCCGGGCTGAACCAACTACCAATCAGTGGGGAGAAGATAGGCATGACAGATTACAACGGGGGACAAAGGTCCGCACTACCTATCCTTCACTACTTGAAAAGACTAGACAGAATATTTCTATTCTACGTTATTTGCAAACAGAGAAAATCTCAAAAGAACCAACTTCGAACAATCAATGTTCGGACAATCAATCAATCAGTGGGGAGAAAAATAGGCACGACAGATTACAACGGGGGACAAAAGTCTGCGTTACCTACCCTTCACTATCTGCAAACGAAGAGACAATATTTCTATTCTTCCCCGTTTGCAGGCAGAGAATCTCGAAGACAATCAATGTTCGGACAATCAATCAATCAGTGGGGAGAGAAATAGGCTCGACAGATTACAACGGGGGACAAAAGTCTGTGTTACCTACCCTTCACTATCTGCAAAGGAAGAGAAAATATTTCTATTCTTCCCCGTTTGCAGACAGAGAATATCTCAAAAACAATCAATGAGCAATACTAGTATTTTCAAACAATCAAACAATTGTTTCGCAATTTGTCGTGCTACACGACCTTACCCGGACCGCATGGACAGTTTCTCGTCTTCCGCTTCCAGCGCCCGATCGTCCTCTATTCTCCGTAACTGTTGTGGCACTCCTGATGGTTCCCAGTCAGGACCGTAGATCACTCGAGAGAGGTCTGCTCGGAACCGGTGAAGTTCGGATGATCGGCTGCCAGACGACGGTCTATCGGGCAGGTGCACTTCCCGATCCTTGCAGTCGTTCACTCTGTCGTCAGGACCTCTCCCACTGGATCCACGTGTCGCTGATGGACCCCACCTTTGGGACACCAATTTGTAAAAAGTAGGGCCGATTTCGACCAAGAACCTTTAAGTATTGCCCGGCGTTAGCCGCCTCTCATACCACTTGAAATTATCAAACAAAGAGTCAGGCGCTGGTGACTGGATGGCAGGAAACAGGAGTTTATTCCGACGGAGCAGAACACGTCAAATCAGACAACAGGGCATCTTCTCGAGGTGCTCTAACCGCATCTCTGAGGCCTGGCCTCTTGTACACAGGTTTATGGTCTTTATTACAGTTTATTACATGTGGCACATTCCTGAAAATACTTTGAAGTACGGAAAGACATCCTTGGAATCCCCGCTTCAAGCCCGTTCCCACACACATTTACAGTAGAAGTCCCCTCCCCGATCTCAGTAGGTGATGACTATCGCGCAGCTGGACATTCCGCCGGTTCCCGGAATGTGTGCGGTTGATCGGATCTCATGGGGTGGGGGCTTTGATCAGTTGTAGATCCTTTGAAGAGAGAAGCTTCCTACTGTATGGGGGCAATAAACTGCATCCGCAAGGCCAGGTGGTGGTCTGGGAACGAGCAGGACAATCGGGCACAGAGGAAAGGGGGGGAGGTTCATCAAAGGATGTATGTTCATGAAAGGGATGGAGGGAGGTGTTGGCTGGGTACGGGATGTGGCTCTGAGGCAGGGTCGCGCTGAAAGGGAGGTTTATGGCCCAAGCATGTGAGAGCGGGGGCTGTCAGCGTGCGGGGTAATGCTTGCGAGGTTAGAGGGAGAGAGAGAGAGGCGCGCTGGCTATCGGCAGTGGGCAGAGAGGCCATGGCATTCAAAAAGGCTGCTACTTACGCACACATATGAGCCTGAAAAGGGACAAGATGGCGCCGATAATGTTGATGTCGCAAACTAGATTTTAACACCCGGCCTTCTGATTTGCCACCCCCTTTCTTGCCACAGGTCTGCGACAGTTCTAGAGCCTGGGCAATGGTTCTTGAATAAGAGAAATAGAAAATTTACGTTTTTTTCTAGTGCCTAATTAGAAGTCATTAAAGCAACCAGAGCTGATAGTGGTCACCACTAAACAAGAATAAAGTTTTGCCGTTGGGGATTAGAGAAAGGCAATGACTTTCTTTAGTTTTTCTGCTCTTGCATTGTTCCTTCTAACAGACTCGATTATTCACTTATTTATTCATTCATTTGTTTGGGTTTCATGTCGTGAAAAGATGACACCTTTTGGCCATCCCGAACCAGGACACATACCGTCTGATATACCGTGAGCGTAGTTCTGTCATGAGATTGTCCTAACAAATCAGTTTTCATCATTTTCCAACATGTTAGGTCTGACTGGGGCTTCATGGTTGGAAGGAGAGTGTTTCAACGTTTTGACCCTTTATCCTAAAAGATCTACTCCCGTGTGTTAGACAGATGGCGCCTGTTGACTGAACATAGGTTCCTGATTGGAGCGCACGGTGGTGCCTACTGTTCCATGTACTCCCGTGTTCCAGAACGCTTTGGCTGAACATAGGTTCCTGATTGTAGCGCAGGGCGGTCCCCACTGTTCCATGTACTCCCGTGTTCCAGAACGCTTTGGCTGGACATAGGTTCCTGATTGGAGCGCAGGGTGGTCTCCACTGTTCCATGTACTCCCGTGTTCCAGAACACTTTGGCTGAACATAGGTTCCTGATTGGAGCGCAGTGCGGTCCCCATTGTTCCATGTACTCCCGTGTTCCAGAACGCTTTGGCTGAACATAGGTTCCTGATTGGAGCGCAGGGTGGTCTCCACTGTTCCATGTACTCCCGTGTTCCAGAACACTTTGGCTGAACATAGGTTCTTGATTGGAGTGCAGGGCAGTCCCCACTGTTCCATGTACTCCCGTGTTCCAGAACGCTTTGGCTGAACATAGGTTCCTGATTGGAGCGCAGGGCTGTACCCACTGTTCCATGTACTCCTGTGTTCCAGAACGCTTTGGCTGAACATAGGTTCCTAATTGGAGCGCAGTGTGGTCCCCACTGTTCCATGTACTTTCGTGTTCCAGAACGCTTTGGCTGAACATAGGTTCCTGATTGGAGCGCAGGACTGTACCCACTGTTCCATGTACTCCCGTGTTCCAGAACGCTTTGGCTGAACATAGGTTCCTAATTGGAGCGCAGTGTGGTCCCCACTGTTCCATGTACTCTCGTGTTCCAGGTCGCTTTGGCTGAACATAGGTTCCTGATTGGAGCTCAGGGTGGTTCCCACTGTTCCATGTACTCCTGTGTTCCAGAACGCTTTGGCTGAACATAGGTTCCTGATTGGAGCGCAGTGTGGTCCCCACCGTTCCATGTACTCCTGTGTTCCAGAACGCTTTGGCAGAGCATAGGTTCTTGATTGGAGCGCAGGGCAGTCCCCACCGTTCCAGGTACTCCCGTATTCCAGAACGCTTTGGCTGAACATAGGTTCCTGATTGGAGCAAAGGACGGTGCCCACTGTTCCATGTACTCCCGTGTTCCAGAATGCTTTAGCTGAACATAGGTTCCTGATTGGAGCGCAGTGTGGTCCCCACCGTTCCATGTACTCCTGTGTTCCAGAACACTTTGGCTGAACATAGGTTCCTGATTGGAGCGCAGGGCTGTACCCACTGTTCCATGTACTCCCGTGTTCCAGAACGCTTTGGCTGAACATAGGTTCCTAATTGGAGCGCAGTGTGGTTCCCCACTGTTCCATGTACTCTCGTGTTCCAGAACGCTTTGGCTGAACATAGGTTCCTGATTGGAGCTCAGTGTGGTCCCCACCGTTCCATGTACTCCCGTGTTCCAGAACACTTTGGCTGAACATAGGTTCCTGATTGTGTTCCATGTACTCCTGTGTTCCAGAACGCTTTGGCAGAGCATAGGTTCTTGATTGGAGCGCAGGGCGGTCCCCACGGTTCCATGTACTCCCGTATTCCAGAACGCTTTGGCTGAACATAGATTCCTGATTGGAGCACAGGACGGTGCCCACTGTTCCATGTACTCCCGTGTTCCAGAATGCTTTAGCTGAACATAGGTTCCTGATTGGAGCACGGGGCGGTCCCCACTGTGTCATGTACTCCAGTGTTCCAGAACGCTTTGGCTGAACATAGGTTCCTGATTGGAGTGCATGGCGGTGCCCACTGTGTCATGTACTCCCGTGTTCCAGAACGCTTTGGCTGAACATAGGTTCCTGATTGGAGAGCACGGCGGTGCCCACTGTTCCATGTACTTCCGTGTTCCAGAACGCATTGGCTGAACATAGGTTCCTGATTGGAGCGTAGTGTGGTCCCCACCATTCCATGTACTCCCGTGATTCAGAATGCTTAGGCTGAACATAGGTTCCTGATTGGAGCGCAGGGCGGTGCCCACTGTTCCATGTACTCCTGTGTTCCAGAAAGCTTTGGCTGAACATAGGTTCCTGATTGGAGCACAGGGCAGTGCCCACTGTTCCATGTACTCCCGTGTTCCAGAACGCTTTGGATGAACATAGGTTCCTGATAGGAGCGCAGTGCGGTCCCCACTGTTCCATGTACTCCCGTGTTCCAGAACGCTTTGGCTGAACATAGGTTCCTGATTGGAGCGCAGGGCAGTGCCCACTGTTCTATGTACTCCCGTGTTCCAGAACGCTTTGGCTGAACATAGGTTCCTGATTGGAGCGCAGGGTGGTCCCCACCGTTCTATGTACTCCCGTGTTCCAGAACGCTTTGGCCGAACATAGGTTCCTGATTGGAGCGCAGAGCAGTGCCCACTGTTCCATGTACTCCCATGCTCCAGAAGTCTTTTGCTGAACACAGGTTCCTGATTGGATCGCAGGGCGGTGCCCACTGCTCTATGTACTCCTGTGTTCCAGAACCCTTTGGCTGAACATAGGTTCCTGAATGGGGCGCAGTGCGGTCCCCACTGTTCCATGTTCTCCTGTGTTCCAGAACGCTTTGGCTGAACATAGGTTCCTTATTGGAGCGCAGGGCGGAGCCCACTGTTCCATGTACTCCTGTGTTGCAGAACGCTTTGGCTGAACATAGGTTCCTGATTGAATGCCAGGGCAGTGCCCACTGTTCCATGTACTCCTGTGTTCCAGAACCCTTTGGCTGAACATAGGTTCCTGAATGGGGCGCAGTGCGGTCCCCACTGTTCCATGTTCTCCTGTGTTCCAGAACGCTTTGGCTGAACACAGGTTCCTGATTGGAGCGCAGGGCGGTGCCCACTGCTCCATGTACTCCTGTGTTCCAGAACGCTTTGACTGAACATAGGTTCTTGATTGGAGCGCAGGGCGGTGCCCACTGCTCCATGTACTCCCGTGTTCCAGAACGCTTTGACTGAACATAGGTTCCTGATTGGAGATCAGGGCGGTGCCCACTGCACCATGTACTCCCTTGTTCCAGAACACTTTGACTGAACCTAGGCTCCTGATTGGAGGGCAGGGCTGTGCCCACTGCTCCATGTACTCCTGTGTTCCAGGCGCTGTGCTCGTGGTTCATAAAGCATTGCAATTTTACCCAGGATTGCTCCAAGATCCAGTGGGGTGCTTTTCAGATAGGTGCGGCTCTGAAAGCATGTACGTCATTTAGGGGTTGCAGCTGTGACCCCTGGCTTGCCCTTTGAGACCCCTGGCACTGCCTGTGCGACCCCTGACCTCAGGTGGCAAAGTCAGTGCCAAGAACACATGGGCAGCTCGTTGTTATCGATGTTGGTTGAAGCACCACTTTCCTTGTTTTCAGTCAGTTTTGTATTACACTCACAGTAAATAATACCATATTATTCACTAGTAAAAAAAAAAAGGAGTAGAGCTCGCCTGAATATGACCCTATCTGGCGCCTGAGGTAAGTACAAAAATGCTTTTAAAATGCTTTTATGTTGTCTGTGTGCTTGCGGGTGAGTGCCCATATGTAAGAGACATGGGCGAAACACAGGCCCCCACAGCCCATGCGGTGCGGGGGGCGGGCGGAGCTCCAAGGGGCCCCCTCGGCACTGCACTCTGTCCGGAGAGCTCCTAATTGAGCCCGGAGGGGGCCCCTCTACCTATTTGCAGGGAGGCCCCCTCAATTTTCGTTACTCCAGTGGTAAGAGAGGGTGCGTATGAGTGAATCGTGTGTGCATGCGTAAGCATATGTGTTTCAGTGAAAGTAAAGGTCAAATGGCGTGTGCTGTCATTCCCGTTTCTCCAATCATTTTGGTGAATTGACGTCCATGTTCAAGTGGTCATAACTTCAGAAAGGAAGGTTAGCGGGCGTCAGTCACTGAGGGCCATATTATCAAGAAAGGGCGATACATTATCGCCGCTTTTATCGGCAGGAAACTGCCGCTAAAGCGGCGATATTGGGCTTGATAATAAGCCCTTGTGAATTCCCATAGCAGCCCAGGTTCTGGTGTTAACCTGGGCTTTATGGGAATTTACAAGGGCATAATAAAACCCATTATCACCTTTTTAGCTGCAGTTTCCTGCCGATAAAAGCGGCGATAATGTATCGCCCTTTCTTGATAATATGGCCCGGAGTTCTCCCGCATAATATCTTCTTCCTTTCGCCGAGAAATATAGTAGTATACTCTCAAAGTGCATCCCCCATACATGCAAGAGAGTAGTAGACAGCCGAGTAAACAGTTTTGTGACGTTCGGGATATTGGCGTCTACTCTAGAACCTCCTGAACTCTTTAGTGGGAACAAACTGTTCATCTTTCCCTGTTTTGGCGTTGCGCCCGGCGAACAGCTCAGTAGATGCGCAATCTGACAAGTACGGAAGGTCTCTCTGAGATTTAACGCTGCAACGTTTCTGTATGCCAGTCACACACGCGAGGCTACTTAGAGCCACTTTTAGAATGAGTGACTATGCACCAATGGATTATAACAGCCAGGAGAGAAATGTGATGGTGCCGGAGTAGATGCAGTTGGTCGAAACGTGAGTGGACAGCGCCACACTGCGGCCTCATGCATTGATTCTTTAATGTACTTTTTGTACAAACGATTTAATACTAGTGTTGTTTTTGGCGGTGAGAAAATAAACAATGTTTAAAAGAGTACACCTCAGTGAAAAATTTTGATCGGAAAAGTGCTACCAAAGTCTTTAGCACGTAGCACACCTCTTATCTGAAAGTTTCAGATATCGATTTACCCAGGTCCTTCTAGGGCATAGTCAAACTGCAAAATGCCAAACAGCAAGTATGTTGCTGTGAAACTCAGTATTTAACAGTATACTTACTAAGTAAAACAATCTTTATTGCTTAGTTAATTAAAACAGTTTCAATGCTCAAATAGTTCAGCTGAAAAAAAAGTATAAAATGTAGAGCAATAATTAAGTAATGCGGACAGGAGTCCTTCTATATAATTGTTAAAATGTTAAATCCAGCCCCGGCCCCCAAATGGACTACTTTCTGAATATTGAACTATTCACTAGGAAAGTAATTGACTTACTAATTTTATTGCCTGCTCATAATGTTCCTGTTGAAGGAGATGCATAATCTTCAGAGTACCTCTATTTAGTTACAGGCCAGTTAGTTAATTGTTTCTTCCCTTGTAGTTTCAGTTCAGCGATGTCTTGTCTTTGTGTGGAGATGGGAGCGGGCCTTTTATTAGCTTTAGCTGAGTCGAGGTCCATTCTCTTACCATCCTCTTGCTAGCAGCCGCCCTATGTGAAGCCTGACGTCCAAAGCAGACTTTGAGAGTGAAAATATTTACGTGGATTCATAAATACAAGCACATCATAAATGAATTTAAAGTAAACAAAACAATCGGGCATCCGTAGAACAGCCTTTGGCTTTCCGTGAAATCGCAGATGTTTACAATCACCAGTCACTCGATGCAGTGCAGTGCTTAGTTTGTAAAAAAAAAAAAAGCATGTCGCAGGGCTCTGCGGGAGGCCACTGTAGCTTGCATCTTACATTGCCCCTAAAATTCTGCAAATGCTGGTAATGACATAACTACTAACCATCACACTCCTACGAGTGTACCAAAATCGGAGTATTTTAGCCCCCCAAAGTTATAAGAATGGCTTGGGGAGCAGGTGTTTAATGTATATTGAATTAATAATTAACTGTTATGTTGGTCACCTCTAAATCATGCCGTACAGTGCCACCTTGTGGCAGGCTGTCACAAGCACGGGTGTTGACAAATAAGTGCCAGTTCTAAGCATCGGAAACCACCAGCTGAATTTAAGCACTGGTGCAGTGTCTGTCGTCAAACAGTCCGACACTTCTCCCAGTTTCAGCAAGTAACACGACTTCGTGCCACAACATTTGAAGCACTCTTCCTGTTGAAGTGCTGCTGGGCCCTTAACAGGACTGGAACCTGATCTCTCCTCCATAAAACTCCTTAGGGCAGCTTCAGATATAACAAATATAATGTATATTCCCATGCCAGTGACAATAAACATGATTCAGTAATTCTGTCATTGGAAGCAAATGTACTAATAAACCGACATGCTCAGACTTATTAAACTGTTTTTGATTCTAGCATGTGTCGCTGCCGCCTCCTAAATAGCTATGGTCTTCGTTGTCTATTTACACGTGATCATGGAAAGCCTAAACTTCCCCCTTCCTCCCCGGCCCCTCACATGCTGTGAGAACAGTCATGTAACCAAATAATCTTTTTATTTAGTGCCTGATGGGTAAGTTTAGATTTGGTGAGTTGTAAGAGGACGTTTAAAGAAAAGCAAAGTTGTATAAATTGCCAAAAAATAAAAATGTATTATTTTTTTCCTTCTTAGCTTATTATTCTGCAAGAATTGCTGTGACTGGGTGCGATGATACTTTTTAGCACAATGCAATGAGTATGGGATGTGTTTTTTACAAGGTCTGTGCTAGATTTCGAGTCAGCCTTTCATGCAGAACTTCTGCAAGGAAAATCCATATATACACACACAAATGTGGCACCATTTGACAAATCTTTACAAAAAATGTTCTTCCACATCAGCTCCGAACTGGAAAGTTTTGGATAATCTGTCAAGTGGGGCAGAGTAAAAAGTGGTGTCTCAAAATGCGTTTCCCCATTCATTTTTCCATAGGAACATTGGACACAGCTACAGCCTAAACGTCTGAACGAAATGATACCATATTTGGCATAAAGTGTGCATTTTGTGATTTGGTGTAATTTGTTCAGAGAAATTAAGGTTCAGAAGTGTATACAAATTTCAGGCCACAGCACATTTGTGACAGTACTGCGAACTACTGTGATACCACGAGCTCCAGACACGTGATATGGTTGGCTGGTCGCAATATGAAGAGAAAGTTGTGGCCCCTCATTTTATGATTTAGAGACTCAGTTTTTGTGTCTTAGGAAACTAAACAAAAAGATGGATAATTCAGTTAAGTAGGGGGTACTCTGACCACCTGGCCCATGGGAGTAGGGATCTTTCTGGTAAAACCCCCTGGAGTCAAATTAAAAAGAACATAATTTTGGTGGCTACTACTGTGAGGATCAGCATGACCTTGTGTAAATTTGCAGACGTGCTGTGGTACAGCAGTGCCACAAAAACAGGGGGTCATTGGGTGATTTATTTATTTATTTATATGCTTCTATAGCGCAGGAATCGACCCCGGAGGGGTATCTCCACGCTTATGATCTTCCAAGATCCCAGATCAAAATCATAATCATAGTGTACCCTAGATCTTTCGCAGCCAGAAACAGGTGTGTCTTCAGGGATTTCCTGAAAGCATAAAGGTTAGTGATTTGTCTCAAGATAAGGGGCAGAGTGTTCCACAGGGTAGGGTCCTTGTAGGACAGGGCACGACCCCCTTGTCTTGCCTTCTTGATACAAGGAACCTGAAGCAATAATTGGTTGCTAAAGCGCATCGAGCGGGTCGGAATATACAACTGAAATAGTTCAGCCAGATATTTAGGGCCAGATCTATAGAGACATCTATGGATTACACAACACACTTTAAACTCAACCCGCTGGCGAATGTGATACAAGACCATGGGGGTTAGCAAGCAATGCGGTGTATACTACCTGTGGGGTATTGGGTGCCAACCACACATTGGTGGTTTCCTGAAAGTTTCTCCTAACTCTTTTTTTAGTACTGCAAGGGTCTCTCACAAGGTACCATAAAAAAGTTTAAAGTGGCTGAAAGCCACTCGCTTCCGAAGTACCTCTCTGTAGGCAAAGAGCAGGCATGTTAACAGGATGTCCCATGTAGGCTGCAGGGGCTTTTCTACTCTTATAATCATACCATTCTGGGTTTTGTTGAATCTCCCCACCAGTCTATTTGTGTGGAGCACTTTTATTTTATTGTTTTGAGGATTTACAAAGTATAACAACCAGCAATGTAGTTACAGAGCACTTACAGGTAACAATGGTTCTCCGAACAGTGGTTCTAAACATGGGGTCCAAGGACCCCGGGGGGTGCGCAAAGCCTACTCAGGGGGTCCGCAACTGTATTACAAAATTAAATATTTACATTGATCAATTAAAAATAATAAAGTATATACAAATAAGGATGCAACATTGATTATTCTAAAACACTTTCTAAATCTAATTACACAAAATATTTTACAAAATTGTCCATTTGTTTGGTGTATACTTAAAAAAAAATATTTTTGTGTTTTGTTTTGCTATCCAAATCAGGGAAATTACTTGAAGCTGGGGGTCCCCAGCTTCCAATAATGATTCAGTGCATGTCTCCGGATTCCAGTAATGATTCATTGAGGGTCCACAGACGTAAAAAGATTACTAATCGCTGGCATTACTTATGCAGTATTACAAAATATACACTGATACACATTAAACCAAGACACTAAGATGACATGTTAAAGCCTTGAGAGAGATGGTGAGACTTAGATGTGAATAACTGGTGTCTAACAAGCTGTCTTTTGAAACCTCACACTCATCCCACATGGACTTCATGCGGGCAAATATGAAGTTTGCCCTCATGTCTGATACAGACTGCCTAATTAATCCAACTCAAGCACAATACACATCAGGGCACTGCCCATCATGGGCACGGTCACCTTTCCCTGAGGAATGGCATCAAGGTACCTGGTGGTACAATTACCACAACTAGTATGACTCAGTTGCCTGAAGCTTTTGAGGGGGAGGAGGTCCAAGGCCTTAAATTGTCCAACACTATCATTTCAAAGGACGTCCCCACCGCAAGTCATGCAAGGCGAGAAGCCCTATGATTTTCCCCTAAGTTACCACTGAACTGGCAGGCCCTAAAGGAGTGACAGACCTACTTCCCTTTAAGGTCCAGCTAGGGCCAGTAAAGGTTTCTGATCAATCTCTCTGTGCTTTTGTTCTGCCCTAGAAGCCCTAGACAGTAGAAAGGCCCTTTAGCAGTGGGGCACAACCAGGCTGCTGCCTGTCCGGGCTTGGGGTCCTTAGGCTTGCTTAGCAAGACACCTTCCTTTCCAGTAGTTTCTCTTTGACTCACTGGTGTATAGGATGGACTGTGCCCCAGCCTGTTTCTGATGGCCTTCAAGAGTAGCGCACTCCCCAAGCACCTTGTTTAAGTCAGTGTGAGGGGGACATCCATCAGCACCAACTCGGCTTGGCTCACGCAGGTTTTGCAGAGGAGACCTTTCCTCTCCCTCGGGTTTAGACCATTTCTAGGCTGCAGGGGCAGCTCCTCCATTATGGCGAAGGAGCATCTCCCCACTGCAGGAAACAGCAGGTGAAAATGAAAAATAAAATTACAGTAAAGCACTTATTAAAACTGCTTTATTATCATTTTGTTTTGCTGTTAGATCCAGTTAGAATACCGTATATGTCATCGCAGTCCTGGGGGTGGGGCCATCAGCAGCAGGAGTGGTGGGCAATGGGCAATGCTGTCAGTGCGCATGTTGGGTTGGCTGGCCATCTCAGGACAGCCAAACCGACATGCGCACTGACATCTCCCCAACCAGAGCTGCATTGCAGGATGGAAAGAACAGCAGGTGCAGGCTGCCTTTCCCCTTTGAGCGGAAAACGGGCCCGCTCAGGCCAATTCCAGCACGTCTCAAAAAATGCTGGGATTAGCCGCAGGGGAGTCTGTGCTCACGGGAGCGGCAGTTTCCAGTTCCTGGAGTAGAAGAGCACCGAGGCAAGAAGCAGGAGGAGAATATGATCTTAGAAGCAACAGTCGTCACCAGGAAGGTAAGTGTACTGTTTTCTTTCTTTCTATTGAATTCCACCTCACTGCTCCCCCCACCACTTCGTGTTAGCAGCAGCCGCCACTGCTAGGCTGTGGAACTTTCAGAGGCTCATGCCTCTTGCCCTTATACTCTGTCATGCAAATCTGGTCTACTCTTTCAGGATACAGATCCTGCTGACTCTCCTTATTGGCTGCTTTGGCCCATGTGGACAGAAACACCCATTCAGACAGTCCTAAGATTTCAGCAAGGGTTTTTACCTCGACCTACTTCGAGACTGAATGCTCTAGGTAATTGCCTAGCACAAAGTCCACAAGTATGGCAGGGCTCACTGCTACTTTCCAAGGACTGGTGGCGCCACCCCACTTCAGAGAACCTATCACCATAGATGGAAAATGGCATGATTGTCGGAATTCACTATAGTCCGGAGCACATTGAGAATATTATGCACTTTGGGCACCAGCTGACACTTGACAGCAATCATCCGGGTGTCTGTGTCTCTCAGAGCCTCAGCCTCTTTCCCCTTTGATGTATGGGCACTGTCTGTATTTTTTAAAGTTGGCATATATGAAAGCCATGGGTTTAACTTCCCTGTCACTCATGCAAACCAAGGTAACTTCTGTATTACCTGTGTACCCACTGGGCCGTCTTCAACAAACAGTCATACATTAGCAATCCTTGTGAAGTGCCTGCCATGGGGGGCTTCGTAGCGCAAGCTGAGTCCCCTGTCTTGTGCTCTACCTGGAAATAGTCAAAGCACCAACCTTTCATTGGTGCATTCTGGAGATTCTTTTCCTTTATTCCTACCCCCTTCAGCCCAGAAATGGACTGGAAGTCCCCTCCCTATTTTGACTTGGTGGCCCTTAAGTGAACTTTTTCTCCTTGTGCCACCCTACTTCTGCTGTTGACGGTCCAAACCCCACTTTGTTTTGTCGCTCCATGTATCCTGTGCTGAGACAGAGATCAGCTTATTTCCTCGGATCTGTGACCTTAGACTCGATCAGGTGCTGGCACTTCTCTCGAAAATAGTGACCCAAAATGAGCTCTCACATACACACCTTAAATAGCCCATTACTTTAATTCACTTGACTACCCTTGAACCAACTTTCAAGTGAGACTGCTGTGACGATTTTGTAAAACACACAAGATGATGGACGGAATGTTGCACAATGGCAAAACATTCACCCCAGTCACAGATCTGGTTTAATCCACCGTTATTTTGCTCACCAAGCCACACCAGTTCTGACATGGCCATATGCAAATCAGTCTTGACCCTGTGCCTCATGGGAACAGTCCAGACCGAACTGCCAAGCCATGTCTTTACTGGACCAGAATCAAGCATCCTAGGACCGGTTTCTGGCTATCAGCCGTCTTCAGCCAGGATAGCTTGACTCCAGTGGCTCAGTGAGCACAGGACCCACATCTGGGCATACCCTGCCCACATAGGGTGAACAGCAAAACACACAAGATGATGGACGGAATGTTGCACAATGGCAAAACATTCACCCCCAGTCACAGATCTGGGTTTAATCCATCGTTATTTTGCTCACCAAGCCACCCCAGTTCAGACATGGCCATATGCAAATCAGTCTTGACCCTGTGCCTCATGGGAACAGTCCAGACCGAACTGCCAAGCCATGTCTTTACTGGACTGGAATCAAGCATCCTAGGACCGGTTTCTGGCTATCAGCCGTCTTCAGCCAGAATAGCTTGACTCCAGTGGCTCAGTGAGCACAGGACCCAGGTCTGGGCATACCCTTCCCACATTGGGTGACCAGCAAAACACACAAGATGATGGACGGAATGTTGCACAATGGCAAAACATTCACCCCCAGTCACAGATCTGGGTTTAATCCATCGTTATTTTGCTCAGCAAGCCAACCCAGTTCAGACATGGCCATATGTAAATCAGTCTTGACCTTGTGCCTCATGGGAACAGTCCAGACCGAACTGCCAAGCCATGTCTTTCCTGGACCGGATTCAAGCATCCTAGGACCAGTTTCTGGCTATCAGCCGTCTTCAGCCAGGATAGCTTGACTCCAGTGGCTTAGTGAGCATGGGACCCATGTCTGGGCATACCCTTCGCACATAGGGTGACCAGCAAAACACACAAGATGATGGATGGAATGTTGCACAATGGCAAAATATTCACCCCCAGTCACAGATCTGGGTTTAATCCATCGTTATTTTGCTCAGCAAGCCACCCCAGTTCAGGCATGGCCAATTGGCCATATGCAAATCAGTCTTGACCCTGTGCCTCATGGGAACAGTCCAGACTGAACTGCCAAGCCATGTCTTTCCTGGACCGGAATCAAGCATCCTAGGACTGGTTTCTGGCTATCAGCCGACTTCAGCCAGGATAGCTTGACTCCAGTGGCTTAGTGAGCTTAGTGTTTTTGCATGTGACTATTTTGTGGCATCCTTAAACTTCTGGTGCGATTCTTTAGGATGAGACCACACTTGCAATGATGGCAGCCATCATGGATTGGTACTGAAACTGCTCTGAGTCTTCCATGTTCAGTAGGTCAACTCTCCTTTGGTCAGGTGAATGCTCCCACAAGCTAAAAACCATGACTGCAAGCCTCCTTATCTATTTTGTGCATTCGCAAGACAACCTCAATAGTGCCAACTCCCCAACCACATACCTAGATAGAATATCTTTGGAATGTTAATCTTTGAATGACCCCCTCCTGGATACCCCAGTGTCGCTGCCACCATCCTCACTGCACTCTTATGCTGTCCTGGACCTCATGTCCAATTTGCAATAGCTCCTCCAGCATGGTCTTCCACACTTCCAAGGCCACCTTTGTCTCCTCCATTCTATTCCAGTGCAAAGAATGCTGCTATATCCTTCTCTGCAGCAACTAGGGCTACAGGTGTCTCATTCTCTTCAGCCTCCAGTCTTAATTTCCCAAGAGAAGCTGCTGTCAATGTCTCCCACGGAGCTCTTCCTGCTTTCTTTTCTGCATCAAGGGTGGTTGCCGCCTTTGCCTCCTTTGCAGCCAGGGAAGCCTTTTTTCCTCCAGTGCAAGGATGGCCAAGTTCATTCACAAGACATTCACAGCCTCATTGTCCTCCATCTTGTGAGTCTCCAGCTCTGATTGGGTTCGGCTGCCACAGTACACATCGCTCCCAGGTCTAGACAACACAGATGAAAGAGAAATCTTCATCTTGCACTCTTCTACGTCATTCTCATTCTCTTCTGAGATGATCTGTGGTTGGTGGTCCTGTTCCCAGGTATAGAGGGCTTTCTCATACCTTGCCCCCTGCCCCTTGGGCATTATGGCCTACTCGCAGATTCCTTTCTTTGCACAGGGCCTTCATTCCCACAATAGTAAGGTCAACCAGGGCAGACAGATCCACCTCCATGTCCGAAAAGAAAAAAGAAAAATGCAAAAATATGACTAAGACTGCAAAATTCAAAAATATGACTTAAGCAAAAATGAATAAAAAACACTTCTTGCCAATTAATTTTCAAAAACATCACGTTGAACCTATTGTCTTTTTTAACCTAGCATTCATTTGCTTTTGACAGCCTAGCAGCCTGCTGGCATTTTTATACACCCAGTCTGCCATATTAAGATATGATGAACCCCAGTGCTTAATTTGTCAAATAATGAGTGCCAGTGCCCAAAGCTCTGCTCAGAAAACGAGGTAGATGCAATTAAACATCAGCACACCGAATACTAAAGCTGCACAGTCCTAAGTGCATCTCATGACTCTTTAATCTGCTGCCAGACACTCCCTGACCCTTTATCTCACTCCTGCAGGTACCTGCTTTCTCCATTTGACCGTTTTTCCTTCTTACTCTTCTTTAGTCCTTCTGCTTTGTGTTTTTTTTCCTCTCTTGCACTCAGGAAATATCTGATTTGGAAAAATAAGGTATGGTTCCCAAAATGTAGTGCCGGAGGCCCCCGCCGTCAACCACTGTATCACATTAAGCATTGATGCGCCCTCTTCTTATGGCTGGCAGCCCAGTGGTGGGTGTAACTGTAATTGTTCTTGTCTGACCAACTCCGGGCTCAATGAGGAATATTCTCTGGACACGAAGGGTTACTAAAAAGGTGTAAAACATATTTTTGGTGAATACGGTGTTATACTTTAATTGCTGAAGAAGCTAGGAGGTAAATTCCAATCGCTGTGGTTCCCCACAAGTGAGAAGTAGATTTAAAAAAGAAGGGGCCGAGCATTACCTTATGTGTCTGAACCATTTGCGAGCAGTGCTGCCACTTCAGGTTTGTGTCCCTCAAGTCAACAATGTGGTCAGAAATGTTACTACTCCAGGGGGAGGGGGTCCTGTCCCTATTGACCGTTCTAGCTCATTGCTTTGCTTTTTGTGGTGAAGCTTACAAGAATAGATTTCGTATATTGCATAATACCAACCCAAATTGTATGCAAACTGCAAAAGGGCTCCAACCAAAGGTAACTGACTAACCCTGAAAATGGATGTACGTCAGTACAATGCGATCATTTTGATCGCAGTACTTTACGACGCAGCCATTACAACGCAAGTCGTTACAACGACTTGCATTGGAGGGTGCTGGATTGCGGATTAATTTAATTTCACCCCGCACTCAGCACATTTTGGTTTTTACTAGTGAAACCAACAAATCAGTGTCTTGTGCATCAGCCACAAAGGGAGATATGGGAGAGAACCTATCTACCTACACAAACGACCAGGGTATCACCTGACCAGACGCCAACTGTCAGCCTATCTCTACCTGCTTGCCATGTACTCCACCGATTACAAGCAGTTGGCGGAGAGAGCTCTCCATTGTCAAAGCTCCACTTCTTGAAGCCCTCATACTCTCTACGTCATCCCTGCACAAGGCTTCTTGAATTAAGATGTGGTTTGAGCCTTATCGTAGAATGATATCAGCCTCAATACACCTTGACGGTCATGGATCTTTGCCACACATTAGTAAACACTTCTGTGTTTATCTGACTTTTCTTATTAGGTATAGTATCCCTACCCCCACTACATTATTGATCTCAAATATTTGCAAAGTGATAGAAAGTGTGCTGCAAAAATAGAAATTATTTAGGCATGGTGTTTAATTTAAAGAAGCACATAAGAAAGATTTGTGAATACCAAGAGTCCTGCTATACATGCTAGACTTTCAAGGATTTCAAAAACTGTCTATCCATTTACCTATGGGTGCAAGGCTGATTATGATGAACATGTTACCTCTCAATCTGCAATCTACTTCAATACTTATATCATTCTGACTGTTACAGAGCAATAAATTAATGAGAGAGATTGACACGCGTCTCATGAAGATTTATAGACTGTTCACTACTTTCTTGATCATTTATTATCTTCACAAACGTTACACATATATCATTCCATATAATACACATACATCATTCCATATATTTTGGACAATGAAGATGACGTAATGAGAATGCTGCATCAAGTAAATCAGTGATTTTGAAAAAATGTTTTTTGTCTGTCGTATTTAGGTGGATGCATTGCACGGGACTTTAGGACAAGTGGCACCCATGAACTGCTAGACGCAGGAGGTTCTCTTTTGAAACCTTGGGTGAATCCTTCAACATCTCAATTTACTGATAGAGATAAAAAGGTCACAAAAGTAGAAAACCCTGCTTTTGGAAGTGAGCATGACCATGTTCCAGTTCTCCGCGGTGATGTTCCTCAAACTGATCAACTTCGACAGTTTTCTGAAAGTGCATTCATAGATACCGTCACACCGAAGCCCATACGAAGACAGCTGACTGCTGTTGAAAACAACAGAGAGGTAAGTGAATTTTACTATACAGCCACAACACTGCAAAATGTGTCATGTACCACTTTAAAGGATTTACATATTCAGCAAGGCAGACCTCCATATTTTTGCTTTGTTACCAGTATTTGTTTTAAGAAAAACACAAATTATAAAAGTTAAAATGAAAGGTGAAAGTTCTAGTAAGGCATGGCCATACTGGGAGTCAACCATACCCTAAGGTACTGCTGGAGGGCATCACAGGTCCTGGACAGCAGCATGGATGATCTTGATGGTGTCAGATCAGGAGTACCAATGCTGCCCTGACCAACAAGCCCCAGCATTCAGTAGACAAGCTACAAGTTAAGCGTCTTTTTATTTTTCTGAAGTCTGAATTAAAAAGTAAATTCCCACCTAAACTTTTTTTTATTATGCATCAATAAGTATTTAAAGTGATGTATTGAATTAATTGAAAGTGATATTGTTATATTTTAATAAAAAATATTTTTGCATTATTTTTTATTGCAAAATTGAGTATACAAATATTTTATAATTAACGAGTAAATATGGACTATTTTATATTGTTTAACACTAAATTATAATTCATATTTAATTTATTTTAATTGAACATTATTTCCTATAGGTATTATGTTATTTCACACTCTCCGTTATTTTATGTCAGAGGTTGCACCGGTGGTTGGCCATGTGTGCCACTGGACTTACTACTGTTTTTTTCCAAGTCGAAACTTACACTCAGATTTTGAAAATGAGCAAAAAGTCGTAAACTAACCCAAAAGTGTCAATTATTCAAAAGTGCAAGTTTCCTTTGTGAATTACAGATCACTTTGAAAACTCTCAGTTGGGCACGGAGTGTCACTACAATCATTTACATCTGCATAACAGATTAGCTCCTCCATGAACACAAAAAATAAAGTCACATTTTAATTAATCCCTAAATTCGATATGCAAGAGCGGACATAGAGTTCAGCATAGTTAGTATCCTAATAACAGTCCCTGAACTATTACTTGTCTTCAACATTTTGAGCTAGATAATTTTATAAAACATAATCCATGTTAGAAATATATTATTCAAGCCTGGTTCTTTATTATTGCAAGTAAACTGTCCTGAATGTCTATTCTATATAGCCAACAATAATGCTTATTCCAGAAATGCTTATTTGTTGTGGTTTATCTTGTACTACTAAATTGAGAATGGTCAAGTTGGAAGTATTCAGAAGTAATCCTCGCTTTGACCCTTTCACCAAATTCTTTCTTGAAGCTGCCACTCTACAATGGCCTTCGTGATATTCTCAGTCCTACTATTAAATGATGTATTTAGCCCATACTATGCACGCTGATTTCATTTGATTTGATTCTTATAAAGCATATCTTTACAATAGTCAGTGTCTTGACAATAATTTTGGAAGATGAAAATAGCCCTGTTTCACCTCCTTACAAAAACTCATGTGATTTATGATGGTTCTCAAAGAATGTGGCAAGAAGTTCCTCTATTTCAGGAAATGATAAAAAGTAGATGCCAGCTGTGGAGATCTGCATGGCCCGAGAACTACAAAGGGGCGTTTGAGGCTAGTGTGCGCTGAAGAAATATAGGCGTAAATCTGTGGCTTATATAAGGAAATTTAAAAAGAACTAGTTTGCCCTTGAAAGTTAATTTTGTTGAATGAAAACTAGAGTAAGTGAATTATTTGTGCTTAATGCCAACGAGAAGTGTAGCTGCCTTGTTCAACACCAGCACATGATGACACAGAAGATGAAATGCCAGAGCAAGACAGCAAGAATAATCATGAACCATGCTGCATGAAACTATAGGGTTAACAAGTAGTTTTAAGTCCAAAAAAGAAGAAAGAGAAGCATCCTTCGAAGGTGGCAACAAGATGAGTCAATTCACTGCTAATGGTGCATGCCACATTGGAGGACTCACAATCTGCTCTTTTATTCGTTTTATCAAATGTACTTAATTAAAGGATTTCCTTTCTCCGGGCAACATGGTTCAGTGAACTGAGCGTTCCTAGCTGATTATTATTTATTTATTATTATTTATGGAGCTTATAGAGCGCGCAGCTACCTCCGAAGGAGGTGTCCCGGCGCTAAGATTACATAACTGTCCCCATGAGGAGTAACCAAGATCATATCTCACAGAGAAAATGGGAAACGGTGAGGAGTTGACAGTTCCAAGTCCTACCGCCTAGTGAACAGCCAGGTCTTGAGTTTGCGGCGAAAGGCTGGCTCAGATTCGCAGAACCTGAGGTCAAGGGGGAGGCTATTCCAGAGCTTGGCGGCAGTGACGGTGAAAGATCTGCCGCCAGTCCGAGAAAGCCTGAATCTAGGAACCAACAGAAGACGAAGGTTATTGGATCTGAGATGTCTGGCTGAAACAGAGATCTTGAGACGCTTTTTCAGATAAAGTGGGCCAGTACCATGGATAGCCCGAAATGTCAGGATCAGAATTTTAAAGTCTATGCGTCGTGAAATGGGAAGCCAATGAAGTTCTTCTCGGTAGGCTCTGACTGAAGTACGGGCAGGGATGTTACCGATGAGCCGGGCTGCCGCATTTTGGACTATTTGCAGGCGGTCAATAAGATAGTGCGGGGCACCTGCATATAGACTATTAGCATAGTCTAGATGGGTGATGATAAGGGCCTGGACTACAGTTTTGCGTGAGGATAGAGGGAGGAAGGGGAAGATTTTTCTGATCATGCGAAGTTTAGAGAAACAGGCCCCTACCACTTTGTTAACTTGGGCATTTCCGGACAAAGAGTTGTCAAAAATGAAGCCCAGGTTACGAGCTGCCTTCACGGGAGAGGGTGGGGGATTCAGAATGGTAGGCCACCAGAGGGTTGCAGGGGGGGGGATTTTTTACTGAAAAAGAGAACCTCGGTTTTGTCGGTGTTAAGGGCAAGGTGATTGGCTGACATCCAGGAGCATATGTAGGCTGTTCGGAATTCGGTTAAAACCGATTGTAAACGACAATACACTACTGAATGAAAATCCGCTGACTCGGTTGAAACCGAGTCTCACTGATTTTCATTGCTGTAGCGCCTCTTGGCCACTTGATGGAGCAAACGCAATACAAATCTTTGGCCTGCCTGTAGTGTCTGACACGGAGGTGTCTGGGGAAAACACTGCTTCTGCAAATGGGCAGCCGAGGTGTGAATGGCCCAAGGGCCGGAGTAACACCAGGCCCCCTGCCTGGCTCACGTGGGGGGGGAGACGAGCTGTTGTGGTCTGCGGTCTTACTGCAGCCGGCCGCGCACAAGTATTTTACAGGTCTTTCAAAAGACCATTTAAATAACAAGGCTTTGTTAAGAAAGTAGTGGGCGATGGGGGACGGGCACCGGAGAAAGAGGCGGCAGGCTCAAGTTTCTTGCATGTTAGTTCTCACCTAGCGCAGCCCTGCAGGCGCCTACCACAATCCAGTCTATTACTGCCTTCCTTGATGGCGTTGAACCCGGACGTGTGTTATCAAGCTTTTCTGAAGTGTGGTTAGGATATTATTAAACCGCATTTTCGGAGCTCTGCTCTCGATGTCACCCCCACTCTCTCGTAGCTTGGCTCTCGTTGTGGCCATACTCACTCACAGCTCTGCTCTCAATGTAGTAATTCCCTCTAGTTTCTGCCCTGGGATTAGCCAGTCTTTTTAAGAGCTAAACAATCATGGAAGAATTGCAATAGTTAACTGCAAAATCTGAAGAGGGGGTTTTGCTTTGTGCAGACCGTGGCTGCGCCGCCATAGCGGGAACCACACTGCAGCATTTCTTTTGCCATTTTGACCGCTCATGTCACACTGTGTGGGAGTCGGGGACGTTTACCGAGCTCGGGCCCATGTATTTCTAAGTCTTTGGCGCTGTTTTTCCTTTTCACTATTGCTGAGTTTTCTTTCACCTACTCAGACAACTGGGTCAGGGCTCTTGCTGGGAGGATCCCGTGTAAGTGGAGCTGCGCCAGACAGTGACTCACGGCGCGCGTTAGATGCAATAAAAACAATATGCAAGCCCTTCCAATGAAGCTGTTCAGGGTGCTCATGAAAACACATGGCATTTGTCCAGGGCAGGTCTGCTGTGCCTTCGCGGTATGTGCAGTACTTAGTACTTCTGTTTTCCAAAAGCAAGGTCTCTCCAGTCTAAAGATCGGAACATTTTTAAAGATGAATGTCTGTTAATATATTTCTATGAACGGTTTATTAAAATAGCCTTTGATAGCAGAACCATGTAATTCTTGGTGTCCCCGTGTTTCATGAATCCTAGATTGACTGATATTTGTGAGGAGGTAGCAGTCTTTTTAAGGCCTTAATTGTCCGTCATATAGATATTTTTGGGTGCCATGAGCAGGCATTGTTCAGCGCCGTGAGGTATTCCAATCTCCTTTGAGTGCACTGCTTAGCTTGTTAAAAAACAAAGTCCTCAGTTTCACAGTTTAAAAAAAAAGACTTTCCTGTTCATCAGCAGCCAGACGTAAATTGACCCAGTGATAAGAACTTGGGGGCAGATTTACAAGCCCCTTGCGCCACTTTTGCATCACTTTCTCCATGTTAAAAATGATACAAAAGTGGCGCATGGGCCTTGTAAATAAGCCCGTTGAATTCTAGGGCTCAATTTCCAGATCGGTTTAACATTGAGATCATCTAGCTCCAGTGTTGTATCCCTGATTTGGAGCTTTAAAGGTTTGAGTCCTTGCTTTTAAATAGAATTAAGAAATGCTTACATAAGGGCCGATGATGTTTTTGCCACGCCATTTGGGGATACATTCTGACACCTATTTACTTTATGCTCTTTTATTTCCAAGAACTGGGTGACCATGTGCCATCTCCCGCTGATACAATGACGTAGTGCACGTTTGCTGCTTAAATTAATAATGCGGGACAGGAAAGGTTGGTCATGTAAGATTGTTGCCTCGTCGGAATTGCCTTTGTAAGGGGTTCGCTGTAAAACTGTTTGTCTAAAACCATACATCGTGGCTAGCAGCATGCAGCACGATACCTGTAGCAGTCCTGGATTCTACATTTTCCCTGCTTAGGATATTTACCTCTATCCATCTGAGGAAACGCTTACTCTGGAAATTTCGTGCCATACATGCATTTAACAGATTGCTGTCACTGAAATGCCAGCAGCGCAACATACTCGATGTGTCAAAGTTTTTATTACGATTATATTTGTTAGCTAGGTGTGAAAGCACATTCAGGGGAAACTCGCAATTAATTTTTGATTAATGAAGTTTCCTAAAGGGTGCTGGTAACAAATAGCACTTATCCAACCATTAAAAGTCAGCTTTTACTTTACTTGTGGTTGCGCAATAAAAAGGAAAACAAGACACAATACTCAGAAATTAGCTGTACAAGCCCTCATTCTGTCAAGCATGGATTATCGTAATAGTCTCTATCTTGGCATTTCAAATGCTGGGTTGTCCAAAATTCAGGTAGTACAGAATTCAGTCTTCCAGTTAATACTTGGGTTGAGGAGACAGGAGCATGTGTCTGTTTTCACTCATAGATTACATTGGCTCCCTACTGAGAAGGATTCATTTGAGTCTGCCATGTTTCTTATGCAATACATGGAAGAGAGCCCCTTTCCCAACACACGTTCACCTGTAGCAACCCAATTGCCGACCCCGCTCATAACCATGTGCTCCTCAAGGTGAGGCCTATTGGCTATGCCAATGCTTGTTTTTTAAATGTGCACGATACCCCGTCTTCATTGTACTGCAAACTCAAACTATACAACTGATGTTTACCAAGTCCCTAATCAGAGTTGGTAGGCTACCAGAAACACGCTTAAGAAGCAGACACTGCACTAGTCAGGTGACCATGTCCTTCGTGGAGTGCAACACTCTCTGAGCAGAAGAGGGGTAGTGACTCTGGAACACAGACTGTAACTTCCAACTTGCTGAGGGACCAATTTACGTTTTCATTTAAAACAAGTATTTGCAATGCAATAGGTCTCGCATTTAGGCGAGTTTGAGCTATTGACATTGCACATGTAAATGTAAATGTATTGGCATTTATATAGCGCACTACTTACCCGTAGGGTCCCAAGGCGCTTCGACCGCTGCGAAACCCTTCCTGGCTTCCCTGAGAGATGGTCCCTTAATGGGTATCTCCAGGGTGAGACCAGGCATCCCCGGCGGTCTGGTGGGGCCGTTAGTGAAGATGAGGCAAGCTAATGCCCGGAGTTGCCGAGTGTGATCGCTGATCAGAGTGGGCACCGAGGCGAGAGAATTATCGAGTCCGCTGACCCTGGTCCAGAAACCTGCCGCGCCGGGAATCGAACCCTGGTCCCGGGCCGTCCTCTGCTCTCGGGTCTGCCGCCTCTAACCAGTGAGCCACACTACACATAACAATGCCTTTTATTTTTGAATTCGTTTTTAAAACATAAATATAAGGCTTTGCCATTTACAATGCAAATAGCTAAAACTTGCATAAATGCGAAACATATTGCATTGCAAATGCTTGTTAAATCTGAGCTGCAGCATCAAATTACAATGGAAAGTATTTCATGACTGTATTAAGCTTCTGAAATGTAGAGCAGTATACAATTTCTAAAGGAAAATGGAAAAAGCAATAATAAAAGCAAAGCGTTCCATAAACACCGGTAAAACACTGTTTCAATTGTTTTTTTATGGCGCGAAAATGAGTAACCACTGAAAATAACTGTTTTTTTGAGGTATTGAAATCACTGGAAAACACTGAGAAAACACCACCAGAATTTCCCAAAAATAGAAACTGAAAACAGGAAAGCCTAAGCATATGTTACCAAGGCAGTTTCTAAAGTTGGAGAAGAGGGAGTCAGAATGGTCTCGAAAGGAAAAGATAAGCTGAGTATCGTCAGCGTAGGAGACCACCCTGACGCCCCAGGATTCAACTACCTTGGCCAGAGGAGCCACATAAGCATTAAACAGTAGAGGGCTCAAGGCAGAGCCCTGGGGCACTCCACACAGGAGGGGTTTGTCTTCGGATTCAAAAGGGTGCATCGTAACCCTTTGGGAGCGGCTAGACAGGAAAGAAATAATCCAGGCCAGCACTGTCCCACCGACCCCTAGCTGCTGTAGGCGGGAGGTAAGTATTTTGTGGGAGACAGTATCAAAAGCAGCGGATAGGTCGAGGAGGACCAACATGGCCTCCTCGCCCCTATCCACTGATTCCCTGATAATTTCAGAGACTTCAAGCAGCGCAGTCTCGGTGCTATAGCCGGATCTAAAACCGGACTGAGAGTCGTGTAGCAGCTGATTTGACTCTAAGTACAGTGCCACTTGTTTCTGTACCACCTTCTCCAGTATCTTGGCAGGTTTAGGCAGGAGAGAAATAGGTCGATAGTTGCTAAAAAGCAGAGGGTCTGCACCAGGTTTTTTCAGTATGGGGACCAGCCTGGCCTGTTTCCAAACTGAGGGGAATAGACCTTGCGACAAAGAGGCATTCCAGATGGAAAGAAACGGGTTCACAAGGATAGGGGCGAGATTACCCATGATTTTGGCAGGAACTGGGTCCAGGGGGGAACCAGACTTAACGTTGCGTAATGAAGCTAACGCGAGATCAGGAGTTAGCTCGCTAAAAGAGTTGAAAGAACAAGAGGTGAGGCCAGGGCAATCATCAGGGAAATCCGGAGCCATTGCTGCAAAGGAGGAGGAGAGTTTAACTATCTTCTCTTGAAAAAAATCAGACAATCCATTGCAGAGATCTTGAGTGGGAGTAAAGAGGGATTTCAAAGCAGGAGGATTTACGAAGTCATTCACTATGGAAAAAAGAGTTTTGGAGGAATTCTGCGCCTGTTGAATCAAATTAGAAAAGTAAGCTCTCATGGACGAGCGTGTTAGTTTGTGGAACTTACTCAGGGCAGATTTGTAGGCCAATTTGGCTACAGGATCATAGTTCAATCTCCATTTACGTTCCAACTGCTTACATTTGCTCTTTTCCTCACGCAACAGAGGGGAGAACCAAGGGGCAGAAGGACGGGATCTGGAGGAAGTGACGGGGACCAGAGGGGAAACCGAGTCAAGTGCATCCGAGAGGGCCGAATTGAATCTCAATGTTTCTAAATTGAGGTCATTTAGTTGGTTAAAATGAAAATGTAGATGAGCTTCCAGGGAGTTACATGTAACTTTGGTCCATTTACGACCTTTAACTCGATTAAGGGGGATAGGGGGAGGAGGGGAGGGGGCCGTGAAAGAAAAAGGGATAAGATAATGATCGGTCCATGTCAAAGGAGTGGGGGGGAGAGTGGAGAGGGAAGGAAGATTGGAAAAAATGAGGTCAAGGGTATGGCCTGCTATATGAGTAGGACCTGTCACTAGTTGAGGCAGGGTGAGTCCTTGTAAGGTTTCTAACAGAGAGGAGGCTAGTGTGCAGGAGGGATTATCAATATGAATATTAAAATCTCCTAAAACAGTAAAATGGGGGTGTTTGAGAGAAAAATCGGCGATGGAGTGAATCAGAGTGATAAGGGAGGAAGAGGTGACGGCCGGGGGATTATAGACCAGTATGCCTGCACAGATGGAACAAGCAGGGTCCATAATTGAAAAGTGAGCGGCTTCGATGATGCCAAGGTTGGGAATTTTCGTGAGGTTTAATTTGAGATGGGATTTAGCAATGATCGCAAGACCTCCTCCGGTCTTAGAGTTGTCTCGATTAATGCCAATGAAATGATAACCAGGGGGAGTAGCAAGAGTGATGTCCGGTTTGGAGGAGTCTTTTAACCAAGTTTCAGTAAGAAACAATAGGTCCCAATTGTGGGTTTCAAGAGATAGCCATATGTCATGAGCATGGGCTGGGAGAGATCTGCAATTGACTAATGCGGCCTTTAAGATGGTGGATGGCTGATCATTGATTTTAGAGGGTAGACGCCGAGGTCTAGGTACTATGGGAAGAGAAAAGTTACAGTGAGGGCAGGAATAAACAGTAGTATCTAAGCTAGCAATGTTACAGCAAGTAAAGGGGGCACAGGTATCAGGACGGAGGTGAAGAAGTTGTTCAGAGGACCAACGAATTTTTGGGGCAAGTGGAGCAGGGGTTACGGCGTTGGGCGCGGGTCCGACGCGGACGGGCGCAGACGGGCTGGACTTAGGCGCGACTTCGGCGCGCAAACGGCGCTCCCGCTGCGCTCGTCCGCTGCGCTTCCGATGGAAGCACATGTTTTATAGCTGCAGATAACGTCAGTAGGGGGGTGTGGCTTCGAAAAAGGGGCGTGGCCTCACTCGACGACGGAATGGCGGCATCGCTGACCTCTGCTGCAGCGCCTTCCAGCGAAGAGTTCAAGTGCCAAGAGGGAGAGCAAGGAAATAGGAAGTGCAGCAAGTAAATAATGTGACAGTCCAATGTTTAAGATCAAATTAAAACAGGTTAAAAAACACACTCCCGACTCCCTGATAAGTCCTGTGACCTGCAAGTCAAAGTTTGATTCCGGCAGGGTATATTCATATATATTTATCAGTAGTCTTTCCAAGATAATTAGCTAAAGTATAATTAAACTGTGCAATATCAAAGCTGTTTAGCTGTGCAAAATTGGTTAGAGCCATGAAGTCTATTTACTTTGAATATACCCTGTTTATTCTGATTAACTTTATATTAAAAACACACTAACTGCCTGATTTAGAGTTTGGCCGATGGGTTACTCTGTCCTAAAAACGTGGCGGATATTCAGTCCATACAAAATGTTGGAGCTCATCAGGTCCCACAACCCAGGATACACAGCAAATGTGTTCGGAAAATCCAAAGAAGTCACCCAATGTATTTATTTGTTATTCGGTTTTATTCAATCAGTAATCCAAGCTTTGTCTAAACGTATTCGTATCTTCAATTTTCACAAAAGGTCAACGAGTGCCCCAATAGACTTTACTCATGGACACATGAGGCTAACAATTCATATAATTGAACGTCTGGTGGTAATCCCAAGCATTTCGGGCTTTTAAGACCTTCTTCAAGGGTAACTAGGGTGGAAAAAATACTCATGAGAGTACCAGCAACCGAAATCAATTATATAACCTTCACAATTCAAATCATTGCATGGTATTGACCTAAATGAATTTTTTTTTAGAAAAATTAACATAACTATGCTCTATCATACAAAATCAATCCTGAATGTTTGTACTTCTAATTACAAATGATTTAATCCAATTCAAACCAAAATCTGTATGGAATATAACATGACCCTACTTGTGTGCCTCATCGTTGTATTAATAACTGCACAAACATGCTCATGCAAATGACACCAACATCAAACCACATGGTGTGTCCAAACTTTTAAATGTAATGTTGAGTGAGTGTCTTCCTTTCCCCATACGTCCCTCATTCGTCAAAACACATTCCCGACAACCCGCAAATTAAATCAGCCCCTCCATTCACTGAAAAATTAAGAACCATTGCCTACAACCAAAACCGTCTGTGGTGCGCCAAAAGCTGGATATCAAACTCACATCCACCAATACCAAATCGTGAACATGCCCACCAATGGGTGCGTGTTCAAAATGAGACGTGCGTATTCAACAGGAATCACTCAACTGTGTTAGTTTTAAATCGATCGTGTCACGTGATATTCAGTCCGCCATATTGCAAGTACATTCTATCCAATTATAATTTTTGGGTGCTGGGACATCAGCCGGAATCAGGTATTCTGGCCCTCCAGCATCCCTGCGCCACAAACAGACGCGCTCCTAATCAGTGCCAAAGAGGTAACCAAGTACAATCCGCTATCAACCTGCTTCAACGGTACAGGAGACATGTTTTTTTATGTATTCTGTGCAGAAATAACCATTCCTATGGTGCTCATACCCTCTGTAGATGTTAGAGTGATATGAGCAAAAATGTAGGTGGCGCAGGTCCTGCCGTGGTAGGCATCTGGTCGTGCATAGCTAGCATGGCTCAAGATGTGGTCACTTGTGCACCAGTATGTTTATTGAGAACCCATCTGTGCTTTGGCAACAACAATGAGACAGGTGACTGTGCTGCTCAGAGGCCAGGTTTTGGTAAATGTAACCTGTACAGTCAGAAGTTGAACTGTAACCCTCATGGGGACTCGGTTAGGGAGAACTCTGAGCTGACAGTTCACCACAGATTGAATATGCAACATTTAACGTTATAGGGGCGACACCACCACCCAAAAGGGATGTTCCAACTCGCAGCAGTACCCCGCCTTTGATGGCTTCTTTACCCTCTGTACTATTGACATGGAAATGGTCTAGAATTATTTTCACTGTCCATTACCCAGATTCTGGAAGAGAAGGCAGTAGGTTTATTTGCTTATGATTAAGTTTTGTGTTCAAGTCGGCCTCATCATTGTATTTACGGCCATTTGTTTGACATCTTTCACTCCTGGTCTAGACCTAACCAGCACTATAACTCCCCCACTTCTGGAAGGAACTAAAGAACCACATATTTCAGGAGCACCAAACATCATGTGTCGCCCTCCTTCTCACTCGTACACCCTGTAACATGTCTCTACAGATAGCTTTCTGCAATATATGTACCCTATATACAGGATCACTGGAATTATGCCATTCTGCTGCCATGATGTTTTCCACATAATAATGGGTTTCCGTAGTTGCTACATAATCCGTCATCTGAGGTGAAACGTTTGCTGAAACAGTGTTAAGATTCAGATAAAAGTTACAATTATGAAGTAAAGCTATCACAAAAAGTGATGCATTACGTCGCATAATTTGCTTTTTCTTGCTGCATAATTTAGTCAACCCTGCCACATAATTCCAGTCGCCCTGCCTATGTACAAATATAATATACAATTGATATTTTAGAATGTGCCATGTTACACTTTTTTGCAATTGAATATGTTTCTGGAAATCGATGCAGTAACTACCGCTTCCAGGAATATCAGGTGCAGTAACGCTGAACCATTTATAATCCTAATTCCACTGAAAACTGGAGTTTTCATCCAAATTGGGAATACCAGGCCTCTCGCAATGATAGCCATAGAGCTGTAAATGTTTGTCATTCAATCTCAGCCCCTCCTTAGAGGATGTTGGAAGCTTCAGACTGTGACTATCCAATATAAGCATTTCCTAAAGAGGCTTTAGTTCAAAATGTAATTGTTACCAATAACTGACAAGAATAATAATCCTTCACGCAGTCAAAGATAAAACGTCTTTTCAGAAAAACCAGAGTTAGCACGACAAGGAAGCCACAGTTGTAAAACAGTCTGCAAGGGGGATTAGGATAAAGAGCTAATTGGATTAATCTAAATTTAATTTCTTTTTGATAGTGGATTTAACTCCAAGGAGCTGCATAGCACCTATCGGAGAACATTTCTATTATGTCTGGGTGAACAGGACCGAGAGGGCTGTAGATAGAGCAGGTGGTTGCAGGGGCTCTGGATGTGACATGGAGGGAGGTGGGACATGTAATTGTGAGGGAATTAAACTGTGCCTTGAAGTTTTTTTTTTTTAACATTGTGCATGCATTCATCGACATTTCTCAGTGTTGGAAAACAGGTATTGTGCAGAATGCGGTCTTTATTATCGCATTAATGCATTCTTTGAGTGTTTACTATTTCAAGTGCGCCATATTAAAATCTGTTGTTTGCAAGATCGTTTTTATTTTTCAAAAACTATGTACTACATGTATACATCAGTGCTTGAAATGGAAAAATAGAAGTGCAGGTACTCTGTAACAGATTACCTGCTTGTTTCTGAGAAGTGCTGGTACTCTCCAATTAAAAGTATTAAGCCTCTCTTGAGAAGTGCTGGTACTCTCCCTCTCAAAATAAAAAAGTGCTGGTACTCTCCCTCTCAAAATAAAAAAGTGCTGGTACTCTGTACCGGACAGTACTGGCCCATTTAAAGCACTGGTATACTTACATACATACATACATGCGTCCATGCATGGATTTTCAAACAGGCTTGATCTTCCATTGACCTTTTCTAGTGTCACTTTCATCATCCTTCAAAATGCAGACGGGAGTGCATGGTCAGTCGACTTCGGGCATTGGTCAGTCCACTGTGAGTAATGGCAGTGGTGTCTGTCCACAGTGAGCACATCTGCAGAAAAAACTAGTCCCCTTCAGCGCCAGGGACTGCTGTCCCAATGTATGTTTCTTTTTTTTCCCTATTTTATAAACGTCTCTTTACCTTTTCCCAGTTTTAACAGTAAATCCACAACTTAATTTCTCTCTATGGTTGGACATAGAACCCCCCTCTGGAATATAAAACACCTTTGCCTTCAAGTACCTCTGACTGTGCCTGTGAGGGTTTTTGAATTGTGTATTTTTATCATTCGAGCTTTGTATTTCTGTCTACAGGACGCTGGAGTCTATTGTGGTGTGAAACCTGAAGCATCTATG
Source organism: Lissotriton vulgaris (assembly GCF_964263255.1). Lineage (NCBI taxonomy): Eukaryota > Metazoa > Chordata > Amphibia > Caudata > Salamandridae > Lissotriton > Lissotriton vulgaris. Next base: position 438,378,946 of record NC_141685.1, on the reverse strand, counting down.
CTAGTAAGAGGGAGCCTTCTTATTTTCGTGCAAACAAAGGTGAAAGAATTAGGAAATAGCCTTCTTCCTCTTCACCGAGGATCCTGGTTACTGTTAAGTTACCTACTTATTGTTTTGCGTAAATTAAATCGAGGGCCAGAGAAAATACAGGCACTGTGGTAAAAGCACGAGTTAAAATAAGGTTAGTGGTGATGGCCTGCCGCTTCAGCTGTGCCTGGCCTAAATCTGTGCTCAAAACACGTAACGCTGTTGAGTTTCCTTTTGTTTTTTTCCAAATTAACAGCTTTATATTTTAATTAAATATCGAAAGCACGAGCACATTAATATAGTAAGTTCTAGCATAATTAAGGCGCATGTCTCACTATAACTCCAAACAATGTTACTTAAGTGTCTCTACAATTGGCATCATGTACTGTTGTCCCACAGGGGCCTTTTGTAGAAATGATCGCATCTTCATATTTAGCTGTTCGGCAAAGTGTGTGCCAACAAACAAACTAAAAACCATAAAAAGCTCCTTTTCCTGTTATGAAATATTATTAATTACCAAGGTTAATCTTCCAGTCGTTTCATATTGAGTGTTTATCAAGAATAGTTTTAGCACTAAGGCAAGGATCCGATCTCACCAGCCTTGGCAGCAAACAGAAACCCATCCTGCTGAACAGATATATATATATATATATATATATATATATATATATATATATATATATATATACACACACACACACACACACACACACACACACACACACACACACACACACACACACACACAAACATATCAAAAAAAGGTTATCGTGCGATTTTGCAGCAGCAGAGTGGTTTGGGTCGGGCATTCATAGACGTAGTGTCCTCGGAGAGGAGAGTTTGAAATGAATCCCACATCTTGTATTTAACTCTTCTTCATCCATACTTATGCTTGGTCTTTAGGAACAAACCATTTGTAAAAAGGGGGGTCGGATTTCCTTGTGCCTTTGTTTTTCTCTGCTCGCCCAGAATTAAATAACCATTTTATGACACATGGAAGTCTTTTTGCTTGCTAAATGCTTGTGTGTTCACATTACAACAGACTCGTGTCACACAGACATGCATTAGGGCATTGATATTAAAAAAACACACACAAAAAACACAACACAAAAATTCGGAAGGTCTGTACTCAGTGGAAATATGAGGGTATGTAATTCGTCCATAACACATTTAATGTTCTCACACCTCCCTGGATTTCTCTACGATGCCCAGTCATTTAAAGATTTTAGACATTCAACCATGCACTCTGTGTCAGCATTCATATGCGCACCCCCTTTCAACCATCCATCCATGCACTTACTCTTTAATCATCCATGCATTCAGTCACAGCTTTATCCAAGTGTTTAGAAATTCACACTTTGAGCCGCACAACGCATACCATCTTGCCAGTGAATGATGAAACACCATCACATATAAACTAATACAGCCAGACCTGCTGCCTGTGGCAGTGGTTGTTTGTAAATTGCTGACCGCTCAAGAAAGTAGAACAAGTCTTAGTCGGCGAGCAGTCCGGAAGAGCAGATTCTGTTCCCCGTATTTGGAATTTTAGGGCATCCTAATGCTCAGATTGAAGCATTTTCTCTGTTCCAGCTGCCCACTCGCAACTTGTGACGCGGAGGCTGTGAATGTGGATGGCACAGACATCATTGCGGTTTGAGAAATGTGCAGTCTGTCGATCCTGCTATACTATGTCATTTCTCAGAATAACAATAATTGTCACATCAAACAAGAGAGGATATTCTTCAGAATACCGGAGGGTCCTTGTGAAGATTTGCGTTTGCCAGAGGGTGTTGATTAAACTCTCCTTTCCTAGCCAGACTCCTTACAGATTGCTTTAAAACATGACTCAAGTTGTGCCAGATCGCACAGGTGACATGTTTATCTAAGTTTGAGAGCTATTGGCTGTGTTTGAAAAAGTTTTAGCTTCTAATGTTGGTCGCAGAATGTGATTGGCTGGCGTGGGACAGGCCCCCTCCCTCCCTCGCTGCTTTCCATGCTCCTTCTCCTGAGCCAGACAACAAAGCGCTGCTTTGAATCTGTTGTGCCTTGCCCAGGAAGCATGTTTTGCATCCTGAAGCAATCTAGCATAATTTGATGTGACACACTATGATGATACGTGTCAGAAATGTCACAAGCTGTGTTTGTGGCAAACACCTGCCCTTGGCAGATAACTAGTTAGTGAAAGGGGCCTTGATCCGTTCTCAGCGGATCACTCTTTACATTTTTAATTCTGATGCACATTTACATACATAATGTGTTTACCAGACACATTTGGCGGGGGCCCTCTTTGCAGTCTGGATTTTCTAGTGGCTGCATGAATGCCTTCCCAGCAGCCCCTCCCACAGACTTCCCACCCCCGGTAATTGGTAAACAAAGTCATGTACAAGCAAACTCGAGCTGAACTACGGCATCCTCCGCTGAACACACGTATTGTAATGAAATGTACGGTACATTTTACCAAATTAACACAGCTTCTGGGGCAGCCCCTTTTACAAGCCTGCATTACATTTACTCCTTTAGGAAGAAAGTGTCATGTTTTCCACATCTTTGGTCAGACTGTTCACTCCCAGTTGATTTAGTGAGCTTGTTTTAGGTAGTCATCAATCACCATGTATGTATTTAAATGACAGCTGGCTGTAAATATAGGACACAATTTTACTACTGTAACCAAGCATCACCCAGACATAAAGCTAAAAAAATCCTTCCCATGTGCTACATGAAAGCTATGAGTTAAATATTCCTGATTGATTAGACAAAATGACACCAGCAGACAGTGATGGTAGAACTGTGTTAAAGAGGGGTGATTCGTGTTGAGATGGGCCGTGTGGGGGGATTACATTCTGTAAGGCATAGGATGGCGTGGGACAGGCCCCCTCCCCCCCCCCCGCTACCTCGCATAGGTAATTGTAGTTCACATGGTATGCCTGAGTCGTGCGACAAAAAGATTCCCCTCACCGAAAGCATTAGAAGCTCAGGCCCAGTCACACGCCGAGCGCGAGGCACACAATAGCCCCCGCGAAGTGTGTCTGCACATAATAGCCAGGGCCGGACTGGGAACCACAAACAGCCCTGGCAAATTGTGCCTGGCCAGACCCCATACTATGTGAAGCGAGGGCACAAAATGAGCACGTGCGATCACTGCCAAGGGTGTTTGGAGGGGTGCTTCCCCAAGAATGTTTTGAAAATAATGTTGAAATGGGTGAATTTTAGAACATATTTTACAATTTTTACTGCCTTTTCCCCATCGCCTCCTCTCCTGACTTCTCCTTTCTCTATCGGGTCTCCAACCTTTTCTGTTATAAGAGCTACTTATGATCACTAGAAATCCTCCTGATATGCTAATATCTTGAGTGCTCATGCGTTCATGAGGTCGTCCTCTCATTGGCAGGGGGTCTTTTACAGGCAAAAGAGGAAAGGCTCCCATAATGCATGAGCCATTATAAGCATGCGCCATGGTAAACACTGCTTCCATTGGAACTACCCTTTCAAAGCTGACATACACAGGGGCAGATTTACAATAACTGGCGCATCCCCAGGGATGCGCCAGTTATTGTGCACCATGGGGCAAAAACGGCACAGATGCGTGACGCATCTGTGCCGTAAAAGTGGCGCACTGCTGGAGTTGCATCGCAAGCGCGACGCAGCTCCAGCAAGGCTCGGGGGTGCCCTATCTGTCCAATGCTGCGTCAAGCCTTACGCCTGCTTCAAGCAGGCGCAGGGTTTTGACGCAGCATTGGCCTAAAAGTGACTGAGTGAAATCTTGTAGATTTCACTCAGCCACTTTTGCGAGGCGCACCTGCCCCGGAACGCCCACCCTGCGCCGTAACGCCCACATGTGGCGCAGGGCTTTACAACGTGACACATCTGCCTAGATGCGTCACATTGTAAATGGGTCGCAGGGATGCGCCCGTTTACACCGCCGTTGCGTGACGTAACGGTGGCTTAAACGTGGCCGAAGTCCGACATAAATCTGCCCCACAGTGTTCCCTTAGTGGAGACAACTTGCCATCTGCTCAGGAGGCCATCCCCAAGGGACGGGGCAAGGGAGCAGTGGTTGACGTCTCTTGCAGCCAATAGGGAGCAAGGTCTGGGAACGCTGCTCTTTATCTGGGCATCAGCATATATCTTTGTGGGTGACTTGAGGTCCCTAGGAAGGGGGTGCAAGACATTTCCCTTTGCCTTCTGATGAAGAATGGTGCCTAAACCGTGGGAGCATTGGCACCATCTTTGAGGAGTAGGGCAGATGTGGGGCAGGGGCACGCAAGGCCTGCAGTTCCAACATAATATAGTGCTTTATCTGATTCATGACATATTACAGAATATGTCCACCAGCACTCCCTCTTAGGATGATCTGTGTTAGACCTGGCATCTTTGGCGTGATTACCCCCATCTTTTTGCCTCTGCCTCCTGTATTTTTGATGCTGTGCTGGACTTCGTTTTTGCTGGTTTAGATGCTTTGGACACTCTGCCACTGCTGACCAGTGCCAGAGTGTAAGTGCTCCCTATGTAAATTGTTATTCTGATTGGATATACATGTTTGGCATATTTGTATTACCATGAAGTCCCTAGTAAAGTGCACTGGGTGTGCCAGGGCTGGTGATGACAAATGCTACTAGTGGGCCTGCAGCACTGATTGTGCCACCCACAGGAGTAGCTCTAAAATGGTGTCTCAGGCCTGCCACTGCAGCGCCTATGGGCAGTTTAGAACTGCCATGTCCTCCTGGTCAGTGTCCCCACTGACCAGGCCTAACCCTTCCCTTTTCGTGCACATCAGTCACCCCTATGGAAGGCCCAAGGTACCCCCCTGGGCAGGGTGCAGTGTATGTGAAAGGTAGAGCATGTACTAGTGCAGGTACCATGCTCTGGTAGTGAATTACAGCCATTTTCGTTTTTCACTATTGTAAGGCTATCTTGCTCCATAGGATAACATGGGGGATGCTGGCTACAGTGGTTAACAGCATTTCTTCCCATAGGAACAAGATAGGACATAAGTATCTAGTATCCCTGAACTCAGAATTTAATAATACATCTTTTAGGAAAGGTGGTTTTTAAATCCTGTGTTTGAGAACAGCACTTTTAGAAAGTTGCTGTTCTCTTGTCTGACCCTTCTGTGTGCCTGGGCCTGTTTGTGTATTGACTGTCTGGTTTGTGAGTGACAGGGGCTGGGGAATTCCCCCAGAGGCTGGATGAGTCAGCACTAGGCTGAATGAAGCAATTGCAACCTGAGTGGTGGGAGGAGTTAGCACCTGGGCTGAATAGGGCTGTGCCTGCCTGCCACAAGGCTGGCTCCACCTCCTGCTGGGCGGCTGAGGACTCTGCCCCTCACTCTGAAAGGAAAGATGCAGCCAGCAAAACAAAGTGCTCAGGATCCACCCAGAACTGGTTCAGACCGGGCTCAGGGCCCACATGCACAGAGAGAACAAAGACTTTAGGGGTATAAGTACAGGACCCCTGACAACAGAAAATTAGATCATCCTGGAAATCAAGAAGGAACCTCTGCCAAGGAGAAAGCTGACTCTGAAGAAGGAAGACTGTCCTGCTGTTGCTCTGCCGGACTGACCTGCTGTTGCTTTGCTGCCAAGGAGAGGGGAAGGACTTTGCTGTGAGCTGTGTCCCCTGTCTTGAAGGAATCTCCAAGGGCCTGAGAAGAGCTGGCTCCCTGTTTTTGAAGTCCCAGGAACAAAAGGACTTCACCCCCAGTCTCCCTGAACTCTGCTGAGAGAGTTCTGTCCTTCCTAGAGTGCTTGATCCAGTTGTGGGGCCTCTGGAAGTTGAACCTGAGCTGGGAAGCTTGAGACTAAGCTGAGAAACTTGTGAAGCTGAAAAGTGTCGCATCGCTCGCTTGCGGAGCGCATCCCCGACAGTGCGAGAAGTTTCCCGCCGCTACGAAGGTCGAGATCGGCGCAGCGTCTGACATCGCTGCCGGAGCCGTCGCACCCTTCGTTTGCGGAACGCACCAGACCGGTGCGGGAGAATCGAACATCGCTGCGAGTGTCGTCGCAGAGCCTGTCGTCGCTGGGTGAGATCGCCGCACCGCTTGCTTGCGGACCGCATCACGTCGCTGCGAACATCGTCGCAGAGCCATCGCATCGAGGAGCTGCGAGAGAGAGGATCACCGCTGGACCGCGCATCGTCGCCCCGGAGATCGTCGCAGCCCCTACGAGATCATCGCATCGTGCCTTTTGCGAGAACAGACTTCCCACGGAACCTACGCACCGGAATCTACGCAAGCTGCCTTCCTCCCCATACAGACCGGATTCGTCGCAACACGCCCGCTGCTGCAGCGGGGCTGTCGCATCGCCTCCCCAGGGTCTCAGGAGTGACGCATCGCTTGTTTCCACCGCACCAGCTTCCTGCTTGTGGAACTTTGTTGCATCCAAAAGGTACTGTGAGTAAACGTGACGCAACTGTGAACTTTTCACGCAGCTGTGGATTATTTTAACGCAACTTAAAGAACTTTGATTACAACCTGAAGAACTCTTTTGAAACCATATCCTTGAACTGTGTATGTTGGATTTTTGCCGTTTTGGTCTTGTGTAGTTTAGAATAAATATCTTTATTTTCCTAAACTGTTGTGGAATCAGTTTGTGGTGTTTTCACTGTGTTACTGTGAGTGTTGGTACAAATACTTAACGCATTGCCTCTGGTTAGCCTAGACTGCTCAGGCCAAGCTACCTTGAGGGCGAGCAGGGGTTATCTGAGAGGGTTATCTCCTTGTCCTGACTAGAAGCAAGGGTCCCTATTTGGACAGTGGTACCCACCTCTGCCAACTAGAGACCCCCAGTTCTAACATTGGTGGTCAGGCGGTGGGATTTGAACTTGTATTTGTACTTGACCCACAGTAATTGGTGTACATCACTAGTGAGTGCAGACCATTACGCCACCGCATACTACTGGTTTTTGAGTTTTTGAATCCTGTTGTTGAGTAACTCTTCGGAAAGCATCATGTCTCAGAATGGGAAGGCACCCAGTGAGAGGGCAGAAGAAGCAGAATTAGAATTTTGCATTGAAGATTTGGGTTCATACAAAGTTGAGCAACTAAGGTACTTCTGCCAGCAGTTTGAGTGCCCCATAAAAAGCGCCTACAGAAAAGAGGAGCTACAGAGAATCTTGAGAGCCCATTGGGAGGCACAAGAGGAAGATGATGTGGATGTAGAAAATGCTTTTCAAAGCACAGATCTGCCAGTGGGCAGAGTAGGCTCAGGAGCTGGCAGCAACCACTCCGGTAGGGGCCTCACCCCAGAAGAGTTACAGGAAAATCAAAGAATAAGAGAATATGACTTGGAAGTCATGAAAATGAAACTGAGGCAATTGGAGTTGGAGAAAGAAAGGGCAGCGGAAGACAAGAGAGAGGCCCGCGCCTTAGAGGAAAAGAAATTGCTTTTGGATCATGAATTGAGAATAAAAGAGCTGGATCTGAAAAACAAGGAGGTGGATGCCAGTTCTAATGGTGGCAGCGCGCAGCCAGTGCATGGGGGTAAAGTATATATTCCCAAAGACCTGGTACAGAATTACCATAGGAGTGAGGATATTTATGCCTGGTTCACTTCGTATGAAATTGCATTGAAGATGAATGATGTGCCTGACAAGTATTGGGGGGCGGGCCTGTGGAAACATTTTGAGGCGTCTGGGAGGAGTGCTCTAGAGCCTTTAGAGTTGACAGGTGCCATGACCTACCCCAATATGAAGGAGGCCTTATGTCTCAGGTATGGCCTTACTCCAGAGCAGTACAGACTGCAGTTTAGAAACTCCAAGAAGAAAGAGTCTGAGACTTGGATGGAGTGTGTGAATGGGTACTCGCGTGCACTGGAAGGTTGGATGAAGGGCAGTAAAGTAACTGATTTGAAGGGGTTGTTGCATTTAATCAGTTGGGAGCACTTGAGTAGTCTTTGTGTTCCAGAGCTGCGCCAGCATCTTTTAGACAGCAAGCTGACAGACCCCATTGAGCTTGCTAAGGAGGCGGACCGCTGGACCAGTACCAGGGTCCACAAAGGAATTGTGGGTACCACAGCCAAAGGTGGGCAGGGTCCCCAGCAGAAGAGTGGGGGGGACAAGGGTAACCAAAAGGAGTTCTCGCAAGGGCCCCAAAGTAGTTCCCAGGAAAAGGATTCCCAAACCCCCAAGCCTAAACAGCCATGGCCCTCTAAGGGTAGGCGGGACAAAAGAAATAACCAGGGCCCCCCTACCTGCTATCACTGCAACGAGGTGGGCCATATTGCTCCGAAATGTCCCAAGAAGAAGCCCGCACCCACTGGTGCTCCCGCCCCAGCGTTAGCTAGTGTAGCTTTGGGTGGGGATTTGGTTTCTAGTGACTGGGGAGAGCTAGCAGTTATGACCCTTGTCTCGCTAGGAGACCAAGAGGTGGTCCAGGAAACCTTACTGCCCTCTAACACTAAGAAATATGGGCAGAAGGTGACCATCAATGGGAGGGAGGTTGAGGCTCTGAGAGACACCGGAGCCAGTGTGACATCCGTGAGGTGTCAGTGGGTGTCTGACGAGCAAATCATCCCTGGTGTACTCCGCCCTGTAGTGGCCGCTGACAGCTCAGTGCGCCTCTGCAAGATAGCGAAGGTTTCCTTTGAATGGGGAGGAGTCTCTGGTCTTTTGGAGGTAGTTGTCAGTGATGCCTTGCCTGTGGACTGTCTGTTAGGCAACGACCTGGAGAGTTCTCCATGGAAAGACATAGAACACCGAACTCACTTGGAGATGTTGGGTCTGCCTGCGTGGATCTGTGTGACCACGCGTGCTATGGCAGCCAGTAAGGGTGAATCAGCAGAACTGGAGCCTGAAACAGTGGCCCAGAGACCTGCCAGGAGAGGAAGAGGCAGAGGGCGCGGGAAACCAGCCCCAGCCGTTCCCACGGTCCAGGAGGAAGCAGAACCTGAGGGGGATGCCCTGGAACCTACAGGGGAACAGGTGGCCGAACTGGGAGACCTACCTGAGCTGACCCATTGGCAGCAAGAAGGTGGTCCCTCCAGGGAGGAGTTCTGCCAGGCGCAGAAGGAATGCCCTTCCCTCATTGGTCTGCGGCAACAGGCTGTAGATCAGGCAGCAGGTGGAGCAGTCAAAGATCACTATGTCTACTGGGAAGGTGACCTACTTTATAGCGAGCCTAAGTTTGCTGAGCCCGGTGCAGCCCGTGTGCTGGTGGTACCCGAGCGCTTCAGAAACTTCCTAATGGGTCTGGCTCATGACGTGCCTCTCGCAGGACATCTGGGGCAAGACAAGACCCTAAACCGGCTTGTCACCCACTTCCACTGGCCCCAGATGAGGAAGCACGTCGGTTCCTTTTGCAGATCTTGCCAAACCTGTCAAGCTAGTGGCAAGACTGGAATGAAGTTGAAGGCCCCCCTTCAACCCTTCCCAGTGGTGAGCACCCCTTTCGAGCGGGTGGGCATAGATATCGTAGGGCCCCTGGACCCCAAGACAGCCTTAGGCAACAGGTTCATCCTGGTCTTGGTGGACCATGCCACCCGGTACCCGGAAGCAGTCCCTCTCAGGACAATCACAGCACCCGTGGTGGGCCGTGCATTGATGGGGATCTTTTCCCGTGTGGGGTTCCCCAGAGAGGTGGTCTCCGACCGGGGTACCAACTTCATCTCTAGGTACATGAAGTCTCTGTGGGAGGAGTGTGGGGTAACTTATAAGTTCACCACTCCTTACCACCCTCAAGGAAATGGGTTGGTTGAAAGGTTCAACCGGACCCTGAAAGGTATGATTATGGGCCTAGCGGAGCCCATGAGACGTAAGTGGGACGTCTTGCTGCCATGCCTTTTGTTTGCCTACAGGGAGGTGCCTCAGAAGTCCTTAGGGTTCAGTCCCTTCGAACTCCTGTATGGCCACCCTGTCAGAGGACCTCTCTCGCTGGTAAAGGAGGGTTGGGAAAAGTCCCGTGGGAAAACCCCCCAGGATGTGTTCAGCTATGTGCTGGCCATCCGCAACCAGACACAACGCTTCAGGAAACTCGCTCAGGCGAACCTGGAAGCAAGCCAGGAAGAAATGAAAAGATGGTACGACCAGAATACCACTCTGGTCGAATTTCAACCTGGGCAGAAAGTGTGGGTGATGGCGCCAGTGGAGCCTTGCGCGCTCCAGGACAAGTGGTCTGGGCCATACGAGGTGGTAGAAAGGAAGAGTGAGGTAACCTACCTGGTTAACCTGAAGACTCCCAGGCAGCCCCTGAGAGTTTTGCACGTAAACCGCCTCAAACCACACTTTGAGAGGTCTGAAGTAACCATGCTCATGGCTACAGATGCAGGAATGGAAGAGGATAGTGATCCTCTCCCTGACCTCCTGGCAGTCAAAGAGCAAGATGGGTCAGTGGATGGTGTGGTCCTCTCGCCCACCCTGACCCCAGAACAGCAGAATGACTGTCGCCAAGTGTTGGGTCAGTTCTCCTCTCTGTTCTCCCTGACCCCAGGAGTCACCAACTGGTGCGTCCATGACGTGGACACTGGAGACAGTCTGCCTGTGGAGCAAAAATTTTACAGGGTAGCTGACAAGGTCAGGGCCAGCATCAAGGAAGAGGTTTCCAAGATGTTGGCGCTAGGGGTGATTGAGCCCTCCAGCAGCCCCTGGGCTAGCCCAGTGGTCTTGGTCCCCAAGAAAGCTGCTACCCCCGGTGGCCCGCCAGAACTCCGGTTTTGCGTGGACTACCGTGGGCTCAATGCGGTCACGAAGACTGACGCACACCCTATCCCCAGAGCTGATGAGCTCGTGGATCGGTTGGGAGCTGCCAAGTACCTCAGTACGTTCGATTTGACTTCGGGGTACTGGCAGATTGCCTTAACTGATGGGGCCAAAGAGAGGTCGGCATTTTCAACACCAGAGGGGCACTTCCAGTTCCGTGTCATGCCCTTTGGGTTGAAGAATGCCCCTGCCACGTTCCAGAGACTGGTTAACCAGGTACTGTCCGGGCTGGAGGAATTCAGCGCCGCATACCTGGATGACATTGCTGTGTTCAGCTCCACGTGGGAGGAACACTTGCAACACCTCTGCGAAGTGTTGAAGGCTCTGCAGAAGGCAGGCCTCACTATCAAGGCCAGTAAGTGCCAGATAGGGCAGGGATCTGTGGTGTATTTGGGACACCAGGTGGGGAGCGGCCAGGTGGCGCCCCTACAGGCAAAGATTGATACCATTCTGGCTTGGGAGCCCCCCAAGACCCAGACAGAGGTGAGAGCCTTTTTAGGACTCACCGGGTATTACAGACGGTTTGTCAAGGGATATGGCACCATTGTCGCCCCCTTGACAGAACTCACTTCCAAGAAGTTGCCCAAAAGAGTTGACTGGACTGACGCCTGCCAAACTGCTTTTGAGGCCCTGAAGACTGCCATGTGCACAGCACCGGTGCTCAAGGCACCTGACTTTTCCAGTGAGTTCATAGTTCAGACGGACGCTTCAGAGCATGGTGTGGGAGCAGTACTCTCACAAGCCACTGAGGAGAATGGAGACCAGCCAGTAGCTTTCATTAGTCGGAGGCTACTCCCCAGGGAACAGAGGTGGAGTGCGATTGAAAGGGAGGCTTTTGCTGTGGTCTGGGCTCTGAAAAAGTTGAGGCCCTACCTGTTTGGGACTCACTTTCGTGTTCAGACCGACCACAGGCCCCTCAGGTGGTTAATGCACATGAGGGGTGAAAATCCAAAACTGTTGAGGTGGTCCATCTCCCTACAGGGAATGGACTTTACGGTGGAACACCGCCCTGGTACAGAACACGCCAACGCTGATGGTCTGTCCAGGTTTTTCCGCCTTAGTGAAGAGAACTCCCAAGAGGGTGGGTAGTTCTCCCCACTTTCAGCTGGAGGGGACACGTGTTAGACCTGGCATCTTTGGCGTGATTACCCCCATCTTTTTGCCTCTGCCTCCTGTATTTTTGATGCTGTGCTGGACTTCGTTTTTGCTGGTTTAGATGCTTTGGACACTCTGCCACTGCTGACCAGTGCCAGAGTGTAAGTGCTCCCTATGTAAATTGTTATTCTGATTGGATATACATGTTTGGCATATTTGTATTACCATGAAGTCCCTAGTAAAGTGCACTGGGTGTGCCAGGGCTGGTGATGACAAATGCTACTAGTGGGCCTGCAGCACTGATTGTGCCACCCACAGGAGTAGCTCTAAAATGGTGTCTCAGGCCTGCCACTGCAGCGCCTATGGGCAGTTTAGAACTGCCATGTCCTCCTGGTCAGTGTCCCCACTGACCAGGCCTAACCCTTCCCTTTTCGTGCACATCAGTCACCCCTATGGAAGGCCCAAGGTACCCCCCTGGGCAGGGTGCAGTGTATGTGAAAGGTAGAGCATGTACTAGTGCAGGTACCATGCTCTGGTAGTGAATTACAGCCATTTTCGTTTTTCACTATTGTAAGGCTATCTTGCTCCATAGGATAACATGGGGGATGCTGGCTACAGTGGTTAACAGCATTTCTTCCCATAGGAACAAGATAGGACATAAGTATCTAGTATCCCTGAACTCAGAATTTAATAATACATCTTTTAGGAAAGGTGGTTTTTAAATCCTGTGTTTGAGAACAGCACTTTTAGAAAGTTGCTGTTCTCTTGTCTGACCCTTCTGTGTGCCTGGGCCTGTTTGTGTATTGACTGTCTGGTTTGTGAGTGACAGGGGCTGGGGAATTCCCCCAGAGGCTGGATGAGTCAGCACTAGGCTGAATGAAGCAATTGCAACCTGAGTGGTGGGAGGAGTTAGCACCTGGGCTGAATAGGGCTGTGCCTGCCTGCCACAAGGCTGGCTCCACCTCCTGCTGGGCGGCTGAGGACTCTGCCCCTCACTCTGAAAGGAAAGATGCAGCCAGCAAAACAAAGTGCTCAGGATCCACCCAGAACTGGTTCAGACCGGGCTCAGGGCCCACATGCACAGAGAGAACAAAGACTTTAGGGGTATAAGTACAGGACCCCTGACAACAGAAAATTAGATCATCCTGGAAATCAAGAAGGAACCTCTGCCAAGGAGAAAGCTGACTCTGAAGAAGGAAGACTGTCCTGCTGTTGCTCTGCCGGACTGACCTGCTGTTGCTTTGCTGCCAAGGAGAGGGGAAGGACTTTGCTGTGAGCTGTGTCCCCTGTCTTGAAGGAATCTCCAAGGGCCTGAGAAGAGCTGGCTCCCTGTTTTTGAAGTCCCAGGAACAAAAGGACTTCACCCCCAGTCTCCCTGAACTCTGCTGAGAGAGTTCTGTCCTTCCTAGAGTGCTTGATCCAGTTGTGGGGCCTCTGGAAGTTGAACCTGAGCTGGGAAGCTTGAGACTAAGCTGAGAAACTTGTGAAGCTGAAAAGTGTCGCATCGCTCGCTTGCGGAGCGCATCCCCGACAGTGCGAGAAGTTTCCCGCCGCTACGAAGGTCGAGATCGGCGCAGCGTCTGACATCGCTGCCGGAGCCGTCGCACCCTTCGTTTGCGGAACGCACCAGACCGGTGCGGGAGAATCGAACATCGCTGCGAGTGTCGTCGCAGAGCCTGTCGTCGCTGGGTGAGATCGCCGCACCGCTTGCTTGCGGACCGCATCACGTCGCTGCGAACATCGTCGCAGAGCCATCGCATCGAGGAGCTGCGAGAGAGAGGATCACCGCTGGACCGCGCATCGTCGCCCCGGAGATCGTCGCAGCCCCTACGAGATCATCGCATCGTGCCTTTTGCGAGAACAGACTTCCCACGGAACCTACGCACCGGAATCTACGCAAGCTGCCTTCCTCCCCATACAGACCGGATTCGTCGCAACACGCCCGCTGCTGCAGCGGGGCTGTCGCATCGCCTCCCCAGGGTCTCAGGAGTGACGCATCGCTTGTTTCCACCGCACCAGCTTCCTGCTTGTGGAACTTTGTTGCATCCAAAAGGTACTGTGAGTAAACGTGACGCAACTGTGAACTTTTCACGCAGCTGTGGATTATTTTAACGCAACTTAAAGAACTTTGATTACAACCTGAAGAACTCTTTTGAAACCATATCCTTGAACTGTGTATGTTGGATTTTTGCCGTTTTGGTCTTGTGTAGTTTAGAATAAATATCTTTATTTTCCTAAACTGTTGTGGAATCAGTTTGTGGTGTTTTCACTGTGTTACTGTGAGTGTTGGTACAAATACTTAACGCATTGCCTCTGGTTAGCCTAGACTGCTCAGGCCAAGCTACCTTGAGGGCGAGCAGGGGTTATCTGAGAGGGTTATCTCCTTGTCCTGACTAGAAGCAAGGGTCCCTATTTGGACAGTGGTACCCACCTCTGCCAACTAGAGACCCCCAGTTCTAACAATCTGCAAAGTGTTCTTTCTAGATGGATTCTTGGCTGGGGCCAAGCTCTGTCCAGGGGCAGAGCACAACGGAGGCATATTGGTAAAGTGGGTAGAAACAGGGCCCGCGCACTGCATGCAGGTTTGCACCTGTCTTTTAGCTCCTATGCAGGAGACTCCTTGTATAATGCACCCTTGATTTACGACACACAACACAACTTTACATCGCATCGGCCTCAAAGCTAAATTTGCTACATCCATCCTTTGATCCTGAGGAGTCACTGCCTTCTGGTTGATACTGGGAATGGTCTCCTTGCTAAAGCCGTGCTCATCTCTGTATTGCATCTGGCTCTGCAGAGCTGACATGGGAACCTTACAGCATCTATTTCCCTGCCCTCTCCTCTTCACCTGCAGTACACTCCAGTGTAATTCTTTTTGGAATCTCACAGTTCTAGTGGTGCCTCTGCTGCTTACCTTTTAGCTTTCCCCGAGTCAGCAGTTGAGATAAAATCATATCTGGGGTATTTCTGTCCTACTTTAGGTCTTGGAACTGTAAAGTCCCTTCAGCTATACCGTCTTCCCATTACACCCTGAGATTTTCTTTTAGATGTCATTTTGTCCTTTCCTTGGAACAAGAAACGATCTATTTTGCCACTTTAAGTATGAAAACTGTTTTAAAATATGTACAAACAGTGGTGAGGTAGTTTTAAAAAATTGTGTGTTGTTTTATACTTTTTGTTTGTATAGGAAGGCATTTTACTTCTCTAATGTGTACTCTGACTCCCCTCGGAATTACAATGTGCTCATCACACCCCACCATGTTCTCGGAATGTTTGTTCGCAATGAGAAGTGAAACAGGACAGGTGGTTCATGAGCAGCGAAAAGATTGACAGGAGAAAAAGGGGTCCGCCTATCAGCTTTGAGTTTAGATTCAAATTTCAGATTGTGGTCCCACTCACAAACTGTGATACATTGTCCTAAATGTTGTCAGGTGTCTAAAACTACTAAAAAGAATTGGTTGAGCCAATAACATAGACTTAATTGGGCCTGGCTATTCCACCAAGGAAACAATTGAGTGCAAACATTTCAATGGAATTCACAATCTGCATAAAACGTTCCAGGATGAAACTTACAGCTAGATTCATGAAGCCAAATTGCGATCGCAATAGCTGCGAAAAAGCAATTGCGATCGCAATTTGATGAAAAGGAATTCATGACAGTGTAAAACCAAAAATTGCGAATTCGCAAAACATATCGCATATAAATTCGCAGAATCCTGGAAGAAGCCCATTAGCGATTCTGAATTTGCGAGAAACCATGGATTCTGCGAATAAAACTGCGAAATCGCAAATAAATCGCAATCGCTATTCATGAAAAATCGCAGATTGCAAAAAACCCGAAAATCGCAATTTGCGACGCGCAATTTAAGGAGAACCCAAACCAGGTGGTAACCAGTAAGGAAAAAAAAAGAATTTGAAAAAAACTTTCCTAAGTACCAACAGGTGCAGGCCTGACCAAACACACTTAAGGAGATGCTGCTGCAGCATCAGGACTCTCACAATGCCAGGACTCTACATGGTGGTCAGGCGGCGAAGGCTACAGCGAGCAGCACGGAACAGACGTAGGATCCAGGAGCGGATATTCCGCCAGCGGGTCACCCTTCTGAGCCAAACCAGGGAGCAAATATACGCTAAGTACCGCCTGAATGGGCCAATGATCATCAAGCTAATCCAGGACCTACACCCCCTGATGCAGCACCCAACAAGGAGGACCAATGCCGTGCCCACACATGTCCAGGTATTGTGCAGCCTGCACCTTCTGGCCTCCGGAAGCTTCTAGGGGATAGTCACTGTTGCAGGGGGGATATCCCAGCCCACCATGTCCCGCTGCCTAAGGAGTTTCCTGGATGCAATGCTGACCCGGCTACACCACTACATCTCATTCCCCGCCAGCCAACAGGACTTGAATGAGACCAAGCATCAATTTTACAACGTTGCACAATTTCCACATGTAATAGGATGCATTGACTGTACCCACATCCACATATGCCCACCAGCACAAACGGAATACATGTACCACAACCGCAAGTCCTACCACCCCCTCAACATCCAGATGGTGTGCAATGCTAAGACATACATCACGGACATAGTGGCACAGTACCCGGGGAGCACACATGACTCCTTCATATTCCGGCACAGCGGCATCCACACACGACTGGCCAGGGGAGACTTTGGTGAAGGACACCTACTAGGTAAGTACACATGCCCCACAATGTTACACTGTGATGATGTAGCTGCGCTGCACAGACACTCACCCTCTGCTCCTCTCATTCAGGTGACAGTGGCTACGCTCTCCGTGAGTACCTCCTCACCCCATACCTTAACCCTGCAACACCACAGCAACGGCGTTACAATGCAGCACACATACGCACAAGAAATTGCATTGAGAAGACATTTACAGGCACATGCATCAACGATTTTTGCATGCGCAAACGGTGTGATTCGCTAAAATCGGCCGTTTGCGAATGCAAAATCATGTTTTGAGATGCATCATGCATTTTTGGGAAAATCGCTATTTTTAGCGAATTCCAAAAATGCGATTGCTTCTAAGGAATCGCAAGTTTGCGATTCCTCAAAAGCAATGCATGATTCATTTTAAAATTGCGAATTCGCAAATAGGTTGAACCTCGTGGTAATTTGCGAAAATGTGTTAAAATGCTCTAATTTGAATTTAAAAACACTGTCATGTTACAGACACACATGTCCTTAGGACATGTATGTTTGAAACATGCACTCCAAAATACATTTCAGGGGTGCAGGGGGGGGGGTCCAAAGGACCCCCCCCTGCACCCATGGAATGCATCAACAGTTTGCGAATTTCAATTTGCAAATTCGCTATTCCCATTGATTCCTATGGGCCTTTTGGCCCATAGGAATCAATGGGGATTGCGAAATCGCAAATTGAAATTCGCATAATATTTGCGATTCGGTAAAAATAGCAATTTTTGCCGAATCGCAAATATTATGCAATTTAAATCATGCATCCCGTTTTGCGATTCCTTATTTGCGATTCCTTAAAAATCGCTAATAAGGAATCGCAAAACGTTTTATTGATGCATGTCACCGTTGGCCTTTTGAAGAGCAGATTCCGCATACTTCACAAGACTGGTGGGGCCATCAAATACGAGCCTGAGGTCTGCTGCCGCATTGTGGCTGTGTGTGCAATACTACACAACATTGCTACCAAGCGCCGGATACCTGTAGAGATATCTGGCAGTTAGTCGGAAGGGGACCACCGCTCGCCTACACATGCGTGTCATGCACGCAGGGAAAATCCTGCTGAAGGACACAGATGGCGCAACCAAATCACAATGAACTGTTTCTAGTGCACCCACTCCCCTCACCCAACACTTCACTCATGCATGACAATGGAAATAATGACATGAGTCTGATGTACTATTATTGAATAAATATTATTGTTGGTTGCACAATAATATGGCATTATTTCAAACAGTAACATTTGAGTTGTATTGCGTCATACTAAAGATTTTGTAGTGGGCATGCTTATGTCATCAGCATGTTCCTGCCCTATGCGCATTGATGTCATTGGCGCCTCCGGCACAAAGCTCCCAGTCGCCTCTCGACCTCTTCCTCCGGCTGAGCACGTGATGCCGCAGTGGGCCTGCTGCTGCGGCGTGGAACACTAACCTGTGACGAAGACAGGCTGCTGTGACTAGATGTCCCCTCACTTGTGTCATCCCCTCCTGCATGGCCGTGGCCAGTTGGCTGCAGAGCCTGAACAGCAGTGGTTACCTGCTCGAGTGCCCGTGCCACGTCCTGACAGCATTGGACCATCTGGAGTTGCATGGCCAATGATCTACGGGACAGCTGGGAAGTCGCGTTGCCAATTAAATAATTGGAGCGCGTGTACGCCGAGAGGCGTGTGAGGAGCTGGCGGTGGCAGCGGCGGGTGAGGTTTCGCTGGCTAACCATGGCCGCAGTGTTTGCCTCCATAGCTGTGGTCATTCGGTCCATCCGGTCGGACAGATGGCCCACATTCCTGCCTGTATTGTGCAGCTGCAGGTGTATTGCTGCAAGGTGTCGTGCCTTTAATTGGTGGACGCGCAGTATGCGGCGCTCTATTGAGAGCCCTGGCACACGCACACTCATCCCCCTCCTGCCGGTGCGTGGTGAACTTTGGCGCCGCTCCCTGACCTGCCTGCTGGGCTGGGTGGGCACAGTAGGTGTGCGTTGTGTCGGTGGTCTTGCGGCTGCTGGTGTTAACAATGCCACTGGCATGGGTCTCACAGCTGACAATGGTGGTGCGCCTGTTGTAGCTGGTGTTGCAGGTGGTGGTACGCCTGCTGGCACTGGTGCTTGGCCAGATGGAGCTGGTTGTGTGGATGTATCTTCCCCACCCTCAGGATCCTCATGTGTTTCATCAATTTGCAGCCCCTCACTCTCGCTGCTGGTGTTATCAGCGCCACCTGTGATGGAAAGTGGACGTTGATTAATTACATGTATCTTTCACATGGAAGGTTGCTACATGCATGCTGGCTACCATTCCCTGACTGGCTGTTGCATTGACTACATTGGGACATGCCTGGCTGTATGGGACTTTTTGTAAATTGTGGTCAGACTACATGTCCCACAATGCAATAGGGATATTCTGGTGTGCATGGGCTGCATGACTGGGGTTTCTTATGGGTAGCTATAGGGTCATGGCCATTGTTAGGGGACAGGGTCGTAGTCTCATGGCACTTACCTTGGCTGTCTTGGGTAGGTCG
Organism: Lissotriton vulgaris; assembly: GCF_964263255.1. Classification (NCBI taxonomy): domain Eukaryota; kingdom Metazoa; phylum Chordata; class Amphibia; order Caudata; family Salamandridae; genus Lissotriton; species Lissotriton vulgaris. Next base: position 438,359,909 of record NC_141685.1, on the reverse strand, counting down.
GGAGGAGTCCAGCCGGGTTACCCCCATGCATGCCTCAGGTTGCAATGTGTCCTCAACACGATCCTCATATGGGGTGTTGGGAGGGACTGTAGGCTCTCCCCCTCCTGTTGCAAGGCGCTCACCCAGCCTCTCGGCCACCCTCTCCTTGGCACGACCTCGGAGGTCGTACCACCTCTTTTTGAGATCGTCAATTGATCTCTGTGTGACTCCAACAGAGTTCACTTTTGCGCCGATGCGCAACCACAGTCGCCGTTTCTCGGCCTCTGGCACCCTCCTGGAGTCCTTCCCAAACAGTCTATCATGGTCTTTACAGACTCCCTCGATGAGATGTTCCAGCTCCTGTTCGGAGAATTTAATTTTGCGCTTTCTCCCTGTGTCAATGGGCCCTGCTGCTTCCTGTGACATTGCTGAAGTCTGCAGTATCCAAATACAATAACTGGAGGTGGTTGGAGTGGAGCTCTGAGCAGTGCTGCTTCCAATTCTGCCTCAGTATTCAGAATGAGGGAGGGAACTGCCTGCTTCCTGGTTGTGATGTCATCACAGTGCTCGAAATGCGACATCCCGTTTTTGCGATCTCGCTATTAGCGAGATTGCAATTTGCGATCTCGCTAATAGCGAGATCGCAATTTCAACACGGGATTTGACCGATTTTGCGATTTTTCTGCGATTTCAGAATAATCGCTATCAGCTTTTCTCGCACATTTACATGAATCCCATTATGCGAATTCTAAATTGCGATTCGGTATTAATCGCAATTTAAAATTCGCAAAATATGTTTTTCATGAATCTGGCAGTTAGATCGTTACACGGAGCAAACGCTTAGTAAAGAAATATGCTTTTAAAACAGTGTAATACATTTTATCTTTCTGCAGAGACCCATATGCTAAAAATTCCTGGCTGAAATGGAATTTTACTTTGATACCCTTACCGCAGTTGAGTGGTGTGACTGTCTCGGTTTCCTGGGAGAAGTAACATGGGTAGCAATCTCCACTTATAAAATATAAATTTTTGCGTGTAGAAATGTCATGGCTTAAGAGCGCTAGTTTTTCCACTGGGAACTTATTTTTATCCTCGGAGAAACCTCCTGCCCAACACCCCGGCCAATATTGGGGTGTTCCTTCCATTATCCCACTGTGAACATACATTTCCCCTGTTCTTTACAGGAGTGACTATAAAACTCTTCATACTGGGAAATTACTTGCAAACATTTAGTGAACACAAACCAGCTCTCACATTTGTGGGTGTTCACCAACATGTACTTATATAGCTGTGAATCATATTGTGTATTCTTCAGACTAAAGTCTGACATGTGTTAAGCTCAGTTGAAGTTGCATTTGAATAACTTAGTTTCCAGGTGTTTCCTAAATAACTTGTTTATGAAGGAAAATAGGTTATTAGTTGTGAAGGAGGTGAGTCCTTCAGCCAAGTGCCCCCTTGTAGCACTTTTTTGTTGTTGTAGAGTTTTATAAAGTGCAAACTAGACCAGAAGATATCCGGTATCAGATCGTTTTACATGAGCACCGGTTTCGTTACAGAGGGACACATTCATTTTTTTTGTTAGGCACGGGGAGATTAAGTGATTTGCCCAGAATCACAGGACATTGAGTGTCGTTGCCGGAACTCGAACCCGGTTCCCCAGCTTCGAGGTCATCCGCTCTAGTCGTAAGGCTACATCCTCTCCCCACTTGACTCCCTCAGGGTACAGTACAGAAGCAGAGCAGCCTAAGGTCGACGTAGGGGAGGTAGTGAGAGCTAGTAACCCCAGTCACTTTTGTGCAAAAACAACACTCAATGAATCATTGTGCAGTCAGTGTTTTTTTTTAAAGGAAAAGTACTTTTAGTCTGGGTCTATCTGTCTGTCTGTCTGTCTGTCTGTCTGTTTATCTATCTATCTATCTATCTATCTATCTATCTATCTATCTATCTATCTATCTATCTATCTATCTATCTATCGTTTCCTTAGGAAAAGCATGTATTGATTTGCCAATATCTTTGTCGTTGTTTGGCGAATATTTGCAACATTTTCAAAACAAATGGGGCGGTCTAGTCAGCTGCTGTGTTGAAAGTTTAGGGATGATTCGTCAAGCGGTGGCTGAGAAAAAGGGGGAGTCCCCAAAATGCTTCATTTCCATAGGAAACTGTTGACACAGTTACAGCCCGAACTGCTGAACTGAATTACACCAAATTTGGCAGAATGGTAGCTCTTGGTCCAGAGTGCACTGTTTTTGTTAAATGAGTTAATCTGTGCAGTAGTTCCTGAGAAATTTAAAGATTTCTGAGATATACAAATATGGCCACGGAGGATCTGCAAATCCTCCCGATCTCGAGCCTGCGATATGATTGACTGCCAACACTTCAAACCAGTAAGTGTTGGCAGCAGCTCCCTGGGGGTAATAAGTCATGCCGGCTCTCGCAGAAGGTGTGAGCCAGCCTGGACCGCGGGGGCCTTCAGGCTCCCCTGCAGTCCCTGACCATCCAGCCATGCCCCGGGGATGGTGTCCGCGAGGCCGAAAAAGGTCTACGAGGGGGGCGCGCGGCCCCCCTCCCTTAAAAGAATATAAATAAAAAAGAAATAACCTTGCCCTGGGGGATGGGGTCCCCAGGGCCGAAAATGGCATGGGAGGGTTGCCACTCTGCCACCCTACCTTGAAAAGAAATAAAACGGATAAAAAAATGTTCAGGCCCGGGGTTGGGGTCCCCCATGGCTTAAATCAGCCTGGGAAGGAGATCCGAACAGGCTCCCTTCCCTTTAAAAAGAGATATAGACCTAGGCCTGGGGGATGGGGTACCCAGGGCCGAAATCAGCCTCTGGAGGGGTGCCGCATGATCCCCTCCCTTTTTATTTTATGAAATAAAATATAAAATGGCTCAGGCCCCGGAGATGGGGACCCCAAGGCCCAAAAGGGTCAAGTAAAGGGGGTCCACACATCCCCCTTTCCTAAGATATAAAAAAGGAAGTCAACAGCTCGCCGGAGGCCCTGCCCCCTGACTCCACTACTGTGAAAACGCACCTACTGGTGCACTGTTGGTTGGGGGATGAAGTGCCCTTCCCTGCTGGGGGTTCTTGGGAGCCATCTAGCCCACCTGTTACCCCAGTACGCCCCACACAGTGGGATTGCTGAGAGGTGGTTGGAGGCCACACCCCTTTTTCCACCACTTTGCAAACTGGCCTAGCAAAACAACTGTCTGCTCCTATCTGCTCTCTTCTGCACGCGTCATTTAAGAAAGGTCATTTACTATCTGAAAGGAAGGCAGCGCAGGTCATTCCACTACGCAAAAACTCCAAGGCTTCTTTGAAAGATCTGTCAAATCTACGACTTATATCCCTCCTACCGCTCCTGAGCAAAATTCTGGAAAAGCACACCAACAAGCATTTATCAGCCCATGTCAAAGCATCAGATTGCCTGGGTGTGTCACAATCAGACTTCAGGCCAAAACTCAGCACAGAGGCAGCCCTAGTGGCAGTTACGGAAAACATCAGGCTAGCACTAGATAGAGGACAATTCATCTCTACAGGTACTATTAGAACTCTCGACGGCGTTCGTCACTGTCGACCACCAAATTCTGCTCAGGAGATTAGAGGAATCTGGGATAAAAGGAGAGGCCTTGCGGTGGATGACTAGCTTCCTTTCTGACTGTTCCCAGACAGTTAATCTGGGACCTTACAGGTCTAAGCCCAAGAAGTTGACCAAGAGAGTGACACAGTGATCCTGCCTAAGCCCTACCTTATTTAATATGTATATAGCTCCTTTGGCCAATATCATGAGGACATATGGATTTGTACCAATATCCTACGCGGATGACACCCAGCTTACCTTCTCCTTTGACAAGTCCTCCACAACAGCCCAGATTAATTTCTCTGCCGGCATGCTAGCAATATCTCAGTGGGTGTGTACCAACTATCTCCAATTAAATGCAATAAAAACAGAGATCATGCTTTTTGGAGAGGCCACACTGCTGTGGACACCAGAGTGGTGGCCTGACAAGCTGGGTGTCCCCCCGCCTCGAAGACATCAGTAAAGAACCTAGGGGTGCACATTGAGCAGAGTCTAAATATGAAGGAGCAGGTATCTCATACAGTAAGCTCATGCTTTCATGTTTTGAGTCTGCTTAGACGAGTATTCCCATTTCTCCCAGCCATACACGGAAGACTCTCATTCAGACGTTAGTCTTGAGTCGCTTTAACTACTGCAATGCTCTACTGATATCGGCCAATGAGGTCTTGCTAGATCACTTGCAGGTAGTTCAAAACACAGCAGCGAGGTTGGTACTGAATGCCTCCTATAGATCCTCGTTAAGTCCGTTGCTGTGGTAGCTGCATTGACTGCCGGTGTGCAAGCGAATAAAATTCAAGGTTTGTTGCATTGTCCATAAAGCAGTATATGGCACAGGGCCAACATATCTTACAGAAAAGCTCAACCAATACATTCCCCTTAGAGACCTGCGATCCAGCTCTAAATCCCTTCTTAAAGTTCCTCGTATTAACAAGACTAGGACCAGGGAAAGGCTTTGTCTTACCTTGCCCCACAGAACTGGAACTCGCTCCCGCTTACACTGAGGCAGTGCACCGATCATCTCCACTTTAGAAAGTCTCTGAAAACATTCTGGTTCTAGACGCCCCACTCAGTATGAGCTCTTTTCTACATGTCCGCAAGCGCAAAGATACCCCTACAGGGGTGATCCAGTCGCTATATAAATAAAATAAATAAATAAATAAAGCACAGAAATTAAAAACATACATCATAAAATCGTTTTTAGGTTTTTAGGTCTCGCCTATCGATGCAACAAATGCGCTGCTCGCTTGCAAGACTATTGTCTTCAGATTTGCTTTGGAAGCGGGGTGGAAGCTCCAACCATGCTTTTCATTGGTGCACGTCAAAACGTACGTGCTTTTGATTGGAAGGGAAGCATTTTTCTTCCCTCACTGTCTCCTGTTTACCATGCCTGCCCGGACAGGAGATGTGCACGCATGTGGTGTGTCTTATGCTCGCGGCGTTTCAGCACAACACGCACGTGCGATTACAGAGCAGCGGGAGTGCTTCGAAGCACTTTTTTTTAGAGAGAACAAGGTAATGTTGAGCCCTATTTCCTGTCCATGACCCCAGCGGTTAGTGGCTGCTAGTGCTGGTTCAGGTGGCTCCTGACAAAGTGCAACCGGTGTGGATTTTGTGTTACACACCTCTGCTTGTCTCCACACAGCAGCCTTTAACGCATCGTTTTTAAGGTGAAAGCAGACACTATCACAGCAAAGATAATGGATTACAGAGCAGAGGGAGTGCTTTGAAGCACTTCTTTTAGAGAGAGCAGGGTAATGTTGAGCCCCGTTTCCTGTCCATGACCCCAGCGGTTAGTGGCTCCTAGTGTTGGTTGAGGTGATTCGTGACCTGGTTAAAGTGCAGGGGTGTGGATTTTGTGTTAACACCTCTGCTTGTCTCCACACAGCAGCCTCTAACACATCATTTTTAAGGTGAAAGCAGCTGACACGGACCCTATAGACCATGTATCAAGGCAGTAGGGTCACAGCCTGTCTCTGGTTGGAAGCAAGCTGCTGGACAAACAGCGAGGCAAGGTGCGTGCACCACCCTGGTGGATGGATTTTTAAGGGGAGGTACCATGTGTAAGTACATGCTTTCACATACTCTTGAATTAAGCACCATTTTGGGCCAGAGTAAGCGGTGTAGTCTGTGAAATGTACCGAGAGGTCTTCCGCAGCGAGAATGAGGGATGTGGAAGGCACTTTCAGTCCCAGCCACGTTCCTCCTTACCCCACAAGCATCTCAGAAGCCACGTTAAGTGGCGAGTACTGTCTCTCGCCCTTCCTTTCTGTCTGCCTCTCTCTTTCCGCCCATCTCTCGCTCTCCCTTGCTCTTTCTTCCTTTCTGTCTGTCTCTTACGCTCTCTCTTTCTGCCTGCTTCTCCATTTAGGTCTCTCGCTCTCTCTCTTCCTCTCTCTTGCTCTCTGTTCTCTCCTTCTCCCCCGCACTGTCTTCTTCTCTCCTTGCTTCTTTATCTCTTGTTGTTCTTCCCACATACATTGTCTGCCCCTTTCTCTCTCAATCACTCACAACTGCCTCTTTTCTCGCTCTCTCCCCATCTCTGTCCATCCCTCTGGCTCTCTTTCTCGCCCTTTACAACTCTGCCTCTCTCTACCCCCTCCCTATCTCTGCCCCTCTGGCACATACTCCATCTCACTTTCCCCCTCTCTGCCCCACCCCCTCTCATTGTTGTGTTGTGCTGTTTCTGCTGTCACGTTGGTAAGCACATACATTAGTAAATGCATACATTATTAAACAACATCTATTTTCCACAAAGGCTCGGTTTGAAGTGCAGACACCTTTCAAAATCGTACTCCCGCCTTGTCAGGCGTGAGCTAGAACAAGTTATTAAACTCTTCAGTGGCTGCTGGAGAGGCGAGGATCACAGCGGCTTCAGATTCCTTCATACTCGCAGGGGTTACAGTTTCCAAACTATGTCAGTGATCAGTCCCTCCACCGCCTCACTTCTCCTAGAATGAGCCCCTTCGCCCCCTTTCTATGTTTTACAGACGTCAACAATGCAATCGGTATGACCTTTGGGACCTTATAAGTATTTAGAAAGAGGATAAACATTCTCATCTGGCAAACAGGCTCAAGCCCAAGAGCTGGCACGGCCTGAGGAAATAGGGAACACATGTATCCTCTGCTGGCAGGAGTGAGTGCACAGGAGAGAAGCGGGAGAGGTAGTGTAGCTCAATTAGTGTGGATCGAAGGGGGCAGGTGGTGAAACAGGGTGATGCAGGGAACCAAGACAATCACTACTACTGCCTAAATGTTCTCTGTCCATTAAACCGTGCTGAGGACAAACTTAGTCCTGACTTTTTGTACTAAATATCGCCCGCGGCTATCTCACTCACCTGCTGTTCTCTGTTTCTTTCTTGCTCCATTTCCTTCCTCTTTCTTAGTTTAATATCCTCTCTTCTTTCGCTAATGGTCTTTTCCTTTTGCTTCTTACTGGCTCACTGTCCAATTCAATTCTGACCTTTGCATCTGTCCTCTATGATACTCTTTCCCTCTGTCCCTATCTGCCCTAATATCTTCTGCTCTCCACATCTTTCCAACTCTACCTCCTTTCACTCCTCACTCCTCTTCCACTTCGCATTGTCATTCTTTGTAGCCTCCCTCTGCTTCTATTCTCTTTGGTCCACCTTTCACAATTCCACTTCTGTTCTCCTCCTCTTCAATACCCTTTGTCTGTATTTTCTTAAATTTCTACTCAATATTCTGTTCTTCCTTTCTTAACTTTCACACTCTTTTCTTCCCTCAGTTCACTGCCCTTTTCTGGCAAGAGGGAGTATTCTGTACACAGTCAATAAATTGTCCTGCCTGAGTGTTTCATACACAGCGTTTGACCAATAAATGTATGCTCTGGTAAACCATATTTATTCATTTGTTTTAAAACCTGCAAGCGGTGCATAAACACGCACTTTGTACGTATAGTCCTTACTTACGAGAAGCAAGGCTGGCAGTAAAAGAGACTGGCAGCCTTGCTTCTCGTAAGCAAGGACTATAAGTACAAAGTGCTTGTTTACGCACAGCTTGCAGGTTTTCAAATGCATAAATAAAAAGCATTGTCATTTACAATGCCAATAGCTGAAACTCTCGCAACTGCGAGACCTAGTGCATTGCAAATGCTTGTTCTACTTGTACTAAGATACTAATGCAGCTGTAGCCCTATTCCAGGAGTCCCTGCACTACAGAACCCATGGACTCGTGAGGGACATCTAGTAACGACTAGGTGAACTCCAGCTCTTTGTAGAATTATTTTGATATCGGATACTATAATATTCACTGCCCACTGCTAATCTCGTCCCATAATGCTTTGCAGGGCCTTTGGTTGGGATTGTTTTTTGCCAATAACTGTGCTTGGGGTGGTCCTGAGAGGATGGGACCACCACTGAAGCTCAACAAAATGTGCTTTTTGTTTATGCTCTTTGTGTTCAAAGCATCTGCTTGGTCCTCCCCCTAGGTTAGGGGGGACCCCAAAATCATCAGCTCTCTCATTGCCTGATGTTTGTATTGTAAAAGTTCACTTTTGTGAATTAGTTATATGCTTTTAAGCATGTAAAATTGCTTTTTCAAAGCATATGAGGATGTTGTTGATTTAGCTGCTACACTAGCGAATTAGTACAAACTTTGCATGTTCTGTTAGCATAGTGTAGTATTATGCCCAGGGTTACTTATGGATAGCTAAGTGCTCCAGGGGTTGAATTCTTAATGAGTGGCCAAAGTCTCCTTAATGCAGCCTCCCACAATGTAACATTTTTTCTCTACCTTTTTTATTTTTAGGTACCCTAGTCCCACTAGGGACATCCAAAGCCTGGGTTGTTATTAAGGGCTGCAGCGGGGGGGGGGCAAAACCCAAAGGCCCCCATAGTCCCAGGCCACTCCCTGTAAGTCTGCACACCTTCTGTGCGGCACGCGAGATCCAGCACATCTCTTTTTCTGCCACTCCACCCCACCCCCGCACCCCAGAGGAGCAGTTTCTCTTTTTCTCCTACCCATGCAAGGGAGCAGTGCACTCCCCCAGTCCGTGCTGCTCGTGGGTTTGGAAATTAGAGGCTGAAGATAAGAGGCTGGCACGCTCAACCCACCTAGACACAGGAACAGGGGACCAGGCAATGCACCCCAACAGGAGAATTCATTGCGGTCCTTGAGTATAGAGTTCTCAGGGCATGCTTTGATGATTGGTCCCTGGATGCGATGGTGGTCCCTGGGCTAAAATTGTGCTATGGGGAGAGGGCTCATTCACACCTCCTTCCATCAAAACAACTTATTGAATATGCGCTGACACCCAGAGTCTTAGTCCTCCCCGGGGAAATACTTAAGGAAAGACAGCAAAATGCCACATAAGTCGTTCTTTGCTTAAACCCTCCATACCCCCCAGAGGACCAGGCTGTATCTTAAACCCTGTAGTGCCAATATGCCAAATATTGGCTCATTTTGCTCCTTGGACCAGGCCTAGCCACCTGGAGCATCGTCTCCAGGCCATCTGGCCTTCGAAGGGTGCTTTTGATGGTGTATGTGTTATCAGGGCACCCTGCACCAGACTTATCCTCCTGAGGTTATTTCCTGCTTCAGAGGCATCCTTCACAGCCCCTCAACAGCCAGCAGGCAGAACACCCTCCCTGACACACTTCCAGGCCCCATGGCCTCCTGGGTGTCTTGCATGTGTGTCAGCAGTCAAAGTCCACAGTCCATCCTTGTAGGGGCATCAGGTGGCTTCTCCGTCCAGCTGGGCATTCTTTCACTACCATCGCTACCAGGTCCAGTGTCTTCCTATCTGCTTCTAGTTTGGCAAGGGTGTTTAAGGGGGTGGGGTAAACATTTCTAGAAGCTAGGCCCTCCTGGCCAATCCTTGGGTGCCACATGATCCCATCACTTCAGTCTCAACCTTCCTGCAGAGCATTCTGGGACAATCCAATATGGCAACTTCAAGTTGTCTGCGGAAGGAGCTTTTCTGCGACCTCAGCTTTACCTCTAGCTGATGTGGCTGCCTGATTCCTTCTTATGAATACTGTCTGAATCATTGAACAATATAGATGATGCTTATATATATACATATATATATGTACCCCCTCCCCAAGCCTCTAAAAAGCTGCAGGACCCCATCCACGGAGCAAGATTTAAATGAAGGGGAGGGGGGCTGCCCAGCCTCCCTTCCCAAGCTGTGATGTAATGAAACTTAAGGGGGCACCCTTGCAAAGTACATGGAGGGGCCCCATTTCTGAGTTACTCAGGAGCTCTCAGGTTAGGAAACTGCAGGGAGGGGACCCCCTTGCAAAGTACATGGCGGGACCCTTGTAGAAATGGGGCTCTCTAGTTGGCAGAGGTAGGTACCTTTGTCCAAATATGGACCCTTGCTGTAGTCAAGGTAAGGGGGATACACACTTTAGATAACTCCTGCTCACCTCCTTGGTAGCTTGGCACGAGCAGACACTCTTATCCCAAAAGCAATGTGTAAAGTACTTGTACCAACACTCACAGTAACACAGTGATAACACCACAAATGGACACTACACTGTTTAGAAAAATAAATGATCTTTATCTAAACTTTAAGAAGACCCAAACTACAAAAATCTAACATATAAGTATTAAGAAAAATGACATTCAAAAGGTTTTAGCAGCTGAGTCCATATAAAACTATGGATGCGTGATTTATTGCAAAGTACCTGTTGTTGCACCAAAATTCACCAAGCCAAACAGCCGCAGTGATGAGAAGCGTTGAAAATCAAAGAGATTTATCGGTACGTTAGACCTTCATGGATGCAATGCGACCGTTCCGCTGTACACAGGTGAGCTATGCTTTAGGAATTTTTCTCAGTTTAGGAATAGTAAAGTTAGGACTCCTAACTTTACTACTCCTAAACTGAGAAAAATCCTAACTTTGAGACTTTCGGTATTCACAGAAGGCATTAAGAAGTCCTAAAGTTAGGACTCCTAATGGTATTTCCAAACACAGAATGTAAAAATCACCTTTCCTAAAAGATGCATCTTTAGATTCTGAGTTCCGGCATACTAAACGTTATTTTCCTATCTGGTACCAATGGTAAGTTATATTTATAAGATGTATAAATGAACTCCCATGTTTTCCTATGGGGACTGATAGCCTTACAATAGTGAAAAACGAAATCTAAGAATTTCACTATCAGGACATGTTACACACACCAGTACATGTCCTACCTTTCAAATACACTGCACCCTGCCCAGGGGGGACCTTGGGCCTACCATAGGGGTGTCCTATATGTAAGAAAAAGGAAGGTTAGGGCCTGGGAAGTGGGTGCACTTGCCAAGTCGACATTGCAGTTAGGAACTGCACACAGACACTGCAGTGGCAGGTCTGAGTTACCGTATCAGAACTACTCATGTGGGTGGCACAATCAGTGCTGCAGGCCCACTAGTAGTATCTGATTTACCAGCCCGGCACACTCAGTTCTCTTTACTAGGGACTGACAAGTAAATCAAATATGCCAATCAGGGAGAACCAATCATAATAACAATTTACACAGAGAGCCAATGCACTTTAGCACTGAATAGCAGTAGTAAAGTGCCCAGAGTCCTTAAACTAACAACAACAGGTAAGGAAAAAATAGGAAGAAAAAGCAAAACGTTTGGGGATAACCCTGAAAAAAGGGCCAAGTCCAACAGACCCCCTTCTAGACTTACTCGGGAGCTCTCAGGCCAGGATACTGCGCTGAGGGGCTCCCCTGGAGCTCTGGGCCTCGTCACTGCAGGGGCCTTTGTTACACCACCGTTTACAAACCTCAAAAGGCCCCCTGGGACACAATACCCGAGGCTGGCTCCATTACTCTTTCCTGGGAAGCCCACCCCTGGGACAGAGTAGTTTCCCAACCTCAGGAGCGCGGATAGAGGAAAATATTCTTGCTTCTGCCAGGAAGCAGCATTTTTAAATCTCCTTCTGGGTGGGAGAACACATGCCTTCCCTGCCTGCAGAAGTGCAGGCAGGAAAGGCATGTCTGCTCCCAGGCAGCGAGAGATTGGAAAAATGCTCTCTCCGGGTGGGTTGGAGACTTCTGTTTCTCTGCCTACGCTCTTGCAAGTAGGAAATCAGGGATATTGCTTCCATAGCATGCAAGCAACTGTCTGAGGCTGTGGGGCCCTGGGTTTCCCCCTTGCAGCCCCAACATGCTGCTTGATGGATGCCCTGGGCAGCCCCCGGGCAGCCACCAATAATTAAAATGGAACCCGGGGATGGAGTTCCCCGGGGCCACAATAGGCTCAGGGAGGAGGACCATGCAGCCCCTCTCCCCTTTACTATGTTAAGTGGCCCTGGGAGATGGGGTTACCAGGGTCTTAAAAGACTTGTGAGGGGGGCTGCTTGGCTCCCTCCCCTTGTTAATGTCATTCAGCCCCGGTAGATGTGCTCGCAGGCGGCTAATAAGGCTTGGAAGGGGGGCTGCCTAGCCCCCTGCCCTTTTATATGGCATTCCACCCTGGGGGATGAGGGTCGAGGGGCCTAATAAGGCTCAGGGAGCAGGCCAAGAGGTAACTTGAACTCGGGTCCTTGCCATGCAATGCTTCCTACATCACATATTACATCACTCATAAAGCACTCTGCAACCAGCAGCACTATGGCGACACTACCCCGGGCCCATTTGCCAACTTATCATCCTGCTTGCCTGCCACCTCTCTCTGCTATGCGCAATTGGGTCTTTTGATACATAGAGCCACCTGCAGGAAAAGCAGCTCCACAGAGACTCAACTGGACCAGCTTAATTTAAATAATTTGGTTTCTACATTCGCCATATCGCACCACAACAACTCCAGCATCACGAGCTGATAGGGCGTCATAGCGGTATTAGCGGCCGCAAATCAAGGTTATTGCCGGGGTGGTGCTGAGGAATCCAGGCTAGGCCCTAGTGCAGCCAGCCCCATCCAGGGTCCCTAGGCCCATCCGGCCAACTAGACAAGATAAAAGGGGCCTGTTTGTACTCTTAGTACCGATCCTTGTCACCCCTGTAGGCAGCAGCCCGCTAATTCTGAACTGCATAATATTCAGTGAAAACTCGATGAAAATGAGATCAGGGAAGATCAGCCCAGAAACAATGAAACAGGAAGAGAAACAATAAAGTAATCAATTCAACTAAACCATCTAAATCCATCTAAACCATCTAAATGCCAGATATGTGTGGAGCCATTAATGGCTCCACACATATCTGGCATTAACACAATCAAACAGTCATACATCCTCACTCATTCCTCTTTACTACATAATGAGACCACACAGCTATGATAAATAATAAATGAATGTAACATACAATTTCAATATTGTTTATTGCAGAACGACGTCAACCTCATATACAAGACATTTCCTGATTAGTTTTCCAAGTTTTGAACTCTATTGAAAATAGAAAAGCATGTTATCATTATACATGTATATTGAGATAATTTATTATGATGTCTCATGTAGTAAAGAGGAATGAAAGAGGATGTATGACTGTAAGATTAAGATCTATATGAGTATTGGTGTGGATGGTATGTTTCAGAAGAAACACAGAATATATATTGTGTATATGGATTGATATCTATATATATTTATTATTTGTGTTTTCATACAATAAATGTGCGACATGTAATTATATTTTGGGTCTTTTTGGTCATATATTAGGAGTCCCCTCATTTAGTAGTGATTTATGTCAATGATAACAACATGTATAGTTGCCTTTGAATTATTTAGTACAACTTATCTATTTGTCCCTGACTTAGGAACTTCATTCCTCCCCAGGGAAACACCTGTTTATTTTCAGTTATAAGCAGCATTTAGAATAAACTGCAAACAGGAGATTAGGCTTTTAGGAGCATCCAAGAGTGCGGCATTCCCATAGTCCATTCACGATTGTATCAAAGTGACACCATCCTGAGCTCGGAGCACCTTATTTAAAAATTAGAAGATTTTCTTTAAGGTTTTTAGGTGAAAGAAACAGGTTTTGGACACATTGGATATGTGGGAGTCAAGTACGAGATTTGAATAAAGATGTATTCCAAGATTGCAGACTTGTGGGCAGCAATACGAGGTGGGTCGAAGAATGATAGCCAGTTAAGATCTTTTGTCTGAATTTTGGGGAAGATTAACATTCAATATTTGTTGGCTCAGAAGAAAAGGGATAAAGCAGGATCATCTGCTGATATTGGGTTGGAAAGTCTATTATCCAAGCTAATGCTGGACCGATGATACCGCACCCTTACAATGTATGTAGGATGTTATGGTCAGTCGTATCAAAAGCTGCACTAAGGCTCCCAGCCCCTCAACATCATTTAACCTGTGAAGATCATCTAGGGCAGCGATCGCTACCAGTTTGGTGTTCATGCTTGGCCTAAAGCCTGCTTGGAAGGGATCAAGAATCTCATTAGACTACACAAAGGCCTTTATCTACAGACCTTATTGTTGACCACCTTACAGCAGAAAAAAGACTGATTCATCTCATCATCTTATTACTTCAATCATGTTAACTGCTATACCATCACTTCCACTAAACCTCTAAAAACTGTTAACTTCTGCCCTTGTGGTACTGGATGTCTTCAAGAAAACAAGGCTATCCAAATCTTCAAAATTGTATTTTTGAAAACAAATGTATCTGTTCAATGAGACTCTAACAAAGAAACAAAAAAGCAATTTCAAAGGCATACAAATGCCAAAGTGTATTGACATGTGTTGCCTTTTGCACACTTGTGTGAGAAAAAAACTATAAAAGTATGTACGTCTATACATAGATTAGAGATGGGCGGAGTGTAATGTGCTATTTATTACAAGTGTTGAGTGTGGAAGGGGCCATGATTCACAAGAGGCAAAGGCACCAAATAGGTCATGATGTAGATTAAGATGTTGATACCCTCCATGAACAACGGTAATAAATAGTGTCTTACAATCTTTGCATTTGCATCTATGGTTTATTGAATTGTTTTTTGTCAAATACTTCTAAACAAATGCATTGGACTATAATCAGAACACTGGGGGTAAATCTGTGCAGTAAGATAGAATCAAAAATGGGTGAGTGTGACCTCCGTGTTTTCTTCCATACACCGATTCAGAAATAAAATCTATGAGATATTAAGTATTGTTTCCAAAAGTCATTTAAAAAGTACTGTGGCAGTAACATGCAATTCGACCTTTGCACTCTTGTAATAAACGAGTGAAATATTGTTCTCATGCTAGTTACACTCTACTGTAATAATAAACTGGAAGTTGAACTTTGCCCTGTAATAATATTTGAATATGTGTTTTTGGAACACTTGCTGTAAATCACATTTCGTTTGAATCCTCGATGTATAGCATGTGCTGCATTGACCCACTGACGTAGTGAGGGCAGTGTAGTGGTGGAACATCTATGAAAACATCGTTACTATCATTAACATTATTATCAGGATTAGGTAATTAACTCTCCAGGTTACAACAAGTGAATCTATTTCTGAATGCTCAATACCTGCGAGGGACACTTGTGAGGGATTTGTGTATGCATGCACTTTTCAGACGCTTATTCAAGCAGTTCTCCGGAAATAGCAGATAGATTGTTGTGCTCTCTATCTAGTGCATTTTAAATCATACTCGCTACTCTAGTACATTACAGCATACACAGGAATACGGATTCATTGAGAACTAAGAAACTGCACATTTTCATTTTCTTCTACTTTCTCTCACACTTGATATAATAATATTGCATCGTTTGAACAGATTAGGCACAAGTAGCTGGTCTACATTTAGAAAGATGTCTTTTAGCCTGTGCCCTCTTAGACTATTCAAACTCTTCAATGACTTTAATGTGATAAATAGTGGTTAATGAATCGGTAGGAACTGAAAGAATATGCTGCACCACCACCACGAATATTAATGAGGTTCTTTACATCTCTGGTGCTAAAAATAGCAGCTGATTAGCGCAAATGATGATTGGCGCCATTTAAACTGATTGTGGAAAACTGATTTGACTAATCCCTGATTGTCCATTCCTTTAGTACCATGGAATTATCCCAATGAGGGTTGAAGTGCAGTTTCTATCACAGTCGCACACGCAGACAGCTGACAGCTGGTCCCCACTGTCCCAACCAGTGCACGGGAACACTCGGCGCGACCGTCCGCTGCGAGACTCCAGCGTGGGAAATGTAGAGACCCAAGTACCCAGCAGCGCCAAGATGGTAAACAGAGCCTCCTCTATGTCAAAAATTAACGCTGTTTGTTCTATCTGTACACGGTGCAGGCAACACTCTGTGCCTGTTTACAATAAATTTGATATAGTGCCAAAATTGGCGATCAAAACTGTTTGTGCACAAATAATTGAACTTCTTGAATGATTGTTACTGCATGCTTAAGATGAAAACTAGAAAGTGTCATGCAGAACACCTGCATAAACTTGCAGATTATCCTTTCGGAGAGATCCTATGTTATTTTGGTCACAGTGAATTGGACTACATTAGCATAAACCATAAAACAATAAAGCAAATAAGTAAATGAATAAAATTAGAATAAACTTCATACAGAAATGACTCAAGCCATTTCACCACTCTCAAAGGACTGTTTTAGTTCACTTCCAATTGCTCTTTGCACTGGACCCTGTGGAGTAAATTAGTCTTGTAACTAAGACAATATACCATTCTGTACATTGGGATGTGCCATTTTTGTTTATGGATACACACATTTTGAAATCAGAGACTTAAAGGGGTCTAAAGAGTATTCTTCCATCCTTTCAAAAAACTGCCTGGGACTGCAAAATATGTACTGCATTGAAGTGTTGTTTATTGTTCTTAGAAGTAATTTCCCAATTCCTCCAGTCATTTTGGGTTATACAGTCTTAGCTTGGGGGCTAAATCCAACACCTTAACTAATGCCACATAGGCTACAACATTAGAAGTTAATGTGATTTGTCAAAAAATTGAAAAAATTTAATAAATTATACATCCGGTTTTATCTGGACACTGGGAATCTACCAGGCTGTAAATGTTCAGTAGCACTCCTACGAAAATTGCAAATCAGATATAGATAGATACCAGAACTCTCCATCCGTTATACCTAATGACAAAGTATATTTTCATTTGTCCATTACTTTTGAAGCAAATGATCACTTTGAGTCGGCATCTAAATTCTGCATTACTAACATTGTCTCTCAAAGTGTGTGCTTGAAAAGGGCTAGAACTTGAGGCTGTACTATATAAGTTTTGCATGTGTAATTTTGCATCACTTTGAAGATTACAAACATTTCCCTGACGCCGGTGTAATTTTGCTATGACATATATATGCGGTACCTGAAAAGTGAAAAATTACATTTTAATACCTCATTCGAAATGTCAGCGCACTTGACAATGCAAAATTACACTAATGCATTGTATGTTATCCAGAAATGTCAAAATGTTATATGTAAAAGCTATGCAATACCAACAATGGGCTTCCAGAAAAAAACAGACCTGTCCTAGTTTGTGACTTGCTTCAAACAGGGTTGGCTGCCATCATGGCACAACTCTATATCTGTATGCCTTATGGTTATTACCGCTTTAGGACTGCGAACCGTAGGGGACCGGCTTCCCCAGGCACCATTTAGGACTCATGATCTCATCCACTGATACCTCTTCACTTATAAACAAAAGGAGAGTAAGGGTATAACAGATCACTCTCTTACCCCAAAGGAATGATTATATAAACAACTAAAGAGTGATAGAACACCACACCACTCACGAGGGTACCTCTTGATGTGGTGAAAAAACAGACATAAAGTAAAGGAAAACCAAAGGTTGGTTAAGTAAGAACCCTCACTCACCACCTAGTGGTGACATGCTTCATCACTGGGTTCCCACTGGAAAGACCTAGCGTCTTTCCAGTGTGCTACAACGCCTGTTTTGCAGCGGAGCTGGTTGTTGTGAGTGTTGAGGGTGCAGACAGGAAAAACCAGATTGTGCTAAGTGAGTGCAAATAATTAAAAAGTGCATAGTAGTGAAAGTAAACTAATTTATTCAAGGTCCAACTAGCACTGGTTAAAAACAATTTGAAGTGGAAACATAGGGTGAGTCTCAGTAATTAAAGACACCTAGTCCACTGAGTGAAAAAATGGTCGACATGTTTCTGCTATCGGTGAGCCCGAGTCGCTCAGCTTTCGTCGGGACCAAAGGACAGTGATCCTCCGGTGGTATGCACGCACTAAGGTGCACCCAGCCGTGAGGAATAATGTGTGAAAAAGGTTAAAATCTCAGGAAAATTGTTCCAAATTATTTACGGCTTAGAGCCGGTTATGACCCGGGCAGCAAGTCGCTGCGGTCTGTACTTTCCGAGGATGACAGTCTCTCCTCATGGGCAAACGCGGTGGAGGGAAACCTTCACGTTGCGTATATTTCCGCAGACGACTACCCGCCTA
The DNA here is from genome assembly GCF_964263255.1 of Lissotriton vulgaris. Classification (NCBI taxonomy): domain Eukaryota; kingdom Metazoa; phylum Chordata; class Amphibia; order Caudata; family Salamandridae; genus Lissotriton; species Lissotriton vulgaris. The sequence goes on along the minus strand of NC_141685.1, from coordinate 438,342,022 downwards.
GGACCTAATTTAGTCCACACCGCAGCCCGGCAGTTCTTCCGGGCTGCGGTGTGGACTAAATTAGGTCCTAGGCGGGTAGTCGTCTGCGGAAATATACGCGACGTGAAGGTTTCCCTCCACCGCGTTTGCCCATGAGGAGAGACTGTCGTCCTCGGAAAGTACAGACCGCAGCGACTTGCTACCCGGGTCATAACCGGCTCTAAGCCGTAAATAATTTGGAACAATTTTCCTGAGATTTTAACCTTTTTCACACATTATTCCTCATGGCTGGGTGCACCTTAGTGCGTGCATACCACCGGAGGATCACTGTCCTTTGGTCCTGACGAAAGCTGAGCGACTCGGGCTCACCCATAGCAGAAACATGTCGACCATTTTTTCACTCAGTGGACTAGGTGTCTTTAATTACTGAGACTCACCCTATGTTTCCACTTCAAATTGTTTTTAACCACTGCTAGTTGGACCTTGAATAAATTAGTTTACTGTCACTACTACGCACTTTTTAATTATTTGCACTCACTTAGCACAATCTGGTTTTTCCTGTCTGCACCCTCAACACTCACAACAACCAGCTCCGCTGCAAAACAGGCGTTGTAGCACACTGGAAAGACGCTAGGTCTTTCCAGTGGGAACCCAGTGATGAAGCATGTCACCACTAGGTGGTGAGTGAGGGTTCTTACTTAACCTACCTTTGGTTTTCCTTTACTTTCTGTCTGTTTTTTCACCACATCAAGAGGTACCCTCGTGAGTGGTGTGGTGTTCTATCACTCTTTAGTTGCTCATCCACTGATAGACAGCTGTAGAATATGTTATGTTGTATGTTTTTGGAATATTGTGATGTTTATCCTCGGTTTTACTCTTACCGACGAGACGATGACAGGAGGAGTGCTGCTTTTACAGATTCCTCTGTGGTCTCGGACGCACCCGCCCGTCTCTCCACTTTCCATACCTAACTCTCTACATATATTTTACCCGCTTCAGGTTTGGAATTATCACTGGACTTCCGATACCAGTATGACGCTCTAAAAGCCCTAAAGAGGCGTAGGCACTGTCCTTTGACGAAACATGTGTCGGCTGGCGTTTGTCTATTTTAAGATCATCCACACGCATAAAAGTCTGCAACATATACATCCGGTGTCGACTACATTCACTTATTACTTTATGTACTGTTGATAATTATATGTGTGCCCAGGTTTTGTGTCTCATTGTGATGTTTATAGTCAACCTTATTTTTTTTTTTTAAAAGGGCACACATGCAACAAAATGCCCCTGGGGATGGACTCTTAAAGATAAGCACTGCTACTTTCTAACCTCACTACGGAATGCTACCTGGGAGGCGGCCGAAAGAGCCTGCCGACAAATGTGAGTACATGTCAATCTGTCATCATGACCACCTTCATTTGTAAAAAAGCATTCCATGTGTTTTTTGCTCTTAAACGCATAATTATTTTCGATGGACCTGACAATTAAAAAATGATAAAGTGGGTGCCTGGAGACTACTTCAGTGATTGTTGTAGCTTTTTTTATTTGGCGTCCCCGGTTACAGTGGGGCAATTAAGTGCGTTATGTGTGGTACCTCCTGTCCCCACACATATCACAATTCCGGGTAGTGCAGGCAGCCCCACACTCTCACATACATTTTATCTCATGGTAAATTTCGGCAGGCCAACTCTGTCGATGGGTACCCAGGGAAAAATGCACAGTAAATAAGGAGATGTGCAATAATGATAACAATTTGCATGTTATGTCCAATTTTGAGGACTAATATCGCAGCTAGTTGGTTTTTATCATACTGAAGGAATTCTTATACTAACTAAGTCTTAATATATTGGGGGTAATAAATATTGCACCCTTTTCGAAGCCGTCTGCAACCGGTGCCCTAGAACTAGTGTAATAATAATAATATGTTAGGTGAAATCTGGCATGCTGATGAGAGGTCCATCACAGATTTTCTGCCAGGACTCCTTCTCCTGTGTACATATGTGAAAGGGAGGAGTGCATGGCTGCATGTTGTAGTGAAGAAGCAAGCCCTAGTCAGGTGTGTCCCAGAGACCTTTGGAGCAAGTACAGAAACAAGGGAAGGTTGCACTTTGCCCTGATTAGTTGGTTGACATAAGATGCTATTAAATCCATCATCATAGCCCTACTTTAGTAGCGAAGTTTGCTAATTTATTTCTGTGGACACAACATGCAACAGCAAGAATAGGCAGTACCTGCCACAGAGGCAAAGGGCAAAATGGAGTGAATGCAGCAGACTCTAACTTATCTTGAATGATAGCCTGTCCTCAGCATCATGACTGTATGTGTAGTTGGGACAACATGCAAGGTCATCAGCAAGACATAATGAGAGCAGGATCTGACACAAGGCCATCACTGATAGTGATCAAGTTGAACAATTCCTGATTTGCTGACTTACTTCATTGCCAATTTGTAGAGTTGCGCTTCATCACGGGGTCAGTGGATTGCCCCTAGCCTGGAAGAGGGTATATTGGTTGGCTGACGCACAGGGGATGAAGCTGTCTTCTTTCACTGACGTGTGTAATTGGAGGCTAATGGGGATCTGCTTTTCTTGGAGATGAGCGTGATAGACCTGAGGGAGATGGTTCTACTTCAGAATAAAGCTTCACCAAGTGAGACGGCCCTTTGAGACGTTTTGCATATTTTGCCAGTGAGCAATGGTGAACAGTGGTTAGTGTCTGAAATTTTGGACTAACGGGAGAGCAATGAGTAAGAGAGATGACTCCTGCTCCTAAAAGAAATGTAAGCATTGACGTGGCAAGTAATCCATACATCTAGTCCTTAAACGTGTAGCATCAAGATGTATTAGTCTGCTCTGCTACATTAATATTAAACCTGTCTACAAGGGAGATGGTAGCATGTGGGCTCTTTACTTTGCTGAGATATTGAACCTCGTGCACACAGTCAGATTTGTGGTGTGTAATTTACATGGTAATTGTGCTTGAGAATTGCTGCTATGGGGCTGTGATGTTAATTTGTGTTTGTCAGCCTCAATGTGAGCAGAATTTCACAGATCAGTGCTAGAAGAGTACAATGGTCGGTTTACCCAAAGTGTGTGTGTGTGTGTGAGTCACATATTGTGCAAACATAATATTCTGGAGTGCTAAGATGACCTCACATGAGTATGCTACCTATCAGGTGCAACCTGTTATGAACTATGAATTCCAATCCTTTCTTGGGTATTACCAACGACTGCATCAATTATATAATATTTAACAATGTTTTAATGTAGCATTGTTATTGATTAGTGGAATGACCACATTGTATAACACACAATGCAGTTAATACTCTGCGTAACAGCAGATACATTGATAGTTACACCTGTGCAGTAGTTTAATAATTTTGTTGCAGAAAGTGCCAATTAAAGACTGGAAAATTAACTACACCGGTTTAGGGCTTTAATAATTTCCTCACTATAGGTACCAACTGAGTACTGGAGAATTCAAATCCTAGTTTATTTAGTGGGATATGTATGGTCTTTCCTTTTTTTCTGTGGTTTTGCATCTAGGTGACTACTTGTCAAGGCGTTAAATCCTCAGGATTGGTTTGATGCTCAGAATGGTCCAACCATGGATAGTCCCAAGTCTGTAATGCTATAATAGCACAGATCAGTGAAATGATCAAGTGAGGGAAGTATAGGAAGGGAACTGCTGCCAGGGAGATCTGTGATGACACATGGAAGAGATAATGAATACTCTCGTACCTTACTCTCACTGAATGTACTATATAGGCATATGTAGACATATCATCTCATGATTGCTTTCTACCTGTAAAGAAATACTGCTTCCACATTTAGACTGTGGTTCCAATGTTGCACACACTTAAAGAAATTCTTTAAATTCTGCTGTAACAAGAGAATGCACATACAAAATTCACAAACTCCCTTACTCTATTCTACAGACATAAGTATTTAACATTCCGAACCATATGACCTACCCATTCTATCATCTGCTTAACATCACAGGGGTATAATGTAACTCTCATAACTCTTTCTCGGTCACACCTGTTGAAAGCCACAAAGAAAGAAAAGGATAGGTATGACCAAGGGTGTGCAAATAGAAGATATATATATATATATATATATATATATGTGTGTATATATATATATATATATATATATATATATATATATATATATATATATATATATATATATATATACATATATATATATATATATTTAACATAGTAGTCCGATTGCCCTGCTAACCGGCGATCTCTTGGCGGTGCGGTTTCCAACGGCAGGACCACGCCGTTAATTATTCACAAAACTCCTGGAAACCAGGAAAAGACGGGTCGCACTCACCAAAGGATTTCGTTTCAGCAAAGTTTCTTTTTAATTCTTAACTTTATATTTCCATCAGTTCACTCGGCAAGACAAACAAAAAGCCTAAGCGTTTCGCAGCAGCCGCTGCTTGATCACGGTAACTTACAAACAATGAATTGCTAGTGGTTTACATACGTTTGAAAAGGTCATTACATCATTTCCTGTACAAATTAACCGATACAAGCCCATAAGCTTTATGGGACATGTAGTTTATATGTTTTAACCGGTATATACGTCGTGCAAATTTACAAAACCATAGTGGGTGATCTGTCAGTAAAAGGATTTCCATTTTTATAAAAACACAGTGCTGCTAACCCCATTTGTTATTGGTATAACATCTGATATAACCACATTTGTCCTTTTTTATGTGCACTGATTTTCAAATATTGAATCATTTATATTTGCATTTACAAAAAAGAATGAGAGAACTCTGGGAACTACCCAGAGTTCTCTCATTCTTTTTTGCATATTTCATGCATCACTCTATGCCTGCAAGGGAATTGTTTTGATGTATATGTATATATATATATGCAGGCTCAGTAATCGATTTCGATTCTTGAAAAGGATTTAAGCACTCCAGGTAGGTGGCAAAGTTTTTATTTCACCAGCAGCAACAGTGATGTAGACAAACGCGTTTCAGACAAAGTCCTTCTTCAGTGTCAACATTATGCTGCGCGCGGCTCTTTTTGTGTGCGCCTTCACTGCAGTAAAGTGAAGACGGACTATACTCTAATACATTCACATTGCGTTAAAGAGCGCTGGTAAAACGTGGCGGCCATTATCTAATGGTACATCATACATGAGAGCGATGTTGCAGTTTGGGAAAAATCCCTATTAAACATGCGAACATCACAATTGGGCAACATCCACTGCCAGTCAAAACTATGATCTTGCCGTGTATCGGCATAAGACTGGCATAGTTACCAAACCCGCGCCCTTAAAACAAAGCACCCAATATTGCTACGATATAAACAATCAATTCCGGGGGGACGTCTTAGAATACAGCTGTGAATCCGCATTGCCCCGAATCTAATTTTTGTTCATTACAGAACCGTGAGTGTCTCCAGCCGGAGATAACTACCACTAATAAGTTACGAAACATTTGGACTAGATAAGGCCAAAGATAACCTTCTCATAAATAATAAATAATATGTAGCTGGCTACATTCTTGTGTCATTTGATCATAACAGAGATAAGGACCTCCAAATACATATAATGGATAGGCAACTGTATTAAAAGCAATAGAGAATAGAATAACAGATAATAGTTAATAATAATCACAGGACATAGCAATGAAAATCGATGATGAATCACATCCTATCAGAGACTTGAGGAAACAACTCATGACGGGTGGTAGAGACAATTTAAGCATTCCTTAAGCATTTTTTAAGCACACATTTCCATGTCCCTCAGTCAGTTGAGTGTATAGATCAGGATGTCACACAGAAGACATGAGATACTAGAGGATCACTTTCCTAGATGGACAGTAAGTTCTTCCCCTACATTCAACCCTAGGGGACTCTTTGTCTGCAAATCAATAATGTACAGAGATTCTAATCTCCGGAGGCTCAACAGTCTATCGCCCCCTCGAGGGTTTAATGGTACATGATCGATGCCATAGTACCGTAGCTGCTCCCTATTGCTCCCATGTGCACTGGCAAAATGTCGGGCCACGGGGTATGTGACATCCTTGTTTGCGATAGCTCGTTGGTGCTCCAAAATACGGAGTTTCACATTGTTAATAGTCCTCCCAATATACTTTAATCTGCAGGGACAGACCAGGCAATACACTACATAGGGTGTCGTGCATGTGATGAATTTGCTAATGATTTTACATCTTCCCAGTCCTGGGACATTGTACATTAGTGTGCGTCTACTATTTTCACATGCTCGGCATTTTGGCTCGGAGCTTTAATCTATGTTTACCGGGAGCACTGCTGAACACGGACCAGAAAGAGGAGGAGTTACGGACGAGCGCCCGGCTGATACTACTGAAGACGCCGGTAAGTCGCCGCCATTACTTCCACACTCGTACAAAAGCATAGAAATTCCTCGGTTATAGTTAGTTGTGCTAACTATAACTCGCGTGGCCACAATGCACTGCTGATGATGTCACATATTACATCACTCATGACATGGTCAGTGACATCACTCATGACATCACTGATGACATCTCAAATGACATCACTGATGACAACATCCTTGTGACAAAGTGGCAGACCTCCTATCAGCATAAAATAACCTTTGACACACATATTCAAAAATAGAAACTAACATTTTCTTAAAAAAGGAGAAACCAATACCAATTACAACAACTTATTAGGTAATTCCAACATCTACATACACATCCACTCATTCACCAACAGTTCTATATAGTCACTCATGCATGTACTTACTCATCATATGTACTCATACACCTATACATCCTGTTACAGACTAATACTCATCCATATAGTTACTCACACACAAATTCACACATGCAAATAAACTATCAAAAAACCATTTACTTGATTATATTGCTATATACACACCACTACACATACTTCTACAGAAACGGAAACATATTTACTCACTTAAACAATCAGTTATAAAAACACATACTCACTAACCCACCCATACACACAATCATCCACCCATACAGCCTTGCACAAATGCTGTCTTCAAAATACATACAAATAGTGAGTCACTCAGTCATGCATCTGTGCTCTAAGTAATATTCCCCACCGAACCATACAGACACTGATACTGATACTCAAAAAAACAACTAATAACCCACATACACACTCATGTAGCTACTCACCAACCCATGCAGCCACTTATACACAAAGTGAGACACAGATACAGATATTTAAATATTTAAACATTACTCGCTGATATATGTATTCACTAAGATACATTTAATAAGTCAGTTAACCAATCAATTTTACACAAAAAAAACATCATTTAGACATTTATTTACCCATTTATTCTTCCATCAACCTTTAGATATACATATATAAAAAATATTTATTTTTCAGAAAGATACACATTCACTGGATGATGTCATCAGTGATGTCATTTGAGATGTCATCAGTGATGTCATGAGTGATGTCACTGACCATGTCATGAGTGATGTAATATGTGACGTCATCAGCAGTGCATTGCACGCGCAAGTTATAGTGAGTCCAACTAACTATAACGTGGGAATTTCAATGGTTTTATGCTAGTAAAATTTCCACCTAACTATAACTGGTGTGAAACCTATTGTTTTTTTCAGTGAATTTAATAGGTTTTTTAAATGCTAATTCCTAACTATAACTGGTGGGAAACCTATGGTTTTTTCAGTGAATATATATATATATATATATATATATATATATATATATATATATATATATATATATATATAAAATTTCTATGGAAAAATGAAACCCCTCATTTTGTTCCTTTTTCAAATTAAATGTATTAAGTGTTACCACTTTTTTCCAATCAAGATGACTTCAGGTGTGCCATACTTTTGTCATAAGTAAGACTGTTAGCGTTCTAGTTGTTCTTTAGAACACTCTGGGACATTCTGTCATTGGGCTATAGTTGGGCTTCATCTGGCTGATATTTGGGCTACATTTGGGCTCTTTTGTCTCTGGTGGCCATCTTGGGAGACTGCATATCAGAATTGTTTTAATGAAATATAAGAGGATTTGAGAAGTCACTCAAAATGTGCCCTAATTTTTCTTTCTTCAGCACTAATCATAATTTCTATGGCAAAATGAACCCCCTCATTTTGTTCCTTTGCAAATTAAATGTTTTAAGTGTTAACACTTTATTCCAATCAAGATGACTTCAGGTGTGCCATACTTTTGTCATAAGTAAGACTGTTAGCGCTCTAGTTGTTCTTTAGAACACTCTGGGACATTCTGTCATTGGGCTATAGTTGGGCTACATCTGGCTGATATTTGGGCTACATTTGTTTTTTTTTGTCTCTGGTGGCCATCTTTGGGCTACATTGGGCTACATTGGACTACATTGGGCTACATTTGGGCTCTAACATATATATAGCCCAATGTAGCCCAATATATATTTTTTCAAAGTTAATTTTCGTAAAAACCACTGGAGCACATTTCTTGAGACATAACAAAGGCACATCGGGGTACCAGTCCCTACAATTTTGCCAAGTTTGGTGGAAATCCATTCAGCCGTATGGAAATTAACATGGGGAAAACACGTTTTGGGACCCCCCTTTTATCTCGGCCCCCGCTTGACAAATCCCCCCCAAACTTTCAAGGAAGGACCGGAGCTTTGCTAGGCAAACTTGAGGAAATTTTCAGGCAGATTCGTCAACCGGCACCAAAGTTATTCACAATAGAATTTTGAGATTTTGCATTGAAAAAATTCCTAACTATAACTACCTACTGGCGACAGCCAGTAGGTAATACATATATATATATATATATATATATATATATATATATATATATATATATATATATATATATATATATATATATATATATATATATATATATATTCACTGAAAAAACCATAGGTTATAGACCATATATAGTTAGGAATTAGCATTTACAAAACCTTGAAAATTCACTGAAAAAAACATAGATTATAGACCATATATAGTTAGGAATTCGCATTTACAAAACCTTATTTTACTCACACAAAACCATTGAAATTCCATATATAGTTAGTTGCACTAACTATATATCGCGCACCCGCAATCCACTGCTGATGATGTCACATATTACATCATTCATGACATGGTCAGTGACATCACTGATGACATCACTGATGACATCTCAAATGACATCACTGATGACATCTCAAATGACATCACTGATGACATCACTGATGACATCTCATTTGACATTACTGATCACATCACTGATGATATCATTCATGTGATAATACGATGAACCTCTTCAGACTCTAATATAACCTTAGATACAATCAGTGTAAACAGACACTCACAGACTGTCACTCATCCATGGAGTTACTCACACACCTAGTCAGTCATGCAAAGAATCAATCACACCTCCATTTCCTCAACTATACAGTTATACAAACTTTACTTATTCAAACATATACTAACACATATTTACTCTCTTATACAATCCCTGATACAAGTTCACAATGATCCATACAGCCACTCACACATTCACTGGCTCTTATGCACAGTTATTTATATATGTCAACTCTCACATGTACTGTGTTTTACATATGTACTTACTTTGACATGTAGCACTGAGATATCCATTCACTCACCAATACACTCATGCACACAGTCAACCGCCCATACAGCTGTTTCCACATGCACTTTTGAAACCATACATCTAGTGAATCAACTGCTCACACATCTATGCACAGAGTCATACACCTCCCAGCCACCCACACACACACTCAGTCTCCCATACAAATACTTGGGCAACCAATCAATAACCCATATAGTTACTCATATAGCTACTTATCAACACATGCAACAGTTTACAGAACAACAGACATAATGATGCACAAATTAAGACAGTTTAGTCAATAACCCATGCACTCAGTGAGACACATTTAATCACTCACTCATACAGTCAGTCATGCACCTACTAAATCCTTCATCCAGACACTTATACATCCACTCATTCTTCAATATGTAAGACATATTTTAACTTTACAGAAACATACAGTCACTGGATGTTGTCATCAGTGATGTCATCAGTGATGTCATTTGAGATGTCATCAGTGATGTCATCAGTGATGTCACTGACCATGTCATGAATGATGTAATATGTGACATCATCAGCAGTGGATTGCGGGTGCGCGATATATAGTTAGTGCAACTAACTATATATGGAATTTCAATGGTTTTGTGTGAGTAAAATAAGGTTTTGTAAATGCGAATTCCTAACTATATATGGTCTATAATCTATGTTTTTTTCAGTGAATTTTCAAGGTTTTGTAAATGCTAATTCCTAACTATATATGGTCTATAACCTATGGTTTTTTCAGTGAATTTTCAAGGTTTTGTAAATGCTAATTCCTAACTATATATGGTCTATAACCTATGGTTTTTTCAGTGAATATATATATATACATACATATATAAACATATATCATCTGTATATCTATATAAATACAAACATAAATGCATGCATACATATACTTATATGCATACAGATGCATGTTATTTACATGAAAGTTGAAAAAACACTAATAAAAGCAAAGCTAAAAAGCCACCTCATTACAAACAGAATGGCTTTAACTTAAACGAGGGCGAGATCTATTGCATTTTCAATGCTTGTTTACTTTGGTTCCATCAAGAAGGCATTCAGATGTGTCACACATTTGCCATAAATTCTGAATGTTAGCACTCTAGTTGCACATTAGATCACTGTAGTAAAGCTACTGCTCACCAGGGACGTCTGCTGCTGGTATTCAAAGTGCATGTTTCAGTCTGCATGTCAGAATTTTTTTAATGAAATAGAAGAGGATTTGAGAAGTCACTCAAAATGATCCCTAATTTTTCTTTCTGAAGCACTAATCATACTTTCTATGGCAAAATTAACCCCCTCATGTTGTTCCTTTTTAAATGGAGTGTTTTCAGACTTACCACTGCATTCCAATCAAGATAGCTTCTGGTGTGCCATACTTTTGTCATAAGTAAGACTGTTAGCGCTCTAGTTGTTCTTTAGAACACTCTGGGACATTCTGTCATTGGGCTATACTTGGGGTACATCTGGGTGATATTTGGGCTACATTTAGGCTCTTTTGTCTCTGGTGGCCATCTTGGGAGACTGTATGTCAGAATTTTTTAAGGAAATGGAAGAGGGTTTGAGAAGTCACTCAAAATGTGCCCTAATTTTTCTTTCTGCAGCACTAATCATAATTCATATGGCAAAATATACCCCCTCATTTTGTTCCTTTTTAAATTAAATGTTTTAAGAGTTACCACTTTATTCCAATCAAGATGGCTTCAGGTGTGCCATACCTTTGTAATAAGTAGGACTGTTAGCGCTCTAGTTGTTCTTTAGAACACTCTGGGACATTCTGTCATTGGGCTATACTTGGGCTACATCTGGGTGATATTTGGGCTACATTTGGGCTCTTTTGTCTCTGGTGGCCATTTTGGGAGACTGCATGTCAGAATTTTTTAATGAAATAGAAGAGGATTTGAAAAGTCACTCAAAATGTGCCCTAATTTTTCTTTCTGCAGCACTAATAATACCTTCTATTGCATAATATACCCCCTCATTTTGTTCCTTTTTAAATTAAATGTTTTAAGAGTTACCACTTTATTCCCATCACGATGGCTCCAGGTGTGCTATACCTTTGTAATAAGTAGGACTGTTAGCGCTCTAGTTGTTCTTTAGAACACTCCGGGACATTCTGTCATTGGGCTCTACTTGGGCTACATCTGGGTGATATTTGGGCTACATTTGGGCTCTTTTGTCTCTGGTGGCCATTTTGGGAGACTGCATGTCAGAATGTTTTAATGAAATAGAAAAGGATTTGAGAAGTCACTCAAAATGTGCCCTAATTTTTCATTCTGCAGCACTAATCATACTTTCTATGGCAAAATATACCCCCTCATGTTGTTTCTTTTTAAATAAATGTTTTAAGAGTTACCACTTTATTCCAATCAAGATGGCTTCAGGTGTGCCATACCTTTGTAATAAGTAGGACTGTTAGCGCTCTAGTTGTTCTTTAGAACACTCTGGGATATTCTGTCATTGGGCTATACTTGGGCTACATCTGGGTGATATTTGGGCTACATTTGGGCTCTTTTGTCTCTGGTGGCCATTTTGGGAGACTGCATGTCAGAATGTTTTAATGAAATAGAAAAGGATTTGAGAAGTCACTCAAAATGTGCCCTAATTTTTCATTCTGCAGCACTAATCATACTTTCTATGGCAAAATATACCCCCTCATGTTGTTTCTTTTTAAATTAAATGTTTTAAGAGTTACCACTTTATTCCAATCAAGATGGCTTCAGGTGTGCCATACCTTTGTAATAAGTAGGACTGTTAGCGCTCTAGTTGTTCTTTAGAACACTCTAGGAGGCTGCAGTAGAACACAAAGGAATCAACTGACAGTCTCTGTCCTTGTTGGATGTACATGTTTTACTGAGAATGTCAGACTTCATTTTCACATGACTGAGAAAGATAATGTGAATTTACAGAAAATATGCTTTCAGTTTAGCTTATAGATCCCCTTCCAAACCACTGTGGGAAAATCATGAGATATTAGTTTTCTTTCAAACAATATTCATTATATCACAGCAGAAGGTTTTTTCACATGGTAAAATCACCTTAGAACCCACCACAATTCCTAAAACGAGTATGGTACCATCAACAAATGATTTATAATGTAACTAAAGTCCTAAAACCCTCTATTAACTACAATGCTTTTTAATGAGGTGCTATCATGTATATTGGTCCCAAGATGGCTGCCAACACTTCTTGGATGAAGTGCTGACAGCCAATCAGATCAGATGTGTGGTTAGGCTCCGCCCAGATATATATCTTTTTTTGAACCTAAATTACTCAAAATCCACTGGAGCACATATATTGAGACCTAGCAAAGGCACATCGGGCTAACAGTCCCTACAATTTTGCCAAGTTTCGTGCAAATCCATTCAGCCGTTCGAGCTAAAAGTGAGGCCAACCGCCCTATGGAAATTAACATGGGAAAAACGCGTTTTGGGACCCCTCTTTTTTCTCGGCCCCCCCCTTGATGAAACCCCCCCAAATTGTCAGGGGCTGCTCAGAAACAAAATGTTCCATTTTCCTGAAAAATTCAGCCAATTCCGTCCACAAACGCCAAAGTTATTAGACATAGAATTTTCAAAAATCCCATAGAGAAAAAATCCTAACTATATATACCTACTGGCGACCGCCAGTAGGTAATATATATATATATATATATATATATATATATATATATATATTCAAGCTCATGGGTCTGCCACCAAGTTGAAGGAGCACTCGAACAACAGAGAAGGTTTTGACCCGTAACCTTTATTGTTAGGTACAAACTGCACACGTGGGTGGGCGGGATATGCAGAAACTTCGAATCACCTGACGCGTTTCAATTTCTATCTTCCTCAGAGGCTTCTACCGAAGTTTTCGTGCGGCACTCCTACATGCTCACTGATTGGGCCATTCACGCCCCTCAGCATTGTGGATGTTGAAGTCTTTAAAGTCCATAAATGAACGCACTTTCTTAACTGCTGCCCTGTATGGGCCCCTAGACTCTGGATGAGCCTCCACCAACGCTGCAGTCTTAATCCAGCTCCGCTGCTCCACAGTCGAGGTAGGTAACATCCCATCTCATGGCCCCCGTTTTAGACAGGATGGTGCACCTTCGCGGCTGGGCGCCGCTCTGTATTCAAGCTCATGGGTCTGCCACCAAGTTGAAGGAGCACTCGAATATATATATATATATATATATATATATATATATATATATATATATATATATATATATATATATATATATATATATTAGCAGCCAGTCCTGACGTTGTCCGGGTATGAATTGCTGCCGGCCAGTAGTATATTGTTTTGTAGGATTTCGTTTTGATAGCATTTCTTATCTGTGACAGGCCTGTGAAACGCTCCGGTTCACAGTGCACTGCTGATGCATTTAAGAGTGCGCGTTCAGTAGTGTGTGAACTCGAGTTTCCCTACTTTATTTTTCCTTGCAATATTATATAGCGCGAACTCGACAACATGGCATGAGCACAATTTACATTACAGAAGAACACATTCATTTGTGGTAGGCATGGGGAGACATAGCAATTTGCCTGGAATCACAGGATGTTGAGCTGATGCCGAGATTCGAACGTAGATCCCCAGCTTTAAAGTTCGCAATTCTAGAACTTGTGGCGGGAGGTGTGTCTAAAAGTGTATGTCGGTGCTGGCCATCAATGAGAGAGGCCTGTGCATTTTTCAAATCGGTGGTGAAAAAATACGAGTATGTTGCTGGAGATGTGGGCCGCTGTGCCACCACTGTACTTACCGGGGGAGGGTAAACACGTGACCAAGCTCCGTTCGCGGAGCGAAACACGTCAGGGAGGGCACTTGCTCTTTCACCTTTGCAAAATAAAATGCACTGCTGACACCTGATTGATGTGGTGGCTGGATGATTTAACATCGTGAGAATTCTTTCCGAGGGATAGAAGGTCTGCGCCCACTCGAACCGCTACCAGGAGCGGTTGGGACTTTGTTTATATATATATATATATATATTTATATATATAATATATATATATATACATATACATATATATATATTACCTACTGGCGGTCTCCAGTAGGTAGTTTCCATAGGAAATCCGCAACATTCTATTGGGAATAACTTTGGCGCCGGTGGACGAATCTTCGCGAATTTCTCAAAGAAGGTGGCCCGCTCCGCTCCGCTCCTTCCCTGAAAATGTGGGGGGGATTCGTCAAGTGGCGGCTGAGATAAAAGGGGGGTCCCAAAACGTGTTTTCCCCATGTTAATTTCCTTAGGGCGGTCAAACTCATTTTTAGCCCGAACGGCTGAATGGATTTCCACCAAACATGGCAAAATTGTAGGGACTGGTAGCCTGATGTGCCTTTGCTATGTCTCAAGATATGTGCTCCAGTGGATTTTGAGTAATTTAGGTTAAAAAAAATATATATATCTATAAGCGCGCCCCGGTACGCACACCGGGGAGCGCACCGGGCGCGCTACGCGACTTGCGCACGGAAAGCTGATTGGCTCTCGGGTGTCTGTAAACATTCGAAACAGTCCAGAGCGGCCGCCATCCTGTGTCTCGGTAGGATCGAGACACAAGAGGTAGCAAAAACAAAGGGGGAAATGACCATAAGGGGGCAGGGTAGACCTCCCCTGACCCCCTAGGTTTGATGTGGAGGCCATAAAAGGGCCCAGCGGGGCAAAAAAAAAAAATTCGATTTTTGCGGGGGGAGCGCCCGGTACACGCACCGGTGAGCGCACCGGGGAGCGTACCATGGTGAAAAAGAATGACAGATTTTTAAAAGAAGTAGCTGTTTTAAAAAAAAATTCTTTTTGTTGTTTTTTTAAATTTTATTTAAGAACCTACATGTAGGTACCAATGCAGAGTCTTAAATTTAATGTACACTGTCTCTTCTGTAGATATCTTGCATGTTGTTATAGAAGTTATTGTGGTATATGGAATTCATACCATAGTCTGTCAGGAAAGCAGAAACAGATATTTTAAGCAATCCCTGAGAAGTCCTAGGGGATCATGGATAATCTATCCTGTTCCCTTATGATGAAAAGGAGATGTAAAATACACATTGGAGATAATATAGTGGGAGAAAGGTAGTAACTATGAGTAAACTTACTATGTAACACAAAAAGGTTGCATAGTATACTATAAGTCTCACTTTATAATATAAACATTTTGGTACTACTTCATGAAATACATATTAAAATGAATAATGTCTCAAACAATTTTTAATTATTAAATATAAATTTATTCTTCTGATTCTTTTTCAAAATTTAAAAAAACTTCTAACATAGTATCGTCCGGAATTTCCTCATAATCATTAGTACATGATTCTATTTGTTCCAAAGATTCTAGTAACTGTTGGTCGAAAGAGTCATCCATGAAATTAAATTAATCTTTTTGTTCTTCTGGATTTTCCACCTTTACTTCAAAAGAAATAACAGTTGATTGTTTTTCTCCTTCCATTTTTTTGCTGTAAATTGCATAAAAAATAAATATATCATTAGAGTTAGGGCACTGTTGGGTTTAAGTTCAGACAGGTAAAACGCAACGGGCCCCCAAGCAGACTCCGCATGCCTTTCTGTGGCAGCATGAAAGGCATTTAAAAATGCAAATTCTAATATGACTGGCGTTGTCTGAAAGACACCACTACCATATTGAACCCTTTTCCGCCCGGTCGACATTATAATATGGCGTGGGGTCTTTTCTACAGGGATGGCGGGCGGATTTCCCCCGCCATTCTAATGGGGCCCTTAGTCTTTCCCTCCGCATTAGCATTCCTAACGAAACTCACCAAAAGAGGTAATACGGGGACCCAAGTGACAATGAGCAAAGAAAAGGCAGTGTTTTCACATCCAGTCAGGATCACGTGAAGTGTGGTGCCAAACGCACCCTTACCCGATCGTTAGTTCAGTCAATCCTCTGCTGTGCAAAATTTCCAACGCTGTTTTCTAATATGTAAAACGCTTATGTAGGCAGCTCTGCCCCCATGTTGTGTGCAGGCTCCACCGAGACTCTTGGGACGAGTAGTCCATCTCTCTTCCGCTAGTTACTTCCGCTATTCTTGCACCTCCACTGCAATGACGGCAGATCACATCTACTTGCGTCCTATGTAAGGAGTATGCTAGTGTTCTTGCCTGTCTGGCGCTCGATCGTTCACTCTTATGATACTACTACCTACAGAAGAGAGTTTAAACATTTGTATTTGTGTTCTGCATTGAATGCCGTGCCCACCTTTACTAGGTCTAGAGTGCAATTCTAAAACCTCTTTCTTGACATATCAGCAGCAGGCATATCTTTAGCTATAGACATGAGAAGTAGAGATTGTGATTTTATTCAGGTGGTGGTGAAAGTTTCAAGAAACATTTCGTCACTCTATTTTATTCTCTTTATTTGCACATTTGTTCTGTTGTACATTTTTTAAAAGAGCGCATACTTGTAAAATGCATCCCATCTAGTAGGGTGCAAAATATGTATCCCTTTATTCATTTCGTTTATTTTCAACTTTGGCTAGCCACAGAGGGGGAGAATTGCACTATTTGATATGGCGTTTATAATTGCACTGCACTTGTAGGATGACAAACTTGTTGAAAATGCTGCAGAGAGATTTAGTGCAGTCAATATTTTTGGGTTTGCAGCCCAGTATGTTTAGTGATTCCAGCTAATCTTGGATCAGGGTCAAGCTTTGAGGTGGAGGAGATAAAGGTGGAACTCTGTCTTTAGCAGGTTTAATATCAGGTGGTGGAAGGACAGCGATTTGAATGTCCTTTAGCGTTTGGTCTAAAAAGAGTGTGTCCTCTTGTCATCTGCATTGAGATAATATGAGAGGTTTGAGTGTTTTAGGATTTTAGCGAACGTTTCCAGGTAACGTTAGAAAGAGTAGAGGATAGAATTGAGGCTTGCATAACACCTTGAGCTATAGGAGTTGGTTCTGATAGAGACATATTCAGCTTTTTGGTTGATATCAGTTTTCTGACTATAAGCTGAGCCAACATAGGACTTTTCCACTTACCCCCCTTCTTTCCTTGAGTGTATTGTGAAGCTTGGAATGATTAACCATGTCTAAAACTGTGAATAGGTCAAGGCGGATGAGTAGACAGAGGTATCCTTTGTCCAGTAAACAGGGAGCATCTACCATGATCTGAATTATCACTATTTCTGTGCTAAAAACCAAATCAAAGCCAGGTTGATGTTTTTCTAGTAGGTTGTACTGTTCGAGGTGAGTTGAGACTCAGTTTTTTAGGATCTCTGAGAGGAAAGGGAGATTAGTAACTGAGTGAAAGTTGTTCATGCCTTCCAAGTCTACTCCTGTTTGCGTTAAGAGTGGTCTGGCTCGCCATGTTTTCAGACATTCTGTACCATTGTCTGAGAAGTTGATTACCTGTATCCAGTAGGCAGTGATGTGAGTGGTGAACTGTTTAATTAAGGTGGAGGGGATTGGATCAGAGAAGCCTGAGGCTGATCTTGCTTTAGCTATTATCTTAATGAGGGTGCTTTAATCAATGAAACTCAATTCGGACAAGATGGAAGTGCTGATTTCCAGGAACAAGAATTCTCCCTGGTACTCTACCGGGTAGCCATCAGAGCTCGGACCCACACCTAATCCTACTAACCATGGCAGGAACGTGAGAGTCATTCTGGATGACAAGCTCAACATGACAGCCCAGGTCAACACAATCAGATCCCCCTGTTTCCATATTCTCGGAATGCTCTGCAAGATCTTCAAATGGCTACCCCATAACACCAGACATACCATCATGCACGCCCTCATCACAGTGAGATTAGACTACAGCAATGCATTCTATGCTGTGATCTCCAACCATCTCCTCCACTTATTCCAGATCATCCAGTATGCCACATCGAGACTCATCCTTCACCTCCCAGGATGCACCCACATAACACCAAACCTTAGAGACCTGCGCTGGCTCCCTATACACAAACTCAGCCAATTCAAACTTTTCACACATGCATACAAAGCACTTCACAACATCAGACCAACATACCTGAAAAACCACCTTCACGTCCACCAACCCACCAGACACCGGCGCTTAGCCTCACTCTTGCTCACAAATAACCCCTCATGCATCTGCAAAAGCAGAATGGGAGGTCTAGCATTCACCTACATCGCACCCAAAACCTGTAATGACCTCCTGTAACACATCAGAGCCTTCTACTCACTTCTTAAATTCTGCAAGAAGCTGAAGGCCTGGCTCTTCAACTAACGCACTGAGGCAGTCTCCCACCACTAACATCTTCATGCTTATATGCCTGCACGCCTGCAGCAGCACCTGGATACACTCATGGGTGATTAGTCACTCTAGACAAATCCACATAACATATCAAACAACAACATAACATTACCTTGAAATATTTCCAGCCCATATTGCTCTTGGGCATTGGAGAGAGGGTTGGATGTTCTACCGAGATTCTAAGCTGTGTTAGCTAAATCTTACTTATCTTTTCTATAGAGGTGTTGATTTTAATCTTCGTGGTTGAATGGTATGTTATTTGATAATATCTAACAGTCTCCTAGGATAGTTTTTTGCTTGGTCTTAGATGTGAAGAATGACATTTTGGCATCAGAGTTGCCTTTTAACCTTTTCATTTTGGTGTAAAGATTGGTCAGATTCAAAGTTGAGTTTTTTTTTACCATTTCCTTTCAACTAGTCGAGTTTGTTTCCTCCCTTAGTTTTGTTCTCTGTTGTACTATTTGGAGGAATTTTTGGTCTTTTGCTTTTGCCTCTTTAATTTCGTTGGTACTACTTCATCCTCATCCTATTGAAGATGGTTTCATTGTAGTGATTAGACATGTGGGTTGCTGTGGTGACAGAGTTGTGACACTTTGAGGTAAGTTCATTGGTGTGATTAGTCTTATATATTTAGCCTATTGTTTTGGTCCATTAACTTGATCTCTAGTAACAGCTCTCTGAGTTGAGGGAGAAAAGAACAAGGTAGTGATTCAGCAAGCTGAACTGTAACAGCCTTTATATCGATAGGACCCCTTCCTTTATGATCAGTGGGTCAAGAGTGTATCCTTTCACATGGTTTGGGCCTTTACAGATATTTGCCAGGTAATTGTTGTTCAACAAGGGAAACCTGAGAGTCCATAGAGTTGGTCCAGTGAAGGTTGAAGTCTCTTACAAAGATGTTGGTGGACAGTGATGAGTACTGTTGTTGTTCAATGAAAACCTGGTTATCTCAAAATGGGTGATAAAGAATGCGTGTTTTGGGGGAGAAGCTTCAGCAGTAGGGATAGTCTACTCCTACCAGTAGCAGCCTTACCTGTTAAGTTATGTAATGTATCCTGTTGTGCCTGATTAGATATAATCATTATGACTGTATAAAATGTATATAATCACATTTAGCTTAGTTAGTGGCTATGTGATGTACAGCAGTGTTTCTATGGATCTTGGTAGACTTGACTTATTACTTACCTTACTGGTCAGGAAAAATATGGAAGATCATGGAACAGATATTAAGCGTTGACTTGTTTTTGCCAGTACCCAGTGCAGGAGCAGAAATATGCTAGGAAGATGCCTGACATTAGGACACCAGACACTTTGCCTGACAGGTCTAGACCGGGAACCCAAAGCAGTACTAGCATTTTCCTCGAACGAGGGCCTGGAGAAGCACTGTCTGGCCCTGGAAGGCTGGAAACACTTGCTTGTTACTTTTGTTCCAGGGGGGACGATATTGCAACAGTGTTGCAAAACCAGCCCTCATCGCTGCAAAACTGGCCCCTACCCTTCCAGCCTCCCAGGAAAATGATTGAAGCCAGTCTGGCAATGTTGCAAAATCTAGGACAAATTGTATGCACAGAAGACATGCGTAAAAATACTCCCAAATAGTTATTATGATAGTTTTATATAGTATTGGAATTTCCATTAAGGAGATTAATCCTAGGAGATCAGGAACAACATCTGTGAGTATAGGGTTCCTCCTCTGACAGAGGGCACTGTCAATGACAATTTAAATTAGTTGACAAGTGTAGGTCAAATAAATGCTTTGGTTGTGAACTAGGATTTAAAGTAGGCAGTAAAAAACCATGATATTTTAATATTATTTTGAAATAAGATTGTCACGCCATTATATTTTCATAAATGACATAAACTCTGGCAAACCACAGTGACAAATAAATTAGGACAGAATCACACATGTTTTTATTGTGTATGCCTACATAACAGGAAAATGGTTTCATGTATGTTGGCATGTATTGACCATGATTCTCAGCGGTTTAATGTATTTTTGTGTATTCCCAGTATATGTGTGAATCTCCTGTGTGCTATACATTAAACCAGGGCTCTCCAAAGTCGGTTTTGGAGGGTCGGATTCATGACAGATTGTTATGATAACTACATTTATCTAAATGGGGATATGCTAAAAATCTTGCATGAATCCAACCCTCCAGGACCGGCTTTGGAGAAACTTGCATTAGACAAAAATGAAATCCAATTGGATTTCAAAAAGTAAACCTCACTGGGGAAGTGTTCTTGGCAATACGATGCACAGCAGATGTGTCTCTTGGTAGTAACTTCAAGCAAGTCAGAGGGTTTGGCGGGCTGGCGTCCACGAATCATATTGCCACTTGATGGTAGAAGGATCTGTTTCTAAGGTGAAGTTTAAACTTAATGCCCTGTAGAGAAAGTAGAAATACTGCAGCTCCATCATATGATGCCCTCGGTGAAACGAGCCACAGTAGCGGCCTTGTCATTAATAAATAAGCCCTTTTTGCTTTAACCCCTTAAGTGCTGCGTCGGTGCGTTGGCCGACAGCAGCACTACCTCCCCAGTGCTGCGCACGACCATTGGACGTCCATTCAGCACTAGTTCCAATGGACAGCGCAGCACTGGGGAGGGATGTTTACTAGCATCTATGAGGTTAAGATCTATAAATAGGTATTTGACACACAACTGCGTGGCTCTCAAATGCTCAGGGCCTGAGGAATAATGACCCGTACCACTCCCATCTCCATTCTGAAGGGCCTGAGGAATCTTTCTGTAGTAACTTCATGGATGTTCGTAAATATGAAGCCTTGTAGCTCATTGATATGAATGGACCTAGTATGAGTATCACAGATGGCATCAGAAAGTGAGCCCTCAGCCACGTTTAACAAGGACATTTGGAGGAAAGGGTTCTATTGGTGAAACCATATTACTTTATTATAATATAAGCGTATAAAAATAAAAATAAAAACACTACTCTTCTTGTAACCTAACGCATACGAATTATATTGTTTTACCTTTATCTTTGTTTTTAGGTACTCCAGTCACTTGACCAGTGTTCACTCGAAAAGTGAAATGGAATGGCTTTGGAATTTTGCTGATAAACAGCCCTTTTGGATAGGTAAGGAACAAAGAGCAAGTGAGTGAGTGTTCTTGAGATTCTAGAACAGTGTTTACTAAAACGAGAGAATGGTACAAGTATGA
This sequence comes from Lissotriton vulgaris, assembly GCF_964263255.1. NCBI lineage: Eukaryota > Metazoa > Chordata > Amphibia > Caudata > Salamandridae > Lissotriton > Lissotriton vulgaris. The sequence continues at coordinate 438,320,043 of NC_141685.1, read as the reverse complement.
TTCGGTGCTTGCTGATTTTATTTACATATATAGGTATGTATGTATTCATGTATGTATTTGTTTTATACAGACAACAGCATTTCAAACAGAAATGTCTTACAAGGCAGCATAAGCAGTTCAAAAGGCATTAACGAATGGGAATGGCAGTGAAGGCTGAAAGTTCTATAATGTTCTTGATGAATCACCGGCCATTGAGGATTCCAGGGTGGCAACGGCAGGAATTAAAACCTTCAAAGAACAATGAGTGAGCAGTGGCCTAGCAAGGTGGGGTGGAGGGGGTGGTCTGCCCTGGGTGGCATGAGTTTTGGGGGCAGTGACCTCCCCACTGATCTTACCTGCGGCTGTCACGGGCGGCAAACAAAGGGACCATCACCACCCCACCAGCCCTCCCACTCTCACCTTCGGCTACCGCTTGGCGGGAAACTCCCTGACTGCCACGGGTGTCAGAAGGTCTAACTGCGCCACCGTGAGGGAGACATACTTGGGGTAGTGAAAATATGGTATCACATACATGCTTCGGATGATTGTTAGAAAAAGTCTGATAAGGAAGACCAGACATAATTACCAGGTGGTGAGGAGTTTCAGTGAAATGGGCCGGACAAAAGGACCTGACTCCGGAGGTGACACAGGGCTGTCTGGGTAACATTGGTAGGTTTTGGCTGGCTGAAATAAAACGTGTAGTATTGTGTGCGTTTTCATTGATGGAACCCTTATGCCTCCTGATAGACTCCTTAGAACTGTGACGTAAGCGTTAGAGCGGAGTGAAGTGAATGCAGGTTTAGAATGTGGGTTCACGGTTACACGCAGAAGAATAAAGACGTGTTATACTAAGCTCTGTGAGTGGCACAGTCATTGGTGAGTATCCGAGCTGGGTAGGACGCCACAAAAAGGAAAGGTGTATCAAGTAAAACTGGAGCAAAGGTTTGGAAGGCCGACCAGCAAACTGATACAGTAATCAATACTGCTGAACACCAGGAAGTCGATGTATGTTTTAGCAGTGCTCCTGTGTAACAGTAGAATGATCTTACAAATGATTAGTAGTTGATATCTTGCTGCTGAAGCAGTAGCAGAGATAAGTGCCTCCTGCTTCATGGATGTATCAAACTGAATGGGTGAAAAATAACTAGTCTGGCAGAACGAGAACAGCATTCATGAGACAGGAGGGATCATTTTATGACAGGACTTTTATTTTCTAGGATAAAGGATCACAGTGTCACCCCATGGTGGAATGTTGTTAGGCAGTTTGTGTGTACCTTTCTATTCCTGCCAACTATTGCCCAGTATTCATTCTTGCTTATTTCTCAAAACTATTTGTATACCTTCTATTTAACTGCCTCACTGACTACTGCTGATCATCATTGGGGAGAGGATGTAGCCTAACTGCTAGGGGGTCGATCTCTAATCTGGGGAACTGGGTTTGAGTCTCGCAATGAATCCCAACATCCTGTGATTCTGGACAAATCACTTAATCTCCCGATGCCTACACAATTTAATGTGTCCCTGTGTAACGCAACATGTAACATGCTCTGAAATCCTTAGGTCAAGTTTGCGCTGAATAAACTTACGGAAAAAAATGTAACAGTCCCCCCTAATCCTGTCCAATAATCTGGACTCTGCAACCTTCATTCTACTGAAACAGGGCTCACCAATGTCTCCAACTGCATACACAACGTATACCACATTGACCTCTCCTTTATTCTCATACTCCTAGAACTCTCTGTGCCCTTTAATACTGTTGTTCACCCCACACTACTCTCCTACCACAACTTAATAGCCATAAGTGGGATACCATTTAATTGGTTTAAGTCTTACCTCTTCAACTACAGCTACACTATAACATGGAATAACATATTTTCTGTATTCACCTCTTTCAAGGTGAATACCTGGTGGTGTAAGCATTTGGGTTCTTTACGAGGGGAAGGACCACTGCTAGTTTGAGATATGAAGGAAAGGAGCCAGTGTTGGGGCAAAATATGAACACAGAGTAAAGTGTTAGAAGAATGAGCCACAAATTTGAAGATAGTGGTACTTTAAGAGTGGGAAGGGTCACAGGGTGGTTTAGCTGCATTAATGAAAAGAATGAATTTGGTTAGTGTTGTGCTATATTGTGACAATGTGATTGTGTAGAGTTATGGTGAGATGTGACAGTAAGGTGATAGTGGTGGGATCTTACCTAGTATGGCCAAATGGTTCATAATATTGTTAATCTTTGGAGAGTAGTACCAGGAAAAATCATTAGCAGATAATGACAGGAGATGTGAAGATGGTGAAGGGAAAAAAGAGCTGAGGCTGCACACAAAGGCCTGAGGAAGATTCTCCCATTTATTCCGCTTTCCTTGAGGAAAAAAGTGGTAGTAGCCACGGTTCTATCTAGAATTGACGATTGTAATGCTCTCTTTCTAGGAGTAGGTGCTGCTCAATTCTCCAAACTCCAGTCAATTCAGAACGCGGCAGCTAGAGCACTGCTCAAACTACCCAAACATCACCCTACATCGACCAGTATAAAACAACTTCACTGGCTCCCAGTACGTGTTGATTTTAAGACTCTATGCCTGGTGCACAAAGCCCTGTTTGGTGGTGGGGCCAAGGATGTGCAATCCTTGTTTTCCCGATATGTACCAGCATGATCTTTAAGATCAGCCTTCCTTGGTCTGGTACAACTCCCAAAGATAAAGAGAGCAAGGTATGGAGGTAAACGCTTTTCCTTTTTAGCATCCAAACCCTGGAACTCATTGCCCACACACCTAAGACTTCTGCCAAACAGATCTGTCTTCAGGAAGGAAATAAAACATGGCTCTTTTCCCAACCCTGAACATGTCGGCTACTGTTTTTGCATATAAATTAGCGCCAAGATGACTCGGCAGTAGTGCGCTCTACAAATACATTTCAGTCAGTCAGTCAGTCAAACAGACACAAGGCACTGGTGTTGAGTTGAAGTGAGGTGAAACGGGCCTGGAAATAAAGATTTGGCTTTGTACAGAGCATAACACCGGGTATCAAGGACTTGCTTATAAACCTCAAGTTCTTCACCAGACTTGTGTTTCTGCCATTTACATAAATCTGCTCTCAGTTTAGTTTTAAGTGCCTTTTTGCAGGCCCAATATATGCGGTTGAAGGCAAGGTTTGATAAGAATGAAAGTCATGTAAAAACTTCTCAAGCTGATGACCATGTATTGGATATCTTTAGCCTTTAAAGTATTATGAGGATCTGGATCATGTATCCTTTTTTCTTTAATTTGACGAAAATCATCAATTACAAACTTAGGCATTTGAAATCTGGGATTTGGGGATTTAGCATTTTTGTTATAATGACTATTTCTGCTGTAGAAGCGAGGGTAGCCTTACAAAAAGTATTGTCAATAAAACGTTCCACCTAAAAAAAGCTTCTGTACTATCTCCAAACTTGGCACACATTGTTGGACATCTGAGCATATTTGTCAACCAGGTTTTCAAAAAATGTCATCAGTATTTTGATTGTTTTGCTCATCTGAACCTGTACAGTCTGGTAGCGCCATAATCCAGATTTGAAGGAATCCGCCCATTAAATGCTACTGACTATTTTTTGAGATAAGAGATTGGATAAATCTTTCTGCATATGCAGTTTTAGAAAGTCTTCTAATGTTAATTGATACTTGTATAACGCACTACTCACCCGCAAGGGTCTCAAGGCACTTGTACGAATACCGCTGTGGAACCCATCCTCACTTACCCTGTGAGGCGTCCACTCCTGGGCACCCCCAAGGTGGAGGCCAGGCATCCTTAGCGTTGTGGGGGCCGTTGTGGAGATTAAGCAAGCTATTGCCCAGAGTTGCAGAGTGGGACTCCATGATTGGAATAGGCACCAAGGCGAGAATTATCAGGTCCGTGGAATTTTTGAGCCCAAGACCCGCCGAGGCAGGGAATTGAACCCTGGTCCCGGGCTAGACCTCTGCATCAGGGTCTGCCGCTCTAACCATTGAGCCACACTTCTCCATTGGCTGCAGCACAAGAACGATTGTGGCCTAGTCTGTCCGGTATCCAGTGGAAAGTATTGGAGCTCTTCTTGTGACTATGGAAGAGGCCAAGAAAAATATTTGTGACACATATCTTTACTTTCATTTTGCTGGCATCAATCTAATCTTTAATGTTTGCGATGCACTTTTGAGCTGGATGGCCAGTCTATCCTTGGCTAGTCATTTGGGAGTCTGCAGCTTGTTAACTGTAAAAGTCTGTGTAGCTGATCTCAACACAGGTGCGATATATGATCATAAAGTCTTTCAGGATCGTAACTTGATATAAAAACTGTATTTACTCAAACATTATTTCTGTCATCAACTGAGACATAGTCATTCAATTTTGGTAACAGGGATGTTGATGGAATTATTGTGCATTTACCCAATGAACAGCCTTGGTAGTACTGAGTCTATTGTACGCATAGAAGGCCCTTTGTTCCAAAGATTTGAACATCTGTTCGCTTAAGTGACTTTTTGAAATTAAGTTTGTATAGGATCTCTAGTCTGTAAGGCCCCCAAAGATTCTCAGAGTAGTATTGCTACATGATCTTAACTTCAGATTTGTTCTTGATAGCCTTACATTTTTAAAACATGTTTAGTATCAGCTAACCAATGCATACAAGCTTTTTCTCAAAAGTAGCTGGCTAGCCTTCAGCTATAATATAAGCACTTTGGGGTCATCTGCATATTTACAAGGCTAATTCCTCTGAAATACTCTCCCTCTGTTCCGCTATTTTAAGTAATATGTTTGTGCTTTAGGAGGGGGTTGGGGCTTTCTTTTTCCTGCTGTTTATGTCACCTTGTCTAGTGGAGCCCTCATCATTGACATTGCATATATCATGACTTCCTACCTACTTTTTACTCAGTGCTATGAAATATTGTTGCAATGGTGGAAAGAAACCCTTCACAAGTGAATATAAAACATCCATGTCTAGTTAATTTCCTAAGTCCATACACACTTTATAAATGGGCATTTCGATTTTTAGAAGTGCATTTTCTATCTCATGCACCGTGGTATTCTGGGCTTTAGTAGTTTGCTGTTTAACCTGAAATAAGTCTGAATCAAATTAGCTAAGAAGCTAAGCAAACCATGAAAACCATGAAAGGTTGTGGTATTCTCTATATAATTCTATTCACATATTATGTAAGAACCCAGGTGGTTCTCCTAAATGAATGGGGCCATACATCCGTAAATAGGAGACATTGGCAAAGCCAATAGGCTCGACTTGTTTGAGGTGTATGTGTTTGAGCAGGTGAGAGAACATGCCCCCTCATGCTTGTGGAAATCAACCCATTCATCAACGTGATCTTGTAAAGATGCATGATTTCAAGTGTCCAACTCTCTTTATAACCATTGGCCCTGTGGTGGTGATCTATTAGCAGTGCTAATGGTTGTTCCCTGAGGTGGGGCAGGTTCAAAGGTCAACACAAGTGGTCAGTGTCCTTCATAGGATGCTGGCACATTCACATTGCTAAAGAATTGTTATCTAAAAGGCTATTGTTATTTGCCATTTTGCAGTAGCCCACCTCCTTGATGGAAGATGCCATCTTGAAACAAGGAAATTGCCACAGAAGCATACAATCATTCGTTTTCGATTTTTATGTAACATTTTCACACAATGAAGTATCACTGATAAATATTACACCGCATTTCCATCGTTATTTGCATAATACTCCATGTATGGATTTGTTATTCAATCGGAATGTGTGGTCCTTAGTGGAGAAAGTCGTCTTCTTTTCAAGATAGTCTGTATGGTCAGCAAACAATCCCAGCCAGATGCTGCTTCTCCTGAAAACAGTGCACCTCCCCCATTGCACAGGAAGCGTTCCCTAAAAGGCACCGAAAAGCCAATAGAATGACAGTGAATGAGAGATACTCATCTGAGGCCCTTTCCATTTATTTAGAAATGTAATGGCAAAATGTCTGCTAGACATCTAATGTCTGTAGCCAGATGTAGAAAGACCCTTTGGAAAGATAAACATGTGGGCCTTGGAACAGGTGAGTTCATTTAGATGCTAAGTGCACTGGGTTTAGAATGTAATTATTATTAAAATGTACATGGTCAAACACAATACAAAAATCAGTGAAATATGTTGTCATTTCATATTTTGGGAATTGCAGGGGATCAGATCTCTTAGATATTTGCAGCATTTTCAGTAAATGTTTCCAAAATGTGATAACCTTTATAATTTTATATGACTATGCACTGCTCAAGTCCCAATAGATGTTCAAAAAGAAGGGTTTACTAAATCTAGAATTAGGCGAAGAAATACAAAAACACTATAGAGAAGAAACATTTGAAGGGCCTATCTCAACTGCGGGATCGACACTGTGCATCGCTTGGCATGCTCTACAGTCACTCACACACACCTCCACGTTGCTGTCCATACCAGGCAACCAATAATGCAACCTCAGTTTGTTTCACGGTTCCTGTCATCCCTCATGGCCGTGGTGAAGAATTGTGATCAGTCTCCTTCTCAAGTCTCCTGGAGTAATCAACCAGTGACATCTCATAAGCAATACCCCATCCACGCTCACTTCATCCTTTACCTTGAAAAGGGAATCAACCTTTTGAGTAACAGAGCCTTCTCCAGAACTCCCTTGGACAATAATTTCTCAAGCACGCACTGACACACAATGTTTCGCATTGTCGTCCCATTCCTGAAGCAAGATCACTTTATCTGCAATAAACACCCTGTCATTTAAGATAATCACATGATCAATGTCGTCACAAGTACCCTGTTCCAAACCATCACTACGAGAAATCACAGATAAAAAGCATCAGATCTACAATTTCTAAAAAAACTATAATTAAATAAAGAAATTAAATAAATCTCATTGAAGATATTGTTGAGTCAGCGTTTATTTAGGATTAGCCCTGTGTAGGAATTATACCGTAATATATCAGTATTTGAAGTGTTGTATCCCCCATTCCCGAGTCTAAAATTATTTTTTTGGGGTGCCCTTTATTGGAAGTTCTTATGTATCTCAGTCTTTGCTCACATTAAGACTATTGCATCTGTCCACCATAGCCTCATGGGTAAACTCCTTGTACATAGAAAAGTACATTCATCAAAATGAGGCTCAAAGTCCATTGGGATCAGGAATGATATTTTGCATACATCAGAAGGGATGTGTTTTCAATCAAACTTGACCATAGACGAAAGACACAATATAGAATGTGGAGGTCAACTATGTTACCAGAAATTGCTGCATAGGCCCTTAACTTAAAAGAGTGAGTTGCAGTTAACCAATAATCTGAGCTAAAATCACTCCCCAGATTTATGGCAGGTGGAGGTGGTTACACTATACAACCAGTGAAAATAGAAATGACATAAGACACACTAGGATCATCGGATTTTGACTCAGGAATATGATCTTTTTACCTAATGGCTTAAAAAATAAATTTGGAAGACAAGAGAGGACATTTCCAGCCATCTATTGTAACGCATTGGAGTGTTTTTACAAATGCAAAAAAGCCCTTTGCTGAAGGGGCCCAATTCATCTGAGTGGCTCCGAACTGGGCTAGGAGAGAGAGATACACAGGACCACTGACTATGAGCATCTGTCCTCCGATTAGGCAACCTCTGCTCAAGAATATTCTTTTGCAACAACAAGACAGAGTACTCCACCCCAATCTGCACAATCTACACCTACATGCACGGAGATAGAGGGGCAGCAACTGACTACTTTTGATCTGCCACCTGATGGTGTGAATGTCGCTAGGTGCTCTTCCACGAAATCAATTTATGCAGGGCACTGGGAGAAATTTGTATGGTGCTCGTAAGATGGATCTCTTACAAGCAAAGCTGTCGGACATCTTTTTTTTGTTTTTACTTTGGCCCAGCAAAACCTTTCAGTGGGCACTCTAAAGGGTATTTGTCAGCCCTTACTGCCTTTCTATGTTCATTGGCTCAACCATCCTTGTTGACATCACCAGTTCTGTTGAGATGTATTAAAGGTTTGACACACATGTTCCCCCCCACGCCATTTGTGATGCCCCAGTGAGACTTTAACATAGTCTTGATGTTTCTAAGCCCTTCGAACCAATGCATAGTTGCTCACTGAGTCTTCTGACTTGGGAGACTGTCTTCCATATCACAATTACGTCAGAACCCCAAACACTTTCAGTGCCACTGCCAAACACTGCCTGCTTTCCCCAGACAGGTTGGTGCTGAGGGCTTTCATGGCATTCTTGTCAAAAGTTTTGACTCCCTTTCACATTGGGAAGTCCATCGCCCGGCCAGCATTCTTTTCTCCCCCTTAATCCTCAAAAGAAGAGGAGAGGTTCTATCGGCTGTACCCCAAAAGGGCGTTAAGCTTTTACATTGACTATACCAAGGAATACCACATGAACTCTCTACTTTTTGTGGGGTTTACAGAGGCAAAGAAATTGAAGGTTTTTTGTAAGAGAGCCCAGTTGAGGTGGATACTATTTTGCATCAAGATCTGCTACACACTGGCCAAGAAGCGACCATCGGTAGGTCTGAGAGCGAATTCTACCAGGGCGAGCGGTGCTTCTACTATGTTGACTCTTAGACTGCCTTTTCTTGACATCTGTCAGACCACTACGTGAGCATCATGTATACGTTCATGAATCACTACTGCCTTGACGGCCAGGTCCAGTGGGAAAGGCACTTTGCCTACTCTGTCCAACAGGACTTTTTGGTAGGTGTCCACTCCAGAGACCCTTCAATTGGGGAGGCACTGCATTGGTATCCTGTCCCAAGTTAGTATTCAGAACACTGGTACCAACATTTGTTCATGTTCTGTGTCTGAGGGCACAGAAAGGGGGGGGAGAAACTGCTATCAGCATGTAAGAATGCTGCTTATATGTGCTCCGTTCCATCACATCCCGAGCAGTATGAAGCCAATCCGGAGCCACACAATACTAAACTAGCAGCATGCAGGACCACTGCTGACGAAATGTTTCCAGATCCAGGCTGGTCACTGTGCAGTATTCTTATGGAAAGAAATCAGTTTTTAGATAGAATAACCACCAAAAAAGTTAATATTTCGTGTAGTAAGTGGTATTTGGGTCAAGAAGTGGTATAGCTTCTACTGTATTTGCCCAAGAATATGACACCAGAGTGGGTAGTAAGCAACCTGACCGAGAATGCACCATTTGTAGGTCTCAGCTGCAGACAGCTTTAGCTGTCTGTTGGCCAAACCTATTTTTTCAATATACAAAGAGTGGGCTTTTGGTCAGTCCCTTGCACATTGCTATGGCGCTTTGTTGTATGTCTCTCTTGCCTGATCTTGAATTGATGCATTTCCTCCCTGTTCCTATGTTTGTCCCTCCCCAGAGCATTTTGATATCACATGTCTCTGATTACTTGACTTATACCTTTTCACTTCTGACATTGCTTGGATTCTGAGAACTACTTTTTCTTTTACTTTTAGCATCCCAAGAGAATGGCTGGGTTTTCCTGCTCTCTCACCCTGTACTGCTTTTTCCTGTAACATGCTGCCCAACCAGTCAGCTTATATGTTGCTTCCTCCACCGCTCCAAGCTTTTATTTTTAAATCGTTTGTTTAAGAAACTGCTCCTCAATTGTACCCCTCACCCTTCTTTATTTTCCCCTAAATCTGCCCACTCTACTTCTCTCCACCTGCTACAGCATGTTTATTTTATTTTATTTTATTTTTTTTGATTTTGAAGGGCAAAGATATTGCAGTTTGCTGCTGGGCCACATCTTTCTCAAACTAAGCTTTCACACATATGTATTCATTTAAAATTACCTGGCTACAAAGTCGTGTTGGAGTGATACATTTAAAAAACAAGCAAAATAGTGTCCCTGTCATAATGTGTATGCACATGTCATGATGTGCACTTGTCATGACGAAACTAATTCTAAAATTGCGAGACATGAGTGCATATGTCCGTAAGCACTGGCGAAGCCAAGAGCTCCGCCATTTAAAGACATGACCTATTGGCAATGTAGTCACTTCATCTAAGCGCCCGTCAAAATAAAAAGATGGACCCTGCGGTGGGACAGCAGTTGTGATCCAGTTAAATACCTTGAATAACAATGTGAGCTACATCTTGCAAAAAAATAGGAAGAGGAGTAATGCAATAGGTGAGTCGATGCAGGCAGCGGTGTCCAAAAGCTCAAGTATGTAAAGTCATATTCTCCTGCCAGAGGGAGCTTATCCATTCTACAGCATTTTTCTATTTGACTCAATACATTTTGACAACCTGCGGCACAATTTCAACTTATAGAGGGAGACCAGCTTTCCAATAAAGGAGGTTCATTCGGAAAAAAGACAAATGTTCTAGGGCAGTACTTCCTTTGGCAGAATATCTTTAGCTAAATTGTGTCCAGAGTGTTGCTTCGTGTTGTGTTCCTGAAAAACCTATGGGACATGTTCAATGTGAGTGACGACAGCAGCATCTATCCAGGAGCGGCCCATTCAGGTAAGAGCGGTGGGGCGGGGTATTCAACAGACGACGACAAAGGAAAATGTATTATTTAATTAATTTTCCCTCGTCGTCGTCTGTTGAATACCTACCACCCCCACCCCACCGGTCTTACCTGCACGAGCCGCTCCTGCTCCTAGCCAGACAATCTGAATGTGGTGTTTCTGGTCTTCAAGGCACAGCTCTACCTGTATGATTCTAATCCCCAAGGAAAAGCCACTTCAAGAAATCCCTGCTCCATAAACATTTTGATTGAGTGTACTCCCACAGACCGCACAATGGATGCCCTTCTTCTACTGTCAATAAAACTGGAAAGTTATGGCAGCCTGAGAGCACTATCTTGGCTGACAGCCCATAATGGAGATGCAAAAGGGCAGAGTGTCCCTTGTCACCCTGTACACCCAGAATACCCAGTACTTTCCGAACTTCCGCTGGCAGGCACACGCTGCAAAGAATCATTCACATCTTCCAAGGTAGTGCCTGGCAACACTTAACATTCTACTAAAGTAGTTACCAAATTTTAGAACCTAGGTATGAAAATGTACAGTCACCAAAATGTGCACTTACAGACAGATTCATCATTGAAAAATGGGTTCGCAAAGGGCCAGATTCTGAGAATCTGGCCCTTTGCGAGCGCAATTTTTGCATTTGGGATTCCTCATCCCAAATGCAAAAATCGGTAATTGCGAAATCGCTAAATTACGAGGAATTGCATTTAAGGAATCTCTATTTGAGATTCCTTAAATGCAATTCATTAACCATTTTTAAATTGCGAAATCGCAATTTCGGGCCGCTATTTACCGCGAGGTCAAACCTCGTGGTAAATAGCGAAAACCTAGAAAAATGCTTTTAAATGCATTTTTCTAAGTTGCATGTTACACACACACATGTCCTTTGGATATGTGTGTGCGCAACAAAAATGTAGATTACATTTCAGGGGTGCTACTGGGTGTCCTTTGGACACCCCTGGCACCCTTGAAATCGCATCCTTATTTGCGATTAGCAAATTGCTAATCGCAAATAAGGAATAACTCCCCATTCATTCCTATGGGCCTTAGTAATGAATGGGGAGTTATTCCTTATTTGCGATTAGCAATTTGCTAATCGCAAATAAGGAGGCTGTAGGAATCGCAATTTATTTAGCGATTTCTACATGAATCCCGATTTGCAAGTCCTTAATAGCGATTCCTTAATAATTGCTATTAAGGACTCGCAAATCGGGACATTGATGAATCTACCTATTAGTGTCCTGCTCTGCAGAGTGAAAAATGCACATTGTCCTTTCTGATCAATGTTCTTAAAATTTCCAGTATGTTTTTAAAGGGGTCTGCATTGAGGAAATCTGCTCAACACCGGCACATTTAGCAGTAGTGGATGTCCTAAGATGGTGATCATTTGCAAGTGAATGCTTTTTTACAACGTATACAAATGTAGTAGGTGTGTGCAGTTTTGACATTTCGTTTTGTCTTTTTTTGGGGCGTGGGTGATCGAAAATGTAAACCTTCCATTTGAAAGCTTTGGACTTTGTGCGGCAACAAAAGCATTCAGTTCTTGCAACATAACTGACATTTTATATTGCATAGGCCGATGTATTTTTTCTTTAAAGACAAATCACATATTTTCTAATGTTTTATGAAATCAGAAAACACTTTTTATATGAGGACACGTTACTATTCACTTGTAAGAATGTGGTGCAGGTTATTGGTGATATCAGCGTTACAGACCATCACACCACCCTCTGCCCAATACTCTCTTTTCTCCATTCTCTTCCCGATACTCCCAGCATGGGTTCATCTAGAATAATAATGTATCTATCAAGAAAGAAAATTCCAGTAAATGTTTTCACTGTCTGTATGGAAATTTCTACTGCAGACTCGTGGAGCAGCTGGGATTGTCCCCTACAAGCATGTTTTGACACAACAACTTTTGTCTGAAAATGTTCATTTTATGCTTAGTATGTAAACATAGATTGATAGCTGCAGTTTTCTAAAAACTAAAGACCAACTTCTTCTTAATGTCTAATGCATCTCTGTAGACACGTGACTTGCATTAGGTGTAATCGCACCAGGGAATAGTGATTGAAGGGGGCCACTCCCCCGTATTATGGTTTGTATTATGGTTTGTCTTTTACTAATTAACAGGGGCAAGGATTTTTTTTTCCTTGTTTAAAGCTGATGGCACCCTTACTAAACTACTGTACCCTTTATATTTTTTAAAGCTCTTGTAACAAAGTAGGCATGTGCAGATTGGAAAATTGCATTTTTACATATAACTTATTTGAAGGATCGTATATGATAACTTATAAAATGCCCCACATGTATGTAATGAGGATATTACAAGCAGTTCGATGACTGTGTAATGACACTCGGATATATGCCTTATGATTATCATTCTATGCGGTTGCCAAACACGTTGGTGACTTCAACGTCCTGATTATAAACACTTGGATGTAGTTTCGTTAGCACATCTCCATTGGCTCACCAGTGAGCCAGTCCCCTAAAGAATCTTGCATGTATGCAAAACAATAATGCACTTGTATAATGTAGATCTCTACAGAGTTTTATGAACAGAACAGTTTTTCTGATTTAGTAATATCGATAGTGATTGAGTAATATATTCTATATTTTCCATTTCAGGTTTGAGGGAAGCTGATGTTAATGGAAACCTGTCATGGACCAATGGAAGGCCGGTGACCTTTAGTAACCTCAACAAACAAGAAACAAGGGAGAGAATTCAAGCGAAATGTGTCCTTGTCAAGAGGAAGAATAAATGGCAAAAAAGACACTGTAGAAGGGGGCAAAAAGAAAGCTATATCTGTTCTGTTCCTCAAGAAATAAGGGTAGTATTTTAACACAAAAGAAGTATGTTTTGCCTGCATATTTTGTTGTTGTATTAAAGAAACATTGGCACAGTAAATAAAGAGGTGTACTCTGCAAAAAAGCACATCAATTATTAACAAAAACAACAGATGTGATTGTATATTTAATGTCTCAATTATTCTAGTAGTGAGGAGCAGGGAGCAGAAACTGTTTGATTCTGTTCTGTTTACTGCAAAAATCACAGTTTGTCTTTTAAATGTTGTTCATATCAATGCAAATATAAGAAGCCAAAATGTTTGTTTTCCCAAAACAATTCCTAATTAGTAAAGGTACTGCTTGTTTTGCACCTGGTGGTGTAGTTAAATGAACATGTACATGTGTAAGAACCCCATTTAAAGAAAAATGATAGTAAAGAAAGAGGAGACAGTTAAGTTTGCCCAGTTGCATTAGAAGATATACCACATTGAAAAGGAAATATTTACAGCTTTGATAGATATTGCCATATTTAACATCCACACCATAAAAACAGTTCAGAATTGTCTCTTTTACTTCTCAGGCAGAATATATTTCGATAACTCCAGTTCATGGAAAGTCGGGTATTTAAGAGTGCCTTAGAATCTTAATGCCTGCGATAGTATGTCCTTATTATAAAAGAGTACGCAGTTTTTGTCCAACTACTGCACAGAGATGTGCAAAAGCCGGCTCTTGTCTCAAATCTAACATATATGATTTAATTACTATACTGCATTCCATTAATAATCTATATTTAGCATTCACACATTACAATACACATTCCATATGGAAATAAGGTACACAGCCTCAGAGTCAAAATAAAATGACTGAGGATTTCAAATGTTGCCATGCAAAGGAAAAAGGGTAAAAATTAATGAGGAAAGTAAAGTGGCACATTTCCCCTCCCACTGACTTCCACTGCCACAAAGAAATTCTCTCCATCCCAGCCTCAAACCTCTATGTTTCCTGAGTGACCAGCGCTGCTATTAACTTCCAGGTCTACGACCCCAGCTCCGCATCTCAAGGGTGCTCACAGCTTCCCACTTGTAAACCTCTCCAGGGTGTTTCTTGCCCCCTCCCCCTACCTACCATCGCAGTACGCCTTCCCGTCTACACAACTCTACCTAATGTCCTAATAATGATAACGGGGGAAAAACTAACTAGAATAATGCAATTAAGACACCCTGTTCCTAGATAGAAGTACACTTAACAAGTGTAGTTTAATTCATTCATTGGAATGTGATACACACCTTGGCCTTCCACTTTGATGGTTATAAACATTCTAGTTACACAATCCCCCTCTCAGACGTTTTCCTCCACAATGTTGTGGTTACTTTGATACCTGTCATAAATTACATTGTCTACAAGGTAGAAAGCAGATCATGGCATTTGGCCATCCCACTCCGAATTTTTGCTGAATTGCTTCTGGGTAACCGCTGTACGCATGCCCAGGTGTGTAAAAGCTCATTCAAAGGGAATGGCACTTTGCATGCAAATGTGTGACTGGCGCCATTATTATTATATTCATTGGGTTTCTAATACTCTGATCATGTATACTCCAATGGCTGGATTTTACGAAGAATAATATTACAATGTGTAAGAAACAACGTAAAATAAATACCATATACTATTTTAAACTATGAGTGCTTGAGTGAGTGACAACGTATGAAAACGATACATAAATATTTCACAGAATGCTGGGACTGTATGTGAGTTTCAGAATTGATTTACTCCTTCCGGCAGCAAAGGGGAATTTTGTAATTGAGATATGTGTTAATCTGTAGTATTTTTCTTTTTTGCTACAATAGTTTAATTTATACAACGAGTTGTTTTTCTGCAGTAATTCCAATATATCACAAAGTATATAATTTAGACATTTTAGATGTTTTTGAAGCATGCTTAGGTATTAAAAAGACATGCAGCTTATTAACACCCTTACAGATCTAATAATCCATGAATCTTGAAATCCGAAATATTTAGTAGTTTGGGCAGGGACTCAAAAATCCCTTTGCAATACAAGGGCTAATTAAGGGTGCAAGAACACATAGCCTGAGCCATGCTGCTTGCCTTGTATTAGCATATTCTTTTACACTTGTGGCTCTCTTCATTGTATTTTTGTTTCTGGAAAACAGTGGGCCTTATCCACAAAGCAATTATGTTTCTATACTGAATTTTGGATTGAAACAAGTTGCCTTTTAGTGGTCAAAAATATGCACATTTACACTTCTGAATATACTTGCTTAAAGGTAATATACGAGTTTGGGAGAATGTAAAAACTTTTGGCAGGCATGTTCCCATCATTGATACTGCAGGAAATGTACTCCTGTCAAGTGAAAAGGGTAAATCCGTTTTCGGGGGGACACCCATCAAAACTGTCAGAAGTGTTAAAGAATTGCTTTCTCTTGGATCAATCATATTATTTATGGAGAAAAAAACAGGTATCAAGTCAAGTTGAGAGACGGTTATATTTATGCACGTTACAATCTTTTCCCTTTTGAGTTAACTGAAATTCACAACTTGGAAATCCTGATCTACCCTATAGAAAACGAGGCTGCTGGAGCTTCCCAGCAGTAGGCCTGAAATTCTAAGTGCATTTTTAAAACAGTTGGACATGTGCTACAAACTTAGATGCCAGTCAATGGAGATATATTTCTGACATGTTTCGTGAATAAGCTTAGATTGTTTTTGTCGAAATAACTTTATACATTCATTCTTTATCCTTTTTTCAGATTCCACATGGAATACCATAAACGTGCACAGTAAAAATAGCATAGTTAATGTATTAACTATGAATTTAAAACAGAGTGAACAATTAAAACCACACAGTTCACATATTGACATTAAAATTGAAAACAAAATCACAAGTCTCGATACACACACCAAATAGCTAAACATAAAAGTATGAAGATAGGAGCCCAGGCTATCTAAACCTAAAACCAAAAACCTATCTAATGATCTACCATTTAAGTGGTAGTGGATACCAGGCGCTACCCTCACCTACAGCTAAATCCAGGGCAGGTCGACAATACAGTGAAAAGACATACAGTTAAAAGGAAATACAGACAGAAATCCACAATGAATGACTAACGCTTAGGCGTCAATAACATATCAATGAAAACATGATAGACTTCATCAGCTAGATATAGTCCTGGCATAAAGATCAGGCAGATGCTTCCTAATGTTCACAGCTGCTGAAACAAAATGTACAATGGATGGGGGGGCTATTAGCTCATTGGAAACAGATTGAAGAAACAGCAAGGCCTGCCTACTTTGCCCAAAATTTAAGACATCGTCTTATAAATCACTCACTAATTGGGCAGTAAAAGTACAAAAGAAAACAAAGTGTATTGTGCATTGGACAGACCAACCTTTCTCTGTTCTCAATGGGTACGCCGCCATCAAATGAACCAACTTAAGACTAAACCTGGTTAAATTTAATCTATGGTGGGTAGATATAATGTCACTCTTATACGGCTGCAAGCCTCACACCAGGGGAGTAGATAAAGGAGACCACTGAACTCCTCAAGAGGTGATATGGAGCCCTCGCAGCCTGCGCCACCCCACATAATCTAACCTTTAATTCTACTTTCAGGCAATGAAAGTTGAAACACCCCTCAGTGGAGATAAAATGAATATTCACTGGACCTGCTCTGGAGCCTGGATGCCCCGCTGGACCTGCGTCTGGAGCCTGGAGTGGGATGTGGAGGAGCTGTGGAGTCAATAAGCTGTGGTTGTAGACATTGATGCACGACGATCAGCCGTACCTGGTGGTGAAGTCTGGCAGGTTGCATGGAGACACGTTGCTGAACTGTGTGAGAAGTCCGCCTTGCGCACCATGGATCAGTTAATGGAAGAGGCGCTCCTGCGCACCAACCTAGTGAGGTCCGCATTGCAGACTACAATCCACCAATACACCGGGGTGCACGGAGGGGATTACCAACAGTGGGTGCCGTCTACCTGCATCACAGGCCAGATGATTTTGGGCTAGCCATATGCTGTGGAGGGTGAGGCCCCTGTGCTACGCCAAACTTGTGTGGTCTGAGCGCTGCAACTACAGGCCTAAGGAAGCCCTGCTGCATCAACTTCATCAGGAGATCCACCAGCGGACTATGCAGTGACTGCTATACCCAGCACAGTGAAATCACAAATGGCTTAGGCTCCTGCTGGATGAGTCACAGATTTTGGGAGAGTGCAGTGGATTGCGCCACTCTGTCAATGTCCAGGTAAGGAGAAGTTCGGACACATAGCGCAGGAGGGCCGGGGGTGAGTCGCTCATTCCTACCACACAGAGATGATGCAACCCCAGTAGCGTCTCTATCCACTATGGTGGAAGAGCTTTGCCCCACCACCTCAAGTAGTGCAGAAGAGGAACAATCATCACATGATGATAACTCACACAATCAATCAATCAGGGGAATTGAAAGCGCGCTATACACCCGGGAGGGTCTTAAGGCACTGAGGGGGGCGCAGATATGTTAGCCGAAGAGTCAGGTCTTGAGGGTCTTCCGGAAAGTGTTTAGGGAGGGGGCACCTCTGATATCAGCAGGAAGCTCGTTCTAGGTCTTGGATGCAATGTGGGAGAAGGAACCTCCGCCTGCTTTGGCTCTGTGGATGCGCAGGGTTTTGGCTAGTGCAGGTTTGGAAGATCGGATGTTTCTTTTGTGTACTTGAAAGCTGATTCTGTCGTTGAGGTATTTGGTTATGTTGTTGTATAGGCATTTGTAGGTGTGAGTGAGGATTTTGAAGGTGACTCTTTACTCCATGGAGAGCCAGTGGAGTCTACGTAGGTGTTGGCTGATGTGTTCGTCCGGGGGATGCGGAGAACTAGTCTGGCGGTAGTGTTCTCTAATGTCTGGAGTTTACGGAATAGGGACTTGTAAATGCTGGTATAGATTGCGTTTCCATAGTCCAGTCTGCTGGTGATGAGTGCATGGGTGACTGTCTTCCTTGACTCTGGGGGGGATCCATTTGTAGGTCTTGCAGAGGATGCGGAGGGTGTTGAAGCAGCTGAAGGTAATGGTGTAGACCTGTCGGTTCGTGGTGAGGGATGAGTCGAGTACGATGCAGAGCTTTTTGGTGTGGCCTGAAGGGGTAGATGGGCTTCCAAGGGCAGCGGCCACCAGGTGTTGTCCCATGCTGAAGGGGTGGTTCAAAGGACGAGTATTTCTGTCTTCTCGGCGTTGAGCTTCAGGCAGCTGTTGGTCATCCAGACTGCGACATTGTGCATTCCTTTCTGGAAGGTGAGGCTGGCGGTGGTGGGGTCTTTGGTGAGGAAGAGGATGAGCTGGGTGTCATTAGCTTAGAATATGATGATGAGGCCGTGTTGTCGGACGATGAAAGCTAGGGGGCCATGTAGATGTTAAAAGAGCGTTTGGCTCAGAGATGACCCAGTGGGACTCCGCTGGTGATTTACGTGGGTTCAGAGAGGAAGGGTGGCAATCTGATCCTTTGGCTTCTCTGGTGAGGAATGATCAGATCAAGTCTAGGGCTGTTCCTTGTATGGCGGCAACATGTAGTCTGGCGACTAGTGTGCATTGGTAGACGGTGTCGAAGGCTGCTGAAAGGTCAAGTAGGATGAGGGCTCCGGAGTGGCCTTGGTCTAGGATGCAGCAGATGTCGTCTGTGACCGCAAGTAGGGCGGCCTCGTTACTGTGGTTGCATCGCAATCCGGATTGGGATGGGTCGAGGATGGCGTTGTCTTCAATGAATCGTGTCAGTTCCCTGTTGACTGTTTACTCTGCAACTTTGGCTGGGAAGGGGAGGAGCAGGAAGGGCCGGAAGTTCTTGATGTCAGTCCGATCAGCTGTGGGCTTTTTGACCAGGGTCCTGACTTCTGTACGCTTCCAGTCATCTAGGTAGGTGCCTGTTTTGAAGGTGGTGTTGATGGTGCGTTGTAGTTCATGTGCGATGGCGGCAGCAGCTCTGTGGTAGATGTGAGGAGGGCAGGGGTCGCTGGAGGTCCCTGAGTGGATGCCTTTCATGGTTGAGGCGGTGTCCTCGGCTGTGACCGGCATCCAGGTGGAGATGGTGGTCTGACTGGTGTCTCTGGGGGGTGGGTGGCGTCTGCTGGATGTTCTGCGAAGTTGTCGTAGAGTTTTTTCATCTTAAGGAGGAAGTAGGTTCCACGCTTATCGAGAGGTCTTGGGATGGGGTAATGTATGTGGCATCACTGCGTGGGTTGTTGAATTCATGAATGACACTGAAGAGTTGCTTGGAGTTGGTGGAGTTGTCGAGGATTTTATTGTGGATGAAGTCCCTCTTGTTAGCTGTTATTCGACCTGTGCATGCGCTCTGTGCGCTTCAGGACCTGAGCTGCTGCTCGATTTTAAACTTACCTCGTTTTTTATTTCATTTGCTTTTCTTTGCATTTTCCCCTGTTCTTAATTGCGCCTGGCCCTCACTTGCACTCTAACTTTTGAGAAACACACCGCTGTTGGGCGGGTCCGCTTCCCGGCGTAATTCTTCCTGGTAGCGCCATCTTGGAAGTACATGGTGCCGCTTTTCGGCGCTAGCAGGTAGGCTTCACGCTCTAGTCGTCAGAAGGACGCTAGGCGTGTACATAAGTCATGAAAATTGTTGGCTCCCCCTTGTTAGCTGTTATTCGACCTGTGCATGTGCTCTGTGCGCTTCAGGACCTGAGCTGCTGCTCGATTTTAAACTTACCTCGTTTTTTATTTCATTTGCTTTTCTTTGCATTTTCCCCTGTTCTTAATTGCGCCTGGCCCTCACTTGCACTCTAACTTTTGGGAAACACACCGCTGTTGGGCGGGTCCGCTTCCCGGCGTAATTCTTCCTGGTAGCGCCATCTTGGAAGTACATGGTGCCGCTTTTCGGCGCTAGCAGGTAGGCTTCACGCTCTAGTCGTCAGAAGGACGCTAAGCGTGTACATAAGTCAGGAAAATTGTTGGCTCCCCCTTGTTAGCTGTTATTCGACCTGTGCATGTGCTCTGTGCGCTTCAGGACCTGAGCTGCTGCTCGATTTTAAACTTACCTCGTTTTTTATTTCATTTGCTTTTCTTTGCATTTTCCCCTGTTCTTAATTGCGCCTGGCCCTCACTTGCACTCTAACTTTTGGGAAACACACCGCTGTTGGGCGGGTCCGCTTCCCGGCGTAATTCTTCCTGGTAGCGCCATCTTGGAAGTACATGGTGCCGCTTTTCGGCGCTAGCAGGTAGGCTTCACGCTCTAGTCGTCAGAAGGACGCTAGGCGTGTACATAAGTCAGGAAAATTGTTGGCTCCCCCTTGTTAGCTGTTATTCGACCTGTGCATGCGCTCTGTGCGCTTCAGGACCTGAGCTGCTGCTCGATTTTAAACTTACCTCGTTTTTAGGTCTCGCCTGTTGTCGATGCGCATGCGCATCGAGCAAAGCGAGACTATTGCGAGTTATCCACACTTTATCTGCACTGCAAGGAATCGTGGCGATTCCTTGCAGTGCCCGTGAGTTTTAAGGTCAATGCGCATGCGCATTAAGCTTATGCGCATGCGCATTGACCTTAAAAGTCACGGGCGCGTGCACGTCCGTCTCCTAACAACACACACACACCCTCCCCCCCGCTCCGCCCCCTCCCGCAGTGTCGCATTTCTCTTTCTCCTCCCCCTCCCCTCTCTCCCCTCCGTCTCGTTTCACACACACCCTCTCCCCCGCTCCCCCCCCTCCCCGCCAACACCGCCTCGCGAGCTCGTCATTCCAAACCCGCCCTCCCCCGCCTGACCCCGAGCCTAGTTTATCCTCTTGTTCCCATTCCCTTCATCTCTGTCACTTTCTCTCTGTTGTATATGCGTTTCTCTTCATGGGAAGCCACTGTCCCCCTCATCGCATGTCACTCTCTCCTCTGAGATGCTTCCTCTCCCGGTCTTTTTCCCCTCTCTCGCTATTGTTTGTTTCCCTGTGTGGTGTCATCCTCCCTCTCTGCCCCCTCCCTTCCTTTTCGTTGTGTATCTGTTTCTACTGCGGTTTCAGCCTCACATCCCGCCCTGGCTCAGATGTCTCTCTCTGCAGCTGGCTCGCAGGCCCTGCTGGTGCCTGACCTCCTTCCGTGCCTGGGAGCAGCCCAGCCCCGCTGGCTCCAGGGGGAGATTCCAGTCTGATGGCTCAGGGCGGGCCACACCAGCAGTGTGTGCTTCTGCCTGCCCTTCCCAGAAGAGGCGAGCCCTGGCTCCCACGCGGCCTGACGCTCTCCCTTCGACACCCTAAGCCATGACTGTCGGCCACATGCACACCTACATTCAGACCCTACAATCACAGCACTAACACCGACCCCTCTGCCCCCCCCCCCCCCCCCGGCACTCACGCCCAGCATTCATCTCCCTGCAACCTACCAACCACACATATCCTTGCTCATTTCTCCTCCCCCCTCCCCTCTCTTCCGTGTCGCACCTCTCCCCTCTCCGCCCCCTCCCCGCTCCGCCCCCTCCCCTTCCCTCCGTGTCGCATTTTTCACTCTTGAATCCTTCCTCCCCTCCTATCGCTCCTTCAATCCAAACACCCCCCTTCCTCATCGGCTTTCTTTTATCCCTGAGAGAATACTTTTAAATAGGCCCCTGCTGGGCATTTTTCCCATTCCCTTCATCTCTGTCACTTTCTCTCTGTTCTATATGCGTTTCTCTTCATGGGAAGCCACTGTCCCCCTCATCGCATGTCACTCTCTCCTCTGAGATGCTTCCTCTCCCGGTCTTTTTCCCCTCTCTCGCTATTGTTTGTTTCCCTGTGTGGTGTCATCCTCCCTCTCTGCCCCCTCCCTTCCTTTTCGTTGTGTATCTGTTTCTACTGCGGTTTCAGCCTCACATCCCGCCCTGGCTCAGATGTCTCTCTCTGCAGCTGGCTCGCAGGCCCTGCTGGTGCCTGACCTCCTTCCGTGCCTGGGAGCAGCCCAGCCCCGCTGGCTCCAGGGGGAGATTCCAGTCTGATGGCTCAGGGCGGGCCGCTCCTGCGGCTCTGGAGAGACACCAGCAGTGTGTGCTTCTGCCTGCCCTTCCCAGAAGAGGCGAGCCCTGGCTCCCACGCGGCCTGACGCTCTCCCTTCGACACCCTAAGCCATGACTGTCGGCCACATGCACACCTACATTCAGACCCTACAATCACAGCACTAACACCGACCCCTCTGCCCCCCCCCCCCCCCGGCACTCACGCCCAGCATTCATCTCCCTGCAACCTACCAACCACACATATCCTTGCTACTAAATCCACAAAACGTATACTCATACTGCTGGCACCTGCCCAAATAACCACTGCCGCCCACATAACACCCACACACTCCTAGCATGAACACCCATGCACTTAGGACAATCTCACCCACACACCCCACTGCATTGACATTCTAGCTCATGCCCCTTCATCCACTTCCCTGATACTCGCACCTAGCAATGACTACATTGTGGCATCCTGCCCACTCCTAGCGAGCACACTACAATATGCATCCGCCCCCTCACTCTCTCTGCCCACCCTCAACGCCTCACCCTCACTCACCCTCACCCTCACTCTCACTCACCCTCACTCTCACACACCCTCACTCTCACCCTCACCCTCACTCTCACTCACCCTCAACGCCTCACCCTCAACGCCTCACCCTCAACGCCTCACCCTCACTCACCCTCACCCTCACTCACCCTCACCCTCACTCACCCTCACTCTCACTCACCCTCACTCACCCTCACCCTCACTCACCCTCACCCTCAACACCTCACCCTCAACACCTCACCCTCACTCACCCTCACCCTCACTCTCACTCACCCTCACCCTCACTCACCCTCACCCTCACTCACCCTCACCCTCACTCACCCTCACCCTCACTCACCCTCACCCTCACTCTCACTCACCCTCACCCTCACTCACCCTCACCCTCACTCACCCTCACCCTCACTCACCCTCACCCACCCTCACTCACCCTCACTCTCACTCACCCTCACTCTCACTCACCCTCACTCACCCCCTCACTCACCCTCACTCTCACTCATCCTCACTCACCCTCAACCCCTCACCCTCACTCACCCTCAACCCCTCACCCTCACTCACCCTCACCTTCACTCACCCTCAACGCCTCACCCTCACTCACCCTCAACGCCTCACCCTCAATCACCCTCAACCCCTCACCCTCACCCACCTTCACTCACCCTCACCCTCACTCACCCTCACCCTCACCCTCACTCACCCTCACCCTCACTCACCCTCACTCACCCTCACTCACACTCACCCTCACTCACCCTCACCCACCCTCAACCCCTCATCCTCACTCACCCTCAACCCCTCACCCTCACTCACCCTCAACCCCTCACCCTCACTCACCCCCACTCACCCTCAACCCCTCACCCTCACTCACCCTCAACCCCTCACCCTCAACCCCTCACCCTCAATCCCTCACCCTCACCCACACTCACCCACACTCACCCTCACTCACCCTCACTCACCCTCACACTCACCCACCCTCACTCACCCTCACCCTCACTCACACTCACCCTCACTCACCCTCAACCCCTCACTCACCCTCAACCCCTCACCCACCCTCAACCCCTCACCCTCACTCACCCTCAACCCCTCACCCTCAACCCCTCACTCACCCTCACTCACCCTCAACCCCTCAGCCTCACCCTCACTCACCCTCAACCCCTCACCCTCACTCACCCTCACTCACCCTCAACCTCATGCTAAAGATTTACAAAAAAACCCATAAACAATTCTAAAAGCACTAACTCTAATGCTGCGAGACCTATTGCATTTCTAATGCTTGTTTATTTCATTTGCTTTTCTTTGCATGTTCCCCTGTTCTTAATTGCGCCTGGCCCTCACTTGCACTCTAACTTTTGGGAAACACACCGCTGTTGGGCGGGTCCGCTTCCCGGCGTAATTCTTCCTGGTAGCGCCATCTTGGAAGTACATGGTGCCGCTTTTCGGCGCTAGCAGGTAGGCTTCACGCTCTAGTTGTCAGAAGGACGCTAGGCGTGTACATAAGTGAGTCATGCAGACGCGCAGCGGGGACGCCTGATTGACGCCGGAGTTACGCCGGAGTTACGCCCGTCTGCGCCCGTCCGCGCTGAGGACGGGCTGCAGGACGGGCTGGACCCTGTGACGCCTGATTTGTCCGCTTCGGCTTCTAGCGAGGATTTGTTTCGTGACTTGGTGTCTCTCAGACCCCCTGTGCTCCTGTGCCACCGTCGGCTTCCCCCGGAGGTCCTATGTCTGGCGCGGGTTTGCCCCTCGTGTAAAACTTCTTTTAATTTCTCTTCGCAGGCTGCCAGGAAGTCTGGTCTCCCTCCCTCTGGTCTGCCCATTTCTCAACCTAAGCAGGGCTTTCCAATTAATGCGCGGTCCTTGATCAAACATAACATAGACTTCCATGACTTTGTAAGTACTAGACAACCTGACTGGGTCTTTGTCACTGAGACTTGGGCCTCTGAGTCTTCTGGTCACGACCTCCTTTTGGCTATTCCAGAAGGTTATGCCTTTCAGAGGCTGGATAGAGTGCGACGCAGAGGAGGTGGACTGGCTATTCTTTTTAAGTCCGCACTCTCCTGCACTATAAAATCTCTATCGGTCCCCTCAGACCCATTTGAGGCCCTATACTTCTGTATTGTGAATGCCCCCTCGAGCTCCTTCACTGTAATTCTTTTATACAGACCTCCAGGATCTAGAACTAATTTCTGCCCTGAGCTTTTTAGAATCTTGGAACCATATTTTGGTAGATCTCATTTTACCATCCTAGGTGACACGAATTTCCATCTAGAGGATCTGGCTTCTAAGGACACATCCTCCCTAGTCAACCCCTTGGAAGCATGTGACTTTGTCCAAAGAGTGATCCATCCGACCCACAAGGCTGGTCACATCCTTGATGGGATATTTTCTAATGATTCCAGATTAACAGTCGGCGTTCCTTTGCCGATAGTCTGGTCTTATCATTTAGCCGTTCCACTGTCCTTGGACATTCTCTGTCCGGAGGGCAATTTGGGGACTAACAAGAAATGTCTCAAAAGAAGCTTTAGGAATTTTACGAATGAGGCCCTGGCCCCTTTTATCCGAAGCACGAATATTACATCCCAGCGGATGGTGGATGAGACGGCCCTAGAACTCGCTGACTCTATCTCCAAAGCAGTTGATGAGTTAGCACCCGCCTCACTCAAACATGTGGCACGACATAAGCCGACAGCCCCCTGGTTCACGGAAGAACTGAGACTCCTTAGGCAAAAATGCAGAAGGAAGGAGCGATGTTGGCGCAAATCTTGGGATCCTAAAGATCGAGAAGTTTATAAGGGCCTGTTACGAGATTACAAAAACAGAGTCATCAAGGAGAAACAGGATTATTTTACCAACTTAACCTGTTCTCTCACGTCATCTAAAGAGCTTTTTAAGATCGTTGACTCCTTATGCTCACTCCAGGTACCCGACCCTGTGGTTGTTTCACAGGAGCTATGTAATAACATCTCAGATTTCTTCTATAAAAAAATAGATGACATCTATTTGGCTCTTCAATCACAGAGGAACACTCTTAGTGAGGAGGACCTCTCCCGAGTTAAACATCTGGAATCCTGGGATGCGGCTGCTCCCCAAGTCTTGAACCAATTTCCTTTGCTCTCCTTTGAGGGTCTCAATCTCCTATTAGACAAAACGAAATCTGCTTCTCCTTTGGACCCGGTTCCTTTGAGAATACTAAAGGACTGTAGGGATATTATTCTTCCTCCAATGTTGAAAATAATGAATGGAGCTTTGGAGCAAGGTATTTTCCCGGTGGCATGGAAGAGGGCCATTGTAAAACCTCTCCTTAAAAAGCCCACCCTTGACCCTGGTCTATTGAAGAACTTTAGGCCTATATCCCTTCTGCCGGCCCCTGCTAAGATGTTGGAGGCCCATCTGAATTGTCATCTTTCCAACTTTTTGGACGCCTCAGGGTTCTTGGATGGGTCCCAACATGGCTTTAGAAAGCTGCACAGCACGGAGTCTGCTTTGACGAAGGTCGCAGATAACATCCGTCGGAAAGTCGATCTGGGGCAGACTACCGTGCTAGTTCTGCTGGATCTTACAGCAGCATTTGATACCCTGTCTCCCGGTACTTTAACATCTAGGTTAAGGGAGGCAGGGGTAGCAGGACCGGCCCTGAGTCTCCTGAACTCCTTTCTACATCAGCGAGAGCAGCGAGTGATGCTTGGGGATCACCTCTCCCCTGTCAAGTCATTGCAATGTGGGGTGCCACAGGGGTCGGCATTGAGTCCGACCCTGTTTAATATCTACGTGGCCCCCCTTGCAAGACTAGTAAGATCTCAGGGGATGGAGGTAGTGTCGTATGCCGACGACACGCAGATTATGGTGTCCCTGACCCACTCTGTGAATGTCACCGCGTCCAACTTTAAGTCCTGTATGCAACTTGTTGCAGACTGGATGATTCTCAACTCATTAAAGTTGAACGGTGACAAAACGGAGGTCTTGGTCTTCGGCAAAGACCAGGGAATGTGGTCAGGTGAGTGGTGGCCCTCATCTTTAGGCATCTGCCCCACACCCACACAATCTGCTAGGAACCTAGGCGTCATTTTTGACACCCGGCTCTCCATGGAACTTCAGGTGAATAGGACAGTGGCCACCTGTTGGGGTGTCATCAGGATTCTGAAAAGAATCGTTCACTATCTTTCCCCACAGGCACGTAAACAGGTTGTGATCGCCCTTGTTGGCTCAAGGCTGGATTATTGTAACTCACTCTATGCCGGGGCCAACAAGGGCCTTCTTTAACGCCTACAGGTTGTGCAAAATGCCGCGGCGCGCTTCGTTCTGGCCCTGCCGTGGATGTCTTCTGCGACCTTGGCAAGGAAGAATCTCCATTGGCTGCCTATTCCTTTCAGAGTTTCGTTTAAACTTCTCTGCCTTACTTATAGCGCCCTGAGGGCAGGCCCGACTGATGCCTTGGGTTCCTTGCTCTCTAGGTATGTTCCAAACAGATGTCTTCGCTCGCTAGAGCTTAATCAACTGGTAGTCCCACGCGCTAGGATGTCAAGATGGGGGAGCAAGGCCTTCTCCATTCTTGCACCACAACTTTGGAACACTCTTCCCCTGGAGATCAAACTACAGCCTTCACTTGATCTTTTCAGGAAAGCTCTGAAAACTTGGTGTTTCGTTAAAGCCTATCAGTGAGCTCTTGTTTCTGGTTGCCCTCAGCTAGTTTTTGAGTTAGGCGCCTTGACGCCCACTGGGCATAATTGCGCGTAGACAAATCACATTTCATTCATTCATTCTTGGTGGTCCTGTCATGGCATCCTTATAGGTGGTGTAGATTTTGGGTGTCTTGGAGTTTCTCTAGTTCTTCTCCAGGTGTCTGCAGGTGCGTCTTGCTTCTTAGAGATCAGTGGTGAACCAGGTGCCTTTCCTGGGGTGCTGTTTCTTATGGTTGGGTAGCAAGGTGACCTTGTATGCGCAGTTGGAGATCCAAGTGTGGAGTTCTCTGGCTGCGACGTTGGTGTCGAGTGCCCAGGTGTGTTTGTTTCGGGTGAGGGTGGAGTCGAGTTGCCCATCTGTATCATTGCTCGAGTTCCTCCGTGGTGTGCGTGGGGCTGGTTTGGGTGCCTTGTGTTTGTCAATGGCAAAGTGTACACAGTCATGGTCGGTCCATGGCGTTCGAATTGTGTGGCTGAAGTGAACGCTGTTTCCTGCAGCAAAGATGGGGTCGAGGGTGTTGTTTGCTCTGTGAGTCTGTGTGGTGACGAGTTGTTTAAGTATGATGTTGGTGAGGTTGTCACGAAGGATGGTGGAGTTGGGGTCGCTGGGGTTGTCAAGGTGGTAGTTCAGGTCTCCCATAAGTATGTCGTTCGTTGAGGCTATGGCGTGGGGTGCGATGAAGTCGGGGATGGTGGTGGCAAAGGGTGGCCGGGAGGTCTGTAGATGAGGGTTCCTCGGAGTGTGGAGTTGCTCTTGTGGGCGATGGCGAGGCCTTCTCCCGGGTGGATGGGGCGGTCCTTCCTCTGGATCTTGTATTCGTCTGGGATGGCGGTGTTGATGTCGGGGCGGAGGAGGAGTTGTTCCAGGTCTCCATGAAGAAGGCATTGTCGGGCGAGAGTGAGTTAAGTAGGATTCAAATTTCCACGGCGTGTTTGTGTATGGAGCTCACATTGAGGAGGATGCATCTTAGGGTGTCGCCAGTGCTGGCGCCGGCTGTGTTTGAGTCTGGGGTGGTGGTTAAGGTCTGGCAGCAGAGGAGGCAGGAGAACTGGCCGTGGGTCGGGTTTGGTGAGGCCTGTTTGCAGTCTCTGACTTTTCTGGGGTTAAGTGCGTGAAGGGTGGATGTGCTGTAGCAGTGGGTGGCCTGAGATCCAGGGTTCCTGGAGCTGCTCGAAGTTGGATCGTGGACGGGCGCCGACGGGCTTGGCTTAAGCGTGCCATATGTGCGCCAGAGGCGCACGTTCGCTGCGCAATCATGCAGCATCCACCATTTAGTAGGGGAGGGGAGGAAACAATCAGCTGGGAGGTGGCAATGGGCAAGGACAGGGGTGCTAGGCCACAGGGGCAGCAGCGACCGGAACCGGGAAGTGCGGGCTACGAGAAGCCAAAGAAACAGATCAAAAGTTAAAAACAAGGGATAACTAACTGATGTAATCATGCTATGTATCCTCAGGGGGTGGGAGGGTGGCTAGGACTGCTCCAAACACGGGGCAGTGCATGGGTAGATTGGCATTCCCACTCAAGTGCGCAATGACTGTTTGGTCAGCCCACTCAGGCCGCCCAAAGCAGTCAAGCGCACTTCCCTGTTCACAATGCTGGCTGCATTACAGCCTGTATGTAGAACATGGCCACCCCTCTGGCCCCTGGCTGCATGACTTGTCCCGTTGCCGATTACCAATCCCACCACTGCATTGCAGCGTTGTGATTGACTCAGGGGAGGGAGCCTGGCAGCATACATCCTTTTCCTGGCAGCAGACCCAGGAGAGCAGGAGCTACAAAGACACAGGACACGGCTTCAAGGTAGGACTTCCCTCAATACATTTTTAACAACACACGCTCACACACACATCCCTGCATCCATGCACTATCCAATGTTATTTCCGGCGTTTACCACCTCACAGCTGTCCTGCCCCCGCACTTCTCAATGGTGGCCGCTGTGCACCCATGCTTAGCTGGCGTACCACTCGTGTGCCAAAGGCACATACGTAGTTGCGACGCATGCCATCACCACACATTCTTCTCCAATAAATACTAATACTAGGCACATCGCAACAGTAGAGTGGGTGTTGCAAAGCGGAGACATGAAGACCACTGTTCCCACTTCAGTGAGTGCAACCAAAAACTAACCTTTGCACCACAAACCCAACCATGAACCCTGGAATTCCGTTTTTGAGCCCCCAAAACACACACGAAAATCACATTTGAGACAAATGCACACACCATTTTTCATATTTTACATTAACAAAGACTCAATTTTTCATAATTTACCCCAACAAACACCCAATTTTCCATACTTTACCCCAAAACAAACACCCCATTTATCATATCTTACCACAAAAAAAATCTATTTTCAAATTTTACCCCAAAACCCATACACACCTAAAAAACTTTAAATTACCCCATTACTGACCTCACAATGCGTTCTGATCAAAGGCAAAGGTTAAGGCACCCGCGTTGTTGGAGTTGCGTTGTTACCGATGTACTGCCTGCGTTGTAATGGTCGTTTCCCGTGCCAAAGGCAACTTATAGGCTATGCTGTTTGCGTCCGTCGGGCCCAGGACCGCGCTCAACACCAAGGATCATTTCTCTTGGACACTCCACAGCTACGATGACAGCACCCTCCTCGCCATCAACCCTGGATGCCACCTCGCCTGTCAGGACCAACCTCTCCTCCCTGCCTGACATCGCCTTCGCCATCACTGACCGCTGCAGTACCACCCACAAGGAGCACCTTGGCCGTCAAGGAGGAGGTATTGCCATCACCTACAGAGGCACACTCCGACTGACAACGCACTCTAATGTGCCAAGGGTGACCATGGACCACGTCAACTTTCAGATCTGGACCAAGCCCAAGAACATCCTCTGTGGCACCCTCATGTGCAGGCCCCCCGGCAATGGCCCCCCATTCTCCAATACAATTGTAGACCTCATTGCACCCCAGGGTCTCCCATCCACCGACAATCCAACTCGGTGAACTCAAGATCCACCTGAACAACCCCAGTTACCAGAGCACCACCCCCTCATGGGGAGGGTCACGGACATCAGACGCAAGCAGCAAGTCACCACAACAGGCCACATAGCAGGACACATGGTTGAGCACGTCACCTCCGCCAGCGGGTTCTTCAACTACAGCCACAACACCGGACTCTCCTTGACCGACCATCATTGGTAATATCACGTCTTCACCTTGCCCACCGGATGCCACCACCATCATCCAACCCCCTCGCAGCTGGATCAAGGCCAGCGAAGAACATCTCTTTAACTCCCTCCACACCAACACTCCACCAAAGCTTCCAAATGATGACACCGAAGGTTGCAACCACCACTGATGGATCTCCAACAGCGCCGACATTCAGGCACCCCTCATGAACAGCACTGAGGGTAAGGCAGTCACACAGGGATAGGCTGGCCCCATGCATTGCTGGAGTTGCATCATGGTTGTGACAAGAATGCAGCAATGCGTGACTTTAGCGCA
This sequence comes from Lissotriton vulgaris, assembly GCF_964263255.1. Taxonomy (NCBI): domain Eukaryota; kingdom Metazoa; phylum Chordata; class Amphibia; order Caudata; family Salamandridae; genus Lissotriton; species Lissotriton vulgaris. The sequence continues at coordinate 438,289,194 of NC_141685.1, read as the reverse complement.
GGCAGATACGTCAGGATTCCTGAAGTATCTGTCATTACTTGCGTCATGGAGCACTCTCCAGTGATTACAGCGCATCCGTGCTGTCGCAAGAAGGGCGTCATGAGTAGTGTTGCAACGATGTCTTGTCGCAGCGCAGGAACACTTTTCATGACTGCGGCACAAGTATGCGCACTAACTTATTGATTGTGCACATTCCTGCACTGTAGTTTTGTTGCAGGGCAGCGCTGCAACATTGCTTGCAGTCTACTTTCAAGTAGCCACGTAAGACCATCTGATTAAAACGTATTTCTTGCTGATTGCACATTGATAGCAGTAGCATTAGAGGTCGCAATTTAATACGATCAGAAATATAATTATTCTCCAGTTCCGCATGGCAAAATATAAGTTCAAGTGCTAGCTAGGACTGGCAGCACCCTACTCAGGAATGCATTCTCAAGTTTCTGGATATTACAGTAATTTCCTCGAAACACTAGCGGCAATTGAGAGACATTTGGTAATATGTACTGTCACAAGTTCTTTTCTTGGCTTCATCCTCAATTTAGATGAAAAATAAACAGTGCCTCTATATTACTAGCAAACTCGGCCAACCTGGTGTGCTCAGATGGCTTCACTTTACATTATACTCCAAACAAGACCCTTAAGTAAGGGAATGTAGCAACTAGTTTTAATCTTGTTATTATTGTATAACTAGCAGCCCGTTGCGACCTTGTCCGGGAGCATTCAGGTTTCCCCTACCCCCACCTGCCCCGACATTGCCCAGCAGCCCGTGCACCCGCCCGCCCCGTCCCCCGCCTGCCCCGACCCCTGGCTGCCCCAGTGTAAGGTGCGTTCACCTGTCTTCGTGGTGGGGTCTACTACCAAGTAGATTCTGACAGTGAATGGGAAGACAGATGAGGTGGTGATTGTTATGCCCCAGAGACTCTGACTTTCGCCTCTGTGCTCCATCAAGACACACATGTATCTATTCATTATTAAAGCGTGTTGTAGTAACCCCAAATGGTAGCAGGAGTATCTGTGCATCCCAACATCTCGTCCCCGCCTGGCCCGACATACTAATGGTAGCAGGAGTATCTGTGCATCTTGTGAACTTTCCTCAGCCGATCCCCGTCCCCCGCCTGGCCCGACACCGCCCTGCCCCGACATTGTCCCCGGAGGCTTACCTGATCCGCCGCTCCTCAGTTTACCGCTCCTTGCCTCTCTGCTCCCCACCGCGGCCCGACACCCGCCTGCCCCGACATTGTCCCCGGAGGCTTACCTGATCCGCCGCTCCTCAGTTTACCGCTTCTCACCTCTCTGCTCCTCACCGCCTGTCTGCCGCCGCTCCTCCCCCGCGCCATGTCCGCCTCTCCACTGCTCTCACCGCCGCTGGCCTCACGTCACCGCTCCTCCCCCGCGCCATGTTCACCGTTCCTCGGACGCCTCTCCTCCCCGTGGTGACATGAGCATGCACGTCGCGGCCGGCGCTACTTTGGGGGGGACTACTTTTAAAAAATATATAAATATTGTAACTAACGTTTTATTTTGACATTTATGTAGCCTATAACCATCTACACACCCTGACGATTTCAACGGTGTATCGGGTGTGTAGATTGGTGCAGTGGTTCCTGAGTTTACCCGCCTCAAAGCCTAAAAGTTCTTACTTTATAATAGTAGTATAGATAGGCCCTTGATTTCACCCTCTTAGTGCCATAAACCATAATGCAAGTTTTGGATTGGTTAATGGTGAGATTTAAATCAAAACCTTAAGAACCGATCAAACAACTTCTGCAACTCATTAGGGATCCTTGCCAGAAGCAGCTACGTAAAGGAGGCCTGGAACTGCCCCAGTAGTTACTCAGGCCAAATCTTTACATGAATTACCCAAGTGTTTCAGGAGACCATTTAAAAAAAGTGTGAATAAAAAGGGGGTGAGCCCACAGCCTTGCCTCATGCCCCTGTTAAGTAAAAAAGGTACTGTAGTTTCACCATTGGGGACATATCTTACACCAGCAACACCTTATTGTGTCGTCTCAAAAAGCAAATTATGTGTTTGTCTCCCCCTTATTAATCATATTAGTCCACAATTCAGATCAGTTTATGTGATTAAACACAGGAACATAAATCAATAAAAGCTAAATAAAAATTACCTTTTTTGGCTCTTTTATATTTAGTAATTAACTAGCAGCCCGCCCCAGCGTTGCCTGGGGCAGAAAGGGGCGGCGGGGGCAGTACACCCGCTCCTGCCCCGACCCCCTCCCGCCCCCACTCCCTCCTGCCCCCACTCCTCCCGCCCCCACTCCTCCCGCCTGTCCCTCTGTGCACACCCGCTCCCAGCCCAACTCCCTCCCGCCCTGATTTCAATGAGCATTTACTTTACCTGAGCTGCCGCTCCTTCCCGCGATCTTCACTTCACCGCCGCTCCTCTTCGCCATGACGCGCCCGCGCTCCTCACTTCACCGCAGCTCCATGCTCACTTCACCACAGCTCCATGTCTCTCCTCCTCGTCATCACGCACGTCGCGGCCAGCGCTACGTCACGGCCAGAGCAGCGTCGCGGCCGGCGCTACTTTCAGGGCACTACTTTTTTTTTAAAGTTATATTTTAAATGTACGTTTTATTTTTATTTTTTATAGCCTATGTCCATCTGCACACCCTGACAATTTCTACAATGTATCGGGTGTGTGGATTGGCGCTGTGGTTCCCGAGTTTACCGTGCCAAAAGTTTTGTGTTCTCTCTTTGTAATAGTAGTATGGATTAAAGGTAAAGCTTAAGACATTGTTCGATTGTACCAAGACCAGCACAAAAACCATACTGTAGGTCTGAAATATGTGTATTGTATAGGTCCATTACTCAAGGCAACCCACCAAAATCCTAACAGCAGTTTTTGCTATTGAATCTATAACTGATATAGGTCGATAGCACTTTGGATCATCTGTGTCCTCCTCCTTAAAAATTTGAACAATAGTGCCATAGGACCAAGATTGTTGTAGGCCCCCTCCTCCTCCTTACATCCCTTCCCAGCACGTCAGTCACAAAAGGAGCCCAGAGAGAAATATCCTTAAAAGGACAACTGGATCCTCATCTTGACCAGGGCCTTGCCCATAAGACATCTATGCATGGCATCCTCCACTTCCGAAAGCTCAAAATGTAATGTTTGCTTCCGCTTTCCATGTTGAAGATTCATCAATAGGCAGAAAGCATGAATGTAAGTCTAAGAAGAGGCTCACCAACTTAGCAGGAGGAATCATAGTATTTATGTCACACTTAGTGGAATACTTAAAGGAATGGAAAGTTAACAATATGCCAAAAGGCACTGCTACCTCCTAAAGCACTAGTAATCAACAGAGATTCTAAAGAATATGTTCTTATAACTTTCTTCCTATGTTCAATAGCCCTCTTTATATGACTTCCTAAGAGACGTGCATCTTCTATATTCCTTGGCATATAGCTTTAAGTGCATACATGAGATCTCTATGTGCTTTGGAGCAATATGATTCAAACCATCTTATTGGTTTCACTCTGTGGGAACATTACTTATTGATTTAATTTCCCCTCATGGTCGTATGTTAAAATCCCCCCTCAACACAGCCCCACCGCCCCACGGCTCTTACCTGCACGGGCTGCGGATGGCGTACTCTCTCTCCCAATATCCCCATCCAGACATTCCATAAAGTCTGCATTATTTCTGGTCAGTGGTTCAGCCAATACACATAAATTAACCACATACTCCCATTTGATCTGAATACCCATATTTCTCTCTCTCATCAAAGGGGAGTGTGTCAATTGTATGTGCACAAGGGGGAAGACCACACTGACAATAGATTGTGATTGCTAAACACATTTTCTACTACAGAAGAGTAAATAAAACAGTTAATTAAATATGTGGTGAGTAAGATCAAATAAATGGTACTCAAATGAGTAAAAAGGCAGGCGGTACCTCGTAGCAAGAAAGTTTAAAGCCTCACCATAATCAGTATGGCAGTATGGCAAAATATGTGAGCAAAATATGTTAATAAGTCACCTGAATAATGAAAGATTTTTACAGGATGGAATGTTTGACAGCAGATAATATTGAATATTAAATTCCACCACCCAAACTATTGAAACCAATCCTTTATACGTATTAAAAAGAGCTTTCATCTACCTGCTCAGTGAAATAATTATATCAACATTATGATTATCAAAATTACTATTACATAAATTTACAAATAAAAACTCTTTTGAATTATGCCCCAACAAAAATGTTGACAATGCGATGGATGTAAAAAAGATCTAGTAATTTTCCCTGGAAATGTTACAGACACCAGAGTGAGCAGTCCTACCTTTGATCGTCCAGAGTTTACTGCAATTACAATGGTATGATATGATCTAAAAAACATTTATATACTGGGGCTGTATGGCCCAAGTTTCTTAGCAACCGATTAAATCAGATCATTTTATTAGTCCCAAACGAATCAGTATTATTCAATTTAGTGCACTACTCCACTACATTACAAGAAGCAAATTTGTAAGTTGAAGGCGGGGAAGTCTATATGGAAACCTCATTGTTTGAAGTTATCGAACACAAAGTAACAACACAAAGTCAATAGGTATAAAATTGGGTATCAAAGTCTGAGTCTGGACAACATCAGGGATCAGAGAATTTGAATGAAAAATATCAAGAATGTTACTTCTTTAGGTACCAATTTATGATATCATGTGCCAGCACAGCATATTTATTTCGGACTGACACGACATAAGATGAAGGCGTCATTATTCTAGGCTTATCTTGGGCTTTCTCAGTTGTAGAATAATTAGATCTATAAAAATACCCCAAGGGAAGGTTGGGCTCAAGAAAGAGGAACTGAGACTATTAAGAAGATCAAAGACAATACCCGAAAACCTAAAGGTGATCACAACACATTCGTTGATATCCATTTTGGTCCATTTTTAACCCATGTTATTCTGTTGATAACGAGGAAATCTCACAGAAATCTTTCTTTGGAAAATGTAGGAAATGTGGCACCATTACCTTTAATTACCATTACCCTTGTTTCCACTCAAGGAGATTGATCTTGCCACCGTATTTTGAACAAAAGAGCTCCTTCATAAACCTGGGCAAATAATCAAATGCAAATAAACATTTTAGCCAATAATGAGAGTTGTGAGTAGTTTTCAAAGGATTTATTTTCCATCAAAATTTAAGATTCTCTGACGCTTCATTCATTAGTCAGGCATCAATCAGGTTACAGAATTGATAATAGCAAAATAAAGTTAGTACAGAGCATATCATAAATTTCCATACAGCGTGTTCCATAAAGGAAAAATCCCTAATCTAAGAAAATGAGGCACAAATGATGTCAGTAAGAACTCATGAAGAATTCAAATTAAAACAATAGTGAGATTAGCATGAAGCTAAATCAATAATTAATAATTGCAGAATATCCCATAAAGAGAAATAAAACATAGACCAAAGAAGCCTTGACCAAGCCAGTTAGTCAAGGCATAAAACTTGGGGATTTTAATAAAAGTCAGTCTGGAACAAAACCTACATCTAATCTGCCTTCGTCTGCCTCAGTTCTGCTCTCCTTCTGTGGAAAAAGGTAGGGCCGATGTCGAACAAGAACCTTTTTCAGTATTGCCCGGCGCTAACCGCCTCTCATACCACTCAATCTAGCAAGCAAAGAGGCAGGCGCTGGAGACTGGAAGGCAGGAAACAGAAGTTTATTCCGACGGAGCAGAACACGTCAACTCAGACAACAGGGTTTCTTCTCGAGGTGCTCTAACCGCATCTCTGAGGCCTGGCCTCTTATACACAGGTTTATGGTCTTTATTGCAGTTTATTACATGTGGCACATTCTTGCAAATACTTTGAAGTACGGAAAGACATCCTCAGAATCCCCGCTTCAAGCCCGTTTCCACACACATTTACAGTAGAAGTCCCCACCCCGGTCACAACAGGTGATGATTGTCACGCAGCTGGGCATTCCGCCGATTCCCGGAATGCATGTGGTTGATCGGATCTCATGGGGTGGGGGCTTTGATCAGTTGTGGATCCATTGATGGGGGAGCTCCCTACTGTACGGGGGCAATAAACAGCATCTGCAGGGCCAGGTGGCGGCCTGGGAACAAGCAGGACAATCGGGCACAGAGAAAAGGGGGTTTTATCAAAGGGATACAGGATCATGAAAGGGATGGAGGGAGGTGTCGAGCTGGGAACAGGATGGGGTTCCGAGGCAGGGTTGCGCTGAAGAGGGGTTTATGGCCCAAGCATGTGAGAGCGGGGGCTGTCAGCGCGCGGGGGATGCCCGCGAGGTTAGGAGAGCGAGAGAGAGAGACGCGCTGGCTATCGGCAGTGCGCAGAGAGGCAATGGCTGCCGCTTACGCGCACAAATGGGCCTAAAAAGGGACAAGATGGCACCGATAATGTTGACGCTGCAAACTAGATTTTAACACTTCAAAGTCTGTCCTCTACTTTCCTGCATCTGAAAATCACATTGTCTCTGCTCCCTTCAATTCTGCATCAAAGCCTGAAACTCCTCCGCAGCCTCCCATCTCTAAATCTGTATGAGCCTGTCTCTCGCAAAGGTCTCTGCAAGGGTTCTGAAACTACTAAACTAGGAACGCTCTTATATCAAAAATAATGTTACAAAGCAGGTGGGATGAGCTCAGTCTTCATTCAATTGCATTCTCCAAAGGACACCTCCAACCCCCTGCTGTCTGTGCACATCATTAATCAGGCAGGCAAAAATTCTTCTCACAACACATTCTGACTTCATCTCCTAACCTTCTTTCAAAGAAACCTTTCACTCTAACAAAACATATTACATTAGCTGCAAAAGAACTTATTAATTAAACAAGAAACATTAAACATAATGTGGTAATGCACTTTTAAAATATGTGTGTTTTCTATTCTCTCTAAAGCAAATAATTAAATGAGGCTTTGTTTAAACATTTCCAGCAACTAAATAGATATGGCTCTTAAGTTACATGCTGTAAATTATGCCAAGCGTTCTTCCACACTGAGACATTCTTTTGCTTATCTCAAATGCCAACTGGAGCTTTCAGAGCAGGAGCTGAATAATGAGCTGTTTCTTTTATTGTCTACATTTTAAAATGTTGGCTTAATTCAATACAATGTATATTCTACTAATGCACACATTTAACATTTTTACAAATTAAAATCACATTCTATAGTGAAAACAAAATCTAAACTAGCGATATTAAAATCAAGCTATGAAAATTAATTGTGCAATGTTTAACGTGGGTTGCTAAGTGGAAGGTGTGTGACTAAAGCCTGTGAACATCAAAGCCTCGTGTTTTCATTTTAGAGCACCAAATGTCTGTGTTTCACTTTTTAAATGCAGTTTTATTTCTGAACCTCAAGGCAGGTTTGACATTAGTGATGCTAAATTTTATAGGAAATGTCAACGCTCTTTGACTGTGAACCATGTTTATCTCATTTTGCAGTGGATGAGTTTCACCCGATCTCCCTTTCATCCAATGGGTGACTACTTTACAAGTTGGTCATGCTTCTCACTCTGTGATGGTCTAATCACTGGTACTCCCTCAAGCACAGTAACGAAAGGTGTAGCTTCTAGTGGTAAGAAGACAGGATATGTTTCCCTCTGATGCTAAAAGTATACATTTTAGTAGCATTAGGCTGAGGTGGAAAAGACTGTGGTGCAGTTTATGGCAAATTAAGGGTTCATCTACTTTGGCAAACATGGTGAACATAGCCAGTTGTACCTGGTGGATTAAGTCCAGGGAAAAAGCATGTCAAGTCATTCAAAGTAATGGCTGATGCATCCTTTGTAGCTAGCATTAACTGCTAAACCTGCAATGAATTCCTCAATTTTTTGATGACAGTGTCAAAAAAACTAGAGATCAAATATTCCAACCTATCTCCATTAATATGAGGTAATGTAATGTCACTACCCACCCCTAATTCTCCGAATCCCAGATTTCCAGAAAAATGGTTAGTGTCATCCCCTGTTTTGCCTTTCTTACTCAGTAGTCGCCCTAAATCATTTTTCTTTTTTGCTGGTGGGGAACACAGAGGTTCAGTTCTTAGTTTAGTTTTGTTCTTTCCTGTTGAGCCTGCAGAGTCTATGGAGTCTATAGAAAGGGCAGTCTCATGCGCACTAGAAGCAGTGCCTCTTTCCTGCAGCTGTGTCGTGTCAGAATTGACGGCCGGCCCGCCCTCAGCTCAGCTGCAGGAAGTGAGCGAGGAAAAATAAAATGAGAATAACCTTTGTTATTATCATTTTGCACAGCTGAAAAGCAGTGAGACAAGATTCCTCCTCCTTAGCAAAGGAGCCGCCGCTGGTAGAAGCGTACCCAGTAGTGTGGAAAGTGAGCACCCTAAGTAGCACTTCCAGCAGCAAGCAGCCCTCTTTCTCTCAGCTGGGTTCTTAGCTAGGCTGGGAAGACAGCAGTATGGGCACTGAAGTGCCCCAACCCCCCTCCCCGCCCTAGATGTTCATGAGAGTATTGTTGAGTCATATTACAAAAATAATAATCATAGTATTTTCCCTTATTTATCTCAAGGGCTCAGCCTGAGATGAGTTTAAAACAAGTTGCTTAGAGCTCTATAGTTAGTATCAACGCACATGTAAATGTGTTTAATTAAGTTACTTAGGTGTCTTTCTAGAAAAAAGAGAGTACATAGAAATCCTAAGGTTTAATAATGCCTTCCCTGCTGGTGTTTGGCCCAATTAAATTTAAAAGTATTTAAAAGAAGTTTTTCTACTTTTGTATGTCTATGGTGAAATTAGTACCGGTTACAAATGGGCTGGTGTATTCCTTTCTCCCGTCTATTCTAGGTGAGGTCTGTGAACAATTTAAAAGGATGCACTCACCTCTGTTAATCACAAAACGTGAATTTTTACAAATAAATGTATTTAATACCATGTCAAGTAACACCAGTATAATCTAATGTTTCCTTTGAGTAAGTCTGCTTACAGTGGCAGTTTGAGAGAACTTCAGGGCAGGGGTGCCTTCTGAGGTTGCAGGAATTCACACCTTTCTAATGAGGAGGGAAAACGATGACTATTGATTGCAGTGTTGAAGAATGCAATCAGTATGCTAGCATTTCCCCAGTAGGTAAAGTAAGCCTTGGCAAATGTTGCTTAGTTGCTTTTGTGGAAATTTCACGAAATGCCAGCTTTGGCAATATGAAATGTTTTAGTGCAAAATAGTTCTCGCATCCATTTGTTATATAAGGATGCACGTTGAGCTAAAATAAAGTGTGGAATCACGCGTGAAGTGAACAGCCACTCTCGTGCAGTTTGTCAGCATTCCTCCCATGCTCCCACGAAACGATTTTCACCAGGATGAAGTCTCAATTATGCAACATGGGATAATGACGTAATCTCAGGCATGTGTAAAGCACCAAAACCAAGTCAGTATCTACGTCGTTGTAGTATCACAATGAAGCACCCTGTAGTGACCGGCTGGTCACATTCCACTCTTTGTAAAGTAATGTCTTTCCACCTGCCACTCCTAGAGGGCTGGCTTCAACACTCACCCCACATCCTTCACAGGTGTCACCGGTCAGGTGACCCTGCCAATAAAAGGGGCCAGGTGCATGTGCCCTAGACCAGTTCTAGAATCTATGACACTGTGCCTGCGTGGTCATTATAACTGCATGGGGGCCTTGGGCCCGACCCTTACAGACCCATGATACCAGGTCAGTTGCACATTGCTCGAGCACGCACAGCCCTGCTACATCACCCGCAGCTTCTCTACCTGGTTACTGTTATTTCACCAGCCACAGGCCAGGCTGCTTGTCTGGTGTTGTGTAAATTGCTAACAGGATGTCCAACAAAAGAGAATGGAGCCTTACTCTGTAAGGTGAAGACCTAAGATTCAGAGGTGTGAGCTGAACCAGGCACCACACAAGTGCGTCATTTGTACAAAATAAGTGCCAGGACCTTCATCAGGAGTTTGCTCCACCCATTGCCCTGCCAGCGCTGCCAAAGACTGTACCTACCCAACTGCTAATCTTCACACACCTACAAGTGTGACAAGTCAGAGTGTTTGAGGCCGCCAAAGCTATAAGAATGGCTTGGGCTACTCAGTTGTTTTTAATGTATATTGAATTAATAAACAACTGTTCTGCTCATCTCTAAATTACGGTATACAACCTTTAGCACGCATTTTTTACAACGCACTACCATTACCACGCATCTTTTACAACGCATGCCATTACAACGCATAGCGCTTTGGGGCGATCTGACATAGGGAATGGATAGTGAATAGGTTAATTTACTATCCAATAACCTTCCCTAGTGTCCACGGGGACTGGTGTTGGAATAGTAAATTAAACTATTCACTATCCAGCACCCAAAGCACTATGCGTTGTAAAGGTATCGCGTTGTATAAAATGTGTGGTAATGGTATGCGTGGTAAAAGTGTGCGTGCTAACGTCATACATCCCTAAATTACACAAGCAGCGCCACCATGTGGCAGCTGTCATAAGTGCCGGTGTTGACATTTAAGTGACGGTGAGGAGCACCGTACACCACCTGCTCAAATTAAGCAGTGCCCAGATATGAGTCAGTGTACACCCGCTGCTGCTGCGGCTATCTGTAGATAGTCGCAACCTGCAGGCACCACTGCCTTTCTTCCCCACTGCCTTAAGCACAGACTTTAGCAGTCCCGCACTGCACCCTCAATATTCACCTATATTTGTGTAATTTTGCCCATCCCCATATCAGAGCAGGCAAGCTAAGAGGGCGGTGAGGGGCATGTCCAGTGAAAAGAATGACTGTTGGTAAGTTTCAGAGCTGGACTGTGCACAAACCTGTGACGTCAATCTCTAGCCCAGTACTGCACATTGTCCTATGAGAGCAAGGAAAATCCAATAATATGGACCTGATTAACTATTGCCCCTGAGTAGTACCCCTGGGACTGGGGATATATCACTGTGCAACTTTGAATGGTCTGATGTTTCTGCAGCCGAACTAAGAGGTGTGTGGTTGGGAGCCCAGAACCGTCACATTTTTGTAGTCCAGTCCCCTGGCACATTTACCTACCTTCTTTCATATTTTTGCTCGCCTGAAGGCTCGTAAAAATACCTCCTTGTGGGATTGCTCACTCTCCTCCATCTTCTAAGCGCTCATGTTATATAGGATTTATGAACATTCTATTCTATGTATAAGGGCTGTGATCTGTTCTCTTGTTATCAGTGAATGATGAAGTACCAATCAACCCTGCTGCAAGTACAATCTGCTTAAGTACCTTTTCCAATGTATTGGTACGCAGTATTAGGAAAGTTCTGCCCTGAAAATGGTTTCCAATATAATTAGTTTTAGCATCATCCATGCTGTGTATTTTAACTTTTTGAGATAAAAAATATATATATTCTTATTTTGGAGTTATGCAGTAGATTGACCGATTCTTCATTCGATGTATTCCATAATTTATTGCATAATATCCCAATTTGACTTTTTGAGTCGCTTTCAGATAATGTAGAAAGCAGCCGCTGTGCAGTATGACTATATGTGAACGACAGGTGGATGGAGGTAATTGTATATTGTTTGAGTGTTTCACCTGTTAATTCATACGTTGTTTATCTCCTCCATGCAAGCGTGTGTCTTCCTTTTTATGCCTTTAAAATGTCCTTCATTTTTGATCGCAAAAATAAAATGGCAGGATTTCAATCCACTAATTGGATTGGGATTAAAATGCAAACCCGCATCTTCCTTTTCTGTTTCTGGGCCAGCAGTTAAAATGCTCAGCAAGGGACTTTCATCCGAGAAGGACAATAAAAAAATATAATGTATCCTAAATATGACACATTTTTCGGAGTTTTGTTAACCATGGGTGATTTGTATGGTAAATAAGCAAGTTATCTAACGTTTTCAGGTACATTGTGGGTTGATGTGTTTCGAAAAGAGAGAGGAATAGAAAACATAAATGCCAGAGACAGAAAACGTGTTAGACTCTGGGAAGCCTTGGAATGTTTTTGGGGCTCCTCCTGAACATTTTTCACATGAAAAGTAGCAAAATAGGAAAACTCGTTAATCGTGAATCGGAATGGTCCTTCTTCTAATGGGTGTACCTTACCACCGATTATTTATCTTAAACAATTTCTCATGCTGAATCCTAAATATGCTCTGCTGTTTCCCATCTCCAAGTGGCACTGTTGCATGGACAGCTGTCGATCGATGTGACGTCATGCCAGAGAGAAACAAAGCAGGCCAGTAAAGGCACCATAGCGTGCGGGTAGAGTTGGCACCTGACCAGTATTTTACCAGCGGTATTTTCATGCCAAGACAAATAAAAACACGAGTCGTATAATTAATATTCGATGTTTTTCCTTTTGAAATGTAAACTGAAAGCAACAAATACAAGATGAAAAAAAAAATCTCAAAACCTGTGTTGCTCTCTAAACTATTCCTCAATGGACTTTAAGCACACAGACGATTTTAAAGCAAACAAATTGCTGTGCTTAAGAGCGAATACAGAGGATTTGTTATTGGAGTATAAGTTCCTGTCTTGCTAGAACCGCTAAACATGCACAAATGGCTAGTATTTTGCTTTGAAAAGGGTGACACCCTAGGTGCTGGTGAAGCTAAATTCTTTAATTTCACATCTCACAAAAATCAAGGACTCTCAATTTGTTTTCTTGATCAAAATCAGGACCTCTCAATCTTATTCTCAAATTTCTCATTTTGTTTATATGTTCTCAGTGGCATCTTTTCAAAAATCTTTAGTATTTAAAAATTGTGCCAGTTGTACCAGACAATCCCCCACAATACATCCACATTCTTCGTGATTCTGGTGCTAATTGTCTACATGTGCAACCTTTGTGGCCTCCTGTACCTTAAGGCAATTTGTTTGAGGGAGACCACACTTTTCCTGGCCTCATTGAAGGTAAATGTAATGTAAATGCACATCATACTCTGATAGGACCTTGTTCTCCAGGGTCCCCATGTCAGAAAGGGTTCCACTCTGAAAAGTTATAAGTTCCCTTCCTCACCCTCATAACCCAGGAATACAGAAAAATGGCCAAGGGGGGGGTCTTTATCTACATTATCATCAGAGCCAGAAAACATTTTGGAAAAGCGTGCACTCCCTCAGGAAAATTTTCCACATCTAGTTCCTTCTCTTGAAGGATAAAGCCCTTTCAAAGAGTAATGTTTGATATATTTAGTGCAAAACCTAACAGCTTTGGTGCACCATCCGGAGCTCCCACTATGCCAACAGATGTATTGGCTCCAAGAGGCCCAATATCAGTGCCATTGCCTTCAGCTCTGGGCCCATGTGTCTCCATCTTCATGCACTGGAATCATCCAAGTCATTACTCACTTATTGGATGATGGCAATGAATTGTCTTAGTTCACAAGGTAAGAGCTGAGGGACTTCTTACACATATCTGGGAAGATTACCTTGGATCAATAAGCCTTCCAGATATTTTGGTTCATATTTACTAATAGTTTATGCAACACAGTGCATATTCCGTACATAGAAAAGAAAAAAAACATTTAAGGATTGTTTATGGGCAGGAAGGTCACCATTCCTGCAAAAAGAAAACAATCCGGCCTTTAACCCCTTCGCTGCAGCGGCTATTTCGCCGCAGCGCTGGCGGGGCGGCCGCGCGGCGGCCGCATGCTGGTGACGGAGCCGCTCCGTCACCAGCCGCGGTTGAGCTATGCTGGTGACGGAGCGGTTCCGTCATGACCCGCCCCGCTCATTAGAACGCCCGCGCAGGCGCGAAATCAGCACCGCGCAGGCGCGGCGGCTGGGCCATGACGGAACCGCTCCGTCATCAGCACAGCTCAACTGTAGCTGATGACGGAGCGGTTCCGTCATCAGCATGGGAGGGGTTAATACAGGCACCCTTTCACCATGGTGCATGGGTGTTATGCATTGGCGCTTGTCAGCACACAGTGTGTCATTGTAAGGAGGAAGCAGAAATACACCATATCTTTCTAACTATAGAGCATTTCTGATGTCTCTCTTTCATGCAACGCAGCTCAGCAAGTTGCCTAGCTGCGCTGTGTTGCATGAAATGTTAGTAAATCAGGCCCCTGGCTTATAAGAAAGATAGAAGTCTACGACCAAATCTTCACCTTCAATTACTAAAGAGGTTTCTTGGAAAATGGAAATTCAAACCCTGACCATTCAGTGGATTCTTCAAATGCTTCAGAATCAGCAGAGGAGGGTTTGGGATATTATGGACATGGCCAATCAGTTTCCTTGATTCCACTCAAGACAGCCTGTTCCCTTCTTAGGCAGGTTGGATTTATAGCTTTGTCCAGCTTTCTGATTCCCAGACATCTCAACACACAATACCGTTACTTTGGCAGATAGAACTAGTTTTGTTTCACGGTACAGGACAAAATATGGCATCTGCTGTGATTGAACAACTGCTGTTTGTTAATCATTTTGTCCCTTATTTTGCCATTTGTTCTCTTAATTTTCCATCTCCTGGTAATGATGCAACTCTCCTGGAATGGATCTTGGTGCAGCTGGAGTACAGATCAGTCGATGACCTCTGTAGTTTAAATATGGGATTTTTTAATTTGAGTCTCAACTCAGGGGCAGGGCTGGGGCTCAGTCGAGTGCTCCTGGCTCATGGCCCCTTCCGAAGGCCGAGTCGGCTGTAAAAGGATGCTCTCTATGCCACTGCTTGTACTGCGATAAGGGTGAGGGGGGCGGCACCCGCACTGCAGGGGTCGGGACCTGCAAATTTTAATATAATTCACACAAACTTGAACTGGTGAGTAACCAGATTTGCTTGTTTTCAGCCCCCCTATTGATATGGCCGTAGCTCGCAGTGATGGCCGCCATTTTTTGATCTGCAGCGCCGCCTGCCTCAACCGAGGCTTATCGATGCGGCTGATTCAGCGGGACTGGGTCTTGCGCTGCAGCGAACCCCTACCTGCTGGGTCACCCGCAGCGAAGAGCACTGCTTCTTGGCACAAGAACACGTCGAGTCAGCCTATGAGTAGTGCTCCGCGTCATGTGTGTCTTGGAGCTCCCGGCAGGGATGCTGAGATAGCTCAAGGGTCGGAGCGCCTGCTGCTGCTGCTCCATGGAGGCTGCATACAGAGCCCAGGGTTGAATCCTCTGACCCGAAGCCTTTCTGAGAGCAGAGACGGGAGGGCTCTGGACCCGCCGCCGGCGCTTCAAGAAGAAGGACGCTGCAGCCAAGGAGCCGCGCTGGCCGGCAAGGAGGACAAGGAGCAGCCGCTGCTGGCCAAGGCGCAGCAGTTGGAGCCGGGTGCCCCACAGCCGCTGTGCATCCAGGACATCAAGACGGAGAATGGCACCCTGTTGCCCCTGCAGGCCGCTCCCCTGCGCTGCACCCCGTGCCCAAGATCGAGAGCCTGGACAGTAGCAGCAGCATGTCAAGCGGCAGCCCCTCGGGCTGCACCCTCAGACTGGAGGGCCCGACACCCACCAGCAGCAGCAGCACCCACAGCACCACGGCCAGAGCTTCAGCGTGGATAACATCATGACCTCGCTCCTCGCCACACCCAGGACTGGCATCCCTCCCTCCTTGTCCCTCAACTACTCGCCCAGCCAGGGCTCCCTCTACAGCTCGCCCTGCAGCCAGAACAGCAGCTCCAGCGCCGGGAGCTCCCACTGCAACATGCAGGCCATGAGCCTGTACTCGGGAGAGCGCTTCCTGACTTTGATTTCTGAACTATGTACACCCCGGACTTCTCCTGGCACTCCAATCCATACTCACTGGGTCACTCTCATGGACTTCTTTACGTTTTTTTTTCTTTTGCCCTGGCCGCCATTTTGCTGCTGTTCACAGCCTCTTTTCTCTGGACCCTGACCCGCCATCTTGTCCATTCCCTCATCATTTCCCCTTTTCCCTCATGTCCCCCTTGACGATCCTTAAATGTTTATTCCTTTTTCTGATTTGCCTTTTCTCCATACCCTTGTATCCCTCCCACCCTCCCTTGGTGTTGTGACTGTGTCCCCCCTCCAACCCCACTTAATGGAACTCTGCTCTCCTGTGTTTTTTTGGGCCTTGACCTGAGAAAACTTGTATATCTATGTATATAGAGATAACTCTAATCACTAGTATATGCAGTAGACCTGTGTACTCTCTACCATTCCTATGTGACTCTTAGAGTATATCCATTCGTATCCCTTCCCTATGTATATAGAGATAACTCTAATCACTAGTATATGCAGTAGACCTTTGTACTCTCTACCATTCCTATGTGACTCTTGGAGTATATCCATTCGTATCTCTTCCCTATGTACATAGAGATAACTCTAATCACTAGTATATGCAGTAGACCTTTGTACTCTCTACCATTCCTATGTGACTCTTAGAGTATATCCATTTGTATCCCTACCTTGAATGACTTTACTACCTTTACATTTGCATTTTTTTTGTGTATCTCCTCCTTGTGTGACTCTATAACTTGTACATTTGCAATTTTTTTCTGTTTGTATCTTGTATGCAACGCATGTAATCCTAAGTCTTTATGTATCGCAACTGGTTCTTATGTAAAGCGCTCCGACACCTTCGGGTAATGTTCACGCTATATAAAATCGCATTAAATAAAAATAAATAAAGAGCCATGTACCTAGCCTTCAAAGCCTTTGATTCGATCTGACATCTGACTCGGGTTCAGATGCTCACATCTCACAGACATTATCATGACGGTCTCTCCCAAATACAAAATATGGTGGTCGGTCAAAAATAACTCTGTGCTAAAGCTCTAGATCTACTACTTTGGAATTGGGCAAACACCTACATATGTCATAGGAACTATGATTCTGAGGGCGTATTCTGTAAGGGGGCTATGCAAGGAGAATCACAAGTGGGAACTCCTCCATCAGGTATTCATAGTTCCAGTATAAGGGGCACCAAAAGTGGACCTTTTAATCACAGATTTGAACTCAACAATAAGTGCAGTCATTTTGATCTGTTAAGATGCCTTCTAAGTGGAGTGGATGCTTCCTCTGCATTATGTGCCATTTCCCCTGATGCCAAATGTAACCCAGAAGCTCAGAGAACACTCAGCAAATGCCACCTGCAATGCTCTCAATTTAAGGTGCTTACTAAAAATGCCTTTTTCTGCAAACGGGTGTGCTTCCTAATGGTGTAATTAAGGTGATGTTACATCCTTGCTTGATCAATGGCTATGAAACCCCAAACAGCAGGTTTCGTTTCCATTGACCCACCAAGGATTCCAAATGAATGATTATAGACTAGATAATCTGAGCCTTCCCTTATCCCACTCTATTCATCCCCACATAAGTACATAAGTAGATTTGCACCATTAGGAAGTACACTTCTTTGTACAAAGGGACTTTCAGTGTTTGTGCTCTTTACCTCTCAATTAATAATTGGGTGTGTGATTACTACATGTTAGACCTGGCATCCTTGGCATAGTTTCCCTGACTTTTTTGCCCTCTAATGACCTGTTTTGCTGACTCCGTTTTGGGGGTTTTCGGACTCTGGGCATCCTGCCACTGCTAAATAGTGCTAAAGTGCATGTGCTCTCCACTTTAAACATTATTCACAATTGACATATTTAGTTTACTCGTAATTCCCCAGCACAATGCACCAAATGTGCTCAGGACCTGTAGATTATATACTACTAGTGGGCCTGAAACACTGATTGTGCTGCCCACTTAAGTAGCCCTTTAAATGTGTCTCAGGCCTGCCATTGCAG
Source organism: Lissotriton vulgaris (assembly GCF_964263255.1). NCBI lineage: Eukaryota > Metazoa > Chordata > Amphibia > Caudata > Salamandridae > Lissotriton > Lissotriton vulgaris. The sequence continues at coordinate 438,271,576 of NC_141685.1, read as the reverse complement.
AACCTGTGTCTGCAGTTTTAAACTGCCATGTCGACCTGAAAAGTTAACCCTCTTGCCAGGCCCAAACCTTCCTTTTTAATACATATAAGCCACTCTAAGGAAAGCCCTGGATAGCCAAAGGGCAAGGTGCAGTGTATTAAAAAAGTAGGACATGTACTTTTTTGTTTTACATATCCTGGTAGTGAAACACTCTCAAATTCATTTTTCGCTATCACAAGGCCTGTCTCTCATAGGTTAACATCAGGATTACCTTATTACATTTTATCAGTGTAATTTGCAACTGGGACGAGATGAACCCCCACATTTGTTGTCTCTGGAATTACAATCTAAAATCTCAACTTGTGGAGAAGATTTTGGGTTTTAATTCTTAAAATGCAACTAGTAGAAACTTGCCATTTTCTTACTTTAGCCATTTGGTGCCTCTGCCAGTATCTAAAAACATGTCTAGTGTGGGTGACAGCTAGGCTTTGTGCATTCCAGCCACACACAATGGGAGTTTAGGTGAGACTGATGGGCCATCCACATCCTGATGGGCCATCCTCGGCAGGATGGGAGGGAGGAGCTGGCATTTACACCTGAATAGGCTGTGTTTTGTCCCCATACAAAGGACTGCATACCTTCCTGTGTTGCGTCTTGACCCAGTGCAGGAAGGGCAGGGACTCTGTACACTTCAAAGGCCTCTTTTAGAAGACTCCCCCACTTCAAAGGCAGAACTGGATATAGGTACTGGACCTCAGACACCACCACTTCAGTACACTACTGGACCTCTGGATACTCTGCTAGGAAGAAGGACTTCTGTGCTTCTGAAAGGACTGCCACTCTGCTGGACTACTACTCTGCGTGACTCATGCTCTGCCGTGCTGACGCCTGCTGCCTTCCTTACATGAAAGTGAGAAGGACTGGGCTTGCATCTCTCCAACCCAACGCCAGAGTGACTCCAAGGGTTTGCTGGCTTGCCTCCTGTTTTGAAATCTCAGGGACGTCAAAGACTTCCAACTCTCCCTGCTACAGCACCTGGGCTCTGCCATCTGTGAGTCCTGCCCTTCCAAGTGGTGTCAATCCAGTCCGGGTCTTGGAAGTGGGTATAAAGTGCTGCTCTAAAAGAAATCACTGCATCGACGCTGTTGCGCTGCTCAGAAGCGGCGCATCTCTATCGACAGCGAAGCATTACTGCTGCGCAAGGATTGAGTGCACCACATTACTGACTGTGCGGCACATTGCCTCCATCCCAATGCATCTTTTGACTTTGTGAGGCTCAGAGTCAATGCAGAACATTCATCCTGGAGTTCTACAATGATGCATTGCCTCTTTGCTTCTTTCATTCCGCTCTGACGATGAAGAATCCCCTCCTTGCATCAGGCATCTCTACTCGGTCGACGATGCAAGGAAAGTACTTTGCAGGCGGCCAAGGCTGGTCACGCTCTCTATTGCGTTTGTCCAGAACGTTTGTATTTGACCCGGTCTAGCACGACCAGATAGCCCTAGCTGGCACTTTATGCTTTTAAGCACTACATTTCAGTTTATTCTTTATATATTCATAATTTCACTTATGCTTATTGGATTGTTGCCATGGTGGTCTTGTTTTGATCATTAAATTAAGCTTTATTTTTCTAAACAGGTGTGGTATCTTTTAGTGTGGTGTTTTTACTAATTTAGGGTGTGTATCTGACTTACCCTGACTAGGATTGTGGTTCCTGCTTGGACGGGTTGCATACCCCTGCCAACATGAAACCCAATTTCTAACACTATATCAGAATTATTGATTACTTTAAAGCAATTTTTGAAGCACAAGATGTTGAGAGTTGTATAAATAACTTTTGTGTTGTTCAAATTTTACCACGTTTGTTTGCTCATTTATTTTGTTTTCCTGTATTTTAATGAGAAATTAAAGTAATCAATGTTACTAATATAAGCTGATATACCCTGCCACACTGGGACGAGAGATGAATACTGGTGTGGCTCATTCTTATGTACACATTTTGTAATGCAAGGCTGAAATACTTAAAAACACTTTAGCCAAAGTGACTCTTTGGCCTTCCAGATTTATGCTGTTTTTTTTGTCTGGGTGCAGTCAAATTTCTAGATCTTTTTACATTCTAAAATTTGCTATGGATCTTACATATATTATTGTCCTGCTCAAGAGGCTACCAATCTGGTGTGTGGGGAATGTCTGATTATGTCTTCATACTGGAAGGAGTGCTAGATAAGGATTAAAATTAGGCAAAGAAAAATGCATGTTTGGGAAGAAAGACGTGGAATACTTAAGTCAGATGATCGCAGACGAGGGAATAAAGACCATGCGTGATTGCACCAACTCCTAAATAATCTGTTTTGTGTTGGTGCAGTGTGAATTTAAAGCAATGGTTTCTCTATAATTTGCAACAGTGACTGAGCACCTGAACAGATTACTGATGATCGGAGTGAATTTTAAATGGGAGGGGGTAGATGACCAAACTCATTTAGTTTCTAAAGTAAAACTGAATCTATTTTACAAGACTTTACTCCAGGGAAAACAGTTTACATGACCATTGATACTAGTGATTAGGATGTTTGTTATCTTAAGGAAAAGTATGTTGAGGCTACAGGGACGTTTGAACCATATCATCGCAAAAGAGATGCTTGCTTCCAAGTGGACTGTAGACATTTTTTACTTATGTGTGAGGAACAAAATTCACGTAGAGAATAGACCACAAAAAAGTAATCTGCATTGTTAAACCTTGCCTTTTTGACAGGTTAAACCCCAAACTTGTTGTCCTATTTTTCGTTGGCTATCAGATTCTTGGCACTTTACTACCGCTGTTCAGTGCTAAAGTGCATATGCTCTCTGTATAAATTGTGACAAGTCCCCAGTAAAGTGCACTGTGTGTGCCAGGTCCTTTAAATCAAATGCTACTATTGAGCTTGCACCACTGGTTGTGCCACTCACACATGTAGCACTGTAAATGTGTCTATGACCTACCATTGTAGTGTCTGCGCTCACAGTTTGTAAACTGCCATGATGACCTGGCAAGTGCACCCCCTTGCCAGGCCCAAACCCTATCTTTCTAGGACATGTACTGGTGTGTGTGATAGTGGTAGTGAAATACTGTGTATATTATTTTTCACTATTAAAAGACTATCTGTCCTATAGGCATATCATTGGAGTTACACAGTAACATTTTTACATGTGTAACTTTCAATAGGGACAAGATATAAGTTTGAAGTTTAGGCGCTCTGAACACAGAATTTATTAACACACCTTTTGGTTAAGGTAATTTTAAAATCCAGCCCAAACTGCCAAGCCAGATCCTCTCTGGACTGGAAACAAGCATACTGAGACCTGTTTTAGGGCATCACCCTTCATCAGCCAGGCTAGCTTGAATCCAGTAGTGTAGTGAGCATGGGACCAACGTCTGGGCACACCCTTCGCACTTAGGGCAACATATGCAAAAGAAACAATTGATGGACAGAATGCTGAACAATGCAAACATTCACCCCCAGTCACAAGGATCTGGGCTTAATCCATCATTCTTTTGCTCACCACACCATCCCAGTTTGGACCCAGCCATATGCAAATCAGTCTTGACCCTGTGCCTTTTGGGAACAGTCCAGCCCGAACTGCCAAGCCAGGTTCTCCTTGGACCAGAAACAAGCATCCTGAGACCGGTTTCAGAGCATCACCTTTCATCAGCCAGGCTAGCTTGAATCCAGTGGTGTAGTGAGGACGGGACCCACGTCTGGGCATACCATTCCCACTTAGGGCGACAAATGCAAAAGAAACAATTTATGGACGGAATGCTGAACAATCCCAGTTTGGACCCAGCCATATGCAAATCAGTCTTGACTCTGTTCCTTGTGGGAACAGTCCAGCTGTGGAACTGAAAATTCTGGACCCGTGTTATAAACATCATCGTATCATGACGATTTTGGTGTCAGCAGACCGCAAATGATGAAGGTAGTGTGTTTGAGTGTTTTCGCATGAATCGATCTAAGCAAACACTCTGTATTCATGAATTTAGTCTGAACCCTTGGGTTCCATTTTGTGAATGGCAGCCATTTTGTGATTGCCCTCACACAGGCAAATGACTAAGGCCAAAACGAGTCTAAAGGACACGTACACCTTTGCTGACTCCTCTGTGACCTGGGCAAGCTGCCTCCACTGCCTGAAGCCAAACCTGTTTGGCCAGTTCCTTTCCCAGTGGCGGAATGAGATTAGTATCAAAGCACTACATGTCATAAGCCTTTCATCGCACACAAACCATGCCTAATCTTACACACACCTGTCCCTGTTTCTTTCTTTATGACTTGCTTTACGAGGAGGAGGTGATGAGAAAACTAGGCCTTGTCGGGTAATTGATTATGGGCTGGACAAACTAATATGTGGGCTTGTCATCATGACTCTGCTTTTTCTTTGTAGTGAAAATATGTGAAAGGTCAACTGTAAAATAAGGAATGTTTGCCTAAAGCAAAATATTTTGTATAAAAGAGAAGGCTGGCTTTGTAAGTTTGAGCAGTCTCCTGAGAACATACACCGTGTTGTACTTCTAGGATACCTGTTACTGGCTGCAGCCAATAAATATGATCCTTGACTTCACCAAGAAGACTCTGTGTTTCTGTAGTCTGAAAACAGGAAAAACTCAAAGTCTTCGGGTGTGTTCCCTGGCACCGCTGGGTTCTTAAAAACCCGGTACTTCAGTTGGCGCCCAACGTAGGGCGGTTTCAGCGGTACCGGTCCAAGCCAGAGGTTCGTGAGGAGCTTTGTGTGAAAATTCTGGAGGAAGGCCGCCACTTCATCGACCCCTTTATGTCGACGTGGTCCGAAAGTCTTTGCTGCGAGGTTCCCCGCTTCCCGACGGCTACAAAGGACTGCGGCCCTGACTATCGCCCTGTTTTGGACCCTTGATGATTGGTAGAGCGAAACTATAGACGAGTCTTCTGGTGACGTCATCGATACTTCAGTTCAGTATGAGTGGAGCGTCTCCCAGTCCTTAGTTTGTTTTGGTATCCTTTAGTGGATGGCTTTGTTTGGAACTTGCAAGAACCAAAGCCGAAGGACTCGTGTATTCACGAGACTATCGTATTCGATAATCCTTTGAAGTTTGAAGCTAGACTAGAGAGCGAACATGCCTGGTCTTAGCAGACTTGGAAATTTGTTTTGTCTTGGTTGTAATAAGGATTCCCGATTGGAGGACTCGTGTCCGGTTCCTCCGATTGGAACTCCAACCTATGAACTTTATGTGAAGCATGGCATAGGCCCTATTGCATATAATGAAGTATGGATCCAATACACCAGGAAAGATGGTGTTTTAAAATGGCCCCAATATGGCAGTTTTGACGCAAAGATTTTGGATAATCTAGAGGTTAAACTTTTTAAGAAGAAAGCCCGGCCAGCAATGTTTGACACTTTTCGCATATGGCGCAAAGAAGCCAAACAGAGAGAAATTAAATTAGCGAAGAAAACTAAACGAGAACGAGGTATGTCAATAGTACAAGCTGCTGTTGCATTTAGGGATAATGAGGAAGAGCAGGAAAGCGAACAGATGCTTAGGGTGAAGAAGTTAGCGGTAGATAGATGCTACCCAGTTTTGCCGCCTAAAGAGCAGGAAGAGAAGAAAGATCTTGCGAAAGATCCTTTAATGTCACATCTCTTGAGTTCACCACCTCCTTATGCACAGAGTGCTACGGCACCACTGCCACCAGTTGTGGCTGTGCAACCTCCAGTTGTTGTGCCACCTGTAATTCCTCCACAGCCAGCTCCTCTTCCGTTGGCTACTGTTCCTTTGGCGCAGCCTCCTCAGGGGCCGCCAACTTTGCCTCCCCCTTTGTCTGCTACTACTACGCCTGTCTGTAATATTCCTTCTGGTACGGCTCTGGATTCTTCTACTGTTGTTCTGTCTTCCTTTATTCTTCCATCTTCTCCTTCTACTAGACAGCGTATGACTGCTGCTGTTTCTGGTCTCTTTTCTCCTTTGTTGGGACAATTGGGTATATCTCCTGTGAATGAGGATAGACAATCACATAGTCAGTTGCCTGATACAGATGAGCGTGTAGTATTGGATCGCATGACACGTAGATGGGTTACGTATACTTCCCAGTATGATCTTGAGGGTATTATGGATGTTTTCCGACAATGGAAAGCACCAAAGCAACAATACGTTTTTTACATGATGTGTGTGTTCCTCCATGAACAGTGGATGGACGAAGTGGGTAGAGCGCCTGAAGAATTGTATCGAGTGCGTTCCGAGTTTGCGAAAGGGACAATTGTGAGTCTCCTCGACATCGAGAGAGCGGTGTCGACGTTGTTGTTGTTTCGTAATAATGCTCCTTATGAGCGATTGTTTGAGCCTGATTCGTCAGTGAGGAGAAAAGCGCGTCAGTATCCGATGCGTGAGGTTCCTCCAGTTTGGAGACCTAATGATGGTAATGTTCCTGCACACTTTCAGCGAGTGTGGGTACATGTTCCTTGGAAGCGTGTTGAAGTTCTGGCAATTAAACAGACTTTACCTGATCCGCGCAAAAATCCGGCGGGATATTAAAAAGAGCTCACTCAAACTATGGGTTCGTGTGTCATGAATCTAGCGGACATAGACATGTTGTTTGGCAATGTTGTTCCACAGCCTATCTGGAATATAATTTGACATACGGATCATGGTAATGAATTGGGTGATACCTGGGTTAATCTCGTTGCTGCAAATGATAGACAAGTTGGAGGTGCTAAGCCTGAAGATCTTATTATCGAATTACCTGGTAGGATTATTAATTTCATGAAGATTTTGATGCCCGAAGTGCGTTTTAATTGGGACAAGTTGTCTGCGTGTAAGCAGAAGAAGGACGAGACTGTCTCTGATTTCTTCACACGGTTTGAAGAAACTTTTGTAGATCATAGTGGTCAAGATATGGCTACCGAAGGTGGCCAGAGATTGTTCGTCGATAAATTCGTGCATAATTTGCTTCCCGAGTTGTGCACTAAGTTGAAGGATTTCGAGAGTGCTTGGCCCGTTTTCACGTCAGCACAGATTTTAGCTACGGCCCAGTACTATGAAAATAGGCGCAAAGATGAGTTAGAGAAAGCGGATAAGAAGACTAAGGAATTGAAGACTAAAGTTCTTCTACAGCAAGCTTATCCACCCCGTACTAATAGTCAGCGCGATTATCAGCAACCTCAGCAATATTCGAGAAACTCGCAAAGGAACGAGTTTTCTCAACAGCGTCTCCCATATGGTCCTAACCAGTGTGCCTATTGCAAAGAAGAGGGTCATTACAAGAATAGTTGTCCGGTTCTGTTACAGCGCACGAATGGTGCTTCTGGTGTTAGAGGTAGAGGTGCTCAACAAGTGCCTAGAGGTAGAGGTCGCGGACAGAACGTACTTTCTTTGCCTCCACAGAACTCGATGAATAGTTTTGATCAACAGCAAGGTTCGTCTGGTAGGACAGCACAGTACTATATGGATGATTACTATGTTGAAGGTGACGAAGCGAACGGTAATGATTGTTAGGACAGCCATGGACAAAGAGAGGGAGTTGTTTCAGTTCCAGTAGATCAGAGTGGACCCTATGTTGAAGTGATTGCATCAGGTGTGTCAGAGCTTTTTCTGCTGGATACTGGTGCTACAAAGAGTTCTATTATGCACTCTAAACTCCCTGGCGCACTTTTGTCTGGCGAAATGAATGTTTCTGTAGGTTTTTCTGGCACCCCCGTTACTAATCCAATTTCTGCTCCATTGTCTCTTTCTGTTGGACCGCGTAAGATCTAAGCACCCCTTCTATTGACTACCGGTTGTAATGAGAATCTGTTGGGTTTGGATTTATTGAAGAGATTGTATGCAACACTGTATTGTTCTCCGTCAGGAGTTCGTCTTACATTGGGTGATAGAGTGATCTCTCCGATGTACCTGTCGAAGGATAGTATTCCATCTGAATTGTCTTCTTTACCGGATTCATTATGGGCTATTGGCCCGAATGATGTTGGCTTAGTGGACATTCCTCCATTTGTTGTGACGCTTAAGGCGAATGCTAAGTTACCACGCATTCCGCAATACCGCATCTCGAGTGATGAAGAGAGTGTGTGAGGGGCTAGGTATCCAACAAAAATTCCATGCTGCAAATCACCCCCAATCAGCTGGACTAGTAGAGTGCTATAATGGCACACTAAAACTGAAATTGGCTAAGATCCAAGCAAGTTCTGGTCTTAAATGGCCTGACGCTCTGCCTTTAGCACTCCTATCAACCAGAATGACTGTTCACTCGCGAATGGGACTTAGTCCCTATGAAATTGTGTTTGGCCGTCCGGCCAACATATGGGGAGTGCCAAGGCCGAGGAAATTTAGTGAAATCGAACACCCTGTACTGCTTGATTATTTGTATGAATTGACGGCTAAATTGCGTGTTTTACACCAACAGGTGCACAATACTTTGCCTCAGGTGTCTGAAGCTCCAGGACATCCTATCGATCCTGGAACATGGGTGCTGGTGAAGAACTTCCAACGGACAAAGAATGATCAGCCCCGTTGGACCGGCCCTCACCTTGTCCTTCTCTCAACAAGATCAGCTGTTTGAGTGGAAGGGAAAAAGCACTGGATCCACGGCGTACACGTCAAGAGGGTCCCTTTGCCTCTAGCGTATGACCGGTGGGTCCAGGAGGGAATAGCTGACTCTGAGACTGAGACTGTGCCCCGTTTTCTGCCTTTTAGCGATGCACGTGTAAAAGGAACAATTTCTGAACAAGAAAGTGACAATATTTTGCAAGAAGCTGTGCCACCGTCAATTCGATTGAACACTACAGAGCCTGAACTCTTGTTTCAGAACCAGACAGTTCCTGGAAAAAAACGTTATAATTTGAGGCCGAAAACTATGGACAAATAAAATTCTTTTTTTCTATTTTTGAATGTGCAGCTCTCTCATCTGAGAAACTTGCTTATTTTTGTTTTTTGAACCGCCATCCGGTTCCGCTGCTAGGGCCGTGGTTGCCGAAGTCTTTGGAGTGCAGCTGAAGACGTTAGGTCGACAGTTCTGGTTGGTCTAAGGGAGTTGCCCTGGGCTGACAGAAGCATTCCTTAGCATAGACCACCCTACCGCCACGGGCAGCAATTAGAGAGGATGGAGTTTTTCGAGATGGAGAGACCTGCCAAACTGATAGATTTTAAAGCCAGAATGTGTATATTAATGACAAAGAGACGATTTTTAATATTATGTATTTTCATGTTGCTTAGTGTAATGACGTTTCTAATAGGATATGTTTTATTCTCTTTTCAAGTGACCTTTGCACCCACTACACAGCCCATACCTCCTTCTACTGTTTCCTCGCATTCTTTTCATCCTTTGCCTGAGCATGAGTCCACTAGAAGATTAGAGTTTGTCAATAACTCCTTTGTTCAGCTCCTACACCAACACCAATTAGTAGTGAACACAACTAATTGTTGGGTGTGTGGTCTTATGCCACATACAACAGATAAGGGTATCCCATACTTGGTCTTACCATTTATTTACAATGGTTCTTTGTGGGCGTTTCAGACGATGTTTATATATGCCATCAAACCATATCCTCCACGTTCCATGAGAAGTAATTCGAGCAACAAAGCATTGGTAGTAGGAATTACAAATATGAGCAGAACAATTGACTCGTATAGAACGATTCCTAGAGATGAGTTGCAAGCTTACGATAGATGGAATGTAACAGGATATAGAGTTCTTCTAAGTGAGAACCAGCGAGCAAAGAGATCCTCCTCGATTTGGATTGTACCCCATCAGGGTCACCTATGTCTGCAAGGTAATGGCAAGAATCCCGGAGCTCAGTTAGGGAAAAGTATCTGCACTGAAACATATGTTTTTACGTCTCAGATTTCCCCTTCGTTTCTAGCAGCTAAGGGTACCTATTTCATCTGCCATGATAGAGCCTATACATGGTTGCCCCCTGATTTCTCAGGAACATGTTTTGTTTCGTTCCTGTTGCCTCCCACCTACACGGCTGCGACAGATTACCATAAGACAAGGATAGTTAGAGGTGTCATCAGTGAAGAAGACACTGCAGGACAAAAATTTGGAGATTTCGTAAAGGGTTTTCTGCCGTTTTGGGGACCTATGGTTAACAGCAGGAACATAAGGCAATTGACAAGGGTGGTTGAATCCACTATAGTTGAAACTGCCGGTCCCCTTAGTAATTTGACGGCTGAGCTCCAGTCGGATCGCCTTATGACTCTTCAGAACAGGGTCGCATTAGATGTCATACTTGCAGACCGAGATGGGGGTATGTAAAGTGATCCAATCAAGTTGCTGTATTTTCATCCCCGATAACGCTCCAACAGTTTACCAGGCCATTTCCAAACTGCATGAGATCTCTGAATCTATTCACGTGGATATAGGAGACTGGTCATTGATGGGATGGTTCTGGGGACTGATATCTGCCTGGGGATGGAAGATTCTGATAGTCATTGGGGTAATCTTAGCCATTCTTTTTCTGTTCTGTTTGTGTGTACAGTGTGCTCCTGCAATATGTGGCCTCTGTGCTACATCGTGTGTAAGGAAACCTCTATTGAGAAACGAGCTGAGTAATAGGATGATGCTACAGCAACACCTCAATGACTTTATGAATATAGACCTGGACTAAGATTAGCGTGAGTATAGGTTAATGCCTATGCAAGGGCAAAAGGAGGGATCTGTGGTACTGAAAATTCTGGACCCGTGTTATAAACATCATCGTATCATGACGATTTTGGTGTCAGTAGACCGCAAATGACGAGTGTAGTGTGTTTGAGTGTTTTCGCATGAATCGATCTAAGAGAACACTCTGTAATCACGAATTTAGTCTGAACCCTCGGGTTCCATTTTGTGAATGGCAGCCATTTTGTGATTGCCCTCACACAGGCCAAATGACTAAGGCAGAAACGAGTCTAAAGGACACGTACACCTTTGCTGACTCCTCTGTGACCTGGGCAAGCTGCCTCCACTGCCTGAAGCCAAACCTGTTTGGCCAGTTCCTTTCCCAGTGGCCGAATGAGATTAGTATCAAAGCACTACATGTCATAAACCTTTCATCGCACACAAACCATGCCTAATCTTACACACACCTGTCCCTGTTTCTTTCTTTATGACTTGCTTTACGAGGAGGAGGTGACCGTTTTTATTGAGGGTCCGTCGATATCTGATGAGAAAACTAGGCCTTGTCGGGTAATTGATTGTGGGCTGGACAAATTAATACGTGGGCTTGTCATCATGACTCTGCTTTTTCTTTGTAGTGAAAATATGTGAATGGTCAACTGTAAAGTAAGGAATGTTTGCCTAAAGCATAATATTTTGTATAAAAGAGAAGGCTGGCTTTGTAAGTTTGAGCAGTCTCCTGAGAACATACACCGTGTTGTACTTCTAGGATACCTGTTACTGGCTGCAGCCAATAAATACGATCTTTGACTTCACCAAGAAGACTCTGTGTTTCTGTAGTCTGAAACAGGAAGAACTCGAAGTCTTCGGGTGTGTTCCCTGGCACCGCTGGGTTCTTAAAAACCCGGTGCTTCACAGCCCGAACAGGCAAGCCAGGTCCTCCCTGGACCAGAAACAAGCATCCCCAGACCGGTTTCAGGGCATTACACGTCATCAGCCTGGCTAGCTTGAAACCAGTGGTGTAGTGAGCACGGGACCCACGCCTGGCATACCCTTCCCACTTAGGACGACATATGCAAAAGAAACAATTGATGGACGTAATGCTGAACAATGCAAACATTCATCCCCAGTCACAAGGATCTGGGTTTAATCCATCATTATTTTGCTCACCACACCACCCCAGTTTGGGGTGGCGTAGTGAGCAAAAGAACGATGGATTTAACATAGATCATTTGACTGGGTGAGAATGTTTACATTGTCAGCATTCTGTCCATCATTTGTTTGCTGTAACTCTTTTAGAAAGTGGGCATTTTTTTAATTTACCACCCTTAGGGTCTTTAGCTGTTTGTGTATTCAACATCTGGCGTGAGTGACAGGAGCTGTGGTTGTGCATTCACTTTAGACAGTCACCAGCGGGTTGAGGTATGCTCTGCCTTGCCTGGATGACACATTGCTGGACTGAATAGACTGCCTTTAGAGTGGTGGAGGATTTTGGGTTGCACCTGAATAGGCTGTGCCTCCTTTTTCACAATGCTGTATCCACCCCCTGTGGTCATGCTGCATCAAGGAGGACAGGACTGGTTTGGACTGGTTTTAAAGACCATTGCCACAAAGAGAACAATGACAAAATGGGATATAAGTATTACACCTAAAACCCCAGGACGTAAGATTACTTCAAGGAACACGAGGTCTGTGCGAGGAGCACAATGTTTTCTGTGTGAAGGGTGGGTTGGCCTGCAGTTGCTGCTTTTGTCTGTGGTGGAGGAAAATGACTGACTCTTTTTGTCCTGCTGTGGTATCCTGCGTGTGAAGAAAAATCTCCAGGAGCTTGTGTGTGCTTTTCTCCTGTTGAAAGTCTCAGGGAAATCAAAGACTTTATGGGATAGATCCTTGCTGGATCTAAAAGTGATCTGCCACGTTGGAGAATTGAGAAGCTGTGTGAGGAGTACTGCCCCTGATTTGTGTGGAGGTGGCACGGCCTTCGATTGCTGCTCCAGTCTGGGAATGGACAAGGACTGGATTGTCCTTATACCCCATTGGTTTCCAAAAGGTAAGCTTGGGTGGAGCGCTTTCTATATATAAATATTTTTTTACAACAGGAGGAGCTCTCTTGGCTCTGCTCCCGGGAAATCGTGTGTTGAGAGCACTGCTGTTTTCAGAGTGGTTACCTTTCCGAACTTGCAGTGCTGCACTGGCCTCCTTGTGTGTGGAGCAGCGGGAGGGGAAAGCTGGCTATTGAGGAAGGGCTCTTCCCCTCCAACCTGGCAATCAGTGTGTGGGATGATGCTCCTGGCAACCACAAAGGAGCACGGTGCCTGTCCCATAGATGCGTGTGGTGAGAGCTTTGATTTTTGTTGCCTGAACCCGATGTGTGGGCTCACTCTTCGACTAGGACAAACAGAAGGAGAATCCAGAGCAAGCGGTCCGGCAGTCTCCCACAAATGATGCTCTGCCCGGAGCTCCTTGCGTTTCCTAGCAAACGCACAGGAAACTGAGAGCAGGGGGCAACTCTGCAGCTGGTCCAGCGCCGAGAGGAGCTGACCGCAACGTTGAGAAGTACCACCACGGGGCGCTCACCCAAAGGCCTCCCAGCGCAGAAGTCATGCTCTGCCCCTCCCTCTCTTGGGGAGCCAACCAGGACCATTGTATTTCATGGCCAATTGCATTCACCTAGAGCAGCTGGGTCACTGAGTGAGCAAGGGACAGGTGTGCTCAGAGGCAGGGGAAAAACTGGAGTCACAAAGCTGATAAACCCCATGGTGATCTGGGTGCTAGTCTCCCCTGCAAATGGTATTTGAAAGTATTTCATATACTACCTGTTGGACTTGGCCTTTTTCCCCCCAAATTTTTCGCTTTTGACCCCCTTACCTAGGATGTCTCCCCCATGGGATTAAACCTGTATAGGCCATGAGTGGTGTGAGACACCTTGTTGAAAATGTAAAATTACATGATGTTAAATGGTGTACAGAAAATATCCCCCATTTTAAAACTGCACCTGACTGAAATGTACTGAGACTTAAAATGGATGCCATGGCCCTGGGTAGTGCCACCTGACTGCGTTAGGTTGGCGGTCTAGTTAATATTACCCAGCTACCCCTAGCTTTTGGAGGGAAAGCCTGGCACCCAGGTTGCTCACCCCCTCCCCTAGAACCAGTTTAGGCTAGATGTGCCAACATTCTAGAAGGTCCTGGCACTGCCTGGAAGGAGGGTATAAATAGGGGGAAGTGTCACCAGAGGGTCAGTCAGCGCTGGGGCAAGGAAGGGAGGGGGACCTGCTGTGAGGTGCTACCGCCACATGGGCCTGTGAACTGGGCCCTGTACCCCTAAACTCCCCCCCTCTGCTGTCCCCTGGGCCCCTGACAAGGGAGGGCCCCAACCCAGGTCACTGACGCTATTTGGACCGGGTACCACGCCAGCACTGCGTGAGGAAGCGCCCAGGAGGTGAGGAGTGTGCCCCTGAGGCGGACTGCGGGACTGTTTACCCCCCTGTGAGGTGTGCTGCCAAGTGCTGTAAACTGCAGTATCGCCCCCTAAGCGCTGGGTGTCCAAAGACTGTTGCTGCCTGTGGAGCTGCCCGGGGAGGATTGTGCCCCCAAGGGACTGTGCCCTGTGATTGGTGTGGCCCCCGAAGTGCTGTCGGCCCTGAGGACTGTGTGGGCTGAGGGAGGAGCTGTCCTTTGAGAAAAGCGCCCCTTTTTCTGTGAAGAGCGACATATAAATAATTAAATAGAAGGGAGCCTACCCCTTATCGCAGCCCGGGCGCTGAGGAAGCTGTGAGGAGAATCGCGCTGTGTGGCCTGAGGGCACTGTGAGGGGATTTGAGCTGGAGGAGCCTACCCTCGTTTTGGCGCGCTGTCCGCCATTTAATTAATTAATTAAAAAGGGAGCCTACCCCTTGTGCCGCCGATTTCACCGCCGCAGCCTGGCGCTGCGAGGAGGCCTTTCCCCGCGGTGTGGCGCATCGTTGCAGCGACCCCCGGTGTCAGGAGGGGGCCGCCGAAGTGGAGAGAGGGCCGCGCTAGGCCCGGAGGCCGCTGACTCCCGCCTCACGTGACGGGGGCCTGACCGCGTCATCGGCCCGCCCCCGCCGCGCACTGATTGGCCTGCGCGACCGTGAGCCAAAAAAAGGCCGCGCAGGGATTGGCCGCCGACCGGGCAGCCAGAGAAGAGAAGCCGAGTCTAAGCCCCGGGTCCCTGTGAGGTAGGAGGGGGACCCGGGTGAAGTGCAGTGCGGAACCCCCGTGGTTGTAAGGGGGGCCCCGTGGGAGCGACCGGAGCGGGAGCTTACCCCGCCGGTCTGTGCCTGTGAACTGGGGCCGGTGCCCGGAAGACGTGCTCCGTGAGGGAGGCGGGGCCGGGGCACGCTGTCGGTGCCTGCCCCGCCGCCGGACCCGAGGAGAATGGAGACGGCTGCCTGAAGCCGCCGGTGAAGGCGGAGACAGCGTCCCTGCGAGCTGCTTGTTGGGCAGCCAGGAAAAGCGGTCTGGCAGCGTTGTGAGGCTCCCGGGAGATCGAGGGAGCCCGTGTGAGGTGGAAAGAGCGTCCCACGAAGCCAGTCCTGTGCGGCAGAGGCCTCGAGGCACATTGCCGGTGCCTGCCTCCACCGCCAAGGAGACCCCAGAGGAGCCGGAGCCCCTCCCTCCACCGCAGGTCTACCGGTGAGTGGGGATTCAGCCGCATCGTGGGTTGGGGGTGTGTAGGGGCATATGATCGGTGCCCGCCCCAAGGACCAGACTAACTTCCCAGGTGCCTCGTCTGGCAGCGGGCACCTGCAACGTTGGGCCCCAGCGGATTCAGTGGCCCCATTAGACTGTGCCAGTTGTGGGGGGGCCCCATAATTAAGCCATAGGGTCCCCCTAGGAATGATCGTGGCCCGCCTGAGTCACAGCCACAACTTACATTAATGCTGGGTGCTTAAGTTACTGCGCCCCTGCCCAGGTTTGGAGCTACTGTTATATACTGCCTAATGCCCGTGTGAGGTGCGCAATGTGATGTTGCCGGAGCTATAGGGATATGTGCATTCTGGATTGAGGGGTTGCCTGTCCCTTGATTTAGGCCTACTCCGCCTGATGTTGGTACCCCTAGGTTTATGATAGAGGAAACCTGGCTGTATTAAGGTGCTGTAGTAACCTGCCCTGCAGATCTTGCGAAGGCGGCCTGAGGGACCTATGGTTATACCTGCATGCTAGTAGATGTTGGGATGCTATGAGGGCTTCCCTTACAAGGGGTTATGTATGAGGTGATGTTCCAGGCCCTGGGTTAGGTACCAGATTGATGGGCCAGACAGGCTGATTCATTACAGGTGCTCCTGTCTGTTATTAAATGTGCTGGTATGCCACAATGTCTTTTCTTGCAGGGGTTATGCAGGATGCTGTCTGCTGTAATTACAGCCGCTACCAAGGATGAAGGCCTGAGTTGGCCCTGCCTGATGCATAGTTCCCTAGGTGGAGGGGGGGGAAGAAACCTAATGTTTGATTACAGGTGTTCCTGCCTAATGTTAATGCCAGGTGATTCCTATTCTTTTTGCAGGAGTCGCCTATGCCAGCTATTTTGGGTTCTTACCCCTAATGTTTGATTGCATGTTTAATGGGCGAATACGCCAAGTGCATTTTTCCCTTATATAGGTGTCACTGATGTTACGTGCCAAATGCTAACCTTTTTATATTTCAGCTAGACACTATGGACTATGGACTCAACCCTTTTTGTCCCATGAAAATAATCCCCCACTGAAATACTTGGCTTGGGTGCCAGTTGGCGCCATGTTATGATTACCAGTGTATTTTTCCTTTTTACCTTACAGGTTGGAGATATCACTAAACTACTTCTTTTCCAACCAAAGGTGGAGTTGCGTCTCTTTTGTAGTGTGCCTGGTGTGTCGTCTGTGGATACTGCGTGAGTGCTTCACATGTCCTCGAAGTTTGGCCTGCCCGCTTGATGCCATGCTACCCCCTTGGAGATTTGGGTAACCCCCATTTCTTACATTGGTGGCAAGCGGTGGGATAGGACTTGTGTTTGCGCAGTACCACAGCGGCCACGGGTTACACTGCAAATAGAGCTTTGGATGTAATCCGAGCCTTGTTGTGGGGATTATTGTTGTTTGCTAAATTGCTTCCTCCTGAAAGTGTTTGACAACTGTGTCCCCTTGTTCCACTGGGAGGGTGTGTCCCGGGTGTACCTCGCCACGATGGGGTTGATCTAACGGGAAGTGGAACTGATGGAGTACACCGAACAGGAGGTGATAGACTTCCTCCTGGAGAGAGGGATACCCCCAGTAGGGAACATTAGGAGGAATTTGTTTCTCTATGAGGCCCTCAAGAGGGGAGAGCCCTTAGAGATTAGTGGGGATTTATCTGACTACCCCCCCGAGGTTTTAAAGGGTCAGTGGGTTAGAGACCAGAGAGAGGGCTCCCCATCCAGAACCCTGGGAGGTAGTTACTCCGATGAGGAGGAGGAGGAAGAATTTGAGAGGGCGGAGATGCCAGTAGCTGTGGAGGACACCGAAGATAGGGAGTCTCGCACTGGGTCCAGTCCTGGGGGCACTGCCCCATCCCTTTCCCTGTCCCCAGAAGAGTGGGTAGATAGGAGAGAAGAGAGGGAGTATCAGCTGGCGCTGGCAAAGCTCAGGCATGCCGAGGGCTTAGCGCAGCTGAGGGTAGAAGAGCAGCGACTAGAGACTGAAAAAGTCCTAGCGCTGGAGAGGATGGCGGAGGCGGAGAGGGCCTTCGCCAGGGAGAGATCAGCTCAGGTGGGTAGTTTGTCCCCTGAGAGTGGTTTTAGGAGTCTGGATTCACCGAGGTGGGTGGGATCCAGTGGTGGCAGCGAGTGTAGGTCCAGTGCAAGGAGTCCCACTCCCGAAGCCCAGGAGACTGTGCCTGAGTCCCCGGAGGAGGAGGACGGGTTAGTGTTGAGGGGCAGGGGAAAGCTGTCCCATCAGTCCTGGGGAGAGTTCGAGGAGGAGTGTTGGACTGTACTGGAGGACTGGGTGGTGAGGAGAGCAGTGGAGGATTGGGATGGGCTGTGCCATGCCGTTATCCGGGAGCACATGCTGAGGAGTTGTTTCCCAAGACTGCGTCACCATCTGTTGCAGTGCGGGTTCTCAGACCCCAGGGAACTTGCACGGGAGGCAGACCTCTGGGTAAGTGCCAGAGCGTCTGGGAAGGCTGAGGGGAGTGATCCTGAAGGGAGTGAGGCGGGGAGGTGTCCCAAGGTGCCCCAGCTGCGGCCACCAGGCCTGGAGTGTTCTTTAAGAGAACCCCAGCTTGGGAGGCTAGGCTGCCCCGATGTGTCATCCAGAAGGAGGGATCCCCTTACGTCAGGAGAACCTGGAGCATCGATAATCAGAGCTTCAGTGGTTAAGGGGTCTGACCAGTCACAGGGTCTAGATCCTGGACTGGGGTTCCAGGTTCAGGGGTTGCCTGACCTGGAGGGTGGGGTTCCTGTAAGGCAGGTCCCTACCAAATTGACTCCCAGGGGTACCACTTCCAGTGGGAGGGTGCGGAACTCTGGGAGGGGGTGCAGAGGGAGGAAGGTCTCTTCTCTGTCACCAGCTCAGCCACAGGGCGCAGATCCCGGGTTGGGTGGCCAGGGACAGGAGTTGCCTGCCCTGGTGGGAGGGACCTCTGTAACCAGAGTCCCCCCGGAAGTGACTCCCAGGGGTACTTCTCCGGGTAGGAGGGTGCGGAACTCTGGGAGGGGGTGCAGGGGGAGGGAGGACTCGCCCCTGTCACCAGGTCAACCTGAGGGTTTCGACTCCAGGTTGGGGAGAGAGTGGTTGTGTGAGGGTGTCCCCAGGCGTAGGAGATGGAGGAACCCTAGGAGGAGAAGTAGGGGGAGGGGAGCCTCGCCCCTAAGGGCTGGTCAGTCTGAGGGTGTAGACCCCAGGTGGGTGGACCAGTGGAAATTTGGAGAGAGGAGAGTGGTTCAAGAGAATTCCAAGCCTGAGGCTAGAGCCTCCCACTCTAGGAAGGAGAAACATCCCACTAGGGAACACCAGTGGGGTGGTTTTGTTGCTGAAGGGAGGGTTGCGAAAGAGAACCATTGGGTTCCAGAGTGGAGGAGAGACTGCAGGTGCTCCTGTAGTTGCAGGCCTGCGTCCACCTTTTTCCGCCCCAAGCAGGGAAGCCCATCAAGGCATTGATCGGTCTACCCTGGCTTTTGGCTGGGGGGGAGACGTGTTGGACTTGGCCTTTTTCCCCCAAAATTTTTCGCTTTTGACCCCCTTACCTAGGATGTCTCCCCCATGGGATTAAACCTGTATAGGCCATGAGTGGTGTGAGACACCTTGTTGAAAATGTAAAATTACATGATGTTAAATGGTGTACAGAAAATATCCCCCATTTTAAAACTGCACCTGACTGAAATGTACTGAGACTTAAAATGGATGCCATGGCCCTGGGTAGTGCCACCTGACTGCGTTAGGTTGGCGGTCTAGTTAATATTACCCAGCTACCCCTAGCTTTTGGAGGGAAAGCCTGGCACCCAGGGTGCTCACCCCCTCCCCTAGAACCAGTTTAGGCTAGATGTGCCAACATTCTAGAAGGTCCTGGCACTGCCTGGAAGGAGGGTATAAATAGGGGGAAGTGTCACCAGAGGGTCAGTCAGCGCTGGGGCAAGGAAGGGAGGGGGACCTGCTGTGAGGTGCTACCGCCACATGGGCCTGTGAGCTGGGCCCTGTACCCCTAAACTCCCCCCCTCTGCTGTCCCCTGGGCCCCTGACAAGGGAGGGCCCCAACCCAGGTCACTGATGCTATTTGGACCGGGTACCACGCCAGCACTGCGTGAGGAAGCGCCCAGGAGGTGAGGAGTGTGCCCCTGAGGCGGACTGCGGGACTGTTTACCCCCCTGTGAGGTGTGCTGCCAAGTGCTGTAAACTGCAGTATCGCCCCCTAAGCGCTGGGTGTCCAAAGACTGTTGCTGCCTGTGGAGCTGCCCGGGGAGGATTGTGCCCCCAAGGGACTGTGCCCTGTGATTGGTGTGGCCCCCGAAGTGCTGTCGGCCCTGAGGACTGTGTGGGCTGAGGGAGGAGCTGTCCTTTGAGAAAAGCGCCCCTTTTTCTGTGAAGAGCGACATATAAATAATTAAATAGAAGGGAGCCTACCCCTTATCGCAGCCCGGGCGCTGAGGAAGCTGTGAGGAGAATCGCGCTGTGTGGCCTGAGGGCACTGTGAGGGGATTTGAGCTGGAGGAGCCTACCCTCGTTTTGGCGCGCTGTCCGCCATTTAATTAATTAATTAAAAAGGGAGCCTACCCCTTGTGCCGCCGATTTCACCGCCGCAGCCCGGCGCTGCGAGGAGGCCTTTCCCCGCGGTGTGGCGCATCGTTGCAGCGACCCCCGGTGTCAGGAGGGGGCCGCCGAAGTGGAGAGAGGGCCGCGCTAGGCCCGGAGGCCGCTGACTCCCGCCTCACGTGACGGGGGCCTGACCGCGTCATCGGCCCGCCCCCGCCGCGCACTGATTGGCCTGCGCGACCGTGAGCCAAAAAAAGGCCGCGCAGGGATTGGCCGCCGACCGGGCAGCCAGAGAAGCGAAGCCGAGTCTAAGCCCCGGTCCCTGTGAGGTAGGAGGGGGACCCGGGTGAAGTGCAGTGCGGAACCCCCGTGGTTGTAAGGGGGGCCTCGTGGGAGCGACCGGAGCGGGAGCTTACCCCGCCGGTCTGTGCCTGTGAACTGGGGCCGGTGCCCGGAAGACGTGCTCCGTGAGGGAGGCGGGGCCGGGGCACGCTGTCGGTGCCTGCCCCGCCGCCGGACCCGAGGAGAATGGAGACGGCTGCCTGAAGCCGCCGGTGAAGGCGGAGACAGCGTCTCTGCGAGCTGCTAGTTGGGCAGCCAGGAAAAGCGGTCTGGCAGCGTTGTGAGGCTCCCGGGAGATCGAGGGAGCCCGTGTGAGGTGGAAAGAGCGTCCCACGAAGCCAGTCCTGTGCGGCAGAGGCCTCGAGGCACATTGCCGGTGCCTGCCTCCACCGCCAAGGAGACCCCAGAGGAGCCGGAGCCCCTCCCTCCACCGCAGGTCTACCGGTGAGTGGGGATTCAGCCGCATCGTGGGTTGGGGGTGTGTCGGGGCATATGATCGGTGCCCGCCCCAAGGACCAGACTAACTTCCCAGGTGCCTCGTCTGGCAGCGGGCACCTGCAACGTTGGGCCCCAGCGGATTCAGTGGCCCCATTAGACTGTGCCAGTTGTGGGGGGGCCCCATAATTAAGCCATAGGGTCCCCCTAGGAATGATCGTGGCCCGCCTGAGTCACAGCCACAACTTACATTAATGCTGGGTGCTTAAGTTACTGCGCCCCTGCCCAGGTTTGGAGCTACTGTTATATACTGCCTAATGCCCGTGTGAGGTGCGCAATGTGATGTTGCCGGAGCTATAGGGATATGTGCATTCTGGATTGAGGGGTTGCCTGTCCCTTGATTTAGGCCTACTCCGCCTGATGTTGGTACCCCTAGGTTTATGATAGAGGAAACCTGGCTGTATTAAGGTGCTGTAGTAACCTGCCCTGCAGATCTTGCGAAGGCGGCCTGAGGGACCTATGGTTATACCTGCATGCTAGTAGATGTTGGGATGCTATGAGGGCTTCCCTTACAAGGGGTTATGTATGAGGTGATGTTCCAGGCCCTGGGTTAGGTACCAGATTGATGGGCCAGACAGGCTGATTCATTACAGGTGCTCCTGTCTGTTATTAAATGTGCTGGTATGCCACAATGTCTTTTCTTACAGGGGTTATGCAGGATGCTGTCTGCTGTAATTACAGCCGCTACCAAGGATGAAGGCCTGAGTTGGCCCTGCCTGATACATAGTTCCCTAGGTGGAGGGGGGGAAGAAACCTAATGTTTGATTACAGGTGTTCCTGCCTAATGTTAATGCCAGGTGATTCCTATTCTTTTTGCAGGAGTCGCCTATGCCAGCTATTTTGGGTTCTTACCCCTAATGTTTGATTGCATGTTTAATGGGCGAATACGCCAAGTGCATTTTTCCCTTATATAGGTGTCACTGATGTTACGTGCCAAATGCTAACCTTTTTATATTTCAGCTAGACACTATGGACTATGGACTCAACCCTTTTTGTCCCATGAAAATAATCCCCCACTGAAATACTTGGCTTGGGTGCCAGTTGGCGCCATGTTATGATTACCAGTGTATTTTTCCTTTTTACCTTACAGGTTGGAGATATCACTAAACTACTTCTTTTCCAACCAAAGGTGGAGTTGCGTCTCTTTTGTAGTGTGCCTGGTGTGTCGTCTGTGGATACTGCGTGAGTGCTTCACATGTCCTCGAAGTTTGGCCTGCCCGCTTGATGCCATGCTACCCCCTTGGAGATTTGGGTAACCCCCATTTCTTACACTACCGTTAGAGCCAGGGTAGCAGTTGCTGTTCAGCCTGGGATATGCAGGAAAAGTAACGTTATCTTTGTACCTGGCAGGAACTCCATGATAAGGGCTGTGATTTTAAGAAACTGTATAATGCATACAATTGTGGCGTAGGAGGTTGTTTTCATGATGCTCTTATGACATGGGCAACTAATAAGCATTTGTTTATTGCATCAAATGTGGGTTTTAGACAATTGCCCGGTGGCAAAGCGATTTATGGTGTATAGCATGCATGATATCTGAGTATTGACTTTATGGCACTTCCCATGACAGTATGACTATTGCCTCTTGGTAAAGTGGTTTATGTGATTTGTAGTCTAATGTGCTTTACATGCTACAAACTGATTTATTGTCTATGTGATGTCATGACAAATGCCTAGTTGGCAAAGTGATGTTTGTGATTGTGGTCTATGTGTTTTATATGCATTTTAATGACAAGTGCCTAGTGACAACGCGATTTATGTGATCCTTGGTCTTATGAACACTGACCTGGTCAGTGTGACTGCTCTCCCCCATGCAGCTCCACCACTAATCTCTGCCCCCTGAACTGTCTGTTTATTGAACACTGCTGGGTGTTCGAGGCCCTCCTCCCTGTGCCTCATCCCTGGTGGTCCAGTGAGAGAGCACACTGATCTTCTGCCTCTCTTGCTTATATGTGCCTTCTTTTCTCTTTTCTCTCTCTGCTCTCTCTGTGCTCTTTTCTGTCTTTTTCCTCCATCACTCTACTCTCTCTTCTCGCTCCATGTCCCTGCTGCCTCCGCGGGCCCTTCCCCCTCTAGTGTACCCTGACCCGGAAGAGGAAAGACGTTCGTAGCAAGCAGGAAGGCTGCAGTATTTTAAACCAATTTTATTTACTTCACTGCTAATCCATTTCTGCATACTTAACCAGTGGGGTGGTTGTCACATATAAGACGTACCTTACAATACTACAGGCACAATCACGGCTCACCTGTATTGATCAATAAAAGATACTGATTTTTAAAGGCTCTCCAATTAATACCTCCCTATTACATTGGTGGCTCCTACAAATGCATCACAATGGAATAGTACCACATTAAAAGGCTATGCCTACCTGTAATTCCACAGAAGGAAGGAAAATGTCCTAATTGATTAAGGGTTGATGACTTTCCTCCTAGTACCATAATAGAAAACTGAAAAAGATGGTTGATCCATGTCTCACCAAAACGCTGCGTCAGCTGTTCTGTAGTTTTCTCCGTTTTTAAAAAACCTTTTTTGTCTTAAAGATGATCATTCTGTGCTCAATACAATGAAATTACTAATTTAACTTGGTTTTTAACTGTGCAAAATTCTCTGTGTAAAAATATATTTTTTAATGATGAATAAAAAATGAATTATTTTATATACTGTTACTGTTTTAAATGTTATAGTTTGATTATATTTTGACTATGTCAATTCCTTTGCAACTGGTGTCAAAGTAATTGCTGTACAAGTAGGAGGTTTGGGTAGCACTATACTACACAACACATGATCCACACATAATTTCAGGCAGGGGCCTTTTTTGTATTGATCTTTCACGCTCCCACCTCCCAGCTGACCGCACTCCCCCTGACCCCTACTTAACAACGACAAATCCAACACCACCACACTCCTAGAGAACCTCACCAACATAGGACTGAAGCAACTAGTCACCACCCCAAGGCACACAGCGAGACACACATTCAACCCTGTCTTTGAAGAAGGAAACAGCATCTCCTACAGCCACACCCGGAACTCCTCTGGACAGACCACCACTACATCCACTTCTCCTTCAGAAAACCCAACATACACAAGCACGCCCACTGCCTCCCCCGCAGAAGCTGGAACAAAGTCACAAAAGATGAGCTCACCTCCACCCTCATCAGCACTCCACCACCAACAACACCAGACGCTAACATCGCAGCACTCAGACTCCACACTTTATCACAAACTGCGCCGACACACTCACCCCCCTCAAGAAAGACCCAGGATGGCACATCAATAAAGCAAGCTGCACTCCAAGAATCCAAGTGCTCTTGCCGACAAATCGAAAAGACATGGAGGAACAACAGAACCCCAGAAAGATAACCACCTACAGAGCAGCCACCACAGCAAACAACTGACTCATCAACTCCACAAAGAAGAAATTCCTCCTAGACAGAATCCTCACCAATTCCCACAACACCAAAGAACTCCTCTCCATCATCAAGAAAATTTGCCAAACCCAACAGCAAAACAGATGGCCCACCCTCCCAAGTCCTTTGCAACAGACTCAGCAGCTTTTTTCACCTCAAGATTAAGATGTTCTACGACAACTTCGACATCCAAGCCCTCCGCACCACTCCAGATCCCACCCCCAGCCACCCAACAGACCCTGCTCACCTGGACCCCGCTCACGACAGAAGACACACTAAAGACTATGAAGAGCGTCCACTCAGGAGCACCCTAAGTCCCCTGCCAACTCCATATCTTCCACAGAGCCGCCACGGCCATCGCACCCAAACTACTCCAGACGTCAACTGCTCCCTCGAAACTGCCACATTCCCCAATGACTGGAAATGACTGAAGTCAACCCCATCCTGAAGAAACCCTCCGCAAACCCAACGTACCTCAAGAACTTCAGGCCCATCTCTCTGCTTCCATTCGCAGCCAAGGTCATCGAAAAGGGTGTCAACACCCAACTAGCAAACTTCACCAAAACTAACGTCCTGGACATCACCCAATCCGGATTTCCCAGCAACCACAGCACAGAGTCCGCCTTACTTGTTGCCACGGAGGAAATCTGCTTCCTCCTCAACCAGGCATTTGGTAGCGGAAGAGAGAGTCTTGTCTAGAGTACTATTCCTGTAGTGTAGTTCCTAGTTTCCCACTAGGCCCTGCGCATTGGAATAACATAAACAGTAGTATTGACGTGGAACTGCGGATATTCCAGGCCTCCACTGACTATGCTAAACTTAATTGGGTTGTGTTACCAACTAGCTCAGAGGTCACTGGAAACTTTCTTCTCTGCATAGGAAGTGATCAGCTTCCTTGGCACAGACAAGAAGGGATTCAGCTTTCCAACAACCGTGCAACATGACAACTTTGCTCCTCAGATCAAGAGTCAATCTCTAGGGTCGTGTGAAACAATAGACATGTATTTCACTCAGTCAGTCTAGTGCAGCTTACTTTCACGAGATGTAGAGAATAGAGAGACGGGCGTTTGTCAATAAAGGGTTAACATTTATTGAACAGTCTTTCTTCTCGTACAAGAGAAATGTATTGCCACAATTGCAATAATTGTTATTATGAAAAGTACGTACAGTAAGATAAGTATTGCGAAATAGAACTGTAAAAGCATTGATATGGTTTCTTAGCCATACAATGGTTTAAAAGTAATAAAACATATATACAGTCATATATACATTAGGCTAACATACTCAACTGGTGCTTCTAACTAAGCCTACCCCAGTGTGCCTGACCTAAGCCTAACACGTGGAAGGGGAGCAAGTAAGTAGCTTTAAGTTAAGTTGGTTTTGCCAAGGTTTGTTTCAAGAATTCTCCTCTAAGGGTTTAGTCAACACCATACCTCTGAATAGAATGATGGAGGATTGGTATCTCCTTCAGGGGTCACTCTCGATATCCCAGTCACCCGCGAGGGTAGACCGGAAACGCCGGAGCTGGATTTCTCTGCAGGAGAAAGGCAGCGGGTCTCTTCAGCTCGTCGAGGAAGGAGGGGGGACAGCGTCCGCGGGCAGCTGGAATCTGCTGGATGTCTTCGCAGAGGACGGCTGTTCAACTCCTAAGCGTACTGCACCATAGTTCGCGCTTTAGCAGCGATAATGGTATCAGCAGCTTCACCACCACAGGGACAGCAGGCTGCAGCGACAGAGTGCTAGATTTACCAACAAGGGGTCTTGCAGGCAGCTGGCATCAGCAACAGTAGCTCGCATTGCTTAAGGCAACGTTGGTAATATTTATACCTGACAGGTGCCGGGTTTGACGCAAGTTTGCTGGACATAAGACGTCAATTAAAGATGTCACTAGGAAGTGATAGTTATCAGTTGCTCATTAGAGTTCCATTACTAATCAAAACACAGCAAGCGGGGATTTCCAGGTTTGCTGAGTTTTTATCTTGTTGAAGAACTCGGAGTGTTATCTAGGAATATCAGATAGTGACTACTGCTCTGTCATTGCACTAATTGGTCGCAAAGGAAGTGGCAGAGAGAACTATGCTGGAATGTGGCTCTGTTCGTGTGAGGCCAGAGATGACTTTTCTGAAAATCGCACTTGAACGGTTATGCCAATATAGGGAATAAATGGATTTATAGCCGAATAGGGGCATAAGGTCACAATATCGATCAGGAACCTAGATAAACACGCAACACCCACTCCACGGGTTAATGTCCATCAAAATTACTCAAACTAAAGCAATTAGATGCATGTGTAACATTGCCCACCCCAAAATACATAAATGCATTCGAAATAGGCGTACTTGTAATACATAAATTTAGATACTGTACGTTTTTTAAAGCATAGTAATCATTCAAAAAATTATTGCATATGGAATCAATGAACGATTATGCAAAAGGAATTACACATGAAGTATCTCTGACAGAAGAAAAGCGAGATAAATCATCACATAAAAATGCATTGTAATAACATGTGTGCTAGAGGCTGTTGTAATGTTGTTATGTCTCTAGATGTGTTTAGAAATAGAAGTGTGAAGCTTCTGTTCTCTAAGAATAGTTTTTACGTTAAGCAAAGAATTGTTCCTGCCAAAAAAGGGTCAATATTAAAAAAAAATTGTCCAATTCAAAGAAAATAGATTTCCAAAGCTCTTGGCAGTTTTTGTTGATCAAAACTGAAGGCCGAATTCAGAGTTCATGGGAACGCTGTGTGTCGGAAAAGCTTCTAAAAAGTTATTGTTTCTGTACGGGTGAGAACATCGTATCAGACAGGCTCTCAAAGAATTGGTCTACAAATTCAGGTGATAGTTCAACCAAATTAGATAGCGCTGTAACTTGGCAGGTGTGAGAATGATTGCTGTCATCGAAGGCAGGACCAGCAATGCTCACAGAACGTTATACCTGGATGATGTTGCTTTTGTCACTCGCTCCACTGTTACCACTTGGTTGTAGCACAGGAGTCTCCACGAATGCCGTCATCAGGATTGGTAGCCGCTGGGGACAACACAATGCGTGAGCCGTTATTGGACTGAGCAAAGTATCGACGTCCATTGGTACTGCTGATGGAAGTGAAAGACAGATGTCCAACACGCATTCATCGCCGCAAAGCATACACCGTAGCACAGGTAAAATGCAATTTTGCCATATCGGTCTGAATGAAAGGAACCAGGTCATGTTTAGATCTCTCAGCCTGGCCAATCCAAGGACGTTAGTTATCCTGTCCCGGTAGCGCATTGCTAGGATTGTCTCTTCCATTCCCATGGGAGCTATGTCTGAGCCGAGGTTTGCCATAACGTAGCAGGAGGGTCAAAAATAGAATCCCTGCGACGAGTCCCAAAAATAATGGTATGCCGCCAAAAATGGAGTGCACAAAATTAGGAAAGATTCCCAAAATTGCCTGGAAGGGTGTTAGCAGTCCCGTAAAGACTGTCTTAAATATGCCTGGGATGCTTGTTGCACTAGACATGTTAAGGAGTTGGCTGAACATTTCTACGAAATGCACGGGGCAATTTGTTGATAAAAGGTCATGAACTTCAGTAGCTGTCCTTGCAACTAGAAGATCATACGTCTCTTTAGATGACGTTATAGGCACTGTTGTCTGTAAAAGTACAGATTTCATTTTGCTTAATGTATCAATTCGTATAGAATAGAGATTCAGACGAGGCCAGATGGGAGTCACTATGTCTGCAGGCCCACTCGGAAACAATGCTTGCATACAGCATTTGACCATGGATGTTACTTCTACTAGATAACTTTTCCCTGGCACGAGGCCACAACATCTGTGATCCGTTCTAAGAATGTAACTCCCGTTCGAAAGTTGCATAAAGAAGGGCTCTATCTGAGTTGCAGGTGTGACTAGCTGGTGGCATGAAAGGTTGTTTGAATTTCCATCACATGCTCCGTGTAAATTAATACCCTGACACAAAAGTATACCGCTTAGTGAATGTTTACAGTTCTCACCACTAAGAAATACATTTTTGTCGCTGTCACTATAGCAAGAATGAGTGTATGGTAATTTCCATTCAGATTTTACACATCCTTTACCCAATTGTTCATACTGGCCAGCAGGTATGTACTCAAGGCACTTTTTAAATCGGAAAGTTGTTATCGGAATTGTGATAATTCCGTGTATTATCCATTCAATGACAGGACTCTCTGACATTGTCAATGGTAATCTCTCGAGTTTTTCGATGCTCAGGATTGTATAGTCTGCTCCTTTCTGTGCCAAACTGATCTGTTTATCAGTAAGGTTAAAACTGGAAAATAATGACGTTGTGTTGATTAAACGCCAAGGCACATAGCCTGAACGAAGATTTTGCAGCGTCCAGCCTAATTCTATAATAGAGCGTAATTGAGACTGGCCATTTTGTAACATTAGCAAATCTCTGTCTATCACATCAAAGGCAGAGGATACAATATTGTCCAACGAATATATTCTGGAAGACAGAGTCATTAACCCATTGTCTACCACAGAAAGTGATTTCTCCAAATTAATACGATCAATTTCTCGTATTTTTTCAGCAGTTTCAATTTGCTTTACTTTCCAAGCCTCGTTGTAAGCAGCATAGATACTGGTCGCTATGAAACGCTTTTGACGCTGTTTGCGTGGTCCAAGAATGAAATCGCGCAAATCAGCACCATCTTTTAGTAAAGACAAGTGTTGCTTAATTTCAGCCAGTGTGGACGAAGTTAGCCATTCAAGGCAGAGTTTCCCTACACTGTATGTTGTTATAATCCCTGGATGTTGTCTCTGGGAATATCTAGAGTCTAATCTGGTCATTTTTAACCCCTGTGTTTTATTCAGGAATCTATCTTGACAGCTATTTGTGTCTGTAGGCCAGATTAACCACTTTTTCCAATCAGGATGTGTTCTGTTGAAATGTAAAATTTGTTGCACGTCTAACTCAATATCTGTGGTTGTATTCTCAGGTATTGGCTTTGGTATAGACGGTGTTTTAAGATCTTTGATCTTAGCTAGGCCAAGACAAGATGTTTGGTGTATTGTGTCATTTAAAAATAACATTTGTTCTGGTATCATGCAGGTTCTAAATAGTGCTTCAATGCCTTGCACCTGCCAATCTTTTGTACCCCAAATTGTTTTCGTTTCAATATTATTTTTCCAATAATCAAAACCAAATGTCATCATTTTGTCATAAAATGCTTCTGAATATATCAATTTAGAATTTGTCAGCATTGTTTTCATTCCTGTTTTATCTAACAGTTTGTAATAAAACGTTTCTGCATCACTGGTGTTAAACCCTGAGAAGTATTTGAATTTCTCAAAAAATGCTTTAGAACTGCTTTTAGGTGGTGTAGAACAATGTTCCCATTGATTATACATAAAAACATTTCTAGGCTGTGCAGATTTATGCAAGTAATGAACCCCAAAATGGGTGTAACAGAATAACTGCTCATAGCTAGATGAACCTTGTAAATAATCATGATCTGTGAATCTAGCTGACATTACTAAATCAGACATCATGTCATTAATACTGTTAAAGTCCCAATCATCAGAGAATGTACTCGGTTTTAGAAAGTCACTTAAGGAAACCTTCAGTTGATGAGGATACTTCAGGATTTCGACCGGACCATATATCTCATAGTCTGTTTTCTCCCATACTACCCCACCAGGTATTGGAATTGCTGTGACATTTACTGTTGACAGTTCTCTTTTCTTCACGTGGGATGATCTGTGTGGTTTCAGGACTAGGTTGATGTTCTGACTTGCTGTGTCCATTGTAATATATTTTCCTTCAATGAATTTTCCCAAACACAGTACCATGATGAGCCAAAGCAGGAGGAAAAATACACCTAGACCGAACCAGAACTCTAGCCAAGGGGAAATAAGGTAGATTTCCTTCAGTTGATGAAAGAGTTCCGTTGCTTTTTCTTTAAAAGTCTTTTTAGTTTCTGGCATCACTTCGGTGTCGTTTAAATCTTCAGAGAAGTTGTCGAAGTTGATGAAATAACCAGAGGCAGTTCTGTCAATTGATGGGATTGTTCTTTCAATCTGTCTCTCGGTAGCACTTTCTGATGCCACATCATTGTAGACTGGTGTTGTTTCTTGACGAACTGTTTCAATCTGTGTTTCAAGAGGCACGAGTTCCATGGCATTATTGCATAGTCCTTCATTGTGCACTGCAGGCTGATCGAATGTGATTAGTCTTTCAGTTTGAACCTCTTGGATTGTTGCAAATTTGGGTATTCTGTTGTTCCTTGGGAGTCCACTGGGCCTACTGTTGATTATAGGCCACATGCTTGTGGTTTTACCAGATCGATAGACACGACTCTGTTCTCCTTTTTACCAGCAAGGGGCGGTAGCACAACTGATCTTGTTCCGATGACTGCTAAGACAGGTACTGCTTTTCTGTAAGAAGGCCCAAATTCCTTCCTCACCGCGATCTTTTCTCTGACTAGATCCCCAATCTTTGGAATCCAGACAGGCCTTGCTGGGGCTGTTGCGGGTGGTGCCTCGTCAGTGGTACTTGGCTGTTGCTTTAACTTTATGTTGCTTAATGATTTTCTTGTTTCATTCAGTTCCTGTAAAACAGCCAAACGATCTTTGATGTCAAAGTCTGTTGTTTTTTCTTGTACCACTGACATCTGACTATCGAGGTCCTGAACTCGCATTCTAATTCCGAACAATAGTTCGTATGGGCTGAAACCTTTTAGAGAATTTCTTGGCATGTTGTTAAGACTAGTCTGGACACTTATTAAATGTTTGACCCACCCAGCGCCTGAACCTAATACCTTCGCTGTTATAGATTGCTTTATGTCACGGTTTTTTCTTTCTACCACACTGTTCCCTTCCGGGTGCGACGGACAAGAATACCGCAACCCAATTCCCATGCTGGCCATGGCCTCCTTATAAGCTCGAGAGCTGAAAGCAGGACCCTGGTCAGAATGGAACGTGGTAATTGCGTATGTGCCGATAAAGACTCGCAAATCTTTTATAACCGTTCTAGCGTCAGCCGAGCGCTGGGGGCCTCATTTTTTTTTAAGTGCTTTTCGTCTTAATGGTGTACACTGGGACGCGCTTCTCTTCTTTGATTGCGCAGATAGACCGCCTTATGCTGTCTAGAAGGGATCCTGAAACTACACTGGCCTGTTCATTTCTGCGATCTCGGTTGCAGTTTTCACAATTTTGAGCAAAACATTGAATATCTATACTCATTCCTGGCCACCAGTACTCTGATTGTAATTCTTTCAGAGAGGCTTTGATTGTTTGGTGTCTCAGACCCAAGCCCATGTGTGCTTCCAGTAAGAGGAAGCCCCTCCTGCTCCTGTTTGGAATTACTCTGTCCCCCACTCCAGGGATTCGAGCAAAAGGAACGGAGTTTGCATCGATTATGTATGCATAATTGAGTGGATAGTTTACGGGCAGTGCTGCACAGTCGCCTTTTACGGTCGTTTTTACTGCCAGCATGGTTTCCCCGTCTATGTATTTATCTGTACGCTTTTTTGTGGCTACGGAAGCCGGTTTAGTTGCTTCCGCTTTGGCTGTATTAGCCAATGAATTCCCTGCAACGTGAACGCCATCACGTTGAAGACTCTGTGCGTGAATCACGTGAGTCTTTTGTAGTTCTTTGTATAAAAGAGCTACCTCGTTCCAGAGCAATTTATGCTTTATTGTGGCACCTGTGTCATCTTTGTAGTCGTTTTCGATCCAACTCTGCAGTTTATTGTTGTAAGAGTTGACGCAAAAATGAGAATCGCACACTATAAGTGTCGGGAATTCACGTTCTGCATTTTCGAGCGCCATCTTTAAAGATCTGATTTCAGTTCTCTGAACCGAACAGTTTCTTACAGATTCAGTTTTTGTTACTTTCGGTCTGAATTTACCGCACAGCCAACGACCTTTAATGATCGCACACGCTGCATTGTAGGATTTGCTCTCTACGTTGAAATGCTGTACAAAGCTGTCTGTATAGATTATACAGGCATATTGTGGGAGAGGCAGAATTTCGATTGGCAGAGGATATTCTTCTTCATACTCTAAATCATTCAGTTCTTCAAATTGCGGGGCGAAATAGTATTTCACGTCTTCCGCTCCTAGAGAATCTATGCACTGTATCCATTTCGGATCCAGTGACACTGTAGGCAAGTTCACTGGGCTGAATAGTGCCTCGAAGGCGGATTCCGCTGTAAGGATATTAATCCGTTTGCCGTGTACTAATTCTCGTTCATTTGCCAATGCGATTTGCACTGCTTTCACAGTTCTCTCTGTGTGACTGAATGCTTTTTCTGCTTGTGTGTACAAGTGAGATTTAATTGAAATAGGTACCTTTTCTCCCTCATTAGAGGTCAGGTATGTGAATCCGCATCTTCCTGGGATGACTCGGATTACAAGATCACGTGTGTTGTCACGTGTATCTAATTTTGTTTTTGCTAACATGTCTGTTTGCAGTGATCTCAAAATTTCTGTGTGTTTTTTAGTCCAATTGATTTGTTTAAAATCAGGTTTAATTAGTTCGTAGAGAGGTTTAACCCTCTCTGCGTAATTTAGTATGTAAGTTCTTCCGAAATTCAGAAAACCTAGTATGGATTGTAAATTCTTCAGCGTTTTGGGAGCTTGGAGTACAGCGCACTTCTCTAAGAAGTTGTCCGCTAGGCTTTTCCCTTCACTTGATAATTCGTACCCTAAGAACAGTACTGTCAGATGGGCAATTCGAGACTTTTTAAAGTTGAATTTGTAACCCTCTGCTGCGAACCCAAGTATAATGGTGTTCACTCTTTTCAAGTGAGTATCCAAGTCGTCGTCTGTGAGATAAATATCATCTACGTAAGATAATGCTTCATCATCATAGATTTGTAGTAAATCTGTTACCCTAGCTGAGAATAGTCCTGGGCTGTTCTTGAACCCCTGTGGGAGTCGACAGAATTTTTTCTGCGACCCAAATGCAGAGAAAGCGGTCAAATATCTGCTTTCTGGTGCAATGTTTTGACAAAAGAAACCATTAGAAATGTCTAATGTCGTTTTATATTTTTTCCTAACTATGTTATTCATTAGGGCTGCACTATGCGAGTTTTGTACTGCAAAAGTTTTGCAACATGTATTAAGATGTCTGTAGTCCAAAACTAGACGATATGAATTGTCTGGCTTGGAGACAGGAAACAAAGGATTGTTCATTTGAGAGGTGCATGTTTCAATCACCCCCTGGTACTCAAGTTGATCTAAGATCTCCCTGACTTGTTTTTTAGCTTCTTGCTTTATGGGATACTGCCGTTGGGCAGTTGGTTCACTTTTTAATTGATTTTGTGAGGAGGTGAATCCTCATCCCATCCTACATGATTTTTATACAATGCAGGTGCCTGGGCCACTGCCCATTTCCTTGCATATGTGTATTTTTTGTGAATCGGAATGTGATTCGAGAAGGCAGGCATAATCACTTCTTCGCCGCGAGGGCACTCCCTGACAAACTCCGGGGGCCAATCTTTTTCAGCTAACAGAATATCATAGCCTTTTGAGAGCTTATCCCAAAATAGACCCTTAATTTTCCTAGTCTTATCACCCTCTATACGCAATGTTATTTCGTATATTTTATGGGGCTCGCTAAGTCTGGCGTCGGCAGTTTCAACCTGAATGTATTCATTCGTGTCCACTGTCTCCAGATGACTCATCAAGATCTTGCGCGCTATACTGATTTCTGCTGCACTGTCCAACATTGTCAATGCCCACTCCCCGTTTTTCAACTGTGTCCTCAGTATTCTCGGCATGGTTGATTACCCTAATACTGGCTACCTTCTTTTTCTGAAATTGAGATTTTTTATTTTGAGCAGGTTCCTTGTCTTTGGACTTGGTGTGCTCTCCTGGGTCTGACCGTCCTCTTCTTTCCGAATTCTGTGGAAGAGATCGAGAGGGACGTGTATCAATACTTTGATATCTATCAGGTTTTTTCAGATTATCCCTATTTCTAAGGTTATATCTTTTCTCAGAGGGCTCCCTCTGGGGAGACTGGCGTTCTCGAGTCGGAGATCTTTCCCTCCGTCGAGGAGACCTTCCTCTGGACTGGAAAACTTTTTCCTTGGGAGTGGATTGTTTATTTCCATCCCAGCTCTTTTTAGGAGTATTTGAATTATTTTTAATAAATATTTTTTCAGGATTTTCGAGCAGTTGGGGCTTTACTGGTTTCCCACCCAAGCTGTCTCTACCTAATTCTTCATAGCATTTTTCTATGATTTTTGCAAGCTCAACAGGATCTTTTATATCTGTTTCCTTCAACTTCTGGCGGATCGCCACAGATGCTGCTTCTCCTTTAATGTTGGCTAATAATATAGCCGTGACCTGCTTGAAGTCTTTCAGTAATTTCATACCTAGATTTAAAGCGGGCTCTGGACCGAATTCATTTTGAATCTGTTTTAGCACTTCTGGTATTACCGCCATAGACGGAACACCGTGTGTTTTTGTGTAAATGGAAGCAAAGACTGTACCCCAAGTGTCACAGTCCTCCACGTGTGGTGCGATTCCCATAGGAAGGCAGATGGTCAAGATTCTGTGTTTCTCAATAGGGGTAGTATCAGGAAATACTGCCTCTATTTGAGTGATTTTCTGTGCTAACCAGAAAGGAATTTGTTCCCGTTTTACGGGTGTTTTACCAAGACATGACTGTATGTTCTGTGGTGTAATTTTATTTGTGTTCCCCTGATGAGGGGTCAGCTGTGGTGTATTAACAGCTGGTTGGACTGTTGCAGTCCGCATTACATATTGGACTAATTGCCTATGTATTTTTATTAGTGTTTTTAGATGTACTAACAGCTCTTCCTTAGACATTTTTACAATGTCAGGATGTGGTGTGTAGCTGGCTAGAACCGGCCACGTGGCTCCTGGTCTACCTAGTGGACCGAGCCTAGTTATGTGATCAGTATGTTTTAGGGCGCCATTAAACCAGAGCAGATGCTCTTGAAATTTAAGTGGAATTTCAATCTCCTCGAAAGGAGCGTACTCTTCCGGAGGTTTCTCTATTTTGTAATAGTGAAACTCTTTTGTTCTAGCGTTTACCGCTGGAAAGTTTATCCATGAATAGAATACCTCTGTCTGCCGATACTCGTGAGCCTCTATCACGAAAATTACTGTACCACCTTGAGGTGTCAGTCCGTTCTCTATAAGTTTTAACGTTATAGATCTTCTTAAGTGGACCGGGATGTCGATAGCATCCGGGTCAATCTGTAGGAGACTCGAGTCTTCCTCTATTAGTTGGGCTGCCAGTCTAACTGCTTCCCTTTCTTCTTCACTGTCTGTCATTTTTTTAGAAATGCAGGCTTTGCAGAGTAGGTCTCCAAGGAGACAAAGATTAGGTGCACAATATTTTGGAACACTGTATCCTTCAACGTTGAATAAACCAGAGCTTTACATAGGAATCTTTTCCTACTAAGGTCGGGCGGATTTTAACCTTTCACCCACTCCAGACGTCTATTGGAGTATTTACGGGAGAAAGGGGTGTGAAATATGCACGACTGAGTTACTCTAAAAGTCTTGCGTTAGTTTATCGCCTTACCAAACGTTGGGCGCCATGTAGTGTAGTTCCTAGTTTCCCACTAGGCCCTGCGCATTGGAATAACATAAACAGTAGTATCGACGTGGAACTGCGGATATTCCAGGCCTCCACTGACTATGCTAAACTTAATTGGGTTGTGTTACCAACTAGCTCAGAGGTCACTGGAAACTTTCTTCTCTGCATAGGAAGTGATCAGCTTCCTTGGCACAGACAAGAAGGGATTCAGCTTTCCAACAACCGTGCAACATGACAACTTTGCTCCTCAGATCAAGAGTCAATCTCTAGGGTCGTGTGAAACAATAGACATGTATTTCACTCAGTCAGTCTAGTGCAGTTCACTTTCACGGTATGTAGAGAATAGAGAGACGGGCGTTTGTCAATAAAGGGTTAACATTTATTGAACAGTCTTTCTTCTCGTACAAGAGAAATGTATTGCCACAATTGCAATAATTGTTATTATAAAAAGTACGTACAGTAAGATAAGTATTGCGAAATAGAACTGTAAAAGCATTGATATGGTTTCTTAGCCATACAATGGTTTAAAAGTAATAAAACATATATACAGTCATATATACATTAGGCTAACATACTCAACTGGTGCTTCTAACTAAGCCTACCCCAGTGTGCCTGACCTAAGCCTAACACGTGGAAGGGGAGCAAGTAAGTAGCTTTAAGTTAAGTTGGTTTTGCCAAGGTTTGTTTCAAGAATTCTCGTCTAAGGGTTTAGTCAACACCATACCTCTGAATAGAATGATGGAGGATTGGTATCTCCTTCAGGGGTCACTCTCGATATCCCAGTCACCCGCGAGGGTAGACCGGAAACGCCGGAGCTGGATTTCTCTGCAGGAGAAAGGCAGCGGGTCTCTTCAGCGCGTCGAGGAAGGAGGGGGGACAGCGTCCGCGGGCAGCTGGAATCTGCTGGATGTCTTCGCAGAGGACGGCTGTTCAACTCCTAAGCGTACTGCACCATAGTTCGCGCTTTAGCAGCGATAATGGTATCAGCAGCTTCACCACCACAGGGACAGCAGGCTGCAGCGACAGAGTGCTAGATTTACCAACACGGGGTCTTGCAGGCAGCTGGCATCAGCAACAGTAGCTCGCATTGCTTAAGGCAACGTTGGTAATATTTATACCTGACAGGTGCCGGGTTTGACGCAAGTTTGCTGGACATAAGACGTCAATTAAAGATGTCACTAGGAAGTGATAGTTATCAGTTGCTCATTAGAGTTCCATTACTAATCAAAACACAGCAAGCGGGGATTTCCAGGTTTGCTGAGTTTTTATCTTGTTGAAGAACTCGGAGTGTTATCTAGGAATATCAGATAGTGACTACTGCTCTGTCATTGCACTAATTGGTCGCAAAGGAAGTGGCAGAGAGAACTATGCTGGAATGTGGCTCTGTTCGTGTGAGGCCAGAGATGACTTTTCTGAAAATCGCACTTGAACGGTTATGCCAATATAGGGAATAAATGGATTTATAGCCGAATAGGGGCATAAGGTCACAGTATCGATCAGGAACCTAGATAAACACGCAACATTCCTGTTCTACTGCATTGTGCGTGGAACTCCAGTCGCTGTGTTTTCGCATCAGCTGAAGCCAAAGCCAGAGCGTGTGCGCGCAAGGAGGCAGGCATGGAGGATGCCGAACTCCTGCTCCCTGCTCCCGGCTCTCAGCTCTCAGCCTGACGGTTACCGCTTTCCTCTTGCCGGTCGTTGATCCTCGGCCCGCTGCCTTCTATGCTGTTGTGCCTTGGGGGCGACCAAGTACAGAGCACAACTGAGTCTCACCAAATCCGTTTTGTCTCACTCCCCCCTCCTGCTCCTGTCAAACCGGCACTGGCTCCGTGCGCTCTGCAAGGAGCTGTGAGGAGCTGCAAAGGGGGGTGAGTCACCTGTGCATGTGCGTGTACCGGCACCGAGGACGGAGCAGCGTGGAGCTGAGAGCAGGGGCAGGGGCAACAAGCGGAGCCTGTGGGGCCTGTGACGAGGAGAAAGAAAGGGCTGACACAGGCAGGCCTAAAGGGCCATGGTTCAACCAGGCCAGCGTCGCAGTGATAGCCTCAGTACTGCTCATCGCCTGTCCACCACTCGGGCATACTGGTGCCACTGGCCTGCCGCGGACTACCTAATCACGGAATTACAGACTGAAGCAAGGTGGGTGCAACAGCGGTGCGACGTAGAGTGGTTCCGATTTGCCGCAATTTTGCTCCACTGTCCCCTGCTTTGCCGCTCCCTACCAACCATCCCAACCATCCAGTCCATTGCCCTATTTCGCCCCACTCTGGAGTGCCAAAGCAGCTGCAAATAGCAAACAGCAGAAACAGTGGCTTCTGTGAGTGGGTGCAACAGGTCCAACGTTACTAACTGCGGCCCCAACTCTATTCAGTGTGAGCAAGTGAGTGTTCCTCCATGAACAGTGGATGGACGAAGTGGGTAGAGCGCCTGAAGAATTGTATCGAGTGCGTTCCGAGTTTGCGAAAGGGACAATTGTGAGTCTCCTCGACATCGAGAGAGCGGTGTCGACGTTGTTGTTGTTTCGTAATAATGCTCCTTCTGAGCGATTGTTTGAGCCTGATTCGTCAGTGAGGAGAAAAGCGCGTCAGTATCCGATGCGTGAGGTTCCTCCAGTTTGGAGACCTAATGATGGTAATGTTCCTGCACACTTTCAGCGAGTGTGGGTACATGTTCCTTGGAAGCGTGTTGAAGTTCTGGCAATTAAACAGACTTTACCTGATCCGCGCAAAAATCCGGCGGGATATTAAAAAGAGCTCACTCAAACTATGGGTTCGTGTGTCATGAATCTAGCGGACATAGACATGTTGTTTGGCAATGTTGTTCCACAGCCTATCTGGAATATAATTTGACATACGGATCATAGTAATGAATTGGGTGATACCTGGGTTAATCTCGTTGCTGCAAATGATAGACAAGTTGGAGGTGCTAAGCCTGAAGATCTTATTATCGAATTACATGGTAGGATTATTAATTTCATGAAGATTTTGATGCCCGAAGTGCGTTTTAATTGGGACAAGTTGTCTGCGTGTAAGCAGAAGAAGGACGAGACTGTCTCTGATTTCTTCACACGGTTTGAAAAAACTTTTGTAGATCATAGTGGTCAAGATATGGCTACCGAAGGTGGCCAGAGATTGTTCGTCGATAAATTCGTGCATAATTTGCTTCCCGAGTTGTGCACTAAGTTGAAGGATTTCGAGAGTGCTTGGCCCGTTTTCACGTCAGCACAGATTTTAGCTACGGCCCAGTACTATGAAAATAGGCGCAAAGATGAGTTAGAGAAAGCGGATAAGAAGACTAAGGAATTGAAGACTAAAGTTCTTCTACAGCAAGCTTATCCACCCCGTACTAATAGTCAGCGCGATTATCAGCAACCTCAGCAATATTCGAGAAACTCGCAAAGGAACGAGTTTTCTCAACAGCGTCTCCCATATGGTCCTAACCAGTGTGCCTATTGCAAAGAAGAGGGTCATTACAAGAATAGTTGTCCGGTTCTGTTACAGCGCACGAATGGTGCTTCTGGTGTTAGGGGTAGAGGTGCTCAACAAGTGCCTAGAGGTAGAGGTCGCGGACAGAACGTACTTTCTTTGCCTCCACAGAACTCGATGAATAGTTTTGATCAACAGCAAGGTTCGTCTGGTAGGACAGCACAGTACTATATGGATGATTACTATGTTGAAGGTGACGAAGCGAACGGTAATGATTGTTAGGACAGCCATGGACAAAGAGAGGGAGTTGTTTCAGTTCCAGTAGATCAGAGTGGACCCTATGTTGAAGTGATTGCATCAGGTGTGTCAGAGCTTTTTCTGCTGGATACTGGTGCTACAAAGAGTTCTATTATGCACTCTAAACTCCCTGGCGCACTTTTGTCTGGCGAAATGAATGTTTCTGTAGGTTTTTCTGGCACCCCCGTTACTAATCCAATTTCTGCTCCATTGTCTCTTTCTGTTGGACCGCGTAAGATCTAAGCACCCCTTCTATTGACTACCGGTTGTAATGAGAATCTGTTGGGTTTGGATTTATTGAAGAGATTGTATGCAACACTGTATTGTTCTTCGTCAGGAGTTCGTCTTACATTGGGTGATAGAGTGATCTCTCCGATGTACCTGTCGAAGGATAGTATTCCATCTGAATTGTCTTCTTTACCGGATTCATTATGGGCTATTGGCCCGAATGATGTTGGCTTAGTGGACATTCCTCCATTTGTTGTGACGCTTAAGGCGAATGCTAAGTTACCACGCATTCCGCAATACCGCATCTCGAGTGATGAAGAGAATGTGTGAGGGGCTAGGTATCCAACAAAAATTCCATGCTGCAAATCACCCCCAATCAGCTGGACTAGTAGAGTGCTATAATGGCACACTAAAACTGAAATTGGCTAAGATCCAAGCAAGTTCTGGTCTTAAATGGCCTGACGCTCTGCCTTTAGCACTCCTATCAACCAGAATGACTGTTCACTCGCGAATGGGACTTAGTCCCTATGAAATTGTGTTTGGCCGTCCGGCCAACATATGGGGAGTGCCAAGCCCGAGGAAATTTAGTGAAATCGAACACCCTGTACTGCTTGATTATTTGTATGAATTGACGGCTAAATTGCGTGTTTTACACCAACAGGTGCACAATACTTTGCCTCAGGTGTCTGAAGCTCCAGGACATCCTATCGATCCTGGAACATGGGTGCTGGTGAAGAACTTCCAACGGACAAAGAATGATCAGCCCCGTTGGACCGGCCCTCACCTTGTCCTTCTCTCAACAAGATCAGCTGTTCGAGTGGAAGGGAAAAAGCACTGGATCCACGGCGTACACGTCAAGAGGGTCCCTTTGCCTCTAGCGTATGACCGGTGGGTCCAGGAGGGAATAGCTGACTCTGAGACTGAGACTGTGCCCCGTGTTCTGCCTTTTAGCGATGCACGTGTAAAAGGAACAATTTCTGAACAAGAAAGTGACAATATTTTGCAAGAAGCTGTGCCACCGTCAATTCGATTGAACACTACAGAGCCTGAACTCTTGTTTCAGAACCAGACAGTTCCTGGAAAAAAACGTTATAATTTGAGGCCGAAAACTATGGACAAATAAAATTCTTTTTTTCTATTTTTGAATGTACAGCTCTCTCATCTGAGAAACTTGCTTATTTTTGTTTTTTGAACCGCCATCCGGTTCCGCTGCTAGGGCCGTGGTTGCCGAAGTCTTTGGAGTGCAGCTGAAGACGTTAGGTCGACAGTTCTGGTTGGTCTAAGGGAGTTGCCCTGGGCTGACAGAAGCATTCCTTAGCATAGACCACCCTACCGCCACGGGCAGCAATTAGAGAGGATGGAGTTTTTCGAGATGGAGAGACCTGCCAAACTGATAGATTTTAAAGCCAGAATGTGTATATTAATGACAAAGAGACGATTTTTAATATTATGTATTTTCATGTTGCTTAGTGTAATGACGTTTCTAATAGGATATGTTTTATTCTCTTTTCAAGTGACCTTTGCACCCACTACACAGCCCATACCTCCTTCTACTGTTTCCTCGCATTCTTTTCATCCTTTGCCTGAGCATGAGTCCACTAGAAGATTAGAGTTTGTCAATAACTCCTTTGTTCAGCTCCTACACCAACACCAATTAGTAGTGAACACAACTAATTGTTGGGTGTGTGGTCTTATGCCACATACAACAGATAAGGGTATCCCATACTTGGTCTTACCATTTAGTTACAATGGTTCTTTGTGGGCGTTTCAGACGATGTTTATATATGCCATCAAACCATATCCTCCACGTTCCACGAGAAGTAATTCGAGCAACAAAGCATTGGTAGTAGGAATTACAAATATGAGCAGAACAATTGACTCGTATAGAACGATTCCTAGAGATGAGTTGCAAGCTTACGATAGATGGAATATAACAGGATATAGAGTTCTTCTAAGTGAGAACCAGCGAGCAAAGAGATCCTCCTCGATTTGGATTGTACCCCATCAGGGTCACCTATGTCTGCAAGGTAATGGCAAGAATCCCGGAGCTCAGTTAGGGAAAAGTATCTGCACTGAAACATATGTTTTTACGTCTCAGATTTCCCCTTCGTTTCTAGCAGCTAAGGATACCTATTTCATCTGCCATGATAGAGCCTATACATGGTTGCCCCCTGATTTCTCAGGCACATGTTTTGTTTCGTTCCTGTTGCCTCCCACCTACACGGCTGCGACAGATTACCATAAGACAAGGATAGTTAGAGGTGTCATCAGTGAAGAAGACACTGCAGGACAAAAATTTGGAGATTTCGTAAAGGGTTTTCTGCCGTTTTGGGGACCTATGGTTAACAGCAGGAACATAAGGCAATTGACAAGGGTGGTTGAATCCACTATAGTTGAAACTGCCGGTCCCCTTAGTAATTTGACGGCTGAGCTCCAGTCGGATCGCCTTATGACTCTTCAGAACAGGGTCGCATTAGATGTCATACTTGCAGACCGAGATGGGGGTATGTAAAGTGATCCAATCAAGTTGCTGTATTTTCATCCCCGATAACGCTCCAACAGTTTACCAGGCCATTTCCAAACTGCATGAGATCTCTGAATCTATTCACGTGGATATAGGAGACTGGTCATTGATGGGATGGTTCTGGGGACTGATATCTGCCTGGGGATGGAAGATTCTGATAGTCATTGGGGTAATCTTAGCCATTCTTTTTCTGTTCTGTTTGTGTGTACAGTGTGCTCCTGCAATATGTGGCCTCTGTGCTACATCGTGTGTAAGGAAACCTCTATTGAGAAACGAGCTGAGTAATAGG
This sequence comes from Lissotriton vulgaris, assembly GCF_964263255.1. Classification (NCBI taxonomy): domain Eukaryota; kingdom Metazoa; phylum Chordata; class Amphibia; order Caudata; family Salamandridae; genus Lissotriton; species Lissotriton vulgaris. The sequence goes on along the minus strand of NC_141685.1, from coordinate 438,229,227 downwards.
ATGATGCTACAGCAACACCTCAATGACTTTATGAATATAGACCTGGACTCAGATTAGCGTGAGTATAGGTTATTGCCTATGCAAGGGCAAAAGGAGGGATCTGTGGTACTGAAAATTCTGGACCCGTGTTATAAACATCATCGTATCATGACAATTTTGGTGTCAGCAGACCGCAAATGACGAGTGTAGTGTGTTTGAGTGTTTTCGCATGAATCGATCTAAGAGAACACTCTGTAATCACGAATTTAGTCTGAACCCTCGGGTTCCATTTTGTGAATGGCAGCCATTTTGTGATTGCCCTCACACAGGCCAAATGACTAAGGCAGAAACGAGTCTAAAGGACACGTACACCTTTGCTGACTCCTCTGTGACCTGGGCAAGCTGCCTCCACTGCCTGAAGCCAAACCTGTTTGGCCAGTTCCTTTCCCAGTGGCCGAATGAGATTAGTATCAAAGCACTACATGTCATAAACCTTTCATCGCACACAAACCATGCCTAATCTTACACACACCTGTCCCTGTTTCTTTCTTTATGACTTGCTTTACGAGGAGGAGGTGACCGTTTTTATTGAGGGTCCGTCGATATCTGATGAGAAAACTAGGCCTTGTCGGGTAATTGATTGTGGGCTGGACAAATTAATACGTGGGCTTGTCATCATGACTCTGCTTTTTCTTTGTAGTGAAAATATGTGAATGGTCAACTGTAAAGTAAGGAATGTTTGCCTAAAGCATAATATTTTGTATAAAAGAGAAGGCTGGCTTTGTAAGTTTGAGCAGTCTCCTGAGAACATACACCGTGTTGTACTTCTAGGATACCTGTTACTGGCTGCAGCCAATAAATACGATCTTTGACTTCACCAAGAAGACTCTGTGTTTCTGTAGTCTGAAACAGGAAGAACTCGAAGTCTTCGGGTGTGTTCCCTGGCACCGCTGGGTTCTTAAAAACCCGGTGCTTCACAGCCCGAACAGGCAAGCCAGGTCCTCCCTGGACCAGAAACAAGCATCCCCAGACCGGTTTCAGGGCATTACACGTCATCAGCCTGGCTAGCTTGAAACCAGTGGTGTAGTGAGCACGGGACCCACGCCTGGCATACCCTTCCCACTTAGGACGACATATGCAAAAGAAACAATTGATGGACGTAATGCTGAACAATGCAAACATTCATCCCCAGTCACAAGGATCTGGGTTTAATCCATCATTATTTTGCTCACCACACCACCCCAGTTTGGGGTGGCGTAGTGAGCAAAAGAACGATGGATTTAACATAGATCATTTGACTGGGTGAGAATGTTTACATTGTCAGCATTCCGTCCATCATTTGTTTGCTGTAAATCTTTTAGAAAGTGGGCATTTTTTTAATTTACCACCCTTAGGGTCTTTAGCTGTTTGTGTATTCAACATCTGGCGTGAGTGACAGGAGCTGTGGTTGTGCATTCACTTTAGACAGTCACCAGCGGGTTGATGTATGCTCTGCCTTGCCTGGATGACACATTGCTGGACTGAATAGACTGCCTTTAGAGTGGTGGAGGATTTTGGGTTGCACCTGAATAGGCTGTGCCTCCTTTTTCACAATGCTGTATCCACCCCCTGTGGTCATGCTGCATCAAGGAGGACAGGACTGGTTTGGACTGGTTTTAAAGACCATTGCCACAAAGAGAACAATGACAAAATGGGATATAAGTATTACACCTAAAACCCCAGGACGTAAGATTACTTCAAGGAACACGAGGTCTGTGCGAGGAGCACAATGTTTTCTGTGTGAAGGGTGGGTTGGCCTGCAGTTGCTGCTTTTGTCTGTGGTGGAGGAAAATGACTGACTCTTTTTGTCCTGCTGTGGTATCCTGCGTGTGAAGAAAAATCTCCAGGAGCTTGTGTGTGCTTTTCTCCTGTTGAAAGTCTCAGGGAAATCAAAGACTTTATGGGATAGATCCTTGCTGGATCTAAAAGTGATCTGCCACGTTGGAGAATTGAGAAGCTGTGTGAGGAGTACTGCCCCTGATTTGTGTGGAGGTGGCACGGCCTTCGATTGCTGCTCCAGTCTGGGAATGGACAAGGACTGGATTGTCCTTATACCCCATTGCTTTCCAAAAGGTAAGCTTGGGTGGAGCGCTTTCTATATATAAATATTTTTTTACAACAGGAGGAGCTCTCTTGGCTCTGCTCCAGGGAAAAGCGTGTGCTAAGAGCACTGCTGTTTTCAGAGTGGTTACCTTTCCGAACTTGCAGTGCTGCACTGGCCTCCTTGTGTGTGGAGCAGCGGGAGGGGAGAGCTGGCTATTGAGGAAGGGCTCTTCCCCTCCTACCTGGCAATCAGTGTGTGGGATGATGCTCCTGGCAACCACAAAGGAGCACGGTGCCTGTCCCATAGATGCGTGTGGTGAGAGCTTTGATTTTTGTTGCCTGAACCCGATGCGTGGGCTCACTCTTCGACTAGGACAAACAGAAGGAGAATCCAGAGCAAGCGGTCCGGCAGTCTCTCACAAATGATGCTCTGCCCGGAGCTCCTTGCGTTTCCTAGCAAACGCACAGGAAACTGAGAGCAGGGGGCAACTCTGCAGCTGGTCCAGCGCCGAGAGGAGCTGACCGCAACGTTGAGAAGTACCACCACGGGGCGCTCACCCAAAGGCCTCCCAGCGCAGAAGTCATGCTCTGCCCCTCCCTCTCTTGGGGAGCCAACCAGGACCATTGTATTTCATGGCCAATTGCATTCACCTAGAGCAGCTGGGTCACTGAGTGAGCAAGGGACAGGTGTGCTCAGAGGCAGGGGAAAAACTGGAGTCACAAAGCTGATAAACCCCATGGTGATCTGGGTGCTAGTCTCCCCTGCAAATGGTATTTGAAAGTATTTCATATACTACCGTTAGAGCCAGGGTAGCAGTTGCTGTTCAGCCTGGGATATGCAGGAAAAGTAACGTTATCTTTGTACCTGGCAGGAACTCCATGATAAGGGCTGTGATTTTAAGAAACTGTATAATGCATACAATTGTGGCGTAGGAGGTTGTTTTCATGATGCTCTTATGACATGGGCAACTAATAAGCATTTGTTTATTGCATCAAATGTGGGTTTTAGACAATTGCCCGGTGGCAAAGCGATTTATGGTGTATAGCATGCATGATATCTGAGTATTGACTTTATGGCACTTCCCATGACAGTATGACTATTGCCTCTTGGTAAAGTGGTTTATGTGATTTGTAGTCTAATGTGCTTTACATGCTACAAACTGATTTATTGTCTATGTGATGTCATGACAAATGCCTAGTTGGCAAAGTGATGTTTGTGATTGTGGTCTATGTGTTTTATATGCATTTTAATGACAAGTGCCTAGTGACACCGCGATTTATGTGATCCTTGGTCTTATGAACACTGACCTGGTCAGTGTGACTGCTCTCCCCCATGCAGCTCCACCACTAAGCGCTGCCCCCTGAGCTGTCTGTTTATTGAACACTGCTGGGTGTTCGAGGCCCTCCTCCCTGTGCCTCATCCCTGGTGGTCCAGTGAGAGAGCACACTGATCTTCTGCCTCTCTTGCTTATATGTGCCTTTTTTTCTCTTTTCTCTCTCTGTGCTCTTTTATGTCTTTTTCCTCCATCACTCTCCTCTCTCTGCTCTCTTCTCGCTCCATGTCCCTGCTGCCTCCGCGGGCCCTTCCCCCTCTAGTGTACCCTGACCCGGAAGAGGAAAGACGTTCGTAGCAAGCAGGAAGGCTGCAGTATTTTAAACCAATTTTATTTACTTCACTGCTAATCCATTTCTGCATACTTAACCAGTGGGGTGGTTGTCACATATAAGACGTACCTTACAATACTACAGGCACAATCACGGCTCACCTGTATTGATCAATAAAAGATACTGATTTTTAAAGGCTCTCCAATTAATACCTCCCTATTACATTGGTGGCTCCTACAAATGCATCACAATGGAATAGTACCACATTAAAAGGCTATGCCTACCTGTAATTCCACAGAAGGAAGGAAAATGTCCTAATTGATTAAGGGTTGATGACTTTCCTCCTAGTACCATAATAGAAAACTGAAAAAGGTGGTTGATCCATGTCTCACCAAAACGCTGCGTCAGCTGTTCTGTAGTTTTCTCCGTTTTTAAAAAACCTTTTTTGTCTTAAAGATGATCATTCTGTGCTCAATACAATGAAATTACTAATTTAACTTGGTTTTTAACTGTGCAAAATTCTCTGTGTAAAAATATATTTTTTAATGATGAATAAAAAATGAATTATTTTATATACTGTTACTGTTTTAAATGTTATAGTTTGATTATATTTTGACTATGTCAATTCCTTTGCAACTGGTGTCAAAGTAATTGCTGTACAAGTAGGAGGTTTGGGTAGCACTATACTACACAACACATGATCCACACATAATTTCAGGCAGGGACCTTTTTTGTATTGATCTTTCACGCTCCCACCTCCCAGCTGACCGCACTCCCCCTGACCCCTACTTAACAACGACAAATCCAACACCACCACACTCCTAGAGAACCTCACCAACATAGGACTGAAGCAACTAGTCACCACCCCAAGGCACACAGCGAGACACACATTCAACCCTGTCTTTGAAGAAGGAAACAGCATCTCCTACAGCCACACCCGGAACTCCTCTGGACAGACCACCACTACATCCACTTCTCCTTCAGAAAACCCAACATACACATGTGCGTGGAACTCCAGTCGCTGTGTTTTCGCATCAGCTGAAGCCAAAGCCAGAGCGTGTGCGCGCAAGGAGGCAGGCATGGAGGATGCCGAACTCCTGCTCCCTGCTCCCGGCTCTCAGCTCTCAGCCTGACGGTTACCGCTTTCCTCTTGCCGGGCGTTGATCCTCGGCCCGCTGCCTTCTATGCTGTTGTGCCTTGGGGGCGACCAAGTACAGAGCACAACTGAGTCTCACCAAATCCGTTTTGTCTCACTCCCCCCTCCTGCTCCTGTCAAACCGGCACTGGCTCCGTGCGCTCTGCAAGGAGCTGTGAGGAGCTGCAAAGGGGGGTGAGTCACCTGTGCATGTGCGTGTACCGGCACCGAGGACGGAGCAGTGTGGAGCTGAGAGCAGGGGCAGGGGCAACAAGGGGAGCCTGTGGGGCCTGTGACGAGGAGAAAGAAAGGGCTGACACAGGCAGGCCTAAAGGGCCATGGTTCAACCAGGCCAGCGTCGCAGTGATACCCTCAGTACTGCTCATCGCCTGTCCACCACTCGGGCATACTGGTGCCACTGGCCTGCCGCGGACTACCTAATCACCGAATTACAGACTGAAGCAAGGTGGGTGCAACAGCGGTGCGGCGTAGAGTGGTTCCGATTTGCCGCAATTTTGCTCCACTGTCCCCTGCTTTGCCGCTCCCTACCAACCATCCCAACCATCCAGTCCATTGCCCTATTTCGCCCCACTCTGGAGTGCCAAAGCAGCTGCAAATAGCAAACAGCAGAAACAGTGGCTTCTGTGAGTGGGTGCAACAGGTCCAACGTTACTAACTGCGGCCCCAACTCTATTCAGTGTGAGCAAGTGAGTGAGTGCGCCTAACAGACCCCTTGCAGAACCTCAATAGAGGGGGGAGGGCAGAGGTGGGTCTTCCAACCAGCGCCCTCACAAGCCCATCAGAGAGTAGTGCACCTGCTTACCTGTGCTCTCTCAACAGCAGTTAGTAACCAGTCCTCCCCATAGAAGAATTAGGGGAAGAGCTTGAGTACACAAGTAGTAGCTTTACAGCCATCAACTCGGCCATCCACACCACTTTCTCTTCCATCTTTCTCCATCTCCAACTACTTTGCCTCCCACTTTGAGGGCCAAGAACAAAGGTCTAACGGATCGAACCTGCTGAATCAACCGCACTAAACATCGAGACTAGGAGTCAGGAGTCATGAAATCTGAGTAAGAAAAGCCCCAACAAAATCCAAACCATGACCGCAATCCAAACCAATTAAACGGAAGAGCGAGGGCACAAGATGTCTTAGGGGCAGCAGCCCACAGGATCTTGCCCACACAAGCCACATGACAAAACGCAAAAAACTTAAGTCACTCAAAACAGCGAAAAACAGGTAGATACACAAAGTTGCTTAATGGAAGATAAGGTTACCAGATTCCTGAACAGCTCGCACTCCATCACTACTCACAACAACAGCAACCTTTTGCCCCAGGATGACAGAATCACAGCACAACCAAGGGATAAAGAAACCACAACGAGAGCAAGACTGGTGGAGCAGGACTTAATTGGGGTAGAAGGAGAAGGAGATGGAGCATTGAAAAGGAAAAATCCCTGTATATTCCAACCAAAAATATACACAAAGTTCTCCTTCCTAAAAGACCATGGAACAGCAATATTCTCTTAAAACGCTAATATAGAAGGACTGCAATCCCCTCTTTTACCACTTTTCCCATTTGCTACAAACAGCCAAAATCATAAACCAGACTCACTGGCCGCAAAGGATACCGTAGCACAAATCCACTCTAAAGGAACATCTCAAATGAGTCCACAACTCAAAACCAAAGATTACCTGGGATCCAAACAAGCAACCAAAGACACAGAGTCATCTGGTGCAACCAAGGCTGACAATTCCGAACAACAGGGACTATTGGATCCCCCACAAAACCTCCAAAAGGATATCACTAATGATTACTCTAACTCATCACAACATAACTAAGTGGAAAGTGCAAACATTGCTCAAATCAGCTTCCCTAATCTTGAACAAATTAGGTCAACAACTGGGACTTTATCGTTGCCAGCACTAAACTCTAATCAGTAAGAAAGCTCAGGACAAGGATCAGAACCTCTGAACGCTCAACTTTCCAGTTACTCTGCTGAGAACCTTCTAGGCCAAGGTGCCAGCTTCTCTCCCCAACAAGCAATGGTTGATAAGGGACCAGACCCAATGCTTTATCAACGTCCATTATCTGCTCCAGACAAGTTGGACGCCCAAAAGCAGATGAAACAGACACCGCAAACAATTAATTCCTCTCTACTGATCCTATCACCTACCTTATCAATCACCAGTTCGGTTGACTAATTATCCCAGGCAGGCTCACCCGTTTCTTGTAAAATCAAGGGAACAGCGCAATCAGTGCAAGGGCAGCTCCCACAAATCAATGATCAGTCTGCCTCCAACTGCGACATGACCTTCCTAGCCTCCCAAGAGTGGGAAGACCTAGTCGCCTCTTACACCCACAGTCTCAGTGATAGAACCAATGACGTGCAAACTGGAGGAAGTAATTCAGGTCATAACAACAAAATTATAATCTGTGAATAACTATTAAGCTCCATGCAATACTCAACCGCGGCCCTGCAATATCAATCCCATAAAATGGACCTCCAGCTACTGTTTTGCAGAGGCTTGCCGACGTTACTTCGGGGATCGATAAAAAGCTAGGCGAGATGAACGGTCTAATAAAGTGAAGGCAGGCAGCGGCCGCAAAAATTCAAGAATTTCTATGCGCCCCAATCGTGGACAAGCTACGAAAACGCTACCAACAACACTGGCTGACCTGTTGTCGACACTGAAACCCATAACCGTATCCCAGCAAACAGACAACAATTGCATCCAAAGGGAAGACGTGACACAATTGAGCACACACCCAACAGTGCTAATATCACCAAACAGCGACACTCTAAAGGAAGGACACAGTTCCCTCCGAGGATCAAAACCAACACCCTCCGGAAACAAAGGTCTATCAAAAAGACCAGGGCGAATGCAAAATAGGAAGGGCAGGAACAAGAAACCAACAGTTCAGGCCCAGCCCTCAACATACCGCACTCCGACAGGTTTATCTACAACAGAATTGCTATACGACGAATCATCAAATGTAGACGAGCTAGTTATGACAAACAGCACGAAGATCTTGATCGCAAACATCAAAAATACAACGCAGCAGCAAAAAACATCTAGCAGCCTGGCTAGCCCTAGTAACAAACAAGAAGACAAGACCGAACAGAAAGGGAATCAACTTGACAAGATCCCACCACCAACTGCATTTGCTCAGGAGTAGAAGCAAACAAGTGCAAACACAGGGAAAGAGTCGCCAACCCCCCCCACGGGAAGAATGGCACTAATCAACGGAACACACCAAACAGCAAAACTGCACAGCTCTGCGGACAGGGTGGTCCAAAATAAGTGACAACAACAATCAAGTCATAAACGTGGGAGAGGTCAAAGCTCATGCCACATACAGGAATTTACCTGACCACATGAATAATTCCCATCACAGTTACAACTCTGAAAGATTCACAGCAAATCACGACGATCAAGGGCTCCTTCTTAATAGCGTAAACATCAACCGAAGCAGACCATCTCAAAACCAAGACTCCCTTGCTCATAGATTAATCACTAGCAATAACACACAGCCACAAGACCAGGCCACAACAAAGGCTGAAGGGACAGACACAATAATATTTTACCGTCAATATAAATCCAGAGGCCGTGTGGACACACTAAATAGAGGGAATATTCTACGGCTCTTACATTCTACCATAACCTTAGCAGTCATCGAAACCACTGACTTATTGTCAGTAGAATTTCTGTCAACAAACAACAGAAGCAACTAGAACAAAATGGTGAACTGCTGGGATTGCAGGTAGAATCCTTTGGGAAAGAGACAGCTTTTTAAACTGGGGGATAGGCTTGGAATCAATCCCAAAAGGTAAACAGCCTTTACAACGAAACTTTTACAACGCACTACCATTACGACGCAACCATTACAACGCAACCCATTACAACGCATTGCGCTGGGGGCGCTCTAGGATAGGGAATAGATTTAATTTACTATCCAACACCTTCCCTACTATCCACGGGGACTGGAGTTGGAATATAGTAAATTAAACTATTCACTATCCAGCACCCCAAAGTGCAACGCGTTATAATCGTATGCATTGTAAAAACTGCGTTGTAACGGCATGCGTGGGAAAAGCATGCGTTGTAACGTCATACATCCATCCCAAAACCCTTATACCCAACTCCTTTTCCTAAAGCAGAAGTTAATAACTCACGCCAGACGACTTATTCAGTCTTGAAAGGAGAGAACCATGCACAGAAACTGAGGCAAAGTTGACAATCGCACTGCAATCGACCCACAGCCCCCCAGACTCGCTGTCCCCTTCAACGCTAAACAATTGGACTGGGATACATCGGCAAATAACACCGGCATGTCCAAAATGACAGGCATCAGACAAAGCAATGCTTTCACAAATTGAACACGCCGGTATTGCGATGTGTGCATGGAACATTAATGGCCTAGCCTCCAAAAAGCAAGACTAAGAGTTCATAAAATACCTGACCTCCTTTGACAGAAGTCTGCTACAAGGCTACACCTCTTACTCACTCCCGGCGACAAAGGCATCTGCCTTTGGCCGCCGCTCAGGGGGCTTACAACTTCTTGCCTCAATAACCAAAATAGGTGAGCTACTTCCTGTTACCATACATTTGACACCACCAGGCAGAATCCAAGCCACAAAGTTAACACTCAAGTTTACCCAGTCCAAAGAGGATATTGTAATAATAAAGGTTTATGTGCACCCAAAACAAAAATCAAAGGCAGCTAAGGAGCTGCTATTGGAGCTGCAGAGAGTTATGGAAGAAGAATCAACAGACCTCATAATTTTGGCTAGCGACTTCAACAAGCACCTCTTAGGGTATACTAAGGAAGAAGATTCAATGCAGGAACTCTCAAGCGCATGGGCAATACCAAGGTCAAGGTCAAATTCAGTCCATGAAGCCATCTAGGGTTGCAAAGTACCGACTAAGGTGCCTAGAATTGCTAAATATGAGAGCTTTGAACGGACGGTTCAAAGACGACAGCCCACCAGCAGCCACATACCACTCATCTACCATATCATCACATATAGACTTCACCTTCACAACTCTGACTTTGTTTAACAAAATTGCCACCTTCAAGATCTGCAGTAACATATTCAGTGACCACCTCCCACAAGAATTGAGTCTTCAAATAAGACCAAGCCAAACCCCTGAAATCCGCAAATCCATCTTGCTGGAGGAAACATCTAACCTAAAAAGAAGAAGGTGCAACTCCAACAATATAGATGAAATAGCAGCAGGCGCCAAAGCTCTATATAACCAAGGTCAAGTCAATTCAATACAACCAACAGAAAGCTGGGAAGTATTTGTCAAAGCTCTAGGTGACATATACTCACATAGCAGCGGCTGGAAACAATGGAAAGTTGCAGCTGCAACTATTGACTCGTAAAATAGCCCTATCACTAAAAACTAAAGCAAACTATAAATAGCACTCTAAATCCACAACGCAAATCTCCAAACAATCTGAGACTGCAGCGAAGACTCCGTGAGCTAAAGACCTCACTAAAACGAAGGAGATGAGAGAAAAAAAGAACAAAGGACAACGATATATGGTCGAAACTTATACACGATGCAAATCTGAAAAACACTGCCAAATTCTGGCAATCAGTTCATGGGATTAACTCCAATATCACTGAAGCAGCTTGGGCAGACTATTTACTTAAACACTTCAACGATCATGAACCGGAAACAGCAGTCGAATTGGCTTCGTCAATTTACGCTGACACAATAAACCTAATTGGGGTGGGAAGTAATTACAATCGTTTAAACGATGTGGGCATCGAACCGCCTAATCTGCCGCAGCTAGAGGCAGCTCTCCCCTCAAGTCACCCAACCTGTACAGGAGCCATTCAATAAGGAACTCTAGTCGAAGCAATAAGCAAGCAAATATCAAGAGGAAGACGGGCAGGAGCACAGGGCCCAAATAGCATACCTCCGGTGTTATGCAAACAGGACTCTGACTTCTGGAGCAATGCACTAGTCCCAGTAATAGGACAGGGATTAAGAACTACAGCAATCCCAGAGTCATGGAGAGGCTCAATCATCAGTCCTATATTTAAGCAAGGAGCAAAATCTGATCCAAACATCTATCGCCTGATAGCCTTGATAGACACCGAGGCAAAATACTATGCAGGGATTATACTCAAAGTCTTGGTTGCTTGGTCCACAAGAAAGAACATAATACCAATAACACAAACAGATTTCCGTCAAGGGCAAGGAACCATAACCAACATTATGGCCTTAACCATGCTAATGGATGCAGCAAAGCAAGGTAAATATCCCCTATACCTTTGCTTCATGAATTACTCAGCAGCCTTCGACCATGTCGACCGAACCAAGCTCTGGCGAAAGCTGAAGGAAGGGGGGATACCTCCATTCCTCCTAGACCAACTCATACAGCTGCATACCGACACATGGACAAGAATTAAACTAGGCACTGGAAAGCACGTCTCAAACAAAATCATGCCCAAAAAGGGACTAAAGCAAGGATGTGTCCTTGCCCCATTGCTTTTTAGTCTCTTCCTGGCTGACCTCCCGGCAGAGCTGGATGCTTGCTCCTCACATGCCCCGAAGCTAAGTAGCATGACACTGCCAAATCTACTCTATGCTGACAACCTAGTGCTGATCAGTAGAACCCTGAGAGGTCTCCAGCACCTACTAGATGCCACCAAATTTTTTAGGAGCGGAACGCCTTAAAAATGAATTTCAAAAAATCTAAAGTTATGGGCGTTAACCACCACAAGAAGTCAAATCCTCGCTGGCACCTGGATGGCAAATGTCTAGATCAGGTAACAACCTATAAATACTTGGGCGTGCTTTTAGACAAAAACAATTATTTTAAGCCACAGCTAGAATCCTTAAATAGGAAGGGAGTAATGGCCTGCTTGGCATTAAAACCCCTGAGGAAACTGCTTCCAAACTTAACACTCGACCCCTTTTTAAAAGTCCTGCGGGCGAAACTACAACCAACAGTCACCTATGGGAGCAAATCCACGACAGGAAGAGACGCTGCAACCCTCGACTGCATAATCGCACCCTCCTATCGTGCGATTTTCCAACTCCCCAAATTTGTTTCACCTGCCCAAATAAGACTGGAATTCAGTCTTCAAAAACAGGAAGTAGAAAGGCAGGGCGCTGTTTTAAAGAGCTGGCACAAAATCAGAGCTGCCGACACAGGGTCCCTGAACTATCAGCTCTGGCATGAGCTGACCCGTACCGGAAAGTTGCCAGCTAATGACTACCTTCAGAAATCCTTGCAGGCTCTTGGTCTGACAGAAGCTTGGAACATCCCTATGGCCCACGTTGTTTTCAAACAATTAGTCACAAAAACTACAAGACTCATATCGGTCATAGAGGATAAGGAAGCGGTATCCAATGCGAGCTCATGTTTGGGTCGTGCTTAACAATTATGAAGCTCTTACACCACAGCCCTACCTCAAGGTTGGATCCAAGCTTGTGATCAAAGAAAAATTCCTAAGGCTTCGGTTGGGAGTTGGTCCGATCAACCCGCTTTGCCACAGTGGGAAGGAAGAGGAAGCGATCAGATCTGCTGTCTGTGTGTGAAAGACACTGAGTCTCTGATCCACATCATATGCATATGAAAGAAACTAGAGGACATTCGGAAGGCACTGTTAAAACCAATATTTAACCAACATGGTGTGAGGTCCTGCAGGCAGGCAGTGATGCTGTGCTTTAACCCAACCTTAGTGCAGCTAAACTGCCGCCTTACAAAATTCTTCGATCTGACAGCACTGAGACTGAAAAAACCTGCTGCCAACAGTTAAGACCTATTACAGAGAGTTGAAGATGTAGAACTGGACCACACCACTGGAAAACCAAGAAACTTTCCATAATTGACCTTACACAGGCAACCATGTCTGTGCCAGCAGTGCTAACACAGTTGTAAAAAGGAAAAAGAAATTACGTCTTTTTAACACAAAACCAAAGCATTTTTAACCTTGTATTTTATTTTAAAATTGTTTTATCAATGCAATATTTTTTAAATTTACCTTTAATGCTCTGAATGCAACGGTTTTAATGAATCATGCATAATGAAAAAAAAATTACCAAAAAATTCCTCAACCAGGGCAAAAAGGCAGTCGTCAACCTCCTGGACCGCTCAGCTGCCTTTGACACCATCTTCCACCGCACACTAGCCACCAGACTCCATGATGCTGGTATCTGTGGAAAGGCCCTTGACTGGGTATGCTCGTATCTCACCGGCTGAACTCAGCGAGTCAGACTCTGGCCATACCTCTCGGAACCAACAGAGACCGGATGTGGAGTGCTCCAGGGATCCTCACTCTGACCCACCCTCTTCAACATTTTCTTTGCCCCCCTCGCCACCATCATCAGAAACCACGGACTCAACATCGTCTTCTATGCCATCGACACCCAGATCATCCTCTACCTCACCAAAGAACCCAACATCACCAGGCACAACTTCCAAGAAGGGATGAAAGCCTTCACCACCTTGATGAAGAAGAGCTGCCTGTTGCGTGTTTATCTAGGTTCCTGATCGATACTGTGACCTTATGCCCCTATTCGGCTATAAATCCATTTATTCCCTATATTGGCATAACCGTTCAAGTGCGATTTTCTGAAAAGTCAGCTCTGGCCTCACACGAACAGAGCCACATTCCAGCATAGTTCTCTCTGCCACTTCCTTTGCGACCAATTAGTGCAATGACAGAGCAGTAGTCACTATCTGATATTCCTAGATAACACTCCGAGTTCTTCAACAAGATAAAAACTCAGCAAACCTGGAAATCCCCGCTTGCTGTGTTTTGATTAGTAATGGAACTCTAATGAGCAACTGATAACTACCACTTCCTAGTGACATCTTTAATTGACGTCTTATGTCCAGCAAACTTGCGTCAAACCCGGCACCTGTCAGGTATAAATATTACCAACGTTGCCTTAAGCAAAGCGAGCTACTGTTGCTGATGCCAGCTGCCTGCAAGACTCCGTGTTGGTAAATCTAGCACTCTGTCGCTGCAGCCTGCTGTCCCTGTGGTGGTGAAGCTACTGATACCATTATCGCTGCTAAAGCGCGAACTATGGTGCAGTACGCTTAGGAGCTGAACAGCCGTCCTCTGCGAAGACATCCAGCAGATTCCAGCTGCCCGCGGACGCTGTCCCCCCTCCTTCCTCGACGCGCTGAAGAGACCCGCTGCCTTTCTCGTGCAGAGAAATCCAGCTCCGGCGTTTCCGGTCTACCCTCGCGGGTGACTGGGATATCGAGAGTGACCCCTGAAGGAGATACCAATCCTCCATCATTCTATTCAGAGGTATGGTGTTGACTAAACCCTTAGACGAGAATTCTTGAAACAAACCTTGGCAAAACCAACTTAACTTAAAGCTACTTACTTGCTCCCCTTCCACGTGTTAGGCTTAGGTCAGGCACACTGGGGTAGGCTTAGTTAGAAGCACCAGTTGAGTATGTTAGCCTAATGTATATATGACTGTATATATGTTTTATTACTTTTAAACCATTGTATGGCTAAGAAACCATATCAATGCTTTTACAGTTCTATTTCGCAATACTTATCTTACTGTACGTACTTTTTATAATAACAATTATTGCAATTGTGGCAATACATTTCTCTTGTACGAGAAGAAAGACTGTTCAATAAATGTTAACCCTTTATTGACAAACGCCCGTCTCTCTATTCTCTACATCTCGTGAAAGTAAACTGCACTAGACTGACTGAGTGAAATACATGTCTATTGTTTCACACGACCCTAGAGATTGACTCTTGATCTGAGGAGCAAAGTTGTCATGTTGCACGGTTGTTGGAAAGCTGAATCCCTTCTTGTCTGTGCCAAGGAAGCTGATCACTTCCTATGCAGAGAAGAAAGTTTCCAGTGACCTCTGAGCTAGTTGGTAACACAACCCACTTAAGTTTAGCATAGTCAGTGGAGGCCTGGAATATCCGCAGTTCCACGTCGATACTACTGTTTATGTTATTCCAATGCGCAGGGCCTAGTGGGAAACTAGGAACTACACTACATGGCGCCCAACGTTTGGTAAGGCGATAAACTAACGCAAGACTTTTAGAGTAACTCAGTCGTGCATATTTCACACCCCTTTCTCCCGTAAATACTACAATAGACGTCTGGAGTGGGTGAAAGGTTAAAATCCGCCCGACCTTAGTAGGAAGAGATTCCTATGTAAAGCTCTGGTTTATTCAACGTTGAAGGATACAGTGTTCCAAAATATTGTGCACCTAATCTTTGTCTCCTTGGAGACCTACTCTGCAAACCTTGCATTTTTACAATGCCAGAAAACGGAACCTCTGGGGCCGCAGCAGATGCGACTCAGCAAGGTCCCGAATACACAGACCCGGATGCTATTATCATCCCGGTCCACTTAAGAAGATCTATAACTTTAAAACTTATAGAAAACGGACTGACACCTCAAGGTGGTACAGTAATTTTCGTGATAGAGGCTCACGAGTATCGGCAGACAGAGGTATTCTATTCATGGATAAACTTTCCAGCGGTAAACGCTAGAACAAAAGAGTTTCACTATTACAAAATAGAGAAACCTCCGGAAGAGTACGCTCCTTTCGAGGAGATTGAAATTCCACTTAAATTTCAAGAGCACCTGCTCTGGTTTAATGGCGCCCTAAAACACAATGATCACATTACCAGGCTCGGTCCACTAGGTAGACCAGGAGCCACGTGGCCGGTTCTAGCCAGCTACACACCACATCCTGACATTGTAAAAATGTCTAGAGAAGAGCTGTTAGTACAGCTAAACACATTAATAAAAATACATAGGCAATTAGTCCAATATGTAATACGGACTGCAACAGTCCAACCAGCTGTTAATACACCACAGCTGACCCCTCATCAGGGGAACACAAATAAAATTACACCACAGAACATACAGTCATGTCTTGGTAAAACACCCGTAAAACGGGAACAAATTCCTTTCTGGTTAGCACAGAAAATCACTCAAATAGAGGCAGTATTTCCTGATACTACCCCTATAGAGAAACACAGAATCTTGACCATCTGCCTTCCTATGGGAATCGCACCACACGTGGAGGACTGCGACACTTGGGATACAGTCTTTGCTTCCATTTACACAAAAAAAACACTGTGTTCCGTCTATGGCGGTAATACCAGAAGTGCTAAAACAGATTCAAAATGAATTCGGTCCAGAGCCCGCTTTAAATCTAGGTATGAAATTACTGAAAGACTTCAAGCAGGTCACGGCTATATTATTAGCCAACATTAAAGGAGAAGCAGCATCTGTGGCGATCCGCCAGAAGTTGAAGGAAACAGATATAAAAGATCCTGTTGAGCTTGCCAAAATCATAGAAAAATGCTATGAAGAATTAGGTAGAGACAGCTTGGGTGGAAAACCAGTTAAGCCCCAACTGCTCGAAAATCCTGAAAAATTATTTATTAAAAATAATTTAAATACTCCTAAAAAGAGCTGGGATGGAAATAAACAATCCACTCCCAAGGAAAAAGTTTTCCAGTCCAGAGGAAGGTCTCCTCGACGGAGGGAATGAACTCCGACTCGAGAACGCCAGTCTCCCCAGAGGGAGCCCTCTGAGAAAAGATATAACCTTAGAAATAGGGATAATCTGAAAAAACCTGATAGATATCAAAGTATTGATACACGTCCCTCTCGATCTCTTCCACAGAATTCGGAAAGAAGAGGACGGTCAGACCCAGGAGAGCACACCAAGTCCAAAGACAAGGAACCTGCTCAGAGTAAAAAATCTCAATTTCAGAAAAAGAAGGTAGCCAGTATTAGAGTAATCAACCATGCCGAGAATACTGAGGACACAGTTGAAAAACGGGAAGTGGGCATTGACAATGTTGGACAGTGCAGCAGAAATCAGTATAGCGCGCAAGATCTTGATGAGTCATCTGGAGACAGTGGACACGAATGAATTCATTCAAGTTGAAACTGCCGACGCCAGACTTAGCGAGCCCCATAAAATATACGAAATAACATTGCGTATAGAGGGTGATAAGACTAGGAAAATTAAGGGTCTATTTTGGGATAAGCTCTCAAAAGGCTACGATATTCTGTTAGCTGAAAAAGATTGGCCCCCGGAGTTTGTCAGGGAGTGCCCTCGCGGCGAAGAAGTGATTATGCCTGCCTTCTCGAATCACATTCCGATTCACAAAAAATACACATATGCAAGGAAATGGGCAGTGGCCCAGGCACCTGCATTGTATAAAAATCATGTAGGATGGGATGAGGATTCACCTCCTCACAAAATCCAACTAAAAAGTGAACCAACGGCAGTATCCCATAAAGCAAGAAGCTAAAAAACAAGTCAGGGAGATCTTAGATCAACTTGAGTACCAGGGGGTGATTGAAACATGCACCTCTCAAATGAACAATCCTTTGTTTCCTGTCTCCAAGCCAGACGATTCATATCGTCTAGTTTTGGACTACAGACACCTTAATACATGTTGCAAAACCTTTGCAGTACAAAACTCGCATAGTGCAGCCCTAATGAATAACATAGTTAGGAAAAAATATAAAACGACATTAGACATTTCTAATGGTTTCTTTTGTCAAAACATTGCACCAGAAAGCAGATATTTGACCGCTTTCTCTGCATTTGGGTCGCAGAAAAAATTCTGTTGACTCCCACAAGGGTTCAAGAACAGCCCAGGACTATTCTCAGCTAGGGTAACAGAGTTACTACAAATCTATGATGATGAAGCATTATCTTACGTAGATGATATTTATCTCACAGACGACGACTTGGATACTCACTTGAAAAGAGTGAACACCATTATACTTGGGTTCGCAGCAGAGGATTACAAATTCAACTTTAAAAAGTCTCGAATTGCCCATCTGACAGTACTATTTTTAGGGTACGAATTATCAAGTGAAGGGAAAAGCCTAGCGGACAACTTCTTAGAGAAGTGCGCTGTACTCCAAGCTCCAAAAACGCTGAAGAATTTACAATCCATTCTAGGTTTCCTGAATTTCGGAAGAACTTACATTCTAAATTACGCAGAGAGGGTTAAACCTCTCTACGAACTAATTAAACCTGATTTTAAACAAATCAATTGGACTCAAAAACACACAGAAATTTTGAGATCACTGCAAACAGACATGTTAGCAAAAACTAAATTAGATACACGTGACAACACACGTGATCTTGTAATCCGAGTCATCCCAGGAAGATGCGGATTCACATACCTAACCTCTAATGAGGGAGAAAAGGTACCAATAGCTTACAAATCACATTTGTACACAAAGGCTGAAATAAAATTCAGTTCAACTGAGAAAATTCTAACTGCGGTTCAGACTGCTGTAGCGAAAGAAAGGCCCCTAGCACAAGGTAAACGAATAATAATCGTAACTCCTATACCGGCTTTAGAAGCGGTAACTGAAGCAAGCATTCCTAATGCTAAGGCTTTGCATCCGAGATGGATTCAGTGGGTTAATTCTCTTGCTGCAACAGACGTAGTTTACGAATTTGATCCTAACTTAAAAACACAGGAATTTTTACAATATGAATATGAATGTCCTCTGCCAATTGAAATCCTGCCTCTCGAAGAATACGGAAGTATTATATATACTGACGGATCGGCACAACCCGCAGTTGGGGGTAAGCAAGCTTACAGTGCTGCGTGCGCGATTGTAAAAGGTCGCTGGCACAAAGGAAAATTCAGACCACTGGTCACTAAAACTCAATCTCTAGGAGATTGCTCGGCTCAACGAGCTGAATTAGTAGCATTTAAGATGGCGCTAGAAAATACCGATCGCGAATTCCCCACACTAATAGTGTGCGATTCTTTTTATTGCGTACAATCTTATAATGAATACTTGCAGAATTGGGTGGAAAATGGTTTCAAAGATGCAAAAGGTGGCACAATAAAGCATAAAATGCTTTGGGAACAGGTAGTTCTTTTACAGAAAGAACTACAAAATACTCACGTGATACATACACTGAGTCATCAACGTGATGGCGTTCACGTTGCAGGGAATTCATTGGCTGATGAAGCCGCGAAGGCAGCTGTGCAAACGGCTTCCGTAGCTGCGATAACTCGGTCACAAACAAAAATGGACAGCGATATTCTACAAGCTGTCAGTGCGTCAGTAAAAAATGATAAGAAAACACTCCCAAAAGGCTTTCCTGAAAAGTACTTGTACTTAACGGATACAAATAATGTTCCTTTTGCTCGAATCCCTGGAGTGGGGGATAGAGTAATTCCAAACAAGGAACACAGACTAGGACTAATCAAAGCGGCACACGAAGGGCTTGCTTCTGCACACGCTGGCGTTTCTGCAACAATATCACTATTAAAACAGAGATATTGGTGGCCTCGCTTGAGAATACAAACTAAAAAGTATGTATTAGAATGCGACATATGCCAAAGGATAAAAGTATCAACAGTAAAACGACCAGCGCAGACACCCCTTCTCATCTCGGATAAACCATTTGCATGCGTTTACCTGGACCACTGTGGTCCCCTACAAAGGGACGGCAACTATAGATATATCATGGTAGCAGTGGATTCCTGTACGAGGTTCATATGGATGTGGCCCCAGCGCTCGGCTGACGCTAGAACGGTTATAAAAGATTTGCGAGTCTTTATCGGCACATACGCAATTACCACGTTCCATTCTGACCAGGGTCCTGCTTTCAGCTCTCGAGCCTATAAGGAGGCCATGGCTAGCATGGGAATTGGGTTGCGGTATTCTTGTCCGTCGCACCCCGAAGGGAATAGTGTGGTAGAAAGAAAAAACCGTGACATAAAGCAATCTATAACAGCGAAGGTATTAGGTTCAGGCGCTGGGTGGGTCAAACATTTAATAAGTGTCCAGACTAGTCTTAACAACATGCCAAGAAATTCTCTAAAAGGTTTCAGCCCATATGAACTATTGTTCGGAATTAGAATGCGAGTTCAGGACCTCGATAGTCAGATGTCAGTGGTACAAGAAGAAACAACTCACTTTGATGTAAAAGATCGTTTGGCTGTTTTACAGGAACTGAATGAAACAAGAAAATCATTAAGCAACATAAAGTTAAAGCAACAGCCAAGTACCACTGACGAGGCACCACCCGCAACAGCCCCAGCAAGGCCTGTCTGGATTCCAAAGATTGGGGATCTAGTCAGAGAAAAGATCGCGGTTAAGAAGGAATTTGGGCCTTCTTACAGAAAAGCAGTACCTGTCTTAGCAGTCACCGGAACAAGATCAGTTGTGCTACCGCCCCTTGCTGGTAAAAAGGAGAACAGAGTCGTGTCTATCGATCTGGTAAAACCACAAGCATGTGGCCTATAATCAACAGTAGGCCCAGTGGACTCCCAAGAAACAACAGAATACCCAAACTTGCAACAATCCAAGAGGTTCAAACTGAAAGACTAATCACATTCGATCAGCCTGCAGTGCACAATGAAGGACTATGCAATAATGCCATGGAACTCGTGCCTCTTGAAACACAGATTGAAACAGTTCGTCAAGAAACAACACCAGTCTACAATGATGTGGCATCAGAAAGTGCTACCGAGAGACAGATTGAAAGAACAATCCCATCAATTGACAGAACTGCCTCTGGTTATTTCATCAACTTCGACAACTTCTCTGAAGATCAAAACGATCCCGAAGTGATGCCAGAAACTAAAAAGACTTTTAAAGAAAAAGCAACTGAACTCTTTCATCAACTGAAGGAAATCTACCTAATTTCCCCTTGGCTAGAGTTCTGGTTCGGTCTAGGTGTATTTTTCCTCCTGCTTTGGCTCATCATGGTACTGTGTTTGGGAAAATTCATTGAAGGAAAATATATTACAATGGACACAGCAAGTCAGAACATCAACCTAGTCCTGAAACCACACAGATCATCCCACGTGAAGAAAAGAGAACTGTCAACAGTAAATGTCACAGCAATTCCAATACCTGGTGGGGTAGTATGGGAGAAAACAGATTATGAGATATATGGTCCGGTCGAAATCCTGAAGTATCCTCATCAACTAAAGGTTTCCTTAAGTGACTTTGTGACACCTAGTACATTCTCTGATGATTGGGACTTTAACAGTATTAATGACATGATGTCTGATTTAGTAATGTCAGCTAGATTCACAGATCATGATTATTTACAAGGTTCATCTAGTTATGAGCAGTTATTCTGTTACACCCACTATGGGGATCATTACTTGCATAAATCTGCACAGCCTAGAAATGTTTTTATGTATAATCAATGGGAACATTGTTCTACACCACCTAAAAGCAGTTCTAAAGCATTTTTTGAGAATTTCAAATACTTCTCAGGGTTTAACACCAGTAATGCAGAAACGTTTTATTATAAACTGTTAGATAAAACAGGAATGAAAACAATGCTGACAAATTCTAAATTGATATATTCAGAAGCATTTTATGACAAAATGATGACATTTGGTTTTGATTATTGGAAAAATAATATTGAAACGAAAACAATTTGGGGTACAAAAGATTGGCAGGTGCAAGGCATTGAAGCACTATTTAGAACCTGCATGATACCAGAACAAATGTTATTTTTAAATGACACAATACACCAAACATCTTGTCTTGGCCTAGCTAAGATCAAAGACCTTAAAACACCGTCTATACCAAAGCCAATACCAGAAAATGCAACAGCTGATATTGAGTTAGACATGTCACAAATTTTACATTTCAACAGAACAAATCCTGATTGGAAAAAGTGGTTAATCTGGCCTACAGACACAAATAGCTGTCAAGATAGATTCCTGAATAAAACACAGGGGTTAAAAATGACCAGATTAGACTCGAGATATTCCCAGAGACAGCATCCAGGGATTATAACAACATACAGTGTAGGGAAACTCTGCCTTGAATGGCTAAAAACATCCACACTGGCTGAAATTAAGCAACACTTGTCTTTACTAAAAGATGGTGCTGATTTGCGCGATTTCATTCTTGGACCACGCAAACAGCGTCAAAAGCATTTCATAGCGACCAGTATCTATGCTGCTTACAACGAGGCTTGGAAAGTAAAGCAAATTGAAACTGCTGAAAAAATACGAGAAATTGATCGTATTAATTTGGAGAAATCACTTTCTGTGGTAGACAATGGGTTAATGACTCTGTCTTCCAGAATATATTCGTTGGACAATATTGTATCCTCTGCCTTTGATGTGATAGACAGAGATTTGCTAATGTTACAACATGGCCAGTCTCAATTACGCTCTTTTATAGAATTAGGCTGGACGCTGCAAAATCTTCGTTCAGGCTATGTGCCTTGGCGTTTAATCAACACAACGTCATTATTTTCCAGTTTTAACCTTACTGATAAACAGATCAGTTTGGCACAGAAAGGAGCAGACTATACAATCCTGAGCATCGAAAAACTCGAGAGATTACCATTGACAATGTCAGAGAGTCCTGTCATTGAATGGATAATACACGGAATTATCACAATTCCGATAACAACTTTCCGATTTAAAAAGTGCCTTGAGTACATACCTGCTGGCCAGTATGAACAATTGGGTAAAGGATATGTAAAATCCGAATGGAAATTATCATACACTCATTCTTGCTATAGTGACAGTGACAAAAATGTATTTCTTAGTGGTGAAAATTGTAAACATTCACTAAGCGGTATACTTTTGTGTCAGGGTATTAATTTACACGGAGCATGTGATGGAAATTCAAACAACCTTTCATGCCACCAGCTAGTCACACCTGCAACTCAGATAGAGCCCTTCTTTATGCAACTTTCGAACGGGAGTTACATTCTTAGAACGGATCACAGATGTTGTGGCCTCGTGCCAGGGAAAAGTTATCTAGTAGAAGTAACATCCATGGTCAAATGCTGTATGCAAGCATTCTTTCCGAGTGGGCCTGCAGACATAGTGACTCCCATCTGGCCTCGTCTGAATCTCTATTCTATACGAATTGATACATTAAGCAAAATGAAATCTGTACTTTTACAGACAACAGTGCCTATAACGTCATCTAAAGAGACGTATGATCTTCTAGTTGCAAGGACAGCTACTGAAGTTCATGACCTTTTATCAACAAATTGCCCCGTGCATTTCGTAGAAATGTTCAGCCAACTCCTTAACATGTCTAGTGCAACAAGCATCCCAGGCATATTTAAGACAGTCTTTACGGGACTGCTAACACCCTTCCAGGCAATTTTGGGAATCTTTCCTAATTTTGTGCACTCCATTTTTGGCGGCATACCATTATTTTTGGGACTCGTCGCAGGGATTCTATTTTTGACCCTCCTGCTTCGTTATGGCAAACCTCGGCTCAGACATAGCTCCCATGGGAATGGAAGAGACAATCCTAGCAATGCGCTACCGGGACAGGATAACTAACGTCCTTGGATTGGCCAGGCTGAGAGATCTAAACATGACCTGGTTCCTTTCATTCAGACCGATATGGCAAAATTGCATTTTACCTGTGCTACGGTGTATGCTTTGCGGCGATGAATGCGTGTTGGACATCTGTCTTTCACTTCCATCAGCAGTACCAATGGACGTCGATACTTTGCTCAGTCCAATAACGGCTCACGCATTGTGTTGTCCCCAGCGGCTACCAATCCTGATGACGGCATTCGTGGAGACTCCTGTACTACAGCCAAGTGGTAACAGTGGAGCGAGTGACAAAAGCAACATCATCCAGGTACAACGTTCTGTGAGCATTGCTGGTCCTGCCTTCGATGACAGCAATCATTCTCACACCTGCCAAGTTTCAGCGCTATCTAATTTGGTTGAACTATCACCTGAATTTGTAGACCAATTCTTTGAGAGCCTGTCTGATACAATGTTCTCACCCGTACAGAAACAATAACTTTTAGAAGCTTTCCGACACACAGCGTTCCCATGAACTCTGAATTCGGCCTTCAGTTTTGATCAACAAAAACTGCCAAGAGCTTTGGAAATCTATTTTCTTTGAATTGGAGAATTTTTTTTTAATATTGACCCTTTTTTGGCACAAACAATTCTTTGCTTAACATAAAAACTATTCTTAGAGAACAGAAGCTTCACACTTCTATTTCTAAACACATCTAGAGACATAACAATATTACACCAGCCTCTAGCACACATGTTATTACAATGCATTTTTATGTGATGATTTATCTCGCCTTTCTTCTGTCAGAGATACTTCATGTGTAATTCCTTTTGCATAATCGTTCATTGATTTCATATGCAATAATTTTTTGAATGATTACTATGCTTTAAAAAACGTACAGTACCTAAATTCATGTATTACCAGTACGCCTATTTCGAATGCATTTATGTATTTTGGGGTGGGCAATGTTACACATGCATCTAATTGCTTTAGTTTTAGTAATTTTGATGGACATTAACCCGTGGAGTGGGTGTTGCGTGTTTATCTAGGTTCCTGATCGATACTGTGACCTTATGCCCCTATTCGGCTATAAATCCATTTATTCCCTATATTGGCATAACCGTTCAAGTGCGATTTTCTGAAAAGTCATCTCTGGCCTCACACGAACAGAGCCACATTCCAGCATAGTTCTCTCTGCCACTTCCTTTGCGACCAATTAGTGCAATGACAGAGCAGTAGTCACTATCTGATATTCCTAGATAACACTCCGAGTTCTTCAACAAGATAAAAACTCAGCAAACCTGGAAATCCCCGCTTGCTATGTTTTGATTAGTAATGGAACTCTAATGAGCAACTGATAACTATCACTTCCTAGTGACATCTTTAATTGACGTCTTATGTCCAGCAAACTTGCGTCAAACCCGGCACCTGTCAGGTATAAATATTACCAACGTTGCCTTAAGCAAAGCGAGCTACTGTTGCTGATGCCAGCTGCCTGCAAGACTCCGTGTTGGTAAATCTAGCACTCTGTCGCTGCAGCCTGCTGTCCCTGTGGTGGTGAAGCTACTGATACCATTATCGCTGCTAAAGCGCGAACTATGGTGCAGTACGCTTAGGAGCTGAACAGCCGTCCTCTGCGAAGACATCCAGCAGATTCCAGCTGCCCGCGGACGCTGTCCCCCCTCCTTCCTCGACGCGCTGAACAGACCCGCTGCCTTTCTCGTGCAGAGAAATCCAGCTCCGGCGTTTCCGGTCTACCCTCGCGGGTGACTGGGATATCGAGAGTGACCCCTGAAGGAGATACCAATCCTCCATCATTCTATTCAGAGGTATGGTGTTGACTAAACCCTTAGACGAGAATTCTTGAAACAAACCTTGGCAAAACCAACTTAACTTAAAGCTACTTACTTGCTCCCCTTCCACGTGTTAGGCTTAGGTCAGGCACACTGGGGTAGGCTTAGTTAGAAGCACCAGTTGAGTATGTTAGCCTAATGTATATATGACTGTATATATGTTTTATTACTTTTAAACCATTGTATGGCTAAGAAACCATATCAATGCTTTTACAGTTCTATTTCGCAATACTTATCTTACTGTACGTACTTTTTATAATAACAATTATTGCAATTGTGGCAATACATTTCTCTTGTACGAGAAGAAAGACTGTTCAATAAATGTTAACCCTTTATTGACAAACGCCCGTCTCTCTATTCTCTACATCTCGTGAAAGTAAACTGCACTAGACTGACTGAGTGAAATACATGTCTATTGTTTCACACGACCCTAGAGATTGACTCTTGATCTGAGGAGCAAAGTTGTCATGTTGCACGGTTGTTGGAAAGCTGAATCCCTTCTTGTCTGTGCCAAGGAAGCTGATCACTTCCTATGCAGAGAAGAAAGTTTCCAGTGACCTCTGAGCTAGTTGGTAACACAACCCAATTAAGTTTAGCATAGTCAGTGGAGGCCTGGAATATCCGCAGTTCCACGTCGATACTACTGTTTATGTTATTCCAATGCGCAGGGCCTAGTGGGAAACTAGGAACTACACTACAACTCTGAGAAAACAGAAGTCCTCATCCTTGGCTCCACCCCCTCCGCATGGGACAACACCTAGTGGCCCCCACCCTCTGAAACCCCCCAACCGATGGACCATGCACAAAACTTCAGCATCATACTTGACTTATCGCTCACGATGGACCACCAGATCAACGCTGTATCCTTGGCCTGCTTCAACACCCTCTGCATACCTCGAAAAATGTTCAGATGGATTCCATCTGAATCCAGAAAACTGGTCAGGAAAGCTTTCATTAGTAGCAGACTGGACTACGGCAACAACCTCAATGCCAAAATCAACAAGAAACTACTCCGCAAACTCCAGACCATTCAGAACGCCGCAGCTAGACTGATCCTAGACATCTCCGTCACAACCACATCACCCAACACCTTCGCGATCTCCAGACTCCCCATCAAAAAAATTATAATCTTCAAGCTCCTCACTCACCGATACAAGGCCCTCCACAACATTGGACCAGCATACCTAAGCACCTCTCCTTTCAAGCACCCAAGAGACACCTCCAATTAGCTGACTTCTCTCTGGCCACCATCCCACGCATCTACAAGACCAGAACAGGAGGAACGTCCTTCTCCTACCTTGCAACTAAGGCCTGGAATGACCTTCCCATCCACCTCCGGCAGGTCCCTACACTGCTCCAGTTCAGGAAGGACCTCAAAACCTGCCTCTTCGGATGACCCCAGCACTCAATGGAGCCGGCCCTCCTACTTCTCATGGGTGAGTAGCTGCACTCTACATACAAACCCCTACATAATTGATGTGTTTTGTATACAATATATGAGATATTGTTATATAAACTTGTGTGAAGTCTCTTTTTGTGGTGTGCCTAGTGTGTCACTGGTGTGTGTGTGTGCTCCACAAACACTTTACACATTGCCTCTGGGATAAACCTGACTGCTCTGCCAAGCAACCAAGGGGGTGAGCAGGAGTTCTCTTGGGTCTGTAACTACCTTACCCTAACTAGAGTGGCGGGTTCTGCCTGGCCTAGGTTCATACCCTAGTCAACCAGAAACCCAATTTCTCACATGCATATTGAATGGATCAAATTTGTGCAGGAGCAGATCTCCTGGGGGGTTGACCAAGCTGGAAGTAAATGTCCTGGAGAACAACTTTCGTATGGAACTTATTATTGGCACACAGAACAGAAGGGCTGATGGTTGCTAAATGAGGAGAAGTTAGATTCAAATGAAATGTATATGGAAGATGAAATTGAATGTTTTGTGGTTGCAGGAGAACTGGAGTGGGTGCCATCTGGCAGGAAAGGAGTGGAAAGGTGCTTTAAAGAGAATGAAACAAATCTGAAAGTGATGAGATTTGTCAAAAAGGCATGATCCACAGACAGAAATGTGTTACATCGGTTGCATTCTTTGGAACAGTTTGTCCGCAGTTTACTAGTGAAGAGACAGTGTATGTTTTTCAGGGGTTATAACTTTATTCTGTTAATTAGTGTGATGAGTACATTAGATAACTGATAGGAACACATTTGTGGCCAAGCATGGATCAAGACATTGAAATGAAAGGTGGAATTACTGTGTTGTGAGAGGTTGTGAAAATGGGGTTGACACTAGAAAAGCACTATTTGTACCATCTGGGCCTACCACTGGGTATATAGACTTGTTGTGCATGGGACTATTGGGCCCTTGCAGGTGTTGCCTCCGGAGTTCTGTTTTCTGTGGACTTGACAGACTATTTAACAAAATGGACATAGCTCTGATTTGCTTTGATTCTTGGCACCAGGACAGTACTGAATTTCTTGATGGAAGTGTTCCCCTTGAAGGTATTCTCAGAACAAAATATTCTTACAATGAGATTCAATTTTTCCATAAGGTGATGCAGGAGTTTTTGAGATACACAAAAACTGAGCACTCATGTTATACTAGGAACCAACCACAAGTGAATGGTGTATTTGAATACCATTTGATATGCTATGCTTGTTTGTGTTTCTTGCTCTCGTATCTGAGAAAGAAAATACAATAGTGGGTGTGATTGTGCGTGGTAACAAATTTGATGAATGCACTCCAGACATTGTGGACCTCAGGCGTTTGTGGCATTGAGGCAACAAAAGCAGCAAATCCAGTGAATTCTGGATGGTTGCCCCAAAAGGGTGGCCTCTCTGGGGGAAGGAAGGAGAAAATGTGTGGCAATGGGAAGTCAAGAAGCAAAGGTAAATACAAAATCATAAATTTACAAGAAATGGGTTGGTGTCTTCTGTGGATTTGGTGAGAATTAAGCTTTCTTGAAGTGATAAGAAGGCACTTCTAGAATTTGGTCTGGAAAAGAAGGTAAAGGAGAGCAAGGGTAAAACTGTATAATACATGAAGCCATACCATAGCAGGTGGCATTAGGGGAGAGGTGAAGAATATTAGAGTAGGAAATTAAGGATGTCATAAAAAGAAGGTATGGGTTAAGATGGGAATTGGAGTAGGTTATAGTACAGGTTAACAGCACTGTAACATTTAAAAGGAGAACTGCAAAGAAAGTATAGATTTAAGAAGTTATTATAGGTGGAAACAATGGTAAAAATAAAGAGAAGGACAGAGGGGAGATGATTGAGCGTTTTTTTTATTGGAGTTGAGCGAGAAGCAGGCATGAGCAGGGATACTGCAGAAGTGAATTTAGTGTGTGAACGAAAATATGTTAGAAGATTTATGGAGGTAGGTTGTGACTGGAAGTGAAATGGTGGAAGATTTGGACATTTTCATGCAGTGGTGAGTAGGTCTCCTCTGCATTCAGACAATTTAAAAAGGGCTGGCAAAGCCAGGATATCCCCTCCTTTGTTGGCAAAATTCAGAAAGCTAGAATCAACTTGAGAGTCTGCTTTACAAACAAAACAACTTCAAGACTTTGTACAGGAAAACCTGAGTTGCCTCAAGCAAGCTGGTGACCTTTTAGTGTGCCGGAATGGATTCCAGTTTGTTTTATAGCCTGCAAAAAGGGACAGCACCAAGTGTCACACAACTCTGGAATGACAAAAAGGTTTCCACCATTCTTTAAAGGTTTGGTTGCACAACATATCCCAGCAAATGACAATACATCTTCATAACTGTGACAGTTTAGATAAACAGGCTAATGTGTTGCATTCGCTGCTTGAAATTGGTCAGGTGAAAGATGTTATCTTTTGTGCAAAGGTCACAGATGGAAAAAGCTAAAGTCTTATGTATCACTAGTAAATTCAAAGAAAACTCATGTCATCACACAAGAGCCAGCATCTTCTAAGGAAATGGGAAATAGAGATTGGTGAATTCTTTAAGACAGATAGGCACTCATCGTTCTTTCTACTCAAGCAGGTAGATGGGGCCTTTGACAAATCTAAAAGGGCAATTTTAACTAATATTAAGCATCACAGAAAAATAAATATTTAGAGAGTAGGATAGATTACTTTAACACCAACACAAAGGGACAGACTTACTTACATTTGATGCAATTCAATGCAGTGCAGCAGCCAACGTTTTTGAGCTTCATTGATTCAAAGGGAAGGGCAGAAGAATGCCCTATCTACTAAGATATGATGCTGTTTCTCTTTCACGTGTTTGTGCTCTTGGGCCAACCTTGCTCCATGCACATACACTTGCATCATAGCACAAGGATGTGTGTGTGAGGTCTAGGAGTTTTTCCTTCATGAATACCTGCATAGAACAAAATACTATGCTTAGACATAGTGTACAGTCAGGCACACAAAAGATCATGTGAGAAATGCCTGCTATAATCTAAATCATTCGGGTAGTATGGCAACCCATCAATATTTGTCTCACCATGCCACCTCAGATAAGAGCCAGCCATATGCAAATCAGTATTGGTCCTACTCCAATAGTCAAACACTGAGTTGCATATCGATGGGTCCAAACTGAGGTGGCATGGTGCGCAAAAGAATGATGGGTTGGAATGATAGCTCAAGTGGTTATACTTATTGCAAGCATTTCTTACATCATCTTTTGAGTGGTTGAAGCTGTACAGTCAGCACAAATGCAATGGTGGAAAGGTTTGGAGAAAAAATACTTTTCTCCAGCGTTACTCCTGATTCAAGGAGGCATAACTTTGTGGTGCAAAACCCTGTCTAGCTTATTTCAGACGTAGGACTTTGCATACAACACCATGGATTGTTGCACAGGAACATCCATGTACCACTTTTGAATTCTCCATTGAGGCATAGTAGCGCAAAGTAACGCATATTGCTACTTTGCTTAACTTTAGGGCTACTATTGCTACTTGCAAAACTTTAGGGCTACTATTGCTACTTGCATAACTTTAGGGATACTATTGGTACTTGCATAGCTTTAGGGGTACTATTGCTCCTTTGCATAACTTTAGGGCTACTATTGCTACTTGCATAACTTTAGGGCTACTATTGCTACTTGCAAAACTTTAGGGCTACTATTGCTACTTGCATAACTTTAGGGATACTATTGGTACTTGCATAGCTTTAGGGGTACTATTGCTCCTTTGCATAACTTTAGGGCTACTATTGCTACTTGCATAACTTTAGGGCTACTATTGCTACTTGCATACCTTTAGGGGTACTATTGCTACTTGCATAACTTTAGGGCTACTATTGCTACTTGCATAACTTTAGGGCTACTATTGCTACTTGCATAACTTTAGGGCTACTATTGTTACTTGCATAACTTTAGGGCTACTATTGCTACTTGCATAACTTTAGGGCTACTATTGCTACTTGCATAACTTTAGGGCTACTATTGCTACTTGCATAACTTTAGGGGTACTATTGCTCCTTTGCATAACTTTAGGGCTACTATTGCAACTTGCATAACTTTAGGGCTACTATTGCTACTTGCATAACTTTAGGGGTACTATTGCTCCTTTGCATAACTTTAGGGCTACTATTGCAACTTGCATAACTTTAGGGCTACTATTGCTACTTGCATAACTTTAGGGCTACTATTGTTACTTGCATAACTTTAGGGCTACTACTGCTACTTGCATAACTTTAGGGGTACTTTCCAATTCAAAATAGAAAGTAATCCCAATTCTACTATTTGGACAGGTTGTGATACAACCCAGTGTAAAGTGTTAGTAAATCGGGACCCAAATGTAGAAATCTCCTGTTATTCATAAACTTTCTCTTTAATACATTCCTCTTGGTCGGCGTTAGTAGAAAATCAGCAAGAAATCTCAAGGCGCAAACAGCCAGATTATGAGATCCTGTACTAAAGGCAAAATTTCAAAACAGAATTATAATTGGACAGCAACAACAATAAAGTCTAACAGGGCATTGAGACTAGCCAAGAGTGACAGCAAGCACCTGGGGATGAGTTTCCTTGTCAATGAGTGAGAGTTGAGGTGTCTGATCACAGCAGGGGATGTGTGAAATAGTGGATTTTATTTTCCAAGAAAATTACTTCTTCGGTATCGTTCATAAAATTGAATGCAAGGGTACACGTTCCATTTTAAAGTAATGCATAAAAACCAGAAGGTTAGAAGACAAGTGGCCTCTCTGCCACAATTGTATTGTTCTGTGATACATTTTCTGCTTAAATCGGTCTCCCATAGGTGAAAATCAGGTAAAATTCAAACCTGCAGAGTGACACAATTTTGCAATATTCATGAATTTTTAGAGCTCTGACCTTAAAGAAAACTTGTTAATGTGCGTTATGCAATCTCTTTTTCTAGTTATGAAGGCAGCACCTCTCCCCTCTCATGGAACACTGGCTGCTTTTATAGACTATGAGGCATATTTGCCAAGCAGTTGTGTCGCCCTTCCGCCCCACGCAATGGGTTGCAAGAACGACACAACTACTAAGTAAGTCTAGAGTAACGCAATGCAGCGCAAATAACTGCGTTGAATTTCTCTGCCTCCGGAGGCGTTCCTTGGGTGGAGCGAGGGTATTTTCCACGCATCCACCCATGGATTTTGGCACATTACCATTGCTGGTAGACCTGGTAATGCATCAAAATGCGATGCCTCCCCAGGTGAGACATAACAAGGAGAAATATCTTTATTTCTCCTCATGTCTTCATCTTTCTGTGTGTGCTGCATTTTGCCGCACACATAGAAAGAGACAAATGCCTCAGAGTTTTTGTGCAGGAAGGTGCCGCTTCCTGCACAGAAACAATCTTGCTTAGAACACAGGCACCCTTGCACCATTGTGCAAGAGGGCCTGCATTCGTGCTAGTCAGCCCTTTGTGTCCCAGCACAAGGAAAAGACAGGAATGCGTTGTATAATGTTAAGTACGGTGCATTCCTGCCCTTTCCCTGTCACTCAGCACGGTGGCTTTCTGCACTGCATGATTTGTTGATCAATGTGCCCTAAGATTTGTTTTCTTTCAGGGATATGAAACAATTGGCAATGGACCTCCGTTTTTTTGCAAATAGTTCTGAAAAGACTCTTCTCAACAAAGATCTAAGATTGCAATATGAGATGTTCTCCTCTTGGGGTGAAGTGAGAGTGCCTACTCATTCTAATGACTCTTTTTAGAAGTCCCTCCATGACATCGCACCACGAACCTGCATTAAGATTTGAATATTTTCTGCAAGGAAAAGTTTTCTTTGATTGAAGGAATTAATTAAAGTAAGGAGAGGTGGTTCATAATGGGCGTCAACTACACCAAGGGATAGCCTGATGCTGCAAATGATCTTAGCAGGCAAGTGGAGCTGAGCAGTATTAGTGGAGGTGAACAGAAAGGTCTTCAGCTCCTTTCGAAGGGCAGGTAGGTTTGAGAGGCTGCTAATGGAATGAAGGAAATTATTCCACAATTTAGGAGCCAGATTTGGAAAGGATCTGCCACCAGAACACAAGCACAACAGATTCTGGGAATCACGCTACAGTCTGACAACCAGAGAAGGTAGGTTATTCCACTTGTATTTCAACCAGGCAACATATTCCCCTTTTTGTCAACTGAGTTCCTAAAACCCAGCGAACTTTATGTAACAAATGTACTTTTCTTTTATTTATGTGGTTCTATTTAAATTCGAACTAATTGTCATATTCACATGAGCGTATTTAATTGTACAGTGTATTTCTTTGTAATATTTTATTTCATTTTATTTTCTGCACAAAAGAAAATGTTAAATCCGGTAAAAAGAAGTCCCACAGATTACGAAGATAACACTGAGCACAAGTCTTCTCTCGACCTGTTCTGTTCCTATTGTTTGATTCCTGTTATTTTTAAATTGAACCCTTTAGTAGATTTGCTTGGATGTTACCTAAATTAAGATTTACTTGGAACTTTGTCCAAGGTTTAAATCCCCAATCACTCATTCTCCACTTCTTCCCCGGAAATTGAGCCATTTCACATAAAAGAGTAATAAATACAATGGTCAGACCATCAAATTGCAGAGTACTGAAAAGGCCAAAGAAGTACAGCAAGAGGGCATTATTAACTGTAAAGGTATGCTTATTAAACGGATGCAAGGGAGCCTATGTTTGCGCTGGGTTGCCAAAACGTTGCCAGTGCAGGCACAAAAGACAAGAATGCACTGTATTGCTTTCACTTTGGAGTAAGTGTCTTGCTGCGCTGCCCTATGTCAAAATGCCATAAATAAGGTCCACAGATTATATGCAGTAAAAATAGCAAGCATACTGGTACGACAAAGTTAGAACAATTAGCAAGGAAAATTAAAATGTCATATAAATCTATAGCAAACTAAATAGATTTTATGCTAAACACAAAAGGAGAAAGTTTAAAATTATTCCTTAATACGTATATACAAATATAAAATGAAGTCACATCGAACAACAGAATATAAATTAACGTTAAACAAACAAGTTTTCTTTTTTCTGCAGCTCCTATCAACTTCTTTCTCCCCTCCTCCTCCTCCCCTGACATGCCAACACTTCCCACTTGGAAGCATGGAGCAAAGATATTGATGTTTTCTTCGTATTCCTACAATGTTCCATGCATTGCTTCTGGAGGGGAGAGTAGGGCCACTACAAAATTAAAAATAAATAAGTGATTGGCTGTAACTATCCAGAAGACACCATTCAAAGTGTTATGATGAGGTCTTTGCTGAAGGTAAAAAAAACTGTTAGGTACCTTCTAAGTGAGGCTTTGAGATCACATAACTAGTGTATACAGATTACACTGAAGGCACAAGCATTGTCAATCGCAATAGGTCTGGCTACTTTTTTCTTTTAAACTGAAGTGCATTGAGTTTAGACTGATTACACAGCTTCTCTCACATCCCTTCATTGTATTCCCACTAAATCCTAAAAAATCAAAATTATGGTTAAAGCAACACAGATCTTGGACTCGTGGTCTGAAATTCTTAAAAACAAATCCAAACTTGTATCACGGGATAAAAGGAGTGACCCGGTAATAAAAGATATGGAGAGAAATATATAAAGTGAAAAGAAAGCTGGAGAGTTCTATTTTTTTTTTACAATACAGAAGGTTCCCCGAAAGAGTCTTTAAAGAGGGGCAAGACATTGAAAATAAGCCAAAAACACCATCCGGTTAATAAATAATTGTTGACAGCTAAAAGATAACTTCCAGATTCTACCTCCAAAAATGTATTTTGCTTCAGTAAATCTCTTTACAATTTAAAAGCAGCTGATGTCATGAATCTGAAGAGGGTTCAGTTTAACATTAGGCTTTAGCAACTGTAAACATCAGTGTAGAAGAAACACCGCTGCGCTGTGGCATCAGCACCCGTGCTTTCCTCTTTGAGATGCGCTTGTCAATATTTAGGATATGCTGGGAGAGCATATGTGTAGAGATACCTGAAAATTATGCTAGCATTAAGCAATGCTGGTCTGCAAAGGTAAACTCACTTTGCGCGTGACAAATGGCCTCATGGAAGTAAGGCAACAAGGGGGCATATTATTAAGGGGGGGCGATAGGAAATTATCACCGCTTTAGCGGCCGTTTTCGGCCGCTAAGCAGCGATAATTCTATCGCCCTATTAGCAAGCTGTCGCTAACAGCAGTTAACGACAGCTTGTAGGCGATAGCGAGCGGTTTGGGGCCTGCTTTGGATGTCAGCGATATTTATCGCTAATGACATGCAAAGTGTGCGTACCCAACCTGTGAGCGACTGAAAGCAGTCGCTGACATCGCTATCGCCTATTACCAACACAGGTGTAGCGATGGAAATATTCACGCTAAGCGTGAATATCTCCCAAAACTAACGCCTGCTCAGACCAGTTCTTAGCCATTATATCCAATGGGAGGTGGATATAATGGCTAAGACCCTGTTAGCGATAATGCGTGAATATCGATGTATTCTCAGCGATATTCACGGATTTCGCCGCTATCGCCGGAAATGTTATCTCTTTTGAGATAAACGTTGCTAATAGCGCGTTATCTCAGCGATAAAATCCGGTGATGCGCGGCGATAAAATAATTGTTTCTAACCCTACTTAGCGATAAATATTGCTATTTGTTGATAATATGCCCCAAAGTTCCCTGCTTCCTGTATCCCATTCACCCACAGTTTCAACCAGGGACATGCATGTCTATTAGTCTGAAATCTGATGATTAAGAATTACTTTTCATCGTAATTACCACTTATATGGAACATTTGTCGTTAGCATGGCATTGAAGCGCCAGGCAGACACCTAAGTAATTCATTTTGTAATGCTATAGCAAATGTTCGCTGTTTTAGATAACATATATAATAAACTGTGGTGCAAAATGCTTGAGCCCACTGCACAAAACATTTCTCGGGAAGGATGTCCCTGTGGTCTTTTTGGTAGAAGGTGAGTCGCTTGCTGCGCTTCCTTAGAAATTAGGTGATTGATGTATTTAAAAAAAAAAAAATATGCACAACTGGACAACAGGGGCCCATTTGACGTTTGATGTCCCAGTTAGTCTGAGCTGCTAACCTCTTATCCTTTTAAAAAAACATCATTGGTGGCTAGGTCAAAGTTTTCTTTTCAAGTTGTTTTATGGTTCACTGGTTTTAAGTGACTAGCATATCTTAATATGAACTTAGCATGGAACATGAAGAAATGCTTTTAAACAGCGAATGAGTTATGGTTTTCCCAAAAGAGGCACATCAGGAGAGCAGGAGCTGGGACAGGCGTTAGGATGTAGGAAGAGTTGGAATCAGAACAAACATGCATGGACTGAAGTGTAAAACAGAGTGGTCAGGGAATCTGCCAGAAACAAGATCAGTGCAATTCTTTTAGTGAAGAAAGTAAAAATAATGTTGCTTACCTCTGTGTTTTAGCAATACATTGTACAGAAAACAATGCATTTTGTAATCTGAAAAATAATGGTTTTACTGTTCTCTTTTTATAACTCAACATATGCAATATTTTAATTGGGGCACGACACAGGCCATAAAAACGAAGAATAAAAAAATTAAACTGTTCTGCCAAAATCGAGCTCACGAAGAGTTTTTAAAACCATGTCCTCTGGCAGATAAGCTGTTATACTCACGTACGTGACTCAATAAAAAATCACATAAACCTTTCCTTACTTTAGAGAGCTCTCCAGCCATGTTGTTCTGTACAGGGAATTAAAAAACAAAGCAAAGTGAATGTACTACTTGTTCGTAAATAGGGCACATAGTGAACGCATGGCGCAGCATTTTATGTGCAGAATCCACAAGATCATTTACGAGTACAG
The DNA here is from genome assembly GCF_964263255.1 of Lissotriton vulgaris. NCBI lineage: Eukaryota > Metazoa > Chordata > Amphibia > Caudata > Salamandridae > Lissotriton > Lissotriton vulgaris. The sequence continues at coordinate 438,193,029 of NC_141685.1, read as the reverse complement.
AAAGTAATACTTCAGCAATGCTTTTTTTTTTTTAAAACAAACTCTTATATGCCTTAAGGCCCGAAAAGTCGAACTCTCTAAGAGTAAAAGTGCAAACAAGTTATTTCTGTTTGTTTTAATTGTACATTAATATCTGCATTTTAAAAACTATACAAAAGTGTGCAAAATAGTTCTATTGAGAAACTACTCCATTACTTCTAAATGCCTTTGTGAATCGAACTCCATATGGTTACCTTCGGATTTAAGTTGTGCTCAAGGTTTATGTCCTTAGGTTTTTTTTTATATAATTCAGTGCAATACCTTGATGACAAGCTAACTTAATATAAGGTCATTAGGTAGTATGCTAGCACCATCATGTGGCTGATATAGAAACTGCAGCTGTGTGACTATTCCTAAAACTGAATGATGTTAAAATAAACAAAATATCTTTACATTCCATTGACCATACATTTATTACAATAAGGAAGCAAAAAAAAAAAGCGCAATCCATTTTCTAGAGATGACACATTTTCCAGAGATTATACATTGCTATCTTTCAAAATACTCCATTGTTATGCGGTCCAGGAAGCAGCATAGATGCAGCGATTCGAAAGAGAGACAGGGAGGAAGCCCCTCCATTGGACCACTCAGCCTTGGGCTGAAAGGGCTTCAAAAGTCTAATCTCTGCATGAAAACAACGATCACCTGGATACCTGAAGAGCCCTCAGGTATGAAGTGAGCTTTGCCCCTGTATGAATGAAAAGCAGGGTGTCGTTCAGGGCTCACAATAAAAGAAAAAAACATGTGGGCATTACTCACCTAGGGCAGAGAAAATGCATATCGAACACACAGAAGCTTTTTACTTTAACACATAGGACTATATCACTGCCTTGAGAAGTATTTATTAAAGTGAGAGTGAACTGAGAAACATTCCTGCTCCCGCCTGATAATAATGGCATTAGTGAATTAAGAGCAGGGCCACTGGAATTATGTGGCAGGAAAGGGCCAAATTAGGGTTTACTACCTTATGCAACAAGAACATAATAATTATGTACCATAATGTCGCACATATTCTAACAGTACTACCTCATTATTTTTTCAGTTTTACCATGTTATAACTGTTTGCGCAAAGGTTTCATGTTATTAGTACCAGTCTGACACCCAAATACTGCAATAAGCAATAGATAGATGATCAAGCAGCCTTTGCGAAGTGTTGTACACTTTTAATTTTTTGCAACTTTTTATCCCTTTTTTATCTGTTGAGGTAGAAACAAAATACTTTTTTTAGGTTAAAGCTGCAGATTATGCAGCAGATGGTGTATGCAGAAAATCCCTAATTATGCAGAAAATACAGCGACTGCAACATTTCACAATTCCAATGGAACTGACTAAGAGGCATGTCAGGTTCAGGTGTATCCTATATGTGGGCTGGAGACTTACAAAAAATGGAGCAAAATTAAAGTCTATTACATCAAGCATATATTTGAAAGTGCTTTGATGTGTGATAATGTACAAAATAGAGGTTGGTGAAATAAAGCATTTGCCTAGGATCACACAATTTGGTCAAGCCTGCTTTCTGTGTACCCTATTACTTCTCTTTACTTCCTATTAAATCTCACTCCAAGTGGGCCCCTTTCCTGCACATGACGTGGCCAGACATCTAGAGACCCCAGCTCCTGCCCTGAATTCCCTTTCCAATGTCTTGCTTCCTTCATCATAAATCCCTACTATTGTCAAAACTTAAAACGTTGTGGTTGTTTCTCTGTTAAAAAAAAAGCTTCAGCAGTCTCAAAACGTCTCTCCACATTGTTGACATCTCAATGCTTCCCTTTTCTCGAATGTACCACAATATTTTACTTTAAAGGGAAAAAAGCAGAAGTATGTTCTGAGACCTTTTCTTTGGGTCGGGGGCAATGATTGAATAATTGGCAGCATCTGTGGAGGATACTGTTGTTTACAATTGCTGTTTCAGAACTGACTATTTAATTTGGTTAAGAGTTATTCCTTTCAGAAACTTGTTTCTCCAAAAGTGGCAATAGCGAGCAGTCAAAGCTTATCCCAGGAGGTGACAAATGTATTGGAACTTAAGTATAGTATGTTACATTAATCATACCCAGATATCACCTTATCCAGCCAGTCTAGCTTTGCTTTTAAAAGGGACTGATTTAGAGTAGGTGGTTGTAGAATGAAACACCCAAAAATGTGCTCTGTGATGAATGGTCCCGCAATACCCTAAAGCATCTCACTCTGTGTGTTCAAAGTGTCCTGCAAAGTGATAACAGACAGTAGCCTGCCCTGCAAACTATGTTGCCTGTAGGCTGCGTGTGCGCAACATTGATGCTTCCAGTGCCCAGGCTTCAAAGAAATAAAAGGGAGGTGTGGAAACTCCCCTTTTCTCTTTTCCTGGTAGGTGCACCAAGAGGCCCAGCAAATGCATAAATGAGAAAATGGGGCTGTTTCTTTGATTTATGTTCGGATTGTTTTATGAGGACGACAGCGGGAAGTGTGAAATAAACACATATGATGGTGTTTCACATTGCAATGAGAGAGTAAGTATGTGGAATTACTGCCGGAGCTGCTGACTTTCGAACTGGGAAAACCAGTTCAAGTCTCCATGCTCGGGTAAAGTGCTTGTTAAAAAGTAGAATGTGTTTTTATGATTACCCCCACTTTTTTACTCAAATCCACCGTAAAGCTCTTGTGGGAGGCCCTTGGTGCTCCCGGTACCAATTGTCCAGACCCGGACAGCAAGCCGGGGCTGCTACCGGCCAGAGACATGTTTCTACCCTCCTGCTGCTGAGCCAAGCTCAGGCAGGGGAAGGCAGAACAACAAGCATCCTGTCACAAGGAGGTGTAACCACCTCCGAGATAGGATTTAGTGTATTGGGGCAGGGTGGGAGCACTTTCCAGCACCACATAGTCTGCGTGCAGAGCACATTTGGTGCCCTCATTGCATAGTCCAGTTCAAACCAGTTCACAAAGCTCTTGGCTCCTGCTCTGGCGCGTAACTGGACAAGGGACAGGGGAGTATCCTCCCCCTTGTCCAGCCCCTCCTCCGGGAGGGACCCCTGAATAGTCCAAACCCTTTCCGTAGGGTATTTAAGGGCTTACCTGTGGGTAGGTCCCTAGATTTGTTGTGTGACAATATTAATTTCAGACACCATTTCTTCTTCAACTACCTGAGCACTCTAGACTGCTGGACTTCGTTCTGGGCATCAAGGCTGCAACTAGGAAGACTTCTGCTGCTCCTGATCTTGTCGCCCTGCTTGTCTGCTGCAACGTCCATGCCTGTGCACCATACAGGAACCTTCCAAGGCCTGTGGGCATCAAAGACACCTGAAGGAATCCCCCTTGAAGTGAAGGAGTCCTTCCTTGCATCCGCAGGCACAGAAACTAAGCTGACCAGTCTGCTGATCCTGGGCTTCCACAGACTCCAAAAGTCTCAGCAACACAGGTAGTAGTTCTTTATATCCCTTGAGGCCTGCACTGTCCTCTCGGCAAGTTTGAGGCTGGTATTCCTTGTTGGAGCTGCAGGAACCGAACCCTTGGGCACCACATTGACTTGCAGTTGCAAAGGTTTGTTGGCTTCCTTCCATCAAGATCCTTAAGCTCCAAGTAGTCCCAATCTCAAGCATCTCCATTGGTCAAGATCTTTGTCCTCACCACAACACTTGCATCGTGGGCCTGCTTCTGTGGTTTGCTGCTCAAGGTCCTCTCGCAACTCCAGTACCTCCAGCCTGTGAGTCCTCTTGAGGGTCATCTTAATATTCTTTGGCTCCTCTGATTTTTCGGGGCCTCTCCTGACTCCCCTCCTTGTGGTGAGTCACCTTGACCTTGCTGGTCCAGACACTGCACCTTCTTTGCTTTCCACATTGTTTGCAGCTGCCAAGGCTTGTTGGTGCTCCCGACGGACACCGACTCCTCAAATCTTGCCATCCAATATGGGACAGCTCACAAATGGCTCCTGGTCTTCCACAGCAATGCCTGGTCCTCACAGCTGCAGCTCCAAGTTCACTGTCAACTCTCCTGCAGCACCCAACGTTTGTGGACACTTCCAAGTGGCATAGACTATGTCCTCTCTGCTTTCAGGTACTTCTCATCTTAAATCTACCTTTGGGTTCCACCAGACACTTCCTCCTTCTCCAGCAGAAGCATCTTCCTAAAGTCCTTCATTGGGTTCAACAGCGGTTTCCGACGCCACTACTCACCTATGCACCCGGCTCCCCTGGGGCAAGTGTCCTGGTTCCTAAGGTATCCACTGGTGGGGTAGCTCTCCAACTTTCTGTCTTCCACTGGGTTTCTTCTTTAGGGTCCGCTGGGAACGGTTCTTCTTCTTTAAAATTGCAACAGCGACTTACCCTTTGACTTGCATTGAATCCACTGTTGTTTTTCCCACTCTGCGCACGGCCTCTGTGGGGCTCCTGGTTACTTACCTTGGGTGGTTCCCTGGGTCCTCAACACTTTTACGTCCTCTGGGTATAGTCTTGACTTGAGTCGTGGTTGGCATATCACTATTTTAGTATATGATTTGCACACCCATGTTGATCCCTGTGTATTACGTGTAAGGCTCCCTGTTTTCCGTTTTTACTGATTTTTATGGACAAATACAGACAGAAACCATTTATTTTCTTGTCAGTATATATTTTTAAATGTGGATAAAAACGGAAATTGTGTGCTTTTTGAGTAATTGTAAATACACTTTGCCATGTCAATAACAAAAGGAATTTTAGTAAAGAGGCTTAAACAGCAATAGATATGCACTAGGCTGATACCGAAATTTACATATTTTCATACAGGTGCATTGATTTATCTTCTGCGGGTGTTCATTTCACTGAAACCTGGAAAGCACTCAAGCATGACTGCATATTTATTGGTTGAATAAATGTGGAAATATACCAGTTTCAGATGTATTTTTTTCACTAAACCCATAATAAATATGCATAAATACAGATAAAGTTGACAAAATATAAATATGGAAAAATACAGACGGGAATGTCAAAAAAAATAAATACCATAAAACCGGGAGCCCTATTTACGTGCTACTTACCTCTTTCTTTCTTTCGAAAAGTATTGTGTGCATTGTGTGTGTGTATCTCCGGCTAAGTTTGTGTAAGTGAGTGTTATAAAACAAAATACCTATTTTTATAAATACACTGTGTGGTTTTCACTTGATCTAAGCCACTAAGATTATGTTCTGGTAAAACAAGCTGCTTTACACTCCTTCTGGACTAGGCCTGAAGGTTGCTCTCCACAGCTACCACTAACAGAGCTTTCTAAGATTATCTAAGACCACTAGAATCACCATAAGGGTTGTCTGGATTGGTGCAAGGTACCCACTTACATGTGTAACCATATACCAAACCTGCTTTTCACAATGATCCAATACTTCCAGTGTTTACTGCATAAAACTGTAAAAACACAATTAACTTTCAGGAACTTTCTCAGTGTTTAAAAACTCACTTAAAATGAATCCTTCACATAAAATCTGATATACTAAGGCCAGGGCCACGGGAATTATGTTGCAAGAGAGTACCAAACTATGCAGCAGGTTTGACTAAATTATGCATAACACAGTACATTTTCCTGATTGTATTACTTGATTGTTTTGTCATTTTTATGCATGATAAAACTCTGTGCACAGATCACCTCATTGACAAGTCATGTTATCAGTTTAACAACCAAATGCAGAACTAAGCAACTGAAAGATGATCAGTTAACATTAGGGAAGGGCCTTCCATTGCCTGTTAACACACATAGGCACGTTTTTTGTAACGTTTGATCCTTTTGACCTAGAAACAATTTTTTTAAATCTGCAGATTATGCAACAGATTATGGATTATGTGGCAAGTACGGCAGATTCCTAATTATGAGAAAAAAGCCATGTATGCAGGATCGAATAATTCCAGTGGCCATGACTCATGTGAAATGATTTCACAATTTAATTTTTGAATATTAAAAACACCTTACCATACTCTTACATGATCTGTGCTGCATGATTGACATGCCACATATTTTCAAAGCTTGGTTTGTGCACAGACTCTTACTAGCTAGAGCCAACCCTTGCCTCAGTTGTCCCTGTTAAATTGTAGGCCTGCCCACCGGTGCTTTGCACCCCAGTCAGGGGCACTGGAATTATACGGTAGGAGAGGACCAAATTATACATCAGGGTTATATCATGCGACAAGAAAAGGCAAACTATGCAGCTCAATGCTGCATGTTTTGTGATAGTATTACTGTATTATTTTTGCATTTTCACACATACCAACACTGTCTGGGCAAATGTTGACCTTATTAATACCAATTTAACACCCAAATTCAAAAACTACCAGCAGAAAGATGGCCAGTTAACCTTTGCGAAGGGTCTTCCACTTTGCAGAAATACAGGTAGTCACTTCTGTTGTAACTTTTGATCCATTCAAGCTACAAAATAGATTTCTGTCTTAAAATCTGCAGATTACAAGTAGGTTATGGATTATGTGGCACATGTGGCAGTGAACACCCTAAATATTGATTCCAAAATATCAAATGGACAGAATATCGAATCAAAAATATAGAATGGACAGAATATCGAATTATCAAAATACAGATAGGGCGGAATATCGAAATTGGGGTAGGAAATATCGAATTCCATAATATCGAATTGTATAATATAGATTTGTATAACATCGAATTTTATCATATAGATTCCCATAATATCGATTTTTTGTTAGTGTTATGTATGGTAGTATAGGTGTTAAAATTATGTATTATTTTTCTAATGTATGTTTAATTTTGTTGTGGGTTTATAGGGGAAAAGGGTTAAATTAAATTTTAATTTATATGTATTGATAATTAATTGATTGATAATTAATCATTAATTGGTAATTACATTTTATAAATTGGTAATTAATTTTTATTAATTGATAATTTTGTTAATTATATTTTTATTATTAGGAGCGGGTTATGAGTTTATAGGGGAATAGGGTGGGAAGTAATTTAATTGTAATAAAGTTAATTTGTATTTTTATTTATATGTATTGATAATTAATTGATAATTAATTATTTATTGGTAATTAATTTATTAATGGGTAATAATGTGTTTTAATTGGTAATTCATTGTTATCAATTGATCATTATTTTTAATTACTTTTTTATTGGTATTGATAATTGATGTAATCTTATTTTAATATTAAATCATTTCTTTCCCTACTGTTGCACTCTCTGGAGTGGGAATAGAAATTTTTACCCCTACGCCATCCAACGTTTTCCCTACTGTGACACTCTCTGGAGTGGGAATAGTAATTTTTGCCCCTATGCTATCCAACGTGTTCCCCACTGTTGCACTCTCTGGAGTCGAAATAGTAATTTCTACCCCTACGCTATCCAACGTTTTCACTACTGTTGCACTCATTATTAATTACCATTAAAAAATTGTTTGTATTAATTTATCTATTATATTTTATTTATTTTTATATAATATGTTTATTTATTTAGCAGCGCTTATCCTGTGCATCTGGGTGCCGTGGAAAACGTGAGAGCATACGCCTATGCACGCAAGGAGAGAGGGGCAAACAGAAAAGAAAGCAGAATAAAAGGAGGCAAAAAAAAAAGGGCGAATGCAATTTAAAAGGCAATCCAAAAGGCCGGTGTGGCAGGAAAAGCCTCGAGATTACTTTGGAGAAACTAAAAAACATTTTGAAGCAGCAAATAAAGTCAATGTTACAATAATAGCGAAAATACATGTTTTCAACACAGACTGGCATATTGCAGGTGCCCTGACCAAGCAGTATAGCACATTTAAAGGAGGTGCTTGCAAAACCGTTAAAGCGGCGCCAAAAGTGCCCAAAAAACCGACTTATTGGTGTACCAAAAGGGGCAGAGAAGGTAGAAAACTACCAAAGCAACCTCAGAACTGGTGGCAGTTACGGGCACAGTACCAGACAAAGGAAGAGGCTTCGTTTTTGAAAACTACACAGGATATGGAAAGAAGGGAGAAAGGTGATGCTGCTGCTGGAGATGTCGGATCGGCAGCGGAGGCACAAACAGTTGTGAAGCATACTACAGCATTTACCGGAGATAATGGGGAAGAGGACGCAACGGCTTTGAAGAGCACAAGTGAGGTCCAGAAAAGAACCCTAGAGGACTTGAGAAACTCACAGATTCTGGAAAACAATCAACCCCCACAAAACGCTGAAATGGAAACGGTATATGCTTCGCAAATAACTAATGATAGACAGAGAGGCCCTGAAACAAGAGGATCCAAAGCAAAGGAAAAGGAAAAAGATGTGGAACGGCAAGAACCGCATGAGAGTGGAAGAAATAAAAATAAAAATGCGGAAAAAAAACTAGAGAAGGAGAAAGAAAAAGCAAGACGGAAAGCCAAAGAGAAAGAGCGTGAGAATGAGAATGAGAATGAGAAGGGGAGAGATATAGAGGATAACGCAAAATTGGAGTTAATGGCCAAGAAAGCACAGAGGCTTCAAACAATAAAAAATTTAAAGGCTGCTGCAAAAACAACAGGCTCCCAGGCTACCTCTCAGCCCAGAATTTCTAATATTTTTAGTCCCCTACCCAAGGATGGTCCGACCAATGCTTTAAAAAATGAAAAATTACAGATCAAACATCCAAGCTATTTGAGCGTGGATGTCCAAGGTATGCCCCAAGAGAACCTCGATGTAGAGGAAAATAACACTTTAGATCCAGACCTAGGAAATCAAATTGCAGATCCTAGTGTAGACATGGAAGGGACTAGTGCTCCATTAGGGGTAAAACCGGTGAAAACTAAGCAAGGGGAGCAATCAGACCAAAGCAAGATGTACCCTATGGGCGTTCTAAATATCGAACATCCCTCTTCTTCTCTTAGTTCCCAAATGCTTCCACGAGGGAGAGATCTACATTTAGGAAATAAATCATTCTCCGAGGAAGATTCTGATTCGGACATCTACGAAACAGGGATGTCCATTTCAAGTGAATCAAGCGAATTAAGTGACACAAGTAAAGCAAGTCCAGTCCTACAAATCGGGACCTTATCCTCTGAGGTCTCCGGCTCTCACGAATCGAGAAAACCCAGCGAAACAAACTCCAGGAAAAAACGGGGAAAAAAGAGGACGAGACGCAAAAGAGAATGTAATCCTCCCAATGAAGAGACAACAGATCCAGGCACTAATACGGATCACGCCAAAGCCAGAACGAATTCCGCACGAAGAAGCCCGATTTCAAAATCATTGGGAGAAACACCACGTCAAAACCACAGCTTGGATGAGATAGAAGTGGGAAGCCAAAAAACAACGGGAAACAGAGGCAGCCTTGGAATAACAGCAGAGCCCTCATTGAGTGAAGTGTTGAGCTCAATAAAGAATTTTCATATGGATGTCAAAAAAGATAGCCAAAGGAACCGGGCTGCCATTGAAAAATTGCAAGGCGCGGTTAAAAAAGTCGGCAACATATGTACTGAGATCTCAGAAAGAATGGCCGCAGTAGAAACTCGCACTGAAAATTTGGAAACTGACGTCGCCAAACTGCAAAAAACAGAAAAGGAGCAGGATGGAATAATAAAAGACCTCATGGCAAAAGTCGAAGATCACGAGAACAAATCCAGACGGAATAATCTAAGGTTTCTTGGTATCCCAGAAAATTTTGAAGGAAATGACGCTAGAGGGACAATGATCAATATACTCAAAACAGCGTTCCCGGAATTGGAGGCCTGGGATATGGATAGAGAGACACAGCGTGCCCATCGCTTTCCTTTGATGCTACCAAAACACGCCCATAAGCAACGCCAATATCCCAGGGCCATGCTGGTCCATTTTGGAAACTTCCTTCTTCGTGAAGCAATCTATAATCTTGCCAGACCTACAAGCCAAAGGGAATACAAAGGGTTTAAGTTTTTTGTAAGACCAGATTTCGCCCACACCACCGTTGAGCGAAGATGGAAAATTTGCCAACTTTTCGCGCCTTTTGAAAAAATTGGAGCGACAGTTTTTTTACAAAACCCGGCACGGCTGAAAATCATATTCAAGGGCTCAACAAGAAGCTTTACTAGCGAAGTACAGGCCGAGGACTACTTAAGAGAAATTTCCGAAACTGGGACACGAAATTCAGGAAACTAATTTAAAAAAAAAAAAACTAAACAAAAAAAACACACTTAAAGGAACTGTGGAAAGAGATGGTCATTGAACTTAGCTGTCCTAAACAGCCTTAGAAAGAGTTAAGGTTTGGAAGTATGGGGAATCACTAGAAGGGTAAAATGGGGTGGAGAAGAATACAAGCTTATAAAGCAAAATTTTGTAAGGTTATCTGAACAAGTATATAGACTCTGGGAAACACTATATTCCATCAACCTGCTCAGGCCACGGGGTCCTCTGTGGCGATCTGATCATACGGACGCCCACAACTAGGACCCAGGACCTAGGATGCCTCATAGGATGGTAAGGGGGGGGGTTGGTGGGGGGAATCAGGGGTGGGATAAGGGAGTAGTGGGGGGAAGTATAGGACCAAGATATTCCAAGCATATGAAGGATAGAAAAGACTTTGTCACAATGGTGCCAGATAATTCTGTAATGACCAAGAAAATTGGACATGGATATGATACAAGGCAAATGATAATAATATTCATGATATTATGGCTAAGTTGAAAATTGCTTCACTAAATATATGTGGCCTCAATGATATTAAAAAAAGGCAGAAGGTAGCGGCAGGGCTGCAATTAATGGAAGCTAATATTGTTTGCTTACAAGAGACTCATATTGAAGGTTCTCAGCATTTCTTATTGAAATCATTGGGGTATAACCTTATCACCGCCTCGACACAGGGAGTCCGAACTAAGGGGGTGGCAATTTTAGCAAAAGGTGTGGGGCTCCAATTTGACCGAGTACTTTCTGATAAATTTGGTAGATGGGGAATCGCCGAATGCAAGTATAATAATGGACTGAATAAAATGACAATCTGTACCATTTATGGGAGTGTTTGTGATGAACCCGAGACGCTTACATATGTTTCTAATGACTTAACTCACTGGCCCCTACCTCTCATAGTTTGCGGGGATCTTAACTTACATCTCCCCAGTGACTGGACAATGGGGCTGGAATTTAAATATCACGGTAGGAAACCTAGAGTTTTTCGGGCACTTAAAGATCTGTGTATGGTACATGGCCTAATAGATGGGTGGCAACATAATCACAGTGGAGATCCTGGCTTTACGTTCTATTCATATCCACATTCGCGACATGCTAGATTAGATTACATGTTTATGTCAAATTCATTGAAAGCTGCATGTACGGTAGATAAACTTCCGCATTTATTATCGGACCATAACCCTCTAATTCTGAACTTATCTTATACTTTGAATAAACGTCCAATTACTACCTGGACGTTTGAACGGGCTCTGCTAAAGAATGCAAATTATTGTCAACACATGAGGGGGTGGATCCCGGGTTTTATAGCAGATAATTTTGGAAGTGCTCCCGTAGCTATAGTTTGGGATGCTCTAAAAGCGGGCATAAGAGGCGAGACACTGCAATTCTCGCGTAGGTCTAATAAGGAAGGGAAACTCCGCTTAGCTGTACTACAACATAACCTGGGTAAAGCCGAGGAGGATCTGATCGCTGCAGCCCAACAGGGCCAAGTGCTGGACAATGCATTGGCTCAGGTAGCCATCGCAAGAAATTTTATCACAGAAATAATAGTAGAAAAGGCCATCATTAAAGCATCAGTTAATAAGGAGAAAGTGTACGAGCTGAGCGAACTTGTTGGGCATCAGCTGGCGGTGCGCACTAGAGAAGTGGTATCAGCAAGCACTATCAAAGAAATTCAGGACCCCAGATTAGGCTTAAAGACTGAACCAAACGAAGTAAGGGCCGCATTTCAGAGATTCTATCAAGAACTCTATACAGAACCCATTGTGGGGCTTGAGGACCCAGATTTATATTTGGATGCAAATCCGGGGCCCATGCTCAAGAAGGAAGATCAGGAAATGCTGGATGAGTTACCTAATTGGGATGAGATCCTGCTCTCTTTAAATGCGCTAAATAGTGGGAAAGCGGCAGGACTGGACGGGATTCCATCAGAGTTCTATCTGAAATTTGCTGATCAATTAAAAATAGTAATGATTGCCTTATTTGCTCATATATTTCAGGGAGGGACCCCTCCCTCCTCATTGTCTGAAGCTAAGATTGTGGTCTTCCTGAAAAAAAACAAAAATCCACTTGATTTAGGTTCATATCGTCCAATTACCCTGATTAATGGAGATTCAAAAATTTATTCGAAACTTCTAGCAGCTAGACTGGCCCCAATAATTAATAAAATAGTCTCCAAATATCAACATGGGTTTATACCAGGACGGTCAACAACTGACCACGTTCAACGGGTGATCTCGCTATTTGATTATACAGAGTCAACAGGAGACCCTATGGCGCTTATCCTCCTTGACGCGGAGAAAGTGTTCGATAGGGTCTCCTGGAGATTTTTATGGGCGGCAATGTCTCATTGTGGAATCAATAACAGATTCATCATGGCTACCCAAGGGCTATATAATAAGCCAAGTGCTAAAGTATTGGTTAATGGGCTCCTGTCAGAGAATTTCGCGATCACAAGAGGAACCAGACAGGGTTGCCCATGCTCACCTCTGTTGTTCGCGATCTATATTGATCCTTTTATTCGGTGGTTAGACAATTGTGTATCTATACCACCGATTCAAATACGTAATTATAACACAAAAAGTTTGGCATACGCCGATGATATTGCGCTTGTCACTAGTGATCCTAATTTAGCCATGCCAGTGATTGTAGAAGAGGCACACCTGTACGGATTAGTATCTGGATATAAATTGAACTCCAACAAAACCCAGATTGTACTCAATAATAAGATTGTGATGGTAGATGCAAGAGTGACGGAGGAGGCCGTTTACCTAGGTGTTACAATAAGTGCAAAAATTCAAAATATTGTGGATATCAACCTAAACCCGTTGATCTCTCGGACTAAGAAAGAGTTGGCCCGACTGGATAACCTACATTTGACCATAGGGGGGCGCTGTAATCTGATTAAGATGCTTTTTTTGCCCCGTTTTTTATACTTCTTCAGGACCATTTGCCTTGAGTTCTCCCCCAAAATCTTTAGGATTATTGAATCTATGCTTTCAAGCTTTATTTGGGGATATAAGAAACCCCGAAGGGCCCTTAAACGGCTGGTATTACCAAAGGAAAGAGGAGGGATATCTCTACCTAACTTTAAGCTGTATTATTGGGCCACCGTCCTGAAATATTGCGTTAAACTGATTTCACTTGATGGTATTAACCTAGAGATCCCGTCACCTCAAGAACTTATACTAGGAGAAGATTGCGCTGGTTGTTTTTGGCGACATACCAACGATAGCTACTTCAAGAAAGTCAAGTTTAAAACTATTGTAGGTGTTTATAAAGTATGGTGTAATGTCCGTAAGATTTTGGGGTTGGGGCGATTTTCATTTTATACGCCAGTGAACAGCAATAACGATCTACCCCCTATATTTCACGATAGCTGTATGAACAGATGGGCCTCGGTAGGGGTGGTGCAGCTGGGCTGTTTTTATAAACAAGGCTGTCTCAAGATGTTTGAAGACCTACATGAGGAATATAATATTAGCCATAGGGACTTCTTTAAGTTTCTGCAGGTCAGGGATTTCTTATTAAAGAAAACAGGCGGGCGGGAGAATTTTCAGAATAATCAATTGATTGATAATTTATGTAAAGAAATTACCCCCAGGATTGGGGAAATTTATTAAATATTGAATCTAGCCTCCCCAGATGATATGGATAAACAATGCACTGCTTGGCAGGCTCTGCTGGGAGTCCATATTACAATCCCCCGCATGGCTTATGATTTAGCCCAAAACTCGTTAATGTCGATAAAGCTACAAGCACAATTTTATAAAACATTTTTTTTCCTGTATTACACACCTAAGAAAATCGCCAAATGGGGAACAGGGAAGGGAACTACGTGTCCTCGCTGTGCACTCTATGGGGCTGATATTGTTCATATGTTTGCCACTTGTAACATGCTCTCCGGCTTGATTAAAGATATGTCAGAATTTCTTTCTGAAGTATGCCAAACAAGAGTAGAAGTTTCAACAGAGGAAATCATGCTGGGGGTAGCGAATGGTGAACAGCAGTTAAATATACAGGGATTGATATTTGTGGCTATGGCAATATTCCGACTTAGTATCGCCTCTGCATGGCTAGATCCTAACCCACCGGCATTCCAACAATGGAGGGCTAGACTATTAGCGACCTGCAGCCTGGAAATGGCAATCTATAGGAACAAAGGAGCTAAAAAAAGATTAAGGGGCATGCAGATCTGGGCACCTATCTTGTTGTGGATTCAGAAACATTTATGATTGTATTCTGTTTGTTCATTTCTTTTTCTCTTTCTATGCTTAGGAAATCCGAATCGTAATGTATTAATTTCAGATTTATGAATGTAATAAGTCGTTTCTTTATGACATGGTCTTGGTCAGGGTGACGGGGGAGGGGTGGGAGGGGTGGGAGGGAATGTATTTATTATGTAAAAAATGTTAATAAAAAGATTTAAAAATCGTAAATATATTTTATTAATGTTCTAAATATTTTATAATTAAGATTAATAATTATTTTATAATATTATTAAGTAAATTTATATTAAAACATTTATTTTTACATTTCATTTATTAGTTTTACATTTATTTTAATCTTTTTTACATTATTTTAATTATGTTTTATTTAATTATGTTCATTATTTAATTACATTTCTAGTATTTTTAATACGTTTAAAAAATTCGATATTTTAGTTAACTATATTTTAACATTCTATATTTCGGAATCGATATTTTAATACTTACCTGTCTGTAGATAGGCATTCTATATTCTGTCCCTCAATATTTTGGTGTTGATATTTTGATAATTCGATATTTTCCCCTCGATATTTCAATACTGATCCCATGTGGCAAGTCCTTAGTTAGGCAAAGAAGGTCACTGCCTTGCATAATTCCAGTTACCCTCACCTCAGTACTAGGGTGTGAGGGTTCTGTCAAGCATAGGTTTTGTACTGTAAGGAGATTCTTTGAGCACTAAAAATATCCTTTAAGACTTATCCTATGTATGTGTGCAGTACAGCACAACACACATAACAAGTTTGGAAAATATGGAGACAAATTTGCTCCACTGTTATTGACTGCCTTAAGGAGACACAATTCTTTGTCTCACATCTCTGTCTGTAAATGTTATTAGATAGGGATTTACCTCAAAATCCATAGGTGGTTGTATTCGGAATGCTCATGTACAACACTTAGTACGTTCCTCTGATCTTAAGAGGTTCAATGTAGGGCATACTGCTGCTTTGCGTTAATGTGGGCAACATTTCCACACAAACCATCTTTTACGTTGGAAAGTAAAACTCCCCACAACACGGTGTGCTGGGTTTGCCTCACTTTTATGATGCAAAATCAGTGCAAAGTGTTAGTAAATCTAGACCAGGATCTCTAAACAGGAACTTGTCAATATGATAAGGACGCTTTGTGTTCTTACTGCAAGCTAATGCAGGGTTACTTAATGACCAATGCAGAGAAACCTTTGGTACACAGTGAAAAATGAGAAGGCAATGGTGGTCTCTTCCCCTGGGAGAGGTTGGGGAAGAGTCATTTAAACAGAATGAAAACAGTCCCAGGCCGGCACTAGTAAAACTCAAAACACAGGATACAGTAGAGCAGAGGCCAAACATGTATTCAATGGGCTGTGCAGGAGCTTGTCATAATTAAGAAAGAGGACAATGAGACAGGGTGAAGACAGGGTGAAAGTTGATGGATGAGGCAAAAAGTCAGCAGAAATGAAGTGAGACAGAGGGTGCGATTAAATAGGGATGGATAGAATGAGGCTGGAAGAAGCAGGTCTACTGTGGAGGTGATATATTAAGGAGAGAAAGAATGGAGGCAAGAGATTGAGATATGACGTAGAGAGAGGAAAGGAAGAGGAGAGAGCATTACAAAATAAACAAGTAGATACTAAAGACAGATTTGAAAGCAAGATGGGAAACTAGTGAAAATGAGAAAAGATAAGTTTGGGGATTGGAAAGAAAGAACAAGTACTAGATAGGAAAGGAGACAAAATATAAAAATATGGAGAGGTGACAAACAAAGAGGTTGGAGACCAGAAGAGGAATGAGGTGGGTGAGAGGGAAGCATATTCAAGCTATAGATTTCACAGAGTAATGATGGAATGAGAGAGAACAGGGAGATTAGGGGGAGTCGGTGGAAGAGAGAAGGGGAGGATGTAGATTAAAGAGAGGAGACAGGATGAGGGATAAGAGGAGCAGAGCAGAAATAGAGAAAGAAAAATGGAGAGGGTAAGAAGGAGAAAGGTTAGTAAAAAAAAACAAAAAAGGGAAGAAGGAGAAAGTGACAAGTGAGGGGGGTTCAGTGGTAGCGAACAGGGATAAGAAAAGGTGCAAGGAGGTGATACGAACAGCATGGAGATATCAAATGGAGAGGAGTTGTTGGTAGAATGATTAGGGCACAAGATGCAGTGCCCCCATGGCAAGGGGTGCAAGGAGCCCACTGTGCCCCTGTAATGGGTGCCTTAATACCAACCCAGAGGTAAGGAGGTATTTGTATCTCGTTTGTATTAGGGCCCATGGCACCTTTACTAAGCCACTGATTCGGGTAGCTTGCACACCACATATGCTTCCATATTAAGTTGTTGCTGGTCTTGAGCGCATGCACCCTTAGCTGCAGTGAATAGAGCACCTTTATTGCTGCCCACAGAGGAAAACAACTAGAGGGAGCATTGCCTGAAAGACTTAAGTGCTGCAAGGCCCATCGAAAGGCCTAGGCTCAGGTGGGAAGGGCAGATAATCCACAATTGACCGGCAGGCTTACAACAGTGTTGATTGCTGAGATTTGTTTTTTTATTACTGTAGATAAAATGTGGTCCTTGATTGAGGTGGCATGGCCACTAGTGCACAACTCAAAAGAAGCTGCAGCCTTAAGGTTGGTGTGCACAGAGTCATTCTGGGATGAATTGGACCACTGGACCACTGAAGCGCTGGGATGCCTCCGGGTAACCATGCTCTACACAAATGAGTAGTCATTCATTCATTCATTCATTCTGACTGTGCTCACAAAGTCAGTGGGCTCTTTGTCATATGCAGAATGACAATGGGCCAGCCTGGGCAAGCACAGTATGCTGTGCGACTCCTCGCACAACAAATATTCACAAACCTCAGGGAGTGAAAGTGAGGCTTGGGGAATTGGCTGCTTTTCAGGAGATGTAATATATGTGCTTTTCACTAAAAGGGCACACGCAACCCCTGCACTCCCACTTTGAAGGCAAATATACCACTGTACCTTTAACCACTTGGATGCTATGGTGCTTCTGGCACTTCAATGTAATTTCCATTGAAATCAATGGAAACTCCATGACGAGTTACCCTTGTCATTAGCACTGAATATATGTTTGAGCAACACTCCCAAAAGACGAGGCAAAGATCCAGCACCCCCTTAAGGCGCAGAAAGAAAACAAATCCAGGTGCATGTAAAATATCACACAAGTTTATTTATGCAATATTTTAGAAAGGCAGGCCGAATATATCAGTAATTGCAGACTCCCAAATATCAAGTGAACAATTAAATGAACAATTGAAATAGAATGCAGTATATACAAATAGCAAAGAGTAGAACATATATATATATATATATATATATATATATATATATATATATATATATATATATATATATATATATATATATATATATATAATGGTTAGGAACACCTCACCGATTGAATTTGCATCATCCTTGCCAACTCAAGCCCATCAACAGCCCAGGAAGGAGTTCAATCAGGACTCACTTTCTGTCACCTCCACAGCAATACGTCTATTCTGTGGTGAACTTCCATCTGGCCCTCAAAGGTTCCCAGCTTTAATACCATTACTCAATGTGAGGCGAAGCTTCTAGAAAACCTCGCCCCCTTCTCATTGGAAAAAATCGAGCTGGCTTTACCAGTCTGCGTCACGGCCAAGACGGAGGCTGGCCAAGCTCCCGTATTTTGACTTCGAGGCAGAGTTGCACATTCTGCAGATAATATCCAGTTCACTCTGGTCAGTGAAGAGCGAAAAACAAGTGAGGAGCAGAAACATGCCTCCCCACTTTGCAGCTATGTGCGAGCAGCAAGGCAAAGCCAGAAAACAGGATGATATGAGGCCATGTCAAAGCCAATAGTAAGAACTCATAATTAACCCAAACAACTTGCCAGCACTGCTGTGCACGCAGAAGCAAGGCAAAGCCAGAATACAAGATGACATGAGGCCATGTCAAAGCCAATAGAACTGTTCTGCTCCGTGACAGCTCCCACTAAAAGACAGCAAGATTACAAGACAGAAGAGAAGCAGGCATATGCAGGACTGTCCCACATTAAAGCTATGTTAAAATAACACACTAAAGTCAATTAAAATGGTGGTAGTCAAAGGTCATCATAGGGTGCCAAATCACAAGAGTGCCTCTTTTACTACAGGAGCTCAGTTAGAATTGGCCTCCTGTGAGCGATGAGGTGAAGAAAGGAACTGTGGACAGGGGGGGCACCTGAGGAGCAAGGTGGCATTCCATACAACACATCAATGCACACAGAGTGATTTGCCAACCAATGAGCCTATGCGAGTAAGAAGCCAGTAGGTTCAGGGAGGCAGATCTTGCATTGGAGGTTAGAAGACCAAAAGTGTTTGTTTAGGTACCTCGGGATGTGACTGGATTAATTTGTGGTGAATGAAAATGGCATTGAATTCAAAAATCTCTTTAACCAAGATAGAATGGATTTGCCTGAGGGCAGGCACAATCTGGTTATTACTTCTTAAACTAAATATGAGTTGAGCGGCGTGGTTCTGGTCGATTGCAATTTGGCAAGTGTCATTTCAGATATTAGGTACATGTGACGTAATTTTTTTAAACTGTATATCTCAGGTATTACTTTAACATTATTTGGCAAGTTGAACACCACCTCCTCCAACCTATCTATGACACGTTGCTACATTTCCTTTCCATGTAGATGTAAACTGCACAGAGTCTGCTCCAGTTGCCCTTTTTATTTATTTGTTTTAATGTATCTTGTTAGTGATTGGCTCCCAGTATATAATGAACAGTCTATTTTTTCCTCTGGTCACAAACTGTTTTGCCTTTTAAGTTGTCTCTACTCTATACCTTTAAGTTAATTCGGTTCTTTTCATCTTTTAAAAAAATAGAGCTTGAGAGTAGTTGCTGTGTTTAGGCACTCAGTGTGCAGGTGCGGCTGTCTTTGGTGCGTCAGCCTACCAATGTATTAGCCACCTCACTTGTCTATGACACTTGTGCAGTCACCTCTTCTTATCTTTTGGAATATGTGCTTTCTGTTGATTGCTGCATATCTTGCAAGTCACTCACCCAATCTAGCATGTATCCTTTGTGTTATCCCACATGCCTGATGAAAACCAAATGTCTGTCTTATCTTTAACTTTACAAGCATAATGGGAGGGCTGAGGAATCACTTGAAGCCCTGTTGTATAGTTATGGGGCAATCTGAGTTAGAAATTCAACCATGCCCTATTCTGCAAACAATTTTTGAACAACGTAAAAAACTACATTTCGCAGAGACCTTGGCATAGCATTTCCAGCCAGTTTGATTAATGTAATGTATTTCCAAATAATACAGCTTTACAGTATACATGCTTATTTTATTAGATTATTATTTATATTTTTTGTCATTTTTGTGATAGCCACACTAGGCCAGTAGCTTCTTGTGAAGCTGTTTCAACAATGCAAGAAAATTAATATTGAATTGATGTCACTTCCTGTGATGTTACATCTGTGAGGTGTTTTCCTAGACAAGGGAACTCAAGGTATATAAGGGACCATGGGTACAGTTATTTGTAAAGGAGCAAGTGGTCCTCCCGGCAAATTCAGTCGATGATGAACATATGAGTATAATAAATTCTATGTCAGCGTAAATCATATGAAATGAGAAAGGTATTTATTAAATCTTGAAACAAACAGAAACACAATAAAAGTGGGTAATAGACAAGAAAACTAAAAAAATTAAATACAGTTAGGACATTTCCTATGTGACTACAGAAATAATGAACAAATCATGTCACATTTTTTGAGAAGTACTACTGCTATCATTATTGAATAAAGGACATTTGTGATGATCATGATGCGTCGATGACATTTCGATCCCACGTTCTGATCTAAGGATCATCAACATGGGCTTAATGGTATATGCCTGAGACTTACAAAATGCCTGTAAAAATGAGAGTTTGCAGGGGAAAAGAAGAAACAGTACATGGTATGTTATGGGTGAGAAAAGGATAGGGGTGAAATGGGGGAAGAAAATGGTAAAATCGGTTAATAATGGTATCAGCCAAAATGTAAGGTGGTGACCTCTCATTCCATGCACGTACTTGGTTTGGTGTTGTGCATCATAAGGTGTGAACACAGTAGTGCAAGGTACGTGACAAGGGAACTATGTGAGAAAATGGAGTGTCAGAAGTTTAAAAAGGGTTTATGCCTAGTGCAAAAGGTGAATTAAAATTGGACTGATCTAAAAGCACCACTAATTGAGGTGACGTATTCCTAAGAGGGGTGATGGTCGAGTAATTCTTGATAACTGGGGAAGATATGAGGACAATTGTAATTAAACATAGGACAGAAGCCAGAAAACTAAGGCCAAAATCAAAGAAGACACCAACCTGATTACCCTATGAAGTGTCACATCTTGGGTAGTTGCGGCAAGAAATTTACCAAAGTATTTGGATCAAAATGGAATTGGAAAGTACAGAAGCACATAAGCATATGGCCAGACATAAAGAGAAAAGAAGGATCTCGGTAATAAGTGTGGCAACCATTAACCAAATTGGAAGAGATTAACTTGCACTGATACATTGGACTGTGCCTCCTCAATTGAGGGGGACCGGCGCTACTGTGAAAAATACAGTAGTGAGGTGATTAGCCATGAGCTGCAAGGAGCTAGAGTAAAGGAAATTAATAGTGGTGAAATAACTGCTTACCGTATAGTCACGGAGAATATCATAGCCACTGTATCAAGCAGCTGTCTGCAAAAATGAACAACCGCCGTGGACGCTGGATCCCGGTTAAGGGAATTTGTGCGCATGCGTCCAACCAGCCCGACTGGGATTGTGACGAATACAAACAGAGATCCTGGAAAATGAGGCGGCGATCTTAGCATGGTTAGAAGAGTAAGGGAAAAGGCGCAGTGAAAATAAGGAAAGAGATACTACAGAGAGAAAGTGAGTCCCTCCACTGATTCTATACCTTTGTTATGAACATATTAAATATTACATCATCTAAAAATTTGTCATTGTAAATTGAAGGCACAGGATAATGACAGATGGAATGAATATATGAAGTTAATAAACAAGTGTTAGTAAGTACTTCCAACTCTTGTTACATTAATGAAGTGACAATGACTCATTGAGATCTTTACTATGATTAACATAGATTATCCACTTCAATTCTTCTTTGTTTAGTAATGATGTCATGTTTGCTCCTCTGGGTGGGTGCTTGACCCCCATGATCACCTGCCAGCGCAAATCATTCTCTGTGTGGTCTTTGAGTATGAAGTGGTCCACCAGTGGTGCATTGCTGACTTTACAGTGGATGCAACTTCTGTGCTGAAAAATTTGAATCCATACTTTTTGTGATGTCTGTTCTATATAGATCTGTTCACAGGGGCATGTAATAGCATATGCACCATTCATGGTATTGCAGTTAGAAAATTGGTTCAACACAATGTTCACATTATTATGTGTAAAGTTCCTGGTCTTGATGGTCAATGTGCAGACACTGCAATTGCTGCATTTGAAATACCCCAACTAATGTGGGGCGGTTACGGGGGGAGGGGTGTTCAACCGCAAATCTCTGTTAAAGTTTATGAAGGTTTAGTCATGGGAAGGCGAGCTCTCACCAAATTATCTTTGATACTCCTATTCCTGTGAAATACAAACAATGGTCTTTCAAAATGCAAATCACCTGCATTCAACACTGGCCAGTGATTCAATATACATTTCTTAACCTGATTGGCAACAGGGGAGTAGGTGGTTATGCAGACCATGCGATCATTGTTTGTTTTAGTTTTCGGTGTCAACAGTACTTCCCTGGGGCAATACCAGGCCCTTTTCATTTACTGCTTTACCATCAACGTGGGTAGCCCCTGGGTAGTAGTTTATTGCATAAGATTTTAGCTTCAGCAAAGAAGTCCTATTTAAGAGAATAATTTCTGTGGGGCTGGAGGAATTGTGAAAATAGTAGAAAGTCACAGAGAGCAAGAGGTTGATGACTAGTATAGGCAAGATGGGTGTTTCTGTCTTTTAGTTCAAGGAACAGTGATGTAAAAAAAGTCCCTCTGGGGATGATCAATAAGTAAATCCAGGAAAGAGATTTCTGACCTGCTGTGAGACAGTGAAACATTCAGTTCAGTATAAGGGCTATTGAACCAATTGACAAAGTCTATGAGGGTGTTCTCATAGCCATGTTAAATCATAAAGATGGTGTAGATATAACGTCCCCAATAACTGTTCTGATTGTAAAATGGATTAGAATGGACATAATAATTTCTGTTTCTAGGTGGTCCATGAAATGTTTGGCAAAATTAGGTGCAAAAACTGATCCCATCAAAGTCCCTTTCATTTGCTGTAAAATGTCACCATCAAGTTTGAAAAAGTTACGAGTTAAGCAGTTTCAACAGTGTCAGAATCAACATTGTTGGAACTGCATGTGCAGGTGTCCTTGATTCAATAACTTTTTTAATGATCTCTAAACTTTCTTTTTGTGGAATGTTACTGTTAATGACTCGTTGCTCACTGCAAACAAAATACTCAATTGAGGGTCAAAGGGAATGTATTCCACCATGATAGTCATGTCCGTAGTGCCTTTTCATATAGTAAGGTGTTTCATGAACTAATTTCCTAATAAAAAAATCTATGTAATTTCCAAGGGACTCCAGTATTAAGCTGCAACCTGACACAATAGGGCATTCAGGAGGTGCGTTCATATCTTTATGCTCTTTAGGAAGCGTATATATGACTGGTGTTCTTGGAAATTTCTGGTTCAAAAATATGAACTTGTTTTGGGTCAGAAAGCCTTCTGATTTTCCCTTCTTTGTAATGTCCAAAATTAGTTTTTGTATGTCTTTAGTGGGGTCCATGGTAAGTTTAAGGTAATGGTCCGTGTTGGAGAGTTGTCTAAGGATCTCTGCTTTGTATGAATCAGTGCTCTATATTACAACACCTCCACCTTTATCAGCCAGTTTGATGATTAATGAGTGATCCAGTTTAAGACTGGCCAGTGCATTATTTTCCATATGGGTAAATTATAAGGAATGAAGTCACGTCTCAGTTCCAAATTGGAAATGCTACTTCAAAACCAGTCTTTCGAATGTGTGTATTTCAGGAGGAATACAGTTATGGGGTGGATTAAAGGTAGACGGTCGTCAAAAATGTGTGTTGTCCAGACTCAGAAGGTAGAGATTATCAAGAAAAAAGGCATGAAGGTGAATCTTCCTGAAGAATCTTAACATTTCAGTTTGAAGTTTAAGAAAGTTTGTGCGTGTCGTGGGGATGAACGACAGTCCTTTACTGAGTGTAAGACCTGGCATTTCTTGGCGTGATTACCCCTGATCTTTTGCCTCTACCTCCTCTATTTTTGGTGCTGTGATAGGTTTTGTTTTGCCAATTTAGATGCTTTGGACACTTTGCCACTGCTTAACAGTGTCAAAGTGCAAGTGCTTCCTGTGTAAAATGTAATGGTAATTGGTTGTCCATGATTGGTATGTTTGCTTTACTAGTAAAGTCCCTTGTAAAGTGCACTATGTGTGACATGGCTGGTAATGCAAATGCTATTAGGGGGCCTACAGCACTAATTGTGTCACCCACACAGGTAGCCTTAAAAAGGGAACCCAGGCCTGCCATTGCAGTGACTGTGCGCAGTTAGTTTAACTGTCTTGTTGTTCTGTCAAGTGCACTTCCTTGCCAGACCTTACCCTTCCCTTTCTATGCACATCAGACACCCCTATGATAGGTCCAGGGCACCCCCTGAGCAGGGCGCAGTGCATGTGAAAGGCAGGATATGTACTAAGGTGTGTGCCATGTTCTGACAGTGAAATAGTCTCCATTTCGTTTTCACTGTGGAAAGGCCATTTTGCCCATATGATAGAATGGAAAGGCTGTCTAATATGTTTTTCAGCCTATCTCCCCAAAGGCTTAAGATGGATAGGTGAAGTTTAGTATGCCTGAACACACAATGTAATAACACATCTTTTTATGAAGGTGGTTTTAGCATTGTGTGTTTAGAAGCCACTCTTTTAGATGTGGCTAGGTTTTTGTGCTCTAGCATGTCTGTGTGCAAAAGGATCTGGGGAATGTCTTGACCCAGGGGAGGAGGTGAAACAGCCCCAGGCTTACCTGCATCTGGAGTGTAGGGGGAGGAGAATCCCCTAGAGGTGAAGAGGCCTGGGTTGCTGCTATAAAACAATTGTCCCATCTCCTGCTGAGTGATTGAGAATCCAGACCTCCACTAATCAAAGGAAGAAGGTGTCACTGGCAGGGAGGCATTCAGAACTAGTTTGAACAGGGGGCAGTTCCCCCTGAACACAAAGACTTCAAAGCCATCTAGGGGTATAACTATGAGAGCTGAAGCCTCTGAACTTTGGATAATGGCCTGATCAAGGGTGAGCAAGACTGGAGCTACTTCATGTTCAAGAGGATATTTACCAAGGAAGAAACAACTGAATAGACTGAAGGAGATGACTGACCCTAGCTGTTGGTTCTGGGGTTGACCTGCAGTTTGCTGTTTTTACCAAAGAAAGGCTAAAGGGACTTTGTTGTGTGCTGTGTCCTGAAGTAACTTATCCCCAAGGGCCTGAGGTGAGCTGGCTCTCTGTTGCGAAAACACAGGTACGCAAACATTTCCAGGAGAGTCTCAGCGGCACTGTGTGCACGTGCTTGTTGCAGCCTGAGACCCTCATAAGGTGTGCCCTGTGACCGTGGGCACCTTGGGTCTAAGCAAGGATCAGCAATGTGGTGTGCATGTGCTTTGTGCAACCTGAACCCCTTTGTGAGGATTGTCCAGTTATCGTGTGCACCGGAATCCAAATGAGTCTCATTGACGCTGTGTGCGTTGTGTACCATGAGACCTTCGTGAGGATTTGCTTTGTTATCGTGTGAGCCGGAATACAAGTGAGTCTCGTCGATGCTGTGTGCGTGCGCGTTGTGCACTGTGAGACCTTCATCAGGATTTGCCTTGTTATTGTGTACCCGGAGTTGAAGTGAGTCTCAGTGACACTGTGCACGTGATCTTCGTGCAGCCTGAGACCTTCTCGTGGAGTGCCTGGTGATGGTGCGACCGAATCTTAAGGAAGTCTCAGTGGCACTGTGTGTGTGTGTGTGCCCTCTGGAAGCCTGAGATCTTTGTAGCAGTAGCGGCCCGGACCAGCAGCCCTGGAGGAGCGGAGTCGCTGGCCCGAGCCCGCCGTTGCCAAGTCCCAAAGATTCCATCGGAGGCCCAGCAGCACGAGCCTCTGCTTCGACTCATATCGCCGCCCGTATTGTCAAGGGAGTGGCAGTACCGGGCCGGAGCCAGGAGCTGCACTTTTTGTGTTATACTATACCCGTGTTGGGGGCAACTGTTGTCAGAGGCTACCTGCGAGTAAGCACGAGTGGCGGAGAGACCTCCGGTGGGACTGTGATCGGTGCCGGAGTGTAGTACGGATTACTCAATTTCTGCATAATAGAGTTCCTGATTGTTGTATTACACATTGCATCATTTCTGCATAACAAAGAACCTGATTAGTGTATTACACATTGCATCTTTCATGCATAACGAACTACCTGATTAGTGTATGATGCATGGCATTGTTTCTGCATAACAAACTACCTGATTTTTGTATGACGCATTGTATTGTTTCTGCTTAACAAACTACCTGATTAGCATATTAAGCAGTGCATTATTCTTGCATAACGAACTACCTGATTAGTGTATTACGCGTTGCCTTACATTTGTATGATGACGTACCAGGTGGTTGTATTACGCATTGCATTATTTTTACATTGCAAAGTACCTAACTGTCATGCTATGCATTGCATTATTTTTACATCGCAAAGTGCCTGATTGTTGCGTACGCATTGCATTATTTTTACATTGCAAAAGTGCCTTATTGTTGCGTACGCATTGCATTATTTTTACATTGCAAAAGTGCCTGATTCTAGCATTATGATCTGCATATAATGGGGTTAGGATTACAGTAGAATGTTTAGAAGTGCTCCTTAATATTGCCAGAACTTACAAGGGCTGGTTGGCCAACCGGCCAGGAGAAATATTACAAATATGCATATGTGGGATATATATCGTGTGGTCTTATTGTATATCTTTTTATATCAAGTTTATACTCGTTTTTATAAAACTTGTTTGGAGTCTAATTGTGGTGTCATCATTGTGTTGCTGTGAGCGTGGTTGCAAATACTTTCCACATTTGCCTTGAAGATAAGCCTAGCTGCTCGTGCCAAGCTACCAAGGGGGTGGGCGGGGCTATCTCAGAAGGTGTCCTTCCTTTCCCTGACATTGGAACGCGGGTCCCTATTTGGCCTAAGGTACCTACCTCAGCCAACCAGGGATCCCGAGTTTAACACTGAGTAAGGAAGTCTCTTCTCTGGAGAGTAAGAAGGTGGATAAGTTACGCACAGGGAAAGATTGAGTGCAGATCATTGAGGCATTGATACTTTTGTTACTCATCACCATTGGTAATATTTCTGCCATGTTTGCTGTTCCCCTGTTGCACTGTAACATTGTCGTGTCCGCCCCCCCCCCTTCTTGTGCTGGTGGGTGCCCCTGGCCTCTCCCTAAAAAAATCCATGTTGGGGTCTCTGTAATGGATATAGTGCCTTCACCTTGATCAGAATTGTCCGAAGAATCGCCTGAAGTGTCTGAAAATGTCACTATAGTATTTTGTTTGTTATATCTACCCCAAGCTCGGGCAAAGTAGGGTTTTGTGTACACCCTGTTGTTGTAAAACTCATTGGTGAGGTAAGGGTATGTCCTCTGAGTCCTGTAGTTCCTAATGTCCCTCTTTACTTTGTTTTTTTTATCCTGTTCAATCCTGTAAAACGCTGCTGTCGCTTTCTCAATTTTTCTAGTAAATTCTTACCATCTGAAATCGTATTTGAATCCTTAATTTGCTTTCCAGGTCATTCATTTCATCACAAAGTTTTTTGTTGTGCTCAGTGTTTGCAGCCACGCCAGTTCTCCTCAATTGGGTAGTCTCTGGGACACGAAGGCGGCGGTGTTCACAGTCCACTCTATCAGCGGAAGTTAATCTCTTCCAATTTGGTTAAGGGTTGCCACACTTATCACCTAGATCTTTCCTTTCTCTTTATGTCTGGCCATGTGCTTTTGTCTTTCTGTACTTTCTACTTCCATTTAGATCCTCATACTTTGGTAAGTTTCTTCTCTATGCCACACAGCCCCTAAATGTGACACTTTATAGTGTAATCAGGTTTGTGTCTTGTTTGATTTTTGTCTGATTTTTCTGGCTTCTATCCTACGTTTTTAATTCAATTTTACTCATATTTTCCCCAGTCATCAAGGATTACTCAACCATCACTCCTCCTAGGAATTCGTCAACCCAACTGGTGGCTCTTTTAGGTCAGACTAATTATAATTCACCTTTGGCACTAGGCTTAAACCCTTTTTTTCAACTTCTGACACTCCCTTTTCTCACATAGGACCCTTGTCATGTCCCTTTCGCCACTTTGTTCACAGTATGATTCATGACACCAAACCACATACGTGCATGGAATGATAGGTCATCGCCTTCCATTTTGGCTGATACCATTATTAACCTATTTTCCCCTTTCCTTCCCGCCCCCATTTCTTTACCTTCTCTTAACATACCATGTATTGTTTCTTCTTTCCTCCTGCAAACTCTTCCTTTTCGTGGCATTTTTTTAGTCTAAGGCATATACTATTAAGTCCTGATGATGATCCCCAGATCAATCATCAAGTGGGATCGAAACGTCATCAACACAGAGTACCATAACTATCCCAAATGTCCTTTATTTAATAATTATAACATTGGTACTTCTCTAAAAGAAGATGTGACATGATTTGTTCATTCTTTCTGTAGTCACTTGGTAAATGTCTGAGCTGTATTTAATTTGATTTGTTTTCTTGTTTGTTACCCACTTTTCTTGTGTTTCTGTTTCAAGATGTAATAAATACCTTTGTCATTTCATGTAATTTCCGCTGACATAGACTCTAATATACTTTTATGTACATCTGTGAGGGGCCCTGCATGTTCCTATTCTGAACAGGGCCCCACAAACTCTAGAACCAGTCCTGTATAAAACTTCTAGCAGTGTCCGAGAAAATACAATGCCCGCCATCTTGTTGGGAACACATGTTTTTGCTTCCTCCACTGCTAGAAAAGCATCTGTGCAGATCCATTGCTGATGGGAATAGCAACAGGGCTTTTTTAAAGCCTGAGCAAAATGGGCAATTTGATGGGGCCCCCTGGCAAAATGAGCTTTCACTCACTCAATGTCTTTGTCGATTTTTCAATTAGAAATTCGCTCCATCTACCTCTATCTCTGACTCTATCTTTCTCTACTCTGAGTGATTTTAAGGATTTTTGGGCCTCCAATATGTATGTAATTCAATACTGTTTGGCATCATGCAGGCTAGAAATAGTGAAAACAGAGCCAAAATTCTGACTTGTTCTGAACAATGCCTGAAAGCATCGGGGCATATTATCAAGATACGGCATTCAAATTATCGCCGGTTTAGCGGCAGGAAAATGCAGCTAAAGCGGCGATAATGGGCTTGATAATATGCCCTTGTGAATTCCCATAGAAGATAAATACAACAACTTTTAAAGGGGGTCCAAGGGATATAAAGTTTAAAGACCCGTACCTGGTTTTATCCCCAGCTACAAATTGATATATACCATAAGAAACACAGGGGGTCTATTAGCTACTTATTAGAGCTATGCTATCACTACGGAGTCGCCTAGATCTCAAGGTGTGTGAAAAAGGATGAAGACAAAATTAAAGACAAGTGGATACAAAGGTGAAGAAAGAAACCGATACATTATGGATTATTCATCAGTGGCTGACCAGTCCAAAAGAGTGATATAGGGTTTCCATCAAAAGAGACTTTAGTGATCAGTCATATCATCTGGCCAAACCCTGGAGTGTGAACGGCTAGTCCTCTGATCATGGGGACTGAACCACACAGTATTGATATCTTCGGATTTGGTCCACCAAAACTGATGAAACATCCGCAATGACTGATCTATTGATGGTTTTGAAAAAAAGGTGCAACAAAACAGAAAATGTGACTTAAAATAGGATGGAATGTCCTCCTTTGTGCAACTTTATTCTATGGACAAGACATGCCTCCTAATTAAAAACAGAACAGTGCAAGATGACAGTAACAGATATCTGTCTGTAAAAGGGCCAACATGTTTCTGCCTATTGGGTATCTAATCCCACGGCATTCATCAGGGCCTCTGTTCTTATACTCGTTGCACTCTTACAAGTGAAAAAAGTTACCCTCCACCATAAGGAAAATCTAGGCGACTCCGTAGTGATAGCATAGCTCTAATAAGTAGCTAATAGACCCCCTGTGTTTCTTATGGTATATATCAATTCCCATAGAAGCCCATGTTCTAGTGTGAACATGGGCTTTCATGGGAATTCTCAAGGGGATATTATCAAGCCCATTATCTCTGCTTTAGCTGCATTTTCCTGCAGCGAAACCGGCGATAATTTTAACGCTGTTATTTATAATATGCCCCTAATCCTGAAGATGACACTGAATGACGTAAAAGGGCTGTACTAAATAGCCAATGTAACCTGTGTCCATTGTCTTGGGACTGCCAAGTTTACTTTGGTGGTCCTAAACAAAAAAAGAATTCAAATGCCTCCACTTCGGCACAGGGAGGAGCATTTGCTATGTTTTTTTTATAAGGTCGACCCTTTTTCTATGGGTTAGTCTTCTAAAAACATCTCACAGCAGATTTGTCCTCAGATGAAGAGCCTGTCACCCCTGTTTTTTTCCACTGAAGTAGCACCTGCAGAGAGGTAGCAACTGCTTTGGGGGAAAAAGTTCACAGCAGTGCAGATTTATAAAAAAGAAAATTGCAATGCAGAGCAGCACAGCAACCAAAGTTGCTGCACTTTGTTGCACTATGGAGAAAGAGCAATGCAGAGCCATATTTACTAATTATGGTTGTTGGACTTGGCCCTTTTTGGCTAAAATTCCATACACTTTTTGCCTTCCTCCTAGACCTTTTTCTGACATAATGTTGCCGACTTAGATGCTTTGGGCACTTTCCCACTGCTGATCAGTGTCAAAGTGCAAGTGTTCCCTGTATAAAGTGTTATGGTAATTGGTTGTCCATAATTGGTATCTTTGTCTTACTAGTAAAGTCCATAGTAAAGTGCACTATGTGTGCCAGGGCTGGTAATACAAATGCTACTAGTAGGCCTGCAGCACTAATTGTGCCACCCACACAAGTAGCCCTAAAAAGAGATCTCAGGCCTGCCACTGCAGTGCCTGCGTGCAGTGTGTTAACTGCCTTGTTCTCCTGACAAGTACACCTACTTGCCTGGCCTTACCTTCCTTTTTTATGCACATCAAAAGTGAGACAGCAACAGGCTGGCCTGCATTTGATGTGGGGGGGAGTCGCCCCCTGGATGTGAAGAGGGCTGTGTTGCTGCCACAAAAGGATGACTCCACCTCCTTCTGAGTGTTTGGGCCCCAGACCCTGACTATCAAAGGAATAGGGTGTACATTGGCAGGAAGACAACCAGGTCTGGTTTGGACCGGGGTAAGAGCCCCCCTGCACACAAAGACTTCAAAGGAATTAAGGGGTATAAGTGTGAGTGCTGAAACCCCTGAACTCAAGACTGAAATCTAGATTGAAACAGGGTTGAAACTACTTCATGGACACGAAGAACCTCTGCCAAAGAAGTACAGCTGAAGAGACTGAAGAAAAGGACTGCCCTTGCTGTGGGTTCTGGGGCTGGCCTGCAGTTTGCTGATTTGACTGAGGAGAGGATAAGGGACTTTGCTGTGTGCTGTGTCCCCCTGCTTGAGAGGACTTTGCTGTGTGCTGTGTCCTGAAGTGATTTGTCTCCAAGCGCCTGAGGAGAGCTGGTCTCCTGTGGAAACTCAGGAACAAAAAAGTTTCCAAGTGTGTCTTAGCAACGCTGTGTGTGTGTGTGTGCTCTTTGCACACCTGAGACTGCTGTGTGGTCCGTGGTGCCGTTTACTAGGCGCCCTGTGATTGCATTGCCCCCGCAGCGTGAAACATTGTCCATGCTGCTGCATATCTGTTTGGGGCCAGAGCCGTCATCGTAACTGAGGCTGTGAGGAAAGATCGCCGCCGTCGGCCCAAGCTGCAACATGCTAAAAGCTTGCTTGAACCTATGGACTGTGTTCAGCGACACTGTGTGGATTTGTTCTTGGCATGCCTGAGACTGCCATGTGGTCCGTTGTGCTGCCTACGAGGTGCCCCATGACCGCATTGCCCCCGCAGCGTGAAACATTGTCCAGGCTACTGCATAGCTGTTTGTGGCCTGAGCCGTCATCGTAACTGAGGCTAAGGAAAGATCGTAGCTGCCGACCCGAGCCACAACATGCTAAAAGATTTCTTGAAGCTACGGAATCTACGAGGTGAAAGGGATCGTGATCGTTGTTCGTCAAAAGGAATCTGCCCAAGATCACCAGCGAAGGAAAAGGTAGTGCCGTAACCCGTCCTGCCACAGCATCACATAGCAACAGAGCTGCAATGGGATCGGGATCGCCCAGCAGGACGTCCAATGAGTGGAGGGAGAGAGCGAGGCAGAGCCCCCCCGGGTAAGGCTTGGGCTCCGGTTGGGAGCAGTCCTGGGGCTGCCATTTTAAGCAGCTGACCGTTGTCTCATGGCCTAGTGGTGCCCGAGTTGACCATGCAGATCATTGACCGTATTATTCTTGCATTACGAACTGCCTGATATGTGCATTATTGACCTCATTATTCTTGCATTACAAACTGCCTGATCTCTGGTGGCCAACAAGCCTCGGCAAGCCCCCTTCCCCTAAACAGGTAGTAACAAACCTCGGGGTATGGCTTGATTCCTCTTTGAACTATCAAGTGCAAACGAAAAAAACGGCTGGGACATGTTTTGGACTCCTTCGGCCTTTTCAACGCTTCTACGCGTCAGGTCATCATTCAGGCGACGGTCCTTTCTAGACTTGACTATGCCTGCTCCCTTTATTTAGGGTTCAACAAGGCAGAGGTTCTAAGGCTGCAAAGGGCACAGAATGCAGCCGCCAGAACACTTCTAGGTCTCCGTAAATTCTGCTCTGTGTCTAATGCTATTCGCCGTCTGCACTGGCTACCTGTAGCCAGACGCATTGAATTCAAAGCCTTGTGCATCGCCTTCAAGGTTTTGAAATTGGCTTTGTCTCCCATTCTGGCTGATCTCTTGTTGCCTTATGTCCCTTCGCGACATCTTCGCTCACAGGGTCAGCACTTGTTGGTGGTTCCCCGACCCCGTAGAGCTCGGTCTGGCGGCCGCACCTTTCGCTATAGAGCCACCACCCTTTGGAACTCGCTCCCTATGCAGATCCGTGGCCTTGACAACTACTTGGCTTTTAGAAGGGCCATTAAGACCTATCTTTTCCCTGCCCCTTAGTTTTCTGGCGGGCTCTCTGTTGTATCTGCCTTTCCTGCATTAGCGCTGGGACGCCCCCTTGCTGGGGCAGCTGCCGCACTTTACAAGCTAAGATAACATAACATACGCATTATTGACAGCATTATTCTTGTATTATGTACTGCCTGATTTATGCATTATTGACCGCATTATTCTTGCATTACGAACTGCCTGGTTTTTGCATCCTTGACCGCATTATTATTGCATTATGAACTGCCTGATTTGTGCATTACTTGCCTCATTATTCTTGCATTACGAACTGCCTGATTTGTGCATTACTTACCGTATCATTCTTGCATTACAAACTGCCTGATTCTTGAATTCAGGACTGTCTTAGTAATAAATTACCAATCAATCAATCAATCAATCACAACACTTGTATAGCGCGCTACTCACCCGGAAGGGTCTCAAGGCGCTTGGGGGGCCGCTACTGCTCGAACAGCCAGGTCTTGAGTTGTCTCCTGAAGGCGAGGTGGTCCTGGGTCAGCCGAAGGTGGATGGGGAGGGAGTTCCATGTTTGGCTGCCAGGTAGGAGAAGGATCTGCCTCCGGCGGTGGCTCTGCGGATACGTGGTACTGCAGCGAGGGCGAGGCTGGCGGACCGTAGCTGGCGGGTGGGCGTGTGGAAGGTCAGGCGGTCGTTGAGGTACTTGGGGCCCAAGTTGTGGAGAGATTTGTGTGCGTGGGTTAGAAGCCTGAACGTGATCCTCTTGTTGACGGGGAGCCAGTGCAGGCTCCTCAGGTGGCCGGAGATGTGGCTGCGTCGAGGAATGTCCAGGATGAGTCGGGCGGAGGCGTTCTGGATGCGCTGTAGTCTTTTCTGTAGCTTGGCTGTGGTTCCGGCGTAGAGGGTGTTTCCGTAGTCCAGCCGGCTGGTGACGAGGGCCTGGGTGACCGTCTTCCTGGTTTAGATCGGGATCCATCGGAAGATCTTGCGGAGCATGCGGAGGGTGTGAAAGCATGAAGAGGAGACGGCGTTGACTTGTCTGGTCATCGAGAGGGAGGAGTCCAGGATGAAGCCCAGGTTGCGTGCGTGGTCTGTGGCTTGGGGGCGGTGCCCAGGGCTGGGGGCCACCAGGAGTCGTCCCAGGCAGAGGGTGATGGTCCAAGGATGAGGACTTCCGTCTTGTCTGAGTTTAGTTTCAAGTGGCTGTTCTTCATCCACTCTGCGACGTCTTTCATCCCTTTGTGGAGGCTGGTTCTGGCGGTGTCGGGGTCTCTGGTGAGGGAGAGGGTCAGCTGGGTGTCGTCGGCGTAAGAGATGATGTTGAGGTTGTGTTGGAGTGCGATGGCTGCGAGAGGTCTCATGTAGACGTTGAAGTGGGTGGGGCTGAGTGATGATCCTTGCGGGACGCCGCAGATGACTTCGGTGGCCTCGGAGCGAAACGGGGGGAGGTGGACTCTCTGTGTTCTTCCCGCGAGGAACGAGATGATCCACTTCAATGCCTTCTCTTGAATGCCGGTGTTGCTGAGGCGTTGGACTAGAGTGCGGTGGCAGACAGTGTCGAACGCTGCAGAGAGGTCCAGGAGGATGAGGGCCGCTGTTTCCCCGTTGTCGAGAAGGGCTCGGATGTCGTCGGTGTCTGCGATCAGGGCGGTCTCAGTGCTGTGGTTGGCTGTGGTTGGCTGTGAAAACTGGACTGCAATGGGTCGAGGGATCCATTCGTCTCGAGGAAGGCTGCCAGCTGTCTGTTGGCGATCTTCTCGATGACTTTGGCAGAAAACGGGAGGAGCGAGATGGGGCGGAAGTTTTTGAGGTCGGTGGGGTCCGCTGTTGGTTTCTTCTTTAGGGCGCTGAGCTCGGCATGCTTCCAACTCTCTGGGAAGGTGGCGGTGTCGAAGGAGGTGTTGATGACGTCTCGGAGCTGGGGTGCGATGGTAGTGTCGGCCTTGTTGAAGACGTGGTGGAGGCAGGGGTCAGTCGGAGATCCGGAGTGGATGGTGTTCATTGTGCGGGCTGTGTCTTCGGTGGTCACTGCGGTCCAGGTGTGGAGGGTCGTGGTGGGGTGCGCTTGTTCGGCGGTTGGGTGCGGGGATGGTGTGCCGAAGCTGTTGTGGATGTCGGCAATCTTGCGGTGGAAGAACGAGGCGAGGGAGTCGCAGAGATCTTGTGAAGGGGTGATGTCGTTGTTGCCGGTGCTGGGGTTGGAGAACTCCTTGACGATGCTGAAGAGTTCCTTGCTGTCGTGGGCGTTGTTGTCCAGTCGATCCTTCAGTGACTTCTTCTTGGTGGTGCGGATGAGCTGGTGGTGCTTGCGGGTCGCGTGTTTGAGGGCGGCCATGTTGTCAGTGGTCCGGTCGAGGAGCCAGGCTTTCTCGAGGGTGCGGCAGGTCTTTTTGGAGTCCTTGAGTTCCTCGGTGAACCAGGGGGCCTTCTTGCTTCTGGGTTTGCTGGGAGGGTTCTTCAGTGGTGCGAGGTCGTCGGCGCAGGCTGTCAGCCACTGCGTGAAGTTACGGGCTGCTTCGTTGGGGTCCGGTGTGCTGGCGGGTGGGTTCTGGCTGAGGGAGGTGGTGAGCTGGTCGGCGGTCATCTTGCTCCAGCTTCTGTGAGGAACCTGTTGCGGGTGGTGGTGGGTTGTGGTTTTTCTGAAGCTGAACAGGACGCAGCTGTGGTCGGTCCAGTGAAGTCCGGTGGAGTGGCTGAAGGCGATGTGCTTGCTGGATGAGAAGACGGGGTCAAGCGTGTGGCCGGCGTAGTGGGTGGGGGTGTTGACCAGTTGCTTGAGTCCGAGGTTTGCGAGGTTGTCCAGCACGGCGGCGGTGTTGCGGTCCTTATTGTTCTCCAGGTGGAAGTTGAGGTCCCCTAGGAGGATGTAGTCAGCGGAGGGGAGGGCGTGTGGGCTGATGAAGTCCGTGATGTCTTCGCTGAATTGTGTGCGTGGTCCCGGGGGTCTGTAGATGAGGGTGCCTCTGAGGGTCGTCTTTCGGTCGGTGTGGATCTGGGAGTGGACGTGTTCAGCGGTGGCGAAGGTGTCGTTGGAGTCGGTCGTGATGCGGATGGTGTTCTTGTGGACGATGGCGATGCCTCCTCCGGTCTTGTTGACGCTGTCCCTCCTGATGATCTTGTATCCATCCGGGATGGCGATGGCGATGTCGGGGGCTGAGGAGGCGTTCATCCATGTTTCAGTGAGGAAGGCGACGTCTGGTGATGTTGTGTCGAGCAGGTTCCAGAGCTCGACGGTGTGTCTGTGGACGGAGCGGGTGTTGAGCAGGATGCATTTGAGGTCGCTGCTGGGGTTAGGCTTGGCAGGCGTGATGCATGTTCGGAGGCAGGTGAACTTGCAGGTAGTGCAGGTGAAGGGTCCGTGGAAGCGTTTCGGGGCGGCCCGGCAGCAGGCGGGGTTCCGGCCGGTAATGAGTGCGTTGAGGGCGGCGGCATCGTAGGTCTGTCGGGTCGTCTTGCGTCGGTGGGGGCCAGGGGTCCTGGCACTGGGCGCGGTCCAGGCGCGGACGGGCGCAGACGGGCTTACCTTTGACGCGCCTTTGGCACACAATCGGCGCGCCCGCTGCTCGTGACCGCTGCACGTCCGCACGGTCGCCATTTATGGCGAAGTGTGAGGGAGGGAGGAGCAGCTGGGAGGCGGGAGCGGGGAGGACACAGAAGAAAAAGGGGGCGTGGCCGCGAGCACGGCAGCGGGAAGCGGGGCGGGCAGAGAAATACTAAACAGCACTGAGGATACAAAAATCAGCGTCAAACACAGGACTTGATAAAAAAGATTAAGGCAGCACAGACGGGAGAAAAACTGGTGTTAGAGGCAAATTACGAACTACATTCTGAACCGCAAAATACTACATTAGGACTGCATTAGAGATCGTGAATTGCTCAGTAATACCGCAAGAACCTACAAGTGATTGCTGGCCTAATAACCGTCAAAGCAAAATATTAGGAATACACATATGTTGGATTTCTATCATTTGGTCTCACCGTATTCCTTTTTATAAAGGTACTGCTATTTTTATGAAACCAGTGTGGTGTCCATTTGTGGTGTTATCACTGTGTTACTGGGAGTGTGGTTGCAAATACTTTACACATTGCCTTGGCTGCTCGTGCCAAGCTACCAGGGGGTGAGCAGGGTTATCTAGGAGCGTGTCCCTCCTTACCCTGACTAGAAGCAAGGGTCCCTATTTGGACTAAGGTACCTACCTCAGCCAACTAGAGACCCCCAGTTCTATCAATGGTGTATTGCAGTTCTCTTCCTGTGAGCCAGCCCTCTTTAAGGCTGCCTAGCAGCCCACACACAGCTTTGCACCATAGTGCTGTCTAGTATTCATTTAATATTGGAATGGTACACTTCCAGTACAAAATGATATGCCTACACATTTCTAGAGATTTTGCACAGTTGTGTGCTCTACATTACAGCACACATGCAATGTGGGAAATGCAAGGAGTAATAAAAACATTTCTCCGACTTTGCATCTGCCTCAAGCAGGTGTTATTTAGGTCTGATAATCTCTGTCGATTCGGCTTTGTGTCAAAAACCAAGGGTGGTAGTGTCCGAAAACCCAAGTGTCATCCATGCAATGCCTCCTTGATGCAGATTATCTATTGTCCTACTTTAAGTACACGCGATGGGGAGCATGGTGACGAAAGATTTTAAGTTAGATGTACCACACAAGTCCACCTTGCTTGGCCCTGCGGTGCTTGGTAAATTTGGAGTAATACAAGGCAGCGCAAGTTGCTGCCTTTCTTTACTTTGCCCAAGAAAGGCATTCCATGGGTGGAGCGTGGGTGTTCCCACGTGTCCACCCATGGATTCTTGAGCATTCCCAGATTTACCAATACTTGTAGGCCTGTGAATGTGTCAGAATGCTGTACCTTCCCAGGGAGGTGTAACAAGGAGAAATATCTTTATTTCTTCTCGTTTTTCCCTCTTTCTACTTGTGCTGCATTGTGCAGCACAGATAGCAAGAGGTATTCCCATTAAGGATTGTTTTTGTACAGTAAGGTGCCCCTTCCTGAGCAAAAACAATCCTGCCTGTAATGCAGGCACCCTTGCACCATGGTGCAAGGGTGCCTGTTTGTGTGCACGCACAGGCAGAGAGCAGAAATGCGCCATATCTTGATAGATGTGGCTCATCCCTGCCCTTCACGCAGTGCAGTAAGGTGTCTGGCTGTGTTGTGTGAAATAATGATAAATATGACCCTAAGGGCTTTTACTTGCATGACTAAGCTACATTTCAGTCAGCCAGCTATTATAAACTTATTGAAAAATCATGCATGAAACTCAATTGCATCTCAACTTGTGACACAATCGGTGAATCGCTGATATATCATAAGGGCCGGAAGCAATACGTCTTTTTGTACTGCATCCGAATCCTATCCATATATAACGTGATGCCCATGTTCTCCCAGGTCTTCTTGGTTAAATGGATGGAAGATCACGAGAATGGATGGTTAATTAGATAAGAAGCTGAGTGCATGAATAGCTGAAGGGGGAGGGCAGTGTGGTGGGCCTGGATGGGGAGTCTGGTGCAAAGAGAGGAGCTGGGAGCATAAAGTGCTAGTGTAAGAATTATGAGCATCAAATGGATAAGAGCGCAATGAGGAGTGGATGCAAGGATTGGTGGTTTGATGGGTAGGTTTGGGGATGGATGGTTAGATCAATAGACAAGGGAATTAATGAATTACTAGTGCAATGGCAGTATCTGGTGTACAAGGGCAGCGTGGGTAGACAGCAGTGTGAGCGGATGTCCAGTGTGTGGTGTGACTAGAAAGTAGAAAGGGTTAAGACTAACACCAGGCAGAAAGTCTTGGTGCTCATAGACAACGGGCATCTATAAATGGCACAGCAGCAGAGACTAAAGGTTAGGCTGATTCTGAGTGTCAATAAAGAGGTAAACTAAGTGGGCACTGGAAAAGTAACTCTACTAAGTAGAATGCATTATGGAAATGGTGAAGGGCGCAATCCCAGGGGTTTTCTCCATTGCAATAACAAAAATAGTGAAGCTGACCGATGCAATGTGAATTTGGATTGAAATGAATTTCCCCAAACAAGCAGGAATGTCATCATACCTTACATAGAAGACATCTAGCCGATATCGACAATGGAAAGTGGTTTCTCAGACTTCATCTGAACACTGTATGCAATTAAATGCTATTCCATCTGACTCCAATTACTGCTGCAGCAAAATCTACTCAACTGAGTATTTAACCCCTCCCATGCTCGTGACGGAACCGTTCCGTCACGAGCCTCGGGTAGGCTGTGCTGGTGACGGAACGGTTCCGTCACGGCCCGCCCGCCGCGCCTGTGCGGCGCGAATTCCATGCCTGCGCTGACGTTCTAAAGAGCGGGCGGGCCGTGACGGAACCGTTCCGTCACAAGCACAGCTCACCCGCGGGCCGTGGCGGAGCGGTTCCGTCACGAGCACGGGAGCGCCGCGCGGCCCCGCCACCCCCTTAGCGCTGCGGCGGAATAGCCGCTGCAGCAAAGGGGTTAAAACCATGCGTGACACAGCACCCCGCCACCCTCTCTCCCTTGGCTTGCTAGCTACTCATCACAGCTTACCACATACCCTACGCTCAGACAAACTTTACCTCCTAACTATACTCAAGCCCCCTGGGCCCTACTCCAGTCACAGATTATTTGAATTGCTTGGACCTTTGTTTTTTAACACCTCCCTTAGCCAACTTGGAGCCACCTCATCACTAATGGATTTCAAGGAATCTAAAAGCTCAATTCTTAACTCTAAGAAACCCAGACAACTGTCTCTCTGTCCTCTGTTATGTAACAATATGTCGTTATGCAATTTTTTTTTAATAAGTCCTGTTCAACTCCTTGAAATCTTTTTTGATCCAGAAAGCTGAGAAACAACAATTTTTATTACTAGTTAAACAGGTTGTGTGCAGATTACTAACATTTCACGCAACACAAAACAGCAAGACAACTTGCTGCACTGCGTTGCGTCAATGAGAGACATCAGAAATGCATCATATTACAAAGATATGGCACACTTCTGCCCACTATGGTGCAAGAGTGAGTGTGTTACGAGCAAGATAGTTTTTGTGCAGGAAGGGACACCTTCCTGCACAAAAACAATCCTTAAAGGCATTTTCCTATTTCTGTGTGTGATGTAAAATGCATCACACATAGAAAAAGGAGAAATATAGATATTTCTCCTCATTGCGCCTGGGGCTGGGAGGCATGCTGTTTTGATGTATTTCCAGGTTTACAACAAAGAAAATTTCCTTTACCTTAGCAGAGCCAACATTTCAAGCATAGATTTCTCTTGCCTCTAGAGGAATTTCCATGTGTTACTAGGTTCTGAGAAGTGTATCTGAAGTTTAAGACCCCAAAGGAAGCTGTGATCATTTTAAGCCCTGATTATTTTTAAACCTCTTTGTTGACATAAAGTGTTCATCCAAGTATTTATTTAGTTGTCACCTGTATTTGATTTTGCTGAATTAAGAATTATTTTGCTTCATAGAAAAAAAATCTGGCCATAGTAATGCTTTTAATTTTTTAACATGCTTGGGTTAAGGTTTTTATGCTTTGTTTAGAGTTTATTTATCTACTAATATTTTCGTTTTTTCATTTGGTTGGACAGTGTCAAATTCAGTTTGGGGGGCAAAAGGCAAGCAGGGACTACTGGGCCACACCCATGAGGCCTTAGGTCATTTGGCTCTGATATTCCGGTGCCCGTCCTATGGCGGCTCTGCAAACCAGGCCCAGTACTTCCCCTTCAGCTGCTGACTCTTAGTGGTAGCAATGACCATCAGTCATAGGCTTCTTAGGGAGATTGTGTGGAGATGCAGCAAGCTCAGAACTCAATAATAGCCTAGTTGCACAATAACTCATTGTCCAACTCAGGGCTTGTCTTTTGTAAAAAGAAAGTACTTTAATGCTGTGAAAAATTGGATTGTTGGTTGACTGTGGAGAGAGCCCTGGTGAAGCAGGAACCAAAGTGCTTGCAGGGTCGGCTCCTCCGCTAAGGCGGAGGAGCGTTGGCCCACTACTTTCTCGCAGTGCGAGAAGCAGAAACATAACATTTTAATACCTACCATTGTATGTTTCTGCTTCTCGACCTATGAGAAAGCAGAAGGGTTTGGTTGGGGGTGGGCCTGCTCTAGGGCAGGGGAGGAGTGTGTGGTATCTTCCACCTTGACCCGCCGCCACCCCTCTGCCCTTCACACACCCTGGAACACTCCGTAGTGACATCACTTAGAATGTCACTACTGCGAAGGTTCCAGGGTGAGCGCCGTGGTTAGAACGGTGACCTGAGGCGCCGCGGTCGGACTGGCGACCAGTGGCTGGGGTCGTGTGCAGTGACTGTCACATACTGCTGTACTTAAGAAAGTCTTCGATATTATCATCGTCTCCCTTGCGTTACTACTATTCCACACTGGCGACGAGGATGGGATAAAAGTACACACGACCTCAACACGGAAAAAGTTAAGGAGTATTGGAAGAACAACTCGGGGCACAGCGCATGGCGGAAGAAGAGAAAAGAGGTGTAATATGAAGAAAAAGGTACTACCGATGAGGCGGGAGTAACATGGACAGACCGGGTGTGTGCGACAGAGCAAATTATCACAGTGAGTGAAGAAATGCTTAAAAGTGCGGTGCAACTGCATGCAAGCTGAGGCGGTTTACCCAGGAAAAGAATAGCGGAACGAACTGTGACGGATTTTGACTGCATTAGCTATCGCAGTGAAGTATATCAGGCGGCTGCGAGGAGCGACAGAACAAGAGTGCTGCGGGGGAAGTGAGGAGCATTTACAGCTGTTTTTGGAGTGACTGTGAGCGGAACAATGGAAGGCATCTCAGGAGCGCGACGTGGGAGGCGCAGTAGATCAAAGGAGCACGGAGGAACAGAGCCTTTGAGTGGGAAACTATCGCATTGTAATTACAAGCCTCTTGTGATCGTGTGAATAACTCATCCTGACAGCGCGGCGTGGGAGGCGGATTAGAACGTGTGTAACAGTAGCCGTGTTGTGTGGCACAAAGTGTGAGTACAAGCGGAGTAAACGTACTTGGTATGGACTTGTAGAAACTCACCTGTACTAGCCGGCTTGAGAATCCAACCATCCCGCATTACTCGCTGGGAATCCACCGTTGGGGTGAGACACGGATAACAAAAACTTTAAGGATTGTATCGTGGCTGACTGGTGTGGAGACATTGTTCGCATCGTTCCCCTGGTTCAACTTCATGCCACATGTAAAAGAGCTCTATTCCGCTAGAAACCTAAAAGAGGGAAGCCTGTGTGAAAGAGAACTCTAAAAACAACAGTGCCACCCTGTGGGCTCCGGAGTACATTACACCCTCGTAATTACCTATATTGTTGAAATGTGGGTTAGGAAATAGTCTGAACTGTGTGTTGTTCCTTTAGGGTACCTAAGGTGCAGTTGTAGCCCATCTTTTTGTCATCAGAGCCTGCAGCAAGAAATTGTGGGGAACAAGTAGAACGCATAAAAAATGTGAGATAGGTGTTTGGTGTGAGCGGTTAGCGTAACCCCTATCCTGCCTCGTGCATTGAAGTGCCTAATAGCCAACCCTGTAGAGTAGAAATGCAAAACGTAACACCACCCCCAATGTTTTTAGTGAACCCAGGGGAACCTGCAATACAATGGAAGAAATGGAAGAAAATGTTTATGAACTATGCTGTTGTGTGTGGGCCGAACCTAGGGTTAGAGAGGAAGGTGGCTTTGTTAGCATATTATTTGGGGGCGGAGGGAGAAGAGGTCTTGGAACACCTCCCTGAACTAGGTACACAGGAGGCTAGAGGCCTGAACGAGTTTGAGATAAGCATTAAAAAACTGGACCTACACTACTTCCCTAAGACTAGCACCATCATGGAAAGGTACCATTTTGGGAAGAGAGGACAAAAGGAGGGAGAGTCAATGGAGGACTTTGTGTCCGACTTATGTAAACTTGCTGCGACTTGTAAATTTGGGGGTTCAAGCGAAGAGAGGATCAGGGACCAGTTTGTGTTGGCGTGTAGAACAGAACGGGTATGGGAGGAGTTGTGGCTTAAGGATGACCCTCCATTAAGAGAAGTACTGATTGTTGCCAAACAAGTGGAACACATGATGCAATGTGTGAGTGAGATAAAGCAAGACAGTGAGAGTAAAGACAGCGAGGCGAAGGTTAAGGTGAGCGAAGTAGTGACGGAAGAAAATGGGGTACTGGAAGTCAAAAAACAGAAGTTGGGTCATAAAGAGCAGAAGGAAGGCAAGTCGAGCTGGTCCTTCAAGGGGAATTGCTATAGGTGTGGTAAACTAGGTCACATGGCGAACGACAAAGATTGCCCAGCACTCAAATTCACATGTAACAAGTGTGGCAGGAAGGGACATTTCCGACAATTTTGCAGGAGTGGTCAGGGGTTCAAAAAGCAGACAAGGGAAAACGTAAACACAGTGTGTGGTGAGATCGTCCTACAAGTTGAGGCTGGTCAAGTCAACAGTCCCAAAGACAGCATTATGATTGAGCGGACTGGCATTGAGGCCTTGTTTGACTCGTGCTCAAAAATCACAATCATTAATGCCAAAGAGTTTGAAAGAGTGGCAAAGGGTAAGATCCGATTGAGTAGAATGGACATTAAGCCAGGGGGATACAGTGATCAACCCATTAGTATGAAGGGCTTTTTCTGGAGCACCATAGAGTACAAAGGTAGACTCACAGCAGAGAAGGTGTACGTGTCCTCCAAGGGAGACAACATCCTGGGGTGGCTAGCGCAAAAAGAGTTAGGCACATATCTCGACCCAAACAAAACCCCACAAATCCGGGTTCAAGAGGTGAAGAGTACCAGGGAAAACATTGAGACGGAATTCAAGGAGGTGTTCAGTGACGATTTGGGGTGCCTGAAGAACTACTCCCACAGGATAAAACTGAAGGAGAAT
The DNA here is from genome assembly GCF_964263255.1 of Lissotriton vulgaris. NCBI lineage: Eukaryota > Metazoa > Chordata > Amphibia > Caudata > Salamandridae > Lissotriton > Lissotriton vulgaris. Next base: position 438,149,495 of record NC_141685.1, on the reverse strand, counting down.
GCGGTGCCTGTTGTAGCCAAGGTGAGGAACCTACCACTGGCTATCCAAGAAGCAGTTGAAAGGGAACTACAGAAGCTGTGCAGCCTAGGGGTCATAGAGCCAGTGGGAGCTACGGAATGGCTCGCACCGATCGTTGCAGCCAGGAAAAAAGATGGATCGGTCCGCCTATGCATCGACCTCAGGGCATTGAATAAGGAGGTGGTGGTGGACAAATTTCCCCTGCCCAACATCACACAAATGATGAGTATGCTGGAAGGAGCGAGGATATTCTCAACGCTAGATCTAACCTCAGCCTATTTCCAGATTAAGCTCCACGAAGAATCACAAGATCTAACTTCGTTTGTGACGCCCATGGGTGCTTTTAAATTCAAGAGAATGCCTTTTGGGCTGGTCTCCGCAGCTGCGGTCTTCCAGAGAATCATGGGGAGCATACTTAGAGGTATCCCTGGAGTCTTATGCTACCAAGACGACGTACTCGTATTTGGCAGAGACAACGAACAACATGACGGAAGGCTGAGGCAAGTACTGGCGAGATTTAAGGACCAAGGCCTCACAGTAAAGAAGGAAAAATGCAGGATTGGGTGCAAAGAGCTAGACTTTCTCGGACATAAAGTGGCGCCCGATGGTATCCGCCCGAAAGCCGAGCTGCAGAACACAATAGAAAACCTGACACCACCAAAGAGCAAAGAGGAGATAAAGTCGTTCAAGGGAATGCTGGAATTCTACAGCAAATTCGTCAAGGACTTCGCTAGCAGAACATTTAACATACGACGCCTGCTCAAGAAAGACGTAGTGTTTGAATGGGATGAAGTATGTCAGAAGAAGTTCGAGGAGGTAAAGAAAGCACTGGCGGAAGCACCCAGCCTGAAAGCATTCAGTCCCAACAGGAAGACTGTAGTAACAACTGATGCGAGTTCGAAAGGACTAGGAGCGGTCCTCTCTCAAGTAGGGGCGAAGGGCGAAGAAACCATAGCGTTCGCATCCAGGTCACTACAGAAGTCGGAGTCGAACTACTCAGTGATCGAGAAAGAGGCGTTGGTGGCACACTGGGCGATGAGCAAGTTCAGAGACTTCATCTGGGGCACCAAGTTCACCCTACATACCGATCACAAGCCTCTAGTGGAAGTGTTCAGCAAGAAAGGACTGGACGCGATATCGAGCAGAATCAGGCGATGGGTGGTGAACTTGCAGGAATACACGTTCTGTGTTGAATATGTACCTGGAACGAAGAATCTTGCTGCAGACTGCCTTTCGTGACTGGTAAAAGGAAAGGTCGAGGACGAGCCGGAAGACATGAGTAGTGAAGAAAAGGAAGACTTCCTAACAGAAAATGTGTGCGTGATCACCCAAGGGGTTATAAGTGAAGAAGCGTGGAAAGAGGCCATGGAGGCAGACGACCCATTGAAGAGTGTATGTGAAAGAGTAAGAGGAAGGTGGAGACATGAGGACAAGCAAAGTGAAACTCTACGCCCATACTGGATGGTCAGAGAAGATCTAGCTGAGGTTGACGGATGCCTGTTCAGGGGAACAAGGCTGATCCCACCCAGAGCGGTGAGAGAGAAATTGGTGGATTTGGCCCACGATGGACATTTGGGCATCACCAAGACTAAACAGAGAATGCGTGAGGACTACTGGTGGCCGTGCATGGACCATGTAGTTGAGAGGAAAGTGAGAGACTGCATCCCATGCGCGGTTAGCGACAAGGTTTTGAAACAACACACACCGCCTATGGTCTGCAGGCCACCTCCCTCGGGACCGTGGGACGAAGTGGCACTAGACATAATGGGCCCGCTGGCTGGAGAAGAAAGCATGCCGTACATCCTAGTCCTGGTAGATTTGTACTCAAGATGGCCAGAGGTGAGGATAGTACCAGAAATCACCACAAAAACTGTCGTCGAGTTCCTACGAGAGGTATTCCTCAGAGAAGGTTCACCCAGCAGTCTACTGACGGACAACGGAGTACAGCTGTTCTCAAAGGAGATGAAGGATTTCCTCGAGAGTTATGGGATCGTTCACAAGCGGTGTGCGATTTACCACCCCGAAACCAACGGTATGGTAGAACGTTTCAATAAGACCCTGAAGGAAAGCATCCAACTAGCCAAGACCAATGGTTTGAACTGGAAAGAAGAAATCAAAAAAACGGCTGGAAACCTATCGCCTAACCCCACACCAGACGACGGGAGTGACCCCGTTTGAACTATTCAAAGCAAGAAGACCTAACACCAAACTCTCACCAGGGTGGATGGGTTGGCGGAAAGGATGGACTGATCACTCTAGTGAGGCTAAAGCGCGAGATAAACAGGGAAAAGCCATGCTAGAGAGGAAGGAAAGGTTCGATAGACTGCACTCCACCCGGGACGTGGGGTTCAGGGTTGGGGATGATATAAAAATCAGAGCACCCACAGGGAGGGCGAGTTGGTCGGGGCTCAGCAGACCTACCAAGATTGTTAAATTGTTCAGGAACGCAGTGATGACCCAGGAGGGAAAAATGTGGAACTTGGGAAGAGTAGTGAAGTATCACCACCCGAGGGAAAATTCTGTGGAGGGGGAAGCGAGGAGGGAAAACCCCCTGATGCATGATGAACAACTCCATAGGGAGCGTTCTGTAGCAATCCATACTGCCAGCAGGACTAGCCAAAGGATAGTTAGACCGCCCAGACATCTGGAGCAATACGTGACCTAGCATACAGGATGTGTTTTGGTAATGTTGTTGTTTACCTGTTGCATTGTTGTTGTGTAGGGAAGGGGGATGTGTGGTATCTTCCACCTTGACCCGCCGCCACCCCTCTGCCCTTCACGCACCCTGGAACACTCCGTAGTGACATCACTTAGAATGTCACTACTGCGAAGGTTCCAGGGTGAGCGCCGTGGTTAGAACGGTGACCTGAGGCGCCGCGGTCGGACTGGCGACCAGTGGCTGGGGTCGTGTGCAGTGACTGTCACATACTGCTGTACTTAATAAAGTCTTGGATATTATCATCGTCTCCCTTGCGTTACTACCATTCCACAGAGTGGTTTGCCCAATGCTGAGGGCGCTGACTGTTTGGTTGGCCCTCTAGGACTGCACAAACCAGTCATGTGCACTCTATAGTTCTCCATGCAAGCTGCAATGCAGCCTACATTGAGAACATGGCTTCCCCGTAAGACCCTTCCTGAGTAGTGTCCCAACCAATCACAACACTCCACTGGAGCATTTTGTTTGGCTTAGGGGAGGGGAGGGAGACTGTCTGCTTACTGTTCCAGGAGCATGAGCCGAGAAGCAGCGGAGGTAGGTTTAAATTTTTTTTAAATTAAATTAACGCCCACCTCGTGCAACCCCCCACTCCCCCACTCACGCACTCCCACCCGTGAGACATGCCAGCCACGACTGAATGCTTGTCAGTGTGAAGCACAAGAAAACCCCAAATTAACCTGAGCTCAGCTGTCTGTTAGCTTGACAGAGACCAGACAGCTTAATTTAGAGGATTAACTTAGAAGCAGTAAGTAAAGTATTTGTGTAACACTTAAACAGTAATAAAGTGAAAAGAACATACAAAGTTAGAAACATAGAATAAAATGTAGTAAATAAAACAAGGCCAAAAGAGCAAACATCCAATCGGTAGAACAGAAGATATGCAATTTTAAATATTTTGATGAAAATTGTGCCAAAAAGCACAAAGCGCTAACTGTGGATATTTGGTTGTGCCAGACTGGGGGCAGTCCAGGCCGACCACGATTGAAGTGGGGAGAAGCTTCTAGAAGCATGTCTTTGACGTGCTCAGATTTTCTGCCTTCCTGGGCCTGGCTCAAACTAGCTACAGAGGGTATGAAGCCCTTTCTGTGGAGACAGGGCACAGACTATTCAAATATAGGTGGAGCCGGGCCCAGCTCCTCCTTCCCATCCTGCCATTGATGGCGCATCCAGTCACCCATAAGCTCCCCATTGTGTGTGGCTGTCTAGGAGGAATATACATAGTTCTACTGTCAACTACACCCACTCATATGCTAGAGGCACCAAATGGCTGAGGCAAGAAAATGGCACATTTCAAAGAGTAAAAAGAACAAATGATGGCCAGAATGCCAAACATTGTCAAACACTCACCCCCAATACAGATACCTGGGCCTAAATCCAAAATTGGTTTGTTCTCCATGCTACTCCCGTTTGGACCCTGCCATATGCAAATCAGCCTTGGCCCTGCTCCCCATGGGAACAGTCCAGCCCGAACGTCATTTCCAGGCCCTCCTCGGACTGCAAACAAGCATCCTAGAACCAGTTTTGAGGTAAAACGATGGATTTTGGCCCAGATCTATGTGCTGGGGTGAGTGTTTGAAATTGTTCAGCATTCCGTCCATCCTTTGTTCTTTTTTGCATTTGTCACCCTAAGTGGGATGTATTGCCCAGATGTAGGTCACATGCCACTGGGGTGGAGTGGTGAGCACAAAAACAACGAATTTAGGCCCAGATCTCTGTACGGGGCATGAGTGTTTGACATTTTTCTTTATTCCATCAATCAATTGTTCTTTTAAATTTCTAAAAAAATTACATATTCAGACTTTCGATTAAAATCTGACTACACCATAAGTTAGGATTTGAAATTCCAATTCCAGAGACTCCAAACATGAAATGGGCAACTGGGCGCATTTGAAATTACACTTACAAAATGTAATAAGGTAACTCCAATGTTATCCTGTGGAAGAGGTAGGCCTTTCAGTAGTGAAGAATTACTTTTTCACTACGAGGGCATGTAAAACTTAAAGGTACATGTCCTACTTTCTAAATACATTGCGCCCTGCCCTCTCAGCTGTCCGGGTCCTACCCTAGGGATGACATATGTATTAAAATGAAGGCTCAGACCTGGTAAAATGTTTGTTTTGCCAGCTCGATATGGCAGTTTAAAACTGCACATAGACAGGCTGAAATGGCTGGCATGAGACATGTTTAAATGCTACTTGAGTGGGGGACACAACCAGTGCTGCAGGGTCACTAGTAGAATTTAGTTTAAAGGCCCTGGACACAGGGATTGCCACTTTACTAGAGACTTACAAGTAAACTAAAATGTGCCCATTGGGTATAAGACAATTCTACCATGTTTTAAGGAGAGAGCACAACCACTTTAGCTTTGGCCAGAAGTGGGAAAGTGTGCAGAGTCGTAAGGCCAGGAAACACAAAGTCAGCAAAAACAGAAGGTATGAAGACAAAAAATTAGGGGGAAAACTATACCAAGGATGCCAGGTCTATGAAATGCATTATATAAAGAAATATTACACACTAAAAAAATCAGGTAATATTTCACTGGTGGAAAGCCCATGTATCATGGTGCAAAGTGTCCCTTTGACCCTCCAGTTCCCCTTAACATAAGTTACGGTCAAATATGGCAGGTCTCAAGTACAGGTACAGTGCTTCTGCCCACTACGGCATTAAGAGTTGTGCACTCAGTCTCACAGTTTGTGTCCCAAACGTTCTCTCACCATTATTGAGTCCACTTTTGTCTCATGTCAGCTGCAGTAATTCCTGCAGAATGTATCTGGTACTTCCACCTCCTTGGGAAAGAAGATGCATCAACTGCAAGTGTGGCAACACTCCAGATCAGGTCCAGAGGGTAACAACTTCAGGAGACGCTATGTGAGTCTGGCTTTTGGTATGCTCCAAAATCACGGGTGTCTCCGATGGTCAACGGCCCTCTTCCGAGTGCCGGGTAAGTCAGGCAGAGGGAAGAGCACAGGGTCAACGCTCTTTAGGGCAGCACCTCTCTCCAACACCATGCTCTACGATGCATGGCAACTTGGTTCACCTCAGATACGTTTGTTCTCCATTACTATACTTCTGGCTGTTTAAGATGCCAAACCTGTTGTTTATCTCTCCCATGGATCTCGCAGACATGATTCAGAGCTGCAAAGCCCACAGATGCCTCCTGGGCATTACACTCATGCCAGTCCGAGGAGAAGTGGCTCCCTACTCTGCACCTCCCAGCGGTAGTGCTAGAGAAGAGGTCTTCAAACTTTTGAAGGTTGAGCCCCCCCAGCTGAATTTTTTTCACTGTCGGCCCCCCCCCCACCACCTGACAGAAATTTCTGGAATCTGGTACACTACATAATCGACCGCCACACGCATATCCTGGGCCTTATCTGGCAAATAATGTTCAAAACACTGAGTGTTTCCTCCTTCTCCATGAATTCCCTCACTACCACTCACCAACAATGCATCTCATCTTGCTATAGCACCTTTACCGTTCGTGTGGGGGAAGCTTGCACTGCTAACCAATGCTCCATGATGTACATATATTTGGGGAGAGCTTGTAATGTTCTCTGAGTGTGAAGGAAGCTTGACCTGTTGCATTCTGTTTCATATCTGCGCGCATGCATGAAGGATACTAGTACTGCTGTTGCCACACCCCTGGAATCCCAGCTCAGTTCATATGGGGGAAGCTTGCACTGCTGCCCCTATGTTCCATGATGTATATGTATTTGAGGAGAGTTTATACTGTTTTCTGAGTGTGAAGGAAGTTTGTTGTGCTGCAGGCTGTATCATATCTGTGCTGTATGCAAGAGGAATACATGTACTGTTGTCGCAACACTAAGGAATCCCTTCTCTGTTTGTGTGGGGGAAGCTTGCAGTGCTGATGCATGTGATTTGCCTTTTCTCGGTTCGTGAGGCTACTCTGCACGGCTCCCTTTCTGTTCTTGCTCTGTACTTGTGAGCACGTTTACACTGCTCCTGGGCCTGTGTGTGAGGAAAGTCTGTCACAGTTTCCAGTATAAGGAAAGCAGTGCTGCTGTATCTGATGTAGGTCTGTGCAGCAAGCTTCCACTGCTGGAGACTATCACACCAGTGCACCGTGGGAATGAAGGACGTTTGTCCTGCTGCCATTGGTGCCACTCAAGATTCACATCTGTGTGTGAGTGGAGCTTGTGCCGTTGCTCCTTAGACTGAACTTGCTGGAACCACTAATGCATGCAGTGGTTTGTGCAAAATCCACAGATTTAACTGAGCACAAAATGTGGTTTAATTGTAGGTTTCCGTTGCCGAGGGCCCCCAAGCCTGCCATTTAACAGAGACACCCTTTTCCATGTGTTGAGTTGTGATTGCGCCTCAAAGAGTCCGCCTCCCGTGGGGCTCAGGCACCAGATGTGAGACGAAGACAGGTGCAGTGTGAGTACTTTCACTGTGATATCTCCCCACTATTGCCTCTCTCCTCTCTCCTCTCTCCATACGTATAGATGCTGCTGTGAAATATACTCCTGTTGTTGAAATCCCGGCATAACATGTTAATCACAGCTCAGAATCACTGCAGGGCCAACTCAGCCTTTTATCCTTTTCAACAAAGGTAGCACTGTAGAACTTGAGATATGCACATCTGTAATTTAAGGTTCTTAGAAGACTACTACTACTCCTCTGGTACATTCCTGCCTTGTGCAACAGTGATAGTGGAAACAGAGCAGTAGGGTCATGTGTGCGGTAACATGTGACGTGTATGTTACTGCCTGTACATATCTGACTCATTCAAATCTGGGTGAGAATCCGAGGTGCTGGTGTGTCATGTGGCGCGTGGGGAAGAACGCTAACCTATGTGTGCGGGCTTCCCTCTGACATGGAAAGTAATTCTGGGCCGCAGATAGTGCAGTGTTCAGGGTGTACTGTGCATGAGCACTGTCCTGCCTGAGTGACTGATCCTGTTGGCATTACACCCTTTTGTGTGCTCGTTATTGTACTGCTCCTGGCAATGTGTATCGACAGTTGTATTTCTTTGGTGTGTTTGCTCTTGTGTGCTGTTTTATACATCTAAGTGTCCAGGGTAGTAGTTTGCGCAATTTGTGTATCTCCTAGAGTTGGGAGCATAAGGTGAGCAGGGAGCTAAGAACTTCAGAGAATCCAGAGTTTCCAAGGGTGGCTGAGAGAAGGGTTTCCATGCAGATGCCCATGGCTTCGAGGGTTAAAGGGTGTCCTTTCACTGTTGAGGTTATGTGAAGGTTGAGCATGCCTGAGATATGATTTGCGCTGTGTCGTTATCCATACTTAGCATTTCAGCTGTAGGAATTAACCTGGTTTGCTCGGGTGAAATTGCAACAGCCCCTCCCCCCACCCCCTGTGTGTCAGCCCAGACTGAGACAGTTTCCCCGCACAGCTGCACCAGAGTACTTCACAGGTCTTTAAAAGACCTTTTACATGTTAATGAGGCTTTGATGGTTTTCACCCCTTGTTAGGGCCCCTGAAACCCCACTCTGCCGTTTGCTTGAAGAATGAAAAAAAAACGCCCCCTTCCTCTCGAAATTTGACTCTAGGTGCACCTCAGCCTGCTGGCGAAGTAGAATTGCAACGATGTGGGACTGTGAGATTTATAAGTGGAGTGCGCGCCCCCCCACTCCAGACGGTGACGGTGTCAGGCCCCCCCAGGGGGGCGCGCCCCACAGATTGAAGAACTCTGTGCTAGAGCATAGCAGCATAGCCATGGTATTGGTGTCCATCTCATAAGTGTAGCTCTCAATAGTGTAGCCAGTGCAGTGGCAGTAGGGTCCAAGGATGTTAGGGGCATGATGCACCCAAATCATGGATGTATTTACTGTCATGCCAGCGGTTCTAGGGGCTAACATACTTAAACTGGATCATGGCCTAAGGCACCATTGCTGTACCGCTGACCCCTCTAACATAGGCCTTTTATCCATCATCACGTGCTGGGCCATGGCTGTGAGGGCCAGGGATACGGACTCCTCACAGGGCTATTGTTGCCAGAATTGCAGTGGTTGCAGTGGCACTGCAACCCACTGGTGCAAAGGGGTCAATGCACGCAAATGATGACTGTATTTTATTGCTCAGCCAGTGGACAGGGAGCATTTACACTGCTTACACTGCTTGCACCTGGGTCCATCGCACCACTAGTATGCCACTTGAGGTTCGGTGTGAATCGGAACGACGTTTTGGGCTTGTTCGGATATGGATGAGTTTGGTATCTACGAACCGTAAATGATGTGATTAGTAGATGTACCTGTTTTCACTACGCTACTTGGAAGGGTTCGTCTTATTTACGGGTTTTTCATCTGAACCTTCGGGTTCCATTTTAGATATGGCATCCATTATGTTTCTTGCCCTCACGTAGCCGGCGAACGAACAATGTCCGCTTGATGACCCTGGGATTCCCAAGCTCTTGCGGAAGATGCATATTCCTTTGAGTGTGCCTTTATGACCAGGGAAGTGACACGGCGAAAGCAGATGGCTCCGCTCGAGGCTCATCTTGCCGTGCCGGTCTATTGTTTCAGCCTTGCATACGTAAGGCTCGAATCCTTTGATCCTGTGATCACGCTTCCGATATTGCCCCCACACTCTTTTCAATCTGTTGTCTGTCTTTGTTTTCCCTGCACCTGTTTCTGTCCCTTCTCTTAGGTCGTTTACGATTTGAATGGAAGGTGCCTAATGGTGGGATAGTGTGCTTTTACAGTTAGGAACCGACATGTTTCTGTAATGATGTTCCGGGCTTCTGAAAACATGAATGCGATCCTTTTTGAAGTTTATTGTGGGAACTGAGTTGTAACCTTTTGTTCGGTATGTTGTGCAATGGCTAAAACGTGTATAAAAGGAGCAATCCACTTTTGCAATTTGAAGCAGACTCTCTGAACATACACTATGTTGTACTTCTAGCGATTTCTGTGTCCCTGCAGTAAATAAACGCTGATCTTTGACGTCGAAGGAAGTGTCCCGTGTCTCTGTAATTTGTACGCCGGAACAGGTATCCCCACGAAGGTTTCAGGTGTTCCCCTGGCACCGCTGGGCTTTAAATTAGCCCAGTCCTTCAGTTGGCGCCCAACGTGGGGCGACATCATGTGGTACCGGTCCAAAGCCTGACGATCGTGAGGAACTTCGTGTGAAATCTCCGAGGGAAGGTGCACCCCGCTTCATCGATCCTGTTGTCGAAATAAGTGGTCCGAAGATTTTTCCAGCGAAGATTCCCGCTTCCCGACGGCTGCGACGGACTGATGCCCTGACTGTCGACCTGTTTTGGCGCCTGGCGTAGTCCTTTGTACGGCGAGACGATAGACGGGCCTTTCGGGTGACGCCATTGTTCTTTCAGTTAAGTATTTGTGGGTCGCTCCCAGTTCTTAAAACAGTTCTTTTGTTCCTTTTTGGAACATTTGTTTCAAACTTGATAACTTGGCATTTGCTTGACATTTGCTTCGTACTTTGAACCTTGGTTGTTGTTGTTGAAACTTGGTTGATTGCATGGTTCCATTGCAATTTTTGGTCCTTAGTTGTTGGTTTATTGTTGTTTGGGTTTCTTTGACAATTGCCAAAAACCGAGGGTCTCGTATTTTTGCGAGGATATCGTAATTCGATAACCCTTGAAGTTTGAAACTCGGTTAGTGTGCATGATGCCTGGCCGTAGTATCTTGTTTGGTTTCCTTAGATGTTGCAACACGGATTCCCGGTTGGAGGACTCGTGTCCGATACCTCCAGTTGGAACTCCGATTTATGAGCTCTATAGTCGACATGGAGTGGGCCCCATCATATATAATGCATTTTGGATTCGTTATACGAGAAAAGATGGTGTCCTTAGTTGGCCACCCCATTGTAGCTTTGAAACTGAGATTCTAGATAATCTCGAAGCAAAATTGTTTAAAAAGAAAGCTAGGCCAGCAATGTTTGATTCCTTTAGGTTATGGCGCAAAGAGGCCAGACAGAAAGAAATCAAGCTGACTAAGAAAAATAAGAAAGACAGTGTCCTTTCGATAATGCAAGGTGCAGAACAGCATCAGCGAGACAAGGCAGAGAAGGAAAGGGAAGTTTCTATCAGACAGCATAGCATGGTGGTGGATAAATGTTATCCGGTTTTACCGTCGAGTTCTGAAAAGAAGGAAGACGAATCGAAAGAGGATCCTTTGTTATCTTATTTACTAAAATCACCACCCCCTTATGTACAGGGTACTATAGCCCCTATAGTTCCTCCTGTCCTTCCGCCTGTCGTTCCGGTGGCTGCTGGTCAGCCTGTAGTTGGCCCTGTTCCTCCAAATCCCCTTGTTCTTCAAGCAGGCCCTGCTCCTTTACCACCTCTTCTTCCTACTGCTCCTCTGCCCGTAACTTCTCAGTCTACTGCTACTACTACTCCTGTTATCTTGACTACTTCCACTGCTCCTACGTTTAGTCCTAATATTGTTGCTCCTGTTCTTCTTTCCTCTTCTCCTTCTGTTCGTAAACGTGTACCTAATTCTGTTGCTAATCTCTATTCTCCACCTTTCGGATCGTTATTTGAATCCGATGTCTCTGAAATCTCTCAGAGACGGAGTCAAATGCCTGGTGTAAAGGAAAGTGAGATGTTAGTATCTATGGCGCGTAGGTGGATTAGACACCCTGCTAAGTACACTTCACGCATAGTTTTTGATACGTTCTCTCAGTTTAATGAGCCCACACAGAGATTCGTGTTCGAAGAGATGTGCAAATCATTGAGAGAAGAGTGGGATAATGATGAGCTAGATATCGTACCGCCCGATATGACTGAACTTCAGAGTCAGTTTTCGAACGGTATGATTGTAGGTGGTGATGTTCGACGTGCATTAGAGCGTTTGTTAGCTTTTAGGTCCATAGTGCCTTCACGAGTGTCGTTTGACGACGACTCCGGTGATCTGAAAATGAAATCTGGTCAGTATCCCATGCGAGAGGTCCCCCCAGTGTGGAGGCCAGGTGATGCTACTGTCAATTCTCCAATTTTGCCACACTTCCAGAGAGTTTGGATACACCTCCCATGGAAGCGATCAGAAGTCTTGCAGGTGAAACAATCCTTGCCTGACCCATGGAAGAATCCGGCAGGTTATTACAAGGAGTTATCCCAGTTTGTGGGTGCTTCTATTATTATCCTTGCTGACATCGACATGTTGTTTGGTAATGTAGGGCCGCAACCGATCTGGGCAAAGATTCGTAACGAGAATCATGCAGTTGAGTTAGGTGGTGATTGGGCTGCAATTGTAGCGGCCGATGGACAGCAGGTTGGTGGGGCTAAGCCTGATCAGTTGATTACGGATCTGCCCCAAAGAATCATTACGCTCATGAAAACACTCATGCCGGCGATGAAGGTGAATTGGGATAAATTGTCTGCTTGCAAACAAAAGAAAGACAAGAGTGTCTCCGATTTCTTTACTAGGCTTGAGGAGGCATTTATTGATCATAGTGGTCAGGACATGAGCACTGAGGGAGGTCAGCGTTTGTTTGTCGATAAGTTTGTGTTCAATTTGTTGCCTGAGTTATGCAACAAATTGAAAAATTCTGAAAGTGCTTGGGCTGTTTCAACCACAGCTCAAATATTAGCAACGGCTCAATATTATGAGAATAGAGAAAAAGAGGAGAATGATCGTGCAGAAAAGAAAACGAAGGAGCTAAAAACTAAGGTCTTGTTGCAGCAAGCGTATCCTCCGCGCTCGAATCAGAATGATTCGCAACAGCAGCATGTGCAGTATCGACCACAGGCGCAGTCTTCTAGGATGCAGTCGCGCTCTGAATACCCTGCATCCAGATCTATGCTTGGGAATAATCAGTGTGCATATTGTAAGGGTGAGGGCCATTATAAGTTTAATTGCCCTGTTTTACGTGATCGAACGAATGGTGTCTCGGTTCGAGGAGGTCGTGGTGGTTATCAGCAAGTCTCTCGAGGTAGAGGTCGTGGCAACTCTCAAAATCAAAATGAGCGTTCTGCTCTTCCACCGAACACGAACAATTGCTTTGATCAGCGAAATGCATTGTCTGATAGATCTGCATAGTATCATGTGGATGACTATTATGTTGAGCATGAGATTGGTGCACACCGCGATTATTAGGACAGCCATAGACAAAGAGAGGGAGTAGTATCAGTTCCGGTTGATCAGAGAGGGCCTTACGTCGCAGTTGCCACATCGGGCGTAGTTGAGCCTTTTCTGTTGGACACTGGTGCAGCAAAAAGTTCCATCATTCATTCGAAACTCCCTGGCGCACCTTTGTCTGGCTTAACGAATGTTTCTGTTGGATTCTCTGGCGCCCCGGTTAGCAATCCAGTTTCTAGTCCTTTGTCCCTTACGATCGGGACACATGAGCTGGAGGCTCCTTTGATTTTAACTACTGGTTGTGGTGAGAATCTCTTGGGACTGGATTTGTTAAAGCGGTTATATGCGACTCTGTATTGCTCTCCTACGGGAGTGGAGCTTACATTAGGTCAGAGAGTGATCTCTCCTATGTACTTGTCAACTGATAAGCTCCCGCCGGAATTGAGTTCCCTTCCTGAGTCTTTATGGGCAACAGGTCCCAATGATGTGGGCCTACTGGACATACCACCTTATGTGGTCCAATTGAAATCACATGTGAGATTACCACGTATCCCCCAGTATCGTATCTCTCTTGATGGCGAGCGAGCGCTATTAGCGATCATTTATGACTTGATCGGAAAAGATGTTATTGAAGAAACTAGGGGAAATGTGTGCAATAGTCCTGTGTTACCTATTTTGAAACGAACTGACCCGTCCAAGCCTCCTGTGTACCGTTTTGTAATTGATTTGAGAGAAGTGAATAAAATCGTGATTCCACAGTTTCCAGTGGTTCCTGACATTACAGCTTTGCTGACCCTGATTCTAGCCTCTGCCTCCTGGTTTTCAGTGATAGACCTAAAGAATGCTTTCTTTAGTATTCCGATTGCTGAGGAAAGCAGAGATCTATTCGGCTTCTCATTAGGTGGTCGCAGTTTTAGGTTTAAACGCGCACCACAGGGCTACTGTGAGAGTCCGTCGATCTACAGTCAGGCCCTTAAGAGTCAACTTGATGCATTTGTGTTACCTGTTGGTGCGGCCTTGATTCAGTATGTAGATGATCTGTTAGTGGCTGCCGACACTGAGCAAATTTGTAAAACTACTACGGTATTGTTGTTGAAGCATTTATGTGACTTACATCACAAGGTGTCACCTTCTAAGCTACAGTATTGTTGTCAAGAAGTAACCTATTTAGGTCACTTATTGTCAAAGGAGGGAAGAAGGTTGACCCCAGAAAGAATTGCAGCGATCGCTCGAATGACTGTGCCAACAACCCAGAGAGACGTACGTGCCTTTCTAGGTATCACGTCATACTGCAGACAATGGATTCCAAACTTCTCATTGTTAGCAAAGCCATTGTTAGCTCTCACGTGCAAGGACGTTCCGACTCCTTTGCCATGGACTGAAGATTGTCAGAAAAGTTTTTCTGAATTGCGTGATGCGTTGTGCTCGGCTCCTGTGTTAGGTACTCCTGATTACAGTAAGCCGTTTACACTATATGTTCACGAGAGAGAAGGTTGTGCGTTAAGTGTTTTGACGCAACAATTTGGCGGCAAACAGCGTCCATGTGCATATTTTTCTTCGACTTTAGACACAGAAGCTAGAGCGTTGCCGAGTTGTCTAAGGGCGACAGCGGCGGCTGCGGTGTCCATTTGACAGTCCGCAGGTCTGGTCATGGATAATATGCTTACAGTGATGGTTCCGCATGCAGTTGACACTCTCTTGAATCGAACGAAGACTCGACACTTGACGAGTGCAAGGTTGTCCGGCTATGAGTTGACACTTTTGGCAAGTCATATACAGATAAAACGTTGTAATGTGTTGAATCCAGCGACATTGTTGCCGATTAATATGGAATCAGGTGCTGTAGCACCACATGACTGTTACTTAAGAACTGAACAAGAGACGAAGGGTCGTATTGACCTGAAAAACACTCCATTGGTAGATCCCGATGGTACTTTGTATGTAGATGGTTCATGCTTCAAGTTGCCGAATGGTGATGTGACGACTGCATATGCTGTAGTGACGTTGAGTACGGTTGTGGAAACTGCGAGATTGAGTCAGAATTCGGCCCAAGCTGCAGAGTTGATTGCTTTAACGAGAGCGTGTGTTTTGTCTAAGGGAAAGCGAGTGAATGTGTTTACTGACAGTCAGTATGCGTTTGGCGTAGCGCATAGTTTTGGTCGATTGTGGAGAGAGAGAGGATTCATGACGTCTCATGGCACGAAGATTCAACACGGACAGCTCGTGAACGATCTTTTGGATGCACTTACATTACCTAAGCAAGTGGCAATCATTAAATGTAGTGCACATCGAAAGGTTATAGATGATGTTGGTCGTGGTAACGCGTTTGCCGATGAGATTGCTAAAGAAACGGCCAAGAATCTGACAAACCGAATGTATGTTACGAGTTCAGTGAGATGGCCGGCGGAGACTGGTATGTGTGAGGACACAGTTGAGAGTGTGAAAGCGATTCAGAATGAGGCCACCGAAACTGAAAAGGCTAAGTGGAAAGAAAGCACGGGGAAGTTAGACATGAATGGATGTTGGGTTGATTTGTCAGAGTATCAGAGATGGATGTTACCGGATGCGTATGTGCTTGCTGTTGTTACTATGGCCCATGGCATGTCACATATTAGCACGAAAGGTATATGTAAGTTGTTGTCTCCCGTATGGAAGAATGATGGGATTGCTAAGTGTGCTGAGACAGTGGTCAAGAACTGTATGGTATGTTTGATGCATAATCCTGGCAAGGGCACTCCCACTCCACCTGGTCATTTCGCTCCTCCTACATGCCCCATTGAAGTTATTCAGTTGGACTTCATCCATATGGAGAGATGCAATAATTTGAAATATGTATTGGTTGTGGTTTGTGCGTTCTCCAGATGGATTGAGGCATACCCTCTTAAGGATAATACTGCCCTGTCAACAGCAAAGGTTCTACTCAAAGAGTATTTCCCAAGGTATTGAATGCCATGGATTGTATGGTCGGATAATGGTAGTGAGTTTGTGGGAAATGTGATGAAGAGTGTGTGTGCGGGTTTGGGTATTCGCCAAAAATTTCATAGTGCTAACCATCCTTAATCGGCGGGTTTGGTAGAAGAGTACAATGGTACTCTGAAACTGAAACTTGCCAAAATCCAAGCAACGAGTGGGTTATCATGGCCTGATGCATTGCCTCTAGCACTCTTGTCAACCAGGGTGACTGTGCACTCTCGAGTAGGGCTTAGCCCATATGAGATTGTGTTCGGCCGTCCTGCGAACATTTGGGGAGTTCCAAGACCTAAGGAATTTAGCAGAATTGAATATCCAATGTTGATTGACTATCTTTACGATCTGACTGCTAAATTGAGTTTGATTCATCAACAGGTTTTTGAAGCTCTACCGGCACAAACAGAAGGACCTGGACATCGACTCCAACCTGGAGAGTGGGTGCTGGTTCGTAACTTTGGGAGAAAACGAAATCTCAAGCCAAGGTTCGTGGGACCCTACCAAGTCTTGCTGGCAACGAGGACTGCAGTTCGGCTGAACGGCAGGAAACATTGGGTGCACGCCACCCACACGAAGAAAGTGCTGTTCCCATTGCCAGCAAATAATTGGATAAGGAAAGGGTTTGCCCCAACTGAAACTGATGTCATCCCAATGTTTGTGCCATTTAGTGATGCTCAACCTGTAGAGATCGATCCAGCTCAGCCAGATACGTCTGTCGAATCATCTGGAACTGTACCTTTGTCTTCAGCATTGGAGAATTCAAGTTCTGAACCATCACCTGAACAATCGAACTCTGTCTTGCCACCTGAACCATTGTTTGAAGAACAAACTCGACCTGGAAAATGTCGATATTTCCTTCGATCGCGTGACTAAGGACAAATAAACTAAAAAATTCCCTTTTGTTTTTGAATCTACATTACCCCCTCTCTCTGTTGCTATGAACATTGTGGATATTTGCATTTTTTCCTGATCTTGAGTTCTTTAATTTTGTTTTATATATTATGTGTGTTCCTTTTCTGTGCAGCTAGGAGACTTATATGAAATTGAATGCTTAATTGATTAAACCTACCATCTGGGTTGTCCGTAGGGCCGTACGGGTACCTATTTCTGTTTGGCAGGTTTCTGACACTAGGTCGGTTACTTTTGTCGGTTTCTGGGAACTCCTGGGAATTAACAATTGCTACTCAGAATTAGGTGCGTCAAGAACGTTACGGACGGTCCTTAGAGGATGGAGTTCTCTAAGCTGTCAGAAAGAGAGATGATGTCGGCGCAAAGATCTAAGTTGCGTAAGATTTTACAAACAAAGTGTTTTTTGTTTCAGATTTTCATGTTGTTCCTGACTGTGTCTATGTTATTAGTGGGTGGAGTGTATTTTGGGATTCAGTCACTGTTGCCTTCCACTTCACCTACTTCTCCTTCTCATGATCTGAATTCTGTTCTCGTTCCCACCATCTCTCCACATTCTTTTCATCTTCTGCCCCAACATGAACAGGTCAGACGTGCGGAATTTATTAACAATTCCTTTGTCCAACTTTTGCATCAGCATCAGTTGGTGATGAACACTACCAACTGTTGGGTGTGTGGGTTAATGCCACATACCATGGATAAGGGTATCCCGTATTTAGTTCTTCCTTACAGCTGCCAGGGGTCAGCTCGGGCATTCCAAATCGTGTTCCATAGTGCACTAGATTCCTACCCCCGACGAGAGCCACGTTCCACAGACCTTGGGTCTGGCCCGTACCACAAGTCTTTGACGATAGCGATTGCTGATCTGGATAGAGATATTTTCGATACCTCGCTTATTCCAGAGGAGGAGGTGCGAGCCTACAAGGATCTGAGTGAGGCCGAGTATAGTATTTCAGTAGGTGATAGACAGCTTAAGAGCTCGTCTCCAATTTGGATTGTACCCCACCTTGGTCATTTTTGTCTGCAAGGTCTTGGTCGAAATCCGAGAGCTCAGCTTGGGAAGAGTGCTTGTACCGAGACGTACGTTTTACTGATGCTCTCTTCCCCTGTATTTCTGACTGCCAAAGGTACCTATTTTGTGTGCTATGATCGCGCTTATACGTGGTTGCCCCGTGACTTCTCGGGCACCTGTTATATCGCGAATCTTTTGCCACCAACTTTCACAGTTGCCTCAGACTATCACAAAACAAGAGTTGTGAGAGGCGTTGTTAGTAAAGAAGACACTGCCGGTCAAGAAGCAGGAGACTTCTTTAAGGGTTTCCTACCGTTTTGGGGACCTATGGTTAATAGTAGGAACCTGAGACAGTTGACTCGTGTGGTAGAATCGACTGCTAACATAACTGCAAGTGCTCTTGGTAACCTGACAGCAGAGCTGCAAGCGGATAGACTGATGACATTACAGAACCGTATGGTTCTAGATGTTGTACTCGCAGATAGAGGTGGTGTGTGCAAGGTGATCCATTCGAGCTGCTGTATTTTCATACCTGACAATGCTCCAACTGTTTATCAAGCCATCTCGAAGTTGCATAAAATCTCCGAGTCCATACACGTGGACGAAGGTGATTGGACGCTTCTAGGATGGTTTTGGGGTATGATGTTGACTTGGGGTTGGAAGATTCTGATGATTGTAGGGGTTGTTGTGACGTTTCTGTTCACGTGTTGTCTTTGTGTACAGTGTGGTCCAGCCTTATGTAGCCTTTGTGCTACAACGTGTATAAGAAGACCATCTGTTACCAGAGAGACATTGATGGATAGAATAATGCTCCAGCAACATCTAAACGATCTGATGAATATCGATATTGATTCTGATATCGACTAAGTGCTTGCCTACATGAGGGCAAAAGGAGCGTCTGAGGTTCGGTGTGAATCGGAATGACGTTTTGGGCTTGTTCGGATATGGATGAGTTTGGTATCTACGAACCGTAAATGATGTGATTAGTAGATGTACGTGTTTTCACTACGCTACTTGGAAGGGTTCGTCTTATTTACGGGTTTTTCATCTGAACCTTCGGGTTCCATTTTAGATATGGCATCCATTTTGTTTCTTGCCCTCACGTAGCCGGCGAACGGACAATGTCCGCTTGATGACCCTGGGATTCCCAAGCTCTTGCGGAAGATGCATATTCCTTTGAGTGTGCCTTTATGACCAGGGAAGTGACACGGCGAAAGCAGATGGCTCCGCTCGAGGCTCATCTTGCCGTGCCGGTCTATTGTTTCAGCCTTGCATACGTTAGGCTCGAATCCTTTGATCCTGTGATCACGCTTCCGATATTGCCCCCACACTCTTTTCAATCTGTTGTCTGTCTTTGTTTTCCCTGCACCTGTTTCTGTCCCTTCTCTTAGGTCGTTTACGATTAGAATGGAATGTGCCTAATGGTGGGATAGTGTGCTTTTACAGTTAGGAACCGACATGTTTCTGTAATTATGTTCCGGGCTTCTGAAAACATGAATGCGATCCTTTTTGAAGTTTATTGTGGGAACTGAGTTGTAACCTTTTGTTCGTTATGTTGTGCAATGGCTAAAACGTGTATAAAAGGAGCGATCCACTTTTGCAATTTGAAGCAGACTCTCTGAACATACACTATGTTGTACTTCTAGCGATTTCTGTGTCCCTGCAGTAAATAAACGCTGATCTTTGACGTCGAAGGAAGTGTCCCGTGTCTCTGTAATTTGTACGCCGGAACAGGTATCCCCACGAAGGTTTCAGGTGTTGTCCCCTGGCACCGCTGGGCTTTAAATTAGCCCAGTCCTTCACACTGGCTGGTTAAGATTTCAAGCCTCAGACCTAAGCCCAAAATCTATCCATCTCAGGTGACTCTGTTTACGTTCAGTGCTCTGATAATTTTCGCTTAGAAAGCCCTTCATTCAAAAACAATAATAATTCTTTATAATTATAACTTTTTGTATGTGTGTGTGTTTATCAAAGGTATGGGAATCACACAAAAAAAGGAAAACAGTAAATGTATATTTTCTTGCTAATCGTTCCGCCACCAAATATACAATTGTTTTTATTTGTTTCTCTGCCATACATTTGGATTTATATATGAACTGTAATCTACTATGATCACATCAATTCAACAATCTTTCTGTCTTTTTATGCATTTCCATTTCACTCTGTCTTTCCTCTGTAAAGCATTCTGTTGCCCATTCAATCTGAATAACCCTAAAGAGAACTGTAAATAAATAAATATAAGCCAAGTTGACGGCAGACTTTGGGGGTGCAAAGTATGATGGCACAGACCAGATTCTATGAGGCAGCATATAGCAATAATACCATAAACACACAGAGCTAAGGGCCAGAAGTAGGTCACCCAATACCGGTCGGTAACGGCCGAAATTACCGAATTTCGGCCGTTACTGACCGGTATTGGGTTTTTGAGATGTAGCTAGGTGGCCTTATTTAAGGATTCGGTATTTTACCGAATCGGTAATTTAAGGATTCGGTAAAATACCGAATTCCTAACATACCGATTCGGTAAATTACCGAATCCAGGATGTTGGAAGCACTAAAGTTAGTGCAGTCCTCAGTTAAAGATTAGTTATTTACCACCAACTAGAAGTTGGTGGTAAATAATGAAAACCCTTGAAAAAAGATTTTTTTTGCTTTTCCAACAGTGCCATGTTGCAGACATACACGCCCTTAGAGCATGTATGCCTGCAACATGTGCACCCATACACAATTGAGGGGTGCAACAGGGTGTCAAAGTGACACCCTGCCACCGTTCAATGTTTCCCCCAATTACCGAATCGGTATTTACCGATTCGGTAATTGACATTCATTCCATGGGGCCTCCAGGCCCATAGGAATGAATGTCTCCAGGCCCATAGGAATGAATTCCAATTACTGAATCGGTAAATACCGATTCGGTAATTACCGAAACTTACCAATTCGGTGATTTTTTAAGAAAAATTACCTACATCCCATTTGCCTGTTCTTAAATACTGAATCGGTATGATTCGGTATTTAAGAATCGGTAATCTGGGATTACCTACATCTGGCCCTAAGTGCCTTAGTGAGGGTGCCTAAGGAAGAATTGCCCATGCCCTACTGCATAGAGGGAGCAAAGGAAAAATATTTTTTTTAAACTCTACACTCCCTTGATACAGAGACGTAGCAAGAACATTTACAATAGAGGCATTACAAAAGTTATTGGAATGTATGCCAAAACTACGATCAAGGTTTTTAACTGAAGTACACTGAACACTCAGTCAAAAATGCCTTCTTCGTTTCAGAAAAACATCAACAGTCCATAAGCCTTTCACTTGGAAGACGCAGTATTCTGCCTAGCTGAAGCTTAAGTAGATTCTGCTAACTACCCTAAGAACCTACAATTCCCTTCAATGAACTCCCAAATCTATACTGAGCCCCACAACCGTCTGGTCAAAGACATTGTGTCCCACAAAACTATAGGTTAGACGCGACCACACCAGGGAAAAGAGAAATGCCCATAAACCAGTCTCATAGTAGAGTGAAAAACTGTCAATCCCTATGTGTGTGCCAGCTCTTGCTTAACCGCATCGCTGCAGCGGTCATTTTTGCGCTGCGTGGCTTTTTTACAAAAGCCGGGTTACATGTCGAGCTCAGCTCGTCATCCGCACACGCCCCCCGTGGCTGATGACGAGCTGAGCTCGTCATCAGCATCGAAGGGGTTAATACAATGATCTTGTCTCATGTCTCCAATCTCCATGTTGCCCAATACTTAGCCATGAGCCAAATACTAAAGGCCTCATTTATGAAAAGTGACACATCGCAGTGTGAAAACAGGGATGCGTCACTCATCATTGTGCCCTCCTTGTGACATGCTCGATGCGTCATATTTACAGTATGATGCATCATGTCGCAAGGAGTTACAGATACGTCAGTATTTCTGATGTATCTGTAGGAGCAAAAATGACACATTGCTGGAGTGCGTCACAAAAGTGACTCACTCCAGCAATGAGTAATTTCACATGGGCAAGTCCCATTTCAAATATGCCTGTGTCAGTCTTACGCCTGCTGTGAGGCAGGCATAAGATATTGACGCATTTGCATCCTAGAAGTGACGCAGTAAAATCTAATAGATTTCGCTGCATCACTTCTACGAGGCTTACTTGCGTCAGAGCCCCCACCCTGCATACATTATACCTGGTGCAGGTATAATGTGGCACAGGGGTTTACAAAGTGACGCTTCTACCTAGATGTGTCACTTTGTAAATATGACGCTACATGGTGCCTTTTTTACGCTGCTGGTGTATCAAAAAAAGTGGCGCACCGGCGGCGCAAAAGTGATGCAAGGGCTCATAAATAAGCCCCTAAGTAGGGAATTTCCAACCTCTTGAAACAAAAACCACACACCTAAGAGTAGGACCAGGAGCAAGACTCAGGTATTAAGTCTTAGGGAGATCCACTTTGACTAGGAAAGGAAAAATAGGTTACAGTACCTTTACTTTAGGGCAGAGTGTGCCTATATGACACACACAGTGAAAGCACTACAGATTTGTTCAGTAAGCCCTGAAGACCTACACTGTGAATGTCCCCTCATATTACAAAGTCTATCCCAGGTCTGTACTAATCAATGAGGAGTCCCTTCTGCGATAGGCTACCTGTGAGCAGTTGCCAGGCTGTGCACAGCGATATTCTCACAGGAGCAGCCTCAAATGTTTTCATATGTAACCAGCCCAGTGCCTCACGCCCTAGCTGCACCGCAGTGACCTTATCTTAAAGAGCAGACACTGGTGGTTAAGACGCTTGTTCCAATGACTGTGAATTTACCAAGAGTGAGACTCGGTTAGTCTGGCTCTCCCATGGTAAAGGTCCAAAATACAGGTAGTCAAATACAAAAAATCCTGTTGGACTGAATGGGCGGAACCCATTTGCTACATAGTAGCTAAAATAGACATTTAGTTGTTTGTGTTTGTATTAATCTGCCACTGATGGTGCATCTTTGCAGCTTCAGCTACGTCATTTCTGGTGATGTCATCATTGTCAAAGATTATGTACAAGTAATTTTTATTATGTCAGAGGACAATGTGATGTAACCTCAGCTACCTCTGTATTTTGGTGAATTTCTGTTATTAACAGTTCAGCATTGAATTATGCTTTATAAAACATGGGATATCCGTTTTGGAAAGGCAATGCTGATCAGTGCACCAGAACACAGGGAACAAATAAAATGCGCCCTCTTTTAAAGACAGGGAACACAGAGTGTCTGCCTCAACCAGAAACAAGCAGAGCTGCAAGAATCATAGCTTGTGATTGACCTGCTAATAATATAGCCTTATGCCCACTGCCGAGGGCTATACCGGTTGCTAAATGCCCTGAACACAACTCTGAGGCTCGGGTCTATAAGGTGGGAGAGGGTCTTTAACAACCAATGTAGCCGAGGCAGAAGGGCTATAAGGCTTTTCGAACATTCCACCTACTCAGGGTAGAATGTTCGAAATTAAAAAGGAAGAAACATGAAGACAAACATTGGAATGTTGGAGCTCCGGGCTTATACCAAACATTATATGCCTGGAGCTACTCCATTGTCATTAATGGACCTGTCAACATTCCATTTTTCTAATACACCTTGGAGTGATTGTACCTTAAACTTTAACAATCTGAATTTTGCATTTTAAGGCAGGAGGGTGCCTCTGTGCATACAGCACATGAACTAAGGAATGTGATGAGACGGTCTGGGGGAGGGGGGGGCAATATGAAACAATGAGGCAGTTTTGACCATTTTCTGGCACATTTAGGGTTTGTAATATTTTTTGTGGTAATATCACAAATTGGTAATTGTGTTCCTACCCTGAAAATATAAATATTGTGATTTTTTTTTCCACAGGTTTATCCGTATTACAAAATAAGTATCAGTTTTGTTTTTTCTCCCCGATGCGCACAGCCTGCAATTTCCCAACCAGCGGAACAATACCCTCTTATTTTAAATAGAAAAATTGCATCCAATATGTAGCAATATACTTGCCACACATTTAACAGAAAATTGGAGCCCTAATTAACTGTTAATATTTTGCCAGTATAATTTGGGCACACCAGCAACCGGTCCTAAATAAAAATTATATAAAATGTTGCCATGAATTTCTAACCTCGATCAATAAAGAATTTACTATACAAACAGTGAAGTAATTCTACCTTCCCCTTCGTCTCCTACCTTCCTATACCATATATGGCCAGGTATCGCAGTTCCCCCCTGATTAACTGATCACACCCCACCAATAACATCCCTCTCATTGTCAAGAAACAAACAATTTCCTTCTTTTTTGGGTTAGGGGTTGTAAACCCCCCAGCGGTATTTATTCACACATATATACAAAACACATTTTGTCTTAATGCACAGTAAGCTACATTTTGCAGTTGGTTCACAGGAATTAATGCCTATCCCTAACAGAAACATTAATAGAGGTCATTCTAACAATAATTAAGGTTTTGTTCCTGTGCATCCTCAAAATTTATTTTGGGGTGACATCATGACTGGTCCCAGTCTCTATTTCTCTTAACACCCCTCGTCCAATTAAAACTGGACATGGTTGGTTCCCTTCTTATGAGAGGACCGCACCCATCGACCTCTCTTACCGAGATAGTCCTGTGTAAGGAGCCCCTCTGCCCCCTAGGATACCTCCTTCAGGCACTCCCTACACCCATCATTTTGTTCCTCCCACCAAGGGCCTGTGCTAGCTTGAGCCCAGTGTGCCTGCATGGGTGGTTGGCAGGTACATTCACTATTTCCCTAGAATTGTGTACTGTTACGCATACGCAAATCCTACTTTAGGGGAGAGAGTTACTGTAGGAAGGTGGATATCTGACTATAGTTACCCCCAAACTTTTTGCCTGGTGTTTAGCTGGTTTTTGACATAGTTGGCCTGGGATCCTGCTATTCAGGGCCCCAGGCTCATTGCTCTCTCCTTAAAATGGACTCCATGTACCCTAGGTGCATAACATAATTGGAACTGGTTCACCTTATAGGCCCCTGTAACAGTGTACCATAGGTACCCAGGGCATAGGTGCATCCAAGGCCTACCAGGGGCTGCAGCATGTATTGTGCCACCCCTGGCCTGGCCTCCATATTTGACACAACTGGTTGATCACTCAGCTGGGGTAAGTTGGTGTAATCACTTCTTACTTAGATATAGTATCCCTATATCTAACCTTAACTGGATACATGTTAACCTGTAAGCCATTCCTATGGAAGGCCCCTGCATTCCTGGGGGCAGAGTGCGTGGTTACATGTGAGATGGTGCTCTAGCATGAGCTGAGCCTGTCTGCAGCTGTCGGGAACCACTCCCTTAGCTGTTCTGGGATATTGCCATACCATATACTCTTAAGTGCATTATAATCCTCGCGGTTATTAGCTAACTTTGGTTTGGCTTTATCAAAACATGTCGAGTAAGGTGTCATACGAATTGGAATACTATCCCCTCGGCAGTTCTGTCGACGGGGATAGCATTCCACCCTTCTAGAGGGACACGACATGTGTGTAGCCTTAACCCCGTTTAAAGTTAACCAGAGCCTCAGCATCACAAAATGGATGCTGCCACCACAGACACAAGTATGACCTCCTGCTGCTGGGAGTCCTCCCAGCGAGGGAGGCTTGGACAGAGGGTTTCCTGCCTTGGGAGGTGCGAGCACCACCCCAGACAGGGTTTTGTGTATTGGGTAGGACAGGGCTGAATAGATTGAGACATGCCCGGGGCACACAAGGTGTCCCCGTGCATAAGCCAGTCCAAACCGGTCCTGGGACTTTCCAGACCCAGGCCTGGCGAGGAGCTGGACAAAGGAAAGGGGGTGTAACCGCCCCCCTTCCTGGTTCCTCCCAGAGGAGGGACCTAGTAGGTGATCCACCCCTCAGATTGGGAATAAGAGTGGGAGCAGTGCCATTGCACATCAGATCATCCTGAATCAACTTGAAACTAAGAAGACGACTGGACTTCGACATTCTGCTGCACAGAAGACTGAAGAGCATCTCCCTTGTGGCCTAGGAGTGGCCACCCTGTGAACACAGGCACCAACCAGCAACTCGACGTCTGCTTTGCCGCCGCCTCCCGCCAGAGCCCGAGCCCAGAGCCTGACAAGACCCAGACTCCCAGACTTTTCACAGCCCGATCCACAGTCCCTGCAAAGAAGGGACCTGTGGAGGCACCGAGAGACGTGGGACCGGACCTCTTGAAAGACCCCCGAGAAGCTAACAGCGCAGCATCCGAGGCACCCTCGACATTGTGCTTTGGGGACTGAGAACCCCCACCACCGAGCAGCCCTTGAACCGAAGATCAGCCCCCCAGCATCTCCACGATCGGATTGGTGTCATTACAACGCGATGTATTACAACGCGTTCCGTTACAACGCGTTTTTTACATCGCAAATACCATTACAATGCATGCCATTACAACGCATGGCATTACATAGCAGATACTTTTACAACGCATGGCATTACATCGTAAGTATAGGTAAGTATATCTTTTTTTTAAAAAATGTAATAAAGTTAATTAAATTAATTTAAAATAATAAAAATAATATAACATTTTTAAAACAGTAATTAATTTAATTATAGTAATTTAATTAATATTAAAATTGATATTAATTTAATATATTTAAAATAATATAATTAATGATATATAAAAAATTTATAAATAGAAAATAATATAATGTAATTAATAACAATAAATATAATTATAATTTAATTAAGTTATAAATAATACATAATATAATTATATTTAATAAAATTAAAAGAATTTAATTAATTAAACATTTTTTAATAATATAATTTAATAATAATCGTTTAATAATACAATTAAATTAATAATTGTAAATATAGTTATTATTTTAATTAAATTAAATAAAATTAATTTAATTAATTTAATTTATATAAAGTCGTAATACCCCTGTACCCCAAAAAACAAACCCTGCCCTAAAACCTAAAAACACCCCTGTACCCCAAAACCCAAACCCTGCCCTAAAACCTAAAAACACCCCTGTACCCCAAAACCCAAACCCAGCCCTAAAACCTAAAAACACCCCTGTACCCCAAAACCCAAACCCAGCCCTAAAACCTAAAAACACCCCTGTACCCCAAAACCCAAACCCAGCCCTAAAACCTAAAAACACCCCTGTACCCCAAAACCCAAACCCAGCCCTAAAACCTAAAAACACCCCTGTACCCCAAAACCCAAACCCAGCCCTAAAACCTAAAAACACCCCTGTACCCCAAAACCCAAACCCTGCCCTAAAACCTAAAACCTAAAAATACCCATACACCCCAAAACATATACATCAGTACCCCAAAACATATACTCCTATACTCATACTTATTTTAAAAAATACTTAAATTAATATATTTAATTTATAATATTTAAAAACGAAATAAATATTTTTAAATAATTAATAATAATTAAATCAATTATAAAATATTAAATAAAATAAAAATAAAAATTAAATACTTACCAATACTTACGATGTAATGCCATGCGTTGTAATAGCATCTGCTATGTAATGCCATGCGTTGTAATGGCATGCATTGTAATGGTATTTGCGATGTAAAAATCGCGTTGTAACGGAACGCGTTGTAAAAGATGCGTTGTAGCGGTAACACACCCCACGATCTGCGTGGGGCCCTTTTGCATTGTGCCACTCGACGCACCATCCTGGCCACTAGCCACGTGGTCAGCGGCCATCTTGGCAACGAAACCGAAGAACTACACAGCGGGTCTGGTTGCTCCAGACTTGCCCTCGCTTCTGTAAAAAGGAGCTCCCGCTCTGACCTTGCTGGTCCGAGTAAGAAGCCTTTTTCATCTTCTGCGTGGCTTGCATTAGCCAAGGCCTGTTTGCTTCAATCAAGTCGCCGACACCGCCAACAGCGAGAAGCCTACGTGGGACAGCTCGTGACTGACGCCTGGACGTCCTCAACCCCCGGTGTCCACGTGGCTGCAGAGAGAAGCTATACCTCACTGCCTGTTTGCACCCGACATCGCCTGGTTCCAATCTGGTTACACGGTAGTCACTGGCTAGTGACTTTGAACATTGTCCCCTCTGCTTTCAGGTCTTCACATCTTCAGATCCACCCTTGGATCCACCGGAACTCTTCACATCGAGCCGCCTGCAGCATCTTCAGCTCCAAGCACCATCGACCAGCGTGACGAAACCCGACACTACTTCGACCCTGTGCACCCGTGTCCTGTGGGTGAGGTAACTCAGCTCCGCCGGTGTTCCTACACTGGTACACATCACTAGGGCCTGTGTCTCAAGTTTCAGCTTTCTAGGTCACTCGGAAGGTTCCCGACTAACTAACTTTGTACTTTTTACGCACCATAGACTTTACATTGGAAAGTGCGTGCACTTTAGACACTGCACCCGAGTCCCGCGGGCCTTTCCCGACTTAGTCACTGCTAGTCTCGAATAGCTCCAGCGATTCCCAAGGCTCTAGGCCTGTTTCCTTTCCAATTGGTATCTCTTATACCACTTTCTTAGTATATGGTTTAGGTGGCCCCTAGGGCTCATCCATATTGTGCAACTTTTGTGTATTTTAAACTGTCTTGTGTTTAACGCTTGTGCTTCTGTGCTCATAAAGAGTCCAGGGGATATTTTGTAGTTAATAAATCTATATATATTTTCAATATATATATCTATGTGGTGTCCCTTTCATTTGGTATTCAAGGGGGTTGTGTATGGTATTACAGCTGGCTTCACATGCCTTTCAGAGTTTAGCCTAAGAGTGCTTTGTCCACGTTACCACTAGGATAACTGGTCTACAAGGTTGAATTACAACCAATCATCATAAGGGTTGCTTGTCATGGTACAAAGTGATCACTAGAATTAGTGAGCATTATATACCAGGCCAACTTCTCACATTGGTGAGCAGCGGATTGGGATCTGAGCTTGCTGTTTGTTTTACCATTGCAATCTTTGAGATTATCATTTGAAAGATCATACAGGTACCTGCTAGGTACATATAAAACAAGACTAGTATACTTAAGTTCTACTGAACTTAGTTGTTGTAGAGGATAGGGAGTAGCACACCCTGACTACAACTACTAGATAGGTTTAGTAGGTAAACACCAATGTAGGTAGATTGCAACATATCCACCCACACTAGAGCAATGTCTGGAGCAGAGGGGTCCAGTGGACTTACTCCTGTTGAGAGTGACCCTCCAAGGGCACCATCCAAATTTGCTATATTTTCCTTTAAGGAACTAAGACAGCTTTGTGTCTTAAGGGGTCTGAAGACAGGGCCATCCCCTACTACAGATCACCTTAGAGAGATCTTGGATCAATCTGAGACTCTAAAGACCTCTAAAGCAGACCCCACAGGGAATGCGGAAGGAGGCTCTCCCACTGAAGATGACAGTACTGATGCCCCTGTCCCCATAATCCTAGTAGATGAGGAAGCCCCCATCACTGGAGCTCCTCAGGTAGATCCAGAGGAGGAAGAAGAAGAAGAGGAGACAGAAGGGGGGAGCAGTGATTCTGGTGATGGCAGAAATAGTCAGGTGCTAGTCAGTAGGCTTAACCAGGCTAACTTAAGTGTATTTGGGACTGAAGCAAGGCTGACCTTGCCCAGGCACCCAAGTGGACTTAAGCAGGAGCGTAGGAGGAGAAGGAATCACTCAGGTGAATCCAATACCTCCCAGGCTTCTAGAGGTTCTCATGGTCACTCCAGAAGGGAGATGACTAGCCCTCAGAGAAGGGAGCATGAGGCCAAAATGAGAGAGGCTGAACTTAGGATCCAGAGACAAGAATTAGAAGTTGCCCTGGCCCAAGAGAAACTTGCTAGAGCAAGACAGCCTAGAGAGAGTGGATTAGGATCCACTGGTGGCAGCACTATCCAGAAGGATAAAGACAGGTCTTTTGATACAAGAACCCTGAGTAAGATTGTGCCCCCCTACAAAGCTGGGGATGATATCCACAAATGGATGACTGCACTTGAGAGCCTGCAGAGTACAGCAGATCCCTCAGGAGCAGTGGGCAGCAATCTTGTGGCTCTCCTTTGAAGGTAGAGGCCGAGACAGACTCCTCACAGTTAGTGATGGGGATTCTAGACTACCTGGTCCTGAAGAGTGCTCTGATTGATGGGTTAGGCTTAACCACTGAACAGTACAGGTTAATGTTCAGAGATACCCAGAAGACACAGACTCAGGACTGGTCTGAATTTGTTGAATGTGCCACTAAGGCTCTGGAGGGCTGGTTTCTGGGAAGTAAGGTTACTGACTATACAGGATTGTATAATTTAATTATGAGAGAGCAAATCTTAAGTAATTGTCAAAATCAGCTTCTACATCAGCACCTGGTTGACTCTGATCTGACCTCCCCACAAGAATGGGGTAGGAGGGCAGACAAATGGGTCAGAACCAGGATCAGGCCTAAGAACCAGGGTGGTGACCAAAAGAAAGAGACTACCAAGCCTCAAGAGAAGGGTGGGGATAAAAGTAAGGAAAAGACTTCCCCAGGGCCCCAAAACTCCAAGAATGGGGGTGGGTCCCAAGACACCTCTTCAACCCAGAAAAAGCCTTATTGTCATACCTGTAAACAGGTTGGGCATTACAAAACAGACAGCTGTTGTCCCAAAAATGGCAATAAAGAGAATATACCTCCAAAGCCAGCTCCAACACCTCCTGTTACTGTCAGCAGTAATCCCCCAGGAAGTGGGAGCACACCCAGGAATCTGGGTGGGTTTACCTTTGGGGGACAGGTGGATTCTGGCCTAACCAGGTCCCCTAACCCAGATACTCTTGTCTATGAGACTGGCATGGGGTTTGCCAATTTCACAGCTTGCCCAAACACTTTGAGCAAGTATAGACAGGAGCCCCTCATCAATGGCTTGAAAGTTGAGGCCTTCAGAGACACAGGGGCTAGCATCACCATGGTGGCTGAATGTCTAGTCCCCTCAAGGCAACTTTTACCTGATGCCAGATATCAGGTGACAAACATTGATGGCATAGAAACCAATCATCCCATGGCAGTAGTCAATCTTAGCTGGGGAGGTGTCACTGGCCCAAAGAGAGTGGCAGTGTCAGCAAACTTGCCTGTAGATTGCCTACTGGGTAATGATTTGGAAATGTCAGCCTGGGCTGAGGTTGAACAGCAAACCCATTCTATAATGGTAAATCTCTATGGAAAGGTTAGTGGGGCTGTGATGGCTACAGCCCCAATCCAAGATGTCCTTCCTGAAAAGATTGGTAGGGCTGAGCAAACCTCAGCCCCATCTTTAGCTAACTTCCCTCCTGAACAGATTAGCAGGGCTGTGATGGTAACAGCCCATACCCAAACTGAGTCTCCTCCTGAAAAGGTTGGTGGGGCTGTGATGGCCACAGCCCAAACTCAAACTGATACATGGGTAGTGAAGCCTGAAATGATGGATCAGTCAACCCAAACAGAGAGCATGGAGGAGGAAGAGAAGTCTCCCTCCCACCAGACATTAGGACAGGATCAGCCTCCTCAGGGAACTGATCTCACCCCTGATGAAGGAACTGTCCCAGAGGTTGTTAGGCCTGGCCTGACAGAGCCTCTGATGGCAGTGGACCCTTCTCAGGTGGGACCCAGTCTGGAGCAGGTAACCTGCCCCCCTCTACCTTGCCTTAGTCAGCCCAGGGCTGCAGAGGACAAGAAGGACAGTGAGCCCCAAAGGGCCCCCTGTCAAATAAAGCACCCCCATCAACAGATTAGGGGCACCGAAACTAGTAGCCCTAGTGAGGTGAAAACTTTAAAAACTCCTGAGGGATCCCCCTTAAAAGTAGTTAGGGACCTCCCCCAGATGGATATTGTTGGGCACAGCCAAAACATGGGACCAAAAGGCTCCAAACCTGACCTGTCCCTCCAGTAAGCCAAACAGAGGGACCCAGCCTCCAGCTGTAGGCAGCCAGAGGTTGACCCTGAGAGCACAGTGCAACTCAGTCAAAGAAAGAAAGGCACACATGGTAGAGAGTGATTGGAGGAAGCTGAGTCCTACAGAGGAGTCTCACTTCAGTACTCCACCTCAACACCAGCCTTTGACTTTGAAAAGACACACCACAGGTAGAGATTCCCTATGGTGGAGACCCTCAGACACCCTTAGGGTGAGGGATTGCTTAGTGGACCATGAGACAGGGGGTTACCAAGCCAGAGCTAGTACTTCCCTATATGGCCACTTAGGCAATATAGGCTTACCTGGACAAGGATAGCCTTATCTCCTTTCGTTTGGGGGGGGGGGTTATGTAGGAAGGTGGATATCTGACTATGGTTACCCCCAAACTTTTTGCCTGGTGTTTAGCTGGTTTTTGACATAGTTGGCCTGGGATCCTGCTATTCAAGGCCCCAGGCTCATTGCTCTCTCCTTAAAATGGACTCCATGTACCCTAGGTGCATAACATAATTGGAACTGGTTCACCTTATAGGCCCCTGTAACAGTGTACCATAGGTACCCAGGGCATAGGTGCATCCAAGGCCTACAAGGGGCTGCAGCATGTATTGTGCCACCCCTGGCCTGGCCTCCATATTTGACACAACTGGCTGATCACTCAGCTGGGGTAAGTTGGTGTAATCACCTCTTACTTAGATATAGTATCCCTATATCTAACCTTAACTGGACACATGTTAACCTGTAAGCCATTCCTATGGAAGGCCCCTGCAATCCTGGGGGCAGAGTGCGTGGTTACATGTGAGATGGTGCTCTAGAATGAGCTGAGCCTGTCTGCAGCTGTCGGGAACCACTCCCTTAGCTGTTCTGGGATATTGCCATACCATATACTCTTAAGTGCATTATAATCCTCGCGGTTATTAGCTAACTTTGGTTTGGCTTTATCAAAACGTGTCGAGTAAGGTGTCATACGAATTGGAATACTATCCCCTCGACAGTTCTGTCGACGGCGATAGCATTCCACCCTTCTAGAGGGACACGACATGTGTGTAGCCTTAACCCCGGTTAAAGTTAACCAGAGCCTCAGCATCACAAAATGGATGCTGCCACCACAGACACAAGTATGACCTCCTGCTGCTGGGAGTCCTTCCAGCGAGGGAGGCTTGGACAAAGGGTTTCCTGCCTTGGGAGGTGCGAGCACCACCCCAGACAGGGTTTTGTGTATTGGGTAGGACAGGGCTGAATAGATTGAGACATGCCCGGGGCACACAAGGTGTCCCCGTGCATAAGCCAGTCCAAACCGGTCCTGGGACTTTCCAGACCCAGGCCTGGCGAGGAGCTGGACAAAGGAAAGGGGGTGTAACCGCCCCCCTTCCTGGTTCCTCCCAGAGGAGGGACCTAGTAGGTGATCCACCCCTCAGATTGGGAATAAGAGTGGGAGCAGTGCCATTGCACATCAGATCATCCTGAATCAACTTGAAACTAAGAAGACGACTGGACTTCGACATTCTGCTGCACAGAAGACTGAAGAGCATCTCCCTTGTGGCCTAGGAGTGGCCACCCTGTGAACACAGGCACCAACCAGCAACTCGACGTCTGCTTTGCCGCCGCCTCCCGCCAGAGCCCGAGCCCAGAGCCTGACAAGATCCAGACTCCCAGACTTCTCATCGCCCGATCCACAGTCCCTGCAAAGAAGGGACCCGTGGAGGCACCGAGAGACGTGGGACCGGACCTCTTGAAAGACCCCCGAGAAGCTGACAGCGCAGCATCCGAGGCACCCTCGACATTGTGCTTTGGGGACTAAGAACCCCCACCACCGAGCAGCCTTTGAACCGAAGATCAGCCCGCCAGCATTTCCACAATCTGCGTGGGGCCCTTTTGCATTGCGCCACTCGACGTACCATCCCGGCCACTAGCCACGTGGTCAGCGGCCATCTTGGTGACGAAACCGAAGAACTACACTGCGGGTCTGGTTGCTCCAGACTTGCCCTTGCTCCTGTAAAAAGGAGCTCCCGCTCTAACCTTGCTGATCCGAGTAAGAAGCCTTTTTCATCTTCTGCGTGGCTTGCATTAGCCAAGGCCTGTTTGCTTCAATCAAGTCGCCGACACCGCCAACAGCAAGAAGCCTACGTGAGACAGCTTGTGACTGACTCCTGGACGTCCTCAACCCCCGGTGTCCACGTGGCTGCAGAGAGAAGCTACACCTCAACGCCTGTTTGCACCCGACATCGCCTGGTTCCAATCTGGTTCCACGGTAGTCACTGGCTAGTGACTTTGAACATTGTCCCCTCTGCTTTCAGGTCTTCACATCTTCAGATCCACCCTTGGATCCACCGGAACTCTTCACATCGAGCCGCCTGCAGCATCTTCAGCTCCAAGCACCATCGACCAGCGTGACGAAACCCGACACTACTTCGACCCTGTGCACCCGCGTCCTGTGGGTGAGGTAACTCAGCTCCGCCGGTGTTCCTACACTGGTACACATCACTAGGGCCTGTGTCTCAAGTTTCAGCTTTCTAGGTCACTCGGAAGGTTCCCAACTAACTAACTATGTACTTTTTACGCACCATAGACTTTACATTGGAAAGTGCGTGCACTTTAGACACTGCACCCGAGTCCCGCGGGTCTTTCCCGACTTAGTCACTGCTAGTCTCGAATAGCTCCAGCGATTCCCAAGGCCCTAGGCCTGTTCCCTTTCCGATTGGTATCTCTTATACCACTTTCTTAGTATATGGTTTAGGTGGCCCCTAGGGCTCATCCATATTGTGCAACTTTTGTGTATTTTAAACTGTCTTGTGTTTAACGCTTGTGCTTCTGTGCTCATAAAGAGTCCAGGGGATATTTTGTAGTTAATAAATCTATATATATATTTTCAATATATATATCTGTGTGGTGTCCCTTTCATTTGGTATTCAAGGGGGTTGTGTATGGTATTACAGCTGGCTTCACATGCCTTTCAGAGTGTA
Organism: Lissotriton vulgaris; assembly: GCF_964263255.1. Taxonomy (NCBI): domain Eukaryota; kingdom Metazoa; phylum Chordata; class Amphibia; order Caudata; family Salamandridae; genus Lissotriton; species Lissotriton vulgaris. The sequence continues at coordinate 438,115,042 of NC_141685.1, read as the reverse complement.
GCCTAAGACTGCTTTGTCCACGTTACCACTAGGATAACTGGTCTACAAGGTTGAATTACAACCAATCATCATAAGGGTTGCTTGGCATGGTACAAAGTGATCACTAGAATTAGTGAGCATTATATACCAGGCCAACTTCTCACAGTTACATTAAAACAGACTACATTGAATTCATTCTGTAAACTCTTCTAATTTTCCTCTAGTTTTTACTTCCACTTCTCAGGCTCGCTGGAGCTCTGTGACAACGTCGTGTAGCTAGCTGCAGCCCGAGGTGCGGTATTTACAGATTGCCTTAGAGGGTTGGAAAGTGCTTCCCCGCCCAGCAACGGAGCCGCGTCCTGGTGACGGCCTCGTGAGCACGCGCGCGCTGGAGGAACGTCATCTCCCATCCTTCCGCTCCTTAAGACGGACTCGAGGCGTACAGGTAACGAGATCTTTCTAGCATCACTTCCCTCTATTTATCTCATAAAAACTGATGTCTTTTGCTTGCCGGATACATTACTTGCGCAAAACACACCTTAGCGAGAAATGGGAGCTAATTTATAAACAAAGAGGTTGTTTAATTAACCATTACCTCGCTCAGAGTTATAGCGCCTGCTTGCAAGAGTCGCAGTGCAGCGTAGCATCCCGGGTCTCAGGCATGGCAGGGAGCGAAAGACGTTTACTAGACGTAGGACGAACGGGAAGTCTAGGCTCAAGCGGACAGCATCCATGTGACGAGATGTGACAGACAGTGGAAACACGGCTAAGCACAATAAGGTACTGACTGTCAAAAAGTACGTTTGGGATTTAAATTGACCTGTATACGATTTCCAAGTTGCCTAAAAAGAGCAGTACATTATATTGCTACTTGTGGAGCATAAACAATAAGGTTGTTTAGGAAATGTCTGCCTGCTGCCTGTAACTAATCACCCCTGATCTGGCAGTGGTGCAAATTCAACTCCGCTCGATGCACGGCAGCTAATGAGCTTGCTACTGTCTTGTTCATTTTCCATCTTATGGGGCCAGTCACGCACTTAAATCAGGGACCTCTTAAAGATTTTGGGGACCCCGGGCCAAACAAAATTTTGCCACCCCCCCTGCACAGAAGAACTTTGAATTTGAAATACATTTTGAGCTCATTCACGCCCTATGCAACTATGGTGAGATCGCCGGCCACCCTCTTCCTTAGACAACTTTCATCTGGGCAAAACACTGCAACCAACAGATTACCTCTGGCTGGCCTGCACCAGCACAGAGACAAGCTCGTTGCATGAGGTGCAGTGGATTGGTGTCTCATCTTTTGGGTATGTGCATACAAAGGGGGCATTTTCCCACCACCTGCAATGTGAGGAACAGGGATTTTCAGTCAGTTGGGACTATGCTGTGATTGCACTGGCCCAGCAGTGGTTCCAAAATGATGGGGCAGTCAAGGAGGGAGCATATGACGCTGCTCTGCACATTGACATGCGGCCTAGCCATGGCCCTACCTCGGGGCAAGCAGTCTCTGACTGGACTATCTACAATGTATGGCGTACTTTCTATCAACACCATTCAGGTATATGGTGCTCTTGGGTGCTTTTGTTTTACTGCCTTGGCCCGCTATGTGGGACTGGTAATCGGAGTCCAGTGGCACTAGCCAGTGATCGCACCACTCCGGCAATAGCTCCGCAAGAAGGAAGCAGTTACTGTTGAATTACATACCGCAAACAGGCAACAGCTCGTGCTGTTGGGCTGGACATATGCACTTCAAAATGAATGAATGATTGAATGATTGAATGAATGAATGAATGAATGAATGAATGAATGATTACACATTTCTATAGCGCATGGTTACCCTGAGGCATCCCAGCGCTTACGTGGACCAGTCATCTCACTATTAATTTTAGCAGAATAGGAAGGTTTTCAGCATTTTTCTAAACTTGAGATGGTTCTCCTCTAAGCGGATAGCATCTGGAAGATTATTCCAAAGCTTTGCAGCCTGTAGAGAGAAACGTCTGCCCCCGGTGCGCGATCTCCTGATCCTGGGGATTGCCAGTAGATTCTTATTACTGGATCTCAGGGTTCTGCATGTTTGATAAGGAGTAAACAAGGGTGCAAGAATGTCTGCTCCGGAGTTATGCAGGGCTTTATGAGCAATAGTCATTGCTTTAAATTCAATTCGTTGTTGCACAGGCAACCAGTGTAGTTGCTTCAGTGCTGGTTTGGCAGAGGTTCTGCGTGGGATATTTAGTAGCATTCGGGCAGCACAGTTTTGGATGGTCTGGAGGATCTTGATTGTCCCTTTAGGGGCCCCTAGATAGACTGCGTTGGAGTAGTCTAATCGTGATAGTATCAGGGATTGTACTAGGATCCTTCTAGCCTCAAAGGGAAGTAATCCTAGGATCTTTCTGAGTGCTCTCATGAGAGCATAACCAGTCCCTGCTACCTTTCGGGCTTGGACCTGAAAGTTAAGGGCTGGATCCAGCCACACTCCCAGGCTTTTAATTTGCTCCTTGGGGGTTGGAGGCTGCCCCAGGGAATCCGGCCACCACATATCCACAGAGGTAGGTGGTTTATGTCCTAGCATCATGACCTCTGTTTTAGCTCCATTAAGCTTAAAAAAAGAGTCATTCATCCATTCCTGGACTTTGCTAAGACAGGAGGAGAGATTGTTATAAGTCGTCTCCTGCCCAGACAAGGAGATGATAAGCTGAGTATCATCAGCATATGTTACCAATTGTACTCCCCAAGGTTGCACCACCTCAGCCAAAGGTCTCATGTAAATATTAAATAGGGTCGGGCTGAGGGATGACCCCTGGGGAACACCACATTGGAGCTGTATTGGGGCTGAAACTATATCATCCTCAAACACTGAGAAAGTCCGATTGGAAAGGAAAGAGCTAAGCCAGTTCAGAGCGGTCCCAGTGATACCTACATCACTCAATCTCTGAATGAGAATCGTGTGATTAACGGTATCAAAGGCCGCACTGAGGTCTAATAATAGTATGGCCGCGCATTTCCCTTCGTCAGAATCTTTCTGGTTTCCTCATTTACTGCCACAAGGGACGTTTCAGTACCCTGTTTACATCTAAACCCGGTCTGGGTGTAGTGCAGCAGATTATTAGCTTCAATGAAGGTAGATAGAAGAGAGTTGACATGTTTTTCAGCAATCTTGCTAACAGTTGGGAACAGGGAAATAGGGCGATAGTTGGAACAATCGTCGGGGTTGAGGTTGGGCTTTTTTAATAACGCTCTTACTCTTGCTTGTTTCCACATAGGTGGAACTACCCCAGTGGTCAAGGATGTATTAATCACATCCTGTATCACGGGGGCCACTGTGTCTGAGACAAGTTTGAGGATGGTAGGTGGGGCTACATCACTAGGTGATCCAGATTTTAGATTGCCCAAAAGCAATTGGGCCTTGTCGCCATCCAGGGGAGAGAATTCATTAAGCGTAGGTAGGTCTTGTACCAGGGGGGGGGGGGGGTTGGACCTATTGCAGTCCCCTGTGGCAGTCACCTGAAAGGATGCATAGATGTTTGCAACCTTTGTGGCAAAGAAATTTGCCACAAAAAATGTTACATGCTTGCTGAATCTAAACAGAACCTAATATGTATTTATCTTAAACACTCACTAACTCTCAGGTAAAAACCAGAATTGCTGGGCAGCCTGACTGGTAAAACAAAAAAGTAAGTAAACAAACTGGATGTTTCCAAGCTCATGCAAAGGTGGGGTCGTGGGTCAGATCCCACTTTGCCCATGCCTTAAAGCGTCTTTAAAAAAAAAAGATGTCCCTGATGGGAGGATGATCCACCCACTTCAGCTTTTTAATTACAAAAATGTCCAAGAACTGCTTTATACTTCTTATCAAGATAGGGATTGTAACCCTATCACAATGTAAGCAATAATCAATCAGTGTGCTCTTCCTGCCTCATCTGCCTGCCGCTCCCCTTTTCCTCAGTCTGCCATCTTGCCGCTTTTCTCAATTCCTCCTATTTACACCTAAAGCCATTCCCTTCCTTTTCTTTCTCCCTTCCCATGTCCTCTTCTTACCCCTTTCTAATTTTTTTCATACACTAAGACGAGTGAAATAAAAGAAAGTATAACACAATTCTCTCCTTTCCCCTTCTTTCATTCTCTTTCCTTCATTCTTGTTTCCAAGTCATTATATTCACTCTCCCCCATACTTATCCACTTCTATTCTCTCCCTTCGTTCCCCTCTCTTGATTTTTTCAGCCTGTAGTCTCTACTTTTTTTACGTTTAGCCATGCTGCTGTACTACATCGCTAAAAACATTGACAAAACCAAGAGATCTCGCGTAGGAGAGACACATTGGGCTAGGCAGGATGCATTGGCTTTGCCACTGCTTGTTTTAATTTGTATTTGATTATACATATTTTGTGCTAGGGAGGAATGAGTGTCCAATACATGGTGTCTGCAAAAAATGACACTCACATTTTAGCTTATAATTCCAGAACTCCTGAACAATAAATTAAAAAACACGAAAAGGCAGAGTGGCAAGAAGCCTTCCCGTCATTCTGTGCCTTTTTCTTTGTCATGCCGCTAAACTTTGGTGGCCCTTCATCCGTCAGTTTCACAATTCACAGTTTATCCTAACAAAGAGTATTATCGGAAAATCCCATATCACATTTTAAGTGAGAAGCTCTGGCTTCCACCCGCCCCACTTTAAAACGTATGAACTATTTTATCAAATCTGCACTATTTGAGCATTCTGAAAGCTGTTTTTTTGCAGCTTTTTTCAGTGCAAACACAACCCGAAGGTGTTGAAGCACTTTACATGAGCACCAGTTACATTACACACGGTCTCAATAATTTTTTTAGGCACAGGATATTACGTGATTTGCCCAGAATCACAGAATGTTGAGCCGATGCCGAAAATCGAACATGGCTTCCCAGTTGCAAAGTCTGCAGCTTTAGCCGGAATGCCACATTCTCTGCCATTCTCTCTCATTGTTTGGCAAACATTTAACAACTTGTCACGATATTAAAAGTGCAAAAATAGGATTCCCTATAGAAGGAAGTGTCAACCTTAACTAGAGGAGTGACTGCAGAAAGCTATCTTTGAATGGTAGTTTGCAGGTATCACATAGCTCCTGGAAGAGCCCCTATTAGTTACTGAGATTCATGCTCTCGACCCTGACTCCCAGACTTTGCACTCTGAGACTCATGTGCCATACCAGCATATTTCCCTTTTTTGCTCAGATATGTCCCATCCTTGCAGTCTCATTAGTCTGTTTTGGATCTATTCCAGGGATGATGTGTCACGGGTGGTTGCAAAGCCACCCTTGTACATGTCGCGCACCAGCTTACACTCATGTACAACAACTTAATGAATGCAAGATGTGGAGCCAGAGAATATTAATGAGTTTCCTCAAGTGGGCAGACTGTACAAAAGTATCATTACTACAAGCTCACCTGGACCTCACGTCACCGAAGACTAACTTTAGGTTTCCACTGGTCACCATCGAGAATTTTTTGGGTACTGTGCCACATTTATTTATTTATTTATTTTGCGATTTATAGAGCGCCTGGTGACCCGTAGGCATCCCCGCGCTGTAAATCTGTGGAGACCAAGAGAGGGGGAGAAGGGAAAACTATTTGGGGAACAGGAAGGTTTTTAGTTTTTTTCGGAAGAGGGCGTGACAAGGTTCCAGACGCAGGCTGCGTGGAAGTGAGTTCCATCCTGCGGAGGCTTTGACCGAGTGCGAGCCTTCTTGAATTTAGGAACCGTGGCCAGATGTTCGCCGTCAGAGCGAAGGAGTCTGGGGGCTTTGTAGGGGATGACCATGTCTTTCAGGGCGGCTGGACCAACACCGTTGATGAGTTTATGGGTGGTGCACAGGGCCTTAAACTCTACTCTCTGGCGAACAGGAAGCCAGTGCAGGGCCTTAAGAGCAGACCTGGCTGAGGCTCTGGGTGGAAGGTTCATAATGAGCCTCGCCGCCGCATTTTGGGTGCGTTGGAGTTTAGCCAAGGTGAATTCAGGTGCGCCGAGGTAGACGGCGTTGCTATAGTCAAGCCGGGCTAAGATGAGCCCCTGAACCAGTAGTTTCCTGGATAGGGGGGGGAGGAGAGGGAGGATCTTGCGAATAGATCGCAAGAGGCCAAAGCATGTACCAGCTGTTTTGGCTGCCTGAGTCTTCATGGTGAGGTCAGGTTCCAACCATACTCCTAGTGTTTTAATTTCTTTTTTTGGTGTAGGGATTTCACCAAAGGCACACATCTGGTTTCTGAGCTTAGCTAAGTCTCTTCTGGTACCAAGATAAACAGAACAATTCTCGCAGGAATTCTTGAAATAAAAATTACTGATTTTGAGGGTCCTATTTTCCCCTATCTTTATTTTCCAATAATGATGGGGAAGCAAGAAAAAAAAAGTACCTGAATCTGCCTGTCTGCAGCAGAAGGACCAATTATTTGGTCTATGCTCCATCGAAGGGACAAATACACAAAGGTGAAAGTGAAACTGGTACTCGCTGACTAATGAGAAGCTAGGAAATTAAAGAGATGATGAAGCCAACCAATAGTAACTAGGTGAGACCTAAAACTCTATTTACAACTTGCAGTGTTTTTTCTATAACTTCGGGTTGAACCATGGGCCTCATTTATGAGAAATGACGCATCGCTGCGTGAAAGCAGCGATGCGTCACTTCTCAGTGAGCACTCCTTGCGACATTCCTGATGCGTCATATTTAATGTATGACGCATCATGTCGCAAGGAGTTACAGATACGTCAGTATTTCTGACGTATCTGTAAGTGCAAAAGTGACGCATTGCTGGAGTGTGTCACAAAAGTGACGCAACTCCAGCAATGCGTCCTTTCACATGGGGCAAGCCCCATGTGAAAGGGCCTGCGTCAGTCTTAAGCCTGCTGTGAGGCAAGCGCAAGATTTTGACACAACGGCGTCCTAAAAGTGACGCAGTGAAATCTCATAGATTTCACTGCGTCACTTCTACGACCCTTCCTTGCGTCAGTACGCCCCCCTTGCATACATTATACCTGGCGCAGGTATAATGTGGCACTGGGGTTTACAAAGTGACGCATCTACCTAGATGCGTCACTTTGTAAATATGGCGCAACAAGGCGCATTTTTTACGCCACTGGTGCGTCACAAAAAGTGATGCACCGGCGGTGTAAAAGTGACGCACAGCCTCATAAATGAGGCCCCATGTCTCTATTCTTCAGCTATATGGACTGTAAGAACTGTTGTTTAAAAAGCTTTAAAGGTGTGTTTTTCTGAAAAGTAAAAGTAGCCTGGTAGGAGGAGGGATTACAATAGGGGCTAGATTGAGGAACTTGCCGGATCCATATGGAGAGGAGTGGCCCAACAGAAGGGAACACACCCACCGGGTGCACATGAGAATAGCAGCCGGTGAAACAACATCATTTTTTTTTTTTTTTTTAATATATTTTTATTGCAGGAATTAGTGAAAATTACATATCAGACCAGCAAAATAAGCGCAATCAGAAACAATTGTGCATTTTCCATAGTCCCCTGGCCAACGACAAGAGTACACAGCCATTCAGCCCACAACCCAAGGGCCGGGCGGCGAGCACCAAAGGGGATCTGGTATAAGGTCGAAGCTGGCCGGTGAAACAACATCATGAGATGGATTGGCTGGGGGCTGTGCTGCACTCCCAGCTCTTACACCATGATGATGCATGTCCCAATAAGGAGACACCTTACTTCCTGAATGTTCACATCTGTGAAATGTAGTGGGGTGCTGCCCACATTAATTACAGCACTGTAAGCCAATGTCTAAAGCCAGCGAAACTGCAGTAGCCAATGTCTAAAAGACTCTTTATATATATATATATATATGAGAATGTATCACATTTGTATTGTATTGTAGCATTTATATAGTGCTTACTACCCCTAGGTGAATTGCTGAAGTGCTTGCTCAAACGGGTAGTATGCCTACACTGTGCAGGGTGGGTGTTTGGAAGAGTGTTGTCTTAGTTTTGAGCCTATGTGGGTATTGACCCTGTTGTGCATGATATCCACTCAGATGCGGTTATCGTGCTGTGCAAGACTCAGCTTAACAGTGTGGTGAATTAAAGGAGTGTGAGGGATACACGTATGACTTATTTGTTAGATAAGCTGGCAGCATTCGATAGCTCTTGAAGGTCTCTGTGTGGTAATTGTAGTTATTATAGGAGAAATTTCATCCCTGTGTCTGTATTGGTTGCTGTATGAATGTCAACCATGTTACAATTTTATGAGGCTGGACTGTTATTAGGAGGAGGGAAGAGGGTGTTAAAGATCTGCCCGGAGGGACTTTGATGTAGTCTATGAGATCATTGTGGTAGGGTGTTAAGTAAAATCCAGAGTTTATACCTAGTAAGAACCTTCAGTGGGTTTGAAGTTTGGCAGATCTTTCTATGTATGCCTACTTTTGTATTCTCTCCCTGTCAAGTTGATTTATTTAGGGTGTTAGTTGCAGTGAGCTAGGATAGGATAATGGCTCACAGAGCCAAGTTGAAGTTGTTCCATCTCTTGTCCATCTTTGCTCTAATGGAATGGGTGTTCGCCATGAATATGTCTTGTTTACAAGTGGCTATGAGACCACGGGTGTTTAACAGAGCAGCAGGCCATAAGAATGGAGCGATGTACTGGGTGGCCTTCCCATTTTGATAAAGGATTGGCTGAAGGTGTAGCTATCAGCAGGTATTACCTACTATGATGTTCCAAGATGTTTGGGTTGGGCTTGGAAGTTGCTAGTTGCTTTCTTTGGAAGAGCAGGGGTTCCATCTCCATCCAAAACTTTAAGCATAACCTTGAATGTAGTAGGAGATGGAGGACGAAATTACATGCACAGAATGGCAAATTGTCCATGATGCTGTTGGTTTATAAAAATGTCAATAAATAGAAAAAAACTTAACATACTACAACATACTACAAAGACAACAGAATATTCCTTAACACCGGGCAAGGATGTTACCAACTTAAGCCATGCCGAAGTAACCATTAAAACTATCAAGTTACACTTCTCCACCACCAATTAACACGTACACAGTTCAATAAAAAAGGATCTTGCCATTCAACTTAAAGATGGGCCACAACACCTAAGCGGACGTTACAAGCCCACTCTTACTGTGCTCCAAGGTGAAAGCCTCTTAAAAGTTTGTAAGGACCAAGGTGACCAACTTAATCAGGCTTACACACAAATTCCGGTAATGTAGCACGCAGTCCCGGTTCCAGGAATTTCATTTGGATGGGCCAAGGATATGTTTAGGTGGGCCAATGTGGTCCCAATTTTCATCAATTTTGGAGGTAGCCTACAAGCCCAAGATTGCATCATATCTTCTTCCAAACAGAAATTCAGTGCATCTAGAAAGTTATTTGAGAGTAAGCGCTAATGTCTATACTCAACAATCCCAACCCTTATAATTTCCAGCAGGCCAGGCTTCAGCACAAGCACCAGGTTTCCAAGCAGATTGTAATAGTAGTTCAAGTAGGAGGTCCCTGTTACCACACCTAAGCCTTGCCATTTCACACTAGGAAAACTGGCTACTTACACCTTGCAATTTGCTCACACCTATTTCTTTGCATGCTGTAACTTAATTTTCATGTTGTTCTTTTGCAGTGTACTTTCATTGATACAAAAGTTTGAAAAACAGCTTCACATTCGGAAAAAAGAAAGCAGTATTGTTGACAAAGAAGACCAGTTTTCATGCCTTACAATTGTAAAACCAGTAGTTGCAGTCAAACAGCTAACCTTGGGACCGTATTACACAGAGTGCCTCAGTTACAGAGGGGCCGCAGATGCTTTGCAGCCTCTTCTGTAAGAATGATAGCGTTGGCACACATTTATAGCCAGCACTATATTCAGAGGACTTTCCCTCCTTTGCATGGGGGTGACCCCACACAAATGACGGGAATCACTATGCCCCTGAGCCTGTCCTATATTAGAGAAGCAGGCACAGAGGCAAACAAGCATATAACATGGGAAACAAAAGCAATCATCCAGACTAACAGAATACTCCAGTCATGGTTGAATTTTGTACCAGTGTGAACTGAATGTTCCATAAACTGCATTTACTTCTCTCGGTCAGATCATGTCATGTCATGCTATGTTGATTTGTAATGCACAAAAAACAATTGATGGATGGAACGCTGAACAATGTCAAACACTCACCCCCGTACAGCGATCTGGGCCTAAATCCATTCTATTTTGCTCACCACGCCAACTCAGTATGGACCCAGTCACATGCAAATCAATCTTGGCTCTGCTCTCCATGGGAACAGTCCAGCCCTAAATGCCAAGCCAGGTCCTTCCTGGACAGAAAACAATCATCCTAGGACCAGTTTTGGGGTATCACTCCTCATCAGCCAGGATAGCCTGAATCTAGTGGCATGGCGAGCACCGGACGTATGTCTGGGAATCCCTGCCCCACATGGAGTGACAAATGCAAAAAGAAAAATTGATGGACCGAATGCTATAAAATGTCAAACACTCACCCCCAGTAGAGGGAGCTGGCCCTAAATCCATAGTTTTTGTTGATTGTTTGGTGATACCCCGAAAATGGTCCTAGGATGCTTTTTTCTGGTCCACGGAGGACTTGACCTGGCAGTTCCGGCTGGACTATTCCCATGGGGAGCAGTGTCAAGACTGATTTGCATATGGCTGGGTCCAAACTGGAATAGCATTTAAGCAAAAAAACTACAGATTTAGGCCCAGATCTATGTACTGGAAATGAAATGTTTGACATTGGTCACCATTCCGTCCATCACTTGTTCATTTTCTATGTTGGTTTGATAAGCGCACTCTCACCCAGGAGGGTATCCTGGTGCCAAGCAGGTGTGAGATTAGCCAAACTTATGGCCTATTATTGTTACTCGATAAGCCAGATCTTCAGCTTCCTGTGGAATTCAAGAGAGGAGGCTTGGTGTTAATGGCACATCATTTAGGAGCAATGTAGGAGAAGGCTAAACTTCTGGATCTGGTTTTACATTTACTTGGGTTGTGAGCAAGTAGGAGTCTTGCTGAACTAAGGTGTCTGGAAGGTTTGTGAAAGCAGATGATATTGTTGAGGTGTGCTGGGCCAGAGTGCCTTAAAAGTTTGAAAGAGGAGTTTGAAATGTGCTTGTTTAGGTTAGGGTAGCCATTGTAGCTCCTTGAGTTGAGATGTGTGTGTCGAGGGAGGTTGGGAGGGATTCTGGCTGGCGAGTTCTGGATGTTCTGCAGCCTCCCAATGAGATGCATATTTATCCCAGTGTAGAGAGTGTTCTTGTAGTCTAAGTTGCTGGCAGCAATATTGTGGGTGATGATTTTCAGCATGTTTACAGGGGTCCATTTGAAAACCTGCCTCATCATCTTCAGTATCAATCAATTGGGGAGTTTATAAAGCCCGATACTCACCCTGAGGGTCTCAAGGTGCTGTGAGGGGGGGGGAGGGGGGTCGCAAGGGGAGGGAATGCAGCTCAGGATCAGTCAAAAAGCCAGGGGCCTCATTTATGAAAAGTGACGCATCGCTGCGTGAAAACAGCGATGCGTCACTTTTCACTGCACACTCCTTGCGACACCAATGATGCGTCATATTTGATGTATGACGCATCATGTCGCAAGAACTTACAGATACGTCAGTATTTCTGACGCATCTGTAAGCGCAAAAGTGACGCATTGCTGGAGTGTGTCACAAAAGTGATGCAACTCCAGCAATGCATCCTTTCACATGGGAAAAGCCCCATGTGAAAGGGCTTGCGTCAGTCTTACGCCTGCTGTGAGGCAGGCGCAAGATTTTGACGCAACAGCATCCTAAAAGTGACGCAGTGAAATCTCATAGATTTCACTGCGTCACTATTACGAGGCTTTTTGCGGGGGAACGCCCCCTCTGCATACATTATACCTGACGCAGGTATAATGTGGCGCAGGGGTTTAAAAAGTGACGCATCTACCTAGATGCGTCACTTTTTAAATATGGCGCAACAAGGCGCATTTTGTACGCCGCTGGTGCGTCACAAAAAGTGACGCACCGGCGGCGCAAAACTGACACAAGGCCTCATAAATAAGGGCCCAGGTCTTGAGTTTCTTCCTGAAGGTGTGCAGAGTGGGGGAGCTTCTAATGTTGACTGAGAGCTCGTTCCAGGTCTTTGCTGAGACGTAGGAGAAGGCTGTTTCGCCAGCTCTGGTTCTGCGGATGCGTGGGATCTCTGCCATAGCGAGGTCGGCAGAGCGGTGGTTCCTTTTGGGTACGTGAAAGCATACGGCACTTATGGCGTTGACTACAGCTGTGATGATGAGTTTGCAGTCAAGAATGAGCCAAAGGGTCTTGGCTAGGCTTATTTAGTTCTGAGGTAGGTCTGGATATTTCTCATTAATGCCACTGTTTGTATATCATCCCACATTGCATAATACGGGGTAGCACTCTATTGAAATTAATTATGACCAGCACCAGTAGATGTGATATGCACATAGCATCACCAGGGCCACTGAATGTATGTGGTATGAGAGGAACAGCTTTTGCAGCACTGTTGACAAGATGAAGCAGCAAGAAAAGGCTAATTATGTGGTGTAATGCGGTGGCATTTTGTAATGGTAATACTTCATTATTTTGTTATTTGTTTTACACTTGTTAACACTGTTTGAGCCTAGGTTGCACCTCATTAATATAAGATAAAAAAACACAAGTATAGCAATAAGCAACTGTAAATAGGAACAGTCAACCTTTGCAAAGGGTCTTCAATTGAGCTACAACATGTATTGCCGCATTTTTGGTAACTTTTGATCCCTTTGAGCTAGGAGCGTTTTTTTAAAGTCGTAGATTATGCAACAGATGATAGATTATGTGGCAACTGAGGCCAATCCATAATTTTGTGGAAAACACCACATCCATAAAATTGCAATGTTCCGGTGGCATTGACTATAGGCTGAGAATGTGTAGTGACTGTAAGAAGATATCAGATTATGAAATGGTCACATTTGTAACCCTGCCATACCGGTGAGGACAAATTCAGCCCAACACAATCTCTTACTTGAGTTAACACAGTTATTTACTACACCTGAGCATCTGGCAGAAAACAGACAGACACTCTTAGTACCTGATTCAAAATGTAAGCCTAAACTTTTGTGTAAGTTTACTATTTTTGGTATTCATAAACTACAAGTTTAATTTTACAAATAGTAATTTGACGGCTGTAGAGACTCCGCACTCATGGTAGATACTCCACACATAAAAAGTTAGGCCTGTCCTATCTTTTCATGTCCAGAGCTCTCCATCTTGACTGCAGCATCTCTGTAGCCAATATATTTAGTGAATACAAGGAAATATTAAACTTACATAAAAGTGTACCTTTACATTTGTTAATCAGGCCCCTACTCTATTAGGCATTGTAATTCCACATTAATTCTTGGGCGACATTTAAGATTCTCTCACCCTGGTGGCTACTCATACAATGAGGCGTTCACTGCTACTATCTGAATCGTATAATGCATGGCCCATCCTACAGTATATCTGCGTGGATCTTACGGAAGCTAAAATACATAAACTCTCTCAGAACCCCCACACAAACCATAATTGAGGTGAAGAAGGCCATTCACAGGCATTGGCCCTCGTGTCACTGTACCTGTCGCATCATTGGCAGGTACACCTCTGTCCGAACTCTCCCAACTAGAAATGGGGCACCCACTAAAAGTCTGATCTGTGCTTGTGTCTGAAGACTGGTTCTGGGTCAGCTTGAGGTGCTCTGGGAACTTCAAGCCCATAACAAGCCGGGCCTTTATGTACTGCCACCCTCAATCTACCCAGGACGTGGCATTACAGTGAGAGCTTCTAACTTTGTAACCGAAAAAGCTAGGTTTGAGTCTAGCCTTTGGCTCAACATCCTGTGATTCTGGGTATATCACCAGTGTATAAAATAAATGAATGTGACCTTGTGTAATGTAACTGGTGTTCATGTAAAGCACTTTGATACTTGTAGGTTGAGTTCGCACTGAATAAAAACTGCACAAAGAGATAAAAAACAAACATAAAAAGGAGAGACAAATAGATTGCCATTTAGTGGCTGATGATACAAAGGGAAAACATAAACCTGGATAAACTGCAGCTTCCCCACTTTAACTGTGTGATCTTGGGCAAATATTGTATGTCACCAAAACGCGTTTCTCTTCATATTTGTGCATGAAAGCACGTTCAAATACATGAATCAGAAAATCAACTATACCAAAACCTATTGCGTTTGATTTAATCGATTAAAGTTGACTATAATATCTGGCCCACATACAGGGTCCACAGAAAAACGTTCTTGCCTGTTTGTTCACTATCAGCACTGCCACCAGAGTGAGGTCGGGGGCAGGTATTGACTCTAAGCTCATGTTTATAAGTTCTTCTCAGTGCAGTGCCATTTTCTGACATATTCATGTCAAAGCTTCCATGTGTAAAAGAAATACCGTTTTTAGAATTTAGAGGTGACTGTATCAAATGTTGTGTTTTACTTAGAAAATATTGTCAAGGCTTGACACTTGCATGACCCAAAGTGCCAAGCCAGAGCCTTAACTCTCTGCTGGGGCTCTCCCAGTTAAACGTCTACACCCAAAACACACCGCCCAATTTCAGTTTTGAAGATAGTGAAAAAACATTACAACATTTCCACCTTCAGATGGAGGAAGCACTTAACAGGTGTCTTCTCCATGGCCTCTTCTGTCGTGATTGGGTGGGCCAAAGGTCATGTTTGGGTGGGCCTGGCCCACCCCTGCTAGAACCAGGCGTGGCACTAACACAGCATCACTAACCCAATTCTAACAGAAAACCGTAATAAGAATTATAACCGAGATCGATTGTATGATGTGATGCACACATTGTATATAATTTATTTTTTATTTCACTGAATTGGTGGGCAAAAGCCATTCTGAAACTAAAAATAAGAATGGTTGGCGTACATCCACGTAGCAAATCAGGAAAGGAATAAAGGATTATGCATGAAACGTATATGTATTACGTGCAGTGTGTGATGACTGACAAGAGCTCTCACCAGACTGCTGAAGCTGCACGTAGTTGAGTCTTAGTAAAGTTTCAGGGCACATTGATGCCACGTACAGTGCTGCTATATGACCACTAACTGAACAGCCCATGCAGGAGGGGTTGTATCCGTGTAGGGAAAGAAAATCCAATCGGAAGGAACTTGCCATTCGGCATATTAATAAATGCTTCCGACTGTGTTCAATGCATTAGGTTGAGAGACTCTCAGAGACCCCTACAAGCATCCCGGTTTTGGCCCACACTTTATTGATTTACTCTCGAGTGTCTGACGCTGTTGTAAGCCCTTAGCATTTATTTGCCCTGGGCTGGAGACATACGCCATCTGGTAACCTCCACTGGTTGTATCCAGCATTGAGTTTTGAGTACAGTGAATAGGTGACCATATTCCTGCTGTAACTCTAAAATACTCAATGACGTAATATGTGGTCTGGACATTTTATTTATGAGCTGCATTTCAAAATCAAAGCACCTTCATTACAAATATCCCCTTAAGGGTGATGTGTCCTTTCGTCTGATCAACCTATCGCCACCTCTTCACTAGCTCTTCTCTCTCCACAGGGCCCAACATCACAGAGGTCTTCCTAGCCCACTGTTTTGTCCCTCCATCAATAGGGATGTCCACATGTCTCACCCATAGCCTCCATATCAGACACCAGTATCTACCTTATGATCCTTAGGGCTCCCTATCAGCTCATTATGTCTCATACATGGTCCCATTGGTTTCCCTTCTCACCCTTAGATGCCCAATATATCACCCGTCTTCCTTCTGGCACCATCACTTTCAAAGTGGTCTTTTTTATTTTGTGCCACATTGCTCAGTGTCGTATTCGAACATGTAACAACATAAGATATATCCCAGTTTCCTAAATAGTTAGGGAAAGTGCAGGAAGATGTTTTGTGAATCAAGTGCTTTAGTGCATTCCTTGAAGTTGTCTCTACTTTGACACGCACCTCAATAGCGACATAATGCAATGATTGGAATAACTAATTGCAGTCCATGCAGCTATGCATATTATGTCTCTGTTCATCCTCAAAGAACAATATAGACAAACAAGGCAAGTTATCAGCAATGTATCTGCAAAGTACTGTGAACATGGTGTACCATCCAGTAGGACACACATTAGGAGGGTTCACAGATGCATAAGTTCCTTCTACACTTGTATGTGGGAGATCATGAATAATTATGGACGATGTTCTCACTTGCTAGCTAATATTTTGATCAGAGAGTCATTTAAATTCAATTCTTGCCATCTTTTTTGCTACTCACAGGTTGTTTTTCCCTGAAAAAGGTTGTATTTTAAAGCCATGAAAACATTCTAATTTCAAATTGCAGGTTAACAGAAGTGGCTGCTCTGCATTTCATCAACATGGCCTCCGCCAGGGATGCACCTTTCGGAACTGATGCTACTCCCGAGATTATTGTGAAAATTATTGGCAGCAAGTACATTCAGTGCATTGAGGACAAACCCTACATGTGAGTTTTACATCTTTCAAACTGTTTCTCATCTTTTTCCCATTATTAAATTCTGAACAAGTTATTTTTTACAGATATCAAAAACACAGCAACCCTCTAAACCTCTCTCCGCGTGAGAGAAAGAACAGATTAAGGTGTTGTTGGCAATCCGCATCCAATAGGACTTACTCTTCATTGTCAGAATTCTAACACAATCATGGTCCATTCACCGATGGACGCAAGCCTCAAACTGGCAGATGGAAATATCAATTTTATTTTAGTCCCTGTCCCCCGAGGACTCTATAAGCAGCTCCCTTACACAGTATTTGTGAGTAGTCTACTAGGGTAGTAACCAATTGGCCAAAGTCAAACCTCCGCTGAAGGAAGTGATGGTGGAGCTGACGGACTGTGACCAGGAAGTGTAGGACCTGTTGTAATGAGGATAATCAGTAGGTAAGTTTGATTGTACTACTGACTATCGCCCCCCAGAACATTGTGGTATAATAATATTGAGGACCGAATATCGAAAGACAAACTATGGAAAGGTAAATGCATGTAGGAAAGTATAGATTTACTATTTCTAAGGCCACATCGATGTACCTTCAAAATATATGTACAGCATGGGTACATATATACAGTGCTAGGTATAGAAAATCTAGACTTACCTGTCTTCTCTTTCTCGATATTTTGTCCTCAATACTTTGCCCATAGATTTCCTTGGATTGGTATTCATGGTGCACACCATCATTTTCACTTTACCACCCCATTTCTCTTCTATGTCGTGTCTTATGTGAATGTAGTTGTCCAGGCAGTACTCTTGGCTCACCGCCATTTAAAAATAATAAAGGGGAGGAAGACGTACCTAGATTGAAATACCTGCCTTTATTACCAGGTATAAGAACTCAGTTCTGTCCACCTCCCCCATCAACCTTATAATGCAACATAAAAATATTAGTGAATGCATTACATGCCCACTCAACCTTTCTGATACCTTGTGCAAAACTTGAAACACAAACACAAGACAGAGCACCCTTGAAGAGTTCAGTACTAACAAATACCACTGCACTTACGGAAGTCTTAATTAACTCTTGCCTCCTCTTCTTCTATCACTGCACCACTCTTTGAACAGATCTGTTTGTGTAAAAAATTGCACACAAGTTGATAAACCCCACAGACATAAACTTTCGATGTCTCCCTCCTCCCTCTTTAGAGTGAGTTTTTCAATCTCCAGCTTCAAGAATGGTAAGGTCATAATTTGCATTCTTGTAGGCAATATTAGATAGAATAATAATCGAGCATGTGAGTGACTACTTTTCTTTCCAACCCAAAAATAAAGGCAGGTATGCTTATCGTAATGTAATCTAAATTAGATTTTATAGCGTGCAAATATCCAAAGGTGCTGGCAGTGACAGATCTGTTGAGAAGCAGTAAGTGGGAGCTAAACAACTGCACTTAAATGAACCATTTAGTGAAGAACCAGGTCTTCAATTGCTTCTTGAATTGTAATAAGCTGGGTTGGCAGCGTAAAGTTAAAGGTAAAGAATTCCAGAGTTTCCCTGATCAGAAGGAGAACATCCTTCCACCCCATCTTGCTTTCTTTATTCTGGGGACGATTATCATTTTAGCTGGGCTAGATATAATGGGGCAGATTTATGTTAACTGGCGCATCCCCAGGGATGCGCTAGTTAACATGCGCCACAGTGCGCCACAGCTCCGCCAGCCATGGTGCGCCGCATTTATAATGCGGCGCACCATGGTGCAAAAACGGCACAGATGCGTGACGCATCTGTACCGGAAATGTGGCGCATTGCTGGAGTTGCGTCGCAAGCGCGACGCAGCTCCAGCAAGGCTCGGGGGGTGCCCCATTTTAACAATGCTGCGTCAAGACCTACGCCTGCTTCAAGCAGGCGCAGGCTTTTGACGCAGCATTGGCTTAAAAGTGACTGAGTGAAATCTCATAGATTTCACTCAGCCACTTTTGCGAGGCGCACCTGCCCCGGAACGCCCACCCTGCGCCGGAACGCCCACAAGCGGCGCAGGGCTTTACAATGTGACGCATCTGCCTAGATGCGTCACGTTGTAAATCGTTCGTAGGGATGCGCCACGTTTACGCCGCCTTGCGTGACGCAACAGCGACGTAAACGTTGCGCAAGGGCCTCATAAATCTGCCCCTAAGTGCCTACTAGGGATATACAAAGTGAACAGATTCTGAAAGTAGACAGGACCACCTCAGTGAAGTGCTTTATGGACCAGGCAAAGCGCCTGACAAATAATCCTCTTCCTGACAAGTAGCCAATGCAGGCCTTTCAGTGATAGGGAGATAGATGTAAACTTAGGAATTTTTAAAAGCATCCTCGCCTCGGCATTCTGTAAGGATTGAAGTTTTTTCACCTGTTGCTTCTGGGTGCCCAAATATAGGGCATTACAGTAATCAATCTTGGAGGTCACGAGTGCCACCATCACTGTCTTTAAGTCCTGGGGAATAAATGGAAAGATCTTCCAAAGACTCTAAGCAACTAGAAACCCGAAGAGGTGATTTGATTTATTTGTTCTGAAAAGCCCAGTTTAGTATACAAAATGACAGCCAGGTTCCTTGCTTTTTGCACCGGCACTGGAAGCGGGCCAAGATCAGTGGGCCACCATTATGAGTTCCAAAAAGGGGTGTCCATTCCGAAGAGCAGGACTTAGTTTGCTTCTAAATTCAACTTCAGGCAATTCATTTGCATCCGGCTTGCGATATGAGTCATGCAGCTACGAAAGTTATTTGCTTCCTTTATGACGTCAGATGATATAGATACCACGATCTGCGTATCATCGGCATATGAGAACACTGCAAGACCATAGCTATGGATGTGATTGATCAAGGGGGTAACATAGATTTCAAAAAGTGTGGGGCTAAGAGAGGAGCCCTGAGGCACCCGACAGGGGAGGGAAAAAGGAGCGGAACAAACTTCTCCCATCTCCACTCACTGTTGCCTGTCACCTAAAAACGAGCTCAGCAAAGCCAGAGTGGAGACCTAAAAGTCCAGCAGCTGGAGCCGGTTTATGAGGTGCAAATGATGGACCATATCGAAAGCGGCAGAAAGATCTTTAAAAAAAAAATCAATGCGGATTTGCCTCCCTTTTCAATCACCATTTTCTAATGCAGCTACCAGAGGTGATTCTGTACCGTGGTAGGCTCTGAAACCGAACTGTGAGGAATCAAGAAGCTGGTTCTCATCTAAAAAGGCTACGATTTCCTCATTCATTACCTTTTCTAATATCTTTGTATGGAAGGGGAGGCGAGATATAGGCCTGTAATTGTTTACATCTTTAGGGTCCGGCGAAGGTTTTTTCATCAGAGGCAATATAGAGGGCACTATTCTTCCACATACCTGGGTATTGCGTAACATCAGTATCTTGTTCAATAATTCTGTGAGTGGACCTGCAGCTGAGCTAGAAATTTCATTGAAGACCTGGGGAGGGCAGGGGTCTGAAGGAGCCCCAGATTTAATGGACTGACTATCAATCAATCAATCAATCATAGACATTTAAAGAGCGCTCTACTTACCCGGAGGGTCTCAAGGCGCTAGGGGGGGGGGGGGGGGGGGGGTGCTGCTACTGCTCGAACAGCCAGGTCTTGAGCTTCTTCCTGAAGGCGAGGTGGTCTTGGGTCAGGCGCAGGTCGGTCGGGAGGAAGTTCCAGGTCTTTGCGGCCAGGTAGGAGAAGGACCTTCCTCCTGTCGTCGCTCTTCGGATGCGGGGGACGGCGGCGAGGGCGTGACTGGCTGATCGGAGGTGACGTTTGGGAGCGTAGAAGTTGATGCGGTTGTTGAGGTAGCTTGGGCCTTGATCGTGCAGGGCTTTGTGTGCGTGGGTGAGGAGACGGAAGGTGATTCTCTTGTTGACCGGGAGCCAGTGCAGGTCTCTCAGGTGTCCGGAGATGTGGCTGTGTCGTGGGACGTCGAGGATGAGTCTGGCTGAGGCGTTCTGGATCCGTTGGAGTCTCTTCTGGAGCTTGGCGGTGGTTCCGGCGTAGAGGGCGTTGCCGTAGTCCAGTTGGCTGGTGACGAGGGCCTGGGTGACCGTCTTCCTGGTCTCGGTGGGGATCCACCGGAAGATCTTACGTAGCATGCGCAGGATGTTGAAGCATGACGAGGAGACGGCGTTGACTTGTTTGGTCATGGAGAGGGAGGAGTCCAGGATGAAGCCCAGGTTGCGTGCGTGATCTGTCGGTTTGGGTGCGGTGCCCAGGGCGGGGGGCCACCAGGAGTCGTCCCAGGCGGAGGGCGAGGTTCCCAGGATGAGGACTTCCGTCTTGTCCGAGTTCAGCTTCAGGCGGCTGGTTGACATCCACTCGGCTACCTCTTTCATCCCTTCGTGAAGGTTGGCTCTGGCGGCGGCGGGGTCGTTGGTCAGGGAGAGGATCAGCTGGGTGTCGTCGGCGTAGGAGATGATGTTCAGGTTGTGTTGGCGTGCGATGGCCGCGAGGGGGCTCATGTAGACGTTGAAGAGGGTTGGGCTCAGCGAGGATCCTTGGGGTACGCCGCAGATGACTTCGGTGGCCTCTGACTTGTACGGTGGTAGGCGGACTCTCTGTGTCCTTCCGTCGAGGAAGGAGATGATCCATTCCAGTGCCTTCTCCTGGATTCCGACGATGTTGAGGCGCTGCGCTAGGGTGCGGTGGCATACGGTGTCGAAGGCCGCGGAGAGGTCTAGGAGGATGAGGGCCGCTGTTTCTCCGTTGTCCATCATGGCTCGAATGTCATCGGTGGCAGCGATGAGGGCGGTCTCGGTGCTGTGGTTGGCCCGGAAGCCAGACTGTGAGGGGTCGAGGGATCCATTCGTCTCGAGGAAGGTGGCTAGCTGCTTGTTGACGGTCTTCTCGATGACTTTGGCCGGAAACGGGAGCAGCGAGATGGGGCGGTAGTTCTTGAGTTCGGTGGGGTCCGCTGTTGGTTTCTTGAGTAGAGCGCTGAGTTCGGCGTGCTTCCAGCTCTCCGGGAAGGTGGCGGTGGTGAAGGAGGTGTTGATGATGTCCTGCAGGTGGGGTGCGATGACAGCGTCGGCCTTGTTGAAGATGTGGTGAGGGCAGGGGTCGGTCGGAGATCCGGAGTGGATGAAGTTCATCATGCGGACGGTGTCTTCGGTGCTGATCGGGGTCCAGGCGCGAAGGGTGGTGGGGGTCGTTGGTTCGGTCGTGACGGTCGTGGCGTTCGTCGGTTGGGTGCTGAAGCTGTTGTGTATGTCCGCGATCTTGTTGTGGAAGTAGGAGGCGAGGGAGTTGCAGAGTTTTTGCGATGGGGTGATGTCGTTGTTTCCGGCGTTGGGGTTGGAGAGCTCTTTCACGATGTTGAAGAGTTCCTTGCTGTTGTGTGTGTTGTTGTCCAGCCGGTCCTTGAATGCAGTTTTCTTGGTGGCGCGGATCAGTTGGTGGTGCTTCCGGGTGGCGAGCTTGAGGGTGGTCATGTTGTCTGGTGTTGGCTCCCTTCTCCAGGCTTTCTCGAGGGCTCGGCAGTTCTTCTTAGAGCTCTTGAGTTCGTCGGTGAACCATGGGGCCTTCTTGCTGCCGGGTCTGCTGGGCGGGGTCCTCAGTGGGGCGAGTTCGTCTGCGCAGTTGCTGATCCACTTCGTGAGGTTGTCGGCGGCCTGGCTGGGGTTCGCTGAGCTGGCGGGAGGGTGCTGGCTCAAGGAAGCGGCGAGCTGGTCGGCGGTGATCTTGTTCCAGCTTCTACGGGCAACCTGTTGCTGGTGGTGGTGGATCGTCGTTCTTTTGAAGGTGAAGTGTACGCAGCTGTGGTCCGTCCAGTGGAGTCCGGTGGCGTGGGTGAAGGCGATGTCTTTGCTGGATGAGAAGACGGCGTAGAGTGTGTGTCCGGCGAGGTGGGTGGGGGTGGACACCATCTGCTTGAGTCCGATGTTGGCGAGGTTGTCGAGCAGGGTGGAGCCTTCGGCGCACAATCGGCGCTCCCGCTGCGCGTGACCACTGCGCGTTTGCACGGTCGCCATATATGGCGAAGTGCGAGGGAGGGCGGAGCAGCTGGGAGGCGGGAGCGGGGAGGGTACAGAAGGAAAAAAGGGGCGGGGTTAGCGGCAGGAAGCGGGGAGCGGGGAGGGATGAGATGGGGACGAAAAAATACAGGCAAACAGGCTCTGAGGGAAACACGGATACAAATCCAATTCAAACAATAAGCAGGGGTACAAGGCAGTAAAGGGACCACAAATGCTATGCGAACAAAAATACAGGGGTACAAGGTAGGAAAGCCGGTCAGGCAATCACAGACCACGCCGCTCGATGGTAGGGGGCGTGATCACGCGGCGGCAGCCGGGGCAGCGAGGGCAGGCAGGCGGGGGGGCACACGCAGCAGCTGGTGGCCGTGCGGCGCGGGGGTGTCCCAGGTTATCTTTCTGACTAGGGTTAATCAGGTTATCTTTGGTGAGAGTGGCAAACTTTCCACATTTTTGACTGTCTGGACTCTTATAGATTTGTAATGGACCCCGCTCTTCTGTCAGGCTTAAGGCCCCTCCTCTGTCCCATGTCATCTGAGTGAGATTAAAATCTTGAAAAATAGAGTTACCTTTGGCCTGGAAGAATGTTGCCAGCTTATCACAGCTTTTCCAGTTGGCAATACTCACTTCTCCACCTACTCTCATGAGATCTACTTTTCATTTGAAAGGCTTTTAGTTTTTGTGAGTACCTCGGGGCTGATGGCTTTTTCCTGTAACACTTTAATTTTTCTGTAACCTGTCTACGGACTGTTGATTCTAGTACATGTCAGTAGTTGGATGCTGCAATATCCACGTCATTGTCCAAAACAGGGTTCAAGTTCGAAAGACTATTCCTCAGCTCAACCATATTAAGCTTTTTCCAGGGTTGCATCTTAAAGAATCTAAGTGCATTTGTGCCAGGGCCACTGCTAGGTGGAACCTTATGTGAAAGAAAGATATCCTCTACTAAATAGAGGTATGCTTATCGCTATCCTCCTAATACCGTGTAAACTTATAGTATCTATCACCTTACCCCAAAACCTTAATCTTGCAAAAAAAGGGGAACAGTATATCTCAATGAGGCCTGTGTAGCTTTCCATCTTTGACAGAATTCTGTACCGGTCCATTGCTTTTGAAAGACAGTCTGTAGAGAAATAAAATCAAGAAGGGACAAATCATGATGTTTCTTGTAGTTGGTGGGCATCACCAATTTATGTAAAATAAAACTACCTGAATTGCTCTTGGCTGAGTCTGTGAGGGGTCAGTGTGCTCTTCCAGCGAGACGCTTAAGAAAACGACTGGATAGTGCCCTCCCGCCGTCGTAGGATACACCTGGCCGCCGAGTGGAGGAAGCGGGAAAACTACAATTCCCAGGGGGCATAGCGGAGCCCCACGTCATCTCCCGACACCGGAGGCGCTAGAAATTGCGCACTCTCCCCGCGTCGCGGGACGCGAGCGGGACGCCCGGACGAAGCCCGGACAAAGGGCGGACAGTCTTAGACAGTCCGAGACTGGCCGCGACTGGACTGGCCCTGGACCCCTGCCAGTCATATACCCCATGACGATCTGTGCTCAAACTTTGTGAGATTTATTTTTTATTTATCATTGTGGCCCTTGAATGTTATTCCCTCACTTAGTATTGTAACTTTTGGCTTATTATTTTTAATCTCATTTATTCTTTAGCACACAGATTTTGTGTGGTTAGCTAAGGGGTAGATATCATGTCGAAGCAAAAGACCCCCTCAGTGTCAAACACTATGGACAACTATCTAGTTCAGGTCATTAACAACATCAATAGCAAGCGTAGGATGTCGTTGGGGTTAAGTGTTTCTCCTCCTAGCAGCTCGCAGAGTCTTCTACAAGAACCCCTCAATTCAGCACCCCCAACGATGGACATTAGCCCTGTTGTACTGGACATAGTCACTCCTGCTAGTGATATTATGGTTGAAAATGCATCTCCTGTTGTACACCTAGAGAATGACTCTGAGGATGACACAGAAGTGATAGCAGATAAGTCCCCATCCCCAGTGGCTGCGCCCGCGCGTAGAGTAGTGAGAGCGTGTAGAGTTAGCCAGTCTAAGCGGGGTGGTTTACGATCGAGCAGGAAAAAGATAGCTTCTCCCCCCAAAAGAAAAGCTATAGACGAAGGGAATGGGGTACAAGAGGGAACTATGATGTTGGAAGACAAGCTCATTAATAAATTAGCAAGTATGATCGACTCCAAGATCAAGTCCATCACTAAACTGCTGATAGCCAAAATAGATAGGCTAACTGCTGAGGTCAACATATTGGGGGGGAACCAAAATAAAACAGTGGAGGAGGTGGGTAACATCTCAAAACTAATTGCAAATAGAGCTCCCGCAGTAGTAGCCCCCCAGGGAAGTGTGGTGGGTGGTGGGACGTCAGCGATCCCCCCCACCCACTCCCCACCAAGCAAGAATTGACGACCAAACGCCTGCTATAGAAAATCTTCTATGTAGACCTATAGCACCATGTTTAGAGAAAGGCCCAGTTGAATTGGTTGTAGAAGCCTCTCCCCTTGTCCTTGTTCTGGCTAATGTACCCCTTTTGAAAGCTGGCCAGATAGAAACTACACCTTCGCTGATGAGCAAAGCCCTACATTGGCTGACTAATAACATGCTGATAACCGCAAGGGGTAAACAACAACTTGCTGGGGAAATAACAATGGCAAGAAGGGTGGGCTGGGTAGGGACGGGCCCGAAAAAATTTGGAGGTGACTGTGTTGTTTTGACTTTTTCAAGCCCAGAAGTATTCCCAGAAGTATTGTTAAATATACTCCCCCCCCCAACGTAGGAGTACTGATATAATTCCGCTTACACTTGACTTCTTCTATAGCATGGGGGTACAAGAGTGAATTCTAGTGTACTAAGGACTAAGTGGAATTTGGTATCGAATAATGGGAGCAGGGGCGCTCAAGTGAGTGAATGGGGGGTTGACTTGGAAAACAGATTTGCTACATTGTCCAACCTAAACAAATGTGATTGACTTGGAGGAGGTGTTAGCACTACGCTCATAGAATCAAGGGAGCTTGATAGGAGCTTTGTACCCCCAATCTGGGGATCTGTACTTTCCAATGGCACCCATGCAAACATAGAAAAGAGGGTGGGGGTTTCAATTATCTCAGGGTCCTTATCGGAGTTCAGTAGCCCTGTGCGGCTGGATCTCGGTAAGCATCCAGCGATTTGCATCAGGCCGAGCCCAAATTTCCCCTTTTTGGCTACAGTAGGCCCCACGGTTGCAAACTTAGGTTTTGAATCTGGAGAGGTGGCTACAATCCAAGATCCTTTAACATCTCAAGACCTGCCATGCCCCTCTGCAGTGGGGGCTAGGCTGTTCATCCTCTCATGGAACTTAGCGGGAATTTCCAATAAGATAGTGTCTCCAGAATGGTGCAAATACATTGACCAATATGACATTATTTTATTTCAAGAAACTTGGTCATTGATTCCAGTGTATCGAGTTGGGTTCCTTAGCTTTCACGTGTTGGCTACGAAAAATCCCAAAGGGCGCCCGTCTGGTGGGCTAATAATTTGGGTTCGCCAGTCATTACATTGCAAAATCAGGCTTAGGAATTCTCCATTAACTGATATCCTGTCTGTAAACATTACATGGCCCAATGGACAGGGAATGGTCATTTTTAACATCTATGCTCGGGGGGTTGTGGGAGGGCAAACCTTGGAAGTAATTGCTACCCTAGATCGCGAACTTGAGCTGCTTACAACCCCGGCATCAATAATGGTAGGGGGTGATGTTAATACCACATTCGAACCGCTGGGACAGGAGGACCAATTTTTGGCTGCAGAAGAGGACAGTAAGTGGGGTGTGCCTCAATTGGAGCTACCAGGGGTTCGAAGATGGTTAGCAGCGGCCATCCAACTTAAAAGCTTATGTCTGGTGAGAGGACTAAGAGCAGCGAATGGTCGCACGCCTTCCGATCGACAGGGAGCTAATACTTTTCGATAATGGGAGGTCTTTGAGCAGAATTGATTATTTCCTTGTGGATATCAGGGAATGGCACAGGCTGATTGACATGAGGATAAGCAAGAGGTTGGAAAGTGACAATAATCCACTCTGCATAGAATTTTTAGCCTGTGAGGGCTCAAGAGTAACAAGGCAAGGGGGTAGAATGGTTCTCCTGGATATTGTAACCTCGAACAATCTGAGGCACATAAAATGGGAGAGAGTGATTGAGAACCCTGAGAGCTTGGAGACCCTTAAAAAGGTGGCTGCTGAAGAAGTCGCAAATATTAACCTATTTAGTAAAAATCCCCACTTTCCGATACTTATGTTAGAGGCTCATACAAAATTTTTCATCAAACTCCAAGGGTACTTTATGAAGCCCATAAAACCTGCAAACGCCAACAAAAACCCTCCCGTAATGGGGTGGTACAACCAGGCCTGTAGATCAGCTCGCCGAAATCTTGGTATTCAACTTAGATCAAGGAATAACCAGGCAGTAAAAGAGGCAAGAGACAAGTATAGGAAGGCCCAGAAAGCAGCCAAGAGGCAATGGGACGAGGACTATTGGCGGGATTTAAAGTCCGCTTGTATGGATCAAAAACGTTTCTGGGCCCTCGTCAAGTGGGATAGAGGAGGGAGAGCTGAAACCCCAAAAAACAATGTAGCAAAAGACCAATGGATTGATTTTTTCAAACCTCAATATGCTTGTGATCAAACTGTAGGCGATAATATAACACCCCCAACAGTATTCTACCACCATCAGCCATTTACGGCAAAGGAGGTTAATATAGCATTGGATTGTGTGACCGGTGGTAGGGCTCCAGGTATGGATGGGATACCAGCTGATATATTCTTGAGTGATCGGGCAATTTGGGGTCAGTACCTCGAATGGCTAGCAAATTCAGTGGCCATGGGGGCACCCATTCCTGACTCTTGGCTGGGTGCAGAAATAATCCCGGTGTATAAAAAGGGGGACAAAGCTCTACCAGGTAACTACAGACCTATCAGTCTTATTGATTCTGTACAAAAAGTGATAGGACTGTTAGGTTGATAGTTTCTCGAACTCCAAGTGGGCTACAGAAGGCAGTCAATGCATTTGGCGAGTTCTGCCAGATGCGCGGCCTTGAATTAAACACATCCAAAACTAAGTTTATGTGCCTCAACCAGCGAAAAACCTTCAAAGGGAAAATTAATTTTAATGGAACACCCCTAGAAGAGGTAGAGGCTTTCACATATCTCGGAATTTTACTCCAGAGCAATATGTGATGGAAAAATCATACTGATATGGCAGTTTTGAAACTCCATCAAAATGTGGGCGCAGTATTAAATAAGCATAAAGCGTCAATGACAAAACTAATTGGTCCTGCCCTGGAAATCTATAATATGAAAGCAGTGAGTGCCTCCCTGTACGGGTCGGAACTTTGGGGATTCTCAAATTTAAAGCAACTAACACTGGCAGAGAATAGATTTCTGCGTAGCTTAATTGGGGTTCCCCAAAGTACCCCAACCATTCCAATAGCCTACGATCTGGGGAGAAAGAAAATAGAGGATTTGGCACGGCTCCGCCCGCTGTTATATTGGAGGAGGGTAATGACGACCCCTGAATTGTCCCAGTATGCTACTGCCCTACGGGATGTTATTGGGGCAGATCGTTTTCATTGTATTCCCTGGTTGAAGGAACTAAGGGGTTTGTTAGTTAAATTGGATTTAGGTCATTTATGGAATAGCCTCAATGATACAAGGTTCCCATCAAAGGTATCTCTGAAAAAAATATACTGGGACATGATCTGGTCGCTTGGTTATAGTAATGGTCTCATTACTGGGCTGTCCGAACGTTTTCTTGATATTAAGCCCTTACCATTTTATGAGCCGTTTTGGGACATTATTGAACGGCCGTTTGATAGGAAATTGTATTTCCAATTTAGAATTGGTACCCTTCCTTTAAATATATTTACTAACAAATGGTTTCCAACTAAAGGTGACAAATGCCATCATTGTAAAACCATGCTCGAGAATATTTCTCATTTGATGTTTGTATGCCCCTTGTACGCAAATCCTCGCCGCAGGTGGTTAAAACCTGCGTGTTTAAATCTGGGCACACGTAGTGGTATGGAGGCGCTAAGAATCCTTGAAACAGACTTCACACCGTGCATTGCTATTGCAGTTGCAAAATTTTTGGGGTGGGCTTAGTCTTTACGTGCCCGCAACATTCAGCGTTCCGTTGATGCCTAATGAATTATTGCCATTGAATTTTGTACGATCAAATTTTATCTAAATGTTAAATTGAATTGTTTTAATTGTTGTTTACGAATGGTTTTAAATTGTATAAGACAGCTTAGTTTAATATGATTTTAATATGAGGATTTTTAAACAAAGTGTAGTATTTATTCATTGTAGGTTGTAATGTGGTGTAACGCTTTTATGACATGTTGTCGAATAAAGCTTTGAAATTTGAATTTGTAAAATAAAAAACATCTCAACCTATACTCATGTCCTAAGGAGAGATCAGTTTTACTTCCCATTTGGTTTGGTTTGTTACCTTGACTTTATCAGTGTCTACCAGTAAATCATACCCCAAGTCAGCAAATCTACCTATCAGTGGAAATTATGAAGTTCTTCATTATAACGTGATCTCCTTCCTCTCCAGTCAATCTTGGCCAAGCCCTTTTCAGCTTTTCCCAATTTTATCCACTTTAATCAAGAGAGTTTTCAATGCCTACCTCCACTAAAGCTTCCCATGATAATAATTTTCTGGGTGTGTACAGGTCTTCTATCAACTTGAAGCCGGCTTGTAAGAAAGGATCATTAAGACCTGAGTTAATATTCCATACAGCATTGACTGCTCGAATGCAAAATATGATACAGTAGATTAGTGATATCAGCTTTTCATTGACATATGTGGAACAAAAACACTTATTAAAGTCATGACCCTTGTTATCAGTGTGTCTAAGAAATATTGCAGGATAAGGCAGAACTGATTCTGGCAGTCTGTGATTTTGAAAAAAACAGATAAAAAAATCCCTCTGTGACATACTACGTCTTGTAACTCAATGTGTTTATTATTTTTCTGAAATTTTAAAGTGACCTGCCATCCTTTTGAGGATTAGGCTGTATGTCAGGGATCATTCACCACCCATGTTGCCAGTGCCTTCACCCCCCCTGCAGGAACATAAACAATTTCTTTGAGGCCATTGCCTCATCGCTCCACAAGGGAAATTCCTGCTTGTGTGAGTGCAGCCTCAGTGGCTCCGGGAGATAGAAGGCCTAGGTGCAGTCTTCTGCAGTTTCATTCCAGGGGCACAGGACTATTCAAGCCTTGTCCAGTCCCTTTTCTTGGGCGGTGTGTGGAGCGTGGTCTGGCAAGATCTTGCAAGAATACCTAAGGTCTTGCGGCCATCATGAGTCGAGCCAGGCATCAATAAAGGCCCCACCTGCTGGCAGTTGCTAGTTATTGAGTGCTTCTCATTGATCATGCTTCACATGAAGCATTCTTGTGACCAGTATTCAAGGAAGCTGTATCCAGACTTCCCTGGCAACTCCAAAGCAAGTTAGCACTGATGCACTGGACACACGAAGATGAGCCTGGAGCCTTTCATGATATTCCTTTGGAGATTATTGGGATTAGAGGTACTTATCAATACCTATAAAAACTTCCAAAAGGCTGAAAGTTCGGAGCTAAAACACCCATCACTGAACCACACCATGTCTGGGGGTTATGAACTTGAGTTAAGAGCAATCTGCTAAGAGAAATAACTTTTTTTTCTGAAAATGAGAGAATTTTATTTTCCTTTGACCAAGGCTACTGTAGGAAATCTGCCTTTTCTGTATGATCACCCCAGATCTCTTCCTTTTTCTGGACCTTTATTTTGTTTGATTTAGACCTCCGTGCCTCTGCTCTCCCTTGAAACATAGTTAAATTGGATTATTCCTGATTGGCACATTGTCAGCACTGGGGGTCCCTAGTTGGCAGAGGTAGGTACCTTTGACCTAATAGAGACCATTGCTTCTAGTCAGGGTAAGGGGAATACACACTTAAGATAACCCCTGCTCACCCCATTGGTAGCTTGACACGAGCAGACAGGCTATCTCTCAGGCAATGTGTAAAGTATTTGTACCAACACTCACAGTAACACAGTGAAAACACCACAAATGGACATCACACCAGTATAGAAAAATAAAATATCTTTATCTAAACTTACCAAAGACCAAAACGACAAAAATCCAATATACAGATATTCAGTAGAACGTCTTTAAAAAGGTTGTTGCAAACATAAACTTGTATGTGGGAAATGCAACACTTTACTCTCAAAGTACCTTGGATGCGTAATGCAGAACAAACAAAAGAGTCGCAGAGAAGGCAATGCGTCGATTCTTCCTGCGCTCCGGTCACGATGCAAGGAAGGAAATAGGATGCCAGGACATTTCTTGTACATCCCCAGTCTGGGTACTGTGGTTTTGTCCCAGAAGACTTCTATTTCCTTGTTTTTTGTGGGTGTAGGGTCTGCTTCAATCTGGATTTTAATATTAGATGTGGGAGTACACTAGTGATTACCATAGTCCACCCCCCTTAACACCACAACCCTAAGAACCTAAGTTTTAGTGTGGCCAAAGCCGTTCTCAGTCTTGAAAATAGCCTGACACATGGCAATTTGAGCATGTTTACAATAAAAGCAAATAGCAACTACTGAAAAAGAGGGTTGCGTTGCCCCCGGAAACGTTTAACCCATTGGTTATGGGGTGGCTATATGTAATCGCAACTCCCTAGCTAGTGCCAGGCATAAATGTGGCACCCCGAGGCACACCATCAGAACACTCTCTGGAACTACAGAAGAACAGAAGAGGACTGGACGCGCCTAGATCCACCGCAGCCATTGACAATGATTGGAGCTGTGTGCTTTTTGGCACTATTTCCACTTAAAACTTTAAAAAAATTATAACGCCAGTTCTCCTTTTTGGATTTGTGTTTTTGTGTGTCATTTTGTTTCTTAAATTTTACTCTATATTTCTAATTCAGGTTCTGATTTTTATTGCTTGGTGTTTTGACTATATGACTGTTTTATTACTGTATAAATACTTTACACATGGCCCTAAATTAAGCCTGTCTGCTCTGTGGCATAGCTATCAGAGGGTTCAGCTCAGGTTTATTTAAAAAAAAAATAGGATCCAAATGGTACATCTTAAAGCTCTTTTTTCACAGCTTAAGGCACAAAAAGTAAATGATTTGAGGCAGTTCTTAATGAGAACTCTGAAACAATTGAAAACTTAAAAATTCCATTCAAACCCAATAGCAGCATTCTTTTCTGGGAAAAGTAATGTTTGTGCCATTCAAAATCATTGGGCTGGGAGTTTATTAATGACAGAGATGTCTTTGTCTACAGGGAAAATATGACAGTGTTGCCACTCATAATTTATATGTTGGAAAAAAAATCCATATAGTATTCAACCTTTGTCAAGAGCCGAAATTGGCATCAAAATTACTTTTTCAGGGTATCAGTACTTGAAATCTAGTGTTGTTGGGC
This sequence comes from Lissotriton vulgaris, assembly GCF_964263255.1. Classification (NCBI taxonomy): domain Eukaryota; kingdom Metazoa; phylum Chordata; class Amphibia; order Caudata; family Salamandridae; genus Lissotriton; species Lissotriton vulgaris. The sequence goes on along the minus strand of NC_141685.1, from coordinate 438,083,163 downwards.
TCTTCAAAGTTATTACAGCTAAAGAACAGTGGTGATGCTGCATGTATGTTATTTTTTTGTAACATGATATGAGAATGTGCCGTGATGAACAATGGTAATAAATAGGGTATTATACTATGCACATTATATGTCTATCTATCTATCTATCTATCTATCTATCTGTTTGTGTGTCTTGTATACTAATATACTAGTGAAATAAACACTTCGAGGAAAACTACTTTACAGGATGATGCACAAAAGCAGCGCCCTCGTTGTACTTTGATGCAAATTAATGCCTATATTCGTTTTTGAATTTGCAGCAAAGGTTCAAAATATGTAAATACCCAAGCTCAGACTGAAGTCATAAAACATTCAGATTCCAACGCAGAAGAAGTAGTAAAAGATACTTCAGATTGTAAACGGAGGGAGGAAGATGACAAAGAACAACACTTTATCAAAGCAAGTGCATTCAACCGAAGTTTTTTGGATGATCAGGTAAGTTCCCATTGCTCCTGGAAACCTCTTGAAGTATGCACCTTCTTCAAATAATTTTCACAAAGAAATATGTGTACATTGTGACTTACTTGAAGATTATTTTGCCTCAACAATATTTCGTCATGCTATAAATATTTTGCCAGGATTTCTGCTTTAAGCTCATTACTTTGCAATCACTAGCTGCAATTGTTATGGGTAAAATACGGGGGGTGTTTAACGTTAAACATGTAAAGTGGCATTGACATATATTCCTCATCTTTCTCGTCCTCTGACCCTTTTAATTTTTTGTTTCACCGTTGCTGAAATGTTTACAATCCTCATGAGATATGAAATTCACCACAATTCCCTGAGTTGTGGTGGTGACATCACGTGTCTTTTGGCTCACCGACCCCAATAAGTGATCAAATAAACTTTGACCCTGCTTTAATTACAGTCAATGTTATCACTTGAAACTAGTAGCTCATGTTCCCATTTCCACTGATGCATGAGTTTACTACAGACCTGGTACAGTTCACCCAGAACAAACATCATTTGTTATGGGTTCTTTTTTGGGTGGAGGAGGGGGGGGGGGTATTTAAGGAATAACCATGGGAATTGGTATTAGTGAGTCCCCAGTAATTCTTCATAGCTTGGGGAACCTCAGTTTTCCTCCTATAATCGTGTGCCCTGCAGATACTAGCATCAGTATAGCATTAACAGTGCCAAACTTTGAGTATGGATAAAGAGGTACTAAGGACACTAGAAATAGAGGGGATGTTATGTGATCAGCATTTTTATAATTCTGCCTACCATTAGTATGCCAGTGTAGTGTTGTCTTAATCTGGGAAACGTTTTTCGTAAATATGGGATACATCTGTCCAGTGGTGTGAGTTGTTTCACAGTGTTCAGTCAGGTATGATTATCAGAGAGTTGTTAAATGTTAGGATTGTAAGGTTTTGAGCATACATGTTATTGTGAAAGTAAAGTGAGTTTGATCAAGGTAACTATTTTGTAGTGTCTTATGTGTATGGGTGGGAGTGCCAAAGGCCATTTTTGTTTTTACTTTTGAGCTTGGTGGTCGATTGAGCATTGTTCAGCCAATTCAGAATGTTTTCTAAAAAGCCATTTGTATGCAAGCAGATATTCATTGTGTGGCCTTGTGCACTGGAGGGTGCAATGTCTCGCTGTAGAATTTTTAACTAAGAGGTTCCAGGATGTACTTTGGTGTGGTATGGGAAAGTGCTCTTGGGCCTGCTGCACTTTGAAAACTACATGGCTTTGGTCCCGTATATATGATACTGTGGCGGTTTTGTTTAGTTTTTTCTCTTAAAGAAGGGCTAAAATACAGATATGACCTGTGCGAAAGTGTACTGATTTTGTTGTGTAAATAATATTGCTAGATATTAACTGATATTCAAATAGGACATGCTCAATGTGTGGTGTGCCCATGTGGTCAGTGTTGTCTATAGTGAGCTGATTGGGTGCTTGTGTGGTGTGCCTTGAGTTTTGGTGACAAATGCAAAAAGAACAATTGATGGACAGAATGCAGAACAATGTTACACAGAACAATTGATGGACAGAATGCAGAACAATGTTATACATAAATTGTTCTTTTTGCATTTGAGTTTTGGTGGCATACATCCTTGTGATAACCGACAGGTCTTCAAACCTATGCTGAGTTGTATGTGCATGTAGGGTTTTTTGTAAAGAATGGCCCACTGATAGATGAGGGGTCCTGTAGGACAAATGCAAGGCAGGAAGGCAGTGTAGGTTTATAAAAAAATGACTGCATGCATTGGCAATACCAATAGGTCAGGCTTTTAAGGAATGTTGTATGGTAATGTGAAGCATTACAGTAGAAACCATGTAAATGGATATGTATTTGTGTGCTGCTCCTGGAATGTGAACGGCCTAAGTGCAAAACTTGAAGACACTGATTTTATGGAATTCATCAACCAATGCGATCTACTTCTAAGAAATATGGCAGACAAACCTCTCACCAATAGTTGGTTTCAAAGAACATCTAAATCCGGCTAAGAGAGCCTACAAACACGAAAGAGCAAAAGGAGGACCCTCCACCTTTGTTTCGACCGACATTCCATGGCACAATGCCGTCATAGATTTCAACTCAACCTGGATGTTATGTATTGAACTAGTTGTGTTACCCTCTTATAGCTTGTTAATACTGAATGTTTATATCCATCCCGCATCCAAACTAAAGAGGTCAAGAGTTGAGAAATTACGTGCTTCACTAGCTACCCTCAAAGTTGCTCACCCGCATTCTAATATCATACTGCCGGGAGACTTCAATATGAACCTACTCCAAGGATGGGAAAAAAGTAAAATCGGCCGCCCACATACCAGCAAACGACAGGCTCAACATGGTAATAGATGCTCGTCTCTTTTTGGAAGAACTTTCAATGTGCATGCTGAACACACGAGGTCTGATCAACAATCCTCCAGCCTGTACAAGGGTCACAATTAAAATAGGCTCAACCATCGACTACACGTTTACAGGTCACGATATTCTACCATATATCTCGAATTTTCAAATACTAGACAGAGCAGAGAGTGATCACTTACCACAAGCCTTCAAACTACTCATAAATACGCCAAGACCAATAACAAATAAGGTGATGTCTTTACAATCACAATGTTTTAACCTAAATCGCCTCACCTGGCAAAAAGGAAAATATTGGTGATATAATGGGTACTGAACATGAAAGGGCCTGGAAATCCTTTGTTCCCATGAGGCACAGGGTCAGACGGATTTGCATATGGCCATGTCTGAACAGGGGTGGTGGAGTGAGCTAAAGAATGATGATGGATTAAACCCAGATCAGTTGACTGGGGTGAGTGCTTGCATTATTCAACGCTCCGTCCATCATCCCCTTTTGTATTGCACTGTCCTTAATCTAGCAGAATCCAGTCTTTTTAAGAGACTGTTTTCAATTCCCCAATATATCTCTCAGGCTCAAATTGAATTGGAATACGGACTCAAAAATCAGATGCCCGCTAGATAAGGGGCAATTGCCAAATATTCCTGGCAGATGAGGGAAGCTAAAGACAACACTCTGGCCCACTTTTGTTGGGGAGAGATAGAAACACAAACCAGGTCAAAGAATTTAATTTTTATCATCCTAAAAGAATCCCTCCTTGCCCTTCAACTCGAGGAGGCATGGCTCTGAGGAAATAGAAATTTTACGTGGGCAGTGTGTTCCCTACATGTACCCCATGTATGTCCATGTCACCATGCAACTCCCCTCTCATGCCTGTAATAATAATGCCTCTGCATTTCCGTCCAATGTTAGCATGTCAGTTACCAAGCCCTCCATGAAAGAAACGTCAATTCTGCACTGAGGCCTATGTTGCCAATGCATTTACATGGTACACGTTTAAAAGTCGAGATGAGCACGTCTTTGTGGCTCAGCCGAGCTAGGACCCGAATTCAGGCTCCAATACTTCTGATACTCTGAAAACTGCAGTTTAGTTTAGTTTAGTTTAGTTATGTATCCCTGACCTCTCGCATACTTCCTGCTCAGCCGAGAGGTGCCCAGTCTGACCTGCCAAGACAGTATTTTGCTTACAGTTATCTGCTCTGCTCCACAGAAACACATTCCTGCTTAATGAAAAGGGTAAACATATTCCGCCTGCAGAAGATAGGGCCTAGCCTTTCTGTCTCCATTCAAGTGATTTACAGACCCCGCATCCATAGAAGGCCCATGGCCCCGCGCAATGCACGAAGAAATATATGCACACACTAACATTTAGTGATGAGCAGCCTTTGCTCGAGCGACCTTTAATTCAAATACATCCTCCAACTCAAGATATCAGATAATACCAGAAGTGCAGGTCGTCCTGACATCCAAGGCTTCTCTACTAGCACGAAAGTCAGCTCCTCCCAGCTTCCCCCAGTTACACGTCAATTCTACGTCATGACCAAGTTTGCGCACACAAGTAGGGTAAAGGTTCCTGCTGACCTTTCAGACCCCCTCCATGTATCCACCCATCTATGACACACCTATGACTCATCAAGTGAACACCCACGTGTACGCCTTCTTACAGGCCCTTTTCACGCCCATGTGCTCTTATCTCTCATCTTTAACTTGCTCCGCCTTCTCTATGCAAGTTAATGTATGTTTTAACTATAAATAATGAACTCTGTGAATAAAGTTCAGATGACGATCCTTCCTGATCCCTAGTGGTGATGGAACCCGATTCTCCCTTAACTCGAGTTACTGAATAAAGCCCTTCTGAATCGGACACCACGGACTCTGCCTCTCATTATATGCATGATCCTTGTTAATGTATAGAAATTCCGACAGGGTAATTATTTTATTTACCACAGCTCACAATCACCACATACTCCGGATTCAAAGCTGTAGCGAATAACGCAATTAAACTTCTCTCTTTTCTAATGGACAAAACTACCTTTGCCATGAAAACTCACGCATGAGGAGTGATACAATCGTAGCAGTCGCTGAAGCCACTAGAGCAGTTATTTGAACACTTTTCACGGCACAAAAAGCATTTTTTGATGCTGCTGCAGCTGAGCTCTTTCCCTACGAAAAAGTTAACACCGAAATGGAAATGCAGCTGGCCAACCAAAGAATGCCGGCTCTTCGGACATGGAGAAGAGTCACTGCTACACCTCCTATGCATTTGCCCATCATTACTAGAAATCAGAAAAACACTGCTCCGTGAGTTACTGAGGAAGGCAAAATCAAGGACATGTAGAAGGGCAGTCATACAATGTCTCAGAGGTTCGTCAATTCACCTATCTTGCAGAGCTATAACCTTTTGGAAAATGGCGGCAAATTAACTGGACAAAACAAACACAAACAAATTAACTGGAGCAGACCAGAACTAAACGGCCTGCTCAATTTTCAAATAGCACTGCTATTTCTCATTTTATAGTTCGAACATTTTTAGAATAATATTTTATTGTATAATCCGATACTTTTTAAATCTAATTATCGATGGCTGCTCAAGTACCTGATTGCGTAATGCACATACTTCTTGTATTGTCAAAATTATTAATTTAATTTGCAATGTACCATGGTGGTTTGCATACCCTTTTATGATTTTTAATGAAATAAAAGAAAAGTATTTTGACTGTGACTGTGTGGAAGCAAAGAACTGTAGAAGAATATTATTGTAGGTTTAAGGTGACAGTTGCACTGTCAAGCTAGACCTAATAATCAATGTAAGTTAATGGATACCCTTCTCCCATCAATTATCTAGATATCTAAGACACTTTAATAGCATTCCAATGTCTTTTGTGTGCCGCTGAAAGTTCAAGCTCCGGCAGCTGGATTGGAGGGCAAGCACTTTTTTGTAGAAGTGCACAACATCTGCTCAGTCAAAAGATGTACTCCTGGCTTCCAACATGTGGGTGGAGCCAAAGCCCCTCTTCAGGTGATTCTCACATAATTGTCTGGTGACAGCTGCAATATCAAGCCAGACCATAAAAATGGAGTGATAAAACCAAACAGGGCATTGCAGGCTTTAGAGGCTTTAAAAACAAAAAGTGTGTGTGTGTTTTTATAGAGACAGAGAGTGGTCTCCTGCCTTATATGGTTTTACTTGGTTACTGATAATTTTTTTGAGCCCTCTTGGTGTTTCATTACTTAAATTATTTAGAAGTGAACTTTCCTAAAAAAGTAATGAACAATTTGTATAGGTCGATGCTTGGCAGCCTGTTCATGGTGAGGCTAGGCTGCACGGGAAGGGTCATAAATCTCTGGCTTAAGTATGTAGTTTCATGGGAAAATATAGGTAGCAAGGTAGAGGAAAGATAACAAAAAAGGTACTTCAATAGATTCACTGCTGAGATTAAAAAATCCGAGTACATAGGGTGAATTAGAGAAAGATTTGCTAGGCTGCTTGTGTGGGTGGGACAATCAGTGTTGAAGGCCCACTAGCAGCATTTGACTTACATGCCCTGGGCCCACACAGTGCACTGTACTAGGGACTTAGTAGTAAGTCAAATAATTTACAGAGAGAACATATGCACTTTAGCACTGATCAGCAGTGGTAAAGTGCACAGAGTCATAAAACCAACCAAAAGAGTGTTAAAAGCAGGAGGCCAAAATGCAAAAAGTCTGGGGACAAACCAGCTGAAAAAGCCAGGTCTAACAAGGACCAAATACTTTAATTTCGGTTGACACGGGAACATATAGCTTGTCTAAATACAACACTGATGGCTTCATATATGCTTAATGGAACATGTTGTACAAATAAATGTGAAACCCAGGTGCAATGACGAATATGTACAATATGCATGGAAGAAATACTCAGGGGTTCCAAGTTATCTATTTTCAAGCATCTCATCCATGAGAATCTCGTTTCCTATGCACCATGTTACTTAAAGTAATGTCTGTATCAGTATGCATGCAACATTGTAAGTCACAAGATTCAAAACCTACCTGTGGACTGGATGATCTTCAAAGGCCCTGACCTGGTACATTTGAAACACTTGATCAAATGGTGGTGCCCTCATTGCAAAAGGCATGTCCCCCACAAACAAATGTGACATTTAGTTTTGTACCAAATGCAGGGGTCAATAAAAGTGGAATACGGTAGTATGAGATAATTTTCACCTAACCTTGACTACCACTACAAAAAGAAGGGGGAGCAATAGGAAAAACGTTGACAAAATATCCTTTCTAGTTGAATTCTATAATCACCAACAAATAAAATGGGTCAAAAACGAGAACAGTAGCATTAAAAGGGTATATGCTGTGCCCACAACTCAACTCTTTCTCTTTTGGTTTTAGGTTTGTAAGGGGTCTAATCTACCCATCCTTAAAAGTTCATTGTTCCCTCACCCATCAGGAGGTGACATGCTTCATTAGTGGTTCACTTCTCGCCCATGTTGAGTGATCATGTGCAACACAGACGTGCTGTGCAATGAGTAAGAGCTCTAGCTCCCTACAATGTTAGGTTGAACAATCACTAGATCTCTGCAATTGAAATTTCATAAGGGGGGCTCTCCGACACAGTGCTGAAAATATGCTTAAACATTTCTTTCCTAGTATAAGCAATAACATTTCAATCTCTCTCTCACTAGTTCAAGAGTGTTGTCCAATTCTAGATGTTTTTTTCTGATCATTGCGTGCAAATAGGAGGTATTTTATATACTTATTTGATAACAGCAATCACATACATTGGTCCTTAACAATGGATTCCCTAAGCATGATCCCCCTTGCACGCTCAGTTTCTTCTAGCCTCTTAACTGTACGCATTCTTTGTATCGGAACACTTCATTATTTCTGCAGAATGCTCTTTTCTCTTGACATTGATTACTTCAGTTATTCTTGGATAAGCCATCTGGGCTTGTTTGATATCTTTTGTTGCAGACACAAATGTATTGAGAGTGCTGGCGCACCATGAAACCATTGTAGCATTTGGCAGGTTTCTATTGCATATTTCAGAAGGTGTTATAGACGTTCTCTGTGTATAAATGGCAACTTGGTCGTGCAATGTTAATGTTAATGTTAATGTTATGAAAATTTGTATAGCGCGCGGCTGCCCCAGCAAAGGGGGCACTTTGCACACTTTGTATACACAAAGGACCAGCTTTTGTTCCTACAAAAATGGAAAGAACTGAAATCCTGGTAAAACCCAACTATATTGAAAGAACTGCAAAGTATCATAGGTTTTGAGGGTAGTACACAAGGCTGACACCTGAATTCTTGAAAATCTGGAAGCCACCTATCAGAAAGAGTGTTGTGTGAGAAGAAACTTGTCACACCATATTAAAAGGCATGTGAATCTGTTAGCTTAATACACACTGTACATTGTTCCAAAACTCATCAAGAACCTCACCACCAGCCCAGTATTCATTCATGCTGCCCCACAGATACCATACATTCTCTATGTTAATGGTAGCCACGATGGACTAGGTGCAGTAGTGGACTGCCAAAGTTTGCGAACTTTGCTTCAGTGGGAGCTAGAAGTGGGCCTGGCCACCAGCAAAACAGGGGTTCACTGAGGCAAGACCCACCAACCCAGAGGCCACTGCCCGCTGCTGTTGTCAGCATGATTTGGCCATCAAAGGAGGCTTTAGTTGTTTGGAAAAAAAGAAAGAACAAAAGCTGAACCATACAGGATAAAGAAACATTAGCACTCAAATGCAAACACACTTACTTTGCAGCACACTCACCCAGCAGCAACCCTTGCAGGTAAGAACAGTGGGGCCAGGTTGGAGGAGGGTTTCAACAGACGACAACACGGAAAATGTCATAAATAATTAATTTTCCCTCCTCCTCGTCTGTAGAAATCTCCTCCCCCACCTGGCCCCACCACTTTTACCTGCACGGGCTGCTGCTGCACCCAGCTTAAGGTTTACTCTAGATAAGAGGAAACCAGTGTCTGAATGGAGGCAAGAAACCATAGACCATGGTGTAGGTGATGTCTTTTATGACAAACAAGTGGATGAGCCCATAAGAGAAACACTCAAAGTTCTATTCCAAAGATTGTAATGGTTTCCATATTGTACAGTCTGTGGCCCCTCATTGGTTAGAATCTCCTGGGTCACAGGTGGGACTTATCCACACGGAGCAAAGACTGTGTCAAGAAAGACCGTATGAGGCGGCACCCCCTTTCGATATGGTTGAGACACTGAGGGGCAGATTTACCATTCGTTCATACAGCGCAGTGCAAATGTATGCCCTTTTAAATGCTAAAAACAGACCCTGAGAGCTATTCACCCTCATCATGCAACAAACTTCTAATCCCTGCATCCTCAACTCAGGCCTCGAATGTCCTGTGCGAGACCTTCACCAACTTCTTCAACGAAAAAATCTCCAAGATTGAGCTCTCCTTGGTCTGCAACCACATACTCGTTCATAGCTGCCCAGCCCCAAGAGCAGAGGGCAACACACCCAATCACCCCCCAAATCATTGGAAATCATTAAACCCTGTTTCTGAAATTGAGATAGTTAAACTGATCTCCACCTCTAAACCCTCCTTACATGCCTTTGACCCGATTACTGCTCAACTGGCCAAGAAGCTAAATTTCTTCCTAGCACCGCTCTGGACCAGGATCATAAATAGCTCCCTGAGCTCTGGGGTCAATCCGGACTGCATTAAAGTTGGCCTTGTCACTCCTTTACTGAAAAAAACAAAGATCTGAACAACTACAGACCCGTCTCCAACCTCCCTCTCCTGGCCAAGACAATGGAAAAATGTGTTCTCCTTCAATTGACGCAACACATGGACAACAACAACCTCCTGGACGCCCACCAATTGGGCTTCAGAAAAGGGTGCAGCACAGAGACAGCGATCCTTAATATCATAGATGATACACACAAGTCCCTTGATAAAGACAAATGCTCCTTACTAATCTTCCATCAGCAGCCTTCGATACGGTCGACCATTAACTACTCATTAAGGTACTCCAAGAAAGGCTGGGGCTGAAGAGGTGGTCTTGCGCTGGTTCGGCTCCTTTCTCCAGAATCACTCTCAAAGAGTAGTCAAAATCAAAAACTTCTCGTCAGACCTTCTTCCTGTCAACAGAGGAGTCCCCTAAGGATCAGTCCTCTCCCCGCAACTTTTCAACATATACATGGAACCCCTCACCACTATACTCAAAACATCCAACATTCCCTCCCACCTTTATGCGGACGACACCCATATTTATCTTGAAACCTCCTCCATCGAAGACATCCAGAGACTCAATGACACTCTTAGAGAAGTCCAACACTGGCTCTCTCTAAACCACCTGAAATTGAATCAAGACAAAACGGACATTCTCCTCATTTCCAACAAAACGGAGAACCCCCAAGTCGCAAAATGGCTAAAAGCAATTGATGCTCTCAACAACAATCTCTCCCTGGCCGACTCCGTCAAATCACTGGGAATCACCCTGGACCCTAAACTAAGCATGGACAAACACATCAAGAACACTGCTAAGAGTGCTTTCCTCAACCTGAAACTACTCAATAAGATAAAACCCTTCATCCCGACCAAAGACCTCAAACTAGCAACTCAATCCCTGGTACTTTCCAGATTAGACTACGGGAATGCCACCCTCGCAGGCACAGCAAAATCTCACCTAGCTCCCCTTCGATCAACTCTTAATGCAGCTGCAAGAATGGTCACCGGAGTAAATAAATACAACCATATCTCGCCCGCCCTCACAGAGTTGAAATGGCTTCCAGTTGAATTAAGAGCCAGTTTCAGAACTGCCTACCTCACGCACAAAGCCCTCCACACTGGGACGCCTACCTGGCCTCCAAACTCACGAAGGCCGGTCAGACATGGAGCATCAGGAGCTCCAATACTCTACTACTCATCCCGCCGAAAAACCATAAACAAAAAACTGGAGCCAGATCCTTATCTGGGAATGCGTCCAAAATATGGAACACCATCCCAGTCCACCTCAGGATGATCCCCTCCTTTCTAAAATTCAAAAGGCAGTTCAAAGAACTCTACCTCAATCGTTCCTTCCCAAATTGATAGATTGAAACCCAAACTCACAATCATGCACTTCACTGCACTATGACACCGTACAATCAAGACCTATCTCTCGAGCGCATAGCCCTCTTCTGCACCTTGTGGTTTCACAGCTATAATTTGTGTTTTCCTTTTTCACAAAGTATTGTAAAGCGCTCCGATACCTTCGGTCTGGCTAGCGCTATATAAAACGCCTTATTAAATAAATTCACTAAAATACGGCACTCTTCTCCCCTTTCCCTAGCGCCTGCACAGAAATCAGCCGCTGTGCGCCATGGAGACACCTTTGTGCCAGGATGCCAGGGTGTCTCCATGAGTCTAGCATACGTTTTGTACTGGAAGATTACCCTTCCAGTACAAAATACTGTGCTGAGACTCACTTCAAACCATTTCCCTCTTTGTAGGTGTGCCGTAAAGTGCAGCACACATACAAAGTCGGAAAAGGAAGGTGAAAGTAAACAATTTCTCCTTCTTTGTGCCTACTTGAAAAGGGTGCAGTTTTCTGACGCTAAACAGTTTCTACTTTTTTTCGTAAATTGGATTTAGCAGCAGAAACCTTGGGTGGTTGCATGGGAACCCCCATGCACCACCCGTGATACGCCCCTTGGCGCTAAGGATTGCAGAACAGCACAAATGAGCAGTTTCGCATTACTTTCATGTTAGAAACTTGTTAGCGCTGGAAAGTAAATCAGAAAAAACATATTTTGTGACATAAACAGCATAAAATCTTAGTAAATCTCCCCTTTTGTTACTTGTTATACATGAGCCGCCCCCTCCTCTCAGTACTTGATGAAATATTTCCTCTTGTGCAAAAGATCTTTTTCCGTGTGGGTCTAATGTATGAGGGCGACTAGAGTCAGGAAAAAGACCGATAACTCAAAACTGAGGAGAATGAGTGATAAGGATGACTGGTGAATGAGAATAGTCACTGATAAGTGAGAAGGACGGCTGAGGAGTTTGGACTACAACTGAGGAGTGAGGAGTAAAGAGGACAACTGAAGAGGAGAATGAGTGACTTGAGGAAACTGAGTGACAGGTGCGGAGGAGGACACATAATGATGTATAATGATATATAATGAGTGCTTGCGACTTACCAATATCCCCTTTTAAGCTCTTTTTCCCTGCTCCAACGAGGTGTTCACATGGAGGTAAGAAATGTCTCTGTTCTAACTCAAACCTACAAATTGAGATTTTGTACTGTTAACGTACAACACTTCATTTGTAGGCTAGTTTGAGCAGTATTGTGAATTAAACATATTGCACGTTATTTATTTTAGACCCCTTTTCATTCTTAACCTGATATTCCAGAAATTAACTTTAATTTCCCGCGTCTTTGAATTTTTGCAGGCTACAAAGTGCCCACATTGTGTTCTTCATTGAGTGCAATTTTGCAAACATCTGTGACCCCGAGATCATCTTGTGTCTTTAGTAAACATTACCTAATTTAAAAAAAAAAACATTTTTATTGACGTTGTTATTGTGTAGCTTATTGCATCAATGAAACCTATATCTTTTCTCTCTGTGATATCTATTTTAACTCATTATTGATTTATTTAAAAAGGACTTCACCGTATGCGACGTTCAGTGCCTGACAGCACCCACTGGGGATCAAACCTTATCCTTCATTCACACCTTCAAGAAGCCACAGAGCACATACCAGCAGGTAAAACATAGCCGATGGCTGATATCATTTACATCGACAGGAAACCCAGTGTGTCGGGGTACCTAGCTCCCGAATAGTACCCTAGAGGTAAAGAACAAAAGCCACCTGCTCATGTATAATTAAACATAGCTCGAGGTCAATTATTTAGTTTCAGCACCTTAATTAATGCGATGCTTCGAACACACATGTTTACTGTGCTCGGGTAGCATTGCATATACGTAATTGATGCTAGCCCTTTTTGATATGTTTATGCAGTCATAAATTAGTTTATGAAGGGAAACGCCCATTTGACAATACTTTTATATACACGCATTCAGGTACAAGTTCAAATACAATAAAATATAAACGACTTATTTACAATTTAAGATACATGATTGCATATACAAATCGATCAAGGCAACTCCAAACTCTTTACTTTCCAGTCCCATTTTTAACAAGAAGATCAACCATAAGAACTGGATGCAGGTGGTGGGTTCATGGTCACCGGATCAACAGGCAGGTCATTGGGACATGCTCAGCTGTCTTCTGCACCTTTACATCACATGGGCATCTTCCCAACAGTTCTCTTTGCAGATAGGATCACTCCCTTTACTTTCCATCATGACTCAATGTACTCATCAATACATGTAAAAGTATTATTAACAAAGGTCACCAACAGGTACAAATATACAATTGTAGCCACGTAGGAGATGAGCCCAAAACACAACAAAAAAATTGACACTGGGACACCCCGGAGCAAGATAAGTAGACCCACAAACAGCTTGCCCTGGCGCAAACACTTAGAAATTTGCACAATTATACGTGTTACCTAAAACTCTTTTTACTGCAGTGCGCAAACTGTTACGAATGCACCAGATTATTACAGTATTGATCCTTACCAACTCTTTATGCGGGCCTGACTGGGATCTCGAAGATCTAAATTTGAAAAGAGGCTCGTCGCTAAAATGGCTGGGGCCTGTCTTTAAACAATGCAAAGGGGCCGGGTGGGTGTTTTACACACCGTGAAATATGAAGGTCTTGTGTAGGTCTTTTTTGTAATTGCTCTATTATGGATTTTACGAATTTTCTGAGTTGTACACCTATTTTTTTGTAGTATCTTTCGGTATGTTTATGCAGCTATGGCAAGATACATCACTTATTATTTAATAAAGAGCAAACAGACCTACCAAAGTAATTACGTTGTTTTTGAGCACAAGTCACCTATTTATTAACATATAATATGGTCCATTATGTAAAAGTGTCTCAAAAGCATATATTGAGGACGCGTACGTGTAAATGATACTTTTGTTAATGTTGTGTCTAGTCCATGAGTACATAGTATGGAGTAGTGCCTATTTTAATTATATGCTGTGTGAGTCAAACCATCTATCTTCGCCTGTTATGTCAATATCTCTTATCATCATGTGTATACCCTACGCTCGTTCTCATCTTTCCTACTCATTCTACATCTTTTCTGTTACTTTGTAGCTGCAATGGTATTCTTTATCGGCCGTGTGTGATGTCTATTTACAATGTTCTCATCTCCCCCTTCTTTTTGTGGTTACATTCAAGGAGGCCTCTCATCCGTTTTTGTGGATAAAGCTATCCGAATGGTGCCTCATGTGTTGTAAGCTGTTTCTCTTCCCCTTTGCTTAAAAGTGGTGTTCATGATGTCACCTCTTCGATTGCCCATTATTCCAAAACTAACAACCGTGATTTATTATCATGGGCAGACATTTCTTTTCTATGTTTCTGCTATTCTGTGTTTGGTTAGCACATAGGCCAGGGCTACGAACCTCCTTGTCACCTTTAGCGTCGTAGCCCTTAGTCCTTGAAACTGGAGGTTTCCGGTGCTCGGCGCATCACTTAAGTGCCAACACAGCACTGATGATGGTTTGCCACACAGTGGCGGCTCCTCCGCTAAGGCAGACGAGCTCTCTGAGCAGTTAAAAAGGAAGAATAAAATGATAATAACCCAATAATATTAGCATTTGATTTTTCCAAACTTGCTCAGTTCTAGGGGCGGATGGGGCTGGGCTGTGCAGAGCAGGGGGAGGAATGCTGGGCTCCCTTTAAGTGAGCATGATGGTTTGGTCCCTTAGACCTTGCCAAAGAGGCCATGAAAGAGCTGAAATTGGATCATGAATTTAAATATTGAAGATGAATGTATAAATAAGGTTTGCAGAAGTGTCATGAAGTGCAATATTTCTGTTAAGGCTAGTTAATGTATCACAAAAACGTAACACCATTGTTAAGACATAAAATAAATTCAAATAAGATAGAGGGTTGTCTGAAATGCTCTGCAATAAAGTTGTCATTCGTCCACCTAAAAATGGGACACATGTAATTACCATTACCTTTTAGTAACACCCAACCAAACTGTGCAATTTTGAGCTAAAACCCTCTGATTGGGGAATACATGTGTGGAAACGGATTCCCCCGTGGGATTCCATATTTTAACCTTTTATTTTTATTTATTTTATTCAGTGTTTTCTATAGCTCAAACATAACCCGAAATTTGGGCGTCAGAGTGCTTTACTTTACAGCCATATTCAAAATCAGCAGATATCCAATTATTTAACGTCAAGTACAATGTATACGTAATCCAACATTGGAAAATGCTTACCCTTACATAAATAACACCAAATTAAGAATGCTAGAAAAAACTAGATTACAGTAAAACATGCCATATGATATTTAAAATAAAAAACAAAACAAAAAAAAACTCAATTGCAAAGGGCTTAATCCATACTTTAAACAACTGGTAAATGTGTGTAACGAGGGCCTGATTTGATGCAGGGGGTGTGGGAATGGTCGAGAGAGTAGGGGAGGGAAAGGAAAGCAGAATCATGGCACGGAGGAGAATGGGATTCCACATGGTTATTCCTTCTGCCCAACTCGTAATCAGGACTCAATTGGGCTTGTAAAGTGTAAGCATGGCACTTGTCATGCTCTTTCAAGACATGTTTTGTAAAGAAGAGCTTTACCCAGCATTACCCTGTTCTTCAGCAACATTCTTGGTAATTGAAGTTAGGGCTATGGGTTTCCAAGGCTTTGAGATGGAAAAGCCTGTAGTCACTCATTCCAGTAGACCTGAATGGATGCTGCAGTTCCAGGAGATTGCCTCTTTGGTCATAAGATTATGTTCTGTGTGATCCATTACCAGCCAGGCCAGGATATGATTCCTTATTGGGACAGTGAAGTGATATTGGTGTTCTCTGCACATCTTCACACAGTATTATATATAAAAAATGGGGACCGTCTTAGAAGTATACCTAATATATTGTTTCACTTTTTTGGCATGGTATTTATTGAATCCTTTAGTTTTGTTATGCCCCATTATTGGACTGTATATCAATTCTTCATTGTCAATCAGTTGATTAGCGTATTGCATTTGACAATTGCAATATGTGCTACTAAATCTCCTTGTGAACAGATAGAGATAATATTAATTGTAGGTCAGGGCAGCACTGTCTACACTCCTAATTTTGTGACATTCAGATGAACTACCAACAAAATTACAAAATTGAAAACAATTTGATATATGTGTGTAAACATTTTTTTTTGTACAATTTTCAGAATGTTTGCCAAAGGCCACTGTTCACCGATAATGAAGATGATGCTCTAATCTCTACAATTCGAAATTACCTCAAGTTGTATAAATTTAGTGCGAAAGAACTTGACAATTTTCAGGAGGATCTGAACATTTTGGATCCCACTGGGTCTGGATTCCTGCGTCAGTCTCAGATAAGTCTGTGTCTCCTGAAGCACCAGCTTCTGCTAACTTTACCAACAATCAAAGTGCTGTTTCAGAAGTTTGCCAAACTTAATGACCCAGACTTGGTATGATGATTTCGATGTATTTTCAGTACTCATGAAAGCAAAATTTGCACATTTTCCTTTCTTTACAAAAGTACAAGTCAATAAATTTTTTTTAGATGATTGTATTGTATTGTTACTAGGAACTATTGAAACTGTGTTGTTGGCAGCAATAGAATAATGATAGGAACAACAAACAGTCTTAACTTTCCTCAGTTATTTCAATGTTTGCTGACTGAATTATTTGGTGATATTGCAATCTCTTGTAGGTAAATTATGCAACCCTTCTCCAGTTTCTAAAACTATCCTTGTCAGATAAAAGTAGTTGTGCCAAAGACCAAGAGCCCGGCGAAGTGCTACCAGCGAAGAGTATGGAATTGGACACAGAAACAAAAAGGTGTGTTCACTATTTTCCTGTCCAATTGGGAAATGTCTTATTATGGAGTATTGTGCAAATACAAGTTGCATTCAAATATGATGGTTAAAAAGTTCACGCTGTCAGCAATTTGGAATGCAAAATAGTTTTAACTGTTCAGCGATCTGTATGTTCATAATGGAATTAACAGTTAATTATTAAAATGCAAAAACGCTAGCAAAGTGTTCAGATACTCATCAAGTACTAATCTTATCAGCTCAAGCTTTGTTAAAATCTATGTCATCAGCCTTTATATTTAACAATGGACTGGATCACATAAACTCAATTTTTCCCAATCGTTTTGCATTTTGTGGTACCACATTGTGCATTGCTTGATGTTAACATCAAGGTGTACTGACGTATCTATTATTTTGTTATTGCTGGTGCTATTTTACATCCATCAAACCACAGGCCTGATTCACAAAGGTAAGCATACACTTTTTTGTAAGTTTACTATTTTTTGGGTATTGACAAACTACAAGTTTAACTTTACTATTAGTAATTTTCTGACTGCTGAGACTACGCATATAAAAACCTAGGCCTCTACAAACGTTTTATGTGTGGAGGCTCCGCAGTCATAAAATTACTATTAGTAACATTAAACGTGCAGTTCCTGAATATCGAAAAAAATAGTAAAAGTGTATGTTTACCTTTGTGAATCAGGCTCCATGTCTAAGCATGATACCTAGTCCTAGATAAGAAAAAACCCATTTGCTGTATGGAAAAGGAGGCACACCATAAAGTTCTATAGTGTGTGTCACAACTAAGTCTGGGCAGTGAACTCCGCTCCGCTCTCAGAGTTTGGGGAGTTTTCCGCACTCCACGTTGCGCAGAACTTGCGGAGTTCCGAAAAGCTCCGCTCTGCGTAGCAGAGATTTTTTTCTCACTCGTGTTCATCAACGTCAAGTTGGCAAGCGAGTAAAATTCACCTCCCGCAAGATTTTTCCTCGTTGGTGAACGTTAACATCAAGTTGGCCAGGTCAAGCGTGGAAAATCAACCTCCTGGTGATTTTTCTGAAAGCGGGTGGTCAAATTTCTCATTGCGAGTGGTCGCATATGCTCGCAAATGCGCGCGTTGAGAAACTGTCTGTTCGCGTTGAGAAAGCGGCAGCTCTAGTAAAAATGTATTCAAGCGGCAGAAAGGAAGCAGCGCTCGCTTGCGCTGTGCATGGTGCCATTCCCGATGATTGCACAGTGCAGACAAGCACCTGCCACTGAAAATCAGCGTGAATGGCATTTATCTAATGCAATTACGGAGCTCTGCGTAGCGTGGCTGAGTTTTTTTGCACTTTGTGGAGATGTAGCCGAACTCCGCCTATTCTTTGTCACAACCCAAGACAGTAATTGAAAAGTAAAAGGAACAGTCTCCGAAATTAGTCCCGGACTCTCCTTCAAACAAGAATGGCGGGCAGTGAAGTGACCAAATTCCTGCCTACAGGTTCTTGGGAGGAGAAAAAGGGGATGGGGAGAAGCTAAACATACTAGAGTACCTGTCTCTCCTTACACGCTCTGATGTATTAGCTTTAAAGAGACCACATTTGCCACTGGTCCAGCTAGCCTGACTATAACCATAAATGCATAATATTAGACCAAAGAACTAGTACAAGTGCAAAAGATCACAGAGCGATTCCAGTCCCAATATATTTTAGATGGTGCTCAGAAAGAAACAGCAAGTAACAAACCCAAAAAGTACCCACAGACCTTCCCCGAGCTAGGAAGCATGAGACAATACTAAGAACTCGGCAGGCCGTTCAAGTAGCATTCAGGGAATGAAAATTAAAATTATAGCTGAAATCTTCTAGGAAACGCAAAGCTGAAAACAAGGAACACAGGGGAATTAGGATGAACAAAACAAAGGTGCAAGGAGCACCAACTACGGAGAGCAAACTAAGCAGTTGCAATGTAAGTTGTTCCCACTACCTGGCTGCTTAAATTGTCCTGGCTGCAGTCCTTCTGCTGAACTGATTGGCCATCCATCTCTGTCTGACCTGGAAAACTTGACTCCTGCATCTCAGCCACAGCTGTCACTGACTTGTCTTCATATTTTCCATGTCCTTAGACTTTGAGCCTGATTTAAATCTTAGCGGACGGGTTACGTTGTCACATCGGTAACAGATATCCTTTCTGTCAAGTATAAATCCCTTTATATCCCAGGGGATTTATGTTTCGGAGGATGGGATATCCGTCACCGTTGTGATAGAGTAACCCATCCGCCAAGATCTAAATCAGGCCCTTTGTCTCTTTTTGTGTTGCTTGCTGTTATCCCCAGCCCCTGTCACTCACAAACCAGACAGTCAATTCACAAACAGGCCAAGGCACACAGAAAGGTCAGACAAGAGAACAGCCACTTTCTAAAAGTGCTGTTCTCAAATACATGATTTAAAAACCATCTGTCCTAAACAATGTGTTATTAAATTCTGAGTTCAGGGATACCAGACTTTAATTTTCTATCTTGCTCCTATGGGAAGATATGCAGGTAAACATTATACACAGTATTCCCCATTATAGCCTATGGGCAAGAAAGCCCTCTCAATAGTGAAAAACAGAAATGGGCTGTATTTCACTACCAAAGCATGTCACACACACTAGTACATGCTCTACCATTCATATACACTGCACCCTGCCCAGGGGGTGTACCCAGGGCCTTCTATAGGGATGTCCAATGTGTACATAAAAGGGAAGGTTTAGCTCTGGCCAGTGTGGACACTGGCCAGGGCAGCATGGCAGTTAGCAACTGCACCCAGGCACCGCAGTGGCAAGCCTGAGACACCATTTTAGGGCTACTCATGTGGGTGGCACAATCAGTGCTGCAGGCCCACTAGTAGCATTTGAATCACCAGCCCTGGCACACTCAGTGCACTTTACTTGGGACTTCTTGGTAATGCAAATATGCCAATCATGGATAACCAATCACAATAACAATTTACCTAGGGAGCACTTGCACTTTGACACTGATCAGCAGTGGCAAAGTGCCCAAAGCATCTAAACCAGCAAAAATGAAATCCAGCACAGAGTAAAAAATACAGGAGGTAGATGCTAAAAGTCAGGTGAAACCACGCCAAAGATGCCAGGTCTAACAGTTGCTCTTTTACACAATTTGTCTGGGGCTCGATAGTTCTTCCTATTATGCATGACAGTATTCCACTCCCCCCAAATACCTCCCCTCATTGCCCTAATGGCTTATTAGGGATTTTTTTCTGATTATTCGGGGGCC
Source organism: Lissotriton vulgaris (assembly GCF_964263255.1). Lineage (NCBI taxonomy): Eukaryota > Metazoa > Chordata > Amphibia > Caudata > Salamandridae > Lissotriton > Lissotriton vulgaris. The sequence goes on along the minus strand of NC_141685.1, from coordinate 438,063,159 downwards.
ATGAACTTAGAAGGTGGACTTCCACGACCTATCCGAGGCATCATAACCCTTTCAGGCTATAATATATTGTAAAAGACCATTTCAAATTTGATATCATCTCAACCTCAAATTCTTGTTGGTCTGGTGCTTTAATGATTGGATGTGGTCTGGTCATTTGTTTCCCACAAGCTCATTTTATTCTGGAAATATGGAATACTGGATCTACTGATCTGAAAACGGTAGTCTTACACCTGAACGTCCTATTAGTTTCACCTTAGAGAAGGGGCCTTCAAAACGGGGGGGAAACGTAGTCTGTGACCCCGGGATCACTAGATGATATGCTGTCTAGCCCTTGAGTGTTGTTCCTATGAGTCATGACATCATGAAACAGGGCTAATTATAAAAAACACATTTAACATACAATTGAATTGTAGAAGTTGTGTACTTTGGTAAACAAGTTGAACATGGCAGGTGTGTAGTAGAACACAAGAGCCCTCAAAGCTATTATCATGACCATCAGTAGGGATCAGCCATTAAATAATGGCATCCCAAGCAATGGACTGAGTTAACAGGATGGATTTACCAATATGGTATTTATGTAGCAATTTATCAACAGCTTGTACAATATTTTACCACAATTATACTGAGCAGTTATTTGTACATTTTCAAGCATTTTTATTATGATCACTGATGTGAAGGGAGAAAACTCATTGAAAATCAGGGCATTCTTTTTTGTTTTTCAGAAACAAACTCCCATAGAAAAAGGTATTGGTTCATTCCTATATATAAATAATTACTCTTTTCTTTAAGTTCTACTACCTCAGTACATTACATTTACCTAGATTTGAAGGGCAACCATCAAAACTTTGCCCATTTAATACATAATTCTAAATGTACGCCCTGTTTTAAACAAAGAACATGAACTTTCACTGATATCTTTGTGTAATTGATAGGAAACGCTTTCTGTAAGTGAGTGCCCCAAACGTCAGTTTTACCAGAATGTATTATCAAGAGTGACTATATAAACAGACCAAAATATTATTGGAAATGAAAACTTCTCCCTCAGTAGCTAGCTACACCCAGGAAATATCTATAAAATGGATTACTCCAAAAGCTCTTACTAAATATAACCCTCTGTGAAATGGACTACTTCCACATGAGCATCTTAAATATTTAAATGAGCTTGTAAATGTCTCAATAGAGCGGTGCACCCAATACAAGTTTTCTAAGCATCAGAAACTTGGGTATGTCCGTAACATTGAAAAAGTCTCAGAATGGTGAGTACTCCAAGCAACATGGCATCATCTGCAAGAAAACCAAATAATTGTAGAAAGTAAAACATTTCCCAATACATAATGTTGGTAAATGACATGGAATCATACAGGAAGCACAAGTGACATTGTACACATGTATTGCCCTAGCCAGGGGTGTATCTTCAAAGGAGATGTGTGAGGGGTCACACCCCAGAAATTGCACATGCAGATACTAGGACATAGCTCCTCTAGGTCGGGTTGTGGTACTCTCTGCCTCAGGATGTTCTTTAACAGCAGGACTGCAGCAAAGATGTCTGACACAACTATGGCAATAGGGAAAGAACCTTTCCCCTATGACGTAAGCGTCGAGAGGAACTCTCACGTGTGGGTACACCCTCCTGTGTTCAAAGCACTGAATCACAACAAGTAGTCCCTCAGCACATGGACCAAATCCACGTCTTATCAAATATCAACCCTGGTGAGGTGAGAATGGGAAGTCCCTAGATGAAGTAACCCAGTACGGAGTGGGGAAGGAAATAATTCCTTTTGTTTTAATTACCCTCACGCACCCTAGTGGGGTCATGCTTTATCATTGGATCACCCTGACGCCTAAAAGTCAGGGTGGGCTCGACAGTATTCCAGGGAGCTCTTGTGATATATGGCCTGGGGTAATTTAAGATTAAAAAAACCACAGGCATATCCCAGTGTCCTTTTATCATTGGATCTGTCAGGGGTGTTAAAAATGTAAATAAAAGGGTCAGTGGAGATATTATGGTCCTATGACCCTAATGCTAACATGCAAAGATGTCTGTCAACCTAAACCATGGAAATGTTCCCTTTAAGATCAATGTCTCCCCTTATCCAGTCATAACAGAAAGGGGAAATACATGGCATTAGACTCTGATACCTATGTGAACAGCTAAAGCGCAGACACCTTTTATTTTAATTTGAAACAATGCATTTAAAAATGCATCTATCAAAGCTGTTTTCACTTGTTTATTTTTTCCTCATCCACTTAGAGGAAGTCTCCCACATATATTTCCAATGATGGAAATGGGGTGAAAGGGTTATCCCAATGAGCCCCTGTTCAATTAGGTCTTTTTTTGTCTTTTTTTAGTTTTATATAGCGCGAACTAGATCCGAAGATATCAGGTGTCAGAGCGCTTTACATGAGCACCAGTTTTGTTACACAAGGACACATTCTTTTTTGTTAGGCACGGGGAGATTAAATAATTTTCCCAGAATCACAGGATGATGAGCGTTGTTGCCGAGACTCGTCCCCGGTTACCCAGCTTTGAGGTCGACAGCTCTTGCCGTAAGGCTACATCCTCACTCTTTTGTGTTATTAGCGGATGGAGGTGGAACGGTAGAGCATGACAAAAGAACACAATACCCCTATTCGAACGTTTATTTTTATAGCGAGAGAAAGAAATGGACTGGCTTTCATTTTAAATCCTCGGACTTTATTCCGACAAATATTGTAAGGCCATTTTTATCAAAAGTGCAGTGGGTGAACAGTGAAGATGCTAGTTTTCCTTTTATTATATTAATTTGTACTCATTTTCACTTTGGAACCTGCAAGACCCTCATTCTCTTCATGGATTCAGTAGGTGACCAAAAATCCTTTTATTTAGGGCAAATCTACCTGTTTAAGAATGCTGCAATGCCATTTTCTACACATAATGTCCTCAAATTCATATTTTTAATTGTGAGCAGAACAGCACGCAATACTGTTCTATGAGCTTCAGCTGACTTAAAAATGTTTACTGAGCCCTGCATTGTTGCTCTTTCCAGTTGACATTACATCAAATACATATTAAAAAAAACCTTTGTAGAAAAAGAAGAGAGAAATGCCAGCAAGTGCATTATAATAACCTACCAAGCTATCTTACTGGCAATGTATCTGTAACCTCAAGGTTATACAAAAGTCCACTGTATCAAGCACTCAACCTCAGCTACCGCCATGGAACTGGAGTCCGTTACTTGGATGTGGCACCTTTTCTGTGCAGCTGGTTGCACCATCTATTGTAGTTGGATCCACAGTACAGATTATTGGGAAACTGCAGAGTTAAACAGCCCCGCCAACCCCCAAAACCACTGCCACCCATCTCACTGGCTTGGATACGCCGCCCCTAGCCTTAGTCCTACCATGCACTAGTTAAATAGGAGGAAGAAACAGGTTTCATGACACTCATTCCAATTTAATTGTTGTCCCACAATTATAATACTCTGAGAAATACAGGCCCATATATGCGCATTTTCCATTTTGCGATTCCCAAATAACGAATCTGTAGAAATCGCAATTTGGGAATTGCATAACCGAATGTATGTACTTTACGATTTCCTAATAGTGATTCTTAAGGATTTACAATCGCAAATTAGGAAATCGCTAATATGCACATATGGGTTTATTAGTCCTTTTCAACCAGGGCCTGCCCCCTGCTAGCCCCATAGCATAACGTAAATACATGTGTAATCTAATGTGAAGCCTCTGATGATTGTACTGCTGCTGTTTATTGCTCATCAGACATCAATCTCAATTACCACGCATCCGACAATCACATTTTTTTGTAATTGTGCTTCCTTCTCGCAAAGGTTTGCCTTTCACTACTTGACATCAAAACGCCTTTTTATTATTTTGCATTTACTCTCTTGTTTCTGAACGAAAGATTATATGCAAATACTGCTCCGAAGCGACAAGGGTTTACCAATGATTAAACTCATACTGACATGTTTTTGTTTTTAAAATAAAATGAATATTGCTCCTTTTTTCCAACTCAGTCAGTAAGTTCAAATAATGAGATGTGCGAAAGAAGAACATAGGCTCGAGGGCAACTTCTTACCATAAGACAATTCTGCAGAAATGTTCTTATCATATGTTTCTCTGCTCCTAAAAGGTAAGCTTGTAATGGATCATCCTACACCCGCAAGACAATTCAACAGTCTTTGCTGTACAGTAAAATATCCAGGAATATAAAGTAACTGCTTTGTAAATAGGTCGTTCACATCAGGCTACATGGAATGAAAAAGGCCTCCTCACAGTACACCAAAACCACTGCACCACAATGATAGTTTGTGTCACAAAAAGGCTAAAAACACATTCCTTGAACTTTCTGGCATACAGAGAACAGGTTCTGATCCCCAGTGCCAGTCCTTTAAGCGGGATAACAAAAAGCGGGTAGGTTCTACGAGAGGGATGTGACCATTTAAGTGTAACTAGAAGTCCTTTTCAAGAGACATGGCCTGTGTATTGGCAGTTGCGGCTAATGCATGTGAACTAGAATCCTGTGCCTGACACACCATGCCTTCTGACCAGTATTATAGCAAATCCCTATTTGCGATTTCCTATTATGCGAATCGCACAATGTGATTTCTACTGAGTAAAAATTGCATTTTGCAAAGCACCATAGGCATTTGCACATTAGGAAAGGCAGTTTTACATTTCTTAACAGCTCGAAATAGTGATTCGGACCGTTAAGAAATGCAAAATTCTTTCGTAATATGTTCCTAGAATGTAAGAAGATTACTTAGTTCAAGCCAATCGTATATCCCTGTATCTTGTTGCACACAATAATGTGATCTCATTCTTGAACATGAATGTTTTTCATGCTTTTTATCAATGAAGCTTGGTACAAGCCTAAGTACACAAAATAAATCAAATGCAGACTTTGTTAATTCAATAGCAGTGGCAATGATTCCAAACAACTTTTCATTTACCAGCTGCATGCATGATTAAAAAATGTGACGAACTTCCAACCGTACTCTATTATATGATCTGGATTTAAATGGGACAATGTCAGGGCATGCCCCCCTGAACTTCAGCTGACCACTACATGGTGCAAGTCTGTGTTCCAATATACAGCATTCACACATTTCTTACCGCTGTGGCCAGATAAGTTATAAGGTAACTGCACTTATATGAAGCCCTAATGCATGGTATGCTGTTGTTAAAAGTTATCGATTTGAAGTTTTTGATGTCTAGATTGTGGGATTGTCTTCTTAGAGTGGCATCATGTGTGGTAGTTATGTCAAGAGGGATTTTAGTTTTAGTGATTTAGATAAGCACCTTATGAAAGTTGCGAGGAGACCACCTTCCACATTACACGTTCCACTGAGAATCTGGGAGATAGATGGTAATATAATCATAATAGAATTTGGCCAGATTGCATGAGGCAAGCCACACCTAAATGTTATGTTGACTTGAAGCATGATGTCAAGCAACACGGTTTACTAGTTTGTTTGATCATTCCTGCAGTCATATCTTAATGCCATGGATCCTAGTGCTTTGCTTTTATTGTTCCACAGAAATATCACGTCTCCTGCTGCAGATGAGAAAATCTTGAAGTTTTTGAGAGATGCAATGAAGGAATGTTCAAGGATATTGGATATAGAAAAAATCAGCCTTGTTTTTCTAAACAAGGACAAGTCACACTCTGGACTTCTCCCAGCCTTTGAGGTATGTACATTAGTTTCCTTGCATTAAGGTATAGAAACGTATAAAGTAAAGTAAGTCGCAGTAATAAAGGGTGCCAAGCCTTTGCTGAGCACATTTCACTCTAGGTTTCCTTGGGGGTGACTCTAACAGGAAAAGTGAACTGTAATCAGCGAATATCACAAATATAATATAAAGCTCAGATGACACCTAGTGACATATGTAATGTCCAGGAAATTCAGACTCGCCATGTTATTTTCCAACAAATGGCCCGTATAATGAAAGGGGTAAAACCGGATAAAATGAACATATGTGATTACGAATGTTCAAGGAACGTACCAAATCGATGTCAAGTGATGTTGTTTGATTGGCCAGATTAAACTTTAACTGGGTTTAGGATACTTCGCTTTGGAGAGTGTACTTACAAGACGTGTTGTGGGGTCTGTGTTCATGAGTATTTTAGTGTGTTGGGTGTGTTGGATGTAATGTGTGCAATAACTACTCTAAAGCATTGAGGTTCATGTGCATGTTGAACCCTTTGGAAATAGGTACATCCAGTGAGATGCAAACCATTTGGGCTTAAGAGAGCAGTCAGTCCCAGTCACTGGGAGAAACTTTTTGTGTGAGAGACAGATGGAGAGTGTGGTTTACAGATTTTGCATTATCTCATGCAGGTACGCCACCTTCAGTTTGATGTAAAGCAGCTCATTTTAGGGGAGTGGATAAGGTCTGTTCAGTGGTAAACGGTTGAAATGAAGTATGAAGTGAGTAATTGCACCATTCATGTGAGTCATACCTATCGGCTGTGAAGTCCTTCTGCATACAGTCAGTTTGTGTTATATTGTTATAGTGTAGCTGGTACCTGGTAGCTGCACTGGACTGGGAGATTGGTTGAAATCGAGGAGTGGCGGTGGTGAACTTAAGGGCTGTGTATTTAGTCCTTGACAGTCTCTTCCACTGTAGGAGGGGCTCTGTTCCGGGTTACTTGGATTTATGTGTGCATCATGTACTGTCTGATTTGATTCCATGAGGGGTTTATGTGTGATAATAGGGAGATGGGGACAGCCAAGGATGGTGAAAAGCAAAGCAGGTAAATGAATGAATGATTAGAGCCTTGTATAGCGCAACTTTGCCCGAAGGCGTCAAGGCGCTGAAGATGGAATGAAAAGCTGAGTGTGAAAAAGAGGAGGAATGCTAACTAGAGGTAGGCTTCCCTGAAGAGCCAGGGCTTCAAGGCCTTCTGGAACTGAGAATGAGAGGATTGATCCCTAAGTTCCGCAGGAAGGGCGTTCCACATCCTATGGACAAGGGAGGAAAAAGCCCTCCCGCCCCATCTTGCCTTCAGAATTCTGGGAACGGCAAGAATGTTTTTGTTCGCAGAGCGAAGGACCCTACCGGGGACATAAAGGGACAGAAGAGAACTGATGTCTTCTGCCCCCATCCCATGAAGAGCGCGATGAGTAAGGCACAAGGCCTTGAAGTCAATCCTGGCTTGCATGGGGAGCCAGTGCAGATCTTTCCTGATGGCTGAGCCTGATGAGCGCCTAGGAGCGTCAACAACAAACCTTGCGGCCGCGTTTTGCACAATTTGAAGACGCTGGACGAGTTGTTTGGTGATTCCCAAATAAAGTACGTTACAATAGTCCAGGCGTGAGGCAATGAGGGCTACCGTAACCTGTTTACGGGCCTCGAATGACAGGTATTGTACGATTTTCCTCAGGATTCGCAAAACCGCGCAGCAGGTTGAGGCCGTCCTGTTGACCGCTTGTCGAAAGAAAGTGAGGAGTCAAAGATCACGCCCAGATTCCGAGCTGACTGAGTGGGTGTGGGGCAGGTACCGAGAACAGAGGGCCACCAGTCCGCAGACCAAATGTCCTGCTTTCCTCCAAAAATGATCACCTCCGTTTTCTCCCCGTTAAGTTTGAGGTAGTTTCTTACCATCCACTCTGCAACTGCCTTCATACAAGATTTAAAATTAAGGGCAGTGATGTCAGCGGTATGTGAGATGGAGACCATGATCTGGGTGTCGTCAGCGTAAGATACGACTTCCAGACCAAAGGATCTGACAAGCCTGGCCAAAGGTGTTACATATATATTGAAGAACGTGGTGCTCAGGGACGAGCCCTGAGGAACCCCACACTGCACAGGCTTGACAGGGGAGAGGTGCTCGCCCAACTTGACCCTTTATTCGCGCTGAGTCAGAAAAGATGTTAAAAGACTAAGCGCTGGTCCGTCCACTTCTATTTCCTGTAGACGCCCAGCCAAAATGGCAGGGGACAGAGTGTTGAATGCGGCGGTGAGGTCGAGCAGGACCAGCAGAGTAGTCTGGCCACTGTTTACTTTCGCACAAATGATATTAGTGACAATTGTCAGGGCGGACTCGGTGCTATGGGCTTTTCGAAAACCGTGTTGGGATGGGTCAAGAAGGCTAGCGTGATCTAAAAAGGCGCTCAGATGGGTATTTAAGTGAGTTTCCAGTATTTTCGCGGGAGAAGAAAGCAGGGAGATAGGGCAAAAGTTCTTAAGGATGCCAGGGTCTAACGTGGGTTTCTTAAGGAGGGGCTTGACGATGGCCAATTTCCAAGGTTTCGAGTAAACTCCCTCAAGGATTGCCTGGCTGATCACCTCTAAAAAGGGGGGAAGTAGGACATCCCTGCATTCCTTAAAATTTTTAAGAGGGCAGGGGTCAAGAGGAGATCCAGATTTCAGGTTATCCAAAAGCAGATTAATTTGTGGAGAAGTGTGGCTCAGGGGTTAGAGGCGGCAGACCCGGAGCTGAGATCGGCCCTGGACCAGGGTTCAATTCCCCGCCTCGGCGGGTCTTGGGCTAAAAATTCCACAGACTCGATAATTCTCGCTCCGGTGCCTTCTCGACTCACGGGTTCACACTCTGCGACTCTGGGCAATAGCTTCCTTAATCTCCACAACGGCCCCTCGCGGCGGGATGCCTGGCTTTCACCTTGTGGATACCCTGCCGGGGTTATCTCACAGGGGAATACCAGGACGGGTTCCCTAAGCAAGCGCCGGGAAACCCTTTGTGGGTAGCTGTGCGCTATATAAGCTCAAATACATTTACATACATTTACATTTTGTTCTGAGGTAAGCAGAGGGAAGTTAGTGAAATAACCCCCCTGCAGTGTAACGGCGGTAGCAGCTGGTGAAAGAGTCTCCAGGTCAGAGGGGGGCCCTTTATCATGATTAAGGGCTTCTAGGCCCGAGTATATGTTCGAGATTTTCACATGAAAATAAGTGGAGATTTGATCACAAAGGTCCTGTGAGGCCTCGATGGGGTCAGGAGATTGAAGGGCACACAGGAAGTCCACAATTTTAAATAGCTCCCGAGGGGGGTTAAGGGAGGTGGTGATCTTAGTAAAGTGGGATTCCTTTTCTACCAGCACAGCGGCTTTGTACTCCTTGAGCAGTCTCTTATGGATGTCTTTTTCAAGGGGGTCAAGGTGGAGTGTCCAGAGCCTCTCCTGCTTTCTGCAGCCCTGTCTGAGCACTCTGAGAGCGTCTGAGAACCAGGGTGCTGTGGGGCGTTTCCTTGCAGTAAAGTACTGCTTCCGCGGGGCTAGAGTATCAACGGCTTTAGAAATAGCATTATGGAGGGCAAGGGCCGAGGTGTCAGTTCCCCTGATAGAAAGGGGCATAGGACTGGACAGAAAAGGGGCCAGAGTTTCATTATTTATCCATGAGTACGACTGAGTAACATTTACCTTCAAAGATGGGAGGAGGCAGCAACAACAGAGACTCCATTAAAGTACTCATCAATACCTTGGGAAATCATTCTGGGAACTTTGACAGCATACTGCAGGTGATAAAGGAGATGAGTAGTATCATTGAAAATGAGTAAAATTTGGTGCCAATCAGTGTAAGCCAGTTACAAGCTAACCAAAAATAAATCTGTCCGAAAGAATAATGGAGAATGAATCCAAGCTAGCTATATTGAGATTCAATAAATCAATCAATCAGTGGTTGGTAAAGCACGCTACTCACCCGTGAGGGTCGCAAGGTGCTGGGGGGAGGGGTTGGGAAGCTCCGGGTCAGTCGAAGATCCAGGTCTTGAGGTCTTTCTTGAATGTGTGCAGGGTCGGCGTGCCTGATGTTCACCGGGAGCTCATTCCAGGTCTTGGCTGCGATGTAGGAGAAGGCTCTCCTGCCTGTTCTGTTTCTGCGGATGCAGGGGACCTCTGCCAGGGCGAGGTCGGCAGAGCGGAGGTTTCTTTTGGGTATGTGGAAGGATACTTTCTCATTGAGGTATTTGTGTCTGATGTTGTTGAGGGATTTGTAGGCGTGGGTGAGGGGTTTAAAGGTGACCCTCTTCTCGACGGGGAGTCAGTGGAGGTCTCGTCGGTGTTGGGTCATGTGCTCGTGGTATGGCGTTCCTAGGATGAGTCTGGCTGCTGCGTTCTGGATGGTTTGAGTTTGTGAAGTAGAGCTCTGTTGATTCAGGTTCTTTGTGAAGTAACTTTAAGCCGAAGTTAACGACCTTAAGTTAAGGTCACTGTGAAGAATCTGAACAGGGCACGTACGATAACGTTAAACAGACCATACACAGATTATATGACCTTGTGGAGTTGAATCAACCACTCAATACCCAGAACCTCTTCACGAGGTTACCCTGATTGGCTATACAGTGCAGTGATAAGGAAACCACTACTCACATTATTCACAACCTTAATACCAGGGCCTAAAAATTATCAATATCTCACATGGAATGTCAGAGTGTTGAGTACTCCAGACCAACTGCCCATGATTGCCTCATTTGAGTTAGAAAAAGTGTTTCATATGATCCTTTCGTCTTATTTATTCAAAGTGTTGAGAGCATCTACGCTGGCTGTATTCTTTCGTACAATGGTCTGTGACAAAGGGAACTCAGCCAGAAAGCACAATTTCCTCAATGCTGTTTACAATGGCAGTTGAACCTCTGACAAGCAAATGGCATACACGAAGGGATACATCTCACAAGGGATACATATAGTATTGATGCATGCAGAAGTTACCCTCTTAAAGTTATGCAACCCAACAGCTACGCTTCCAGATGCCATGAAGATAGTATCAGACCTCAGGAAACTATTAGGTTCAAGAACAAACTGAGGCAAATCATACCTATTCCCCCTGAGTCCTGTAGATCACCTGATGATACCCAACACCACTCCCAGTTGGGAAACAAAAACATTTAGGTATATGGGGAAACAAATTTACCATGACACTGGATGGCTTTAGGGAGGCAATTTCGGGAAAGCTGCTACTGAGATTAAACTGACGGTCCCCTTCTGGTGCAGGCTACCTTAATACCCAATGATAGGGCATCCATTGCTAAACTGAGTATCCTCCCCTTGCTCTTGTACTATTTTGTCGCCATATTGATCATAAAACAAAGGAAATTCTTCAGGGAATTAGACTATTTCCTCTCTGTCTTTATATAGGGGATTGCGAGGAAACTAAGATGTGGAGGCCCTTGGAGGTGGGTGGAATGGGAGCACCTAATTATAAAGCATGTTATGTTATGTTTTTTTTGTCTAATATTTTTATTAACATTTTCCTAAGAGAAACACATTGCATGGTGGTACATATAAATTGGCTAGGTTTCCTGTGTTTTCAACCTTCGGAACCACGGGCCTTTCTCTGGGCTGACGGTTATCTAATACATAGTATAATTTCTGCCATAAACAATATCACCCAATTTTGCATGTCTTTGCACAAGAAGATACATCTCCTTCCCATTGATTACTGGTGTGTTAAAAACCTGTTATAGTGCTTAACTACTAACTGGGGCGTCTAACTGGGGTGATGTTTGTGAAATCCGGGATATATGAGTCAGACAGGGTTCTGGGGCTACTGCTTATCCTTCTTGTGCGTGTGGTTTACTTCAGCGGGTTGAGACCTGTCCAGTCATCACCGTCTATCTGGCTGACCTAGTGTATGAGTGGTTGCATCGTCGTACGCCGTTGCACACTTGCAGTTATGTGGGAACTAATGTGTGTGCTGCCGATCTGGGCCTGTATTTGTGAGTCTACTGGGGCTTGCGACCGGGTGTCTTAATTGTCGCGCGTTGTTTGCTGTTTGAATAGGTGTAGCAATAAGGTCCACTCCATGGTTATGGGGCGTTTACATATCCCTTTTACTTCCTCCTCCCTGAGCGTTTCCACCTCTGCTGCTGCCCATTTGTTCACTGCTCCCACCCAGGCTGCTATTGGGGGTCCCACAGGAGCTCACCAGTGCATAGATATTTCTCTTTTAGCTAGTACTATTGCTAGCGATGCAAAGCAAATTAATACTTTGTGCTGTTTCTGCCTTTGGAAGATTCCGAGTGCGCGGGTCTCCCATGTGTTCATGTTAGGAAGACCCGTGAGTTCCCTAAATGTCTCGTGGATAGTGTGCCAATATAATCCTATTGTAGGGCAGGCCCAAAACATATGCTAAAAGTCTGCGTCCGGTGTTTGACATCTGTGACAAAGGAACTGAGTGGATGGATAATACAGCTGGAGACGCACTGGCATTTGATACGCTCTGTGTAAGATATAAAATTGTACGTTTTAAAGCGCGCATTTCGGGACACCTTCTTGGGGTATTTGAGTGCCGTCTCCCATTCTTTAACGTGTAAATGGCGCCTCAGCTCTTCCTTCCATGTTTCCGGCAGCTCGTCCAATGGTTTGTTTAGAAGCTCCCATATGGCTTTGTAGAGCCATGTGATCAGGGGCCGCCCTGCTCCCATGTGCATGATTGGGTGGAGGACCGGATGTGTTGCTAGTTCTCCTCCTGTCAAATCATGATGTAAAATGTAGCTTTCTATGATTTGCCTGTGGAGTAAAAATTGGCCAGGGGAAGGTCCAAGTCTTCCACCAGCTGGCAAAAGGGTCTTAATTGTCTGTCCTCAAATAGGGATTCTATCTCGGTGAGAGTGTGCTCTGTCCATATGCGGAGCATATTAGTCATATAATACGCCTCTCTTCTGGGCCCGCCCAACAAAGGCAGTAAAGGAGAATACAAAGGCACCCCTGCAGACATACGGTGTATCCTCTGCATGCATTTACGAACTACCGACACCTGTATTGGGTATATTGGGTATGTGGGTCTCGGCTTAGTGCCGGGCAGTAGCAAGCGGCGGAGTTCTGGAGTGGGTATGGGACCTGTCGCTGTGTGGGTCTACCCCACGTGCCTTCCCACCGTCCAATAGGATAGCCACTGCAGTTGCACCACCAGAAAGTATGATTCGAAGGAAGGTGTGCCCAGCCCTCCCTGGTTGGTGGGCAGTTGTAACTTAGCCAATGCTATTCTATGTCTGCCTGCTTCCCAGTTTAGCGAGCTAAGTAGCGAGTCTAAGTCCTTGAAAAATGCTCAGATGGGATTACAGGTAAATTTGTAAAGTGATACAATAGATGTGGGAATTTAATCATCTGTGCTAGGAACACTCGTCCTATCAGTGCCAAAGGAAGGTTCTTCCAAAATCCCACTGCCGATCTAATCCCAGCCAACGTTCTACGGTGATTGCCTTCAAATATATCAGATAGGGAGTGATACAAGCAACTCCGAGGTATTGGGGGGTGCTTGCGCTCCATGCTATGCTCTGTTCCCCTATCCGAACGTCCAGAGGGGCAAGGATCGGGTGCAGTGGATAAACGGCAGACTGGTCCCAATTCACTCTGAGCCCGGATGCCTGTGCAAAATTTTCAAGTGTTGTCCATATGGTCGTCAAATCTGCGGTGATGTCCCACACATATATTAAAAGGTCATCAGCATACATGGAGACACAATGTGTGATGCCCGCTATGGGGATGCCCCAATTCTCCCCCCCCCCCTCGGCGTAATCGTATTGCAAGAGGCTCTACCTCTAGGGGAAATAGCAGGGGCGAGAGTGGGCAGCCCTGTCTTGTCCCTCTCTCCACCTTAAATACAGATGATATCTATCGTCCCATGCGAATTTTTGAGGTAAGTTTAGTGTACAAGAGGTGTGTATGTGCTAGGAGAATAGGACCTATCCCTATCCCTATCCTTTGCAGGACTGTAAACAGATATGGCCACGTAAGAGTATCGAAAGCCTTCTCGAGGTCTAAAATGAGACAGGCTGCCCTGGGAAAGGCGGCGCTTGCCTGATCCTGCACATGGAATAATCGGTGTAAACTTTGGGAAGTGTTTCTCCCCGGTACAAATCCTCATTGGTCTGGGTGGACCAGTGGCCGCAGGATTTGCATGTAATGGTCTGCCAATATCTGTCCTAGTATCTTATAGTCAGCGGATCGCAGTGTGATGGGATGATATGAGGCCAGCTGTTGTGGGTCTCGGTTTGGCTTTGGGAATGTAACTAAGACTGATTCCCTAAGGGATCCCGGGAGCTCACCTTTTTTCTAGCGCATCTGCGAACACCTCCACGAGGTGGGGGACCAGCTGGGTGGAAAAGGTTGAGTAATATTGCAGGGAGAAATCATCTAACCCTGGTGCTTTGTTACAGGCCAGGGCGTGGATTGCTTGGGTAATGTCTGTAGATTGGATCTCTGTGTCTAGTGCAGTTTTCTCAGCTGCTGCAATTTGTGGCATTGTCAGTGAATAAAGGAAGTGGTCTAATGCTCCCTGCCCAGCCTGTACTGGATTTCTGTACACCTCAGTGTAGTACTGTTGGAACAACTGTAGTATTTCTGCTTGGGAGTGCACTAGAGTACCAGTGGGATCAAGCACTTTTGTAATGGGTTTTATTTCAGTACCTTGTCTAGCTATCCAAGCTAGTAGTGTTCCTGTTTTATCCCTCTCCTTGTGTACCCTAGTTGCGTATGCCCTAAAGTTGTATCTGCGCAGGTCTGAAGCAGAGGCTGCGTGGGCTGTTTTTGCTTCCGCCATCTGAGCTATAGTCACCCTGCTCGCATCTTCCTTTTTTGTTAGAGTGGCTAGCTTCATTTCAGCTTGTGTCAGTGCTCGTTCCAGTGTCCTCTTTACCCCTGCTATTTGTTTTATACACTCTCACCGGGCTACTACCTTGAATGCATCCCATTCTATTAATTTGGACGTCACCGTTCCCGCGTTATTAGAGAAGTATTCTTGTATACTTTGGCCCTGGTCATGTTTGAAAAACCTGGTCCATCAGGAAATCCTGTGGTAATCTCCAGGTGGGTACTGGGGGGTGGGGTGGGTTTTCCATTGTAGTCTTAGTATATGTGCATCATGGTCGGAGAGGACCCTGCCTAGGTCATCTGCATGCAGAACTTTGGGGACTAGCGACCCTGTGCAAATAAATCTAGCTAGTCTTACCTATAGATTGTGTGGCATGGAGTGGAATGACTATAGTCTGGTTTGGGGATGGCGATCTCTCTATGTGCCTGTGAGTGCCCAATATGTGACCAATGTTTGGTAACGCTCCGTTAGCTTGTGGGCAGGCGAGTGTGTGGGTGGGAGGTGGTATCGGTCTATGGCGAGTTTCAATACGCAGTTATAATCGCCCCCCATTAACCATAGTATGAATTGGGCAAGGACTCCTGTCAGGTGGTCCCAAAACTGGGGTTTGAGGCATATATACTACCCAAAAGTATTGGTTGCCCATCTAGGAGGCCCTCCAAGAACGCATACCTCCCCTCTTTGTCAACCGTTCTCCGGAGTTCCTGAAATGGGTTTCCCAGTCTGACCCAGTCAGTGCCCCTCGCGCATAGGCAGAATATGACGTAGCGCATATAATCCCGCGTCGTCTGGCCCATAGTTTGTCTATCTTTCATATAGTTAAGTGTGTCTCTTGCAAGAGAGCGATCTGTGCGTTTTGACGTTTGGTATAGGAGTAAACCGTGTAAGGCTTACTTGGTGTATGGAGGCCTCTAACATTTAACGTCAAGAGGCTGACATCTGTAGTCTTTACTCTGGCAGCCATGTCGCGGTGTCTGTGAGGACTGGTGTGGCATGTCCCGGCTGGACCAGGGTGCCCGGTGATTCCCCATCAGGGTAGTGTTCACATAGAAAGAGCAGTGCTACCCGCCTGTGAGATGCTGTCAACTGGTAGTGTAAGATCGCCGAGGGGGGATTTAACTCAACAGGGAGATCATGTCCCAACTTTGAGGACTTACCACACGTGCAGTACGTCCAAACTAGACATACTGTGTTAACCTAATTCGTTTTAACCAAGGGGGGGTCATGGCTTCGAGTGTAGGTGATATTTATTCTGTTCCACCCTAGGTGACCAATGAGTCGTGAACGGTGCCTGCGATTCTCGCCGTCAATGTATACCGGAGCCCCGCTATCATGTTGTGGTATTCTACCCTCAGTCAACCCCAAGTGGTAGGGGGGTGCGGACATGTTCCCGTAACTCCCACTTGGACAATAGTAGGGTGCACGTGGTGTATTACAGATCTTACTACAGCATAGTATACTTATTAAATGAAAGTGTCCGTAGTCTGTGGGGTCATCTCTGGCAGGGTAACCGAGCCTTCTAGGGACGTATTGGTGTTGTCTACTTTATCTTCGGAGGTGAAGATGTGACGGCTCCTCTCACCATCCAAGCTTCCCATTGTAGGCCCTATTTCTGCCGCCTCTTGCAGGGCTCTCCGATAATTTGTTCAAGGTTTGGGGGCCCCACCCTTGTGTCTCTGTGCGGGGTGCGGACTGCTCTTGGGTCGCTCTATTCAACTGTTGATGTTTGCCTTTGGGGCCTCGTTTGTAGTGTAGGTCACCTCGGGGTTTCCCTGTTTGAAGATGCTGTTCCGCCCAGTCATATGTATCCTTGGGGGTCGTAAAGAAGATGGTGCGTCCCTCATACATTATTTTAAGCGGCCCGGGAAGAGTAGGGAGTGTTGAATCCCTTTTTTTCGACGCAAGCGTTTGACTTCTAAGAACGATGCTCGTTGTCATTGCACTGTTTGGGAGTAATCCGGAAACAACTTAACTGTCTTATCTGCGACCTGTATGGGCTCTTTTTGTTTGGCTGCTCTGACCACTGCGTCCCTATCCCGAAAATGCAGGAGTTTTAGTAGGAGAGGTCGAGGTGGATTTCCTGGCAGATTTGCAAGAATCTTGGCTTAGATTTTCCCATCACAGATAACAAGAGAAATCGAACGATAGGACCCCGAAAGGACAGATGGTTTGTCCTTCTTCTTAAATATGACAATATTAGCCTCATCCCAAGATTGTGGTGTGCCCCCCATTTGCACTGCTTGAAAAACAGCAAGCATATCCATTTTGAGATCTTGATAAAAGGTCCTATAGACCTCCGAGGGAAGCATATCAGGGCATGCAGCTTTTCCGATTGCAATACTATTGATAGCCTGCTCTAATTCATCAATAGGTAGAGGGGTGTACAGCATCTCGGCTTCCTCCAGACCCAACCACTCCAATAATAAATTTTGGAGCCCCAGAATTTTGAGGTATCGGCCCGTATCTTGCCCTGTGTAGAGTTCTGTATAGAAGTCATAAAAAACCTTAAGGATCTCCTAAGGAGGATCATGTATATCACCCAGAGCATTCTTCATACCATTTATTCTCTGTCCAACCTCCTTTGTTCGTAATTTCTGAGCTAGGCAATGCCCTGTGGCCTGCCCATACTCGTAGAAATCCTTTATATAAGTTTGATATTTTTTCGTGATTTCCTTGCTCTATAACAAGTTGATATTGGCTTTGTACCTGGCCACACCAGTTTGAAGATCAGTGATATCATAGCCAGCCAAGATCCCCCCTGCCTGATTCTCTTTCACTGTTTTAAGTTTATTATATAATTCCTGCATTACTAGTTTGGCTTGCTTCTGCTTATATAGTCCATAGTTCAGGACTTTCCCTCTAAAACAAGCTTTAAATGTATTCCAAACAACCCCATGTGACATGGAATGTCGATTGGTTTGAAGGAAGTCCTTTATCAAAACCTTCATGTGGTCAATAAAAATATTGTCCAGGAGGAGTTTCCTAGCAAAAGTAAAACCCCTTGGAGCTATACATGTACCAAGTGTGGGAATATCCAATACTAATGGCGCATGATTGGAAGTGATTCTCGAAAAAACGTGTATCTTAATTCCTGTGAATAGTAAAGGAGATACAAAAAAGTACTCAAGCCATACTAGCTTGCTGTGTGGGCGAGAATAGAACGTAAACCCTGAATATTGCATATGGAGAGTGCCCCATACATCCTTCAGGCCATGATCAGACAGTAGATGATGTAATGCTTTAAAAATCCTAGGTTTTCACCTTTATAGTTCTGAATACCAGATTGGAGTTCTTTCCCACTCAAATTAATATTAAAATCCTCGCACAGCACCAATGGAGTAGGCCATAGAGCAGTTCCAAATGTAATTGCTCAAGAACGGGGGCCTCATCAAGATTAGAGCCATATAATGTACACAGCGTGAACTTTACTCTCCCAGAATATATTCCAAAATAGCCCAATGTCCTTGATTATCAGATAACACGCGTCCTGTTGTTTGTATTGCCGATTTCGCTAACACCGCCACCCCCCCTTGTTATGGCTGCAAAGAACACATAACCCAATTCTGACAGGATCTTTCGCTTTCCCAATAGTATATGCGTTTCCTGCAAAATCAACACAGTCACCTCATCCTGTTTTTTCCATCTAAGGCGGATTCGTAAAATCAGTAGGTTCCTCACTAGAGATGCTCTAATTTTAGTCATCCTAGCATTGATCACTTCCAGACTCGACTATGCTAACACGTTGTATGCCGGAATTCCATCAATCCATCTTCACCGGCTGCAACTTGTCCAGAACCAGGCAGCCCGCCTGATTTTCCACCAGCCAAAATACCAACATGTCACCCCTCTTCTGCGTAGCCTCCACTGGCTCCCCATCACTAAACGCTGCATCTTCAAACTGGGCTGCGTCACTTTCAAAGCCCTATCTGATCTAGCCCCTGCTTTCATCTCTTCTTGCCTGACTCGGTATGTCCCCCACAGAGACCTCCGCTCTGCAACTCTCAATCTCCTGGTTACTCCTAAAACCAGGCGGAAAAAGCATGGTGGCCTGAGTTTCTCTGCCATGGCCCCCTCCACCTGGAATTCCCTCCCTACTGCACTCCGCCTCTGCCCCAACTATGATCACTTTCGCAGATTACTGAAGACCTTCTTGTTTCAGTCAACACTTGAGTAATTCCCCTCCCCAGCTGCCGTTATGTCAAGAGCGTCATGAAACCGTTGGTGAACGTGCGCGGTACAAATACTTTTAACGTAACGTAACGTAACATAACACACTAGATCGGGCTGAATCACATGGAGCTCTGCGGCAACTCTTGTCTCTTATTATAATTATTTAACCCACAGACATTTAAAGAGCAGATTTGAAGACCTATCTTAGCCATTGATTAAAGATGGGTACCAACACTTGCTCCATTCTGATATAGCAAAAACTTTAACATAAGAAAGCGAGCCCTTGCTCAATTCTCTACTAAAAAAAAGCCTAAGGTTTATCGAATTCATAAGCTTAACAATACTGTGGATTAATTTCTATTTTTACCCCACCTCACCCATACCAACCCCCACCTGAAACTCCAACCTACCAAACTCCCTCCCGAACCCACCCACCCCCCCTCCCCAACCCTTCAAGAAGGCTTTTGGACTGATGGTCCCTGTGATGACAAACTCCCGCCACCCGGATGTTCCCCCCGCCTCTATCCCTACCCTATGCATAACACAAAGCAACAGTAGAGCAACAAACAGCCCAATATATCATGTAAATGTTGCAGGTACCACAAAATTACTTTTATGCATAATAAACAGAAAACCACATAGGGTACGATAATACAAGAAAGGAGGAGGAGATACCCAAGCCACAACTATACATCCACCAATTTCCGATGGTCATCTCTGTGCAGGTTAAAATATGTGGCTTATGCTCCAAATCTGTCTTCCATCGTTACTCGTGAGTGTTCGATTTCCACCAATACCTTGTCCAGTTTGTCGGACATTGATGTCGGTGTTGCAGCGTCCACCTCCGCTCTGGAGTGTTTCATTGACTGGGAGGACTGTCTTGTGTGGGCTGGTGTTTGCGGGTTCCCAGCTACACGCTGTTGACCCAGTCTTAAATTCACTAAGGGTGCCATGGCTCGCAATACACCCTCCGGTGGCAGAGCGTTCATCACAGTGGTACGTTCTCCTATTCAGGTCCCCCCGGTTTTTGAGGTGTATTGACTTCCCTCTTCTTTATGGGTGTTCCTCCGTCTCATCACTGCACGTCTTCTCCGGTATGCGTCACCGTTCCCCTCACTTACCGCACCTCAGGTCCTGGCGATGATCACCGAGCCCATCTCAGTGAGACGGCGGGTCCAGAAGGGTAGGAGCAAGGGCGGTTGGATACCCCCCTACCCTCTGTTGATCCTTTTATGGGGTACTTTGTTGCGAGCGCTGAGAGGGGACAGCAACACATCCTTGTTTGTGATCAGATGGTCAGGGGACCGATGGGTGTTCGCCCCGTCATTACATGAAATGTGACGTGGTCTTGGTTGATGCAGAGCGCAGGGGGTGTTTCCGCCCGTCTCCCGGTTTAGGGTTTCCGGTTCTACTACAGCATTAGAGGGCCCCTGATCCCCAGCCATGTTCCATCCCGCTCCCGGGGCTGGAAAGTGTCCTCCTGATGGCTCCGTCACAACTTAAGCGCTCAGCTGTGTCTCCCCCGCTACCAGGTCCCGCTTCTGCCCCCCACGTTGGGGCTTAGGGCCTATGTTGGTGAGCCTGCCTCTGCAATGCCTCCACTCCGCAGTCTTCGGGATTGGGTGCCACTGCGTGTAGGCCTACGATCCCCCAGCGAGAGTCCAGTCTCACTTCGAGTTTCTGGGGGCAGGTACCCGCAATCGCGCACAGGTGATATGCCGCCCCATAGCTGGTGGCTTCAACCCAGGCGTTCACCTTAATCAGCCACGTTGAGCTGCCACTGCTTACACTGATGTCCGCCTCGAGTTCCTTGTTCGGCGTCAGGGGTGTCACAAAGATATTCCCATATCTCCAGGCACCGCCATCTTGATAAACAGACCTCCAATGTTGATGGGCCCGCATTGGGTGTTTCCTGCTGCTGCTACTGTGTGATTCCACAACGGTCAGCTGGCTCTACTCCGCACTGTCCCCGAGGTCGGTGTGAGCTCTCCGACGTGGGCAGCGGATCTTGTTGTCTCCGTAGCGCGGACCTATGAGCTGGGCGCCGCCATTTTGTCTCGGTCCGCCCGCTCGTCAGTCCCGTCCCCGGGCCGATTTCGCATCCCTGCCTCACCAATCTTATCTGGGATAGGTGTGGGGGCTCCTCTTTGTCCACCAGACTGCCCCATCTCGGTAATCTGGGACCACCGGCACCTGTAACTGCTGATTGTTCTGGCTGCCTGCCGGAGCTCTACTCAGCCACATCCTCAATTGCGGCTACCTAGGTCGCATGTTATGGTTTTGACATTTATCACTCGCACAGGTACTCCGAGGAGTGTCCCTGCGCGTGCCTAAGAGGTAGACTGACATCATCTGCTAAGAATTATCTGGAGAGGAATGTCTTCAGTTGCTTCCTGAAAATCCTCAGGGAGCAGATAGCACGAAACTCCACCAGAAGCTGATTCCAAACCTTATACCCTAGATAGCCCAGAGAAGAGCAACCAGATTTTTGTTTACGGACCTTAGGGACAATCACCAGAAGTTTGTTGGAAGAGTGAAGCAGCCTGCAGGGGAATAGAAGTCAAATATGGATTGAAGGTAAGCCGAGCCATGACCATATAATGCAGAGTGCACAGTGATAAGTGCCTTGAACTTCACCCTCATACCCACTGGGAGCCAGTGCAGAGCTTGAAGATGGGATCGGACACTTGTTCACTTGGGAAGGTTGAGCAAAAGTCTGGCCGCATCATTCTGGATCACCTGCAGTTTCTTAAACAGGTGGGCGGGCCGGCCGACATAGAGAGCGTTGGCATAATCTATGCTGGAAGTTATCAGAGCTTGGATAACCATTTTCCTAGCAGAGATGGGGAGCCTTGGGAGGAACTTTTTGAGAGATTTCAGAATACTGAAACAAGAGCCCGATAAGCTTTTGATCTGTGGACAAAATGAGAGTTTATCATCGAACCAGAAGCCCAGCTTTTTTTTACTGGTCTGTCGTGGCTCAATCTGGCTTCTGCATCTGGCATAGCACGGAGTCTACGTTGGTCGAAATATCAGAAGCCATTTGGGAGTCTCTTGATGCAGGCGGCAGAGCTGCCCTGGTGCTGCTGGACGTCTCTGTGGCATTTGATACGGTCCCCCATGCTTTGCTATTGGCCCATCTCCGGACTCTCTGAGTTGATGGTCTAGCCTGGAGATGGTTTGAATCATATCTGGCGGATAGATCCCAGCAAGTCTGGGTCCCTCCTTTTGCAGCCCCTCCCCAAGCCTTAAATATGGGTGTTCCTCAGGGGTCTATATTGAGCACCTCTCTTATTTAACATTTATATGTTCAAGTTCAAGTTCAAGAATTTATATGGCGCACTACTCACCCAGAGGGTCTCAATGCGCTTGGGGAGGGGGTTCATTATTTATTGAATAGCCAGGTTTTAAGTTCTTTTCTGAAGGAGATGTGGTTCTGTGTAAGGCGGAGGTGAGTGGGGAGTGAGTTTCAGGTCTTGGCCGCCAAGTAGGAAAAGGATCTACCTCCCATAGTGGATCTTTGGATACGCGGAACTGCGGCGAGGCCTTGATTGGAGGATCTTAGTTGGCGGGTGGGAGCGTAGAAGGATAGTCGGGTGTTGAGGCATTCGGGCCCTAGTTTGTAGAGGGCCTTGTGTGCGTGGGTGAGGAGACGGAATGTTATTCTCTTGTTGACGGGAAGCCAGTGGAGGTCTTTCAGGTGGCCGGTAATGTGATCTTGGCGAGGGATGTCCAAAATGAGTCTCGCTGATGCGTTTTGGATGCGTTGGAGTTTTTTCTGTAATTTGGCTGTAATTCCGGCGTAGAGGGTGTTTCCGTAGTCTAGTCGACTCGTAACCAGTGCGTGGGTGACAGTCTTTCTTGTCTCGGCGGGGATCCAGTGGAAGATTTTTTTGAGCATGCGAAGTACGTTGAAGCAGGAGGATGAGACGGCGTTGACTTGTTTGGTCATCGAGAGTGAGGAGTCTAGGATGAAGCCAAGGTTACGTGCATGGTCCGTGGGTATGGGTGCTGAGCCCAGATCCGAAGGCCACCATGAGTCGTCCCAGGCAGAGGGGGATGATCCTAGGATGAGCACTTCCGTTTTGTCTGAGTTAAGTTTTAGGCGGCTGTTTTTCATCCATACGGCTACTTCTTTCATGCCTTCATGAAGATTGGTTTTGGCGGTGTTAGGGTCTTTGGTGAGGGAACGGATCAGCTGGGTGTCGTCAGCGTAGGAGATGATGTTAAGGTTGTGTTGACGCGCGATGGAAGCGAGTGGACTCATGTAAACGTTGAAAAGGGTGGGACTGAGTGATGATCCTTGTGGTACACCGCAGATGACTTCGGTGGCCTCTGATTTGAATGGGGGAAGTCGGACTCTCTGAGTTCTCCCAGCTAGGAACGATTCAGTTGGCCGAAGTTCTTGGGTCAAAAGTGATTTCGTCAACTGACGATACCCAGTTGTTATTCTCTTGGGACAAGCACAGCTGGACCAACTGCTCACAGACAAAAACCTGCCTCTCTGCTGTGTTCCATTGATTGGCGGGTACACAACTGAAATGCAGCGCAGACAAAACAGAGATTCTCCTCTTTGGAAACTTCTCACCGCAGCTGTGGCCCGGCCAGAACTCATCTGTTACATCTACAAACATCGATCAGACATCTTGATAAGTTTGAAATTAGCTCTATCTTTCTACTAACTCACCAACTCGATGATTAAAAAAAGAAATCCAATTACAAATTGAAAAGAATTTCAAACCCTACACACACCAATAAACCTCAACTCTAGTTACACTAATTAGTTTTGAGAACCCGGGACCCTGTTCTCACTTTCAGAAATACCTTCCAACGAGACCTTTCTGATAATTTGACTGAAGAAAGTTCTTGACTGTCCCTACGATCATGCCTAGGTTCCAAGACCCAGGACTAACTTTTTTATTAGCACCCTGAAAAACGAAACACAATTCGTGTCATCTTGTACCATAAGACCTTAAATCAAGACATTCCTCTCCACATGTTGTAGTTCCAATGGACCACCCCACCCATAAACACAATGTATGAGCCAACTCTCTGTTGTCTTGGATTGGGTGGTGTTTTATTTGATTTCCCTTAAGGGAGAGCAGGGGGACGGAGCAGGGCTGTCTATCACTTATGCCTCTTCACAGTTCTAAGCCACTTCAGATGATATGGAGCCAACTAAAACAGCCTGTTATTGTGCTTTGACAGGTCATAGGCGGCGGTGCAGGTGACATGTCATATTTACCTCAAAATAAGTGGCCTGATGCAATAAATTAAATACCAAATTGCATTACATCACCATGTTATTGAACAGAGTTTCATATCCAGCAGTATGGGGAATAACTGTAGTTGCACCTTCTATTGGTTCCACTCCATCTGTGTTTTTAGGCTAATACTTCTATTATATTTTTCAGGTTGTGCTGGTCTGCCAGCAGCATGGACTTACTATCTCTCCTCTGCTGCTCAAAGAAGTCCTCTGCAGTCAACATATGTGCGTAAAAGGCAGAATAAGGCAAGTGAACAGTTATAAAAAGCATATGTAATTTGTAGAGCAAGAGGTGTGCAAATGGATTCAGTACAATGTGAAATTCCCTGTTACATGGTTCTGTGTGCCATTCACATTGAAGAGTAGAGTAAAGATACAGAGTACCCCTTACATGGAGGAATATTTGATTGTCAGAACCCCTTTTAGAGAGCCACGGGGCACGCAGGATTTATGGGGCCTTTTGGTGGTTGTGCCCTTTTACTCCTGATGTCCCGGGGCCAGGGCCGGCTTTAGAGCTGGTGGTGCCCATTGCACCAATTATTTTTGGCAACCCGCCCCCATGACCCCCTCTTCGGATTTCCTCACGACAACTAGGCAAAGGTGCCCCTCATATCTCCATAGCCCCTCTCGCTAAAACATTTAATTTATTTTAAAGCACTGGTAAAGGCTGACTTTACTAATAAGAATGTATATTTACCCAAACAAACACTTTTCAGCAACTTAAGGAATAGATAATGAAAGACTGGGGAATGTCCTAATCTATTTTATGCAGTGTGCATGCAGCTTTTTGATGGCTGTTCATAAGATTCCCCTTTGTATATTAAGGTTGCATCTTATGAACTGCGATGACAAAAGGATCTCTGTGACAAAAGCAGTAATCCATTCAGCTAGCCATACAAAATACAGATCTGGGATCTGATTAGTATGCGTTCTTTGCAGTAGGCATAGTAACCCTCAGTGCTACTTTATGGGGAGTCAAAACTGCCCCTAGACAAAACTCTGATCTCTCTCTCTAGCAGGAACATTAATCACAAGAGTAATATTGACATTTGTATTGCTGCCTGAAGCCTGGACACACAAGGTACTCTGCAGAAGGTGTTTTGAAATCATAAGTTATTGCTAAAAACAGCAGCCCCCCTAAGGTCAGCGCCCCCTCCCCAGGTCAGCATCCTGTGCGGTCGCACAACCCTAAATCTGTTCCTGCCTGGGGCCAACCTACTATGAATCCTGCTCAACTGGGCCAAGTACACCTTCTGAACTTGTCTCTCAGTGGTAGCTGTGGTGGAGCAGTAGATACAGGTCAGTGAACATGTCTAATAACTCAAAATGCAAACAGTGCAAAGAATACATCATTATCCAGCCAAATACCTGCTTTTAGATGAAAAGTAGTATTTTTTCTGACTTGAGCCTGCAGTGAAGTATGACATTCAGAAGCAACAACACAATCCCCCTTAAGGTCGGGACTCTAGTAGTTGTCAGGCGAATCCCTGACCCATCCTCCTTCGTGTATCGTGTTCAGGGTTATTCCCCATTTGCTGGCGGCTGCATCAGGGAATGCAAACTATTAGGCCATACTCAAGAGTTCTACCTTTTGTAACCCTTTAGTCTTTAGTCAAAAGTGTCTGTGGTGCTGCAGCACCGTTAGCAGCGAATCCTCAAGGGCCCAACTGGCCCAGTTCCCTTCCTGCCCGCTCCCGCAGTACAGAGAATTAATCGCTGCAGCAGGCGCCTTCAACGTGCACCCACAAATCCTTCTCAGTTTGGAGAAGTCCGGAAGCCTGAGGCCCACATTGAGCACCCAGTGATGCAGGCTCTTTGTCCTGAGCAGCGCTGACAGATGTCTCTCAGATGTCAGCTCCCTGCTCCGGAAAATGCAGTTTGTTGATTTGGCTCAACCGGGTGGAGATCCTTTCTTCAGGACCTTTTGACAGCGCATCCAAGTCTTTGGCAACTCTGGTACCAACAGTTCCAGCTGGAATACAGGGTTGCCACAGTACATGCTGATGCAAGCTGATACGAGAGCAGACTCTTCAAGTTTAAGCTGCCTAGCCCAGATGGCCACAATTCATGATACTCCTTCAAATTGGTACTTTACCAGTGGCACCCTCTGGCAGTAAGGTGGTTCGGGGGATAGCAAGACCTGCACAGGGCTCTATCCAGGACTCAGTCAATGGCGGCCGTCTCCTGGCATATGAGGATCACCAAAAACAGTCCTACACAAGGTTGCTGAGGCTCACAGTTCCCAGGCAGGTGGTCTTTGTTTCCCTGGGTGATGCCCTCTTACCCAGCAGCAAAACTAACAGGCCTTGGCTGCAAGTCCTGGTCACAGGCAGAAGTGTTGCAGAGCTCCCCCTTCTCATACAGCTCAGCTAGCTGCTTGGCAGATGACACATTTTTGGGGACTCAACCTTCCCTTCTTATGTCCATTTTCAGACATCAAATGTGATTTAGGGTTTGAGTCTTTTGAAGTTTTAAATTGGGGTTCTACTTCTTTTGAAGTGGGCACTTCTTTGTTTCGTCTTTCTTCATGAAAGATGTCTGTCACAGCAGGCAGGACTCCAAAGCTGATTAACTCCCACCAGAATTCATGGGAGGGACCAGAGTTCACACCTAGATGCCAGTCACAGTGTTATTTGTATTAAAAAGTTAATCCCAGACTCCAAGACCTACTCTGATTCACTAAACAGCCCCATCTCTCTTCTTGAGATACGCCCAGGCCACTTCCCTGTGATCTATCACTGAATCAAAAAGCAGTCTGTTGAATTGCAAAACGAGTCTCTTCCTTTTCCCACCAGTGTGTTCCCACCCAGCTCATAGGAATGCAGCAATCCATAAATCTGTCTGCGGTATTCCTCTTCTCCTCATGTCTTTACCAAGAAGGCCTGGAGTTCCCATAATGGAACCCAGGGTCCTCCATGCAATGCACCCTTGTAGGCACGTTTACTCAGTGTACACTCACAGCACACTTACTGCCCAGCACTATTACATTTATGCTTTGTGCCCTTACGGCGGCTAGGGTAGGTGGTGATAGATCCTACTCTGACCCGTTCGCTGTGCAGAGGCACCATTGGCTTTACTCATGCTTAAAAACTTTTAATATTGTACTTTTTAACACTGCTGCGCCCAAGTCTTGCGCAGAGGCGCTCTCGCTTATTTTTACTTTATTTCATCTGCTGATCCCCACTGTGTGTTAACGCATACCTGAGCTCTTATCTGGGGGTGCTGAGGTGTGCCTTCCCTGCCCCGTTCCACCGCAGCTGTTGTGCCGATTGAGTGGAGGGCGGGCAGCCATTTTGGGTGTAGTCCCGGACCCCGGCTGGACTAGTAGCAGCGTTTTAGCTGGGGGAGGGAGGTGCACCCATAAATTGAACATGCCCTTCCGGACACGCATCACACACGCGCTGCGGGCGCCGCTGGCGTGCCAAAGGTAAACCAAAGGTTAGCCCGTCTGCGCCGTTCGCACCCTGGTGCGCCTAGCGCCAGCCATGCTGTCTGTTTTCCCCCTCTTCCAGTGGCTGATCCAAAGAGGTACTCGCAGGAGGAGTTATTTGCACTTAATACCGCAGATTGTAGAGGCGTCCAGTCGTGGGATGTCTCTGATTGCTCCCATAAAATCTGTCCTCTTTGTAACTTCGCCTCCCCCTTACCCTGGTCGCTCTCGCCCCTATATTTGACAACAAACAAACATTAACTGCAGCCTTAATAAATGCGCCCCTGTGGTTGAACTTATCATCCTGAGAGGCTTCAAAATTATTAGGGCTGACCGCGCCGCTGGGATAGGCGGGGGTGTCCGCTGTTGTTTTTAGAGATTCCTGGTCTTTTCTTAGCGAAACTTCCAGCGAACTAGGCGGTGGGGAGGTTCTTCACTTCTCCTTCGTCCTCTCGCCCCATTTTATGCTGGGTGGCACGTTGATTTACCGTCCCCCAGGTCCTTCTGGACCTTTCCTTAAGGCTCTGGAGGACGTGATCGTGCCCCGAGCTTTGAGGTTCCCTAAGTTTCTCCTTCTGGGGGACCTCAATATTCATGTAGATGTGGGCGAGTTGCCGGACTCAATAAGTCTGCTGGAATCCTAGACTTAGCCCAGCTGTCTCAGTGGGTAAAACTGCATACGCACTCGGGGGGCCATCTTTTGGACGTAATTTGCTCTAACTTTGCCCTAACATTATCTGACCCTGAAGCTCTCTCCTGGACGGACCATATGCTGATCAAGTTTTCCTGGCCCCTAGCCAAATCATCCTGCGCTAATCTGCCGAGCACCCACCATCAGAAGATCAATCTACCTGCTCTGACCAACGCTCGTTAGCAGGGTCGCCCAGTACTAGGTTCCGAGCTTCACGCTGCTGTGCAGCAGTTTAACACCTGGATCTGCTCGGGGTGGGGGTCGCCGCGAAACACGGCACTGGCTCAAACAAGCGTTCTACACCCTCCAAGCCCTGGTTTTCACATGCCCTGAAAGAAGTAAAGCTTAATTGCAAAAAGCTGGAGAGAGGCTGGAGACGCGCATATTGTCCCACTGCCAAGGGGGCTCTACGTGCGGCTCAGAAGGAATATTATGCCGCCATTAGGTTGGCCAAGAGCGAGTACTATGCAGGCAGGATTTCTAGGGCCAATAATAACAGCAAGGAAATCTTCTCTATCGTAAAAAGTTTTCTCTCCCCTTGTGCTGAACAACCTACTGTACCTTTGTCCGTACAATGGTGTGAGGTTTTATCCTCTTTTTTCACAGACAACATTTCCTGGGATTCAGGACAGCCTGCGCACAATTTGTCTGGGTCAGAGCAACCAGGATACGTCCACCCCACACCTCCTCCCTCTTTTACTCATGTTTTCAATGTACTTTCCCCTCCCACTGAGGCCGACACTTTAGCTGTCCTCAAATCTATGATGTCCGGGTCCCCTACTGATCCTTGCCCGGCCCGCGTTTTAGGAGGGGTCTATTCCGAGGTGGTTGAGATCATTAGCCTCTCGTTTAGGACTGCCACAGTTCCCGACTGTTGGAAACAAGCCAAACTGCTGCCGCTTCTTAAAAAATCAGGATTAGACTCAGTAGTCCTAGCCAAATATCGGCCTATCTCCCTGTTACCGGTGTTGGCCAAAGTATGTGAGAAAATTGCTTTTCGCCAGCTGGATGCTTTTGTTGAAGCTTCCCACGCTCTTCACCCTGCTCAATCTGGGTTCTGCGCTGCGTATAGCACCGAGTCAGCACTGGTGGAAATGTCTGAGGCCATCAGGGAATGCCTGGACACCGGCGGCAGAGCAGCTCTGATTATGCTAGACCTCTCTGCCGCCTTCGACACGGTTCTCCATCAGTTGCTGATCACCCGGATTGCATCCATTGGCATGACTGGTTCTGCATTAGAATGGCTGACCTCATTTTTGACCAGCCGGACTCAGCAAGTGTGGATGCCTCCATATTCTTCCTCGTCCAAGCTGCTTTCCACTGGGGTACCACAGGGGTCCACATTAAGCCCCCTGTTGTTTAACATCTATCTGACTCCCCTGATCTTCTTGGCCAAAGAATTAGGTGCAAAAATACGCAGACGACACGCAGCTGCTGTTCACCTGGCCGGGCACGGATTTGGACACTTCATCGGTCCAGACGTGCCGCTCCTCTGTCATCAACTGGCTCGCTCTCGCCCAGCTTAAATGCAATGAAGATAAATCTGAAATACTTCTCTATGGGCAGTTTCCACCTAATTTTAGAGAATCTCTATGGCCGCCTGATGTCCCATACCCTTGTTCTGTTGGTAAACCAGCTAAAAACCTGGGGGTTTGGTTTGGGGAAAACTTAAAATTTGATGAGCATATTAAAAAATTAAAGTGTGGCTTCGGCACCCTTAAAGCTCTTCGCAGGTTTTTTCCCTTGCTCCCGAGGACGTCCAAAGAAACAGTGGTAAGGGCTCTCATCCTTTCTCGCCTCGATTACGCTAATGCCCTGTTCACTGGCATTCCTGTCTACCTTACCAATCGTCTTGAGATCATACAAAACGCGACGGCCAGACTCCTTTTCAACATCTCACGGCAGTCCAGCGTTCGACAGCATCTGCGTAGCCTAAACTGGCTCCCTGTCGCGCAACGGGTTGTGTTTAAATCTCTCAGCTTTGCACATAGAGCCATCCACGGTCAGGGGCCGGTGTACCTGTGGAAGCGTTTCTTCTGGTACTTACCCAACCGTCCCCTACGGTCAGCCACCCAACATCTGCTGACTGTCCCACGCTTTGAACGCTCCCGCCTTGGGGGACAGTCTATTACCGTGAAAGCAGCCGTCACTTGGAACGCCCTTCCCCCGCTGCTTCGCGCTACTCAGGAGTTCAATCTTTATAAAAAAGCACTTGAAACCCACCTTTTTAAAATGTCATTGTAATTAGTCTAGTTTTTCTGCTGCCTATCTGCATTTCTACGCACCAGGATAATCCTGAGTAAATGAGTGCGCTACAAAACTACTAATAACATAACATAACATAGCATAACATGTACACATGCATTCAGCACACACACTTAGGGCCTGATTATGAGCGAAGGCGGGCAGTACTCCACCGCTGCACCCCCGTACGGCATAGACTCGCTGCCCACCAGATTACAAGCTATTTGTAGTCTGGCGGGCGGGAGGCATGGCATTGACAGGTTGGAGCCTCTTTCAAAGGCCACGGTGCCTTTGAAAAAGGCACTGCAATGGGAACACCTCACAAGGTTCCTGCACAAGGTTCCTCACAAGTCTATGATGTGCAGGAACTGCTGTGCAAGCGCACAGGGGGACACATTTTATGCCTCCCTGTGTACATGCACAAGCAGAGGAGACACAGGTTTAGGGCCCCCTTTGTTTCCTCTCCGCCAGGGTTGACTTGGAGGAGGAACCTCCATGTCACTGCTCATGGAGAGGAAACCCGTAATATGCCTGGCGAGACCGCAGCAGTCCCGCCAAGCTTATTGCAGATTCTGACCGCCGCACCACCTCCAGGTAACAGTGGTTCCCTGGCAGCGTCGGCAGTCGTAATGGGCCAGTTGTAACACCACCACCGAGCCGCCACGAGTCTGGTGGTCCGTGGACCACAGACTGGTAATCAGGTCCTTTGTGTGTGCGCATTGTTCAGCACTAAAGCTTTTTTATCTTTAATCTGGGTGTAGTTTCTCAAAACAAACACACTGCCAGCACACACACTTACTAAGTGTATTCTCAACAACTCTTCACGTGCTATCCTTGCGTATGCACGGCACAGCACTACATCTCATATGTAATGTATTCCTCTCAGACATGCATACACCCAGTACATGTATCAACCACACATGTACTGCACATTACTGCTCCATCCTTGTAATGTACCCTTCCAAAGCAAACATACAACCAACTCAGAGTATCTACTCCTGTGCTGCCCTGCGCAGCACTCCACATCTACTGGATGCCGACCAAGGGTGAGTTAAGCAAACAACAGCTGAACTGTTAAAAAGGTGAGTGAGCTTCTAGGCCTTACTTCAGTGACACTGGGTAAAAAAGGTTCTGTTTACTACTATTAATCTCTAAACTGTATGCTGCAACCATCGCGCTTGTGCTGCTTAACTCCTGGTGAAGGCGGTAGCCTTTCACCACTATAAGGGTAGACCTTTGGACCTGGTCCAACAATACACCTACATTATCCGTGTTCACCTATGACAACAAATCCGCATAAGGGTTCCAGACAACAGTACAGTAGGCGCTCAGGGCAGGGGAACAGGTCACTATCCATGCAGAGGACTTTTCGGTCACAACACTCAGGGAAATGCCCTAGTCATCAGCCATCAGCCAGATTTAAGAAGCTTTATCCTAATTTTGCATGAAAAATAATATGTGATAAATTACATTCAGCGCGACTGTCCTCCATCACTATATAACTGTTGCTGTTGTTGTGATGAAATCTGATGATGAAATTTGATGGTGTTTGTTGAAGGCCGCTGCCTTTGCTTGAAGTCCAATAGGGCCCGATTCACAGAACTAACTTAAGACAAAATCCTAAACTTACTACCATTTTCATATTCACAGAAGGCACTTACTCATTTTGGTATTCACAGAAGACACTTACTCTTTTTGGTATTCACAGAAGACAATTTTTCTCAATTTAGTAGTAGTAAAGTTAGGACTCCTAACTTTAGGACTCCTAAATGCCTTCTGTGAATACCGAAAGTCTTAAAATTAGGATTTTTCTCAGTTTAGTAGTAGTAAAGTTGAGAAAAATCCAAATGTTAAGACTTTCGGTATTCACAGAAGGCATTTAGGAGTCTGAAAGTTAGGAGTCTGTTAAAACGAAGTAGGAGGCTTAGACATGTCTTGAAGATGGTAATAGTAGATTTATACTTGTAGTAATCTACAGGTTCTCAGTTACAAGAAGATCCATAGTAAAGCCTGGAAATGCCTAGGAATGCCCCACCAGGAGCAAGGTCCTCTCTACTCAGCCCATCACACCAACTGATTCCCCACTAGATACAAACCAACCCCAACATTCCAAGTGACCTCACCACAGGCTGAGCAGACAGGCAGAGAACCACAGTGGAGAGACTGCATTAGTAAATAGCACATTACAACAGAGTCCTAACTTTACTACTACTAAATTGAGAAAAATACTAATTTTAAGACTTTCGGTATTCACAGAAGGCATTTAGGAGTTTTAAAGTTAGGCATCCTAACTTTACTACTACTAAACTGAGAAAAATCCTAATTTTAAGACTTTTGGTATTCACAGAAGGCATTTAGGAGTCCGAAAGTTAGGAGTCCTAACTTTACTACTACTAAATGGAGAAATATCCTAACTTTAAGACTTTTGGTATTCACAGAAGGCATTTAGGAGTCCTAAAGTTAGGACTCCTAACTTCTGTGAATACCGAAATGAGTAATTGCCTTCTGTGAATACCAAAATGAGTAAGTGCCTTCTGTGAATACCATAATGGTAGTAAGTTTAGGATTTTGTCTTAAGTTAGTTCTGTGAATCAGGCCCATCGTTTGCACATAGTTTGCAACATAATTTTAATTGAATTCTGATTTTAGGGATCATCCAAAGTTTTGCATGGTGAGCATCTGTAAAAGTAATAATGTTTAAATAAATCTGTAACAGTAGTAATGTATATAATGTGTCTACTAACATTTTGAACATTTGCACACATTCCCTGATAAGCCACTGTGTCCTTAGTAGCTCACTCACTGTTCAGAGCTTTTTTATCAAATTTGTTTTAGCAAACTGTAGTGTGTTCTTGCTTTCAAAAAAGATTATGGGGCATATTACCAACAACTAGCGATAATTTTTGTCTCTAACTTGTTTAGAGACAAAAATTATCGCCGCACATCGGCGATTTTTATCGCAGATAAACCTTGCTATTAACAAGGTTTATCGCAAATGCGATAAAAAACGGCCGAAATGCATGAATATCGCTGAAAAGTCAGCGATATTCATGCATTATCGAGCAAATGCTCTTAGCCATGTTATCCACCTCCCATTGGATAACATGGCTAAGAACTGCTCAGGGCAGGTGTTAGCTTTTGGAGATAATCCCGCTTAGCGCGAATATCTCCAAAAGTTGGTAATAGGATATAGCGATGTTAGCGACTGTTTTCAGTCTCTAACATCTTGGCACGCCCACTTTGCATCTCATTAGTGATAAATATCACTGACATGCAAAGTGGGGCCCAAGATGGTCGCTATCTCCTACTAGCTGTCGCTAACTGGTGTTAGCGACAGCTTGGTAATAGGGAGATAATTTTATCTCCGCTTTCTTGGCTTTTAAAGCCAAAAAAGCGGAGATAAACCCCCTTGATAATATGCCCCTGAGTTTTCTTGGCCCTATCCTTTATTGCTGTTGAATTCAGGTTTATCACTGCAATAACTGGGCATGTGATGACTTTTATATCACATCTGACCCTTTGGACCAACTATGACTAACTATATGAAAAAAACATTATTGTAATTATCAGAAGGATCGATTTTCAGAAACAAAATAGGACCTTAGTACATTTTCCACCGGATGTAGAAGAATAGATGTGTCAAACACATTAACAGGAACTTTGGGGAAGGACTACACATTGCAGACACAAAGTGGCAAAACACATTTGGTGAAGGTTATTTGGGGCAGTTCATGAACACACTTCAAGTGCATGAAAAACAGAAAAAATGTTTCTCATTTTACTAGCAGCTTGAATACATCATGCATATTCTTCAACAGGCCTAATTCCAAAGGATTTTTGACTTAGCAGTGAAGATTTCAAATAAAGCAGACTTTAGGCTTCAGCGGTCTACTTCGGTTCAAGCATCCTTTTGTAAAGGGGAACATCCTTTTCGACGCGGGTGTTACCCCGCAGAACTTTATACAACGCGTCCGTTACAACGCAAGTCGTAACCACGACTTGCGCTGGAGAGCGCTAGAGGATAAAGAATAGTATATTTACTATTCCAACACCTTCCCTAGTATCCACGGGGACTGGTGTTAGAATAGTAAATTATACTATTCACTATCAGCGCCCCCCAAAGCAAGTCGTTGTAACGACTTGCGTTGTTAAAGACGCATTTTAAAAGCACGTGTTGTGACGGTACGCGTCGTACCGTCATACATCCTTTTGTAAAGCACTGAGCTGGGGTGTATGTGCGTACAGTCTTCCTTGGGTCACTTGGGAAACCTTTCTTATTATACAACCATGTTTGTTGAGTTTGAAAGCTGCACATGGCCCTTAATGCAGTGCTTATTTCTCAACCTTAGTCTGACCAACTTTAATTTTAAGGCAGAAGTCTTACTCAAGCAAACTAAGTCTTCGATCACTACACAAATCCTGTGATTCTGCAGAAGCAACGACTTTGGCTTGCCCGCCTCCTCACCAGACTTGCAGCTCATAACAGTACTCACACTATGCTGCTTCTAGCCTTCTTCTCCCAACTCTTCAGCACACAGAAACCACCTCATTGGATTAAGCCAACCAAGTTCATATGCGTCCCTTGCACTCTGTCATGTCGCTCCATGATCAGCATAGGGATTTATTTTGTTTTGTTATTCAGGACATAGCTATTCAGGCCTCCTGCCTCTATGGGTAGCAAATGCCTGTCCCTCCTATTTTCTCAAGTACCCATTGCTTCCTGTTGCTGTGATAACCCCGTAATTGATTGGAGGGTTCATATTGGGTGATTCCTGTTCCCTCTCATCAGATGAGGCGTATCTGCTCTGGTAAACACTGTACAGCTATGGAGCCTGCAGATTGCTAAATTATATAGGAAAAAATATAGGCTCGAGAGAGAACTGAGGGAAGTCTGGCGCAGAATTCAGAAGCTAACAGACAGCAATGTCTACTTCAAGATTCCCATAGTCAAGAAGACTGAAAATGCCTGGTATTAATTTCCTTTGTCAGCAAAAAAAAAAACCTTACGCAACTTCAGAACCGCTATTGAAGTACGAGTTATCTTGTACTTGCCCTATAGCAATCCTCTGTTTTCCAGAGTCCCCTGGTTCCAAACAAGAGAGTCGTGCATGCCACTATCAATCTCATCAAAGTTCTAAAAAATGCATTAGCCATTTCTGAAGAACTTTATTTACTGTGCTTACATCCTCTTATAATCCTCAAAATGTACTGCATTGCTTACAAGGTAATTACAACCAACATCACTTTACCAATCCAAGCCGAAAAACACCGTGGTGAAATGGATTGAGAGTGGCAAGTCACCATTTTTGATCTTGCTGATCCAGTTTGCTACATTCAAATTGCTGGATGATAACATTTTGATTCTCATTGGTGGTTATGTGCAATCCAAATGCATGTAGTTCACTGGTTTACCTTTCTGTCCCAGGATGAACAATGGGTGCATGTTGGTTAATTGGGACCTTACAAATATTTCACGCCAATTAGAACTTTATCTGGGATGAGAAAGCAAACAAGCATTGAAAATGCAATAGGTCTAGCCTTTTATTAAGTTAAAGCCATTTGCTTTGCTAAACAATACAATTAGCAAAGCAAATGGCTTTAACTTAATCAAAGGCGGGACCTATAGCATTTTAACATGCACAGGGTCACATGTTCCATTTAAAATTAAGGAAAGGATGTTTATTTTGCATTATCTTCATGCTGCAGATAATGAGCAACGCTCAGTCATATTTATGTCCCAGGGCACTGAGAAGTACTGAAGCACCGAGGTATTTAACTGTTCAATAAAAGTCCTTGTAAACTCAGTACTGGAGCATTATACCAAAAGTAAAGAAATAGAAAAAATATCTATTTCTTTACTTTTGGTATCATCGGGGCACCCGTGCTTTACTTTTAATGTTAAAAGTAAAGCGCGGGTGCCGCGATTAGGAAAAAAAGTGCTCGCCATGACACACACATTTCTGTTTTTCTGCCGTCCCACTTGGACGGCCTCGGCCTGCTTTCCTTCAGCTACATAAGGTTTTTATTATCTTTATGGGCCATGTGTTTGTCCCCCCATAAAGATAACAGACCTTTTGCAGCAGAAGGAAGTCAGGGCAGTCTGTCCAAGTGGGACGGACGAAAAAGAGAAAACTGTACGTCACCGCAAGAACTTTCCCAATGGCTGGCCACATTCACACAAACTACCCTTTTGCTTTCCCGTGGGCATCGCATGCTTCTGGAGCAATCGCTGACTAAACTTGGAGCATGAGAGCACCTTATGCTGCATAATGTTGCCCACATGGGTCACTGAACTTCGTCCTTGGTACTTCTGGCAAAGGAATACTGCCAGAGATATCCCTACCTTAGTACCTATTAACCCAGCAGTCCAAACAACTCTGGTGGGACCCGAAACCACAACCATTGATTGTTTCCACATCTCTAGAAGCCCCATGCACTAGCTACGCCACCCTCACCACAGACAGGCCCCCTCCATTCAGATTAGAAGAAGAATAGCCAAGAGCCCAGCTGGATTTCTGATTCCCCAGCTATTTTAGGGGCACAATAGACCACACCAAACTTTATTAGACGAACATTGTGCCAGGGAATGAAACCAACGAGACAAGGGTTTTTTGTTGAGGGAAATGCTGGGCGCACTGCCTACGTAAGTAACCCAGGAATGGATAAGATGGGGTGCATACAGGTGAGGGGAAGAAAAGCCCTAAACCCCTCCAAACATGTGTGCCGTGACACACACTAAAGGTACATGAAAAGATCTGTTGCACACCCAATCACAAGTACAGAGATGATGTCTCAATGGACAATTGCAAGATATGGAGTCCACATCCGTAGAAAAAAGAGGACGATTGGTAGTAAGGTTCCTCTTTAATGTATGGTAGACCAGCCGACACGTGTTTCGTCGCCAAAGGGATACACAAGTATGGCGACTCCTCAGGGCTGCAGTCGGTAAGTATATGGCCACAGGTCGCTGTGCCGGTGATAATTCCAACCCGGCCAGCTCTAGACCGGGTATGCCAGAAGTGATAGACTGGACAGGTGGTGAAGTCCGACGTCACTAATCAATAAGAGAGACGACGAACCTTAGGAGTGTGTGCTTAGGTGAGCACACTCGAATTCAATGGCGAGGTAAATGTAACGAAGAGGAATTCACAATGCAAAGGGTAGGATTCAGGCCAAGTCGTTCCCGAAGTAAGGGAGACGACCAGCAGGGCGAATCTTCCTGCCGTGATTCTGAGTGCAGGGGAACCCTAGTCGTTCTTTGGCTGAGGGGGCACGCTAAAGCAGTCGCGAATCTGGTAAAAGGCTGACCGACCAACCGTTTGATCAGGACCAAACTCGCCCTCCAGATGCCTCGGAGCTGAGCTCCTCTGCCCACTTCCAGAACTCCAAGGGGGAGCAATCCGGCCCACCGTACAGTGTCGAGTTTTGTCATCCGGTGTAAATAGCAGGTGCCAAGTGAGAACAAGCGTAACTAAATTCATATTGTTCCCAATCCGCAACTTTAGACATTTTAAAACATCAATATAACAAAGTTTTGTTAAACTACATGACCTGCATCCATGTACCACAATGGTGCTGCTACCCTGCCCTACTGGCGCATCATGCCACAAGGTGCCTGAAAACGGCGTTTCCGTTGTCGAGAGTGCTCCCCTGCAGCCAGAGAAACTCAGCCCGGAGTCGCGCCCCACTGATTGCCGCACAAGGGGTAGCCACGCGCTCACCGCCCTACACCACCCGGGCTCATACTACGCTGGCCCCCCTCACGCAACTTTCTTCACTATGCCGGGCCCCGGGGGAAGCAAAGTCGCAGACTAGTCTTCCTCCGGGGTCATTCGCGCGAGATAGGACAGGCAGGGGAAGGGGAGGAGTTAGAGGGTGGGTATATAGGCGCAGGGGAGGAAGGGAACGTCCTCTTCCTGCGCCAGGCACCATCGGGAGGGAAGAAAAGAAAGGGAGGTTAGTGTAGAGCAAGTTTTTCAGAAGTTTAGCGTAGTCAGAGGTTCTGTTTCAGTTTCCTTCAGCGTCGGGGGCTGTTTGCACGGCAGCCGTTTCCATTCACACGCCTGAAGCGTGATACTTGGCACGATGTCGGGCGTGACTTCCGAGGAGGTCCGGGCGGCCTTGTTGCTGCTCGCGCGGGCTGGGCGCGAAGATCTTCTCCAGCCAGGTGTGTTGGGACAGGCGTGGGTGGGGGCCACCAGGGGCACGCGCGCTGCCTCGGCCAGGGTTAAGGCTGCGGTTGTGGCCTGTCAGGAGGACGAGCCTGACGCTCGGGGGCAGGGGAGCGATCGGAGGGGGGGCGGATCGCCCAGGGACCCGGCGAGGGGCGGGAAGCGCAAGAGCCTGCCCCCGCGGGCCTTCCCTCCGATCGAGTTTCTGCCTGGGACCACAGGGGCTGTTGTGAGGGCCGCGCCCCCCAACCCTCAGCTTCTGGGGCCTGTTCACGTGCCGGCCGGTGCAGTGCAGGGGGAAGGGCAGGGGGACAGCCTTACTCGGCCCGCTTTAACATCGGAGGGGGCTTCGGATGGGCACATGAACCCAGAGTTGGACACGCAGTCTGCCCCCCCCACCCTTGAGATTGACTTGACTGGGGACACTGTGAGGGAGGATGATGGGCAGAAGGAGGAGGCCCCCATTGACCTGTCCACTAGCTCCAGGGCGCGCACCCTGCCCGGGCGAGGCAGGTGGCAGTGGGGGACCCTGGGGATCGGGGTGGGCCGCCCGCCCTGGTTTTCATGGGAGGGGGGCCTGGCTGGGTACCTGGGATGCCTCAGGTGGGCTTCTTCCCCCCAGGGGCTGAATTTTACGGCTACTGCCCGCCCCTGCCCCCCCAGATTTGGGGCGCCATCTCCTGGGAGGATAGGGCCAGGGAGGAGAGGATCCTGGAACAGATCCGGGAGGTTAGGTGGGCGGAACAGACCAGGGCCAGAGTGGGTGCTGTATGGGGCCATGAAGTTGAGGGCCCTCCCACCCCGACCTCTGAAGAGGAACAGGAAGCAGAGCTGGAGGAGGGGCGGAGGAGAGTCAGGGCCAGAAAGTCTGTAGAGGACCCCCCACCCCAGAGAGTTATGGCGGGAGTAGGGACGGCCAGGCCGGCTCTGAGGCCCGATGGTGCTGGGGCCCACTCAGGCTGGAGCGACCTGAGGGGCGGGAGGGGATCCAAGCCGGCGGCTGTCGGCAGAGCCCGGGGGTGCCTGGCGGGGCGCAAGACGGCTCCAAAACGCAGGAAGGAAGCAGCAGGGCAGTCTGCGGCGGCTGTCCCTCCACCGAGGGCTCGGGCTCCTGCGGCACGTGTGGAGACTGGCATGCGTGTGCAGGGTGGTGTGCAGAAAGGTGTGAAGAGAGCGGTGAAGGAGGTGGAGAATGTGCGTGTGGGTCTGGAACCGGTGCTTGAGTTGGATTATGGCGTGGAGAGTGATGAGCTGGAGGACATGGAGGTGCGGGATGACTTAGAAGGCTTAGGGGGTGCTGCGGACAACGGCGACCTTGGTGTTTTGCAGGCCCCGGCGTCGACGAAGACCAAGGCCGGGACGGCGGCGGTCCAGGTGGCAGTGCCCAGAGGACGGCCCAGGGATCGGAACACGGCACTCACAGGTGAGGGAGCCTGGTGGGCAGCCTGGGATTACGGTCCCCGGGGTGGGGAGGGGCATAAGAGGACTTGCAGGTCGGTGGGAGTTGGCGATGGTTCAGTGCGGGAGGGGGAGAAGCCATCGGGCGATCCACCTGAGGATGGTGAGAAGGTGGACGGTAAGTCAGTGACTTTGGGGGTGCAGACGGACAAAGGTGAGGGTAAAGAGGAGAAGGGAGTGAAGGTGCCGAGAAAACTGCCATATATGGGGCTGGCTATGCCATTGGGTTCGCATCTCTCAGAGAAACTAAAGGATCGGATTTGGAGGCATGAATTTGTGGATGTCTTTAAGTTACTACATAGGGAGGTGCAGGCAAAGGAAGGGTCCAAAGAGGAGGAGTGGGAGCTGACGAGGCGCCCTAGGGTGCCGGTGATGAGGGAGAAATGGACGTCCGCGTTCTTGATTTATGCCAGTATTTACTGCCAGAAGTATTTGGACAGGGCGATTGCGCTTTTCAAGTACATGGACATCATTCACAAGGCCCAGATGCAGTTCGGGGGTTTTGCCTGGCTGAGCTATGACAAGGAGTTTAGAGCCAGGGTCAGTGCGAATCCTGAAAAGAGTTGGGGGGAAGTTGATCAGGAACTCTGGGTTCAGTGGATGGCGTCTACGCACTCCACTGCGTCCACACACACGGCCAGTGGCCTGCCGGTTGCGTATCGGTCTTTTCCGCCGCGTCCCGCCCAAAGCGGGGCGGGTGGAGGAACGGTGCCCAACACCATCGTCTCGGGGCAGCAGTCCAAGCCGGGGGGATATTCCACGGGGGCTTGTTGGAGCTACAATAAGGGGTATTGTTCCCGGTATCCCTGTAAGTTCAAACACGAGTGCTCAAAATGTGGCGGGAAACATGCCCTTACTCAGTGCCTCACCCTCACCACACCCTCGGAGCAGTGGAGGAACACCAGAGGGCGTGGCCACCCTGGAAAGAAGGGCGCCTACACCGGTTAGGGTGGAGGCGATGGCCCCGTGGCTCTCGTGCTACCCGGATCAGGAGACGGCGGCGCGGCTCTTCTGGGATTTCACGGAGGGTTTTAGAGTGGGCTACCAAGGTCCCAGGGGGCGCCGTTGGGCCGACAATTTGAGATCTGCAAAGGAATTGCCGAGTGTAGTGTCTGCTAAGTTGAAGAAGGAGGTGGAGGAAGGAAGGGTGGCTGGCCCGTTTACTGACTGGCCTTTGGAGGATCTGATCATCTCTCCATTGGGGGTGGTGCCGAAAAAAGAGGAAGGGGAGTTCAGGATGATACATCATCTATCATAGCCGGAGGGCCAGTCAGTGAACGACTTTATTGCAGAGGAAGATTCTAGAGTGCTCTATGCGTCGGTGGACGATGCGATCCGTCTGGTGAGGGTGTGTGGGACGGGAGCTGAATTGGCGAAATGCGACATCAAGTCAGCCTTCCGTTTACTACCTATTCACCCGGCGGATTTTTCGCTCTTGGGTATGCAGTTTTAGGGGGCCATCTACGTGGACAAGGTTTTGCCCATGGGGTGCCCCATCTCCTGCGCTCTTTTCGAGCTATTCAGCACTTTCCTGCAGTGGGTCATGGTGCGAGTCAGTGGGTGCCGTGAGGTCACTCACTACTTGGATGATTTCCTCTTCCTGGGGAGGGCAGATTCCGGGGATTGCGGCAGGGCCCTGTCGCGATTCCAGGAGATGGCCTTTCAGTTTGGGGTACCTCTGGCACCGGAGAAGACGGCTTCATGGGTGGATGGATGGGTATGGATGCATGATGGATGGATGGGTGGATGGATGCATGATGGATGGGTGCATGGATTGGTTGCTGCATGGGTGGCTGGGTGGTGGGTGCATGAAGGATGGGTGGATGGATGGATGGGTGGGTGGATGGATCGGTATGGAAGGAAGGGTATGGATGCATGATGGATGGATGGGTATGGATGCATGATGGATGGGTGCATGGATTGGTAGCTGGGTGGTGGATGCCTGATGGGTGGATGGATGGGTGGATGGATGCGTGGATGGATGCCTGATGGATGGGTGGCTGGGTGGTTGATGCATGATGGATGGATGGGTGGATGGATGGATGCATGATGGATGGATGCATGGATTGGTGGCTGGGTGGTGGATGTCTGATGGATGGATGCATGATGGATGGGTGGGTGGATGGGTGGATGGGTGGCTGGGTGGTGGGTGCATGATGGATGGGTTGATGGGTTGGTGGATGGATGGATGGATGGATGGGTGGCTGGGTGGTGGATGCATGATGGATGGATGCATGATGGATGGGTGCCTGGGTGGTGGATGCCTGATGGATGGACGGGTGGATGGATGCATGATGGATGGGTGGCTGGGTGGTGGATGCATGATGGATGGGTGGGTGGATGAAAGGATGGGTGGGTGGCTGGGTGGTGGATGCATGATGGATGGATGCATGATGGATGGGTGGATGGATGCATGATGGGTGGGTGGTCGACTTGCGGCCCTTGTAAAGCGCTCCGCTGCTACTGCGCACGCACACCCAGGAAACAAAACTGAATGCGCTCATCACCTAGCAAACGTTCATTTCACCAACTGTTGCAATTTTGTCCCAACAAATAACAACACACGAGAATAAGCGAAAATCCGTCAATTTTTATTCGTATTACATTGTATTGATATCACATAAATAGTTACTTCTGATTTATGTAATTGATACTTCAGATTTATGGAATTACTGACATTATTTACATTTTTTTTACACTTCAAACAATGACGCCATGATTTCACGTTTTGCATTCTTGTTTGATGTTACACAGAAATTGCCGGTGGACATTTGCATATAACATTGACAGTATTGTTTAATATGCAGATTAGCTGTGATAAACAGAAACGTACAAGCATTCTTAAGCAAAGGAATTCAGTATATGTGCAATAGAAGCTAGGTAGTCACTAACCACAGACAAGGAAAAAAGTTTTAGTGATGCCAATAGTCAAGCAGACATCTCCTTTGTGTGATGGGAAAGACGTGGGTTTAAAGTACATGCTAACGATTGTGACATGCACATTTCCTGGTAGCTTTGCTCCTTTCGCAAAATCTCTACAAAATGGTAGAAATTAGGGTGCGGTTTGCCAATACTCATGTTTAAAGAGTTGTGCCAACCCTCTATGGCATTGTTTGTCTTTGCTCCTCCCTCTAGCACGTCGAGTAGCAGTTCCACCAGTCCACAAGAAAACGTGGTTTCCTCCGGCGACCTGACCTGCTTAGATGGCCAATCCATGTGTCTTCAAAATAATTTAAAATTGGTGCCAATTTGTCTTCGTTTGCTATAAAGTACTCAGACTCGGTAATCGATGTGTAGTACTCGTCTACACTGTCAGGAGGAACAAAGCAAAGTGTAGTTAGTTTTTTAAGCTCAAACTGTAGTTTTCTGTCAGACGCATAATCCTCAATTAGGTATGTTTTTTGGATTTTATGCCAAAATGCCTGAGAAAAGTGGAAAAAACATCCTTGGATTTGGGTATCCATGTATAATTTGGTTATAGTATTGAGCATTGGTAATTCAAAGTCCATGATTACTTTTCACGGACATTTGTTTGGAAGTTTTCATTTTAGGACTGACAAAAATTCAGTATATGTTGAGGATTGTTTGTCTGGTAGTAAACTGTACACTAAAGAAACTACTGTGCTGTTAACATAGCCGTGAATAGTGTATA
This sequence comes from Lissotriton vulgaris, assembly GCF_964263255.1. Lineage (NCBI taxonomy): Eukaryota > Metazoa > Chordata > Amphibia > Caudata > Salamandridae > Lissotriton > Lissotriton vulgaris. The sequence goes on along the minus strand of NC_141685.1, from coordinate 438,019,527 downwards.
TTTGGGTGAAAGGGGTGGGAGTACTTTTAAAGGCACCATCCATCATCCAAACATCACTGTTCTGCAACCTAGTTAGATTACGGAGGTTACTAAATAATAAAATACGCTTTTGAGCATTTTATTTGTCATATAATATAAACGGTTCGTTCGCAACTGTAAGAGAAAGTTCATGAGGAATTGTTGTATCTGAAAAGGTTTGTGGTGTAACGTGTTTAGGATTTGTTGCCTGTTTCGTACGTTAGATTATTCGCCGCAAGTTTGGAATAGTGGGCATACTAACAGCAACATGTTCAGGAATGTTATGGGATACCTCCCTTAAAATAGCAGCGCACAGGTCATTGGAGTTGCCTGCAATGACTTTCATTTCATTTATAGATTCTCTCACTTCAATTGCAGTTGCAGAGGCCGAGTGGTTATGGTCGGTTCTTTTTAAAACAAAGTCACCCAGAGTAACCACTCTGCCTCTGCAATGGCTGGAGTAGTATTGGACAGACCGCCAATATATATAACCACTGTGTTTTAGTAGACGGTTTCCTCTGCTGGAGGTGATGTATTTGGCCATCTTCCGATCCGACATTTCCTGTAAAAGAAAAAACAAAGGGAATCATTTCCAAGACACAAACAGGAACATTATTTGCTGTTGCAAGTCGTAAAAGGTGTAGACGGTTATATGTACATGACTTCCAAAAAAGGAAACAAGCATTTTGCATAGCCAATTGGTCTCGCCTTTGGGACCTGATGTGTTTAGCCCGACCTTTTGGCTATGTTGTAGAGCATTGTGGCTGCTGTGCATTATGTTGAAAACTTATAATAAAAAGTGTTAAGCAGTTTTGTTACCTTTATACAAACAAAGGCAACATTATATGCAACTGAAAAACCCGAGTACAAAAAGATTTTAACATAAAACTTGTCTTCTACTTTTTTTGTGCTTACACTGCTGGCAACTACTTCCTGTTCTCATGCTTGGTTATAATTTTTTTGTTATGGGAGAGCGGGACATAACGGGGGAGTGGATGCTATGTAGCATATAATAATGTAAAGTGTTACCAAGAAACTGGAAACATCCCTTAGGGCACACTCATAGGCGATTCTTGCCTTCACTGTTCAAAGAATTAAGGTCAAATGTTCAAAATCCAAGAAAGTTTTTTTTAATCCATGGTATGAGATTCAATTTCAAACATGTTTACATCACATATTGAATACGGTAAGTGTAATCCCATTTAGCTCCAATGCATTTCGGACCTTAGTCCTTCGTCGGGGAGCATCTACAAAGAGAACGACATAATTTAGTAAACCGTGCTAAGGGAAAAAATGACTAAAAAGTCATGTGGTGGCAAAAATAAATAAGGATTACCGCGTGTGAAATTAGTGACTAAGTGACACGTAAATTAAAAATAAATATCGAGTGAAAAGCTGGTCGGTGTGTGTCCAGTTAAAATGACAAAAGTTCAATCGGCATCCTTGAATAGCGCATGCATTCCGAAGGTTGGTTGAAACAAAGACTCATGCTTAAGAAAGCTTACCGGGTGAAAATACGAAAGGATACACGCCAGGTTAGGAAACTCCGTGAAGTGGTTACCGCGGGAGACGCGGAAGTGATTAAAAGAGAAAGTTCAAATGAGACCACGTGATATGGATAGCGAGAAAAGACTAGCGGGGAAACTCTTGGAAGAAAGCGTCACAGTGTGCATGGAGTACGTGAACGAAAAGAATAAAATAAAATAAAATAAAATAAAATAAAATATAAACCCAGACAGAACCGTAAATAACAATAAAAATAAAGTAACATCAGGAAGAATAAATTGAGGTGAAATGTGTAACAAGAAAATAGGAAAAGGTTGAAACACAGGTTACTGAGATAAAACAACAAGGAGAATATCCAGAACTGAATGTCCCAAAAGGGAATAGCAATCATTGAGTCTACAAATAACATGAAAATTCGATGCGTTCATTAAGACCGAACGGTCTCATGGACTGAAGTCTATATATCCAGTGGTTTTCCCTTTGAAGCAATTGTTTGTTGTTATCTTTGCCTTCTGTTTTTTTCACAACTTCAAGAATCTATCCCGCACTCAGGAGGCATTGAAGCCATAGAACAAGCCATAGTCAACTTGGATTCAGATGAAGCCACAAAAATTTTCCTGATGTAACTTATGACATTTACCTTGTACCACAGCTATTTTGAACACCAGAACAACTGGTATTTGCAACTCGTTGGAACCAGTATGGGGAATTGCGCAGCACCGGTCTACGCCAATATCTACATGGGAGAATTCGAGAAGACTAACATTTGGTCCAAACCCGAATGGAGCAAAAATGTAAAGATGTATGCTCGTTATATTGACGACTTGTTTATCTTGTGGAAAGACTCCAAAGTTAATCTAGAAACAGCTCTAACATCTCTGAACAATGTAAACGACAGAATACAGTTCACATGGAACATTCAAACAGATTCCATTACCTTCCTGGATGTGAAGATCACTCTCAAAGATAACCAAATCATCACTGACATTTTCAGGAAACCCACCGATCGAAACAACACCCTACATTATTCCAGTTTTCATCAAATTTCTCTTAAAAATCATTTACCTAGATCTCAACTGCTTAGAGTAAAACGCATAACTTCGGATCCCACCACCACCCAGACTCGCATTAAAGAAATGACTGAAAGATTTCGCATGAGAGGATACCCCAATCACATTCTTGAATCAGCCCAAGAATACGTTCAACCATTGAACCGACAGGAGCTCCTTCATAAACCCAGACAAAAACCCAAAAGCGACCGCATGGTCGTAGTTTCAAAGTTTTCCAATGTAAGCAACAGTTACAAAAACATCGTTTTGAAACACTGGCCACTTTTACAGCTGGAACCAGACTTTAAAGACATATTTAAATCTTTACCACTGTTTGCCTACACCAGGGGTAACAACATAGGTGAAATTCTGAAACAACCTAAAAAACTTGATCTTCAACATCGTGGAACAAAACCTTGCAACAACTGCAACAGCTGCAACAACATAATACCTGGCACTGATATAACACATCCTATGAAAGGTTACAAAATCCATTTGCAAGTAACAGCAACCTGTGACACCAACAACTGTATTTATCTTCTCAAATGCCCTTGTGGCAAAACTTATGTTGGGAAGACCGAGAGGAAGATAAAAATTCGTTTAAATGAACACAAGTCTAACATTCGCACAGTTAATCAAAAATCCACCATTGCGACTCATTTTCATGAAATGAAACACACTGTTTCCCAACTGAAATACATGATTCTCGAATTTTCATGTTATTTGTAGACTCAATGATTGCTATTCCCTTTTGGGACATTCAGTTCTGGATATTCTCCTTGTTGTTTTATCTCAGTAACCTGTGTTTCAACCTTTTCCTATTTTCTTGTTACACATTTCACCTCAATTTATTCTTCCTGATGTTACTTTATTTTTATTGTTATTTACGGTTCTGTCTGGGTTTATATTTTATTTTATTTTATTTTATTTTATTTTATTCTTTTCGTTCACGTACTCCATGCACACTGTGACGCTTTCTTCCAAGAGTTTCCCCGCTAGTCTTTTCTCGCTATCCATATCACGTGGTCTCATTTGAACTTTCTCTTTTAATCACTTCCGCGTCTCCCGCGGTAACCACTTCACGGAGTTTCCTAACCTGGCGTGTATCTTTTCGTATTTTCACCCGGTAAGCTTTCTTAAGCATGAGTCTTTGTTTCAACCAACCTTCGGAATGCATGCGCTATTCAAGGATGCCGATTGAACTTTTGTCATTTTAACTGGACACACACCGACCAGCTTTTCACTCGATATTTATTTTTAATTTACGTGTCACTTAGTCACTAATTTCACACGCTGTAATCCTTATTTATTTTTGCCACCACATGACTTTTTAGTCATTTTTTCCCTTAGCACGGTTTACTAAATTATGTCGTTCTCTTTGTAGATGCTCCCCGACGAAGGACTAAGGTCCGAAATGCATTGGAGCTAAATGGGATTACACTTACCGTATTCAATATGTGATGTAAACATGTTTGAAATTGAATCTCATACCATGGATTAAAAAAAACTTTCTTGGATTTTGAACATTTGACCTTAATTCTTTGAACAGTGAAGGCAAGAATCGCCTATGAGTGTGCCCTAAGGGATGTTACCAGTTTCTTGGTAACACTTTACATTTCTCTTGATTCACTCGTCCACTGGGCAGAGGACGACACCTGGGAGCACCTCCTTAACTTACAACTTAAGTTCTCTTAAAGACCCTCAACCCTAGCTGTGCACTGGTCTTCAAATTTTGATGCATATAATAATGTAGCACTGAGTGGTATAGGTGTGGAGTGTATGTTGCATTCAGTAGAGTGTAATTATGTGGCACTGTGTGGTATTGTGTGGAGTCTAAGTTGCATTCAGTAGAGTGTAATTATGTGGCGTGTAATATGTTGCAATGAGTGGTATTTGGAGTGTATGATGAATTGCGTGCAGTGTAATTATGTGGCGTGTAATTATGTGGCACTGAGCGGTATTTGTAGTGTATGTTGTGTTGAGCACAGTGTAATTATGTAGCATATAATTATGTGGCACATAGTGTTATTGGTGTGTGGAAGTGGGTAACAAGAGTGAGAGGTGGTGTGCGAATGGGGCAGAAGCTAAGGGGTTAAATACTCCCAGAGCAATGCTCCTCACATTCACTGTAGGCAATCCACCTGAAAAAGCCTTTGGGAGCATTTTTGAAAGCCCCTACTTAATATCTCACCAAAGCATTGCTAACGCGATAGCTTAGGCGAGACCTAAAAACAATGGTAGGGATAGCGGCCATAACCCTACACATTTTGGTATACAATAGAAATGATTACATACATCAGCACCTACAAAATTTGGCTACAAAAACAATTGGTTCACTCGCAAATTATCAATGTAAGCTCTTTTACCATTTTGGACACTGTGCTCTGGCACTTTGCGCTGACACCCAAAAATGTTGCTTGCCTTACAACTCCATTACCTTTGAGACCCTGTAACATAAAAAAAAAACATGGGTTTGCGGTGGGATTATTAGTTGAGTGTTTAAACGGCGAACATCCATCGCAACGAAGTACTCAACAAGGGACAACAGACAAATGGTAGAATTCAGATATGTTGTGGACACCATAAAAAAGCAAGTAATAATGGTGAACACCCATTACAACAATGGGCTCTCATCGCGGTCGCATTACAACGCAAGTTTTACTTCTCTGGAATGTTTACATAGTATAGCTCTACAATGCATGTTTTTACATAGGATGGTTTGGCACATTGCATGCTGTTAAAACGCAGATTTGGAATACGTGGGTTGTCACTTAACATAAAAAAAAATCTCAATGGTACCCGAATTTGGAGTGATAAATAAATAACTAATATAAAAATATGGGCATTGCTTGAATACTACACGTGATTTTAAGTTTATGGCCATTGCGTGATTAATAAGATTGGTATAATGCATGTATCATGTATTTAAGATGGCGTTATGGACAGTGCGTTTTTTAAGTTGGGTTATCACACAGCGCACAGAGGCCCCATTCCTTAACGCAGGGCTCTTTGCTTCCATGGGTCGTGAATATGTTTGTGGGGACAACAGCAGTTTGGCACAGGGCAAGGGGGCGTGGCCACCACACCAAAATCCGATTTAATACCCAGGTGAAGAAATTAAAGGTTTGTATGCAACTTTTCTGAGTCACACACATGTCTGAACCCTAACCCAGGGCTCCTTGTACCCTATAACTCACTTTACTGAGGCCCCAGACACATGCATATTCCCTTTTACAATCAAGAAATCGGGATAGCCCTGGCTTTGTCAATTTACAAAGTTTAGGAAAAAGTGTAGAAAACTGCATTAACCCATAGAGCTAAAGTGAGGGTGTCTTAGGAAGGCATGGGCGTTAGGATGTAGATATGCATGTGCAGTGCTCTCGTGACTGGGATCGGACTGCACGCGCAATCATGTGTCTGTGAGCCCGGCTCGTGGCCGCAGCCCCAGTCTTTGAGGCTGATGCCATGAGTGTGCTTTGAAGAATACACGACTGACAGCGCACAGTACTCAGGCGAGAGACTTGCACCTGCTAAATAATGTTTTTAAAGTTGAAAGGATGAGGTTGGTGCATTCTTTATGTCCATCCTACCACACATCCATCCACCCATCCATCCATCATGCATCCATCCATCCACCCATCCATCATGAACCCACCACCCAGCCACCCACCAACCCACCCACCTGTAGTGTCCAGCCCCAATAACTCAGGCGGACACAGTGTGGCAGGGTCATGGACCTTCTTTATTAATCATCCTACTTCTTCAAATCCCAACAGCTTACCGCCCTTTCCTGCCCACTTGGTCCCCTGCTCCTCCCTTTCCGCCCGCCCTCGTCCCTCACTCGGGCCGGTCCTAGTGCCTGACCAGTTGGGTCACTGGGCACTTTGCATCAACATCATTACATCTCCCCTCTCTGTGAATAAAAGAAAACAAAATAATATACACCACGGCAAAACAGGAATTTTTCTTTCTTTAGAATTCTTCGATGAAGCGATACGGTAGGGCCTGTCGGGCTCATTCTCAGCGGCAGTCTCCATCAATGCCTGACTGTCAGTTGGCAGTGTCTCAGGATCTCTCTGTTCCAGTTTCGTTTCGGTTTCACGTTGCGGTTGAGTCGTCTTCCGTCAGCCTCTGCAGTTCTTATAGTTCCGTTTTGTTGAAACGCTAGACTGCCTCACACTATTACATCTCCCCCTTGTTGACAAAATAAACTTAGTGTCTAACATGTTTAATAGTCCCTCAATCAGCCACACGGGTCTGCAGGCCGCCTATTTAGGCTACGACAATGCATCTCCATTTCTTTTGAATGGCTTTCTGTTGCTTTGACGAGAACATCTTTTGTTACAGTAGTGTATCTTTGTAATTGCGAGACGTCTCGCGTGGTCTTCTTGTGCTCAGGTTCGTGGTGGTTTCCAATCAGCTTCTGGGTGATCCACTCATTTTCAGTTTCTGAGGTGACTGTGAAAAGCTCAACTTGATGGCGGCAGTCAGTCTTCATATGGGGCTCTTGTTTGATTGACGCTCGATTTCCTTCATGAGGGGATGTTGTTCGGGTTCTTTTCCGAGCACCCGCATATGACTTTACTTCCTTTTGTCTTGTCCGGTTGAGGGCAACACTGCCTTCCTGTTCAAAGTCATGTATACCAGACGGTGAGGCGCTATCTGAAAAGACCATCTTGGTTTGGTTCGGGGACTCATTCACTGCCTCTGTTTGCCTCACCCACTCCCACTCATGTTTCGGACTGGTGAGCTCTTTGACTGTCTGGGCCTGTGCATGTTTCTCTCTCATCTGATGATGATCTGTCTCTGTTAACACGTCTTGTCTTCCTTGCGGGGTGACTGGATATTCCTTTCCCATCCGGTTGGTAGTGTCCACTATATTTATTTTCTTTCTGTACGCCCTGTGGGTCAGCCTCGCTGACCCTATCAGTGGTGAAGGTATATGGTTTGTATCTTGATGTATCTGCGATTGACATGACAGGTTGTCTTGTGGAGTAACTGAGTACTCAGGGACATTGATGTGAGATACGTTACTCTTGACGTGACTGATGTCCTTTGATTCTGAGGTGTGTTCAGGTGGTTGAGGCCATGGCCGTCGTCGGGACCATGACTCGGTCGACTCGAGGGATCGAACAGACGTGCTTTCTGAATCAGAGGAGTCTTCTGTCGATGTCCTTTGATACCGTTCTCTTGAGTGTGTCTTGAATAGATGATTTTTGAAATAGGTAGGCCGTGACGAGCTGCTCCTAGAGTCGGAGTTCTCTTTGGCATATTTCTCCGGGTACCTTTCTCGAGATTACTTCAATGTCGTCTTACTGGATAGGTTGTTTGATGACCACATATCTATCTCTTGTGGTTGATCTCTTGGTATATCTAGCTCTTGTGGTTGATCTCTTGGTATTTTATTTCTACCTCTCTCGTGTGATGATAATGGCCTCCTCTCAGTTTCTTCATTGTCTCGGATGTCGTGGATGTGTTTGTCTTCCTCTTCCCGGTGTCCGATTGAGTCAGTCCGTCTTATCCAGTTTGCTTCTCCTTCCCGCTTGTTTTGTGCACTGACATCTGTGTTACGGGTGTGATCATGTACCGAATTCCAGTGCTGGCGTAACTGGTCCAGTCTTCTATAATTTGCCTTTCTTGCACATTTGTTGGGCAGGCTGTCATCTGGTCCATTGGTGCGATCTGTCTCACTTGATGCTTCATCTGCTTCATAATCACTTGCACTACACGTTGAGTTTGAGGTTTAATAAGTGACTCTGTCGTGCTCCTGGATAATCCCGGTCTTTTGTGTTGTTGACTCAGAGTACTTCATGTTACTTTGTTTCTCCCGTTGTCTTATCTCTGATCTGTCTTCATCCTCCCCGTTTCTGGTTTTGTTTATTTCTTGTGCTTTATTCACCGACCTTAGAGATGTCTCTTTCCTGGTATGTTGGTGTCTTGCACATAGGTGCGGTTCTTTTGATAGTTCTCTTGCTTTGACCCGCTCTCCAGCTTCGGCCTTCTTGATTATTTCCTTTAGCGACCAATGCCCTCGAAGAATCTTGTGCTTTGTACTAGACCTTGAACAGCCTTCGATTACCCGAAGTCGAACTGCGTCCTCATTTGTAAATGTGTTGAAGTGGCAGCGTTGTACCAGACTCTGCAAACGGGTGATGAAGTTTGGCAATGATTCTCCTGGTTCCTGCCGTGCTGTGTTGAAAACGATGCGTTCATGATCCACGTCATCCTTTGCGTTGAAATGGGCGCGTAGCGTCTCTTGTAGTCTTTCATAAGTCTCTGTGTCCTTTTCAGAAAACGTTCTAATTAAACGTCGGCCCTCATGACCCACCAGCTGGAGCAGTAATGTCAGACATTTTCCATCTCTTCGCTCACCGGTGGCGTCAAGAAAGTCGTCCAGTGATTCCAGCCACCGGTTCCATTTGGGACCCAAACTCTGAATGTCAGTCTGTGTCACTGGGGGTGGCACTTCAATGTAGGGATTGGATAGTTGGGTTGCTTTTCCCACCGCCATGAGGGAGGAAGATCTTGATCTGCTACGGTCACAGGACTGTTTCCTTTTAGGTTGGAAAGATCCGCAGCTATCTCGGTATGATTCTGGACCATTTCTTTTCTCATCTTCTTTATTTTAATTCTTCTCTTTGCGTAGCGTTAAAGGTTTACTTTGGCACTTGCCTTTGCTCGTGCTTGTTTTGTTTCAGACCTGCATTTCCTTGTGTTTGGCGCATTCTAGATTTGCACTGTCTGGTGCTTGTTTCCTTATCGCTTGCTCATCGTTATTTACCGTTGTCTTGCCGGTGCTTGTTTATACTATTTGTTTTGCACTTGCCAGTGCTTGTTAGTTGCTTTCGTTGCGCTTGCCAGTGTTTGTTTATACTGTTTGTTGCACTCGCCAGTGCTTGTTTGTTACTTCTGTTGCATTTGCCAATGTTTGTTTGTTACTTCTGTTGCATTTGCCAATGCTTGTTTGTTGCTTCTGTTGCATTTACCAATGCTTGTTTGTTACAGCTGTTGTATTTGCTAATGCTTGTTTGTTACTTGCCAATGCTTGTTTGTTGCTTGACAGTGCTTATTTGCTGTTTCAGGCTGTTTGCCTGACTTCAAAATGGCCGCCGATGATCCCTCGCAGGGGATTGGTCAATATTGCCTGACTTCAAGATGGCCGCCGGGAATCTCGTTTTCAGCGAGATTTCGGTCGTTTCTGCTCGTTTCTTCGGCGGGGGGGGGCCAGTTAGGCGGCGATTTCACTCACCGGAGCCGTGGTCCACCGCTTGAGTCACAAATCAAGGGAGGGCAATTTCTTTCACTTCTGCCGCCGAGGTGGGCACTCGGTAGGCGCTTTATTTAACGCTATTCCGCCGCCGAGGTGGGCACTCGGTAGGCGCTTTAATTACCGCTATTCCGCCGCCGAGGTGCGCACTCGGTAGGCGCTTTTATCATCGCTCGTCCGCCACCGAGGTGGGCACTCGGTGGGCGTTTTTCGCAGCGCGCTCGAGCCTCCAGACATGGGGCGAGCTCCGGGCCAGTCGGTCGCCGGTTGCTGCTGTGGCTGTCCACACGCTTGGGGTTTCTTCCACCCTCGTCGCCAGTTGTAGTGTCCAGCCCCAATAACTCAGGCGGACACAGTGTGGTAGGGTCATGGACCTTCTTTATAAATCATCCTCCTTCTTCCAATCCCAACAGCTAACCGCCCTTTCCTGCCCACTTGGTCCCCTGCTCCTCCCTTTCCGCCCGCCCTCGTCCCTCACTCGGGCCGGTCCTAGTGCCTGACCAGTTGGGTCACTGGGCACTTTGCATCAACATCATTACACCACCCATCCATCCATCCATCCATCCACCCACCCACCCACCCATCCATCCACCCATCCACCCACCCACCCACCCATCCATCCACCCATCCATCCATTAACACATGCCTAATGCAGTTACAATAGTATATATGGCTATGCAAAGCACCATTAAAACATCTCAAGATTGTTTTAAGTAAACTGGTCCTATTCAAAAAAGAACATAGTATCTAGAATCGTCCATTGGAAGGTTGCAATAAATGTTGTAGCTGCAGTTACCTTTTAACCAGACCTACTCACATATCAAACTTCAAGACTGTGTTTGCGGTTAAGAGGAAAAACAAAAAAAAAACACAAAGCAAAAGTTACTGCAGAAGCCAGCTCCTCCTTGAAAGCTTTGCCTCCCTTTAAAATCAGATGCTGCCAGCTATGAATGTACGATGAAAATGGGGTGACTCAGGAATACAACAAGGGAACAAGGGTATTTTATTAGCAAACAAAACAAACTTCCATCTGAAAGAATTATTAAAAAAAAATCATATAATTTTTTTGTGAAAAATAAGAGCAATAAGGGCTACCGCAAATACGTTTAGATGCACTTCGTTTTAGTAATTAAATTCACATATAAGAGGTGGCTAGATAAATAAAATAGAACGGTGTTATGAGCAAGTGCTGAACATGAACAACGCTATCTGAGTGAATATGTAAAAAACACACTAAAACACAAAACATATACATTATCTAACCTGTGTCCAATCAGTCCTTTGTACACAAACTGTGTTGTATTTTAATCGATATTTCGACTCGAAACAAATTTCATCCTCAGAACAAACAGCACAGGAAAATGCCATCACAGAATTAGAAACTTTAGACGTTAATGGTACTTGCCATATTCTTTCCTAGCCTACAAGAACAGAACGTGCACATTTTGTTGTGTAATAAAGACACGTCACTCTGTAAGTGACACACAGTTTCACGCAAACAGTGCATAATAGTATAAATGGGGACCTTTTCTGCATAATTAATAGATGAATGATGCAGATTATTTCCTTTCCCCTGCAGCTGCATGGCACATGCTGCGGGGTGAAATTCTCATTTTACACACTTTGCAGGCAGAGGGTATGAATTATGCATTGAGCAAGAAAAATCGCTATTAATCGCGGGTTCGCTGTGCTGCGTGCTCTGTCGTACGTTCAAAGGTTTTGTTTGGGATTTATTTGATAAAAAAAGATGTAATTACTAGGAGACCCAGGAACTATTACATTTAATAGCATGGACTTATTGGGCTTTTGGTTGCCTTGGTGTTACTTGTTACATATCCCACGTGCATTCATTGCTAGCGATGTAATTGGCTGCAAAAGAAACGTACACATTAAAATCACGTACCTATTTGTAGGGAAACATCGCGTACACTGCAAGTCCAAAAGCGACCAAGTTCCCAATTTTGAAGCACTATGCCACTGAATGCCACGTCCTGGAGGAGAGATAAACTAAATTCGTTTATGGACAACAACTGCAAAGAGCGGGTTTGAGACGCAGCAATTACTTAATTTAACTTACTTGAAATGCCAGAGGTCGGTGCGCAGGAACGTTGCACTCATGTCTGGCCAGCTGGACAAAACACTGCGAAATGGATGGAGGCAGGGTGGGCGACTCCTTTTGTCCCCCCACAATACGTGTTTAAAACATGGCAAGGTAAGCCTTTTAAAAATACAGGCATTTCTAGTAATACATTTACAGAATGAATTTACACACCAAAAAAAAAAAATAACACAAAATAAAAATAGAAGAATTAGCGTCAGGGGGGTCAGGGGGGCAGTGGGGGCCTGGGGTTAGAGGCGGGTTCACACAGCAGATACCAAACACTGTTGTAGGACATATACAAACCGCGTTGTTTTGGCCTGCGACTTCATGTTCTGCAGAGTAATGTTCTGGCCAATAGAAAGCAACGCAATCGCGTTGCAACAGATATTGATGTTATCGTAGACGATGTAATGGTCTGTGTGAGGTAATAGACGTGGGGTAAAAGCACGCGATCACAGTGTGCACGATATATCATCATACATCCGTGCGAAGGGCAGAGAGATGGAGCGATATGAAGAGCACAGTAGAGCAGTGCAAGGCCTGCTGCCTGATGGCTCAGTGAGCTGAACTGACGGATGGTCTGCACTAGTGATTAACGAGGCCAATCCAGCCAGGGCACCCTTAGCCCATTAACCTTCCGAAAATTCAGAAACAACATTGATCAATGGGAGAGTGGCAAATTGCAGTGCTTAGGAGCGTGGGGAGAGTTCTGTAATACTGCCTAACATCGAGTTAGCCTTCACATACATACTAATATTGGGGACTTCCTGGGCCCTTCTCTAAGCCCCTCGTTCACAGGCCAGCACAATACTCTCAGATCTACACCTCAATGCCCAGCACAGAAAGGTGCATAAACAGGGTTTGCACGCCATAAAACTGTGTGGTTGCGATCCCGTCTGCGGCACAGGGAAGGAGACTACAAGACGCAGTTCGCCCAAGTCATTGAAGCTAAGACTTCTGTAAGTCCTGATGCGAGGTCCGAGCACAAGCAGGGGAGACGGTGTACTGACTCTGCCCCCAGGGTTTGTACGCAGTAAAGCTGTGTGATAGCGATCCTGTCTGCAGCGCTGGGGAGGCACTAAGGGGTGAGCTTGGGGTCAAATTGACGGCCTCATATAACAATGACTGCGGAGACTCAACCTCATGGCTGATAACCACCGCTGCCGATCCTTACCATGCGCGGGGCGCAGAATGATCCATTAGAGGAATAAGGCCCGTACTGTTGAATGTGAGGCACGACCTGTACTTTCTATTGGGGTGATTGCCTCAGCATTCCTTGGTAGTCCAACCTTCCCCATGTTTCAGAGCTACCAAGGTGAAAGCTTAATTCCGCGACGGCGGGATAGTTGGCACAAAGCGCACCGGGTAATACTGCAGCCCCGCCTGCCCCAAAGGCCGTACTCCACTGTCATAGATAGCCCTGCATACCATACCGTTGGGGGAGCGTCTGCAGACTAAGCTTCCATAAAGCTCGCCTGAGCGCAGGACTCCGGACTGGGGAACTGAAAAACGCTAGGTAACGGCAGTCCGGCTTCGGCGGGCACTGGCCGCCATGCACACTTGGGGAGGGGGGTGGAACCGGATCCGTCCTGTAGGTCCAGATGGCATCATGGGTTGACGGCAGCCCTAGCCCACACTACCCCCACCCTGCCAAGACCCCCGCAGGTCAACACTGTCCACTCCGGACCCGGCCGATGCAGGCAAGATCGGAGAAGACCAGATCCCACAAAGCGTGGATGCACACTCCGGGAGCCGTTCCAAACCCCCGTGGAGAACCATTGCGACAGCAATAAACCCCCGTGGAGAACCATCGAGACGGCAATGGCCGCGCCTGGCCATTGTTTTCTGCTGTTCCACTTGTACGGCCTCTGCCTGCTTTCCTTCAGCTGCAAAAGGATTTTATTATCTTTATGGGCCATGTGTTTGCCCCCCCCCCCCCATAAAGATAACAAACCTTTTGCAGCAGAAGGAAGTCAGGGCAGTCTGTCCAAGTGGGATGGACAAAAAAGAGAAAACTGTATGTCACCGCAAGCTCTTTCCCAATGGCTGGCCACCCTTTAGCATAAACGGTGACGCAAGCCAATGGGAAAGAGGGGCGGGGCTTAAAGCCCGTTAGTGCAAGCTTATCAAAGTCATAAGATCTCGCCAGCGAGACTGCACATGCGCAGCCTAAGCAGGCGAAACCTTAAAAGAGAATAGGGCACTGACCACATGGAAACAAGACCTCGTCAGTGATGATAATCTTTGACAAAGTCTTGTTAAACAGAAAGAAATAACTTGAAAATAAAGCAAACAAAATTCTAAAAGCAATTGTGTAATATGTTGTTTCACCAAGGATGCTATGTCATAATACAGCATTAAAAAATACACATAACCTTTCTAATTATAAAAAAAGGTACTGTAAGAAATTGGTTTAATAGTTGAGAGAGATGAAAACCCACCTCAAATAACAATCACAATCTTTGTCCGAATGAAACATAAACGTCACTAAATTAACTAATGCTTAACCCTTTGGTGGCTTAGTACAAAAGCAGTTAGGCTTAACACAGAGGTGATGTGTAAACTATGCAGTGCTCAAACAGTAATAAAGTAAAAACACAAACCAAGAACAACCCCAAAGCAATTTTAGACAATTAAATAATTAATAATAAATAGACAGACACCAAAAGGACAAAAGTCCAATCAGTTAACCGGAGTTATGAGTTTTAAAATTTTAGGTAAAAGTTGTGAAAAATAGAACAAGGCGCCAACTGCAATTATCTGGTCGCACTAGACCGGGTAAAAGTCACAAGTTTAGTCCAACTGCAGTGGAGCACGGGTATAATACAAATACCAGGATCATCCCACAGAAGGTTTTGCCTTCTTACTTCAAAGTTGATATGGGGTTGAAAGTCTTTGATGGAGTTAGATGACCAGTTGGATCCAGAAAAGGGGGCTCAGCAACAACGTGGAAGCTGACAATCAGGTGCAGCTCGGTGTCAAAGTCGGCGAAGCCTTTGATGGGAGCTACTCAACATCAGAGTTGGTGAAGCCATCGATTGGGTGCCACTCGACATCGAAGTCGGTGAAGCTGTTGATCGGGTGCCACTCGGTGTACAAGTGGGTGAGGCCATCGATCTGGTGCTGCTTGACATCTAAGTCGGTGAAGCCATTGATTGCATGCTATTCCCAATCGAAATCGATAAGGCCATCATCTGGGTGCTACTCAGCATTTCTACAGCATCGCTTGACATCGAGTCTGGTGAAGCTTTAAGTTAGGCTAGGAGAAGTGCACTTTGACATCAGCCACGGGTCCAGAACCATGAGACCAACACCTGGAAGTCAAGACTTACTCTCATAGAGACCAGCAGAGAGGACCAGATCAGGTCCAGTTGGGTCTGGACAACAGGAAAGCTTAAAGGCCTCTGAAAACTTGTTGTATCCCCACAGTTCACACAGGCAATCAGCCAACTAACCCTTGGGACCTGGGTTCAAGGCAAGCAGGCCAAGTCTTCCTTCAGGTTTTAGACAGCAGGGCTGTCCTTCTTCTGAATCTACACAGGTCCAGAGAATTCCAATTTCAGGACCTGAGGATGCCACTTTGATGCACAGTGCCAGCCTGTGGGTGGGGAGCACTGCTTTGTCTAACTCTAAAACGGGTTCTGATTAGTTCTTCTCCTTCCCCTGAGCTTGACTCCAGTCTGTCTGGTGAAACAAAGGACAGGTAGTCCCTGGTTTGAGCTGGATTTGCCAACACCAAGGTAGGCATCTTCTGAAGGCAGTAAGGGACTGGGTACAGCCTTCAAGTTAACATTTGAAGCGCAGGAAAGGGTTGGGTGCACCCTCCACCGTTTCCCAAGACCATCCTGCTTAGGAGAGGAGCTCTCTTCTACACATGCAGGACTCTTTGTCCAGTGTCTGGGAGGTATATACATCATACCACAGGAGAGCCTTTAACAGTGAAATGACCCTGGACATTAGCAGAAAGGCACCTTTGACTTAGACAGGAAAATACCAACTTTCTAAAAGAGGAATTTTCAAAACCGTAATTTACAATCCCACTCCATGAACAAAGAGGACTTTAAATTACAATTAAAATAGGTAGAAGAAGTATTTCTCCAATTGTTCCCAAACTGCAGTTATGCATTATAAGGTGTTATAATGTAACCTATGCTTTTCTATGGGAGATCCAGCCTTTCTGCAGTGAAAAACAAATTTGGAGGTTTTTCACTGCGATGATGTGAATCTTAAGTACACATGTCCTGCGTTTCAAATACCATGCACGACCTATGAGCATTTAATGCCATGCTTAGGTTGACTAATAAGTATTAAAAAGGACATTTTAGGCCTGGTAAAAAGTTTATCTTGCCAGGTCGTAATGGCAGGCCTGAGACATTTTTTTACAGTTTTACTTTAGAGAGTGGCACCGTGCGTGCTGCATCCCACTTGTAGCATTTAATTTACAGGCCTAGGTACAAATAGTATCATATACTAGGGACTAAAAAGTAGATTGAGTGTGCCAATTGCCTTTATGCCAATTTTACCTTGTTTAAAATGGAAGCACAAACACTTACCACTGTTTAGCAGGATTAAAGGGCACAGATTCCGTAGACCCAAAAAAATGGGACCAGCAAAAATAGGATAGTGAAGGCAAAAACATCAGGAGAATGCCATTTCAAATGTGGTCATTTCCATCAGGTCTCCAAAACGTTCTGCCAAATTATTCTAACCATTATGTGACCTAGATATCAATTTGAATCTCTCGTTGTAGTTGTCATGATTTTTGTGGTACTGTACATTAAAGTCTTGTATAACACATACTGCTGACTGTTCAAAGAGAGTGCCTATGTTTCTTTTGGCATGCATCTCTTCCCTTTGTGTTCCTACCTCATAACCATGCTCAGATGCACCTCTGATTTTGCACCATGCGTCCACATGTGAGAGAATGGAAAAAAATGTATCCAAAAAAGTACCAAATTATCCGGGGCCGTAATTACACAGTTCTTTTTAAAGGGTCATGATCCTCAGTAGGTGCATTTTTACTTTTTTCTGTTGTTGTGTACCCACGTTTCCTGTGTAATCCTAGTTGTGACAACTCCCCTTTATGAGCTTAAACATCCTGTACAAAATGAAAAAATCCGGGTTGTGTGAAACTGTGGGAACCGGGTTGGTCTTGCATTCCAGCATTATTGAATGCAAAGTGATTAGCAATGTGTTATATTTTTGTTATTTTATCTGGTGAGAGAGGTGCTCTTATTGTTTTCATTTCATGTTCGCCACTGAAAAGAGCCTCTGAATATGCCTCTGCTTTGCTCTGAAATTATTATTGTCACAAATTGTCCCACACTTAATAATAAAAGTGAACAAAACAATTCAAGTTTTCTAAAATCCTATTAGGAAAGGATGGCATTATGGTATACATAACAGTTTAGGATGGAAAAAACCTACTGCGAGGAAAATTGTTGGAGGGCTGTCCTATGTGTGAGATAAGAATTTGTTTCTTTTTCTTTTTTTCCTTTTGTCTGTGAATGGGAAATGTGCCTGTTCCCGGGACTGATGCCTCTAGTAAAGTCCAGTTTGTTCAGAAGGAAGACTTCCTAGTTTGTGCGGTTGGATTCAAAGGGATTCTGACACCACGTATAATGCTTTTGGCTGGCTGAGAGTGTAATGTTGAGAGTGTGCACTAGTGTGTTCAGGAAGTGAGCAGTATCTCCTGTTCATTTTACCATCGTGCTAATCCATTGCCCTTGGTTTTGGGGCTAATTATAACAGGCTCACCCGTTACATGCGAATAGGAGAATTGTTATAAACTTTGAATATTACTTTATGAGCGAGTAATATATTGATTTTGAGATTATAAAGATAGTAAAGATTAACTTGAGTAAATGATCCAGTGTGGTTATGTGGAGTAAGGTGGCAATACTTCATGTAATATATTCTATGTAAATATGTGCTGATGAAGCCATATGTGTTTTTCAGCGACGAAAACATTTCAAGTCGAGCAAAGTCAGTTGATAATTTTCCTCGATAGGTCTCATTTTTTGATACTCTAAATATAAAGCCACAAAACAAAAGTGACACATTTCAAGAAATATATTTCACTAGTATTGAGGGTGAAACTGATTGTCATTTTTCTTTCACTATCAAGATCAGAGTGGCTGTTATCATGCCTAGCTAAATAAACGTGCTTGACTATCTGTAAATTGGAAGTTCATACTGCTGTTATTTGAAGACTTATCAAATGTATGATCATGAAATATGGGATTGCAGTTGTACAAAGGTGATGCCCATTTGTGTATAACACTGAAAAACTCTCACATACAAGTACTGAAAGTTCAATCTTAGTTTACCATGATCATGGACAGGATGAGAAGTAGCTGGACTCAACTGAGCCAACACAGAACTAGGAATTTTATATTACTAGTCATTCTATTTTAATGCCCTTTAGAGAAGAATTACCCCCACATTTTTTTTAAACTAGAGCTCATTAAAAATGCCCCCTTTCACCTTGCAACCAGTTTGAGAAAGACTGACCATGTTTGTAAAGTTGGACGAAGGAATCAAAGAGATCTATGTCACTTATATGATTGAAGTGTCTCCTATCGCAGTTTGTGGTGGCACAAGACAAGCTCATGGTGAACCAGCAGGAGGAGGCAAGACAGAGAATATAAAGTGTGGGGATAAGCAACCCTTCGAGAGCCGAGAATGATTTCACTGCTACTGTTTGGGAAAGGTGAGAAGCGGAAGTACAGTTGAGAAGGATTATAGCCTTATAGCCCGCTGCCAAGAAACATACAAGTTGTTAAAGGCCCTGAACCTGAGTTACCTTTCCAAGCTGCAGGCAAGGGCCTATAACGAAGTAGAGGGCCTTTAACAACGGTAAGGGCTATGAGGCCATTAGAACATTCCACCCACTAAGGGTAGAGTGTTCTAAATTAAAAAGGGAGAAACATAAAGACAAACATTGGAATGTTGGAGCAAAAGACTTATACCAGCTAGTATAAGCCCGGAGCTACTCCAATGTCTTCAATAGAGCTCTCAACATTCCAATGTTCTAATATAGCCTTATAGAAGTGTGAAGAAGACAGCGGCAAGCTACAAAGGCACATCACATAGGTGCTTAGGCACAGCACCATCAGGTAATATTGAGTCCCATAGTACAGATTTGCAGGATAACCCAGGCTCTACAGGGAGGATCTCCAAGTCATTGTCAAACAACTCTGCTGCTGTTACGAAATGTACAGCAGGGTAAGAAGCTATACACTCTCTGCATTCAGTTTGCAGTGTGTTATCTCTGAGCTCAGATTAGTACACATAAGACATGCCCTTCTGCTAAATTTGTGCACCCTAGGGAAACATGACCGTATTTTTCTCATGGTGTGGTGACTTGTGGTGTCAATTTTGTATCATTGTCTCGTGCATTCACTGTAAGCTGCTCAAATAAGATATTTCTGTCCGAGATATAAGAAGGCAACCTTGCTGACTTAAAAATGAATTGAATACTTTAAATCTTAATATGGTGAAAAATTTCCAGTGAGGACTAAATGATGTTTGATATAAAAGACATGCCACTGCAAAATATTGCATTTGTGAGCATGTGCCCTAATTAAGATTCTTTACAAGGGTTTGACGCTGCTGAAGAATGTAGAGGATGAGAAGAAGTCCCTGCAATAGGAAAAATGTGTACGTACAGTTGAGCAGTTTAAATGACACCCTATAATGCATATACCCAGTCCAAATGACATAAAATGTCAGTTTGCAACAGTCACTTTGAAAACAAATACAAATTTACTGTACTTTTCTCGTACAGATGGCAGACGTTTGTTGAACTACTACACAAAGCTCACTCAGATGCTAATCTTCAGTTGACTAAAGGTATGTGATGATGTGATTACTGATATACAAAATATAAGACACTGCATTACCTTTTTCAAAAGGACACAGATGAATTATCATTATTCAGCAGACAATGATACCAAATTAAATTAGTGAAAATGTTTTATAATTCTGAAAGAATTGAATGTATTCATAGAAATATGAATTTTAGATACATTTTCCAAAAGGGTACATTCTGAACATAGAAAGAAAACATATGAAATATTGAAGTATCACTATGCAGACAATGATTGCTGAATGTATTTGCAGGGATGGCTTCTGATTTATGACAAGCAAATAAATAATTTTATTAGCACTTATTCTTTAAATGGCCTTTTTATTTTGATTTTCTGTGGATCCCTGCTTTATTTCTATTACATAGTTTTGTGCTTCAATATAATGTTGTTTAGGTGTGGGCGTAAGTCACAGAATTCAACAGAGTTACCAGCGGGCGGAAATAGGCATTGCACGCTGCTCGCTCTGTGATTTAGCGGCGGAAGAATGTTCCATGCTGAAAAATCAGCGCAAACTGCACCATGCGGCGCACCAGAGGACACAGCTACCTAAACTGTTTTTTTCTACTCGAGCATCAGTTTCTGATCGCAAACGGTCGCAACCACCCGTGTTGGAAGAATCTTGCCAGATGTCGTTCTAGTGACCGAAAATCACACTAGGGCGCACCAAATCTCGCTCATGCTTGCAAATTTACCATTTTGGTGCACAAGCAAGAAAAGATTCCACGATTGGCGGAATTTGACCAAAGCTCCACGTTACAGGAGTAATGTGGAGTAGCCAAAATTCAACCAATTCTGCTGGCGGAACGGAATATTTTGCCCACCCCTACTGTTTATGCACTGACTAATTAATTGGCTCATCAATTGACTCTAGAGTGCCAGGGCCAAGTCTGAAGTTGGGACCAACTGCAATTAACAGTATAATCCATGCAGAATGGACTTCAGCTTCTTGCCAAGAAGGTTCCAGATGTGAGCCAAGAGCTTGGTCTATAAGATGGGCACCAAACAGAAGAAGATTCTTCCCGTTTTAGCTGGAGATAGGAACATAGGCTTTTCCAAAGCAGTTCGTTTGCTCATCTGAGTTGACCGGTGTTAGCTAGCAGTATTATTCTTGCATACAGAGATGCTGGGCCTGCAATCATCTATTCTGCCTCAGATTCCTCCTCCCAACCAACACCATTGATGGTGTTCTGGTACCTGTCAATGAGATTTAGATTGATACCAATCCACAAAGGCAGTGTCTTTTCCCCTCAATTAGGAACTATTTTTTGAAGTGGAAGGATATGTATTCTCTTGTTTCATGAAAGCTTTTTGACTTTGAGGCCCAGAAACCGGTGCGCCTAATACAGAAAGCTCTGTTGATGACATTTTAAGGTGTGACTTTCGTTTTAGAGGCTTCCTGTTCCAGGTTTGCAAAGTTCTGAATGACTAAAATTGTTAAGTTTGAAATAAATGCACCCCGTAACCATCAATGTCAACCATAGAATGCGTAAGTATCAAATGTAATGAACTGTGCATGTGTTTACTTTATTTAAAATGTTTTTATTTTACAATTTCAGCCCACAATCTGGGAACAGTAATTCTGTAAACACACAAAAGCTGAAATCCTCCTCACATCTATGTGTGGTCTAGTAAGATCATCAGATCCCAAACTTGGGTTGGAAAACAGAAATGGGCAATGGTAAAAAAAACTCATTCATCCATTCCGGTTTGATTAATTTTAAAAATGTTAGTCCAAAGACGATGTTTGAACACACATTTGTGGAATACCTGCAGACTTTTCTAATGCTAATTTCTCAAAAAACATTCAACGGATTTACACCAAAGGTACTTCTTTGTGTAATTTTCTACTTTCATGCCAGGTTTGGGGTAATTCATTCAGATCTTTTTTCTGTAACAAAGACCAAGGGATCCTCTGGAAGTTAAAATGGGATATGTCACTTTTTGGCCCCCTGTGTTTTGCTGTTGCCACCACCTTAATGTATTTCTGTGAAACGTGCCATGGTGATCCCAATTTACATGAACCTTTTTGCAAAGTTTTTTATAGATTTGGTGAAGTTATTTAGAAAAAAAACAGGTCTGACCTAAACATGACAACACCTGTGGTTTATACATTTATATAGATATAGATATACATACGTGTGTGTATATATATATATATATATATATATATATATATATATATATATTACCTACTGGCGGTCGCCAGTAGGTATATATAGTTAGGATTTTTTCTCTATGGAACTTTTGAAAATTCTATGTCTAATAACTTTGGCGTTTGTCGACGGAATTGGCTGAAATTTTCAGGAAAATGGCACATTTTGTTTCTGAGCAGCCCCTGAAAATTTGGGGGGGGTTCGTCAAGGGGGGGCCGAGAAAAAAGGGGGGTCCCAAAACGCGTTTTTCCCATGTTAATTTCCATAGGGCGGTTGGCCTCACTTTTAGCCCGAATGGCTGAATGGATTTCCACGAAACTTGGCAAAATTGTAGGGACTGTTAGCCCGATGTGCCTTTGCTAGGTCTCAATATATGTGCTTCAGTGGATTTTGAGAAATTAACGTTTAAAACAAGATATATATCTGTAACAGCGCTCCGGGTAGCGCTCCGGTTCGCGAACTTTTCGCGTATCGGAACTTTGCGAAGCGAAGCTGATTGGCTCTCCGGTGTCTGTCAACATTCTAAACAGTCCGGAGCGGCCGCCATCTTGTCTCTCGGTAGGATCGAGAGACAAGAGGAGGCCAAAACAAACGGGGAAATGAAGGAAAGGGGGCAAGGTAGACCCCTTCTGACCCCCTAGGATTGATGAGGGGGATATTATAGAGCCACGCGGGGCCCAAAAAAAAAAAAAAAAATCCGATTTTTTCGCCGTAGAGACGCGTCTTGGTACGCGAACCGGGCAGCTAACCGGGCAGCTAACCGGGAAGCTAACCAGCAGTGTAACGGGAGTCTGAGGAGTAGCTGATTGGCTGTCAACATTGTAAACAGTCCGGAGCGGCCGCCATCTTGTCTCTCGGTAGGATCGAGAGACAAGAGGAGGCCAAAACAAAGGGGGAAATGAAGGAAAGAGGGCAAGGTAGACCCCTTCTGACCCCCTAGGATTGATGAGGGGGATATTATAAAGCCACGCGGGGCCAAAAAAAAAAAAAAATCCGATTTTTTTCGCCGTAGAGACGCTTCTTGGTACGCGAACCGGGCAGCTAACCGGGCAGCTAACCGGGAAGCTAACCGGCAGTGTAACGGGAGTCTGAGGAGAAGCTGATTGGCTGTTATCATTGTAAACAGTCTGGAGCGGCCGCCATCTTGTCTCTCTGTGGGATCGAGAGACAAGAGGTGGAAAAAAAAAAGGTGTAAATGAATGAAAGGGGTAAGGCAGACCCCTCCTGAACCCCTAGGATTGATGAGGGGGCTATTAAAGTTCCCTGCGGGGCAAAAGAAAAAAAAAATTGCGATTTTTCGCGGTAAAGGTGCTTCCTGGTACGTTAACCGGGCAGTTAACCGGCAGCGTAACGGGAGTCCGACATATTGTGTTTTTTGAACGTTTGTGATATGTGCACGTGTGGATTTTGTCTAATTAAGGTTAAAAAAATATATATATATCTTTAAGCGTGTTCTGGCGCGCTTACGTTTTGGGTTTGGTTTGCGCTGCACAGACGATACGTCACGGTTATGTGATGCATCATGAGGCGTCTCACGGGCTACGTGATACGTCACTTAATAAAGAATATATTTTACAGCTATAAATATTAGCTTTTAAAAAACCAATGAAATTCACAGAAAAAACCATAGGTTATAGACCATATATAGTTAGGAATTTGCATTTACAAAACCTTGAAAATTCAATGAAAAAACCATAGGTTATAGACCATATATAGTTAGGGATTAGCATTTAAAAAACCTTATTTTATTTGCACAAAACCATTGAAATTCCATATATAGTTAGTTGCACTAACTATATATCGCGGACCCGCAATCCACTGCTAATGATGTCACATATTACATCATTCATGACATGGTCAGTGACATCACTGATGACATCACTGATGACATCTCAAATGACATCACTGATGACATCTCAAATGACATTACTGATTACATCACTGATGATATCATTTATGTGATAATACATCTTCAGACTCTAATATAACCATAGATACACTCAGTGTAAACAGGCACTCACAGACTGTCACACATCCATGGAGTTACTCACACACCTAGTCAGTCATGCAAAGAATCAATCACATCTCCATTTCCTCAACTATACAGTTATACACACCTTACTTATTCAAACATATACTAACACATATTTACTCTCTTATACAATCCTTGATACAAGTTCACAATGATTCATACAGCCACTCTCACATTCACTGGCTCTTATGTTCAGTTATTTATATATGTCAACTCTCACATGGAGTGTGTTTTACATATGTACTTACTTTGACATGTAGCACTGAGATATCCATTCACTCACCAATATACTCATGCACACAGTCAACTGTCCATACAGCTGTTGCTACATGCACTTTTGAACCCATACACCTAGGGAATCAACTGCTCACACATCTATGCACAGAGTTATACACCTCCCAGCCACCTACACACATACTCAGTCTCCCATACAAATACTTGGGCAACCATTCAATAACCCATATAGTTTCTGATATAGCTACTGATTTAAACATGCAGCAGTTTACAGAACAACATAAATAATAATTGCCAAATTAAGACACTTTAATCACTAACCCATGCACTCAGTGAGACACATTTAATCATTCTCTCATACAGTCAGTCATGCACCTACTAAATCCTTCATCCAGACACTTATACATCCACTCATTCTTCAATATGTAAGACATATTTTAACTTTACAGAAACATACAGTCACTGGGTGTTGTCATCAGTGATGTCATCAGTGATGTCACTGACCATGTCATGAATGATGTAATATGTGACATCATTAGCAGTGGATTGCGGGTCCGCGATATATAGTTAGTGCAACTAACTATATATGGAATTTCAATGGTTTTGTGCAAATAAAATAAGGTTTTTTAAATGCTAATCCCTAACTATATATGGTCTATAACCTATGGTTTTTTCATTGAATTTTCAAGGTTTTGTAAATGCAAATTCCTAACTATATATGGTCTATAACCTATGGTTTTTTCTGTGAATATATATATATATATATATATATATATATATATATATATATATATATATATATATATATTCACTGAAAAAAACATAGGTTTCACACCAGTTATAGTTAGGAAATAGCATTTTAAAAACCTAATAAATTCACTGAAAAAACCATAGGTTTCACACCAGTTATAGTTAGCTGGAAATTTTACTGACATAAAACCATTGAAATTCCCACGTTATAGTTAGTTGGACTCACTATAAATTGCGCGCCTGCAATGCAATGCTGATGACGTCACATATTACATCACTCATGACATGGTCAGTGACATCACTCGTGACATCACTGATGACACCATCCAGTGAATGTGTGTCTTTCTGAAAAATAACTATGTTTTATATATGTATATGTAAAGGTCGATGGAAGAATAAATGTTTAAATGAGTGTCTAAATGGATGTTTTAAAAAAAAATTTGATTGGTTAACTGGATTATTAACTGTATCTTAGTGAATACATATATTAGCGAGTAATGTTTAAATATTTAAATATATGTATCAGTGTTTCACTTTGTGTATAAGTGGCTGCATGGGTTGGTGAGTAGCTAGCTACATGTGTGTGTATATGGGTTATTAGATTTTTTTTTAGTATCAGTATGAGTGTCTGCATGGTTTGGTGGGGGTGTTACTTAGCACATAGATGCATCAATGACTGACTCACTGTTTGTGTGTGTTTTGAAGACAGCATATGTGCAGGACTGTATGGGTGGATGAGTGTGTATATGTGTGTGTTAGTGAGTGAATGACTGTCTCACTAGTGTTTTTATCAGTAACTACATATGTTTTAATCTAGTATATGTGAGTATTGATGTATATAAGTGAGTATATGTGAGAGTGAGAGATTGTAAGAGCTCCTGTTTAAATACGTTTGTGTTTCTATAAGTGATTGTTTAAGAGAGTAAGTATGTGTAAGTTTCCTTAGAAGTAAGGTGGTTGTGTGTGTATAGCTGTTTATGCAAATAAATGGATGTTCAATAGTTTATTTGCATGTGTGAGTATGTGTGTGAGTAACTTTTGGAAGACTGTCGGTGTGTAACAGGATGTATATGTGTATCACTACATATGATGAGTGAGTATATGTATGAGTGACTATATAGAACTGTTGGTGAATGAGTAGATGTGTATATAGATGGTGGAATTACTGAATTGGTTGTTGTAACTGGTATGGGTATCTCCATTTTTTTGAAAATTTTAGTTTCTATTTTTTAATATGTGTTTCAAGGGTTACATTACACTGAAAGGAGGTCTGTTACTCTGTCACAAGGATGGTGTCATCAGTGATGTCATGAGTGATGTCACTGACCATGTCATGAGTGATGTAATATGTGACGTCATCAGCAGTGCATTGCAGGCGCGCAAGTTATAGTGAGTCCAACTAACTATAACGTGGGAATTTCAATGGTTTTATGTCAGTAAAATTTCCAGCTAACTATAACTGGTGTGAAACCTATGGTTTTTTCAGTGAATTTAATAGGTTTTTTAAATGCTAATTCCTAACTATAACTGGTGTGAAACCTATGGTTTTTTCAGTGAATTTCAAAGGTTTTTTAAAAGCTAATTCCTTTCTATATCGAGTTTCTAACCTACGATTTTTTTATAAATTTGCTGTTTTGTGTAAGTATTAATTATTATTTTTTATTTTTTATATTAATATTTTTTTTAATCATTTTTTCCTGGGGCGCTCTGGGTGCATGCACCGGTAAGCTCTCCGGAAATCGCACCCAGAGCACTACTTGCGTTCGTGAAAAAAAATATGAAAGAAAAGTAAATAATATCGCAAGACATTTAGTACCATACATATAAAAGCATTTTTTTTTAATAAGGAAATGATAATTATTTTGCATTTCCAGGAAACTATCAAAACGTCACTTAGGCGAGCCACGTAAGCAACCCGGAAGCGCCTTCGTTCGCGCCGCGTATGCGCCCCCGGAAGCGCCTACGTTCGCGCCGCGTTAGCGCGCCCGGAAGCGCTTCGGTGCGTGCAGCGTAAGCGCGTCAAGTCATGTGACCTTAAAATAACACTTTTCATTGGTTGCTAACAGTTTTTTTTACAAAGAATGAAATCCCCACCCATTTCCTTCACTTCTTCCTTCACTTTTGTGACTGAAAGACCTGCCTTTTTGCTCTTGGTTCTTTGTTGGATATCTTGGATTATCATGGCTGCCAGACCATCCAGCAGTGAAGATGACTCCAATGATTTCATTGATGAAGAGCCTCCTCAGCCGAAGGTCAAAGAACATTTCATCTGGAAAAAAAATTCCATACCTGATGACCAGAAGAAGGTACATGCTCCAAAAGTGGAGTGCAGGATCTGTCACACAGTCCTGTCATGGGGTGACCCCACTAAAAAATATTCTTTTGGGAACTCCACAATGATTCGCCATGTGGAGAGGAGGCACCCCCAGAATTTTGCCCGGGAAAGTGTCAGAGCTCTGGCACAAGAGGTTCCCAGTGATGGGGCCTCTACATCAACTGGAGGACCAACAACATCGGTGAGGGGGAGATCACAAGAGCTAGTTCCGAACATTCAGCCTGCATTTAACAAAGGCGTCCTTAAATGCAGATACTGTGATCAGCTACTTTGCTTTGTGGAGCAAAGTGTTCTGCTCATGGTTCGATCATTGGAGAACCATTGCTGCCGTTCCCAGCCCTAATTTATTTTTATTTTTTTGCTCCTGTTGAGCAGTTTCCATTCCCTGTTTTTGTTTTTGTTCTAAAAAAAGAAAAAAGAAGAAAAAAAAAGTTATTTTCAGAACTACCTCCAATTCTCATCAAAGAGCTATATTCTTAAAAAAATGAAAAAGAGTATGTGAAGTGGAGTGCATTGATAAAGGAAAGGAAAATGAGTAAGAAAGAACAGAGAGGTATGAGAGGAGAAAGGAAGTGAAGTAGGGGGACTGAAAGAAGGTGAGTGTTGGGAAGGAATGTAAGGAGAAGGAGAGTGAACATGGGGAATGTAGATATTCAAAGAAAATGTAGAAAAGGAACAGGGGTGTGGAATGGTAAGAAAAGATGCATTGCTGGAGTTGCATCATTTTTGTGACGCACTCCAGCAATGCATCACTTTTGCGCTTACAGATACATCTGAAATACTGACGTATCTGTAAGTACTTGCGACATAATACGTCATATATTTAATATGACGCATGAGTAGAAGACTGAAGGCCTCATTTATGAGGCCATGCGTCACTTTTACACCACCAGTACGTCACTTTTTGTGACGCACCAGTGCTGTTAAAAATGCACCTTATTGAGTCATATTTACAAAGTGACGCATCTAGGTAGATGCGTCACTTTGTAAACCCCTGCGCCACATTATACCTACGTCAGGTGTAATGTATGCAAAAGGGATGTATTGACGCGAGAAAGGGTCGTAGAGGTGACGCAGTGAAATCTATGAGTTATCTCTGCGTCACTTTTATGACGCTGTTGCGTCCAAATCTTGCGCCTGTTTCACATCAGGCGTAAGACTGATGCAGGCCCTTTCACATGGCCCTGGCCCCATGTGAAAGGATGCATTGCAGGAATTGCATCATTTTTGTAACATACTCCAGCAATGCATCACTTTTGCGCTTACAGATACATCTGAAATACTGACGTATCTGTAAGTACTTGAGACATAATGCGTCATATATTTAATATGACGCATGAGAAGAAGACTGAAGGCCTCATTTATGAGGCCATGCGTCACTTTTACGCCACCGGTACGTCACTTTTTGTGACGCACCAGTGCTGTAAAAAATGCACCTTATTGAGTCATATTTACAAAGTGACGCATCTAGGTAGATGCGTCACTTTGTAAACCCCTGTGCCACATTATACCTACGTCAGGTGTAATGTATGCAAAAGGGACGTATTGACGCAAGAAAGGGTCGTAGAGGTGACGCAGTGAAATCTATGAGATATCACTGCGTCACTTTTATGACGCTGTTGCGTCCAAATCTTGCGCCTGATTCACAGCAGGCGTAAGACTGATGGAGGCCCTTTCACATGGGCCTGGCCCCATGTGAAAGGATGCTCTGCTGGAGTTGCATCATTTTTGTGACACACTCCAGCAATGCATCACTTTTGCGCTTACAGATACGTCTGAAATACTGACGTATCTGTAAGTACTTGCGACATAATACGTCATATATTTAATATGACGCATGAGTAGAAGACTGAAGGCCACATTTATAATAAGGCCATGCGTCACTTTTACGCCACCGGTACGTCACTTTTTGTGACGCACCAGTGCTGTTAAAATGCACCTTATAGAGTCATATTTACAAAGTGACGCATCTAGGTAGATGCGTCACTTTGTACTTTTACGCCACCGGTATGTCACTTTTTGTGACGCATCAGCAGCGTAAAACATGCACCTTATTGAGTTATATTTATAAAGTGACGCATCTAGGTAGATGCGTCACTTTGTAAACCCCTGCGCCACATTATACCTACATCAGGTGTAATGTATGCAAAAGGGGCGTATTGACGCAAGAAAGGGTCATAGAGGTGACGCAGTGAATAAACTGGGTTTTCCCAATGCTACGCTCCCCGTTACACTCCCCGATGCGCGTACCGGGCGCTCCCCCGTGAAAATCGAAAAAAAATAATTTTTTATTTTTTCTCCCGCGGAGCCCTTTTATAGCCCCCACATCAAACCTAGGGGGTCAGGGGGAGTCTACTCTGCCCCTTATGGTCATTTCCCCCTTTGTTTTTGCCACCTCTTGTGTCTCGATCTTACCGAGACACAAGAGGGTGGCCCCTCCGGACTGTTTCGAATGTTTACAGACACCCGAGAGCCAATCAGCTTTCCGCGCGCAAGTCGCGTAGCGCGCCCGGTGTGCTCCCCTGTGCGCGTACCCGGGCGCGCTTATAGATATATATATTTTTGTGAACCTAAATTACTCAAAAACCACTGGAGCACATATCTTGAGACATAGCAAAGGCACATCGGGCTACCAGTCCCTACAATTTTGCCAAGTTTGGTGGAAATCCATTCAGCTGTTCGGGCTAAAAGTGAGGTCGACCGCCCTATGGAAATTAACATGGGGAAAACATGGCCTGTGAGGTCGCGTCAGTCAGTGGGGGCTGTTTGAGAAAGCAATGTGATGCTGTGCGTCGCCCCCAAGATGGAGGCTCCTCTGCTGCAGTGGGGCGCCGCTTGGTGTTTCACTCGCTATCCAGCTGAGTTGCGTCCGCACTTGCGGCTACAGTAGGCCGAAGGAAGCACAACGCGCCGAGATCTGGATGGCACCGAGGTGGTGTCTAGCAAGTTGCCGCACTGGTGTGGCCCTCCTACAATGCTGCGCCGAAAGTTCCATGGTCCGGCGGAACTTTTTCCTTTTCCTTTCTGCATCTTGTCCCACAATCCGTTTAACCTTTAGACACGACCAGGTCCCTGAATGTGTGCAGGGGGACGCTATTGATTGAATCAAAATGGCGGCTTCACACAAAGCTGACTCAAGCGTTGCTGGTGATGCTATACAGACAAAAAATGGTTTTCAGTTTTTCTTCAGGATTTTTCCATCCAAGTCTGCTTGAGAGTTTGTAGAACAATGGCTTTAGATCTTGCCCTCCCCTCTTTTGACTGTTGGTCTTGTTGCCTATGTCTTCTGTTGTCATTTAACTGAACCTTTTTTGACTGCCGAAAGGGGTTCTGGTCCGACCGCTGGTTGGTGGAGATATTTTGACTATATCCTGGACCTGCCCGGCCTCGCCCAAAATGGCGCCGGTATAAATGGGACTCGTACCTCCTTGTTGTGTACTGGTTGCACAACCTTGATATCACGAGATACGTATGCAGTTTTGAAGCACATGGCGGGCGGGAATGAGAATTGATTGAATATTTCGGCATCCCTATTGATATTAAGTTCTGATGTGTTATTGATTACTGTACTATTGAAAGTTCGAATTAACGTCACCCATGGTACTTGCCCGCAAATGTATATCTAGATAATTTTATTGTAAGTGGCCCTGTCGTATTTTAATTACAAAATGTACGTCCACCGATTCCGCGACTGTTAGACACCTTAGTTCTTGCAACCTAATGGCCCGCTCGTTGCGTTCCTCTACAGTGTAAATGTCTCCTCATCATATACGATTCCAGTTTGCTCCGTGGCCGCCCACGTGGTTATAGGCCCGTATTTGTATACTGACATTTTCACAATAAAGGTTTTTAAAACAAAACATGGTAGTAGTATTTACATTGGTAAAGTTTTTAATTTTAGTCACTGTTTTCGAATCAGTAAAAGGCAAGTGAAATAAAGCAGTCCAATTACATGACGGATAAAAGGTATAATACGCAGGAACGCAGTAAAGATAAATGGTCAAGGGCTGTTGTGTTTTTTACTCCTGCAACATAAAGTGATCGATAAGAATCTGATATTCGGGCGTATCGGCGACTAAGACAGCAGGCCGAGCATCTTTTGCTCAATGGCTCCGTCATGGGACGAAGAAACGCCCTTTTTCTAGAAAAAGGAATATATTTTACTTGCAGGACAGTTGTAAATTTTCCGGGAAAATACATTAGCCTGGAACATTATAACATATATGTTTAAGAAAAAATAATGTTCGAAAGCAATAACAAGCGTAATTTTTAGGTCATATGACCAAGCCTTTCATCATTAGTATAACAAAAGTAAAATGAACCAATGAAAAGTTTTATTAACAAGTCACATGACCTGTTATGCTTACGTTACGCGCTGCGCGCCGCGACCCGGATCCCTTCCGGGAAGCT
The DNA here is from genome assembly GCF_964263255.1 of Lissotriton vulgaris. Classification (NCBI taxonomy): domain Eukaryota; kingdom Metazoa; phylum Chordata; class Amphibia; order Caudata; family Salamandridae; genus Lissotriton; species Lissotriton vulgaris. The sequence goes on along the minus strand of NC_141685.1, from coordinate 437,987,801 downwards.
GCGCTTCGCGCACTGGAGTACTTCCGGGTGCGCTAACGCGGCGTGTCATATAACGCATTACGCGACAACGTAGGTCCAGAATATAGTCAAAATGTCTCCACCAACCAGCGGTCGTAACACAACCCCTTTCAGCAGTCTAAAAAGTTCTGTTAAATGACAACAGAAGGGACAGGCAACAAGAACCATCAGTCAAAGAGGGGAGGGCAAGTTCTTTCCTACCGGGTCACGTTGGGGCGCTACCGGAACTGATCGAATTGGTAGTCTACAGTGTTTCTGGATGTTTCAGACTGAAGCTGGCGTCAGCATGAGAGCACCACCATCTCGTATCTCAGTCGTGGCCATTCCACGAGCAATCATGGCAGCCGCTCCCCACCAGAAGCCTGCGGGAGTCGGGGGCCCCCAAGACTTTTGTGGAATCTTCAAGGCTCAGTGGACGCTTTCGAGAATGGGGCCCAAGCCCTAGCAGACAAGCGTCCGAGTTCCAAGGTGTCCCATGGCCATTTTAGTGGACCACGCCCAAATCTGAAGAGGCGGCCGCCATTTTGAGAGTCCTGTGGCAGCCGCCTATAGCTGCATCGCAAGAGCGGGAGCAACTCAACTACATGGTGAGCGAGACGCTGTAGTCGCAAGAGCGGGCGGTAAACAGCTGAATGGGGGAAAGCGGGCGGAATGGCAACTGAAACGGTAAAGGGGCGCCCCACTACAGCGTGTCTTCAGGTCAAACGGATTGTGGGATAAGGTCCAGAATGGAAGAGTCATCAAAAGGCAAAAAGTTCCGCCGGACCCCGGGAGCCGGCCGCCTATGTCGGGGGCGATCTTAGGCCACGCCAGGGCAACACGACTTGGGGAGGGGGCAGAAGTCAAGCGCACCCTCCCAGTCCGTGCCACCACACCGTATGTTGAAAATCTGAAGCCATCGTTCTACAAACTCTCAACCAGCCTTGGATGAAAAATCTTGAAGAATGTACAAACTGAAAACCAGTTTTTGTTTGCATAGCATCAGCAGCAACGCTTGCTATCAGAATGCATGAGTTTCATGCTCGATCGATTGAGCTAGCCGGATCAGGCAACAAAAAGTATAAAATAGTTATGTAAATAGTTATTTAATAAAATGTTTTACCCTGTTACTTTCCTGGTGTGTTGTATATATTTATAATATTTGCATAGAGTTTATCGTTATTTTGGGTGGGGTGGGTGGCGGAGCCGAGCTGTCTTGCAGCCATCATGGTGTGGAGCTCAGTTCATCTCACTAGTTTCGTATTTCTCATGAAGGGTTGTTCCTAATGTTTCTATTTTAGCGAGGTCAAAAAGAGATCCCATTAGTGGTCTACTGATTTTGCTCGATTATTTTTTTTTTTAACACGATTTTTCACTATCTGCAAAGACTAAGCAGAGTATTGCGGCTTTGTGCTTGTTAGTAAATAGAGAATGAACCAAAGAGAATAAATTCTAAAATAGTAAATGCTTGGATAACAATCAATCAAATGGAGAGACAAGCAGGCACGACGGATTACAACGGGGGCAAAGGCCTGCGTTAACTACCCTTCACTATCTGCAAAGAGAGAGTACTTCTAAGAGAAAAGAGGGGGGGGGGCAGCGTTTAAAGCACATCAGCGTGCATAAACACGAAAATGTTTTTACCTATCACGTACTTGACATTTGACAGCTTTTGATATTTGTTATTAAAAAACCATTGAAATTCAATGAAAAAACCATAGGTTTTAGCCCATATATAGTTAGGGATTAGCATTTACAAAACCTTATTTTACTCGCATAAAACCATTGAAATTCGCATATATAGTTAGATGCGCTAACTATATATCGCGCACCCGCAATCCACTGCTGATGATGTCACATATTACATCATTCATGACATGCTCAGTGACATCACTGATGACATCACTGATGACAACATCCAGTGACTGTATGTTTTTGTAAAGTTAAAATATGTATTACATATTGAAGAATGAGTGGATGTATAAGTGTCTGGATGAAGGATTTAGTAGGTGCATGACTGACTGTATAAGTGAGTGATTAAATGTGTCTCACTGAGTACATGGGTTAGTGACTAAACTGTCTTAATTTATGCATCATTATGTCTGTTGTTCTGTAAACTGCTGCATGTGTTGATCAGTAGCTATATGAGTAACTATATGGGTTATTGATTGGTTGCCCAAGTATTTGTATGGGAGACTGAGTGTGTGTGGGGGTGGCTGGGAGGTGTGTGACTCTGTGCATAGATGTGTGAGCAGTTTATTCACTAGATGTATGAGTTCAAGAGTGCATGTGGAAACAGCTGCATGGGCGGTTGACTGTGTGCATGTGTGTATTGGTGAGTGAATTGATATCTCAGTGCTACATGTCAAAGTAAGTACATATGTAAAACACAGTACATGTGAGAGTTGACATATATAAATAACTGTGCATAAGAGCCAGTGAATGTGTGAGTGGCTGTATGGATCATTGTGAACTTGTATCAGGGATTGTATAAGGGAGTAAATATGTGTTAGTATATGTTTGAATAAGTAAGATGTGTATAACTGTATAGTTGAGGAAATGGAGGTGTGATTGATTCTTTGCATGACTGACTAGGTGTGTGAGTAACTCCATGGATGAGTGAGTCTGTGAGTTTTTGTTTACACTGAGTGTATCTAAGGTTATATTAGAGTCTGAAGAGGTTAATCGTATTATCACATGAATGATGTCATTAGTGATGTGCTCAGTAATGTCAAATGAGATGTCAAATGAGATGTCATCAGTGATGTCATTTGGGATGTCTTCAGTGATGTCATCAGTGATGTCATCAGTGATGTCACTGAGCATGTCATGAATGATGTAATATGTGACATCATCAGCAGTGGATTGCGGGTGCGCGATATATAGTTAGCGCATCTAACTATATATGCGAATTTCAATGGTTTTATGCGAGTAAAATAAGGTTTTGTAAATGCTAATCCCTAACTATATATGGGCTAAAACCTATGGTTTTTTCATTGAATATATATATATATATATATATATATATATATATATATATATATATATATATATATATATATATATATATATATATATAAATATATATATATATATGAAAAAATAATCCCCAATCGTTACAGATTAAGGAACAAGCACTCTTCATCGTGGGGGTTCTCTCGATAATTGTGCAAGTTGCATTGGACCCATGGACATAGCAGGGACGCGTTTCGGCAGTCAAGCTGCCTTTATCAACCTGAAATGCGCCATATTGGTGCTAATTTTTAAAAGAAACATTCATTTACATTGAAGATGCACTACATTTTGTCATGATTGGGTGAAAGGAAACATGTGGGCTAATAACCACTCATAAACTCGGCAAAATCACGATTACTTAACAGACTGCAACAATGTAAATCCTTCCGTTTTTAAACCATTTTTAAAGTAATTCACATCCTGTGCTGTTCCGTGTTAATGCCTGCTAGTGCATTTCATTTAAGAAAGGTGCACATCATGCCACATTCTGTTTTCCATAAAACCCGGACTGGATTTAATCATGTCCTTAACTGTACACCAAAGCATCTGCAAAGTGTCTTTTAAAATTCGAAAAAAACGCATTATTTCAAGTTCATGACAATTTTACTTCAAGGATTGTTACCAACTTTGTTAGAAATGTCATTTAAAAGAAGCACTCGTTTCCAAGGCCAGTCTGTCCTTTATTTGAAGACAGATTCCTTAATTTCATACCATTGTTCCATAAATAAAAGGAGACTCACAGTGGTAACTGCTCAAAGTTGCAACTCCTTGGGTCCAGTGAAACCAGTTCCGTTAAGCAGCAGTACGAACCCACGAGATATATATATCGACAGTAGGTGGTTATCGTTAGGACCTAGTTCCCATAGAAAATTTTTGGGGGATTTCTTTCAACTTTGGAGTCGTTTGACCAATCTTCATCAAATTTTCCAAAACAAGTGTCAAATGAGGTCAAATAAGGTTCTGTCTGTCGTGGAAAATTTGGGGGGTGATCTGTGCAGTGGGGGCTGAGAAATAGGTGCACAAATAAAGAGAGCATTTGTAATGTTAATTCCCATAGGAACGAGTTGTCAAACCTACAGCCTGAACCTCTGGACAAATTGACACCAAATCTGGTAGAAATGTAGATGTTGGTACACAGATTGTGCTTTTTGTTACTTCATGCAAAGCCGTTCAGTAGTTCTGGAGAAATTAAATCTGAACAGTATAGTGATATCTCTGGTTGCGTATATTTAGCATTTTTTTTGCGGTGATCATGGTTAAATTGCGAAGTTTTTGGGGAACTCGTGAATGAGCGCCTGTTGGAAAGTGGATTATTGGTAGTGGCAAATGTAGGAGATTTTTCTTGCAGGGTCCCGTGATGCTCTTCACCAGGCCGGATTTGGTGAGGGTTCCCCGGCCTTGAATTCCTTCCACTCCCGGTCAAATTCTTGTAGTGGGACATATTGAGCTTTTGCCTGGACGAACCTGGATGGCTTGGCCGGCTCGCAGTCAAGGCAGACGGCTTGGCTGGTCAGATTGAGTCGGTCCCTCTATGGAGCTTTTTTCAAAGTTGCTTCAAAGTTCTCCAAACTTCTTCCTGAAGTTCTCAATCCGCGGGTCTGGAAGTTCCAAGATGGTCCTTGAAAGTTGAGGTCTTCAGTTCTCACAATCCACTTGGACAAAACCCTTACAACTTCATTGGTGTTCTCCAGTATGAGGATCCTTGATGGTGATGGTCCAGGTGAGCTCTGTTAAACTGTGGCTTGCAGGGAGTCTACTCTTTAGTTCTTTTGAAGCAATGTAATCCATAAGGTGGTAGTTTCAGCTGGTGCAGTCTTCAGAGGATAGCCCTTAGAACTTTGTACCTCCAACTTTTCAGCATGGCAACGTCTTGCTTCCTTAAGTTTCAAGCTGCAGGTCTGAGAGGCTCTGCCCCTCTCAGATACTAATTCCCAGTTCTTTGGGTCAAGCAGAAGGCCACTGCTGGCCAATGGGAGCAGGCCATCTCCCCAAGAATATGACCATATCTGTAGAGTGTGGCATGATTTTGTCCTAGAGTGCACCACATCCTCTAACTTCATAATGGCTGATTTTCCAGCAGGGAGGTAAGAGCTGGCTAAACACACCCCTAGGATCGCTGCTTTTCATAAACTCTCCCCCTTGCATCTGTGCATTCCTTCCACAATCCTAGCTCTGGCTGAGGTGAAATAACACTAAGCCCTTCTCTTCTCTTTGAATACCATGGTTTGCAACTTCTCTCCATGCTCTGGCATTCCTGTGTAGCAGCTCCCTGCCCTCCCAGCAGATCTGGTTAACCCCAGGGGCTCTTTATCACCTCTTCAAGGTAGCCTGGCTAATCCACTTAACTCTGACCAATCAGGACAGGCCACTGGAAGGCTGAATCTGAACTTACAAACTAGAAAGTCTTATAACTTCTTGCATGTACACTCTAGGAGAAATTCCACCATATCGTATTCTTGAGTTTATTAATACCATTTGGGGAAGTCTTTGAATGGTACGTCTAGCCCTCTCCTATGAAGAGTTATTAGTTAATAACTTCCTGCTATGTTAACCTATATGGCAGGGGATTTGCAATGGGAAAAATTACTTGGGCCATTTGTCCAGCACCAGGACTTACAAAAACATTGTATAAGTACTTTGCTTATATCTACAGGACCCCCACCCCTTGGAACAACTAGCCGAGGGCTTTGAGGGTTCTGAATCTATAGACGTATTGCAGATCCTCCCTCCACAGTGCTCCTAGCACCAAAGTCAAATTTGGGCAGCACTTTAGCACAATGTGGGGAGTGAAATGTGACACTTCACTTAACTCAGGGTATATAAGACTCATTTCATAAGGGCCTACCTTATAACTACTTGACCACCCCACCCCTGGGACACCTAGGGGACACCTTGGGGGTTTCTAATAGCAAAGCAAAAAGTTGGGGGGTGCCCACGGCACAGGATGACTTTTTAACATAGGCCCCCCCAAACGAAAGGTGATGAGTTACTAACCTACACCCTGGTAGTCCTCATCCACTAAGTGGAAAAACCTGGAAAGTCCATCTGCATTTGCATGGGTAACCCCAGGTCTGTGTTCCACTGTAAAGTCCATTCCCTGTAGGGAAATGGACCACCTTAACAGCTTGGGATTCCCCCTCTCATCTGCCTGAGCAATCTGAGAGGCATGTGGTCATTTTGAACACGAAAGTGAGTCCCAAACAAATATGGACTCAACCTTTTCAGGGACCAAACTACAGCAAAAGCCTCTCTCTCAATGGCACCCCATCTCTGCTCTCTGGGAAGAAGCCTCCTGCTAATAAAGACAACTGGCTGATCATTTAGTTGTGGCAACACTGCCCCAATACCCTGCTCTGAAGCAACTGTCTGAACCACAAATTCCTTTGTGTAGTCAGGGGCTAGCAGCACTGGTGCTGAACAAATGGCAGCTTTCAGAGTGTCAAACGCTTTCTGACACTCTGGGGTCCAATCCACATTCTTGGGCCTCTTTTTAGAAGTGAGTTCTGTTAGGTGCCCCACAACGGTCCCATAATTTTGAACAAACCTTCTATAGTACCCTGTCAGTCCAAGGAATGCCCTGACCTGAGTCTGGGTAACAGGAGCAGTCCAATCAAAATAGTTTGGATTTTAGCTTCGAGAGGCTGCACATGACCCTCGCCTATCATGTGGCCCAGGTACACCACAGAACTCTGCCCTATTTGGCATTTGCTTGCCTTAATAGTCAGGCCTGCCTGCTGCATGGCCTGAAGCACTTCCCTTAGGTGGCTTAACTGATCCCCCCAGGTAGAACTGTATGCAGATATATCATCCAGGTAAGCTGCACTGAACTGTTCCTACCCAGACAAGACCCTGTTCACCAACCTTTGGAAGGTGGCAGTGCATTCTTTAATCCAAAGGGCATTGCCTTGAACTGATAATGTCACTCTTGTGTGGAGAATGCTGACCTCTCCTTTGCTCCGTCATTGAGGACAATCTGCCAGTAAGTAGTCAGTAATTACTTTATTCGGTTTCAAATTGTAGAAAACCATAAAAGTACATACATAGAATAATAATACATTTGTATAGAGGAAAAATACACTGATTAAATAATTTAAAATACAATTGAGTTAAAATGAACAGCAATGAATTAAAAAGGAAAAGGCAGCAAAATTCATTTATAGGTTATTTCTGTGTCGGATACAAAATTTTAAGAATCTAGCGATGTTTAATGCTAGGAGATCAGACTCAAGAAGTTGAAGAACCAGAAAGGCGGGGAGACATTGACGCAGTCCGAGACTTTTTAAAATAGGAACAAGATATGTCTTTCTAGGCTCTAGATAGAATTTACAGAAAAGGATCGAGTGTAAAGTGGATTGGGGGGAGAAATCATCACAGGGGCATCGAGGGAGCATCTGCGACCAGTCATTGGGGTTTGGAAATGTGACTAGCCGGAAAAAAATATTTAGCCTAAACCTGGTCAACAGGAATCTATCATACTGCTTAAATCCCAGGTTAGGTAGGGCTGGATCAACATGGAGGATTGAATCAGTAGAGCATGCTGAACCGTGGGTTTGCTGGCTTCCACGGTCAAATGAAGCTCCGCTAAATGGATTAAGCATCGATTTTTCAAAGTTTTCCAGGAAATCGATTCCGATGCTTGTGGGGTAAGATAGAGATTCTCTAAGCCCATGTCATAGAGGAATCCTTTAATATATCTAAGCCAGCCAATCTTGTTGTTGTTTTCTAGCAGAAGACAGTCCTTCACAATGTTTTGAGTGAAAGCCAGTTTTTCTGAGGTCCAAAGATGGTGCCATAAGAGTATGGGTCCGACCCTTATGATGTCAGTAATAAAGGACAGGCCCAATTCTAAATGGCAGCTAAATGTTGAAGTACCCTGGGGAACGGCAGGCAAGCACCTCAGAAAGCTGTTTTCCACTTTTTGTAGGGAATCTGCCTGAACATAACCCCACAGCCCAGCCCCATAAGTAGCAGTACTGATACATTTAGCCTTATAAATACAAATCAGCTCCTCGGGCGCTCTTCTACCCAATCTCTGGGTAAATTGTACCAGGGCCATAGTTGATTTAAAAAACTGCAGTTTTCTTGCTCAATGGCTCCTTTCCAAGTGCCCTTTTTATCAATTAGGACCCCGAGGTATGGATAAGTGGGGGAATACTCTATGCTAGTGTCGTTAAGGTAAATTGCTCGGCCTTTAGTTCTTTTATGGCCACAGTTCATAATGAAGGTTTTTTTAATGTTAATTTTTAGGAACGCTGAAGTTCAATGGGGGTGCGGGCGATAATCACTGCATCATCTGCTTAAAGGAGAGCGGTAATCTGACAATGTTGAATTAAGGGTAGGTCCTTTGCCCCCTCCAACATCGCTTTTTCTAGACCATTCGTGTACAAGATAAAAAGGAAGGGGGCCAGGATGGAACCCTGTCTGACTCCCCGCTCAACCCTGAATGATGCTGTCAGCTCACCTCCCGTGCCAAATCTCACTCGGGCTGTGGCATTCGCGTACATGTCCTGTAAAAATTTAACTAGGACTAGGTCAACTCCCATATCTGTTAAAATGGACCATAGCTTCGAGTGACCCACGCAGTCGAACGCAGCAGTAAGATCTACGTAGGCCAGATAAAGACTACCAACTTTTGCGTCCATGTATTTACCCTTGAGCAGGGACAGATTTAAAAGCTGCTCAATGGTACCCAGGCCTTCCCTAAATCCATACTGAATATCAGATATGATCCTATTTTCTATGGACCAAGACTGTAGTCGTCCTAAAATAATACGCCCCACAGTTTTTCCAAAGGAATCCAGTAAGAAAATGGGACAATAGCAAGTTGGATTTAATCGGTCGCCCTTTTTGAATACTGGTATCAAAATAGATTTTGACCATGAATCCAGCAATCCATTTTACAGGTTGCATCTAATACCCTAAGTAGAATTGGGGCCCAGAGATCTATTTAAAATTTGTAGAGGTCAACCGGGACCCCATCGGGGCCCGGAGCCTTTCCCCCTTTGCTGGCTCTTTATGCATCCTCAACTTCATTTAGCGTGAAATCCAGTGCAAGGGGAAAGGAAAGAAAGCTGGTACTGTTCGGAGTAGTCCCTGCAGGGGGCAAATCTGTAGACGAGCTAGCTACTGTCCCAAATATTTTACAAAAGTGGGTAATCCAGGACAGTTTGTCTATTGTAACCTCAATTTTATTTGAATCACTGGGACCTGACAAAAATGGGGTATTTATCACTTTCCAAAAAGCGGCACTGTCATTTAGTCGACAGCTTTTGTGTAGTTCTGCCCAGAGTTCCTCTTTTAATTCCAGGTTTCTTGATCGTATGACTTTATTATAGGTGGACCTAAGTTGGGCGATCTGTTTCCTATCTCTAACGAAAGCGTTAAGGGCTTTTTTCAGGTTTGAATAGGCTTTGGTACATGCAGGGTTAAACCAGCCGATCTGGTCATCTTTCACTCCTTTAGGTTTGATGGTTAAGGCTTGTTTTGTGGAGTTGGTCAGTAACAAAAAATTATCTATAATCTCCTGAGGGGACGAGTTGTCTGCCAAACAGGTGATTATTTCGTTCATAAAGTTCATCACCACTTTTTCTGTGAGTTCTACCGGATCGACCTTTGCCCATTTCAGGGCATAGCCATTCAACCTGACCATAAGTAAGTTTTCCTCCCCATAAAGGTTGGACTGTTAATTCCTTCAATCAACGGGAGGGACAAGATGACTGATATGGGGAAGTGATCGCTAAATACGCAATCATGGGTTTTAAAGTTTGAGATAAAGGAGGAGGACGTCCATGTTAGAAGAATGAAGTCTATACAACTAGATGCACCTTTACCGTTGAAAGTGGGTGTCAAGGGAACTATGGACGATACTAATTTATTAGCCATGGTTAATTGAAGGCTAAAGATTGTCTCGTTCAGACAGGCCCCACTTTGGGAATGAGTGAAGTGGGTGATACTAGTATCATTTTCATCTAGGAGGCCACACGTGATATTTTCATTTTTTGGACACAGAGTCAAGTTAAAGTCCCCCCCCAAATGGGTTTTTCCTTGGAGTTTATTATTAAAATCTAAAAGAAAAGTACGAATTTCCTTTAAAATAACAATCAGCTGAGGCTGAGCTAAGTTATTGTAAAAATTAACTAACACAAGGTGATCCTTTTTATTTATATCAATTAGAATTATCTGATAATTTGTCTCTGTTTTTAAAGCAGTATTTTCCCGAACTTGGATTAAGTTTGTGATATACACCGCTAGCCCTCCTTTTGCACGTCCCGATGAAGATGGTATTGCAGGCGAGAAATAGGTTTTGAAGCCGTTTAACATGTATGGGTAAAACAGCCCAGGTTTCTTGTAGGTATATAATGCCATAGTCCCGGGCGAAGATAAGCCACTCACCTATATTTACTTCAGAAAGAAGGCCGGCGATGTTCCAAAAAACTATCTGAATCGGGACCCCTCTCTTGGCAGGTGCATCTGATGTTGAAGGCTGCACCCGTTCTGATTGATCCGAGATGGGGTCCGGGAACATAGGCGGGTGATTCACCACTCTGCCTACTGTCAGAGGAGGTTTAGGAAGGAGGATAGGGAGATAGACCCCACTGTTAACTTTCTTTGGACCCAAAATTGACCCATCAACATGACTTAGTTGTCAGTCTATTTCCTCAAGAGTGGACAGCTGTTTGAATCTGTTCAAAGTTATGACGTACCCATTCCCTTCTCTTCTGGAAATTGCTGGAGGTTTTTAGAAAAAACCTAGTGCCAGGATATTTGAGTAGAGTGGAGGGTGAGACTCTTTATTGTTTAAAAGAGAACAAACCATTCGAGGGGACCTAAAATTTATAACAATGCAATCACCCTCAATTGTTTTTGTTGAAGAGCCCAGCCAACCCACCCTGAGAACCATGAGAATTTCATTAATATGGTCAGGGTTAAAACGCTTGTATTTGGTCAGCCAGTCTACCACTTTATTTCGATGGGATGGCCAGGGTTCAATCTGTCCATGTTTTAGGACTGGGACCCCCGAGAGGATTAAAACATATGGGCAAGAGGCTGGTGGTAAATCCAATTTTACTGGGTTCATTCTTATTTTGAGGTTAGGTTCCTTTTCCCTGCTTAATAACCCTTGTCTGCTATTGTGCTCCTGCCTAAGGGGGGGACGTTAGGTTGTGGTGCGGCGGATCGTGTCTTGTTGAGGTTCCTATATGTGGTTCCCTCAACGAGCCTGAGATAATCTCTTGGGAGCTCTGCTTGGGGACTTCTTTTGGCGTAAAGGGACCCTCCCAGGCATATTGTTTGGAATTTTAGGTCACTGGGGGTGTTCTAAGTGATTCTATGTCCTCTTTTAGTAAGTCCAACTTCCGCTCTATACTGCTGAATCTTTCGTTTATGTGTATACTTCTAAGAGGCCTCTGATGAGATCTTCTATCGCAGTTTTAGGGTCATTAGGGATTTGTTTAGAGGCATTTAGATTCGGAGTGGATACTTCTAAATGTGGTGCATGGACACTAGCAATTACCTCCGTTTGTGTTAGTGCTGATTGGGTTCCTGTTGGAATCGAACCTTGTTGCTCGTTTTTTCTCCCATCTTTACCCCCCTTTATTCCCGTTTGATTTGTATTTGTTTTTGTCCCTTTCTTTAATTTTGATTGATTCCGGGTTTTTGGGCCCGGTCCTGCTGGAAGAGGATGCTCAAGATCTCTATGATGGCTCGTGGAGGGATTAAGTTGAGAAGACTGGTTAGGTGTGGGGGTTTGTTGTTGGATAATAACCCTTGGGATTAAAGATCTATTGGTTTCTTCCTCCCTGAATAGCGGGAGCATTGCCGGATCAAGGGAGAGCCTTTGCTCCGTTAATTCGATCTCGTAGATAAGGAGCGATTTTTCTCTGATCAGAAACGCATCCAAGGTACCCACTGTACTCTTTCATTTCTCCATCTTCCCTTTTCAATGGTAGCAGGTTTTAAGTAGTGTAAATGCCTATGATAGCTCTAAACTGGGGATTGGCTTCGCTTTGGGGAAACGAAGAATACAGTGTAAGAGGTCAAAAGCCTTGCCTAACAGAGTTCGACCTAGACCTCATAGGAGATAACTCTGGGACCAGGGGGGGGTGGCCCTGCCCTGACCCTTCCTGGCCCTGACTGGCTCGGGAGGGCCCGCCCTCAGCCCGGGCCCGCTGGCGTCCCGTGCCTCGGAAGTCCGCGCAACAATTTGAAGCCCCGGGTGCGGAAGAAGTGCCACACGCCTCTCGCGGGACCGCGGTGCCCTCTGGGAGGAATAGTCCTGGGCAGCGTGCGGTCTGCGAGATGAGAAGGCGGCAGGCAAGGCAGACAAACAATCCCCCACAGCAACCGATGCAACCCCCCACAGGCAAACGAAGGCGGCAAGAGTTCCAGGTAAGGAGATCCAAAGAGCAGGAAAGTCGTTCCAAACAGCGGGTCCTGCGTCGCGGGAGTCCGCGCAACAATTTGAAGCCCTGGGGGCGGGAGAAGTCCCACACGCCTCTCGTGGGACCACGGTGCCCTCTGGGAGGAGTAGTTCTGGGCAGCGCGCGGTCCGCGAGATGAGGAGGCGGCAGGCAAGGCAGACAAACAAGCCCCTACAGCAACCGATGCAAACCCCCACAGGCAAACGAAGGCGGCAAGAGTTCCAGGTAAGGAGATCCAAAGAGCAGGAAAGGCGTTCCAAACAGCGGGCCCCCTGCCAGTAACCTCAAGTCAAATCAAAAGTACTCTGGTACGTAGCAGGCCCTAACCTATCAATGAGTTCATCAGCTCTAGGTATAGGGTGAGCATCAGTTTTTGTGACTGCATTCAATCCTCTAGTCCGCATAGAACCTTAACTCCTTGGGGCCCCCTTGAAGATTAGGTTTAGGTACCAGCACCATTGGACTGGCCCATGGACTTTCAGACGGTTCAATTACCCCCATTTCCAGCATCTTAGCAACCTCAGAGCTTTAATGATGGTTTTGACATGGTCTGACAACCTGTACAGTTTATTTTTGACAGGCAGGCTCTCACCATGTGTGGTGCACACACTACTCAGTGATGCCTGGGTCAAAGAGAACAGGCAAGGAACTTGCTTCAACACTTGCTTACAGTCTCTGTGCTGCTGGTCTGTCAACTTGGGAGAGAGTAACATCAGATTCCAAGAGAAAGCTCTAAATTGGATCATCTTGTTCCTCGCCGGAAGAACCCAGAGAGTCCGCCTCCCCCCGTTCAGATCCAAGGCCACCAAAGTCATCTGCGGCGTACCACAAGGATCATCACTCAGCCCAAAACTCTTCAACGTCTACATGAGCCCTTTCGCAGCCATCGCACGCAAACACAACCTCAATATCATCTCCTACGCCGACGACACCCAGCTGATCCTATCCCTCACCAACGACCCCGCCACCGCCAGAACCAGCCTACACGAAGGGATGAAAGACGTCGCCGAGTGGATGAAGAACAGCCGCCTGAAACTAAACTCAGACAAGACGGAAGTGCTCATCCTGGGATAATCGCCCTCCGCCTGTGACGACTCCTGGTGGCCCCCTGCCCTGGACACCACTCCCAAGCCACACAACCTGGGCTTCATCTTGGACTCCTCCCTCTCGATGACCAGACAAGTCAACGCCGTTTCATCATCATGCTTCAACACCCTGCGCATGCTCCGTAAGATCTTCCGATGGATCCCCACCGAAACCAGGAAGACGGTTACCCAAGCACTCGTCACCAGCCGACTGGACTACGGAAACACCCTCTATGCCGGAAGCACAGCCAAACTTCAGAAAAGACTCCAGCGCATCCAGAATGCCTCCGCACGACTCGTCCTGGACGTCCCCCGATACAGCCACATCTAAGCCACCTGAAAGACCTGCACTGGCTCCCCGTCAGCAAGAGGATCACGTTCAGGCTCCTCACCCATGCACACAAGGCCCACCACGACCTGGGCCCCAAATACCTCAACAACCGCCTGACCTTCTACGCACCCACCCGCCAGCTACGATCGACCAGCCTCGCCCTCGCCGCCGTACCATGCATCCGCAAAGCCACCGCCGGAGGAAGATCCTTCTCCTACCTGGCGGCCAAGACATGGAACTCCCTCCCCATCCACCTTCGACTGACCCAGGATCACCTTTCATTCAGGAAGCTCCTCAAGACCTGGCTCTTCGAGCAGTAGCGGACCCCTCCCCCCAGTGCCTTGAGACCCTTCCGGGTGAGTAGCGCGCTATACAAATGCCCATGATTGATTGATTGATTGATTGATTGAGTACAACTCCCTCCACGAACCCATCTTAGTGGAGAGGAGTTCGGGCACAGGCTCAGTTTCCTCCTCCACTCCCTCATCAGTGACCAGTAACATGGTCATGTCTACCCTTTCATGGTGGGGTTTCAATCTATTCACATGCATAACCCTATGAGGGTTCCTGGGGGTGCCATGGTCCACCAAATAGGTAACTTCACCCTTCTTTTCCAATATTGGATAGGGCCACTCCACTTGTCATGGAGGGCCCTGGGAGCCTCAGGCTCCAAATCCCACAACCATTGTCCTGGAGTATACTCAGGAATAGTAACCTTTTGATCATACCAATGCTTCATGAGCTCCTTGTTGGCCTCCAGTTTCCTGTTTGCCTTGTACATATACTCTGCCATTCTAGATCTCAGGCCTAGCACATAGTCAAGCACATTGTCCTTTGCTTTGTTAAGAGACTTCTCTAAAGACTCTCTCAACAGGCTCAATGGCCCCCTCACATGGTGTTCAAACAAGAAAGGGACTGAAACAAACCCCTTTCTGTGGCACCTCCCTGTAGGCAAACAGTAAGCATGGGAGGATAACATCCCATCTCCTCCTGAGTTTCTTTGACAATCCATTTATTATGCACTTCAGGATTTTGTTGAATCTCTCAACAAGACCATTTGCTTGTGGGTGCTAGGGGGTGGTGAACCTGTAGTTGACACCACACTCATCCCACATATCACTCAGATAGCTGGACAGGAAGTTTGTGCCTCTATCTGACACCACCTCTTTTGGAAAACCCACTCTGGTGAACACATCAAGCTGTGCTCTAGCCACCGCAGGAGCATCAATGGTTCTAAGAGGTATGGCTTCAGGGTATCTAATGGCATGGTCAACTATCACTAAGATATACCTATTCCCTGATGTGGTAGATGGGTCCAGGGGACCAACAATGTCCATTCCCATCCTTTCAAAAGGAACCCCAAACACTGGCAGTGGTATTAGGGGAGTCTTTGTCTGCCGCCCGCCTTGCCACTGGCCTGACAGGTGACACAGGAGCTGCAAAACTCCTTTACCTTTTCAGACATATGGGGCCAGTAGAAATGGTTACACAACTGGTTCCATGTCTTTGTCTGTCCCAAATGTCCTGCCAAGGGGATATCATGACCCAAAGTCAGGATGAACTCTCTGTGTCTCTGGGGTACCATCGACCTCTGGGTGGCCCCTTCATTGAGGCTTCTGGCCTCAGTATAAAGCAGTCCATCTTCCCAGTAGAGTTTGTGAAACCCACTGTCATCCCCCTCCTCTTGCTTAGAAGAAATCCACCTCAAGCTCTCAAGGGTGGGACAGTCTCACTGTCTCTTACTGAACTCCTCTCTGGAGGATCCACCTGCTCCTGTCAGCTCTGACAAATCTGACAGCTCTGGCAGGGATGGAGTACCTCCCTCAGAGGCCAGATCCTCCCCATTAGGGGGTAGACTCTTCTAGCACCTCTGGAGTTTCCTGGGTTGGTTCACAGGCTCCAGTACCCTTGTCCTTGGATGCTTGGCACTTTGTTCCAGGGTCCAGCCCCTCCCTTCTGGCTAGTCTGTGACCAAGGCACAGCACATACCCACTCAGGGAGCTCCAATTATTCATATGGAGTCCTCTCTCCACCTCTGACCACACAGAGGCTTCAAGATCCCCTGGGGCTAATCAGCTCTGCTGGGAGGGCAGGGTGCTGGTACACATGAATGCCAGAGAAGGGGGAGGAGTTGTAAACCATGGTCTTTCAAAAACAAATGAGACAATCCCTCATATGTGTCAACTTAATTACCAACAATCCAGCCTTCCAGTGCCTGAAATGTCCACAAAGTCTACCTAAGACTTTGAACTCAATGTCAGGGTGCCTCTAAACTTCAACCTGTACTGCTCTAGAGTCAGACCAAATCTCTTTACTAAGCATGCCTTCATCTACTTGTATGATTCTGCATTCTTTCCCTTCAGGCTGAGGATCCTATCCCTCCCAGCTACTGGAATCAACTCCCACAGGAGTGCACCCCAATACCTAGATTCGACCCCACTCATTTTGGGGGCCCTCTCAAAAGCTGCTAGCCACTTGTCAATGTCATCCCCCTCAGTGTACTTGGGCACTATACCCTTGGGAAGTTGGGATCAAATCCACCACCCCTAGAAATCTCAAAATCTTCATAATTTTCACTGCCACTATTTTTTTTGAATGCCTCCTTCCTCTCCCATTTCTTCTTAGCCAATTCCAATTTCTCCTTCTCCAAGGCACTCAAAGATAATTGAGCCTCAAGCTGTCTCTCTGCCTTATAAATACCTGACCTCCCCATCCCTTGGACACCTAAAGGAGACCCTGGGGGTTCTTAATATGCTGAAACATTGGAGGTTATCCATGTTTAAGTGCCCCAAGCCCCAAAGTCGAGTTTGAGCACAATTTACTTTTTAAAAGTAGTTCTGCCACCCAGGGCTACTTTTAAAACTGACCTCAGGCTTCAGCAGTGCACTCGTGCAAGTGCAAAAGAGCTGCTGGCCTCTAAACTGCCATGCCCTATTTATACCCGAGGCTGATAGGTAGTTTCAACCCCCCTGCCCTAATATGCACTAGGGCCCTAGGAGGTAGGTCTTGCCAATCACAGGGGTACCCCATACCATAGTCTAACCTAGTGTATGTAGGTATTTTCACTGTCTTTTAAATGTGTCTCTTTCAGCACTTCACTGACCCTGGACCTGGATAGGCAGAGCCTAGGGTCAGTCAGAGTCAATTACCACCAGTCTAATTCAGCAAAAAGTTGGGGGGTGCTCAGGGAACAGGATGACTTTGCAACAGCGCCCCCAGTGAGATTTCTCTGATTGGTTGGATGCAACCTGAACAGAAAGTTGCGACCACCATTTTATGTATCGGGGACGGTTCCTGTGGCTGAATTGCTTTTCTCACAGTGACATAAGGGATCAGGGTAGAGGTACTCTGACACTATGTTTGACAAATGGGGTGTGAGAAGTTGGCCTGATAGGTAGTGTTTCCAATTCTGGAACCACTGGTTATCAGTCCAAGCAAACCCCAAAGATGTCAGGTTGTAAGTCAACCTTGTAGACAAGCTATCCTAGTGGTAGCATGGACTAAGCAGCCTTAAAGGCTTAACTTAAGAGGTCGTGTTAAGCGAGCTTGTTTTACCACATACAATCCTGTAATCAAATGAAAGGACACCACACAAGTATATATTATAAAAATATATGTATTTATTACTAAATTACTCCCCAGTACTCTTTATGAGGAAAGGGGCACAAGCGTTAAATCAAAAGCACTGTTACACATATAAAGTTGCACGTTTATGGATGAGGGCGGGTGGCCACTCAGACCATATATCAAAAAAGTGGTATAAGTAACACTTTACGAACAATGGTTAGGCCTAGGGCCTAGAGATTCGCTGGGAGCAGTCAGGACAAGCAATGAAGAAGTCGGGAGTAGCCCACAGGAGACGGATGCAGCACGGAAAGTGCAGCGCGCACCAATGCACTGTCAATGGTGCGTAAAAGTCAATTA
Organism: Lissotriton vulgaris; assembly: GCF_964263255.1. Classification (NCBI taxonomy): domain Eukaryota; kingdom Metazoa; phylum Chordata; class Amphibia; order Caudata; family Salamandridae; genus Lissotriton; species Lissotriton vulgaris. The sequence continues at coordinate 437,970,030 of NC_141685.1, read as the reverse complement.
AAGTGAATAAAAAGATACTTCCGCTGAACCTAGGAACACAAAACTTTAGACACAGACCCTAGAGGTGTGTACCAGTGTAAAGACACCGGCGTTGCAAAGTTACCTCACCCACAGGCCGTGGGTGCACAGGGTCGAAGTGGCGTCGGGTTCTGTCACGCAGGTTCTGGGTGCTTGGAGCTGTTGCAGCTGCAGGCGCTGTGAAGCAGAAGTGTCCGGTGCGATCCAAGGGTGGATCGATGTAGAAAAGTACCTGAAAGCAGAGGGGACAGAGTCTGGGTCACTCAGCAGTGACCAGGGTGGAACCAGGACGGAACCAGGCAATGTCGGGCGCAATCAGGCGGTTGTCGATAGGCTTCTCTCCGCTGTCACGTGGGCTCTGGGGCATCTGCGACGTCCAGGAGCAGGTCACGATCTGTCCCACGTAGGCTCTCGCCGTCAGCACCGTCGGCTTGAAGATTGTAGCAAACAGCACTTGGCAAAAGCAATCCACGCGGAACCGGGAGATTGCTTATCACTCGAACCAGGAGGGTCAGAGTGGGTGCTCCTTTTCACAGGAGCTGGTGCAGATCTGGAGCAACCAGAAAAGCAAGTCGTATTTCGAAGTTCGTCGGCACAGGGGGCCACAAGCCAGCTGGCAAGTGACCGGGCCAACGCGTCGAGCGCACACAAGCAGAAGGGCCCCACGCAGCACTCGTCGAGTGTGGAGGGGTGAGCTTTGGTGCAAGTGGAGCTCGGGGCTGGGGCTTCTCAAACCCCGGTGTACAGCTTCGAGGGTCACTCGTGGGCCGCACGGTCAGCGTCTCGTGGCCTTTTCAAGATGGCGTGCCCCACGCTTCCGATCGCCTCCACGGGTCTCAGCTCTGCAGGGACTGTGGATCGGGCAGGTAGAAGGCAGGCAAGCTTGATCTCGTCGATCTCTGTCGCTCGAGTTCCGGCGGGAACTGCAACAAAGCAAGGGTCGAGGGCTGGATGGTGCCTGTTTGCACAGGGTGGTCACTCCTTGACCACAAGGGAGATTCTTCAGTCTTCTCACGTCGTGTAGAAAGTCGAAGGGTCCAGATTTCGTTTCTTATGTTTCTTCAGGATGATCTGAGGTCCGTTGGGACTGCTCCCCCTCTTATTCGAATCTCGGGGGTTGGACATCCTGCTAGGTCCCCTCCTATGGGTGGGACCCAGGAAGGGGGTGGTTACACCCCTCTCCTTTGATCCTGGCCGCGCTGGGACAGGGGCTGGGAGGCCCCAGAACCGGTTTGGCCGGATCCTGCAAGGGGCAGCCTTGTGCTCCCCAGGCAGTGTCTGGTTTCATTGAAACCTCCCTACTCCAATCCACTATCTCCTGTCTGGGGTGGTTTGACACCGCCCTGTGACAGGAAACTCTTTGTCCAGGCCTCCTCTGCCGGGTTTCGGTCAGCAGCAGGAGGTCAGACCCGTGTCTGTGGCAGGGGCATCCATTTTGTGGATCTGAGGCTCATTTTAAATCAACCGCGTTTCAGTAAAGTAACATGTCTTCTCCCTCTAGAAGGGTGGAATGCTACCCCCGTCGCCAGAACTGGCGAGGGGGTAGTATTCCAATTCGTATGACACCTTACACGACATGTTTTGATAAAGCCAAACCAAAGTTGCTATATAACCGCGAGGATTATAATGCGCTTAAGAGTATATGGTATGGCGTTATCCCGGATCAGCTTAGGGAGTTGTTCCCGACAGCTGCAGACAGGCTCAGCTCATGCCAGAGCACCATCTCACATAAAACCACGCACTCTGCCTCCAGGATTGATGAGGCCTTCCATAGGAGTGGCTTACAGGCTATATATGTGTCCAGATATAGGTTTAGATATAGGTATACTATATCTAAGCAAGGGGTGATTACACCCACTTGCCCCAGCTGAGTGATCAGCCAGTTGTGTCAATTTAGATAGCCAGCCAGGGGTGGCAAAAGATATGCTGCAGCCCCTGGTAGGCCTTGGATGCACCTATGCCCTGGGCACCTATAGTGCTCTGTACAGGGGCTGATAAGGTGACCCAAGCCAATCTAGTTATGCACCTAGGGTACATGGAATCCATTTTACAGAGAGAGCAGATAGCCTGGGGCCCTGATTAGCAGGGAACCAGGCCAACTAAGTCGAAAACCAGCTAAACACAGGCAAAAAAAATCTGGGGTAACCATAGTCAGGTAGCCACCTTCCTACATAACCCCCCCCCCAAACGAAAGGAGATAAGGCTATCCTTGGCCAGGTAAGCCTTTATTGCCTGAGTGGCCATATAAGGAAGTACCTGCACTAGCATGGGTACCCCCTGTCTCATGGTCCACTAAGCAGTCCCTCACCCTAGGGGTATTAGAGGGTCTCCACCATAGGGAATCACTACCTTGGGTGTGTTTATGCAAAGTTAAAGGCTGGTTTGGATATGGAGTATTGAAGTGAGGCTCCACTATTTTTGGGCTCAACTTCCTCCAATTATCTTCCACCATATGTGCCTTTCTTTCTTCAACTGAGTTGCACTGAGCTCTCAGGGTCAACCTCTGGCTACCTAAAGCTGGAGGCTGGGTCCCTCTGTTTGGCTTGCTGGAGGGACAGTTCAGGTTTGGGCCCTTTGGGTCCCAGGTTTGGCTGTGCCCAACAGAATCCATCTGTGGGAGGTCCCTAACTGTTTTTAAGGGGGCTCCCTCAGGAGTTTTTAAAGTTTTCACCTTACTAGGCCTACTAGCTTTGGTACACCTAATCTGTTGATGGGGGTGCTTTATTTGACAGGGGGCCCTCTGGGTCTCACTGTCCTTCTTGTCCTCTGCAGCCCTGGGCTGACTAAGGCAAGGTAGAGAGGGGCAGGTTACCTGCTCCAGACTGGATCCCACCTGAGAAGGGTCCACTGCCATCAGAGGCTCTGTCAGGCCAGGCCTAACAACCTCTGGGGCAGTTCCTTCATCAGGGGTAAGATCAGTTCCCTGAGGAGGCTGATCCTGTCCTACTGTCTGGTGAGGGGGAGATTTCTCTTCCTCCTCCATGCTCTCAGTTTGGGTGGAGTGATCCATCATTTCAGGCTTCACAACACACATATCTGTTTGAGTTTGGGCTGTGGCCATCACAGCCCCACCAACCTTTTCAGGAGGAGACTCAGTTTGGGTTTCTGCTGTTATCATAACAGCTTTGCTATTCTGGTTTCGAAGAGCTTCTGGTAAAGATGGGGCAGAGAGTTGCTCAGCCCTACCAACCTTGTCAGGAAGGACATCTTGAATTGGGGCTATAGCCAGTACAGCCCCACTAACCTTTCCATTGGAATTTACCATTCTAGAATGGATTTCCTGTTCAACCTCAGCCCAGGCTGAGATTTCCAAATCATTACCCAGTAGACAGTCTACAGGCAAGTTTGGTGACACTGCCACTCTCTTTGGGCCAATGACACCTCCCCAGCTGAGACTTACTACTGCCATGGGATGATTTGTTTGGATACCATCAATGTTTGTTACCTGGTATGTGGCACCTGGTAAAAGTTGCTTAGAGGGGACTATACAGTCAGCCACCATGGTGATGCTAGCCCCTGTGTCTCTAAAAGCTTCAACTTTCAAACCATTGATGATGGGTTCCTGTCTATATTTGCTCAAGGTATTTGGGCAAACAGAGAAGTTGGCAAACCCCATGCCAGTCTCATAGACAAGATTATTTGGGGATGGAGACCTGGATAGGCCAGGGTCCCCTTGGGCTCCAAAAGTAAACCCACCCAGATTCCTGGGTGTGCTCCCACTTCCTGGGGGATTACTGCTGACAGTAACAGGAGGTGTTGGAGCTGGCTTTGGAGGTATGTTTTCTTTATTGCCATTCTTGGGACAACAGCTGTCTGATTTATAATGCCCAACCTGTTTACAGGCATGGCAATAAGGCTTTTTCTCTGTTGAAGAAGTGTCTTGGGACCCACCCCCCTTCTTGGAGTTTTGGGGCCCTGGGGAAGTGTTTTCTTTATTTTTATCCCCACCCTTATCTTGAGGCTTGGTAGACTCCTTCTTCTGATTATTGTCCTGATTCTTAGGCCTAATCCTGGTTCTGACCCACTTATCTGCCCTCTTTCCCAATTCTTGGGGAGAGGTCAAATCTGAGTCCACCAGGTGCTGGTGTAAGAGCTGGTTCTGACAATTACTAAGGATCTGCTCCCTCATAATCAAATTATACAATCCTGTGAAGTCATGTACTTTGCTGCCATTCAGCCAACCCTCCAGAGCCTTAGTTGCACAATCAACAAAATCAGTCCAGTCCTGAGTCTGTGTCTTCTGGGTATCTCTGAACTTTAACCTGTACTGTTCAGTGGTTAAGCCAAACCCATCTATCAGAACACTCTTCAGGACTTTGTAATTGCTGGCATCCTCATGTCTGACAGTGAGGAGCCTATCCCTCCCTTTCTCTGAAAAGGAGTACCATAAGATTGCTGCCCACTGTTCCTCAGGAACCTGCTGTACCATGCAGGCTCTCTCCAGAGCAGTCATCCATTTGTGGATGTCATCCCCTTCCTGATAGGGGGGCACAATCTTTGTCAGGTTTCTACTATCATAGGACCTGGGTTTCTCTTTAGGAATTTTGCTGCCACCAGTGGCATCTAAGCCACACAATTTTCTCTCTCTTGCTAAAGCAAGTTTAGCTTGAGCCAAGGCTACCTCTTCCCTTTCTATTTGGAGTTGGACAGCCCTCATCCTGGCCCTATGCTCTTTTCTCTGGGAGGAAGTCATTCCTCTTTGAGATTCTCTTGAGGCACTAGAAAGGTGAGAGTCCCTTGACAGAGATCTCTCCCTTCTATTACCTGGGAGAATTTGGTTATGAGATCTGGAGTGGTGCTGGCCCTCTCCATTCCCATGTAGGTCCAAGTTGGCCTGGTTAAGCCTGGCAACCTGTACCTGGTTTCCCTGCTGATCCTGATCTTCAGGCTCTTCTACATCAGAGCCTTCCTCTTCCTCTTCCTCTGGAAGATTCTCATTCTCAGGGGAGTTTATCCCTTCACCTGAATCTAAGGGAGCCTGACTCACCTTATCTAGATCATCCTTTTCTAGGAGAGCTACTAGGGAAGGAATGGTAGGGCCTCTGCCCTTTTTTAGCCCCCTGGCTGTGCACAAGGCACTCAGGTCTTTGTGGCTAAGGTTGTCATATCTGGATGTTGTCCCTATAGGATCAACTATTACAGGAGCAGAGCCTGAAGCTCTACCTGTATCAGACATGACTGCTAGTGAGGTGTAAGTGGTGCACTTACCTACACTAAGTGGTTTCCTACTGTACCTTGCTAGTGAGTTGTAGTCAGGGTGTGCTAATCCCTTTAATCTACAACTACTAAGTTCAGTAGAACTTAATATGCTAAGCTTTTGATTTATATGTACCTAGAGGTACTTGATGTGATCTTTCAATTTGATAAAGATTGCAATGGTAAAACAAACAGCAAGCTCAAATCCGCACCGCTGCACACCAATGTGAGAAGTTGGCCTGATAGGTAGTGTTTCCAATTCTGGAACCACTGGTTATCAGTCCAAGCAAACCCCAAAGATGTCAGGTTGTAAGTCAACCTTGTAGACAAGCTATCCTAGTGGTAGCATGGACTAAGCAGCCTTAAAGGCTTAACTTAAGAGGTCGTGTTAAGCGAGCTTGTTTTACCACATACAATCCTGTAATCAAATGAAAGGACACCACACAAGTATATATTATAAAAATATATGTATTTATTACTAAATTACTCCCCAGTACTCTTTATGAGGAAAGGGGCACAAGCGTTAAATCAAAAGCACTGTTACACATATAAAGTTGCACGTTTATGGATGAGGGCGGGTGGCCACTCAGACCATATATCAAAAAAGTGGTATAAGTAACACTTTACGAACAATGGTTAGGCCTAGGGCCTAGAGATTCGCTGGGAGCAGTCAGGACAAGCAATGAAGAAGTCGGGAGTAGCCCACAGGAGACGGATGCAGCACGGAAAGTGCAGCGCGCACCAATGCACTGTCAATGGTGCGTAAAAGTCAATTAAAGTGAATAAAAAGATACTTCCGCTGAACCTAGGAACACAAAACTTTAGACACAGACCCTAGAGGTGTGTACCAGTGTAAAGACACCGGCGTTGCAAAGTTACCTCACCCACAGGCCGTGGGTGCACAGGGTCGAAGTGGCGTCGGGTTCTGTCACGCAGGTTCTGGGTGCTTGGAGCTGTTGCAGCTGCAGGCGCTGTGAAGCAGAAGTGTCCGGTGCGATCCAAGGGTGGATCGATGTAGAAAAGTACCTGAAAGCAGAGGGGACAGAGTCTGGGTCACTCAGCAGTGACCAGGGTGGAACCAGGACGGAACCAGGCAATGTCGGGCGCAATCAGGCGGTTGTCGATAGGCTTCTCTCCGCTGTCACGTGGGCTCTGGGGCATCTGCGACGTCCAGGAGCAGGTCACGATCTGTCCCACGTAGGCTCTCGCCGTCAGCACCGTCGGCTTGAAGATTGTAGCAAACAGCACTTGGCAAAAGCAATCCACGCGGAACCGGGAGATTGCTTATCACTCGAACCAGGAGGGTCAGAGTGGGTGCTCCTTTTCACAGGAGCTGGTGCAGATCTGGAGCAACCAGAAAAGCAAGTCGTATTTCGAAGTTCGTCGGCACAGGGGGCCACAAGCCAGCTGGCAAGTGACCGGGCCAACGCGTCGAGCGCACACAAGCAGAAGGGCCCCACGCAGCACTCGTCGAGTGTGGAGGGGTGAGCTTTGGTGCAAGTGGAGCTCGGGGCTGGGGCTTCTCAAACCCCGGTGTACAGCTTCGAGGGTCACTCGTGGGCCGCACGGTCAGCGTCTCGTGGCCTTTTCAAGATGGCGTGCCCCACGCTTCCGATCGCCTCCACGGGTCTCAGCTCTGCAGGGACTGTGGATCGGGCAGGTAGAAGGCAGGCAAGCTTGATCTCGTCGATCTCTGTCGCTCGAGTTCCGGCGGGAACTGCAACAAAGCAAGGGTCGAGGGCTGGATGGTGCCTGTTTGCACAGGGTGGTCACTCCTTGACCACAAGGGAGATTCTTCAGTCTTCTCACGTCGTGTAGAAAGTCGAAGGGTCCAGATTTCGTTTCTTATGTTTCTTCAGGATGATCTGAGGTCCGTTGGGACTGCTCCCCCTCTTATTCGAATCTCGGGGGTTGGACATCCTGCTAGGTCCCCTCCTATGGGTGGGACCCAGGAAGGGGGTGGTTACACCCCTCTCCTTTGATCCTGGCCGCGCTGGGACAGGGGCTGGGAGGCCCCAGAACCGGTTTGGCCGGATCCTGCAAGGGGCAGCCTTGTGCTCCCCAGGCAGTGTCTGGTTTCATTGAAACCTCCCTACTCCAATCCACTATCTCCTGTCTGGGGTGGTTTGACACCGCCCTGTGACAGGAAACTCTTTGTCCAGGCCTCCTCTGCCGGGTTTCGGTCAGCAGCAGGAGGTCAGACCCGTGTCTGTGGCAGGGGCATCCATTTTGTGGATCTGAGGCTCATTTTAAATCAACCGCGTTTCAGTAAAGTAACATGTCTTCTCCCTCTAGAAGGGTGGAATGCTACCCCCGTCGCCAGAACTGGCGAGGGGGTAGTATTCCAATTCGTATGACACCTTACACGACATGTTTTGATAAAGCCAAACCAAAGTTGCTATATAACCGCGAGGATTATAATGCGCTTAAGAGTATATGGTATGGCGTTATCCCGGATCAGCTTAGGGAGTTGTTCCCGACAGCTGCAGACAGGCTCAGCTCATGCCAGAGCACCATCTCACATAAAACCACGCACTCTGCCTCCAGGATTGATGAGGCCTTCCATAGGAGTGGCTTACAGGCTATATATGTGTCCAGATATAGGTTTAGATATAGGTATACTATATCTAAGCAAGGGGTGATTACACCCACTTGCCCCAGCTGAGTGATCAGCCAGTTGTGTCAATTTAGATAGCCAGCCAGGGGTGGCAAAAGATATGCTGCAGCCCCTGGTAGGCCTTGGATGCACCTATGCCCTGGGCACCTATAGTGCTCTGTACAGGGGCTGATAAGGTGACCCAAGCCAATCTAGTTATGCACCTAGGGTACATGGAATCCATTTTACAGAGAGAGCAGATAGCCTGGGGCCCTGATTAGCAGGGAACCAGGCCAACTAAGTCGAAAACCAGCTAAACACAGGCAAAAAAAATCTGGGGTAACCATAGTCAGGTAGCCACCTTCCTACATGGGGGTATCAGTGACACAAGTTATTTGTCCAAAATAGATTTTTTTAGTCAGGTGCAATATTTACTACAATGTTGCAACAGCCAGTGCCTCCCCCTGTGTACCCTCACCGGTAACAACATATTCGCAATGCTCGTCGTCACAGCGAAAATGGAAGCTCAATTTTAAACATGAATTTTATGCAAATTACCTTGAAAAATATGATTTTAAGCAGTTTACTAATATAACTCTAGTGTTTAAAATACTCTAAAATGTGTGCATATATGTGTTTTACACTTTATAAAAAAAGGCATGATCATATCGGTTACCAACATCTTTGCTATACTCAGATTACTCGTGACTATGGAACGTTGGTTTAAAATACTGTTTTTGTACAAACTTTCCAGTAAAATATGACTTTAAACCGTGAAGTAATAAACCCCTAGCGTCCAAAATACTGTAAAATGTGTGAATATATATGTTTTACACCGCTTAAAAAAGGTGCGATTGCGAAAATGGGAAGTAGGATTCAAACACAGTTAAAAAAAAAATACCACAAATATATGTGTACAAACATGTTCTTTAAGTTAGTAATGTATGTAGTGTAATAGTTATAATGAATTAGTTGAGTTCGAATTTTTTTATGTGGCAGTGGCCGTTGAATGTTTGCATTTGTTTTGCGATTTTACAACGCGTTCATGACCATCGCAACATCATCGCAAATTTCAACATTTTTTAAAAGTAATAATATTACAAGAATAGGAACACAATTTTGGGCTATTGGGTGGCTCTGACAAGTGCCTTTGTGTTGAGAGTGTGTATAAGATAGCTACATATAAGACTGTATGCAAAGTTTAAGGTTGCCCGAGTCGCTGTAAACAAGGAAATAACTTTGCACTGTGTCCAAGACAAGTGCGACTTTATCGCAAACACCAAAAATATCTTGAAATAAGGTGAATAATGTACTTTAAAAAAAAATAGATCGCAAATACAGCAATAAGTGGTGCCTAATGCAGATGTATTGCTCAATATCTAATTATAGAAAAAAAAAAATCGTTACAGATATGAAACAGAATTTTTTTTAAACCTAAGAAATTCAGAGAAAAGAACAAAGGTTAAAGGGACATAACAGTTAGAAAATAGATTTTGAAAAACCATAGAAATTCCCTGAAAAAAACAAAGGTTACAGAAATGTTATAGTTAGGAAATAGGATAAAAAAAACCTTAAAATTCACTGAAAAAAGCAAAGTTTACAGGGACGTTACAGTTCGGCTGATATTTCACTTATACAAAGCCAGAGAAATTCAGCAGTTATAGTTAGCTATGCTAAGCTAACTATAACTCAAGTCCCTGCAATGCACTGCTTATGACGTCACATGATGGTGACATCACGTGAAGTCACTGACCACCTCATGAGTGATGTATTATGTGAGGTCATAAGCAGTGCATTGTGGGGGTGCAAGTTATAGTTAGCCTAGCTAAAAAAAAAATTATATATATACAGGTATATTGTTCACCTAAGGCCCAAGAGCTTTTAGGGGCGCACATGCAGTTAATTAACCATCTGGCTTTCTCACATGGGAAATCACTCGTTGCTACTCCCGGTCACAATCCACTGACCTGACGCATTTTAAGGCTGTCTGCCTCTTTATCAAAGGTCCCCGTGTAAAGACACTCACAGGCAGTTTCCACACTTCTCATTTTATTTGCAAGCCACGTCCTCAGTGGGCCGAGCTGGTGCACGTCTTGCTTTCTGGGATTAGTAGTCCCTGTGGAAAACAAATATACATTTCCTTTAGTAGGTCCTGTGAAGCTGCCACATTAATCCCCATTCTTATACCCTAGGTGGGCCCCAGAGCAGCGCGTTGATTCACATTGTCCCAATTAACTGTGCCGTAAACGGGTCGAGATGCAGTTCTGACCCACGGCCTCCTCCATAGTTGAAAGGATGTTGCTGCCCCCCACGGCAGGGCTGCCGTGATTTTAGATTGTTCACCAAGAGCTTTTAGGGGCGCACTTCAGTTAATTAACCATCCGGCTTTCTCACATGGGAAATCACTCGTTGCTGCTCCCGGTCACAATCCACTGACCTGACGCGTTTCAAGGCTGTCTGCATCTTTATCAAAGGTCCCCGTGTAAAGATACTCACAGGCAGTTTCCACACTTCTCATTTTATTTGCAAGCCACGCCCTCAGTGGGCCGCGCTGGTGCACATCTTGCTTTCTGGGATTAGTAGTCCCTGTGGAAAACAAATATACATTTCCTTTAGTAGGTCCTGTGAAGCTGCCACATTAATTCACATTCTTATACCCTAGGTGGGCCCCAGAGCAGCACGTTGATTCACATTGTCCCAATTAACTGTGCCGTATACGGGTCGCGATGCAGTTCTGACCCACGGCCTCCTCCATAGTTGAAAGGATGTTGCTGCCCCCCACGGCAGGGCTGCCGTGATTTTAGATTGTTCACCAAGAGCTTTTAGGGGCGCACTCGCAGTTAATTAACCATCCGGCTTTCTCACATGGGAAATCACTCGTTGCTGCTCCCGGTCACAATCCACTGACCTGACGCGTTTCAAGGCTGTCTGCCTCTTTATCAAAGGTCCACGTGTAAAGATACTCACAGGCAGTTTCCACACTTCTCATTTTATTTGCAAGCCACGCCCTCAGTGGGCCGCGCTGGTGCACATCTTGCTTTCTGGGATTAGTAGTCCCTGTGGAAAACAAATATACATTTCCTTTAGTAGGTCCTGTGAAGCTGCCACATTAAGCCACATTCTTATACCCTAGGTGGGCCCCAGAGCAGCGCGTTGATTCACACTGTCCCAATTAACTACCGTATACGGGTCGCGTTGCAGTTCTGACCCACGGCCTCCTCCATAGTTGAAAGGATGTTGCTGCCCCCCACGGCAGGGCTGCCGTGATTTTAGATTGTTCACCAAAGGCCCAAGAGCTTTTAGGGGCACACTCGCAGTTAATTAACCATCCGGCTTTCTCACATGGGAAATCGCTCGTTGCTGCTCCCGGTCACAATCCACTGACCTGACGCGTTTCAAGGCTGTCTGCCTCTTTATCAAAGGTCCCCGTGTAAAGATACTCACAGGCAGTTTCCACACTTCTCATTTTATTTGCAAGCCACGCCCTCAGTGGGCCGCGCTGGTGCACATCTTGCTTTCTGGGATTAGTAGTCCCTGTGGAAAACAAATATACATTTCCTTTAGTAGGTCCTGTGAAGCTGCCACATTAATCCACATTCTTATACCCTAGGTGGGCCCCAGAGCAGCGCGTTGATTCACATTGTCCCAATTAACTGTGCCGTATATGGGTCCGATGCAGTTCTGACCCACGGCCTCCTCCATAGTTGAAAGGATGTTGCTGCCCCCCACGGCAGGGCTGCCCTGATTTTAGATTGTTCACCAAGAGCTTTTAGGGGCGCACTCGCAGTTAATTAACCATCCGGCTTTCTCACATGGGACATCACTCGTTGCTGCTCCCGGTCACAATCCACTGACCTGACGCGTTTCAAGGCTGTCTGCCTCTTTATCAAAGGTCCCCGTGTAAAGATACTCACAGGCAGTTTCCACACTTCTCATTTTATTTGCAAGCCACACCCTCAGTGGGCCGCGCTGGTGCACATCTTGCTTTCTGGGATTAGTAGTCCCTGTGGAAAACAAATATACATTTCCTTTAGTAGGTCCTGTGAAGCTGCCACATTAAGCCACATTCTTATACCCTAGGTGGGCCCCAGAGCAGCGCGTTGATTCACATTGTTCCAATTAACTGTGCCGTATACGGGTCGCGTTGCAGTTCTGACCCACGGCCTCCTCCATAGTTGAAAGGATGTTGCTGCCCCCCACGGCAGGGCTGCCGTGATTTTAGATTGTTCACCAAAGGCCCAAGAGCTTTTAGGGGCACACTCGCAGTTAATTAACCATCCGGCTTTCTCACATGGGAAATCACTCGTTGCTGCTCCCGGTCACAATCCACTGACCTGACGCGTTTCAAGGCTGTCTGCCTCTTTATTAAAGGTCCCCATGTGGCAGCTTCACAGGACCTACTAAAGGAAATGTATATTTGTTTTCCACAGGGACTACTAATCCTAGAAATCAAGATGTGCACCAGCGCGGCCCACTGAGGGCGTGGCTTGCAAATAAAATGAGAAATGTGGAAACTGCCTGTGAGTGTCTTTATACGGGGACCTTTGATAAAGAGGCAGACAGCCTTCAAACGCGTCAGGACAGTGGATTGTGACCGGGAGCAGCAACGAGTGATTTCTTATGTGAGAAAGCCGGATGGTTAATTAACTGCAAGTGTGCCTCTAAAAGCTCTTGGGCCTTTGTGAACAATATATATGTATATATATATATATATTCTGCTTCACAATCCTCTTTTCTTGTCAAAAAGGAAGAAATCATTCTCAGGATTTCTTTAAACAGCGGTGTTTATTTCATAAACGGACAGACGCTTTTCGGAGAAAACTCCTTCTTCGGTGTCAATACTTTACACGCTGCGCGACGTCATTTTAGGCTGCATTTGCATTTTACCATGGACATCATAGAAAGACTGCATTCACATTGCATTACGCGCGCAATTTTGGGAGTATTATGTCCCGATCTTTTTTATGAAATAAATTCAATTTCACCAAACGAAAATGCCAACATCATAATTCATTACTGCACTTTCAACTTAATAGTTGTGAAATATTAATATCTCGCCGTGGATCGGCACTGGCAATCTCTAATCTATGAGATTGCTACTCCATGAGTCCTCAATATGCATGCTTAAATTAATTTTGTGAATTTCATTACATTTTAAATTTGAAATTAACACCCGTTACACTTTCATGTTTCATTTGCACATTTTTAGGGCTAAGGTAGAGGATCGTACATCCGCCATCTTTGGAAATATTTTACATAGTCGGTAAATCTATTTATTCTCTAAAGTCTAGTACCGACTTTATGCAAATAGTGCAAAGTTTATGTTACTCTATGCCATCTCAACTATATTCGGTTGAAAGTAAATATATTGCCGTGGATCGGCGTTTGCAACCTCAATCCTGAGGTTGCACGTCCTCTCAATACCCTATACCTTACAGACATTAATTGCTGAACGTATCACTCAATGCATTATTTGATACGGTCTACAACCGTATAGTGATAGTTAACTTCCCAAGTGGACCGCCATTTCCTCTCCACTATTCAGACCGTTGGGGGACTTAGTTTGCAGATCGACTATATAACGAGATTCTAACCTCCTTAGTTTTAAAACTCGATCGCCTCACCTGATATTTGTTGGTACACAGTCTACACAGAAATACTGTATCAGATCCCTGTTACCTTTGTGTCTAATTGAGAAATACCGTGCAACCGGATATGTAAAATCTTTTTTGACAATGGCTCACATATGTTCCAATATTCTCAATTTTACACAATTAATCGTACTTCCTATGTATCTGAGGCCGCATGGGGACCTCAGACAGTAAACAGCATAAGTCGTTTGGCATGACATGAATTTATTAATCTTTTTTCCTTCTTTCATGCCGTTAACTTCATAAGACAACGCCCTCCGACTAAAGGCACAGGATTTACATTTTCCACAAGGGAAGAACCCTCTCATTTCTTGTAATGTTCCCTTTCTGGTGGTGACGTCATCTAAATGGCTGTGTACCAGACTATCTTTAAGAGACCGGGCCTTTCTAAAGGTGATTGAAGGAGCTACCGGAATGTCAGCACCAATAATGGTGTCAGTTTTTAAGACGTGCCACTTATTTCTCATGAACTGTCTTAGGCTGTCAGCATCTTGTGAGAAAGTGGTTATCATACGGAATTTTCCATTACTGTCTTTCTGAGTTTTTTTTTTGATACATCCTCTCTTGTAATTTTCTCTACTCTCTTAAATGTTTTCTCTAGGAGGTTGGGATCATACACCCTTACTGTAAATCTTCCTAAGCTGTCAAAGGCTGCTTTTTGGAAGTCACACTCTTTGGAATGATTACACTTCAACCTCAGAAGCTCTCCATAGGGAATGCTATTCTTTAAGTTTCGTGGGTGACTGCTTGTCGCATAAAGCGTGCTATTTCCCACAGTCGGTTTTCTGTACAAGGCTGTTGAATGATCATACACCCTTATTGTAAATCTTCCTAAATTGTCAAAGGCAGCTTTTTGGAAGTCACACTCTTTGGAATAATTACGCTTCAACCTCAGAAGCTCTCCATAGGGAATGCTATTCTTTAAGTTTTGTGGGTGACTGCTTGTCGCATAAAGTGTGCTATTTCCCGCAGTCGGTTTTCTGTACAAGGCTGTTGTGATTTCCCCTTCCCGTATCTCTATTCTCAGGTCCAAGTAGTCTGCTGCCACCAAACTAATCTCGCCTGAGAATTGTAGATTAACGTTGTTGTTATTCAGAAGCCTCACATAATCCTCTGCTTTACTGACTGAGCCATTCCAGACCAAAAACAGGTTGTCGATGTATCAGTACCACAACACTATGTTGTTGGACCAATCCTCATTATCTGGTCCCCAGGCCACCTGCTCCTCCCACCAGCCTACGAATAAATTTGCATAGCTGGGGGCGAAGCAGGTGCCCATTGCCGTGCCAGATACCTGCCTGTAGAGTGCTCCCTGAAAGAGAAAGATGTTATTGTGAAGGCAATATTCAATTAGTTCCAAAAGCATTTGATTGTGCATTGCAAACTTTAGTTCACGTTTTTTCAGAAAGTACTCAATTGCTTTTACGCCTTGTGTATGATTGATAGAGGTATAGAGGCTTGTAATGTCCAAGACCATTAGACAATATGTGGGTTCCCACTTCAGTTTCTCAATATGGCCCAAGAAGTCTGTCGTATCCTTGATATATGACTTCAGACCCAGAACAGCCTCAAATAAAAAACGATCCAAAAATCTGGAAAGATTTTCTGTGAGACTCTCAATTGAGGAAACTATAGGTCGTCGTGGGGGTCTTTCTTTATCCTTATGCACCTTTGGAAGGTGATAAAAGGTTGGCAAAATGGGATTATTTGTTCTCAGAAAAAGATATTCGTCCAAGTCCAGCATTTGTTTATCGTGCCATTTCTTTATACTTGATACCTGTGGCGCTTCAGCACTACAGACAACATTGAATTCAGTCTCGATTTATTTAAGGCAGAGACAATTGTACTGTGTCCTCAGATTTTGTTAAAGTATGTGACAAAAAAAGCATTCCTCGATGTCTGTGTCAACTACTGTCTTTGATCTACACTGCGGACAGTAGGGTTCACAACTTGTAGTCAACTTTGCATGTGCACTACGGACAGTAGGGAATTCAAGCTTGATTTATTTAATACAGAGAAAATTTTACTGTATGTGTTTTGATTTTGTTAAAATAAGTGACAAAAATCATTCGTCGATATCTCTGCTGACTATTGCCTTCGATCTACAGTGCGGACAGCAGGGTTCACATTTCAAATTCAGCTTTCAATGTATACTACGAACAGAATGAAATTTAGCCTTGATTTTATTAATGTAGAGATAATTGTACTTTATGTCCTCATATTTTTTAAAAGATACGACAAAAGGAATTTCTTGATGTCAGTGATTACTACTGCCTTTGATCTACATTGTGAGGGCTCACGATTCAGGTAGAATGACGATTGTACATGACGCATTCCAGTAGACAAGAGACATTATACCACTGCGACCCCCCCGAACCACGAATCATTGCAGAGTGCGCACGCGCTGAGTTCTTCCGGTACCCGTGGGGAAGACATTTCCCCGTAGCCTTATTAAAACAGAATTCACTAGACAAAAAACATTGCTCCCAGTGCAGCCACCCTGCACTACGCATTATCGCAGGATACGTACAAGCTCAGCGCCAAAGATAGTACTAACTCAGTGCACCATAAATAATCGCAAAGAAGAGTGAACAGTTGTATGTCATGGTGAGACGTACTGTCCCTTTTAAATGTCCCTGAAACATACATATTTTAATAATGTATTCTATACACGTTCTATCTTTCATTTCAATCAAGATTGCAGATGATGCAGTCCACCCTAACATCTACATTGCAGACAGCAGGGTTACAACTTGAATTCAGCATTGGATCAACACTATAGACAGTAGAAAATTCAGCCTTGATTTACCTACTGCAGGGACAATTATACTGTATGTATTCAGATTTTGTTTAAATAAGTGAAAAAAAGCATTCTTCTAGAACTGTGCTGACTAGTTGCTTCGATGTACACTGCAGACAGTAGGATTCACAACTTGAATTCAGCTTTCTATCTACACTACAGACAGTAGGGAATTTAGCCTTGAATTATTTATGGCGCAAACAAAAAATACTCCTATGGCACTGCCAGTATGCACAAGCACCTTTAATCCTGCATTCTGTGAAATATGCTCACAAAGAATGTAGAAGACTGCGCCTAAATGTATCTCCACCACCGGCAATACCAAGTACCTCTAGGGCATCACCTTCAACATCGCCACCAGACATACGTGCCAATTTTGAGAAAGTTAGAATGCACTGCGTGAAGTGCAATCGTTTAAATTCTTATGGGGAGCAATCACTAGACCTAGTTTGCAGAGCAATTGATAACCATTGATAGGAGCTTTTTTCCCCCCTCAAAGTTCATGCAGTCTAGTATACAACAGTTAATGCTTTCAGTACATATCACTAGAACTACGCATCATCGCAGGGTGAGCACACACTGAGCACCAGACGTAACACTAACTGAGTGCACCATAAATAATCGCCACGTGTCCTTATTAAAGGCAAAAATCAGTTGCCAAAAGACATTCTTACCAGTGCGTTCTGCTTGAACCACGCATCATCGCAGGCTCAACATAAACCGCCCCTACCTCAGTGTACCACAACTCATGAACCCTTTACGATAAAATCTTCTGTGTATAATTTCATATACAGTGCTCCTACCTTTGCACAGCAGAAGTCATAAACCGTTTATGATTGAATATCTGTGTATGGTATTATGATGACTATTCTATCTGTTACCAACAGCAAGGTAATAAAATGGAGTCGAGCACACGTGCCCGTACCCACTTCAACTAAAATCTATCAGTGTCTGTATACTTATTATATTTGTAAAATGCTGCTCCTGTGCCCGAACACATTATATTGTGCCGTAAATAGCGTTTGCAACCATCTTACCTCTGCCAATAATAAAAACTTTGATTATATAACTATCTCTCGCTCACTCTACAAATACAAACGTACAAAGTGGATCATTACAATACTGCGAAGAAACTGTATAGTCAATTCATAGATGTGTACTATTTCATATTTTTTTTTAGCATATTTATATAGTGCAAAGTCGACCTAAAACTATATCAACAATTTACATGAGCACTGTATTTACAGTACATTTTCAGGCACGCGTTGATTATATCATTACTCTACAATAAAAGGATGTGGATGCGACTCCGAGCCTCGAACAATGATTTCCAGCACCAAGTTCGACAGTATACCTGAATGACCACATACGTATATATATTATCTGTCCTTCATGTGCTAAAAACTGCAACCTAAACTTCTCACAGCCCTGTATTACTACAGCTACAACACTCCACTGAATGTACAACAAACATTTATATTCGCAGAAATGTGTCATGTCCACCATCTTTTATGTGTGCATCTATGGATGAATATAGGGTCAGTGATACCCCGTACCTTCCATATTAGCCATATTGTAGAACCATACAGACATAATGACACATTTGCGTGTAAAACCCGGATGACAGCAGCACTACAACACGGACACCCAAGTCAGTAGATTTTTCATATAGCTCACAACAGAACCACGCCCATAGCTCCGAAGTCATCGTTCACAGCCTCGCGCAGCACTGACATACGTCAGTCCAGCCCACACAACAATTCTACATGGCCCAGATTTCCATTGTAGTGATTTACTTCCAGGTCTAGTTGTCAGAACGGCACACACACACTCCCTCATGGCTGGTATACACCCATATCACACCCATCCAGCACATGAGTCACTACACACGTGACCCTACCAATAAAAAAGACTGGGCTCACGTTCTCTACGCCATTTTAGAGTTGCTCCCATCGCAAGCGCTGCAATGGCCCGTCCTAATGGTTCCGACGCCTCATGTAGGCCTGAACCATAGAGCAGGGGGGCCCACCACTACGTCTGTGACCTCTTTGGTCACTGAGCTAGTGGTACTGCAAGGACTGAGCCAATGAAGAACCTGAGATGATAATGGGAGCACTAGTATTTTCTTAGCCATAGCGATTTCAAGACTCAACACCATATCTTACACTTCTTGGTTGCAGAGCGGGACTGCATAATGTAGAAGGTGCCCTGTCCATGAAAAGGTGAGCAGTCAAGCCTGAGTGCGCAGCAGAGGGAGTAGATGGGGTGCAGCAGACTGGAAACAAAAAGGCGACGCAGCGATTTAGGCATACGCAGTCGTATGCACTGTATCTTATTGCATTTGTATTTGTTTTCCAATAGCAGGAAAGCTTTTATGATCGGTCAAATGTCCGTCACTTGTGATGATCAAAAGCACGTGTATCACTGCGCACCACTTACTTTCACAACGGGATAAAAAACATTACTATTATAGTAATTTTACAAAAATCGAAGCCTATTAAACAAGTTGGAACTGTACAAATAGTTGTTTTTTAAATGCGGGAGGAAAGGTATGTGAAAGGGCTATGTAATTCTACTCCACATTAAGATAGTAACAATAACTATCTTTTAAATGTAAAGCTTCATGGTGCATTATGTCCCGTCACATGGTGAAAGACACACCGGTGACTGAAAGGTGAGCTGCGAATATTCTTTTCAGTCACTCTCTCACTTCCTCTCTCGTTTGAAAAAGAAATGACGCACAATAGTAACTTTTTATCTTACAGGTTGTGTTTCACAAATTGGCGTCCCCCCACACCTCCAAAGCTCAACGTTAGAAGATTCTGCGATGATGCATGGACATCGTAACAACGTCTGAGAAGGCTGCTTCCACACGTGGTGCACCCTCTTTGAATCACGCCAATGGCACAAGGTGAGCAAAGAAGCTTGTTTCCAAAGCAACGAGAAGTCACCTGTATGCGGAGAGAGTGGGTAGTGTGCAGCAGTTTGACTGCATACGAATGTACAATTACCTCCGGGCACTGGGAGTGGATAGGTTGCAACAGGCTGAAGGGCAGATTTACAAGCCTCTTGCGCCACTTTTGCATCACTTTTAATATGGGAAAAGTGACGCAAATGTGGCGCAAGGAACTTATAAATCTGCCCGAGTGCACAAGAAGAAGCACTCACCTCCGGACTCTAGGAGATAATGAGTTGCAACAGTCTGGGTGCGCAGTATTGAGAACTCACCGCTATGCAGTGGGAGTGCATGGGGTATAGTACTTTGGAAGAAAAACATCGCACAAACCTCCTTGCAGTGGAAGTTGATGAAATACAATATCCTGAGTGTACAAAGACATAAAGCAAAAATATACTTGTGCAGTTGTATGTACTATGCTATTACTAACTCTATACTATCTTTCAGATCACTAATCTGGAGGGTGCACTATGAACCGGCACATGCTTGAACGCACAACGAAGGCAAACGGTGAGCTACACAGATTTTCTCCAGTATTAACTGCTCCATCTATTACTTTCTCTCTCACAATTTTAATGTCGTTTTTTCGCTTTTTCTCTCTCTCACATTGTTTCTCTTTCTCTTTTAAAGTTACGGACGCTGCTGTCCACTCTGCCGATAAAAAAATCAAGGCTGACTTTAATACAGTCTGCAGTGTAGAACCAAAGCTGAGTTGAAGTTGTGAACTCTGTTCACCACAGTGTTTACACAAGGTAAGCAGAGCGGCCTAGATACACAAAGCCTCCTATTAAATGCGTTCCAAATAAAGAATATTGTCTTGCATAATGAAGTGATCTCTCACCTAATTCTGTCTCATCTCCGAATCATTTTAAAGACCTGTTGGTCCATACTGTAAATCTGATGCAGTAGGCACTTCCGTACAGACACCTCTTCAACGCGGCTATGAGAGAGGTGGAATGTATCAGGCACACTACAGACGTGCAAAAATAACAAATATTGCCAAGTGTTACCTTAATTTGTGACCATTGACCTCATTCAGTCACATCGATCTAATTTGAAACACTTATTTTCATTTTTGTTTTACAGATTACCTACCCTCCTTGAATTGGAGTCCATCGAACATTTTGTTTATTATATTGTTATGATAAAGTTATTTTTCTAGTTATTTATTATATTGTTATTTTAAAGTTACGTTTATAGTTATTTATTGTTGTTTTAATAAAACTTAATTTAAAAAGTATATACGTCTTCTTTTTCTGACAACTTTTCACTATTATTTTACGTGATAATCATATGCTTACAAAACATTTAACAATTAAAATAGAAATGATGTTTATAACTAGAAGTATAATACTGAGGCTAACTCTTTACCAGCTCTTTACCAAAGTCTGTACCTGGGATTAACGGTTCCTGTGGAAAATTTCAAAAACTCCAGCTCAGTAACTGTTTGGATTAGCAACATTGTGTGGTGAACTTGTAACCTGTGTGCTCACTTAAGTATTCCATGAATTGTTACTATGGTAACAGGCAGTAAGCAGTTTGGAGGTAGGGTTGAAAGGTACTGGCTGTACAGAAACCGTTATATTTACCCAGGATCCTCTACATGACAGAAAGGAAAGCAAACTAAGACAGAACACTGTGTATCAGATTTACAAGCTCCTTGTACCACTTTCGCGTCACTTTTCCCATGTTAAAAGTGATGCAAAAGTCTACTTCAGAACAGATATTAGGATCCGACATAAACCGCAATTAGTGAGAGTTTTCCTATCAGTCCTCGGATCCAGGGCTGCCTTGTAAATACAACGCTATTGTCATACCTCCCTCTTCCTTTTTATATTCTCATAGAAACACCTACCTTCCCACTGATAACACCTACATTGCAACTCATTGGAGATATGAGGCGAGCCCTTAGCAAGCCGGCTACTAACATGCAATAATGCATCTTAGCGTCGCCTAGTAAATAGGGCGATATAATTTTCACCGCACTTTTAGCTTTTTTAAAAAAAATTGCGGCTAAATGCCCTCAAGTTTCCTATGACAGAGCGGGAACCTCGACTCCCGCCCTGCCATATCAAGCAGCAGTGTCCCGGGGGTAGACACCCTGAGACACAGCAAGAGCCGCTCCTGGGGGGTGGTGTTCCCCAAGGCTTTCGACTGCTCCAGAATGCAGATCATGCAGCACCCTCCCAAAATATAAAAAACCCAGGAAGGTGGTAATCCCCGGGGCTTAGACGAACCTTTGTGCTCCCTCATCCTTTTATTTTGTAGCACCGAGAAATTGCGGTACCCGGGCTACAGGGCCCTTCTAGACCCCCATCAAATGTAATATTTTAGATCCCAGGATTTGGCCCTCCCAGGTAGCTAATGCTTAAACAAGTCCATGAGCCCCCGCTTCATTTTTATTTTTATTTTTATTTTTATTTTTATTTTTATTACGGCGGATCCATGCCAAATTTGGTATAATCTCATTCAGCCGTTCGGGCTTTAGCCATGATGAACTATTCCTATGGAAAATTGCATAAGGAAAACACGTTTTGGGACCCCCCTTTTTTCTCGAGCCCCCGCTTCAAATGCAATATTTTAGACCCCGGGATTTCTCCTTCCCACGTAGCAAATTTTTAAACAAGCACAGGAGCCCACGCTTCGTTTTTATTTTTTTTACGGCGGATCCACTGCACATTTCTCCGTTTAAAAAAAAAAAACTTTTTGGGGCGCTAGGGGTCCTTGTGGGACCCCCTAAGCAGGTCAAGGCTCAAAATATTTCTTACCTGCCCCTTTATACTTTTTAAACACTTGTTCCACTAATTTCTAGATCCTCGCTTCTACCGAGGCACAAAATGGCTGCCTACCCTTCCTGATTTTGAATGTTAACAACCACTTGACAGCCAATCAGCATGCTGCGCATGATCGGGCGGTGGGCTTATAATCCGCGCATCCACCAGGGCCATAGATACATATGTACATTTAATTGTAATTTTCTCACAGAACAGATGTACACCATATAAGCAAAAGGCACGAGTCTGAACCAAGGACTACAACTTTGCCAAATTTAGTGTAATTCCATTCAGCCGTTTGGGCTGTAGCCGCGATGAACAGTACCTATAGAAAATTGCATGGGGAAAACATGTTTTGGGACCCCCCTTTTTTCTCAGCCCCCGCTTCACTTATAACACACTAAGTGTGAGTTACTATCTATATAAATAGATGAAGTGGTGTTTGTATAAGTGTGTAGGTGAGTAAATGTAATTATAATCAATTGTTTGCATAAGTCAGAAGGATGTCACTTACCTATAGATTCAGTGTTATATGCAGCGAATAATCAACAGAACACTATCAAATATACTTATACGCCTATTTCAACATTACACACCAGCACACATTGTATTCACTTATAAAGACATCCTTCTGACTTATGCAAACAATTGATTATAATTACATTTACTCACCTACACAC
This sequence comes from Lissotriton vulgaris, assembly GCF_964263255.1. Taxonomy (NCBI): domain Eukaryota; kingdom Metazoa; phylum Chordata; class Amphibia; order Caudata; family Salamandridae; genus Lissotriton; species Lissotriton vulgaris. Next base: position 437,947,359 of record NC_141685.1, on the reverse strand, counting down.
TTATACAAACACCACTTCATCTATTTATATACATAGTAACTCACACTTAGTGTGTTATAAAATCACTATTACAAGTATGCAGTTATCCATATAGTGACTCATACAATCACTAAGTCTTAGGCACACTTAATTAGATATAACTGTCACATACACTGCCTTTTTTCAAGTTTAATGGAGATGTACCATTGAGAGAAATATTCTTCACCACCACACCTATAAACATATGCACTCACTGAAACAACTTTTATAACATGTAGTCTTAACCTCATATAACTACTGAATGAACTATTCACACATTTTTTGGCAATCACACACCCCCTACCAAACCACATAGACATTCATTTACCCATACAAATACTCAGTTAAGAAACCAATAACAAATATAATCTTTAACATAGCAATTAAGACAAAGCAATAAAGACTTTCACACAGTTTATTAACTACACATTATATATATTGAGACTCTACAAATTAGTCAAGGAAACAATCAATGACCCTGTGACTAAATCCACCATCCACACATTTATATTTATATATCTACTCATTCTTCAATGCAAAGTAGTGTATTTATAATACATATTTAAATATCAAAGCAAACCACATTCACTGGATGATGTCATCAGTGATGTCATTTGAGATGTCATCAGTGATGTCATCAGTGATGTCACTGACCATGTCATGAATGATGTAATATGTGACATTATCAGCAGTGGATTGCGGGCGCGCGAGTTATAGTGAGTACAACCAACTATAACGGGGGAATTTCAATGGTTTTGTATGAGTAAAATGTCCAGCTAACTATAACTGGTGTGAAACCTATGGTTTTTTCAGTGAACGCGTTGATGGAATTGCTTAAATAAAGAAGCCTACGAAACTATGCTCGTGAGTGCCTGGATGTTTTCAGCGAAAAGTTAATGGGACTGGAATCTCATCTTTAATATATATATATATATATATATGTATATATATATATATATATATATATATATATATTTTTTTTTTTTGCTAAAGTCCACAATGAACACGCTCTCAGCGGCAGCAAAAACACGCAAAACTAGAACTGTCCAAGGGTGTTTAATCACCTGCTACATGTTTCGGCTTCTCACAAGCCTTGTTCAGGCAAATGACAATGATGTGCAAAAAGTTTAAATAAAGTTAAACAAAAGTGATAGAAATGGGACTGCGGGACAGAGGGTTGGCAGACATCTTGTAGGAGACCATCCCAAGAAACATAATGTTAATGATAAATAACATTGTTGAAGTCATGTTGAACAACATAATACAGAAAGTTCAAATTGCAGGGCAACACTTGTCTGTGATATTCACTTGATATCAATGACCCATAAAAGTGGAAAAAAACGATGTATGTGAAACTGCTAATCATCACCCAAAAAATCTTGCATCAAAATATATGTACAAATAATGATCACATCAAGGAAAGCAGGAATCCAAAATAGATAAAACCTGTGGCCCCATGCAGTGATCGTATGGATGTATATGGAAACATCCAGGAGAGGCGTAAAACTGTAAGTGCTGTCTCCGCCGTTAAAGTGACAGCCTCGAATTACCGCAACATGAAGGACATGCCCTGTGTGTAAACAATGGGCATGACGTATGCAGACAGTGTGCTGGGCAAGTGCCCAAGTACGGTGTGAGAGACAGTACATTGATACACAGTAGCTGGGTCAAATGTCATGTGCTGATGCAATTTAAAGGTAAAATACATTACATACAGGACAGTAGTGGATTCCCAGGCGATCAGGTAAGTGGGGGTCAAGTCTGCACATCGTCACCATGTACCCGCATATAAGTCCGTGATGTGCTCAATAGTGCCCAAGTGGGCGTGCTCTTAAAGTGTAGGCAGGAACAAAAGAGTCGACACGCCCTGTGCAAAGTGCTGTTAGGGGCAGCGTTCCTGAGTGCTCTGTAGAAAAGAGAACATTATTAAAATCATACCTGGCAACATCATGTGCATGCACTCATAAACATATTCAACAACATGGAGAAAAGCGAATTTAGACAGAAATATGTACAAAAGAAAGAAGGGCAACAGGCCTATATATAATCATCTTTCAGGTGAACAGCCAGTTCTTCATCGTGATTTAACCCTCTCGGGGCCTTAGTTTGGAAAAGAATGATGTATTTAGATTCCATCTGTCTCATTTTGAGTAATCTGTTGCTGCCCCTGGGGTTCCTGGTTACCTGCTCTAAGATGAAAAATTTCATCAAGAGGGATTGGAGAAGGGTTGCTCACTGAAGTGTCTAGCCACTGGGTACTTAGCATCTTTGTGAATGATGGCACGGTAGTGCTCAAGGATGCGTTTTTTGGCATGTGCAGTAGTGCTGCCAATGTACCATAGTCCGCAGGGACATAAAATAACGTAGACCACAAACATGGTGTTGCAAGTAAGAAATTGTGTAATTTCTTTGCTGACCCCATTGTATGTAACCTTCTTGACCGAAGTGCTGTATTTGCAGGCCTTGCAGTGGCTACACGGAAAGAACCCTTTTAAACCAAGATCATGGCTGTTGGGGTAAACCGTGATGTCGCTGCAGACACATATGTCTCTGATGTTTTTACCTTGCCTCATGGGAAGAGTCCAGCCCAAACTGCCAAGCCATGTCTTCCCTGGACCGGAAACAAGCTTCCGAGGACCGGTTTCTGGCATTCCAGCCGTCTTCAGCCCGGCTTGCTTGAATCCAGTGGCAAAGTGAGCAAGGGATTCACGTCTGAGCATACCCTGCCACACTTATGGCGGCCAAAAGCGGTACAAAAGGGGGTGGTGATGGATGGAGCATCTGAATCAATCAAACACTCACACCCAGTCAAAAGATCTGGGTTTAATCCATCACCGTTCTTTAGCCCACTCTGCCACCCCAGTTCAGACATGGCTATAGGCAAATCAGACTGACCCTGTGCCTCATGGGAACAGTCCAGCCCGAACTGCCAAGCCATGTCTTCCCTGGACCGGAAACAAGCTTCCGAGGACCGGTTTCTGGCATTCCAGCCGTCTTCAGCCCTGCTTGCTCGAATCCAGTGGTAAAGTGAGCAAGGGACTCACGTCTGAGAATACCCTGCCACACTTAGGGCGGCCAAAAGCGGTACAAAAGGGGGTGGTGATGGACAGAGCATCTGAATCAATCACACACTCACACCCAGTCAAAAGATCTGGGTTTAATCCATCACCGTTCTTTAGCCCACTCTGCCACCCCAGTTCAGACATGGCTATAGGCAAATCAGTCTGACCCTGTGCCTCATGGGAACAGTCCAGCCCGAACTGCCAAGCCATGTCTTCCCTGGACCGGAAACAAGCTTCCGAGGACCGGTTTCTAGCATTCCAGCCGTCTTCAGCCCGGCTTGCTTGAATCCAGTGGCAAAGTGAGCAAGGGACTCACGTCTGAGCATACCCTGCCACACTTATGGCGGCCAAAAGCGGTACAAAATGGGGTGGTGATGGACGGCGCATCTCAATCAATCAAACACTCACACCCAGTCAAAAGATCTGGGTTTAATCCATCACCGTTCTTTAGCCCACTCTGCCGCCCCAGTTCAGACATGGCTATAGGCAAATCAGTCTGACCCTGTGCCTCATGGGAACAGTCCAGCCCGAACTGCCAAGCCATGTCTTCCCTGGACCGGAAACAAGCTTCCGAGGACCGGTTTCTGGCATTCCAGCCGTCTTCAGCCCGGCTTGCTTGAATCCAGTGGCAAAGTGAGCAAGGGACTCACGTCTGAGCATACCCTGCCACACTTATGGCGGCCAAAAGCGGTACAAAAGGGGGTGGTGATGGAATGAGCATCTGAATCAATCAAACACTCACACCCAGTCAAAAGATCTGGGTTTAATCCATCACCGTTCTTTAGCCCACTCTGCCACCCCAGTTCAGACATGGCTATAGGCAAAACAGTCTGACCCTGTGCCTCATGGGAACAGTCCAGCCCGAACTGCCAAGCCATGTCTTCCTATATGGAATCGAATGTCCAAAGATTTTAGTACATCAGCTAATGGTTCCAGAAACAAATTGAAGAGAATGGGAGCTAAGGAGGATCCTTGTGGAACCCCCATGGTGACTGGGGACGGGTGGGAGAGAGAGTGGTTTGCCTTAACTCTTTGGGATCTGCACTCAATACATGACATAAATCATGGAATCTACCATGACGTTCTATTGATAACTGTACTTGCGTGTCTGTGTACGTTCGTGCCCATAACTGTTGAATTTCAGTGTTTTTATGATTTTGAGCCAGAATGATAATTCAGTTTTTAACCCTGCTTTTTCCACAGAATTTAATTGGTTTGACAGGGTTCACTCATGAGTTTAAATGTCGGATAAAGAAAAGTGTTAACCCTTTAATTCCCACGCAGGACTTTCTTTAAAAGCGACTATCTCAAATATTACTAAGCAGGATCACACTAGAGGTGGGTGGAACTCCGTGGAATTTAGCCGAGTTGCATAAAAACTCCACGAGATTCCGCAGAGTTCTGTGAGCGGGCGATATTGGCATGCTGTGCTGATTTGTAACACTGAGAGCTTGTTCCACATGTAAAATCAGTGCAAATGGCACCACTTGGTGTGCCAGAGGATGCTGCTTTTCTGCTTCTGCTCGAATAGATTTTCTACTCAAGCGGCAGCTTTCTCACCCCGAGCGGCAGCTTTCACACCATAAATAGTTGTGACTGGCCATGACCGCCTGCATTGAAAAAATCTTGCCGGGTGCCATACTAGCACCTGAAAATCAAGCTAGGAGATGTCAATTCTCGTTCACTCTCACTAACTTAACATTGGCGAGCCGCTCAAGGAAAAAATATCTGCCATGCTGTGGTTGATGGAGTTTTGCTCAAACTCTGCATTACAAGCGTAATACGGACTGTTCAAAACTCCGCAAATTCTGCTGGCGCAGCAAATTTTGTTACCCACCCCTAATTTAGACCAAATAAACAAACTTTCTAAATATAGTTCTACTTTCAAGACTGATTTGAGGTAATCCATTCAACTGTTTTTGATCTATTTTTTTGGCAAACTTTCCTATGGGAAATGACTAATCGTTTCACTCTTTTTTTCTCTTTGACAGCGCATCAAAACTTGGCATGGAGAAGCCTTGCTAACTGAGGGCCTGGTTTAGATCTCTTTGAACAGGTTACTCCATCACAACCGTGACAGATAGCCTGTCCACCAAAATATACATTACATTATATCCTATAGAAGTTATATTTTGGCGGGCGGGATATCCGTCACAGTTGTGACAAAGTAATGTGTCCATCAAGATCTAAATCGGGCCCTGAGTTAGTAGATTGCCATATTTCATGCAAAGCAGCCCACTAGGTCAAAGGATATTGGCAAGTAAAAAATGCCTTTTCAATGGAAAGTGCAATTGAACCATAACTACACTGTGTACTATATATATAAAAATGTATCTAGGTATTCAGAGGCTGCAATATCAGTACTCTGACTGGCCTGGAGAGTGAGTCGGTGTCACAGCACATGTGTGAAGCCTGAGAGGTGAGGAAGAGAGAGCAGAAGGGCCGCTGGCATGCTTTGACCCAGAGACTGATGAGCTGGTCCATGCCACAACAGTAAGGACTGGGCTATGGTTTTGAGAGGAGAGGTGGGTCACCCTGATACCCCACTGGTCCTTAGTGGGCCCCGGGGAGTGGACCCCACCGTAGTGCTAGAATGGGTGAACTGGGTGCGGCAAGACACTTCAGCCTGAGATGGCCTGTGAATGGAGCAGACAGAGTGAAGCAGAGATGCTCATCTAGGAGCCGGTGTTAAGGTGGGAGACCAGGCAGCTCCAACATTCCCCTGTGAAGATTTGGGTGGCTGGCATCTACGAGGGGAAGGTGGCCAGCAATAGGGCAACTGTGTGGAGTTGGCTGACGCATAAGGACCCTTACTGGAAAGAAGTGCTTCAGATAATAGCACTGACTGCTCCTGCCCCCCCCCCCCTTTCCGGAAAAATTCAATCAACGATCAGCTGTAGAGGTGGAGGTGGGCTAATCACTGAGACAGAAGGGTGAGTCTCTGTAAAAGATGGTGTGGTACAAGAACTGGAAACAGAGATGGGCAGGTTAGCATCCTCAAACAAAACCCTCTAGGAATGGATAGAATATGTGGAAAGGAGTGTATACTGTAATAATCACTAAATGTGCCCAGCGGGCCCTAGCCCATAGACTGGTGCAGGATGCCTCCATGGCCACTTTTTTCTGGATACTAAATTACAAAGACTGAGACACCAGCCTAAAAGCAGCAAATAAGAAAGGCACCATCAGCCACAGCTCAGCCTGAATAATTGTATTTGCAGACTACACCAGACCTGTGCAGAAGCTGAGCAAATCCCTTGAGAGAGTAAAACAAATGTTAGCAGCAATGCATAACCTGTCTCGTACAAGTGAAGCTTAAAGTCTTTCTGGACTCCAAGGGATTGCTTCATTGACAATCCATAGATGGCCTACATCTGGGCTGCTGAAAAGGTACTTGGGAGCAATGTTGACTGAGAGTGGCTCTGCGAAACTAGTAGAGCCACCGACGACTGGACCTAGAGAGAGAGATGGAGCAATGTCAGGCACCACACACATTCTAGGTTTAAGGAAGGCGAATCCATGAAGCAGTCTCGCTACAACTCAGATTTTGATTTAGACATCACTGACCAAGAAAAGAACTCATTCCTACCTGGATCCAAATACAAGAGATGCTCAACCTACTATCGGGCAAGTTCAAGGTCTATCTCAGACTTTTTTCACGAGGACTTTCCCTTTCCTATCTTTTCTGTTCTAGCCTTCTGTATCCTTTGCTTCTTTTTTGGGCGCTTGCACTTGCCTACTTTGCTTAGAATTCTCATAGGTTTTTGTTCAAATATATGGGGATTATTGCTATAGATGTGTGGACATCACAAGTTAATCTGCCATGCTTGCAGACTTCCTATGTGCATCAATTGACATATACTGCACGTTCTCGAAATGTAGGGGAGTGGAAGAGACGGAAAGTTCCGGGAGGGTATAGTTTTGTAAGAGCTACGCAGATTGAGGACATGACATATCCATAGTACAATGGCCTCAGAGATGCCAGGTGCCATCTCCATCCACATCAACAAGGATGTTCATACTATTAAGTGGAGCACAAATTGTTTTCCAACTCAGTTACTTTTTGATGCTGAAGTGAACAAGCCTCTCTCACCACTCACCACTGGTACTCACTCTTGAACCAGGTAGGGTGATGCAGAGGGAGGGCTGATGCCTTAGTGCATGGTGGTAGGCATATACAGACTTTAAAACCTATATTACAACCGAAGTGGAATTCTACTTCACCTTAAACCAGGGTTCAGAAGAATCACCAATTATTTTATGAGGCGGCTTCAATGCATTTATTAATCAGTCATAAGCTATACAACTTCTCATAGTCACGTATATCAACGGGGTAAGAAAGTGAGTAAACTGCTACATTAGCTATGCCAACGCTGTTGCACCAAAAGACATTTTCCAATTATTTGCTCAGCTATAGTGGATGAGTTGGAAAGGACAATTGCATCATTTAGCAAACCTTTGCAAACTTGTTTCAAATAATATACTCTAAAGGGAACACTTGCCCACACATAGCAGACTTGCAGGTCTTTATTTGCAAATTCCCAATACAGCACCATACAAAACAAGAGCAAGAACATACATAAGATTAGATCATGAATGATGAACTCTTGACAGTCCACTGCCAGTTACAAAGCAGAAATACACTGGGCCTGAACGTGCTTTCCCCCAATTTTTAACACATCTCGCAAAAAGCCTTATCCTCACTCAGTGCTATGCTGGAATCATCACTGGCTATCAGAGAGCTCCTACCAGACTTACGATCTGCTGAAATAAAGGTATGCCAGCAAAGTTATACTTATCCGATCCCCTGATTTCTCATATTGTTGTAGAAGCTAAGATTATATTGAAGGTTCTGGCTACTCGACTGATCAGAGTAAAAGTGTCCTCAGCGGCCCCAGATCAGTGTAGTTTCATGCCCCAGTGCTTGGATGGACTTCCGGCCCTCACAAAGATACAGTCTGAAAAGGCATTTGATTCAATCAGATGGGATTACCTGATTGCACATCCTAGAGAAATTGAACATGGCTGCACATGTCTCCTTTATGCACACATCAAAGCCAGAGTAAAGACAGATGGCACACTATCAGACATCTTCCCAACACATAAGGGCAGCAGCCAGTGGTGTCCGCTGCCTCCTCTGCTAATTGCTATAAATATGGAACCACTAGCAGAATGGATTGGGATCCAGGGCTTGCTAAGGGGATGTGAATGGACATACGAGATTGCAGACAGGGTGAAGATGTTTGCATATAATTTCCTTATCTATCTTCAACACCCCAGATGGTCCAGACCTAGAGAGCCCTACAGATGCTCAGAATCTTCATTGAGTACTCCGGCCTTAAAGTTAACATGCCCAAATCAGTGGTCTACATGATTTGCACCACGGATGTAGAACTCCAGTGGGCTCTTGATCTTAAAACAGACATGAATGGGTTCCACCACCTAGGGGTACACATAATTACCCAAGCCTCTATTGGGTAGGTTCCACAATTATCTTTCCTTTTGGTCCTCCCTGCACCTATCATGGATGAGCAGGGCAACTATCATTAAAATGATTTCCTAGCCGCAACGCTATATCAATTTCAAAACTACCCATATAGCGTCCTGGGCAGTGCTTAATTTGTAAAATATGAAGTGCAGGTGCTCAAATGTTTGTCGGAGGCCACACCTACTTTTATATGGCTCCACCCACTTCCTCCACTGGCTCCACCCACTTACTATATTAGCTCCACCCACATTGGAAACGTCAGACAAAGGCACCCAGGCCAGAAATCATGGAAAAGTCACACAAAGGCATCCAGCCATCATGGAAACATCACACAAAGGCACCCAGGACAGAAATCATGGAAACGTCAGACAAAGGCACCCAGGCCAGAAATCATGGAAATGTCAGACAAAGGCACCCAGGCCAGAAATCATGGAAACGTCAGACAAAGGCACCCAGGCCAGAAATCATGGAAACATCACACAAAGGCAGCCAGGACAGAAATCATGGAAACGTCACACAATGGCACCCAGGAAAGAAATGATGAAAACGTCACACAATGGCACCCAGGAAAGAAATGATGGAAACGTCACACAAAGTCAACCAACCAGGCCAGAAAGCATAGAAATATCACACAAAGGCATACAAGCGAGAAAGCATGAAAATGTCAAAGAAAGGCACCCAAGCCAGTGGTACTGGAACAATTTCTAGAGTGTTGGTGCTGCCCTAAATGTTACATCACTGAAGAAGTCATAAGATTGTGAAAAAACCCAAACATACACTAAGGACAAACATAGCAAATGAGCCTTGCTCATTCCGGCAGTCCTAAAAATTAAAAACATTGCCCAAAGTTGTTGAACAATCACCCACGTGTAATTCCCTGTTTGGAAGCATTTTGTAGCAGAGTACCCAGTTTCTTACATTAATTTAATTTAATAGCGCCTCTCATACCAGTGTAAGTGGTCAGAGCACTTTCCATCATTCACACATTGCATAAATACAATCCTACGTGTGTAACTCAGTATATAGGGAATGTCACATCAGACAGGACCACAAGGTATAGGAGTCGCATGTCATCCATTATTGTCATTGTAGGCAATATAGTTTAAGAGTTCAAAGTCTGGAAAAATGGAAATGCATAATTTAAACCATAACAGCATTGTTAGGGGTTCTCTTGAATAAGAATTGATTTCTACCCACATTAGACCCTTTTTGCAAGATTAGGATAATGAAAGATTGGCCCCAAAAACATATAGCTCTAATATATAACTTGCCCTTTGCATGCAGCTCTTTGATGACAGACAGACTAGTTAATAGCTTGCTGTTCTATGATAGGATTTTAACTTACAAACTGCAAGTAACAAAAGGACAGAAGCAGTAACACACTGATCGATTTTATATTATATGCACTTTTTTATCTGCATGGTAAACCTCCTTTGCAGAAGGTATACAACCCTGTACTACCTATCAAGCAGTCACAGGTTCCCCTAGACAAAGCTCCTGGCTCTCTCCAGGTAGACGATTAATCGCCAGAGTTATCTTGACATTTTAATTTATGCCTGAATATTACTGGAGCCCAGGAACTCGGCACCAGCTGCTTTTAAAACAAGAATATACTGGCAAACTGACCCACCCACCCCACCCCCATAGTGTTTAATGAAAGAATGAAATAGATATTTACTGAGGGATCTGTGTTACACCTCACCCCATCGTACCTATGCCTCATCATCCCTTCCTACCCCTCACCACCGTACTGCCCTTCACACTCACAAAGTGTATGTATCTGTAAAACTCTGACATGCTGTGATGAGGAACATTTTAAATGGTCTGACTGCATACTGTGTGTGGTTAGCTGCCTCCAAGGTTTAATTTCGAGGTGCCAGCGTCCCCCCACTTCTGTTTTTAGGACTTGTGAATGATTAACAGCATAAGTGGCACCTCGAAATTAAAACGTGGATTCAGCTAGCCACACTTATTCGTCCATTCTGGCCTCCAAACCAGGTACAAACAAGAGCCATCATTGCGCATGGTCCAATGCTCTAAATTAAGGAATGCTTATACTTTGAACTCACGAGGCAGTGGTCTTTCTCTTGTTGGTGCCGTGTATTTATTCACTGGATTTTCGATCAGTATGATTGAAACTATTAACACGGGCACGAGAATGGAAAGTGTAACGCAATATTTGCCTCACGTTTTTTGTGAATGGTCAAACACAGAAGATGAAGGGTAGCACCGCCCCCGAAGGCAAAGAGGGCACACGCAAACCTAAATATATAAACACTGCCCTTAGAATTTCACAATAATTGGGACTGTATCATCAAAGTGAAGGAACTCCTATCGGAGCTACTTTATTGAGCATGAACTGACCGTCGTTATCACTGGTGTGGGGTGGGGTGTGGTGGCAAAGCAGTGAATGGGCGCGCATTTTACAATGTGAAAAAATGTGGGCAAGCACGCTGCTTGCCGCGCACAGCCACAGCCCCAACCCAAACCCCACCCCACAGATGAGCGTGGGTGCCCTGCCCTGAAACGAAACTGAATCCATCCTGTAGTGCTATACCTACAGGCAGCCCGGGCCGGCCCGCAGAACTGCACAACAAATAGCCACTGTGATCCACTGCAATCAGTGCACCCACTACTGCCAACAAAACATGATCGTGATGATCAAACACGGCGATAAAAATCAAAAACAACCTCTCATGATCTGGGTGACGTGAACATCATCAACAAAAAAGTAAACCAGTAGGCCTCACCTGCGCAGCTTTATTTTTTAATTCATGATTTGGCCGCCGGTCTGATCAAACCTGGCTGTCACAATCAACAATTATATAAAAATAAAAAATTGCCCTGCGCCTGCGGCCTACCAGGCCCTGCCCTGCCTCATCTGCGCAGCTTGCTTTATTTAAACGAAACCATGATGATTTTGCCGCCTGCGCCGGCCAACCAATCAAGATCATAAGGATTTTTAAAAAACCTGACCTGTAATCACCATCACGCTGCCAGGCCCTGCTGCCAGCCTCGCTCTCCCAGGTCGCCCCCCCCTGCTGAGCAGTCCAGACCTAGGGGCTATAATGTACTGCAGCGCAGCAGCAGTAACTGTAGCCAACCTCACCTGTGTCGTCGCTCCCAAGTCCCGACTCCAGTTATAATATTTTCAAACGGCGTGTGTTGGTTGCGTTGACTGTGGAAACTTTAGTGGCTGCTGGTGAGGACGGAGAGGTGCAGGTATGCTGGGGCGGGCAGCGAAAATGCGCGCGCATTAATTTGCATACTCTGCGCAGGCGTCACTGCCTCTAGCACTGTCAGTCACGTGACGTCACCGACCAACACGACAGTAAGTGTTTGTGTTTACAATTTACAGCATGCATGATCGATTCGAGTCAACTACAACCAGTACTGTCTGTATGACTCGTCGGCGGTAGCTTTCTTAAACTTCAGGAAGCAGCACAGCACTTGGTACCACAGCAGTAGCACAGTACACATGCTCTCTGTGTGTGCCAGTGCCACGCACGACTAGGACATGTGCACTTCTTAATGCAGCGTGCCTCCGTGACTGTAGACCCGGCCCTCATAATTAGGTGCCGGTGCTAAGCACCGGCAAGCTCTGGCTCAAATTAAGCTCACTCCTGGGAGATTCTTTAACTGTCTTATCTCTTTAATCTGCAGGTCCCTGTGGAGTGAGGGCACTTCTCAGATAGCCCTCACAAAATCTTTCAAGTTTCAGTTTGACAATGGAATTGGTACTTTAGATGTTGCATCATAATATTTGGAATCACACCTGAAAGTTGTGAATGAATGTGGTTATACCCCATAACCAGATTATGATTTTGCAACTATGGGGTAGATGTTTGGGGAAACACACACACTACATTTCATTCATGGGTGAAAGACCACATTGGGTCCCCCCACAATACATACTGCATTAAAGCTATGGTCAAAGACCTTACATACAGAGTGGTGGCAAGGCAAATTAATGAAAGAAACCTCTTTTCTGTATGGAAACATGTTAAGCCAGGTAAATGCTCTACAGGGTTTCAGTTAGTGGGACACCACTGGAATCACTAAAGTGATGGACGTTATGTCAAGCACTGCCCTATGCTTCTTCGCTGATCTCCAGTCTGACTATAAGATGAGTAAACATCAGTTGTTTAGATACATCCAAGTATGACACACCATATCCCTCCTACATCGAAGACTTAATAGAGCATTCTTACTGTAACTAACCTGAAGCGAAATTACCAATGGGAGACACGGAAAAACACAAGATATCTTCACTATGTTGCCCATTAGTAATCCACACTCAGATACGTTTGAGATCCTTAGACAAGTATAGCTAAGAGATGTAGGGTCACTTACAGACAAAGAATGGTAGAAAGCTATAGCTATGTAATTCCGGTGATCCAGCTTAAAAATTTCATACCTCACCTGAAGAGAAAATATGGCGTTGCAGGCAGATTCAGTCCCACATGTACCTGTGATATGGAGACTTCCTTCACATCATATGACTCTGTGAGAAAACAGGCCAAACCCTGGGGAAGCTGGTGGGATGGAGATTGGAAGACGACCATATTCATGACCTACTACACGTGATGTATTCTTTACTTTTTTGCTTTAAAATCCCCCATTGCAAGTTATATATTTCTTTTATTTGGATGAATATTTTTTAACTATAAATGCATGATGGATTTAACTTTGCACAAATATGTTCTTTTATGATTGATTCTATATGATTTGTTAGTTCAGCAGTAATTTGCTATACACATCTTAAGTGTTCACAGGGGTTGAATGATGAATCTTTTTGCATGTTAACCCCTATAGTTTTTGATATGGTGCTGCTACTTTTTTGACCTGGGGCAATCGTCAGTGTATCAATGCAAGTTCTCTGACCCCTATAAATTGTCAAAAATGGCTATTCTGCTAATTGGCATATTTAGCTTACCTATAAATCGGATCAATGACATAATATAGAATGACAAAATATAGACTTACCAAAATATAGTCACCAAAATATAGAATGCCAAAATATCGAATTCCTATCTACAAACAGGTAAGTACAAAAAAATCGAATCCAAAATATAGTCTGTAAAAAATATACTCAGTCAAAATATCGAATTTTTTTAAATGTCCTAAAAGTAATTTAAAATTAATGAAATAATAAATATAATTAACTAAAACATACTTAAAAATACTCAAATAACCTTAAAATTAAGATATAATTAATTTAAGTTATTAATAAAAAATGTACAATATTTTACCGTAGGATAGCAGGAGGGTAACATTTAATATTACCACTCCAGTGAGTGCAACATTAGGGAAAGCGTTGGATAGCGTAGGGGTAAAAAATACTATTCCCACTCCAGTGAGTGCAACAGTAGGGAAAGCGTTGGATAGCGTAAGGGTAAAAATTACTATTCCCACTCCAGAGAGTGCAACAATAGGGAAAGCGTTGGATAGCGGGAGGGTAAAAAATACCATTCCCACTCCAGTGAGTGCAACAGTAGGGAAAGCGTTGGATAGCGTAGGGGTAAAAAATACTATTCCCACTCCAGAGAGTGCAACAGTAGGGAGGCGTTGGATAGCATAGGGGTAAAAATTACTATTCCCACTCCAGAGAGTGCAACAGTAGGGAAAGCATTGGATAGCATAAGGGTAAAAATTACTATTCCCACTCCAGAGAGTGCAACAGTAGGGAAAGCTTTGGATAGCGGGAGGGTAAAAATTACTATTCCAACTCCAGAGCGTGCAACAGTAGGGAAAGCGTTGGATAGCGTAGGGGTAAGAATTACTATTCCCACTCCAGAGAGTGCAACAGCAGGGAAAGCGTTGGATATTGGAAGGGTATAAATTACTATTTCCACTCCAGAGAGTACAACAGTAGGGAAAGCATTGGATAGCGTAGGGGTAAAAATTACTATTCCCACTCCAGAGAGTGCAACAGTAGGGAAAGCGTTGGATAGCGTAGGGGTAAAAAATACTATTCCCACTCCAGAGAGTGCAACAGTAGGGAAAGCGTTGGATAGCGGGAGTGTGAAAATTACTATTCCCACTCCAGATAGTGCAACAGTAGGGAAAGCTTTGGATAGCGTAGGGGTAAAAATTACTATTCCCACTCCAGAGAGTGCAACAGTAGGGAAAGCGTTGGATAGCGTAGGGGTAAAAAATACTATTCCCACTCCAGAGAGTGCAACAGTAGGGAAAGCGTTGGATAGCGGGAGGGTGAAAATTACTATTCCCACTCCCCTATAAACCAACAGCCCGCTACAGAAAATAAATTTAGAAAATTAACATAATTAACAATTAATCAATTAATACAAATTAATTGGCAATTAATAAAAATTAATTACCAATTACAAAATAACAATAAATTCAAAATGAATACCAATAAATAAATAAAAATATTTAATTAATTACAATTAAATTACTTCCCACACTATTCCCCTATAAACCCACAACCCGCTACAGAATTAAATTACGCAAAAATTAAATAACATAAAATTCATTACTTAAAATACATTAAACATGCATTACAAAAATTAATATACACTTTTCACACATATACTAACATACAAAACACTTAAAAAATTGAAAATATTAAAAAATCGATATATTTAATGCCTATATTGTATATTTCGATATTTTGACTTCTATATTTTGAAAATCGATATTACTTACCTTAAATTCGATATTTTTAACCACTATATTGTGTCCATTCGATATTTTGTCCATTCTATATTTTTACTTCGATATTATGTCCATTCCAATCCAAACCAATCCAAAAATTCTTTATTTCGGCCATTTAGGCCATAAAAGATGCATAAAAACATACAAACATGCAATCGTTTGATGACATTTAAAATTCGAGCATATAAAGTGCATAAAAGGAAACAAACAACAACATTTCATAACATTGGGTGTGAGGATAAAACAAAATGTATTGGGAGACAGTGTCGGCGAAAGCTAGAGGTTACAGTGGCACAGGGGGGTGGGCATACAGTCCTATGGTGGTCTTGCTTTGAGCAACTTGGACCTAATGCGCCACATGGCCAGAAGATATTTTGCAACTGCGAATACAATGTGAGGGTAGGAATCAGTTATCAGTATTCTGAACGATGTTACACAGTTCCTTATGCCCATGTTCCTACATAGAGGCACAAGCCAATATTTCCTAGGTGACTTGTAGGAAGGGCAGAAAAACAGAACATGGATTTCCTCCTCATCGCAGGAATTACAGCCAGGGCATATTGTGTCCCCTCCATTGGTCCATTTGCTAGTAAAGGAGTTAATAGGTAGGGTGCCAAACCGCCACTGTATAAATAGCTTCCTTGCCAAAGTCGGGTAAATAAAATCCATAAAGGTTTCAAACTTATAAGAATTTTTGGATTCAATAAAACGTTGGGTTAAAATACCAGTGCGGGGTGCAAGCACCTGGGAGGCAAGACTTTGTTCCTTGTAAGCTTCCACGAGTCTTTTCCGGGGGACCCTATTACAGCCTAATTCCGGGGCCTCCCACAGCTCGTTGAAGCCGAGCCGGAACAGTTCTTGCTTAACAAAGGATAGCCAAGGGATCTTGTCACTATGATTTAAATTCATGACATGCACAAGATCTTGCCTGTAGTGTCTAAGCTCATTTGTTGACCAAAGTCTGTGCCAGAATCTTAATGGTTTAGATTCAAGGTCCTCCCTAATAGACGGTAGACCCAAATCTAGGCGTAAGGGAAACAGAGGAGTTGCAGTTGGGAGGGCCAGAAGACGCCTCAGAAAGTTATTTTCGACACACATCAACTCATTTGCAGCTTGATGTCCCCATAGTTCACTGCCGTATAGTGCAGCTGACTTCGCTTGTGTTTTATACATTTCAACTGCAGGAGCTATGGGTTTATAAGTTGAGGTGTTCGTGACCCTTAAAATAGCCCCAGACAGTTGAGAAAGCCTTATTCGCGAACTTGAGATCTGTGGTCCCCAAGAAAGGTTCTCATGTAAGGTAATGTCCATTCTATATTTTGGAATCGATATTATGACTATTTACCCTATAAATCCCTGGTATATGTTACAAAGTGCACCCAGGACCAGTAAGTTAAATGTATCTAGTGGACTGCAGCGTTCATTTTGCCAACCAACTATAGTGACTTCAGGCCTTCCATTGTAGCCTGGCTGTTTAAACTGCAAATTCAACCTGTCAAAATATCCCCTTTTGACAGGCCTTACCCTCTCGTTTAAATATAAATAAGTCAGCCCTAAGTAGGTCTTACTGCCAAAAAGGCAGAGTGCGTGGTGTTTAAAAGTAGGACATGTAAATGTTTATCTTAAAATTGTCCTTAGAATGAAAATGGCTCAATGGCTATTTTCACTGTAGTAAGGCTGACTGTTCAATAGGATGAATACTGGGTTAAACTATAACATTTAGTAATTTTGGTTAGGAAACTGCTAGACATAGAATTCAAATAATTTTTAATAGTTCTTTTAAACCCAATTTAATGATAAAATTGAATTTGTGATACCTATTAAGCAAAGGATACTTTAAGAAAATTAATCTTTCCCTGCTTAAGCCTTTGGATTACCATTTCCACGAGCTTCAACTGTCACCTGGCAGCTGAATAGCCCCCTAGGTGAGGGGTAAAACTGGTTCCATTGAAGGATACAGGCTTGGGTTTGGGGAGGTTTTCCTGTCCCTCTGGCAAAATAAACATCTAGGCTGTGCCCAAGCACTTGATAATTTAAAAGAGGGCTACTCTGTCCAGGTCAGTGTTAGCTGACATCTGGGCTTCGCCCTTCTTTGTTCTCATAACCAGGCAGGTATCAATCCAAGTTGGAAAGAGCTGCCTTCGGAATTGGTTTGAAGTGACCACAGAGCAGGGGCTGCTCATTTCCCTGGCCCTGCCTCTGGGATGTTCACACAGGCACTGTGCAGAGGGAGAAGGATTCTGCATGTTGGATGTATGTAGAGAAGGGCAGTGTGGAATTGATTACTGGAAGGTAAACAAGAACAGCTGCAAATTGGGGATAGAGTTACCCCGTGATTTTTTTTCTTATTGGTCAGGGAGGGGCCAGTTGTCTTTCTACCCACAAGATGGTGCCAGGAATATATATGGCACCCCTGTATACTTTCTTCATGATACTAATGGACCTGTGGAAGACAGACAGACTGCTCCTGCTGTTGAGACCTGCGAGGAGGCCACCAGGGTCTTAGGACCATAATACTCCTACGGACCCGTTTTTTAAGATTTTTTAATAACCCAGACAGACTCAAGAATAAAGGGAAACCAGGGGACTGCCTGAGGTTTCTTAATCTTTAACTCCCCTGATCTTCATTCATCTAAAGAGCTCCCAGCACTGTGGTTGAGCCCCAAACGCCTTTTAGGAGTCGGGTGACCCGGTGATGAAGTGTGGCTCAATGGTTAGAGCGGCAGACCCTGATGCAGAGGTCTAGCCCGGGACCAGGGTTCAATTCCCTGCCTCGGCGGGTCTTGGGCTCAAAATTCCACGGACCTGATAATTCTCGCCTCGGTGCCTATTCCAATCATGGAGTCCCACTCTGCAACTCTGGGCAATAGCTTGCTTAATCTCCACAACGGCCCCCACAACGCTAAGGATGCCTGGCCTCCACCTTGGGGGTGCCCAGGAGTGGACGCCTCACAGGGAAAGCCAGTATGGGTTCCACAGCGGTATTCGTACAAGCGCCTTGAGACCCTTGCGGGTGAGTAGTGCGCTATACAAGTATCAATTTACAATTTACTGGGGTGTGTGAGGGCAATTAAACCAAAAGTGTTTCTTCCCCACATTCATGGTTGAATTAGGTGCAACCTTTCACTAGAGAGGCCCTCCTTCCTCGTTCCTTTTTTCCCCTCCCCTTTTTTTCATTATTTCTCATGTATAGTTAGTTAACCAACACCACTGACCACAAGTTGGTCCATTGGGGTATTTTTTGTGATGGTTGAATTTCTACCACTCACAGCTTTCCAATCAAAAATGAATGGCTGCACCAGGACCTCGTCCAATGACTAGCTTGCCTCATGAAGCCCTTCTCTGCCACAGCCTGATGCCTTGCCCTTGTGAGGATTTTTGGTTTCCATTTCAAAGACTAAGTCAAAAGATAAAATGTCCCAGTAGGTCAAACCTGGTTTCTGTTTCCAACCCAAGCGCCATTGCTTTTGGCATTAAATCGCACCTAGGCTCCAGTTAAGCACAAGCAGATGACAGCAGTTGATGCTCAATACTTTTTGATGCTGTGCTGATTTAAAACTTTAAAAATTCTTATCACCGGTTTTCTTTATTGGATTTTTGTTGTTTGTTGTTTTAGTGTAATTTTGTTTATTAAATTAATCTCTATTATTGTACATTGGAGTAAAAAATGTATTGTGTTGTGTTTTCAACTTTATAACAGATTTAGTCAGCAAAATGCTTTACACATTTTCTTAAGTTGAGCCTGTCTACACTGTGGCTACTAGGGGTTGAGTCCAGGTTTAAATTACTGAAACCTTTACTGGACCTAACAAGTATAGTGCCTTATTAGTTGAGGTGGACTACCATCCACCCCAACTAAAAAAACAGTTCTTTAAAACCAGTGCTTAATATTCGTAATGTTTATTCGTGCTGCTGAGATGGAGATATTGAAGTTTGCCCAGAAGCAGTAAACATCTCCTTTGAAGACGAGGACACTGGCTTTCACCTTGAGAAAGCCAGATAGCCTTAACAACTTTGCTAGATCACCATAATTGTTGGGGCCACAGGAGAGACAGTAATTCCCTTTGTGCAAAACCGCATATGAATCATTCCAATAAGGAATGTGGGTGGGGGGATTCAAATTATTCGTACTGACTCCTTTTGGTGCTAACGTAGTTTACCTTGTAACAGAAATGGAGCGGTTGAAGGACAAATGCAGTGACATGTTGAAGTGCCATTATGTTGTTGCAGTTTTTCCTTTTATTTAGCCTGATATCTACTATCTTGTTTGTTCTTATATTTAGTGCTATACATGTTTTATGCTCTAGAATAGGAATTTAATCTTGTTATTTTAAAATACAAATTATAGAGATATATCCTTAGTGCATAATGTTAAGTGTGTCTGTTTGTGGTGAAAGAGGATTTAGGCTCTACGAACAAGTTCTCCAGTGAGAGTCATGTGACAGATTGTTAACCAGAACACACCATCTCCATTTACTATGCAGAGGTTTCATGGGGTTATAGTCCACCAGGTTCTCTGCCTCAAGACTGGTACATTGACTAAATCCATCCTTGATACCAAGGGGTCTTGGGCGCCTCCAGCTCAGGTTGTATGCCACATAACTCCAGATAATGTGTCATGTTTGTGCTCTGCATGGAACCCAACCTTTGAATAATCTTGACTTTACCAGTTATTACTAAAAGTGAATCTGTTTTATAATGTTGTAATCCCACATCTCAATAGGATTAAATTATAGGAGACCATTAACACAACACCTCTTAGCTAGAGGTGGCGCTAATACGGGGGGGTTGCATTTGCTGTAAACGTGCATGCTGTATACTCCTTTAAACTGTTTTACTCAACGTTCATACATACAGAGCTTCTGCATGCCTCCTATTTAGCAACCATATCATGAGTTAGAAGGTTATCAGAAGCACAAACATAGTTTGATAGACAACTATCTCATGTAGTTCAGAATGTCAGATTAGGTCATTTAAGTAATGAAGAACCTACCTGGTCTGTATTGGCTTTGTACACACCAAATCCAAAGGCAGCAAATCTAGTTGCTCCAGATTTAAGGGGGATGCTGGTCCTCCAGGAAGACAGAAGGGAGAGAGGACATGAATTTGTAGGTCGGGACTGGGGAGCTGATCGACTGTATCCGGGGATCCAAGTGATCAGAAGAGATTGATTTCACACACCCAGGTGGGTGTCATGCTTTATCATTGGGCTGCTCCTTTCAAATTTCTGCCGTAATAATGAGTGCAATTGAGGATGTATGTAAAGGGTGGTGTAGTAAGTGATTTAAAATAGTAAAAGGGGTACTGGAAGCTGCTTCAATAAGGTGGTCCCATTTACAGGAGTAAAAACACAGGAGCTGTCAAAGGAGCCGATATACCTAGACAGCTTTGAGATAAGTGACGTAGGGTCAATGTTAGAAATGAGCTCCCTAGTTGGCAGTGGTTTGCACTCTGTCCAAGTAGGTACCCTAGTCAGAGTAAGGAAGTCCCACAACTAAGATAATCTTTGCTCACTTCCTTGGAAGCTTGACACAGAGCAGGCAGGCTTTTTTCAGGAGGCAATATGTAAAGTATTTGTACACGCACACACACAGTAACACAGTAAAATTACTACAATAAAAGTCCACACCAGTTTTGAAAAATAGCCAATATTTATCTGAATGAAACAAGACCAGAATGACAAAAATACACTATGCACAATTCAAAATACCACTTTTAAAACGTTAAGCAAGTTAAGTCCATGGAAATCAATGGATGCGGTTGTTTAGGACAAAGTACCTTAAATGCGTAAAAAATCAAAGACAATGCAAGGCACAGGAGAGGTGAAGCATCCAAAAGGCAGGTGATGCATGAATTCCATACTGCTATAGGGAAGGTGAGGCATCAGTTCCTAATTGCTAGGCAGGGGAGGTGATGTGTTGGTTCCTTACTGCTGCAGGAGAGGCGATTCGTTATTTGCGAACACAACGTGTTGGTTCCTTACTGCTGTGCGGTGTCGATGAAGAAATTGGCGCCCATGCATTTCCCTGCAGTGGCTCCAGACACACCACAGGGGGTGGAGATGGCTTTGTGTGAGTACCGGCACAGCCCTATTCAGGTGTAAGTGTCAACCTCTCCCACCACTCTAGTTTAGGAAGACCCATCAGCCTGGAGATGGGCCATCAGCATATGCAGGGCCCAACTCAGCTCCCTTTGTGTGACTGTCTATAGGAATGCACAAACAGCCCAACTATCATCCTAACCCAGACTTGTATTCAACAGACAGATGAGGCACAGAATGGCTAAAAGTTATCAGAGGTTTCAAAGGGACATCTTTCCCTATTACAGGGTATTACAAACAAAGATATGGCATATCCTGTAGCTCGACACTTCGCAGAAGTACACCAAAGTAACAGGGAGCTGATACAGTACTTCGGTTTGGATCACATAAATCCCAGAGGGGGGGATCGACTACTCAGTCTTCGCAGACTGGAGTCGCGTTATAGTATAGACAAGCAAACAAAACACCCACTAGGCCTTAACAGTGGGGAAGAATTAACTGTCCATCTACCGAGATAATAGACACACATACGATCTGAGAAATGCATGTTAAAGGAAATGTAATGATGATGAACTCTCTCTTTTCTGAGCATGAACTTTGTGAAACCTGACAACTGTGAATGACTTTAACATAATGTAGGTGGCGAAGAACAAGCTCTCTATGATAAAATAGTTAGCGCCATTCCCCCTAAAATCAGTAATGATGTTCTGACAATTTTGAAATGTGAATATGAATGATAATTGTGAAGTTTTGATTAATTTTTTCGCCCCTAGTCCGGCAAGGAGTGGTGAAAAGCCGATACACGGCTTCATTCTTTTTCTTTTATTACCAGCCTTGATTTATGGTACTTAATACAGTATGCATTTATACCTAGATCAGTAATCATCAGATTCATCGATGTGGTTGTTGCATGTGCATATATATGCTAATATGTTTGTGCTCTTGTACTGTTAAAACGGGCAGCTCAATAGCGCCTGGTAGAAATGCCGGTTAATTGCCGATACACGGCAACATACACCTAATGCACCGGCTATAGCGGTTTGTGACACCTAAATGGTATTACATCAATGTAAAATGTGTTATTTAACCTTCTTTAAGATGGCCGCTATGTTCCCATGCGCTGAAATAATTGTCCGTTTTCAGTTACCTGTAAACTAATGCATATATTGCGCTGCTAGACGGTCAAGAATGTAAACATTGGCGAAGGACTTTACGTCCGAACTGCGTCTGTTACACAAGTTTGTGGGCTGAAATAAAATCTTGCCGCTTACCCCCTGAGTGCGTTATACATTTCTAGATGGAAATGGTTTGAGCTTGAATATATATATATATATATATATATATGTATATATTGTTTTATTATATTTTAAAAATGTAGTAAATCATAATATTATAATAGAAATTTAAATAATTAGTTTATTACTATTTAAAAATAAATATGACATTAAATGTATATAATATATATTTGCTACATGTTTAAAAATAAGTATAATAGTTATATATATTTTTCAAATTAATTAGATACATTTAGTTAATATATTGCTGTTACTTTTTAATATATTTAATGCTTATGTTTACATATATACATATAAAAAACAATTTTTTTGACAGAGATATTATTGAGAACAATATTTTTTTTCAATATTGTTGTCATTTACATTATAAGTAGAGGAAATCAATATATTTGAGGTTGATATTTTTGACTCGATGTATAGAACGATATTAGTTATTAGTGTTGTCGATAACATGGCAGTGAACCATACCACAGTCACCATCCAAAAGCTCTCCTTGACAATCTTCCTTCGGGCAGTTCCTCCGCCTCCAACGGCAATGCAGCAATACAAGTGACTACAATCTACAGGCCACAGAACTGGGCACCAACCTCAGAGCTCATAACTACGCCTTGAGAACCATGAACCAGGCATGCAAAAGGGCTGGAAAAATCTCTGAGCAGCACTGCTGGAATCCAAAGTTTGGTCCAATGATAAAATGATTATGTGCTTCACCAGGTTCACCTCCAACTCAAATCATATACAGAAAATCATACAAAAACATTGACCGATATTACACTCAGGTTCCCTTGACATCCCTCTCTCACGCTTTGCGTTCAAATGCACAGCGAACCTGAGAGATATGTTAATACATACCAGACCCCGGGCTAATCCGAGGTCAGAACAACACACTCTGTCGAACCTCCCCCCATTTACAGGACATTTCCCCTGTGAGTCATCTGAGGTTTGCCACCTCTCTTTGCCACCTCTCTGAAATCTCAAAAGAAGTTAAGCTGGATCACTTACACATATGGACACAAGGAGGCCATTCCAATTGCAACATAAGAAACTGTGTATACTTCATGACCAACCTTCCCTTGCATGGTCAGATACGTTGGTATGAGAATAAGGCCAGCAAAAACGAGAATCACTGCAGCAACATTTGGTGCAAATGTAGCACACCAAGAAGAGTGCTCATTTCCTGCCAGACAACCACACACCCAACAACCTCAAATGGACCATTTTAGAAGCACACAATCATTGGGACAAACAGACCTTGTTCCGCAAGGAACAACAACGGATCTTCCGCCTACCAACCCAAACCAAGGAATTAAATGACGACACCCTCTGGAGTGAACTTAATACATGAAACCATACATTGGAATTTCAGTAGGAGGGTGTCACCATACTGAGACTCACCCATGACCCCCGTCTTTCAATGTATTGGTCACCACAACATGAGTGTATTTATTAATTCCGTTTAGCTGGTCTATTTGACCTAATGACTGCTGCCCCCCTCCCCCGCCCCCCACCTTTTTGACACGTCTGCTAGTACCGGTTCACAACTTTGCATTGGCCATTGATATGAAGGCAACACATTTACTTCTTTAGGCACAAGACCCTCTTTGAGGGCTCTTTAAGTTATCATGTCTTTTTGCGGCATCCCATCGACATTTAATTTCTTAAGGATGTTTATTTCATGATCAATCATGACACTGACTCGAGTACTAAAAATCCTTTTTACCTTTATTACAAATGTTATATAATGATTTCTTACACATCATTAATACTTTTTAGTGTCCTTAAGGGGCATCTTCCCCAAGGTGTTGGAATGACCTCAGAATCCAATTCAACAGATGTTATCCTTAATTCTGTCCTTCAATTATCCACTAACTGATATCCACATTTTTCAAGATATGCTACCACGCCTTAGCAATGTGTTTGATGTTGTATTTAATGTCATGTTGTGCTCTTCACATGTGAACACCTGCCCGATTTGTGTGCATTTTAGTGTGCACATTTCACTGTGGGGTGGCAATGCCCTCTCATCATGTTAATATGAAGGGGTTCTATATGGAAACTAGGGAGTATCCACCCGTCAAGCCAGTGGTGACACCCCTGAATAGCTGTCTCTCTTTTCTTCTCCTTTACAGGTTGGAACTTCATTGGTGTGTACCATAGCAGGTACAGTTGACATGTTTTGATTGGGCACATTCACTTTACACACCTTTAATGCCAATCAGGTGTAGGGTAGGCAACAGCAACCTAGTCCTGAACAAATGCCAAAGATCCTGTTGGGCCATAAAGCATGAAACATGTTGAGCCTATGTCACTTATCTTAAAGCTGTTTAGGTACAGTGTCTCCTGTGACAGCTCCTGTGTTTTTACTCCTGTTAAAGCAGCTCTAGGTACCTCTAAGAATATTGAAATCACTTACCTCACCACCCTACAGTTACATCCTCACTTGCGCTCATCATTATGGCAAAAATCTGAAGATTTCCTTTAAAGAGCCTCCTTGAGGGGTCCTTTGGGCTGTGCAGCGCCGAACCAGCGAGGTACAGTTCACTGACGAAGCATGACTCCCACCTGGGTGTGTGAGGGCAATCACTTCAGATGACTCGGATTCCCCAGATCCCGTCTGTCAGCTCCCCAGTTCCGACCGACAGCTTCACGTCCTCTCTCCCTTCTATCTTTCCTGTAGGAACACAACCCCCCTTTTGTGTAACTATGATAATTTAGGAGGGTGGGTGCTGGACATTCTACTCAGCTCCTAGTTACCCCCCTTGATTTGCGAAACATTTATTAAATCAGTTAGTGCGCTTGTCTCTCATCAGGCCCAAATGTTTTCTTTAATGGCCTACCTTTCCATGAGATCTTGCTTTGGTTTTTCTAATAAATCCTCTCTTTATGGCCAATCTGATCACCTGAACTCATACAACTCAGTGTTTCCCTGGCTCAGCAGGAAAGCTTGCCTAAAAAAGGCTGCCATGCTGATGCTTCTATATCTGGCTCAGGTTCTGACAGCAAAGCTTCCAAGAAGCAGGTTAATTCAGCATAGAAAATGAACCTATTGCACTTGTAAAAGAATGACAGGATAAGAATAAAAGATTCAGGCGAATCAGCAACCTTAATGGTGTAGAACAATGAGATGAGTGGGAACTTTGGTTAGAACGTTTTTTCACCCTTTCCCATTCTCTGATCAACTCATCTCCCACTTGCACCGTTCTTTACTTTCTTTCTTTTCTTCCTTCAACTCCATGGACCATGCTATTTTCCTGGATGCCTCCTTTACTACCCTTTTACTTTCACCTTACAGCAGCCGCGGTGCGTCCATAGGGGCGCAGGCGCGTAGCCCCACTAAGCCTGGACGCACCGCATTATACACAAATAAAATAAATATAATTGAATTTCAGGTATTTTGTGCAGCGCTTC
Source organism: Lissotriton vulgaris (assembly GCF_964263255.1). Lineage (NCBI taxonomy): Eukaryota > Metazoa > Chordata > Amphibia > Caudata > Salamandridae > Lissotriton > Lissotriton vulgaris. The sequence goes on along the minus strand of NC_141685.1, from coordinate 437,921,370 downwards.
AATCCGAGTTGTGGGTCGGGACGAATAGGGAGTGCGCAGGGGGTGGGGCTGGCTGGTCTGCTGAGTGACAGTCTGCAGAGTGCAGACGTCACTCGTCAGCAGGCCAGTAGGAGTACGGTGTGCGCATGAGGAATTTAGGGCTGCACCTAGCCCGAGCATGCGCGCTGGCCACAGATGCTCATACGAATTAGGGGCCGGGAGAGGGGTGCTGCTGTGGCCGGGCCCCGTGATATGGAAGGCGCCAGGGCGAGGAGGCTGGGGGCCCCCCTAGCCAATCCTGGCGCTGCATGCAGCGCCAGGATTGGCTGGTGGCACACTGGCTCAGGCTCAGCACTGCATGGCCAATTACTGTGTGACTTCATTGTGAAGCCATGCAGTGATTGGTCATTCTAGACGCGCGCGCCGTGACGGTGTAGCCCCTCGTCAGGCAGCCACCTCCACCCGAGCCCTCCATGATGAAGTATAAGGTGAGCCACGGTGCCGTTTCCTGGGAGGTACCTTGTGTGTGGTGCTGCCTGCAGTGTAGGACGAGGAAGAGCTCTTGGATGGCCTTTTCCCAAGATAAAGCGCTCCGTAGGGCACTGGAATAGAATTGCGCATAATCCCTTCTTTCAGAAAGAAGCGCCTTGAGGCGGCCGGTTCAAACGTCAGTGCTGCGCTGTTCGGACCTGCTCGTTTATTTGATGCCACGGGGTCCTGATTGCTTTTCTTGTGAGAGAGTGTGTGTATTCTTTGGTGAATGAAAGAGCATTGCCCGATGCTCGTGGCTGTGCTTTTCCTGGCAGCGTTTCGTTGCCACACTGTGGGCTTTTCTGATTTTTTAAGATTTCCAATTCCATACTGTGGAATGTGTGGCCGCTAGACCCGCACATCTCAGCTAAACCCCGCATTCCTGTGGAATGGCTCTTCTCCGCCTCTACCGCTGCTGTCTGGAAGACTGTAATGCTGTGTAGTCGAATACAGTTTCGTGCTTGCTTCTTACAGTTATGTTCAGTCAGTCAGTCAGTCACAGTTGATGTAAAAATATTCTTAATTACTCAACATGCTTGTTATTTTTTCAATGCCTGTTAGCAATGCTGACTAAACTTATCAGGCTGTCCTCGTCCTGCACACAGGTCTGTCGCTGTAGTACCGTTTTGAGGTACCTTCCACCAGATTTACCTCATTTATAATCTTCCAGTCCCTGACTGTTGTCCTCAGTTGTTGCTGCTGATTTTGTGCATGTAAACCCGACTGTAATAATCGCCAACATCCTATAGCATACATCTGGACAAAATAATAGCTCTCCCCAGAAAAAAAAACATTGAAAAGCCACCTCTAACTCCCAGAAATAGATAAAAATCACAAGAACGCGAGAATGATTTGGGCGTCTGAAATATGCAGTTTGTAACAAGTCTGTACTTCGCTTAAAAAATCTGATTCTTATCCCCGGCTAGCAGCGACCGAGAATAATTCTTGTTGAAGGATAAGCGATGCGTATTTACGTGTGTGAAGGCTGCACAGCTGTCCCTTGATGGCACCAGCAGGGTGTGGATGCTCAAGGGTTAACCTGGATTTCCGTGTTGTTGAAATTGCATTCTTCTGAGATGGAGTGGGTCTTGGAAGCTCAGCTGCTGGAGATGGGGGGAGGGTGTGATACAGTGTACAGTGGTACCACATACAGAAAACAGAATACATGTCTGGACTGGAGGCAGGCCAATATTTCCCAGTTTATGTTGGAAGCATCGCAGCAGGTTTTATTGTTTGTCATTGCTACTGATTGAAATTAAATGTTATTTTTTGTAGCTGAGTACACCATGTAATCAAGTCTTAACAATATGCATTGTATTTACGCTTAAAGCACAGTAAACTAGCGAGCTTGCTCAACTGTACCTATTGCAGCCGGGTGGGTGGTCGATCAGAGTCTGGGTGAACAGTCATGAATGTGGAATGTTTCACCCCTTGCTGCCCCATCCCCTCCCCACACATATTAATTGATTGCACGTTTCCCCTTGCCTTGTCTGTGCTGAGATGTCCTTATTTTACATGTCATTGGAGAGGAGGGTGGGTGGGGGAAGGCTGTGAGTGAAGGTCTGTGGGAACAGATATTTAAAGGGCCCAGTCGATTCATTTATAACCAGCTTGGTAAAAAGTTTGGCAGTAACACTGGTGTTTGGACACATTCTTTCCTAGACAAATTCTCTTTACTGGGAAAACAGTAAGTGATGAGACCCTGCTTTCCATTTTTACATCGCCCTGAAACACGACTTGGTGGTATTTGATCTCCAGGCTTACTGTTGCATACTGTTGAAAAGCTGCAGTCAAATGTCTCTGCCCATGGGCCCTTTTCCAAGACTGTTTACCGTTCATGCCCAGTGTAGTTTTTGTACGATGTGCTGTCCAATTTCTGACACAGAAGTGAGATGTAGACCTCTGTTATTTTTGTGATGCATAAACTCACCCAAAGTGGGAGATCTTTGTTACTGGAGAGAAAACTGTCAATGTTATTTCGATAGTTTTTTTTTCTAAATGGGGTTTTAATAAATACGCTATATCTTGCAAACTACGCACATACCTCCGGCCCATATCATGCCCCAGACCACTGCACTACCTTATGGCCTTGGCTCGAGTGTATGGCTGCAATGTAAACTCACTACCGCCACTTCCAAATAGTCGTTCAATACATCTACCAGCAAAGCAGTTCTTCAAATAGTGACAGAAAGATGAATTTACGCGTTTAGAAGGGGATTTGGCTACCTTCACGTGAGCGATGCCAATGCTAATAGTCTAGAAATAGCGAGTAGCACATGGGGCTCGTTTGCCAACCTCCAGAAGCCACTAGGTTATCCAACTGTGGTAAATAAAATAATTACCCTGTCTGAGTTTCTATACATTAACAAGGATCATGCATATAATGAGAGGCAGAGTCCGTGGTGTCCGATTCAAAAGGGCTTTAATTCAGTAACTCGAGTTAAGGGAGAATCGGGTTCCATCTCCACTAAGGATCAGGAAGGATCGTCATCTGAACTTTATTCACAGAGTACATTATTTATACTTTAAACATACATTACATTGCATGGAGAAGGCGGAGCGCTCCAGACGGAGCAGGCAAAAGAGAGAGATAAGAGCACATGGGCGTGAAAAGGGGTGTATAAGAAGGCGTACACGTGGGTGTTCCCTTGAGGTGTCATAGGTGTGTCATAGGTGGGTGGATACATGGAGGGGGTCTGCATGGGCAGCTGGAACCTTTACCCTACTTGTGTGCGCAACTTGGTCATGACGTGGAATTGACGTGTAACTGGGGGAAGCTGGGGGGAGCTAACTTTCGTGCTAGTGGAGAAGCCTTGAATGTCAGGACGACCTGCACGTCTGGTATTATCTGATATCTTGAGTTTGGAGGATGTATTATCTGAATTAAAGGTCGCTCGAGCAAAGGTTGCTCATCGCTAAATGTTAGTGTGTGCATATATTTCTTCGTGCATTGCGTGGGGCCATGGGCCTTCTATGGATGCAAGTTCTGTAAATCACTTGAATGGAGACAGAAAGGCTAGGCCCTATCATCTGCAGGCGGGTTATGTTTACCTTTTTCATTAAGCAGGAATGTATTTCTGTGGAGCAGGGCAGATAACTGTAAGCAAAATACTGTCTTGGCAGGCCGGGCTGGGCACCTCTCGGCTGAGCAGGAAGTATGTGAGAGGTCAGGGATACATAGCTAAACGGCAGCTTTCAGAGTGTCTGGGAGGCATGGAGCCTGAATTCGGGTCCTGGCTCAGCTGAGCCACAAAACGGGTTCATCTCGACCTTTAAACGTGCACCATGCAAATACATTGGCAACATAGGCCTCAGTGCAGAATTAACGTTTCTTTCATGGAGGGCTTGGTTACTGACATGCTAACATTGAACGGAAATGCAGCAGCATTATTATTTCAGGCATGAGAGGGGAAATGCATGGTGACATGGACATACATAGGGTACATACAGGGGACACATTGGCCACATAAAATTTATATTTCCTCATTCCCTCCTTGTCCCCTACTGTGCCCTTCAGGACACATCTATATTCATGATACCATATATCTGATCATACAGCATCATTTGTTCGTCTTTTTTCTGTTGTATACGTGGATGGGGAATACAGGCAGTGGCACACAAGGCGCAAATCGCTGGGCCACATTGCAGACAGAGACAGCAACTGAATATAACGAGCAGTATCATTCCTAAGAACGACAATACTTTCCATCCCCATGCTGATATTACATTCCAGAGCCAACCGGACCAAGTCCATGTGCCTGGGTTTTGGTGTATCTCGTGAGCTATCTTGTGGAGTCTTGTTATTGCTGCATATATGGATGGCGCGTTATTAGGAATAAACACGCAACAACTGGAGCCGATCACTCTACAAGCCCCGCCCCTATCTGCCAGGATGACGTCAAGAACAAGGCGATTCTGAAGAACAACAAGTCTCATGGCAGACTGCTCCTCTGTCAAGTTCCCCAGAGCAGATGCAGTCTCATTTACTACTGCTTCTAGAGTTCTTGTTAACCTACATATTAGTTTACTGTTTTGGACGGGACCTATGAAGAAAAAGAATCCTTTATTAAAATCTGTATATTGCTCCAAAGCTGTCTCAGTCTGATCAATCACTGGGGAATCGGTCTCCCTCTTTTTTCTAACATGTACTAGTCGGGAATCTCGATGATAATGGGATGGAGCTAGAAAGACGGGTGGCAGCAGGAACGCTATATAACACGTTCCACCCCAGTCTAAGGGCAGACGTACATAGGCTGTCTGACCGCAAATGAAATAGGAATGGCGGGAAGCTTTGAAAGTAGACTTTCCTTTATCATTGAACTCGACTACAGTATTACAATCACTGTGTCCTAACTGCACTGACCCTTTCTTTCTAACGCACAATTCACCTTTTACTGGTAAAACTGATATGAACGGTGGACCTGTATTTTTCTCGGACTGGACATTCAGAATCATAAAGTTAAGGGAAGCATTTCCTTGCTCGTATACTTCATTTTCTAGATTGGTCCCTTTCCTCTGGGGAAGACCGTCTTCGTCTGGAAAACATGCCTTATTCATTGCTTTATTCAAATCTCCCCAAATCCAATCGCCCTGGGAAACTGTGAACTTTCTGTCTTGTGATGACATTAAAGCGAACCATGCTCCGCACGAACCATTGTGCGAGAACGGGAAAGGAAAAAGGGGCAGAACTCCCTTCGTTTTCTGATAAGGTGGGAGTCGGCCACATACCCAGCAATTCGTTACATTGCTGGTCTGATGGGAATGGTGCAACATTCGAATAAAAGTATTGTTGCGCAGTGCTAGTCGATATGACAGTTCATGGGGGGGCAGATCACTGAATGTGTGCTCTACAGTATCATTAGAGGAAGAGTGTATATGCGAGGCAATAGGAGGAAAGAAAACATGTAGTGTCAAGCTGATACATATAGTCGTTATACTTAGAAAAAACATAATAATCAGAGTTACTATACATCTACTGCGTAAAATCTTGCAGTATTTCTCTCTCATCTTGCTCTTCTTGCTATTCTGGTCTACGATCTTATACATGTCAGGAACCTGTCTAACCGATTCACCACCGAGTGGACTTAAACAATTAAACGCTGTCTGACTTACTAGACCGTAACTTAGACCTATACTCCTGTTGCGGAGTCTTTTCTAGCAAAGGGGTTTTTGAGTCATTATTGTCGGGGCAGTCCTTAATTTTGATCAGAGTTCCGGTATCTCCATGGAATTTTTTAATATGCTGGGCGTGAATCCAGCCTTTTCTTCCCTCGACCTTGACGGCAGTCCTCGTGGTAAGCAGTACTAGCTTTGGTGTTCTCCAGCGGGGCTCAAGAGGGCTTGAACGATCAAAGTTCCTGACCAAGACCATATCCCCCAGAACGATGGTGTGTTCCTTAACTTGGGTGTTGTCGGGGAAGGCGGCGGCAACCTGTGAACGACAAGAGAGTAGTGCAGACATCAAGGAAGCCAGGTAATCTGTCAGCATGTTACTGTCAACATCAGTAATTTTCTTTGGCATAGGCGTACCCCACATATTCGGTGGTCTACCAAAAACTACTTCGTAAGGGGACAGGCCTTTTCTGGAATGAGCTACCATACGCATGTAAAAGAGGGCAACCGGTAAGGCTACCATCCAATCCACGCCTTTTTCTGTACAGACCTTCGCTAATTTCGTTTTAAGTGTCTGGTTATGACGCTCGATGAGTCCAGCTGCCTCTGGGTGTCGTACACAGTGAAACTTCCACTGGTATCCTAACAGAAGGGACACTTGTTTCATTAATTCAGAGGAGAATGGCTGACCGTTATCTGAGTACACGACACGGGGCAATCCGTACCGTGGGAAAAACTCTCGTACCAATTGCCTGGCGGTGGTCACAGCAGTATAATCTGGGACTGGGTACGCTTCTGTCCATCTAGATAGTGCACATACAACTACTAGGACATATTTGTATCCTTTACATCTGTCCATCTGGATATAATCCATCTGGAGGACTTCAAAAGGGTGGTCAGGAGGATGAAATCCACCTTGTTCCACCGGAATACCTTTGCCTGGATTGAACTGGCAACAGATCATACAGGTGCGTACTTTCTGTTTCGCTGCTGCACGCAGGTGCTTGTTAAACCAAATATTCTGTAAACTGTCTAACATTGCCTTTTCTCCCAAGTGTGCTGGACTATGTGCTGTGTTTATGATAACTTGTACCATAGAGTCTGGGAGAAACCATGTAGCTTTGCCTTTCGTCATCCAACCCTGGTCAGTCTGGACCCCTCCTTGTTCAGTCCATTTTTTTATTTAGTCTGGAGTGGCATGTGTCTGTATATCGAGTACATCTTGTGAGGGATCCCTGACTGTCATGCTGTTTGTCAGTGATTGTACTTCTGTCTTTGTCATGTCTGTTGGTGTCTGGGCTGTAAGTTTAGCTGTTCGGTCTGCCAGGTTGTTACCCTGGGAAATGGTGTCTGTAGCTTTCGTGTGTGCTTTGCATTTCAGGATAGCTATGGCTGTAGGAAAATGTATTGCTTCTAACAGAGCCTGAATAAGGGGACCATGCTGAATTTTGGCCCCATGAGAGGTCAGGAAACCTCTCTCCTTCCATAGCACTCCGAAGTCATGAACGACCCCGAAGGCATACTGTGAGTCTGTATATATGTTCACTTTCAGGTTCTTGGCTCGTATGCAGGCTTGTGTCAGAGCGATGAGTTCTGCTGCTTGTGCTGACAGTGTGTCTATTCTTTGTGTCTCTATAACTTCAGTATCAGTGGTCACGGCATATGCGGCCACTAACTCTCCTGTGCTTGTTCACATGCATGAACCATCTACATAAAGTGTCAGGTCAGGGTCTGGCAATGCAACGTCAGTCAGGTCTTGTCTTGGTTTCGTCACTGTATTAATTACTTCCACACAGTCATGTGGTGCAGTGTCCACTGTGCTTGAGGGCAAGAGTGTAGCAGGGTTAAGAATGTTGCATCGTCTGATCTCTATGTGTGGCTGAAATAACGTCAGTTCATATCCTGTCAGTCTCGCTACAGTCAGATGCTGTGTCTGTGTCCTGTTCAAGAGAACTTCCACTGCATGTGGGACCTGTACTGTCAGGGGGTGTCCTAACACTATGGAATCACTCTGTCTTATTGCTAGGGCTGTTGCTGCAACTGATTTCAGGCACGCAGGCAGAGCCTGGGCCACTGGATCCAATGTACTAGAAAAATAAGCACAAGGCTTGTGTTTTCCTGCTTGATCTTGTGTAAGGACAGATAATGCTGTTCCATCTCGTTCAGTGACAAAAAGAGTAAAAGGCTTGCTGTAACAAGGAGTCGCTAAAACTGGTGCTTGACATAAGGCTTTTTTCAATTCTTCAAATGCCAGGGTATGTTCTTGTGTCCAAGGGAGGACAGTCGAAGACGCTGCCTCCTGTGTTGTCAGCTGTATGAGTGGTTTGGCTAGATAGGCATACTGGGGAATCCATTGTCTGCAGTAAGAAGTGAGGCCAATGAAGGCCCGTACTTCCTTTTGTGTCTTGGGCTGTGAAAGGTTAGCAATTAACTGAATACGTTCTTGTGTCAGCTGTCTACCCCTCTTGGACAGCAAGTGTCCAAGGTACACCACTTGCTGTGCACAGAATTGCAACTTTGAAGGGGACCCTTTATGTCCCTTTTCTGCCAAGAAATGCAAAACTGTCAGTGATGCATGTTCGCGGTCTGGTTCTGTTCGCGCTGTGATCAGGATATCGTCTACATATTGGAGCAGTACAGTGTTGGCAGGCATGTGAATACTGTCTAGTTGTCTCTTTAATGCTTGGCTGTAAATACTAGGACTTTCTGTAAAACCTTGAGGAGCTCTCGTAAATTTAAAGCTGCGTCCATTTAAACTGAATCCAAAAAGGTATTGGCTCTCTGGATGAATTGGAACACTGAAGAAGGCGTTCTTTAGGTCAATTACAGTAAAGAGCGTCGCCTCGGAATCAATTGCAGTCAGTAATGAAGAAATGTCTGGGACCACTGGGTATTGAGGTATTATGCATTTATTCAATTCTCGAAGGTCAATCACTAGTCTGTAGACTGGTGGTGCATTAGGGTCTGTTCGTTTAAGAATAGGGATGACAGGTAAATTACATACATTCGAGTCAGTCTCTACTACCACTCCTTGTGCAATGAGTTCGTCCACAATTTTCAGTAAGGCTATTACGGCATCAGGTGGTAACTTGTATTGTCGGATGCATGGCAGTACTACTCCTTGTTTGATAGTGACACGGTGTGGCGTAATGTGCATGCAACCTACGTCAGTTGGACCTTGTGCCCATAAATGCTGTGGTACATTCTGGAGTCTGTGATCAAAATCCTTCAACACATAATGTCCTTTAAAATCACGTAAGAACAATCATACTCCTTCCGGAGAACAACATATAACTGCTCCTAGTTCTTTCAATGTCTTTATACCAAGCAAATTTTCGGGACATGACTTAGTAAGTAACAAGTCTGTGGTACGGGACAATGGACCGACTCCTAGGGAAACTGGCTTTGACACTTCATTAACAATAGGCTTTCCTGAAAATCCCAGGGAACATTCTGTGAGCCTGAGAGGGGTGCCCCTGGAACCTCGTCATGGCTGATGGTAGTTCTGCTCGCCCCTGTGTCAATCAAAAATTTTCTGTCTTTTCCCAATACACGACTATGTACATAGGGACCTTCTTGATCTACAGGAATCTCAATGAGGGGCAAGCCAACCTCCCTCTCTAGGCTGTTTCATGAGAACTGTTGGAATTCTGGATAGTCCGACTGTGTGTACTGATACATTTGTTGCGTGGCTTGTTGTGTGGCAGCTGCTGGTGGGGGTGGAAAGGTCGCTACTGTCTGTTGCGTGTTCTGTGGGGTGCTATTCTGTCTAGGAGGATGCGGTCGTTCTTTTGTCTTGCCTGTAGCTATATTGTGTTTCAGGACAGCACATTCATTCACATAGTGACCTGGCTGCTTGCAATAATTACAGTTCCCTTTAACAGGTGTCGTGCCCTTCTTATTCGTATTAGCTGGTACCGATTGTGCAACCAGCACTTTCATTTTCGTGTCTTTCATACGTCTCTTTTCATGATCCTGTTCTTCTCTAATTCTGTTCTGGTGATATTGTAACATTTGCAACATTTGGGAAGGGCTATTTGCTTGCCAGGTACTCTCAACCTTCAGTACTCTATTCTTGATCGGGGGTAAGGAATTCTCTACTAATTTGCTCACGAAAAGATGTGGATATGATTCACTACTTGGCTTAAGGCCACTATTAATAGAAAAACATTTCTCGAATCTGGAATAAAAATCACTGGTGTCCTCGTCTTGTTTCTGTTTACAGGCTGAAATAGCATCCCAATCTTCCTTTTTAGTAATCAATAGTCTCGGCAAAACTTGTATCAGGAGTTCAGGTAGTACCTTAGCTTTGTCCCCAAGACCAACACCAGGGTGCCTGTCTTTATCCTCGGCTTCCAATTCTGCCCAACTTAACTTTTTCTCCCCCACCTCCCAGTCTTTCTCTTTAAGTTTTTCGTAAATACCAGCAGGCAACAGTACTTTCAATAATTTTATAATGTCAGCGTACGTGTAATCTCCGATGCAGAGAATGTCTTTTAATTCACGGGGAACCCCCCGGGTCTTTATCATGGCAGGGCAACATCTTTTTCATTTCCAGTATTTCTAGTTTCGTCAAGGGTGTGTAAACGTACACTCGCTGAAGGTTACCCGCCGCATTTTTGACGGGATGTACATCTCGTAGGGGGTTCTGTCTGTCTATGTGTAAGCTCTTTCTGCCGTGGTGTGGGGCAGGAATCATGCATGTGGTCAGAAAAGTCAAGTACTTATGTCGTTGATCCAGAATGACATTAATTAATTCAGTACCTAGGTCTATCCATCTATCTAGAAGTATATCGTCCAGTAATTTATACAAGGGACCGGGATCAGAATACTGACTTTCGTACAGTGTTATCAAATGTTGAACCATATAAATACCAGCCAAACGCTGTTCGTTCGGCGGAAGGCTCAAAAAGGTCTGGGCCACTACATCACTGTTATATATGTTAGAATTAGACACCCATTGAACGGCTGACCGGGCTAATTCCTGTTCGTGTGAGGTGTGGGGTCTATCGCACTCTACCCGTCTTTTCAGTGCATTTTCAGTAGCTTGGAATAGATTTTCGAGGGAATATCTTTCCTTTATAGGAGGTCCCTGTTTGCGGTAGTCGAGGCACTTGGGCCTGTCAAACTGCCGTGCTTTGCTTACATAATTTATTTTATCCACTTCCTCAGTTTCGGGCTCTCCATCTTCTGACTCATCTTTCCCGTCAGACTCTTTCCTGTGTAACTTTAAGATCTCTTTTCGTATTTTCCTGTACATGCATTCTGTCTGTCCCTGTTTATCATGCCGACCAGTAGCTATGTTGTCACTCCAATCAGTCAGACCTCTGTTTACTCCTTTGTCTGGTTGGTCTTGTTCCCTGATCAGACAGTTAATCAAAAAACGTAAAATCATGCATTTAACCTCCACTTTTCTTTGTTTCATGGCTTCTTCTATACTCTCGGGTCCCTCCCCCGTTCTAATGAATTCGTATATTTTATCTAAATTTTCCTTCATACCTGGTAGTGTGATCAAGTAGTCTACAGCGTGTCTTAATCTTAGTGAGTACACGAGCATCGCACCCACACCTGGTACTGGATCATATATACAATGTGAAATCGTTACATTATGCTTAAAGGGTGATGCTGTCATTTGTGGCGTTCGTTGTAGCCCTGACCCCAGCAGTGCTCGAGCTGTCGGCGGTGTTCGTGGCGTATTTGGTGGCCCCCCTCCCACTGCCCCTTGTCCTACGTCATCTTTCACGGCCTGGGGAAGCCGCATTTGTAGAAGCAGATCCTGTGATGGGGGCGGAGGGAAGGGAGAATTGTTGACAGGAGGTGGCAATTCTTTGTTTGCATAATCCGGAGCGGGCTCTTCTAGATAGGAGGAAATAAAAAGCCTCAGCTTCTGTCTGCTTGTGTCTACGTACTTTAATCGGTACTAGTGGTGGTGGCAACTTACTGGGTACTTCTGAGGGGGTCACTTTAGCTAGTTCTTCTGTGTGGACGGGATAAATACCTGCAATGAGGGCATTTCTTTCTCTATCTGCTTGTTCTGCCTTGACCCGTTCCCCTTCTTCCTTTAGCTCTTTTTCTCTGGCTTTTTCCGCTGCTTCCTTACTTCTCTCTGCTTTGTGGAATTCTTTCTCTGCTCTCTTATGCGCTTCTTTACGCCATAACTCAATGGCATCTTTCTGGGACGGTCTCACTTTCTTTTTCCATAGTGCTTCCTCTACTTTCATAATGCATTCAGCACCCCATGTTCCTGAAGCAGGCCATCTATACCTTTCTTCTAGATCCTTCGTGTAATCTACCCATAAGTCTAAAAACAGTATGGCATCTAGCCCGTGCTTTTGATACATAAAATGACCAGGTGTGTCTCTAGGCGGGACGGGAACTGACTCTTCGAGTATCCCTTTCCTGGTCCCTATCTGACGTAATTTCGAAAACAGTGGCATGTTGGAACTAACTTAACGAAAACACAATATACACAGAAAATAGACTGAGAACAACCATTCACACTACAACACTAAAACATTGAAAACAGATACATCCTGACTAGTACATGGGGAAAAACATGAACTTGAAAAAACTGTTAACTTTATGTACTGCACTACAGTACAACCATACCGGTCTCATAAGGAGACACGTCTTTACCGTGCCCACTGAAAGGGACACGTCTTTACCGTGCCTGTGTACCCAGACACGTCTTTACCGGGCTCAAATAAATGAACCCGTCTTTATGCATTCCCAATAACGGTACTCACCGGGAAGCAGAACTTGAAGGCCTCGGAAAACTCGATACTCGATACTGCGTGACTGTGGTGCCGCTACTGCTACTGCGGTGCTGCTCATGCGCCTCGGAACAGGTGGGCCTCAGGATACCTCGGACCTTGCTCTCTCACGGCTTGGGCTCTGGTTGGGATGGTCCGCAATCCTGACCGCCTCGTGTGGATGCCTGGTCGCAGTCTCCGTCTCCTCCGTGGGCCTGAGGGAGTAGGCAGGAAGTCCCGCTGTCGTGTACACTTGAAGTCCGTCACGGCTGCAGAAGGGGGCAAGGGCTGGACCTACATCACCGGCGCGTGGGGAAGGGGACTGGTTCCTGTTCGGGCGCCAGATTATGTGGTAAATAAAATAATTACCCTGTCGGAGTTTCTATACATTAACAAGGATCATGCATATAATGAGAGGCAGAGTCCGTGGTGTCATATGGATACTTCGTTACATATATTGCGTTAAGTTAGCATGAGTGTATTACGTGTCTAAACAGCCATTTTTTCCTTCGGCTTCAGTTTTGCACACAACACCTACTTGTTGTTGTCGCTTTCACCCTAGAAGCGGTGATGTGATTTATTTGAGAATAATATGTTATTACTATGCTATCAGTTTTGCTTGGTACACTTGGTACAACTGTCTGCACACTGAGAGCTGCACACTCTAAGAATAACCTAACACAAGGTTGCTGGGAGGCCTGATCCTCGCACCACATTAGACATAACACAAATAATGTTGATGCCAACATTTGGGCTCTACGCGGGTTTAAGATAGAGTTACAGGGAATGAACGGAGACACTTGGTGCTGCGCATGAAGAGAGCTGGTAGCTGTTGATGTGATCTACTCCTACTGACATTTAGAGGTATGGGTCCGCCCTGCTAAAACCCGACTGAGACCTTCTTAGATATAATATAATATGCTAAATAGGGTGCGCAAAATATAGGTGATATAGATTTCTATAGATTTTGCATTGTAACATGCTATCACCTTTTGCTTACTATGGATTAGTGACTATGCTGCTAACTCTAATTTTTATAATATGCATTTTGGTATTATACAAGATACTGCGCTTGAGAACCTTGCATTGAATAATAAATATTTCAAACTTGCACGTGTGTTCTTTGACTCTCAGTTTTGGTTTGAAATGATTATATAACGAAAGAGTGTTCATGTGTTCCACGATTCCTGAGGTATTCTAAAGATCATGTTCTGGTTTGTCTAAGACATGGATCATTTCATAATGATCCATGAGACACTGTAGCTAGCTAGGTAAGGGGATTTAAGAAACTGAGATGAGTTTTGGATCATCCTAACTCACTGAGGTTCTAGATCTCTATGCACAGTTCTGTGGGAGAACGGAAACCCTGCTACATGGCGCCCATACGTTGTTGGCCTTATATCATGACACTCGAGTAGTATATCATTCAAACCTTAACACCTTCATTCCCGTTTCCGGAAAACGGTGGTGTCGGAAAAACCTACCTATTTTTAAAGTAGGTCTTTTCAAGCTTGAATTCTTCTAAAACGGTTTCTTTGACTTACTACCCAGTTGTGCTACAAAGTGTTCTTTGTCTTTTTTCTCTTCCTGTGCTAACATGGCCGTGGACATCCCACAGCATAGCCGCATTGCGGTTCGTGACCACTTGCGGGCATATAATGTCCCTGTGCATGGCTTAGCTGTGGTTCTAGTGGTGAGTGCGGAACATGCATACCCGTACGAATTGTTTTATTCATGGGTGACATTTCCGGCAGTGGACGCTAATTCTGGTGTGTTCCATTCATACACTGCCTCGGCTGTACCGGTGGCTTATGCTCCGTATAGGGCACTGGAAGTACCTATAGATGTTTGGCAGCACGGAGTTTGGTTTGGTGGCGCCCTACCCCATTCTTTAACCAATCCGAGGTTAGGTCCTTTGTCCATTCCGGGCACAAATTGGCCCGCTTTGGGTGGATTTACTCCTCACCCTAATCGCGCCACTTGTAATGTGGCTGACCTGCGGCGTCTTCATGAAGTCGCGGTTGGAGTGATTAGGGCGCTTGTTCATTACATTGGTCGTAATGTTCATGGCGCAGCCCCCGCAGGTGCGCAGCTTCGAGCAGAACAGGCTGGTTTGAAAATCAGTCCTGTCATGGTGAATTCCGTTATGGGCAAGAAGCCCCAGGATAAGGATGATTTTCCTTTCTGGCTTGCCGAGAAATTCGACCAGCTGGAGGCTGTGTTTCCTAATACGACTCCTGGTGAGAAACACCGGATTCTTACGCTCAGTTTACCGAAAGATTTAGCCCCTGAACTTGTTGACTGTGAGACATGGGGTAAGACTTTTGCAGCGGTTTATTCGAGGTGCTATGGCACCCCGACTGTGTCCAACCTGTCTGCGGTCCTTAAACGTGTTCAAGATGATCACGGACCGGAGTCGGCGGTTGAATTGGGTATGCGTCTGAGTGGCTCCTTTGATGTGGTTTGCGAACTCATCCTTGCGAATGTCAAGGGGGATGCAGTGAACTTTCAGGTGGCCAATGCTCTGGCGTTAGTTCCCGATGACGATAAACCCCGTCAGTTAGCAAGGATTATTGTGGCGGCTTATAAAATGGTTGGCCGCACTTCTAAGGGTGTAAAGGCTTTTTCTGAAAAGGAGAAGAAACAGCCCCAGGGACAGTCTTCGGAAACGGGTGGACAACCCAAGTCCAAAAAACAAAATTGGCCGAAAAAGCAGAATCAGGGTAAGCAGCAACAACAACAACAGCAGACACAGGTTTCTAGTCCTGCGCCTTCGCTGCCTGCGCAGTCGGATAGAGTTTATGATTTGCGCGATCGCGCGACGATTAAATCGCCTGAAAGATTTCAGGCTTCTGACCAACGCTCTCCTCGTTCCTTTCAGGACTCATCGGCTCCGTCAACCGGTGGTGGAGGGGGCGGCAGGGGCAGGGGTGGCCAGCAAGGACGTGGTCAGCCCCGCCCGCGGAGTGAAGGGGATCAGCGGGACGACTCTACGCCCAAGAGACCGCAGTTTGCCAAGAAGAAGGTCGCAGCCTTAACGGCGCATCGATTTGCCCCAGATAGTGAGAACGCGGCTTCGGAATCTGACGTGGGCTCTGACCTTGCTGGACAGCGCGGCGGAGATTACCATAGTGAGAGAGGCCCTCCGTCCACTGTTGAAGGTGACAGCGACTGATGCTTATGTTGTGATTGAAACGGCTGATACACATGTTGCTCCCCCTGAACGACTTTTTGAAATTGTCCTGTTAATAGAAGGTGACATGCAGCGAACTGTAAAAGGGGTATTTTGGGAAAATCTTTCGTCTACGTATGACATTTTACTTTCGGAGGCTGACTGGCCCCCAACTTTTGTTCTCGCAGCTCCGCGAGGGGAGGAGGTGATCCTCCCCAGTTTCGCGCACACTGTATCGAGAGTGGAAGCGCTGCATTTTGCAGAAGAGTGGGCTCTGGCGCTTGCGCCGGCTGTGTACCGAAATCAGTGTGGCTGGGATAAATTGTCTCCTAGCCATGAGATTCCTTTACGGTCACAGCCGCAGCCACAACCTCAGTATCCCATACGGCGTGAAGCTAAAGCTTCTGTCGCGGCTATCCTTGAACAATTGGAATATCAAGGTGTAATTGAAACCTGTGTGTCACCAATGAATAATCCCCTTTTTACTGTGAACAAGCCGGACGGCTCATATCGTCTGGTTTTGGATTACCGGCATTTGAACTCGCATTGCCGTAACTGTGCAGTACAGAATACTCACGGCTCTGCCCTAGTGAATAGTCTTGAGCGTAAACGGTTCAAAACCACGCTTGACATTTCCAATGGTTTTTATGCACACAGATTAGATGGTCTAAGTTCCCAATGGACCAGTTTTACGTGCGGCGGTGTACAAAAAATGTTTAAACGACTCCCAATGGGCTATAAGAATAGTCCTGGAGTGTTTTCCGCCCGCATTGTCTCTCTTTTGGAGAGCTTCGATCCAGTTGCTTGTTCTTATGTGGATGACATTTATCTCACAGACGACGAACTTTGGGAGCATCTGTGTCGAGTAAACAGCATAATTTGTAACTTTGCAGACATGGGTTACAAGTTTAACTTTGCGAAATCACACATTGCGGAGTACACAGTGTTGTTTCTGGGTTATGAACTTAACCACGAAGGAAAGGGGTTGGCTCCTCACTTCCTGGAGAAGTGCGCGCAGTTGCGCTCTCCGACAACACTGAAAAAATTACAGTCTTTACTGGGTTTTTTAAATTTCGGGAGGACATACATTCCGGAATATGCCCAGAGTATCAAGCCTTTGTATGCCTTGATACAACCATCTTTTTCCAAATCATGCTGGCTGCCTGAGCATTCACACATTCTGCAGTCTTTGCAGGCTGATTTGCTCGCTTCTGACTACTTACAGACTCGTGATAACCAGACCAACCTGGTGATAAGAATTATCCCTGGGGCGGTGGGTTTCACGTACCTGACTTTTAATGAAGGAGATACAGTACCTATTGCTTACAAGTCACACTTGTACACTTCGGCTGAACTGCGTTTTTCCACTGTGGAGAAAGTTTTAACGGCTGTGCAGATGGCAATTCTTAAGGAATGTGCCCTGTCGCAGGGAAAGCGCATGTTGGTTGTTACCCCGTGTCCAGCCTTGGAGGCAGTCACGAAAGCCAGTGTTCCAAATTCTAAAGCTTTGCACCCTCGGTGGATTCAGTGGGCTACATCCTTGACATCCCAGGATGTCACGTTTATTTTTGACGCCGCTTTACGGTCGCAGGAGTATTTACAGTATGAATTTGTTCATCCGGCTCCTTTAGCGATGCGGCCGTTGGAGGATTTCCATTGTATCATTTACACTGATGGTTCGGCGCAGGTTGCGCATGGCTCTAAACATGCCTACGTTTCCGCTTGCGCCATTGTGGTCGGTGCCATGGTGAACGATGAGTTCAAGTCCAGTGTCGTGCACACGCAAACACTAGGGGACTGCACCGCACAATTAGCAGAGCTTCGTGCTCTAATGCTCGCATTGGAGTACGCTGATCCAAGTGTGACGACTTTAATCGTAAGTGACTCTTACTACTGTGTCCAGTCTTACAATGAGAACTTGTTCTTTTGGATTCAGAATGATTTTCGTGATTCCAAAGGTAGCACAATAAAACATAAAATGATCTGGGTCCGAGTGGCGGAACTTAAAGAGAAACTGCCGCTCGTGTTTGTGATTCATACTCTCGGCCATCAGCGCGTGGGGGTCCACGCTGTTGGAAATTCGCTTGCTGATGAGGCAGCGAAGTCTGCGGTATCAAAATACTTAGTTGCAGCAGTCACGAGGTCCAAAAGCAAAATAGATGATGACATCTTGGCGGCTGTTGCTGCCACGGAGAAGGGAGGTAAATATCCTGCGGGGTTCCCTTCGAAGTACACATACCACTTAAGTCCCGATAAGGTTCCTTATGTGAAAATTCCTGAAGTTGGCGAACGTCTAGTTCCCAACTCGGATCGCAGGGCTTCTCTGATTACAGCGGCTCATGAAGGTGTGGCGTCTGCGCATGCGGGCGTCTCAGCCACTGTAACTCAGCTACAACAAAGGTTCTGGTGGCGGGGACTGTACAAACAGACGCGCGATTATGTCCTTATGTGTGACATTTGCCAGCAGATTAAGCCTTCTACTGCTGCGCGTCCGCCTCAGACACAGTTGTACATCTCTAATAAACCGCTTGGTTGCGTTTATTTGGATCACTGCGGTCCTTTTTCTTCTGATACTGCGTTTAAATACATCTTAGTAGCAGTTGACTCATGCACACGCTTTGTGTGGGTATGGCCACATCGAAGCGCTGATTCGCGGACTGTCATTAAGGATTTGCGTGTCTTTGTGGGAATTTTTGCCTGTGGTACTTTCCATTCGGACCAGGGTCCGGCTTTCGCCTCTAAGGCGTACAAGGATGCTATGGTTTCGTTGGGAGTCCAAGTCAAGTTTTCAAGTCCCTACAGGCCCGAGGGCAATAGTGTAGTAGAACGAATGAACCGCGACTTAAAGCAATCTTTGACAGCCCGAGTTATAGGCACTGGTAGAAACTGGCTGGCCCACCTCAATGACGTGCAGCGTGCGCTTAATAATCTCCCTAGAAGGTCTCTGGGTGGGCGGACCCCATACGAAATGCTCTTTGGTATCAAGATGTACGTCCCTGACCTCGATGGTTTAGACTGCCAGGCCCAGGCCGCGGCCTTTGACGTAGATGAACATTGCAATGTTTTACAGGATCTACAAAAGACCAGAGACAGTCTTGCTAAGGAACACTTGCCCTCCACGTCGGCTGATGCGTTGCAGATTCCGGTAGTTGGCTGGCTACCCCAAGTTGGAGAACTGGTTCGTGAGAAGATCGATAACAAGAAAGAGTTTGGTCCCTCATATCGGGCACCGGTTCGAGTTCTTGGAGTGAAGGGCACAAGAACAGTCATATTACCACCACTTCCAGGTCGTAAAGAAAACAGATTTATTTCTATTGACAATGTCAAGGCACACAGGGTGGCCGATTCTTCATAGCATGACACCGGCTGTATCCTGTCCTTCCATGGTGAGGCACTCTGTGCTGGCTATTACATCTGGTGCAGAACAGGAGGTGTCCCTCGAGATGCCTGCTATATCCAGTCCTTTATTAAATACTATTCCTGTTACTAACATTGATGAGCTGACCTATGCATATCCTGCTGATTTATCTATGCCTGATTTACAAGCTCGTTTGGCTAACCAGTCCAGATTCTCTTTTGACTCTGATTCGGAACTTTCAAAGAAACCATCGACTATTGCAAAATATACCACGTTATTTAAAAAACATTTTTTAATTCCACCTTGGACATATGTTTGGCTGATACTATTTTCATTTTGTCTTTTTATGTCAATTGGTTTTGTGTTTTATTTTTTCCGCCTGATCGATGGCCATTATGTCAAAGAAAGAACAGGAATTCGGTACCTTAATGGAACATTGGCCCCTCTTTCCTCCTCACATTCAGCACACAGACTAAAACGAGACTTAAATACAGTAGAGATTACTGCTTGGCCTGTCCTTGATGGGATTGTGTGGGATGCGGTTAGGTTTCAGATACATGGCCCCACAGAAGTTATTAATGTTCCTAATGTGCTTAGAGTAAACATGGGAGATGTGATTAAACAAAATATTCGTTCTGATGATTGGGATCTTCAGGCCGTGGAAGCATTGTTCTCTGATTTAAAATATTATGCGGCCTTTGATGCTGAGGATTTGTACTTAGATTCTGTCAATTATGGTGATTTGTTTTGTTTTCAACATTATGGAAATCATTTCTTACATAAAACAAGTTCCAGGAGGGTTCCTGTGAATTACACACAGTGGGAACATTGCCCTGCTCCTTTACAAGGGAGCTCTAGTACATTTCTGGGTAAATACTCTTATTTTACAGACTTTAATCAATCACATCCTGAGTCGTTTTATTTTAAAGTGACACAGAAATTCATGTCCAAAGTTAGACTTACCGATACAAAATTATTGTATTCGAAGTCCTTTCTAGACAGGTTAGCTATAGATGGCTATGAGTTATGGAAGGAGGTTATTGACCTTAAATCGGTTTGGGGTACCAAAGATTAGCAGGTACAAGGCACTGAGGCTTTGCATCGTGCATGTCTCATCCCGAATCACATGTTGTTTTTAAATTCTACCATTTCCCAAACAACATGCTTTGGATTGGCTACATCTAAAAAATTGAATGCACCAACTATCCCTGATTTGGAAGAATATTCAGGTTGGAATAATTTCACTACATTGTCCATCAGTGAGATACAAGCACTCTTGCACAATTCCTCCTTTAATATTACCAGTTTTGATCCGGAGGGGTGGCTTTTGTGGCAAAGAAGCTCTGATTCTTGCCAACGTCGTTTTTTGGGTTTGTCTGAAGGTTTTACACACATCAGGCCAGATCCCCGTTTTGAAACAGGTCACACTGTTACTACTTATTCAGTGGGCAAATTGTGTCAGAACTGGTTACAACATTCCACTTTGGCTGCAGTTAAACTACATCTGTCCCAGTTGAATGAGAATATAGAGCTGAATGATTTTATAAAAGGCCCGGCTAAGGGTAGGTCTAAACGCTGGCTTTATGCTGTTTACAATGAAATTTGGAAATTTTCACAGATTGAGGCAGCTAAACGCCTGAGAGCTATTGATCAAGCAAATTTGGAAAAAGTGCTTGCGGTGGTCGATAACAGTATTAACATGCTTTCTTCCAGGATTTACACGTTGGATAATATTGTTTCTTCTGTTGTTGATATTGTGCATGATGAAGTGTCCACGTTATACCATGGTCAGAATCAATTACGCTCTGTAATGCAGTTTGCATGGACCCTACAGACACTTAAGTCTGGTCGAGTTCCCTGGAACTCATTGAACATTTCGTCCCTTTTCGCCCCTTTTAATCTGACTGAAAAGCAACGCATGCTTTCAATGCGTGATGCATCATTTTCTATGTTACATATTGAAAGGCTAGAATCCTTACCTTTCTCTGTTGCTGAAACCACTACTGCTACATGGCTTATTCATGGATTAATTACATTACCATTTCCCTTATACAAATTTACTAATTGTATGCGGTATATTGCTATAGGACGATATGAACCACTAGGCAATGCATTCCTCCATGAGGCATGGTCGTTACCATACACATACAGATGTCTGAAGGATGGAAAAGAAGTAAATCTTAATGGTGAGGAATGCACACAGTCACCTGACCATTCATTAATATGCAGACACATTCAGTTACACGGTTCTTGTAATCAGGACTGGCCAAATTTAGCATGTGTTTTAAAAGGCACGCCAGTCCCAGCAGTAGTTCCCACATTTACATTATTGACTAATGGTAGTTATTTGCTTTTAAACAACGAAGTATGTTGTGGGTTATTAATTGGTGTGGCTTATGTGGTAACTGTATCAGAGCGTGTGGTGTGTTGCAAAAACGTTCTATACCCACCCACGCATGGGTCTTCAGATGCCTCCATCTGGCCACGGATACCAACCTTGAAAGCGAAGTTCAATGGTTTAAGCAGAATAAGGGCCCTTTTGTCTCAAAAACAAGTGACCCTGAGTTCGGCCCAGGAAAATTATGTCCTTCACATAGCTAACACACGCACAGAGGTGCAGGCACTTTTAAATACTGACTTGCCGTTTCATTTCTGTGAGCTGGTGCACCAGATCTTTAATGCATCTTCCACGACTGGGCTCGCACATTTTTTTAAATTGGTTAGCAGTGGCCTCGTGACTACATTTGAGAAAATTTTTGGTATCATTCCCACGTTTTTCCATTCTATTTTTTCAAGTTTGTTTGGTGGACTACCTGTTTTACTGGCTGTGGCTGCGGGCATTTTGTTGTTGTTTTTCTTTATAAAACATGGATGCCCATCCTGCGCAAGAAGCCGTTCAACGCCTCCTGACACTGCCGTAATCGGATGCTCAATTACTATGGAACATTGCCGCTTGCAGCATTAAGCACGGCTTATAGATTGTCATTTCGGTTCACTGACTTCACGTGTGTCCAACCTGTGTTTCACTGCCTGAGCTGCGAGTTCGATTGGGCCATTGATTTGTGTTTATGCTTGAAGACTGCTCCTGACGTCGATTTTGATCAGCTAATGCGTCCCGTAGTGGCTCACGAGCTGATTTGTTCTGGCGAAAGAGTTATGGCCTTGGCAGCGATAAATGGAGTATTGGGTCAATGGGAGATCTCTGCAGCGGCGCATGCCTTTCTGACACACAGCGTTCTGGTGAACCCACCGAGTTGTCCTCTGACATTACAGGAGGATCCGATGCTGGAGGAGCACGTATGTTCTTTCCCATTGCTGAATTGGATTGCTGAACTATTTTCGGATGATGGCAGTGATTTCATACCGGAGGCTGTTGCAACTTACTTTGCATATACTGTCCAATCGTGAGATGCCTGGGAGAATTGCTTTGTTATGGAATATGACTTTCCCCTTGCTGAATTGGAGGGATGAACTGTGTTCAGATGATGGAGAGTTCAATCATGTGATGTCGCTGAGAATGACGTTAATGTGGCACATGACTTTGGATATCGGATAAGTGCCTTGTTTTTTTCTTACAGACATTTGAATTAATGCGACCTGGTCCTACATTTCATATTTTGGAGACCTGGCGGATAACTTTTGATTCGAAAGTTTTGTTTTTCTTTTCTTATATTTGAGGCCACTGTAGGCATTCATACATATTCATTCATACATATTTTTTTAGCTTATTTTAGCTCAAGATTATTGAACTTTGCTTTCATTTTATGTATTTGATTTAGTATTGCCTTTCCCTTATGTTTGACGATGCTCGGATCATTGGGGGGGTGTTATATGGATACTTCGTTACATATATTGCGTTAAGTTAGCATGAGTGTATTACGTGTCTAAACAGCCATTTTTTCCTTCGGCTTCAGTTTTGCACACGACACCTACTTGTTGTTGTCGCTTTCACCCTAGAAGCGGTGATGTGATTTATTTGAGAATAATATGTTATTACTATGCTATCAGTTTTGCTTGGTACACTTGGTACAACTGTCTGCACACTGAGAGCTGCACACTCTAAGAATAACCTAACACAAGGTTGCTGGGAGGCCTGATCCTCGCACCACATTAGACATAACACAAATAATGTTGATGCCAACATTTGGGCTCTACGCGGGTTTAAGATAGAGTTACAGGGAATGAACGGAGACACTTGGTGCTGCGCATGAAGAGAGCTGGTAGCTGTTGATGTGATCTACTCCTACTGACATTTAGAGGTATGGGTCCGCCCTGCTAAAACCCGACTGAGACCTTCTTAGATATAATATAATATGCTAAATAGGGTGCGCAAAATATAGGTGATATAGATTTCTATAGATTTTGCATTGTAACATGCTATCACCTTTTGCTTACTATGGATTAGTGACTATGCTGCTAACTCTGATTTTTATAATATGCATTTTGGTATTATACAAGATACTGCGCTTGAGAACCTTGCATTGAATAATAAATATTTCAAACTTGCACGTGTGTTCTTTGACTCTCAGTTTTGGTTTGAAATGATTATATAACGAAAGAGTGTTCATGTGTTCCACGATTCCTGAGGTATTCTAAAGATCATGTTCTGGTTTGTCTAAGACATGGATCATTTCACAATGATCCATGAGACACTGTAGCTAGCTAGGTAAGGGGATTTAAGAAACTGAGATGAGTTTTGGATCATCCTAACTCACTGAGGTTCTAGATCTCTATGCACAGTTCTGTGGGAGAACGGAAACCCTGCTACAGTGGTGTCCGATTCAAAAGGGCTTTAATTCAGTAACTCGAGTTAAGGGAGAATCGGGTTCCATCTCCACTAAGGATCAGGAAGGATCGTCATCTGAACTTTATTCACAGAGTACATTATTTATACTTTAAACATACATTACATTGCATGGAGAAGGCGGAGCGCTCCAGACGGAGCAGGCAAAAGAGAGAGATAAGAGCACATGGGCGTGAAAAGGGGCGTATAAGAAGGCGTACACGTGGGTGTTCCCTTGAGGTGTCATAGGTGTGTCATAGGTGGGTGGATACATGGAGGGGGTCTGCATGGGCAGCTGGAACCTTTACCCTACTTGTGCGCGCAACTTGGTCATGACGTGGAATTGACGTGTAACTGGGGGAAGCTGGGGGGAGCTAACTTTCGTGCTAGTGGAGAAGCCTTGAATGTCAGGACGACCTGCACGTCTGGTATTATCTGATATCTTGAGTTTGGAGGATGTATTATCTGAATTAAAGGTCGCTCGAGCAAAGGTTGCTCATCGCTAAATGTTAGTGTGTGCATATATTTCTTCGTGCATTGCGTGGGGCCATGGGCCTTCTATGGATGCGAGTTCTGTAAATCACTTGAATGGAGACAGAAAGGCTAGGCCCTATCATCTGCAGGCGGGTTATGTTTACCTTTTTCATTAAGCAGGAATGTATTTCTGTGGAGCAGGGCAGATAACTGTAAGCAAAATACTGTCTTGGCAGGCCGGGCTGGGCACCTCTCGGCTGAGCAGGAAGTATGTGAGAGGTCAGGGATACATAGCTAAACGGCAGCTTTCAGAGTGTCTGGGAGGCATGGAGCCTGAATTCGGGTCCTGGCTCAGCTGAGCCACAAAACGGGTTCATCTCGACCTTTAAACGTGCACCATGCAAATACATTGGCAACATAGGCCTCAGTGCAGAATTAACGTTTCTTTCATGGAGGGCTTGGTTACTGACATGCTAACATTGAACGGAAATGCAGAAGCATTATTATTACAGGCATGAGAGGGGAAATGCATGGTGACATGGACATACATAGGGTACATACAGGGGACACATTGGCCACATAAAATTTCTATTTCCTCACAACAGCCACAGCTTGTTAAGCCACTGCCTGGGGAGCGCCCAAGTGCAGTGTTGCCACAGTGTTAATGGACTGGCCCAGTACAGTGTTATCACAGTGTTGGTAAACAGCCGCATTGTTAACGCCGTTTGAATTAATTATAATAATTGTTGCATTGGTGTGACACCTATTACTGCCCTAGTATCGAGGCGCTATAGGAAGTGTGTAACAGCTGTTATCCCTCTTGCTTGGTACCCATCTTTCAACCTTGGGCAAGGGGAGTGAGCTGCAGTTTACAAATGACAAGAAAATGTTAGGATATCTGTGGTGATGTTGTTCCTGCTGCTGTGAGATCAGACATTTGTATCCTGGTGGTTTGGACTGAACATGGAAAGTCAATATGCTGCACATTTTGTCCCAAACTAATTCTCGGCTATGTCAATTTTAACACTAGGGGAGCTACCGTTTTTGCCTATAATTGCAACACATGGCAGTGCTTTTAATAACTTTGATGCATGATAACTAGAAAGTAAGTAAGTAAGTAAGTAGTCAGTGGGTTGGGAGGGGTATCAGTATTGAATAGAAATGGGCCACAACAGTGCAAGTTAAATACAGTGTCTGTATTAATTCCTCACTGGTTCTTATTTGTCAAAAGAAACAAGGCACATTTGGCTTCTCAGCACTGCCTGCCTGTTCTCAAGCTTAAGGCCTCGCGCTCAGCAGATAGATCATTCACCCACACCAGACTTACTAGATTGTCTTGAGCTAGCGTCACTCTTTGCTTTGCTCCTCATCCTTGCCAGACTCAGCTCCCTCCCCTCTGCTGATCTAAATGCTGCAGAATTCATGGCCCTTGGTTAGCACTCCATTCAAGCGGCAAATCTCTGGAGTGACTTACTCCTAGCCCCGGCATTCACAAGACTCACATGCATTACTGCACACAGTGAAAGGCCCATTTCTTCCTCTTATAACTTGGCCATATGTCAGGCTTCAGCTTAATCTTCATTGCTGACAGTGAATCTCTTACAGATGACTCTCTTAATCCCCTGTGGTCCTGTATATCAGCACCACACACTGTTTTGATTTATGGGCACACTATATGACTCTATTAAGCAACCAGTGGCAGCTACCTATGTTATGCCATCTATAAATGTAATAACTGCACTTTCACAATTGCTTTATTAACCTTCCTACTTTCTCAAATGTGCTTGAAAATGCACAATTTTTCTTCTTTTTTTTCAAAATTTTCTATGGGGGGTAACCCCCCCAAACCTCCCTTTTGGGGTTTGGGCGTGCGCACTGCGCGTGCTCGCTACCGTGATGTATGCAAATCACTTTGCGCCCCACCACTTTCAAATGTCACCCACTGCCCCTGCCTTACAGACATCCGTCATCCTTCTGGCTCTGGTGCTTCGGTCTCTCGCCTCTCTTTTTGTTCAACTTCTCCTGCCCTAATGCTTCTCACTTCGGTGAACCCTAGCTCCTTTTTTATGCAGACAACTCAATTGAAAACTCAATTTTTTCTGCCTTCCTTCATTTTGCTCTCACTTTCTAAGTTTTGTTGAAGTTTAGGGACGTGAACTAGAGCGGCTGTGTTTGCATTCCTCAACCTCTTTAAAGGTAACTCTATTTTTAAGAATCTTGTATAGGATGGTCCTTGAAATATTCTCTCAGAAGAGTGCAGAACAGAACGTGTACCTGGGAGTGCATTCCACATTCTTATAGTCCTTTCTATATGATTGTGACATTACTTATCTGTAAAATGACATTTGCACTGTGAGGTGTGATGTTTTCAATAAATATAAGGGTGGTAAAGTACAGTTGCTTGGTACCATGTATTTTCATCTAGTTTATTGCTTTACTAACATGTATACCACCATTTCCAAGGATCAAAGGGTGTTAAAAATAATCTGGATATTTCAATCAGAGGATTATTATTTCAGGTAATGCTGAAATATAGGAAAAACAGTTTTTTATGCAAATGCAAAATTTAGTGTTGCACAAATAATGTGGAGAAAGGCTTTCTGTTTCCCATCTTCTAGGGTTAAGTAAAGCCTCTAGGTTTAAGTCATTCTAAGATCATCCCTTAAATGTACACTGGGAACAATAATATTCAAATGGTTGATTATCTCATGCATTAAATCTCTTGCGAAAACTATTGTTTTACATAAAAAGACTAACAAAAACATAAGCCTGTATCTTTTTAATTTCAGAGAAAGAAAATAATGGTGTGTGCTCTACGTCTGCATTCCACAACGATCATCTTCCAGTTCAGCAAAAGTATCTGGTAGGAATTAATGAAATTGAAGTTTCATCATACTTGATTCTTATAATATACGCTTTAGAAATGGACTGGCATTATAGTAATGTGGTAAATCTCCAACGATGGTTCTTCTATTTTAGGTTCATCGCCACTCCTACCGCTTGATTGGTTTATCGTGCAACTAGATGGTTTACAGCTGTCTGAATGAATAAAAATTGCTTTCCATAAGCACTAGATGATATGGAAAACAGGACAAATACAGATGGTGGCATAAATTGAGGCCCAAATGATCCCTTAACTCCAACAATTGCTATCCCATTTGGCACTCAAATATGTTAAGAGGGCAGGGGAGAGCAGTGCCAACAGCTAGGGCTTGCCAGGCTGTCACAAAAATAGTAATGTGTGGTTGGAAATGTCACTATCAGAACACTAAGAATGTACAGCACCCTCCCTTCCATTGTGAACACAGACACGGAGAGGCTCCAAGTCCCCCCCTAGGGATGCTTTGCCAAATACTTGTCAAGGAAAATGGTGGTCCTTTTCTCCTCCTAGGAGAACAGGTGTAGTCATGGAAAGGGTCTGCAAACTCCTCTTTTGAATATAAAGGTTCTTATTAGCCAGGATACAAAGTTATAACAGCTGCGTACATAATAGGCTGACACCAGGAGATAAATATATGGGGCCTCCTTTACATGCCTATTGCCTCCCCAGTGCGTCACTTTTTTTGACGCACCGGCAGCGCAATGGGCTGTCCCATATTTCATGGCTTTTTATGGCACTGTAAACATGAGCTGCTTTCACTCATCACTCTGCATGAAAGGGGTGTTCCTTGGGTGTTGCTGTGAGAGTTCCCATGTGGAGAAGTGTGGCTCACTGGTTAGAGCAGGCAGACCCTGAAGCAGAGGTCAGACCCGGGACCAGGGTTCAATTCCCGACGCGGCAGGGTCTTGAGCTCAAATGTCCATGGACTCGATCATTCTCGCTTCGGTGCCTGACCTAATCATGGGTTCACACTCTGCAACTCTGGGCATTAAGCTTTCTTAATCTCCACAACGGCCCCCCCGCGGCGGGATGCCTGGCTTTCACCTTGGGATGCCCTGTAGGGGCTATCTCACAGGGAAAAACCAGGACGGGTTCCCAAGGCAAGCGCGGAGATACCCCTTTGGGGGTCGATTCTGGCGCTATATAAGAAACATAATAATAATAATAATGCAACAACAATGGAACCTGACACATTCCCAGATTTACAACGTTTTGTAAAGATGCAGCACATATAGAAAGAGGAAAATGCTATCAATTATTGTTTTTGTACAGGAAGGTGTCCATTCCTGCACAAAAACTATCATCCCCACAACGCAGTTACCCTTGCAACATAACGCTTTGGCGCACGGCTGCTGTTTGTGTGCTGGTGCAGGCGAAAAGGACAGGAATGCACCGTATCTTGTAGAGCCCATTCCTGACCTTTTATTGTGACGCACAGCAGGAAGGCTTTTTGCGCTGCAGTGCATCACAATATTGTAAATGAGGCCCAAGATATTTAATAACAGTTAGCATAATACTATGTGTTATTCAAAGGAAATCAAAGAGCGCATGTGCATTCACACTACTTATGCATCATTGCCGAAAATTGGGTTACTGATTGTGGGGGGTGAAACCCTAGTCAAGTAGAAACCATAATCCTTGTCAGGGTGAAATCAAAAGCAAACCCTAGGGGGGGCGTGGCCAAGATGGCGACGGAGTGAGACGCTCTTTCGTGTCCCTCCGGCGCCAAACCCAGCTAAGCATTGCCATAGCGGCTGAAGAGGCTTGATTCTCGCCTGTTTGGGCCCTGCAGTGGCTCCTGGAGCTGAAAGGGCCGACTCGGAGCGGTGGGAGTGACCGGGAGGGCCCCCGAGTTATCGCCGCGGCGGCGGCGGCCTGCGGCCTAGCGTTTCCCGGCCTGAAGTGGAGAGAGGTGTCGGACTTCCGGTTCGCGACTGTGCGGAACGGAGCTTGTCGGAGTGCGGACAGAGAGGCAGCACCGACCATCGCCAGCCGAAGCAACACTTCTTCGCCTGCTGGAAGCGGCAGACGGCGTGGGGCGTTTGCGAAGGAGTCCGGCGGGACCGGGTAAGTGCGGCGGCGTCGCTGCTTCCCCCTCCCCCCCCCGGGCCCATATCGGAGATCTGGCAGCGAGACTCAGCCGCGGTCCCCCCCCCACCAATAACTTTGAGGTACAGCCTGACGAGGGCTGAGGAGCCCCGGGGGACCGCGTTGCGCCAAATACCTGGTGGCTCGTCCCACAGGGCCAAGAGGAGGACTCTACGGAGGAGGCCCGGGGTCGGTGGGTGCGGGGCTCCGCCGCAGCCTGGCCGCCGGCGCATCCTGGTTCTGCATCGAGGTGGACGTGGAGGGACATTAGCGGGGGCTCACACCGGCCTCGCCACGCAGCTCCCGGTCGGCCGCGGGCTGACCCTGACGCACGGAGGCGGCTGCCCTCGAACCCCACGTTGGGGAGGAGACGGACCTCAGGCCTGGACCGGCGGGGCCTGCCGCCGTAGCGGCCGCGGCTCGGTGCCCATAACATCCTTGCTCCACACCAGCAACGGTCCTCCGGCTGAACTGCTCTGATGGACAGGGCTCCAAAGGGGCTGTTGCATACCGCGGAGCCGTGGGGATCCCGGCTGGGATTGCTGGAGGTGCGGTGCCCTAGACGACTGGAGGCCTGGGCTCCCCCCGGCTTGGGCCCTCGGCTTGGGAGACGCGGTGCATTGTAGCGGAGGAGGGTGACGCCGGACTGTCTCTTTGGGGCACTACAGACAGAGATTGCCTTCTTTTGGGGGTACCCGCAGTGCAGAGCGGGAGCACACTCCTATAGGGAGCTCACTGCTGCAGAGCGGCCTGGACAATTGGTGGCCATCACTGCGTGAATTTGGGCCCAATGAAAGCGGTCATTGCACCGGCCTGACTGGACTCTGCCGCCCTGCTGACCTCCCTTGATTGTGTCTGGTGGTCCCACGGCGCCCAGCACCCAGCCCTCGGATATCGCAGGAGGTGTGGAAGTGGTGCGAGTAGCGGAGGACCGGGTGGAGAGGTCTCATCTCCCTGCCGAAGAGCTTGTATCAGGATGTCCACCACACTGCGCAAGGGGAGGAATGGGAAAGATGGCGTGCCGAAATCGTCTCAGCAACCGGCATCCCCTGGAGCCAGCGGGTCATCCAAGCAATCGGACGATGATGCCCCCGCCACCAAGGCATTTATGACTGAACTCTTCGCCTCCATTAAAGAAGATATCCCCGAGCTGCGGGCCCAGCTGGCTTCGGACCTCCGAGAGATACGAAGAGATGTTGATGGCATCGGGGAGAGGGTCGCAACACTGGAGGACCATGATCTGAGTGTGGCGAACGATGTCCACCAGTTGCAGCAGGACATCATCCGGCTCACGGAACAAAACTCACACAGAAGACTTGGAGAACCGTTCCCGGCGGAACAACATCCGTATTCGCGCTGTGCCGTGGGATGGTGAAGCAGGGGACCTGCGTGGATATGTCCAGGCGCTCTTCCTACAGATCTTGGATGAAGAGGAGGTGCAGGACATTCGGATGGATAGAGTGCATAGAGTCGGCCTGCCCAGGCGCGGAGGGGGTCCCCCCCCGGACATTCTTGTCTGTGTCCATGACTTCCAATTGAAGGAACGCATCCTACGGAAGGCCAGAGCCATCCCATCCTTGCAATTCAGAGAGCATCGTCCGCAACTCTACCAGGACCTGGCGGCGTCGACCCTCCAGAAGCGGCGTGAATTCCGCCCCGTGACCTCCTACCTGCGTGAACACAATATCTCCTACACCTGGGGTCATCCCTTCCGCATCATCTTCCGGTGGCAGAACAGGCTGGCGCAGATTCGCTCTCTTCAAGTGACAAAGGATCTTCTGGGTCTGGAGGACGACGCACCAGCACAGGAGGCGAATGTTTCACAGTCGCGGAGGCGTCGCCGGTCCTCCTCATGGCATAGAGTGGGTCCATCTCCTGACCGGGTGCGGCCGGACCGCACTGCCAGTCTGCAGGAGAGGGGAGATGCGGTGGCGTCAGCGGCATCGGCCACGCTGGCGGACTCCCAGCAAAGCTCTGGGGCAGCCTGAGCCCTGATTCATGGTTGGTTTGGTGCCGGAGGGACGCGAGTCCTGGGATTCTTCGGGGCTGATTGTACTTTGGGAGAAGACACCCAGAATCATGGTCCTGGGGGACACCACTTCGGTCCCCCAACCCCTTTCCCCGTCCAAGGGGATCTTTACGGACTGTGGACTACTGGTGCTACAGTATGCAAGGTCCAGGTTCAGTGAGCTGTGGTTTTTCTTCACGTTTCTCTTGTTTTTCTGTTTACAGGGGGAGGGTGAGAGGGGGGCGACGAGGGGTGGGATTGCATGGGGGGGTTGGAGGGCAGGGGGGGAGTTGGGTTGCTAGGTGGTGGCGTCTGGAATGATTGCAAAGTTTACCTTGGGCTGTTTTCGCATGAGTGGATTGTATTCAAGTCTGCTGGGCTCCTGGGAGGGCTCATTGTCTGGATGGGTGTTGCCTTTGACCCTGAGGTTTTAGGCCGAGGGAGGTGCGGGGGGAGCGGTGAAGACTTGGTGCAAATTGGAACCTGGGGATCTTCTTGACTGCTATTGGGGGGAGGGGAGTGTGAGCAATTTATGAAGGGATACATGCAGGGGGGGGGGGGGTTGATTCATTACCATCCCAGTTAGTGTGGGGACTTGGAATGTGAAGGGCCTCAATTCACCCCAGAAACGTCAAAAAATTTGGAAATATATCACTGATCACCACTTAGACATTGTGGGTCCCCAGGAGACTCACTTAGCACGTAGGGATGTGCTTCGGTTACGACACAGACACTTCCCGCTCATTTATAGGTCCTCAGCAGCTACTAAACATAGGGGGGTGGCACTTATGTTTAGGGCGTCCCTTCACTTCCAACCTACAGGGGTCAGCAGCGATAAGGAGGGGTGTTGGTTGATGGTCAAGGGGGCACTTCATGGCACTAGTTGTACATTTGTGGTGGTGTATGTCCCTAATTCGGGGCAGAATGTATTTCTCCGGGATCTGCTGGACAGAGCGGGGGATTTTGTTGAGGGGCATTTGATACTTATGGGGGATTTTTACATGGTATGGGACGAAGGCTTGGACTGTTCTGGAACTAGGAGGGCGGGCACGGGGATTTTTTCTGGGGACACTCAGGGCGCGGTTAGTGACCTTGGATTGTTTGACAGCTGGCGCTTTCTGCATCCGCACACGGGACTACACATTTTAATCCCATGCACATCATACCTATTCCCGTCTAGACCATATCTTTGTCAGCCAGGCCCTCAAAGGGAATGTCCGCGACACTAGCGTTTTTCCTTTGTCAGTGTCTGATCATAGCCTGCTGGTGTTGGGACTCCATTGGCCAACGGGTGGAGATGGGACGAGGAGGTGGTATTTCCCGCCGGCACTTGTCCGGGATGACACCTCCTGTAGGGCACTGCGGAAGGCAATTGGGGACTTCTTGGCTCTCAACCCGGCTTCGGATACTTCCCTTTTTAATACCTGGTATGCGTGCAAGTCCTCCTTGCGAGGCACCTGCCTAAGTCTTAATGCCAACCTCAACCGCTTGCGGAGGAAGGAGCGGGAAGACTTGGAAACGGAACTAACGGCCCTGGAACAAGCTCACAAGGTCAATCCGTCTAGGTTGACCCTTAGACCCCTGACGGCTGTCAGGGGTAAACTTAAGGCCCATTATAACAATCACGCAGAATTTACCCTCCTTCAGCTTCGGCGTACCTCCTACTCGCAAGGGAATAAAATAGGCAAACACTTGGCTCGCCAACTGCGGGACAAGAGGGAGAGGGACTACATTGGGGGCATTCGGGACCCAGGGGGGATGTTACACCATAGGGATAAGGATAAAGCCGCTGTCTTTGGCCGCTTCTATGAGGCGCTATATAAGGGCGATCCCTTGGACTCAGTGGCTCAGGACCGCTTCTTAGCGGACCTCCCCATCCCACGGGTATCGAAGGAGTGGAATGACCATCTGGCTGCCCACATCACCAGATCGGAGGTGTTGGAGGCTATTGGGGACCTGAAGCTCCACAAGGCGCCGGGACCCGATGGATACACAGCATGGTTCTATAAATCCTTCACGTCGGACCTCTGTGACATCTTGGTGCCCCTCTTCAATGAAATGGCGACCTCGGGCCGAACAACGGGCTCCATGGCGGAGGCAGTGATCACGGTGCTTCTAAAGCCGGGTAAGGACTTGTCTCAATGCTCTTCATATCGCCCAATAGCTCTCCTTAATGTTGATGCTAAGCTATATTCCACCGTTCTTGCGCGTAAGCTGCAGGATTTGATGCCGGCAATAATTCACCCGGACCAATCGGGATTTATTAAGGGCCGCCAGACCCATGACAACTTGAGAAGAGTAATACATCTCGTAGAGAAGGCCTCTCGGTTTCATATTCCAGCAGTACTGGTGGGACTGGATGCAGAGAAGGCCTTTGACCGGGTGGATTGGGGTTTCCTGTTCCGCACTCTGGAGGCATTTGGTTTTTCGCGCCAAGTTATTACCATGCTGCGCGCAAATTACAGCTCTCCTACCTCCAGGGTTGTTGTTAATGGGCACGGCTCCGCCGACTTCGCCCATTCCCGGGGAACCAGGCAGGGCTGTCCTCTATCGCCCCTCCTCTTTGCTTTGAGCATTGAACCTTTGGCCCTGGCGGTGCGGGAGAGGGAACAGATACAGGGAATCCCCTTCACGGGGGAGCAGCATAAGATCTCCCTTTTCGCAGATGATGTTTTGTTGTCGCTAGGGGACCCGGCCCAATCCCTCCCACACGTCCAGTCATTACTTTCTAAATATGAGGAAGTAGCCGGATTCAAAGTCAATTTTGGCAAATCGTATATTCTGAACCTGACGCTCCCGCCGGCCGAGATGGGGCGACTCCGCCCACTCACGCCTTTGGCATGGGCGTCCGCCTCCCTGCTCTACCTGGGGGTGCACTTGACACCATCCATTGGGTCCTTATTCACGGCAAATTTCCCTACTATGCTTTCGGAGGTACGTAGAGAGTTGGAACGCTGGAAGCCGAAATACATCTCCTGGCTGGGCCGGATCCATGCCATTAAGATGGTTCTACTTCCCAAGCTCCTCTACCTTTTCCAGGCGCTCCCCATACCTATAGGGATGGATTTTTTCCGTTGCCTTAAGACCCTACTGCTGAAGTTCAGCTGGCAGGGCGGACGGGCGCGCTTTTCTTATGCAACACTGTGGCGCCCGAAGGAGGAGGGGGGGATGGGTCTCCCTGACATGCACCTGTACTATAAGGCGGCACAGCTGCGGGTACTAGTGGAGTGGTCGCAACAAGAGTCGGAGAAACACTGGCTGCATATGGACAGGAGTGTGGCGGGAAGGTCAATTTGGGATCTGGCCTGGAAACCAAAAGTGGACAGACCCAGAAACGCCTATATTAGTACGCCCACGAGCACTGTCCTGAAGGTATGGGACACAGTGACGGGGGATGATCGCTGGACGACATTCCCCTCGCCTTTTACTCCTCTGCATTTCAATCCAGCCTTTCCACCAGCGCTGCAGGAGGGGCCGTTCCGACTTTGGAGAGAGGGTGGCTGTAGAGCTCTTACGCACCTGTTTCACGGCTCGGAGCCGCTCTCATTTACTAACTGCATGCGTGACTTTGGCCTCCCGCCCTCTGAGCATTTTTGGTATGCCCAACTGATCCAATGGGCTACCTCGGCGGGCGTACGGGAAGCGGCAACTAGACCGCCCTCACAATTTGAGTCCTTTCTCCTACGGACGGCCACGATGAAGGGAACTATTTCCTTCATATATAAACTCTTGCTTCGTACTACGATCTCTCCTCGTCCGCGTTATATGGACCACTGGGAGGGGCTTTTGGGGAGGGACATTGCGGAGGACGAATGGAAGGGTCTCTGGCGTGACATTAAGGCTCACAATCATTCAGTGGACTTGCGGGAAGCTCACTTAAAAACTATGTTTGACTGGTACATGTACCCCTCCAAATTGCATCGCATATTCCCGGCATCATCAGATCGCTGCTGGAGGGGCTGTGGTTTGTTGGGAGATTTCAGCCACATATGGTGGGACTGTCCAGTTATACGGCCCTTCTGGACGGAAATCTTGTCACATATCAAAGACATGCTGGGCTATCCGATCCCGGAGTCCATGGCCTTTGTTATCCTAGGCCTTCGGGATCCACTACTGGCATACCAGACAAAGGCGGACAAACGAATAATGTGGCTATGTCTAGGAGCGGCTAAACTTACTTTGGCTGTGGCCTGGAAGAAACCCGCAGCACCGGCGCTTTCTTTGTGGCACGCGAGACTGTGGAAGCTGATAAGCATGGAGAGATTGGCAGACATCTTCCTGGGCAATTTTAAGAACTTTGTGTTTCGATGGGGGCCTCTGGTCCGATTATTATCACGAGGGTTGCCATCAGCGGTCTGCCCATCGGCCCTCTGAGCCCTTCATCTTTTTCAGATTTAAGTGACTAGAGTGTATGAGTGACAGCGAATGAGTTTGTGTGGTGGCGCCACCACCTTGGGGGGAGGGAAAGTTCGGGGGGATGGGAGGGGGGGAGTTTGGGGGGATGGGGGGGGGTTCTGTAGTGTTGCGGCATTTCATGAGAAGCAGGGATCGGTGGCGTCCACTGGGGGCTGTCGTGCTCAGTGAACTCGCAGGAGTGACATTTTCCCTTGAGGAGGTGACTGAGGCTTCCGGGACCATTGAACTATCAGCTCATGCACTACTGCTGGACTTCCTAGTACCAGGAAGAGCTAGTTGCTGGACATTATCCTAGCAGTGGTGCCTCTCGGGGTCTGTGCCCAGACCAGCATATGTATTATTGAGCTATTGCCGCCCGCTTTCTTCTCTTTCTCTCTCTATATTTCTTCCTTTTTGTCTACTATGCAATAAATAAAACTTTTACAAAAAAAAAGCAAACCCTAAATTGACCTGTGCTCAACCCTCTGGTAGTTTGGCACAGAACAGTCTGGCTCAACTTAGAAGCAATATGTAAAGTATTTATGCAGCACTTCAAACAGTAATAAAGAGAAACACACACAAGAACGATCATCAAGCAACTTAAAAAAATGTATGATTTAATAAATACTTTCAGGCCACAATGACAAAGATCAAATCAGTTGAACTGCAGATATGCAATTTTAAATAGTTATGTGAAAATAGCACCAAAAAGTGCAAAGTGCCAACTGTGGATATATGATTGCGCTAGACCGGGACAAAGTCACAAGTTCAGGGTGGCCACGTTGGAGTGTGGGCCGGCTACATGCTCCAAGTTAGGGTCGCTGAACAAACCTTAAATACTTAAATACTGGTTGTGAAGAGTTGCTGAGTTCTGCGTCGAGTATGCGGTTTGCAGCCGAGACGATGAACGGCCCAGATCAGAGATGCGTTGTGCAGAGTCAGTTCTAAGGAGCTGCAAGGCTGCAATGCGAGGTCCTGCATAGTCATCGAGGAGGCCTACGACGAGGGAGTTTGAGATGTGTAGTCCTGCGTCAAGGATGCATTTCGCATTGGCTGTTTCCAAGGAAGCTGAAGGGCTTCCGTGAACGAAAGGCTTGCAATGTGAGGGCCTGCATCGGGGATGCGTTGCTGCATCCGATGAGTCAGTGGCTGCAAGGCGATGAAAAGTCCTGGAGCTGGGAGAGTCCTGTAGCAGAGGGGCTGCATTGGTTTTGCTCTGGGCTATGTCGCACAGCAGAGGAGATGCGTTGATTCTGTTGGGTCCACATTTGGGCTGGCAGAACACCTTCAGACCCTCTTCCAAGGGTCAAAGACTGGGGGGCACCATTTGGCTGGGTAGAACTCACAGATGGCAGAGTCCAGGTGCTGAGTTTAAGGTTGTTGGGAGCCTGTTTTGTCCCTGAGGCTTCTGATCAGCAGGCCAGCCAACTAGCCTTTGAAATCATTCTGGGGTCCTGGGTTCAGAGTTGCAGGTCCAGCTGTTCTCTCCCCGGCAAGAGGGCAGCACAGCAGGGCAGCAGTCCTTCAGAGCAGCATTCCAAGAGAGAGTGTCAGTCCTTTCAGCAGCACGACACTCCTTCTTCCTGGCACAGTCCACAGGTCCAGAAGTGTACTAAAGAGTTGGTGTCTGAGGTAAAATATGTATACCTTTTGCTCACTTTGAAGTGGCGAAGCTTCCAGAGGATTCCATCCCACAG
The DNA here is from genome assembly GCF_964263255.1 of Lissotriton vulgaris. Classification (NCBI taxonomy): domain Eukaryota; kingdom Metazoa; phylum Chordata; class Amphibia; order Caudata; family Salamandridae; genus Lissotriton; species Lissotriton vulgaris. The sequence goes on along the minus strand of NC_141685.1, from coordinate 437,884,140 downwards.
AGGTTCTTGGAATTTCCTGCCTCCCTGCCCTGGCCCCAGACTGGCTTGGGTCACAATAGATTAGTGTCGACCCCCTTTGTGAGAGTGCTCCAGCGGGGCCTCTGTGATGTGCAAGTGTGGTAAGTGGCAGCTCCTCCCCCACGTTAACTCAGAGTGACCCATCCTGCCAACAGCTAGCTTCCCTTTGTCTCAAAGTCCAGGAACAATACAGACAGACCAACTGCCAACTACACCTAGTCATGTGACCCTGGCTACAGGCAGTAGGCACCAAATGGTGGGACAAGAAAATGCCATCTTTCTGAAAGTCAGTCACCTACTATAAGGGGACGGGCCTAAGAAGTCAGTAGGGCTAAGTCACTCAAAATACAAACACCACTCAAATCGCCAATATTGCCAATACTTAATAGCAGTTATGACCATTAATTTTATAATACATACGTCAGAGCAAAATAATTTCTATATCTGACATTGCAGAACACAGAAAACAAAATATGTGAACACATCAAATTACAATCACAAACATTACAAAACATTACATACATTATAACATACAAATGGAACTGTCTGAATTTGGCTGCCCAAGAGGAAATGTTATTTGATTATGATCAAAAATCTGACTTTACCATTAAAGAGGACGTCTACTTGCAACTCTTTAGACACCAAATACGACATGTCCACCTGTTCCCAATTGGAAGGTACAGCTTATTAAATGTAATATGGTATCGCTAATGTTATCTATGGGAGAGGTATGCATTGCAGTAGTGAAAAACACACTTAGGAGTTTGTCACTACCAGGACATGTACTAAAAGGTGCATGTCCAAATTTAAAATACATTGCATCTTGCCCTCCAGGCTGTGTAGGACCTACCTTAGGGGTGTTGTCTATGTGTTGACAAGAAAGGTTTTGGCTTGGCATGAAGTTTAACTTGCCGGGTCAAAATGTCAGTTTAAACTGCACATAAGGGCATTAATGGCAGGCCTGAGGCATGTTTAAAGTGTTACTTAATTGGGTGGCACAATCAGTGCTGCAGGCCCGCTAATAGCATTTAATTTACAGGACCTGGGCAAAGGTGGTGCCACTTTCCTATTGACTTACAAGTAAATAAATGTGTCAGTTGAGTATAAGCCAATTTTACCATGCTTAGGGGAGAGAGCACAAGCAATTTAGCACTGATAAGCAGTGGTAACATGCACAGAGCAGAAGAGGCTGGTGTCATGGCAGAGTGGTGTGACGGGTGGAGGGAGGCCGGATGACAACAAAAATATAAACAAAAAAACTAAAAAAAAGAACTTACCTGCTGCCCTCTGCATCGCCGCTCTTTGGCTCCTCTCTGGCTCCAGTTCACTGCAGCACAGATACTCAGACTCCTGTGCGGCCGATCCAGACGCTGCTCTCATGCTCCCAACTCCCTGTATTTACGATCCTAGAGAGACTGGGAGCCTGTGCTTGCTGTCTCTAACCCAGCAACACAGCTCAGGTTGGAGATATCTCGGTGTGCATGTTGGTTTGGCCGTCCTGAGACGGCTGGCGAAACCGACATGCACACTGACAGCAGTGCGCACCACTCCTCCTGCAGCATGTCACCAATTATGCCCCACCCCCTAGACTCGCCCGGGAAAGAAAAATAAAATGATAATATGTTTTGAGGTTGCTGGCAGGGAGAGGTGACGCTCCTCCGCCATATTGGAGGAGCCACCACTGGCACAGAAATCTAAAAGCCAACAAAAACAGGTTCTGAAAACAAAAGGCAAAAGGTTTGGAGATAACCCTACAGAAAGGTCAAAGTCCAACAATAATGAACTGTTAACATGAATTAGGAAGAAACGGATTTTATTTGTGTGTACTCTGCATGTAGGAGAGTATAATTGGGTTGTAGAGAATGGATAAAGATAACACCGTCCAAGACCTACAGGAAGGGGACGTTTACTAAGAAAAGTGGAGCTGACGTCTGGCACATCCTGAGGCCCTTCATCCAGGGGCGACTTCAAAAACACATTCCAGAGCTGATGGGAAGGGGAAGTGAGCTGTGCCTTGTGTTGCAATGAGACAGAAGATACGGCTGGAAACTATTTTAGCTTCAATGTGTTCTTTATACCAATCTAAAATGTGATACAATATTATACCCTTCTGTGTAATACAATAATGGATTAACTATAATATGAAATAAATATAGCAGCCTGAAAAAGACTACAGTCACTTTACCTAAGATGACAAAAATGCTTGGAGCGGGGTGTTGATGGATTGAGTAATAAGGCCGGCCCACATTAACCTCCTAGGGAGCATTGCTTAGGCAGAGGAAACGTAGAAGCCGTAGGTCTAATATGCAAGGTTTTTTCTGTTTCCTTTATGTTTTAAAGTTTTATGATGTGACCTTCACTGATGCTGCTCAGCTAGTTCCATTATGCAGCTTTGTAATGGGCAGTCATTCAGGAATGTCGTTGTTTTTCTAGCCTTTCCTGTATTGTTGTTTTTTAAACATTTTTTGCATGCATTACAAATTTACTATGATTACCAATTTTCCAAATTCAATGTATTTTTTATCTAGGATATAAAGATGGATAATGCTACTGAGAAGACAAGTAGGCCTTTAACTCAGCCCGTTCATCAAGTAGCAAACCTCAAAGATTCAAAGCGACATGAATCATGGATTGAGCGGTTTGGAAAACTTGAAAAGGCTCTTTGTCTGTGTGATACAAAAAATACCGGTACAGAAACACCTTTAAGATTGTAAATGGAGGTTTTAAAGACTAGCGTATATGTTGATTTTCACTGACTATACGATTTGAGCATGCGCTTATATGTATAGCGCACAATGCTGTTTGACAATATTTTGTGCAAAATTGCATTTTAAGGCAGGGAGCCGAAAAGGCCCAGATCCGGTTTCAATTTTGAAGACAACCAATGGCCAACTAAATTTTTTCCATTTAGAAACATTATAAACACATTTACCTTATCTGGATATTTTGAAATTGTGACATTGACCTGTCCATCTTGGACCTTTGTTCGACAAACTCAATTTAAGATATTTTTACAGCAAGCCTAATGCATAAAGTATTACAAAACTGAATTAGCTAATTTCAAGAGAAAGAAATTATTTAAGGCACACAGTTATGCTCTAAAAACTTGTTTTATTGTGTTTTCGTATTTTCTGTGGTGACATTCTTTTTTATTTATTATTCTAACTTTATGATTTTACTGCCACCCTTCAAACAAGGAGCCTTGGGCTTACACCAACTTACATTTTTCGAAAATATACAGGGCTACAATGAGTGATTTTTTACAGTCTCTATATTGAATGCTGTAATAGAGTGAATGGAAAGCATGCAGTACAGAGTTGTTAGATGTGTAGGTGTGTGTAAATGTGCGTGTGTGCGCATGTGTGTAAATGTGTGTAGGTAAGACTTTACATATGAGGGTGTTTGGAACCGTCTGAGTTTGCTTCAATAGCCAAATCGCCAAAAATGTACTACCTTTCCGTGGGACATCATTTTCACCCTAGTAAAGAAATCCCGAGAAACAAAGCTAAATGGCTCCTGGACAGAGCTAAATAGGAAAATACTTGCCTTTACCAGTCCATTAGGCCCCTGTAGTGGATTTTCTTTAAGGGACAGAGATCACTTTTTAAACGAGAAGCATGCTCTATGAGAAGTAGGACAGGTATAACCTGAAAGGGGAAGTGCGCACAGAACAAGATGCCATACAGACATTAATCAGTACATGTGAGGAGGCTGATACATTTAGTCATTCCGTTTTATTGTGATCCTTTTTGATCTGTGGCTTCTATTCCTAGCCATGCTGTGTTCGTGGCCATCAAAGTCGCATGGCTTTCCTTTTTAACCATCTGATAATCCTCCATCCACTGCAGCACAGCTCATTCAAGGTTTAAAGGCAATACATGAGTATGGGAGCCTGTGTTTACATGTGTAAACAATAGCAACCTATGTTGAACCATGACCGTGACAACAGAGCTTGTAGGAGGAAAGGATACATGGAGAAGCAAGGTAACGTGTAGGACACAACAAAGCCTGGTGAGAGGACACTTTTAAGCTACAATGGTGAAGAAGGCTCAGTAATTAGTAAGTAGTAAGTGAAGCAAATGTGTTTAAGCAAAACAAAATATTGACTTTTAATTCCAAAGCCAGGATATAATAAGACTCCAGCAACACCTATGAATGGACAAAAATGCTAAGAGTCAATCTCCCCTCCTCCCCACCGAACCCCCTACCAAGCCTGAGAAAATCAAGCATCACAAACAATATTTGCCAAGGCAACCTGTACACTAGTATGCCAAACAGCAACATTGTTTCTATTAGCGACTTCTTGTTTGTCACTTGCAGCATAGCAGTGCTAACCAAACAAATTAATACAAACTGCTTTGACATGTATTAATACTGCCTTAAAAAGTGACAACACACCACCTTAGAGGGGACGGAACTCCCAAACAACAAAACACAAACTAAAGCTAATATCCCACATTTGTCAAGATAAAAAACAATGAAGCCCACATAAATCAGAGACTGGGAAGATACTGGCTAAAAGAAAACATTGGTCCAGATCCAGCTAAATGCAGGGTTCAAACAAGATCCAAACCACAGACATCCATGGCTGATCATCGAAACCACAGATTATCATGGATTCTCAAAGGACATGAAAGTAGGAAATAATTACTAAAGCAGCCCACAAATGAATCTCTAAGCCATGTTTGATTTGTCGTGCATGATGGGTGCCCAATTTTGTCATAGTGCTAAGTTTCTGTCATTGAGGTAACGCACTTTTTTCTTATTAAAGTTGGCTTCGCACCACAGCATTGCAAGTCTCCATTTTTCTCTTTAGGAGTAATGGTACAAGTTTGTTTATAGATCATATAAAGTGGAGACGAGAGACAGGGATATTTTAAGAGAAAATGGTAAACCCTCTCTAGTCAAGTGCATGAACATATCCATAATGCTACCCTCTCCATCCACACCTTCATCAAGGACCATGAAGGGTGTCTAGTAGAAACTTTAATATGGAACATGGCTATGTTTGCGAGTATATGTTAAAAGAATTCTAATCTATGTCAAGTGGTAAGCTTCATTTTGGGGTTCGATGATTCTGTGTAGGATAAGACACCCAGTGTATTCCATGTAATGTAACGGGTGACTATGTAGGTTACCAGTGCACAATATTTCTTGTGGTACTGTGAACCCGTTTCTTCCCCTTCTGCCACAGCGTTCTCAGCTAAATCCCATGTAGGTGTAGAGAGGACACTTAACTACACTACCATAATGTCATCCGGGGAAAATCACACAGTAAACTTGGGTGAGGGTGAGATCACAATTTTATTATAGCGCCTACACATGTTAACAAAATTTTTTGATTATTTAATTTGTTATCATTGGCAGTATCAACTCTGCATCTTTGCTAGCTTGATTGTGGAGTCACAGCACTCTTCACTACTGGGGCATCATTTGTCGATGGAAATCCTAAAAGGCAGCTATGTTTCCAGAAGTGTTGATAGTCTACTATTTTTGAGGACATATTCCATACCACTTCCCCGTAAATCAACCCCTATCTGAGGTGTCTATTTGAGGCCTTTTGTTGCCTGTACTTTCAGAGCAATTTCTTCTCTTCCAGGAGAGACCTGGCACTCGTTGAAAAACTGAGAGGAGTAAAATCTTGTGAATGGGTGACTTATGTATTTGAAATTTCCCTGAGATGCCTTTAATACATTACTAGTATGTTGCAGTGCGAGTTTAACTGGGTATCTTTCATCTTAGATTTCAAAAGTCCTTGAGGTGTGGTATTCTGTTGTGAGGTCTTGTTATGTGTTTGTGTATATGAAGGTAGACAGACGCCCAGCACCAAAAGAGTGGTAATTTCCTGGGCTCTCCATCTTGACCATTTTTATGGCATCCAGCTGTCATCATTCAGTCGGGATATCCAGTAGTCAAAGATGCCGCCTTGATGAGCTCTAGCATCAGATGATATCTGGTGGAAGGAAGTATACATGTTGCCTTTATATTGTGATGTCTACCCATTTGGACATTATATAGTGGTAGAGACTGGGTCACAAAGTAACACAAGATCTGTCAGAATTTCCTCATCTTATCATGTATGGGCCATAGAATTTAGAACAATTCATTCACCAATTGTTTCTTTTCACTTCAGGCAAAATAGAAAAGGACCGAGCAAAGCGACTGATCCACAATTATAACCACATCTACAATCTGGCATTGAGCCCCCTTAGGATTGACCAAGCACTTCAGAAATTTCATTGTGGAGACTCAGTGACACTAGAACCAGTATTCCAGTACCTGAAAGAGTTATAATATGTACCTATCTTCCTTTGCATCTGAATATAAAGTGAAACTTGACAAGAATTTTGAGAAGGAGAAAATATTTTTGAAATAAATGTTAAAACAACAAAACATCATGTTAACATTTCCTCACCAATACACAGTTGCCATGTTTTTCTCTTTATGAATACATTGATCAATAGTTTAAAAATGCTCATGAATATTTCCAGAATGGAGAATGGTTATTTTAATTTACAGTCATTTAAAAGGAAGTTAAAACATTTCCGCCACTGCTGTGTTAATGCAATGAATTTCTCTACATGTAATCAATTGTTAGTAAATAATTGATTATGTTTAATTGCTCATTAAAAAAATGATTGCAAAATTGTATGCAGTGCACTTTTCTATCAAATGCCTTAGCAGAGGCAGGCGCCCCTATAGTTTTGCTTTCTAATTGACATGTGTAGGTCTTTTTAAAAACAAGCATTTGCCCGTCAATAGGTCTGGCTTTAATGTGTTGTACACTGCACTGTCACAGGCACACTGCTCACTCTGTACTCATTTTAGCAGAGTCTTTACTTCTGATGTAGTGGGAATAAGAGAGAGAACCAAAGAATAATGTTTCCCTGCTTTTGTGTGATGAAGCTTGTGAGAAAGCATGTGGTGCTTGAAGTTAGGATTAGGGCTGGACTGGGTACTTAAAACAGCCCTGGCAAGAATGATATATTCAGCCCCCATGTGCAGATGTGCTAATGTGTGCTAGAATCAGAGCGGTTCTTTCATGTTGCAGCCGGGATGGCATAACGTGCACCACCATTCCTGAAGGCCAAACCAAGTGTCAAAACCTGCCTCTTGGGGCTCCAGGCTTCCTGGAGATTGCCGGCTTTCCTGGTTGGCAAGTCTAGCCATGGCTGGGAAATCCAGGGGAAGTGTCTTGTGCATCGTGCATAGGGTGCTAAGCAAGAATAGTTTATTGATTGGGAACTCGTGGATGAAGTCCCACTGGAATTTAACAGAAACAAGCAGAGGTGAATTAAGTAACAGACAAGGTAGCTGCATTTCACAAATCTGACAGATAGGCTATTTAGTCAAGCCAGAAAACACGGAATTCCTCTGATTCAAAAGGGATTAAATGGCTACCTGATCACCAACATCCTCCATTCAAGGCAGTGGAAAAGAAAGATCTTCCTTATCCTACTCAAAAGTGAGTAATGTAAGAACAAACTTGGTAGAATGTAAGGTCAGAGTTGATAATAACTCAAATATGTGGGCAATGAACTAGCCACAGGTGAAATGAATGTTTAAGTCTAAGGATGAATCCCTTGATTTTATCTATTTAAGTTTGAAGGGATTTTGATAATCAAACAGGAGAATGAATCTAGAAATACTGAAGTTAAAGCGGAAAATCAGTGCTACCTCTTTGTTGTATCACAATTGAATATTAACAGTGTAGTTCAAAAGGTAAAGTAAAAAAAACAAATCATACTGACTAAAGGAGTTAAATACATATTAAAGAACTCAATAAAGTAGACAATAACTCTTAATAGATCAATGTTCAGTGTTTATACTTTTAAAAGAAAAAGTACTTTAATTCACACACACCTAAATACTTCACATAAAATCACATTCTTATACAATGAAAAGGAAACCTATCCATCAACAAGTGAACTAGAAATATATGTCAGATCTCTTAAGGACTTATTACGAGTTTGGTGGTCCTCCTGTCAGCCCGCTACCACTGTGCCAACAGGTGGGCCGCCAAGCCCATAGTGTGCCTGCCCGCCAGATTATGAGTGCCTCACAGCAGAGGGTTGTTAGGCTCATAGGAGAACTAAACATGCAGCCCACCGTAATGACAGCAACTGCAGCACGTTCCTGCATGGTGGGGCATGCATGCCCACTATGCAGGAACAGGGGTGCGATTACAGGGGGAACAACATGTACTCCCCCCGCATGCACCCCTAGGCCCAGATCCGGCAGGGGGCCCTATTAGGGCCTCCTTAGTTGCGTCTGTGGCACCATCTTCATGGCGGGCTCACCGCCATGAAAAGGGCAGTGAAAAGGCAACTCCTAATATGCTCAGCGTGCCGGCAGCAGCAACGCCAGCATATTCAGGCAAGTTGCAGACTGCAGGCCCAGTGGTATCCTTGATCCAGGCAGAGCCAGCGGTCTCATGGCGTTCCAACTGCCACACTCAGAATACAGTGGGTGGACCCACAGTGTGACAGTAGTCAGACCGCCACCACGAGTACGGCGCTGTACTTGTAATAAAACCCTTAGTGTTAAACAATCTATAGGCCCTTCCTAAAGTGTAGGGGGCCTTTTCTCTTTGGCGTGCTGGAGGCTCCATACCTCGGCCTTTCAAACTGGGGATGAAGTAACCCTTTCAGCACTTGAATCTCAGGGTAATGAGGCAAATAAGTCAGAGTCTGATTCAGAGAGTGTAAGGGAGTTAGGCAATCAAAAATTCTTTAAAAAGGAAAGGTACTGTAAAGAACGCACACCCCATCTTATAATTACACACACAATTACAAATGTTTACAAGACTTTAGATGGAATTGCAAATTGAAACTCCTCCTAAATGTCCCTCAAATATTTGTTGGGAGCAAATCAGATACCCATAACAATAATATGAGTGCACCTAACCTGGTACATCAAGTTGGTAAACAGTCTTTACCACGCAGTCTTTACCAAGCAGCCTTTAACACGCATGCCTTTACAACGGAGATGCCTTTGCCATGCATGGTAAGTATATAAGGTAGGTGTGTGTGCGGGGTTTATGTATAAAGTGGTAAGGCTTCATTTAGGGTTCAGGGGTGGATCATGGTAAAGGGAGGTATAGCTAATTGTAGGAGAGAGTAGGGGCAAAGGAAGGTAAGAAGTACATTTTAAAACGGGTCTGATTGTGAGGGTCCCACCTACAAAAGAAAGAAAATATTTAAATGAAATATTAAATTTAGGAGTTAAGGGTAGGTAGTATTAAAGAGATGTATGGGTAATTTTAAAGTTATGGGTGGGAGTAGTAAACAAATGATAAGCATCATAAAAAAGGAGGTTTGGGGGTTCCAATAGTAAGAATAAAAATAAATATTAATTGTGCTTGTGAGAATAGCTATATATATATATATATATATATATATATGAATCCAAAATTCCTGTCCACCATCCAGGGTACAGAAAAAAGGTCGGGACGCTCCGGGATGTTCAAAAGTGTTTATTTACCAACAAAGGTTAACAAAGCTTTGTTAACCTTTGTTGGTAAATAAACACTTTTGAACATCCCGGAGCGTCCCGACCTTTTTTCTGTACCCTGGATGGTGGACAGGAATTTTGGATTCATTTCTTCAAAAACGCCGGTTTTGAGGGAGGGACCGCTGTGAAGTTTGAGCCCAGGATTACCGGCACGCTGTGCACAAAATATATATATATATATATATATATATATATATATATATATATATAACCTACTGGCGATAGCCAGTAGGTATACATAGTTAGGATTATTTCTCTATGGAACTTTTGAAAATTCTATGTCTAATAACTTTGGCGTTTGTTGACGGAATCGGCTGAAATTTTCAGGAAAATGGCACATTTTGTTTCTGAGCAGCCCCTGAAAATTTGGGGGGGGTTCGTCAAGGGGGGGCCGAGAAAAAAGGGGGGTCCCAAAACGCGTTTTTCCCATGTTAATTTCCATAGGGCGTTTGGCCTCACTTTTAGCTCGAACGGCTGAATGGATTTGCACGAAACTTGGCAAAATTGTAGGGACTGTTAGCCCGATGTGCCTTTGCTGGGTCTCAATATATGTGCTCCAGTGGATTTTGAGAAATTAACGTTTTAAAAAATTTATATATCTGTGACAGCGTCCCAGATAGCACTCCAGATCGCGTACTTTTCGCGTCACGGAGCTTTGCGAAGCGATGCTGATTGGCTCTCCGGTGTCTGTCAACATTCTAAACAGTCCGGTGCGGCCGCCATCTTGTCTCTCGGTAGGATCGAGAGACAAGAAGAGGTTAAAAACGAAGGGGGAATTTAATGAAAGGGGGCAAGGTAGACCCCTCTTGACCCCCTAGGAATGATGTTGGGGTTATTAAAGGGTCCCGTGGGGAAAATAAAAAAAATTTGATTTTTCACGGTAGAAGCGCTTCTCAGTTCGCGAACCGGGTCGCAAACTAACGGCTGAATGGGTTTGCACGAAACTTGGCAAATTTATAGGGACTGTTAGCCCGATGTGCCTTTGCTGGGTCTCAATATATGTGCTCCAGTGGATTTTGAGAAATTAACGTTTAAAAAACAGATATATCTGTGACAGCGTCCCAGATAGCGCTCCAGATCGCGTACTTTTCGCGTAACGGAGCTTTGCGTAGCGAAGCTGATTGGCTCTCCGGTGTCTGAGATCATTCTAAACAGTCCGGTGCGGCCGCCATCTTGTCTGTCGGTAGGATCGAGAGACAAGAGGAGGAGAAAAACGAAGGGGGAATTTAATGAAAGGGGGCTAGGTAGACCCCTCTTGACCCCCTAGGAATGATGTTGGGGTTATTAAAGGGTCCCGTGGGGCAAATAATAAAAATTCGATTTTTCGCGGTAGAAGCGCTTCTCGGTTCGCGAACCGGGTCGCAAACTGGTAGCGAAACGTGAATTCGCCATTTTGTGTTTCGATTTCATTAAATTACTAGGTATAAGGGGGTACGGGAGACGTATCCTGACCCCTTTTGTTTTCTGAGGGTGGCTGAGGAGGCTCATATATGTTGATACATGTCTTCCAGCGGCTGTGCGTGAGCGTTTTTTTTTTTGCTGCGTGACGTCTGTTAACGTTCGATTCGATGGAAATCAGGAACTGTTGACCGCCATTTTGTCACTGCGAGTAAATATTTTGTTAAAAATAATTGTTATAAATTAATCCTTATTGATAAACATTGTCTGCGCCATCTTGTCTTTTTTGCAATGCCACACTTTTGTTGAGCACGGCAGCCATTTTAGATGCCTTGACCAGACCCACTCTCTGCACGCCGCCGATCCTCAGCATGGCTCCCCACCCTCGCAAGCATCTCGCCCACGCACTGGTCACCCCCGCTCTCTCTCTCATGCATGGGCCAGAAACCTCCTCCCATGTGCGCTGCTCTTCCCTGAGAATCACACCCTGTGCCCGCCCGACACCACCCTTTCATCCTATTCACTACCGCACCCTCTGACACTCCTCTTCCTCTGTGTCCGATTGTCCAGGCCGGTCCCAGGCTATCACCTAGCCCTGCAGATGTAGTTTATGGCCCCAGCTGTAGAGAATCACCCCTCTTCAAAGGAGTTACAGTAGATCAAGGCCCCCACCCGATGATATCCGTCACACCACACGCGTTCCTACTATCTGATAACCATCCTGTATTGTGCTTGGGGAGGGGATTCTCACTGTGAGGGTGTGTGGGACCGAGCCTGAAGCGGAAGATTCCAGGGATGCCTCTTTGTACATCAAAGTTTTTACAATTATGTGTCACATTAAAAATATATAGCACTCCAACAAAGTAGTAGGATTATAACACTTTAATAACTTATAAATATATAGAACGCAACAAAAACAGTAAATACATTTAAACATTTTTTTGAAAAAAGAAGCAACAATGGTCAGTAGCTGTGTTTTGTGCGAATAGTCCCAAGGCAGCACAACGTGCTGAGTTCTGGACGGCACCCAGGTGATGTTACCTGGGTGCCGCACTGGTTTTTGGTATCCTACAATGCAGCTCCGAAAAACGGCGTGGGGCGTCCCGGGGGGTGCGCGGGGAGGCCTCGTCAGTAGCGGTCTGTTGTGCGAATAGTTCCAAGGCAGCAGAACGCGCTGAGATGTGGATGGCACCCAGGTGATGTCCAGTAAGTTGTCGCACTGGTTTTGGCATCCTACAATGCTGCTCCGAAAAACGGCGTGGGGCGCCCCGGGGGGGGGGGGAGGCGGCGTGAACGGGTCTCCCCAGGTGGAGGCTCGTCTGCTGTACTGGGGCGCCCCTTTACCGTTTCAGTTGCCATTCCGCCCGCTTTTGCTACACTGTGCCTCATCCTCCATTCAGCTGTTTATCGCCCGCTCTTGCGGCTACAGCGTCTCGCTCACCATGTAGTTGAGTTGCGCCCACTCTTGCGGTGCAGCGATAGGCGGCTGCCACGGGACTCTTAAAATGGCGGACGGCTCTTCGGATTTGGGCCTGGTCCACTAAAATGGCCCTGGGACACCTTGGAACTCGGACGTCCCCTGAGCCTTGAAGATTTTACAAAAGTCTTGGGGGCTCCCGACTCCTGCAGGCTTCCGGTGGGGAGCGGCTGCCATGATTGCTCGCGGAATGACCACGACGGAGCCACGAGATGGTGGTGCTCTCAGGCTGACGCCAGCTTCAGTCTGAAACATCTAGAAACAAGGTGGGGCTTTCATCGTTTGGGAAAAAAAATGTTTTAATCCAATGAAAAGTGTTATTTTTAGGTTATATGATCAAGCCTTCCATCATTAGGAAACCAAAAGTAAAATGAACCAATGAAAAGTTTTATAAAGAAGTCACATGACCTGTTATGCTTACGTTACGCGCTGCTATAAAAAGCGTAGAAAATCCGTTGGCACGTGAGGAGGCGTCAGTAGCGGACCGATGTGCGAATAGGCCGAAGGCAGCACAACGCGCCGAGATCCGGATGGCACCGAGGTGGTGTCCAGCAAGTTGCACTGGTGTGGCCAACCTGCAATGCTGCGCCGAAAGTCGGCATGGGGTGCCTGGGGGGGGGGAGGTGGCGCAAACTGGCCTCTCTCGCCTCCCCAGGTGGAGGCACCTGATGTGCAGTGCGGCGCCCCTTACCGTTTCACTCGCCGTCCAGCAGAGTTGCGCCCGCACTTGCTGCTACAGTAGGCCGAAGGCAGCACAACGCGCCAAGATCCGGATGGCACCGAGGTGGTGTCCAGCAAGTTGCCGCACTGGTGTGGCCATCCTACAATGCTGCGCCGAAAGTCGGCGTGGGGCGCCCCGTTGGCCTGTGAGGTCGCGTCAGTCAGTGCGGGCTGTTTGAGAAAGCAATGTGATGCTGTGCGTCGCCCCCAAGATGGAGGCTCCTCGGCTGCAGTGGGGCGCCCCTTGGTGTTTCACTCGCTATCCAGCTGAGTTGCGTCCGCACTTGCGGCTACAGTAGGCCGAAGGAAGCACAACGCGCCGAGATCTGGATGGCACCGAGGTGGTGTCTAGCAAGTTGCCGCACTGGTGTGGCCATCCTACAATGCTGCGCCGAAAGTCGGCGTGGGGTGTCCCGTTGGCCTATGAGGTGGTGTCAGTAGCGGACCGATGTGTGAATAGGTCGGAACCAGCACAAGGCGCCAAGATCCGGATGGCACGGAGGTGGTGTCATAGTTGAGAGTTCTGAGCAGCGCTTGTAACACTGTCTGAAGCTTATTTGCACCTGCTGCAGCTTCACTATTGCCCTGGTGTGGCCAAAGATCGCCCATGACATAGGCGGCCGGCTCCCATGGTCCGGCGGAACTTTTTTCCTTTTCCTTTCTGCATCTTGTCCCACAATCCGTTTGACCTTTAGACACGACCAGGTCCCTGAATGTGTGCAGGGGGACGCTATTGATTGAATCAAAATGGCGGCTTCACACAAAGCTGACTCAAGCGTTGCTGGTGATGCTATACAGACAAAAAATGGTTTTCAGTTTGTACATTCTTCAGGATTTTTCCATCCAAGTCTGCTTGAGAGTTTGTAGAACAATGGCTTTAGATCTTGCCCTCCCTTCTTTTGACTGTTGGTTCTTGTTGCCTATCTCTTCTGTTGTCATTTAACTGAACCTTTTTTGACTGCCGAAAGGGGTTCTGGTCCGACCGCTGGTTGGTGGAGACATTTTGACTATATCCTGGACCTGCCCGGCCTCGCCCAAAATGGCGCCGGTATAAATGGGACTCGTAACTCCTTGTTGTGTACTGGTTGCACAACCTTGATATCACGAGATACGTATGCAGTTTTGAAGCACATGGCGGGCGGGAACGAGAATTGATTGAATATTTCAGCATCCCTATTGATATTAAGTTCTGATGTGTTATTGATTACTGTACTATTGAAAGTTCGAATTAACGTCACCCATGGTACTTGCCCGCAAATGTATATCTAGATAATTTTATTGTAAGTGGCCCTGTCGTATTTTAATTACAAAATGTACGTCCACCGATTCCGCAACTGTTAGACACCTTAGTTCTTGCAACCTAATGGCCCGCTCGTTGCGTTCCTCTACAGTGTAAATGTCTCCTCATCATATACGATACCAGTTTGCTCCGTGGCCGGCCCACGTGGTTATAGGCCCGTATTTGTATACTGACATTTTCACAATAAAGGTTTTTAAAACAAAACATGGTAGTAGTATTTACATTGGTAAAGTTTTTAATTTTAGTCACTGTTTTCGAATCAGTTAAAGGCAAGTGAAATAAAGCAGTCCAATTACATGACGGATAAAAGGTATAATACGCAGGAACGCAGTAAAGATAAATGGTCAAGGGCTGTTGTGTTTTTTACTCCTGCAACATAAAGTGATCGATAAGAATCTGATATTCAGGCGTATCGGCGACTAAGACAGCAGGCCGAGCATCTTTTGCTCAACGGCTCCGTCATGGGACGAAGAAACGCCCTTTTTCTAGAAAAAGGAATATATTTTACTTGCAGGACAGTTGTAAATTTTCCGGGAAAATACATTAGCCTGGAACATTATAACATATATGTTTAAGAAAAAATAATGTTCGAAAGCAATAAAAAGCGTAATTTTTAGGTCATATGACCAAGCCTTTCATCATTAGAATAACAAAAGTAAAATGAACCAATGAAAAGTTTTATTAACAAGTCACATGACCTGTTATGCTTACGTTACGCGCTGCGTGCCGCGCCCCGGATCCCTTCCGGGAAGCTGCGCTTCGCGCACTGGAGTACTTCCGGGTGCGCTAACGCGGCGTGTCATATAACGCATTACGCGACAACGTAGGTCTAGAATATAGTCAAAATGTCTCCACCAACCAGCGGTCGGAACACAACCCCTTTCAGCAGTCTAAAAAGTTCTGTTAAATGACAACAGAAAGGACAGGCAACAAGAACCATCAGTCAAAGAGGGGAGGGCAAGTTCTTCCCTACCGGGTCACGTTGGGGCGCTACCGGAACTGATCGAATTAGTAGTCTACAGTGTTTCTGGATGTTTCAGACTGAAGCTGGCGTTAGCATGAGAGCACCACCATCTCGTATCTCAGTCGTGGCCATTCCACGAGCAATCATGGCAGCCGCACCCCACCAGAAGCCTGCGGGAGTCGGGGGCCCCAAAGACTTTTGTAGAATCTTCAAGGCTCAGTGGACGCTTTGAGAATGGGGCCCAAGCCCTAGCAGACAAGCGTCCGAGTTCCAAGGTGTCCCATGGCCATTTTAGTGGACCACGGCCAAATCTGAAGAGGCGGCCGCCATTTTGAGAGTCCTGTGGCAGCCGCCTATAGCTGCATCGCAAGAGCGGGAGCAACTCAACTACATGGTGAGCGAGACGCTGTAGTCGCAAGAGCGGGCGGTAAACAGCTGAATGGCGGAAGAGGCACAGTGTAGCAAAAGCGGGCGGAATGGCAACTGAAACGGTAAAGGGGCGCCCCACTACAGCGTGTCTTCAGGTCAAACGGATTGTGGGATATTGTCCAGAATGGAAGAGTCATCAAAAGGCAAAAAGTTCCGCCGGACCCCGGGAGCCGGCCGCCTATGTCGGGGGCGATCTTAGGCCACGCCAGGGCAACACGACTTGGGGAGGGGGCAGAAGTCAAGCGCACCCTCCCAGTCCGCGCCACCACACCGTATGTTGAAAATCTGAAGCCATCGTTCTACAAACTCTCAACCAGCCTTGGATGAAAAATCTTGAAGAATGTACAAACTGAAAACCAGTTTTTGTTTGCATAGCATCAGCAGCAACGCTTGCTATCAGAGTGAATGAGTTTCATGCTCGATCGATTGAGCTAGCCGGATCAGGCAACAAAAAGTATAAAATAGTTATGTAAATAGTTATGTAATAAAATGTTTTACCCTGTTACTTTGCTGGTGTGTTGTATATATTTATAATATTTGCATAGAGTTTATCGTTATTTTGGGCGGGGTGGGTGGCGGAGCCGAGCTGTCTTGCAGCCATCATGGTGTGGAGCTCAGTTCATCTCACTAGTTTCGTATTTCTCATGAAGGGTTGTTCCTAATGTTTCTATTTTAGCGAGGTCAAAAAGAGATCCCATTAGTGGCCTACTGATTTTGCTCGATTATTTATTTATTTTTTTACACGATTTTTCACTATCTGCAAAGACTAAACAGAGTATAGCGGCTTTGTGCTTGTTAGTAAATAGAGAATGAACCAAAGAGGATAAATTCTAAAATAGTAAATGCTTGGATAACAATCAATCAAATGGATAGACAAGCAGGCACGACGGATTACAACGGGGGCAAAGGCCTGCGTTAACTACCCTTCACTATCTGCAAAGAGAGAGTACTTCTGAGAGAAAAGAGGGGGGGGGGGCAGCGTTCAAAGCACATCAGCGTGTATAAACACGAAAATGTTTTTACCTATCACGTACTTGACATCTGACAGCTTTTGATATTTGCTATTAAAAAACCATTGAAATTCAATGAAAAAACCATAGGTTTTAGCCCATATATAGTTAGGGATTAGCATTTACAAAACCTTGAAAATTCACTGAAAAAACCATAGGTTATAGACCATATATAGTTAGGGATTAGCATTTACAAAACCTTATTTTACTCGCATAAAACCATTGAAATTCGCATATATAGTTAGTTGCGCTAACTATGACATTGACGATTTTGTGAGTTTAAATCTCCGTGGTGATATGAGATGAATTCCACCATGCACCCGGGCTCATCACTACCTGTTTGCCTGCAAGGTGCACCGTTATTATTATTATTTTTGTATATGTTAAGAGAGGATGTGCATGCTGATTTAATGCAATGTCCCCGTAACAGTTTAACATTTTGAACATTTTGAATTTCATTCTCATGTGCGACGAACGTGCCAGTTATGCCTGCGAGGTGCACCGTAATCATTATTTTTGTTTACGTTAAGAGAGGATGTGCATGCTGATTTAATGCAATGTCCCCGTAACAGTTTAACATTTTGAACACTTTGAATTTCATTCTCATGTGGGATGAACGTGCCAGTTATTCATGTTGCATTGCCAAGAATTCATGTAATGGTGATTTTCCCACGAGTCTTTTTTCTATGTTCACTGAAGGTCATGTGACCATACTTAAACAATCGAATCACTTACACTCACGCTTGTGATCAAGAGGTTGTACCTCGAAACGCGTTGGGTAGGAGCTGAACATTAAAGCTCGTTAAAACTGCAAAGCTGGCCTGGACATTCCTTCTTTACCGATTGGGATCGATTTCTGGATTTCTGGGGAGTCGCTACCCCCGTCCAGGCCCTCCGCTGCAAGGGGCAGGGGTTCAGAGCGGAAACTTTCTTTGGATCTCATTGTTTGACCCCCGCCCGCCCGCCTCGGCACTCAGCAAGTGCTTTGAACTTCCCTGTTGGAGCCGCGGTCTGCTGATCGATAGCAGAACACACCCTTGATTCCCGTCAGCGTGACCTTTCGTGATTGCACTCCACACGGAGATGCAAGCTGTTATTTGAAGCACGCTTTATCAAGGGAATGTGTCTGACCACCGCGGGCTGTATTCTTCGCCTCATCGGGTGAGCACAGCACGCAAGGGAGCAACACCGGCAGGAGGGCAAGCGGATACAATCACACACGCCAGTGCACCGTCTAACGTGGTGATCGAGCAGAGATAAGAGCAGGCGCAGAACCAGAGTGCGCCTTTGAATGCACTAACTTTCATATCCATGGCTTCGACAAGAAACCAAAAACGCGCTGAATTGGCTGACACCATGTTTTTGGGTGAAGGCGCAGCAGCGCCACACAGCAGCAACACCACACGAGGCAGAGATGAAGGAACAACAGTGAGCAGACAAACACTGTGGAACAGACTATGGAAAGCCCTGAAAAACGAGCAGAATAAATGGTGGGAAGCAAGAGCACTCCAACAATACATAGAAGCGAATCGTATCCCGAGAGGTCTTCGCATCTACACCACTCCCACATTTAATGAGCCCGACCCCCAGCTGGTAGAGGAATGGGCTGAGAACAGTCACGGTTGTTCTCTGGTGATGTTAAAACTGCTCGTTAAATATGCTACAAGGGAGGTCGAGAAATACACGAAAGAAATAGAGGAAATTACAATCCAATTGAAGAGTTTGTACGATGATGAAACTGAATATGAAATTGAATACAAGAAAATTGAAACCAGGCTGGACAAAATTGAAAAGGAAATCAGAGAGAAGAAAGAGAGAAAATTCAACCGGGACAGAATAGACTATGAGAACGGGCAGGTGTTGACTTTTGCCAAAAAGTACGACCATCTCAGATCCAAAAGCAAAACTCTGGAATCAAATATGGCAACGGCTAGTGGCTCTCCAGCTGGCAATGGTGACCAGCAAGCAGTGAATGGCGCAATGGGCAGCACTGAAAATGTGGACGAGCTGAACCCTCCGAGAATCCCGGGCCTACTTAGCCCAAAAGACCAAATTTTAAAGGAATTTGTGATGGTGGCGCAAGGGCGACTGGAATCACAGAACAAAGGCAATGCCAACGTTCAAAGAGGACGTGGTCGAGGAGGGAGAGGCGCCGCAAGATCAAGAGTAATAGAGACCGACAGAAGCAACATGTCAAGCCCGGTGGGATCCAGGACAAGGGGCCAACAAAAGAAGAAGTAATGGATTCCAAGACCATAATCAATCTTTCGGAGTGCAAACTCAAGGAAGCTGAGAAAGAGGTACTGTCCTTGGGTCTTTCTTTCTGCCCTTCTTCCACTTTTGATTATGCCAAAAGCAGAGTAGATTTGTTTCATTTCACACGTAAACTCAGACTGCGGAAATGGTTTAGCACTAAAGCTACCGACAATACATTGAAAAGTATTAATGAACCAAGTAACATTTGTGTTGATGATTTAGAATTTTTTAAAAGTATGTTTGAAATGGGAAACAATACTAATCCGGTGTGTTACCCATTGCTTGATTTTATTGATGATGACACAGATATCAATTTGAGCATGCATAGTGGGTTTAAACCAAAATCTGTTTTTATGCCGCAGATCATTAATGATTCTGTTGATGTGTTTGAGAGAGGCGTGATCAGGGAACTTGACAAATTATCTAAAAAAGTGAAATATGGAAGAAAGAATCTCTCTAAATCACAGTTTGACGCTATCAATACTCTTAGTAAAGACAAGAGTATAATAATTAAAAAATCAGATAAAGGAGGGAATATAGTCATTTTACCACTCCAAATGTATATAGATGAGGGACTCTCCCAGTTAGGTGACTCACTCAAATATGAGAAAAGCAACAGAATGTCGTATAGAACTAGCTGTAATAAGTACCAGGAACAACTTTTAGATTGGAAAGACAGAGGTCTCATTGAAAAAGACGAATTTGAGTTCTTACAATGCAAAAATCCTAAATTGCCGGCACTGTACTTATTACCTAAAGTACACAAAAGTCTCACCAACCCCCCTGGAAGACCCATTGTATCTTCCAGGGGCAGTTGCTGGGAAAATACTTCTAGGTATGTAGACTTTTTTCTACAGCCTCTGGTTCAAAACTTACCATCATACCTGAAAGACTCAAGGGACTTCCTGAAAAAGATCGAGCTTGTGCAGTGGGAACAAGGATGGCAACTTGTTACCCTTGACGTCAACAGTCTTTACACCTGCATCCCACATTCCCTGGGGATACAGGCATGCAGACATTTTCTACAAACCAGATCTGTCTCATACATTTTACACACTGAGATGATTCTGGACATGGCCCTAATGTGCCTGACCCAGAATTTTTTTACCTTTAATGGGGAGATTTTCCATCAACTCCTTGGGACCGCGATGGGTTCTTGCTTCGCTCCCAGCTTTGCCGGACTTTTCTTAGGCTGGTGGGAGGAGCAAGTGGTCTACAGGTCCCATGAGTTTCAGTCCAAGGTTATCACCTGGCTGAGATACATAGATGACATTTTTGTCATCTGGAAGGGAACCGCTGAGGAAGCCAAGGATTTCACCAAATCCCTTAACATAAACAACCTCAACCTCTCCTTCACCTGTCACGTCAACAATGAAGAAGTGGATTTTCTTGACCTGAAGGTGCGAGTGGTGGATAACACTCTCACCACTGTACTCTACAGGAAAGAAACAGCGGGCACAGTCTCCTCCGCGCCAGCAGTTGCCATCCACATTCCCTGATCAATTCCATCCCGTTAGGTGAATTCCTAAGAGCTAAACGGAACTGCTCCAACAATGCAGACTATGAGAAAGAAATAGAGGTCATGACCCAAAGATTCACCACGAGGGGATATAGCAAGAAAAGCATCAATGCAGCTATCTCCAAAGCCAATACTCTCAATCGAACTGATCTGCTCAAAGAGAAGGATCAGAGCGATATAAACACCACCCCTACCACCAGATTCATAACAGATTATCATGGTCAAAACAGGGAGGTGAGGAAGGCCCTGGACAAATTCTGGAATGTCCTTACACTTGACAAGGACATTGCAGTTGCCATCAGTCCACACCCCCAAATCACCTATAGAAAGGCTAAATCACTTAAGGACACACTCTGTACCACGCTAGTCCCCAAAAAAACCAGCAGTAATCCAGTCACGGGATTCTACATCTGTGGCAGATGCAAAGCCTGTAAGAATAGCGCCAGTACTAAAACCATTAAACTGTCCAAACATCTCGAACCTTTTAACATTCGGGTGCACACAACATGTCAAACTGACCATGCTGTGTATGCACTCATTTGCCCTTGTAAACTGACCTACATAGGCAGTACGAAACTACCTGCAAAAGACAGAGTACTACAGCATATGAGGGCCATAAACAATAAAGATAAAAACTATCCCATAGCCAGACACTTTGAATCCTTCCACAAAAGTAACCCCAATCTCTTATCCTTTTGTGTACTGACATTTGTACCCATTAGGGAAAGGGGGGGCAACAGGATACAGGAACTCCGCAGGTTGGAATCCCTTCTGATCATAAAATATCGAACTATGCAGCCGGATGGGCATAACCTGGATGAAGAACTAGAAGTTCACCTGGGTTAGCTGTTGGGTACCACTCGCCAACACTAGAACTTGGTTAAATGTCAGTTCAGCTAGGAATAACATTTTGGTTTGTGAGATACTAGTGTCGATTTTATATTGTAATGAACCATGTCACTGATGCACAGTTAATCACTGATATTTTATATTTTTTTCACCAGATGGTTGTGAGAAGTCACAAGAATTGGCAATGCACGAGCACTTGAGCACGATAGCACGCATGGCAGTTGACACGTATGGTCCACAACACGGGCGAATGCGGACGTGCAGGTCCATGATGTTTTTTCATTTTTCTGAGGTGATTACCTTTCAGCCCACTGGGGCGCAATAAGGACGCATGAATTTCCCACCGATTCATTGCCCACTTGGGCTACATTGACGGACGATTTTGTGAGTTTAAAACTCCGTGGTGATATGAGATGAATTCCACCATGCACCCGGGCTCATCACTACCTGTTTGCCTGCAAGGTGCACCGTTATTATTATTATTTTTGTATATGTTAAGAGAGGATGTGCATGCTGATTTAATGCAATGTCCCCGTAACAGTTTAACATTTTGAACATTTTGAATTTCATTCTCATGTGGGACGAACGTGCCAGTTATGCCTGCGAGGTGCACCGTAATCATTATTTTTGTTTACGTTAAGAGAGGATGTGCATGCTGATTTAATGCAATGTCCCCGTAACAGTTTAACATTTTGAACACTTTGAATTTCATTCTCATGTGGGATGAACGTGCCAGTTATTCATGTTGCATTGCCAAGAATTCATGTAATGGTGATTTTCCCACGAGTCTTTTTTCTATGTTCACTGAAGGTCATGTGACCATACTTAAACAATCGAATCACTTACACTCACGCTCGTGATCAAGAGGTTGTACCTCGAAACGCGTTGGGTAGGAGCTGAACATTAAAGCTCGTTAAAACTGCAAAGCTGGCCTGGACATTCCTTCTTTACCGATTGGGATCGATTTCTGGATTTCTGGGGAGTCGCTACCCCCGTCCAGGCCCTCCGCTGCAAGGGGCAGGGGTTCAGAGCGGAAACTTTCTTTGGATATATATATATATATATATATATATATATATTACTTACTGGCGGTCGCCAGTAGGTAGTTATAGTTAGGACCTAGTTTCCATAGGAAATCCACAACATTCTATTTGTAATACCTTTGGTGCCGGTTGATGAATCTTCGCTAATTTCTCAAAGAAGATGGCCCGCTCTGCTCCGCTCATTCCCTGAAAGTTTTGGGGGGATTTGTCAAGTGGGGGCTGAGAAAAAAGGGGGGTCCCAAAACGTGTTTTCCCAATGTTATTTTCCATAGGACGATTAGACACGGCTACAGCCCGAACTGCTGAACGGAATTACAAGAAATTCGGTAAAATGGTAGAGTCTGATTCGCAGATCACGCTTTTGCTTAAATGGTGTAAATCCCTCCAGTAGCTCCTGAGAAAATCAAAAGAAAAAATATTTATATATCTATAAGCGCGTTCTGTACGTGTACAGGTCCGCGTACGTACGCGTACTTTCCCGAGCACGAGCTACATGCTGATTGGCTGTCAACTGTCTGTCAACACTCCAAACCAGAAATTTTTGGCAGCCATCTTGTGCCTCGGTAGACTGAGGCACAAGAAAGCAGAAAAACAAACGTGTAGAACTCAAAAAGGAGGCAGCGTAGAAGCACCTTGACCCCCTAGGCCTGCTCAGGGGGTCCCACAAGGATCCCCAAGGCCCCAAAAAAATGATTATTTTTTTTAAAACACGGGGTACGAGTACGGTACACGTACCTTCCCGAGAAAGCTGCATGTCATTGGCTGTCAACACTCCAAACCAGGAAGTGTTGGCAGCCATCTTGTGCTCGGTAGACCGAGGCACAAGACAGCAGATAAACAAACGTGTAGAACACAAAAAGGGGGCAGGGTAGAAACACCCTGACTCCCTAGGCCTGCCCAGGTGGTCCCACAAGGACCCCCAAGGCCCCAAATGTTTTTTTTTTAAACCCGGTCTGGTTTTTTTCAAATTACACCCTGGGGGTCCAAATCGCGGGGGCATAGTGAAAAAGAGGTGTGGGGGGCCCCAATCCCCCCCACACTACCCCGGGGACCGCCACCCCCCAGGGCAATACAACACAGCCCCCTGGTGAATACTGGAGGCTCCTGGTGGGCTAGTTTGCCCCCAGGAACCCCCTGTATGCAAGGGGAATTAGTTCCCCTCTGCAAACGTGCCAGGGGGCTTCGTTGCAGAGAGGTGTAAAAAGGACCATAGCCTCATTACACCTCTCTGCAATGCAGACCCCTGGTGCATACTGGAGGTTCCAGGTGGGCTAGTTGGCCCCCAGGGACCCCCAGTATGCTAGGGGAATTAGTTCCCCCTCTGCAAACACGCCGGGGGCTGCGTTGCAGACAGGTGTAAAAAAGGGTGTGGCCTCATTACACCTCTCTGCAATGCAGCCCCCTGGTGCATACTGGAGGTTCCAGGTGGGCTAGTTGGCCCCCAGGGACCCCCAGTATTCAAGGGGAATTAGTTCCCCCTCTGCAAACACGCCCGGGGGCTGCGTTGCAGAGAGGTGTAAAAAAGGGTGTGGCCTCATTACACCTCTCTGCAATGCAGCTCCTGGCGCATACTGGAGGTTCCAGGTGGGCCAGTTGGCCCCCAGGGACCCCCAGTATGCAAGGGGAATTAGTTCCCCCTCTGAAAACACGCCTGGGGGCTGCGTTGCAGAGAGGTATAAAAACATTTTTTTTTCAATTTATATTAAAATTATGTAATGTAATTTAAAAAATATATATATCTAAAAATAAATAATTTAAAATAATGTAGTAAATCAGTATAAAAAATATAACAATTAATACATTTAAAAATTATAATTTACAAAACCATTGAAATTCACTGAAAAAACCATAGGTTTCAGCCACGTTATAGTTAGGAATGACCATTTAAAAAACCTTTGAAATTCACTGAAAAAACCATAGGTTTCAGCCACGTTATAGTTAGGAATAAGCATTTAAAAAACCTTGCAAATTCACTGAAAAAACCATAGGTTTCACACATGTTAAGGTTAGGAATTAGCATTTAAAAAACCTTTGAAATTCACTGAAAAAACTATAGGTTTCACACCAGTTATAGTTAGCTGGACATTTTACTCATACAAAACCATTGAAATTCCCCCGTTATAGTTAGTTGTACTCACTATAACTCGCGCGCCCGCAATCCACTGCTGATGATGTCACATATTACATCATTCATGACATGGTCAGTGACATCACTGATGACATCTCAAATGACATCACTGATGACATCACTGATTACATCATCCAGTGAATGTGGTTTGCTTCGTTATTTAAATATGCATTATATGTATAGCAATTTGCATTGCAGTATGAGTGCATATATAAAAATAAATATTTGGATGGAGGATTTTAACAATTTATAGTGTCTCACTAAATATAGTGGATAGTGACTAAACTGTGTGAATATCTGTATCACTTTGTCAGTTGTTGTGTAAACTGGTTCTCCAGTTGGTTACTAGCTATGTAAAAGTCTATATTAGTTATTGATTAGTTAACTGAGTATTTGTATGGGAGAGTGAATGTGTGTGTGGTTCGGTGGAGGGTGTGTGACTGCCCAAAGATGTGTGAATAGTTGATTCAGTAGATAAACTAGAAAAATAAAAGGCAGTGTATGTGTCAATTGTTGTATATAAATAAGTATACATAAGACTCAATGATTGTGTGTGTGACTGTATGGATAACTGTATACTTGTAATAATGATTTTATTCTACGCTAAATTTGACTTACTATCTAAATATATAGATGAAGTGGTGTTTGTATAAGTGTGTAGCTAAGTAAGTATGTAAGTATGATCCATTGTTTGCATAATTGAGTAGGATAACTTCATATGTGAATAGGTTGTGTTTTGGTGTGTAATGTCGATATAGGTGTATAAGTATTTTTGATAGTGTTCTATTGATCATTGACAGCATGTATGAGTGAATCTACAGGTAAGTGATTAGATGTGTGTACACATCTAGGAATCAATGAGTGGGTTTTTAGATACTTGTATTGCTGTGTCAATGGATTCAAATATGATAATCTGTATTTTACAAAGAGTGATGAAAGATTTTACTAGTGTATGAAAAGGTGTATGTGATTGTCATGTGGATGATGTCATCAGTGATGTCATCATTGATGTCATTTGAGATGTCATCAGTGATGTCACTGACCATGTCATGAATGATGTAATATGTGACATCATCAGCAGTGGATTTCGGGTGCGCGAAATATAGTTAGTACAACTAACTATATAGGAGCAATTTCAATGGTTTTTTAAATTCTAATTCCTAACTATATAAGGCCTGAAATCTATGTTTTTTTCAGTGAATTTCAAAGGTTTTTTAAAAGCTAACTCCTAACTATATATGACCTGAAACCTATGGTTTTTTAAGTGAATTTGCAAGGATTTTTAAATGCTAATTCCTAACTATATATGACCTGAAACCTATGGTTTTTAAGTGCATTTGCAAGGTTTTTTAAATGCTAATTCTATTAGTGGATAACGTTTAAATATGTTAATATCCTTCTGGGACCACTTTTTAAAAGCTAATTCCTAACTATGTCAGGCGTGAAACCTATAGTTTTTTTCAATAAATTTCAAAGGTTTTCTAAATGCTAATTCTAGTAGCGGATAACGTTTAAATATGTAAATATCCTTCTGGGACCACCTGAGCAGCCCTAGGGGGTCCTGTTATAATGGTAAGTATATACATTTAAATGTAATTAACATACTATATGTACTGAAAGAATACTACATCAAAAAACTATGTATAAAAAATGGCATGCATATACTAATTTACTAACTTACAAAAATGTAAATGTACAGGTAACTTTAAAAAAATCACTGATTAAAAAATACATTTCAATATTAAATTATAACTATAACAATAAAAGTTTCATACCAATTCAAAATAATTAATTATTAAAATATATAACATTTATTATTTATAGTAAAGAATAAAAGACACAAATATTTAGGTATTACTTTTCTAATGTGAGCAAATATTGTAAAAATAATCAAGCAGTATAAATAATATTTACAACAAACAACAGAAAATATATTTATAATGTTTTTAAAAAAAGCACAATAGAAAATGATGTAAAAGAAACAAACTATTTTGCAAAATATATCATTTTAAATTATGTATGCTCAAAATACTTCCAGGATAAAATAACATAAAGTAGCCTAACTAAAATCCAATATTATTAAATCAAAATTCAAATACACTATTCTTACTACAATCCAACACATATGGGGAAAATACATACATTGTGGGATGTGGGAGTCACAATTACTAATCTAGGTTCATTCTAATGAACATTGAACAAAGTCTATACATGAGGACAGTAGCTATTCCAATTCAAATCTAACAAACACTTGGGAAAATGCATACATTGGTCAAGGTCAGATCTACTATTCTAACTCCAGTCTAACAAACATTGGTGAAGTGTATACTCTAGGGGCAGGGGGAAGATCTATTATTATAACTCCATTCTAAATAATATTGGGGAAAGCGCATTCATTGGGGGATCATATTTACTGTTCCAACTCCAATGTAACAAACATTGGGAATGTGTATACACAGAGTGGATTAGATTTACTATTCTAATTTGATTTTAACAAACGGCGGGGGCATATTTACTATTCCAAAACCAGTCTAACAAACATTGGGGCGTTCAGATACAACAGACCCAAATAAATATAAAAAAACACATATATTCTATAAATGCAAATACAAACTTTTAAAAATATTAAGATAAAAACAGGACATTAAAATAATTGTTTACAAATAACAAATGTGCCAGAATATATCAGAATTGCAATTGTTTTATTTTTTAAATAAATAATATTTAAAATAAAGAGTATTGCTCAATCCCACCCCATGTAATATAGTATGTTATGATAAAATAATTATTTTACGAATTTTGTAGCGCGCCATGCATCGTAAAATGCGATGCAGCCCGCGCTACGAAATTCATTTTATTAATTAAATTGTTTACTTACCTCCAATTATCCATATTCCGGTTTTTAGCACCCCCCACCCTGCCCCTACCCCGCCCCACCTTTCTGCCCCACCGCAACTCCCTCCACGGGCCGCTGCTGCGTGTCGGTTAGCAAACAAGCATCTGGTTGTATAATTCATAATTCATAAAAATACATTAAAAAGTTAGTATACTATTGGTCAGCAGGTGAAACAGGTTTAAGATAAATAATAAGGCTGATTTATGTTACAAAGTGTGAATTCTAGACCCCAGCATGCTTGCAGGAAAACAATGATTAATCATTTATCTTAGAAAAATGTGAATGCTATTTCTCAGCAGGCCAGAGTTGGCATGTAAGAAAAACAATCAGACTTTTCATGCTAGAAGGCATGAATCCCATTAGTCAAATCACAAGAGACAGATTGCAAGAAAAACTATAGTAACGGTTTATATTATAAAGTATGAATGCTATTAAGTAGCATTTAGCAGGCAGCTCTCAAGCTCTTAAGCATTCTTAATACATACTTATTGGCCCTGTGGAACACAGGGCCTTTTCGTGAGCTCTGCATTGTCTACCTCACATTGTTCTTCAAACACCTGTCGAATGGTGTGATTTTTAGCCATCCTCTGTTGGTAGAGCATTTTGGGAATAAGCAAGGATGAGATATGATTGTGACAGTACTCCAGCTGTGAACTAGGTGACGCTGACATTTTGCCCCCATCTGTGTAATGCACAACTCTTCATTTTGGAAACTGTGGGCAGATGACCATGAAGCAAATGTGAAACATTGGACCATGAAGTTACAAACCCTCCCAATCCACGCAGCCACTGAAGTAAATGCTTGGTTTCCTGCAGAACCCAAGTTCATCCTGCCTTGGTCCTGCTCAGAAGTCCCTCGCACTCATCTGGACAACCATGATAGCGGTGGTAGAAGTCCATGAAGAAAGACTTATGGCTCAACTGTAGTCTCAGTTCAATCTTCAAGGACCTGAATTGTGGCAGATGAGTAGTGCTGCATTGCTAGGGCATGCAGGAAGAGACAGTTTTCAGTGTGTATAATCTGTTTTCCAACATTTGGGCATGTTCAACACAGGCAGCTGAGGGTGATGCTTTCCGAACCTGATGCCATCTGCCGCTTCTCTCATGCTTAGACTCTTGCGCCATGTCATGATGTTGCATTTGTACAGCAGTCTTTTCTCCACATACTGAAGATAATGTGGAACATAGTCTAATAAACTTGCCTAATGCCATTGCACTCATGGGTCCTTTTGTTTTGTACAACAATCAAAGAGGGGGGAGAATGGACCACTTGTCCTGTATAACCAGGGTCTTTTTATTCATGTGGGAACCGTCATAAAAACCCCTCATATGAGTACACAGGCCGT
The DNA here is from genome assembly GCF_964263255.1 of Lissotriton vulgaris. Lineage (NCBI taxonomy): Eukaryota > Metazoa > Chordata > Amphibia > Caudata > Salamandridae > Lissotriton > Lissotriton vulgaris. Next base: position 437,855,274 of record NC_141685.1, on the reverse strand, counting down.
TGGCGGTATATCTTGTTTCTCCGCCTACGTGTACTACTTCAGCATCATCATTGGGTCTTTTTGTTTGCAGAATATGCTGACCTCCACCCGGAGGAAGACCTACTGGTTTGTCAGTAGAGGTCAGGAATACAAAGAAGGATGTGCTTGTGTTCTAGTGTAGTGAATTAAAATTCCCTACATCACTGTCATCATCAGTATTTTATTCGGAAAGTAGTGATGTGAAAAGTTAAAAAAGGTTGGTAGTGCTTTATAAGATCAAGATACTAATCTTCCGCACAAAAATGGTCAACATGTTTCAGCCCCCTGGAATCTCTAGGGGCTTTCGTCAGGACCAAGGAGTATCAATAAAAGCCCATTGTGGTTCTTATCAGAGAGGTGTACTCACCACTCTTGCTGTTTAAGGTCAGACCTGTAGTATCTGTACCTAGAAGAAAAACAAATGTGCAGTTGCATATTCATAACTTGCATACAGGTATTACTATGTTGGAAACTGCTGAAGACAGATACCAAAAACTCTAATCGCCTTTTTTGGGATGAGAAACCATGTGTCTGTGTTTCGCAAGGAGTAAATACTCATGACTAAGGCTCAATCAAGCACAAAATGGCGAATGTACCAAGGGGGCGTGGAGCAAGCATTGTAGAGGGAAATATATGTACGAATGTATTGCAAATGTATTGCAAAGTAAACGTAAATTGAAGTCATGTCGAAGCCCTTTCGTTCATTAGCTTCTAGTACGGGTTTATATATGTTGCATGAAGTGAACCGTCAAAATTAAAAATGACCACAAGTTCTATGTGTCTCCTTTAAACAATTGCGGTACAGTCGGGCGATCATAATTATAAATGCATCATTGTTGTTAAAAGACATGTGTGTCTCAAAGGTACATGATGGGTAAATGTACCGGTGACCGGCCTAGGAAAACGGGGGTGATATGCACTAAATACTTTACATTGGCTAGTGATTTCATTGCATGCACTCCCATTGTACCAGTTTTACCTTGAGGTCGCAATGTCAGACCTACAACGGGGTGCCGGTGAGCTTTGGAAACCAATTCTGTGGGGACGACGAGAAGGAGCGTTAGTTTTTCCTTACTGATATTGTTTGGGCGCGTCGGCGGTGATTCCTTGTGGTTCCTCACCGGTTCCATTCAAGGCAGTTGCTTGTACTGGCTCTGTGCGCGGTGCCCCGGGTGACGCGGCCCCGTCCAGAGCCAGTATTTACAGGCATTCAAAAGTAAAAATGGAAGTAGGACTCATTATTGAGTCATCGGTTGGCATAAATGGTTGGCATTTCCGATATTAGCCATAGTGGAAAGACTATACTTAGCAATTATTGTTAGTTCTTTTGGACAAGAGCATAATTCCACATGTTCTTTTATCAATATCCGTATTCGTATACGTATTTGAGGAAAAACTTCATTGTTTGCCACAAATCTTGGGTGATAATCAAGAATCCAGTAGTGGGCAGTCTGGAAAGCCAAAGGTATGGCACAATCATTATTATGTGTGATATTCTGCTCCAGTGATCTTTCATTCGTTATAGATCATGCAGATGGCACAGTCAATATTTGTGTGAAGGAGCAGTCCGACTCCCACAACTGTTTCATTCGGTATAATCAGTTTTGGCGGGATCGACTACGTGACCTTATGTTTTGGATCATGTTAAAGCATGCCATGGGATGTGGTCATTCAATCCCTCTGTGTCGGTTTTAAGGCGGTGTACCCAGCGCTGCTTTTTTTAGAATAGTATTCTTTCTGCATTGTGTGATTTTATCTGTAATGATTCAAGGATTACCCAGTTTAGGTCATCAGGATCATGGTTGTTCTCAAAGTAGTCCTTGTTCATTCTGGTAGTTGCCCTTTTGCAGGTCATGTTGCTTCTATGCTCGCAAATATGTTGTTTGATTTTGCAGCAGGTCATCCCTATGTACCTGAGGCCACAGGGGCACACAATCATAAAGATCACGTGTGTTGTGTTACAATTTGTGTGATGACATAACAACCATGTCAGATTGGGTGTAATCTGAAGGGTCTTAGTTGTTTTGGTGAGTTTACAAACTGAGCAGGAACCACATGGGTAGTATCCCACTATAGGGGTTAGGTTCCATGCTGTCATCAAAGTTTCTCTTCTTACAGAGGGTGCTGGTCTAGTTGTAGAAGAAGAACTCAGCAAGGTCTACCAGTGCTAGGGGTTCACCCTTCTCTGCACACAGGTCCTCAGACCAGTAAATAGACGTTGGCACGGAAACTGAAAGAGTAAATAGATATTTTATTAAACCTCATGAGGGGGAACTGAATTCACAGAACACCCTTCGGCAGTGTATGAAGTAGCACAAGGAGTAGAAGAACCATGGGTCTTTTATACCCACACAGGAGCTCAAAAGAAGACGGTACAAGCACACATAGGAAGAGTTACATACATAGATGGTCATACAGAGAATGCACAGTCAACAACGAAGGAGGAGCCAACAGTTGCTGACTTTAGTAAAGACATCCTGACAGTTACAAACCTAAACAGGTGCATGGGCAGCTACAGACTCTTCTGAGCATGTGCGGAGTAGCAGAGGCTAAGTATAGCCAGTTCTTGAGCACAGCACAAGGGCAAGCAACAGCAAAGAAGGAAAGAGCACATGGCGAGCACATGGTTTAGACAAGATGGCTGCCGAAAAAACAAGATGGCTACAGCTAAATGCTAACAGCGATCTCTGCCAAATTTCCACAGACAACCCTTTTAGCATTCGCTGAAGACATTTATAATCTAGTGGAGTCAAAGTCTACATCATGTACATCAATCCGCATCATTTCATCAACTTCTTTTTCTAGTATACGTTGGTCATTCATTTGCTTAACATTACGTCTAGTAGGTGTACAAGCAGTGATACAGATGGAACAGAGCATTTGGCCACATTGTATACATAAGCAGCATGTCAGTAGAATTGCAAGTAATATACACAGAACTATCAACAGTTTCCAATCCCAGGTAGAGAACCATGTCCAAAACCAGCTGGCCAAAGTCCATGTGCCAGTATCAGGGTGAATCTCAGCAGGAATTCTATGCAACTTAGAGATTGCATCAAAAACTGAAGGAGCATGATCTGGAATATACACGCAGCAGCTACTTCTGGTGATGCAACATGCACCACCTCGGTCAGCCAAAACCACGTCCAGGACCATACGGTTTTGGAACGCCACAATCCTCGCAATCTGTAGTTCCTCTGTGATGTTTCCAAGTGCCATAGTTGTCTGGTTGGTCACAGCCTACATGACACGAGTCAAACGTCTGATTTTCCTACTGTTCAAGGCAGCACCAACAAAGAAGAACAACCCTAAATTAAAATCAACATATTGCTGCAGTGCAGTGGCAGTCTGATCCACCTCGTAGTTATTTGCTGTCCTCTTAAATCTATTTTTGGAAATGTCATTAAACATTTTTGAGTCCTTGGGATACGATGCAGGAGCCAAAAATACAGGTGACAATAAAAAGGACACATAGCAGACCCCAGACCATCCAACAGCAGGTAGATGGTAGTATCCCTTTTTCCCACAGATAAAGCATGTATTATGTGAAGATATAAAACTATCGTTATTATAGCCAGCAATATTCAAAACTAAAGTACATTTGCTTCTCCCCATTGGAATTCTCCCAGCACTACTCACACGTAAATCTGCTCGGGCTCTTGTAACAACTATAACAAAAACGGCCCATTGCCCATTGCAGTTTGAGTATTTGGGTAAAAATAATGTGTAGAAGCATTTCCTCGTCGATACTCCTCCATCTCCCATTTAGTCCCTTTAGCTTGCGTATCACTACCTTCATCAGGATAACACGCTTTATTAAGATAGTAGTTTAATCTCCCTACAACCATATCAGTAATATTAGCCACTTGAGAAGCCAATAAGAGTGCAAACCAGGCTTGACAAGAACCATTGTTAGAAAAGGGAAGAGGAATGAAAGGTATTCCTCCCTTTTTCTGATGAGCGGGCATCATTCCTCACACCCAACAGTTAGTAATGTTCATAGCATTGTGAGTGTGGTGCAACATCTGAATGAACGTGTTGTTCAAATAGGACTGTCTATGCTTCAGCTCATGATAAGGGAGAAAAAAACAATGGTGTTCAATGGGTACTGGAGTAGGTGCAGTCAGTATTTGTCAAGTAGGAGCCACTTCCTCTACAACCCAAGTTATCACTGCCATAGTGATCACAGTGACGATAAACCCAACAATACACATAATCCTCTTGTCGCAAATCCTCGCAGCAGTTGATGTTTTCTCCATAGGTGTTGAAGTAACAAAACCGTTGGAGCTCTAAAGTCTTGGGCAGCCATTGGTTTCTTCACTGAGGGTTAAGACGGGTGTCACTACACAAAAAGATTCCCCCCTGTTCAGCTCAGTTTCTCACTAACCCAGGACGGTTGCTCACCAATTATTTTTCAAAAATGAAGTTTCTTTCCGGGCCGCAGTTGATATCGAGATGTACCAGGAATGGAATGGTCCGGGAAGACTTCCTCAGGTTCTTCAGGTGAAATGGCTTGGCCATTCTCTGTGACAAGCATGTCTCAATGGTCAATCAAGGCAGCAGGTTCCACCAGGGTAGACAGCACCTTCTTGCAGTGGGTCGAATGTGCTCAGTTCCTCCTCTTACTCACTCGGACTGCAGTTCTCGTCGCCAAGAGGACCTGCTCTGGGCCGCGCCACCTATGTTCCAAGCTGCTCGATCTCTGGAAGGACCGGATCATCACCTGATCTCCAAGCCGTAGTTCGTGGCCTGCACCTTCTGACCTGTCAGGAAGAGCTTCTTGAACCTGTTGATGAATAGAAATCAAGCTGTCAGTCAACTGTGATAGGTAGTCACTCATCAAGACACAATGTACATCATGTATGGGGCGTGGCTTAGGAATTCCCCAAATATTCATAGGTCTTCCAAATACCACCTCATACGGTGTAAGGCCAGATCATGAATGTGGTACTGATCTAATGGACAACAATGCCAAGGGTAGTGCATCAGGCCATTTCAAGGATGTGGAAGCCTGAATCTTAGCTAGCTTAAGCTTTAGGGTAGCATTGTATCTCTCCACTAGCCCTGCTGATTGTGGTTGGAAGGCAGCATGACATTTCTGCTTAATCTCTAATCCTTTCACAAAGTACTCGACAACTTGCCCAATAAAATGGGGTTCGTTATCACTCCACAAAAGTTTGCAAACACCAAATCTGGGGAAGAATTCCTTTAGAAGTACCTTTGCTGTAGTAAGAGCTGTATTATCTTTCATTGGGTACGCCTCTATCCACTTACTGAAGGCGCATACCACTACTAACACATATTTCAGATTATTACAGCGTTCAAGCTGGATGTAATCCATTTGCAAAACTTCAAAAAGTGCAGTTGGTGTAGCAAACCCTCCTGTAGAAGTTTGTGTCCTTTTTTTCAGGATTGTACTCGAGACAAATCAAGCAGGACTGCACTATCTTTTTAGCTGTGCCGGCAATTCCTGAATGCTCCCAAACTTGCGTAAGTAATTTCGTTATCGAGGAGGCTCCAACATGTGCCGGCTCATGTGCCATATGAATCATAGGTTGTTAATAGGCTGTGGGCAGTCTCCACTTGGTCATGCCTTTATTTCTCCAACAGCCCTCATCATCCAATGTTCCCTCCTTAGACCATTGCTCCAGTTCTTCTGTTGAAGCAGTTATCTGCATGTCTAGCACTTCCTGCCTGGCATCATGCCAACGTTCAGCCTGTGACTTCACTACGTACATAGTTGTTGTACTTTGTTGCAGTGTAGTCTCACAGGCTGTGTGATCTGCAAAGGCATTACCCTGTCCTATTTTATCAGTCTCTTTCTTGTGTGCGCTACACTTAACAATTGCTATTCTCGTCGGGTATGCCAAGGCAGTCAGAAGATTGTGTACCAATTCTCCATACACTATTTGCATCCCATGGGATGTAAGGAAGCCTCTTTCCTTCCAAATTAATCCAAAATCGTGAGCCACTCCAAAAGCATAGCGGCTATCAGTATAGATGTTTACAGACAAGTCAGTACTAAGTTTACACGCTCTTGTCAATGCTATTAGCTCAGCTGCCTGAGCTTACTTCTGTTGGATACGAGCTGTCTCAACTATCATCTGAAGTGTTGTGATTGCATTTGCAGCTGATGTTGTGCTATCTGGTAATTTCAAACAGGATCCATCCACCCATCAACAATTTAGAGGGGAGTATCTTGAAAGTCGACACGACCCTTTGTCTATTCCTCAGTAAGGAATATACAATCATGAGGCTCTTGTGACTGTGACTGAGTCGCTGGATATGGCAACAGAGCAGCTGGATTCAGGGTTGAACATCTTTTCAGAGTGATACGAGGAGACAAAAGTGTCAATTCATATCCTGTCAACCTAGCACTAGTTAAATGCTGCTTTTTAGTTTGGTTCAAGAGCATCAACTGCATGGGGTACTAACACAAACAGTCTATGTGACAAGACTATCCCTTCACTCTGACGTATGGACACAGCTGCGACAGAATGCAAACACCCAGGCAATGCACGAGCAACTGGATCGAGAACAGCTGAAGAATATGCACAAGGACGCTGCTTGTCACTGTGTGTCTGTACTAAAACTGAAAGTGCACAACCATCTCTCTTGTGTACATAGAGTGTAAACGTCTTAGTGTAATCTGGAGTGCCTAATACTGGTACAGAACAAAGAGCTTGACGCAACTGGTGGAAAGCGTTCTGACATTCAGTCGCCCATGGAAGGGGCATTGGAGTGTCTTTAGTCAGAAGAGCCAATAGAGGTTTAACAATGTGTGAGAAGCTTGGTATACATTGCCTACAAAAAGAAGTAAGGCCAATGAATGCACAAACATCTTTCTGAGTACAGGACACTGGTGTGTCTAAAATAGCTTGAATGCGGTGTGGTGTAAGTTCATGTCCCTCCTTAGACAGGAGGTGACCTAAATAGGTAACTGATAAAAGGTCCAAATCCAGTAGTAATGTGTAGAGTAGGTTTATTTGATGCAACCATCAACAGGAAACCAGTTCAACTGAAACCACAGTACATTGGAATGCTCCACCACAGCTTGTGATGTCACTCACTCTATGTTCCATAGAAATACATCTAATCACAACACATCCCCCCTACACAGTAACTAACAGAAGAAAACTAACTGCATACCTGTTACAATAACCAAAGAAAAAAAACATAAACAACAAAGGAGAAAAAATCAATACATCAATACATGACAAAGTCTTTGGACTTCCTGGGAAGTTGTTTGCATCTCCCGTCCTCAACTCTTGTGTTCAAGTTCAAGTTAGGAGAATTACTTGTAAAATCATTATTGGTTTCAGTGAACTTAGATAACTTAGACATGTTTCAGGTACAACCATTATCTAAGATAACATTTTTCTTGATGTCAACAATGATGAAAGGACCAAAAAAATTGGAGGCACCTTTGTGACCCAATTTAGGTTTTTTCACCAACATTTGATCACCTAAGTTACACTTCCTTACTTTCACAGAAATTTTTTCATCATACCTACGCTTGTACTTATCTTGATATTTAGACAACACATCCCCCTGTTTTTATAACCATGCCATCATCTCTATTCTTTACTGGTAGCCAAGCAGGGTTTAGTTTCGAATTTGACACCCTTCCCCTAAGAGCCTCAAAAGGAGACTTTTGCATGATATCATTTGGAACAGTGCGATGCGCCCACCATGTTTCTCTCAGCACTCTACTAAAAGAAGTTCTAGACTCCTATGCCCATTGAGCACAACACTTCACGACTCAACTCTATTCATCCTTTCTGTAAGACCATTGGCCTGTGGTGAATATAAAGTCGTCTTCTGATGAACAATCCCAAGGTCTTTAAGGAACATGTCCATCTCATTAGAGGTAAATTGCACCCTATCATCCGTGATTAAATACTTCGGAATTCCTTCTGACACGAACACATCTTTCAAAAACTATATCACAGTCCTAGAGTTGACCACACCCAAACACTTCGAGACAACCCATTTCGAAGTATAATCAACTAAGAGTAGCACGAACCTTTCATGAGAAGGCATCAATTCAAATGAACCAGCTATATCTAAACCAATCTTGGTCCAAACTGCAACAGCTACTTCAACAGGTGAAAGAGGGGAATGATTGGTGGTACGAGATTTATCATTAACAGAAAACAGATGACAGTCTTTGACAAAAGACTCAACCATCCGGTCCATGCCAGGCCACCAATATTTTTCCCTGACACGTGCTTTGGTGAGACTCCTGCCAAAATGCCCTTCATGAGCCAAGTTAACTATCCTACTTCTTAAATCACACGGTGGTACTACTCTGTCACCCCTCATCAAGTTATCTTGCCAAAAAGTAAGATCTTCCCTCACTGTCCAGTAAGATTTTAGATCACAATCAAGACTTTTATAATCAGGCCAACCCTTGGAGATGATGGTTCTGAGCAAATCAAAATTTTTGTCATTCCTAACACACGACAACCATTCTTCCCTAGATACTGATGGCTCAACTAACCAATTCACACTTTCCCCCATCTCCAAATCATGCTCAGAATCAATGGGTAAGCGCGATAAACAATCTGCAGGTTTGTTATTTTGACCTTGGATGTACTGTACAGAAAAGTTACATTCTTGCAAACCCTCACTCCATCTTTTTAATCTGGGAGTCATGTGATCATTGTGATGACAAGAGTAAATTTGTACGAGAGGTCGATGGTCTGATTTCACCACAAATGGAATCCCCCACAAGTAAAATTTGAAATTGGTTAATCACCCAAAACACAGCTAGCGCTTCTCTCTCAATGCAAGAATAATTTATCTCTTCTTCTCTAAGAGCTTTTGAAGCAAAAGCCACAACAGTTTCTTCTCCATTGACCACTTGAGAGAGAACTGCCCCAAGACCTTTAAGACTAGCATCAGTAGTCAAAATGGTTTTCAATTTCGAATCAAAATGGCCTAAGTTTGGCATTTTTCCAATTTCCATTTTGATATCCCTAAAAGCTTCCTCACAATCTTTTGACCATATAAAACGTACACCTTTTTTCAAAAGTGCTCTAATTGGCTCAACAACACTTGGAAATCCCTTAACAACTTACGTTGGAGCTTTTACAATGCTATCAGCAAGTTCAAACTTTGGCTGTATACCACTCCCTGAGATCACATGACCAAGATACGTAACTGACTCAAGCCCAATCCTGCATTTCTATTTCTTTACCGTAAGACCACTTTCTCCCAATTTATTCAACACAGCTCTCAACATATTCTTATGTACTAGTTCGTCTTCCCCATAAATCAAGATGTCATCTTGAAAAAACATCACGTTCTGTAGGTCACCCAGAATCATCTTCATCACTCTCTGGAAACAGGCTGCCACTGAGGCCAGCCCAAAAGGCATTCTCAAGAACCGATATATGCTCCTATAGGAGTAACAAAAGAAGTTAAGGGCCTTGAGTCTTTGTGAAGCATAATCTGGTGATACGCTGATGAAAGATCTAGCACACTACAAACCTTGGCACCTTTCAAACTACTTATAGATTCAGAAATGTTAGGGAGAGGCTTACGATCAACCCAGATCCATTCATTCAAACCGCGTAAATCCACACACATCCTTATAGACTTTCCTCCATCCTTGGGGGCCAAAATCACCGGAGCCAACCACTCCGAGGATTCTATATCCTCTATCACTCCCAACTTCAATAGTCTTTCTATCTCAACTTTCAACTGTCCTAGCATCATGTTTGGCACTCTACGTACTTTGTGAACACATGGTCTTGCTGATTTTTTAAGAATTATTCGCTGTTCAAACCCCTTCAAGCAACCAAGCGTGTCTGAAAATACATTAGGATAATCGTCAACATATTTGTTGTGGTCACACACTGTATCAACTGTCGGGGAATGAGTATCACCAACTAATTCTTCCATTAACAACACCTGATTACGAGGGTCCTTAGCACCTGGGTTAAGAACTATCCCCAAATCATGTTGGTGTCTCCACCCAAGAAGATTATCTCCTCTCACCGCTATATACAACTTCCCAGTCGTTACCTTCACTCTGAATGTGATCTTTGCTACCACATATCCAAGAATATCAATTTTTGACCCCCCATAACTCACAGGAGCAATGTTGGGAGGTGAAAGCGATACATTTTCCAATCCCACAACCTCATCCCAAATTATGAGGCCTATTAGGATGGCGGACTGAAACGGTTTCCGTCTGCCATGCTCGCGGCAAAAATACTCCCGATCGCACCACGGATAATTTGCGGTAGCGATTAGGATATTTCTGTCATCACACACCGACCGCGGAGGACGGGTCACATCAAAGACCGCCGCAAGCGGACGGTACCTCAGAAACACCGTCTGCCGCAGACGCATTGACCTCGGAAACAGGCCCAACCGCCGCCAGATCTGCGGAGGGTCCGGCAGCACGATTAGAATAACCCCGCCATCCCAACGGAACTCACCACCTTCCTCGACCGCCGCGGAAAAAAAAGCACCGACAAACGGAGCATGACTGCGGAAGGACCAAACGAACATCACCCCTGCCGTCAAACCGATTAAAAAATGGCGGACGGAAGTAAATAGAGAACACAAAAAACAGGACACACACCCACCTGAAACACCCACCCCAACAACTACACGCCCCAATGACACCACCCCCCAGCACAAACAAGAGCACCCAAGTCACCACACCCACAGAACACCTGACTGGCAACAACCATTGGGACACAACCACCACACAGAGTATAAAATGAATCCCTTCCATTACCACAATCCTTTGCATCACAGCACAGCTGGAAGAAAGAGGCAGAATAGCACAAACAGTAGACACACACAAACACACATATAACCTGCACACCAACACACCCACCACACAAACCCCCACAACACCATCCCTACATACCACACACCTGCACACCCCACCTCACCCCACCCCACCAACACCTTGCACATCACACACCAAGGCACCCAAGAAAAACCCCAAGTTCACAGAGAGTGAGTTGAAGGTCATGGTGGATGAAATCATCTGTGTCGAACCACATCTGTTGGGTACCCTAGTCCAGCAGGCCACCTTGGCAACTAAAACCACCATGTGGGACAGGATAGTGACCAGAGTGAATGCTTCAGGGACCGTGTCACGCACCAAACATGAGATCCAGAGGCGGTGGCACGACCTCAAGGCAAGGGTGAAAGGCATCAGGGCCAAGAACCACCTGCAGGCACAGCACACTGGCGGCAGCACTCCCCCGGAGCCTATACCATTTGCCAAATGGAGGAGAAGGTGCTGGGCATACTCCACCCTGAGAGCCTGAAAGGAATAGAAGAGGGACTTGAGGCTGGTAAGTACAACTGCTAAGACACATCTCCCAGGCTCCAATCCATGCATGTGGACCGCACAGTCACCCAAATGTGACGTCCAGGGCTCAAATGCACCCACCATGATCAACCACAAATGTTGCCTCCTACGTTCCCAGGCTTGCATGTTGTCAAAGCAGCTAACACCACAACTCCCAACAGGCCCCCATGTCTACATGGAGGGTGGGGGCGGGTCCAGCACTACAACTGCCAACAAGCCCCCATGTGTACAGGGAGGGTGGGGGTGGGTGGGTGAGAGTCCAGCACTACAACTCCCAACAGGCCCCCATGTACACAGGGAGGGTGGGGGTGGGTGGGTGAGAGTTCAGCACTACAATTCCCAACAGGCCCCCATGTCTACATGGAGGGTGGGGGTAGGTGGGGGTCGGGTCCAGCACTAAAACTCCCAACAGGCCCCCATGTCCACAGGGAGGGTGGGGGTGGGTGGGTGTGAGTCCAGCACTACAACTCCCAACAGGCCCCCATGTCTACATGGAGGGTGGGGGTGGGTCCAGCACTACAACTCCCAACAGGCCCCCATGTGTACAGGGAGGGTGGGGTGGGTGGGTGAGAGACCAGCACTACAACTCCCAACAGGCCCCCATGTCTACAGGGAGAGTGGGGGTGGGTGGGTGGGGGCGTGGGTCCAGCACTACAACTCCCAACAGACCCCCATGTCTACAGGGAGGGTGGGGGTACCAGCACTACAACTCCCAACAGGCCCCCGTGTCTACAGGGAGAGTGGGGCTGGGTGGGGTGGGGTTGGTCCAGCACTACAACTCCCAACAGGCCCCCATGTCTACAGGGAGGGTAGGGGTGGGTGGGTGAGAGTCCTGCCCTACAACTCCCAACAGGCCCCCATGTCTACAGGGAGGGTGGGGGTGGGTGGGGGGTGGGTCCAGCACTACAACTTCCAACAGGCCCCCATGTCTACAGGGAAGGTGGGGGTGGGTGGGTGAGAGTCCAGCACTACAACTCCCAACAGGCCCCCATGTCTACAGGGAGGGTGGGGGGTGGGTGGGGGGTGGGTCCAGCACTACAACTCCTAACCAGCCCCCATGTCCCATCCCAGAGCAAGATGGAGTCCGCCCACCATTTGCTGACCAATGCATCTCCCCCTTCAAACTTACAGGTAGGTAGCCATCTTCACAGGGGCACCATCCAATAGCAGGACCGGACCACACATATCCAAGTATTGTCTCCCCACCTCCACACCACCATAATGCCCAGTACTGTCTTCCACACCAACATGATGACACCAACAACCATGTCCTGATTCCCTAGAAATGTGTAATGTAACAACAACAAACCTGTCATGTCCACAGCATTGATTCTTAAATTCTTGTCCCTCAGGTGATCGCAACTTGACAGGCGAAACCAGCAACCGCCAGCACCAGTCGCCCCCCTCACAGCCAGGACTCTCCGGTGAAGATTCCATGGACACCTCGGGTGCAGAGGACGATGCTGGCCCAAGCACACTCCAAGGGCCATCAGGCTCCCAGGACATCCCTGCCTCCACCACCTTGGCCAGTGTAACAACACCAACACCTGCCATTGTGGGCTGTGCAGCTACCACCACCACCACCACCACCACCACTCCTGCCAGTGCCACCCTGCCTGACCCATCGTCCGATGATGGGCCATCAACATCTCAGGCTAGCAGGGAGAGTGGACGGGGGAGGACACAGGTGAGGCCACAGCTCACAAACAGGAGTGCAGGTGCAAGCAAGGCGAGGTCGGGAACAACACCCAGCCCATCCTGGGACTGGGACCCTGGATGCAATTTCCAGAGTGGAAGCCTCCTACGAGCGGTCGCAGGCACAGGCGGATCTTGCACACCAAGACTCACTACAGACCTGCCAGCTGTTGCGGTCCATGGACACCCGAATGGGACAAATTATTGACCTCATGGGGCAGCAAACAGCTCTTTGGAGGGAGTGGTTATCCCGCGCCAGACCACCTCCCCCTCTCCCAAGTGGCCAGCGGGACAGGGCACCAACACCACCTCCCCCTCCCCTAAGTGGCCAGCGGGACTGGGCACCAACACCACCTCCCCCTCCTCCAAGTGGCCAGCGGGACAGGGCACCAACACCACCGCCACCATCACCCGAGGCCACTGACAGGGAGGTGGTCCCAGAACAACCTGCCCCCACAGCTGGCTCCGCTCCGGCTCCAAGACGAAGGGGCCGTCCGAGGCTGGATCCAGCACAGAGCAGTGGTAATGCACCATCCACCCGCTCGAAGAGGGGCCACCACTGACTTCACCCTTCCTTGAGCCTGGCATTCACTCTGCGAACTATCTTGCCCCACAATGCCAAGCATTGGCACACGTCGTTGGACTAGGTGTACATAACACAATGTGGTGCCCCCACGGTGTTGTCATCTGACATGACCTTCAACTCACACTTCCCCCCCAACACCTATTTGTGAATATGCACTAACGGTAATCCACACCCTGTAAATAAAAATCACGGAAACACTCAAGGCTGTTTGATCTCCATGTTGCAACACAAGTTTTTCTCAGTTGTTGTCATCACCAGGTGCAGGGATCAATGTTGTTTTGAATCATGGCTCTGTGTGAGTGACCTATGGACAATCGGAGAACAACAAGCACAGGTCAGGAAACTGAATCACAGCCATCACACAACAACGTACTGCAACATCCCACATACCACAATCATCTCAAAGTAAGCGGATCACGGGACACACATCAGGGAGTATTGCTCGTACACCATGTCCCACACCCATGTGCAAACAGAACATAACAGGCAGCATTCACACACCACATCCCCCCATCACCAGCAGATATACGTCATGCATTGAACAGCAGCACAAGAGGTAGTTACTCACATTCAAGGAAAGTAGCGAGCAATGACCTGACGCCTCTGGTCCACACCTTCTTCCTCCCCACTATCCTCATCACTGGACATGGGTGGTATGGGAGGCGGTGCAACCTATTGGTCTACAGGGTCCATGATCAGTTCAATATTCTTGCGTAAGGCCAGGTTGTGGAGCATGCAGCAGGCAATCACTATTTTCCATACTTTGCCGGGTGTGTATGGCAGGGCCCCTCCGGTTTTATCCAGGCAGCGAAACCTAGACTTCAGCAGTCCAAATGTACGTTCCACCACCCGAAGTGTCTTCCCACGGGCCTCATTATAGTGCATTTCACCTGGGGAAGTAGGATTCCGTAGGGGGCTTAGCAGCTACGGGCGGTTTGGGTATGCAGAGTCGCCTAGATGGGTGGATGACAGCACATACATCATTACCAGGATTGGTGGGAACAGCATGGCACACATATAACACAGTAGTCATCACAGCACACTCACCTACAAGCCACGCACGTTCTTGACGCAGATTAGCCATCAGTTGGGGGACAATGCTGCTCCGCTGGATGTGGGAGTCATGTGCGGACCCGGGAAATCTGGCACACACATGGGAGATGATGTTGTCAGCCAGCACACCACTTGCAAATTGATAGAATGGTAGTGCTTCCGATTGCGATAGATGGGTTCACGTGCCTGGGGTGGAATCAGACCAATATGTGTGCCATCAATGGAACCCACTACGTGTGGAATCTGGCCCAGGGCATAGAAGTCCCCTTTCACTGCAGCCAGCTCTGCCAGACGTGGGAAATGGATGTAATCATCCTTGTAATGCATCATGGCTTCCAGCACATCCCGCAGTACCATGCTGAACATGGATTGGGACATCCCCCGGCATGACCAACTGTGTACTGGAAAGTGCCTGTCGCAAAGAAGTGAAGTGCCGCCATCACCTTTGCTGTGGGTGTAATTGCTCCTGGATATAGCCTTCGTGGCTGCAGATGAGGTGCCAATTGGGCTACAAGGTCCTGCAATGTCGGTCGGTCAAGCCAGAATTTGCGGATTACCTCCTCTTCAACCATGTCCTCCAGCACAGTGTATGGTCGATGTACATTTGGAGCCCTCCTGTGTGGGAGTAGATGGGAGCAGATGTCAATTGACCAACACTGCACAGCTGTGCCACACGATCACATCTTGACCAACACAATACAAATAATACATGTTGCAGACACTGATTGTATGTGTGACGTGACCAAAATATAAGGCACTACAGCTAACTACACACAAAATGTTCACCCACAAACAACATCCTGTGTGCAAACATGTCCAATGGTACGTGCACACATGTTGAAAGAACAGCCAACATCACATGACTGAGGGCCCATGTGTGGACAAGCTTCCCTACAGACACACATGGACGTGCACACACAACACGAACATGGAACACACCCTCCTTGTCTTCATGCACCCATGACCCCACCTACAATGCTGTGCATCCTCACATGACAGGCATGGACATACAACACGCGACACACAGACCCATACACAGAATGCATGTATACCCCCATTATTGCCACTTGCACACACAAACCACACACTCAAGACTGCTTCAAAATGTGGGTACACAGCCTTAATGTACTGTGTAGATGTGTACAATTAGAAACGTGTGACCTAAAAACCAAGACATCACCACATAGCCATACACATCTGACACAACTTGGGCTCTCATCACTGGCCATTGTTAACCCCTGGCACGGTCAATAGTATGACCACACAAGCAACTAATGGACATAAATAAGACACGTGGACATGGGCCATTGACATGACATAATGATTCTTGACGCATTCCGGACATGGCCTGACACACATGTACACTTACAAACATTACATGTGTGTGGAGACATGCAGTGTGTGTACACACGGCATCCGGGTACGCCTTCCGCCAACACAGAAGATGATCCTTGATACTGCAATTGTGCGTAACATTTGCTACATGGTCAAGGACCATCACGGTCACACCCCGCCAACCGCATGTGCACACTACCGTGACGGTGCATCTTTTAAAAATCATCACTCACTGGCATCGGAATGGCGGAACACACATTCCGCGGGGGACGGGGCAGGCTAACACATACATTTGAATGTGCAAGTGGAAATGGCAGTTGGTATCCCCCTTTCAGTCACATAGCAGCACACACAGTAGACCGCCAGGTGCGGCTGGTCACCCACCGCCGGGTGCGGGCGGTGGGTGACCGCCCGCACCCGGTGGTGGGTGACCGGCCATGGCCATCCATGCCAGTGTAACATCAATACAGGGCGGTCACCCACCGCCCGCACCCGGTGTTGGGTGACCGGCCATGACCATCCATGCCAGGGTAACATCAATACACAGGGCGGTCACCCACCGCCCACACCCGGCAGAGGGTGACCGGCCATGGCCATCTATGCCAGGGTAACATGAATACACAGGGCGGTCACCCACCGCCCACACCCGGCGGTGGGTGGCCACCCGCACCCCGCGGTGGGTGACCGGCCATGGCCATCCATGCCAGGGTAACATCAATGCACAGGGCGGCCACCCACTGCCCGCACCCGGCAGTGGGTGACCGGCCATGGCCATCCATGCCAGGGTAACATCAATACACAGGACGGTCACCCACCGCCCACACCCGGCGGTGGGTGACAGGCCATGGCCATCCATGCCAGAGTAACATCAATACACAGGGCGGTCACCCACCACCCGCACCCGGAGGTAGGTGACCGGCCATGGCCATCCATGCCAGGGTAACATCAATACACAGGGCAGTCACCCACCGCCCGTACCCGGCGGTGGGTGACCGGCCATGGCCATCCATGCCAGTGTAACATCAATACAGGGCGGTCACCCACCGCCCGCACCCGGTGTTGGGTGACCGGCCATGACCATCCATGCCAGGGTAACATCAATACACAGGGCGGTCACCCACCGCCCGCACCCGGTGTTGGGTGACCGGCCATGACCATCCATGCCAGGGTAACATCAATACACAGGGCGGTCACCCACCGCCCACACCCGGCAGAGGGTGACCGGCCATGGCCATCTATGCCTGGGTAACATGAATACACAGGGCGGTCACCCACCGCCCACACCCGGCGGTGGGTGGCCACCCGCACCCCGCGGTGGGTGACCGGCCATGGCCATCCATGCCAGGGTAACATCAATGCACAGGGCGGCCACCCACTGCCCGCACCCGGCAGTGGGTGACCGGCCATGGCCATCCATGCCAGGGTAACATCAATACACAGGACGGTAACCCACCGCCCACACCCGGCGGTGGGTGACAGGCCATGGCCATCCATACCAGGGTAACATCAATACACAGGGCGGTCACCCACCGCCCGCACCCGGCGGTGGGTGACCGGCCATGGCCATCCATGCCAGGGTAACATCAATCCACTGGGCGGTCACCCACTGCCCGCACCCAGCGGTGGGTGACCACCTGCACCCGGCGGTTGGTGACCACCCGCACCCGGCGGTCTGCAGTTGGTGCTGCTATGTGACTGAAAGGGGGATACCAACTGCCATTTACACTTGCACGTTAAAGTGTATGTGTTAGCCTGCCCCGCCCCCGCGAAATGCGTGCTCCGCCATTGAAATGCCAGTGAGTGATGATTTTCAAAAGATGCACCATCGCGGTAGCGCGCACATGCGGTTGGCGTGGTGTGACCGTGATGGACCTTGCACATGTAGCCAATGGAAACAGGTAATGCGGGACGCGTAAGCGATTTCAAAAATAGCGGAAGCCGTGCACCGCCACAGCAGGACCAGTCATTGGCTCATTTTGAAGGAGGCAGCCCGGGAAAACCAATTGCTGCAGACGTGTGCCACTGATATCAGCTCAGGGCCCTATAAATGTGTGAATTTCAGCAGCACACATCCACTGCTTCCAGCCACTGCTGCCTTCACCCATCACCTCTACCTGCTGCTGCCGAGCAATCCACCAACTGCTGCCTGCACCCATCACCTCTACCTGCTGCTGCTGAGCAATCCACCAACTGCTACCTGCACCCATCACCTCTACCTGCTGCTGCTGAGCACTCCAACAACTGCTGCTGTTGTGCCACAGTCCTGGACCTTGCCATGCCGAGAGTTTGAGAGATCCGGTCTCGTCCCTTCACCGCAGCGGAGCTGGAGGTCCTTGTGGACGGTATGCTCCGCCACTATGAATGGCTCTACAGTGCCCCCGAACAGGTGGTAAGTGCAGTGGGGGACATGTTGGTGTGCATGAGGTGGTCACTGACTCCTGGCTTCTACAATCTTGGCGGTGTGCTGTGGGATCTTCACATGTGTTGTACTGTGCATGGCTGCTGAAAGATATGTGTTGCTCCTATCTGTATGAATGGCCAACCGTCCACTGACTTGCCGCCTCTTGTCTCCCATCATGGTAGGTCAAGCTGCACCTTCGCAAGGCCGTGTGGAGGACCATAGCACGTGATGTACGGGCAGTGGGTGTGTGCAATAGGCAATACACACACTGCCACAAGCGGTGGGACGACATCTCCAGGCTCAGCAAGAATATGGCAGAGATGAAACTGGGGCTCATTCCCAGATCAGGCCGGCTTGCACGATGTACCATGACCCCTCTAATGCTCCGTATCATAGCTGTGACGCATCCTGACCTGTCCGCCCGGTTGAGAGGGGAGCAGCAGCAAACTAGCTGTAAGCAGACTGAATGGGTTTGTGACTTGTGAGTGCATGCATGTATTGCTGCTCAGACACAATAGTGACATCTGTGGTGTGTATGTTGTGGTGCAATTGCATGTTGGTGCCATTAGCGGAGTGAACGTTAGCATCCATGTCAGCCAGGTGGACATACCAGTTGCATTGTAGTGCAGGGTCCCAGGACATGCCGTTGAGGTCTGTGGTCCCATGGCATCACATGTGTGGTGATCAGCATGCACTTGCCCTATTTGTTTGATGTACATGTTTCACAGGCAGCCCCGGTTCTTTGACATGAGGATGTCTGGTAGGGGTGGTTCGTGTGCAGGATGGGTACTACATGTTGGTCAGCAGTCAAGGAAGTTTTGATTTTGTAATTTGCAGTACGTGAGTGTGGCACTTAGGTATATCTCTTTTCTCTCTCTTTCAGCTTTGGCCAATGGCACTGACCCACAAACGACGGAGCTTAGTGGTGGCAATGCATCTGGATCAGAGATCACACACACGCAGACTGAGACTGAAGAGAGCAGCCCCGGAGAGGGGGACAGAACTGTCCCTGAGGACTCACATGTGGAGACACCATCGTCCTCATCTTCAGACAGTGGTGGTGAGTCAGCACTATTGGTAGACACAGGGAGTGGGCAATCTACACCTTCAGTCGGTACACAGCACACTGGGCCCACACTGCCACCAACTGCAACAAGTACTGCTCGTGCTCACTAGAGTAGGGGGAGCAGAGTGGCCTTCGGTGCAGGCACCGCTGCCCCTGCCCCTGTGACACAAACTGCCCTTTGTGCTGAGGCAGTTGATCTGCTGCGACAGCTGTGTGTAGGGCAGACCAACATGATCAATGCATTCCTAGACCACGATAGGAAGTTGGGGCAGGTGGTAGCATTCATGGAGGGGATGCATGGCAATGTTGCTGGTCACCACAGAACAGTTCAGTCATTTTCCAACACAGTGTCTGCAGCCATTTAACAGTCGCATGGACAAGGTTCTACTTCAGTTCCCCCATCCACACCACTTGATGTCTCAGGGGAGAGTGACATTTCGGACCAGGCCTCATTTTCTGGGTATTGCACTAGAAGCAGGCACAGGCAGCAAGGCAAGGCACGGAGGCCACAGACACTATCCCCTAGGACTGGGAAATCTTTCACAGAACACGACATCAGCTACCCTGGAGTTGACACACAGGATCCTCAAGGGGTGTTGGGGGACAGGGATTCACATGTAACACAGGCATCCCCCTCAAAAGGTACTCCCAAGGCAAGGGCACCTCCCAAGGACAGGGACACTCCCAAGGACAAGGACACTACAAAGGACAGGGCACCTCCCAAGGCCAGGGACACTCCCAAGGACAAGGACACTACAAAGGACAGGGCACCTCCCAAGGCCAGGGACACACCCAAGGACAAGGACACTACAAAGGACAGGGCACCTCCCGAGGCCAGGGACACTCCCAAGGACAAGGACACTACAAAGGACAGGGCACCTCCTAAGGCCAGGGACACTCCCAAGGATAAGGACACTACAAAGGACAGGGCAACTCCCAGGGACAGAGCCCCGCCCACGGATAACGCACATTCCAAGGACAGGACACCTCCTAGGGCCAAGGAGTCTTCCATGGCCAAGAAACCTCCCAGGGCCAAGACTTCTCCATTCACAGGACATCCACCAAGGACAGGCATACATCACCCCTGCGTCCCCTGAAGCTGGTGTTGGTGAAGGAACGTACACTACATGTGTCAGAGGTGGAGTCCCCCCATACCTCTACTCCCATTCACACCCCGGTGAAGCAGAGGAAGGAGTACACTGTTATTGCATCCCCCATTACACATGATACAGAGGGCAGAAGGCAGGGCCAGACCAAGCGTCACGCAGGGTCCAGCACGTCCCCAGAGAGCAGGCCACCACCAGCACATGATCCACCTTTGATGGGTGATGTTTCAGATGAGCCCGCACCACTTACCAGTCCAGTCATGTCCAGGGTGCCCTTACATATCCCAAAGAAATGGAGACACACACCCGTGACACCTGACCACCCCAATGTTGCTCCAGTACAGCTGTCCCCAGCTCCCAGAGCCTCATTTCAGTGGTCCTAGTGGGTCAGCTGCAGTTCACTCTCATGTGTCAGATAGTGGCACTGTGTCTGTTGTTCGCTGTCATGCCTCATGTAGTAGCACTGTGTCAGTTGTGCCCTCTCCTGTTTCAGGTACTGCCACTGTGTGTGTCCGCCACTCTCATGTCTCAGATGCTGGCATGGTATTTCTTGGTCACTGTACAGGGACATGTCCTGGCAGTGTGTCTGGGTCTATGGCTCATGTGTTAGTCACTACATCTGTGGCTGTGTCTCACCCTCCTGTATCTGGTGCTGGCAGTGTGTCTGGGTCTATGGCTCATGTGTCAGTCACTACATCTGTGGCTGTGTCTCACACTTCTGTTTCTGGTGCTGGCAGTGTGTCTGGGTCTATGGCTCATGTGTCAGTCACTAGAGCTGTGGCTGTGTCTCACACTCCTGTTTCTGGTGCTGGCAGTGTGTTTGGGTCTATGGCTCATGTGTCAGTCACTAAAGCTGTGGCTGTGTCTTACACTCCTGTTTCTGGTGCTGGCAGTGTGTCTGGGTCTATGGCTCATGTGTCAGTCACTAGAGCTGTGGCTGTGTCTCACACTCCTGTTTCTGGTGCTGGCAGTGTGTCTGGGTCTATTGCTCATGTGTCAGTCACTAGATCGGTGGCTGTGTCTCACACTCCTGTTTCTGGGCTGGCATTGTGTCTGGGTCTATGGCTCATGTGTCAGCCACTAGAGCTGTGGCTGTGTCTCACACTCCTGTTTCTGGTGCTGGCAGCGTGTCTGGGTGTATGGCTCATGTGTCAGTCACTGGTACTGTGGCTGTATCTCCCAATCCTGTATCAGATCCTGCCACTGTGTCCGAAGATACTAGGTCAACCAGTCCACCTGATTCTGTGCTGTGAGGTGCAGTTCCCATCAATCACATGTCTTTGTACTTGGTGTCTGGATTGTCCATTGTAACCACCCTTGCATTATTAATGTCCATGGGACAGGGTGCATGACACACGTCCTTGTGCTGCTTCAGATGTACCTGCTCTGTTCTGTACCGTGGCCTGTTGATGCACTTAGCCCCTCTCATGTGCTGCCTCAGATGTACCTGTTTTTTGCCATGGACTGTTGATGCACTTAATCCCTCTCATGTGCTGCATCAGATGTACCTGTTCTGTGCCATGGACTGTTGATGCTCTTTTACCCTCTCATGTGCTGCCTCAGATGTACCTGTTCTGTGCCATGGACTGTTGATGCACTTAGCCCCTCTCATGTGCTGCATCAGATGTACCTGTTCTGTGCCATGGACTGTTGATGCACTTAGCCCCTCTCATGTGCTGCCTCAGATGTACCTGTTCTGTGCCATGGACTGTTGATGCACTTAGCCCCTCTCATGTGCTGCTTCAGATGTACCTGTTCTGTGCCATGGACTGTTGATGCACTTAGCCCCTCTCATGTGCTGCTTCAGATGTACCTGTTCTGTGCCATGGACTGTTGATGCACTTAGCCCCTCTCATGTGCTGCCTCAGATGTACCTGCTCTGTTCTGTGCCATGGACTGTTGATGCACTTAGCCACTCTCATGTGCTGCCTCAGATGTACCTGTTCTGTACCATGGCCTGTTGTTGCACTAAGCCCCTGTCATGTGCTGCCTCAGATGTACCTGCTCTGTTCTGTGCCATGGACTGTTGATGCTCGTTGCCCCTTTCATGTGCTGCCTCAGATGTACCTGTTCTGTGTCATGGACTGTTGAGGCACTTAGCCCCTCTCATGTGCTGCTTCAGATGTACCTGTTCTGTGCCATGGACTGTTGATGCACTTAGCCCCTCTCATGTGCGGCATCAGATGTACCTGTTCTCTGCCATGGACTGTTGATGCTCGTTGCCCCTCTCATGTGCTGCCTCAGATGTACCTGTTCTGTTCTTTCCAGTGCCCATGCTCCTGGCTACTCTAGGAGTCAACCCCTATTATGTGCAATAAAGCAATTTATTCCTGTGTAGTGGTTTCGCTGTGTCATTCCTGGTTGTCTCTTTGCATTGTTGATATATTGGTGCTATCGTAAATGCTGTGTCCCCAACATGCCCCTCCCCCTCCCCACGTCACAGCCCCGGCAGGTACTCCCCTTCCGACAGCGATTGGTGTGTTTGCGTACCTGCGCGTCGTCGGCGACGGTCCATGACTTGTTGGTGGTGGAGCACGTAGAGGAGCGGAAATGCGTGTAGAGCTGGGTCCATGACGGCGATCTGCCTGTGGTGGGTATCTCTGCAATGTTTTGCCTCTCCGCTGTGGTGAATCCGCCCTGTTCAGGCTGGTGGTTTTTCCGCTGCGATTTGCTGTGTCTTTTCCGCCATCGTGATTTCGAGGACAGTCAGAGACTTCATTCCGTACGGCGGTGTCCCTGGATTGGTTACGTCTGCCACGGGGTCGGGTGTATTTACGCTGCGGTGCATGTTGTTCCGTGGCGTACGGAAATTGACAGTGCTTCCCATCCTAATATGGTGGACGGACTGGCTGCGGCTGGCGGACTGTAAAAAGGCATTTTCTGCCTTCTCTAGGCCGGCGGTCGTCCTTCCGTCCGCCATCCTAATCGACCCCTTTATTCCCAATCAGGGTAAATGGAGAACCAGAATCCGCCATTAGTTTAAAAACATTATCATCTACACCAATATCACAAAATGGCATACTGATTTGTTCTGAATCAATAATACCTTCACTCCCTTTTAAATTAGACACTTCCACAGTGCGAAGGACATCAGAACCTTCATCACCCATATTTCTTTTCCTAGATGACTTACAGACACGAGCGTAGTGTCTCTTAACACCACAATTGTTACATATACTTTCTCTTGCATAACAGTTGGGAAAGTTTGAATAGTGTGAGAAACTCCCACACCTATAACATTTCATTTTCTGATGTGCAGGTAGATGTGAAGAGCGAGCATCTCGTTGTTTTGTTGGAGGAACATCTCTACTAGTTGAAAGACAAGTCTGACTGTCAAAAACATTTTTTTGTGAAAGAGAGTTTTTTTTGCACATGTTTATTTTTCCCATTCGCAGAGACCTTGGCTATACCTTCGTGAGCTTCCTGTCACATTCCACCCCAGATTATTTGCACACATGAGGAATGTATGAGTTCTGATTGGTGGACTACACGTCCCAGAATGCTAAGGAACGCGAGTCTCCTCCTTTCTTTTCTGTCCTGCCTACTAATACACTTCTCCTTCCTGAATTCGGTGCTTGTCACCTGAGTTTGGTCCAGTGTCTTCAAGGAGAAGTATTCGTTCCGAATATGCCGGGATTGCTGCTGGTTTTGGAGCAGGAGTGTCCTGATTTCGAGGGTATGCTTAGCGCAGGAGCGTGACCGCATGCTTTCGGAATTCCGGGTAGAGAAAGCTGCATTTGAAAAAGAAATGCTTAGCGCTGGAGCGCGACCGCATTTCTTGTGAAGTTCCTTTTTGGGGTCATTTGTGTTCTTGCAGCTCGGACTGCAGCTGCATATTGCCGAGGCTGTGATCTATTGGATTTCCGATTGTCGCTTGGATCGCCTCACTCTTTGTGCGGCCATTGTCTCTGCGTCGACGCTGAGTGCTCAGCGGCTGCTGGCGCTCCTTCGGAGGAACATTACCAGGGAGAGCCATGAACACTGCTAGTCATTTTCTTTTGATTAATTAGCAGTTACCTGAAAAATTCCTCGATTCGTTTTCCTTCTGGATGGAGTAGCAGTTTTTTCTTCAACTAACTTTATTGATATCAGACCAGCAACAGAACCCACCAGACAGCTAAGTACTCTGCCTAAGTTGAATTATCTTAATGTTACACATTAACACAGAACCTTGTGATATCTCTAGTAATGGAGGATATTAAGACACTGTGAATACTTTTCTTTACTTTACTTTACTTTATTTTTACCTTTTGTGCCTTTTTTCTTGGAGTGATTGTGGCAGCCTATCATTGTAAGTGCATAACATATATTATAGTATATTTGATACTTGCTTATATGAAGGGAAGGGGCAGGGTTCCACTCATCACCGTTTCCATTATTTCTTACATACAGGAAACCTGGGGCGCATAGAGAAGTGAGGACTACAACTTCAGATGGACGCCACTGAGGGTTATTTTTGCCACAACTTTATTGTTTCTTTGTCCCTTTTTACCCTTTCCCCGTTTGTGGTATTATCTGGGGAATGATGTCTATATACTCGCAGGTACTGATATAGAAGGGGTGGAGTTATCTTAGCATCGCTCCTGCTGTATCCGGCTTCAAGGTTATTGAACCTTCATTCTGTAACAGTATATGACAGAGTGACAAGCCCACGAATTACTAACAGCCTGAGCGATGGACACTAACACTGTCCTTACGTCGGTGTTAGAAACCTTGACTGCTCTTCGGATGGAGGTAGACGCTTTTTGTGGGGAAAACATAGAGCTACATAATGAGATGGTTACTATGAGGAGGGAGGTAGCAGGTCTTTCTCGAGGTAGTCCTACAGAAGCACGAGGGCCCTCGTACATAAGAAATTGGATGCCCCCCCCCCTCGTCACAGGGCTCCGCACAGGAGCCAAGCGGCGGAGCTAGTTCCTCTACTATTCAGGTTATACAACCGCTCCAGCTTCTGCTTGCCCCCCCCTGAAAGATTTTCTGGGGATCCAAAGAAATTTGGTATATTTTTGAGACAATGTAAGTTGCACTTTACGTGCAAACCCACTGTCTTTGCGGATGACCAGTCTAAGACTGCTTTTGTTATGTCCTATTTGGGGGGTAACGCTGCCAACTGGTCTTTCCCTCTAATAGAAAGAAACGACCCCGTCCTGTTTAACTTCCCTACTTTTGGTGAAGAGATGAGAAAGCTCTTCAATAGGAAGGCTCATCTATTGCCCTTAGATAGAGAACTCATCACTCTGAAACAGGGATCACAAGACCTTTTAACTTACATAACTACTTTCAATAAATTGGTCATCGAAACCGACTGGCCGAAAGAAAATAGAATATCTCTGTTCTATCAAGGTTAAAGAAGTGAGTTGAAGGATATGTTAGCATTTCAGCTACCTGTAATGAGTTAATCGAATTAACAGTACAGTTAGATCACCGTCTTCAAGAACGAAAGGGAGACAAACAACGTGGTGACACTAGATTCTTGTTTACCAGACCAAGAGCAATGGGTGAAGAGCGCACTTCATCCTCAGATGGAACAGAGCCAATGCAATTCGGTGGAATAAGAGGTCCACTCAGTGCGGAAGAAAGAAATAGAAGACGGCAGTTGAAGTTGTCTATGTATTGTGGCAAGGCTGGACACTTCATAAAAAACTGCACTTCTAAAACAAAAACCCAGTACAAAGACAAGATTGAAAACAAGAAGGTGCCTGTAGTGGATTACCAGGAGGAGCCGGCGGAAA
The DNA here is from genome assembly GCF_964263255.1 of Lissotriton vulgaris. NCBI lineage: Eukaryota > Metazoa > Chordata > Amphibia > Caudata > Salamandridae > Lissotriton > Lissotriton vulgaris. The sequence continues at coordinate 437,828,938 of NC_141685.1, read as the reverse complement.
ACTGATGTCCTGAAACATGACAGAGACCCCTTGTTTGAGGACGGCGAAAAGAGAGGTCTATCCCGCTTTGATCAATACCATACAGAATTCTGTCGCACATATGAATGTGTGTGTAACCTTGGAGATCTCAGGAGGAAAACCTGTAATGGTTCATGCACTATTGGATTGTGGGGCTACTGGAAATTTCATTGATCAAAAGTATGCTCATGAATTGAATATACCCTGCATAAGGAAGTCAAAGCCGGAACCACTGAAGGCAGTCGATGGTACTGCATTGACATCAGGACCAGTATGTCATCACACCCAACCAATACATATGCAGATGGGATCAAACCATTTCGAGACCATACAGTTCGATCCTATTGACGCCCCAAACTTTAAACTAATATTAGGCATGCCATGGTTGACGATGCATGACCCCCATGTGCAGTGAGCAGCACGTACCATAAATATGGATTCCTCGTTTTGTGTAGAACACTGTACGAAGGAAAGAAGCCTTCCGCCACTATCCCACATGGAAAACCCTGCGGTGCTATTAGCATCAGGCTGCAGAACTCGGAGCGTGTGCCATGTATCATCGTTACCCAAAGTATATTCTGAGTATGTACGAACAGGAAGTGAACAGGTTGCCTCCTCATAGGGAGTATGATTGTTTTATTGACCTGGAGCCTGGAGCAAGCATACCTTGCAGCCGGATATATGCACTCACAGAAGTTGAGAATACATATTTACAATCTTATTTGAAGAAGCTTTTGTCCTCCGGGTTTATTCGCCCATCCACGTCTCCCGCCTCGTCGCCATTGTTTTTTATACCGAAGCGTGAAGGTGGACTAAGGGCATGCATCAACTATCGAGCGATCAACAGAGTGACCAAGAAGAACAGGTACTCTCTGCCTCTAATTCCAGTGTTGATGGACCAGCTAAATTGAGCCACCATTTTTACCAAGTTGGACCTTCGAGGCGCGTACCATCTTTTGCGAGTGAGGCAAGGGGACGAGTGGAAGATGGCGTTTCATACCAAATATGGGTTATACGAATACCAGGTTATGCCATTCGGCCTGTGTAACGCCCCCGCCGCCTTCCAGTACTTTATGGACGAAGTACTGAGGGGATTGCTGGATGTCTCCTGTATCGTCTACAGAGACGATATCTTAATATACTCTGGGTCTAAAGAAGAACATATACAACACGTGGTAGCTGTATTGAAACGTCTGTTGTAAATAAAACAGCGATAGTATTAAGCATTCGCTGAAGACATGCTATCGTGTCTTTGTGCTAGTTTTCCCGCTCGTACTTGAAATACGGCCAGACTCCATTTTGTTTTCTGGCGTCCATCTTATGTGCTACATATCGCCATGTGCTCGCCACGAGGCAAGTCCTACCTCGCTGACTGTCACCCCTGAAGTTTGCCCAGCAACAGGCTATAAATAGTTCCAGCTTGCCTGGCGCATGCCCAGTACGAGTAACATCTGTTTCTGCTTAATGGAGATTGGAATGTGCATTCGGCGGGCTTCACGAACCGTTAACTCTACCCATGTATCGATCATGTTTGAGAAATGTCCATATATGGTTGTAAATCATGTATTGAGCTGTAACCACCCCACTTATGAGTCCCTTCTCTGTGTATAAAAGGGGACCGTATGTCCGAGTTCTTTGTGCTACCTTGTACAATACTGTAGAGTGTTGTGTGGGCTGTAGTACCACCTTGAAAGGTTTATTAAACTATGTTTTTGTATTTCCAGTTTCCGTGCCAAATTCTTGTGTAAGTCTGAGGACTCTGTGTACAGAAGGGCGAACCCTTTCGCACTCGCAGGTCTTGCTGAGGCCTGTACTCATCAATTGGCGCCCGTCACGTGGGGCTCATCGACGACTCGGATGCTCGAAGGACTGGTCGTGACGAAGGATTGGAACCTTGCCGGGGACGTGTTCACTGCCAGCGGTGCCTTAAGGCCTGGCATCCCGAGGTTTTCTTCCTTCCCTTCCGATCTGACCATCTGGGTGGCGCCGGTCATCGACTGAGACCTCTTCTGTCGGTTTGCCGCATAGTGGCCGTTTCGGCCTATTTGGAACTTGGCAGTTGGAATCTGGATGCTCTTGATTGGTAAGAATCGTTGTACGGTACTTGCTGCGAGCCTTCGGTAGTCTTGATTGGCAAGGCAGTTTTAGGATACGCTTTCCCCGACTAATTTGTTTGTTTGTTTGAGGTGACTAGTCATATTGATTGTTTGGTAATATTTATATATGTGTTGCAACCCATATAGGCAGGCAATGTGGAGATATTTCTCCTGATCTTTGCATTTGAGCGGCGCAACATTTTAAGTGCCATTTTAATTATAATAGTGCATATTCTGCACTATTTTTAGGCATGCCTGTTTTTAGTGCACTCCGTAAGTGGTGCTGCTGTTTTGGAAATGACCGGTTGATACTTGAAGAATCACAGCCGGCTCCCCCGGAAGGGACGCCGAATAGGAATATGTATGTTAAATTTGGTCTTTCCCCCATAATGTACAGCACGTTGTGGTGGAAATACACCAAAAAGGATCCTGAGTTACGATGGCCTATGTATGGATCATTTGATTTATGGAAAATTGAGTATGTGGAGCAGTGTATGTGTAAGCGGCGAGTGAGACAAGATATGTTTGAGTGTATACGAATGTGGGTGAAAGAGGTGCAAGAGCGTGAGAAGCGTGAGCAAGCACTGATTGAAAAAGAGCAACGAAAGAGTGAGCGTGAGAAAGCGCATGAGGCGAAAAAGCACGAAGCACAGGAATTAGAAGAAAAGCAGGAGAAAGAACGTTGGTTTCAAATATCTGGCCAATATCCTGTTCGACAGCCTCTTTATCCTGTCCTTAATAAATCGGATGATGATTTTTCGTTATTAGATCGCTCTCCGCCCCCGTACGTTGGCCCGTCTGCCCCGAGAGGAGGAGATCAAGATTCTAGACCGCCCGGACCGAAAGTGGATACGCGGTCTATGTTGTCCACCGAGCGTATGGCTGATCTCCGTAAGATTGCTTATCGGGTCAACAAAGATACTGTCCCCCTTGCTGAATTATTAGAAGAGCTTGAGGCATGGGAGGATAGGGAGAAACTATATTTCACTGATTTTGTTTCTAATGAAGTGGTGTCAGCTTTTCGGAAATATTCCGATGTTCTTGAATCAGATGATGTGATAGCTGATTCTAAAGAACTGCGTAAAGGTCTTCTTCTTCCTTCTCAGGTGCCTGGTATGATTCGACGGCTATTTGCGATGCGGGATGAGATGTTTCGCTACGGGATGAAGCGCGGAGACGGAACACTGGCGAGGAGCAATCGAATCCGAGTGGCAGCGGGAAGCAGTCATCCATCTTTTATTCAGATAAGATTGGTGCAGTGCATGCTAAACCAATGCGGGAGGCGGCGCCTTTGTATGTTCCTCCTAAAGGAGCGGGTACAAGTTTAGATAGAGGGTCAGCTGATGCTCAAGGGTATTTCATTCATAACTGGGTTTATACTCCTTGGAATAGAGCGTATGTTATGGCCTTAAAAGCTGCATTGCCTGATCCTCGAAAGAATCCCGCAGCCTTTTATGAGGAAGTTGAGGGGGCTTTGAATTCTTGTACTATGACTCTGGCCGATATTGATTTATTTTTCGGGCTTATATTACCCCCAGATATGTGGAGATCATACGAAAGATAGATGACCTTCAGGCATTTAAAGTTTGATGGGCGGATCTTTAGGATGAGGATAGGGAGAGAAAACCGGCACAGAAACCGCCCCAGTCGATTTTAGATCTTCCTGCTGCTATCTTAGCTAAATTAAAAACGCTTATCCCCCCTAAAAAGATTGATTGGACTATGTTAGCGTCATGTAAGCAGAAAGTAGATGAATCGGTTTCATATTTCTTTACACGATTTGAGGAAACTTTCCATGATTGTAGCGGTCAGTCGCTTACGGACGACACGGGTCGACATCTTTTTGTTGATAAATATGTTTCACATTTATTACCGAGTATAGCAGCTCGATTAAAAGCGAGTGAAAGCTCCTGGACGACTTCGACGCCAGCATCCCTCCTGACGATGGCTCAGTATTATAAGCGTCAGGAATTAGAAGCGAAGGGCAGTGAGGAAAAGAAATCAAAAGATTTCAAAACAAAGGTTATGTTAGCGCAAGTGTATGGGCCGCCTCGTAGAGGTAATGAAAGGGGCGGTCGGAATTTCCCTGGTTCTTTCTCGGGCCGTACTGATTTGGATGTGCATATTGTAGGCAGAAAGGCCATTGGGCGAATGAGTGTCCATTGTTGCGTGCACAGAGGCAAGAGCGTGGGCAGGGATCCATGAGGGGTAGAGGAGGTTCTTCAGGCCCAAAGGGCAATACGAATGATCGAGCTAGGTTTGAATCTAATATGCGACCACGAGATGGGTCAAATGTTTTTGATCGACGAAACCAATATCAAATGTCTGATTATGCACCTCCTGAACAGCATGACTCACAGTATGCATAGGATTGCGTAGGATGGGGTAAGGAATCAGTCGAGGTGCCTGTAGATCAGAGGGGTCCTTATGTTACAGCACATGTTTTGGGTTCTACTGATCGGTTCCTGGTCGATACAGGAGCTACTCGTAGCGCTTTGTCTAAAAAATAGGTTCCGAGGGCTCCCCTGTCTGGCTCAACAATTACGTCAATAGGGTTCGATGGAACGCCTTCTGTTAGCCCACTATCACAACCTCTTGCATTTTATGTAGATCAGTTTGCTGCACCATGTCCATTTTTGCTTTCCCCGAACACGCCTGATAACATTGTGGGCCTAGAAATGCTCAAGCATTTTCGGGCTACAATACGGTGCTTCCCTGAAGGAGTACGTGTTATCTTGAATGACAATTATCCAATAATGGAGAGGGTGTACGCGATTAAAGAAGATGCTGCACTGGCCTCTTTACCTCATACTTTGTGGGCCACGACGGATACTGATGTGGGACAGATGATCATTCCTCCGGGACACATTAGTGTAAAGGAGGGAGCTGTGTTACTGCGCCTGCCTCAGTATCGAATATCACAGGAGGGGGAGGGGGCGCTCATACAGATAGTACAGGATCTGATTAAAGTAGGGGTGGTTGAAGAAGTACCATACAATGCGTGTAACAGTCCTATACTACCGATTTTAAAGAAAGACACTGACACTAGGATTTATCGATTTATTATCGATTTGAGGGAGGTCAACAAGATAGTGATACCTCAATACCCAGTGGTTTCTGATATTACGACACTTCTTACTCTGGTCCCGCCAACTGCGACAACGTTCTCAGTTATAGACTTGAAGAACGCTTTCTTTTCGATCCCCATTCATCCTGACAGACGATATCTTTTCGGATTCACGTTGAATAACAGATCGTACAGATTCTGTAGTGTCCCCCAAGGCTATACTGAGAGCCCTAGCATTTATAGCCAGGCATTGAAAAGGCAGCTGGATTCTTTTGTTTTACCTGAAGGTGTAGCGCTTATACAATATGTCGATGACATCTTGTTGGCAGCTGACACCCATGAACAATGTGAGGAATGTACATTGTCTTTACTTACCTTTTTGGCATCCCACAATCACAAAGTATCGAAAAAGAAACTGCAATATTGTAGACCAAAGGTAACCTACTTAGGTCACCTTTTGTCTAAGGAGGGGCGTGCACTCACACCAGATCGCATTCAAGCCATTTTTGACACACCAGCACCCTCCACGCAGAAAGATGTTCGAGCTTTTCTGGGTCTCACCTCCTTTTGTAGACAGTGGATATTAGGGTTTTCCTACATAGTTAAACCACTGTTAGCCCTTTTGACAAAAGACACTCCAGTTCCCCTTCCTTGGACAGATGAATGTGAGAATGCTCTTCAGCAATTACGTCAGGCCCTTTGTTCAGCACCAGTGTTAGGCACCCCTGATTACACGAAGCCCTTTACATTGTATGTGCATGAGAGAGATGGATGCGCGTTATCAGTGTTAGTACAGATGCACGGTGATAAGCAGCGCGCTTGTGCATACTTCTCGGCAATGCTTGATCCTGTCGCCCGAGCGTTGCCTGGGTGTCTTCGCTCAGTTGCAGCAACAGCTGTGTCAATTCGCCAGAGTGAAGGAATTGTGTTATCTCATAAGCTGTTGGTGTTGGCCCCCCATGCTGTTGATGCACTTTTGAATCAGACAAAGACGCAGTATTTAACTAGTGCTCGTCTGACAGGGTATGAGCTGACGCTGTTGGCCCCTCATATTACTCTGAAGAGATGCGCAACACTGAATCCAGCTACGTTGTTACCTTTCCCAGCGACTCAACCTGAGGCGCAAGAGACACATGAATGTGTCTTTATGACTGAGGAGCAGACAAAGGGTCGTATCGATTTGCAGGATACACCCTTTACAGATGTGGATGGAGAACTATGGGTGGATGGGTCTTGTATAAAGTTACCAGATGGGACCACCTCCGCAGCATATGCAATCACTACGCTTCACACAATAGTGGAGACAGCACGCATACCGCAGAAATCAGCTCAAGTAGAAGAACTGATAGCGTTGACACGAGCTTGTGAGCTCAGTGCAGGATTATGTGTGAATGTATATACAGACAGCCGCTATGCTTTCGGAGTAGCGCACAATTTTGGCCTGCTCTGGAAGGAAAGGGGCTTTTTGACATCACACGGAACACAGATAATGTATGGAGAATTAGTGCAAAATCTCTTGACTGCATTGACTTACCCTATAAGGATAGCTATAGTGAAATGTAGTGCACACAAGAAAGTGACAGATAAAGTGGGACAAGGAAACGCCTTTGTAGATCGAGTTGCATGTGAAACTGCGATGCAGCCTGGCTCCACTCCAATGTATGTTGTGAGGTCACAAGCTGAGCGGTGGCATGATGCTAGGGGAAAGGTGTTAGAAATGCAAAAGACTGCTACTAGAAAGAACGAGAGCAATGGTCCAAAGATGGAGAATTGGACGATGAAGGATGTTGGAGGAATAAACAGATGGATAGGTGGAAGTTACCTACAGCCTTCGTACAACCTATGGTTCAGATGGCACATGGCCTGGCACATGGGCTAGCACATGTTGGAGCTTCGGCAATTGTGAAATTGCTTACACAAGTTTGGGAGCATCCAGAAATTGCTAGCACGGCTAAGAGAGTAGTACAGACCTGCATGATTTACCTTAAATACAATCCAGGAAAAGGGACACGAACTCCAGCAGGAGGATTTGCAACACCCACTGCACCTTTTGAAGTATTGCAAATGGATTATATTCAGTTGGAACGCTGCAATAATCTGAAGTATGTCCTGGTTGTGGTTTGTGCATTCAGCAAATGGATCGAAGCATACCCTACGAAGGACAATACTGCAATGACTACTGCTAAGGTGCTGTTGAAGGAATTTTTTCCTTGTTTCGGTGTTTGCAGATTGTTGTGGAGTGATAACGGGCCCCATTTTGTGGCGGACGTTATTAAGTCTGTCCTGAAGGGATTAGGCATTGTACAAAAATTTCATGCAGTGTTCCACCCTCAATCAGCAGGATTGGTGGAAAAGTACAATGGCACGCTTAAGTTAAAAATAGCGAAAATACAGGCTTCTACTTCTGTGACTTGGCCAGATGCTTTGCCTTTGGCTTTATTGTCTATCAGATCAGTACCGCATTCTCGGACTGGCGTAACGCCTTATGAGATTGTTTTTGGACGCCCCATGAATATATGGGGGGTGCCCAAACCAAGTTCAGTGTACGATGTACCTTGTGTTTTAATGAATGACTATTTGGCACAATTAACTGACAGCTTGGTTTCCATTCATCAACAGGTTCGAGAAGCACTCCCTGACCGGTCCACAGGAGAAGGCCATAATCTCCAGCCTGGGGACTTTGTCCTCGTGAAGTCCTTTGAGAGGTCGGGTAGCCTGGAGCCGAGGTGGTGCAGTCCTGAGCTGGTCCTCCTCGCGACTAGAACAGCAGTGCGGGTGAGCAATCGCAGGAACTGGATCCATTCCATTCACTGCCGGAAAGTACAACCTGACCTGGTGGAACCTGCTGTTTTGACCGACCATCGAGATATCCTGACTACGGAGGAAGGCCGTGCTGTGGAACCTGACGATTCTGAGGAGTTCTTCCCGGACCAGACAATCCCTGCATCAAGAAGATACAATCTGCGACCAAAAAAAGAATCTGCAATTGTGTGAGAAGTTGTCAGAACGGTCCCTAGGTCAGTGAAACGGAGAGCCGATGAGGCGAGGGGGGGAGATCAGCCATACATTAGTGTAGTGACACCCGTCTTGGCCCGCTGGTGAAGAAAACAACGGCTACCTACGGGGTAAGAGTTCTGACAACACTTTAGTTTCAGGAAGATACTGTGTACGTTTGCCCAAATGGATAAGAGGAAGATTTTCGGTTCCGTAGGGTTCATTATCGTCATAGCAGTTATCGCTACAGTCATGTGGTTCGTTGAGGAAAAAGCTCCTGCCCGTGAGCTATATGTTGTTTCCACTCCAGTCCCTGATGAGCACTTTTTCTATACAATCCCATATCAAGAGTTGAAACATCGACAGTCATATTTGAATAACACTTTTATTCAGATGTTGCATCATACCCACATTGCTACAAATGCTACAGACTGTTGGATATGTGGGATGATGCCAGCGCACCAAAAGAAAGGGGGAACGCCGTTCATACCTCTTCCTTTATCTCATAATGGCTCTTGTAGAGCATGGTATACTTTGCTTTTTGCTACGAGAAAGCCTACAGTAGGAAGACTGCTTTTTAGACTGAATAAAGAATGTCACCAAGACAAAGAAGGCTATCCACAAGCCAACGGAACTATATGGGAGTGGGAAGAGTATCGACCGGATAATCAATCAACACCTTATATCTTTACGAGCACTAGAGACACTGTTGGACAAGAGAAGTTTGTGATTTCAGTGGTCCAAGCACAAGCTGATTTATGTGTACAAAGTGTAGGCCATATTCCTGTAGGTGTTAGTGATTGTATTGTTGTATTGAACATTGATGGCCTGAATAACCGTACTTTCCTTGCCTCACATAACACCTATTTTGTATGCGGGAACAAAGGTTATTATCGATTACCAGCCGGATGGTCTGGAGTATGTTATGTATCATTTTTATTGCCACCTGTATTCTTGGCACCTGCATCATATCATAAAGATTTGAAATTATTGAATAATGTAACTGTAAATAGATTTAAACGAACTTTATCTGTAGATGATGTCGATCAGACGGACACTAGTCTACAACAGTATATAGATTTTAACCTAGGATTGTTTTTCTTTGTGGGAGCTGCTCTAAACAGCTGAAAGATACGACGATTAACGAGAGTAGTGGAAGCTGTTACTAATCAAACTGCTGCGGCTCTTGGGAATCTTACTGAAGAACTGCAAATTACCAGGATTGCTGCTTTGCAGAACCGAATGGTTCTCGACGTAATGTTAGCAGATAGGGGTGGAGCTTGTAGAATTATCGGAAGTAGCTGTTGTGTGTTTATCCCTGACCGTACTCCTTCTGTGTATAAAGCTATTAACAAGTTACATAAGATTGCATCTGATATACATGTCGAAAATGGATCTTGGACTTTCTCTGGGTGGTTCTGGACATTAATTTCTACATGGGGTTGGAAGGTTCTCACTGGATTATGCATAATTGTTGCCATATTATTCACATGTTGCGTATGTATTCAATGTAGTCCAATGATATGTTCTTTATGTGTCTCATTTTGTGTGCCTAATAAACAAGCTGTTGCGGATGCTGCCCATAAGAAAACTATAACTAGAGAGATAGCGGATATGATGAGCATCGATATAAACGATGAGTATTTAGATTATCCAAGAAAACCAAATGTCTTCAGCAAATGCTGAAAGGGTCGTCTGTTGTAAATAAAACAGCGATAGTATTACGCATTCGCTGAAGACATGCTATTGTGTCTTTGTGCTAGTTTTCCGGCTCGTACTTGAAATACGGCCAGACTCCATTTTGTTTTCTGGCGTCCATCTTATGTGCTACATATCGCCATGTGCTTGCCACGAGGCAAGTCCTACCTCGCTGACTGTCACCCCTGAAGTTTGCCCAGCAACAGGCTATAAATAGTTCCAGCTTGCCTGGCGCATGCCCAGTACGAGTAACATCTGTTTCTGCTTAATGGAGATAGGAATGTGCATTCGGCGGGCTTCACGAACTGTTAACTCCACCCATGTATCGATCATGTTTGAGAAATGTCCATATATGGTTGTAAATCATGTATTGAGCTGTAACCACCCCACTTATGAGTCCCTTCTCTGTGTATAAAAGGGGACCGTATGTCCGAGTTCTTTGTGCTACCTTGTACAATACTGTAGAGTGTTGTGTGGGCTGTAGTACCACCTTTAAAGGTTTATTAAACTATGTTTTTGTATTTCCAGTTTCCGTGCCAAATTCTTGTGTAAGTCTGAGGACTCTGTGTACAGAAGGGCGAACCCTTTCGCACTCGCAGGTCTTGCTGAGGCCTGTACTCATCACGTCTACAGCAACATTCCCTCTTTACGAAGCTGGAAAAGTGTTTGTTCCACACATCTGAGGTCGAGTTTTTGGGATATGTTATTGGCCCTGGAGGCATATGTATGGACAAGAAGAAGACAGATGCCATCATTCACTGGGAATCACCCTCTAGTGTGAAAAGTTTGCAAAGTTTCCTTGGTTTCTCCAACTTTTATAGGAGATTTATTAAAGGGTTCTCCAGCATTATACAGTCAATGACCTTGCTTTTACGCAAAGGAACACCGTTTCATTGGAACGATTTAGCGGAAAATGCCTTCCAGACCTTGAAAAGGTGTTTTACTAGTGCTCCAATTTTACGACATCCGGATCCTGAACAACCTTTTGTGCTGGAGACAGACGCTTCCTACTACGCTCTAGGCGGAGTCCTCTCACAGAGACATCCAGATACGGGAAAAATTCACCCAGTCGCATTTTTCTCCAAGAAACTGTCTCCTTGTGAAATCAATTACAGTATTACCAACAAAGAACTGTTGGCTATTAAAAGAGCATGCAAAGAGTGGAGACATCAATTGATGGGGGCTAAGCATACGGTGGAGATAGTCACGGATCATCGCAACCTCCTGTTTCTGAAGAGTGCCAGAGCTTTGGCACCACGACAACTCCGTTGGTCTTTGTTCTTTGCCGATTTTGACTTCATCATCAAATATAGACCTGGACCCCAGAATGGGAAGGCCGATGCCTTGTCACGAACGGTGCCCAGTGCAGAACCCCTGTTGACGGAAATTGAGGAGCCACCCGTCATCCTACCCAAGGCTTCATTTCAAACTGAAATATCGGCAGTGATTACATCTGAGAACTTCCTGGATGAGGTAAAAGAGCAATACCACATCCCAGACAAACAAGCATGGGTGGACTAAAATCCTCTACATCGATGCAAGAGAGATGATTTGTTGTTTCATAACAAGCAATTATACATACCATCTGTTCCTTTACAATAACAAGTAATACAATGGACTCATGATTCTCCCTTGGGGGGTCATTTGGGACAACAAAAAACCTTACATAATCTGTCTCGATACTTCTGGTGGAAATCCATGAGGAAGGACACTATGGAGTATGTCACTAAAAGTTCAATCTGTGCACAAGCAAAGACTAGTCATCAACCACCCAGCGGATTGCTGAGACGGATTCCTGTGCCTCCATCACCATGGCATACTGTTTCCATTGATTTCATAGTAGAAATGCCATCTAGTGTAGGACATAACACCATTTTAGTCATCATAGACCATTTGACTAAAATGGGGCACTTCATTGCTTTGACTAAGCTACCCACATCAGGAGAGTTAGCTAAAACCTTCCTACATCAAGTGGTACTGTTACATGGGGTTCCATCTGTTTTAATAACCGACAGAGGCACACAATTCACGTCCAGGTTCTGGAAGGCCCTCTGTACTAGCATTAAGATTGGCGCTCGTCTATCGACCAGTTATCACCCACAGACGGACGGAAAAACTGAGAGGTTGAATCAGACTCTGGAACAATACCTCAGATGTTTCACCCTACAGCATAGTGATGAATGGAATACCCTCTTATGGACTGCAGAATTACAACAAAGCCATTCATTCTCCTTTGGGATGTTCGCCCTTTTTCTGTCTCAACGGCTATCACCCCAGTATGTTGCCATTTGAACAACCTGTTGCTTCCTCCCATCCTACTATACAGGGACACCATGCACATCTTAGGACAGTGTTGCAGGAGGCTAGACAACATTTAGTGGCCTCCCGAGATAGAGATAAGTACAATGCAGACAAAAAGAGGAGGACTGAACCATCATACAAGGTAGGAGACAAGGTTTGGCTCATACTAAGCACTTGAAGTTTAAGGGAAACACTAGACTGCAACCTAAGTTTGTAGGGCCATACGCCATTCGTAGCGTCATTAACCCTGTTGCCGTGAAACTCATTCTTCCTTTCACGTGGCACATCCATCCAGTATTCCACGTTTCCCTTCTAAAACCTTGTATCCCTCACACTTGGTTGTCGCGAAACCATGCCCCTTGGAGATCAAGGGTGAGATGGAGTACGAGGTTCAGAGCATTCTCGATTCCAAGAGGAGTAGGGGGAGAGTGCTCTACCTTGTGGACTGGAAAGGGTATGGTCCTGAGGACCAGTCATGGGAGCCTCGGTCCAATTTAAATTGCCCTGCGCTTCTTCTGCGTTTCCACGCACGGTTTCCTGGGAAGCCTGGTGGACCGCCGGGACGTCGGTCGTGGAGAGGGGGTTCTGTCACATTCCACCCCAGATTATTTGCACACACGAGGAATGTATGAGTTCTGAATGGTGGACTACTTGTCCCAGAATGCAAGGGAACGCGAGTCTCCTCCTTTCTTTTCTGTCCTGCCTACTAATACACTTCTCCTTCCTGAATCCGGTGCTTGTCACCTGAGTTTGGTTCAGTGTCTTCGAGGAGAAGTATTCGTCCCGAATTTGCCGAGATTGCTTCTGGTTTTGGAGCAGGAGTGTCCTGAGTTCGAGGGTACTCTTAGCTTGGCCACACAAAGAGTGAGGCAATCCAAGCGACAATCGGAAATCCAAAAGATCACAGTCTCGGCAATACGCAGCTGCGTTCCGAGCTGCAAGAACACAAATGACCCCAAAAAGAAACTTCACAAGAAACGCGGTCGCGCTCCAGCGCTAAGCGTTTCTTTTCCAAATGCAGCTTTCTCTACCCGGAATTCCGAAAGTATGCAGCTTTAAGAGCCATGACATCCGCTCTACTCTAAGGAGTATAAACTCAATTATAAATAAAATAACCCTTCGCATCAGTGGCATCTTTATCATTATCTGTGCCTGCACCCCTAGGAGGGACATACAAAGGTGCGGCTTCCCGAATAGGTTTCACATGAACCACAATATTCTTATCTGCCCCTGGAGTGTCATCGCACGGCACGGTGGTCTGAATTGCTTGTTCAGCTGCAGCAGCTGCCTTTTTCTCCTCTCGCAAACTAAGTGCATCAGCTCGTAGTTTAACCACACGTCTAATTAAGTCAGCCACCTGGAAAGGGAGATAAAGACCGTCACACAATTGTTTATAATCTTTTGCTATATCAACAGGCTCTAACTCTGTGGAATGCTTTCTAAACCGTGCCATTACTTCTGTGGTAAGACAACACTAAGGGTCTTGACTCTTTACACAGCGAGGCTGAGCCAGCCTAAACTAAACAAACAACACCACTGCCAGCGCTGAGAATATCAACTTAACCCACTATTTTTAGGGGAAGAAAATTGGTTGTTATGAACATAACATAATAACCTGCTTTTAAATTTGCAGAAAATATACAATTTTATTACTCTTTTTTACACATCACTGAATATTTACACATAATTATTTGTGCATGGAAATACCAATGAAACAATACAGACTATATACATATATATACATACGTCAGAAAAAGAAATTGTGACTAAACAAGAAAATTATTTACGACACGCTGTACATTTCACGCATTCTTTGCCAAACATTCATAACACACTACCACTATCCACACTCACACACATGTAGGTCCCAGTGTCAAAAGCAACTTCAAAAAGTAATGAATAAAGACAAAGTTTTTCAATGCATTACAAATGATTCTGATAATCTGATAAAGGAAAACATCCTTTTACTATTTACAGTCCAATCTTATGTTCTATATGACCCAGAACCAGATCGGTCGACGCGTTTCGAACCCCAGTGACTCAAGGGTTCTCCTCAGGACCAATTGTATTGCTAAAAAACAAACAGAGAGACACAAACTTAAGTTTTACTCTGGTCTAAGAGCCTGCCTGAAAAGTACCCTGCTTCCCCTAGTTATACCTTCAATCTTGGGTCCAAGTTCACCACCTGTATGCCACATAGATTGTATTTCCAAATTCACACCAGAAGGAGCTGGAGAAAGACATTGACCACTTTTAGACACCACATTCAGCCTTTTTAATAGAACATATACCATAGTTTATCAATAGTTTACTCACCCGCTCAATGTGCGGGTTCCTACTCGTGGGAGCCGCTTCCAATTCTGAAATACGAGACTAATGTTAGATGGATGGCCCCCGCAGTTAATTGTAAACCATATCAGACACCGTGGACCATCGCCTACCGTGAATGGGCAGGCTGTCCTAGTTGCGGCCGCTATGTTTATTTCTTGACAATCTGTCGGAAAAGGACACGCGTTCGTCAGTAAAATACGTCTGGACCCAGTTGACTACTAGAGGCAATGCGTAGCCCCGTTGTGGCGTCCTTCTTACCGTATTTGTTCAGTTCTAGTCCTTCAATGCGGCTCGCTACGCTGTCCTCAATCTGTCGACTGCTGCGGTTGTCGGCGCGGATTGCTTCCTGTTTATTAGCCGGTTTCCGGCTAGGGCTGCTGGGGAATGTAGTTTTGTGACCATGTATGGGGAATAGCTTGGTCTAGATTGATTTCTGCAAGCCACCAAAACCCTGTGATAGATGAATCGCGGGACTGTGGGGTTCATCGGCGTGCTTAAACGGCAATATAGATATTTAACTTCTTGACTCAAAATTTGGGGGAATTTGATGCCCCATAAATTGATCAAAGACTGGATGAGTGGAGATGGAGTACTGATGATACATCAGACTGATGTGCTAAATAATGGGCAATTGTCTAAACGAAGTTCTTTTATGAATTCGGTTTATAAATCTCTGAAATCTCATTCAGCCCTCTAGTCGCAGTGTTGAACTTCATTATTAACAACGTAAACCATTGGGTGGTCAAGAACCATGACCAAAATGATTTGAAATGGACAGTACTATCTAAAATAGAAAGAGATCCTCGAGGTGGGGATTTGGAAGCACGACTAAACCAACGAGAGGCGTTGTTAACTACATTCCCCGGCAGCCCTAGCCGGAAACCGGCTAATAAACAGGAAGCAATCCGCGCCGAAAAACCACAGCAGTCGACAGATTGAGGACAGCGTAGCGAGCCGCGTTGAAGGACTAGAACTGAACAAATACGGTAAGAAGGACGCCACAACGGTGCTACGCATTGCCTCTAGTAGTCAACTGGGTCCAGATGTATTTTACTGACGAACGCGTGTCCTTTTCCGACAGATTGTCAAGAAATAAACATAGCGGCCGCAACTAGGACAGCCTGCCCATTCACGGTAGGCGATGGTCCACGGTGTCTGATATGGTTTACAATTAACTGCGGGGGCCATCCATCTAACATTAGTCTTGTATTTCAGAATTGGAAGCGGCTCCCACGAGTAGGAACCCGCGCATTGAGCGGGTGAGTAAACTATTGATAAACCATGGTATATGTTCTATTAAAAAGGCTGAATGTGGTGTCTAAAAGTGGTCAATGTCTTTCTCAGCTCTTTCTGGTGTGAATTTGGAAATACAATCTTTGTGGCATACAGGTGGTGAACTTTGACCCAAGATTGAAGGTATGACTAGGGGAAGCAGGGTACTTTTCAGGCAGGGGCGACAGGCTCTTAGACCAGAGTAAAACTTAAGTTTGTGTCTCTCTGGTTGTTTTTTAGCAATACTATTGGTCCTGAGGAGAACCCTTGAGTCACTGGGGTTCGAAACGCGTCGACCGATCTGGTTCTGGGTCATATAGAACATAAGATTGGACTGTAAATAGTAAAAGGATGTTTTCCTTTATCAGATTATCAGAATAATTTGTAATGCATTGAAAAACTTTGTCTTTATTCATTACTTTTTGTAGTTGCTTTTGACACTGGGACCTACATGTGTGTGAGTGTGGATAGTGGTAGTGTGTTATAAATGTTTGGCCAAGAATGCGTGAAATGTACAGCGTGTCGTGATTAATTTTCTTGTTTAGTCACAATTTCTTTTTCTGACGTATGTATATATATGTATATAGTCTGTATTGTTTCATTGGTATTTCCATGCACAAATAATTATGTGTAAATATTCAGTGATGTGTAAAAAAGAGTAATAAAATTGTATATTTTGCAAATTTAAAAGCAGGTTATTATGTTATGTTCATAACAACCAATTTTCTTCCTCTAAAAATAGTGGGTTAAGTTGATATTCTCAGCGCTGGCAGTGGTGTTGTTTTTTTAATTACTTCTGTGGTAAACATCTCTACAAAATATAACTGCTCTCTATCCTGCCATTGTTGTACATCTGCTACAAGATCTAAAGCAGAAATGTTATCACAAGCCACTGTACGAGCTCCAGATCTAAGAGTGGCTGCACGATCAGCCATCAGAAAAGAGCGAGTCTCTTGCTGAGCATCCAATCCTAACTTATCCTCATCCGAAGGAGAAATATCATCATCAGAATCAACTTTAGAAGCAAAGAGAAAAGTATATGGAGGCGGGGAACGATCTAACACAATTGAATCATCCTGAGGTTTATTTAGTAGAGGGTAAAGGGGGCGTAGGACAGGGTATTGGCCATTTACCTGTAAACAACGCTCCATATCCTCTCTCTCATTTATTTCCTTAATTTCTTTATTTTTTTAGTTCCAGCTCTTTCGCATGGATATTTTTACGTTGTTTTTTTTCTATCAAAGCTTGCTCTCTTCTCATTCGTTCACGCGCTTCTGTCTCCCACATTTGTACATAGTCAAACATATCTTGTCTACTTTTGTGTTTAAACATATATTGTTCCACATACTGAATATTTCTAAGATCAAATGACCCATTTATAGGCCATCGCAACTGAGGATCCTTACTAGTATATTTATTCCATAACGTGCTGTACATAATAGAAGAAATACAATTTTTAATATACATTTCCCTATTTGGTGTCCCCTCTGAGGGAGCCGGCTGATTCAGTTCAAGTTCCATATTTGTACCTCCAAAAAAGCAACACATTCCACGAAGTGTGCTAGGAACAGGCATGCCAAGAATATTGCAGCATATACAATATTATACACAAAGTTGCACTTAACACAATATGTGCCTTTCAAGTTTTAAAAAAGTTATAGAAAAATCTCCTCATTACCTGTCTATATAAATTGCAATTCATATATATCCAAGCAAGTTCCAAGATATTGGCTAATTACATGCAAGAAGTGTCGCATCAAACAACCTTACCAAGCAAGAATCTCCAGATTCCAAGTGCCAAGTTCTGAATCAACCAAATGGGCTTTGCATGGCAAACACCAGAAGGGATCTCAGTCGAGGACCCGCATCACCTGGAGGGTCAGATCGGGAAGAGTAGAAAAACGCCTTGGCTGCCAAGACACGGGCCTTCTCAGGCAGCAATTAACCGCAGCGCGATTCCGATCCTCCATCAAGACCACTCCGTCGGGCATCCGAGCCGCCGATGAGCCCCACTGGTTGGGTGCCAATTTGTAGAAGTAGACCTCAGCAAGGCCTACCAGTGCTAGGGGTTCGCCGTTCTCTGTACACAAGTCCTCAGACCAGTAAATAGACGTTGGCACAGATACTGAAATAGTAAAGAGATATTTCATTAAACCTCATGAGGTGGAACTACATTCACTCAACACCCTTCGGCAGTGTATGAAGTAGCACAAGGAGTAGAAGAACCATGGGTCTTTTATACCCATGCAGGGGCTCAAAAGAAGGCTGTACAAGCACACATAGGAAGAGTTACATACATAGATGGTCATACAGAGAATGCACAGTCAACAAAGAAGGAGGAGCCAACAGTTGCTGACTTTAGTAAAGACATCTTGCCAGTAACAAACCTAAACAGGTACATGGGCAGCTACAGACTCGTCTGAGTATGTGCGGAGTAGCAGAGGCTAAGTATAGCCAGTTCTTGAGCAAAGCACAAGGGCAAGCGACAGCAAAGAAGGAAAGAGCATATGGCCAGCACATGGTTTAGACAAGATGGCTGCCGAAAACAAGATGGCTACAGCTAAATGCTAACAGCGTATCTGCAAAATGTCCACATAGTGTGCATGAGGAAATCTTTTATGTTCCGTGTCCATCTGCTCGCGAATCAGGGTTTGGGCCATTTCAGGGTGTTGGATGTGAGAATCCTCCAGTTTTTATTGATTATTTTCTTCACAACATTCGTGGATGTACTGTATGTTGTTACACAGGTCAATAGGTCAACTGGATCTGCCCATGGGACAGTTTCCAGTAGGTTCTCGCTGGGCTGATTCCTAGCACTTTTCTGGCACTTTCTTATTGTCTTTGTCAGGCAGTTTCTTAGTTCAAGCTTATGTTCCAAAGCTTTGGCTTGAATCTTGTAATCCTTTAGTTTGCTGTAGTTCCGTTTGAGTCACAAAAACTGGCTATAAGGTAAGTTGTCCCTCAGTGGTCGGGGATGAAAACTATTATATGACAGTATGCTGTTTTTTGCTGTTGGCTTGTAGAAAGTTTTGGTTTGAAGTGTGCAGAATCAGTGTACATTGTGACGTCCAGAAAGTCTATTTGTCTTTTGTTTGATGAGCATGTAAATTTAAGACATTCATCCCCGGTGTTAATCCATGTTAGAAAATCCTGCAGTGCTTCTTCAGAGTCCTGCCAGATCATGAGAACGTCATCTATGTACCGATGCCAAAATTTAATTTGTGTTAGGAAGGGGTTGTTGGGGTTCTGTATGTGTTGTCGTTCAAAATTGCTCACACACAGCCCGGCCAAACTCAGGGCAAAGGTCCTGCCCATCGAAGTGCCATGGCACTGTTTGAACAGATTTCCTTCATATTCGAAATAGTTCTCGGTGAGAGCCATCGTGCAGCATTCTAGTACAAAGTGTCTGGGGGTCCCGTAGTGTCATTCCTCGGAAAAAAGGACGTCTTCTAGAGTGTCCAAGGTCCCCTGATGATGTAGGCTTGTGTAGAGACTCTCTACATCAAGTCCCACCAGCAGCATAGTATCTACATCATACGTCTGACCTTCCAGTAGGTTGAGAAGGTCTCTCGTGTCCTTTAAGTAAGTGGGTGTTCTTTGTACTATTGGTCTCAGAAATTGGTCCGCAAATTGTGCTAGGGGTTCAAGAACAGAACCAATGCCCGAAACTATCGGGTGTCCCGGCAGCGGTGACTTGTTTTAGTGAGTCTTGGGTAGCGAGTAAAAGTAGGGGGTTTTCGGTGATTTTGTTCTGAGGAAATCGGCCTCATTTTTTGAGATCTACTGGCTGATTATTGCCTCTTCAATGATTAGTTTGACAGTTCTCTGTAGTCTCTTTGTGGGGTCTACTGTGATTTTTTTGTAGAATTTTTTGTCTGAGAGGAGCTCCAAGCATTGGTTGTCATATCATTCTTTGCTCAAGAGGCCAATCCCTCCCCTTTTGTCCGCTGGCTTTATTATTAATCCGTCATTCTTCTGTAGTTCATTCATCGCTTTCTGTTCTTGTTTCATGAAGTGTACAAATGGTTTTCTCGCGGGTCTCATATCTTCCACTTCTCTCATTAGGCTGACTTAAACATAATTGGTAGTAGATTAATGCTGAACTTGTAAACATGAAAGCTCACTTTCGTTCTTTGTTTTTCTTTTTCTTTTATATTTTCACTAAATTTTGCTGATTTCAATACAAAATTGTAATGGTTTTAATTACCTATATGCAATAAAAATATTCACTTTAATTTACTTTGGGAAGTGCCCAGGAAACAGGATGACTTTGCAACATTTACCAATTGATGTTACTAGTATTAATCAACTGAATGAAATCTGTGCATCCTATCTCTCTATTAACTTAGCAATGCCCCCACCCACCCCTCGGTCTCTGAGATCTGTGAAAACTTCCTTCAGACATTAGCATCCACTTGACTCCGAATGATCATGTGAACTCCAACAGGAAATCACCTTCATTTTCCAGCTGGATGGTCCGAAAATGGGGCTTTTAACTTACATTGCAAGAAATATTATGTTTATGTAGTTTGAACCCTGAAAGGATTCTGTGATAGCATAAGCACAGCCTTGACTGTCAGAAGGAACAGTTTTAAATATGGGTATACCAAACATTGGCAAAGGCAATAGGTTTCGCCCATGCAAAAAGTATTGACTTTTTCAAGGCACGTTGCACAGCAGCACGAGCTGCTGTGCAACCTGTCTTAAAGTCAAGAGGCGGTCAATGCAATGAATGTGCTTTTTTCCCTTGACTTTGAGATGGTGAACATGGTCATAGCGCTTTTTTCTTGACTTCATGCCATGATGTTTAAAAAAGCATTGATAAAGCCAAAAAAATCCCACATAGGAAAAATCTTATGACTTTGCCAATGTTTGTTTAAGTAGGTTACATTTACCTATAAGTGATGTACCAAACGTGGGATGATTGTCTGGTAGCTATGGTGTATTGAAATAGGTGTGGTCTACATCACTTGCACAGGATTGTGTATTAACTACAGTCATGACGCATATCATGGATGTGGCTAGAAAAAAATCAGTTAGGAAGGGAGTTTGTGCCTATTTGGGAGGTGAATAATGATTTATCCATTGAGGAGGGTTCTTGTTGAGAGGAGGCAGGCTAGTACCTTCCAAATAATTGAGGGAGAGTGTTGTCAATCTGTGCCATGAAGGTCACCTTGGCATGGTAAAGATTAAGAGCAAAGTCAAACAATCTTAATAGTGGTTGAGTGTAGATAAAGAGATTGAAAAGTTGGTGACGGGATACATCAAATGTATCAATTTTGACAAGGCAATGATTACAGTTAAACCACCCTTATATCCTACTGAGGTTCTCCATCGGCTGCGATAAAGAGTAGGGGTAGACATTTTTGGCCCTGTACAGAATGTAAAAGGTTTATCCAAACTTATCCTGGTGATGGTGGATCATTTTTCCAAATGGCCTGAGATCAAGATGGTACAGAACGCAGATTAATGGGCATTGGAGAATTTCTTGGAGGAGGTGTTTTGCCGGGAAGGCCTATCCAAGGTTGTAGTTAGTGGCAACGGGGACAGTTCATTTTGGATGTATTCAAAACTTTCATGAAGAAAACTGGTATTATCCATAAAACCACAGCCGTGTATCATCCTGAGGGGAATGGAAATGTTGAGAGCTTCAACAGGGTAATAAAAGGCATAATTGAATTCTCTAACAGCAACGGTATGGAATGGGAAGATGAATTAAGGAAAACCATTGATGATTATAGAGTGATTCAGAGTGAAGCGACTAAACATAGCCCATTTGTATTAATGAGGGCAAGATCTCCTCACACCAAGGATAACATGGGGTGGTTAGGGTACACCAAATAGTTAATTGGTCATCGAGTAGAGTGAGGGGTTGCATGGAATCTAGGAGGGTGAAATACAGAGATATGGCATTTTGCATGGGAAAAAGGAAGTAAACCTCAAGGTGGGAGACTTTGTGAAAGTTAAAAAGGGTAGACTTGTGCATAAAGGAGAGAGCAGGTATTCTAAACCTTTTAAGGTGATTAAAATTATGTGTAATTCTGCTCTGCTTAGCGAAGGGAAGGTGTGGCATGCTAAGAGGTTAGCATTGTTCAAAGGAAATAACCAAGAACATGCTACGAGAACTAGAGGATATGCGTCTGAGAATAGGAAGTATGATTGGATAGATGATATGCCATCTGGAGAGGGTGATCTGGGTCGCTCCCAGGTTAACACAGCGAGGTCAGCTGAGTGAGAGGGCAGAGAGGTGTGATAACACCAGCAATGTCACTAATAATGAGTACACTAATAATGAGAACTTTGCAACAAAAATAACTTGATCTGGAAGGATACGTGTGAAACCCAAATGCCTTGATGACTTTCATGTAGCAGTGAATATAGTTGCATAATGGGTGGTTACACTTTCTCTGTTTAAAATGAAATGTTATCCCCTGTTTGATACACTGTATTTGGGCACACTTTAAACTTTCCTTTTCCGTTCTTTATATGGTTGATTTAATGGATCTGGAAAAACAGTTGTGTATGGATATGTTGATTTTATATTCCACAAAAACAGATGTGTTATACCATGCACATCTAAGGATTTGCAAGCTATATTGTATATACTCTGAGCCGGATTACGAGTCCGGCGGACTTATAGCAGACCGCCAGGCCAGCACCCTGCTGTGAGACCAACTAACCTGGTGTCAGACCACCTGCCGGATTACGAGTTTAATCCTGGCGGGCGGTCCAGCTGCAGAGGTCCCACGGCGGTGCCTTTCATAGGCTTAAAGGAAAGCCATAGAAAGGCAGCACTGTGGGAGCACTGCAGCACGTTCCTGCATAGGGAGAAATTCACCATATTGTGTGTTCCTTCCTCTTCAGGAATTGGGGGGTGCAAACATGCAGGGGGGAACATAATGCATGCACCCCCCTGCACAGAGGCGACAGGGCCCCTTGAGTTGCCTCATTGCCACCCTTTCCATGGCGGGCTCACTGTCATGGATAGAGTCGCAGTGAGGCAACTTGCAATATGCTCAGCTGTGCTGCATCAGCACTGCCAGCATATTGTGGCCTCTGACCACTGGATGCTGGATCACGGATCCCTGGCGGTTGCAGCGGTCTTGTGTGGTACGACCACCAAAATCGGAATACGGCGATCAGACTGCCGGTGCAGTGGTGGCCGCACCGCTACTACAGGTTTGGCAGTCCATTGGACTCTGCAACATCCTTGGAACCTATTTCCACCTCAAAATCAAAACCTGTACGACAACTTCATCGACCATCCACCGGGCACCACAGACGGCCCCCTGCCCCCAAGAAACCCCAGCCAGCCCACCATCCCCAACTGGACACCGATCACGGCTGAAGACACTGCTTCCACCATGAGAAGCATCCACTCAGGGGCCCCCACCGACCCCTGCCCCCTTCACATCTACCACAAAGCAGCGGCCGCCATCGCACCCGAACTACAACGCACCATCAACACCATCTTCAAAACAGGCACCTTCCTAGACGTCTCGAAGCGTGCAGAAGTCAGATCCCTCCTCAAGAATCTCACAGCTGACCCAACCGACCGCAAGGACTATCGGCCCATCTCGCTCCTCCTCTTCTCAGCCAAAGTTGCAGAGAAAACAGTCAACAGGAAACTGACATGATTCATTGAAGAGAACGCCATCCTCGAACCGTCCCAATCTGGATTTCGTATCAACCACAGCACAGAGACCGCCCTACTCGCCGCCACAGACAACATTTGCACCTTACTGTCCAAGGCCACTCCGCAGCCCTCATCCTACTCGACCTATCAGCAGCCTTGAACACTGTCTCCCACTGCACACTAGTCGCCAGACTACACGACGCAGGCATACAAGGAACAGCCCTGGATTGGATTCGATCATTCCTCACCGGAATAATCCAAAGGATCAGACTCCCACCCTTCCTCTCCAACCTCACGAACATCTCCTGCGGAGTCCCACAGGGTTCATCACTGAGCCCCACCCTCTTCAACATCTAAATGGCCCCCTCACAGCCATTGTCCTACAACACGGCCTCAACATCGTATCCTACACCGACGACACCCAGCTCATCCTCTCCCTCACCATAGACCCCACCACTGCTAAACTCAACTTCCAGAAAGGAATGCAAGACGTCGCAGTCTGGATGACCAATAGCTGCCTGAAGCTCAATGCTGAGAAGTCAGAAGTCCTCGTCCTTGGTGCCACCCCTTCTGCATGGGACAGCACCTGGTGGCTGACCGCCCTCGGAAGCCCACCTACCCCCTCAGACCACGCCAAAAACCTCAGCATCGTACTCGACTCATCACTCACCATGAACCGACAGGTCAACGCCGTCACCTCCAGCTGCTTCAACACCATCTGCATCCTCCGCAAGACCTTCAAGTGGATCCCCACTGAGTGAAGGAAGTCAGTCACCCAGCAGACTGGACTATGGAAACGCACTCTACGCTGGCATCAACAAGTCCCTACTCCGCAAACTCCAGACAATACAGAACACCGCACCCAGACTCATCCTTGGCATCCCTCGACATGAACACATCAGGCAACACCTACGAAGTCTCCACTAGCTCACCGTGGAGAAAAGAGTCACTTTCAAAATCCTCACTCATGCCTACAGATGTCTACACAACAACTGACCCAAATACCTCAACGACAGCATCAACTTCCAGGTACCCAAAAGAAATATCAGATCTTCCAACCTTGCACTGGCCAAAACCCCGTGCACCCACAGAGCCAGAGCTGGTGGAAGATCCTTCTCTCACATTGCAGGCAAAACCTGGAACGAGCTATCGGCAGACATCACATGTGCCCCCTCCCTGAACACCTTCAGGAAGACCCTCAAGGCCTGGCTCTTTTGCTAAACAGATCTGCTGACCCCTCCTTAGCGCCTTGAGACCCTCAAGGGTGAGTAGCGCACTTACAATTCCCTGATTGACTGCCAAACTCATAATTTGGCCCTCTGTATTTATGTAGATGTGCAGCATTTATTATTCTTGTTATGTATTAATGACTGAGTTTTAATTGTTTATATTTTAGGGGGAGGATGTGTTCTGATATGCTTGACCATGGTATGTAAATAGGTCAGCTCTTGACCACAGAATGGCGTGAGGTCATGGAATGTTCTGAGCTCACAGGGAGAAGAATGTTGTAAGTGATTCTTGGGAAAGACGGGTACGAGGACGGTCCCTTACAACTTTGCCGGTGCCAGGGGGTGAGCCTGAAGAGAATAAACCTGAAAAACAGAACCTCTTGAGTAGTGTCATGTCTGGACTAAACACATAACCCCACACGAATACTGATCCAAAGTGGCTGTCTCACAGTGCTTATGTGGCGTCTGGAGAAGGCTGAGTCAATTCTTCGCATAACAGTAGTGCCAAAAATATAGTAGAGGGCGCACATGTTGTATTGTAGATTAATTATTTCCCAAAATATATGAAAACGGTCATCAGGTGAAACTAACATAATTACCCAATCCTGCATTCTCGATAACCATGAAAAAAAAAGATTTCAAAACATCTGTTTTTTTCGCTGTGTTGGTCTGTTTCTACTGCCAATTGTCGTATCGTTCAATAAATTGAAACCAATTGAAGCCTTGTCGGGTATCTACCTTTGGTCCTGATTTGACCTCATTCCAATTTGGTTTTGTTCTCACTGATTTCCGGAATTTGCGCACCCCTCTTATTTTACCTCTTTGCGCAAACACTACCCTAGTGGCCCCTTTTTCTGTCCACCACACCACGTCTTCACCTCATCTCCTTATCATGGCTTCCAGTCAAATTAAGTCTGGAATCAATTGCTTCAAAGTAATTTATCCCCCTTATATGTCCAAAGCACAAGCTAAACGGTTCAAGCATAACATCATTGAACAATTTCCAGATTCCCTCTTTGTTGACCAATTCCATAATGGGCGCATAGGGAAGATTAAAAATGACTTCATTTTCTTCACTAATGACATCCCTTCCTGGTCCTCCAGCTACTCCAATTCCTTCAACGTCTCCTCCTCATCTTCTTTCCCGCATGGGAAGCGGTTAAAAATGTCTCCCTCCGCTCGCTTTAATGGTTATCTCACCATTAAACTTTATAACAACGGCACTGTCATGATCCAAGCTTCTGACTCCTGTCTCTCTCTCTCTCTCTCTCTTTCACCACATCTTCTACTCCCTTCTTCACCACCCTGCGACTACTATCTCTCTAGATTCTTCCTCTTCTTCTTCTTCTTCTAGCTTGTCTACTTTCTCCCCCCTTGACCCCTACACATTCCTTCAGACCGCTCTCCCGGGAGTCACAGGTCGACCCTTTATCCCCCCCTTCTCTCGTTCCCTCCCCTCCCATTCTGCCACCTTCCCAACTGTACCCCCCCTTAACTCATCTGCTTTACACCCCACTTCACCTCTACATCCTGCATCTCCTCATTATTCCACTGCCTTCTCCCACCCCCTAACTTCCCTATTCCTTCCCATTTCCCCCCTATTTAATCCACCTTTCTTACAATCTGAACTACAGATCAACTCGCCTTACCCTCCCCCTCCCTCCCCTCTTCTCCTCACCCCTCTCCGCTCTTCCTCTTTCCTCGTACCCTCAATTCTGTTTTTACATCTCCCATCTCTCTACAACCTTCTCTCCCCCCTATCATGCCTCACATCCCTGCCTCCCCTATTGGCAATCCCATCTTCTTCCCTCCCACTGATCTCACACCTCCCATCTCTCCACATCTTACATTCCCCCCTATGCTTCACAACCCTGTTTCCCCTCTTGGTAATTCCTCCCTCTTCCCTCCCTTTGACTGCACAGTCCTTCACTCCTCCCACAACTTTCATTTTGCTCACCCCAACTCTGCCTGGTGCCTTTACCTCTACATTCACCTTTTATTACCAATGGTACCTGGCCTGCACCCTCTCTCTTCTCCCCACTCCTGTGGCCTCCCTTTGACCTCCCTCCCTCCTCTACTTGTGCAGCCCCTTCTCCTCTAAACTCACCGTATCCATGGCCTTTCTATAACTCCACTCCTTCCCCTCTCCTCCTCCAGCCATCCATTACTACTTCTCAACTTTCTCTTCCTATGTATGATCTCTATTCTTCACCTCTGCTCAACACCAGTAAAAATATCACAGAAACTCCATTCACTCCTTTCTATCACCTTCTTTCCCCCACTCAGACCCTTGCATCACATCTCTCTCCGCAGTCCCCCACAGCCCACTGTCCTCCTTCGCCTACTTCACTTCCTCCCCCACCTTCGACCCTCGCACCCCAACACTCTCCCCGGTCCCCCACTTCCTCCTGTCCTCCTTCACCTAGGCCACTCTCTCCCTTAACCATTGATCCAACTTTCACTCCGTGCTCAGCACACCTCTCTCTGGAAACTAAACTTGATTCTCTCATCTCTTCCATTTCCCAGCTTGAAGTGTCCATTTCACTCTTATGTGCTAAGATATCCCCCTCCCCGAATAACCTCCGAGGAGTTCCTTGCTCCCGCGCCCCAATAGAACCAACCACAATCTGTCCTCCACAGACATCACCAACTTATTGGCTACCTACAACACCATCAATGTAAATTCGCCTCCACTCGCCTCTCCTAACAACTCTACTCAATTTGCAATTCAGACCAGCTCTTCTATCAGAACTAACCAGCCTCCCCCTCAAGGGGCACTCTCATTCAAGAATCTAATCCCTATCCCCCTCCTCAGTCCAGACACTCACATCACCAAAATAGTTGCGTCAGAGCTACAATGTATGCTCCATAACTGCAGATCTGCAACCAAACACAAACTGGAAATCTCTGACACTATCACTCACCACAATCTCGACATGCTCTTTCTCATTGAGACCTGGTTTAATGACTACTCTCACACTTCATTTGATCTTTTGTTACCTACTGACTACTCTATCCTCAGAAACGACAGAACAGGCAAGATCGGGGGAGGTGTTGCGATTATCTTCAGAAACGCCCTCCAAATCAAAGCCTTTCCTACCACCCTCTTTCGCACCTTTGAATGCCTTTCCCTAGAACTCCAAGTTCATCATGGCTCAACCTTCAGGTTCCATACCATCTACCACCCGCCTGGTAATTGCTCTTCCTTCATGGAGGAATTCATCGACTTCATTAGTGACCAGTATTCACTAAGCGACAAGCGACAAGCAGATCTTCCTAGGTGATTTCAATCTCCACTGGGGCTCTGTGGAAGACTCGGCTGCCAACAAGCTTGCAACCTTTCTCTCAGCTAACGATCTTGCCCAACACTGCTTGGAAATTACACACGCCAAGGGCTCAATTCTGGACCTTGTGATATCCAAATCAGACCAGATTACCACTGCTTCACCCATCCATGTTGATTGGTCTGACCATTTCCTCATTCCCTTCTGTTTTCACCTCTCTCACATTTTAAACCTCGGACAACCTAAAAGAGCCTCTACGTGGTCCCGCAACACAAAAAACATTGATCTTGAGGCTCTATGTGATTCTGCTATGCGTTCACTTCCTAGTCTAGACCCCAATACAGATGTCAACAATCTACCTCCCCTTTGCCTCTCAATCCTTGCAGTCGAAATCGACAAGGTTGCTCCACTCCAAAGCTAAAGGAAAAGACCCACCCCATCAGCTCCTTGGTTCAACAAGGCTCTCTATGATGAAAGGAAAAACCTTACTATCTTGGAGAAGCACTAGAGACAATCTCCATCCACCCCCAACCTCTCTCTTTCACGTTCAGCAAGATCCAAATACCACAAGCACATCTTCCAGGAAAAAACATCATGTAGTATCCCTTTGGATGTGTAGTACTGCTTTTAGATGACATCACTTTAGAATTGTTATGTTTTCCTTGTGCATTCCACATTCTCTATGTGGGAGTTATTCTTCTCTCCTGAGCCTTGCCTGCAAGTGGTTGTATAGGCTGTTTCCTTGGTACTGAATAAAGTACTTCTCCTGCATCCTGTGTATCAGTTTACTTCATAAACTGGCGACGATCGGGATACCATGTAGAAGGACTCACTCTCTGCCTAATGGAAGAAGTATTATTTTTAAATAGAAAAAGATACCAAGGAACAGCGTTCACGCATCTTCAAAGGTATTTCATTTCTACATTTTTTTTTCTCTCTTGTTTACGTGTAAAATGATGGCACCAGCGGCAGTAATTTAACTTAGTGCTTTGATCGCACCTGCGGCAGTGTACAGCGACGTGTCTCTTTGGATATTGATTGCCATTTCTACGTTTGGCATGTCTCCGTGTTGCTGCGTGTTTTGACTTGCCATTTCCTGTTTCCTTGACCTATTTTGTTATCCTGCGCTGTGTTGTTTTTGGCGTATTTGGGGTCATTGAGGAAATTGCAGCACACGACTTGTTTACTTTCAAACCTTACCTGACATTCTGCCGCGTGTGCATCTGCGAGCCTCAGCGTTCGCGTGGAGCTTCAAAGTTCGCGCTGACGACTGGATTTCAGCTGCGTGTCTGTTCTTCGTCCCTGTTCAACGTCAACGTTCTACATGACGCTACAGAATGCACTAACCCCACGTTTTTTAGCACGCAAAGGTCAAAGCGTCACGTAGCTGCCATTTTATTTAATTATTTTTATTTCTGCTTCACTTCGTGTTCAATTAGCGCGGCACACGTTGTTTGTGACTACTAAATATTTTCTTTTCTTCTCATTTCAAACTTTACAACGAACATCTACATTTAATGAACTGCTGTATCATCGTTTTTTTTTTGCTGCCTGCAGGAAACTTCTCTCAAGAAACGTAATTGACTACGGTGACTACCTTTATTTTGTTAATTTATTATTTTCAACACCGTTTTATTGCATTAAGAATGTTTAACTGTGACCATTATTGATTCATTTTTTTTCTCTCCAGCTTTATTATACTTTATATTCGAGCTTCTCATTGTTTTTCAGTAGAAATGTCAAATAATATTGTTTCTCCTTCCCATTTTTTGCCAACTGCTGGGGATCCCAAGGTTGAATGGGATCTCTGGTATCCCACATTCCTAGCTTATGTGGATGTAGTGGAGGAAGACGGATGTTCTCCCAAAAGAAAATTGGCCCTTTTAAAAAATTGTTTAGGTGGCGCTGGTCTTAAAGAGTTGGAAAATTTACCCCCCATTGATGGAGCAGGTGATTTTAATATTTTTGAGATTGTCGTAAAACAGTTAGCGACTAGATTTGGTAGGAAAATAAACATTGTCAAGGAAAGATTTAAATTCTATTCCAGAGCGCAGAAAGACGATGAGTCAATTGAAAACTACGTAGCTGCATTACGAACCTTAGCAGGTTCTTGCGCTTTTGAAACAATAAATTTTGAGCAGGTATTAAGAGACCAAATAATGATGAAGACCAAAAGCAAGAAAATACAGGAACGCTTATGGATGGGAACCGAGTCTTCCCTAAATGCTGTGGTAAATATAGCTAAAGGGATTGAACAATCTGAACTTTTCGTCAGTGAGATCAGAGGCCATGATGTTAAGAGCAAAGCAATAATCCCAGAAGTTGCCTTAGTAAAAGAGGTCCATAATCAAAGGAAACTTCCTTTCACTCAAACTAGAAAAGAATATTTTTCAAGAGACAATAAATTTACTAGCAAGAGAAATCCTATTATTTGTTATAGGTGCGGTGCGAATGATCACGTCGGCAATTATAAAGGTTGTCCGGCGTGGAATAAGATTTGTGTTAAATGTAAAAAGTCTGGACATTTTAGTAAAATGTGCAGGTCTCCACAGAAGGTGAACTTATTATCTGAGTCCGATTATGGGGATTCCGAAGAAATTCCGGAAATCAACACTTTGTTGTGTGTAGGTGATACTAAATGTAAAGGTTTTCCCAAGGACAAAATATTGATTAATGGTATAGAAATCACTATGCTCATAGACTCTTGTGCTTGGTATAGCATAATTGGCAGTGATATTTTTAACAGACACTGGAATTCTTCTTCTCTACTTTCATCGGATATTTCTCCTGGTGGATATACTGGTCGGAAAATTGATTTGCTAGGATATATGTGGGCAAATATAAAATTTAAACATAATACCATCAAAGGGAAAGTTTATGTAGCATCTAAAGGTGCTTCTATTCTGAGTTGGCCACATCAACACAAGCTGGGGATTAAACTAGATCCCAATGCTTCTCCACCTGTGTACATAGTACCTCCTGCTGAGGACGAATTTACTGTTCAAGTCAAAAACAAGTTCCCAGAGATTTTTTCGGACACCTTGGGTGAATTTGTAAATTTCAAACATAAAATCATATTAAAGGAAAATGCAACACCAGTCCGACATAGAGTTAGGAATGTACCCCTAGCCTATCGTGACAAGTTAAAAACCATTTTATTGGATCTAGTGACTCGAGGTATCATTGAACCAACCGAATCTTCCCCCTGGGTTTCCCCAGTAGTTTTGTCAATTAAAAGTAACGGCGAACTTCGCTTATGTGTCGACCTTCGCAGTTTGAACAGTGAGATTTGGGTGGATAGACATCCGTTACCTAACATTCATGAACTAATTTCTACTCTTTCTGGTGCTTGCATTTTCTCAACTTTAGATTTAGCTAGTGCTTATCACCAGGTTTTACTCCATGAAGATTCTAAGTTCCTCACCACTTTCATTACACCTGAGGGCATGTTCCAGTTCCGTCGCATGCCTTTTGGTCTGGCTAGTGCAGCTTCTGTATTCCAACGTCTTATGAAAGAGGTGTTGGAGGGCTGTGATAATGCCATAGCCTTCCAAGATGACATCTTAATATATGGAAAAGATATTGAGGACCATGATAGGAACCTTGATAAAGTACTAATTTCTGTTAAAGAAAAAGGTTTGACTTTGAAGTTTTCAAAATGTAAATTTAGGCGCAGCACTGTGGAATATTTGGGACATGACATTTCTGCTCAAGGCATCAAACCCAAACTTAAACATGTCCTGAGCATAACTAAGGCCCCAGCTCCTAGTAATAAAGAACAATTGGTGTCTTTTCTGGGTCTTACCGAATTTTATAGCAAATTTGTTTCAGATTATGCCTCTAAAGTCCATGTTTTAAGATTGCTATTAAAAAAAGATGCAAAATTCATTTGGAAAGATGAACAACAGAATGCCTTTGAGTTGCTTAAGAAAGAGATCATCAATGCCCCCTTTTTGAGGCCTTTTGATTTGGGTAGAGAATGCATTGTGTGCGTGGATGCGAGCAATGTTGGTCTTGGTTCCGTACTGATGCAAAAAAGTTTTGGTGAGGAGTATGTTGTTTCTTATGCCTCTCGTACCCTTCGTGGCGCAGAATTTAATTATTCCACTATAGAAAAGGAACTTTTAGCTTGCACTTGGGCGGTCGAGCATTTTAGGCAATTTATCTGGGGAACAAGGTTCCGTTTGCGAACTGACCATAAACCTTTGATAAGCATGTTGGCTGCTGGTGGTGGCCGTACTTTGACAGCACGTTTAGCACGCCTGGCTGCCAAGCTACAAGAGTTTCAATGCGTTGTAGAATACGTACCTGGTCGTTTAAATGTCCATGCTGATTGCATGTCCAGATTGCCTTGCGTTTCCTTGGATGCTACAACCTCTCCTCGAGATGTTGATGTGGTTTTAACCATTGATGATGTAAATGATGCTAAGTGTAATGTCACGTCTAGTACAATCTCTGAGTCTGCTTGGAGGGATGCTATGGCTCAAGATATTTCCCTGTCCAATGTGGTGGATTTCCTGAAGCAAGGTTGGCCTGAAGAGAGGAAACTTTCTGGCGATGTTTTGTCGTTTAGTGAAATAAAAGAGGAACTCATGTTTGACCAGGGCTTTGTAACCAGGAGCGATAAGATAGTACCTCCCTCTGCTTTACGTGAAAAAATAATTTCTATGGCGCATGAGGGTCACATGGGGATGTCTAACACTAAGAGACGTATCCGTGAATTTTACTGGTGGCCTGGCATCGATAGAATGGTAGACAAATGGGTTAGCTCATGTTCTCCTTGCGCCAGTAGTGACAAGACTGTTAAACCTTTGGCTGCCAAATCTGATATTTCACCTATTGAGTACTCCATGTGTCCTTGGAAAAAGCTTGGAATTGGTATTGTTTGCCCTCTGGATTTGTCCGACAATAGATCTGTTTTTATTTTAGTTTTAATTGATTACTTCTCCAAGTGGCCGGAGATAAAGGTTGTGGACAAGATTGGTTCTTCTCAGGTTGTTGAATTTCTTGATGAAATCTTCTGCAGGGAGGGAATTCCAGCTGAGCTGGTATCAGATAACGGTCCGCAATTTATTAGTAGCGAATTTTTATCCTTCCTTGACAGGTGTGGAGTGGTACATAAAAGGGTGTCCAATTACAACCCTCAAGCCAATGGTCAAACGGAGTGCTTTAACAGGGTCATCAAGGAGTCGATACAACTAGCAATCAAAAGTAAATTAGATTGGAGGAAGACTCTTCGTGCTTCTCTCCTCTCGTATCGTACTTCCCCTAACTCCGTTACGGGTTTTTCCCCTTTTGAGCTGTTAAAGGGTCGTAAACCTGGTTCTAAATTGTTACCCTGGTGGATGAAATTAAAAATCCCTCCTATGTCTAGTGTTGACCCCTCTTTGGTTAAAAATAAGGTGTTGAAATATCAAGAAAAGATGAGACGTACTTCTACTTGTCCTGTTGTTTTTAGACCTGGCATCAAGGTTGGCGACTTGGTGCGAGTCAAGTTCGGCAAATCTTGTGGTTCCAGGTGGAACAAATGGTCGGATCCTTGTAGGGTTACTGAAGTTTTTAGTAAAGCTGTCAGGGTGGATGGTGGTAAAGTGTGGAACTTTCGCAGAGTTTCTTTGTGTAAAGCACCCAATGTGCAGATGAGTTCTCTACCCTCTTCAATTCCTCCTTTAATTTCTTCTGGTGATAACTGCTACTCCGCTGATGACTGCCATCCTGCTCTGTTGGACACATTTTGTGGTGATGCTCAAATTTCCCCGAGAAACAATGATGTTTTTGTCCCCAACACTGTTGTTTCTCCTCCTAATGTTTCAGTCTCTTCTGGACAAGTTCCTTCTTCACATTGTGCTGACACTGTTGTTCCCAATCATAATGTACAATTTTCTGATGTGCCCCTAAGGAGGAGTTCCCGCGTTAAATCAACCCCGGTTAAGTTACGCGATTTTGTTCACTAGTTTTTTTTTTTTTTTTTCATTTTTAAGGGGGGGAGGTGTGTAGTATCCCTTTAGATGTGTAGTACTGCTTTTAGATGACATCACTTTAGAATTGTTATGTTTTCCTTGTGCATTCCACATTCTCTATGTGGGAGTTATTCTTCTCTCCTGAGCCTTGCCTGCAAGTGGTTTTATAAGCTGTTTCCTTGGTACTGAATAAAGTACTTCTCCTGCATCCTGTGTATCAGTTTACTTCACATCACATTTCAGATCCCTCCTCGATTCAGCTAAAAACAGACCCAAAAAACTTTTCGACCTCATCAAAAACCCAAATTGTTCTCCCCAAACCATCAAGCCTGAGGATGCTTCAAAGAAAGCAAATGAGTTCGCTATATTCTTCGATCAAAAGGTAAAATCTCTGGTGGAACAGTTCACCTACCCCACCCCCATTGAGGAGCGAAAATCCTTAGTCACTTGGCAGAACTTTGCCGCCTTCTCGGAGGATGCTCTCCTCAAATACATCCTCCAAACCAAACCCTCCAACCATTCTTCTGACCCCATACCCAGTGGCATCGCTATTGATTTCTGTACTAACACTCTCTCCTACTGGACCAGGCTAGTCAATCTCTTCCTCAGTCAAGGATCCCTCCCAGTTGTCCTCAAAACAGGACAGGTTACACTCCTTCTAAAAAAAAACCTCTGCAGATGCAAATGACCTCAATAACTTCCGCCCCATCGCCAGTCTAACTTTTCTTTCAAAGATCACAGAAAAATGTGTTGCAAAACAACTTTCCCAACACATTATGGACAATATTCTCCAGTCGGGCTTTTTTCAAAATTGCAGCACTGAAACAGTACTGCCGCAAGTGATCGATGATGCACTGCATATTCTCGATTCGGGGGAATCATGCCTTATGATTCTTCTTGATTTCTCTGCAGCTTTTTAAAACTGTCAATCACAACACCCTCCTTAACATTCTTCAACAGAGAATGGGTGTGATAGGCACAGTACTCAAATGGTTTGCCTCTTTCCTCTCGGACAGATCCCAAATGATTAAGATTGCGAACAGTCTCTCGTCTCCACTGGTGGTTGGTCAAGGCGTCCCTCAAGGTTCTATCCTTGCTCCCACTCTGTTTAATCTCTATCTGGAACCATTAGGGAACCTCCTAAGCAAATCTGGAATCCTCTACCATCTCTATGAGGATGACACCCAAACCTACCTCGAGGTGTCTTCCCCTGATGATCTCTCACTACTCAGCTCTACTCTCAACGGTGATGGATTAAACCCAGATCTTTTGACTGGGTGTGAGTGTTTGATTGATTCAGATGCTCCGTCCATCACCACTCCCTTTTGTACCGCTTTTGGCCGCCATAAGTGTGGCAGGGCATGCTCAGACGTGAGTCCCTTGCTCACTTTGCCACTGGATTCAAGCAAGCCGGGCTGAAGACGGCTGGAATGCCAGAAACCGGTCCTCGGAAGCTTGTTTCCGGTCCAGGGAAGACATGGCTTGGCAGTTCGGGCTGGACTGTTCCCATGAGGCACAGGGTCAGACTGATTTGCATATAGCCATGTCTGAAATGGGGTGGCAGAGTGGGCTAAAGAACTGTGATGGATTAAACCCAGATCTTTTGACTGGGTGTGAGTGTTTGATTGATTCAGATGCTCCGTCCATCACCACTCCCTTTTGTACCGCTTTTGGCTGCCATAAGTGTGGCAGGGTATGCTCGGACGTGAGTCCCTTGCTCACTTTGCCACTGCATTCAAGCAAGCCGGGCTGAAGACGGCTGGAATGCCAGAAACCGGTCCTCGGAAGCTTGTTTCCGGTCCAGGGAAGACATGGCTTGGCTGTTCGGGCTGGACTGTTCCCATGAGGCACAGGGTCAGACTGATTTGCATATAGCCATGTCTGAACTGGGGTGGCAGAGTGGGCTAAAGAACGGTGATGGATTAAACCCAGATCTTTTGACTGGGTGTGAGTGTTTGATTGATTCAGATGCTCCGTCCATCACCACTCCCTTTTGTACCGCTACTCTCAACGCTATTCACAACTGGATGTTAGTGCACCAACTCATTCTCAATCCCTCCAAAACGGAATTCATCCTCTTATCTAGCTCTCTCTCCCCGCCTCCTGTTCAATTCTGGATGTATCAGTTGAATCTACTCAACAGTAAACCCATCATTGTGGACTGCGCTAAATCCTTAGGTGTCATACTTGACAAAAGACTCAACCTGATCTCACACATCAATTCCATGGCAAAGAGCGCACGTTATCAGCTGCGCCTTTTATGGGGAACTCGTCGGGTCTTCCCGGAGAATGACCTAAAAACCTTGGTCCAATTGCTAGTTCTCTCTAGACTGGATTATTGTAATTCTCTTCTGACTGGCCTTCCCAAATCTCACCTCTCCTCCCTCAAATCCGTCCTCCATTCAGCAGCTCGCTTCATTTCAGGGCCCAAACAGAGTGACCACATCACTCCTATCCTGTCTTCTCTCCGATGGCTTCCCATCGAGGCTAGAGCTATCTACAAAACGACGTGCATCACCCACAAAGCTTTGCACTCTTCCTCCCCTCGCTATGTGGCGAATAAACTGAAATTGTCTGGAGGCTCAAGACCTTCTCGGAATACAGAAAAGTTCCTTCTTGAGCCCCCCTCCTTCAAAAGGGAAAAATTGATGACACAATCGTTCTCAGGTAATGCAGTGAGAATCTGGAACTCGCTTCCTCCTTCGCTCCGTGCCATCACCTCCATCCAGATCTTCAAAGCGGACCTCAAATCTCTTTTATTCCAAAGACACTTTCAGAACTAATTCCCTCTTTCTCAGACCCCACCAGGAAGTTCTTTAGTCATTGTAAATTTGTCACATATATTTATATTTTTGTTTGTACCTCCTGTGCTTGCTGCGTTTGATATTGTGTTCCTTTTGCCTGCGTTGTTTTTATTCTATGGCCTGCTATTTTGCGCCAGGAAGTTCTTTAGTCATTGTAAAATTTGTCATATATATTCATATTTTTAGGTCTCGCCTGTCGATGCGCATGCGCATCGAGCTTGCGAGACTATGGGGGCTTAAACACTCTTTAACCAACTTGCAAGGAATCGTGGCGATTCCTTGCAGTGCCCGTGAAATTTAAGCTCAATGCGCATGCGCATTGAGCTTAAAAGCGCGTGCACATGCCCCCAGCCGCCTGCCTTGCACGTCTTTTCCCTCAGCCGCACTCCTCCCACACCCCCGCTCCGCCCCCTCCCCTGCCTGCCGTGTCGCAGCCCCCTCCCCACTCTCTCTCCCAGCACACCTCCCCCTCCAGCATACAACACGGAATTCAGGCTCCGCCAGCTCGTCGATTTATTTTAGTACCAACCAATTGACAAGTCGCCAAACATATGCTTTACTTGAAGTTTGAATTATTTTACTTAGCTTGGGGCTGACGATTATTTGACAGTGAGCGCGACACGCATGAAAGGGTCTCCTTGAAGGAAATTCAGTTTCTTCAACAGGCACTCCGCTCCGCCCGCCCTCCCCTGCCTGTCGTGTCGCATTTCTTCAGGGCACCTCCCCTCATCACTTCTCCAGCAGCATCTGTTCCCCAGCCTGCCTAGAGCAGCTCTTCCTGCTCCGCCCTCTCCCCACTCTCTCTCCCCTCACAACGCTCCTCCCGCTCCGCCCCCTCCCCACTCTCTCTCCCAGCACACCTCCCCCTCCAGCATACAACACGGAATTCAGGCTCCGCCAGCTCGTCGATTTATTTTAGTACCAACCAATTGACATGTTCCTGTAACTTATTTAAAACTACCATATTTTATAAAACACAATTACGCCCAAATTATTTACTCATCACTTTCGCGGTGGCAAGTCTGCAATTCATGAAAGGGGGAATGGGAAGTCACCAAACATATGCTTTACTTGAAGTTTGACTTATTTTACTTAGCTTGGGGCTGTCGATTATTTGACAGTGAACGCGACACGCATGAAAGGGTCTCCTTGAAGGAAATTCAGTTTCTTCAACAGGCACTCTGCTCAGCACCCCACCCTTCCCCCACACGTGACTGCTGCCTTCTTTTAACCTACAAATGAAGCGTACTTACTAACACTCAAACCTTCCTGCCTGAACAATTACCTTAACCGGCATATTACACCAGGCTCCAGCACGTGTAACGTGTGGAGTTCAATCTCTTACCTAAATGTCATTTCAAAGTCACATCTGAAAAGAGCTTGCTTATAATGTATATGGCGCTGACGCATGGCTGATATAGTTCACGTGATAAATAATGATAAACTTGTAACTTTCATTGTTTTACGCACAATTTCCGCAGGAGCATGATAAAAATTAAAACGTAGGAATTTTTTTTAGGCTAACTGATCTATTTCACCCTCCCACCTCCAATTGATGGGCCAACAAATGACTATTAAAACACGGACTGAATTTTCTCATTCTGTATAATTATAGTCACAATCCAAATGCTGGATTTAATGCGAGCAGCTTAACAAATCTACAAGAACCGCATTTTCGAATTGGAGTAGTGGGTCTCAATTTTGCATATGCACTAAAGGCACAGTGCTCACAAACTCTCAAAGGTTATCACGAACAGTAATAATCATTTTTTTTTAGGCTAACTGATCTATTTCACCCTCCCACCTCCAATTGATGGGCCAACAAATGACTATTAAAACACGGACTGAATTATCTCATTTTGTATAATTATAGTCACAATCCAAATGCTGGATTTAATGCGAGCAGCTTAACAAATCTACAAGAACCGCATTTTCGAATTGGAGTAGTGGGTCTCAATTTTGCATATGCACTAAAGGCACAGTGCTCACAAACTCTCAAAGGTTATCACGAACAGTAATAATCCTAATAAATATGAGGTCACAAGGGGAAATAGGAAATGGGGTCCTTTTCGTTCAGTCATTTCTTTCTGGCTGGCTGGCCTGCACTACAACAGTACCCAGTTCTTTTTAAGTCCTGCTAATAATCGTTTCCATGTGCTAACTTTAACTGATGTGCAACTTCACATGAGTAAATGGAACACAGCTGTGCAATTGCTCATTAAACATCCACCACCACCACATCCACCACACCACCGCATCCACCACCACCACCGCAACTCCAAATCCACCTCCACATGCACAACCACATCCACCACCACATCCACCATCACATTCACCGCCACATCCACCGCCACATCCACCGCCACATCCACCACACCCACCACCACCACATCCACCACCACTACATCCACCACCCCATCCACCACCACCCCATCCACCACCACCACCGCATCCACCACCACCACCGCATCCACCATCACCACATCCACCACCACATCCACCACCACCACATCCACCATCAACTCCAAATCCACCTCCACATGCACCACCACAACCACTGCCACATACACTGCCACATCCACAGCCACATCCACCGCCACCAGATCCACCACACCCACCACCACTACATCCACCACCCCATCCACCACCACCACCACCGCATCCACCACCACCACATCCACCACCACATCCACCACCACATCCACATCCACCACCACATCCACCACCACCACCACATCCACCACCACATCCACCACCACATCCACATCCACCGCCACATCCACCACCACATCCACCGCATGCACCACCACCACATCCACCACATCCGCATCCACCACCACCACATCCACATCCACCACCACATCCACCACCACCACACCCACCACCACCGCATCCACCAACACCACATCCACCACCACATCCACCACCACATCCAACACCACCACATTTGCGAAAGTTAAAACTATTGACATTGTAACTGACAAAGCTATTAATTTTGCTATTTTAAAAACCAACACATAAATAAAAAAGTGTCATTTACAATAACAATCGCTCAAACTTTCCTAATGCGAGACCTATTGCATTTCTAATGCTTGTTGCTTGTTCAGTCTGTGCTTGTTGTGCTTGAGATTGTGTGCCTTATGCCTGCCTCGCTTTGATTCTATGGTATGCTATTTTTGTTTGTTCCATTCCTGTAACAGTTCTCTCATGTAACGTAACTGGTTCTATTGTACAGTGCTCTGACACCTTCGGGTAAAGTCTGCGCTTTATAAACATGCATTAAACAAATAAATTGATAAATAAAAAGATGATGCTGGGCTCGGTAGGGGAAGGTCTAAATCCGTGTGACCTCTTTACGATTGCTGTGTCACGGTTTCGCCGTACTGTACCCTTTGTGAGACACCATTTCTCGTGAAACTGCTTGATCATCAACCAACCTTTTTACTCATTATGGTTCTATGTATGTTTGCTATCTTATAACATATTTTACTTTTAAAATCAGTTTTTAATTATTGGTATTAACGTCCTAAATAGTTTATGTTTTTCTTGCAAAAAACACGTTTTGTTCAATGTGTTCAATGAATTAAATTGTCACTAGTCTAAGATGGCCTCCGAAATACCGCTATATTGAAAGTGCTGCCTTCGAGTCTTTCTTTTGTTTCTACCTTTGTCCTCTTTCTTGCGTTTTTGCTTTCGCTTTCCTTGCCAATTCCCCGTGCATTCGTGCTTGTGTACGCATGCGCTGGCTACGGCCATGATTTTTTGTGTCTGAGTTCCTGTGTGTTACCGGTGTGTTGTTGGCCGGTTGGACTCTGTCATTAGAGTATCTCAGGATTAGAGTATCTCAGGAACCGCGGTGAGTTTTGTGTTTGATACAACCTTTCTTTTTATACGGGAGTGGGTTTTCGGTGGTATGTTGTGACTCGCTTCAGGGCCCATGCAGTAATGGAATACGCGGAAGGGATCGTGACTGTGCACTCTTCAAGGATCCTTATAGCAAATTGTCCCGCCTTTGTACCGGCCTGAAATATAAAGCCTCTATCTATTCCCATATCGCTGGATGTCATCATTGCGTTTATCTTTGCTGAAACACTACTTTCAGCTCCTTTAGACGATTTATCTTGTTCTGTGGTGCCAGCCATGCTGCGCTAGTGACAGACTTTATGTATATAGTATTGAACTCAAGTAAGATCACGCTCACCCCGCTCACTTTTATTAGCCGGGCATCGTGGAGGAGGGAGGGTGTAGGCAAGTTTAGGGGATAACTCTTTTTGGAGAGTGAGTTGCCCAGTGATGTGTCTTGGTCACTGCGTTCTTCCCAATGAAACCCCCACTGTGATAGATGTGGACACCTGGACACCCGATGCAGACTGCACAAGGACGTCATTGCTAGTGTTCATAGTTTAACTTGATGAAGTCAGTGCGCGGAAACGTATACAGACGCGATCAGAAGCATACATGACAAGCCTTTAAGAGTTTGCAGATGGTCCATCTTGTTGAAGCTTTTGATGATTAATGCTCGTCGTCCAAGAGATTGGACTATAATTTAGGGAAGGAGGGTTGCCAAAGTCATGTTTGTGATGTTTAACCTTCAAAGTTAGTCTTCAGGAGAGCCCATCTTTCAGCAGGATGTGCCTTGGACGTGTTACCATTTGACTGTGTGTAGGGTGTCTTGAAGTTGCTTGTGCGCGTTGTTGCAAGACTGCCAATGGGCTGCTGCTAAGGCACTTGCAAGGGTGGTTCATTCGTAAGGCGTGCCGAAAGTCCACAGCACCGGTTGGGTGAGCAGACGGAATTTCAGTGGTCGGCTTGTAGCTTCGGAGCACCATGAATGCTTTTGGAACTGCAATGTTTTATTGGTGTTCTGACTCCAGTCCGATTGTTAGCCTCTATAGGTGGTAGTATCAATTTATTTCTGGGAGGAATTTGCAGACTGGTCTTGACCAGTTTAGTAATGCTTTCGACCTGGATGTCTATATGAACCAACAATGCGAAAACATTAGTTCCATGTGTACAGAGATTAGGTGACCAACGTCCATCCAATAGGCAGTGTAAGGTACCCATCGACTTTGCATTGGAGAAATATTGAACCTCTTAACTCCTAGTTGTTGTTGCAAGCACTTAATAAAGCTGTCTTCTCTTAAGAATGTTTTGACCTATGCTACCCATGGCTGCTGTGGAGGCTGGGATTCTTACGTAAAGGGATTGGAAAGCATTTATTTTTATATAGCGCAAACTTGACCGGAAACTATTTGGTATCATAGCGCTTTACACGAGCACCAGTTGCGTTACACAAGGACACGTTTATTTTTTATTATGCAAGGGGAGATGAATTGATTTGCCCAGAATCACAGGATGTTGAGCATCGTGGCTTAGACTCGAACCTGGTTCCCCAGATTTTAGTTCGACCCCCTGGCTGTTAGGCCACATCCTCTCATTGAGGGTATTTGTAATTCCAGGAATGCTGTGGTATTCTGAGTTGAAACCTCAGAGTCTCCTTAGAAATGGGTGACGGAAAAGGAATCACTTACTTCACCTGATGGGGAGTCTGCATTCTGGGGCCTTTTCCACCCGTGTATATTTGTTCAGCTTTTAGTTGGTGTAAGGGCCAGCTGGAAAAAACAGGGAATGTGGTATAACTCCCGCATTCCAAATGAATCAAGGTTGCCTTGATTTTTGGAAGTTTTATAAAGGTTTTGGAGCACTTTTTCGAGATGGGGGCCTATGGGTAGAAAGTATGTATATGTGTATATATATATATATATATATATATATATATATATATATATATATATATATATATATATATATATATATACAAATGGGGGTAAAGCGCCATCCGCAGCATCCTCACAATATATGTTAAGCGTTAGCTGATTTGGTATAGTTGGTTGGTATATGCTGATTGTCTTTTTGAGAATGCAATGTTATAAATCAGAGATGTGCTTGGTTCTTTTTCCAGTGAAATAAAAACTGCTACTTGGTTCAAGTGCTTAACATAGGACATGGGAGTGTTTACGTCCGGCTGAATCTTACAGCATGTTTTTTTTTCCAAACCGACACTGGCACCAGTCAAGTAATCAATGTA
Organism: Lissotriton vulgaris; assembly: GCF_964263255.1. NCBI lineage: Eukaryota > Metazoa > Chordata > Amphibia > Caudata > Salamandridae > Lissotriton > Lissotriton vulgaris. The sequence continues at coordinate 437,786,160 of NC_141685.1, read as the reverse complement.
CACCAGCCTGTCAAAGGCTTGTTTAGTCATCTTTTAGAAGCCTTAGTGAGTGCTAAAAGATTAAAGTGTCTCATACACATGAGACTTGTAGTTTAGTTTCACATATTCTGGCAGAAGCTTGTCTAATCTGTCCCTGGGTTTCCTATCCTCACAGATGTGACTGACTTCAGCTTCTGTGCCGTAACAGTGATCTTTCAGCACATTAATCCTCTTTTTTTTTCTGTCTATAATAATTTTCTGAACTGTGTGGTGATACCATGGTTTCTGGCAAAGGCAATTAACTTTCCACAGGCAGCTAATACGATATGGCTGTACAGCGTAGTTTCAAGGGGTGACGTAGGCGCGTACAGCCAATAAAATGGCATCATTTTTTAAATGCCTACCGGGAGACTCTTCTTTGCGGCCGGTTTGTTAAATATCGCGGCCGTCGCACTTGCCAGCAGATTTCAGTTTTTTCATTGAATCGCGAAATGCTGGAGGGTCAGAATAGATGGCATCATAATGGTGAAACAATTTCTTTACCTCGTAGTTTCTAGTCTGGGGGGCGTGGTGATGGGTGCAATATAGGGCCTGGGTGCAATATAGGGCCTGGGACACAGAGAAATGCATGCCCCAGAAATAAACAAGCATTTGCAATGCAATGGTCTCTGCATCATTAAAGGTAGAGCTATTGGCATTGCTCATGACATTTCTTTTTTTTTTTCTTTAAATCATAAATAAATGGCATTGTCATTTACATTGCCAATACACAGCACTCTGCGCACTCACTACTCTGCGCACTCACTACTCTGCGCACTCACTACTCTGCACTCACTACTTGCAACTAAGGAAATAAAAGGAAAACACACTTCGTCCTTTGGAAATATTCTCAAACAAATGATGTGCTTAGTGTTTGCTCTATATCACTGAGTTCTGTGCACCGACTGGGAGAAAAAGCAAAAAGTACCTAGACTAAACACCAGCATGCCTCTCAACAGGAAGTTGAGTGCATTTAATATTTTCAAAGCCTACTAAAACAATTCTAGATAATTACGTTGTAAATATAGAACCACACAATATCATTCACAACCATCATGCTTTTGCCTGCTTAGGCTCTTGCCCGCTCTGTGATATTTAATATTGGCAAAACATGTGTCTTAATCTTAAACACACGCTGCTTTTCAAACACTCTGCCAAAAGTAAGCAAAGGGCTGCTAAATAAAAGCGTGTCCATCTGCATGTAGACGAGAGTCACAACGCCACACTAACAACGACACTAAAAGTGCTATGGAGAAGGCAAAAGTCAACATTTCCGTATGAAAAGTTTCTTTTTTATAAAAACAGGGCGAGCAGACAGAAACTCCCCAGATAACGCTACACTAACAACGACACTAAAAGTACTATGGAGATGCTACTTTCTTTGATATGCTAATGAAGAAGGCAAAAGTCAACATTTCCGACAACTAAAGCAGCCGACTTTGAGGCTAGGGAAGCACCACGTTCTATTGTAGCACGAGTGTAGCGCGAAACTATAGCATTAGGTGAATAACACAAATCACGAGATTCCAGAACCGAAAAAAATAATTAAGTGGCCCTATGCAATGCAAATGGTACTCACCTTAAAAAGGCTTTATGGGGGAAAAGCGAATAGTGCAATTCCAAAGACTTTAAGACGCAAAAGCAATTGCGAGACTCTAGCAAATGCATGTAATCGAGAATCACTATGCAGCATTGAGAAATAACACTGCATTTTTCAGAAGTCACTAAATCTTAGACTTTAACTGTTAACGCGCATTGTAATGTAAGAAAATGAAACCTAAATCTTACACGTTTACTGTAAACGCGCATTGTATTTTAAAAAAAATGCACCTCGGTAAATGAAAACAGCTTGCTGAATAATAGCATGTCTATTTGCATATAGAAGACAATCACAATGGCACAGAATAAAAAAAAAATGAAGAACCAACAACGCACAACTTAGCGCACAACTAAATCTTACACTTGATGAATGAAAGCCGTTTACACGTATACTCTAAAAGCGCATTGTATTTTAAGAAAATGCAGCTTGCTAAACGAAAGCAGCTTGCTGAATGTAAGCATATGTATCTGCATGTAATCGACAGTGGCACAAGCAAAAATGAAACAGAAGAACAAACAGAGCACAACTCAGCGCTCGTACTTGTGCGCGTGTCAGTTACAAATCGCCTCCAGGGCGATGCGCGCGGCCAGGGGTGTCTCCTGAGAAGCACACACGCCGACAATAAGTTCTCGGCGGAGACGCGCTTCCGCGGGGCTCAGCCGAGACCTAAAAAAACAGATACTTGCAGTAATCCAGGATCGTGAGGCTTGTATGCATCTTACCACTTTTCTCTTTCCCAGAATGCTCTATAAATGTATGTTAAAAAAATGTCCTCAGATATATGGGACAATTAAAAAAAAAAAAAAAAACTTGCATCCAACAGCAAAAGTCCATTATGCCCACACTTCTGATGAAAACAGTATCCCACGTTTGTGCATGGCCTATCGCACTAGAAAGGAACCAGTAAAATTTTAGCCTGTGAGAGTCAGTGATAGTATCAATTTGATCTTTCCTTGTTTAAGATTTGGTCCATTCCGGTTACATGCGTTGTGCCCGCCTTGGGCCCAGCCAAATGTGAGTTATTTTAATTTTCTTGGGAGACTGGGCGGAACACAAAGTGGTAAAATGTTTGCTTTTGGCTGAATATGCCCAAAATGTCTGTCACATAAATCAATTGTTATTTTCAACCCAGTCTTACACATTTGCATGACATTCTGGGTAAGAAAATATGCTGGATCCATACAGGCTCACACCATCTTTGATTCCCCATGTTCTCAAGTTTTCAGAAAGGCTCATGGTAAGCAGGGTTTTTCTGGGTAGCGGTAGAGCCCAGTCCATTTGTTGGAACCATCTGTCATGGAAAGAGAAGACATTTGTTAATTTTTTCTGGACACATGCTGGCTGGTGAAGGTCTTAGCGTTAATGTTCTACAGGGCAATTGCACAATAAAAGGAGCAGAATACAGGATCCTTATCTGGCCTAGGCAACACTGTAATAGCGGCTGCTCTCATAGTGATCATAAGAGAGACAGTGGCGCTGAAAGAATTCTAGGTGGGCTAAAAGGGGACCCAGGAAGGGCGTAAAAACATTATAACAATCAGAGGAATATTCATCTTGGTCAGGTGCTTTACCTAACTGCAGTCTCTGTATGGCTTGAATAACTTCATTGGGATGGATGTCCCTATCTAGCTGTGCAGCGTAGTAATCGGGAATTTGCTCCATAGGGGACTGGGCCAAGTAGGTGTGAGTTTCTCCCAGTTCAAGAGCCTCTGGGGTTTAGAGGGCAGAATAAAAATGCTGTAATTCTTGAGCAATCTGCTCATCCTGGAATACCCTATCCCCCTGAGATGCCTCAATCTCCACTATTCTCTGCCTAATAGCTTGGGCACGGAGACAGTGTGTCAGCAAACGACCTGCCTTATGACCCTCTGCATAGTATCTTTACTTTGTACGAAGAAGTGCATAGTCTATATCAAGGGCCATAAGCTGCTTGCAGGCAGCATTAAGTTGGCGTTGTTTTATGAGAACAGGTGCACTTTTCACTATTGAAGCGGGCTGCAAAAGCAATAAAGTTACCACTAACAGCAGCCTTGGTGTGTCCCATAGTAGAGCAATGGGAGTGTCTAGTGTATTGTTGGTTTCCAAGAAGGGGCAGATGGTGTCTGTGATTTTGGAAATGTTGGAGTCATATGTTAGCAGCTTATGGATAAGCCACCAACTATGGTGCTGAGGGGTAGAGTTAGGGAGGCGTATAGAGGTCGATGAGTGATCGGAAAGGAGAGCCATCCCAATCTCCACTCACTTGAGAGCTGCCATGAGGTTGGGAGAGGGGAACAAAAACGTCTATTCTGGCATATGACTGGTGGGCTGCTAAAAAAAAAAAGGTGTAGTACTTGTGTGGTGGGTTCGCCACACGTCTACCAGTCCCACACCCACAAGCCACTGAAAACTCGCAGGCGAGAGTTCCCCAGTCTGCCCAGTTCTCTGCACATATCTATCTAGGAGTGTGCTTGGAACCAGGTTCAAGTCTCCCCCTAGGAGTGTCTGCATCTGGGTAAGCCATTACACTACCCACAGCATCCATGAAGAAGGCGTCAATGCGAAGTGACAGGAGTCTGGCAAGTAGTTCTGCCTGTGTCTGGAGAACCAGTCCCAGGAAATGTGTGGCAAGCAGGATCACCACCCTGCCCATTTCCCCAGACCAGAGGAGAGGTACTGGCCGTCAAACTAATGGGATCAAAGTAATTTCCAACCTGATGGAAGAAGGTTTGTTTCTTGAACTGGACATCTGTCACGTTTGGCTTCCTGAAGCAAGGAAAGAAGTGCTAAACGCTTCACTGGTGCTTTAGGGCCTCTAACATTGACGCAAATTATATTAATCATAACGTAGTTCACAAGGGAAGCGCTATGGTTGTGAGGACATCATGTGCATATTTTCGGCATCCCAAATGGATCCGATTTAAACAGTATCTGAAGTAGAGGAGATATATAAACGAGAATTCTTCAAACCTCCACAGAAGCGGCTAAAGAAGAGGCGGACCCCACGATATCCAGGCAAGTTGATACTTATTCACGAGCCTTCAAAAATGTAACGTTTCGAGTACTAGCGTACTCTTGTTCACACACTATATATATATATATATATATATATATATATATATATTCCTGTGCGAAACTCCTCCTATTTCCTGGAGCAAAGATTGAGGCGCACTCAAGGGGTGATTTTCTCAATTTATTAATCACAAATCAAAGCTGCCCGACAGACGCGTTTCGGCTACACGCCTTTGTCAATGTCAAAAAAAAATAAAAAAAATAAAAATATATATATATATATATATATATATATATATATATATATATATATATATATATATATATATATATATATATATATATATATATATATATATATATATATACATACACAGACACAATCAACATCGCAACTGAGGGGTTCTCCCTCCTGGGAACAGGGAGATCACTATGCACAGGGTCACTGTAGGGACAGATCTGGCATCCAACAGAAGGCTAACCTATTGCTCATGCCGGACTTAGGTATTGTCTGAGTCAGACGTGCTGTCTTGACGCTGAAGTTGATTGAGCAATCCCGCTCTTTCTTTGCAACTCTGTATTTGTGGGTTTATTAAGATGTTTTTTCGTGGGTCAATAGGAGCGTCTCATCCCAGTGGAAGTACTTGGCTGGGGTCTAGTGGTGGGCTTAGTGTTCTCTTCTTCTGGCGTCACTTCTTAGTAAAGAAAAGAGCGAGCTTCCTCTAGGTTATGGCAACTGTGAGCCTTGTGCCCAACAAAGATGAGTCTAATGGGGTATCCCAACTTGTATCTGATGCCTTTTTCCCTATGGGGAATACAGTAATGGGTTGGAGAGTTCATCGACATTGCAGAGTTGTAGGGGAAAGATCCTGATAGAGCCATACTTTAGTCCCTTCAAAGGTGATGGCGCCCTGGTCTCGAACACTGACATAATGGCCTCTTTCTAGCGATAATGGTGAAGGCAGATCAAAATGTCCTGGGGCATGCCTGGTGACTTAGCAGGCCTGCCAGCCCTATGGGTGCCGTCCTACACAATGTCTTGCTCCAGATGATCTGGTGCCACATGGCGAAAAAGAAGGTTGACATAGTCTTCTAGTTTCTCACCATCTGCCTGGAATGGGACCCCTTTGATTCTAATATTAGAGCACCTTGATCTATTTTCAAGGTCTTTCCACTGGTACTGCAGTTCAATATTTTTATTGCGTAGTTCCAACAGCTCATGTCGATGGTCGTCAAGTTCTTCCTCTTGCAAGTCACCGATCTGTTCCAGAGTATTCACCCTTTGGACCAACTCTCCAATATCCCCTTTGATGTCTTTGACTGCTGCGGCCCTGTCCTGTTTGAGGACTGCAATGTCATCTCTCAAAGTGCCAAAAAGATCTTCCAGAAAGCCAATGTAACTAGTGCACCTCCTCCTGATTGTCTCAAGCGGCTACTTTCGCTGAGTTAGGCGCTGGGGGTGAGGCTTCTCTATGATGGTCAGGTTTTTTGGCAGGGGTCTGGGTGACCGTATCCTTTAAGGCCGTGTGGACAGCCTCTCAGCGCCTGGCCAAGCTGTAGGTATTGCCTGACGATAAGGGGGCCACTCCAGGCAGATGCAGCGCCACTGGGGCCCCCCGAATGAGCGAACGGGTGCCAATGGGATCAAACCCAGTGCCGCCAGGTACACATGGGACCTCCAGTGCCATGAGTCATCCTAGTGAGTAGGGCTCCCCAGTCTGAGTTGACCACCGCGCTGACTGCGTGTGGATCCGATTCTGGCCGCTATGTATTTGCACAGGTATAGTGTCCACAGAAAGTAGATATCGCCTGATGCAGCTCAGGGGAGCTTTAGCACACCTGAAGAGGTTGAGGAATGTTATGCACAGCTGCATCGCCCAACGTACTACAGCCTGATGTAGAGGAACCTGTTGTGATCTCCAAGGCTTGCCAATAGCCCAGCTTATATGCACTAGTCTGCTCCCTGTGATGGGTAGAATAGGGCCCTTTCATTAGAGTCCATTGGTAAGTTAACATTGCCACCAGTTATCCCCCAGGGCCCAGACTAACCATATGCCACAGTTTATTTGCGCTATAGTCCCATCCGCAGATAGCTCGACTTGCCTGACTGGCGTTGATGCTGCTTTGTATGCCGCTCCGATGTTTAGTTTGACTGAGGGAGGAGCTGGTCCTGAGTCAGCTGGCACAGCCTTCGCGGAGGCCCTGCACCAGCTCCAAAATCATCAGCGTGGAAGAGTGAGCCCACTCTCGCTTGCTTGCTGAGCTGTCTGTCCCGCTGATGCGGCAGGCCTAAGGGGGGTGCCTCTATAGTGCCACACAGGTCTATTGGTCTGGGTAGGCTCTTGGAAGGTGTGCACCGGAGCAGGCTCCATGTTGCTTCTCACTGCAACTGGGCCGCCAGTCTTCACTAAGTGGATTAGCAGCATGTTACAACCCCTGTGCAACAGCGGGTACATGTTTCACCTGTCTGGTACCTCCCCCGCCAGGATTCAGCAATATGGGGGTCTGGAGCACGTCGCAACAGTCTCTTTCACAGATCGATGCGGCATAGATTTGTGAATGAACCGCTACACATGCGTCTTCTTGAACACACCCGCCACTCACTCAATATCACATCTGCAGTCTAACAAAAAGACTACTTGATGCTCCATCATCACATCCTAGATACAAATGGAACAATGGAACCTTCCTCGAAATAGCCTTGCTGAATAATGCATCCAAATAGTGGTAAATAATGAAAACTAAAGCACCTACCCTTTCTTTATTTTAGTAGTTTTGTATAGCGCTAGCCGGACCAGAGGGTATCAGAGCGCTTCACAACATATACAGCAAATAACATGGTGAGCAGACTGAAACTTAAACATACAGAATCTTTTGATAGAATGTTTGTATCCAGAAGATATCTTGGTCTGCGACCTTGTTGTCAGACTCGGAATTTTGGTAAAGCTGGGGTGACAGAATAGGGGGCAGTCCAGGGTCTCTCAGATCCCTCGAGTACGGTCGAGGAAGAAGTCTTTGAGGAGCCTCTTGAATTTTGAAAATGAGGAGATTTTTCTAATGTGGGGAGGAATGGAGTTCCAGATTTTGGGAGCGTTACCAGCAAAAGATTTGTCTGTAGTCCTGTGCTTGCGCGATTTGGGCGGGATGAGCAGTAGAGAGCTGGAGCTCCTGAGGTTTCTGGACTGGCCTGCCCTATTGAGTTTGGCGGCCAGGTATTCTGTTTACCTGTATGCAGGGCTTTGTGCGTGATGCAGGCTGTTCTGAAACTGGCTCGCAACTCCACTGGGAGCCATTGGAGTTCTTTGAGGGCTGGCGAGATGTGCTCACATTTCTTAATTCCGGAGACCATTCTTGCTGCTGCGTTGAGTCGTCTTCAGGGGGGCAAGGTGGGATTTTGCTGTCCCTGTCAAGGTCGCAATTCCATAGTCTATTCTGGAGAGGACTAGAGCCTGGGTGGCTTGTTGAAGGTCCTTGGGTGGGAGGAAGGGTTTTATTTTGTTCAGTAGTTTAAGGTTGAGAAAGGCACTTTTAGCAGATCGTGAGATGTGTTTCTTCATGTCGAGTTTTGGGTCTAGGGTGATCCCTAGAGATTTCACCGAGTCTGCTAGGGAAAGGTTACCATTTAGGGCATCAATGGCTTTGAGTCATTCTTTGATTTGAGGGTTATCATCTTTGTTGGAGATAAGTAGTATTTCTGTTTTATCTTGGTTCAGTTTCAAGTGATTGGTTGAGAGCCAGTCTTGTACCTCCTTGAGCGTGTTGTTTAGTCTCTGGATGTCCTCAATTGAGGTCGTTTCAAGATACAGCTGCGTGTCGTCCACATATAGGTTAAAAAGGATGTTGGATTTTCTGAGTAGAGAGGTGAGCGGTTCGATATAGATGATGAAGAGCTGTGGGGAGAGTACTGATCCTTGAGGAACACCTCTGATAACCGGGTGTAGGTCGTATTAGAAGTTTTTGATTGTTATTCTCTGTGATCGGTTGTGAAGAAAGGAGGAGAACCATTGAAGGACTGTCTCTTGTAGACCAACTCTTTCTTGAAGGACCTTTAGATGTAGATTGTGGTTGACTGTATCGAATGCAGCCGATAGGTCTAGGAAGATGAGAAGGCAGCATTGATCCGAGTCTAGTGATTTGCGTAGGTCGTCTATGACGTTGAGGATTGCAGATTCAGTGCTGCAACCCTTTCTGAATCCAGATTGGAGGGGATCTAGAAGTTTGATGTTTTCAAGGTGAAGGGTTAGCTGAGGGAGGACACATCTTTCCATGACTTTAGCCAAAAAAGGAAGGTTCGAGACCGGTCTGTAATTGTTTAAATCTTCTGTGTCTAGACCTGGCTTCTTTAATAGTGGAGTGACTTGCCCTACCATGAGGCAGTCTGGAACGGATCCAGAGCTCAGAGAGCTATTGATGATCTTGCACCATATTGGAGCTAGATCTCGCTTTAGGTCTTTTGTCAGAAGAGGCGGTAGCTGGTCCAGGGTGTGTGCTGAGGGCTTGGCTTTCGAGATTAGATTGACTATCTCTGCTTCCAGGATGGGAGTGAATGATGGCCACTGTTGTGGAGATTTCGTGGAAGCGTTGACATGGTTTTTAAGCGTACTGATCTCATTGAGGGAGGTGGGGGATAAGCCCAATGCTAGGACTATCTTGACGATTTTGTCGTTAAAGAAGGTTGCTAAGCTGTCGCATCAAGATTTGGATGCTTGAGTTGAGGGGGGTATAGGTCTGGAGGTCTGATTCTTGATGATGTTGAAAAGCTCTACAAGCCGGTATTTTGCGTTCTCTAATGCAGAGCGGAAGAAAGCATGCTTTTTATTCTTGATATGAGTTTTGTACATCCTGCGGGCTGCTTGGAGTTGATCACGGTGGAGGGTTGAGGGATCATTCCTCCATGTTCTTTCTGCGGCTCTTAAAAGTCTTCTTTCATCGTTGATGTCAGAGGTGAACCATGTTCTAGAGGGAATATTCCTAGCTTTCTTTAGTTTAATGGGAGCAATTTGGTCAAGGGTAAGCGTCAAATTAGTGTTGTAGAGAGGGGTGATGTCGTTGGATGAGAGGTGGTCAGTGGCAGAGGGGAGCAGCAGGCTGAGTCTTTCTTCTAGGACCGCTCGAGGAATTTAAGCTGTGTTACAAACCTGTTTGGGAATGTCTCGTTTTAGAATAGTATTGTCCAGGATTGAAAGGTTAATGTGAAAGAGGACTATGTGATGTTCGGACCAGTCGACTGGGAGGATGTGATCGATGGTGTCAGCAATAATGGCGTCAAGGATGGCTCCTTTGTGGTGAGTTTCTTCTAAGCAATGTTGAGTCAGATTGTTCGCTAGGAGTAGGTTGTTTAAGGTTTGATTGAGTGGGTTCTTGGTTTCATTCCACCTTGGATTGAGGTCGCCCAGGATTATGTAGTTAGAGAGCGCAGTGGGCAATCAAGTCTGAAAGGTGAACCGTGAAATCTGAAGAATTGCCAGGGGGATGATAAAGAAGGTGGCAGAGTGTGGGTCTGGAATCCTGAGTTTTGATGTTGACTGAGAGGCATTCAAAGGAGCTGTAAGCGCAAGAGGAGATTTCCGTGATGGCGATGTTGTTCTTGTGGATGATTGCTATGCCCCCTCCTCTGTTCCCTAGCCTGTCCTTGTTGATCATCGTGAAACCAGGGGGAACTAACATGTCCATGATAGGGTAGGAGAGGTTGTTGAGCCAGGTTTCTGTTATGAATGCTATCTTGATGTCATGGGAGAGAATGGCTTCTGAAAATTCGGATGTATGTTAAGAGGCTGATCTGCAGTTTGAGCATGCAGTTGATGGGGATTTCTTCTCTGAGTTCGTTTGGTTGGGCTTTAGGTAGGAGGGCAAGGTGGGACGGGGGTCTGGGTGTTCTCGAGGGAGGGTGTTTGCTTCTGAAGCCTGTGATTACTTGGATCGTGGATTTTGGGGACGAGTTCAGCAGAAGGTCTAGGGGTGCTTCAGGGAGCATAATTATCTGTGAGGGGAGTGAGGAGGGTGTTCTAGCGAGTGTATCCAAGGAGCTGATCTTCCCTTTACTAAGGGGAACCGACTTAAGGTCTGGTTGGGACGTGTGGCTCGGAGTGGAGTGTTGCTTTATCTATGCTTGGATGGGTGAGATCGGCTTGCTCTGAGGGTGAATGTGAGGGCTTTCGGGTAAGGGTAAGGGAGGAGAGAATTTCACTCACGCCTCAAAGCAGTATTTCCAACCGGGTTTCAAGTAGAGAGAGGGGCTGCGTCATGCTGTCTGTCGGGTTGATGGGTGCCTGAATCCGAAGTGGTCTTGGGTGGGGGGAAAGGGACTAAGGGAGGAGGGATCAAAGGGTGGAGAAGGGTGTCGGAGGCCGTACTGTCCCTGCAGACTGAGGGTGGTTTAGAGAGGGACGAGAGTCCTGTTCAGGAAGATTATTATGAAGGGGGCTGCCTAGATAATCTGTAGTTGGAGTAAATGGGGAGGAGATTGCTGCCTCATGGCATGTGATGGGACCCAGGTGACGAAAGAATGGAGGGGGATTGCTGGGCTTAGCTGGAAGGTGATGATCCCCATTGGGGGTTGATAGAGGAGAGGAGGGGCCTGGATGGGCAGGCAGTCTACTCGACGGGATTGCTGCCTCGAGAATGGTGCCAGATCCTGAGATAATCAGGGGCGGGGGCTGTGGGTGGGCTGAGCTGGAGGATGGAATTCCATCATGGGAGACCGCAGAGGAGGTGAGGAGGCGCCTGGGTGTCCGGGTTGTCTGGTTGACGGAGGGCAAGTGGAGGGAAGAGGGGAAGAGTTACAGTGGGGGGCTCTGGTTGGAGGTTGTCTAATAACCTGGTAGTGAGCGGAGAAAGGAGGAATGGGGTTGCGAAGGGAGCCTCGAGATGAAGCCGAAGTGGATGTCTGGGCAGCTGACTGGGGGGTCTTAATCGTCTCCTGTCGTGGTTATTTATCTGAGAGAGAGGCTGGGGTGAATCCGAGACCTGGTGAGGGCAAGGAGGCTTCTTTTAGTGGGAGGAAGAGAGAATCGAAGCTCTCAAGGTGAGTGTTTTTGGCCTGAATTAGGACTGTGCCGTTCGTGAAAATAGTGATGGAGATATATCCGCTCTTTGACTGGGGGTTCGGAAGGGAAGTCGTCAATTTGCAGCTGAAGGGAGTGGTGGTGGGTTTGGAGATATTGAGATGTGTGTTTAGAGAGGAGTGCCAGAAGTCCGGCCTGTCTGTGTGAAAGATAAGGTCCATTTTGATCTGCCCTCTAGAGATGCAGTGGTAGGTGTCTGCGAATAGAGTCTCGGGATGTTGTCTGAGAAGTCTGTGTTTGAAAATTTTCTTTGCTTTACTAATGAGATTTGGGGGGAAGGTGATTACGAAAGAGTTTGGAGTCAGGAGGTTTGGAGTTAGCCGGGTGGCAGCAGGATGCGTGTTCGGTGGCATTTTTTACTATGAGGGGGTCGAGTTTAAACCAGAGGGAAGGAGTGCTGTTGAAGAGAGGGGAATGAGTTCTGGTTCGGTGAGGGGGAAGAGAGGTGAGGAGGGGGATTGCTTCTCGAGGAGGAAGAAGTGTAGTCTCTCCAGAGGGGATTCTCTCGTATGAGAGGAGAGTAATAAGGGGGGCATGTTTGTGAAGAGCTGATCTAGACTAGGTATTGGGCAGTATTGTATGATTGCTTGTTTGGTCCTTTGTTGCTGTCTATGTTGAAGGGAAACAAACAGATTAACTTGATGCACGCGACTCTGGTGCTTGCTAATTGTTCGCTGCATAAGACCCTTTTGCTGTCTATGCTGAAAGAGCACACGTCACGTTCAGTTGTTGCACCAGCCTCTGATTGTTGCTGGCTATTCTTGGATTAGGACTCTATTAGTTATTAGCTGTTGAGAAATTAGAGATCATATTACCATGAGTCCTGCTTAGGGTTGGTATTCAGCCTTTAAGCGAAGTGTGGTTGGAAGCTTCTCCTCGGTGTCCTCTTTGGCGCCCATTTTCGGGACCGGCATATTGCTTAAGCTTAGCATTCCTCGGAATTGACAGCCTTTGTTCAGGCGAGTTATTCTGGCAGCTCTCTATCTCTGTACTGCTACTTATTGTACTTGTTTAAAGTATTGATTGCATGAGGTCATAGATTCAGCTAAAGTGGTTTATAGGCAGACTTAAAAGGGCTTGTTTCCAGTGCAGACATCCTACAGGATGCATATAACTTCAATGCATGACCAGAAGGGACATGCACACATGACCAGCTTTATTTGTGTACGTAGTATATACACATACGTACACACACACACTCACACTCTCACTCACTCACTCTTCATCGAAGTGCCAAACAAAAAGCGAAGATTTCTATAAGGGAATGGGTGCTGAGCAGAGATGCCGTGGAAGATACATGTAGCGAGCACTAACTCCCTCTAATTATCATACGTATGCAAAGCACACAGTAAGCATGACTCTGGCGCATCCTTTTCATCGGTTATTCTTTCGCCAACCTTAAATGCCGCCCGTTATGCATATATTTAACAAAGTCATCATCTAGGATCCACATTATCAGTTCTCTTTCTAGACCGTTAAAGTGAGGACATGGTAAATGCCAAGCGTTGGTCTGAGTGATCAGAAATCTCCACCTACTGCATCACACCACGGATTTTAGTATGAGAAAACATTCGATCAGAGTATGACAATCTTGAACTTGTGTGCTGTTTCTAGCCGAAATTTTGATGTTGGGTTTATGTGCATGCTTTTGGCATTAAATCAAAAATACAGCATTTTATAAACTGTTTTATTAATTGTTTTTTTCAAAATGCTTTTCTATGTTTTGGTAAGCAGTAGTAAAAATGTAAGCATGTATGATTTATTGACTTCCTTATAATGCACTGGTGGTAAATGTTGACTACATTTAAGTGGTTGTCCGTGGCTATCAGTATAATTAGAGCATGTGGTTTTGTACCAGTTGTTATTTTTCTTCATGGATTTTTTTCATTCATTTATAGATTTATTTCATTTTGCTGGGCACGATAGATTTCAAGCAACATGGTAAGTTTACTACTAAATGAATATTGTACTACCCGAATGGTAAATAGTCTAATGCAATGTTCCCTAGCTTCACTCACTGATTGCCACAAGCATAGTGTCACCAATTTGGACATTGATACTTTAGTAATTTCAGGGAAACAAAACAACGCATCCACCCTCTTGTGGGAACCAGAAGGAGCTGCAGAAGTTTTACCCAGATAATCTAGCTGCAAATCTGAAAATTACATTGTTTGCCTTTCCAAGAATTTACACACACTAAAACACCTGTGCAAGCCTACATGGGCCGGGTGGGGGATTCTGATGAATCAGATGTTGAAAAAATAAATTTAACGGTAGTTATCTTCAAATTGAAATGCTGTAACACCATCATAGAAAGTACGAGCTGCTCCTTGCTCAAAAACACTATTATATTCTTTACAATACACACATTAGTGAATTTGAAAGCCATCAAACGAGCAGACGAGATCACTAAAATCACTCCACATTGTTTCCCTATCAAGGTGACATAACTATTTTTGTGCTGGTTCATGTTTCTAAACAAAATACTGTGCCTCGGTACCTCCTGGTCCCCACATGTGGCTAATAGCATTATAATGAAAGATTTGGACCATTCACAAATAGTTAAAAATTATTTGATTTTATTTTTAATGTATTGAATGCCCCTTAGCCTTCAGCTCAACAAGAAGCTTTTTAACTAAAGTCTCAAAGTCGTTGGATGCAAGTATTATTCAAGCCGCATGGTATTTCTTTGAAAAAGTTTTTTTTTAACTGTTGTTGTTGATTAATGGTTGATTATTTGAATGAATTATCGCATCCAGAATATTTTTTTTCACTTTGACCTTATTTAAAACCCCTTGCGGGGTCCCAGCGGGACTCCTCCATATACATTGTATTTATTTGTTGACTGGAAATATAATTTCTAGGAAAGCATTTTGTGACACAATCGTCTCCTACAACTTTGTCCTTCGTGAAACTGAAGCTTGATAGTTTTGACAAGCGTTCGTATCCTATTTTTACAATATTATCACATTTGTCTGTGGGCACCCTGAGGCTCTGTCGATTTGTTGTTCCCCACAAACCTCCAAAACAAACATGTGTGATCTACGCTTGAGAGCACAATATTGTTCCTCCTGTGTTCTAAGTCTACAGTTAAATGGCTAATTAGGACCCCCCAGTGCCACGCTTCAGTTATTTGAGCTCGGGTCTATTTTATTAGTGTATAGCCTAGTTATAGTACACGAGCCAGTTTATTTTCAGTGAAACAGACCGGTAGCTTATTTTTTTGTATTCTAGTACCCGATTTCAGTTTCTACTGAAGGTTGAAGAAGATGGTCGGAAAAAGAAATTTGTTCCACTAAAAGTCCAAAGAACATACATTCTGCTAATCCGGGTCATTGGAATAATGTGCTTCTGTGTGTTCGGCAGAATTGTGGATTTACCGTACTCGCTACATAATTCACCACCTGCTGCATAATTTGCAGATTTCAACACAATGTTTGTAGCACAAACTGAACAAAAGTTACAAAACATTGGCACATTTAGTTTTTCTCAGTGACACTCTGTATAGTTTAACTGGTCACCTTCCAGTTGGTGTTTGCTGTGTTCATGTGTTAAACGTGAAGTAATAAGGTGCAGCCTTTGTTCTGACATTTTTAATATGTGGCAAAAAAGACAATAGTGAAATAGTACTCGGTGAGCCACCTCGTAGGAAAATGGGTTTCTGTTGCAGAACCCCTCCCACTTTTTTCAAGATTTCTGATGCACGTTGGCTTGATGTACCTGGTTCCCTGCCAATGCGGTTCCCAGGGCCTGTATTCTTTACCAAAACTGTACATTTGTACCCACAATTGGCACCCCAATGGCCCCATGTAAGTCTCTTGTAAAAGGGACTATGAGTATCCAGGGCAATGTGACCATGGAATGCCTCTAAGGGCTGCAGCTCATATTGTACCGTAACCCACACACATTGCCATTGCAGGCTGCATGTTTAACATGGCATGCATACCTGTGTGCCATGCCTGCAGCCCACTGCCTATGCTATAGGTAAGTCACCTCTCTAGCTGGGTGAACTATACCTCTGGTGAGGGTACTGTTGATTGAGCACTGTACACCTACAGCAGAGGTCTTCAAACTTTTTTTGGCTGACCCCCCCCCCCCCCCCCCCTCCCATCTAAACCTTTTTACACGTCTAGCATCCTCCCCCACCTCCCCCCGTCACCACCACCTGACAAAGTTCTGGAAGCTGGTAGTCTGAATCATCGATGCCCGTTCCCTCCTGCAGAGCCCAGGTCGTATAGGGTAAATAATATTAAATAAAGTAAGATTGTTTTGTAAACTGAAGTTTTTGTAGTGCCTGTGCTTATTATAAAGTTCAAATGAGTCTCCAAGAAAAATGTGCGCAAAAATGACATTGGTGCTTTATTTTTCACATACAACACAACATTTAGGATAGATTAGTAAAAACACTCCCAAAACACAGGTGAGGGGTGTACCTGTTTTTCTCCACAGAGACAGTCAGTGTGTGTGTATATATTCTTGCTTCTGCCATCATTAGGTTGTGCTCCACTTCAAGTCTTGAGCGGTACCTGGAAACTGGAGTGCTCACAATTTTGTAATATATTTGTTGCCGTTTTATATAGAGTGAACATGACCCAAATGTATTGCAGGGCTTTACAGGAGCATCTTTTACATTACACAAGAACACATTTATTTTTTTGTAAGCACAGGGGGATTAAGTGATTTGCCCATAATCACAGGGTGTTGAGCAGACAGCAAGAATTAACCTGTTTCCCCAGATCCACAGTCATCCGCTCTGGCTGTTGCGCCACATCCGTGCCCCTAGACAAGATATTAGAAAAAGGGGTTCCACAAAACATGCTTTCTGGCACAATTGAAAAATAGGTGATTATGTGGAGTATGACCACGTGTTACAATGCCAGTAGGAGACGAGCCACAGTTTTTGAAGAAGGCTTAGGGGACATTTACATCACACACACGTGATATGTGATTTAAGATTATATATACATCTTTATTCTCTAGCAGCATCAAGAGTCAATTTGTTGGCATAGTTGGCTTATAAAGAAAATCGCCTTCCAAAGCTTCAAAAATAGCTGCACAAGAAAGCATTTAATTTTGGTCTACGAAAGAAGTGAGGACAGATGATGGGCATACGTCACAATATTTGTTATGTAAGACTTGTGGACTCCGCTGTAGGGATTGGAACATGTTAAACAAGCAGCAGCGACTTTAATCAAGGTCAAATTCATTTTTTGTAAGTCACTGGTAAATTAAATGATTTTGCCTAGAATCATATGATGTAGAGCCGATGCCAGGAATCGAACCCTGGTCCCCAGAACCAAGGTCAGCACCTCCTTGCAGTGAAATGCAGTAGCTGCGAGGTTACAAACCAGGATAACCTTGAGGGGAAAGGTTCAAGAGCGAGGCAAACTGCATAAACCAGATATTAAATTCAGCAACCACGAGGCAAAAGGCAACAGCGAAAAAGTGCTGCTTCATCAGCAAAGTTGAAGTATTTTGCAGCTTTATGCATACAAAATTCGCGTCACCCCCTGGCATCTCTCCTGCTGTCCCGTTCATTGAAGGAACGCTAGTGCTGACGTCAAAGCTGTGCTCTTCTGCAGAAACTACATGCTGATTGGAGTAGTCATTCAGAACCGCCAATCAGAGAGCCCTAACTCAAGATGGGGGTATGAAAAACAGGCAGCAAACATACTTCTGACGTGGGAAGCAACAATGGAAGGTAAAATAGTGGGATGGAGTGCATGCCCCGCAGGTGGGCGCGCCCCACAGTTTGATGACCTATGCACAAACAGTGTCTAAGCCCATTCTTGGGTATTGTAAGTGCAATAAAGAGTATATGGTTTGGGAGTTTGTCATTACGAACTCTACAGCACCATAATGGCTTTACTTAATTCTGGGAAGTTTGGTAGCAAAGGTCTCAACATAATAAACCCACAATGATGCCAGTGTGGAATTTATTGTACAATGCACTTGGAGGCCATCTTGGGGATGTCCCCTGAAAGACAGCAATCATTTGGTGGATTCCCTGACACCAGCCTGCAACTATGAGACAAGTTTATGGACCACTGGGGTGGGAGCCTTTGCTCCCTGTCCCAGAAACAAAGCCTTTCCTGGGCAGAGGTGTTCACATCTTCCCCAGGTCAGTAAGAGCCGTCTGTGGTAGGGGAGCTTCAAAGGCCTTGCTGCCTTTGCAACGCAACCCTCCAGCCTCTCCTGCTATCGGGAGCAGGCCCCCTTTCTGTCTTGTCCCCTTTTCAGTGGGAAGACAGGCGGGAAACATTAGAACAGCCCAGAAGTTGTGCCCTCCTCTGCCAACCCCACCACTCAAGTGGGGGAGGTGAGGTGAAGCCCACTCTTCAATGCCTGCCATCTTGCAGATGATAGGCACTCTCCAATCAGGATTAGGGATTTTGCCCACTCCCCCATGTGGGGCCAGCACACAAAGGGTGTAGTCACCCTAAGGTCAGTAGCCCATTGGCTACTACCTCAAGACGCCTAAAATGCACCCTAAATATTGTATTTAGGGGGCAGCTCTGACCCCAGAAGGCAGATTCCTGAAACCTATGAAGAATGACAGAAGTTGCACAGCAGAGAAGACAACCGATAAGAACTAACTTGGCCCCAGCTCTACCAGCCCGTCTGCAGTTTCTGGAGATCCTGTGCCAAAAGTTGACTTGTCCTTCAGCCAGTGACATCCCTGGGAGACTAACTGCCTTCCACAAAAACCGGATCTCCTGCGAACAGCAGCTCTGTTCCAAAGAAACTCCAAAGACAGACTCTGAGCCTGTTGAGGATGAAGAAACTCGACACCTGGAACCACCACTTCACCCGTCGCCTACGGCCCAAGTCCAAGTGGCCCACTGGTCTCAGCAAGTTCCCCTAGCGCTTCAGAGTCAACCATGGGTTGACCCGTACAGGACTCTCCGAAGTCTTCTGCAGCCACTTCACAGGACCGCCCCCCCCCCCATCCAAGAGTGGTCCAGTAAGGTGAAATCTGACCTCAAATGTCACCCCTGCATCCAGCCACCCTGGAGAAGAGGACTTGAGGTGTACATAGGTCCCCGAGCTGTACAGTTTACCTGCCTTTCTGTTGGTGCCTCCAAGCAGTCTTCCTGGACCGAACCTGCAGCTAAAACCCAAAACCAGCAACCTCATTTGGATTGCATTGGGCTCCCGACCCTCCTAAGCACTCTATGCCGCTGATGGTGTGGACTTGGTGCTGACCTGGGACCCCCTTTGCCCTAAGCTTATCCCTAGGAGCTTGGCTTCAGAGACTGAGCGGCCTGCCATGAGCAGCCACCAACCGAGGTGCCCCATTGGCTAACATTGGCTTCCTGCACTCTGCACCCGGCTGCCCGAAGTGCTGCTGGTGGTGCAATTCGAGTGCCTACCTGGTCCTTGCTCCTAACCCCCAAAACTCCCACTTGAAATACATTTACTTACCTGTGAAACTGCTAACTATTATTCTCCCATAGGAACCCATGTTAAAAGATTTTGGGCCTAAAATGTTGTGTTGAACTGTTGGTATGTATGAGAAAAACAGTAACTCTAACTCGAGCCAAGAAAAGTCTAGCTTAACTTGTATTGTAAGATCCGTATGTGTGGTATCTAGGCATACCATCCCCAGTTTCAAAGTGATCTAAAAGTAACTGAAAAGTATTCTAAAATTACTTATTGTGTAATGTAACTTGCTTTTTTAATCAATACCAACCTGTAACTATTGTACATTCAACCACAACTGCATTTCCTTGGGAAGTCCTGTATTTGAGAGTATATTGTACTTAACCTATGCCAAGTCCTGCTTGGTTTTAAAAAACAAAACATAAGTATACCTTTTTTTTACATACCCAATTTGTCTGGATTCCACATTGGAGTTTGTGCCTTCAGTCTTGATTCAGTGAATACAATGAATGCTTAACACACCCTATGGATAAGCCTAAATTGCTCGCTCACACTACCACAAAGAGAGCTGTTATTACTAACCTAATTTAGCTTCTGCTATACCTCTGAGGACTCTCTGAACTCTGTGTTCACTATGCCTTACTTTGGTGTAGTGTATGCAGAGCCAGCTTCCTACACACCTTATACTGCATTATTTGCTTTGTTTGGTCAACCCCGCTGCATGATTTGATTTTCCACTGCTCTATAATTCCTGTGCCCTGCTCCTAATCGCTAACGGACACATTTTGTTTAGGAGAGAAGAGAGTTTTCCCAGTCTGTCTCTACCCTTCCTCTGTCTATCGGCATAATTCTGTGTGCTTTCCTGTGAAATTAAATTATTCATATTGGGTGATATTTTCAAGGCACACAGTAGGGCAGTAGTCTATTGGCGGTCTCTTGACAAAACTAATGTATGTTGGACCATTCATGTTGGAACTGAGTGCGGTCTATTCTTTGTTTAGTTAAAATATTTTGAGAATTCCAGTTTGGCACTTCAAACTGTCCATTTGAATTATTACACCCCTTGTTATATTGCAAACTATTGTGTATTTTTAAGTTGAGAATTTCTTGCAATATTCAAAGTTGTTTGCAGTCTTTCATCTTTGTTTATCTGAATGTTATCAGCTGTCTTATTTGTTTTTCTCCCTTTTTAATACCTTGGCTGCTAAGCCTTTTACGCCTAGAATGCTAAGCCCTTTTTAGACTCTTTAGGGTAGTTTGCCCTTAGACCTTTATAATTTTTTCCCACATAATGTATCCACTCCAAATGTGCATCCTTTTTTCCAACATCTAGGAGAATTCCAAAGATACCCATAGTTTGAAGATCCCGAGGGAACAGAGAAAATAGAAAAAATATACCTACATTTTTGTGGGGAAAGAATACATTTAGTGCTGTGCAAAAAAATGTATTTTAAAAAAAATTTCGTACCTAAAATGGTATCAACAAGAGGTTTGGTGTGCTAAAGTCGTAATTATCCTAGCTAGGAACATGCAGAGCTGAATTACCACATGTTTGGCCTTTTTAAAAAAAGTAGCCAATTTATCCTAATTTTTGTGCTTTCAACATACTACCAGTTTGTGGTGGAAATCAAAGTGAAACTTATGGGTGATACCAGAAAGCTAAGGATTTCTGAAAAGTCAACCGAATTCTGAGTTCAGCAAGGGCTCATTTGTGTAGTTCCCTCAAAGTGTCCCCATAGAAACTTACTGTTGAAATAAAAAAATATTAAAAAAGTTTTGAGTGGGAAATAATATTAGCCATTTGTAACCACGTTTTCATTTGTATCTTCTTGTCACAGTGGATGATTAATAAAAACAATATGCCATTATGTCTGATAAACCCCTTTGGGTGCGGGTATATATGGGGTTTGTAGGTTTTCCAAGAACCCAAGTTACCCAGGCAACAACTGAACGGCAACTTACAATGGGATTTCATTGTGTATCGGGTATAGAGCAATTTGTATGGTCAAATATAAAGACTGAAAAATAGGTATCAAGGAAGTCAGTGTATTTCTGGAATAGATACCAGTTAATGAGTTTGGGATCAGTGGTGATTTGTATAGCTCAGAATTTATGGGTACCCATAATGGCATGTGATTATGAGGGCATTTTTCAAAATGTCTTCTTTTTTAAACACTGACTTCCATTTAGACTGCACGAATGCGGGGAATTGCAACTGCTGATAACAAATGCTCTAATTTTCTGTATGTTTTGCGGTACCTCGCGTCTGTAGGTAGGCCTACTGCCTGCGACGGGAAAGGGCCCAAATGGACACCAATTCTTTTCCTGCTGAAAACTGTCCCTTTTTTCAAAGTGGGTGGCTTTGGATTTTGGTTCCTTATTCAGCGGACAAATAGGGAAACCTAGCAAATCTGTACTTTTCTGAAAACTAGACACCTAGGGGAATACAGGGTAGAGAGACTTGTGCAGCTCTCACCAGGTTTTTTTTACCCTAAAGCCCATACCAAATCTTAAACTTCGGCTGAAAACTTACATTTTCCTCACATAGCTGTGATGGAAAGTGCTGGAATCTGCATGCATTTCCTACCACCCAACAGTCCTCCAAGTCTCCTGATAAAAATGGTACCTCACTTGTGTGGGTCAGGCTAGTACTGCTGACAGGAAAGGCCTGAAAACCCAACATGTACTCATCACATTTTTCCACTGAAAGCTGACCCGTTTCTTCTTTTTTTGGGCGGGGAGCAATGTGGCTAGCTGTGGATTTTGGACCCTACCTTAGCCAACACCTAGGGAAACCTAGCAAATGTGCAAATATTGTTTAAAACCAGACATACAGGAGAATCCAGGGGTGGGGTGAATTGAGTGTCTCCCGCCAGGTTTACCTACCCAGAAGCCTTTGCAAACCACAAAGTATGACTAAAAGCACACATTTTCCTCACGTTTCTGTGAGGAAAATGTGTGGAATCTACGGCGAGCCACACATTTCTTACCACCGAGCATTCCCCACAAGTCTCCCGAAAAAAATAATACCGTACTGGTTTGTGTAGGCCGTGTTGCCCCCACAGGAAAGGTGCCAAAACCAAATTTGGCGACATTCGTATTTCCTTTCACCAAAATGAGTTGATTTGGCTGTGGGGTAATCGCCATTTTTTTAAGCAGGGATCGTCTGCCACCTGGAGAATTCAACTAAACCTAGACATTTCTGATAACTAGACACCGAAGAGTGACCAGAATTGTGTGCCTCACTTGGGTCCCGCGAAGTTTCTTTTTTAATACCATCAATGCCTTAAAAACCACAACTTTGCCTAATATCTCACATTTTCCTTGCATTTCTGTGACACAAACTTTCAGGAGGAATCCATAAATTCCCTACCATCCTCCCCCCCCCAAACTTAACAAGAAAAAAATGCTGCCTCGCTTGTGTGACTGGGCCTAGTGCCCGCGACAAGAACAGATCAAACGAAGGATGAGTGTTTCTTTGTGAGGATATAGAAATCAATGTTAATAAGATATTATAATTTTCAAATACTGAATCGGTGACTCTACCTGTAAAGCTACCACAAGGCACCAACCACTTTACAGGCCATTCACATACCTTTTCATGCTTCTCACACATACAAAGTCATCAACACCCCCAGTTGCAGGCCCTTCACATAACACATCAACAAATGGTGCCTTTCCAGGGCCCATCACTTTCATTCGCCCACAGGACTAACGCAGCAATCGCAGCACATGACGAAGTAGACTGATGTTTGGCCAGTTGTTTGTTTGTAGTGATCAGCAGCAAGGTGACTCCCCCCTGCCCTCCCACTCCTCCCCCTCTCTAGTGACAGCACACAGAGCATAATATTAATGTTGTGACCATACATGTGAACTGTGTACACACACACGCACCAAACGCCTCTCAGACATCACCATGAAGCTCCACATCACTTTAATTTCTTAAACACTCACACAATAAACAGATTATACACACAAACCACAGGCTGGAAAAACAGCAACTTTTTTTCCGAATAGAAAGTCCCATTCTATTGGTAGAAGATGAAATGCCAGCAGTGACTGCATACGCCACAGGTGTAACTAAGAAAATGGAACTACTGCCAACAAGGTATCTAAACAGAAAATATATAGCAATACAGACAAAAGTCTGTTTCTTTTTACTCTTCTGGTTGCTCCCAATACTAATTGTGTATGGTACAATTTAAAACATGGGCACACACAGCCCAGAATCTCTTTTCGTACTCTTCTTCAGACACAGATTACATCTTCGTCAAGAAAAGTATTTTTGAGGTGTTTGAGGAATGTTTTCAGGAAAGTCGTGATCTTTCAATCTAGCCGCATCCTCCACCACTCAAACTTTGACTACTTGCCTGCTCAACTTCAACATGGCTGCCTATTACAGCCTGCTGAAACTGTACAAAACTGATCTTGGAATCTGGAGAAACAATCTTTGAGAACAACATAAGCCTTGAAGGATGCCAAATTAAACAAATGAACAGCCAACTTCTACCAGATGTATGATTTTTCGAGCAGCATTATAAGGCTCTAGCCTTTGATCTACTCTATCAACACCTCCCATTTGCTTGCTATAGTTTTCACACTTCTTCTACCTGACCACTAACAGTCACAGGTGAAGTGCTTTCATCATGAATAGTTGTGAGCATTTCTTCTGTCTAAAACTTTCAAAGCAAGAAGTTCATTACTATGCAAGGCACTGCTCTGTCCCTTCAAGGTGTTTGTTTTTACGCAAAATCTCTCTGGGGTAACCTTTACAGTTAGAGCGGATTGTGCCACATGCCACAGTGCTCACCTTGAAAAATTCCTTATTTAGTTGCAAGACTGTGTAGAAGTTGTCCACATATAAATGGTAACCTTTATTAAAAAGTCCTCTGGCAAGTTCCTACACAATTTTTTCACTGACTCCAACAATGGAAGGGCAACCATGGGGTTTGGGTGGGGAGAGGGTCAATTTAAGAATCCCTACCAGTGCACTCCCTAGAATTACACACACATCTAGTGGCACTTTCACACAGTGTATACATCTGAAAACTAGAACGTTCTCTCTTGCTAGGAATGTATTGTCTAAAAACCAAATGGCTTCTGAAAAGGACCAGAGACTCATCCACAAATCTATCTTTCCAGGGCACATAAATCTCTGAGAAACTATCTCTAAATGGTCAAGAATAGGCCGAATCTTTAAGAGACCGTCACAATCGGGGTGATCTTGTGGTCTTACTGTAGCATTATAGACCAAATGCAGCATCCGCTGCAAAGGCAAATATTGATCTCGACTCATGGTTGCTACAAATATAGCAGTTGCCATCAAGGGACTAGTAGACCAATATAAAGATAGTGGTGGCTTTCTTAGCAATCCCATCAACACAGTTAAATCTCAGAACTGCTTAATCTGATGGAGATTTGTGAGAGTCCACTAGCTAGCACTAGAGTAGGTCCTAAGTGTGGCTTTATTGTCCATCAAAAACTGTTCTATATACAAAGTGGTCGGCTCAACAATATCATCCAAAGCACATCATCAATAAACGGGTGAAAACAAAATGCCAGGCAAAGAGTTATCTGTATTGACTCCGCACCCTGCAACACCACTAAAGACAGGCAAAATAGGCTGCACCATATTAGGGCGCAACCCAGGGAAGTCTTCCAGACTCTGCCTGCAATCCAGCTTGCTTTCGCTGCACTACTGGAATACCAGTGTCCTCCTCTAAAAGGGGCACAATAGTGGATTCATCATCAGCTGATTCCTCTTAGACAGAAAATTCACGGCCCTGATCTGCAACTTGATCCTTTGACTCGGAATCAGAGTCCGTCTCAGAACTATATTTTAGGCAGATTCAAAAAGCAAACCAACGATCTGCAGGCCAGGTCGGGCAGCCATAGTGCTTACTAATCAAACACAACAGCAATAAACAACACTGTATCAAATTTGAACTCAACAAACTGTGTCTGTATCAAACAGTAAATAGAACTGTTGAAACATAATCTAAAAAAAAACAGGCCACACAATGAATTTTATACCCAAAATAATACCGCTCACTTGCCACAGACAACTAGACTAAGGACCAACTCCACCTACTATGCACACACAGCAAGTACCAACAATAACCCACTACAAAGGAAAAACAAAAGAAAATTGCACGCAAGACAACACAATGCATAACTTGCACAGATCCAAACTGAATTTGACACACAGTAAAACAGAAGCTGAATATGCTGCAATCATTACAACAGTTAAAAGAACAAGCATTTGCATCGCAATAGGACTCTCATTTACGCGAGACCTATTGCATTGCAAACTGGAGTGCGGGGGTTAGAAGGCAGAACAATGGGAATGGCTGGGCGAGAAGGCATGGACTGCGGGAGGAGGGAGAAGGCACGGGCAGTAAGAGAACCTTATTAATGAAAATAGTGCTCACAATCTAAATAACACATGCAGTGCAACACTTGAAGTAAAGGGGCCAGTAGCCATGGAAGGATACAAATGACGGCATGGCCATAATAAGGAGGGACTAAAGAGCCTCATAATCAATCGGACGGCAGAATTTCCGAAAGACAATGACACAAGCCAATTAAAAACATTGGCGGAGCTTACACTGAGCTTCTACTCCATACTCATTACTGCATGCCTCGCAAAGCGAGCAGCGCGTGTGTGCCGCACCTATATGCTTAAGCTAAAAAAAATCAGTGTGGTGCAAGGCAATGATACTCATTTGAAGTAAACAATACACAAAAAGTTTTATTACCAAACGCATCCAACAAAACTAACTGCA
Organism: Lissotriton vulgaris; assembly: GCF_964263255.1. Classification (NCBI taxonomy): domain Eukaryota; kingdom Metazoa; phylum Chordata; class Amphibia; order Caudata; family Salamandridae; genus Lissotriton; species Lissotriton vulgaris. Next base: position 437,760,319 of record NC_141685.1, on the reverse strand, counting down.
GCTTTAATAAATGCAGAAAGTGCAACTAGGTGTCGCCGCCAAGGAAATCAAAAGCTATACCCACATTAAAAAGAAGAAACAAAACATTAAGTTGACCAATGCAAATGAGACAAGAAATAAAACAGTTAACACCCTCTGGTGATTTGTGCCCTATATCAACACAAATGAACATAACATAAAACACAATGAAGTCTGTCTCTGGGGCAGCTCAGCGTCGCAACCATCCTATCTGCCCCCAAAGGGGGCACAAAACAAAGGGAGTGCCCTTTACTCCTGCCACCAACCAGACTCAAGCCAATCACCAGTTTACACACACCACCAGTCCATTGCAAGCCAACCAGCCAGGCACATGCCAGTCCACACACCACCAGCCAAAGGCCAGTTCACCACACAAAAACGTGTTCCCTGGTGTCTAGTGGTTTCTGCCACCCCCATGGGCAAATAGACCTACACAAATATCTGTTCTGCTAAAAGCTGGGAACTGAAAACAAAGAACGTGTTGGCAATACTGGGAAGCGCCCCTTGCGTAAGGGGCAGCTTCTCCAATATCTATAAATACAAATTCCCCCCACATCTAGAGTTTTCGGCTCTCCGTGGGGATAGAACGGCCGATATGAGCGGGGCCTGGCAGATTCAGGCAAATATTTTTGGAAGGCTCCACAACATGCATAAATTACAAAATCCATAGTGGCGAGTAGTCCCCTTCCCCCGCCTCCAACCAGATGGCAAAGTGGCCTAAAATATGGCCACTCTGTCCTTTAGGGGGATATAAACAGGACAAACATGGCTCGCTATTTCTAGGAAGTGACTCTTGTCCAAGCGTGCAGGGGAGGGGTTACAGGCAAAACATGCTTCATTGTTTTTTGGGGGTGACCCATGCCCGAGTGGCCAACCTGATTGCCTAAATAAAATTCCCTGATGTCTAGTGGAAACCTCCTGAGGATACATGGCCTGAACATATTTTCCTGGATTGTGGAGCAACCCTTGCTGAAAGGGTCGCCCTCTCCCATATCAAAGTATTTATTTCCCAAATGTCAACTGGCATTACAACCCCCCCCCCCCCACCCCCACACGTGATCACGCACCAAGAATGACCAGAGATGAAGGAAAAACTCTTTCCTTTACCCAGTGTCTATTCTGCTCCTGATTTCCCACCAAACCCCACAGACAAGAGGACATACCGGAACGTTGTACTCACCTGAAATGCTGGAAGCAAATGGCTTTCAGCGCGTCCACAGCATTCCTATTGATGACGTCGGAGCACCTTTTGATCACCAGGGGGAGAGGTTGGGATAGAAGAGCTTCTGCTGCCATCCCTATTGGGGGGCATTTGGTCACACCAGTGCTTTCTTCGCAGGTGGGTGCTAGGACATGCTGGGCACATTCTCGGCACCGTCACTGAGGACGTACCCAGCACATCTTTAGCACACAAGGAATTGAGCATTTGTCTTCCACCGATTTAAACCACCTGAGTGATTTATCGCTGAGTAGAAGAATAGCGAGTTGCAAAAAGGTGGGGTGGTAACAATCAATACAGAGCAGTAACTGGCTACGGCAAGCAAAGTCGTGCCAAGTATGGAAATGCATTAACACACATTTATAGAATTTTAAATCAAATAGCTAAGACTTGCCTGCCCTTTTAATTTGTCAAGTGGCCCTCCATCTCTTTGAACTGAAATAGGGAGTTCTGAGTAGCTGCAAGCTTGAAGATATCACTCTCTGCTCTGTAGTACATCTATACTTTCCATTTATAAGCAATTCTCTTGGCATGATGTTTCATTCATTGATAAGAAGCTGCCATTCACAGTACTAAGAATAAATACAATGATGCCTATGGTATTATTTTTTAGAAACTTCTTATTTTAGGACAGATACCAATAATTATCTGTCCTCTGTTTTTTTTAATACTTCTTGACTAAATCTCCATTTTTATTTTATCTTTATTCATCTAGTAGCTATCTAGACACTTAAATGATTCAACACAATCAGAAAAAGTGATTTACAAAAACTTTTTTAGTAAACCAAGTCTTTCTTTTATCAGGAAACATATTTTTCACTTTCACGTATTTAATTTTTTTCTTTTTGTATCTACATATTTGTCACATTTAGTATGTATATTTACACAATACTTTCTCTTGAACCCCTTTTATGGTTCAAATGCCCAACAATTTGAACAAGGAAATCTATGGTACTTTGTTATGACCTTAATTCCTTCATCTGGATCACCACATTTAATAATGAAGCTTAGGAAGCTGAAGTCACTTTTATGCTTCTATTTTCAAAGCTCTCATCAAATTTTTTTTAAATTATATTTCAATGTTTTCTTGGTGTCAGATTACAATAACAGTCGACACGTTTCAGCCTATAAACTATTTAGGCCTCTTCAGGACTTTGGGCAAGAAATTACTTATACCTGCATATGTATGCATTCTGGATCGTTGTATATCACTTAGCAAAGCTATACCGCACCAGCCCAACAATGGGCGCTAGCGTTGCCTCGACTTGCGACAACCTACGCGCAAGTCGAGGCAACGCTAGCGTTGCCTCGATTTGCGCGTAGGTTGTTTAGCCATTCGAATGATTTGAACCATACCGGGATGATTGCAAATCCACCCGCTTGTACTCTAAGAATACCGAGTTTCTATATGTACTGAAAGCGCCTGTTGTTGGGCTGGTGCGGTACCGCTTTGCTAAGTGATATACAACGATCTTAGATGTCTGTTTGTGTCACATTTGAAACAAACTGAGGTATCAAATTAGGGTGCAAAGAGGCCTATGCAGAAAAAAACTGCAAAGGACTTGCCTTCACTCTTTACACCTTTTATTTTGAGAATGTTTTTTTTAAGCAATTACAGTTGGTTTACAGCACTGATTGAAAAAGAAATGTCTCATGGTGACAAACCAGTCTAATAGTTGATTTATGCCTTATGGTGATATAAGAAACTTTTTTTTTCTTTCCAGTCTCGACGATATGATTCAAGAACAACTATTTTCTCCCCTGAAGGTAGGTGGATTGTACATCGGTAATAAGTACCTAATGGTCAATTTGTCCTCTGAGAATTTTGGGTCATTGTAGAATAAGCATTTTGTTTGTTTTATGATTTGAGTCTTGCCCAAAATATTAGAAAACAAATGAAGGAGTATCACCCGATGAGTAGGTAGGTTTTCCAAACGTGGAATCAATATTCCTTGTTAAAAAACCCCTCACTCACCACCTAGTGGTGACATGCTTCATCATCGGGGTCCACCCTGGTGGCCTAGCGTCACCAGGGTGTGCTTCGACACCTGGATTGCAGTGGAGCAGGTTGTGAAGTGTAAGTGCAAAAAATGAAAAAATACAGTGTTAAAAATTGTCCTGGTTATGGCTTTATATATAAAATAAAGGTCCAATACACCACCAACTCATAATTGAGATACGTAGGTCGTAACTCCCCTTCCAGTATCTCACCCTTTATTTTAATATTGTCCAGTTGCTTTTTCAATAAAATTCTTTTACAAAGCCATAACCAGGACAATTTTTAACACTGTATTTTTTCATTTTTTGCACTTACACTTCACAACCTGCTCCACTGCAATCCAGGTGTCGAAGCACACCCTGGTGACGCTAGGCCACCAGGGTGGACCCCGATGATGAAGCATGCCACCACTAGGTGGTGAGTGAGGGTTTTTTTAACAAGGAATATTGATTCCACGTTTGGAAAACCTTCTACCTACTCATCGGGTGATACTCCTTCATTTGTTTTCTAATATTCGTGACCAGGGGATCAGGAGTATTTCTCGTCCATTGTCCACGGACATAATCCCTTACTCTCCATTTTGTTTTTTCGGATCTTGCCCAAAATAGCCACATAAAGTATAACAACTATGTTGGTATTTTAAGTCTGTGTTTTCAATCTTTTATGCTACCCTTGTGAACTTACATGTATACATGAAACAGTGCAGCACCATTCTTCCACAGGGAACCTTGGTGCAAGGTAAAAATACGTGTGCAGTGGTCCCAAGGAAATCATTAACACGAAATGTTTTTAGTTTGATACATGTTTGCATATCCATATCAATAACACTCCTTGTTGTGTTGTTCCTCAATTGTCCCTTTCCCTGGTTACGTTTCCTTCCACTCCCTGCATTTCTTCACTATAAAATGTTGAAGGGCCTCTTGCAGATGCTCTGCGTGGTTAGACTGAAGACATCTATTTCTTGTACTTAATAAAGAAACTTGCCTGTCATCCTGGTGGCATTTTTCTTCATTGGCGATAAGACTGGGATACCATACGGGGCAGTTATGGGGCTTCACCCCTGTAGTTTCGATCCTCGCCATTACAGAGACGTTCTGAATGGAGTATTAAGAATGCTTCCAGAACCGAATCTGTCCTCTAATTTACAGAACTCCCGGTGTTTTAACTGAAGTTGCTGTTTCCCCTCGCCTTACGAAAGCTTTCCTGCGGTAATACCGTTGTCTGTCATCGGCTGTGTTGGTGTTGTGCTACTCTTGATGGGACTCGTGTCCTTCAGGCAGTCACCTGCTCTAGTCTCATCTTTATGGTGTCTCAGTGATGCATGTCCCTGCACAGCATTTGGTCTAGTGGTTTGGCACCGCAAGGTAGTTGGGCTGCTGGTGTACGTCATCCTTGTGAGTATTATTCACGTGTCTGCACAACAAGCTGGTAATTTTCAGCAAAGAGCATCATAAGAGATCGTCTCGTCTACAAATAAGTTATTCAAATCACCTGGAAGAAGTTCTTCATTAGCAAATTCTTTCTGTGGATCGGACTACACAGGAATTCCTTTCTCTTCAATCTCCGTTTTGTCAATTCTAATTGCACAGCACTGTCTGGTTGCGATGTGCTATTGCACATTTGTTCAACTGTAACCCTGTCAACTGTGTAGCAACAGCGCCATCTACTGGCTTTAATTTAACTAAATATAAGACGGCGTCAAATACAATTGAACAGACCCCCACAGGATATAGCGGCATGGATTAGCAAATTTAGCGGCACAAATATGGAAATTTAGCGGCACAAATATGGAAATTTAGCGGCATTTTTGCGGCACTTTATTTTACTCATAATCATTCCTTTTTAGCCTGAAATCAATGGAAACTGTTTTAGCAGGGTATTCCACTTTGCATTAGGCATATTTAAAGGGTCTGCAGCTCTACGGAAGCACAGCTCAAGTCCTAACCTCATGGGAGGGAGCTGTAATTCTCCCTGGGATGTTCTAATGCCCATAAGAGCACCGCTGCCTCCTGGATCCGTGAGGCAGGACACATCTTCCTCAGGCACCCTAGGGCGCAGAATCGTAGTGGCTGATCCAAATAAGTTAGACAGACTGCATAGGAAGGTCACCACCTGCTTACCTGGTTCAGTCCTCATAAGTTGACTTGAGCATGTACTTAACACCCTGGTACTATTCCTTGTGCCGCTAAACTTACTAATCGATGCCGCAATATCCTGGGGGGGTCAGACTAGAGGAGCGAATTGAAAGATTTGTAGAAACGTGAGCTGCAAAGCAAGCTGGTTTCAGTTGCCCCTTTGAAGGTGAAGATGTAATCATTAGCTCATCAGGAGGAGTGTTGTGATGGGAGTAAAAAATTTAAGGAATTCTGCCATGCATGGGGTGTTACCCAGGAGTCAGATGTTTGCCGCAGAAAAGGGGTCCATCATATGTGAATTTGTCTTAAGCCTACCTTCTCTATTTTATCTGTTTCAGGCATGTAAGTTAAACTATAATTATATGCAAAATGTTGAAATTGAGTATTCATAGAACGTGTTTCTATTTCAAATTAGAAATCTTCTTCCTTGTGGGCTAAACCTACGCCTCTCAGCCTGTTAGTCACCTCAGACTTACCCTCTCACATCATTAGGCTCTTCAAAGTTTCCACAGGGTAGCTGGGGTAGTTTAGTAGTGGTCTTTTTGGACTCTGCACTTTTTCATATTTATATCTATAGCGCAAACTCAACCCAAAGGTATTGATTGGAGCTTTACCTGAGCGCCAGTTACTTTACACAAGGACATATTCATGTTTTTAGTGTTTAAGTGATTTGCACAGAATCACAGGATGAAGAACTAACGCCGAGACTCAAACCGAGTTCTCCAGTTCCAGAGTCAGCAGTTTTCACTGTAATGCCACATCCTGTCACCTGGCCTCACTCACCACGAGCTGCGAAGTATGCAAGCAATGGTTTCCCTTGATTACAGTCACTGTACTCGAGGGTCTGCGCCTTCCCCCTTTCAGGTTTGAATATAGTTGGAGTCATCTCAAAGTATTTGACGTTTATGAGTCTCCAAATAATGAAAAATAAACATGCTCGTCGTGCACTGCCAATTCCTTAAATGCGATAAATATTGTGTCGCAGATCGTTTTATTTAAACCAACCTTCAATAATATTTTGTCAGGTGTGTTTTTTGTCAGGAAGCACTTGGAATTCTATGTCCGGCAGCGTCTCATGTAGTCAGTGCGACTAACAAACACACACACGGTGTGAACAAGAAGTATCCGGAAGGTGTCATAAAGTAATGGCCAAAAATATAATTAAAATCCCAGAACATGCTGTTGTGCTCAGAATTGACGAACTGGAGACATTCCAATGGAAATACTACATATTTTCTAACATTGTTTAATTGCATGTTTACTAAATGATTTTCAAATACCTTTTCTGGTTTTCTTGAAAATACATTAACACAAGTGTAAATTTAATAAACCCTTACAGTGTATGTGCGCATCTACCAGCTTAGGGTTCCACAGAAGTGGGCAGCTGCCTAGTTGAGCAACTTTTGATCCACCGAGAGATGGCTGCTGCGGCTTCTTCAAGATTAAATTCAGGTTAAAAAATTCCCAGGTGATTTCTACCGAGCCAGCTGAATGGGTTCCTAGCTCATCGAGGAAAACGGATTCGTTTCAGAAGCTGCCAGCAAAAACTGCACTAGGGCTGAGTACCAACACTGGTTACTAGCGTGTGAGGTGCAGATTAATATATTGTGGCCCAGCTCTCGGCAGTTTGTCCTTCTGAAGACCGGGACTTTTTTTATCGAGGGTGGCAATTGCATGCTTTCGAGCTCGACTGGTTTAGCAGACGCCCTGAAATAATCTGCAACCCCTGGCACTGCCCAGTGAACCCCCTTAACTGTCCCAGGGCTTGGTATACCGTCAATAAACTAAAACAGAAGTTTGAGCACATATCGATAGGCAACGTGGTGCAAACCTACAGCACGCGCTGGTGTAAGTATGAACCCCTGGCCAGCGCGACGGCTGTGTTTAATTAACATTTGGCAGACGGAAATAATACAACTTTCCAACTTTTAGTTAGTTAAGTTCAGAGGTCGGCGCAAGTTCTAACAATACTCTAACCTTGTCTTAATGAAAGGAGTACAGATGCTTTTATCGAGGGCACAGAAATAATGAGCTGGAGTGCCGTTTAAAAAAAGAAAAGGATTGCGTTTTCCAAATTTCGCGGGCAGTTTAGCAAAAATCGCGGACTTTTTTCAAAACTGCTGATTTCGCGATTTTTTTGCAAATCGCGAAATCGCGATATCCTGAAGGGTCTGATTGAAGAAATAATAAACATCTGGCTGGCAATCTTCAGCAGCGATCCGCATCCTATTTTCTAACTGCTCGCAGCTACTCACTGCTCATGACAGGTGGGTCGGCTCTGCGCTGCAGTCAGATGACTGGGACGTACCAAGCATGTGAGTGTACCTGGCGCAGGATCTGTGTGATATCCTGTGCGGGGAGACAGTGCTATGATGTGTCACGGCCCTTGAGATTCTGATTGCCCCTAGCAATTCCTTATCGATAATCTACCATCCTTGGAGAAGACATCCCCTAATACCACCCTCCTCTACCTTTCACTCCTGTTTGCATACTCCAGCCCCCCTCCCAGTCTCCAGAGCAATGTGATTATAGCTATATTTTTTGCGATGATAGAAACAAGACTGGTTCAGTTATACAACCTTCCGTTTAGGACCTTGACCATACATTTTGAGTCCTTTACTTTAATCTATGTATTTCTCACAGAGTGGTTATTCTTGTGATTGATGCTGTTTTAGCAGTTATCTTTCCCTTTCTTTAACCATATAATTTCATAGACCTACTAATTTTTTACTTGTGCTGTTTTGTGACATCTCCATTCCCTGTTGGAATCTCATCAACACTTCTGCTTTAACTATGAGGTATTTTATTATTTAGGGTTATTCTGAATATCCGGACTTTGTGCTAAAGCCAATAGACCCAAAGTACTTGCCAGAGGTCAAAAAAGCAAAATCATCCAGGGGGGTAGTCCCTTGCGCCAGTCAAAGAAAAGGGCAGAGCTCTGACAAGCAATTATATATTTATATCCTGCATCAAAAAGAGTGCGCAGAGGCATAATGAGGGAGGCCGAGGAGGAAGGGAACTGTCTAGCGATTGACACCTTAACTGCTGCCAAAGCGTCTCCCCCAGTATCTCAACCCCCGTGCAGACTGACGACAGCAGAGAGTTTTGCACAAAAATGAATGAGGTTATATCAAGCTTTTGAACCCCCTGATGCAAAAGTTATCCAGGCCAGAAGCGAGCATCGAAAAATTAGAACAGCTCGCAAGCATTGTACACCCAAACCAGGAGGGTCAGAGGAGCCAGCAATGCCACATGAGTACCCAGCCTGCTCTGCAGCACCAGGCTACTATGTGTCATTGCAGCACTAAGAACCCTCGGTACAATGGTCCTAGTAGCTGTCCAAACGATCTCCCCAGCATTGCTGATTCGGCCCAGTGTTGGCACCCCTCACTGCCCTATTGGATTCCTACTCCTACAACTGCAATTGGGTAGCATATGGGAGACAAAACCATACGGTACATACTCAAACTACCATCCAAGAAAGGCTGTTGTATATTCAAAAAGCACCACCCCCAAATAGGTTTAATAATGCACGTAGGGCGGAAATGCAGTTACATAGCAGCCAGGGACAACATAATATGCTAGCGAGAGTATTGGCCGGGGCTAACACACTACATTTACCCCCAGAAGCAACACCATACACCATAGTGCTGGTTATTGTCCCTACCTTGCCATATGGAGCCATGGAACATTGGACCAATCTAAGAAATAAATCACTATACGAGGTAAGTGCAAAGGCAGGTCTATCAAATCCCCTTTTCACAGAGTTCAAAATGGTGAGGCGGGTCAGTTGGATAGGGAGATCAAAAAAAATCTCTAGAAGGTGACTGCATAGTACTATCATTTGGGTCACCAGATCTGGTCCAAGCAATACTAGAAAGAGCGGGTAACAAGTTCATAGAGAAAACGGGGATTAGTATCCTACTCCTTGGTTATTTTTACAAACACCCAGCTTTATATCGTCTTCACAAGGGGAGATCCTGGGGGGAGGGCGGAGACCGCATAGATATGCCATCCTTGTGAATAATCACTGACATTTTCAACCCCCTAGACGATCATGACTGACTGTCCTTATTGGATGGAGGTCTCACTGTGTACATAGGCACCATAAGGGACATGATGACCGCAATAGCACCAAATGATTGCCTGGAAGTCCAGGAGACCCGTGATCCCAAGTCGTCTCATAGGTTAATTACAAAGGAACCCCATGGGAAATGTATCACTGGAAGCCCTTAAATAGGGCAAAGGCATAACTACAACATCGATTCTAATGTACTTATCACAGACCACCCGAATAGCGAAAATAAACCAATCCTCGGGCCTCAGGGTAGCAGTCATATTGTCGAACAAGTTACAAGTAATTCGCCATCGACTACTAATACTGATGCGTTAATAAATAATACTAAAGTACAACTAAGATTACGCCCTTGATGCAACATCAATTAACATCACACCTAATTGACCCTACCAGTGATAGCGATTTCCCAAATAGTACAGATACACTTGGGTGTATATCCATAACTAATAATGAGGTAAATAAGAGTCCAACAATAATATCGTGGAACTTGGCAGGTATCCACTCTAAACTTCAAGATCCAGATTGGTTTTCCTACATAGGGAAAAATGATATCTGTGTCTTCCAAGAGACGTGGGCCGTAGATAGGGTACATATAAACGGTTACACCACTTAGTGTGGAAACTAACCCGCCTAAAACGGCGGCTAGGGCCAGTGGTGGGCAACTAATTCTCTTTAAAAATTCCTTATCCTTAAAGTATAAGCATATACCAATTGATTCTCAAGATGTTATGGAGATAGAGCTTGTTTTTCCAACCAGCTTAATTTTGACCTTGTTTAATGTTTGCTAGGTCAAAACTATATAGCAGCGATTGTCCTGCACTCTAACTACTGGACGATTTGGTTGGAGTATATCATTTTGACTCTAAAGTTATAATTGTGGGAGATTTTAACACTGCTCAGTAGGATAGACGGTTCAAATGCACTCTGCTCGAGGAAGAGGATGAGCTATGGGGTATCCCTAATTTGGTTGCTGGCGAACAAGGCCCACCCCTATCAAATGTCTCCTTGCATATTGCTACTTTAATCACAGGTAGAAGCCTGAGGGCCTGTAATGGGAGAACTGCACCTGATTTAGGGTGGAAGGCCACTTTTAAAAGGGGTGCCTACACTAATATAATAGATTATATATTCGTTGACGTAAGAGTGTGGTCACTGGTCGAAGATATGAGTATTGAACCAAGGGACGACTGCGATCATAATTCTTCATTATTAAAAATGAGGGGTACAGATTTGGAAAGGAATTTTTCAAGTCACACTTCTAAAAACGAGAAGCCGCACGTATCTAATAACCGCAGAAGAGTTACGTGGCCTAAAGTCCAAGCTGATCAGGGCTTATATACTAGTGTATATATAAGCTTTTCACATCGTTTTTAACTAATCTGTGTAGCAGTGTGGGAAGTATACAACCCAGAATTAACTCGTATTGTATCGGTACATCATACATTTTTTGAAGCTCTACAAACTTTTTTACTAAATATAGCTCTGGCAGAAGGCCTCCCAGTATTGGGGAAAATAAGCGGTTCAATAACTATTGTAAGGGAGCCAAGAATGCTCTGCAATTAGCAGTTAGAGAGTGCTCTAGAACTGAAGTAATCAGGGCTCGCAACAGTTATAAAGTAGCGTTAAGTAAAGCAAAGCGAGACCCTGCAGACAAAAATTGGCAAGATCTGGTCCTAGCTGCTCAATGGAGGGATAGTTGCCTTTTTTGGCATATTGTTTCAAAGGGGAGCAAGGAGAATTCTTTCACTCTTAGCTCATTGACATGCACATGTGTCAAGAGGGAGGTGAGCTTGGAGCGACAGCTCCGTGGCGACCCGTGCAGAAGTTCCTGAAGCGACGTTCAGCCGCATACAAAACTCACCGGAATTCACCAATCCTGTAATCTGAATACTGGCGGATCCTGCAGGACTAAAAATTGCCTTTCTGCAACACGAATCAATTGAGAAATGAGCTGCGACGCACCCCTATATGATCGAGTGCCAAGATGGCGTCCGGAGGGATTTTGAACCCTTCCCCCCGGAGGACGGAAGCCGTAACACTGCTTGTCTTCGTTTGAGCACTTGGTGGTGGATTCTCTGCCTTCCTCCTGAGGCATAGATCTGCCGACCGGCACCCATGGGAGGAAGACTGCCTAAACAAAGAGTTTTCCGGTCTGAAACAGCGGTAAGGTGCGGATGCGGCTGGAGGGGTTAGTGGGGGGCCTACGAGCTGACCCTAGAGCTGTCTCACTAAATCCCTTTACGGAGATCGGGACCTCGGGGGAGAATTAGCAGACACTGGCGCTCGCCGTGCACCATTTAATCTGCACAGCGATCGCCCTTCCACTCATGTGCTGCTCTCTCACGAATAAATCAATGACTTTCCCCGCTAGCGAAGATGCCAAGATGGCGCCCAGGGAGCTAGCTGTGGGATTGCTCCTGGGGTCGAAAATGATGCTTTCTGATGCCGCTGACCTTTGTTTCTGTCCTTCTGAGAAGGCCCCCTAACCTCTGCCCACATCCAGATTTACCAGCCAACCCCCCCGCCCCCTCTGGGGTGATCGCTGCGCATCATTCTACTCACTTGCCCTTATTACCTCTGAGTTACGGTTGTGTCTAGAGGTTGAGTGACTCACTCGCCCCCGTTTTAAAACACGCAAAGGGCCCTGTCCTTTTGCCGCACCACTGCATAGATCACACCCCCTTTGCATTTCGAGTTATTGAGAATACTGGGGGCTGACTGATTTTATACATCATGGACACAATCTGACATCTGACCTCAAGATGGCCGCCTCAGTGGGTCGCTCCATGATGCTCCACTACTCCTGGACAATCTAACTGACCTTCGACCTTGATCGTGACCTCAGCCCTCACCTGACCTTGCTTCTGCTTACCCTTCTGGGCTTTTACTCTGGGATCTTTCCCGTGACTGTGGAGACTTAGCTATTTGACCGATGCCCGGTGGAGCTACCGGATAGCTAAAGAGGAGATGGGCTGTGGACTCCCCCTCAGCCGTCACCTACCCAGCCGGAGTTTGGGCAGACTATCCTTAGTCTCTCCGTCATACCCCCTCCCAACCCATCAAGATATGGAATCTGTGAACCTACCTCTGACCGTGAAGACCTAGCTTTTTGACTGATGCCCGGTGGAGCTATTTGATAGCTAGAGAGAAGATGGGCTGTGGACTACCCCTTCAGCTGTCACCTACCCAGCTGGTCTTTGGACAGAACTTACTTTGTCTCTCCGTTGTATTCTCCCTCCTACCCCTTTACTCCACCCCCATTCTTCCTTATGCTGAATTTATCCCTCTTCTTTGCTCTTTAATTGTTTTTCCGTTGAGACCTAGCTGTTTGGCTGATGCCCGGTGGAGCTACTTAATAGCTAAAGAGGAGATGGCCCTGTGGACTTCCCCTCGGCCGTCACCTACCCAACCGGTCTTTGGGCAGACTCTCCTTTCATCTCTCCATCTTATCTACCTCCTAACCCTTTACCCCACCCCCTTATCCTTCTAAGCTCCATTTATTTAGTCTTCTACACTCTTTAAATGTTTTTCTAGTACCTGATGTAACGCGTAACTGATGTAATGTTGTAATTTCTGTGGAACCTTATGTAAAGCGCTCCGATATCTCCAGGTCTAGCCAGAACTATATAAAACTCTCAAAATAAAATAAATAAAAATAAAGCTATTGTATCTAATCGGAGACCTGGGTGGACCATTTCTCAGAAGCAGCTACTATTGCCCCTGCGGCGAATGTAAACAACACAGCATTTGCTTTCAGCCTAGGAGACACTCTGTCAGCAATCAGTAGATTAGAAGCAGGTAAAGCTCCTGGTCCTGATTTGATCACAGGCAATTTGTACAAATCCGAACCAATGATATGGGCCCGTATATAAATCTTTTGTCTAATTGCATATTGACTGGTGGGGACATCCTAGAAACCTGGAGGGGAGCCGAGATTACCATCCACACAAAGGGCGATGCTGCTATCGCCTCCCACCTTTATATCCATCAGCCTGATAGACAATTTACAAAAGATTTTTTCTAGACAAGTCCTGGATAAATTACAATTTTGGATGGATGACCACATGATATTGTCAACATACCAGGCGTGTTTTAGTTCCAAAAAAAGCACGTGTGATCAAGCTTTCAGATTCACTTTACAGTGGAAGTATGTGCTACTCGGGAAACAGAAGCTTTATGTAGTTTGATCTGGTAACGCATGACTTGTTATGGAAGATTATGCTCTATTTAGGTGCCCCTGCCGATCTGGTAACAGTGATAGCACGACTCCACATGGAGAATTATGCCGAAGTCAGATGGGGGAAAAATGTCGGAACTAACAGAGAAGATACTGATACAGCGAGGGTGCGACAAGGGTGCGTTCTCGCCCCCACACGGTTTTCCCTGTTCATTAATTATGTGGCGAGTCGCTTAATGGTTAGTAAGAATGATGCACCCTCCCACGGTGAGAAAGTCCCTATCCTGCTCTTTGCAGATGACTCATTATTATTATCTAAGACACCAGTGGGTCTGCAAATACTATTGGATATATTTTTAGAATTTTGCACAGATAGGAGATTGGAACTCAACACCTCCAAGACAAAATACATGGTGTTTGGGAAAGTACGGGGTGGTCTACGGGAGATCAAGATTACACCCGAATCCCTTGAAAGGGTAAAATAACTTTGATTACCTACGCATAGGTCCGAGTGAGTCACTCAATTGGGAACACCAGCTAAATAAGAGTTGCCTAACCCTATGTGAAAGATCTAGATCGATACTAAAATTCCACAAACCATCTTACACACAACCGCTATCCCCAGCATTGGAAATCTATTGTGCAAAAGCCCAAAGTGGAGCCCTGTACGGAGCTGAGATTTGGGGCTACACCACTGTCAATAAGTTAACGATTTGTGAAAACATCTTTGTTAGATGCCTCATCTCTGTACCTATTACAACTCCTCTATTCCCCTTTTTTGCGATCTCGGGTTGAAGAGAATTGGTGATTTGGCTGCTCTTAAACCTTTAACCTACTGGTTGCGCCTATGATTATCCCCCAACTTATTGATTACCGAAACTCTCTGTGGGAGATTATGATTATTAAATGTGCAAAAAGCTTACCATGGTTTAAACATATCGCAGATTAGTGCAAGTCAATGAACATGAAGGACCTGTGGGAACATCCAGATAGGGCTACAAGAGATTATCTATCCTCTGAGATTAAAAGCCAGATATTGGGAGGTGGTGGGCTATAACTATACTAACAATTCGACTAGTGGTCAGTTATCATTCAAATTTTTAGCCATAAAATCATGCCCTCAATTTGAACTCTTTCTAGACCAAATTTCGCCCCCTCTTGCAAAAAGCTTATATGTCAGATTCAGATATGGCAATTTGCTCCTAAAATTTCCTAGAAAGGAGGCGGTTGGCCTAGTACTGGATTTATGTCCTGCCTGTCCTACTGTCAAAGAAACCGAAGAACGTGTTTTGTTTTTCTGCCCTAGATATCAACAGATATGGAGGAGATGGTTAAGACCGATTTGCCTCAATTTAGGAGCTAGGCAGTAACAGTTGGCGCATAAATTTTAAAATCTGATGTATTTGAGCCAATACTTTTTTCTGTCAGCCGCTTTTTATTTGCCTTCTGGATAATCAGACTGAAGCTTTTATTATAGATTGCACTGTAATACTAACTGTCTCGTAAAATATGCACTTTATGTATTGTGTACTTTAGGAATGCTCCCCTTATTTCCTTGGGGACATGCAGGC
Organism: Lissotriton vulgaris; assembly: GCF_964263255.1. Classification (NCBI taxonomy): domain Eukaryota; kingdom Metazoa; phylum Chordata; class Amphibia; order Caudata; family Salamandridae; genus Lissotriton; species Lissotriton vulgaris. The sequence goes on along the minus strand of NC_141685.1, from coordinate 437,745,122 downwards.
TGCATGGTTCATAGCAGGAAGCTTGCCCTACAGCGGTTTCTTAATGTATTCTGATTTATGGTTGGCTGTCCATTTCTATAGCCCTTTTTTAATAAGCCATTTGAAAATGTACTTGTTTTTATATTTTTTTAAACTGTAAATTTACAATGTTTTTACTTTTTGTATACTTTTATGGTTTTGCACAAAATAACTGAATAAAGTTATTTTGACTGACGGGTGTGACCACTACTTGGAAAGGTAAGTTGGGAAGTTAAAGGTTGGTTAGGCACAGTCGGTTTGTGCACACAAGGCCCTGGGGCGTCTGGTGCAGGGGTGCCTTTTGGGGTCGGATCTTCTTACCAGCTCCTGGTCGCTGTTAGGGGGCCTTCTGGATTTAGGCTGCAGGCGTGGGCTGGAGGCTTGAGGCAGGTCGGGGGTCACCGGATCTTGGGTGAGGATCGCCGGGGTGACCTCGTGTGCTTTTCCATTCGAGCTCGGGCCGGGTTCGGCGGGTGCAGAGTGGGCTGGATTCGCGGTCTCTGGCTGCTGCCAGAGGTTGCAGTTGAACAAATCCGGTGTTCACGGGAGAAGCAGTCTTTGGAAGGGAAGGCAGGCAAGTCCTCCGGGGATTCTAAGGTTGCTGGCTGCAGGACACACTAGGAATTCGCAGCAGCAGGTTCGAGGGGAGACAGGCCGGTAGGACTGGGGCCAAATCAGTGGGCGTCTTCCTCTTGTTAGCTGGCTGCACGGTTGTTTGGTCCTTTTTCTTTTCTTCTTGTTAGGCTGGATCTGAGGAAGCAAAGTTCAGGGTGCCCCCTAAATACTAGATGTAGGGGTGTTACAGGTAGGTAACGGCAGGGACCAATGGGTCCCTTCCATGGGGTGGGCACACCCCCTATCGTGCCACCCTCCAGTGGGAGGGGGGGCAAGGGCTCGTCCCTGTTTGGCTAGGTCCCCCCATCCTCAAGATGGCGGGGACGCAGAGTTGTGCTTCACCTCGCCTTCCCCTCCTGAGCGGTGGAGTTGGCAGAGGTGGGAACACACCTCTTTTCCTTACTTGTTTTCCCCGCTGTTTCTCCCGCCCAAAGTGGGGGGTACAACCAGTGGAGACCAGTTCCTAAAAGCAGCAACTGGTCTGGGGAGGCTCACAAAGGTGGCGTGCTTTTGAAGCTTTCCCTTCGTGAGCCCTGCCCATCCTGGGGGAGGAGGCTCGGCACCTCGTCCCAGAATGTGCATTGTTTGAGGCCCCCGAGAGCAGCTGGCTCTCGACCCAGGGGTCCAGAAACATGTCTGTCTGTGCCAGCCTAAACAGCCACTCAGTCAGGTCACTAGAAGTTGGTCGAGTTTCAGGGGGCATCTCTAAGATGCCCTCTGTTGTGCATTTTACATTAAGTCCCACACTGGCATCCGTGTGGGTTTATTGTGCTGAGAAGTTTGAAACCAAATTTTCAGTCTTCCGTGTAGCCATTATGGTGTTGTGGAGTTCGTAATGACAAACTCCCAGCACCATATACTCTTAATGGCAGCACTGCACTTACAGTGCCCAGTAATGGACTTGGGCACAGTAGGGGTACAAGGCTCATGCACCTATACCCTCTGGCACAGGGATCCCAGCTAGAGGGGTGACTGATGTATGGCAGGACAATGATTTGTGGGCATGGCACACAGGGATGTGCCATGTCGACTCATCACTTTGTTCTACACCAAGACACGCAGCCTGCAAAGGTAGTGTGTGAGTGTCTGGGTACAGGACCTCTAAGAGTGGCACTATACATGCTGCAGCCCTTAGAGGCCTTCTCTGGTCACAGTACCCTGGGTATCCGTAGTACCATTTACCAGGGGCTGACATGTGGATGCCAAGTGGGTTTACGCTTCAATGCAGTTTTTAGGGAAGGAACATAGACCCTGGGTAGCAGGAGCCCAGGGCACACTCAGTCAAAGAACATCAGCTATTCAGCAAAAAGTGGGGGCATACCATGCAAGCAAGAGGGCACTTAATCACCCCCCCTCTAATGAAGGAATGATCACCCTTAATTTCTGTGTTGTCCACCAAAAATATAGAAAAAAACACTGCCTTGGTTGTGAAGTGCAAAAATCCATCGTTTTTTTGCACTCCACACCACCCCAGTTCCGACATGGCCATATGCAAATCAGCCTTGACCCTGTGCCTCATTGGAACAGTCCAGCCCGAACTGCCAAGCCATGTCTTTCCTGGACCGGAATCAAGCATCCTAGGACCGGTTTCTGGCTATCGGCCGTCTTCAGCCAGGATAGCTTGACTCCAGTGGTGTGGAGAGCATGGGACTCACGTCTGAGCATACCCATCCCACTCGGGGTGACAAGTACAAAAATAACAGCTAATGGACAGAATGCAAAACCATGTCATACATTCACCCCAGTACAAAGATCTGGGCCTAAATCCATCGTTTTTTTGCACTCTACACCACCCCAGTTCAGACATGGTCATATGCAAATCAGCCTTGACCCTGTGCCTCATGGGAACAGTCCAGCCCGAACTGCCAAGCCATGTCTTTCCTGGACCGGAATCAAGTATCCTAGGACCGCTTTCTGGCTATCAGCTGTCTTCATCCAGGATAGCTTGACTTGTATGGGGCTGACCTTAGTAGGTCTGCAGGGGTACAATTTCAAGGTAGAATACGTACCGGGAACCAAAAACCACATAGAGGACTGTTGATCCAGAATGCTTGCTGTTGACTATACTCAAGATTTGACACTGCCTGATCATTCGGTTCTATCAATCCACATTACAGCAATCTTAAAGGATGAAGTTGAAGAAAGTATAAAACATGACAAAACCTTGTTACATTTAAAATCTCACAGGAATGGGCTGAGAAATGTAAAGAATTACCAGAAAATATATAGCCATACTGGAATGTGAGAAGTGAGCTACCCAATGATGAAGACTTCCTCTTAAGGTTGGGTAAAATCATACCACCTTAAATTGCAGGAGAACACATTGCTCATGAAGGCTATGAGCAAAGTTAGGGCAGAATACTGGTATCACAAATGCATACCTGTACTAGTTGACTATCATTCTCATTGGGTTACGACAAAGTTTGTAAACCATATCAATACTGCGAATGTAAGTGAGTTTTTGCTGGACACCTTTTCCTTGAAAGGCATTCCTAGCACCTTTGCAGCTGACAGTGGGGTGCAAGACTTCATACCCATATCAAAACACCTTTACTGCCTCAAAGTCAATAGGCTAATAAAAGAGTAAACAAGATGATAAAGCAAATAGATTCGATTGGCCCATGCAGCTAGGAAACTCCTATCCAAAATTCTTCATGAAATGTTATGGACATTGTTAGACCTGACACCCTTGGCGTGGTTTTCCCCTATCTTTTTGCCTCTGCCTCCTGTATTTTTGATGCTGTGCTGGATTTCGTTTTTGCTGGTTTAGATGCTTTGGGCACTCTGCCACTGCTGATCAGTGCCAGAGTGTGCTCCCTATGGAAATTATCATATTGATTGGATGTACCTGATTGGCATATGTGTATCACCACGAAGTCCCTAGTAAAGTGCACTAGATGTGCCAGGGCTGCTGATGACAGATATTACTAGTGGGCCTGCAGCACTGATTGTGCCACCCACAGGAGTAGCCCTAAAATAGTGTCTCAGGCCTGCCACCGCAGTGCCTGGGTGCCGTCAGTGAACTGCCATGTCCTCCTGGCCAGTGTCCCCACTGGCTGGGCCTAACCCGTCCCTTTATGTACACATTGGTCACCCCTATGGAAGGCTCAACGTACCCCCCTAGGCAAGGTGCAGTGTATAGGAAAGGTAGAGCATGTACTAGTGCAGGTAACATGCTCTGGTAGTGAACAGCAGCCATTTTGTGTGCTCACTGCTGCGAGGTTATCTTGCTCCATAGACTAACATGGGGAGGCTGGTCCCAATGGATACCAGCCTATCTTCCCACAGGAACAAGATGGGACATAAGTGATTGATATCCCTGAACTCAGAATTTGATAACACATCTTTTAGGAAAGGTTGTTTTTAAATTGTTTGAGAACAGTACTTTTAGAAAGTGACTGTTCTCTTGTCTAACCTTTCTGTGTGCCTGGGCCTGCTTGTGGATTGACTGTCTGGTGTGAGGGTGACAGGGGCTAGGGAGCCACCAGGAGGTTGTCTGAGTCAGCCCGTGGTTGAATGACTGCATCTGCAACTAGAGTGATGGGAGGAGATAGCACCTAGGAGTGAATAGGGCTGTGCCTGCCTGCCACAATGCTGGCTCCACCTCCTGCTGGGCGGCTGTCGCCTCTGCCCCTCACACTGAAAGGAAGGAAGAAGCCAGGAAGCCCAAGTGCTCAAGCAACACCCAGAACTGGTTTAGACCGGGATCAAGGCCCACTTGCACAAAGACTTCAAAGACTTTTAGGGGTATAAGAGAAGGACCCCTGACAACAGATTTTCAGATTCTACAATCAAGAGGAACCTCTGCCAGAAGAAGGACCGCTGAAGGAACTAAAGGAAGACTGCCTTGCTGTGTGCTCCAAGGGCTGACCTGTGTTCTGTTCAACTGAAGGAGAGAAGAATAGGGGCTTTGCTGTGTGCTGTGCCCCTACCTGCTTGAACTACCAAGACTTTGCTGTGTACTGTCTCTGCAGGAATATCCAAGGGGCCTGAGAAGAGCTGGCCTCCTGTCCTGGAACCCAGGGTTAAAAGGTTCCCAAGAAACTGAACTAAGCTGCAAAGATCGTGCTGTTTTGGCCTGGAGCGTGAGTTTGTCAATTGCTGCTTGAGGGTTTAGATCGGTGTGCTCATCGGTACACGGTTTGCGAGGGTCGGAGGTCTGTGGTGCCTCCCCTCGTGAATTGTGCTCTAAAACAACATCTGTGACTCTGAGGGCGGCCTAGCCGTGGCCAGCGCCCACGAAACCTTGTTGCCGCTAAAGTTTTCCGCTGCCAGGGGGCCGTAAATCGTCCCGCGATCTCGCCGTACCTTGCCGGCGCTTCCGAGACGAAGATCGAACCCGCTGCTATCCATTGGTCGAGGGAGTCGAGCCCCCTCACAAACGCCGCGCTGGGACTGGTCCCAGCACTACCGCGTCATCATCTGAAGCCGTGCAGCCATTGGTTAGAGGCTCCAGCATCACTAGGGGACCGTCCCGGGAGCCGCACTGCCATTGGCTGACTCCCGGGCATCTGCGGAGACTCGTCTGCAGGGCCGCGACTGGATTGGCGGAGAGACCCGTCCTCGCCGAAGGAGCTGCGCTCAAGGCCGAAGAGAGACCCGTTCTCGCCGTGGGAGCAGCACGTGTATCCCTTGCCCCTGGCCTGCCGTCCCAGTCAAGAATTGCTGGATTAGCTCCCCGCCGCTCGCTGGATTGTCGACAGCAGGCGGAGAGCTGAAGGGACCGGCCGGGGCAGGTTTGAAGGCTTCTCACATGCCGAGGCTTCTGAGGGAACAAGACGGTGAGGCGCACGTGTGAGGGCTCGCGCATGTAGCGTGAATTGCTGATTTTGATTGTACCGCCCTAGTGAACACTCCAGTGATATTTTTGAGAGACTAGACAATTCAAATAAGTGAATAACTGCCTAGAACTAAGTGAAACCCTTAAGAATACGTGCAACCATTAAAAAGAAATGCAACTACCTTGTAACTGACCTTTTTACTTTGCTAAAGTAGATAAAGCTATATTTTTATATACCTACCTCTGTGGTCTCAATTTGTGGTGCACTTTTGGGGTCATTGTGGTTATTAAGTGCAAATACTAACGCATTGCCTTGGGGATAAGCCTGTCTGCTCGTGCCAAGCTACCTAGAGGGTGAGCAGGGGTTATCTACAGAGTGTGCCCCCTTTGCCCTGACTAGAAGCAAGGGTCCCTATTTGGATAAAGGTACTTACCTCTACCAACTAGAGACCCCCAGATCTAACAGACCTATTTCATGCTTAACCTCACATTGTGACGGTCCTATCACCTTTTACGTCCCTAAAAAGTAGGAAACCTGGTTCTCAACTCAATCCTCAATGATGGGCAACCAGTGCAGGTCAACAGAGACACCGTACGAATAAGGAACTCTACCACTATTCAAAACAAATTCAGGAAGTTTTCTCATCCATGAAGAACTAAACAAGTGAAACGCAGGTGGCAAGACCTGGTAGGATAGCAAAATGTCCCAAAAACCCCACAGCTATATGTAAACCCACATCTCATGATGACTGAAATGATGTTTACCCTCCCTTAGTTAAATGAATTACCAGGAATGTCCGCTCACCTAGCTGGCAATTGGATAACAAAGTAGGGCGATTCCCTTGTCCATTATCCCAAAGTTCCTATTGTTCCCGCTATCATACATTTTAATTACATATATACTTTTACCCTACTATTAGTGTACCAATTTTTGTTCTTATCGTCTTGCAGTTTTCTTTTTTTCATCTTCCCTTACTTACTATCTTTCGCTAGGGAAGGAGAAGTATTTTATTGTCCCTCAGTTGTCCCCTTCTTTGGTCCGTTTTCCTTTCCCTCCCTGCGTTCGGCACTATTGGAAATTATCCAATTGAAGCTCATATAGAATGTCTAAGTACTTCGTGACAGATGCCCTTCGTGGTGAGACTAAAACCTATTTTGTGTACTTAATAAAGAAACGTACCTGTCATCCTGGTGGCAACATTTGTCATTACTTGCCTAATTACGTCTGTATGCTTGCTTCTCCCCCACACATAACACCTACAGCCGCCTGGATAGAGTCCTAGTGCCTAATGCTGAGCTTACTATGTTAGTGGAGGTTACCCACCAGGCTTGTTTTTTGTCAGATAACTCTCCGGTAGCTTGCATGGTTCAGAGGGGGCCTTCGGTTGCTCGTCCTCGTACTTGGAGGCTGCCAGTGGATATTCTCAAGGATCCAATAGGAAAAACACATGTGGAAATGGCCATTAGGGACTATGTAGACCTTAATTGGGGGCAGGGGACCTTATCCGCAGCCACGAGGTGGGAGGCCCTGAAAGCCGTTGTGAGGGGCGCTTGTATGGGGCTGACCTACGGAGTCCGGAAACAGCTCCTCCGAGACCTCCAGAAGGAGGAGGATACTCTCCTGCAGGCTTAACTTATAACAGACCCCAGTGCCCTGCAGCAGCGAGAGGAACAAGCCACCCGCGCTAGGATACAAGACTTACTGGATAAATATACGCTGGGCCAATATAGGCAGCGCCTTCACAGGGAGGTAGATAAGTCAGGGAGACTCCTGGCATGGATATTGCGGAGGGAGCAGACCCCTGAGCGTATCGTAGCCTTGCCGGACCTGACCGGACAAGTGGTGTACTCGGAGCAGGCCGTCCTTGGGGTCCTCCAATCTCACTTGCGGCAAGTCTATGCAGCGGACCTAACCGCCTCGCTTCTTCTCCAGGTCTTTCATGAGGCGTTCTACAGTGGTGAGCTCCCGGGGAGCATGGCCCAGGGGGAAATATGCTTGATCCTGAAACCAGGGGGGGGACAAACTGGACCAGTCGTCATACAGGCCGATAACCATGATAAACTCTGACGTTAAAATCCTGACCAAGCTGCTGGCATCGCGGCTGGCGCCCCACATGGAGCACTTGGTGCACCAGGATCAATGTGGATTTATTCCCGGGCAGAACACGGCTATGAACTTGAGACGGTTAAATCCTATCCGACACGAGGTGAGAGAGAGGGACGAGCAGACGGTCTTGGTCTCTATAGACCTGGCCAAGGCTTTCGACACCGTAGACTGGGGCTACCTGCAGGAGGTCCTTCGGAAGATGGGCCTGGGTCCCAATTTCAGTCGTTGGATTTGAATCCTATATAGCTCCCCTCGGGCTAGGGTGCGTTTGGGAGCCGCGAGATCGGGGGAGTGGCGGCTGGAACGGGGCACGAGACAGCGGTGCCCACTCTCGCCGCTACTTTTCGCACTCGCGATTGAGCCCTTTGCCGTCATGTTGCGAACGGAGATGAGACAATGGGGCATTCAGGTGGGCGACGCGTGCAATGTATTGTCGTTGTATGCAGATGACGCCTTGTTTTACCTGGCATCCCCGAGGGACGCACTCCTGAAGTTATTGCAACATCTGGACCGCTTTGGCGAGGTGTCAGGATTGCGGCTCAACCGGAGTAAGTCCCTAATTTTCCCGCTCTCGGGATTTGAAGCTGTCCCTCTGGGGGATTTACCGGAGCTGGGTCTCCGTTGGGAGCAGATCAATTTCCGATATCTGGGTATCCATGTGGCCTCGTCAGTGGAGCAGTCCCTAGCCCAAAACATAGACCGGGTGATTAAATCTCTCAAGCAATCCGTGTCCTTCTGAAATAATCTCCCGCTGTCCCGGATGGTGAGACTGGCCATCTCCAAGATGGTGATGGTGCAGAGGACACTGTATGTCCTTCAGAACACGTTGTGCCCGCTTCCGCCTTGGATCTTTCGGACCCTCCACACTCTGCTTACGTCCCTGCTTTGGGCGGGGCGGCGAAGCAGAGCAGCCCTCCGTACCCTGGTGCACTCCTTTGAGGAGGTGGGTCAGGAGGCCCCGCGATTTGATCTTTACTACTACGCGGCGCAGATACTTCCGGCGGCCAGATGGTTCGCAGATGCGATGTATGGGAGACTCGGTTACTGGCAGGGAGGGCGACCGTGCAGGAGCTTCAGTTGGCACTGATGCGCGGGGCTGGAGCCGACGCTGAGCTGCCCTATGTGGTCAGGCACACAGCGGGTGGCTGGCAACGTTTTTATAGAAAGGGTCTTGCGGTCGGCCCCTTTCCACAGAGAACTGCCGCTCTGGATACTGGCCTCAATAGTAGAGTTGGACACTCGGATGTCCTTCCGTGAGTGGAGAAATGGGGGCTGTGAAGTTCTGGCAGACCTATATCCCTCGGACTGTTTTGTGTCATACGAGCAGGCAGTGGAGTCATTTGGCCTTAGCGGCGGTCAATACATACATTACCAGGGGCTGCGGTCTATAGTGCGCTCGATCTGGCCTCAGTGCCCGGAGATCCCTCCGATGACCCACACCTTACATATCATACTCTCTTGCGGCAGAGGACGCAGGTTGATAACTTTGCTGTATGCAGCTATGAAGCGGGATTCTGCTCCTCCAGTACCACCGACATGGGCGGCCTGGGAGGCGGATCTGGGGGTGCCTCTGGATCAGAGTCAGCGGGTGCGTATAGGGGCCCTCACGCGGCGGGTCTCCTGTAATGCGCGCTTTAAACTTATATATTTCTATTTCTTGCACCACACCTACCTTACCCCGAAGTCGATCAGCCGCTTCACGGAGAGCAGCAGGGACAATTGCCCCAGATGCAACGCAAGGGGGCGGGGTTCTTGCACCTGGCCTGGGAATGTCCGTTAGTGGGGAGTTTTTGGTCAGTGGTTGTGGCCCGGGTGACTGCTACCACAAGCCTCCGGATCGAGCTCACACCCATGCATTGCCTGTTGGCATTGGTCCCGAGGCCCCAGAAACGGAAGATATCCTACAAGTTATTGCAATTAGTGCTAGTGCTGGCTAGACGCAGGGTCGCCATTACATGGATGGGACAGCGGGCCCCAGATGTAGATGCATGGCTCAGGGATGTGCGGGAGTGGACACTCGCAGAGGAAACACATATGCAGCTTACTAGGAGGGTTGGAAAATTGGAGGAGGATTTGTTGGCGTGGCGAGCCATGTGCATGGCAGGACTGGCGGCGGAGGGGTGCTCGTCACCCAGTGACTCGGAAGGGACAAGCAGGGAGTTGTACTCTGGATCTGAGGAGGGAAGGGGCCAACTGATTGGTCCTTGAAATGTGCATGAAGCTGGGTTGGGCATGTTTTCCTCACAACGTCGTATGTAAATGTATTATGTCAACCGCGTTGCTACATAGCCTTGTGTGCTTTCAGATGTTGTCATACTCAGACATGTGCCATAATGAGTCCGTCGATCTGTGTACAAATGTTTTTAATGATGTCTTGAGGGGGGGGGGGGAATTTATCTTGTATTTTTCAGCAAAACTTGAAAATAAAAAAAATAAAAAAATTACGCCTGTATGCAATTTACATTGTTTAATTTTCAGAGAACCTTTACTTTCCTCTGAGCAAGGCTTAAGACCCCTCCTCTGCGATCAGATTATATCCGTACCAAACCAATCTGGTCTTAAACCATTTTTTCTCCTGCCAATATTACCAAAAACGAAACTAGTGTATGAGATTTGCCAAGATGCACAAGCTTTCTTCAGGAAAACTAAAGCACTTCTGAACCCATGTCCCCAATTTATGGGCTATGGGGAAAGAGTTTCCCAGCTGTTCTTGACGTCAAAATACATTGGAATATACATGTTAAGGTGATGCTTGGCCATTCTCTAGATACATTAAGAAAGCTCTCTAAACACCACCCGTTTATACACAGTAGAGGTTATTACTCTGTTTATACTCTTCACAGAGGCTAGGGAGAAAATGAAAAAAAACTCCTGGGACAACGAAGCAGCTCAGGGTACCTATTAGTGATGTAGAGTTGCATACTTGAGATTCATCCAATGATTGTTGAGCCTTTGGCATTGGTTTCTGGAATGCTTCTCAACCTACTTACTCTTGAATATTATGAAGGTGGGCTGCCAGTGTAAGTAACTGTGTGAACTTTCTTTTCACTGTAGGTCGCTTATATCAGGTGGAATATGCCATGGAAGCTATTGGACATGCTGGAACGTGTCTTGGAATATTAGCAAATGATGGCGTTCTTCTAGCTGCAGAGAGACGCAACATTCATAAGCTTCTTGATGAAGTATTCTTTTCAGAAAAAATATACAAGCTTAATAAGTAAGTCATTTGGAATCTATCCAACTGCCAATCTTTGCACAGTTCCTGCTTTAACCCTAATACTCTTGGTTCCGTTGTGACGGTTCTTTATACAGAATTGTTTTGCTACAGCTCTATGTTTAGGCACTCCCCTTTGGTGTCCCTAAGAGTCTGTGGGACTGGACTAGCAGTAACCTTGTTCCTCCGTGGCCTAGAGGGCTGGTCAGCACACCTACTAGATATTGCTTCCGCAACTCTGCCACATACTAGGCCTCACTCTAGTGATGGAAAGAAATATCCCATTGTGCATAGTTAAGGCATCATTAGCTTGATTTGACCAGTCCTAGGAGAAAACCTACATAACTCTAGGATGTAGACTAGTTTGGAATTTTACCAAAACTCATTATTTTGATACCATGAACTTGCCAGTAGGGAATATTCGTGGCAAGTCACTTGCCTATCCTATGCAATTCAGAGTAAAAAATAAACATTGAGGGATTGCTTTGTTTAGTATTTTTTATTGCTCTATTTTCTATTGTGCTTGTGGATTTGTGGAAGTGTATTGACTGTTTACCATGCTGAATTGTCCCATCTTAGTATGGCTAAATTGATCCTGACTTTTTTCTTGCAGTGATATGGCATGCAGTGTTGCTGGCATAACCTCTGATGCCAATGTTCTCACAAACGAACTAAGATTGATCGCTCAAAGGTATATATCGATTCTACCATTTGTAATGCTATAAGTACTGTCTGGGTTGTCGCCTATAAACTAGTTCATGCAAAATTGAAAACCTAAAAAAGGTATTGTGGCTAGCAGCATTTGACCTAAACTATACCTCTACGAGATTCTCTAATAAAACCCAGTTAAGAAGCTTTTTTGGGAAGAAATGCAAAGTATGACGTGTTGCTTAAAATACTGCAGTGGTACAGAGTTAATGACTGACTTCTCTCCTTTTGACGATTTCAGACTATTTGGTTGATTGTACAATAAAAAGAGTTGCATGTAGAACTTGGACCATATAATTGTTTCAGAGGTGAAGAGGATCCCGTCTGTCACATCTCTCAACCACTGATGCACCTCTGTTTAATTTATATTCTGTGTAGTAAAGCACTGGAATCCTTTCTCTGCAAGATAATTATGGAGACAGGTCCCGGAGCCAGAATGTTATTTTGTTCAATAGTGACATTTTGCAATGTGCGTTTTAGGCAGTTAGCTTCTCCAGTGTTCCAGATTGCAGTGCAGTTCATTTAACTTCTCAGTGGAGCAACTATCCTTTAACACAAACAAAAAAAATATCTTTATTGCCTAGCAGAAAAAAGTTGTTTTTTCACTTACTGTCATTAGGCGTTTTATATATATATATATATATATATATATATATTTTTTTTTTTTACCAGAGTTTTAGTCACCATGCTGACTCTTTACAAAAGCAGTCCTCCTTACAAACAGTAACAGTCATGGAATGATACGAGGTTTTAGAATTTGTCCTCCAGTGCTACATTGTCTAGGCCAGTGTAGCAAAACCATAACCCACGGTAGTCCATGCCTACCTTGGGCATGGATTACCTTGGGTTAAGGTACCTATTCCTTAGACCTTTTACACTCCACTTTACTTACAGTGGCCCCTTTGATCCAGTTCTTACCATGGCATTTACTGCTGAAGATTCGGTTGATGGTGAGATATCCCTTTCTGCCAAGCTTGCACCCCCCAGTTTCTAGATCTATTAATCAGATGATTGGCTTGATATTGGAGCTCCTCTTTGTCATGTCTGGACAAGGAGGCCATGCTCAATATCTTGACCCACTTCCTTAGTGCCCTCACGTGGTGAGGTGCTGCCAGCAGGGGGAAAATTCAGAATCATCTGAGACGGGAAACCACCTTTACAATGAAGGCTAACCAGATGCCTTTACAACGAAGGCATTACAATAACAAGTCTTTACAACAATGTTTTTTACGAGTATGCCTTTATCACAGATATTCTTTACAGCTACTTTCAGTGTGAAAGCATGAATAGTAATGCCGTTCTTGGCTTTGGGGACCGCCACCTTCCCGGGGCAGGACAATTGTCCTTTTTTCACTGATTTGCTTTTAATAATGACCAGCCAGGGAGACGCCATGAATCCGCGGGGCACTTTTCACTCTGCTTGCCAGGAGAGCGGGGGACGCCGCGAGTGGCGGAGCAGCAGCCCCTCCCCCAGGATACCGGGACCTTTCAGAGCGACTCGCGCCTCCCGCTTCGCGGGAGACGCCGTGAATCAGCAGGGCACTTTTCACTGCTTGCCAGGAGAGCGGGGGACGCCGCAAGCAGCGGAGCAGCAGCCCCTCCCCCAGGACAGCGGGGGGATATAGCCAACGCCTCATTTGCGCCTCACGGGCGGCGCCGGACTAAGCTTGGGCAAAGGGCAGGCCGTCTGTGGCCATCTGGCCGTCTTTGGCCGTCTTTGTCCGTCTGGCCGTCTGTGGCCAGAGGAGGCCGGGCCGGGCCACCCCTCTTAAGCTTGAGTTCCACCATGGGTAAGCGTAAACTTCATTCTTCACAAGACCAGGTGGGGGTTACAGCCAAAGTCCCCAGGAAATCAGCATCTATTATTTCCTATTTAACATCAGCGGTGGGCGCTTTGACTACAGAAATTGCCATTGCAGAGAGGGAACTTGGGCTGGATCCGACTGATGTACAAGTAGCTGGAACTTCCCCCCCGGTTATCATCTTGAGAAATCCGGTCCCCCTGGAGCCCCTTGTAATCATTAACCCCCCATTGTTTGCCCAGAAGTCGCCCTGTGTTGTCTCTGAGGAGAGGGTTGCGGTGCCTGTAAGTAAAACTCCCTGTAAAACTCTCAGCCAGATCCCAGTTACCAAAGGGCAGTTGAACAAGCAGAGCATTGTGACAAAGAGCAACGAAGCGATCAAATAAGCGGGATAAAGCCACTAAAAGTGCCTCCCTGAAACAGGGACCGGTTACAACTAATTTTATAGAGTCAACTGTACGGGACATGGTGGAGGAAATTTTCACCACTCAGTTGGAGATGGCTCTAACCAGTATCGGCAAGGACATCATTGAATATTTGTGTTGCCAGCTTATTAGAAAAATGTGAGCGTATTAATTCTGTTTTGATATGATACGGGATTTGTATAGCGCACTATCACTCCAAGGAGCATCTTGGCGCTATGACTCAACTAAGCTGATGAGGATGTCCTAAGCTATACTTAACAAAGAAGGGAGGTAGAGTACAAAGTAGGATTCCTACTCCACGGGCACTGATACATAAACAAGGAGAATCCTACTACCAGTTGGAAGGAAAAGTGAAGGAAGGGGGGGAACACTCAGTGTTGTGTAAAATACCCCTCACACACCAACAGGCCCCTTGGTGTCATGCTTCATCATCGGGGTCTTCGCACCCCGCTAAGGGGGTGCGGCACGCTACGACCTACGACTACGCGGGAGCGTTGACAAATCAGACTATGTGTGGTGTGTGTTGAGTGCAACTGAAAGGATTGGATGTGAGTGGGAAGTGTAGTGAGAAAATTAAAAAGTACCTGGCTAGTGGGTAAAAAGAAAAACTTTATTCCGTACCCCTGGCTGGTGCTGTTAAAAAATGTGCAAAAGGGCGAGGTTTTGTGTCTTAATTAGGGACAGAACCTCGATGTTCTAAGCTATACTGTCTCCAGAGAAAGAAAATTCACATCAATAATTTGCATGCTGAATCCGACAGACTATATATCCAGGTCTTTAGGGATTTCCTGAACCCTTGTTTGGATGTGATCTCACGTAGCTGGTAAGGTAGTTTATTCCATGCCCTTGCGCCAATCACTGCAAGGGATTTACCTCCCTTCGTTGAAAGTCTAAACTGTGTCCAATTGTGTACCTGGCCCGCTCAAATACCTGTGTCCCCTAAATGTATTTCTAAAACAAGCACTGGGATAATTACGGGGGAAGGAGAAGGGTCTATGATTTTGAGCCCCCCATTGGCCGAGAACCCAGCGCTTGCTTCTACCATAACAAGCAGTCGTTATAACCGCAATGGATGCAGGGAGTCCAAGAGGAGTCCAGCAAGAAACTCTGGGACACGAAGTAATTTAGTTTTACCTAGGTGCAGTGGGAAAACCATGGATATACAGCCCAGGAGTAATGCAGTCATTCAACCCAATATTAATCTCCCTCCTGAAGCTGCTCCGCTGGTGGTAGTTCTTGTAAGAGTGGTGGGAGAGGTAGAATCAACAGAAGCTCTGTTATCCGTAACTAAAAAATGGTGTGATCTTAATTGTTCTGGTGCCTCTGAAATTTCTTCCAGTATCATAATGGCCAGGCGGGTTGGTTAGTTAGGAGGTTCCCAAAAGATAGGCAAAGGGGACTGTGTTATTGTTCATTTTAATAAATCTTGCGCTGCTGCCCGTCTGTTGTGGGATGCCTCAGATCTAAAGAGGGAAGAAGGAAGCATCAGGGCTCTATCATTGGGCTTTTTTTTACCCCCCCCCCTCCAGATGCTTTAATGCAGATATAAGACCTCGTCCAGAACAGATATGTGGGAGTTTAGTTCGGACCCCCAGTAGCGCTTCTAATAGAGAACATCACTTTGACTGGGGTACTCCTAGAGTCCCTTCTCCATCTAAAGTACCTTGTAGTCAGGTAACCAAGAGAAAGGAGACATTAGTCCTATTTTCAGCCCAGCCCACCCAACGCCAGATGGTAGATCTAAGGGAGGGTTGATGCTTCTTTTTTCTGTAAGATTAAAAGCCTCTGTAACGATCCTAGACTCAGATTCTCCTAATTGCTTAATAGCTAAGCTCACTACCTCGAATTATCCCAAAACATTGATAATTAATTTTTATAACTCCTGGAGAAAGTGAGTATACCAACAAGCATTTTTGTTACCTGATACGGTTTTTAGAAACCTATAAAGCACAGCAAATCACTTATGTTTACATTATCCTTATGGGTGATTTTAATATTCATTTGTGTAATTCCAATTGTCGAATTGATGAAACTCCTGGTCCCTCTTACTCGTCGCCACCCCACTTTGAACACACCCCTAAAGGGGAGGCTCTTGAAGAACTTCTCATCTGCTGACCTTTATGAGCCATGTTTTTTTGATGTCCGTGAGAGGGTTGTAACGTTTATAGCATGGTAAAGTGAGACGATTATTGAATATATATTTCTATCCCCTGCACTCTTAGGGAACATACTATTTTATAATGCCATATGCTCTCCTTTCAGTGATCATAATCCGGTCACCCTAGAACTGGATAAAGGCTTTTGCCTTATAGATGGTACAACTATTATGAATGGGCCCAACACTGTGATAACTAAAGATCAAGGGAGGAGATTGAAATTGGCAAAAGTAGTTCCTGATCACTTCCTTGATAGTGTAAGTTTGAAGGTTAAAGATGATATCAGGAAATGTGCAGATTGCTCTACCCCGGAGGGGGCAACTATCTTAGCCTTTGAAGCCATATGTAGACAGGTCGCTACAGACCTAACCATTACCTCTAGGCCCAAACCAAAACATGGAAAAAGATGGTTTGACTCTAAATGCTCTAGGGCCCACCAAAACCTAGTAAAATCTCTGAAAGTTATTCCCAGGGATAAGGCCCTTATAGTTAGTCTTAGAAAAGAATACAAACTAACTATACAGACCCGAAAAAACGAAATTAAAGCAGAGGCATGGGATGCTTTAACGTCTGAAGAAGTCTTAAAGGATAGCTCAAAGTTTTGTGCTTTTGTTAATAGCCCTCTGCTTTCGGGTGAGGAGAATGGTTTACTGGATATTAACATCCCAGAAGAAGAGTGGTTGACCCACTTCGAAGGTATTTATGCGAGTAATGAGGTGTTTGAACCTTTTCTGGCCCCTGCCAGTAGTCTTCCTTTGCCCGTACTAGTGTTTAATATGAGAGATGTTGAGAGGGCAATAAATGAATCTGTGAGTAATAAGGCTCCTGGTCCAGATGGCATCCCTGATGATCTTTATAAGGGCAATGTTAAACTTTGGGCCAATATTTTAACTAATGTTTTTAATGCCAGTGTTGTTCAGGGGTTTCCTGTTTCATGGTCCCACTCATCATCCCTGTTTTTAAAAATGGGCAGAGAGGGGATCCTAGGTGCTATAGGCCCATTTCATTAATAGATTCCTCTGTTAAAATTTTAGGCAAAGTGAACCTGACTAAGGTCTCAGAGTGGGTGACAGAAAATTAGATCCTGTCCAATCTTCAATATGGATTCCGATCAGGCAGAAGCACACTGGACCAGTGCCTACATTTGTATCTATTAATAAATAAGTATACCATAGCCTCCATGGGTTCCATCTATTTGGGCTTTATGGACTTATCCACAGCCTTTGATCTGGTGAACAGATCGAGGCTGTGGACCATTTTGCTTGACTTAGGGATTGACTCTTATTTGGTATATTTTTTAGCGGATCTGCACCGGGATCTGTTTGCGTCCGTTAGGGTGACCCAGGAGGGCTATTGCACAAGACACTTTAAATCTGGCAGAGGGGTTCGACAAGGGTGTATCCTGGCCCCCCTACTTTTTACACTTTATATTAATGCTATAGATAAAACCTGGGGCAATGCTAGTTTGGACGTTCTGCGTGTAGGGAACAGTACCATCCCGGTTCTCCTATACGCGGACGATGCCGTCCTACTAGCCCGTACCCTGCTAGGTCTACAGAGACTACTGAACTCCTTTGGGGAGTTTATGAACTCTCTGGACCTGGTAGTTAATATCGCTA
This sequence comes from Lissotriton vulgaris, assembly GCF_964263255.1. Taxonomy (NCBI): domain Eukaryota; kingdom Metazoa; phylum Chordata; class Amphibia; order Caudata; family Salamandridae; genus Lissotriton; species Lissotriton vulgaris. The sequence continues at coordinate 437,727,678 of NC_141685.1, read as the reverse complement.
AATCACATGTTCTGACTATGGGATTGCACAAAAATAAATTCAGAACTTTTTATTGTTATGGGTCAGAGGTTACAAGGGTGAAGGTTTTTACATACCTGGGGGTCTTGTTCGACAATAGATGTTCCTGGGCCCCCAGTTTTTAGCAAAAAAATAGTGTAGGAAGATCTTCATCAGCCCTTTTAAGTTTTACCTGACGTTGAAGAGGAAAGCCCTACGAGGCTATTCTTTCTATCTACAAGGCGAAATGTTTGGCGATTGCGATATATGGTGCAGCAATATGGGGGTATAAGCAAGCGGAGGGGTACAGAAGGTTGAAAATAAATTTCTTCGCTCACTTTTGTCTAACCCCCAATCGACCCAAATATTTGCCATCCATCAGGAGCTGGGGATGGGATATGTTTCCGTATTGATGAGCATGGCTCCCCTAATCTGTTGGATAAAAACATGGTTGAACCCAGAACTTAAGTTAAATCGCCAGATTTTAAAAGATTGTGTAATTTTAGATAGAGCTTACGATATACAGGTGCTTTCTTATATTAAGGCAATGTTTATAAAACGTGGGCCCCCAGAAATTTATGATACACCGGAAGGAATTGTTAAAGGTGATATCAGTTGGGTTAAATAACATTTCTTGAGTTTAAGGGTACAGGAACAGGAGGGTGAGGAATTTAAAAAAAACTCTGGTTAGGGCCCATTTCTTATTAATTATATCACCATCTATTGAGCCCTACCCAAGGTTAGTAACAAAGCCCTTCCATCATTGGTTACTGATCAGATTCCGTTTTAATCTGATTCACCTTTCATTGGGAAATTTCCAAGGCTGGAGCAAACCAGAGGAGGCAGCACTCTGTGATTGTGACCGCAGCTCAATTCAGGATACTACGCACTTTATATTATTTTGTGATTTTTATTCTGATATCAGAAAGAAGTTTATTATTCCACTTTTAAGAGGTAAGGGGTTTCTATAGGTCAAACCAGCCCTATTGTACCTGCAATTATTGGATAACCCCTGGAATATTTTTAATATCGCAATTTTTTTTGTAGCTGCTGTTCGGATGAGAAAATTAAGATGCACAGCAATGATTGTAACATGAATTTTCTGAAGTGGCAGGGTTAAGGAGGCTCGGTAGCTGAGAAGGCGCTGCACTGTGGTAACGAGGACGACAGCGCCTTCCTGAGTGAGCCAAAGGTGATTGACAGGAGGCGGAGTGTGACAGACCCACGGAAGGCTGGGTCCCTTATTCTGAAGTGCCTGGTCTCAGCGGGGTCCATCGTAGAGCCTGCACTTGGCGGTGATTCTACCTCTAAGGAAGAAACCAACTATCAGTTTTGAGAAACTAGAGAACCTCCGTCCTATTTCACTCCTACCCTACCTGGCCAAAGTAGCCGAAAAAACTGTCAATCTGCAATTGATGGACTTCGTGGAAAAGGCTGCCTTATTACATGATACTCAGTTCGGCTTCCGACTGCGCCATTCTACGGATTCTGCGCTCCTAACAGCGGTGGAGGCCCTACGTCAGGGGGCGGATGAGGGTCACACCATGGCCCTCATCCTATTGGGCCTGAGTGCAGCTTTCGACACTGTAGCTCACACCACCTTGCTACAGTGTCTGAATAACGGAGGAATATCTGGAACTGCACTCCAATGGATCCAATCCTTCCTGACTGGGAGAAGCTACCAAGTTCGCCAGGGTGATCACTATTCTAGAGACATAGGATTGAGCCAGGGCGTTCCCCAGGGATCGTCCCTGAGCCCAACCTTGTTTAATCTATACGTCTCTCCAGTGGCTCCGATTGCTGTGAGTCATGGATTGAACATTGTTTCATACGCCGATGACACGCAGCTGGTTATCTCCCTCTCACGTGCACCCGGACTTGCTATGGACAGCTTCAGGGCGTGCATGCAAGATCTTGCAACCTGGATGTCCACCAATTGCCTTAAACTAAATGGCAACAAGACCGAGGTGCTCGTGGTGGGGGGGGGGGGAATCCATCTGTTTGGTCATCGGCGTGGTGGCCCCCATGCCTAGGAGAGGCTCCTATACCTCGCCAGGAAGTCAAAAACCTTGGCGTCTGGCTCGATGCCGACCTGTCTTTTGGACCCCAAATAGACCGAGTGTCAGGCGTCTGTTTTGGCGTTTTACAAACCCTTCGGAAGGTCCTTGTCTTCCTTCCTAGGTCTGCCCGGAAAACGCTAGTACATGCCCTCGTGACCTCACGCCTAGACTACGGCAACCTGCTGTACCTGGGAGCCACTTGCAAGGCAATGAACCGCCTCCAGGTATTACAGAATGCAGCCGCCCGCCTTGTCTTAAAAATCCCAAAAAGATCTGATTCCAAAGCTGCCCTTCAGACCCTCCACTGGCTGCCAGTGCAGAGTGGAATTTAAAGCCCTCTGTACCTGTCACCGTATTCTTGCTAACAAAGCGCCAATACCACTTCAGAACCTAGTTACCAAGTATGTACCATCTCGAACTCTGCGCTCCTCAAACGGAGGCCTTCTTGAGGTACCTAGGGTAAAAAGAGCCCGCATGGGAGGGCGCTCGTTTCGACATCTGATAGCGAAGAGTTGGAACGCCCTGCCTTCCAATCTCCGCCTAGACTCATCTGAATCTAGCTTTCGGAAGAACTTAAAAACTTACCTGTTTGCAAGATAATAGAGCTCTCTCCTTACTTCTGCTTGGAGGTATCTTCAGTCTTAGCGCGGGGACACGCTTTTAGCGTAACCATGCGCTTTGCAAGCTTCCCTATTATTATTATTATTACTTGGAGGTCTGGTGCAGGAAGAAAGTCAGACCCGGTGCTGGAGAGCAGAGCCCCGGAAGAGGGAAGGCGGGGGCAGGCGAGGTCAGGTGGGGAGGAGTTCGGGCTGCGGAAGGCGTGAGGAGGGAGAATCACGCAGGAGCGGAGGCGCTCGAACAACAGTGTCTTGCCTGAGGAGTAGAGTTGCCTTCCGTATACCTGGCCAGACCCGATTTAAGTATTTCCTCGAGTAAATCGCTTAGCCCCACAGTCCTCTGTCACTGACGGGACCGCTTCTGAAGAGAAGAAGAGAATTTAACGCTCGAGTTACAGGGCGTCTTGCCGGGCAGGTGTTGAGCCTGCCTTCCCCGTACTTAATCACAAATTTCCCTCGAGTGACAGACTTGGCCCCGTAACATTACCCCCCCCCCCCCCCCCCTCCCCCCATCACCGGCTGGATCATCGCTGGAGATGTAAGCAGGGCTGGGGGTGGGGGAAGTGAACGACACTAAAGCCTCTCAAGGGATTTTTCCTTCCTGCACATCGAGTCAATGAATTGAGGAGAAATTGGAGACTGTGCTGAATAAAAGAAAGCGTACCAATCGAAGGCGCGATTGCTCATCCATTGTGAAGGGTAACACGACCAGGGAGATGGTTAAGCTGTAATTTCTCTCTAGTGTTGTTGTGCAGATAAGAGAGAGGTGATCTAAACGTGAAACTGCATTAAGTTGGTCAATTAAAACTATTTGGGCTTTCTCATGATAAAAGTCAAGGATTAACACCTAGTGATTTTGGGCTATGATGACATGATGGGGTGTAACAATTTTCTTCCCTAGCCGAGATCACAGAAACTAAGCCAATTTGAAAGTAATGCTATTTGAAGTAATTGTTCTATATGTATACTAAAGTCAAAAGTGAATCTCTAGTACTGTGAAAATTGTGGCATGATGTATATTCATAGAGATAAGTACATTGCACAGAAAATGAAGAGATGTTGAAGTAAATGCAACTGGAACCAAACTTTAAGAAAATATTAAGCATTCTATATTTTTATAACCAGGTGTGGCGTCATTTTTAGTGGATGGGCACGGGGTAACTGTTGAAAGTGTGATGCAAGCATAACACATTTTGCCTTTGAGTTTGGTCCTTTCACGCTGTGCCAGGCTACCCCATGTGGACTGGTAATTCCATGTCCAACATATTGGTGTTCAGCGGTGGGATGAGAGCTTGTGCTTGCGTCCACTTAGCAGTGGCTTAGTGTGCACCACGTGCCTACACCTGGAGTTTTCTCCTGGCGGACTCCCTAATTAGAAGTTTTGATTTTTTCAAATTCTTCTCTGGTGGTGGATGGAGGTAACCCTTAGTAACGCCTCTTCTTGAATTCTCCAAAACAACTGTTCGAGGCCCCGCTTAGCAAAATGGAGTTTAAATTAGTTGAGTTGGAGACCTACACAGCGGCCCAGCTCAAGGAATTTTGCCAAGAAAAGGGGTTGTTTTTTAAGCGTGGGACAAAGAAGGTGGAACTTCAAACCAGCTTAAGAGCATGGGTGGCAGCTCACCCAGATGGGAAAAAGGAGGAGGAGGAGGATCGTGACACTGTCATTGAGGTAGACGTGCTGGACCAAACCGGGGGGAGGAACCTGTCACAAGGTCCTAGGACACCTTCGAGAGGGGGCAGTAGTGTTTCTGTAAGGAGTTTGGCCGAAGCCGAATTAACTGACTGGAGGGAGTAGACACAATTGAGATGGGAGTTAGCTAGGCTGGAACAGGAGAGGGAGGAGAAGAGGCTGGCTCACGAACTAAGTTTAAGGGAGTTAGACCTTAAGACCCTACAGATAGGGACCCCTAGTGCTCCTGTTGGTGGCAGCGTACCTAAAGAGATCACCAGGGAACCCAGACCCTACTTGCCCAAAGACGTAGTAGCCAGTTACAGTGTAGGGGACAACATTGCAAAATGGTTGGCTGCCTATGAGGTCTCGCTAAGAGCCCATGGGATATCAGAAAGTCACTGGGGGGGTGGCCTGTACAAATATATGCCTCCTGGAGGGAAGGATACCCTTCTAGCACTAGAGCAGGAGGAACAGACTAATTACCCCACCATGAAAGTGGCACTGATCAGGAAGTTTGGGCTGACCCCTGAGAAACACAGACAGAAATTCAGGAGCAGCCACAAACTGACTACACAGAACTGGGTGGATTTCCTAGACTATGCCAAGAAGGCCCTAGAGGGTTGGGTGCAAGGCAGCGAGGTGGTTGACTACGAGGGGTTGTATGACTTGGTATTGAAGGATCACCTACTCGAGAAATGTTTTCCAGAGCTGCGTCAACACCTGGTGGACAGCAATCTGACCAGCCCCAGGAAGCTTGCGGAGGAGGCGGACATCTGGGCTAGTACCCGGGTGTCCTCAAAGGGGACTGGAGGGGATTCCCAAAGGACTGGACAGGGCGTTCCCCAGAAGAAAGAGGGGGAGAAGAGAAGAGGGAGTTCTCAAAAGACCCCTAAAACAGTTTCCAAGGAAGGGGATCAGGTTTCACTCCTAGAGCCCTCCCACAGAAAAACCCTCATTCTGACCACAGTCAGCAGCCAAGGGTTGTCCGCTGATATGTATGTGGTGGTGTTGGGCACTATAAAGGAGATGCCAAATGCCCAAAGAGACCACCCACTCCTACTGTAGTGCTTGGGAGGAGTTGCCCTTGGATAAGGGAGGGGAGTGGGCGGGTTTCACCTTAGTGTCCCTGGGAGACAGTGAGATGGTTCCTAAGATCCAGGTGCCCCCAAATACCACCAAGTATGGGCAGTGGGTCACCATCAATGGCCAAAGAGGGGAAGCTCTGAGGGACACAGGTGCCAGTATGACTATGGTAAAGAGTCAGCTGGTGTCCCCAGAGCAGGTGATTTCAAACGTACTCCACCTCGCCGCGATGGCTGATGGCAGAGTAGGCCACTACCCTGTGGCTGAAGTTCCCTTTCAGTGGGAAGGGGTCGCAGGTCCTCAGAGTTGCCGTAAGCCCTGCCGTGCCGGTCGATTGTCTGTTGGGGAATGATATGGAGCACAATGCTTGGAAGGAGGTGGAATACCAGACTCACTCAGAGATGTTGGGTACACCTGACTGGACCTGTGCCAGCACACGGTCCGCGACTGCCCAGAGGGGGAGTTCGCCAGGGCTGGAGCCTGGAACAAAGGCACAGCCAGCTGTCAAAAAGGGGAAGAACCGGGGACAGGAGACACCTGCCTCGGCATCCACACCCGTGAGATGGATGGGCCACCTGTGGTTGTGGACCCGGACTCCACGGAGGGAGATGTTGTCTCCCTGGAGAACCTACCTATCCCTGCCGAATGGAATGTGGAGGGGGGGCCTACCAGGGAAGAGTTTTGCCAGGGCCAAAAGGAGTACCCTACCCTTGAGGTTCTGAGGCGTCAGGCCGAAGCCCAGGCAGCAGGTAACATTGCAGGGAACTTTCACATTTACTGGGAGGATGGCCTCCTCTACAGCGAACCCAAGGCTCCAGTGCACGGTTCGTCAGGGGCCTTGGTAGTCCCCCAACATTACCGAGCCTTTCTCCTTGAATTGGCTCACGAAATACCCTTGGCAGGACACCTGGGTCAGGACAAGACTTTTGCCCGGCTTGTCCCCCATTTCTACTGGCCTCAAATGAGGGTGGCGTCTGACACTTACTGTAGGACGTGTGTGTTTTGCCAAGCCAGTGGGAAAACGGGGGCTAAGCTGAAAGCTCCCCTGGAACCACTACCTGTCGTTAGCACCCCCTTTGAAAGGGTGGGCATCGACATTGTTGGGCCATTGGATCCACCCACTTCAGCTGGTCACAGGTGTATCCTGGTTCTGGTGGATCACGCCACTCGATACCCAGAGGCAATTCCTTTGAGGACCGTTGCTGCACCTGCAGTGGCTCGGGCCCTGATGGGGTTTTTTACCCTAGTGGGTTTCCCCAAGGAAGTGGTGTCTGATAGGGGGACCAACTTCCTGTCAGCATACATGCGGGCTATGTGGAAGGAGTGTGGGGTTACCTACCGGTTCTCCACCCCTTACCCCCCCCAGACCAATGGTCTGCTGGAAAGGTTCAATAAAACCTTGAAAGGCATGATAAGAAGTCTGCCTGAGAGCCTGCGGAGGAAATTGGACATCCTCCTACCCTGTCTGTTGTTCTCATACAGGGAGGTGCCACAGAAAGGAGTGGACTTCTGTATGGGCATCCTGTCAGAGGACCTCTCAGCCTGGCGAAAGACGGATGGGAAAAGACTCCCAAGAAGCTTCCCCAGGATGTGGTGAGCTACATGCTGGCCTTCCGAAGCCAAATGGCTAAGTTGTGGAAGCAAGCTTCTGACAACTTGGAAGCCAGCCAGGCAGTTAAGAAATAGTGGTATGACTACAATGCTCACCCTGTGGAGTTGGAGCCTGGCCAGAAAGTGTGGGTGATGGAACCTGGGGAGCTTAGTGCCCTCCAGGATCGATGGACAGGCCCCTTTGAGGTGATTGAAAAGAAGGGCAAGGCCACTTAATTAGTTGACCTTAAGACCCCCCCCTCCATGCCAACCGCCTCAAACCCCACCATGAGAGGCCCGAGGTCTTCCTGATGATGGTGACTGATGGAGCAGAGGAAGAGGAAAGTGAACCTCTTCCTGATCTATTTTCGTCCCAGGAAAAGGATGGGTCGGTGGAGGGGGTGATTCTCTCCCCATCCCTAACTCCTGAACAGCGGAGGGACTGCCAACAAGTCCTGGAGCAGTATTCCTCGCTGTTCTCCCTTATCCTGGGAAGGACCCACCTGTGTACCCATGATGTGGATACAGGAGACAGCCCACCTGTGAAGTGTAAGACCTACCGGCTGTCAGATAAGGTGAAGGCCAGCATTCACAGTGAAATCACTAAGATGCTGGAGCTAGGAGTGAGTGAACCTTCAAGTAGCCCCTGGTCCAGTCCGGTGGTTCTGCTACCAAAAGCTGCCCCACCGGGCACCACTCCAGAACTCCGGTTCTGTGTGGATTACCGGGGACTGAATTCGGTGACAAAAACTGATGCTCATCCGATCCCGAGTGCGGATGAGCTCATTGACCGGCTGGGAGCTGCCCAATATCTGAGTACTTTTGACCCAGGGGAGGGGAATTCGTATCGCCCGACGCCCGAGACATCTAGATTTCATGCAAGGGCAAGAAGTTTTATTTTCTGTTTTGTCCCAAGGACAAGTGGACCAAGCACTTTAGTAAAATGAGACACCTGAAGGAAACAAAGTGCTTTATAGAAGAGCGAGTCACATTACACTAGGACGCATTCATATTTTATTGCTGTAAGCAAGGGGAGATTAAAAGATTTGTCCGGACTCACAGGCTGTTGAACAGACACCGAGATTCTTACAGAAATTGCACAGCGCTATCCGCTAAGAGCTTGTTGTCTTTCCCCACAAAGCTTTATTGTGGCTTCAGGGCCCTTTCATTCCTCAGAGCAAGAGGGAAACATGACGCCGCTTCTGCAGTCCGAGAACAGCCACATCATCTGTGGGTAAAAGCCTGGCGGACCCTGCTCTCTCTTGGGCTCTTTGTTCACCCTTCGGATGTGCTGCCCCTGGGCCTCTGAGATACAGCCCCCAGGTCGCTCCCCACTTACTCGCAATTGAGGCCTGCAGTGAAGTAATTCACGGGCCATTCCCTTCATTGTTTTCCCTCTACACTTATCTAGTGCTTTTGCTCTCCACTGGCCTCACCTACAGCCCCTGCTCCCCACCCTGGGCATCTCATGTTTCAGATAGGGTCTACATTAAAGCTCCTTACTTTACCTACGGCTCTCATCGTTAATTTCCTTTCCATGAGCCTCTCACGTCTTACCCGGTGCCTGCACTATGCTTTTATTTTCTCCTCGTGGCTTATCTGCTCCAGCCTTTTGCCAGTGCCTTCTACCTAGAAAACTAGGTGTTTTTCACTTGTCCCTTCAACATCCAGAAATGCGAGGCCCAAAGAAGAAATTAGAAGGTGTAAAATATAGTTTGCCTTTGCAGGCAGGTTTGCAAGTAAAATATTTACCGCAAACTAAAAGTCCTGAGCCTTAATTTAAATTAAATAATGTTACCAAAAACTTGCACTTAAAATGGTATGGGACTTTACATGCTTTTTTGTGCAGCAGTAAGCATGACTTTAGGGAAGCACTGGGGCGCTAGACTAAGGGTGATCTCTGCTATAGCCAGGACGAAAGGCATCCAATTACAATGTCTGCTGCGGGATAGGTGACCTCAGGCCCTCACAGGGACTAAAGCTCTAGTCTCACTTAAGACAGGCATGTCCACAGGCATCACAATAACACATATGTTATCTAATTTATTGCAAGCAAGTCTCTGAAAGCTCTTCTTGACCTCACTGCCCCTGCAAAAGCCATTAAAGTTTTGGTCAAACCCCTTGCTCCTATGCTGTTTAGAAAAATATAGTTGTTTAGGGAGCGCTTAGTACAAGGGGTTAACCTTTATCTAAGCACAACCAATCCTGGAAGATTAGGACATGAGGACCATGAAAACGCAACACTTGCCCAGGATCACACAATGTTGTTAAGTGGTTGGGATTAAAGGTTAGAGGCTCCGCACCCTCGTATGGCAGCCGATAATTAAGCCACATTTCAATAAGAGCTGGTGCATTGTGTGCCTACATTAGCCAGAAATGTACTTCAAATGTACTGGGATGGGTAAATAGTTAAAGCAGCATGTATGGCAGGACAATGTGTGTATGCAGTGCACAGAAAAGCGCTTCTTAAAAATAGATTGAAAGTAAACTCTGTTGAGAAGGTAATGTAACTGTGTCCAAAGAAATCTGCCTCTAGCGCCCCAGATTCTCTTTCTCAGCTACATCTTGCAATGGAGTTGGACACGAAATGCCACCACAAATCCAAGGCTCTTAATCCTAGACAGTCAGGAAGGACGTTTTATTCTGCTGGAAAGTAATCGCATGCAAAACAAGTAATTACACTACATGGAAAAGTACCAGTTAGAAGCTGCTTAACGCAGAAACAGCTAACTTTGCAAAACTCTCAGAAGAGGCAGTAGAAGCAATTGAATGTGTACTTATGCTGTTTGTCAGCCAGCATAAATGACAAAAGTACCAACTATCGAACCTCCTCTACTCGCTACGTAACACCCCAACCACCACAAGCTATGTCTACCACCCTTTCCTTCTCCTGTTTGCAGCTCTGTCATTTTTCTAATTCCCTGTACAACCCATCTCATTTCCCTTGTTGTGTCTAAAGTCTCTGCCCCTGTTCCAGTTTCCCATTGAAACCCAGACTTGCCCCATGCTGTATTTCTTACCCCATCAATGTCCCCTTTCTTTTCTTGTTTTTTTTATCTAAATCCTTATACATCTCTAGCTAACTTTTTCTCCCTTTCTTTGCTCTCAAACTACCAATGTAAAACCACTATCCCTCCATTTCCCTGCTCTACTGCTCTCCTGTCTCTTTCTGCTCTCTACCATCCATATAGTTTGCTGTGTTTCTCATCTCCCTTTTCTGTTAAACCCCAAACCATCTCTCTTCTTTAAAAATCAGCATAACCCTAGCTTTGTGGTATTCCATCCCCTGAAGCCATAAGTAGTTCCTTCTTTAACACCTTTCCCATTTTTAGCTGTGAACTAATGGGCCATCAGTGGTTCCACTGTAACCCCCGACTAAGGGGGTCATTGCCTTCCTATGCAACTCCTCCTGCTCATCCAGTTACATCACTGCCTCCTGCTCATCCAGTTACATCACTCCTACCTCAGGACAGCACAGCTTCCCTCTGTAGCTCACCCTGCAAACCCCGATACATCACTGGCTCTCCATGTAAACTCTTGGTCATCACTGACTCCCATTGTAACACCTTTTCCATCTCAAGATCCCAAGTAATGTTGATGTGAATGTTAAAGTGCCGTCACCTCTGTCATACATGTGATGGCAGGGGTTTCCCATGTTCTGGTGTCGGGGCATGCCTAGAACTTGTTACACCCGGAGGATACTGATAGGTGCTTCCTTTTACGCTCTTTGTGGACAGTGCACAGGTGCAACACTTGCCTCTGTAGTCTCTGTTGACTTGTTCTCTGGCTGCCGTCCTGAGGGAGACACCTACAGATTTGTGAAGTAATAATCAAATTCTGGGGACATTATCCATTTTCCGAGGCTGAATATTGGTGCAGCCACCTCCACATTAACCTCTTGACCAAGGTGACTGTCACGTCTACTGTAAGTTCATTATTTTCATAATTTTTTCATTCCTCTTTCGCAAATGTCCTCAAATCTCCACTTTTCCCAGCTCTCTCTGACTTTGCATGTTGTGTTTTTAACACCCACCTATGTCACTCTTTCTTTAAGTTGCCATTGATTTTTTTTTATCCTATTCTAAAACCTCTCCTTCCTTTCGGTCTATCTGCAGACTTGTGAGATGGCTTTCTGGGACAAAATGATGGTTGAGCACATCTGGATAGTACAAAGTAAAAACTATTCATAAGTTTGTTTCTGGTCAAAATCCTCTGTGTATGCACACAAGACCCTTTCAAAATGCCCAACAATTTTGCTAGAGTACTCTCAAGCCTTCATTTGAAAATATGGGGCAAACAAGTTAACTCTTCTAGCTTTTGTCATCTGGCCCCTGAGTTCTTTTTTGCAAGATTTGTTCTGCCATTATCAGGAGTAAATTTCCAACATTTCTCAGAATTAGAAAAGATTAGAGAAGAGTTGTTGAAAACCCTTGAAGCATGCAAGGTAGTAGGTTTGCACAGACTCTAAAGGGAATTCCAACCCTGGAACTATTGCTTACCACTACCTTCAGTCCCAGTATGTAGATCTGCAGAAACGTGGCAACATAAAGGGATTGCTAGTATTCAAACACTACTATGGTATGAGCCCTGGTATAGTCAGAGAGACTATATAGGAGATCTTATATAATGAGATTGCTGCCATAATGTGTTGCCGCACTACATGGCACCAAAGGGACAAGTGGATTTTGTTACAGGACAAGTAGATTTATGAAGCAACCTGCCCCATGGACAAGTAGATATTTTTATAAATTCCACACCCCTGTTTTGACCTCACATCAGGGTACTGGCAGATCTCCCTTACAGATGGAGCAAGGGAAAGGTCAGCCTTCTCCACACCTGAGGGCCACTACCAGTTCTGTGTGATGCCCTTTGGGCTCAAAAAACGCTCCTGCCACTTTTCAGCGGCTGGTGAACAAGGTCCTCTCCAGGATGGATGCCTTCGCTGCTGCTTATCTAGACGACATAGCCGTCTTCAGCAGCCGCTGGGAGGACCATTTGTGTCACTTAAAGGCTGTTCTCCAAGCCCTGAAACAGGCTGGCTTGATAATCAAGGCCAGCAAATGCCAAATTGGGCAGGGATCGGTAGTGTACCTATTCCACTTGATCGGCAGGGGAACGGTGCAGCCCCTCCAGGCCAAGATTGAGGCTATCTTGGCCTGGGAGCCCCCCAAGACCCAAACAGAGGTCCGAGCTTCCCTGGGCCTCACAGGATATTACCGTCGCTTTGTGAAGGGGTATGGCACCATCGTGGCACCCCTAACTGAACTCACTTCTAGGAAACCACCTCGAAGAGTGGTCTGGACAGAGGCGTGTCAGCGAGCCTTTGAGACACTGAAACAAGCAATGTGTGCAGCTCCTGTCTTAAGGGCCCCTGATTTTTCTAAGGAATTCATTGTCCAAACGGATGCCTCAGAGCATGGCATTGGGGCAGTGTTATCGCAACTCAATGAATAGGGTCTGGACCAACCTGTTGTCGTCTTGTCCAGGAGGCTGCTTCCCCGGGAACAGAGGTGGAGTGTGATTGAGCGGGAAGCCTTGTGGTGGTATGGGCTCTGAAGAAGCTGCTGCCATACCTGTTTGGCTCGCACTTCCTTGTATAGACTGACCACCGCCCCCTTCGTTGGCTGATGCAAATGAAGGGAGAGAATCCTAAGTTGTTGAGATGGTCCAACTCCCTACAGGGACTGGACTTCCGGGTGGAACATCGGCCTGGAGTGGACCACACCAATGCAGACGGTCTCTTGAGGTATTTCCGCCTTAGTGATGGGAACTCCCAAGGGGTTGGGTAGTTCTCCCCACTTTCAGCTGGGGGGGGGGGAAGCGTGTTAGACCTGTCGGCCCTTTGGGTGGTCCCTCCTAATTTTTCTTCCCCCCCCACCTTTTTTTTGCCTTCTCATTATTTTTAGGTCTCGCCTTTCGATGCGCATGCGCATCGAGCTTGCGAGACTATGGGGGCTTAACCACTCTTTAACTGACTTGCAAGGAATCGTGGCGATTCCTTGCAGTGCCCGTGACTTTTAAGCTCAATGCGCATGCGCATTGAGCTTAAAAGCGCGTGCACATCAGTTCCCTCAGCCGCACTCCAGGCCCCCGCTCCGCCCTCTCCCCTGCCCGCCGTGTCGCATTTCTCCTCCCCCCCTCCCCTTATCTGCCTTCCCTCCGTCTGTTCCCTCTCCCCGCTCCGCCCCCTCCCCTGCCCGCCGTGTCGCATTTCTCCTCCCCCTCCCCTTCTCTCTCTTCCCTCCGTCTTGTCTTATAAGTCACCTCTCCCACACAGTAGACTACACATCAGTTGATCGTTCGCCCACAGCATAACCTCCCTAGCTTTACCATCAGTATGTCATGCCACGCCCACAGGTTTCACACTTCTCGGTTCAGCAGACCTTGTAGTACCAGCAGGTCATCTCCACCCTTCCCTCTTCTGCGCCTGCACATCTCAGGCTCTTCATAGCTTACGTCCCTCTCACGATAGCGCCTAAACGTGCTTTTAATTTAATGTGCTAAAAGGTGCGCATTTGCAGGTAGTAATACACGTACACGCGAGCCTTCATGGTGGGATCGAGCACGGTTATTGGCCGCAGGGTCCGTAGAGAGCTTTGCGTGGAGGTTCCGGGAGGAGTGAAGGGCACCTCCACACCCTCCTCCGCTCCCAGCGCAGTGGGGCTACTGTCCGAATCGGCCGAGTCTTTCAGGGCTAACATGGCGGACACAGCACAACCACCAACTGCACCAACCTAAGTCTCAACGATTGTTTACAATTGTAACTTCCGGTCTGCAGTGTAAGCCCTTTAGGGCGGGTCAATACCGTGACGTTATAAAACGTACGTCCAAAGACTAGAACGGCACTTTACGTTCTGGCAGGCCAGATGGCATATGTTCCCAAAGGAAACTGAAATTCTGCCAATCATAGGCGGGGCATGTTTAGCTAGCTAATACAGCAGCGTAGGTATATTACAATTTTTACTTTTTTATGTATGCGGGTGAAACGTTATACCTTATTAAACTAGGCGTCAAATCATGATGTTCGAAACAAGCACTGGTAAATGCAATTTGTTTCGCCTATATCATAGAAGCCAACATCTGAAAAAATATTCTAGGGACATTTTGCAGCACAGCTATCAATTACTTCAGCATTTACCACACCTACTGCCCAAAGCCCCACCTACTCCGCCAACCCAAATAATTAGCATAATGTAACTTTCACTTTTGGCTCTTGTGATACCAGGAATAAGAAAAGTAGAGCAAGATGTTTGATAACATTTCAAAACAAATACAAGAGTGCCATCTGCTGGAGGTCAATGCGCTTGAGCGTGCACAGCATCAAATTGTCAGCCATCTGTTGCCCAGCACACAGCATGTTTCCTTTCATCAACCGGGTGCCTGCTGTGTTTTATCTTTTCAAATGGCAGCCGCGCATTTTCTCACAGCTCTCGCCAATGCAGGAGTGGATTTGTGCCCTTCACCCTCCTAGCTGTGTCTCTTCCGGGAACCCAACTGCCTCGCTGCGCATCGCAGCTCCCCTTCCCACTTGCTTTTTAAAGTTTCTTGTTTGTTGCACGGGCATTAAATATGTAGGCACAAAGAAAATTCTACGCTGCCTATGTGGAGCTTACACCGGGAAGGCTTTGGCAAGGGGCTGGGAAGATGGTTAAACTCACTTTCATGCCGGACAAACATGGGGGCTCCATAACAGGGAAGTTTCCAGCAACTGATAAAAGACACAATAACATGGCTATCAAGTCAAGCACAAATACCTCATAAATCATATGCTTGTCTCCAGGAAGTGCATACCTTAGCTGCCCTCGAACCAAGGACTGGTTAGAAAGGTGCAAATAAAAAAAGGTTGAGAGATTTTTTTTAAACGCTTTTTGAAAAGTGAAAAATAACTCTCCCCCTCCCATCTTCCCTCTCTCCTCAACCTCCCCTCCCCCCTCTCTTCTCACTCACCCCTCATTCTCTCCCCTTTCTCCCCTCGCCTCTCCCCTCTCACCACTCTCCCCTCCCTCTCTCAAATCCCACTCTCTCCTCACTCACTCCTCTCTCCCCTCTCCTCACTCACCCCTCTCCCCCATCTCCCCTCTCACCACTCACCACTACACTCCCTCTCCGACTCCTCTCTCTCTCCTCACTCACCCCTCTCTCGCCTCTCTCCCCTCTCCTCACTCACCCCTCTCCTCACTCTCTCCAGGCCTGACTCTCTCCTCCCCTCTCACCACTCTCCCCCTTCACACCACTCTCCCCTCTCAACACCACTCTCCTCACCACTCTCCCCTCTCACCACCGCTCTCCCCTCTCACCACCACTCTCCCCTCTCACCACCACTCTCCCCTCTCACCACCACTCTCATCTCACCACCACTCTCCCCTCTCCTCACCACTCTCCACTCTCCCCTCTCCTCACCACTCTGCCCTCTCACCACTCTGCCCTCTCATCCCTCTCACCACTCTACCCTCTCACCACTCTCCCCTCACCACTCTCCCCTATACCAACTATCTTCTCTCATCCCACCTCACCAGTATGCACTCTCACCACTCTCCCCTCTCACCATCACTCTCCCCTCCCTTCTCTTTTTCCCCTCACTCCTCACTCTCCCATCACTTTTCCCTCCCCCTCTATCCCCACTCTACCCTCCCTCTCACCACTCTCCTCCCTCTCACCATTCTCCACCCTCTCACCACTCTCCCCTCTCACAACTCTCCTCTCTCCTCTCTCCTGTCTCCTCTCTCTCCTCTCTCTTCCCCCTCTCCTCACTCTGCCCTCCCCTCTACCATCTCCCATCTCTCTCCACACTCTTCCTTCTCTCTCCTCTACCCTCTCTCCTCTCTCTCCACACTCTCCTCCCTTTCTCCCCTCTTTCCTCACTCTCCCTTCTCTCCCCTCCCCTCTCCCATCTCTCCTCAAGGTACACACGATTGTCAATGAGCACTAACACAGCATCATTTATACCATTTCGCCATTAGTCAACACCACTGTTGTTCTCATCTTCATCTTCCCCATGGTTACTCCTTTCCCAGGTCTATCTCCATTGCTCTGCCTTCCACCTCTCATGCCTCTCTCCCAAACTCATCTTCTCCCTTTCTATACTCAACTCTCTCCCTTTCTATAATCTCAGACTCCCTCTCCTGCTTCTCTCTCTTGCTTCGGTCTTGGGCTCCCTCTCCATGCTTCTGTCCCCTGCTGCACTCTCAGGCTCCCTGTCCGTGCATCTCACCCTTGCTTCACTCTTGGGCTCCCTCTCCGTGCTTCTCTTCCTTGCTGCACTCTCTGCTCCCTCTCTTTGCTTCTCTGCCCTGCTGCACTCTCGTGCTCTCTAGAGATGTGGCCTAACGACCAGAGCTGCCATCTAAGTCAAGTAAATACAAAACATGTTGCATTCCAAATGCTATAGGTGTCACATTCGCGAAAGTTATAACTATTGGCATTGTAAATGACAAAGCTATCCATTTAGCTATTTTAAAAACCAACATATAAATAAAATATTTGTCATTTACAAGACCAATAGCTCCAACTTTTCTA
The DNA here is from genome assembly GCF_964263255.1 of Lissotriton vulgaris. NCBI lineage: Eukaryota > Metazoa > Chordata > Amphibia > Caudata > Salamandridae > Lissotriton > Lissotriton vulgaris. The sequence continues at coordinate 437,711,137 of NC_141685.1, read as the reverse complement.
ATGCGAGACCTATTGCATTTCCAATGCTTGTTTTTTATGTGTCCACTATAATTTTTGGTGTTGTTCTTAGGGCTTTGGGTGCCTCATTATCCCTACATAATCCTGAGGTACAGGTGCTCCTTTAAGATGGAGAGAAGAGAAACACAAAATGGATGCCTGTAACTGCCAAAATTATTACCTCAGGATCCTTAGCCATAGGAATACAATGGGAAACCTCTAGAACCTTCAGCTAGATCTAGCAACCAGAGCCCAGTCTATAAAAGGACAGAACCAGGGTGGCCATTTTGGAGTGACCAGAGAGTTTGAGTGAGCTGGAGCCCAGGCTGTGGTGTGAGGAGGTGGGCGCGTTGTGGAGGATGTGACAGCCTCCTGGGGCTGCTCTGAGGAACTAAGAGCCTTTTCCCAAGGTAGCTCTCTGTTGGTGGAAACGGGAGGCTGCATGAAAAAATATTTTGCTGTAGAGATAAAACCATCTGAGGCGCCCATCCCTCGCCCCCCCCCCACCCCACCCCCTTTTCATGACTGTCCACTTACCGTGGCTCAGCTGCCTTAACGAAATTGCCCCGTAACTGTGTGGTCTGAAGCGGCAGGGTTAAGGAGGCTCGGTAGCTGAGAAGGCGCTGCCCTGTGGTAACACCCTGAGTGAGCCGGGGGTGAATGACAGGGGGCGGAGTGTGACGGACCCACGGAAGGCTGGGTCCCTTATTCTGAAGTGCCTGGTCTCAGCGGGGGCCGTCGTAGAGCCTGCACTTGGAGGTCTGGTGCAGAAAGAGAGTCTGACCCTTTGCTGGAGAGCGGAGCCCCGGAAGAGGGAAGGCGGGGGCAGGCGTGGTCAAGAGGGGAGGAGTTCGGGCTGCGGAAGGCGTGAGGAGGGAGAACCACGCAGGAGCGGAGGCGCTCGAACAACAGAGTCTTGCCTGAGAAGTGGAGTTGCCTTCCGTATACCTGGCCCGACCCAATTTAAGTATTTCCCCGAGTAAATCACTTAGCCCCACAGTCCTCTGTCACTGACTGGACCGCTTCTGAAGAGAATTTAACGCTCGAGTTACAGGGCGTCTTGCCGGGTGGGTGTTGAGCCTGCCTTCCCCGTACTTATCCACAAATTTCCCTAGAGTGACAGACTTGGCCCCGTAACACATAAACAAGGGGCTACCTTTGTGCAATGGAGACAGCTTGTTTTTATTTTCAGGGCTACATGCGTGCTTTCGGATTCACAATGGCTTGCAGCAACGCTTCATTCCTCGTCTCGCACCGCTGCTCTACCTGACCACCTTCCTCTCTCGCTCCGGGTGTCAACCTCTTGCTGTGAGGAAGGCACGCAAGTGCGAGCTCACCACTGTTTCTTGTTTGAAGAGTGTGTCTGTTGTCCACGGAAGCCTGGTTCTGGAACGAGAGAGAACTCCTGCACGAGCTGGAAGCGCTGAAGCAGGTCCCTCCAGCAGGAAGAGAGGCTTGCCACAGGCTGCTAGAGGCCAGTACACAGACGCTGGTAAAACAACGCCAGCGGCTTGTGTGAGCTTGGACGATCCATCGAACTGCTTCTTTGCATCCCATCTGCTATGGCCTTAAGAATGTCTCTGCTGGACTCTGGTTTAGCCCACATGTTGTTGGCTCGGGCGGCAAGGGACGTGGTTTTCAATGGCGCTTTATCTGCAGGTAAATTCACATGCCCATGTTGCCATGGTGTCCTCTCAGTCAGCCCTGTGCTCTGTTCTTGCAAAGTTGGTGACTGCTTTGTATGCTCAATATTGCTGTGCATGTACAAATCAACAGAAACCTTATTTATTTAGTTACATTTCCTTGATGATCATACTGTCTAATGCGTGCATCTGTTTATCGCTGCAAATCGGGTGTGACTTGGACAAGTTTTTAAAATATTGTCTAACAGCAACTTTGCGCCAGCATGACAGGATTTTTTTCCATTTTTCATATTTACCTTCGCAAAAACTTGCACAGAGCGAAGTCTGTCGGGAGGGAGTCAAAAGAAGAAAGCTTGGGAGAGGATGTGGTCTAACGGCTAGAGTTGCCGACTTTGGTGCTGGAAACCAAGGTTCGAGCCTCTGGATTGCGTCCACATTCTGTGATTCTGGGAAAATCACGTAATCTCCCTGTGCCTAGCAAAAAAAAAAGAAATGAATGTGTCCTTGTGTAACATAATCAGTGCTCTTGTAAAGCGCTCCAATACCTTCGGGTCGAGTTTGCGCTTAATAAATCTGCAAAAAAAAAATCTCGGTTTACGGAGCGGGGAGCGAGAACGAGACAGTCACAGAACCCCCCGCCGGTGATCTCACCAATGACTTTGAAAGTTTCTGGTTGCACGTATACACATATTCTATTTGCAGTTTTTATGTATTTATTGTGCACATATTCCCAGTGTTAGCAACGCTGAAAGAAAATATGTCCTCATTTAGCACTATTGAATTGGAACTGCAGTCACCAGTTCTGCTCCTCGTTTAACATGTATGATGCGGGGGACGGTGGTGAGGTCCGGGGAGCGGAGCTGGCAGTTCGAGGTGTAGAAGGTGAGCCGTTTGTTGAGGTATGCTGGTCCGGTGTTGTGTAGTGCTTTGTGTGTGTGGGTGAGGAGCTTGAATGTGTTCCTCTTGTTGACTGGAAGCCAATGCAGGTCTCTCAGGTGGGGTGTGATGTGGCTGTGGTGAAGGATGTCGAGGATCAGGCGTGCAGAGGTGTTCTGTATTTGTTGCAGTCGTTTCAGCAGTTTAGCCAGGGTGCCTGCATAGAGGGCGTTTCTGTATTCCAGTCTGCTGCTGACGAGGGACTGGGTGACCGTTCTTCTACTGTCAGTGGGGATCCACCTGTAGATCTTTCGGAGCATGCGGAGGGTGTTGAAACAGGAGGATGAGATGGCGTTGACTTGCTTGGTCATGGAGAGTACTGAACCTAGGATGAATCCCAGGTTGCATGCGTGGTTGGTGGGTGTTGGTGCTGCTCCCAGGGCGGTCGCCCACCAGGAGTCGTCCCAGGCAGAAGGGGTGGGGCCAAGGATGAGGACCTCCGTCTTGTCAGAGTTCAGCTTCAGGCGGCTGTTCCTCATCCATTCGGCGACGGCTTTCATTCCTACATGGAGGTTGGTTTTGACAGTGAGAGGGTCCTTGGTGAGTGATAGGATCAATTGCGTGTTGTCAGAGTAGGAGATGATCTTGAGGTCGTGCAGTCTGGCGAGTGGGGCCATGTAGATGTTGAACGTCGGGCTGAGGGAGGATCCTTGGAGTACACTACAGGTGATCTCACCATCCTGTGCTTGGAGGCGCTCCACTGTGCTTGGAGGCGCTCCACTGTGCTTGGAGGCGCTCCACTGTGCTTGGAGGCGCTCCACTGTGCTTGGAGGCGCTCCACTGTGCTTGGAGGCGCTCCACTGTGCTTGGAGGCGCTCCACTGTGCTTGGAGGCGCTCCACTGTGCTTGGAGCCGCTCCACAGTCAGCTATTGGCGTTGCATTATTATTTGCAATGCGAGACCTATTGCATTGCAAATGCTTGTTTTATATTGACCTGCCAATGGTTCATCGTTCTAACAAGCTTTATCTTCATTTAGTTGGTAATTGGTGCGTGAGAAGAAAGAGTGAGCACAGAAAGTCAAGTGCTCACTGTGGCACGCGAAGGCGCCTATGAGTGATAAGTGCATTACTATGGAGCACGGAAGCCTTGCCTTTCAACTTCTGTTTACCACTTGAGCAACAAATCCTGCGTTGCTGGGGAAATGGGCTTTTGTCCCTGTGCTTTAAATGGTCATCATAAGTTAATGAGTGAAACGTAAATAGTTTAAAGGAGGTGTGTTGTACTCCCTTTCCAAAATGTTCATTGCCACTCTTCCAAATGTTCAGATACTTGTTGTCACATTTAGGAATATCTGAGCCCATGATTATGGGAAACCTAGTCCTTCCATCCTTCCATGCATAGTGTCTGCCCAGAGCCAAAGAGCTATCCTCTCACTGTGTTTCTTGTCACCAGTGAGGCACCCCTGCGGACCACTTTGTAAGAAGATTCTCTGTGAGCTTTGACCAATTCACGTGTATTTCTGCTCCTTGCCTCCCGGCACACTATTTACACCATAGAGACAGTTACCGCTTGTTCAATAGTGTTTAACTGTTTAGGTTTATATTAAGCGTACTGCTTAACGTAGTGAGTGTAGGCGCTTTCGAAGGCAGGCATGCATGCTAGATGTTCAGAGTAGTACTTGGGGTACAATACCTACAGGCTTTTCTGAAGGATGAGTTGCTCCTCTGACCTTGCAGGTTAGACTTCTCTGCTCAGACTCAGTAGAGGGCTCTGAGTAGTAAACTCTTTCTGTCACGTCTATTGGCTCCTACTGACACCCAAGGCTTTGAGAAGCACCCTGTGGCCCCAGCTCTGCATGACGCTCCTCAGCTCTGCATGACGCTCCTCAGCTCTGCATGACGCTCCTCAGCACTGCGCATGACGCTCCTCAGCACTGCGCATGACGCTCCTCAGCACTGCGCATGACGCTCCTCAGCACTGCGCATGACGCTCCTCAGCACTGCGCATGATGCTCCTCAGCACTGCGCATGATGCTCCTCAGCACTGCGCATGACGCTCCTCAGCACTGCGCATGACTCTCCTCAGCACTGCATATGACTCTCCTCAGCACTGCATATGACTCTCCGCATCACTGCATATGACTCTCCGCATCACTGCATATGACTCTCCGCATCACTGCATATGACTCTCCCCAGCACTGCATATGACTCTCCACTGCACTGCATAACTCGACGGCGGCAAAGCTCTGACCGTGAAACACCCTGTTGGTCTGTCTCTGGCTCTTGGACATTTCAAATCGAGATTCTGCATTCCCCTCGTTTGGCCACATTCACCTGTTCCACTGCAAAATATCTCAGATGTGCGTTGTTAGACTGATGGAATTCTTGGAAATGACTAGCAATGGGGTTTTTAGGGTCCCTGTTGGTTATTGCCCGGAGATGTTCTTGTACCCGTTTTTTGGCCATGCATGTAGTGCTCCCAACGTATCTTATTTTGCAAGGGCACTCTAAAATGTATACGACAAAGTTAGTATTGCATGTCCCACATAGTAGTTATTGAAAGCCAGAGACCCCAAATTACGAAATTTCTATGATTTGAACCTCGAATTAATACACAATACAAAAACAAGTATGGACCAAACAAATGCTCAAAAGTGAAATATTTTGTGTATTTCACAATCAAATATAGATTGGTTCAAATTCGCTTCTTTATTTGTATATACTTTATTCATTGTCAATCAATCAGTCCGGGGAATTATAAGCACACTACTCACCCGTGAGGTTCTCAAGGTGCTGGGGGAGGAAGGGGGATCAGCAGATCCATATCAATCGAAGAGTCAGGCCTTCACAGACTTCTTGAAGGTGTTCAGGGAGGGGGGGTGTCTGTTGTCGGTGGGGAGCTCGTTCAAGGTCTTGGCCGCGATGTAGGAGAAGGATCTTCCCTCCTGCTCTGCGGATGCACGGGGTTTCAGAGAGGAGGAGGTTGGTGGAGCAGAGGTTTCGTTTGGGTACGTGAAGGGCGATTTCTGTCGTTGAGGTATTGGGATCCGATGTTGTGTAGGCATTTGTCGGCGTAGGTAAGTATCTTGAAGGTGACTTTTCTCGACTGGGAGCCAGTGGAGCTTGTGTTGGTTTTGGCTGACGCGTTTGTGTCGGGTGACCCCGAGGACGAGTCAGGCGGCAGTGTTCTGTATTGTATGGAGTTTGCAGAGTAGAGACTTGTTGATGCCGGCGTAGAGGGTGTTTCCGTAGTCCAGCCTGCTGGTAATGAGTGCATGGGTGACTGTTTTTCTTGCCTCGGGACGGGGGAGGAATCCATTTGAAGGTCTTGCAGAGGGTTTTGAAACAGCTTGAGGTGACAGCATTGACCTGTCGGTTCATGGAGAAGGAGGAGTTGAGTATGATGCCGAGGTTCTTGGCGTGGTCCATGAGGATTGTAGGGGTGCCAGGGCGTTGGGCCACCAGGAGTTGTTCCATGCCACGGGGTGGTGACGAAGACTTCCGTCTTTGTTGAGTTTTAGGCAGCTGTTGCTCATCCAGCCTGCGACGTCCTGCATTCCCTCCTAAAAGGCTGTTTTTAATTTTATGTTGTATGTTTTTAATTTTAATATTTGTTATTGTTGTAAAACAGTCGCTGACCCCCAACCCCTGTGTATGGTTGCGGATCCCCCCATGTCCTCAGGCCAACAGGTTAAGAACCACTAATGTATACTATAGTCTTCAGTAGTCAGACTGCCTACAGTCTGTTTGAAGGCTCTTGCTTGCTGTTGAAATATTTGTATTCTAAATCTTCCCATTGTCCGATTGTGGGGATCATTGTCCGTTGTGGTCTCACTCACTGTGTCAAGACGTAGCGCATATTTCTGTGACGCAGTTGACCTTGCCTCAAAGTGCATGTGTATAACATAGTATAACAATATCTTGTTGTTTTTCAGATATTTATTACAGTATCAGGAGCCCATACCTTGTGAGCAGTTGGTCACAGCACTATGTGATATCAAACAAGCTTATACACAATTTGGAGGTAATTATTTCGGTGCTGCTATTATAACTAACGTGTGTATGCTCATTGAAGACCTGTTGCAATCATTTATTGTTAATTTAAATTTAGCTTTCACCAAAAAGGCCCTCTGCATACATCAAAATTGCTTCTGCCATACAGTGAGATGCATATGTCTTATATGCTTATGTTGTTTAGTCTAGGTGAACACGTGATTTAGAAAGATATTGGCGGTGCATCGAAATTCATGCATTGTATCCTGATAAGAGTGCATCATGTATGGGTATGTGTGTAGGTTGAAATACATACTTGTACCAAACTAAATGTATATTTTTTACTACAGTGGTCATACTCTGCAATATTTTGCAGTCAATATGTGAAATTTCTTATGCTATTAGATATAAAATATATTAGAATATACAATAAAAAAACTTGAAACTGAAAAAATATTTTTTAATTTCAGTAAACAAAAATTCTTTTTTTTTTTTTTTACATACGGATAAACCTACACATAAAACATATAACATACTCTTTTAATGGATAACTTGCAGTTATCTGCATTGTGTATGTACAATGTTGTATTCCAAATGCATAATAGAGGCGATGTTTATTTATTTTGTACTGAGATAATTGTATTACATTAAGCAGTGAATATGATGTGCACTTTACTAAACATGGTCTGGGTTGCACAAAAAGCTAGATAAGGGGGAGGTAAAAATTCCTGATATGTTTATGTGTAAATCCACAAAGGGGTCAGAGGCTCACACCGTAACAAATGTTGAGAAAGAATCATGTGTAGATCAATTGGACCCACCCATAGTTCTAGATGGTAGTGTGGTGGACTTAGAACCGTTATTTAGTAGCAATAGGTTCTCTGTTTTGTCTCAGTCAGGATGTGAGGACCCAGTAGGAGACTCGATGATGCCCACTGTCAGTGAAAATCTTACATCTGTGCCTGGCCCTATTGGCATGCCGATCTCCCCTGATTTTACAACTGATCCCCTGTGGGTAATTATTAAACAACTGTGTGGGTTGGTGGAGGCATTGCAAGTAAAAGTCGATAACCTAACGGTCCTAGCTAACGCCAATAAGATTACACCTGAACTTGACACGCCTAATCCATCAAAAGCGAAATTGGCAGGCTCTATGAATAATACCATGGCTAGAGGGAAGAACTGTGTTCCACCTGCACCTCTAATAGCTATTCCACCAACACTTACCTTGCCTATCAGGAACGAAAGGGGAAACACACAACCGGTAGGCATTTTGCACGCGAAGGGAAAAATTACGACAACCTTGCCTAAAAGCATCCCTACAAAACCTAATGCCACACCCAGAATTTCTCAAATAGATGGAAGCAGAAGGGGTGAGAATAGAAAGGAGGGTTGCATGCATGATCCTAGATTGGGTTCCCTTAAACCTTTTAGTCTTCACCATAATGACTACCCTAATCATACTAGGGCTGTTTATATGGTGAACGTTCCTAAAATATTCATGGGGCGAGACCATGAAACTCCGCACTCTTTAACGAATAAGACAATCCATTGGATTAGGCACATCAGGGTGTGTAGGTCTGTTATCAGGGAGGATATTTCCAAAACCGCAAGATTCACAAGTTCCGGCGACACCTATGACTGCATCGAGGTAGTCTTAAAAAATCCAAAGATAGCAGAGGGCTTGATAGCCCTGGAATACAGGACCTGCTCCCCAGATAATTCCCGGATTCAAATGAGATCTCAACCCTTCCAAAGAATGTCACAAACTAATGTAATGTCAGAGAGGATCACATGTGATACCTCCTCAGGATTGGAAACTAACGATTGACTCCGGATTGGAGAAGTATCACCCAGGGAGATAAGTAGCAATGAGGCTCCAAATTTCGCACTTGTTGTAATGGACCACACTTTCTCTAGCTCAGAAATACCGCCCACAGGGATGTTAAGTGCACAGAATAGAGTAGCAGGCACCATCCAGGATATTAACAATTCTGTAAATTCCCCTGTTACTACAGGGGTTCTTCTCTCCTGGAATATTGCAGGACTTGGAGCAAAAATGGACTCCCCAGAGTGGGCTTCCTTTATCAATGGACATGATATATGTCTATTCCAGGAAACCTGGGCTCTGGAGCAGTTACATTTCCCAGGGTACCTGAACTATGCAATCCCTGCGGTAAAGAAAGGGAAAGGTCGACCATCAGGTGGCCTGGCTATTTGGATTAGGCAAGATCTTGATGTAACAGTTAAGGTAACTCCTACTAGGCACAGGGATCTACAGGCGCTCCTGCTCGAGTTCCCAAAGCAAGACCCTATTTATCTATACAATGTATATGTCAGAAGTACCGGGGGTAAGAACTCGGAAATTTTAGCATTTCTGGAGGAACTCCTAGAAAGCAATTCTCTCCAAACTAATAATATTATTATAGGAGGAGATTTTAATGTAAACTTTGAACCTCTCCTGAATGACAACTGGGATCTCTCAGATGAAGAAGATAGGGTATGGGGGGTCCCTAAACTGGATTTACCACCCATTAAAAGATGGACTCAAATTGCTATCCAACTGAACTCTCTTTGTTTAAACAAGGGAGTCAGATCTGCCAATGGTAGAACGGAGGGTGACAAAAGTGGGGCAAATACCTTCAAGACTGGTGCCCGGCAGAGTAGAATAGATTACATTCTAGTTAGCCTGAGCCTGTGGAGGTATCTTCAGGATATGCAGGTTATGGATAGACTAGAGAGTGACCACAATCCTCTATCGGCCAAAATATCTTATTGGGAATCACCAGTAGCTTTAATTAGGGCGACTGACGCTGTTACTCCAGTGGACGTGGTTATCACTAATGATATGCGTCACGTCCGCTGGGCTAAAGTTGCGATCAATCAGGAGAATGTTGATTTTATAGCTGGTAAGCTTACGCAGGCAACAAAAGATATGAAGGGGATACTGGTAGCGGAGTGTCCAACCCATAATAAGGAATACGCAACCGAGATACATGAGGCCTTTTTTAAGGACCTATGATCAGTATTTGTAAAGCCTTCCTTAAAAAGCGGTCCTTGTAAACAAGTCTCCCCACGCTGGTATTCAGTAGACTGCAGGCAGGCTCGCCTGGAGTTAGGTAGAGCCCTTAAAAATGGTTTGAGTTTAGATGTTTGTGTAGCCAGGGCAGCGTATAAATCAGCCATTTTTAAATCCAAGCGCTTGTGGGATGAGCAGAGGTGGGCAGACTTGCTGGAAGCAGGACATCATAAAGATCCACGAAAGTTCTGGAACACCTATAGGAGGGGCGTGGATAGCAACTCCGATAAGCCGCAGAATTGGGTTCCACAGGATAAATGGGTATCCCATTTTAAACCGCAGTTTGCGATGGCACCAGGGCAAGACTCTCATGTCGGGGTGTCTTGTATACCCTTTTTGGAGGACCCCTTTACCCTGGGGGACGTCCAGCTGGCATTGGATAACGTTGTTCCTGGTAGAGCGCCAGGAATTGACGCAATCCCAGCTGACCTATTCCTCCAAGAGAGAGATTCGTGGGGAGCATATATATTATTATTGGCAAATGCAGTGGCAAGAGGAGCACCGGTCCCCAAATCATGGAAAGGGGCTGAAATAATCCCTATCTATAAGAAGGGGGATAAATCCCTGCCTGGAAACTATCGACCAATCAGTTTGATCGATACTACCCAGAAGATCATTGGTAGGCTTATTCTAAACAAGGTCCAGGTTTGGGAGAGGGAGCACAGCATTTTGTCCCATCTGCAGGCTGGCTTCAGAAGTTGCGTTAGCACGGTCGACCAGATTTTGCATTTCACCATGCTATACTGGAAGACCGTTCTAATTGGTAAAGGCAGCCTTTATGCCGCCTTTATAGATTTAAGGGCGGCATTTGATCTGGTCCCTCGCCATACACTATGGAGAGTACTCGCTGACACGGGAATGCCAGGGGATCTTTTGTCTCTGATAGTCAGGCTCCACCAGGAGAATTTTGCCCAGATTAGGTGGGGTAGTCCTGGCAACGTCACATCTCAGTTCCCCGTGGAAACAGGAGTCCGCCAGGGATGTGTCCTGGCGCCAACTTTATTTTCATTGTACATAAACGATGTTGCAAAAATTTTAATCGATTCTAATGTGGACGCTCCTATTCTAGCTGGAGGCAAAATCCCCATATTAATGTTTGCAGACGATTGTATTATAGTTTCAAAGACCCCGAGCGGGTTACAGAAAGCTCTGAAAATTTTTGAGGATTTCTGTGCCGCCCGTGGTTTGGAAGTTAATGTTCTTAAATCCAAGTACATGTCTTTTAATGCACCCAAAGTAAGTAGGGGCACTGTACACATGAGCACTGGCCCTCTTGAGAAGGTAGAGGCATTTAGTTATCTGGGTATCTGTATTCAACAGGATTTGTCCTGGAGGCAACAGATTGATCTGGCCACCCTGAAACATCGCCAACTATCAGGGGCTTTGACTGTAGAGCATTCTAGGTCTCTGACTAGACCAGTAAGTCCGGTATTAGAGGTCTACAATGGTAAGGTAGTCAGTTCTACTCTGTATGGTGTGGAATTGTGGGGTAGTGAAAAGTTAAATGGGATGACTGTCTCAGAAAACACATTTTTTAGAAAGTTAATAAGGCTACCTCAAAGCACTCCATTGTATCCTCTGTTCTATGATTTGGGTATAACACCTTTAGCCCAAATCGCATCTTTCCGCCCAATACTATACTGGCGCCGAATTTGGACTACACCGGAATTGGAAACATACACTAGAGGGCTGATGGATGTGATCAAAAGTGATGGTTCCCGGAAAGTCAAATGGTTGGGACACATTCAAAATCTTTTAATTGAACTAGGATTAGGTGAATTGTGGAAGGATCCATTGCACGCCAGGTTTCCTCCGAAGAAGACTTTAAAGGCTTTGTATTGGAATATGGTGTCTTCAAAGATTTTTAGTACCACACCCTCACAATCCCTTGCTGGTTTATTTCTAGAAATCAAAGACTGTCCCAAACTTGAGGAATTCTGGGATGTCATTTCAAAGCCCCTTGACCGAAAGCTTTATTTTCCGTTAAGAGTGGGAAGTCTACCCGTAAGGTCGTTCTCAAATAGATGGTCTAGTGGGGGCATGGTGGACTGTCCAGCTTGCCCAAGTGTTCCTGAAACCATAGGCCACCTTCTATTCGAGTGCCCAATGTATGCAGCACCAAGGCGGAAGTGGCTAAAGCCGATGTGTAGGTCATTGGGAACAAGGGAAGGAATGACTGCAGTTAGACTTATCCGTACCAGTCCTAATATGTCTGTGTATATTGCGGTGGCAAAATACCTAGGTTGGGCATGGACGATCAGAGCCCGACTTCTGAAGGAATAACACAGTACCTAACGTTGTAAGCTGGTTGCCTCTTGTAAGAACAATATTTTGCTCATTTGTACAGTTTTTAAGGTTTTCTTACGTTTTTTAAATTATTTATTATGAAATTGGTATTTAGTTTTTCAAATGGTTTTACTACTAGAAGTCTATACATGTACTTTTATATGTGGAACATGCTTTTATGACAATTGTCGAAATAAAGCTTACTTGACTTGACTAAACATGCCTAGGGATATATGTATTTTTTTAATTTGATTGGCCTGCAAGAGATTAAATGCTATTCCAGTGTTTATTATATATAGAATTTCGCAAACTCTACCCTAGGGCATCTGAGCGCTCTACGTAGTTGGCAGAGAAATAGTTACAAATCGGTAAATGCAATTACATAGAATAGGCACAAAGACATACCAACAGTATACACCGCAGTATACTATAAACAGTGATAGTTGCACGAGTTAGATATGGAATAATCACAGATACATGTCAACAGTGCATATGAAGGATGGTGGGATATATGCACGATATAGTTCTGAGGTAGTTAAGGTAGGGTGGATCCACTTGAGTCACAGTATGTGCATATGCTAAAGTGTTGATGGGCTAGAAAGCATATAAGCATAGAATATCATATAGACCTATAATGACATTGTAGACCAGTGAATAAGTATATAGGGGATATAGTTCTGAGGTAGTTAAGGTGAGATGTGTCGACTTCAGTAACAGCGTGTGCACAAGCTAACAGTAATGCTGCGAGATGAGCAAGGGAGTATATACGCATACAATAACATATAGGCACATAATAACAATGTAAGCCAGTGAAGGAACAAAAGATCATGTAGGCCTAGTAGAACAGTGTAGACTCTCAGTCTGCACCAGAATGGTCCTACGGTAGCCAGCTCTGTGTGGGGGCCTGCGGGGGTGGTGAGGAGCTGTTGGAGGCAGAGCACGATGGGCTTCAGAAGCAGTTGTGACTAATGCAGGCAGGTCATGTCATTGTGGCATTGGCAGACAGAGCAGCGGGAGCCCCCAACAAGGGACAAGTCATCATGTCATTGAGCTGCTGGGTTGAGGGGTTGGGAGTGAGAGCAACGAAGCTCCAGGCTCGATGTAAGGGGGCGTCAGATCCTAGCTTCTGGCACACATGTGGTGTCTTTGTCATTGATGGGATGTGGCAGTAAGAGATAGGAGTGAATAGATAACTATCATGCCATTAGTAGTATTGCTTGGCATATAACCCCTGCTGCTTGTCCAGATGTGACAATGTAGTGAATGTTGTACAACTAGCATCTTTCCTTGGCTTTCATTGTGGGGTGGTTCTGAAGAAGGCAAAAGAACCAGGGTATAGAGAGATTGTACTGGGCCCTTCATTCATGTAGCATTTAAATATATATATGTTTGAGGCATGTGTGCTGTAGATACACATGCTTTGCATACTCCTGCCATCTAGTGTTGGGTCCAGATGTCTGCAAGTTGTTGTTTTTTACAAGAAGTCTTTCGAGTCACAAAGTAAGGTGACTCCTCCTCTTGGCAATAGTGTGCATGGCCCTAAACTCTATTGTAAGATTGCTTTTTTAGGTCTCGCCTGTCGATGCGCATGCGCATCGAGCAAGCGAGACTATGGGGGCTTATCCACTCTTTATCCACTGCAAGGAATCGTGGCGATTCCTTGCAGTGCCCGTGACTTTTAAGCTCAATGCGCATGCGCATTGAGCTTAAAAGCGCGTGCACGTCCGTCTTGTTTTACCCGCTCCGCCCCCTCCCCTTCCCGCCGTGTCGCATTTCTCCTCCCCTCTCCCCTCTCTTCCCTCCGTCTTGTTTGTTTATTTTACCCGCTCCGCCCCCTCCCCTTCCCGCCGTGTCGCATTTCTCCTCCCCCCTCCCCTCTCTTCCCTCCGTCTTGTTTGTTTATTTTACCCGCTCCGCCCCCTCCCCTGCCCGCCGTGTCTCCGATCCTTTCGCTTGAGGAGAAAATAACGGTAATTTACAAGCCAGTGTAATGACGCCACACATATAAACCAACAATTTCGCAAGAAAACGTCCAGCTCAGACTCCTGCAATCATAGAATAGACAACTAAATAGCACGGATCACAGACTCATTGAGGAAGTGGCCAGACCATCCTCAACTTAGTCACCAAACTGCAAACCCTACTCTCCTCCTCCTACTCTCCTCCCCCCTCCCCTTATCTGGCCTTCCCTCCGTCTGTTCCCTCTCCCCGCTCCGCCCCCTCCCCTGCCCTACCCCCCAGCAATTTGGCCTTCCACTGCGGCGTCAGTAATGGCAGGCGTTGTTTCGTCTTCCTGTGCCACTCGTGCTGCTATACCGGCCCATCGTCTGTCTCCCTCCTCGCCCCGTCGCTGTATCGCTCGTTACCCACGCTGCGTGGGGAGAAGGGGCAGGAGTTGCTTTTCGGAAACTCCCAGATCTCGCTACTTTTCTGTGGTCTTCGTTTCCGCTTGGGTTGGGAACGTACCTTGCTGGCATACACCTCTTGGGGCACGGACTTCTTTCACCCATACTCTGGGAACGGCCTGCCAGTAGTACTGCTCACCCCCTTCAGCAGGCATTTTCCTCCACGGCACACGCAGAGGTGCTGGCGCCGCTCCCGTCAGCCGCGGGCGGCATGCTTTGACTTTCTGCTCTGACCCCCACTGCAGCAAATTCTTTCAGTTCACTGCTGTGCTTGAAAAAAACCTTATCACCGGAATGCACATAATAAAAGAGGGGCACCTTTTATTATAAGTGTGCACATAGACTTTTTTGTGCTAAGTGCAAATTGCAACTTTTCAATAAATATTTTACTCTGAGTGATAGAAGGGGCTCTGTTAGTAAAAAGCTGTTACGTACTTTAGGATGCAATTTAATCACTTGTTGAGTAACATTTTAAACCCCTCACCCTCCCTCACCCACACTCACCCTCACTCACCTTCAACACCTCACCCTCACTCACCCTCACCCACACTCACCCTCACTCACCCTCAACGCCTCACCCTCACTCACCCTCAACACCTCACACTCACTCACCCTCACCCTCTCTCACCCTCTACCCTCACTCACCCTCAATACCTCACTCACCCACCCTCACTCACCCTCACTCACCCTCACTCACCCTCACTCACCCTCACTCACCCTCACTCACCCTCACTCACCCTCACTCACCCTCACTCACCCTCACTCACCCTCACTCACCCTCACTCACCCTCACTCACCCTCACTCACCCTCACTCACCCTCACTCACCCTCACTCACCCTCACTCACCCTCACTCACCCTCACTCACCCTCACTCACCCTCACTCACCCTCACTCACCCTCACTCACCCTCACTCACCCTCACTCACCCTCACTCACCCTCACTCACCCTCACTCACCCTCACTCACCCTCACTCACCCTCACTCACCCTCACTCACCCTCACTCACCCTCACTCACCCTCACTCACCCTCACTCACCCTCACTCACCCTCACTCACCCTCACTCACCCTCACTCACCCTCACTCACCCTCACTCACCCTCACTCACCCTCACTCACCCTCACTCACCCTCACTCACCCTCACTCACCCTCACTCACCCTCACTCACCCTCACTCACCCTCACTCACCCTCACTCACCCTCACTCACCCTCACTCACCCTCACTCACCCTCACTCACCCTCACTCACCCTCACTCACCCTCACTCACCCTCACTCACCCTCACTCACCCTCACTCACCCTCACTCTCACTCACTCTCACTCACTCTCACTCACTCTCACTCACCCTCAACCCCTCACCCTCAACCCCTCACCCACCCTCACCCACCCTCAACCCCTCACCCACCCTCACCCCCTCACCCTCACACAGTGCAATAGGTCTCGGAGCATTTGAGTTAGAGCTTTTAGAAATGTTTATGGCTTTTTTTTTTTAATTCTTTAGCATTGGCTACAGGAAACAAAAATGCTAAAGATTTACAAAAAAACCCATAAACAATTCTAAAAGCACTAACTCTAATGCTGCGAGACCTATTGCATTTCCAATGCTTGTTTTTTCTGCCATTTGGTTCAGACTTGTATTTCTGCACTCCGGTTTGAGACCGCTTTTCAAGTTCCTTTCAGTAACAATCCCTCATAGGTATTGTTTTGTACATACTTGTTTTCCATCTCTCACGTATCTAAATTCAGAAAACTTTGTTCATTGGGCGGAACACCCCAACTGCGGCCTTCCTGGCTAGCCGTCCAGGTTACCTTTAACTCAAGACCAACTCCATCGATGGAACAAACTGATGTAACGGATTCAGTTTTAATTCTGCCCTTGGTGCCGTTCCAAGCACCCCCTCAACGACCATCATAACATTTGCAATTTGTGCTTATTGCTGGAGCACAAAGAAGACTGTGATGCCTGTCGGTCGTTGCGATTTAAAAAGACCTTGTGGGACTACCTGGCTCGACATAGAGAAATGCAGAGGCAGAACA
This sequence comes from Lissotriton vulgaris, assembly GCF_964263255.1. NCBI lineage: Eukaryota > Metazoa > Chordata > Amphibia > Caudata > Salamandridae > Lissotriton > Lissotriton vulgaris. The sequence goes on along the minus strand of NC_141685.1, from coordinate 437,694,822 downwards.
CAAGACACCCCGATATCTTTGGTCAAGAACATATTGAACAACAGGAAGACATGGAAAAGTGGGCTGCTCAAGAAGAGGCCTTGTCCGTTCAAGATTCCAAACTTGAAATTGATCTGGAGTTCCATGATCCAGCCGTTCAAGGTGCTGTGAGTATCCAAATCCCTTTCCCCACACGAAAACCTACTTCTATTAAACAAAAGGCTTCTGGGCCACCACTGCTGTCTGGCCATGGTAGGCCCGAGTTTCTGCTTCAGCAAATACCCCGCCCTCTGGCTCGGCACCGATAACACAGATAAAGCCTTCTTGCTCCACGCTGAGACAGCACCTCTTCTCCTACCACACCATCTGCACTGAAAGAGACCGCTTCGGTTCCAAAAACTTCGGCACCGAAATATAAATCTGTTCCTCCAACACTACCGGAGCCGATCCTACAAACCATTCAAGAAAGACTTGATCCAAAACAAAAGAAAATACATATTTATCCAGACACTGTGCACACATCACAACAAATCCTGCACCAGTACCATCTTCCAAAAGGAACACTTAATTCCTACAAGACACTGGATATAAGATACTTTTGAAAGGGAAGGTATTGATGATTGGCTCCTGAGGCGAAAAGCCGGGAGCAGGGACGAATATTTTTAAAACTGCATTTTGTGTCTGAATTACTGTGTTTTTAACTGCCATCCCCTCTTACCTGCATCTTTGGCTTCCTAGAACAGCGCTACTCGCTGCAACGACCTCTTTCCTTCAGTCGCCATTCCCGAGGGCGAGGCGAGACACGCCCCCTCGGCTGGCCACACCCCCCCCAACCTCCTCACCCACCGGCATAAAGTATGTGTCTTGGTAGGAAGCGCAGCGGACGAGCGCAGCGGGCGCGACTTTTGCGCGCCGAAGGCGCGCCTAGGGCAAGCCCGTCTGCGCCCGTCCGCGGCCGGACGGGGCTAGGGACACGACACCATGATAAAACATTGTCTTATTCCTCAAAGGAACTTATCACCCTCCAAGGCCGCTGGCCCCTTCCTGATTCCACCCACAGGCTCGTCTCCTCACTAGGCCTCGCTCCCTCCTCTTCCTCCCCCACGACACCACATCCTCCGCTGCACACCCCCCCCGTCACCTTGCCCCCCCACTCGACCCTCACCCCATCATTCCGCCTTTGTCTATATATCTACTCAATACCAGGTCGGCGGTCAAACACCATCATGAGCTGTTCGTCCTACTCGATTCAGAGAAACCTGACTTACTGCTCCTGACCGAAACCTGGTACTGTGATTCCTCCCTCCCTGTTCTCCTGGCCACCTTACCCCCCTCCTATGTGGCCTTACGTGCCGACCGCCCAGCAGGCAGGGCTGGCGGTGGGGTCGCCTTAATTGCTCGGTCGGAATTGAATTTCCAATCACTTCCCTTTCCCCCCATTCCCCCTGTTGACTTTTTGGTAGTCCGCTCTCTTTTATCCTCCCCGCCCATTACTTGTCTTTTAATGTATCGCCCTCCTCAGCCTTCGCCATCGTTCCTACCGGCATTTCAAGACCTGGTGTCCAACCTGGTGATCAACTACGCCTCGGTCTTGGTGCTGGGAGACTTCAATTACTGGCCCTCAGACCCTCATGAATGTACGTCCTCAAAAGAATTTACAGAATCTCTCCTGTCTCTCAACTTCACACCGCATATAACTGTTCCCACTCATTCCCATGGGCATATACTCGACCAGGTCTGGTCTCTCAATCTCCCAGTGGCTTCGGCGGCAGTCTCTCCCTGCCCCTGGTCCGACCATGCCCTTATCTCCCTCTCCATTCCCCGTAATCCGGTATTAAAAACCCCGCATGCCAAAAACACCTGGGCGCGGAACTGGAATAGACTGGATCTCCCCTCCTGACCTCTCTGCTTCGTAACTCCTCTCCCACCCTCCCTTGCTTATCTTCTACCTCCCAAGCCAAGGCCATAAACACCTGGTTGGCTGGGGGCTGTGACTCAATGGCTCCCCTCCGTCGCATTTCCATCCGTCGACCTAAGGATTCTAACAGATGGTTTAACGACCACCTGAAAGAGCTTAAATTGAGCACCCGACGGGCGGAGAGGCAATGGAGGAAAAATTACTGTCCTCTATCAAAAACTCACTTCCTCACATCACTGGCCAAATATAAAACAGCAATCCTTGCCGCAAAAACCACCCATTTTTCTGCTAAAATAGCGTCTGCTGAAAATAAACCCAGGGAAATCTTTGGCATAGTGAATGACCTGGCATTCTCAGATCGAACCTCACCCCAAATCCCTCCCTCCCAGCTTCTTTGTGATCAACTTAACACCTACTTCCTGGATAAAATCGTTACCATCAAGGCCAATATTCCACCACCTTCACCTGCATTTGTTGATCCTTCCCCCCCCCACCGTTCAATGCCTTCTCACCTCCATCCCCCCCCTCTTACTCAGGAATCATTTCTGGAGATCCTCCCCAGAGTGAAGTCCGGGTCCCCGGCGGATGTCTGTCCGGCACGTATCCTGCAGCAAATTTACTCCTGCTGTTTTGAACCCCCCATCGTCTTCCTTAACAGCTCCTTAGCACAGGGCGTAGTGACCCCTGCGCTAAAGGCAGCCACGATAGTACCCATCTTGAAGAAACCTGGCGCGGACCCTTCCATCTCGGCCAACTATCGCCCCATCTCCCTGCTGCACTTTTTGGGCAAGGTGATGGAACGCCACGTCACCGTGGTACTGAGCGCCCATATTGAGACCAATGGGGGGCTGGCATCACGCCAGGCCGGTTTCCGTCCCAGACATTCGACCGAATCGGTTGTGGTCTCAGTCCTAGATAACCTCAGAAAGGGCATGGATGATAACAAACACCAGGCACTGGTCCTCCTTGACCTGTCCGCCGCCTTTGACACGGTGGACCATACCATCTTACTGTCCCGTGTCAGGGCGGCTGGAATAGGGGGATCAGCCCTGGTTTGGCTCTCCTCCTTTCTGAGGGACCGCACCCAGGCAGTGCGGCTAGGCAACTTCTCTTCCACTCCCCTCCCTGTCACTTGCGGTGTCCCCCAGGGATCCTCTCTTTCTCCCCTACTTTTCAATCTCTATATCTTTCCTCTTATCTTCGCGCTCCAGCAGCTGGAGGTCACCGTGTATAACTATGCGGATGATCTCCAGCTCATCTTTGATCTATCCTCTTCTCCCCTCTCTATCTCTAACTTCCAGTCTACTATGACATTCATCAGGGACTGGATGAACCACAACCATCTTAAGTTGAACCCGGATAAAACCGAGTTGGTTCTCACCGGTGGTTCATCCAGCCCCTGGAACTCTCTCTTCTGGCCCCCTTCTCTGGGTCCCACACCTTCCCCCTCATCCACGGTCAAAACACTGGGTGTCAAAATGAACCACCAGCTCACTCTCCACTCACAAATCAGCTCCGTGGTTTCCTCTTGTTTTCTCACCCTCCGCACCATCCGCTCTGTTTCCCGCTTTTTCTCCCCTCAGGCACTCAAGATCATTATGGCCGCCCTGGTGATATCAAGGCTGGATTATGCCAACGCCCTCTATCATGGCATTCCAGCTTACAGTCTGCGTAGACTTCAGTCGATCCAGAACCAGGCGGCCCGGCTGGTTTACGGCCTCCCACGCTACCACCATTCCACCCCCCTTCTTAGGGAGCTTCACTGGCTTCCCATAAAAGAACGTTCCCTTTTTAAGATTGGCTGCATGGTCTTTCAGGCCCGTCAGGGCACTGCCCCCGCTTTTATCTCTTCCTTAATAAAACCCTATGTTCCCACAAGAGAGCTCCGGTCTTCCTCTAAGTCCCTTCTTCAGACCCCCCGCTTTACACGTAAAAAGTGGGGTGGGGCAAACTTCTCCACTTTGGCCCCAACATTTTGGAACTCCCTCCCTGACCATCTTCGTTCTGCTACCCAGTACCTCTCCTTTCGTAAAGATCTAAAAACCTTCCTCTTCAATCAGGCTTTCCCCGCTTAGATCCTCATTCCTATCACTCTTGTCTTCTCCCTCAGCTGCCGATCCTGCTCACTAGCGCCAAGAAACCGCATGGTGTACGTTGCGCTTTATAAATGTTTTAAATTAGAAATTAGAAGGAGGACGTGGCTACCAGTCCCCTGCACCCCATTCCTCCTTCTCCACTACCATATTCACCTGTACCCTTGGTACCTTCTTCACCTACAAACTCTAAATATTACACCTTCACACAGACCCAGATGCAGATATAGGGGATGACAATAATTATGAAGGACCACCAAGACCCCTGGCAGGATAATGATATAGATCCTCCAGGGGAGACAGATCCCGATCTTTATCCTGCAAAACCCTCACCTGCTGATAATTCCTCATATCAGGAGCTCATAGCCAGGGCAGGTGCATATTATGGGGTCACTTTACACAAGGAAGCCTCAGAAGAAACCTTTTTATTTGAAACCTTAGGTACTTCATACAAAACATCTGTCTCCTCCAATGTTAAAGGGAATGATGCACCATGGAGAGGATATTTTTAAGGATCCTGCACAAGCACACATATTACATCTAGGGTGGACGAAAAGTACAAACCCCCACCATCTGACCCATTTCTTATTAGAGGTCCGCTTCCACCAGACTCATTGGTTGTGTCTAATGCTCGCTAAAGAGCAAACTCACAAACAGCTGATGCTCCACCTCCTGACAAAGTCAAAGCTGATAGATGCTTCAGGCAAAAGATTAGCTGCACAATCAGCCAATCACTGACGTATAGCCAATACACATGGTCTTCTTGCCAGATACGACCGAGCTCACTGGGATGAGATGGAAGAATTACTTTAATATCTCCCAGAGAAGCATAAGAAAAAGAGGCAGGATTTAGTGCAGGAAGGAAAATTAATGTTCCGAGGCGTATGAGCTGCAGATTGTACTCCTCCTTTTTTTTTTTTTTTTTAAGTCCTCATTTTGCAACTTTTAAGTAAGTAGATATCAGGGTCCCCCTTTCCCTTTCTTCTCTTGCCTTCCCACCTTCCTGGTGGATTCCGGAATTTTTCTTAATGGGAAAATTGGGTCCCCTTACTTCCATTTACTTATTTTGAAGGTTACTTTCCGGGGTTGATTGAGCTAGCCATTCTGGCTACTCTATTTGGCCTTCAATTGAATTGTTGCTTGCACTAATCATAGGACTCGGGGGGGGGGGGGGGGGGGACAGAGGATAAAACATCCAGAGAGCCACCTCATTTTCGTTAAGTCTTTAGCCGCTAAAATGATGATTCTCCCATAACTCCCCAAATTTGTATTTTTTAGAAAATGGTTTCTTCTTTTTATCTAACCTATAAATTCTTAAAATTGACGTGAGCCACTCACCCTTAGTAGGTGGGCTTGGCATAATCCACTTTAGACAAATCTCCCTCCTAGCCAAGAGTTAAAATAAACACTAGATTTTCTTCATGTTTTGTTAATTTGACTACTGAGGGAGAGCCAAATACCCCAAATAATACTAAATCAATACTCAGTTAGCCTTTTCCCCAAAACCTCTTCGATAGTCTTACCCACTTCCTTCCAGAAACCGTCGAGCTGGGGGCACTGCCAGAACATGTGCAGGTCATTGGCCTTCATTAAACCACATTTTGGACATGACTTCACCGTAGCTCCGCTGAATTTGGATAATTTTTCCGGCGTCCAATAAGCTCTGTGGGTGGTATATAAGTGGTTTCTTTTTAATGCCGCAGATGTTACTATTGACCAGCATTTACTCATTGATACTTGCCATAGGTAGTTCGTATCCAACGTTGGCAGCTCTTTCCCCCAAATTCTCTCCGGAATCCGAAATTCTTCCTCCCCTGCAACTATGAGAGCCCAATACCAGAATGATATTTCCTTCTTGAAAGGTTTTTCCAACATTTTCTTTTCCAGTAGGATATTGCCAGTTTTGTTTTCCTTCACGGACTTTGTCCAGCTCAAGAGTTGGTAATACTTAAATTTAGAGAGTGAGGAATTTGTGGTTTGATTCAGAATCTCCCACTCCAAGAGTTTATTCTGATATAGCAGTTGTCCCCATGTCGCTATTCCTGCTGTTTTTAGGGGAGTTGCGAGGGAGTCTTTAAGACACTCCGGTGTAGTGGGTGAGTTCCATATTGGGGCTTTATCACTATAGAGTGGAATATTCACTGTCGATCTGATACAGTACCAAGATTTAGCCGCTGCCCTCAGAGTCTTCAATTTAATTTTTTTGAAAAATTTCGGGTGACCGAATTTAAAAAAGAAGTGGCTAGTATTCTTGGTTAACTTCTGTAAATATAATGGGTAATCTTCATATGGACCTAGCATAATTCTTATATTTTTAAATTGAAATGCTCTACAATATTCCAGGATGTCCGGGGTAGCTAACCCTCCCTGATTTTTCCTTCTCCTTATTTTAGTCCAAGCAATTCTAGGTTTTTTGGATGACCATATAAAGCTTGATAACTCTCCCTGGATTTTCTTTGTGTTTCCTATTAAATTCTAGCGGGATTGCACCAAAAATAAAAGTAAACTTAGGCAAGATTGACATTTTTAGAATATTTGATTTCCCTAAAATCGTTAGGGGCCTTTCCATATATTCAATAATCTCTTGACCTCCAACTGTATCTTCTGGAGATTAACTTGTGCTACCTTATCTAGTTCTTTGACCAAGTCTATACCCAAATATCTGATTTTTTCTTTATTATAAGGGCTTTGATAGTTCTCATTCCAAGTCATGGTTTCTGTTTTGGACTTGTTTATTAATGAGCCCGATATTTTCCCAAATTTTGTTAATGTATCCTCAGTAGCTATGAGAGCCTCCTCTAGATCAGATGTAAAAATCATGAGGTCATCGGCATAAAGAGACACCTTTTTACGCCAGTCTTGATATAAAAAGGGAACAATGTCAGGGTGATTCCTGAGGCATTCTGCTGCGGGCTCGAAGTATAAATTAAATAGTATTGGGGATAAGGGACAACCCTGGCGTGTCCCCCTCTTAATTGAGATTTGGTCAGTCAATTCCCCATTTATTAAAATTCTGGCTTTAGGTAGGTTGTAGATATTTTCTACCATCTTTAGGATATTAGTTCCTACATCAAATTTTTTTAACACCTCACGTAAATATATCCAATTAACTCTGTCGAACGCTTTTGCAGCGTCAACAGTAATTATGGACAGAGGAAGTTTCTCGCTCATAGCTATATCCACTGCTCCAATTAGCTCATGAGTTAATTCTTGTAGATGTCTTCCCGCAATAAAACCTTTTTGATTAGAGTTAATCAAAGTGCCTACTACTCGTCCAAGTCTCTTTGCCATTATTTGGGTAAAAATTTTATAATCACAGTTTAGTATAGATATAGGGCGATACGACTCACATTTCTTAGGGCTTTTACCTGGTTTTAGGAGGACTGTGATGGTTGCATCATTCCACGACTCTGGGAGGCTGCAATTTTGTGTCACTAAAGTATCCTTTAGTTTGATATATAGCTCATTTGGAAGGGCATCTGGCCCTGCGGCCTTACCTCTTTTTAGATTTCTTATAATTCCCATTACTTCATCCGTGGCTATTTCAGTGTTTAACTCATCTTTCATTTCTTGTGATAAATTAGGAAGATTTTGTGTGTCTAAAAATTTATTTATCTCTTCCTCTGTTGGATTACAGTCCTCAGAGTAAAGATTCCCGAAGAAGGCTGTAAATTCTTGCTTTATTATTTCTTCTTCTGCTCCATTATGCACTGGATTACTAGGGTCTATGTAAGCGATTTTATTTCTGGACCTTTCTGTTCTTATTTTCCATGCTAATAGTTTTCCACAGCCTTCCCCGTATTCATAATGAGCCAACTTACTGGAATCCCATCTTTCTTTAATTCCATCTTCCAGGATTTCAGACAGTTATTCTTTTTGCTTGATTCTTTCTGATTCTAGTTCCACCCTCCCAGGGTCTGTTAAGATCTGTTGATCTATAGCGATGATCTTGTCTTCTATTCTTTGGATCTCTTTTTTAAACTCTTTTGATTTGAGAGGCAAGACCCATAATCACTCCTCTAATCACTGCTTTATATGAGTCCCAGACTATATGAGATGGGGCACTTCCATTATTTATCTCAAAAAAGCAGTTAGTTTCTTGCCTAAGTTTAGTGATAATATCAGGGTTTAGGAGAACCGAGCGATCCAATGTCCATCTTGGGGGTTTCATTACTTCTTTTAATGATATTGTCAGTTGGACCGCTGAGTGATCTGAAAGGTGTGCTGGTAGATGGGCCACTTGTTGAGTCTTTTCTAACAGATCTTGGCCTATTAGAAAAAAATCTATTCTAGATTGTATCCCTAATTTTTTGTTCTTGAACGTAAAGTTCTCTATTTTATCTCCTTTTTCTTTCCATATGTCAATTAGATTTAGGTCCCTTTTATAGATTTTCAACCATTCTCTCATTTTTGGCAGGTTTGCTTGTTTTCCCCTTGGGAACCGGTCAGTTCCCGGGTCCGGGATGATATTAAAGTCCCCTTCCATAATAAGCAAGCCTGGTACCGAGATTAGATGATTAAATAAAGTCTGCAGAGGAGAAGGGTCATCTAGGTTCGGGCCATAATATCCCACCACCGATAGGGACTGATTGAGCACTCGAATGTTGGCTATCGCCCATCTTCCCTTAGGGTCCATTTCTGTGGATTCTAATCTAGCTTTCAAAGAAGTTTTAAATAGAATAGCAATTCCCTTTGTGACACAATCTTGATTAGTGCATACATAGGAGTCCACCCACCTCAAAATTTTCACTATCTCCTCCCACTCTTTCTTCAAAAGGTGTCTCCTGTAGGATTATTATCTCACTATCTATTGATTTTAAATATTCCAAGATCTTTCTCCGTCTACTCTTTGTGCGTAGCCCGTTTACGTTCCAGGAGGTTATCTTTATTTCTTTTACCTTCTGAATTATTTCCTTTTTCTATGTCGCCATTTCCCGGATTTCTCCTTCTTTGTTTTTCCAAAGTTTTTACGAGGACATTTTTTTGTTTTTATTTTTACCCTATCTTGCTCCCCACCCACGTGTATTTCCACCTCTTTTTGTCCCCCCCTCTCTTTCTTTTTTTTTTAGAGTGTGGTTATTAGAGTTTAAGTAAAAGTGAAAAAGAAGAAATAACAAAAGTGGGGAGACACACCCACCCTCCCTGGGGAAGCCTCCCTTTCCTCCTTTGGGCTCTATTTCTGGCCCCTTTTGAGCTCCTTACCTAAATTCCTATTTCTTGAGATGCGCTACTACTATTTAAATTTACGGAGGTAACTATATACTCTGCGTTTAGATTTGTGTTACAGATTGGATCTTGATCTGGTCACGCATAAGCTCCATGAGTGCTTCTACTTCTTTCGGGTCTTTAAGATTATGCATTTTATTCCTCCACATTATTCTAAGAGAGGCAGGAAATTTCATCTGTACTGTTGCGCCTAGAGACTTTAATTCTGGCATCAATTGACCTAGTTCCCACTGCCTGTCCTGTGTAGCTTTTGCGATGTCAGATCGGATTTTAAAAGACCAATTATCTTTACTGATGTCTCCTCCTTTCAATGCTTCGCTCAGGAACCTTTCTTTAATAGTATATGTCTTTAAAATTCACTAGGATTTTCCTCGGGTTCTTTCTCTCTTTTGTTTTGCCAAAGGGGTCTCGGTGTACCCGTTAGATGTCATCACCTAGCCCAAGTGTCTTACTCCATGGAAAATGTTCTTCCAATAATGTACTCTCGATCAATGGTGAGGGAGGAAGGAATTCGTGATCCGTTCAATTCCCTGGTATAAATATCAACTAATCAAATGTGGAAGGATCACTTGTCCTGCATTGGAGGATCACTTGTCCTGCATAACATTGGGTATGCGGTCTCGGTACTCGTCCCAATAAAAAACCCTCATTAACGTGTTGTTTTTGTGGTTGTCTCTGAGCGGTATATTTTCGTTCTCCGCTTCTTACACACGTTTTTGCAAAATCATGGGGTTTAGTGGTTTTGCAACCTCCACCAGGAGGTAATACCCTTTGCTATAACAGTAGTGACCAGAGATGGTGCTCGTGAAATAGTGAAGTGGATTTAAAAGTCTCTCGGTTCCGGATATAACTTTTTATTCGTTCCGGGGTCTTTTGAGACAGTAAAACTATTAGAGGTGATTGAGGAGCTTGTTATGGCTCTATCACGCAATGATTGTGAATAAGGTCGACATGTTTCAGCCCTTGTTCGCCAACAGGTCGGGTGGGCTTTCTTCAGGACCAGGGTGAGGTGGAAAGGTGAAGGATACTCCTAAGAATTACTTGGTGTATCTCAATTCAGAACGTCATTCATTAGTGTTCTGACAAGGTCCTTTACTGGTACCTATGGGAAAAGGATGTATAGAATGTGATAGCTAAAATAAACAAAGGGAGGGGATATGGGAAAACTGTAACATTATTTACAATGATATACACTAACCAGTGTGGTAGGGTATGATTGATTTTGTGCTCGCTCTCCAACCCCTGTACAGTGGGTCAGGTCAACTCTCTCGGTAACTTAGGCAAACTGAATGTTTTTAGCAGTCAGGATTTTGCATGGATACTGACTGTCTCGGTTTTAGTTGAAGAACGACCATCGTTTGTCTTGTATAGAAACATTCATAAGTTCTCATCAGTCATTCACTCATTCATTTGCAGGCTCGAAGGCGTATTTCATGTACCTTCTTTTTTATTTCATACATACACCATCTATTCTGGGAAATGGTTCAAATATCAACAACACCCCTTCCAGTGAGTGTCATTCCAGCATGCTATTGGCTTCGTCGTGCTCGTTTTGTGCTTCCTATTATTTTCTAGGGCATGCGTATTTTTAGGAACATTTAAGTGCGTGATTCTGCGCGCTACTATGACGCGTGCTCTTAATATGCACATACCTTTGTTTTGGTCTACTTTGACCTCATCGGAATCTGTGTGGGTCAGCGGGGGCCTAATACAACAAAATAGAACTCAGTATATCTTGTTTTCAGGGTAATACATTACGGTTTTGTAGCGGTCGTTCTCTCTGCTACCTTCGGCCACCTCGTCACTCGTCTTGTGCTGACTCTGCCACTGCAGTCCCGGAAACGAATTCTACTTCCGGGTTCAGTGTTTAAGTTCATATTGAGGGATAAACATAGTTAACAGACTACGCTGAGTCTTTTTTTGAGATATTCGTTCCGAATTATTTCTTTTATATTAATAGGTCGCACTTTTTTAAATTATTTTAAGAGATGTTAAAGAAGCTATGATTTTTAGGAGCAGGTTGTTGTTGACAGTATCTCTATTCACTTGTAGATACTTCCCCATGGGATGCTATCATTCAGTCCTTCGCGATCTGTGCCCAACCTATGCACCCATCTTTGCTCTTTTTCAAAGAGGATGCTTTCTGCATTATGGTCTTTTTGGGACAGGGTTTCCAAGACGACCCAGATAAGGTCATTTACTGTGTGTCTTGCCTCCAGGAAGTGTGTTGACATTTTCGTTGTTGCTTTTTTACACTTGATGTTGCTTTTGTGTTCACATTGGCGAAGCTTTACTTTCCTGCAAGTCATGCCTATGTAACGTTTGTCGCAGGGGCATGTGATCATATAGATCACATGGCTCGTGTTACAATTTGTATGATTCCGTAGTTGCCATTTCAGATTTGGTAATAGTTGAATCTCCTTTGTTACCTTCGGATAATAATAATGTAACCACAAAGTTTTTTATATTTGAGCCCTCTTTGCCTTCCGGAACATTAAGAAGTCTGAGGTTGCATCTTCGAGATTGGTTTTCCAAAGCCTCCAGCTCCTCAATATTTCTGTCCTTAGCTTTCAGGGATCTAATTTCCTTCTCAGTTGTTTCCATCTTTTTGTTCATTCCTTCCAACACTCTTTCCGTTGTAGATACTCTCTCTCCTAGATCGTTGAGCTTAGCGTCCAGCTTCTCAAACTTATCATGCATCTTGTTTTGGTTGCTTTCCGAGATCTCAAATCTTGCTCTCATCTCTTCCATCATTTTTTCTAAAAGAATCTCTGTGTTGTTACTAGGAATAGCTTGTGCAGGTTCCGAATCAGTGACCTGATTCCAAGAGGTTGACTTAGGCAGATTTACACATACATTGTTACCAGGACTTTGTGTCGGGCTTTGAAGTGGGCTCGAGGTTGGGCTAGGGGCCAAAATAGCTTTGGGATTAGTACCTTTATTAAACTCGGGACTGGAGGAGTGAGCTGGGACTGGTTCCTGGGTGGGGCAAATGTCCTGTTCAGTCGTCACCCCTCCTGAGCTTACCCGGTTGGATACTAATTCGGTATCATGGCTGTTTTCCATTTCCAAATCCAACTCCAATCCTACTTCGCCTTCAGGTGCAACTGGTGTATGGTTGCTTTTTTCACCGCTACTGTTTTGGATCTTAAAATAAGACCTCAGTGAAGGAGTAACTTTAACCTTAGGAGCTTTACTCTCTATACCTGCCTCTTTGTTGTCCCTTACTTGACCTTTTCTTTTGTTAGATTTATTTACTTGAGGCTTCAAGGCTTTACGAGTTACTCTCCTGGTAATTTTAGGTATCACCGGTTGTTTAGCGACTGGTAGGTAGCTTGTTTTGAGGAATTGTCTATTTCTAAGGCAATAAGCAGACCTAACCTTATCGTCGGAATTACCTAGAACTTGGGCCGAACTTAAGTCTTTTTTTATTTATATCTTTTCTATGCGTCTCCTTAGTTTTTTTCTCAACATCCCCCGGGGGGAGTCAAACCAGACCGTACTCCTTTCTTCTGGGTTGGGGCTGCCCCTGCTGGTGCCACAATACAAACACTAGCTACGGGGACAGGGGAAACTGTCTCATTAACACTCACGTTTTTCCCCCTCCACTTTTGCTGAGGTTACACTCACTTCACTCACTTCTCTTTCTTTACTCTGATTGGGAATTATATGTAACGAAAACTGGGTAGTTAACAGGTCTTTTATGTTTTTGTCTAGAGTGAGACAGTTCAAACCCTTCACTATTTCAACATCTAAGCCCCTCTGTAATGTGCTAGGCAGTACTATTATTTCTGATGGTTTCCCTGTTTCCAAGCAATTACCTTCTCTGCCCAGAGCTGAACTCAGAACAGGGAGTCCTCCCACAGCCTTCCCAGCCTTTCCTCGCAGGAAGACAGCAATGCGGCTCGCAGCCTTCCGACAGCACCGTCGAGCCTCTGAAGCCGCCTCCCACCAAATCACAGCTGAGTGAGGCGAGGACGAGGGACTGGCTCCGCAGGGTCCCCGCTCCACCGGATTCAATCCTGTTCCCTCTCTCCCACGCAGACAAACTGCTTCCTCTGCCAGCTCACCAAACATTTCCTGAATGCGGCGCTGACACGCTGTCTTCAGATCCGAACCAGCCACGCCGGGTCTCAAACCGATCCTCCGACCCCCGTCTCACCTCCCGGCAAGCTCCAATGCACAGTCCCAAACTTTCCCAAGACTATCGGCAAGCTGCTGCAGGAGCGAGCAGTGGAGGTGAGGTGCTGTGCTCTATTCCTTTGGCCTTAGTTTCACATTAGTTTCATATTGCGGAAAATCCTAGATTCCGGGCCGCTCGTAGCCGCTTCTCTCCATAAGCTTTCTATGCAAAAAAGGTGCGGAGCTCACGACCGGCGTTAGCGTCCGGCCGCCATCTTCCCCCAACTCGCAGATTGTACTCTTAGCATTAGATCGCCACATGGTTTTGGGCACGGATGATTGCATGTTGTTGTCGTCTTGGAAGAAGTCTATGGAGTCACAAGATAGGTGACTCCTCCCTTGGATGATAGTGTGCATGGGCATCGACTCCATCCTTAGATTGTTTCTTTCCGCCACTGGGTTCGGATGAAAGTTTTCCGCTCCGGCTAGAAATAGACTTTTCAAGCACTTCGAAGCGCCAAAAAAAAACTTCCCAAAACTCTCCAAACTACTTTCGATATCGACTAACATTGTTTCGACTCAATCAGCTCGATTCCAGTTGTCGACGTGGGCCGTTGGGCCTATCCACGCCGTGAGGCCTACACCTCATGGAAAGGACGCCATTCAAGAGATGCCCCGGGTGTGGAGCAAAGTTTCCACGCAGTGACCGCCACGAGCTCTGCAACCTGTGCTTATCGCCAGAACACGAAGAATCCAGCTGCACAGCCTGCACGTCCTTTCGATCCAAGAAAACCATTAGAGATCAGAGGGTCCGTCGACACGACATGCAGAGATCAGCTCCGGAACCGGTGGATATCTTCGACGAGGAGGTTCCGCTCGTACCCGAAGAAGATGCAGATGACTCCATACCATGGGGTCAGCGCTTGAGTACTACTGCCCCTGCACCACACACAGAACCCAGATCGAAGGCAAAGGTCAACCCTCCGCCTCCGGGGCCCAGTCGCGACCGAAAAACCACTTTGACAGCCCCACCTTCGGGCCCGGCTCCTAAGTAAGTAAGCTTTCTGGTAGCTCGGTACCGAGCAAGCCGCATGCGCCGATCCCACCAGCTCCCTCTTTACTGAAACCGAAAGAAGTCTCGGCTCAGAAACCGTCTACTTCTAAAGACAAGGGTATGAAGCCAGCGTTCGAAGCCGACGAGACCAGCTTCCACTCCGAAAACATCGTCTTCGGTGCCGAAACAGACAAGGCCTGATTCTGACATGTCCAAGCCCTCGAAACGGCCTACGACACCGAAAACTACGCCAAAGGACACTAACAACTCCTAAGGCTAAAGACAAGCAGCAACCTAGTCAGGTACCGAAAAAATCGGCGCCGACAAAGGTTCCACAAGGAGAAGAACTTTTCCAGTCAGATCCTCTGCAAAAGATCGACATTGACCCAAAGACAGGTCAGGTGTCCACTACACCACACAAGAAGAGGACGGCAGATGAAACATCCACACCTGTGGTTCCTGCCAAGAAGGACTCTGCCACATCCCCTATGCACCCTTCTTCACATATACTTCCTTCTCCTTCATCTCCTGCTCCTCTTAACAATTCACCACAGAGATCTCCTTCACATTCTCCTCTTTTATCTTCACACTCCCCTCAAAATGATGAGTATAGTTAAGGAAGAGGGATAGACACAGATGAGCCTTTCCCATACCCTACAGATGATAAAGACTGGGAGTTCCCAGACCCACAGGATATACCAGATATTCCTGACCCGCAGTCATACCCATCAAAACCACCTCCTCCAGAAGATAACATCGGCTTTGGGCACCTATTGAACAGAGCTGCCATTTACCATGGGGTTACTATGCATTCTGATGAGGCAGAGGAAGATTTTCTATTAGACACATTTGAACAATCGCAATGATCTGTTCAAATTCATCCTATGATCAAAGGGGTCATCAAACATGCTCCAGAAATTTTTAAAGACCCTGTACGTACTAGGATTTTAAACCCTAGAATTCAGAAAAAAATATAGGCCTGCACCTGCAGATCCAACCTACATTAAAGGACAACTACCATTAGATTCACTAGTTGTGTCAAATGCAAGGAAGAGAGCAAAATCAGAAACTTCAGGTGAGGCACCCCCACCTGACAAAGAATGCAAGGTCATAGATGCCTCAGGCAAAAGAATAGCTGCGCAAGCTACCAACATATGGCGTATAGCTAATACACAAGCCCTCCTTTCTCGGTATGATAGGGCTCATTATGATCAGTTGGAGAAACTGCTAGAACATCTACCTGACCAATATAAGGCACAGGCAAATGATCTTATACAAGAAGTCAAGCTTTTTTCTAATGCCTCAATCAAGTGCGCACTAGATGTAGCAGATACTGCATCTAGAGCTGTAAATACTAGTGTCGTACTTGGAAGACATGCGTGGCTACGCATTTCAGGGTTTAAACAGGAAGTGCAAACTACCATTTTAAATCGACCATTTAATCAAAACCAATTTATTTGGACCAGAAGTAGACACAGCACTTGAAATAATGAAGAATACAGACACTGCCAAATCTATGGGAGCTTTACAGTCCACACAAACTAGAGGTTCCTTTCGTCGCTCCTTCTATAGAGGGGGGCTCCAAACAAACTGGTGCAGACAATACAACATCCTTCAAATCTAACACACAAACATCCTCTAACAAGGGATATTTTAGAGGAGGATATAGAGGGAATAACAACAAAGGAAGAGGTCGGGGTAACAACAATAATCGAACCTCTTCCACCACAAAACAGTGACTTCCCTCTGCCCCCCCAACAGCATTCCACTCCTGTGGGGGGCAAATTAATGCAATTCCAGCCTGTCTGGAACTCCATCACAAAAGACAGGTGGGTAAGACAGATTATCTAGTATGGCTCCTGCCTAGAACTTACAGCAACCCCTCCACACATACCACCCAGGCAGCGTCCAATGTCTACAGAACACCTTACTCTGCTCAAACAAGAAGTTCTGTCACTTCTACAAAAGGACGCAATACAAATAGTTCCTTTACAAGAACAAGGAACAGGGGTTTACTCGCTGTACTTTCTAATTCCCAAGAAGACTGGACACTAAGACTAATTCTCGACCTCAGGCCCCTAAATCATTACATACAATCAGATCATTTTCATATGATCACTTTACAACAAGTGCTCCCACTGCTGCAACAAGGCGATTTCCTTACAACACTAGACCTAAAGGACACCTACTTCCACCTTCCTAAACATCCTGCTCACAAAGTATCTAATGTTTGTACTTGAAGGAAAACATTATCCGTTCAAAATACTTCCATTCGGAGTGACAACGGCACCACGAGTATTCACAAAGTGCCTAGCAGTAGTAGCAGCACATCTCAGGAGACAACAAATACATGTCTTCCCTTATCTAGATGATTGGCTCATAAAAGCCAAGTCATTCAATCAGTGTGTTCAACACACACATCGGACAATTCAAACATTGTACGACTTAGGGTTCACAATCAACTACACCAAGTCGCACCTGCAACCCTCTCACATACATCCGTATCTAGGGGCTACAATAAACATGTCTACAGCTGTAGCGTATCCCAGTCCAGCAAGGATACAGAGCATTCAAGCCTCAGTCACAGCCTTTCAACAGCAACAATCTCTCAAGCCAGAGTGTTCATGAGACTAATAGGCATGATGGCATCTTGCATCTTCATAGTACCATATGCAAGACTGCAAATGCGTCCGTTACAGGAATGTCTCTAGCACAACAGTGTAACCAGGCTCAAGGTCAACTAACAGACCTGGTGTTGGTAGACAGCCACACACATCGCTCTCTGCAGTGGTGGAACACCAAAAACTTGACAAAAGGGCGGCCGTTCCTCGAACCTGTTCCACAACTAGTGCTCACAGCAGACGCATCCCTCACAGGATGAGGAGCCCATCTCCTACTTCATACAACTCCAGGACAATGGAACAGTCAACTAAAATTGTTCCTTATCAGCCATCTAGAGCTGCTAGCAATATTTTAGCACTCAAAACATTCCAAGTACAGAACAAAGCTGTCTTGATCCGGACGGACAACATGACAGCCATGTATTATATACATAAACAGGGGGGGACACACTCTCTACAACTGTCCCAGCTTGCACAGAACATTTGGAGATGGGCCATTCCACAGAACGTATATCTGTTGACAGAGCACCTTCCAGGAGTTCACAATCAGATAGCAGATATTTTGAGTCGGCAGACACAACAAATTCACGAATGGGAACTACATCTGCAGGTTCTTCAACCATTCTTTCACAAGTGGGGTCATCCAGACATAGATCTGTTCGCCACACACTAAAACGCAAAATGCCCAACCTTCGCCGCCACGTTTCCACACCCGCTGTCCAAGGGTAATGCGATATGGATGAACAGGTCAAGCAGATTTGCGTATGCTTTTCCACCACTACCACTAACACCATTAGTAGTACGCAAGTTCAGACAACAGTCTCTCAAACTAATCCTAGTAGCTCCCACATGGGCACGCCAACCGTGGTTCACCACACTGCTAGAACTATCTCTAGTTCCACACCAAAAGCTACGACTGACTCCATTCCTGCTAACGCAGAACCATGGAGACATCCAGCATCCAGACCCAAATCAACTGGATCTGGCTCCTGAAATCTTAGAGTTTGGTTATCTTAACCTACCACCAGACTGTATGAACATTATTAAAGAGGCCAGGAGACCTACTACCAGAGCTTGTTATGCTGCTAAATGGAAGAGATTTGCCATTTATTGCAACAATAACCAAATTGATCCCCTGGATGCATCCATCCAGAATATCATTTGTTACCTTTTACATTTACAAAGGTGTAACTTGGCATATTCCTCCATACGCCTGCACCTTGCAGCAATTGCAGCATATTTACAAAATAGACAACATCTGTCTCTTTTCAGAGTGCCTGCAATTAAAGCATTTATGGAAGGATTAAAAAGAATCATCCCACCCAAGTTGCCACCTTCTCCAGTATGGAACCTAAACGGTGTTCTTACAAGACTCATGGGGCCCCCTTTTGAGCCTTTACATAAATGTGAACTGCAATTCCTCACGTGGAAAACAGCTTTCCTTATTGCTATTACCTCTCTTAGAAGAGTAAGTGAGATACAAGCATTTACAATACATGAACCATTTTTACAACTACATCGTAACAAAGTGGTTTTAAGAACTAATCCAAAAGTCCTAACTCCTTTTCATTTACACCAATCTGTAGAGCTACCTGTGTTTTTCCAAAACCCAGACTCTGTGGCAGAAAGGGCTCTACACACATTAGATGTTAAGAGCTCTTCTCTACTATATAGATAGGGCTAAGTCTTTTCAAAAAACAAAACAACTGTTTGTGTCTTTCTCTCCACCTCATAAAGGGAACCCTATCTTTAAAGGTGGGATTGCAAGGTGGATTGTAAAATGTATACAAATATGCTATCAAAAAGCAAAACGTACATTAACAGTTCCTCCTAGAGCGCATTCAACACGCAAACTAGGAGCCTCTATGGCTTTCCTAGGAAACATCCCCCTAGAGGACATATGCAAGGCAGCCGATGCCCATGCACACTATCGTCCAAGGGAGGAGTCACCTATCTCGTGACTGCAAAAACTTCTTCCAAGACGACAACAACATGCAATCATCCGAGCCCAACACCAGGTGGCGATCTAATGCTAAGTGTACAACTCTGCAGCTCTACATGCCAAGAACAGATGCATAGTGGTAAGTAGCATTTTCCTTCCAATTCCTCCATTAGGTGTGCATTAGATGCTGTTTAGACCGCTGCCAGAGTGATCAATACCAGCATCCTCTTTAGGAGGCATTCCTGGTTGCGTATCTCTGATTTTAAACCAGAAGTCCAACATAGATTATTGAATGTTCCATTTAATAAACATCTCCTCGGTCCACAAGTGGATGAATCCTTGGAAAGGATGAAAAAAGATACAGAAGTAGCTATACAGAAGTAGCTAGATCCATAGGAGCACTTCAGACACCTTCCAGTTGAGGCTCCTCTTGTCGCTCCTTTTACAGAGGAGGTTCAAAAACCACTTCCACTGATGCCTCTACATCTTATTACAGGCCAAAAAGTCAGTCCTCTACTTCTACAGGATTTTACAGGGTCAGCTATAGGGTGTTACCACTACAAAGGTCTGAGCAAGGATACACTAATCAATACCTCTCCATCTGCCAACAAATAGTGACTCCATAATCATTCCTCCCGTTCATCCTACAACTGTCAGGGTTGACTACAGCAGTTTCTTCCCATTTGGCAGTCAATAACATCAGAGAAGTGGATATTGGATATTATCCAACATGGTTATTGCCTGGATCTCACCAGTAATCATCCCAATATCCCAACTCTCACTCACAGGTTTTCTCTGGAACATCAACCACTGCCCAAACTGGAAATACAAGCTCTATTAATAAAGGGAGCCATATAACCAGTTCCAATACAACATCAAGGGTCAGGAGCGTACTCCCTATACTTTCTCATTCCCAAAATGGATGGTTCTCTAAGGCCTATTTTAGTTTGAAGGCCTTTTTAACCTTTACACACTACCAGAACATTTCCATATTGTAGATCTTCAACATGTTCTTCCACTTCTACAGCACGGGGACATCATGATCGCACTAGATTTAAAGGACACATACTTACAGATCCCTATTTACCCTGCACATCGCAAATGCCTCAGGTTTGTCATAGCATGGAATAATTATCAATTCAGAGTCCTCCCATCCGGATTCACCACTCCACCCAGAGTGTTCACCAAATGCTTAGCAATGGTAGCAGCTCATTTAAGAAGACAACAAATCCATGTCTTGTCATATCTAGACAATTGGCTTATCAAAGCCAATACACAAATGTGTCAACAACACACTCAAACTACCATAAATCTTCTTCATCAGCTGGGATTCACAGTCAATTCTCAGAAATCCCATCTTCAACCCTCACAACTGCAACCATATTTATGAGCTATAAGCAAAACTCAAATAGGTCTAGCCTATTCAAATGTAACCAGGATTAAACAATTTGAAGCACTGCTACCACAATTCAAAGCAATAAATATCTTAACATTCATGTGACTTCTAGGGATGATGGCATCATGTATTGTCATAGTGCCCCATGCAAGACTAAACATGTCCTCTACAGGAATGTTTAGCACGTCAGTGGACTCAGTCACAGGGTCAGCTACTCTTATTTAGTGTTGGTAGACAACTGCACCCATCACTTTCTTCAGTGGTGGAACACCCAAAACTTATCAAAGGGGTGGCCCTTCATTGACCCTGTTCCGCAGATTGTACTAACAGCGGATGCATCCCTCCACATCTATCAGTTCAGGGTCTCTGGGACACCCAACACCAGAATCTTCATATCAACTACCTAGAGTTTCAAGCTGTTCACCTAGCGTTAAAAGCGTTCCTACCTCAACTTATAGGCAAGGTTGTCCTAATCTGGACAGACAATATGACTGCCATGTACTATGTACACAAGCATTTGCAATGCAATAGGTCTCGGAGTTGTTAGAGTTTGAGCCATTGGTATTGTAATTGGCAATTCCTTTTATTTTACGTTTTATAAACCAGCACATAAATAAAAGGCATTGCTATTTACAATGGCAATGGCTCAAATTCTTAACAACTCCTAGGGGATCCACTGGGACATGGACAGCAGAGGGCCAGCATACGCACGTGGCGCAGACTAGCAACTCCAGGTAAGACCTCGGGGCATGCTGGAGGTGGGAACAACACACAGAACCAATCAGACACTGCATTAAAACCAGGGAAAGATGCAAGACCATGTCCAGGGCAGAGGGAGCACAAAGGACCTAGCAGAACTTCATGCTAGATTAGAAAGAATTTGGGCATCCTCTTCAGTTTTCTCAGGTTTGCTGGGGGCTGTCAATATTTTACCCATTCTTCCAGGTACACCTCTGGTCTGGTCTCAATCACCCTCTCTGAGAACCCCAAAAAATTAAGGTTGCTTTTGTATGCCCTATTTTTGGCATCCTAGCAGGTAGGGGGCTTGGAAGTTCGTCAGAAGAGGGTCACCTTTTTTTAAGATCGCAGAATGTGTCCTCCAGCTCAGAGATGTGCCCCTTTGCCTCAGAAACTCTGCCTGTACTGTTTCGGAGGTCTTGACGCAGCAGCTGCATCCAACTGTACCTGACCAATCTTAAGTTTGAGGGCGGTGTGAGAGTCCTGAATGATTTGCAATATCATGTAATGTATGTGTCTTGTAAAGCGCACTGCTGCCCTGAGGCGTCGTGGCGCTGTAGACCGCTGGGGAACCCGTCCTGGCTATCCCTGTGAGATGGTCCCTACTGGGTATCTCCAAGGTGAAACCAGACATCCCCGGCGAATGTGGGGGGCCGTTGTAGAGATGAGGCAAGCTAATGCCCAGAGTTGCCGAGTGTGGCGAGAATTATCGAGTCCGCTGACCCTGGTCCACGACCCTGCCGCGTTGGGAATTGAACCCTGGTCCCGGGCCGTTCCTTGCTTCCGGGTCTGCCGCCTCTAACCAGTGAGCCACACCACTCCACTGTAGCGTCCCTGTTCTCTTGCAAGCAGTTGCCTTGGGGGTCTACCCCACCAACTCCCTTATCGCCTCCTGCCGGTGCTGTGAATTTTGGTTTGGGCCGGTTTGTCAAGGGCTTGTCTCATCCCATCTTGGGGCCCGGGGCGTCGTAATATGGTAGTAGGGAGCCTGGATTATAGGTAGCATAAATACCGGCCTGACTGCTCCGCCTTACTCCAGTCTTGGGTGGTGCGAGCAGCCAGAGGTCTGAAACCCCAGGGCCTACGAGGTAAAAGCTCCTCTTCACCGAGATGTCCAGTGGTGCCGGATGTCCCTCCTATTCCAAGAACCTGCCTTTGGGTTATCACCGGCTCCCAATTTCCCATACCAATAATAATCCATCTCCCCCTACAACCAGTCTTTGTCAGCCCGGCTACCCCTCAGAGGTTCGACGTGATTTTCATAGTGCTTAAGCCCATTTTGGCTTTTGCTATTTAGTCCTCTTCAGTAGCCCCCTCCTTGACTTTCTTGTGTTTGGACACTCACACATTAAGCCTAATGAATCTATCCTGCAACTGTGGCTACTGTCACAATGTTTAAACTCGGACATTACTTTGCCATTGTCCCGCGATCCTGCAGCAGTATATGCTATTTCTCACCGGCACACTGCTAACTAGTCTGCTGTTCAGCACACTGACTGCCACTTCACATAGCCAATCAACATTCTCTAATATTTACCTGGCTGCCGAACAAGTAACCTCTTCACACATTTTCCAGCACGTTCAAGCTCCATTAATATGTATGTTCGAGGCATGTGTGCTGTAGATACTAATGCTTTGCACACTCCTGCCCTCTAGTGTTGGGTCCGGATGTTTGCAAGTTGTTTTTCTTCAAAGAAGTCTTTCCTAGTCATGAGGTAAGTTTCCGCCATCTGGTTCGGATGTGTATTGCTGATCTCTGGTTCGAAACTGTTCTGCAGGTCCCCTTTCTACCCTCAACTGTACTGTTTCCGTACGCTTTTTCCACTTCTCCGCGTATCATTTCAACATCGGAATCTACTTTCAAACAGGAAGCTTTGTGGACGGCCTTCGAGGCCTTACCGCACCCGGCTAGCTCTCAGTCGATGGATCGGACTCCGTTTAAATTCTGTCCTCCGTGCCACGCGAAGTATCTGCGCACTGACTCACACAAGGTTTGCAACATGTGCTTGTATCCGGAGCACAAGGAAGAAGACTGTGACGCTTGCAGATCGTTCTGATCGAAAAAGAGTCTTCGCAGTCGTCCGGCTCGACTTCGAGAGATGCAGCGTCAAAGTATCGAAGACACTCTGGACACCTTTGGTGAAGACTCCGACCAAGAAGACATCAAGACATAAAGGCATCAGAGGAGGAGGAAGCCTTCTCCGGACAAGACTCAGAGGAGGAGCTCGAGATAGACTTCGACTCCGAAGAACTGCTGCAGGGACATGGTGACGTGAGTACCGAAGACCCTTTGCCCCCACAAACTCCCAAAAATCACAAGTCTTCGGCACCAGCTCTGCCTTCTGGCCATGTTCGGCGCTGAGATGACGTTTCCGACGCCCCACCTCCTGGCCCGGCACCGAAACTACCAGTTCAGCCTTCCTGCTCAGCACTGAGTCGACAAAAGTCCTCCTCGGACCCGAAAACCTCCGGTTCCAAGCACAAGTCCGGCTCTGAGTCTAAATCCTCTGCGCCGAAAGCCCAGCAGCCTTCTGAGCTGAAACCTTCCTCGTTGAAAAACAGAGACCCCTTTGGATCCTAAATTGGAAACTACTCCACCCGATCTGAAGTAAGAGGTTGCATATTAACCCGGGCACCGGCCATATTCACGTAAAGCCACCTCAGAAACTCAAGCTTCAAGAAGAGGACACCTACAAAATCCCCTTGAAGAGAAAGTCTGTAGCTACAAGTCCTTTTCATATACCATTGCCTCCACCACCACCTGAGAAGTCTTTGCAAATTACACCTCAAGATTCTCCTCAATCTCATCATACTGATGATCATTCAGATGATGGGGGATAAATACTCTAACAGACCCATGGATCAGTTACAAACTGGATCCCCCATGTGATGCTGATCCAGACCTTTACCCAGCCAGACCATCTCCTCCAGACGACCATGCATCACACCAGGAACTCATTGCCAGGAACGCACATTACCATGAGGTAGAGCTCCACAAAGAATCGCTAGAAGATTTTTTTTTTCTAGTTATTTTTCTAAACAGCTGCCTAGAGGGGACGCACTACGCCTGTGGAAGCATATATCTGCTCAATCAAAACATGAACTCCTGTCCAACATGTGGGTGGAGCCAAAGCCTCTCGGTAGTACTCCTGGAAGTTGTTTTTAGGTTCATCACGTAAGGTCTGACGACAGCTGCGCAAATCTAAAAACATGGGTCATGGCTCATGAGATTCATGACGCACTCTGGTTGAAAGTATTGTTAAATTCAATAGTCTGAAACAAGGATGCATTTTAATACCTATTTTATGTACTCTTTATGTGGCTACGCTCACTGTTCAATTCCAGGATGTTAACTCTCATCCTCCAGAATTAGGCTGAGAATACATTAATTTACTATGCGACACTTGAAGGCCTTATAATTTTCTGCCAGAATGCTGCTTTCCTGTTTAAGGCACTTGGCTACTAAGCAATGTGTAATGACTCCCAACTATCTCATCATGCATGCAGATAAAACCCAAGATTGAATCCAAAACTAGATACCAGAGAGCATACAGCATGTGAATCTAAAACTTAAGTAACCTTTTTCATACATACTTTGCAGTTATGTTTAGATCCCATCCTTACTGAATTGGAAACACTATATTCAAGAACAAAAGAAAAAAACTGCTTTTCCTTCTCCTGACTTAATGCATTCAATATCTACAGGGAGGCCCCTGGTGCCCCGCTACTCCAGTTTTTGCTTCTAAAGTATGTTTGTTCTATTTGTATCGTACTCCAATCCCTGCAGACTCCTGCCCCATTTTCTCTGAGGAAATGTTTGATTCTGTTAGAATTGGGGAGAGTGATTTTATCCAAATTGGCAGTGCAGACCCTGTGCATTAATTGCTGCTTTTTATTCAAGGCTTTGCTAATTCCAGCGCTATGCCTGCATATACGAAATGCAGCAGGCAAAAATGCCAGGCACATTGTTTAGAAAAGCACTGCATGTCGCGCTATATAAAACTTTATAAATAAATGTATCTGACTCATGCATAGGATAACATGGCATTTTCTAAATCTAGTTCTAGAGCCAATTCTGATAAGCAAATCAAACTTAACAGAGTAGGGCAGATAATGTCATCACTGAGAGAACTCAAAATTGTGAAGTTCTTACAACTCCACTCTCCAGACGTAGCTTTGCAATGTTAATTGAAAAGACTGCTTGCATCTTCAAACCGCTCTTGTTGAGGATAACCTACAGACCGCATTTTATTGTCGAAGACATATTGTGGACAATATCCGTATTAACCTTGGGCTTTGGGCCATTGTTTGGCATTCTTGCATGCGTTATTTTCTTGCTTATTTAAAGGATTTCCTTCCTTTTCACATGTTTGATCCTCCCCTTGAGCATAGCCTCTTTCCATCCTTTTGATTGAATGATTTATATTCGTCAACAGCTTACATTCCTGGTACTACTATATTCTTCCCCACTCCAATCTTTACCCTGACACTCATCCATCACTTACCCCACCCCACTTTTTTTTTACACTCCCTACTTCTTGATGTTCCATCCCCTTCTGTTGGTAATGCATGTCTGTTTCTTTTTCAACCCGCATAGCCCACCCACTCCATCCGATCTACCATTGCTCCCTCCCCCCTCCTAAAGATGTGTTCTTAATTATTTTGAGTGCTCAGCAGCTGCTGCCCTTTGCTAACAGTTGTCCCTCCTTTATTTTATTTTTTAACAAAATGGATTTCGGCACACTTTAAAAAAAATCTTTTTTACATTCACCACTCTAGGATTGGTTTCCACCATTTTGGAATGACTACCATGCAATGTCATATGCATACACATCATCATGCTAGAGAGGTCATAGTGTGATGACCCATACGTATGCATGCACACATGCACCATCATATTTTTTTCCTCTTGCCAGTGCTTCCAACATTAAGTATGATCATTTTATTTATTTTCCAAATGCTGAACACCTGTGGCAAAAGCCAAAAGGTGAGACCTATTTACCGAGTAGAAGTTAGAAATGTGGCAAAGATAGAACCATGTAGCAGAGAACTAGCTTTGTAAGTTCTGAAATCTGGACTTGGAAACAAATATACACTTAGTACCTCTGTGGTTGAGCCTTAAAAAAATCGGAGCAAGACTTCTATTGGGTAGTTTTAAAAAGCACAACACTCAAACTATTAATAGGGATGCCCAGCTTTGCCTAATTGGCCTTTCAGATAGCATAGCTTTAAGTCTACTTAAGTTATAGGTCAGTTGAACAGCTCATATGTTGCTCGATAGAAAGCACACGCAATGAAATTCTCGATGTTATGGATCGTTTGATAAGTTTGATGAAATGATGTGAGTAAAATTACTTTTTGAACGTCTGTCTTCGAGAGCCGTTACTCTTCACTCCAGTGTGTATTTTAAGCCTGTTACCATTTTTCATTCTCTGTTTATCACACAGCTAGTCAATAGTATAATGCTGGCTTGTTAAGCAAACAATGTGTTGCAACAAATTTTATACTAAAGAGGAGGCAAATTAGCCTCGTTATTTGGCCTCTCAAATGTTTGTTATCAAATCTCCTAGTTTAGTTTTTATAGCTACTTCTAGTCTGCTTGGATGCCATGAAATAGGAGTTGACAATTTAAGAACGCTGTGCTGTTAAAGTAATCTTCTTTGTTAGTAATGCAGAAGTAACCTGATTAGCAATCTTGAATTTCTATCTGGCATTAATATCTGCTGCATTGAGAATTATATTCCATCTGCCCTTTCTGCCTTGGGTTGTGGACACAGACACTGCCTAAAAGAAAATGGCATGTTTGCCTCGTTAGTAGCTTAATAGTTTTTTTAACTGCTGTTCTGTTTGTAATTTTTTTCTTTACCATATGAATAATATGTTTGTATTTTGCAGGCAAACGGCCGTTTGGTGTATCTCTGCTGTACATTGGTTGGGATAAACATTATGGTTTTCAGCTGTATCAGAGTGATCCCAGTGGAAATTATGGTGGCTGGAAAGCAACTTGCATTGGTAACAACAGTGCTGTAAGTATTGTGTGGATGCTCAGTTGAGGACATCTCGGAGATTAATAATATAGATCTTCAAAATAAAGATGCCTTCTTTACTTAGATCTTAATCCTGAACTAGTAGGAATAATCACTCGTGATGTAATTTAGTTATAATTTAGTGGCTGTTTTGCAGCCAGCTTTCTGTCAGAACTTCTGCCCAAAGGTGTAAGTTTCAGTAACTAATCAAGATGCTTAGAATTTTTTACCATGGAGTATCTATGCATGATTTGAAATTCCTTTGCCAGTTAATTTTGAAAAAAAGAAAGGTTGTTGGTAGCCGGCATGTACATTTCTAGCTTTCATGAGCCACTTTGCGATCTACACCTGATGACTGGAAACCTTCCTCTCAGGAGAACATGTGTACAACCAGACACCAAGCAAACTATAAGTTCTCTTCCAGGGGATCCTCATCAATAGTCATAAGCAGTAGAATATTCCCGCCCATGTGCGGGACCCCGGAAGCACTATATTATATGTGCCCCACATATATATACATATATATATATATAACAATAATATATATATAAAAAACATGCAATAGCAGCCAAATAACATCAGAGCTGAAATATGCTGTGAAGAATTTCCACCATACATGTAATAATAAGCATTAGAAACATGAGAAACAACACCAAAGATTGTTTAGAAATTGTTTTAATGCTTAGAAAGCAGTAGAAATTCTCATAACTCACTGGAAGCATAGGAAGCTCCCAGGCTGAATTGCAAACACACAGTCTAAAAAGACTAAAAGCTAACCTGTAGCTGAATAGCAATAAACTGACACCGTGCCTTTAAGGCACTTGTGACCCCCTGTATCCCATCATGCCCCAGGGGTGACAGTTAGGTCAGTTGTTCTTTCCGGCTCCTTCAGTGAAGGACCCTGGTTACACAGCTCCACTATTTTTCTGGTTTTTGACAGAAAAATACTTCACTTTTGACAACTTTTGCTCTTACTTGGACAGTTAATATCTAGCCAAGTAAGATACTGTTTTTTTCAGTCAGTTTAGTGAACATTTTCTTCTGAGAATGCCTTCACTCTTTGACAAATGTCCTTCTTGTGGCAACAAGAAGGCAAAATCAGACAGCCACGACGTCTGTATCCTGTGTCTGCCTGAAGATCACGATCCAGGCACCTGTCCTCATTGTGAGCACCTGTCAGGAAGAACTCTCAAAGACAGGGAGAGGATTCGCATTTATGGCCTGGCTCACAGGGCTTCAAGAGGAAGATCACTGGTGAAGAAGGGCTCCAAGAAGGTGCATACATCTTCAAAAAAGAAGTCTTCACACCCTTCAACTTCAGCGTCGGGCTCGTTGCTGAGAAAAGAACCACCGGTGGAATTTTTCTCTTCTAAACTACCGTCGACGGCGGGCTCGCCGTCAAAGAGAAGACCAGGTACGTCGACGATGTCGAAGGATCCAGCTCCGTAGTCCAAATCCCCTCCGCCGGCGTCAACCGGGCGACGATCGGCGTCGAGGAAGGTGACTTCGCCGCCGTCAACCGGGCGACGGTCTGCGTCGAGATCCATAACCCCTCCGTCATCGTCAACCAGGCGACGACCGGCGTCAAGGGAGGTTACTCCTCCCCCGTCGTCATCCAGGCGACGACTGGCGTCGAGGTGTGACCCCTCCGCCGTCGTCCAAGAAGCGGCGTTCGGCGTCGAGGACCAAGACCCCTCCGCCGTCGACAGTAGCTCATCGATCGGCATCGAGGACGCAGTCTCCGTCAGTGCCTTGTCGGCGCTCGGCGTCGAGGGTGCCCAATACCCCTCCGCCGTCGTCGCACAGGCACTCGACGTCGAGACCGAGAACTCCGTCGAAGGCAGGTCATCACCGTTCGACGTCGAGGCAGAGAGCTTCGTCGACGACAAGATATCGCCGTTCGACGTCGAGGCAGAGAGCTCCGTTCGACGTCGAGACAGAGGACTCCGTCGACGGCCGGTCATCGCCGTTCGACGTCGAGACAGAGGACTCCGTCGACAGCTGCTCATCGCCGCTCGACGTCGAGAGACCACAGACCCTCTCATGGACATTCGAGGTCGAGATTGTTTGACTCGCCGACTCCTCGAAGGCGTTCGACGGTGAGGGATGAACGCTCGACGTCGAGGCATTCAGATGCGATCATGGTGACGGAGTCTGCTTCCCGTCATTCCTCTTCACGGCCATCTGGCTCCTCAACTGAACCTTCAAGGTCCTGAAGTCCCGTGCACAGATCTCCTGAGCGTCGGCCAGATCCTTCAGCTGACCAAATAAGACTATCACCTAGATGGTATAGGTCTTTGGACCATTGGAGAGATGCTGGGCCCTCCAAGCGTATGCAGGAATATGCCAGTCCACATCACAGGTCTCCTCTTCAGAGTCTTGTGGAGGAGATGGACAAGCGAAGCCCTCCCAGGCGCAAATCACCTGTGAGACCATCAACCAGGTCTCCCAGAAGATCCCCATCTCCCAGAAGAAGACCTCAGTCGGAAGATCGGATCAGGTCTCGCTCTCCTAGACGGGAGGAGCGTTCAAAAAGATCGCGGAGCGGAGACACAGTGCTCACCGTAGACGTCGACGTACTCAGTCTACTTCATCTACCTCTTCTACCAGGTCGTCCAAGAGGGACTACTCCCCTACGTTGACGGACAGTCCTACGTCCAGGTCCTCCCCAGTGGATGACATTGGCACGTATCTGGATGTACTGCAAAGAGGAGCACTGAAACTGAACATTGAAATGTCTGTCCCTCAAGTAACAACCACAGTCATTTTTGAGACACTACACAAGAAAGCCATCTCCCGGTCTCTGCTACCTTTAGTCCCGGGGATTATGGATCCTGTCAAAGAGGTTTTCCTAACTCCAGCGGCGATCAGAGCGGTACCAGCCCGCATTCAGAAGAAGTACAAACCGGCATCTTCTGATCCGGTGTTTGTAAAATCTAACCCTCCAGCAGACTCTGTAATTGTGGCAGCGGCGAAGAAGACACACGCTTTTGCTGGTTCCTCTTCAGTCCCACCAGATAAGGACAGCAAAGCTCAAGACTCCTGGGGTTGAAAGGTTTGCAACTCAGCTGCTTCCACTCTTAAGGTTTCTAGTGCGGCTGCGCTTCTGGGTCGATACGACAGAGCCTTATGGGACTCTATGGAAAGATTCAAAGCCAAACTGCCAAAAGAAGACCAGCAGGACTTTGAAGAGACTGTTACAGAGGGGTGTCTGGTGGCGAATCAGATGATAAGCACGGCTGCGGATGGTGCAGTGCTTTCGGCTCATTCCTATTCACATGGGGTTTGTGCCAGAAGATCGGCCTGGTTGCGCCTTACAGGTCTGAAGCCGGATGCTCAGCATCGCATCCTTAATCTCCCCTTTTCGGGTTCCGCTCTCTTCGGGGAGCATGCGGACGAAGAGATGACCCGAATGAAGACGGAACTGGATACGGTGAAGGCGGTGGGCTTGGAGAAGAAAAAAGAATTCAAGCGCCGCTTCAAGACCAACAGGGGGAGAGGGGCTCAACAGTGGGTTCAAACCCCTCATTGGTCCCAAAATAAGAACCAAGGCAAACCCCAGTTTCGAGGCAAGCCCAGCAGAGGAGGTCACCAACAATCCTCCAACACCACAAGAGGAGGAAAGGCCTGAACAGTGGCTTCCTCTGGCGCCGTTACCCACTCCAGTGGGAGGAAGTGCTTCACAACACCTGGCAGAGTGGGTCAGCATCACAAAAGATCAGTGGGTGCTGAATATACTGCGCAATGGATACAAGTTACGTTTCCGTGCTCCTCCGAAGAACATCCCTCCAAAGACCTCTTGCCCTCACCAGCTAAGCGTGCTCCGAAGAGAGGTGAAAGTCCTACTGCAAAAAAGAGCGATAGAGGAGGTTCCTTCCGCTCTAAGAGGAAAGGGAGTTTACTCCAGATACTTCCTTGTCCCCAAAAAAGATCAGGAGGACAAGTTCAGACCAATACTCAACCTACGACTATTAAACAAAGTCATCGGCAAAGAAAAGTTCCGCATGTTGGCGCTTCACCAAATATGTCCACATCTTCAAGCCGGAGATTGGATGTGTTCGGTGGATCTGCAAGATGCGTACTTTCACATCCCAATTGCTCAACAACATCGCAAATACTTGAGGTTTGTCGTAGGGAACAAACACTACCAGTACAAGGTGTTACCCTTCGGTCTCAAGTCCGCACCACGAGTCTTCACCAAATGCATGGCAGTGGTGGCGGCTTTTCTTCACAAAAAGGGACTCTTCATCTACCCGTACCTGGACGACTGGCTCCTAAAAGGCCCATCTCCGGTACAGGTAACGCACGATCTACAACTGTGCCTGCACCAGCTACACAGGCTTGGACTCAATGTGAATCTGGAGAAGTCAGTCCAGCTGCCTGCACAGTCCATCCACTACCTGGGCTCATTTCTGGACACAAGCTTGGGAAAAGCGTTTCCTTCGGAGGAGAGACTTTTTTCCATGAGACAGAAATGTGGGATTCTGCTAGAGTCTCGGCTTCCAACAGCCCGACAAGTAGCATCCCTGCTGGGTTCCATGGCGTCCTGCATTTTTCTCATTCCAAACGCCAGGCTGAGAATGCGTCCTCTACAACAGGCTCTTGAGGATCAGTGGGACCAAGCGACAGGTCGCTGGGAAGACTGTATCACTCTTTCCCAGGCAACGAAAGATGCCATCAAATGGTGGACTCGGAGAAAGAACTTGCTGGTGGGGGTTCCGTTTCACCAACCCGTCCCTTCCGAGTCTATAGTGACGGATGCCTCCCTGCAAGGCTGGGGAGCACACATGGGTCCGCTTTAAATTCAAGGCCAGTGGTCTGCGCAGGAGCAGACATACCACATCAACATGCTGGAACTCAGAGCGGTATTCCTGGCTCTCAAAGCTTTCTTACCAGCGATCGAATCCAACTCAGTCCTAGTTCAGACGGACAATACGACCACCATGTTCTATCTGAACAAACAAGGAGGCACAAGATCTCGCCCACTCTCTCGAGAGACTCAGTCAATTTGGCATTGGCTTCTCTCTCGAGGGCTCACAGTAGTGGCAGTGCACCTTCCGGGCGAGTTTAACGTAAAAGCAGACGCACTCAGCAGGCACTTCGAAGATCAGCCAGACTGGGTGCTAAATGACAAAGTAGTAGAAGAGCTTTTTCGTTGCTGGGGTCGTCCATCCATAGACTTGTTTGCAGACGACAAACGCCAAATGCCACGCCTTCGCGTCCAGGTTCCACCGGCCAGGATCGCAGGGGAATGCTCTACTGATGGATTGGTCAGGGACGTTCGCATACGCATTTCCTCCCCTGGCTCTGAATCTGAGAGTAGTTTCCAAGCTCCTCAGGTCGAACATGGAAATGATCCTGATTGCTCCGGATTGGCCGCAGCAGTGGTGGTACCCGGACCTTCTACATCTGTCTGTGTCAACACAAACTGCTCCCTTGCAGGCCGGGCCTGTTGAGCAAGATAAACGGGAGGATAATGCATCCCAACCTCCCATCATTGAACCTAACAGCATGGCTCCTGAGGTCCTGCAATATGGACATTTGAACTTGCCTCCCGAATGCATGAACATTTTAAAAGAGGCTAAGAGACCTTCCACGAGAGCGTCCTATGGGTTCAAGTGGAAAAGGTTTTACTTGTGGTGTAGGGATCATCACTTAGATCCGACTAAAGGGCAGGAGGACGTCATCTTACCATACCTCCTTTCCCTGGCAACTGCTGGTTTAAAGTAAACTTCTATTAATAATAAATAATAATAATAGGGAGTTTTGTAGAGCGCATGGTGACTCCAGACGGCGTGTCCCCGCGCTGAGATACTAGCGCTAGCAGAAGAGGTGATAAGGTGGACCACTATTGGGCGTAAAGAAATGTTTTTAGTTTAGCTCTGAAGATGGACTCTGAGGGTTCCAGGCGTAACGCCACAGGGAGTTTATTCCAGCTGGATGCCGCCAGGTACCTGAAGGACTTGCCTCCCATCCTTGCTTTGGACACCTTAGGAATGGACAGGCGTCCCGTGCCAGATGATCTAAGGGAACGCAGAGGCTCATATTGTGTCAAGAGATCCTGTAAGGGGAGAGGTGCCCTGGCGTTGTTAATCCGGTGACACGTGCAGAGTGCTTTGAATTCCACCCTGTGTCTCACCGGGAGCCAGTGTAGTGTTCGGAGCACGGTTTTAGATGCTGATCTTCTGGGCAGTCTGAGGACCAGCCGGGCTGCGGCGTTTTGTAAAACCTGCAGGCGGTTTAAGTTCTTCTCGAGAGTCCCCAAGTAGAGCAGGTTGCCCTAATCCATTTTAGACGTGACTAATGCGTGCACAAGTGTCTGGCGGGCTTTGATGGGAATGAGCTCCAGGACCTTCCTGAGGGTCTTGAGGGTCCCAAAACAGGAGCCGACCACGCGGTTGACCTGGGGTCCGAAGGTAAGGTTGGAGTCGAACCAAACACCAAGATTCCTCGCCTCCTGGCATGGGATTGGTGTGGGTCCTAGGCAGGGTGGCCACCACCCTGACGTCCAGGCAGCTCGGTCTCCCCCTACCACCAGCACCTCAGTCTTGCCTCCGTTGAGCTTGAGACAGTTGGCAGACATCCAGGCAGCTAGGTCTTGCATGCATGCTCTGAAGATGTCTGCCGCAAGACCGGGCGCTCGCGATAGGGAGATGACCAGCTGCGTGTCGTCAGCGTACGACACCATGTGCAAGCCGTGACTCTCCACTATGGTGGCAACCGGGACAACATAAAGATTAAAAAGAGTTGGGCTCAGGGACGAGCCCTGCGGGACCCCCTGGTCTAGAGCAACTCGCTCGGAGTAGCAGTCGCCTAGCCTGACTTGAAAACCACGGCCAGATAGAAACGACTGGATCCATTTTAGGGCTGCACCTCCTACCCCTCCTTTGTTCAGACACTGTAGCAAGATGGAATGAGCTACAGTGTCGAACGCAGCGCTCAGATCCAGTAGGATCAGAGCCATAGTGAGGCCCTCGTCGACGCCCTGCCTGATGGTTTCGGTTGCCATGAGAAGCGCCGACTCCGTTGAGTGTCGAGGCCGGAATCCAAACTGGGTGGGATGTAGAAGACTTGTGTTCTCCACAAATTGCATTAACTGCAAATTGGCCACCTTCTCCGCCACTTTTGAGAAGTAGGGTAGAAGGGAGATGGGACGCAGATTCTCCAGCTTATCGAAGCTGATGTTTGGCTTCTTACGGAGAGGGAGCACCACAGCTTGTTTCCATTCCATAGGCATACTGCTGGATCTATAGGAGACATCCAGCAGAAGCCTAATGTATGGTTCTAGTATCGTCAAGCTGTCCCCCAACCGTTTAGGTGTTGCCGGGTCCCGTGGGGAGCCTGACTTTACTGATTTACAAATTTTGATCAGGTCTTCTACTGATGGGGTGGAGAAGTTGAGCAACATATTTTGTCCATCAACCTCTATAGCTGGTATCTTAACCTCCCCTCCTACAACGGGTTAGACAGGGAAGGCAGAGTAGATTTTAGATACTTTATCGCTGAAATAGTCTGCAATGCGATTGCATGCAGCGACTGAGCGATCCTCTGATCCTGACGAGGACTTGGGGACAGCCAGGGATTTGTAGATACAGGATAATTCCTTCGCTGAATTGTCTGCACCCATAATCCTGACGGCATAGTAGGCCGTTTTTGCTTTCCTAATTAGGTTGTGAGATGCCCGTCTATTAGCGAGATATTTTTCTCTTGCTTGGCTGTCATAGGCTGACCGCCACTGCCTTTCTGCTCGCTTACAGTTCTTCTTGGCACTGCGTAGTTCCTCGTTAAACCAGGGTGCTGTTCTCTGTTTGCGACCGCCCACCTTCGGCCGGCCCAGAGGGGCCGTCTGGTCCAGAGCCGCCGTGATACGGGCGTTAAGCAATTTATTTGCCGTATCCGCATCGTCACCTCCAGGGGGGCCCTCTGCCATAAGAGCTTCATTGAAGTCTGGTAGGGAAAACCTGGCCCAATTACGCCTGGGGTAGTTGAGGGGAGTGGAGTCTGTCACCTTGTGTTTCGGGAGGGAAATTTCAAATGGTACCAGGAAATGGTCGGTCCAGGGGAGAGGCACGGGGGGAGCCGCTGTGACTTCCTCCCAGTTCCCAAACACTGGGTCGAGCAGATGGTTATGCTGATGTGTTGGGAGCTGGCCCTTTAGCTCTAGTTGTAGGGCCTGAAGTTCTTGACGAAACTCCATTGCTCCTTTGTCCATCTGATCCTCTAGATGCATATTTAAATCTCCTAGTAATAGAAACTTATCTCTCCTCAACGCCATCTCAGTGACACACTCTATCAAGTTGCTTTTAAACCTTGCCAGGGGCACTGGGGGACGGTAGATTAAATAACCCTTCACCGTGGTGCCCCCATTGACTTTAATGGTGAAGACACCCGCCTCGCAATCTGCCATGTGGACTTGTTCCAGTTGACAGGCCAGCTGCTGTTTAAATGCAATGGCTATACCTCCTCCTCTACCATGGGGTCTGTCCAACCTCATCATCAGGTATTCTTCTGGTAATGCCTGAATGATGTCGGGGTCAGATTGACCATCCAGCCACGTTTCTGTGAGGAATATCAGGTCCAGTTGTCTATCCATTAGTAGGTCATGGATTTCGAATTTATGACGTCGTAGCGATCTCACATTAAGTAAGCCACAGGACAGGGTAGAGCAGCCCCGGGTATCAGCTAATGATGTAGTACATTGAAATTGACAGTGTCTGCAGCCTGTTTCCTCCCCTAAGTGTATAGTGTGAAGGCCGAGATTGCATGTGATGGTGGACAGATTTACAAGCTCGTTCCGACTCCACCTTATGCAGTTGGCAGGGCCAGGGGGGGTGGCCCTTGGCCGTGTCCGGTCGCGGACGGGCGCAGACGGGCTTGGCTTTGGCGCGGCTTCGGCGCGCGCCCGCTGCGCCCGTCCGCTGCGCTCCCTAGAGCCGGGTGTCATTTTATGCAGGCAGGGGCGGGCGGGGCTGAGCACTAGAGTGCTCGCCCAGCTCGTCCCCCTCACTCAAGATGGCGGGTCCGGTGAGGCGGGAACGCGGGGTTCGCGCCCTGCTAGGTGCACAATTGCAAGTTTTTAAAATACACTGAGGGACAAGTAAAATACACGCAATCTGTATTTAAATGTTAAAATACACGCAATCTGTATTTAAATGTTAAGCAGCAATATTCAATAGGTAAAAACAGGTAAAAACAGTCCCGGCTTCCGCCTCAGGACGCACTCCTACCGCGCTAGTGATCAGCGCGATTGAAGGAATCAAGGGGTTTATATGCAGGCAGGGGCGGGCGGGGCGGAGCACTAGAGTGCTCGCCCAGCTCGTCCCCCTCACTCAAGATGGCGGGTCCGGTGAGGCGGGAACGCGGGGTTCGCGCCCTGCTAGGTGCATATTAGAGTACATTTGTCAGCCATTGTAGCATACAGAAAGTCACCTGATCAGATGTCTTTCTTTCAGGTCCCAGTGGTTAAGGACTTCCTCCAGGGGTTGAAGAAAGTGTTTCCCCCTTGGGAATTAAACGTAGTTCTATCAAAGTTAATGTCACCTCCTTTCGAGCCCATCCACAAGGCCTCCTTGCAACATCTCTCTTGGAAGGCAGCCTTTTTGGTGGCGATTACCTCTGCGCGCAGAGTAAGTGAGATACAAGCGCTCTGTGCGAAGGAACCATATACGGATTTCCACCACAACAGAGTAGTCCTAAGGGCTCATCCATCTTTCTTTCCTAAGGTCATCTCTGATTTTCATATAAATCAGTCTATTTCCCTCCCTTCTTTTTTTCCAAATCCAACGACCCCAGCCGAGCGGTCACTTCACTCCTTAGATCTTAAGAGAGTGCTAAAGTTTTATTTGGAAAAGACTAAAGGGATTAGGAAAACGGACCAACTGTTTGTGAACTATGGTTCTATGGGAACAGGTTTTCCAGCGGCCAAGAGGTCCATCTCTAGATGGATTGTCTCTTGCATTAAATTGGCCTATCAGCTTGCAGGCAAGTCTTTGTTGATGTCTCCAAAAGCGCATTCCACTAGAGGGAAAGCCGCTACAGTAGCTTTCTTGCATGACATTCCAATGTCAGAAATATGCAAGGCTGCAACCTGGAAATCGGTTCATACCTTTACGAGGCATTACTGCCTCGACTCTGATTCCAGGGCCGATACTCAAGTAGGGCAAGCCTCCTTGAGGAATCTGTTTGGGTAGTCTATAGTCTACTCAGACTTGTTGATGAGATTACTGTCTTATCATTCCTTTGCCCGCAGGGAAGAGGAGAGGCTCGCTATTCTATTCTAATGCTTATGACTATTGATGAGGATCCCCTGGAAGAGAAGGATTAGTTACTTACCTGTAATCCTAGTTCTCTTCCAGGGGTATCCTCATCAGTCATAAGCAACCCTCCCGCCTCCCCGGGCAAAGGATACTCTTTAATAAGGAGATATTGTTAACCTATTTGTTATTGGGTTTGTTTTTCAGTCTCCGAAAAGAACTGACCTAACTGTCACCCCTGGGGCATGATGGGATACAGGGGGTCATGAGTGCCTTAAAGGCACGGTGTCAGTTTATTGCTATTCAGCTACAGGTTAGCTTTTCAGTCTTTTTAGACTGTGTGTTTGCAATGCAGCCTGGGAGCTTCCTATGCTTCCAGTGAGTTATGAGAATTTCTACTGCTTTCTAAGCATTAAAACAATTTCTAAACAATCTTTGGTGTTGTTTCTCATGTTTCTAATGCTTATTATTACATGAATGGTGGAAAATCTTCACAGCATATTTCAGCTCTGATGTTATTTGGCTGCTATTGCATGTTTTTATATATATATTATTGTTATATATATATGTATATATATGTGGGGCACATATAATATAGTGTTTCCGGGGTCCCGCACATGGGCGGGAATATTCTAATGCTTATGACTTTGAGGATACCCCTGGAAGAGAACTAGGATTACAGGTAAGTAACTAATCCTGCTGCTACATGTGGATGGTTTCCAGCCAGCGGGGTGACCGGTTGATCGGGTCTCAGAAACCTCTGGCTGATTAGGAGACATCTGCCTCCTCGAAGATGAATGAGCGGAAATCCCTGATGTTTTGAGTCTAGTTGATGCTTGCACTTCTGAAAATGGTGTTTCGACATCAGCATAGTCTGTGATGTTGGATGGTGTTGAAACATCAAAACAGTGGGAGAATCTTGCCTCGACGTCGACCCGCGAGGTGCTGTTGTCAGCGGAGGCCTTGTAGGGTATTTATACATCGACGCCAAGTGGCTATGGGAGACCATCAATGGAGTCTTCACGGATGAAGTGTGCCTCAACATGGAACGGCACTATGTTGCAGTTGATAGTCTACCTAGGCGATGTCTGCCTCAATGTCAAATGGTGATGTGTGGCGGTCGACGGAGTCTCCCTCAACGGAGGCCGGTGATGTACAGTCATTGCCCAAGACTTCTCCTTCAATGGATGTCGAGTGGCGGTGAGCAGATGAAAGCATCTCGGCGACAGGTGTCTAGTCTTCGATGTTGATCATCATTGTTTCGACACCGACAGAGGTCTTGAAGGCGAAGTGTGCCTCGTAGCTGAAGGTGCTATTGAAGTCTATCTTGACGCCGATGGTAAACACAAAGGTATTTTCCTACCTGTAGATGTGGACCTTGTCTGTCACTTTTGTCGCCTTTCTGGAGATCTGCCTCTGACGACTCTCTTCGGGGAGAGAGGGAGTCTTCTTGGAGAAAGATGGGTCAAGTCTTCCCGATCCAGTTCTTCCTCTCTCCTGTAGACCTTGTAGAGGGTTTTTCTCTTTGTCCTTTGAAAGTTTCTTATAATGATGGCAAATCTCAGGTGTGTGTGTGTGTCTTTGTCTGTCAGGTAGACCTACTATGCAGACTCAATGAGGGCCAGTCTGTGTCGCCTTTTTGGTACGTGCAGGACTCCTGACAAAAAGGTAGAGTGTTTTTGGCAGAAAAAAATAACATTTCTTGTTCGAGAGCTACTACTCTTCACTCTAAATGAAGAAAGACATCTAGAGAAGCTAAGAATTCTCTTTTGAAAATAACTTTTTGACAGGTTGCCTAAAAATCGGAGAGCTCAGTGTGCCAGGATCCTCACTGAATGAGCCGGAAAAAAGGCCTGACCTAACTGTCACCTTTGGGGCATGATGGAATACAGGAGGTCCTGGAGGTCTTAAAGGCATGGTGCCAGTATTTTATTAACTTTTTATGTTTTAAATGCAGCCTATTGGCGAACTATGCTGTTTTGTTTTTTATTCAATAAGACTGTTTGCACCTTATGCTTTCTTTTTCTGATATACAGAAATGCTTGGGTCTGGTGAGAGGTTCTTTAAATGAAAACCCAATGTAAATGGGGCATTTTTAGCCTTGCATATAAATGGTGGGTGATGGGGGTGGGTAATGTGTGTGTGTTTGTGATGTGCTACAGGGACCCCGCACGTAGGCGGGAATATTCAGTGCTTAGGACTTTGGTGAGGCTTCCCCTGGAAGAGAACCAGGAATACAGGTAAGTGTCTTATACATCTGATAGAGACTACTAGCCGCAGATTCCTTCAGGTAGAATTATCCCCAGGCGTGAGACTGGACCTGGAAAACTTTCTTGCCAGCATTCCTGCGCGCTGGGGGGGACAGCATCACACGACTCCGCCCAGGCGTTGTCCGTGTACGTGATGTCAGCGAGGTCACATAAGTACCACCCTGCACTCCTATGTCCGTTTTTTCGTCTTCTGCGTGCAACGCGGATCAGGTTTGTGCTCTGGGCCTGTTTAGGCCTTTCCCTTTTGCTATTGTGTGTGTGTGGGAACAGTGTGCGAATGCCTTCGGGCTTTAAGACGTGCTCGTCTTGTGCCGCCTGATGTCGGCGACGGATCCTCACCCCATCTATATGTTGTGTTTGAAGGAACACTGCTCCACTGATTGTGAGGCGTGCCAGCAGATGAAACCGAAGTCCCGGCGGGTGCGCCGGATGAAACTTCTCAGCTCGCATGTCCAGGTTGGCGTCGTCATCTCTCCCGGCCCCTGCAGAGTGTTCTCGGGCCCGCTGCCTCCCTCGTCGACATCGGCCTTCTCCCAGGTCGTGAGAGCACAATCACCTGTCAGTAAGTGTCGCAGTTTGTCCCTGAGGGTCAGTTTCCGGCCTGTCGGGGGGTGGGCTCTCCGCGGTTGGTGTGGCCCCACGTGTCGTCCCCTTATCCGCTGTTTCCCAGTGTGGGGGCAACTAGAGCCCAGATGGAGACATTTGCGGCGGCTTTGCAGGCCTCGTTGGCTTCTCCCCCTCCTCCTTCCAGAGGATCCCTTGCAGTGTGCTGGCCCTCCGTGGCGTCGCCGGCGGCTCCGGCTGGCTCGGATCCAGGTTGGGAGGATGCGGTGCCGTTGGGGTGCAGCCCTTCGGGGGTCCCTCCTTCGGACCACGGCGCCTCTGCTTAGCCGCAAACTCCAGCTGGAGTCCCTGTGGTGTCGCGGGAGGTCGCCGGTGCTCGGAACAGGCAGCAGTCTTGGCCGAGGTGATGCCGCTTCGGTGCCGGCGGCTGCTGGCCAAAGCGGCGCGACCGGGGTCGGTGGAGGGCCCTCTTGTCCAGTCACGGGTCGAGGCTAGTGGGGATTCCTCATCCCTCCACGCAGGCGGCTGCCTCGTCGGAGGTCAGGTCGGCGCCTTTCCGGTGCGCCTCCTTTGCCGCCCCGGCTCCGGCCCAGCACCGTCTTGTGCGCTGTGTCGTAGACAGCCCCAGCGTCTTCCCCCGGCGCATAACGATGACTATGTCCTGCCTCAATTTGCAGACTCTACAGCGCCAGGCTGACGTCGGGTCGGTGACTCGTCTTCGGACGCCTCCTCTTCTCCAGAGGTTCAGCGCTTGCTGGTTTCATCCTCGCCGGAGACGGCCGCCGCGTTGTGGCTTTTTCACCGACGTCTAAGGGCGGCTCCTCGCCGTCTCTGTGGCTGCGGTCTTCGCCAGAGGAGCCGCAGGTGCCCCACTCCTCGGTCCCTCTTCCTTCTTTCCGGACTTGGCCCTTCCTTCCTCTGGTTGGCTTTAGGGATGGCCACATTAGCTTGCAGCCATCCCCTAACGAGGAGCTGCTTTCCCCTACACAGTGCCCTACGGAGGCGGGTGCGGCTTTCGCTTGCGCTGTATCCACGGCTGTGGGAAGTTTGCGCATGGGTGATCCAGCTATCCTTTTCCCTGCGGATCATCTTCTGGAGGTTCTCCATCAGAGCTCTGGTCGTAGGGAGCTGTTGCTTACCTTCAAAGGTTCACTCCATTCTTCTCTCTTGGGGACTTGGGACTGTCCCGCCACTGGGGACCCTGTGCCCAAACACCTTCTGCACCGCCATCATCCAGCGCCGCGTAATCCAGTGTGGAATCCATCCACCCCTCTACCAGAGGCCCCTTTTTGCAGGCTTCTTTTCCTTCTCTGCTGCCGCTGTTGTCTCCCCGTCACAGGAGGC
Organism: Lissotriton vulgaris; assembly: GCF_964263255.1. NCBI lineage: Eukaryota > Metazoa > Chordata > Amphibia > Caudata > Salamandridae > Lissotriton > Lissotriton vulgaris. The sequence goes on along the minus strand of NC_141685.1, from coordinate 437,653,276 downwards.
CCGCTGGCTGGACTCCTGAGGGCGCAATGTGTTCGCCTCAACCTGTGCGGCTCTGGGGGCTTTTAACACGCTGTGCATTTTGGCTAGGGCCACTTATTGTTTGTGGGACTCGGCGGAGTCCTTTTTGTCTACCGCCTCTCAGGAGGGTGCCTGTGTTGATTTGAGGCACAATGTGTTGGATGGCTGGGAGCTGGCAGCGTTCATTCTTCGCTCCGCTCTGGACATCGGAGGTGCTGGGTCATGCCATGGCTGCTTCGGTCGCCCTTCGTCGCAATGCCTGGCTTCGGGATAGTGTGTTCCTGGAGAACGTTCGAGAGCGGCTGGTGGACCTTCCTTTCGATGGTGCTCTTTTGTTCCATGCCCCTGCGGATTTGGCCATGTTAGAGGTTATTGGCGGGGCTTCGTCGTCCTCCTTCTCCTTCTCCTTCTCCGTGACCTGCAAGCGGATCTGGTTCTTGGAGGTGTTCTTCTGTTGGGGCGGGTCTCCCCAGTTGTCTGTTCTGTGTGCTTCATGACCACTCGAGTCCTCCTTGTTGGGTCTGTGGTTCTGTTGGCTGCTGGCCAGCCCTTCTTGACTGTGTTTTTCCCTTGGGTTTTCCACACCATGCTGGCCTTGAGACTGGGCTTTCTGTGTTTCCCCTCTGGCTGCTTGATGAGCCTCCTGTGGGGTTTTTGCCGCGGGTCTTTTCTGTTGTCCTCTGCTGCGGAAGTTTTTTATTAAGAGGTTTTCATGTCTTGGGATGTAACATGCCCTATGTGGGGCAGTGGTGGCTGTTATATAGCCCTGTTATGTGCTGGCGAGCTGTGGTCGCCTGCGGGCTTCTGCTCACCGTGGCGTTATGGTATGTTGCTGATGCGATCTTCTTGCTGATGGCTTGGACTTCCTTGACTTATGCCCAGGGTGTTCTTCTCTGGGGTCGCTGCGCTGTTTGCCTGGTCTGGCTTACTGTCCGTGGCCTGGGTCTCGACCCCAGGGCGTGTCCGGACTCTTCCTCTTCGCCTTCTTGCTCTGAGTGCTTCGTTCTGTGGTGTCCTTGACTTCTGGCAGAGCGTGTTGGTGCCGACTTGTTGTTTTTTCTGCACCATTGTGCCTTCTTGGGGGACTGTCCTCCTGCCTTATCCAATACTTCCAGTGGGCCTTGCACTCAGTTCTATCTCTTCTCCCTGTGGGAGGAGATGGTCCCTGACTTCTTGACCCTCTTGCAAGGCTTAGTCCGTCCCTGCAGGGCGTTGGACGGTTCTTCCTGGGTGACCTTGAGTTACCCTTTCGGCTTCGTCTCCGTACTGGCAGGGTTGCTGCTCATGGCTAGGCTCTGTTCTTGATTATTTTCCCTGCCTTTGGGTACTGCAGTGCCAGGCATCACTCTTTATGGTGTTGTTCCTCAACATTCCTTTTCCTGCTCTTTCGCACAGTGTTCCTATACTCTCACAATTTTCTCTGTTGACTCTGCGTTGTGGAGCGGAAAAGTTCTCCGAAGAAAACTGACGTGGGTGCGCCCACATGGGACTTGTGTGACCTCGCTGACGTCACGTACAACACCTGGGCGGAGTCATGCCGTCCCGTCGGAGGGCAGGGATGCTGGGCAAGAAAGTTTTCTGGATCCAGTCTCACGCCTGGGGATAATTATGCATGAAGGAATCTGCGGCTAGAACCGTCTCTACCAGATACATAGTTACCGAACGTAAGTAACTCGTACTTATATTTTGTTCACTTATATTTTACCCTGAGATCTGTATTGTTGTTCTCGATCAACTTTGACCAATTGCCAGTTTGCCTCGGGTATCTTCCTCCAGACCCACTCCCCAATCCGGGAACGTCTTTAGGGAGGGCTTCAGCTTTGACTGTCATTGCCAGGGCAAAGTTCTCTGAGATTTTCTTTATTAGTGAAGCTGGTACCTACCAACTCTTTCACTCTAATACTTTTCTTTTCAGAAGCACTGTATATTACTATTACATTTGTTAATGTAATCAGGTGATTTATCAAATGGTGTGCTACGCAAATTCCTCATACAATTTATTGATTTTTTTCCAGGCGGCTGTTTCAATGCTAAAACAGGACTACAAAGAAGGAGGCATGAGTTTGAAGGATGCCCTTGCCTTAGCTGTCAAAGTGTTAAACAAGACCATGGATGTTAGTAAGCTTTCTGCCGAGAAAAGTAAGTAGATCCGACATGTATGGTGGTACGAAGGAAGTATGATAGGAGCGGATGGTAAAGGTAGGAGGGGGCAAAGTGTTTAGACAAAAGAGGATGCTTAACGCAAGAGCTTGTAGGAGGGAGCAGGTTCAGAGGAGCGAAAGGGGCCACGCCGGGCTTGGATAAGGTGGATGGGGAAGGATATATAGTGTTGCAGTGGGATATGGTTATTTGAATGCGTGTGGGGAGGAGGCAGTTTGGGCTGCTAGATTCGAAGGTTGAGAGGGTAAGAATAGGACAAAGCAGATACAGTAGTGTTTGGGGTCTAGGGGTACCGAGGAGACAAGGGGGGGAGGTCCAAGGATTTAGGCAGGGTCTGGGGGTTAAAAGTAATGCAGAGGGTGGGATGGAAAAGTATTGAGGAAATTAGGAAGGGGAAAATAGCAGAGGATAAGGAACCTTACATGAGTTGGGGGGAGGGAGAGACTAAGTATGGACAGATGAAGATGGTGGGAGGTGGTTACAGGAGAGTAAAAGGTACTTGAGACGTAGGATTTGGGATGGAGAAAAGTAAGCGAAAAAGTGCCGGCCAAGGTGGATAATGGACTGAGGTTAGCAGGTAGAGGAAGGTTACCATAGGGTTGAGGGAGAGCAGAGCATTTACAGTGGGATTAGTAGGAACTTGAGTGAAAGATCTTTCTGAGAAAAAGGCGAACATGGGTGTATGTTGAAGAAAATGCAGAGTTTTTCTTTGGTATGAGATATGACAGAGTTTGAGACTGTTTGGAATGTCTTTCATTTTGGGCCAATTTACGATGTTATTGCATATAGAGAATTTGTTTATAATTGTTTAGTCCCGTGGCAGTGGACTAGTGAGGTGGGCCCGCCTTTGTGGTCATATCCACTAAAAATACCTTTCGTGTATAGCGAGGTGGTGCAACAGACTAATTCCCTTACTGCCATTGTCAGTGTGTTTTTGCATATAGAGGTACAATCGCAATCTTCTGGGAGGAAAGGGTGGAAGACACAGGCTCAAGCAATTAAGTTATCCAGTATTAGGGGTATGTTTCATAGATTCACATGCCTGAATCATTCCCCGTCGTCGAGACGGGAGCCTCCGGTACATAGAAAAGTAATGTCCTATAGACATACATAGAGAAAATAGGCCTAAGGACCTCACCTTAGTAGCTTATCCTTGTCCTTATGCAAAAAGGACCAAAGTCTTAGAGTCAGCCAATCAGCTATGACCTCCCTCTAGAACCTTCCTGGGAGGAGCCTCAGTCCCTCAGATTTTCTACTGCACGTTGTGCTAGGGAGTCCCCAGCCTGAGCTCTCCTCAGGATTTATTTCAAACCATCTACTTAACTTTTGGAAGTGATTTCTTCATTCTACATCTTCAAGGATTACTTCAGTCCACTTATTCTTGCAGTAAGTGTTTACTTTCAACTGCTTCTACAATGTCTGAATCCCAGAAGAAAGCCCTTTTCAGGGCCTGCACTTCATGTGGGAAGAAAAGGCTCCATGTGGAGGATAAACATGCCCTGTGCTTATATTGCCTCTATCCAGACCACGTCCCGGCAGACTGCAGAATATGTAGGTCTTTCCCTAAGAAGACCGTAAGGGACAGGGAAGGTCGCCTGCTCATCTGGCTTGACAGGCTCAAGGAGAGAGACAACTTGGAATCTTCAGAGGGCAGCGTTTCCAGGACCTCAGAAGTCTCTCTAAAGAGGCCAAGGGTAACTTCCCCTGGCCCCTCAGACACTCCTCCTAAGAAGGCACAAAAGAAGTCTTCAGAGGCAAGATCTACGACATCTTCAGTGTCTGCCAAAGATGCCCAGACTTTTAAGAAGCGTGCTCAGTCATCTAGCAGGCATGCGCAAAGGATTACCACAGCGACAACCACTGTGTCGACGTCGACGGCTTCCTCATCGACGACGACAACTCCATCATCGTCGTCAGCAGGTAGACCTATTTCATCTATTGTCCTGCTAAAGTCGACGTCGAAAACCTCGTCGACGACGAAGATTACACCGTCGACGACGGTGACGTCGATGAAGAGCCCACCGTCGACGATCACGTTGACGACGAAGGCGTCGACGAGGGCATCGACGACAAAGGTGTCGACTACGAAGACGTCGACGACGGGCTCACCGTCGACGAGTGCACCGACGACGACCACACCGACGTCTAGGTCATCGTCGACGACCAAAATGCCGTCTATGGAGATACCGTCGACGAAGACCTTACCGTCGACGAAGACACCGTCGACGGATGATTCGTCGTCGACACTGGCCCTTTCTGAGCCATGGAAGAAGTCCAAGCTCGTAGAAGTGTCGTCTCTAACGCTGCCACCGTCGACGACACCAGCGACGACGGCAGGAACTTCTACATCAAGTTCTGCGTCTTACAAGGTAACCAAGCAGCAAATTACGCCGGAAACCACGTCTCCGAGTAAAGTGCAAACGCAGTTGCCTTCAGAAATCTTCCAGAGTGAGGAATCTGAAGAAGAGGAACTCCTGGATCCAGCTACTTCCATTTCGGACCTTCATGTCAAATGCCAGAGCACAGACGAAGAACAGGAGGAGATGACTTACCAGGAACACTCTGTCCACACTAGTGTTCGCACGGAAGTCACCCCGATGGTATGCCTGCCGGTATCTATTGTCAGTGACCTGAAATACCTCATACAGGATTACAAGCAACGCTTCCCGGAAACACCAACAACGGAAAGTGGGAATCAGACGCCTGCAGTAAATATACCAGCGTCAGCCCCAAAACAGTCTCAACCTCTCCCTCAAACCCTCCGTGAGAGAATCCAACCTCAGGTGGTAGTATCGTCAGACGAAGATGATGATGAGGATGAATTGGAAGAAGGAAAGGTCCAGGAAATCCACTCTGCCCATGATGAGGAGGATGAGTATGTGGCATCTTCCCCAGCTTCACCCCAACCACGCCAAGCGGATTCACCACCTGTGGATATTGGCGGCTTCCATAAAATTGTGGAAAGGGCGGCAAAGCGATTCCATATGGTTATGGAATCAACTGAAACTGAATGCTTCTTGCACGATTTCAAGGAGCAGACGCAGAAGTCAACGAAATCTATTCCAATAATAGAATTCCTGTGGGAGCAAGGCAAGAAACTAATGCTGACGCCCGCTTCTGTACCTGCGGTTGTTCCACGCCTGGACAAAAAATATAAAGCCCTACTTACAGCGGCAGCTTGCCTCAATGGACACCCGAAACCAGATTCGGTGGTTACGCAGGCGGCCCAGAAGAACTCCCGCAACCCTTCCTCCCCTCTGTCAGCACCCCCGGACAAAGAGGGCAGGAAGTTGGACACGATCGGAAAACGATTTACGACCACATCGGCCATGACCATCAAGGTGGCCAATTCCATAGCTCTATTGGGGCGTTATAATCACCAACTCTGGGAAGACATAGTCCCCTATTTAGCGGAACTGCCTGACACAGTCCAGGGTGAAGTCAAGGCACTGCTTACGGAGGGTCAAACCTCAGCAGCGGAAATAATTGACTGTGCTATTGATGCAGCCATGACCGGCTTTCGTCAACTTGCTGGAGCAGCAGTCCTACGCTGTCAAGGATGGCTTAAAGCGACATCGTTCCGACAGGAGGTGCAATCAAAAGTGCTTGACATGCCCTTCGACGGCCAACACCTTTTTGGGGACAAGATCGATGAAGCACTACAAACCATAAAGAAGGACACCGATACTGCCAGGGCGCTGGGTACCTTGCAGACGCGGAACCAGTCCTTTCGAGGCAACAGATCCAGAGGACAATCCTCTTACCGAGGTTCCTATCAGAATAGGTCCTCGTACTCCTACCAAAATAAAAATCAATACCAACAAAAACACCAACAGAGTCGTCCGTCTTCTTACGGAAGATCAAGCTTCAGAGGCAAAAATCAGAAGAGGGGCACTGGCGGCCGCCAGTGACCTATTACTCCAGCCAGTCCAACCACCCTATCCCTCATTACAAATTGGAGGAAAATTGACCCATTCCCTCACAAATTGGCAACTCATCACCACAGACCGGTGGGTTCTCCAAATAATAAGATTCGGCCATTCCCTGGAATTCACCACCATCCCTCCTACAACACCTCCCCGCAGACGGACACACAAACATCTACGCCTGCTTCTCCAAGAAATTTCTGTGATGCTACGGAAAGGTGCAATCGAACGAGTTCCAACACCTCTGAAAGGGAAAGGCTTCTATTCCCACTTCTTTCTTGTACACCAGAAGGAGGAAAAATGGAGGCCCATTCTGGACCTCCGAGCGCTCAACGCTTTCCTACGGAGCTAATCGTTCAGGATGGTGACCATTCAAGAAATACTAGGCATGCTGGAAAAAGGGGATTTCATGACATCTTTGGATCTCCAAGATGCCTACTACCATATCCCCATCCTCAAGTGTCACAGAAAATTCCTGAGGTTCGAAGTCGCAGGACAACATTACCAATTCAAGGTCCTGCCGTTTGGCCTCAAGTCCGCGCCGCGGATTTTCACAAAGTGCCTTGCACCGGTGGCAGCTTTCCTGCGTCAAATGGGTCACCAAGTCTTCCCCTACCTCGACGACTGGCTGGTGAAGGCACCCTCCGCTATAGGCGCGACCGAATCCTCCAACGCCTGCACCAATCTTTTTCAAAAGCTAGGATTAACTCTCAATCTCAAGAAATCCTGCATGATCCCTACAACAAACATTACCTTCCTCGGGGCGACCTTGGACACGGAGTGCGCAAGGGCCTTCCCCTCGGTGGAAAGGACAAACAAGATAATATCTCTGGCCACGGCTGTGGCGTCAAAGAAGAGCCTAAAAGTCCGGACCTACAAGTCTCTCCTGGGTATGATTTCTTCCTGCATACTCCTCATCCCTCACTGCAGACTCAGGATGCGCCCATTGCAGGAGGCCCTCACGAACCAATGGACCCAGAGTACAGGTTCTTTCGAGGACGTTGTAAAAATAACGCCAAAAGTATCCAAGAATCTGGACTGGTGGAGGTGTCGCAAGAATCTATCTGTAGGGCTGCCATTTCTACTTCCGGCAACACCTCTGGTGGTCACCACGGACGCCTCCCTGAAAGGATGGGGCGCTGTCCTCCAAGACCTTCGGATAAGCGGCAAGTGGGCCACTCAGGAAAAACAGCTCCATATAAACCTTCTGGAACTGAGAGCTGTGTATCTGGCACTTCAGGCCTTTCTACCACGCATCCAGAACTCCCAGGTGCTCGTCAAAACGGACAACACCACGACGATGCACTATCTCAACAAACAGGGAGGAACGCGTTCGCTCACTCTATCACGCGAATCGCAGAAGATCTGGAACTGGCTAGTGCTACATGGAATCACGCTCCGAGCGGACTATGTATCAGGCAAGGACAATACCATCGCGGACGCCCTGAGCAGGCAACAATCCCTCTCCCACGAGTGGGAACTAAGCGAAAGCGCACTGACTCACATATTCTCTCAATGGGGAGTCCCAGGAATCAACCTGTTTGCCACCAGGGGGAACGCCAAATGCCCAAACTACGCAAGCTGGCATCCCCAGCAAGGATCACTGGGAAATGCTTTTTCCATCGGTTGGTTCAGCGTGTTTGCGTACGCTTTTCCTCCGTTTCCAATGATCCCAAGAGTCCTCAGGAAGATGAAGGCGGAACCTTGTACCCTGATCCTAATTGCCCCGTTCTTGGCGAGACAGCACTGGTTCTCGGATCTGCTTCGACTCTCCATCAGGACACCGATTCGTCTGCGGCAGCACCCGAACCTCCTGACAATGTCCAACGGACAGGTACAACACCCGAACCTGCAATCGCTCAGGTTATCGGCCTGGCTCCTGAGCACAGAGAGTTCTGTAGCCTGAATATCCCGCAGGAATGCAGAGACGTATTGGCAAAAGCGAGAGCAGACAGTACCAACAAAACCTACTCTCTCAAAGGGAAAAGATTCTGCATTTGGTGTTCAGAGCAAGGCCTGCGACCACTGCACATCACACCCGAGCAGATACTGCCATATCTCCTGCATTTAGCACATCCATAAAGGTTCACCTGGCGGCTATCTCACGGTTCACCAGAACTTTCACAGGACCTTCTCTGTGGTCCAGTAGACTGGTAAAACAGTTCCTAAAGGGACTTTATAGATCCTTCCCGAGACCTCGGAAGGTCCCTCCGACATGGCACCTCAATCTAGTCCTCAACCAACTCATGAGGCATCCTTTTGAGCCCATTCATCGAGCATCCATCAAGTACATCTCATGGAAAACGGCTCTCTTACTCGCTTTAACATCTGCCAGGAGAGTAAGCGAGCTACAGGCTCTATCCATTCAGGAACCATTCATGCAGTTCAAACAGGACAGGGTGGTGCTGAGACCGAATCCTAAATTCATACCGAAAGTGCCTTCAGACTTTCATCTCAATGAACCGATAGTCCTTCGGTCTTTCTTTGCGAACCCTTCCACCGCAGCAGAAAGAACACTACATTCTTTGGATCTCAAGAGGTGTCTAAAGTTCTACCTAGACAAAACTAAGACTTTCAGAAAATCTTCACAACTATTTGTGGCCTACAGCAGACCGAGAATGGGTCTGCCTCTCACAAAACAAAGCATCTCAAGGTGGATCTCCTCAGCGATAGCATTCTGCCATGACAAGGCCGGACGGCCTTTGAGTGATCATGTTACTGCGCATTCCACCAGAGCAATGTCCACATCGGCAGCACTGTTCGCTGGAGTGCCGATTTTGGAAATATGCAGAGCGACGACCTGGAAAACGCCGCACACCTTCTCCAGACACTACTGCCTGGATATCGAACTTCAGAAGGATGCAGCAGTGGGCCAGGCGGTGCTTCGCCATCTCTTTCAGTGAGGTGAGCCTTCCAACATCCCGCCATCCGGGTATGCACATTCTTTATCTTTATAATATTCTGCTTTATGCTATCATTCCCATGTTATATGATAATGTGTATTGTCTAACATGACTGTAAGGCAACATTACATCAGAAATGTGCATACGTTATTGCTATCTACTCCGATTCAGGCATGTGAATCTATGAAAGACACCCCTAATACTGGATAAGAAACGCGTTACTTACCTGTAACAGCAGTTATCCAGTATTGGTGTCTTTCATAGATTCACATGCAACCCTCCCGCCTCCCCTGGAAGGACTCACATCCCTCTCTAACTGTATTACGCCATACCTAGCTGGGTGCGTACGAAAATCTGAGGGACTGAGGCTCCTCCCAGGAAGGTTCTAGAGGGAGGTCATAGCTGATTGGCTGACTCTAAGACTTTGGTCCTTTTTGCATAAGGACAAGGATAGGCTACTAAGGTGAGGTCCTTAGGCCTATTTTCTCTATGTATGTCTATAGGACATTACTTTTCTATGTACCGGAGGCTCCCGTCTCGACAACGGGGAATGATTCAGGCATGTGAATCTATGAAAGACACCGATACTGGATAACTGCTGTTACAGGTAAGTAACGCGTTTCTTATTTGAGATCCACCTAGAAGCAGCTGTGGTGCAGCCCAGAAGGGGATGAAGTTTACAATAAACCCCAACAACTAAAAGTTCAGTGGGACCGGAATGTGCCTTGCATGGTTAACCTCTGCCCTGAGTGACCTGACCGCATGTGAACCTGGTATCATAACTTTTTCTTTCGGCCAGCTCATCCAGTAATCTGTGTGCCACGTTCATGGCTTGTTCGTGATGATTCTAAATTCTCAAACCTGATTTGTCACCTGAAGAGGCGCAGCAAGCGTTCCCTCTATCTTGACATGGGACTACTTCTTACGTCCACTGTTGTTGATATAAAGCAATGGTGGCAGCATACCAGATATTTGCGGCTTATAGTAATTACCAGACCTTTTTCCTGGTTCAGGTGGTGCAAAGTTCAGCTTGTGTGTTTAACATCCATATCCTTGCACTTACATACGGTGTGCAAGTGTGAGATGTGTAGTGGGTAGCAGTACTCCATGTTGTGTTGAGAGTATATTTGCTGGAACCGGCATAATCCATTTTGGATTGTCTCTTGTTTAACATGGCACAAAATGGAGGTGGAAGTACTGTTTCTGCAGACAATGGGTGAGTATTGCTTGTATTTCTGGAGCTGAAGGGAGGATCCCAAACACTGAAGTATGGGGTGGGGGGGATGGTAACCGATCTATCCCTAAAATTCAGAGAGGAACCTTTAGCAGGGACTTGTTGATTAGTCCTTTCTTAGCACTTGTATTTGGTTGATGGTGTGATAATGGAGGAGAGTCAAGTGATTCTGTTTTTAGAAGTAGGAAAGTTTCAAGGCAGGACCTGCCCTTTTGTCATTTCCAGAATGGTACTACAGCAAGACAGATGACAGCCAGGTACAATATCTTCACACACTATTGTCCTAATGTTTTGACGAATCCTATTTACAATCAACACCATAACTACCTGCTGTGAGAGCCATCAACTTGCACAAAAGGCTGTGTTAGCCAGAAAATGAAATTGAAAAGGACCCAACCTAAACTGGTTCTTGAACTTTTGATGGTGGACCAACATCTATGGTCCCAAAAAACAGTTTAAAGGTGTGGCCCAAACCATCCCACACTCATTTCCAAGTCTTTCTTGACCAGCAAAGGGAGTGCTCTACAAAGTACTCGAAGAGCTACTGTGATACAGAAAATATACTACAAATGGTTCTGTCGGGCGAATAATTTCTTAGCATTCCATCATTAACTTACAGAACTAAAGACATAGATGAGATTAATCAAAATTAGTATATTATACTTTTTTCTCTTATTTGTGTATACATGAATGTCACAAAAACAAGTTCATAATTGAAAATACGAAAAAGTGACATGAGAGAATACGTGATCTTAAAGTGACGAGGTGTTTAAATGAGTACAATAGATGCAGTGCAATTGTTTAAAAACAATATAACGAATGTATGAATCAGTCGACATCTGCCCCTATGTCAACAATTCGCCCTCAACACTCCTCTGGGTCCTTTTCTTTTTGGGGGTGGAGAATGTAGGGTATGGATTGTCAAGATACCACTTGTAGTCCTGAGAGAAATGATTTGTGATGATGTACCCACCGTCCGGTTGGATTCTTTGGAACAGCGCATGCTGGAGTAGATGGAGTACCAGTCTGCTGAGAGGAATCAAATTCCGTTGGCCAGAACTGCACTTGGGTTACCCCATTACAATTTATGGTTACTGTGATACAGAGCTAATGCCTGACAGCCATTCCACCAAGCGTGAAGGGCCATCATTTGAAGTCTTGCAGGAAAGCTGTGGCTTTGACTACTACCTAGAAGCATGCATGAGTAGAGAGGAAGGAGTGTGCCTGGCCCTTCAGGAAGAGAGACTGTTCAGGAGGAGAAGCGCTGCAGTTTTCCTGGAATATTAAGCATCCAGCTGTTAGGGGTTGCCTAACCTGCCTGTGAGGTTCATGTGTCAAACTGTACAAGTTATCGGCCCCCCAAAACAACAACATGCAGCTTCACTGTGGTATGACAAGAGGATATTCTCCACCCCCTCTCCTCCCTCCCTGCACCTAGAAGTCAAAAAATGTGTCATTCATATGAAGTCTTTGGCAAAGGAATCTAAAGATGGAAGTGAGACCAACCCTTTGCTAACTCAAACTGCAGTCAGAACAGGTATTTTAGTTTAAATGTTTGTGCTACATGTTCTCTATACCTGCAGTCATGTGTGAGGAAATGCTTATTAGTGTCTCTTGATTGCCATTAAGCTAATTAAAGATGTTCTAAATTGATATTATTTTGTTTTACTTATTCTTTATTTAAAAACTCTAAACGCACAAAGACTCAAGTATTCCCAAAAATCCACACCTTACCATTGAATCAGATGGTTACAAGTTGTGTAATTGCACCCCATGGGTGTTACCGCCATGCTTTCGGTACATAACCTATGGGATAATCATAACAAGAAAAAAGAAACTAGCTGATAATACTCGCGTACCATAAGCCCCAAAATGACCTTTGTGGTGGTTTGTATAGAATGCAAACCTCTAGATACTCTGAAAATCTGATTCTCCATGAATCAGTCTGTCTGTCTACAGTCAATCTATGTATCAGGGCACCCAGCAACAACCTTGAGGTCTCCAACACTACATAACAATAAAAAGTAGGATGATGATGATAATGTTCGGGCATAAGGGTACTGTCACTTGTGCAGGATTCTCAGAACAGTGCCCTCCGGTTATTACTTTACGAATCACTGGTATAGTTAAACGTGGGAAGGGTACTGCTGGGAAACGAGATCTGGAACAAGATTATACAGCCAGTTACTATTGGATAAGAGAATTTCAGTAAATCGGCTATAGATATATCTACTTTTCTTTGCACAATACTTATTTTGTCTCTAGAAAGTTATGGAATTCTGTTACTTTACGAGATGCCATGCTATTAAACAGTATTACTTGCCACCTTTTTGAAATGTTTGAAACATTACACTGTACTTTGTAGTATCAGTTCACGCATGCCAGCGTAATCCCAATTACACTAGGATTTCATATAGAGATCCATTTTGAACCGTTCTAGCTTTAAACTTGAAGCTTTGCAGAAATTTCAAACCAAAAATCTTCACCGATTCTGAACGGTTTAGTTACTGTGCTACTCTTATCCTGTATTGCCCAACATCCCTTTTCTTGAAAATCCTTGTTTTACTGGTCTTCACTAGGATTCAAAAGTTCTCAAAGTCTCTCAGTAATCCTTATAAAAAAACAAGGCCCTAATAGTTCCCTCCTACTACCTCCTTCCACCTTTCTTTCAAGAAGTACTGGAGTCTAGACTTGTGAACCGCAGTGACTTCTTGGAATCCCAGTGCCATACTTGACTCAAACAGCTCCAATCCAGGCCATCAAAATAATTAGCATGGACCACCCTATTTATACTAAGATGACTGCTGAGAGTTCACTAAGTCTTGCTAGATGTCTTTTTCTTGTTTCTTCATGCAAGATCTTGCTCCAAAATGCACCCATTACTGCCGCCACCACTTGGGGCCCCAGAAATAAACTTGACTTATGGGGGAATTGTACTCTTATATTCCCAACGGGGGAAGATGGGCACAAGTGCTAGATGTACCCTGCAGACGCATGCCAAACAAGCTTGATTCCCAGGTAGGGGTGACATTGGGCACCAGCACAAGTACTTGCATTGTGTGAGCAGTCATGGCACCTCACAGTTAGATGATCGTATTTTAAGTGCTCACATGTAGTTAGCGGTGCAGCAGCCTCTGACCAGGCCATATGTCTATAGTGCCCCTCATTGTCTGTCATGGTTTCCAAGTGGAAATTGACCAGGCCTTGAAGAGTGTAAAAATAAAATGAGCATTAGTTGGAAACCCATTAAAAGATTAATTCAGAGGGATGTTGTAAACTGGGGAGAGCAATAAGAAATGAAAGAGGATACAAGGGCAGGAGTTAGGATGTTCAATGAATGCAGAGGTCATTGAACTCAGTAACTGGGTGTTTTTGTGAGAGGAAGGTTAAACCGGTCCTAGGAGGGTCATAGTTCAGTCATTCCCACCACCCGAGATGGTGCCATTCCAGGTCAAATATCACTATTTTGTCTTGTAACCTGTACATTAATCTCTTGCCTATTCATTACAATGGCACCTACAACTTTATTTCCTTTCCTTTTCTTGCTGACGTAAGCTTGCCTTTGTCCATATACTGCACTTTTTTGTCTTTTGGCCCTCTTAAAAAAAAAAAAAAAAAAATTGCTCCCAGCATTTCATGGAACCTTCAATTTGTAGAGCCACGGTCAACCAGATGACAATGACTCCTTTATGAAGGAGTGCATTACCTTAATGTCTTGTGAATTACCAGTATGCAAAACAGGAGACTTTGGTTACAGATATTTCTACCTGGCAATGTCACATGGCAGGCTTATCAAGTCACATCCCAAGACTCCCCATTGCACAGCAATTTTAATCAGGGGGATATGTCGGCTCGATATGACAGTTGACATTTTATATAGTATTTTTCCAAGAAGTATCAAAATTATATCATCTGCATATAATATCTTAGAGGACCCAGTGCATGTGTGAACGCTCTTGATCTCAAGGCTTTGTCATACAGCTCATATAGTTCTATCACAAATAATAAAAGCAATGGTGTGAGAGGGTTGCCGTGTCCTGTTCACCTAGTGATTGTGAAGGTTTGAGAAAGGAAGCACCACAGTATAATTGTATTAGCAACCTCGTGAGTCCCACCCTCTTCAGGATTCTGAATAGGTAGCCCATTTCAGTCCTGTCAGTGGCTTTCTCTGCATCTAGGGAAAAGGCAATAGTTTTGTTTTGAGAGTCCTTCGTAGCCTCAATAGGTGATCGTGTTGCCATGCAACAGTGGGACAAAACCTTCCCGTCAGACATAGGACACTGAGGAATCACACTCTTAAGCGTGTTCGCTGGGACCTTTGCCATGATCTTGATGAATGTCAGTATTATTCAGTTATTTAGGCCTATCACTTACTGTCGAGATGATCCCTTTATACGATCCACAGGTAGGCTGGGTCAGCGTATCTCCACTCTCTTCTTGCTCCCTACTCCCCTAGGAGGTGACTCAGATCTTTGGGCACATTACTTATGTAAGTGCCTAGAATCAAGCAAGCTCGTGCCGAAGGAAGATCGTTTCACTTTCTTGCTTCAAAACTCTGAAAATCCCTCCCGCTGCAGCTGAAGCAATCTCCGTCAGAGCCTCAGTTTCACAAAAATCTCAAGACTTTGCTTGTTTAGGTTCCTCTTTCCCGCCTCTTCAGCACGCTTCTGATTGCTCAGCGCTGGGACCGTCATTACAGGAGAAGCTATGCGCTTTTTAAAAAGCATTTTCATTCATTCAAGGCTTGGTGAAAAGAATGAGGAGTGCTTTGTTTGAGAAATTCTGTGTGTTTGAGAGTTCAGCTTCCTAGAAAGCGTTGTACAATGTTCATCAAAGTTTTTTTCCGTAGTTTGTTGAATTCTCCGGGGAAGACTTTTTCATAGAGGATTTGTTTTACAACGGTCTAACAAGGTTTTGCAATGTCCTCTGTGGATATTTCCTCACTGATCACGTGTCTGCTTTATCCCTTTACACATGACATGGCTGGTGAATATAGACAAATCTTTTTTTCTGTGATGCTGGCATTTTACACTCAGGAGAGAACCCATCACCTCATTTTTTGAAAAAATTACTATGCTAGCCACGCAGGGTTTGTCTACTGTGTTTACCATCTTTTCCGTTTGTCATTTTTGGTGCTTTTGAAAAGGAGCCTGTGTATATTCAATGGACTTTGTGATGAGGGCGCCACGTGAGAATTTTGTGGGCTCCGGTGACCTATTTTGGTCCATAAGTGTTCCACATAAATTCTATTGAGAGACATTAAAAAAAATTACGTTCAAATACTGTAATATCAGGAGCACACATACATTGCATTCGAGGAGTACATGTTGACGTATTTGCATCCCATATCAATTGTGTAGTAATTGTCCGCCTATATCAAACATGTTTTTAGGTATAATACTACATTGTGGATATTACATATTGTGCTAAAAAAAAGTCCATGTCTATTAAAGCAAATTTTAACATATCTAAGCTCTCGTCATTCAATATCGCTATACATTTTCATAGTGAATTGTAGGCGAGCCCTTGTTCATAACTTCTCGCCCTGTCCCTTTTCTGTCTCATGTTTAATTTTCATTTTGTTTCTACTCAGATCATTGTGGGTTAATCAATAGGTAAGCTCATAAGGGATCCCAGATATCTTTAACTCTGGGCGCAGTTGGTAAGAGTTCTGCATATGTTAGTGACTGTTCTTGCCAGAATATAAGATCTTGAATCCATCTCTTAAATTTGGGCGCTCTTTCCCTTCCCCACCTGGACGCACCCTGCACATTTCCAGAAGTAGAGTCAATGTTGTGTACTTCGTATAAGCTGCTTCTGTTTGCTTTGTATATCCCAGTAAAGCTATAACTGGGTTTATCTGCAAGCAGGATGAAATAATTTGCGATGCAATAATTTGCGAACGTGCACTAAAGATCTGCTGGCAATATTGATGAACTGCTACTGCACTCCCATGCCAAGTGCAGAAGTCTACAGATGCATTGCCACAGCGATCACATTGATCATTTTCTCACATCTGGAACCTATGCATCTTGGCTGGTGTATAGAATAGTTGGTGTAAAAATTTGAAATGTATTATACTTAATCGGATGTTGTAGGTTATTTGTCCAGTTTGTTGACAGCAGTATACCCATTGCTCGCCTTGGAGCGTTATTCGTAGTTCAATCTCCCAGTGTGTTCAATTCTATTGAGAGACTTGACAAAGGATATTAAAGTCTGGATAGTTTCTCCACTATACGACTTGTATTTTGAATTATCTTCTTTCATTAAGGCTCCCTGCCTAGGATTTTCTTGTTACTCTCAGCATCTCTATTGATGGTACAGTCCCCCTTTTTTTTTAATCCAAAACAAATGTTATGATTTGCCCTTGCAGCATTTTCTTTCGAAGGAAGCTTGTATTTAAATAAATTAATCTCCCAAGGTCGGTGAGGCAGGGTGATGAGGTCAGCTTTGGCTGCAGAATTGTGATCCAGTAGGGTGCCTTCTAGTAATTTACATCCACCATCTTTCTCAAGCGAGCCTATTACAATAAACTAGTCTATTCTTGATTAGAAAGGAAGATAAATTCCTTTCCCATGGGTTGCAGTAGCCTCTAGAAGTTTATCAACCCATGATTGCTTAATACAGCCCCATCAATGCTTTGTCGTTGGGTGAGTTAGGTGAGCCTGTGCATTCCAGGAGGGGATCAGGTGCTAGATTCTAATGTCTGATGATTCGTGTGTCAGCGTATCTGAATGTTGTCACTATTCTAGAAAGGCAGGTCTGGAAATTGATCTTTGCTGCATCTGGTGCCTAAAGAGAACCAATAATAAGTGGCCTGTTGTAAAGTGATACCTTAGCAAATGCACTTCTACCTTCTGGGTCAGTCCAAGTCTTTAGGTTCCTACATGGCAGCATTTTTCTCTGGAATATGGCCACTCCATACTTCTTGGTGGAGCCAGAGGCTGATTAGCAGAAAAGAAAGGGTGATGTTTTAGGGATACTGAATATAACCTTCCTTACCAAGTTCCTTTTCAGTTTGTCCAATTCTTTGACTGAGGTGGGTCTCCTGCAGTAGGGAAATGTTGGCTTAGTCGGAGGAAACGTATGAAAGAAACGTTTTCCTTTTTATATAATGTCCCATTCTGGAAGCTTTCCAAGTAAGTACATTGAGGTGTGTCGGAGGTACCCTGATGTGTGGCACTTTCAGATCTCAACGGGTTAAAATAGTGAGTTTGAGTGCAAAGGAGCATCTTGAATATTGAGATATGGGGGTATCACAAAACCTTTAAACGTATTAATTAGAAATAGAGGGGGATGGGGAAAAGCAGATTATAGTTCCAGAGATCTCAGGCCCAGCTCTAATGACAACATATACTGGGCAAAAGGAAAATCAAAAACTGTTGTCTTGCCGAGATGTGGTTGTGGATTTTTGTCAAATCCTCATTTAGATGTGAACCTAAACATCAAGCATCTGGATTGCCTCTGGGAGCAAGTACGATAACCAGCGTCAGGTCACCTATAGTGCAGGGAACCCCAAACGTGTAGCGAAACTTTGTGTGGACCCTGGACATAGGTTAATAGAAAATATCTCAGAGTGATAAGCTGAAGTGGGATGCCACACTAAGACTCCAGAGAGTGCAGGCACCGAAGAAGGATCGAGGGGGGAATTGAGTGGAGAGTCTTGGCATATTTATAGGGAAGAAGGGAGGTTCAATAAAAGTACTCTTTAACGTTCAGACACTTTTCCAGCAGGCTTGGTAGTCTATCTGACAAACTTGCAGCTTCAAGGCTTGCAGACAGACCTCTTGTCAGCAGAGAGTTGTGAGGCAATCACTTCTGCAGGAGTACTTTGAGATCAGAATGCTGCACCAATTTCTTACCCACAGTGTCTGCCAGCTTTTTGCTGTTTTAACTATTATGGTCTTCAATTTTCTTTCCCTCTGTAGAGGGTGATGCTGCGGTCTCAACATCACATAGTCACCAGCACCATAGATACCTGGAATCCCACAGCTTGCAGGTGCGGCCCTGGTACCCCTGCATTGTGCACACCACTTGTGCAATGCTATACAGTTCCAGTCGAGTCTAGTGGTGCACCTAGCTCATGTTCCCAAAATTCACTCATCATAGTTGAGCTCAAAGCATGTTTGGACCTCAAGTAGCTATTTAGCAGGGCATGCTGCCTTTGTCATCCTACCCTGATGCTGTTTCTCTGCTTTGTTGGCTTTTTTAGTAATCTGAAATACGCACATTTTCAGATTTGTTCTTATTTTCTTGTTTCCGAAGTGGCTTAACCGTTTGGAGATGACCTTACTAAACAATCACAACTAATTTGAGAATAACCTGCAAAAGGCCTTTCATTTTTACATGCAAACCAAAAGCTTGCCCACAGATGGCATCTGAGCAACTTCAAAGAGTACATTTTATAAACTATGAAAGTGAGTTGTGGCCTTATCGGTGTTCTGTGATAGCAAGTCCAGTTAATATTTTTTATCTGCTTGCATCCAGAACACTGGACTGTTTCTTTTTAAAATAACATGACTTAAGAAAGACCTGGTCCCAGTGATGAACCAGTAAAACAACAAGCTGTCTCTGCAATGAGGTTACACAGTAAATATCTGGATTGATGCAGAAGGTCACTTCAAAAGCATGCTTTGTTATTTGCTCTATGTATGCCCCAAATGGAAACAAACTTAACTTTTTCTTCTATGTTAAACAAAATAATAATATAAATTGAATATAGAGCTGAGATTGGATTATAGCATAAAGAACAAAGTGGACACTGGAAAATAACATCGGACCCTATATTAGACTGATTAGGGCAACCTGAAAAGAGAAGCAGCACAGACTGATAGATGTCTGCTCACCGTTAATGGCTGGCCATGCTATCAAAGAACCATGACACCCTACATACCTGATAGATTGACGATAAACCTTTTTATCTTTTGTTCACGGGGCAGGATCACAGATTGAGTACTTCCTCACTGCCATCTCTATACTTCCCATCATCTCCAAGTGTTCAGCAATAGACCATGGAGTATCTGAATGCTACTTGACTAGATCTTGACTTAAAAACACAAAATCCAACTGCATGTAAATGCAGAATGGCAACTTTGAAATGCAGCAATCCTAACAATCAATAGACTATAAGACCAAAAAACACTTTTTAATCCAAATTGGCATATTTTTTAATATCTTGGAAGAAGACGAATGACCTACACTATTTAAAACTCTCGACAAGATAACCTCTTGAAGTTCTTAAAACTAGTTAACATTTGTTAATTTTGCAGAGTTCATTCTGATAACTTATTTAGTGACTTGATGCAGACTGTTTTGTAGAACTGATTTAGTGGGTCATCTGTCTAAATGCTACAAGAATATTGAAAGAAGTTAGAAGCACAAAACAATTTCTACATCCTTATTTATTCAAATTTATTGATGTATATCCCCAAACTTTTACCACCTTCTTACTACTTTTTCGTCTTTGTCTTTTCCATGTAATATTTTTCTTAGTTTTGTTTAGTTGGTAGTATTATTGGAAGAGACTATTACTAGAGTACTTACACCCTGCCTTGTTCTAATTAGTAGAACAGAATTTTTTCTCATTCTCTCTCACGCTTCTTTTCTCTTACCATCCATTAGTTAATTCCAGATGCTAACCTCTTAACATTTTATCTGATTTTTCGTAGTACTGGCTGTATTTTATTGCTGCAAGTGACCTGGTGACTTACAGTAACGATTGAGGCTGTGTTGGCACCGAGTTTTAACTAAGAGCAGGAACATTGGAAATCCGAGGGGGTGGGGATTCCTTATTGCATCAATTGTACAATTGTATTTTGAATGGCAAGCTTTTAAAAATCATTTTGCAATCTCATAAATCATACATTGTTAGTATTTAGTGTAAATTAACTCATTCCAGACTGATCTTTGTGCCAACTAATGCATTTATGTACAATTTGCTTTTCAGTTGAAATTGCAACACTGACAAGAGAAAATGGAAAAACAAAAATAAGAGTTTTAAAGCAAAAAGAAGTCGAAGAGTTGATAAAAAAACATGAAGAGGAAGAGGCAAAAGCAGAGCGGGAAAAAAAGGAAAAGGAACTGAAAGAAAAAGACAAATAAAAAAACCTTCTTTGAGCTTTTTGAATTTTTCTCACCAGGCTGTGTATACTATTTCCTTGCAGTGACTAAGAACTACTCTTTAACAGTTTATAAATTTGAATTTGAAATGATCCCTCAGTTGTCTTTATTTTTAATACAAAATAAAATAGACAAAATAATCTTTCCTTTAATTTATCAGTGCCTGTGAGAAAATACTTCTTGCTTGGTCACCCCTTTTTATTTATTTATTTTGCTCAATTTTACTGCTGGTTTCTAGACTCTTTCGCTGGTGCACTACTGTCTAGAATGTGCTCTAATCCTTAAAACAGTTAGAACATACTAATTCTTGTTTGGCATATTTAACTCTGCTATATGGCCATGTTATATGGTGTCGAAACTGCACCCATGGCATAGAAAGTTAAAAATCACCTGTCGACTACAGCTCTCATTGTGCCATCCACTAGTACATGGTTCTCCAACCTTTTTTGTAATAAGACCTAATTATGATCTATGAAAATCTTCCCGAGCTACTAATATTACTGGAGCTTTAAAGGTAACTACATATCTGAAAGAAACAGATTAGTATTAGATTCCTTACCTTAGAATATCCCCAGGCGCCAGACTGGATCCAGAAACCTTTGCGTAGCAGTACCCCTGCGCGTCTGTAGGAGTTGTCTGCGGCTCCGCGTCCGTCGTCGGCGTCGTTGGCGCTGGAAAGACGTCGCTGGAGTACTTAGACGCCACCCTCGCGCGCTGACGTCAGTTCTTCTTTTTTCCGCGCCAGCTAGCGCAGATACGGAAAAAGTGGTACCCTTGAGTCAATTTTTGACACAACTTTTTTTCTATCCTTTTCGAAGTCCTAACGACTCTGACGGTGCCAGTAGGGATGCCCGGGTTCAAACCCTGCGCCGACTGATGTCGGTTACCGACCCTCACCGCCGGTGTCTTCATTGCCTGGGCCTCGACCATGTCGACAAGGCCTGCTCTGATTGTCGAGCCCTGACGTCTAAAGCTAGGCGGGAGCGGTCCCGCAAGCGACTCGAGCTCCGGCAGTCGGCCCGCGCCGCTCGAGGTCCCGGTCCGCGAGGAGGTCAAGGGACCGGTCGCGGGGTCGGAGCCACAATAGCTCCGGGAGTCGTTTTCGAACTCTGAGTCCTCAGGTAAGCACAAGAAGTCGAAGAGACGTCAACGCTCCTCCGACTCCCCCCGACACTCGAGTGACGCGGCCAGGGATTCGGGCGACACCAGAGCCGTGGGCGTCGCGGCCTGCTTCATACCCGTCGGTCCCTGGGCAGAACGTGACGCCGGAGGAGATCTGGGCCTTCCTCACGGCCATGAGGTCCCTCACTCCTCCATCAGGCTCCGCGGTGCCTCCGGGCCCAGCGGCCCGACTGGGGGTCCCAGCGGGTCAGGCGCTACGGCGGCAACGCCGTCGGGTGCTTCGGCCCCGACGCCGCCTGTGACTTCGGTCCCGGTGCCACAGGCCCCCAGAGGATACGGATTGTTGCCGGTCGACCTCGCCGGCCCCCAGGGTGTCGACCCCGGCGCCGCCTCAGAGTGGCGCCGTCCCCGATCCCTCCCTCGATTTGGGTCCGGCGCCTGAATGGCGCCGTATCAGACGCTGATGGGAGATTTTTACTTCTATGACCCGGCCCCATCCTTAGGTCCTGAGTCTCAGGAGATGGGTGGCGAGGGGGATTGGGAGGGGTCTGAGGACCATATGGCACGGGAGTGTCAGTCTTATCAGGACTGGACAGGTGAGCTAGGGGAGGCCAGTGGTCTGGATACCTCGCTGGACACTGGTTTTGTCTCCCCTCCTACTGTGGCTACGGAGGAAAGGGCTGCCTATAGTGTGGTACTAACGCGGGCCTGGAGCTCCCCTTTGCGGCCAAGAGTACTAACCTCCTCACTGAGGTCCTTAAACCGCAGGCAAGCTCGGCCGAGCCTCTGCTGCTGTTTAATGAGGCCTTGTCTGACGTTCTTCTGGGCACTTGGTCCAAGCCCGCTACAGGTCAGCCTGTAGATAGGAACATGGCCAGATGGCACCGCTACGGGCGGCCCTTGCTTCCTGTCCACCCATCCCACCCCGAGAGCCTGGTCATCCAGGCCTCTAATTCCCAGACCGCTTTCCCGACGGCCCCACCCGATCGGGAATCCAAGAGGTACGAGCAATACGGAAAGAAGGTATTCTCCTCCCTAAGCTTAGGCCTGCGGTCAGTCAACACCGTGTGCCTCTTGGGCCGTTATACCCACTCTGTGGGACACGGTCGCGGACGTGCTGCTACAATGTCCGGCGGAGGTCCAGACTAAACTCACCCAAACCCTTGCGGAGGGTCGAGGTGCAGCACGGTACTCCATCCGGTGTGGGCTGGATACCACGGACTCACTGGGCAGAGCGATGGCAACGACGGTGGTGATTCGTCACCACGCCTGGTTGAGGTCTGCCAACTTTTCGGCTGATGTCCAGAACACCCTTATGGACATGCCGTTTGATGGCCGTCGCCTCTTTGGCGACAAGGCAGACCATGCGCTTGAGCGCTTTAAGGACTCCAGGGCTACGGCCAAGTCCTTGGGCCTCTCGGCCCGCGCCAGCAAACGGCTGCCTTTCGTGGCCAAGGAAGGGGCACCCCCACACGTCCTGCCAGCCACGGGCCGCAGACTACCGTCCTGCGTGGTGGCGGATGTGGAAACCGCCGTGGCGGCGGTCGGGGACAACGGCGAGGCCCGTCCACACCCGCCCCTGCAGCATCAGCCTCGAAACTCCCTAGTCCGTGCTTTCAGGTCCATGTGATGCCAGAGGGGGCAGGGTTCGCCATCACCACCTCCACTGGCGCACTGTCACATCAGACAGGTGGGTGCTGCAGATTGTCCGAAGGGGCTACTCCCTCCCCTTCGAGGCGACCCCTCCAGCCATGCCACCGCGATATCACCGCGTGTCGGGGGATCACTTGACAGTTCTACGAGAGGAAATTACAGCCCTCTTGGCCAAGGGGGCCATCGAGCGCGTTCCTGGGCCAGAAGTAGAGTGTGGTTGCTACTCCCACTACTTTCTGGTACCCAAGAAGGGCAAAGGGGGCTTACCCCCTATCTTGGACCTACGGAACGTCAACGGCTTCCTCCGGCAGGAGAAGTTCAAGATGCTGACACTAGCTCAGGTCCTAACTGCCCCGGACCCAGGAGACTGGATGGTAGCGTTGGACTTGCAGGACGCTTATTTTCATATCCCCGTCCTGCCGGCCCACTGGCGTTACCTGCGGTTCACGGTAGGCCACAAGCACTTTCAGTTTACCGTGCTCCCCTTTGGCCTTAACCAGCGCCCCACAGGTGTTCACGAAAGTGATGGCGGTGGTTTTGCAGCGTGAATCTTTCTGGATTCACTATGCTGTGCATATTCCGCGGTCTTGTTGTTGGGTCCGGATTCGTAGTCTTTTCTTTGTTTTTTGTTTTTTTTTTGTAGCCCTTGTGGGCGCCGGCGTCACACCTCCTCGGGTGCATTTCCGGTGACGTCGGCATGCTTCCTGCGGAAGCTCCCACTCTTGGGCGCCATCTTCAGATTCTTTTTTCCGCGGTCGGGTCTGGATCGTTCCCGTTGGGCTCCAGACATTTTTGGAGAAAGTACTGAAAAAAGTGAAAGTTGGAGTAGATATTGGAAGAAGAAGACTAAGGAAGACTTCACAGAACATTGACGAGGAGAAAGGAAGGTGAAAACCTCGAGAACTTCGACGATCGTCGACGTCCACGCGGTCAGGGAGGCCTGAACGCACGAGGATGGACAACACGCCGTTCAAGTTCTGCCCGAACTGCAGACACAAGTACGCGCAGAAGGACCAGCACCCGGTTTCCAACCTTTGCCTACCGGTAGAACACAGAAGCGAGGACTGCAACGCCTGCGCCGTCTTCGCCCAGAAGACCCTTCGTGTGAGGAAGAGACAGAGGGTAGCACACGCCGCCCTCGGAGGAAAATCCCCGACGCCATCGCTGTACGAGCTGGGGATGTCCTCTGAGGAGGAGGACAACGCTGCCGCCGAAGACGACAGCTACACGGTCGTAGAGAACGATTACAAGAAGACGCCTGATAAGGTAGGAGACTCGACGTCCCACAAGAGCACGAGAGGCTCTGAGTCTCGAAAGTACGAGGCCAAGAGCCCGAAGGCGCCGACGCAGCGACATCTGCCGTCCGCGACCACAAGCAGGCCCAGCGGATCCTCGGAGAAGGAGTCCCTGGCGCCGAAAGCTGTTGAGCAGCAGAAAGCGTCGAAGATCGTCGCCGGAAGGGACCGATCGACGTCGAGGGAGAAAGACCCTAAAGCCTCGGCACCGTCCAAGGACCCAAAAGCCAGTTCGACGTCCAAGCCGTCGACGCCGAAAATCTCGCCGCCGAACCAGACGACGAAGAGAGGGGCCGAACGTTCCGAAGCCGAAAACTCGGCCGAAATGGAAAGGAAGAGGCGTCGGCTAGAAGCCGAGATGGCAAGCCTCTTGCAGCGGAGAAAAGATGTCGCCGCCGAGATGAGTGCCTTCACGATTCCACACAAGACCAAGCACGTCGTGCTAGATCTGGTCGAGGAGGAAGAAGAACATGTCGACGACCATGTGCCTAGCGACGAGATGGTCAATGACCAGGAAGGTTAAGAGAATCCCTACGAGGATTACAGCTATGAGGACGATGAGGGCAATAGGTTGGACGCCGAGTCGGCCACCTCTGACCCACGCGAGGAGGCTTACCTAGACGTCGACACCGAGAGCCCGGAAGAGGCGGTCGACTCATACCCCTCGAGACCCTCGCCGCCGGACGACATCGGGGCATACAACTCGGCGATACAATCTGCCGCAACTGCATTCAAGCTAAAGCTCGACGAGGAAAAGCAGAAAGCAGACTTCCTGCTAGAGACATTGCTCCCAACAAGAAGCCAGTTCCTGCCAATGCTCGAGAGCGTCTTGGCTCAGGGAAAGGAAGCGTTTAAAGAGCCCGCAACATGCAAGGCGGTAACTCCCAGAACAGAGAAAAAATACAAACACTCCTCGAAGGACCCGGCCTACATTCGAGGCGAGGTCTCTGCCGACTCCATTATCACGGCCACAGCTAGGAAGAGGGCGAGCGTATCCACTGCCTCGGGCCCACCACCGGATAAGGAGAGCAAGAGGATGGATCTGGTGGGGAGAAGGATCGAGCGAAATGCCGCGACCCACTGGCGAATGGCTAATTCCAACGCCCTGTTAAACAGGCACATGTATCAGATCATGGAGGGGCTGGGACAGTTGGTGAAGGACCTACCCCAGGATGCCAGGCAGAAGGCTGAAAAATTGATCAAAGAAGGGAAGAACGCGGCAAATTCTTGCCTTAAGACGGCCCTGGACGGGGCAGACACCGCCAGAAGGCTCATGATGATGGGTGTCACGGAAAGGAGGCACGCCTGGCTCAGGATCTCAGGGTTCAAACCCGAGGTACAACGCAGTATCCTGAACACACCGTTCAACGGCGAAACGCTTTTCGGAGCAACAGTTGACGAGAAACTATGCCAACTCAAAAAAGATAACGAGACGGCAAGATCCATGGGGGCATTGCAGTTCAGAGGCAACAGGAGAGGCACCCCGGCACGGAGGCCCGGCGGGAGAGGTGGAAACCAGCCAGGTACATCGCACCAGGCCTTCCAGCAGACGCACCAGGCAGACTCGCAGGCTCAGCAAGGTCACCAGAAGCAGTCCTGGTAGTACCAGCCAAGAGGTCAGTCCTTTCGGGGGAGGAATGGACGTGGCCAGAATAGAAGAGGGGGGCAGCAGCCCACCTCGAAGTGACTTCAGAGACCTCCGGGTGCCCGACCACAGAAAGGATCCCAGGGGGCACCACGTACGAAGGGGTCAGGACAATTTAAACACCTACGACCACATGACACCAGTGGGAGGAAGATTAAAGTTCTATCTCCAAGAATGGAGAGAAATCACATCAGACAAATGGATCCTAAACATCATCCAATTCGGATACTGCTTGGAGTTGGAGAGAAAGCCAACAAACAGAAAACCAAGGGGAAAGCCACCAGCAAGAGAACAGCTGGCGAGGCTTCAGGAAGAGGTGCAAGAACTTCTACAAAAACAGGCCATAGAAAGAGTTCCCTTCAGGAAAAGGAACAAGGGAATATACTCAACGTACTTCCTAGTACCAAAGGTCGACGACAAGATGAGACCCATCCTAGACCTAAGGTTCCTCAACAAATTCATAAGAACACAAAAGTTCAAAATGACATCTCTGCAGGAGGTGCTGCCACAATTGCAGGTCGGAGACTTCATGGTCACGATAGACCTCAAGGACGCCTACTTATACATACCGATGAACGAGAAGCACAAGCATATGCTCAGGATCGCAATCGGAGGGGGCCACTATCAGTTCACAACGCTGGCCTTCGGACTGAAATCAGCACCGAGGGTATTCACGAAGTGCCTCGCGGCAGTTGCAGCGCACTTACGAAGACAGGGGATACACGTATACCCTTACCTGGACGACTGGTTGGTGAAAGCAAACTCGTACCAGAAGTGCATGCACATACAGTGACGAGCACGCTCATAAACCTGGGGTTCTCCGTCCATTGGAAGAAATCATCAATGGAGCCGGAGCAAGTGAAGATCTTCCTGGGGGCAGAGATCAACACTTTACAGGGCAAAGTGTTCCCCAGCGAGAAGAGAGCAAGGGCACTGGTCAAGGAAGCTCGCCTCTACCGGAAGGGACAAGCTCGGACAGTGAGGACTGCGAGCAAGATCATGGGGATGATGGCATCGTGCATCCACCTAGTGCCGAATGTGCGGCTCCACATGAGACCCATGCAAGAATGGCTCCAGGAACAATGGTCACAGGCTTCTGGCAGTTGGGAGGATCTTGTGGTGGTGACGCACGCTGTGCAGAAGGAGATGACATGGTGGACCTTGGAGAACTTAACAAGGGGACTGCCTCTAACACTCCCAACTCCGACAGCGACCATCACCACGGATGCATCCCTGAAGGGATGGGGCGCTCACATGGAGGAACTCAAAGTGAGGGGTCTTTGGACGCCAGCAGATGCGACAAAGCACATCAATTACCTCTAATTGAAGACTATCTTCCTTGCACTGAAAGCCTTCCAGACAAGACTGTACAGGCAAAGGGTGCTGCTACAGACAGACAACAACACGGCGATGTTCTACATAAACAAACAGGGTGGAACACAATCGACAACGCTCTCGACGCTGGCGCAGGAGATATGGAGGTGGGCCATCCCTCTCCAGATAGACCTGCTAGCCATACACCTACCAGGGAAGGAGAACATTCAGGCAGACTAGCTGAGCAGACAGACCTCGGCATCCCACGAGTGGGAGCTCAATGCTCAGGGGACGAGGAGGCTGTTCAACAGGTGGGGAACGCCATCAGTGGACCTGTTTGCAACACGCCAGAATGCGAAATGCCGAAACTTCGCATCCAGACAACACGAAGAAGGGTCCCTTGGGAATGCCCTATGGATAGATTGGTCCGGGAAATTTGCGTACGCTTTTCCCCCCGATACCACTGATACACAGAGTACTGAGCAAGTGCAGAGCGAGCACCATGACCCTGATACTGGTCGCGCCACAGTGGGCGAGGCAGACATGGTACTCGCAGATCATGGAGATGGCGCAGTGTGCACCCCACAGGTTCGGCAGAAGAAAAGACCTGCTCTCCATGCAGAACGGAGAGGTGCTGCACCCAGAACCGGAGAGCATGAGCCTGGTAGCATGGCTCCTGAGGACATAGAGTTCGCACATTTGAGACTGCCAAAGAGCACCCTCAGGGTCCTTCGGGAGGCACGAAGGCCCAGCACAAGGAAGTGCTATGTCGCAAAGTGGAAAAGATTCACGATGTGGTGCAGGAGGGAGAG
Organism: Lissotriton vulgaris; assembly: GCF_964263255.1. Lineage (NCBI taxonomy): Eukaryota > Metazoa > Chordata > Amphibia > Caudata > Salamandridae > Lissotriton > Lissotriton vulgaris. Next base: position 437,625,075 of record NC_141685.1, on the reverse strand, counting down.
ACTCCACAGTAAAACGAGAAAGGACTCCACGGTACTGAAGTACCTGACACACTTGCTGGAGAAAAATCTCAGCTCTGCCTCCTTAAGAGTTCACCTGGCGGCTATAGTGGCATACACAAGGCGTGAGATGGGCAGAAGCTTCTTCACATCACAAGTTGTAAAGAGGTTCCTGGAAGGAGCAAAAAGGATTGCACCACCCAAGCGGGTGCCACCACCGGCATGGAACCTTAACGTAGTCCTGACGGAACTCATGAAGGAGCCCTTCGAGCCGCTTCACAAGGCCTCCTTGAAGATGCTAACTATGAAAACTGCTTTCCTGGTTGCTATTACGTCCTTACGCAGAGTGAGCGAGCTGCAAGCGCTAACACTACAGGAGCCCTACTTACAAATACACAATGACAGGGTGGTGATGAGGACCGACCCACACTTCATGCCGAAGGTGGTGTCCAGGTTCCACATGAAGCAGTCCATACAGATTCCAAGTTTTTTCCAAAAACCAACCACTAGCGCAGAGCGAGCACTGCACACCCTGGACGCCAGAAGGGCGGTCATGCATTACATTGAAAGGACAAAAGGACACAGGAAAACGAAACAGTTCTTTGTGTCGTTCGCCAACAGTTACATGGGCAAGGCAGTGACTAAGACCACTATTGCACGATGGATCGCGCAGACAATCTAGCTCTGCCACAAAAGGGCAGGAGAATAACTGGCAGGGGGGGAAAGCGCCCACTCCACTAGAAAAAAGGGGGCTACAATAGCCTTCCTGGCCAATAAACCCATACAAGACATATGCCTGGCGGCAACATGGGCTTCGGTGCACACATTCACGAAGCACTATTGCGTGGATGTTCAGATGAACAAAGAAGCACAAGTCGGACAAAGGGTGCTCCAGCATATATTCAGAAAACAGAGCTCATCTTCCACCCAGCCGCCACGGAAATGAGAAACCGCTACGAAATCTATGCACAGCATAGTGAATCCCGAAAGATTCACGCTGCAAAACGAATAGTTTCTTACCTGTCGGTGTAGTTTTGCAGCTTGAAGATCTTTCTGGATTCACTAGCGAACCCACCCACCTCCGCCAGAAAGATGAGGCTGGAGAGAGAAGAAGTGGTCAAAAAAAAAAAAAAAGAAGTAAGAGAATATAAGGACAAGTGGTAAAGAAATTATCACCTGATTAAAACATTGCCATTGCTTCGGAAAAGAAAGAAATACGGAAAAAAGAATCCGAAGATGGCGCCCAAGAGTGGGAGCTTCCGCAGGAAGCATGCCGACGTCACCGGAAATGCACCCGAGGAGGTGTGACGCCGACGCCCACAAGGGCTACAAAAAAAAAAACAAAGAAAAGACTACGAATCCGGACCCAACCACAAGACCGCGGAATATGCACAGCATAGTGAATCCAGAAAGATCTTCAAGCTGCAAAACTACACCGACAGGTAAGAAACTTTGTTGCAGCTCATCTGCGCAGGTTAGGGGTTTTAGTCTCGACGACTGGTTATTGAAGGCAGACTCGCCCGGACAGTCGTCGGCCACCTCCAGACTATGGCCGACCTGCTGCACCTGCTGGGGTTCTCCATCAATGTGCCGAAGTCACACCTGTGTCCCTCTCAGAAGCTCCTCTTCATCGGAGCGGTTCTAGACTCTGCGCAGTTTCGGGTTTATCCTCACGAACAGCGGGTTCGGGATATTCAGGCTCTGATTCCGATCTTTCAGCAGTTATCCCGAGTCTGTCAGGTTGCCGCTGCAGCTTCTGGGGCTGATGGCCTCCTGCATCCTTCTGGTGCATCACCCCCAGTGGCGGATGCGGGCTCTGCAGTGGGACCTGAAGTTTTAGTGGGCCCACCATCAGGACAACCTGTCTGACCATGTCTTGATCTTGGAGGGCACTGCAAGACAGTTGCAGTGGTGGCTCACTGACCACGATTGGGTCAGTGGCAGATCCCTCTCCCTACCCCAACCGGAGCACGTAGTTATGACGGACGCGTCCCTCCAGGGCTGGGGAGGCCACATGGGCGAGGCGGAGATCAGAGGCCTCTGGTCTCCGGCGGAGTACCGGCCCCACATCAACCTTCTGGAGCTGCGGTCGATCCGGCTTGCACTGAAGGCATTCCTCCCCTCTGTCCGGGGGAGTGTAGTGCAGGTGTTCACGGACAACACCACCGCCATGTGGTACTGCAACAAATGGGGCGGGGTGGGGTCGTGGACCCTTTGCCAGGAGGCTCTGCGCCTCTGGCAGTGGCTGGAACATCAGGACGTGACCCTGGTGGTTCAACACCTGACAGGTTCCCTGAACGCCAGGGCGGACGAACTCAGCCGTCTGTGCATTATGGATCACGAATGGAGTCTGAACTCTGATGTGGCGCAAGGCCTCTTTCAGCAGTGGGGAGAGCCTTGGTTAGATCTATTCGCCACAGAAGAGTACGCGCAATGTCATCAGTTCTGCGCGTTCGAATTTCCAAGGTGGCACTTGCTCGGATACGCTTTTCGTCGCGAGTGGAGCTGCGGTCTGTTGTACGCCTTTCCGCCTATACCACTTCTGCCCAGAGTGCTGAAGAAGATCAGGCGCGACCGGGCCTAAGTTATCCTTGTGGCTCCGGACTGAGCACGAAGATAATGGTATCCCGAGCTACTCAGTATGTCTCGATCCCCCGATTCGTCTGCCTCTTCAGGAGGACCTTCTGTTGCAGCAGCAGGGGACGGTCCTCCACCCGTACCTATCCAGTTTCCACCTCCATGCTTGGAGATTGAGCGGCGACAGTTGAGGCCATTTGACTTGCCTCCTGAAGTTTGTGATGTAATTCTGGCAGCCAGGTGTCCCTCCACAAAGTCGGTATACGCCTGCAGGTGGAACAAGTTTGTGGCATGGTGCACATCAAAGGCTGTGGATCCCCTTTCTGCCCCTCTTTCTGAGGTTTTCCTCTTCCTTCTTTCTCTTGCCCAGCAGGGCTCTGCTCTGGGCACTATCAAGGACTACCTTTCTGCCCTTTCCGCCTTTTTAAGGCTACCTAATCAGCCTTCTTTGTTCAAGTCCCCGATTGTTAACAGATTCTTAAAGGGCATCACTCATATGTTCCTCCCCCCCCCCCCGTGCCTTTCGTGATGCCTCAGTGGGACTTGAACCTTGTACTTACTTTTCTGATGTGCGCTCCCTTCGAGCCACTTCACAACTGTCCTCTCCGTCCTCTTACCCTTAAGACTGCTTTCCTGGTTGCCATCACCTCTGCCAGGAGAGTGAGTGAGCTCCAGGCTCTTTCATCCAAGCCTCCCTTCCTTTCTATCCATCCGGACAAGGTTGTGTTGCGGACAAGACCCTCTTTCCTGCCCAAGGTAGTCACAGCCTTCCACATCGGGTAGTCCATCACCTTGCCCACCTTCTTTCCGCATCCCTCTAAAGAGGAAGAGCGGCTCCACCGTCTGGACCCAAAACGTGCGCTCTCATTCTATTTGGATCGCACACGCCAGTTCCAGGTGGATGACCAACTCTTTGTTGGTTACGTGGGCGCTAAGAAGGGACGGGCGGTGCACAAACGGACCATCTCTCGGTGGGTCGTCTTATGTTTTAAGGCATGCTACTCTTTAGCTAAGAAGAAGCCTCCTGTTGGGCTGCGAGCCCATTTCACTCGGACCACAGCGGCTACTACTGCCCTGGGCCGGGGAGTCCCCTTGCAGGACGTCTGTCAGGCAGCTATGTGGGCCTCGCTGCACACGTTCTCAAGACACTGCTGCCTAGACAGCCATGTCCGGAGGGATGGCTTCTTTGGCCGTTCTGTCCTCCAGGACTTTCTGGTGTGATTGGTTCACAGACCCACCACCGAGGTTGGTATTGCTGGGGTATCTAAGGAATCTAATACTAACCTCTTTCTTTCAGATGCACAAGTTACTTTCCTTCGGTAACGATATATCTGTAAGAAACAGTAGTTAGTATTAGATTCCTTACCGCCCCACCCATCCTCCCCCTTCTGCGAACCGATATCTAGGGTTAAGGTCATCCCCTTTCAGGGCCCTAGTTTCATAGCACCAGTGTTGGTTTTTATCATGGCTCTGCGTTTGTTGCGCGCAAAAGCTGTGTATAAGAACTGACGTCAGTGCGCGAGGGCGGCGTCATCCCGACGCCGCCGCCGAGTGACGCAGAGCCTCAGACGACGCCTACCGACGTGCAGGGGTACTGCTACTCAAAAGTTTCCGGATCCAGTCTGACGCCTGGGGATATTCTAAGTTAAGGAATCTAATACTAACTACTGTTTCTTACAGATATATCGTTACCGAAGGTAAGTAACTTGTGCGACACAAGGTTACGTTAGTGACCACCACAAGCAAAATAATCCAGCAGTAATCACCTCAATGCATCAAGCATGGTTGCCAGCAGTAATGTAAAAAATGCTTTTTCATGCCTCTACATGGATAATACATAACAGCCATCGCTGAAATACCATTTGCCACAAGTTGTTTTTAGTTATAAGTGCTCCCCAATACCGGTTGATTTTTATTACTGAAATATTTGCCAGGATTCACAATTCTTAAGGGCACAATACCACAATTTCAATCCAATCAAACATTACAAGCCAGACTTTTTATGCAACTGCTGGAAATAATGGCATCCAGCATTGCAATTGTACCTCACGCAAGGCTTCACATGCGTCCTATGCAGGAATGTCTAGCAAGTGAGAGAAATCAGTCACAGGGTCAATTAACCAATCTAATGTTGGTAGACGGCTGCACCCATCGCTCTCTGCATTGGTGGAACCCTCTAAACTTATCAAAAAGGCGGCCCTTCATAGACCTGATTCCACAGACTGTACTGACCGCAGACGCATCTTTAACCAGTTGGGGTGCTCATCTCCAACATCATACAGTACAAGGGCTGTGGGCAGACAATTACAAATGTCTCCACGTCAACTACCTGGAACTTCTAGCAGTGTTTCTAGCACTCAAAGTTTTCCACACTCACCTTCTATGCAAAACTGTCTCAGTCCGCACAGACAACATGACAGATGTATTATCTGCAGAAACAAGGCAGACCCACTCTCTCCAGCTGTCACGCCTGGCACAAAGCCTTTGGAATTTAGCAATTTATCACAAAATGTATCTCCTAGCAGAACACCTTCCAGGGGTAGACAATCAAATGGCTGCCCTGCTCAGGAGACACAGGCAGCAAGTTCACGAGTGGGAACTTCATCCTAAAGTTCTTCTTCCCTACTTTCAAGAATGGTGTTTTCCACAGATAGATCTGTTTGCTACAGTCCACAATGCAAAATGCCCAAACTTCGCATCCAGGTTCCCACACAGTCTATCAAAAGGCAATGCTGTGGATGAATGGGTCAGGAATGTTTGCCTACACTTTTCTTCCCCCTTCACTAATTCCATTACTGGTTCGGAAGCTCAAACAAATATCCCTCACACTGATATCAGTAGCCCCTACATGGGCTCGTCAACCATGGTAGATGGTTCACCACCGAACTTCAAGAGGCCAGATGCACCTGCCGCCGCCTCAAAGACCTGGAGTAACACCAAATCCACAGAATCCCGCAACAACTTCAAAGCCGCTACCAACGCTCACCACCAGCTCAACAGAAAAACAAGAAAACAAGCGATCGAAGACAGAATCTCTGCACACGCACACAACAGCAAAGAACTCTTCCAACATCAAGGAGTTCGCCCAACCCACCAGCGAGTCGACTGACATCCCTCCCAAGACCTCTGTGACAAACTTAGCACCTTCTTTCACCACAAAATCAAGAACATCCACGACAACTTAAACATGGACAACCAACACAAGGAACCCCCACCAACCACCCCCGACACCCCAAAGCCAACGTTTGACAGATGGACGGCCCTCACCAACAAAGACACACTGAAGATGATCAAGTCCATCCACTCCGGGGCCCCCACGGACCCCTGCTCCCACCACATCTTCAACAGAGCCACCAACACCATCAAACCCATGCTCCGCCGCACCATCAACTGCTCCCTGGCGACTGCCTCGTTCCAACTGGAAACCCTCGGCGGACCCCACCGAACTCAAAATCTACAGACCCATCTCCCTGCCCCTTTCCCTGCGAAAGTCATCGAGAAAACCATCAACAGCCAACTCGCCACATTCATCGAAGAGCAAAACATCCTCGACTCCTCCCAATCCGGCTTCAGGAAAAACCACAGTACAGAAACCGTCCTCCTCGCTGCAACAGACGACATCCGCACCCTACTGGACAAAGGAGAAACAGCAGCACTCATCCTCTCCGACCTCAGCGGCATTCAACACAGTCTCCCACCGCACCCTAAGGCGCAGACTTCACGATGCAGGGATCCAGGACAAGGCCCTCGACTGGATCAGCTCCTTCCTCTCTGGCAGAAAGCAGCTGGTCAGACTCCCCCACCCCCGTCTTTCATCTCGGACCCTACAACAACCACCTGCGGAGTCCCACAGGGGTCGTCCCTCAGCCCGACACTCTTCAACGTCTACATGACTCCGCTCACCCCCATTGCCAGAACCTACAGACTCAGCATTGTCATACGCAGACGACACCCAACTCATCCTCTCCGTATCCAATGAACCCAACACCGCCAGACAAAACTATTGTGAAGGTATGGAAGCCATGACCAAATGGATGAAAAACAGCTGCATACAACTAAACATCAACAAGAATGAGGTACTCATCATGGGCCCAAAACCGACTCCTGGAACGACACCTGGTGGCCCACTGCCGTCTGAAACCCGCCCACCCCCACGGACCACGCACGCAACCTGGGAATCATCCTGGACTTTGAGCTCAAAATGGACTGCCAGATCAACTCCGTCTCGTCCTCCTGCTTCCACACGCTCCGCCTCCTACGCAAGACCTTCAAATGGATCCCCCTTGAACAAAGAAAGACAGTTACTCATGCCTTGGTCACCAGCAGACTTGACTACAGCAACGCAGTCTACGCTGTAATAAACAGAAATCTCACCGCAAGCTACAGAACATCCAGAACGCCGCCGCAAGATTGGTCCTCAGCCTGCCAACAAACTGCCACATCTCCCAGCACCTGTGCACACTCCACTGACTCCCCATCGAGGCAAGAGTCACCTTAAAAATGCTCACCCACGCACAAAAGGCCCTCCACGACCAACACATGAACAGCCGACTTAAATTCCATGCACCCCAAAGGACCCTGCTATCAGCCCAGCTCTCCTACGTTGTGGTCCCACACACCAGAAAAACCAGATCGGGAGGCCGCTCCTTTTCCTTCCTCACGGCCGGGGCCTGGAACGCCCTCCCACTCCACCTCACAGACAACATTGCTCCCCATCTTCGCAAGAGACCTCGCTTTTTAACGGACCACCTCCTTGATGGACTGGAACCTGCACTACCACATCCCCAGCGCCTTGAGACCCTTACGGGTGAGTAGCCGCGCTAAACAAACGCTTGATTGGACATCACCCTGTTAGAACTGTCCGTGGTGCCACATCAAAAACTACATCTCACACCCAGTCTCATGACCATGGAGACATCAGACCTCCAAATTCCATAGAACTCAACCTAGCGATTTGGCTCCTGAAGTCAGAGTTTGGTTATTTACAATTACCACCAGACTATGAATATTCTCAAAGAGGCTAGAAAGCCCACTACGAGAGCATGTTCTCCAGCAAAATAGAAACGGGTTGTTATCTATTGTAATAACATCAATCCACTTGATGAGTGTACAAAACATCATTTGTTACCTGTTGCATTTACAGCAGTCTGTATTGGCTTACACATCCATTTGTTTACACCTAGCAGCAGTAGCTGCATACTTGCAAAATAGACAACACTCATCTCTGTTCAGAGTACCAGTGATCAAAGCTTTCATGAGGATTAAAAAGAGTGATCCCACCAAGAGTTCCCCCCTGCACCAAAGTGGAACCTAAACATAGTACTTACAAGGCTAATGGGTCCAACTTTTGAACCTATGCACAAATGTCAGTTACAATTCCGGTCACAGAAGGTTGCTTTCCTTGTAGCAATAACCTCACTAAGGAGAGTTGGTGAACTTCAGGCCTTAACTATACAAGAGCCTTTCTTTCAACTTCACAATGATAGGGTGGTTCTTCGAAATCCTGAATTTCAGCCTTAAGTAGTTTTGGTCTTTCATATCAATCAGTTGATTGACCAATGTTCTTTCCTCAACCTGATTCTGTAGCAGAACAAGCTTTACACACACTTGATGTTAGAAGAGCTATACTATATTATGTTGATAGAACTAAAGAATTTGGGGAAACAAAGCATTTTCTCCACCACACAAAGGCAATCCCATATCGAAGTCTGGTATTGCAAGATGGATTGTAAAATGTATCCAAATGTAATGATACCCCCAGAGCACATTCCACTCGTAAAATAGGGGCTACTATGGCTTTCTTAGGAAATATTCCCCTGGCTGACATCTGCAAGGCAGCAACATGGTCTACACTGCACACATTCTCCAAACACTATTGTGTAGAGGTGTTTGCGATACAACAAGCAAATGTAGGCCAAGCAGTGCTTAAGACGCTTTTTCAAACAACTATGACCACCACCAATTTGGGAGTATACTGCTATATAGTCTATGCCAAGCATGCGATCTATAGCTCACATGCCTCGAACAGAAAAGGTTACTTACCCAGTAAGCATCTGTTCTTAACATGTAGGGCGGTAGAGTCACAAGCGCCCATTCACCTCCCTGTCTCTTGTAGTTCTTAATTTACATGCATACACATGGACATCTCTATTGTACACTCACTAACTCCATTCTCACCCTCTGTACGAAAACAATGGAGTCTATGCCCATGCGCACTATCACCGAAAGGAGGAGTCACCTTACCTTATGACTGGAAAGACTTCATCGAAGAAAAACAACTTGCAAACATCCGCACCCAACACTAGATGGCAGGAGTATGCAAAGCATGTGAATCTACAGCTCTACATGCCAAGAATAGATGCTTGCTTGGTAAGTAACATTTTCCTTTTCGATAGGGAAAACATTCCTTTTGAAAATTAATATGTGACCCCTGTGCAGGCGTTGTAGCCTATTAGGCTGGGTGCTTGATATTTAGAAGTGGGAAATGTAGTGTACCGTAACCCTATGTGACAGCCTTAATATCTATTTTCACTGTGGAAGGCTCTGGCTCTCCTATGAGAACATGATTACAGATAAAAATATTAAGTCTGCTGTCTGTTGACTGGGACCAGCAAAAAACAAATCACACCAATATGTTCTGAGGGTGTTTTGTGGGTGGGGGGTGTAGCTAACCTCTGAGGAAGATGGCGTCTGCACCTTAGCAGAGCTCCCTCAGGCCGAAAATAAATGCAACAGTTGTGGCCTCAAGCCTTGCAAGCACTTTTCAGATTGCCGGACCACTCGGGGGCTGGACAGACCAGTCACATTGCTTCCCAGCTCAGGAATGTAGTCTGCAAATACAAGGGTCTGACAGCTGCAGGTGAGCCATGGAGCGGCATTGAGGTCTGTGGCCTTAGATGTGCACAATGTAATCTCCCAGGGCTTCTTAGGCTGATAGGAAAGGAGAGAAACTACTCCACGTACGAACTGCACTCCTGTTTTTTGTGGGTAAACACTGAATATTTTCTCAATTTATCTTGGCTCAGTGCAAACATAAAGGGTTTCCTGTTTCACCAACCTCTCCCTCACCACCCCTGATCATAACACACTACAGTGGCACCAGACCACTGCTTCTGACCTTTATGTACTATTAATCATTGCAGTATTGATATAGGCCCAGTTGAGATACAGTAACTCTACTGCAGATCAAGGCAAATGTAAAAAAACGAATTTATGGACGGAATGTTGCACAATGGCAAAACATTCACCCCCAGTCACAGATCTGGGTTTAATCCATCATTATTTTGCTCACCACACCACCCCAGTTCAGTCATGGCCATATGCAAATCAGTCTTGACCCCGTGCCTCATGGAAACAGTCCAGCCCGAACTGCCAAGCCATGTCTTCCCTGGACCGGAATCAAGCATCCTAGGATCGATTTCTGGCTATGAGCCAGGATAGCTTGACTCCAGTGGCTTGGAGAGCACGGGCCTCACGTCTGAGCATACCTGTCCCACTCGGGGTGACAAATGCAAAAACAATTGATGGACGGAATGTTGCACAATGGCAAAACATTCACCCCCAGTCACAGATCTGGGTTTAATCCATCATTATTTTGCTCACCACACCACCCCAGTTCAGACATGTCCATATGTAAATCAGTCTTGACCCTTTGACTCATAAGAACAGTCCAGCCGGACTGCCAAGCCATGTCTTCCCTGGACCGGAATCAAGCATCCTAGGACCGGTTTCTGGCTATCAGCCAGGATAGCTTGACTCCATTGGCATGGAAAGCACAGGACTCCCGTCTGAGCATACCCGTCCCACTCGGGGTGACAAATGCAAAAACAACAATTGATGGACGGAATGTTGCACAATAGCAAAACATTCACCCCCAGTCACAGATCTCGGTTTAATCCATCATTTTGCTCACCACACCACCCCAGTTCAGACATGGCCAAAGCAAACCAGTAATTTGCATTGTCTGGCACATACAGGCAGTTGCCCTTGCTGCATGTGGAGTCGAGAGGGAAAAGTTGGGGGTCAACTAGCATGAAGGGGGCCGCTCAGCAACTACATGTCAAAATCAGCCCGACAGCTTCTGTTCACTGAGTCTTTCATGGTGAAACTGCAAAAACATGCCAAAGAGCAGGACACCAAGGCTCACAAAGCAGCACGTAAGCCATCCTCTGGTAATGGACAGGACTGAAAGTGTTGGTGTTTACAATAGTGAACAGCACCTCAAAGCCTTCCTCTTATATTGCTTCCATCAGAACAGATCTTTCAGTCTTTAAAGTGTGCCTCATCTCGAGAGAGTCCGATAAGTACATCAGACCACACATGATACGACTCTGCCTGGATATGCGTATTTCTAGAGCACCTAAGCGCCAACGGTGGTGGTGCAATACATCTAGATGTAAATTGCCAGATGCTACACAGAAGTTACAAGGGTTAGTTAAGAGATACATAGAAGAAAGCCAGTACTCTTACTTCATCACACATCCTCTGTGAGGCAGGGAAAAGAATGATAATGGTTGAATGAATGTGGGAGTAGGCCATCCTCAAGTGCTCAGAAAACAAGTAGATTTAGAAAAGCAAATAATTCTTACTACTTAATGTAACGCCTCCCACACCTGTGAAGTCCTCAAGAAGTTCTAGCTGAACGAGTTATACACATCTACTGTGGAAAAAGCACTATTGCATCTGTGGCAGAGGCAATGTGAAAGTGGGGGAAAGGAGGTTGCCTATTGGCCCATACAATTAAAGCAACAAGAATCCCATGAGAGATCACTGCTCTTATAATGGACCAAGGAACCTGGCTAACGCACCCTGATGATATGATATCATTGAGCACAGTCTATCAGAACCTATACACAGCAGAATACTCTAATACCCAGACAGAGGAAGACTCCATATTATCTAATATAACCCTAATCAGTGTAATTCCAGATATGGTGGGCAGATTAGATAACCCAATTACAGAAGATGACCACCAACATGTTATAGATTAACTTCTATATTGCCAGGTGCAGGGATTGGATATTCACCCTGGGGAATTTTGCAAATTCAACTAAAAGTAACCTTCCTTTACTTTTCTCATGTGTAAGTTGTTTAAAGGTATACAAGACGGCTCTTCACAGCTACTGGAGGCAACGATGGGCAAGTTAATAGTTCTCCTTAATCCAGACAAACACCCCTACCAATTTACGAGTTACAGACGTATCTCTGTTAAATGTTTGTTAGATCTGACATTATTGGCGTGAGTCTCCCTTCCATTTTGATGGATTGCCTCCTCTATTTTGATGTTTTTGCTGGATTTATGCTTTGGGCACTGTGCCACTGCTAATCAGTGCCAAAGTGCAAATGCTCCCTATGTTAAATTGATATACTAATTGGATTCCATGATTGGGTTATTTGATTTATCTGTCAGCCCCTAGTACAGTGCACCATGTGTGCCCAGGGCTTGTAAATCAAATGGTGCTGGTCGGCTTGCAGCACTGGTTGTGCCACCCAAAGAAGCAGCTTGTAAAGTGTGTCTTGGGCCTGCCATTTGTAAGGCCTGTGTGCAGTATAGCACTGCCAGGTCGACTTGGTCAAGTGCACCCACTTGCCAGTCACTAAACCTTCCCTAGGCACCCCTATGGTAGGCCCAAGGGCAGGGTGCATTGTAAGTATAAGGTAGGACATGCTCTGATGTGTGTAGCATGTTCTAATAGTGAATTACAGCCATTTTCGTTGTTTCACTATGGAAGGCTACCTGTTCTCATAGGCCAGAATGGGCAGTTAGATTATTACATTCTTATAATCCTAACTGACTCAGGGAACATGGTAGAAATCCGAATTTAGTATGCCTGAACTCAGAATAATAAAATAAATCTTTTAGTAAAGTTTATTTTAATGTTCTGAGTTTACAAATACCACTTTTAGAAAGCAGGTATTTGCTTGTCTAACCATTTGAGCCTGCCTCTGCTTTGTTGTGTATTCCTTGTCTGGGTTTGTGTGCGACCGGGCTGGGGAATTCCAGGAGACAGGCTGGGGCAGCCCAGTGGTGAATAGAGAGATCTGCATCTAGGTGGGAGGGAAGAGTTTCACCTGGGACCTGAATAGGGCTGGGCCTTCCCTCTACCATGCTGGCTCCACCCCCTGTGGCTTGTCTGATGTCTCTGCCCTGCACTGTGAAAGGAAGAAGAGTCATGTAAACAAAGTGCTCAGGAACTGGTTTGGACTAGGCAGAGGCCTCTCTGCCTTCAGAGAACAAAGGATTTTGGGGTATAAATATTAGGACGCTGAAGCCAAGAAATTAGATCACTTCTGGAACAAGAAACCTTTCTGCCAAGGAGAAGAACCAAGGAAGCTGCAGGTGTTTAGACTGCCCCTCTGCTAGTGTGCTGTTTGCTGGGTTGGCCTGCAGTGGTTGCTTCATTGCCAAGGGAAAGGAGTAGAAACTTTGTAAGGACTTTCATCTACAGAATATTCTCCAAGGGCTTGAACTGTGCTTGCCTCCTGCTGAAGTCTCCGGGACAAAAGACTTCACCTCCAACTCCCTCCTGAATTTCCTTGCTGGGAATCCTGACTCCAGTCACTTGCGTGCCGCTGGAAGCGCGACGCATCGAGAGGAAGCATATCGCCGCCGCAGCTGAAATCATCGCAACGCCAGAGAAGTGAGCCTTCGCTGCATCTCCCTGGAAGTGTGTGTTCATCGAAGCTGCCTGCTGTCGCATCAACGGAGAAGCGTGATGCCATCGCATCACCGGAGAAGCGAGTCACAGGGCCTGTCGCGGCTCAAAAGTACAGAGTCGTCGCAAGGCTGCCAGGGCGTCATCGCATCGCATCCTCATCTCATCGCCGCATCAAGGGCGTCATCTTCTCGCAACGCAACTGGATCATCGCATCAAGGCGCCATCTTGCGCACCTCAATGGGCCCGCAGGCCGAGAATCTAAGCATCACCTCCGCACCGGTAAGGCTCTCAACGAGTCCCCTACTCTGCGTAAGCATTGAGGCAGGACGCAACCGTTTCCCCGGGTCACGGAACGGACGCATCTCCCCTTTTGCAAGCCTTTTGTTCACTTTGTGTTACGCATCCAGATACTTTGTTGAGAACTGTCGCATTTACCAACAACTTGAACTAAGAAACTTTAATAATTTTTTTATTAACCTTTTTTTTAAGTTTGAGTTTATTGAAGTATAAAGAAGCAAAGACAGAAAATGAAGAAACAGTCAAAAGTTATTAAAAAAAACAAGAAATCTCTTACATAAAAGTATATATGATTGATGAAACGATACGTGAAAACATATTAAGTAATAATATACTGAAAAAGAAGTAATGAAGTCATAACCTGTAAAATAAGACACGTAAATGATATGAAAAACATTAAATGCAGTTAAGAGAATAAAATCATGGTAGTTTTTGATCTTCATCAGTGCGAACTTGGGAAGCAGGTGGGATTGTATCAACTCTGGATAAATACTCAGTAAGGGGAAGCCATAAAAGATCACGTTTGATTGCAAGGGAAATGGGGGGAGACAAAATTAGTATTTTTTAATTAATCTTAAGTGTAGTATTGTAGATTTTTGTCGTTTGTGGTCTTGTGTTAAGTCTATATAAAGAATATTTATTTCTATAACACCTGTGTTGTGTCCATCTGTAGTGTTAGCACTGTATTACTGTGTATATTCACAAATACTTAACATACTGCCTCTGAGATAAGCCTGTCTGCTCGTGCCAAGCTACCAAGGGGGTGAGCAGGGGTTATTAAGGAGTGTAATCCCCTTATCCTGACTTAGAAGTAAGGGTCCCTATTTGGACAAAGGTGACTACCATTGCCAACTAGAGACCCTCAGATCGAACAGTTTACATGAACATTTTAGCGAAGGACTCTCTGATAGATTAAAGGCTCCCTAAGCTTATCCATACATAAGCCCAACTGTACGCAGATGACATTTTCTGATGTTGTCAAAACCAGAAAGTTCTATTTCATGCCTTATAAACCTAATCTCTGCTTTCGCCACATTTTCTGGATATCAAAATAATTGAGGAAAGCGTAAAGCTATGTATCTGACAAGGAGGGCCACATTAGGGACAACCAGTTTAATTGGAAGGAATCAAACCTTAAATATTTGGGAATCTTCCTTAATAGTTTAGTTTTAGTTTAGTTTTTAAATTTGTAGTGCGCAACAGCTACCTAAAAAGGGTTTCCCAGCGCAGACGGCAAGGTCAGGACATGCAAGACACAGAAGGATCTATAGGTGTGGCAGGGTATACTCAGACAGGAGTCCCTTGCTCACTGCACCATCAGGATTCAAGCAAGCCGGGCCGACGACAGCTGAAATGCCAGAAACCGGTCCCCGGAAGCTTGTCTCCTTTCCGGTGAAGAATTGGCTTGGTAGTTTGGTCTGCCCTGTTCCCATGATGTACTGGGCCAGGGACAGACTAATTTGCATATAGCCAGGTTCTGAGCTGGGATGGTGCAGTGAGCTAAATAACGGTGATGGCTCAAGCCCTGATCTTAGGACTGGGTAAGAGTGGTCTGCTTAATTCAGACACTCTGTTCATCACCACCCCCTTTTTTGAATTGTTTTTGGCCACTATAGGTGTGGCAGGGTATACTCAGACATGAGTCCCTTGCTCACTGCACCATCCGGATTCAAGCAAGCCGGGCCGACGACGGCTGAAATGCCAGAAACCGGTCCCCGGAAGCTTGTCTCCTTTCCGCTGAAGAATTGGCTTGGTAGTTTGGTCTGCCCTGTTCCCATGATGCACTGGGCCAGGGACAGACTAATTTGCATATAGCCAGGTTCTGAGCTGGGATGGTGCAGTGAGCTAAATAACGGTGATGGATCAAGCCCTGATCTTTGGACTGGGTAAGAGTGGTCTGCTTAATTCAGGCACTCTGTTCATCACCACCCCCTTTTTTGAATCCTTGATGTAACTAAGGCATTGACATCAATGGCTTCTGGTAGCATCCAGCAAATTTTACGTAGCCATTTGATGATGGTGAAGCAGGTTGCTTCGACTTTGACAGACTGAGGATGCATACTAAGTGCATCATCAATTATGAAGCCCAAATTACGAACATGCGATGCGGTAGATGGAAGATCACCCATTCTACATGGCCAATGCTGATGGTTCCAAAGATCCTTCTGTTCCCCCAACACCAGTGTCTCTGTTTTCTCTTCATTTCATTTCAGGAAGTTATTTTGCATCCATAATGCTATAAGACCTGTTTTCAAAATGGAGGTGGTTGTGTGAAGATAAGGAAAAAATAATTTGTGAGTCATCGGCATAGGAAAACGGGGATAAACCTGATTTCTCAGCCACCTCAGCCAATGGTCTTACATACAGTTTGAATAGTAAAGGGCTGAGGATGGATCCCTGTGGTACACCATGATCAGGGGAGTGAACTTCGAAGCAGGCATTTTGGTAAAAAACTTGGAAGGTACGGTTGGAGAAGAAGGCAACAAACCAATTCAAGGCAGCCCCTCCAATACCCTGTGACTTGAGTATGTCTATGCGCACCTTGTTGGACACAGTATCGCACGCTGCACTCAGATCTAATAGAATAAGCGCCACTGTGTCCCCGTTGTCCAAATGATGACGTATACCTTCCGTTACCCCAAGAAGAGTGGTTTCCGTGGAAAAGCCTGCTCTGAAGTCCGATTGAGAGGGATGGAGAAGGCCATGTGTTGTGACATATTGTGTTAGATGTGAATGAATGTGTCTTTCCAGACTCTTAGACAGCACGGGGAGCAAGGATATGGGACGATAATTGCTGGACATTTCTAGGTTTGCATTTGCCTTCTTAAGAAGTGGGTGGATCATCGCATGTTTCCATTTTAAAGGGATGGTAGATTCCGTTATTGAGGCATTTAGGTTATCAGTTATAACAGATAATGCGGTAGTGTTCAATTGTTTTAATATGGATACGGGTAATGGATCTTTTGGAGATCTGGTTTTTATAATGTTTAGGGATTTAACTACATTTCAGTAGTCAGTAAAGGCCACGCCGTAAGAGAATATTTGGTAGCATTGAGCTTCTCTGTCTGATATAGAGGAGGATAAACTGTATCAAGCGCGGTTTGTGAGTGATGAGCACTGGTCAAGTGTTCTGCCTGTTCTGACACAATATCTTGATATATTTTATCAACTTTTTGGATAAAAAAGGAGGCTAACTCTTCACACTGAGGCTTGGTCAGTGCAGGAAGTCGCATTGACGTTTTAGATCCTGCAAGTTCTTTCACCGTATTAAAAAGAGTTTTAGAGCAGTTAGTTGCTTTAGAGATGGTCAAAGTGACAAAGTTAGCACATGCCTGTTTGCAGAGTTTGTGGTATTTATTCAAGGCCTTTTTGTAGATGAGCTTGGATGCAGGTTTATAATCTTTTCTCCACTTTCTTTCTAAGATCACAGGTGTTTTTTTCTATTTTTAGTGACTCATTGTACCAAAGGGCAGGTGGACGATGATTATTGATTTTCTTTATTTGTAAGAAGTAAACATGTATCACTGGCTTTAGAGAGCTAGTTATGCACTGAGGAAGAAAACTGATCAATGTTTTGCGAATATGAAGGTTTCTGGGAGACCAAGAAATCATTAAGGCTATTCATGTTTAGTTTCTTCCAGTTTCTTATCAAAGATCCCTGTGAGGAATTTGTGTATAGGAAGTATGAGAACAAATTTGATGAGATAGTGATCAGACCAACTAGATGGCAAAGCCATCGAGCATGAAATCACTGTAAGATGATTGATGGGATCCAAAAGATTCCCAGCAATCTGTTTAGGACCTGAATTTAATAAGTGAAGATTCAAGGAAGCCTGATCAGAAAAAAAATTGGAACTAATTTTACCAGCTGTATCTTCTAGATGTAGATTAATGTCTCCTATAAGATTGAAATTAGCTGTTTTTGTGGTATACGGAGCAATACGTTAGGCGAAAGTTGCAGTTCAAACTGAGGACGAGTCAGGGGAACGGTAATCGAGTATCCCTGACAAGGTGAAGTTAGGGAAGAGAGTCAGTTTAAAAAAAAACAGCTTCAAGATTTGTAAGGGAAAGATGTTCGAAGTCTCATTTAAATGTAGTCTTAAAGATTTTCGCTATTCGTCCACCAGTTTTTAATTCACGATCCTTCCTTACTATGGCATAATTGAGAGGTAATTCTGCAGCGATGTCTGGGCCTGAGCTCTCTTTGAGCCAGGTCTCTGTAAGGAAAACTGCATCGTGTTGGTCATAAAGTAATAAATCAAAAATATCAGATTTGTGTTTTGGCAGTGACCTACAATTAATACTAACAAAGGTAAAAGATTTATTATGTGAGATATGTGCATTGGAATTAGGAGGTAAGTTGTCCGTGATAGCTTCTAGGTTGGGAGTGAAACTAAAGCCGCAGTTGGCGCATGTTTTATACTCTTCCATGGAGTGGACTCCGGTGCAGCTTGACATCATCGGTGTCTGGAGAGCCTTCAATTGTTCTGAGAAATATTTATGATTATATGCATATAACTTAGAATCCAGGTTGTGAAAAGATCCCGAATGTTCAATGACAGGACCAGCGGTTCTGGCCCTAGTCCCGGTCCAGGCGCGGACGGGCGCAGACAGGCTTGCCTTTGGCACGCCTTATGCACGCCCGCTGCGTGAGTCCGATGCGCGTGAGCACTATCTCTGACATTTATTCAGGGAGGGCAAAAGAAACTAGCCCGCTACCTGTTTGCTCGCCTCAAGATGGCGGCTCCTTCGATCGGCAGTCTCCGTCCAAATGACCTCCCGGACAGCGCCTACTCGGCTGTGTGGTGAGTTCGAGATTGTAGAGTGCAATTTAAAAGTGAACAGGTGCAGTTTAAAAACGGGCTTTGTGCTACTTTAGGATCAAGCGCAGTGCAGAATGCGTATGCAGGCTGGATTCAGTTGACTCCCGCCTTCCGCCTCAGGCGTCGTACAGTTCTGCGCGCTTCTGTCTCAAACTTTTATGCAGGAAGGGCAAAAGAAACTAGCCCCGCTTCCTGTTTGCTCGCCCCAACATGGCGGCTGCTTCGATCGGCATACTCCGTCAAAATGACCACCCGGACAGCACCTACTCGTCTGTGTGGTGAGTTTGAGATGGTAGAGTGCAATTTAAAAGTGAACAGGTGCAGTTTAAAAACGGACTTTGTGCTACTTTAGGATCATTCGCGGTGCAGAATGTGTGTGTGAAGGCTGGATTCAGTTGACTCCCGGTTTCAGCCTCAGGCGTCGTACAGTTCTGAGCGCTTCTGTCTCAAATTTTTATGCAGGAAGAGCAAAAGAAACTAGCCCCGCTTCCTGTTTGCTCGCCCCAAGATGGCGGCTCCTTCGATCGGCATACTCCGTCAAAATGACCACCCGGACAGCGCCTACTCGGCCGTGTGGTGAGTTTGAGATAGTAGAGTGCAATTTAAAAGTGAACAGGTGCAGTTTAAAAACGGACTTTGTGCTACTTTAGGATCATGCGCGGTGCAGAATGTGTGTGAAGACTGGATTCAGTTGACTCCCGGTTTCCGCCTCAGGCGTCATACAGTTCTGATAGAGGTCTGGACCCAATGGTGGAAGACCATATCTGTCCCCTAGTACAGAAACTAAAGTGCCCAATGGCCAGATGGTTGTCCTTAAACTACACCCTGTGTGGCAGGACACAGATATTTAAAATTAACATAGCCCTGCATAAATTATATATTTACAATGCTGCCTTTGATCATACCCAAACACGTACTGATGGACCTTTTCAGTAAGATAAAACAGTGTTTGGTTGTATAAAAGAAATCCTGACTGAAAATGGCCAAACTGCATGCACGGGGTAAAAAAGGGGAATGTGACTACTATATTCGGAAATGTAGTGGGTTTCGTTCCGTGTTACGCAGCTTTGATACCTATTCATGGTACTCTGTAGATACTGACATAGGTAAGAGTAGAAGACAAGTTTATAGGAGGAGTGGCGAGGACATTGTGTGCTATATTGTGAGACAAACTTAATACTTAGTCACCCAGTTTCGAGAGCAAGTAATGTGGCTTGGCAGAAAGCTCCCTATTACATCAGAACACATAAATCCTCCTATATAGTGGCACCACTTTGGGGATAATGTATTGTAATGGAAGGAACAAAATCTGTCGAAGGGAATCAGTGTGGTCAGACATTCTCAGAAAAGGGGTGAAAATGCTGTGCCAAAGGGACGACCTTTCCAACAGCCAGAGATAAGTTCAGCCTCAATAGGGGTCACTCTTGGAAATACCGACTTTCGCCTTGCCTAAATCTCAACTGAAGGTTTGATGGATTACCAGACTCCAGCTAAACTACGACAACTAAGACTGGTCAAAACTGTTGCAAATCCACAACAAATAATTGAGGGGAACTAGTTTAAAATGAAGGTACTTTAAGCTTCTCCAAAGATGGAACTTGACTTCTGACAGATTGGCAAGAGCTGGGCTCTCTCCCGATGACACATGTTGGAGATGCTTACCTGCACGAGGAGACCAATCTTGCATCCTATAGGAATGCCCACAATTATAACAGTACTCTATAGACATCTGGATGAAGAAGTACGAATCATCGGGTTTGAACGTTGATCTCTCAAGCACTGCAGCATTATTACAAGATTGATCCTAGAATTCAGAGATTACCCCGCAGCAGAACAGCTGGAATGCTAGCGCTCTGGCAGTTGTGAAAATGGGAATACTGTGCCTTTGGAAGACCACACAAGTACCTACAGTTGAAAGATGGATGCAGGAAATGCGTCAATGGCACAATATTGTGGTAAACCATATCATCGACAAACATTGTGTCAAAAATATGGTTTACCATAATATCGTATTCCTATATTTAGAATGGTAAGTACCAAAATATTGAGGAAAAAAACTTTGTTGAAACTAATATCGTCCAAAAACATACAAAAATATTGATATTAAAAAAATAGTTGAAAGTAGTAAATGTTTTTATATAGACATGTAATATAATGTACATTAATTCAAGTCCGCTGATAATTAATACTATATATACTTGCTTAAGTCTATATATGTATATATATATATATATATATATATATATATAGTGTAACATAATTGATTTTTTTATTTTATATATTATTTTTTTAACAAATTTATATATATTCAGAATAGATGTACTAAAAACCATTCAAAATGCAAACAATTCAATAACAAAATATTACAGAATTTAGGCAATAAATAAAAATACTATAAATATTGAAATAATAAATAAAATAAATATTACAAAATCTGTGTAACCACTATTGTGTAAAATATTGCAGTCTAAGAATATAAAATATACTATTTCCACTAGAGTCTGTAAGAGTGGGGATAAAGTTGGACTTCAGAGGTGTTGGATTTACTATACCTACTCCGGTCGGTGCAACCATAGGGAAAGAATTGTCCTAATGAGGGTCAGAACTACTATTCCTACCCCAGTCTAAGTGAAAGTAGAGAAAGCATTGGACTTTGGAGGGGTTAGATTTACTATTCACACTCCAGTCTAAGCAGCAGAATGGCTTAAATGTACTATTCCTACTCTAGTCAGGACAATTATAGGGAAAGTGGTGGACTTCTGAGGGGTTAAGTTTAACATTCCTACTCCCATCTAATCAACATTAGGGAAAGTGTTTGACTTCATATGGGTTAAATATTAAATCCGAGTGCATAAAAATAAATATATTTATTAAAAATAATATATAATTTAAAACAATTAATAAAATATGTACATCAAATTCACTAACTATAAAACAAAGATCAATAACGAATCACTTAAGTATTTAATTTCAAATAATAGGAAGTAAAAAAAAAAATGTCATCACAGAATCAAATAAAAAAAGACATAAAGCATTGTACATATTTTCTAATTCATAAATTACATAAGTCTATAAATATTAAAAATATATTTTTTCTTGCCAATCTACTCACCTAAACAAAGAAAACAGTATCAAAATTACAATATATGTTTAATAAAAATATAAACACTAACGTATTAAAATAAAGAAAACATTTGTACTGTTACAAAATATTTAATTGGGTAATATATAGAAGTAATACTCAAAAACTATTTTTTTTACAAAAAACTGATTAGATTAGAAACCATTTAATTGAATTCAACTACTCAATCAATACGTTCTTTATTTGGTTTAAGCATTTTAAACCATAAAAGTACATGATAAAAAATTCAAGATAAAAAGAACACAATACATATTATACATTTTAAAATCAGGGTCACTGTCGCCATGAGGAGGTTAGTATAATTAAAGTTCATATCGAGCATAGGAGAGCAACTTTAAAATACAGATATAAACTCAAAAACAAGCTACAATTCTAATGCAGATATTGATTTACGTGATAGCACTGTCACTTTCAAAAACAAGGTGACACAATAATATCCTCATCATCCAATCCAAGTAAAACATTCATTAATCCAACTACTCACCATAATCGCCTACAAACCCAGCAACCCACAACTAAGTAATCAGAATTGAATTATTTACATAATTAACAATCAAATAAATAACATTGTATAATTCATAATTCTTCAGAAATTAATACAATTCCCACCCCTACAAAGCCAACAATCCACATTAATCTATAAATTAAATAGGTAATAAAGTATTTATAAATAAAAGCTAATTACCAATGTTTTATAACCTAATTTACCTCCTATCCTATACCCCTACAAACCCAACACTACCACTAATATATAATATACAATAATAATAAAGCTACATTTGAATTATAAATATAAAATATAATCTAACGGGAAAATGGCGACACTGTAGTAGCGGTGGGAGGAGCTCCCTCGAGTGGCTCCCAGCCAGATGGGATGATGGTTTGACAGCTTGAAGGTGTTTTATTAATTGTGTTCCCTCCCCCCTTGCAACACATAACTGTAAATGTATCTGCTGTTTGGCTTTCTGTTTTCCTCCCAAACAGTGACACAAAAGGGTACTTAGAGTGGGCCATCCTCTCAGTTGGCTCGAGGTGAAGCTGTTGCCAACCCATTTACATTTCAAAGGGCTTGCATCTAGTATACACAAAGCAACATGACAGTAGCATTTTGCCATGCCAGACTTTTCGGAGGCTTGACAGGAGAGGGAAGAACTTTCCAGAATCTGATTTGAGGGTAGGTCAGGGTGAAAACACACACACATTCTCTCCCCCACCTCACCCCCTCTCTCCATCTCTCCCTCTCCTCTGCTGGACTTGGGGAAGACTCCAGAACGACTGCCCTGCTACTTGAAGGACTGCTTTCTGCATTAATGAAAACTGGGCTATCACCGTGAACCCAGGAGCACCAGAAGTGACTCCAAGGTCTGTTTGACTGGCCTCTTGTATGAGCTACAGGGACATAACAAGCTCGTGAGGCCTTGAACCCTGCTTCTGGCCTCTGATAGCAGAAGTCCTAATCTCCTAGGTGGTGCCTCTCTTGGAAGTGGTGTTGGTGGTACTTTTTCAAAAGCTTTGACTTACATTTTTCTACAAAATCATCTTTGAGAACCGACCGAAGACCAGGCATTACCTGCCAGCCAATCTACCGAAGGTCCATCACCAATCAGCCTGACTTCAAGGCGGCATCCTCTACGTTTTTATCCACAGCAGCTTATGAAAAGCTGTCGAAGTACAAAGGTACACATTTTCTCTGGGTACGGCGATGACCAACTCCCTATTGATGATAACACCCTGGGCATGGAAATCCAGCTTTCCCTGCTCAGAGCTTTTCCATCGTAGATGTCTTCACCATCCAGTGGTTCCCTGGCCTCGATGACTCCTTCTCGGACACAGACTGCTGTCTTTCCCCCCTCAACTCTACCTTCTCTAAGACTTTTTTTTTTTTAAATGTCTACATCCGAAGGTAAGCTGAGACTGGGCCCAATCACTCCCTGTATTTAACCTATGATCAGTCATTGTCCACCTTAACCTTTGACTTCAACCAGTTTTCGCTCAACAGATTTCCACGGTTGGCACTCTGATCTTTTAGGCACTAGATTTCACCACAAACTTTAACAATTCATAATCCGGTTTTAAAGATGAGATTTAATTTGGTTTGGGGTAATTTTATTTAATTAAATTTATTTTATTTTTCTAAATTGGTTTGGGATTTTTCTTGTGTGGCATATTCATTTTATTATTGTTTGTATGTTGCATAAATACCTTACACATTGACCCTAAGTTGAGCCTGATTGCTGTAGTACCACACTGTGAGAGGATTAACCACAGGTTAATTGAGTGACTTTTGTAGTTAACCATGACGAGACTTGTGGTGGTTGCCTGAGTGAGGCTTCCTCCCTCCTCGACCAATAATCCAATTTCTTTCACCAATTCAATGGGAAAGTCAGATCCTTAATAAATATTAGGAAGTAAACATTTTTTTTAAACTACATTTTCGCTGTCTGATAATTATGGAAGTTAATTTGCATTAACTCTCCAGCTTCTCCCAGCCTGTGCTTGGCCTGAATAAGGTGCAGATGAGGTGTGAAATTCCACCCTGGAGCTACACAATAGGTCACTGTGATTGACAGATTTGCCTGAAGGGGCAAGGATAACATCTTTGTGCTCAGCAGAAGGGTGAGATCTGTGCCTCTACTGTTGACACAGTCTTGTATCCTGCATGAAAGGAGGCCTGTCTGAGGCATATCTAAAATGTTTGCACCCTTCAAAAGGAGCCAACAGAATGTCAGGACAATTCTTGTGTATTCCCTCTTGGATTACTAAAGGACCCTGCTTTTGTCCTACCAGACCTCTGTTTCCTGATTGGATTTTAGGGTTGTGGGTCGACACTGGTGATTTCAGTTGTCTATTCATCTATACACCTCCAACCCTCAGGTTCCAAGTTTGTAGTGGCAGAAGACATTTGCCATCTTGAAAATGCCTTGGCATGTGGCATTTTTGGGCTGTTTGCAGTAAAGAGGAACTACTGAAAATGTAGGTAGGCCAGGGCATTGGAACATTTACTCCATTGACCAGAGAGGGACTAGGAGGGTGAAAACTACAAAGTTGGGCCCTCATCTAGCCTTCCTCAGCACACTGTTGGCCTTGCAAAAGGATACCAGGCGAACTTAACCTGCTGCACCTGTGATCATTGAGCAGGACCTGAGGAGGTTGAGCACTCTTCCAATTAAAATCCAAGGAAAGAAAGATCTCCGAAGATCATAAGGCGGTCCCCAGGTTGGCTCCAGGAACATAATTAAGCTTTAGAGAACATTCGTATGCAGAATCCCAGCTCACCAGTGGCAACTGGAATTTGGTGTGCCCCGTGCCTGACACACCGAAAGTCCCTAAGGGCTCCCAGTGGGGTCCTGAAGGCAGCGGAAGTGTATTCATGTGGTTATTTAGGCACCAGAATAAGTTTGGGAATTTCTCAAAACTTTTGTTCCAGAGTTTCTAGAGGACTGACTGCGACAAGTTTCCGGCTGGAAGTTCCACAGCTTCAGAGTGAGTTTCAGGTGTGTCCTGTGTGGAGAAGTGTATTTCCTCTGAAAAAGCACAAAGTCCCAGATTGGGACTTAGAAACTTTTTTTGGACTTTCTTACTTCCAGGCCCTTGTGGATCTAATCTATTTGGTGCATACAACCTGCACTTCTCCGTGTTTGGCCTCAAATCGTGCCCAGTCCTGGTACACTGCAATCATTGACTACTACTGGCACTTTGCCCTGTCTGGTGCTTTTTCTCCTTAGATTTTTTAAAATACATATCTCTGGTTTCCCTTTTTGTGATTGTGTCATTTTGCTTAATATATTTGTTTCACTTTTTATAAATTGGCATGCCATTTTTACTGTGTTGTGTTTTTCGACTTTTTAACAGTTTTGGTTCTTAAGATTGCTTTACACATGTTCGCTAAATTAAGTCGGTCTGCTTTGTGCCTCAACTACCGGGGATTGAGCTCAGGTTTAAATTATTGAAACCTTTAACTGGACATAACAGGATTGTGACTTTATTACTTCTGGTGGATACCAATCCACCCTAATTAATAAGCCATTTTCTTAGCGCAGAAAATGAAAAATAGGAGAATTGCTTGCCTAGTCTGTGACAGTTCTAAATAAGAAGCCTGAAGAATCAGCATATATTTCAACACTCATTTTGTATAATGAACCTAAAATAGATTGAGATGGTGTCTGTCTAATTTTGCCATATTTGGGCATTAAATACAATTGTGTTGATCTTACAAAATGTCTCATTCTCACTATGTACTCAAAACCCACAATTCGCCACACCGTTGATGGCATGTTCAGATAGCTTACGCCATCGCGTTCGAGATGTGTAACTCCACATCCTCATGGCCAAAAACACAATAAATACATGTGCTAAAAAGATTACCAAGTTTCTATATATTACCATTTGAGATCAGATGGCCCCTTCAGTGGTTACAAAATGTGGGTCTGCAGAAGTGTCACAATTTTTCAGAGTCAACGAATGTGAATCCATACCTAAAGGGCTAGCTGGTGAAAGGGAAATATTTTTCTGATGTTATATAACAAATAGCACAATACAACATTTGAACCGATGCTATCGCCTAATTTGTGGTCTTAAATGTACCAACCAGTGGAAGTATTGGAGGCCTAGCCTGCCTTGCCTGGATTCACACCTGTGATCTCAGACAACACTGCATTTGTCAGCACAAATGTTCAGCTCACTGAGCTATTCTTTTGGCATGGATGCGAATATAATGTAAAACCTGATAGCTTAGAGAATCGGTGTCTGCCTGTGAAAACCATAGTACATTTGTTTGGAACAATTATAGGAAAAATATCCAATCCAGATAAATTACAGCTAGGAAACGGAGGAGTTCTCCAGACGCGGTTTATTCAGGAAAGACACATCTGATCAATTCGTAGGTTACATGTAGAATGAATATAACAGCATTCTCTCCCACCTCTTAACCTTCTAACCTTTTTGAAACACAACCCCCCGTTAAACCCGAGGCAGCCACGAGCTGTGACATAGATGCCATGCTCGTGTCAGCCACGCTCCCATGTACACAACACACCTTCCCCCCTTAAAGAAAACAAAAAAAAAGAATTAAAAAAAAAGCTATTTCATGACAAGATCCTTGTACCTCGCGGGAAGGCAATGGTTTTCCGCAATCCTAGAAGGAAAAGTCTTGTGGTTGATAACAGAGGAAGCATGATTCCCTGGATCATTATGTTATGTTATGTTGTAAATGAATCTAGGACCCTAATATAAAAATCTCGATTCATGCCCTTATATAAGTCTATTTTATCATATCCTTATAAAGGCATACAAATCATTACCATATTTGGCCCAAACTATGCAGCCCAAATACGGCACGGATACTTTCACTAAGCTCCAAGAATTAACAACGTTTTCTTGGAAAAACTCGCCTTCAACAGCCCGGGACTTCCCCCTGCTTCAATATTAAGTTCTCCTAGAACTCTCGGCATTTTCCAAGAATTGAGCCTTTGAGTGACGTTAAGTCCAAACATGTGTCAAACTTGGCACCTTCAAAGTATAAATATGCCTTGATTTGCCCAATGAAACACACAGTGGTTTGGAGCATATCGACTTGCCCGACGCCCTGCAGCAGCAAGTGCCGAGGAGAGCCGACCCTCCAGCAGACACACTGCGAGACTCTGCCATTTCTCCTTGCTGAGAAATCCAGTTCCAGTGTTTCCAGTTTACCCTTGCTGGTATCTGGGAAATCGGGTCCCGAGAACGAGATACAAGACCACCTTCATTCTGAAACCAAAAGTACGGAGCTGATTAGCCCTCTTAGAGAATTCTTGGAATTAGATTCCTGGCAGAAGAAACCCTAGACTTAAAACTCCTCCTCTTCTACTCCCTCCCTCATACTAGACGTAGGTTAGGTACACCGGGGTAGGCGTGTTTCAGAAGCACCAGTTGAGTACTTTTAGTCATCCTTTATTACTGTATGTATTTTATACATTTTATACCTTTTATGCACTTTATGGCTTAACACCCATATCATGCTTTTACAGTACTATTTTATAATACTGTTCGTATTATATGCATTGTACTTCATAGTAAGCTTTACTATAGTAGCAGTTCATTTTCACTGCTTGAGAAAGAAGACTGTTCAATAAATAACCTCTTTTATTGAAAACGCCCGTCTCTCTAATTTCTCAGCCGCTCTGGTGAAACGAAGCATGCACGATTGACTGAGTGAATTAGCTATCTATTGTTTCCGTGACTCTAGAGATTGCTTTTCTTAATAATAGGAAACAAAGTTGTCATGTTTATGCAGTTGTCAGAAATGAATCCCTTCTTGTGAATTCGAGAAAGTTTCTAGTGACCTCTGAGCTAGCTGGCACTCACAATTAAGTCTAATATATTTGGTAGAGACCCAGGGGTCTCACGCCTGCGTCTAAGCTACAGGATATATTATTCAAATGCGCAGAGCCTATTGGGAATATAGGAACTACACTACAGTTAAATCTACAGGATGAGGTTCAGTGCGCAAAACAGCAGCCGACTTGTCACTATTTGAACATTTGGCACAAGTACGCACAAAATGCTCAACACACACATCAATACCAGGAAACCAAAACATTTCTCTAATGCGTCCCCTAGTGAAGGAGATGCCTAAATGTCCTTTGTGGGCAATTTCAACAATAGTGTTTCTCAGTGAATAAGGAGGAATAAATTTGTCACCTCTCATAACTAAACCGTTCCCAACCGCCAACTTGTCATGTACCTTAAACTAGCTTCATATCTCCTGACAGCTTCCTTTGTTCGGGCCATCCTTGTACTATGTGCTTTTTGACCTTATTCAATTCATCACCTTTCTCCATTTCTAGGAGCCAAACATCCTCACGAAGATTAGATTGTTTACCACACAATAAATTAACATCATGTGTAGTGAATGCTACTTCACAATCCTCCTCTTGACACTCTTCCAAAGTTGCTACAGGTAATCTAGACATGCAATCTGCGTGTATGTTTGCCTTTCCTTGTACATATTCTATCTGGTACTGGAAAGATTGCAACCTGGAAGCTAATCTAGCAAGACGTGCAGACATCGTACTTCCTCCACCTGGAGCCATCAGAAAAACAAGAGGTTTATCATCAGTTTTGATGGTGAATTTGGCTCCCCATAAAAATGTCCTGAAATGTGCAGCTCCCCAAACACATGCTAACAGTTCTCTTTCTATAACTGAATAGTGCATATGCTACTATCCACTATTTCCCATTGTCTCTCTGTAACAGTACACCACCCAAACCAGTGTTGCTAGCATCCACCATAATGATGCAGTTTTTACCACATACAAATGGTTTTAAACATGGAGCATTTACTATAAATTTCTTCAAATTCTCATAAGCATGAGACATGTCATTGGTCCAAGAGAATTTTGCATTTTTCTTGAGGAGACATCTGAAAGGATCTACTTTAGACACAAAATTGGGTACGAATTTTGCGTAGAATTCAACCAGGCCAAGAAAAGCCACCTACTGTTCCTTGGGAATGGGAGTGTTAATGATGCTTTCAATATGGTTACGTTTAGGTCTGATGCCCATTCCACTAATCATATGCCAAAGATATTCTATCTCCATCGCCTTGATTTTGTATTTATCAAGATGAAGAGTGAGACCCTTTTCAGACAAAGCAGTTGAGATCATGTTCCTCATTGTTCTTGCCATATACAAGTATGTCGTCCTGGAAAGCAATGGCTGCAGTTAAACCCTCCAAAGTGTCTCTTATTAGTCTTTGGAAGACTGAAGGGGCACTGGCAAGGCCAAAAAGGCATACGGCAGAACCTAAAAAGACCTTCTGGAGTAATGAAAGCAGTTAGTTTCTTTGATTCCTCGGCAAGGACAACCTGGTAATATGCACTCAATCAATCAATCAATGACATTTATAGAGCGCACTACATACCCGTAGGGTCTCAAGGCGCTGGGGGTGGGGGGGTGCCGCTACTGCTCGAACAGCCAGGTCTTCAGCTTCTTCCTGAAGGAGAGGTGGTCTTGGGTCAGGCGCAGGTCGGTCGGGAGGGAGTTCCAGGTCTTGGCGGCCAGGTAGGAGAAGGACCTTCCTCCTGTAGTCGCTCTTCGGATGCGGGGGACGGCGGCGAGGGCGTGGTTGGCTGATCGGAGGTGGCGTTTGGGAGCGTAGAAGTTGATTCGGCTGTTGAGGTAGCTCGGGCCTTGGTCATGTAGGGCTTTGTGTGCGTGGGTGAGGAGGCGGAAGGTGATTCTTTTGTTGACGGGGAGCCAGTGAAGGTCTCTCAGATGTCCGGAGATGTGGCTGGTTCGTGGGATGTCGAGGATGAGTCTGGCTGAGGCGTTCTGGATCCGCTGGAGTCTCTTCTGGAGCTTGGCGGTGGTACCGGCGTAGAGGGCGTTGCCGTAGTCCAGTCGGCTAGTGACGAGGGCCTGGGTGACGGTCTTCCTGGTCTCGGTGGGGATCCACCAGAAGATCTTCCGTAGCATGCGTAGGATGTTGAAGCACGCCGAGGAGACGTTGTTGACTTGCCTGGTCATGGAGAGGGAGGAGTCCAGGATGAAGCCCAGGTTGCGTGCATGGTCTGTCGGTTTGGGTGCGGTGCCCAGGGCGGGAGGCCACCAGGAGTCATCCCAGGCGGAGGGTGAAGAGCCCAGGATGAGGACCTCCGTCTTGTCCGAGTTCAGTTTCAGGCGGCTGGTCGTCATCCACTCGGCTACCTCTTTCATCCCTTCGTGCAGGTTGGCTCTGGCGGCGGCGGGGTCGTTGGTCAGGGAGAGGATCAGCTGGGTGTCGTCGGCGTAGGAGATTATGCTGAGGTTGTGTTGGCGTGCGATGGCCGCGAGGGGGCTCATGTAGACGTTGAAGAGGGTGGGGCTCAGTGAGGATCCTTGAGGGACGCCGCAGATGACTTCGGTGGCCTCTGACTTGTACGGTGGTAGGCGGACTCTCTGTGTTCTTCCGTCGAGGAAGGAGATGATCCATTCCAGCGCCTTGTCCTGGATTCCGACGTTGCTGAGGCGCTGTACTAGGGTGCGGTGGCAGACAGTGTCGAATGCCGCGGAGAGGTCTAGGAGGATGAGGGCCGCTGTTTCTCTGTTGTCCATCAGGGCTCGGATGTCATCGGTGGCGGCGATGAGGGCGGTCTCGGTGCTGTGATTGGCTCGGAAGCCGGACTGTGAGGGGTCGAGGGATCCATTCGTCTCGAGGAAGGCGGCCATCTGCTTGTTGACGGTCTTCTCGATGACTTTGGCTGGAAACGGGAGGAGCGAGATGGGGCGGTAATTCTTGAGTTCGGTGGGGTCCGCTGTGGGTTTCTTGAGTAGAGCGCTGAGTTCGGCGTGCTTCCAGCTCTCAGGGAAGGTGGCGGTGTCGAAGGATGTGTTGATGATGTCTCGCAGGTGGGGTGCGATGACCGCGTCGGCCTTGTTGAAGACGTGGTGAGGACAGGGGTCGGTCGGTGCTCCGGAGTGGATGGAGTTCATCGTGCGGATGGTGTCTTCGGTGCTGATCGGGGTCCAGGCGTGGAGGGTGGTGGTGGGGGGTGGTTGTTCGGTCTTGGTGTGCGTTGGTTGGTTGTTGAAGCTGTTGTGTATGTCCGCGATCTTGTTGTGGAAGTATGAAGCGAGGGAGTTGCAGAGGTCTTGCGATGGGGTGATGTCGTTGTTTCCTGCGCTGGGGTTGGATAGCTCTTTCACGATGTTGAAGAGTTCCTTGCAGTTGTGTGCGTTGTTGTCCAGCCGGTCCTTGAATGCAGTTTTCTTGGCGGCGCGGATCAGCTGGTGGTGCTTCCGGGTGGCCAGCTTGAAGGTGGTCCTGTTGTCCGGTGTAGGTTCCCTTCTCCAGACTTTCTCGAGGGCTCGGCAGTTCTTCTTGGAGCTCTTGAGTTTGTCGGTGAACCACGGGGCTTTCTTGCTGCCGGGTCTGCTGGGCGGGGTCCTCAGCGGGGCGAGCTCGTCCGCGCAGATGCTGATCCACTTCGTGAGGTTGTCGGCGGCCTGGCTGGGGTTCGCTGAGCTGGCAGGAGGGTGCTGGCTCAGGGAGGTGGCAAGCTGGTCTGCTGTGATCTTGTTCCAGCTTCTGCGGGCGGCCTGTTGCTGGTGGTGGTGGGTCGTCGTTCTCTTGAAGGTGAAGTGGACGCAGCTGTGGTCCGTCCATTGAAGCTCTGTGGCGTGGCTGAAGTCGATGTCTGTGCTGGAAGAGAAGACTGCGTCGAGTGTGTGTCCGGCGAGGTGGGTGGGGGTGGACACCAGCTGCTTGAGTCCAAGATTGGCGAGGTTGTCGAGCAGGGTGCTGGTGTTGCGGTCGTTGTTGTTCTCCAGGTGGAAGTTGAGGTCCCCCAGGAGGATGTAGTCAGCGGAGGGGAGGGCATGCGGGCTGACGAAGTCGGCGATGTCCTCGCTGAATTGTGTGCGTGGTCCCGGGGGTCGGTAGATCAGGGTGCCTCTGAGGGTGGTGTTCGGGTCGGTGTGGATCTGGAAATGCAGGTGTTCGGCGGTGGTCAGGGTGTTGTCGGTGCTGGTCGTGAGACGGATGGTGTTCCTGTGGATGATGGCGATGCCTCCTCCAATCTGGTTGGCGGTGCGGTCCCTCAGGACGATCTTGTAGCCCTCTGGGATAGCGATGGCGATGTCGGGAGCTGAAGAGGCGTTCATCCAGGTCTCTGTGAGGAAGGCAACGTCAGGGGCTGTGGCGTCTAGGAGGTTCCAGAGTTCGATGGCGTGTCTGTGGACGGAGCGGGTGTTGAGCAGGATGCACTTGAGGTGGGTGCTGCTGGTGTTCGACTTGTCGGGTGCTGGTGCGAGGCAGGTCCGGATGCAGGTGAACTTGCAGGCGTGGCAGCTGAAGGGTCCGTGGGTGCGTCGTGGTGTGGCTTGGTGGCATCCTGGGAGTCGGCCGGTGTTGAGTGCGATGAGGGTGGCGGCGGAGTACGTCAGGCGGGTCGGTCGGGGTCTTCGTGGGCCAGGGGTCCTGGCGCTGGTCGCGATCCGGTCGCGGACGGGCGCAGACGGGCTTACCTTTGGCGCGCCTTCGGCGCACAATCGGCGCACCCGCTGCGCGTGACCGCTGCGCGTTCGCACGGTCGCCATATAAGGCGAAGTGCGCGGGTGGGCGGAGCAGCTGGGAGGCGGGAGCGGGGAGGGTACAGAAGAGAAAAAGGGGCGGGGTAATCGGCGGTGGCGGGAAGCGGGGAGGGAGAGCGGAGGGCGGCGAGGTAGGCGGGCAAACAGGAAGGAAAACGCTAACACGGGCACAAAATTACAATGAAACAGGCACAAATGGAAAGAAAAAACAAGACCAAAAACTAACAAAAGTAAAGGCAGCCGGCAGGCGAGCACGGACCACGCCGCTCGGAGGAGGGGGCGTGGTCAGCGGCAGCGAGGCAGGCAGCGAGGCAGTTTAGGCAAGGCAATGGGGCACACGCAGCAGCTGGTGGCCGTGCGGCGCGGGGGTGTCCCACAAGTGGGTCACACTCACCTGCGTCGCACGGTCTCCATATAAGGCCAAGTGCGCGGGTGGGCGGAGCAGCTGGGAGGCGGGAGCGGGGAGGGTACAGAAGAGAAAAAGGGGCGGGGTAATCGGCGGTGGCGGGAAGCGGGGAGGGAGAGCGGAGGGCGGCGAGGTAGGCGGGCAAACAGGAAGGAAAACGCTAACACGGGCACAAAATTACAATGAAACAGGCACAAATGGAAAGAAAAAACAAGACCAAAAACTAACAAAAGTAAAGGCAGCCGGCAGGCGAGCACGGACCACGCCGCTCGGAGGAGGGGGCGTGGTCAGCGGCAGCGAGGCAGTTTAGGCAAGGCAATGGGGCACACGCAGCAGTTGGTGGCCGTGCGGCGCGGGGGTGTCCCACTGGCTAAATAAATGCACAAAAATACTTGTGCAACAGCCAAAGTTGATACCATCTCATGCAGATTTGGTAGGGGATAAGCATCTACCCAGATGGCATTATTTATCACATAGCCTAAGCTTGCCTGAAGATTTAACCGAAATAACAATGGGAGGAACCCATGGTGGCGACTCAATGGGCTCTATAATGTCTTTTTCACACATGTCTTTAGGCATGTCCTTTAACTTTTTCCTGTAATAAGAAAGAGGTACATACCTTACTTTGTGATGGACAGGTACAACATTGTCGTGTAACTTAATGACATATTCGAAACCTTGGTATTTTCCTAATTTCCTACTAAAGACACTAGGAAATTGTTCAATAAAATTATCAATGCAGCTTGTGTCTTCCTTATGAATGCTTTTATGGGATTCAACAGCATAAACGGGAGGGTCAGCTCTGAGATCAAGCCTAATTCTAATTGCTCCTGGTGTAGCTATCCCAAAAGTGAATGCCCTGACTTTACAACATATATCTTGCCAAATGTGTGATTTCCCGAAAACAGTAAATTGGCCCAGAAAAAAACTACCAAATCAATGTTGTGTCCTGTGTAACCCCCAGGTGAGACATCAGGAGGAGAAAGAACTTTCTTAGGCCACTTTTCATGGAAAATATCTAAAGCAATGATAGTGTACCATGAACATGAGTCTACCAGAAATCTTAATTTAACATCATCAACAGAAATTAAACATGAAGGAAATTTAGTGAATCATTCATCTCTGCAAACTTAAATAACCGTGTTAATTTCATTTTCATTGCTGTCATGGGAGCTGTCATAATCATCCATATTTTGTATGTAATTCACCCTTTTTGGAACTGATATACAGAATTTCCCAAAATGAACCTTCTTGTTACATTTGGAAAGATTTGTTCGATAGCAGGACATATCTTAGAGTTGGCCAAATGTCTGTTGCTCCCACATCTATAGCAAAGTAACTGGGTATTTCTTCTTTCACTCTTTGTACTCCTAACTTTACTATCAGATTTTGCAGCAGCATTTTCATTTCTATGTGGATATGGTTTCTTTTGTTTATCTGCTTCCTTAGCGATATTGAATACATCACCTTTATCGTTACCTCTAATCTCTCTAACAACTTTTTCAGAAGGGTCTATAGACTAAGCAATGTCGATGGCAGCACTCAAAGTCGTATTGGACGAAGTCCATAACCTTTCTTGAACCTTTTTGTTATTTGTCCTCATTAGAATTTGGTCTCTTAGGACTAGTTCATATGATACATGCTCAAAATCACATGTAACGGCAATTGATCTAAGTGCTGACACAAAATCCTCAATAGGCTCATCAGCTTGTTATTTTCGTGAATAAAATATAAATCTTTCTATTACAATATTTTTCTTTTTTACCATACCCTAAATTGAGTTGTGAAGATCCACACTCCTAAGCATTACCAGGATTAGATAATGCAGGTAAGGTTTTAAATTCTTTTAACCTGATTCCTCCTAAACAATGTTTCAATAAAGCAAGTTTCCTTTCAGGTTCACATTCCTCTCCCTCCAATACCTCCACATAAGCTAAAATAACAGGTTCCCACACTTCCTAGTCCATGGGAGGTTCACCTGCAGATGTCAGAAAAGAAGGGGGGGGGGAGAATCCCTGAGATGGCTCGAAAGAAAAAATACAAATATATAAGATAATAATAAAATGCCTTTCGGTGAAATGAAATGGAATGGAATGGAATGAGATTTTTAAAGCGCATGGCTGCCCAAGAGCGTCCCAGCGCTGACTGAAAATCCATGTGCTCAGGTCAGGCGGAAACAAGGAGAAGATCAGGGGAACAGCCACGTCTTCAAGGATTTGCGGAAGGACAGAAGGTTAGGTTGGGCGCAAAAGTTCAGTGGGAGAACATTCCACATCTTGGACGCCTGATAGGAGAACCGCCGGCCTCCGGAGCGTGTTTTCTTAATCCTAGGTATTTGAGTGAGGTGGACAGGCGGGGCGTTTCCGTGGAGGATTCTGTGAGTTAAGCACATGGCCTTAAACTGCACCCTTTGCTCCACCGGAAGCCAATGGAGGGCTTTGATCGCTGGTTTGGCAGAACAACGATTTTTTGTGCCCGTGAGGATCCGGGCGGCCGCGTTTTGCACCACCTGTAGCCCAGCAATGACTTTTTTTGGTGAACCGAGGTATAGGGCATTGCCGTAATCAAGTCTTGACAGAATAAGACCCTGTAGAAGTAATTTTTTTGACTGGAAAGGAAGTAGGGGGAGGATCTTGCGGGTGGAGCGTAATAGCCCAAAGCATGTTCCCGATGTTTTTCTGGCCTGGGTTTTGAGGGTTAGATTATGATCCAGCCAGATCCCCAAGCTTTTGATGTCGGTTTTGGGGATTGGGGGGGGGCCATACTTGGGGGCCATAAAGACTCCGGCCGATAATGGGACTGATTACCCAATACCATTAGCTCAGTTTTATCCCCATTGAGCTTTAAATGGGAGGCGTTCATCCAACTGACTATGTCCCCCAGGCAGGAATGCAGATCAATGATGGGGTTATCTGACTGGCTGAGGGAAACAACCAGCTGAGTGTCGTCCGCGTAGGTTAGAAGTTTGATACCATACGGGATGACAATTTTTTCCAGTGGTGACATATACACGTTGAAGAGCGTTGGGCTCAATGAAGAGCCCTGGGGCACTCCGCAATGTATAGGAGTCTCTCTGGAGATGAAGTCACCCTCCGCCACCTGGAAGGAGCGGTTGTGGAGATAGGATTTGAGCCAGGAAAGGACAGACCCAGAAATGCCAAGATTTTCCAGTCGCTGAGCCAGGATGCTATGGTTGACGGTGTTGAATGCTGTGCTGAGATCCAGGAGGATCACTGCCACTGATCCTCCTGCATCAATGATCTTCCTAGCTTCTTCGACAACCGCCACCATGGCTGTTTCTGTGCCCTGGCCCGGGCGGAAGCCGGTCTGTGATGTTTTGAGCAGATCGATGGACTCCAAATAATTAGATAGCTGGGAGTTGATGTATTTTTCAGCCATCTTGCTGATGACAGGGAGGAGGGAGATCGGCCTGAAGTTAGCTAGGTTGGCCGGGTCAAGGTTGGGTTTTTTGATAAGGGCTTTCACCACCGCCTTCTTCCAGCTTGTGGTAACGGTTCCATTTTCAATGGAAGCGTTTATTAGGTTCATCATTTGTGCTAAGATAATCGGAGCAACCTGTTTTAGGTGTCTGACTGGTGCTGGGTCATGCGGAGATCCGCTTTTGAGGGATTGGAGAATGGGTCCTGGAGTTTCCTCACTGATTGGGGAAAACCTGCTTAAAACTGTATCCCTGTTCTGGCACTGTAAAGAATAAGAGAGAGAGGAGTCCACAGGTAGAAGAGGGGGGAGGTGTTGAAGAATGTTTTGTATTTTTGAATCAAAGAATGTGGCTAACTCGTTACAATGATCGTTCAAGAGGTTGTGTGTAACTGAGGGTATTGGAGTCTTTAAAAGTTTTTTCGCAATTAGAAACGTTTCTATGGACGAACAGGCTCCCTCGCTGTTTTTTTCCTTGAAAAAGGAAATTTGAGCGTTTTCTAGAGCCTTTTTGTAATTGAGGATAGTCAGCCTGTAATTATTTTTACTGTTAAGATCGAAGTCTTTCCTCCAAACTCTTTCCGCTCTCTTACAGAAATGAATGGGGAACAGAAGAAAAGTCACAATACATAATGAAAAGTTATTCGAAGTTAGTAATATATAATAACTGGTATATCTCGAATTGGAAAGCAATGGATGGTGTATGTGTCACCGAGGATTATAAATGTACCTTTAGAGACACGCGGTGTGCGTATCACCGATGAAATACCTTGGGACACATGAAATGTGTATCACTTTTAGCTGTTGGAGGTTGTAGTTCCTTCTGAAAAGGACTCCGTATGCTGGTAAATTATACAGGATGGTGGCATGTATGGTCAGAGGCGTGGCCTAACGAATGTGTGACCTTACGTAACTCGTGTCGTACGAAGGCACGTGATGAGAAGGTGAGTGAGCGTTGCTAGGAACAGACCATAGATATCCGTTTGTCAGGATACCTCGAGAATTCCAGTTGTCAAGGTGCTCTGAAGACTCCGGTTGCCATGGAACTGACTCAACTGCCTTAAGTGGATCTGATCAGCAGGTTGGAGGATGAAAACTTTAACAAATGTTCTTTAATAAAAACAAATAAGCCAAACATATTATTTTCTGCTCGCATAGTACACACAGCTGTTGGACTTGGCCCTTCTGGCAGGTTCACCCCTGAACTTTTTGCCTGGTGTTATTAAATAAATATAGTGATGTCTTGGTTTCTGCGCACTTTCACTGTGCCCCAGTGGAAAGTGTGTGCGCACTCTGAGTGCGTGTAGTGAGGTTGCCCTGCCCTCCCATAGGAATGCATGGGGAATGTCTGTGTCCCTGGTAGTTCCTGATGCGTGGGGTGTGCAGGCTCGAGTTTGGTATGTGCGGACTCGTGTGATTGAATGCTGCACAATGATATATGCGGCATGATTGTGTCTAATGTGGAAGTGCCACTTCTAGACATGGCTGTGCGTGTGCTGTAAAGGTGCTGGCGTGTGATTGGCTGGAGCTGGCTGGGGTGCCAGGCTACATGAGTCATGATGGGTCTGCCCGGTGGTGAGTGTAAGATTAGCATGCTGATGGCTGGGGAGGAGTGCACCTGGGTACTGAATAGGGCTGAGCTTTCCCCACACAATGCTGGCTCCGCCCCCTGTGGTGCGTTTATTGTTCCTAGCCCTGCCAGTGAATAGAGTGAGGGGCTGAGCACATCAAGGGTGCTCCCGGACCAGCTGCGACTGGTTCTTCCCCCACCCTGCAGCTTTAGACAAAGGATTTCTCTGTATAAAAGGAGGCTGTGACCTCTTGTCAAATGTTCTTGTTCCCAACTTGAATGGTACCAGGGGCATGCTGCTGCTGGGGCCCGGGGGAAGGCTTGCCTCCCTGGGCCCTGCCCAGCCCCTGGACTATTTTCAGCCCCAGGACCCCAGAAGGACTTTGCTGGACTGTTGGTTCCTCTAGTGCCTGGGGGCCCTGGATTCTGTTTCTAAGCGCCTGGGAGCGCTTGTTCTTTGGCCTAGCGCTTGGGGGCGCTTTATATTGCCACTAGTGCTGAGAGCGATTTTCTTTCACCCCTAGCACCTGGGGGCGCCTTATTCTGTTCATGGCGCTTGAGAGCGATTTGTTTGCCAAGCTGGTGCCCACCCGGCATTTGCCCCATATTGCTATTGATATCGAGTGCCCACCTCGATTTATGATTTAAGCCAGCCGGTGCCCACCCGGCATTTGCCCCCGTGGTTGCGCGCTTCTCGAGGGAGCCAACCACTCATCGTGCTGAAGCGCCGCTGTGGACGGCCGATTCTCGCCGTCGTCCTCACCAGAGGGCCGCGCTGGGATTGGCCCAGCCGGCCGAGCCTCCCGCTGTGTCATCGTGGGAGGAGTGAGAAGCAGGAAGCAGCCTGCGTTGTCCATCCCAAGGCTCCCGAGCGAAGGGAGAGCCCCGGCCGGCTGCAGGAAGAGCGAGGAGTCCGCAGCATCAGAGAGTGGAGGAGCGGGAGCTCTCCGTCCCCAGCGGCCGCCAGACCCGGTGAGTGTGGCAGAGGAGAAGGGGTGGGGCGCCGGGACACTTTGCCGGTGTCCGCCCCCCCCAGTAGCGCAATCTTGTGCTCGTTGTTGTGAAGCCCACGAGGGCTTCAGGGGTATTCTTAGTGATTTTGAGCCCTGAGAGGCTCCACCCAGCCTCCCCTGAGTTAGGAGCCTGGAAGGCTCGTGGGAGTATTTTTCCCTGTTTGTTTCCGGAGTCCAGAGAGGCTCAAGGCGCCCCAAGTGTTCCTGGGTCCCCCGTGAGGGACCCCACCGTCCAGTGAGGCTGCATCCTTGATTGAGAGCCTGAGAGGCTCAAACGGCTCCATGTGCTGGCGAACCCAGAGAGGCTTGAGGGGGCATTTCTTTGTTTAAAGCCACGAGAGGCTCTGGGGTAAGCATGGGCGGAAAATCCGTTTCGCTCGCGGATTTTGCGGATTTTCGGTAAATTCGCAATCCGCGAGATTCGCGAATCTCCCGCAAAATCTGCAAATCCGCGAGCAGCGGATTTTATGGCTTGCTCGCACTGTTCGCGTGAGTTCGCGGCTTCCCAGTACAAGTGGAGAAGCGTGGCTCAGTGGTTAGAGGCGGCAGACCCGGAAGCTGAGATCGACCGTGGACCAGGGTACGATTCCCCGCCTCGGCGGGTCTCGGGCTCAAAAATTCCACGGACTCGACAATTCTCGCTCTGGTGCCTACTCAACTCACGGGGTCACACTCTGCGACTCTGGGCAATAGCTTGCTTAATCGCCACTACGGCCCCTCGCGGCGGGATGCCTGGCTTTCACCTTGTGGACACCCTGCCGTGGTTTCTCACAGGGGAATACCAGGACGGGTTCCCTAAGCAAGCGCCGGGACGCTTACGGGCAGCTGTGCGCTTTACAAGTCCAGCACACACTTCGCGCCCCGCGAATAAGTGCAAAATTGCAGAAATACGATCTTAGCAAAACTGAAACTGCTTACCAGGTTCAAAAGTTCAGGCTCATCATTAGTAGCCATTTCCTGTAGTGCTTCCTGAGGGGCCCCTCCAGAGTTCAGTTGCCAGTTGCAACTATTATGTGACCCTGCTCTGAACCTCAGAATAGTTACACATATGCCACAAAGGTCCTGAATTACAGCTAAGGGAGACAAGCAGGAGCCAGGCTGGAAGTTCAAATCCATTAATCAGCCCCTAATTCATTATTGTCAGTTGGGGCAGGGCAGGTGTTGTAACTAATTTTGCAACAATGAAAGCACTTAGCAAGTGCAAAAGATCACTAATCAGGAAGCACTAAGGAAGCAGGTGCCAGCTAAAAAAATATTCTGTGACACATTAATCAGCCCCAAATTAATTCAGGTCACTTGAGGCAGGGAAGGTGTGCTTGCTTTGCCACAATAATGTACACTGACTGGACAACCAGAGGGTGCTGTGATGAAACAGAGGGTGGCATGGGTGGGCCAGAGGGTGGCATGAGTAGTCAGAGAGTGGCAGTGGTGACAGAGAGTGGCAGTGATGAAGAAGAGTGTCCCAAACAGGCTGGACACGTAGAAACAACAAGTTTGCGAAACTTGCGACCCGACAGGTAAGTTCGCGTTTGCGAAATTGTACAAAACCCTCGCGAACTGGCAGAAATCCGCGCGAACACACACAAAAACAAAATCCGCAAATTCGCGAGAATTCGCGGATTTTGCGAATTGCGAGTTCGCAAATCCGCAAAATTCGCGAACGCGAGATTCGCAAAATTCGCCCATGCTTACTCTGGGGGCATTCTTTGTTGTAGAGCCCCGCGGCTCCCAGACCACCTTTGTTCTAGAGCCCTGAGAGAGGCTCTGAGTGCCATTTTGTGTATGTAGAGCCCAGCGAAGCTCTTGGGGGACACCAGTGCTGTGGTCAGAGCCTGCGTGGCTCCCACATTGGCCCCATCCTTGTTGATTACAGCTGCCCAGCACTTAGTGGGCAGCTGCTACGTTTAGGCCCCCCTGACATTGCGACACAGGGCGTCCTAGCCCCAGAGAGGCCAGTTGGCCTGGGTATAGTTTTGAGTTCATGCTAATATGCTTTCTGTGAAGTGTTCTTTGCTGCACCGCTGAATGTGTTGTTTATGCATCATGTGTTCTCCTGTGCTGCACCTCTGAATGTGTTGTAGATGCATCATGTGCCTTGTTCCTTACACCTCTCCCTATCCCTGACTTCCCGGATTGTTTCCAAGCCCTTTACTTTACCATAAAGGAAGCACAATGTCCTTTTCTTAATGGTATTCTTTTATACCGACCACCAGGCCCAGGGACCGATTTTTACCTCCAAATTCCTTCAGGCCCTGGAACCATACTTTGGTCGAGATAACTTTTCCATCTTGGGCGATTTTAATTACCATTTAGAACGGCATGATGCATCTGATACCTCAGGACTCATTGAGGCTTTGGCGTCCTGTGGGCTTACGCAGCGAGTCAGTGGAGCCACCCATCGGGCAGGTCATACGTTAGATGGTATCTTCTCTAACGATCATCGTTTAACCACCAAGGAACCGGTGCACCTATCTTGGTCTGATCACCTCGCAGTTCCATTCCATTTGGAATATCACAGGGGAGATGGAAGCAAAAAAGGGAATCACGCAATGGTAACGGCTAGAAACTTTAAGGACATCAGCAGCCATTCTTTTGCACCCTGGGCTGCCAGCCTTTCTATCACGGGTGTAGACAGTGTACAGACCGCAGTCGGCCACTTTGAACAGGTCGTCACCGAGGCTATGAATGAGCTAGCTCCTCTACAGGTCCGCCGCCGAGCAAGGAAGAGACCATCGGCCCCATGGTTTTCTGACTCCCTTAGGCTCCTCAGGCAGGAAGTGAGGAGAAAGGAGAGGCTCTGGCACTCTAGTTGGGACTTTAAGAATAAAGAAGCCCACAAACTCCTTGTTAGGAAATATAAGGCTGAGATTGTGCAGGCGAAACAAGATTATTTTGTAACCCTGACAACCTCGCTTTCCTCGCCGAAGGAGCTTTTTAAAATTGTCGACTCTCTAGTCGACCTACAAACTCCTGACCCCGTCACACCTTCGCAGGATCTATGTGATAGAATTGCCTCATTCTTCCACACTAAAATTCTGGATATCCATCTAGCTCTTGAGACACAAAGAGCTTGTATTAGTGTGCCTACTGATCGGGTCGAGACGAATACGTTCACCATTGATGTCTCCCCATCGGGCACCCTGGACTCCTTTCCACCCCTTGATCCGCAGGAACTTGAAGTCCTACTTAATAAGATCAAATCTGGTTCCCCCCTGGATACTTGCCCTTTGAAAATTATCAAGCAGTGTAGGGAGACCTTCCTGCCACCGCTGCTAGAAATAATGAATCTAGCTATAAGAGACGGTGTCTTCCCCTTGGAATGGAAGAAAGCAGTAGTAAAACCTCTGCTAAAGAAGGCCTCCCTCGACCCGGAAGTCCTAAAAAACTTCCGTCCAATCTCGCTGCTTCCTGCCCCGGCGAAGATGCTTGAGGCACATCTGAACAAGCATCTCGCTGCTTTTGTGGAAAGCTCGGGCTGCCTTGACTCCTCCCAGCACGGATTCAGGAGGGAACACACCACCGAGTCGGCCCTCACTGTCGTGCTTGACAACATCCGCACGACAGTGGATAGGGGCCAGACTACCCTCCTGGTCCTGCTAGACCTAACTGCGGCCTTCGATACCCTCTCTCCCTCAGTTCTTACATCTCGCCTGAGGGATGTGGGGGTGAAGGGCGCAGCTCTAGATCTTTTGGCCTCCTTCCTAATTGGGAGGGAACAAAGAGTCAAGATGGGTGAGTTTCTATCTCCATCCCGACCTGTGCTATGTGGGGTCCCACAAGGGTCGGCTCTTAGTCCGACCCTATTCAACATCTATGTGACCCCACTAGCAAGATTAATAAGAACTTTCGGGATGGAGGTAGTCTCCTATGCGGATGACACCCAAATTCTCGTCTCTCTCTCCCATTCAGATGTGCAGACCGCCTCCAAGTTTAGATCTTGTATGGAGGCGGTTGGTCACTGGATGATTCAGAACTCTCTTAAACTGAATGGGGAGAAGACTGAGGTGATGGTGTTTGGTGGGAACGAAAACATCTGGTCATCTAGCTGGTGGCCTGATTCACTTGGAGTGTGCCCTTCCCCCACAACATCCGCAAAAAATCTTGGGGTGATGATAGATCCTGCCCTGGATATGGGCAGACAGGTGTGTAGAACCATCTCCACCTGTTGGGGCCTAATTCATACTCTGCGAAGGATCAGGAAATATCTCTCTGTGCAGTCCAGAAAACAAATAGCCGTCGCACATATTGGTTCACGTCTGGACTACTGTAATGCGCTGTATGCTGGGCTAAACAAGAGCCTCCTGCAGCGCTTACAGGTAGTCCAGAATGCCTCAGCCAGATTTGTTCTGGATGTTCCCAGACGCTCCTCGGCAACGTTGGCCAGAAAAACGTTGCACTGGCTTCCGGTAGAATACCGAGTACGGTTCAAGGTCCTGTGCATGACATACAGAGCCATTGCAAAAAACAGTGACTCTGGAGTGGGTTCCATCATCTCCCACTACATTCCCGGAAGGAATCTGCGTTCCTCCGGGAAATTGCTTCTGTCAGTCCCCCGTATACGAAGAGCCAAATGGGGTGGCAAGGCTTTTTCCACCCTAGCTCCCAAATGGTGGAATGATCTCCCTTTGGATCTTAGGT
This sequence comes from Lissotriton vulgaris, assembly GCF_964263255.1. NCBI lineage: Eukaryota > Metazoa > Chordata > Amphibia > Caudata > Salamandridae > Lissotriton > Lissotriton vulgaris. The sequence continues at coordinate 437,581,467 of NC_141685.1, read as the reverse complement.
CCCTGCCTTCTTTACAGACATTTCGCAGTGCCCTAAAAACTCGCCTCTTCTTACAGGCCTATGTGTAAGGATGAATGGTTCAGACTTTTGATTTTATTGTTAGGCGCCTTGATACCTGCGGGTTATTGTTCTGCGCAATATAAATTTTTATCAATCAATCAATCAAACCTCTGAATGTGTGTTTATGCATCATGTGTTTCTCCTGCACCTCTGAATGTGTTTTGATGCGTCATGTGCCTTGTTCCTTGCACCGCTGAATGTATGTTTATACAACTTAAACGAAGGCAATGCCTATGGTAAACGTTTTTTTGAAAAATATAACTTAATTATAGAAAAGACGCCACTAATTGTCCTTTCCTAACCTAGAATCATGGTCATAAAGAAATAAATCTCAATTGAATCAAAAGCACTTGTTTTCCTATAAAAGCTAAAGTTACATTAATCACTCCAAGAAGAAATATTAAAGCTGTTTATTATTTCTTTAGGCTTATTTTTTTCTTTTTAGTAACACATATTTTTACCAAAACATATATACAAACACAAATATACACAATTTATACAATACAAACAAATGACATTTCAAAAATAGCCAATTTGCTTGTCTAAACAGCCCACAACTATTTCAATAGAAGGACATTGACTTATAATTATGTCACAACATTCCCTATATCTGGTCATCAACAAAAAGCATATAAGAGCTTCAAAGGGTCAATTCCTTTCTCCCTCTAAAATATATCAGGCTCCTTATTCATATAATGACATATATTGTATCTCAATTTTCTTATGTTGATGCCTTTATATATGCAGTCGATGCGTTTCAGCCTTTTTCTTAGTTCAGGCCTCTTCAGGACTTTAGGGCAATTCAACCAATTAATTCCTATAGGTTAAGATGTAAATTGACTATTAGTGTATTCTCAGTCATCAGTTCTATTATCATGTGAACACACACAACTCAACAGAGAGGATTAAAACTCTTAAAAAAACAATTCAATGTAATCTGATTCCCTCGAGGTAATTGGCAGCACATAATGAATTAAGTCTAACACCCAAAGTGAGCTGGGTATATTAAACAATTAGAGGTCCAAGAAATTGTATTAACTCAAGGTCACTACACACATTATAGCCCTTATCACCCTAACGTGACCGGTTCCTCATCAAAGGCCCTCTTATATACGGACCACGTACCTTAGGTCAACATCTCTTGTAAAACAATCCAACCATTGAGGTCTCTTCATAGCTCTCAAAGCGTTTGTGGGGAAAATTTACTTCGGCCCACCAAGTATCCACCTCCAGTGTGAACAAATATATATTGTCTAACTGTGACTTCGTTTATCGAGCAAGTGAAAAATCTCAAAAACGAATTACAATCTTGCCCACTTCTAAGGGGCCAATGCTGCCGTTTCATAGAGGGCAGCTACAGCGTTACCTACAACGAACAAATGTTCAATTAAGTCTCGCCTCAATACTTCAGAACGAGATACTTGTAACGCCAAATTAAATTTAAGGAACAACGTGCTCACCTAAATAAAACACTCTTTCTGTGTAGATAGGGACCAAATCTCCGACTGCTCCTGCAACCGCAGAAACGCCGATTCTAGAAAGGCTTCCGGGTTAGAAATAAACGGCGGACTTATTCGTGTCTCCACCTACCAGTACGCTGACTTTCCCTTACGTCTCTACTACGAAACTAGGAATGTGGGCTGTCTATCTACGGCAGACCGCTACGTATGGCAGACCGCTATGTATAAGGATAATAAAGAGAGGACTCAATGCGTGAATCACAAATAGAAGATTATTATTATAACCAGGCTTTTTAACAAAAGGGAGCAAGCACTACCACCCTTATGCATTATATGAAAACACTTAAATAAAATAATAAGAGTAACAATATTAAAGAGGGGAGCATGCAAAAATGTACCACTTACCCTAATCTTATCTCGACATCTAATAATAAACAAAAACAATACCAGCATTTTTTAATCAATCATACTGGTGAAAAATCTCGATGTAGACTCTCTAGGGAACAAATAAAAACCTTATAGCCCATGTGTGTTGCCAACCTCTCACATTCTAATAGCCTGCCAAAGGCTTGCACAAGGGGGAAATTACAAGTTAAAAAACATTGATTCAAAAACCAGTCTACATAATTTTCATGTATCAATTCAATGAATTCTCAAACATTTATGTTTCTTTTTTCAAAACATAGTCACAGCATAACATGACAAGCACTTCAAAGCCCATTGTTGTTCACTAAGGTAGGATATAGTCACAGTAGCAAGGCCCACATCTCATCCCTGTCATTAAGAGCAGTCTTAGATATTTGATACTTTTCTATTAGCCGGTTAAGCTTGATTTCAGTCTCTCCTTTATTGGTATTGGTCACTTTACATAATACTGACCTTTCTAATTCTTTTTCAGAATGGTTATGCATCAGGAAATGGCTAACCAAGGAGGCCCCAGTAGTTTTAAATTTAATTCTTGATTTATGTTGTAAAATTCTGGATTTTACAATTTGGGTTGTCTGTCCAATGTAAAACTTAGTACACGGGCACTTTATACAGTAAATTAAGTTCTTTGAGTTACAATTACAAAACTCTTTTTGTGTATGTGTGCTCCCGTTTATCACAATCTCTTTAGTATCTTTTGTCAGTTCACATGCAGCGCAGTTTTGACATATGAAGTGCCCATTTACTGGGGGCAAACCTAAAAGTTCTCTAGTCCCTTTTGGAGGCAACGGTCTAGTAGTACTTGTTGCCCTCACCAATTGATTCCAAATATTTTGACCCTTTTTAAAGACGAAAAAAGGCTGGGGAATACCTAGTTGTTCAATCAATTTCCAATTTTTTGGGATAATCCTTTTAATTTTATTCGCCCTCAGGTCAAAAGTCAATACACACGTTAAAGGCGTGTCCTTCTCTTTAGTTTTTGGGGTCATGAGTGCCTCTCTTGGGGTATACCACACTCTCTTCAGTGCTGTTTTGATGAGTTTTCTAGGGTACCCCCGGTGTAACAATTTGTCTTTTAATTTTTCGGCATTGTAGAAATAGTTTTCTTTACTGCTACAATTTCTCCTAACCCGGAGAAATTGGCCATACGGTAAGTTCTCTTTCATAGTACGTGGGTGACAGCTAGTAAAGTGTAATAAAGTATTACGATCTGTGGGTTTTGAGTATAAATTCACACACAATTTGCCTTCTTCATGTTGTATGTATACGTCTAGAAAATTAATCTTTTCTTGATCGCTCGTGATTGTGAATTTGAATTCTCTTGTTCTAGTGTCCAGCCAATTGTGGAATTCAAACAATTGGTCGCCATCCCCATTCGACATCATAAAGATGTATATATAGCGACAGCAAAATTCCACATGTTGTTTAAATGGGTTGGTATCGCTAATTTTTCCACTTAGATTCAAATTGTGACATCACCAAATTCGCTATTTCTGGCGAAAAACTGCATCCCATTGCCACTCCTGATATTTGAATGAACAGATTGTTTTTGAAATTGAAGAAATTATTCTTGAGGCAAAGTTTAGCAAGATCTATAATGAACCTAGTGGGCACTTGGTGTGGGCGATCACAAGTGTCTAAAACATGTTCCATGACTCCTAGTGCCTCATCTTGAGGTATGTTGGTGTACAATGATTCGATATCAAAGGTGGTGAGTAGTTGGTTCTCAGGGTTGTAAATCTGCCCCTCCACCTTTGATATCAAATCCATTGTATCACGGACAAAGGCCGGAGTTTCCTTGACTAAGGGCAGCAAAAAGAAGTCCACATATTAGGCTATGGGCTCTAAAATTGAACCACAGGAAGCCACAATGGGCCTACCTGGTGGGTTTATAAGTGACTTATGAACTTTCGGTAGGACATAGATGTTGAGAATTTTCTTTTTGTCACTGTTTAGGAAATCGAATTCATTTTGACATAACCATCCAACATCTAGTCCTTCCTGAGTAATTGTTAAAATTTGTGATTTAAGTCTAGGTGTCAGATCTTTTTCCAATGGTCTATAGAATTTTAAATTAGACAGTTGGTTCGTGACTTCTAAGTCATATTTCAAAGTATCCCATAGGACGATTCCCCCTCCTTTGTCTGCCGATTTCACTGTTATCTCTGGATTGACAGACAGATTTTTCAGGGCTAGCATATCTGATTTACTGCAGTTTGTTTTAAAGAAACATTTTCTACTCTGTAGGTCCTACCTTAGTGAATAACAATGGGCTTTGAAGTGCTTGTCATGTTATGCTGTGACTATGTTTTGAAAAAAGTAACATAAATGTTTGAGAATACATTGAATTGATACATGAAAATAATGTAGACTGGTTTTTGAATCGATGTTTTTTAACTTGTAATTTCCCTCTTGTGCAAGCCTTTGGCAGGCTATTAGAATGTGAGAGGTTGGCAACACACATGGGCTAAAAGGTTTTTATTTGTTCCCAAGAGAGTCTACATCGAGATTTTTCACCAGTATGATTGATTAAAAAATGCTGGTATTGTTTTTGTTTATTATTAGATGTTGAGATAAGATTAGGGTAAGTGGTACATTTTTGCATGCTCCCCTCTTTAATATTGTTACTCTTATTATTTTATTTAAGTGTTTTCATATAATGCATAAGGGTGGTAGTGCTTGCTCCCTTTTGTTAAAAAGCCCGTTTAAATGATAATTCCCCTGGTTATAATAATAATCTTCTATTTGTGATTCACGCATTGAGTCCTCTCTTTATGATCCTTATACGTAGCGGTCTGCCATATGTAGCGGTCTGCCGTAGATAGACAGCCCACATTCCTAGTTTCGTAGTAGAGACGTAAGGGAAAGTCAGCATAATGGTAGGTGGAGACTCGAATATGTCCGCCTTTTATTTCTAACCCGGAAGCCTTTCTAGAATCGGCGTTTCCGCGGTTGCAGGAGCAGTCGGATATTGGGTCCCTATCTACACAGAAATAGTGTTTTATTTAGGTGAGCACGTTGTTCCTTAAATTTAATTTGCCGTTACATGTATCTCGTTCTAAAGTATTGAGGCGGGACTTAATTGAACGTTTGTTCGTTGTAGGTAACGCTGTAGCTGCCCTCTATGAAACGGGAGCATTGACCCCTTAGAAGCGGGTAAGATTGTAATTCGTTTTTGAGATTTTTTACTTGCTCGATAAACGAAGTCACAGTTAGACAATATATATTTGTTCATACAGGAGGTGGATACTTGGTGGGCCGAAGTATATTTTCCCCACAAACGCTTTGAGAGCTATAAAGAGACCTCAATGGTTGGATTGTTTTACAAGAGATGTTGACCTAAGGTTTGTGGTCCGTATATAAGAGGGCCTTTGATGAGGAACCGGTCACGTTTGGGTGATAAGGGCTATAATGGTGTGTAGTGATCTTGAGTTACTACAATTTATTGGACCTCTAATTGTTCAATATACTCACTTTGGGGGTTAGACTTAATTCATTATGTGCTGCCAATTACCTTGAGGGAATCAGATTACATTGAATTGTTTTTTAAGAGTTTTAATCCTCTCTGTTGAGTTGTGTGTGTTCACATGATAATAGAATTGATGGCTGAGAATACACTAATAGTCAATTTACATCTTAACCTATAGGAATTAATTGGTTGAATTGCCCTAAAGTCCTGAAGAGGCCTGAACTAAGAAAAAAGCTGAAACGCGTTGGCTGCATATATAAAGGCATCTACATAAGAAAATTGAGATACAATATATGTCATTATATGAATAAGAAGCCTGATATATTTTAGAGGGAGAAAGGAATTGACCCTTTGAAGCTCTTATATGCTTTTTGTTGATGACCGTATATAGGGAATGTTGTGACATAATTATAAGTCAACGTCCTTCTATTGAAATAGTTGCGGGCTGCTTAGACCAGAAAATTGGTTATTTTTGAAATGTCGTTTGTTTGTATTGTATAAATTGTGTATTTTTGTGTTTGTATATATGTTTTGGTAAAAATATGTGTTACTAAAAAGAAAAAAATAAGCTTAAAGAAATAATAAACAGCTTTAATATTTCTTCTAGGAGTGATTAATGTAACTTTAGCTTATATAGGAAAACAAGTGCTTTTGATTCAATTGAGATTTATTTCTTTATGACCATGATTCTAGGTTAGGAAAGGACAATTAGTGGTGTTTTTTCTATAATTAAGTTATATTTTTCAAAAAAATGTTTACCATAGGCATTGCTTTCGTTTAAGTTGCTTTACTCCCAGATGCCTTTGGGTTATTTGGGTCCCCATGTCTATAAATAGAATGTATGTTTATACATCATGTGTCTTTCCTACACCTCAGAATGTTCTATGCATCATGTGTGAAGCTTCTGATTGTTATACGTTCTAAGTGCTAGTTCTACTAAGTGCATATTCCTGACAGTGGTCCCAGTGGCCCTGTCCTGTACATAATCCCCTGTAAATTCTGCCCATGCCTGTTGGCACATTGTAAAGTGTGTGTTTTTATCTAATGTGTTTTGGTATAATACAAAGGCTTTTTTTATATATTACCTTGTGTGGAGTTTCCTTTGTGGTGGGCCTTGGGTGTTGTTGCTGGGGTGCATGCGCAAATACTTAACTCACATAGCCTCCAAGTTTAGCCTTGCTGCTCGCGCCACGTTACCTAGAGGGTGAGCAGGGGTTATCTTGGCGTGTAACTCCCTTGCCCTAACTTAGGAGTGGTGGCCTCTGACTGACTTTGGCGCAAGCCCTGGCCAGCCAGGAATTCCATTTCTAACAACGGCACACACAGCAAAGGTGTAGAGCGGAATCACAATTTTCTTCAGCAGGAATGACGTGAAGGAAGAAAAAAACGCAGTTAGGCAGAATTGCTATTAATCCAAGATAAGCACGTACGACGTCTTGAGAGTAAAGTCCTTTCGAGGTTGAAAAAATAATAATATATAATATAATGGGCAGTGGATCCGTGCCCGCTTGTCGCCAGTGTAAAAAAAGTATCCAACCCAGATAAATAACAGACAGGAAACAGAGGACTTCTCATGACGCGGTTTATTCAGGAAAGACAAGTGCGATCAATTTGTAGGTTACATGTAGAATGAATATAACAGCATTCTCTCCCACCTATCAACCTTCTAACCTTTTTTGAAACCCAACACCCCGTTAAACACGACGCAGCCAAGAGCTGTGACATAGATGCCATGCTTGTGTCAGCCATGCTCCCATGTACACAACAGTGGCATCCTACATACACTTAGAGAGGAGGAGAGACACACATACCCCCCACACCCTCACACACACACCCTCCTGCCGGTGTTCTGGGGCTGGACTAGAATCTTTGTAAGGCAGGAAGGAGGCTACTTAGCTAGAAGAGAAGCACCTGCTCAATAAATCACACTGCATTTCCAGGATTTCCAGTAGTGCCAGGGAAGTAACACTTAGGCAAGGAGAGGTGGACATAAGTATGTTATAAGAAAGTGGCTTGTGCCACGAATCGCACTGCGACTAAGACCAGTAACAGTTAATATTGTAGCATCTTGTATCAACTGGAGTCAGGAAATCAAGTAGTGATGGTGCCCTACGTTTAAAGCAATCCCTTGAAGAGAATGCCAGTTGGCCTGCAGTAGCTTTTCCTGTATTTTGACAATAATGGCAAAAGCTTCTGAAGTCTTTCTAGACTGAGATAACTTTGTTAACTTCGAGGTGCAAAGGTTAGAAACAAATTCAACTTTATCCCTAAATTGAAGATATTTGTGGCTGGGTTATGGGTAGTACCTAAGACAGCAGGCCACTATGCAGAGGTCCAAACATGGAGGACGCCCACCCAAGACTAAAACCTATGTTTTGTTTCATTTGAGCTAAATAGCGTTATCTGACAACCAAGCTGCAACTAATATCATGCTGCTCTGAAACCCTGGAATTTGTCTCTTCTGTATTACCCTTTACTAGCTAATGAGCCACATTGCAGGAGACACGCTGGACCCTATTGTGATCTCCAGCGACCGCATCATATACGGCCACGTCACAAAATTCACATGGACCGGCCACTCAATTGTCAACTTCTGCATCACTAGCCCACACACCGCCCCTCCCCACCATGTTGGTCAGCCTTTCCCCTCATTCCCCACAGCAACTAGAGCAACATTTCCAGCTGATGGATTCCCTCAACATCTCCAACTCAGCCACCATCACCAACCTGGAACAGGGAATCAAGAACTTCAATGCCTGGATCAACAACTTATCGACAGCATCTCCCTCAGCAGGAGCAACAATCACAAAAGATCCTAAAGAAAGCCAGCTTTTACATCAAAGAACTCAGAACAGTGAAACGTGACAGCAAACTTCTGAAAAAAAGCTGGTGCACAAGCAAGGACACCACCGACCGGGTAGCTTTCAAGACCTTCCTCAACCTCTACCACCGCCTGCTGAGAACAACAGAGAAGACTACCCTACATGCATCAAAACCAGTGCCAACAGCAAGGAGCTTTTCAATATTGTTAATGAGTTCTACAACCCATCTAAACACATCACACCCCCAAAGGAGCTGTGCGACAACTTTATCGACGTCTGCCATAACAAGATCGCAACCATATAAAGAAACTTGGAACTCCAACCTTCACCCATTGGCTGCATCGACTGACACACATTCACTGCAATGGACACAGATCACAGACTGACCAGCTGGAACTAGCTCGCCACCCAGGATACCACCACCATCATGATATCCAACCACTTGGGAGCTCCCACAGAACCATGCCCATGCCCACACAACATCTTCAACCTCAGAAGCCAATGAATAGTCCAGGAACTCACCACCCTGCTCAACTAAATTCCCCCCACAATATTTCCTGACAACTGAAAACACAATGAAGTCGGACCACTGCTCAGAAAACTCTCCACCGACCCCAGCGAACTCAAGAAGTACAGGCCAATCTCTTTGCTGTCATTCCCTGCCAAGGTACTGGAAAACAACATCATCAGGCAACTCATGTCACACCTGGAGCAGAACCAGCTACTTGACTACTCGCAATCTGGCTTCCACAGCAATCACAGCACTTAGACCGCCGTGATGGCAGCCACCTGCGACATCTCAACTCTCCTCGACTGAGTAGAATCAGCAGACCTGATCCTCCCCAACCTTTCCGCAGCCTTCAACACCATGTCCCACCACAGGCTGACAGAAGACTTCACCACATCAACATCCAAGGGGACACACTCATATGGATCCTCTCCTTCCTCACCAAATGAACACAGAGGGTCAAGGACATCATCTGTGGTGCCTCCCAGGGCTCATCCTTCAGCCATATGCTCTCCAGCATCGTCAGATCCCACTGTCTCAACATAATATCTTATGCAGCCAACACCCAACTCATCTTTTCCCTCACAGATGACCCTGCCACTGCCAGGACCAGCTTCCACAGATGCATGACAAGCGTTGCTTTTAGAAATCGGGGTCTCTAGTTGGCAGAGGTAGGTACTTTTGTTCAAATAGGGACCCTTCCTTCTAGTGAGGGTAAGGGGGATACACTCCTAAAATAAGCCCTGCTCACCCCCTTGGTAGCTTGGCATGAGCAGACAGGCTTATCCCAGAGGCAGTGTGTAAAGCATTTGTTAACACATACAGTAATACAGTGAAAACAATACAAATAAACACCACACCAGTTTAGAAAAAGAAGTAATCTTTATCTAAATCAAAACAAGACCAAACGACAAAAATCCACATTACAGTATCAAAAATAAGGCTCTTAAATGGTAGAAATAGTTCAGTTCAATGCAAGTTTTAAATGCCACAAAGTACCTTAGATGCGTCAAGCAAAATGAACAAAAGGGTCGCAGGGAAGGTGATGCATCAGTTCCTTGCTTCGGTGAAGGCGAAGCATCTATTCTTTATTGCAGCACAGGGAAGGCGATGCATCTGTTCCTTACCGAAGGGGAGGGGATGCGTCTGTTTCTAACTGCATTCCTTTTATGAGGCGACAAGATGGCACCTCGATGCGTTGCGACGATCCGGTGTGCTGTGACAAAATGGTGGCGTGATGCATCGATCCGGTACGATGCGTGAACAGCCGCATGGCTGGTGCTGCAACAGTTTTCTCAGTGATGCGTTGGGACCCGGTGTGGATGCGGCGCGCTTCTTCCTGGTTGCTGGGCGAGGCGCTGAAACCAAGTGCGGATGCAACATGCTTCTTGCTTGTTGCTTCAACCTTTCCGCTCCCAGCTACAAATAGTCTCTTGAGATCCTAAACGGCAGCAGGCACCTCTTTGCAGGTTGGAATTCCCAGCAAGGAAATTCAGGGGAGCTGGTGGTGAAGTATTTGTGTCCCTGAGACTTCAGAACAGGAGGCAAGCTCAGGCTAAAGCCCTTGGAGATCGTTTCTTCAAGCAGGTGACAGAGCAAACAGCAAAGTGCTTTTTCTCCTTTCCTTGACAGCAAGCAGCCACTGCAGGCCAACCCCAGACAGCAAACAGCACAGGGGCAGTATTCCTCCCCACCTTTTCCAGTTCTTTTCCTTGGCAAAGGCTCCTCTTGATTCCCAGAAGTGATCTAAAAGTCTGGGGTCTAGGTCCCACTTTTTATACACACAAATCCATTGTTCTCTGAAGGCAGAGAGTGCCTGTACCCAGCCACAACCAGTTCTGTCCTCTCTGGTGTAGCTTCCTGGCAGGAGGTGGAGTCAGCATTGTTGAAAGCAGACCTGGCCCAGGCAGGTGAAAGGAAATCTCCTCCCCCTACTCTAAATTCAACCCAGGACCATTCAGCCCAACCCTGACTCATCAGACTGCTGGAGCCGCTGCCCTCCTCCAGCCACTGTCACTCAAAAGCCAGATATGCAATACACAAACCTAGCAGAGGCACACTGGATGGTTAGGCAAGAAAATACCTACTTTCAAAAAGTGGTATTTTCAAACACAGAATGTAAAAATCACCCACACTAAAAGATGCACTTTACCATTCTGAGTTCAGGCATACTAAACCTAATTTTCCTGTCTTGTTCCCAGGGTCAGTTATGTTTATAAGATATTATAAGCAAACTGCCCATTCTGGCCTATGGGAACAGATAGCCTTGCATAGTGAAAAACGAAATTGGCAGTATTTCACTATCAGGCCATGCCACACACATCAGGGCATGTCCTACTTTTCACATACAATGCACTCTGCCCACAGGGGTACCTTGGGCCTACCTTAGGGGTGACTAACATGTATAAAAGGGAAGGTTTAGGGAATGGCAAGTGTGTGCACTTGCCAAGTCGATATGGCAGTACCAGACTGCACACAGCCTCTGCAATGGCTGGCCTGGGCCACAATTTACAGGCTGCTTCTGTGGATGACTCAATCAGTGCTGCAAGCCCACCAGCAGCATTTGATTTACAGGCACTGGGCACACATGGTACACTGTACTAGGGTCTGACAAGTAAATCAAATAACCAATCATGGAATCACTAATCCATAACAACAATTTACAAAAGGGAGCACTTGCACTTTGGCACTGAACAGCAGTGGCAAAGTGCCCAAAGCATCTAGACCAGCAAAAACACAGGAGGCAACAGCAAAAAAATGGAAGAGAGACCCACGCCAATGGAGCCAAGAATGATGGCCTGAAGGTGACCACGGACTAGACGGAAGTACTAATATTTGGTAACAACAGCAACCCCTGGGGCAACTCCTGGTTGCCATCAGACCTTGGGCCCACACCCATATCCGCAGACCACCCCAGAAACCTCAGAATCATCACTGATAAGCTCACCATGAAATCACAGATCAACTCTGTTTCCTCCCTGCTTCCTCATTCTATGGAAGATCTTCAAGTGGCTTCCCTTCCACATGAGACGCACCCTGACACAGGTGCTCATCACCAGTGGATTATGGCAATTTCCTCTATGTAGGAATCACCGCACAGTTGAATATATGATGTTAAGAGGCTTGGGCGATGGATGCCTTGTCAATTCCTTGACCCGACAGGATTCTCTGTGCCTTCCCATCTGGGGGTATGGATAATTCTAACAGCTCCTTTTTAGCAAGGGAAGCAATGGTTACCATCTCTGAAGCTGTTGCTAATAGAGCAACATCTACTTGTTCCAATTCAGCCTTCTCCATCATAATTTCCAGTCCTGTCCGAAAAACAGTTACTTCCGCTATGTCTAACCGCTTAGAAGTTGAAGAGAAGGAGCTGCAACGGTTAAAAATTTCTAGGAAAGTAGTGTGCAATATTCACGATTCTAGGAATAAATAAACATTAATGTCTTATGAAAAACATTTTTTTTTTCTATCGTGGTCCTGATAGAAAGGAATCCATTACAGGTGATCCCTTTCAAATTTTTGAATTGTTATGTGAAGGTTTTCTGAAAGCTTTAGGTCCCTCGACCTTATAAGCTCAGAGGTCCGCAATCAAAAGTTTTAGAGAAGATAAAGGAAATTCATCACAGTAACATTAGCTGCAAGATTGTTCAAAAGTTTCAAGCTAGAAAACCTAGCATTCTGGATCCCCTTCATTCTTGGGACTTTTCAGCAGTTTACATGAGACTCCTTTTGAACTGCTGGGGGAAGCTCATTTCACTTGGTTATTAGGCTACGGTTGCCTTCCTCATAGGCATTAGCTCAGGGAGAAGGTTGGGGGATCCTGGGAGCATTTCTGATACCCCAACATTCCTTAGGATTCTTTCCAGATAGAAACACAGACCCTAAATTCAAATAAAAAATCTTGTCAAAATTCTACTATTCACAGGAGATTGTCCAACCAGATTTTTCTGTAGAAGATAATACTGTTTTGAGCCACAAACTCCTTATTCATTTTGTTTTGGTATATGTACTTGTTTAGTGCACAACTCACCCGGGAGGGCTTCCTGGTGTTAAAGCAGGAGCTGTATGAGCTAAGCCAGGGTGGGGACAGGTGAAAAGCCAGGTCCTCAGTTTCTTGTGGAATTCAAGAACTGAGGAGGCAGTTCTGATGTACTGGGACAGTTCTTTCCAGCTTTAGGATCGAGGTAAGAGATTTGTGGCATATGAAACAGTCAACAAAGGTAAAAAAGCACATCTACAACCCTCAGTGTGGCATCTGAAGCTTACCTTGCTTCTGATGTTACAATGTCGTGGTAACGCAAGAATCTACATTGGGTGTTGGTATCCCAGGTTATAGAATGTGTTTGTTCAAGTTTCAAGAGGAACTGTTGGCATTGCCTGGCTGGGACCTGGAAGGGTTTCTTCTTACTGAGAAATAAACCTGAAGTTCTCCTCTACAACCTGCCTTGCGTGATCTTTTCATCTGCTTCTAGGATCTCACACTGGCGTAGTTGGCAGCTGCAAGGGAAGAAGACAGGCAAGAAGAACCCAACAAGCCTCAACTACAACTTTGAAATCGTGAAATATAACAGGTAGTGAGTGGACCACTCCTGTCTACAGGTACTGTGCTTTTCACATTTTATTAACCTCATTTGGAATCATTTTGGGTTCTGCCAACCGCAAGTCCCTCAGGTACTTTATCTTAAGTCCTGCTTAACTGACAACACTATTTTTGTGACCCTGAGACTGGGAGCTTTCGCAGCGCAACTCGCCCCTTTCCATCATCCACCTTTCCACTGCTCGTTAGATGTTTGGAGACTTCAGCGCAGGCTCGTTGTAAAGTTGAAACTACACAAATTGGAATTAAGGTGTAGTTTATTGAAGGAACACAGGAGCAAGGTAGGGAACAGCCTACACAGGACTTCTTCATCAGCAACTACCATAGTTGCTAGGGAGGGGAAACCAGGATACAGTGGAATACAAACCAAAACATTCTAAAAGAATTAAAGGGCAACATAACACATCTTCCCCTTTTACAAATAGAGATAAGGGAAAAAAAAACAATTTAAGGAAATAAGACAATCAGCAAACAAAATCTTCTAGCCACTTGGGTTTAGAGCAAATGCGTTTCCGGTTTACAAATACATCACTGCTACATGGAAGTTCATTAACAGATGTTGAATTGACATCATGATTCGGTGGAATAGAATCAGAGGTAGCAGGAACACTAGAGGACGGAACTGACCCACCTGAATTGGAAGGAGGGTTTACTACATTAGCATTAGGAGGAACATTACATACATTGGAGGAAGAAGGGTTAGGATTGGAGGAAAGATTTTCAGAAACACTAAAACCACCATGATCTTCACAAGGAGTAGAATTAGGAGTGGAAGTGCATGGAAGGTCAGGAGAAATAAAGTGGTCATTTGTTAAACAATTTTTGCCTCTGTAGATGGCAATTCTTTTAAGATTCCACACTTTACCATCGCTAAAAAGGACGGCATTACGAAGTATCTTCTTAACCATAAGAGGTTCAGAAAATTGGGAATCTCCCTTACGGACTTTCCAGGGTTTTTTTACCTTAACCCACATACCAACATTAACTTCTGCAGTGCTAGAGCAACATTTCTTATCAAAATTTCTCTTATACTCTAGGTGCTTGTCAATAACATTAGTTCTGACTTTATTCATGCAAATGTCTAAGCAAGATTTTTTGTGTAACCATTTGGGATTACATTTAGTTCTGGCAACACGACCTCTCATGATCTCAAAGGGAGACATTTTTAAAGCATCATGAATATTGGTCCTATAGGACCAGACAGCTTTGAAGGCTGAGGTTTCCCAATCCTCACCATTTTGTACAGCTATTTGTATAGCATTTTTCAAGACTCTGTTGAACCTTTCGCAAAGTCCATTACCGCTAGGGTTATAAAGAGAGGTAGTCTTATGGACAATACCTACACGTTCAAAATAGGATTTAGTTAATTTGGACGTGAACGCCATTATCACTGATGACTTGGTTGGGCAGGCCTTCTTCAATGAAAACTCTGTCAATAAAATTCAAAACAGAAGAAGAATCAACTTTGTCTACAATGGTGATATTGGGCCATCTGGAAAATACATCAATCATTGAGATTATAAATTTATGATCGTCTCCAATTGGTCCCATAATGTCTATGGCAACAGTATGCCAAGGACCCTCTGGAACCAAGGGTTCACACATGTCAGGTTTGAGCGTGTTGAGAACTTTATCAGAATTAGCACAAGTGACGCATTCACGAACGATTCTTTCAGTAAGGACATCAATACCTGGCCACCAATACCATTGTTTAACATTTTGTTTGGTTTTCACAATACCACAATGATCTTTGTGACACAGGTCAATAATGCCTTTCCTTAAAGAAGAAGGGGGAATGGCTTTTTCACCTCTAAAAATAGTATCATCACAAACAGTTAGTTCATTTCTAACCTCCCAATAGGGTTTAAGATCGGACGATAAATCTTTCTTATCTGTCCAACCTTCACGAATGGAGGTGATAATAGAAATTAAAATATTATCTTTGAGATAATCATCCTTCCACAACTTTTTATCTATACAAAACGGATTATTATCAAGAATATAAGCAACGTGAAGGGAATCCCACTCATTCACCTCACATTCCTGTAAATCAGTAGGCATCCGGGAGAGAAAGTCAGCAATAACGTTGCTTTTACCAGGTAGATATTCAATTTTAACAATAAAATCTTGTAGCCGCATGGACATTCTAGCAATTCTAGCAGAAGCATTATAAAGACCTTCAGTAGAAAGGAGTTTAGTGAGAGGTTTATGGTCTGATCGCACAATACACTCCCTTCCCCATACAAAACTGCGAAAGTGCTCAAGAGCCCATACTACAGCTAAAGTTTCCTTTTCAATGACTGAGAATTTACTCTCCGGAACAGAAAGTGCTCTTGACGCAAATGCTACAATGTGTTCTTTACCTGAGCAGTCAATTTGAGATAAAACACTTCCCAAGCCTTTATTACTAGCATCAACTGTGACTACAGAATTTAGATCTAAATCAAAAGGGCATAACACAGGAGCATTAATGATGTCCAATTTGATACTGTTGAACTCATCTTCACAAAAAGGAGACCATTCAAATTTAACTTTGCTTTTTAGGAGTTGTCTAATATTGAATACTTTGGAAGAAAATTTTTTAACAAATTTAGAATAAAATTCTACCATTCCTAGAAATGATCTTACATCATCTCTACTGGCGGGAGGAGGAGCATCTTTTATAGCATCAACTAATTTAGCCTTGGTTGAAACACCATCACAACACAACACGTGTCCAAGATAAGTCACAGATTTGACTGCAAAATGGCATTTAGAATATTCAATGGTTAGACCCTTATTCTCAAGAATGCCTAGAACTTCTTCTAGGATGGTATTATGTTCATCTTTATCTTTACCGTACACTAGAATATCGTCCTGAAAGAATTTCACTTTAGGATGTTTCCCAAAAAGTTGGTGCATAATGCGCTGGAAAATGGCAGCGGCAGACGCTAAACCAAATGGCATGCGTTTAAATTGGAAACACCCCATGGGAGTGATGAACGCAGTAAGTTGTCTACTCTCAGTGTCTAGGGAAATCTGATGGTATGCTGAGGATAAATCTATTGTGGAAAAATACATAGCACCATTAACTAGAGACAGCATTTCATTAATTTTGGGTAATGGGAATTTGTCAACGACAATATTCTCATTTAAGTGGCGGAGGTCCACGCAAAGACGGATTTTGCCATTGGCACGCCTTGCGATAACTACTGGAGAAATCCAATTAGAGGACTCAATTGGTTCAATAATGTCTTCTTTGACAAGTTTTTCTAATTCTTTTTCAACATCACCCCGAACCAGAATAGGAATATTTCTGGCTTTGAAGATTTTAGGGTTAGCATTATCTTTGAGAACAATGTGGTGAGAAAAACCTTGAAAATTTCCTATTTTACCACTAAAAACTTTAGGAAATTTTTTAAGCATGGAATCACCAATCTCAGTTCCCTCATTGATAACTAGAACAGGATCTGGACTGTTAGGGTTTAAAACGATGTCTAAATCCCATTGATCTCTCCATCCAAGGACAGAAGGCCCAACCTTGGCAACATATAATTTACAAACAGCCTCTCTTCCTTTGAACTTGAAATTTAGAGGTTTGTAACCAATTACATCAATCTTACCACCGGAAAATCCTTCCGCAGAGATGTCAGGAGAATAAAGTTCATTCCCTAAATAATGAACAAATTTAGAATTCCAAACATTTTCATTGATGATGGAATATGGAGAACCAGAGTCAGCATATATGTCAATAGGAACTCCACCAATAAGCATGTTACAAATAGGTTTCTTGAGAACATTCCTTTTCCCTGAGTCATTAACATTAAAAATGTAAACTTTCTCAAGAGGTTTAGGTATGCAGATCTCATTCATAGAACAAGGTGTGATACTCTTCACACAGTCATCATCAACATAACAATGCATAACTTTGTTACTTAAAACTTCTTCATCATCAGAAGATGAATCATAAACAATTTTAACTTTTTTGCTTTTCAGTCTATTGCAAGCCCTGGAATAATGTCCAATTAAACTGCAATTTGAACATTTTTCCTTCAATGCTGGACAAAGCTTGTAATTAGCTAAGTGCGAACTGCTACCACAACGAAAGCATTTTAAATTATCACTCTTTTTAAATTCAGTAGGTTTGTTTTTATATTGAAGTTTTTGCTTATAGTTGGATTTTCCTTGAACTTTTGAAACAGTTTGGTCGCTAGTAGTTTTAGCATCAGAAATAGCTTTTTCTTCATTTTTAATAGCTTTAGCGCTTCGACCAGAAAGTTCTGCCTTTCTGACAATGGCCAATATATCTTTGAGATCTGAATCTCCGTTTATCCACAGTCTGTCTTGAATGGAAGGATCCGAAGCATGCATAACTACTTGGTCTCTAATAAACTGCTCTTGAAGATGATCGAATTTACAATCTTCAGCTATTTTTTTAAGTTCAGCAATGTAAACGTCAATGTTTTCTCCAGGTTTTTGTTTCCTATGAAAAAACTTGTAACGAGTAATACCTATACAAACCTTAGGCGAAAAATGACTGTCAAAGTCTTTTAGAATATCGTCAAAAACATTAGAATCACCACTTCCACCACTTTTAGGCATTTCTTCATAAACTTTAAGACCACCTGCACCTAATGAGTGTAAAAATAGTTTTTTCTTTCTTTCTGGTTTCATTTTACCATCCTCATCAATAGTGTCAATAAAGTTCATAAAATACGCTTTCCATTGAAGCCATTTCATACAAGGTTCCAAACCAGTGGGCCAAAAGGGTTGTGGTGATTGAATTGTAAAATTCTGAGAAGTCATTATGAATAAAGGGAATAATAAAGAATAAAAAAAAATCTTACTTGAAGACTTCGCTTGGTGTAGAAGAATCCTTTGACTGTGCACTTAA
This sequence comes from Lissotriton vulgaris, assembly GCF_964263255.1. Taxonomy (NCBI): domain Eukaryota; kingdom Metazoa; phylum Chordata; class Amphibia; order Caudata; family Salamandridae; genus Lissotriton; species Lissotriton vulgaris. Next base: position 437,563,252 of record NC_141685.1, on the reverse strand, counting down.
AACGGAGAAAATGAAATTAATAATGAAATAATACACTCTTAAAGTATTTGAAAATTAAAATTAAGTCCTTTCACAATTGAGTGCAATATGAAGTAAAGCGCTCTGAAAACGCGCTCTCAAACGCGTGGAGAAAAGTAAAATAAAGCGGGTGCACAATGCTCTAAAACGCGCTTTCAAACGCGTAAGAAAAACGAAGTGTTGCCATGGAGATGAACTTGAACGTCTATGCGCGGTGCTCTATTAAAGGACGCTCTGGGTTGTCAAGGAGATGATCCCTGACGCTGGTCCTTGACGCACGTCAATGCGTGGAAGACGCTCTGCTACGAGAACGAGCTGACGTCACTTCACAACAAAGGGGCGAAGGAATGAAGAGCGAGCATGGAACGAGCTGCGCGCTGAAGCGCTTGAAGGTAACGAACGCTTTAAAGATTTGAAAGACGCATTCACTACAAACAAGGTTCCCAAGTCTCCAAGGCTAATGGAAAGTCAATTAATCAGTAGAATAGCACAACGGAATAAATTGTGGCCGCTGAGAGGAGAGTGGAGTAAACAATGAAAAGGTTACTCACAGAGTTCCTCGAGGTGAAATTCAGGAAACATTCATCAAGGCTTTTAAATGGTGAAACTCGACTAAAAGCAGGTCGAAGTTTTTTGTTGATAGAAGTTATCTTTGAAGTTGGGTGTATTCAAGATGAATTTCCTTGAAGTTTCTCTTTTTTTTAAAAAAAAATAAGAAGAAAAATTGTAGAAATATGGGTTCTTCAGATTCCTGGTGTTCCTTGAAGCCAAGTCGCCAAAATTGTAAAGTTGAAACTACACAAATTGGAATTAAGGTGTAGTTTATTGAAGGAACACAGGAGCAAGGTAGGGAACAGCCTACACAGGACTTCTTCATCAGCAACTACCATAGTTGCTAGGGAGGGGAAACCAGGATACAGTGGAATACAAACCAAAACATTCTAAAAGAATTAAAGGGCAACATAACACTCGTCTTTTGTGGGTGTTGTACTTTTGCCATTGGTAAAGCGATCCCCTTATCACCATTGACTCTTCAAGCCTACAGTGTGGTGTGCGGACACTTTACTTATTGGCGTGTGAGCCCCACGTTTCTTTCATTAATTTACATTGGTGTGTCTGAGCTCTGCACTTCTTCGTTACTTCTTACTTACATTTCAAAAACAAAACAAATTCCTTACCTCGAGGAACCTACAAAAGCTGCCTGGAGCTCTCGGCGCTGCTTCGAACGCCCTCTCCACTGCTGGAGCACCTCGTCCATTGTCTTCTCCTTCCTCAGCTTTCTTATAACCTGCGGTGTCACATTTCTTTTACATGCGTGATCCAACGTAGCCCCATCTTGTGTTTACCACATGTGTGCTTCAGCTCAGCGTGCCACATCTGTGACACACACACATTTCTTTTTTTTAAAAAGGAAGGAAATCTCTTCTTCACTTGTGCTTACGCTGGTTTATCTCATTGTGCTTCAGCTCAGCGTGCCAGATCTGTGACGTACACACATTTGTGCTTTAGCTGGTTTATCACATTATGCTTCAGCTCAGCGTGCTGCATTTGTGAGACACACACACACGCCGTTTAACTCCTCTTCAAAACTCTACTAGCTACGTCTGTGGTGCACTCACATTCCTTGTCTTGTATGTGCTTGCTGTACAGCTTCTGTGGCACGGACACAGTTTGTCATTCTCTGAGTGAATATTGGTAGATACCAGTGTGTCTTGACACACACAATTTTGAACTCTACGTGCAGAATCCAGAATTTCCATCTCTCAACCTTGAACACCATCCTCACTGTAAAAACTTCCTATTGATAGTTTATCTCGCTTTGTAATTAAGTATGCAGAATGTAACTGCTTCCCCCTTTTTAGGTTTCGCTGGGGGACGAAGCTGTAAGCTCCGCCTCCAGAGAAATCTCTTGATTGCAGTAGTGACTCTGGAATACGCCCCCCTGTCCCATTGGCTAGCTCCATAAATGGAGGCTAGCCATTGGAACAGAGAGGCGTCCGTCATGGCCGGACCAGATTCGGGGGCGTTCCCGAGAATCTTTGGCTTTTGGCTACGTCATGCTACGTCAGCCAAAAGCCGGGAACGCCCCCGAATCTGGTCCGGCCGGGCCGTGCTTGCTGCTGTCCTGCCTTCCTCCCGCCGTCCCCCCTCCCCTCGCTGTCCTGTGCACGTTTCCCGCCCCCCTCGTCTTCTCCCGCCCCCTTCCCGCTGTTCGTGTACTCTCCCGCCTCCCTCGTCCTCTCCCGCCCCCCTCCCGCCGTTCGTGTACTCTCCCGCCCCCCTCGTTCTCTCCCGCCCCCCTCCCGCCGTTCGTGTACTCTCCCGCCCCTCTCCCACCCCCTCCCGGGTTCAACCACGGCATTAGGAACATCTCCGCCCCCTCCCGTGTTGCTGAGTATCTTTTTCTTCCGTATACGTCACTGTGCAAAATTATTAATCCTCTGACTCGAGCACACTCAGTTTGGTTTGTTGATTCCAGAATCCAGCTCCGGGTTTTCACGCTGAGACCCAGGGCGCGCAAAAACGAGAGGACGCGAGGAGGACGCCGGCTGCACCAGACCTCGGTCCCGCGGCAGCTTTTGCAACCGCATTCCGTCTGTGGCCCCCCTGTGGCCCCCCTCATCTGCGCAGAGAACTGCGGGGGTTTCAGGCGCGGGAGAGCAGGCAGCAGTGGCGGCTCGGCAGGAGCTCTATGAACCGCGATCTACAGCCCGCAGCGCACATACCACACTCCACGACAGTGTTTGAGGTGGCGGCGGGCAGGCGGCGGAAAACAGCAGAAGCGGTCCGGTGCGGTGTGGCCATCTCTGTGGCCATCTCTGGAGCACCACGATCCCTCTACCCAGTACAGCACCGCTGCAATATATACAGGACGCCTCCAGAGAAATCTCTTGATTGCAGTAGTGACTCTGGAATACGCCCCCCTGTCCCATTGGCTAGCTCCATAAATGGAGGCTAGCCATTGGAACAGAGAGGCGTCCGTCATGGCCGGACCAGATTCGGGGGCGTTCCCGAGAATCTTTGGCTTTTGGCTACGTCATGCTACGTCAGCCAAAAGCCGGGAACGCCCCCGAATCTGGTCCGGCCGGGCCGTGCTTGCTGCTGTCCTGCCTTCCTCCCGCCGTCCCCCCTCCCCTCGCTGTCCTGTGCACGTTTCCCGCCCCCCTCGTCTTCTCCCGCCCCCTTCCCGCCGTTCGTGTACTCTCCCGCCTCCCTCGTCCTCTCCCGCCCCCCCCCTCCCGCCGTTCGTGTACTCTCCCGCCCCCCTCGTTCTCTCCCGCCCCCCTCCCGCCGTTCGTGTACTCTCCCGCCCCTCTCCCACCCCCTCCCGGGTTCAACCACGGCATTAGGAACTTCTCCGCCCCCTCCCGTGTTGCTGAGTATCTTTTTCTTCCGTATACGTCACTGTGCAAAATTATTAATCCTCTGACTCGAGCACACTCAGTTTGGTTTGTTGATTCCAGAATCCAGCTCCGGGTTTTCACGCTGAGACCCAGGGCGCGCGAAAACGAGAGGACGCGAGGAGGACGCCGGCTGCACCAGACCTCGGTCCCGCGGCAGCTTTTGCAACCGCATTCCGTCTGTGGCCCCCCTGTGGCCCCCCTCATCTGCGCAGAGAACTGCGGGGGTGTCAGGCGCGGGAGAGCAGGCAGCAGTGGCGGCTCGGCAGGAGCTCTATGAACCGCGATCTACAGCCCGCAGCGCACATACCACACTCCACGACAGTGTTTGAGGTGGCGGCGGGCAGGCGGCGGAAAACAGCAGAAGCGGTCCGGTGCGGTGTGGCCATCTCTGTGGCCATCTCTGGAGCACCACGATCCCTCTACCCAGTACAGCACCGCTGCAATATATACAGGACGCGAGCAGAGAGCAGCAGCCTGCATCTGTAGCAGGCCAGGAGTTCAGAGAAGGGCGAGTGGGTGACTGGCAGGGAGAGGCTGTGGCCGGTCGCCTCCATTACCGGCAGCGCATAGGAAGGACTCACCCCTCCCTGCCCCGGCCCCTGGACGTGGGATGGAGCTGTGGGCGCTGCTGCTGTTATGCGGGATGTGGGCTTTGGCGGTACGTGGGGATGGCATAGCTGTAGACGCCCCGAAGGCAGGGGGCGCGGCTGCCCCACAGCCACAGCAGCCGCAAGTCGTCGTGTCCCCCGTGAGGCGTGGGCCCGGCGGATGGAAGCTGTCTGATGATGAGGCCTGCCGGGAGGACGTGAGCCGTGTCTGTCCAAGGAAGACGTGGAACAACAACCTTGCCGTGCTCGAGTGCCTACAGGACGTGCGAGAGGTGAGAGTGCGTGCATTAATAGAGATCTGAATATCCCGGTTATGCGTGTGCTTCAATAAAACACAGGACCGTTGACGTTCAAAGATGTATTGGGGACCACACAGCAGCTGTAGGTGACCCCCGCCCCCTATTTTACCCTTGTTAGTGCTTGTCAAGTTGTAACTGGGATCAGTCTGGCTGGGTGTTGTCCAATAGTCTAAGTTGCCAAAGAGGCATGATAGCGTTGTCAGATGGCAAGTCGTAGGTAGGAGGCAAATGCTTGTTTTTCTGGGTTCTCAAATGATTTTATTTAAGTTTTAAGTTTAAATAATGAACTCTTTAAAGATTACTCTACATAGAGTGCGCACTCTTATACAAAGTATTTGTGTTCCCCTGTTATTCCTCATTGTGCAGTCATTGAAAGGCTCAGCCAGCTCATGTCTGGGGACCTTGACTTGAACCCTTGACACAGAAGTTTTCAGTAACACGCGTCACATATTTTGGCGCAGATGTTTACAGTAGCTGCTGGACTGACATTGCTAAGATAGCTCGGCCAGTAAAGTGGGCGCTGCGGAGATTTAGATGTGAATAGACTCTTAGGACTGACTCAGCACTTCAACTGCAGTTAGTGCATTATTGACGTAGGTACGCCACCACCTGAGGCCAGATCGCTCCACACCTGGAGCTTCATTGCACACAGATTGCGATTTTTGGGTATGTGTTATTCTCGTAACCACCAGTACATCAAGGTCAGCTTGATATGGACAAGGCAGTGACCTGTCCTTGACCGGATATGCAGCGATCAACTTCTGGCTTGTTATACCGTTTTATTTAAATTAAAAAAAAAGACACCTAAAAAGCCCCAACCGCCCAGGAGACGCCAGTGCGTCTGCAGAGGTGCAAAGTGAAGCTCTTTGCACCTTGAGCCCCTCCCCTATTCTACAGTGCGACGCCCCCCGCAGAGATAAACCAACGCCACCCTGCAGGCTCCTTTGATGTGCTTATTTGAAAGAGGCGGCATTTGCATGCAAACCATCACCATGTCTTTAAAAAACATCCGACATCTTCGTACTTTACGGTTGAAGGCTGTCTGGGGGAGGGGGGAAGCGATTTACGGCGGGCTACGTGTTTCAGTTATTTCTCTCGGCCTGGCGATAGCTCAATGTGAGAGGGTGGGGAAAGAGATGGAATCGAAATCAACTCAAACTAAAGAAAAAATAAATAGTGATACCTATGCCTCTCGTACCACTTCCGTCCTGCACCAGCCACATACATAGACGCACTTTACAGACTGGCACAATCGGTGCTGCCATCTGTTAGCCGTATGGCCATGCCAGCGAATTGTCTTTGTGCCATGCCCACTCTTACACTGAGCTCACTCTCGACACCAGTACCCACTCTCGGCTCCTGTGCCCACCACTCTCAGCACCCGTGCCCACTTAAGCGAGAGGGGAGATCCTTCTACCAGGTGGAGGATCAGGGAAGCGGGTCTGGTCAGTTTCCAGGTGCTTTTGACGCACCATGCATACATTTTGATCAATCAGAGAGAACGCCTCTAAAGTTCAGGGACATGGGGGTGCCCGTAGTGTGTCATTATGTTCTAAATGTATGTGTGCAGATATCATTAAGCCATATACAAGTTTTACCACTAGTATATGTAGTAGAGCTTTGTACTTACTACCATTCCTATGGGATTTTAGAGTGTATCTGTTGGTATCTCTTCCTTGAGTGACTTTACAACGTGTACATTTGCAAATTTCACCTCCTTTCACTCCTCTTGTATATTTACATTTTTTTTCTGTTTGCATCTCTTATGTAACTCATGTAATCCAAAGTCCTTATGTAACGCAACTGGTTCTTTTGTAAAGCACTCTGACGCCTTCAGGTAATGTTTGCTCTATATAAAATCGCAATAAATAAAAAAAAAAAGCACGAGCCTTCAATGCATTTCCGGTATAGTGGACAAACCTTATTAATCAATGTCACTGCATTGCTGATCGCACGAAAGACATCTCTGTTGCCTCGTTCGGGGAGGTAAACCTGGGTAGAGAGTTCTGGTGCCTTTAAAGGCATGGGTCGCAGCTCAACAAAACACTGCATTTTAGAAATATGTGGGTGTGATCCCTTCATGCCTGGTCTTCAAGAGAGGGGAGAGAATAGCAGAGAATGGAGCATGAACTGCAGGTTACACGTTCCAGTGCTGGCGGGGCTGATTATGCTTTCATCCTTCTGAAGTCGCTGCAGTGAGCTCCAGTGTGTGGATAATATCGACACCCTTTATTTCAGATGCAAAGTCATTTATTTTGAGCTGTGTGCCACATTAATAACCAGTATATCAATGTATTAATTAATATACAGGCAATAACATTTGCCCTTCTATGATATTATTCAAAATTCGAACTATAAAATACTGAAAAAAGTGAGCAGATGTTCAGACCGCAGAAGGATGTTGGGGGCGCCTTTAATCAAGCAGCCGTTCGAACAAGCAGAGAAGATCCTATGACCGCGCTCAACGGAGACGGGATTCGTCGCTTTCAGTATCCGGGTGGGAAAGGCTCAGAAATAGTCGAAGCTAGAAGAAAGGACATGGGTAAATCAAGTTTGCCCGCTCATGTCCTTGATATTATTTGCACAGTTAAGCTCATGATTTATAATTCAATTAGTTCACGCTGTACTTTAAAATGCATTTTAATCTAAATGAACGAGAATTTATAATGCATTTGATTTTAGTAACTCAGTATATTTGTATATTTATCACTGTACTTCCACAATGTTATTATTGTCCCGATGTATTGATGGTGCTGTGTAACTTTTTTTAATTAACTTTGCACATTAGAAATAGAGTTGACCTTGAGGATATGAGCACGCACTGTGCTGCCCGAGTAGCACGGACTGGAGCACAGGGCTGGAACCGTCACAGCCTCACATCAGAGCAGTGATTGGCGCACTAAGAAGGAAAGGGTGGGCATTTCCTGTTAGTCAAAGCCCTGCCAAAGAAGTGCAGGCTGCCTCGAGCCTTACCCATAGGTGCTTCAAAAGAATAGGAAGTGTCAGAGATCGAGCTCCACCCCTTTTATAATGAACTGTAAAAATGTACATAAACTTCAAAACAGCACGGTACAGCCCCATACTGTCTGCAAACCACTGTTACCCAAGTAACCGATGACCCCCTGGCCTCTGAACTTCAATTACGAAGTGTGTGTGTGGCTCTGGGTGTGTGTGGCTCTGGGTGGGTGGGTGGGTGGGTGTGTGTGTGTGTGTGTGTGTGTGTGTGTGTGTGGGTGTGTGTGTTGCTCTGGGTGTGTGGGTGTGTGTGTGGCTCTGAATGTGTGGGTGTGTGTGTGGCTCTGGGTGGTTGCGTTTGTTTGGCTCTGGGTGTGTGGCTCTAAATGTGTGTGTGGCTCTGGGTGTGTGTATGACTCTGGGTGTGTGGGTGTGCGTGTAGCTCTGGGTGTGTGTATAGCTCTGGGTGTGTGGCTCTGGGTGTGTGTGTGGCTCTGGATGTGTGTGTTAGTGTGGCTCTGGGTGTGTGTGTGTGGCTCTGGGTGTGTGTGTGTGTGTGTGTGTGGCTCTGGGTGTGTGTGTGTGGTAGTAATTGCTGTCTGCTGAGCTCGTCCGTAGGGTACAATAGGTCTCACATTTGCAAGAGATTAAGCTAATGGCAATGTAAATGACAATGCCATTTATTTATCTGTTTTCAAAGCCAACACATAAATACAACATTTGTCATTTACAATGCCAATAGCTCTAACTTTTTCCAAAGGCGAAACCATTGCATTGTAAATGCTTGTTCCTGCTGTCACCCGGGGAACCTTCCATCAAATGTCAACATTGGAAAAATAAATGTGAGCGCTACGCCAGAGTTTTTGGGGTGAGTTTGAGTGCGGAGCGTAGGTCTTCGCTCTTGCTTCACTGCTTAGGATTGGAGTGGCAAGATATTTTCGATCACCTCGAACTCAAAGTGATGCAGAAACTAGAAACCTAAATTAATTTAAAATTTGCATGTAGAAGATCGATAAGCATTACTTACCCAAGCTTAGCACTATTTTAGATAGATACCAATTTGCCAAAAGATTGCAAAATGAAGGTGAAACTGTTGAGGAATGCATAACTCAACTAAGGAAGCTGGATTCATCCTGCAAGTTTGCTGATTTGGTGGATGAAAGGATCAGGGACCAGTTAATGTTGGGATGCAACATAGATAGAATCCGTGAGGAGCTTTGGTTGAGGGATGAACCCTCCTTAGATGAAGTAATTCAAGTGGCAAAGAGAGTAGAACACTCATTAAAGTGTGTTCACTGCATTAAAAGGGACAAGCATGCAGCTGTTAAAGTTGTGAGAGAAGATTCGAAAACTGTGTCTAAACCTGAAAGTGTCAGTACGAGTAAAACTAAATCCTTCATTCGAAAGTGTTACAGGTGTGACAAACCTGGCCCCTTGGCAAATGAGAAGAGATGCCGTACCTTGAAAATTATTTGTTCAAAATGCAAAAAGAAAGGTCAACTTGCCATTGTTTGCAAGACAAAGGCGATCACCCCTAACGTCAAATGTATAGAAACAGAAATGTCCGATGAAGATTTTGTCTGTGGCCAGATAGAAGTTCAAGTAGATACTGGTGTCCAAAACAAATCTTGCCCCATTGATGCCAATTATGTGGAAGGTGAACCAAAAAAAGTTATTTTTAATTCTGGTGCCAAGATTACTATCATCTCTTAAGTGTTCTTCCAAAGCAAACTGGGCTCACAAGATCTCCCTACTTAAGCCGGACATACATCCCTTAGCCTATGGTGAAGAACCCATACCCCTACCTGGTTATTTCACAGGCCTCATTGAATATAAAGAACGTTATACCTCTGGCAAGGTCTATGTGTCAGAGAAAGGGGACAGTATTATCAGCTGGTTTCACCAAGGGGATTTGGGTGTTATGCTTGACCCGGGTAGCACTTCTCCTAAAAGGGGAAGGCAATGCTATTCAGGGAAATCTTGATGGTGCCATAGTAACCCGGATCAAGCAGAAATTCCCAAACGTGTTCAGGGATGAACTTGGTTGTCTTAAAAGGTGCAAACTCGAAATACTTTTACGTCCTGATTGTCAACCCTCGAATTGCAAGGTCAGGAATTTGCCCTTGGCTGTTAGGGATGAGATGAAAAGAGAGTTGGAGAAGCTCAAACGAGGCGGGATAATTGAAGAAGTCGAAGGGACCAAATGGTTGGCTCCAGTGGTCGCAGCTCGCAAGGGCAATGGGTCCCTTCATCCATGTGTGGACTTGAGACACTTAAACAAGTGTGTCATAGTTGATCGATATCCACTTCCTAACATTTCTGAATTGTTGTTCTTGCTTGGGGGAGCGAAGGTTTTCAGCACTATTGACTTAGCCTCAGCATATCATGAGATTGAACTAGCTGAAGCATCAAGAGACTACACAGCCTTCATCACTCCGTTTGGCACATTCAGGTTTGTAAGGATGCCGCTTGGCCTTGTGTATGTGGCATATGACTTTCAACGTGCCATGGAAAGGATACTCAAGGGCTGTGAAGGGGTCTGTGTCTACCAGGACGACATCCTTGTGTTTGGGAGAAATGATAAGGAGCATGAAGAGTGTCTTAATGTTGCCTAGGTAGACTTGATGAGGTGAACCTCACAATTAAGTCTGAAAAGTGTTGGTTTGGTACAACCACCATTGCCTACTTACGCCACACTGTCTCCGGTGAGGGAATCACACCCAAGTCTAATTTGGTAGATAAAATTTCCCGCATGTGTGCCCCCACTTGTAGAGAGGAACTCATGACATTTTTTGGGATGGTGGAATATTACAATAAGTTGAACATTTTGCTGAACTCAGGGCAAACATGAGGTTACTCTTAAGGAAAGGTGTTGAGTTTAAATGAAATGAGGTGTGTGATCAAGAGTTTGTTGCTCTCAAGAAGAAACTTAGTGGTGCACCCAAGCTTAAGAGCTTTGAACCCTCCAAGACGTCAATCATTACGACTGATGCAAGTGTCAATGGTCTAGGCACTGTCCTCCCATAAGAAGGGGAAGGAGGAATGAAAACCATCATGTTTGTCTCTCGTTGGCTCAAGGACGCCGAGTCACGTTACTCTGTTATTGAGCAGGAGGCCTTGGCAGAAGCTGAAAAAGTTTCTTTGGGGTACCATGTTCTTAGTCAAGACTGACCATAAGTCTCTCTGTGAAATCTTTACCAAGAAGGGCATAGACCTGGTTTGAAGTAGGATAACAAATGGCTTATCGCTCTACAGGAGTATGATTTTGATATTAGGTACATTCCTGGCATTGAAAATGATATAGCAGACACCCTGTCAAGGGTAGTAGGGATGGCGGAAGAGAGTGTCTCCGAAGAAGATTACGAGGAGAGTAATGTTCATGTTTGTATAGTTGGAGAGGAAATCATCGCTGAAGACGGCGGCAACTTGAATTTTCCTCTGATCCTGTACTTAATGAAGTTCTATCTCTCATTCACAAAGGATGGCACACGAAAAAACAGGCATCTGAGCAGGCTTACACGTTCTGGGGCTTAAAGGACGAGTTGGCTGTTTGTGATGGGTTCTTATTTCGGGGAACAAGGTTGGTTCCCCCGCTCAAACTTCGCAAACTCTTGATTGATCTGGCTCACAACTCCCATTCTGGGATGTCAAAAAACAAAGAGAGGCTTCGCTCCTCCTATTGGTGGCCAGGCATGGATTTACATGTTCAGAGAGTCGTGAAAGACTGCCTGGGGTGTGCGGTGTGTGAGAAGTCTAAACTGGTGAGAGTGCAGCCCATGGTAGTCAAAGAACTGCCCCGTGGACCATGGAAGGAAGTGGCCTTGGATATACTTGGGCTCATCCACTCCGATAGTCAACAGGTGTTCATCTTTGTGCTCATATATATGTTTTCTAGATGGCCTGAAATCCATTTTGCGACTGGGATAGAGACTGTAAATGTAACAACATTTTTGGAGGATCTCTTGGCTAAGAAGGGCTACCCTGACACCATCCTCACTCATAACGGGGTCCAATTAGTCTCATGTGAAATGGAGAGCTTCTTGAAAGATCGTGGCATCATGCACAAGTGATGCTCCCTTTTCACCCAGAAACCAATGGGATGGTGGAAAGGTTCAATAGGGTGTTGAAGGAAACCATCTCTTTGGCCAAATGTTCTGGTCTCAATTGGAAGAAGGAGGTCCAGAAGACACTAGAGACCTATAGGGTGACCCCGCATAGTACAATCGGGAAGTCACCTTTTGTTCTTTTCAGAGGTAGATCCCCTTGTACTTTGGTTGAACCCTCTTGGGTGAGAAATTGAGAGGGGTCTGCTACTGCGACTTGGTCCAAGAAATTCTGCGCTGACTGGCGCAGCAGGGAAGAGGCTGAAAGTTTAGATAGGAAGTTTTATATTGACTCAAAGAAATCAACCAAGGATACTGTAGTGATGGTAGGGGACATGGTTGTCATTAGGCAACCTGGTTCTAAGGTTAAGTTTTCTAAACCTATTCGTGTCATCAAGGTGTTCAAGAACGCTGTTAGAACCCAAGATCACCGAATTTGGAATTTGGACAGGGTTGCACTGTACAAGGGGCCTGTGCGCCTTGATGGTTCCCCTAATAAAGAAAACGCTGATTCTACTCCAATTGTTTCTTCACGCTCGTCCTCTAGGGTTGTCAAGAGGCCAGTCTATTTAAAGGACTATGCGCCATAACATTTGCTTGTGAAGGTCAATGTTTTTCTTTTGTGCCTGCTTTCCCATTACTATCTCCCTCTCCCCTTGTTTTCATATCCTTTCTTCTTTCACTCTGTTAAGGGGGGAAGGTGTGTGGCATCTGAAGCTTACCTTGCTTTTGATGGTATAATGTCATGGTAACCCAAGAATCTACACTGGGTGTTGGTATCCCAGGTTATAGAATGTGTTTGTTCAAGTGTCAAGAGGAACTGTTGGCATTGACTGGCTGAGACCTGGATGGGTTTCTTCTCACTGAGAAATAAACCTAAAGTTCTCCTCTACAACCTACCTTGCGTGATCCTTTCAGCTGTTTCTACGATCTTACGCAAATGGGTAAGGCAAGCAATAGCTAAAGCCAGGGGCACCTTCAAGCCCCCTCTTTAGCAGCTACAACAGGGTGAAGTTCTTGATGGACTTCTTCTGTCTGCCATTTGGTAGGCAGTGGCTGATAATTAATGTGAAAGGTAGGAGTGTGAGCCAGAGAAAGGATGGATGGATGGCTGGATGAGTGAAAGGGAGGAAAAATGAACGGGTTGAAAGGATGGATGGATGAGTTAAAGGATTGATTGATAGATGAGTGAAATGATAGGTGAAAGCATGGATGGATGAGTGAAAGGAAGGGTAGATGGATGGCTGGATGAAAGGGTGGGCAGATGGATGAGTCAAAAGGGTGAATGGATGGACAGATGAATAAAAGGGTGGATGGATGTGTGATTGCAATGCTGGATGGATGTGTGAGTGAAGGGGTGGATGGATAGATGTATGGATGAATGAGTGAAAGGATTGATGAGTGAAACGGTAAAAGGATCGTCTGAAAGGATGGATGAGTGAAAGAATGTATGCATGAGTGAAAGGGAAAGGAGATGAAGGCTGTGTGAAAGGGTGGAGAGATGGATGAGTGAATGAATAGATGAATGGATGAGTGAGTGAAAGGATGGATGTAATGATGGGTAAGTAAAATGGAGGATGGATGGATTGATGGATGGATGGGTGGGTTAAAGGGGGAATGGATGGATGACCAAAAGGGTGGATGGATAGAGGAAGAGAGAAAGAATGGATGGATGAGTGAATGAAGGGAAGGATAGGATAGATGAAAGTGTAAATGAATGGATTGTTGAGGAATGAATAGATGGATGGAGGGAAAGGCTGGATGGATAGACAGAGTGAAAGGTAGATGGATGGGTGAGTGGATGGATGGATGGATGATGAGTGATGGATGTATGAGTGAAAGGATGGATATAAGGATGGATGAGTGAAAGGATGGATGTATTAGTGAAAGGGAGGACAGGCGGATGGCTGGCGAAAGGGTGGACGGTTGGATGAGTGAAAGGGTAAATGGATGGATGAGTGGATGAATACATTGAAGGGTCAAAGGGTGGATGATGAGTGAAAAGATGGATGACTGAGTAAATGGATGGATGACTGAGTAAATGAATTGATGGATGAGTGAAAGGGAGGATGGATGAGTGAAAGGGCGGATGACTGAGTAAATGGGTGGATGGATGGAGAAAGGGTGCATGGAGGAGTGAAAGGGTGGATGGATGAGCGAAAGGATGGAATATTGAATGGATGGATGAAAGGGGGATAGATAAGTGAAAGGATGGATGGATGGATAGGTTTGAAGATGGATAGGTTTGAAGATGGATGAACAGGTTAGTATATGGATGGGCGGGCGGACAGACATAATGGTGACAGACTGAATGTTGGATGAAAGGTTGTAAATGTGAAATGGTGCATACAGTGAGTGGATGCAAGGATGAATGGATAGATGCTTGGATGGAAGAGATGAGCTTTTATTTATTTCTTTTTTTTTTTAACATCGTTTTTATTGCAGCACCAAAAAGTTGCATAGACATTACAGCAATGAATAATAAATCAATACAGCAAGACGGCATCCATTTAGACCACTCCCACCATCATGCTGCCCGTGCCCCCAATCAGGAAGCCGAGCCGCGTCGAAAACATGTCCATCTTCTGCTTCTCCTCACAATGTCCGTTTCTCGATAGTAAAGGAGGACGTGGACTGCTTTTAAGTTTTCACCCCTCCCCCTCCCCCTAACAACCACCCCCCCAACTCCCCAGCCCCCTCTCCCCCCGTGGCAGCGCTAGTATAGAATCTCAGAGAAAGTAAGGTCTGGTGTGTGCAAGAAGGAATTAAACTTTCGCTAAAGGTGCGCCCCTGGCGTGTTAGTGGGGTCAGCCGTGTCAGAGTCCGTGTCATCACCATCCTCCTCCTCAGCACCATCCCGAAGTGCCTGCACTATCATCTCCCTCGCCGTTGCCCTCTCCAAAGCTTTCTCATCCGCAGTCCTCCTAGCCATCTGATACCGCAGAGTACTTTCACACGCCGCCCACTTCAAACATTCACTAAACCAACGTTCGTACGTGGGCCCCACTTTTGACTTCCAATTCCTGGTTATTTCCCTCTTCGCCAGTATCAATCCCATATCTATGAACCTGCTGGTCGTCTTATTCTTAGGCGTATGTGGAAACCAGTGTAGTACTCCCACTGCCTTGGTGTATTGTATCTCTCTATCCGTGGCGTTGTTCAGGGCCCTTCCAACCCCCTGCCAATACTCCTCCAGTTTAGGGCAATCCCAGAGCATATGTCCCAAATCCGCCTCCAGTGCATTGCACCTAGGGCAGGCCGCTTGGTCCACTCCAAAATACTGTTTCAGTTTCCCCGGTGTAAGGTACGCCCTATGAATAATATAGAAATGAATGAGTTGGAACCTGGCGTTCCTTGTGCTCTTCCGCGCCCTCCGCAGCAGTTGGCCCCAAGTGGCCTCCGGAATCTCCATTTGGAGGTCAAGTTCCCATTTAGTCTTCAAGGCAGTGAGCGGCTGCAAGGCCTCTCGCAACATTCCGGAATACAGACAGGTCACTGCCTTAAAGGTTCCCACCGCCATCATCGTGTACTGGCACGCCATAGAGGTAGCGGGTTCCTGTAGACCATCGCCCCAGTGTTCCTGCATGGCACCAGTCACTGCCGCGTGTAGAAGGTAATCTCCTCTCGGCAGGTCAAAATGCTCCTGCAGCTCTTGGAACGGAAGCAAGGCTCCGTCTTCATAGAGGTCGCCCAACATCTGGACCCCAGCTTCCTCCCACCCCAGCAATCTCGACCAGTCCCCGCCATGCAGCAGGGCCGTAATCATGCCCTGCGGAATCTCCGGAGCATACATTCGACAGACTCCGGCTCGTTTGCGCGCCCGGTTCCAGCAGAGCCGAAACGTCTGTTCCTCCATCGTTAGGTCCCCGACCAGTAATTTCTGGTGAAGCGGAATATACGCGAGTACATGCCGCGGGGTACCCTCGTCCCTACTGTGTTCCGGGCCTCGATACACTCGCGCGACCTCCTGTGTAAAAGTTTGCAGTTGAGCCGCTAAATAATAGCACTCGAAATCAGGCACTGCCATGCCTCCCTCATCCTTGGGTCGCAAGAGGGTGTCCAGCGCTATTCGCCGCCGACCCGTGCCCCATAGGAATGCTATGATCAGTGATCTCAGACGGCGGAAGATTGAGCCGGGTATCCATATCGGCAGGGTTCTAAAATAATACAACAACCTAGGGAGTGCCACCATCTTTAGTAAGGAAATACGGCCCGCCAATGAGAGTGGGAGGGTGGCACAGAAATCCATACACCCCTTCAAGGCGTTAATGCACCGGGTGATATTACCATCCAGCATATCCGCAGGCGTGTGATACACATAAACCCCCAGATAGTGCAGGCAATGGGGCACCCACCTGAGTTCCTGTGCGGTGAGAGGGCACAGCTCTCCCCGTCTCAGCGGGAACAGGCAAGATTTAGTCCAATTGACCTTCAGGCCCGACAACCGCCCGAATAACTCCAGCAAGCGCCTCGCTCCCAACAGTTCGTCCTCCGCATCCGCCAAAAACATCAACAGGTCGTCCGCGTACAGCGAGATGGCGTGCGGCCTGGCTCTATAAACCAGTCCCTTATAATAGCGTCCAGATCTGGCCTCCGCTGCAAAAGGTTCCATCACTAACGCAAACAAAAGGGGGGAAAGTGAGCAGCCCTGCCTAGTGTCTCGTCGCACCGGATACGAGTTCGAGATCAGCGAGCCAACTCGAACCCTCGCCGTGGCTTCAGCATACAGGACTTTGGTCCAGCCGATATAGCCCTCCCCTAGCCCGAAACTCCTCATCACTCCATATAAATACTCCCACTCTAGGCTATCAAAGGCCTTCTCGATGTCTATGGAGAACACTAATGGAGTAGCCCCCTCCGGCAGCTGAGCTCCCAGCAACCCAGTCAGTCTACGGATATTATGGGTGGTGTTTCGCGTTGGAATGAAGCCGGACTGATCACGATGAATCAAGCCCTCATGTGGATTAGCAATCTATTGGCCAGGATTTTGCTGAGGATCTTGTAGTCCGTCGTGAGCATTGATAATGGTCGATAAGAGGAGGGGGCGTCACTCACTCTACCAGGTTTCAACAAGGGGACCATGAGGGCCTCGCACATTGAGTGTGGCAATCTCCCACGCGACTGCACCTCATTATAAACCGATTGTAGTTGCGGGGCTAAGTACTCCAGATATTTACTGTAAAACTCGATCGGCAAGCCGTCTAGTCCCGGGGTTTTATTCCTAGCCATCTGCTTCACCGCGCACCCTATTTCTCCAATCGTTATAGCGCGGCCCAGCTCCTCGGCCTCAGATTGTTCTAGTTGCGGCAACTGCAACCCCCCAAGGAAGGCATCCAGTTCCTCTATCCCGCCCGTCGGCCCGCTCTCATACAGGCTTCCATAATATGCCCTGAACCTCTCTAGGATCCCGGCCTGGGTGTGGCAAAGCCCGCCTCCCTCCTCCTGAATGGACACGATTGGGGTACCTCGCCGAAGCGGATTGGCAAGCCAGGCCAACATTGTCCCCGCCTTATCGCCCTCCGCATGCGCCCTAGTCAGATAGACCTTGTGATCGAAACTACGTAATCGTTCCAACTCCACCGCCATTGCTTCTCTGGCTTCACAAACCCCCTTTTGAAGCTCGGGATGATTTGGGCGCTCTCGTTCTATCTTCCTCAGTCGGTGCTCCGCACGATCGAGGTTGTCCAACAATGTCTTGCGAGCCCCCGCAACGGTCCCAATACAGTGCCCCCAGACCACCACCTTAAACGCATCCCACTCCACAGCCCTGTTGGATGTGGAGCCACTGTTCTCCTCGAAGTACCGAGCCACTCGCTCTCCCAAGGCCTCCCTAAACAGCAGATCATCCAAAGTATCAGGCTGTAGTCGCCAAGTTGGGACACAAGAGACATCTACCATCCAATTCAGGGACAATAACAAAGGGTTATGATCTGACAACGTGCGGGCCAAGTACTCCGTGCCCCCTACCGCTGCAAGCACGGGTGAAGAGCACAAAAACACATCCAGCCTAACATGTAGGTCGTGTATGCTAGAGTGGAAGGAGTAGTCCCGTGTCGTAGGGTGTAGTGTCCTCCAGGCATCTTCCAAATCCCAACTCTCCTGCCAGTCTAATCTCCGCTTTGCTACTCTATGCACCGGTGATGAGTGTAATGAGGGGGTGAGACCTATCCAAGGTAACATCCACTACCGAATTAAAATCCCCTCCCATGACCACAGGGCCCGCCAAGTAACTCGCCAGTTTGCCCGAAAGCGCTGTCAGGAAGGCGGGCAAATCCACATTCGGAGCATACACACTACATAAGGACACCATTCGGCCCCTAAGTCTTCCTTCTACAGCCACGAACCTGCCCTCAGGATCTATCACTTGTTTGGTGACCTGAAAGGGGACCCCAGCCCGTATCCAAATCAAGGCGCCCCTTGCAAAGGCCGAATAAGACGTATGAAATAACTGCCCCCTCCACCGTCTCTGCAGCGCCACCCCCTCCTGCTTCGTGAGGTGCGTCTCTTGAAGAAAAGCTATGTGTACCCCCCTACGTTTCAAATAAGCATGGACCTTGCGTCTGCGCACCATAGTATGTAGACCCCGCACATTCCAGGTCACACATTTCAGAGCTCCCGTATTAGCCATATTCCCCTGCATTTCCAGATAGAACAATAACAACCTTCGACCATACGCTAATGCCAACCCAATTCTGTGCCCCCCACCCTCTCCAGACAAAAGAACCCCCCACCCCTCCTGCCCCAACCTGAGCTTCCCCAACTACTCTCGGTTCCCACCCCCCCAGGACAGGACCCCTGTCAATTGGAAGAGAACCCATCCAAACTGTTGCAACTAAGTAAACCCCTCAAAGAAAGACTACAATTCGCAGTCTCCACTGCGATGACCTTAAGGGCCAGCAGGGCGCGGTCCGATACCGAAGGAGTTCGTCAAACAAGAACAGTCCCGTACATCCCGCCCCATAATCCCCCCATGAAAACTCTCGAACTCCCACATACACGTGAAGCTGCACTCACGGGCACAGCGCCCCAGTGTTAGACCATCAGGTCGTTCTCCAAAGCAAGTGTCTCAGGCCTCGACGATCTCCCCTGATGTTTGTGGCGTTACAACGGGGCCCTTGGCACCTCCGAATTCTGAGAGTTCTGTTTCCGACCCTGTACCCTGCTCCTCTGAGTCCGTGCCCTTCCCGGACTGGCTCCGCGGTGCCCCCGATAGGTCCACCACCGCCTGCAGGGCAGCCTTCCGTTCCTCCTCAGTCTGCGACACTGATGGTTTCCCAGTTCTCCTTCGATTCTTGCGGATACGTTGCGATTTCCTGGTCGGCTGCTTCTTTTGAGCCTCCTCTGCCCTGGCTCTGGCTCCGTCCGTTCCGGCCTTGTACGTGTCCCACCATGCCCAAGCGTCTGCCGAGGTGGTAAAGAAAAGCAATTTGTCGTCCACCACCACCCTTAGCTTCGCTGGGAAGAGAAGGGAATATTTGATGCCCTCTCCACGGAGCTCACGCTTGAGCGACAGGAAACTGGCCCTGAGCCTCTGGGTCTCGAAAGTGTAGTCCGGGAACAGGGTGACCCTGCTATTGTCCACCTGGAAGGGCCCTGCCTCCCTTGCCCTCTGTAGCAACAAGTCCCGGTCTCTGTAATGGAGCAGCTTAATCACCACCGGGCGAGGGGGCAGGCCAGGAGCTGGTGGTCGGGCCGGGACTCTATGGGCCCGTTCTAGTGAAAAGAAGGGAGAGAGTCCTTCCGGCGCTACTTCAGTGCGTAGCCAATTGTCGAGGTAGCCCACCATGTCGTCCCCCTCGTTTTTTTCCGGAAGGCCCACCAAACGAACGTTGTTGCGCCTACTCCGATTTTCAGCGTCCTCGGCCCTCCTCTCCAATATTTTCAGCCTGTCCAAAGCATCCGCCATCTGGCCCTTTAGCGTTTTGTGATCCGGGGCCAACTCTTGCAGGGATATCTCTACGCTTTTGACCCTGTCTTTAAGCTTGTCATGTTCCGCTTTCAGGAGACCCAGGCCGGTCGCTACCTGAGCGATGTCCTGCTGCAGAGCGTCTTTTGTGGTGGCGATGGCCTCCAGTATGCGGTCCTGCATGCGTTGGAGGGCAGGGTGATCATGATCCGCTCCGTCCAGCGTTTCTGGGTCAGCCGCTCCATCCCCCTTTCCTTTCGTTTTCCCCATCTCGGCGACAGCTATCGCTGGTCCCCCGGAGCCCCGACCAATCTCCGCGTGGTCCGTCAGCCGTTCAGGACCTCGCTTCCGGAGAGCTCTCTGGACAGTGGGGCCGGAGAGCCAGAGCACACCCACGGCAGTGAGCGCTGTCCAGACCTCTCTCACAAGGTCGGTCCGAGTCTTGGATACAAGCGTCTGTGAAGGGGTCTTGAGACCTCGGTCCACACTTGGGAAGTGGTAATCACCTCACAGAGCCGCCGCCATTTTGGGTCCTCCTCGGTGAGCCTTCCTGGTATCCCGCACAATCGCCAAATCGTCACCAAAGCGAGGAAAGGGTCACCCGTGTCTTCTCACAGGGTTGAGAGAGATCCTCCGGTCCAGCAATCACCGCTGGCACTGGGACGTCAGGGGTTCCGGGTCTCAAGTCACCTCCGCGCTCTGCGTCACCAGTCCAGGCCTCAGGGCGCCATCTTAGATTGAAGTCTATCGCCCCCGAGGCATCTGCTAAAGTTCGATTTTCAGGGCGATAAGCAACCGTAGGTCGCCCACTCCGAGCGCCTCTGCTTCCGCGGTGCCTTCAGCCAGTAGATTCACCAAATTTTGTTGGAATTCGCGTGGATTATCAGGATGATATCTGGGATCGGGCGCGGAGCTCCGGGCTCACGCTGCCTACCTCCTCGGCATCCAAGCCACGCCCCCAAGAGATGAGCTTTTAATGGGAAGGTTGCGATTACTTGCTTCGTTTGCTTGGTGCCATAAGAGCTTTGGTTTAAAGTGGGGGGGTATTTTACTTCTCTGGCTACTCCCTTGGCTATAGTGTCAGTTGGTCACGAAGCTCCAGGAATATTGCAAGAAAAGTCAACAAGGTCTATTGAAATTAGTTGGATAAAAACACCTGGGGTTTCATTACAGTAAATATGTAGGGAATATGTGTTCTTTGTCACATATTTGTTTGTCTCATTATTAGTTCGATTTGTTTTCGAATCGGTGTGATAATTTGGACAATTTTGTACTGAAACCTGCAATGAAGTAATTGTTGATTAAAACAATTGGTTAGAATCTCATAATTTTGAGGTAAATCTCCAGGAGGCACATGCTCAAGCCTTTTCCTCTGCATGTAGTTTTTGGCTTTTCGCAATTAGGTAATCACAATTTTTTACGATCACCTACATTGCGAATGCATTTAGGGAATCGCAATTTGCGATTCCCTAATGCGATGCCTGTAGCCTTTCCTAAATGCGAACTGTGCATTTAGGAAACGCTAATTACCATCAACTTCAAGTTGATGGTAATATGTGCATGCTTTGAAAAATGCACAAAAATGCATTTGTTAAAGTGCCATGTAACGCACACATGCCCTTAGGGCATGTGTGTTCTTTACATGTGCACACTTACCTTTTTTTGTGGGGTGCTTCAGGAAGACCTCAGGCCCCCCCGGGCACCATTGGATTTGCATTTGCTATTTGCGATTACCAATTTGGTAATCACAATTAACAAATGCAATACCATTTATTCCTATTAGCCAGTAGGCCCAGAGGAATCAATGGAGTCACATTACCTAATTGTGATTCACAATTTCCGAATCACTATTAGGTTATGTTAAGGAATCACATTTTTTTTTACAATTCCTACATGCACAGCATTTTGCGATTCCCAAATAGCGAGTTGGTAAATTTTGCTATTTGGGAATCGTAAAATGTGGGCTTGATGCATGTGCCCCCAAGTGTCTAAGTCTGCGAGGAGGATGACTGATGTTGGAGTAATGAAGATTACCAATAATTAATAGGTTCATTCTTGATTTTATGTGTCTATATCAGCGCGAGTCGCACTAGCAGTGTTGTCGCGAAATTAACCTCATGAATATTTTCCTTGAGCTAGTGAAACCTCACTGGAATTCATCAAAGTTTGCAACACCTTACACCTGACATCCGTGTCTTACATCTGCATTGTCTTCTGCCTGTGCCTGTTTGGTAATGCTGCCATTGTTCCCTTGCACGTCTAACACCCGACCTTAGGGTGACCAACCGTCCGTAAATTTCACGGACCGTCCGTTATTTTAGAATAAAGTCTGTAAGGCGTACGTAATTGGAGGTCCCCAAATTACGGACGCCTTACAGACATTCTACTAAAATCAAATTAGGACATTTCAGGAAGGTATGCTGTTCCCCTGCCAGAGGCCCCCTGAGTTTTAAAGTCTTCACTCTGGCCCCCGCACTTATCTTTTAGTCTGTAGACTGAGACTGCCTGCAAGCCCCTCCCGGACCTCGCGAAGACTGTGGACTGGCCCATTGTCATTCTGAGACTGCTGCTGGTTATCACAGATAGAATGACAATGGGTCCATTTGTAGTGACAGCATGTGGTGTGCCTTCTCCTGCACAAATCTTGATTGCAGATAGGGCCTGATGTCACTTTGCAAAGCTGCGAGCATACTGAAAAAATGTGAAGTGCACAATTGTCTCAAACTTATATAAACTTATTTTGACTTCTACTCATTTGGGCCCCTCCCACCCCCGTGACCAGCAGCGGATGTCAGAGGCAAGCGCCAGGAGGCGCATGAAGGCTCCCTCGGTGCAGAGTCCGGGGGGAGTTTCACCTGCTCTCCAGTTGCTCCTGAGGGCCGGGCACAGCTCTGTCAGATCCACTTGGCCGGGCTTGGCTCCGCCTATCCCCGCAGCTCCAGCAACTAAGGGCCGGGCTTTGCTCCGCTTGTTCCCCCGGCCGGGCTTGGCTCTGCCGGGCCCCTCCCACCCCCGTGACCAGCAGACGACGTCAGAGGCAAGAGCCAGGAGGCGCATAAAGGCTCCCTCGGTGCAGAGTCCGGGGGGAGTTTCACCTGCTTTCACCTGCTTTTCAGTTGCTCCTGAGAGCCGGGCACAGCTCCGCCAGATCCACTTGGCCGGGCATGGCTCCGCCGATCCCCGCAGCTCCAGCAACTAAGGGCCGGGCTTTGCTCCGCTTGTTCCCCTGGCCGGGCTTGGCTCCGCCGGGCCCCTCCCACCCCAGTGACCAGCAGCGGACGTCAGAGGCAAGTGCCAGGAGGCGCATAAAGGCTCTCTCGGTCCCTCGTCCCGCGGGACGCGTGCGCGCACCAGGAGAAGCCCGTTACAAGGGCGGGCCGTCTGCGGCCGCCCTAGGCAGAACGAGGCAGGGCTGGGCAACCCCCCCTTGGTTGTTGGGACAAAGACAATTCAGTAAGTCGAAAGCCATGTTAATATTTGACTCTTACTCATTTTAATATAGTGTCCACACGCTTCTGGTGCCACTCAGTACCTTAATATATCCTTTGCTTCTCGAGTCCAACTGCCTGCCCTCCGCTCATACTTCCATACTGGATTTTAAAATGTCCAAACATAAAACAACCATGGACAATTATTTATTAAAGGTTGTGACTAAAATTAACAACGACCGAAGAAAGTAGGCCGGGAGAACCCTCCAGACTTACCACCTGCATTACCTGTAGTTAGTAATGATCTGCTTGTGGTCGTTAATGGTGATCCTGATGTTGTTCCAATGGAAATACCAGCTGATCCAGTTCCAACTCAGGATCCCCCTGAACCATCTGAAATACCTGATGCCATCACGCCACGGCGTTCCCCGGCCGGTGTTATTGTTAATGTTAAATACCCTCAGCATGCCGCAACTGTCCTGCTCAGAGCAGCCTCTCTAACCCTGAATGCGAACGATGTACTTGTACGCCCTTTGGGATACTTTTATAATCATCTCAGTAAGATGCCCCATGCCACCAATAGAGGTACACCCTTTACCCTCAACCAAGGTCCAATATTTGAGGTACCATTACAGAATAGATACCAAGCTTTGAGCTCTTTGGACCAGAATGATTGACATCCAAAGGTCATTACACCTCAGCTTAGTTTACCCCTTAACGTCCAAGGAATACACTTAGGTGGGCCTGGTATAGATCTGGGGAAAACTAAAGATTCTACTTTTACAGTGTTTGACAGTAGTCTGGTATCTGACCCGGTTATAGGGAGGGGAACGATTAATCAACTAACAGCATATGCTGAAGTCTCTAATGTTGGTTCCATTGAGGCTGATGTTAACCCCATTGTTGACCAAGATGAACCCAATAATTGTACCATAGGGGGAACCTCTATTGTGAGCTGGAACATAGCTGGTTGGGCTTCGAAAAAGAATAATTTGGGATGGGAGAACATGATCAGGTCTTACGACATTTTATGTCTTCAAGAAACGTGGGGCCTCATTTATGAGGCCTTGCGTCAGTTTTGCGTTGCTGATGCGTCACTTTTTGTGACGCATCGGCGGCGTAAAACATGCGCCTTGTTGCACCATATTTAAAAAGTGACGCATCTAGGTAGATGCGTCACTTTTTAAACCCCTGCGCCACATTATACCTGCGCCAGGTATAATGTATGCAGAGGGGGCGTTCCCCCGCAAAAAGCCTCGTAATAGTGACGCAGTGAAATCTATGAGATTTCACTGCGTCACTTTTAGGACGCTGTTGCGTCAAAATCTTGCGCCTGCCTCACAGCAGGCGTAAGACTGACGCAAGCCCTTTCACATGGGGCTTTCCCCATGTGAAAGGACGCATTGCTGGAGTTGCGTCACTTTTGTTACACACTCCAGCAATGCGTCACTTTTGCGCTTACAGATACGTCAGAAATACTGACGTATCTGTAACTCCTTGCGACATGATGCGTCATACATTAAATATGACGCATCATTGGTGTCGCAAGGAGTGCGCAGTGAAAAGTGACGCATCGCTGTTTTCACGCAGCGATGCGTCACTTTTCATAAATAAGGCCCGTGGTGTGTTACAAAACCTAGTTTTGAAGGGTATGCATGTTACAGTTTAGAAGCTGTAGAGTCGAGGCATGGGAGAGCTAAAGGAGGTTTAATTTTCCTCTTATCTGTGGACCTGACGTTGACAGTAGTTAAACATGTAACAGTTGGAACTCATTCCCAAATTTTATGGGTACAATTGAAAGAAGGTACACAGGTGCTCTTAATTAACCTCTATAACAATATTTTTAATAATTCACGGCACAATGTTCTAGATGAATTGGAAAGTGCCCTCATGAAGCTTGTAGCAGAAGCAAAATGTATTTTTACTTACATTTGGTTAGGCGATTTTAACTCTTCAATTTGCCCCATGTCACTTTCTAGGGCCTGTGGGGTGCAAAACAATAGTGGCGAAAATACACCCCACTTCCCACATAACGTCTATGGGGAGGCAATCAATGGTATTATGTCAGCTTATGATTTAGAGTTAGTACAACCTGATAAAGATGCTAGCGGCCAAACTATCCCCACCTTCATTGGGAGAAACACAAATTCCTTCATTGATCATATTATGGTTTCAGCTAGCATAGCACCTTACTGTTTGGCAGCGGTTATTGAGGTACGTAATCTAAGTGATAATAACTGCTTAGCTATGAAAATAGAAGATTGGAACTGCAGGAATCAGCGGGTATTGAGAACCCTAGATAATATTGAGCCCCATAGGTCAAATGGGACTAGGATGAGGTGGAAAGGGGAAACATCCGCAATAGTTCTGCCTATTATTATACCCAGAACTTTGGCAGATATAAATGTTATTTTGACACTAGGAAGTGGGTCTGTTTCAATTGTTAATAATTTTGTTAATATTAACAGAATTATCGATAGTATATTTACGGGAAAAAGGCCAGGTTCAACCGGCCACAGTAAGGGTTGGTTTGATCATGCATGCACAGCCCTTCTATCCCAATTGAAGCAGGCCCTAGCCCTTAGCCCCAGGGATAGGAACCAAGTCTTACTTTTGAGACATGATTATAAAATGGCACTCACCAAAAGGAAGTGGGAATTACAACAGGAAGCTTGGGATAGATTAACGCAGGCGGCAGAAACTTCTGATAGCTGCCTGTTTTGGTCCACAGTTAACTCCCCCTTCCTTAAAGATGATAAAACTCCCCAACTTTCATCTAATGTCAGTAGTGAGGCATGGGTCTCCCACTTTTCAGCCACATTTCAAGCTAATGGTACAAATGAGGTAGTGCAAAGGCATTGGCCTATAGTCCCTTTGGACATAACCCTGGGAGAGGTTGAATGCAGTATTAAAGCTAGTAAGGGGGGGAAAGGCACAGGGCCCCGATGGAGTCCCAATTGATGTTTATAGGGCTCTTCCTTTACTGTGGGGACTGATACTTTGGTTCTCAATGCAGCAGTTACAGCCTTGAGTCCATCTACCTGGGGAGACTCAATTATTGTCCATATCTATAAGAAGGGTGACAAGACAGCAGCATGTAATTACCGACCTATTAGTTTACTTGACTCATCGGTGAAAATCATGAGTCGGGTGCTGCTGTCCAGGCTGGAAGACTGGGCAGAGGAGAAGGGGATTCTTGCTACCTCCCAATATGGCTTTAGAAAGGGTTGTGGGACCCTAGATCAGTGCCTGAATTTAGACCTAATAATCGGCAAGTATACCAAGGCTAAGCCAGGTAATTTATATCTCTGCTTTGCCGATCTAAGCAGCGCATAAGATCTGGTTGATCACTCACTACTATGGCAAGTCCTGTTAGAGCTTGCCACACCAGAGGAAATCGTCTACTTTCTAGCTAGACTATATAATAAGATGCAAGCCTGTGTGCGGTATGGGGCTAGTGGGGAGTGCACCCCAAACTTTGGTGTAAAGCGTGGGATAAGACAGGGGTGTGTCCTCGCCCCCCTGTTGTTTACTCTATTTATTAACGGCATAGACTCCATCTTGAAAACAGGTAAGGCCGACGCCCCTCAGGTAGCTGGGTCCAGCGTGCCAGTTCTGCTTTATGCAGATGATACCGTATTTCTATCACGGACCCCTATTGGCCTACAGCGCCTGATGGATCGGTTTTCTGATTTTATCAGGGAGAGGAAGCTGTTGATCAATAAGAGTAAAACCCATACCATGATTGTTGGGGCTAGAACTAGTAAAAACCAGGCCTTTTTTATTGAAGGGGTGAAAGTACAGCAGGTGGAAAAATGTTGTTATTTGGGTGTTACTTTTTCTTGCGACTGAAGTTGGTCCCAGGATTTATTAAACGTAAGAACGAAGATGGTAAAAAGCTCCTATGGCATTTTTTAATTTGCTTCCAAGCTAGGGGATAGGCGAATTAGAGATATGTTGCAGATCTACAAGGCAAGGAGTGTCTCTATTGCATTATACGGGGCAGGGTTGTGGGGTTACACTAATATAGGCTCGTTGCAAAGGGAAGAAAATATCTTCCTCAAAAAACTTTTGTGCTTACCTACCTCAGCTGCAACTGATTTGATTCATAGGGAGGTAGGGGCAGTCTATTTAGGTGACCTCATCCCGCTAAGGCCTTTGATGCTTTTCCAATCGATTTGGCGCAAGGAAGAGACAGTGTTTAATCAACTTGTTATCAGGGATTGTCTCAACCTGGAAAACTGTACTAAGATACCCTGGCTTAAATATGTTGTGGACAGTTTCCAAATTATCTATGGGATCAACATATTGTTAGATTCATGTTCCGTCGGAACTATCTCTAAACTAGAAATGAAAGATACTTTTATGTTACATAGGTCCCAAAAACGTTCAGCAGCGAATGGTTGCCTTACAACAGTTCAGCTTTACAATAAAAATATTGAAAGCGAAGGCTACCAGCTGTACCTGAGTATGGTAACTAGACCAAGCCATAGATTTGTTTTAACAAGACTCAGATTTGAAATGGCCCACGTTCTGGTGGCCTTCCTTCAACCAAAAAAGTACCCTGTTGGCCCCTGCCCATGTGACGGGCACTCGAAACAAAGCACCCTGCACTTTATGTTAATTTGCCCCCTTTTCTTGAATGTTCGGGTTACTTACTTGAAACCACTGTTTGTAAAGTATGGTATCTACAATGTGGATGACTCAATGAGGTTGATCTATAATATAAACTCCCCGGACAAATGTTTTTATATTGCCACTTTTATATATAAATCAATTGAATATAGAAAAAGTATGATATTTTAATAACTCGTCTATTTTAACTTTCGTTTTTAACCTGCATTTTTAATCTGTATTTGCTGCTTTGTATTGTACTGCTTGTGCGTTTATGGTCATGTTTTATGCACCAAATAAAGCTTCATGAAATAAATGACTTCTACTCATTTTGGTTGTCTATTTTCTTATATACTATTGTGCGACCTCCTCTGATATATCTGTTAAACTTATTTTTCCCCACAATGTTTGTCCTGAATTTTGACCTTCTGTACTGAATTTTTGTCCTGAATTTTGGCCTTGTCCTGAATTTTTACCCTGATCATCCTGAATTTGCACCCATGCCAGTTCGTCACCCTACCCGACCTGCTGTTTGAAAATCAGTCGCCTTACATAAGTAACTGGATGTAACTTTGCAGGGCAGCTTTTCTGAGTATTTAAGTGAAAGTAGGAAGACTTCGTTCACACTTTCCAGATTTTTGGGACCCAGAATGCTAAAAATGCTTTTCAGCAAGCTAGAATTGATGAACTACAAAGCTTGAACTCAATGACGCCAGGCAGGGCCGGACTGGGAACTAAAAGCAGCCCTGGCAAATTTTGCCAGACCAGCCCCCGCCCCGCACGTAGCAAGCGAGCGCAGCGAGCTAGCCCGACTGCTACTAGTGGGTTTTGGTGGGGGGGGGGAGGGTTCTCCCCCAGGAAAGGTTGGAAAAAAAATTGACCAAAATGGGGAATTTTACAGCACTTCTTTCATTACATATTCAATAGTATCAACTTTCAAAGCACAGTAAATAGTAGATGATGACCTTAAAGAGCACCAGGTTACCCACCCAGTCATATGTACCCATAGACATTCTTTCAGAGAGCAACAAAAATAGACAAGTAGTGAATCAGAGAGAACAAAGTAAGCAACCTCTACTAGGGGGAGTTTGGCGAGGGTGGTCCCCCCAAGAAAAGTTTGGAGACAGATAGGCAAAAAATAAGCATTTTTCAAAACATTTTCTCTCCTAAATCGCAGTGATGACATCAACATGTCTGCAACCAATGAGGCAATTCCAATAATTGATCACGTCATCCATGTACAACTGAGTCAGTTCATAGGTATAATGGATGATTCCATCACAATGCCCTTGAGCCAGAGAATAATTAAAGACGTCATCTTTGTGCCATGTTCTCTCCTGAACTGGGTGCTTACGGTTCCTGCAGGGGTGCAGTGCTGCCAGAAGACCACATGCCGTGACAATAGGCGCTACTCTTGTTTCCCAGACAGTACCTTGCATTCTGGGACATGTAGTTTTGTTTTTCCAGTTATGGGCCATGGGGTGAAAGCAACACATGCTGGTCAGGAGTCATTTTACAGTCAGTTTTTCAAAGCGAATCACAATTTCATCAACCAGTGGTAAGAAAAATGAAGACAATAAATGTTTTTGACACCGTTTTTGGGCCTCCTCATTAGCTACCAATCACTACACCTAGTCTCTGTATAAACCAGAAAGGGTCAAGGCAGCAGACCAGGTCAAGCACTACAAGTTCCAAGTTTCTAAGATTTTGGGTCGGTGCAAAACTTCTTCCTACACCTGCTACCAGTCGGTGTTAAGGTCAAGGGATCCAAATACAAAAAATGGAAGGTGCACTCAATGAGAGTCCAAAGGAAAGAAAGTATATTATAAATCTTCTTCTTTATTAGTAGTTTTTTTTCCACATACAGGCACAGCCAACGCGTTTCGTTCCTTTAACCATATGGAACTTCGTCAGGGCGAATTGATATAGTATTGAAATCGGGATCTATACAAACACGACTCGTGGATTGCAAAATAGGGACCTCCAATAGTTCAAAGGCATGTAACCATTTATATAGAGAAGGTGCACTCCACTGGATAACCTGTAGAGCGTCCAGTGATGATTCTTATGCTATGCCTCTTAGTCTTCAGGGTTCCGGCGATCTAGGTGGGAAACTGGTTCAAAGTGGGGTGGGTGTCCACAGGCAATCTAATAGCTGCCAAGATTACAGAAGCGTCTCGTGGCGGCGTCCCGGGACGCCGCCACGAGACGCTTCTGTAATCTTGAGCACCCAACTGCAGGTGCACTGTTGTCATTACTGCGAACACCGAGTTGTATTATGGACCGGTGACCCTTCCGTTTTGTACTGATACCGACACTGGAGCCTGGCACTAGGGGGAATTACAGGAAATCGTCTTGGCAGCTATTAGATTGCCTGTGGACACCCACCCCACTTTGAACCAGTTTCCCACCTAGATCGCCGGAACCCTGAAGACTAAGAGGCATAGCATAAGAATCATCACTGGACGCTCTACAGGTTATCCAGTGGAGTGCACCTTCTCTATATAAATGGTTACATGCCTTTGAACTATTGGAGGTCCCTATTTTGCAATCCACGAGTCGTGTTTGTATAGATCCCGATTTCAATACTATATCAATTCGCCCTGACGAAGTTCCATATGGTTAAAGGAACGAAACGCGTTGGCTGTGCCTGTATGTGGAAAAAAAACTACTAATAAAGAAGAAGATTTATAATATACTTTCTTTCCTTTGGACTCTCATTGAGTGCACCTTCCATTTTTTGTATTTGGATACCTAGTCTCTGTATGTGTGCCCACATACTTGGGTCTACAGGGTACTGCTGACATGATGCCCGTTACCAAGTGGCTTTTCTTGCTGCAACCAACTTTCTTTCCCATTCCCCTCCAGGAGCGGTGTGCCCCTGAACCAGCCGGCATCCCATAGTGGTACACACACCAAACTGCCCTTGCATATGTGAGCACCCCTTAACATGTGGGTACACCTCTCGCAGCACCCACTCCAAGTATCTTCGGTCACAAGGTTTGCTGGCCTGGCAGTGTGTGCGCGCACTCACTCAATGCCATCATCTCTTCATCGTGGGGCATGTAGCATGCAGGGTGCCTAGTATGTTAAACCACTGAGACGCACATAACCCCCAGCACCTAATCTGCACAGACTACATACAAGTCAATAATGACCAGCACCCTGTCCGTGCTAAACATACTGATGAAAACAGCTTTCCACACACAGACATGGGAGGACACAATACAAGCGTCATCTGTGGTTTGAATTCTCATTATGAATGCTTCACTTTAAAATACCAGAACAGAACACCAATATAAAAATAAATATAGGATTGCAGGTACCAGAATGCACTCTGCCTTGCAGAAATACTATATACAACAATGCACACTGTACATGCAGTTTTGATTTTCATTTTATAAACGCAGAAATTCAAGTTCCATGAAGCAATAACCCATGAGAAGGTATGATATAAAAAAATCATTTAATTTTGAGTTTCATTCTGGTTCTGTAAGTACCAGAGTGAAATCTATCAAGCACAGATATGCTATAAAAATACAAACTGTACATGTTGCTTTGATTTTCATTTTATAAATGCAGGAGTACAAGTACCAGAATGCAATATTCCTCCTACCTGTATTATATAGTACACACCGAGTACATGTTCTGCTGGTTTTCGTTTTACAAATGAAGGGCTACAAGTATCAAAATGCATCCTAGGTCAATTATAGCATAAAACACGCTGTACATGTTATTTTCATTTTACAAACGCAGGACTCCAAGTACCAGAATGCAACATTCAATGTACATGCATGATATAAACAATGCACACTGTCATTTTGATTTGATTTTTACAAATGCAGGACTGCAGCTACCAGAATGCAATATCGAATAGACAAGAAGAACCCAAGCTGCTTGTGTAGTTTAGATTTTCCTCCTAAGAACGCAGGCTGCAAGTATCAGCAAACTGCGAAACAGGGCAAGATAAGTTGTTGTAAAAACAACTGAGGTGGTAAATCGCAAATCTCTAGTCACACACTGACCTGCTAAAAAAGGAGGGATGCTATTGCACTCACTCAGCACTCCCTCATACTCCAGGACCTAAGCTCCTCACTAGCCAAGCGCCTAGGAGGCATCACGTGGGTTTTGGTAGCTCTATAGATACTCATCACACAGACCTAGCTGCAGATAGTGGTGTGACGCAAACCCCCCTCCCCAAGTAAAATGAGCTGAGGGGCCACCAAAACTCTCATACCTCACACACATTCTCAGTATGGAGGCTGAACTGGGGGCCCTTAAAGATGGAACAAGACCACTGCTGGGCCACTGGCTACAGAGAGACATAAAGGCGTCATGCCAGCACTATGCAAATCATTAAAATAAATGAAAACATAAACAAAAGCTTTTTTTAAATTCATGAATATGCGTGAACTTTTGCATACATTGAATATATTGATGTGACCCACATCCCTTTGTAACTGAACTCCTCTTTGCCAAGCAGTCCTTTCATTATGCTCTGAAGGTAGGGCCATCCTGACGTGTTACAAAGCAAGCATAACAAAACACGGCAAGCCACAATAAGGATGCCTGTGCCGTCTCATCGCCTCCAGCATGGCTTGGCGAGGCATAAACGCTATACTCAGTGGTCGAAGTGGGGTGAAAAAGTAGGGGAACTGTGTTCGGAGACTCCGAGGGTGGAGCTAACCCAAGGATTCGATCAATGGGCGGAGTCAGAGGTGTGACCAGAATGTGCCAAACGACCCACTTTTTTGTATTTGTTTGGCATTTCACCGACCAGTTACAGCTTATGTGTTATTTAATTCAACCAATGGATTCACTTGAATATTTAAGGTTTCATAGGAGTTATTGACATTTAAATACATTCACAAAGTGGGATATATTTCCAATCACACAATGTCCCAAATATGGTTAAAAGTCGAATCACAAGCCATTTGTCTCCAAGTCATGCAGTTTCTCTCATTAGCACTTCTCCTCCCTTCTTCCACAAGAGCAGTTCAAACATGAATGGCAAAATATCCTAGCTTGCAAATGTTTTCTAGATAATTATGGCTCTGACATATTTGCCAAATAATACATCATCCACTGCATAATCTTACAGCTTTAACTAATCATTTGTGTAGCTCATATGGATAAAAAGTTAAAAAAAAAAAGTGACTTGAGTTGCTGCAAAGTGGATGGCCCTTTGCAAAATTTGACTGATCACCTTTCTCACTGCTGCATTTGTATGCTATACTGATACTAATGAGGCAGAATCTTTGCAGAGACTTAACATGTGTAAAAATGTCTAAATAATAAAGTATAAGAAAATATATTGCATTACGCTGGAGCCTTTTTTTGTTGCATAATTTAGTCAACACTGCAGCATCATTTTGTCCCCCATTGCTCCACAATATCAGTGGCTCCAGAACATGTTAAAAGTGCTTGTGCATGAAGCAAAGAGACTGTGAAGTTTGCAAACTTAGTTTGGTGTGCGTACAAATCCTGCATTGCCGATCCTTGGTGAGTTGCAGCTACTACTG
This sequence comes from Lissotriton vulgaris, assembly GCF_964263255.1. Taxonomy (NCBI): domain Eukaryota; kingdom Metazoa; phylum Chordata; class Amphibia; order Caudata; family Salamandridae; genus Lissotriton; species Lissotriton vulgaris. The sequence goes on along the minus strand of NC_141685.1, from coordinate 437,530,395 downwards.
CTGAAACAAGGCCAATGGAGGTACCAATGGGTGAGGTGGACTGGCCTCGATGGCAGGGCCGGGTTTAGTGCTGGTGGCGCCCTGTGCAACAATGTTTGCTGGTGCCCCAATGAGCACCTACGCCTCTGACTCCTTCACTACCACCTTTTAACAGTCCCCCTCAAGTCTCCATAACCACACTCTTTCTCAGATGCATTTCATTTGATTTACAGTGCCTCTCATACCAGTGTACAGTATCAGAGCACTTTACACCACACACACTACACAGAGCAATCATTTATATGTGTGTAAATCACTGTATAGTGATTAACCCTCTGTGCTACCTTTCCAGGAGTCAACCCTTCCGCTAGACAAAACTCCGATCTCTCTCTAGGAAGAACATTATTCACCGAAGTTATCATAAAATTTTTATTGTTGCTGAAAATTGCTGGAGGCCAGGTTGGAGCCTGCAAGTTTTTTTTTTAAACCACAATATACCTGCAACACTATGCACCCACCCAAAATAGATACCCAGTGCGGTCACACGGTTCGCACCGCCCTAACCTGCTCAATGTTCATGTGACCTCAGTGACAGAGTCATAGTGACTGGATCACTGTTGCTCTAGGGTGTGCTACTTCGTAGGGCTGCCCGCAAGACTGGAGATGAACTTTAGTATGGATTGTGGTGGACAGGCCTTCAAGGTTAACTCACAATTGACACCACTAGATTACACCTGCTTGTGCTAAGACATCAGGCCTTCTAAGGTCTAGCATCGGAATATGCTCCCTCAAGAGAGTGGTCTGGTGGACTGAACCCGATTGCCTAGTTCCAGATTCGACAACTCTGGCAATAGTGCCACATCCTCTCCCCCACTGAATACCATACTGCCCCACTGAGAGAAACTCGCACTGCCTTCAACTACAACTTAATTGTGCCCGCTATAAACACTTGGATGTGTGTATGGATTGTGGTGGACAGGCCTTCAAGGTTAACTCACAATTGACACCACTAGGGTACACCTGTTTGTGCTAAGACATCAGGCCTTCTAAGGTCTAGCATGGGAATATTCTCCCTCAGGAGAGTGGTCTGGTGGACTGAACCCGGTTGCCTAGTTCCAGATACGACAACTCTGGCAATAGTGCCACATCCTCTACCCCACTGAATACGATACTGCCCCACTGAGAGAAACTCGCACTGCCTTCAACTACAACTTAATTGTGCCCGCTATAAACATTTGAATGTGGCTCAATTCATATTATGCACTTGATAAGAGTAATATGCTTCCTAAAAAAAAGAAAAAGTGAAAGCAAACTCTCATAAGGAATGCAAGATTAAGTAAAGCATGTGAAATGTAAGCAGAAACAACATGGTTACCTTAACAATCTCTCACTTACTGTTCAGAAATTTGCGAGTGGTTTAACCTGAAAAGTTAAGGACATGACTACAGGGCCATGAAGGGAACCGTTTCAATGTCCAATGCTTATATCCTTACAAAACGTAAGCAGTATGGTTTAAAAAGACCACATCCATAAACACAGAGCCATGGGACACATTTTGTTTTCCAATCCAACCATCAACCAGGTGTCTTGCTGTATTTAGTTATGTATTTATTTTTCATATTTGAAACTTTTTATTGCTCGCCATCCCGAGTCTGCACTTTGGAATAGAATAATGTCAGAAAAAGGGCATTTCCTGCAAGAGTGTTTTTCTTTTTTGGATCCATTTCACAGGGAAGCAACTAAATGAAAGAAGGAAAGAGAAGTTGTGAACCCTTTCTTCAATTCTGGGGCAGCAGGGTGTAATATTACCTCATCTCTTTCTTTTAGCAAAGTCTGATCTGCAATTATTCTCTATTAGGGTACATCTCTCAGCGATTACTGTTTTCAGACAGTCCCTACACAGATTTGATTCTTCCAAATGCCTGTAATAAGGATTTCTTAGAGGATCTTAAGAAGGTGTTCCCACCTGTACATTCTCCATTCACCTCCTTGGGGTCTGAATGTGGTCCTTTCAAAACTCATGGGTCAGCAGTCCTTCAAAAACCCTAGGATGGAAACTCTTTGTTACATTATTCATCTTTTCATTCGAGGGCACTGTGTGACAATCTCCATGTGGGACAGGAGGAACTGCACAGAGGTCAGGACTTTTGTGGCCCAATCTTCTATTCTTATGGAGCGCCTTAAGGAGATAGTATACCCCTATAAAGTGATCAATGGGCATACAAAAGCGCAGCAAATACTGCACCTCTGGCTATGTTAGAAAAGAACATTAGAACCAATAATGCGTGCATTCCAGTGGTATCCACATTTGATCCTCTATCAATGAAAATCAGACAGATCATACATAAGAACTGGCATCTTCTGGATGTGGGCCTGAAAAAAATGCCACAACCAATATTTGCGTTCAGGAGGGCAAGTAGTCTGATGAATCTTTTTGTTCACTCCCACCAGAATTCTCAACCTAAACGCGAGACTGTACCACCTGGCCATTATCCCTCTGGTGGAAGTACAGTCTGTGGTCTCGCACAGACATTGAGGAGCATTGTCCTGAATGATGGTCGTACATGATTTGAAAATAGGTTCATTACTTGCAACTCGAATAATGTCATATACAGTTTGACCTGCAGATGCGGTCTGCACTACATTGGTTTAAAATCTAGAAAAGTCAAGATTAGAATGCAGTAACATATAAGTACGTTAAAAGCAGGCAAAATTGTGACAGAACTGGTCAGATATTTTCAAGAGACAGGACATGGACCCAGAGATTTCCAGTGGACTGTATTAGAGAAGGTGCCCCTGGGGAGCTTCAGTACTGATGACATCTTGGCCAGAAAAGTGCACCCTGGATCTTCTGAGAGAAGACCGATCAAGGTGGCCTGAATGATTTAATTGATTGGTATAGACTACGCAGATAATATTAGCAATGAGTGACCTCCGTAGTCTTTGACGTATGCTGTACAATACTGGGAAACATAATGTAGTGTGACGTATAGCTCTAGTATCCTCGTATTTTTACCTTGAAAGATGCCTTATGAGCTAAAAGATAGTGAGGAATTTATACCCTGGTAGTACACTTTGGGTGTGATCAGATAGCCTCTCAACCCTTTGGACCCAAAGGGTTAACTGACAAGAAGGCTCACCTAAACAAAATAGGGCACAAATTATGGGAAAAAAGTAGTAGTTATTATTATTATTATTTTTTAAACTAAATCAATATAGAAGGCCAGCCTTATATAGAGTGCATTATATGTATCAATCGAATGTTCAAGATGGTTCCCATTCTGATGGCTTATGTCCCAAGTGGATTTCATATGTTATGCAATATTGTGGCACTCACTTCAGTTCTGTGATTTATTACAATCACTGGAACACAGAACAGAGCATACAGTTTCCATACTGGAAAACCGGGGGTCCTGTAGACTCTTCAGTGTGATTGGCTGTTTACGCAATAATTGCATCTAAAAAATGCCATCTCTAATGCCGATCGACATTGATACCGAATTGAATTGAACAAACACAAGGTATGAGGGGGGTGTTGTATTTGGCTTTTTATTAAAATTCGAACATTGGATGTTTTTATAATAATTCGAACACTGGATGCAGTACTGAATTCGGTGTTTCCCAGGTCGCGCAATAAGACAACCACACCAAATATTTGCACTTAGCATAAAAGGTCACTTTATTAGGCCACGCAACATAAATTAGAAACTTGCTACAAAAAACATTATTGGAACAAATACCCCATTGTCATTACTCTTGAAACTTTTTGCTAGTCAACCAAATATTCCCCACAAGACTTCTCATCAAAAATACCCCATGAAATGGACAATCCCAATCAATCTTTCCAACCCCCCTCCCCCACCCCAGAGGGAAGGATAAGCCTGCTTCAGACCATCCAACCCCCAAGAAAAAAACACCCCCAATGAAAATCAGCGAACCAGAAAAATGCTACATGACCTAACGTGACTTTTTCATTTTTTTAAAATATTTTTTATAGGGAGAGTGGGTGGGTCACAAAACAAAGCCTCCCAATCTCCTCACCTAAAAAAACCTCAGTTTTTCCCTAACCGCCGCCTGCCCTGACTGTGCTGATAAGCCCTGCCCCCTGCCTGTCTAGAGCCCTCACATGCTGTGTGGACTGTCCCACCGTGCAAACTTCCCCAAGGGGACAGCGGCTCGTGCCCCGATCCCCTTGGGACCCCATAGCGCAATAAGAACAACCACACCAAATATTTGCACTTAGCATAAAAGGTCACTTTATTATGCCATTCAACATAAATTAGATACTTGCTACAAAAAACATTATTGGAACAAGTACCCCATTGTCATTACTCTTGAAACCTTTTGCTATTCAACCAAATATTCCCCACAAGACTTCTCATCAAAATACCCCATGAAATGGACAATCCCAATCAATATTTCCATCCCCCTCCCCCACCCCAGAGGGAAGGATAAGCCTACTCCAGACCATCCAACCCCCAAGAAAAAACGCCACCTAGGAAAACCAGAGAGTTTTCCTGGTCCCCCCCTAAACAAAAAATAGTTTGCGGCCACAAACCTTAGTAGATATTAAATGAACACCACAGATTCTCGCTCCAAAAGTCTGCCAATAGATCTCTCAACTCCATTAAATAGTATGCCTGGGGGCGTGGCCAAGATGGCGGGCTGAGTGGTCGCACTCGCTGTGAGCTCCGCCGGCCCTGGGCCCTTAACCTACTAGTATCGCGCTGATCTCTCCCCCGAGACGCTGCACTTGGCGAGATACAAGCGCCGGACATCGGAGTGGCGGCTGTGGGGGCAGAGACCGCCGGAACCGGAGGCTGAGCGGTCCCGGAGTCATTGCCGGGAACGAGGAGGGCCCGGGGCTCGGAGCGGAGGCGGAGTCGGAGCTTGGTTTTGGTGGCCGTTTGCCTTGGTGACTGTGGAGGGGCTGCTGTTTTCTCCCCCATGACCCCAAACATACTCACCGCAACCCATCCTGTGGCGAGCCCCGAAGAACTGCGTCGCTTGGCCCCCGGAGGCGGGGCATCGGAGGAGTGAGCCTCGGGGCCGGGCGCTACGCGAGGCCGTGGCTTTGGCCTATGCCCCCGGACCTCGGAGACACTAGAGGTCACGAAGTGTGGCGCTCACCCAGCGGCCCGTCGGCGGGACCCCCTGGGTGCGGGACTGCACCCCCAGATTTGCAAGTGCCAAGCGGGGGGTCGAGAAACTTGGTGTTGCCGCCCAGGAAGATCCCACACGTGGCGCCGAGGCTGCGGCCTACCTCTCCTGGAGCTCCGGAGGTGCAGTGGTGGGTGTTCTAGCTGCTGGCTGCGGAGGGGCTCGGCTGCCTGTGTCCTCCCGAGGTCGGCCCTTCCTCCGGCGCCGACACCTCGGCCGGCATCGCCTTGGAAAGACTGAGAGGGAGGCGTTTGGTGTGGTATAGCCCACACAGACTTGGCGGTAGAGCGGTGGCACGCTGGAAGGTAGGCGCGGTCCCCCCTGCTGACGTACCCGGGAAGGATATACCGGGCCGGTTCGAGGGGGGCCCCCTGAGGAGCGAGTGAGCTGGGGATCACGCCTGTGGTGCCAGCTGTGGTGGAAGAGGGAGCAGGGCTAGGCCAGTCGGGCCTGGAGACCTGGGTGGGACGCCAGTCCCCGGGGTGAACGGATCGCAGCCCGCTCCATTGCTCATCGGAGGAGGCCCGCTGGCAGTACGGACTGGCCCACTGGGTTATTGGTGGCAAGGTGCAGGGAAGTTGCGCTCTTGGCCTGTGGCGTAGACCAGTGGCTGGGACAGGGCCCCACCGAACATCTGGGAAGGTACCCTAGCAGACTCAATGGCGAACAACAAAGGGTCCAAGAAAGGAGAACGCACCCTGCGGGACATGTTAGGCAGGAACAACGCAAGACAGGATAGAGGACAGCCGTCTCTGAGTCTCTCGGGTGGCTCCCAGGGAGCGAGTGGAGGGGAGCCCCCGGTCACGAGATCCTTCCTTGAGTCCCTCTTCAGTACATTGCGGGACGATTTCCAAACGCTCAAGCAGGAGGTGGCAGGTGAGGTTCGGGAGATACGACGGGAGGTTGATGGCCTGGGAGAGAGAGTGGCCACGGTGGAGGGCGCTGGCCATGCCAGGGACGAAGAGATCACGCAGTTGCAGCAGGAGGTTATACGGCTCCGGGACCAGCATCTTGATCTTCATTCACATGCCGAGGACCTTGAAAACCGCTCCCGGAGGAACAACATCCGAGCCCGGGGAGTTCCCTCCCGAGAAGAGGGGGAAGACGTGGCTGCGTACCTAGGGGACTTATTCAGAGAGGTGCTGGGTGAATCGGGCGACTTCCCCATTCGGATCGATAGAGCACACAGAGTGGGCTTGCAGCACCGGGCCTCAGCGCCCCCCCGACATTCTGGCCTTCTTGCCGGACTATCCCCTGAAGGAACGAATACTTTGCGAGGCACGGAGGAGGTCATCCTTGGAATTTCGGGGTCACCGGGTGGCTCTCTACTAGGATCTCGCAGCATCCACCCTGCAGAAACGCAAGGCCTTTAAAATTGCGACTGACTTTCTTCGGGAGCATATATACAACAAGGGGTGGTGAGGGACAGAGTCTCTGAATTAAGCAGAAAGCTCTCACCCAGTCAAGAGATCAGGGCTAGATCCAACACCGTTTTTTAGCTCACTGCACCATCCCAGTTTCAGAACCTGGCTGTATGCAAATTAGTCTGTTCCTGTCCCAGTGCATGATGGGAACAGGGCAAACCAAACTACAAAAGCCAATTCTTACACTGGGAAGGAAACAAGCTCCCGGGGACCGGTTTCTGGCATTACAGCCGTCTTCGGCCCGGTTTGCTTGAATCCTGATGGTGCAATGAGCAAGGGTCTCACATCTGAGAATACCCTTCCACGCTTAGGGTGGACAAAAATATATACAACAAGGGATGGTGAGGGACAGAGTCTCTGAATTAAGCAGAAAGCTCTCACCCAGTCAAGAGATCAGGGCTAGATCCAACACCGTTTTTTAGCTCACTGCACCATCCCAGTTTCAGAACCTGGCTGTATGCAAATTAGTCTGTTCCTGTCCCAGTGCATGATGGGAACAGGGCAAACCAAACTACAAAAGCCAATTCTTACACTGGGAAGGAAACAAGCTCCCGGGGACCGGTTTCTGGCATTACAGCCGTCTTCGGCCCGGTTTGCTTGAATCCTGATGGTGCAATGAGCAAGGGTCTCACATCTGAGAATACCCTTCCACGCTTAGGGTGGACAAAAATATATACAACAAGGGGTGGTGAGGGACAGAGTCTCTGAATTAAGCAGAAAGCTCTCACCCAGTCAAGAGATCAGGGCTAGATCCAACACCGTTTTTTAGCTCACTGCACCATCCCAGTTTCAGAACCTGGCTGTATGCAAATTAGTCTGTTCCTGTCCCAGTGCATGATGGGAACAGGGCAAACCAAACTACAAAAGCCAATTCTTACACTGGGAAGGAAACAAGCTCCCGGGGACCGGTTTCTGGCATTACAGCCGTCTTCGGCCCGGTTTGCTTGAATCCTGATGGTGCAATGAGCAAGGGTCTCACATCTGAGAATACCCTTCCACGCTTAGGGTGGACAAAAATATATACAACAAGGGGTGGTGAGGGACAGAGTCTCTGAATTAAGCAGAAAGCTCTCACCCAGTCAAGAGATCAGGGCTAGATCCAACACCGTTTTTTAGCTCACTGCACCATCCCAGTTTCAGAACCTGGCTGTATGCAAATTAGTCTGTTCCTGTCCCAGTGCATGATGGGAACAGGGCAAACCAAACTACAAAAGCCAATTCTTACACTGGGAAGGAAACAAGCTCCCGGGGACCGGTTTCTGGCATTATGGTGTGGCAGGGTATACTCAGACATGAGTCCCTTTCTCACTGCTCCATCAGGATTCAAGCAAGCCGGGCCGAAGAAGGCTGAAATGCCAGAAACCGGTCCCCGGTAGCTTGTCTCCTTTCTGGTGAAGAATTGGCTTGGTAGTTTAGTCTGCCCTGTTCCCATGATGCACTGGGCCAGGGACAGACTGATTTGCATATAGCCAGGTTCTGAGCTGGGATGGGGCAGTGAGATAAATAACGGTGATGGATCAAGCCCTGATCTTTGGACTGGGTAAGAGTGGTCTGTTTAACTCAGACACTCTGTTCATCACCACCCCCTTTTCTAAATCGTTTTTGGCCACTATAGGTGTGGCAGGGTATACTCAGACATGAGTCCCTTTCTCACTGCTCCATCAGGATTCAAGCAAGCCGGGCCGAAGAAGGCTGAAATGCCAGAAACCGGTCCCCGGTAGCTTGTCTCCTTTCTGGTGAAGAATTGGCTTGGTAGTTTAGTCTGCCCTGTTCCCATGATGCACTGGGCCAGGGACAGACTGATTTGCATATAGCCAGGTTCTGAGCTGGGATGGGGCAGTGAGATAAATAACGGTGATGGATCAAGCCCTGATCTTTGGACTGGGTAAGAGTGGTCTGTTTAACTCAGACACTCTGTTCATCACCACCCCCTTTTCTAAATCGTTTTTGGCCACTATAGGTGTGGCAGGGTATACTCAGACATGAGTCCCTTTCTCACTGCTCCATCAGGATTCAAGCAAGCCGGGTCGAAGAAGGCTGAAATGCCAGAAACCGGTCCCCGGTAGCTTGTCTCCTTTCTGGTGAAGAATTGGCTTGGTAGTTTAGTCTGCCCTGTTCCCATGATGCACTGGGCCAGGGACAGACTGATTTGCATATAGCCAGGTTCTGAGCTGGGATGGGGCAGTGAGATAAATAACGGTGATGGATCAAGCCCTGATCTTTGGACTCGGTAAGAGTGGTCTGTTTAACTCAGACACTCTGTTCATCACCACCCCCTTTTCTAAATCGTTTCTTCGGGAGCATGGCACTCAATACTCCTGGGGACACCCTTTCCGCCTCATTTTCCGGTGGAATGGGACTCTACATCAGCTGTGTTCCCTTCAAGATACGTGTGGGGTGCTGGGGATCACTGCTACAGACGACGGAACACACACACCTCGCCGGCGCCGTATCACTAGAGATGGTTGGCAGACGATCCCTGGCCGGCGGTCTTCGGCTTCCTCAACGCGACCGGGTTCGCCTGCTGCGGCTGCGGACCTGGACGATGCAGCGCGAGATGGAGCCAACGTCACGGCGGCAAGTGAAGTTACGTTGACTGCCTGAATGAACTCCGGGGGGAGATCAACATCGCCATAACTGTAATGCAGGTTTGAGGGTTCGCGGGGGCGGGGGAACGGGGAAGTGCGTAGTGGCTGGACGTCCACTTTTCTGACTTTCCACAGGCTTGTCCGCTATAAACCAGACTGGGACAATGGGTTTTGGAGGGATGTTGGGGGACCGAGGGGGTGGGGTCGGGGTTGTTGAGACAGTCCCAGTTGTGGGTGGGGACTGGGGTCAGTTGGGCAGTTGGAGGGGAGGGAAGCAGGTTTTGGGGGACCGGGAAGGGGGTGGGATAGGTGGGGGGGATCTGGGAGTTGGTGGGGAAGGGGGAGGGTCGTCCAGTGCACAATGGGGTTCCTAGTTACTCAGGCAATGTATGTGCTTTTTGGTTTGCTCAGTATTGACTGCTGCAATTACAGCTTTGACTTTCTTTTTGATTTGCTGGAGCGTAGGGGGGGAAGGGAAGGGATGTCCAGTACACGTTGTGGTCTCTAGCTTTCTGGACATTGAATGGGCCTCTTGCTTTGCTCGGACATATTTGCCCCACACATGATAGCGCTTTGTTCATTGATTTGTCACTTCTATTACATTGCAGCATTTGTGCCCTTGTTGCCCTATTGCTGTGGGGCCCCATTGCTTTCTGCTACACCCTTTCACATGCCTCCTGACACTTGCAAGGTTGTGACACTGAATGTCCGGGGACTAAATAATCCGGTCAAGAGACGAGCTGTGCTCTCACTTTGGAGAGTACCCAGGCAGACATTTGTCTTCTCCAGGAGACGCACTTACTGTCACAAGACACGCACAGACTCCGTTCTCATAAGTTCCCGTCACAGTTCTTCTCCTCTTGTACTACTAAAACGGCTGGGGTGGCGATACTGGTGGCCCGACACTTTAGGGGAGAGGTTCTCCACAAGTTCGCCGAACAGAAAGGCAGGCTACTCGCATATCGGTTTAAGATAGGGGGTTTTCTATTTACGATCGGGTCCCTATATAGTCCTAATGAAAGGCAGGATCATTTCCTGCAGACTGCTATCGAGGACATTACTTCTTTCCAGGACAGACATATCATACTCGGTGGTGACTTCAACATGGTCTTTAATTCTGCACTGGATAGGTCGGCGCAACGCTCCCCGCAGGTCGGGGAATTCTCCGCCGCCCCGTAGGGCTCAGTTGGAGGAGGTAGACCTCCTTGATCTGTGGCGACACATGCACCCCGCGGACAAGGACTACTCGTACTATTCCCACGCGCACAAGACATATGCAAGGCTGGACCACCTTTTAGTTACCTCCCCAGTGCGGGCGCTGACCTCGAGGTCGGAGATAGGTGTGTTTTCCCTTTCGGACCGTGCCCCAGTTGAGGCCACGTTGTGTATGCCCCCGGCGGTTCCTCGGCCCAGGACGTGGCATCTCCTTGACACGCTGTTACATAGGAAGGAGGTAGTGGTCCGCATTGAGAAGGCGATTCGTGACTATCAATCCCATAATGACAACACTGACACTAGCCGGGCCACGCAGTGGGCGGCGCTGAAGGCGGTGATTCGAGGGGAATTTTGGGCGATTTCCTCGGCTGACAATAAAGAGCGGCAGGCCAAGAGAGATGAACTTACGGATCGAGTTAGAGAACTTGAGCAGATACATCGTAGGACTGGGGCTCCCAGGATTTGGAGGCAGCTCAAGGAAGCGAGGAAGCTCCTGGCAGCCCTGGATCTTGACCGGGCGGAGTATGCGGCACTCCGGCTGCATCACACTTTTTATACTGGAGGAGACCTCTGCGGTAAACTGCTAGACCACAGGCTCCGGGTGACACGTCAGAACCAACTAGTTAAGGAAATTTCCAATCGGGCAGGGAACGTGGAGACGGAGGACGCTCAGATAGCGGCCATCTTTCGCGACTTTTATAAGGACCTCTACACGGGAGAGCCTCCGGACGAGATGGCTATGGCTGCTTACTTGGATTTGGTTACATTGCCATCACTGGATCCTTTGCAGGCGGAATATTTAGATAGAGACATTCGGATAGAAGAGGTGGTCTCTGCTATTGCCAGACTTAAACATGGCAAAGCACCTGGGCTGGATGGATTCACGGCCCTCTATTATAAAACGTTCTGCACATCTTTAGCTCCTATGCTTACGCACCTCTTCAATTCCTTTGCTGACTCCGGAGCTATCACACCTGATCTTCTCCGGGCCTCTGTCACGGTTATCCCTAAGCCAGGTAAGGATCCGAAGCACTGTGGGTCTTATAGACCGATCTTTCTTTTAAATATTGATTTGAAGTTGTATACAGGGATTTTAGCCACGCGATTAGCTCTTCACTTGCCCGGTCTCATCGACCCTGACCAGGCAGGTTTTGCCCCAGGGAGACAGACAGTGGACAATACGAAACGGATTGTCCACCTTTTGGAGAAGGCTTCCCGGATCCCGGGAGAGCGAATGATGCTGGCGGTAGATGCGGAGAAGGCATTTGACTGAGTCCACTGGCCTTATCTGGAGCAGGTTCTAGTGAAAGCGGGGATAGGGGACAAGTTCCGATCCATGATTCTTAACTGTTACATACAACCGTCAGCAGTGGTCCGTGTTAACGGGTTTACATCTGCGACCTTTGACATTGAACGTGGCACCACGCAGGGTTGCCCGCTCTCGCCCTTGCTCTTTGCTCTTTATATGGAGCCATTCGCTCAACGGGTGCGTGACAATCCTGCGGTGACCGGAATTCGGATGGGGGGTTTCACGCACACTATCAGCCTCTATGCAGACGATGTCATCCTGTCCATTGACGGACCCCGGACGGCTCTCCCGGCGTGTATAGAGGAGTTGGACTCCTTCGGCGCGGTCGCGGGGTTTAAAATGAATATGGGGAAGTCGGTGGCTTTAGACATCTCCCTCAAGCCGGCTACTAGGGCCTATTTGCAACACAGGTTCCCCATGCTTTGGTCTTCGGGTGCAGTACCTTCCCTGGGGATTCAGATTGCTCCCACTTTGTCAGCCATGGTGTCGGCCAACTATCAAGCCCTAGGTGCAAAGATTAGGGAAGAACTGGGGCGGTGGAATCGCGGAACTCTCTCCTGGCTGGGCAGGATAGCTGCTATCAAAATGACGGTCTTGCCCCAAGTACTTTATCTCTTTCGGGCCTTGCCGCTCCAACCGCCGGTCGGGTGGATACCGCAACTACAGGCGGACGTTTCATGCTTTGTCTGGCAGGGTAAGAAACCTAGAATGCGCAGAGCCCTTTCGCTGCTGGCCCCTGAAGCGGGCGGTTTAGGAATACCTGATTTCCGCAAATACTTCCAGGCTGCGCAGTTACGTTATCTTGTGGAATGGAGTAGGTGGGAGTCAGATAAACATTGGCTCTTCCAAGACCAGGCGGTGGCAGGGAGACCTTTGCAGGAGATCCCTTTTCTGCGTCGTCCACATAGGCCCAAAAACCTCTACGCCTCCTTTATTACGAGAGTACCCCTGCGGGTGTGGGATACTACTAACCTCCCACACGGCCTCACTACGTTCCCGTCACCGCTCACACCGCTGATGGACAATCCAGACTTTACTCCGTGACTGTAGAGAGGAGCGTTCACGCATTGGAGGCAGGCGGGGTGCCGAGCCCTGTGCCATTTATATAGCCCTGAGGGGGTTGTCCCATTCTCCCAACTCCGTCAGGAGTTTTCTCTCCCGGAGAGCGACCGATACCGCTATATGCAGGCTCGCCATTGGGTCCTCCAGCCGCAAGTGAGGGAGTCAGCCGACCGGCTTTTTCTTCCTTATGAAAAGTGGCTCCTGTCGCGGACATTGGATTCCAAACTGATTACAGATCTTTACAAGCTGCTGCAACCACCTGCGACACACACTTATCATCCCGGGAGGGAAAGCTGGGAAAGGGAATTGGGGAGGACACTGAGCCCTAAGGAATGGGAGCACATATCTTATAGGGCGAGGCACTCAGCATACCACATGGGGCTCACTGATACTCTGACCAAGGTCTCCACCTACTGGTACTACACACCTGAACGAGTCCACGAGTTTGATCATAGCAAGGAGGACACAGGTTGGCGGGGGTGAGGGCACCGGGGTACACTCACGCACATTCTATGGGATTGCCCGTTACTGGAGCTTTACTGGAAGGAAGTGTTGGATGACATTGACTCACACTTCAGCATTGAACTGCCACGCTTCCCTGCTTATACCTTGTTGGGGCTTCCGAACGGACTGATGTACCCCCTTAGAACCCGTAGGGGCAGACAGATAGCGATAGCTCTAGGCTCTGCAGTCTAAAACATTCTAATACACTGGCACACCGCTACGATACCCTCCATCACAGGTTGGCTCCATAGGCTGTGGCATGTGTTGGGTATGGAGAGAATGTCCCTCACGATGGCGGGAGATGTGGAGCAATTCAGGGAGCTCTGGCAACCGTTTCATTCCTTATTACTCATGGAATTTAGGGAACTCACCTGCCCCAAGTACCTCCGCCTCCTGCGGCTTCCAAGCCCGATAGAGCCCGCCCAGTGAACTGTTGCTGGACTTCTTCTCCCGGAGGGACGTGGCTTTGATGTATTTTTTTTGGTTAGGGACTGTGCACTGGACGGGGGGTGGGGGTGGGGGGAAAGGGGAGTTGGGTAAAGGGAGTTGAGTTGTTGGGGTTTGGGGAAGGGCTGCACGGGGAATGTCATTTCATGCTGTGACAGAGCATACCATGTATCACTGTGAGGGCATAACCCGTAATGACGATCTTTGCTGATGGTATCCCTGAGATTTGGGAGTTATTTCTGCCCTGTCGTATCGCATTTTGAAGGTGTGTGTTTGTCCCAGCATGTTGTGCCGAATAAAATATTTTAAACCTAAATAGTATGCCTGGCCCATTTGTGACAAGTGCACCCCGTCTTCCCTGAAAAGATGATATTCCGCACCCGTGATGTTATCATGAGCCAAAAACTTTATACCCATTGCAGAACAAAAGATTTTAATTTCCTGATTGAGTTTCCTGCGAGCTCTTTCCATCGCTGTGTGGTTGTGAGCTCCCCTCCAATGGTGCCTGTAAATAAATTCAGTCCAAACCAGAGTTGCACCTACACAGTTATTTTTGAGCACCGCCAAGTCCAATTTCATTTTCTTCAAAAGGGATAAACCAGACAATGCCAACAGATCATTTCCCCCCAAATGAATTATTAATAAATTGGGGAAACCTCTAGCAGAAGACAGCTCAGAAAGCATAGGAAATAAATCATCCCACTTCATCTCCCCTTTCCCCTGCCATACAACTTCATGCCCCTTGCTAGGCAAACCAAGAGCTTGGCCATAAATCTGCTGTTGAGCGAAGCTGACTGACCATTTTAAAAACGAATAGCCCACTATCCATGTCCGCCTCTTGGATGACACTGAACTTTTAACACGACCTATGCGGGGAAAAAACAAAATTAGTCCACATAGTAAATAGCATCTCATTTCCTTACATAACGTGTGCAGCAATCAGATTTCCATCTCCCAATCTTTTTAATGTCATCCAAACCCCAACCCAATCTGTACGCTTCAGTCGCTGCCCCTATCTGAAAAGAGTTTGTCCCAAAAGTGCAGGGTTTTTACCCAACAATGCCAACGTTTTACGTAAAACTGCCAAAAGTTGTCCACAAGTCATTTCGCTCCCATTCTTGTGAATGAATATGTCCCCACGTTGCAGGCCTAAGGAAACAAAAAATAACTCCCATTCCTTTACTGGACAACAATCTGCTACCCTTTAAAAAGATACAAGTGCCTTTACCCAGCTGATCAGTTTTTGACTTCCTCAAAAGAATCCTAACCGACCCATCTTGCACTTGAATATCTTCTACCTGCATTCCTTTCTGATCCCACAAACCTAACAACTTGGAAACTCTAAAAGCGCCAAAAAACAACCAAATCATACAAAGCCTAAAACGTGAAACCTCCTACAAATCATAACAGCACACTGTTATTTGCTTTACAATGTGTTGCAAAATGTGAAAAGTAATTGGCTCACGCAACTCTGAAGAAAAAGAACGTTCCCTCCCCAAACCCTTGAATATACGCCTTAATAAAACATCCCCCGTAAACTCCTGTCCCCATCACAACTTACTATAAAAAGAAATGCCAGCCAATTTTCCTGAGATTGTTGTATGAGATAACCCCAAGTTAACCATGTGCAAAACAAACCGTAACATAACCTCTCTGATAGCCTCTGTAGAAAAATCCATTTTGTGTAACTTAACATAACTTAAAAACTCCAACTAGGCCTGACGATAACTGCGTCTAGTAGAAGGGGCTATAGAGTTTTCCACCAGATCAACAATTCTCCTTCCCCCAGCGCCCAGAGGTCGTTCGGGATCGAAGTTTTGCAGCCATCCGCCCGCGGCGCCAAACTGCAAAATTTTTGCCAATTGAATCGAGACAGAGCATCCACAATTAAGTTATTAACACCTGGAATGTGTCTCGCTCGAAAAGCAATGTTTAATCTGAGACTCTGCAGCATAAAAACACGCAACAGGTGTAATACACACACATCTTTTGTCTTTTGCTTGTTAATTAGCTCCATAACAGCCATATTGTCATTATGAAAAAGAAGATTCCTGTCCTTAAACTACTCCCCCCAAACTAAAACAGCCATAATGAGAGGGAACAATTCAAGAAAGGCTATGCTTCGGCCCTGTTGTAGCCAATGTGGAGGCCATTTTTTCCGCATACCAACGACCCTCCCAAAAAATGCCAAAGCCATGTGCTCCGGAGGTGTCTGAAAAAATGTGAAAATGCCAGATGGTATCATCCTTCACAAAATATAGAGAGACTCCATTAAAATCCTTCAAAAATTGCCAAATTAGTAAATCCTCCTTAATCTGCTTGGTGAGCCTAATCCTGTGATGAGGAAGAAATGCCCCAGACATCGCCATCCCCAAACGTCTACAGAAGGGCCTTCCAGCACGCACCACACGGCAAGTGAAATTCAAAAGACGTTGAACCTGCCTGAGCAGAATTTTTTTCCTTGTCAATGATCTCCAGTAAAAAGGACCTAATCTAACTCACCTTAGCCGATGGCATCAAAAGTTCTGTGCCAATTTCAATACCTAAGAATGTAAGTTTGGTACCCGGACCCTCAGTTTCCCCAGAACCAAAGGTACGCCGAACTCCTCAGCCAACTCCTGTAAATTGTCCAGGCATATGTGGCACTGATGTGACTGGTCTTTGCCAATAAACAAGAAATCATCTAAATAGTGACATACCTGTTTGTGACCACTTTTTTCTGAAAAACACCACTGAAGAAAAGTACTGAACATTTCGAAAAGTGCACCGAACAACCCATTGGGAGGACACTGTCTATGTAAAAAGAATCATTGAAAATCATTCCCAACAGCTCAAAGACCGATGGGTGAATGGGCAGTAAATGAAACGCTGACTGGATATCACATTTAGCGAGTTCCGCACCACTCCCAGCTATGCGTACCCTCCTCAGTGCATCATCAACAGATGTATAAGACACATTGGAGTCTGACTGGGAAATGAGGTCATTAATAGACTGGCCCTCAGGCCATGATAAATGATGGATTACTCTAAACTCATCTGCCAATTTTTTGGGAACCAAGCCCAACGGAGATATCATCAAATTCTTCGAAGGACAGTGCTTAAATGGGCCTGCTATCCTGCCCTCCTGTATCTCTAAATCCAATTTCTTCTGCACCACTTGAGGCAACTCCTTAGCTGATTTTAAATTGTCAGACCATCTATTATAACGGGGACCCTGGTAACCTATCTTAAAACCCTCCTTGAAACCCCAATAGAGTTTTGAAGCTGATTCCGCATCAGGATGCCCTTCCAACTACTGTGTCATGACCGATAACCTAATTGGGGTATGCTCCCTTTGAGATAAACTGAGGAAAAGCTCCCCTACCTCTTGGTGATTTTTCTTGATCCCTAAACCTTTGGTTCGCAAAACACTGGATGATGGCATGTTTCCCACCGCACTGTGAGCATTAGTGCTTAAACTTGCAAAATTGCCTGATGCAGGAACTTCGATTAAAGTTCCAACAGGATCCCGTAACTGGTAGTTGTCCTCTACCCACAACACCCGCCCCAAATTGGGCGGGGCAAGGCAGAAAGGGCCGATAAGTAATTAGGAGCCCGCTTGCAGTATGCGTTGTCGCGGGCGTTTGAGTCGAGGACATCCACCGAAGCCACAGTTCCTGATCCACATCCCCCCAAGGCTTATCATGGAAAAGACTTATTCTAGCCCTAAACTCCTCATCATAGTTGAGCCATGCGAACCCCCTGGACTGTAAGTGTGCCTTGCGTATGATATCAATATACTTAAACATTGCGACAGCCCTGTCCTGATGTTTTTCACAATAGACGCTTGCATAGATTAAAAATACTGACGTCCGATTTTCAATATTTTTTGGAACCCTGGGACTCCTCGAAAGCTCCCACTCTTCTTCCTTGGACCCCTCTTTCGCTTGAATATCCCTATGAAGTAGCTTGAATACGTTAACAAATTCGTGGTCCCAAATCCTCTTCTTAGTTTTGTCCGCCAAATGCATTCGCAAGGGCATGGACAAACCCATGGAAGGTAATTTTTTTGATATGGGGTGAACAGCACCTGAAACTTGCCCAGATGAGGATTCAGACCCATCCAAAACCTGCTTATCAGTGCAAACCTGTTTATCAGTATTTGTCACCTTATTTGATCCCACAGCACCTGAACCCACTCTCACCTGTTCTGTAGATTTACCAACCGTCTCCCTCTCCCCAAAACCCGAACCTACCTTCACTGAGCCATCACCCATCCCCACTGAACGTACACTGGGTTTGGCTGTCAAAGGTTGCAGCCACGAAGGCCACCACTGAGGCCTACCTGATGTCAATTGAGTAGCCCGCTTCAGGAACTCATTTGGATCTTCTTGCCCTTGTTGCCCCCGAAGCTCTTCCTGCTCCGCTGTCTTGCCCGCCCGTGACCTCTGAAAAAAAAACAAATTAGTTGACTGGGGGTGAGTGTTTGATTTGCTCAAACGCTCCGTCCATCATCCCCTTTTGTATCGCTCTGAAAAATACTAGCAACAACAGTTGACCCCGACCCCTGTGTTGACGCCACTTGCTCTTGACCCAGAGCTCTTGAATCAAAAAACCCATCATCAAATAGAAAACCTTCCTGTATATTTTCATCCACCAAACATTGACCAGCATATTCATCAGGTATGACAAAATCAGTATTACTCCCACTTGGCATTTCCACGTCACCCTCCCCGCCATCAGAGCATCACAGCAAAATCCGCCTTTGATCCGCTCTGTGAAACAACACCCTTACCAACAGCCGCACCCTGCTTCGCCTTCTTGTACTTGGAAACGCCCGCCGCCATGTTATGTTATGGTTAGGCTTTCCTGTTTTCAGTTTCTATTTTTGGTAAATTCTGGTGGGGTTTTTTCAGTGTTTTCCAATGATTTCAACATCTTAAAAAAACAGTGGTTATCAGTGGTTTCACATTTTCGCGCCATTAAAAACAACAAAGACAGTGTTTTTCTGGTGTTTATGGAACGTTTTGCTTTTATTATTGCTTGCTTTCTGCACTGATAGTGCATGGTATATAGACAGTGTAAGTATAGTATATATAAGGTCCAAATAGATTTATGCAAATTAAACTTATTGTAGTACACCATACAATACTTCTTTAGTGAGTCTTTGGTTCATGTGTGCTCGCTCTTTCCTTTCCATGTAAACTTCTGTGAAAAGGCCCTCTCAACATTGGTACTTTTTTATATGCGTAGCTGAATTACTGCAAATACAAAAAATATCACCCCAGTCTTTGTTGAACTTGGAAAGAACCTTTTTTGCAGAGCATACCAAGTGACACTGCGTTCCATGTTTTCCAAAAGTCTGGTGTCAGTTTTCACCACTATCCCAGATGCTTGGTGATAGCGCTCTTTTCACACATACTTGTCACTATACCTAGCATTGAATGTTTAAAGCCTGAGGTTTTGGCAATTCACCTACTATCAATACTTACTCACTAGAAACTGAGGGCTGATATATTAAGGGTTTTACCCATTCTCTGTGGGTAAATGTGATGACACATTTTAGGAAAGATTCTAATGAAACCAGTCATTTTACCTAACAGTGAAAGAATCAAACGCAGCCAAAATATCAAATATGATGTTTATACTTCCTTATTCTCAACAATTAAAATAATTGAACAAGATCTAAAACGCTTCTAAAGCCTGCATCTTTACACCAAAGACCACAAATCTGAAAAAAAACAATAGGAAGTAGAAACAATATTTTAGTGGCAACCCTAAACAACAAAACTCAAGCAGAATAATGCTAGTCCAGACTTTTTTTTACTGCTAGCTTGTATAACAAAGTTACATTGTATTGACCACTTCAGGACGAAATAAAATGACTTTCACTCTCTTTTTCCTTTCTTTGAATGGCATTTAGTTTGCGGTTTTTCCTGCACAAATGTGGTTTGTGCAGGTGTTTTTTCAGTGTTTATATGTTTGCACCAGTGAGGGCTATTTCTCTTTCAGTGAGGTTTTATCAGTTATTATAGGTTTAAACCTAAAACCGGACAGCCTAGTTATGTTATGTTATATGTTGTCTTATATAGCGCACGGATACTCGAAAGGAGTGTCCCGGCGCTTTTATTGAGAACCTGTAGCAGAATAACACAACACAGTGATATAAAAGCAGATCAGAAGAAACAAAGAAACAGGGAAAAAAAGCCTAAAGGGCAAAAAGCCAGGTTTTAAGGCCCTTCCTAAAGGTAAGCAGATTAGTGGCACCGCGTAACGCCAAAGGCAAAGTGTTCCACAGCTGTGGCGCCAACAACCTAAAGGAGCGGCCTCCAATACGGGCCCTTTTTACTCGCGGGACCACCGTAAGAAACAAAGATTCAGATCTTAGAGATTGAGCCGGGTGGTAGAAGGCGAGTCTCCTTTGGAGATACTTTGCTCCCACAGCATTAAGAGCTTTGTAGGCCAAGGTCAAGGCCTTGAGGGTAATCCGCTTCCGGATAGGCAGCCAATGGAGCGACCGAAGAAGGCCAGCAGCACTGGCTCGCCTATTTAGGCCATAAATGGCCCTCGCGGCCGTGTTCTGGACAACTTGCAGCCGCTGCAATAGATATTCCGGCAGGCCCAAATAGAGGACGTTGGAATAATCCAGTCTTGAGCCAATCAAGGCCTGCACTGTCATCTTCCTATGCTCCTCTGAGAGTAGAGGCAGAAACTTCCGGAGCATCTTGAGCAGACCAAAACATGTTCCCGTTAAACCAAGGACCTGAGATCTCAACGTCAGACCCTTGTCCATCTTGACCCCCAAGTTCTTAGCCAGCTGGGACGAACAGGACGGGGGGAACATATAGGACAACCGAAGAAAAGTACCTCAGATTTATCTGAGTTGCACTTGAGGCTGTTCAGCTGGAACCATTTAAAAACAGCCCCAAGGCATTCCCGGATACTCTCTCCATCAAAATCTCCTCCTTTCTTGCACGAAAAGAGGAGCTGGGTGTCATCGGCTTAAGATATGATCTGGGCCCCAAAGGACTCCGCCAATGCCGCCAAAGGGGTCATAAAGATGTTAAAAAGAGTCGGGCTCAACACAGAACCCTGCAGAACTCCGACTCCCAGTCTCTTGAGACTGACTTTTGTCTGTCTTCTCATTCACAGCTACGTGGTTCTGAAGAGAATTCCCTTGAAGAAAGGGTTTTCGAAACGCGTAGACCTTTGTATACAACACTAGTACATTCTTAAAACACTAAATTGTTCATAACAATTGATCTGATTTCCTGTGTTGTTTGTTTTTTGTAATTATTTTTGTAAATACATTATGCAAAAAATTCATGTCAATTGATTCTATGTGTGTTATAATGTGTATGCATGGTTGAATGTTTGTATCGAGTGCAAGTAGTGTCGTCGTGAATGAATGTGGAGCGAAAAAAGAAATGTTTATAAATATGTGAATTTTCTATGAAATATGTTTTGACTTAAAAATTGAAATTAAAATAATTGATTCATTCTGGACGAAATAATTTGTCTCAAGACTTACTGTTTAATTGAGTAGGTCGTGTGGTCACTTCTAGGCCCCCACATCAAGTAATAGGCAATATTGGTGCTTGCTTTTAAGTCTCGGCTAAGCGCGCGGAAGCACGTTCTCGCAGAGAACCTATTGTCGGCGGGTGTGCTTCCCAGGAGACAGACACTCCTGGTCGCGCGCATCGCTTGGAGGCGATTTGAAACGCGCACGCACTCGCTGTGGGCAGCTGCTGTCGTGCATTCACACAGACACACACGAGCGCCCATGCACGCACACACATACAGACACCCCCCACAGATACACACACACAAGTGCTTCCCCCCCCCCGTCGCACACAGACACACACACAAGTTCACCAAGACCCCCCCAACCCTTTTTAACTTACCGGGCCAATCTCAGGGGACTCCGCCCCTGCGGCTCTTGCCAGCTCCTTTCACGGGGCTCCCTCTTGGTCAAGGGAGCCCCGCAACACTTGCATAACCTTCTGCTGGCGGCCCCGGGGCTCTCCACCGCTCACAGGAGCCCCGGGCCGCGATACGCATTTGGTCCGCCTGCCTCCTTTTCCGGTCCGGACGCCGCCCCGCCCCCGTCACAGGCGATATTGCCTGACTTCCGGTGCGTGCGCCAATGGAGACACAACACTGCAGAAAGGTGTTTTAAAGGAAGTTCATGAAAAAATATTATAATCCTAAATAATTATCATTGTGTAAATTAATACTTCAGCTGTCTAGTTTGCAAATGACATAAGTGGAAAGTAGGTACTGAAACCAAAAGCTCAAATGCAATCGAGTGAAGCAGTTAAATAAAAAAGTACATGCTCCACTCAAACATTAATACTAGCTTTAAACATTTCCAGTGGAAACAAGCATTGGGACAGTCAATTGGTCTCTCCGGTGGAACCGATTGGCTATGGTTATGGTTTTTAGCTATGCTGAACAAGAGTTTGCCAGTGCCCTGAAGAGACCGGCACTTTCAAACTCCGGTCTCCCACCAACATCACAAGAAAAACTTTTTCATCCATTGGGGTAAGATGGATAAAAGAAATGGTGCAAGACTTTGGGTCGTAATAATATTTTTAAGGTATGTAAGTATCAGGAGGGTTCCCTGGTTTCAATTGCTCATTATAGAGGTAAACGCTATATGGTAGTCAAAGGTTCAAGCAAGACTATTTAATAAAGGGGTTCATGTTTTGCATTTCAAAGTACAAGTATTATTTTTTAACTACAGGGCAACATCTCTAAAATGCCTCCCAAGGGAGCCAGACAGGTGCACGAGCCGCTTAGGGTATGTGGACGCGCTTTGCAGAGTGTGAGTGCAGAGTGCAGAGTTGTGAGTGCAAAGTGTAAGTGCAGAGTGAGTGTGCAGAGTGCAGAGTAGTGAGTGCAGAGTGTGAGTACAGAGTGAGTGTGTAGAGTGCAGAGTAGTGAGTGCAGAGTAGTGAGTGCAGAGTAGTGAGTGTGCAGAGTAGTGATTGCAGAGTAGTGAGTGTACAGACTAGTGAGTGCAGAGTGTGAGTGCAGAGTAGTGAGTGCAGAGTAGTGAGTGCAGAGTAGTGAGTGCAGAGTAGTGAGTGCAAAGTAGTGAGTGCAGAGTAGTGAGTGCAGAGTAGTGAGTGCAGAGTAGTGAGTGCAAAGTAGTGAGTGCAAAGTAGTGAGTACAGAGTAGTGAGTGCAGAGTAGTGAGTGCAGAGTAGTGAGTGCGTAGAGTAGTGAGTGCGTAGAGTAGTGAGTGCGTAGAGTAGTGAGTGCAGAGTAGTGAGTGCGGAGTAGTGAGTGGTGAGTGCAGAGTGGTGAGTGCAGAGTGGTGAGCGCAGAATGCAGAGTGGTGAGTGCAGAGTGGTGAGTGCAGAATGCAGAGTGGTGAGTGCAGAGTGGTGAGTGCGTAGAGTAGTGAGTGCGTAGAGGAGTGAGTGCGTAGAGGAGTGAGTGCAGAGTAGTGAGTGCAGAGTAGTGAGTGCAGAGTAGTGAGTGCAGAGTAGTGAGTGCAGAGTGGTGAGTGCAGAGTGGTGAGTGCAGAGTTGTGAGTGCAGAGTGGTGAGTGCAGAGTGGTGAGTGCAGAGTGGTGAGTGCAGAATGCAGAGTAGTGAGTCCAGAGTAGTGAGTGCAGAGTGAGTGTGCAGAGCAGTGAGTGCAGGTGCAGAGTGGTGTGTGCTGTTGAGTGCAGGTGCAGAGTGGTGTGGGCTGTTGAGTGCAGGTGCAGAGTGGTGTGTGCTGTTGAGTGCAGGTGCAGAGTGGTGTGTGCTGTTGAGTGCAGAGTGCTGTGTATTGGCAATGTAAATGACAATGCCATTTATTTATGATTTAAAGAAAAAAAAAGAAATGTCATGAGCAATGCCAATAGCTCTACCTTTAATGATGCCGAGACCATTGCATTGCAAATGCTTGTTTGTTTTTGCATTTAGTGAGGCTTGTCCTTATTGCCCGTGAGCCCAGACCCAGTGTTGGTTACAGTTCCTGTTGTGAGGCGCTCCGACACCTTCGGGTTGAGTCTGCGATATATAAAAGCGCCTGGGGTGAGGGTGACGTGGGCAAGAGACTGGGATGGGATCCTTCCTGTTTGGCATACAGGAGATTGAATCTGGCTGCCAGTGAGTGAACACGCCTTTGGAGTGACCTGAACTCACTAAGGGTCACCACAGGAGGCTGAATGGCCAAGTTGGTTTGGTATGGTTGCGGATTGAGCAGATGTTTCTGGGGCAGGCGCATGAACCCGCACATCTGCTTTCTGTGTTCATTTTGCTGATTGTAAACATGCTTTCTTACATGGGGTGGGTGTACTGTTACAAGTGAAACTGGGATGATTTGTGAAAGGGGCACAGGATAAGAGAGGAGGGGTGTCATGAAATAGCGCTTCAGTGGGGGGTGTACAGCGTGAGCGCTATCTGCACAGATTCTTCTATGGAGCAATGCCTAAGATAGACTGCGGTCTCGCCTCCACGCCCACTCCCTACCGTGGCTTTCAAGGCGGTGTTACCAGCCCCGCCGCCATTATGGGAAGATGGTGGCCGGCGCTTGGAGAAGGGCAGGCAGGGAGCGAATGCGCCGCCTGCACCACGGGGCCCATGGCAGAGGCCAGGGAGCAGCGGATTTCAAAGGAGGCGCGCGCTCCAAGGGAGGATGATGGGAGAGCAATTATATCCCTGGCTCATCTTCTCCATTTTCATATGAATTGTTCAGAAGTACAATGAAAGGAAATGTCTTGGCAGGGAACAATCTGATCTAGGTGGTAGGGGCGGGATCAACACTGGTAAGACCCGATCCACAGAGAGTTAGGAATCAGGGTTCGAGTCTCGCCGAACATCCTGTCATTCTAAGAAAATCACTTCTAGAGGCGCTCATTAATTCGTATTGTGTTAAGCACACTGAAGGAGCTAAAGGGTTGCTCTGGATTTTACTCTGCTTAGCGAGGTTGTTTCTACAAAGGACTCAGTTTACAACTTATTATCATAATACAATTCGTTTATTGTCCTGATGAACACTGATGCCAAACACGACTTGCAAAATCAATGCAATGAGTTAGGCATTGACAATTTATGGGCAATAAATAAAAACAATCGTTATCAAAATAAATGCATTACCCATGGCTTTAGCACTAGCTTAAGAGGGTCAAAGATGATATCTATAGAACTTGTGGGAGACAGGCTAAAATATCTAAAGTCTTCCCAGCATTGCATTTGTTCTTGTAAAGGGACAGGGGAAAGTTTAGGTTTTGCCACCATGTTGGGGCACGTTAATCCACTTCCCGCCACTTGATTGTTGCATCTTCATGCAGAACTTTCTGGCTATTTTCTATTTTCTCTTCAAACTGGAGTCGATTGAGTTATAGGACTTGAATTAAGAAGTTGTTTTATTCAACAAGGATGCTAGGGAGGTCGACTCTGCCACCATCCTTGATGCCCCATAGATAGGCTTCAGTTGTCACATATTCTCTGAATTGTGCCTCTAGAGAAGCAGGGCATGCCTGGCTAGTTCCCGCAGTCTTGCCCTGACCAGTAAGACCTCTGTTCCCTTAGCTCTGACTGCACTCATATAAGGATGCTGCAGGGGGTTAATGAGAGGGAGGTTTAGGGTTGAAACAAGAGAACCAATCGGCACCATTCCCTGACATATTTGTATGAAGGATACCGTGGAAGCACATGGGGTGGTTGCACTACCTGCCGTTTGACCGTGTGCAGCAGCTTTGAGTGGGTCTCAGTTCCTAGAAGGGGTCTCCCTTTTGCTTTTGCCCAGTAATCTTCAATTTATGCGGTACTTGACGCAGTTATGTGGTGTCTGGGATCTTTGAGGAAAATATATATTTTGCCATTTCCTGGATGGTGAAAACACTATAGTCCAAATTACAAGTACACTCTTAATTCCAACTCCGCTGGTCATAAGTTAGCAGCTGAATCATCATTATGAGAGATGTGGAAACAGCGCATTCCTGGTATTTTCATTCAGGCCCCTTTTGCCTGCCGGGGGACACATTGGCGGGCAATGGTGTGAGAAAGTGCCATTTTTCTTGCATTGGTATGCCCCCACTTTTTTCTGAACTGCTGATGTGCTTTGACTGAGTGTGCCCTGGGTTCCTGCCAACCAGGTACCCAGGGCCTGTTTTCTTCCCTAAAACTATGCTGAAACAAAAGACCCAATTGGCATCTCTGGCCCCCTGTCAGCCCCTAGTAAATGGTACCTTATGTACCCAGGGCATGGTGACCAGAGAAGACCGCTGAGGGCTGCAGCACTTATTGTGCCACCCTCAGGGGCCCTGTACCCTGGCACCCACACACTGCCTTTGCAGGCTGAGTGCCTAAGTACAGAACTAAAACAAGAGTCGACATGGCATCCCTCTGTGCCATACCCACAGAACCCACTGCCCTGGCATACTTCAGTCACGCCTCTAGCTGGGTGCCCTATGACAGAGGTGAGGGCACAGGTGCATGAGCCCTGTGCCACTACAATACCCAGGGCCATTCCTGGGCACTGTAAGTGCAGTGATGCCATTTAAGAGTATATGGTGCTGGGAGGTTGACATTACGAACTCCACAGCACCATAATGGCTACACTGAAGACTGACAAGTTTGGTACCAAACTTCTCAGCACAATAAACCTGCACTGATGCCAGTGTGGGATTTAATGTAAAATGCACGAGAGGGCATCTTAGAGATGCCCTCCCAAAACCCGAACCTACAATCCACGTCTGGGCTGAGTAGCTGCAGAGGCTGCCACCCAGCAGACTTGTTGCTGGACCCCTGGGTGGAGAGCCCCCGGCTCTCCTGGGCCTGCAACAATGCACATCCTGGGCGAGGTGCTATGTGTCCTCCCCCAGGATGGACAGGGGGAAGCTTCAAAGGCATGCCGCCTCTGAGAGCTTCCCCAGACCATTTGCTGTACCCAGCAACTGGCTCCCACCAGTTCTACCCCCACTCTGGCGGGAAGACTGGCGGGAAAAAATGGAATGGAATGGAATGGAATGGAATGGATGGAATGGAATGGAAATAGATTTATAGAGCGCGATTGCTGCCCGGGGGCGTCCAAGCGCTGGGAGGTAAGAATTGAAGGGACCGGTGAAGTGACACATTATAGCTCGGAGACTTTGGTGAATAGTAAGGTCTTAAGGTTTTTACGGAATGACAGCAGGTCCGGGTTGGAACGGAGTGAGAGGGGGAGGGTGTTCCAAAGTTTGGCGGTGTTCACCGAGAACATCCTACCACCGGCTCTGGCTTTCTTTACTCGGGGGACCACTGCCAGAAAGGCCTCAGAGGAGCGGAGGTTCCTGTTTGGGTGGTAGGGGATGACGAGCTTGCTGTTGATGGCAGGTCCTGTTTTCCAGAATGCTCGGTGTGCAATGCACAACGCCTTGAATGACACTCTGTGTTTTACTGGCAACCAGTGAAGACTTTTTAGTGCGGGTCTGGCTGACTGAGCTCGAGGAATTTTTACCAGGGTGCGCGCTGCGCAGTTTTGCACTATCTGGAGTTTCCTGAGGGTCATTTCGGGAGCCCCCACGTATAGAGCATTGTTTGTTTCAAGGCGGGACTGGATCAGGCCTTGAACTGCCACTTTACTGGCTTCTGGAGGCAGAAGTGGAAGGACCTTCCTTAGGGTTTTGAGGATGCCAAAACAGGTGGCGGACAGTTTGGTAGCCTGGGTGGAGAAGGACAGCTTGCTATCCAGCCACACTCCTAGGCTCTTGACGCTTTCCTTGGGGGTGGGGGGAGTGCCCAGGGTTTGGGGCCACAAGGAGATAAAAGGTGTTGGCGAGGCAGGGCCTAGAAGCAAGAGCTCTGTTTTATCTCCATTTAATTTGAGGGAGGAGCTGGTCATCCATTCCTTTATGTCCTCTAGGCAGCTCAGTAGGCCTCCTTGGGGGTGACTGATGTTCTTTTGGGCCAGTGATACCACTAGCTGAGTGTCGTCGGCGTACGACACAATTTTGATGCCGTACGGTTCGACGATTCCAGCCAGTGGTCTCATGTAGACATTGAATAACACAGGGCTCAAAGAGGAGCCCTGTGGTACTCCGCAGCTGAGGGGCTTGCTGGCTGATACTGTGTCCCCATCGAAGATCTGGAATGATCTGTCGGACAGGAAGGAGCCGAACCACCTTAGAGCATCGCCAGAGACCCCGATGTCCCGGAGACGGTTCAGCAGGGTGGCATAGCTGACCGTATCGAATGCGGCGCTTAGATCAAGGAGGATCACTGCCACTGATCCTCCCTGATCCAGGGCCCTTCGAGATTCCTCGGCGACCGCTAATAAGGCAGTTTCGGTGCCGTGTTTTGGCCTGAAACCTGTCTGGGATGTATCCAGTAGGGAGTGGTGTTCAATAAACTGGACCAGTTGGACGTTTATATATTTTTCCAGCACCTTGCCAGCCCAAGGGAGGAGGGAGATGGGGTGGTAGTTGGAATAGTCGTCGGGGTTCAAGTTTGGTTTTTTTAGCAGCGCCCGCACCATAGCTTGTTTCCATGCTATAGGAACGACACCTGAGGCTATAGATGTGTTAAGGAGTTCTAGGATAACAGGCAGGGTGGTTTCGTGAGCTTGCATCAGAACTTCTGGTGGGGCTGGGTCGCGTGGGGAACCTGATTTGACTTGCCGCGCCATTTTACCGAGGGTGTCAAGGTCCAGGGGAGGGAAGTGCTCGAGGGTTGACTGGGCATGGGGAGGGAGTGTTCTCGGGGGGGTGGGTCAGCTGTCTCTGGAACTGTTGCTCCTGTTTGAAAGGTGGAGTAAATTTTCAGGACTTTATTATGAAAAAAGTCCGCAAGTTCATTGCATTGAACTTGGGTTTTAGTCGGAGGGGGGGCAGTGGTGACATTAGAACATTGTTTTATTATCTGGAAAATTTCCCTGGGTTTTGATTTAGCCTCTAGGATTTTGTCAGAGTAAAAGGTAGATTTCGCCGTTTTAATCCCCTCTCTGTAAGTTTTTATTGCCTCTTTATATGCGTCCTTTTTTTCCGGGAGAAAATCCATGCGCCAGGCTCTCTCTCGTTGCCTGCAACGACGTTTTAATTCTCTTAGGGAGTCAGAGAACCAGGGCGCTGATCTCTGCATTCTTTTAGACGAGGATCTCTGGAGAGGGAGGATCGTGTCTAGTGAGTTCGTAATCCAGCTAACATAATTTTCGTTTGCTGCACTAGGGTCTGAGCAGGGAGGCGGATGGGTGGCGTCCAGGCTAAGTAGCCAGGCTTCCAGCTGGAGTTTTGACCAGTTCCTCCTGAGTGTTGTACAGGGGGGTGACTGAGGGGTCTTGTGGGTTGCCCAGGAAAACGGTATCAAAAAATGATCCGTCCATGGGAGAGGGATAGGAGAGTCGACAATCAGGTCGCTGCAGCTGCTGAAAATTGGGTCTAGCAGGTTGCCCTTCTCGTGAGTTGGGGCTGTGACCAGCTGGGACAGCTGCAGAGCTCCTAGGTCGTCTGTTAGGTCTTTGGCAATGTTATCTGAGGGGGAGTTGAAGTGGAAATTCAGATCACCCAAGACTGTGTAGTTCGCCACGGACATAGCCCTTTTTGCAATGATCTCTGGGAGCGATCTATGAAACAGCTTTGATGGGTCAGGAGGACGGTAAATCAAGGTGCCCGAGAAGGATGTATTGGCATTGAACTCTATACAGAATTCTATGCTTTCGCATTCGGGAATGTGGCATTGAACTCTATACAGAATTCTATGCTTTCGCATTCGGGAATGCTTTCTGTTGAGGTGCATCATCAGGAAGGGGGGGGTGCCAACCTTTGCCAACTCCACCCCTCAGGTGGAGGAGGCGAGGTGAAGCACGACCCCGGCCTCTGGCCATCCTGCAGATGCGGAGCTCTGCCCAGTCCCAGCTAGGCTACTGCCCCCCTCCCACAGGAGTGGAGCAGGCTAGGGGGTGTACTCACCCCAGGACAGGGACTCATTGGTCCCTGCCCTTGCCCTACCTGTAATGCCCCTACATTTGTATTTAGGAACTCCTTGAACCTTCCTTCTTCAGATCCCGATACCAAAAAGAAGAAAAGATCAAGAAGAAGAAGAACTGCCATGCAGCTGCTAACAACAGGACAACAACAACTGACTTGGCCCCAGCCCTACCGCCCTGTTGATCCTGGAACTTGCTCCTGCCTAAACCCGGCGACCCCGCGGACAGCAATCTTGGGACACCCAAAGGACCTGCCTGCCTTGACCCTCTTAAAGATTGGGACTCCCATCAGCAGAGGCTCTGCTGCAACAACCTACCTGGTGCCAACCAGGAAGCTCCGGACCAGCCCACTCTGCACCAGCCGAGCCACGGCCGGCCCAACCCGAACCAAGACCATGAGGATATCCCTCCGGCAACTGGGGCCAAAGTCCAGTGCCCAAAGACCCCCCTCAACGAACCAGCCGACGCCTGCGTACTCAGAACCAGGGGCCACCACAACCGCGACCAGCAGAGGGTAAGCTTTTCCGACACCCAAAGACACCCCTGCACCCGGCGCTCTACAACCCCCTGTGTCTCCCTTTGGGGTACCTACCTGTGCTCCAAGATCCCAACTTACCTCTCGAAGTGCTGGTCGCCCCTGGAGAGTCTCCGTCCCCGAGCCTGCAGCCTTTGTTCCCTTTTAAAGATCTTCATTGGATAACATTGAGCGCCCCGCGGCTCAAAAGGACCCTGCACCCAGCTGCCCGAATGCCGCTGGCTGTGATCCCTTTGTCCTATCCTACTTCCACCCTTGCCCTGAGCAAGTGACCAGGAGCCCAGCTCACAGACCCGCATGGCTTGCTAGCCAGCAGCCACCAACCGAAGGCCCCCCTTCCCTCATTGGATATCATTGGGCTTACCTACCTCTGCACCAGTGCTTAATTTGTGCCGGTGCTTTCCGGTGCTTAGCACCGGCACTTACTTATCAGGGCCGGGTCTACGAGTCTACTGCACGTCACATTTATTCACATGCTATTTATTACCTCACTGACGGTTGTTCTGGATGTCTCCCGACTATTGGTGAAGAAGAGTGACGCCTGAGCGCCGGCTCTGCTGCTCCTGTGGCGCTGCTGCTTAGTGCTACAATATTTACTCTTTTTACACCTGCTGGCTGCATTAATTGAAATACCGCATCCCCATGGCGTGGATGTCACGTCACTGACTCACTGCCCAATAGTATGGAGACCCGGGCAGTGGTTACGTCGTGGCTGTGACCTCACGTCCTGCTCTGGAAGGAAGTGAGGTTGGATATTCAAAAAGTTGCGGGACCCGACTCGAGTGAGTGGTGTGCTCTTCATGTCCTGGCATCCGGCAGCATTACCGGCAACAGTAACGTGAATTCATGGCTTAGCAGGACTGCACCATTGTCTGTTTGCCTGCCAGACTTGACTCAGTGGATGTGACTGCACCGCCCAGGGCGCGAACGAGGCGGCAGTTATGATTCTGAAGCTTTTACAGCCAGCGCCACCACTGCCTGTCATGATACCACCCTCTCCCTGCTACCCATCACCATGCCGCCCTCAAACGGACTGGGCTGCTGGAAACAGGTTATCCCCACGGAGCTCACAAATACAGGCCTGTAATTACTCACCTTGCATTGTAAATATATTTAATTTTAGA
Organism: Lissotriton vulgaris; assembly: GCF_964263255.1. Classification (NCBI taxonomy): domain Eukaryota; kingdom Metazoa; phylum Chordata; class Amphibia; order Caudata; family Salamandridae; genus Lissotriton; species Lissotriton vulgaris. The sequence goes on along the minus strand of NC_141685.1, from coordinate 437,499,166 downwards.
GGGTCAGCCTGAGCGTGTACTGTCACTGCTCTCCTCAGGCCTCCCTGATGGGGTGGGGAGCATTCTGCTCAGCTAAGTGTAAAGCTTGAGTCTGTCACTGGCCAGAGCACTGAGACGAGGGCGGGTGCCGCCTCAACACTAGCTGGATTACGGATCAGAGAGCAGGCCATACTCCCTGACCTTTACATGTGTGCACCGGTACAATCCTCTATGGAGTGTACATATAAGTGCTTTCTTTTGTTTCGACAGCGCTAGTGGCTGTCTGGACGGGTTCACAGGATAAGCCTTTGTATTATTCACTGTTTTATTGCTTCTGTGTGGTGGTGCAAATCGCAGCACTGCTCTTAAACCGATTACGTGTGTTCTCTCTCGTTTTAATTGGTAATGTTTCTAGAGTGCAGATCAGATATGTCAGGATCACTCTTCGAAAGAAACACACCGAGGCAGAGGCTTTCTAGGAACGTCTATCTTTATTCCCTGCCAGCCTCAGACTGGCTTACAGGCTAATTCCCTTTCCTGTTTCCCACTTCCTGTTCCTTCTTCCTGCTCGCCTGTCCTGTCCCAAAGGGGAGTCAGGCGAGACGACGTGACATCTCCCCTGTTTCACAGAGTCTTGCTTCTACTACATTTCTTCCACCAGTCGTCGAGGTTTCCTGATGAGACGTTGAGGACGTCTCTCTCGCTTTGACGTTTGACTCTGATGGCTTGTGACTTCCATTGTCCTGGCCGGACTGCAAGGGCCTTGGTCACTGCTGTCACTTTGGTTGTGAGATTCACTTGAGTTTTGACTCGACGATGTTTCTCGCCGGGTGTTCCGATTGCATTTCTTGAAATGTGAGATGTTCCTCGTTATCTGTTTGTGGTCTGCTTTGTCCGTAATCATGGTTCCTTTCTTTTTGACGACTTGGAAAGGAATGTCGAGATATCGGCTGTCTGCCTTGGCACGCCGATCACTTCGGGCAATCACCCAGTCTCCTTCTTGGATGTTAGTGTCTTTGGCATGCCTACGCTGGTCTGCGTATGTCTTCATTCTGTGTTTGTTTCTGCGGTCTATCTCAACTAGTGTGTTGTGATCGACGGTGACATGCCGTTGTTGAGGTGTGGGGTCCACCATAGGTAGTCGGGTTCGAGGTGTCCTTCCTAGCATCACAGTGGCTGGGCACTGGTTAGTGGTGCTGTGTGGTGTGTTTCGATATGCTCTTAGCACTTCATTTAGTGTCTGTTGAACATCTCTGTGAGTTAGTTCGGTCTGTTGGATCGCCTTTTTGAGTGTTCCCATAAATCGTTCCACCATGCCATTTGCCTGTGGCCATAATGGGGTGATTTTCTTATGTTTGAAGTTGAGATGGGTTGCGAAATTTGCAAATTCATGTCCGTTGAATGGCGGTCCATTGTCTGTTTTTACGCGCAACGGAATGCCCCATGCAGCGAAGGTTTCATCCAACACCGGGATTACTGTTGTTGCTCGAGTGGATGGTATTAGATTTGCAAAGGGGAATCGGGAATATTTATCCATGATGACAATGATGTATTGTCCCGATTGCAGTGGTCCGAAGAAGTCAACTGCTACTTGCTGCCATACCCCTTCCGGGAGGTCCGACATTTGTAATGGTGCTGGAGGCTCTTCCCGACTGACCACCTGGCAGGTCATACAGTCTTTCAGGGTTGTTTCTACCATGTGATCAAGTGTGGGGAACCACACACGTTCTCTCAAGGCTTTCTTGGTTGCGTTGATGCCTCTGTGGCCCTCATGTGCCAAGTTGATGACTCCTTGACGCAGGTTGAGTGGAATCACGATCCTCCCCCCTCGCAAGAGAAGACCATTGTCGCTGATGGAGAGTTCGTCACGCACTCGTTGGAACGCGGCAAGATCTTGGCGCAGGTGGTCAGAGTCTTGTGGCGAGTGTTTCACATCCCTCCAGGAGTTCGTGCGGATGCGAGCCATGACAGCTTGTATGAGTGGGTCAAGCGTGGATGCTTCTTGAATTGCAGCAATGGGGACTGTGGGTGGACAGGCCGCGTCAACGACGAAGTGAAGGTATTCGTCGGCCACAGATAGTGCAGTCCGAGCCCCGGCCAGGGGATGGCGCGACATGAAATCAGCGGGGTTTTCAGCTTTACCGGGTTTGTGTATGATTGTGAAAATGTAGTCTTGCAGGCGCAGGCCCCACCGTTCGATGCGCGGTGGCATCTTTGCGTTAGGATTTCCGAAGATGGTGATGAGGGCCTGATGGTCCGTGATGATCGTGAAGTGCTTGCCATAGACGAAAAGGTGGAAGTGTTCGCACGCCCACACCACAGCCAGGCTTTCTTTCTCCGGTTGGGAGTAGGCTTTTTCAGTGTCCGTGAGGCTGCGGCTTGCGTACGCAATGATGTGGCGTTGATCCGAGTCATCACGATATTGGGCCAGGATGGCGCCCAGGCCCACTGGGCTGGCATCGACTGTGATTTCTGTCTTTTTTTTTAGTGTCAAAGTATGCCAGATTTGTGGCGGACCCAACAGCTTGTTTGATGGTGGTAAATGCTTGTTGGCACGAGTCAGTCCAGTCAAATGGTTGTCCCTGGCGAGTGAGTTCACGTAGGGGATAGCTGATCGTGGCGTAGTCGCGAATGTAGCGCGCGCAGTAGCTTGCCATACCGAGGAAAGAACGAAGGTCGCTCACATCTCGAGGTTTTGGGGTGTCTGCAAGTGCCACTACCTTCTCGGGATCCGGTCGCATCCCCTCTTTGGAAAAGATGTGTCCATAGAACTTCAAGGTGTCTCTGTGGAATTCACATTTGCTGGCGTTGAGGGTCAGGTTTGCGGTCAACAGCGCGTGACAGACCCTGTCCAGCGCAGTGTCATGTTCAGTTTGGTCTTTGCCGAACACTAGCAGGTCGTCACTATAATTGAAGGCGTTGGGGATGCCTTGTATGACCCGTCTGATGGCCTCCTGGAAGATCTCGGCGGCCGAATAGATGCCGAAATTCAGGCGTTTATAACGGAACAGGCCTTGGTGCGTAGTGAACGTAGTGATGTATCTCGATTTGTCATGGAGCTCCAATTGGTGATAACCTTTATTAAGGTCGAGTTTGGAGAATACGGTGGCGCCATTTAATTTCGTGATCATGTCACTGATGTGCGGCCCAGGATGGCGCTCCCGCTCGATGGCGGTGTTGGGTGCGCGCATGTCGACACACAGGCGGACTTTGTTGTCTTGTCCTTTCTTGGGGACCACCACGACTGGGGACACCCATGACGTGGGTCCTGACGTGCGTTCAATGATGTCAGTCTGGAGTAGGTCTTGCAACTCATCATCAACGGCCTGTTGGAGGTGGAACGGCACCTTTCTGTGATGTTGGGCGATAGGTGTCACCTTCTCGTTGATATGGAGTTTTACTTTGAAGTGGTTCAGTTTCCCGAGGCCCTTGAAGAGGTTCGGGAATTTTGCTACGATGTCAGGAGCATCTTCCGTCATGTAGAGGAGTTCTACCAGCTTGAGTCTTTCTGCCAAGGGTAGGCTGAGGAGGCAGTCTGCTACATCTGGTCCCTCTACCACATGGATGTACGCATCGACCGTCCGGTCTTTGAAAGTAAGGGTAGTGTGGAATCGGCCTAGGCATGGTAGGGGTTTGCGTGACATCCACGTGAAGATGCGGACAGCGGCAGGTGTTAGTTTGGGCCTCTGTTTCATGTTGTGATATTCAAGAGCGCAGATGTAGTTTAGTGAAGCCCCTGAGTCCAGGACAAATTTTGCAGGATGTTCTCCTATCAGGATGTCCAGCTTCGGGTATCGTTTTAGGCGCTCAGGATCTGATACCATGCAGATGTATTCATCGCTATCTTGAGATGTTGGGGTGCGTGATGAGGAGGACTCACTGGATGTGTCCCTGCGTGACCGGTATGAGTCGGTTGTGTGGTGCCTGGTCCGATGAATGCTCTCAGAGCGACTTCTTGACTGACTGGAGTAGGCTGACTGGACGCTGGAGTTTGATGAGCTGGAGGAGTGACTTTCCCTCCCTTTAATGGCTCTTGCATGGTGGTGGGTGTCACGATGGCGAGTGTCACGGCCTCTGGTCGATGAAGTGTGAGTTGACTGCTTGGCTTGACATGCCACCTCAAAGTGATTGTCTCTCCCGCAGCGATGGCACCGCTGGCCAATTGCTGGACACTGTCCAGAGTGTGGGTAATCCTGACCACATCTGTAGCAGGTGGGCGCTGACTTTGCGGATCTGGAGTGTCGTGAGCTTCCTTTGGACGGCGTTTTCCGGGAGGTATGAGATTTGTGGGAGCTTGACGTCGGTCTGGATGGCTTAGATGATCTGTGTGTCTAGACACGTAGGGCGTGGTCCTTCTGGTCAGATTTGTGCGTACCCATTCGTTTGGCATAGTCTTCTGCTTGATCGTTTATCCGGGTTAGCTCCTCGATTTCCTCCAGCGAATATGGTTTCTTTAGAAGTCGTCGACGGAGGGTTTCAGAATGACATCCACCAATGATGCGGAGTCTCAAGGCATCTTCTGTCTTGAAGTTGTCGAAGTCACAATATTGTGCTAGTCTTCTGATGCGCATGATGAAGTCACTCATGCACTCATCTTTTTCTTGAGTGGCTAGATGAAAGGTGTGTCTTTCGTAATCCACATTGCGTTTGTGGAGGAATCGTCTGTCAAGAGCGAGTTTTACTTCATCATAAGTGGCGGTCGCTACGTTAGGTAATTCTTTAATGATCTGCGCAATGTCTGGGCCAATCAGGTTCCTCAGCGCCACTATCTTTTGTTTGGAGTCCTCCACCCGGGAACCTATCATATAGTCCTCAAAATCTTCACTCCAACGCTTCCACGTTGGGCCCATACTGTTGCCTGGTGTTAGAGGCAGTGGCTGAGGTTGGCGCATGAACGAGGCTCCAATGGGGTTGTTGGCCATGGTAGGTGCGTCGCCCGGATTGGATGGCCCTCCTGTATTTGCTTGTGGAGCTGGGCCTGTGGTGTTACTCCCTCCAGATGAGCTATCAGGAGGTGGGTTGGACATCTGTGGTATCCCCTTCGAGAAGTGGGTGAGTTTGCCTTGCTGTGCAGTGAATGTGGGCTCCTGAGAAAGTTTCCAGGTTTTTCTGCGTCTCTGCGCGTGTTCCCTGTTGTGACTGGCAGGTTTGGTCTGTTGCACATTGACTGCAGGCTTCTGAGGAGGTTTCCAAGCCTTTCTGCGTCTTTGCGTGACTTTCGCGCTCTTTTACTCTGGCTGGGGGTTCTGCTTAGTGCATGGCGCCTGACCCCAAGATGGCTGCCATCGTGAGTTCGTGGGTTAGGTATGCGCCGGCGCCTGACTTTAAAATGGCCGCCGCGCAGGACGTCTTGTTCCTTACTTGACGTTGTTGCCGTGTATATTTGGACCTTTGCTCGGGTCTGACGTCGCAGGGAAGACTGCCGGGTGTGACTCACCCTCGCTCCTCGATCGCGGATGCGGGCAGCTTCTTCCTCGCGCTGCACAGGCGCCTCGGACCTCTCAGGCTGCTCGCGTCAGGGACCACGTGGGGCAGCGCTCTGGCATATGCGCTCCCGCTCCCCTTGCTCCTGGCTGGCGGCCCTCAGTTTCAGGAATTGTTCAGGTTTTCCGGTGAGTGCACAAGGCGGCAGCACCGACGCTGAGTCGATGTAGGCAGCTCCGACGGTGATTTGAATTTCGCGCTTTTATTTTCTTGCGCCGCCGGCGAAACAGGCTGCTGGGCTCGGTGGTCGGCCACTCTGGTTGGCTGAGTGATGTTACAGTTGGTGGGTTTTAGGAACATCCTACCCTCGTCGCCATTGTCAGGATCACTCTTCGAAATAAACACACCGAGGCAGAGGCTTTGTAGGAACGTCTATCTTTATTCCCTGCCAGCCTCAGACTGGCTTACAGGCTAATTCCCTTTCCTGTTTCCCACTTCCTGTTCCTTCTTCCTGCTCACCTGTCCTGTCCCAAAGGGGAGTCAGGCGAGACGACGTGACAAGATAGTCGGGCCTTCAAAACAAAGTAGGAATTGATGCAGTATTTGTGTTGTTGCCAGATGGCCACATGCCATGTCACACTGTTAACCAGCCTTGGATTTATACATACAAACTATTTGCATGAGGGGATTTTAAGCCCAGGCTGCATACAAGTTATACAGTGCAGTTTTGTTAAACATAACGTTTGATTTGTACAATTTCATCTATGAAGATTATAATGGCCACAAGTCGACAGATATGATGAGTATTATGGATTGTTGCAGAAATATGAGAGTTTAGTCCTGGGGAAGTACGATCCCTTTTCTTAGTCAAAGCAATCGTGAGTCTTAAACCGTCTGCTCTGCAGCATCGAACATCTTGGCTGGGGTGGGATCCTACTATGGATAGTTTGTTCTACAAGTTTGGTGGCTGATTAAAACCTAAGATAGGATTGTGGTAAGGAAAGTGTTCCTGAAATTTCCGTTAGAGGTGCAAGATAATTTCGAGTGCCTGCTATTCTGAGATGAGAGTAATTTAATGGCCGTCTAAGATTAATCTAAGTGATCCGAAGTGGCCGAGGGTAAGAGCTGCGCCATGAGATCGTTTGGTGCTGTTATCCAGGTATATATCTACTGGATGATTACTGAGGCTGTGTTCGGTGTGCACATCTTTTACCAAATTACCACTTTCTAATGGAAACAAGAATCTGGATGTAGAGTAATGTGTCACACATTTGATGTGCTGATGCGTTCTTTTGTTTTCTTGTGCTACAGTGTGCTGCTTTATTGCAGTATGATCTGTGTTACAGGGGCGCGATGGAGACCTCTGCAGCCTTTGCGGTGCCTGGGGCCCTATTAGGACCTAAAACTATGTGAATTGCATGGCATTGCAGACTATGTGATGGTGTGCGAAGGTGCTGCGCAGTTTGCCTTTCATGTAGTTTTGTCATGGCATTTAGGATTAGTTATCATGGGGAAGAAATGCTGGCTGGGATCTCTGACGAATCCCAAAAAATTGATTTGTCATTCAAGCAGTGTTTGCACAGTGAAGAACACATTTCTAAAGGATCCATCAGGTCTGCTGTGATGAGTGATCTGCAAGGAAACCATTTCCCACTGCAGCTCTCAAAGTATATTTAGGAATGGTCCAGTGGCTTTCTATGTTACTGACAAGTTAACCTAACTTGATTAAACTTAAACCATATATTTCTGTAATATTCCAGTTAATAGTTTTCAAACTACATTCAAATTCATAAATTGAATAGGAACAGAATTCTGTTTTGAAAAAGCACGCATGTATATGTGACCGTTCCACACACTGTTTCTTTATATTGCTGATCACGTGTTTAATTCCACATTCATGACCTCTGCTTGTACTTTTTATAATCCGAACAACACTCGCTACCCATTTTACTATTGCTCAGTAGTTGATGGGAGCTTGTTTTGAGCTGGTATAAACGAGGTGTGCTAACATTTCAAGCAAAGAGAAAGCCCCATGAAGATTGCATCGAAACATTTCCGTCATCTGCATGAGTAGGCAGTTGCTGAACACAAACTGTAGTTGGACTAAAGGGTAAGAGCACTAGCACTGACAGGGGCTACCTCTGTGAGCAGTCATTTAGCATCTGTTGAACCTGAAAATGCACAAGTGTGGCTCATAGAGGTAATGTGGGGCTGCAGCATAGCCAGTGAGACTGAGAGCAGGATTTATACTTGGCAAGAGCATGAGACCAGAATAGGAGTGATATAAGAGCATCAGCATCTGATTAACTTAGAAATAGACGGGACTTAAACTACAGCCGAATATTCCAGTGAAGAAACCTGGTCTCGTTAAGTGAGTGCTCCAGATGCAGACTTGGTCAGTGCATAGATAAAGCGCTGCCCCTCTATCCGGGCATCCGTGACCTCACACCTGCTATGGAGCCGCACATTAGGGAAAAAATTGGACCAGCTGACTAAAGTAGCTGCTTCACTTTATACAATGCAATGGCAACATGGCCTGTTGTTACTGCACCTGCCTGTAGAGGGATGTCTGGGTCATCCACGGTACCTCGTAATGATACCCCAGGACTGTCCTTTCCCCAAATCGGTACATAGAGCACTGGAATTGTCCCTTTTCAATGGATTAGCGATTTTAGATAATTTATTCCAAAATTGTCCTTTAAATGCACTTTTGATTTAATCTTTTTCAAAATATTCACAGGGCAGGGGAATCTCCTATCACAACCTTATTATGAGGAAGGCTCCCTTACCGAAATTCAGACCGGGTATTACATTTGATTTTTAGCAGAGCCAGTTGAGAATGTTGGTTGAGCTAATACAGCCAGTGGAGGAAGTGGGTGGAGCCGGAAAAAGTAGGTGTGGCCTCTGAAAAACATTTGAGCACCTGCACTTCATATTTTACAAATTAAGCACTGCTCTGCACCCGGCTGCCCTGTGCTGCTGGGATTGAACTAACTGTACTTACCTGACCCTGGGGGACCCCTGAGTCTATACCCAGAACCTTAACTTCAACAACCAAGTACTCACCTGGAATCCGGTAATTCACTTACCTGCCATTGGATAACATTGACCCATTTTGGACTCAAACATTTTCTGCGTGTGAAGTTTTGAAAACTGAAAATATTCACATAAAATCATCCAAAGTCCGAATTCCTAAGTACTCACCTGTGACCAGGGGAGAAGCCAGTACTGTACCTTTCAGCCCAGTACTGAACGGCAAAAGTATTCCCTAGCGGGTTTATTAGTAATCTGTATTTTCTCTATAGGAACCCATTGTCTGCTTTTCTATGAAATTTCTTCTGTGTCTACTTATGAAAATTGGAAATATTCTTTAAAAATCATACAAAATACTGAAGTGCAATTACCTACCTGTTTTGAGTTAATCCCCCAGTGCTGGCCATAGGAGATCAGTGCTGGGTTACAAAAGTAACGCAATCGTACTTTACCTGCAACCTGAATCTTCTCCCATTGAATAACATTGTCAGATTTACATTGAAAAGTTTCTGAGTGTGAACTTTTAAAACAGCTTTATATTCAGGAAAATTCACCACAGTAACTAAAACGTTTTTGCTAATCTGGTTTCAGCTTAGAAGCCAGGACTGAATCTAGGATCTAGTCCTGGGACTACTAAAGTAATCTATATGGTAATCAACTGTACTTACATGTGGAAAACCCATTGAGCTCAATGCTATAGTGTGTTTTAGGATTGTGTTGCCTACTGTCAATACTGTATTAATTGTGTGCACGAACTTTATTGCTCCTTTGCAAAGTAATTACATGAGAGAACTCATAAAAAGAAAAGTAGATTTTTATAACTGTTGGTTCTAAAATAAAACACCTATATCTATGGATATGAAAACAATTGGCCTGGAGTTCTGTCCTTGAGTGTGTGAAACCTTTTTGCTGACTGAGTGTGTACAACAAATGCTTTACACTGTCCTCTGGTACTGCCTCTCTGCTCGACCAAGCTACCACTTTGGAGAGTAAGGTCAGTTCTGACTTTATCCTCTGTTATACCTCTGGGGTTGGTGGACTCTATACACACTGTACTTCATTCTAGTCCAGTATATTTAGAGCCACTTTCTCACAAATGGTGTGAAAACACTAATCAACTTGACCAATCAGCGCGTCTATCTGCATGAATACTGAGGCATGATGCTTGCTGCAATCATTATCGGAGCTATGAGGAGGCATTTAATTGTATTTGGCTAGAAAAGGGACTGCACATTCAACAACAAGTAGGGAGGGTCTAAGGGCAGGTTTAACGACCAACCAGATATGAGCCCCTAACTCAATACATCACAACAAATAATATCTGGGGGTCAAAAAGGAAAGAGAGTTTGACAGTAGGGACCACTATACCAAATGCATGCAAGACAGTATCAGTGAGAGATCATAGTTAGTACATGGTCAAGTCGAGACTCAAGAGCACAAGGAGAAAAATGTATTGTTCCCATCAGAAGCCACACTGTACCGCCCTTGTTGTCATCATGTGGGATCTCCTTACCCAGGAGACAAGATGGCCAGTAAACATTACCGTGACCGAAAAGTGATGTGAGGGCAGAGCAGAGGGGTATGGTAGTGGCTAATGACAAAAAGCAGTGTATGGTGGTTGGAGTGAAAAAGTGAAGGGTAATACTAAAATTAGGTGAATGGGTGGAAAAAAGAAAATTTTATTAGTATCCCCCAAACCCTAAGATTAAAAGGCAGGTGTGGGTGCAGGTTTTAAATAATAACCGCACTTAATAGTGGTCGACATGTTTCAGCATTTCATAAGATTTTCTTAATGCATTCCTCAGGACCTATAAAAGATACACTACTGCTTTGTAAAGAATAAATAAATTATAAAGATATCACCTGGACATCCAGGCGTGCTCAACCGTATACTGTCAATGCATAATGGTAAGGGATCCAACATGTAAAACAAACAAACACACAAACGAAGAAACAAATAGAGCACGTAATGTTATTCACATCGTTTCTGTTTGTGTTCATAATGGCAATGCAATATGTTCAATCATACTTGGTCATTATTTCAAGTATCCACTCACCCTTATGTGTAGGTTGAGGAGCTTCACCCCACCTGGCTGCAGCGCAGGTAAAAGGAGCACCGCTCTGTGAATAATCACATAATGTTTATATAGCGGCTAGTGATCTGACACTAAACGAAAAGTTAATATTAAAGTATACTTCGAGATGAGAGGTGGACTAAACCTCTTATAAAGTCAATTGGTAACCAGGCTGGGCGTGAACGCCGTAATCTGTCAAAACCCGAGACCGATGACCACCCAGTAGGGACAAGTTATGCATGAAAGCCGATCCGTGTCGATTGTATTAAGATTAAAAACCGCCCACGAGATGCGCTTCATGTTTTTAGTGGCGGAGTGGCCTCTAGCGGCGTATCCGCGCAGCGAGAGAAAGCACCAAGTCACGCGTTGTGCGTTCGCTCACCTTTCCGTCGGCGTCTCCAGGCAGTCTTCAGTACTGCTCGGGGGGGCGCCGACCGCGGAATGAGGTAGTGTTTTGTATGCTTCAGCTCTACAAACAGAACGTGATGCGAGCAGTCACGTGACGGCGGGAATTCTGGGAGATGTAGTTCGCCGCCCAGTTCAGCCTTTATTGACATAGAAAATGCTCTGTTTCAAGATTGTGCCATGGTGTGTCTCTGAAGGAGATCAATCCACGGCATCACAAAGGCATGATGATAATGTGGTGTACGTACATTGATGTGCGGTGACTTACAGATAAATCTTAATAGGCTATGCATAAAATTATTACACAGAGCGCACTCGGAGGGACATAATGCACATGACCATTCAGAGGGACATCCAGGGTATGGGCTCATTAAGGCCCTCTTTGTCACTGTTAAGGCGGTATACCCATTTTTGTTCAATCCTGAACAGAAAATGGCTAGTGTCCGCACACGAGTCAGGAATATGCGGTTGCTCTAGTACTGTCCAATAAAATTCTTCAGGACCGTGGCCCTTCTCCAGAAAATGTGCGGTCAGTCTGGTGGCTTGTTTGCGGCACCGCACTGTGCTTTTATGTTCCTGGATGCGTGTGCGTACCTTTCTAGTTGTCATACCGACATACCGTAGTTCGCAAGGACATTTGATCAGGTATATCAAGTTACTACTGTTGCAATTCGTAAACTTGTTTTGTGTCCATGGGCGATTAGTGCCAATGTCAACCTCAGTAGATTTATGAGTTTGGGGACAGACAGTACAATTTCCGCATGGGTGGTGTCCAACCACAGCTGGTAGATCCCACAGCGTACCCACTTGTCTCCCTTCTTGACTGCGTGGGCGTGTGTGGACCAGTTGATCTTTCAAGTTCGGTCCTCTTTTGTATGCAAACATGGGCTGGGGAATGTCATCACCTCCAGTCTTAAGGATGGACCAGTGTTTCTTGATGATTTTTTGCAGCTGGTTTGATCGGCTGTTAAAGGTGTTAACAAAGGCAATCCGATCTGTTTTTTCTTTTGGAGGGTTAATTTCAAGTAGGGCATCCCTATGGTTGAAAATGGACAGTACAAGTGGTGATAGCTTATGGTGATATAATGTTGATAAGAATGCAATGCGTTTATTCGTTCATAGCTCATTGGCGCGTTTTTTCTCATGGCACTGTAGTACATGTACATTTATACTGGGTTACTCATAAAGGGTGCCTATGGCTTAAGGCGTCTGCTACTATAAGGTACAATTACCCTTGGGTAGGGTGGGCACGGCTGACAGGTGCTTCAAAGGGAACTTTTAAGCACCTGGTACAATATAGGTGATAGATACACCTACAGTAGAGTGAATACTGGGATGACATCTAATTCGTTCGCAACAATCCCACAAGTCACTGAGCCATTCAGGTGTAAAATTGTAGTAGGGGGAGGTATGGTACAAGGGACTCCAAAAGGCTAAGCAGAGGCTACTTGCAAACGTTGTCCGACCGCTCTGCTGGAGGTACATTGCATCAAAGTGCCTGTGTTTGTGAATAGAAATGGTTGTCAGTTCGCTAAAAGTGTCCAGCTTCTGAGCTGTTCTGGTGATGGCAGCTATGGTACATGACTACAAAAGAGGCCTTAATTTGAAGGGAGTTTTGTTTAGCATTCATATGTCACCTGTGCTGCCGCGAAACAACTGGAGTACTAATGACACAGGCGCTATGCTGTTCAGCTTCCGACAGAGGACAGGGCCACGCTGCCTGGTTCTAATAGCCACATTTAGCCAGCGGATCACATTTCCTACCTTTAGTTTAAACCCCGAGAAACCCTTAGCTGTACTCCATGCAATTGCAGACGCAATGATAGGATTAGATCCCTCACTGTGGTACGCTTATCGGATCATATCAATGACATCGATACAAGTAATGTTGGGGAAAGCGTTTCATCTCTTGCGGTTACTTATGAAGAAGTCCCCACGTATACAAATGGGGCTATGCTAGGCACCTCTACTGTAAGCCTAATTTTCAATCTTCCCCAGGTAATATAAATGATGTGTGGCACACAGAGCAGGCGCACCCCTAGTACGTGTACATGGGGCATTATGTCTGGGGGTTTGTCTCGTTGTATCTCTGCACCATAGACTGGCTAAATTTGTGGCCAAGTGGTGTCACAACAGTACCTATGCGCCCTAAAGCTGGTGGTGTTGGTGAAAAGGGGGGAGTACATTTTCATGAAGTAGCACTGATTTGTATGATTTGTGAAGTGTTTCGCTCATATAAAAACAAAGGCACTAATCATTGATCTTTGATTTTCATTTTTTGTATGACTGGTTTCACGCCTGATGCCTGGGAAGTGCTCCGCATCGCTATGACTGCAAAATGGTGGACAACCAAGGGGACAGGTAGATCCGTAATATGAGTGGCAAGCAACTGCATCAAGTGTAATGGGTGATCAATTCAACGGCTCAAGCGGTGCCAGCCTAGGAAGGTGCTACCCATGCATGATAGTTGAAGTGTATAATTGTCACCCATTTGTGTTGCCAGTTGTGGGAAATTAGCAGTACGCTGCATTACAGCTGTATACTGTGACAGCTTGACCGAAGCACAGGTATTAATGGCAGAGGCGTCACAAAAACACCCTTGTGAAACGGTTATCTGCCATGACGGTGCTTGTACTCGCGGGCGCCTTCGTAACTGACACTGCGTGGTGTTAGGAGGTTCCGTAATAGGAGGGTGGGCTTGCACAGATCTTACCCCATAACATAGTGGCCAGGGCTTATAGGGGAACGCCGGCCCTTTAAGGCATTCCTTGGTTAGCCTTGTAGGAGAGTAGGGTCTGCTATCCTATGGTCACCCCAAATTTTTGCTTTTTGCTTCACTGGTTTATGACTTAATGTGGCTGTGGGCCTGCTAATCAGACCCACAGCCTGCTGTTCTCTCTCTAAATTACTGCCAATGCACTTTAGGTGCATTACGAATTGGAACTGGTTCACCTTATTAGCCCCTGTAGTAGTGTACCCCAGGTACCCAGGGCATAGGTGTTTCCAAGGCCTACCAGGGGCTGCAGCATGTATTGTGCCACCCCTGGCCTGGCCTCCATATTTGACACAACTGGCTGATCACTCAGCTGGGGTAAGTTGGTGTAACCACCTCTTGCTTAGGTACAGTATGCCTGTGCCTAACCCTAAACTGGACACATATGTTCCTATCAGCCAATCCTATGGAAGGCCTCATCAATCCTGGAGGCAGAGTGCGTGGAAATATGTGAGATGGTGCTCTAGCATGAGCTGAGCCTGTCTGCAGCTGTCGGGAACCACTCCCTAAGCTGTTCCGGGATATTGCCATACCATATACTCTTAAGTGCATTATAATCCTCGCGGTTAAATGCTATCTTTGGTTTGGCTTTATCAAAACATGTTGAGTAAGGTGTCATACGAATTGGAATACCATCCCCTCGACAGTTCTGTCGACGGGGATAGCATTCCACCCTTCTAGAGGGACACGACATGTGTGTAGCCTTAACCCCGGTTAAAGTTAACCAGAGCCTCAGCATCACAAAATGGATGCTGCCACCACAGACACGAGTCTGGCCTCCTGCTGCTGACCGAAACTTGGCAGATGGTGGCCTGGACAAAGGGTTTCCTGCCTTGGGAGGTGCGAGCACCACCCCAGACAGGGTTTTGTGTATTGGGTAGGACAGGGCTGAATAGAATCAGACATGCCCGGGGCACACAAGGTGTCCCCGTGCATAAGCCAGTCCAAACCGGTCCTGGGACTTTCCAGACCCAGGCCTGGCGAGGAGCTGAACAAAGGAAAGGGGGTGTAACCACCCCCCTTCCTGGTTCCTCCCAGAGGAGTGAAGGACTGGGTTCTTTGGACCCAGCGGTGCCAGGGCACAACACCTGAAACCTTCGTGGGTAACCTGCTCCGGCGTACAAGTCACAGAGACACGGGACACTTCCTTCGGCGTCAAAGAGTCAAGGTTTATTTACTGCAGGGAACACAGAAGTCACAAGAAGTACATCGAGTGTAGTTCGGGGAGACTGCTTCAAATTGTATTTGTGGATCGCTCCTTTTATACAGTTTCTACCCATAGGATAACATGATACACAATAGTTTACAACCTGGTTCCCACAAGTCGCTCTCAGAGGGGTCGCTTAGATCACTTTGAAACACACAAGATCCGGAACATAAGTGCGGAAACATTTGGCGGTTCCCAACTGTAAAAACCCATCTTCCCACCATTAGCAAATTCCAATCAGCAGTAAAGTAGATCGAAACAGGAACGAAGACAGGTGCAGAGGAAGACGGAAACAGTGGGGAGATCGGAAAGGGTGTAAAAGGGGAGTGTCGAGAAGCACGAGATACAGGCATCAAAGGGACGTGCCTAATGAGATGCACGGCTGAGACAATAAGCCCGTGCGGCAAGATGAGCCTCGAGCGGCGCCATCTGTTTTACAGTAGCATCCCCCTCGTCATAAAGACACTTTCAAAGAACATGTGTCTTCCGCAAATATCTTGGGAGTCCCAGGGTCGCGAAGCGGACAGCGTCCGTTCGCTGGCTACTTGAGGGCAAGAGACAAAATGGATGCCGTATCTAAGATGGAACCCGTGGGTACAGATGACAAACCCACATAACAAACGAACGGTTTAAGTTAGCACAACGAAACTGCGCACACTTGCTAAACTCGTCATTTGCGGTTCATAGATACTAGACTCGACCATATTCGTGTGAGTCGAAAACACCACTTACAATTGTCACGGAACCTCAGACGCTCCTTTTGCCCTCATGTAGGCAAGCACTAGTCGGAATCATACTCGATATTCATCAGACCATCAAGATGTCGTTGTAGCATAGCTCTGTCCAACCGAGTCCCCTTGGTAACAGATGGTTGTCTCATACACGTTGTAGCACAGAGGCCACATAAGGCAGGACCACACTGCACACAAAGGCAACACGTGAACAGGAACACTACCACAACCCCGATGATCGTCAGAATCTTCCAACCCCAAGTCGACACCAGGCCCCAAAACCAACCAAGTAGCGTCCAATCCCCTACATCCACGTGTATGGATTCGGAGATCTTGTGCAACTTCGAGATGGCTTGATAGACAGTAGGAGCATTATCTGGAATGAAAATGCAACAGCTCGAATGGATCACTTTACATACCCCACCGCGATCTGCTAAGACAACATCTAAAACCATACGGTTTTGTAATGTCATAAGTCTCTCCGCCTGAAGTTCTGTGGTGATATTACCAAGGGCACTGGCAGTAATGTTAGCTGTCGATTCTACCACTCGAGTCAAATGTCTCAGGTTCCTACTATTAACCATAGGTCCCCAAAACGGGAGGAAACCCTTGAAAAAGTCTCCTGCCTCTTGACCGGCAGTATCCTCTTCACTAATTACGCCTCGTACAACTCTAGTCTTATGATAATCGGCATCTACAGTAAACGTCGGAGGCAACAGATTTGCAACAAAACATGAGCCCATGAAGTCTGCGGGCAACCATGTGTATGCACGATCATGACAGATGAAGTACGTACCCTTGGCAGCCAGAAGCACAGGGATCGGGGACATTGACAGAACGTAACTTTCAGTGCAAGCACTTACTCCAAGTGAGGCTTGCGAGCCACGACCCACAAGACAAAGATTACCAGTGTGGGGTACGACCCATATTGGAGACGAGCTTTTAAGCTGCTTTTCATTAGTGAACGTACTATATTCCCCTTTATTCGGTGCCCTATAGGCTTGTACCTCTGCCTTAGGGATGAGATAAGCATCATAGATCTCATCTTCCAAATCCTGTATTATCATCGATACCACCCACTGCCATGAGGTAGGACCCGGTTTGGGGGAACGTTCTGGAGAGGGGTGGAAACCTAGTGCGCTTCGAAGCATTGTTTGGTATGCTCGAGCTGACCCTTGGGAACTATACGGTAACACCAGATATGGAATTCCCTTACCCGTAGTATGTGGCATCAACCCACACACCCAACAATTAGTAGTGTTAACCACTAACTGATGCTGATGGAGGAGCTGGATAAAGGAATTGTTGCGGAATTCTACACGTCTAGCCTGTTCGTGTTCTGGTAACATATGAAAGGAATGAGGAGAAGCAGTAGAAGTAATGTTAGGGTAAGGAGTAGGAGTAGGGGTAGGTAGTAAGAAGTAAGACATAGTGTAATACACCCCACCCGCCAAAAATGCGGAAGCAGTTAAAAACAGTACAAACAATTGGAATACAAAACATTTAGTACGACTAAGTTTCTGCAGTTTGACTCTATACGCCTGAGCTCCTTCCAAATCGTTCAGCTTTGAAAATGCCATTTCCCTATGACCGTCCGCAACGTTTCTTGACGCACTTCGTTCTGTGCAGCAATAGTCAATTCCCAGGAGTTCCTAGGAACCGACGGCCTTTAACCTAGCGTCAAGACCTACTGTCCAGAAGGAAGTACGCGCGCGGCCCTACGGCCCTCAATACACAATATGTATTTTATTTAGCACAAATAATTCAGCTGTGGAAGGAAAAAGATACAAGAAAAAAATCTTGATATATGTACAAAACAATTTTCAATGATACGAATGTTCAAAGTTGATCATGGGAAACGAAGATATTGCAGTTATCAATTTCAGCAAAGCAAGCAAAAATTTTTATTTGTCCTTAGTGTGAGATCGCAAAGAATATCGATGTTTCCCAGGACGTGTCTGCACGTCGAACAAAGGATCTGTCGAAGAGACAGCGTCCTGTTGATCAGTTTGCTGATTTGGTCTTGAGTCTTTTGCTGACAATGTTCCAACAATGGCTTTCTGCTGCGCTGAGTGTTCACCAACAAGTTGTGCGTCACTGAAAGGTACAAACGCCGGCAATGTCGCTGCTTCTGTTGACGCAATGCCTTTCCTCACCCACGGGTCTGCCGGCAAAGGAATAGGGACTCGCTTACAATGGGTAGCATGTACCCAGTTCTTCCGTCCCTCAAGACGAACGGCAGTCCTCGTGGCCAAAAGCACCTGGTGAGGTCCAACAAAGCGGGGGTCCAGATTCTTCTTGCGCGAAAAATTTCGGGTGACAACCCAATCACCAGGCTGGAGCTGGTGGCCTGGACCCTCCGTCTGCGTCGGCAAGGCGTCGTAAACCTGTTGATGAATTAACCTCAGTTTAGCAGTCAAGTCATGTAAGTAGTCAATCAACATCGGGTACTCAAGATCAACGAATATTCCTGGCCTAGGAACCCCCCACACATTCGCAGGACGGCCGAACACTATTTCATAGGGACTGAGCCCTATTCGGGAGTGTACAGTCGCCCTAGTTGACAGTAATGCTAGAGGCAAAGCGTCAGGCCACGAAAGTCCAGTCGTAGCCTGGATCTTCGCTAATTTCAGTTTAAGGGTGCCATTGTACCCTTCAACCAATCCAGCTGACTGGGGATGATTGGCGCTATGGAATTTCTGATTAATTCCAAGGCCCTTACACACACTCCTCATCACACTTCCAACAAACTCACTTCCGTTATCTGACCACACGACTCTAGGCATTCCATACCGAGGAAAGTATTCCTTCAGTAGGATTTTCGCAGTAGACAAGGCAGTATTATCTTTGAGGGGATAGGCCTCGATCCATCGGGAGAATGCGCAAACCACAACCAAAACGTATTTCAGGTTATTGCATCGCTCCATATGGATGAAGTCCAATTGGATCACCTCAAAGGGATACGAAGGAGGAGCAAAACTGCCAGGGGGAGTTGGGGTTCCTTTGCCAGGATTGTACATTATACACACCATACAATTCTTCACCAAACGTTCAGCACACTTAGTAATTCCATCATTCTTCCACACATCAGCCAACAACTTGCAAATACCTTTCGCGCTAATATGTGCTAACCCATGTGCCATTTGCACAACGGCCAGTACATACGCATCAGGCAACATCCATCTTTTCTGATCTGACAAATCAATCCAGCAACCATTCACATCCAACCTTCCCGTACTTTCTTTCCACTTCATCTTTTCAGTGTCGGTGGCCTCATTCTGAATTGCTTTCACACTCTCTATAGTATTCTCACACATACTTGATTCTGTAGGCCACCTAACCGAATTCGTCACATACATTCGAGTGCTAAGGTTCCGGGCAGTCTCCTTAGCAATCTCATCTGCAAACGCATTACCACGACCAACATCATCCGTCACCTTACGATGCGCACTACATTTAACAATTGCAACTTGAGCAGGCAAAGTCAATGCATCCAAAAGATCGTTCACAAGCTGGCCATGCTGTATTTTCGTGCCATGTGACGTCAAGAAACCACGTTCTCGCCACAATCGTCCGAAACTATGCGCTACACCGAAAGCATACTGACTATCGGTGTACACATTCACGCGTTTACCTTTTGCTAATACACATGCTCTAGTAAGAGCGATCAGCTCTGCAGCTTGGGCAGAATTCTGATTCAATCTCGCAGTCTCAACAACAGTATTCAATGTCACCACAGCATAAGCAGTAGTCACATCACCATTCGGCAATTTAAAACATGACCCATCCACATACAGGATGCCATCCGGGTCTTCCAATGGGGTGTTTTTAAGGTCCACACGACCTTTTGTTTCCTCCTCTGTCCGCAAGTAACAGTCATGTTCTGTTACTGCATCTGACTCTGCACTAATTGGTAACAAAGTTGCCGGATTTAGGACATTACAACGTTTTATCTGAATGTGGCTTGCCAAGAGCGTCAATTCGTACCCAGATAACCTCGCACTCGTCAAGTGCTGAGTTTTCGTACGGTTCAAAAGAGTATCGACTGCATGCGGAACCATCACCGTAAGCATATTATCCATGACCAATCCTGCTGATTGTCGGATGGAGACCGCAGCTGCCGCAGTTGCTCTCAAACAACTCGGCAATGCTCTAGCTACTGGGTCTAAGGTCGAGGAAAAATATGCACATGGACGTTGCTTACCACCAAAAGGTTGCGTTAAGACGCTTAAAGCACAACCTTCCCTCTCGTGAACATATAACGTGAACGGCTTGCTGTAATCAGGGGTACCTAACACAGGGGCCGAACACAATGAATCACGTAATTCAGAAAAACGTTTCTGACATTCTTCCGTCCATGGTAAAGGAGTCGAAACATCCTTGCACGTAAGAGCCACCAATGGTTTCGCTAGCAATGAAAAATTAGGAATCCACTGCCTGCAGTACGATGTGATACCTAGAAAGGCACGCACATCTCTTTGGGTTTGTGGCACAGCCATGCGCGCAATCGCTGCAATTCTCTCTGGGGTCAATCTCCTTCCCTCCTTTGACAATAAGTGACCTAGATAGGTTACTTCTTGACAACAATATTGGAGTTTAGAAGGTGACACCTTGTGATTTAAGTCACAGAGATGTTGCAGCAACGACACTGTAGCAATTTTGCAAATGTCCTGAGTATCAGCAGCCACCAATAAGTCGTCGACGTATTGGATTAAAGCCGCACCAACCGGCAACCTAAACGCATCTAGTTGACCCTTCAAAGCTTGACTGTAAATCGATGGACTTTCACAGTAGCCCTGAGGAGCGCGTTTGAACCGGAAGCTACGTCCACCAAGAGAGAAACCGAAAAGGTCCCTGCTCTCTTCGGCAATCGGGATGCTGAAAAACGCATTTTTCAAATCAATCACCGAAAACCATGAAGCCGTAGCTGGAATCAGAGTCAGTAGCGCCGTAATGTCAGGCACAACAGGGAATTGAGGAACCACAATTTTATTCACCTCCCGTAAATCAATAACAAAACGATAAACAGGCGGTTTGGTAGGATCAGTACGTTTAAGAATGGGCAGTACAGGACTATTGCACACGTTTCCCCGAGTTTCTTCAATGACATCTTTCTCGATCAAATCATAGATGATCGCTAACAAAGCTCGTTCACCATCCAGGGAGATACGATATTGGGGAATACGTGGCAATCGCACATTCGATTTCAACTGAACAACATAAGGGGAGATATGAAGTAGGCCCACGTCGTTTGGACCCGTCGCCCACAAAGATGCAGGAAGAGAACTCAATTCCGGTGGAAGCTTATCGAGGGACAAGTACATGGGAGAGACTACCCTCTCTCCGAACGTAAGCTTTACACCCGCAGGAGAACAATACAAAGTCGCATACAAGCGTTTAAGCAAATCCAGACCCAAAAGATTTTCACCACAACCAGTGGTTAAAATCAACGGAGCTTCGAGCTCACGAGGCCCAATTTTAAGGGGCAAAGGGCGCGAAACTGGATTGCTAACGGGGGCGCCAGAGAATCCAACAGATACATTTGTTAAGCCAGACAAAGGTGCGCCAGGGAGTTTCGAATGCATGATAGAACTTTTCGCTGCACCAGTGTCCAACAGAAAAGGCTCAACGACGCCCGATGTAGCAACTGCGACGTAAGGCCCTCTCTGATCAACCGGAACTGATACCACTCCCTCTCCTTGTCTTTGGCTGTCCTAGTAATTACTATCGTCAGTTCCCTGATCGACGTAATAATCGTCTACATTGTACTGCGCAGATCGTCCTTGCGATGATCCACGTTGGTCGAAACAATTATTAGAATTTGATGAATGGTCAGAGCGATCATTCTGAGCACCACGACCTCTACCACGTGATGCGTGCTGTGCACCACCACGACCTCCTCTAGACGAATTACCACCACTACGATCATTTAAAGCAGGACAATTGAATTTAATGTGTCCCTCCTGTCTACAATAAGCACATTGGTTGTACCCCAACGAAGATCTCTGAAAAGATGAATCATTACGCGGCTGCGATCGATTTGATTGCGACTGCGATCTATTCTGCTGAGGCGCATTCTGATTAGAACGCGGCGGATATGCTTGTTGTAACAACACTTTAGTTTTCAGCTCTTTCGTCTTTTTATCGGCACGGTCATTTTCCTCTTTTTCTCTATTTTCGTAATATTGTGCCGTAGCCAATATCTGAGCTGAGGTAGAAACGGCCCACGCACTTTCTGAATTTTTCAATTTATTGCACAAGTCGGGCAATAAGTTCGATACAAATTTATCCACAAACAGCCTCTGTCCACCCTCAGTACCCATATCCTGCCCACTATGATCGACGAATGTTTCCTCGAACCTCGTAAAGAAGTCTGAAACACTCTCATCTTTCTTCTGCTTACAGGCTGACAACTTGTCCCAATTTACCCTCATAGCTGGCATAAGCGTTTTCATTAACGTAATGATTCGCTGGGGAAGAAGTTCAATCAACTGATCGGGTTTAGTAGCAGCCACTTGTCCAGCGTCTGCCGCTGTAATGGCAGCCCAATCACCACCTAATTCATTCGCGTGATCTTGGTGACGAATCTTGGCCCATACCGGTTGCGGTACGACATTGCCAAACAACATGTCGATATCGGCCAGATTCATTATCGTAGCGTCTACGAGCTGCGATAATTCTTTGTAATACCCCGCAGGATTTTTGCGAGGATCAGGCAAAGTTTGTTTCACCTGAAGCACTTCCGATCGTTTCCAAGGGAGGTGTATCCACACTCTCTGGAAATGTGCTGGTATTGGAGCATTAGCATTAGTATTATCAGCGGGTACCCAAACTGGCGGAACTTCTCGCATAGGATATTGGCCAGACCCATCTCGTTGTTCAATGTCCTCAACGAACAATGCATGAGGAATAGGAGCAGGACGAAGAGATAGCAACCGTTCAATAGCACGTCGGACATTAGTGTCGACTATCAGTCCAGTTGCGAACTGAAGCCGAAGATTAGACAGGGCGGTCAGCACCTCGTCAGGCGCAACAGCCGCTATCTGATCATGTAAGAACTTGCACATTTCATCAAACACATATCTCTGAGTAGGTATGTTGAATTGATCAAACGTTTCGAGGACAACACGAGGTGGATTTCTAACAGGGTTTATCATCCAACCCATCGCCATATTGTATAGCGCAACACGTTCTCTATTACCAGGAAGCTGGCTACGTCTCTGTGGACCATCAGAACCTGCAGACCCAAAAACAGGTCCGAGCGACTGAAAGAAGTTTGTCGCAAGGGGAGAATCACGATTACGAGTAGAGGGAGAAGAGTAAGACACAGGACTAACAAGAGAAGGAGTAGAGACGTTAGCAGCAACAGGGGTTAACAACACAGGAGCAGTAGCGTGAGCAGTAGCGGGAACAGGAGTATGTGGAAGCGGAGGAGCAGTAGGAATAGACACAGGCACAGGAGCAGGAACAGTCGGAAGAGCGGGTGCAGGTTGAGGAATAGGCGGAGGAATAACAAGTGGGAGAGCAGGTACGGCAGGGACCACAGGAACTGCGGTACCCTGTACGTACGGAGGTGGCGACTTCATAAGATAGGACATTAAAGAATCCTCAACTGCCTCTTCCTTCTTATCCGACTCCGTAGACAAAACAGGATAGCATTTGTCTATGGACATACGCTGTAATCTCTCAAACACTTCCTTATCCTTATCCTCCTTATCACGCTGAAACTGCTCAGCTTTCTTCACTATAGTAGCAACAGTATCTCGCTGACTACGTTTATTTTGTCTGATCTCTTTCTGTCGGGCTTCTTTGCGCCAGAACCGAAAGGCATCAAACATGGCCGGCCTTGATTTACGTTCGAACAACTTTATTTCCAAATTATCTAAGATCGACGCTTCGAAGCTACCGTGAGGTGGCCAACGAAGATCGCCGTCTTTCTTTGTATATTTGATCCAATAATCGTTAAAAGCAATCGGGCCTAGCCCATGTTTGCTATATAAGTCATAAGTAGGAGTTCCAACCGGAGGTATCGGACACGAGTCCTCCAGCCGGGAATCCGCACCACAAGGTCTAAAGCAACTGAACAAAGTACTGCGACCAGGCATCTTGCACACTAGCCGAGTTTCACAAACTTCAAGGGTTACGGGATTTCGGGATTTACCAAGTCCCAGCAAAGAACTAAACCCTCGGTCTTTGGCGGCTGCAGTCGTCAAACAAATACAACAACAACAAAGTACGCTAGCAAAGTGTCACCGACAAAAACACTCACACAGCGTGTACAACAAAGACACCCGCTAAAGTGTCTACAACAAAAACACTCGCTAAAGTGTTTACAACAAAGAACTCTGGGAGCGACCCACAAATACTTAACTCAAAGATCAATGGCGTCCTCAGGAAGGCCCGTCTATCGTCTCGCTATACCAAGGTCTACGCCAGGCGCCAAAACAGGTCTACAGTCAGGGTAGCAGTCCGTCGCAGCCGTTAGGAGGCGGGAATCTTCGCGGGAAAAGTCTTCGGGCCACTTATTTCGACAACAGGATCGATGAAGCGGGGTGCACCTTCCCTCGGAGATTTCACACGAAGTTCCTCACGATCGTCAGGCTTGGACCGGTACCACTGATGCAGCCCCACGTTGGGCGCCAACTGAAGGACTGGGTTCTTTGGACCCAGCGGTGCCAGGGCACAACACCTGAAACCTTCGTGGGTAACCTGCTCCGGCGTACAAGTCACAGAGACACGGGACACTTCCTTCGGCGTCAAAGAGTCAAGGTTTATTTACTGCAGGGAACACAGAAGTCACAAGAAGTACATCGAGTGTAGTTCGGGGAGACTGCTTCAAATTGTATTTGTGGATCGCTCCTTTTATACAGTTTCTACCCATAGGATAACATGATACACAATAGTTTACAACCTGGTTCCCACAAGTCGCTCTCAGAGGGGTCGCTTAGATCACTTTGAAACACACAAGATCCGGAACATAAGTGCGGAAACATTTGGCGGTTCCCAACTGTAAAAACCCATCTTCCCACCATTAGCAAATTCCAATCAGCAGTAAAGTAGATCGAAACAGGAACGAAGACAGGTGCAGAGGAAGACGGAAACAGTGGGGAGATCGGAAAGGGTGTAAAAGGGGAGTGTCGAGAAGCACGAGATACAGGCATCAAAGGGACGTGCCTAATGAGATGCACGGCTGAGACAATAAGCCCGTGCGGCAAGATGAGCCTCGAGCGGCGCCATCTGTTTTACAGTAGCATCCCCCTCGTCATAAAGACACTTTCAAAGAACATGTGTCTTCCGCAAATATCTTGGGAGTCCCAGGGTCGCGAAGCGGACAGCGTCCGTTCGCTGGCTACTTGAGGGCAAGAGACAAAATGGATGCCGTATCTAAGATGGAACCCGTGGGTACAGATGACAAACCCACATAACAAACGAACGGTTTAAGTTAGCACAACGAAACTGCGCACACTTGCTAAACTCGTCATTTGCGGTTCATAGATACTAGACTCGACCATATTCGTGTGAGTCGAAAACACCACTTACAATTGTCACGGAACCTCAGGAGGGACCTAGTAGGTGATCCACCCCTCAGATTGGGAATAAGAGTGGGAGCAGTGCCATTGCACAGCAGATCATCCTGAAATCAACTTTAAACAAGAAGAAGACTGGACTTCGACATTCTGCTGCTCAGAAGACTGAAGAGAATCTCCCTTGTGGCCTAGGAGTGGCCACCCTGTGAACACAGGCACCAACCAGCAACTCGACGTCTGCTTTGCCGCCGCCTCCCGCCGGAGCCCGAGCCCAGAGCCCGACAAGACCCAGACTCCCAGACCTCTCAGAGCCCGATCCACAGTCCCTGCAAAGAAGGGACCCGTGGAGGCACCGAGTGACGTGGGACCGGACATCTTGGAAGACACTCGAAAAGCTGACTGCGCAGCATCTGAGGCATCCTCGACGTTGTGCTTTGGGGACTGAGAACCCCCACTACCGAGCAGCCCTTGCACGGAAGATCAGCCCCCCAGCATCTCCACGATCTGCGTGGGGCCCTTTTGCATTGTGCCACTCGACGCGCCATCCCGGCCACTAGCCACGTGGTCAGCGGCCATCTTGGCGATGAAACCGACAAACTACACAGCGGGTCTGGTTGCTCCAGACTTGCCCAAGCTCCTGTGAAAAGGAGCACTCGCTCTGACCTTGCTGGTCCGAGTGTTAAGCATCTTTCGATTCCTACGTGGCTTGCATTAGCCAAGGCCTGTTTGCTCTGACCAGGTCGCCGACACCGCCAACAGCGAGAAGCCTGGTGGGACAGCTCGTGACCGACTCCTGGACGTCCTCGACCCCCGGTGTCCACGTGGCTGCAGAGAGAAGCTACCCGACAACGCCTGTTTGCACCCGACATCGCCTGGTTCCAATCTGGTTCCACGGTAGTCACTGGCTAGTGACTTTGAACATTGTCCACTCTGCTTTCAGGTCTTCACATCTTCAGATCCACCCTTGGATCCACCGGAACTCTTCACATCGAGCCGCCTGCAGCATCTT
This sequence comes from Lissotriton vulgaris, assembly GCF_964263255.1. NCBI lineage: Eukaryota > Metazoa > Chordata > Amphibia > Caudata > Salamandridae > Lissotriton > Lissotriton vulgaris. The sequence goes on along the minus strand of NC_141685.1, from coordinate 437,473,003 downwards.
CAGCTCCAAGCACCATCGACCAGTGTGACGAAACCCGACACTACTTCGACCCTGTGCACCCGCTTCCTGTGGGTGAGGTAACTCAGCTCCGCCGATGTTCCTACACTGGTACACATCTCAAGGGCCTGTGTCTTAAGTTCCAGCGTTCTAGGTCACTCGGAAGGTTCCTAACTATTTAACTATGTACTTTTTACGCACCATAGACTTTACATTGGAAAGTGCGTGCACTTTGAACATTGCACCCGAGTCCTGCGGGCCTTTCCCGACTTAATCATTGATAGTCTTGAATAGCTGTAGCGATTCCCAAGGCCCTAGGCCTGTTCCCATTCCGATTGGTATCTCTTATACCACTTTCTTAGTATATGGTTTAGGTGGCCCCTAGGGCTCATCCATATTGTGCAACTTTTGTGTATTTTAAACTGTCTTGTGATTTAACGCTTGTGCTTCTGTGCTCATAAAGAGTCCAGGGGATTTTATAGTTAATAAATCAATATATATTTTCAATATAAATCTGTGTGGTGTCCCTTTCATTTGGTATTCAAGGGGGTTGTGTATGGTATTACAGCTGGCTTCACATGCCTTTCAGAGTTTAGCCTAAGACTGCTTTGTCCACGTTACCACTAGGATAACTGGTCTACAAGGTTGAATTACAACCAATCATCATAAGGGCTGCTTGGCATGGTACAAAGTGATCACTAGAATTAGTGAGCATTATATACCAGGCCAACTTCTCACAAGCCTTACAATGGTACAGTTGCACCAGCAAAGATTAGCATTGGCAGGGGAGGCGTGAATATCCGGTTCACCATGATGCTAATGACGAAGGCCAAGTAGCGGCTCCAAGACGGTGTGTCAAATTCCTATGAGTAGGCCAGCCCCAGCATTATGATCCTGCAACTTGAGCGAGATTGGGTGGTCAGGAACACTAATCTCTGAAGTGGGTTGGTTTTCCACGTCTAACACCAAGATACGCCTTGTCACAGCGATTCCAGAGATTCTAAAGGGAAGGGCATCCGTGAGAGCACTGGGCCACGCTGTTAGATAACTTATAACAGACGAGTGAGGCTATCTAATGCGCCCTGGCACGGACTCCAGGTTTGGAGAAGGGCGGAATTGTCTCTGAGAGGGCATGGAGCCACTCTGTGGGATACCTAGAAGCAAACTAGTGAGGCTATCTAGTGCTTTGCACCGGCAGTCTATAGTCCTTGGGTGAATATGAGGAGTCGGGCTTCTTAACCCCTTCGATGCTGGTGACGGAACCATTCCGTCATCAGTCACGGTTGGGCTGTGCTGATGACGGGATGGTTCCGTCACAACCACACCCATTTCAGTGAGGGGTAGCACAGCAGGGGAATCGGGGCAGCAGCCATGTGGTTAAAAAGATGGCGTCTGTCCGTCAAGAGTAGGGAATGGAATCGTCGGAAGGATCTTTAGGCCCAGTTAGTGGTGTATAGTGGGTCGACATGTTTGTGCACGGGTGTACAGCCAGACATTCCAGAGCCTCCAATGGGGAGGAAGCGAGTCTGTGAGGCCGTTGGGCCACTGGAAACAAATACCTAGTAACAAACTGCTGAGGCTAGCTAGGGCTTGACACTTACAGACTATGGCTCAGGGGTGCATCTGGGGGGAATTGTGCTTCTTAAAAGAAGGCGTCCATTTGTCAACACCTGGGGATGAAACCGTTGCAGAGAATCTTCTTGCCTAGTTAGTGGTGTTTAGGGACAAGGTATGACCTTGCAGTGAGTTGGCTAGTTTTGTGAATTGTTTCAGGATAGGACATGAAATTTCAGTGTAGGAGGGTAGGGGGGGCCAGATAGTCGGTCAACTATGTTGGCCTGTGGCGGTAAGGTCATGATTGGTGAGCAGTAAATTTAAGGTCCTTAGGGGGTGGCGCCATTCTTTAATGGGGTCGCCCAAAGGCAGCGACAAGTGGTCTCTCCTAGAACTCCAGGCGCAGTTGGCTACATGGGTGCGGGCCAGGGGGGAGTCAATCTTTCTCTAGGCTGGTTGGCCACCCAGCACGTGCACAATGACGCCAGTAAACGGCGCAGAGATGCAAGGGCCCCCTTTAATGGGGTTGATAGAGCGTACAGGTGTAACCGGGGGGGCGGAAGTACCCTCACGGTAAACAGGCCCTCTGCGCATGCACACTCCGACAGGAGGGCGTGGTTAAGTGATAAGTATCTGACACCAGTTAGTGACCTTGCCGTAGGCCCAAATAGGATACGCAGAAAAGAAATAATGTATAATGTGATTGATACGTTAGATTCGAATAGGAAATACCTTGCACTAGAATACTGTTAAGGTTAGCCATCTGATATCTGTATATATCAATTGTAATCAAATGTTGTGTACAGCCTGTTGGCTACATGGGTGTGGGGCAGGGGGGAGTCACGCTTACTCTAGGCTGGTTGGCCACCCCACACGTGCACTATGATGCCGGTAAACGGTGCGGAGATGCAAGGGCCCCCTTTAATTGAGTTATTAGAGCGCACAGGGGTAAACGGGGGTTGGAAGTACCCTCCCCCATAAACGGGCCCTCTGTGCATGCGCCCTTCGACAGAAGGGCGTGGTTAATAGGGCGCCGGTTACTAGTTATCGCCAGACGTCGGGAGGGTCAGACGGTTTCAGAAACTTTATCATCATCAGAATTATCGCAACATTACATCGCGGAGATCGATCTGGCCCTACCATACTTTTAGATGCTCATAACCTGAGAGCCAGTATCTACAGCGCCGATATCTTTGCAGCTATCTTATTACCAGTTCCAGATACATATTCAATTCAAGCATCAACTGAAATTTCTACGTCGCTATCAACTATGTTGAAGGAGACAATATTTTAATCATAAAATTTTTGAACCTGCACTTTTTGTATTTTCGATCAGCTCCTCCATTCATCTCGAGCTGTTTTAAGTCAAAGACGGGCCAGCTGATGAAGGCTTACGAGTCGAAACTCGCGTAGTGTATCTACCGCTTTGCCTGCATCATGTTTATTCATCTTCTTCTTTCTAATTTTATGTCAAGTTATATGTATGTCTTTGCACCTTTGATGGAAAAACTCCAATTGATTTATAAATGCATCAAAAGGCTTCTTAAAAATATTTATCAGCAATCTTCTATAAAATTCATTAAAAAAATATATTTTTTACAAAACCAAACAAAAATAATACATTTTGAATACATGTATAACTATGTGGTCAATGATAATTTGTGTATAGTGGGTTCCTAGATTTCTATACCTTTATGTTTTGTGTGCACTAGTTATAGACCTTTTTCAAACTAGATTCCTTTCCCTATGTATAACTAGCGAATTTCATATATAGGGGTCCCCTACTTCCTAAATCACGTGGTTAATAGGGCACACAGGGGTAACCGGGGGGAGTACCCTCACAGTAAACAGGCCCTCTGCGCGTGCGCACTCCGACAGGAGGGCGTGGTTAAGTGATAAGGATCGGACACCAGTTAGTGGCCTTGCCTTAGGCCTAAATAGGATACGCAGAAAATAAATATTGTATAATGTGATTGATACGTTAGATTTGGATAGGAAATACCTTGCACTAGAATTATGTTAAGGTTAGCCATCTGATATCTGTATATATCAATTGTAATCAAATGTTGTGTAACGTTTTCTGCGCAATTGTGTAAATATTGTTTATTTCAATTTTTGATTTATTTTTATGCTTTAATAAATACGGCTGGGGGTTGTACGACCCCCGCCTCCAAAGAAAAGAAATCCCTCTCATGTCCTTTTAATGATGTTTATTAACGGAACCGGGGAGGGGGATCCTCCGGCAGTCTCTGGCCATATCCACGGTGGCGCTGGTGCTGCATGAAAAGAGGAACCGTGGATAACGAGCCGCTGTGTGCATGGGGCAACGCAGCAGGATATATTTTCCCAGGGTGCCCCCACCTCCGTGCACATTCCTGCTCACTCTGTCCCTCCCCCCCTGCTGCTCCCTCTGACCCAGGAGAGACACCCGAGCCGGAGCCAGAGTCAGGTGAGCGCATCAAACAGCCATGAACATTACCGGGGCCTCTGGGTTGCTCCTCATAAAATATTATTCCTAATCGGTTTTACTGTTTTGATGTTTCTATTAAATGCTGTTGTTGGTAATTCGCTTCCTATTTGGCCCCGGCCAGATGACGTGCATTATCTGTTTACTTCTCACATTACAATCACATTGTTTAATTTCAAGTGCGCAGAAAAAACATAGCGGCTGCGGTGGGTGATTGTCAATGTCTCACTAAAGGCCACGTGTGAAAGGGGCTACCATTGAGGGGGTTATATAGCGGGTTTGCCATTTTAGTTTCACTGCTAGTTTAAATTATTCGTTTTTTTTCCTGCTTGTGCATCCAAGGCTGCCTGGCTGCATTCACCAAAGTGCCCAGGGCGATGCTTAACTTGTAGCGCTGCTCTCTGGGGCACCTTGCAGCGCTAGACTCCTGCAGAGCCTCTCTTTCAAACTCTGTCCCACTTGACCCTGCCTGGCTGGAAGGACAGTAGGTTAGTGACCTTTCATTTCAGGGGTTCTGATGCATTTAAATATCTTTATAGAGCGTTTCATTGCTCAAAAGGTAGTCTGTTTCCAGTCACTTCATAGCTTGGTTTTACTTGGGAGAAAGTGTCACTATAAGTGTCACTCATTTTATTGTTGAATGTCACTCATTAGTACACAGAAATCATGGGAGTGGCACACATGTGCAATCGAAAAACTTGACAGCTCTGCTTTAGCCGTGCCTTTTCTCTTCCCTAGTGCAGGCTGCTCGAGTCCAGCAGAGAAGTTAGTCAAAAGAGAAAAAGGGCATCAGATGATGTTCACCCGCACTCTTGTGCTGCCCATGACATACCGAATGCCTATGTGTGCTGTTCACCCGCTAGCACATAGCTTTCATAGCGCATGAGCTCGGAGTGCAAAAGTATCAGCTGAGCTCAGTTAATTAATGCCGTCTACGAAGTCGAGGTGGGTGATCTACAGTTTATTTCATTTTGCTGTTCCTTTATTTTAGCCGTTTTTCCTATGGCAAGAGTTGTGATTCTTGCACCAAACTTAAAGCTGCTACGCTTTATCACTGCTGTATGTCAGTTTGTTTTACTTGATTTTTGTTTTCTGGAGACATGCACACGGACAGCAATGGTGCTTCAGCACAGGAGCTGCTAAAAGTGCGTTCGCGTTTGTAATTTAAATAAAAGTGCTGTCCTATATAGATTTTTTTCTGTTGCAAATGGACCCTTCCAGGATACCTTCAGACTTGGAGGAAGCATTCTAGCCAGGGTCCAAAGCCTCCAGTGACTATTCACAGGAGGTGGCTGGAGGCGTGCCAAAGTCCTGATTCGTAAAGATATGCCAGTGTCCATAAAAAGCGCTTCACACCATTGGCCCTCGTGACCGTGCACTAATCTGGCTTCAATCCCTTTTTTCCCACAGTCTCCAAGTGGTGGTGTTATTCCCATTTGACTCCTCCCTACATGTGTGGCAATGCACTGTCCCCATGGTTGTCCTCACGGTCCCCTAACATTCTTTTACAAGTCCCTGGCATGTCTCCTACACACTCTGGAGTGGGATTGTATATGATATGCGGAGCAGAAAACTCTGTGTGTGTGTCACAATAAGTGGCAGGGAAACAGAAACCCCATGACCTGGCTGCCGGTAAACCCCAAAGAGAAGCAAACTTCGTTTATTTAGAAAGTTAAAAGAACCCCTTAAAACTTCACCTAGTGGAAAAGAGTTGCATTTTTTACATAGGCAAATATTTTCTCCCTCTCCCGTCATTTTCTTTTGACCACAGGCGCCTCTCCATGTAAAGAACCCAGAGCCAATATTAGCCAATTAAAAGTCCCTACACAAAAACGTCCGCGTAACTGTTAATAACATACTCAGTCAAATCCAAAAGCTACAGTATATTCGTCACCAACTGTATTATGAAAATGATTGTGGTTCTGGGTAAATCACGTAATCTACCCGTCCCTAACAAAAATGAATGTGCTCTTGTGTAACGCAACAGGTGCTCATGTGAAGCGCTCCAATACCTTCAGGTCGAGTTAGCACTATATAAATTTCAGAGGGAAAAAAAACAGCAGTGAAAACCAGCCTAGCTTTTCTCAGAGCCGTGCCATCATGCTACATGATTTGCCCAAAAACATGAACATGACACCCAGCTCTCACTTTCTTCAAATGACAACACATTGATTCTAAATGAACTATGAGAACTGCCTGCCTTGCCTACAACGCCCAACACCCCCAGAAATCTCTAATTTCCAAAAAGTTATCTCTGTACCCTGCAGTTCAAGAGGTGTGCCTTGCACAGAGCCACCCTTTTCAGGCAAATTTCAGAAAGTGCTGACTTAACCTTCGACTTGTAAAAATCTATTTGGACCTCATATACACTGTACGTACACTGCCTATATACCATGCATCACTGAAGAAATTATGCAATAATAAAAGCAAAGCATTCCATAAACACCGGTAAAACACAGTTTCAGTTGTTTTTTATGGCGCAAAAATGAGTAACCACCTGAAAGCACTGTTTTTTTGAGGTATTGAAATCACTGGAAAACACTGAAAAAACACCACCAGAATTGCCCAAAAATAGAAACTGAAAACAGGAAAGCCTAATTATGAGACAGGGAGTCAACTCCATCCAAATCCGGAACCTCCTCAAATGCTGAGTCTGTTAAATCAACAGCTAAATTGTTTGTATTGTCTTGTAAATATGAGTTGACATAGGCGGGCCCCTAGGCACCGGAGCCAAAAACACCTCAGGAACGGCTCCCTCCCCTGCAGAACCCTGCACCTGAGCAAAAATATCGTTCGGGCTATTGTGCTTTGCAGCTGCCAAAATTTGCACCCCATCACTGTCATCACCACTGCCACTGGAATAATCCACCAAAACAGCAAAGCGTCTCTCAAAAGACACCGGAGGTGCAATATTAATTGAAGACATTCCTTCAAAATTAGCAATGTTTGTGAGTACCTTGCCACTGACGTGCGCTCCCTTAAAAACTGACAGAGGTGCTGGCAAAACCAAATGTTCCCTCACCCCAATGTCATAACAACCCCCCCTCCCTCTGCTTGACAGGGAACTTGTTGTAGTAAGGCTTCTGGAGACATTACCACCCCTCCCCTGTATTATCCTCCTAGCACGACCTATGCGCAGAGCAGATACCGCCCTCAACTGACCTGAAGCCTTGTCAGGAAGCGAGTGACATCTGGTAGGCTGTGACCTGCTGGCTCCACTGTGTCTCGCCGCACGACCTCTATGTTGCAGCATCGATGGTTCCACCTCAGCACGACCCACAGCCCCCTGCGACCGGCACTTCGCAGGTAAACAAGCTGCCACTGCTTCTGAAACTCCTTGGGCTGCCATCTGCTTCGGGCATCTCCCCACCGCCGCTAAAACTGTTGAAACACCAGGCTGCAATAGGTCCTCACGACCTGCATCATAAATAATGCGCAGTGCCTCCTTCAAAGCTTCTGACTCTGCCATCCTAAAGCAAAGCCGAAAGAAAAAAACCACCAAAAACTAGCAGAAAATGAGGTGTTAAAGGCAAAGCTTGTGCCACAAAAACGACAACCTCCCAATCTCCTCACATATTAACCCACCAAAAAACTAGCAGAAAAATGAGGGGTTAAAAGCAAGGCTTGTGCCACAAACCAACAGCCTCCCAATCTCCTCACATAAAACCCCCACCAAAAAACTAGCACAAAATTGAAGGGGTTGAAAGCAAGGCTTGTGTCACAAAACAAAGCCTCCCTATCTCCTCACCTAACAAAACCTCAGTTTTTCCCTAACCACCGCCTGCCCTGCTTGCGCTGATAAGCCCCACCCCCTGCCTGTCTAGAGTCCTCACGCGCTGTGTGCACTGTTCCACCGCGCGAACTTCCCCAAGGGGACAGCGGCTCGTGCCGCGATCCCCTTGGGACCCCATTGTGATACATGATCTAAGATGGCGCCCCTGCTGTCTGATTCAAACAGACCATCACGATGTTACCGATTCCTGAGTCGCATACCTGGATCTTTAAATAGACAGGCTGGGCTGGAGGAAGCCGGGGTCCAGACGTGACAGATGCCTAGCATTGTGGTAAGTGAGGATTTTTTCGCTGGGCTGAATGTTATGTCCACCCTAATATGTGGGGTGGGAGCTTGTTGTGTCCTAGCACACACAGGCAAGGGTTAAATTTGTAAGCCTACACTAAACACCCACCCACCACTGATGTCACGACATCACGTGACACAGATAATAAAGAGGGCCGAGCGCTCGAGCTCGTGGCTCATTAACCAACTATACATCCGGTGTACGTGTCGCAGTTATTGCCACCATGTGGGCCTAGGGCCCCACGACATTACATTGGCGACGAGGAGTGGTGGCTGTGTCCACGCATGCCACAGCCATTTTCGTCGTGGGGGAAAGGGGGAGAATGCTGCCCGTGTGAAGGGCACACCCTGGTGAGGAGGCGCCGGCCGCCGAGAGGCCCGTGGGGCGTGTGCTGTGCCCCGGGCCGAGTCATCGATACAAAAAGCGGACCGGACAGAGCCTACCTGCACCGGCCGCGACTGTGCCCCGGAGAGTAGTGCCGGCCGGGCGGAGCCCACTCGCCACGGCCGCAGCTAAGGAAGGCCCTTCGGCTGAAGGTGAGCCCGCCGGGAGCGAGCAGCGGCCCCAAGTTCAAAAAGGCCTGCGGAGCCCACCCGCAACTGTAGCGGCGCCCTGCCTGGCATGCAAGAATGAAGCAGAGCCCACCCACGACGCTTGCCAGACCTGAGGTGAGCCCACAGGCTGCCCGTGACTGACCAGGGTGACCGGAGGTCCGCGGGAGTCCACCCCGCCTCCGTGACTGCCAGGACTGACGAGGGGGAGGGAGCGGAGTAGCTAACCGCCTCCCGACCCCCCTCGCAACGTGAACAAAACCTGCCTGCAAGCAGAGCCTACCCGCATGGCCATGGTGCCCTGCCGTGAGAAATGCGGCCGAAAATAAACTTTAAATAAAGCAGTGCCAGCGGAGCCCACCCGCGGCCTGCCTGAATCGTCCCCTGTCCCCAGCCCTGCGCAGCGTGTGAGTAGTGAAGCTGCCGCGGGCGGGGAGAGGGAAAGTGAAAGTAACAAGCGGAGCCCACCCGCGATCACAGCGACGCCCTGCCGGGCATGGTGAAGCTAAGCCAGCGGAGCCTACCCGTGGTCTGCAGTGTTCCCCGACCCCGCCGCCGGTCTGATGAGGAGCTGCTGTGGCGGTGGGGGTGTCAGGAACAACACGGACAAAGTTTTCCCCACCCACACAGCAACCCGAGTAAAGCTGGCCCCCCCACACAGTGAGTGAGGTCCGAGACTGCTGCGAGGGGGGGGGCCGTGAGGAGTGGTGGTGTGCGGCCCGCGGCTGCGAAAACTGAACGGGCAAGATCACTGCGGCAAAAGACCAAAGCGGAAGGCAGTGCTGACGCCGCGCACCGTGATGCAAATGGAGCTGCGGAGGGGAGGGAGAAGAAACTGCACACCATGACTGCCGGCACGAGTGAAATACCCCCTTGTGCAGCCCCACCTCCTAAGTGGCAGCAGAGAGAGGAGACCTACTGGGCATCCACGAAGCCTGCACCATAAACACTGTTGTGCCCAAACGCAAAGAAAGAAATGGGATTTACCTGGTCTGCAGTGACTCCAGCCCCCTCCTCTCATGCACACCCCAGGGAAGGCAGCAGATTCTACAAGCCCGGGACTTCAAGAATGAAAGTCACCAAGAAGAGGCAAGCAGCTGCTGAAAGAAAACCAACAGCCTACACTGCCATCAAGTGGACACTGGATGGTACTGCACCACAAGACAGCACAAGGGACAGCCTACAGGAAGAACAAGCCTGCAGCGACGCGGACGAAGACGGAGACCCATCACCACTGCAGAAGTGATGCCTGTAGCCACAGGTGTTCATCGCAAAAGCAGGAGAGACAACAACCTCACGCTGGACGTCGAGGGAGAGTCAAGACGTCTACCGCAAGCAGCAAGATCCAAAGGCAACCGATAGAAGAGCGCAAGTGTACCCCGGACACGGACAGTACAGGACAGTGCCTGAAAGTAAGGAAGCCACGCCCAAAGCACCAGAAGACTTGTGAGGCAAGTACCCAAGTGTGAAGAAGAAAAGTGCGATACGTACGTGGAAGAGCGACGACGCCAAAGAATCAAATGAACTGCAAGGAACAAAGCTACACTGAAGATGTATCACGATGGTACCAAGTGAAGCCAGAATTTGCCACTGCAATGCACACTGACGTGCAACGGAAGAGTAACGCAAAGTTACCCCGCAGCCAAAAGGAGGCAAAGCAACCAAGCATGGTCAACGCCCCAAGAAGCTAAAGAGCCTCACCAGAAGCGAGCACGAGAATTGCATCCACTGGAGAAGGTCCATGGAGCGGTGAAGTAACCCTCCGGAAAAAGCAGAGCACACGAAGAGTGCAGGCGAAACTGCGCCAACGAAAAAACACTGCAGCAGAAGCACATGGCGATCCCTATGATCGCGGATAGCAAGAAGACTCACGAAGAGCAAGCTGTCCACCCCATCTGGTAGCAAAGAAGAGCGCCTAAGAAGAAAAGGATGATCCGACAAGCCAGAGGGGCGCCCAAACAAAAAGCCGACCTGCCAAGAGGTTGCCGGAATGCTGACCAGCCATAAAGGCGCAGCGAAGAAATTCTGCCAAGTCAGGATGAATATGTCCTGCCAGAAGACGTCCGTGAACTGAGAGATCAGAAGACCTGGAGAGACGGACGCAACACCAACAATAACTATAAGTAATAGGAGGCAAGAGAGAAGATCGTAAAGACCGGTCCAGTCACCGAAGAATGGAGAGAAGACAGAAGACCAGACGGAAACAGGCGGAGTGCACGCTGCTTGAAGAAGCCTGGTCAGCAAGACAAAGGAAGAAAGGTAACCGCACCGTGTCGCGAAAAGGAGAAGGGAGAAGAGTGGCACAATGCCATGAAGAAAAGAACTGAAGTAAGAAGTCATGTGGCACAACGCCATCATCTACAACTTCTGGAAAAGGTGAAGAGAGGTGTAACAAGTCCACACACCTACAAGAAGAAGAAGAGGTGACACACCACAACATCGTGTACAGTGACCCGCACGTCCAGGAGAACACTGATAGCACCAAGAACAGAACAGGCACCTATTTACAAGACCCCGACGACCCGTGGACGGTAGGAGAGCACAGGCCCGACCATTGGCAACACCCACCTTTGGGATTGAACGGAAGTCTGGAAGCGGAGGGAGCTCAGATGGCCTGATTAAGGAGAACTGACCATTCCACACCAGCCCGTTGAGATCCAAGGGGCAAAGGCCTCAGGGACACCGGTGGCAGAGGGTCCCAACACGAGAGGTGAGTCCATCGCTGTCTAACCTGCACGTCCCAGGAAGATGAGGAGCTTGTGCGCAAAGGCAAGAGTCAACAACTACCCTTCAGGTGGAGCTACGGACTTTGTGAGGTAGTACCCCCATCGTCTCCTCCATTCACACGCAGACTGTGGAGTTGGAGCAACTCTGTGGAATAATACCCGGCCCAGTGGAAACCTGGTGAAAAGGGCCTCCGGAACATCTCGTGGCAGGAGAACACCCGCGAGAGGGGCGTCCTAGTGAGAAGAATGTCCTTCGAACACTCCATCCTTTGTAAAGTAAAGCCAAGCTGCCTTCAGTGAAGAAAACGACGGACCAGCTGAAGACAACATCATCCAAGTCTAGCATCTGGTCATCCTGTTTGACGTCATCCTCAAAAGCAAGATCTCAGTGGACTGACCAACACACTTCCACGGCGCAAGTAAAGAAGAGCACGCCCGTCGAGAACCAGGACGCCAAGAAGAAATAAAGTCTCAGCAGCACTTTCCACCGTCGTCATCAAGCAAGCAGCTGAAGAGACTAAATGTAAATTTGTAATTAGTGTATATTTATGTACTTCCTCCCACAGATTCGGACTTTTGTCTTTCCTTAATTTTTATCAAATTTTGGGAGGAATGTTGTGTCCTAGCAGACACAGGCAAGGGTTAAATTTGTAAGCCTACAGTAAACACCCACCCACCACTGATGTCACGACGACATCACGTGACACAGTTAATAAAGAGGGCCGAGCGCTGGAGCTCGTGGCTCATTAACCAACTATACATCCGGTGGACGTGTCGCAGTTATTGCCACCATGTGGGCCTAGGGCCCCACGACATTACAGGAGCTGTGATCGGGAAAACCAATGCGACCTGTGCGCATCTTTTTGAGTTTGTAAATTGAGAGGTGAGGCTGGACGTCTCCAGGAGTTAGGTTTCAGAGCACATCAACTCCGGCGACACATGATGTTGTTTAGAGGATTTAATGTTATGCCCGCTGCCTATGTGGAGTGCGACTTGCAATAATAGTGCAGCAGATAGCGGGGTGTGGACTTCTCTTCTTCCCCCGTTAGCCATACCATTCATAATCGGCAGGCGATGTAAGGCAGCTTTAACATGGTTACCAGCATCAACAGGCAGGTACTTAAGTCTCTTTCAACAAGATAATCCACTGCAACGCCCTGAGTGTATGAAAGCGGCGACTAGCACGCAATGAGTGTGTACAACAAGTAGCATTTAGAATAACCGTAAATATCTGGCTGTATACACTTGTTTGAGATATTGATTGTGCTCTATGGTCTAGATACTAAATAGAGAGAGGAGGGGCGCACAGTGCCTTGAGATGGAGTGATTTGCACACTAAAATATCTTTGTATCTCCTCTATTGCACGCTGTTTTAATTCCGTAAAGCTGTATACATGTTCTTCCCATTCATTTTTGCAGGCGACTGAGTGAAAACCTCTCCAACGCATCTGTGCTAGAGCGCGCAGTTTTACCCAGGTCACCCGAGTTACCAATTCCTTCACACGCACTGGGCCCTTGGCGTGAAAAGACACTATTTATTATTTCACTAATTTTATTGGGTGATCCGGGTGAGGATTTCTCCTCCTGCACGCTGCTAAGAGTAATAAAGTTTGGATTTACCTCTGCTTACCATGCACCTGACTTACCACAGGCACAATTCTTCCGACGGACCTAGAGCTATTAGGGAAAATAGTAGACAGGCCTAACATCCAATACACTTAAAATCAGTAATATACTTTCCACAATTCTGTAAAATGACCACAGACACCTGATGAAGTTAAAATTTTTATAAAAGTATTCAAAGAGAAGATGCCAGGATAATAAGCGATACACAGAGTAATATATCAAACATTAAAATCAACACCAATAGGTAGCTTTGTATCAAAAATATGACCATTAGGATATATGGGGAGACTAAAGGTAGGAGTTTTAGAGCAAAACTAGTCACTGCAATTTTATACTAGAACATAGGATTGGGAATGACCTAGAACATGTACTTAACCTAAGTATTTAAGCTATTCTTTGCTAAGTTCACTGCAAACCACTAAAGGAAAGGGGGAAAAACGGGAACATGCTATGGTTTTATAAAATCAATGAGTTCTCTAAAGGATGGGGGGGGAGAGAAGGAACCAACTAAAATTCAGACACATATAATTGCAATGGCAATAAAGCAATAATACAGGTAAGAATGCTTTACCAGTTCGGATAAAAGAGAGAGAGAGAGAGAGAGAGAGAGAGAGACGTAAACCCACAATCTATATTTACCTAGATCAGATCGAAGACCAACCCTGGCCACGGGTCAGTTGGGAAGACGGGGACAGGGACCCTCAGAAAAGGAATGCCAGAAATGCGAGCAGGTACAGCTCACGGACAGTAAGGACAGGATACCCCTCAGGTTCAGGTCAAGGACTGGGCCTCCCAGGGTACGACCAACACCCACAGCTTCGGACAGCAACGCCTGCGTTACCCCCTCCTGCAAGTAATCCGCCAGAAACCCCGATTGGATTTTCGAATTCCCCAGCAAAGTGCTTCGCCAGCACTTAGGATTTTCCACCCCTTAGGAGATTGTGGAAAGTATGGACAAAGTGCTCCGCAGCACTTTTCAGAATGAGCACCTATTGAGATTGTAGGGTCAGTGACAGGTCTGCTACTCGGACAAGTCGGACAATTTTCCTAAGCTAGACTAGGGTAATTATACAGTTTGGGGACCCTTAGACCACCCACTAATGTTGCAAGTGACAGTTTCCCACATTGTGATTGGTCAGGAGAGGTGGTGCGGTCATTACCACCTCCTAGAATTCAGTTTTCACATGATTGATATTCAAATTTGAACACCCGCCCCCCAGGTTCACGTTCCCATGCATAGAATACAGCAGTACAGGACAGTTTTACAATAGGTAGCAACAGTATTGCTTCTTTCAAGGTAAGACTCCGTATTCCCAGCGATGTTCCCAGGCGCATTGTGCTTCAGGAGCCAGCTGGCTAGGTTTAGCTTCTGCGCAGTTGGAACTTTCTCCGGTCATGTGACGGGGCCCAGCAGAGCTTCAAGTATGGCTCCGCTCATGATTACCCAGCCCACAAAGACGCGGTACATGAAAAGTAAGCGAAAACAAATTAAAATCATACATAAAAATGATCGCACTGTATACCAAGCTAAAACTTAACCAACCCTTACTTTATAATGACTATTGCATTAAGGATTAATGCGAAAGAATAGATAGGCTGAAAGCTGCTGCAGTAAGCAGAGAGCGTGGTGAGAGACAAGCGGCCATGTTTGCAACAGTGCGCATGAGCACAAAATCCCTCCAGAATGCGAGTGCGTCACATCACATGGGTATGACCGACGCATGCGCAGACTGAATTACGGCAAAGCAGCCATTTTCAGTGCAAGCTTCGTTAGTACGTGAAAAGACAAACAAGCAAGCATCCTAGGGACACCCGCGTGTAGGGGAAAACACTTTACAAATGACGAACAAAGGTGTTAATATTATTATGCAATTTTAGACAAGGGTTTTGCATACGAGCAAGGCGCTATACGTGCGAATCCTTGCTCCATCAATCCCCTCTTTGATGATATTTACTATCATCACTACATGAAGGAAACAGATGCCAACTTTTCTCATTCATTCATATCGTCCATTTCAATTTCAATAAACTTATTGTTTAGTTTTCTTTCAGCTTCCCTATGAGAGTGGTGATTTTTCGCCTTTTTATAAATTGCACTCTTCAGCTCCTCTAATTCTAATTCATCAATGTTTCTTTTCACCCCCCTCGGATTGACTGTATATTTCTTTTTACACCTTTGACATTTGCAGCAGATAAAAATGATCAATACAATCACACCTATTATGACTATTGGCATCAGTATTTTCCACAAAATATTTCTACCTAGATTAGTAAACCAACTACCTATAGAGGAGAGACCTCCAGTCAGTCTCGTCCAGGCACTGTCAACCTCTAATGGTTTGAGTTCTCTTTCCAAATTAGTTATGTTCTTCACATATTGTTTTAATTCGATACTTTTATCTGGAATGTAGGTGCAACAATGTTGCGCTTTCAGCATTCTACAGACTCCGCCCTCTTTTGCTAATAGGGTGTCAAGGGCAAGACGGTTTTGTAAAACCATTGATCTGATCGCAACCATTTCAGTATTGACCAGCAGGAAACCAGCAGCAGTGTCCGTTGATAACCGGTCCACTACTGTAGACAGTTTGCAGATTCTATGGGTGTTCAGAACTACCCCCATTCCAGGTATCAGTGCACTAAAGATATCACCTACAATTTCGCCTACACTTTCGCGTCTACTACGCACTAAGCCATTAGTTTCATCATCGCTTCCAGCTGCGTTATTCACATGGTATATTTTCGGGAAAACAATGCCAAAGTAGCAGCTTCCATACCAGTGATCCGGCAATTTGAAATAAGCCTTGTTCCCACATATATAATATATTCCGGGAAACACAGGTTCTGACCCATTTTTGAATCCCCAGCCTCCAATTACTTTATAATTATGTTCACACTCGCTGGAACCGATGAATACATTGTTATAGTACTCTGTCTTTTCCCTATGGATACAAAGTTTCCCCTTTCTTTCAAAATCCAGCAACAAGGCAGGACTGGCTTCGCCTTCTGAGGTGTTATCCATGTGCTCAGCCCACCTAGGGATTCTATCCTTCTCGTCATTTGCCTTCTTCTGAAACTTTTCTCTCCTTCTGTCTGCCATCTTTATAAACATCTTTTCCTGCTCTTGCAGTGAACAGGTCAGATTGTCTTCTCTTGCTTGATCTAAGTCTATGTTACCTATAGTCAGGAAATATTCTCCCATATAGCGGGTCACATCACTTGTAGTATGTACACGGTTCAAATGTCCTCTAACAGGAAGTTCAGAAAATACTACGTCATCGTTTGAATAATAGTACTGCAAGGTGCTTCTATAGAACAAGCTAGCTAATATACTACAGGAGATTCCATAGGTCAAAGGTAGATGGTGGTATGTCACGCCTTCAGCCACTGAGGTTGGTAGCTTCATGCAGACATAACAGTCCTCTATTTCCATAGCTTCTACATAATGCACTAACAGGTTAGCAAAAACATTTAGATGCGTCCTGTTCTTCATTCTGTGAAAATGTAGTCCATCCTCATCTGGTGCTTCTAAATTAGGTCGTGTGTGTGTCAGTCCTACTCTTTTGTCGCGTCTTTCTAGTCTACGTGGTGTTTCTGCAGTCTGTACAACCCCTACGTCCACTGCTTCGGGTTCAGTAGGGGACAAGTTTGGATCTCTACTTATCATAAAGGGCAGAAAAACTGTTAGTCCTATCCACATTACTATTAGCATAGCTACACTACACAAGCATATCTTACAACATGTTTTGAGACACCCACACCGGGATCTCCCAGAGACACTCGGATCAGACATTTTTAGCTTACAGGTGGCTTTTGCTACCCCTCTTCGTTCCTTTGTACCAAAGGCTCACTTCAGGGGTTCTCTTACGGAGGGTCTTCGTCCGAACTCCGATCAGCAATAGACTCGTTGTCACTGTTGCCACTGTGGTGAGGCTCGTCAATCTCCTCCAACACAAAGTACGTCCATTCAGGGCTCCGATACAGTCGGTTCTGTTTCTTTATTCTGTCGCTTTTTCTCAGCGATTTTCCTTGGGCTGCACTTCTTTCACTTTGAGCCCTTTTTCGGTCTTTATCGTTTTCTCCGACTGTCTTTAGTCTGAGCCTTAGTCTCTTGACGTATCTGGGTTCACTTCTTCCTCCGTGCCTCCCAGTGGTTGAGGAGACTTCGCCTTCCTCGTGCACTCTTTTCACTTTTTGAGGTGGCACTTCTGTTTCCCTGCCTGTCTGACTAGTTCCAGGTCTTTCGTCTATTTCTTCTGCCTGGTCCCTATTCTGTCCCTGCTCAGATTCAAATCGCACTTTCTTTTTGTTTCTGGTTACTGTTGTTTCCGTTGTCTGAGCACTTTGATCTAGTTCTATCTGTTCCTGTTCATGCTCTTCGATCTCTTCGTTTTCTTCTGCATGAACGTCAACTCTAACTTCTAACTGTCCCTTTCTCGGCTCCGGAGTTTCAGGAGGAGTCTCGAGATCTTGATCTGACCCTACTTGGCCTATGTCCTGATCAGGTGTGTTGTGGCTTTCGTTGACCTGACCTGCTCCTTCTATTTCTGTCTCACCTGGACTATCCCACTCACTGTCTAAGTAGGAATATTTCCTTGTTCGTATTGGATCATGAACTGGTTCGTCGGCGGGATACCATTCAACGTCTCGACTTGTGCTCGGCAGTTCGATGTCAGCTAGTTCCGGATCTTCCTCCTCGGAAGTCTCTTCAGCTGTGCTGCCTTCAGCTCCAGTCGCGTTTTCTCCAGATACCCGCTTTGTGTGGCTGGCGTGGATCCACTTCGGTACACCAGCGCACTTCACAGCAGTGGTAGTGACGAGGATCACTTGTCGTCGCTTTCCCCACCTTGGCTTCAGGCAACTGCTCCGGGTGTGTTTCTTTAACACCACCCAGTCTCCTGGCTGCAGATTGTGTGCTGGAGTCTTTGGCCACTCGTCTTCTGTCTCTCCAATCTGCTGAGAGAGAGAACGCACTTGGTCACCCAGCTGCTTGCAGTATTCTAGCACCATATCATCAGAAATGCTTAGCAGTTTGTTTCCGGGTACCCATGCCTGGCGCATCACTCTTCCCATCAACACTTCATGGGGACTTAGGCCAGTCTTTCGATTTGGGATACTTCTCAAACTCATCAGCACCAGGGGTAAAGCTTCTATCCAGTTCATTTTTGTGGAATCACACATTTTTCCCAGTCTGGACTTCAGAGTGCCATTTATTTGTTCCACTACCCCAGAAGCCTCTGGGTGGTAGGCACAGTGCAATCTTTGCTTCATTTTGAAGGCTCTACAAAGTTCCAATAGGACATCGTTGGCAAAATGCCCACCTTGGTCTGTTTCGATCGTCTCTGGGATCCCATACCTAGGTATCAACTCCCTGAGCAACAATTTGGCTGTGGTGATAGCGTCATTTTTCTTAGCTGGATACGCTTCCACCCACCTGGAGAATAGACATACTACGACTAGGACATATCTATATCCTTTGCATCTGGGCATGGTTATGAAGTCTGCCTGCATTCTAACGAAGGGACCTACTGCCTTTCCAATAGTACTCTGTTTCACTACTGTCTTCTTTCCTGCATTGAATTGCTGACACACTAGGCACCTCTGGCAAAGCCTTTCCGCCTGGTCCCTGAACCTTGAATTACAGAACACTTGTTCAAACACCCGACACATCGCGTCTCTTCCCATATGTGTTGGCTCATGTATCATTCTGACCATGGGGTCGATCAAGCTATCAGGCAGTACAGGCACCCCATCCGGATTTACCACCACACCATCCTCTCGCAATTCGCATTCCTTTGCGGCCCACCTGCCTTTTTCTTGCCTGTCTGTTGCTTGTTGTATCTCTTTTAATTCTTCCCACGTTGACACATTATCAAACAACATAAGTTGGCAGCTGGTTCCATCCCACCGGGCAATTTGTAGGGACATCTGGTGACGGGCACAAAATTGTGCAATTTGGTCAGCGTACCTATTACCGGCAGTCACATCATCATTTCCAGATCTGTGAGCCGCACACTTGACCACAGCCAATTCTTTGGGCAATTGGATAGCTTCTAGTAAGTCATGCACCACCTTCCCATTTCGGATAGGTGTGCCTGAGGAAGTCATGAATTCTCTTTGCAACCACAATTGGCCGAAGTCATGAACAACCCCGAAACAGTACTGACTGTCTGTGTAAACAGTAATTCTTTTGTTTTTTCCCCTCTTGCATGCTCGAGTTAATGCGATGAGCTCCGCCACTTGTGCAGATTTCACCTCGCGCATGTAAGATGCCTCGATGACTCCTGTCAGAGTAACCACAGCATAGGCAGCACTCAGACTCCCACTTTCATGTCTCAAACACGAGCCATCCACAAACATTGTTTTATCCCCGTCACGTAATGCTATTTCACGAATGTCAGGACGGGGCTTGGTGCTGTATTCAGTCAGATCGATGCAATTATGTTCCCCGCCCTCATCAGACTCTCCATCCAGAGGGACAGGTAACAGTGTCGCAGGATTTAGGACACTGCACCGGGAAATAGTTACATTTTCAGCACCAATCAAAATTCTCTCATACTTAGTCAGCCGACTAGGTGTGAGGTACTGGGTCTTAGTTCTAGTCAGTAGGATGACAACAGAATGAGGAACATAGACAGTGACGGGATGTCCCATGACAATGCTCTCACTCTGTTCCAAACTGACGCAAGTAGCCGCAACGGCTTTCAAGCATCCAGGCAATCCAGCGGCCACGGGATCTAGGGTGGCCGAAAAGTAGGCTACTGGCCGTCTGACTGATCCGTGCTCCTGGGTCAGGACTGAAAGAGCACAATTTTCTCTGGAGTCGCAGAACAGTTCAAAGGGTTTAGTGTACTCAGGCATACCCAATGCAGGTGCGGTACATAGACAGTTTCTCAGAGTTACCCAAGCATTCATGCTCTCACTGTCCCAGTGGACGGGGTCTTCCACTCCTTTCCTTGTCATATTTATCAGGGGTCGGGCTAGAGCCGCAAATCCTACAATCCATTGCCTGCAGTAACCCACAACTCCCAAGAACATTCTCACTTCTTTCTGGGTTGTGGGCAGTTCCATTGCTTTAATTATTTTGATCCTTTCAGTAGTGACCTTCCTGATTCCCTTTTCTATCTGGTGCCCCAGATATTTTACTGAGTTTTTACAGAATTGTAATTTGTCAGGCGACACTTTATGTCCTCCTTTTCCTAGGTGATTCAGCAAAGCAATTGTGTCCGTGATACAGTCAGACTGGGTTTTAGATGCCACTAACAGGTCATCTATGTACTGCACCAAAACAGACTCTCTCGGCAGCACTAGGGATTCAAGGCACTTTTTCAGTATTTGGTTGAAAATCGATGGACTTTCGGTGTACCCTTGAGGGACACGATTCCAGACATAGATATGGCTGTCGAATTCAAAACTGAAAAGGAATTTGCTTTCTGGGTGCAATGGGATGGAAAAGAATGCGTGGCACAGATCGATGACAGTGAACCATTCTGCGTTCCAAGGAATCTGGTAGAGTATCACTGCAGGGTTGGGTACAATAGGACAGCAAGGCACAACAATTTGGTTTACCTTGCGCAAATCTTGCACCACCCGGTACTTCCCACTAGGCTTTTTGATCCCAATGATAGGCGAATTACAGGGGCTGCTCAACACTTCTTCTATTATTTCTGCTTCCAACAGCCTCGTGACTTCAGTCGCTACTCCTGCCTTCACTTCTGCACTCATTTTGTACTGTCTGGTTTTGGGGTATACAGCATTTGTTTTTATTGCTATTTTAACCGGGTCCACATTTGCCATCAGGCCTACATCTTTTCCCGTGAAATCCCACACTTCAGGTACTACTCTTAGCTGGAGTTCCTCAGGTAAATCCTCAATTGTCAAAGGCTTGATATCAGCATCTTGTCTGACTAACATCAGTTTGTACAGGCCATCTTCATCGGGGGTCTGAATTTCAACGCCATTTGGTGTGCAGTAAATGGTACAACGCATCTTGCACAACAAATCACGTCCCAGTAGATTTACAGGGCTGGAATCACAGACCACAAATCTGTGCATTTCCTTGAAATTTCCTATGGAAATCTCCATGGGTTCAGTTACAGGGGTACGTATTATCTGATTCGAGACTCCCACTACTTGGATCGCTTCTCCCGAGAGGGGTAGGTTAGGAACATCCACTGTTCTTACAGTAGATCTGGTAGCACCAGTGTCCAACAGAAAGGTGACGTCTTTTCCTTCAACCTTTCCTTCAATGTATGGTCCAGTCTGGTCTACCGGTAAGGAGGCGCCAAGTACGCACTCCTCATCCTCCCCTCTCAGGCCCCGTCAATCTTGATCTTCACAAAGGAAGGTATCACTTAGCAAGTACTGTGGAATGACTGCATTTCTTTCACTCTCAACCTCCCATACTTCCGCCCTCTCATTCTGCTGACCCTGACTCTTAAAATTCTGTCTAGGAGCGCGAGGTACTGGAGGTAATTTTACCTGTTGCTGGGTTTTTCTTGTCCCCTCTTTCGGCACCTGTGGATTTAAACCATTTACAGGGGCATTACCAGCCTGTAGGTGTGGACACTCGTCTCTCCAATGCCCCATCTGGCCGCACCCATGGCACGGAAACTTTTTCATGGCCTCTTCACGACTCATTTTAGGTCTGGGCTTTCCTCCCCCCCCAGAATTGGTATTCGGAACATTATTATCAGAAGTAATTTTACTTAACTGTTTTTCTTGCTGTTCAGCTAATTTTACCTGAGCCCACATCACTTTCTCCTTGAGGGCTTTCTTTTTATTTTCGATTTCATCTTCGCAGTATTTTGCATATTTCAGGACATCATCTATTGGTTTTCCCTGCCAACTGATTTTGTTATCTCGAATCCATTGTGAGATTTCAGGCCTTAATCCTAGCACAAACCTATAACTGAAATGCGTCATGTCTTTCATGTCTACATTATCGATACCACTGTAAGTTTTGAATACCTGCAGTAACCTTTCATAAAATGAATGCACTGTTTCATCCCGTTCTTGGGTGGTTCTATCTATTCTGGTCCAATCTGTTTCCTTTGCTGGCACCTTTTTCTTAAGGTACTGTATGACCTGGTCATATTTCCTCATTACATCCGGTGAAGGGGCCCCCGTTCTCTCATCTCTGGGATATTCATCATTTGGCCAATCAATTTCTATCTTACATTCGGTCCATAGATCTACAGGGACCACAATGTCGAAAAACCCATCCAGGTCTTTCAGCAGACATTTCTGAACTTTTATGAAACGTTCCACCTGTCTGTACCAGTCAACTGGTTTCTCACGTAGTTTCGGGAAGTCGTTTGTAAATGACACAATGTCTTGTCTGGACCAAGGGACATGGACATATTTTCCTCCCGGGACCTCTCTCATGGGGCACAATTTTTCTGTTGGGGTTACTTCTTTTAATACGAATTCTGAAGTTACGGACCCAGCCCTGCTGCCTTCCTTTTTCTTTGCCCACCTGGTTCTCCATTTTCCCACTTCGCCCCATTTCTGCAAGATTTTCAACAATTCTCTTACTTGGATCTGTTTTCCCATCACATTCAGGCTTTCTAAATCCTTGTCTGAGAAGTCTACTCTGTAAGGTTTCTGGAGAATTTTTGAGCGACTAACATCAACTCCCATTTCTGTGGCGGCATCCATTATCTTTTCATGGAGCACCCTAGCACTCCGGGTAAGATTTTTACTGATGAATAGTAACTCTTCTTCATTATACGAGCTCAGGCGCTCAACTCCCACATTCCCAGCCATCATTTCTTCTATTTCTATTCTTAATTTATATATTTCCAATGCTTTAGGTTGGGGAGCGGTCTCCTTCTCTATCTCCTTTGTCCATCTGTCTAATTCTTCAGGGGAGACTAAAGAGGCGTTCCTAATTCCAGATGCACTTTCAATCACCACTTCCTTTTGCCTGGGCTGACTTCTTGTCCCTACTACACTGGCCCTTGACTCCCTTATGGGCAGATCCATCAAACTTCCAGATTCACACTCACTTTCCTGATCTTCATCTATGAATACTTCCTTCCTCGGGGTCTGGAAGCTAGGAGTAGGCAGTATTGGGGTGATAACAGGAGGAAGGGGACTAGTCAAGTCATTTTTGTACATTGGGATAGCAGGACCAATAGTTACCGGAATGGTCAAGGCCTCAGGATGGGGATGCATCTGGGCAATGGTTCTGACTAATTCCTCTCGCTGTTTAGTCAGGGCTTCTCTCTCCTTTTCCTGCAACCCCCTTCCAGCAGAGTTGCCATGCAATACCTGAGGTACTAAGGACGGATAGATATTCGGGGCAGTCGGGGCAACCAATCGAGGGGGACTTTCCCCGAATGGCTGATAATTCGGGACTGTGGGCTTAGGTCTGCAAAACTCATCCCTTCCACTATATTTACTGCTTGTAGCTGTCCCGTCTGAATCACTTTCCCTCCTACTTCGGGGGTAATTGGTAACAGAGTTTTGGGAATGCGCCGAATCTGATTCTGCTACATAGGGAGGTGGATCCTTCATTAACAAGTCTTCCAGGTGTTCATCTTCCATATCCCCCATAGGTGCTAGGTGATGGGTCTTTTCTTTACATTTTCCTCTTTTCTCCTCTAATACCCCCATCATGGGGAACAGCCCTTCAGTTAACATAGACTGCCTCCACTGTTTCATTTTCTGCTCTTTGGTTGGCGTTGGAAGTCTGGGATACCACTTACTCACTCCCTTATCCATTCGTGGTTTATCTCGCTCTGCAGCCTCAATTTCCCATTCCTCCAAAGCTTCGTACTGGGTCAACCTAGGTCTAGGGTGTAATTCGTTCATGCGGGTCCTTAAGTTAAACAGGATCCGACCATTAAATGTACCTTCAACAGGGAATGCTAGGACTCCGTCATCTACAGTATACTTTGCCCAATTTTCTAGCCAGACACAAGTGTGATACCCTTTATCAAACAACATGAAAGAGGCAGGGGTATTTGGCGGGGGAATGAGTACGCCTTCCCTCGTTCTAATGGGCTTGTCAGTTTTGAAAAAATTCTTTACTTTATCCGAGAATGACAATTTTCTCTTTATTCCATACATCATGTGCGGTCTACCTCGTAAAGTCTGCTCCTTATAAAATCCTAGGTATTTTGGATTTGGTATGAAATCTGGATACCACATACAACTCTCCAGATTCGCTTCTATCTCGGCTGGATTAATTTTGTTTACCTTTGTGCTTCCAATGCTAGCGCGACTTTTATTTCGCACCACCCAATCAGGTCCGAGAATACAACTACGGTTAACCAATGGGTGCGCGGCCTTTTCGCAAGACAGAGTCTCACGCTTCGGCACTCACCCCTCCTTTACAAATTCAGCTCCGCTACCTTGACCAATACTAGCGCGGCACGAAGTGACGTCAGAGCAGCTCTCCGACTGACTCCCTCCTTCACAAGGTAACGGAAACTTTTTACTCTCTCTAAAGTGCGAGTGCAAGTTTTAGTCAATAACACACAACGTTTGCCACTATGTCTGAGTGTTCTAAAGAGAGAAAAGACTTTTCTTTCGCTACTAGTAAACCACTTCTGTCTACTTTTCATTCACTCTGGATAGACTTCTTTGCCTGTCCCTTCACACTAGTAAATCTAGAACCCGTTATTCTTCTGACTCATCCACCTTGATCGGGGATATGTACTGAGCCAGGATTTCACCAGCGAACTATTTTACTTACCAGACAAGCCTCGGAGACCCTACTACTCCTTCCGTATGCGACCCTTACTAGGTGATATCGCAATGAAAGTTTTATAATGGACTCGTAGCTATCATTCACTCCAGAAACAAAGGTCCTAATTAGTGCTTCCAGTTATCCTTAACCCTGCACTAATACTTCAAACTTAGTGACTTCAACAGCTAACCGGATTCTACTCACCGTTAGCTAAAATACTTCCCCGGGGATTCGGACTACACTGAACATTTACAAACAATTCTGGGTTAATTCAACATGCAATATTTATAGCAGTAATGCAAAATCATGTACATTTATATATATAAAAAAACACATTTCATAAATTTTGAAAAAATACAGTAGAAATCAGCAGCACGTTTTATTTTCACGGTTTGTTTATGCCTATCCTGTCTACCTAATCTAACTAGTCCAAACCATCCTCTGGCTGCCAGAAATTACTGCTAGAGCGCGCAGTTTTACCCAGGTCACCCGAGTTACCAATTCCTTCACACGCACTGGGCCCTTGGCGTGAAAAGACACTATTTATTATTTCACTAATTTTATTGGGTGATCCGGGTGAGGATTTCTTCTCCTGCACGCTGCTAAGAGTAATAAAGTTTGGATTTACCTCTGCTTACCATGCACCTGACTTACCACAGGCACAATTCTTCCGACGGACCTAGAGCTATTAGGGAAAATAGTAGACAGGCCTAACATCCAATACACTTAAAATCAGTAATATACTTTCCACAATTCTGTAAAATGACCACAGACACCTGATGAAGTTAAAATTTTTATAAAAGTATTCAAAGAGAAGATGCCAGGATAATAAGCGATACACAGAGTAATATATCAAACATTAAAATCAACACCAATAGGTAGCTTTGTATCAAAAATATGACCATTAGGATATATGGGGAGACTAAAGGTAGGAGTTTTAGAGCAAAACTAGTCACTGCAATTTTATACTAGAACATAGGATTGGGAATGACCTAGAACATGTACTTAACCTAAGTATTTAAGCTATTCTTTGCTAAGTTCACTGCAAACCACTAAAGGAAAGGGGGAAAAACGGGAACATGCTATGGTTTTATAAAATCAATGAGTTCTCTAAAGGATGGGGGGGGAGAGAAGGAACCAACTAAAATTCAGACACATATAATTGCAATGGCAATAAAGCAATAATACAGGTAAGAATGCTTTACCAGTTCGGATAAAAGAGAGAGAGAGAGAGAGAGAGAGAGAGAGACGTAAACCCACAATCTATATTTACCTAGATCAGATCGAAGACCAACCCTGGCCACGGGTCAGTTGGGAAGACGGGGACAGGGACCCTCAGAAAAGGAATGCCAGAAATGCGAGCAGGTACAGCTCACGGACAGTAAGGACAGGATACCCCTCAGGTTCAGGTCAAGGACTGGGCCTCCCAGGGTACGACCAACACCCACAGCTTCGGACAGCAACGCCTGCGTTACCCCCTCCTGCAAGTAATCCGCCAGAAACCCCGATTGGATTTTCGAATTCCCCAGCAAAGTGCTTCGCCAGCACTTAGGATTTTCCACCCCTTAGGAGATTGTGGAAAGTATGGACAAAGTGCTCCGCAGCACTTTTCAGAATGAGCACCTATTGAGATCGTAGGGTCAGTGACAGGTCTGCTACTCGGACAAGTCGGACAATTTTCCTAAGCTAGACTAGGGTAATTATACAGTTTGGGGACCCTTAGACCACCCACTAATGTTGCAAGTGACAGTTTCCCACATTGTGATTGGTCAGGAGAGGTGGTGCGGTCATTACCACCTCCTAGAATTCAGTTTTCACATGATTGATATTCAAATTTGAACACCCGCCCCCCAGGTTCACGTTCCCATGCATAGAATACAGCAGTACAGGACAGTTTTACAATAGGTAGCAACAGTATTGCTTCTTTCAAGGTAAGACTCCGTATTCCCAGCGATGTTCCCAGGCGCATTGTGCTTCAGGAGCCAGCTGGCTAGGTTTAGCTTCTGCGCAGTTGGAACTTTCTCCGGTCATGTGACGGGGCCCAGCAGAGCTTCAAGTATGGCTCCGCTCATGATTACCCAGCCCACAAAGACGCGGTACATGAAAAGTAAGCGAAAACAAATTAAAATCATACATAAAAATGATCGCACTGTATACCAAGCTAAAACTTAACCAACCCTTACTTTATAATGACTATTGCATTAAGGATTAATGCGAAAGAATAGATAGGCTGAAAGCTGCTGCAGTAAGCAGAGAGCGTGGTGAGAGACAAGCGGCCATGTTTGCAACAGTGCGCATGAGCACAAAATCCCTCCAGAATGCGAGTGCGTCACATCACATGGGTATGACCGACGCATGCGCAGACTGAATTACGGCAAAGCAGCCATTTTCAGTGCAAGCTTCGTTAGTACGTGAAAAGACAAACAAGCAAGCATCCTAGGGACACCCGCGTGTAGGGGAAAACACTTTACAAATGACGAACAAAGGTGTTAATATTATTATGCAATTTTAGACAAGGGTTTTGCATACGAGCAAGGCGCTATACGTGCGAATCCTTGCTCCATCATCTGCATGTGTTTTGCTGGTAGGGGTCCACCTGGTAGCCACATGGTAATTACATTAAGCACCAAATGGATCTAGGTGTTGGGGTGATCTGATATCATACTCTGCAAATACAAACTCATTGATGGTTTTTATGCATTGCAGTCTCTATGCTTTAAGCTGCCCCCTTTTCTCTCCCTTTTTAATCTACAGCTCTGTTGCATCATTGATGGGGAAAGGGGTCCCCGTTCCCTGATGAATGTGCCAAAAATGAAGTGGCAATGAAACATGTTGCCCATTCAATCTAAAATGGTCTAAAAGGGATATGGCGTTTTTACTATGAGTACAGGTACTACAAATTAAAAGGCGAGTGCTATGTGCTTTTCCATAAATCATATTAAATTTGTTGATGAGGAAGATTCGCCTCCTCCTCATCGATGATCTATAAGGAGCACATATGTCTAGATGTGCATATAAAAGCGTTTGTTAGAGTATACGCACATATTCCTTTCTCTATTATGGACATTGTTTTTTTTAGGAAAGTGTTGATGATGAGACAGGGCCCGATTCACAGAACTAACTTAAGACAAAATCCTAAACTTACTACTTTTGGTATTCACAGAAGTTAGGATTTTGTCTTAAGTTTGTCTTAAGACAGACTTAAGACAGACTTAAGACGGTCTTAAGTTAGGATTTTGTCTTAAGTCTGTCTTAAGACAAACTTAAGACAAAATCCTAACTTCTATGAATACCAAAAGTAGTAAGTTTAGTATTTTGTCTTAAGTTAGTTCTGTGAATCGGGCCCATTGTGAGCAAGTTGGTGAGAACCTGCCAATCGCTCCATGGTGGCTCCTTACGTGAGGCTCTTCCTAAATCACCTTTTCTGTACTTATCTCTTAACATGTGAGAAACACATCGTGAACATAGGACATGCTTATTTACACACCTAGACACTTCCCACTGGAATGAAAGCTGTAGAGAGCCCATGAAATAGTAATATAATGTGTATGTTGCGACAAGGACTTTTTTTTATTAGGTAGAGTAGACTGGAGGGAGTCCTTGTTTGCGTATAGTTCCTGCTAATGCTCCTTTTTAGGTCTCGTGCCTAGTGTTGCAGTGTGCAGCATTGCTCGTGCAGTGCGAGACCTCATGTAGGGGGATTTGAAAGCTGACTACACGCTTGTGTGTGTGCTTTACCTCTCGGCGGCTGCAATTGGCTTTTTCATGCTTTTTTTAAAAAAAAGCCAGCACGCAATTTGGCAAAGGCGGGCACATATTCCGCCTTTTTCTCTGCCCATTCCTGTTGGTGTCTGTTACGCGCATCAGCGCGGCACAGACAACAGGCTCCCTCACCCCCTCTCGCACCCTGGTTGTTTCAGTCGACTACTCGTCCAGATCTGCCCGCTGTTTCGCGAAGGTTCAGATGTGTGTGGCTTCGGCCCCCAGGACCTGCAGACCCTGCCAGCTCATGCAAGCTTCGACCCACGAAGAACCATAGGGACCAGGAGAGACGCACTCGGTATTCCGGGATCACACGACCCCCAGGACCCGTACTCAAGGCTTGAATCGACCAGCTGACAGGTATCTTTAGTTATAAGTCTTTATTTTATTTAATAAATGTACTTCGGTCTGGCTTGGCTGTTTCTACGTTTGCTGATTTAGGACGCTCTGACTCTAAGCCATTTCACCGAAAGTTCGTGCACCTCACACTTAAATCAGGCATCAGTCACTGCCTTGTATCGGCATAAAATGTTTACAGTCTAGTACGATTTAACGGTCCTACCTAATTTATACGTTTATCTGCATTGTTTATATTTATGAACTGAAAGTATACACTTGTGGCAGCGCTCTTACAAGCTTTTAACCAATTTGTTCGACATAGTCAAGTAAGTGTAAAAGTATAGTGTTCTCATAAAGTCAGACACCAAAATGATTAGTGTAAGACAGGAAGTGGTCATGGTATTGGGGATATTTACAGAACAGCTGGGCGGAAGTCCAATTCCATTGTACCTCTTATGTGAGCAACTTGAATGTCGGGGTTAAAACCAGAATGAGTAGGTATACCATTGGTCTCTTATTTGTTATTAAAAAAAACACGACAAGAAAACAAGGCACGTGCTTTAATTAGTGTTACCATATTTTACTCTCGGCGCTGCCCTACATACCTTGTGTGTTATTGCCCGGTGATCTTCATTACTCAGCGCCTTGTTTTACTTGCCTGCAAGCAGGGTTGAGCATTGTGGTCATTTCACCACACAGGTTTCGCCTCTGGTTCTCAGCTTTTGCCAGTTAGAAGGTACCAGTAGCACATTTTGTATCAAGACTAAGGCCCAGTCTCACGTTTCCCTAGTAATTTCCCCAGAGACCGTTCCTTTTTCCACATGTTGCCACAGCTTACTCAGCAGATGTCCATTGCTAGAGGCCTAGTATGCACCAACACTCTGCCTTCATATCACACTCTTCCATGGATGCTTCACTGAAGCTCCCTCTTCCAATCCACCACACATATCTTCTTCACAACCCTCCTTCCACACAGACAGACCTCTACGTACCTCTTAACTTAGCCTCATCTGGCGAGTTACATCACTTGGGCCTTGGGCTCATTCACAACATAACATGAATCCTCACATTTTACACACACACTCTCCCCATGTATTTCAAATGCCACCAGCCCCCACTGGTTATAAGGTTCAAAAGGCCGTGGACTATTAAATGGGTGAAATTAGTAGTAAGAGGGTTCTATCATTGTATCTATCCAGCACCTCTTCGTTCAGTGCAAGGTAGCACCATTTTACCTTGGCCATTGAGCCGTCTGTGTCCTCCTTGTACCATCATTGGTTGAAATCAGGGCTTTAAGTGTGCCCGGTCTTGCCAGTGCTCAGCACCGGCAGTTCTTGAAAGCAGAAACTGAAACGGGCCCCTCTTGTTTCCCCTAACCTGCACCACAGATGCCCCTTATTTCCCCTACCCTGGATTCACAGATGCCCCCTTTTCCCTACCCTGGCTCCATAGATGCACTCTGCACCCTGACCTCATAAATATGTAGATTCCCAAAGCTATTTTGCACTGAAATTCAGTGTTAACTCTCTATACACCTCAGCCACTGGGCCAAAAATGCACCTCTTTGCATTTTCCACACAAATTGCTCTCCACTTACACAATAAATGGGCCTCCTCTTCACTGTTGTTCTTTCTTTACTACGCATGTACAGATAAACTCGGGGATTAAAGTAGGCTCTGTTGTGAATGTTCTTAGCACTGATGGTAAAAAAACTAAAGACTTGACATTGGTCCCTTCTGGGCTCTGCGTTTCAGTCCTGGACAATAGTAACAAAACTAGCATTAGCAATGCAATAGGTCTCGCATTTGCGAAAGTTTGAGCTATTGGCATTGTAAATGACAATGCCTTTTATTTATGCGTTTGTAAACCTGCAAGCTGTGCCTAAACGAGCACTTTGTACTTATAGTCCTTGCTTATGAGAAGCAAGGCTGGCAGCCTCCTTTACTGCAAGCCTTGCTTCTCGTAAGCAAGGACTATACATACAAAGTGCTTGTTTATATGCCGCTTGCAGGTTTTCAAAACAAATGAATAAAAGGCATTGTCATTTACAATGGAGTAGCTCCAACTCTCGCAAATGCGAGACCTATTGCATTGCGAATGCTTGTTGAGGATGAGCCTTCACTTACCTGCCAGACCCAAAGCCCACTCTACAAGAGGCAGGCAAGGTGGCAACAGCAGCCCTATTAAGAAATGTCCCCATCTCCGAAATCTGCAAAGCTGCTACTTGGAGTTCAGTGCATACTTTCACAAGGCATTACTGTCTAGATATAGACACTCCTTAAGAAATCTATTTTGATGATGATTACAACTGCTTTTGTTTGCTCTTGATTCGTCCACAGGTGTGTGGGATGAGCGTGCTACTCTGTTCATTGCTTATGACTAATGATGAGGATCCCTTGGAAGAGAAGGACAAGTTACTTACCTGTAATCCTAGTTCTCATCCAGGGGAATCTTCAACAAAGTCATAAGCTACCCGCCTTCCTCCACTGATGAATCTTTCATGCAGCAGTTCATACATATCTTTGTTCTGGTCTTTTTGTCACCATAATAAAGTACTGACCTAACTGCCACCTTTGTGGCGTGATGGGATACAGAAGGTCCTGGAGGTCTCAAAGGCACGGTGCCGGTATTTACTTGTAATGCTTTAAAAGCTGCCTATTGGCTAACTATGCCTTTGAATTCCCATGCAGTTTTTTCATTCAAATAAGATCGTGTTTGCACCTTATGCTTTCTTTTTCTGATGCACAGAAATTCTTGAGTCCGGTGAGAAGTTCATTAAATGAAAACCTTGAATATAGGCTGCATTCATATATGTAAATATATAGGTCTATAACAGTCTGGTAAAGTACTACGTACATTCTTCATGATATCTATTATGTACTCCAGGGTCCCCACACGTAGGCGGGAATATTCTTTGCTCATTACTTTGAGGATTCCCCTGGAAGAGAACAAGGATTACATGTAAGTAACTTATCCTTTTTATTTTGCTCTCTTACCTTTTGTCCTGAGACCTGTATTGTTGTTCTAGATCAACTTTCACAAATTGGCATTACTCCTCAGGGATCTTCCTCCAGTCCCACTCCCCAGTCTGGTAATGTCAGTAGGGAGGACTTCAGCTTTAATGACTGTCACTCCCAGGGCAAGGTTCTCTGAGGTTTTCTTTACTAGTGAAGGGAATGCCTACCACCTCTTTCACTCTAATACTTTTCAGAAGCACCAGGTGGCTGTTTCAATCCTAAAACAGGACTACAAAGAAGGAGGCATGAGTTTGAAGGATGCCTTTGCTGTAGCTGTCAAAGTGTTAAACAAGACAATAGATGTTAGTAAGCTTTCTGCTGAGAAAAGTAAGTAGATCCGACAAGAATGGTGGTACAGAGGAAGTAAACTCGTAAGTTAGCTGCTGCAAAGTACCACAAATGGAAGGGCAATAACGTAGTGCCCTTCACAACTAGGCCACCCTAACAATCATGTGCGAGGCCCCAACAAACTCTTACCCAAAACAGAAGGGGTCCACGGCCCAGTCAGCGCGCCGCTACGTTCCCAGCACTGGTGTAGCCAGCTGCCCAGGTGAGTTGCATTATTATTATTATTATTATTATTATTATTATTATGTTTCTTATATAGCGCCTGAATCGACCCCCGAAGGGGTATCTCCGCGCTTGCCTTGGGAACCCGTCCTGGCTTTTCCCTGTGAGATAGCCCCTACAGGGCATCCCCAAGGTGAAAGCCAGGCATCTCGCCGCGGGGGGGCCGTTGTTGGGATTAAGCAAGCTTAATGCCCAGAGTTGCAGAGTGTGAACCCATGATTAGGTCAGGCACCGAAGCTAGAATTATCGAGTCCATGGACATTTGAGCTCAAGACCCTGCCGCGTCGGGAATTGAACCCTGGTCCCGGGTCTGACCTCTGCTTCAGGGTCTGCCTGCTCTAACCAGTGAGCCACACTTCTCCACATTAATGAGCCAAAAAGCTTGAGAGTCGACTTACAGCCGTCGCGTCAGAGAGTCCCGGTCTGCTGACAAGGCTGCGAGGCGCGCATGCACACACAGTGCGGCAGCTGAGTGAGCCATTGCTAACGTCGCATGATTTAAATAAAATGCGTCACAGCGAGCCGCGCTACATAACGCACATTTTACCAGCAGCAGTCTCTTGAAAATAAACGTACTTACATTACAGGGGGTGAACGGCAGATGGGAAATGCGGTTTAAGGCCGGGACGCACCCCTCCTCATAGTGAGTTCTTCACGCCTCAACTGCCAGCTGCAGTACTGTAGCGTGTGCCTGGGCTCCAGCCACCGTCGCATTCATTCAATCACCGCGCCGCTGTGAGAGTCACAATTGCCCACCAGACTGCCGGTGCCAAACCTGTAGCCGTAGCCTCACTCCCGCCACCGCAGGAGGCGGCAGTGTAACGTAACGTCCCGCAAAGCGAAAACAGCAATTGAGCACGGCCTCTACTGACACAGATCACTATCAGAAAATAAGGCAGCGCCCAAGAATACTTTATACATTGTATCCAAGCTCCGCTTCAGCCAGCCCCCGAAGCCTGCTTGGAGCAGCGTGCTCCTAACAGTGCCACTCCAGCCATTAGACTTACAGTCACAATAGCAGTGCTACGGCTTGACAGCCCAGGCAGAAGCTATGCCTACAATGCGTTAGTCTCACTCCCCTTACGTGATACTTGGCAGAACTGTGAATGAAATACAAGGGCCTGACAGCTGTGGCTGCAGGTGAGTAGCGGAGAGGCATTGAATTCCGAGGCCTTAGATGTGCACCAGGTAATCTCCCATGTCTACCTAGGCCTGGTAGGGAAGGAGAGAAACTACTAAACATACAAACTGGACACCTGTTTTTTTCCGTGTAAATACTGGATATTTTACCGATTTATCTGGGTACAGTGAAAACATGTAGGGTATCCTGTTCCACCAACCACTCCCTCACCACCCTTGATCATAACACACTACAGTGGCGCCAGACCCGTGCTGCTGGCCTGCAGAGAAGCATACCAATTCAGATCCTTTGAGGACTTTTAAACATCGCAGCATTGATATAGGCCCCATTGATATACTGGAACTCTGCTGCAGATCAAGGCAAAGCTGTAATTAGCATTGTTGGACACATACAGAATTGATGGTCGCCCATGCTGCATTGTGGAGTCAAGAGGTAAAAGTTAGGTTTGACTAGCATGGAGGGGCCACTCAGCAACTAAATGTCGATACCAGCCCAACAGCTTCAGTTCACTGAGTCTTTCATGGGGAAACCGCAAAAACACACCAAAGAGCAGGACACCATGGCGCATGAAGCAGCACTATAAGCCACCCTCTGGTAATGGACAGGACTGAAAGTGTTGATGTCTGCGATAGAGGAGAACACCTTAAAGTCTCCCACTGATGTTGCTTCCAACAGAACAGATATTTCAGCCTTCAACTTTGCCTCATTGAGAGAGCGAGAGAAAGAGTCGGATAAGTGCATCAGACCATAACATGATACGACTCTGCCTGGATATGGGTATTTCAAGAATCAATCAATCAATCAATCAATCAATCAGAGCATTTGTAGAGCACACTACTCACCTGTGAGGGTCTCAAGGCGGTGAGCGGGTGGAGGCGGGGAGGTGCTGTAACTGCTCGAACAGTCTTGAGAAGTCTTCTGAAGGTCAGCAGGTCCTGGGCATGTTGCAGGTGGATGGGGAGGGTGTTCCATGTTTTGGCAGCAAGGTAGGAGAATGATCTGCTGCCGGTGGTCGTTGGATGGATGCATTGAATGGTGGCGAGGTCAGCGGAGTGAAGCTGGCCGTTTGGGGTGCAGAAGGTGAATCGTTTGTTGAGGTATGCTGGTCCAGCATTGTGGAGTGCTTTGTGAGAGTGGTTGAGGAGCTTGAAGGTGATCCTTTTGTTGATGGGGAGCCAGTGCAGGTCTCAGGTGGGCAGTGATGTGGCTGTGGCAATGAATGTCGAGGATGAGGCGTTCGGAGGCGTTCTGGATGTGTTGAAGTCTTTTCTGGAGTTTGGCTGTGGTTCCCACTAAGAGGGCGTTGCTGTAGTCAAGACTGCTGCTGATGAGGGCCTGGGTGACAGTTCTTCTGGTTCCGGTGGGGATCCATCTGTAGATCTCGCGAAGCATGCAAAGGGTGTTGAAGCAGGAGGAGGAGACGGCATTGACTTGCTGGGTCATTGATAGTGAAGAGTTCAGGATGAACCCCAGGTTGCGTGCGTGGTCTGTGGGTGCCGGTGCAGCTCCCAGCATGACTGGCCACCAGGAGTCGTCTCAGGCAGAGGGGGTGGAGCCGAGGATGAGGACCTCCATTTTGTCTGAGTTCAGTTTCAGGCGACTGTTCTTCATCCATTCTGCGACGGTCTTCATTCCTTCATGGAGGTTGGTTTTAGCGGTGGCGGGGTCCTTGGTGAGGGAGAGGATCAGCTGGGTGTCGACGGCGTATAAGATGATGTTGAGGTTGTGCGATCGGACGATGTTGGCGAGCAGTGCCATGTAGATGTTAAAAGGGTCGGGCTGAGGGATGATCCTTGGGGTACGCCGCAGGTCATCTTGGGGGCTTCGGATTGGAATGGAGGGAGGTGGACTCTCTGGGTTCTGCCGCTGAGGAAGGAGGTGATCCAGTCCAGGGCTTTGTCCCGGATCCCTGCGTTGTGGAGGCGTGTGCGGAGGGTGTGGTGGCAGATGGTGTAGAAGGCAGCCAAGAGGTCCAGGAGGATAAGGGCCACGTTTTTGCCATTGTCCAGCAGGGTCCTGATGTCGTCGGTGGCGGCGATTAGGGTGGTTTCGGTGCTGTGGTTGCTGCAGAATACGGATTGGGATGAGTCCAGGGTGTTGTTCTTCTTGAGGATCGGGTCAGTTGCCTGCTGAAAATCTTCTCGATGACTTTCGCCAGGAATGGGAGCAGGGAGATGGGCTAAAGGTTCTTGAGTTCCTTTGGTTCTGCCTAGGGTTTCTTGAGTAGGGCGTTGATCTCGGGGTGTTTCCAGCTCTCCGGGAAGGTGGCAGTCTCAAAGGAGATGTTTAGGATCTTCCGGAGTTGGGGTGCACTGATGGTGCTTGCTTTGTTGAAGATGTGTTGAGGGCAGGGGTCGGATGATGAGCCGGAGCGGATGGCGTTCATGATTTTGATGGTGTCGTCGTCGTTGACGTGGTTCCAGGAGAGCAGGAGGCTGGTGAGTTTGAGGTGTTGGTGGCTGTCGGTGGGGTCTGGGTGTTGAAGCTGTGGTGGATCTCTGTGATCTTGCGGTGAAAGAAGTTGGCTATGGAGTCGTAGAGGTCTTGAAACGGCGGGATGTCATTAGAGCTGGATCTGGGGTTGGTGAGTTCCTTCATGATGTTGAAGAGCTCCTTGCTGTTGTGCGCGTGTTGTTGGTGTGTTCCTTGAAGGCGGTCTTTTTGGCGGTTCAAATAAGTTGGTGGTGCTTGCAGCTGGCGTTCTTGAGGGCTGTGTCTTTGTCCAGTGTCCGTTCTTGGCGCCACTGCTTCTCAAGTCTTCAGCCCGTCTGCTTGGATGCCTGGAGGTCGGTGGTGAACCAGATGTAATGTAATGTAAACCAGATTTATAAAGCACGACTTTTGCCCAGGGGCATCTTGGCGCTATAGAGTTCTGACCAAAGGTCAGCAGGGTAGAGCTTTTTATTAAATGTCAGCAGGGAAAAAAATTATGTATCCTGTGTAAAAAGACACGTTTTTAGTGACTTCCTGAAACTGAGAAGGGTGGTGGTGTTGTTTTTAGAGAGAGTGGCAGACTATTCCAGAGCATTGCTGTCACCCTGTAAATACTTCTCCCGCCCCACGTGCTTTTTAGGTCTCGCCTGTCGATGCGCATGCGCATCGAGCTTGCGAGACTATGGGGGCTTAAACACTCTTTAACTAACTTGCAAGGAATCGTGGCGATTCCTTGCAGTGCCCGTGAAATTCAAGCTCAATGCGCATGCGCATTGAGCTTGAAAGCGCGTGCACATGCCCCCAGCCGCCTGCCTTGCATGGATTTTACCTCAGGTGCACTCCTCCCACACCCCGCTCCGCCCCCTCCCCTGCCTGCCGTGTCGCATTTCGTCACTTCCCTCAGCCGCACTCCAGGCCCCTGCTCTCTCCCCCCCTCCTCCTCCTACTCTCCTCCCCACTCTCTCTCTCACAGCCTCCACCACGCTGTAAATAATTCTTTAGAAATCTTCCTTTTAATTTGCGGGTCTTGCTTTATCTCCCCCAGCTCCGCCCCCTCACTTCTTGGTTGCACGGCTGTTAGGCCGTGCCTCCCCTACTCTCCTCCCCCCTCCTCCTCCTACTCTCCTCCCCACTCTCTCTCTCCGAGCACAACCTTGCCGCAACTTTAAGTATGTGAGACAGCATAAACAACCAGAAAGGGTGCAGACGCTTTGCCCAGCAGATGAGATGTTAACTACAGAA
This sequence comes from Lissotriton vulgaris, assembly GCF_964263255.1. NCBI lineage: Eukaryota > Metazoa > Chordata > Amphibia > Caudata > Salamandridae > Lissotriton > Lissotriton vulgaris. The sequence continues at coordinate 437,435,804 of NC_141685.1, read as the reverse complement.
AGTGAGAAGTCATCAGTTTTAAAATGTCAACACACCAAGAGCCTATTTACTGTTTTTTTAAAGTCTATATTTACAGACCCTCAAATCTTACTACATAGCAGCCTGCATTATTTGAGGCAACTGTCAGTGCTCACAAAGTTCCCCGCCAAGATTATGTGGGTGCAAACAGCCCACCTGGGCCCATATTGCCCCCCTCATGCTGCACAATGAAATCCATTAACTTCAAAAGAACTGGCACTTTATCCAACGCGTGTTACAGTGTCTACAGCGTGCCGCTTCACCGAGCAAACAGGCAGTACAATTAGTGAAAGGTCACACCTAGCATCTGTCGAGGGTTCACGCCGGGCGCCTTCCACGCTGTAAATAATTCTTTAGAAAGCTTCCTTTTAATTTGCGGGTCTTGCTTTATCTCCCCCAGCTCCGCCCCCTCACTTCTTGGTTGCACGGCCGCTAGGCCGTGCCTCCCCTACTCTCCTCCCCCCTCCTCCTCCTACTCTCCTCCCCCCTCCTCTTCCTACTCTCCTCCCCACTCTCTCTCTCCCAGCACAACCTTGCCGCAACTTTAAGTATGTGAGACAGCATAAACAACCAGAAAGGGTGCAGACGCTTTGCCCAGCAGATGAGATGTTAACTACAGAAAGTGAGAAGTCATCAGTTTTAAAATGTCAACACACCAAGAGCCTATTTACTGTTTTTTTAAAGTCTATATTTACAGACCCTCAAATCTTACTACATAGCAGCCTGCATTTTTTGAGGCAACTGTCAGTGCTCACAAAGTTCCCCGCCAAGATTATGTGGGTGCAAACAGCCCACCTGGGCCCATATTGCCCCCTCATGCTGCACAATGAAATCCATTAACTTCAAAAGAACTGGCACTTTATCCAACGCGTGTTACAGTGTCTACAGCATGCCGCTTCACCGAGCAAACAGGCAGTACAATTAGTGAAAGGTCACACCTAGCATCTATCGAGGGTTCACGCCGGGCGCCTTCCACGCTGTAAATAATTCTTTAGAAAGCTTCCTTTTAATTTGCGGGTCTTGCTTTATCGGAAACGGAGGAGCTGTCGCAAACTGAATACTTTGCTTTCTGTGTGCAAGTTAATCGTGTAAAAAGGGTTGTTCTTTGTTAAATCCACCTTTATGTTTAAGCTGATCGAATTTCTTAGAGGTGAAAGTAATCTGGATACGCTAAGTCTAGAAGTCATGATTACAAGGCTATCTGTGTGCCACTTATGGGGGCGCCTTGTCACTGCCAGGTTGGAGCCTGTACCACGGCCTTGCAGCTGCCAGCCTTATCACAACTCCCGGAGGCAGTAGCATCTCTACCACAGCGTTCACCCCCACCCCGCTACTGTCACATAACATCCACCACCCCATCCACCACCACCACCACCGCATCCACCACCACCACATCCACCATCACCACCACATCCACCACCACATCCACCACCACATCCACCACCACACCCACCACCACCACCACATCCACCACCACATCCAACACATCCACCACCACACCCACCACCACTACATCCACCACCCCATCCACCACCACCCCATCCACCACCACCACCGCATCCACCACCACCACCGCATCCACCATCACCACATCCACCACCACATCCACCACCACATCCACCATCAACTCCAAATCCACCTCCACAAGCACCACCATATCCACCACCACATCCACCATCACATCCACTGCCACATCCACCGCCACATCCACCGCCACATCCACCGCCACCAGATCCACCACACCCACCACCACTACATCCACCACCCCATTCACCACCACCACCACCGCATCCACCACCACCACTACATCCACCACCCCATCCACCACCACCACCGTATCCACCACCACCACCGCATCCACTATCACCACATCCACCACCACATCCACCACCACCACATCCACCATCAACTCCAAATCCACCTCCACATCCACCACCACATCCACCACCACATCCACCATCACATCCACTGCCACATCCACCGCCACAGCCACATCCACCGCCACATCCACCGCCACCAGATCCACCACACCCACCACCACTACATCCATCACCACACCCACCACCACTACATCCATCACCCCATCCACCACCACCACCACCGCATCCACCACCACCACATCCACCACCACATCCACCACCACCACATCCACCATCACCACCACATCCACTGCCACATCCACCGCCACCAGATCCACCACACCCACCACCACTACATCCATCACCACACCCACCACCACTACATCCATCACCCCATCCACCACCACCACCACCGCATCCACCACCACCACATCCACCACCACATCCACCACCACCACATCCACCATCACCACCACATCCACCACCATATCCACCACCACATCCACCACCACATCCACCACCACATCCACCACCACATCCACCGCCACATCCACCACCACATCCACAAAAATAAAAGCCATTGCTATTTGTAATATCAATACATCTAAGTCACGTAAATACAACACACATTGCATTACAAATGCTATAGGTGTCACATTTGCGAAAGTTAAAACTATTGACATTGTAACTGACAAAGCTATTAATTTTGCTATTTTCAAAACCAACACATAAATAAAAAAGTGTCATTTACAATAACAATCGCTCAAACTTTCCTAATGCGAGACCTATTGCATTTCCAATGCTTGTTTAAATGGGGGGACCACCATATTCCTGGCTGAGCATGAGCCCAGTGTTCTTGCTGGAATATACCATTTAAATCTTTTCATAAGCGGATCTGGCCCTAGCCCGTGCAGGGTCTTGAATGCCAAGCAAAGGGCTTTGAATTTACACCTTTGTCTAACTGGCAACCAGTGTACTTTTCTGATGGCTTCTTTTGCTGACTCATATTTAGGTATTTTAAAAATGAACGCCTTTCTGTCTCTGCATCTGTTTGAGGGTTTCTTGACCGGGGTGAGAGTGTTGGGCAGTTGTCAATCCATTGCAATATTCCCTTGCCTCCCCCTTTCATCTCCTGTCCCCAACTGCCTCCCATCTCTCCTTCCCTCAACCAACTCTCTCTGATCTCCAAGGAGGTTTTCCTCACTTTGCTCAAGAAAGTCAAATCAGGGTCCCCCTCCGACCGCTGCCCCGCCCACATTCTGAGGGAGGTTTTCTTCAGCTGTCCTGAACCCCCGCTAACTCTCCTCAATACTTCCATCACTCAGGGAATTGTCCCAGATTCGTTCAAATCAGCCACAGTCATTCCCTTCTTAAAAAAACCTGGTGCTGATCCTACCTCTCTTTCCAATTTTCGACCTATTTCTTTGCTCCCGTTCCTGGGCAAGATTCTGGAAAGCCACGTCACCACGTGCCTCTCTGTTTTTATTGAGGAGAACCACCTCCTGGCCTCTCATCAGGCCGGCTTTCGTCCAGCTCACTCTACGGAGTCTGTTGTCCTCTCCGTCCTGGACGAGCTTAGGAGGAGTGCTGATATCAACTCCCCTCAGGCCCTGGTCGTCCTCGATTTGTCCGCCGCCTTCGACACGGTCGATCATTCCATCCTTCTCGATCGTGTCGGGGGCGCCGGCATTCGGGGGTCGGCTCTGGCTTGGCTCACCTCTTTTTTAGAGGGTTTTTCTGCCCCCTCCTGTTCTGTCTCTTGCGGGGTTCCCCAGGGCTCTTCTCTTTCTCCTCTTTTTTTCAATCTTTATATCTATCCTCTTATAGCCGCCCTGCAAAAAATGGAGATCACGGTATGTTACATTCTTGCTTTTCCTATGCTTGTTTTTCTTCTCTATGTTTTACCTCATTGTTGCTGGAGCCTAGAATGTATGATGCGTGCCTGCATCTTACATGCTGTGTTCCAGATTCTGCTTCAACTGTTTTATTCTCTGGACATACTGCCTAACGGATGTGCTGTGCTCCTTTCATTCAACTTCAAAATAAATCTACATATTTTTATATATATGAGCCTCCTACTTTTTTATACTGGCGACGAAGGACACTCATCAATTTTCTGCCACATTTCTTTGGAGCACAGGAGCAGAAATTTAAAGAATCCACGTTTTCAACGTTTAAAAATATTCTTCTTACTCCAGAAGAGAAGCGGATTATTTCCTGCTGATTTCCTACTTGCTCCGGTGAATCTGCGTAAAGTATTCAGCCTTTTCTTGATTTCTCCGTGTTTCCTATGTTTTCTTCGTGAACTGAGACTGGTTCGTTACGTCATCAAGTGCTGACGCTTGAACCAATCAGCATCTTTATTTCCATCTCGATCCTGATTTGCTACTGACAACCAGCCCGTGTGAGTCATCGCGCATCACGCTTTATGTCATTGCGCGCCATCGCGCATTACGCTTCATGTCATTGCGCATCACGCTAGGCTGCCATTTTCGTTGCTATAGCAACTAACTTCACCGAGTGACTGAAACACGAAGCGGTTGCTGCATGCTTACCGAACAAGTGTATTTAAACTATTTTACTTTTAAATTGGAAGAAAAAGGTACTATTTTACACGCTCTTCCATTTCTTGCGTGTTTTCTGTTATTTATTTTCACTTGTGAGGATTGTCTTCTTAACAACAGTACTACAAACTTAATATACTTCTTCAACAGTGCTACAAGCTCAATATACTACCTATTATTGACTTCCTTATTGTTACTATTTTTTTTATTAGCTTCATGCTACTTCAACATTTCAGGTTTTCTTTTGAAACTTTGCTGTGGAAACTTTCACTGGAAATCTGTGTATTTTATTGGTAGACTGCCATCTACTGGATATTTTGATAATTTTTTTTTTTTTTTTTGGATTTATTAGTTTTGTTTCTTAGTAGTTTATTTGACATTTATTTTACATTCAGAATCTAACATGCAATTTGATCCACCGTCCAAGTTCTTACAATCTAAGGGTGATCCACCTATTCCATGGACAAGATGGAAGGAGGAATTTTTTACCTATCTCAAGGCTATGGATGGAGAACGCATGTCTGCAGAGAGAAAAAAGAACATATTTTTACATTGCCTTGGCTCAGAAGGGCAATTAGTGTTTAGAACTCTGCCTCCTGTAAGATCTGGTGGTGATAGCAATGTTTATGATGAAGCTGTTTCTAGGATAGAAGGGAGATTCAAGCCTATTACTAGTGTTGCACTAAATAGATTTAAGTTTTATACTAGGGTTCAAGATGAAAAAGAATGTTTTGATGATTTTCTTACAGCTTTACGTGCATTATCTTTACATTGTAATTTTGGCCTTATGACAGATGAAATGATCAGGGATCAGATCATTGTACATGTGAAGAGTAAGAAAGTTCAAGAGCAGTTGTGGATCTTAGGTGATCCTAGTTTAGAAACAGCGATCAGTACTGCTAAAGCCCTTGAGCAGTCTGATAAATGGATAAAATCATTAGATAAAGCATCTGCTCCTAGTACTTCTACCTCTACTAGTGAAGTTAGTGTGGTTAAACCCCAGGAACAAAGAAATGTCTTGTATTCCAATAGGAGTGATGGGAAAACTAAACAGTTCTTTTGTTTTAGATGTGGTAATCCCGACCATATTGCATCTTTCCCGCAGTGTCCGGCTATTAGTAGACAATGTAATAAGTGTGGACGCTCTGGACATTTTTCTAAAATGTGTAAAACTCCCTCAAGACCGTTCCAAGACACTAAAAAATCTTCTTTTTCTACATCTAAACGTACTACTGGTAATGTATCATATGTTAATGATGAAGCATGTAATGATCCAGATATTAAGGAGTTTGGTATTGTTGTTTCTGTACAGGAGTCATTTGACATGTCACAGGCAGACACACTATCTTCTCCTAAGAGTTGTGTTACCATTTTGGGTAAAGTATTAGAGCTTATGGTAGAATCTTGTTCCCCTTGGACCATTATCACACATGACTATTGTATAAAGTTATTTGGAGACCTTATTGATATCGATGCGTTATCTAAACCTGATATCTGTGCTTACAATTTTGATGGATCTAAGATCAATTTTATTGGTTTTAAGGAAGTTTTGCTTACGATCAAAAATAGCTCTGCAAGCGTGAAACTATATATTGCGTGGAAAGGAGTGAATGTCTTGGGGTGGAGGGACCAAGCGAAGCTATGTGTTACATTGAACCCTAGACTTAAAGATCTTGTGTTAGTCCTTGCTATATCTAATGGGGAGTCTATTGAGTCACCTGAATTCACAGAGATCTCTTGTGCTTTTCCTAAGGTGTTTTCTGACAAGTTGGACAAATTGAATGGATTTAGTCACAAGATCAAAGTCAAGCCCAATTCTGTTCCTGTTAAACAAAAACTAAGGGGAGTGCCTATTAGTATTAGGGACGAACTTAGAGACATGCTTGATACCATGGTGAAAGATGATATAATTGAGGAAGTGGAATCATCTGAGTGGGTTTCGCCCATTGTTTTGGCCATTAAACCTGACAAAAGTATTAGGCTATGTGTAGATTTGAGGGCACTTAATAAGAGTTTGGTTACGGATTGTCACCCACTTCCTAATATTAATGAAATGCTATGCATGTTAGATGGTGCTAGTGTATTTTCAACATTAGACCTTAGATCTGCATATCACCAGATCGAACTCACTGAAGACTCTAAACAATTTACTGCATTCATCACCCCTCATGGGTTATTTCAGTTCAAGAGAATGCCATTTGGTCTGGCTTCAGCTGCTTCAGTGTTTCAAAGGGCAATGTACCACATTTTTAAAGACCTAACATTCGTCAAGTGTTTTCAAGACGATATTCTTGTATTTTCTAAAAATGACTGTGAACACCATTCTCATCTTAAGGAAGTCTGTTATAAGTTAGAACAATTTGGTTTGACTATTAAGGCCAGCAAGTGTAAATTTTTCTGTAAATCTGTTGAATATTTGGGACACACTCTTTCTGGAGAAGGAGTTGTACCAAAGAAAAATCTTGTAGATGCCATTATGAAGGTACCAGCCCCAGATAATAAAGAAAAGTTGCTCTCATTTGCTGGATTATGCGAATATTACAGCAAATTCATTCAGAATTTTGCTAACAAGATGGAACCCTTAAGAGAATTGACTAGGAGTTCTGCCAAATTTGTTTGGACAGACAAGCAAGATATGGCTTTCAAGCAAATTAAGAATGAGATTGTTAATGCCCCTACACTTAAATCATTCTGCATAAATAAGAAATGCATTGTCACTGTGGATGCCAGTCTATATGGCATTGGAGGGGTTTTGAGTCAGAGTGCTGGTAAGGATGAGTGGTGCGTAGCTTTTGCTTCTAGAACTTTATCTCCCACCGAAAGAAGATACTCAGTTATCGAAAAAGAGTTGCTAGCCTGTATTTGGGCTGTGGAACATTTTAGAAATTATGTGTGGGGAAACAGATTTACTTTGAGAACAGACCACAAACCGTTAGTAGGGATTTTGTCTCCTGGGGGTGGCTGGAACTCGACTGCAAGGATTGCTTGTTTATCTTCACGTCTTCAGGAATATGATTTTGAGATTGTGTATGTGCCTGGTAAGAGCAATGTCACAGCAGATTTTTTTTCCAGGTTACCTTGTAGTGTTGATAAGGTTTCTACCATTGACCTGGATGTGGATGTAGTTGCTTCCATTGAAGATTGTATATCTCAGGAGTTCTTAACGTTAACTGAGGAAGAATGGTTTAAGGAAATGGAAAAAGATTCTGTATGTCAACAAATTTTGGAATATTTAAAAGTTGGATGGCCCAATAGTAAGTCCACTTCTTCTGAGTTAGCTTCTTTTTTTAGGTTGCTTCTGAAATTGAAGAGTTTGGTGGTTTTCTGTTCAAGACTGGTAAGTTAATTCCTCCTGCCTCTTTACAAGAGAAGATTTTGTTGTTAGCCCACCAAGGTCATATTGGTATGTCGTCTATGAAACGGTTGGTTAGAGAAAACTTCTGGTGGCCTGGCATTGATAAAATGGTTGATAGAATGGTAAGGGAATGTTCACAGTGTATTAGTAGCGATAAAATGCTTCACTAGTCTTCTGCTCCTCTTAAACCTGTAGCTTGGCCTAAGTTCCCTTGGCAAAAAGTGGCTTTTGACATCTCCGGCCCTTTTAAACATTTGCCTTTAAATGCCCGTTTTGCTTTAGTTTTGGTAGATTACCATTCGAAATGGCCTGAAGTAAAGTTTGTTAGTAATGTTTCTTCTCAGGTTATTTTGCTTTTCTTGAAAGAGATCTTTGCTAGGGAAGGTTTTCCAGAGACCTTTGTCACAGATAATGGTACACAGCTAATTTCCTCTGAGGTGGAACAGTTTCTTGACAGCTGTGGTATTAAGCATCATACTGTCTCATTATATGAGCCTAGGGAGAATGGTGAGGTGGAACGTTTTAATCGGGTTCTTAAGGATTGCATTAGTGGTATAGGTTCTTCTGACGACTGTTGGTTGGATGTTGTCAGGAAAAGACTCTGGGTCTATCGCATCACTCCTCACTCTGTCAGGTGTGAGTCCTTTCAAACTTCTGAAAGGTAGGGAACCCACTTCTGTCATTTGTCCCTGGTGGGTTAAGAAGCTAAACAAGAATGATTCTAAAATTGATATTGAGAGTGTTGCTAAATGTGTTGAAGATAAACAACAGTGTATGAAAGTTGTGTTTGATTCAAAAATGAATGTCAAACTTCATGATTTTGTTGTAGGAGAATGGGTGAGGATGAAAAAACCTGGATTTCTGGTTAAAGGATTTTCTAAATTCTTTCCTCCCATTAAAGTGGTCAAAGTATTCAAAAACAGTGTTGCCACACAAGATGGAAGAGTTTGGAATGTTCGTAGGGTGGCCAGATGTCCTAATTCCTCTAATTCGCCCAGTTCTCTTAGTTCTCCTAACTCACTTCCATCACGAGCGCAGGTTAATGTGTCTCCTCATGTGCATGTTAATGCGTCTCCTCAAAGTTTTCCTCATAAAGATTTGTCCATTGCATCTAGGGTTAAAACTGATGTTAGACCCAAAAGAATGCCTAGTAGGTACCTGTGTTAATTTTCTTTTATAGGGATAAGATGTGTTACATTCTTGCTTTTCCTATGCTTGTTTTTCTTCTCTATGTTTTACCCCATTGTTGCTGGAGCCTAGAATGTATGATGCGTGCCTGCATCTTACATGCTGTGTTCCAGATTCTGCTTCAACTGTTTTATTCTCTGGACATACTGCCTAACGGATGTGCTGTGCTCCTTTCATTCAACTTCAAAATAAATCTACATATTTTTATATATATGAGCCTCCTACTTTTTTATACAGTATTTAATTATGCCGATGACCTTCAGCTTATCTTCAACCTTTCATCTTCCCCTGATTCTATCTTTAAGTTCCAATCTACACTGACGTTCATCTATGATTGGATGAACTTCAATCACTTAAAACTGAACCCTGATAAGACAGAGGTGGTCCTTACCGGTGGCCCTTCTCGCCCCTGGACCTCTGCCTTCTGGCCTCCAGCTCTTGGTCCCCCTCCCCAACCCTCTGCTTCTGTAAAGACTCTGGCATCAAAGTCAGTCAAGATCTCACCATGCACCCTCAGATCAGTTCTGTGGTCTCATCCTGTTTTCTGTCCCTCAGAATTATACGCAAAATCTCCCGCTTCTTCTCTGTTGCAGCCCTTAAACTCATCCTCCTGGCTATGATTTTATCCGGCCTTGATTACGGCAATAGCCTGTATGTAGGTATTCCTGCTTATGAACTCCGGCGCTTGCAATTAATTCAAAACCAGGCAGCATGTCTTATCTATAGACTTTTTAAGTCCCACCGAGTTACTCCTCTGCTAAAGACTCTTCATTGGCTGCCCATCTTGGAGCGCTCTCTATTCAAGATGGGTTGCCTGATCTTTATGGCCCTGGCTGGCACGCCCCAGTCTTCATCAACTCGAAGATCAGTGCATACGTTCCTAGCAGAAGCCTTTGCTCCTCCACTCAGTCCCTCCTTAGCGTCCCTCGCTTTCGGAGGAAAAAATTTGGAGGCATGAGGTTTTCCACCCTTGCCCCCCCTTTCTGGAATGCCCTTCCCTTTACCATTAGGTCCGCCCCCACCTATATGGACTTCCGTAAAGCCCTAAAAACCCACCTTTTTTCCCTGGCATATGCATCGGAGTAACTCTTCTGCTCCCCTCAGTGCTGTCATTCTGCAGCGCCAAGAAACCGTACGGTGTTAGAGCGCTTTATAAAATTATTCAACTTCAACTTCAACTTCATTGCCTGAGGATGCGGGCGGCTGTGTCGGTGGGGTCGGTGGTGGGTCTTGGGCGAGGGTGGTGATTAGCTGGTCTTTGGTGACCTTGCTCCAGCTGCGGTGGGGGAATCATTGCAGGTGGTTGTGCGTGGTGTATTTCTCGAAGGAGAAGTGTATGTGGCGGTGGTCGGTCCAGTGGAGTATGGTGGTGTGGCTGAAGGTGCCTTGGTTGCTGGCGGAAAAGATGCGATAGAGCATGTGTCCAGCGGAGTGGGTGGGTGTTGTGACGAGTTGTTTGAGTCCGAGGTTGGCGAGGTTGTCAAGCAGGGTGGTTGAGTTGCTGTCGTTGGCGTTCTCGAGGTGGAAGTTCAGGTCCCCGAGGAGGATGTAGTCTGTGGAGGCAAGGGCGTGCGTGCTGACAACGTCGGTGAGGGAGTGTAGGAAGGTGGATATCTGACTATGGTTTCCCCCAAACATTTTTGCCTGGAGTTTAGCTGGTTGTTGACTTAGTTGGCCTGGGATCCTGCTATTCAGTGCCCCAGGCTAATTGCTCTCTCCTTAAAATGGACTCCATGTACCCTAGGTGCATACACAATTGTAACTGGTTCACCTTATAGGCCCCTGTAACAGTGTACCATAGGTACCCAGGGCATAGGTGTAGCCAAGGCCTACCAGGGGCTGCAGCATGTATTGTGCCACCCCTGGCCTGGCCTCCATATTTGACACAACTGGCTGATCACTCAGCTGGGGTAAGTTGGTGTAATCACCTCTTACTTAGATATAGTATACCTATATCTAACCTAACTGGACACATGGTAACCTATAAGCCACTCCTATGGAAGGCCTCTGCAATCCTGGAGGCAGAGTGCGTGGTTTCATGTGAGAGGGTGCTCTAGCATGAGCTGAGCCTGTCTGCAGCTGTGGGGAACAACTCCCTTAGCTGTTCAGGGATATTGCCATACCATATACTCTTAAGTGCATTATAATCCTCGCGGTTATATGCTAACTTTGGTTTGGCTTTATCAAAACATGTCGAGTAAGGTGTCATACGATTTGGAATACTATCCCCTAGACAGTTCTGTCGACGGGGATAGCATTCCACCCTTCTAGAGGGACACAACATGTACATAACTTGAACCCCGGTTAAAGTTAAACTCGAGCCTCAGCATCACAAAATGGATGCTGTCACCACAGACACAAGTCTGACCTCCTGCTGCTGGGAGTCCTTCCAGCGAGGGAGGCTTGGACAAAGGGTTTCCTGCCTTGGGAGGTGCAAGCACCACCCCAGACAGGATTTTGTGTATTGGGCATGACAGGGCTGAATAGAATCAGACATGCCCGGGGCACACAAGGTGTCCTCGTGCATAAGCCAGTCCAAACCGGTGCTGGGACTTTCCAGCCCAGTCCTGGCACGGAGCTGGACAAAGGAAAGGGGGTGTAACCGCCCCCTTCCTGGTCCCACCCAGAGGAGGGACCTAGCAGGTGATCCACCCCTCAGATTGGGAATAAGAGTGGGAGCAGTGCCATGGCTCCTCAGATCATCCTGAATCAACTTGAAACTAAGAAGACGACTGGACTTCGACATTCTGCTGCACAGAAGACTGAAGAGCATCTCCCTTGTGGCCTAGGAGTGGCCACCCTGTGAACACAGGCACCATCCAGCAACTCGACGTCTGCTTTGCCGCCACCTCCTGCTAGAGCCCGAGCCCAGAGCCTGACGAGACCCAGACTCCCAGACTTCTCACAGCCTGATCCACAGTCCCTGCAAAGAAGGGACCCGTGGAGGCACCGAGAAACGTGGGACCGGACATCTTGAAAGACCCCCGAGAAGCTGGCTGCGCAGCACCCGAGGCACCCTTGATGCTGTGCTTTGGGGTTTGAGAAGCCCCATAACCAAGCAGCCCTTGCAGCGAAGGTCAGCCCCCCAGCATCTCAATGAACTGCATGGGGCCCTTTTGCATCGTGCCACTCGACGCGCCATCCCGGCCACTTGCCACGTGGTCAGCGGCCATCTTGGTGACGAAACCTACAATTTACACTATGCGTCTGATTGCTCCAGACTTGCCATCGCTTCTGTAAAAAGGAACACCCGCTCTGACCTTGCTGGTCCGAGTGATAAGCTTTTTCCACTTCCTGCGTGGCTTGCATTAGCCAAGGCCTGTTTGCTCCAATCAAGTTGCCGACACCCCCATCAGCTAGAGCCTTTGTGGGACAGCTCGTGATCGACTCCTGGACGTCCTTGACCTCTTCGTGTCCACGTGGCTGAGGAGACAAGCTGCACCTCATCGCCTGCTTGCACCCGACATCGCCTGGTTCCTTCCTGGTTCCACGGTAGTCACTGGCTAGTGACTTTGAACATTGTCCCCTCTGCTTTCAGGTCTTCACCACTTCAGATCCACCCTTGGATCCACCGGAACTCTTCTCGTCACGACGCCTGCAGCATCTTCATCTCCAAGCACCATCAGCTCCAAGCACCATCGACCTGCGTGACGAAACCCGACACTACTTCGCACCTGTGCACCCGCTTCCTGTGGGTGAGGTAATTCAGCAACGCCGGTGTTCCTACACTGGTACACTCCTCTAGTGCCTAGGTCTAAAGGTTTGTCCTTCTAGGTCAGCCGGAAGGTTCCTTAAACATAACTTTGTAACTTTTACGCACCATTGACATTACATTGGTATATGCGTGCACTTTTAGCACTGCACCCGAGTCCCGCGGGCCTTTCCCGACTTCTTCTTTGTTAATCCCGAACAGCTTCAGCGAATCCCAAGGCCCTAGGCCTACTTCCTTTCAGCTAGGTGGTTCTTTTACCACTATTTTAGTATATGGTTTAGGTGGCGCGTAGGGCTCATCCATATTGTGCAACTTTTGTGTATTTAAACTGTGTTTTGTTTTAACGCATTTGCTTCTGTGCTCATAAAGAGTATAGGGGATTTTGTAGTAAATAAATATATATATATTTTCAATATATATCTGTGTGGTGTCCTTTTCATTTGGTATTCAAGGGGATTGTGTATGGTAAAACAGCTTTCTTCACATGTCTTTACAGAGTTTAGCCTAAGACTGCTTTGTCCACGCTACTAGTATAGCTGGTCTATAAGGTTGACTTACAACCAATCATCATAAGGGTTGCTTGGCATAGTACAAGGTGATCACTAGAACTAGTGAGCATCATATACCAGGCCAACTTCTCACATTGGTGAGCAGCGGTTGGGATTTGAGCTTGCTGTTGTTTTACCATTACAATCTTTGAGAGTATCATTTGAAAGATCATACAGGTACCTGCTAGGTACATATAAAACAAGACTAGTATACTTAAGGTCTACTGAACTTAGTTGTTGTAGAGGATAGGGAGTAGCACACCCTGACTACAACTACTAGATAGGTTTTGTAGGTAAACACCAGTGTAGGTAGATTGCAACATACCAAAAAAACTAGAGCAATGTCTGGAGCAGAGGGGTCCACTGGGACTGTCTCTGTTGAGAGTGACCCTCCAAGGGCACCATCCAAATTTGCTATGCTTAATTTTAAGGAATTGAGGCAGCTTTGTGCCTCAAGAGGTCTCAAGACAGGGCCAACCCCTATAGCAGACCACCTCAAAAGCTTCTAGACCAGTCTGAAGCTCTAAAGACCTCTAAAGCAGACCCCACAGGGAATGCTGATGGAGGCTCTCCCACTGAAGATGACAATACTGACACCCCTGTCCCTGTAGTCCAGATAGATGAGGATGACCAAGTCACTGGAGGTACTCAGCCTGATGAGGAGGAGGAAGAAGAGGAGACAGAAGGAGGGAGCAATGACTCTGATGATGGTAGACTTAGTCAGGTGCCAGCCAGCAGGCTCAGCCAGGCTAACTTAAGTGTATTTGGCACTGAGCTAAGGATGACCTTACCCAGACCCCCAAGTGGACTTAACCAGGAGCAAAGGTGGAGAAGGAATCACTCAGGTGAATCCAATACCTCCCAAGCTTCTAGAGGTTCTCATGGTCACTCCAGAAGGGGGATGACTAGCCCTCAGAGAAGGGAACATGAGGCCAACATGAGAGAGGCTGAGCTTAGGATCCAGAAGAGGGAACTAGAGGTTGCCCTGGCCCAAGAGAAACTTGCTAGAGCAAGACAGCCTAGAGAGAGTGGTTTAGTACCCACTGTTGGCAGCATTATCCCAAAGGATAAAGACAGGTCCTATGATAGTAGAAACCTGAGTAAGATTGTGCCCCCCTACAAAGCTGGGGATGATATCCACAAATGGATGACTGCACTTGAGAGAGCCTGCAGAGTACAGCAGATCCCTCAGGAGCAGTGGGCAGCAATCTTGTGGCTCTCATTTGAAGGTAGAGGCTGAGACAGACTCCTCACAGTTAGTGATGGGGATTCTAGAAACTACCTGGTCCTGAAGAGTGCTCTGATTGATGGGTTAGGCTTAACCACTGAACAGTACAGGTTAATGTTCAGAGAGACCCAGAAGACACAGACTCAGGACTGGTCTGAATTTGTTGAATGTGCCACTAAGGTCCTGGAGGGCTGGTTGCTGGGAAGTAAGGTTACAGACTATACAGGATTGTATAATTTAATTATGAGAGAGCAAATCTTAAGTAATTGTCAAAATCAGCTTCTACCTCAGCACCTGGTGGACTCTGATCTAACCTCTCCACAGGAATTGGGTAAGAGGGCAGACAAATGGGTCAGAAACAGGATCAGGCCTAAGAACCAGGGTGGTGACCAAAAGAAAGAGACTACCAAGCCTCAAGAGAAAGGTGGAGATAAAACCAAAGAGAAGACTTCCCCAGGGCTCCAAAACTCCAATGGAAAGGGTGGGCCCCAGAACACTACCTCTACAGAGAAAAAGCCTTACTGCCATGCCTGTAAACAGGTTGGACATTGGAAAACAGACAGCTGTTGTCCCAAGAATGGTAATAAGGAAAATATACCTCCAAGTAAGGCTCCAACACCTCCTGTCACTGTTAGCAGTGGTCCCCCAGGTGGTGGGAGCACCCCCAAGAATTTGGGTGGGTTTACCTTTGGAGCACAGGTGGATTCTGGCCTAACCAGGTCCCCTACCTCAGATACTCTTGTCCCTGAAACTGGCATGGGGTTTGCCAACTTCACTGCTTGCCCAAACACTTTGAGCAAGTACAGACAAGAGCCCCTCATCAATGGCTTGAAAGTTGAGGCCTTTAGAGTCACAGGGGCTAGCATCACCATGGTGGCTGAATGTCTAGTCCCCTCAAGGCAACCTTTACCTGATGCCACATATCAGGTGACAAACATTGATGGAATAGAAACCAAACATCCCATGGCAGTAGTCAATCTTAGCTGGGGAGGTGTCACTGGCCCAAAGAGAGTGGTAGTGTCCGCAAACTTGCCTGTAGATTGCCTACTTGGTAATGATTTGGAAATCTCAGCCTGGGCTGAGGTTGAACAGCAAACCCATTCTAGAATGGTAAATCTCCATGGAAAGGTTAGTGGGGCTGTGATGGCTACAGCCCCAATCCAAGATGTCCTTCCTGAAAAGGTTGGTAGGGCTGAGAAAACCTCAGCCCCATCTTTAGCTAACTTCCCTCCTGAAAAGATTAGCAGGGCTGTGATGGTAACAACCCATACCCAAACTGAGCCTCCTCCTGAAAAGGTTGGTGGGGCTGTGATGGCCACAGCCCAAACTCAAACTGTTTCATGTGTTGTGAAGCCTGAAACAATGGATCACTCCACTCAAACAGAGAGCACTGAGGAGGAAGAGAAATCTCCCTCCCACCAGACTTTAGGAAAGGATCAGCCTCCTCAGGGAAATGATCTTACCCCTGATGAAGGAACTGTCCCAGAGGTTGTTAGGCCTGGCCTGACAGAGCCTCTGATGGCAGTGGACCCTTCTCAGGTGGGACCCAGTCTGGAGCAGGTAACCTGCCCCTCTCTACCTTACCATGCGCATCGAGCTTGCGAGACTATGGGGGCTTAAACACTCTTTAAATAACTTGCAAGGAATCGTGGCGATTCCTTGCAGTGCCCGTGAAATTCAAGCTCAATGCGCATGCGCATTGAGCTTGAAAGCGCGTGCACATGCCCCCAGCCGCCTGCCTTGCATGGATTTTCCCTCAGGCACACTCCTCCCACACCCCCGCTCCGCCCCCTCCCCTGCCTGCCGTGCCGCATTTCGTCACTTCCCTCAGCCGCACTCCAGGCCCCTGCTCTCCTCCCCCCCTCCTCCTCCTACTCTCCTCCCCACTCTCTCTCTCACAGCCTCCACCACGCTGTAAATAATTCTTTAGAAAGCTTCCTTTTAATTTGAGGGTCTTGCTTTATCTCCCCAGCTCCGCCCCCTTACTTCTTGGTTGCACGGCCGCTAGGCCGTGCCTCCCCTACTCTCCTCCCCCCTCCTCCTCCTACTCTCCTCCCCCCTCCTCCTCCTACTCTCCTCCCCACTCTCTCTCTCCCAGCACAACCTTGCCGCAACTTTAAGTATGTGAGACAGCACAACCAGAAAGGGTGCAGACGCTTTGCCCAGCAGATGAGATGTTAACTACAGAAAGTGAGAAGTCATCAGTTTTAAAATGTCAACACACCAAGAGCCTATTTACTGTTTTTTTAAAGTCTATATTTACAGACCCTCAAATCTTACTACATAGCAGCCTGCATTTTTTGAGGCAACTGTCAGTGCTCACAAAGTTCCCCGCCAAGATTATGTGGGTGCAAACAGCCCACCTGGGCCCATATTGCCCCCCTCATGCTGCACAATGAAATCCATTAACTTCAAAAGAACTGGCACTTTATCCAACGCGTGTTACAGTGTCTACAGCGTGCCGCTTCACCGAGCAAACAGGCAGTACAATTAGTGAAAGGTCACACCTAGCATCTGTCGAGGGTTCACACCGGGCGCCTTCCACGCTGTAAATAATTCTTTAGAAAGCTTCCTTTTAATTTGCGGGTCTTGCTTTATCGGAAACGGAGGAGCTGTCGCAAACTGAATACTTTGCTTTCTGTGCGCAAGTTAATCGTGTAAAAAAAGTTGTTCTTTGTTAAATCCACCTTTATGTTTAAGCTGATCGAATTTCTTAGAGGTGAAAGTAATCTGGATACGCTAAGTCTAGAAGTCATGATTACAAGGCTATCTGTGTGCCACTTATGGGGGCGCCTTGTCACTGCCAGGTTGGAGCCTGTACCACGACCTTGCAGCTGCCAGCCTTATCACAACTCCCGGAGGCAGTAGCATCTCTACCACAGCGTTCACCCCCACCCCCGCTACTGTCACATAACATCCACCACCCCATCCACCACCACCACCACCGCATCCACCACCACCACATCCACCACCACATCCACCATCACCACCACATCCACCACCAGATCCACCACCACATCCACCACCACCACCACATCCACCACCACATCCAACACATCCACCACCACACCCACCACCACTACATCCACCACCCCATCCACCACCACCCCATCCACCACCACCACCGCATCCACCACCACCACTGCATCCACCATCACCACATCCACCACCACATCCACCACCACCACATCCACCATCAACTCCAAATCCACCTCCACATGCACCACCATATCCACCACCACATCCACCATCACATCCACTGCCACATCCACCGCCACATCCACAGCCACCAGATCCACCACACCCACCACCACTACATCCACCACCCCATCCACCACCACCACCACCGCATCCACCACCACCACTACATCCACCACCCCATCCACCACCACCACCGTATCCACCACCACCACCGCATCCACCATCACCACATCCACCACCACATCCACCACCACCACATCCACCATCAACTCCAAATCCACCTCCACATCCACCACCACATCCACCACCACATCCACCATCACATCCACTGCCACATCCACCGCCACATCCACAGCCACATCCACCGCCACATCCACCGCCACCAGATCCACCACACCCACCACCACTACATCCATCACCACACCCACCACCACTACATCCATCACCCCATACACCACCACCACCACCGCATCCACCACCACCACATCCACCACCACATCCACCACCACCACATCCACCATCACCACCACATCCACCGCCACATCCACCGCCACCAGATCCACCACACCCACCACCACTACATCCATCACCACACCCACCACCACTACATCCATCACCCCATCCACCACCACCACCACCGCATCCACCACCACCACCACATCCACCACCACCACATCCACCATCACCACCACATCCACCACCACATCCACCACCACATCCACCACCACATCCACCACCACATCCACCTCCACATCCACCGCCACATCCACCACCACATCCACAAAAATAAAAGCCATTGTTATTTGTAATAGCAATACATCTAAGTCACGTAAATACAACACACATTGCATTACAAATGCTATAGGTGTCACATTTGCGAAAGTTAAAACTATTGACATTGTAACTGACAAAGCTATTAATTTTGCTATTTTCAAAACCAACACATAAATAAACAAGCATTGGAAATGCAATAGGTCTCGCAGCATTAGAGTTAGTGCTTTTAGAATTGTTTATGGGTTTTTTTGTAAATCTTTAGCATTTTTGTTTCCTGTAGCCAATGCTAAAGAATTAAAAAAAAAAGCCATAAACATTTCTAAAAGCTCTAACTCAAATGCTCCGAGACCTATTGCACTGTGTGAGGGTGAGGGGTTGAGGGTGAGTGAGGGTGAGTGAGGGTGAGGGTGGGTGAGGGGTTGAGGGTGAGTGAGGGTGAGGGGTTGAGGGTGAGTGAGGGTGAGGGGTTGAGGGTGAATGAGAATGAGGGTGAGTGAGGGTGAGTGAGGGTGAGTGAGGGTGAGTGAGAGTGAGGGTGAGTGAGGGTAAGAGTGAGTGAGGGTGAGGGTGAGTGAGGGTGAGTGAGGGTGAGTGAGGGTGAGTGAGGGTGAGTGAGGGTGAGGGTGAGTGAGGGTGAGTGAGGGTGAGGGTGAGTGAGGGTGAGGGGTTGATGTTGAGGGGTTGAGGGTGAGTGAGGGTGAGTGAGGGGTTGAGTGAGGGTGAGGGTGAGGGGTTGAGGAAACAAGCAGGCACTCCGAGTCTGCTACTGAGTACCTGCACTTCTGTTTTCCCATTCCAAGCACTGAAGTGAAGTAAACACTGAGCATGATTCAAGGAGGCTTACCATTAACAGGGTGGGGGGTCAGGGGAGGGCAGCAAATTACGTCACTAACTAGAGACAATGCCTAAAACGTGCTTCGAAAGATACCGAGAACAAATGTGACTGACCACCACGGGAGAGACTGTACCACAGCACGTACTCGAAGTGTTTACTTTGGCAACACCTTTCACACCTGTGAAGCCAATTAAATATATTCGGTCTACTTGTAATAAACTGTCTGTAGGTTCAGCTCTGGGAGAGGTTGTTGTTCCCTGCAGTCAAAGGAGGTCAAAAGAAGCAAGCTCTTCCAATACACGGCGCACCGAAATTCACCCAAAGTACGACATACCTGAAGGGACACAAAACCTATGTTTGTGTGTGTGTTACGTTTCCCTCTAGAAACTCACGTCAGGACCGAGAGTCCTCGGAGGCCGGGAAACGCCCAGTCAAGTGATCTGACCCCAGTGCTGGGGTCGCGGCAGAATGTTTATTTAAAATAGAAATAGAGCTGAAAGCCTCCACTTGAGGGCACTTAATTGCTTGGCCGGGGAGGTGCCCTGTGATGGGCCAGCAGCCCCATCCAGGACGGGTACAGTGCTTAAAAGCCCCCCCCCCCCTCAGTGCACCCTAAACCTGGATCAATTGCTTCGAAAGCGCACACATTAATCACCAAGGCAGCGAGGAAAGGGGGAGACCGGGGGGGGGGAGGGGGGAGGGGGTAGGGGGGAAGAGGTCGCGGGAGCAGCAGCGGCGGTGGGGAAAACGGGCGAAAAAGGAGGAACCGTGGCTTAGCTAGGGGGGGCAGTCCGCCCCAGGCTGCATTTACAAGGTGCGCTTGCTCTTCACACGGGGGCCGCGCGGCACTGGCGGCTGCCTTTATAATTTATTTGGGGACACGCAAATTCTATAATAAAATCTCAAACAGCCTGGATGGAGGTGTGCAATGCCTCCGAGCCTCCTACCATTACAGCTGGGGCAGGGTGCAGGCTGATTACAATTAAAGGCTGGCGCCGTCACATCCTGCTGCCAACGGCGGGGAGTTTGTTTTGGAAGGAAGCAGCACGGAGAGACTGTTTATCGCCGGAGCCGGCGCTGTAATTATGGCGCTCGCAGAACTGCCTTCTGCTTGTCCAGGCTGGGCTGTCAAAAATCGCCCCATGGAATTGTTAAATTATAGGCTGAGCGTGCCTCTCACTCTGGTACAGTGCAAGCGAACGTCCATTGCCGGCTCGGTATACCGTCAGGGTTCAGCAACAGGGCACAGCTGACCCCTGGAGTACGTCCTGCGAGATCAAGACTGCGGTAAGAGATCGGTGTGTGTGTCCTTGTCTGTGGGCCACTGACTTATAAAGTAACTCAAACTGTTCTCCAGTGGCAGGCCGCAGGCACAGAGGACGGCACCTCTGCCAGTCCGACATATCAGCGGCAACACGACGAGCACCCATGCCTTGCAAGTCTATAAAATAAAAAACCTTAGACCTGCCGCTCCTGTAAAGAGCTCCCCTACCTTTAGAATGTGGATCCAACTTCAGCTTTTCATGAAAATGCATTGTTTTGCATGAATGCATGTCAGCAGGAAATTTATGTTTTTAACCACGTCAGATAAATGTTGCATATTAAATGCGTAGCATCTGTAACTTTCTTTCGGTTTCATCTTGGCAGCGAGGAAAGGGGGAGACCGGTCCAATTAGTGCTTGGAGACGCCGGTGAGAAGACGGTGGGCGCACACCAATTAGGGTCGGCACTCAATGGGCCTCTGTGGGCTCAGGCGCCAGGGGTGCAAGCAGGGGAGAGCCGGGGTGATTAACCGTCCTCAGGGCGCACAGGCAACTCTGAAAAGGCAACAGTGAAGGAGAAAAACACAAGAGGCAGGAGAGAAAGAAAACAAGACGGACGGACGGAAGAGAGGGGAGGGGGGAGGAGAAATGCGACACGGCGGGAAGGGGAGGGGGCGGAGCGGGTTAATTAAATTAAACAAACAAACAAGACGGACGGACGGAGGAGAGGGGAGGGGGGAGGAGAAATGCGACACGGCGGGAGGGGGCGGAGCGGGTAAACAAAGACGGACGTGCACGCGCTTTTAAGCTCAATGCGCATGCGCATTGAGCTTAAAAGTCACGGGCACTGCAAGGAATCGCCACGATTCCTTGCAGTGTGGATCAAGAGTGGATAAGTCGCAATACTCTCGCCTTGCTCGATGCGCATGCGCATCGACAGGCGAGACCTAAAAAGTGTCATTTGCAATAACAATCGCTCAAACTTTCCTAATGCGAGACCTATTGCATTTCCAATGCTTGTTTAAATGGGGGGACCACCATATTCCTGGCTGAGCATGAGCCCAGTGTTCTTGCTGGAATATACCATTTAAATCTTTTCATAAGCCGATCTGGCCCTAGCCCGTGCAGGGTCTTGAATGCCAAGCAAAGGGCTTTGAACTTACACCTTTGTCTAACTGACAACCAGTGTACTTTTCTGATGGCTTCTTTTGCTGACTCATATTTAGGTATTTTAAACATGAACGCCTTTCTGTCTCTGCATCTGTTTGAGGGTTTCTTGACCGGGGTGAGAGTGTTGGGCAGTTGTCAATCCATTGCAATATTCCCTTGCCTCCCCCTTTCATCTCCTGTCCCCAACTGCCTCCCATCTCTCCTTCCCTCAACCAACTCTCTCTGATCTCCAAGGAGGTTTTCCTCACTTTGCTCAAGAAAGTCAAATCGGGGTCCCCCTCCGACCGCTGCCCCGCCCACATTCTGAGGGAGGTTTTCTTCAGCTGTCCTGAACCCCCGCTAACTCTCCTCAATACTTCCATCACTCAGGGAATTGTCCCAGATTCGTTCAAATCAGCCACAGTCATTCCCATCTTAAAAAAACCTGGTGCTGATCCTACCTCTCTTTCCAATTTTCGACCTATTTCTTTGCTCCCGTTCCTGGGAAAGATTCTGGAGAGCCACGTCACCACGTGCCTCTCTGTTTTTATTGAGGAGAACCACCTCCTGGCCTCTCATCAGGCCGGCTTTCGTCCAGCTCACTCTACGGAGTCTGTTGTCCTCTCCGTCCTGGACGAGCTTAGGAGGAGTGCTGATATCAACTCCCCTCAGGCCCTGGTCGTCCTCGATTTGTCCGCCGCCTTCGACACGGTCGATCATTCCATCCTTCTCGATCGTGTCGGGGGCGCTGGCATTCGGGGGTCGGCTCTGGCCTTGCTCACCTCTTTTTTAGAGGGTTTTTCTGCCCCCTCCTGTTCTGTCTCTTGCGGGGTTCCCCAGGACTCTTCTCTTTCTCCTCTTTTTTTCAATCTTTATATCTATCCTCTTATAGCCGCCCTGCAAAAAATGGAGATCACGGTATGTTACATTCTTGCTTTTCCTATGCTTGTTTTTCTTCTCTATGTTTTACCTCATTGTTGCTGGAGCCTAGAATGTATGATGCGTGCCTGCATCTTACATGCTGTGTTCCAGATTCTGCTTCAACTGTTTTATTCTCTGGACATACTGCCTAACGGATGTGCTGTGCTCCTTTCATTCAACTTCAAAATAAATCTACATATTTTTATATATATGAGCCTCCTACTTTTTTATACTGGCGACGAAGGACACTCATCAATTTTCTGCCACATTTCTTTGGAGCACAGGAGCAGAAATTTAAAGAATCCACGTTTTCAACGTTTAAAAATATTCTTCTTACTCCAGAAGAGAAGCGGATTATTTCCTGCTGATTTCCTACTTGCTCCGGTGAATCTGCGTAAAGTATTCAGCCTTTTCTTGATTTCTCCGTGTTTCCTATGTTTTCTTCGTGAACTGAGACTGGTTCGTTACGTCATCAAGTGCTGACGCTTGAACCAATCAGCATCTTTATTTCCATCTCGATCCTGATTTGCTACTGACAACCAGCCCGTGTGAGTCATCGCGCATCACGCTTTATGTCATTGCGCACCATCGCGCATTACGCTTCATGTCATTGCGCATCACGCTAGGCTGCCATTTTCGTTGCTATAGCAACTAACTTCACCGAGTGACTGAAACACGAAGCGGTTGCTGCATGCTCACCGAACAAGTGTATTTAAACTATTTTACTTTTAAATTGGAAGAAAAAGGTACTATTTTACACGCTCTTCCATTTCTTGCGTGTTTTCTGTTATTTATTTTCACTTGTGAGGATTGTCTTCTTAACAACAGTACTACAAACTTAATATACTTCTTCAACAGTGCTACAAGCTCAATATACTACCTATTATTGACTTCCTTATTGTTACTATTTTTTTTATTAGCTTCATGCTACTTCAACATTTCAGGTTTTCTTTTGAAACTTTGCTGTGGAAACTTTCACTGGAAATCTGTGTATTTTATTGCTAGACTGCCATCTACTGGATATTTTGATAATTATTATTTTTTTTTTGGATTTATTAGTTTTGTTTCTTAGTAGTTTATTTGACATTTATTTTACATTCAGAATCTAACATGCAATTTGATCCACCGTCCAAGTTCTTACAATCTAAGGGTGATCCACCTATTCCATGGACAAGATGGAAGGAGGAATTTTTTACCTATCTCAAGGCTATGGATGGAGAACGCATGTCTGCAGAGAGGAAAAAGAACATATTTTTACATTGCCTTGGCTCAGAAGGGCAATTAGTGTTTAGAACTCTGCCTCCTGTAAGATCTGGTGGTGATAGCAATGTTTATGATGAAGCTGTTTCTAGGATAGAAGGGAGATTCAAGCCTATTACTAGTGTTGCACTAAATAGATTTAAGTTTTATACTAGGGTTCAAGATGAAAAAGAATGTTTTGATGATTTTCTTACAGCTTTACGTGCATTATCTTTACATTGTAATTTTGGCCTTATGACAGATGAAATGATCAGGGATCAGATCATTGTACATGTGAAGAGTAAGAAAGTTCAAGAGCAGTTGTGGATCTTAGGTGATCCTAGTTTAGAAACCGCGATCAGTACTGCTAAAGAGAATGGTCTTTTATCATCCGACCAGGTCTCTGAGGTCGGAATCCCTGCACCTTGCTGTCGTCCCTCGGGTAAAGAAAGCGCGCCTTGGTGGGCGCTCTTTTGGAGTGCTGGCATCTCAGCTATGGAACTCTCTGCCGCTGGCCCTGCGGGGTGCCACTAGCTTATTGGCTTTTAGGAAAGGCCTTAAGACGTGGCTTTTTACTCAGTAGCCGTCCTTTTTGGTATCTCTGGCTCACTACTCCTTTAGTCTTTTATTTGGTGTTATGTTATTATGCTGCAGTTTTCTTGTCTTTTCCAATAAAAGCGCCGGGACACTCTTTCTGAGTAGCCGTGCGCTATAAAAATGATCCAATAACATAACATAACACATAACATAAAGCCCTTGAGCAGTCTGATAAATGGATAAAATCGTTAGATAAAGCATCTGCTCCTAGTACTTCTACCTCTACTAGTGAAGTTAGTGTGGTTAAACCCCAGGAACAAAGAAATGTCTTGTATTCCAATAGGAATGATGGGAAAACTAAACAGTTCTTTTGTTTTAGATGTGGTAATCCCGACCATATTGCATCTTTCCCGCAGTGTCCGGCTATTAGTAGACAATGTAATAAGTGTGGACGCTCTGGACATTTTTCTAAAATGTGTAAAACTCCCTCAAGACCGTTCCAAGACACTAAAAAATCTTCTTTTTCTACATCTAAACGTACTACTGGTAATGTATCATATGTTAATGATGAAGCATGTAATGATCCAGATATTAAGGAGTTTGGTATTGTTGTTTCTGTACAGGAGTCATTTGACATGTCACAGGCAGACACACTATCTTCTTCTAAGAGTTGTGTTACCATTTTGGGTAAAGTATTAGAGCTTATGGTAGAATCTTGTTCCCCTTGGACCATTATCACACATGAATATTGTATAAAGTTATTTGGAGACCTTATTGATATCGATGCGTTATCTAAACCTGATATCTGTGCTTACAATTTTGATGGATCTAAGATCAATTTTATTGGTTTTAAGGAAGTTTTGCTTACGATCAAAAATAGCTCTGCAAGCGTGAAACTATATATTGCGTGGAAAGGAGTGAATGTCTTGGGGTGGAGGGACCAAGCGAAGCTATGTGTTACATTGAACCCTAGACTCAAAGATCTTGTATTAATCCTTGCTATATCTAATGGGGAATCTATTGAGTCACCTGAATTCACAGAGATCTCTTGTGCTTTTCCTAAGGTGTTTTCTGACAAGTTGGGCAAATTGAACGGATTTAGTCACAAGATCAAAGTCAAGCCCAATTCTGTTCCTGTTAAACAAAAACTAAGGGGAGTGCCTATTAGTATTAGGGACGAACTTAGAGACATGCTTGATACCATGGTGAAAGATGATATAATTGAGGAAGTGGAATCATCTGAGTGGGTTTCGCCCATTGTTTTGGCCATTAAACCTGACAAAAGTATTAGGCTATGTGTAGATTTGAGGGCACTTAATAAGAGTTTGGTTACGGATTGTCACCCACTTCCTAATATTAATGAAATGCTATGCATGTTAGATGGTGCTAGTGTATTTTCAACATTAGACCTTAGATCTGCATATCACCAGATCGAACTCACTGAAGACTCTAAACAATTTACTGCATTCATCACCCCTCATGGGTTATTTCAGTTCAAGAGAATGCCATTTGGTCTGGCTTCAGCTGCTTCAGTGTTTCAAAGGGCAATGTACCACATTTTTAAAGACCTAACATTCGTCAAGTGTTTTCAAGACGATATTCTTGTATTTTCTAAAAATGACTGTGAACACCATTCTCATCTTAAGGAAGTCTGTTCTAAGTTAGAACAATTTGGTTTGACTATTAAGGCCAGCAAGTGTAAATTTTTCTGTAAATCTGTTGAATATTTGGGACACACTCTTTCTGGAGAAGGAGTTGTACCAAAGAAAAATCTTGTAGATGCCATTATGAAGGCACAAGCCCCAGATAATAAAGAAAAGTTGGTCTCATTTGCTGGATTATGCGAATATTACAGCAAATTCATTCAGAATTTTGCTAACAAGATGGAACCCTTAAGAGAATTGACTAGGAGTTCTGCCAAATTTGTTTGGACAGACAAGCAAGATATGGCTTTCAAGCAAATTAAGAATGAGATTGTTAATGCCCCTACACTTAAATCATTCTGCATAAATAAGAAATGCATTGTCACTGTGGATGCCAGTCTATATGGCATTGGAGGGGTTTTGAGTCAGAGTGCTGGTAAGGATGAGTGGTGCGTAGCTTTTGCTTCTAGAACTTTATCTCCCACCGAAAGAAGATACTCAGTTATCGAAAAAGAGTTGCTAGCCTGTATTTGGGCTGTGGAACATTTTAGAAATTATGTGTGGGGAAACAGATTTACTTTGAGAACAGACCACAAACCGTTAGTAGGGATTTTGCCTCCTGGGGGTGGCTGGAACTCGACTGCAAGGATTGCTCGTTTATCTTCACGTCTTCAGGAATATGATTTTGAGATTGTGTATGTGCCTGGTAAGAGCAATGTCACGGCAGATTTTCTTTCCAGGTTACCTTGTAGTGTTGATAAGGTTTCTACCATTGACCTGGATGTGGATGTAGTTGCTTCCATTGAAGATTGTATATCTCAGGAGTTCTTAACGTTAACTGAGGAAGAATGGTTTAAGGAAATGGAAAAAGATTCTGTATGTCAACAAATTTTGGAATATTTAAAAGTTGGATGGCCCAATAGTAAGTCCACTTCTTCTGAGTTAGCTTCTTTTTTTAGGTTGCTTCTGAAATTGAAGAGTTTGGTGGTTTTCTGTTCAAGACTGGTAAGTTAATTCCTCCTGCCTCTTTACAAGAGAAGATTTTGTTGTTAGCCCACCAAGGTCATATTGGTATGTCGTCTATGAAACGGTTGGTTAGAGAAAACTTCTGGTGGCCTGGCATTGATAAAATGGTTGATAGAATGGTAAGGGAATGTTCACAGTGTATTAGTAGCGATAAAATGCTTCACTTGTCTTCTGCTCCTCTTAAACCTGTAGCTTGGCCTAAGTTCCCTTGGCAAAAAGTGGCTTTTGACATCTCCGGCCCTTTTAAACATTTGCCTTTAAATGCCCGTTTTGCTTTAGTTTTGGTAGATTACCATTCGAAATGGCCTGAAGTAAAGTTTGTTAGTAATGTTTCTTCTCAGGTTATTTTGCTTTTCTTGAAAGAGATCTTTGCTAGGGAAGGTTTTCCAGAGACCTTTGTCACAGATAATGGTACACAGCTAATTTCCTCTGAGGTGGAACAGTTTCTTGACAGCTGTGGTATTAAGCATCACACTGTCTCATTATATGAGCCTAGGGAGAATGGTGAGGTGGAACGTTTTAATCGGGTTCTTAAGGATTGCATTAGTGGTATAGGTTCTTCTGACGACTGTTGGTTGGATGTTGTCAGGAAAAGACTCTGGGTCTATCGCATCACTCCTCACTCTGTCAGGTGTGAGTCCTTTCAAACTTCTGAAAGGTAGGGAACCCACTTCTGTCATTTGTCCCTGGTGGGTTAAGAAGCTAAACAAGAATGATTCTAAAATTGATATTGAGAGTGTTGCTAAACGTGTTGAAGATAAACAACAGTGTATGAAAGTTGTGTTTGATTCAAAAATGAATGTCAAACTTCATGATTTTGTTGTAGGAGAATGGGTGAGGATGAAAAAACCTGGATTTCTGGTTAAAGGATTTTCTAAATTCTTTCCTCCCATTAAAGTGGTCAAAGTATTCAAAAACAGTGTTGCCACACAAGATGGAAGAGTTTGGAATGTTCGTAGGGTGGCCAGATGTCCTAATTCCTCTAATTCGCCCAGTTCTCTTAGTTCTCCTAACTCACTTCCATCACGAGCGCAGGTTAATGTGTCTCCTCATGTGCATGTTAATGCGTCTCCTCAAAGTTTTCCTCATAAAGATTTGTCCATTGCATCTAGGGTTAAAACTGATGTTAGACCCAAAAGAATGCCTAGTAGGTACCTGTGTTAATTTTCTTTTATAGGGATAAGATGTGTTACATTCTTGCTTTTCCTATGCTTGTTTTTCTTCTCTATGTTTTACCTCATTGTTGCTGGAGCCTAGAATGTATGATGCGTGCCTGCATCTTACATGCTGTGTTCCAGATTCTGCTTCAACTGTTTTATTCTCTGGACATACTGCCTAACGGATGTGCTGTGCTCCTTTCATTCAACTTCAAAATAAATCTACATATTTTTATATATATGAGCCTCCTACTTTTTTATACAGTATTTAATTATGCCGATGACCTTCAGCTTATCTTCAACCTTTCATCTTCCCCTGATTCTATCTTTAAGTTCCAATCTACACTGACGTTCATCTATGATTGGATGAACTTCAATCACTTAAAACTGAACCCTGATAAGACAGAGGTGGTCCTCACCGGTGGCCCTTCTCGCCCCTGGACCTCTGCCTTCTGGCCTCCAGCTCTTGGTCCCCCTCCCCAACCCTCTGCTTCTGTAAAGACTCTGGCATCAAAGTCAGTCAAGATCTCACCATGCACCCTCAGATCAGTTCTGTGGTCTCATCCTGTTTTCTGTCCCTCAGAATTATACGCAAAATCTCCCGCTTCTTCTCTGTTGCAGCCCTTAAACTCATCCTCCTGGCTATGATTTTATCCAGCCTTGATTACGGCAATAGCCTGTATGTTGGTATTCCTGCTTATGAACTCCGGCGCTTGCAATTAATTCAAAACCAGGCAGCATGTCTTATCTATAGACTTTTTAAGTCCCACCGAGTTACTCCTCTGCTAAAGACTCTTCATTGGCTGCCCATCTTGGAGTGCTCTCTATTCAAGATGGGTTGCCTGATCTTTATGGCCCTGGCTGGCACCGCCCCAGTCTTCATCAACTCGAAGATCAGTGCATACGTTCCTAGCAGAAGCCTTTGCTCCTCCACTCAGTCCCTCCTTAGCGTCCCTCGCTTTCGGAGGAAAGAATTTGGAGGCATGAGGTTTTCCACCCTTGCCCCCCCTTTCTGGAATGCCCTTCCCTTTACCATTAGGTCCGCCCCCACCTATATGGACTTCCGTAAAGCCCTAAAAACCCACCTTTTTTCCCTGGCATATGCATCGGAGTAACTCTTCTGCTCCCCTCAGTGCTGTCATTCTGCAGCGCCAAGAAACCGTACGGTGTTAGAGCGCTTTATAAAATTATTCAACTTCAACTTCAATTTCATTGCCTGAGGATGCGGGCGGCTGTGTCGGTGGTGGGTCTTGGGCGAGGGTGGTGATTAGCTGGTCTTTGGTGACCTTGCTCCAGCTGCGGTGGGGGAATCATTGCAGGTGGTTGTGCGTGGTGTATTTCTCGAAGGAGAAGTGTATGTGGCGGTGGTCGGTCCAGTGGAGTATGGTGGTGTGGCTGAAGGTGCCTTGGTTGCTGGCGGAAAAGATGCGATAGAGCATGTGTCCAGCGGAGTGGGTGGGTGTTGTGACGAGTTCTTTGAGTCCAAGGTTGGCGAGGTTGTCAAGCAGGGTGGTTGAGTTGCTGTCGTTGGCGTTCTCGAGGTGGAAGTTCAGGTCCCCGAGGAGGATGTAGTCTGTGGAGGCAAGGGCGTGCGTGCTGACAACGTCGGTGAGGGAGTGTAGGAAGGTGGATATCTGACTATGGTTACCCCCAAACATTTTTGCCTGGAGTTTAGCTGGTTGTTGACTTAGTTGGCCTGGGATCCTGCTATTCAGGGCCCCAGGCTAATTGCTCTCTCCTTAATATGGACTCCATGTACCTTAGGTGCATACACCAGGGCCGGCTCTAGGCTCATGGTGGCCCTGGGCAGGGAGCGTAGGTAGGGGCCGGAAGAGAGGGTCCGGGCGGGGTGGAGCGCGCAGGCCAGTAAAGAGGGGAGGTGGTCAGGGAGTTTAGAAGTGGAACAGAGCCGGAGGCCGCCAAATCCCTGCCAGGGGCCACCACGCAAATATGTATCCATCCTCAGAGGATTAATATATTAAGGATATATATTGGCGTGGTTGCCCCTGGGGTTTGGTGGCCCTGTGCAGGTGCACAGCTTGCACATGCCTAGAGCCGGCCATGCATACACAATTGTAACTGGTTCACCTTATAGGCCCCTGTAACAGTGTACCATAGGTACCCAGGGCATAGGTGTAGCCAAGGCCTACCAGGGGCTGCAGCATGTATTGTGCCACCCCTGGCCTGGCCTCCATATTTGACACAACTGGCTGATCACTCAGCTGGGGTAAGTTGGTGTAATCACCTCTTACTTAGATATAGTATACCTATATCTAACCTAACTGGACACATGGTAACCTATAAGCCACTCCTATGGAAGGCCTCTGCAATCCTGGAGGCAGAGTGCGTGGTTTCATGTGAGAGGGTGCTCTAGCATGAGCTGAGTCTGTCTGCAGCTGTGGGGAACAACTCCCTTAGCTGTTCCGGGATATTGCCATACCATATACTCTTAAGTGCATTATAATCCTCGCGGTTATATGCTAACTTTGGTTTGGCTTTATCAAAACATGTCGAGTAAGGTGTCATACGATTTGGAATACTATCCCCTAGACAGTTCTGTCGACGGGGATAGCATTCCACCCTTCTAGAGGGACACAACATGTACATAACTTGAACCCCGGTTAAAGTTAAACTCGAGCCTCAGCATCACAAAATGGATGCTGTCACCACAGACACAAGTCTGACCTCCTGCTGCTGGGAGTCCTTCCAGCGAGGGAGGCTTGGACAAAGGGTTTCCTGCCTTGGGAGGTGCAAGCACCACCCCAGACAGGATTTTGTGTATTGGGTATGACAGGGCTGAATAGAATCAGACATGCCCAGGGCACACAAGGTGTCCTCGTGCATAAGCCAGTCCAAACCGGTGCTGGGACTTTCCAGCCCAGTCCTGGCACGGAGCTGGACAAAGGAAAGGGGGTGTAACCGCCCCCTTCCTGGTCCCACCCAGAGGAGGGACCTAGCAGGTGATCCACCCCTCAGATTGGGAATAAGAGTGGGAGCAGTGCCATGGCTCCTCAGATCATCCTGAATCAACTTGAAACTAAGAAGACGACTGGACTTCGACATTCTGCTGCACAGAAGACTGAAGAGCATCTCCCTTGTGGCCTAGGAGTGGCCACCCTGTGAACACAGGCACCATCCAGCAACTCGACGTCTGCTTTGCCGCCACCTCCTGCTAGAGCCCGAGCCCAGAGCCTGACGAGACCCAGACTCCCAGACTTCTCACAGCCTGATCCACAGTCCCTGCAAAGAAGGGACCCGTGGACGCACCGAGTGACATGGGACCGGACATCTCGAAAGACCCCCGAGAAGCTGGCTGCGCAGCACCCGAGGCACCCTTGATGCTGTGCTTTGGGGTTTGAGAAGCCCCATAACCAAGCAGCCCTTGCAGCGAAGGTCAGCCCCCCAGCATCTCAATGAACTGCGTGGGGCCCTTTTGCATCGTGCCACTCGACGCGCCATCCCGGCCACTTGCCACGTGGTCAGCGGCCATCTTGGTGACGAAACCTACAATTTACACTATGCGTCTGATTGCTCCAGACTTGCCATCGCTTCTGTAAAAAGGAACACACGCTCTGACCTTGCTGGTCCGAGTGATAAGCTTTTTCCACTTCCTGCGTGGCTTGCATTAGCCAAGGCCTGTTTGCTCCAATCAAGTTGCCGACACCCCCATCAGCTAGAGCCTTTGTGGGACAGCTCGTGATCGACTCCTGGACGTCCTCGACCTCTTCGTGTCCACGTGGCTGAGGAGACAAGCTGCACCTCATCGCCTGTTTGCACCCGACATCGCCTAGTTCCATCCTGGTTCCACGGTAGTCACTGGCTAGTGACTTTGAACATTGTCCCCTCTGCTTTCAGGTCTTCACCACTTCAGATCCACCCTTGGATCCACCAGAACTCTTCTCGTCTCGACGCCTGCAGCATCTTCAGCTCCAAGCACCATCAGCTCCAAGCACCATCGACCTGCGTGACGAAACCCGACACTACTTCGCACCTGTGCACCCGCTTCCTGTGGGTGAGGTAATTCAGCAACGCCGGTGTTCCTACACTGGTACACACCTCTAGTGCCTAGGTCTAAAGGTTTGTCCTTCTAGGTCAGCCAGAAGGTTCCTTAAACATAACTTTGTAACTTTTACGCACCATTGACATTACATTGGTATATGCGTGCACTTTTAGCACTGCACCCGAGTCCCGCGGGCCTTTCCCGACTTCTTCTTTGTTAGTCCCGAACAGCTTCAGCGATTCCCAAGGCCCTAGGCCTACTTCCTTTCAGCTAGGTGGTTCTTTTACCACTATTTTAGTATATGGTTTAGGTGGCGCCTAGGGCTCATCCATATTGTGCAACTTTTGTGTATTTAAACTGTGTTTTGTTTTAACGCATTTGCTTCTGTGCTCATAAAGAGTATAGGGGATTTTGTAGTAAATAAATATATATATATTTTCAATATATATCTGTGTGGTGTCCTTTTCATTTGGTATTCAAGGGGATTGTGTATGGTAAAACAGCTTTCTTCACATGTCTTTACAGAGTTTAGCCTAAGACTGCTTTGTCCACGCTACTAGTATAGCTGGTCTATAAGGTTGACTTACAACCAATCATCATAAGGGTTGCTTGGCATAGTACAAGGTGATCACTAGAACTAGTGAGCATCATATACCAGGCCAACTTCTCACATTGGTGAGCAGCGGTTGGGATTTGGGCTTGCTGTTGTTTTACCATTACAATCTTTGAGAGTATCATTTGAAAGATCATACAGGTACCTGCTAGGTACATATAAAACAAGACTAGTATACTTAAGGTCTACTGAACTTAGTTGTTGTAGAGGATAGGGAGTAGCACACCCTGACTACAACTACTAGATAGGTTTTGTAGGTAAACACCAGTGTAGGTAGATTGCAACATACCAAAAAAACTAGAGCAATGTCTGGAGCAGAGGGGTCCACTGGGACTGTCTCTGTTGAGAGTGACCCTCCAAGGGCACCATCCAAATTTGCTATGCTTAATTTTAAGGAATTGAGGCAGCTTTGTGCCTCAAGAGGTCTCAAGACAGGGCCAACCCCTATAGCAGACCACCTCAGAGAGCTTCTAGACCAGTCTGAAGCTCTAAAGACCTCTAAAGCAGACCCCACAGGGAATGCTGATGGAGGCTCTCCCACTGAAGATGACAATACTGACACCCCTGTCCCTGTAGTCCAGATAGATGAGGATGACCAAGTCACTGGAGGTACTCAGCCTGATGAGGAGGAGGAAGAAGAGGAGACAGAAGGAGGGAGCAATGACTCTGATGATGGTAGACTTAGTCAGGTGCCAGCCAGCAGGCTCAGCCAGGCTAACTTAAGTGTATTTGGCACTGAGCTAAGGATGACCTTACCCAGACCCCCAAGTGGACTTAACCAGGAGCAAAGGTGGAGAAGGAATCACTCAGGTGAATCCAATACCTCCCAAGCTTCTAGAGGTTCTCATGGTCACTCCAGAAGGGGGATGACTAGCCCTCAGAGAAGGGAACATGAGGCCAACATGAGAGAGGCTGAGCTTAGGATCCAGAAGAGGGAACTAGAGGTTGCCCTGGCCCAAGAGAAACTTGCTAGAGCAAGACAGCCTAGAGAGAGTGGTTTAGTACCCACTGTTGGCAGCATTATCCCAAAGGATAAAGACAGGTCCTATGATAGTAGAAACCTGAGTAAGATTGTGTCCCCCTACAAAGCTGGGCATGATATCCACAAATGGATGACTGCACTTGAGAGAGCCTGCAGAGTACAGCAGATCCCTCAGGAGCAGTGGGCAGCAATCTTGTGGCTCTCATTTGAAGGTAGAGGCTGAGACAGACTCCTCACAGTTAGTGATGGGGATTCTAGAAACTACCTGGTCCTGAAGAGTGCTCTGATTGATGGGTTAGGCTTAACCACTGAACAGTACAGGTTAATGTTCAGAGAGACCCAGAAGACACAGACTCAGGACTGGTCTGAATTTGTTGAATGTGCCACTAAGGTCCTGGAGGGCTGGTTGCTGGGAAGTAAGGTTACAGACTATACAGGATTGTATAATTTAATTATGAGAGAGCAAATCTTAAGTAATTGTCAAAATCAGCTTCTACATCAGCACCTGGTGGACTCTGATCTAACCTCTCCACAGGAATTGGGTAAGAGGGCAGACAAATGGGTCAGAAACAGGATCAGGCCTAAGAACCAGGGTGGTGACCAAAAGAAAGAGACTACCAAGCCTCAAGAGAAAGGTGGAGATAAAACCAAAGAGAAGACTTCCCCAGGGCCCCAAAACTCCAATGGAAAGGGTGGGCCCCAGAACACTACCTCTACAGAGAAACAGCCTTACTGCCATACCTGTAAACAGGTTGGACATTGGAAAACAGACAGCTGTTGTCCCAAGAATGGTAATAAGGAAAATATACCTCCAAGTAAGGCTCCAACACCTCCTGTCACTGTTAGCAGTGGTCCCCCAGGTGGTGGGAGCACCCCCAAGAATTTGGGTGGGTTTACCTTTGGAGCACAGGTGGATTCTGGCCTAACCAGGTCCCCTACCTCAGATACTCTTGTCTCTGAAACTGGCATGGGGTTTGCCAACTTCACTGCTTGCCCAAACACTTTGAGCAAGTACAGACAAGAGCCCCTCATCAATGGCTTGAAAGTTGAGGCCTTTAGAGTCACAGGGGCTAGCATCACCATGGTGGCTGAATGTCTAGTCCCCTCAAGGCAACCTTTACCTGATGCCACATATCAGGTGACAAACATTGATGGAATAGAAACCAAACATCCCATGGCAGTAGTCAATCTTAGCTGGGGAGGTGTCACTGGCCCAAAGAGAGTGGTAGTGTCCGCAAACTTGCCTGTAGATTGCCTACTTGGTAATGATTTGGAAATCTCAGCCTGGGCTGAGGTTGAACGGCAAACCCATTCTAGAATGGTAAATCTAAATGGAAAGGTTAGTGGGGCTGTGATGGCTACAGCCCCAATCCAAGATGTCCTTCCTGAAAAGGTTGGTAGGGCTGAGAAAACCTCAGCCCCATCTTTAGCTAACTTCCCTCCTGAAAAGATTAGCAGGGCTGTGATGGTAACAACCCATACCCAAACTGAGCCTCCTCCTGAAAAGGTTGGTGGGGCTGTGATGGCCACAGCCCAAACTCAAACTGTTTCATGTGTTGTGAAGCCTGAAACAATGGATCACTCCACTCAAACAGAGAGCACTGAGGAGGAAGAGAAATCTCCCTCCCACCAGACTTTAGGAAAGGCTCAGCCTCCTCAGGGAAATGATCTTACCCCTGATGAAGGAACTGTCCCAGAGGTTGTTAGGCCTGGCCTGACAGAGCCTCTGATGGCAGTGGACCCTTCTCAGGTGGGACTCAGTCTGGAGCAGGTAACCTGCCCCTCTCTACCTTGCCTTAGTCAGCCCAGGGCTGCAGAGGACAAGAAGGACAGTGAGCCCCAAAGGGCCCCCTGTCAAATAAAGCACCCCCATCAACAGATTAGGGGCACCAAAGCTAGAAGCCCTAGCCAGGTGAAAACTTTAGAAACTCCTGAGGGATCCCCCTTAAAAGTAGTTAGGGACCTTCCCCAGATGGATATTGTTGGGCACCGCCAAACCTGGGACCCTAAGGGCCCAAACCTGAACTGCCCCTCCAGTAAGCCAAACAAAGGGACCCAGCCTCCAGCTTTAGGTAGCCAGAGGTTGACCCTGAGAGCACAGTGCAACTCAGTCAAAGAAAGAAAGGCACACATGGTGGAGAGTGATTGGAGGAAGCTGAGTCCTACAGAGGAATCTCACTTCAGTACTCCATCTCAACATCAGCCTTTAACTTTGCCAAGACACACCACAGGTAGAGATTCTCTATGGTGGAGACCCTCAGATACCCTTAAGGTGAGGGATTGCTTAGTGGACCATGATACAGGGGTAACCAAGCCAGAGCTGGTACTTCCTTATATGGCCACTTAGGCAATATAGGCTTACCTGGACAAGGATAGCCTTATCTCCTTTTGTTTGGGGGGGGGGGGGGGGTTGTGTAGGAAGGTGGATATCTGACTATGGTTACCCCCAAACTTTTTGCCTGGTGTTTAGCTGGTTTTTACTTAGTTGGCCTGGGATCCTGCTATTCAGGGCCCCAGGCTAATTGCTCTCTCCTTAAAATGGACTCCATGTACCCTAGGTGCATACACAATTGGAACTGGTTCAACTTATAGGCCCCTGTAACAGTGTACCATAGGTACCCAGGGCTTAGGTGTAGCCAAGGCCTACCAGGGGCTGCAGCATGTATTGTGCCACCCCTGGCCTGGCCTCCATATTTGACACAACTGGCTGATCACTCAGCTGGGGTAAGTTGGTGTAATCACCTCTTACTTAGATATAGTATACCAATATCTAACCTAACTGGACACATGGCAACCTATAAGCCACTCCTATGGAAGGCCTCTGCGATCCTGGAGGCAGAGTGCGTGGTTTCATGTGAGAGGGTGCTCTAGCATGAGCTTAGCCTGTCTGCAGCTGTTGGGAACAACTCCCTTAGCTGTTCCGGGATATTACCATACCATATAATCTTAAGTGCAGTATAATCCTCGCGGTTATATGCTAACTTTGGTTTGGCTTTATCAAAACATGCAGAGTAAGGTGTCGTACGATTTGGAATACTATCCCCTCGACAGTTCTGTCGACGGGATAGCATTCCACCCTTCTAGAGGGACACGACATGTACATAACCTGATCCCCGGTTAAAGTTAAACTCGAGCCTAGGCATCACAAAATGGATGCTGCCACCACTGACACAAGTCTGACCTTCTGCTGCTGGGAGTCCTTCCAGCGAGGGAGGCTTGGACAAAGGGTTTCCTGCCTTGGGAGGTGCGAGCACCACCCCAGACAGGATTTTGTGTATTGGGTAGGACAGGGCTGAATAGAATCAGACACGCCCGGGGCACACAAGGTGTCCTCGTGCATAAGCCAGTCCAAACCGGTGCTGGGGCTTTCCAGCCCAGTCCTGGCGCGGAGCTGGGCAAAGGAAAGGGGGTGTAACCGCCCCCTTTTCCTGGTCCCACCCAGAGGAGGGACCTAGCAGGTTATCCACCCCTCAGATTGGGAATAAGAGTGGGAGCAGTGCCATGGCACCTCAGATCATCCTGAATCAACTTGAAACTAAGAAGACGACCGGACTTCGACATTCTGCTGCACAGAAGACTGAAGAGCATCTCCCTTGTGGCCTAGGAGTGGCCACCCTGTGAACACAGGCACCATCCAGCAACTCGACGTCTGCTTTGCCGCCGCCTCCTGCCGGAGCCCGAGCCCAGAGCCTGACGAGACCCAGACTCCCAGACTTCTCACAACCCGATCCACAGTCCCTGCAAAGAAGGGACCCGTGGAGGCACCGAAAGACGTGGGACCGGACATCTTGAAAGACCCCCGAGAAGCTGACTGTGCAGCACCCGAGGCACCCTCGACACTGTGCTTTGAGGTTTGAGAAGCCCCACAACCGAACAGCCTTTGCACCGAAGATCAGCCCCCCAGCATCTCCAGGATCTGCATGGGGCCCTTTTGCATCGTGCCACTCGACACGCCATCCTGGCCACTTGCCACGTGGTCAGCGGCCATCTTGGTGACGAAACTTACAATTTACACTGCGGGTCTGATTGCTCCTGACTTGCCCTCGCTTCTGTAAAAAGGAGCACCCGCTTTGACCTTGCTGGTCCGAGTGATAAGCTTTTTCCACTTCCTGCATGGCTTGCATTAGCCAAGGCCTGTTTGCTCCAATCAAGTTGCCGACACCGCCATCAGCTAGAGCCTTTGTGGGACAGCTTGTGATCGACTCCTGGACATCCTCGATCTTTTCGTGTCCACGTGGCTGAGGAGACAAGCTGCACCTCATCGCCTGTTTGCACCCGACATCGCCTGGTTTCATCCTGGTTCCACGGTAGTCACTGTCTAGTGACTTTGAACATTGTCCCCTCTGCTTTCAGGTCTTCACCACTTCAGATCCACCCTTGGATCCACCGGAACTCTTCTCGTCTCGACGCCTGCAGCATCTTCAGCTCCAAGCACCATCGACCTGCGTGACGAAACCCGACACTACTTCGCACCTGTGCACCAGCTTCCTGTGGGTGAGGTAACTCAGCAACGCCGGTGTTCCTACACTGGTACACACCTCTAGTGCCTAGGTCTAAAGTTTTGTCCTTCTAGGTCAGCCGGAAGGTTCCTTAAACACTAACTTTGTAACTTTTACGCACCATTGACATTACATTGGTATATGCGTGCACTTTTAGCACTGCACCGGAGTCTTGCGGGCCTTACCCGACTTCTTCACTGTTAGTCCCGAACAGCTCCAGCGATTCCCAAGGCCCTAGGCCTACTTCCTTTCAGCTAGGTGGTTCTTATACCACTATTTTAGTATATGGTTTAGGTGGGCCCTAGGGCTCATCCATATTGTGCAACTTTTGTGTATTTAAACTGTGTTTTGTTTTAACGCATTTGCTTCTGTGCTCATAAAGAGTATCGGGGATTTTGTAGTAAATAAATATATATATATTTTCAATATATATCTGTGTGGTGTCCTTTCATTTGGTATTCAAGGGGATTGTGTATGGTAAAACAGCTTGCTTCACATGCCTTTACAGAGTTTAGCGTAAGACTGCTTTGTCCACGCTACTAGGATAGCTGGTCTATAAGGTTGACTTACAACCAATCATCATAAGGGTTGCTTGGCATAGTACAAGGTGATCACTAGAACTAGTGAGCATCATATCCCAGGCCAACTTCTAACAGGGAGTAGCTGACCAGTGGCCGGGTCCGGGGGGTCTGTAGATGAGGGTTCCTCTGAGGCTGGTGTTGGGATCGATGTGGATCTGGAAATGCAGGTGTTCCGTGACTCTGAGGGTGTCTTTGGTGCTGGTCGAAATTCTAAGTGTATTCCTGTTGACAATGACGATTCCTCCTCCCGGTCTGTTGGTGCGGTCCCTGCGGGTGATCTTGTAGCCATCTGGGATGACTATGACAATGTCGGGAGCAAAGGAGGGGTTCTTCCAGGTCTCTGTCAGGAAGGTGACGTCTGGGGAGGATGAGTTGAGTAGGTGCCAGAGTTCGACGGCGTGCTTGTGAACGGAGAGGGTGTTGAGTAGTATGCATCTGAGCGTGCTACTCTGTTCATTGCTTATGACTAATGATAAGGATCCCTTGGAAGAGAAGGATAAGTTACTTACCTGTAATCCAAGTTCTCATCCATGGTAATCTCCAACAAAGTCATAAGCAACCCGCCCACCTCCACTGATAAATCTTTCATGCAGCAGTTCATACATATCTTTGTTCTGGTCTTTATGTTACCATAATAAAGTACTGACCTAACTGCCGTCTTTGTGGCATGATGGGATACAGGAGGTCCTGGAGTTCTTAAAGGCACGGTGCCGGTATTTACTTGTAATCCTTTAAATGCAGCCTATTGGCAAACTATGCCTTTGAATTCCCATGCAGTTTTTTCGTTCAATAAAGATCGTGTTTGCACCTTATGCTTTTTTTTTCTGATGTACAGAAATTCTTGAGTCTGGTGAGATGTTCATTAACTGAAAACCTTGAATATAGGCTGCACTCATATATGTAAATATATAGGTCTATAACAGTCTGGTAAAGTACTACGTACATTCTTCATGATATCTATTATGTACTCCAGGGTCCCCGCACGTAGGCGGAAATATTCTTGGCTCATTACCTTGAGGATTTCCCTCGAAGAGAACTAGGATTACATGTAAGTAATTTATCCTTTTATTTTGCTCACTTACCCTTTGTCCTGATACCGGTATTGTTGTTCTAGATCAACTTTCACAAATTGGCAGTAGGCCTCAGGGATCTTCTTCCAGTCCCACTCCCCAGTCTGGTAATGTCAGTAGAGAGGACTTCAGCTTTAATGACTGTCACTGCCAGGGCAAGGTTCTTTACTAGTGAATGGAATGCCTACCACCTCTTTCACTCTAATACTTTTCAGAAGCACCAGGTGGCTGTTTCAATCCTAAAACAGGACTACAAAGAAGGAGGCATGAGTTTGAAGGATGCCTTTGCTGTAGCTGTCAAAGCGTTAAACAAGAGAATAGATGTAAGAAGCTTTCTGCTGAGAAAAGTAAGTTGATCCGACAAGAATAGTGGTACAGAGGAAGTAAACTCGTAAGTTAGCTGCTGCAAAGTACCACAAATGGAAGGGCAATAATGTAGTGCTCTTCACAACTAGGCCACCCTAACAATCATGTGCGAAGCCCCAACAAACTCTTACCCAAAGCAGAAGAGGTCCATGGCCCAGTCGGCGCGCCGCTACATTCCTCGCACCGGTGTAGCCGGCAGCCCAGGTGAGTTGCCTTAATAAGCCAAAAAGCTTGAGAGTCGACTTACAGCCGTCGCGTCAGAGAGCCCCGGTCTGCTTACAAGGCTGCTAGGCGCGCACGCACGCATACACACGAAGGGGCAGATTTATGTCGAACTTGCGCCACGTTTACGCCGCCGTTGCATCATGCAACGGCGCAGAAACGTGGCGCATCCCTGCAACCTATTTACAATGTGACGCATCTAGGCAGATGCGTCACGTTGTAAAGCCCTGCGCCACATGAAACCTGCATCAGGTTTCATGTGGGCGTTCTGTCGCAGGGTGGGCGTTCCCTCGTAGGAAAGCCCCGTAAAACTGACGCAGTGAAATCTACAAGATTTCACTGAGTCAGTTTTACGACGCTGCTGGGTCAAATCCTTACGCCTGCTTGAAGCAGGCGTAAGGAGTGACGCACCACGTTATGTATGGGTGGCCTCTGTACATTGCAGGAGTTGCGTCGCACTTGCGAGGCTACTCCAGCAATGCGCCGCCCTTACACCACAAGATGCATCATGCATCTGCCCTTCCTTGCACCATGGTGCGCCGCATTGTAAATGCAAACAAAACAGGTGATGGACCGAATGTGGATCAATGTCACACACTCACCCCAGTCCAAAGATCTGGGCCCAAATCCATCGTTTTTTTTGCTTTTTTTTGCACTCCACACCACCCTGGGTTAGACAATGGCGATATGCAAATCAGCTCTGACCCTGTGCCCCATGGGAACAGTCCAGTCCGAACTACAAAAGCCATGTCCTTCCCAGAACGGAATCAAGCATCCGAGGACCGGACCGGTTTCGAGGTAACACCTCTCATCAGCCCGGCTAGCTTGACTCCAGTGGTGTGGAGTGCCTGGGACCCACGTCTGGGCATCCCCAGCGCACTTAGGGCGGAATATGCAAACAAAACAGGTGATGGACCGAATGTGGATCAATGTCACACACTCACCCCAGTCCAAAGATCTGGGCCCAAATCCATCGTTTTTTTTGCACTCCACACCACCCTGGGTTAGACAATGGTGATATGCAATTCAGCTCTGACCCTGTGCCCCATGGGAACAGTCCAGTCCGAACTACAAAAGCCATGTCCTTCCCAGAACGGAATCAAGCATCCGAGGACCGGACCGGTTTCGAGGTAACATCTCTCATCAGCCCGGCTAGCTTGACTCCAGTGGTGTGGAGTGCCTGGGACCCACGTCTGGGCATCCCCAGCGCACTTAGGGCGGAATATGCAAACAAAACAGGTGATGGACCGAATGTGGATCAATGTCACACACTCACCCCAGTCCAAAGATCTGGGCCCAAATCCATCGTTTTTTTTGCACTCCACGCCACCCTGGGTTAGACAATGGCGATATGCAAATCAGCTCTGACCCTGTGCCCCATGGGAACAGTCCAGTCCGAACTACAAAAGCCATGTCCTTCCCAGAACGGAATCAAGCATCCGAGGACCGGACCGGTTTCGAGGTAACACCTCTCATCAGCCCGGCTAGCTTGACTCCAGTGGTGTGGAGTGCCTGGGACCCACGTCTGGGCATCCCCAGCGCACTTAGGGCGG
The DNA here is from genome assembly GCF_964263255.1 of Lissotriton vulgaris. Classification (NCBI taxonomy): domain Eukaryota; kingdom Metazoa; phylum Chordata; class Amphibia; order Caudata; family Salamandridae; genus Lissotriton; species Lissotriton vulgaris. The sequence goes on along the minus strand of NC_141685.1, from coordinate 437,393,702 downwards.
AATATGCAAGCAAAACAGGTGATGGACCGAATGTGGATCAATGTCACACACTCACCCCAGTCCAAAGATCTGGGCCCAAATCCATCGTTTTTTTTGCACTCCACACCACCCTGGGTTAGACAATGGCGATATGCAAATCAGCTCTGACCCTGTGCCCCATGGGAACAGTCCAGTCCGAACTACAAAAGCCATGTCCTTCCCAGAACGGAATCAAGCATCCGAGGACCGGACCGGTTTCGAGGTAACACCTCTCATCAGCCCGGCTAGCTTGACTCCAGTGGTGTGGAGTGCCTGGGACCCACGTCTGGGCATCCCCAGCGCACTTAGGGCGGAATATGCAAACAAAACAGGTGATGGACCGAATGTGGATCAATGTCACACACTCACCCCAGTCCAAAGATCTGGGCCCAAATCCATCGTTTTTTTTGCACTCCACACCACCCTGGGTTAGACAATGGCGATATGCAAATCAGCTCTGACCCTGTGCCCCATGGGAACAGTCCAGTCCGAACTACAAAAGCCATGTCCTTCCCAGAACGGAATCAAGCATCCGAGGACCGGACCGGTTTCGAGGTAACACCTCTCATCAGCCCGGCTAGCTGGACTCCAGTGGTGTGGAGTGCCTGGGACCCACGTCTGGGCATCCCCAGCGCACTTAGGGCGGAATATGCAAACAAAACAGGTGATGGACCGAATGTGGATCAATGTCACACACTCACCCCAGTCCAAAGATCTGGGCCCAAATCCATCGTTTTGTTTGCACTCCACACCACCCTGGGTTAGACAATGGCGATATGCAAATCAGCTCTGACCCTGTGCCCCATGGGAACAGTCCAGTCCGAACTACAAAAGCCATGTCCTTCCCAGAACGGAATCAAGCATCCGAGGACCGGACCGGTTTCGAGGTAACACCTCTCATCAGCCCGGCTAGCTTGACTCCAGTGGTGTGGAGTGCCTGGGACCCACGTCTGGGCATCCCCAGCGCACTTAGGGCGGAATATGCAAACAAAACAGGTGATGGACCGAATGTGGATCAATGTCACACACTCACCCCAGTCCAAAGATCTGGGCCCAAATCCATCGTTTTTTTTTGCACTCCACACCACCCTGGGTTAGACAATGGCGATATGCAAATCAGCTCTGACCCTGTGCCCCATGGGAACAGTCCAGTCCGAACTACAAAAGCCATGTCCTTCCCAGAACGGAATCAAGCATCCGAGGACCGGACCGGTTTCGAGGTAACACCTCTCATCAGCCCGGCTAGCTTGACTCCAGTGGTGTGGAGTGCCTGGGACCCACGTCTGGGCATCCCCAGCGCACTTAGGGCGGAATATGCAAACAAAACAGGTGATGGACCGAATGTGGATCAATGTCACACACTCACCCCAGTCCAAAGATCTGGGCCCAAATCCATCGTTTTTTTTGCACTCCACACCACCCTGGGTTAGACAATGGCGATATGCAAATCAGCTCTGACCCTGTGCCCCATGGGAACAGTCCAGTCCGAACTACAAAAGCCATGTCCTTCCCAGAACGGAATCAAGCATCCGAGGACCGGACCGGTTTCGAGGTAACACCTCTCATCAGCCCAGCTAGCTTGACTCCAGTGGTGTGGAGTGCCTGGGACCCACGTCTGGGCATCCCCAGCGCACTTAGGGCGGAATATGCAGGCAAAACAGGTGATGGACCGAATGTGGATCAATGTCACACACTCACCCCAGTCCAAAGATCTGGGCCCAAATCCATCGTTTTTTTTGCACTCCACACCACCCTGGGTTAGACAATGGCGATATGCAAATCAGCTCTGACCCTGTGCCCCATGGGAACAGTCCAGTCCGAACTACAAAAGCCATGTCCTTCCCAGAACGGAATCAAGCATCCGAGGACCGGACCGGTTTCGAGGTAACACCTCTCATCAGCCCGGCTAGCTTGACTCCAGTGGTGTGGAGTGCCTGGGACCCACGTCTGGGCATCCCCAGCGCACTTAGGGCGGAATATGCAAACAAAACAGGTGATGGACCGAATGTGGATCAATGTCACACACTCACCCCAGTCCAAAGATCTGGGCCCAAATCCATCGTTTTTTTTGCACTCCACACCACCCTGGGTTAGACAATGGCGATATGCAAATCAGCTCTGACCCTGTGCCCCATGGGAACAGTCCAGTCCGAACTACAAAAGCCATGTCCTTCCCAGAACGGAATCAAGCATCCGAGGACCGGACCGGTTTCGAGGTAACACCCCTCATCAGCCCGGCTAGCTTGACTCCAGTGGTGTGGAGTGCCTGGGACCCACGTCTGGGCATCCCCAGCGCACTTAGGGCAGAATATGCAAACAAAACAGGTGATGGACCGAATGTGGATCAATGTCACACACTCACCCCAGTCCAAAGATCTGGGCCCAAATCCATCGTTATTTTTGCACTCCACACCACCCTGGGTTAGACAATGGCGATATGCAAATCAGCTCTGACCCTGTGCCCCATGGGAACAGTCCAGTCCGAACTACAAAAGCCATGTCCTTCCCAGAACGGAATCAAGCATCCGAGGACCGGACCGGTTTCGAGGTAACACCTCTCATCAGCCCGGCTAGCTTGACTCCAGTGGTGTGGAGTGCCTGGGACCCACGTCTGGGCATCCCCAGCGCACTTAGGGCGGAATATGCAAACAAAACAGGTGATGGACCGAATGTGGATCAATGTCACACACTCACCCCAGTCCAAAGATCTGGGCCCAAATCCATCGTTTTTTTTTGCACTCCACACCACCCTGGGTTAGACAATGGCGATATGCAAATCAGCTCTGACCCTGTGCCCCATGGGAACAGTCAAGTCCGAACTCCAAAAAAAGCCATGTCCTTCCCAGAACGGAATCAAGCATCCGAGGACCGGACCAGTTTCGAGGTAACACCTCTCATCAGCCCGGCTAGCTTGACTCCAGTGGTGTGGAGTGCCTGGGACCCACGTCTGGGCATCCCCAGCGCACTTAGGGCGGAATATGCAAACAAAACAGGTGATGGACCGAATGTGGATCAATGTCACACACTCACCCCAGTCCAAAGATCTGGGCCCAAATCCATCGTTTTTTTTTAACTCCACACCACCCTGGGTTAGACAATGGCGATATGCAAATCAGCTCTGACCCTGTGCCCCATGGGAACAGTCCAGTCCGAACTACAAAAGCCTTGTCCTTCCCAGAACGGAATCAAGCATCCGAGGACCGGACCGGTTTCGAGGTAACACCTCTCATCAGCCCGGCTAGCTTGACTCCAGTGGTGTGGAGTGCCTGGGACCCACGTCTGGGCATCCCCAGCGCACTTAGGGCGGAATATGCAAACAAAACAGGTGATGGACCGAATGTGGATCAATGTCACACACTCACCCCAGTCCAAAGATCTGGGCCCAAATCCATCGTTTTTTTGCACTCCACTCTAACCCAGGGTCGTGTGGAGTGCAAAAAAACGATGGATTTGGGCCCAGATCTTCGGACTGGGGTGAATGTGTGACATTGATCCACATTCGGTCCATCACCTGTTTTGTTTGCAAATTCCGCCCTAAGTGCGCTGGGGATGCCCAGACGTGGGTCCCAGGCACTCCACACCACTGGAGTCAAGCTAGCCGGGCTGATGAGAGGTGTTACCTCGAAACCGGTCCGGTCCTCGGATGCTTGATTCCGTTCTGGGAAGGACATGGCTTTTGTAGTTCGGACTGGACTGTTCTCATGGGGCACAGGGTCAGAGCTGATTTGCATATCGCCATTGTCTAACCCAGGGTGGTGTGGAGTGCAAAAAAACGATGGATTTGGGCCCAGATCTTCGGACTGGGGTGAATGTGTGACATTGATCCACATTCGGTCCATCACCTGTTTTGTTTGCAAATTCCGCCCTAAGTGCGCTGGGGATGCCCAGACGTGGGTCCCAGGCACTCCACACCACTGGAGTCAAGCTAGCCGGGCTGATGAGAGGTGTTACCTCGAAACCGGTCCGGTCCTCGGATGCTTGATTCCGTTCTGGGAAGGACATGGCTTTTGTAGTTCGGACTGGACTGTTCTCATGGGGCACAGGGTCAGAGCTGATTTGCATATCGCCATTGTCTAACCCAGGGTGGTGTGGAGTGCAAAAAAACGATGGATTTGGGCCCAGATCTTCGGACTGGGGTGAATGTGTGACATTGATCCACATTCGGTCCATCACCTGTTTTGTTTGCAAATTCCGCCCTAAGTGCGCTGGGGATGCCCAGACGTGGGTCCCAGGCACTCCACACCACTGGAGTCAAGCTAGCCGGGCTGATGAGAGGTGTTACCTCGAAACCGGTCCGGTCCTCGGATGCTTGATTCCGTTCTGGGAAGGACATGGCTTTTGTAGTTCGGACTGGACTGTTCTCATGGGGCACAGGGTCAGAGCTGATTTGCATATCGCCATTGTCTAACCCAGGGTGGTGTGGAGTGCAAAAAAACGATGGATTTGGGCCCAGATCTTCGGACTGGGGTGAATGTGTGACATTGATCCACATTCGGTACATCACCTGTTTTGTTTGCAAATTCCGCCCTAAGTGCACTGGGGATGCCCAGACGTGGGTCCCAGGCACTCCACACCACTGGAGTCAAGCTAGCCGGGCTGATGAGAGGTGTTACCTCGAAACCGGTCCGGTCCTCGGATGCTTGATTCCGTTCTGGGAAGGACATGGCTTTTGTAGTTCGGACTGGACTGTTCTCATGGGGCACAGGGTCAGAGCTGATTTGCATATCGCCATTGTCTAACCCAGGGTGGTGTGGAGTGCAAAAAAACGATGGATTTGGGCCCAGATCTTCGGACTGGGGTGAATGTGAGACATTGATCCACATTCGGTCCATCACCTGTTTTGTTTGCATTGTAAATGCGGCGCATCTGTGGTGCCGCAAAGAGGGAATTGCGTGACGCATCAGTTCTGGCTGATTTGCAGAGATGCGCCAGACTCATAAATCTGCCCCACAGTGCGGCAGCTGAGTGAGCCATTGCTAACGTCGCATGATTTAAATAAAGTGCGTTACAGCGAGCCGCGCTACATAATGCAAATTTTACTTGCAGTAGTCTCTTGAAAATAAACTTACTTACATTACAAGGGGTGAACGGCAGACGGGAAATGTGGTTTAAGGCCGGGCCGCACCCCTCCTCACAGCGAGTCCTTCAGGCCTCAACTGCCAGCTGCAGTGCCGTAGCGTGTGCCTCGGCTCCAGCCGCGGTCGCGTTCATTCAATCACCGCGCGGCCGTGAGAGTCGCAATTGCCCACCAGGCTTCCAGTGCCAAACCTGTAGCCTCACTCCCGCCACCGCAGGAGGCAGCAGTGTAACGTAACGTCCCGCAAAGCGAAAACAGCAATTGGGCACGGCCTCTACTGACACAGATCACTATCAGAAAATAAGGCCGCGCCCAGGAATACTTTATACATTGTATCCAAGCTCCGCTTCAGCAAGCCCCCGAAGCCTGCTTGGAGCAGCGTGCTCCTAACAGCGCCACTCCAGCCATTAGTCTTACAGTCACAATAGCAGCGCTACGGCTTGACAGACCAGGCAGAAGCTATGCCTACAGTGCGTGACTTTGCATTTCAGTGCGGTGATGCGGATCACCACACTGAAATGCCTTAGTCTCACGCCCCTTGCGTGATACTTGGCAGAACTGTTAATGAAATACAAGGGCCTGACAGCTGCGGCTGCAGGTGAGTAGCGGAGAGGCATTGAATTCCGAGGCCTTAGATGTGCACCAGGTAATCTCCCAGGTCTACCTAGGCCTGGTAGGGAAGGAGAGAAACTACTAAACATATCAATCAATCAATCAATACATTTGTATAACACGCTACTCACCAGGAGGGTCTCAAGGCGCTTGGGGGAGAGGGGTCCGCTACTGCTCGAACAGCCAGGTCTTGAGTTGCTTCCTGAAGGAGAGGTGGTCTTGGGTAAGACGGAGGTGGATGGGGAGGGAGTTCCAAGTCTTGGCTGCCAGGTAGGAGAAGGATCTTCCTCCCATGGTGGCTCTTCGAATGCGTGGAACGGCCGCAAGGGCGTGGCTGGTCGACTGTAGCTGGCGGGTGGGAGTGTAGAAGGTCAGGCGGTTGTTGAGGTACTTGGGGCCCAGGTTGTGGAGGGCCTTGTGTGCGTGGGTGAGGAGTCGGAACTTGATTCTCTTGCTAACGGGGAGCCAGTGCAGGTCTCTCAGGTGTCCGGAAATGTGGCTGTGTCGGGGGATGTCCAGGATGAGTCGTGCGGAGGCGTTCTGGATGCGTTGGAGTCTTTTCTGCAGTTTGGCTGTGGTTCCGGTGTAGAGGGTGTTTCCGTAGTCCAGTCGGCTGGTGACGAGTGCCTGGGTGACCGTCTTCCTAGTTTCGGTGGGGATCGAACATACAAACTGGACACCTGTTTTTTTCCGTGTAAACACTGGATATTTTACCGATTTATCTGGGCACAGTGCAGCCATGTAGGGTATCCTGTTCCACCAACCACTCCCTCACCACCCTTGATCATAACACACTACAGTGGCGCCAGACCCGTGCTGCTGGCCTGTAGAGAAGCATACTAATTCAGATCCTTTGAGGACTATTAAACATCGCAGCATTGATATAGGGCCCGTTGATATACTGGAACTCTACTGCAGATCAAGGGAAAGCAGTAATTAGCATTGTTGGACACATACAGAATTGACGGTCGCCCATGCTGCATTCAATCAATCAATCAATCAACCAAATTTGTAAAGCGCGCTACTTACCCATAAGGGTTTCAAGGTGCTGGGTGGGGGGGGGGGAGGGGAGGACTGCTACTGCTCGTAGAGCCAGGTCTTGAGGAGTCTTCTGAAAGTGAATAGGTCTTGGGTCTGTCGCAGGTAGGTGGGTAGGGTGTTCCAGGTCTTGGCGGCGAGGTAGGAGAAGGATCTGCAGCCGGAGGTGGTTCGCTGGATGCGGTGAACGGTGGCGAGAGCGAGGCTGGCGGAGCGGAGCTGGCGGGTGGGAGTGTAGAAGTTGAGTCTGCTGTTCAGGTAGGCTGGTCCGGCGTTGTGGAGTGCATGGGGGTTGATGTGGCTGCGGCGGGGGACGTTTGCGATGAGTCGGGCGGAGGCGTTTTGGATGCGTTGTAGTCGTCTTAGGTGTTTGGCTGGGATTCCTGCGTAGAGTGCATTGCCGTAGTCCAGTCTACTGCTGACGAGGGCATGTGTCACAGTTTTTCTGGTTTCGGTCGGGATCCACTTGTAGACTCTGCGGAGAGTGCGGAGGGTGCTGTAGCAGGAGGCGGAGACGGCGTTGGCTTGTTTGGCCATGGAAAGGGAAGAATCGAGGATGAATCCCAGGTTGCAAGCATGGTCGGTGGGGGATGGTGCTGTTCCTAGGATGTTAGGCCACCAGGAGTCTTCCCAGGCTGAGGGGGAAGGCCCAAGGATGAGGACTTCCGTCTTGTCGGAGTTCAGTTTCAGGCAGCTGTTCCTCATCCAGTCGGCGACGGCCTTCATTCCCTCGTGGAGATTGGATTTGGCGGTGATAGGGTCCTTGGTGAGGGAGAGGATGAGCTGGGTGTCGTCGGCGTAGGAGATGATGCTGAGGTCGTGAAGGCGGGCCACTTGTGCGAGGGGGGCCATGTAGATGTTGAAAAGCGTCGGACTCAGGGAGGAGCCCTGGGGGACGACGTAGATGATGTCGGTGGCTTCTGAGCAGAATGGAGGGAGGCGGACGCTCTGGGTTCTGCCGGAGAGGAAGGATGTGGTCCAGTCAAGGGCTTTATCTTGAATTCCGGCTTCTTGGAGGCGTGTCATTAGGGTGCGGTGGCATACCATGTCGAAGGCTGCTGAAAGGTCCTGGAGGATGAGGGCAGAAGTTTCGCCGTTGTCGAGTTGGCGCCTGATGCCGTCTGTGGCGGCGATGAGGGCAGTCTCGGTGCTGTGGTTTCGTCTGAATCCGGATTGGGATGGATCCAGGATGTTGTTGTCTTCGAGGTGGCGTGTCAGTTGCATGTTGACGATTTTCTCTGCGACCTTTGCCGGGAACGGGAGCAGGGAGATTGGACGGAAGTATTTTAGGTCCTTGGGGTCGGCCTTCGTTGTCTTGAGAAGGGCGTTGATTTCTGTGTGTTTCCAGTTTTCCGGGAATGTAGCTGTTTTGAAGGAGACGTTGATGAACTTGCGTAGTTGGGGGGCGATGAGTGTGTCTGCTTTGTTGAAAATGTGGTGGGGCAGGGGTCTGTCGGAGATCCTGAGTGGATAGAGTTCATGACCTTGCGCGTCTCGTCGTCATTGACGTTGGACCAGGAGGTGAGGTGGTTGATGTTGCTTGTGTTCGCTGGGGCGGTGGGGACTGGCGTGGTCGTGGTGTCGAAGCTGACGTGAATGTCAGCGATCTTGCGGTGGAAGAAGGTGGCCAGTGGGTCGCATAGTTCCTGTGAGGGCGTGATGTCATTGGTGTTGGCACTGGGGCTGGATAATTCTTTCACGATGCGGAAGGGCTCTTTGCTGTCGTGTGCGTTGTTGTCCAGTGTGGAGTCAAGAGGGAAAAGTTAGATTTGACTAGCATGGAGGGGCCACTCAGCAACTGAATGTCGATACCAGCCTAACAGCTTCAGTTCACTGAGTCTTTCATGGGGAAACCACAAAAACACACCAAAGAGCAGGACACCATGGCGCATGAAGCAGCACTATAAGCCACCCTCTGGTAATGGACAGGACTGAAAGTGTTGATGTCTGCAATAGAGGAGAGCACCTTAAAGTCTCCCACTGATGTTGCTTCCATCAGACCAGATATTTCAGCCTTCAACTTTGCCTCATTGAGAGAGCGAGAGAAAGAGTCGGATAAGTACATCAGACCATAACATGATACAACTCTGCCTGGATATGGGTATTTCAATAATAAAGCAATCAATCAGAGCATTTGTAGAGCACATTACTCACCTGTGAGGGTCTCAAGGCGGTGAGCGGGTGGAGGGGGGGAGGTGCTGTTATTGCTCGAACAGTCTTGAGAAGTCTTCTGAAGGTCAGCAGGTCCTGGGTATGTTGCAGGTGGATGGGGAGGGTAGGAGAATGATCTGCCGCAGCGGCAATCGTTGGATGGATGCATGGAATGGTGGCGAGGTCAGCGGAGTGAAGCTGGCCGTTCGGGGTGTAGAAGGTGAATCGTTTGTTGAGGTATGCTGGTCCAGCATTGTGGAGTGCTTTGTGAGCGTGGGTAAGGAGCTTGAAGGTGATCCTCTTGTTGATGGGGAGCCAGTGCAGGTCTCAGGTGGGCAGTGATGTGGCTGTGGCAATGGATGTCGAGGATGAGGCGTTCGGAGGCGTTCTGTATGTGTTGAAGTCTTTTCTGGAGTTTGGGTGTAGTTCCCACAAAGAGGGATTTGCTGTAGTTAAGACTGCTGCTGACGAGGGCCTGGGTGACCGTTCTTCTGGTTCCGGTGGGGATCCATCTGTAGATCTCGCGAAGCATGCAGACGGTGTTGGAGCAGGAGGAGGAGACGGCGTTGACTTGCTGGGTCATTGATAGTGAAGAGTCCAGGATGGACCCCAGGTTGCGTGCGTGGTCTGTGGGTGCCGGTGCAGCTCCCAGCGCGGCCGGCCACCAGGAGTCGTCCCAGGCAGAGGGGGTGGAGCCGAGGATGAGGACCTCCATTTTGTCTGAGTTCAGTTTCAGGCAACTGTTCTTCATCCATTCGGTGACGGTCTTCATTCCTTCATGGAGGTTGGTTTTGGCGATGGCGGGGTCCTTGGTGTGGGAGAGGATCAGCTGGGTGTCGTCAACGTATAAGATGATGTTGAGGTTGTGCGATCGGAGGATGTTGGCGAGCAGTGCCATGTAGATGTTAAAAAGGGTTGGGCTGAGGGATGATCCTTGGGGTACACAGCAGGTCATCTTGGGGGCTTCGGATTGGAATGGAGGGAGGTGGACTCTCTGGGTTCTGCCGCTGAGGAAGGAGGTGATCCAGTCCAGGGCTTTGTCACGGATCCCTGCTTTGTGGAGGCGTGTGTGGAGGGTGTGGTGGCAGACGGTGTAGAAGGCAGCCAAGAGGTCCAGGAGGATAAGGGCCACGTTTTTGCTGTTGTCCAGCAGGGTCCTGATGTCGTCGGTGGCGATGAGGGTGGTTTTGGTGCTGTGGTTGCTGCGGAATCCAGATTGGGATGAGTCCAGGGTGTTGTTCTCCTTGAGGATCGGGTCAGTTACCTGCTGAAAATCTTCTCAATGACTTTCGCCAGGAATGGGAGCAGGGAGATGGGCCAAAAGTTCTTGAGTTCTTTTGGTTCTGCCTAGGGTTTCTTGAGTAGGGCATTGATCTCGGGGTGTTTCCAGCTCTCCGGGAAGGTGCCAGTCTCAAAGGAGCTGTTGAGGATCTTCCGGAGTTGGGGTGCACTTATAGCGCTTGCTTTGTTGAAGATGTGGTGAGAGCAGGGGTCGGATGATGAGCCGGAGCGGATGGTGTTCATGATTTTGATGGTGTCGTCTTCGTTGACGTGGTTCCAGGAGAGCAGGAGGCTGGTGAGTTTGAGGTGTCGGTGGCTGTCAGTGGGGTCTGGGTGTTGAAGCTGTCGTGGATCTCTGTGATCTTGCGGTGAAAGAAGTTGGCTAGGAAGTCGCAGAGGTCTTGCTGGATCTGGGGTTGGCGAGTTCCTTCACGATGTTGAAGAGCTCCTTGCTGTTGTGTGCGTGTTGTTGATGCGTTCCTTGAAGGCGGTCTTTTGGCGGTTCAAATGAGTTGGTGGTGCTTGCGGCTGGCGTTCTTGAGGGCTGTGTTGCTGTCCGGTGTCCGTTCTTGGTGCCACTGCTTCTCAAGTCTTCGGCCGGTCTGCTTGGATGCCTGGAGGTCGGTGGTGAACCAGATGTAATGTAATGTAAACCAGATTTATAAAGCGCGACTTATGCCCAGGGGCGTCTTGACGCTATAGAGTTCTGATCAAAGGTCAGCAGGCAGAGCACCGCAACACCAACAACCTCCATGAACTCAACGCCAGAAGATCATCCACCTGCTTCCAGGCCACCCCAAAGCTCACCCACTGACCCTTCTCTTGTCGGAGCTGCAGCTTCACCAGTCACCGAACACCTGCAGGTCCTGCCCCCCCACCAGGGCAGGCCGTAACCATCTCAGATGCATACTACTCAACACACGCTCCGTTCACAAGCACGCCATTGAACTCTGGGACCTACTCAACTCATCCTCCCCAGACGTCGCCTTCCTGATGGAGACCTGGATGAACAGCTCCTCAGCGCCCAACATTGCCATAGCCATTCCGGAAGGCTACAAGATCACCCGCAGGGACTGCACCAACAGACTGGGAGGAGGAATCGCCATTGTCCACAGGAATACTCTCATAATTTCGACCAGCACCGAAGACACCCTCAGAGTCGCTGAACACCTGCATTTCCAGATCCACATCGATCCCAACACCACCCTCAGAGGAAACCTCGTCTACAGACCCTCCAGACCCCGGCCACAGTTCAGCGACTCCATCACCGACATCGTCAGCATGCACACCCTTGCCTCTACAGACAACATCCTCATTGGGGACCTGAACTTCCACCTCGAGAACGCCAACGACAGCAACTCAACCACCCTGCTTGACAACCTTGCAAAACTCGGACTCAAACAACTCGTCATGACACCCACTCACTCCTGCCTGGAACCAGGGCCAAGGGTCGTTCTCTTCATCACGCAGCAGGCATCATTAAGAAGTGGAGGTGGGAGGGAGGATCAGCTGGGAGGATCAGCTGGGAGGTGGGTGCGGGGACAAATGCCCGAGAGAGGGGGGCGGGGACACAGGAGACGCAGTGGCGGGAAGGGAAGGGTGAGTGGCAAAAGGCCAAAAATTTTAAGATAGCAACAGGGAACAGAAATGTATAGATAGCAACAGAGAACAAGAAGGTCAGAAAAGGCAGAAGTGTAGCGAAGGCAGCAGACAAGTAAAATGGGCAAATAGGGAAACCAAGAGAGCGGCAAGGGAGTCACAAACTCGTGGCAGCAAGGAGCAGGAACACGGGCGCAGTCAGGTGGAGCAGTGCGGCGTGGGGTGCGACCTGCCTGGAAACAAAGAACTCCTAGGCACTTAAGGTGGTGCAATAAATCTAGATGTAAAATACCAGACGCTAGACACTAGTTACAAGGGCTGGTTAAGAGATAGGCAGAAGAAAGCCAGTACTATGTGACTTCATCACACATCCTCTGTGAGGCCGGTAAAAGCTAATTATAAAGTTTGAATGGATGTGGGATTAAGCCATCCTCAAGCGCTCAAAAGGCAAGTAGACTAAGGAAACCAAATAATTCTTACTGCTTAATGTAACACCTCCCAAACATGTGATGTCCTCATGTCAGTCTTAAGAAGTTCAAGCTGAATCAGTTTTACACATCTACTGCAGAAAAAGTCCTATTCCACCTGCGACAGAGGCAATATGAAAGAGGGGAAAAGGATGTTGCCTGTTGGCTCAGCCAATTAAAACAACAAGAAGCCCTACGACATATCACTGCTCTTATAATGGACCAAGTAATCTGGCTAACACACCCTGATGATATAATGTTTTCATCGAGCACAGTCCTATACACAGCAGAATACTCTAATACCCAGATAGAGGAAGACTCCATTCTCTCTAATATAACTCTACTCAGTGTAATTCCAGATATGGTGGTCAGATTAGATAACCAAATTACAAAGGAGGACAAACCGCATGTTATAGATGAACGTTTATACTCCCAGGGGCCAGGATTGAATGTTTACCTGGGGAATTTTAAAAATTCAACAAACCTTCTTTTACTTCTCTCGTGTAAATTGTTTAATGGCATACAGGGTGGCTCTTACCTACTACTGGAGGCAACCAAGGGCAAGTTAAGAGTTCTCCTCAATACCGACAAAGACCCATACAGTTTACGAGTTACAGACCGATCTCTGTTAAACGTTGACATGAACATTTTAACAAAGTACTCTCCAATAGATTAAAAACGGTACTCTCTGAGATAATCCACACATAAGAGCTATAGTACGCAGATGCTATTCTTCTGATGTTGTCAAAACCAGAAAGTTCTATTTCATCCCTCATAAACCTAATTTCTGCTTTCTCCATATTCTCTGGATATGAAAATAATTGAGGAAAGTGTAAAGCAATGTATTTGACAAGAACAACGAGAGCCACATTTGGGACATACCAGTTTCATTATATGAAATCAAACCTTAAATATTTGGGAATCTTCTTTAATAGAGGTCTGGACCATATGGTGGAAGACAATATCCATCTACTAGTTCATAAACTAGACTGCAAAATGGCCAGATGGTTGGCCTTGAACTACAACTTGGAAAATAGCAGGCCCCTGTTAACAAGATAAACTTGCCCATAATAAGGAAAATATGAACTGAAGAAAAAGCCTGGGCAAGGCACTAGTACTCTTGGCGCAGGCAGAAAGATATAGAACATGAATCATACAATAACATGTATATAGAAAAACAAGCAAAGTTACTCACACTGATATTATCTAAATATTTATTGTTTTGTTGTAATTTTTTATATAATGAAACCAACAAAGAATAGCAGTGAGTCAAAAGGCCAACTGAATTATGTATCCAACAGAAAAAACAACCAGAGTGTTGATAAACAAGGAAAAACCATCAGTGTGAGCGAGTTCCCATCAGTCCACCATCGAGACTGCCCTTGATCATCTGGGATCTCTTAATCGTTTGGAGAACTGGTAGACCACAACAGACCGGCAGATATTGGTGACCAGGTCTGGGGTGTACCAGACACACTAACTCAGATGTGAACAGGGTGTGCCTAGTGGGGAACTGAATAGCAGTGCTAAAAGTGAAAGTGTTGAAGTGAAAAAAGAAAAACAAATTGAAAAGCTCTAAAATTGGATAGTGATGGGGAAAAAACTTTTAATATGCACCCCTTCACTCCCAAATCAATAAAAACAGTGCAAGTAGTAGTATTCCAAATGACTACCGACAAGAATGTTAGGTCCTAAGGTAGATCTGGTTGTACTCAGATGAGGGCTGTAAATGAAATGGCATTTGTAAAGCTTGCAGTTTAGATAAAAAAGAGGATGACATTCACTGCACTTGAAATTTAAGAAATGATTGGTGCTTTTTGAGAATGCAGCACAGCATATTAGGGTGCATAGTTTTGTTTTTTAAAAGAAGCAATTCTAATGGTTCAGAAAAGGTCACTGGAAGGAACATTGCACATGATTAGCTGTTATATTGAAAAGTCAAAGAATCTTGTTGGATTCATTTGCAACATAGTATGATGAACTTTTTACCTGTGTCCTTCTTAGGTGGGAGTTACCATGGTAACAGGTTGAACGAGCACTAGGGGGATGGGTGAATATTATGTGAGTTTGAAAGTGTGGGAATGTAGAACCAATTGAAATGTTAGTTTAGTTTTGAAATAGTGTGGGAAGACATTTCATTGGTTTAAACCTGAGATATGTGTGAAGAATGAGTGGGAAAGTGTGCCATTTCTGGTTTCAGTGTCTGAGGTGCATTTCAGAGATTCTTCTTTAGAAAATCTGCTGTGTTTGACACTGTTCTATATTTTCAAAAGCGATTTTAAAGGTGAGTAATATAGAGAGAGGGCTGTTTGCAGTATTGGGAAGCATAACAAGCATATTGGGCTTCATTCCTGATGTATTTTGAAAATGAGTCAGGTTTCTGCATTGTAGTGTAGTGTTCATTTAAATGGGTTGTGCTCTGTGTGTAAAATGATTCACCATGCTAAATGTTTTTTGATTACATGTGTGGTTTAAAGATTTTTGACAAGGATCACAGTGAGTGTCTATATAAATTAAGGAATTATATTTTTTGCTTTTTCCATAATGTTAGCTGTGTGTGCTTACAGTTTGTATTTTTTAGTTCATAAGGTAGACTTCTTTTTAAATTGTTTTTATGCTTGGATTCAATGCTGGTATAGAGATAGTGTAACGGTTTCATTGGACTTGTAAATATGGTCCTTTTTTTAGAAGTGCCTTGTGCAATCTTTAACATGGGTGGAAGCAGTGACTGTATGGAGAGGGATAGGAATAGCAGATAGAAAACCTTATGAAATGGTGTGGGAGATGCATAAAGGATTTCACTAATGGCATCAATTGAGATGGAATATACAAAAAAGAGAGGCATATTTACAAGCCTTTTGCGTAATGTTTGACATGGGTGGAAGCAGAAAATGCATGCAGAGTAATAAAATTGGCACACAGACAAGAATATGAAATGCTGTGAGAGATGCTTAAAGAGTTTTTCTAATGGCATAATTTGAGATAGAATTTACAAAAAAAGAGAGGCATATTTACAAGCCCCTTGCGCAATGTTTGACATTAATGATGGTATAGAGATAGTGTAATGGTTTCATTGGCATATTTACAAGCCCCTTGCGCACTGTTTAACATTAATGCTGGTTTAGAGATAGTGTAATGGTTTCATTGGCATATTTACAAGCCTCTTGCACAATGTTTGACATTAATGCTGGTATAGAGATAGTGGAATGGTTTCATTGGCATATTTACAAGCCCCTTGCGCAATGTTTGACATTAATGCTGGTATAGAGATAGTGTAATGGTTTCATTGGCATATTTACAAGCCCCTTGCGCAATGTTTGACATTAATGCTGGTATAGAAATAGTGTAATGGTTTCATTGGCATATTTACAAGCCCCTTGCGCAATGTTTGACATTAATGCTGGTATAGAAATCGTGTAATGGTTTCATTACCATAGTTACAAGCCCCTTGCGCAATGTTTGACATTTATGCTGGTATAGAGATAGTGTAATGGTTTCATTGGCATATTTACAAGCCCCTTGCGCAATGTTTGACATTTATGCTGGTATAGAGGTAGTGTAATGGTTTCATTGGCATATTTACAAGCCCCTTGCGCAATGTTTAACATTAATGCTGGTATAGAGGTAGTGTAATGGTTTCATTGGCATATTTACAAGCCCCTTGCGCAATGTTTGACATTAATGCTGGTATAGAGATAGTGTAATGATTTCAGTGGCATATTTACAAGCCCCTTGCGCAATGGTTGACATTAATGCTGGTATAGAGATAGTGTAATGGTTTCATTGGCATATTTACAAGCCCCTTGCACAATGTTTGACATCGATATTGGTATAGAGATAGTGTAATGGTTTCATTGGCATATTTACAAGCCCCTTGCACAATGTTTGACATTAATGCTGGTATAGAGATAGTGTAATGGTTTCATTGGCATATTTACAAGCCCCTTGCGCAATGTTTGACATTAATGCTGGTATAGAGATAGTGTAATGGTTTCATTGGCATATTTACCAGCACCTTGCGCAATGTTTGACATTAATGCTGGTCTATAGATAGTGTAATGGTTTCATTGGCATATTTACAAGCACCTTGCACAATGTTTGACATTAATGCTGGTATAGAGGTAGTGTAATGGCTTGATTGGCGTATTTACAAGCCCCTTGCGCAATGTTTGACATCAATGCTGGTATAGAGATAGTGTAATAGTTTAATTGGCATATTTACAAGCCCCTTGCGCAATGTTTGACATTAATGCTGGTAGAGAGATAGTGTAATGGTTTAATTGGCATATTTACAAGCCCCTTGCGCAATGTTTGACATTAATGCTGATAGAGAGATAGTGTAATGGTTTCATTGGCATATTTGCAAGCCCCTTGCGCAATGTTTGACATTAATGCTGGTATAGAGGTAGTGTAATGGTTTCATTGGCATATTTACAAGCCCCTTGCGCAATGTTTGACATTAATGCTGGCATAGAGGTAGTTTAATGGTTTCATTGGCATATTTACAAGCCTCTTGCGCAACATTTGACATTAATGCTGGTATAGAGATAGTGTAATGGTTTCATTGGCATATTTACCAGCCCCTTGCGCAATGTTTGACATTAATGCTGGTATAGAGGTAGTGTAATGGTTTAATTGGCATATTTACCAGCCCCTTGCGCAATGTTTGACATTAATGCTGGTATAGAGATAGTGTAATGATTTCAGTGGCATATTTACAAGCCCCTTGCGCAATGTTTGACATTAATGCTGGTATAGAGATAGTGTAATGGTTTCATTGGCATATTTACAAGCCCCTTGCGCAATGTTTGACATTAATGCTGGTATAGAGATAGTGTAATGGTTTCCTTGGCATATTTACAAGCCCCTTGCGCAATGTTTGACATTTATGCTGGTGTGGAGATAGTGTATCGGTTTCCTTGGCATATTTACAAGCCCCTTGCGCAATGTTTGACATTTATGCTGGCATAGAGATAGTGTAATGGTTTCCTTGGCATATTTACAAGTCCCTTGCACAATTTTTGACATTTATGCTGGTATAGAGGTAGTGTAATGGTTTCATTGGCATATTTACAAGCCCCTTGCGCTATGTTTGACATTAATGCTGGTATAGAGGTAGTGTAATGGTTTCATTGGCATATAGACAAGCCCCTTGCCCAATGTTTGACCTTAATGCTGGTATACAGATAGTGTAAAGGTTTCATTTGCATATTTACAAGCCCCTTGCGCAATGTTTGACATTAATGCAAGTATAGAGATAGTGTAATGGTTTCATTGGCATATTTACAAGCCCCTTGCGCAATGTTTGACATTAATGCTGGTATAGAGATAGTGTAATGGTTTCATTGGCATATTTACAAGCCCCTTGCGCAATGTTTAATATTAATGCTGGTATAGAGATAGTGTAATGGTTTCCTTGGCATATTTACAAGCCCCTTGCACAATGTTTAACATTAATGCTGGTATAGAGATAGCGTAATGGTTTCATTGGCATATTTACAAGCCCCTTGCGCAATGTTTGACATTAATGCTGGTATAGAAATAGTGTAATGGTTTCATTGGCATATTTACAAGCCCCTTGCGCAATGTTTAATATTAAAGCTGGTATAGAGATAGTGTAATGCCAATTTTATTACTGTGTATGCATTTTCTGCTTGCATCCATGTTAAACATTGCGCAAGAAGCTTCTAAATATGCCCCTCTTTTTGTATATTGTATTTCAATTGATGCCATTAGTAAACTCGTTTACGCATCTCTCACAGCATTTCATATTGTTTTTCTATCTGCTATTCCTATCCTTGTGCATACATTTACTGCTTTCATCCATGTTAAAGGTAGCTCAAAGCACTTGTAAAAAAGGAGCATATTTACAAGCTCAAAGAAACCATTAGCACTATCTCTATACCAGCATTGAATTCAAGCATGAGAAATACTTTAAAAAGAAGTCTACCCTATAAGGTAAAAGATACAAACTGTAAGTACACACAGCTAACATTAAGGAAAAAGATGAAAATATAATTCCTTAATTCATATATACACTCAGTGTGATGCTTGTCAAAAATCGTAAAGCCAGTCATTTCAGCAAAAAACATTTAGCATGGTAAATCGTTTTAGGCACAGAGAGTGAAATGACACATACACACAAACAGACAGATGGTGTAGGCAGAGATTGAGATGACACACACATACAAACAGAGAGATGGTGGAAGGAGAGAGTAAGGTGAGACATGCAAAGAGAGAGATTGTGCAGGCAGAGAGTGATAAGAGACACACAAAGAAAGATGTGAACTGGTGTTTATAATATTTAGTTAATGTAATTGCTATGTGCTATGTTAGTAGTGGTCTATAATATGTTATATTTTTCTTTCCAAGATTGTAAATATCTACAGAATCATAATAGATCATGCCTACGAAAGACCGCCAAAAAAGAGTTTATAAGAAAGCTTTATCGACCAAGAGGACTCAATTAGAAGATTCATGCAAAGGACAATCTTCAGAGAAAAGAAAAAATGCTCCTGGTAAGCAAACCAATGATTTTTTTAAGGAAATTGTTAAAAAGCAAAAAAAGTCAAGAAAGTGTTTCTATGAAAAAAAAACAAAGTGTTACTAGAAAGAAAAAGCAGAGGTCACCAAAAAATGGTATAACGGTACGAGGAGATCATAGTGTGTCTGGTAATCGTAGGACAAATCAGTTTTTTGACATTCGTAGACTATTGTTTCGTAACAGAGTAGTTTTGAATTTATTAAAAGATCTTAAGAACAATAATAGGAAAACAGCTTTTTACAAGAAAAAGAAAAGATTAGAAACGTTTGTTGATCAGGCTTTTGAAGTGAAGAGAAAGCTGTATATTTTAAGTAATCAATAGAGTTCGTACACTAGATAAGGCAATCAATGATTTGAAATCAAAATGTAAGTGGAAAAGAGTAATTAATCGGACTACTTTTTGTGATATTTTTTCGAGAGAATGGAAGCATAGTTCAAGTTGTGAGCCATTTTTTAATGAAGAGAGTTACTTTCAAGATAATGTTTTAGTGCATGCAGTTGACACCAGTGGTTGAGTATATGAGGTGAAGGACGGTTGTCCAGTTGAAAAAGAAAAAATTGTGCCTAGAAATGCAGATGAGGTGTTAGCTGATGAAGTTTTAGGGAGATGTCCTAAGGCTCCGGTGTATACTTGGAATGGTAGTAGTATTTGTAGTGTGCGACAGGATTCTATTAATTTGTTTTGCAATTTTTTACGTACATATAGTAAGAAAAGTGTACAATAAAAGTTTAAGATGTTGCAAGACTTAGATCCTTGCAGAGTGAGGGAAAAAAACAGGTTTGCATGGTCATTCACTGGCTTGTCTTTCTAGAAAAGTATGTCAGAGTACTTTTCATCATTTTAGGATGTTAGCAGTGCATCAAACTAAAGTGAGGAAAATAGTGAGAAGGTTGTATTATGCAAAAAGTCCAGCACTTAAGTTAGAACAGTTAAACAGTGCTCTTTTGCATGGATTTGAATTAGATGTGAAGAAGATTTGTGAAGAAATAGAGTTTTGTTACTTTGGTGAAAAAGAGGACACTGCCGAAAATGATACAGTAATAGAAAGTAATGTGGAAGAGAATGTACAGATTGTAAGTACTCAAAATTTTGATCATGAAATTACAAAGTTTAAGGTCATTTCAAGTGAAAGGCCAAATTTTTCTTGTGTGTGTTGTCGACGAACTCATTATAAGAATCAGACTCGGTTAGTTGATTTATATGTTAAAAGTGAAATGGAAAATAATAATGAATGGAAGGATTTTGCAACTTATTTGTTGGTTGAGAATTGTTTTGATTTGGGTTCTGATCTACGTATTTGTAAATATTGTTATAATAAATTCAATGAAAACAGAATGCCTGCTAGAGCTGTACATAATAATCTTGAGTTGGTAAAGATTCCGTCTGAATTGATGGGTTTAAATACCTATGAGTGTATTCTGATTCAATCTGTGCATCCTTTTCAGGCTATTGTTTGCATGGAGCCTAAGACAGGGAAATTGCCTCCTTCAGATTTACAGAGAGGATTAAAGGGAAGAGTTGTTTATTTGCCTTTAGATTTAAAGAAAAGTATTGACACCATTGGCGTAGAAAAAGTGGAAGAGGAACCTCTGGTTATTCTAGTTAATGGCGTTCCTACAAAGAGTAGAAAAATCTGGCAAGAATTAGTGGATGTTAGGAAAGTCAAAAAGGCAACGTTGTATTTAGTAAAAAACAATCAGTACTACAAAAATATATATGTACGAGAAGAGGAAACAACTGTAGAAGAGGACGGTGATTCATCAACTGGACAGATTGAAAAAGTAGATGTTTCTAGAAGTGAACAGATTTATGAGCATTATAGTGTTCATCCTCTGCATTCCAAAGAAGTAATGGGGAATGCTATTGAGTTGTTCCAAATGAAAGAAGCCAAAGGAAGTCCCATAAGTGTATGGGAAAAAAGCTTGGAAGCTCGATGTTTTCCTCAATTGTTTCCAACAGGTCAAGGTGGAAGATATGATGAGCGACCTGTTCAAATTCCTGCGTCAGAATACCGGACTTTAAGATTATATGCAGAAGATCCAAGATTTCGTCATTGCATTCCATATTTGTTTCATCTTCTGTTTTAGAGTGATTTCTCTGGACTATCTTATGCTGTGAACCATATACTGAAATCGGGAGTACATCTTCAAAATGTTTCGGCAAGAGACTTTATGGATAAAGTCCAAGTGGAAGACAGTATTTTGGAATCTCACCTAATCAATCTCATGGCATGTCAGCGTGGTACGAATGAGTATTGGTACCGTCGTCATGGGGAATTTAAATGTATGCTAAGAAACTTAGGAACTCCTACATGGTTCCTCACTCTTAGCTGTGCTGAGTATGCCTGGGAAGACTTACTTGAATTTCTTCGAGAGGCAAATTGAAACATAGAAAATCTAGAATTCAAGACACCTGGAGAACTGTGCTCTTTGGATCCAGTTAATGTTTGTAGGTTTTTTAATCATTGATTTGAAGCTATGATGTCTTTCATCACAAACAAAAAAAATCCTCCACTTGGAGAGGTTTTGGATTTCTTTTGGAGAAAGGAGTATCAAGCAAGAGGTGCTCCTCACATACATATGCTGCTATGGATCAAAGATGCTCCCAAATTTGGAACAGATTCGGATGACACAGTGATGAGTTTCATTGAACAATATTCCACATGTCTTGTTCCGAAAAGTACAGAAGAAGACAATTTACGACATCAAGTCTTACGCTTTCAAACCCATCGCTGTGGAAAGTACTGTTGTCGAAAGTTCAAATCCAAGGAGAAGTTCTACACAAAATGTCGTTTTGGGTTTCCACAACCAGTAATATTTAAAGGAAGAGTGAACAATTTTATGTCTTCACTGCGACATACTGTGACAAGAAAATCACCGAAAAATACGTACAACTTGAAAAGAAATGAAGAGTCCAAATACATAAATGACTACAACCCAGTCATTTTGTCCATGTGGAATGCTAACATGGATATTCAATATATTGCTGACAACTCTATTGCTGTGGCTCGATATGTAACGTCTTACATCACAAAATCAGAAAAGACGGAACTGAAGGAAATGTGGGAGGAAGATGTTGTCGCATCGAGAAATTGGAGCATATGAATGTTCAGATCGGTTATCATCAGCAAGTCTGTATGCCAAATTGAGATCCATCATTTGGGTGAGTCTAGGTCTTGCTGCAACACGAAACCGAGTTTTGAAGTCTGCACAAGAAATTGAGTATTTGGCAGAGTTTCAACCAAACAGTACAGATATTTTGAAGACAAACATATTGGATACATATTATCCAAATAGAAGTAGTCATCTTGAGAACATTTGTCTCTATGAAGTACTGCAAAACTATACTTTTAAGAAGAATATGACAGAAGATAACAATAAAGGAGTATATGCTATAATTGGATGTGAAGGATGTCTGGTGAAACAAAGAAAAGGACATTTGATTAATCATCGTAAATTGAGTTGCGAATCTCCTGATAAAAAGGAATTTTACTATTTAGCTCTTTTGCAACTCTTTAAGCCATGGCATTCAGAAGAGGAACTACCTGGATATTTTCTCAGTTTTGAAGATTCTTTCAATGCAACTAAGGATACCATTCAATGTCCGGTTTTTTCAAGTTATCTGCAAAAGTTGAACGATGAAATACAGCAAGAAGTTATCATTGCAGCAGAGATTGCTAGAGACAGTTCTCAAGACAGTCAGAGTTCTGCTTCGTTGAGCCAGGATCCACTAGGAGGACCACTTATCCAAAATGAAGCTGCCACTGCCATGGAAGAGGTGGAAAGAGCCATGGAACATGTTCAGGAGGATGTAAATAATTTAGAAGATTTGGAAAACAAACTAAACGTGGAGCAGAAAAAAATATATGATGAAGTCACAGAACAGATTGAGCATGGTTTTCGTCATGATAAAAAAGAGTGCTCATGTACGTCATTTGAACCTGTCCGACTGTATGTGAGTGGAGAAGCCAGAACTGGGAAAGGTTTTCTGATTAAATCAATTGCAACTTATCTGCAGAAAAGAACAGAGTCATCACTGTCTTGTGTTGTTACTGCTCCAACTGGGTTGGCAGCACGTAACATTAAAGGGATTACTTTACATTGTTTATTGATGCTGCCAGTAGAGCATGTTAATAAATTACAATACCACAAGCTATCTAGAGAAGCTTGTTGTGAAGTTGGTAGAGTCCTGAAGAAAATGAAACTTCTTATCATTGATGAGGTAAGCATGGTTTCAAATGTTATGTTTTCTTTTGTGCATTTAAGAATGCAACAAATTCTTAAAACAGAGTATGATGTGTTATTTGGAGGCAAACACATCATTGTCTTTGGAGATCTACTGCAGCTAACTCCAGTGAAAGGACAACCAGTGTTTAAGATGCTTACGCATGAAGATACAAGAAAGTGCTTAGGAAGCATTGGAAATGTGAATATCTAGTTATATTTTAAATATGCATAACTGCTTCAAAACATGCAACAGGCAAAGGATGAAGATTATAAAAATATTCTACAAGATGTAAGAATTGGAAAAGTAACTGAACATGGCAAAGAAGCTTTACAGTCACAATTATTTTCAAATTTGTTTCCAAAGGAAAATATTCTCCCAGAGATTATTTATCAGATAGTTGCTGAAAACAAAACTGTAATATGCTTGATGCCAACTCTCCGAAAATGTTCAGTCTTCAACAACAAAATGTTAGAGTTAGAACATCAAGAGATTGTGAAACTGGAAGCTATTGATAAAATAGAGCACAAAGGAGTTACTATTGTTTTGTCAGAAATGTTGAAATCACAGTTGGATTCTTTAGAGAAGACAATTTCTAAAACTGCTGGTTTCGAAAAGACTCTATATGTATGTTTAAATTGTCGTATACTTTTACGACTGAATTTAAATGTGGAAAGAGGTGTAGTAAATGGAGCAATGGGTCATGTTGTTGATTTTGTGAATTATCGAAATCGAGATGGAATTGAATTTTTGAAAATTAAATTTGATGGAATTGAAGAAGTACAACAGTTTAGTCGTTGTTCTGTTCGATTTTTGCTTGCGAAAGATTTATATGTCCGCCGAAAACAGTTTCCTGTTTCTTTGTAATATGCAGTAACTATTCATAAATCTCAAGTTTTAAGTGTAGCTAGTGCTTTGATGAATATTGGAAGTTCTGTCTTCAAGGAGGGTATGGCATATGTTGCTTTATCTCGAGTCAGAACTTTATCTGGATTGTACTTAATTGATTTTGATGAGACAAAGATTAGTGCAGATCTAAATTGTGTAAAGGAATATAATAGGTTAAGAAGAGAGTATGCTCCAAATTTACCTCAATATCCTCTTTTTGAAAAGCGTGTAGTACGCCGAAAAAGAAGAAATGAAAAAAAGTGTAGCAAGGCTGTAGCAAAAAAAAGAAAACTAGATGAACCAGTAATTGTAAGCAGAAACAAAGAGGATTCTGTTGAAGATATTGTTGGATTTCAGTTTGAGAACAGTTCTGGTGTCAACTGCTATGCTAATGGAGTGGTTAATGTTGTTTTTTTTCTCCAAAGTTTGCAAAAACAGATTGTTGAAAATCGGGATCAAATGTTTATCAAGAGTAAGTCAGAGGTGTAAATATAATTATTGTTAGATGATGAAATAGATGTTGGACTTTTCATTCCGAAAGTCGGGTAAATGGAAGTTTAAAACTACTTTTAAGTAATTTCCAAAAAGAGGACTTTCTGAATACCATTTGGCCATGTGGAAAGGTATGTAAATGAAGAATACGTATTTCGGGTAAATGTGGTTAATATATGTTTCTATATCACTTTAGTTTGAGAGTATAATAACGAGATACTGTATCTTAGAAATTGCTGTTTGGAAGAAAACATTTAAGATATGTTTTTTTAAAGTTTTATGTTTTTTTTAAACACAATCATTTTGATTGTGTTTTTTTTTGCCCGTTGTGATATGATGAATACTATTGAACTCACTGTTTTAGTGAAAATCAATATATTCTGAGAGCAGCAAAAATAAACCATATAACATGTAGTACAAGTTAATTTGCATTTTGTATTGTGAAATATATACTATAACTGATTTATTTACTCTCTTCTACAGATATTACATTTATAAGGTAAGTACGACTAATAAAAAATACATTTCCATTACTTTTTCATTTCTGTTTCTCTCTATCCTTCCCTTACTACCTCTCTCTTAACCTCACTGCTTTCATCCCTAAAGTTTCTCACTTCCTTTCTCTTATGTTCTCTCCCTTTAACGCATCCACATTTTGTCACTGACTTTTTTTTGCTCCTTCACTCAGTCCCCTTCTCTCACTCTTTCCTTCACTCCCTCTATTTCCTCACTCTTTTACTCTTCTTGTCTCATGCTCATTCATCTTTATTCATCCTCTATCACCTCTGTTTCATCAAACTTACTGTTATTCTTTTACCCTAAGTCACCCCTGTCCCTTTATTTTGCTTCCCTTACTTATCCTCATTCCCTATACTTCACTCCCCTTCTTCTTAGTCTTCTCACCCACTCATGTTAATTCAGTCCCTCTGTTTCACTCCCCTTCATCTCTCTTTCCTTCCTTTGCTCACTCACTAATTCCCCTTCTGTCACTCACCTAACTGCACTTCAAACACACCTGCATAAAACTCCCTGTGTCCTCTTACTTTCTCTGTACTCTTCTATCACTCCCTCTCTCTTAGACTTATTGTTGTTAACGCACCTGCACTAATTCCCCCTTCCCTCTCCCTCATTTTCCTTCCCTAACTCCTCTTTCCTTTTTCTCCTGTTTTGTCTCTTGTATTGTGAATAATGTATTATAACTGATTTGTTTTTTCGTTTCCACAGATATTTCATTTATAACGCAAGTACGACTGACCCCAAAAACTTTTTTATTTCTTTTTGTCTATCCTTCCATCGCTCCCTGTCTCTTAGCGTGACTCTCTTCATCACCTCATTCTGTCACTCCTTTTCCCTCACCTACACTACCTCATTTTCCGTTCTTTGATCCCTCACTGAGTCGCCTTTTATCACTTCTTCCTTCAATCCCTGTGTGTAGTCAATCACTCAGTCCTATTGTTTCACGCTTACTCAACTTTATCCACCCTCTATCCTTTGTCTTTCTTCAACTTCACTGTCCTTCTCTCACTCACCTCACCCTTGTTTCGTTAGGCTGCTTCCTTCAGTACCCTTTATTCCTATCCTTCACTCCCCTTCTCTTTTCTTGTTTCCCTCACTTACCTTTTCTCAGTTCATCTGATTTACTCCCCTTCACCTCTATTTCCTTCATTTTCTCCCTTACTCATTAACCTTCCCTCAATCACCTTAGTCCACTTCACTTACTGCTTTTGTCACTCCCTTTGAACTCTGACATCCTCACTTCTGTTTATTCACGTTTCTCTATTAGCCTTACGTCCTCTGTCCCTTCGCTGTCTCAATGCCCTTCCCTTACACTCACTCTCTTTAACTCACCCACACTCCATCACTTGTTTTTCTTTGCTCCCTCACTCAGTCCCCTTCTCTCACTCTTTCCTCCACTCCCTCTGTGTCCTTACTCCCCTTGTCTCACGCTCATTCGCCATCTCTCTTTTGACTGTGCTATGTCTTCCTTTGCTTGTTCCATGTTTCTCTGTGTGTGTGCCATCTTACCCTCTGTTTGCACAATATATGCATTTGCGTGTGTCATCTTATCCTTTGCTTGCACCATCTCACCCTCTACTTGTTCTATCTCACTCTCTGCCTGCACCATCTTACTCTCTACCTGTGGCTTGTGTCCCTCTGCATGTGCCATCTATCTTTCTTGACTCTTAATCTCCTTCCTTCTCTCTTGTATTGTGAAATATACATTGTATGCATTATAATTTATATGTTTCTTGTGTTTTACAGATATTATATTTTTTTAAAATAATTTCTTTAAGTTTTTTTATATCTTAGAAGGTAAGTATAAGAAATAAAAAACTTTTTTCGCATCAGTGTCCAAGTTTTAATTATTTATAAAGTAAGTATGAGAATCAAAAATAAGTTTGTTATCACTCTCTTATTGTGACAGAATAACTGCCTCACTCTTTTTCAGTCCCTTGTTCCCTCTCTCTCTACATGTGTCTCTCTTACAGTTAATCTTCGTTGCTCTCTCTTTCTACCACTCCTCCTCTTTACCTCAGTCAGTTTCTCTCTTTCTTTATTTTTATGTTATCCATTTCTTAACTGTTAGTAAACCTTCATTTATTGGCACTGCACTTCCTCCAGTGCACTTCCTTCTCTCTGTTTCTCAAACCTCTTCCCTTTTGTATTCACTTTTCTTTACACTTCTTTGTTTTTAAAACAGTGCCACAGGCCCTTAAATATTCGTTAGTTACCACCGAATACTATACGGCCTCAAGGCCCATAGGACTCAATGGCAATTACCAAATCGGTAAATACTGATTCGGTAAAATGACTGAATTATACAGATTTGGTAATTTCAAAAGACAAATTACATACATCCTATTTACCTACTCTTAAATATTGAAGTGGTATGATTTGGGACGCGATGTAGGTAGGCATTTACCGGTCGGTAACGGCTGAATTTGGCTGTTACTGACCGGTAAATGCCTTTTCCTATGTAGGAGGCATTTATTTACAGATTTGGTATTTTTACAGATTCTGTATTTACCGAATCGGTAAAATTACTGAATCGGTAAATACAGACTCGGTAAAGATACCAAATCTGTCAATTCTAATGTAGGTAGCACTGTTGATAGTGCTAGAGGCATCTAAGAATTCGTTATTTACCACTCAATACAATTGGGTGGTAAATAAGGAATTCCTGTGTACATGCACATCTGTGCATGTACACCTGTGCCATGTGGCACACATACATTCCCTAAGGGCATGTATGTGTGTCACATTGCTCACAAGCCAAAAACAGGGCTGCTACAGGGTGTCAAAGTGACACCCTGTTCCCCCTGTCAGGATTCGGTATTTACTGATTCGGTAATTTCCGAATCGGTATTTGCCATTGATTCCTATGGGCTTCAAGGCCCATAGGAATCAATGGCAAATACAGATTCGGTAATTATCGAATCGGTAATTAACGAATTTTACCGAATCAGTAATTATTCTGTAAAAATACGTACATCTCCATTGCCAGTTCATAAATACCGAATCAGTATGATTCGGTATTTAAGAAGTGGCAATCTGGGATTACCTACATCGGGCCCTCTGTATTTATGAGTAGGTAAATCGAGATTACGTACATCTGGCCCATTGAGTTGTAACATATTTTTATACATATGTTACATTTCAGTGCTTTGGAAGTAGTACAGTATACTATAGGTAAACACCTTATAGGTTTATGTTGTACCACATCCTTATAGTTTTGCACTTTGACATTCACTATGACAAACAAACATAGAAATTCAGGGGCATATTATCAAGGACAGGCGCTACATTATCGCTGCTTTTATCGGCAGGAAACTGCAGATAAAGCGCCGATAATGGCCATGATGATATGCTCTATGAATTTCAATCGAAGCCCATGTTAGATGTGAACACATCTAACATGGGCTTCGAACGGAATTCATAGAGCATACTATCAAGGCCATTATCGCCGCTTTATCGGCAGTTTCCTGCCAATAAAAGCGGCGATAATGTATCGCCTGTCCTTGATAATATGCCCCTCAGTTCTTTCTTTAACCAATAGAGGTAGTTCTGAAAAGGACTGTTTTTTTTTTATTTTGCTGAAAAAACGATGTAAAAAAATAAACTTTTTAAGGCAGATAATTGTTCAACCGGCACAAACTATGAAAAATAAAGAAAACATTTATGGGGTGCACCTGCGCCTCCTGTTTTTTTGCAGGATAACTTGAATGGACTCTTGTCCAAAGGCTATCAGTTTCTGGCAACGAATGCATTGCATCATCAAATTCTTAAGTTCTGGTTGGATATTTGCAACCATTGAGAAGAAGTGCTGGGAGCAGAGCCCTTCTCCTCTGATGATCTTTTCATTACAGCTTTACTCCAATTGTTTGGATGTATATTCTTGACATGGCGTTCCATGCTAAAAGTTCCAAAGCTGTACTTCTTCTGTGGATCCCCTCTGGAAAGTACAGTGTCACAGATTTTGCATGTGACAAAAGGCGCATTTACCTTTTTCTGTCCTTCTGGGAATTAAGGGCCAGATGTAGGTAAATCCCATTTACCGATTTTGAAATACCGAATTTTACCGAATCGGTATTTCAAAATCGGTAAATGGGATGTAGGTACCAACATCTGGATTTTTTACCGATACCTTGAAATTCGGTATTTACCGATTCGGTAAATACCGAATCGGTATTTGCTATTGAGTCCTATGGGCCTTGAAGCCCATAGGATTCAATTCAAATACCGATTCGGTATTTACCGAATCGGGAAATACCGAATTTGTCAAGGGTGCAGGGGGTGTCACTTTGACACCCTCTAGCACCCCCAAAACGGGCCTGTGTGCAATGTGGCACACAGACATGCCCTAAGGGCACGTCTGTCTGTCACATGGCACATGTGTACATGCACACATGTGCATGTACACAGGAATCGGTATTTTACCATGGATTTGTATTCCATGGTAAAATACCGATTCTGAAAGGCATGTGCCAATGGAAAATTGGCTACCCACATTGCATTTTCAGTAATTTTACCGAATCGGTAAATATTACCGAATCGGTAAATATTACCAAATCGGTAAATATTACCGAATCGGTAAATTTACCGATTCGGTAAAATTACCGAATATGTGCCCCTACATCTCTATAGCCCTTTACCGATCGGAAACGGCCGAAAATCGGTATTTTCGGCCGATTCCGATCGGTAAAGGGCTACCTACATCTGGCCCAACATTTATTCCCAAACTATGGACACTTTTGGTAATCTAGAAGTTTCAGGAACATACTCAGGTTCCTCATCTTCAGAATGGTCAGATTACTCATGCTCTGAATGCTCAGGTTCCTCATGTTCTGAATGCTCAGATTCCTGCTGTTCAGACATTTCAATAGATTTTTCAGGAGCAAAGTGCTGATGAAAAAAGGTGTTTCTTCCTCGAAAGCCAAAGAAGAATGATACATTTGGGAGGGGTCTTTAACAATTAGAGTAGGAAGTATTATAAACCAATTAAATCTTTTGTTTTGAGGTCACATGGTTGGACGTAAGCTTACGGAGCGCTTACGTTGCGTTTACGGAGTGCTTACGTAAGCTTACGTTGAGTTTACGCTCTATTTACGGAGCGCTGACGTCATCTTACGATGCGTTTACGTATTACGCACCCTTGCGAGATTTATAATTGCCTAAAGTTATATATGGTCTTTAAAATTTTAAACTAACATGTTCTTTATTATCCCAGATAATGTGTACCTTTATATTGTGCAATGAATACGTAGATATCACGATTTCAAGTTTATAAAACTTTCGGGGGTAAGAGCTCGAAGCTTTTACGGTGCGCGGAGGGTGCTCTTACGTTGTGTGCACGTGCGACGTACCCTCGCGAGATTTGTTACTACTCAAAAAAGTAATATACTGTTGTTAAAAGTTTTTAAAAAACAATTCGTACATTTAAGCAGATATTGTCTATCTTTAAAATCTATGTTAAAAACGTGGATATTGTGTTTTAGAAACTTAAAAAATTTATCGGGGTAAGAGCTCAGAGCGTTTACGGTGTGCTTACGAAGCGCTCACGGTGCGCGGACCCTGTAATCATATAAAAAAAAAACTTGAAAATAAAAATTATATATATATTATATTAATTCATGACATGGTCAGTGACATCACTGATGACATCTCAAATGACATCACTGACATCACTGATCACATCACTGATGATATCATTCATGTGATAATACGATGCACCTCTTCACACTCTAATATAACCTTTGATACACCCATTGTTAAACACAGACTACCATTCTTGAAACCATTGACACACCAATACCAGTTACTACATACGCACTCACTGATTCCTAGGTCTACACACACATTCACTAATTTGCCCATAGAATCACTCATAAATACAGTCACTCATCAATACAACACTATCATCTGCACTCAAAACATCTATACAGACACTCACACTCTGTCACTCATCCATGGAGTTACTCACACAACTAGTCAGTCATGCAAAGAATCAATCACACTTTCATTTCCTCAACTATACAGTTATACACACAACACCTTACTTATTCAAACATATACTAACACATACTTACTTTGTTATACATTTACTGATACAAGTACACAATGATCAATACAGCCACTCGCACAATCAGTGGCTGTTATGTATAGTCATTTATATATGCCAGCTAGCCACACACACACTCAGTCTCCCATACAAACACTCTGGCAACCAATCAATAACACATATAGCCACTCATATAGCTACTGATCAACACATGCAGTAGCTTACGCAACAACAGACATACTGATGCACACATTCAGACAGTTTAGTCACTAACCCATGCATTCAGTAAGACACATATAATCACTCACTCATACATTCAGTCATGTACCTACTAAATCTTTCTTCCAGACACTTATACATACACTCATTCTTCAATATGTAAAGCATATTTAAACTTTACAGAAACACACAGTCACTGGATGATGTCATCAGTGATGTCATTTGAGATGTCATCAGTGATGTCACTGACCATGTCATGAATGATGTAATATGTGACATCATCAGCAGTGGATTGCGGGTGCGTGAAATATAGTTAGTACAACTAACAATATAGGAGCAATTTCAATGGTTTTTTAAATGCTAATTCCTAACTATATAAGACCTGAAACCTATGGTTTTTTCAGTGAATGTGTAAGGTTTTTGTAAATGCTAATTCCTAACTATATATGACCTGAAACCTATGGTTTTTTCAGTGAATTTGCAAGGTCTTTTAAATGCTAATACCTAACTATATATGACCTGAAACCTATGTTTTTTTAGTGAATATATATATATATATATATATATATATATATATATATATATATATATATATATATATATATATATATATATATATATATATATATATATATATATATATATATATATATAAGAAACCCGACCGCCTCTGGCTGCGGTCACAAACAGGCGCAGACCTCCTCTCCTCTCCTCAAATGATTTAACGTAAAATCATCAACGCCATCACACCATTAAAGTGCAGCAGTGCAGAATTTATTTCTGTTAATGTCAGACCAAGTGCCCTCCCTGACGCGTTTTGCTCTGCGGACGGAGCTTGGTATCTATGCTGTATGCTGCATAAATACCTTACACATTGCCCCTAAGTTACACCTGACTGCTTTTGTGCAACGCTACGAGAGGGTTAATCACAAGTTAATTCAGTAACTTTTGTCGCTCACCCTGTCAAGAATTGTGGTTGTTGCCTGAGTGGGGCTTCCTCCCCCATCAACCAATAATCCAATTTCTAACACCAATTTAATGGTGAAGTTAGATATTTTGGGGGGATAAACAATTTTATTGGTTTTTCTAAAACAGTCAAAAAGAAGACATATGACCAGCAATCAGCATAGACCATTATTCATTACAGAATCATGACAGCATTGCAGGACCACCCCCCACCTCCCCAGAGGACCGTGAGTTCAAGACTGGCAGCAGACCCCACATTCAAGTTGAGAGGTGGTGCCTTATTCTTCTATGACAACCACCCATTTGCCCCATACTTTGCAGTGCTTTGTTGGGCATTCCGTGGCTTTGTACAAGGGCTGTTCCTGTGCTGTGCATGAGTCCACCCCTCTACACCAACTTGCCAAGGTGGGGGCGACCGGGATAACCAGTTAGAGGCAATGTCCCTTTTGGCTACCATCATAGCAGTATTTAGGAAAAATGGGTCTGCTCTGGATCCATCTAAGCTTGGTAACCCCCAGGAGCCCATGCAGTGTGGAACCTTCCAGCCCAGGACCTCAGTGAGTTTGCGCTCTATGGAATTCCAGAACCGTGTGATGGCGGGGCAGAGCCATACCATGTGGAAGAAATCCGCCTGTTGGTTACAATGGGGGCATGATGCATCAGGCCTCAGTCCAGTGCTGTGTAGGCGCCTCGGCGTAAGCTATGCAGCATGAAGGCAATATACTTGGACCAGTCGGAGTTTGGCTGTGGTAGTGATTGATTTGGGTGTCATCAGTGTGGTAGATTCTGGAAATCCCTCCCTTGCCCAGGTCCCCAGTCATGATCTGGGCCTCTGGTGGGCTGTATTTGAGCAGTGAGGTACCACCCGAGATGTGAGCATGAAAGGCGTGGCGCAGCCGCAGGTACCGGAAGAACTGCGAGGGGTGCAGGGAATGTTGGGTCTGGAGATCCGGAAAAGTACGCATATGGCCACCCCCCCAGAAGTCCCCGAGATGCAAGATGCCAATGAGGTCACAGGCTTTGAATCCCGTCACAGTGGTAACTTCCTGAAGCCTGGTGCCTTGCCAAAGCGGGATATATTGAGTAAGTTTATTTGACCAGTGGCTGTGCCACCTCCAGCCCGTAATCCATTCGTCTGCCCGTATAAGGCATGCCAGGGGTTCCATCGCCACAGTAAAGAGGATCAGCATAAGGGGGCATCCCTCCCACGTTCCTCTCCTGATGGGCAAGGGCTTCGATAGCACTCCGTTGACGAGCACTCGAACCTGCGGACAGTGGTACAAGATGCTTACTAAGTTGCAGAAGTGTTGCCCTATTCCCAGGTGCTGCAACACCACCTCCAGATACTTCCAGTCTATAGAATCAAAGGCTTTCTCAAAATCAATGAGAAGGAGCGCCAGGTACGGAGTCAGTAGGTGGCGGTTTTCCAGAGCTAAGTGGTGGGTGCCTATGGAGGGCATGAAGCCACATTGGTCTGGATGGACCAGGGTGGCCAAATGCAGCCAAATGCAGCCATAGGCGATTGGCTAAGATCGACGCGAACACCTTCACCTCAGAGTTGATGAGAGAAATGGGGAGGTACTCAGAGCGATGTGTGGACGGGAGCTGGGATTTTGGGATCACCACTAAAGTGGCGCTGTCGGTTTCCGGGCGGAATGAGCCTGTGTCAGCTGCTTCAGCGTAAACCTCCATGAGTTGAGGGGCCAGCGTGTCACGATAGGCCGCATAAAACTCCTGTGGGAGTCCGTCTGGGCCTGGGGTCTTACCCGTTGCAAGACAAGAAATTGGGTCACTGATTTCCTCCGGTTCAACGGGGAGGTCTAAGGCTGCCGCATCTGCAGCCCGAAGCCAGGGGAAAAGAGACCTTTCCCTGGTGGAGCAGGTCCAGGATGGACATGGTAGGGGGCTGGGTGGAGTAGAGCTTGGAGCAGTATGTGGCAAAGCATTGGGCGATTACAGCCGCCGAGCGCTGAGTCTCGCCGTCCGATCTTTCCTCAGATTTTTTTATCAAACTCGTTTTTATGGCTTTTTCCAAATCTTACACATAATACATTCAGTCATTGCCCCCACATGTGGTCATTGAGTAGCTATCTCCTTGTACATAGTCTGACAGATGCTCCAAGGCATCACAACTTTGCATGCATATTCACGTATTACCAGGCAGCATAAAGTCTATTTTCAGCCCTCTTCCTAAAACTAAACCCTCCTATTCTATCTCTCCCATTTGTCGTAAGTTCGAACACCTCATAAAGAAGTGTTGTAATATCGCTTCCAGGTATGGGCTGAAGGAGAGAAGAGTAAGAGAGGGACCCGAAACTAGAATAGAAAAGAAAAAAGTGAAAGAAAATGCAAACACATAATAACTTGGCCAAGTTAAGGACCTGGGGGCTTTAGGTTGTACCTCTAGCGGGGATTGTGGCACTTATCAGAATTGGAATTGATACAGTGCCCTGACTCTCGAGGG
This sequence comes from Lissotriton vulgaris, assembly GCF_964263255.1. NCBI lineage: Eukaryota > Metazoa > Chordata > Amphibia > Caudata > Salamandridae > Lissotriton > Lissotriton vulgaris. Next base: position 437,359,102 of record NC_141685.1, on the reverse strand, counting down.
GCAGGTGGTCAGCAGAAGGCCTCTAGATAGATAGCTTACCATTGGGCCGCAGGCATATTCAATTTTTTTTAATTCTTCCCTAAAAATGTCACTCATGCGCTCCATAATGAGTGCCTGCCATACACATGAGTGCCATTGTGTCAAGGCTTGTGCCTCTTTTTTTTCCAGGCTGCGCCTATTGCCTTCTTGTCCGCCCCCAGGCATAGCCACATTACGGCTTGGTTGGCTGTCATTTGGTATTTCAAGCATCTCTACTTTGAGCAAGGATTTCCAACCAGAAGGGCCGGATTGTCGGACAGTCCCACCATATGTATTGAAAGTCACCTAGGAGACTGCACCCTCTCCAACGGAGATCCAATGTGTTAGGGAATATCTTTTTTAATTTGGTTGGGGGTAGGTACCACTCATAGAGTATCTTATAGTGGGTCTCTCGTTGCTCTTGAGAGTGATTGTGTCGCCTAATGTCTCTCCATAGGGCCTTCCATTGTGTCTCTGTAATATCATGGCCTAGTGTGCGTTCCCAGAATTCAGGGTGACAGTGGAGCCAGGACGGAAGTGTATGTAACAGCAGATAATAGATGAAGGGGATGGCCCCTTTTACTGTCCTTGCCCCCTTTACATAGCGTTCTAGTGTCGTGAGTTCCCTTGTCGCCCCTTCTCTAATGAACACTTGAAGGACCCAGTGGCGCAATTGGAGGTAGTGGAAGTATTCTGTGTTTGGGAGATTGAAGACGCTTTGGCAGTGTTCAAAAGTCAATATATCCCAGTTATGGAAAATGTTAGCTAGGGTGAAGCATCCCACCTCCTTCCAGGTGTCAAAGGGCCCGGCTGTAGCACTGGAGGAAACGATGGTGTATGGGGGTAAATGGCAAGGGGAACGTAGTCCATTCAGTCTGTTTCAGTACCACGTCCCAAGTTTTAAGGGTCGTCCTAGTAGGTGTGCTTAAATAGGCATTAACGGGTCAGTCCATTTACAGCTTCCCAGAGGACATCCCATATCACCCTTCCTGTGATTGCCCGATCCATATGTAGCAAGTCTTTATCTTACTAACGGTGGGATCATTCCACCATAACGCGGAGTTTCACCACCCTATAGTAGAGGGTCAGGTCTTGCAACGCCATTCCCCCCTTGAAGGAAGTGACCCAAATAGGGTCACCCGGGTCACTCTCGACCTCCTCTCACCTTCCAAGAATGAAGAGTCGATGACTCAGTAGAGAATACAAGAAAACGTGTTTATTAGCAAAATACACTGCAATGGAGTCCGATCAGACAGCCTCCTATAATGGTTGACTAAGGACTGACGTTAACAAGCATAACGTCACATTAAGTACGTTGCAATATCCACAAAGAATCTCCTGCCATGGAAAAACACTGGTGGATGTTGTAATAATATGGGGCACAGAGCATACATTTTCAATACGTTTTCAAAAATGAGCAAGCAACATTTTTAAAGGTGCAAATAACAGTTTTGATTGCAACAGAACATGGTGCCTTCTCTAACTGAAATGGCGGCACAGATGCCTACATAACTAACGTGACATCCACAATTACTGAATACATTGCACACACAATACGTAAATATGATGTATTAGTATATAATGCTAATCATAATTTTCAGCAGAATATTAGTATAATAACAAAAATGCATTTCAATTCTATCAGACCCTCCTTTAGCATTAACTGCTAAATACATCTTTATTTGTGCTATCAGGTAAGGGTCTTTACAATGCTAATAACTAAAATCAATCTGGATATATAGAGATAATAACACATCAAATATGAATGCATGTCGAAATATAACTGAATGAAGGAAAATATAACACCAATCATCGACAAAAGAGACAGCATCAGGAATTGAACCTGCGAGAGAAGTACTAGAACCAAAAACTCCTTTGTCTAACTGCATGAGGGTATCAAGCTCCTGTTGAAGCATTAATTTTTGTAGAGTAATTATCTACAGCAAATGATGAGCAAAGTAAGTTTATTTGTACAAGAGAAGCACTCCCTGCATACAGCTTAAGTCTCCAGGAGTTCAGCGGTAACTGACTCCACAATACAGTTGTGATACAGAAGACGTTAATAACAAACTGTACATGGTCTCGAGTGATGCACAATCAAACCACAATAACACTCGAGACATGTGCTTGAATAATAACACTGGCACGAGTCGGCACGAGTGTATGTAAAAGGATGCGCGAGGAAATACTCGCGCCGAGCATATGCTCGCGCTGACTCGTGCACGGAATACACAACACACCTTCCCTCCTTATAAAAGGGAGAAAAGAAAAAAAAACAGAAAGAGAAAAAAAAAAAAATGAAGTTGCATTACTCTTAAAAAAACCCATAAAATTACATTTTTCCTGTCATATAAGCAACAAAATCAGACAACCACTTAGGTTTCTTAGAAACTCTTTTGGATAAAGGAACATCACACAGAACAGCAACGTCCTGACTGGAGGTACTATTACTAGAACAGGAAGGTACAGTATATGTAGTATTCTGATTGGTATAACCAGTGCTTGAACAACAAGGCAAAGCATCTGTGTTATCACGAACTGCACCCTCACTGGAATCTTCATCTAAAAAAGAAAGATCAGGATGTTCAGGAACAGGTTCTTTGCAATAAACATCCTTGTCAGCTTTAAGAATAGCAATTCTACTCAGGTTCCAAACTTTATTGTTAGATGATCTCACAGAGTTTTTTAATACCTCTAACACTTCAAAAGGGCCCATAAATGAACTTTCGCCTTTCTTGACCTTCCACGGTTTCTTAACTTTTACCAACATACCAACTTCCACTTTCGGATCCTTCTTTGAACCACATTTCTCATCAAAGTACTTTTTGTTAGAGCAATGAGTGCGAATAAGATTTTCCTTAACTATACTCAGATCTACGCTTGCAGAAGTAGACTTGACTAACCACGAAGGATTCACCTTAGTTCTAGGGATTCTTCCCCTCATCACCTCAAAAGGAGAATATCCAGTCATGGAATTCTTGGTTATCCTGTACATCCATACTTTTTTTAAAATCTCAATTTCCCATTTTTTGTCATCATTACCAGTAAACAGTATAGCACTCTTCAAAACCCTATTGAATCTTTCTATTACTCCATTCCCACTAGGATTGTATAAGAAAGTAGTGGAATGAACAATACCAAGCCTTGAAAAATAATCATGGGCTTTCTTTGAATTGAACTGCACACCATTGTCTGAAATAATTCTTACTGGAAGACCTTCTTCAATAAAAACTTTATCTAAAAAACAAAGAACCGAATCTGTATCTATTTTCTGGACAATTTTGACAATTGGCCATTTAGAAAAAATGTCAATGGCTGCAATGACATACTTAGATTCGCAACCAATAGAACCCATGATGTCTATGGCAATGGTTTCCCAAGGGTTGTCGGGAATGGTATGCGCACCCATATTGGGTTTTAAAGTAACCAAAGACTTATCTGAATTAGCACATACTACACAATTCCTTACTAACCGTTCAATAAACATATCCATCCCTGGCCACCAAAATAAATGTTTAACTTGTTGCTTAGTCCTAACCATGCCACTATGACCTTCATGACCCTGTAGCACTATAACTTTCCTCACACCCACGGGTGGAACAATACGCTCACCTCTTTTGATGATGTTCTCACAACATGAAAGTTCTGACCTCACTTCCCAGAAACTTTTCAATTCAGAGTTCAAACACTTCTTGTCGGGCCAAGTACCAGTAATGTAACTAGCAACATTCTTCAAATTTTCATCAACGTCAAATTTCTCTTTCCACAGAGTTTGATCAATAGAAATAGGACCCTCATCATGAATCATGGCAATCTGAAAATTGTCCCATTCATTATGTAAATCTTCCTGAATAGGTAGGGGCATCCTAGATAAAAAAAATCAGCAGAAACATTCTCTTTGCCAGGTAAATATTGTATATTATAAATAAAGTCTTGTAAACGCATGGACATGCGTGCAATGCGGGCTGAAGCTCTCAACATACCTTCCGTGGTGAGAAGACGTACCAACGGTTTGTGATCACTCCTCAGAGTACATTCCTTGCCCCATACAAATACTCTGAAATGTTCTAAAGCCCAAAGGCACGCTAATGTTTCTCTTTCTATTGTGGAGTACTTTTCCTCAGCAGGGGTAAGAGCTCTGGAAGCATGCGCAATAATTACTTCTTTACCCTCCTTGGTTTTTTGAGTAAACACAGCACCCAGTCCTTTTGCGCTAGCATCAGTAGTAATAATGTTTTGCAGAGAATGATCAAAACAAGAAAGTGCATTTGCGGAACAAATAGCACTTTTCACATCACAAAACTCCTTCTCACATTCACTTGTCCACTCAAAAACAACTCTATTCTTAATCAACTGTCTAATATTATATGTTCTGCATGAGAAATCAGGCACATACCTTGCGTAGAACTCAACTAAGCCTAAGAAGGATCTTACATCATCCTTAGATCGAGGATGAGGAGCAGACTTAATTGCTTCTAAAAGTGAAGGCTTTGGTTTGACACCATCTGCACACAGCTCATGACCTAAATAATTTACAGAATGAACACCAAATTTACATTTCTCATACTTAATGGTAAGGCCATGTGTATTAAGTGCATTCAAAACTTCCTCTAAAGCAGCAATGTGTTTGTCCTTGTCATCATTGAATACCAAAATGTCATCTTGAAAACAGATAGCATTTTTACAATCCTTTAAAATGTCTTGCATAACTCTCTGAAAAATTGCTGCTGCCGACGCCAAACCAAAAGGCATCCTGTTGAATCTGAAACACCCAAAAGGTGTAATAAATGCAGTTAGATCTTTGCTTTTCTCATTTAGCTCTATCTGATGGTAAGCAGCAGATAAGTCCATAGTTGAAAAAATATTTGACCCCCCAACAACAGACAACATTTCAGAAATACGAGGAAGAGGGAATTGGTCTACAACAATATTGTTGTTAAGATGGCGAAGGTCAATGCATAGTCTCACCTTGCCATTGGCCCGTCTGGCAACCACTATGGGCGAAACCCATTCAGATGATTCAATTCTATCTATTATGCCACCTTCCACCAAACCATCTAATTCATTTTTAACTTCCTCTCTGACAGCAAAAGGAATATTTCTGGCTTTGTGTATTTTAGGGCAAGCATTATCCTTTAAGCGAATCTCATGTTTAAAGCTAGTTAACTTCCCAATACTTTTAGAAAAAACATTAGGGATTTTTTTTAACATTAATGAGGAAATGCCATTCTGCTCATCAATTAACATCACTGGATTAGGGCTATTTGGATCCAGAACTATGTCAAGTTTGCCAAAGTCAAACCAGCTAAGCACTGACGGACCCTTTTTTGAAACATATAATTTTGCTATGCATTTTCTGTTCTCAAACCTGAAAACTAAGGTTCTGAACCCTAAAATATCTATCCTTCCCCCTGAATATCCCTCGGGATTGATATCACTGTCTTCTAAGTGACTGCCTAGTCTAGGTACGAATAACTTTTTCCAGACAGATTCACACACTATAGAGTAGGGTGATCCTGAATCAGCGTACATGTTGATTTTTACCCCTCCAATAACCATATCACATAATGGTTTCTTCTTAATGGTGTTGTCATTCACATTCAAAATTACAGAATCTTTTATGTTCAAAACAAAAGAACAGTTATTAGAGTCATTAGTGAAATCCTCATCATCACTGTTTTCACTTAGTTCAATACACTTTACTTTTTGATTAACTTTACCTTTTCTGCAAGCAGATGTAAAGTGCCCCTTTAAGCCACAATTGGAACATTTCTGTTTTAAACCTGGGCAAGATTTGTTATTTGCCAAATGTGACTTACTGTTACACCTAAAACACTTAAGGTTACTTCTTGAATCTTCAAGATTTTCTTTATGAGAAAATACTTGTTTCTTTTTAGAAGAGTCCTTATTTTTACCATCATATTTATGATTAATTTTTGCAACCACATCTTTACTAACTGAAGTCTCTTTGCCTTTAACCTGCAATGCGCTCCTACAAGAAAGTTCAGCTTTTCTTACAATAGCTACTACAAAGTCTAAGTTTTCATCACCATTTATCCATAGTCTTTCCTGTATAGTTTCATTACTGGAATGCATAACTACCTGATCTCTGATGAGATCCTCTTGTAAATTACCAAATTTACAATCAAGTGCTAAAGTTTTAAGACAAGAAACAAAATTATCCACAGATTCTTCACTTAACTGTTTTCTCTGGAAAAACTTAAATCTAGAAATTCCTATGCATACTTTAGGAGAACAGTATTTATCAAAATCATATACTGCTTTATCAAAAACATTCATGTCACCACTAGCTTGTGAAGTGGGAAGTTGATTGAAGGCTTTTAATCCTTCAGGTCCCAAACAGTGTAAAAAAATACCTTTTTTTCTGGTGCTTTCATTTTACCATTGGCATCTAATGTCTCAATATAGTTTAAGAAATAAGCTTTCCATTCGATCCACGGCATACAAGGAGAACTACCAGCTGACCAATAACTTTGAGGAGGAGCAAGAGTATAACCTTGAGCACACATAATAAAAAGAATTAGAAAGTTAATTTACACTGAAAGAAAGTAACTAGAATAAAGTACTTGGTGGTAATGGCCAGAGAGAAAAAAAAATAAAGTACTTGATAATCGAAGAAAAATAAAACCTTCAAACAAGTTTTGAAGAATCCAAGCGTTTTTCTGTGTTCAATGAAGATAATATCCGTCTTTTCCTGTATTTTGTGTCATAATCTGCCTTTCCAATTTCCACTCGGTTTTTTAATTCTCCCCGTTTATTTAAACTGTAAAATGAAACACATCCGGGGAAAAGAAACGAAGTCACCTCATCGGTTTCGCCTCAAAACGGAGTAACCAATCAAGAGCAGTGTCTCAGCGTCTCAAAGGTGCAGAAATCGCTTCGTCTTTAACCAGAGCGTGTAGGAAGAAATCACTATCGCACTGCAGCGTGAAGAAAAGGAAATAAATGAATTCTTCCTTTCAGATGGCTGTGCAGCGCTTAATTCTTCCTTCGGATGGCAGTACGTGACTTGTAAACAGGTAGATGAATAAGTAAAGAAAATTATTTACTTTCACTAGTTCCAACGGAAAATTGAAAAAATCGTAGAATCTGCATAAAATAAAACAGGAAATGCTTCTCCGAAGGGTTCAGTTCTCAGTCCCTCGTCGCCAAATTGTAGAGTAATTATCTACAGCAAATGATGAGCAAAGTAAGTTTATTTGTACAAGAGAAGCACTCCCTGCATACAGCTTAAGTCTCCAGGAGTTCAGCGGTAACTGACTCCACAATACAGTTGTGATACAGAAGACGTTAATAACAAACTGTACATGGTCTCGAGTGATGCACAATCAAACCACAATAACACTCGAGACATGTGCTTGAATAATAACACTGGCACGAGTCGGCACGAGTGTATGTAAAAGGATGCGCGAGGAAATACTCGCGCCGAGCATATGCTCGCGCTGACTCGTGCACGGAATACACAACAATTTTGTATTGATATCATGTATCTAACTCCATTTGGGGATGAGGAGGGTGGCACAATAGGAGCAACACTAAGGAAGACACTGTATCAGAACACAACAGCAAATTAAAATTTGTCGAGAATATTTATAATGTGCTGGGTTATATTTTCTCCATGTTTGTACCACACACTGATCACCAATGATGGCGCATGCGCCTCCATTTTTCGCTAGAATATAGTCTACAGCGTACTTAGTTTGCTCGGAATATATCCACATAAGTTTCTAACTGAATAGTGATGTTGTAGAAAGCTGCCATCGTAATGTAAAATAGTATTTGCAGCTTACATCCAAAATATTCTCTGGTCTTTTCACATCTAGCCATGGAGGTCATTCCCAACGTAAAAAGGCATGACAAAATGTATCCAAATGTTATTCCATTATTGTAATTATTTATGTTTATATTATTGACCCCTTCACAAAACTCAATGTTCTTTTCACCCAGCGGACATTAGCTCTGGAGTTCACAAACTTGCAAGGCACACCCAATGGCAACACCATTCCCAAGGCCACATCGCCTGTACCATTATGAATATTGGAGTATGTTCCATTTGACAAAAAGAAAACCCCCAATGAGCATAAATTGGCCTATCATAATCTACAGCTGAGTATCGAGTATTCCCAATGATTTCATTCCAATCTTTTGATTTTTCCAGAGGGAATGCCTGTTTGTATAAAATCACTCCCGAAAAGTTGATATATAAATCAGTATCAGTACTATTTATAATAGGACAACAGGCAGGATAATAACCAGCTTTTCGAGGAACTGTTACTTGTTGATAATGATAGCCCATCAATGTTATATTTTGTTCTTCCATATAGAAATTACCACAATATGTATTATCATCACAACCTGTGTAACCTATTCCCTTTGAACTTCGATGGTATAGACATGGTCCTAAATAAGCAAATCCGAACTCCCCCTTTAACAAAATCAGTGGGTTCAGTATAAGTGTAATTCACCAAGGACAAAGGATAAGCTGTCCATAAACTGGTGATGGAATCAATAGGGTACCAAGCTGTACTTTCTCCAAAGAATTTTCGATGAGTGTCTAAGAAAATATTACTATACATTGTTTGTTTGGAACGATTTGAGGGGACTATTTGATACCATACACATGGTGATGCAACATCAAGACATGCCATAACCCAAAACATTCCACCTGCCTCCAACAAGAACAGCAACCCAACCACAACCCAAAATATTTTTCTTCTGAACAGCCTTGTAAAACCATTTTGTCCTGGGCGCAGAGCAACAAGACCCTCTTCATCTATTGCAAGTGGACGACCAAAAAGGTACATTTTACTATTATTACATTCACAAATTAGAGTATCAGAGAAACGACTTGGGATGGAGCCAAAGATGGGACAGGCAAAAACACAAAAGAAAAAATTATAAATTCAGGGTCCGTTCCAAGTCTCCCTGGCAGGCTTCTATTGTTCCTTTTTCGGTGGTGCTATTGAGAACTTTCGCGTTGGAGCTACAGTAGGGAAGCCCATCCGCAACTGTTCACTGTTCTTAGGATAGGGCACTTTCCCTCCTTGGAAGGTACTCTCAAATTATCCTGTCCTTCGTCACAGGTAGTGCACCAAACTTCTGTTCCCTAATCTAATGGAAGAATACAGAAACAAAGGACTTTTTATCTATCTTGTCCAATAAAGTCCATCCTTAACTGCACTCACTTGTCTTTTGGCGCACCACCTGTTCGTCAGGGACGCAAATTATATCTATCTCTTCCAGGCACTGTCTCATCTCAAAGCAAAATCTGAAACTCAGGGGTGCTGAGTACTGAGACTTGGGCTCTTGCAAATCACATTAAATGGAACCCTGGGTAGCCCTTATTTCTGGAGGGACTGCTTCATTCAAAACAGCCTCGCTTTCTTCCACTGTCTGTGTCCACACTAGCTGGGCATCTGAGAACGGGACAAAACGCGGCGGCCTCTCAGTTTCGTGGTCTCCGATGCCTTCATTCACCCAGCAGTCGTAGGGAAGAGGCAGGGGCACCCTCTTGCAATGAGAGGTGTGCACCCAATTCCTCTGACCTTCCACTCTCAATGCAGTTCTTGTAGCGATGAGGACCAAGTAAGGGCCCTTCCACCTCAGCTCCAACCCGTCCTTCCTCTGGAAACTTTTAATAAGGGTCCAGTCAGTCAGCTGAAGTGTATGCCCTGGCCCCTCAGGTGCTGGAGGCAGTGCCTCATGTATATGTTGATGAATGGAACACAAACATTTAGTAAGATCGTACAAATAATCGACCAACAGAGAATAATCTATTTCCGAAAACTTTTTAGCCCTCCGGACACCCCACACATTTGCTGGGCAACCCAAAACTATTTCGTAAGGGGATAATTCTGTTCTAGTATGGGCTGTCATTCTAGTGGACAACAAAGCAAGGGGTAATGCATCTGGCCGCTAAAATCCAGTACTTACTTTCACTTTTGCTAACTTCAATTTGAGAGTTCCATTGTATTTTTCAACTAAACCTGCTGACTGGGGATGATTAGCTGCATGACATTTCTGACGAATGTGCAGCCATCACATAGCAGTTGGATCAATTTAGCATTAAAATGACTTCCATTATCACTCCAGATCAAGCGGGGCAAGCCATAGCGAGGGAAAAACTCCTTAATAAGAGTTTTTGCCATGACCATAGCGATGTTTTTTTTGTATGGCAAGCCTCAATCCATTTGCTAAAAGCGCAAACTACCACTGTTGGACACGGCCCTTTTGGCAGGTTCACCCCGAGACTTTTTGCTTTTTCCTAGCCTGTTTCTGTGACCTGGTGTTGGTGATTTTAGGCCTCTGCGCACTTTTTCACTGTGGTACAGTGTAAAGTGCATGAGCTCTCTGTGTATGTGTGGTGAGTGACCTGCCCTCCCATAGGAATGTATGGGGAATATGTATGACCATGGTAGTTCCTGATGTGTGGGGAGTGCAGGGTCGAGTTTGGTATGTGCGAACTCGTGAGATTGAATGCTGCGCAATGATATATGCGGCATGATTGTGTCTAGTGTAGAAGTGCCACTTTTAGAAGTTGGCATATTTGTGTAATTTGTGTCTGGCGTGTGATTGGCTGGTGAGCCTGGCTCCAAGAGTCTGGGAGGATCTGCCCCGGTGGTTAATGGAGTGTTTAGCATGCTGATGTGAGGGGTGGGGTGCACCTGGGCCTGAATAGGGCTGGGCTTTCCCCACACAATGCTGGCTCCACTCCATGTGGTGCGTCTGATGTCCCTAGCCTGGCCTGTGAAAGGAGTTCCCTATAACCAGTTGTAGCTGGTTCTCACACTGCCTGCACCCTGCTAGACAAAGGATTTCTCTGTATAAAAAGGGGCTGTGTCCCCTTACAAAATGTTCTTGTTTCTGACTTGAATCCTGCCAGGGGCATGCTGCTGCTTGGGCCCAGGGGAAGGCTTGCCTCCCTGGGCCCTGCCCAGCCCCTGTATTGCTGGAGGACTTCTTTTGGACCCTTCTGCCTGGCCTGAGGAGGGCTGGGGGACTTTCTCCTTGCTCTGGGAGACTTTCCTGTGGGGCTGGATGGTTCCTGTGCCCCAGAACCTAGTAGGTGTTTGTTTCCCCTACAGGAGCCTTTGTTTCTGCCCTGCAGCACTGGGCTGCATCGTGTGCTGGGGATTCTCCTCTTTGTGCCTTCGCAGGAGCCTACCCTGCGTTATGCCCCGCATATTTAATTATTTTTATTGATGGGTGCCACCCCGTTTATTTAATTATCTAACGGGTGTTCACCCCGTTCTACTTTTATTTTTATCCTCTCGGGTGCCCACCCCTCATTTTGCCACTGTGAAATCACCGCCGCAGCCCGGGGGAAACACCGGAAGGAGATGTCCGGCCGGCTGCATGGTTGTGGGCGGAGTCGGGAGGAAGTTATTTCTGCTTCCCCCTTTGCCTGGGGGAAGCCTGTGGGCATGTTGCCGGTCTCCCGTGTGAAGAGGGAGACCGGAGGTGCTGCGCGCTGAGAGTGTGCGGCCCGGGATGGCAGCCAGCAGAGAGGAGCCGAGACGATACGGGGCTCCCGTGTCTTGGAGGGAGCCCCGACAGAAGAGTCCGCCCGGAGCCTCGCAGGCTCCATTCTTAAGTCCCGGACCCGAGATGGGGGGCCGGGTGAAGCAGGGCATCAGCTGAAACGGGGCTCCCGCGAGTTGGGAGAGCCCCGCGTGTCGCCCCAAAAGCATAGAAGCCGCCATCCAGAGGAGCCCCGCACAAGGGACAGCCAGGTGAGTAATGAAGGGCTGGGGAGAAGCTCCGTGTGGGCACAGTGGTGCCTTTGAGGCACCAGACAGTATTTTCCTTAGAGCGGCCCGGATGCCAGTGGGCCGCTCCAACGATGGGGCCCCTGTACTGCAAAGGGCCAGATGGCTCCAAATGCTGCCCGAGCCTTAGGGGCTCCACCGTAGGGGCTTAGGTGGCTTCGAGAGCCAGAGGGGCTCCTAGGGAACCCAGTTGTTTTAAAGCCCCAGTCTTTGGGGGCATGATTGTTTTAGGAGCCAGAGTGCTCCCAGGGGCACAGTTATTTTCAAAGCCTGAGGTCTCCAGTGCTCTGTCTATGGAGGGCGCACCATTCATTTAGGAGCCGGAGTGCTCCTGGTGGCGTATTTTAATGTAGAGCCTGTGTGGCTCCAACGTTGGGGCATGTGTTGTGTCAGAGCCTGTGTGGCTCCAAAGTATGCAGAGTTTCAGAGCCTGTGGGGCTCCACCAGATGGCACAGATGTGTCCTAGGGCCAGTGAGAGCCCTGTCGCAGTTTTGGCTGATTCCCAGCTGCCCAGCAATTAGTGGCAGCTGCACCATTTTAGGCACAATGTGAGATTCCTTGTGTGGGACAGAGATGGCACAGTGGTGCCAGACCTGCTACAGCTGCGCAGCACTTAGTGTCAGCTGCAACGTTTAGGCCCTGTGGTTGTTCTCAGCTGCCCAGCACTTAGTGGGCAGCTGCAACGTTTAGGTTTGCGCTGGTGGCGCACCCCTGACTGGCGCTGTATTGGCAGCGCACCCTGACATTCTGGACACAGGGCTTTTGAGTCCCCCTTCTCGAGATGGCCAGTTGGCCAAGGGGGCTGTTATGTGATTTCTGCGCAATATGATTTTACTATGTTTATAATGGTAATCGCCTAATGTAATTTTTGCGCAATGTGATGTTACTGTGATTGTGAGGTTACTTTACCTGTGTAGGTTTATGTTAGTGAGAGTTTACTTCACTGTAAGTCACGTCCCTAAATGTGAGTTATGCTTAGGGGGAGAGTCTAATGTGTTTAGACTAGTGAGGAGATTGCCTACTGTATTTTTACCGGTTAGGCCCAAATGTGAGTTATGCGTAATATGCTATGCCATTATGCCTGTGACACCTCTGAATGTTTTTATGGATCATGTGTTCTCCTGTGCTGCACCTCTGAATGTGTTTTGATGCGTCATGTGCCTTGTTCCTTACACCGCGGAATGTATGTTTATACATCATGTGTCTTTCCTACACCTCTGAATGTTCTATGCATCATGTGTGAAACTTCTGATTGTGCTATGATCTACAAAGTGCTATTTCTAACAGTATTTCTAGTTCTAAAAGTGTTGATTCTGACAGTGGCCCATGTGGCCCTGTCCTGTAAATAATCCCTTGTGAATATTGCCCGTGCCAGTTGGCACAATGTATATTGTGTGATTACTATCTGATGTGTTTTGACAATACATAAGTTATTTTTTATATAACCTTGTGTGGAGTTCCTTTTGTGTTGTGCCTAGGATGTTGTTGCTGTTGTGTGCGTGTGCAAATGCTTTACACATTGCCTCCGGGATAAGCCTGTCTGCTCGTGCCAAGCTACCAAGGGGGTGAGCAGGGGTTATCTTGGCGTGTGACTCCCTTGCCCTGACTAGAATGGTGGTTTCTGCCTAGCTTTGGCGTAAGCCTTAGCCAATCAGAAATAGCCAGTTCTAACAACCACCAATACATATTTCAAATTGTTAACTCATGGTCACTCTATATAATCCATTTGAAGTACCTCAAAGGGGAAAGTGGGAGGTGCAAAATTTTCAGAAGGTGTACGGGTGCCCGTTCCAGGACACTGTCTGAGACAGTTCATACAGCATTTCATCAAATGTGTAGCAGTCTTAGGAATATTGTCATTTCTCCACACGGGCTCTAACAATTTACAAATGCCCTTAGCGCTAATATGGGCTGGACCATGTGCCATAGTGACTACAGGAAGTACATATGCATCTGGCAACATCCATCTCTGTTGCTCGGACAAGTCAGTCCAGCATCTCTCATCATTGAGATGCCTTGTTTTTTCCTGCCACACTGTCAATTCCTCCACAGTTGCATCACTCTAAATGTTCTTAACATTTTCTAACGTATCTTCAAACATCCCATTATCAGGCACCCATCTAGCTGGACCCGCCACAAACATATTTTTCATTTTAGATCTAGTTGTCTTCTTAGCTGTTTGGTCTGCAAATGCATTCCTTTTCCCCACGTCATCAGTAATTGCTTTTTGGGCACTACACTTGACTATCGCCAACCGTTTAGGGAGAATTAAAGCTGTCAAAAGTCTCTCTATCAACGGACCATGCTGAATTTTTGTCCCACGTGATGTCAAAAATGCACTCTCTGCCCAAAGGCGTCCAAAATTATGAGCCACCCCGAAAGCATACTGCCTATCAGTATAAATATTGACAGTCAGTCCTTCGCTTAACTCACATGCCTGTAAAAGTGCTATTAGCTCAACAGCCTCTGCTGATTGATAAGGAACACGTGATGTCTCAACTACAGTGCGCAGTGTGGTAATAGCATACACCACTGTAGTAGTGCCATCTGACAATTTAAAACAAGAGCCATTGAGATATAGTTCCCCTTGCGGATCAGATAAGGGAACATCAGTCAATTCTACCCATCCCTTTGTCTCTTCATCATTACGAAATAAGTAATCAGGGAATTCTTTGTCCTCTTCGTCCAAAGGGAGGGGCAGTAACATGGCTGAATTCAGTAGGGCACATCTTTTGATAGTAATATGAGGTGCAAACAATGTAAGTTCATATCCGGTCAGTCAAACACTAGTAAGGTGCTGCATCTTTGTTCTGTTCAAAAGTACATCCACAGCATGCAGTACCATTACTGTGAGATCATGATTAAGAACGAGCCATGCCAATTGTCGAATAGAGACCGAAGCAGCCAAGGCGGCTCTTAAACAGCTTGGTAGGGCTCTAGCAATAGGGTCAAGCATAGCAGAAAAATAAGCACATGGCCGCTGCTTACCTTCAAAGGCTTGTGTTAACACAGAAAGTGCACACCCAACCACTTTGTGTACATAGAGCACAAAGGGCTTCTTATAATCCGGCGTACTAAGCACAGGTGCAGGGCAAAAAGCATCTTTTATGTGTTCAAAAGCATGCTGACATTCATGCGTCCAGGGCAGGGGTTCATGCACATCTTTAGTGGTTAGATAAAGCAAAGGCTGTATCACTAGAGAGTAATTAGGGATCCAATGTGACAATACGAGGTGATTCGTATAAAAGCATGCACATCTTTTTGCATTACAGGGATAGGCATTTTAACAATGGCATCAACTCGCTCAAGAGTCAGCCTCCTACCCTCCTTCGACAGCAGGGGAACTAAATAGGTGACCTGCAGTCGACAATATTGAAATTTAGAAAGGGACACTTTATGCCCATTTTCTGCCAAATGTATCAATAATTTCAACATAGCCTCCTGACAACCATTTTCTGTGTCGGAGGCTTTCAAAATGTCGTCCACATATTGCAACAATACATTACCTGTGGGGAGAGAGATGTTATCCAATTGTATTTTTAAAGCTTGACTATAAATACTAGGACTTTCAGTATAGCCCTGAGGAACTCTACAAAATTGGTAGCTCCTGCCAGCCAGAGCAAATCCAAACAAATATCGACTATCAGGATGAAAAGGAATACTAAAGAAAGCATTCTTTAAATCGATTAGATAAATATTTAGCTGAAGAAGGGATCATTGGAAGAAGAACATGATATTAGGAACCACTGGAAACTGGGGAATAACTATTGTATTTACCTCCCACAGATCACTTACAAAACGATAAACATTGGGATGTACATCGGGGGAATTTACAGGTGCTTTTTTAAGAATAGGGAGAATGGGGCTATCACACACGATCATTACTGACTCCTCTACCACCCCTAATTCAATCAAATCCTATATAGTGCGCATCAAAGCCTGCTCCCCAGCTCGCGATATTTTGTATTGAGGAATACAAGGGAGTACAGCATTCTCCTTTACATTAATAGAAACGGGTGGTATCTGTAACAACCCAACATCAGTGTCTCCTGTCGACCATAAAGAAGATGGCACATCTTTAAATTTAACAGGAAGTGGAGCATCCTTTACAAAACATGGTTTAACGCCCATCACTTTAGGGCCAAAAGTCATGTAAACACTATCTGGGGAACAATAAATAGTAGCATATAATTTATTTAACAAATCTAATTCTAATATATTTTCACTGCTGTCTGATGTCAACAAAAATGGGGAATCTACAGTAAAAGGACTAACAGTAAAAGCCAGAGGTTTGGAAATGGGGCTCACAAACGGTAAGCCTGAAAAACCTACAGAAATATTATTGCGGCCAGACAGGGCAGCCCAGGGACCTGCGTATGAGAAATAGAGCTATTCATTGCACCTGTGTCCTCCAAAAATTTCTGTACGGTCGATCCTTTTCCTTTCTCGCATCAGCTTTTTGGAACACGCTTCTGTCTCATCTTCCTTCCTTCACTGATTAAAAGCTTTTACATAAGGAACTAACAACTTGGCTATTCGACCACCTATAATGCCTTTCATTCTGATTGCCAGTACTCATGAAGACTTCGCCAACGCCATGAGACCTTTTGGTGATATGTGCGCTTAATAGGTTTCCCTGACTTGACTTGACTTGTGCTGAACCATGTAGGTCTGCTGTGACATATGGACCACAGTGATCTACCGGAATCTGGACTGGTCCCTCACCCTGTCCCTTGCTGTCCTAGTCATGAGACATCCCTGTAATGTCATCCATATCATAATCATCATGACAATATTGTCTTCCTTGTGGATCATCAACATAATTCTGATCAGACCGACCCCCTGAGGATGCTTCTTCTTGAACTTCATCTCGACTACCTGCACCACGACCCACTCCATACCAATCTCTACCTCTCTGTGCTGCAACTTTCTGCAACAAATCTGGACACTCGCTATGCCAATGTCCCTCCTTTCTACAGTAGACACACTGATTCAGCCCTAAAGGTGCACCACCTCTACAGGCACCTCTGGGCCAGACCAGTACCTTGACCCCTACCAGATCCCCTCACAACTTGCTGCAATAACACCTTTGTTTTTAAATCCTTATTCTTTTTCTCCACTTTATCCTTTTCCTCATTTTCTCAATGTTCATAATATTGGGCCATACTCAATATCACTGTAGGGGAGAAAGTGGTCCACGTACTCTCAGAAGCCTGTAACCAGGCTGCAATTTCAGGAAGTAAATGTGTAACAAACCTATTAACAAACAAGCAAATCCCCCTTCCACTGACAAATCCTGTCCACTAAAATCCAGAAATACCCTTTCAAACCGAGTGAAAAAAATTAGATTCACTCTCTTCTTTCTTCTGGCTACATACATTCAACATGTCCCAATGCACTCGTCTGGGCAGAATAATTGAATGCGTCTAAGTAATGATACGATTTGGCAAATCCACAATGTTAACTCTAGGCTTATCACCAGGCTTCCATTCCTTATCCCATGCCTTGATCTCATCCCATGTCCCACCCAATTCAATTCTATGATCCTGCGTATGCACCAGTCTCCAAATATCTACCGGCACTAACAGCCCGAAAAACATCTCAATTTCTGCTAACGTCATAACTGATGATGAGGCATCTTCTGTCATTTCTTTATAATATGCAGTAGGATTTTTCCTAGGGTCTGGCAACTGATTCTTGAGAGCAAGTACTTCACTTCTCTTCCATGGTGTATTAACCCACTTTTCCTGAAAACAAGCCTCCACCCGTTGCTGAGTAACAACATTTAACACATTACGCAGCTCAGGAATTTCAGGGTGATAAATGAGATGTACTTCTCTAATCCGAAAATGAGATACTGGTGTCGGAGTATTCTGATATAATTTCGCTCGATAACTAAGTAATGTAACAACATTATTACGAACTTCTACGGGGCCATGGCAGCTGAATAAACACGATCTCTAATATCACAAATAATTTGAGGAGCTTTACCTCCAATACACTGTTCCCACAAAAGAATCAATGTAATCGACATATGCTGAAGAGCATATTGTTGCACAAATGGATCAAAATCCTTCATCACACTCCATATATCCTTCAAATCATGAAGCACATTCCGAACCCTGTGTGCTGCCTGAATCACAACCATTCTTTTCTCTTCTTCTCCCACATCAGATCAAATCCATACCTGATCTATTCGCTCTTGTACCTCTACCCAATTTCCTCTGTTTGACTCTCGTACTGGCATCCCTACACTACTCAATACTGTGGATGGCACATTCGGGGAGAACGCAACAGGTGTAGATGCAGGTAACAATGTCAGCAATGGCTGTGGGGTTGGTGTAAGGGGAGGAGGAGAAACGGGAAAGAGAGTAGTTGACACTACGGGGTGCCTACCGTCGCTGTACCCATAGATTGTGAAACAGGAGGGGGAACAGGCACTGCTGGGGCAGAAGTCATTAAGGCCGTTGAAGAACTAAGGGATGGCGAGGAAACCACAGTGGCCCAAGTAACCTGGCTAACACACCCTGAAGATATAATGTCTTCATTGAGCACTGTCAATCAAAACCTACACACAGCAGAATACCATAATACCCAGATAGAGGAAAACTCCATGTTATCTAATATAATTCTAATCAGTGTAATTTCATATATGCTGGACAGAGCCACTCCCCTGCTCCGAGGCACGGGTCGTAGCGCGGGACGAAGCCCGGGACCAAGGGCGGGCCTGTTTGTGCCTGTTCGTGACCTGGAGGGACTGGACTGGGCTACCCCCCCATACTACCTGGTACTTCCAACGAGTTTTGGCTTTATTTTACAATAATTTTGAGTTGTTGGTCAACATAATGTACATTTGGCTAGAAAGGTTCCTTGAGTGGTTAGCTAAACCTCGAGTCATCGAGCGAGGTACTCTTAACATCCACTAAACTGAAGGGGTATAGCACCTACCTAGTTTTTTTTTACCTCTGGTTTGATTATGGGAAAACCTAACCCCCCAACCTCCCATCCACAGACCCGGCAAAAAAGCTCATCAACCGCCCAATTACCCTGCGTAACGGCTATTGACAAAATGTTGCAGAAGGCAATCGGAGCAGTATCATCGGCAAAAGAGAATACAGAGCGACGCCTTTCAATCACTCCTGGAAATTTATAAGCCCCAATGTTGCAAGGGTCTCCAGTTGTGCCGTCTCTGGTCTCTGGATATCTCAGGCACACTGCTTGACCCATCTTGTGTGATAACTTGCATTTTAAGACTACTTACCCCTCGGCCACTGCCTCTCATTTCTAGACTCCCCGCCCAGCCGATTGCACGCTGCTGCGGGTGAGTGTTGGTGTAACTACGCCGCCACTCTGGGACAAGCGGACACGCCCCCTCACGCTGGCCACGCCCCCTCGCCATACTACTTAAACGCGCGCTGAATGCTAGCGCAGTGTTTACAGAACTCACTCCTGAGGCGGAAAGTCGGGAGCCTTTTACTAAAACTTGATTTTTAGCATTCTTGTGTGATAACTTGCATTTTAGGACTACTTACCCCTCGGCCACTGCCTCTCATTTCTAGACTCCCCGCCCAGCCGATTGCAAGCTGCTGCGGGTGAGTGTTGGTGTAACTACGCCGCCATTCTGCGACAAGCGGACACGCCCACTCACGCTGGCCACGCCCTCCTCGCCTCGTCACCATTCCAGCACCTCAAATCATGGTCACTAACCGGAAGCGCAGCGGACGAGCGCAGCGGGCGCGACGAATGCGCGCCGAAGGCGCGCATAAGGCAAGCTCGTCTGCGCTCGTCCGCGCCGAGGACGGGCCTAGGGCCATCCCCCCGTATCATCGGCCCCATGCCCGCTGCTTAAAACGTTGGTACGTACCTACACCTCCGCCCAACTACTAAGCATCAGGCCCGTAGCAGAGGCGCCCCATGCCTTACCACACTTTGAATACACCAACTCTAGCATAGGTCCGCACAAATGTCCTACTTGCACTGAGGATATCCCCACCCTGTCTACGACTTCTCCCCGACAAGTGTTAGCAGCACTTATAAACGTGCGCTCTCTTCCCAAACACAAAACTGAAATATCCGAATTAATTGATTCACTTAAACTGGATTTACTATTCATTACGGAGACATGGGGAGATGACTCCTCCGGCCCAGATTTTAGAGCAGCTACTCCTACAAACTACTGCGTATGTAGACTAGATAGACCTAAAAGAAAGGGTGGAGGCATAGCCATTATTTATACAAATTATTCTGAGTGTGAGGCTCTTCTCTTCACCATCGGCCTCTCTGGCAGAGTATCATTCAAAGGTATGTTAATCTACTGCCCCCCCAGGTCTAGATCGAAATTCCTCATGAGTGTGGGTAACCTAATTGAGACCTCAGTGGGATCCCCACACTTCACCTTATTGGGAGATTTTAATTTTCATCTCGAAGCTACTGATGACCCTGATACATCGCTGCTAATCAACGATCTAGCTGCAGCCGGTTTCCTGCAAATTGTCAAAGAACCCAATCATCAAGCGGGACACACCTTAGATGGACTATTTACCAGCAATATATCTGTCTCCAAGGTAATCCCCCTTGTTTGGACGGATCATGCAGCCGTATGCTTCTCCATTAAAATTAACCCCATTACAACCCCTTCTATATCTTCTTCCCCTATCACCTTCAGAGATTGGAAAAATATTAATCTTGACCATCTTGCGGAGATGATGCGTGACAGCACTATCCCTAATGAGCAGGATCCAGAATTAGCATCCACCAACTACCTGAGCAACCTAAACACAGCTTGCAATAAGTTAGCTCCCATCAAAACCTCCTACCGCAGTAGAAAACTCCCCTCAGCCCCCTGGTTTACGGAACCATTACGATTGCAGAGACAATACTGTAGGTACCTGGAAAGGCAGTGGCGCCGCCATTTCAGTCCTACCGATAAAACTGCCTATAAAAACACTCTCTCCAACTATAAAAAACTCATTCCATCGGAAAAAACTTTCTATTACACTTCCCAAATTAACCAGGCCAAAAACTCTGTAGGAGAACTATTTCAGGTGGTCACTCATTTGTCCAACCCCCCTGCTCCGCGTTTAGAAGGATCACAGTCTTTATCGGACTCTTTAGCCAAATTCTTCGAAGATAAAGTTAGTGCCATCTTTTCGACATTTTCCCACTCTCCCTCTTCCCCCACTCCTATGGTACCCCCTACCAACAACGCACCAAACTTTTTGGCCTTCAAAGCGACCACGCAGGAACATATCCAACATCTTGTTGCTTGTACTAAATCGGGGTCACCCCTTGACCCTTGTCCACCCATCATCCTTAATCTCATCCCTGAAGCCATTTCCCCTGCTCTGACCACCATCTGTAATGCAATGTTCTCAACTGGCATCTATCCATCTGTTTGGAAGGAGGCTATTATTAAGTCACTTTTAAAAAAGCCCACTCTAGACCCTCTTCTTCCCGCCAGTTACAGACCCATTGCCTGTCTCCCTTTCCCTGCAAAACTTTTCGAAAAAATCATGAACACACAACTTTCGAAATATATAAATGACAACAATCTACTTGACGACACCCAATTTGGGCTTAGACAAGGCCACGGAACGGAGACAGCGCTACTAAAAGCAGCAGACGAGATAAGGACCACAATGGACAAGGGAGGATCTGCGGTACTAATACTTTTAGATCTCTCCGCAGCCTTTGACACGGTCGATCATGTCACCTTGATCGACCGTGTCTCGGCCTTAGGAATAAAAAACAAAGCCAAAGAACTCCTTGCCTCATTTTTGGCCAACCGTCCTCAGACAGTGAAGATGGGCAATTACATCTCCCAGACCTTCTCTCTGCCTTGCGGAGTACCACAGGGCTCCTCGCTAAGTCCGACACTTTTTAACATTTATGTCTCGGACTTAGCGAGGGTTATAAAATCTTATGGAATCGCCCTAACAACCTATGCGGACGACACCCAATTGGTGTTATCCGTATATAATGATGGTATATCGGTTGCGGCTAACTTCCAAGAGGGAATGAGGGCAATAAGTTCCTGGATGTCATCCAACTGTCTTAAATTAAACTCTGACAAGACAGAGGTGATGACATTCGGGAGATTGCAACCTATCTGGTCCCCCCAATGGTGGCCACCTCAGATGGGAACGCCCCCCCAACCGGTTGCCAAGGTACGTAACCTAGGAGTCATATTTGACAACAAAATGACTTTCCACCAACATGCCAACTCTGTGGTCTCCTCATCCTTTTACATTTTAAAAAGGATCAAAAAATTTATTCCATACCTACCTCCGTCTGCTGGCAAAACCCTAATCAGTACCTTGGTTTTCTCGAAAATAGACTACTGTAATGCCCTCTTATTAAATGCCCAAGAAAAGGTCCTCAACAGACTGCAAACGGTGCAAAATGTGTCGGCCAGGACTTTACTAACCATCCCCAAATTCACACCCATCTCCCCTTACATCTGACAGCTGCATTGGCTCCCTGTGAGGAGTCGGATTAAATTTAAGGCTTTATGCATAGCCTACAAAGCCATCCACAACCAAGGCCCACTATTTCTAAGAAAAGCCTTCTGCCCGCTTGAGCATTCAAGAACTCTACGCTCATCATCTGCCCATCTGCTGAGGGTTCCACGTACAAGAAGGGCCAATTGGGGAGACAGATGTTTCTCCATTTCGACAGCCAAACTCTGGAATACGTTACCCCTCCATATTAAAACTGCTCCCACACTCATCAACTTCAGAAAAAAACTCAAGACCTGGTTGTTCTCAGCTTAAATCACTTTTTCCTTCCACAGTGAGAGTTCTGTTACGATAGCGCCGAGACACCCGTCTGGGTATTTGCGCGCTCTAAAAATCGCATAAAATAAATAAATAAATAAATCTGCCATTGAAATTCCTTGTGCCCAGCCCCTACAACACGCTATATCTAGCCCCAGCTCATTTCCCCCCCTAGTCCCACAACCTACCAAAAGGCACTATAAGCGCCATCCCGGACCAGAGAAATCCAAAAACACGAAGACAACCTACACAGAGGAACCGATCAACTAAAGGGCACGTTGGTTGCCCTGGCACCCGCAAATCAAACCCCACTACCTCCTCTTTGGGCTACCCATCTCCTAATAGATATGCATACCCACTTAGAACAATTTATCTTGACTTAGTTTAAGTCTGTAATGAGCAGGATTGACAGGGTAGTTTCTCTATTAAATAATAGGCTCGAGGGTAGTAATAATTATTTTCCCCCCAATAGGAATAGCGCAGATGATACTGATCCCGATTGCAACCCCAGACCCGCCCGCGGACTCCCCACCAGTAATGGTTCCCTTGCAGCAAACTCTGTACCTGATAAGGCCGAGGGGAACACAAACTTAACAGCTACAAGAACGAATCAGATAGCTTCACTTCCACAAACGAGGCTATTTCTACCAAGCATACTTTCCAGGGACGGCACCCCCAGGGTAACCATTTGAGGCAAATAGAATTGCCTGAGGCAAATCAAGTTAGAAATTTACAAGTGGAATCTATTGAATCTCGACATCTACTACCGCGCCTACACTTGCCCCCTGCTGCTTCACCCTACGTTGTTGTTCTTGGAGGGGTAACTCCACTATCCTCAGACCGGGGGGAAACCCTCTCAGAGCTCAAAAATAAGATTGTACACTGCTCAGTAGGAACAGACCATTATCTGGACATGGGCAAGGAGACATTTTATTTGCCCGCAGAGTTAGGTGGCTAGGACTGAAAAACAAAGACATTGACAGGGATTGTGTGGTAATAAACTTCAGAGACAGGGGGGTGGTTAAACACATACTCAAGTGGGACAATTTTGATTCACACGGCCCAATTCACACCCTCCCTCTAGCACACTTTTACCCCCCAGAACCAACAGCTAGAAATAGTACTAGAACCTATTAGTCTCTTGGAGTTCAGGGAAAAGTTTTTATTCTCCCCCTAGAAAATAGATTCAATTCCCTGAATGCTGTAGATTGACTAACTTCACCACCTACCCACGAGAGCGACCAAACTACATCCGGTCAAGGTACTATTTGGGAGATGAAGGGAACAAATTGGCGGCTCTCCTCTATCAGGACTAGTGGCCAAGCAGAGAGGAGGTAATGACGCAATCCCGACCCGCACTCCGATCCCCCGTCCCTATTGATAATAACCAAATTGAGATGGCGAGCCCAAACTGTGTGAATTGCTCCCTTCCTGCTACCACTGCCCCACAAGAGTAGACATCTACCTTCAGGCTCACTTCATGGAACCTAGCTGGGATTAACTCTAAACTGGACCACCTGGTGTTGGGTGAACTAATAGACCAGTACAATGGCTGCCTATTTCAAGAGACCTGGGCCCTGGTCGCCCCCCACAGGGCGGGCTTTGCAACCTTTTGCACTACGGCTCTCCGGGGGATTAGGGGTAGATCTTACGGGGGACTCTGTATCTTGGTGGCCACCCACTTGGGTTGTTCACTGAAGATGCTAGATACCCATTCCTCTGACATACTTTCCATCCTTCTCAACTTTCCAGATGGCCTAAAGGTGGCAGTGGTCAACATCTATCTCTGTTCCTCACCACCAATAGAGGCCCTAACAGTTCTAAACCAGCTATAAGAACTTCTTCTATTGCTTCCTGCCTCGTCCCACAAAATCATAGGGGGTGACCCTAACTGCCACTTCGAACCTCTAGGAGGCACCTCATCTGTCACCCAGGAGGAGGACACAGTTTGGTCCATTCCTGATTGTTCTATGTATCCAACAAAGGGCTGGACCCCGCTTGTTTTAAAACTAAACAGTCTAACTATTTAACACTGCCTTAGAGCCTGTAACAGAAGATTCCACACAGATTCCCCTGGCAAGGTAACATTTAACAGACCAGGAAAAAGTAGCACTATTGACTATATAATGGTCAATCTCGAACTCTGGTCACACATCAGGGCATTTGCAGTTATCCCGAGAGTAGATAGTGATGACAATCTTCTTTCTTTAGATCTAAAGTACCCAATCGGTTCTACCCAAAATCCCTGATGTGACGAGGGATCTCACCACCAAAACCTAATCTCAAGTGGTGGAGGCAGACGAATCAGATGGGGCAATTTTGTGCAATCACATGTTAAGGTAGCTGAAATGTACCAGCAAGTCGCAAACACTCTAGAGAGAGTCTCCTCTCTTCCGGTGGATAAATTAGAAACTGTTCACCTAAATCTTGCATAGCACTCACTCAGAGTTCATTGATAAAATGGCTACTTTTTTCTATTCTACTGCTATTAAGAAGGCCTGCCACCCCGTATAAATAAATGGTACAGTACAATGTGTAGACAGGCGAAATCTCTTCTCCTAAGGGAGGTCAAAAGTGGTTCTATTGAAACAATCAGATTAGCTAGATCTCACTATAAGAACATTGTCGCGAAGGCCAAGCTAGAATGGGAGGAATATAGATGGGCCAACATTAAAACAGCATTGGACAATCACGATTATAGGGCATTTTGGAACTTGGTAAAAACAGGCAGGGCTGATGGCTCCTCTGCCATAGCCCCTAATGTAAGTGAAAAGGCCTGGACCCTGCACTTCAAAAAACTGTACAGTACTCCCAAACTAACAGTTTTTCTTCCAAGGCCTTCATTTGCCCCTTAGATGAGTTACCAGAGTGTAAAGTCCCTGAAAACTCAGACTCGGGGGTTCCATTATGCACCATGACTGAAGTTCGAGCGGCCCTGAGGTCCCTACCCCCAGGAAAAGCGCCGGTCCTAGATAGGATTCCGGGTGACTTGTTCCTTAGCGAGCAGAAAGTATGGGCCCCATACATCTGGGTGTTGTTTAATGCCATGCTCCAGGGCATGGAGGTCCCGCACACTTGGCTTGGAGCAGAAATCATTCCTATCTTTAAAAATGGCTCCCCCCTCGATCCAGTGAACTACCGACTGATCAGCCTTATTGACATCTCGCAAAAACTGTTTGCCCGAATACTACTCTGTAGGCTACAGTCATGGCTAGATTATCAAGAGATTCTTACCTCCCTTCAGGCGGGGTTTCGGGCCAAGGTCTCCACCACGGACCAACTTTTCAGATTACAGTTAATTCACTGGAAAGTGGTGATCAAGGGTGGAGGCAGCCTGTACCTGATTTTCGTAGATCTCCGATCTGTGTTCAACCTCGTACAAAGAGACAAGCTCTGGGCCACAATGCATGAAATGGGCATTCCCCCCTATTTATGCCATATGTTACATTGTCTGCACCAAGGCAATTACGCTAGGGTGCGCTACGGAAAAATGGGGGATCTCTCGGCTCCCTTTAGAGTCGAAAAGGGGGTCAGGCAGGGGTGTGTCCTGGCCCCCACACTCTTCTCCCTATTTCTCAATGGCCTGATTGATCACCTCCAAGGATCGAAGGATTTAGATTCTCCTCGCTTGGCAGACCGTCTCGTACCAGCTCTAATGTTCGCTGATGATACGTTACTTCTTTCCAAATCATCTATGGGTATTCAGTGAACACTGGAAGCATTTTGTAACTTCTGCTCATTAAGGAACCTGGAGATCAATCTCTCCAAAACCAAATACATGGTTTACCGTGCTAGAACGGTAAATTGTCCCCACCCTCATATGAATGGTCTAACCCTGGAAAGAACTTCCACATTTGATTACCTGGGGATTACCCTGAATGATCGTATGGACTGGCGGTCCCATGTGGCCAAAGCAAACCTAAAACTTGCACAAGTTTCAGGGGGCATCTTGAAGGTATACAATGATTGCCTTCAAAAAATGTTAGGTCCCCCTCTAGAAATATATAAGGCCCAGGCAAGGGGAGGAGCGCTGTATGGAGTCGAACTCTGGGGACATGCCAACGCTACCTCCTTGGATGCGATCGAGAACGGTTTCTTGAGACGTCTATTACGTCTTCCCCAGAGCACCCCTCTGCTCCCATTATGTCTAGACGTTGGCTTGACCCCAATTAGGGATATAATTTCTAATCGCCCCTTATTTTATTGGAGACGCCTTTGGAGCACCCCCGAGCTTATCCGCTACAGGGAGGAAATGAAGGACTTCCTACTCTCTCAGGGTGCAGGGAAGATCCCCTGGCTCATGCACATTAAACATCTGTGTCACGCACTGGGCTGACTTATGGCTTACTCCAGAACAGACATGTCCCTGTATCTCTCTTGCAGTAGCACTCAAGGCATACCTTCTGGCCAACATTTTACAGAATAGTGCCATTGGGGTGTTAAGCTCAAGAGTTTTGGATGTTAAGTGCACATATCGTTTTCAACAATTCTTGGACAGTATCCAACCCCTCCTTGCAAAAAAACTTTATGTGCAATTCAGACACGGAACACTTCCAGTAAGGGACCTCACAAACAAGGGGGCAGGTGCAAATTCCCAACCCAAGGGCTGCCCAGGTTGTAACGCCAGTGTAGAATCTGACCTGTATGTCTTACTCTTCTGTCCTTCATACGCCAATGCAAGAGCCAAATGGATTATCCAACTCTGTAAAAACCTAGGCATCAGGAATTACCAGGAAGTGTACTGTATTCTAAAATATGATTCCTCCCCCTTACTGGTATTTGTGACATCCAGATTCCTATTCTCCATGTGGTGCCATAGAAGGGCCAAGCTTAAGGCACTTGATATTGTTCACAGTGCCTAGGTGGTTCTTATTTCATACAAATAACGAAGGGGGTCGGCAAGTTACCAGACCCACAAGTTCAGCTTTCCTGCCTAGTATCTAACGTTCTTACTTAAGTAATAGAACTGCTTGTGACTAATTATTATTAATATTTTAAAACCAATTTTAAGGGTTTTTACTTGATATCATTTAGTTTTAACCACAATGTTTTATGTCAAAAATGCTTGTTTTTAGTTTTGTATGTCAGACTAGACTAATGTTGTTTTATCTTTGTACTGCTTTTATGGCCCACGGCCGAAATAAAGTTTGATGACTGACTGACTGACTGAAATATTGAGGAAAAAAACATTGTTGCAACTAATATCGGCCAAAAACATACAAAAATATTGATTTAAAAAAAAGTTTAAAGTAGTAAATGTTTTCATATAGAAATGTAATATGATTTCAATTAATTACATTCCACTGGTACTTAATACTATATATACTTGCTTAACATGTCTTTGTGTGTGTGTGTAGTTACATAATAATTAATTTTTTATTTTACGTTATATTTTCTTTAAATAAATTAATATATATTCAGAATAGATACACAAAAAACAACCATTCAAGATATAAACAATTCAATAACAAAATATATGAATGAATTTAAGCAATAAATAAAAATATAAAGATTGAAATAAATAATATAAATTATATATGTAAATTATAATAATATATGAAAACTATTGTTGTCTACGAATATAAAATATACTATTTCTGCTCCAGAGTGCAAGAGTGAGGATAAGGTTTGACTTTGGAGTGTTGGATTTACTATAATAGTCTATTCCTACTGCAGTCAGTGCAACAGTAGGGAAAGCATTGGCCTAAGGAGGGGTCAGAATTACTATTCCTATCCCAGTCTAAACAAAAGTAGGGAAAGTGTTGGAAATGTAACTTTTTTTAGTTTAGTAAAGTTTTATTTTGTTTAAGAAAAAATAGTACAGCATAATATAACAGCATGACAAAAATCAGAACCAATATGAGAGAACAATGAGAGATAAATGGAGGGGAAAAATGATTCAGATAAAATATGAAAAGGAAGAAAATGGAAGAAAGAAAGAAAGAGAAGAAAAGAAAGGAAAAAAGAGGGGGAGAGAGAAAGAGGAAGGGAGGATTAGGGAGGGGGATAAGAGGATAAGAAGGTAGAGAAAGGCAGCCAGGTAAGGTCAGATTTAATTTTTAAAGTGACAGAAGAAGAAGCAATTGCAATTCTGTGCTCATCACATATGAAATTCCACCATGTATGCACAGACAATTTAGTATTATCCTTCCAGCAAGACAAAATTACTTTGAAAGCAGTTGCAATGAAAAGATCAAATAATTTAGCATTATATGACTGTAAGTCTAAAACATCAGATAGGGAACCTAAAAAAATGTGCAACGATGAGAATGGTTCAGAAAAATGAAAAATGTGCATGCAATAATCCCAAACTGAGCTCCAAAAAGTAAGAACAGAGGGGCAATCAAACACGAGGTGTTTGAGTGTGCCAGGGTGAGAGGAACAGGACCAACAAAGGGGGGAGGATGAAGGGGAGAATGTTGTTATGCTTACAGGGGTAATAAGAGCTCTATGGTATAGAAAAAAAAGTGACTGAGTAATACGAGCTGAAATCGAAGTCTTAAACAATTTACACCATAAGCGATCCCAAACATCAACAGATAACGAGAAAGATAAATCAGTTTCCCAAACAGTTTCAGTAATGGTTTTAGGTCTAAGACCAACATTATCTAATAACAGTTTATAAATTAGAGCAGCTTTGGGGATTTGTTGAGTAAACATAGGATATAGAGGAGTGGAAGGAGTAAGGGAAGGAAGGAGATCAAAAGTAGGAAGGGTAGATAAGTGAGATAAAATGGCAGAAGTAATAATGTCATATTCTTTGCGAAAATGTACAGGTAAATCAAACATGGTTTGCATTACAGAAAATGAAATAATGGAGGAATCAGAGAAAAATTGGTATACAAACATAATATCCTTTTCTTTCCAATACTTGAAATAAAAAGATTTACCCTTGTACTTAAGATATTTGTTATACCATACACTAGAGGAAAGAAAACATTGTAAGGGGGATGAATCTTTCGAGAATACAGTGTGCAGCAGAGTATGTGAGTATTTCAGTACAGGGTGAGTAGTCAAAAATGAACAATTTGACATAAAAAGAGAGTGTTGGAAAGTAAAATCTTTTAACAAGGACCGTTCGACTGCAATCCATCTGGGCAGAGGGGTATCATTGAAATTGAAAGCCAATGAGAAAGCTTGTTTTATTAAAAAGGCAGAGTGGTATGATTGAAAGTCAGGAAAGCGAACCCCACCTTCAGATTTTGGGCGTATAAGTTTATGTAAGGCAATACGAGGTCTTTTATTATTCCACAGAAATTTGGAGCAGATGGAGTTCAGCCGGTTGAAATATAATTTAGGGATTTTCACAGGAAGCATGGAGACAGTGTACAAAATATGTGGGGAAATCATCATTTTAATGGTGTCTAAATGACCCCACCATGAAAGAAAAAGGGGAGACCATAATTGAAGAAGTGATTGCATTTTTTGAGTAAGAGAGGTAAAGGTCAGTTTAAGTGTTTCACCTAAGGTAGAGGAGAACCAAATACCCAAGTATTTGATCTTGGAGGGACACCAGGCAAAATCAGTTGATGCAAACATATATTGGTAACAGGATGAGTTTAGGGGTAGGACCTCCGTTTTAGAGAGATTAAGCTTATAGCCAGAAACAGAGGAGTATAAGCGGACTTCTTCTAAAAATGGAGGAAGGGAAGAAACAGGATTAGCCATGTAAACCAGGACATCATCGGCATAGGCCGAAATTTTTGTCTCAATCGATGACAATTTGAACCCATTAATTAGGGGGTTAGAGCGGATTTTAATGAGGAAGGGTTCAAGGCAAAGAATAAAAAGTAAAGGGGAAAGAGGGCATCCTTGTCTCGTTCCTCTGGATAAGGGGAAAATTTTTGAGAATTGATTATTAACAAAAACACTTGCACGAGGAGCAGAATAAAGTAGTTTAACTAAAGGAATGAAGGAGGGACCAAACCCAAACCATTGTAATGATTTAAACATGAAATTCCAATTAATACGGTCAAACGCTTTCTCAGCGTCCAGGGATAGGGCAGCTAGCGGGGCTTTAAATCGTTTACTGTGTGAAATAATATTGGCAAAAACACGGGCATTGTCAGCAGCAAGTCTACCTTTCACAAAACCAACTTGATCAGTGCTGATTAGCAGAGGGATAAGGGATTCGAGGCGGGCAGCTAAAATTTTGGCAAAAATTTTACAATCGTAATTAATCAGGGAGATGGGACGAAAGTTTTTACAAAGGGAATGGTCTTTGTCAGGTTTGGGGATTATGATTATTAGAGCATCCAAGAAGGATCCAGAGGCTTTGGCATTAGTAATAAAGGAGTTGAAAAGTTGTAAGAGATGAGGGACAAAAATAGAGTGCATGGTGGAGTAAAATTCAATTGGGAGACCATCTGGGCCAGGGGCTTTCGATTTCTTTAGGGAGGTAATTGCCTTGAGAATTTCCAGAGGAGTAATTTCAGTTTCTAGTTGAAGGAATTCAGTAGGGAGAGATGGGGGAGGAGGTAGGTCTTTGAAAAAACGGGAGAGGTCATCATCATCAGGGTGGGTATCATCGGTATACAGGAGTTTATAGTAGTTATGGAATACTTGTGCAATATCCTCATCAGAAGAAACCAGTGTGTTGGTTACTTCGTTGAGAATAGGGCCAATTGATTTTCGTTCAGATTTAATTTTGAGATAATTTGCTAGCATTTTTCCAGCTTTATTCTGACCCCCATGAAATTTAGATTTAATCTTCAAAAGTGTGTTACAGGCTTCAACTGTGGCAATTTGATTGAGGTCAGATTTGGCTTTGATAAGTTGGAGGAGAGCGTCAAGATTCTTGGAAGAAAAGTAAGAGTGTTCTAGGGTCTTGATGTTGGAGAGTTGGGCGGTATATTTAGCACGGTTAAGTTTCTTTTTTTTAGATACATAAGAAATTGTGAAACCTCGTAAAGCAGCTTTAAAGGCATCCCAATTATTCGAAACTGCCGTGTCATGAGGTAAATTGAGGGAAAAGTATTCAGAGATGAAATCTTTAACTTTAGACATAAAAACAGAATCGGAGAGAAGGAAAGTGTTAAATTTCCATCGATTAAACGAGGAGGAGGTTTGGGTCAGGTCAAAAGTGGCATAAACAGGTGCATGGTCCGACAAAAAAATAGAACCAATTTCGGACTTCTGAATCGCAGGGAGAAGGGATTTTCTGACTAGAATATAATCGATTCTGGACCGGGTGTGGTGAACATTGGAGTAAAATGTATATTCGAGTGAGTTCGGATTGCATGTTTTCCACACATCGAAAAGGGGACGTGAGGCAATGGCTGATTGGAAGGATTTATGTGTCTTATCAGGCTGGAATTTGGAGGAAGATAGTCTACCTGAAAAGGGATCTAACCATTGGTTAAGGTCACCAGCTATGATAATGTTAGGGCAGTCAATGGAGGAGATGAGGATTTTGACGTCAGTCCAAAATTTAGGATCTGGTCGGACAGGTCCATAAATATTTAGGAGCACCATAGTTTTGTTTTGTATAGTCACTTTTGACATAACCCAGCGACCTTCATCATCCGATTGAGAAGAGAGAATTTGAACATCCAAACCTTTACGAAATAGTATAGCAACACCACCTTTTTTATCAACAGCAGGAGAAAATACAACTTGACCCACCCAAGCCCTCTTAAGTTTCAACGATTCAACATCTGTACAATGAGTCTCTTGAAGAAAAGCAATCTGAGCATTTAACTTGGATAAATGGGACAGTACCTTTTGACGTTTAACAGGGTTGCCAAGACCACGAACATTCCACGTTACAAAATTACACATGATGGAAGGCAAGGGAGGAGGGTAACATCTGGGTCCAATAAACTGCGGGTGAACAACTACGAGAAAAGACACTGGAGACAAACATGTTAGAGATGAGAATCAAATACAGAATATGAACAAAGGCAAGGAAAATCGGGTAAAAATAGATAAACAGTAGACGAATGAGCATTTCAAGCATAAGGAAAAGAGAGGAGGAGCAATGAAGAGTACGGGAGGTAACAATAAGAAAGGAAAAAAGGGATACAAAAAAGAGAACGGAACATAAATGAACAAGGGGAAAACATGAATGGCCTGTGAAAAGAAGAAAAAGAGAAGAAAGAAAGAGAAGGAGAAAGATAACAAACAGATCAGGGCAAAGAAGCCAGATCTGAGAGAAAAGAGAATACCGAGACATTAGGAGCATGGAGACGCCGGCGCAGGCGCCAACCCCACAGAGCGAGGAAAACGCGGGAATATAGATAGGATATAATCAAAAAGAAGAAAAGTCGTAGCAAAGAATTACAAGGAAGAGACCGGGACAAGGCCACAACAGTCGTCAAGACATAAGATAAGTGAATGCAGGAAATAGAAAAGAATTATTTTCAGTCATTGGTGTCCATCGTGGAAGCAGAGGCAGAAACAGTTTGGAGATACTCTCGAACTTTCAGAGGATCATCAAATGTACGGGAACGACCATTGTGAGTTATTTTGCAGAGACATGGATGTAGGATCCCATATTGAATGTTCAATTCCCTCATACGTGGTCGCAGATTAAGGAACTCCTTGCGACGTGCATTCGTGGCATTTGATAAGTCCTGGGCAATAAAGATGATGTGGCCCGACCAAATGAGGCGACGTTTTAGTCTTGCAGCTTTAAGAACAGTCATCAATTCGGTGAATTCAAGAAAAAGCAGGATAATACCTCTAGGTTTGGTCGGGTTGGACGTTGGACGGCCCAAACGATGAGCACGCTGTATGTTTAGGGGAGTAGATTCTGGTTGGAGTTCCAAAAGTTCATAGAGGAATTTGCGGACGAAGGACACCATGTCGGCCCCCTCAAGGGACTCCGGAACACCATAAATGCGGAGGTTATTCCTCCTGTTACGATTTTCAAGGTCCTCTGTGTGAAGTTTCAACTGCTGTATCTCCTTTTCAAGAATAGGAATTTTCGTAGATACATCCTGGACGTCACTGATGCGTTGTTCTAGTTGCAGAACCTTGTTCTCCATGACGACCCATCTATCTTCTATCTGCTTGAGCTTCTCGTTAGTTGCCACCATGAAAGGTTGTAAGCCACGAACCTCTTCTAGAATAGAATCCAGCACAGGGTTCGGAGAGGAGCGAATTGGAGATGGAGGGTCATTCTTAAGGCGTTTTGGTTTGGTACCGGTGACAGACGATCTCGCATGGCCCGCGTCCTGAGACATGCTGCCAACAGAGGGGCAAACTAGGAGGACCGCAGGGATGGAAGCCACACCGCAATAGCCAAAAAGTTGAGACCCTATATGTAGATCTAGAAGAGGCACTGGAAGGAAGAGGTCATATAAGAGGTAATAAGGAGCAATGGAGAAGCAATACCTCAAACCCACAGGACATGCGTCGAAATGGAGCGAAAATCAATTCAATACACAGTCAAAAAACCATCCAGGAATATGGCAGTAGAGAAACAGCAAAGCGTCCATAAGAAATGAGACCCAAGGGGATCAGTTGATGTTCCACAGAGGATTGTAAGCAGATGAGAGGAAGGTATTGAGCATTGCGCAGGAAGCACCACAAAATGGCCGCCGCTATGCAGTATTAATGTAATTAGAAGCCATGAAGAGAGCTGTGGCGCCAAAAGTCATGGAGATAGAGTAATAGCATGATGCGTGTCCCTTACAACATACCTTATGAAAATATGTCCATTTGTTGCAGCAGGAGGACAACGGGCTGTTGAGGCGGCAGAGATGTAAGAAAAACGGGACGCGAGCGCGGCGGCACAAAATGGCGGCCGCTCGCGTCCCGCAGCAGCTGAGGAAGGTGCAGCGGTAAAAGTTGATGAAAGCGGCAATTAGGAGAGCCGCTGCATCTCGCAACACACGGGGACCATGTTCCGCCGTGCAGGGATGCAATTTGCCGGTCTCCGCATGCGGAGAAAGTATCAAGAAAACAGCCGGGATTCCCGCGTCGTCACGGAGCTCACGGAGGCAGCGCCATCACTCGCCGGCGCGTAAGCCACGCCCCGGAAATGTAACTTAAATCAGTATTAACATATTGACATATTTAGCAATCAAATAATTAACAACGTAAAATTCATAATTATTTAAAATTGTATAACATTCCCACCATATACCCCTACAAAGCCAACAATCTAATACTAATGTATAAATTAAATAAACAGGTAATAAAGTATTTATAATTAAAAGCTAATTACCAATACGTTTTTATTGTTTATGACATAATTTACTTCCCATCCTATACCCCTACATACCCAACAACCTGCTACTAATATATAATATACTATAATACTACAAATAAATGTACATTATAAACGGGGGAAATGGTGGTACTGGAGTAGCTGCGAGAGGAGCTCTCTCGAGTGGCTTCAGCCAGACAGGAAGATGGTTTGACAGCTTGAAGGTGTTCATTGATTGTGTCCCCTCTCCCCCTTGCAACTGTGGCAGGTGTTTTGTACCCTCTGCTGTACCTGTTGGAGAGATTGAGCAGAAGACGGGCAAGTCGCTCTAGCCACAGGGTTCGAAGTTGCAGGCGATCTCCTGTGGATGATTCCCACAGGCGCCTGGTGGGCCTGCCCTCCAACAAGGGAGAGCAGATCAGCGGCCCATGAATGAACACGTCTTTGCACAGAGGCACATCGGGTTGTGACCCTGGCACTGTGAAGTTATCTGCTGTTAAGCTTTCTGCATTTCTCCCAAACAGTGGCACAAAAGGGGACTTATAGTGGGCAGGATGGGCCATCCTCTCAGTTGGCTAGAGGTGAAGCTTTTCCCAACCCATTTTCTCTTCAAAGGGCTAGCCTCCAGCATACACAAAGGAACATGAAAGGAGCATTTTGTCATCCCAGACTTTTTGGAGGCTTGACAGGGGGAGGGAAGAACTTTCCAGAACATGATTTGAGGGTAGGACAGGGTAAAAAAACGCACACACACTCTTTCTTCCCCCCTCCTTTCCCCCTTTCTTCATCTCTATCTCTTCTCCGCTAGACTTTGGGCAGACTCCAGAACCACTGCCCTGCTGCTTGAAGGAATTCTTTCTGCTTGAATGAAAACTGGAACATCACTTTGAACCTAGGACCACCAGAAGTGACTTCAAGGTCTGATTGGCTGGACTCCTGTGTGAGCCACAAGGACATAACAAGCTCCCGAGGCCTTGAACACTGCTGCTGGCCTTTGATAACATGAGTCCTAACTCCCTAGGTGGTGCCTCCTATGTCCTGGAACCTTGGAAGTGGTGTTGGTGGTACTTCTTCAAAAGCTAGGACTTAAAACATTTTGCTACAAAAACTTCCTGGAGAACCAACAGAAGCCTATCTGCCGAAGGTCCAGCGCCAATCGGCCTGACTTCACATTGGCACCTGCTACGTTCTTATCCGCAGCAGCTTGTCCCGCTGGAGATTTTCATCTTCCGAAAAGCTGTCTAAGTCCAAAACTAAACATTTTCTCTGGGTTTTACAATGACCAACTCCCCATCGACGATGACAATGACAACTCCCTGGTCCTGGAAATCATGCTTTCCCTGCTCAGAGCATTTTCATCGTAGATGGCGTCACTGCCCAGTGGTTCCCTAGCATCGATGGCTCCTTCATGATCACAGACGTTTTGCCCCTCTCAACTCCACCTTGTCTAAGACTTTTCTTTAAAAAAATGTCTGAGTCAGAAGGTAAGCCGAGACCGGGCCCAATCCACCCCTTGTATCTAACTCATTCTCCATCATGGTCCACCTTAACGTTTGACTTCTACCAGGTTTCGCTCAACAGATACCCACGGTTGGTACTTTGATCTTTTAGGCACTGGATTTCATTAAAAACTTTAACAATTCATAATTCGGTTTTAATGATGGGTTTTGGTATAATTTTATTTATTAAAATGTCTTTTATTTTTCTAAATTGGTGTGTGATTTTTCTTGTGGGGTGTTTTCACTTTATTATTGTTTGTATGTTGCATAAATACTTTACACATTGCCCTAAATTAAGCCTGACTGCTAATTTGCCACTCTATGAGAGGATTAAGCACAGGTTAATTTAGGGACTTTTGTGATTCACCCTTACGAGAATTGTGGTTGTTGCCTGAGTGGGGCTTTCTCCCCCCTCAACGAACAATCCAATTTATTACACAAATTCAATGGTGAAGTCAGATTTGTAACAAATTTTAAGGGAAAGTAACATTTTTAAAAACTATATTTTCCCTGCCTGACATTTCTGGAAGTTAATTGTCATTAATTCTCCAGCTTCTCCCAGCCTGTACTTGGCCTGAATAAGGTGCAGATGAGGTGTGAATTTCCACCAAGGAGCTACTCAACAGGTCACTGTGATTGACAGGTTGGCCTGAATGGGCAGGGATAACATCTTTAGGCTCAGCAGAAGGGTGAGATTTGTGTCTCTCCTGTTGACACTGTCTCATATCCTGCATGATTGACCTGTCGGAGGCATATCTAAAATGTTTGCACCATTCAAAGGAAGCAAACAGAATGTCAGGACAATGCTTGGGTAATCCTTCTCAGACTACTGAAGAACCCTGCTTTTGTCCTGACAGACTTCTGTTTCCTAATTGTAATTTAATGTCGACACTGGTGATTTCCATTGCCCATTCATCTACACACCTCCCACCCTCAAAGCCCAGGTTTAATGTGGCAGTAGACTTTTGCCATCTTGAAAATGCCCTCGCACGTGGCATTTTTTGGTTGTTTTCAGTAAAGAAAAGAGGAACCAATGAAAATGTAGGTAGGGCCTTGGAACATTTACTCCATTGACCAGAGAGGGGCTTGGAGGGTGAAGCCTACAAATTTGGACCCTCGTCCAGCTTGAACTGAACCTGCTGCACCTGTGATCATTGAGAAGGACCTGAGGAGGTTGAGCACCCTTCCAGTTCAAATATAAGGAAAGAAAGATCTCCAAAGATCATAAGGCTGATCTCCTGTGTGGCTCCAGGAACATAACTAAGCAGTATAGGACATTCCTATAAAGAATCCCAGCTCAACAGTGGCAACTGGAATTTGGTGTGGCCTGTGCCTGACACCCTGAAAGTCTCTAAGTGCTCCCAGTTGGGTCCTGAAGGCCTTTGAAGTGTATTCCTGTGGTTATTTGGGCACGAGAATCAGTTTGGGAACTTCTCAAACTGTTGCTCCAGAGTTTCTAGAGGACTGACTGCGACAAGTTGCCGGCCAGAAGTTCGCCAGCTTCAGAGTGAGTTTCAGGAGTGTCCCATGTGACGAAGTGTTTTTCCTCAGAAAAAGCATAAAAGTCCCTTTTCAGATTGGGACTTAGAAACTTTTTTTCGACTTCCCTACTTCCAGGCCCTTGTGGTTCTAATCTATTTGTTACATACAACCTGCACTCCATCGTGGTTGGCCTCAAATCGTGCCCGGTCCCGGTGTGCTACAATCATTGAATACCACTGACACTTTGCCCTTCCTGGTGCTTTTTTTACTTAAATTTTTTAAAATACATATCTCCTGTTCCTCTTTTTTTCCATTTTGGTGTAATTTTGCTTAATATATTTTTATTCGCTTTTTAGGTCTCGCCCTGGCGAAAGCGCGCTCTCGCCGCGAGAACTATAGCTGTCGGCTCAGCCGACGAGTGAAGACAAGAGCTGGCCACGCGCGCAGCATTGTCAATGGCAGAGGCAGATTCAGACGCGTGCCTTCGGATTGGATCGCGTGCGCGACCCAATCCCAAGGCGCGCGTCGGAATCTTCCTCTGCGACTGCGTCTTGTGCATCCCACCGCGGTTTCAGTTTCGCTTGTCCTTCTTTCTCGTTTGCATCTATAACTTGTAAATAAGTAGAATTATTCTCCACGTGTAACGTACTTGGTTCTATTATGAAGCGCTCTGACACATTTGGGTAAAGTCCGATCTATGTAAAAATGCATTAAATAAAATGAAAATAAATAAATAAAATGCAGAGCTCTGACTTGTGTCTCCTGGCTGTATAGGGAGGTGACAGTGGTCTTTCTACTCTTTCCACGGCTCCGTCCGTGCTCGTCCCTCTTCGATGTTCACTGCATGCAGAGTTCAGTTTTCTTCCTGAGCGTGGAAGGGATAGGTCGCGTGATGCTGCGGTTGGCGCTC
Organism: Lissotriton vulgaris; assembly: GCF_964263255.1. Lineage (NCBI taxonomy): Eukaryota > Metazoa > Chordata > Amphibia > Caudata > Salamandridae > Lissotriton > Lissotriton vulgaris. The sequence continues at coordinate 437,320,474 of NC_141685.1, read as the reverse complement.
AGTGTTGTCCGGCGGCCACCCTTGGCTCTGACCTGTTGTCAGGTCAGTACCTTCACGCTGCTCGCAAAGCCGTCCCTTCTGTCATTACCTCGAGCACACGGCTATGCCGACATCTCGGAAGTATGCCCACGGCAAGCCAGATGCTTCAGTGATTGTCCAGGCACTCCTCTGCTGCCCGCTCGCTTCGGGAGAGTTGTTACTTTCTCTATGGAATATCACTAACCTCGGTTGTATTTTAAATCTCCTTTCTGACTGCTTTGCCCTCATGCCCTCCACGTGCTCTCCAGCGGTGCTAAAGGTCAAGACTTTATTTTGCTTCAGATTTGGCATCACTCGAACTCGTCTCCTAAGCGTCCGCCACCCTAAAACAACTTTTTTTTTAGGTGGTCTTCTATCGACGCCCTGTCCTCTTCTTTAGTAACTCTCCTGCCCACTTCATGGAGAAGTGTGGCTCAATGATTAGAGCGGCAGACCCTGATGCAGAGGTCTAGCCCGGGACCAGGGTTCAATTCCCCGCCTCGGCGGGTCTTGGGCTCAAAATTCCATGGACCTGATAATTCTCGCCTCGGTGCTTATTCCAATCATGGAGTCCCACTCTGCAACTCTAGGCAATAGCTTGCTTAATCTCCACAACGGCCCCCACAACGCTAAGGATGCCTGGCCTCCACCTTGGGGGTGCCCAGGAGTGGACGCCTCACAGGGAAAGCCAGGATGGGTTCCACAGAAGTATTCGTACAAGCGCCTTGAGACCCTTGTGGGTGAGTAGTGCGCTAAACACGTATCAATTTACATACCTTTCCTGGCCGCCCCGTGGTTCACCCCTTTCTACCTCCATATCATCATATCACATCTCAGTGTGGTTCATGTCCCCTCTTCCGTGATGTGTCAGCTGTTCTCCGGGCCACATTACACCCTTATTTCCCAGGTGTGCGTGTTCTCCGACACGTGTCTAGTCTATGGTTTACCGATCTTCTCCAATGGAATATTTTTTAAGAGTCTTTTAGTATGGAATTTTAGTGCACTCACCTATCTTGGGCTTGTTTAACAAGAGCTCTTCCTATCGCACTCTTCCCATTTCCAAGCACAGCTTTAATTAATGTATCGGTATTCGAGTCAGTGACATAATTCCGTTTCCATTGTTAGCTACGTATTTCAATATAGAAACTCCAATTTGTAATGTGCTTGTCCCTTGACACACACAACCACACACACACACAACAACACAACCACAACCACACACACAACCACACACAACCACACACACACACACACACACGCAACCACACACACAACCACACACACACAACCACAACCACACACACAACCACAACCACACACACAACCACACACACAAGCACACAAAGTACCACACACAACTACACACACAACCACACACATTTTTATCATAAAAAGACATACTTACAATATATGCTTATAACTTCAAAACTAGCAGGCTATGCCCCACTCCATCGCTATCATCTTGCAAATCATCTTTATACACCAATACAGACTTTGCTAAAAATGTAATGCAACACATTGTCATATACAATGCCAATAACTAAAACTTTAATGCTGCGAGACCTATTGCATCGCAAATGCTTGCTATAAATTGGCATGGCATTTGTATTGTATTGTGTTTTTGGACTTTCTAGTTGTTCTTGTAGTTCTAATTGCTTTACACATGTTCACTAAGTTAAACCTGTATGCTTTGTGCTTTAACTACCAGAGGTTGGGCTCAGGTTTAAATTATTGAAACCTTTAACTGAACAGAACAGGATTGCGACTTTAATATTGTGGACACCAATCTGCCCCAATTAATAAGCACTTTCTCAGTGCCGAAAATGAAAAATAGGATAATTGCTTGCCTAGTCTGTGACTATACTAAATAGGAAGCCAGAGGCATCAGCATATTTTTCCACATGCCAATGCGTGTTTTGTTTTGGTGCCGGTGTGTATTCCTTAGTCAGCGTGTAGATCCCGTTTATTTGGTTCTTGTGCACTTGTTTTTTTTCCTCTCTCCATGCCAGTGAGAGTTTCCTGCTGCCTCTAGATATGGTTGTTTTTGTCCCTTATGCCAGACAGGGTTTGTTCCGCAGCTCTGTGTATCTTTTTCCTGGTGCCCATGGTGGCACTGTGTTTGTGCTCACCGTGCCAACTGGAGTTTCCTCGCTGCCTCTACCAGAGACACTATGCCACTGAATGTTTTCCTTGTCCCGTAACAATGCTTGTTTTCCCTGTCGCCTATTTTTCTCCTCCTGTGTCAGTGCTTACTTACATGCCCCCTTGCTTGTATTTCTGCTCCCTGCACTTGTTTTTTACTCAGAGGAATTATGGGAAAGGTAGTTCGAAACTTTCAAAACACGCCAGCCCTGAGAGCCGCTGAATGATCTGCCTGGCAACAGGGCACATACCAGAGGCGACGGATTGGGAGTGGGCGATGTACATCCAGGTTCTGTCAGAATTGGCACAAAGTGGGGCTGGGGTGAGTGTCGGGTGAGAGGATCATCAAAGTGGAAGTGATTACACCCCTTCTAGCCCAATAGCACAGAACTGCGAGAACAACAGCTGGGCTAAACCACCCCCGAAGAAGCAGGGGGCCTTCTCAGTAATGTTTTCAGGAAGACACTTCTTGAACAAGAATTTGCAATGCAATATGTCTCGCATATACGCAAGTTTAAGTTATGGGAATTGGTAAATGACAATTAAGCAGAAAAAGCTCCCCTATGACCTATATTGCTTTACAAAGACAGGTTGTATCTGGTATGGGTATAAACAAAATCACATGGATACAAATGCACAACCATGGAATATAAATCTGGTTATTTATTATATCTTTATAACTTGTAGTTTATCGTCACTTTTGTTTCCATAATCAATGTGTCATTGAAACATCATGCAGTAATTTTTTTAAATATTTTTTTTCTTTTTTATACAAATAGTGTACTTAAATTTCTTTAAAAAACAGTATATAAATTCTTACAAAAGTATGAACCCCCTACACCATAAACAACACTATAACATTAACAACCACACTTCATTCATTCAGCGACAAGCATTCACAGTCATTCGAACCCCATATACACATCAGGGTGTAAAGAAAAGAGACAGATGTAGAACGTCTCTACAACTACTTTTAGGTGACTATATACAACAAGGTCTGGGCAGATGTGGTCGACGCATGTTTGGGTAGGTTGAAACACGATGTGAACCACCTTCTTTAAGACCTTTCCCAAATGGCATAGGTTTCCTCACAAGCTTTAGAGAGGGGGTACAAGGTGATTCTTAAAGCTAGCCAAGTCCAAACAAGATGATGCTAAATTGTAAGTTGAGCTCGAGGCAATAATACTTATTTTGCTGTGGCCAAAATCCACTGGCGATGCCCGTGGCACCACAAAAGTGTGCCTATATATCCAGAGTCTCTTAAGAATATTGGCAGATTCGACAGACGTTTGTGCAGTTTTTCTGTAAAAAGAACTTCAGGTTCTGCTAAGCTTTGTGCAATTGTTGTGGGTCCAAATATATAGAGGAGTATATCTGTGTGTTGTATCTCTAACACAGAAATGTGGCTGGTTAAGATGTAAGATCAAACTCTGCACCATTAGCACGGGAGAGTATCCCAGCCTCCCCTCTGTGGGTGGGTGTACCTAAATTAACGATTATGTTCTTCTCAAAGCTCCGCATCCATTATAATCGTGTGGGCAGTAACAATGCCTTTTATTTATGTTTTAAAAACGAAACAAAAATACAAGACATGGTCATTTACAATGTCAATAGGTCAAACTCGCGTAAATTATTTATCGCATTGCAAATGCTTGTTTGACATTGTTGGGACACAGAATGCTAGAGATGTTTTTCAGCAAGTTACAAGTGATGGACTGCAAAGTGTTAAACTCGCTGAAGCGAGGGTCACGCTAGTCCAGGAGGAGGCGGCGCCCTCGGACGCTCCAGTCTTTTATATCGACAGCGATTGTAACTTGGACGGTCAAACCCTTCCCTTGTTATTTACTATGGAGCTGTCGGTGATGTCTGCGGGATCTTTCTTTCTGCAGCAGTTGACGCTGTCGAACGTCTTGCTGTTTTTAGCAATCTTCCTCTTCGTTGGCGATTATATTAAAAGAAGGACGCCGAAGAATTTCCCCCCTGGACCCTTCTCCTGGCCTTTTATTGGATGTTTACCATCCCTGGACTTGGCTCAGCTTCATGTCTCAATAAACAAGGTAGGATTACAGAAACAACGTAACGAACTGTGAGAGACCCATCGTTTTGTCTTTTGTATACAGAAAATGTTTAATATATGACGTTTCAGTTACAAGTGGGCGGCGGCAATACAAGTTTACGTACTTTCTTTATGGTTTATAGAAGTGCAGCGCGAGGCACTCTCTCGCAGAGCAGAGTTCGCACAGAGCAGCAGCGCCAGCTTCGCTCCACACTACCCATCTTCCAGGTGTAGCACGGCAGCAGTAGTGCCCAGCGTCATACATGCACTTAATTTACACATGGCAGCCGTATTGTAAGCTCTCCTCGCTCAGGGAGAAGCGCGACCTTCCCTCCCTGGCAGTAGAGGTTAAACAAGGATAGGTGCAATGGTCGACGTGGGGAAAAAATAGTAGGGGAACTGTGGGTGGAGATTCAGAGGGTGGGAATAACCTGAGCATTTTGAACAGTGGGCGGAGTCAAAGGTGTGGTCAGAATGTGCAAAACATTCCAATTTCTTGTATTTGTCTAGCATTTCACTGACCAGTTACAGCTTATGTTCTTTAATTCAATCAATGAATGCACATAATAATTTAAGGTTTAATATGAGTTATTGACATTAAAATATATTCACAAAGTGGAATATGTTTCCAATCACAGAATGTCCCAAATACGCTTAAAAGTGGAATCACAAGCCTTTGTCTCTGAACCATGCAGTTTCTGTCATCAGCACAAGGCACAGCCCGTGCCCGGCGGTGACGTCAGGAAGGGGAGGGTCAGAGTGGGGGGTTGTAAAATGCGGGATATGGACCATTAGAGGTAAGTACCGAAAAAAATAAATACAACGAATTTCGTTGCCCACGCTGCTTCGCCAAATGTGATACAGCGTGGGAAACAAAATTCGTTTTTTTCCTTTTTTTCGGTACTTACCTCTAATGGTCCATATCCCGCATTTTACAACCCCGACCCTGACCCTCCCCTGCCTGACGTCACCACCCAAGAATAACGCCCGGCACGGGCCGTGCCTGATCAGCACTTCTCCATTTTTCCACAAGAGCAGTACAAACGTGAATGACAAAATATCTAGGTTTGCAAATATTTTATATATATTCATGGATCTGTCATATTTGCCACTTAATACAACATCTGCCACATAATCTGACAATTTTAACTAATACATTGTTTGTAGCTCAAACGGATCAAATGTTACTAAAAATTTGACTTGTGTTGCTGCGAGGTGGGCAGCCCTTTGCAAAGGTTGACTGATCATCTTTCTCACTGCTGCATTTGTATGTTTCACTGGTACTAATAAGGCAACATCTTTCCGGAGACTGTTAGCATGTGTAAAAATGTCAAAATAATAAAGTGTCAGAAAATATACTGCATTACGGTGCAGCCTATGTTTTGCTGCATAATTTAGTCAACACTGTGTCATAATTTTGCCCTCCTTTGCTGCATAATTCCAGTGGTCCCAAAGCAGGCAGCACATGTTAAAAGTGATTATGCATGAAGCAGAGACCCTGTGAAATTTGCCAACTTAGGGGCTGATTAGGATGACGGACCGAAAGCGTCCGGACCGCCAGTCTTGCGGGAAATGACCGTCCGACCGCACTGTGGAGAAACCGGCGGTGCTATTAGGATTCCCCTCCAGAAAAACCAGACCGCGGCGGACGGATGTCTCCAAAGACCGCAGACCGCGGACGGAACCATAGAAAAACCGACCGCCGTGGACAGAGTGGCCGCGGTAACAGGCCCAACCGCCGACAGTGCAGCGGAGTCCGTCCGTGGGCTGGCTGTGGTGTTGCGTGGGCGGCGTGTGCCTGATGCAGGGGTGATTGTGCTGAGGTGGGACTGGTGTGTTGAAACTGAACCCCACAAAAACAGAGCTTGTACTGGTGGGGGGTCCCACTAATCCGTGGAATTCCACTTTCTGGCCTTCATCCTTGGGGGCACCACCTAGTCCTGTTAGCACTGTGAAGAGTCTGGGAGTGGTCATCTCTGATGACCTCTCTATGAGGCCACAAATGAACGCAGTCACCTCATCCTGTTTTTTCCATCTAAGGCGGATCCGTAAAATCAGCAGGTTTCTCACCAGAGATGACCTGATTCTAGTCATCCTAGCTCTTATTACCTCCAGACTCGACTATGCTAACACTCTGTATGTCGGAATTCCAGCATTCCATCTTCATAGGCTACAACTGGTGCAGAACCAGGCAGCCCGCCTGATCTTCCACCAGCCGAAACATCAGCACGTTACCCCCCTTCTGCGTAGCCTCCATTGGCTCCCTATCACCAAACTCTGCACTTTCAAGCTTGGATGTACCATCTTCAAAGCCTTATCAGATCTAGCCCCTGCCTTTATCTCCTCTTGTTTGACACGTTATGTTCCCCACAGAGATCTCCGCTCAGCATCTCTTAATTTTCTTGTTGTTCCCAAAACCAGACGGAAAAAACATGGAGGTCTGAGTTTTTCTGTCATGGCCCCCACCACTTGGAACTCCCTCCCAACAGCACTTCGTCTCTGCCCCAGCTACGTTTGTTTCCGCAGACTGTTAAAAACCCTTTTGTTTCATTCAGCATTTGAGTAAATCCTCCGCCCAAGTCACCGTTTTGTCAGGAGCGCCATGAAACCGTTTGGTGAACGTGCGCGGTATAAATGCTTTTAACGTAACGTAACGTAACGTAACGTAACATGCCCTTGTGTGTGTTCCTGTCCCCACCAGGGTGTCTGGTGTGGATAGGTACCAGTGTTCATGCATGCTGTGGCGTGGTATGTGTGTATTGCATGCTTGCGTGCCTGCGGCGGCGTCCACGACGGTGCATGACTTGCTGGTAGTGAAGTAGGAACAGGGCCGGGAAGGCGTGTAGGGCTGGGTCCATGGCGGTCGGGTCCGTGCGGTGGGTCTCGTGGCAATGCTTTCCCTCTCCGTCGTGGTGCTTCCGCCGTCTATGAGATGGAGGTGTTTCCGGTGCGGTGTTCTAGTTTGTTTGCGACATCGTAATATTGCGGACGGTCGGGACGTCATTCCGCACGGCGGGGAGCCTGGATTGGCTCCGTCCGCAGTAGTGTCTGGTGTCTTCCCGCGGCGGTTCACGTTTTTACCCGGCTGACGGTAAATGTGCCTAGTTCCCCTTCCTAATATGGCGGACGGAAGGCCCGCTGCTGGCGGACGATGAGGTGCATTTTCCGCTGCCTCCAGCCCAGCGTCATGCATCCTAATCGGCCCCTTAGTTTGGTGTGCATGCAAATCCTGCATTGCTGATCACTGGTGAATTTCAGCTACTACTGATGAAACAAGGCCAATGGAGGTACCAATGGGTGAGGCGGACTGGCCTCATGGGCAGGGTCGGCTTTAGCACTGGTGGCACCCTGTGCAACAGTGTTTGTTGGTGCCCTCCAATGACCACCTCCGCCACGGATTCCCTCTCTACCACCCTTTAACAGTGCCCCTCCAAGCTCTCTCAGATGCATTTAATTTAATTTACAGTGCCACTCATACCAGTGTAGGATGTCAGAGCACTTTTACATCACACACACTATTTAATTATTTATTTAAGGTTTTATATAGCGCTAGCTGGACAATGAGGTATCAGAGCGCTTTACAGAATCGAGAGCACAGCAATAATCATAGGTTTAAGAGAACATACAATTGTAAAACAAGGGTAGAAAAAGTCTGCAGGGGAGCACACATTAATATAAACATAGAAACAATTGTAAGGCCTTGAAGGATGGAAATTACTGAAATGAGTTCCAATCAAATACAAATTAGGGTCCATATAGCGCAAGCTGAGCTGGACCCTGCGGTAGCACCACACAGAGACAGTCATTATACATGTGTAAATCACTGAATAGGAAATGTTATATAAGACAAAGGACTACAAGGTGTAGAAGTCACATAACGCCATACTATTGGATGGTATAGTTTGATAGCTCACTGTTCTATGTTAGGATTTTAACTTATGTACTGCAAATAACCAAACCTCTCTCTGACAAAAGCAGTAAACCACTGACCTATTTACATTATGTACGCTTTGTGATATGCATGGTACATGTTCTTTGCAGCAGTCACATTAACCCTCTGTACAACCTTTCCATTAATAAAACTTCCAGTAGACAAAACTCCGATATCTCTCAAGGAAGATTATTATTCAACGAAGTTATAACATTTTATTGTTGCTGAAAATTGCTGGAGGCGAGGAGGGGGGCAGCAATCACTTTTAAAACCATAACATACTTACCACCCAAAGTCAGTGCCTGGTGCAATCACACCGGCCGCAGCACCCTAGAGCCAGCACTTCTCAAGGTTCTTGTGACCTCCGTGACGGAGTCACTGTTGCTCTAGGGTGTGCTGCTTCATAGGCCTGCCCACACAACTGGTGGTGAACTTCAGTATGTATTGTGGTGGACAAGCCTTGAAGGTTAACCCACACTTGCTACTGATAGGGTCCTATATAAAACAAAACCGGTGAACAGAGGGTCCTAGGGTATATTTAAAGACCAAAGCACAGACACAGCCCCCAAAAACAGTCAGTCAAAGAAACAATAGATATTTCCAGGGTATAATGACCTATAAATTCAAAGAGTAGCTATTTGTTAAACCTACAATTTTCCCACACTGTTTTTAAATATTGGAAGTTTGAGAGTTATCAATTACATTTCTCTTCCTCTCAGCTCTCCAATTTTATATATATCACCACGCTCACACTTTCACTTGTTTTCACGCACTGCAAATCAGTTATCTGAACACTGTCACTCCAGATACACCCTTAAACACTGGTGCATCCCCTTCAAAACATCAACTGGCTGCAAGTATATTCTCCTTGGTGTGAGGAGACCAGATGATGACAAGGGCGGTACCGGACGATAACTGATGGGTACCTTTATACGCTGGAAATATCTTGTTGAACTTGAGTCACACAGAGGATTAGTTTCTGTTTAATATATTTTTCAGGGATTTTTTATGCTGGCTATAGGAGTTTGAGTTATTTCTCCAGACCAGGGGTCTCCAACCTTTTCTGTAGTGAGAGCTACTTCTGATCAGTAAAAATCGCTGTGAGCTACTAAAGGCCGAGCAACTTGCGCATTTTTCTGAGACATCCCCCCACATCCAGCTTCATTGACTTTAAGCCTAATTATTGGTGTTCACCAGGGAAGACAAGGAAACACTTCCCCCATAGGATCACTAACCAAAGAAAAAATGTCCAACCACCCACGGTACACATGTCATAGCTTGCAGTCCATGTAGGTAAGTGCTTCAGTGCCAAACATTGGATTAGTAAGAGCTAGAATAGATAGAATGCTGCAACAGAAGGCCTCTCCTTACTTCATTATCAAATAAAGTAAAGTAAACTAAGGGAGAAAAGTTATGTTACAAGAAAATACATAAAACTTTTTGTCATGCTCGGTACTTTAAAACTATTAAAACAGTAACAAATGGCCGGTATTTGGAAAGGTGGCAACCCTAGTTTCACTATAAAGCACTTCACTCAGTTCTATAACACATACTTCAACTCTGCAAAGTCCAGAAAACGCATAGCCATAGTTCTTCATTCTCTTCAGCACAGCAACATACTGTCTGCTAAGCATTGCACCCTCTGCCCAGTCCTCTACTTCCAGAAATCCAACTCCAATCTTTTGGCAGCCTTTTATTTCATCAAAATCATAATTTGCAGTCTATTTTACAAGGGCTTACTTTGCAGTCTAGCTTTCACCCCTAACTCAATTATGTTCTCACACTTCGTCCTACACTAAGCGCATCTCTATTTTCTCAAAAGCCATTCACTAACAGTACAGCTGTCCTCTGCGCACAATTTCTACATACCCCTAAGGCACACAGGTGTAAACCTCTTCAAAAAGGTTTCGAATGTGAGGGCATCAATCTGTCTGTGTACAATCCCAGCCATGGTGCTTCACCTGCTCAAAATGTTGAGGGCTGCCAGTGCATATTTGAATTTACTTTAATTTTCTTCATCTCAAAAACCATTCTGCTCTACCTGTTAATTTTTGGGTTTGCGCACCTCTAACAAAATGTCTGATGGGTCCCTACTCATCTGGAGCCTGTGCCTTACTGCAAAAGTAGGAGATTGGAAAGTAAAAATGTATTTTCCCTTCTGACATTGTTAGGTATTAATTTTGCAGTCTGGACTTTAAAAAGCAGAGAAGAACAAGACAAAAACCCATCAAAGGGACTCAGTCTTTGACTGGTAGCAATGTCCTGTTTCTGCATGTTGACAAATGTTGTGTAGAAGAAGGGAAATATGCAAAGCAAGACGAAACTTCATGTTTCAAACAAATATACATTCATTAATGTTGACAGTGCAAGTACATATTTTCGATGTACTGTTATACGTGGCCTCAGTCTGACCTTCATTTTAAAATTGCCCCACAGTTAAATTACAACAATGAAGCTCAGTTCATTTGAGGCCCTTTGATTGCAACATCCGTTGCCACCGCACTTTACTATTGAAGAAAGATGTAAAGCGCTGTGGCTGCCGACGATCCTTGCATGCTCTGAGCAGCTTTCATTGTCAAGTTCAGGCAAATATATATCGTGGTGTAGTAATCAGTGAAAACTTTCACTGATTACTATCCCACGCTATATATTTGCCTTTGCATGACAGTCACAGAGTGTTAGTGCTGGCAAGGATATAAAGCGCCGTAGCTGCCCAGTTCATGCAAAGACTTCTAATTTGAATGTCGGCTGCCACTGCGCTTTATTACTTAAGCAAGATGTAAAGCGCGGTTGCAGCCCATGTTAAAATTAAAGTTCCTTGCATGCACGGAGCTGCTTTCAGTGACTACAGCACGCAGGCAAATGAAAGTGTAGTGAAGTCAGTGAAAGCGGCTCCGTGCATGCAAGGACCTTGCATTTTAGCATCGGGTGCCACAGCGGTAGCAACCCAGAGCCTGCAAGGACCTTTGATCTTAATGTCGTCTGCCACCGCGCTTTATTTTTGAATGCAGATCTAAAGCGCGGTGGGAGCCGACGTTCAAAGCAAAGGGCCTTGCTTGCATGGAGTTAATTTTAACAAGTCACTATGCTGCTGCTCGGCCATGGGCCATCTTACCTTGTAGTTACTCTGGGAGGATCAAATGGGGAATACGAAGCGCGATGCCAGCCTGGAAAAGAGGTGACGCATGACTTCAGGAAGCGTGACTTCAGGAAGAACGTCACGTTCTTCAGCCCGCCCCGCCCCAGCTAAGCTCACTTTAGCCAATCTGAGCAGCTGGTTTGGGTCAGGGCGGGCAAGGGCTGATTGCCATGAAAGAGAATGATGGAATACAAAATAAAATGCAAATTCACGCCTTAATGAGATAGGAGGCACGAGCTACTCCCAGGGGGTCGGCGAGCTACCGGTAGCTCGCGATCGACCGGTTGGAGACACCTGCTCCAGACCCACAGACACCTATTGTTTCTACTGATAGGGTCCACCTGCTGGTGCTAAGACACTAGGGGCCCCATTAGGATGTTGGGCGGATCGCCACCGCCATGCGGGTGGTGGCAATCCGCCTGACATCCTTCCCAGCCCGCCACCCATATCCTCCGCCATATTACTATGGCGGGGGGACCGCGGCAGACAGAAAGTCCGTCCGCCGCTTTTAAGCCCGGTCAAGGAGTCGTCCGGGAGGAAAAGGGTTTCATATGGTGACGGTGTCTGTTAGAAAGGCATGCAGTAAGGTCTTGACTCCGGGGGTGGGGGGGGGATGCACATTGGGAATACCTATGGCACCCCCTGCACTTCACTGCATTTTTAGCATTGCGGTGGGACGTGCTTTCAGCACCGCCTGCCGCAATGTAAAAAATGCGGGATGCACCCGCCAGTGTGGCGGGGGCATCCTAATGGCCCCCACGGGATCACCGCCCTTATGGCGGGCGGTCCCGTTTTACGTCGGGATGGCGGGCGGACAAAGTCCGCCCACCATCCTAATGGGCCCCTATGGATTCAAATGTTTTGCAGGGCCATACTTCTCAACTGAGAGAAACTCGCACTGCCTTCAGCTACAACCCAATTGTGCCCCGTTATAAACACCTAGATGCGACTCAATTTAAATTACGCACTAGACGAGCAATATGCTGCCTAAAAAAAGTTACATTATGAATAAAGTAAACTCTGATAGACAATGCAAGATAAAGTTTAGCATGTGAAATGAAAGCAGGAACAACATGGTTACTTTGGTAGGCAGACAAAATATCGATATTTTAATATCGACCTACAATAATATAGATGTTTTAATCTCGAAGGGACAGAATTTCGAAGGTAAGTAATATCGATTTTGTTAATATCGATGTAAGTAAATCGATGTTACTAATATCGATTTTTATTTGATTTTAATGCATATAATTATGTATTTAATATGTATATTTCTTCAATGTAATTTAAGTAAATTTTGTATTTTAGTACCGTAGCGGGTTGTGGGTTTATAGGTGAACAGGGTGAGAAGTAATTTAATTATACAAAGTTAATTATTAATTTTTAGGAATTATAAATTAATTTTAATTTAATGGTAATGAATTTTAATTAATCGGTAATGAATTTTAATTAATTGATGAATTGATAATTATGTTCTGTTGCGGGTTATGGGTTTATAGGGGAATAGGGTGGGAAGTAATTTACATGTAATTGCGTAATATTTATTTTCATTATGGGGCCGATTTCGATTCGTATTCGTAGCCGTTTCCATACGAATCGTACAAATCCGTCCGAATCGCGTAGTACGATCCGTTGCGAGAATATACGTTTGAATCATTGCGAACAGTACGAAAATGAAGGGTAAATCCGTGTGACCCGCACAGTGAACCGTACGATTCGTAAAAATGCCGTACGATCCGCCAAGTACGATCTGGACCGGGGAAGGAGTACGCGATTCGTACGGTAAACGTCACGTATGAGCAATTCATACGGAGGGCAACACTATCACATATACACCGTACCGCTAAAATCAAGGGGTGTACACACGGGGTGTACGCACCGTACACCTAGGACCTTGGGGTGTACGAACCGTACCCCTACGGTCCGTACACCTATGATCATGGGGTGTATGCAGGGGGATATACACACCGTACCCCTGAAATCCAGGGGTGTATGCACCGTACCAATGCAATCATGGGGGTGTATGCACCGTACCCAGGGGGGTCTGTTCTGTACGCATTTCGAGGCAAAATCTGCTTTTACGGACGTTTTAAGCTCCCATAGAATAGAAAAATAATCGTACGGAGTGTTGTCGATACGATTCGTACTTGCTGGGTTGGAAAATGCAGATTCGATCCGTACGGACATCGTGTACTGCGCGTTCCGAATGTGATTCGTACGGATTAGTGAGTTGTACAGTCTTCGGTACGATTCGTACGGAGAACTGCTTTGGGTACACATCGTACTACATCATACGTACGGTTACGGTTCTGCATACGAATCGTACGGGAAAAAAGCTCCGTACGACTATTCGGAGGGCATTTTACCGAATCGGAATCCGCCCCTATTTGTTTTTGCTAATTATATTATCATTAATTATTAATTGGTAATTAATTTTAATTAATTGATTAATTGACAATTATGTTAAGTGTATTATTTTATTATTGGAGTATGCTGTGCGTTTATAGGGGAATAGTGTGTAAAGTAATTGATATGTAATAAAGTAGTTATTCAATTTATAATTGGGCATTGATAATTAATTTATTGAATATTAATTATTATTTGGTAATTATTTAAAAGTATAATATTTTGGTTATGAAAATTAATCTATTGTTTTTTAATCATTCATTGGTAATTAAATATTACTAAGTAATATTTGTTGGTATTTTAATTTATATATTAATTAATGTTTGATAATTAATATTTTTGGTTTAACAAATTATTTCATTGTTCAATATTAGTTAATTGGTAATTACTTTTTAATAATTAATATGCTTTTGTTATAAGAAATATTTTATTGTATAATGTTTATTAATTGGAAATTAAAATTTAATAATTATTATTAATTGGTATTTATTATTCACTTATTGTTACTTAATTATTCATTTGTAGTTATGTTTTTATTAATTATTTATTTGTATTTGTAAATAGTTTAAATTTATTTAATAATTACTTTTTAAAATATTTTAAAATAATAATTTATTTATAAGTATGTTATTTTTAACTTCTACGCTATCCAACACTTTCCCTACTGTTGCACTCTCTGGAGTGGGAGTAGTAATTTTTACCCCTATGCTATCCAACACTTTCCCTACTGTTGCATTCTCTGGAGTTGGAATAGTAATTTTTACTCCTACGCTATCCAACACTTTCTCTACTGTTGCACTCTCTGGAGTTGGAATAGTAATTTTCACCCCTACGCTATCCAACACTTTCACTACTGTTGCACTCTCTGGATTGGGAATAGTAATTTTTACCCCTACGCTATCCAACACTTTCCCTACTGTTGCACTCTTTGGAGTGGGAATAGTAATTTTTACCCCTACGCTATCCAACACTTTCCCTACTGTTGCACTCTTTGGAGTAGGAATAGTAATTTTTACCCCTACGCTATCCAAAGTTTTCCCTACTGTTGCACTTTTTGGAGTGGCAATAGTAATTTCTCCCCCTACGCTATCCAACATTTTAGTTACTGTTGTTTTTTTTGGAGTTGTAATAGTATTTTATTCCCTCTGTTATTTAATATTTTTGTACTGTTTTAGCTAATCTATATATATAAAAACGAAAGTATGTCTGTCTGTATGTTTGTCCTTTATGCATTACTACCGCATTCATCCGATCGCCATGAAACTTTGGGAAGTTGTTGAGTACACTCCCGCGAAGGTTTCTGTCAATTTCTTTTTCAAAAGTCGGCCCCCAGGGCCCTCATAATCGTTCGAATACTGAAATAGACAGAAAATTTGCGAGCATCGTCGACAATTATGACCCCCAAACGGAAATCGATTGGTCAATCTACATCAGAAGCACAAAAGAAAAAGGCATTATGAGCTTCAGAAACAGACGAGCAACGGGAAGCAAGATTAGAAGCTGTATGAATACAAACTGCTCAAGCCCGTAATTCTCAAACGAACGAGCAACGAGAACCAAGATTGGAAGCCTATCGAGTACGCACTGCTCAAGCCCGTTCTTCTCAAACGAACAAGCAACCAGAATCAAGATTGGAAGCCAATCGGGGACGCACTGCTCAAGCCACACTTAGAAATGTTTTCAAAAATAAAATGAATAAGTTTCAATAACAATGACAAAATGTAAATTTAATGTTATCATAACGAGTTTCCTTGAATTTACTTTCTTCTGAGATAGTAGCAACGCGCAACGGGTAAGCTAGTGTAGAATATAATACATTTAAAAAATATGAAAAGTACATTTAATTTGTTTTCCATAGTTATTTAATTTTTATTTATGTTAATATTTTATGTGTATAGATGAATTTGTAATTTATAATATTTTAAATTATTTATGACTTATTAAAATAATTATTAAAACTGATTATTAAGTAAGTATATATATTATGTTTAAATAATTTTTCTTAGTAAATTATATATATTACTTATTAATTTAAAATTATATATATTACTTATTAATTTAAAATATTATAAAATATTTTTAGCGATGTTTATTATATTTGTAAGTATTATTTAATTTATTTAAAAAAAATACTAATTTAAAAAAACAAAATTAAAAAAAAAAAGATATTTTTGACATCGACATTTTTTCCCCGATATTTTTGTACTAACCTTGTTGTAGATAGGCTGTCGATATTGTTGACATCGATATTATTGCTCCGATATTTTTTGTCTTTCGATATTTGTCAGACATTCGGTTACTTTAATGCTTTTACACTCACTATTCAGGAATTTTGTGAGTGCTCTTGCCTGAAAAGTTAGGGGCAGGACTACAAGGACCCATTTCAAGGTCCAGTGCTTATACTCTTACAAAACCTAAGCAGTATGGTAAAAAGACCACATCTGTGAACATAGAGCTGCGGTACACGTTTTGTTTTCCAATCCACCCATCAATCAGGCACTGCAGTACCTCCAAGATTGATGCACTTCCACACCCTAAGAAAACGATGCTGTTAAAAAAAAAGCTAAAACAGAAGTACCGCTTCACTGTCAAACTCTGTATACTGACGCTAAAGTGTTTGCATGCGACAAATCATTCTGACCACTTTGCATAGACTATGGGCATCATCCGCCCGCCATCCTCACAGTTAAAGGGACCACCCGCCATAAGGGCGGGGGACCAATGGGGGCAATTAGGATGCACCCGCCACAGTGGCGGGGGCATCCTTTATTTTCAACATTGCGGCGGGCGGTGCTACCGCCGGCCTGGCGGGGGCGTTCCGCCCGCCATCCTGATGGGGCCATATGTCTTCCTTTATTTAGTATTTTCTTTTTTTTCATATTTGAACCTTTTATTTCTGAGGCTGCACTTAGAAAAATGTCAGTAAAAAACATTTCAGGCAAAATTATTTTTCTTTTTTGGATGCATTTCACCAGGGAACAAGTAAACGAAAGGAGGAAAGAGAGCGTGAGAACCGTTTCTTGAAGCCATGGTTTTCAGTAAGTGAGGAGTAGCTAGACAACAAGGGAATAAGAGGAAGAAAGAGTGGCGGGGGCAGCTGCCAGCAGCAGAGCAGAAGTTGACACTGTCCTTGTCTTCTCTGGCAAGAAAGAAAACACTTAGTCCTTTTCCTTCTCTGCCCACCTGTTGTTCCCAAAATGCCAGCAACGCTGAGAGCCTCATCTACGGCCTTGGCTATTTCTGTCAATTTGAAACTGCAGGAATGCACTGTATTCACAAGATAAGCTTCAGCCAGAGCCAGACGCGCAACGCCCATAGGGCTCAAAGGGCTGCAGCCTCCCCCCCCCTCGTCGTGTGTCAGCCCGGGCTGAGACAGCTTCCCGGGCACACACAAAGCTGCACCCAAGTACTTCACAGGTCTTTAAAAGAGCATTTACTTGTTAACAAGTCTTTGCTGTTCTTTCACCCCTTCTCAGAGCCCTGGCATCTTCACTCTGCCGATTGCTAGAAGAATTAGCCCCCCCACCCCTGAAATTTCACTCTAGTTGCGCCTCTGGCCAGTGCTGGCACAATTAGGCACCATGAACCAATGCAGGCTCACCTTGAACCATGGTGCACGGGTGTCTGTGTTCTTGGAAAGGTTGTTTTTAGGCAGGAGGGACACCTTCCTGCACTAAAACAATCATGAGAGGTGTTTTACTCTTTCTATGTGTGCTGCAGAAATCCGCACGTGTGGAAATAACTCCTGCTATCACAGTCATTAATTGTAGCTCACATCATCTCTTCTATAGTGGTATAGTAGGGTTCCTTATGCCAATATGAAGGGTCCTAGGTTGGTGGGTATTTTAGTTGAGAGTGATATTTGCACTTGTGTCTTTACTGTGGGTGTAAATGGGTCATTGAGTGTTTCTGCAAGATTTGAGCGCATGTTCAGAATCCACTACTATCAGAGTATGACATGAAAAAAGTACTGGGAGAAGTACAGGTATATCCAAATTAAAACATACATTTGGAAGTTTACAGAGACGTTTGCACACCCAAACTGATACTTTCAGTCTTACTTGTGCTGTCAATAAAGTGCATCTATTGTCACCATGATCAAAATAATCCGATTTATTATAATAGATCTTGAAAAGCAACTCTTAGTGGTGATAACATTGCTGAGGATTGCAGAATTTCAGTCACCTAACCGTTTTGTAGTTGTTCTTTACAGGTTTGGTGTGGCAGCTAGCCTTCCTTAGGCATAAGGTATATTGGTGAGGATTGCAGAAGTTCAGGCACTTCATCATTTTGTAGTTGTTCTTTATAGTTTTTTTATGGCAGCTAGCCTTCCTTATGTATATTGGTGAGGATTGCAGAAGTTCAGTCACCTTACTATTTTGTAGTTGTTCTTTACAGGTTTGTGTTGGCAGCTAGCCTTCCTTAGGTATATTGGTGAGGATTGCAGAAGTTCAGTCACTGTACCATTTTGTAGTTGTTATTTACCAGTTTGTGTTAGCAGCTAGCCTTCCTTGGGCATATTGGTGACGGTTGCAGAAGTTCAGTCACTCTACCATTTTGTAGTTGTTCTTTACAGGTTTGTTATGGCAGAAAGCCTTCCTTAGGCAGGGGAGGTGCAAGGCATAAGCAGTGTGGGCAGTTGCCCAGGGCCTCAAACTAAGCCTACCAGCATGGGGCCCGCACACGTGTAACACACCACCAGTTTTTATGTACCTCTGCCAATCCAATTAAAAGAAAGATGCCTTGTAACACTTGGACCCAATGGAGGGGCCCTCAGGGATGTTGTTGGAAGGCCTGGGGGAGGGGGACTCTTCCTCTTGTCCCAGTAGCAACTAAACACATTTTGCAGGTTTGTCCTGCAATTAGGCCTCCTGCCAGGCTGCCCATTCAGAGACACTGCGGGGCGCCCATTGTCAACACTTTAGCATCCCCACAGTTTTAACACTCAGCCTACAAACAAATCTCAAACATTCAGCCCGATAGGAGCTGTAAAAAAAGGTGCTTGTAGGAGGCTGAGAGGAGGAGCTGTGGCATAAGATGAGTCTCCACAAAGCAGCTTCTGGAGCCCTGAAGGTGTCACTTATGTAAATTAGAGGGGCCTCGCAAATTCCCCTTTGCCCGTGGCCCCAAAAATCATAGAACTGGCCCTGTCCTTAGGTATCTAGGCTCACCACTGGTAAAAGGTGCCAAGGCTCAATATCCACTTAGATATGTGCTTTAGGCTTGAGCAAGCACTTGTTGTTTTAATGGGGTTGTTGCTGCTATCCCCAAATGTAAATTAGTGATTATGATGAAGGCCCTAAAGGCTTCCCACTAAGGATGCAAAGGGATGGAACCTACCGTGTATCTCCAGATCTAGGTTTCCTAAAAAATTTTTGTTGCCACAAATACAAGGTTTAAATATGGAGTCTCTTGCATGCTAAATGGAACTGCAGCTAAATGTATTTTTATCAGAAGTACATTTTACCAAAACCCACACACAGTGAGGTGCAATTAACTGTATCCAAAGCTGTGCAGCCCTTTATCAGTCTGTTATGCAACCACACATAATCAAACAGTCAGGGGCATAACCTCAGGGGGGCTGTTTGGGGTGTTACACCCCCTGTTAGAAATGGGAATTTTGTTTGGCTAGGGAATACACCTAAGCCAAGCAGAACCCACCACTCTAGTCAGGGTAAGGGAGTTACACATTCAAGATAACCCCTGCGCAACCCCTTGGTATTCTGGCAGAGCAGTCAGGCTTATCCCAGAGGCAATGTGTAAAGCGTTTGCGCAACACACGTACACCAGTGACGCACTAGGCACATCACAAAAGAGACTGCACACAAGATTATATCAAAAATATATCCTTTGTATTGCATATATATAAAAACACATTAGACCCTAAATCACTGCATAGCATGTAAAACACATTTAGACCACAGAACCTAAATCGCTGGGCCACTAGCTGATTGTCATAAAGGTGCACATAAGGTCATAAATCACGTGGTAGTAAGTCAAAACACATGTAGACCACAATTACAAAAATCACTTGTGCCACTAGGCTATTGTTGTAATAATGAATATATAAACCACAAGGTGCCACAAATCACTTTGCCCACCATGCCATTGTCACTACATTACATAGGTCATAAAGCACTTGGCAGTTTATGTCAAAATGTAGCCCACACTGGCATAAAACACAATTGCCTCTGCCAACCAGGCAAGTATCATGGGCAAAATGGTACATTCATTACAGTAATTACTAAGAGACTGCAGGTGCTAATCATAAGTGGTTTGCCTGCTAGGCAATTGTCAGAGGCATAGCGTGTAATATACCCCATAACTACCTGGCCTGGGTGCAGGGCAGGTGAAGGCGTGTATGCGGTTGGTCCTGACTGGGGCCCTGCACTGTGCCGTGCCCCGAACACAGTGCTCCTGTGCTTTGCTGTGGCTGAAGGCTGTCTGGCTACTAGCCCACGTACTGCAGTGGCCGCAACTGTGCTGGGCCAGAAGGCGCCAAGCTGGACTTTCCTGGGCTCCCTGAATTGCAGCGTGAAATGCATCGTTCTTTCCTGTTTGGTCCGTGGGCCTCGCTAGTGGGCCCGTGTCGCCAGGGGAGGAGCTGTGGCTCGCTCCACTTAATGCCCGAGAGTCACGCAGCGGTTCGGCCCTATTCGGCTGGGACACATGTCTCCACTGTGTCGTGGTCACTAAGGCAGCTGGCTGGACGCCTCCGCTGCTCACAGCTCCCTCGGCACTCCTGCGTGATTGCCAGGGACAACGGAGGGGGGCCTCCTGCCGCGCAAGATCCAGCCAGGTGATTGCGGCCTCTGTCGTTTCCAATCCTGCAAGCGCGAGGCAGCTTCCCAAGAGGTCCAGCCCCGTGAGGCTTTCTTTTCACAGCCAGTAAAGCGCCCAGGGTATCCTAGGTCAGTGCCAAGCTCCTCACGATCTGGCACGGCAGGCGGTGTCTCTGTTGCTGCACGCCGTGGCTGAGCAAAGGGTGTACAAAGGATTGATGATGAAGGGAGCACAAGGGGGCTTCCCAGCAAGTTCAACCCAGTCAACTTTCTTTTCACAGCCAGTAAAGTGTCTGGGGTTTCCCAACAATACAAGCAGAGGGGGGCTTTTCAGCAACCAGGGCCCCCGGTAATCCTACACACCATAGAAGCAAGATGGAGATTTTCCATAACGTGAAAGTCCCAGGGAGTTTCAAAGAAGCAGACCTTTCCCAGCACTTGTTTTCTTGTAAGCTGGACAATACAGAACTCACCACACGCTGTTCTGCCACTTGGTGAAAGAACAGTCCAGTCCTTTCTCCTACTCTAGACAGAAGCAATAGCTGCAGGCCGTCCTACCCCACACACCTTGGGGCAGTGCTCCTCAAACCGTTCCCAGACCTTCTTCTAAGCAGGTTCCTTTGATACCCAACAAAGATTCTTCCTGAAGTCTTTTGTATCCCCGAGACTTCCAACAGGAGGCCAGCACACACAAGCCATTGGAGAGTCCATCCCAAGCAGAATACAACAGCAGGGCAAAAAGAGTCAGTCCTTTTCAACCACCACAGACAGACCGAGCAACTGCAGGTCAACCCACCCCTCACTCAGAAAAGGCAGCGCCTTTGCTCTTCTTCTTGGCAGGGTCCTCTTTTTCCTGGAAGTAATCTAAAGTCCTGTGGTTTTAGGTCTAATACGTATACCCCAAAATGTCTTTGTTCTCTTTGTGACAAGGGTCCCTGAACCCAGTCCAAACCAGTTCTGCACTCACTGGTGCAGCATGACCACAGGGGCGGAAACAGCTTTGTGCAAAAGGAGTCACAGCCTATTCAGGTGTAAGTAACACTCCTCCCACTACTCTAAATGCAGACCAGGCCTATTCAGCCCTGTGCTGAGTCACCCAGGCAAGGTAGGGCACACCTCAACCCCCCTCAGTGACTGCACATCTCCGCTCCTGTCACCCAGACGCCGAATACACAAACAGCCAGAGGCACACAGAACAGTGAAGTAAAAATGGCATTTTCAAACACAGGATTTAAAAACCACCTTTACCGAAATGGTGTGTTGATAAATTCTGAGTTCAGAGTGTCCAAACATCATTTTCCTATCTTGTCCCCATGTGAAGTTACACATGTAAACATGGTACAGTAAAACCACAATTTATAACTCTTTGGGACTGATTGCCTTTCAACAGTAAAAAATTAAATACACTGAATTTCACTATCAGAACATGTCACACACACTACTAAATGTCCTACCTTTCACATACACTGCACCCTCCCCATGAGGGTACCCTGGTCTTGCCTTAGGGGTGAATTACATGGAAGGAAAGGGAAGGTTTGGGCCTGGCAAGTGGGTGCACTTGCCAGGACAACATGGCAGTTCACAACTGCGCACACAGACACTACGGTAGTAGATCTGAGATACATTTACAGGGCTACTCATGTTGTTGGCTCAACCAGTGCTGCAAGCCCACTAGTAGCATTTGATTTACAGGCCCTGGAACACACCGTGCACTTTACTAGGGATTTACCAGTAAATCAAATATGCCAATCATGGATAACCAATCATTGTCACAATTTATAAAGAGAGCATATGTACTTTAGAACTGACCAGCAGTGGTAAAGTGCCCAGAATCCTATAGCCAACAAAAACAGGATCAGAAAAATAGGAGGCAAAAATCAAGAAGTTTGGGGATAAACCTGTCAAAAGGGCAAGGTCTAACACCTCCCTAATAAATGTATTATTTAAAAATAGTTGGGTATAGAAGCTTTCAGTCGGGTACGGTGAGATGTCTGTTGCATTTCACCTGGGATATTTAAATATTCACTCAAACATGGTTATAATACTGTGTTTTAAGTAACCCCTCATAATCAAATCTCTCTCATTCCACTGGTCTTTAAACCTTCATCAAGCGCTGCTTCTCATAGAATGATCAACATTATATGGCGGCAAGATTGTTGGAAAAATCTGAAGGTCACCACCCCCCGTCTTACTAGCCAAACTACGCTGCTGCAAATAGTAATGAGCAGTCCCACCTTTGGCTTATTTAGTCAGCCATGCCTCATCAGACAGTAAATCCTGTGTGGTGCAGTCCCCAGTCATTAGAAAGTGCTGTGGAGCTCCCAGTCTAGTGCACTCCCCAAAGCATGCCTGTCCACCATTCCGATAGCTGCCATCTATTTTAACATTACTGTCCTTGACACCATGCCTACTTTTGGGAGCAGAAATCAATGCCAAAGTGAGTTAGCACAAGAGGGACTGTATTGGTCATTTTATAATATGGGCTGTAACTGAGGGCGATCCAATAAAATGCAAATGTCTACCCTTGATGTAAACAGGTCATCAATGGTGCAGAGCCATTATACTTAATCTTTACCCATAAACCATCATACTTACTAAAATATTTTTCAGCTTTCAGAAAAGTATGGCGATATTTTCACTACAGACATGGGGAGTTTAAGATTAGTCACGTTGAGTGGATTGCAGACTATTAAGGAAGCCTTTTTTCAACAAGGTGACATTTTTGCAGATCGACCACATGTTCCTATCATCTACAACGTATCGAAAGAATATGGTAAGTTTTATTTTATCTGGTTGACGATTAGTCAGTCATTTTTTAAATATTAAGAGCTTTTAATAAATGCACTTTGATTTTAATCATCACCAAGAGTATCTCAAGCCTGAGTTTAAGTACAATGAACATTTGTGGTATTTTCTGCATATCTGCGAATTTCTAATATCCTTTAAATACATGTAATTTATAAACATACTATCTTATAAGCAACGCATTGTGAATCAATAAAGTATTTTGAGACTAACTGCCATTTACGCCAAGATTATCATTAACACCCACAGCCGCTTCTGCGAAGCATTTTGTATTCAGGTAGGGACTTGAAGCTCCGCCCACTCTTCACCCATATTTTTCATTGGCTTGTGTCATTGTCCACTGTAAGCTGTGCTTAGTTGTCCCTCCTTATTACCGCCTCATTTTGTAACCTCCCATGGCAACAACCCCTGTTACGTGTGTTGTTACTTGGTAGGTGTTAATTACAGCCTCCGAGCACTATTTTCTCAAATAGCTTTGTCCTGCCTGCTGTTGCAGCCATGACATGCTCTCTCCTAACACTTTTTTTATTTTTTTGTCATGCATTTGCAATGCAATAGGTCTTGCATTTGCGAGAGTTTAAGCTATTGGCATTGTAAATGACAATGGCTTTTATTTATCTCTTTTCAAAACAACACAAAATAAAAGGCATTGTCATTTACAATGCCAATAGCTCCAACTATTGTAAATGCAAGACTTATTGCATTGCAAACGCTTGTTTATTAAAGTGGTTATTTTCATGCTTATATTTACATTTTATCTTGATATTTAATTATTCATTATACTCTCATTAAATGTCACAAACCAGTTTGTTGTATCATTCTATTTAGAATAGATGTCTTACACTCTGTGAGTCTCCCCTCTGATGTCTTCTGGGAAGGGGAGCGCTGGGCGCAAATAAGTCTGAAATTATTTGCAAATGAAGATATTCTGGATGCGCGAGAGGTTCGTTTCCAGGCTGTCTTTGTCTACATGCAGCAGTTGAAGTGTATTAACCCCTTGGTTGCTGCCGTCGGCCAACGGCCGTCCTCGGTAGTGCAGCGCACGTGCGTTGGCCGACGCGGTCCCCGCCCACGCAATGGAACGCCCGCAGCCATGCAGATTTTGCGCCGCGCTAAACATGTTAAAAGAGCGTGGGAACTGTACTACTGAGTGGCATGCGGCAGAGTCAGTGAGTCTGAACACGGGATCATAGACGTGGTTAAAAAGAAGAAAATGTTCATCATTTTATTGTTTTTTTCCCACTTTGGGTAACTGAATAAAAAGTAATAAGCACAACCCTCAAATAAAAAATAAATTCAAGTTGAACTAGTCAAAGAGAAACATACAGTTTACCTTATAAAACCTTCAGTTCGGTAATGCAAACACTGCATATCTATGTCTGTGTGTCTGGGCAGAGAGTCGCAGAATTAAATCTTGATTGGTACTGTGAGGAATAGTGAATTGTATAATTATATGTCCATTAAAAGGGCGCACTCCTTTTAATGGACGCGGTACAGACGGTGGTGGTGATGGACGGAGCATCTGAATCAATCAAACACTCACACCCAGTCAAAAGATCTGGGTTTAATCCATCACCGTTCTTTAACCCACTCTGCCACCCCAGTTCAGACATGGCTATATGCAAATCAGTCTGACCCTGCGCCTCATGGGAACAGTCCAGCCCGAACTGCCAAGCCATGTCTTCCCTGGACCGGAAACAAGCTTCCGAGGACCGGTTTCTGGCATTCCAGCCGTCTTCAGCCCGGCTTGCTTTAATCCAGTGGCAAAGTGAGCAAGGGACTCACGTCTGAGCATACCCTTTTAATGGACACATATATTACCTCTCAAAAAGAATTAATATTTGTCACAATGAGCTTCAAGTGATGCCTATTGTTTAAAACTTATACTGCCTCCAAACGCAGTATTTTGGGTGATAAACAATTTACACACTTTTACATTCCTTTCAGGTAGCAGGCACCCTGGTGAGAAGGCATGTTTCTTCTTTAATTCTCTATCCCTCTCTCTCTATTATAGAGCACAGGAGCCCATCCCACTAGCCTCAGTGAGTGGCCACTGGACCGCAGTATGGCAGTCTTACTATGTCTCAAAAGGGATGTGGGGTGTGTTTTCTTTGGTGGCACTAGAGGCCAGGCCGCCATTGCTGCGCACCGAACAGGGCCCAAGCAATAACGGAAGAGGGGGGCTAGACATGTTTTTGTTTGTGTTTTTTTTCCACGAAACAACAAGAAGCCTACTTTGGGCATCTGACTTAGAAGTGATAGCCCCGTTGAGTGGACAGAGTAAGACAGCCTGCTGAAGCAGAGGAAAATATGATTTGGGGATCAGATAGATGAGAGGGACGATGAGAGATGGGAGCCCATGTTATTAAATTAGAGGTGACAGCTTGCTTTGCAAGGCAGTAGCAGGGCCCGAGAGGCTCACTGTAGCACAATTATGAATGTTTAACCATAAAAAGTGGGTACAGCGCTCATTTTCCTTGCTAGCTTTAGTGCAGATGGCACCTTTTTGGCACAAGTATCTAATTTGTTTCTTCAGAAAGAGACAGAGCTTGTTTCAAGATTAACGTGATGGTCAGGAATGATGGGGATGGAGTGAAAAGAAGAAGAAGAGGAGGTAGCCTGCTTATCAGGGATACAGGCACCATTAGTGCAGCAGGTGGAGTTACAATCTTGCCCATAGCACATCAATTATAGGTAATAGTGTTTTGGGTTAATTCTGTTTTTGTTTGATGCACCTGCTTTTTTATGTCTTACATTTAGGGGCGTATTAGGATGACGGGCGGACCTTGTCCACCCGCCATCCTGTCATATGTAGGGACCGCCCGCCTTAAGGGCGGTGGTCCCGTTGGGGGAATTAGGATGCGCCCGCCACAGTGGCGGGTGCATCCTGTATCTTTAGCATTGCGGCGGGTGGTGCTGAAAGCTAAAGATGTTGTGCATTACAAAGCACAACGTTACAGGCACCGCGCGGTGCCTGCCACATTGTACTTTGAAATACTGGGGGGTACCATAGGTACCCCCCATGTGTAACCCCACCCCCCGGAGTCCCTGGGACCCTGCAACAGACCCCCGCAGGGTGTCTCCGCATGCCTTTCCCGCCACGGAAAGGCATTGGAAAATGCCCATGCTAATATGGCTGGCGGTGTCTGCAAGACACCGCCACCATATTAAACCTTTTCCATCCTGGTCCCAAGGCGAACGGGGCGGAAAAGCGTCGGACGGTCTTTCCGTCTGCCACGGACCCCCCCAGCCATCTTAATATGGCTGGGGGTCATTTGGGAGCGGATGGCAGGCGGATTGCCCCCGCCAGGCCGGGGGTGGCTACCGCCAGCCTGGTGGGGGCAATCCGCCCGCCATCCCAATGAGGGCCAAAGTGTGGATTACGAGCTAAAGAAAAGTACCCCTAAAATGATCCCATAGTCCTGCTCCCTGCGATCAGCCTTCTCGCTCCCCAAAACCTTGCCATAAAGTTTTGGAGAGGGGCCCAACTTCAAACTTTTTGCTTTGGGGAGGGGTTGAGGGGGAGCTAGAGAAAAAAAGTTTGAAGAGCCAAGATTTAGAATGTCAATTTGATGTAATCGTTATCTGTGTGACTATGTGAGCAACTTTGTGCTTTCATCATGAAAAACAAAGAATGTACTGAGAACATTCTGATGGAAATCACAATACTGAGTAGTGCAGTGTTCTCCCTAAGTGAGCCAGAGCTTGGAGAAGCAACCTTTCAGGGACACGTCCAATTTAATACTTTAACACTGGTATACAAAGCCTCATCAGTTAAGTCAAATAATTTGTGTTTAATAAAAGCCACCAGTAACACAACTAAGGCCGGATTTGGAGCTTGGTGGTGACTCAAAATTCTCAATATTTTTGGAGCATATGCTCAATAGGAAGTGGAGGCCATCGGCAAAATTTCCTCCACAGTACTGTCCTTATGATGAAAAAAATTCAGCTGGTAGATTCTCCTCAGTATTTAGAATTGCCTTAAACTTTTTTAGGATTTCCAGTTACCACTGAACTGTAAGTCAGAATCCAGTTTTTCAAACCATAAAAGTCCTGAGACACAATTTGGAAATCATCTAAACTGAGAATTCCCCTCATAACAGGCACCTTGTTGTGTAATGCCACACCTTACTCAGATACCCAAATCCTTTCAGTTTAGGAAGGGTACAAAACCTGGCTTTTTAGAAGTTTTTTTTTCTGAGGAATGGATAAGAGAACTCATATGCTCCTTAATATGCCTAATCCTGAAGACAAGGGACCTGTTGGTTTTAATATAATCCAGTGGTAGCAAATGGCAAGACGGTTCTGCTAGGCTGGAAAAAGGTAACTAGGATGGGGGCATATTTTATCAAGCAATTCTAAACTATGTTTTTCATTTGACTTAATGTACACATAGCATACTTTTCAATGGCAAAAATCATGTTTTCCCCAATAAGTTTAGTAGATCTGGAAGAAACTAACTGTCAGGATTCTATCCCATTGGAAGCAGCTTGATAGCCCCAGTCGCCGCCCATGGACTTATTTCCGCCTGGCTCCTCCGACCAGGGATATCTCTCACAGACCAGGCTAGTGAGACTACTGGCTTGCTCCACTCCTGTCTGTTCTCTCTCACACCCTCTCATGCTCTCTCTCTCATTCTCGCTTGATCTCCTCTCTCTCACTCGAGCATCTTGTTCTGGCGCCTTTCTCTTTTCTGGCCACAGTTGTTTTCTCTTTTGTGCCTACTTCTATTTGCTCTTTGTGCCTATTTGTCTTTCTGCTCCAGTTGTTTGTCTCTTTTGCGCCCATTTCTATTAGTTCTTTGTATCTTAACTGTCTTTATGAACCCGTTTCTGACCACCATTGTTTTCTCTTATGTACCCATTTTCAATTTGCTCTCTGTGCCTCATTTGTCTTTCTGCCCCTATTGTTTGTCATATTCATGCCTGCATTCCATTTTCTCTCTGTGCCTTATTTGTCCTTCTCCCCCTATTGTTTTATTTCTTATATGTCTGTTTTCTATTTACACTCTGTACCTTTTTTGTCTTTTGTCTTTCTGCCTTGCGTTCTTACTTGTTTTGCTCACCTTTGTGTGACTTTCCGTTTTCTGCCCTGTTTGTGCCATTTTTTCTGTTTCCCCTGCCTATGCCCATACATCCCTTCCTTTCTCTCCCCCAGCACCACTATCCTTTCCCTCCTCCTACTCTCCTACTTTCCCACCTCTCAGGCCTTTCTCTCCCTCGTGCACCACACAACACCCTGCCTTCCTCCCGAATTCCAGGACCTACTTAATGGCAGTCGCAGTTCAGACACAGTGCTGGCACTGTAGGTGCACCAAAAGAAAGCCCATCTAAACATGTTTGTGCTTTTACGGTGCCCGTAACCCTGGTCCTCCACTTACCCAATGCTCCCCCACCGCAGTCTTCCACTCCCTCAAACCTGGGCGCTGCTCGCCGCTCTGCTGTCATTCCGCACCTCCTGCAGATTCACATGAACTCTCAATCCTACTATCCCAGGACCCACAAAACCCGCACTAACAGCAACCAGCACCCCACCCGCCAAGCACGTTCGAACCAGCCACCACCGACTCCCCAATGCTCAGTAACATGCTACGGCAGTATGGGACCTACTGAAAAATATCACCACCCGCTATTCCTTATGGAAACCTGGCTTAACCCATCTTCCACACAGCCATATTCCACTGGTTACAAGATTATCAGACAAGACGGACAACGCAAGCCTGGAGGAGGAATTGCAATTGTATTCAAAGAAAATATAAGGTGCACCATCTATGCTGCCACTGCAACTCGCACATAGAGCACCTCACTTTCAAGCTGCAAATCACAGCCACCTCCGCCCTGTGTGGAACGCCCGTCTGCAGATCACCAGAATCCCGTACCAACTAAGGCAGTAACATCACAGACTTCACCACACCCCTTGTCAACAACTCGAGCACCTCCCCTTGGGGGCCTTGAACTTTCACCAAGGAGACCTCATTGTCTCCCAACTCAGTCACCATGTTCGAAAGCCTCATGAACTTCGGCCTCATACAACATGTGTCTCAACCCATTCACACCACTGAATACCTTCTGGATCCTGTTTTTACCCCCTTCAGCAACATCACAGTCAACAAACCATCTCCCATCACCTGGCCAAACCATGCCCAAATTAGCTGCAACATCACCTTCCGATAGCATAGAAGACTTACCATCTCGGGACTTGCTTGCTGCTGCTGGAAGAACAGAGAAGGATTGGGCTACTGCCCTCTCCAAGCACTGTCCTGAGCAAACAGGCAACCAAGCAGAAGACAAGAAATTCTTGAATGACTGGATCACCACCTGTGCTCGAGGGCAGCTCTCCGGCACTGCAAAACCACAAGAACACCAACACAAGCCAACTGTAACACTGAAGAACTCAGGATGATGAGATGGCACTGCAAGCAACTGGAATGCAAATGGAGATATAGCCAAGAAACTGTGTACAATAACATCTTCAAATCTGCCCTGCGGTGCTCCCACTAACATATCGGGAACACAAAGTGAGTAGCCCTCACAGGTCACATCAACGCCAGCAAAAACAGCTACAAAGAAACAGTGGCCCTCCTCCAAATGGACCTCTTGTCAGCATTTGACACTGTTTTAGACCCCATACTCATCAAATGGCTGCAGAACATTTGCATTCAAAGACCGACCCCCTGCTAGATCTACTCCTTCCTGATAGGCAGAACCAGGACAGTCATTCTGACCCTGTACTCCTCTCAAACCCGAAAACTCATCTACAAAGTACCTCAAGGCTCATCACTCAGTCCAACCCTCTTCAACGTTTATATGACCCCACTGGCCAAGATCATCTGCACACATTATCAATGTTCTTCCCTATGCCACGGCCACACAGCTAATACTGTCCATCTCGGGGAAAAATCTTAGGACTGTGAACAAGTTTTCTATGTTCATGTCTAAAATAGCGACCTGGAGGAAGACCAACTGTCTCAAACTGAACTCAGAAATGATAGAAGTAGTGATCTTTGGGAAAAGCACCTCTCTCCGTGGACTCCACATGGTGGTCAGCCGACTGCGGACCCACTTCTGCCCAAAGCTGAAAAGTAAGAAATCTTCAGATCGCCATCGGCAACAAGCGAGACATGTTTCCCCAGGTCAACACTACCACCACATCTTGCTTCCACACAGTGAAGATGCTGAGGAAAAATTTCAAATGGCTCTAGAGTGACACCAGAAGGAAGGTCACCCATGCCCTCAGTATCAGCAGGCTGGTCTATGGAAACTCACTGCGCTGGAAACTTAAACCGTATCACCAAAAGACTAAAGACTGCAAACCAGTCATAACGCAGAGGCCAGACTCATCCTCAGCCTTCCACGCAGAACACATATCTTACCACACCTGCTCCAGTGGCTCCCGATACTTAAGTGTGCACAGTTCGAGCTTCTCACCCACACATTGAAACCATTACAAAACATGGGCCTGGCCTATCTGAAAAACCACGTCATGTAGAAAGCTGGCTCTGTGTATATACTGTACCAAAATGAGGTATAGAGTGCACTGAGTCCAGTAGAACACCAAAGGTAGGCAGAGGTAAAAGTAGATAGCACCTTACTCTCTATTTGTGGTAGAGTGGGTGAGCAGTAAGGCTTTATCAGAGGGTAGTGTTAATCATTTGTTTTACACACTCAATCAGCAAATGATGTCACACACTCACAGACTGAACTTAGACCAAATTTGCTTGTATAAAAATATGATTTAGCTAAATGTATTTTCTAGAACCAAGCAAGCCTGGCAAAGGTAAGTGTAAATGGTACTTTTCAAGGCAGGTTGAACAATACAATACAAGCTGAATAAAAATGACTTTGTTACAGGTTTGTAAATGCTTTGAATACAGTTGAAATTACTGTTAGATTACTTTTGATAACTTTTTAGATTACTTTATGGATTTCTTTTTCTACTCAGTGTGATACGCCTAGATATCACACTGGGACATTTCCTAGAGAAAATAAAAGCATTTTTTAGATATATGCAGTTTATCAAGATCTCATACAAAACCAACTCAACACTACAATTTTCAAGGAAAAACAGTATGTATTCCCATGGAGAGAAATTACGTTATCGGTTTGTAGGTAAGTACTTGGGTTTGGGAGTTGATGTTCTAGGGTTAGAACCAGGGTTTCCTTAGGGTCAAGGATGCACTCTCAAAGCATCCTCCGCAGCACTAGGGCGGCCGGGTACAGAGTGCTGAGGCCCAATTTTTTGCAATGGGGATAAGGGGCCTCCGGTTGGTGTCTGCTCACGAGTAGGCCACAAGATTGAAGGAGCAAAGCTCCTGGTGTTAGGTTCAGGGCAAAAGGGGATCCGAGTGAGCACCCAAAGTACACCCGCAGACACGCAGGGGTGGCTGGGGGCAGGGTGCTGTTTTGGCGTTGGTTGACCTGTTGTTTTCAATAGAAATTCTCTGGTTGCAACAAAGACTGCAAGCTCGGGGACAAAGATCTTCTGGAGGAGAGCACCAGTTGGAGAGGTAAGTTGGAATGCCTGGGGATGCTGGGACACTGTTGGTTTGGCCACCCAAGGCCGTGGGATGTTGGGTGCAGGGGTGTCTTTAGGCATCAGGTTTTCTTACCAGCTCCGGTCACGGTCGGGGGAATTCTCCAGAAAGAGACTGCAGGTGTTGTGGAGAGGGTCGAGGCAGGTCAGAGATCACCAGATCTAAGGTTGAGATCGCCGGGGCGACCTCCTCGTGGTGTTGGGCCACTCGAACTCGGGCCGTGAGCATCGGGTGCAGAGTGGTGCTGACTCGCGGATTTGGCCAGATCCAGAGGTGAGCCAATCTGGTGCTCACGGGAAACAAAGTCTTGATTTTGGAATGCAGGGCAGGTCCTTCAGGTTCTTGAGGCTGCTGGCTGCAAGACACAACAGGAGTTTGCTGGAGCAGGTTTGAGGTGCGGACAGGCCAGTAGGGCTGGGGCCAAGACAGTGGGCGTCCCACTTTTCTTAGTTTCAGCACAGCTTCTTCGATCCTTCTTCTGGTCGGTTCTTGTCTGAGGAGGCAAGGTTCAGAGTGCCCCCTAAATACTAGATTTAGGGGCGTTACAGGTAAGTAAAGGTTGGGACCAATGGGTCCCTTCCTTGGGTTGGGTCCACCCCCTATTATGCCACCCTCTAGTGGGAGGGGGGGCATATTCCTCTCTCTGGTTGGCTGGGTCCCCCATCTGCAAGATGGCAGGGACTGAGAGTTTTGCTTCACCTCGCCTCCCCCACCTAAGGGGTGGGGTTGGCAAAGATGGGCACTCCTCCCTTCCTCACTTGGTTTTCCGGCTGATTCTCCCGACCAAAGTGGGGGTCAGAACCGGTGGGAGCCAGTTGCTTGAAGCCTCAAATGTCTGGGGGTAGCTCACAAAGGTGGTATGCCTTTGAAGCTTCCCCTTCGTGGACCCCGCACATCCTGGGAAGGAGGCTTGGCACCTTGTCCCAGGATGTGCATTGTTTCAGTCCCCGAGAGCAGCAGGCCGAGAGGCAACACCAGAGTCAGGTTCTACCCTCAAGAATCGCACAGCGAGATCCAGACACGCCGCCAGACTTACAAATGGTAACCATCCCGATTAACAGTCCGCAAAGGGAAGTGGTTGATCCTACAACACAAATGATTGTGCACCTCACCACCCCTATCACCCCAGAAGAAATACTACCATCAGGGAATTACCTCATTCTCATGAATCTGGCCTACAATGAAACCGAGAGGGACCGCCAACAAGGTACCCTCATAAATCTCTCCGATTACAATCTCTCCATTGCCGAGAAACCGGTTCTCTGCAAAGGTCTCACTTCTATTCCCACAGCCCCTCCTGATTAATTTAATATCAAGTTGTAATTGCAAAGATTCTTCCGAAAAAGGTAATCCAACTTTACCAACAAAGAATACAGCCCCCCTCTTCAGCTACCCCGTTCAGACCACCTTCAAGGTTTACTCCACCAGTGCATCTCATGAGCTCCCAATCCTGGCTTATGAGCAAATCGTACTAAAAGAAACAATGGATCTCCTTGCCAACAGAAAATATATTAAGAATAACTGAGCAAGGATGAAAGGATGGCTCTAGACTCCCTTAGATCTAATAACACTATTGTGAGTAAAGCAGCTGGCAAGGGGGGTGCCATAGTTGTTCAGAACACTACGGGCCAAGCAGAAGAAATACTGCAACAATTTGGCGATCTTGGAAGTTATACTCCGAACCCAAGGGATCCCATGCCGGAAGTTAGGATTCTAATGAAGAATCTCACCCAGACTGGCCGATCTATGGGCTTCCTTAGTGAACTGGAAGACGAGTTCCTTAACCAAAAAGATCCCAGAATCATTACAATATATATGCTATCAAAGATCCACAAAAGCCTGAATAAGCTGCCAGAAAGGCCAATTGTCTCGGACTGTGGTTTAATTCTTGAACCACTTAACCAGTACACCGACAAGTCATTTGTGAGAGACCGCATGCATATCATCCAGCTGGTGGAGGGACAACCATTTTATATGAACACACAACTCATGGTGACCCTTGCCGTCTCTTCCCTCTATACTAGCATCCCACAGGAACAAGCGTTAAAAGCAATTAAGGATGTATTGGAGAATCGTCCAATGCCACAATGGGTGCTCACACAATTCTTGTTGGACATGCTGGAGATTGCTCTATCAAAGAACTACTTCGTCTTTCAAAATCAGCACTTCTATCAGTGGAAAGGTGTGGCTATGGGAGCAGGATTTGTTCCTAGCCCGGCCAACCTTTACATGAATCATTACGAAGAGGGACATCTTTACGACCTCAACAATCCTTTCATAAACAACATCTTAATGTGGAAGTGATATATTGATGATGTGATAATGATCTAATCTGGCACAGAAATACATCTCATTGCCTTTAAGGATTGGCTAAACTGCAGGTCCACCGATATTCGATTCACCATGGGCTACAGCAATTTCCTTGAACTCACATTCAAAGTAGAAGATGCAATGATATTTGCCTCCTTCTATAGGAAACCCACGGAGCGGAATACACTATTGAAGTATGACACACACTACCCCAGAAACCTCAGAGATAATTTGCCATATGGGCAATTTTTGAGGTTAATAAGAAACTGCACCCGCAGACAGGACTTCTTTAAGGAAACTGAGACTCTTACGCAACGATTGAGCGAAAGAGGATACTCCATGGGACTGCTCAAGCGTGCCAGAAAACGAGCTTGGTATTGTCCTAGAGAGACTCTCTTAGAAGTGAACAACATTGTCTGTGTAACCACCTTCCCAGAAGTAATGAGATCAAAAAGATTGTGAAGAGATACTGGAATCCGGTGACAGGTGAACTCCACACCAGAGAGGATCCCATCTTTGCCTTTAAGAGGGGCAAGAATGTGAAGGACTTTTGTCTTAAAAGCCTACTTAGAAACTCCATGACCACTAGACATCAGGAGTCAGTTGAGCCTTTCACCACTTCAGGGACACTATAAGTGTGGCAAATGTAAGGACGGCCCTCTAACGATTGAAGGCAATTCATTCACACACGACAACAGGACTTGCAAGACCTTACATCACACTAACTGCAATAGTACACATGTAATATATGCCATTAGATGTCCTTGCGCTAACGTTTACGTGGGACAAACAACCCAAAAGTTCAAGACCCGCATACTGCAACACTTCAGCAGGATTAAGTGTAAGGTACACGGTGCCCCCTTGTGGAACATTTCATTGGCAGTAATCACTCGCCAGACACCTTGAAATGGTAGGTACTGGAGAAAGTTTACCTACACTCCAGAGGAGGGAACGTTGGCACTTCACTAAACTTTAAAGAATGTAGATGGATACATTCTATGGACACAGTTACAAGTGGGTTGAACGAAATTGAGGAAACCTTCAGACAAACCAGCCAATTAACATACAACTGACACCCATCACTTCATCTTATTACATTCTAGTTGACACCTTTTCATACGACAGTGCACTCGATTGGCTCCCAGACCATGCCCGGTTTGCCTTGGCCTGGTTCTGTTTTGTCAAACTGCTTTTTAAGAAATGGTAAAACATAAAACATTGCCATAATGTTGGCCTCACACCTGTGATTAGACATCACTGTACTTAAACTATGTGCAATCGTCATCACTATTACAACTGTACTCATAAATGGTCCTAATATTTAGTCCTTGTCTGGGATCATAGCATAATACTGATGTTAGATATATGATAGACATTTGTTTAATTGTCAGAATGAAGATCTCACACCTAAAATTAGCCGTCACTATACTAAAAACGAGGAGCAACCGTCTCTATTTATTATCACAACTGTAGTTGTAAGGGCCAACTGTCTAGTTCTTCTTGCAGGCTGCTAAATACCTATGTTAAGATATTTGACATATTGTGACCTGTAAACTGTAGTGACACTCGATTTCTATTCTACAATATTGTAAAGTTGTTTGCTCATTACACATGGCCCGATATGTTGGGACCATCCATTGCATGTATACCCGGATGGGTTCCAGATGTAAACAAACTATGTCCTCCGACCGGACAGCACCATCCAGCTGCTGCAAGTATCCGTGCACGCTGGCGCATGTCATCCCGACGTCGGACGTTCCTTATGTATCGGCCCTTGAGCATTCATACTCTAGTCTGCGGGTGATCACACTGCACTGCTCCTTCTGGACCAGGTGAATTGATACACTTCCCCTACCAGTAGTTGCTAGTCGGAGGTTTTAAGCCATCCGACTGAGACCTAATGCCTCATTTTCTTTCCTACACACTAGGAATACGACAAACGCGTATCCTTGGAGGATTAAACACTCCTTGAAATTTCTTGAGGTAATCCTTTAATTCATCTTCGACGCTGGCCACTGCGAAGTTTGTTAAAAATATTTATTTGATATTCAGTGAATATTTTTATTTTTGTTTTGTTTAGTTTTGCTGACGGTTGCAGATTCCTCGTTGCATCGTGTTAAACACGTCAAGGTTTTGCGGGCGACCTTTTGGTGCAGTCACACGTTTGCCCATTACCATAACTAATTAGGTAAGATCCTTTACCATTTCCTTCAGCCCGAGCTCGGGCTGCTGTCACCTAATTACGGCACACGCATTTTTATCAGTCACCATTCTAATGATTTACTCTTGAATATTTTAGACGCTTGTCCAATGCTTTACGGCGCCTCACTCCCTGTGTCCATTGATAAACGACCAGGCCAGTGAGCATCCTTCCCCAGCTTGAGTCCAGGTGGGTGCCACCAAATTGTGCCACATACCATTTTAAGTCATCAGTCTAATGATTCATCCTTGAACCTTTTGGGCGCTCGATTAAAGCAGCATAGCATCCTACTTCTTCATCCATTGACAGACAACCAGTTTGGTGAGTACCTTCTCCCAGGTACCTTTGACATTTGTTTGACATCCTCAGTTGAGATATGCTTGACACATTCAAATTAATTTCCCTTTAGGCTGTTCCTTTCTGTCCTGAGGAAGACCTGCCATGATGCCTCACTAGACAGGATCGAAACGTTCGGGTCTTTAGTCTGCAAGTGGGAAAGACACTAATACCCTCCTAGCGATACTGATTTACCTACATACTGGCCACATTAAGGAAATGCTTCTTCTATAAATTCTGTATATATAATTTTGACTTGTATTCACTTCTGTATATAGCACTTATTCACCTCACGCATGTCACTCGAGCACTTTTGTCACTTGAACATATCGTTACTTTTATATCTTGAATTGTAAACAGCCATTTGGAATATTCAAAATTCTTTTGAAAAGTATAAAAAAACTCATAACTTCTCATATACCATTGCATGTTTCAGCCTTTTTCTTCTTTGTAAAAAGTGTACTATTTAAATTACTTTCTTGATTCACTTGATAATATGTAAAGCAAATTATTCAGACCCCACAGAACCATTGTGGCTTTCTCGTATACTTACCCATGTTCTGAGGGACACAGGGTTGCCCCATTGTTATTATACATACAACAAATAATTATATTCAGAATGTGCAGATTGTGGACTGCAGAGTTGTAGGAGTACTCATGAGTCTCAGTACGTAGGATCCACCAACAGTGGACCAGCGCGCAGCTCATTGTGTAAGATAAGCTGCCAGCACTGGAGAGGAAGCCGGGGGTGCTTTATCTATGGCTCTCCGACACAATTGACATTGCCGTCCTCAAGCCAGGGGATATGGGGACACCTTGTGAGGATGAGGGATATGTGCAGAATGAAGTTTGCTTTGTTCACATTTGTCACTGAGTCACTGTCCCATAATCAGTGAAAACATCAAGGAGACCCTCTACAAAGACGTATTGCTCTCAGGCTCCGTGGCAGTGTTCAATGTGCTAAATGGGACGTCATATGGACCCACACAAGGGCTACCCTTGCCAAACCAGAGTACAGAATGTATAAATATTGGTAATGCAAACACTTATGGAACTGGGTATAATGATCAGGTGTCACATGTGTCTCTTGTAACAGTGCAATTGTTTTTCGTCAGCACATCTAGAGATATCATCACAATGTGTCTATTTCACTTGGTGTCCCCATACATCTGGCATTTAAAGTCAGAATGCCATTAGTAGCAATGTGTGTAGGGTACTGGGAAGTGTGGGGATGCGTTTCAGGGGTAGTCTGCCCATAAGTGGCCCACCAACACACATCCTGGAGTATTCACTTGGGGGGGGGGGGGGGGGGCTATGGCCCTCTAAGCAATGGACTGCCATTCAATGTTCATGCATCATGACAGTAAAATATGAGCACTCAACACCTCCATCCCAGGGCAGTATCCAAGGGGAACAATGAGCAATCAGTGACAACATCTACCTACAAAGGGTAACTTGGCACTTATACCCATATTCAACTCAGACAGGGCAAGGTTAGGTGGAGGGAACGTGCCCTGTGATGCCAATAGGTTTTGCGTATGCCAGTGTTCTCCTAGCAGCCATTTCAACAATCAGTCATGAAAAATCAGTGGTACACAGCAAGCTTCAGCTAACACATAATACATCCTCAACTTTTATCTGGCAACTGTTTTTGCATACTCACATCCACCTAATCTCCACATGTGTACATTTCAACATTACCTGTTGCCCTGCATAATCTCTACTCATGTTGGTCTGACCCCTCTCACATCCACCTCAAAGTACATGCTCATCTCTCAACCTATCCATCATACACAAGCTCTTCATAATCACCCTCTGGTGCAGCTATCCTGAAAACTATTTCTGCCCTCCAGGCTCCACCCTTGTACTCTAACTCTCCCATCCAGACTCTCACAATCTCACACTGGCGCTGCCTTTATTAAATCCACACCTACATTCACAGCACCACTCTTTATCACTATGTGTACGACCCCTCTCCCATACATGATATTTATTTACAAAATGTAATGTACTCATTACCTCCTGGCAGTTCGGGCTGAACTGTTCCCATTGGGCGCAGGGTCAAGACTGATTTGCATATGGCTGGGTCCATACTGGAATGGCATGGTGAGCAAAAAACGATGGATTTAGGCCCAGATCTCTGTACTGGGGTGAATGTATGACATTGTTCTGCATTCTGTCCATCAAGTGTTCTTTTTGCATTACCTCCTCAGCATACGTAAAACGTGTCATGTCAAATGTACACCTCTCATCACCATTTGGACCCTCACTAATGTCTTGGACTGCACTTTCATCACAATGTGCAGCATCACATCCAACTCTGACATTCACACTCAACACCTCACCACATCTCTCATCCAGACACCATCCATTGCTCAATGAGTATGTCCTCATTCATTCGTATCTCGCCATTCACTCACCCTACTGTGCTTTACTTCTACTGATAGTCATTTCACAAACTACTGCATCCACAGATTCCAAAACAACATACATCAACTGGACAACACCCCACATCTCCCCATGCAGCACCCTAACTTACAAAACTGGTGTATACCCTTGTTGACATACACTTATCCACTTTGTTACAATCAACAAGTTTAAACTTGTCTTACTGTGGCCCTGTCACATCCACATCTCAGTTCCATGCTCCATACCTCCATTGACTTCGGAACTTTAAAAACTACCTTTATCAGTGACACTGCCCTGTCAAAGTCATCTCTCACCATTGTGTCACAGACTACAGCTCTCATCTCCTGCCAGACTCCAAACTTGTCTAGCTGGTTCAACCTCAATCACATCTACCTATTCCAAGCATACCTTGCCCAGGCTTTAACCAGTCTTACAGGTCACACACTCTGATTCCCACAGCCCAGCATTTCAAAACATTCACATTGCAAGAATGAGGATATTTCACTTCTCCTATACACGAACTGCCTTTGAACTTAACTCCTACCATTCACTGTTATAAAAATCCTAACTTGTCCTGCACCCATTACATATAACTCTCCACAACATTACCAAAATGGAAACACAAGTCTCTCTCACCTCAACCCTTGTTATTCTAGCTCAGCCCACACATCATCAACCTTGCAAAACACATCTGCAGCTAGGCCTCAAGTTCAACCTCCTCCCCTGTCTGTCAACTTAGTTCATGGGTGTTACACCAGCACCTGTAGCATCTGCACAACAGACAAGCCCACAACACTTCTGTGCACTCATAGTCCACTCGGCTTACCAAATGTAGCACAGGGCAATATAACAACACTCCAAGTTCAGCTGTATGTTATCTGGGACAGCATCAAGCATAGCTCAAAAGTGCACCATTGTCATCTATGCACAAATGAAAATCTACACACAAATCATATTCTCAACTTCAAATGATGTGTGATTAAAATTGTAAAGTCTTGGCGTGCACAAACGAAAAGATTGTCAGTGGAAAAGTGTGCAAAAAGAAAAATCTCAAACATTCTCAACTCTTCCCACTTGGAACTCACCCCTGTTGAGCAGTGGTCAAAGTGCTACAATCACATTTTGCTTGTCTGACTTCAGTTGTGGGGGTGGACCATAGTATTCCCCGATGTTTATCCAGGCAGGGGCAGAGATTGCTGCGGTGCATTGTCATGTTGGAAAGCCACACCTTCTTCTGTGTCACATGAGGGGGCTATAAGGGGCATTGGACGACCAAGCACACACAAATGTCATTCACTCAGAATGCTCTAACCGGACTTGACAAAGCCTAGCATTCTCAACCAGACAATTAGATGGACACTTAAAAATACCCTTTGAAATTAATAGACTTTGCCTAAATGTCTAAAACATAAATTAGACACAAAGACCATGCAGCACCCAGCATTGTCCCTGAACAACTAGATGAAAATCTTGGACACAACAAGCACAATCCACTCCTGACAGTATCGTCACAACATCAAATACATATGTATCTAAGTCACATGTGTGGCTCCAAACTGATATGACTAGTACAGCCTTTGGCAAATACAAACTGTCTGCCATCTTAGGTACAATGTTAGGTGTGTCATATCCCATCTCTGAATCATATGCCTGAAACTACAACAGTTAGAACTTGGGACTGTATGTGAAATGCACTAGCAAGTTAAGCAGTTGGGTGGAAAAGGTAGACACATACTCATGATACATCATATCCCTAAGACAGAGGTCTTCTAACTTTTTGATGCTGAGACCCCCTGTCAAAATTTTCAGGCTTGAGGACCCCCTCCTGACAAAAAGTTCTAAAACGTGGTACTCCATATCATTGACAAGCAGAAATGCCCTGCAGTTGGCACGGCAAATCATTTTGATGGTGGGAAAATAATATTAAACATTGTTTAGCAAATCAAAGGTTTGTGCATGACTGTGGTTTGGAGTCACAGGCTTACTACACAGTTCAAACAGAAAGTCTCAAAAACTAATTGCCCAAAAATGCACAACAGTACTCTATTTTTCCCAAACAAAACATATTTTGACAAAACCTATTTGGATGATAATACATTTCTGAACTAATGTTATGGGTGTGCCTGTTTTTCTCCTGAGAGACGGTCAATTTGTGGATGTATTTTTGCTACTGGCATGATCAGGTTGTGCTCCACCTCAAGTCTTGAACAGGACTTAGGGCCAGATGTATCAAAGGGTTTTACCCATTCTGTGTCTATGGGTTGTCTAAGCCAAATTCCCCCAATGACATTTTGCTGAATGGCATCTGGAGAACGCAGTCACACTGGACCTCAGTTAGGTCTTTCTGAAGGTGAACTGGGAGATGAGTACCTACATCCTCTAGAAAAGGTTGAAAGACCCAGTCATTGTCATGATCAGTGTCCTCGGGAAAGTACTTTTCTAAACTGTCTCTAAGAGAAGTCACGTGATTTCTTATGACCTCAGCAGCACTTTCAAGTTCATATCCTGAATCCTCAACAGCTTCTGCTAAATATGAGAAAGCCTCAAACCCTTGAATTAGTCTTCTCCACAACTCTAGCTTATTCTTGAAAGCAGATATTTTTTTGTACATTATGAAAGTTGTACTTTCAGCTGTTTGCAAAGACAAATTCAAGGAATTTATTTTATCAAAGATGTCTGCAATGTATCCTAAAAGCACAAGCCAACAGGATTACACAACTATTCTGCTTTGTGTGGGTCCAATTCTAGAAGGAATTGCCTTACTTCATTTCTCAATTCAAAAATACAATTGAGAACCTTCCCTCTGGTTAACCATCGAACTTTTGTGTGGAAAAGCAAACCATCATGTTCAGCCCCCATTTCGTCACACAAAATTGGAAACAGACAAGCTCTAGTGGGGTGAGCCATTATGAAATTAACAATTTTCACTGCACAATTCAACACATCGCCAAGTTCCCTATCCATGTTTCAGACTGCAAGGGTTTCCTGGTGTATCATACAGTGGGCCCATAGAATATGAGGAGCCACTTTCAAAACTTTGGCTTTTAAACCTGCCCTAGCCCCACACATGGAAGTAGCACCTTCCTTACAGATCCCAACACAGCTGTCCCATTTTAAACCATTGGAGCACAGGAAGTCATTGAGAATATCAAACCGGGTTGATACTGTTGCCTGTCTCTTGATTGGTTTACAGAATAAAAAATCTTCCAATATTACAGTTTTGTGGCAGTATCTGACATAAGCAATTAAATGAGCTTCCTTAGATAAGTCAGTCACTTCATCCAATTGCAAATCAAACAAACTCGATTTCAAATGTGCAAGGAGCTGTTTGTGGATATCCTCTGACATGTCAGAGATGCGGCCGCAAATTGTGTCTGAGAGTTTTACCATTTTCAACTTCTCCGCAGCTTTGTCACCAAGCATTGTCCTGGGCATGTCAAGCATTACAAGATGAATCACTATTTCCACATCTGTAAAAGCCTTTTTGTTTTTGGCAATGTGGTACGCCACTTGGTACGATGCTTTCAAGGCATTTGTTGGCGTGGAGACCACATTTCACACAGACTCTTTTTGGTGGATGATGTCTTCCAGCTTTCTGGCGAAAAAAATCTGTATTCTTTTCTACCAGTGACCTGTGTTTAGGTTCCAAGTGTCGCTTTAATTTGTTTGGTTTCAGACTTTTGTTAGCCAAGGTCATGCAACACACCACACATTGTGGTCTAATTTCACCATTTATGGTGACGCAGATGAATCCAAAGTCCAGGTAGGAGGTATCATACTTCCAAATTTTTGCAGCTCTTTTCTCACCATCTGTTTTGGACATTCGTTTGAGTGCACTACCATCTTTTGGCATCAGGAAAAGATCCATGTCAAATGTGTTTGACCTATGATACAAAATTCCTAAGTTCAATATTAATGATTACCACAGACTTGCTGCTGCATGCAGTATAGTTGTTTTAAAAAAATGTTGCAGTCCTCAATATGTCTTCAAAATCTTCTTATCTTATCTAAAATGCAAATAGCACATTAGGTCCCATCCACATGCTTAACTCTGAAATTGCAGCTGGTCCTGGCTTCCATTACGTGAGCTGGGTTGTGGGCCATTACCAAGGTTCCCCTTTCCTCCTGGTTTCTGACTTGCATGGGGGCGCAATTCACATTCAGTGGTCATGAAGACTTCCCTGCTGTATTCTGATGATTAATATCTACCAATCACAAAAACCCCATTCAAAGAGTTGGAACTCTCTCCCTGACAGGTTGGTGCCTGGCCATCATCTCCTTCATGACAGCTTGAGATGAAAGCTTGCAAAAATTATCTCCACTTTTGTCACCTATAGACATGATTTCTGAACCTGGCGACCAGGTTCGCACTCTCTGGCTTCCGCTAGTGCCACCAAGTGTTTCCTCCCCTTTCACTCATCACTGGGCCTCACTGAGCTATAAGGGATATAGCACGGAGTGGACAATGACGTTTACTGCATGTGAGGGCAGTGTATATAAGATCAAATAAGTCCCTTGATTGTAAAGCGGGCACTCATTTTAAACCTATAATGGATTGATCTGTATAGGTGTTTTTCAAGTAATGGTAGACTGCATTCATTTGTGCTTCCTGCAGAAAATATTTGTGGAAGTAGCACAGAAATCAAGAGTAAAAACACTCCAACAGACCAGAAAGGCAAACAAGCAGCAAAAAAAGTCCCACACACTGAACTGACTGGCTACCCCTTTGGGCACTGCCTGACTGCCCTATAGTCAGGGCAACTAGAATTATGAGGCAGGGGAGGACCAAATTAAGTGGCCAGTTAAGTGGCCGTTTTAAACTTATAAAGACCAAGCTATACAAGTGCTTTGTAAGGTATGGGAGACTCCATGCATTTGTGCTTCCTGCAGACAATATTTGTGGTAGTAGCACAGAAATCAAGATTGAAACAGTCCACCAGACCATAAAACAGGCCAGCGAGCAGATAAAAAGAAAAAAAACACTCATTGACCTGACTTGTCACCCCTTTGGGCACTGCCAGACTGCCCTATAGGCAGGCCAACTAGAATTATGAGGCAGGGGTTCACCAAATTATGTGGCAGGGCTGACTAAATTGTGTGGTAAGAAAATGTAAATAATGGTTTGAGGCATATGAGCTGTAGATTGTATACTTTAGCATAGATTGCCATCTGGTGTTAGGCTCAGATGTTTGCTCTTTGTTTTTGTCAAAGAAGTCTTTGCAGTCACAGGATAGGTGACTCCTCCTTATAGTGATAGTGCGCATAGGCATCAACTCCATCTTCAGATTGTTTTTTCCACCATCGGGTTCGGATGTAAACAGCTGCGCTCCGTGTCGGTATCGTATTTGATTCCCCTTTGTCGGGCAACCCTTCACCTCTAGACGGTATTGTGCTCCATGCCACTCCTCGACGTGGATACAACACAAA
Organism: Lissotriton vulgaris; assembly: GCF_964263255.1. Taxonomy (NCBI): domain Eukaryota; kingdom Metazoa; phylum Chordata; class Amphibia; order Caudata; family Salamandridae; genus Lissotriton; species Lissotriton vulgaris. Next base: position 437,275,980 of record NC_141685.1, on the reverse strand, counting down.
ATCTCAACACCTTCGATTCCGGTCGTCGACGTGGGCCGTTGTGCCTATCCGCTCCATCAGGTTTACAGCTAATGGAAAGAACTCCATTCAAAAATGCCCCCTGTGTGGTGCCAAATTCCCACACACTGAACACGAGGACAAAGATTGCCCAGCCTGCGCTTCATTTCGATCGAAGAAAACCATACGTGATCCCCGGGCTCGACGTCACGTCATGTCTCGATCCACTACCTCGGTGCTGGACAACATCTTCGGTGCAGGCTGCGATGCTCCCGAGGAACAAGAACCGGACAATGAAGACATCAGCGTGTCTGAGGCCGACAAATCAGAGGCCGAAGATAAGACGGTTACTCCCGTGAGTACCCATATTGACAACCCGAGCTCTTCTCAAAAAGATAAGGCTCCTGTAACACCTTCGCCTTCCGGCTCAGGTTGACACCGTGACAGAAGTTTCGACTCCCCGCCTTCGGGCTCAGCTCCGCGGTCCAAAGACAAGCCTTCAGGCAGCTCGGGACCGAGCCAGCCACGCATCGGTACCGAACTTCCATCCCTGGTACCGAAACCCAAACATTCGGCACGAAACACCAGCAGGATAAACCCTCGGAGACGAAACCAGACCACAAACCTTCGGAGCCGAAAAAAGACACTAAATCCTCTGAGCCGAAAAAATCCTCTGAGCCGAAAAAAGACCACAAATCTTCAGAGCCGAAAAAGTCCTCGTAATCCACAGCTCCTTCAAAGCAAAAGGACACTAAGATCCCTCCTAAAGCTTTGATATCAAGGCCAAAACAACCAAAATCATCGGTGCCAAGCAGGGATACTGGATTAGAAGATTTATTTTAACAAGATCCAATGGACCCCAAACAAAAAACCCTTCATATTGACCCTAAAACTGATCATGTCAAAACAGATTTATCAAAAAAGAGTTCTTTGTACTCCCCAGAAGAACCCAAGGTACCCTTAAAGAAAAGAGACTTGGGAACTTCTCCAGCCAGACCCTTCTCTCCTCTAAACATCCCCACAACACCACTTTCTCCAGCACACTCTCCAGTGCTTCCATATTCACCTATACCACAAGACGATGATGATGATCACCTTGGGGGTGGGGGTGGAGATGAAAACCCACAAGAAGATAATGATGATGACACTACCGTCCCACCACCTGATCATTTGGGGGATTATGATAATCCACCAGATGTCCCAGATCCAGACTCCAACCCATCTAGGCCATCCCCCCTGACAACAACATAGGTTTTGCACAGCTCATAAATAGACCCACAGGAGGAAGATTTCTTGTTAGAAACTATCACACTGTCACAAAAATCAACAAGCCTTTTACTCATGTTAAAAGGCATCATCAAACATGCACCTGACATTTTTAAAGATCCCGTCAGAGCTAGGATTGAGAAAAAATATAAACCAGCTCCCAATGATCTAACTTACATTAAAGCACAACTCCCTCTAGAATCCTTAGTTTTGTCAAATGCACGTAAACGAGCAAATTCCCAAACATCAGGGGATGCCCCACCTCCAGATAAGGAGTCTGAATCATTAGATGCACCTAGCAAATGCATTACCTCACAACCAGGAAATCATTAACTATTGCCAACACACAAGCTTTGCTGGCCAGATATGATATGGCTCATTACGACAAGCTGGAAAAACTCATACAACATCTTCCCGATCAGTATAAAACCAAAGTAAAAGACAAATTCTCCAGTAAGGTTGCCGCCTGCAATTCACTTCAACTCCCCCATTCATACCACCCAAACAACGTCCAATGTCCATAGAACTGTTAAAACAAGAGGTTCTCTCCTTATTGGAAAAACATGCAATGGAACCAGTCCCTTTACCTTATCAAGGAACAGGGGTTTACTCCCTTTACTTTCTGATCCCAATGAAGAATGGTACTCTCAGACCAATGCTGGACCTCCGACCGTTAAATCTATACATACAGTCGGACCCCTTCCACATGATCACTCCCCAACAGGATCTCCCGCTGCTCCAACAGGGCGATTTCCTTGCTACTCAAGATCTCAAGGACGTCTACTTTCATATTCCCATTCACCCCGCTGACAGAAAATATCTACACTTTGTAGTGGACGGACAGTGCTATCAATTCAAAGTCTTCCCATTCGGAGTGACTACAGCACCCCGAGTCTTCACAAAATGTCTTGCAGTAGTTGCATCTTATTTGCGCAGACAACATATTCACGTGTTCCCTTATCTTGACGACTGGCTCATAAAAGCCAAGTCACACACACACTGTGTACACGATACACACAGAACAATCCAGCTGCTCCACGACTTGGGGTTCACAATAAACCTACCAAAGTCACACCTTCTACCGTCCCACCTCATTCAGTATCTAGGTGCCACAATAGATACCTCAAAAGCCCTTGTATACCCCAATCCAGCCAGGATAGCAAGCATGCAAGCTCTCATATCAAAATTCCAACCCCAGCACTCCCTTCCAGCTCAAGTGTTCATGCAGCTAATAGGGATGAGAGCCTCTTGCATTCTCATCATTCCGTATGCAAGACTTCAAATACTTCTCCTACAAGAATGTTTAGCACATCAGTGGAACCAAGCTCAGGGTCAGTTAACAGATCTGGTGTTGGTGGACAGCCACATGCATCGCTCTCTGCAGTAGTGGGACACACAAAACCTATCCAAAGGGCGGCCTTTCCTCGACCCGGTCCACAGATAGTGCTAACCACAGACGCATCGCTCACCGGCTGAGGAGCTCATCTACAAAATCAAACCATTCAGGGTATATGGACTTATCAACTAAAACAGCTCCACATAAATCACCTGGAGTTACTGGCGATTTTTCTAGCACTAAAGTCTTTTCAACTTTTGCTACTAAGCAAGGCTGTATTGATCCGTACAGACAACATGACAGCAATGTATTTGTTATAAAGTTAAAAGACTCTGAGGCAAGGTAAGTTCAATGTCTTTATTCTGTCATCCAACTCTCCGAACTGACAAACTTCCCAACGTTCTAAGGAGAACTCACAGGAACATTCCAAGTGGAAGGAGGGAGGAGAGGGGAAAGGATTGTACCAAAGGTATGAGAAGGAGAGAGATTACAAAACATCTCCCTTTGCAGGGCAAGGGTACAATAAAACAGGAGGGTGCTAGAAGGGGGAACACATTGCTGTTAAGGAGAATATATATATATATAAGTCATATGAGATGCAACACATCTTGCTTTTTCAAAAGAACCAGAATACAATAAAATGTACTGTAGGTTACAAAAGAGAGAGAGGCTAGATACTTAATTGGGCAATCGGATCTCTTCCCCTGATGGAAGCAAAAGGGGTTGCTCCAGTTATCAAATCAGAAGAGGTGTGATATGCCCAAATGCCTTCTCTTACTGTTTTGTCTACATCCATATTATTGGTAAAGGCTAGTTGCATGAGATTTCTTACCAGGGTTACAGATTTACCCATGAGGTCAATGTTCCCTTGACCTTGCAAAGTGGTTTCCTCATGCTTGATGCCTTGATCATTTAGGAATGCCATCATTTCAATAGAGGAGAACTTAATACCACTGTTGGTGACTATGCAAGCGGGCACACCTTCACATGCGAAAGACTCTCTAAGGAAATCAATGAGGGACTTGGTCGAAACCCCATGAACAAATTTGTATTTGATCCAGTGAGATGTGTAGTCCACCAGTATGAACAGAAATCTCTTCAGAACTCCCAATCGTTCCGTTGGACCGATTATTTCTAATCCTAACTTAGTCCACGGAGTTTTAGGAGCTGCAGAAGGATTTCTCCCTGGAGCATTAATTTCCTCTCCAGGACCCATTTTGACACTATCAGATCCAGAAACAGAGCTTTGGTTCTTAATTATGTTCACTTCCGTGGGACGTACATCGCAGGCATTATTGACTACTTGGTGGCCTCTACCGGAAAACACTTCGGATAGATTAGGTAGTTTGCTGTTGATTGACTCCTCCCACTCAGCTAATTGGACCTGATCTTTAATATTGGGGTCGAGAACAATCCCCAACTCTCTTTGGTGATGCCAACCCAATAGATTGGAGCCCTTGCTTACCATGTACACTTTGCCCCACATGGATCTCACTTTGAATTAAATACCCGCCATCATCATCCCCACTAACGGGATGTTTTCTTCGGCATACCCTACAGCTGAAATATAAGGTTCCATAATGTTGAGACTGGAGGTATCAAATATCTCTTTTATGACATCCATATTAAATAAAGTAACTGGTGCACAGGAATCAGCAAACACCTCAACAGGCTTATTATTCACCAGGATGGTACTATTTGGATATTCAATGGACCTGTGGTCAAAGAATTTTTCTTGATAACTTGGGGAAGTTTGACAACCTCTAGCTTTGACTTGGAACACATACTTAGGAGTCACATCACTTTCACTGTGTACTACTTTCACTTGTTGGTTCCCACTGTTATTACACACTCTGCCCAAATGCCCCTTCTTATTACACTTAGCACACGTAACATTGCGGGCAGTGCAACGTACATCATTGGCAAGGTGATTGCTGCTGCCACACCTATAGCACTTTAACTAATCTTTTTCTTTGACTGGATGGTTTTCCTTGGTCTCCCTCGGTCTGACCTTGAGCACTTCATTATTACTGTGGTTGCCCTGTACATCGTTGCTATTACAGACATTGGCAAAAAGCTCATTAGGAGCCTTCATCTCTTTAATACACTTAGCCGTGTGTTCTACCGATATTGCAATATTGACCGCTTCTTTTAATGTGGGGTTTTTCGCAAGAAGTTTTTCTTGGATGCGACTATTGTTCGTGCACCTGACTAGTTGGTCCCTGATGAGTGAGTCAGTAAGTTCACCAAAGTCACATAGTTGTGTCAGGTCTCTAAGTGCTGCTATATAATTAATGACCAACTCCTGTTTGCCTTGGATGCGAGTAAAGAACTTATGTCGCTCCAAAACTACATTCACCCTGTCACCAAAATGTGCTTCTAACTTTAAAAGGGTAATCTTAAACTCATCATCCTCGTCCTCCTCTAACCCAGGTTCAGGTAAGGTGTTATAAATTTTCCTACCCTGTATACCAAGGTTGTGCAGCAATAGATGTTGTTTGCGGAGTGCCGAATGACTTTGGCCTCCTATGGCAATGAGGTAAGAGGCGAATAAATGTATCCATTCCTTCCAGTGGATTTCTGGTTCTCCGATCTCGTTTAGGAATGGAGGAGGTTGACTTATACTTTGTCCATCCATAGTGGTGAGGGAAGGCTGTATTAGACACTGCAAGGGAGAAACAATGACTGAAAGGGACTGCAGGAATGCTACCTAGGGGATGAGGGGGAGGCCTACTACACGGGCCAGGAGAAATAGCTGAAGGTTTACTTCTAAAAGTAAAACTACCAGAAGTTAAGATCAATCTCAGAACCTCCAAAGTATGCACTGTAGCAGTCACCTAGACTATAATAACTTAATAGAAGCACACAGAAACTTAGCTTGTAAATAAAAGTACACATTAAGTAAAATACTTACATACACTCTAAAAATAGGAGCATGCAGGCAGAATCTTTTACAGCAGTAGATATGCTATCCTGACTAAGCAGCAACAAGGATATACTCATCAGAGAAACGAGGCAAAACCCAGTTGCAATTGGAGGGGGGAGCGATTAAATCATAGGTGGAGGGGGGGTCACACTTGTATACACATAGATTCAAAGAGACCTGTAAATAAAATGTGCATGTAAGGGAGCGCTACCACTCAGAAATTGTGAAATACCTGGACAGAAGATGAAATTAAGTAGAATCCACGCTGCACAGACTAGTAACGTAAAACCAATGTCACTGGGATAAATAACAAATCTGCCCCACAAGTGGTATCAAAGCAAAGTAAATTTAAGCAAATTACAACTACACAGACTTGATGCGTAATGCTGATGTCACTGAAGTAAGTAGCAACCCTGCCATTACAAGAAGCGTAATAGAAAGTACGTAAATTGCATAAGAGATTGCCTTCTGTGGAAAGGTGTGCGTGTCACCGTAGGAAACGCACAAAGCACATATGAGGAGTCTAGCGGGTTTCTACTAATTGTACAATGGCTTCTGTAAGGATGGTGTGTGTATCACTAAAGGAACGCACCATAAGGGGTTCTGTCCACAAGATGACAAGGTGAGCAGTTAACTTGGAGAAGCTTTAGCCATCAAAATGAGATGCATCCACGTTGAAAGGTGTGAATGGGTGAGCGTATCACCGAAAGACCTTAACAGCAGGTGTACAGACACACAAAATTAACCCCCTTAATAGAAGCGCAGACTTCAGCATCATAAATAAATTGAAAGGTCTTACTAAGTCGTTGCTGAGCTAGAGGGGTAGAAGTAACAGAAAGATGGCGATGATGAGGGAAAAAACTCATTGAAACCCGGCCATGACATGGTTGGTGCGCTGGTTCCTTCTGACAGGAAACTAACAGAAACCAGGCTGCGGGGTGGCTGGAGCGCCTGGAGCATCTTCCTGAGAGGAACTGACGATCTATGGAGAGCCGGCTGAGGGAAGCGAAGCACCGTGGCACGTATCTTGAAGGTTTGTAGGAAACGGGCCACCTCAAAAGAACAGCCGTGGCACAGTAACATACACAAGCCGAAAGAAGCTGCAGATTCTGTATGAAGCAGGCTGCCTCACGATGAAAACTGCGGTGCAGCACAGACGCCGGCAGGGCACCAGAAGATTTACTGGAGCTGAGAGTGGAGCCCGGCTTCTGCTGACAGGATTTTCACAAACAGAGCTACTGCTGCGCAGGCTAGATGGCAACAAGGAACACCACAGAGCTTGCCTGGAAAACACTGTCTCCGCAAAGCGCCTGCCTCGGTTTGTGTTCTGCTTACAGGATTTTCTCAAGGGAAAGTTGCAGCTGCGCAAGCTCGAGGAACACAGACAGAGGTACCAAAGGTATGAGAAGGAGAGAGATTACAACAGTATTACATACAAAAGTAGGGGGGCCACACTCTCTTCAGCTTTCACAACTAGCGCAAGGCATATGGAGATGGGCCATTCCTCAAAACATTTACCTTCTCACAGAACATCTACCAGGAGTACACAATTAGATCTCGGATCTACTCAGTCGTCAAACACAGCAGATCCATGAATTGGAAAGTATCCTCAAGTTCTTCTTCCATTCTTTCACATATGGGGTCATTGAGCCATAGATTTGTTCGCCACACACCAAAACGCAAAAAGCCCAAGCTTCGCTTCCAGATATCCACACCCATTGTCCAAAGGCAATGCACTATGGATGAACTGGTCAGGCAGATTTGCATACGCTTTTCCAACTCTCCCGCTCATTCCGTTACTGGTTTCGGAAGCTCAAACAACACTCCCTCACAATGAACCTAGTTGCTCCAACATGGGCACGCCAAACATGGTTCACAACCCTGTTGGAAATTTCAGTAGTGCCTCTTCAAAAGCTACACCTCTCCCCCAAATTCCTCACTCAGAACCATGGAGAGATAAGACACCCAGATCCCAATCAACTCAATCTCACGATCTGCCTCCTGAAGTCCTGGGGGCCTATTCACAGAGCTAACTTAGGACAAAATCCTAAACTTACTACTTTTGGTATTCACAGAAGTTAGGATTTTGTCTTGAGACAGACTTAAGACAGACTTAAGACAGACTTAAGTTAGGATTAAGCTTTAAGTCTGTCTTAAGACAAAATCCTAACTTCTGTGAATACCAAAATTAGTAAGTTTAGGATTTTGTCTTAAGTTAGTTCTGTGAATCGGGCCCCTAGAGTTTGGCTATCTTAATCTCCCGCTAGACTGCATGAACATCATTAAAGAAGCTAGACGTCCTACTACTAGAGCATGCTATGCAGCGAAATGGAGGAGATTTGTCATTGTACAAATAACAAAATCGATCCAAAAGATGCTTTAGTCCAAAATATAATCTGTTATTGTGGTGTGGCCTGAGCCTAGTTTGTGTACACTGTTATGTTAGCTTGAGCTTATTAGAAGTTTAAACACCTTTTTGCTGCTTTTGCACACGACACTGCATATAACTGTTTTTGTAAGTTAAGCTGCGTGAAATGCTTTTCATGAGAAAGGCTTGTTTTCGGCTTCCCTAGACTTACATTGCGTCCCTTGTCTGCACAGTGAGTGCTCAAGGATCCAAGGTTATCATAACAAGGTAGCTGTTGTTCGAACTAATCGGTTCACGTTTTTACACATAACATACATCCAGCTGCAAACCAGAGATTCTGGCGCCTTTAATAACACACTGTAAGCATGATTTCAGGCACTTGGAAGAATTCCGTTTCCAGAGAGAAAGTGCTTTCGCAGATCCTGATGTGATTTGCTCCTGCTGATCTTATAGGTATGAGGTCCCCAGACAAGCCAAAGAGACCTTCTATATATTATAAAACATAGTTCCTAGCTAGGGAGGGTGATTTACTAGGCGCTATAGTACCTATTTCCACCATCATTATAATATGATTTCTCCTTTTTTGTTTTATGGAATTGTAACAATGCTGATCAATATATAATTTCTAATCATATGTCTGCTTATGTTTTTTCCAATTCTTGCTGGCTGCCGGCTCATTCAGCCATTTTGCAATCCTTGCAGGCTGATCTTTTAAAATCTAAATTCTTGTTGACTCGTGATAACCGCACCAACCTGGTGATAAGAATCATACCAGGGGCGGTGTGGTTCACGTACCTCACATGTAATGAGTGTCACACAGTCCCTATCGCTTACAAGTCTCACTTGTACACTTCGTCTGAGTTGCGGTTTTCCACTGTGGAAAAAGTTTTGACAGCAGTGCAAATGATGATTCTTAAGGAGCGTGCACTGTCACAGGGAAAACGCATTTTGGTTGTTACTCCGTATCCTGCCTTGGAGGCAGTGACGAAAGCCAATGTATCAAATTCAAAAGCTTTGCACCTGAGGTGGATACAGTGAGCCACGCCCTTGATATCTCCTGATGTCATTTTTGATTCCTCTCTGCAGACTCAGGAGTTTTTGCAGTATGAATTCGTTCATCCTCCTCCTTTGACCATGCGGCCATTAGAGGATTTCCTCTGTATCATTTACACTGGCGGTTCTACACAAGCGAATATGGGTTCAAGATACGCATATTCTTCGGCCTGCGCAATAGTGGTTGGTACTATGGTGGATGGTGAATTCAAGTCTGATGTTGTGCATAGGCAGACATTAGGGGACTGTAACGCCCACTTGGCAGAGCTTCATGCTCTGATGCTTGCACTGGTGAACGTAGATCCCAGTGTGACTACTCTTATCGTAAGTCACTCTTACTACTGTGTTCAATCATACAATTTATCCTTTTGGACTCAAAATGACTATCCTGACTCCAAAGGTCGCACAATAAAACATAAAATGATCTGGGTTCCAGTGGCTGAACTTAAAGAACGGCTCCTACTCGTCTTTGTAATTCATACTCTTGGTCACCAGCGTGTAGGAGTTCACGCTGTTGGCAACAGTCTTGCTGATGAAGCGGCCAAGAAAGCAGTTGCAACATGTTCAGTAGCAGCAGTTACACGTTCCAAATGTAAGATTGATGATGACATCTTGGCAGCTATTGTCGCAACAGAGAAGGGAGGTAATTATCCGAAAGTTTTCCCTTCAAAATACTCTTATAATTTAAGTCCTGATAAAGTTCCTTATGTGAGAATTAACGACATTGGTGACAGGTTGGTACCCAACGCGGACTGCAGGCAGACTTTGATTACAGCGGCTCACGAGGGCCTGGCCTCTGCTCATGCCAGCTTGTCAGCTACTGTATCTCTCCTATAACACCGTTACTGATGGCGCTGATTGTACAAACAAACGTGTGATTATGTCCTTCATTGTGAGGTTTGCCAGCAGATCAAACCTTCTGCTGCACGCCCGCCCCAGACACAGTTGTACATATCTAATAAACCACTTGCGTGTGTTTATCTAGGTCACGGCGGTCCTTTCTCCTCTGATACTGTGTATAAGTACATCTTAGTTGCAGTTGATTTGTGCACGCGCTTTGTGTGGTTGTGGCAGCAAAACAGCGCTGATGCTCAAACTGTCGTAAGGGATTTGCGTGTCTTTGTGGGAATTTTTGCATGCAGTACCTTTCATTTGGACCAGGGTCCAGCGTTGGCCTCTAAGGCATACAAGGATGCCATGCGTTCATTGGGGGTCCAAGTCAAATTTTTGTCTCCATATCGGCCTGAGGGCAATAGTGTTGTGGTGCAGATGAACCGTGACTTAAAGCAATGCCAGACACTGTACGCGAGCCAACAGAGCAGGTCGCCCCAGCGAAAAAGTCCGCTTTGAAATCTATCAACGAACTGAGAAGTCGTTTGTTTGAACTGAAGACCAATGAAAGGCCGATCCCCCTTTCAGTGTATACGCGACGCAACCTAATGCGAAGAATTCCGACACCCGCAAGTCAATCCATTAACTGCAACGACATATGAGTGACATACAAGTCCAGTTTTGGCTCCATCCAGTCCGTGTTCTGAGGAGAACCCATAATAATATTGTGGTTCGAAATGCGAGTCCGGGACAAAGAAGAAGGGTGCCACTAGGGTCGGTAAAAGTTAATATGTTTTGTTATCCCTAGCTCTGCAACCCTACAACTCATTACCTCATCCCCGGCTTAGTAAGACAGGCAGGCATCACTTATGAATCGTTTGTCCGCCTGGCTTCTTGTACCCAATATGAAGGACTGGTTCCTAGCGCTAAATAATTGTTAGGTATCTGATTAAACTGTTGTTGGTGTGTTTTTTCTAAAAATTAACCGTTTTTTCTAAAAATCAACAGTATTGATTGTGTATATTTTGAACACTTGTATATTTATTGCACACTTTATTTGTTTGTATGTATTTTTCACTGTTCAATGACTGTTTGTTTGATGACATATACAAACCAAATGAAAAAATGTTTTTCTAAAAATAGATAAAAATGCTAAAATAAAATAGTTGATCCCCCAGAACTCTAAAGTCCAAAAAATAAATCTGTCTGGCTATTTTCTTTGTTTAGTACATTCAAGTGGTCCAAGCCAGTCTAGATTCAGGACCCAAACCTTTTCCTTTGCCCTCTTAAAGCAATCCTTGACAGCTAGGGTATTAGGTACAGGCCGGAACTGGCTCACCCACCTCAATAGCCTTCAGCGTGCACTTAATAATCTCCCTAGAAGGTCTCTGGGTTGGCGGACCCCATACGAAATGCTCTTTGGCATCAAAATGTTTGTTCCTGACTTTGCGGGTCCAGACATGGCGGCGGCCGCATCCTTTGACGTAGATGAACACTCTACTGTTTTACAGAATCTACAAAAGACCAGAGACAGTCTTTCAAAGGAACATTAGCCCTCCACATCTGATGCTGTGTTGCAGATTCCAGTAGTTGGTTGGCTGGCTACCCCGAGTAGGTGAACTTGTCCGAGAGAAGATTGAGAACAAGAAGGAATTTGTTCCCTCATATCGTGCTCCAGTTCCTGTGCTTGGCGTGCAGGGTACAAGAACAGTCATTTGACCTTCACTTCCTGGTCGAAAGGAAAACAGGTACATCTCTATTGACAATGTCAAACTACACAGAGTAGCTGATTCTTCTTAGTTTGACACCTGTGGTCTCCTGTCCATCGATGCTGAGAAACTCTGTTTTGGCTCCGGCACCTACCACCAGGCCTGATGTTGCCATTGAGATGACTACAGTTGCAAATCTTTTACTGCATACACCTGCTGGTGATCGTCTTATTGAAACTCAGTACACTTATCCCACTGACTTATCTATGCCCGATTTAGAGACCTGTGTGGCGTTTTTCATTTGACACTGCCTCTGCCACATCGAAGTACCCATCAAAAGTTTCAATTTTTGCTGTGTGGTTTAAAGAACATTTTTTAATTCCTCCATAGACTTACATTTGGCTGGTGCTTTTCAATTTTTTTGTTCATGTCCATTAGATTTGTGGTGTATTTTTTCCATCTTGTGAACGGACACTATGTTAAAGAAAGAACTACAATTAGACTAATTGATGGAACTTTGGCACCCCACTCCTCATCAGACAGAATAAAGAGCTACCAGACTTTCGTGAATATCACTGCTCAGCTTGTTTTGGATGGGATTGTATGGGATGCTGTTAAATTTCAAATACATGGTCCCACAGAGGTTATTAATGTCCCTAATGTACTTTGTGTTTCAATGGGGGATGTGGTTAAACAAAATATACACTCTGATGAGTGGTGTGACTCACTGGTTAGAGGCGGCAGACCCGGAAGCAGAGAACGGCACGGGAGCAGGGTTCAATTCCCGTTGCGGCAGGGTCGTGGACCAGGGTCAGCGGACTCGATAATTCTCGCCTCGGTGCCTACTCTAACCAGTGATCACACTCGGCAACTCTGGGCATTAGCTTGCCTCATCTCTACAACGGCCCCCCACATTCGCCGGGGATGCCTGGTTTCACCTTGGAGATACCCAGTAGGGACCATCTCACAGGGATAGCCAGGACGGGTTCCCCAGCGGTCTACAGCGCCAGGACGCCTCAGGGTAGCAGTGCGCTTTTCAAGACACATACATTACATTACATGATTGGGATATCCAGGCCATAGAGGCTTTGTTTTCTGATTTGAAATATTATGATGCTTTTGATGCGGAAGATTTGGATTTAGATTCTGCCATTTATTCTGATTTATTCTGTTTCCAACACTATGGCAATCACTTTCTGCATAATGCAAACACCTTTAAGAAGGTGGTTAATTACACACAGAGGAAAGTTTTTTTATTTTACTGATTTTGATCAGTCTAATCCTGTGGAATTTTATTTTAGGATGACTGAGAAGTCCTCTTCTAAGGTTAGGCTTACCCATACCAAATTAATGTATTCTAAGTCCTTTATCGACCAATTAGGTATAGGGGGCTATGAGCTGTAGAAAGATACTATTAATTTTAAATCTGTTTGGGTTCTAACAATTGGCAAGTGCAAGGCACTGAGGCTTTGCATCGTGCATGTCTCATCCCGAACCATATGTTGTTTCTGAATTCGATTATTTCACAAACCACCTGCTTTGGATTGGCTACTTCTAAAAAATGAAATGCTCCTGCGATTCCTGATTTGGGAGAATACTCCAATTGGGATAATTACACCAGTATGTCCCATAGTGATGTACAGATTCTGTTAAAAAATGCGTCCTTTAACATTTCCAGTTTGGATCCCCAAGGCTGGTTATTATGGCAAAAAAGTGCAGATTCATGCCAGAATTGTTTTCAGGGTTTTGTCCCCTGGCTATACACAGGTTCGGGTGGATCCCTGTTTTTAAAGCTCACATTCTGTCACTACCTATTCTGTAGGCAAGTTATGTCAGAACTGGCTCAAACACTCCACCCTAACATCAGTTAAGCTTCATTTATCTAAATTGAATTACAATGTTGATTTGAATGACTTTGTAAAAGGTCCTGTGAAAGGCAGATCCAAGAGATGGGTTTATGCTGTCTATAACGAACTTTGGAAACTGTCCCAAATTGAAGCTGCTTCTAGGTTGTGTGCTATTGATCAAGCTAATTCAGAAAAAGTGCGTGCAGTTGTAGATAATAGCATTAACACACGTTTTTCCCGAATTTACAATGTATATATGGTCACTCTCATTCCTTTCGACAACACACACGCTCTCGTAAGTGCAATCAATTCTGCTGCTTGAGCTGAATTATGTGGGATACGTGCAGTTTCAACAACCGTATGCAAAGTCGTGACAGCATATGCCGCAGTCGTATCACCATTCGGAAGCTTGAAGCATGAACCATCCACCCATAAGGTTCCGTCACACTTCACAAGAGGAGTATCTTTTAAATCTACTCCCCCTTTTGTTTTTCTTCTGTACTGAGAAAACAATTGTGCTGTTCAACGACATCTGTCTCAACTGAAATCGGCAACAACGTGGCTGGATTCAACGTATTGCACCTTTTTATGTGAACATGACTCGCTAACAGTGTCAACTCGTAACCTGACAATCGAGCACTAGTTAAGTGCTGTGTCTTGGTCCTGTTTAACAAAGTGTCCACCGCATGTGGAACCATCACAATCAACATATTATTCATCACTAATCCAGCAGACTGTCGGATAGAAACAGCTGCTGCCGCTGTGGCCCTCAAGCAACTTGGCAATGCCTTAGCTACCGGATCCAAAGTCAATGAAAAATACGCGCATGGACGCTGTTTGTCCCCGAAAGACTGTCTCAGAACTGACAATGCACAACTTTCTTTCTCAATAGTGTAAAGGGCTTACTGTAGTCGGGGGTACCCAACACAGGAGCCGAACACAATGCATCACGCAATTCGGAAAAACTTTTCTGACAATCTTCAGACCAGACTATTGAGCTATTTACGTGCACCCATTAGGGTAGAGTTCGTTGATCCAGACTACAACACCCACAAGTCAATACACTCAACAGAGCAGCCCATCGAAGGGTGACATTTTTCCTTGTGTGTGTATGGGTCAGAACAGCACGAAGACTGTCGAAGCCTCTGATGAAGTGCGGCAGCACAGAAACGTGTCAGGCATGCATAACTCGACACGAAAGCTGTTATTTGCATTAGCATGCCGGTTCCGTTCTTACCCTGGTGCTAGTGGATGTCTGAGTGTGTCTTTGTTCCGGTGGGGAACTTTGGAGCTTTTATATATATATATATATATATATATATATATATATATGTTAGAGCAAATGTCCCTTGCTGGAGGAGGAGCGACCATTCAGCTGGTGCCGGTGCCGAGTCAAGGACAAGACTCGTGAAACTTTCCAAAGCAATTGAAATAATACACCGCACTCTTCTAGGTTTTGATTAAGCTTCTTTAATCCATCAAGGAAAAACTTCCTCACCTACGCGTTTCAAACAGATTACTGTTCTTGCTCACGGTAGTTACAAGTCCATTTTTTCTTTTTACTATTTATACCCTCCTGCCCATATGGCAATTAGGATGCATTATGGGAGGGGTAGTTTATGGTGAAAACAAACCATGTCAGGTCACTTTTGCAAGTTATCACAGTCCAATTACTTGACTAGAAATAACATGTGATGGCTGAGTGCCTATGGTTTTAATGAAATAAAACCATTTACAAAGCGGATTGAGTTGTGGTCTATCTCGCTGTATGAGTGTACAGTTAATGTACATTCTGGGTGATAGCTGAGTGCTACACGTAGAAGTCAATGACTTGTAACTTGCTCCAGGACTCTGACATTATTTAAAATAAACGCTGTTAATAACAAACAAAACAAAAAGATTTTACTTTTACATATGTATTCAGTTTTACCCTATATATATTCGACTTCTAAGCATTGTGTACTCAAAGGAATCAAAACGTCTAGTTTAAGTTTCAAGTTTACATTTCAAATAAATGTTATTTTAGATTCAAACACTACTTCGTGAGAAAAATCTTTTGTCAGAAGAGATTGTCATATTTTAACCGGAGATTATCATACATCTAGTCATGTGATTGCATTAGACTCTTGAATAAGTCATAAATGTACATAAAGTTCTTCGTCCCCGTTCAATCCTTGGGGGCTCTTAGTTTTGAATTTTATTATTAGTTTTGACTCCAAACGTCTGAGTTTCTGTAGGCGATTACCTCCTCTCTCACTGTCTGGTATCATTGCCAGTCCTGAATATCTCACATTTAACCAGGTTTTATTCTTGTGAGTTGTGAGGTGTTTTGCCATAGCATAAGTTTGGTCCTTGTTCTGCATGGCCCTAATGTGTTCTAACATCCTTTTCTTTAGGGCACATATGGTCGATCCAATATATCTCTTGCCGCATTCACATTCCAGGAGATAAACAACATAATGGGATTCACAAGTGATCATAGTTTGAATTTCAAAGGGTTGGCCTTTCGGATCTGTTATGGATTTGAGATTTCTTCCGATTTTACATGCTTTGCAGGATAAGCATTTGGTGAATCCTTTTTGTCTTTTCTCTAGCCATGTTTCCTCTCTTTTGTTTATGAAATGGCTATTGACCAGAATGTCACCAATTGATGGTGCCTTCCTGAAAGAAAGTAAGGGGGCATCTCCTATGGTGTTTCCAATATCAGGATCCTTTTTCAATACACTCCAGTATTTGGTGACCGCTTTTCTTATGTTTGCACTTTCTTTTGAATATGTCAAGATGAGGCGTGGTTTCTCTTCCTTTGTTGTTTCAGTATTCTCTTTTTTCTTGACTATCAGTGTCTCAGTTCTGGTTTTTTCTCGTGCTCTTATTTCTCCTCTTTTTATTGTTTTCATCTTGTATCCCCTTTGGGAAAACCGATTGACTGTTTCTGCAAATTTGTTTTCCATTTCCGATGGTTCTGAACAGTTCCGTTTCATCCTTAAAAACTCTCCATAGGGTACATTTGATTTCAAGGATGTTGGATGAAAACTTGTCCCATGCAAGATACTGTTGGTGGAGGTTTTTTTGCGGAAAAGGGTCGTATGTATGATGTTATCTTTGATATATACTTTTGTATCCAAATAGTTGATCTCCTTTTCTTGGATATCAGAAGTAAATTGTAGGCCTACATTATTCTGATTCAAGATTCTTATGTATTCCTCCAACTCCTCCCTGGTTCCATTCCACACCAGGAAGAGATCATCGATAAATCTTAACCAGAGAACTGTCTTGGCAGTATATGGTTCGTTTTCTTCTCTCCAAGCTATGTGTTTCTCCCACCATCCCATGGTGAGATTAGCATAGCTCGGAGAGAAGGAAACTCCCATGGCAGTTCCGCAGTTTTGCGAATATATGCCATTGTTGAACAGGAACACATTGTTCGTTAGGCATATGCGTATCATATCCAACAGCATGGCCGAGTGTTTGAGTTCCCCTATTGGTCTCTGTCTTAGGAAGTAAGCAATTGCATCAAGACCTACCTGGTGATCTATCGATGTATATAGTGAGACTACATCAATTGTAGCTAACAGATAAGTTGGTTGCCATTGTGTGTCCATTACTGTTCGAAGAAAGCCTCCAGTGTCCTTGATGAAGGAGTTCAATGTGGGTACTATAGGGGCTAAAAAATGATCCACATATGAGGCAATGTTTTCATACAGTGATCCACAGCTGGAAATTATTGGTCGAGCCGGAGGTTTAAACAGTGTCTTGTGAACTTTCGGCAGAAAGTAAATAGTCGGTGTTATGGGATTTTCTACTGTCAGAAACTTGGCTTCTTCCTGACTTAACAAACCACTTTCTTGCCAAGTTCTTATTTGACGATGTATTTCTGTTGTCATTCTCGCTGTTGGGTTCACTTCCAATTTAGTGTAGTTTTTTGTATCTAGTAATTGTCGATTGGCCTCTTCTAACTTATGCTATGGCAAAACACCTCACAACTCACAAGAATAAAACCTGGTTAAATGTGAGATATTCAGGACTGGCAATGATACCAGACAGTGAGAGAGGAGGTAATCGCCTACAGAAACTCAGACGTTTGGAGTCAAAACTAATAATAAAATTCAAAACTAAGAGCCCCCAAGGATTGAACGGGGACGAAGAACTTTATGTACATTTATGACTTATTCAAGAGTCTAATGCAATCACATGACTAGATGTATGATAATCTCCGGTTAAAATATGACAATCTCTTCTGACAAAAGATTTTTCTCACGAAGTAGTGTTTGAATCTAAAATAACATTTATTTGAAATGTAAACTTGAAACTTAAACTAGACGTTTTGATTCCTTTGAGTACACAATGCTTAGAAGTCGAATATATATAGGGTAAAACTGAATACATATGTAAAAGTAAAATCTTTTTGTTTTGTTTGTTATTAACAGCGTTTATTTTAAATAATGTCAGAGTCCTGGAGCAAGTTACAAGTCATTGACTTCTACGTGTAGCACTCAGCTATCACCCAGAATGTACATTAACTGTACACTCATACAGCGAGATAGACCACAACTCAATCCGCTTTGTAAATGGTTTTATTTCATTAAAACCATAGGCACTCAGCCATCACATGTTATTTCTAGTCAAGTAATTGGACTGTGATAACTTGCAAAAGTGACCTGACATGGTTTGTTTTCACCATAAACTACCCCTCCCATAATGCATCCTAATTGCCATATGGGCAGGAGGGTATAAATAGTAAAAAGAAAAAATGGACTTGTAACTACCGTGAGCAAGAACAGTAATCTGTTTGAAACGCGTAGGTGAGGAAGTTTTTCCTTGATGGAT
Source organism: Lissotriton vulgaris (assembly GCF_964263255.1). Classification (NCBI taxonomy): domain Eukaryota; kingdom Metazoa; phylum Chordata; class Amphibia; order Caudata; family Salamandridae; genus Lissotriton; species Lissotriton vulgaris. The sequence goes on along the minus strand of NC_141685.1, from coordinate 437,257,820 downwards.
TAAAGAAGCTTAATCAAAACCTAGAAGAGTGCGGTGTATTATTTCAATTGCTTTGGAAAATATATATATATATATAGGGCCGTTGTATATATCTGGGCTTGTGACATGACGAACCAGTTCAACTCATAGACAAGGGCCCACTGTGTACATTCGCTGGCCAATCACGGAATCACTCCACCCCAGAGGTCCTAGAGAACAGTCACGAACACCCAACCAGACACTAATGCGAAGCAACAGCGCGTAACCCGAGTATCAATACTTTTGTTACACTCTCACGGTATTACTCACTGCTAGAACACCGCCGCAGACAGGGACTGCCGAACCACACATGCCCAGCGCGTCATCAGAAATGAAGGAATCACTAGGCTGACATTGCGGGGAGGTTTCTATAGCAACGGGAAAACGTGCAAGCAACAATGACGTTACATAAGAATGTGCATGCCTTAGGAACTCTTCTATGTCTGCCAAAAACCTAGCGTTGCTAGCATAGTCATGGTAACAGGGCAACAATAATGTAAAACAAGCTGAACCATACCGTGAAACAAGAGTCAGACATGCATGACGTAATGTATTGTCAGAGGGGTATAAAGTAAGACACAGAATGCAGAGATGTAGTGAACAAGGCGGGAGCTAACCGCCGAAACACGTCAAAGCAGCCTATAAGTGAATAAACCTATTTGGAATTCATAATTTCACGGAGTCAGTGCCTTTCTTGAAGTGTGAAGATTGGAGTGTTCCTGATATATATATATATATATATATATATATATATTCACTGAAAAAACCATAGGTTATAGACCATATATAGTTAGGAATTCGCATTTACAAAACCTTATTTTACTCACACAAAACCATTGAAATTCCATATATAGTTAGTTGCACTAACTATATATCGCGCACCCGCAATCCACTGCTGATGATGTCACATATTACATCATTCATGACATGGTCAGTGACATCACTGATGACATCACTGATGACATCTCAAATGACATCACTGATGACATCTCAAATGACATCACTGATGACATCACTGATGACATCTCATTTGACATTACTGATCACATCACTGATGATATCATTCATGTGATAATACGATGAACCTCTTCAGACTCTAATATAACCTTAGATACAATCAGTGTAAACAGACACTCACAGACTGTCACTCATCCATGGAGTTACTCACACACCTAGTCAGTCAATCAAAGAATCAATCACACCTCCATTTCCTCAACTATACAGTTATACAAACTTTACTTATTCAAACATATACTAACACATATTAACTCTCTTATACAATCCCTGATACAAGTTCACAATGATCCATACAGCCACTCACACATTCACTGGCTCTTATGCACAGTTATTTATATATGTCAACTCTCACATGTACTGTGTTTTACATATGTACTTACTTTGACATGTAGCACTGAGATATCCATTCACTCACCAATACACTCATGCACACAGTCAACCGCCCATACAGCTGTTTCCACATGCACTTTTGAAACCATACATCTAGTGAATCAACTGCTCACGCATCTATGCACAGAGTCATACACCTCCCAGCCACCCACACACACACTCAGTCTCCCATACAAATACTTGGGCAACCAATCAATAACCCATATAGTTACTCATATAGCTACTTATCAACACATGCAACAGTTTACAGAACAACAGACATAATGATGCACAAATTAAGACAGTTTAGTCACTAACCCATGCACTCAGTGAGACACATTTAATCACTCACTCATACAGTCAGTCATGCACCTACTAAATCCTTCATCCAGACCCTTATACATCCACTCATTCTTCAATATGTAAGACATATTTTAATTTTACAGAAACATACAGTCACTGGATGTTGTCATCAGTGATGTCATCAGTGATGTCATTTGAGATGTCATCAGTGATGTCATCAGTGATGTCACTGACCATGTCATGAATGATGTAATATGTGACATCATCAGCAGTGGATTGCGGGTGCGCGATATATAGTTAGTGCAACTAACTATATATGGAATTTCAATGGTTTTGTGTGAGTAAAATAAGGTTTTGTAAATGCGAATTCCTAACTATATATGGTCTATAACCTATGGTTTTTTCAGTGAATTTTCAAGGTTTTGTAAATGCTAATTCCTAACTATATATGGTCTATAACCTATGGTTTTTTCAGTGAATTTTCAAGGTTTTGTAAATGCTAATTCCTAACTATATATGGTCTATAGCCTATGGTTTTTTCAGTGAATATATATATATACATACATATATAAACATATATCATCTGTATATCTATATAAATACAAACATAAATGCATGCATACATATACTTATATGCATTTTAGGGTTGTTAGGGCGTTTTCGTGTGTATTATGTTGCTTTTTTAGGGCTTTTGGGTCAATTAAGTAGGGTTCCCGGAGCCTAGGGCTGAGGGGCCGGTTCAGTTTCGTGCGTATTGGTGTTGGCAAGGTTTTGAGGGATTTTGGCGGTTTTTGGTCGAGATTTGGCCGTTTTATGGCTTTTTTTGTGTTTGCGGGGGGCGCGTATTCGGGTTGAAATTCGTCCCCGTTCCAGTGGTTGGATTGGGCTGATTTTTGGTGAGATGTTAGGGAATCGCTGGAACTAGTGTCCAGCCAAGTTTGAAGCGGATCGGAGCAGTGGAAGTGCTTTAAAGAGCAATTTTTGTGCGGAGTAGCGAATTGTCATGTTATTCAATGGCAGTTTTTGGTGCGCATGGAGAAGGTGAATTTGGGGTGTTCCAGTTGCGCTAGAGGGACGGGGCTTGGGTGAGCTGTAGGGAGAGTGGATCGGCAGGTGTGCCGAATTTTTGAGATTTGTTGGCCGAAGGGAAGGGTGTGCTTGGGCAAAGTCGATTTGGTGAAAACGGTGCGTTATTTACATGAAAGTTGAAAAAACACTAATAAAAGCAAAGCTAAAAAGCCACCTCATTACAAACAGAATGGCTTTAACTTAAACGAGGGCGAGATCTATTGCATTTTCAATGCTTGTTTACTTTGGTTCCATCAAGAAGGCATTCAGATGTGTCACACATTTGCCATAAATTCTGAATGTTAGCACTCTAGTTGCACATTAGATCACTGTAGTAAAGCTACTGCTCACCAGGGACGTCTGCTGCTGGTATTCAAAGTGCATGTTTCAGTCTGCATGTCAGAATTTTTTTAATGAAATAGAAGAGGATTTGAGAAGTCACTCAAAATGATCCCTAATTTTTCTTTCTGAAGCACTAATCATACTTTCTATGGCAAAATTAACCCCCTCATGTTGTTCCTTTTTAAATTGAGTGTTTTCAGACTTACCACTTCATTCCAATCAAGATGGCTTCTGGTGTGCCATACTTTTGTCATAAGTAAGACTGTTAGCGCTCTAGTTGTTCTTTAGAACACTCTGGGACATTCTGTCATTGGGCTATACTTGGGGTACATCTGGGTGATATTTGGGCTACATTTAGGCTCTTTTGTCTCTGGTGGCCATCTTGCGAGACTATGTCAGAATTTTTTAATGAAATTGAAGAGGGTTTGAGAAGTCACTCAAAATGTGCCCTAATTTTTCTTTCTGCAGCACTAATCATAATTCATATGGCAAAATATACCCCCTCATTTTGTTCCTTTTTAAATGAAATGTTTTAAGAGTTACCACTTTATTCCAATCAAGATGGCTTCAGGTGTGCCATACCTTTGTAATAAGTAGGACTGTTAGCGCTCTAGTTGTTCTTTAGAACACTCTGGGACATTCTGTCATTGGGCTATACTTGGGCTACATCTGGGTGATATTTGGGCTACATTTGGGCTCTTTTGTCTCTGGTGGCCATTTTGGGAGACTGCATGTCAGAATTTTTTAATGAAATAGAAGAGGATTTGAAAAGTCACTCAAAATGTGCCCTAATTTTTCTTTCTGCAGCACTAATAATACCTTCTATTGCATAATATACCCCCTCATTTTGTTCCTTTTTAAATTAAATGTCTTAAGAGTTACCACTTTATTCCCATCACGATGGCTCCAGGTGTGCTATACCTTTGTAATAAGTAGGACTGTTAGCGCTCTAGTTGTTCTTTAGAACACTCTGGGACATTCTGTCATTGGGCTATACTTGGGCTACATCTGGGTGATATTTGGGCTACATTTGGGCTCTTTTGTCTCTGGTGGCCATTTTGGGAGACTGCATGTCAGAATGTTTTAATGAAATAGAAAAGGATTTGAGAAGTCACTCAAAATGTGCCCTAATTTTTCATTCTGCAGCACTAATCATACTTTCTATGGCAAAATATACCCCCTCATGTTGTTTCTTTTTAAATTAAATGTTTTAAGAGTTACCACTTTATTCCAATCAAGATGGCTTCAGGTGTGCCATACCTTTGTAATAAGTAGGACTGTTAGCGCTCTAGTTGTTTTTTAGAACACTCTGGGACATTCTGTCATTGGGCTATACTTGGGCTACATCTGGGTGATATTTGGGCTACATTTGGGCTCTTTTGTCTCTGGTGGCCATTTTGGGAGACTGCATGTCAGAATGTTTTAATGAAATAGAAAAGGATTTGAGAAGTCACTCAAAATGTGCCCTAATTTTTCATTCTGCAGCACTAATCATACTTTCTATGGCAAAATATACCCCCTCATGTTGTTTCTTTTTAAATTAAATGTTTTAAGAGTTACCACTTTATTCCAATCAAGATGGCTTCAGGTGTGCCATACCTTTTTAATAAGTAGGACTGTTAGCGCTCTAGTTGTTCTTTAGAACACTCTAGGAGGCTGCAGTAGAACACAAAGGAATCAACTGACAGTCTCTGTCCTTGTTGGATGTACATGTTTTACTGAGAATGTCAGACTTCATTTTCACATGACTGAGAAAGATAATGTGAATTTACAGAAAATATGCTTTCAGTTTAGCTTATAGATCCCCTTCCAAACCACTGTGGGAAAATCATGAGATATTAGTTTTCTTTCAAACAATATTCATGATATCACAGCAGAAGGTTTTTTCACATGGTAAAATCACCTTAGAACCCACCACAATTCCTAAAACGAGTATGGTACCATCAACAAATGATTTATAATGTAACTAAAGTCCTAAAACCCTCTATTAACTACAATGCTTTTTAATGAGGTGCTATCATGTATATTGGTCCCAAGATGGCTGCCAACACTTCTTGGATGAAGTGCTGACAGCCAATCAGATCAGATGTGTGGTTAGGCTCCGCCCAGATATATATATTTTTTTGAACCTAAATTACTCAAAATCCACTGGAGCACATATATTGAGACCTAGCAAAGGCACATCAGGCTAACAGTCCCTACAATTTTGCCAAGTTTCGTGCAAATCCATTCAGCCGTTCGAGCTAAAAGTGAGGCCAACCGCCCTATGGAAATTAACATGGGAAAAATGCGTTTTGGGACCCCCCTTTTTTCTCGGCCCCCCCTTGATGAAACCCCCCCAAATTGTCAGGGGCTGCTCAGAAACAAAATGTTCCATTTTCCTGAAAATTTCAGCCAATTCCGTCCACAAACGCCAAAGTTATTAGACATAGAATTTTCAAAAATCCCATAGAGAAAAAATCCTAACTATATATACCTACTGGCGACTGCCAGTAGGTAATATATATATATATATATATATATATATATATATATATATAAATCAGCCCACTTCCTCCGTTTACACCGGGACCTGTAACTGCTGTGCAATCCAGGGGCGGAGGCCGCCCTGTAAATATTGTTTTCCACCAAGCACAGCGGCCGCTGTGCAGATGCACTTCCACTCCAGAAAATTATGAAGTAATCCACGAGACAGTACGTGTGCTCAAGTTCAATTTATTCCTCCATTAAGGTTCCAGCATGTGATACACGGCAAGTATGGACCAAAACCCTTTTGTTCCATACTTGCCGTGTATCACATGCTGGAACCTTAATGGAGGAATAAATTGAACTTGAGCACACGTACTGTCTTGTGGATTACTTCGTAATTTTCTGGAGTGGAAGTGCATCTGCACAGCGGCCGCTGTGCTTGGTGGAAAACAATATATATATATATATATATATATATATAAATATATATATATATATATATATTTATATATTTATATTTATATATATATATTGCTTCGAATCTTCTAGCCCTCTGGTTCCCCACCGGCAGAAGTCACGGCAAAGCAGCAGGTAAGTCTTTAACAGTTCTTTATTGTTCTTTATACACCATGTGCAAAATTCCATGCAAAATAGGACGGCCTACGTGTTTCGGCTTCACTAGCCTTCCACTGGACCATAGAGTCCCTGATGTATTGACCTTCTTTATGTACTTAGTGAGTGTGTCCTTTTACCATTTCCATTACTACTCTAGACAGTCAACCTTGTTCACAAACTACGGCCAAAAGGTGAGCGCCATTTTTATGAGTGAAAAAAAGCTAATTCTTAATCCTTTCAAGATTTGATAATATTCACAGTGAAGTGCACATTAAATCCTTATAAAGTATTAAATCAAATCATCATGATATTTTATATATGCAGCATATTCTTCAATCTATGTTAAGTGGTCTTTCTCCTTCTAAAGTACTTAAAATCCTTCATCACAGATTGAAGTGATTTCCCATTCTGCGTTTTACCATTACATTTACTCTGTCTGCACTCATTAATTTCAACTATGTGTTCTAGTGTTATTTCCACTATGTACAGTATTTACACTCATCTGCAGGTCTTCTCAAACTCCCTAGTTCATAGATGATGTTATTCAACTCATATTCTGTATTCTTTTTGTACTTATTCATACGATCACATTTTATATCTACTACTGTCATAACTGTAAAGTACCCAATTTCTATTCTTTTATGACAATCTCTAAATTGTCCTCTCAGGTTCAATTTAAATACTCCATCGTTAGTACAATTGTTACAGATTTCATGTTGTGACATTTGTGTACAACCAATTATTCTTCTGCTTTTTCTTCTATTTTATGAGTGCATCAATTTCCAGGTAATTCTCCTGGCAGCTGCCATATTTCATTACCACTCATGTTCTTAGGGCAAGTTAGGCCACTCTTTTCATAATATTTACAACTATATACATGCAATCAATTCATTTTGGAAATCCACGTTTCATCTTGCTCTTATTTCTGATATTTTGGTCTATTTACAGATGTACATATAGTTCTGCCACTTGGTTATGTCCATAAGGGTACTCCGTCCCCATTCCCAGAATCATTCTCGATTCCAATTTTCGTAGTTGCAGTGTGCGATCCCCCCTCTTTGTGATAGTTTGCTGATCTTTATTCCTGAGTATTTAAGTTGGCTACAATCACTTTGATGGTGTTCCTCAAAGTGTTTAGCCATTGGATAATTGGGGTCTTTGTTCTTGATGGCACGTAGGTATTGGAGTATCCTTAGCTTCAATTTGTTGATGGTACTCCCTATGTAGGATTTCCCACAAGGGCATAAAAGTCTGTAAATTACATACTTTGATTCACATGTAATGTGGTCTACAAATTTTTCAGACCTGCCATTCGGCAACTTGTACTCTGTAGCATTAAGGCCATATTCACAGGCCTTGCACTTTGTGCATTTCCAAAATCCAGGGGTTGTAAGCCAGGAAGTCTTCAGCGTTGGTTTAATCTTCAGATGACTGTTAGTTAGGATATCTCATAATGAAGACGTTCTTCTGTAGGTGACACTTGGGAATGATGTCAGATTCACCTTCAAAGTTTCATCTAGTAATAGGATTTTCAAATGTTTCATCAGTGCCCTCCTCAGTTCAACACTTTGATTGTTAAAATCCATGATTAGACAAATTTCGTCCATTTTCTCTCCTGTTCCATATTTCATTCTTTTTGTATGTTTAGCTGGTGTTAGGAGATCTGTTCTTTCTTTTAGATTCATTCTTGAAACCGCCGTTTCAACCACTTCTATCGGGTACCCCCTTTCCAGAAAACGGTCACTCATTTTTTCAATTTCCTGTTTGAGGTCCTCTTCTTGCGAGCAGTTCCTTTTAGCTCTTAACATCTGACCATAGGGTATACTCCACTTTAATTTGGCTGGGTGCCCACTATTAGCATGGAGGATGCTGTTACAAGACGTTGGTTTTCTGTGTATCTTGGTGCATAGTTGATTATTCAGAATGAAGACTTCTACATCCAAGAATACCAAGTTGGTTTCACCTATGTCAGATGTGAAGTGGAGATTATAGTTGTTGGTTTCCAATGAATCTATAAAGTTTTGGAGTTCCGCTTTGTTCCCGTCCCATACGACGAACAAATCGTCTATAAAACGACACCATGCTATAATTTTTGAATGTTTCTACTTTTCCTGTTCCATAATTTCATTCTCCCAGACGGCCATTAGGAGGTTCGCATATGTTGGGGCAAAAGAAGTCCCCATTGCGGTGCCCTGTTTCTGTAAATACAGATTTCCTCCAAAATGTTTTTGATGGCTTTTATTCCGTCCTCATGGCGTATTGAGGTGTATAAAGATGTTACGTCTATCGTTGTCATGAGATATCCTGGTTTCCATTTGATGTTTAATAGTATTTTGAGAAAGTCCATTGTGTCCCTTAAATATGAGGGTTGTGATGTAACATAGTTCATTAAGAATATGTCAATGAATCTTGATGTCGTCTCAAGTAATGATCCTCTGAAGCTCACTATAGGTCTTCCAGGCGGATTCTTTATTGCCTTATGAACTTTAGGTAAAAATTATATTGTGGCTATGATGGGATTGTCTGTTTTCAAGTATGGATACTCATCAAAATCAATCAATCCTTGAACTTTCCAACCCAATAAGAGGGTGTGGTATTCCTCTGTCCAATCTTCCATTGGGTTGTCCTTGAGTAATACATAGTGATTTTGATTGTGCAATTGTCGTTTTGCTTCATTGACATAGTCCATCATAGCCTGCACCACAATATTTCCCCCTTTGTCTGAGGACTTTATTGTTATTGATTGATCATTCTTGAGTTCTGACATTGCTCTGTATTCATTTGGCGAAAGATTACATGATTTGCTGTTCCATCTTTTAGTTATGTTGTTGATGGATTTATTTGATATCCTCGCAATCTCTTCCACCATCATCTCTTGGAATAGATCGAATTTATTCCCAGGTGGAAGCTGTGGACAGAATCGTGTTTGTTTCCGTAGGCCACTATTCCCTCCTTTGTTTGTGGTTAGTCCAGATTTTTTACAAAAGTCAATTTCAGATTGGAAAGAGCTTTCATCTTCCTCCATTGTGGTTGTATTTTCCTCCAATTGTATCAGAGCCCTCATTGTTTGGTAAGTCCTTTTGAGTGATGGAAGATAAGCTCCTGTCTTCCATTTGTTGTTCAGGCCTCTGAGGTTTTTTCTCTGAGAAATATTTCTTTAATTTGACTTTCCGGCAAAATTTATATAAATCAATTTGTGCATTTGCACTATCCATGTTCTTATTTGGGCAATATGATAATCCTCTGTTTAGAAGTTTCAGATGTGTTTCAGACAGTTTCTTACTTGATAGATTTATAAATACATTATCAACTGTCTGTTTCCTTTTTTTCAGGATTACTTTTGCTTTCCTCTGCCTCTCTTTGGCTTTGTTCCTCCTACTGCCCCTTCGGGTTGTGGTTTTGGCTGGGGTTTTGGTGTTTCTCTCCCCCAAGTGTTGCTTCTGCCTCTCCCTCTTTGCCGCGTTATCATCTGGGCAAGTTGTATCTCCCCACGAAAATCCAGAGGGGTAATTGTTGCATCCTCATCAGTCGAACTAATATCTGAACTCTCAACTGTGTCTATATGTACTACCGGTCCTGCGCATTTATCCATCACAACTCGATTACTCAAAGTATCGTATTTTCTAGCGAATGTGTAAATGCGCCCGTTGGTATAATCCAATCTGTCCCTTGTAAATTTATTGGCTTTTCGTTTTTCCACCTCTGCTTCATGTTTACACACTTTCTTCTCCATGTTCTCAATCAGTTCTTTAGACTCCTCTGATATTGGAGTGTTAGCTAATTCTAATTCCAAGGCTTCCATTTCGCTTGTGATTTTTTCCAATTTTCTCTCAGCATGTATTATAAGTGTTCTCATAAGCTTATAGGAACATTCATTAGTGCCTGTTTGCCAAAGTTTAATAAATCCGGGTCTAGATCATTTAGGGTGGGCATAATTAATATCCTAAGACCTCGAGGAATTCTCTTGAACTCTATATATTTCTCTAATGTTGTCTTTTCCCACCATTTATTAATCTCCAGTATTTTGTTCTGTTGTAATTCCCTTATGATATTCAGAATAGTTCTATTGTCTTTTTCTTTCCCACTGTTGTTCCTCTTGTGTTTGTACTCGTTATGGGATCACTTTCATCATTGAGTAGCTCACTTGTCCTTTGTTGGCGATTTCTTGACTTCTCTGCCATCTGTGCAAACAAGGTTGCGTTATTTTTCTTAGGTTGCTCTTTTTTTGTAGTCTGGTGTGTAACTGTTTCTTGTTTCCTATTTCGGACTATTCCATAGTCTGCTCCTCAGACTTCCAGGATTCATCCGTTTGCCTGCTGCTCCTTATGAACCCTCTCGCGCTCCTTGGAATCACAAAACAATGCTGTACTGTCCCTTTAACCTTCATGCTCCATTGGGAAGGTTCTTCCGGGTTCAGTGTATGTCCGCGCTCAATTGCGCTTTGATCTGAAATAGTTGTCTTTAATGAACGGCGTCTTGTTCAACTTTCCACTTAGAAAGAAGCTATTGCCGATGTTTGCACAGCATTTGTGGACGCTCCTGCGCTCGGTTACTCTCCCCTGCGGTTTGCACACAGACGGTGGTCACGGGACCCTGCTGCTCGTATGCCGCCTCTGGCGCATTACCGAACAGTGCAGACACCGCCCACCCCCCAGCCCGTGCACTCACCGCTTGGTTTTCACCGCTTTCACCACCACGCCTGTTCTTCTTCACACCATGGAAATCAGACCAAACAGCGGAGGCGTCGGTTCATTACTCTTCACAACAATCAAACTGGAAATGTTCATTTGACCGCTTCGCCTCAGTTTGTGAGTGCCTATATATATGTATGTATATATTATCTGCTGGCGGTCGCTAGTAGATAGTTATAGTTATGACCTATTATCCATTGGAAAACCACAACATTCTATTGCCAATAAATTTGGCGCAGATCGATGAATCTGCTTGAAATGTTCCAAGCTTTTGATCCGCTCCTTCCCTGAAAATTTGGGGGTGATTGATCAAGCGGGGTCCGAGAAAAGAGGGGGTCCCAAAACGTGTTTTCCTCATGCAATTTCCCATAGGACCTTTAGACTGGCTACAGGCCGAACGGCTGAACGGAATTACACCAAATTTGGCAGAGAGGTAGTCCTAAATTCCGACTTGTGCCTTTGGCTTATCTGGTATCAATCTGTACAGTAGTTTCTGAGAAAATTAGGGTTAAAGTCATTTTTATATCTATGGGCGCAACGGATCCGCGGAGTGTGCGAGTATTGTCATCGTAGCATAAGTGCACCGTCCCGATCATACGCTCAATTCTAATTGGCTGTCAAACCGTTGTAAACATTCGAAACCAGGAACTGTTGGCAGCCATTTTGTGCCTCGGTGGAAGCGAGGGTGAAGAATCTGTCAAATATGAGTGCAAAGTCAAAGAGGGCAGGGGAGACACACCCTGACTCCCTATGCCTGCTCAGGGGGTCGCACAAGGACCTCTAGTGGGAAAATATAATATATATATTTTTTTTAATCGCGGGGTGCGTGTAGGATCCGCGCATTTCGCAGTCGAAAAATAAAAAAAAGAAGAGCAGGCTCTCGCAGTTTAAAGATTATTAGTCCCCGGGGCGGTCAAATTCCGGGGACATTTAAAAAAAAATAGTGTGGGGGTCCCAATCCCCCTCACAGTGCCCCGGGGACTGCCACCCCCGGGGCTCTAAGTTAATATATGTGGGGGGAGGTGGCTCCCAGTCTTTCATTGGAAACAGCTTTCCTATTTGGAAGAGAGAGCAGGAAACCTGGTCTCTCTTCCAAATAGGAAAGGAGATTGCATGTTAGCTGCTCTCCCTGAGGAAAAGTAATTCCGGTTCCAGAAGGACGTGGGGAGCTGGATGAGATTGTGGGGGCATTGGGGCTACCCTCACGGTCTCCAATGTATTAAATAAGCCCCGGGGATGGGTTCTCCGGGGATAATAAAAATTACTGATAGGGGCTATTTTTTACGGTAAAACTCTGTTATTTTTACAGTGTCTTTCTACGTCTTATCGCAATCTGTTCTGCAGCGTCAGTTCGTTCCAGTGTTCTTAGTCTTGTTCACTTGTTGTTCTTTTGTAGACTTACCTGTTTGTGTACATGATCTGCCTTCTTTCTTGTGCAGCCTTCCTTTGTGTAACTTCTACTTTTATATGCGACCTTTGTTCTCTTGTTCTTGATCTAGTGTTCTGAGCATACCAGTACATTTGTAGATATTTTGTTTACTCCTTTCCATTTTCTACCTCTACCCTAATTGACAAATTAATGGGGGGACACAAAGTAAGGGGCTCTGGTTGTTACTGTGTCTTAAGCTTGCAACATAGTAGGTAAGACATAGATTTAGAAACCCAGTCTCCACCACCCATGGACCTTACTCCCCGTTGTTGTCACCTCCTTTGTATGCCTTATCAATCAAATCTCTTCACTTGACCTGGTCATCTTGCAGTATATTCTCATCATAGTTGAAGCCCATACAATTAATGAATTCATGTGCCGTTGCCCATTCGGTGCGTGGTGATTTTGCCACCAGATATTGCACATTATTTACCACCTTGGGCGTACTCGCTCTCAAAAAGCTTCCACTGGCTATTGTACATGCAGACTTTGGTCCGTCCTTTTAATCCATTTTTGCACTTTGAGATATAACGTCCTACCTCTGTTCTTCATCTTCTACTTTCTCCTTTCAAATTCTCTTGGAAGTAAGTGTGGGCCAAAAATCTGTTCCGCTCGCGGAATTTGCGGATTTTCGGCAATTTTGGGATCCGCGAATCGCGCGAAATTGCCCAAAAATCTGCAAATCCGCTCACTGGCGGATTTTTTTTTGGGCCCACAGGAAGCACAGTTAACAAGGCAGGTGCTCGAGTTGAAGCTAAGTTTTAACCATTTTAGAATGGCACCGGCAAGCTGCCAGAGTTGAAGTTGCTTACTTGTAAGTTGCAACTTCAAGTCTAGCAGCTTGCTGGCGCCATTCTAAAATGGTTACAAAGTTAGCTTCAACTTGGGCACCTGCCTTAACTCTGTGAGTGCTTCCTGTGTGCCAAAAATTAAACCTCAACAGGAAGCTTTCTCCTCACCTGCTGCCCTGCTCGCTCTCTAACCTTATACACAAGAGGCATGTGACACGCATAGAAGCGCTGCACCACACACTAGCGGTATCAAACGTCTTCCTGCCCTTTCCCAATCCCAACTATGATGGACAGCTCACTTAAGGGACCTCGGCGCATTTTGGCAAGTTACAGGCACACAAATCTTCTGGCTCTTTACGCAGCTGCAGTGTAGGAAAAGCACTATCATTTACCCAACGAGGTAGCACTTACTGATTAGCCAGTAGAAAGTACTCCAGTTGAGTAGAGTATTGCACAAAACGGTGGCATCTTCATGGATAACTGTGCAGGGCAGGATTCATTCTGGTACGAGGATCCTGTCACAAAAATTAAACCTCAACAGGAAGCACTTACAGATATAAATAAAGCAGGTGCCCGAGTTGAAGCTCAAATTCAGTAACGTTTTAATCAGCCCAAAACATTAGTGAGCATGGTCGAGGCTGGGCAAGTGTGCTTTAACCCCATATCTGCCGTTGGAAATTAGCAGTACTACTCAAGGGAGGTCTTTGAATCCATGAGTTTTTCGAGCACAACCCCCGTGTAGTTCCTGTGACCAGGAGGCTGCTTTCTCCTCACCTGCTGCCCTGCTCGCTCTCTGACCTTATACACCAGAGGCATGTGAACACGCATAGAAGCCCCGCACCACACACTAGCGGTATCAAACGTCTTCCCGCCCTTTACAAACTATGATGGACAGCTCACTCAAGGAACCTCGGTGCCTTTTGGCGTGGTGGCAAAGTTACAGGCACACATGGTCAGTGGAGACAAATCTTCTGGCCCTTTACGCAGCTGCAGTGTAGTAAAAGCACTATACTTTTATCCAACAAGGTAGCACTTACTGATTAGCCAGTAGAAAGTACTCCAGTTCAGTAGATGGAAATCGCAAAAAAAATCACGAGTTTGCAGGAAAATCCACGAATTAGCAGACTTTTTAGCAATTTCGCGCGAATTCGCGGACCACAGATCCGCAAAATTCACCCATACTTACTTGGAAGGACCTTATCAACACTTTAAGAGAAAAAGCAAGAAGGCTGGGAAAGCAGTTTATATGTGAGCTCTGTATGTTATCCTGATACCCAATCATGAAATTGCATGGTTGCTACCTTTGTGTAATGCAGTTCAGTTGCACTGTCCATTCTTGTCTGGCTGTGTGCGTAACGACAATTAAAGGGACCATTTTTTCTTCATATTTGTAATAAAGCAGTTGACACAATGCATAGTGATACCGTATTTATTTATTGTAAATGTTTATGTTTTCAAACTTATTTCTACAAGTACAAAGTTTGTTCCTTCATTTACAAAATAAATATTAAATACATTTTATAGTAAGCACCACAAACGCCGTTATTACAGTACATACGTTGTAAAAATATTTTCAAAGTATGCCAATTCTTTGGGGGGATGACGTCAAACACTAATATTACAGTAAAGATGTTTTTAAAATAGTTTCAATGTATCACAAAATATTTTATGTGAGTACCACAAATATAGATATTACAGTAAAGAAGTTGTAAAAACAGCTTCAGTGTAGCTCAAAATATTAAATGTGAGGACCACAAACACTGATAGAACAGTAAACAAGTTGTGAAACTAGTTTCAATTTATTAGAATAACTCATTTCACTTCACTGAGAACATATTTATTTACTTCTGATATATTTTACATCTTACAGATTGAACATTTCAGTTACTCAGTAATCATTTGTTCTTGGCATGTAGTGCTGTAGATTGAAATGGTTTCCATAGTCCTGTCGTCTTGTGTTGTGTTGGGATGTTTGCAAGTTGTTTTTCTTTGAAGAAGTCTATCTATTCACGTGGTTAGGCTGTCTCGTCCTTTTGATCATATTGTGCTTGAGAATCAACTCTATTGTTAGTATATTTGGACTTAGATGGAGAGAATGGAGTTATTAAGAGTATAATATAGTTCTACCTATGTTTGTATATATACATATATGTTAGTAAATTCTATAGGGGGACTTGCTTATTATACAGTGCTGGCCTTGTGCATGGGGGAGTTGGGCTGAGCAAGGGCCACAATATTGCGAGGGGTGCAGCAGGGAGCTGCTTGACTGAATGTCATGATTGAGTTTCAGTTTCCTTTACAATGGCGTCAATGCCCAATCGAACTAACTTCAAAAGGAGAATGAAAAGAAGAGGATGTATCAATTTTCTTCTAATCTTTTATTCACATGAAGAAAGTTCCAGTGAAAAGACTGGCCAGAGGGAAAGCAAACAGTAACTGACCATCAGCCACTCCACATGCCACCATTCCAGGATGAAATGGACATCGTGGTGGCATGTGATGTGCTACATTTGTAAATACACACACCAATTAAAGAAACATTAACACATTAATAAAAGAAACATTAAGACCCAACACATCTTCCCCCTTTACATTTGAAACAAAATATAATACAACAATATCATAACCAATCAGAATGAAAAGAAAAACAATATAAAGATTGCACATAATCCTTGTATTTCACAGGAGCTTTACACACTCTTGCTGAAACTCTGATCACAGATTTATCCTGTGTAGAACCTGATTCATGATGTGCAGGAACCGGCACATTTTTAGATTCTGTGCTTGAGTCAACATGCAAATTCTGTTCAGACTGCAAATTCTGTTTAGACAATCTTTCCATGTTCCACCATTTACCATCCTTTAACGTTACAGATCTGCCCCTTACAGAAACAATTTGTTTGGAACAAGAGAACCTAGAATGACCCTTGGTGATGTAACCAGGAAACCTAAATTTGACCCAATCTCCTTCTTTGAAACAAACTTGTTTCCTTCCTTTACTCGGTTCCTTGGTAATGTACTTTCCCTGAGCAATCAGATTCTTGGCCCTTACTACATCAGAATCAATTTTGGAAGCACTCAAATCACCCATCCAAGGCCTGACTAACTTTGAAGAAGCTAATCGTCCTTTCAATAAAGTAAATGGAGAAACTTTTGTGATAGCATTAGTCAAGTCAAGTCAAGTCAGTATATTTATATAGCGCGCTACATACCCAGAGGGTCTCAAGGCGCTTGAAGAAGGGTGGGGAATTACTTGTCAAATATCCACGTTTTAAGTTGCTTTCTGAATGCTAGGTGGTTCTGAGTAAGGCGAAGGTGAGTGGGAAGTGAGTTCCAGGTTTTAGCTGCCAGGTAGGAGAAGGATCTACCTCCCATGGTGGTTTTGTTGATGCGAGGTACAGTGGCAAGGGCTTGGTTGGAGGATCGTAGCTGGCGGGAGGGGGTGTAGAAGGACAGTCGTGTGTTGAGGCATTCGGGTCCGATTTCGTGGAGTGCTTTGTGTGCGTGGGTTAGGAGCCGGAAAGTAATCCTCTTATTGACGGGGAGCCAGTGGAGGTTTTTCAGGTGACCAGAGATGTGTTCTTTACGCGGGATGTCTAATATGAGCCTGGCTGAAGCGTTCTGGATGCGTTGGAGTTTTTTCTGGAGTTTTGCGGTGGTACCGGCGTAGAGGGTGTTTCCGTAGTCCAGTCGGCTTGTGACCAGAGCGTGGGTGACTTTTTTTCTAGTTTCGGTGGGGATCCAGCGAAATGTTTTTTTGAGCATGCGAAGAATGTTGAAGCAAGATGAAGAAACGGCGTTGACTTGTCTGTTCATCGAGAGTGAGGAATCCAGGATGACGCCCAGGTTCCGTGCGTGGTCCGTCGGGATGGGTGCTTTTCCAAGGGCCTCTGGCCACCAAGAGTCATCCCAGGCGGAGGGGGAGGTGCCTAGGATGAGGACTTCTGTTTTGTCTGAGTTCAGTTTCAGACGGCTGTGCTTCATCCATTCGGCTACTTCTTTCATTCCTTCATGCAGGTTGGTTTTGGCAGTGTTAGGGTCTCTGGTGAGTGATAGGATCAGTTGAGTGTCGTCTGCGTAGGAGATGATGTTGAGGTTGTGTTGGCGTGCGATGGCCGCGAGGGGGCTCATGTATACGTTGAAGAGGGTGGGGCTGAGTGAGGATCCTTGTGGTACGCCGCAGATGACTTTAGTGGCCTCTGACTTGAATGGTGGAAGGCGGACTCTCTGGGTTCTTCCGGTGAGGAACGAGGTGATCCATTCCAGTGCTTTTCCTTGGATTCCGACGTTTCTGAGGCGTTGTAAAAGGGTGCTATGACAGACCGTGTTGAAGGCTGCGGAGAGGTCGAGGAGGATGAGGGCGACTGTGTCTCCATTGTCCAGTTGAGTTCGAATGTCGTCTGTTGCTGCGATGAGGGCGGTTTCAGTGCTGTGCTTGGCTCGGAAGCCGGATTGTGAGGAGTCGAGGGATTTGTTGGTTTCGAGGAATGCAGCGAGCTGGTTGTTGACCGCTTTCTCGATGACTTTGGCCGGGAATGGAAGGAGTGAGATAGGGCGGTAGTTTTTGAGTTTGGTGGGGTCAGCTGTGGGTTTCTTCAGGAGGGCGCTAAGTTCGGCATGTTTCCAGCTTTCCGGGAAGGTTGGGGAGTTGAGGGAGCAGTTGATGGCGTCTCGGAGGTGCGGTGCTATAATGGAGTCTGCTTTGTTAAAGATGTGGTGAGCGCATGGGTCTGTGGGGGATCCTGAGTGGATAGAGTTCATCAGACGGATGGTGTCCTCAGTGGAGATTGGCTTCCAGTCATTGAGGATGTTCAGGGGGGGTGGGGGTCCTGCAGGGGGTTGGTCTTCGTGTCGGTTGTCGAAGCTGTTGTGGATGTCTGCAATTTTGTTGTGGAAGAATGAGGCTAGGGAGTCGCAGAGGGCTTGAGAGGGGGTGATGTCGTTGGAGTTGGCCGAGGGGTTGGTAAATTCCTTGACGATGTTGAATAATTCCTTGCTGTTGTGGGCGTTGTTATCTAGTCGGTCCTTGAAAGCGGCTTTCTTGGCATTCCGGATCAGTTGGTGGTGTAAGCGGGTGGCGTTTTTGAAGGCGTCCTTGGTGCTGGTGGTTGGGTCTTTTTTCCAGGCCTTCTCAAGGGAGCGACAGAGTTTCTTGGATTTCTTAAGATCATCGTTGAACCAGGAGGCCTTCTTGCTGCCTAGTTTGATTTGTCGTTTTTTCAGTGGTGCTAGGATGTCGGCGCTGTTGGATAACCATTGGGTGAGGTTGGTGGCTGCTTGGTCTGGGTTTGAGGAGTGGGCTGGGTGGTTTTGAAGAAGCGATGAGGAGATCTGGTCGATGGTGATTTTGTTCCAGTTTCTTTGCAGAGTGGGTTGGGGGTGGTTGTTGGATGTGGGCTTGTTGTAGGTAACGTGAACGCAGCTGTGGTCAGTCCAAAGGAGAGCTGTGGTGTGGCTGAAGGAGACATGTTTGCTGGAGGTGACGATAGGGTCGAGTGTGTGACCTGCGATGTGGGTGGGGGTAGTGACAAGTTGTTTAAGTCCGAGGTTGGCGAGGTTGTCCAAAAGAGTGGTGGTGTTGCGGTCGTTGTTCTTTTCAAGGTGAAAGTTGAGGTCTCCCAAAAGGATGTAATCCTCGGAGGGGAGCGCGTGTGGGGTGATGAAGTCCGTGATGTCTTCACTAAATTGTGCGCGGGGTCCTGGTGGCCTGTAAAGGAGTGTGGTCTTGGGGTCGATGTGGATCTGGAAGTGAAGGTGTTCAGAGTTGGCGAGATTGACGTCTGAGCTGGTTGAGATGCGGATGGATTTCTTATGGACGATAGTGATGCCTCCTCCTGTGTGGCCGGTACGGTCCTTGCGAATGATCTTATAGCCTTCCGGGATGGCAATGGTGATGTCTGGGGCTGATGTGGCGTTCATCCATGTTTCTGTTAGGAAGGCGACGTCCGGAGAGATGGTGTCTAGTAGATTCCAGAGGTCAATGGCGTGCCTGTGGACCGAGCGGGTGTTGAGCAGGATGCATTGTAGGTGGTTGGGGTCGGATAACTGTTGTGTGTTCGTAGATGAGGAGTTGTTCTTGGTGCCGTCGAACTTGCAGGAGTTGCAGGAAAAGGGTCCATGGGTGTGTCCAGGAGCGGCTTGGACGCAGTTGGGGGAACGGCCGGGGTTAAGGGCTAGGAGGGTGGTGGCATCGTAAGTAATGCGAGAGGGGTGGACCTTACGAGGACCAGGGGCTCTGGCGCTGGGCGCGGTCCAGGCGCGGACGGGCGTAGACGGGCTTACCTTTGGCGCACCTTCGGCACGGTCGTAGCGCGTGGACGCTGCGCGTGGGCGCATCTGACATTAAAACACTTTGAGGGGGGGAGGGGCGTGGGAGGGGCAGCAGGGAGGCGGGAGCGGTGCGAGGAGGAAGGGCTCAGGGAAACAACAACAAACAAAATGGAGGTAGAGATAAGTCGAGTGAGGCTGGGGCACAGAAAAAGTTCACAAGCGCTTTAAACATGCAGATTAATGTAAACAGGTAGAGCGCAGCTCCGTTTCCGTCGCGCTGATTAAATTGCATAAATTATGCTGCGCTGCAGAATACCTGAAACGCTGTAGCATTATAAAGTGCCACAAACTGAGCGGAATGAGAAATAAACCACAAGCGCTAAAACAGATGCACAACCAGAAGCGCTAATGCAGATGCACAATTGAATTACAAGTACACAGATGGTCGGAGGTAAGAGTAACGATACCGCCAGGAGCCAGGGAGCGTGGGAGCGACCGTGTCTGTCGAAGTCAGGGCGGTCACAGCTGTGTTTTCTACGGGGTCTACAGTAAGGGTCAGTGGGTGGGAGGGGCAGCAGGGAGGCGGGAGCGGTGCGAGGAGGAAGGGCTCAGGGAAACAACAACAAACAAAATGGAGGTAGAGAAAAGTCGAGTGAGGCTGGGGCACAGAAAAAGTTCACAAGCGCTTTAAACATGCAGATTAATGTAAACAGGTAGAGCGCAGCTCCGTTTCCGTCGCGCTGATTAAATTGCATAAATTATGCTGCGCTGCAGAATACCTGAAACGCTGTAGCGTTATAAAGTGCCACAAACTGAGCGGAATGAGAAATAAACCACAAGCGCTAAAACAGATGCACAACCAGAAGCGCTAATGCAGATGCACAATTGAATTACAAGTACACAGATGGTCGGAGGTAAGAGTAACGATACCGCCAGGAGCCAGGGAGCGTGGGAGCGACCGTGTCTGACGAAGTCAGGGCGGTCACAGCTGTGTTTTCTACGGGGTCTACAGTAAGGGTCAGTGTGTGGGAGGGGCAGCAGGGAGGCGGGAGCGGTGCGAGGAGGAAGGGCTCAGGGAAACAACAACAAACAAAATGGAGGTAGAGAAAAGTCGAGTGAGGCTGGGGCACAGAAAAAGTTCACAAGCGCTTTAAACATGCAGATTAATGTAAACAGGTAGAGCGCAGCTCCGTTTCCGTCGCGCTGATTAAATTGCATAAATTATGCTGCGCTGCAGAATACCTGAAACGCTGTAGCGTTATAAAGTGCCACAAACTGAGCGGAATGAGAAATAAACCACAAGCGCTAAAACAGATGCACAACCAGAAGCGCTAATGCAGATGCACAATTGAATTACAAGTACACAGATGGTCGGAGGTAAGAGTAACGATACCGCTAGGAGCCAGGGAGCGTGGGAGCGACCGTGTCTGACGAAGTCAGGGCGGTCACAGCTGTGTTTTTAACGGGGTCTACAGTAAGGGTCAGTGGGTGGGAGGGGCAGCAGGGAGGCGGGAGCGGTGCGAGGAGGAAGGGCTCAGGGAAACAACAACAAACAAAATGGAGGTAGAGAAAAGTCGAGTGAGGCTGGGGCACAGAAAAAGTTCACAAGCGCTTTAAACATGCAGATTAATGTAAACAGGTAGAGCGCAGCTCCGTTTCCGTCGCGCTGATTAAATTGCATAAATTATGCTGCGCTGCAGAATACCTGAAACGCTGTAGCGTTATAAAGTGCCACAAACTGAGCGGAATGAGAAATAAACCACAAGCGCTAAAACAGATGCACAACCAGAAGCGCTAATGCAGATGCACAATTGAATTACAAGTACACAGATGGTCGGAGGTAAGAGTAACGATACCGCCAGGAGCCAGGGAGCGTGGGAGCGACCGTGTCTGACGAAGTCAGGGCGGTCACAGCTGTGTTTTCTACGGGGTCTACAGTAAGGGTCAGTGGGTGGGAGGGGCAGCAGGGAGGCGGGAGCGGTGCGAGGAGGAAGGGCTCAGGGAAACAACAACAAACAAAATGGAGGTAGAGAAAAGTCGAGTGAGGCTGGGGCACAGAAAAAGTTCACAAGCGCTTTAAACATGCAGATTAATGTAAACAGGTAGAGCGCAGCTCCGTTTCCGTCGCGCTGATTAAATTGCATAAATTATGCTGCGCTGCAGAATACCTGAAACGCTGTAGCGTTATAAAGTGCCACAAACTGAGCGGAATGAGAAATAAACCACAAGCGCTAAAACAGATGCACAACCAGAAGCGCTAATGCAGATGCACAATTGAATTACAAGTACACAGATGGTCGGAGGTAAGAGTAACGACACCGCCAGGAGCCAGGGAGCGTGGGAGCGACCGTGTCTGACGAAGTCAGGGCGGTCACAGCTGTGTTTTTAACGGGGTCTACAGTAAGGGTCAGTGGGTGGGAGGGGCAGCAGGGAGGCGGGAGCGGTGCGAGGAGGAAGGGCTCAGGGAAACAACAACAAACAAAATGGAGGTAGAGAAAAGTCGAGTGAGGCTGGGGCACAGAAAAAGTTCACAAGCGCTTTAAACATGCAGATTAATGTAAACAGGTAGAGCGCAGCTCCGTTTCCGTCGCGCTGATTAAATTGCATAAATTATGCTGCGCTGCAGAATATCTGAAACGCTGTAGCGTTATAAAGTGCCACAAACTGAGCGGAATGAGAAATAAACCACAAGCGCTAAAACAGATGCACAACCAGAAGCGCTAATGCAGATGCACAATTGAATTACAAGTACACAGATGGTCGGAGGTAAGAGTAACGATACCGCCAGGAGCCAGGGAGCGTGGGAGCGACCGTGTCTGACGAAGTCAGGGCGGTCACAGCTGTGTTTTCTACGGGGTCTACAGTAAGGGTCAGTGGGTGGGAGGGGCAGCAGGGAGGCGGGAGCGGTGCGAGGAGGAAGGGCTCAGGGAAACAACAACAAACAAAATGGAGGTAGAGAAAAGTCGAGTGAGGCTGGGGCACAGAAAAAGTTCACAAGCGCTTTAAACAAGCAGATTAATGTAAACAGGTAGAGCGCAGCTCCGTTTCCGTCGCGCTGATTAAATTGCATAAATTATGCTGCGCTGCAGAATACCTGAAACGCTGTAGCGTTATAAAGTGCCACAAACTGAGCGGAATGAGAAATAAACCACAAGCGCTAAAACAGATGCACAACCAGAAGCGCTAATGCAGATGCACAATTGAATTACAAGTACACAGATGGTCGGAGGTAAGAGTAACGACACCGCCAGGAGCCAGGGAGCGTGGGAGCGACCGTGTCTGACGAAGTCAGGGCGGTCACAGCTGTGTTTTTAACGGGGTCTACAGTAAGGGTCAGTGGGTGGGAGGGGCAGCAGGGAGGCGGGAGCGGTGCGAGGAGGAAGGGCTCAGGGAAACAACAACAAACAAAATGGAGGTAGAGAAAAGTCGAGTGAGGCTGGGGCACAGAAAAAGTTCACAAGCGCTTTAAACATGCAGATTAATGTAAACAGGTAGAGCGCAGCTCCGTTTCCGTCGCGCTGATTAAATTGCATAAATTATGCTGCGCTGCAGAATATCTGAAACGCTGTAGCGTTATAAAGTGCCACAAACTGAGCGGAATGAGAAATAAACCACAAGCGCTAAAACAGATGCACAACCAGAAGCGCTAATGCAGATGCACAATTGAATTACAAGTACACAGATGGTCGGAGGTAAGAGTAACGATACCGCCAGGAGCCAGGGAGCGTGGGAGCGACCGTGTCTGACGAAGTCAGGGCGGTCACAGCTGTGTTTTCTACGGGGTCTACAGTAAGGGTCAGTGGGTGGGAGGGGCAGCAGGGAGGCGGGAGCGGTGCGAGGAGGAAGGGCTCAGGGAAACAACAACAAACAAAATGGAGGTAGAGAAAAGTCGAGTGAGGCTGGGGCACAGAAAAAGTTCACAAGCGCTTTAAACAAGCAGATTAATGTAAACAGGTAGAGCGCAGCTCCGTTTCCGTCGCGCTGATTAAATTGCATAAATTATGCTGCGCTGCAGAATACCTGAAACGCTGTAGCGTTATAAAGTGCCACAAACTGAGCGGAATGAGAAATAAACCACAAGCGCTAAAACAGATACACAACCAGAAGCGCTAATGCAGATGCACAATTGAATTACAAGTACACAGATGGTCGGAGGTAAGAGTAACGACACCGCCAGGAGCCAGGGAGCGTGGGAGCGACCGTGTCTGACGAAGTCAGGGCGGTTATTAGTAGTAGTTCGTAATGGCCAAAGTAAATTTGAAAGTTCTCACCTCCAATTCAAACCATTTACAATAGATAATTGTACGTTATCCTTAATAACTCTGTTACAGCGCTCTACAAGACCATTACTGCGAGGGTGATGTAACAAAGTAGTGATGTGTTTAACACCCCAATGTGACAAAAAATCTTGAAACTCTTTAGCCATAAATTGTACCCCATTATCTGTTGCTAGTTCAATAGGAGCACCTTCTCTTAAACATAATGATTGAAGAAAAGAAACAACCTCACTAGTAGTTGCAGCCCTTACAAATTTTACTTCTGGTCACTTAGACCCGTAATCTATTAAGACTAAACCAAATTTAGACCTCTCATCTAACACATACATGGGACCAATGACATTCAAAGCCAATTTGATCCAAGGTTTGTCTGGGACAGGAATGGCTTCAACTGGACTGGGAAAAGTCACCTGAGTTTTGTCACTGGTGGCACATGAGATGCAATCCCTAACAAAATGCTCTACAGAACGGTCCAAACCAGGCCATATGATCTTCGTGAGCAATCTCCAAAACCCTACTCTGGAGAGAAAATGGAACAACCAATAAATCCAGTCTCCTAAGTAAACCACATTCAAAATTTAATTCCGGAAAAACATGATTGAAAGCATCAGTTCCCTCACCACTGGATACCCAAACTTTACTCAGCATTTAAATAATCTCCTTAAACACTAAATCCTGCTCAACAGCCAATTTCCACTCATCCTCTGAGATACATGCAAAATCCGAATCCGCCGCTAAGGAGGCTACTATACAAAATTCTTCCTCTCCTGACTCATTATGATATTCTGTGGTTAAAGGGAGTCTAGACAGACAATCGGCAAAAATGTTCTTCACACCAGGAATATATTCTAAATGAAAATGAAATTCCATTAGTCTATAATGCCACTTAGCGATGCGTGGGGTAGCATTCCCAGCACCCTTAGTCAAAAACAGATTGACAAGAGGCTTGTGATCCATTCGTAAAGTGAATTCAGAACCCCACAAGTACTGTCTGAAGTGATTAACACCCCACCAGCAAGCCAAAGCTTCTCGCTCCACCACTGAATAGGTTGATTCAACACCCCTCAACGTGCACGAGGCAAAAGCTACAACCTCTTCTTTGCCATCCCTTTTTTGAAGTAATACCGCACCTAGACCATATTGGCTAGCATCAGTGATAATATTAGAATGGTCTTGCGTGTTAAAATGCTGTAAAGGAATGACATTACTTAACTCTAGTTTGATCGATTGGAATTCTTTCTCTAGATCACTTGACCACACAAATTGTTGATTGTTTTTCATGAGTGACCTTAAACCATGTGTTTTACTGCTACAGTTCGGTATAAATCTGGCATAAAATTCTAACGTACCAAAAAATGAGCAAAGTTGATCTTTGTTCTGAGTACTGGGAAAATACTTAATAGCAGAAACCAGATCCTCTTTGGGTTCTATCCCTTTTTCTGATATTTTGTACCCCAGATAATTAACTTCTTGAACTGCAAATTTGCACTTTTCAGCCTTCAAAGTTGCACCATGATCAGCTAAAATGGATCGAACAGTGGCTAAAGTTTTATCAAGTGATACCATGTCTTTGCCATAAATTAGCAAATCATCCTGAAAACATTTGATATTGGATACATTGGCAAACAAAGATTCCATAACCCTTTGGAACACCGCTGATGCAGAGGCTAACCCAAAGGGCATTCTCTTAAAGCGATAAGCACCAGAAGGAGTAACAAAGGAGGTAAGATGACAACTGTCTTTTTTAAGAGAAATTTGGTGATACGCTGATGACATATCCAATGTGGTAAAAACTTTTGCACTCTCGAGAGAATTTAACATTTCCGTGATATTCGGCAAAGGATGTCTGTCCACCCAAATTCTCTCGTTAAGATCCCTCAAATCAATGCACATTCTCAGAACTCCATTCGGTTTTCTGGCCAAAACAACTGGAGAAAGCCAGGTATAACTTGATCTCTGAGAAGAACTTGTTCATCACTATTAGGATCAAGAATTATACCAAGGTTTTTCTGTTCTAACGAGTCCAGAAGAGAAGACTTATCATCAGCAACATACACTGTAGCTGGGACAGAGCTTATCTTAAAGGTTAAGTTACAATCGAATTCACCTAAAACATCAACTGGTTTACCACCATAAGCTACAGGTTTGATGAACAATTTCCTTAAGGAAACACCAGATGCTTTCAATTTGAGCCACTCATCAGGACCAATTAAAGTGAAAAAAGAACCTGAATCGGCCATCATACCAATTTGCTTACCATGAATTTCTACTTGACAATGAGGACGCTTAATGTTAGACAATTGTACTTTTAAAATTTGTGAAACACCTTCCTCACAAGTGGATGTAGATGGCAAACACTGAGATTCAGAAACACAAATATTGGACAACATCATTATCTCATTTCCATCATCACTGTCAGAATTTGAATCCAACTCAGGTTTGGCTTCAATAGTTAAAATCTTCTTGGAAGAAGGTTCGAAATTTACTTTGGAAGTATTAAACATCGGTTTAGATTTACATAACTTTGAAAAATGTCCCTTCTTCCTGCATTTCGCACAAAATTTGTCTACAGCAGGACAAAAAGGCGCATTCCCCAAATGATTCCTACATCCAAATCTATAACATTCAAATACTTTTTGTTAGTTTGTCACACTTAACTTCTTTTCTAATTACCGGCTTGTCAACAGCTAAGGTAGGAGTTTTAGTGTCTAAAGACATCTGATCCATATACATAGCAGTTGACTCAATATTTTTAGCTACTTCCAAAGCTTTATCTAAAGTGAGATCTTGTGTAATAAGCAATTTTTCCTGTGTCTTTTTGCTATTAGTTTTTTGAACAATTTGACCTCTTAACATTTCATCGTGAAAATCTTTGTATTCACATGTAGAAGCCAACACTCTCAAATCACTGACAAATGCATCAATAGATTCCCCAGGTAGTTGTTTTCTCATATAAAATGTATGCCTCTCCATAATGACGTTACGCTTCTTTTCAAATCTAAGATCTAATACTTTTAAAGCCGAAGCGTACTCATCAATGGCATCACCTTCACCCATAATAAAAACAGGAGGAAGATGTTTTAAAACTTTTCTTCCCTCTGTGCCTAAAGAATGAAGTAATAATGCAAATTTCTTTTTTTGTGTAAAAACATCTGCTTCTATGGCTTCTAGGTAAGCTTCAAAAACTTCGAACCATAACTCCCACTCTAAAGGAGGGTTTCCATGAGTGGAGAGAAAAGGAGGAGGTGGTAAGATAGATTGCTGCATTTGGACACAAAGAAGAAGAAAATTAAAGAAGGTTAATTACATTTAAAACATTTTTTAAAAAATTAACCCCTGTTGAAGAAAAATGTAATTAATGCAATTATGCACAACTCCTGTTGAAGAAAATATAATCAATGCCAATATAAATGTAGATATATGTATGAGAAATGGTGTGTCATGTAATGCAGAATACGAAATGCAAGTGTAAAATCACGAATAAATGTAAAATAATCTTAAGCATAAAGCCAAAAATACAATATACATTACATTGGTGATCCACAAAAGCAAATAATGTGCACCGTACTAATCATTCAGTTATTAAAACATTGAGATATATTCCCAAACATTGGTTTAAAAACATTGTCTTTTCAAAAATACATCCAACGGTGGAAATTGAAGTTCAATCTGTAAATAAAATATCGTTGTTAGAAAGACACTAAAAGTATTGAGGCTCACGTAGAATTGACACTCCAGTGCAGATTAGTTAATAACTATTGCCAGGATACACGCCAGCATGGCACATTGAGGTAGAGTTGCTGATAACTCCAAAACACTCCAGCGTTGTTTAGATAATGACTCAGCATCGCTCCAGCGTAGTTAAAGACTGTTGCCTGGATACACACCGGCATAACGCATATGACGTAATACCAGAGAATGCCTTGACGCACAAGCTGTTTACGTTCAATTGAAGATGCGATGCGACTCTCTTTAGACAAAGGCACGCGCTAAAACTGGCACTTAAAGCTTGGCTGAAAGCAATGTGAAAACATGAAGAAAACAACCTTGACAAGCAAGTAAGCAATGTCAGTCTGCACACATCGAAGTTGTTCACTAAAATTTAGATGTACAGTTGCTGTTCACAGACGGAGAATTCATTAAGCGCAAGGCAGCAGTAAGCTAACGAAAATTCCTTTCTGCTTAAATGAGCTGTTTGTACTGGAATTTCTTGACGCTCGGTTACACAAATCCCTTCACGCTAGGCTGTAGATGAAGAGTGCGTGAGCTGTGTACTTTCAAAAGCGTTAAAATAATTTACCTGTCATGTAAATTATTTTAATGCTTGGCTGCACCAAAAGTGTTAAATAAACACAAAGAGCAAGCCTATTCGGCGGTTAATAATATTTAGATCAGGGCTTGTCAGAATACTGTTCCAAAGTGTTACGATACACAGACACAGCCAAATTAAATTTTGTTCAGTTTTGTTCAGTGAAGGAAAAAGTCATTTAACTAAACGCAAGTAAAGCTCATTATCGCAAGGGCAATAAATCGTGCTGGAAAGTCATTCAGGGAAATCCAGAATCTTACCCAGCTTGAGTTAAATAAACTCAGAAGAAATAATGCTGTCAAAAGGTGATGACCTTTAAGAGAGTTCTGCGCCGGTCTAGGGATGTTCTCCCAATCGTCGCCAATGAAAAGAAGAGGATGAATCAATTTTCTTCTAATCCTTTATTCACATGAAGAAAGTTCCAGTGACAGCAAACAGTAACTGACCATCAGCCACTCCACATGCCACCATTCCAGGATGGAATGTACATCATGGTGGCATGTGCTACATTTGTAAATACGCACACCAGTAAAAGAAACATTAACACATTAATAAAAGAAACATTAAGACCCAACAGAGAAGTTACTGTGCGACTTGAATAAATAGTAGCCGAAGGAGGTGTCCTCATCTAGAATGGACAGTTGAAGGTTGTTTTCTGAGAATATTTTGTTTATTAGCTTCAGTTTGAACTACCTACAGAAAGGGAATATGCAGGTATTATTGCAGAAGAGAAAATTAGAAAAGCAGTGTTGCAGAAGCATACAAAGCCGAATATTGAGGTTCCCCGGAAAAACAGAAAGAAACATATAGAGTTTAGAAGAAATATAAGTTGTACACCTTCAGAGAAGGCGAGTTAGTTCTTCTGAAGAATTATAGGTGAACAACGAGAAAAGGAGGCATTTTGAAGCATAATTTTACTGGATCGTACTATACCGTATTTCCGAAATGCAAGGATAATGTTAGTATGATGTCTCTACGTAGAAGTTATAAGTCAGTACTTGTGAGGTAAAAAACACTTTCAAGCGCTTTACAGCCAATTTTGCAAATTCTTAAAACAGAGTATGATGTGTTATTTGGAGGAAAACACGTCATAGTTTTTGAAGATCTACTGCAACTCACTCCTGTAAAAGGACAACCAGTATTTAAAACACTTGCGCATGAAGACACCAGAAAGTCTCTGGGTAGTGTTGGGAACGTGAACAATTGGTTATATGCTATTAGCCGTCCATGTCTATATCATCTTCTCTGTGACATAGGGGGGTACACAGATACATATGGGTCCACAGATGGATAGAACACCAGTCCTGGTGGTGGCAAGTAGATCTCTGCTTCCCAGTTCATTACACTGATCTCTCAACTATGGAATGTACTAGTCGTCACAGGCAGATACGGAAGGAGCAGCAGACAGACAGAACCTGTCTTTATCCGTTTCCCCACGACATAGGGGGGTACACAGATACATAGGGGTCCACAGATGGATACAACAGTAGCCCTGGGGGTGGCAAGTATATCTCTACTTCCCAGTTCATTACACAGATGTCTCAAATATGGAATGTACTAGTTGTCACAAGGAGATACGGAAGGAGCAGCAGACAGACAGAACCTGTCTATATCAGCTCCCCCGTGACATTGGGGGGATAAAGATACATAGGGTTCCACAGATGGATATAACAGTAGCCCTGGGGGGTGGCAAGTATATCTCTGCTTCCCAGTTCATTACACCGATGTCTCAACTATGGAATGTACTAGTCGTCACAAGGAGATACGGAAGGAGCAGCAGCAGACAGAACCTGTGTATATCAGCTCCCCCGTGACATGGGGAGGATACAGATACATAGGGTCCATAGATGGGTAGAACAGCAGTACTGGGGGGTGGCAAGTATATCTCTGCTTCCCAGTTCATTAGACAGATGTGTCAACTATGCCAATGTACTAGTTGTCACAAGCGGATACAGAAGGAGCAGCAGACAGAACCTGTCTATATCAGCTCCCCCGTGACATAGGGGGGTACACAGATACATAGGGGTTCACAGATGGATAGAACACCAGCTCTGGGGGATGGCAGGTATATCTCTCCTTCCCAGTTCATTAGACTGATGTGTCAACTATGGAATGTACTAGTCGTCACAAGCAGATGCAGAAGGAGCAGCAGACAGAAAGAACCTGTGTATATCAGCTCTCCCGTGACATGGGGGGGGATACAAATACATAGGGTCCATAGATGGGTAGAACAGCAGTACTGGGGGGTGGCAAGTATATCTCTGCTTCCCAGTTCATTACACAGATGTGTCAACTATGCAATGTACTAGTCGTCACAAGCAGATACAGAAGGAGCAGCAGACAGAACCTGTCTATATCAGCTCCTCCGTGACATAGGGGGGGTATAGATACACAGGGGTCCACAGATGGATAGAACAGCAGCCCTGGGGGGTGGCAAGTATATCTCTGCTTTCCAGTTCATTACACAGATGTCTCAACTATGGAATGTACTAGCTGTCACAAGCAGATATGGTAGCAGCAGCAGAGAGACAGAACCTGTCTATATCAGCTCCCCCGTTATATAGGGGGTAAAAAGATACATAGGGGTCCACAAATGGATAGAACACCAGCACTGGGGGGTGGCGAGTATATCTCTGCTTCCCACTTCATTACACAGATGTCATAACTATGGAATGTACTAGTCGTTACAAGCAGATACGGAAGGAGCAGCAGACAGACAGAACCTGTCTATATCAGCTCCCCCATGACATAAGGGGGTATACAGATACATAGGGGTCCACAGATGGATACAACAGTAGCCCTGTGGGGTGGCAAGTATGCTTCCCAGTTCATTACACAGATGTCTCAACTATGGAATGTACTAGTCGTCACAAGCCGATATGGAAGGAGCAGCAGACAGACAGAACCTGTCTATATCAGCTCCCCCATGGCATAGGGGGGATATAGATACATAGGGGTCCACAGATGGATAGAACAGCAGCCCTGGGGGGTGGCAATTATATCTCTGCTTCCCAATTTATTACACTGATTTGTCAACTATGGAATGTACGTCACAAGCAGATATGGGAGCAGCAGCAAACAGACAGAACATGTCTATATCAGCTCCCCCGTGACATAGGGGGAAACACAGATACATAGGGGTCCACAGATGGATAGAACAGAAGCCCTGGGGGTTGACAAATATATCTCTGCTTCCCAGTTCATTACACAGATGTATCAACTATGGAATGTACTAGTCATCACAAGCAGATACGGGAGCAGCAGCAGACAAACAGAACCTGTCTATATCAGCTCCCCCATGACATGGGGGGGATATAGATACATAGGGGTCCACAGATGGATAGAATAGCAGCTCTGGGGGCTGGCAAGTATATCTCTTCTTTCCAGTTCATTACACAGATGTCTCAACTATGGAATGTACTAGTCGTCACAAGCAGATACGGGAGCAGTAGCAGACAGACAGAATCTTGGTCTGCAAGTCCTTCCGTATACTTGTAGCTCCACACGAGTACTTTTTATTGCGGTCTCCTCTTGAAAGCACAGTCTTGCATATGCGGCAAATAACTTTTGTTGCATTAACCTTTTTTAAGTCAGGTGGAAAGGTGAAAATGCTGGTATATTTTTCCTTTGGTGGAGGTTTAGGAAGAAATTCTTGCTGTGATGAGTTGTCTGAATCAGAGGATGATGGTGGATTAGCAGCCATAGTATCTTTAAGTACATTTGTTATCCAAAAAACAAAGAGCAGCAGATCGTCTCAGGAGGTCTTTCCCTAAGAAAAATTCTAGGAAGAGTGATTCCAATGGGTGGGGTCCTTCAATAGGAAGTGTAATGAACCAATCAAATCTCTTTTTTGAGGTCACATGGTGTGCGCGTAGGATGCACCCTGCGCAACTTTGGGAAGTTGCATAAAAAATTGATGTACTTTTTAATAAAGTTAAACAATATTCAGATAATATCTTGTCTTAATAGTAATATTAAATATGTGTAAATAAAATTAAAAACAATTAAAACATTGCGGGAATTGCTCACCCACTGCGTCCGATATGCATATGATGTCACACGCTGCCACGCTTCCTTCATGTCACATAATACATACATCACAGTACACTATGACAGAGTAGATTGTGAAAGCTAATGAGGGCTCTTGCTCATGTATAGGCACCCTCTCTTTGAAAACCTAGCAGTCAGCCTTCAGAATTGTTAATGCCTTCCATAGGAGTGACTGATGAATTTATATATGTTAGTGATGAAATCAAACTAGTGATGGTTGTACAGACGTGAAAGATTATGCATCTGAATCCATGGAAAATAGTTCTGGGTGTATGAAAGGGCACTTAAAAGCAATAGTGTCGAACATAAAATTTGTACGATTGTTGCTTTTGTTCACTCAAAACGCATCAATTGAGTTGATGTCAGAACTTTTGGGTTGTAGACAACGCAGAACTGTTCAATAGAATGTAAATGTAAAATAATATTCTTCCATCGACCTTTACATATACATATATAAAACATATTTATTTTTCAGAAAGACACACATTCACTGGATGGTGTCATCAGTGATGTCATGAGTGATGTCACTGACCATGTCATGAGTGATGTAATATGTGACGTCATCAGCAGTGCATTGCAGGCGCGCAAGTTATAGTGAGTCCAACTAACTATAACGTGGGAATTTCAATGGTTTTATGTCAGTAAAATTTCCAGCTAACTATAACTGGTGTCAAACCTATGGTTTTTTCAGTGAATTTAATAGGTTTTTTAAATGCTAATTCCAAACTATAACTGGTGTGAAACCTATTGTTTTTTCAGTGAATTTCATAGGTTTTTTAAATGCTAATTCCTAACTATATAAGGCCTGAAACCTATGTTTTTTTCAGTGAATTTCAAAGGTTTTTTTAATGCTAATTCCTAACTATATAAGACCTGAAAGCCCACCAGGAATCTCCAGTATGCGCCAGGGGACTGCATTGCAGAGAGGTGTAATGAAGCCATGCCCCTTTTTACACCTCTCTGCAACGCAGCGCCCGTGCATGTTTGAAGAGGGGGAACTAATTCCCCTTGCATACTAGGGGTCCCTGGGGGGCCAACTAGCCCACCTGGAACCTCCAGTATACGCCAGGGGGCTGCATTTCAGAGGTGTAATGAGGCTATGCCCCTTGTTACACCTCTCTGCAACGCAGCCCCCTGCCGCATTTGCAGAGGGGGAACTAATTCCCCTTGCATACTGGGGGTCCCTGGGGGCCAACTAGCCCACCAGGAGCCTCCAGTATGCGCCAGGGGGCTGCATTGCAGAGAGGTGTAATGAGGCCACACCCCTTTTTACACTTCTCTGCCACGCAGCCCCCGTGCATGTTTGAAGAGGGGGAACTAATTCCCCTTGCATACTAGGGGTCCCTGGGGGGGCCAACTAGCCCACCTGGAACCTCCTGTATGCGCCAGGGGGCTGCATTGCACAGAGGTGTAATGAGGCTATGCCCCTTTTTACACCTCTCTGCAACGCAGGCCACTGGCGGATTTGCAGAGGGGGGACTAATTCCCCTTGCATACTGGGGGTCCCTGGGTCATATCTGCCCAAACACCGATATTCCGAACGATTGAAAATGACTTTTCTTGAGAAACATTTGGATTTGGATTATCATGTCCTATACTTTGGAATTTTTGAAAGATTGACTTTGAGGATGCTATAAATTACTCAAGTCTGCCCGAATTGTGTGGGTAAAATTGATACCTAGTCACTTTGAATAAGAATATACTTACGTCTCGTCTAACATTTGGAAGAAATATCTAGTTATATGACAACAGGATACCGACATAACTTGAAGGAAATAAGAACGCCCTGAAGAAGTTCTGTTGTACAGAACGAAACGTTTCGGCTGGCTGTGGTACATAAACTTAAGGAAAATAAAAGCATTTGAATATACACCAAGATTCAGCGCTTCAATAAGGACTCTAAGTGATATGATTTGATTGGACTTATTGTGCAAGTGGTGCTGTGCCAAACTTTGGAATATTCTCCACTACTCTCTACTACTTACTCTCTCCTACTCCACTACTCTCAAATACTCACTCTCTACTACTCATTCTCTACTATTCTACTACTCTCTACTATTCTCTCTCTACTACTCACTCCCTACTACTCACTATCTACTACTCTCTACTACTCACTCTACTACTCTCTCTCTACTACTCTCTCTCTACTACTCACTCTTTACTACTCACTCTCTACTACTCTCTACTACTCACTCTCTACTTCTCACTCTCTACTACTCTCTACTACGCACTCTCTACTACTCTCTCTCTACTACTCACTCTCTACTACTCACTCTACTACTCACTCTCTACTACTCACTCTCTACTACTCTCTCTCTACTAGTCTCTACTACTCACACTACTACTCACTCTCTACTATTCTCTACTATTCTCTCTCTCTGCTACTCAATCTCTACTACTCTCTACTACTCACTCTCTACTACTCACTCTCTACTACTCACTCTTTACTACTCTCTACTACTCACTCTCTACTGCTCTCTACTACTCACTCTACTACTTACTCTCTACTACTCTCTACTACTCACTCTCTACTACTCACTCTCTACTACTCACTCTACTATTCACTCTACTACTCTCTACTACTCACTCTCTGCTACTCTCTCTACTGCTCTCTACTACTCTCTACTACTCACTCTCTACTCTCTATTACTCACTCTCTACTCTCTATCTCTCTCTACTTCTCTCTCTACTAGTCTCTACCTCTCTACCGCTACCTCTCTACCTCTACCTCTCTACCTCTCTCTACACGCACACATATACACATATATATATGCATATATATGCATATGCATTTATATATATGTATGTGTATGTATAT
This sequence comes from Lissotriton vulgaris, assembly GCF_964263255.1. Taxonomy (NCBI): domain Eukaryota; kingdom Metazoa; phylum Chordata; class Amphibia; order Caudata; family Salamandridae; genus Lissotriton; species Lissotriton vulgaris. Next base: position 437,222,984 of record NC_141685.1, on the reverse strand, counting down.
ATATATATATATACATACATATATAAACATATATAATCTGTATATCTATATAAATACAAATATAAATGCATGCATACATATACATATATGCATACAGATGCATGTTATTTACATGAAAGTTTAAAAAACACTAATAAAAGCAAATCTAAAAAGCCACCTCATTACAAACAGAATGGCTTTAACTTAAACGAGGGTTCAATGCTTGTTTACTTTGGTTCCATCAAGAAGGCATTCAGATGTGTCACACATTTGACATAAATTCTGAATGTTAGCACTCTAGTTGCTCATTAGATCACTGTAGTAAAGCTACTGCTCACCAGGGAAGTCTGCTTCTGGTATTCAAAGTGCATGTTTCAGTCTGCATGTCAGAATGTTTTTAATGAAATTGAAGAGGATTTGAGAAGTCACTCAAAATGTGCCCTAATTTTTCTTTCTGCAGCACTAATCATACTTTCTATGGCAAAATATACCCCCTCTTTTTGTTCCTTTTTAAATTAAATGTTTTAAGAGTTACCACTTCATTCCAATCAAGATGGCTTCAGGTGTGCCATACCTTTGTAATAAGTAGGACTGTTAGCGCTCTAGTTGTTCTTTAGAACACTCTGGGACATTCTGTCATTGGGCTATACTTGGGCTACATCTGGGTGATATTTGGGCTACATTTGGGCTTTTTTGTCTCTGGTGGCCATCTTGGGAGACTGCATGTCAGAATTTTTTAATGAAAAAGAAGAGGATTTGAGAAGTCACTCAAAATGTGCCCTACGTTTTCTTTCTGCAGCACTAATAATACTTTCTATGGCATAATATACCCCCTCATTTTGTTCCTTTTTAAATTAAATGTTTTAAGAGTTACCACTTTATTCCCATCACGATGGCTTCAGGTGTTCTATACCTTTGTAATAAGTAGGACTATTAGCGCTCTAGTTGTTCTTTAGAACACTCTAGGAGGCTGCAGTAGAACACAAAGGAATCAACTGACAGTCTCTGTCCTTGTTGGATGTACATGTTTTACTGAGAATGTCAGACTTCATTCTCACATGACTGAGCAAGATAATGTGAATTTACAGAAAATATGCTTTCAGTTTAGCTTATAGATCCCCTTCCAAACCACTGTGGGAAAATCATGAGATATTAGTTTTCTTTCAAACATGATTCATGATATCACAGCAGAAGGCTTTTTCACATGGTAAAATCACCTTAGAACACACCACAATTCCTAAAATGTGTATGGTACCATCAACAAATGATTTATAATGTAACTAAAGTCCTAAAACCCTCTATTAACTACAATGCTTTTTAATGAGGTGCTATCATGTGTATTGGTCCCAAGATGGCTGCCAACACTTCTTGGATGAAGTGCTGACATCCAATCAGATGTGTGGTTAAGCTCCGCCCAGATATATATATTTTTTTGAACCTAAATTACTCAAAATCCACTGGAACACATATCTTGAGACATAGCAAAGGCACATCGGGCTACCAGTCCCTACAATTTTGAAAAAGTTTTGTGGAAATCCATTCAGCCGTTCGGGCTAAAAGTGAGTCCAACCGCCCTATGGAAATTAACATGGGGAAAACACGATTTGAACCCCCCTTTTATCTCGGCCCCCGCTTGATGAATCCCCCCCAAACTTTCAGGGATGGAGCGGAGCGCAGCGAGGCAAATTTAAGGAAAATTACAGGCAGATTCCTCAACCGGCGCCAACGTTATTCCCAATAGAATGTTGTGGATTTCCTATAGAAAAAACTATCCTAACTATAACTACCTACTGACGACCGCCAGTAGGTAATATATATATACATATATATATATATATATATATATATATATATATATATATATATCACCTACTGGCGGTCGCCAGTATCTATATATAGTTAGGATTTTTTTGAATAGGGATTTCTGAAAATTCTATGTTGAATAACTTTGGTGTTGAAGGACGGAAATGGCTGAAATTTTCAGGAAAATGGCACATTTTGTTTCTGAGCGTCCCCTGGAAGTTTGGGGGGGTTTCGTGAAGTGGGGGCCGAGAAAAAAGGGGGGTCCTAAAACATGTTTTTAACATAGAGTTTTCCATTGGGCGGTTGGACTCACTTTTAGCTCGAACGGCTGAATGGATTTCTATGAAACTTGACAAAATTGTAGGGACTGGTAGCCCGATGTGCCTTTGCTAGGTCTCAAGATATGTGCTCTAGTGGATTTTGAGTAATTTAGGTTCAAAAAAATATATATATCTGTAAGCGCCCCGCGGTACGCGCACCGGGGAGCGCTCCGGGCGCGCCACGCGACTTGCGCGGGGAAAGCTGATTGGCTCTCGGGTGTCTGTAAACATTCTAAACAGTCCGGAGCGGCCGCCATCTTGTGTCTCGGTAGGATCGAGACACAAGAGATGGCCAAAACAAAGGGGGAAATGACTATAAGGGGGCAGAGTAGATCCTCCCTGACCCCCTAGGTTTGATGTGGGGGCTTTAAAAGGGCCCAGCAGGGCAAAAAAAATATTTTTTTTTTCGTTTTTTTTGCGGGGGAGCGTACTATGGGGAAAAAGAATGATAGACTTTTCAAATATTGTATGTTTATTGATTGGTCTTTTTGTTGTTTTTTTTTATTTAAGTAGCAACATGTAGGTACCAATGCAGAGTCTAAAATTTAATATACACCGTCTCCTTTGTAGATATCTTGCATGTTGTTTCAGAAGTTATTGTGGTATATGGAATTCATACCATAGTCTGTCAGGAAAGCAGAAACAATATGGAGGCATGAGATGATAAAGAAATGTTAAATGCACATTGGAGATAATACAGTTGGAGAAAGGAAGTAACTATGAGCAAACCTACTATGTAACACAAAAAGTTGCACAGTATATTTTAAGTTTCACTTTATATTTTATCTTTTTGGGTACTATTTCATAATTTTCATATAAAAAAGAATAATGTCTAAAACAATTTTAACTTTTTAAATTTAAATTTATTTATTTATTGTTGCGATTTTTCAAAATTTAAAAGAATACCACAGAAGCCTAACTCAATCAATAATTTAAATAAATAAGCCTTTCTCAATGTCTAACTCTTATTGAGGGACAGTATATAACTATCTGAAAACATTTTCCCAAATTAACTTAAAGTGCATAACATAGTTCTCCTTTCAAATTAACAATTTACCTTCTTCAAAGTAGCTGAAGTTTTCTGTCAAATTCTTTTCCAAATGTACCTTAGGCAGTGTTAGTCAAAATGGCTGTGTTTCTCTCTCATTTTTTATATATATTCATGTACTTAACCAATCAAATGTCAGCACGTAAAAGTACAAAATGTAAGTAACATTTTAATTGGTTGAAAATTCAAACAGTTTCATATGTGTTTTTGTCATGTAATTTACCTCAGGATATTTAGACAGGGCTACATCCCAAATGGCTCAATGGAATACCACCAAATTTGGGTAAATGGTAGTGACTGCTATGTAGTAGGGCCTATTCTATATTTGATGAAAGTGTCTCCAGTGGTTTTTCTGTAAATTACTTTCCCACCTTTTTTTAGCGAGCGCTTACCGGTGGAGAAGTGTGGCTCAGGGGTTAGAGGTGGCAGACCCGGAAGCTGAGATCGGCCCTGGACCAGGGTTCAATTCCCCGCCTTGGCGGGTCTTGGGCAAAAAAAATCCACGGTCTCGATAATTCTCGCTCCGGTGCCTTCTATACTCACGGGTTCACACTCTGCGACTCTGGGCAATAGCTTGCTTAATCTCCACAACGGCCGCCCGCGGCGGGATGCCTGGCTTTCACCTTGTGGATATCCTGCTGGGGTTATCTCACAGGGGAATACCAGGACGGGTTCCCTAAGCAAGCGCTTAGATACCGACCTCGGTCAGTGATTTGCGCTATATAAATGCATGTACATTTACATTTACCGGTGCGCGCCCCGGTACGTGTACCGGCAGCGTTACGGGAGTCCTCCATTTTGTGTTTCGGTAGAATTGAGACACAAGATGGAGGGCAAACAATGTTGGGAATGGGTAGAAGGGGGCACGGTAGACACTTCCTGACCCTCTAGGTTTTCTGAGGGGGGCTTAGGACGCTCATATAGGCAAAAAATACAAAATTTAAAAAATAAAAATAATTCGCGGGGGGAGCGTCCGGTACGCGCACCGGTAAGCGTACCGGGGAGCGTACTTTGGTGAAAAATAGTGAAAAAAGTTAGAAAAAGATAAACGTTTTGAATGATCAGAGGTAGGGAGCTTTTGGGTTCTGTGGCTGATTTAGGTACCTACAAGTAGGTTCCAATGCACAGTCTTAAATTCAGGAGGAATATTCTATTCCCCTCATCTGAGAAGTGCACACCATCTCCTCTGTAGATGTCTTGCATGTTGTAACGCATGTTGGAATCAATTGGTGACATCTCAATCCTCTCTGGCCAATTCAGTTGATTTCCACATTTTGTAAATTGAGGTTGTGTACATTTCTGTTATCAGCATACGTGTGAGCCCAGTGGATGTAACTATAAAAAACTGTATACATAAAAAAATTATATTAAATACATATAAAATATATTTTTCCTTTAAAAGAAGAATACATTTTACAGCTTTTGATATTTGCTATTAAAAAACCATTGAAATTCACTGAAAAAACCATAGGTTATATACCATATATAGTTAGGAATTAGCAATATGTGACATCATCAGCAGTGGATTGCGGGTGCGCGATATATAGTTAGTGCAACTAACTATATATGCGAATTTCAATGGTTTTGTGTGAGTAAAATAAGGTTTTGTAAATGCTAATTCCTAACTATATATGGTCTATAACCTATGGTTTTTTCAGTGAATTTTCAAGGTTTTGTAAATGCTAATTCCTAACTATATATGGTCTATAACCTATAGTTTTTTCAGTGAATTTTCAAGGTTTTGTAAATGCTAATTCCTAACTATATATGGTATATAACCTATGGTTTTTCCAGTGAATATATATATATATACATATATGCATATATATATGTATATATATATATATATATGTATTCACTGAAAAAAACATAGGTTTCGGTGACGTTATATTAGAGATGTCATTTGAGATGTCTTCAGTGATGTCACTGACCATGTCATGAATTATGTAATATGTGAGATCAGCAGCAGTGCATTGCGGGCACACGAGTTATAGTTAGCAGAACTAACTATAACAGAGGAATTTCTATGGTTTTGTACGAGTGAAATGTCCAGCTAACTATAACACCCCTCAAACCTATATTTTTTTCTGTGAATTTCTAAGGTTTTTTAAATGCTAATTTCTAACTATAACGTCTCTGAAACCTATGTTTTTTTCCAGTAAATTTCAAAGCTTTTTTAAATGCTAATTTTTAACTATAACGTCTCTGAAACCTATGGTTTTTTCAGTGAGTTTCAAAGCTTTTTTAAATGCTAATTTTTAAGTGTAATAGTAGTTATACCTATTTTTTTGTAACTGATTTTTTACAGTTTTTAACTGTTTATTTAAAAATATTTTATTCATTAAATAACATATTTTTCTGAAAATTGCAAAAAAAAAACATTTTTTAATTCAAACTGAAATATTGTTAAATTTTTTTGTTTTATCTCTTTATTTTAATATATTTATATTATTTTATTTTTTATTTTTTTCTCCACATTTTTTTCGGAGTTGCGCACCCAAAGCGTACACATCACGGTGGGTGCGCGGATTCTAGCCGCAATTTTAGAAAAGTCATGAAGGATCCGTGTACGGTGTGCGACGGCTGCGTGTTTTTCAGTTATATCATATACTTTTTATATTACATGATGTGCGCCATTGGTATGCCACCAGTCCGTGACTCCTGCTCCAGCGCATTCGGGACACATGCGCATTACAGTATGCGACACGTGCGCTGTGGCGGGTCCCGCATGACGCCATATACTTGCTGGGGCGCGCTGGGTGCTGAACTCCCGCAAAAATGTTTTATGTTCTAAAATTATATGTATGTGTCTTTAATATACATATTTGGGCAAGAGATTATCTAAGCATAAAAATAATATATTTGTACTTATCATAAACTTATATTATTTTTAAATATATTTTCTCAAAGTCGCGTCGGGTGTGTGCTTTGTGAGCGCAGATTGTGCGGATCCCATGTGACCTAAAAAAAAAGAGATTTCATTGGTTCATAACATTTCCCACTGTAGCTATTGAATGCCCCCACCCATTTTAATCATTCTTGTTGGAGCATCTTTAGAGAGACATCTCTTTTCCTACAAGAACCCTTTTTTCTTGTTTTTTTGGAGTTTTAAAAAAAAATATCAAACAAAATGGCATCTGGACAGCAGCAGCAGCAGCAGGAGGAGGTATCTTCTGAAGAAGAATTCTTGCAGGAGGCACCACGTCCACACAGGCCGGAATCTGTAGTGTGGAAATTCTTCACTTTCCCACCTGAAGAGAAGAAAGTAAATGCGAGAAAGGTGATTTGCAAAATTTGTGACCGAGTCCTGTCGAGAGGCAGTGAAAAAAAATTCTCTTGTGACACTGCTTCAATGTAAAAGCATCTCCGGACCACACATCCTCTCAATCTTGCTCAGGAGGAAATGAGGCGAACTGCTTTGAACCCCTCACCTGCTGTGGCAAGTACGTCTGGAGCATCCTCAGGAACACCTGCAATGGACATTAGGCCAGAATTCACCTTTCTCGAGCAACACTGCGTGAAGTGTAAGAAACATATGCTTCGGTGAGCAGTCGGTGGATGCTGTTTGTGCTGCGCAATGCAACCATCGTTGTTAATTTTATTTTTGTTTGCTTTTGGAATGATAAGTAATTGCAAAAGTTTCCTATTTTATTCGTTCTTTTTTTGTTAATTTTTTTGAAAAAAGTACAAAATTGTTCAAAAAAATAAGAATAAAGAAAAAAGAAAAGAGAGGAAAAAAAAGTTCTTATCAGAACTACCTTATCTGGTTAAAGAAAGAACTATATTTTCAAGGTAATGTGTGAAAGTTTGGTTGAATAAATGCATACAGCATGATTGAATGAAAGAATGCATTAGTAGTGTATGGTGAATTTATAGGTGAAGATTTATGAGGAAGTACTGCAGCATTACACTGCAAGCTCTTTAGCTGCACTGTACTGTGGCACTTCTGAAGCACAGGGATGTGACATATGCACATGAAGTTGTTGCAACTCTGTACTTCCCTCTGCACTGCTGCACAAACTGCAGCCATGCGGTAACACAGGCACCCTTGCACCATGGTGCAAGGATGTCTGTGTCATGCTGAGATTGTTTTTGTGCAGGAAGGGACACCTTCCTGCACAAAAACAATCAGTAAAGGCATTTTCCTCTTTCAATGTATGCTGTGGAATGCAGCATGCATTGAAAGAGGAAAAAATGAGGAGAAATGTAAACAATTCTCCTCATTGTGCCTTGCTACACCAACTCTAGGATGGCGCAGCATTCACACACATCTCCAGATTTATGATTTCTCATTAATATGGAGATGTGTCTTGTTCTATGGGTGTTCCGTGGGAACACCCACAGCAACACCTATGGAACCCTCCTTAAACGCAAAGTTCTGTGTATGAAGGGGTCGTATTTACAAGCAGAAGAAAACCCACACACGGTGGCTGTTCCTCTCCTTGTAAATATGAAGTAGTGCCTGGCGCCATCACTACGTTACAAAAAGTGACGCACTGGTGGCGCAGGGTGCTTGTAAATCTGCCCCATAAGTGCTTAGGTATTGGCAGACTGATACAATAAGAACATAGTGCTGGATGGGGGATTAAAGAATTCCATAAGACTGACAGGAGGTATCCTACGCAGCATGAGTACTACTTCAGTATTTAATGGAGTGGACCAATAGTATGTATCTGCCCAGAGATTTGTAGGGATTATGCACAGAATACTTTAGGTGTACTTATGCTGGTGCCTAGGTCTATTTATAAGAATACCACTAGTAACTGAAATGATGACAGTGCTGCAAACAGAGTGAACACTTAATTTATAAGTGCTTACGTATTGGTGTAGTGATAGGATAAGTAGATAGTGGTATGGGATAGTGCATGGGACAGACTGGATGATTCCTACACTGCATGAGTACAAACTGAGTATTTAGAAGAGTGTATCAATAGTATGTAGCTAGTTAGAGGTCTGCTTGGATAGTGCACACAATATTATAGCTGTACTTGTGTTAGTAGCTAGGCCATTCCTTAAATTCATGACTAGTAACTAGAATAATTACAGTATTTCAAACAGAGTGTATAGTGAATTTATAAGTGCTTAGGTATTGGTGTAGTAATAGGATAAGTAGATAGTGCTGGATGGGTGATTGGAGAAATGCATGGGACAGACAGGAGGATTCCTACACTTAATAGGTACTAACTGGGTATTTAGAAGAGCGTATCAATACTTTGTAGCTGGTTAGAGGTGTTGCTGCATAGTGTACAAAATATTGTACCGGCACGTGTGTTAGTGACTACGCCATTCCTTAAGTATACGACTAATAACTGGAGAAATTTCAGTGTTGCAAAGAAAGTGTGTGCTGACTTTATAAGTGTTTAGGTATTGGCAGAGTGATAGGATACGTAGATAGTGTTGGATGAGTGATTGGAGAAGTGCATGGGATGGACAGTAGGATTCCTAGGTTGCAGGGGTAGTACTTTACTAAGTAGCTGGTTAGAGGTTTATATATATATATATATAGTGCACAGCTGAATGTAGTTGTGCATTGATAGTGTTTGGATTACTTAATGTTACCTTGACAGTAGTACATATCAAAAATGCTAATCATTTTTTCAGTTATTATAAGTGCTTAGGTATTGGTGGAGTAATTGGATATGTAGCTAGTGCTGGATGGGTGATTGGAGAAATGCATGGGACAGACAGGAGGATTCCTATACTGCATAGGTACTAACTGGATATTTAGAAGAGCTCATCAATAGTATGTAGCTGGTTAAAGGTATGCATGCATAGTGTACAAAGTATTGTACGAGCACTTGTATTAGTGGCTAGGCCATTCTTTAAATATATGACTAATAACTGGAATAATTTCAGTGCTGCAAAGAGAGTGCATGCTCAATTTATAAGTGCTTAGGTATTGGTGAAGGGATAGGGTACGTAGATAGTGCTGGATGGATGAATGGAGAACTGCATCGGACAGACATAAGGATTCCTAGACTGTATAGGTACTAACCGAGTATTTAAAAGACTGTATCAATTCTATGTAGCTGATTAGAGGTCTGCATGCATAGTGCACACAATATCGTAGCTGTACTAGTTTTTCTGACTAGGCCATTCCTTAGGTACATGACTAGTAACTAGAATATATTCAGTGCTGCAAAGAGAGGACATGTTAAATTTATAAGTGCTTAGGTATTGGTGGAGTGATAGGATATGTAGATAGTGCTGGATGGGTGATTGTAGAAATGCATGTGACAGACAGGAGGATTCCTATACTGCATAGGTATTAACTGGGTATTTAGAAGTGCGTATTAATAGTATGTAGCTTGTGAGAGATCTGCATGCATAGTGTACAAAACATTGTACCTGTACTTGGGTTAGTGGCTAGGCCATTCCTTCAGTATATGAGTAATCAAATCAAATAAATCTTTATTCGTTTTTTTATCACAAGAAAACACCATAATAGCAGTTATTGCAGATACAATTCATTTTATCTTAAAAAGATAATAAGTATACATGATAAAAAAAACTTAAAAGACAGTATGTACTAGTTCATGTATCCCGAAAGGAATTAAATGTACAATACAACTTAGTGCAGCAATTTAACAATCATAATTTCAGTTAGTGATTGGCACACATTCAGTGTTAAAAACAAAATAAACCCTATGAGTTACAAACTTCGTTACAAATTGGAGCGATGTCGGAAAATACATTTAAAAAATCTAGCAATGTGCCTCGATATCCCCTCCTCTTCCAAAAACTGTAAATAGAGCCGGACCGGGCGGCATCTTCTAATGCCCATGAATTGTAATATCGGCATCAGCCAACTCTTTCTGTGTTCCGTATAAAATTTACAGAAAAATAGGGTGTGAATTGTTGCCTGCACCGAAATATCATCACATGGGCATGGTGGTAATTCCAAGGCCCATTTTTTGGTCTGTGGAAAGGCAACCCGACGATGGAAGACATTGAGCCTAAATCTAACTAATAGAAACCTTTCAAACACAGAAAAGGTGTAGGTTAGGTATGGCTGAATGGAAAATGTGGTTTGGATGGCTATGGACTGTTGCACAGATGGTTTGATAATCTCTTTAGCCAATCTTAATTCATCTAAGTGCGCTAGGCACAAAACCTTCAATGCCTTCTTGGGTAGGGAACGGATAGAGGAGGGCACAAGATAATGTTTTTACAGGCCTAGGTCAGTTAACAAACGTTTTACATATATCAACCATCCAATTTTATAGCAATGATCAAGAGACATACAATCTAGGATGATCCCCTGCGTGAGAACGTTTTTATCCGTTGACCAAATACGTTGCCACAGGAGGAGTGGTTCCATTTTTACTAGATCAGTCAAGTAGGGAATGCCCAACTCAATATGGCAGGAATAAGTAGAAGTGGTATTTGGAGCAACCAAAAGGAACCTCAGGAAAGCATTTTCCACAGATTGTAGGGCATTATTTTTTGCGTACCCCCAAAGACCTGCCCGGTACAATGCAACTGATTGACATTTTGCCTTGTATATCTGGAGACATTCTAACGGGGGTCTTTTACCCCGTTTTTTTCGAGAAATTTACCAGGGCCATTGTTGCTCTCAATAAGAGAAGTTTTCTTGACTCAATAGCAGGTTTCCAATTGAGTCTGTTGTCCATAATAATGCCCAAATATGGGTACTGATCTGTAGTATCTAGTTTTTCCTTTCCTAAGTGTGTATTGGTTTGGTTTGCCTTTTTTTCCCAGGAACTACTGTCATAACAAAGGTTTTTTTAATATTTATGCGTAGGTCCAGGTTGCTCATAAAACATGCATATCTATTTAGTGCCTTCTGCAGTTCAAGGGGCGTTCTGGCGAGTATCACCGCATTGTCAGCATAGAGAAGAGCGGGAATCGGTCGTTTATTTACTAAAGGGAGGTCCCGGCTCCCAGTAATCATATCCCTCTCCAGCCCGTTGGTATAAAGCGTGAAGAGTAATGGGGCCAGGACATATCCTTGTCTCACTCCTCTCTCTATTTCAAAAGATGCCGTTACTCGCCCTGTGTCCGACCTCACCCTTGCTGATGCGTTCAAATACAGTTCACGCAAAAAATTCAGCAATGGTTCTTCGACACCCATTTCCGCTAGGATAGCCCAAAGTTTATTATGGGCTACGCAGTCGAAGGCTGCTGATAGGTCTACATAGACCATGTAGACCGAGCCTCCCTTTGCACTAACATATTTGCCTAGGAGCAATGCCAGATTTAGGGCTTGTTCTATCGTCCCCAGACCTTCCCAAAACCCAAATTGAAGGTCCGAGAGGATCGCGCCATCTTCCGCCCACTGCTGGAGGCGTTGAAGTATGACTCTACCCGCCACCTTTCCCAGGGAATCCAGCAGTGAGATCGGACGATAGCAAGATGCCTCCTGACGGTCCCCCTTTTTGAAAATGGGGACCATAATTGACTTGGACCATGAGTCCAGTAGCCCCACCTCACAGGATGCCTTAAATACTCTTGTCACCACTGGGGCCCATAGATCTAAGTTAGACTTAAAATACTCTATTGGGACCCCATCCGGTCCCGGTGCCTTCCTGTTTTTACTGGATGTAAGGGCCAATAGAACCTCTTCAGTTGTAATATCTAGGGGAATAGGGTAGTGGGATACAGATTGTACTTGACCCAAACCTGCTTGTTGTCTCAGATTGTCTGGCCCTTTTGCAAAGATCTTTGAAAAGTAATGCACCCAGGTAGATTCATCAATGGAGCCATGACCTGCTCCTGGGAAGACTGGAGGCCTTTGGGATCAAAGGCTTGGCCTTTAAGTGGTTGCAATCTTTCCTTTTGGGAAGGACACAGAGGATACAACTGGGGGAGTCGATATCGGAGGTGGGATTCTTAGAGTGCGGGGTACCGCAGGGTTCCGCACTGTCCCCACTCCTGTTCAACCTTTATCTGCAGCCCCTGATTGCGTCTTTGGCTGAGATGGGTTGCAGAGTCTTCAACTATGCTGACGACACTCAGCTTGTGCTGAGCATTGATAATACAGGGACAGCACAAATCCAAGCTCAAAACATCTTGAGGTTTACCGTGGGGTGGATGACGGAAAACCTACTAAAGATCAACCCGGATAAGACCGAGGTACTGGTAATTCCTTCTACCACCTCACCGTGGAGTGATCTGTATTGGCCTGCAGAGCTTGGATCAGCCCCAAAACCTAGTGCCAACGTGAAGAGTTTGGGGATTAAACTAGATTGTGATCTGTCAATGGGCAGCCAAATTTCCGCCGTTGTTGGAACCTGCACGAACATCATTAGACAATTGAGAAAGTTAGCCCCCCTCCTTTCTCATTCTATGATGCGCTCAATTGTAGCAGCAACCGTCATTTCACGGATCGACTATGGGAATGCCCTGTATCTTGGCCTCCCAAAAACATTGACAAACAGACTTCAAGTCGTAATGAATGACGCCGCACGACTGATCTTCGGAGTACCCAGACGAACAAAGGCCTCCCCTCTACTCCAAAATCTTCATTGGCTCCCTGTTAAAGAGAGGGTTGAGTTTAAGAGCCTCTGTATAGCGCATAAGGCGATTTATGGCCATGCGCCGGCATATATTAAAGCCCGTCTGGAAGTATACAGTCCGAAGAGAACACTCAGATCATCGGACTCTCAGCTACTGGTTTGCCCCCGCTATAAATTAGTGACCAAGGGAGGGAGAGCCTTCTCTGTTTTGGCCCCTCAGCTATGGAACAAGCTGCCTGAGGGGCTACGCAGGGAGGTGAATCTCCTACGTTTCAGGAAATCCCTGAAAACATTGCTGTTCAGAAGAGCCCTGACCGCAATGTAGGCCTGTAGTGGTGTCTCTCGGAGGAGTGAAGCTAAGTTATTGTAACAACATCTATTTCCAATGCGCTTAGAGGCCTGTAGGTGATTGAGCGCGTTACAAATCTAAACTAACAATAACAATAACAACATCGATACTTGGTGCCGATTTGTTATCAATTAAATATGTAGACTTAACCACTGCCCAAAATGCAGAACTATCTTTTTGTCTGCAACTATCGTGTAATTGGTCCCATGAAGCCTGTTTTACTTCTTTTTTTCTATCCTTTATTGCTACATTATATTCCCTCCTGAGCTTTACTATATCTTGAGGCACCCTGTTTGATTTATTAAGTGCTTTTTTCAATGTGGAGTGGGCAACAGTGCATCTGTGGTTAAACCACCCGTATTTTTTCTGTTCATTAATTTTCAGATTTACAGAAAGTTCCTTTTTTATAGCCTTTAGGATCACCCTAAAACTAATCAGTACTTCCTCATCTTGGGTGGACAAATCTAAACATTTAGAGAATAGCAGAGGAAGCTATGTTAAAAACTCTCTTAGTAATTTCCAAGGGGTCAATTTTCTCCCATTTTAATGAGAATCCATTTGTTTTATCCAGGGTCAAGGTTTTTTGCTTCAAAGCGCTAGTTAAACTATGCGTCCTAAAGTTATGAGGCGGTCGGAGTGAAATACTAAGGGCAGAGTGGTCACTCAGTGCAGTTGTATGGATCTCAAACTTTGTTACCCACTGTTCTAATAGATATAAGGATAAAATCTATCGTACTTTGCCTGCCACTGCCAAGAAAGGCCGGTTCATAGTGAAGGGAAGAAGGATCTCTTGGATTAACAATGACAAGGCCCAGATCAAATAATATGTCATTTAGGGAACTTCCAACTCTAGAATGGGAGAAGTGGGCAATCAAATCATACTTTTCATCCGTTAACCCACACAAAATGGGGCTGATAGATTGATATAGATATTGATTGAAATTCCTTAAGTATATGAGTAATAACTGGAGTAATTTCAGTGCTGCAAAGAGAGTGCATGCTAAATTTATAAGTGCTTAGGTATTGAACGAGTGATAGGATACGTACATAGTGCTGGATGGGTGAATGGACTAGTGCATGGGAAAGACAGAAGAATTCCTAGAATGCATAGGTACTAACTGAGTATTTAAAAGACTGTATCAATGCTATATAGCTGAGTAGAGGTCTGCATGCATAGTGCACAGAATATTGTAGCTGTACTAGTGATGGTGTGTCTATGGTTGCAAGAATGGTAGTCTGTATTTTAGGTTGTGAGGAGGTAGATCAGAGGATCACGTGGATGATGTCATCAATGATGTAATTTGAAATGTCATCAGTGATGTCACTGACCATGTCATGAGTGATGTAATATCTGACGTCATCAGCAGTGCATTAGGGGGCGTGAGTTATAGTTAGCACGACTAACTATAACAGTCGAATTTCTCTTGTTTTGTACAAGTGAAATTTCCAACTAACTATGACATCCATGAAACCTGTTTTTTTCAGTGAATATCTGAGGTTTTTTAATGCTAATTTCTAACTATAATGTCCCAGAAACTTGTGTTTTTTTCAGTGAATTTTATATATGTGTATTTAATCTCCTCTCACTCTTACAGGGAAGCAATCAGCACTCAGGTTGTAGTTTGGAAGTAGTTAATCTGCAAAGGACGTGATCCACGCCTTTCGGCTCGTCCAAACCTTGATAATGATACAAGACGTCATTGTAGCATCCTTATTTAAATGTACAAATGCCTCCAGTTGCCAACATTAACAAAGGACTACATATCACTGTAATCCAAAAAGTTGGTGGCCATATTGGCCTGGTCCCGATGTGAAAATCCAGGAATTGATACAATAAAGAAAAGAAAACAAGTGTTAATATGCACACAATGTCATTTCAGCATATCTTGCCCCGTGACCGCCATACCTGTATGTTCGTCAACTTGACATATCCATAATAAACATACTTAGGATTGCAAACATCAACATAAACAATGGACTACACATTACTTTAAAGTGAAAGGCTATAAGCAATATTAATCTGGGAAACTTGCGTATTATAATGGTTCTTACACGAAAGAAAAAAAAAAGGGGTGTTAATATACACACAGTGTCCCTAAATAATTTTCTAGTGATTATAGTTCCATTCCATTCACAGCTCATTTGAGATGTCATGTGTGATGTCATGAGTGATGTAACTGACCATGTCATGAATGATGTAATGTCTGAGGTCATTAGCAGTACATTGCGGGGGCGTAAGCTATAGTTAGCTCAGGTAACTATAACTGCTGAATTTCACTGGTTGTGTATGAGTGAAATCTGAGTCTAACTATACCATCCCTGTAATCTTTGTTTTTTTCAGCAAATTTCTAGTTTCTTTTGTTAATTAAGATGCATATCATAATGGATGATGTGGGGTTAGAAGTAGAGCCTGGCATTGTGCTGCCCCCACCCAAGCTTGCTGCTCCTGCTTTCCCTCCTCCTAGCCATCCATTGTCCAAGTCCATGTCCCTGTTCCCTTATTACTGCCCTGTGTGGCTGTTGTTCTGCCACTGGCCTTCCCGCCGTCTCAGAACAGTTAGCTTGCTGCCCCATCCACCTCTTCCCTATCCTATGTTGTCTGAATCCATGGACATGCCTCCTCCCTCCTGCCATGCATGGTCTGATGTGCTGCCCCTGCCCTCCATTTAGCATGGTGTACCAGTCCACTCCTCCTGCCCTACATTGCCCAATTCTATGCCCCATCATTGACCTCCTGCTTAGCCTCTGTGCTTAGCTTGCTGCCCCTATTCTCCTTCCCCCTGCCCTCCGATGTCTTTGTGCAAGCCCCTGCTCCATCCTTTTTGCCCACCATGTTCCATGGACCTGCCACTCCTATCTACTGGGAGTGTTCTGTTGAACTGCCACTCCCCTCACACCTTTGTAGCATTGTCAGATGACTGTAACCTGTCTCTGCCACCTTCACCCTGCATGTCCACATTCCATGCCCCTATCCCCTTCCTCCTGTCCTCCATGGTCCATTTTACTGCCACACCCTTCTGCCCTCCCTGGGCTGTTGTGCTGCAACTACTCCTCCTGCCTGCCACATGTGGTCTGTTGTGAGGCCCCTTCCCCTGAACTCTCTTGTCAGTGCCCAGGTCCTGATCCTCCCTTCTGTCCTCCATGATCCTTTGTGCATGCCCCTGCACCCTCCTCCTTGCCCATCATAGCCATTGTGCTGCCACTAACCATCCTGCTTGTCATGCATGATCTTCTGTGCTGCCACGACCCCTCCCACCTTCCCTGTGTAGTCAGCTAGCTGCCCCTGACCCACTCTCACCTTCCCTCCATGGTCTGTGTGTATGCCATTATAGTCTCACTGTTGCTCTCCATGGCGGGTCTTGTTTCTAGTGCCCATCCTGCCTGACCTCCATGGTCATCTTGCTGTTCCTGCCCTGCCCCCTTGCCCCCAGCCCTCTGTTTCCATGTGCAGACCCTTATTCCCTCCCTCCTGACTTGTCTGTTCCATTGTAATGCCCCTGATCTGTCCCGCCTGCCCTTTATTGTCTGTTATGCTACAACTTTCTCTCCTGTCTGTCAATTATGGTCAGCTAGCAACCACTGCCTCTTTCCCCTCTGTTCTCTGTTGTTCATGTGCATGGTCCTGTCCCCTCCCTACTGCTTTCTATGGATTGTTGTGCTGCACTCCAGTCTTGCATGCCCTGTGTGGTGTATTGTGCTGCTGCAAACCCTGATGTCTGCCCTGTAGGGTCAGTTTGGTACACCTCTCATATCCCTCCTGTCCTCTGTTATCTGAGTCTATGTCCCTACCCTAATTCCTCCTGCCTTCCATGATCCAATGTACCATACTTGCTAACATTTTGTACTTAGTAAGAGGGAGATTTTCCCCTTTGGCTTACATTGAACAAGAGGAGATTGTAGGCAGGAGACAGATCAAATAAAGCCCATTTGGGCTTAAAAACATTGGACGTTTCCTGGCTGAATCGGTTCTGTTGGCATGTATGGTTGTACTACCACTGCCTCTTCCTTCTGCCCACAATGGTCTATTATATTGCGACATCCTTTCTTGCCAGTTCTGTATTGTTGGTTTATTGCCCCTGCCCCCCTTTCCACTGCCCTCCATAGTCTGTTGTGCTGCCACTGCCCTTCCTGCCTGCCCAATGTGGTCAAATTATTGCCTCTGCACCCTCATACCTGCCTTCAATTTTCAGAGTCCGTGCCCCTGGCCTCTGCCTCTCAATAGTATCCTAATGAACAACTAGATTGCTAACATTCTATATTTATTACATAAGTGTGGAGCGTCTGAAGTCATCTTGATGTAATCAAAACTGTAATACCTAGAGCATTTCCTTTAGAAATAACATAGATGAGAGGGTCTTATTTGCATCACAATTATGGTTAGTGCTCTAAATAACGAAAATGAGGACATATTTTCTGAGTTTTCAAATAGCGACAAAGCACTTTTAAATTATTTGTGACCTTTATGTTTTTTTATCCAGTAGACCACTTGAATAAATGTTGCACTTAGGGGAGAGGATGTGTGTTATTTCCAGAGCTGCAGACTTTGTAACTGGGGAACTAGGTTGGAGTTTCTGCTTCAGCTCGACATTTTCTGATTCTGGTCAAATCACTTAATCTTCCCATGTCTACAACCAAAATGAATTTGTTCTTATGTGATGTAACCAATGCTCATGTGAAGCACTCCAATACCTGACAAGTCTGCACTATATAAAACTGCAAAAACACAAAAATAATAAGTGTTTTGCACACTTCTGTCATTGGGCTACATGTGGGCTACATCTGGGTGATATTTGTGCTACATTTCGGCTCTTTTGTCTCTGGTGGCCATCTTGTTATTTGTTATGAAGTTTCCTAATTTCCTCATTTACTGAAGTCTCCTCAGTAGGAAATGCTTTCAGTTTTTTTACTTTGATTCCATCAAGAAGGTATTCAGATATGTCACACATTTGCCATGAAGTCAGAATGTTAGCACTCTAGTTGCCTATTAGATCAATGTAGTAAAGCTACTGCTCACCAGGAAAGTCTTCTGCTGGTCTTGAAAGTGCATGTTTCAGTCTGCATGTCAGAATTTTTTAATGAAATAGAAAAGGATTTGAGAAGTCACTCAAAATGTGCCCTAATTTTACTTTCTGAAGCACTAATCCCACTTTCTATGGCAAAATGAACCCCCTCATTTTGTTCCTTTTTAAATTAAATGTTTTAAGTACTACCACTTTATTCCAATCAAGATGGCTTCAGGTGTGCAATACGTTTGTCATAAGTAGGACTGTTAGCGCTCTAGTTGTTCTTTAGAACACTCTGGGAAGCTGCAGTAGAACACAAAGGAATCAACTGACAGTCTCTGCCCTTGTTGTATGTACATGTTTTACTACTGAGAAGGTCAGACTTCATTCTCACATGAGTGAGAAAGATAATGTGAATTTACAGAAAATATGCTCTCAGTTTAGCTAATAGATCACATTCTGAACCTCTGTGGGAAAAGCATGAGAAAATAGTTTTCTCTCAAACATGATTCATGATATCCCAGCAGAAGGCTTTTTCACATGGCAAAATGACTTTAGAACACACCACAATTCCTAAAATGAGTATGGTACCATCAACAAATGATTTATAATGTAACTACCGACACTTCTTGGATGAAGTGCTGACAGCCAATTAGATCTCACGATGAGATGTGTGGTTGGGCTCCGCCCAGATATATATTCCTTTTTCCAATAATATTTAAAGAACTACTGAATGGATTTACACCATTTTACAAAAAGGGCTTTTTCTGAACCAAGGGCTACCTTTTAGCCAAATTTGGTGTAATTCCGTTCAGCAGTTCGGGCTGTAGCCGCATCTAAAGTTTCCTACGGAAAATTGCATGGGGAAAACACATTTTGGAACCCCCCTTTTTTCTCAGCCCCCCTTGACGAATCACCCCAAAACTTCCAAGATAGGAGCTGACCGGAGCGGGCCATAAGTTTTGAAAAATTTCGTGAAGATTCGTCAATCGGCGTAAAAGTTAATGGGAATAGAATGTTGCGATTTCCCTATGATAACTAGGTCCTAACTATAACTACCTACTGGCGACCACCAGTAGGTAATATACATATATGTATAGATATATATCAGGCTCGGTGGGGATTTGTCCATCAGAAGAACCACACTCAGACAACAAGTAGGTAGTTATAGTTAGGACCTAGTACCATAGGAAAATCGCAACATTCTATACCCATTAACTTTGGCTTCCGTGCTTCTTTAATATGTAGCCCCCGGGTGGGCCAATTCCCGGGGGCAATATTTGTATTTTCATGGGGGGGCCCGTAGGGGCCCCTAGTCCCGGGGACTGTCACCCCCTGGGCTTTTAACACATATTTGTGGGGAAGGCTCACAGCCCGCCCAGCCTTGGAAACAGCCACCCTCTGGGCTTATCTAAAACATTTGCGGGTGTCTCACGGCCCCCCGCAGCCCCGGGGCCTGTCACCCCGGGGCATGTTTAAAAAAAAAATCCGTGTTGGGGGGCTTGAACCTCCCCACACCCTGGGGACCACCACCTCGCCGGGGCTCTAAATATTAAAGTTGGGGGGTCCCTGATGGACTCCCAAGCACTGGGGACCACCACCTGAGGCTTTGTAAATGGTGGGAGGGGGGCCCCCTCCTGGAGCCCTGTCATGGCCCTGAGGACCGCCACTCCCCAGGGCCGGCTCCTGCAGTGTCCTGGGGTGCCCACCCCCGGGACACTGCTGTTTGATATGGCAGATTGCTTTTCTACATGGTGAGTTGAATCTTAGCAGTTCCCCGTGTGGAAAAGCAATGCTGGCTCCCCCGCTGGCTGCGGGGAGCCGGCGGGACCATTGGGGGATTGGGGACCCCTCCACGGTCCCCTATGAATAGGGCCAGCCCACGCGGCCCCCATCCACCATTATAATATATTTTTTTTTTTAAAGGGAAGGCCGGCCCCGGGGAATGTGGTCCCTGGGGCCATAAATGACCTGAGGAGGGGTGCCACGCAGCCCCCTCCAAATACATTAAATTAAAAAAATGGCCATGCCCCGGGGGATGAGGTCCCCGGGCCGATAAAAATCCAAATAAAAAAAAATAAAAATAATATAAGGGTCAGTTCCTGGGGCCGGCCTTCCCTTTAAAAAAAATATATATTATAATGGTGGAGGGGGGCCGCGTCATGGGGCACGTTTGCACAGTGGTGAAGGGAGGGGCGGGCCTGTGCAAACATGCCCTGTGGCGAAATTTTAAGTTGGGGAAATAATTCCTCATCAATCCTGAGGGTCCCTGGGAGCCAACTAGCCCACCAGGTACCTCCAGTAAGTGCCATGGAGCTGCGTTGCAGAGTGTTGTAAAAAGGGCGTGGCCTCTGAACACCTCTCTGCAACGCAGCTCTGTGGCAGATACTGGAGGTACCTGGTGGGCTAGTTGGCCCCCAGGGACCCTCAGGAATGAAGAGGAATTAATTCCCCAAATTAAAAAGCGCCACAGGGTGTGTTTGCAGACATGTCACCTCAGGGCCGCCCCCTTCTTTCACCATTGTGCAAATGTGCCCCCTGGCGAGTTGCAAGATGGGGGAATTAATTATCTTTCAATAATGAGGCTCCCTAATCATTTGTAGGGCACTGTTGATCCTTATCACAGCTCCTGGTCTATTTTTCATTTATTGTTTATGAGGATTCAGGAGCCATTTTGACTCTGTCATATCTCTGGATATTGATTCCCAGGCATTACATAACTAGTTATTGACTACGTAGAACAGGCACTTAACTTTATCCAAAAGCCCGGGAGATGACCTACCATAGAGTCAGTTACTCTGCATATGGAGAAACTGCAAGTGGAGGAATGACTATTTCAGGGAGACATACGTACATACCAAAAAGGAAAATCCTGGTAAGTGGTTACTCCAGGAAATTGGTTAAATGAGCCTGGTCCTGCCCAAGAGAACATTTACTGATAACTGAACAGAGAACCTGATTTAGAGTTTGGCACCCAGGGTAGTCCGTCACAAACATGACAAAGTGCCTTGTCCTTCAAATCCTTGGTCAGCCCTCTCAAGTAGGAGTCAGGCAGACTGTCAGTTTTCTGATGTTGGTGCCCCAGCTAGATCCGCCATTGGAAAACTCAGATGTCATGATGGATTAGGGAGGAGTCTGAGTAATGGCATCAGAACCATCCGTCCTCTTTAGAGTGGACAGTCTGATGTTCTTTTTCTGTCATTAATTACCAGGTATGGGGACCGGCGTTAACTTTTTGTTTTTCATAAACAAGCCCCTGCTTTGTGAGTCTGTAGCAAATTTAATTCCCCTCACTCATGATTTTAATAGAGACTGGCACTACCATTTATTATAGGCTTGTTTTGCCTCAAAATCTCTGCCCTGAAGATAACCAATAGACAATAAATGGTTGACACTGCCTTGACATTACTAGCAGTTAAACCAGCTAATTATGGTCTATATTATGCTGAGTGGACGCTTATAGTGAATTGTGTATAACCATGTTTTCTTATTGTACTGGTCTCTTGCTTTCTTTGAACGTGCACTTATTTTCCTATATTTTATCACTTGAGCACCGAACATCTCTTGCACATAACGTCATGAAGCAAATAAGACATACCTATACATGTAAAATATGTTTGACTAGTTATTTTCAATATACCATTGCATCGCCTTATTTTCTTCCCTTTTTTAGTAGCTTGACATTTATATTTCTTGTTACAACACGTGCGTAGTTGATTGTTTTTTAAATCCTCGAATGTACAAAATACACCACTAATAGCCATTGTTGCTTTCATATGTACAAACCATATATATATATATATATATATATATATATATATATATATATATATATATATATATATATATATATATATATATATATATATATATATATATATATATATATATATATGCCATAATGCAATATTTCTTATCCAGGGTTGATTAATTCTAATGGGAATTCCTGGAAACAACAGAGGAGATTTGCTTTATCAACCTTGAGGAACTTTGGAATGGGTAAAAAGAGCCTGGAAGAACGAATCAACGAGGAGATCAGATACCTAAGTGAAGTAATAGAAGAACAGAAAGGTGAGTATACACATGAACGGAACACTTGGGTTAGTAAACTGTATAATCTTAAGCTGCATAACTTAGTATTTCTACTTTTCACTTCACTTTATTTGCTATTTGTCATGCGCATCTACCAGCAATTCTCTCCATAGATATTACAGAAAAATAGAGCTTGGCCAGAGGATTAACATTCCAATTTCTAGTGAGAAGGTAATTGGGTGTGGTAAAGTTGCACCCAGAATTACTGATACTAGCAGGAAAAATCAACTGCGGGATCCGCAGGTTCACTCAATTTCAAGTCTTGAATGGATCCTGAGGAAATGGTAATACCAGGTTTTTCTGCACTCAAATTTCCTCACACATACCCATAAATATCACGTAGACAGAAAATGATATAAAACAACAGGAAATATGTCATTCCTGATGCCACATTCATTCAGTTGTGAAACACAATAGGCCTTTCATTGCCTCATTGAACCCTTTGAGGTTCACACTCTGAGAGAAGATTGCTCCTGACTGGCATCTTCATGCAGTAAACCTACTGGCAGGCATCATGTCGATTTACAATTGTATGAAATTGGGTTATTTGCTGAAGGCCATTTAAAGAAATAACCACAGGCTTTGTCAGGAAGAACCACAAATGTCAATAAATGAAACTGCGCTTAACCTTCTGATAGCTTGACACAAACCAGTTGGACTTAACTTAGAGGAAAGGTGTAAAGTATTTTTGCAACACTCTAGCAATAATAAAGTGAAGCACAAGAACAATCCCGAACCAGTTTAGAAACAAAGAGAATATTTTAATAAATAAAATGAAACCCAAACAACAAAAATGCAGTCAGTAGAACTGGAAGTATGAATTTAAAAATAGCACCAAAATTGCCCAAAGTGCCAAGCGTGGTTATCTGGTCATACTATACTGGGTCAAGTCAAAGGTTAAGGCAAGACCATGATGGAGCGTGGGTCGGATACAGGAACCAGGTTTGTCCTGGGTGAAAGTTTATCTTTGCACTTAAAAACTTTTAGGGAGAAAAGTCCTTGTCGACAGGGATGTCGATGGGCCAGGCAGGAGGCTGGATCCATAGAGGGTTTCGTCGACGGGGGCCAGCTGCACAGCAGGACCTCTGTGGGGCATCAGTCAGTTGGGAAGCTCAGGGTTTTCTACGTCTATGGTGGGAAAGGTTTGAGCAGGCAAAGTCTGAAGTTTGGGCCCGGGAAAGTGTTGCTGACGGTGGGTTTTTGGTCAATGTTGGATGCGGGAAAATCCTCTTTTTCAGACTTAGAAACGTCTGTGCAGGTATTTATTTAGCAAAACAGAATCCCTTTATATTTTTCATTTTAAAAGTATGTATTTCGAAGGATGCAACAATGCTATGGACAAAACAGATGCCTTCTGTGATCTTTCAAGCGCAATTTCAGTATAGTATACTGGCATAATCCCCTTTAAGAAAGATTTTCCAGCTTGGAACCCAAGAAGTTGTACTCTATTTTGAATTGTTTGTGTTTTAAACCTGGCAAAGGCATGTCCACCAGCTTAGAAGTAGTACATGATCCACAATATCAGAATCTACCCATGATCTGGTATAACATAACTCAGAGTAACCTTCCAGTCTTGCACTTAAGACCTTGCAACGTCCCTCGGTTCATAAAATGCTGTTCTATAAATTCAGGTTTTTTGATAACTTATTTTGTATTGAGTTTGCGTCAATTATACAAACAGAAACGATACAAGGAAAGACAAAAGAAAAAAAGGTAAATAACCTTGTCCACCCACCACAGTACAACATGACAATCATAATGGTAATAATCCACAATCAAATCAGAGAATCAATGCATTTGTTAATTCAGTCTGCATATCACTTTCTATTTCGGAGTTATCTACACATACATTTTCTCATCCACTGTGGCATTCACAGGCCCAATTGGATCCATTACAGTGCTTTGATGCAGGGACCATGTTTTCCAAACTATGTAAAATTTTTGTGGACACACTTTGGCAGTATTTATAGGTTTTACCATGCTCATGCATTTTTATGTTATGTTATGTTATCCACATTTGTATAGCGCACAGCTGCCCCAGCAAAGGGGCGTCCCAGCGCTTTGGACAGATAAAAGACACAACACAACAGACCTCAGAAAATCAAATGAACAAAGGCAAAAACCTAAGGAACAGAAGGAAAGAGATGGGTTTTTACAGCTCGTCTGAACTCCATCAGATTATCCAAGGCACGTGTTTGGGAGGGAAGCGAGTTCCATAGCTTAGCAGCTAAAACTCGGAAGGAACGTCCCCCAGCACGGCAGAGCTTAAACCGCGGTACCACCACCAAATTTTTGCCCAAAGACCTTAATGACCCGGAAGGTACATACGGAATAAGAAGGTTCTCCAATAACTGGGGAGAGGCCAATTTAAGAATCTTAAAAGATAGGCACAGAATTTTAAAATCGATCCGTTGCGCCATAGGCAACCAATGTAGTGACCGTATAGTTTCCTTCGCGGAACAAAACCTCGGTAGGCCCACCAAGGCTCTGGCGGCAGCGTTTTGAATGCGCTGCACCCGGGTGATTTCTGCCTGGTTGACCCCCAGCAAGAGCGAACTGGCATAATCGAGCCGCGATAGAATAGTGGCCTGCAGGATCAGCTGCCTAGTAGGGGCATCAAAGAATTTCAGAATAGGCCTAAGCCCTCGCAAAATTCCGAAACAAGTGGCAGACACTTTTTTTGTGTGACTACAAAAGCTAAGGGCAGAGTCCATTCCTCCATTTCTCAGCTGAAGGAGAGTCTGCCTTCTTCTACTGGCGAGAAGTGTCTCTTTTGGCCACCAGGATGGCTAACCACAATAATTCCATCTTTTATCTGTTAGTGTCTAGATCTGTGTTTATATTTGAAATGGTGAGTTTGGGTTCTGCTTGTAAGTTCCAACCCATCAAGGCCAGGACTTTCTCCAGTTAGAGGCTGATTACACTGCACTCCATATCTGTGCAATAGGCTCCAACATGAGAGGTACATCAGGGAGTCCACTCCACCAATTTTTCATAGTTTGTGCTGTGTAAGGTATATTCTATTCAAGTAGTTGAGTTGGATTAGTTGGTACTTCAACACAATGCCTGATCGGTGAGAGAACACCCTAGCTTCCCTCCAGTTCTTATCAGAAAGAAGGCCCAAATCCGGTTCACAATCCTGACACAGTTTGTGAAAAGAGTGGGCAGGGTTGAATACTAGAGACCAAAACACTTGCTTAATCTTATGGCCCCTAACTCTTCTGACAGTAGTTTCATCTGTAGGAGCCTAAACACAGGGTGATCTTCCACTCCCGAGATATAGGGAGTAATCACATGTCATAATTGCAAAAACCAGAAGAATTGGCTACGGTGTAAATTATAATGTTCTTGAAAGGAGCTGAGGTTTGGGTGTGGTCCTGTTTGTGAATAATAACTATCTCAGCCATACGCAAGATCAGTGGTAATTGGCCTATCTGTAATGATTCCTTTATCACGTCCCCAAGTGAATCCAAGACTTTGGGGGCGTAGATCTTGCAAAACTCTCCTGGTAGTGCATCAGAACCTGGCTTCTCGCACAACTGAAACTGGCTGTGAGCCTCCAACAGCTGCGAGAATCGCGATACTAAGATCATCTTTCGAGAGTCCTTTCTCTGCTTCTGACAATCTCTGTAGGAGGAGGATGAGCAGAAAATACATTACGGGTCCCAGCAGCCTTTTATTTTGGTTATATAATTTAGCATAATAATAAGCACATCATTGACACTTCTCTATGTTCTCCTTGATTATTGAGCCATCATCATTGGTAGGATATGTAATCTATTCAAAGAGTTGTAAATTTTGACATGAGCGATGCAGAGTTTTACTGGCATTGTCACACCATTGATAAATGTAGCTGGGCATCGTAAGCCAAGCTCTCTGTGTGTTATCCGTCAATACCTAGCTCCACCGTAGAGTGATAAGATTAGCTCTGTGTACTTCTGCATCCCTTTGTGTCTATGAATTAGGTAATAAAAATGTAGCCTAGATAGCAAAATGTTTTATGAGCTTCCACATAAAATGTAAAACCGCTTTCTTGTGGCTGAATAGTGCACCATACGCCAGATAAACCTAGTGTAACCATGTGCCAATCACCCCACGAAACCACTGGACCCTCCGGTTAACAATCTAACAATCGGTTAACAATCTCTAAGAAGTTGGATGTTAGTGGTTGTGGTGTATATATGTTAATCAAGGACAGTGATTCCCATTTAAAAGGCCCATGGCACCTATATATCTGTCTAAATCATGGCAAACCTGCGTGCCTTAAAGGACACATTGTTGCAAATGAATGTGGGTGTTCTGCTTGAGGCCCTTGTAAACGCCTGAATGAAACACCTGTGAAAAAGCCATTTGTGCAAGGAACGGTCACTTATTGCCCATAAGATGTCAGGATAAAGGGTTAATTTTGGTGAGAAGATTATTGCAAGTAGCAAAGGTGGACAATTAAGAGTTATATGGAGGATATCTCAGAAGATGGGGGAGTCTCTCTTCCTCCGTGATCCAGCATTCTCCACCTTCTTCTATTCGTATCGCTGGCGAGGAGGAATATTTGCCAATTTGTGTACAGCCGGTCAAGATCAATTTCTGTTTCTGGAGTAAACATGAGGCTTTTTTGACTGTTAGACTCTTAGAATGGGAAGTGGGTCATCATCAAACAGTGATTTTTTGTGTGGCCAGATGTCTTGTCTTTCTTCTACCCACTCCCATACTGCATCCAGGGTCTTGAAGAAGAATGTCCATGGCTGGTAAAAAATTGGTAAGTTTTCTGGGTAGAGGAGCATATATCAGATATTCAGCGATCTAAGTTTCCGCTTGCCTCCACAAACAATTTGCACTGTTGTTGCACTAGTTTACGTCTAATCCGGAAAGACCATAATTTTTTGAGAATCATACAATAATGGTTCCGAGCAAAGTGGAGTATCTCCTCTCTGTCCATGTATTTAAGGCAAAAGGTAATCATGGAGCAAGCGGGAGTGCATGGCGGTCTTTATATGAGTGCTCTAGGTAAATGCTCAATGATGAAGCACAAGGAAAGTGTCTCTCGAGGCAGCAGTGACCTCATCCATTTGTCTAAGAACTAGACGTCACATAGGTTATTCATACAGGCTCATTCTTTCATACCCTCTGCTCGTGCTGCCAGATTTATAAATGTTTCTGGTAGTTTGGAGATTGTGTTTTGTAGTTTCTTCTAGTTCTGAGGCACAACCCCCAGCCTCATTAATACAATCTACTGCTGGTCTCAGGTCCAGTCTCAATGCCTTGACATCTTCCCCCACAGTGCCAATAGTAGGCTCCCTGAACTTATTGATGGCTTGAAGAATCAAGGCAGTGTCAGATGTGACTGCCACATCCACACCAGAGTCTACGGAGTCTCTGCTTGATGTAGGTGGTTTTGTGCTTGATTTCAGCCTCCTGGGTGGGTTTATTTATCTAATGTGCCTTGTTTTCCAGCTGTTGGTTGCTTGTGATGTAGGAAGTGTGATTTGAGGTGTACTCCAAGAATTCTGATAATATTGGAAGCCAACTGCCACTGAACAATCCCTTTCTCTGAGCAAAGTAATGCCAACCTGCATCCATTCAACAAAGGTGCCACGAACAGTCAGTGAACATGGCGAGGAGCAATTAAGTGGGATCTGGGATCAGCCATGAAGTATCTTTATAGGGAAATCTCAGCAACACCTAGATTCCAGCTGTTATTTGAGTCTGCTTTCTCAGTTCCTCCTCCACTCAAATCTAAGTTGGAATCGAGCTCACAGGATTGGGTGGGACAGTTCCCAGGCTACAAGCTACTTGACTGGGCGCTCTGAAAAGTCTCAAAGCTGTGTGTTACTGAGCTTTCTCCACACCTGACAACTCCGTTTCCCCCAAAAGTCACTATTTAGGGCCTGCAAACGGGCTACATGGAGAGAAGGCCTCTACTTTCCGTGAGCTCACCTTGTTAAGGAGGCTCTGTCACAAGCGTCAGACCCCTCGAGAACATGGCAGGAAACCAGACACTGGATCCATCTTTATCCATTAGTATCCCATAAGTGATTGCCGCTTATTCCCTCAACAGTCGAAGCACTGGTCTCAGCTGCCATTTTGGGCCTTAAAGCGGACCACAAGGATCGCTTCGTGCTCATCAACCCACCCCAGCCTCGCAGTCTCACAGTCTGCCTGTCCCGACAAAAGAGGATTGCTGGGGCTAGTTGCATTAGGTCCTTGTCTCTATCTTTGGAGCTTCTTCTTCGCCATTTGCGCCTCACCACAGTCCGGCTAGGTTTCCTGCGTCTCAGGACAACTTTGGGCGAGGGGGAAGAGTGCCTAGTCCGGACTTTAATTGATATTGTGGGACTTGTGTGACGAAGCTCATCTAGCTCACATCTGCTTTTGAAAATGGCTGAGCTAAGAGCCCCAATTCGGGAGGAAAGAAGAAGAGCAGCACCGACCACTGACACCAGGTTTGCGCGAAAAAGGTTGCTATATTGAAACAGGTGCACATTACAAACAACAACCTGGGCCTTTGCCTTACAAAACTACAAACCTCTCTATACAAAGTTGTTCAAGTGTGTTAAGCTACGACCACCTCTAAATGTCCCCCCATAACAACTTAATTCTTTAACTGTGTACTTGCTCCAGAGCTGATCAACAGCTGATCAACTGCAACAGATATCTTAAATCTCCCCTCATTGTTTTCTACAACTATTAACCTCTAGCTAACTAACCTTCCTACATGATATTTTGACTACCTGGCTCCTCTAGGTGTGAACTTGACTACCGTACCCTTCCAGCCTGAACTGCCACTGTCACAGCAATAAACTTCAGTACACCATTGCAACTTCTCACCTACTGCCTTTGCACCTACTTCAAAGCAACATCTAGACATAGTTAACCCCCGTTGCACACCTTTTCCAAAGTCTGCCAAATAAGGGTCGGACATGTAAGAAAAAACACCCCCCAATCCCTAATTAGAAGGGACGGGTGGGTGGGCCAAAACAAAAACTAACAGTTACTAGTCACCATGTCACCTAGACAAAATGGTGACTGGTCACCTCAAAATGCCTGGCTGTATACCCCTTGGGCTACATACATAGCCCCAAAAACGTCCAAACCCTGGGCAGTTGTCCAACTGCTCCACTTCCTGAAATACATGAGAGCAGACCTCCCTATGGTCGGCTGCCCCCAATTCTCCATAAGACCACAGGTTTGGCACAAACGTTCTGGAACCTCCTGAGAAGATATGTGCATAAAATGGATTTGGAACGTCCATGTATAATGTTGTGCAAGAATCACTTGGAGATGTCTGTTTTTTCTTGCACCTTATTGCACCTCAGACCACAAGGAGAAGAGGTCTTCCCAGCCAGGCAGCAGACGTTAACCCCCTTGGTACTCCATCAAGACAAAGCCACCAGGGGACATCTTAGCATACAATTCCATCAGATGTCACCCTGTTCCAGTTAAAGTAACACATCACACCAAATATCAACATACTTTTCATTATCATTGACATTGGGAAGAGTTACCTATATTTTGACCACCGCATTGTTTTGTTTCATTTAGGTCAGCCATTTGACCCTCACTTTCATATCAACTGCAGTGTTTCAAATGTTATCTGTGCCATCAGTTTCGGTGATCGATTTGACTATCAGGACCCAGAGTTCCAGAGTTTACTTCGTTCATTAGATGAGGTTTTAAAGCTGCAAATCGGCGCTTCATCCCAGGTAAGCTGCTGTCATATTTAGCTTATTTATGTATTCTTTTTAACACTTTTTGTTATTCTGCATCATTATGATGAATACAGTTTGCATGTTTGTTTAGGAAATTGGGCTAAAATACTGTAGAAACACTTATCTACCTGAAGGGTAGTTTCAAACAAATGCTTTACACAGGAAGCTATGGATTGGGCAGTAGAAGTGCTAAAGCACCATATAATATGATCCAGAGATTCCAAGTAGGCCAACGATTCCTCAAAATTGTAAATTATCATTACTTCAAAAAAAAGGCGGCAGCAGTAAACGGTCATACTTGACCCCACATTTTGGTGAGGAGTTTAGATTTTAGTGACTGAGTTCTCATTTCAGATTTGGCACTTGAGCAAAACAAATCCAGTGATTCATTGAAAAATCATGCAATCTGCCTCAGTTTGTACAGTACTGCCTGTACAGTGCACTATTCCAGATTCATTTTCCGATGGCATCCTAGTTTCTATATTCCAGTGTCATGTGAAATACTTAATTTTCATAATGCTCAACCTTTAGCAAAATCTTTCCCTTCAAAGCTCTCCTCTGCATCCTAGATGTAGCTCCACACTACATCAATGCCTAATTCAAAGTAAATGAAAAACGTGGGTTGCACAAATATGCAGAAGTTTCAAACTCTTAATAGGAGGTTTCAGATGGTAGATAAGAAAGGTTACACCATTCAGTTAGTGATTATGGAACATTTCCAGTCCCTTGTTATAGAGAACCAAGACTGATTCCCCCCAAAACAATCAGAGTCTCTTTCTGTCTTTCTGAAAAAAAGAAGTCCATGGTTCTCCTCTCTGCCAGCGGAATCAAAACAGTGTTAAAGATTTTCAGAAAAGGAGACAGCAATGACATCTATGCGAACAATACCTACCGTGCCCTTCTACAAGACCACTATCATAAAGGCCTTGTGCAGGATTCCAAGGCAGTCTGCTCTGCTGAGACACATTTAAAAGCAGGAGCTCCACAGATATAACTGTGACATTCTGGATGGCTTCAGATGTCTAAATGCATTAAATGCAACAATTGTCTTGCTGCAAAAGGTAGACAGTGTTTACCATAAAGGTTACATTATCCACCAGGATATGTAAGTTATGAGTATGGGATGTGATACCTGGCACTACCACAGCTCATCATGTTGCATTTCTGAGTTTTGATTACGGGTCTCCTTCCACATCTTCTAACTTAGAGCAAGCTCTTTGACTTTTAAACAGATGTCTGTGTTGCTGATGGTGGTTTCAGTTAATTACAGACCAGGTATTTGTTTTTCAGACCCTTACCAGAATCCTAAATCATTACTAAGTTACTCATGCAAGCTGTGGTTCATGTCCAACTTAATGACATGCATATTACTTTCTCCCAGCAGAAGCGTAGGTTGAATCCAGGACCTTTCCAAGTTGTATCAAATTTCCCTATACCCTACCCAATTACTTAAAAGTGGTTGTGATGGAAAAGCAGCAGTGCTTTGTGGATTATATGTAGTATCCTGGTTGTCTCCATTCCCTGCATGTCTGAGTTGATATCTGGAATGCTGAGAGTGAATGATGAAATAGAATGTTGATGTGTACATGAAGCAGAAGCTAAGGGATCGGACAGTTGGCGGGAAAATTAAGCTCTGACAGGACCTACCTGTTGTTGCTGTAGCCTAAGGGCCTAACTTGAAATAGAAATCGTACCACTTACCCTAGTGACCTCAGAATCATGTTAGAACATCCTGCCCTCAAACCTCAACATTGTGGCAAATAGTTGTTAAGGACCTGCTTGAAAATGCATCAAGACTCTGGTTGTAATTGGACCAGTTTCTGTCACAGGAGGGTTGTCATGATAAGGAAGATGGCCCTGTGACCATGGAGACTATTTTGGGGCCGCCCAACCTCCAGTCCTGGAATGACTGGAATCTATATCCACATGTGGTGTAAATGCCCTAAAAGAGCCAAGTAGCGTTAGAGATCTAGCAAACGCTTAGAGATTGAATCAGACAGAAACATTAACATTATGTGGGTGGGATTTAGGAAGACTAAGCACCGCCTAAAAATAAACTTCTGTTCTGTATTGCGGGATTGGCTTTTGTTAGATGGAAAATAGTGGGATTGTGGGGTGGGAAAACAACAGTGAAAGTTGATGATTGGCTTGTAGATAAGGACTGGTGTAGCATCACTGGAAAACAATTGTATATGAGTAGGGGATGTTTGCAGAAGTATCAACAAAACTGGGAAAAATGGTGTGAAATAGACAACATGGAATAACACATTGTATATTATCATACAGTATTAGTTCATAAGGGACATGGAATATGGGATGTAAATACACAGTGGCTGCTGAGAAGCACATAGGCAGACTGCTCTGTACCAGTTAATGTCATGATTTATCAAGATAGATTGCCATTGATGCTCAATCAGATGTCCTATATTTCACAATATCAAATTTATCATGCATGTACCATTGTGTAAGTTGGTAATGAGATCTTTCCCTTTTTTATGATGACTCTACGTTGTGTATTATACTATGTGTATCATTTAAAAAACATAACAATACAAAAATAATGTTAACCAGGCGAGGTTGATCAGTCCCTGGCTGTTTTTATGTGATGCTCCATGTCTCACAATATGTACCTGATGAAGTAAATGCCTATAATTTTACAACAAATTTAGTCTCTAAATGTTTAAAGTTAACACACTGGTTATTTTGTCATTGACGATAAGCTCCAGCAGAACTCAAACCTATGGGATTGTACAAAAGCAGCAGAAAATGCATAAGTTGACTGTAAGTCTGCTTAAATGAGAAATCTCCTCCATTTCACAATACAATGCCAGTACGGCTACGGTTTTTGTTAGTCCATCAAACTGCAACCCAAATCCTTTATTGTTGCTGTGCTGGTAGTGTGAGCGTGGTGGTGGTGGAGTTCATGGTTTCATTTGTAATAGTGCTAGTGTATCTGTCTGTGCATAGACCAGTTCACTAATTGCTTGCATCTGAATTATCTGTCTCTTCGTTTCATGCAGCACAGTTCTGTTGAGGATTCATCTTTGGTATTTAAGAAGCTTATCATCTGAATTGGGAACATAAAAAAGACAGTTCAGATCTGTAGCATGGATCCACCTCAGCGGCACAGATGGACAACTCTGAGTCTAGTTTGTTTCTCCTGACCTTGCCATTTGAGTATGTCCTCAGTATGCTGCTTACCAGAGCTTCAAAGTTCTTCCTGTTTCTGAATTATCTTCTGAGTACTATCTGGTCACTTAGAACATCACCCCCCAAAAATGTTTGACTCATAGAAGTGTGTTACTGCTGCCTCTGCAGCGTATTCAAAAGACATTGCAATGCGGAAAAGCCACCTTTTTAGTCACATTCGTCTGCCATGGCAAAGTCTTTAAGGTATTTGTATTGTTCAAACCAGATAGGGTAAAACAAATACAGACATACATTTCATACAGTCAGAACCTCATGTTTATGGACATGGTGGCAAAGCCCGTTTGCTTATTTTCAATCTTTTGTGAAAGCTTCTGGTCTTTAAAGGATGCCTGTATTCCAGATAAACTGTGTTGCATATGCCTATTATCCCATCAGCCTTTCTTTTCTTTTTGGTAATCTTACACGGTCAGATTAATTTAGTTTTCAAAATAGGGCCCGCTGAAGTATTTATCAATTGACGTTGCTCACAGAATATTAGTTCCATACTCATTTATGACAAATCTTGCAAACGTTGAAGCTCAATTTCATCAACAGATTGACAGCCCTAAGAAACTGTATATTCAGCATAGAAATAGGTGCATGTTGAGAGGTTGCCGAAATGCCCTCATGCACTGATTTCAAGAGCCCAGTCTGTGGTGGAGTACAATAGTCTTTAGTAACAAGATAGCCCACATGTTCATTGTTAAGGGAATAGTGTATACATGGCTAAGCCCAAAGGAACATATGCATCTTTTGAGCACATTATTCCACAAACAAAGGGTATAGTGACTATAGAAAGGATTGTGGTGTTTGGTAACTGTAATTGGGGATAAATAGTCTGCCAAAATTCTACAAATTTGATGACTTTCACCAAACATTTTGAACAGATTCTTGTTTTTACAACTAATTACTATTGTATGAATGGGCCAAATCATGTTGTCAGGATTGTTTTATTTCCTTCATGAAAAGATTAAACATATGACTTGTTTAGTTTTTGCACATTTCTAGATTGAGCAGTGGATAAAGGGGTAACCAGACTTCCTGATGACAACCGAACAGCAGTGGTAGTGCCTTAGTGTGACCCTGAAGCCTTCTCCCCCACACACTTGCTAGTAAATGTACTGGCACAAGATATCTCGTTCTCTATCTCTCGCACACTAGCCCATACTCACAGATGCATATACACATATGATCACAAAGGCACAGACATACACATACCCTGTTATAACATGGCACTCACAGGTGTGCAGAAACATGCAATCTCATTTCTGTCTCTCACAGCTTGTGACTATTCACACATAACAACTTCTTTATCCTGGGTTACTTGAGCATCTGGTTCAATCAGCCAAAACTCCCAAACAAGCTCATTCTGTCAAACCGGTAGGCTTTCAACTTCTTCCAAGCTAGTTCGATTCCACTATACTCAGACAGATGTTCCCCTGGGTGCAGTTTTTTCTGCACTAGGACTCATCATGGTCACAAGAAATATCCCCTACATCTTGTCCTTTCACCACACCATGCACTTCAAAATCAGGTAATGGTCAACACTGTTGCAATTATAACAAAGACTGATAAAAGTGTTCGAGGCATGTGGGCTGCTGAATTCATATCTGTGCATAGATCGCCGCCTAGTGTTGGGTCCGGATGATTGCACATTGTTGTCCTGGAAGAGTCTTCGAAGTATCACGAGATAGGTGGCTCCTCCCCTGGACTACAGTGCGCATGGGCATCGACTCCATCCCCAGATTGTTTTTTTCCGCCATTGGGTTCGGATGTGTTTCGGTTCCCTCTGTCGGAATCGATAGTTGTTAAACTTACTTTGCTCGAGACCAAAAGGTCTTTCGGACTTGCGTCGGTATTGTCTATCGTTCGGATTCGTATTTTCCTCGGCTCCGAACCAACACTGCCCTTCCGCGTGCTTTCGGCGCAGACGGGCCTACTCGACGCTCCAACCTCTTCCATCATGGAACGAAGTCCATTTAAACGGTGCCCGGTGTGTGCCTCGAAGTATCCGCATATCGATGTACACCCGGTGTGCAATAAGTGCTTGTCGCCGGACCACGACGAGGCCAAGTGTATGGCCTGCTCCAAGTTCCGGTCCAAGAAGACACTCAAGCTCCGCCGAGCTGCGCGCCTGGAGGCCCAACGATCGGCACCACCTCCTACAGACATCTTCGACGCGGAGGATGTCGGGGACAACACTATCCAGGAGATCACAGAATCTAACCCGGCGTCGGAGGTTGAGGACGACTACGACGCGGAAGACGAGGATTTCGATGAAGTCGTCGAGGAGGTAGGGGACGACGACGGGGCCCTTGCCACCGTAGAGGATAGCTCGGATGAAGAGCTTCCTCAGACTGACTCCGGGGCCAGCCAACATTATAAGGCCCAGGTCGAGGGATCGCCTTCGGGCCTTACCCAAAGCCTTGATGCCCGTCCCACGGCTCCGCCTTCCGGCCCGGCCACGGACATTGATACAGTGCCACTCACGGTACAGCCAAAACCGAAAGTGAAACCAACGGTCTCGACGCCAAGCGTATCGAAACCGAAAGCGCAAGTCACACTGGTCGGGTCGAAGACTTCGGAGGCCTCGGCGCCGAAGAAATCCAAGATGGCCGTCGAGCTCAAGAGCCACGCCAAAATGGCCGGCCCGAAGGCTACTGTATCGAAGCCGAAGGTTAAAGGGACCGACGCAGCTGCATCGGCGCCGAAGACGGTCGACGCACATAAGAGTCGAGTCGATCCCAAGAAGGTCGACGGCCATAAGAAGTCCACTCTCGACCCGAAGAAGCGGCAGGACGACCCCAAGTCCCTCACTGCCTCGCTTCCACTCGACAAGGCCAAGGGGGCAACGGCGTCGACTCTTAAGAGCGCGTCATCGGTCGCCACCTCAAAACCAGCTTCAAAAGACTCTCTCGAGCCAGTGCGTCCCTCCGCCTCGTTCACTAAGAAGGTTACGGAGTCCCTTCAACGTATTAGGGAGGGGGCCGCAGCAGTCGAGCCGAAGGACCCTGTGCCGCCCAAGCCTCTAGAAAAACCGGCGAGGGCGCCATTGCCTATTCTGTTCACTTTGCCACCAAAAACGGCGCCAAAAGCTTTCACAGCAAAACCAGGGGCCGGAGTGCCCGTGAAGGTGTCTTCGACGCCGAAGCCATCGTTAGTGGTCCCAAGCCCACGGCAACGACCGCTGGCAGAAGAGGAGCGTCAGGAAGTTATCATCGACGCCAACACGGGCAAGCTCTCTCTCCTTAAGAGGAAGATCACCCCTGAACCACAATTGGAGCATTACCAAATTCCACTCAAGAAAAAGATGGACTCTGCTGGTGCCTCTGCCTCTATGGAGCCCGTATCACCACAGGCACAGGAACTTTCACCCTCTCATTCATATGTAGAGGAGGGTGACGGCAACGACGAGGATGAGTATAGCTATCCCGTCTACTCAGACCCAGAGGATGTGACTGAACCATGGTCTGCTGGTGGCGATCCTGGGGACCCGCATTCGGGACAAGAGCCTCAGCTTTTTTCAGCCAAGACTTCCCCAACAGCGACTCTGCAGCTTTCAATGCCCTCATTGAAAGGGCGGCAGCCAATCACGACGTCGATCTCCATGCTGACCCGGTGGACGTCGACTTCCTCTTTGACACTTTTTCAGTCTCTGAAAAAACTGTAAAGACTTTGCCAATGCTAAAAGGGGTGTTGAAACATGCGGCTGAGGTCTTCAAGGAGCCCACCCGGGCAAGAGTTATCAACCCACGTATCGACAAAAAGTACAAGGCAGCGCCCACTGATCCTACTTATATCAAGGGACAGTTGCCTCTGGATTCCCTGGTTGTCTCCAATGCACGCAAACGAGCCAACTCACAAACTACGGGTGATGCTCCTCCCCCAGACAAGGAATCAAAAGTATTTGAGGCTTCTGGGAAAAGGGTGGCTGCGCAGGCAGCCAACATATGGCGCATATCCAACACCCAGGCGCTACTGGCGCGTTATGACAGGGCACACTATGATACTCTAGAGACCCTTTTACAGCAGTTACCCGATCAATATAAGGAAGCAGCAGAAATGTTGATACAGGAGGGGAAGCTTATCACCAATGCTTCAATTAAGTGCGCTCTGGACGTGGCTGACACCGCCTCGCGAGCAATTAACGCTAGCGTTCTACTTCGTAGACATGCATGGCTAAGGATATCCGGGTTCAAGCCAGACATTCAAACTACCATCTTGAACCAGACGGTCAACCCAGACCACCTGTTTGGCCCCGAGGTTGATACCACTCTCGAGAAGATGAAAAAGGACACCGGCACTGCGAAGTCTATGGGTGCCCTGCAGTCCCAGCAGTTTCGGGGTGGTTCCTTTCGTCGCTCCAATAATAGAGGCACCTCAAGGGGTCAACTTTCACAGTCAACACAATTCTACAAGAGCAACACCCCAACTTCTTATACCAACAAGGGTCGGGGTGGATACCGTGGCAACAACGTCAAAGGCAGAGGACGTGGAAATAACAGCTCCAGGTCCTCCACCGCCAACAAACAGTGACGCCTTGTCACTGCCCCCCGACCACGCAACACCGGTCGGGGGGAGACTCCAGCAGTTCCTGCCCATGTGGAAGTCCATCACCACGGACAGGTGGGTCAGAACTCTTATCCAATACGGTTATTGTCTGGAGCTCACATCCACTCCACCCAACATACCCCCAAAAAACCGTCCTATGTCCGGCGAGCACTTGCACTTGTTGCAGCAAGAAGTCAACGTCATGCTGCAAAAAGGGGCAATAGAGCTCGTGCCCCTGCAGGAAAGAGGTGCGGGAGTGTACTCCCTGTACTTTCTGATTCCAAAGAAGGACGGATCCCTCAGGCCCATCCTAGACCTCCGGCCGCTCAATTTTTACATTCTATCAGAACATTTCCATATGCTCACGCTGCAGCAGGTTCTCCCACTGCTTCGGCAAGGGGACTTCCTGGCAACTCTGGACCTCAAGGATGCGTACTTCCACATTCCAATACATCCTTCACACAGAAAATACCTCAGGTTCACCATCCAAAACCAGCACTACCAGTTCAAGGTTTTGCCTTTTGGGGTCACCACGGTGCCCAGGGTTTTCACAAAGTGCCTAGCGACTGTGGCGGCGCATCTGAGACGTCAAAACATCCACGTCTACCCCTATCTGGACGACTGGCTCATTCAAGCAAAGTCGGCCCAGCAATGCGCCGACCACGTGTCCCACACCATTCACCTTCTGCACGTTCTGGGGTTCTCACTGAATTACCCAAAGTCCCATCTCCAGCCCGCCCACATACGGCAGTATCTGGGTGCTACCATAAACACTCTGGCGGCCACAGCACAGCCAAATTCAGTGAGAGTCAGCAGCATTCAGTCGCTGATCCAAAAATTCAGACCTCAACACGCGCTTCCAGCAAGAGTGTTCATGCAGTTGATAGGCATGATGGCCTCCTGCATCTCCATAGTCCCGCACACGAGACTACATATGCGTCCGCTTCAGGAGTGCTTAGCACGTCAGTGGACTCAGGCTCACGGGCAATTGAAGGACCTAGTGTTGGTGAGCGGTCGGGCATACAACTCTCTGCATTGGTGGAATCCACGAAACCTTTGCAAGGGCCGACCATTTCAAGAGCCTGTGCCACAGATTATCCTGACAACGGACGCTTCTCTCCAGGGATGGGGAGCGCATGCACTCCAATACACGGTGCAGGGACTATGGACGCAGCAGCAAAAGAAGATGCACATCAATGTACTGGAACTGATGGTGATCTTCATGGCCTTAAAGGCATTCAAAGTACATCTGTGCAACAAGGTCGTGTTGATCTGGACGGACAACATGACGGCCATGTACTACATTCAGAAGCAGGGGGGCACACACTCTCCGCAGCTGTCTCATCTGGCTCAGAGCATGTGGAAGTGGGCCATTCAGAGGAACATTTTCCTCATGGCAGAGCATCTCCCAGGCAAAGACAATCAGATGGCGGACCTGCTCAGTAGGCACAGCCACCAAATGCACGAGTGGGAGATACATCCATCAGTACTCCAACCGTACTTCCAAAGGTGGGGTCATCCAGAGATAGACCTGTTCGCCACAAGGGAGAACGCAAAATGCCAAAGCTTTGCCGCCAGGTTCCCACACCCACAGTCGCAGGGCAATGCGATATGGATGAACTGGTCAGGCAGATTTGCGTACGCTTTTCCCCCAGCACCTCTGATTCCGCTGGTGGCACGCAAACTCAGGCAGCACTCGATGACTCTCATCCTGGTTGCTCCAACTTGGGCTCGCCAACCATGGTACACCACGTTTCTGGAACTGTCAGTGGTACCGCATCAAAGGCTGCATCTCACACCCAGCCTTCTGACGCAGAGCCATGGCGACATTCAGCACCCAGACCCGCAACAGCTCAACCTGGCGATCTGGCTCCTGAAGTCCTAGAGTTTGGCTACCTCAACCTTCCTCCCAATTGCATGGACATCATTCGGGAGGCTAGGAAGCCCACTACTAGAGCCTGTTATGCGGCGAAATGGAAGCGGTTTGTCATCTATTGCGCAAACCACAACATTGATCCGCTAGATGCTTCTATTTAGAACATCATCTGTTACCTGTTCCATCTATACAGGTGTAATCTGGCATATACTTCCATTCGCATTCACCTGTCTGCGATGGCCGCATACCTCCAAAATAGACAGCACCTTTCACTTTTCAAGGTGCCTGCCATCAAAGCATTTCTGGAAGGCCTCAAAAGAGTCATTCCGCCACGGACTCCACCAGCTCCTGAATGGAACCTCAATGTGGTTCTTACAAGACTGATGGGTCCTCCCTTTGAGCCACTACATTCCTGCGAGATTCAATTCTTGACATGGAAAGTGGCTTTCCTTGTAGCAATTACATCGCTACGGAGGGTTAGTGAACTGCAAGCCCTCACAATCCAAGAGCCTTTCTTCCAAGTTCATTCCAACAGGGTAGTGCTCCGCACTAACCCTAAATTTCTACCCAAGGTTGTGTCTCAGTTCCACATCAACCAAACCATTGAGTTGCCGGTTTTCTTTCAAAATCCAGAGTCACTGGCGGAGCGGATGCTCCACACCCTTGACGTTAAACGGGCCCTAATGTATTACATTGATAGGACCAAGGATTTTAGGAAAACTAAGCAGCTTTTTGTTGCCTTTGCACCACATCACAAAGGTAACCCTATTTCCAAGGCTGGTATTGCTAGGTGGATCGTCAAATGTATTCAAATCTGCTATGCAAAGGCAAAACGCACTCTTAGCATTCCACCAAGAGCCCACTCCACCAGAAAGGTGGGGGCCTCTATGGCTTTCCTTGGAAACATTCCCTTAGAGGACATATGTAGAGCAGCCACATGGTCTACCACACACACATTTACCAAGCATTACTGTGTAGACGTGCACTCCAAACAGCAGGCAGCTGTAGGGCAGGCTGTTCTCAAGACACTTTTCCAAACTGCTGCAGCTGGCACAGGCGGCCGCCGCTAATGGAGGGACTGCTATGTATTCTATGCACAGATATGAATTCAGCAGCCCACATGCCTCGAACTGCAAATGCTACTTACCAGTATGCATCTGTTCTTGGCATGTAGGGCTGCTGACATTCATATCGCCCGCCCTCCTCCCCGGCACCTGTAGCAGCTGCAGTGTTCACATATAATTTCATGGCATGGTCATCATTCACTGAGTTTCACTCCATCTTGGCCACAATGGCTAAAAACAATCTGGGGATGGAGTCGATGCCCATGCGCACTGTAGTCCAGGGGAGGAGCCACCTATCTCGTGATACTTCGAAGACTCTTCCAGGACAACAATGTGCAATCATCCGGACCCAACACTAGGCGGCGATCTATGCACAGATATGAATGTCAGCAGCCCTACATGCCAAGAACAGATGCATACTGGTAAGTAGCATTTGCAATTCATTGGCAATGAATCAAGCCTAATCTTATCACTCTTAATTCTTAACTAATTGCCACTTACCTGCATAACAAAAGTGAAACAATTCTTCCTTTTGCTCTTGAAAGCATCAACAGTCTGATTCTCCTGAAGATCTCCTCTCATCTGAAACATCAACTAACGACCCTCAGACTAAAAATAAACTATATAAGCCAAGTGAAAAAAGAAAACTGAATCCTGAAATGTCAGTTGAAAGAATGAAGCATCCCAACAAAATCGAGTGTGAACTGGGGAATATCGGAAACTCTATTAAAAATGATTATACTACTATACTTCGACACCTGGGTACAGATCAGAATTGGCGACGATAAACATACGACCCATCGTTTGGCTACTAATGTCGGATTGAAACAAGGCTGTGTTTTGGCTCCTTGCCTTTTTAATCTTTTTATGGCCGATCTCCCAGCCCATTTTAAAAATGTTAATTCGCATTCGCCTTCGATTTATGGTAAAGAGATTAAATATCTGCAATATGCAGACGATACCATTTTAATGAGCCAAACAGTTATAGGGTTAAAAAGGTTAATTGATTCCTTTAACTCTTATGTCACACAAAATGGATTAACAATTAATATAAAAAAGACAAAAAAATGACTATGGGAAAAGGCAAACCGAGAATAAAAGAATGGAATATCAACGGCCTGGTAATTGAAAATGTTAAATCATATAAATACCTGGGCATTACTTTTGATGATGGATTGATATTTAGGCAGAATTTTAACAATCTTGAAGCCAGGGGTTCCTCTCGTCTTTGCCTTTAGAAAATTGAGAGACAAATTATCATGCCCTAATTATGAACATTTAATGAGGGTGATGAGAGCAACGTTAATTCCATCTTTGGACTATTGCTCCATCATCTTTAGGAGCAAAGACGCGAAACTGCTCGGCGACATTGAA
This sequence comes from Lissotriton vulgaris, assembly GCF_964263255.1. Classification (NCBI taxonomy): domain Eukaryota; kingdom Metazoa; phylum Chordata; class Amphibia; order Caudata; family Salamandridae; genus Lissotriton; species Lissotriton vulgaris. The sequence continues at coordinate 437,181,151 of NC_141685.1, read as the reverse complement.
ATTAGGACATATAAAGCCGTTTTTAAGATTCCTAAATATATTAGTCATTCCAATATAAGATTAGGATTTGGGTTGAAGAACAAATTACTGGTGCGTCAATCTGCATTTCTAAAGTCCTTATTATCATTAGTCCGATCAGAGGACGGATCTTTAGCAAAGCTGTTCTGGCTCGAAATTTCAGAAGGTGAATATTCGAGGAATTGGCAGCTTTATTTAAATGAATGCCTATGTAATTTTGAATGTTCAAAATCAGAAGATGAAATAAGGAGTAAAATAGTTTTTAAGAAAGAAATGAATCAAACGGCTGCCTTACTAACTACTATAGCGGATAAGGAGGACTTAAGGAATAAAAATAATTTCTGGTCAATAGCTAACTCTTTGGGTAGGTTGTCGCCCCAACCCTATCTGTCATATCATTTAAGACGTTTGATTAAGAATACATTTATTCACTTAATGTTGGGAAGATATCCTACAAAAGATGGAACTCCAAATGGGAGAATAAATGGTCATCGAGTATCTGCAGGCTTTGTGTGCTAAGTGAGGAAACCTTAATGCATATTGCAACTCTATACCCAGCCCTGGCAGATGCTCGGAAGTCTATCCTTAAACCGATTTTCAATGAACTGGTAGTTAGAACATGTAGGAATGCAATTATTGCCTGTTTAAGTGAGGACAATATTAAACGTATTCATCTCTTTGTTAATTTCATAATTATTGCGGAAAAGAAATTCCAAAAAGTAGATGGTTCAAGCAAATGAATTCTGTGGTAAAATAAATTAGGAAAATAACTGGTTTGGCAATAAAGCTTTTAAAATCTTTATTCTTTTCTTAAAAGGGAGATTGTTTTAGTTATTCTATAATATAGTACTTAGTATTGCCCTATAACAGTGGATGCCATATTAAAGCATTGCCTGTGTCATTTAAATTAGCTTGTTTGAGTTTTAAGTAAAGTTTATGGTACTCAATTTTTATCGTAAGGATTTTATTTTAGACTGCATAATGCATTATTGTTCTAGATCCAATGGTTAAGGGTTGTTTGAAGAAGAATGTTATATGAGCTTAGGGTACCAGTAGCTCAATCTAATCTAAGGAGTCTGTTGTTAGTTATTGAAGAAATTGCATTTTGTTTTGTTGGTGTGAATTGTTAATGGCTAACTACTGAAATTATAAAATATGTTGCTATTATAAGCCATTTCAGCTCATAGGTCATATCACACTAATTGCTGTTAACAAAAGGCATTTTATTATGACGTTTATTTACAATGTTTGAATTGGCAGCAAAATATGGGTATTGAATGCATATTGCACTTTACTTTGGTTTGTGATCTGTTAATAGCTAATTTTTAAGCTATATTACCTGCGCCACTTTGTTACTGCTTATGAATGGATAATCGCTAAACTTCTGCAATTATAATATCTGCTGCTAACATATGTCACTTTAGTTATATGTTGCTAAAATAGTATTTGCTGCTAGTATAAGGCACCTTAGTAAGCATAATAAGCATAATGCATTTGAGTTATTTTTATGTAAGGTTTTTAATATTCTGTCAAAAATTTCATTTATCGACTCATAATCGGTGGATCTTTCCAAGGATGTTAATAGTTTTGTGTATATATGTTTTTTTGTTTTGTTGTACTTGTTTGTAATGATTTTAATTAATCAACAAATAAACTACTACTACTAATACTACTACTACGAGTGTGAACACAACATTTAGGAAATTGATTACAACCGTGGACCTAAATAGTTACATAAACAATTTATAACCACCCATGTTTTAGGTATCAAAAATATATTTTATTTATATAGACAATTTTATCTTATTAGAAGTAAAACATGTGAAAACAGAGGAGACATCTCCCCAGTGATTTTCAAGAGCAATGCCAAATATGATTGTTCTCCAATAAAATGAAGTGATTTGTTGTGTATAATTCATGTTCCTCTTTTCAAAGAAATGCTGTATGATATTTCTACATACAATATTGTGTACCAATAGGCACTGAGTGAATGTATCAGCATGTCTGAATATTTACCTTATGAAACATGGACATCCAATGTATCGGAATGTACTAAATCCATCATCATTGTGCACATTGTGAAATTGTATTTAAGGGTAAACGTCTCCTCTGTTTTCACATTTTTACTTATAATAAGATACAATTGTCTATATAAATAAAATATTTTTTATACCTAAAACATGGGTAGTTTATGTAAATATTTAGGTCCACGGTTGTAATCAATTTCCTAAATGTTGTGTTCACACTCGATATTCATACCCTGATTTAGGAAATGTTGTCAGGGGTACCCCTATTCTTACACATGCATCCCAACAAAATCTACACTTCTAACAACAAGCAATGACATACAAATCTCTCAGTTATTAAATTAAATGACTCTACTACTCCCATCAGATTTTGAAAGTAAAAAACTCATACAAAAAACTTCACAAGAACATCTCAGAATTTTGTGAACTGGTATGCACTTCTGTCAGGATTGTTAACTCTCAAATCTGCACCTGCATTGCATCTTGTCATAAAAGACAAAACCATGGAACCCTTCCATAATAACAAGTCATCCATCAGCTTCTTTTTTTCAGGTCACTAAACCCATGATATCACCCTTTGACACAAAACCAATCCTGTTCGCCACCAAGCAACTTTTGCTGCAACATTTAAAGGAATTGCTGAAGGCTGGTGTCCTGGCTGCATGCCCTGCAGACCCTTGTCTGACTGAAGTTTTCATTCCACTCTCACTACTGCCACTAGTCCGGTCAGAATGATCAAAAACAGCTCTATAACTGCAGGTGCCTTCTCCAAAGACCTCAAGACTGCCTACCTGAAAAAAATTCTTAGACACAAAACCTCAATTTCGCCAGCTACCAATCAATCTCCAATGAACCATTTCTTGGCAAACATGTCTAAAGAGCAATCTTCATCCAGCACTCTAGAAGAAAACCTCCAGAAGCCACACAGGATTCTTCCTGCCATTGTGACCAATTCTGCCTTGATTTTTATCTCCAATCTAGAACTGAGGCCATAAGATCTCAGCATTCAAGCAACTATCCCAGATTGGATCTCCTCCTATCTTTCCAGCAGATCAGGCACTACTGCATTTCCAGCATACTGTCCAACTCCTTTCCACACTGGCTTTGGCATCCCACAGAAATCAATAATTCCTGTGCTCCTTTTGTGTGGATAACTCAATGCACCACAAGATCCCAGGTCCATCAGTCTAGCCTGGTACAACTACACAGACTCATCCCAGATTATTCACAAGCTTGAAAATCTAATAGGCTATTAATAATTGCCAATCTGGGCTGACTGATCGCCGGTGAAGGGAGCTCACCGGCCCGACACCTACCTCAGAGAGAAATCCCCATCAATGTAACAATTGAAAATGCAACGAGAAGCAGAATAAAAAGAGAGGAGACATAGAAATGCAAAGGGCTGAGCACCTGTACCTGGTTGGGCGCAGTATCTCGGTGCGGTGGACAGAAGTGCTGTGGCTGGAACAACACGTCACTTATTTCATCGTGGATATAGCAGGCTGGGTGTCTCACCTTCGCGGGAGGATTTTGTAGACCCTGGTCATGGCACAAAAGTCAAAGGGACAGACTCAGGAGTCCACGAAGGAGCCCATGAAGGAGCAAGGAGGGGCAGTAGGGGACCGCAGCAATCGGCGCGGAAAAGCAGAGGAAGGTGATCCAAAACCAGCTAAGGAACCTGCCAAGGAACTGGCTCTGGATGTATGTGCTGGCCGGCGGATTGCCTCAGGAGACCGTGCTGGACAGCCCCTCATATCAGAGGTGTTAGACCTGGCATCTTTGGCGTGGTTTCCCCTGACTTTTTGCCTCTACCTCCTGTACTTTGGCGCTGTGCTGGATTTCGTTTTTGCTGGTTTAAATGCTTTGGGCACTTTTCCACTGCTGATCAGTGTCAAAGTGCAAGTGCTCCCTAGGTAAATTGTTATTGTGATTGGTTATCCATGATTGGCATGTTTGTTTTACCAGTAGGCCCCTAGTAAAGTGCACTAAGTGTGCCAAGGCTGGTGATTCAAATGCTACTAGTGGGCCTGCAGCACTGATTGTGCCACCCACAGGAGTAGCCCTAAAATGGTGTCTCAGGCCTGCCACCGCAGTGCCTGTGTGCAGTTGCTAACTGTCATGCTGACCTGACCAGTGTCCACACTGGCCAGGCCTAACCCTTCCCTTTCTTTACACATTGGACGGCCCTATGGAAGGCTCTAGGTAACCCTCTGGGCAGGGTCTAGTGTATGTGAAAGGTAGAGCATGTACTAGTGTGGGTGACATGCTCTGGTAGTGAATTACAGCCATTTTCGTTTTTCACAATTGAAAGGCTTTCTTGCCCATAGGCTATAATGGGGAATGCTGTGTATAATGTTCAGCGCCGAGACACCTCAGGGTATTTGTGCGCTAAATAAATTGCATAAATAAATAAAATAAATAAATTTATCTGCATATCTTCCCATAGGTTATCACTAACAAGGGGGGGAGAGAGAGAGATATATCGAAATGGATTTGTTCTCCCTGGTCAAATGTACATAAACAAAAAGAATCCACTCCTTGAGCACGATGGTGTCTGAACATGGACTCACATTTGCGGAGGAAGAAAAAGATGAAATTCTGGCGGCCATCAACCCTTTTGAAGGCTTGAGTAGCACAGAACCGGGACCGACTGGGACGAGTTGATGAACCTCAGAAAAACACAGATTAAAGCAGCTCTCCACGGCCTTCTTATGACAGAATATCTAAGAAATAAGATAGCACCTCAAGGTTTACTGGTCAAAAACGATCCTTTCATTTTTCAAAATGATAAAATTTTTAAGAAAGAATGGTCACTAATCTCGTGGCACTGTACATGGGATTGGCTAGTGCTAATCGTAAAGACAGCCAAACGGATCACGCAAGAGTTAAAAATTGACATACAGAAAATTGAGGTTCAGCTAAAGACGTATATAAAACCAGCTGAATTAAAGAAAAGATTGGACGAACTGAACCAACAGATGCCGGATTTCGAGGCCACACTTAAACAGAGCAAATTAAAAAAACTGGGGAAAGACAAGGATCGCTTTACCCCGGAGACTGCATACCCATACACAAAGGATGACTACGTTCCACGCAACATGAACAACGACCTTGACAGCGACGGTTCCGATACAGGATCGTCTGGATCACGTACAAACAGCAACTCTAGGTACAGTGGAACACCAAGACAACAAGGTCAACAATACCCGAGACAAAGAGGATGGAGAGGTTACCAACCAGAGCCATACTACTCCCAATATGGGGGACCGGGCCCTTTTCCACCATACAACTATGGTCCACCACCACCGGGTCCTATGTACCCACAATGGGCAAATGAGTTTGGCACTGGGTTTTATCAGAACCAGCCTTTTTTAGCATCACGCCCTGGACCACGCCGCGGCCGAAACAGAAAAGGAAACACAGTGATGTGGCAAGACCCGATACAACCGGATCCACGTATGAACACAAGGAGCATGACAGGGGCCCTACCGGACAACCCGTCAACCAGCCGGAAGGAGACCTAGTGATAAACATCACCCCATGGGAACTATCCGACTCTCAGAAAGAGGTGTTGAATAAAGGACTCGGTTTTGTCCCCACCAACTAACTGGATCTAATCAGACTGCATACTGAAGTACAGGAGTTCATTCGAAAAATTAAACTACAAGTCTTTTTCAAAGGGAAAGAGAGGATCCCCGAAACCGACACAGGCTTGAGACTCAAGTCTACCTTCACACCACCAGACAACACTCTACCCGTCGAGGTCCTGGCTTTTGAAAATGCAGTAATGGGCGAACTAAAAAATATGAACAAAGGGAATCACCAAGTGTTTCACAACACCAGCCGCCGAGAACAGAAGGCTATCCGCGAACTGTCTAACAATCATGACATAACCATTAAACCAGCTGACAAAGGGGGAGCAATAGTGGTGCAGACAACAGAAGCTTGTAAAAAAGAGTGCATGAGGTTGCTGTCAGACCGACGCAATTACACCGTCCTTCCCGTAGACCCAACAGAATCCATCATGATCACCATCGGAGGCATGGTGGAGGAAGCCCTAGCACACAACTGGCTTTCCAAAAAGGAAGCTGAACTCCTAATGCAAAAAACACAGAGAATACCATACTTTTACTGTATTCCCAGAATACATAAGAGCCTGGAAAATCCACCGGCAGACCCATTGTCTCGGGCATAGGCTCCATTTTGGAACCACTCTCAAAATTTTCTGATACGTTTCTACGCCCGTTGGTACAAGGGACGAACACCTACCTCAAGGACACTAAATCTGTACTGCAACTATTACAGAACCTCAACTTTGACCCAAACAGCCAACCATTGCTAAGTTTGGATGTGGAAAGCCTGTACACAAGCCTCCCTCATGATGAAACCATCACTCTAATTGAGGAGGTTTTGTACAGTGCCAACTGGAAGTACCAGACCCCACGTGGTGTCGAAATGGAGTGCATCACTCTGGCACTAACAACAAACTTTTTTGAGTTCGATGGGACCCTCTACCTCCAGAGCCATGGCACCAGTATGGGCAGTAAATTCGCACTGAGTCTGGCAGCACTATATGTCCATCATTTGGAAAGCACAATAATCCTACACACCGACAACCCATGCAAACAACATATCGTAACCTGGAGGAGATACATTGACGACGTGTTTGTAATCTGGCAGGGTGACCATCAAACGGTAACACGGTTTATGGAATGGCTGAACCTGCAGAATCAATTTTTGAAATTCACCCACACAGTTTCTAACAAAGAACTGGTGTTTCTTGATCTAAATATTTTCCCTAAGGATGGCAAATTGCACCCTACCACACATTTTAACCAACCTCAAGGAACTGCCTCCTCAGATATGACAGCTTCCATCCGCGTCATCTATGGACTAATCTACCTTACGGACAATTTTTGCGATTAAGGCGAAACTGTACCCAGATCAAGGATTACAAGACACAGGCACAAGACTTGAAAAAGAAATTGCAAAAAAGACGGTATCCAGAAAGGATCATTGATGTAGCAATGAAAAGGGCCAGAAACAAGAACAGGGAAGCTTTGCTAGACAACAAAATCCCAACAGATGAGGTAGCCACCAGACCTATATGTGTTACCACTTACAGCACCAACGAAGTGTCCAAATTAATGAACAAACATTGGCGCATTCTAAATAGTGGGACCCTGAGCATTGAGAAACCAATGTTTGCCCACAAAAGAGGTAAAAACCTCAAAGACATGTTGGTACACACGCGCCCAAAACCACAACAGCAACTTCAACTCTCACAACATGGCCTGGGAGGCCATTACCCTGATGCAAATTGTCAAGCTGCCACCTCACACAGAAAAGTAAACATTTAACCTTCGGCAATGGTACCAAGTGGGAGCAACGGAAACTAACTAACTGTAATAGCAGAAATGTTATTTACATGATTACCTGCCCGTGTAATTTAGAGTACATAGGCATGACCACGAGAGCAGTGAAGGTGCGAATTGGCGAGCATAAGATCAACATACGTTGCAAAAAGATCACAACGAAGATGGTGAGTCATTTCTTGGAAAACGAACACTGTGTCAACGACATAAGATGGACAGTAGTAGAACAGCTACCGTCAGAAAAAGGACTCTTTGAAAAAGAGCAAAGATGGGGTTTCCGCCTGGGGACCAGTACCCAAGGCTTGAATGATGACATTCTTTGGGGACAATTAGCATGAGGGATTGTCTATCTGAACATCCCCACCTCCACTTTCGTAGACCACCTGAAACCACTTTATTGTCAAGCTCGTGGATTTATGCTACTTTGTTCACTTAGTCAAGAAGGACCTCACCCTACCGTTCCCAGTGAGAAAAAAACTAAGTGCTTGCATGTATGTACTAAACAGTTAACCCAGTCTAGTTTGACCTAATCTACCTGGTTAATTACACCTTTCCGTATATCATAGAATAACCTATTAATCCCTTGCCGGCTCATCCCGTGTATCATAGGATGAATCACTAATGCTAAATAGGTTTTAATAACCCCTGTCAGTGGTCAGGGAATACTTACAGAACCAACGAGTATCCATTTTTGATTAGCGTAAATAAACATGTATTTACTAGAAATTAGTCTGAAATACGGTCCGATATGGAACATCAAATACGCAAAGAGAGCCCAAAGAACAGCATACGCATGCGCCTGACCGCACACATCCACCTGAAAAACGAGCGCTATACACGTGAGGTTCAGCACAACGCATACGCGGCTCCACTAACACCCACGTTCAGCCGCGGGCAGCACGCATGCGCGACATCTCAACACTAACGCATGGAGACGCGAGCAGAACGGGCATGAAGCCCTTAAAAGGGCAGGCAGGAAACGCTAATTATTCAATCTAACAATGATCGGAGCTCAAGGAAAAAGTACAAATACCCGTACCTAGCACTCTCCTTGGAACAATCACCAGAGCCACGGAGGGGTCGGTCGGGAGGAATTTCCTCGCTGAAATCGTGAGTACACATGGTAGAGAGCAGCATTTTCTCCACAACGCTAAAGTAAGTAAAAATGGGACTCTGAACTCCATTTTTTTGACAGGTGCTAAATAGCAGAAGGGACCCTGACGTTGGGCTCATGAGGCATTTCTACCCCTACAAAACAGTATGTTACCAATGTATAGGGGCGTGTAGTGTCTTTTTTGTTTCACAGGGGCACCCAACAATATACCTAATAACCCTTGACCACTAAGGGTGCAATGTTCTGAATATCGCTAAAATGCCGAATTTACAGAGAAAGTGTGTGTTTTATGTTATATGTTAGTGAGTCTAGTTTGTCCCCTTTTTTCCCACTATAGGCACGATGAACACCTATAGTCTGATACTTTTACCGTAATTTTGTCACCTGTAACCACTGGTCACTTTACCTATGGTTATTGAAAAGTAGACCACCACAAAAAAAAATTGTCTTCTTCTCTCAACAGGTCGACCATTAAGCGACGTTTTGTTAGGTACATTATTACCTGCACTATAATTCTCACTTTTATTAGAAAACCTGATACAAGATAGAGAAACGTGAATAAGGTGGGGATTTGTGTACCCCGTCCTGAAGAAGGTGTTTTACACCGAAACATGTCGACGCACACAGAGAGGAGGTAGTGCCCATTGTTTGCGTTATTAACCTCCCACACTCTATTTTAATAGCACCAGCCTGGGGGCCCATTAAAAGTTTTTTTGTCACCCCACGGGCCAGGTTCTTTTTAAACTTCACTCACCTAGATCTAAACCCCACCATACACTCACATTTAAATACCCCACCCACACCACACATAGTCATCTTAAGTGCTCCCGTGTATTCGTAGGTCGCAGCACGCCGTACCCCGTAGGGGGGTACGATGACCCCGATGATGAAGCATGACACCAAGGGGCCTGTTGGTGTGTGAGGGGACCAAAAAGTATCTTCCCATAGGAGCAAGATAGAAAATAAAAGTCTGGTATCCCTTAACTCAGAATTGAATAATACATCTTTTAGGAAGGATGGTTTTTAAATCCTGTATTTGAAAACAGCACTTTTAGAAATTGGTTGTTTTCTTGTCTGACATTTCTGTGTGCCTTGGCCTGTTTGTGAATTGACTGTCTGGTTTGTGAGTGACAGGGGCTGTGGTAGCTCCCAGAGGCTGAGCGAGTCATCCCTGGGCTGAATAGCTCCTTCTGAAACTTGAGGGTTGGGAGGGGATAGCACCTGGGCCTGAATAGGGCTGTGCCTGCCTTCCACAATGCTGGCTCCATCTCTAGCTGGGCGGCAGACGACCCTGCCCCTCTCTCTCAAAGTAAAGAAGAAGTCAAGTAAACAAAGTGCTTCAGGACTGACCTGAACTGGTTCTGACTAAGCCAATGCCTCTCTGCCCTCAGAGAACAAAGAGAATATTGGGATAAAAAGGGATACCCAGACTACAGAAAATTAGACCATCCTGGAATCAAGAAGGAACCTCTGCCAAGGAGAAAGCTGGAAGACTGAAGAGGAAGGACTGTCCTGCTGTGTGTGTGTGGGCTGACCTGCAGTTGCTTTGCTGCCAAGGAGAGGGGAAGGACTTTGCTGTTGCTGTGTCCCCTTGCTTGAAGAGATCTCCAAGGGCCTGAGGAGAGCTGGCCTCCTGTTAAGAAGTCCCAGGAACAAAAGGACTTCACCCCCAGCTTCCCCCCTGAACTCTGCTGAGGGAGCTCTGCCCTTCCTAGAGTGCTTCATCCAATTGTGGGGCATCTGGAAGTTGTTGCCTGCTGTTTGGGGAGCTGGGCAAAGAAGATCTGCAATTTTTACGCACCGCTCACTTGCAGAGCGCATCGTCGACAGTGCGAGAAAGTTACCGTCGCCGCGAAGACCGTCGCAGCACCTGTTGCCGCTGCAAGAACCAACGCATCGTTCGCTTGCGGGAAGATTCCTGGCGCTGCGAGTATCGTTGCAGAGCCTGTCGTCGCTGGGTGAGATCGTCGCACAGCTTGCTTGCGGACCGCATCACGTTGCTGCGAACATTGTCGCAGAGCCAACGCATCGAGGGTCCGCGAGAGGAGAAGATCAACGCTACACCGCGCATCGTCGCCGCACCAGAGATCTTCGCCGTCCTGAAGATCGTCGCATCGTGCCTGTGCGAGACGCTTCCTACCGAACCTGCGCACCGAATCCATACAATGTATCGCATCCCTCCCCACACAGACCGGATTCATCGCAACAAGCCCGCTGCGTGCAGTGAGGCTGTTGCATCGCCTCCCCAGGGTCTCAGGAGTGACGCATCGCTTGTTTTTCACCGCTGCAGCTTCCAATTGGAACTTTTGTCGCATCTACAGGTACTTTGGGCTAAACGTGACACAACTGTGGATTATATTGACGCAAACCCTAGAACTCTTTGAAAGACATATTCTTGAACTCTGTATGTTGGATTTTTGTCGTTTTGGTCTTGTGTAGTTTAGATAAAGATACTTTATTTTTCTAAACTGATGTGGAGTCCATTTGTAGTGTTTTCACTGTGTTACTGTGGGTGTTGGTGCAAATACTTTACACATTGCCTTTGATAAGCCTGCCTGCTCGTGCTTAGCTACCTAGGGGGTGAGCAGGGGTTATCTAAAGAGTGTATCCCTCTTACCCTGATTGGAAGTAAGGGTCCCTATTTGGACAGTGGTGCCTACCTCTATATCACACCCCGGCCAGAATCGCTCAATGGGGAGACAAGACTTCATGTATTCAGGAATCTGATATGACTTACTCAAAAAAATGTTAGCAAAATAATAATAATAATAATTTCTGATCTGCACAATATTTATGTAAATCAGGGGCAAGTGCTAAAGGGCCATCAGATGAAAAGATGCGTGTGCTCAGTGCAGATTCCAGCATATTTTATTGCATTTGAGGTGTCAAAGGTTTATACATATTAACTTCAAAATAATAAGCTGCGGCTGCTGCCAGACCTAGGTAGTGTGGCGGCCGATGAAAAAAGAAAAAAACACTTAACTTTAACAGCTGGCTGCCGCCTCTCCTCCGTCATCGCCATCTTCCTTCTTCCTGCAGTCCCGGCCGGCAGCAGGAAGCACCCGGGCTGCCAGGCTCCACTAAGCCAATAACGCTGGAATGCATGTGAGTGGTATGAGCACCATGGTGCAGTACTCAGACGTGGACTGGGAGGCTTTTCAGTTTCCTCACCAGGCTACCTAAGGCAAGCCTGATGGAAAAGATGCAAAGTGAGTGCACAGGACTGTTTGGTCGGCCCAAGAGGGCTGCCCAAGCAGTCATGCTCCTCTCCCTGCTCTGGCCATATCCGCCCCACCCCACCCCAAGAGCCACTCACTGCAATTGGAAAACTAAAATGATATGTCATTTTATTTTTCCTTTTTTACAGTGAGGCTACACGGAGGAGCCGTCACTGAAAATAGTGTATAAAAATTCAGACAACACAAATCTGGAACAGTAAGCAAATATTGCCCCAAGAAAAAAAAAATCTAAGAGGCTGAGTCTTCACTTGTAGGACCTGAGAGAATTGCCTCACTACAACCATCTGGCCCCAGGAACTTTGACCACATCTGGTGCCATCAACAAAACCTGTGAGTGATCATGGACTCTGATCAATTCCTAGTGTGAATCAAGTTACCAGAAGTGCCTTCTTCATTATGCAAACCATGTGTAGCATTTTCCACATCACTGTTTCCTTCTGAAAGTCGAGGCCACAATCACTCGGATACTGATGGGCCTGGACTAATACTGGTAATCACTCCCTTCCTAGTACAAAGAGGAGAGAGAATTCATAATGTGTCAGCCAGAAAGCTATTACCTACTGACCAAATCCCTCCATCCCTACACATGCTCCACTGGTTACAGGTGGCCAGATGCTACTCTACATCTATTGCACTTGTTGGTGATAACATACACAGTAGGATCTTCCACTTATGAATGTCACCCCATCTTTAAAAAAATACTTGCATTGGTTGTACTCTCTGTTTAGACAACCAAACTCTGGAACTGACTGCCTCCAGCAGAAGCATTATCCATGTTTATCTGGAATTCAGGAAGTTAGTAATGACTTAGCTGTTCCCAAACAGATGACACCATTATATCTCAGCTAACCAGTGCCAAACCATAACCACCTCCATGATGAAAGAATCAGTCAGCTGCATATGCAACTACATATCTTCCTTCATGCAACACCAGAGATGTTCTCTCATAGGTCACATTATGAACCCACATTTTGTCAATCACATAAAACATTCACCATTGTGTGTTAACTCGCAGTCAAGAAGAACTTTAGGACCTCATCAGGGGTATGAGGCACCATACAAATGATACTGCAATCATCTTAATCAATAGAAACCTAATCATTATAGACTCATATACACACACTCACCGACAGTTAGGCACACATAAAAATGAAGGCATTGAAGAACGATGACACACTATATGCACAGACACACAAGGACATAGGCACACACAAGCAAAAGATGTAATTTTTACTTCTTTAAGTGAAATCACAGTACTTTGTAAATATTTTTTGTAACAATCATTAGGCATTTGAACTCACATTCAAAAATAGCTCAGAATCAATCAAAAGGACAGTACATCCCACTACTGAAGAGCTCTCGAAATCTAGATTACAATCAGTTGAGGAAAACTCAGGGCCAAATGGTCTCCCTGTCAAATTCTTTACTTGCTACACAGGTCTACTGGGCCCAGACTTGTGGGCAATTTTTAACACCTTGAGTGCGGAGGGAGATTTGCCTTAGAAGCTGGAGGATGCTCTCATCAAAGATGTCCCTAAGTCAGGTAAAACACTGGACCAGTGTGGGGCACACAGGCCAATGCCTTTAATCAGAGTGGAATCAAAAATACAGGCAACATTATTAGCCAGCAGGCTCATCACAGTGATTCACTAGTTAGTTCATATGGTTCAAAGAGGTTTCATGCGAAATAGAGTTACTTGCCACAATATTTGGCGAGTTTTTACTGCAGCGTTCTGGTCTATAAACATGAGTCTTGGCAATTCTAGTGGTCAGCTTTGAGGTGGCTGTTGACAACTTTAAGTTAGAATACCTGCTAATAGTCTAAAACTGGAAGACTGTGGGTCAAGGGTTAATCTCACTGGTGAAATTAATATACCATGCAGTCAGGGTGCAACCAACATTGTTTGGGATTAGCCACAGCACCGGGCAAGGTTGCCCCCTTTCCTCACTGTTTTTCATACTAGCTGAAGAGCCATCGGTAGAGAGTATCAGAGCAGCATCCAAAATTTAGGTCTCAGAAGGAGCCCGGGATGAAAGAAGCATGTATCACTATATGCCGATGAACTCTCTGCATATACTAGTGGCCCTGCTAATTCGGCCCCTAACCAGGAGAGTATACTAAGGAACTTTGGGGAGCCACAGGTCTTAGAGTAAACTGGGCTAAAGTCAAAGTCTTTTACATATAGAAGCCAGTGGAGGCATCAAGATGGGTTGAGAATTCGAGCCTGCTTATATTGGGGATGGGCTTCCATTACCAAGGTATCTGGGCAGCGAAAGCTGAAGCTCAGACAATGGACAGAAAATATTGCTCCATTGCTCAACAAACTGAAAAGGGATTTGCAACAGTGGACTAGGTCTTGGCTTTGTTTTAATTACTCCTGAGTACTTGGAGTAATTTGGTAAATCCATGTTACTCTTTTGACACAGAACTACCGATTGTAACGCCATTGCGCTACATCATGGAGCCGATTCTCCCATTCAGGGAAAATCAGACCACTCGACCCCCAAGATGCACTTAAACAATGGGTGAGAGTGAACGCTAGAGTTTGTGTTTTGGCGAATGCGATCAAAACTTGAAGCGAAGGGTGGGCGTGAGTCAGGTAATGAAGTCCAGAGAATTGATATATGGTTTCAAAAGTCTTTATTTCAAATCAATTCGTTCATGCGATATTGGAACATTACACTCAACCAGCGCGTTTCGTTTTCACATGGAGAACTTCATCGGGGCTTAAATGAAGGCGAGTATCGTAATAATAATATAAAATCGATACACGGCGATACGCTGAAGAAAAGTGTATTGGGCGCAAATAGATTCACACGACCAGGTCCGGCCTATGATCAAGTTTCTTAGGTAAATGACGATAGTGCGTAGAATATACAATGCACTATCGTCATTTACCTAAGAAACTTGAGTTTGGATCTGGAACACATAGGCATCACTTGACGGCTGGTGCCTGGGCTTGTTGTGCAGGACTTCAATTGTATATGAAAATACCGTGAGGTGCAGAAATAACAGTCAGTCGGTCAAGTCTGTTTTGTTGAATGCGATCAAAACGTTCAGCTGTCATTTCGAGAACTAAAGCAGCAATACTTTAACACGGGCAGTCGCCGGTCAGCAAGTTGAGTAGATCTTTTACTTGAGCGGTCCGAAAATCTACTTTTTTTAAATAATGGTAAAGAAGTGCTTGTAAACATGACAAGCCATCGTGCCATTGATGAGGACAGCAGACTGTTGCTGGTTCCAGCCATCCCACTCGAAACTGAGCGGGCTTTATCAGGAGACCAGGAGACCTTTTCTCTGGACGCTCAATATTACTTGGGAAGCACGGGTTACTCAGCCCCCTTTAATTTCTTCAAAAGGCCAACAGTGCCGTTTAAGTTTATGGTTCCTCAAAAACTTCTTCAGCGGCCTTCGCGCCGGATTCTCTATTGACTACAGGTAGTGCCATTTACCTAACATTGGCGTTTACCAATTTTTCCAGGCAAATGTTATAATTTAGTCCTGATGATGATCCAGTTCATTTATGAGCATGGGATCGAAATGTCGACACTTGTAAATAGCACCACAGTTTTCCATTGTGTCTAATTGATGTGGTTCCTATTTTTGGTTAAACTCGCTACAGAGTACGATACATACGAGTTACCTCAGCTCAAAGTCTTTGCCTGTAATTTTGTTACCTTTTTATGTTTGAACGTTTTGTATTGTTTTTCGACACTTCCTTCCCAATATAGGGTACAGGCTTGTGCCCTATCATAGAAACTTGTGTTTCAGAAATTGCTGATTATATTCCTAATTATAGTTGAATAAAACTCCACGTCCGGCTGGTCAGTGGATTCATATAGTAACCCATTGTGGCCTATATTGTATTTCTGTTTGTCATTCTTCAGTCTGCTAAGGACCATTGTTCCTCTTAATAGAAATATTACCCGTGGTCCCTAGCCAATTATCGGGTCCCCTTGTTTGTTCTAAATTCATCCATTCATCCATTCAAAGTTTTTAAAAATTATCACTTACCCACCCAAGCCTCCCACACTGCAAGCGGCCCCTCCGCTGCCCAGAAACCGGCGTGTCTAACGCGAGACAGAGCCTCGGCCGACCGACAGGCCACGCCCCATCGGAGGCCACGCCCACCGCCGATCCACCCACCAACTCATAAGTATGTGCCTCCCAAGGAAGCGCAGCGGACGAGCGCAGCGGGCGCGCCGATTGCGCGCCGAAGGCGCGCTTAAGGCAAGCTCGTCTGCGCTCGTCCGCGACCGTCCGGGACTAGGGACTAGGGACTCTGCATGCTATCATGCTTATACATCTGCTGAACTACTAGCGCTTCGTCCTACAACCACGACGTATCCATCTGTCCCCCACAACGCGGCGAGACGCATATCTTACTTGAACATAGGCAATCCCACCACCCTAACAAACGCCCTTGCTCCTGAGTACTCTATGCTTACGACCACACCCAGCTCTGCTCACATGTTCAGGTGTATTTATCTAAACACCCGCTCCATGATCAAACACCAGTCAGACATTTTTCTGCTACTTATGGACAAACAACCTGACATGTTGCTATTGACAGAGACTTGGCTCACTCCTGACTCATTACCGGACATTTTAGCTGCCCTACCTGCAGATTACTATATACTATCAGCATTACGCCCTGGTGGAAAAACTGGGGGAGGAACAGCTATAATTGTTAATAAGAAATTCCAACTCAGACAGCTCCCATCTCTGTCTCTACCTAATACTGAAAATATAGTCGCCAAAATAGATACTTCCAACGGCTCACTGGTACTGGTCTTATTATATCGCCCACCCCAAACCATGGCCACATTCCCTTCCACTTTAGCTCAATTACTGGCACCGTTAGTAACAAATCACCCTAAATTACTTCTGGTCAGGGATTTAAACTTCTGGTTCGACAACATATTATTGGATCCCCAAGCTGCAGAGATGACTGAACTTTTCTGTGATCTCAACCTGACACAACACATTCACGCTGAGACTCACCAGAAGGGCCACAGTCTTGACCAAATCTGGTCTCTGAACTTGCCATTATCCTCAATAGACATAAAACCCTGCTGTTGGTCTGATCACCACAGTATAAGCTTCTCCTTCCAGTTAGACAAGACTACCCATTTCAAGTTACAAACCAGCAAAACCATCAGGAAATGGACTTCTATGGACTTGCCAGCCTTTCTCAACTTTTTAGGCGACTCCCTTCCCCCTGACAGCACTAATGTGGAGGAGGCCGATGGTCGGCTCAATGAATGGCTTACCGCAGCGACTAACATCTATGCTCCTCCTACTCGTCTTTGCAGCTCTAGGAGCCCGGATGCACATAAATGGTTTACACCTGAGCTAAAAAAACTGAAATTGGAAGTGAGGCAAAAGGAAAGAACATGGCGCTCTCAGTACTGCCCTTTAGCCAGGGCCACATACTGTTTAGCCAGGAAGACTTACCAAAAAACTCTACAAAACCATAAAACTACCTATTATTCATCTAAAATCTTAAACGCCACCAATAAATCAAAAGAAATTTTCAGGATAGTAAACGATCTTTGCAACAACGATAGAACTTCCCCTCCGGTAGTCCCCACACAAGCGTTATGCAATTCCCTGAATGACTTCTTCCGCGATAAGATCTTACTAATTAAACAGAACATTTCCACACTTCCAGTTTGCGCCCCAGTGGACGACACCTATTTTAACCCCTCAACTTTACATTCTTTCCCCCTTATTGACCTGGAAACTTTTCTGGGACTACTGTCTAGAGTCAAATCAGGCTCCCCTATGGATGTCTGCCCCACCCAAATCATGAAAGAAATTGGTCGAGCCATGCCCAATAGCATGATGCCCCTGCTCAACGACTCTCTTATTTCAGGGATAGTGCCTAGCAGTTTCAAGCAGGCCTTACTAATTCCCCTCACCTAGAAACCTGGTATTGACCCGCTGGACCTCACGAACTACCGGCCTATATCATTGCTGCCCTTCCTATCCAAAATGCTGGAGGCGCATGTCACCAACTGCCTCTCTAATTTTGTGGAGGAATCAGACTATCTCCAACCCAACCAAGCAGGATTTAGGCCGGGTCACTCGACTGAGGCAGTAATATTGGCCGTTCAGAACACCTTGAGGTCCAACGCTGATAAAAACCTTCATCAAGCCCTGGTCCTTCTCGACTTGTCCGCCGCATTCGACACGGTTGACTACTCTATTCTGGTCAATCGTGTCGAACAGGCGGGCCTTAGAGACTCTGCCCTAGCCTGGTTGAAATCGTTCATATCTGAACGTACTCAGTCTGTCCGCTTAGGCTCCTTTTCCGCTGCCAAAATCAAGTCTTTCTGCGGGGTGCCCCAAGGCTCTTCGTTATCTCCCCTATTGTTTAACCTGTACATGCGGCCCCTTCTTTTCGCCCTGAGAAAGCACAAAGTCACTGCATACAATTATGCAGATGACTTGCAGCTAGTCTTCGTTCTTAACTCCCCAAATGCCGTGGAGGACTTCCAAGCCACTATGACCTTAATCCAGAGTTGGATGTCCTCAAATCACCTTAAGCTAAACCCAGGGAAAACTGAGTTGATCCTGCCCGGCAAGAGCGAAATCAGTTGGAGCCCTAACTTCTGGCCTGCTGATATGGGTCTTCCCCCTAAGAAATCTTCGACGGTAAAAAGCCTGGGGATAACCATCAATGACGACCTCTCGCTGAAATCCCAAATTGGAACCGTGGTTTCCTCCGGATTCTACCAATTGAGGAAAATTAGGAAAATCGCTCACTTCCTCACTCCTTCCGCCTTAATTCAGGTGGTCATGGCCCTAGTCCTCTCCCACATCGACTTCTCAAACAGTCTATACCTTGGCCTTCCTGTAGGACAACTTAGAAGACTGCAGTACTTGCAGAATCAGGCCGCCAGGCTGATCTGCAATGTACCCAAATGGGAATCGATCAAATCAGGCTTAGAGACCCTGCACTGGCTACCCGTGGCTCAAAGAGCAGAATTCAAAGCAGGGTGCATCATCTTTAAGGCTTTGCAAGGCAAGGGACCTCTATTCATCAGGCAGCTGATCGGAAGATATGTTCCCTCACGTAACCTGAGATCAGCCCACAAGGACCTACTTGAAGTACCTCGCTTCAAGAAAAAACGACAAGGTGGCAGCAGCTTCCACTTCTTGGCAGCTACCCTATGGAACTCTCTGCCACTAGCCCTCCGACAGAGTAAGGACCTCCTGGCCTTCAGAAAGGCCTTTAAGACCCACCTCTTCACACAGGCTTACTTGAAATAAAAATGTCTGCATACTCCCCCCTTGTTATGTTTTTTATCTTCTTTCAGCGCCAAGAAGCCTCCGGGCGTATGCGCGCTTTACAAATTTTTAATAACATAACATAACAATAACATCCATTTTAAGGCAGCTTGATGTACCTGCCACAGCCTCTTCTGGGCAGAAAAAAGCTGAGACTCTGCATCAACGGTACAACAACCACCAAAACCTATGGCATGTCTCTCAGCACGGCACTGACTGCAGTCACGAAGAACAGTGAATCTGAAATGGAATTGTCTCAGCCACAAACCCCATCATTGCAGGAAAGTGGACAACAGCAACAGAACTGCTATACATAGGAACCGAACAGCAGTTTGAATTTCTTGCTGAGTAAGATATTGCTGAAAATACTGCTCTTCATCCATCAGCTTCATGATCTCCAGCAAGGAGAAGAAAGAGTATTCCCCCATCTTCCCAAGCACCCCTTCTGATCATCTGGACATGGAATGGGCCCCAGCTGAGTCTGTGAGACAAGGGAAAATGAGGCTTTCAGAAAGTCTTGCAAGTGAAGAAGGTGGTAAAGATGTTGACAAGCCAGTGTATGGAGAGTGGCATAGAGGGTACAGATCACCTCTATTCGACCTGCTCAGATGAATATGGTTCCAGCAACACTGCTCATTCCCATGTTTCCAAAACCGCTGAAACGTGCAGCTACCACCACCACCCCTACCACAACAGCAGAACACCCTACAAAAAGGTGAATACCAGCAACACAACCACCTAGCTTTACCTTCAGTCCTTCAGGCTTTGGCACAATAAGAAAACTATCTTCCCAAGTTTGGGAGTTCTGTACGCCTAGCCAGCATGAGGATCAAAATTACAATATGCTTCATTTGCCTCAAGAAAGTCTGTCATGGAAAGTTAGGTGGACACTACGGTACCGGAGGCCAACTGTCCCATTTGAAAAAACAGCACACAATCATGGGGGAAGAACACCCTTAAAAGCATAGCCGGTGGTGGTGAGCAAGAACCAGTAGCTGAAGTGATAGAAGAAGGTCACGAGGAGGATACCAGCAGCGTCAAATAGAGCAGCCTGTAAGCCTCCCCATAGTATACTATCCTCACCCACAGCATCCTCTGCATGGCGCAAGGACCCGCGGGATACAGCAACTCTAACCCCAAAGCCACTACCTGCTGCTGGTACCTGTAGGTCTCTTGTGGCAGTAGTATTACAAGAAAAACAATCTACTATTAAGGCCCTTTTTATCAAGAAATCACCATAGCACCAGAACCATGAAAAAGTTTATTTCTAAAATGGGAAGCTGGCTAAAATGTTTGCACTTGACCTCCTCCCATTTTCTTTTGTGGAAGGAGTGGGCCTCCTGGAATTTGTGGAGGGTTTCTACCCAAAACGAAGGATCCCAACTGGAGGTGTTGAGACAGAGTGGCTGGGCCAATGCTGCATCATTAAGTGATGCAATTGGTTGGCAACACAATGAAGCAGAGGGCTGTTCAGTTCATCAACCTCACGAAGGACATATAGACCAAATGTCGAGCAACAGATTATATGTGCATCTCTGCACACTGGGTCTCTTTCCAGGGAGTTAGGCAAAGGCTAGCTTCTGCTCTCAGTGCAAATGATGCGTTTCAGGGAATTCAGCTGCATGCAGCAGTTGCGCTATTCAACATGGAGAAATCACATACAGCTACCAACATCTTGGCTGATTTTAACACCAAGGTCAGCAAATGGCTTCAACCCTGAGGTCTCATATTTAGATTTGTTGCCACTGACAAAGGCAGTTATATAGTGAAAGACAGGGCTGATGGTGGATATCTTAGAGTCTTGTGTTAGGCGCATTGCATCAATCTAATTGTGCTGGACTTTTTAAAAAAAGAAGAGATAGTTAGCAACATACTAGTCACCTCCTAAAAAATATGCACTAATTTCAGTCATTCATTCAAAGCCCGGAAACAGGTGAGAATCTTTCAGCGTGCTAATAAACTTCCCGTAAAAGCCCTCCTACAGGAGGTGCCAACACATTGGAACTCACCCTACTACATGCACGAACGCTTGTTTGAGCAGTACAAATCTGTCAACAATTATGTAATTTAAAGGAGAGGGGATGCAATTCCCAAATCCATGGCAATGGAGGTGGACAAAAGGGGGCTACTGAGGAGCCAGATACAAATGCCACTTCCTTTTAAAATTATGATAAGAGAAGTCGGCAAGGAATAAAATACCATGAGCTAAGTAATCCTATTGTTAAATCTGCTGCAGGAACAGTTGAAAAAGGTGCACCAGTGGCAATGAAGAACCAGCTTCATTGATGGATAGCTTAATCCTTCACTTGAACACAAATCAAAGGCTGCAAAAACTGATTGCATCCTCCAAAGCAGGGATCTGCATCCTTTTGTGCAAGAAGAACTACTGATGTTCAACAAAAATCATCACAAGCTACTAATATTATTAGTGTTGTAATAGTAACCACATAAGACAAGATTATATTAACCGTGGGCGGCCAGCTACGCTCCGTCTGCGGAGTGTGCGTAGTTCCGCCTACTCCGCATTTTGCGGAGCTGGCGGAGCCAGGCGGCACTACGCACGCTCCGCAGATGGAGCGTAGCTGGCCGCCACCCGCCTCCCTCCCGCCCTCCCTAAATACTTTAAAATAAAAGAACGCAATAATTTTAAAAGCACTTACCTTGCCGCCGCTGGCCGCCGCGTTCCCCGGGGCTCGTTCTCTTCCGCCTTCCGTATTTTGCAGTAATGCGCATGCGCGGACGGCCGCGCATGCGCATTTTCACGAGAAAATGCGCATGCGCGGCCGCCCGCGCATGCGCATTACTGCAAAATACGGAAGACGGAAGGGAACGAGCCCCGGGGAACGCGGCGGCCAGCGGCGGCAAGGTAAGTGCTTTTAAAATTATTGCGTTCTTTTATTTTAAAGTATTTAGGGAGGGCGGGAGGGAGGCGGGTTGCGGGGCTGCCGGCCAGTGGTTTTGCGGAGTGGGGCTACGCGGAGTGCGGAGGTGGGCGTAGTTTCTCGCCCACTTCGCGTAGCTCCGCGAAGCCCCACTCCGCGAACTCCGCCCAGGCCTAGATTATATTAGCGGCTCCCATATGAAAGTCTACCAGCCAGCATCACCTTGGTGCAATGGGAAGAGTTGCCAGAAGAAATGTATAAAAGGCTGTCAATTTGGAATGCTTGTATGTCAGTAAACATGCCTGTGTAATGAATGGCAGTAACATCTGCAGTGCCCTTGGCACAAAAGTATGAATGTTAGTAATAAATATCCCCACATGATTTATCACTCAAAAATAAGCTTTAAATATATTTTCAAAATTCAGCTATTTTTCTCCTAACATCATCTTATGAGTTAGTTCTAAAAAGGAGCACAATTTTCGTCTTGGAATGCCGAGTTTTGTCATACATATATTAATTCAAACACACAAAAGGTTCCAGTTTAGTAGGCTCGGATCAACAAAGGAGAGCTACTTACAGGTAGCTGGAGAGCTACCACTAGCTCATGAGCTATTTGTTGGAGAAGCCTGCGCCAAAGACCACATCTGTGCCACAATGCAGGACCCATGGTACAAAAAAGTGCTGGCCAGTTTCATTCCTTTTACTGAAAGAAATGTCTTAGTTTAATAGACTTGGTTACCAGTAAAGCGACTGATCTAGATGGCAAATGACCGCAAATTCAAGGCCTGAGCAGACATTCTGAATTTCAGCCTTAAACCTCCACACTTGGTGGTGCTGTTGGCTTGCAGGTTCTGCAGCAGCAGATACGCTCCATTGCCAGCTTCACCAAAACCCAAAGTAACTTTAAGTTCACACCCAACTCCTGCAATGGGTTGGATTTATTCAGCAGAACTTATGTCAAGTGCAGAGGTGCAGACTCAGCAAACGGCTGCAGGAAAATGACAAGAAGATAGCCCAAGACTATCTGGAAGACCCAACAAAGGTGTACCTGAACCAAAATCCATTTATCTTTTATCTTGGCAAGAGAGCACAGTGGTTGGAGCTCAGTAGGCTTTCATTAAAGTATCTTGCATGTCTGGTAGCCAGTGTTTCTTCCGAATGCATTTTCAGTGCAGCTGGTGCAGTTATCACAGTCAGAAGGACTAGTCTCTCGCCTTAAAATGTGGAGAGACTGCTGATGGTTAAAATGAACAAACACTTCATTCCAGAGGGATTTTAGTGCTCCTATAACAATGGAGGATGGTGGAGCAATGGGTCTCACATCTCAAATTTGGTCAATATTTATCCTCTGAATGACCCGCCTGAGTTTGAGAAGATACTCTATTTACCAATTTACCAGTCTTATACATCAGAAGTTACACAAAGGAGGACTGCTGAAAAATAAGAATATATATATATCCATGCATTGCAGAACCCACTTTGGAAGCACCATACGGAGACCTTTGTGGCGCTTTAACAATTTTATTTACAGCATGCCAGCAGAGCGTTGTTCAAGGGGGCAGTCTCAAAATGGGCCAGACGCGTTTCAGGAGGTGAACTCCCTTCTTCAGTGGCTCTTGACAGGCAAGGGGAAGCATATGCAGCGCAGACCATTTTAACATCATACCTGCCCCCTACGGGCGTGGCCATACGGCATTCTGGTCGATGCAGTCCTCGCTAATGTCAGCCTCAGTGGGTGCAACTCCCCGAGTCAAAATGTCTCAAACAATTAAAATGCACACACACTTGAAGTCTCTGCCTCGCTTTGTTTGCTGAAAATGAAAGCTCAAGCATGTTCCCCTCTGCAAAGGAGCAGGCTTTTCTCCGTCCCGATACCGGCAGCAAATGTTTGTCACCCGGGCCCAGCTGGAAGCGGCAGGTTCCTTCCTTGACCTGGGTCAGGCGGTAACAAATCCATCCATTGCAGAACCGACTTTGGAAGAACCATATGGAGACCTTCGTGGTGCTTTAACAATTTTATTTACAGCATGCCAGCAGAGCGTTTTTCAGGGGGGCAGTCTCAAAATGGGCCAGACCTGTTTCAGGAGGTGAACTCACTTCTTCAGTGGCTCTTGACAGACAAGGGGTAACATAAGCAGCCCAGACCGTTTTAACATCATACCTGCCCCCTATGGGCGTGGCCACACGGCATTCTGGTCTATGTAGTCCGCGCTAATGTCAGCCTCAGTGGGTGCAACTCCCCGAGTCAAAATGTCTCAAACAATTAAAATGCACACACACTTGAAGTCTCTGCCTCGCTTTGCTTGCTGAAAATGAAAGCTCAAGCATGTTCCCCTCTGCAAAGGAGCAGGCTTTTCTCCGTCCCGATACGGGCAGCAAAAGTTTGTCACCCGGGACCAGCTGGAAGCGGCAGGTTCTTTCCTCGACCTGGGTCAGGCCGTAACAAATCCATCCATTGCAGAACCCACTTTGGAAGAACCATACGGAGACCTTTGTGGCGCTTTAACAATTTTATTTACAGCATGCCAGCAGAGCGTTGTTCAAGGGGGCAGTCTCAAAATGGGCCAGACGCGTTTCAGGAGGTGAACTCCCTTCTTCAGTGGCTCTTGACAGACAAGAGGAAGCATATGCAGCGCAGACCTTTTTAACATCATACCTGCCCCCTATGGGCGTGGCCAAACGGTATTCTGGTCGATGCAGTCCCCGCTAATGTCAGCCTCAGTGGGTGCAACTCCCCGAGTCAAAATGTCTCAAACAATTAAAATGCACACACACTTGAAGTCTCTGCCTCGCTTTGTTTGCTGAAAATGAAAGCTCAAGCATGTTCCCCTCTGCAAAGGAGCAGGCTTTTCTTCGTCCCGATACCGGCAGCAAAGGTTTGTCACCCAGGACCAGCTGGAAGCGGCAGGTTCTTTCCTCAACCTGGGTCAGGCCGTAACAAATCCATCCATTGCAGAACCCACTTTGGAAGAACCATACGGAGACCTTCGTGGCGCTTTAACAATTTTATTTACAGCATGCCAGCAGAGCGTTTTTCAAGGGGGCAGTCTCAAAATGGGCCAGACGCGTTTCAGGAGGTAAACTCCCTTCTTCAGTGGCTTTTGACAAACAAGGGGAAGCATAAGCAGCGCAGACCATTTTAATATCATAACTGCCCCCCTATGGGCGTGGCCACACGGCATTCTGGTTGATGCAGTCCGCGCTAATGTCAGCCTCAGTGGGTGCAACTCCCTGAGTCAAAATGTCTCAAACAATTAAAATGCACACACACTTGAAGTCTCTGTCTTGCTTTGTTTGCTGAAAATGAAAGCTCAAGCATGTTCCCCTCTGCAAAGGAGCAGGCTTTTCTCCGTCCCGATACCGGCAGCAAAAGTTTGTCACCCGGGACCAGCTGGAAGCGGCAAGTTCTTTTCTCGACCTGGGTCAGGACGTAACAAATCCATCCATTGCAGAACCCACTTTGGAAGAACCATACGGAGACCTTCGTGGGCGCTTTAACAATTTTATTCACAGCATGCCAGCAGAGCGTTGTTCAAGGGGGCAGTCTCAAAATGGGCCAGACGCGTTTCAGGAGGTGAACTCCCTTCTTCAGTGGCTCTTGACAGACAAGGGGAAGCATAAGCAGCGCAGACCGTTTTTAACATCATACCTGCCCCCTATGGGCGTGGCCACACGGCATTCTGGTCGATGCAGTCCGAGCTAATGTCAGCCTCAGTGGGTGCAACTCCCCGAGTCAAAATGTCTCAAACAATTAAAATGCACACACATTTGAAGTCTCTGCCTCGCTTTGTTTGCTGAAAATGAAAGCTCAAGCATGTTCCCCTCTGCAAAGGAGCAGGCTTTTCTCCGTCCTGATACCGGCAGCAAATGTTTGTCTCCCGGGACCAGCTAGAAGCGGCAGGTTCTTTCCTCGACCTGGGTCAGGCCGTAACAAATCCATCCATTGCAGAACCCACTTTGGAAGAACCATACGGAGACCTTTGTGGCGGTTTAACAATTTTATTTACAGCATGCCAGCTGAGCGTTGTTCAAGGGGGCAGACTCAAAATGGGCCAAACGTGTTTCAGGAGGTGAACTCCCTTCTTCAGTGGCTCTTGACAGACAAGGGGAAGCATAAGCAGCGCAGACCGTTTTAACATCATACCTGCCCAGGTCTGGTAAGCTACACTTGACAATTTTATTGTTTGAGGGGATTATTCCTTCATGTCACATGATGGGATATAGATACTTTCATTTCGCTTACTTAAGTCCATCATCTTTAAGTTCTTCTGAGAACAGTCAGTTTATTTACCAAAACTAAAAATATGAATCCCCAAATTCTTTATATTTTCTTATCAACACTACAGAACAATCTCTTTCAGCTGAACTAATCTTAAAGCACCATTGACAAAGAACAGAACAAGACCATTGCCTAGTTGTCACTGTCAATGTGAATCAAATGGACTCAAAGGGGCCTATACCTGTGGTGGGTTGGTTAGGGAAATCCAGAGTAGTGGCTCATATGGCTAACTCTTAAGTGATCAACATGAGATCTGCTTTGCTGCACACAGCAACATCTTTTTATTGTTAGACTAATCAGCAGGGTCCATGAAACTAGTTGTCTGTGATTGGTGATATGAGATTAGTTCTTTTCACTTCTTAGTTAATGACACACACCACTCCACCAGCCTACACCTTCGAGCCCCTCAGGCAGCATCATTACCTTTACTCTCCAAGACTGACATTTTATGCTTGCACTCCACAGACCATCTCAGCTGTAAGATTATTGATTAGTAGTGCTCTAGCTTTGTTGTTCAACCCTGCACACAAGAGGGACAATGCAAGAAGAATGCAAATGCACCATCAATTTGCATACAGTATTCAATTTAATTTAATGACTTTCTTCGGTCTAAATAACAATAGGCCATAAAAGTACATAGAAAAATTGCACATAGCTATAGGTACACATAAAAGTTTTAAAATGATCATACTTTAAAAAACAATTAAAAATAAATGCATCAGGGACTTTAGGGTTAATCGTCACATCGAATATTGAAATGAACAAAAATGTGCAGGTAGAAGTCAGATTTCAGAGGTCATTATAATGTTGTAAGCAGTAGGTGTAGTTAAAAAAGCATGAGGAGGGTATAGAGAGAGAACAAAAACCTCAAATTAGGTTCGCCATGCGCTCCTACTAACCCCCATAAGTAAACCCACTATGTTTACCATCGCTATCTACTGAGTGTCTAAGCACATAACATTATAACAGACTAGCCTGTCATTGAGTGTCTTGTCCTAAGTACTACTTTCAGAAAGGCACTGGCAATGAAAACAATTTTGGGTGAACACAGGGATTGTAAATGAAAGAGTGCATACAGTATACTTTTTCTTTTCATAAACTAACTACAATTTTTTGTAGAACTGTGGGGGTCCTCCCTATTTTACATGTTTCAAACCGTAGGTAAAAAATTCATTAGATAAACTGGGTGTCTGAGTGCTGAAGGACTGTTTGCTTCTGGTAACTGAACTGTCTTCTTCTCTCAACAAAAGATATAATGGGCTCATCTACTTGATGAATGTTGTGTTTGCCTAGCTGTCCCCTTTCCCTAATTCCTGCTACTCATCCCTTCATAAAACCCTTAACCCTACTCCACCAGGTAGTGTCGTGAGTTGAGTTGTGTCTTCATTTCCACAATCAACAGATCTGACATTTGATGGAACAAATGTGCTTAAAGTGACTTCAACTGTTACATGCGGCAGTTAGTAGTACTAAAGTTGACATTTGCCCTCACCGTTCTTCCTAACCAAGTATGAAAGGGACATCACAGTGCAGAGACTTAATTTACTGCACTGCAGTCCAAGAATAAGTAGTGTATACTCTTCCACAATCTGCACACAATGTATTTGTATTCTACTGAAGTATCCTTCTACTGAGTCTGCTTAACTTCTCCTGAGGCTTGAGAGCTCATTTTACTTACTTTACTGTTGTTAATTGGTGTTTTATTATGGTGGTCGCAATTCTAGATTTTCTACTCATTCTGTTTTATTTTAGCCTAGTTGGTGACTGTGATGCACTAATTCAACCCACCACGTTAACTTACAGTGTCCTGCAGCCCCTGTGATATCGTCTCTGTTAGCTTTGTTGGTCCACCTCTAGCATAAGGAAGGTTGTTTGCAAATCCCTGCATTAAGGTATGGACCAATCATTGGAGAGGTAGTAGACATCACTTTGTCTAGTCAGATAAGAAAAAAATCTCTTAGGAAGCAGGGATTAATGTTTGCGCTGTTTGTTGACCGATCCCATTAGTAGTCACTAGTTAAAGAGGGTAAGGCATAGGAAGTTAGGTAGTAAACATATATTACTGACACTGGGGGGGGGGGGGGGTTGAGTACTGCTCAGCCTCTGCAAGCAAGCGGTGGTAATGGTTGTGTATGGTCAGGCCACTCATACTGTGTTTGACAACACTGTCTTTGGAGGGGAGCTTTTGGACTGGTTGAGGTATGGTAAGTAGAATAGTTAACAACACATGGAAAGAGAGATCGGGTAGGTAAATTCTTAAAACTTGAAATGTGAAGGTGATCGACACAGTGGGACAAATGGATTGCGATGGGACATGTGCGGGAAAGAACAGTCTATGTTGTCACTCCATTGGTAGCATTTCCTCATTATCTGTGTTCAAGGCTACTCTAACTAGTAATGCAAAGACAGTTATTCATGATAAACAAAAAAACATTGATTTAATTGAACAAAAATGAAATGTAAGTTCCACCCTCTTTTTCTCAACTCCTTCAATCAAACCCAACATATCCCCATAGCACCCTACCCCAACAGGCCTTCCCACCCTCACCTCCCATAAAAAGTCCTACCCCTCTTACAACAAGCATTTACAATGCAATGGTCTCGGCTTTGTTCCAAGCAGTACAGCCAATCCAAAGTTTGACCCAGCAACCAGATCTATGCCAATGTAATTTTGGTTCTAGGCACAAAGCAAGCATTGGCGAAGGAGACCTGAATAATCAGGGCAAAGCAAATCAAATTTGTAAAACAACGTACGAGTTGATTCTTACCCCCAGATATCACATCAAAGGCCAACATGATATTTTAAATAGGGGCAATCTACTCAGACTTTTTAAGCACATCCCTTCTCTTAAGGAAATACAGTCAAACGACTTAGTCTGGGTTAAGTTCCAAAGCCTAACCAGCGACTCCCATGGTGAATCAACCTCAATTGGGTTGAGCCGACACGCCCAAGTGGGGCTCACAACAGATGAAACAGCAAAAATGGCTGCCTGGGGTATTGACATAGCATTTCCCATACCCGAGAAATACCCACATGTATTAGCAGTAACTTCACCAACAAAGGAGGTTTATTCGGTGCTAAGGGGGACGGCCGTCAATCAAACAGGGAAAAGCTCAGCCACGAATCCAGACTTTACAATGCTTTCAAGATAATAAGCTCAGCAGAGCAAAGGGCAGTGTTCCACACGGAACCAAAGCATAGCGCAAGGCAAAACACGCTGATTGGTCCGGGAGGCTTGAGCCCTCGACGGCACATCTAAGAGTAATAAGGCAGCCAGTTATTTGACCAAGAATAGAAGAGTGGGGAATCTCACTCTTCCGTCCATCCTATCGTGGAACGTCGCTGGGTTAAAAAGACTGCTTAGCTGTAAAGCAGCATGCATGCACCTTCGAGAAAATGACATACTTTGCCTAGAAGAGACATGGACCACTGAACCTCTAATTCTCTCAGGCTACTATGAGATTCACACTGCAGCAATAAAAAGCAACATCTTTGGGAGTGCAGCAGGTGGGCTCTCAATTTATTTCAATCACACCCGCAAAATAGAGGTAAAATCAATAGAAACCAACTCCCCCAACTTCCAAGCAATATTGATCAGTGGACTTAAAAGCAACAATAACTAAATTCAACTGTTGATAATCAATTGTTATATAAATCCTGCCATAAGGCAAAAAAAGCAAGCACTAAAATCATTAACCAAAAAAATGGATCACCTTACAAACAAATATACCTCTCATTTCCCAATCATCGTAGGGGACATGAACATCAGGGGCTTGGGAGATGGTACAAGGAAACCTCCAAACATAACAGAATTGGCGCCTCTACATCGGCTGCTTTTCGATTATAACATGGTTTCCACCCACGCCTCCAAGAAAGCTGTGAACCCCCTATGGCTTCCCTTGCCCACCTTCAGGGATAAGTCAACAATCGATTACATCTTCATCGTCGAAAAATTGCTAACATACTTTAAAGACTTTGAGGTGGGAAACAGGGAGGAAAGTGATCACAGGCCATTGAGGGTCACCCTTGATATAAATGGGAAAACCGCAAAACACCCCGGAACACTGGGTACATCAACCGAGGAAGAACATCACACAGTACTGAATAGAATAAAATGGTCCACAAAACTAAGCCCAGTACTCATGGAGTGGGGTCACTCACAAAGAGCAGTGCCAAACACTGGCACCTCCCCTGGAGCTCTGGAAGGAATTACTTGAGGAACTAAAATCTGTGCTAGGACAGGTCAGTGGCAACCCTAAAGCTCAGGTCCTCCATTCGCAAAATTACTTATTACAACCAAACCCCAGGGACCTAGAGCAAACCAAACGGAGTCTCTCAAAGGCCTTGAAGGCGAGAAGAAAAGGAGTCACAAATCACCTCATACTGGAAATAAAAGCGCTTCGAAGAGAACACAGGAAAAAAATATGGGAAGTTCGAACAAAGAAAATTGAGGCAGAATTGCTGAAAATATTCAATATGCTTAAAGAAAAGGGACATACTCGACTCTGGAGACACATCAGACAACTGTGCCACACCGGTCAAAGCAAAGATAATGGGGTGGCAGCGGCTGAGTGGGTTAAGTATGTAAAGCAACTATACACAACAGACCAGAAAAGGACGGACACCCAAGAACAACAACTCCTATCAGCAAACGATGAAGAGGACAAAAGATTATTTATCAATACAACAGAGATAACCAACCTGATTAAGAAAATGAAGTCAGACAGCGCACCGGGTCCTAATGGAGTGCCAGCGGCGGTGTTCAAAGTGTCACATGGATTCTGGGCGGACCGGTTAACCCCACTCTTCAAGTATGCCTTTGAAACGGCCTCCATTCCATCATCATGGAAAGGCTCAATACTCTTCCCTATACATAAAAAAGGTGACCGCACAAAACCCGACAATTATCGGCTTGTGGCTCTGCTAGACATCGAAGCAAAGGCATATGCTAGAGTGTTGCTTAAGGAACTAGAAAGCTGGGTAAAGGAGCACAACATCCTCCCATTCTTCCAAACTGGATTTAGACCTCAATGCTCCACCGTAGATAACATCCTAGCACTGGGCTATCTGTCCAGACGTGTG
Source organism: Lissotriton vulgaris (assembly GCF_964263255.1). Classification (NCBI taxonomy): domain Eukaryota; kingdom Metazoa; phylum Chordata; class Amphibia; order Caudata; family Salamandridae; genus Lissotriton; species Lissotriton vulgaris. The sequence goes on along the minus strand of NC_141685.1, from coordinate 437,149,837 downwards.
ACCCAGCCCTCTCAACCCCATTTGTATTGCTGCTTTGTAGATTATAGTGCAGCATTTGACCGAGTGGATCGGGTCAAATTATGGAGAAAACTTACCAACTGGGGCATTCCCCAAAGGTTTCTAAAGGCGATAATGGCTCTATACGATGGGACCTCGGTATGCATCAAGACCAGCCAAACGTCGTTAACAACCAAGGTCCCAACTAATAACGGCCTCAAACAAGGGTGCATCCTTGCACCTTTACTCTTTAACATCTACACATCCGACCTGGGTCAAGCCCTGGAGGAGGCAAATCTAGTTATTCCAAAGTTGGGGAATGTGCGGCTTCAAATCCTCCAATATGCGGACGATCTTATAATCTTGGACCATACTAGGACAGGCCTACAGAAAGCCTTAGAAGCGCTACATAGATTCAATCAAAAGAATAATTTACTGGTAAACCAGGAGAAGACCAAGATCCTCATCTTTGGGAAGTACCATCGAAAGCAAACAGCTCAATGGTGCCTAGGTGACCATCAAATCAGATCTTGTAAAAACTATAACTATCTGGGTCTCAGGCTAATGGAAGGGGCAAAATCAACAGCTCATTTGAAACACCTAAGAAACAAAGGGGCCGGAATCATCGGGAGCTTGAGAAGTCTTAACCGAAAACTACACAGTCCATCCACTGAACCCATTCTGAAAGTCCTAAAAGCAAAAGTAGTGCCCTCAGTCAACTATGGCCACTTAATCTTTCCTGGCGCCCTCACTAACTTTTTCATGAGTTTCCAAATTTCCGTATACAAGAAAGTATTAGGCATTCCACGACAGGCCAGGAGAGCCAGTGTAAGGCTGGAGTTGGGTCTATCTCGCCCAGATATTTCCTGCCTGGGCGACACCATAAAATACTACATTAGTATCCTGATAGCACCAGCAACAGGCTTGAAAGCGGAAATCAAAACAATCTTCGAAGAAAGCGGATCCCCATGGCAAGCGCAATTGTCCGTAGCCTTGAATCTGCTAGAAATAGAGGTGCAAAACCTGGACCTTGCTGGAAAGGAGCTGTGAACAGACAGGTCAAGCACATATCACACGTAAGAGACCTGGAAAGTCTGCATCACCATCCAAATCTTTCTACATTGGATGCCTCCTATAAAGTGGAAAAATCACAGCCCTATCTTGAGCAAGCACTATCTGTCCAAACCCGAAAAAAGATCACTTACATGAGGCTCCTCTCATTACCCATCGTGGATTTTAATCAAAGCTGGACCCGCCTGGATAAATTAGCAGCATGCAGACTTTGCAATTACCATAAGAAATCCTGGCTCCATTTTTTGTGTTGTTGTCCAAAGTTAGTTAGTGAGAGGCACAGTTTGGTCACCCCAATCTGCAGGGCTCAGGGCCTCACACGATGCAGCAAAATCTCTGGCTTGTGTTTTTCTTCAACCAGTAGCAACGCTGGGGAAATTCATAGAACTAACTCGAGCTGCATTGTCCACAAAAATAGAGCCTCATAAGGAAAACAGTCGGCCCGGAAGCATGGGTCCCGCGGACACACCTCCCATTTAAAAACCAATGCACTTTGTTCTTAAACTGTATAGCTAGAATGTGATACTGTTCTTAAGGTTTTATGCTCCACTAGTTCGTAGTAACATTCAGAGAATTTAACTTATTTGTTTTTTTAGATAATTTTTTTATTTTATATTGTTAGTATATTGTAATGATTTTAAATAATCGAATAATAAAAGACTTTTTCACGTTTCACGTCTCGGCTTTGTTAAAGTTAGAACTATTGGCATTGCAAATGGCTTTTTTTCATTTTTTTTAAAAACAGAAATAAATGTAATTGTCATTTACAATGGCAATAGGTGAGTATTAGAGAGTAGTAGAGAGTATTAGTGGACACAGAGCCACACACACACACATAGCCACATACACACAAAGAGCCACACACACACACACAGCCACACACAAACACAGAGTCACACACACAGAGCCACACACACACACAACAGAGGCACACACACACACAGACAGAGCCACACACACACACACACACACACAGACAGTGCCACACACACACACACAGACACACACACCCACACAGACAGAGCCTCACACACACACAAACAGAGCCACACACACACACGACAGAGCCAAACACACACAGACAGAGCCACACACACACACACAGACAGAGCCACACACACACACACACACACAGATAGAGCCACACACAGACAGAGCCTCACACACACAGACAGAGCCACACACACACACAGACAGAGCCACACACACACAGACAGAGCCACACACACAGACAAAGCCACACACACAGATAGAGCCACACACACACACACACACACAGACAGAGCCACACACACTGAGCCACTCAGCCACACACAGCCAGCTACACACACACAGCCACACACACAGAGCCACACACACAGAACCACACACACACAGACAGAGCCACACACACACACACAGACAAAGCCACACACACACACACAGAGCCACACAAACAGACAGAGCCACACACACAGACAGAGCCACACACACAGGCAGAGCCACACACACACAGACAGAGCCACACACACCGACAGAGCCACACACACACACAGACAGACAGAGCCACACACAGACACAGCCACACACACACACAGACAGAGCCACACACACACAGAGCCATACACACACACAGCCACACACACACAGCCACACACACACACATCCACACCCACACACATCCACACACACACACACACACACAGACAGAGTCACACACACAGACAGAGCCACACACACACACACAGACAGAGCCACACACACAGAGACAGAGCCACACACACACAGACAGAGCCACACACACAGAGCCAAAAACACACAGAGCCACATACACACACAGCCACACACACAGACAGAGCCACACACACACACAGATAGAGCCACACACACACACAGAGTCACATACACACACTCAGAGCCACACAGAGTCACACACACACACAGAGCCACACACACACACACACACATAAATAGGAACAGAGGCACAAAAACCGGATCACAAGCACGAAAACCGTATCACAAGCAGGGAACAGAGACACAAGGAGGGAAGAGAGGCACACGCAGGGAACAGAGGCACAAGGAGGGAACAGAGTCACAGAAAAACTGGATCACAAACAGGAGGGAACAAAGGCACAGAAAAACCGGATCACAAGCAGGAGGGAACAGAGGCGCAGAAAAAATGGATCACAAGCAGGAGGGAACAGAGGCACAAGCAGGGGGGATCACAAGCAGGGAACAGAGGCACAAGCAGGGAACAGAGGCACACAAACCGGATCACAAGCAGAGAACAGAGGCACAAGCAGGGAACAGAGGCACGAAACCCGATCACAAGCAGGGAACAGAGGCAAAAGCAGGGAACAGAGGCACAATCAGGGAACAGAGGCACGAAAACTGGATCACAAGCACGAAAACAGGATCACAAACAGGGAACAGAGCCACAAAAACCGGATCACAGGCAGGGAACAGAGGTACAAGCAGGGAACAGAGGAACAAACAGGAGGGAACAGAGGCACAAGCAGGGGGGAACAGAGGCACAGAAAAACCAGATCACAAGCACAAAGACAGAGCCTCACACACACAGAGCCATACATACAGACAGAGCCACACACACACACACAAACACACACACACACACACACACACACAGACAGAGCAAGACACACACACACACAGACAGAGCCTCACACACACACACACAGACAGAGCCACCCACACACACACACACACACAGAGCCACACACACACAGACAGAGCCACAGACACAAACACACAGACAGAGCCACACAGACACACACACACAGACAGAGCCACACACACACACACACACACAGACAGAGCCACACACACAGAGCCACACACACACAGAGCCACACACACACAGCCACACACACACACAGCCACACAGACACAGCCACACACACAGAGCCACACACACAGAGCCACACACACACAGCCACACACACAGAGCCACACACACACACACAGACAGAGCCACACACACACACACACACACACACACACACACCACACACACAGACAGAGCCACACACACACACACACACACACAGAGCCACACAAACAGACAGAGCAACACACACACAGACAGAGCCACAAACACAGACAGAGCCACACACACACACACAGACAGAGCCACACACAGAGACAGAGCCACACACACACAGACAGAGCCACATACACACAGAGTCACACACACACAGAGCCACACACACACACAGCCACACACACACAGCCAAACACACAGCCTCACACACACAGACAGAGCCACACACACTCACAGACAGAGCCACACACACACACACACACACACAGACAGAGCCACACACACACAAACACACAGACAAAGCCACAAACAGACAGAGCCACACACACACAGAGCCACACACACACACACAACCACACACACACACAAACAGAGCCACATACACACCAGGACAGAGCCACACACACACACACACAGAGCCACACAGAGTCACACACACACACACACAGAGCCACACACACACACAGCTCTCTGCCCAATAACGCCCCAGGGAACAGAGGCACGAAAACCGAATCCCAAGCACGAAAACCGGATCACAAGCACTAAAACCGGATCACAAGCAGGGAACAGAGGCACAAGGAGGGAACAGAGGCACAAGCAGGGAACAGAGGCACAAGGAGGGAACAGAGGCACAGAAAAACTGGATCACAAGCAGGAGGGAACAGAGGCACAGAAAAAACGGATCACAAGCAGGAGGGAACAGAGGCACGAGAAAACTGGATCACAAGCAGGGAACAGAGGCACAAGCAGGGAACAGAGGCACAAAAACCAGATCACAAGCAGAGAACAGAGGCACAAGCAGGGAACAGAGGTACGAAAACCGGATCACAAGCAGGGGACAGGTGCAAAAGCAGGGAACAGAGGCACAAGCAGGAAACAGAGGCACGAAAACCGGATCACAAGCACGAAAACAGGATCACAAGCAGGGAACAGAGGCACAAAAACCGGATCACAAGCAGGGAACAGAGGCACAAGCAGGAGGGATCAGAGGCACAAGCAGGGGGGAACAGAAGCACAGAAAAACCGGATCACAAGCAGGGGGGAACAGAGGCACAGAAAAACAGGATCACAAGCAGGGGGGAACAGAGGCTCAGAAAAACCGGATCACAAGCAGGCTGGGAACAGAAAACGTGGTATTTCAATTCAGAACTTTTATATCATATCTGAAATCAATATATTTATTTAGGTTCTTCATAAGTAGACGCGAAGTGAAAGTGACGAGGATGGGTCCCGTCTATGGCGGTGCATACGAGTAATACTTTTTGCACACGGAGTCGAATTTTGGACTCGCGTTCTCAAGTACGCTCTTAGATTAAAATCAAGGGCGAAAGTTGGACTAATTTACAATAGTGGTTAACTACAGTGGAATTTGAATACTTCAGAGAGAATATTCTTGAGAGGATATACGTTTTCAATGTTTTGTGCAACAGTAGTCCTGATGATGGTCTTGGTGTGATTTATACAGTAGAGACCGAAACGTCGACGCCCAGGCACCGTTTTGGGTTAGGAATCACCAACAACAGGATTTGTAAAAAAAGAGAGTGATGGACTGAGCTGACTGTATTTTCAGTAGCATTCTATGTGTATATATGGTTTGTACATATTATACCAACGGTGTAACACACTACTGGGGAATTTACTGAATGTAGTAGTGTTTTTGTGTTGCCTTACTTATGAAGAACCTAAATAAATATATTGATTTCAGATATGATATAAAAGTTCTGAATTGAAATACCACGTTTTCTGATGTTCTTTGGAGTTATGGTACATAGATATGACATGTGAAAAAGATTCAATAAGATAAAATAATACCTCAAGGCGCAATTTTTCTATGAATGTTAATTACCCAGTTCCTTGGGGAATATTGGGTTGCCCTCCTCTAGCAACTGGCTGGGAACAGAGGCACAGAAAAACCGGATCACAATCAGGAGGGAACAGAGGCACAGAAAAACCGGATCACAAGCAGGAGGGAACAGAGGCACGAGAAAATGGGATCACAAGCAGGAGGGAACAGAGGCACAAGGGAACAGAGGCACGAGAAAACTGGATCACAAGCAGGAGGGGAACAGAGGCACGAGAAAATGGGATCACAAGCAGGAGGGAACAGAGGCACGAGAAAACGGGATCACAAGCAGAAGGGAACAGAGGCACGAGAGGGAACAGAGGCTCGAGAAAACGGGATCACAAGCAGGAGGGAACAGAGGCACGAGAAAACAGGATCACAAGCAGGGAACAGAGGCACAAAAAGCAGATCACAAGCAGGGAACAGAGGCACAAGCAGGGAACAGAGGCCCGAAAACCGAATCAGAAGCAGGGAACAGGGGAACAGAGGCAAAAGCAGGGAACAGAGGCATAATCAGGGAGCAGAGGCACGAACACCGGATCACAAGCACGAAAACAGGTACACAAGCAGGGAACAGAGGCACAAAAAACGGATCACAAGCAGGGAACAGAGGTACAAGCAGGGAACAGAGGCACAAGCAGGAGGGAACAGAGGCACAAGCAGGGGGGAACAGAGCACAGAAAAACCGGATCACAAGCCTACACACAGAGCCTCACACACACACACACCCACCCACACACACACACACACACACAGACACACACACGCCATGACAGAGCCAGACACACATACACAGACAGAGCCTCACACACACACACACACACACACACACACACACACACACACACACACACACACACAGACAGAGCCACACACACAAACACAGACAGAGCCACACACACACACACAGAGCCACACACACACACATACACAGAGCCACACAGACACACACACAGACAGAGCCACACACACACACAGACAGAGCCACACGCACAGAGCCACACACACAGAGCCACACACACACACAGCCACACACACACACAGCCACACACACACAGCCACACACACACACAGCCACACACACACACAGCCACACACACAGAGCCACACACACACAGCCACACACACACAGCCACACACACAGAGCCACACACACAGAGCCACACACACACAGACAGAGCCACACACACACACAGACAGAGCCACACACACAGACAGAGCCACACACACACACACACACACCGACAGAGCCACACACACAGACAGAGCCACACACACAGACAGAGCCACACACACAGAGCCACACACACACACAGACAGAGCCACACACACACACACACACACACATACAGAGCCACACACACACACAGAGCTACACACACACACAGCCACACACACACAGACAGAGCCACATACACACACAAACAGAGCCACACACACACACAGTCACGCACACACACACAGAGCCACACACACACACACACACAGCTCTCTGCCCAGTAACGCCCCAGGGAACAGAGGCACGAAAACCGGATCACAAGCACAAAAACCGGATCACAAGCACGAAAACCGGATCACAAGCACGAAAACCAGATCACAAGCAGGGAACAGAGGCACAAGGAGGGAACAGAGGCACAAGCAGGTAACAGAGGCACAAGGAGGGAACCGAGGCACAGAAAAACCGGATCACAAGCAGGAGGGAACAGAGGCACAGAAAAAACGGATCACAAGCAGGAGGGAACAGAGGCACGAGAAAACGGGATCACAACCAGGGAACAGAGGCTCAAGCATGGAACAGAGGCACAAAAACCGGATCACAAGCACAAAAACCGGATCACAAGCACGAAAACCGGATCACAAGCACGAAAACCAGATCACAAGCAGGGAACAGAGGCACAAGGAGGGAACAGAGGCACAAGCAGGTAACAGAGGCACAAGGAGGGAACTGAGGCACAGAAAAACCGGATCACAAGCAGGAAGGAACAGAGGCACAGAAAAAACGGATCACAAGCAGGAGGGAACAGAGGCACGAGAAAACGGGATCACAACCAGGGAACAGAGGCTCAAGCATGGAACAGAGGCACAAAAACCAGATCACAAGCAGAGAACAGAGACACAAGCAGGGAACAGAGGCACAAAAACCAGATCACAATCAGGGAACAGAGGCACAATCAGGGAACAGAGGCACGAAAACCGGATCACAATCACGAAAACCGGATCACAAGCAAAAATACAGCAAAGTAAGCACGGGATAGGAGAGCTGTGTGTGCAAGTGCCGGCCTACCATGGAGCTCAGTATGTGACACAGTGGCCTTTATTTTGGAAGGAGCCTGTAAATGATGGCATCTGGGCACTCAACAGGGACACACGGTACATCAGACATGTAAGGTTGGTCCTACCTGCTTGAACTGCTCCTCGTAGGTCCACTCGTGGTGCCCCTCCGCCCCCGGGGGAGAGTGCGAGTGTCCAGGCATGGGTGTGCCGGGGGTGCGTGGCCCCCTGGGGAGAGTCCTGAGGCTGGGCCCTGGGAAGGCATATACCGGGGCGGCGTGGGCTCCTCGCCCCTGGGCTCCTCTTGATCGTCTTCCTCGTCGTCGTAGTCCTCCTCTTGCTCGGGGGCCGAGGAGGCCTGCCGGGCAGGCAGTGGCAGTGGCTGCATGATGAGGCCGGGCCTGGTAGTGGTGCAGCACCAGGGCCTGCAGCTGCTGGAGCCGGGCCACGAGTAGACCCGCTTGCGCCGCTTCCACTCCAGCTGCGCCGCCTGCTGCCGCTGCAGTGTCTCCATCACCGCCTCAAGCTTCAGGCCGCCTCCCAGCATGTACACCCCACGCCGGGGGCCGACGAGCCCCCGCCAGGGGCGGCTGACACCAGCAGCGGGCCGCGGGACGAGAAGGAGCCCAGGGGAGACTTAGTGGCCACGGAGGTGTTGTCAACCATGCTGCCGCCGCCTGTGCCCGCGGCTCCCCCGGTGCCCTCCTCCTGTGCCACTGCCTGAGAGCCTGGGGGCGGGGGTCTGTATGCCCGATCCTGCCCAGCTGGGGGGGTCACTGATTCTCTGTGCCACTCCGCTGCGCCTGCAGTGCTGCTGGGGGTCCTGGGCAGTCCGTGCCCGCGGCTCCCCCGGCGCCCTCCTCCTGTGCCGCTGTCCAAGGGCCTGAGGGCGGGGGTCTGTATGCCCGATCCTGCCCGGCTGGGGGGTTCACTGACTCTCTGTGCGGCTCTGCTGCACCAGCAGTGCTGCTGGGGGTCCCGGGCAGTCCGTGCAGCCCCTCGCTCATGTGCAGTGCCCGGATATCACTATCTCACCGGATTGTCGTTGATCTCTCTTTGATTCTGTTGCCCGGCGCTTGCAGGGAAACACCGACCTGCAAAAAGTAACACGCGCCCACGCCCCAGCTAACGAGGTTGAGCCAACAACTGAAGAAACAGGCCACAAGAGGAGCCAAAACATATGGCAACAATTAGCAGAGACTCAATTTTGTGTGATGGCTTGGAGTCCTGTAGCTGCTATGCCTATTGCGCAGATCGAGTTTCCGTTTTATACTTGCTAAAATTCATGAAATGTCACCGGCACAAGCAGGGAACCGAGGCACAAGCAGGGAACAGAGGCACAAGCACTTACCCTTGGTAGCTCCGGCAGGAAAGCGGACCACGCCATAACACCAACCATCTTTCTCCGAGGCGAAGCAGAAATGCCTCGGAGAAAGCAGCGTCATTTTCGAATTCGGGGTGTGGTTTTCTTTCTCTCCTCTTCCCATTGGCTGGAATGTAGAATTCCAGCCAATGGGAAGAGGAGAGAAAGAAAACAGAAAGAAAGTAAAAAACAACCCTCCCGAATCCTGTCTTCAACGGAGTGACGCCCCTCTCCTCCAATGCTGGCCTCCGTTTAGGACGCGGTACAAAAGGGGTTTAGGAAGCCAGCCAATGGAGAAGAGGGGCGGGTTTAAGCCCCCATACTGTAGACATGAAGTCTCGGAGCGAGACTGCACAAGCGCAGCCTTCGCTAGTCCGAGACCTAAAAATAGTTCTCCTCAGCCTTCATGTGGCACTAAAGTTCCTGCTGCCGGTGCAAAATCCCCTACAGGTCTGGCAAGTTTTTCTCAGGATGGCATTGTCCACAGTGACTGTGGTGGTTGGGGGTGGCTTGGGTGGCTTAGAAAGTTGGTTGCCTGCAGAGGCAGAGATGACATTGCCTGAGTCCCTCTGGCTGGTGGACTGAGGCAGCAGCGGCTGCCTCTTCCTCCTCCTCCTCCTCTTCCTCATTGAGCGCCACCAGCTGGCAGGACTCTACGAAATATGCCTCCCTTTTCAGGAGGCACAGCTAGCGGCTGTGTGTGTCCTGCCAGGAGTGGGCCTGCTGCAGGTCCTCCAGCAGGAGTAAGTAATCTTTATTGCTCAGTTAATTAAAACCATTGCAAATATTAGTACATGGGAAAAATAAAATTATAAAAGTATAAAATGACTATAGGTTCATGATGTTAATAGTCATTGCTGCAGAAATTTTTACAGCTTTTCCACAAAACGTGAGTTAAAATCCGTAAGTCCCTTGTATTGCTTGAAGGAAAAGTCTTACACTGTAGCATTGGTCCCTTATATTCCTGCGGTGACTGTGTAGAAGGCATTGCCCCTGGGTTTTAAGCCTTGTTGTAATGTGCGACTTTAATTTGCTTCTTGATTTTTACTGCAGCTGGTGTCTGCCATCTGGCTTTCCTGTTTCTTTTCTGCTTTCTCTAGAAAGTTTACGAAATGGCATGCTAATTGGATGTGTTTTCCATCGAAGCAAGCCATGACCGCTTGCCGGCATGTTCTTATGCCCAGCTTGTTAAAGGGCACTTTTAGGTGTAATCTGCGCTCTGTGACCAAGCCTTTGCAGGTGCAAATTAGATGTTGAATGTCTTCTTTTGCGTTCCCGCATATTCGGCAGTTGATTGTTGCTTTGGACCTTTTCCATGGAGGAAGGCGTTTTTGAGATGGGAGTAGGCCCAGCCGTAGATGCAAGAACTTCTCCTTTATGCTCCTAGTAAACCCAGCTCCTAGGTAACTTTGGTTGAGGCTGCTTGTGTAGCTTTTAATGACCATCCAGCCGTGCGCACGTTTGGCTAGGCTTGCTTTGTCCTCTATAAATGAGATAGCTCTAACAGATTTGTTAACTAGCTGTTTGAAGATGTTCTGGGACCCGCTGCATTTCCAGGCTTCTTGTAGGCACAAGGTGTTTATTGATTGGTTTAAATATTTTGCGGCCGCGCTGTTGCTCTTTCTTTCCATCTCTTTCCATAGGTAGAAGTTGAGACTAGCAGCTTCTCCTCTCTGGATTTTGTGCCATCTTTTGGCATAGGCACCCATTCGCTCCAGCGTTTGGTTTCTTAGGCCAAATTCCAGCCTTATTTTTGCCGGCGAGGTGTAAGTGGGCAAACTGAATATCATTCTGATCGCCTTCACTATTGTGCTATTCAATTGCTGAGCGTCTCTCCCTCGTAGGCATTCGCTTCCATACTTTATGGCTGGTGTCAATTTTGCCTGAAATACTTGAAGCAGGGGGGTAAAGCTTCGGCCAGCTACTTTCGTTTTTAGGCCCCTTAGTGCTATTGCTATGCTGATACCCCTTCGTTTGATTGCTTCCTTTTGCTGTTGAAATGAGCCCTTGATGTCCACAATTACGCCGAGGTACTTGTATTCCTCCACTTTTTCAAGAGTGTGCCCTCCCATGTGCCAGCAGTGCCCTACTGATGATCTTTTGGCATTAATCCTCATTGTTTTGGTCTTTGTGAGGTTGATGCTTAGGCTGTTCTCTGTTGCGTAATTAAAGGTTGTGCTGTTTAGGTGTTGTAGCCCTATCGGTGTTCTACTAATTAGGACAATGTCGTCAGCGTACATTAAATTTGAGAGAGTGAAGCCACCTATGCTTGGAGCATGAGAGTTGCTTTCATCCAGCTTCTGTGCTAGGTCAGACATAAAGATGTTAAATAATGTTGGCGCCAGCACGCACCCTTGTTTTAAGCCTTTTGTGGTTTGTATTTTCCTTGATAGGAGATCTCCTGTTCCTAACTTGACTTGAACCCAAGTGCCCGTATGTAATAAGATTAGCTGTGTTAGTAATCCCGATGGAATGTTCCTGTCTTCCAGCTTTGACCATAGCAAGTTCCTGTTGATGTTGTCAAACGCTGCGGCGAAGTCAATAAAACATAAGTACAAGGGCAGATTAGCTGTCTACGAGGCGTCGATGAGGAGTGAGAGGGCCAGAATGTTTGTTGATGTGCCCAGTTCTTTTCGGAATCCTGTCTGGGTGATGGGAATTACTGCATTTGCTTCCGACCATTCTGTGAGCTCTTCTAGTAGAAGGCCAGCATAGTATTTGGCCTCGTTATCAATTAAGGCTATTAGTCTGTAATTTTTGGGATCCTTTACGTCGCCTTTTTTGTGAATTGGTGCTAGTATCGAGCCTCTCCACGATGCAGGGATTGTTGTGGTGTCTATTACCTGTTTGAAAAGAGGTAGTAAGACCATAGCCCAATATTCTGGGTTTTGTTTGTAGAGAATTGGCGGTATCCCGTTGGGGCCTGGTGCTCCCTCCGCTTTTCCTTTAACGATCCTGCTTATGATTTGTTTTTCGGTAGGATTTAATGCAGTAATGTCCTGTTTTGGGGGCCCAGCTCGAGTTTTTCTGCCCTTCTCTGGTCGTCTGTTTGTTGCCGGCTCTTTTGCTGTGTTGAAGTGGGCCTGAAGGTAGTTGGACCAGGCATCTTCAGTTAAGTAGGAGTCTATGCTAGTGTTTCTAGAATACTGGAGTTTGTTGACGGTCTTCCAGAATCTACCGCTCGTGTTGATTCCTTTTGCATCATGTAGAAGTCTGGCCCATAACTCATCCTCTGCTTCCCTTTTTTCGTGCCATATTATTCTTTTTTTACTCTGTTTTAGTTTTTGCAGTTCCTTTTGTATTATGGTGTTAGGTCCGTCTCGATGTAATTTCCGCAGTAGTTTGTTGATGTTTCTTTTCAGGTGCTTGATCTTGGCGTTTTGCTTTGTGGCCTTGTAGCGGTTTCCGGTTGATTCCGACATCTTTGTCTGTATGTTGCTGTTTCTATATTCCTTGTTTATGTGGCTCTTTAGTTTCCTGGTGTGTGCCTGTCCAAGGCTGCTCGTGAATTGCTCCCAGGCGCTTAACTGATCGGGCTGATTTGTGATAATCTTTTCCCACCGGCTTCTTGCGTCCGTTGTGAAGCTTTCCAGGTTTGTTGTGTTGCATTTTATTCTTTTCTGTGCCATCGTCAGCGAACAACCTACATTTATTGCTGGTAAGGTTGTCGCGGCCCCCTGGAAGTTAAGGCTAAATTCTTGCGGTTGATGATCACTGACTGACATTGTGCCTATTCGGAAGTCCGTGATATACCCAAAGAGTTGAAGAGATGAGAATGTGTAGTCTAGGATCGAGCTGACAGATGAGTTATGAAAGCTGGCTGTCGGGGGGATATCGTTTGTGAAGCGACCATTTAGCGCTGCCAGGTTATGATGTTCTAGGTCCTTTACACTAGTCCTTGACAGCCGGTTTTGTTTGTCCCATTTACTTATTGCTTGTTGTGGGATGTTCCATGCTCGGAACTGGTCCTCCAGACATGTATCCCTAGTTTGAGACCCTCCCAGGAACATATTAAAGTCCCCTGTTACTATAAGGTTGGGGGTTTCCGCTTCTGCCAATGTTTTTGAGATTTCTTCCATCAAGAGGTTCATTCCAGCTTTTTTCTCCCGGGGATGTAGATATACATTCATAAATCTTAACTTTTGGATTTGGTCTTTTCCCCTCACTTCTAATTCTATAGTGAGTATACAACTGTTGCCTGTCTGTGTCGCGTTTATATGAATGGGGTCGTTGAAGCCCTTAATGGAAGTGTATATTGCCAGTCCGCCTTTTAAGTGGCCATATTTGGCATTTCCTATTGCTGGGAGATAATGTGAGGTAAAGCCCTGGATTTGGTATGGTTGGTCTAGCCAGGTCTCCTGGAGTGCTATAATGTCAAATTTTTGGAAGTAATCAAAGAGCTCGAGGTCTTCTCTTTTGTTCAATAGTCCGTTTATGTTCCAAGAACATATTCTTAACTGTTGTTGTGTTACGTGTTTTTGTTGAGTGTTTTGTCAGAGCCTAGGGGCCCTTGTGTTGATTGTCCTTGCTATCCAGTTCCATTCGTCGTGGCCAAGTAGCCTGTTTATTTGCCTGTTGGTCTCAGGAGACATCCTGGAAACTGAAAGGCTTCTGGCCCCCTTTAAGACACTTTTAGTTTTTGCTTGTGATTGTTCGTCAGATTTTGGCTTTGTTGCTCATTATATGCCTGGCGTAGTGGTTCAGGGTACCCAGTTTTTTCCAATCTTTTTAGGCGAATCCCCCAGGATAGAAAGTGTGCTTCTAGTTCCATTATTCTCATCGCAGTTTCGTTCCTTGTCCATGTTGTTTTAGTAATCTCCAGATCTGACAGTTGGTAGCAGTGGGTGAATTCCACTGCCGCTAGATCTTTTGAACTAATGTCCGACAGGCTACTGAACGTTGATAGTAGGTGTAAGATGTTACCTCGGTTGAGAGTGTCCCCTCTGCATCTTGACTTATATTCGGGAATGAACAGTATTGTGCCTCTGTTTGCTTCCACCTGCCCAGCCTCCGTTTTTTTGATGTCTTCTGTGCCCGTTTCTATCCCTGGGCTATCGTGTGTCTTGGCTACTGTATGGTCCTCCCCCTGCACTGCCCCATTGTTCGTGTTGGTGGCTGCTATAAATTCATGTTTCAGGGTGGATCCCTTGCTTCCGTCTGCCGTTGGTCCCCCTTTTGAGATTAATTGGGTGGGATTCTCCCTTTTTGTCATCTTTGATGTCTCCTTGAGAGGAGATCTTTTTGAAGTCGTGGGCGGACTTTCTGTTACCTCTACCACTTCTTTTTCTTTTTCTGGAGTCTTGGTTGTCCTATTGAAAAAGTTTTTTATATTGACCATCTTATTTCTTCCTTTCCTTTTTTGTTTTCGGGGTTTTTTATTTTCTACCCTCTGTTCTTCCTTGCTTGCTTTCCCAGTGATTTCGTTGTGGGGGCTTTTGCGGGTTTCTGGCTTTAGCCCTTGCGTGTTTCCTGGGATTGTGTTTGTTTGCACCTTGGTTTCGCTCCTTTGATTGTCAGGGAGCTGCCTTATGGATATCCCTGCAACACCTGCATAGGTTTTATGAGTAAATTTACTGGTTTCAGGGCCGATAGGGGTGTTTGGCGCATGGTCTCCTCTTTGACTGTTGGGCACAGTAGATGAGTTCTGTTGATTTACAATGTCTGACTGTTCACTGTGCTCTCTGTGGAATTGTTTTGGGCCCTCCTCACTAGGATCTGTATCCATTGCAGTTGTTTTTCCCGCTGTCTGTTTTAAATCCGCTACAATGTCGCCTAGAAGTTGGGGGATTGAGGTGAGTTTATCTACTATTGTGTAGCAGGCGCAGCTTGGCTGCTCTATTTTAGTTTCCGCTTGCACCCTCTTTATCATGTCGTTCATGTCTGCCAACTTGTTATCAATTTTGGCTACGTGTATGGCCAAGAAGTTTAAAAGGGATAGCTGGATGTCCATTTTATCCGAGTGGTACTGCATGGCCTTTATCGATAGTTGGAGAGTGTTTAACAATGATGACCATAGGACTTCCGCACTTTTTGGGTGATCTTTGGTTGGTGAAATCTTGTCTGGGCCTGGTGTTCTCTCTTCTGTGTTGTGATCGACCTGACTATTAGCTGGTAAGTATGACGCTACCAGCCTCTCCCACTCTTTTGTTGTTAGCTGGGAGTTATCTTCTATGTCAGTCGCAGTCGGTTGGTCGTGTGCTTGAGTTATGTCCGGTTTTGCGGCTTTTTCTATTGTTTCCGGTGTTTCCATTTCCACTCTTTCCGGCGTTTTCTCTGACTCTCTACCCTGGCCCATATGACCAAGTTTTTGGGCGAGCGGACTCCCCGGGACTGTGTCTATGTCCTGTTCCCGATCAGTGATACGTTCCGCCTTCGCAGTGGAGATAGTGCTACCTGAGTTGTGATTTAATTTGTTTATTTGTTCAGCCTCCTTTGGAGGCTCCGTGTCTGCCTGGTTTGGGGCGCTTGACTCGCCAGTTCCCGGTGGGGCTGTTTTAATGTTGGTATTAGGTTCCTTACTGCTATTTTCTGCCCCTATTGCTATGGGCGAAAAGCCGGAGGTTCTCACGCTCTACCTTTTTGTACACCAGCAGCGCTTCGCTACGCTTGATTACAAAGCGTGTTATGTTCATTTAACTTGCGGGGTATTTTACCTTTAGTTGTTTTTAAAATTAGCGCTTACACTGTGGAATTGTCTCCTCACCTCCCTCTGTTGTCTGGGCCACTCTCAGCTGAGTATCGACGCTGAGAGTTGGTCCCGGGGAGGCGAGGGCAGGACAGCGGCCATATTGGGTCGGGCTGCGCCGTGACGCGCTCCAGACAGTTTAAAAGGGGAAGGGCCTCTCCGCGTAGCGGACGCGTTGCGGACGCGCCGGATGCCCGCCGGAGTCACGCCAGAGTCCAGCCCGTCTGCGCCCGTCCGCGCTAGTCCGGGCTCTGGGCTCTGGCATAATCTAGTTGTGGTGAGCAAAGCAATCCTCTTCATCATGGTCTTAGCATATTCCTTTGATGAGCTATATGCATTACGTAATACCCCCAATACCAACTGTTCCATATACCCTTTCCCCCCTACCAAGTTTCGCTGTTCCTTCTGCAACTACTCTTTAAAAAATCCAACTATGTGCAGATCCCTGTGTCATCATGGTAGACGAAATAGACAGGTAACCCCCAGGATAATCCCGCCCCGACCCCCACTAAGTTTTTGGAGTATAAACTGTAGATCCCTACCGCAACATAGATACAATATACATGATTTTCTGGTTGAACATCAACCTGATGCGATATTCCTGACCGAGACTTGGCTCAGGGACTGCTCGGGTCCGGATATTGCAGATGCCATTCCCTCTAATTATGCTATTCTTCGCCAAGATAGAATTTCTGGCAGAGGGGGTGGAATTGCAATTATCTATAAGAATATATATACTTGTAAATTGGTCGACGCCACCCAAAAAGATTGCGAGTCAGCTCTATTCCAACTGTTCATAACTCCTCAACTTACGCTGTCAGGTTTACTAGTATATCGTCCCCCCGGGACAGCCAGCTCATGGATAACTTCATTACCGGACCTATTAGCCCCAGTCTTGCTTAAAGCATCTAATTTTACTATTCTAGGAGACTTAAACATTCATCTGGATGATAATGAATGCTCTCACAGGAATCAGCTCCTCTCTACCCTGGAAGCCTTCGACCTCCAATTACTTAATACTGGTCCTACACATGATGCTGGACATTTACTTGACCCTATTATATCTAATCTGCCCTTAGACTGTTCCCGTGAAGCTTTACAAGTTACCTGGTCCGATCATCTAGCTGTCCCTTTCACCTTAGACATGGCTGATACAACAGCTAGACCTGCGACAGTAAAACTGGGGCCATCTCGGAATTGGGGGAAGGTTAGCATTCCAGAACTTAATAAATTACTGATAAAAACTCTCCCGTCTATTGATGCATCGGTTACTGCTCTTAATAGTGTTACTGAACTTTGGCTTACCAATGCTGTAGAACGGGCGTTACCAATGACGTCAAAGCCACTGTCATACATCATCCTCCAGCCCCATGGTACTCGGAACAACTTAAGAATCTTCGCTCACAATGTAAGATCTTGGAGCGTAAATGGAGAAAAGGCTACTCTCCTTCTCGTAAAATCATATATAAGGAAGCCTTAAAAAAGTACCATAACAGCTGCAAAACTGCTAAAGCAAATTACACTACAAAAACAGTGACTGATGCTCAAAACTGCCCTAAGGTGTTATTCTCTGTTGTGAAGAAACTGACCGGTGTAAATTCCATTCCCCCCCCCCGGCTCTTGATGTCGTCCAATGTCCGTCCTTAGCAGATTATTTTATAACGAAAGTGGATCTCATCTACGATCATTTTTCTCCATTTCCAGAGACCACTCTCACCCCTCCTAATACGGCCAAGGAATTAGTGAATACCACCACTGACGCTATTATTACTACCTGGCAGCCTCTAGATGCCACTTCTTTTGTGTCCTGTTTAAACAGTGTGCGATCCGGTTCCCCACGGGATATGCTCCCGGCCAAAATCTTAAAACAATTGGATCCCCTTACCCATCCCACTTTTATTAAACTACTAAACACCTCTTTGAGCGAGGCCCAGGTCCCCCAACCTTGGAAACACGTCATGGTGGTACCTTTACTAAAAAAATCAGGTGCCGATTCTTCAAACCCCGCTAACTTCCGCCCGATATCCTTGCTGCCAATCTTTTCTAAGATATTAGAGAGACACATTAATTTCCAGCTTTCTAAACTGGTCGAAAGCACCGCCTTTCTCCATCCTTCTCCGTCGGGTTTCCGGCCTAGGCACTCTACTGAGACAGCACTCCTGGGGGTAACGGAGAGTCTGAGGCACGGTGTCGACCAAGGTAACACCATGGCGCTCATCCTATTGGACTTGAGCGCAGCGTTCGACACCGTGTCACATTCCATTCTTATTGACTCTCTGAAATCTCTGGGAGTGGGTAGCCAAGCCTTGGCCTGGCTGGTGTCTTTCCTCAATGACCGAAGTTTTCAAGTGTTCTCTCCTAAAGCAGCTTCCACCATCTGTCCATCTGCTCGCGGTGTTCCTCAAGGCTCAATCCTTAGTCCTTTATTATTTAATATTTACGTTAAACCCTTGGCATCCATTGTTGAACAGGCTGGTCTTACCCTGTTTTCTTACGCGGATGACACCCAGATTGTCTTCTCCCTATCAGGAAGAGACGAGAACAACATCTCCGCACTCAAGTCAGGCCTCACTCTTGTGGCCGACTGGATGCGGAGAAACTGTCTCAAACTGAATGGGGAGAAGACCGAGGTGGTCATTCTGGGCCGGAATAAACACCTCTGGGGTCCCGGCCACTGGCCCATTGAATTGGGTACAGCGCCAACACCTTCCACCGCTGTTCGCAACCTGGGTGTCATCATAGATGACAGATTATCTATGAGACAACAGGCCACTAAGGTTGCGGCCATCTGTTTTTCAACGCTGCGGTGGCTCCATAAGATCCTGTGGATGCTTCCACTCTCTTCCCGCAGAACCGTAGTCCAGGCGCTGGTAACATCTCGCCTGGACTATGGCAATATTCTTTATCTGGGCGCAGATAAAGCCACCCTACAGGTGCTACAAGTAGTGCAAAACGCAGCTGCGCGCCTGCTAAAAAACATCCCTAGACGCTCCTCAGCCAAGGCGGCCTTACGTGACCTTCATTGGCTGAGCATCCCTGAACGTATCAAATTCAAGGCACTTTGTTATATGTTCAGGGTTAAGCAAGGCACTGCCCCAGCCTACCTCCAAAGGCTAGTCACACCTTATAGACCCTCACGGCCGCTAAGGTCATCAGACATGGGAAATTTCACCATGCCAAGATGGAAGCTGACAAAAATGGGAGGTCGTTCCTTCGCTACCTTGGGACCCAGATATTGGAACTCACTCCCATTGACTCTAAAATTAGAGACCAATCTGTTTCGCTTCCGCAAGGCTGTAAAGACATTGCTTTTTTCTCAACGTGCCGAATAGCTTGCCGTTGGCTCAGTTAGGTGAAGCTGCCTCCTTCTTCTTCAGTCTATCCCTAGCGCCGGGAAACCCACTGTGGGTAGCTGTGCGCGGTACAAGCTTAAATATAAATAAATAAAATAAAATAAAAATGATTGGTAACTGCGCGTTTGTCTGTATTACAATTTTTGGCTCTAAGGGATAACCCTTCTTACTGCTTTGGTGTATATTTGATTCCTTGTCACTCCCGCTCTTGCCATTATCGAGGCTTTCCATTTGTGTAGTCTGTTTCTCGGGAGTGTACTGGTTCCACTTGTTTCCACACTTTTTGTTTTTTGCCATTTCTATGTGTGAATTTTGACAACCCCCTTCAGGCTCCATTGGCGAAGGGAGCCCCTTGAGGTTGCTATTAGAGGTACTTAGGAATGAGCCTGGTTCTTTCAAAAATGTGAAAATAGAATAGATTTTTGGTTGATTGCTTTTTCTATCTATTTTACTGATGTCTGTGTCTGTCTATGTCGATCCTTTCTGGCCTTTCTAGCGATGTATCTAATAATAAAGGATCTTCTTGTTCAATCTGCGAATTATCTGAGTTGTTTCTGTGTTTACGCTTTTCTGCCCTGCGCCGTTTGGCCGGGGCATTGACAGTTGCTTTTCTGACTTTTCCTGACCTCATGACGCGCTTTGGTGCTTTGTTGCTTGGTACTTTGGCGTTGTTCTTGTAGGTCTTTTGAATTTTTGAGTCGCGGCTGGTGGAGTTGTGGTGGAGTTGTGGTGGCTTAATTGGGCTGGATTGCAAGTTGTATCTTTGCTGTGTGTTGTTGAAGGACCTCTGTCTGCCTTTGTCTGCCTTTTTGCCTTTGTGTGAAAGACTGCTCGCTCCCCCGATGGTAAAAAAGCCTTGGGTTGGTTACATAAATTTTAGTTTTTGATCTAATGGTATTCTGATATATTTCTCCACAAGCCTCCCTTAGGGGCAGCTTTCCCAAAGCGCCTCGCACCTTGCGCCTCTTACCTTCTGCCTTCTGCTTTCTACTGTGTCCTCCTGGATTCCTCCTATTGAGCAACTCTCCTGTAGCCCAGCTGTCTTCTCCCCGTACCTATGGGGTCATGGAGTTGACGGTTGATGTCTGGCAACTCTCATCTGCTTTGGCAGGTTTTTTTTCCCAGGAGAGAGAACGGGCTGTTACTGGGCTGTTACTGGCTGGGCTATTACTGGCGATGACGACAGCAGGGGAACAAAGGGGCAGAGGAGCGGGGGTTTTCCCTGACTTCCCCCTGCTCGACTCTGCACGCTGCCCCCCGCCTGGCTCCCGCGCTCTCCTCAGCTCCTCACCTCCTCAGCTCCACTGCTCGGGGCTGGTGGCTGGCCGTTGGGTAAGCGCTAGCTCTACAGCAAACCGCTTTGCCTTTCCTTTGGTGGGCTGATCCCAACTGGTCCCGGCTTCAGCAACACCTGTGCACCTTTCCTCTCAGGGCCCCCGTTCACTGCCAGCCGGTCCCGGCTTCTGTGATCCGCACCTCGGTGGTTTCGCTGCCACGGCTGCCACTGCCGCAGCACCTGTGCTCCTCGCTCCTCGCTGAACACCACACTCGGTGTGCACCTTGTCACTAGGGAGAGGAGGGCTCCGCTGGTGCACTGGAGCACGCCCACACACCGCACGCCAACGCAACACCAGCGCGACTCAGCACCGTGGTTTACAGTTACGGCTGCATGGCTGAACGGCGCACCGCTGCTTCAAGGCGCTCCAAGCGTGCGGGGTTCCTATGCGCTTTTCTCAGCTTTCTCTCACCCCCGCTCGGTCCTCGGAGGTCTCCGCTACAGCCGCCGCTGCTCTCCTCCACACCTCCTACTCCTTACTCGCTCTCTCTTGAAAAATGGGCGTGTCAAAAAAAACAAAAGCCTCTTATGGTTATTCTATACGTCCAGCAGGAGTAGCTAGATGATCCAAAGAAAATGTATGGGTGAGGAGCTGGACTCCCTCGGTATGAAGCAGCTTGATTCATCCTCTTAACTCTGCAAAAGCACGTGTAAATACAGCCTTCACCAAAGTGGCACAATAGCCATTTTGGGGAAGGGCCTTAAACCACATCTCCTTCATAAGTGGACTCATTGTGAGTGTACTACTCTAGACAGACCCTAGTATTAAACTTCCTCACCTCTCTGTCAAGTTCCACTAAGTTCCTCCACTGTCCAAACACCTCCATCCCACAGAAACCTATCCAGGACTCCAGTCTATAACTCGGACTAACTAAACACCAGTCTCCCTGTAAAATGTACCCCAGGCAGAAACGTCACTGTGTGAATAGCCAGCCCTCACTTTCCTAACCCCAGCGCTAAACCTCTGTTTGTCTGTGTGTATGTGTGTGTATATTTGAGAACTGATGGTACTTCCCTTCGGTGGGCGTATTCATGTGGTAATCTTGTCATATGGTGCAGTGGGAACACTTCTCTATATGAAAGGGGTCAATTATATTCTGGGAGTACCTTCAATCAATCAGGGGTTTTGAAGCGCCACTACTCACCAGCAAGGGTCTCAAGTCCTTGGGGAGGGCCATCTCCATTCGGTGCTGGGATCATCTGAAGAGCCAGGTCTTGAGGTCACTCCTGAACTGGAGAAGTGTAGGGCTTTGCCAGAGGTGGAGGGTAAAGTTGTTCCAGGTCTTGGCTGCGAGGTGGGAGAAGAACTTTCAACCAATTCTGGTCTTGTAGATGCATTGGATGGTGGCCAGGGAGAGGTTGACTGATCGGAGGTTTCTCTTGGGTGCGTGGTGAGGGAGAGGATGAGCTGGGTGCTGTCTGTGTAGGACACAATGTTGAGTCTGTGGTTTCTGACGAAGGTTGCCAGGGGAGCCATGTAGATGTTGAAGAGGGTGAAGACCTTCAGTCTGTGCTGCCATATGTATGCAGCACCAAGAATGCTATGGCATTGCTTCTGGTCACATTTCATTTAGGGGGAGAGACAGGGCAACTAAGCCCCAAAAATATGGCCTGGCCATTGTAGAAGTGTTGTGTATCAATTGGGATACCCAAAAGGCTACCAGACTGGGGTCAATAATACAGTACAACAAAGAAATGTTAAAGTAGCACACAACAGTTATTAGAACGACAAACAATAAGTTGCATCCACAATACCAACTTATAAAGTCAAATTTGCAAGTAGGGCAATTTTTTTACAATGAAGTTATGACTTTTAGTTGTGGCAACACAGATGCTCAATCCTCTTAAGGTAATGCAAGTATATACAATAATGGGTGCTCGGGATAGGGAAACGGGAAATGATGAGTGATGTGATCAAAGTGGAGACGTGAGGGTAGTGGACAAGAACAGGGTAGTGTGACATATATCCATCACATTCACATGGTGATACTGATCCGGCCTTAACAATGGTCAGTTGTTCCAAATATGTCACAAAGCAGTACATGAACACTGTCAATGACTTACCGTTGTCCTGGCTTGTGATCTGGTTGTAGTCAATGTTTCGACCCCTATAAATTTAACTAGGTGAGTCCAGCCTTAGGGTCGGGTCTTCATCAGGACTAGGAAAGAGCACCTAAAGGCAATAGGATACTGCATGTTAGGAAAGCGAATCTAGTTGGAAAAGGTAGTGAATGCGTATGAAATGAGGTTAATAATTACCTAATTAAGCATGTACATTAACCTCTGTTTGTCTGTGTGTATGTGCGTGTATATTTGAGAACTGATGGTACGTCCCTTCGGTGGGCATATTCATGTGGTAATCTTGTCATATGGTGCAGTGGGAACACTTCTCTATATGAAAGGGGTCAATTATATTCTGGGAGTACCTTCAATCAATCAGGGGTTTGTGAAGCGCCACTACTCACCAGCAAGGGTCTCAAGTCCTTGGGGAGGGCCAGCTCCATTCGGTGCTGGAATCATCTGAAGAGCCAGGTCTTGAGGTCACTCCTGAACTGGAGAAGTGTAGGGCTTTGCCAGAGGTGGAGGGTAAAGTTGATCCAGGTCTTGGCTGTGAGGTGGGAGAAGAACTTTCAACCAATTCTGGTCTTGTAGATGCATTGGATGGTGGCCAGGGAGAGGTTGACTGATCTGAGGTTTCTCTTGGGTGCGTGGAAGGAGAGGTGGTTGTTTAGGAATACCGGTACAATGTTGTGGAGGACCTTGTGTGCGTGCATGAAAAGCTTGAAGGTTATTATGCTTTTGCTGGGGAGCCACTGGAGATCGCGCAGGTGCTGGGTGATGTGGTTGTGACGGGGGTGTCTAGGATTAGTCTGACTGTGGTGTTCTATAAGGTCTGGAGCGTGCAGATGAGTTTTTTGTTGATTCCGGCATTGCAGGGCGTTGAGTTAGTCCCGTCTTCTAGTGATGAGGGTGTGTGTGACCGTTTTTCTGGATTCAGAGGGGATCCATTTGAATGTTTTTTGGAGTATGCGTTGGGTGTTGAAGCAGGTCGAGGATACGGTGTTGATCTTGCAATTCATAGTGAGCGATGAGTCCAGTATGATGCTGAGGTTTTGTGCATGGCCTGTCTGGTGGGGGGGATTCCGAGGGAGGGGAGTCACCATGTGTAAGCCCATGCTGAGGGGGTGGAGCCTAGGATGAGGACTTCTGTTTTCTCTGAGTTGAGTTTCAGGCAGCTCTTCTTTATCCAGTTTGCAATGGCTTTCATCCCTTGTAGGAAGTTGTGCCTGGTGATGGTGGGTTTTGTGGTGAGGGAGAGGATGAGCTGGGTGCTGTCAGTGTAGGACACAATGTTGAGTCCGTGGTTTCTGACGAAGGTTGCCAGGGGAGCCATGTAGATGTTGAAGAGGGTGAAGACCTTCAGTCTGTGCTGCCATATGTATGCAGCACCAAGAATGCTATGGCATTGCTTCTGGTCACATTTCATTTAGGGGGAGAGACAGGGCAACTAAGCCCCAAAAATATGGCCTGGCCATTGTAGAAGTGTTGCGTATCAATTGGGATACCCAAAAGGCTACCAGACTGGGGTCAATAATATAGTACAACAAAGAAATGTTAAAGTAGCACACAACAGTTATTAGAACGACAAACAATAAGTTGCATCCACAATACCAACTTATAAAGTCAAATTTGCAAGTAGGGCAATTTTTTTACAATGAAGTTATGACTTTTAGTTGTGGCAACACAGATGCTCAATCCTCTTAAGGCAATGCAAGTATATACAATAATGGGTGCTCGGGATAGGGAAACGGGAAATGATGAGTGATGTGATCAAAGTGGAGACGTGAGGGTAGTGGACAAGAACAGGGTAGTGTGACATATATCCATCACATTCACATGGTGATACTGATCCGGCCTTAACAATGGTCAGTTGTTCCAAATATGTCACAAAGCAGTACATGAACACTGTCAATGACTTACCGTTGTCCTGGCTTGTGATCTGGTTGTAGTCAATGTTTTGACCCCTATAAATTTAACTAGGTGAGTCCAGCCTTAGGGTCGGGTCTTCATCAGGACTAGGAAAGAGCACCTAAAGGCAATAGGATACTGCATGTTAGGAAAGCGAATCTAGTTGGAAAAGGTAGTGAATGCGTATGAAATGAGGTTAATGATTACCTAATTAAGCATCCAGAGTGTTTCTATCGGCTGGGCAATCGTGTGGAAATAAGGCTCCCCAGAGCTCCTAAACGCAGTGAAAACACCCATGTAATATATGTGATAGGGGACACAAATGACAAATTAAGACAAAAATATAGGCAAAAACCCTTTGCTTGATGAGCGCTTACTCTGAAAGGGGCTGGAGGTATGGCCATCGGTGCGCGTACGCGGAATTAAAACTGCAGGTCAAAAGATCGCTGTCAGATTTCAGATAAATCTTGAAAAATTCAGGTAACATCAATTCAAGTAAAAAATGCGGGTGTGGTAACTGACACATCTTTAAAAATTCCACTTCTGGTAGATCAAAGGCTCAAATGTGGCCGCAATTTCCCTGTAGGGAAATGGGGGAACAAGTGCACCAAGAGGGACACTCCGGCAGCCGTGTTAAATGACATTGTAGAAGTGAGCCTGCATCCTGCTTGATATTCCACAAAAAGGCTTTAAATCACATATACAACCTGAAAAAGGATTTTTCCTTCACAAGAAAGCATATAAAAAATTGCATATATTTAAAATATATATCTCAATACTGGTTTATTTAATTCTCTTTCGTCTCCGTTTCTTCTCCTAACTTGTGGCACTGTATAAGCAGACATTTGCAAAGCCAATAGTTCGGACATTGGCAGTTAGCCTTTTGGCAATTCTTATTTTGTCTTGGTTTTTTGCAGAACTTTATTGTTCTGAAAGCTGCTGGCATTCATCAATATAAATAAAACATTGGCTCTAGGCCAAATTGTTATTTCGGACTCAAAAAAGCACACATTAGCATAGTACTCTCCGGCATTGAAAGGAATTACTTTGTGTGTGAATGGGATCTTTGTGAAAGTGAAGTCAGCCAATGGTTGAAGTGGGTTGACACATTGCACCTCCTTGTATGCTGGACACAACCACAGATGAATGGATGGAGTGTGGCTGAAAGAAAGCCAGAAGGAAAGAAGCAAAGAAAAAAGATGGAAAGAAAGAATGAAGGAAAGAAATATAAAAGCAAGAACCAAAAACTGAGAATGAAAGAAAGAAGGCATGAAACAAAAAAGTGAAGAAACAAAGAAAGAAGGACAAAGAAAGAAGTTTGACAACTGCTGCAAATTAAACATGAAAAAGGGTAGTTTTCTTCTAGGGCAAAGTTTATTTTAAAACCATTGGTGAAACTGAGTCCAGAATAAATGTGTTCTGAAGAATTGTCAGCTTATGAATTCACATCATATAATATTAAATCTTTCGATTTGTGTTTTGTGTGCACATTAGTTTCAAATGGACACAATCTGGTGTGCGGTGAAATCAGGGCCAGACTTGGAATCCAAAGCAGCCCAGGCAATTTTGTCGGACTGGCCGACACCCCCTGATGGGGCAAGTGTGAAGCACTACTGCATTACAGAACCGGCCCCCTGCAGTGCTGCTTTTATTACTGGGGGCCATTATTGGAGCTTTGCTGCAAAACCGGCCTCACCACTATAAAACCAGCCTCCCGGGCAAATGCCTGATGCCTGCTACAGCCAGTCCGGCCCTGTGTGAAATAGATGAACAAAGGACACTCCATAAGGAATTTACAACGGCATTGGGGGGGAGACAGAAACTGATACGGCTGGAATGTGCTCTCAGCTCACATCTGGTAGAAAGCTGCTGCAATTACATAAGACTTTAAACACAAAGGCAACACTAAAACAATTACAAAGTAAAAACAAAAACACTTGTACTGAAGGGAGCTACGTTATGTAGAGATGTGCTCATTGTGAGAGAGCAAAATGTAGTCACTCAAAGTGAAGCTAACCAGTGGCTTCCATAAGTTGGCCCAATGCTGTATTCTGTAGTGATTTACAAAAAGGGGGTGGTGATGAACAGAGTGTCTGAGTTAAACAGACCACTCTTACCCAGTCCAAAGATCAGGGCTTGATCCATCACCGTTATTTATCTCACTGCCCCATCCCAGCTCAGAACCTGGCTATATGCAAATCAGTCTGTCCCTGGCCCAGTGCATCATGGGAACAGGGCAGACTAAACTACCAAGCCAATTCTTCACCAGAAAGGAGACAAGCTACCGGGGACCGGTTTCTGGCATTTCAGCCTTCTTCGGCCCGGCTTGCTTGAATCCTGATGGAGCAGTGAGAAAGGGACTCATGTCTGAGTATACCCTGCCACACCTATAGTGGCCAAAAACGATTTACAAAAAGGGGGTGGTGATGAACAGAGTGTCTGAGTTAAACAGACCACTCTTACCCAGTCCAAAGATCAGGGCTTGATCCATCACCGTTATTTATCTCACTGCCCCATCCCAGCTCAGAACCTGGCTATATGCAAATCAGTCTGTCCCTGGCCCAGTGCATCATGGGAACAGGGCAGACTAAACTACCAAGCCAATTCTTCACCAGAAAGGAGACAAGCTACCGGGGACCGGTTTCTGGCATTTCAGCCTTCTTCGGCCCGGCTTGCTTGAATCCTGATGGAGCAGTGAGAAAGGGACTCATGTCTGAGTATACCCTGCCACACCTATAGTGGCCAAAAACGATTTACAAAAAGGGGGTGGTGATGAACAGAGTGTCTGAGTTAAACAGACCACTCTTACCCAGTCCAAAGATCAGGGCTTGATCCATCACCGTTATTTATCTCACTGCCCCATCCCAGCTCAGAACCTGGCTATATGCAAATCAGTCTGTCCCTGGCCCAGTGCATCATGGGAACAGGGCAGACTAAACTACCAAGCCAATTCTTCACCAGAAAGGAGACAAGCTACCGGGGACCGGTTTCTGGCATTTCAGCCTTCTTCGGCCCGGCTTGCTTGAATCCTGATGGAGCAGTGAGAAAGGGACTCATGTCTGAGTATACCCTGCCACACCTATAGTGGCCAAAAACGATTTACAAAAAGGGGGTGGTGATGAACAGAGTGTCTGAGTTAAACAGACCACTCTTACCCAGTCCAAAGATCAGGGCTTGATCCATCACCGTTATTTATCTCACTGCCCCATCCCAGCTCAGAACCTGGCTATATGCAAATCAGTCTGTCCCTGGCCCAGTGCATCATGGGAACAGGGCAGACTAAACTACCAAGCCAATTCTTCACCAGAAAGGAGACAAGCTACCGGGGACCGGTTTCTGGCATTTCAGCCTTCTTCGGCCCGGCTTGCTTGAATCCTGATGGAGCAGTGAGAAAGGGACTCATGTCTGAGTATACCCTGCCACACCTATAGTGGCCAAAAACGATTTACAAAAAGGGGGTGGTGATGAACAGAGTGTCTGAGTTAAACAGACCACTCTTACCCAGTCCAAAGATCAGGGCTTGATCCATCACCGTTATTTATCTCACTGCCCCATCCCAGCTCAGAACCTGGCTATATGCAAATCAGTCTGTCCCTGGCCCAGTGCATCATGGGAACAGGGCAGACTAAACTACCAAGCCAATTCTTCACCAGAAAGGAGACAAGCTACCGGGGACCGGTTTCTGGCATTTCAGCCTTCTTCGGCCCGGCTTGCTTGAATCCTGATGGAGCAGTGAGAAAGGGACTCATGTCTGAGTATACCCTGCCACACCTATAGTGGCCAAAAACGATTTACAAAAAGGGGGTGGTGATGAACAGAGTGTCTGAGTTAAACAGACCACTCTTACCCAGTCCAAAGATCAGGGCTTGATCCATCACCGTTATTTATCTCACTGCCCCATCCCAGCTCAGAACCTGGCTATATGCAAATCAGTCTGTCCCTGGCCCAGTGCATCATGGGAACAGGGCAGACTAAACTACCAAGCCAATTCTTCACCAGAAAGGAGACAAGCTACCGGGGACCGGTTTCTGGCATTTCAGCCTTCTTCGGCCCGGCTTGCTTGAATCCTGATGGAGCAGTGAGAAAGGGACTCATGTCTGAGTATACCCTGCCACACCTATAGTGGCCAAAAACGATTTACAAAAAGGGGGTGGTGATGAACAGAGTGTCTGAGTTAAACAGACCACTCTTACCCAGTCCAAAGATCAGGGCTTGATCCATCACCGTTATTTATCTCACTGCCCCATCCCAGCTCAGAACCTGGCTATATGCAAATCAGTCTGTCCCTGGCCCAGTGCATCATGGGAACAGGGCAGACTAAACTACCAAGCCAATTCTTCACCAGAAAGGAGACAAGCTACCGGGGACCGGTTTCTGGCATTTCAGCCTTCTTCGGCCCGGCTTGCTTGAATCCTGATGGAGCAGTGAGAAAGGGACTCATGTCTGAGTATACCCTGCCACACCTATAGTGGCCAAAAACGATTTACAAAAAGGGGGTGGTGATGAACAGAGTGTCTGAGTTAAACAGACCACTCTTACCCAGTCCAAAGATCAGGGCTTGATCCATCACCGTTATTTATCTCACTGCCCCATCCCAGCTCAGAACCTGGCTATATGCAAATCAGTCTGTCCCTGGCCCAGTGCATCATGGGAACAGGGCAGACTAAACTACCAAGCCAATTCTTCACCAGAAAGGAGACAAGCTACCGGGGACCGGTTTCTGGCATTTCAGCCTTCTTCGGCCCGGCTTGCTTGAATCCTGATGGAGCAGTGAGAAAGGGACTCATGTCTGAGTATACCCTGCCACACCTATAGTGGCCAAAAACGATTTACAAAAAGGGGGTGGTGATGAACAGAGTGTCTGAGTTAAACAGACCACTCTTACCCAGTCCAAAGATCAGGGCTTGATCCATCACCGTTATTTATCTCACTGCCCCATCCCAGCTCAGAACCTGGCTATATGCAAATCAGTCTGTCCCTGGCCCAGTGCATCATGGGAACAGGGCAGACTAAACTACCAAGCCAATTCTTCACCAGAAAGGAGACAAGCTACCGGGGACCGGTTTCTGGCATTTCAGCCTTCTTCGGCCCGGCTTGCTTGAATCCTGATGGAGCAGTGAGAAAGGGACTCATGTCTGAGTATACCCTGCCACACCTATAGTGGCCAAAAACGATTTACAAAAAGGGGGTGGTGATGAACAGAGTGTCTGAGTTAAACAGACCACTCTTACCCAGTCCAAAGATCAGGGCTTGATCCATCACCGTTATTTATCTCACTGCCCCATCCCAGCTCAGAACCTGGCTATATGCAAATCAGTCTGTCCCTGGCCCAGTGCATCATGGGAACAGGGCAGACTAAACTACCAAGCCAATTCTTCACCAGAAAGGAGACAAGCTACCGGGGACCGGTTTCTGGCATTTCAGCCTTCTTCGGCCCGGCTTGCTTGAATCCTGATGGAGCAGTGAGAAAGGGACTCATGTCTGAGTATACCCTGCCACACCTATAGTTCATCACCACCCCCTTTTCTGAATAATTTTTGTCCACCATAAGCGTGGAAGGGTATACTCAGATGTGAGTCCCTAGCTCATTGCACCATCAGGATTCAAGCAAGCCGGGCTGAAGACGGCTGAAATGCCAGAAACCGGTCCCCGCTGGCTTGTTTCCTTCCCAGTATAAGAATTGGCTTGGTAGTTTGGTCTGCCCTGTTCCCATGATGCACTGGGCCAGGGTCAGACTAATTTGCATATAGCCAAGTTCTGAGCTGGGATGGTGCAGTGAGCTAAAAAACGGTGATGGATCAAGCCCTGATCTTTGGACTGGGTAAGAGTGGTCTGCTTAATTCAGACACTCTGTTCATCACCACCCCCTTTTCTGAATAATTTTTGTCCACCATAAGCGTGGAAGGGTATACTCAGATGTGAGTCCCTAGCTCATTGCACCATCAGGATTCAAGCAAGCCGGGCTGAAGACGGCTGAAATGCCAGAAACCGGTCCCCGCTGGCTTGTTTCCTTCCCAGTATAAGAATTGGCTTGGTAGTTTGGTCTGCCCTGTTCCCATGATGCACTGGGCCAGGGTCAGACTAATTTGCATATAGCCAAGTTCTGAGCTGGGATGGTGCAGTGAGCTAAAAAACGGTGATGGATCAAGCCCTGATCTTTGGACTGGGTAAGAGTGGTCTGCTTAATTCAGACACTCTGTTCATCACCACCCCCTTTTCTGAATAATTTTTGTCCACCATAAGCGTGGAAGGGTATACTCAGATGTGAGTCCCTAGCTCATTGCACCATCAGGATTCAAGCAAGCCGGGCTGAAGACGGCTGAAATGCCAGAAACCGGTCCCCGCTGGCTTTTTTCCTTCCCAGTATAAGAATTGGCTTGGTAGTTTGGTCTGCCCTGTTCCCATGATGCACTGGGCCAGGGTCAGACTAATTTGCATATAGCCAAGTTCTGAGCTGGGATGGTGCAGTGAGCAAAAAAACGGTGATGGATCAAGCCCTGATCTTTGGACTGGGTAAGAGTGGTCTGCTTAATTCAGACACTCTGTTCATCACCACCCCCTTTTCTGAATAATTTTTGTCCACCATAAGCGTGGAAGGGTATACTCAGATGTGAGTCCCTAGCTCATTGCACCATCAGGATTCAAGCAAGCCGGGCTGAAGACGGCTGAAATGCCAGAAACCGGTCCCCGCTGGCTTGTTTCCTTCCCAGTATAAGAATTGGCTTGGTAGTTTGGTCTGCCCTGTTCCCATGATGCACTGGGCCAGGGTCAAACTAATTTGCATATAGCCAAGTTCTGAGCTGGGATGGTGCAGTGAGCTAAAAAACGGTGATGGATCAAGCCCTGATCTTTGGACTGGGTAAGAGTGGTCTGCTTAATTCAGACACTCTGTTCATCACCACCCCCTTTTCTGAATAATTTTTGTCCACCATAAGCGTGGAAGGGTATACTCAGATGTGAGTCCCTAGCTCATTGCACCATCAGGATTCAAGCAAGCCGGGCTGAAGACGGCTGAAATGCCAGAAACCGGTCCCCGCTGGCTTGTTTCCTTCCCAGTATAAGAATTGGCTTGGTAGTTTGGTCTGCCCTGTTCCCATGATGCACTGGGCCAGGGTCAGACTAATTTGCATATAGCCAAGTTCTGAGCTGGGATGGTGCAGTGAGCTAAAAAACGGTGATGGATCAAGCCCTGATCTTTGGACTGGGTAAGAGTGGTCTGCTTAATTCAGACACTCTGTTCATCACCACCCCCTTTTCTGAATAATTTTTGTCCACCATAAGCGTGGAAGGGTATACTCAGATGTGAGTCCCTAGCTCATTGCACCATCAGGATTCAAGCAAGCCGGGCTGAAGACGGCTGAAATGCCAGAAACCGGTCCCCGCTGGCTTGTTTCCTTCCCAGTATAAGAATTGGCTTGGTAGTTTGGTCTGCCCTGTTCCCATGATGCACTGGGCCAGGGTCAGACTAATTTGCATATAGCCAAGTTCTGAGCTGGGATGGTGCAGTGAGCTAAAAAACGGTGATGGATCAAGCCCTGATCTTTGGACTGGGTAAGAGTGGTCTGCTTAATTCAGACACTCTGTTCATCACCACCCCCTTTTCTGAATAATTTTTGTCCACCATAAGCGTGGAAGGGTATACTCAGATGTGAGTCCCTAGCTCATTGCACCATCAGGATTCAAGCAAGCCGGGCTGAAGACGGCTGAAATGCCAGAAACCGGTCCCCGCTGGCTTGTTTCCTTCCCAGTATAAGAATTGGCTTGGTAGTTTGGTCTGCCCTGTTCCCATGATGCACTGGGCCAGGGTCAGACTTATTTGCATATAGCCAAGTTCTGAGCTGGGATGGTGCAGTGAGCTAAAACACGGTGATGGATCAAGCCCTGATCTTTGGACTGGGTAAGAGTGGTCTGCTTAATTCAGACACTCTGTTCATCACCACCCCCTTTTCTGAATAATTTTTGTCCACCATAAGCGTGGAAGGGTATACTCAGATGTGAGTCCCTAGCTCATTGCACCATCAGGATTCAAGCAAGCCGGGCTGAAGACGGCTGAAATGCCAGAAACCGGTCCCCGCTGGCTTGTTTCCTTCCCAGTATAAGAATTGGCTTGGTAGTTTGGTCTGCCCTGTTCCCATGATGCACTGGGCCAGGGTCAGACTAATTTGCATATAGCCAAGTTCTGAGCTGGGATGGTGCAGTGAGCTAAAAAACGGTGATGGATCAAGCCCTGATCTTTGGACTGGGTAAGAGTGGTCTGCTTAATTCAGACACTCTGTTCATCACCACCCCCTTTTCTGAATAATTTTTGTCCACCATAAGCGTGGAAGGGTATACTCAGATGTGAGTCCCTAGCTCATTGCACCATCAGGATTCAAGCAAGCCGGGCTGAAGACGGCTGAAATGCCAGAAACCGGTCCCCGCTGGCTTGTTTCCTTCCCAGTATAAGAATTGGCTTGGTAGTTTGGTCTGCCCTGTTCCCATGATGCACTGGGCCAGGGTCAGACTAATTTGCATATAGCCAAGTTCTGAGCTGGGATGGTGCAGTGAGCTAAAAAACGGTGATGGATCAAGCCCTGATCTTTGGACTGGGTAAGAGTGGTCTGCTTAATTCAGACACTCTGTTCATCACCACCCCCTTTTCTGAATAATTTTTGTCCACCATAAGCGTGGAAGGGTATACTCAGATGTGAGTCCCTAGCTCATTGCACCATCAGGATTCAAGCAAGCCGGGCTGAAGACGGCTGAAATGCCAGAAACCGGTCCCCGCTGGCTTGTTTCCTTCCCAGTATAAGAATTGGCTTGGTAGTTTGGTCTGCCCTGTTCCCATGATGCACTGGGCCAGGGTCAGACTAATTTGCATATAGCCAAGTTCTGAGCTGGGATGGTGCAGTGAGCTAAAAAACGGTGATGGATCAAGCCCTGATCTTTGGACTGGGTAAGAGTGGTCTGCTTAATTCAGACACTCTGTTCATCACCACCCCCTTTTCTGAGTATTCTGTAGTGGGCAGAAGCAAAACGTGAATGACACAATAGACCAATGGATGATGAGAGCTGGCGGGAAGCCCTTTTAAGTAAATATATTATACATGTCATTTTAGAAAAATCAAAAGGCTTTGGCTAACACCAGACCTAAAACAGACTGAAAAGCAGTTTAAAGAAAAGAAATTATGCATCCTGACATTGCGTACATAAAGAGCATTCTGTGGATCATTCTACTTCACACGCTATGCATCCGTATGTGAATGAATGTAAGTCTGAATATTGTTCAGTCAAAGATTTTAAAAGTAGGGCAAAATGCAAATTTGAATTCCTCATTGAAAGTTTAACCACAATGTAACTCTCGCGCTGTTGTGTTGTTCCCCCTCTATAATATCTGTGTGGATATAGGTGTGGAGTTGGGTGTCTGTTTGGAATATACCGTATTTTCTGCCGTGTAAGACAACTTTTTAACCCTTGAAAATCTTTTCAAAAGTTGGGGGTCGTCTTATACGCCGGGGTCATTTTATAAGCAAGCGAATATAGCCCAAACCCTATATTTTAAAAGGAAAAGTAGGGGGTCGTCTTATACGCCCAGTCGTCTTATACGCCAGAAAATACGGTAGATAGTGGGCAATTGTCTATTGTGGCTCTGTATGGGGAGTATAAGGTTGTGAAGCTTGGAGCTTTACATGTTTTTCTTCCTATTTGTCATCAGGAATAATCCTGCTGTAACACAGGGCAGTGAGCATGCTGCCAGCTAGTCATGTCTTAAAAGTTTTGATGAGGCGCGTATACAGTGCTTAATTTGAGCCGGTGGTTGCAGTTGGGGTACACCGGTACTTATTTTTCCTCATCAGACTGATAAAAAGAAAAACATAAAAGGGGAGAAGAAAGAGGAAGAGAAAGGCGGAAAACTGACGTAGCGAGAAAACATGGTAGAAAAGGAACCTGCAAGAGTGAGATAAAGAGACAGGGAGTGTGTGGTGGTGGTTAAAGACACATGAGGTCAAATTAAAACTGCACCGTGGTATTCATCACTCTGACCTTCGATTGTGCTAGCCTTTGGCTTCTGAACAACACATTGGGATCCTGCACTTATTCTTATACAAATTAAGCATGTTGCCTATCAGGGCTGGTCTGGCCGTAGCGGGCATTGGGCATTTTCCCGGGAGGCTGGAGGTGAGTTTTGCGGCAGTGAGACTGTACTTTTGTTACTGGTGCTGGTTTTGCAGCCGTGCTGCTATATCACACCCCAGAACCAAAAGCAACAGTGCTTCACACTTGCACTCCACCCCATCGCCCGGGGATGGTCTTATCAAAATTGCAGGGTTGCTTTGACTTCCCAGTCTGGCTCTACGCCTATATACCCTTCCTGATGCTGGGAGCAAACATCATGCATGTGCCTTCTATAGTAAATAGACAGAAGCAGATGCTGGGCCAGTGACCCTCTGCTGCATGTTCAGATTTGGAGCTTAAAGTATGCCTAGTCAAATGCTATTTCTCTGTGTTTGGCCTCCCATCAGCTCCACGCAGGGAGGTCAGGGAATCATTAGGTTTGGTTTTGGGTGAGAGGAAAGAAGTCTGCCTCTACCCCACAGACGTAACTGCATTAGGCTCTATCATGGAAGCTATTTGAATTCCGCTTTCTCTCATATTCCAGTGTCTGCACAATCAGACCCCTGCCTGTTTATCTGACAAGATTATGCATGGACTTAATTATTCAGGCTTGGGACTCTGAGTGGTTTAACCCCTTGAGTGCTCATGACGAGGTCAGTTCATCATGAGCCATGGCGCTTCGGTGCTCATGACGAGCTCAGCTCGTCATGACCGCGCCCGTTACATGGAACGCTCGCACGCTGGGCTGATTCCCCTGCTGTGCTGAGCGTTCCATTGGAACGGGCGTGGTCATGACAAGCTGAGCTCGTCATAAGCACCGGAGCGCCTTGACTCGTGACGAGCTGAGCTCGTCATGAGCACTGGGGGCGCAGTGCGCGCCCCTGCCCCCCAGCACAGCGGGGGGAAACAGCCCCGCACGGAAGGGGTTAAGAGTCTTGAAGACTAAAAGCAGTGCTTAATTTGAGCGGGTGGTTGCCCACCAGCACCTTTTTATGAGGACCGCAAGCTATTTTTAATCATCAGACTTTGATCCAGAAGGAAAAGGAGAAAACCAGCAAAGAGTGAGGAAAAAGGGAAAGAAAGATGAGAAACTGTGGCAAGGGGAGAAAGCAGCTATGACAGGGAACCATGATATAGGAGCGAGAGAGTACTTTTATGGATGAACGGGCGTGAGGTGAAACGAAGGTTCAGCAACCTTGATATTCAGCAACCCTGACATTCAGCAGCAGCAGCACCAATGGGCTTCTTAGAACAAAATTTGGCCCCAGCACTTATTCTTTTACAAATTAAGCCCTGGATGGAGGTTTTCTGACTTGGATCTTCCGCTGTGGAACAAGCTCCATCTAGAAATGTGCCAGTTTAGAGAGCATTGATTGTTTAATTTATTTTGCCTGTTCTGCAGTGAGTTAGATCTGTAGGTTCGCATAAACTATCTTCGCAGGTACTTGGGTTTAGCAATAGAGTGAGAATGAGAAAGTAACGCCTATCTCTAAACAAGGGAAAGGATCACAGATACCTTTTGAGCTGACAGAAAAACATTGGCAAATTATTGAACTGTGTTATGAACTGAATCTGATAACTGAAAATGGCCATGCAATGCCTGTTTCGAGGTGGTTTAAGGGTAAAGCCACTACCATTCAAATAGGCGTGATGTCTGTTCTCACCCTCCACCCTGACCCTTTCTGCTACCAAACATGTAGCGGACCTCATTGACTGAAGTGTGGGGGGGCGTTTGGAGGCAATGTACCACCCGCCCTGGCACATTTTAGTCTGATAGAGCCCGCCTGCTATCCGTTGTGGTGGGTCAAGTAAACCTCCACTCTTGTTCACACGTGCACAGAATGGCAGGAAATGGGGGTGGTGGAGGAAGAACCGTACAGATTATTGATAGGAAAAGGGCAAGATGAGTCTTACCCTTCCAGCCCAGAGATGGTGGACCATTCATCTTGCTCCTGTTGAGTTATTAGGTCCTTCTAGTGTTACATATGGTCCCTCCTGCCAGAAGGACTTCCGTCAGTCAGATCCCTGCTTCTCTGCTGGCCTGGCCAATCTTTTATTTAACCAGTTGGAAGCACCGCCTCCTGGTCTGGTGGGTATGTTTAATACTTCTTTCATTTGTCCTTCAGATGCAGGCTGAATGCCTTAATACATTGTTAACTTTTCTGAGATCCTACCTTCCTTACAAACTAATGTTGGTTGAGATATAGAGGTGGACCTAGAGTAATGAAGACTACTATATTTAGATGAGCACAGTGGCTTATCACTAGCGTGACTAGTGCGTGCATCATTATTAATAGATACAGATGATAGCTAGAACAACTGACTAAGTTATACATATAATTTATCAATACATTTTGCATAACGTTCATACATGTGAATACAAAATGTTTACTTTTATTGTGCATATTTTTGTACAGCTCTACAATTCTCTCCCACAAATAATGAAGTTCCTTCCTGGATCTCATCACAAAGTTTTCGAACAGTGGAACATCATTAAAATGTTTGTCAAAAAGATTATTCAGAAGCACAGAGAGGACTGGAATTCATCTGAGCCAAGAGACTTCATTGACTGTTACATCACAGAAATTGAAAAGGTAAGGTGCATGGATAATATTATTATTATTATTATTATTACTTGTTAAGCGTGACAAATCACCCTGAAACGGTCTGTAGGAGCTGCTGCATATCTTCAGGTGTGGTCTACAGATTAAAATATTCTGAGTAGTGAACTAATAGCATGGTTAAAACATCCATGTTTTAAGATGCGGCGAGGATGTAACAGACATTTCCCGCAGGACCTAAGACTCCTGGTGGGGGCATACCAATTGGGTTTTTTCGGTCAATACTGAGGTCCATTGACATTAAGGGATTTGTGGACCAAACAAAGAAGTTTAAACCGTGATCACTTTTTTGTGGGCAACTAGGGAAGGCTTCTTAGAATGAGTTCTAAGGCAAAATGGGTTGAAGAAAACAAACTAAACTTGCTGCTGTATTGTATTGGATATGTAAGGGATGTCTGCTATGTGACTCTCTATACTATACTTGTTCTATATGTAAGGGAAGACTGCAGTGCACTGCCCTTTTTTTTTACATCTGTTGTGTGTGAGAGAATCATGTACCATTGCCACATGGACTGTGCCTTTTCTCTGACCGATGGGATATGATACTGTTCCTGTGCCTCTACTTCCTGTTGTGAATGAGGGAAACACGCACAACGTCTTCTAGTGCTGCACCTTTTCCTGGTGCTATTGACAGTTGTACAGCTGCTGCTTGCATTGTACTTGGAAGAAAGCATGCAGCCCGGCAGCCGTGATGTGAGCTTCTGCGTTTCTTTCCTATGATGTACCTGTTTTTGTGTGCGAAAAAAACGTTCATTTCTGTCACCTCTGCTGCACCTTTTCTGTCTGTAAGGGAAGCTTGAATCACTGTTGTCAATGTTGTGCCTATTCTGTCAGTGTGAGGTAAGTTTGCAGTTTTGCCTGTACAGTGCCAGTTTTCTGTGTGAAGCCGTGGCTTGCATTGGTGATGCCGGTGGAGGTCTGACTGCATGCATGTGTGCATTTGTGAAGCTGTCATGGGTACACACCGCTGCAGGAGCTTTGATATTGTCAAAGATCTTACAACAGTGGATGCAGTGAGGGTGGATGTATGTCAGGACTATATGCAGTGGTAGGTACACAGGTATATAGAAAACCGCCAACTGATTGAGTTGGAGTTAAATGCATTCATGTATTGGCTGTCGGAGATTTTATTTGCATAGTTAAACAACTTGTGATATTTTACTGCTATAATAAACAGGAAGAGGTTGGTATTCTTACGAGTCTTTTCATTAACCTGTGATATTTTGAAAATATGAAATACATTGTTAAGTCCATACATGCTCCCTGCCACAGACCTTTATTTCTGGTGTTATGATTACTGTTTATTTAATTCATAAAGTTGTGTTGTATCTTGAATCTGCAAAATTTGTCACTTAGCTCATGTATGTAACATTAACAGTACATGGATGCCTGTGCATTTTTAGGTCGAGCTTACCAGACAGCAGAGCTGTACGGTTGCAAAAGGCTCTAGGGTTGCCACTTTTCCCAGAAAAAAATACTGACCATTTGTTCATGTTTTAAGGTACTTCAAAGGGCCAGCAGGCCCGGACTGCAGTACTGGGCGTATCCCCTGCAGGTTGGAAGGGTGGGAGGCCGTTTTTTACTATTGGGGTCAATTGTGCTACTGGGGGCCGATTTTTCAGCAGTGCTTCAATAGCGACCTCTAGTAATATTATTAGCAGGCCAGCCCACTTACCTAAAGTTTCCAGCCTCCCAGGGCCATTCTCCCGCCAGTGCTTCACGTCAGGTGTATGTGCATTGCTTTTTCAAACCTCACATGACATGCTATGAAATGTAACACTACCCCAAGTGGTGTGTTTCGCTCACAGGGCCTTCAATCTGTAGTAGCGCATGTAAGTGATAACAATGACACCCCTAGTATAACCACGTTTCCCGCCCTCTCACCTTTAAAGTCCTTCCCTTGTCACCACATGATATCAAACGGCCTCTCGCTATGCAGAAATACAAGCCCAGCAAGCAAATTATTTTGGGAATCTGATAGATTATATTATCATTAGATATTGATGATAAATATTTAATACCTAATTCGATGTCAGGACTGGAGGCGAGGATTATGCTTTTTTCCTTCTTCGCTTTAATGTAAAACCAAACACAGCAACCATTAAAGCCATAAACTACATTTCCAGTGAAGACTAGGGAAAAACCTGCAAAAACTCCACAGTGCTTCTTTAAAGACTGTGATCAGTTTCCCATAATGTCCTCTGTCTCTGCCTGCTCCTCCTCTTTCTTTGCTGCTCAGCAGCCAGTTAAGTGAGCCCTTTTAAGGTCTCGCCTAGCGTCGCAGCGCATGCGCTGCTCGCTCTACGAGATCTATTGTCGTCAGGTTGTTTTCGGAAGTGGGGGGGAAGCTCCGCTTCTGCTTTTCATTTGCGCGTGTCATACTCTATGTTAACACTTTCATTTCATTTGGAGAGAGGCTTTTTGGTTCCCTCCCTGTCTCCTTTCTGGCTCACCCACCTGGACTGGATATTTGACTCGCGCACGGAGTCTCGTGTCTCTTCACCTTGTTCAACATTCATGGCGCACTTTCACTGTCAGCAGCAGCACTTTGTTTCATTCGCCTTATCCTCCCTCTGCATGGAAGTTGCCCCTTCCC
Source organism: Lissotriton vulgaris (assembly GCF_964263255.1). Lineage (NCBI taxonomy): Eukaryota > Metazoa > Chordata > Amphibia > Caudata > Salamandridae > Lissotriton > Lissotriton vulgaris. Next base: position 437,109,597 of record NC_141685.1, on the reverse strand, counting down.
TCTGCTGATAGAAAGCTGAGCCTAGTTTGGAAAGGCACATTACTATTTTGTATACCAAATTTTAACTAGAGGACCTCTTCAATTTCTGGATTCAATTTCTCACTTTCTGCTGCAGCTTTTCTTTTATTTGTTATTTTTTATTTCAACAGTCCTTGAACTCGGCAATCACTTTTTAAAATTATAAAGTGACTTCTTACAGAGGCGCCTGTTGTGCTCTGAACTTGCAAAGTTAAAGGCTAGAATTATGTCCTCCACGTGAGAAAGGTGGTGCAACAGTCCTCAATGGGTAGGATAATGAATCAGTCGTAATGGTGATAATATACGCCGCCAACTTCAGGAACCGCTTGTAAAAGGAAAGCTTCAACATTAATAAAAACATCACGGAAAAGTGTGTTCTGACTCTTGTTAAACGCATACGTTTCACAAGTGAACGATCGCCGAGAGACCAAATAGTAAAAGTGTATTTGCAGTTGGTTGCAGCTAATCTAAACGCACTCTCCGCCATGTTGGTGCTTGGCTAAGGTAAAAGGCAGGCTACTAACCAATCAGAATGAATATTCTTCCAAAGAAGAGCTGGCGTGACAAGGCGCTCGTGGAGGAGGAGGGTAAGCGACGAGTGGATCTAGATGAGCTGGAGGTGAGATGACAGTAAATACAATTGCTGTGCTTTGCAGGGGTTATTTGGTCAACGCAGACCCCCCTCCAAATCATACAAACCTCAATGGGCTCAGAAAGAGGGCGTACAACACATTGCTTTTCTTTTCTCATTCTCTCTTAAGGCGCATTAGTTGCTGTTGCTGGTATTGTTTTGTTAAATAAAATGTTATCAAGCCCATTTCTTTATACAAGGGGTATCAATGTTAGAACATTAAATGCATTCATCTACAATTGAAAGGCGGTTTCTGCCCTTCATTTGATCAGCAACTTGAAAAATTAATCCTTAATTACGCACAAAAATTTACATTTTGAATTGTGACAGTTGGCACTATGATGCGGCATCCATAAATGTGAAAGCGCTGCATTGGCGCTAGTGAACAAAAAAACATTTGCAATGCAATGCAAATTGCAATGCAAGACCTATTGCATTGCAAATGTGTGTCTTTAATATTTTATTTGGGTTGCCTTTCTTTTTTGCCAATTGTTTCATTTTCTCTTGTGTAATGTTTCGACCGTGAAAATAATTCCCCAGGTACGGTAGATGTATACCTCAGTTGTGTAGTTCCCTAATGTTAGTAAAAGTTCCCTTGTTACAAAGTTGCTTTGGATTTGGCAAATTTATTTTCTCCTTACGAGTCCATGAGCTTCAACTTTGAACTCCTTGCCTCTAGTTCCAGCCCATCAATTAAGAAAGTATTTTGTACTGCATTGGTTTAGAACATACGCATTTTGAGACTAGTTTAAAATGTAATTTAAACTGATGGAATAACAAACAGATACGTATAGTTGTAGGTGAGATTGCAGAAAAATGTAACGTTTTAACAAATGCCCCCCTACCCCAAATACATTGTAACTGTGTTCCGAGGTGTGTGACCATGCACATTCCGATGGCTCCAAAAGGAACTTCTGGAAAACATTTTCACCCATGCTGGCTCCTGGTTTCTCGCTCGTGGACAAGACCGTATGTGTGTTGTTTCAGTGACCGATCCCAGCATAAACAGTATGAAAATGGTCTCCCATGCATGCAATTCATACAGATGTGAGAGAGACACTCTGTAAACTGTAAATTGCTCAAAGTCGTCCAAATAACAATACATCAAAGGGATTAATATTCCACATTATCCAAATAAACTGTGCATTTATAAACAAAAACTAAGAGAACAAGCATTTCCAATGCAATAGGTCTAGCCTTTTAAAAACTTTGACCTATTGGTATTGTAAATGACAATGCCTTTTAATATTGCATGTTTTTTAAACACATAAATAAAAGGCATTGTCATTTAGAATGCCAATAGCTCAAAATATTGCAATTGCGAGATCTATTGCATTGCAAATGCTTGTTTTCTCTGTTACTTGTAACAATACTGTAACAATACTGCGTTTATGAGCGGTGCGAGGGTTCAGTTTGGGGGAACTAATATGGTTAATCACGGGCAGCAGCACGTCTTGTGTTTTCCTTGTCAGATTCTCTAAGTTGGTTACGGGACCGCTATAGCGCTCCTTATGCAACGTCTTCCCTCAGCATGACCGTGGTGCGGACCCCTGCCTGGTAGTGGGCGCTGTGGGGTTGCCGCGACGTTCTGGCCTGCGGTGCGCATCTCCCATCTGGCAATTCAGTCGCTCTTCGCTCGGCCCGATACTACTCGCACCTACCCAGGCTGCCCTGTAATTGCCCAGCAGAAAACTACTTTTTAGATCCTTTTGTGTGGCTGTGAGGCCCTGTGGGGCCGATAGTGGTGCTGTGCTCCGTATTCTCAATGCCATGATGGGTCAGTATTATTTAGGCCAGACTGGCTTATATGGGGACACCTTGTTCCTGGGCAGCGGTTCCCTGGTAGCATTTAGGGTGTCTTGGGTGTCCCTGTGTCAGCGCCTATAAATTGTGTGCCTCATTGGCCAATCATAGCAGTATCAGGTTCCCCCTCAGCCCATAAGCGCTCATGCTTTGCGTGCACTTTACCTCCTGCCTCACCTAGGGAGACACAGTGCTTGTTTCAGTACTCAGGCTTTCCGCCTTTTTGGTCTGTGTCATCCCATAGGCAGATTAAGGTGTTACCCTTCTCCCCTTAACATGGCACAAGAAACCTACGAGGAGGACTCCCTGGCCTACCTCCAATGGGATGATGAGTTCTATGAGGGCATTGACACCTCAATCTACAGGGCAGTAAATGGCCTGATGGCCCCTATGGAACAGCGATTGTCAGAGACAATAGCGCAGGAATGTACAAAGATTGCCCAATCTGGTTCTGCCCCTGCCCCACGGAAGGTCCCTCAGTAGGATGCAGTAGAGTTCCTCCCACCCCCCAAGAAGACGTGTGCAGAAGGGGTGGATAAGAATGCTTTAGCTCGCCTTAAACAGGCTTTCCTGGCTAAGACATCCTCTCCGTAAGTCCCGGAGGGCCTACCCATGCCCCGATGCGGTCCCTTCCCACCGCAGTTCACCACAACCTCATGAGGAAGACTCCCCAGAAGAGTCCGTTGAGGAAGCGGGCTCCTACATCTTGATGGCCAACTTCCCACCGGAATCCGTGCAGGAGGTAATTTATTTATTTATTTATTTATTTTTTATAGCAGGAGGTAATTTCTGATATGTTGGACCCGGATGATATTGTCCATCTGAGGCCGGCTGAGTGGGCACCAGCTGAGAAGGTGGCTAAGTATATGGTGGCTTGCCTGAGGAAACTACTAGAGAACGAAGCCTGCAGCCGTCTAAGAGCAGAATGTCCCAGCTCCACCTTAGAGGGGAAGGTAGCACTCACACCTGATATAGATGCAAAAATGGCCACCTTCCTGTCCAAATTTGTTAAGGACCCTAAGAAGGGAATTGACAGGTCTTGGCGTTCATGCCAGTGTCAGCTTCTGGATGCCATCGGACCAATTTTTGGACTTGGCGGAGGAAGCCAATGGCCTCCGGCTTTCTCATTGCCCCTTAAGTCCTCTCTAGGTGGGCACAGCGCACCATCTTTTTTAAGGTAAATGCTAACTGTGCCCTTTTAACGGAGTGTCGTCACTCCTTGTTGATCATGGTTGACCCCAAGATGGGGGACCTGGCCTCCTCAGAGGCAGAGGCAGTGGCACAGTGGGTTTGTTCGGCGACCCATTTGTGAAAGAATTGGGAAAGTTTGTGGCAATGTTTACGTCGCTCGATAACGCACAGACAAATATTAAGCGTGTCTTCAACCCCCGGCTTTTCCATGGGGCCAGTGGTGGCAGGGGCCCCTCAATATGGCCGCTTATCCTCTCCTTCCCTGGCAAAGGGACAAGGTCCCGGGTTTGGGCAGTATCAGACCAGCCCGCACTTCAAAAACTTTTAGCCAACAAGAGGACAACATTTCAGAGGCTGGGCAGGATACAAGGGCAGCAACAACAATACAAATGATGAGTGTCATTTCCTCAGCTGAGGGGGGATGGACTTTGTTCCTCCCAGCATGGGCTTCCATGGGGTTTGCAGACAGTCCAGGAGTTCTAAATAAAGTTTTATGGTTCCCCCTGCCAATACGTCCATCCCGCCCCATTTGTTTTTCCACCCTTGAAACAGTAATGATAGACAAAGAGGTGTAAGCTCTCCTTCAGAAAGGAGCCATCTGCCACTCTGTGATACACCCCAAGGGATTTCTCAGCAACCTCTTCTTGGTCGACAAGTTTGATGTGGCCAAAGGATGGTGATCAACCTCAGAGATTTCAATGAGTGGCTGGTGTATCGCCACTTCAAGATGGAGGGTATCCAAATCCTCAGGGATGTGCGGCTATCATCCGACTGGATGATGCGCCTGGACCTGAAAGATGCTTACCTGACCGTCCGAATTTTTACCCCTCACCGTCGCTTCCTCCAATTCCTCTGGCACGGCTAGGCCAGCGAGTTTCTCACCCTGCCTATCGGTTTCTATTCAGCCCCATGATGCTTCGCTAAGGTCTTCAAACCAGCGGTGGAGTTCCTGCGGGCTCAGGGCATTCAGCCTATCATCCTAATTGGACAATATGCTCATTCTAGCGCTGTGCCCCTCGAGGATGAGGGCGCATCTCCGGTCGGCGATCAACTTATTGCAGGGGTTGAGGTTCGTGATAAACAAGAAGTCTCTTCTCAACCAGACCCAGAAATCGGTCTTTCTAGGTTTCGTCATAGACTTCACCTCTTCTTCCTTGAGTCTTCCCTCTTGAAAGGTTGTGAAAATATGTAACACGATTCGCCAAACATTGACCAAACGACATGCGTCATTGAGATAGGTTGCACGCCTAGTGGTCCTCCTCTCCTTCTCGATTCATGCGATATTTCCCGACCCATTGCACTATTGGGCCTTACAGCACCTGAAGACGCACCATCTAAGGAGGGGACTCACGTATTTGCAAGTGGTCCCACTGACGAACGAGGTCAGACAGGAGTTGGAGTGTTGGCTCACTCATATGGAGGCCTGGAATGGGAGAGCTATCTTCAGATACAACCCCAACTTGGTGATAGAGTTGAATGCCAGCAGGTCATGCTGGGGTGCCCAGTGTGGGCATTTTTTCCACTGGTGTAAGTTGGTCACCTCAAGAGGAGCACTTGCACATAAATTGTCTGGAGCTCCTAGCAGGGTTGTTCCCAGGCCGGTGCTGGACCAAGGACCGAATCCAGTCCTCTGTGCTTTTCAAGATGGACAATGTCTCTGCGGTGAGATATATCAGTCACCTGGGGGGTACAGATCCTGCACCCTGGTAAACATGCCGAAGGAGTTTTGGAATTTCTTGCTGGACAACCAGGTGCCAGTAACGACAACGGGTCGGGACATCCAGGTGGCGGATTGGCACCCCGACACCAGCATTTGGAAGCTGGACCCTCATATTTTCCAACTGTTGTTCGACAGGTGGGGTCCTTTTTTGATCAACCTGTTTGCTTGCCGCCTCGATCACCAGTTGTCATTGTTCTTCACTTGGAGGCCAGACCCAATGGCGGAGGCGACTGACACTTTCCTCCAGGAATGGAACAGACAGAGGGGTTACATTTCCCCCCCTTTTCTCAATGATCAACCAAGCGTCAGCCTTGGCTCGCAGGCAGAGGGCGAACTGGGTACTAACGCCACTTTGGGGGTCGCAAGGATGGTTTCCTCATGGCGTGGCAGATTACAGGCAGAGGTGGAGACTCCAAGCCTTCGAGCCACTCTGGGTTCCTGCTGTCCAGAACATGGGCAGACAGGACAACCACGCTCTATCGATCCTTATGGACAAGATAGGTATGTTGGTCTTTGCGAACGGAAGTGGATCCCTTAGGATCGGATCTTATTCACGTTCTCAATGTTCTAGGGAGTTTGGCGGAGGAGGGATTGGCATACCTTTCAATCAATGCAGTACGGTCTGCCATCTTGGCAGGGCATTTCCCGGTAGATGGCGCTCCAGTGGGAAAACACCCATTTGTTTGTAGCTGCTCAAGGGTATCCATTTGTACCTCCCTCCAGAACCGCGGTATGTATCACTGTGGGTTGTCAACTTGGTTTTGAATCTATTCTTGACATGGCAACCAAACCAGTTCTTGTCCTGGAAGGAGATTTTGGTGAAGTTGGCAATGTTACTATGCTTCATCTCGTGCAGAAGGGTTTCAGACGTGCAAGCCTTGGATATAAGGACTAGAGCATTTTCTCCTGACGGAGTGACTTTTACGATAAATAGACAAGCCAAGATGAATACCCTCACTACCTCTTCCAGCCTTCACTGATTCTCCCAAACTCTGTGTGGTTAAATGTCTTAGGGCCTACGAAGAGATAACAGAGGAAGTCCGCCCTCTGGGAAAGTGACAACTCCTTATTGCACTCAGAAAGCCGGACAAAACGGTGCCTTTGCCCACGATAGCCCACTGGATTAGATGGGTAATGCAGGAGGCTGATATTGACACAAAGGTTTTCGGAGCACATTCAGCAAAGGGGGCAATGGTCTCAAAAGCGTTTAGCTTGGGTGCACGATTGAAAGACCTCCTGAGTGCCTCAGACTGGTCTTCGGACTCAACTTTTCAAAGGTTTTATTTTAAACCAGTGCTGAATGTAGCCCAGGTGGTGCTAAGTAAGCTTGGAAGGAGCATAATCCTCGACTTCGGTCCTGACATAGAATGAAAATGTGCCTAGCTCAATTGAAAGGTAAGTTTCAATTCTTTTAAGGACAGGGAGGTGAGGATTATCCCACCCAGCAACCAGGAGGGAAGCAGACCTGCCCTTAAGGGAGTAAGTAGTATTTTTTGCTTCGAGTGGATATGTTATGACATTTTTGTTTTACCTGGTTAAGTTCTGGAGTTTTAACTGGACTGACTGTTTCAACTGTTGTATGAAGAGTTGGTTTACCAAGTTACTGTGGATGGTAGCTTTGCAGGAATCTATGGGTCGAAACAGGGCACAAGATGGAAGATGGCGGCGTGATTCGCACAAAGTAAGAGGAGGAGCAGGCAGAGACAGAGGACGTTATGGGAGCCTGATCAAGGATATTAAAGAAGAACTCTGGAGTTTTTGTTGTTTTTTCCCTGGGGTTCATGGGAAATGTAGTTTTGTAGTTTATGGCTTTAATAGCTGCTGTGTTTGGTTTTATATTAAAGCGAAGAAAGAAAAAAAGCATATTGCTCGCTTCTGTGTCCCTAATAGAATTGCAATTTACATTCACTTGAGTTAGGCAGATTTTTATTCCTGTGAGTAGCTCGTATCAGCTGCTGCATAATTATCTGCTGCTGGAATCTGCCCACACTGTCACTGCCCTGAGAGACGAAGGTGTTCTCATTGGGGAAGAGGGGGCAGCACAGACCAATGTCTTCTGGGTTGTGTGAAAAAGGCCGCTTTATTGAAACAGGTCCACATTACAACATAACCTGGGCTTTTGCCTTACAAAACTATAACCTCATCATACATCCTTAACCACCTACTATAAACTATCCCCCACCCCTAAATTAATCCCCCGAGAATAACTTCAAACCTGAATAACGTACTTGCATCAGAGCAGCTCAACTGTAAGTGAGACCTCTAAAATCTGTTCGCTTTTTCTCTCTCAATTACCCTTTGAACCTCATTGAACTTCCTACCTAACCTTGAAGTTCCTATGTTGTCCTGGCATTAACCCACCTGTTCCCCTTCAGGCTGAACTGCCGCTGAGAAACAGTAAAATTCTGTAAATCATGGCAACTTCACAGCCCACTGCAGCCCAAAGGAAGGTGGGAAGCATCCCCTCTCCCCAGCTCCCTCCTTACTCTGCGCCAAGCCAGCCCTGGCCTTCACTATACTGGAAGGGAAATGTCCAGTGTCACTCACCCTAAAGATTTGCCAAAGCCAATTTAATCTGGGGCAAGTAAAGCTCCATCCCCAGGAATGACAAATACACACCGCCCCCCTTGAAAAATGCAATGTCGTCGTACCTGAGATCCAAATGAACTATCCTGCTGATCCAGTTGTCCCTGCAGAAAACTCGCATCTCTTTGTTTAATTTCTTTCTAACCTTGTCTATGACGGACGGTTTCACCACCTCGCGCCATACTCTCCTGGGGAAAAATTCCATCCACATGATGTGACAGACTGCCCAAAGGTTGTGAATCTACCTTAAACCAACCTTCATTGCCTTAATAAGCACTAGGTTTTTTTTGCACGACCATGCCATTCTACCCCAAGTGAATGATGAGCACATATGGACATCTCCTGCACACTAAAAGCTTGTTCAAACATGGAATGAGCTCTCTCCACTGCATACCCCCTCTCTCTAACCAGGAGATAGAGTAAAAGTCCTTATTGAAACCTATATTGATGCCATGACTGCGCTCAACCCACTTAACGAAAGAGTGGCCCACAATCCATAGTTTCAATCCCGGGACCAGAAACTTAAAAAGAAACAAAGTTGACAACCTGCTGAAGAAAGAAACGGGTTTTAGTAGGCAGGAAGTGTTGGTGCTCAAGCACTATTAACGTTATAATCAGTAATAAGTATTCAGTATTAGCAATGGTGCTGGCAGGGAGGGGAGACCCTCAAACCCCTCAATTCGTGTGGATCACGCCACACAATCACAAATGAACTAAAGTCCTGCACACTCAAAACACAAAAACACCAATGTGTAAGTAAAAGTTCTGGAGATGAAGAAAACCATCCAACATCGGTAGTATCATCTGGAGTTTTTGTTCTCACTTTTTAATAGGTCATCAGGTAGAGGTTATACACAGCCAGCCGACACGTGTTTCATTGTAGAAAAAGGAAAATTTCTACAACTCCTCAGGGCTGGGAAATAGAAAAAGATGACCTAAGAACAGGGCATGGAAATCCATGTCCACAGCAATACAAATAATACCCCATATTTGGTGGCATGTTAAGCTACCGTCACCCAACACGCGTGGAGACCACAAGAGAGAGATTCATACTGCCAATATTACTTAACAACAGAAACATAGCTTGACAGTAAAGGCCTAATGCTCAGCATTCGTGTCAGCCCAGTGTCGGAAAAAGAAAAAAGGATAAAAGATTTTTTACAATTAAACTAGAAAACATGTAAATGCACATTATAGTGAATGATTAGCACACTCCGAGTAATACCCAAGTGACTAAAATACATTCCGTGTGTAGGATCTGTATGGTACCTTATTGGCTGGATTCAAAGTAAGGTAGGCTAAAGAAAAAGAGGGAGAGAAAGGGAAAGAGGGAGGGGGAATTAATAAAAAGAAGCAAGATGCGAGGTACCCAGTTGCCACCCATGCTACTTTATGTACTGCACAAGGCAGTGCTTAATTTGTAAAAAAATAAGTGCAGGTGCTGAAAATTTTGCCAAGGAGGCAACCGCTCACGTCTTCCTGCAGTGAGCCCCACTTTCAACACTCTCACTGCCTCAGTCTCTATCTTCTAACCTTGATCTGTAGTCTGTCCCCTATGTCTTTGCTCTAAGAGTCTATCCTCTCACCGCTCTAATTGTTTTCTATCACCTTTGTCACACTCTGTATTTCTGATTTGCATTCAATTCATTTTAGCCCTGCCCTTTTTTCTCTTCACTTTTATCCATGCTCTGCTCTCTCTCCCCTCGATCTTGGCTCTTTACTATCACTCTTTAACAGTGATTAGCTGTGTCTCCATTTTATCATTTGTCTGCTTTTTTTTCCCTTGTCCTGTCTTCCACATTCTTTCATTCTATCTTCTCTCTTTTTAATGCTCTCTTCTTCACATCATGGCTGCTTTCTCTTTGTATCTGATTTGCTCTCCTCCTTTTCTTCTACTTTCCTCCGTTTTATCTCTCTCCTCTCTTGTTGTTTCTTCTCCTCTCTTGTTGTTTCTTCTCCTCTGTTGTCTTTCATCTCTAACACTGCTGCTGCCTGTGACCCCTGTCGTCAGCCTGTACATGTCCCTGCTATTTTAAACTCTGCGTTTTCTTGTTGTCATTCCTGCAGAAGCAGAAGATGATGTGTTTTACTTTCTTACCTACACACAGGGTGCAAAATCAAAATGTACACCAAATGAAAATGCTTTTTTGCATATATTAATCAGTGTGGTATGACTGGGTTTATTGCGGAGCAGGCGGCTGCACCTGCTCAAAATAAGCACTGGCATAAGGTCCGAGAAAAGAGTTTGCCTTTTTTGGAATAGAACATATTCCAGTTAACATCAGGGGTGGGAATAGAGAATTACACCTCAGACGTCCTGAAGCAATGTGGGTTATGAGGTTACATTCAGTTGAGTGGGGACTCAACAGTGACTCTGAAATGCAGTACTTCTTGGGAGATTAGTACCTATGATGAGACTAACTGTGGCTTTACTAATCACCTAGATCTGTGACACTTAACCCCTTAGGTGGGCCATTTGCGGAGCTTATAGTATATGTTGCCAAATATTATTTGAGATGAGACTGATATGGGCTTTGACAATCAGCGGGATATGTAGCATGAAGCCCTAAAACTGATATTGTGGACCACATGCGTGGAGTGGAGTAGATGTTGTAAAATCTCACGCTGGTAGCATAACTATAACAAAAGATTTTAATTGCAATGTCATCTTTACATTTTCCTACCTTCTTTCTCTGTCCTAAATCTGTCTAATTAATCTAGATTAACTACCGATACATTCTACCAACTGCATCCTCTTTGGACTTCTTTCTAATGACTAAGTCCTTTTGAGGCTATGGCTCGCCCTTCGGTCAGTAGCTTTAGTGCTTAGATCCCTCTACCGGGGTGTTTGTGCTTATATTTGGCATACCGCTAATATTTTGAAAATAAGTCCAGGGCAGTGTGACTTATCATTTCTTCTTTGGACTTCCCTATTTTACGAGGTCCTTTTTTGGCTGCACTCCACACTTCAGTCATTATTGTGGTGTCCTTAATTCTTTTTTCTTTGAGATGTTTATTCTAACTACCATATCATTATTATTATGGTAATAAGTACAGGGAAGTATGACCCTCCTCTTCCTTCCCCTACTGCGCTTCTCATTAGTTATATACAATATAGTTTCCATTCTAGACTCCTTTAGACGGGGGCCATTTCCTCCTAATATGTTGTCCTTATAATAGGTACTATACCGATACAGCACAGCTTTTTCCCTTAGTACTGGTGGTCTTCTCATTACGAGGTTCTATTCTTTCTATTATGTTGACTTTTTAATAGTTTTACATTTATATATGCTCCATCTGGGGCTTTGACCAAATTGGTTTTTATATTAAAATATGAGGGTTTGGGCTTGTTTCTCCAGGGAGATTTCTTGTCATTTTGCATTTTATAATAGACCGCTCACGAAGTTTCACTCTGTGCACCCCTTTTGTTCCTTTTACTGAGTAAATTTTGTTAAGTAATAAGTTTCACTTTTATCGGCTTGTAGCATTAAATATCCCGTTTTCGCTCAACTTAGACCGTTTACCCTACGTTTATTGTAATTTAATGATATTTGGTTATATATTACCCACGGGACACTACTGGCTTCTTTTGTGTTTATTTGCCATAATAGCCTCACTCGCGGGTTTCATTTCACGTTCTAGTCTCTTGTTGACGTAACGTCTGAGAGAGACTCTGCCGGTTATACATCACCCGTTTTTGGTTGCGCTATCTAGTTGTCGATTTGAGTTTACAATATATATACTTCCGTTCACAGCAATTGCTGTTCCGGGTTAGGACGCCAGATAGTCGAGAGCGGAGCATCAATTCTGTGAGTACTCCCTAGACCTACTATCGCCATGGATTTTGGGACCGCTATTCTCATGAGCATTTATTTGTACGGGGTATCATGACCCAATTACTGATGCGTTGGCTTTGTTTTCTTGCCCTTCCCTCAGAGCCGTGACACGCACGTACTCGTGCCTCACCTGGAACAAGCCGGTTCTCCATTCCAGATACCTTGCCACCCTACAATATAGGTGAGCGGGTTCCTTTTTTACTGCATTTCACTATACTGTAGTCTATTTTTGCCATTAATAATTATCTTAGGCCCTTTTCCCTGATGCCCGTCTTTCTTTGTATTTAGGTGCAGGACTTGATCCGTTTTTTCTGTTACATAGGACTCGTTTGAACTGGCGCCCTGTTACTGTAGGTGATATTGCCAACAGGGTGAGATCCCCTTGCACTGTATCTGTCATGAATCCTCTATCCATGTAAGATAGAGAAACTAGCTTCCTATTAAAAAACCAACCCCAATCCCGTGCACCTGCACGACCGTTATGAATGTGTGGTGCTTTTAATATTCATGTGTATTCTGCCTTTGTGATATGATGTAATACTCTACATATTGGTATCCTAGTACTTGCATGTTGTCACGAGTGTTAGGTAAGGGTTTTTGTTTCATTGCGAGGTTTCTGTGAGAGGTCTTATTTGTTTTACTTGAGCAGCTAGCACACGCATCTATTTGGTGCATTAGGAGCGGCTCTAAAGGTTTTGACACGCATCTATTTGGTGCGCGAGGTGCCGCTTGTTCTGCGCGTGTTCTGCGCGTGTTCTGCGCGCATGGATTTCTTCATCAGCAACCCTCGGCTGCTAGCGTGCACTACTTTCCTGGGTGCGGTCTCTATTTAAACCGCACCCAGGCTTCTGGAACCCGCTTTGCCTCGCGGATTTTCAGGAAGAGACATCGCGTCTGAAGACCTCTTCATCTTGCCTCGCCTGGAAGCCCAGATTTACACTCCGGTTTGTCTCCAAGGGGATAACGAGCATTTCCTGTCACCTGTTTTGGAAAAGATCTTCAGAAACAAGATAAGTACTTTTGTTTAACTAAATAAATGGCGCTTATCGCAAGAAAGTAACCAAAGTTAATCCTCAAGACTTTGAAGCTGAAAATTGCAAACTTGGGACCAATCATTCTTGAAGAGTTGAAAAGCGAAAGTTACAAGGAGAAACCTATTTCCTAATGTTTTTTCTGAAGTATAGTGTACCGACCGAATCTGTAATTTTGTGTCTTAATGTAATTTGATTGTTACTAGAACTTATTGTACTGTGTTCAGTTTTGATAAAGGATAGAACACTTCAAGAAGGTATTGAAAGTGTTCAAGCTTCAATAACAATCTTAAAATCAAAGGGAAGGTGTTGCGCAGAATCCCCTTAAAGATATCTACATAGGGAAGGGTGTCTTCTTTTCTTTTTGTGTAGTCCACAGGTTGGTGCACAAGTAGAAGAAGGAGCATTATCGGGTCGTCAAGAAGACTTTCACAAGTACGTTCCAGATAGAGGAAGGAGTTCATATATTACTGTTTATCAAAAACCTTTGCTAAGTGATATATTTGTTTTGCTTTCAGGCCTGCTAATTCCTGCCCCTCAAGACTGAGCTTCATCTTTCCCCCCGACGACACCTATCCAAAAGAAATACTGGACCAAATCAGAACCTTGCTGATTGCAGGTAGGAGACTTGTAAAATAGGTTAAGACAAGCCTTCTAGGGGAGGGTCAAGGGAGGTAGTTTAAGAAAGTTAAGGAAAAAGCCCTGAGTACTATTAACGTCCATCCTGCTTGTTGTTTCGCAGGTCAACAGCAAGACAACGTCCTCATCACAACGTCCAGTACCGGCCTCCTTCCTTTAAGTCTAAATCTAATCTAGCTGTAATTTGAGATCAGTAAGTTTATAATTAGACTTTTTGGAAGTTTGGTCCCTTGCGTCTCTGCGAAATCTTCTACGTCATCCAAGAGATTCCTGGTCCAGCCCAAGGTAAGGGACGCAGTAGCTTGACCTTGACAGAAGGCAAAGCCCAAGAAGATCATTTCGCCCAGACGCAATGGACCAAGTTACGTTACAGGATGTAGCAGCAGTCCTTCAGGAATTAAGGGAGGAAAATGCTTCTTTGAAGAGAGATATTTCTATTTTACAATCTACTCTTCAACAGAAACCAATTTTAAAACCAGCCACGTTCCTTGTGGAATCCCCGGAGGGAGAACCCCAAACTCAAATCCAGGTTGTGACTCCCACACCTACTCCCTTAGCCCAGCCAGAACGATTTTATGGGGATTGTAACAAGTTCTCCGTATTCTTACAGCAGTGTCATTTACACTTCTTGGCAAAAAAGACCGCTTTCCCTGATGACTCTTCTAAGGTAGCCTTTATGTTGTCCTATTTAGGGGGAGATGCTGCTCTGTGGTCAGTTCCGTTAGTAGAGAATGATGACCCTATTTTATATAATTTTCAAAATTTCGAACGTGCCTTAAAGAAAATATTTGCTAAACATGTTTTTGTACAATCAGCAGATAATGAGTTACTGAATCTAAAACAAGGAACGTCAGATCTGCTTTGTTATATCTCTCAATTCAATCGATTGGTCCTGGAAGCAGGTTGGCCTTATGACAAAAGAGTTTCGATCTTCTACAGAGGATTGAGGGATGATCTAAAGGATATGGTTACCCAGATTTTGGAACCACCAGAAGATATCAATGAGTTCATTGATTTAGTAGTAAAGTTAAATCATCGCCTCTCAGAGAGAAAGGGAGAGAGAGGTAAGGGTGACAATAAACTTTTTCTAGCTAAAGAAAGAAACTCGTCTTCTCGAGACTCAGGTTCTAAGTTAGATTCAGTTGAGCCTATGCAAATAGGCTCGATTAGAGGTCCTTTGTCCAAGGATGAGAAGGATAAAAGGAGGAAGTTAAATCAATGCCTCTATTGTGGCAAACCTGGTCACTTTGTTAGAGATTGTCCCACAAAACCAGGGAAAGGAAAGAGTAAGCCTTCAGAAGTAGCCTTAATTCATGAAGAGTCGGTAAACTAACAAGCTCGGTGAATAATGAGGTCGGTTTATCGAGTGCAGTTTCTAGTTTGGCCTCAGTACTCCCTCCAATTGGTTGGAAACACTTATGCATTATAGTAGAATTACGGAGCCTCAGTCAACCCACAGCCCCGAAGAAGGTAGAGGCAATTATTGATTCAGGAGCTACAGGTAACTTTATCGATACACATTTTCTCTCTCAGTTAGGATTTAGATCTATCCAAAAGACTCATTCTGAAATAGTCAGAGCTGTGGATGGTAAAGAATTGACTTCTGGACCAATTATTCGACAAACCGAAAGTTTAGAAATGGACAGTTCACCCGTACATAGAGAAAAGATTCAATTTGATATAATTGATGCCCCTCAGTTCAAATTGATCTTAGGAATACCTTGGTTGGTTCATCACAATCCACTAATAGACTGGGTTACTAAAACCATCACCTTTTCTTCAGACACATGTACAAGAAATTGTTTTCAACACGAAATAGGAAGAGACGTGATTCAAGGGTTTAATTTTAATACAGAAGCTACTAGTGTATTGGCTTTGGAGGGTGTTCCTTCAGAATATTCTGACCTTCTAGATGTCTTTGATAAGAAAAAGGCTAACACTTTACCTCCTCACAGGGACTTTGATTGCAGAATTGACCTTGTCCCTGGAGCAACTTTGCCCTGTAGTAGGATATACGCTCTTACCGAAAAAGAAAATCTTCATCTTAGGGAATATCTTAATGAATATCTCGCTAATGGTTTTATTCGTCATTCTAAGTCTCCTGTATCTTCTGCTCTTTTTTTTATTCCGAAAAAAGGAGGAGAATTACGCACGTGCATCGATTATCGAGCTTTGAATAACGTGACCATAAAAAATAGATATCCCCTGCCTCTAATTCCTACACTGTTGGATCAGGTTAAAAAGGCTACCATTTATACTAAATTGGATCTCCGTGGAGCATACCATCTAGTAAGAGTCCGGAAAGGCGACGAATGGAAAACGGCTTTTCGCACAAAATTTGGTTTATTTGAGTATCAAGTTATGCATTTCGGACTCTGTAATGCTCCAGCCGCATTCCAATTTTTTATAAGTGAGGTTCTACATGAGTTCATTGATGTTTGTTGTGTGGTTTACATTGATGACATTTTAATCTTTTCCAATTCCAAAGAAGAACATGTACAGCAAGTTCGTGCCATTCTGAAAATACTGCTTTTAAATTCCTTGTTCGTAAAATTGGAGAAAAGTCTGTTTCACGTTTCAAGAGTGGAATTCCTTGGTTATATCATCAGTCCCAAGGGGATAGAGATGGACCCAAAAAAGGTTGAAGCTGTCGAATCTTGGCCTAGTCCCACATCCGTGAAACAGGTTCAAAGTTTCTTAGGATTCGCGAATTTTTATCGTCGCTTTATTCAAAACCTTTCTCAGATCATAACTCCAATAACTAAATTGCTGCGAAAAGGGGTTAAGTTTGATTGGTCCAATTTAGCTGAAGAAGCGTTTCAAAATCTAAAGAAAAAAATTATTTCAGCCCCCATTTTAAGTCATCCTGACCCCAATCAGCCTTTTATAGTTGAAGCAGATGCTTCTCATTTTGCTTTGGGAGGAATCCTTTCACAAAGGAACTTTAACACAGGACAAATGCACCCAATCGCTTTTTATTCAAGGAAACTGTCTAAGCATGGGCGGAAAATCCGTTTCGCTCGCGGATTTTGCGGATTTTCGGTAAATTCGCAATCCGCGAGATTCGCGAATCTCCCGCCAAATCCGCAAATCCGCGAGCAGCGGATTTTGCTCGCACTGCTCGCACTGTTCGCGTGAGTTCGCGGCTTCCCAGTACAACTTCGCGCCCCGCGAATAAGTGCAAAATTGCAGAAATACGATCTTAGCAAAACTGAAACTACTTACCAGGTTCAAAAGTTCAGGCTCATCATTAGTAGCCATTTCCTGTAGTGCTTCCTGAGGGGCCCCTCCAGAGTTCAGTTGCCAGTTGCAACTATTATGTGACCCTGCTCTGAACCTCAGAATAGTTACACATATGCCACAAAGGTCCTGAATTACAGCTAAGGGAGACAAGCAGGAGCCAGGCTGGAAGTTCAAATCCATTAATCAGCCCCTAATTCATTATTGTCAGTTGGGGCAGGGCAGGTGTTGTAACTAATTTTGCAACAATGAAAGCACTTAGCAAGTGCAAAAGATCACTAATCAGGAAGCACTAAGGCAGCAGGTGCCAGCTAAAAAAATATTCTGTGACACATTAATCAGCCCCAAATTAATTCAGGTCACTTGAGGCAGGGAAGGTGTGCTTGCGTTGCCACAATAATGTACACTGACTGGACAACCAGAGGGTGCTGTGATGAAACAGAGGGTGGCATGGGTGGGCCAGAGGGTGGCATGAGTAGTCAGAGAGTGGCAGTGGTGACAGAGAGTGGCAGTGATGAAGAAGAGTGTCCCAAACAGGCTGGACACGTAGAAACAACAAGTTCGCGAAACTTGCGACCCGACAGGTAAGTTCGCAATTTGCGAAATTGTACAAAACCCTCGCGAACTGGCAGAAACCCACGCAAACACACAAAAAAAAAAATCCGCAAATTCGCGAGAATTCGCGGATTTTGCGGATTGCGAGTTCGCAAATCCGCAAAATTCGCGAACGCGAGATTCGCAAAATTCGCCCATGCTTAAAACTGTCTGAAGCTGAGCAAAATTATGCTATAGCAGACAAGGAACTCTTGGCAATAAAAGCAGTTTTTGAGGAATGGCGCCACTATTTGCTAGGTGCACGTCATCCTGTAACCATTTATACAGACCACAGAAATTTACAAGCTTTGAGATCAGTAAAGGCTTTGTCTCCTAGACAACTAAGATGGTCAATGTTTTTTAGTGATTATGATTTTATAATCACATACAGACCTGGAAAAGAAAATCTAAAGGCGGATGCCTTGTCTAGGATGCTTTCAGGCTAGTGTAACCATTGGTGATGTGATTTCTGAGATAAAAGAAGAGATGCAAGTTAAAGGCATAGATGCATGGAAAAAGAACAGTCTTATTTGCAAGAAAAAGAGGGGTTGGTTTATGTACACGACCTGATTTTTGTACCCACAGATCCCTTACGAAGAAGAATCCTTCACTTACATCATGACACAACTTTAACTGCACATCCAAGTATAATTAAAACTTACAAATTGATTAAAAGAACCTTTTGGTTGCCTTCTATGTTCAAAGATGTAAAAACATTTGTTGAAACATGTAGTATATGTATCCAAAATAAACCCTCTCATCAATCTCCAAGTGGGTTACTAACTCCTCTTCCCATTCCACCTCATCCATGGCATACCATCTCTTTGGATTTCATCGTAGAATTACCAACCACTAAAAAAGGTTTTACAACCATCTTAACTATAGTGGACCAATTCTCTCGAATGGCTCATTTCGTTCCTTTAAAGAAATTACCGAGTGCCTTGGAATTGGCACATCTTTTGATTACCAATGTGATTAGATTGCATGGAATTCCGTCAGTGGTAATTTCAGACAGAGGTTCTCAATTTGTGTCCCACGTCTGGCAGAAATTGAGTTCATTGTTGAATATGGAAATCAAACTTTCATCTAGCTATCACCCTCAAACAGATGGTTTGACAGAACGTACCAACCAGATTATTGAGCAGTTTATTCGATGTATGTTACAAAATTCAGACGAAGAATGGTCTGATTTACTGAGTCAACTGGAATTTGCCTATAACAATGTTGATCATTCCTCCATTGGAATGTCTCCTTTCTTCTGTAACCTAGGTTTCCATCCCAAAAGTTTCCCTAATGATTTAAAAGGAAAGAATGAAGTTCCGGCAATTTCAGATTACATATCTAATTTGTCTTCCATTCAAGATCTAGCAAAATACCATTTGGCTCAGGCTAAGGAAAGTCAAAAGAGGTTTGCTGACGAACACAGATCTAAACAACCTGATTACCTGCCTGGAGATAAGGTCTGGTTGAGTACCAAGAATTTGAAAATAAAAGGGAACAGAAAATTCAATCCTAAATTCATAGGCCCTTTTTCAATTGATAAGGTAATAAACCCAGTTTGTGTCAAATTGATTCTTCCTTCAAAATACCAATTTCACCCGGTATTTCATGTATCCCTTTTGAAACCTTTCCATCCTCAGACTCGCTTTGTCCAGCCTCCGCCCTCTATTAGTATAGAAGGTCATCCAGAATTTGAAGTAAAAACAATTTTAGATTCAAAAAGAGTTCGGGGAAGACTTTTTTATTTAGTGGATTGGAAGGGCTATGGACCTGAAGAAAGATCTTGGGGACCCTTAGAACACTTAAAGAATGCACCTAATATGGTAAGGACTTTTCATCTTAAATTTCCTGAAAAGCCTAAACCAATCTCACCAGTCTTGGGAGGGATTTTGAGAGGGGAGTACTGTCATGAATCCTCTATCCGTGTAAGATAGAGAAACTAGCTTCCTATTAAAAAACCCACCCCAATCCCGTGCACCTGCACGACCGTTATGAATGTGTGGTGCTTTTATTATTCATGTGTATTCTGCCTTTGTGATATGATGTAATAATCTACATATTGGTATCCTAGTACTTGCATGTTGTCACGAGTGTTAGGTAAGGGTTTTTGTTTCATTGCAAGGTTTCTGTGAGAGGTCTTATTTGTTTTACTTGAGCTGCTAGCACACGCATCTATTTGGTGCATTAGGAGCGGCTCTAAAGGTTTTGACACGCATATATTTGGTGCGCGAGGTGCCGCTTGAAGGATCTGACACGCACGTGTTCTGCGCGCATGGATTTCTTCATCAGCAACCCTCGGCTGCTAGCGTGCACTACTTTCCTGGGTGCGGTCTCTATTTAAACCGCACCCAGGCTTCTGGAGCCCGCTTTGCCTCGCGGATTTTCAGGAAGAGACATCGCGTCTGAAGACCTCTTCATCTTGCCTCGCCTGGAAGCCCAGATTTACACTCCGGTTTGTCTCCAAGGGGATAACGAGCATTTCCTGTCACCTGTTTTGGAAAAGATCTTCAGAAACAAGATAAGTACTTTTGTTTAACTAAATAAATGGCGCCCATCGCAAGAAAGTAACCAAAGTTAATCCTCAAGACTTTGAAGCTGAAACTTGCAAACTTGGGACAAATCATTCTTGAAGAGTTGAAAAGCGAAAGTTACAAGGAGAAACCTATTTCCTAATGTTTTTTCTGAAGTATAGTGTACCGACCGAATCTGTAATTTTGTGTCTTAATGTAATTTGATTGTTACTAGAACTTATTGTACTGTGTTCAGTTTTGATAAAGGATAGAACACTTCAAGAAGGTATTGAAAGTGTTCAAGCTTCAATAACAATCTTAAAATCAAAGGGAAGGTGTTGCGCAGAATCCCCTTAAAGATATCTACATAGGGAAGGGTGTCTTCTTTTCTTTTTGTGTAGTCCACAGGTTGGTGCACAAGTAGAAGAAGGAGCATTATCGGGTCGTCAAGAAGACTTTCACAAGTACGTTCCAGATAGAGGAAGGAGTTCATATATTACTGTTTAACAAAAACCTTTGCTAAGTGATATATTTGTTTTGCTTTCAGGCCTGCTAATTCCTGCCCCTCAAGACTGAGCTTCATCTTTCCCCCCGACGACACCTATCCAAAAGAAATACTGGACCAAATCAGAACCTTGCTGATTGCAGGTAGGAGACGTGTAGAATAGGTTAAGACAAGCCTTCTAGGGGAGGGTCAAGGGAGGTAGTTTAAGAAAGTTAAGGAAAAAGCCCTGAGTACTATTAACGTCCATCCTGCTTGTTGTTTCGCAGGTCAACAGCAAGACAACGTCCTCATCACAACGTCCAGTACCGGCCTCCTTCCTTTAAGTCTAAATCTAATCTAGCTGTAATTTGAGATCAGTAAGTTTATAATTAGACTTTTTGGAAGTTTGGTCCCTTGCGTCTCTGCAAAATCTTCTACGTCATCCAAGAGATTCCTGGTCCAGCCCAAGGTAAGGGACGACGTAGCTTGACCTTGACAGTATCATATTATATTTTTGGCCCCTTCGTCGTTCACTTAGATTGGGTACCATGGATTGCCTCTCAGATAGAGCTCTCCTCGAAGCAATTTCCGGATTACTTTCAGACATTTTATTTAATATTAAGAATTCAGTTCGGTGTAGATTAGGAGTAGGACTTTAGGTGTAAACTGGTATGCTCACTGCAGATATGAACAGATCGAATTGCGTTCTCTAAGAATTTCTGCATTATTATGCCGACTCACATTTTATGTTAAATGTACTGGTTAGGTTGCTCAGGACCCTTGTGACATTACTATTGCTCGCAACCGGTGGAAATAATATGGACATTAGGACCCACTGTTTATCAGTGGAGTGGTGTGGCTCACTGGTTAGAGGCGGCAGACCCAGAAAGCAGAGGTCGGCCCGGGACCAGGGTTCGATTCCCGACGCGGCAGGGTCTTGGGCCATGGTCAGCGGACTTGATAATTCTCGCCTCGGTGCCTACTCCAACCATGGGTCCCACTCAGCAACTCTGGGCAATAGCTTGCTTAATCTCTACTAACGGCCCCATCAGCGCCGGGGATGCTTGTCTTCACCTTGGAGAGGCCCAGGAGGGACCATCTCACAGGGAAAGCCAGGATCGGTTCCCCAGCGGTATACAGCACCGGGACGTCCCTTTGCTGGGGCAGCTGTGCGCTTTACAAGTATACGACATTTAACGACATCATTGCCGCATAAAAATGGGGGCCCTTTTCTCTCGTGTAAATTGTAACTTTTGAGTATTGCAGCTTTTACTCAACTCTACCTATCCTTGATCAACTATCCTTCATCACACAGTATTTGATTACCCTTCCAGGTTGGAATAATCACCGGAACTGGGGTAAGAACTCACTAGCCGCTCTTCCACCAATTCTGGCTTGAGTTTGGTCGTATAGAGTTCTTTTCCTTAATTCCCCCTCCCTCTCCCTCTTTCTCTTTCACTCCCTCTTTTTCTTTAGCTTACCTTACTTTGGATCCAGCCACTAAGGTACCATACAGATCCTACACACTGAATGTATTTTAGTCACTTGGGTATTACTCGGAGTGTGCTAATCATTCACTATAATGTGCATTTACATGTTTTCTAGTTTAATTGTAAAAAATGTTTTATCCTTTTTTCTTTTTTTCCGACACTGGGCTGACACGAATGTTGAGCATGAGGCCTTTACAGTCAAGCTATGTTTCTGTTGTTAAGTAATATTGGCAGTATGAATCTCTCTCTTGTGGTCTCCACGCGTGTTGGGTGACGGTAGCTTAACATGCCACCAAATATGGGTTATTATTTGTATTGCTGTGCACATGGATTTCCATGCCCTGGTCTTAGGTCATCTTTTTCTATTTCTCAGCCCTGAGGAGTTGTAGAAATTTGCCTTTTTCTACAATGAAACACGTGTCGGCTGGCTGTGTATAACCTCTACCTGATGACCTATTAAAAAGGAAGAACAAAAACTCCAGATTATACTACCGACGTTGGATGGTTTTCTTCATCTCCAGAACTTTTACTTACACATTGGTGTTTTTCTGTTTTTGCGTGCCCAGGACTTTAGTTCAAAGTTGACAACCTGTATGTTACTCTCCCCTCAATGTATCTACAAAAGCAACCCGATGTCCATCTACCCATGTCCATGATGTGCCTAAGGCCCCATCCCCATCTCCTCCCTTCCATCGATGCCCCAAACTTGCTCGGGTCCAGGCCCACCGTACTCAAAGCTTTGCGCAAAACCTCCAGTAACTGGAAAGCCGTAACCGGCTTGCCATTGTCAGGCTGAAAAACCCTCCTCTCAACGACCACCCCAATTTGCACAGCCTCCGCTCAATGTACCGGACAAATGTCTGTGGATGGGGAATATTTCAATAGCACCATCTTCCCTACTCTCCTTTGATCACTCTTGGGCTTATATAGCCAGACCTGTATCCCATAGTCCTTGAAAAGCGCATCGTCCCAGAGTAAACCCCTACTGCCCCTGCCCTCCAAACAGTTCCAAAATCCAAAAGGCCCCAAAACTCATCCAGGTCATAATGGCCGAAAATAATACTATTTCCTTATTACCCAAGCATACTGCCTGAAGAGACTGAATCAATTTTACCCAAATGTCCCATGTTAGAGGCCTACTTTTCTGCCCCCCAGGCCCCAGATCTCTTGCCCTGCCCGCAGTTCCCCTGTGGAAGGGGCAAAACCCCATTGCCGCTTGCCCATAAAAGCAATGCCTGACAATTTTCCTGGAATGGTCACACTTGACTGCCCCTTCTGTATGAGACAGAGCATGAAATGAACTACATTCTCCACCCCCCACTCCCAAGATCTCTTCATGGCCTCCCCGCCATGGAAACTCCCCCACTGTAAATGAGACAAAGCATTCGCAACATCATTGTCCACACTGAGAATGTGTCGGGCTCTAAACGTTATATTAAATCTCAAACAATGCAATACAAACAATGCAATACAAACACATGCAGCAGCTGGTACAACTATGACTCCCTGGCCCAACTGCCTATTGACCACCTGTACTACCAACATGTTGTCCAGGCGGAAAAGAACTCTCTTGTGAGGTAGCTTTGTCCCCCAGAGTATGACTGCCACCCCCAAGGAAAAAAATTCCCGAAAAGCAATACTGCGCTTTCCCTCCTTCCATGCTTTCAGCCGTTCCTCGGTGCACCACTGTCCTTGCCATTGCAGGGCAAAATCGTAACCTCCCACTGCGTCTGGAAAAATTTGTGCACCCCTGTCAATACCTGCTAATAAAGTCTATGGAATCTCATTAAAAGACTGCAAGAAAGCCCTCCACATCTTCAAATCCTCTTTTACTCCCACCGACAGCCTGATATGATGGTGGGGTAAGGACATCCCTGAAAGGGACAAACCTAATTGTCTACAAAAAGTCCTCCCCACTCTCCCTACTCTGCATGCGAATTTTGAATGGCCCAGCAACATCTGCACTTCTTTAAAAACCTTGTGTTTGTTCAGCATTGCATTCAACAGAGTCAGCAAGTTACTCTTTTTGTCCTCAGGCAACTTGGCCTCCATTGTCATGGAATTGATCTTAATACATAAAAAGGACAACACTTCATATGGCCCACTGTCTTCTCTGGGAGAAAAGGAACCCTTAATTCGGTCATCAGTATGTGAAAGTTATCCAGCGATCCCTGGGAGACTCCAGAACCGGCAGTCCCCACAAAGAAAAATTCATTCAAATGATGCGGCATCAGGTCTTGTCCTGTGTGCCAGCTGAATAGCTACTGCATAATTGTCCTAAACATCTCAAATAGTGCACACAAAATAGAACAACCAATTGGGAGTGCTTTGTCCTCAAACTGGATGCCCAGCAACGGAAAATCAACAGGGTGTACCAGCAACAAACAGAAGGCAGACTTGCTGTTGCTCGTCGTCATTAGCACCCCATGTCCGACCTTCTCCACTAAAGCTAAGGCCACCTCCACAGAGGAATATTTCACTGTTACCTGCTTAGTCAGAATGAAATCATTCAGAGACTAACCTTCCGGCCAGGAGAGGTGCTGTATCAGCCAATACTGTCCTCGTTCCTACTTAGGTGCCACCCAAATAGGACACAAAATGAGCTGCTCCATTGGCCAGTCGTCAAAAGGACCCACCACCCTCCCCTCCTGTATTTCCTTGTGTAATTTCTCCCTATCCACCTGTGCATGCTCAGTTTCAGATTTCAGAATGGAAGCCCCGAGGCGCACCTCGGTCCTTCGTATTCTAGCCTAAACCCATCTGTGAAGCCTTCTAACAGCACCCTAGCATCCCCAGACTTGTCATACAGGAAAAGCCAAAATAAGAGTCTGTCCAATTTAATGCATGTATGAGCCCTTCACTCCAGACCCTTGTGAACCTCTACCTGACCTGAATCCCATTGCCTGCCCATATTGCTGTCCTTGATTTGGTCCTGGCTGACTACCTGAAGTCTGTTGTCAATCGCCCGCAGCAAAACTGGTTTGCCTAAACAGGCGACCAATGGGTGTCTGCCTGAACATTTCGAGCATTCATGCCAAAACTTGCAAAGATCCATTGTGTACAGACCTTTGTTGAAATCCCAGCGTGCCCCACTCTGGTTCCCCTGGCTTTATGTGCTACCCCGCCCCGGGTGGGGCACTCCTGAAAGGACTTATATACTATCGGCAACCTGTTTGCTGTAAAAATCGTTTTGTCGGAATTTCACCGGGCCCATTTGTTCTGCCACAAGACTGTGTCCAGCTTCCCCCATTGAGCCTCCTGGTAAACCGCTAACCTGGCCCAGAATTTTTTGTCGTACTGCGTCCACGCATCGCCTTCGTAATTGTGCTATGCCTTCCTAATCACGTCTAGGTACTTAAAGAGTGCTACTGACCTCTCTGGTAACTTTTCACAGTAGACACTTTCATCAATGGGAAAGCCTGCGTCCAATTTTCAATTGTCAATGGCACCCTCGGCCTCTTGGACAATTCCAACTCCTCCTCCTTAGAGCCCTCTTTGGATCTGAATTACCTATGTAAGAGTTTCAAAATCTCAACATACTGCCTTTTCCATATCTTCTCTTTGATCGACTGCATAAGATAGGCTCCCAACAGTTTGGATGTCGCCATGTACTCTAGCTTTTTGAAATTCAGTTCCTTTCTCTTCTTCTTGTCTCCTGAGTCCTGCCCGACTGCACTCCCTCCTGTCCTACCAACCCATCAGTATGCGTTTATCCCCCTTCTGGCTTCTTCTGTAGGGACCCCTCTTAGTCTGTGCGTACCGGGTAGTCCTCTGTCCCAGCTCCAGTGTCCCACATGTAGCGTCCTTTCCTTAAGCAGGCAGCCCTGCTATTGTGAAGCTCACCAACTTCTACCCCCACAGACCCCATTTTTAAGTTGGCCTCCACACTGTTCAGAGGCTCCCCAGCCTCGACCCCGACAAAGACATTAGCTTGCTGGCCTCCCTGCTGGACTGGTGCTACTTGTCCATGCATGACCAGGGTTAGTGGTTTTAATCTTATATTTCAGCTTCTTATCTGGTGCCCAGGTCAGTGCCCGCTGCTTTGGCAACATTCGCTGCAGCCAAGATTTGTCTCGCCTTGCCACCTGCTGCACATCCGGGGTTGTGCTGTACCCGCTTGTGCCCGTGATCTTGAAGTCCAACGTCAAGTTCCAGCTATGGGCCGCGCTGTCTCTTCTCCTTGGTGCAGCTGAGCTGCACGTAGTGGTCTGACCCATTAAAGAGAAACGGGATCCGGTATACTGGGTTCTGTATACCCATTAAATGTGGACTCCCCAGCCTCCTTCCTCACCCAGCTAGAGCCCGATAGCCAAGGTGGTCTACTGACCCGCCGCCTGCGACCACTGAGGCCCAATCTTGCGGCCGCTTCTCTTCCCCCTTCTGCCCTGCCTGGTGGCTTCACCGACCAAAGCTGCCGGCACTTCCAGATCTGGACCTCCCTTCTATAAGCCCCCCACTCCTCCCCATCACTCCATGCTAAGCTCTCCAGTACCTCTGCCTGATGGGGCTTGTCCTCACCCCTCCCCAGCCTCCCCTTTTGCTCTCATTAGGCTTCCCAGGGGCCCCAGCTGGACCCTCCACAAGTTCCTTTCACAGGTTGACCCTGGCCCCGCCAGGGCCCTCTCCAGCCATGAGACCTTGCCCAATTCAATATCCTTCACTTTTCCCTCCACTTGATCTTGGCCCTGTACTTGTTGGTCCTCCCCTGCTGCACCTGCCCCCACTGCCATCCACTGTTTGTAAACTTCCCTAAAATCAACCGCAGGCCAGGGCTGTTCCTGTAGCCTGCTCCTGTGAAGCTCCTTAATTCTGTCCTCCAACCCCCTTCCTCCTTCCTGCAGCCTGCCCTGTGCCTCGTGCTCTATCTGTAAACCCCCCATAGCCCTACCCTCCTTCTCTCTCTCTCTATGCGAGGCCACATTTCCATCGATGGCGGCCCTCACTTTTTCTATTCAGTGAGGCCTCCCTCTCACTACTACGGGAGGCCGTGCACTGTCCAACATCATTTTGACCCTGCAAGGCCTCTATATCCCTCTGGGAGGTCTTGCAGCTGATGCTCCTCCCTTTCTGAGCATCACGGACCCAGCGCCTGGGCATGGCCGAGCCTGCAGATGCACTTGGTTTACCGCTAGGACAGACTCATCTGTTCCCCTTCGGCTGCCCGGGGATACTCTCCTAGTACAAAATCAGCCCTTCCCACTCTCCTGCCATTGTTCCGTAGCCTGTGACCTGCGGCCTGTGCTCAGAAGCGCAGGCCATGACTGCAGCAGCCACACCACCGGCGGCCTCAAAATGTGGCCGACACCCACTGTGCTGGGCCTCTTGTTTCAACAAATTTAGCCACCCGGCCTCTGCCAGGAGGTGCATTGCTGGGCCACCTTCTCATCACCTGACACAGTTGCCATCCGGTAGGTCAGAGATGAGTGAGATGCTGCACACGTAAAGTTCTACACTTACTTATACTAAACTACAACGTTTACCCCCTCCTGGCCAAACCTGAACAAAAGCCTTTACTGAGTCGACAATAAGCTCCTAACTAAGGGCCCGATTATGATGGCCCCGAGGCGGAGGGACCGTCCGCAGGGGCAGGGTCAGCGGCGGTCCCTCCATGCAAATTATGATGTGACCGCCACCCTGGCGGTCACATCCCATATCTTTAACCTTGCGGCGGGTGCTGCTTGAAGCAGCGCCCGCCGCATGGTTAAAATTGCAGGCTTTGCATATGCGTGCACAAAGCAGCAGGCACCGCGCGGTGCCTGCCGCGTGTTGTGCATGCATACGCAGGGGGGTACCATAGGTACCCCCCATGTGCACCCCTCACCCCCCAACACCCTGGGGGCCCACAACGGGCCCCCAGAAGCAAAGGTACACACGCGTTTCCACAGCGGAAAATCCGCTGCGGAAAAGCAAATTGCAGACAACATCCCGCGGATCAGCAGCGGACGGACTTGCCGTCCACCGCTGATAACACCGGCATCCTAATGTGGCTGGTGGTGTTTTGGAGGTCCCCAGCGGTGAATCCGCATCCTCCGGGCCCGCGGTGGCTTCCGCCGGCCCGGAGGATGCGGATTCACCGCAATCCTAATGGACCCCTAAGTACCAGCCACTGTGCTACCATGACAAAAACCCATTTTCAGTCATCTGGACTGCACAACTTCCCCAAAAACCCGGGGGTCAGACCTCCCTGTGGTCAGCAGCTCCCCAAATCTCCATTCTTCCGCGACTAACTCGAAGCACAGATCAGGGGCTGGTGTGCCTGAGGCTTCGGTACAAGAAAGGTGCACATGCCAGCGATTGGCACTGTGAGTGATACTCCGTTGGTGGCTATGACTGCCACCGAATCACAATTAGCAGCACTTGGCCAGCTCTGTTAGCGGTGCACCCCGGGGCCTGAGTGGCAGCTATGGTTGAGCTGCCTACTTCTGGTATATGCTGCCTGAGTGTGTGAGATTGTTGCCGGTTACAACTTAGTTATTTTATGTATTTACCAACCCACAGGATTTCAGTTTCTGACCATTTAATGGTGCTCTACCTCCTGGCCACTGTTCTATCCGGGTAGACATCTCTTTCTCAACAAGGAGATCAAGTGAGCATTTGCCGGAGGCACAGACCTACACACCTTAGGGTCTTGTGTATGAATATATTAATGTGCTCAAAATAGGCAAGGGATTTTACACTATATTATGGTGTGTAAAGCATCTCCATTGGTATGCCACTCAGGCGCTTTGTTGATTTTGGTGCCACTATATTATGTGTTTTTTTCATATGTAGAGGCTGCTCATGTCGGTATGCTTTTGATGCTTGCACTAAACATCCCCTTTATATGTGAAACATCTCCTTTTCTGTGTCTTACGAATGTGACTGTTGTGCTGCTCTGGAACATAAGAAACTAAGGTCTCATTTTCTCACAACTTGAAGCATCAGTGACCTCTGCTCCTCACATGCACTTCTTGTGCCAGTCCAAATGAATATTGTTCAGTCACAGGTAAGATCCAAATTTGTCATTATAGATGCACACTATTTTATTTTTATGTGACTGAATTCAAACTACTTGCAGAGTGGAGGTGGTATTGGTAAGAAGTGGTGTTTATATAATGGCACGTGGTAGCCTAGCTTATGGTGACGAGTACAATGCCTCTTCTTCTTCCACGTCATCATCATTTGTAACCCCAATACAGATCAAAATGCAGTTAGCACCAGCCTCCAGCAGCATTTGCAGCCTGCTACACGACACTTACCTCACATCACTCTTCTATGGTTTTTCAGTGGTTTCCTCATTCCTTTTTTCCTTAATGCCTGTGATGAGTGAATACAACCAGCTGGATGCACCAGTTGGCATCTTCTCACACATTTATGCTGTCCAGACTGGCTCAAGCCACCTACTCACATCCAGCGTGAGCCTGATGATGCAAAGGACAAGTAGTAGGAACGTGCATGCAAGGAAAGGTCATCAGAGCAACTGACCTTTTTCATGGCCATGGGATAGAGAGCAGTGTAGAATCTTGTGTTTGTCTCATGAGGTGGGCTTTATAGTTCGCAGTCAGTAGATGGACACAGTAGAGAAAGTTGACTGAGGTCCCACACAAACTGACTAGGAAGATTCATGAGGATAACCTTTGGCTCCTGGAAGCTTGACCAAACTTAAAGGGTACTATTTCGAGATATGAATAGTGTTACATATGCTAATTATTTGGAGTCATTAAGTGTAAAGAACAGGAGTATGTGCATTCTTTACAGCTGATTTATAACTTAAGTACTCCATGTGAATGAATATGTTTTCCAGCTGCCTCCATCATGTCCTTCCCTCTCCCTCTTGTGTTTCTGTCACCTGTGTGCTTCTCTGCCGCCTGGTTCTCTTGTTTTTCCCTCTTGCCTTTCCCTCCCCCACCTTTGCTTGTATTTCTCTTTCTCACTCAAGTGCTTCATTGCTTTCCGGTCCCTATATTACTCTTTCTCACCTGTGTGATTCTTCCTTTGCCTGTTGTTCTTCCTCATGCGCTTCTCCCCACCCTACATTTTGCTTCACCATGCCCTCCATTTTGCTTCATCTTCTGCCTACTTCAACAGCCCACTTCTCCATTGCACAATTAAAAAGTAAAATGCATTAATGCTATTTATGTTTTTTAATTTACCAATCCATTTCAGATTGGTAAAGAAACAAAAGAGACCTGCGTAATTTTGTAGGTGCTCGCATACACTGGCCTCAAAATGACAAGACTGTATTGTCACACCTTTTGTCGTTTTTTCTTCTTTAGCCGTGCTGCACTGTCAACACCTATTTGTTTCGCCAGTGCATGAACATTGCATTGTTCTTTTATGCAATAAAAAATTATATCTTTTCCAAGCAGTTTATGGGTATTAAAAACAAACTATCTTCTCCAAACAGTTTAAGAGTGATCCTAGCTCAAATTATGATGAGGAAAATTTGGTACAGTGCACCGTGGATCTGTTCTTCGCAGGCACCGAAACAACTTCAACTACTCTGCGCTGGGCTATTCTGTACATGGCAGTAAACACAGAAATTCAAGGTAATGTTAATCAGAATTTAGATATGGATCACTCATTTTATCCAAGTATTTTACAGTAAGTTTGAAGGATATACATTTGTTGGATATGTTACAGAGCAGTAAGCATACATTCTGAGTTGTCTACAACAGACACTACCACACTAGCAATGTTATATATATATTTATTTTAACTCAAAACACTAGAGAAGACAGAATATGGGAACTCAAGAGAAGAAATTGAAAAATAATAATGACATGTTCATTGAAAAATATTTAGAGGGCTGTAAATTCCCTGAAAGAATATTGAACTGTTCAAACAGCATTGTATATCTGCCTTCTCAAGTTTTGTTTTTTTTGCAACTTTTATCATATTATCAATAGTCAAGCAAATGGTTTGTTAAAAAGGGGATTATGCATATTTTCCTTGTCAGCACCAAATAAATCAATGTGCATTAGATCACAGACAGCCTAGATACCAAAACTCTGGACCTGTAACATATAATGCATGTTCATATTCTAGCCTGCATTATTTCTTCTGGCTGCTAACTGCATGAAAGGTAAATGCGAAAAAACAGCAAAGTGCCATGAGAGTCCAATTTCTTGATCATCCACCAATGCTCTAGACGCACCCAAACCTGCCCCAACATCAAGCACTTTTATATACATTCGCTATACATTGCTGGGCCCACCAAGTTAAATCACATACAGTGACAGTCCTTTAGAGGAACCTGCAATGTTTAAATGCAATTGTGATGTCTTTCCCCTGCATGTTGGGAGTGTGTTTTTTTAATTTTTAGTTTAAAGTTAGTTTATTGGAACTGAAGCAAAATACAATAGAAAAATGCATTACAGTTGAGAATGATAATACATTTAAGAATAATAAACACAAAACAGTTTAGGGGAGGGGAAGGGGTGTGCATGGTATAAAATAGGAGTAAACTGATAATTATATTCAAAGAGTGACAATATTTAGAACAACAGTAGTATACAAAAATGGAAATTCAGGAAGGTTGAAGCACTTCTTCTTCCTTAGGTGGATAAGCAAAAGATGGTTTTGCATGTATGTCTAAAAAGTTAGTTACTGGGGACCTTAGGGCTAAATGTTTGAATACAAGTGATATAGGATGCATAAATGCAGTATCTAGACTATAATTAAAGCATATGACGTGCCACCATGTCTGGAAATATAACTGGGTAAGGTCCTTCCAATTATTTGTTATTTGTTGAAACGCCACTGGCAAGAGTACACCCAGTAGTCGCAAATCAAATAAATCTATGTCCCAATCATCAGACAGACTTCCTAAGAAAATATTAACATTAGAGCAAGGTACTTTAGAATGGAAAATACGGGCTAAACGATGCATAATGTGGTATCCATATATTTCATATTTTTTTTTTCTCTTTATATTTTCTCCTTTCCTATAGAAATCTGCCAGACTAAGGGGTGGGGGGAGGGTTAGGGGGCTCTGGTGAACTCTCTCAGTGTAAATTTAT
This sequence comes from Lissotriton vulgaris, assembly GCF_964263255.1. NCBI lineage: Eukaryota > Metazoa > Chordata > Amphibia > Caudata > Salamandridae > Lissotriton > Lissotriton vulgaris. The sequence continues at coordinate 437,077,823 of NC_141685.1, read as the reverse complement.
GTATTCTATGATTTTATACAAAAATCAATAAAAACCATTTAAAAAAAAAAAAAAAAGAATGGAAAATAGAGTTAATCTGATTGTAGACTTGTAACAAAAACTCATGTACGAGAGGACATGTGAAGAGTAAATGTTTTAGATCTGCATGTGGTGAGGAACATGACCAGCAAGTATCAGTAAGGTCTGGGTAAAGCTTGTGTAACGTTACAGGGGACAGTAAGAGTCTATTATAAATATAAAACAATGTTTGTTTAGCCTTTGCTGCTCGGGAAGACCATCTAAGCTTTGTCCAAATTTTTGTCCTTACCAAAATGGACCATGTAGTTTCCAAATCATTTCCACATGACAGTTCTGTATCCGTTTTGTCTCTATCAGTAAGAGTAGAATGTACCTGAGGAGAAAGAGTAGAGGCTTTTGGAATTGTTAATAAGAGATCAATTAATTGATTAGTTGGGGTGAGGGAGATTGAGGAAAGTACATATATTGAGTTTGAAATTCATGTTATAAAGAAGTTGGAAGTCCAAATTGAGTTTGAACGTGTCCAAAGGATATAGGGGCACACCAATCCAAAAGTTGATTGATCCACATTAAATCCTTTTGCCTTCAGGTTTTCCAATATATAGGCTTGTTGTTTAGGTGTATGATTTTTTATGCCAAATGGTAGAATGAAGAAATGTGGGGAGTTCAAAAGGAGTAGGAGATAATATAGTTTCTAATAATTTACCGGAATATTTCAAAATGGGAGCGGATAGAGATTGTGATATGCACATGAATGTCAACTATTCCTAAAGGGAAAAAGGTGATAAGAGATCTTTTTCTAGAACAACCCATAATGTTTGATATTTTGGGGAGTCCAAATTCAAATAGGCAGATTGTCTTAATATAAAAGTTGCATCATATTTAGAAAAAACAAGAAAATGTGCACCACTTTCTGATTTAGAGCCTTTTAATTTTAATAAAGACATTCTAGCTTGAGTAGCTATGCGCCCTAACAAATACCATATTTCATTATATTCCTTTTTTTTTTTTAGTCGTCATTGTGCAATAAAACAGGATGAGTTGAGAAAGCAGTATTTTTCGCGGTTAAGGGGCCTTAAATTCCATCGATTTAGGGGCCATTAGGATGTAGGGCGGATCGCCACCGCCAGCATGTTGTATTTTAGAGAAGAAAGGTTCCAATGCCAAATTAAAAAGAAAAGGTGAAAGGCGACATCCTTGTCTGACACTTCGACAGAGAGTAAAATATGGAGAGGTGAGGCCTTTTGTTAGGGTGGCAGCTTGTGGCGATGAGTAAAGAATGGATTTCAAGGTAACAGGGTGTGGCCCATACCATTGAAGAGTGTGAAAAATAAAAGGTCAATAGATTTGGTTAAAAGCTTTCTCAGCATCAATGGCGAAGAATTTGATAGAACATCAGGGAATAGACAAGTATTATCAGATATGTATCTCCCTTTAACAAAACCTGATTGTTCCTTACCTAGAAGTTTAAGGAGAAAGGATTCTCATCATGAAGCTAAAGTTTTTGAGAAAATGTTGTAGTCAATGTTTACCAGTGAGATAGGTCTATTCTTTTTAATTAACAAAGATCTTTCCCATGCTTTGGGATTACACATATATAAGGGTGTCTAAAAAGGAGCTATGTGATTTACGTAACCGTGAGAAGGAATTATTGTTGGTAGTGTTTAATTTAGAAAGAAGTAAATTGGAAAAGTGCGTGAAGAATTCAACTGTGAATCCATCTGGAGCTGGACCTTTATCTTTCTTGAGGGTGTTTAATGCAACATGAAGTTCTGCTTGTGTAATATATGATTCCAATGATGTAAAATCAAGTTGAATATTGAAAGATTTGTGGATATTAGAAAGCTAGTGCAGAATGTCAGTGTCAGATGAAGAATCTTCTGGTGTATATAATATTTTGTAAAAATGTACAAATTCTTTTAAAATGTCTAAGGAGCCTATTACGATAGTGGGTGGACAAAGTCTGCCCACCACCGTAACAGAATGCGGGACCGTCCGCAAGGGTTGCGGCGGTCCCGCACCTGCAATTAGGATGCCACCATCACGGTGGCGGTGGTGTCCCCTAATCCCAACATTGTGGCAGGTGGTGCTCCCAGCACCGTCTGCCACAATGCGGGAAATGCAAGTCGTGCACTGGCATGCACAAGTTGACAGGCACCACGCAGTGCCTGCCACTTTGTCCATTCCAATGAAGGGGGTACCTCTTGTGCACACCCCACCCTCCAAATTCCTGGGGGCCCGCTACGGCCCCCAGGCAAAAACCGTATTCTTTCCATGGGGGCAACGCCACCATGGGAAGGCTGATCTCCGCATGGATTGTAATATGGATGGCGGTGTCTTGAAAACACGCCACCATATTACCCATGTTCGACTGGCGGAAAAGGCGCAGTTGGTCTTTCCGTCTGCCACAGACCCCCCAGCCATCATAATATGGCGGGGGTCTTTGCTCGGTGGATGGCAGGCGGATCGCCACCGCCTGGCCAGCGGTCACTACCGCCGGCCTGGTGAGGGCGATCCGCCTGCCATCCTAATAGGCCCCTTAGTCTTTACATCGTAGTGTCTGATGATTATTGATAATCAACCTGATTTAATTTAAAAACAAAATATTTTGATAATTTGCTAGCAATTTTCCACGTTGATTTTGGCCTTCATAAAACTTTGCACTGAATTTGAGCAGATATGTTGGATAATTTTCTTTGGATAATTTGTTAAATTTAAGCTTATCAATAATAAGTTCCTGTAAACAGATTTTTTGATTTCGAGATATAGTAGGTATGTTCTAGCTTTTTAATAGTTACAAAAACCTCTTCATATTGGGTATGAGAAAGATTTCTCTTTCTAGATACACAGTTAATCATAAAGTCTTAAGCAGAGACCTTGAAAGCATCCTAAATAGTTTGAAAAGGAATATTATTTATTTGATTCAAATGGAAATAATCAGGAAAAAGAAGGTAAAAAATGAAGCGAAGGATGTATCTAATAGAAGTGAGCTATAAAATCTCCAACTTTTTGGCAGGTTTGATTTAGGAAGAATCGCTAGTTGTGTAGTGACAAGTGCATGATCAGGAATTAAGATGGAGCCTATATCTGCTAAATGTAAGTGTTGAGCTAAATTATGTGAGATGAAAATATGATCTACTCTTGATTGGGCGTGATGGACTGGAGAAAAATATGTATGTTCTCTCAATGTGGGATTGCATAACCTCCATGAATCAATTACGTTCCTCTGTTTCAGCCCATGAATCAAAAATATTTTGTGATTTCTTCATAATATAAGGAAAAGTGGAATCACAATAAATGAATTGATCAACCATTTGATCGATAAGCAAAGATAAAATTATATTTTGTACTTTGCAGAAGTTTGTGAGTAACAGACCAAAATTGACAGTCAGTGGGACCATAAATATTAAAGATAGATATTGGAAATGTATCAATTAATAGTGTTATACATAACCATCATCCAACATCATCGAACTCTAGGGATATTAAATGAAAATGAAGTGATTTATGGCACAAGACTAGAACTCCATTTTCTTTACCATTTCCTGGAGGAAAGAAGATCTCACTAACTCATCCTGTTTTCAAATGTAAGCATTCACTTTCTGTAAATTGATATTCTTGTATGAGTTCAATGTGTGCCCAGTTTTGAGAAGTAAGTCAAAACTCGTTGTTGTTTAATTGGAGAATGTAGAAATCTGACATTCCAAGAAACAATTGTCAAGGACATGGGGAAGAAACAAGATTAAAATATAGATCAGACCCAGAGAAGAGGAGATTAAACAAGAACCATGGGACAACCAATGGAACAGATAATAGGGCGGCAAGAAATGAAAGAGATAAATGTGAAATAAAGAAGTCAGGAAATGAAAAGGAGAGGGATGGGGGAGAAATCAGGAAAAGGTGGGCATGTTGGAACATATAGAAGAAGAAATACCATAGGGAAAGTAAAGAGAGAAAAACATACCTAAAGTTTCAAAATGGTTGGGGGAGGTGAAACCACTTGAAAAAGATGACATGTCCGAAACTTCACTGGGGAGGACACAAGGAGGACTGCAGACCTTGCTACAAGGAACAAGCACAGGTATAAACACGAAGACAGTACCTGTAAGAGAAAGGACTTAACATTGTAGGTGTATATAATCTATATTATAATATATCAAAAAGAATATATATTTCAACAAGGATAAGTGAAATTTGGTTGACTAGAACTATCTAGCAAATAAACAAATACTTTAGCATGAACAAGTCAAGTTTTAAACAATCTTGAAGACCCCATATTCACTACCCTGCAAGTCTCAAGAAAGATCTTCAATTGGCAGGGTTGTTGTATGTTGTTGTTTCATTGTGATAGGTGGCATTGAATGAACAAGGATGAAATAATCCAAAACGAGCACCCGGAGAAAGAAGTACCGGTCTCATTAAGAAAGTCTTTACATATATCTACAGTAGTTTTGGCATAGTTTTGTGAGAAGTATAAAGCATTTCTTGACCATGAAATATGTTTCATCATTTTTGCTGCAGAGAGGACTTTAAGTAGGTCTGTATATTCCAGGAAGTAAAGAATAATAATTCTTGGCTTTTTAGAAGTAGAAGCAACCGTAGATGTATGTCCTAATCTGTGTGCACCTTGAGTATTGAGTGAAGTCTTATCTGATAAGATTAGTAATTTAGGAAGGAAGGATTTGAAGAACATTATAGGATCAGAACCTTCAGTACCTTACAGCAAGCTTTAAATACATAGATTATTCCTCCTATTTCTGTTTTCAAGGTCCTCAACCTGCTTCTGTAGAATAATAACTTGTGTCTAAATGGTGGTCACTTTGATAGACGTTTTGGTGAAGGAGGTAATGCATTGTTCAGCTGTGAAAAGCCTCTCTTCCTTCTGAGACCATCTTTCACTAAGAATTTGTAGTTTAACATTCGTCTCCTCCATGTAGGGGCATAGAGCGTGGATCTCCTCTAAAATAATGTGCATTTAAACAGTGGGAGGAGATTTTGTGAGGTATGGTGGATAATTTGTAAGACATTTGGATGATGCTTTACAGCAACAAGTGACGAAGAAGCGATAGCGGAGTTGGAGGAAGAATTATCTCCTCTATTTAAAGGAGTATGCGTATCTTCCATTTTCAAGAATTGAGAGAATATGGAGTTCTTCTTGAACTGATGTAAGGGACACTTCATGTGTAGATCTGATTTTTTTAACTCGTAATAGGATGGGTAGGAAGTTCTGAAATAGTATTCATTGAGAGGGTTAGAGACAGAATATTGACTCAAAAATATAGAATTGCACAAATATTGAGTTGAAAATATTGTGGGTCAGAAATATCGACAGCCAGATTCTCGTGGTCGAGAATATCGACTTAAGGCAAGTAAAATTGATTTGAAAAATATTAAAGGGTTTAATATTGTTTGAAAAAATATAGTTGTTAAAAGTATTGTTTGTTTTCAATGTTATATATTTCATATTTATGTGTTGTCTTTTTTTGTATAAGAATTGTTTGTATTTTTAATATATGTGTTAAATTTTTTGTAGATTTTTTTAATGAATTTTGCGTTTTTAGTTCTGTAGTTGGTTGTGGGTTTATAGGGTAATAGGGTGGGAAGTAATTTTTTTTTAATCCATGAATTAATAATCGACTGTTAATTAAGTTTAATTAATTAATTAGTAATGAGTTATGGTAATTGTGTAATTAATTTTAGGTGTGTGTATTGGTGATTATAGGTGTTAAGGGTGGGAAGTAATTTATTTTTAATTGATGAATTCATAATTGGATGATAATTAATTTTAATTAATTAATTGGTAATTAATTATGGTAAATGTGTAATAATTTTAGGTGTGTGTTTTGGTATTGATAGGAGTAAAGGGTGGGAAGTATTTTGTAGTTCGTTAATTTATATATCGTTGAATAATGTTAATTATTTTATATGTATTTTGGGTAATTGTTTAACTTTTTTGTCTGTTTTTACTTTTGAAGGGGTAAAGGGTGGGTATTAAATACATTTTCATTACTTTATTATTAGTTGTTAATAGTAATAGTTTTTAATTTAAAAATAAGTTTTAATTGGGTTTTATTATTTTAGTGTTTAATTTAGGTGTATGTCATGGATATCATAGTGTTAAAGAGTGTGTAGTCAATACATGTTTTTTACTTTTATTTTCATTAATATTATTTTTTAAATTGATTGTTAATTATGTTAATTGTGAAGGAAATAAATTGTTTAGTGTTATTGTGTGGTGCCATAGGTTAGGAAATACAATAAATACATTTATGTATTAATTCATTAATATTTTCTAGTTTAAAATATTTTTACAAATATTATTTTATTATCTTATATTATTTATTATTTGTACGTTTTTTATATGTAATTAATATTATAATAATTGTTCTTTCTATGTGTTTAATATATTGGATTTTTCATTTCTAAATATTATTTATTTGTATGATTTTTAGTATTTTTTTTTATTTTTTGTTTTAACTGTTTGATTGTGAATAGTAATTTTTGCCTCTTCGCTATCTAACACTTACCCTAATGTTGCACTCACTGGAGTGGAAATAGTTATTTTTACCTCTACGCTATCCAACACTTTCTCTACTGTTGCACTCACTGGAATGGGATTAGTCGTTTTTACCCCTCTGCTATCCAACATTTTCCCTAGTGTTGCATTCACTGGAGTGGGAATAGCAATTTGTAGCCCTCCACTATCCAGCACTTTCCCTACTTTTGCACTCACTGGATTTGGAATAGTTATTTTTACCCCTCGCTATCCAAAACTTTCTATAATGTTGCACTCACTGGAGTGGGAATAGTAATGTTTACCTCTCCGCTATTCAACACTTTCCCTAGTGTTACATTCACTGGAGTGTGAACATTTTTTTTTACTCCTCCGCCATCGAACAGTTATACTACTGTTGTATTCAGTGGAGTGGGGATAGTAATTTTTACCCCTCCGCTATCCAAAACTTTCCCTACTGTTGCTCTCACTGGAGTGAGAATAGTAATTTTGATCCCTCCGCTATCCAACACTTACCCTACTGTTGCACTGTTTGGACTGGGAATAGTAATTTTTAGCCCTCCGCTATCCAACACTTTCTCTACTGTTGCACTCTTTGGAGTGGCAATAGTAATTTTTACTCCTCCGCTTTCCAACACTTTCTCTTCTGTTGCATTCTTTAGAGTGGGAATAGTATTTTTTCCCCTCCGCTATCCAACACTTTCCCTGCTTTTGCTCTCACTGGAGTTGGAATAGTACTTTTTACCCCTCCGCTATCCAACACTTTCTCTACTGTTGCATTCACTGGAGTGGGAATAGTAATTTTTACACCTTTGCTATCCAAAACTTTCCCTAATGTTGCACTCTTTAGAGTGGGAATGGTAATTATTTCACCTCAGACATCCAACACTTTCCCTACTGTTGGTCTCACTGGAGTGAGAATAGTAATTTTTATCCCTCCACTATCCAACACTTTCCCTACTGTTGCACTGTTTAGAGTGGGAATAGTCATTTTTACCCCTCCCCTACCCAACCCTTTCCCTACTGTTGCACTCTTTGGAGTGGCAATAGTAATTTTTACTCCTCTGCTATGTAACCCTTTCCCTACTGTTGCATTCTCTGGAGTGGGAATAGTCACTTTTACCCCTCCGCTATTCAACACTTTCCCTACTGTTGCACTCACTGGAGTGAGAATAGTATTTTTTTCCCCTCCGCTACCCAACACTTTCCCTACTGTTGTACTGTTTGGAGTGGGAATAGTAATTTATACCCCTCCACTATCCAACACTTTCCCTACTGTTGCATTCTTTGGAGTGGGAATAGTAATTTTTTTCGCTCCGCTATCCAACACTTACACTACTGTTTCTCTCACTGGACTGGGAATAGTAATTTTTACCCCTCAGCTATCCAACACTTTCCCTATTGTTGCACTCCATGGAGTGGTAGTAGTAATTTTTACCTCTCTGCTATCCATCACTTTCCCTACTGTTGTACTCACTGGAGTTGGATTAGTAAATGTAATTATTTTCCTATCCAACACTTTCCCTACTGTTGCACTTATTGTATTGGGAAATGTAAGTTTATATTTTTTAATAGTTTAATGTTTTCATGTATTATAGAATTTTTTGTTTATATTTTAAGTTATTGATATATATATTTAATTTTTATATAATTTTAAAGTTTTAAAATAAACTAAAGATAACAGTTTATTAATTATTTTAAAGTAAATATATATATGTATACATTAATATGTTTCTGTGTTTATCTTTTTTAAATTAAGTGTATTTGTTATATTTTGTTAAAATGTATATTACATTTGATTTATTCTGTTAAGATTAATATTAATATTTAATATATCTAATATATTATTTTATTTTATATATATGTTTAAATCAATATTTTTTACATCTATAGTTTTTTACATCTATATTTTTGATTTAATAGTTTTGTACTTACCTCTGTCGGTGTAGGAGTCGATATTTTTGTGCATATTTTGAACACCAATGTTTTTGTAATTGAAATTCTATAAGTGAATCCGTGGAGAGCAAAGTTTTGTCTTCACAGTACTCAGTTGTCACAGATGGCAGGCATTATGAAGAGATCAGATGCGCTAATGCATGAAAACATGCTGCGTGAACCTCCTCATACCAAGCTTTGCATGAATAGTCTTTGTAGTAAATACTTTTAAAGTAATGAAAGGTTTTCAAGTGACGGCATTTAGTCCAGATCATTGAAAAAGAATTATGAAAACTATCTAAAACCTGGGAATATTGTTTGTAGTATTACGTTCTCTTTCCCTCACTTCTCTTTCGTCCTAAAATGGCGGGCACTTTGGGGTGAGGAGACGCGCTAACACATGAAGCATGGCGTGCGCCTCTCCCCATCTCTGTTTAAAGGGCCGAAAAGATGCCTAACAGTTATTTGAGCAATGCACTCTGAAGTTGAGAGTTTTTATACAGTAGATCCACTGTTGCGCCGCATGTCCTCCAAAGCTGTGTCAAGCAGAGTCACTTGAACGCCGCCATCTTACTTGGGTGTTAGGCCATGCCCCGAGCAGGAAATGTGTTTTAAAGGCAAAATGTGCAATCTTACATTAAATATAAACATTCTTATCCTTGAAATGAAGGAAAAGCCTGTACTGTCACGGTTGAAGTAAACTGCTATTTTCCAGAGGAAACCCAGTAAAAGAGAACAGCCAATAAAACAGCCGCAGCCGGTAGTGGGAGTACCGGTCGGGCGGTGACGTGGGGAGGGGGAGGGGCAAGTTGGGGGTAGTAATGTATGGATTACAGACTTTAACAGGTAAGTAAACATAAAAATGAATAAAACGAATTTCGTTGCACGCACTGCATCACCAAATGCGGTGCAGTGTGCGCAACAAAATTCGTTTTATTCATTTTTATGTTTACTTACCTGTTAAAGTCCGTAATCCATACATTACTACCCCCCACCCTGCCACTTCCCCTCCCAATGTCACCGCCCAGCCGGTACTCCCACTACCGGCCGCGGCTGCAATAAAATATCAAGATATATAGCTAATTCCCTTATAGCTACTTCCCTAAACTGGCTGGTTGGAGCCTGCAAGCCATTCCACTCACTACAGGAGGGACCAACAGCTCTTCTGTACCACAGTAGCAGCAGTTGATGAGTGTTAAAGAGCTACTCTTACTTCCACTAATTGGCGGCTCCTCCCCTTCTTTCTGAAAAGGAGAAATGTACGGTCAAATGCAAGAGGCAGTGCTGCAACTGAGGAGCACCAGACCTTTGACTGGCACCTTAGACTGGGTGAGTTGCTGCTGAACTGAGGTGCTACCCACCTGGACAAAGCACACCAAAAGTGCATGAAACTGGCAGCTGCACAATGCTCCCTGTATGGGACTATAACTGTATAATACTCCATAATGGAAACTCCAACTACTAATTTAGCATTATTGCCCACATCTGGCCTGTGGACAATAATAGCTGTTAGGTACCCTTCCCTCAGGTATGAGCATAAGCTGCAAGTGGGCAGGGAGTATCAAGGGGGTTTAATTAATAGCTGTTATTATCCTCCATGTAGGGGCAATAAAGCTATTAGCACAGCCTCCAACCTTAAATAGGAACTATCTCTCACTTGAAGCATGAGAGAAAAGAAGCATCCCCTTTCTGTTTCTTCCACAAAAGCAGCTGTTTCAGATATGTTTCCCTCCTTCCCCATTGCTTTGCTGAAGTAGTGTGTAAGCCCAGTTGCTACGCTACAGAGTTGTAAAAAAAAACAAGCCAGTTTTTTACATTTTCTACTTCTCTATTTTTAGGTCTCGCTCTCGAGACCTATTGTCGTGGAGTTGCCTCTCAAGGGAGACAGACCGGGGCACGCATGGCGATTCTGGTGTGTGGACGCGCCGTGCACATCTCTTGCTCCACATTCACACTCACGGAAGCACACACACAAACGCGCGCGCGCACACACACACACACACACGCAGGCAGACACACACACCCCTCCTCCCCATTACTTCACCGGGCTCTTGTTTCCATTTCCCGCCACCCCATGCTATTAGGGTTTACAAGAATCCAAGCTTCCCCACCACACCCACACTCTTTACTTCACTATCCATGCCATGCATTGAGCTCCAGGTTCTGCTACCTCACATAAATTATGAAAATGTCACACATCACAAACATCATGAAACCTTGGCAGCTATGGAGGAGGAGCTATTGGTTGGTTGTCAGAGAGGGTAACGTGAAGAGGGTTCTCTGTGGATGTCAATCACCAAGTCCTTAATTCCCCAACAGCCTTAGGTTTTAAAGAAGGAATGGGATGTGTATTTCCTTTAAGGGTTGGAATTACTCACCCGGTCCTTCATCCTCCAGCTCTGAGCGAGTCCTCGGCTGCCCTCGATCTTTTCGCTGTGTCTCTTTTTCATGAAGGCTGTGGGCAGCGCCCAGTCAGGGAGCCCCAAAACGTCCTCCTGGTCTAGAGGTCCCACAGGGAGAACAGGCAGCATTGGAGGCGGGAGAAGTGGGGGCGGAGAGGGAGGCAAAGGTGGTGAAGCTGCTGGGCCGGGCATGGTGGGTGCCGGCATAGTGACAGGTGACTCCATACCCGACGTTGCTCAGGCAGCAGAGAGAGATCTCATCCTGCCTCCTGGAGGAGACGGGGGTTATTTGACTTTTCAGAGGGGTTGAAAGATGCACTCAGAGACACTTGTTTTTGTTGCTTTGGTGACCCCCTCCCAGGGCCACGCAGCACTCCTCAAGCACAGTAGAGAAGACCGCAGGCGCCGCCACTGGGCACGAGCCGCAGGACACGCCGATGTGCACGCTCACGGCGTGCCTACAACGTGCACATCGCGTTCTTTCACTTCACTTTCCCTCCCCCTGTGGAGACAGTTTGTTTGCTGACTAGCTGTTTTGTCATGCATCACACTGCAGGAAGCGGGTCTCTGCAGGATAATGTTTCTGAAACTGTAAAAACACGGATCGGCGCTAATGGGATTGTATCATAAATGTCACGCTGTGGTCTCTGCATTCCTTTGGTGTGAGTGGCAGTGTCGGATTCTCAGTTCCGCCACCGCCAGCTGCTGCAGGGGGACGAAGGGACCGCTCTTGGCACGTTGGGTTTGCGGAAAAGGCTGCTTTATTGAAAGAAAGCAAAGCCCAGAAACACTGCAACCCAGTAAGTATCGCCGGCGCCGCATGCGGTAAAAACCCTAAACAAGGGTCTAACAGTAACCTCTACCATCCACCCACACACCCCTAAACACTGCCCACCCCTGAAGGCTCTAAACTCTAAAGCCTCCTCCATGAACGTTTCACATCCAACACTTCAATAACAGGTTCCTATACATACCTAACCATTCAAACCCCTGCCCTGCCCAGCCTGCTGCATGCTGGGGACACTTCCGGCCTTCTGTGGCGCGTGGTCTTGTGATATGCGGGTCCGAGCTGCTCCCACTCCAGATCAGGGTTCAAGGCCCCGAGGCCCATTACCCCTTTCCTTCAGGTCCCGTCTCGTTTTGAGTTCTGGGTGCCCGACTGATTCATGCACAAAGCCAATAACCCATTTATTCATGATACAGATGCTAGTTTTCAATGCATACATTGTTGCTTGTTTTATAACTTTTATTGGAAAAGCTCGGTGACACGTAGGGAGCTCAACTTCATGAACATCTCCCAAGGAGGATCTCTGCATTCTCAGGGGTTTCCTTGTTCCCTGGAGAGCCTGCATCTCTTTTCTGGGGCTAGTGGGCATTTTTTCATCGAATACGATTGAGGCCCCATAATGGGAGGCAATAATTGATTTGCGCTTTAGGATACTGCCGCCCCAGCTGTGCCTCTGATGTCTTTCAGCTGATGGGATGGGTCACTGTAACAAAGTATCTGCAGCTCCTAGATGGTTACCTCTGCAGTCAGCTAAGCTGTGGTTCCAGTGCTGCATGACTTTAGGGTGGGGTTCGGCGCAGTGTGGCTTTCATTTCTCATGCCTGAAAGGAAACAACTGCATTTTAAATTGTCCACCTGTAAGCATAATATCACGTCTTTGGGGTGTTGTAAATGGGGCAGATTATAGACGGAAGGGGAGGGGCACTCTCGTAATGGGAACTGCTTTATTTTTAATTATTTAGATTTAACAGCTGAAGTTTTTTTTCAAGGAAATTGTGGAGGCTTGTTTGACTGGTCATTACCCCGAAGTAGCTTGTGTGTAGGCAGGCTGAGTTTATACCGTGCAAGAGAGAAAGATGTAAACCTTTTACCACAACCCGAGGGCGATTTAGCACTTTGCATTATGTGTAGTCTTAGTTTTCCGGTTGTCTCACCAGGCAGGCCTTCAAGTACCATAGCACAAAATGATATCCTCAAACACTGAGCCTGTTTCTATGCGTCATTACAGTCAATAATACTAATCGCTGGTTCAGAACAGACATGTAAAAAAACAAAGCTGTAGTGCTGCTCCCAATGCAGAGAACCATAACGACAGGTATGCAGTCTTCTAACCATTATCTGTATCTGCACTCAATAAAGAGAGCGTCAAGGGTTTGCTGTGACTTATTTCTGTTCGTCCAAGCATACAATAAAGAACACCTACACCACACATACCTAGCTCTTGTATATGCCTTGATTCTGGGGTGAAGCACAGCTGCCAAGGGTTTTCGTGATAAGTGTGACTAAGCATGGGCGGAAAATCCGTTTCGCTCGCGGATTTTGCGGATTTTTGGGAAATTTCCCGCAAAATCCGCAAATTCGCACGCAGCGGATTTTTTTTGCGGCGCGCGGCGTTGGTGATACAATTTTTGCGGCGCACGGCGTTTATCATCGTTTGCCGAGTTGTTTTTCTCAATAGTTTGTGAGTGCTGCGCCATTTTGGATCTTGCTGTGTGATCCCGCGAGAATTGGCGAGCGCGATTACGTCATCGCGGCTTGCCAGCGATAGTTTGTCAACGCGAGTACGGCGAGATCACGTCTCGCGGTACTTCGCAATTGCGAGATTTGAGATGCGGCGAGCAGCAAGAATCTCGCACAAGCGAAAATATAAAATTTGCAATTCTGCACAAGAAATCCACCAGCAAGCAGCATAAACCTTCTTGAAATGATGATTTTTATCTGAATAACTCCTTAGGTTGACATTTGCCTGCACTTTTTTAGCGAGGAGTCCATTTTGGGGAGGGGGGGAGGGGGTGGGAGGAAGGAAGTGCCCCACAGTCTTCAACTTCCTGTTCCTGTTCAGCAGGCTCCTCCCAGTGCTTTGTCCATCTCCTGGTCACTTTTCATTTGGATCTGGAGCTGGAAGGATTACTTTTTGTGGATGCTGCTGGATCTTTGGATTTGAGGCCTTTTTGACTTTCTTTGGATCACTGTTGGATTAGAAATTTTACAAGTAAGTTTGTTTGGGGCATTACAGTTGCTGCAACTAAAATTTTGGAATTTTCGATTTTTGGGCTGTTTTGGGGCCTTTTGCCCAGGGGTACTCAGTGGTGGGTGGACTGAGTCTTTCTGTGGGTTGTCCTGAACTTAAACATCATGGAGGGCATGGATGGATTGGGATTGTGCTGATTTTTCAGTGATTTTCGTTTTTTGGGGCTGTACTTGTGGCCTTTTCACCAGGGGTATTTGAGTCTAGCATGGGCCTAGTCTTTCTGTGGGCTGTCTTGAACTTAAACATCATGGAGGCCATGGATGGAATGGGATTGTGCTGATTTTTCAGTGATTTTCGTTTTTTGGGGCTGTACTTGTGGCCTTTTCACCAGGGGTATTTGAGTCTAGCGTGGGCCTAGTCTTTCTGTGGGCTGTCTTGAACTTAAACATCATGGAGGGCATGGATGGAATGGGATTGTGCTGATTTTGCAGTGTTTTTCGATTTTTGGGGGTGTTCATGGGGAGGGACAGGCCATGTGGCTGGTGGCCATTTTGAGTGCAGCTACAGGCACTGGCCATGTGCTGGCAGGCAAGTGGCCATTTTGAATGCAGGCTTTGTTGTTAGGCCTGCAACCATTTTGCCTACTTTTCAACCTTTATTTATGCCCAGGGGTAGTGAGTCTTGCATGGGCCTAGTCTTTCTGTGGGTTGTCTTGAATTTAAACATCATGGAGGGCATGGATGGATTGGGATTGTGCTGATTTTTCAGTGATTTTCGTTTTTTGGGCCTGTACTTGTGGCCTTTTCACCAGGGGTATTTGAGTCTAGCATGGGCCTAGTCTTTCTGTAGGTTGTCTTGAATTTAAACATCATGGAGGGCATGGATGGATTGGGATTGTGCTGATTTTTCAGTGATTTTCGTTTTTTGGGGCTGTACTTGTGGCCTTTTCACCAGGGGTATTTGAGTCTAGCATGGGCCTAGTCTTTCTGTGGGCTGTCTTGAACTTAAACATCATGGAGGGCATGGATGGAATAGGATTGTGCTGATTTTGCAGTGTTTTTCGATTTTTGGGGGTGTTCATGGGGAGGGACAGGCCATGTGGCTGGTGGCCATTTTGAGTGCAGCTACAGGCACTGGCCATGTGCTGGCAGGCAAGTGGCCATTTTGAATGCAGGCTTTGTTGTTAGGCCTGCAACCATTTTGCCTACTTTTCAACCTTTATTTATGCCCAGGGGTAGTGAGTCTTGCATGGGCCTAGTCTTTCTGTGGGTTGTCTTGAATTTAAACATCATGGAGGGCATGGATGGATTGGGATTGTGCTGATTTTTCAGTGATTTTCGTTTTTTGGGCCTGCACTTGTGACCTTTTCACCAGGGGTATTTGAGTCTAGCATGGGCCTAGTCTTTCTGTAGGTTGTCTTGAATTTAAACATCATGGAGGGCATGGATGGATTGGGATTGTGCTGATTTTTCAGTGATTTTCGTTTTTTGGGGCTGTACTTGTGGCCTTTTCACCAGGGGTATTTGAGTCTAACATGGGCCTAGTCTTTCTGTGGGCTGTCTTGAACTTAAACATCATGGAGGGCATGGATGGAATGGGATTGTGCTGATTTTGCAGTGTTTTTCGATTTTTGGGGGTGTTCATGGGGAGGGACAGGCCATGTGGCTGGAGGCCATTTTGAGTGCAGCTACAGGCACTGGCCATGTGCTGGCAGGCAAGTGGCCATTTTGAATGCAGGCTTTGTTGTTAGGCCTGCAACCATTTTGCCTACTTTTCAACCTTTATTTATGCCCAGGGGTAGTGAGTCTTGCATGGGCCTAGTCTTTCTGTGGGTTGTCTTGAATTTAAACATCATGGAGGGCATGGATGGATTGGGATTGTGCTGATTTTTCAGTGATTTTCGTTTTTTGGGCCTGTACTTGTGGCCTTTTCACCAGGGGTATTTGAGTCTAGCATGGGCCTAGTCTTTCTGTAGGTTGTCTTGAATTTAAACATCATGGAGGGCATGGATGGATTGGGATTGTGCTGATTTTTCAGTGATTTTCGTTTTTTGGGGCTGTACTTGTGGCCTTTTCACCAGGGCAGGGTATTTGAGTCTAGCATGGGCCTAGTCTTTCTGTGGGCTGTCTTGAACTTAAACATCACGGAGGGCATGGATGGAATGGGATTGTGCTGATTTTGCAGTGTTTTTCGATTTTTGGGGGTGTTCATGGGGAGGGACAGGCCATGTGGCTGGTGGCCATTTTGAGTGCAGCTACAGGCACTGGCCATGTGCTGGCAGGCAAGTGGCCATTTTGAATGCAGGCTTTGTTGTTAGGCCTGCAACGATTTTGCCTACTTTTCAACCTTTATTTATGCCCAGGGGTAGTGAGTCTTGCATGGGCCTAGTCTTTCTGTGGGTTGTCTTGAATTTAAACATCATGGAGGGCATGGCTGGATTGGGATTGTGCTGATTTTGCAGTGTTTTTCGATTTTTGGGGGTGTTCATGGGGAGGGACAGGCCATGTGGCTGGTGGCCATTTTGAGTGCAGCTACAGGCACTGGCCATGTGCTGGCAGGCAAGTGGCCATTTTGAATGCAGGCTTTGTTGTTAGGCCTGCAACCATTTTGCCTACTTTTCAAGCTTTATTTATGCCCAGGGCTAGTGAGTCTTGCATGGGCCTAGTCTTTCTGTGGGTTGCCTTGAATTTAAACATCATGGAGTGCATGGATGGATTGGGATTGTGCTGATTTTTCAGTGATTTTCGTTTTTTGGGCCTGTACTTGTGGCCTTTTCACCAGGGGTATTTGAGTCTAGCATGGGCCTAGTCTTTCTGTGGGCTGTCTTGAACTTAAACATCATGGAGGGCATGGATGGATTGGGATTGTGCTGATTTTTCAGTGATTTTCGTTTTTTGGGCCTGTACTTGTGGCCTTTTCACCAGGGCAGGGTATTTGAGTCTAGCATGGGCCTAGTCTTTCTGTGGGCTGTCTTGAACTTACACATCATGGAGGGCATGGATGGAATGGGATTGTGCTGATTTTGCAGTGTTTTTCGATTTTTTTTGTGCTGTATAACTGAACTGATGTTCCTCTGTCTTCCATTGATTTTAGGTGCACAAGACTCAAGAGAACCACCTGTGCCAGGAAGAAGTCCTGCAGCGGTGTGTGTGTGCAGCATAACGTCACGCGACGTCACGTCTGGCCTCAGACAACTCTACAATTCGTGCAACTGCGGCCTGCTGTCTGACCTGCTCTGAAGAAGATGGCCCCAAAAAAAGGTCTCCGTAGCTCCTCTAGCAAGAAAGTTGCTAGTAAGGAGCAGAAGAAGCAAGTTACCAAGGAGGCTGGTGTGCCACCCGCCACGTTTTTTGGGAGAAAAAAAAAAGTACGCCTGCAGCAGCAGGATCTGCTGGGGACCAAGCTGGGAGCAGCACCCCTGCTCCATTGGGTTCAGTGCCTCCACCACCACGCCAACTTAAGTCAAAGCCCTTGAGTGCTTCAGAGGCAGTCAGTGTACTTCTCCAATCACCATTGACCAGTGATGTTGGCTCATCGCAAGAAAGTAGCAGCAATGTCCCTGAATCAACACAGGTTGTTGTAACTCATCTGACAAGTGTTGAACAACCACAGCCGCAACAACAACACCATGTGCAAGTACACGCCCAAGTACATGTGGAAGGTTAGGCAGCAAAAGGAGATGCGCAAGCAAAGGTGCATGGAGGTTCACAAGTGCCCACAATAGTTGTTCCTCCCGAAGTAGGGGCACATCAGGAAATCGACAATGAAGCCGAGGTATTGGAAGCCACTCCTCCTGATGATCATTCATTGTCTTCCACATCCCTAGCAAGGAAAAGATCAAGGGGGGTGTCTACATCTTCTTCAAGCCCACCTCCTTCTGATGCAAGTGATCCGTCTTGGGAACCACAACTGCGGTCTGAAGGTGAGGCACACCATGATCTGACAAAGGTACCTAAGCGTAAAAGGAAGGTCGTCGAAAAACTCATACCTATGGAGTGTGATGAGGCTCAACAAGAAGTGACAGATACTGCTGGTGATGAAGCCTCTCAGGATGACGACGAGCCAGTCATCACAAAGGTCACTGCAGCCCCACCGGGCATGCAGCAAAGAGACATTTTGACCCTATCCCGAGAAGCTGCTGAGCGTGATGATGATCTCGACGAGGAGGCAATGGAAATGGAAACACAACAATCATTAGATTTGGAGTTAAGTAGTACACCAAAACCTACCGCTTCCATATTTCTTCCTCGCAAGAAGGTACCCACCTCGACCTCAATTCGTGGTGGTGAAAGTGCAAAACGTACTGAAGTTCGGCAATCCACATCCTCCACTTCATCTGGCATTAGCAGCAGGATCACCACCACCAGTATCGCCGCCTCCTCCGGCCCCCAAAGACATTTCAAGTCTCCAGTTTGGGACTTCTTTAGTGTTTGCCCAAAAATGGAAAACGTAGCCATTTGTAGCATTTGTAAGCTTCGAGTTGGTCGTGGTAAGCTTGGTTCTAACTATGGTACCGGAGGCCAGAGAGGTCATCTTAAGAGAGCGCACCCTGTCCAATGGTTTCCGCACCTAGAGGCGTTTAAGCAAGCCGGAATTGCACGTAATGAAAACGTTGATTTTTCATCTGATGATGACGAGGAGGAAGAAGACGATTCAAACACTTCACTTACACCCAGTACCCCTGTCAGCAGCACACCCCATGTGAGGCACACTAAGAGTGTGGGAGAGAGTGAGACATCAATGCGGAAAAGTTCATCAGCGAGCGTAACTGGGTCGAAGATATCATCATCATCCCGTAAATCCTTGGTCCAGGGCAACATTAAAAAGATGTTGTTTACAGAAGCGCAATATGAACGCAACCACCCACTGACGCGTCTGTATAACACTAAGCTGGCTAAAATGCTAGCTCTGGACCTTCTCCCTTTTTCTTTTGTAGAAGGGGTTGGTTTTCTAGAATTAGTGGCAGCGCTCTGCCCTAAATGGAAGGTTCCTAGCCGGTTCTATTTTGCCCGAGTTGCGGTTCCAGCATTACATGAAGATGTTCTGAAGGTGATTGGGGCAGCTTTGCAGAAGAGTGCTGTTCACACTATACATCTGACAACAGACATGTGGACCAGTGGCGCAGGCGCTGATTACATGTGCATCACTGCACACTGGGTCTCTTTTTCAGGGGCTAAAGCAAAGCTAAACGCAGGTGTTGACGCGGACATTGGTTTTAAAGCTGCTCGGAAACATGCAACACTAGCCATGTTTGGTTTGGAGAAACGTCACACAGCAGAAAACATTTTGGATGTCTTTAACACAAAGGTCCTTAACTGCCTGTCCCCACTAAAACGCCAGGTTGGTTATGTTTCCACGGACAATGGCGCCAATATAGTTAAGGCCATGAGGGACGGTGACTATTTCAGAGTGCCGTGTTTGGCGCACTGTATAAACCCGGTTGTCCAAACATTCTTGGGTAATAAAGGCAGTGCAGCGTACAGTGTATTGGACACCTGCCGAAAAATGTGCAAGCATTTCAGCCATTCTTTTAAGGCCCGGAAGCAGCTGAGGAGCCTGCTATATCAACGTCAAATGCCAGTGAAAGCACTCATCCAGGAGGTGGTAACACGTTGGAACTCAACCTTCTACATGCTTGAGCGTCTGTATGAGCAGTATACGGAACTCGATCAATATTTCCTTACAGAGGGTACAGAGGAGCTGAGGATGGGTGCGGCGCAATGGAACATAGTTCAAAGCCTGACACGCATGCTTCGTCCTTTTGAGTTCTTCACGCGTGCAGTCAGCAAGGAGGACTCTAATTTGGGAAAAGCTATCCCATTGTTGTACATGCTGGAGGACCAACTGAAGGAGGTGTGTTCTGTGTTTGAAAAAGATGACAAAAACCAAGACTCTTTGCTTCTGGCTGAGAAATGATTAGAGCTCCTACAAGGTGATGAACGTCTTAAAAAGATCCACTCAGAACAGCATTACATTTGTGCTACTATTCTGGATCCACGCTACAAAAAGGCGCTGGCAGGCCAAGCATTCTTTCCTTTTGATGATGAACATGTTCCAAAGTACAAACGTTGGCTAGCCTTGTCAGCCAAGAGGTTTGAAAGAGAACGGCTGAAAATTGAAGGAAATGGCAGTACATCAGCAGGCCATCCCCAGTCAAAACAATCCACTTCTGCACCTGTGGCTGTGGCACAAGTGACCTCTCAGCCGTTAAAGACACCGGCAACCGGATCATCTGCACGAGACACAACAGAAACATTGGAGGCTGAAGAGGATTGGCTAGCTCT
The DNA here is from genome assembly GCF_964263255.1 of Lissotriton vulgaris. Classification (NCBI taxonomy): domain Eukaryota; kingdom Metazoa; phylum Chordata; class Amphibia; order Caudata; family Salamandridae; genus Lissotriton; species Lissotriton vulgaris. The sequence goes on along the minus strand of NC_141685.1, from coordinate 437,057,692 downwards.
GCGTGGGTTTGGTTCTCAAAAGGTCAGAGGCACAGCAAGAGCTAAGCAAAGTGGAGGAACCTTTGATGAGGACCTTGAGTCGATGGTGAAGGACTATCTGAATGACTCAACAGAGGTCTATGTTAATTCTGACCCATTGGCGTATTGGCATGGGAAAAAAGAATTGTGGCCACAGCTCACCAACCTGGCTTTAAACTACTTTTCTTGCCCACTCGCAAGTGTGTCTTCTGAACGGGTTTTCAGTGCTGCTGGTGGCATTGTAACTCCCAAACGGAGCCGCCTCTCGCCCAAAAATGTGGAGAGGTTAACAATGATCAAGATGAATCAGCACCTCATACCACCAGATTTCAGAGTACGAGAAAGCGTGCCGGATGAAGAGGAGGTGGCCAGCAACATAGATGAGGGAATTTCTACTCTGTCAGGTGACACTGAGCTCACCCTGCCTGAATTCGCAGAGTATGATGACGAAGCCTTATTCTTAATTATTCCTGGACCGTGATACCGAGCCCTGAAAATGAGACAACGAATCAATAACTTTCTTTTTCATCCTTATTCACTTTTATTCCTGTGTGTCTGTCTTTCTTTGTTGTGCACAGTTAATATATTTCAAACTTTAATCAGATAATCACAAAATCAAGCCCATCAGCAGAACTGTCTTCACTGGTTTGCTAATTGATTTGAAGTTGCCGCAGTCTGCATTCCTCAGGTTCACAAGTTCAGAAGAACATGCTCCTCTATCCTCCTCCTCCAGACTCCTATTGCCATCAAACCAGAGGGCTGGTTTACGCCCAATGAAGAAAGACTCAGCACTTGTGGGGGTGTTGTTGTACCTCTTTGCAGGTGAGTTGACGGCTCTGGGGCCATTGCTGGGAAGCTCTAATACCGGATAAAAGTGTTTTGGACCAAATCCCAGGCGGAACATTTTTTGTGTTTTTGATGACTTGCTTGCCTTTGAGGTGCTCTTAGGGGGGGTTCCGTCTGTTTGTGGGTGAGTTTCGTGGTCTGGGAGCACTGCTGGGACACTCTAATCTTGATTGCATTTGCTTTTCAGGAAATCCGTCGTGGCAACCCCGACTTATGGCCTAGCTACGCAGCGCGTTTGGACCGAAGGCCGAGAAATATTGCAAGTATGAGATTTTGCTTTTGGCCTGTTTGGGGGTGTTATGCTTCTTGGCGGGTGGGTTGGCGGGTCTCGGGGCATTCCTGGGAAGGTCTAATACCGGGTAGAAGTGGTTGGGACAAAATCCAGGCCGATTTTTTTTTGGCTATTTCTGACAATTTTGCTCAATGTAGCCTTTTCGGGGGCCTGTTTGGGGGGCTTCCTGGTGTTTGTGGGTGAGTTTCGGGGTCTGGGAGCACTGCTGGGACACTCTAATCTTGATTGCATTTGCTTTTCAGGAAATCCGTCGTGGCAACCCCGACTTATGGCCTAGCTACGCAGCGCGTTTGGACCGAAGGCCGAGAAATATTGCAAGTATGAGATTTTGCTTTTGGCCTGTTTGGGGGTGTTATGCTTCTTGGCGGGTGGGTTGGCGGGTCTTGGGGCATTCCTGGGATGGTCTAATACCGGGTAGAAGTGGTTGGGACAAAATCCAGGGCGATTTTTGTTTGGCTATTTCTGACATTTTGCTCAATGTAGCGTTTTTGGGGGCCTGTTTGGGGGGCTTCCTGGTGTTTGTGGGTGTGTTTCGGGGTCTTGGCGCACTGCTGGCTATATATACTTTACTTTGCAAGAGGTTTGAAGCAAATCCATGGTGGCAGAGGGGAGTTAGGGCCTAGCTGCAGAGCGCGCGCGGAGTGATTTGGGAAATTTGTGAAAAATTGACTAAGTCCCCATTTTTGTACTTTTGCTCTTTGGCTGTTTGGGGGTCTTCTACTCGTTTTCTCCTGGGTTGACGGCTCTGGGGCCATTGCTGGGAAGCTCTAATACCGGATAAAAGTGTTTTGGACCAAATCCCAGGCGGAAATTTTTTTGTGTTTTTGATGACTTGCTTGCCTTTGAGGTGCTCTTAGGGGGGGTTCCGTCTGTTTGTGGGTGAGTTTCGTGGTCTGGGAGCACTGCTGGGACACTCTAATCTTGATTGCATTTGCTTTTCAGGAAATCCGTCGTGGCAACCCCGACTTATGGCCTAGCTACGCAGCGCGTTTGGACCGAAGGCCGAGAAATATTGCAAGTATGAGATTTTGCTTTTGGCCTGTTTGGGGGTGTTATGCTTCTTGGCGGGTGGGTTGGCGGGTCTTGGGGCATTCCTGGGAAGGTCTAATACCGGGTAGAAGTGGTTGGGACAAAATCCTCGCGGAAAAGCCTTTTGGCACTTTTTGTAACTTAGGGTTCGTTAGGGTTAGCCCTAGCAGCAGGATTGCATGTGTTTCGGGGTGTTCTAGATTTTTGCAACTGAGTTCTGGGGTCTTAGAGCACTCGTGAGAATGTGTAATTTTGGTTGCAAGTCATTTGAAGAAAATCCATGGTGGGAAAGGGGGGATTTGGCATAGTTAAAGAAAGCCTTTGCCACTATTCTTAACTTAGGGTTCGTTAGGGTTAGCAGTATTTCTATTGCATGTGTTTGAGTGGGGGGGATTTCGAGTCTTGGAGCGATGCTGGCTATGGCTACTTTTGCTTGGTTGCTTGCAAGTGGTTTGAATGCAATCCACGGTGGGTAAGGGGTAATTAGGAAGGGGGTACTTCGGCCTACTTTTACTTTCAAAGTAAGTTTTGTCACCAATTTTCTGCTAGGCCTCGTTTTTTGAGATTTGATTGGGGGTCTTCTACATTTTTGCGACTGGCTTTAGTAAGGGTCTGGGTGGGAGCACTGCTAGGAAGATCTAATTTTGTTCTAAAACACAGTTTACAGTACACCTAGCTTGAGGGGAAAGATCCACTACATTAATTTGCCCCTACTTATTTATCCTTCAAAAGGTGACTCAGACAGAGTACGCACTTTCAAAAATATTGTACTGTCTACTAGGAAAATCAAATTGTGACTTTTTGCACTCCACAGCCTACATACCTTATATTTATTTATCAGTGGTGTTGTAATATTATATCACTTCCTGTTTTTCGTTGAATAATTACAGGCCGGGTTTCAGTCTCTGCAATGGGGAAAAAAGGATGGAGTCAGGCTTCACATTAGCGAGCCACAATTCAGCATCAGGCAGGCAGTGGACAGGGTGTCTTCTGGTGACCAACATCGATGGACGAAGCGTCGGCTGCAATGGAGGAGTGCCGCTAATAAGAGGATTTTTTTTCTGCAGGTAACTTACTTACCACTTCCAACAGGACAACTACAACAACATAGATACAGTATCCCTTGCCTTTTTCTCTGACTGTGACTGCATTTCTTGGATCTCTCTCTGCTTCTAAATTGATCCCTTAACACATCACTTAGTCCACTCCACTATCACATCTGCACCACACATAGTCATTTGTAAGTGCTCCTACGTAATTCGCAAGTCGCAGCACGCCCCAGCCCATAGAGGACTGGGATGGCCCCAATGATGAAGCATGTCACCAAGGGGTAACCCTGGTGAGTGAGGGGACCCCTAGAAAAAAAGCAATTTCTCCTTTTCTATCTACTATACCTTCCAGACCAACCCCATTGAGTGTTGTTGTGAATGGATTTATAGTGACCAGCAAGGCTCTCGGGTATCTGGCTACAGAGACCTTATGTTGAATATCGTTATGAATAATTCCACACACGCCCTGTACTGTTGCATTCTTTCTTCCACAGTTGTCGAAAGTACTACTTACTTTTCACTGACATGCATGCAGTAGTGTATGCACTTTCAAAGATTGATGGATAGGTTTGTACCCAAAGAATTGTTTATGTTCAATTGTTTGTCTATGCTGTGCTTTTTTTACAGGGTGTCTTCTGGTGACCAACATCGATGGACGAAGCGTCGGCTGCAATGGAGGAGTGCCGCTAATAAGAGGATTTTTTTTCTGCAGGCAACTTACTTACCACTTCCAACAGGACAACTACAACAACATAGATACAGTATCCCTTGCCTTTTTCTCCGACTGTGACTGCATTTCTTGGATCTCTCTCTGCTTCTAAATTGATCCCTTAACACATCACTTAGTCCACTCCACTATCACATCTGCACCACACATAGTCATTTGTAAGTGCTCCTACGTAATTCGCAAGTCGCAGCACGCCCCAGCCCGTAGAGGACTGGGATGGCCCCAATGATGAAGCATGTCACCAAGGGGCAACCCTGGTGAGTGAGGGGACACCTAGAAAAAAAGCAATTTCTCCTTTTCTATCTACTATACCTTCCAGACCAACCCCATTGAGTGTTGTTGTGAATGGATTTTTAGTGACCAGCAAGGCTCTCGGGTATCTGGCTACAGAGACCATATGTTGAATATCGTTATGAATAATTCCACACACGCCCTGTACTGTCGCATTCTTTCTTCCACAGTTGTCGAAAGTACTACTTACTTTTCACTGACATGCATGCAGTAGTGCATGCACTTTCAAAGATTGATGGATAGGTTTGTACCCAAAGATTTGTTTATGTTCACAATTGTTTGTCCATGCTGTGCTATTTTTTCTTGTCTCCCAAAACCTTTCCCAAAAACCCCCGTACCCATCCATTTTTCAAACCCTAACCCTCTTCCCCCGGGCTGTGTGGTTTTGATTGATGTGTGACTAAATTACAGCAATAAATCCACACACTTGCTGGGGAGGATAAGGTGATAGCAACAGGCTGGTGAAGAAATCCGAGGATATATTCTTACTCTGCTTGACAAAGACCCATGGCTAATGTCAAAGAACTTCAACCGAATTAGTAGTTATACTTTACCATTTGTTAGGCTACAATGTGGCACTGTTCTAGTGTACTTCTGTCACCTGCTATATTCTCAGTTGTACCGTTGAATTGCTCAGGAGGACAAACCAGATTTCATTTTCTTTTTTTTCATAGGCATGCAACTGCCACTGTGTCACACCACTAGTACCACCGCTATGAGGAAATTTTATCCGACCAAGATTGCCAACCTTATTCGCTGTTTGCCGTGGAGCCAGCCCTGGGTCTAGCCCTACTTTCAAACACAAATTACAGGTTAGATAAGCGTTTGGTGGTTTGGGGGTATAATGGAGTATTAGTAGGAGAGACGAGAGACTGACGGTAGTACTACTAAAGTCCTAGGACTCTTGGATTCACTTCACTTACTCTGTGAGAGGCACTTAGTGTTGAAAACATTTGGGCATTTACACTTAAAGGAAGAAAATGGAACTAAACTTTCAGGAAAACAAAGTCACTGTTAAACCCCCACCCACCAGGCAAGCAGTAAGAAACGGGTATGCTCAGATAAAGTTTGAAAAAGTATATTTATATCCCTAACAAAATAATCTCCCGCAAGACCCTCCCTAACCCCAACGATTGTCCTTCAAAAGTCCCCAAAAACCCAACTCCCAATTCCCACCCCCCAAAAGTCTCTAAAAAAGGGGCAAGGGACACTATGGGTGGATGCTGTCTACTTTTTGGGCCAGGGCATCATGCTCCTGACGGAGCAAGGCGTGCTCTACGCGGAGCCCCTCCAACTCGTTTGAAAAGTGGTGGAGCTCCTGCTGGAGGCGGGACACCATCAGGGTACTGCGGCGCAGGCGTGCCTTCAATGCCTTGCAGGTGCAACGGCTGTGAGAGGAAGCTGTTGTCCTTGCTACTCGGCGGTGGCGTTTGGCTTTGGCAGCCCGGCTCAGTCTGGGTGGACCACTGTGCTGGGTGGCAGCCCGTGGGGGCACGGAGGCCGATGCAGACGACATAGTTGGTGTGGTCGACTGCACACTTTCTTCGTCCTCCAGGGCCACCAGCCGCCGATATTCGGCCACAGTGGCATCGATCCTCCGTTGCCGGGCCGCTCTAGCCAGCTCCTTCTTCCTTGTTCGTTTGGAAGGAGAACCTATATGAAGAAAGAAAGACATAGTCTGTAACCAATGCTCTTTAAGATTAACTCAATCATTCAGCAGAAATTTGTGTTGCACTACAATTAGCAACTTGCAAGAGCATTACATATATTTTGAGGCCAGTATCTATCTAACCTCACACTTCTTCATCCTTGCTCTAACATTAGTGGGAGTTTAAGGAACAAATTCTACGAGCACTATGGACTTCCATTGGAGTCGACTATGAAAGTACACCAGTCTTATTCTTCTTCTTGTCTCTTGTTTAGGAAAATTGGTACGTTATCTTCTGCCAGCCGGCATAATGCCAGCGCAGTAAACTTGCACCCGAGAAAAAGAGACGCACGCCATGAGGAGTGACCTAGACTTGCGTTGCGTTACTGTACCCGTCCAGTACATGCAGGTGGTGAAGCTCTTACTTTTCTATTACGGGTGGCACTGAGAATACTCTGTTACAACTCAAGGGCTACTGCTTAATTAATTTAACTTTCACCCTACAGTGGAAATGAGTACTAGAAATGGAAAATTGAAGAAGATAAATAATCGGATTATCTATCACTTCACATGGGATGTTTTTGCTTATATATGGGATGACTTTAGGTGCTTTGCTTTTTATTGAGTGACCAGTGATACATCCACACATGAATGACTGAGTACTACTAAACTTATTAAGAGAGGTAGGGAGTGGCCACCCTAATAACCGGATCTATGCTGTGCTTGCAATACAAACTACTGCTACTATTGATGGTAGTATTTGGACAAAATTAAAACTTCTTTTCCTTGCCTTTCCTACACTGGAACGGACGTGCGGGTGCAGTGTTACTTGCTCTTCAAAGTTACACTTAGTTCATCCACTGACCGTCTACTCTCTGTAGATCATGGGTACTCACAAACTTTCTCTCAGGGGCTAAATTTACAGTGTAGTTTGTGGCCGAGGGCTGCACTGGTGGGGGCGGAGTCAGAGGGGGCGGGGCTAAAGCAAAACGAAAACTTGTGACCATGAGGTTGCACACAGGTCCCTGCAGCAGATGCCTTCATCCACTGAGCCACCAGACCCAGCATTTACATACATCTCTCACTCATGCTCTCCCTCCTGCCCTCCCTCTCCATCTCTCTCTCCCTCCTGCCCTCCCTCTCCCTCCCCCTCTGTCATCTCACTGTGTGTGTGTCTGTCTGTGTCAGCCTTCAGCCCGGGCTGAGACAGCTTCCTCAACGCGCACACACAGACAGCCACACCAAAGTACTTAACAGGTCTTTAAAAGACCATTAACATATTATTGAGGCTTTGTTTGTTGTAGCGCCCCTGCATCTCCACCCTGACAATCACTGCTTGCCCGGCCCCACAGAGCAGAGGCTTTGTTCTATTTCACCTCTTTGTGGCCCTGCATCTCCACTCTGCTCTGTGGGGGCCGGGGGAGCAGTGATTGTCTGCAAGGTCTGCACACCGCCAAGGAAGGCTTGCCAGGCCGCCACCAGCCCGCGGGCCGTACTATGAGTACCCCTGCTCTAGATACACATATGCTATCTAAGAGTCAGATAGTAGCATGATCCAGGTATATGGACACATACAGTTTCTGTGTCACCCACCCAGGCTGTTGTCCTTCCACCAATCATTGCTTCATCATTCACCCAGCCATGCATCTCATATTCTTTCCTTCCCAGCCACGTCTTCAATCTCAATAAGTAAGGAATATATAAGAGCTTACCTCTGCCCGCCACCACAACCGTCTGAACTCTCACAGCCGGCACTGGAACCGCCGCATCCTCCCGTGAGGAATCGCCCTCCGCCTCCGTGTCGAGCACCACCACCACCTCCGCGTTGGCCCCGCCACCTGATGTTCCTCCTACAAAGTACATTTAAGATTGTTAGAATAAACCACTCACTAGTATTTGGTCAAGGAATGAAGACATGTGAAAACAATGTAATGCAGCACTTTTTGGCACAACTGATGAAGGCTGGCTTTTTAACACGCACCATTTTTTTCCACACAGACAGAAGATGGACTTCTAACAACAAGATCAAGTTGAAACAAGGTGAGAGCTCGGCTCGACCACAAGAAATGTCTTCAATTAATCGTCAGCACTAACCACTTTTACATTCTCAGTTAAACGTTTCGTTTTTTAATTATGACTTCATTTTAATAAATGTGTTTACTTTTAATAAAGCTTTTAAACTTAGAGAGACTCTGTGTTTTTTTTGGTCCAGAGTGACTAGAGTGACTGAGCGAAAGGTTTTGCAATTTTTGCAAGCATGAGTCCGTGCCTCTGACACTTCTTGACTCTGACTCCGTACTCTTCAGCTACGTTGGATAATAATCATCATTGGGGATCAATGATCGATGAATTCGGGAGGTAAATGACTGTGCCACACTATGTAGTAGTCAGTCAGTAAGGACATTGGGGCGGGGGTTCAAAGTCTGTTATCACAGAGGTATGTGGAAACTCTAACAGCGCCTATTATAATTCATAAGCAATGCACTATTTATTGTCCATAGTTCTGTTTCTGCAGAAGAATTGTCCGCGCCACTGTAGTGGTATGGATTGTTCTCCTATCCAAACCAAAAGGTAGTATCTTATTATTTCTTGGTGGTCATTCACATTTTATAGTTGGGAATTTTCAAAGCAGATAGAACACTTCAAAAGACATTATGGACAATCCCAGAGGACTGCACTAAGTTGATAGAGCTATTGCTGACTAGAATGGGAGTTTCGCCAACCGTGCAATCTTAGTTAGCTACACAGACAGACTAATAAGAATAATCTAGTAATACCAAAGGGAGTCATAGTAGAGGCAGGATAAGAATTTAGATACAGTCTACAAGAAGATCAAAGACGATTTTGAAAAAATCAAATGAGGAACGCTAGGAAAAATAGGTACTAGTCTAAAATGAAAACTTACTGGGGCCAGCAAAGGAGCCCTCGCCTGCCCGATCCTGGCCCTGTTGAACAGCATCCGCCGCCTGCTGCTCCTGTGTCCTCCCCTCGCCCCTGGGGGGAGCTGACGTACAACATGAAAGAAAGAACAGAAAACATGGATGATTGTTGCTTGTCAATGTCAACCAAATCAAACATTTCAAAAGAACAATAACAAAATATTTCCGCGAAATTATATTGATTAGGGTTACTTTTCATTTATTTGCGGACCTGTGACTTCAAAAGTCACGTAACTCACTAAACAAAGTACTGAAAGGTTCACCTAGGACTGGCAGGCAGCAGTCCGCAGGCAAGACGCAAAGTGACAGACAAACTCCATTGTGATTTCAGTCAGATCAGTGACAACACTAACAGTTGCCTGCTACATTACCAGTCATTTAAATAGTCAAACTATCAATCCACCGCCACTATTTTTCTTATTGTCAGGGGTACAAAGGAAGGGGCAGATTTAAGCCCCTTGCGGCTCTTTTGCTCCGTTCTTGCGTGACTTTTGTGACGCAGCAGCTAAACAAAAAAGGGCGCCATGGAGCGGCGTATAATATTATAACAACGTGATGCATTTGGGAGATGCATCCCGTTATAAAGCCCTGCGCCATCAGGGGGCGTTCCGGCGCAAGGGAGGGCATTCCTGCGCTGGAACACATCCTAAAAGTGGCTGAGGGAAATCTACAAAATTTCAATCAGTCACCTTTAGGACAATGATGCGTCACACAAACCCTGCACCTGCTTGAAGCAGACGTACGGCTTGACCCAGCATTGGGGAGATAGGGTACCCCAGAGCATTGCTGGGGCTGCGCCATCGTTGCGACGCAACTCCAGCAGTAAAGCTTTGGTGACGTTTTGGGCCCATGGTGCGCCGCATTGCAAATACGGCGCACCATGTTTGGTGGTGGTAGCGGGCCGCACAATTAATGGCGCATCCCTGCTACTTTGCAGGGATGCGACGGTAATTGCAATTCTGCCCCTTAGGGGCATACTTACTTACGCGTTCTGGCGCATCTCCAGAGATGCGCCAGATCAAATGCGTCACGCAAAACTACCCTTGCGACACGGCAGATGCGCCTCATTTACAATGCGGCGCGCCCTGGCGCAAGGGTAGGCACTTGCGTGATGCATCTCGTCACGTAAGAGCGGCGCATCGCTGGAGTCACGTCGCCAACGCAATGCAACTCCAGTAATGCTCAGGGCCACCCAATACTTAACATGCTGTGTCAGTCCTTTCGCCTGCTTCAAGCAAGCAATTGAATTGACGTAGCAGCGTCGCAGAAGTGCCTGCGTTAAATCTTGTAGATTTCACGCAGGCAATTTTGCGAGGCGCACAGCCGCCGGACTGCCCACCCTGCGTACTAGGAACGCACCCATTGTGGTGTAGGCCCATGGCTTTATAACGTGACGCATCTCCCTAGATGCGTCATGCTGTAAATGACTCGCAGGGATGCGGCACGTTTACGCCGCTGTTGCGTCACGCAAGGCAACGTAAACGTGGCGCAAGGGGCTTGTAAATGTAATCTGCCCCCTAGTGTCTAGCATTACGCAGTTCTGTAAAGTACACTCATACATAATAGTTACTCAGGCCAATGAGACCACAAAATAGAAAACAAATAAGCATAGGAGCAACGCCACTGAGAAGGAGAGCAGTGCACCTGAAATGCACAGAAGATTTTGAAATATAATTTAACTACAATGTAATCGTCATCAGCGGCATTATTGGCTTGCTCCATGTAAAAAACAAATATTTGCAATACAACAACACAGAGCAGGAGAAAACATCATAGTAGTGAGTGATGAAATGGCTACTACTACTCACCAAGCCGAGCTGGTCCAGCAGGTCGCGCTCCCGGTCCAGGAGGTCCGTCCAGCGATGGGTGACCTGGCTGTAGGTGCGCTGGACCCCGTAGAGGTGGGATATGGCCCAGCACACCTTCTCCCACCGCTTCCGGCGCTCCCGCATGTTGTAGCCGCTGGCCGCGATCCTGCCGCCTCCCGCGATGGTCCTGGGCAGGCGGCGCTGGACGAAGTAGACCAGCGCCCCCACTTCCTCCGGGCTGAAGATCTCCCGTCGCATCACCTGCTCCCCCCTCAATCGACCACATGGTGTCCTGGCACGGGGTCCAGGACTCCTCCTCCCCGCCGCCGCTGCCGCCCTCAAGTGCCTGGGCAGCTTCACGGCGCCTGGCTTCACCATGGTCTGGGCAGGTAAGGTAGGAAGTAGAAAATTAGGAAGGAATAGGATAGGGAAGAAGAAAAGAAAAGAGTTAAAAAAAGTAGTTTAAAAGTAAAGAAAAATAGCAGAAAAGACAAAAATATACAGCTAGGAAAAGAGAGGGATAGATAAGAAGCAAAATCGTTAAAAAAAAACTGAAAACAAGCAAAGGATGGCAAAGATAGCAAGAGGATTAAACACCATGCCCAGACACAGGAAATGAATGAAAAACACGATGGCCGGCGCCCGTTCACGAGCGCGAAAGTAAGTTCGCGCGAGATTTTCCTTGCGATCTCGTGCGAACCTCTACTCGCAATGCGCTTACTGCGCGAGATTATACATAGCGGGCGGAAACGGAAATACGTCACGCAAACAAAATGGCCGCGCCCGTACTCGACCTTGGGGTAAATTCGCGTGTTGCGCTGCAAGCGGCTCGCGAATACTGCAAAAAAACTCGCGAAACAACAAGCCGCAAAAAAATAAAAAGCTCATTTGCACGAATTGGCGGCTTCCGCGGTCGGTTTCGCACGACGCCGCGCCCCGCGAATAGCGCGAAAAAAACGAAAAACAATTTTTGCAAAAGCAAAAGCAATGAGCAGGTGCAAAAGGTCAACCTCATGATTTGTAACGATTCCCTGTAGTGCTTCCTGAGGGGGCCCTCCAGAATTCGGTTGCCTGCTTGCAACTATTGTGTGACCCTGCTCTGACCTTAACTGTATGCCACAAAGGTCCTGATTTACAGCTAAAGGAGCAGACAAGCAGGTGCCAGGCTGGAACTTCAAATTCTTTCAGTGACACATTAATTAGCCCCTAATTCATTATTGTCAGTTGGGGCAGGGCAGGTGTTGTTAATAAACTAACCCCAAATTAATTCATGTCAGTTCAAGCAGGGCAGGTGGGCTTGCTTTTCCCCCCCATCTTCTACAGTCAGTGATGATGAACCAGAGGGTGGCATTGATGTAACAGAGGGTGGCATGGGTCAAAGTAAGAGAGGGTGCCAGTGGTGAAACAGAGGGTGCTGGGAGGCTGTGATGATGAACCAGACGTAGAAACAACATAGTCGCGACCGTTGCGAGCCGACAAGTAAGTTCGCAATTGCGAACTAGTACCAAATCCTCGCGAACTGGCAGAAACACTTGCGAACACAAAAAAAAAAAATCCGCAAATTCGCGAGAATTCGCGGATTTTGCGGATTGCGAATTCGCAAATCCGCAAAATTCACGAACGCGAGATTCGCAAAATTCGCCCATGCTTAAGTGTGACGCCTTCACTCAGTGCTGGCATTTTATCCAACTAAACTATGAACAAATGGTCCTTGACAACAGGGAATCTAACTTTGTAAAAATTATAGGCCACAATGAACTCTATAACAAAGAGAAAGTCCAGCCGGACTTAGAATTTTATTCAATATATTGAAGATATGCTTAATCAAACGAACAAACAATAAAGCAGTGGGACACAGTCCTGCATCCTCGATGCTACACATACATTCAAAACATACAGTTACAGTGCTACTTCAGGCATTTAAAGGGCATGAGCAAAAGGAGTATTTTGAGTACATTTGCTTCATATATGCGGGAAACAAACACTTTCGGCACATAATAGTACACTTATTGTTTAACCCACATATTGTGTCGACGGCGTTTCGATCCAATTGTATTAATGGATCATCATCAGGACTTCCAATGTTAGCCTGAATATAGAAGCCTGTATTGACAGGGAGGAAGGAAACAATTAACAATATATTTAACCAGCTGTAATACTCAACAGTTTCAAAGTAACCTATTGTCAACTTAAGGTGCTACAGATCATTCAAGTGACGGTGTCTCACAACCAGTGCCACACAAGTTCGACGCGGTGGTGAGCAATTCATGCCACGGTCATTTCAGTGGCATTCCAGCTTAAGGTGCTACAAATCATTCAGATGACGGTGTCTCACAACCAGTGCCACACAAGTTCAACGCGATGGTGAGCGCAGTGGCATGCCGACCAATTGGCCAGTTGAAGAATATCATGGTGTATAAGGATCATTCCTGAATTGACACAGTGTGAAATTAACGTGGTGCTGCGGGAGTGAACCAGCATGCAGCACATGCATGTCAGGTCGTGCCGAGGGAACCAGGAAGACGTGTTAAAACCGTGAGCATAAAACGCAATCGGAGGGTCCAATTACCTCAAGGGTTGGGTATCTGGGTGATGCTGATAGATAGACCATAGAAATAGGGAGTTTATCTGGAACCAATAGATTAACGATGTTAGACCAAGGGTCGGTTACAACCCCGAATGACCCCGAAATGCAAGTTCAAAGAACCATCCTATTACCTGGAGATAGTGGCTCCGACTGGGGATAAGGGTAGGAAGGATAATTGCGGGCAGTGGTTGACGTTGGCAGTATTCGTCTAAAATCAAGGAATTGCGCGACTATTAGTCGTGCCTGTAATTGGAACACTGGGGGCCGAACTTAACCGGCTACAATTGCTTATAATAAGCACGGGTGACACGCAAGGTAAGTTGCTTACCTAATTAAGGTCTTAACCAAAGAAGACAATAGAGTCAGGGATACATCCGGTAACTCAGCCGATGACCGGAAGAATACAGTGCTCGCCTAAAACCTGGAGAAAAAGGAAGGGTTAGTGATCCCATTTGCGGGGCACTCGAATGTAACCAGGGCATGACGCGATCGGCGTCTAACAAGCGCGTTGTGAGCGCGGGGGCATGCAATCGGATGCTTACCTAATAAGGGGTCTTGATCAGGATGCCGATTAATAGGGCTCCTGCGAAGAAATGTGCAAGCCAGGTTAGGTACAGGGTAGGGGAACTAGATGTCATACGAGGGGGGGTATTGTCCCTGGATGGAGCTGGGTGCTTACCTCAGGTTCATATTGTGTTGGGAGATCGCCGCGCATGCTTAATTCACCCGGCTAGCCCGGCCCCACTTGCTCCACGGCGCGACTCTGCACCGGGACAATTGAATGCGGTTCCATCGTGAACCTGAGGTAAGCACCCAGCTCCATCCAGGGACAATACCCCCCCTCGTATGACATCTAGTTCCCCTACCCTGTACCTAACCTGGCTTGCACATTTCTTCGCAGGAGCCCTATTAATCGGCATCCTGATCAAGACCCCTTATTAGGTAAGCATCCGATTGCATGCCCCCGCGCTCACAACGCGCTTTTTAGACGCCGATCGCGTCATGCCCTGGTTACATTCGAGTGCCCCGCAAATGGGATCACTAACCCTTCCTTTTTCTCCAGGTTTTAGGCGAGCACTGTATTCTTCTGGTCATCGGCTGAGTTACCGGATGTATCCCTGACTCTATTGTCTTCTTTGGTTAAGACCTTAATTAGGTAAGCAACTTACCTTGCTTGTCACCCGTGCTTATTATAAGCAATTGTAGCCGGTTAAGTTCGGCCCCCAGTGTTCCAATTACAGGCACGACTAATAGTCACGCAATTCCTTGATTTTAGACGAATACTGCCAACGTCAACCACTGCCCGCAATTATCCTTCCTACCCTTATCCCCAGTCAGAGCCACTATCTCCAGGTAATAGGATGGTTCTTTGAACTTGCATGGTCGTTCGGGGTTGTAACCGACCCTTGGTCTAACATCGTTAATCTATTGGTTCCAGATAAACTCCCTATTTCTATGGTCTATCTATCAGCATCACCCAGATACCCAACCCTTGAGATAATTGGACCCTCCGATTGCGTTTTATGCTCACGGTTTTAACACGCCTTCCTGGTTCCCTCGTCACTACCTGACATGCATGTGCTGCATGCTGGTTCACTCCTGCAGCACCACGTTAATTTCACACTGTGTCCATTCAGGAATGATCCTTATACACCATGATATTCTTCAACTGGCCAATTGGTCGGCATGCCACTGCGCTCACCATCGCGTCGAACTTGTGTGGCACTGGTTGTGAGACACCGTCATCTGAATGATTTGTAGCACCTTAAGCTGGAATGCCACTGAAATGACCGTGGCATGAATTGCTCACCACCGCGTCGAACTTGTGTGGCTCTGGTTGTGAGACACCGTCACTTGAATGATCTGTAGCACCTTAAGTTGACAATAGGTTACTTTGAAACTGTTGAGTATTACAGCTGGTTAAATATATTGTTACTTATTTCCTTCCTACCTGTCAATACAGGCTTCTATATTCAGGCTAACATTGGAAGTCCTGATGATGATCCATTAATACAATTGGATCGAAACGCCGTCGACACAATATGTGGGTTAAACAATAAGTGTACTATTATGTGCCGAAAGTGTTTGTTTCCCGCATATATGAAGCAAATGTACTCAAAATACTCCTTTTGCTCATGCCCTTTAAATGCCTGAAGTACCACTGTAACTGTATGTTTTGAATGTATGTGTAGCATCGAGGATGCAGGACTGTGTCCCACTGCTTTATTGTTTGTTCGTTTGATTAAACATATCTTCAATATATTGAATACAATTCTAAGTCCGGCTGAACTTTCTCTTTGTTATAGAGTTCATGGTGGCCTATAATTTTTACAAAGTTAGATTCCCTGTTGTCAAGGACCATTTGTTCATAGTTTAATTGATACCCCAGGTCCTTGGTTACCTAGCGGGTTCCCTTGTCTCTTATAAAGGCATTTTATCCAACAGCAGCTTGCATTCAGGGATTTTGAGTTTCTTTTTTCATATTGCAAGTAGAGACCCAAACATGTCAGCACCTGAAGTGTAGGTGAAAGTAAACAGCACAGGTCAAGATAGAAAGAAGCTCTTTAGAAGTCAGTGAGGGAACATGAAAGAAGGGTGGAAGTGGTGGAATGCTCCTTGTCCCTTGTGTGATTGAGTTGGAGATTTCTTCTGTGTCGAGATCTGTTTGTAGAGAAGGAGCGCGCGCTCTTAAAGAAATACAAGCATTTGCAAAGCAATAGGTCTCGCATTTACGCGAGTTTAAGCTATTGGCATTGTAAATGACAATGCCTTTTATTTATGTTATAAAAACAAAAATAAAAGGCATTGCCATTTGCACTGTCAATAGCTCAAACTCGTGTAAATGCGAGACCTATTGCATTGCAAATGCTTGTTTATCCCTGTGCTTCAAGTAATACCTGCTCCTGATCGCTCTGCAGTCCATTTTTTTTCACTGCTTGCACTTAGCCTTGGAATTTCTGTTGGAGGCGGGGACAGCCGACTGCACACCAACGGATAGGAAATTGGCAGTACAGAATGCTGCTTAAGCTTGCCTATAGTGGTATGTATGGCACTGCAAGGGAGTATTCCGATTGGCTCCCCAGCTCTCAATGCTTAATCCAGGCTTCTAAAAGGTATTATTTGTTCTGTAACCCTTATACTGAAGTGTTAAATATGACAAGGTCATTAAATACATTAGTAATATTTGCTTAAAAAGAATTGCATTTCCTTTCCCAGCTTGCTAATTAAATTAAGACTACACAATAAAGTACACTTTCCTGTTATCTCTGAGCTCACATTTATCGAAGAAAGAATCAAATGTGAAGATTAATGGAATTTACATTGGATACACTTAACTGTGTTCACTCATCATCTATGGTGAAATATTTCTTCAGTGAGCGATCCCACTGCAATAAACATGTTGTCTGGCCAGGTTATCACAAGTTACACTCTTTAAAAAAAATGGTTTTCTTGAAATGTTTCCTTATAACTTGAATACCATTTAACAATGTTCCCATTACCACAACAACAGGCGGCAAGAAATTTGCGTGTGCCATTGGCACCATTTTACATTCAGCATTTATCAACAATGATTTCTGGTCTAGTCTTTGTGACAATTCAAAGGTTTTTTGAGATGTCAAATTCTCTTTGTTCTCCATCTGTTCCTGTGTCTCTGTTTTTCCTCTCCAGCATCTCAAGTGCGTCTCCAGTCCACAGTAGGTCATCCAACTGCCCCATAGCTTATGGCATATGCATGGGCAACCTCTAGCTCCATATTACCCCCTCTGCCCTCATATATAAATCTATTTCCTGTTGCCATTCCCTTTTCGTCAGGATTTGGTGGGATCCTCTATTTCTTGCCATGTCCCGTATAGCAATTACTAGCCCCCATTTACAGAACATCTACTTACATTATGGCAGATCAACATCACCGAAGATTCCTAAAATAACAATTTCGGGGTCAGTAGGATAATACAGTCAAGTATTCAACTCAGTTCCCAAATTATACTTCTCCAGTATACCTCTACCTTGTTACATTCCTACTGTGTGCGTAGGAATGTGCCCTCCTCAACGTTACATTTAAAGCACATTTGAGTAGGGGCTTTATAAAGCCTGCTCCTATAATAACACAATTGATGTAGGCCCCTCAGTTGTATCAGCCAGCCGTAGTCTTGCCTTTATAGCAACCTCTCTTGGGTGCGTTAAAGGCGCCTTCCAGTCTGTATTTTCTAATTTCCCTAATGCCTATACCAATCTTCCCCTTAAACGCAATAGTTGGTCTGGCATCTTATTAAGTGTTTTGTACATGGGAGAGACCTTCCCCTTCCCATTTCTTAAATTAGCAAAGCGACACAATAACGAATATCTGACTGAGTCAGTCCCTCTATTTGCAGGTTGAGTAGACTTAAATAGTTGACTTGAATATTTGTTGAATTTACCATGACACTCCACCCAGATTGTACGTAAATAGGTAATCTTTATTGTATATAATCTGAACCATTACAAAAATACAAAACCAATAAAAAAACGCTCAATTTTTAGAAGGTAGGCTAGAGGCTAGAGCGTTACGAGTAAAAAACTGATAAAACGAGTGCCAATTGTCAAGGTAATCTAAAACCAGTGTTCTCCTGTGCTTTTGCCCAAGGCAGTATTTTTAACTATTCCCAGGAGAGGCAGAGTTAGTGTTAGGCAGAGTATGTGTTGTTGTACAGATAAGTCAAGTGGGGAGAGGATGTAGCCTTATGGCTAGAGCGGTCAACCTCGAAGCTAGGAAACCGGGTTCAAGTCTCTGCATAGACGCTCAACATCCCGTGATTCCGGGCACATCACTTAATCTCCCTGTGCCTAACAAAAATGATTGTGTCCATCTGTAACAAAACTGGTGCTCAGGTAAAGCGCTCTAAAACCTGATATTTTCGGGTCTAGTCCGTGCTATATAAAACTCTAAAAAAAAAAAGGGCACTGCCAGGAGAGCAGCAAAATAGATTCTATCCAGTGATGTGGATGGATCAAAAGATGGCAAGCTGTTGAAGGACAAACCCTCAGCAGCACTGATCTGGGTTTGAGATTTTTAGATAACGTTGACCTTTGTTCCATGTTAGAACAGTAGTTATTTTTCTATAAGTTAGGTAAGGGTGTCCTGAGGCACTCCAGAAGCTGTTTCTGCACTTGACAGTTTGTCTTCTATCAGTGCTAGAAATGTTACTAACTTGCAGTTTGTCTGCAGGTTATCTGGTTAGAAACAGGCTATCACAGCCTGTCCCCTCGTGCATATCGCCAGCTGGCTGAACTGCTATTTGAGTAGACAAGACCTCTTCCCCTTCAGGCTAATGCATGTACAGATCAGGTGTGCCATGTCCTCGTTAAATTTAGCCTTTCCTAGTGGTATGCCTATTGACCTACCTCATGAATATTAATGAGGTAAGTCGCAATTTGCAACCCATTAGGAATCGCCCAAATCATAGGGATGGTGGCCTGCTGCGGTCAGCAGTCCACCATTTCCGTGACTGCTTTGTAATAAAACAATCAATATTTTTTAAATGCAGCCCGTTTTTCTAAAACGAAAACGGGTTGGGTTTAAAAAAAGTTTTCTTTTCATTTTTTAACCCCTTCCACGCTGATGACGAGCTGGGCTCGTCATGGCGTAGCCTCCTCGCACGCTGATGACGAGCCCAGCTCGTCAGGTAACATGCGTTTTCGCAAATCTCAGCGTGCGAGCGGAATTAGGCTAGCGCGCATGAGGTTAAGAGCAGGGCCAGTGGTCCACTGCCTGCTCTGAAAAAATGTTTTCGCTACCATTCCCGAAGGGGAAGGGGTTCTTTGGGGACCCCTTCCAATTTGCGAATGGGTTACCACCTAGTTTGAGTAGGTGGTAAATTGCGAATGTTTTGCGACTGCATTTCAATTGCAGATCATTCTTACATACCGCTGCGATTTGGTTTTAGGAAGGTACACCCCAAACACAAAACTGTGAATCGGGCAATTTGTGACTGGTTATATCTTGTTTGCCAACTATACAAATTGTAAATCCCTTTTCTGATTATATCGTAACAGATTTCTATTAAATTAGTGTGATAAATGTGAATTGTTAACTAGATGGAAAATATCCATGACACACTTCTAGCCTGATGCAAACTGATCAATGGTACCGTATCCAAAGTCAAACATGTTCTTAAGCTTATCTGATGATAAACCCAAAAAGGCGCTTGTCAGACAAATTTCCTTTGATCCCAGCAATTTGATAAAATATGTTTGCCTACCATGAATTTATCAACTGCTTGGCAATTGTTATGAATATGAGTTACATGGATGTGACAGTGCTTGCAGTTTTTGGGACCATAATTTTATGAACCTGTTTTATTAAGTGCTCTATCTGACCTTACTTGGGGAACTCAAAACAAGAGCTAAGATTGGTAGAGCAGGGGGGCGTGGTTAGCGGCTGTGGAAAATGGCCGCAGCCTAGAGGAGCTCCACAGCCCACTGACACAACCCCTGCAAATCCTGGCATAAATCCTGACCTCTGAGCAACGAGGTACATCGTTACTGCCGCCGCACTGCCTCCGGTTCCGATTGCCAAAAACGGAAAGTCGGCGCAACCCGCGGAAGCCGATCTAGCCCGGGAGGCGAATTGTGGCCTAGTCCCAGGGGTGAAGCCGAGAGCCACAGTAGATGCAGAGGCCCCATGCAGCGGCGACGTACGCGGCACGAGATTGGAGCAGACATCGGGCGGGAGAGGCGGCCCATTGCGTTGGCTGGACAAGAAAGGATATCAAGACGTGCCACTAGTAAGAGAGTGGGGCGGGCCCCTGCCTGTGACCTGATAAAGCGGTCTGTTGCTACAGGGCGGTGGTGGAAGGCTGCGATCGCCTGCGGCCCCCCGGAGCCTCTGGAACGCCGAAGAGGGAGCCGGAGACGTAGCGGCGTTGTGGGAAGCGCCGGCAAAAATTGCAGCGACATTCAGCAGCGAGGCCCTGGTGGCCCGCAGTAGCAGCAGAAGTTGGAGGCTGCCCAGGGGGTGAAGCGGTACAAAAGGGGGTGGTGATGGACGGAGCATCTGAATCAATCAAACACTCACACCCAGTCAAAAGATCTGGGTTTAATCCATCACTGTTCTTTAGCCCACTCTGCCACCCCAGTTCAGACATGGCTATATGCAAATCAGTCTGACCCTGTGCCTCATGGGAACAGTCCAGCCCGAACTGCCAAGCCATGACTTCGCTGGACCAGAAACAAGCTTCCGAGGACCAGTTTCTGGCATTCCAGCCGTCTTCAGCCCGGCTTGCTTGAATCCAGTGGCAAAGTGAGCAAGGGACTCACGTCTGAGCATACCCTGCCACACTTATGGCGGCCAAAAGCGTCACAAAAGGGGGTGGTGATGGACGGAGCATCTGAATCAATCAAACACTCACACCCAGTCAAAAGATCTGGGTTTAATCCATCACTGTTCTTTAGCCCACTCTGCCACCCCAGTTCAGACATGGCTATATGCAAATCAGTCTGACCCTGTGCCTCATGGGAACAGTCCAGCCCGAACTGCCAAGCCATGACTTCGCTGGACCAGAAACAAGCTTCCGAGGACCGGTTTCTGGCATTCCAGCCGTCTTCAGCCCGGCTTGCTTGAATCCAGTGGCAAAGTGAGCAAGGGACTCGCGTCTGAGCATACCCTTCCACACTTACGGCGGCCAAAAGCGGTACAAAAGGGGGTGGTGGTGGACGGAGCATCTGAATCAATCAAACACTCACACCCAGTCAAAAGATCTGGGTTTAATCCATTACCGTTCTTTAGCCCACTCTGCCACCCCAGTTCAGACATGGCTATATGCAAATCAGTCTGACCCTGTGCCTCATGGGAACAGTCCAGCCCGAACTGCCAAGCCATGACTTCGCTGGACCAGAAACAAGCTTCCGAGGACCGGTTTCTGGCATTCCAGCCGTCTTCAGCCCGGCTTGCTTGAATCCAGTGGCAAAGTGAGCAAGGGACTCGCGTCTGAGCATACCCTTCCACACTTACGGCGGCCAAAAGCGGTACAAAAGGGGGTGGTGGTGGACGGAGCATCTGAATCAATCAAACACTCACACCCAGTCAAAAGATCTGGGTTTAATCCATTACCGTTCTTTAGCCCACTCTGCCACCCGAGTTCAGACATGGCTATATGCAAATCAGTATGACCCTGTGCCTCATGGGAACAGTCCAGCCCGAACTGCCAAGCTATGTCTTCCCTGGACCGGAAACAAGCTTCCAAGGTCCGGTTTCTGGCATTCCAGCCGTCTTCAGCCCGGCTTGCTTGAATCCAGTGGCAAAGTGAACAAGGGACTCACGTCTGAGTATACCCTGCCACACCTATGGCGGCCAAAAGCGGTACAAAAGGGGGTGGTGATGGACGGAGCATCTGAATCAATCAAACGCTCACACCCAGTCAAAAGATCTGGGTTTAATCCATCACCGTTCTTTAGCCCACTCTGCCACCCGAGTTCAGACATGGCTATATGCAAATCAGTCTGACCCTGTGCCTCATGGGAACAGTCCAGCCCGAACTGCCAAGACATGTCTTCCCTGGACCGGAAACAAGCTTCCGAGGACCGGTTTCTGGCATTCCAGCCGTCTTCAGCCCGGCTTGCTTGAATCCAGTGGCAAAGTGAGCAAGGGACTCGCGTCTGAGCATACGCTTCCACACTTACGGCGGACAAAAGCGGTACAAAAGGGGGTGGTGGTGGACGGAGCATCTGAATCAATCAAACACTCACACCCAGTCAAAAGATCTGGGTTTAATCCATCACCGTTCTTTAGCCCACTCTGCCACCCGAGTTCAGACATGGCTATATGCAAATCAGTCTGACCCTGTGCCTCATAGGGAACAGTCCAGCCCGAACTGCCAAGCCATGTCTTCCCTGGACCGGAAACAAGCTTCCAAGGACTGCTTTCTGGCATTCCAGCTGTCTTCAGCCAGCTTGCTTGAATCCAGTGGCAAAGTGAACAAGGGACACACGTCTGAGCATACCCTGCCACACTTATGGCGGCCAAAAGTGGTACAAAAGGGGGTGGTGATGGACGGAGCATCTGAATCAATCAAACACTCACACCCAGTCAAAAGATCTGGGTTTAATCCATCACCGTTCTTTAGCCCACTCTGCCACCCGAGTTCAGACATGGCTATATGCAAATCAGTCTGACCCTGTGCCTCATAGGGAACAGTCCAGCCCGAACTGCCAAGCCATGTCTTCCCTGGACCGGAAACAAGCTTCCAAGGACTGCTTTCTGGCATTCCAGCTGTCTTCAGCCAGCTTGCTTGAATCCAGTGGCAAAGTGAACAAGGGACACACGTCTGAGCATGAGGTTAAGAGCAGGGCCAGTGGTCCACTGCCTGCTCTGAAAAAATGTTTTCGCTACCATTCCCGAAGGGGAAGGGGTTCTTTGGGGACCCCTTCCAATTTGCGAATGGGTTACCACCTAGTTTGAGTAGGTGGTAAATTGCGAATGTTTTGCGACTGCATTTCAATTGCAGATCATTCTTACATACCGCTGCGATTTGGTTTTAGGAAGGTACACCCCAAACACAAAACTGTGAATCGGGCAATTTGTGACTGGTTATATCTTGTTTGCCAACTATACAAATTGTAAATCCATAACTGATTATATCGTAACAGATTTCTATTAAATTAGTGTGATAAATGTGAATTGTTAACTAGATGGAAAATATCCATGACACACTTCTAGCCTGATGCAAACTGATCAATGGTACCGTATCCAAAGTCAAACATGTTCTTAAGCTTATCTGATGATAAACCCAAAAAGGCGCTTGTCAGACAAATTTCCTTTGATCCCAGCAATTTGATAAAATATGTTTGCCTACCATGAATTTATCAACTGCTTGGCAATTGTTATGAATATGAGTTACATGGATGTGACAGTGCTTGCAGTTTTTGGGACCATAATTTTATGAACCTGTTTTATTAAGTGCTCTATCTGACCTTACTTGGGGAACTCAAAACAAGAGCTAAGATTGGTAGAGCAGGGGGGCGTGGTTAGCGGCTGTGGAAAATGGCCGCAGCCTAGAGGAGCTCCACAGCCCACTGACACAACCCCTGCAAATCCTGGCATAAATCCTGACCTCTGAGCAACGAGGTACATCGTTACTGCCGCCGCACTGCCTCCGGTTCCGATTGCCAAAAACGGAAAGTCGGCGCAACCCGCGGAAGCCGATCTAGCCCGGGAGGCGAATTGTGGCCTAGTCCCAGGGGTGAAGCCGAGAGCCACAGTAGATGCAGAGGCCCCATGCAGCGGCGACGTACGCGGCACGAGATTGGAGCAGACATCGGGCGGGAGAGGCGGCCCATTGCGTTGGCTGGACAAGAAAGGATATCAAGACGTGCCACTAGTAAGAGAGTGGGGCGGGCCCCTGCCTGTGACCTGATAAAGCGGTCTGTTGCTACAGGGCGGTGGTGGAAGGCTGCGATCGCCTGCGGCCCCCCGGAGCCTCTGGAACGCCGAAGAGGGAGCCGGAGACGTAGCGGCGTTGTGGGAAGCGCCGGCAAAAATTGCAGCGACATTCAGCAGCGAGGCCCTGGTGGCCCGCAGTAGCAGCAGAAGTTGGAGGCTGCCCAGGGGGTGAAGCGGTACAAAAGGGGGTGGTGATGGACGGAGCATCTGAATCAATCAAACACTCACACCCAGTCAAAAGATCTGGGTTTAATCCATCACCATTCTTTAGCCCACTCTGCCACCCCAGTTCAGACATGGCTATATGCAAACCAGTCTGACCCTGTGCCTCATGGGAACAGTCCCGCCCGAACTGCCAAGCCATGTCTTCCCTGGACCGGAAACAAGCTTCCAAGGACCGGTTTCTGGCATTCCAGCCATCTTCAGCCTGGCTTGCTTGAATCCAGTGGCAAAGTGAGCAAGGGACTCACGTCTGAGCATACCCTGCCACACTTATGGCGGCTAAAAGCGGTACAAAAGGGGGTGGTGATGGACGGAGCATCTGAATCAATTAAACACTCACACCCAGTCAAAAGATCTGGGTTTAATCCATCACTGTTCTTTAGCCCACTCTGCCACCCCAGTTCAGACATGGCTATATGCAAATCAGTCTGACCCTGTGCCTCATGGGAACAGTCCAGCCCGAACTGCCAAGCCATGACTTCGCTGGACCAGAAACAAGCTTCCAAGGTCCGGTTTCTGGCATTCCAGCCGTCTTCAGCCCGGCTTGCTTGAATCCAGTGGCAAAGTGAGCAAGGGACTCACGTCTGAGCATACCCTGCCACACTTATGGCGGCCAAAAGCGTCACAAAAGGGGGTGGTGATGGACGGAGCATCTGAATCAATCAAACACTCACACCCAGTCAAAAGATCTGGGTTTAATCCATCACTGTTCTTTAGCCCACTCTGCCACCCCAGTTCAGACATGGCTATATGCAAATCAGTCTGACCCTGTGCCTCATGGGAACAGTCCAGCCCGAACTGCCAAGCCATGACTTCGCTGGACCAGAAACAAGCTTCCGAGGACCGGTTTCTGGCATTCCAGCCGTCTTCAGCCCGGCTTGCTTGAATCCAGTGGCAAAGTGAGCAAGGGACTCGCGTCTGAGCATACCCTTCCACACTTACGACGGCTGGAATGCCAGAAACCGGTCCTCAGAAGCTTGTTTCCGGTCCAGGGAAGACATGGCTTGGCAGTTCGGGCTGGACTGTTCCCATGAGGCACAGGATCAGACTGATTTGCATATAGCCTTGTCTGAACTGGGGTGGCTGAGTGGGCTAAAGAACGGTGATGGATTAAACCCAGATCTTTTGACTGGGTGTGAGTTTTTGATTGATTCAGATGCTCCGTCCATCACCACCCCCTTTTGTACCGCTTTTGGGCGCCATAAGTGTGGCAGGGTATGCTCAGATTTGAGTCCCTTGCTCACTTTGCCACTGGATTCAAGCAAGCCGGGCTGAAGACGGCTGGAATGCCAGAAACCGTCCTCGGAAGCTTGTTTCCGGTCCAGGGAAGACATGGCTTGGCAGTTCGGGCTGGACTGTTCCCATGAGGCACAGGGTCAGACTGATTTGCATATAGCCATGTCTGAACTGGGGTGGTAGAGTGGGCTAAAGAACGGTGATGGATTAAACCCAGTTCTTTTGACTGGGTGTGAGTGTCTGATTGATTCAGATTCTCCATCCATTACCACCCCCTTTTGTACCGCAGGGGGTGAAGGGCGGGCACGAGGCACAGACACGGTGACAAGATGGAAAGACAGTTGGAAGCCCCCAGGCCATGTGTTTAGTGGTGAAGGGCTCTAGAGGGAAAAAGCTGAAAGTGACATACAATTAAATAGGCTCCTGGCACCAGCATAAGGGAAAGCACACCGGAAAGCTTTGGTGGGCAAAGACTGGGCAACATCTTCATTGGTGGGCTAGATGCCGCGACCAGACCACCACTCGCACGACAGGTGTACCCTACGCCACACAGCACCATGATAACCATGGGGGTATAGAATAGTGCTGAGTCACAGAATTGACGGACAAGGCCACAAATAGTCAGCAGCAAGAACCACCGCAGGAGGTCACTCTCAAGGACGTAATGGCCACCCTGCTACAAATGCAGACGTCCATAGGTTCTATCTCCAGTGAGGTGACTGTGCTAAGGGCTGATTTTTCTAAGATGGGCTCAAGAGTGACGGACGTCGAAACCACAATGAAGGCCCTGTTAACGGATACTGCGACTCTACAGAAGCAAGTGCAACAACTGGAGCCTGTGCAAAAACAGCTCACGGAGAAACTCGACGACCAGGAAGGGCACTCTCGGCGCAACAACGTATGCCTTGTGGGTGTGCCGGAAACTGTCAGAGGTCCAGCTTTAGACCTGTTTGTAGAGGAGTTGGTACAGACGCACTCTGCCCTCGTGGACTCTTCAAATTCTTCTCGGTAGAAATGGCGCACAGAGTTCCGGGCGGACGGCCCAAGCCAGGAGCCCCTCCTCGACCTATCCTGGCACGTATATATAATTTTAGAGACAGAGATGCACTCCTACAAGCGGCCAGGACTGGCCCACCTCTCCGAATAGACGACAGCGTAGTGACCCTGTACCCGGACTACATGGCAGCCGTCTCAGCCCAACAGCGCACTTTCATGGAGATTAAGCGAGAGCTCCACAACAGAGAACTCAAATATGCAATGCTATACCCCTCCAAGCTCAGAGTGGAGGCAGAAGTAAACGCCTGGTTCTTTGAATCGCCCAGTGAGGCAGGAGACTGGCTGGAAGGGTGGAGACCGGCGAAGGGAAGTCGCAGACACAGACCAAGTCTGCGGAGACGTTCCTCACAAGAGACCTCGGGAGTACAAGAGGGCGAAACACCAGATCACGATGAAGAGGCTACAAATGGAAGTGATGTGGAGTGACTCTAAAGTCAGACCTGTCCGGTACTGCGAAGTGCGATGGTACAATTGCTGCTGCATGGATTTTCACCTCCCCTCGCCCCCCCCCCCCCCATATTATGACAGGACCTGTAGCGGCTTACAGATATGCTGCTGCGGAATCGTCGGGCTCTGGCTGCACTCGGCCAACTGGGTGCAGATGAGGACGGAAGGACAAAAGAAGCAGGACCACGACCCCAGAGAAGGGTCTGAACTTGGACATGCACAGCACCTCGACAGGTTGCACTGAGGATGGGTTTTCTGGGATAATGGTGTGGAGGGAACATACTCCTACCCCCCTTTACGCAAGTACACAGTTAAGGGACTAAAGCGCTCCACTGAGTTGGGGTGGCGGGTAGTTTTAAATCGGCGGGGCAGGGCGGCAGGGAGGGGGGTGGTTGGATGGCACCAGTTTGGAGATGTTCTTTTGATTGGGGTCGTAGCCCCCTTTTATGTTGTTCTAATGCAGATGATTGTGGAGCAAGACATGACAGGATGTAACAGAGAAGTTTGGAAAGGGCGACCCACCTTAGATCACAATGCTAGACATGAGCCAGGGTGATAGAGTTACAGACATGCAAACACAAAGTGCCCAGGGACAGAGGTCGCAGCTGTCAATAGTCTCCTGGAATGTAAATGGGTTAGGGGACAAAATTAAACGAGGACTGGTCCTACAGTATTTGAGGCGGAAGAACGTGGCGGTGACACTGTTTTAAGAGACACACCTGTAGGGGACGGCATTTAAAGCCCTAAACAGATGGAGATTCAAGATGGTAGTCCAGTCGGAATTCACATCTGGATCTAGAGGGGTAGGGGTCCTCATAAACAGGCATTTCCCGTTTATAGTCACTGACACATATCATGATGACCAGGGACGCTTCGCGGCCACCACAGGTCAGTGGGACGGTAAATTTTACAACATAGTGTCGGTATATATTCCGCCGGCACTATATCAAGTTGCCTTTATAGACCTGGAAAATTCCTGTTGACACTCCCTCGTGGAGAACTGATTGTAGGGGGTGATTTTAACGTGGCAATGGATTCCACGATGGATAGGCAACCTCCCAGAGATGCGGGTGGGTCATCCCATAGACTACAGGACTTTGTAAAGGCGCTTGGGTTGATAGATACATGGCGAGCCAGTTATCGGACTGACAGGCAATTTACATTCCACTCCGGAGATCACAATAGTCTCTCTAGAATTGATTACATCTTCACACTAGCCACGGGAATATTGGGGATGACAGACATTAGACATCTGCCTAGAGGCATATCGGACCACTCACCAGTCCTCATCACATAGGCACCATTTACCCCGCAGACGCGTCGATTATTTCCAATCAGACCTGGGTATCTCAAGGACCGTAGATTGTGTAAATCACTCATTTAGGTCACAAAGCATTACTTCGAGGAAAATCAGCACTCAGTTCCCTCACCGACTACACTATGGGAGGTCTATAAGACAGTGCTCCGTGGTGGCGCCATTTCACTCATCGCGGGCAAAAAGAGAGAACACCTAAAACACACTGATGACCTTGAGTCAGAGGTCGCACGGGCAGAGGGGGTGCAAGCACATAATACTACGGAGGAGACAGCCCACGTATTGCACTTGGCCCAGCAGGCATACAGAGCATACGCGCAAGAGGAGGACTCTACTAGACTAACTAGTACTCAACACAAGATATATGGCCAAGGGGATAAAGCAGGCCATTTGCTGGCATGGTTGGGGAAAAAAGAGAGGGCCAGTAATTGGATAACACAAATACGGACCAAGGACGGAGACTTAGTGTCTACGCCA
The DNA here is from genome assembly GCF_964263255.1 of Lissotriton vulgaris. Classification (NCBI taxonomy): domain Eukaryota; kingdom Metazoa; phylum Chordata; class Amphibia; order Caudata; family Salamandridae; genus Lissotriton; species Lissotriton vulgaris. The sequence continues at coordinate 437,029,288 of NC_141685.1, read as the reverse complement.
CTACAGATCTCAGAAGCGTTAGCGCAGCATTATAAAACGGTATATACACCAGTAGCCGTCGGAACGATAGACGATAATCTTGCCTTTATACACAACATTAGACTACCCACACTGGACGCAGACGCCACGTCTGGCTTAGAGGAGGATATTGCGCCAGAGGAGCTTACACAGGCCATAAGGGCGTTCCACACGGGGAAAGCATTGGGACCCAACGGGATCCCTATTGAATTTTAAAAGCTAGGCGCCAAGCACATAGTGCCCCATCTACTGGCTATGTTCACCGAAAGCTTCACAAGTGAAATTTTACCAAGAGATCAGCGCCTTGCCACCATAGTGGCAGTCTATAAGGCCGGTAAACCGGCAAATGAATCCGCATCCTACTAACCAATATCTCTCCTAAATGCGGAGGCAAAAATACTTGCAAAGACCCTAACCGCTAGGCTACAACCGCATTTATCAGAACTTATACACGTTAAACAATCCGGGTTAATGCCGCACCGTAATACGGCGCTTAACCTAAGAAGGCTGTTTGAAGTAATGGAACGTAGGTCAGCCATACTAGAGGACGCAGCTATCCTTTCTATGGACACATGAATGGCGTTCGACTTGGTGGAGTGGCTCTTTCTTTTCGCGGTACTACAGCGCATGGGCTTCGGGCCAAAGTTTTGTACATGGGTCCGCTTGTTGTACACAAGCCCAGTGGCACAGGTGGTCGTAAATGGATATATGTCGAAAGAATTTCCACTGGGAAGAGGTACATGGCAGGGCTGCTCACTGTCACCCCTGCTTTTTGTGATAGAATTGGAGCCGCTGGCGGCGTGGATAAGGCAGGACCTCACGATACGGGGAATAAGATGGTCAATAGATTGGGAGGATCCCCAAAGAACTCCAGTGACCGCTTATTAGATATATGTGCTGCATATGGGCGAGTATACGGGTACACCATCAACTGGGACAAATCACTGTTGAACGTCCCCCGCCACAGCTATCGAGTGGCTGCGAGTTGCAAATAGTCCCAGTCGGATTCAAGTATCTGGGGATTTTCGTGACACATGACTGTGCGCAGTTCACTGAAATAAACTTAACCCAACCCCTGCTGCGATTTAAAAAAGACGTTAAACATTGGCATACATTACCGTTAACACTCCTCGGACGTGCTGCACTTTTAAAATGGTGGCTCTCCCAAGATTTCTGAACGCACTACAAAATACACCATTCCTTATCCCCCAGACCTGTTTTGGAGCAATTAATGCGGAGGTAACAACGCTGCTCTGGGACGGAAAAACACCTCGAATAGCGCTCCAAAAACTTACTAAGGGTTGGTACGACGGCGGGATCGCCCTGCCGGATGTTAAAGCATATTATTGGGCTTCCCAGCCGGTCGCGATTAAGTACTGGCTGCATGTTCCTCAGGGAGACCCGGCGTTCAGACTTGACAGGCATTTATTAGAGCCGGCGGGGATAATGAGTGCCATGTACAATAGAAAGAAGTACACAATCACGGGTTCGACATTGCACACAGTATGTATATGGTTCGACGCTCAGCGAGCACTGGTTGGGAAGGAGTGGTCACGAGGGCTATGCCGCTATGGGACACAAAAAAACTTGGGATGCTGGGCAATACAAAGGGGTTCCGTAATTGGGACTCCATAGGAATTTCAATAGTTGGAGACCTATGGCAGAAGGGTGGGGTGGTCACCTTCACTCATCTGCAGGCCACATATGGCCTGGCAGAGACGGAGAGGTTTAGATATATGCAGATTACACATGCATTGCAGTCCCTAATACCGCCAGACACGAATCCGGAAGACTCCTCTCCGCTAGAGGATAGACTCCTAACAGATCACCTCAGAAGAAAGCTATTTCACTGACATATAAAAAGATAGTTAACAATAGAGCAGACCCCACGGGGACCCTGAAGGCTAAGTGGGAGTGCGATATAGGAGATATCGATGAGGCAGAATGGAGAGAGGCGCTAGCTTCCCCTAAGGATGCTGCTATTCCATCAAGGCTCAGACTAGTGCAGCTTAAAATACTGCACCGTACATACTATACTAGGGCACTTCTACACAAGATAGGAAGGGCGGATACGCCGCACTGTCTTAGGGAATGTGGGGAAACAGGATCGTTCTATCACACTATCTGGAGTTGCCCCGTGATTGTGGGATATTGAATGGCGATCATGAGGACACTCTCCCAGGTTACGTAGATCACTGTACTGCTGAGTCCAAGATGCTGCCTCCTTAACATATGGGACCCAACGGACTTAAACAAGACGACCCAGGATTGGGTGACGTTAGGAATGACTATAGCAAAAAGAAATATCGCACAACGCTGGGGCTCCAGAGTTAGTCCCACTCTCACTCAGTGGTGTAGGGATATGGACCTGGCAATGGTTGCAGAAAGATCAGTGTATTTATATAGAGGCTGCCCAAGAAAATGGGAGAAGGTATGGGGAAGGTGGAACACGTACAGAGGAGACATATGTGAACCCTTGCAGCCTGAAGACTCTGATTCAGGTGAAAGTTTGTGATTGTATTATGATATGCGGCTCACTGAAAGTGTCCATGTAGGGTGGGATGGGTTGTGTGGGATGAGAATGGGCGTGATGGTTCGTATAACTGTAGCAACATATGTGATTCATGTAATTATGATTCTACAAGCGATGAATGTCATGCTGTCGTTGAAATGCTCTACAATATGTCTCAATAAAAATTGTTTTAAAAAAAGATTGGTAGAGCAAAAATACTATACTGTACTATACTATAATATACTATACTCGTATCAAGAGAGAGAGAGAGGACTAGAAAGCTAGTCCGAGTCCCCGTAGTTTATATGTGTTATCAAAAGAGACTAGCTTAAATATGACCAATATTGTTAGGCCTCTGATTAGATTTGTCATGGGCACCTCGTTGGTGAGTTCATGAAGCCCTCACCCACCAACCCAGTTGGTGGCATGCTTCATCATCGGGCCCACCCAGTGACACCTAGTGTGTCCCGGGTGTGCTGCGACGCCTGATTACAGCAGAGCTGGTATTTTACTGAGAGTGCAGTGTGAGGTGTAAAGTGAAGTGTGAGTTAAAACGGCTTGGCGAGGGTCCCAGTACCCGAGGGTAAATTACATTTTAATAACTTCTTTTTCAATATCATTGTTTACTCAATGAAAATTATTTATGTACAAACTCTTTTGAGCAGTCTTTGTTGTGTGACTCTAATCAGTGCTTGGTCCTTGCGATTGTTTGTATCCTGGCCTCGCTTATCAGTACCTGGCTGCACCTGTATCTGTCATTCCTTCATACCATACCTTTCATCGACAATGGTAGCTATGTTTTCAGAACAAATACTTAATGTTCTAGCTTGGATAAAGGTAATGATTATCTGCTTACTGTTCAGAAAACTGTAAAATGTATTTAACTTCATCCTCCTCCTGTTAGCACTTCTGATCCCATTATTGGCCTAAGGTTACTCTTCTCCCTTTGCAAAGTGAATAAGGTTGTCTCAGTTATAACACAAAACAAGCATTTGCAATGCAATGGTCTCGGCATCATTAAAGGTAGAGCTATTGGCATTGCTCATGACATTTTTTTTCTTTAAATCAAAAATAAATGGGCATTGTCATTAACATTGCCAATACACAGCACTCTGCACTCAACAGCACACAATGCTCTGCACACTTGCTCTGCACTCACTGCTCTGCACACTCACTCTGCACACTCACTACTCTGCACACTCACTACTCTGCACACTCACTACTCTGCACACTCACTACTCTGCACACTCACTACTGCACACTCACTACTCTGCACACTCACTACTCTGCACACTCACCACTCTGCACACTCACCACTCTGCACACTCACCACTCTGCACACTCACCACTCTGCACTCACCACTCTGCACTCACCACTCTGCACTCACCACTCTGCACTCACCACTCTGCACTCTGCACTCACCACTCTGCACTCTGCACTCACCACTCTGCACTCACCACTCTGCACTCACCACTCTGCACTCACCACTCTGCACTCACCACTCTGCCCTCACCACTCTGCACTCACCACTCTGCACTCACCACTCTGCACTCACCACTCTGCACTCACCACTCTGCACTCACCACTCTGCACTCACCACTCTGCACTCTACACTCACCACTCTGCACTCACCACTCTGCACTCACCACTCTGCACTCACCACTCTGCACTCTGCACTCACCACTCTGCACTCACCACTCTGCACTCACCACTCTGCACTCACCACTCTGCACTCTGCACTCACCACTCTGCACTCTGCACTCACCACTCTGCACTCTGCACTCACCACTCTGCACTCACCACTCTGCACTCTGCACTCTGCACTCTGCACTCACCACTCTGCACTCACCACTCTGCACTCACCACTCTGCACTCACCACTCTGCACTCACCACTCTGCACTCACCACTCTGCACTCTGCACTCTGCACTCACCACTCTGCACTCACCACTCTGCACTCACCACTCTGCACTCACCACTCTGCACTCACCACTCTGCACTCACCACTCTGCACTCACCACTCTGCACTCATGCACTCACCACTCTGCACTCACCACTCTGCACTCACCACTCTGCACTCACCACTCTGCACTCACCACTCTGCACTCTGCACTCACCACTCTGCACTCACCACTCTGCACTCACCACTCTGCACTCACCACTCTGCACTCACCACTCTGCCCTCACCACTCTGCCCTCACCACTCTGCCCTCACCACTCTGCACTCACCACTCTGCACTCACCACTCTGCACTCACCACTCTGCACTCTGCACTCACCACTCTGCACTCACCACTCTGCACTCACCACTCTGCACTCACCACTCTGCACTCACCACTCTGCACTCACCACTCACCACTCTGCACTCACAACTCTGCACTCACCACTCACCACTCTGCCCTCACCACTCACCACTAAAAATACAGAAAGCGGACACCTCCCTGTTAGAATCCGAGGGAATCGAAGACGCGCCCAGAGATGACCACGTGAGCTCGTTCGCATGGGGAAGGAACATCGCTTAATCTTAAATACCATGAAGTGATTGTACTGTGGAAGAACGCCGCTACTCGGCCAGCATGGGCTCCAACTTGTTAAGCTCTTGAGATAACTAAATTAATTAGCGTGAATGCCCTTGTGGGAAATCAGCCCATTCTCTTGTACAAGCCGCCCGTGAATACAAAGAAAACACAGGCTACCTGATGTACGGCAGCCAACCAAAACACCGGCGGAAATAATAAGCGCCAATAATAATAATAATAAGCGCCAATGGACGCGACATAAAGCAATCTGCAATGCATCTTTGTTCTGCGAAATAACCGCTCGTGGCCCGCATCGCTATTGTTTAGGCACTAATCAAATGCTACAGCTGGCTGCGCCGCACGACGCCAACATAAATAAGGTCGGCACTTTCACACTCACCCCTTGCTTGCAGCCATTGTAACTCCACAGACCACACTTTGTCCCCAGCAGTCTCTTAGTATAGCGGCCGCCCCGGAAGTCAGGCACGGTCGCCTGTGACGGGGGCGGGCCACGTTCAGACCGGAAGAGGAGGCAGGCGGAGTCGTTGCGTCTCGCGGCCCGGGGCTCCTGTGAGTGGTGTAGAGCCCCGGGGCCGCGCCAGCAGGAGGTTGGGCGCCGCGTGCTGAGGTAAGGTAAGTTCCAAAAGGCTGGAGCGGGATTGGTGCACGTGTGTGTGTGTGTATGCTCGTGTGTGTGTGTGTATGTATGTGTGCGACGGTGACGGCGGGGGGGGGGAGGGGGGCCTCGGTGCACTTGTGTGTGTGCGCGCGTGTGTGTATGTGTCAGGGGTGGTGTCTCTGTATGTATGTATGTGCGTGCGTGCATGGGCGCTTGTGTGTGTGTGTATGTGCATGCGTGTGTGGTGCTTGCGCTTCCCAGGAGACAGCGTCTGGCCACAGCGCGCGTTCCAGTTACAAATCGCCTGGAAGGATGCGCGCGGCCGGGACTGTCTCCTGGGAAGCATAGTCGCTGACAAAAGATCTCCGGCGGAGACGCGCTTCCGCGCGTTGACGCCGAGACCTAAAAAGATTCTACAACCGCAGCAGCTCATTCTTTTGACCTCGAGGCAGTGCATTGATCGACAGAAGTAAATGGTCTCTTGAAAGAGCAATTCTTGACTCGTTGCCAATCTCCTTGGCACTATCTTCAATGCTTCTAATACAACATGTGTCACCAACATTTCAAGGAAATATACCCTGGAATTATGATTGCCTATAGAACTATGTTTGGACTTACCTTCAGTTTATTTATTGAATTCCTATTTGTTCTTGTTATTGCAGGTGTTGTCATAATATTCATGTTTCTAGGGTTCTTAACTCACTTTATCCTTCAGAACAGCACTGTTGTCATCTTACCTGGGAGTGGTAACTTCACTATAGTAGTGGTGCTTCCCACATACATTTCCTGCAAATGTTCTCATACAACACATGGTCTGTCACACAGGTAATCCTTTCCTCTCTTTATGTATTTCATATTATGTTTTATTTACAACATGTAGGCATTTCTTGCAGTTCCCATATTCCCAGAATTCCTTCTCCGTTTCAATGCGCCTACTTGTTCTAGGTTCCTACTCTGGTCTTATGTACTTTCTGGTTAATAGGTCACCCAGGATGCCACCTCTCTATAAGTTTTTATATGGTGTGGATGAAGATTTTTTGTTACCTTGTCATCCATCAGGATGTGTAGTATCCGTTTAAACCCTTGCGTGAGGTGCTAAAATCTATGAGGAATTTGAAGGTCCCATCATATCCGGTTCCCAGATTCCTTTTTCTTATGACTGCCCATGCTATAAAATCCTCTCAGTTTTTTTTTATTGTGACCTGATTAGGGTGTCTTGTATTGCTGTTTCCAAGTATACCTGCCATGCAATTGGTTAATCATCTGAATGGCTTGATTCTTAAGATCTTCAGGGCCCTTTATACAGGCCCATTGCACCACCAGCGTCCCTTCTTTTGATGCACCAGGGGCGCAGTGTGCCTGCCCATATTTACAAGGCCACATAAAGCCACCCTGCGAGGACCATGAGCGGGTGCTCCAAGTAACTAACTTATCTAGCACTTAGAAAATATCTACAGGCATTGATGCCTTTCGAATGCTGGCAGAAAATGCACAGGTACAAAACATTTAAATTTGCCAGGACGTTTGTTGATTTTTATGGTAAATTGCTGATGTTCATCAAGAAATCAAGCTTGTCTTTCAGGTGTTGTGGTAGGGTTACAACATGCTCAAGCAGTAATAACTCCAAAAGCCTTAAGTATTTCCCAGGACGGATACTGTTGAGCGAACACCAGGTCTCCAGGGTGGGTTGGTCAAGCATTTGTGGACATTAGATAGAAAGTATATTGGTGGTGTTACTAGATTTCTTTTTTTAGATATTTTTATTCTTCTTGTCCAACAATCCATCTTCAATCCATTTCATCACCATTGAAAAATATTCTTCCAGTATTTCATTTGTGGAGTCAGATTAAAGTTTTTTTGTAGCAGGTGATTCAAAATGCTGCCACTTGTGACATTTTGGACATCCCTAAACATAATCTAATTTCTGACTCATTGAAAACGTTATATTAAACGTTATGTTGACTTTCCAGTCACAAACATTTGCTGTTCAAGGCTCTGCGTTTGGCCCTCAAAGCTGTTAATGAGTGAGCCGCTGGTTTCTTCACAGGTAAATTCAACTAGTATATCCCTAAACATAATTTTAGATCTGGCCACCTGAATGATGCAAGTATTCCCAGAATTAGGCGTAGTAGACTAGCGGACAGATGTTTGTCATTTCTAGCAGGCGAAATTTGAAATTTCCTTCTTTTGTACATCAAAAAAAGATATCATCTCCTATTTAGGAAACAAATTAAAACATGAGTGTGTGTGTGCATATGCATTTGTGTGTGTTGGTCTTCTCTTTAGAATAGAGGCGAGAAGGCACATAAATGTGCTGTTGTATGGGTTAGAAGGCACAGAAATGAGCAGTTGTCATGACACATTTAACAGTGCAGTATTCTCACTAACAAAAACACCGGTTTGAACTGAATGTCTTCTACTTTAAAAAAATGAATGCTGGTGGAGCTATGTAGAGTGTGTGTCTGGGACTGTGGTGACATAAATATGATGTATATCCAATGCTAGAGACTAGAGCTCCTATGTACAAAAACCGAAATTAGTAATTCTGTATTTATATATTTTAAATATTCAAAAATACTGAGTTTTAAATCCAAATATATATTATGGATGCTGACTCAAACTCGTGCCTCGTGCCTCCCTTAAGCCTGTGTCCAAGTACTTTATTAGAAACAAACACTATGCAAAACACTTGGAAGTGGGCTGGGGGAAACACTGGAGCAGCCTTGCGCACTTCAGGGGGACCAGCAAATTCTCAGTGCTTGTCCATCACCTTTGGTGAGGAAGAGAAGATAATAAATACAGAGATATCAGGGGATGTGGTGTTTGTTGTACTAACACCTGTAGGTTGCAGGTGAGGTGTCACTCACAGTGTATGTAAACTCTTGTAATGGACTTAGAGGAGATGATGAGGAGAGCCCTCCAATTACTTGTAAGCAGGATTGGTAGAAGAAGGCTGCTGAAGTGTGGCTGTAAGGCAAGCAGGCAGACACCAGAGGGAATGTTAAAACAATAAAGGTGCAAACGGTTGGGGAACTGGGTGCATAATAGTAGGACAGCAGAGAAACCCAACAAAACAGACAGTTGCCAAGCAAAGAGTTCTGGGTAGCACAGGGTAATTTGTTCCCTTTACACCTTAAGCAGGAAGTGCTACCTGCCTGCCAACTTGGATTGAGGAAGGATACTTACTCTAGGTTAGCTACAGGTACCATGATGGAATGGAAAGGGTTTTAACCCTCTGCTGGCACTTTTCAGCGTCTTTTGAAATGTGTTATCGAATTCTATAGTCTTTAGCTCCTTTTTTTATATATTGTCTGTATCTCGGCTTCTCTAATGATGAAGACAGTGATGAAACCGCGACTGTACCCCTCACTCTAAAAACACACCCTGGCTTGATATGAAAGAATTGATTGAATTTCCTGACTAGCCATGGAACATTTACTCCTTATGCAGGTTCCAAGAACGGTCAGCTGATCCATATCATTTCCAGTTAATCAGATATTGTTCCTGACCTCAGTTTATCCTGGAGTCAATAATTGCTTTCACTTCTTATTGTGTATCTTTTCATTAGACTACACGAGGTGCATGAGGAGTTGTGAGTAATGGAATATTGAACATAGGTTTTAATAAGGAAACGTGGAAAACAGGGTGAATATGCTGATTGGTGGATAGATGCAGCTGTAGTGTTACTGAATTCTTCATCTTGGAAATGGGGAAAGGACATATAAAACGGAGTTTGAGCTTTCTATTATATCCAGGCAAGCAAAGGAACCATTTGGATAACCATACATATTCTCCTTGTTTATAACAAGGGGCAGGTGAGCGATGTACATCTGGAAACATTTTGGAAGTTGCCTTTCCTTTTTGGCGATGATTAAATGTGTCTGTATAGTTATGTCCTATGGTCTAGATTAAAGCGTTGTCCAATGGAACTGATTCTTCAGGTAAATCTATAAGTACAAAAAGGGGGACGTGTTTAAAGAATGGTGTAAGAAGTTACTGTACATGAATTCAACCTACGGAATCCACAGACCCCATCGTCTTGATATTAGGTGATAAAACACTTAGGATATTGTTCAGAGATTTGATTCAGTCTCTGTCTGTCCAGCAGTTCGTAACTGGTGGAGATTTTGGCTTTGATACCCAACACTGAAAATAAAATTGTCCAGAATTTTCATGTGACCTGAGAGTCTTGATCTGAAACAATGATACTAGGCAGCCTATGTAAATCTATCTAGTTCATGAATTGTTGGGCCAGTTCTTGGGACATTGGGAGTGTGGGTACAGGTATAAAATGCACTAATTTGGTGAATAAATCCAATACTACCCTTAAAACTGAGAATGACTCAGAAGCTGTAAAGGAACAATGCAGACAATTGATGTAATATTCCATGATCGTGGAGGCTTAGGCAAAGGTTGTAACAATCCTGTAGGTATATTATGGCTTCAGAGACTTATTACCCATGGTTGAGAATTATTCAAGCATTCCGTCCATTGCTTTTTGTGTACTTTTGTGTATTATGGCTGCTGATGGCTTGCAGACAGATGTTACAAGTAGATACATATCGATAAACTGCATCCTGGAGCTGAGGCCACCTAAGATTGTAGGTTTAAAAATATTCTGTGCATCAGCTCATGTGAAGGAGGCCTGCCATTGGAGTATCATAATGCCATTGTAAAACACATTATGTAGCTTTATTGTAGGAACACATAGCCTGTCTTGATGAAATAACAGTAATTTCAAATTGTTTTTTCACCCATTGTGTTTTACTTTTCAAAGTTATTGCTATCTTTAAGCTATCCAGAAAGGTGTCAGGTGATGGAACCCATTGATGAATTACTGAAATATAAAGAGGCGGTTCAGTCTCTTCTGTGGTGGTACTATTCTGTGAAAATGCATCTGTGTAGTAACTTCAGACGCCACGACATGTAAGGTTACACAGGAAACTTTATTGATGTCAGGAACTGCGCAGCAGCCGGCACAGAACAGGCATTAAACAGCCATTGACCAGTATTCAAACACAGGAACTCCAAGTTCTGTAGTGGAATGCTCACCTCAGGAACAACCAGGACGTGAGCATTCCAAACAAATATAATGACAAGCGGTGAAACCACTAAATTATCCTTCCCCTCTTAAATGAATAAACTAGTGCAAGAAAGAAAAGGAGAGAAACCAGAGAAAGAAGAACAGAGAAAGAGAGAGATTCAAAAATGAAAAGTGAGAAGAAGGAAATTAGCGAAATCTACTAGGAACAAAACGTTGTCTCTCGCTCCTGCACAAACATTCAGATGAAGGGGCATTAGAGAAAGAGAAAGAACTGTCAGCAAAATCAGAAGGACATCCATGAAAGCCTTCATTGTTAACATGCTCAGACAACTTGATAACTCTGGAACATGTTGTTCTGCTACAGCGGGACTCCAAAAATACATTCTAAATCAACATCGCTTTTTCCCTGAAACCTCAAAAACACGTATTCATTTACCAGTGGGGCCCATAACACTGCATACTTTCTCTGTTCATTTAACTTGACTTCAGGGATTGGTGAAACTACAAAGGAATCCTACCGTAACATTTGGCGGAGTGTCTAAAACCTTATTTACTAGTTATTATTTACACATTAATCAATCAATCAATCAGTGACACTTATAGAGCGCGCTACATACCCGTAGGGTCTCAAGGCGCTGGGGGGGGGGGGGGGGGGGATGCCGCTACTGCTCGAACAGCCAGGTCTTCAGCTTCTTCCTGAAGGAGAGGTGGTCTTGGGTCAGGCGCAGGTCGGGAGGGAGGGAGTTCCAGGTCTTGGCGGCCAGGTAGGAGAAGGACCTTCCTCCTGTAGTCGCTCTTCGGATGCGGGGGACGGCGGCGAGGGCGTGGTTGGCTGATCGGAGGTGGCGTTTGGGAGCGTGGAAGTTGACTCGGCTGTTGAGGTAGCTCGGGCCTTGGTCGTGTAGGGCTTTGTGTGCGTGGGTGAGGAGGCGGAAGGTAATTCTTTTGTTGACGGGGAGCCAGTGAAGGTCTCTCAGATGTCCGGAGATGTGGCTGGTACGTGGGATGTCGAGGATGAGTCTGGCTGAGGCGTTCTGGATCCGCTGGAGTCTCTTCTGGAGCTTGGCGGTGGTACCGGCGTAGAGGGCGTTGCCGTAGTCCAGTCGGCTGGTGACGAGGGCCTGGGTGACGGTCTTCCTGGTCTCGGTGGGGATTCACCAGAAGATCTTCCGTAGCATGCGTAGGATGTTGAAGCACGCCGAGGAGACGTTGTTGACTTGCCTGGTCATGGAGAGGGAGGAGTCCAGGATGAAGCCCAGGTTGCGTGCATGATCTGTCGGTTTGGGTGCGGTGCCCAGGGCGGGAGGCCACCAGGAGTCGTCCCAGGTGGAGGGTGAGGAGCCCAGGATGAGGACCTCCGTCTTGTCCGAGTTCAGTTTCAGGCGGCTGGTCGTCATCCACTCGGCTACCTCTTTCATCCCTTCGTGCAGGTTGGCTCTGGCGGCGGCGGGGTCGTTGGTCAGGGAGAGGATCAGCTGGGTGTCGTCGGCGTAGGAGAGTATGCTGAGGTTGTGTTTGCGTACGATGGCCGCGAGGGGGCTCATGTAGACGTTGAAGAGGGTGGGGCTCAGAGATGATCCTTGGGGGACGCCGCAGATGACTTCGGAGGCCTCTGACTTGTACGGTGGTAGGCGGACTCTCTGTGTTCTTCCGTCGAGGAAGGAGATGATCCATTCCAGCGCCTTGTCCTGGATTCCGATGTTGCTGAGGCGCCGTACTAGGGTGCGGTGGCAGACCGCGTCGAATGCCGCGGAGAGGTCTAGGAGGATGAGGGCCGCTGTTTCTCCATTGTCCATCAGGGCTCGGATGTCATCGGTGGCGGCGATGAGGGCGGTCTCGGTGCTGTGATTGGCTCGGAAGCCGGACTGTGAGGGGTCGAGGGATCCGTTCATCTCGAGGAAGGCGGCCATCTGCTTGTTGACGGTCTTCTCGATGACTTTGGCTGGAAACGGGAGGAGCGAGATGGGGCGGTAATTCTTGAGGTCGGTGGGGTCCGCTGTTGGTTTCTTGAGTAGAGCGCTGAGTTCGGCGTGTTTCCAGCTCTCAGGGAAGATGGTGGTGTCGAAGGATGTGTTGATGATGTCTCGCAGGTGGGGTGCGATGACAGCGTCGGCCTTGTTGAAGACGTGGTGAGGGCAGGGGTCGGTCGGTGATCCGGAGTGGATGGAGTTCATCGTGCGGATGGTGTCTTCGGTGCTGATCGGGGTCCAGGCGTGGAGGGTGGTGGTGGGGGGTGGTTGTTCGGTCGTGGTGTGCGTTGGTTGGTTGTTGAAGCTGTTGTGTATGTCCGCGATCTTGTTGTGGAAGTATGAAGCGAGGGAGTTGCAGAGGTCTTGCGATGGGGTGATGTCGTTGTTTCCTGCGCTGGGGTTGGAAAGCTCTTTCACGATGTTGAAGAGTTCCTTGCAGTTGTGTGCGTTGTTGTCCAACCGGTCCTTGAATGCTGTTTTCTTGGCGGCGCGGATCAGCTGGTGGTGTTTCCGGGTGGCAAGTTTGAAGGAGGTCCTGTTGTCCGGTGTCGGTTCCCTTCTCCAGACTTTCTCGAGGGCTCGGCAGTTCTTCTTGGAGCTCTTGAGTTCGTCGGTGAACCATGGGGCCTTCTTGCTGCCGGGTCTGCTAGGCGGGGTCCTCAGTGGGGCGAGTTCGTCCGCGCAGTTGCTGATCCACTTCGTGAGGTTGTCGGCGGCCTGGCTGGGGTTCGCTGAGCTGGCAGGAGGGTGCTGGCTCAGGGAGGTGGCGAGCTGGTCTGCTGTGATCTTGTTCCAGCTTCTGCGGGCGGCCTGTTGCTGGTGTTGGTGGGTCGTCGTTCTCTTGAAGGTGAAGTGGACGCAGCTGTGGTCCGTCCATTGAAGCTCTGTGGCGTGGCTGAAGTCGATGTCTGTGCTGGAAGAGAAGACTGCGTCGAGTGTGTGTCCGGCGAGGTGGGTGGGGGTGGACACCAGTTGCTTGAGTCCCAGGTTGGCGAGGTTGTCGAGCAGTTTGCTGGTGTTGCGGTCGTTGTTGTTCTCCAGATGGAAGTTGAGGTCTCCCAGGAGGATGTAGTCAGCGGAGGGGAGGGCATGCGGGCTGACGAAGTCGGCGATGTCCTCGCTGAATTGTGTGCGTGGTCCAGGGGGTCGGTAGATCAGGGTGCATTATAGTTTAAACGATTTACCATGGTTTATTCAAACACCAATTTTATTCAGACACACCCCCATAGTGGCAATGGATCTGCTAGAATGAAAATCAGGCGTAGGAAAAACTACAAGACTAGCTTTTAATCTTCCATTTACCAAATTTTTTTTGAAGCAAACTTTTAGTATGTCTGACATTTAGGCATTAATTAATTCTTTATTCAGTAAAAATCTTAAACTTTATTTCAAAATGATCATTTTATTTAAAAGCTCAGAAAATAGACATTTATTTCAGAATGAAGTAAAGTTTAGCAAAGAACAGATAGTTCCAAACTCATTCTCTCCTAACATCCCTAACTAAACCCTCATCTTATCCTATAGTCTTGTAAAGAAAACAAGCAATAAAACAAAGAGTTCTTACATCCAAGATTCGATCTGCAATCCGGCAGCACTTTGAGAGGAAATCGTAAGGAGCGACGCTTCTAAGCAAAATCAGGGGTTTTTATACACTAATTTCCTAGCTTAATCTATCTAAAACGTATCTTACATCACCAACTCGGGTTCTGATTGGACAAATTTGGGGTAGATGAGCATTTGCTCATCATTACAGCATCTTATTCACGGTGAATAAGCAGCTTCATAGAGCAGCATTGTTTAGGACAGTCTTTGGCCTAGTCACTTCCTTGACTTGTAACTCTGGGGCTTATTCCCACGTTCAGAACATTCTAATGTCCATGTTTTTGGCAACCATCCTGTCTTCTAGGGCAAGGTAGCCTTGAACCTCCCATCCGAGCACAGGCTGTTTGCTCTCACTTGCAGGCTTTAGGCGCGCATGCGCAGTCCAGCACTTGCTCATAGTTTACCTTAGCAGCCATGTTTTCGTAGGCTCAGAGGCCACTTTTGGAACAAACACAAATTCATGTTAAATATGGAACTAAAGCCCTTCTGTTTACCTCCCATCATAAGAATGTTTCCCCATTAGTTATTACCTAGCAGGTAAGCCGCATAAATGTGTTTTATACTTACATATCCGGCAACTTTCTGGCACAAAAACGTATAGAATAAGCACAAACATGTTACATTTATTTATATTCAAGCTATGCATTAGTTCACATCACAATAACAATACAAATTAATTAATTATATTGCTTCATGCAGGCAAAATTAGTATTCCCACGTGTTTATGTGTGCAATTTATACTATGGTTGATTAATTTGGAACATTGATTTCACGGGGGTACACAGAATTTTGCTTTTGCCACCTCGCTCCATCAACTCCCTCATCTGGTGATCCTATCACCAAACATCTCTCAAATTTTTGGAAAATTTAGCAGAACATGTTTTGAATTCTTCATATTAGTATAATCTATAATCTAGTAACTTTCTCCTTTGATTCTTTAAAAATCTTTTCTCTAATTTCTTCCATTTCTATTTCATTCTTTTATCTTTCCCTTGCTTTTTGTCTTTAATTGTCTTGTTTATTGCTTTTCTAAAATCTCTTCTGCCTTTGCATATACAGCATAGTCTTATCAGAAAAATCATTATCACTAAGATTGTTATTGGAATTAGTATTTTACCTATAATTGAACTACCTATCTCCTGGAACCAATACTTAACTGTTGTAAAACTTCTACCTAATTTTTCAAGAGCACCTTCAACCTCCAGTGGTTCAATATCTTTATGTAAACCTGTAATATTTGTAATATACTTCTCAATGTTTTGACTTTTATCTGGAATATAAGTACAACAATGTTGCACTTTCAATATTCCACAGACTCCTCCCTCTTTTGCTAAAATAATTTCAAGGGCAAGTTGATTTTGCATTACCATAGCTCTCATAGCAACCATTTCAGTATCAACCATCAGGAAACCTCCTGCAGTGTCTGTTGACAAACAATCAACTATTGTGGACAATTTTCGGATTCTATTTGTGTTAAATGAAATTCCCTCTGCTGGTATCAGTGCTCCAAATACATCGCCTATTATTTCCAACACACTCTCTCTTCTTTTTCGACTTACAACTTTGCCTATCTCATGCTTTGCATTAGCACCTCTATCTACATGAACATTTTTACAAAAGACCAAGCCCACATAACAGGTCCCATACCAATGGTCGGGTAAACTATAGTAAGCTTTATTCCCACAGATAAAATAAACACCCAGAAAAAAAGGATCATTTCCTCCTTTAAATCTCCAACCCCCAAAAATTCTATAGGTGTCTTTACATTGACTTGCACCCACAAAATAATAGTCATACATAGTATTGTCTCTTCAAATACAAAATTTCCCTAACATTGGAGTATCTATGTTTATAGCCACATTCACATTCTTATCATCAAGACTTTCATCATTAAATGTCCAGTATTTAGATTTTGAATGTTTTATTTTCTCACTTCGTTTATAAGCAACCCTTCTTTCCTCAACCATATTTAAGAACATCTTCTCTTCAACTCTCAATTTACATGTCAAATTATTATTAAAAGCGTATTCATGTGTCAATTCATCTAATTATAAGAAAAACTCTCCCATTACTTTTCCAGGTTTTTTTTCATACACATTAGAATCATGATACTCCAATTTCCCAGTCTGATAAAACAAACTTGCATTTACACTACAGGTTACATCATGGGGCCGATTCCGATTCGGGAAAAACCGCTCCGAATAGCCGTTCGGAACGTTTTTCCCGTATGATTCGTACCCTGCAACGTCCCCCGTACGTACGGCGAAGTACGATTCGTACCAGGAGCCGTACTCCGTACGAGTTGAACAGAGACCGTACGACTCTAATCTCCGTACGATTCTCCCTCAGAACCTGCTGTACGTGACATCTGTACGGTTCACGGCAGGTTTTGACGACCCAGCAAGTACGATACGTGTCGGGTACGCACCGTACGACCCTTTTTCTACGGGAGCTGAAAACAGTCGTAAAAGCAGAGTTCGCGCCGAAACAGGTACGGACCCCCCCCCCGGGTACGGTGCGTACCCCCCAAGATCGCAGGGGTACCCCGAGCCGTACCCCATGTACGATGGGTGTACGAGCCATACCCCATGTACGATGGGTGTATGAGCCGTACCCCATGTACGATGGGTATACCCATCGTACATGGGGTACGGCTCATACACCCATCGTACATGGGTACGGCTCGGGGTATGGCTCGTACACCCATCGTACACCCATCGTACATGGGGTACGGCTCGTACACCCCATGATTGCAGGGGTACGCACCGAACCCCTGCGATCATGGGGTGTATGGACCGTACGGTGTGTATGTGTTTGTGTGCTTTTCCGTACGACTCGCCCTTACATGACGTGGACCGTACGAATCGCGTTCTCATACCCCGGTCCGGATAGTACTCGTCGGGTCATACGGCATGTGTACGAGTCATACGGCATGTGTTTCAGACTTGCAATATGTACGGATCGCGACAATTCGGACGGATTCACTGAATACGGATCGTACTATGCGACTCGGACGAACTGGTACGATTCGTACGGAGAGGGCACCGGATACAAATCGTACGGACGTTTTTTTTCCCAAATCGGAATCGACCCCCATATGTAAGTGGAAGATGGTGATAGGTCACCCCTTCTGACACTGATGCTGGCAATTTTACACAAACATAGCAATCATCAACATTCATAGTTTTAATGTACTCAAGTAATAACTTTGAAAACGTATTCTTTGTGTAGTCACTGATGGACCTATCCTGATGCATCTATGGTCTATGCACATGAGTCTCATGAACTTCTACTTTCTCACTTGGCTTATTTGAACTCACATTGAGCTTTAATTTTGTTACATTATCTTGAAAAGGAATTACAATAGCTAAAATTATCCATAATATTATCAATAATCCTATACATATGGAACAACATTTTCTAAAAATAAAACATTTTCTTTTATGATTACTTACGGTCATTTTCTCTAACACAATTTCTTCGACCTTGTGTCACTCTTAGATTTCACAGCACGCAATTTACTAACAAGATTTCTTCGACCTTGTGTCAATTCTATTCTAAATTACACTATGGTTAATTTTTCTAACAGTTTTTCTTCGACCTTATGTCAACTCTAACCTCTTCTATATTTACAATATCCGTCTCACAGGACTTCAGAATTTTCATTTATTATCATATACTTTGAGCACCTATGAGGTTCCGTGACGATTTGAACCCGTGTTTTCAATATTGTCGTAAATACATAATTTTGGTATCAGTGAACCGCAAATGATCCATTTAGTATATCCTGGTGTTTTCGCTATGCTACGAGCAAGAGCACTCCTGTTATGAACACATTTCTGATCTACCCATGGCATCCATCTTAGATCACGGAAGCCATTTTGTGTTTCTTGCCCTCACGTAGACAATGGACACGCAGTGACCCCTTTCACCTAAGGACACGTAAGCTTTAGCCGGAGATTCACCTTGCTAGTGACACGTGCACCTTAGAACAGAACACGCCATGGCTGCATGACTCGACAAAAGCTGCCTCCTCTGCCCGAGGCCAGCCCTGCTATACTGGTTCTCGTGTTCATTGGCCTGATCATGACTAGGCGGCCGAAGCTGGTAGCCTTGCCCATTTACGACCCACAAACATCTCTTATCCTGCTTTTCTATCTTCCGCACCTGGCTCTGCTCCTTTCCTTCTGGGCCTTTATTAGGGGGAGGTAACGAAATTTACGATGAGGCGGTCCGGGTCTTGAATGAAAAGTTGACCTGGGATTATGATGGAATAGTGGGAACCCCTCGTTCGTAATGTTTTGACATCAGATATTGTTGACGATTCCTGTGCAACGCCAAATATTTATTGTTTAGGACACAAAGGTTTGGGAATGTACTAACATGTAAAGAATTTGCCTGAAGCCCAATTTTTAGTATATAAGGAGCAACCCTCTTTGTACAAATCGAACAGGCTCCTAGAATCTGCCCGTGTGTAGTTTCTGTGACTTCTGTGTCCCTGCAGTAATAAACCTTTGGTCTTTGACGCCACCATCGAGAAGCCCGTGTTTCTGTTTATTTGTGCACCGAGACAGGTAGAACTCCGGGGTCTTCGGGTGTTATCCCTGACACCTCTGGACGGAACCAAAAAGTCCAGAACTCCAATTGGCGCCCAACGTGGGGCGACGTCATTCGGTACCGGTCCAAAAGCCAGAAGAGTTCGAGAAGCTTCGTGTGAAGATTCCTGAGGGAGGCGCCCCACTTCATCGATCCCGGCATATCGCAAAAGTGGCCCGACGTTCTCTTCCACGAGGGTTCCCGTTCAGGACGGCTGCAGTGGTCCGTTGCCTTGACCGTCGCCCTGTCTTGGACCCGAGGTGCAGTCCTTAGTACGGCGAGACGTGACGGGTTTCTCCTTGGTGACGTCTTCAGTGCCTCAGTTAAGTATTAAGTGGTTGCTAGTTGATTACTTCGTAGGGGTTGTTCCTGTTAGGATAAAATACTTTTTCAGTTCTTGGTTTGGTTTGGTCTCGTAAGATTATCACTGGTTGTTCTAGTTACGATAATCATTTGGTTTAGTTTGGGTATCGATACATTTGTTCGCTTTGGTAGGCCTAAGTTCTTGGTTCAAGTGCGCACCTTAGTTTGTGTTTTTGTCTGTTCTGTGTTCCGGGTTATAAAATGGTAAGTCGGAAAAATTGTATGTTGTCGTGTTTTGGTTGAAACAGTGATTCCCGGTTGGAGGACTCATGTCTGGTTCCTCCGATTGGGACTCCTCTTTATGATCTGTATTGTAAGTTTGGAGTGGGTCCTATATCTTATAATGAGGTGTGGGTCCGATATACGCAGAAAGACGGTGTCCTTAGTTGGCCACTGCATGGTAGTTTTGAACCCCAAGTTCTTGATAATTTAGAAACGAAATTATTTAAGAAGAAAGCCCGGCCGGCAATGTTTGATTCTTCGTTATTGGCGAAAAGAATCTAAACAGAGAGAAATTAAAAAGTCGAAGAAAGAACAGAAAGAGCAAGAGTTGACTTTAGAACAGGCTGCTAAGCAGCTGCAAATCAACGAGTCTGAGAAAGCAATGGAGGTGGCTAATAGAGAGCGTAATTTAGCGATAGACAAGTGCTATCCTGCCTTGCCATCGAGTACAGCTAAGATAGTAGAGGACCCTGAAAACGATCCCCTGTTGTCTTACTTGTTGAGGTCACCCCCACCGTATGCACAGGGTGCTACGGCTCCACCTTTACCGGTTGCTGGACAGCCTGGTATTCCTGCTCCTGCTCCCCAGAATCAAGCTCCTGTACCTCCTGTGGTCAATATTAATGTTCCTCCGGCACCCCCTCTTCCAGGGTTGCCGACTTCTTTACCTATACCTGTATCGCTTACACCTGCTAGTACACAGGCTACCTTGTCTGATACACCTACTGTTCCTGTTCTATCTGTTCCAACTGCTACTTTATTTTCTGCTTCTGCTAGTATTATGACTCCACTTTCTGTTCGTCGGAGAATCACTGATTCTGTCTCTAATATTCTATCTCCCTTCTATAAAACTCTAATCAAGACTCCTACCTCTGACTCTGTGCAGAGACGTAGTCAGCTTCCCAGTACTGAAGAACGGGGAATATTAGATTCCACAGCTCTTAGATGGATTTCAAAGAGTAGGAGATATAGTACTAGAGATGTATTAGATACATTTATGCAGTGGAAGGAACCGACACAAAGATATGTGTTCGACGAAATGTGCTCCCTTTTACGTGAGGAATTGGAAGAAGATGACTCTGAATCAAATTTAGAAGAATTAATTAACGTTCAGAAAGAATTTGCTGCAGGTATGATAGTTGGTGAGAATTTAAAAGCAGCAATGGAACTGATTTTAAGTTATAGGAATGATCCATCCCTTCGTTCACCGAGGGAGTTAGAAAAACGTAGTACGAAGCAGAATCGCCAATATCCAATGAGGGAGGTTCCTCCAATTTGGCGCGAAGCTGTGCAAGCTGATGTACCGAATGGTATTGTTGCCGCTCTGGCCCAATTCCAGAGAGTGTGGATACACATTCCGTGGAAGCGAGCTGAAGTATTAGCAGTAAAGCAGGCCTTGCCAGATCCGCGTAAAAATCCAGCCGGATATTATAAAGAGTTAGCACAGACAGTTGAGGCTTGTGTGATGAATCTAGCGGACATTGACATGTTATTTGGGAATGTAGTTCCGCAACCAATTTGGGCTAAAATTCGTAAGGAGAATCATCCAGTTGCCCTAGGTGGTGATTGGGCAGCTATAATTGCAGCGGATGGTCAGCAAATAGGTGGTTCCAAACCTGAACCTCTAATTGCTAATCTTCCAGGGAGAATAATTGAATTAATGAAGACTCTGATGCCAGCATTGCGCGTTAACTGGGACAAGTTGTCCGCATGCAGGCAAAAGAAGGACGAAAGTGTTTCCGACTTTTTCACAAGGTTCGAAGAGACTTTCGTGGATCATAGTGGTCAGGATATGAGCACAGAAGGAGGGCAGAGACTATTCGTTGATAAATTTGTACACAATTTGTCGCCAGAACTTAGTAATAAATTGAAAGATTCCGAGAGTGCGTGGGCTGTCTCTACGACTGCGCAAATACTTGCAACTGCCCAGTACTATGAAAATAGGGATAAAGAGGAGAAGGAAAAGTCAGAGAAGAAGACAAAAGATTTAAAAACTAAAGTTCTTTTGCAGCAAGCGTATCCACCTCGCACGAATCAGACTAATACGCAGCAAGGTTCATATCAAAGGACAGATTATGGTTCTCAGAGACCGCAATATCAGTGGAACCAGTGTGCATACTGTAAGAAGGAAGGCCATTATAAGAATGAGTGTCCAGTCTTAGCGCAGAATAATGCTGCAGCAGCTCAGAGAGGTCGTGGTGGTTATATGCAAAATTCTAGGGGTCCAGGACGAGGTGCTATGCCTCCACAAACGAACGATCGCCCTTCTAATCATTTTGATCAGCGAAATAGTCAGTCTGCTCAACAAAATAGATCTCAGCAGTATCATGTTGAAGACTATTGTGAAACTGATGAAGGATTTCAGCAAAATGAGTACTAGGACAGCCAAGGACAAAGAGAGGGAGTAGTATCAGTTCCAGTAGATCAGAGTGGGCCTTATGTCGCAGTAGCAACATCAGGTGTAGTAGAACCGTTTCTGTTGGATACTGGTGCAGCAAAAAGTTCTATCATACATGAGAAACTCCCTGGCGCACCTTTGTCTAGCTTAACAAATGTTTCTGTAGGTTTTTCAGGCGCCCCTGTTTACAACCCTGTATCTGGTCCTTTGTCTATTTCTGTTGGACCCCGTCAATTGAAAGCACCCTTGATTTTGACGACAGGTTGTAATGAAAATCTGCTTGGTTTAGATCTGTTAAAACGACTATATGCGACATTGTACTGTTCTCCGGAAGGAGTACAGCTTACGTTGGGTAAAAGAATCACCTCTCCAATGTACTTGTCGATGAATGCGCTCCCACCAGAGCTGCGTTCTCTCCCTGATACTCTTTGGGCGACTGGTCCTAATGATGTAGGTCTTTTAGAAATTCCACCATATGTAGTTACTTTGAAGGCAAATGTAAGATTTCCACAAATTCCACAATACAAAATCTCTAGTGAAGGTGAACGCGCACTTTTATTAATTGTGCAAGATTTGATCGAGAAAGGTGTAGTAGAAGAAACTAGAGGGAATGTCTGTAACAGTCCTGTCTTGCCAATTCTGAAACGTACAGATCCTTCAAAACCTCCAGTATATAGGTTTGTAATAGATCTTAGGGAGGTTAACAAGATTGTGATTCCTCAGTTCCCTGTGGTTCCAGACATAACTGCATTGTTAACGTTAATTCCAGCTACAGCCACATGGTTTTCAGTTATCGACTTGAAGAATGCCTTTTTCAGCATTCCGATAGCCGAGGAAAGCAGAGATATTTTCGGCTTCACTTTAGGAGGTCGAAGCTTCAGGTTTAAACGTGCTCCACAAGGGTACTGTGAGAGTCCATCCATTTACAGTCAGGCATTAAAAAGTCAGTTAGATTCCTTTGTACTTCCTCCTGGTTCTGCTTTAGTGCAGTATGTAGATGATCTTCTAGTAGCTGCCGATGACAAGGAAACTTGCAAAGCAGCTACAATTTCGTTATTGCATCATTTGTCTAATTTGAATAATAAGGTGTCACCTTCGAAAATGCAATACTGTTGCCAAGAAGTGACCTACCTAGGTCATCTCTTGTCAAAGGAGGGAAGAAAGTTGACCCCAGAGAGAATAAAAGCAATTACGCAGATGAATGTTCCTAGCACACAGAGAGAAGTGCGTGCCTTTTTAGGTATTACCTCATACTGTAGGCAATGGATCCCAAATTTTTCTCTTTTGGCAAAACCATTGGTAGCTTTGACTGGAAAAGGTGTTCCGAGTCCAGTGCCATGGTCTGCCGAATGTCAGGAAAGTTTTTCTGAGTTACGAAATGCACTATGTTCAGCTCCTGTATTGGGTACACCCGATTACAGTAAACCATTCACGCTCTATGTTCACGAGAGAGAAGGTTGCGCCTTGAGTGTTCTGACACAGAGATTTGGTGATAAACAACGCCCTTGTGCGTATTTTTCATCAACATTAGATCCGGTAGCTAGAGCGTTGCCTAGTTGTTTGAGAGCTACAGCGGCAGCTGCGGCTTCCATTCGACAATCTGCTGGTTTGGTCATGAACAACATGCTAGTGGTCATGGTTCCTCATGCTGTGGACACACTCATGAACCGAACCAAAACGCAACACCTTACCAGTGCTAGATTATCTGGCTACGAGCTGACACTGTTAGCGAGTCATATTCAGATTAAAAGATGCAATGTATTGAATCCAGCAACATTGTTGCCGACTAGTCAAGAGTCGAGCGATTCCGAACCTCATGACTGTTGCTTCAGAACCGAGGAGGAGACAAAAGGACGAATTGATCTTAAAGACACTCCGTTGTCAGATCCGGATGGCACGTTGTATGTTGATGGGTCTTGCTTCAAATTGGAAAATGGTGATGTGACTGCTGCCTATGCAGTAACGACTTTGAGTACGATTGTGGAGACTGCAAGAGTGAGTCAGAATTCTGCCCAAGCTGCGGAATTAATTGCGCTAACGAGAGCGTGTATTTTAGCTAAGGGAAAGAGAGTGAATGTGTTCACAGATAGTCAGTACGCGTTCGGCGTGGCCCATAGTTTTGGCCGCTTGTGGAAAGAGAGAGGTTTCATTACGTCCCATGGGACTAAGATTCAACATGGTCAGCTAGTTAACAACTTGTTGGAATCTCTAACCTTGCCGACTGAAGTTGCGATTGTGAAGTGCAGCGCTCATAAAGCAATCACGGATGATGTTGGTCGTGGGAATGCTTTTGCTGATGAGACTGCTAAACAGACAGCTAGAAATATGATGAGTAGAATGTATGTTGCTACGTCCGCAAGATGGATTTCTGAGTCTGGAATGTGTGAAGACACAGTGGAAAGCGTGAAAGAAATTCAGAAAGAGGGGACTGAGGAGGAAAAGCTCGCATGGAAAGAGAGTACGGGTAAATTGGACTCGAGCGGGTGTTGGATTGATTTGTCGGAACAACAGCGTTGGATGTTGCCTGATGCGTACGTGCTTGCAGTAGTAACGATGGCACATGGAGCAGCGCATATTAGTTCTAAAGGGATTTGTAAGATGTTGGCCCCAGTTTGGAAGAATGATGGGATTAGTAAGTGTGCAGAGAGAGTGGTGAGAAATTGTATGGTATGCCTGATGCATAATCCTGGTAAGGGAATCCCTACACCCGCTGGTCACTTCGCTCCTCCTTCCTGTCCCTTTGAAGTGATTCAGTTAGACTTCATTCGCATGGATCGTTGCAACAACCTAAAGTACGTCCTAGTGGTAGTTTGTGCTTTTTCCAGATGGATTGAAGCATATCCACTGAAGGACAACACTGCCCTGTCCACTGCAAAAATTCTTCTCAAGGAATATTTCCCTAGGTATGGAATGCCACGGATTGTATGGTCAGATAACGGAAGTGAGTTCGTAGGGAAAGTTATGCAGAGTGTGTGTGCTGGTTTAGGGATTAAACAAAAGTTCCACAGTGCGAACCATCCCCAGTCTGCTGGTTTAGTTGAGGGTTACAATGGCACCCTCAAACTAAAACTCGCTAAAATACAGGCATCCACAGGTTTGTCCTGGCCAGATGCACTACCCTTGGCTTTGTTATCAACGAGAGCAACTGTACATTCTAGAGTAGGGCTTAGTCCATACGAAATAGTTTTTGGTCGTCCCGCCAACGTTTGGGGAGTGCCAAGGCCAAAAGAATTCTGTTCTCTGGAATATCCAATGTTGATTGATTACCTTTTCGACTTGACTGCTAAATTGAGTCTTATTCACCAACAGGTTTTCGATGCATTGCCAAAGCCTCCGGAGAGTCCAGGTCATCAGCTGAAACCTGGGGACCAAGTCGTCATTAGAAATTTTGCAAGGACGAAAAATCTTCAGCCCAGATTCGTTGGCCCCTTCCAGGTGTTATTAGCGACGAGAACTGCTATTCGTGTGGCCGGACGGAAGAATTGGATACACACGATACACGTCAAACGTGTGCCCCTGCCACTTCCTTACGACAACTGGGTGAAGAAAGGAATCGGTGCCTCTGAAGCAGAACAAACACCCAGGTTCATCCCTTTCAGCGATGCAGAACTGATCACTGATACATCAAACTCTGGCTCTCCTCCTGAAACTGCTCTTTTGAACCCTGAACATTTGCCATCTGCAACAAAAGAACATTTGCCATCTGCGAACCTGAACATTGCAACGTCTGCTGAAAATACACTGTTTCCAGATCAAACAGCTCCTGCAAAACTGAGATACAATTTACGATCTCGAAATATGGACTAATAAAGCAGGAAACTGCCTATTTTACACATTTGAATTTTCATACATTGCCTCCAGCCAGGAAGTTTGCTATTGTTTTGTTATTTTATAATTGCCTTGCCGTCTGGGTAGCCGTAGGGTCGTGGCTGTGTGCCTAGTTGAATCTGCGGGGGTCAGACACAAGGTCGATCTTTCTGTTGGTTCTGGGAACTCCCAGGGCTGATAGAGGCATTTTCATCTACGTACACATCATCAGTGGTCGCGAGCGGATTGTAGAAGATGGAGCTTCCTGAGCTGCAATGAGAGAATGTAATTTATGTTCGCAGAAACAGACTGTACAGAATACTTCACAGCAAATGCTTTCTAATGCAATGTGCAGTTACGTTTTTAATTGTTTTGATAACGTTGGTGGGTGGAATCGTCTTTGGCGTACATTTGATTTTTATGCCGGTAACTACAGTACCTCCCCTTGATCCTACTACTTCTACTGTTTCTTCTATGCATTCTTTTCACTCGTTTCCTGAACACGAACAAGCTCGACGCTCAGAATTCATTAACAATACATTTGTACAGCTCTTGCATCAACACCAACTGGTAGTTAACACTACAGACTGCTGGGTGTGCGGCTTGATACCCCACACTATGGATAAAGGCATTCCCTATCTAGTTTTGCCTTTTAGCTATAATGGATCATTTCAGGCCCTTCAGACCATTTTTGCCTATGCCCTTGAGACCTATCCTCCGCGTCCACCACGTTCCACTAAATACAACTCAGCCAACAAAGCTTTAGTCCAGGGAATTATTGACATGATTAAGGACGTCAATAATACTCCATCTTACCCTAGAGATGAATTACGGGTATATTTGAGTTGGAACTCCACAGAGTATCGCCTTAGTTTGGGAGAAAGCAAGCGTAAAAGCTCCACTCCTGTCTGGGTCGTGCCTCACCGAGGTCAGGTCTGTTTGCAAGGAAATGGGAGAAATCCGAGAGCTCAGCTAGGGAGGAGTGAGTGCGTTGAAACTTACGTGTTTCCGTCTAACTCTTCCCCTGCCTTCCTTACTGCTAGGGGTACTTACTTCATCTGTCAAGACAGAGCGTATACATGGTTGCCTGCTGACTTTTCAGGTTCATGTTATATTGCTCGACTGTTACCTCCAACGTACACTGCTTCTTCAGACTATCACAAGACCAGAATAGCAAGAGGTGTTTTCAGCAAGGAAGATACCGCTGGTCAGGAAGCTGGAGACTTCTTCAAAGGTTTCCTTCCGTTTTGGGGGCCTATGGCCAATAGTAGAAATCTACGTCAGCTAACACGGGTAGTTGAATCTACTATTACAGAAACTGCTGGTGCCCTTAGTAACTTGACAGCTGAGCTTCAGGCGGATCGACTCATGACGTTGCAGAACCGTATGGTTCTAGACGTAATACTTGCAGATCGAGGTGGGGTATGCAGAATGATCCAATCGAGCTGCTGCGTTTTTATTCCCAATAATGCTCCGACAGTCTATGAGGCGATCTCTAAGCTACACAAGATTTCCGACTCTATACACGTAGACAAGGGAAACTGGTCCTTCATGGAGTGGTTTTGGACTCTGATATCAGCGTGGGGATGGAAGGTTCTGATGGTCATTGGTGTCATCCTAGTATTTCTATTCTCATGCTGCCTGATTATCCAGTGTGGTCCCGCTTTGTGTAGTCTTTGTACTGCAACATGTTTCAGAAAACCACCTGCGTTTGGAGAAAAGGCGCAAGAAAGAATGATGATACAACAACATGTCATTGACCTGATGAGCATAGAGATGGACTCGGACATAGAGTAATTGCCTACGTTAGGGCAAAAGGAGGGTCTGAGGTTCCGTGACGATTTGAACCCGTGTTTTCAATATTGTCGTAAATACATAATTTTGGTATCAGTGAACCGCAAATGATCCATTTAGTATATCCTGGTGTTTTCGCTATGCTACGAGCAAGAGCACTCCTGTTATGAACACATTTCTGATCTACCCATGGCATCCATCTTAGATCACGGAAGCCATTTTGTGTTTCTTGCCCTCACGTAGACAATGGACACGCAGTGACCCCTTTCACCTAAGGACACGTAAGCTTTAGCCGGAGATTCACCTTGCTAGTGACACGTGCACCTTAGAACAGAACACGCCATGGCTGCATGACTCGACAAAAGCTGCCTCCTCTGCCCGAGGCCAGCCCTGCTATACTGGTTCTCGTGTTCGTTGGCCTGATCATGACTAGGCGGCCGAAGCTGGTAGCCTTGCCCATTTACGACCCAGAAACATCTCTTATCCTGCTTTTCTATCTTCCGCACCTGGCTCTGCTCCTTTCCTTCTGGGCCTTTATTAGGGGGAGGTAACAAAATTTACGATGAGGCGGTCCGGGTCTTGAATGAAAAGTTGACCTGGGATTATGATGGAATAGTGGGAACCCCTCGTTCGTAATGTTTTGACATCAGATATTGTTGACGATTCCTGTGCAACGCCAAATATTTATTGTTTAGGACACAAAGGTTTGGGAATGTACTAACATGTAAAGAATTTGCCTGAAGCCCAATTTTTAGTATATAAGGAGCAACCCTCTTTGTACAAATCGAACAGGCTCCTAGAATCTGCCCGTGTGTAGTTTCTGTGACTTCTGTGTCCCTGCAGTAATAAACCTTTGGTCTTTGACGCCACCATCGAGAAGCCCGTGTTTCTGTTTATTTGTGCACCGAGACAGGTAGAACTCCGGGGTCTTCGGGTGTTATCCCTGACACCTCTGGATGGAACCAAAAAGTCCAGAACTCCACCTATCTCTTTTCTCTAAGTTGACTTCTTTACTCACTTTTCCCAATCATCTTTGGGTTGTACAGGTTTTCTTGACTGCTATTGACTTCAACAATGGGTGGCAAGACGATATATGCCCACTCTGGTGATTTATACTTCTGGTTTGGTCCTCTTACTCTTTTTGGCCTTTGGACAATTTTGGAAAGGGGCGACCACTCGGTCCCCCCGAACGTATGGTAGGGTGCCCGGATCCCCCCGGGAAACCATTTTGGGCGGGGGCGTGTCTCGGCTGCTATGCCCGAAGCGGCGTAGCCGGGGCGTGCCTTTTCCCGCCCAAGAGGGGTTGTCCTAGACACCTAAACCGTTGGCCACGCCCCGTAGGCGTACCAGAGGAGGGTACACGCCTTCCCGAAGAGGAATAAAAGGAGCAACAATCCAAAGAAGCATCCTCTTGTTCCTGTGCTTGGAAGCTGCACCCTCTCGTTGCACGTGAGCCCTCGACGGAACAAGGAGCAAAGCAAGGAGTAATTTTTGTGTTTCTCTTCCAGGAGCCTTCTCTCCCAGCGACTTCGGGCCTCCGGATCCAGGACCTCGTAGAGTACCCGACAACGATGCCTGGCAGGAAGGCCGGAAAGAAGGCAGGGACGGAGCAGATGCTCCGCATGCTGATGAAAGATATGGCGAGCATGAAAAAGCAGATGGCGGCAATGAATAATACGGGCAGACCGAAGAAGGTCATCGGACCAGCGTTGCCGGGAGTAGTCCCCGCAGGGAGAGGTAAAAGGGCCAGGAATAGGGCAGCAGGGGGGGAGTCCCCAGTTCCCGAGTCACCCCCGGTAAGCCCAGTTAGTCCAGTCGAGGCCCCCGTACCGATCCCGGATGCAGGCCAACCGATTCCGGTTGTAGTTACGCCCACCAGCGAGGAGGAAATGCCTCCGGAGTTGGCCGCCCAGTTGGCCGCATGGCTTGGAAAGAATACCGAGGGTGCAGCGGCACCCGGAGACACGGCCAAAGAGGCCAGGTTGCTAATGAAGCAGTTGCGGCAATCGCGAGATGCTGCAAAGGCGAATCTCCCTCTTGTCCCCTCACAGATTCCCTCGGAAGAACCAGCGGCTGGCGGTGGAAAATCAGCGGGACCAGCTGCGGAGTCTGGTAAGCAACCATTGCCAATGGCAAATGGGGAGTCTTTGCCCTCAAGAAGGGAGAAAGTAGTACAGCATATCCCACTGGCCACGAAAGAGATGATTTGGGCTGATAAATATGTAAATATGTTTTCGCTCCTGACTGACCATCACGAGATTGAGTATGTTAAGGCTCAGAAGGATTTGTTGCATTCGAGTGTGTGGCGCGCAAAAATGGCGGGCTTCAGGGTGGATGAGACGATCTCTAATTGGGCCAAGGCCTTTGGGATGTTTACTGCTATTATGGGTGAACGTAAGCCAGAGATTATGACTGAATTGGCATGTTATCAGACACGCATAATGGATTTCTATGAAACATATGAGGGCGATCTATGGAGGGGTTATGATAGTAAGTTTCGTAAGGCCAAGGAGCACGATTCGTCTCTGACGTGGGACTGTCTCGACTCCGTCTCTTGGCAGAAGCAGCTCCTGCCGGGCACGACGAAATCGTCCTCGCTTGGCGAGTATGGGTCGGCGCCTTCCCGCCATCAATCGGCGGCGCCCTTTCGAGCAAGCCCCGCAGGTGATCACCAACCCAGGAGTGGTGGGAATGGGGGTAGAAAAGGGGTTTGCTGGAATTTTAACAGAGGCAAGTGCACGAGGCCACAAGGGACATGTAAGTTCAGACATGAGTGTGCAGGTTGTGCACATTCTTCGCACCCTGAGAGTTCGTGCAGAGCCAAGAATGGGGATACCGGGGGTAGAGGAGGTGCCAAACAGGTCTAATATCGGCCAAGGGGCACCACTACCTACCCCCGTAGATATCATGGCGATGATCCCCTGGCTAAACGAATACCCTGATCATGTCTCCGCTGGGGTGTTACGGGACGGCTTCTCGTATGGTTTCCACATCCCGGCGGGGGATTTTCGGGGGGACTCACTGTGCAAAAATCAACTGTCCGTTCAGCAGCACCCGGTGGTGGTGGAAAGCAAGATTGCGAAGGAAGTTGCCCGGGGCCGGGTCGCCGGCCCATATAGGCACCCGCCAGTTCCTAATTTCATTTGTTCACCGTTGGGAGTGGTCCCCAAGAAGGACCCTGGTGATTTTAGGTTAATCCATAACTTGTCGGCTCCTAGGGGTCTTTCGGTAAACGATGCGATTGACCCAGGAGTCTGTTCGGTGCGGTACGCATCCTTTGATGAGGCCGTCGCCATGTTGAATCGCCTGGGGCCCGGAGCGCTGATGGCTAAATCGGATATTGAGTCAGCGTTTCGGTTGCTTCCGGTACATCCTCAGGATCAGCGCCTGTTAGGTTTTGTGTTCCAAGGACGCTATTACATGGATAGATGTATGCCAATGGGTTGCTCCATCTCTTGTGCTTATTTTGAGAAATTCAGCTGTTTTCTACAATGGGCATTCACCAGAGCTACGGGCTATACACAGGTTATGCACTATCTAGAAGATTTTTTGTTCTTAGGGCCAGCCGGTGACACGGATTGTGCACAGGCTTTACTGGAATTTTGCAATCTCATGAAACGGTTCGGCGTGCCATTGGCACCGGGGAAAACGGTGGGGCCATCTACTTCACTCGAGTTTCGTGGAATTGAGCTCGATTCAGTGGAGGGATGCTTCCGTTTGCTCAGGGACAAGGTAATGAAATTTAGGGCCTCGCTAGAAGTGTGCATTGGCAAGGAGAAGGTAACTCTGCATCAGTTGCAGCAAGCGGTGGGCCAGCTTAACTTTGCCCTCAGAGTGATACCGATGGCCCGCCCCTTTTCCCGCTCTATTGCACAAGCCATGGTCGGTCTCAAAGACGGACACCACCGCACGAGACTGTCTGCTGAGGTTCGCCAGGATATGCGCATATGGTTGGCATTTCTGGCGGATTTCAACAGTCGAGTGGTATGGAGCAAACCACCAGCATCCTCGGATGAGCTGGGTTTGTGGACCGACTCGGCAGGGAGCGTAGGATTTGGCGCCATTTTTGGTAATCGATGGTCGGCGCAAACATGGCCGACGTGGTGGCACACCAGTGGGCTAACAGGTAACATTGGGTTTCTTGAGTTGTTCCCCATTTTGGTGGCCCTGAAGGCATGGCCGGACAATTTCCGTGATCGCTCAGTGGTATTTTGGTCCGATAACATGACCGTGGTTGAATGCATAAATAACCAGGCAGCACGCTGCAAGTTGATTTTGAGATTATTAAAGGAAATTGTACTACTGTGCATGAGACTGAACGTTCAGTTTAGGGCAAGGCATGTGCCGGGTGTACTGAACCAGGCGGCTGATGCACTCTCTCGTTCCCACATGCAGGCCTTCAGGGGTTATCTACCTTCTGCGGATCTAGTGGCGGCACCATTTCCCGAAGCTCTCTGGTCACTCGGTGCCCCGGATTACAGGACCTCGTGGGAGCCAGCTTAGCCCCCAGGACATGGAAGGCGTACGAAGGAGCGGTTCGTTCCTATTGTGCATTTTTGGGTCCGGCAGGAGGGGATAAGTGGGGACAGGAGGAGTATGTACTGAAGTTCTTAGTAGCACTCCACAAGGCAGGCCGATCAGCAGCAACGGCCAATAGGCACCGGGCCGCCATTGCATTCATGGCGCAGGCGTATGGCATCAAGGACCCTACATCGTCCTTTTTGGTAAAGAAGGCACTACGAGGATGGCAACGCCTCGAGGGTCATAGAGTAGACGTGAGGCACCCGATTGGGTTAGAAAGATTGACCCTGTTGATGTCGGTGCTCCCCGCGACATGTTCCTCCCAGTCCGAAGCAGTGCTATTCCGGGCCGCTTTCGCATTAGCATTCCATGGGGCTATGCGAGTGAGCGAGCTGGTGGCAAGAAATAAGAAGGACGTGGGGGGAGGCCTGTGTCGTGAACACGTTCAGATCAAGGGTGATTCAATGGTAATCACAATAGCCAGGTCTGAAACTGATCAGGGTGCGATGGGGGATAGTATTGTTGTCCAGCGCATGCGAGGGTCCCCCATGTGCCCGGTGCAGTGCGTTGAGGAATATATGGCGCAAAGGGCGGTAGCATGGGGGGAAGCTTGCTGAGACACACCGACGCCACCCCTCTGACAAGGTTTCAGTTTCAGCGGGTGTTAGCTTTGGCAATCGCGGCAGCAGGCTTGGACCCGAGCGATTTTGGGACCCATTCCTTCAGGATAGGGGCTGCTACAGAAGCTACAGCCAGGGGTCAGAGTGTGGAAATGGTGAAACAATTGGGGCGTTGGTCCTCGAACTGTTATAAAAGGTATGTGCGGTTGCACATGTTGTGAAGCTAATGTCATGCACTCACGCTTCTTGTCTTTTGTTTGGTTTACAGTTTCGCGAGCTTGCGAGGCGGGGCGGACTGTGCAGTCGACCCGACACCTGGGGACCAGCGGTCAAAGACCACCGGCTGAGGAAAGAGTGGTGTGGGTCGTGGGCCACTCATACGTGAGGCGTGCCACGGACGTATTCAATGCAGGTGACATGATTCACGCAGCTGGGGAATACGGGTACAGGGTGACCTTCCATGGAAGGGGCGGGCTCTGTATTGACCGGTTTCAATGTTTTGTTGAGGAACTGTTAGGGCGGACAAGGTCACCGCCGTCTATAGTCATAGTGCATCTGGGAGGCAATGATTTGGTGGCGCTCGGTCGGCGAGTACTCCTCGAGCGGGTTCTATCCACTGTTAGCTGGTTGGCAAAGAGGATTCCGGGGTGCACGATAGCATGGTCACACATGATTCCAAGGAAGGTGTGGCGGGGGGCCCTCTCTGTGTCAGCTTTGAATCATTCAGTAAAGAAAGTCAATAACAAGCTGAGTAGATTGTTTCGTTCAGGACAGTTGCACTGTATTCCGCATGGATGTATTCGGGGGGATAACATGTATCTCGAAGATAGGGTTCATTTGTCCCGGGAGGGGAATGTCTTACTCATAGGAGACTTCATAGCATGGTTAAGGGGTTTGCATAATCATGACCTTTAGTAGGAGTGTGGGGGGTCCGGATAGCCGGTCAACTATCCGGCCTGTGGCGGTAAGGTCATGATCGGTGAGCAGTAATTTCAAGATCCCTAGAGGAGGGGCGTCACCCATTATGGATGGGAGCGCCCGGGGGGAGGCGGCCATTGGCCCCTCACACGGGGAGGCGGCACCCACTAAGTATGGGGTCGCCGAAGGGAAGGCGGTCATAGGCCCCTCCCAGGGGAGGAGGCGGCTCGATGCCCCTCCTAGGAATTTCCCGGGGCCAGGATATCCGCGACGGCGGATGTGATGAACAGTGTGGGGTGGGAGGGGGGTCTACGCTACCTTCTAGACACCTCACACGAGTCCTCGGACGACCACTAAGATGGCGTCGAGTTAAATAAGGGGCCCCCGCTAAAGACAAGGGAAATTGGAAGTTGGCACAGAGGTACAGTCCTCTCTGCGCCCGCCCCTCACACCGTGAGGGGGGAGTTCTGGTAGTAGGGATCTGACACCGGTTACGACCTTGCCGTTGGCCCGTAATGTTAGGATGTACAATTTTATTTAGAAAGTATGCATTTGCAGGATGTTTAGACTCGGCTAGGATAACCTTTGTATTAGAGATTTGTTAAGGTTAGCCAATAAACGTGACTGCAGCGTAATGCATAAATGAAAAATTGTACATGATATGAAACTGTTATTTTAATGTTTTAATTTTGTTTCATATTTTAATAAATACGGCCGGGAGGGTAACTCCCGCCCGCCTTCCAAAAGTTCAGTACTGCGTCCGTCTTCCCATCCTTGGGGATTGTGTTGGGAGGGGGTGATAGGCATCCCGGCCATATGGAAAGGGGCGACCACTCGGTCCCCCCGAACGTATGGTAGGGTGCCCGGATCCCCCCGGGAAACCATTTTGGGCGGGGGGCGTGTCTCGGCTGGTATGCCCGAAGCGGCGTAGCCGGGGTGCGCCTTTTCCCGCCCAAGAGGGGTTGTCCTAGACACCTACACCGTTGGCCACGCCCCGTAGGCGTACCAGAGGAGGGTACACGCCCTCCCGAAGAGGAATAAAAGGAGCAACAATCCAAAGAAGCATCCTCTTGTTCCTGTGCTTGGAAGCTGCACCCTCTCGTTGCACGTGAGCCCTCGACGGAACAAGGAGCAATTTTGACCCACCCACCAGCCCCTTATGGTAACGTTAGTAGTGCAATGAAGTTGATTTGCTTTGATAGTATCTTTTTCTCCAAGGTTTTTTGTGTGCAATAAAGATGTTAATGTTTGAATTGCAATAAAATGATTTGCTTCATAACATTTTTTCATTCAGTTGAGCAGAGTATCACAGTCTAATAAAAATATGCTGCATGTGTAGATAAGTGGATGAATATTACAACGTTCAGTTTAACCGCTTTATCGCTCTCTTCATTAGGTTCAAAAACGTCGTATTTATTTTGGTCGGGCGGTAAGGTCATGATCGGTGAGCAGTAATTTCAAGATCCCTAGAGGAGGGGCGTCACCCATTATGGATGGGAGCGCCCGGGGGGAGGCGGCCATTGGCCCCTCACACGGGGAGGCGGCACCCACTAAGTATGGGGTCGCCGAAGGGAAGGCGGTCATAGGCCCCTCCCAGGGGAGGAGGCGGCTCGATGCCCCTCCAAGGAATTTCCCGGGGCCAGGATATCCGCGACGGCGGATGTGATGAACAGTGTGGGGTGGGAGGGGGGTCTACGCTACCTTCTAGACACCTCACACGAGTCTTCGGACGACCACTAAGATGGCGTCGAGTTAAATAAGGGGCCCCCGCTAAAGACAAGGGAAATTGGAAGTTGGCACAGAGGTACAGTCCTCTGTGCGCCCGCCCCTCACACCGTGAGGGGGGAGTTCTGGTAGTAGGGATCTGACACCGGTTACGACCTTGCCGTTGGCCCGTAATGTTAGGATGTACAATTTTATTTAGAAAGTATGCATTTGCAGGATGTTTAGACTCGGCTAGGATAACCTTTGTATTAGAGATTTGTTAAGGTTAGCCAATAAACGTGACTGCAGCGTAATGCATAAATGAAAAATTGTACATGATATGAAACTGTTATTTTGATGTTTTAATTTTGTTTCATATTTTAATAAATACGGCCGGGAGGGTAACTCCCTCCCGCCTTCCAAAAGTTCAGTACTGCGTCCGTCTTCCCATCCTTGGGGATTGTGTTGGGAGGGGGTGATAGGCATCCCGGCCATACTATTTTTCTTCCTAGTGTTTCTTTCTGACTACTGATCTCATTTACTTGCTCTTCTGACTCTTTGGCTTTGTTCACTAGTTTAAATCTCAATCCATCAGTTTCTTTAGGCCAGTTATCTCCTTTACAGACTCTCTTAGTCTTTGGCTCTGCTGTGTTATGCTCCACTCTCCAAGCTCCTATCCTTGGGCTTTTTTCTTAAAGCAGTTTCAACTACACTGTCATCAGTTTCACTTTCAGTATCCTCAACTGTATCATTGATTATGATTTTCACAATGTCGTTGTCTTCATCCGGTTCAGCTTTCTCTTCTGTCACTCTGGAACACCTTCATAACTGGTACTTGGAATCTCATCCTTATCGTGAGTTACTTCCTCTTCCCCAGTCTCAGGATTTCCGTTCCTGCTTTCAGAGTTTTCAGATTTCTTTTCAGCTTTCTTCTCTTCTACAACTTTGTCTTCACTTTCTTTTGCGTCTCTGCTAGTGTCTGTCTTTACCAATTCTCGATCTTCAGATTGATCTTCAGAGTCTGGTATCTCCACAATCTCCCTTTCAACTTCACCTTCAGACTCAGAACTGGCTTCTGATACTTCCAGATGTCGACGTTCTTGTCGATCTTCAGTCTCTGGAGTTCTTTCTGGTTCAGCTTCAGAATTAGAGTCAGTTGTACTTTCACCTTCGTACGGGTATTCAGGTGCAGGCACACAGATGGTGTGGCTTGCATGCACCCACCTTTTCAGACCAGCACACTTGACTGCAGCAGTGCTGACCAAGATCACCTGGTGTGGTTTCTGCCACCGAGGTACCAAATAATTCTCCTGCGATGTACCTTCACTCGAACCCAGTCTCCAGGGACTAGATCATGAGCTGAATTTTCTCTTTGGAATTTGACTCAGTTCCCACCTGGTGGAGCACAGAAGTTACCACATCAGACAGGTTTTTGCAGTGATCCAATATGATGTCATCATTAGTTGTCAATAACTTATAAACAGGTACACAGGCCTGCCTTATCACCCTGCCCATCAAAGTTCATGTGGACTTAGTCCAGTTTTCCTGTCAGGAATGCTTCTCAGTGTCATCAGGACAAGCAGCAAGGCGTCTGGCCACTTAAGCCCTGTTGCCAAACACATTTTTGCAATTCTGTTCTTAATGGTTCCATTCACCTTCTCCACTACCCCTAAAGCCTCAGGTATGTAAGCACAATGCAGCTTCTGGCGAATGTCTAGAGCTTCACAGATCATTTGCATTAGCTTGTTTTGAAAATGTGGTCCGCGATCTGATTCAATCGATACTGGGAAACCAAAACTCTTATCTCTTGTAAAAGCAGTTTGGCAACAGTTATCCCTTCATTCCTCCTTGTGGGGAAAGCTTCCACCCATCGGGAGAACAAACAGATTATGACACGAATATACCTAAGCCTATTGCATGGGGGCAACTCCACAAAGTCCATCTGAACCCTTGTAAATGTGTGGTAAATATTTAATTTACTATCATAATTTCTATGCAGGTAAGTACTTAATCAATAATAACTCAATCGGAAAGAAGGAGGCAGAGTCCGTGGTGTTAGAGTTCTTAGGGGTTTTATTCCTTAAAAAGGAATGGTCATGACTTAGCTATCATGTTCCCGCAACCACACAGGGTTCAGGAAGGGATAGAAGAGTGCGCGCACATTTTATTGACAGTACATAGCTTATATACTTAATTCATTGTCATAGAAAAACATGTGGTAGGCGTAACAGCTGAGAGAAGACAAGATAACAGTATCCACGTGTTAGCAATACGTAATCAGAAGGCGTGAACTAGGCGTGAACTAGAGGTGTGTGCTAGAAACGTCACCAGATAGGTGTCACAGAAGGGGTGGCACTAACAGAAATGTTGCAATGTCAGCAGAAATCGGAAACTTGGATGCGCGCGCAGCTGCATGACGTGTGATTGACGTGAGACTGGAGGGTGCAGGAAACTTGACATTTACACTGACGGAAAGAGACAGAAGTCTGGCATGTCAGATCAACTTGTACTTCTATCATATCTGATATCTGATGTTTGGGAACCATACTATCTGGAGGGAAAGGTCTCTGGGGCAGAAGCTAATCTATACTGACTGTGAGTGCGTGTATAAGCGCCTGAGTGTCTGCATGAGAAGCGTGGGGGCATGGGCCTTCCATGGGAGCATGGTAACAGAGGCTATGAATTACTTGCACGGAGACAGGTTGGCCCTTTGCTCTGCAGATGAGGGAGATGTTTACTGAAGCTAGCAGGCAGGAATGTATTTTCGAGGAGCGGAACAGATAACTCGAAGGTTATAGTCAGTCTTGGCAGGCAGCGGGCTGAGCTGAGCACGGTGGGCCGCGCTAAAAGTAAGTCAGAGTTCACGGGTACAGAGGCAGCCTGGGCTGAGGATTTTAGAGTCAGAAGCCAGAAAAATGGCTCGATGGCAGAAATTCAGGGCCTACTTTGCCAGAGCTGAAAAACGCGTAAGGTACACTACAAAAAGACGTTGGCATAGCATACTTAGGAACGGACTATTCAACCCATTCAGGGTGGGTCTGAAAGAGGACATGTTGACGTTGGACGCAAATGTATTTGCGTCTTCGTAGCTGGCACAGGAGGGAAGTTACATGCACTTTAAGCTGGTACATGGAGTCGGTGGGGTACACGCTAGGGAACACAATCTTGACCATAAAATTTATATTTCCTCATTCCCTCCTTGTTCCCTACGGACCCTTCATGATATATCGATCCTCATGAATCGATCAGTTTGTTCTTGTAACATCATTTGCTCTTCTTTCTTTCTGTCACGTTTTGAGAGTAAACTGGAATGTTCAATGCATGATGTGGCACACAGTCCACAAATCGCTGGCCCACACTGTAGGCACAGGCAGCAACTGAATACTAGGACTAGGCCAATACCTAGGAAGGATAGGATCTTCCATCCCCAAGCGGTTAACGTTGTCCAGAACCAACCGGACCAAGTCCAGGTGCCTGGATTCTGATGTATCAGATTTGCAATTTTATGAAGACGTGTAATAGCTTGATATACAGATGGTGCGTTTTGGGGAATGAAAATACAGCAACTTGACCCGATGACCTTACAGGCTCCACCTCTATCTGCCAAGATGACGTCAATAACAAGACGATTCTGAAGAACAACAACCCGCATGGCGGACTGCTCTTCTGTTAAGTTACCTAAGGCGGAGGCAGTTTCATTCACTACTGCTTCAAGGGTTCTAGTTAATCTGCGTATCAGTTTACTATTTTGGACGGGACCTAAAAAGAAAAAGAATCCTTTATTAAAATCGGTGTATTGTTCCCATGCTGTTTCTGTATAGTCGACAAGTGAGATATCTCTTCTGAGTCTATTCTTTGCTAGATTTGTATTTCTGTGATAGTCAGGAGGAGCTAGAAAAACAGGTGGCAGAAGGAATGCAATGTAACAGGTACCATCCCAATCTGGAGGTAAGCGTATGTATGCGGTATGACCACAAACAAAATAGGAATGACGGGTAGCTCTAAAAGAAGACTTGCCTTGATCACTGAATTCGACCACAAAAGTACATTTACTATGGCCTAAGTGTACTGAACCTTTCTTGCTGACACATAATTCACCAGTGACTGGTAGTACTGACATAGCGGGCAGGACTGGAGCAGGTTCGGATTCAACGGTAAGGATCATAAGGTTAATTGTGTAATTACCTAGTCCATAAACTTCGTTTTCTAGATCAGTTCCTATTCTAATGGGGAGTCCCTTCTTGTCAGGATAACAGGCATTAAGCAGAACTAAGTTCAAGTTTCCCCAAACCCAGCTCCCTTTGAAAACAGCAATATCAGGATCTACGGAATTTATTATTCTAAACCAGGCACCACAGGAGCCATTGTGAGTGAACGGGTACGGAAAGAGGGGCAGAGCTCCCTTGTATTTCTGGTAGGGAGGCAGTCGGCCACATATCCAGCAATTGGTAGCATTGTTAGTCTGATGGGAATGATGTAACATACTAATGAATGTGTTGTTGCGCAGCGCAAGTCTGTAAGAAAGTTCATGTGGAGGTAGCTTACTAAAAGAATGTTCAGCAGAAACATTATAAGCAGATTGTTCACGCTTGAAAATAGGGTAATAGATGGGGAGCAATATGCTCGCAATGATTATCAGAACACTTAGAAAAAACATAATTAATAATGTCACCATACAGTGACTACGTAATGATTTACAATATGTACGTTTCTTTAATTGTCTTTCTCTCTCTCTATCTCGATCTAGGGGATACATGTCAGAAACTATTTAACCGATTCACCTAGGGGAGGACTTAAACAATTAAACTGTCTGACTTGCTAGATCGGAGCTTAAGTTTGTACTCCTCTTGGGGAGTTTTCTCTCGTTCGGAAGTTTTAAAGTCACTAGTTTTGATACAGTCTTTGGTGGGGGTGGACGAGCCTGGATCTGGTTTCAGTTCATTGTATTTTTTGATATGGCTCGTGTGGACCCACCCCTTTCTGCCTTCCAGTTTCACTGCGGTCCTCGTTGTAAGAAGGACGGTCTTTGGCTCCTTCCAGCGGGGCTCCAGCGGGCTCTTTCTGTCGAAGTTCCGTACTAAAACTGTATCACCAGGACGGACATCATGCGGCTTTACATCAGTGTTGTCGGGGAAAGCTGCGGCAACCTGTGAACGACATGATTGGAGTGCAGACATCAAGGAGGCAAGATAATCTGTCAACATATTACTATCAACATCAGTGATCTTTTTCGGAATGGGCGTCCCCCACATATTCGGTGGTCTACCAAAGACCACTTCGTACGGGGATAGTCCTGATCTCGAATGGGCAACCATCCTCATGTAGAACAGTGCCACGGGCAGGGCGACTATCCAGTCGACCCCTTTCTCTTTACATATTTTTGCAAGGCGGGTCTTTAATGTCTGGTTATGCCTCTCTACAAGGCCTGCGGCTTCGGGATGTCGGACACAATGGAATCTCCACTGGTATCCTAGCAATAGGGAAACCTGCTTCATTAATTCAGATGAGAATGGCTGACCGTTATCTGAGTACACGACACGAGGCAAGCCGTACCGTGGGAAAAATTCACGAACCAACTGCCTGGCAGTGGTCGGGGCAGTATAATCTGGGACTGGGTATGCTTCGGTCCAACGGGACAGTGCACAAACAATTACGAGGACATATTTGAATCCTCGACAACGGTCCATCTGGATATAATCCATCTGGAGGACTTCAAAAGGGTGATCGGGAGGATGAAATCCACCTTGCTCTACAGGGACGCTTTTACCTGGATTGAACTGACAACAGATCATGCAAGTACGCACTTTCTGTTTTGCTGCTGCTCGTAAGTGTTTATTGCTCCAAAGATTTTGTAAACTGTCTAGCATTGCTTTTTCTCCTAGGTGTGCTGGACTATGTGCTGTATTAACCATGACTTGAACCATAGAGTCAGGGAGAAACCATGTAGATTTTCCCTTCGTCATCCAACCTTGTTCTGTTTGAATCCCTCCTAGTTCAGTCCATTTCTTTATTTCATCTGGAGTAGCATGTGCCTGAATATCTATTACATCTAGTGTGGGATCCCTGACTGTCATACAATTTGTCGGTCCTATTGTCTTTGTCATGTCAGTTGTCTGAGTGTGAGTCAATGCTGTATGTTTTGCTGTCTGGTCTGCCAGGTCGTTACCCTGGGAAACAGAATCTGTAACTTTAGTATGTGCTTTACACTTCATGACGGATATGCCTGAAGGCAGATGTATTGCTTCTAACAGTGCTTGAATGAGGGGACCATGTTGAATCTTGGCACCATGAGAGGTAAGAAAACCTCGTTCTTGCCATAACATACCGAAGTCGTGTACAACTCCGAACGCATAACGGGAATCAGTGTATATGTTGACATTTCTGTTTTTGGCTAGAATACAGGCTCGGGTCAGAGCAATAAGCTCTGCTGCTTGAGCGGACAGTGTGTCAATACGATGTGTTTCTTTTACTTCGGTTTCAGTGGTCACTGCATAGGCGGCCACTAATTCTCCTGTACTTGTTCTCATACATGAACCATCCACATAAAGTGTCAGGTCTGGATTTGTCAGTGGAACATCTGTTAAGTCTCGTCGAGGCTTTGTAACTGCATTAATGATTTCTATACAATCATGCGGGGCTGGATCTGTCATAATTGTAGGTAACAGTGTTGCGGGGTTCAGAATGCTGCAACGTCGGATTTCTATGTGAGGCTGGAATAGCGTCAATTCATAACCTGTCAGTCGTGCTATAGTCAAGTGTTGAGTCTGGGTTCTGTTTAAAAGAACCTCTACAGAATGTGGAACTTGTACTGTTAACTGATGCCCTAGGACAATTGAATCACTCTGTCTGATTGCTAATGCTGTTGCTGCTACAGACTTTAAGCACGCAGGGAGTGCCTGGGCTACTGAATCCAATGTACTTGAAAAATAAGCGCAAGGCTTATATGAACCTGCTTGATCTTGGGTGAGGACAGACAATGCTGTACCATCACGTTCTGTAACAAAAAGTGTAAACGGCTTGCTGTAACATGGTGTTGCTAAAACTGGTGCTTGGCATAATGCTTTCTTTAGTTCCTCAAAGGCTTGTGTATGTTCCTGAGTCCAAGGGAGGACAATCGAAGTCGCTGCCTCCTGTGTTGTTAACTGGATGAGTGGTTTAGCTAGAAATGCATATTGAGGAATCCATTGTCTGCAGTACGAGGTGAGGCCTATGAAGGCCCGCACTTCCTTTTGTGTCTGGGGTTGTGGCATATTTACAATTAACTGAATGCGATCGGGAGTGAGCTGTCTCCCCACTTTGGACAGCAAGTGACCCAAGTACACAACTTGCTGACCACAGAATTGTAGCTTCGAAGGAGACACCTTGTGTCCCTTGTCGGCCAGGAAATGTAAAACTGTCAGTGATGCTTGTTCACATTCGGGTTCACTTCGTGCGGTGATCAGCAGATCATCGACGTATTGCAGTAAAGCAGTGTTAACTGGCATTTGAATACAATCTAGTTGTCTTTTCAGTGCTTGA
Organism: Lissotriton vulgaris; assembly: GCF_964263255.1. Classification (NCBI taxonomy): domain Eukaryota; kingdom Metazoa; phylum Chordata; class Amphibia; order Caudata; family Salamandridae; genus Lissotriton; species Lissotriton vulgaris. The sequence continues at coordinate 436,986,544 of NC_141685.1, read as the reverse complement.
CTATAGATGCTGGGGCTTTCTGTGAATCCTTGAGGTGCGCGGGAAAATTTGAAACTTCGTCCATTTAAACTGAATCCGAAGAGATATTGGCTCTCTGGATCAATAGGTACGCTAAAGAAGGCGTTCTTGAGGTCAATTACAGTAAAGAACGTTGCCTCTGAATCAATAGCAGTCAATAGAGAAGAGATATCGGGGACCACAGGGTATTGTGGTACAATACATTTATTCAGCTCTCGAAGATCAATCACCAGCCAATATACTGGCGGTGCATTGGGATCAGTACGTTTAAGAATTGGAATGATGGGTGAATTACAGATATTGGAGTCGGTCTCTACGACCACTCCTTGGGCAATGAGCTCTTCAATGATTTTCAGTAAAGCCACTACAGCATCGGGTGGTAACTTGTATTGTCTGATTCGTGGTAGAACTACTCCTGTCTTGAGTGTAACACGGTATGGTGTAATATGCATACAACCTACATCAGTTGGGCCTGTTGCCCACAGGTGATCTGGTACATTTTTCAATCTGACATCGAATTCTCGCACAACATAATGACCCTTGAAATCCCGCAGGAAAAGTCTAACTCCCTCCGGGGAACAGCAAATTATAGCTCCTAGAGCCTTCAATGTTTTAATTCCTAACAAATTTTCTGGACATGATTTCGTAAGTAACAGGTCTGTAATACGTGATAATGGACCCACAGCCAGGGGGACTGGTTCTGATACTTCATTTATAATGGGCTGTCCTGAGAAACCAAGGGAAACGTTCTGTGAGCCTGAGAGGGGTGCCCCTGGGACTTCGTCATGGCTAATTGTGGTGCGGCTTGCCCCTGTGTCAATTAAAAACTTTCTATCCTTTCCCAATTCTTGACTGTGTACATAAGGACCTTCTTGATCTACCGGAATTTCAATAAGAGGCAAGCCAAATTCCCTCTCTAGGCTGTTTCATGTGTATCGCTGATAATCGGGGTAAGCAGATTGGGCATACTGGTACATTTGTTGGGAAACTTGCTGAGTCGCGGCAAGAGGCTGTGGCTGAGATACCGCTACTGTCTGTGCTGTATGGGATGAAGCATGCATAGGCTGTGTGTTCTGTGAGGTCTGTACATTCTGTGGAGTCTGTTGCTGAACCTGATCTTGTCTTGGTGGATGCGGTCTCTCTTTAGTTTTACCTGTTGCTATATTGTGTTTCAGAACTGGGCATTCATGTACGTAGTGACCTGGCTGCTTGCAATAATTGCACGTCCCTTTAACAGGACCTGCGGAATGATTTGTCTGATTCGTACCTTTCCTATTTCCGTCGGTATGTACCGACTGGGCTACTAACATTTTCATTTTTGTGTCTTTCATACGTTTCTGTTCCTGATCTTGTTCTTCTCTAATTCTATTCTGATGGTATTGTAACATTTGTAACATCTGTGATGGCGTATTGGCTTGCCATGTACTCTCGACCTTGTATACACGGTTTTTAACTGCTAACAGGGAATTCTCGACTAGCTTTGATACAAAAAGATGCGGGTACGATTCGCTACTTGGTTTAAGACCACTATTAATAATAAAACATTTCTCGAATCTTGAATAAAAATCACTAGTATCTTCATCGGGTTTCTGTTTACATGCTGAGATGGCATCCCAGTCTTCTTTTCTAGTTGTTAGTAATCTTGGCAGAACCTGTACTATTAAACCTGGTAATGCTTTAGTTTTGTCCCCGAGGCCTACCCCTGGGACACGCTTGCTTTCTTCGTCTTCTATTTCTGCCCATGCAATCTTTTTGTCTCCCACCTCCCATTCCTTTTCCTTGAGTTTCTCGTATATGCCCGTAGGCAGCAGTACCTTTAACATTTTCATGATATCTTCATATGTGTAATCCCCCATCAGTAACATGTCTTTAAGCTCTCGGTGGAAACCTGCAGGGTCTTTATCATGGCTCGGTACTAGTTTCTTCATTTCTAACAGTTCTAACTTAGTCAGTGGCGTGTGTACATACACGCGTTTCAAGAGATGATCCGCACCCATAACTGGGTGTACTTCTCGTAAGGGGTTCTGACTTTCAATGCCACTCAGGCATTCCATACGATACATTTTTCTTTCTGGAGGTGGAGCGGGAACGTATTCAGAGCTTACAAAAGTGTCATATCTATGTCGTTGTTCTAGAATTATCTGTATTAACTTGGTACTTAGACCTCTCCATCTATCCATGAGTAGTGCTTCTAGAGTTTCGTGTAAGGGACCTGGATCGGAATGTTTATTTCTGTATTTCGTGAGGAGGTGCTGCATCATGTATACACCTGCTAATTTCTGCTCGTCTGGGGAGAGGTTCAGGAATGTCTGTGCTACGGTGTCATCATTATACATATCCGGATTTTCAGCCCATAATATGGCTGACCGGGCTAGTTCCTGTTCATCCATTGAATTCAGTATGTGGTACCCTACTCGGTCTCGGAGTCTTTTATCAGTCTCCTGGAACTGGTGTTCAGAAGAATTCGGGTTAGTTAAGGTAGAGAGAAAAACTTTCTTGCTTTCTGGACGGATACCTTTCCTAAGGTAAGTTCCCTTACCTACATACGCTATAGTATCTGTAGTCTTTTCTGTTTCTTCGAGTTCTTCCTCCTCCTCGGAGGAGGCCCTTTCATTCTCTTTTTCGTGCATTTCTATCACTGCTTTTCTTATTTTCTTGTACATACTGGCTATGCAAGCCCCCTTATCATGTTTTCCTTCAGATATATTTTGACCCCACTTGTTTAGTGCATCTAACTCGCTCTGATCTGTCCCAGGCCTATCTCTTTCTCTTATTAGGCAATTTATGAAAAAACGTAGTATCTGTGCTTGAATGTCAACTTTCTGACGCTCCATGGCATCCTTAACACTGTCAGGGTCTTTACCAGTCTGGATGAACTGATATATTCTATCTAGACGCTCCTTCATTCCTGCAAATAACAGCAGGAAATCAGCAGCAGATCTTAACCGTAGTGAGGCCATCATCATTCTGTCGTTTTTGCCGGGTACTGGATCATATCTGCAAACTGAAAGTTTTTCTTTGAGTATGTCAAGACGGGGTGACTTGAACGTGAGAGGACTCTGCATATCCCTAAGGTTTACTCTGTGTGTCAATGGTGGGGTGTGAAAACCCCCTGTCGCACCTCCTGAAGCGGAAGCTTGGGCATTATCTCTCTGAGGAGTCTGTATCTGAACTTGAATTTGTCCTTTGGTAACGTCAGGTAGACGTGGTTTCGGTAGATCTATTTTAACTGCGGGAAGTGGTGGAGGTGGAGGAATCTGTTGTGGTACTGGCGGAATATGATCTTGGGGCGGGTTACCACCCCCATCCCTGTCGTTAGGCAGGGTGCGGACAGGCAGATTGGTGTAAGCGGGTGCTACATCTTCTAGGTAGGAATTCAGGAATATGTCTTTAGTGGTCCTGTGATTTACTTTAGTTGGCACTAATGGTGGCGGCAGATTTTTCGGTATTTCTGAAATGGCCTCAGGCGAACCCTCGGCCGCGAGATACATACCGTTTACGAGGTTATTTCGTGCACGGTCTACTTGCTCTGTTTTTACTCGGATCCCTTCAGTAACTAATTCGTTTTCTTGAGCTTTATCTGATTCTCTAAGTCTGTCTTCTCTACGTAGTGCTTTTTCAGCACGCTTATGTGATTCCTTACGCCAAAACTCTATGGCGTCTTTCTGAGATTGTCTGGCTTTCCTTTTCCATAGTGCTTCCTCTACCTTCATGATGCACTCAGCATCCCATGTTCCAGTAACTGGCCATCTGTGTCTCTCGTCTAGATGCTTTGTGTAATCGGCCCATAAATCTAGATACAATATGGCATCTAAGCCATGCTTGTGGTACATGAAATTACCTGGAGTGTCCCTAGGGGGAATAGGGATTTCTTCCTCCAGTATCCCTTTCCTAGTTCCTATCTGCTTTAGCTTGTTGAAAAACGGCATCTTGTTTCTACTTAGTACTAAAAGCTCGATCTTACCTACTTAATACTGAATTCAGCTATTTATACAAGAACGCACAATAATGCACATTAGAAACAGTCACACTCACACCACGACATTAATCACATAAAAACATTTAAAACATATATCACTACCCCTTTATACGGATGTACTGCTAAACAGCACAGATACACTGTCTAAAAACAGTGCAGAACCTTGAAATAACGGATGTACTGCTAAACAGCACAGATACACTGTCTAAAAACAGTGCAGACCGGACTTGTGTACCCAAACCCGTCTTGATACGACCCAGCAATGGTACTCACCGGGAAGCACGGAAATCGGAAGGCCTCGGAAAACTCGACTGGACTGGACTCGGCTCAACTTCGGAAAACTTCGGAAAACTTCGGAAAACTTCGGGAAACTGGTGGGCCTCTTGACACCTCGGACCTTGCTTCCTTCGGCTAGGCTCTGGTCGGGATCCTCCGCACTCCTCACCGCCTCGTCTGGGTACTGATCGCAGTCTTCGTCACCTCCGTGGGCCAGAGGGAGATGCAGGAAATCCTGCCGGTACGCGTAGTTTCCGTCAAGCTGATGGCAGGGTACAGAGCTTGCAATGCACCAACCGGCGCGTGAGGTGGGGGAGGGGTCCCTGTTCGGGCGCCAAAATGTGGTAAATATTTAATTTACTATCATAATTTCTATGCAGGTAAGTACTTAATCAATAATAACTCAATCGGAAAGAAGGAGGCAGAGTCCGTGGTGTTAGAGTTCTTAGGGGTTTTATTCCTTAAAAAGGAATGGTCATGACTTAGCTATCATGTTCCCGCAACCACACAGGGTTCAGGAAGGGATAGAAGAGTGCGCGCACATTTTATTGACAGTACATAGCTTATATACTTAATTCATTGTCATAGAAAAACATGTGGTAGGCGTAACAGCTGAGAGAAGACAAGATAACAGTATCCACGTGTTAGCAATACGTAATCAGAAGGCGTGAACTAGGCGTGAACTAGAGGTGTGTGCTAGAAACGTCACCAGATAGGTGTCACAGAAGGGGTGGCACTAACAGAAATGTTGCAATGTCAGCAGAAATCGGAAACTTGGATGCGCGCGCAGCTGCATGACGTGTGATTGACGTGAGACTGGAGGGTGCAGGAAACTTGACATTTACACTGACGGAAAGAGACAGAAGTCTGGCATGTCAGATCAACTTGTACTTCTATCATATCTGATATCTGATGTTTGGGAACCATACTATCTGGAGGGAAAGGTCTCTGGGGCAGAAGCTAATCTATACTGACTGTGAGTGCGTGTATAAGCGCCTGAGTGTCTGCATGAGAAGCGTGGGGGCATGGGCCTTCCATGGGAGCATGGTAACAGAGGCTATGAATTACTTGCACGGAGACAGGTTGGCCCTTTGCTCTGCAGATGAGGGAGATGTTTACTGAAGCTAGCAGGCAGGAATGTATTTTCGAGGAGCGGAACAGATAACTCGAAGGTTATAGTCAGTCTTGGCAGGCAGCGGGCTGAGCTGAGCACGGTGGGCCGTGCTAAAAGTAAGTCAGAGTTCACGGGTACAGAGGCAGCCTGGGCTGAGGATTTTAGAGTCAGAAGCCATAAAAATGGCTCGATGGCAGAAATTCAGGGCCTACTTTGCCAGAGCTGAAAAACGCGTAAGGTACACTACAAAAAGACGTTGGCATAGCATACTTAGGAACGGACTATTCAACCCATTCAGGGTGGGTCTGAAAGAGGACATGTTGACGTTGGACGCAAATGTATTTGCGTCTTCGTAGCTGGCACAGGAGGGAAGTTACATGCACTTTAAGCTGGTACATGGAGTCGGTGGGGTACACGCTAGGGAACACAATCTTGACCATAAAATTTATATTTCCTCAAATGGACCACCCTCCCGTCCTATGGTTCCCAAACTTACAACAGTTCTTCTGTTTGGATTGAATTGCTGATATACCAAACACCTTTGGCACAGACTTTCAGCAATGATCCGGAATTTGGGATTATTCCAAGTTTGTCTAAAAAGACGAATCATGGCATCTCTTCCAATGTGGGCCTGACCATGGTGCATTCGGGCCATGTCTGAGATCATGCTATCGGGTATTACTGGTCTTTCATCTTTGTAAACCCAAATTTCATCTTCATGTCGCTCTCTGCATCCTGCTTTTAGCCAAATATCTTTTTCCTCTGCTTCTGCCTCTTCCTGTATCTGTTTCACTTCCGGCCATGTTTCTACTACAGTGGTTAGCATTAAAGGACTCAGAACATGTTCTTTTAGCTTTTCTCGATTGATTGAAATTTGATTTTTCGCACAATGTTTTGCAATAGCATCCACATAATTATTTCCTGTGGTAATGTAATCCTCACTCTTTTTGTGCGATGAGCATTTCACTACAGCTATTTTTTCAGGTAGATGAATCACATCTATCAGTGTTTTTACAAATTCTGCATTCCGAATAGGTGTTCCTGCAGAAGTTCGATAACCTCTTTGGGATCGAAGCTGTCCATAATCATGAACAACTCCGTAGCCATATTGACTATCAGTCACTATGGTTACTTTCACCTCTTTTCCCAATTCGCATGCTCGTATCAAAGCAATCAACTCTGCTACTTGATCAGAATGAATTCCTTTCAAACAAGATGCTTCCAACACTTCTGCTTCCAACACTTCATACGCAGCGCTTAAAATACTACTCTCCATTCTCAAGCATGATCCATCCACAAACATCACAAAATCTGATTCAGGTAAAGGTTCATCTTTAAAATCTGGTCTGGGTTTTGTGCAGTAATCAAGAACATCCAAACATTTGTGATCAAGCTCACCTTTCACTTCTGCTTCACTAGTGTCAGGTAGCAATGTGGAAGGATTAACGTTTACACATCTAGTGATTGTCACATTTTCAGCTCCTAAATTATTTTTTTATATCGGGTCATTCTGCTATTGGTCATGTACTGTGTTTTGGCTCTAGTGAGGAGAATCTCACCAGAATGAGGTACATACACCCTCACATGAAATCCCATCACTATTCCTTCACTTTGCTCCAAGCTTACACTAGTAGCTGCTACTGCTTTCAAACATCCTGGCAAAGCTTTTGCAACAGGGTCCAAAACAGCCGAGCAATACGCAATTGGTTTTCTCATTTTTCCATGTCTCTGAATCAAGACTGATAATGCACATCCTTCTCGCTCACTGCAATACAGTTCAAACTCCTTTTCATAATCAGGCATTCCTAAAGCTGGTGCTTCACATAGTTTCGTTTTTAGCTGTTCAAAAGCTTCCATTTCTGTTTTGGTCAAAACAATGGGGTCTCTGATGTCTGCTCTTGTCAGTCTCTGTAATGGTTTTGCAATCAATGAAAACCCACTAATCCACTGTCTACAATAACCTACCATTCCCAAGAATATTCTTACTTGTCTTTGAGTTTTAGGTGGCTGCATTCCTTGTATCATTTTGATTCTTTCTATGGTGACTTGTCTGATTCCTTTAGCAATCTTATGTCCTAAATATTGTACTTCTTTCTGACAAAACTGCAATTTTGATGGAGACACTTTATGTCCCTCTTCTGCCAAATGATTCAGCAATGCTACGGTGTCAGTTACACATGCATCCTTTGTTTTTAATGCAATCAAAAGATCATCAATGTATTGTACCAACACAGACTCTTTAGGCATGCTCAAACTTTCTAATGAATTTTTTAGCAGCTGATTAAAAATTGATGGACTCTCAGTGTACCCTCGTGGAATTCTACACCATGCTAGGATACGGTTCTGAAATCTGAACGCAAAAATTGGTTGACTTTCTGGGTGCAATGGAACAGTAAAGAACGCATTGCACAGGTCAATCACAGTATACCATTCTGCATCATGGGGACCACAATTTTATTAACTTTTCTAAGGTCCTGTACAATTCTAAATGTTCTGTTAGGCTTTTTCAATCCCATGATTGGTGAATTACAAGGGCTGCTTTCTATTTCTCTCAATATTCCCTGCTCAATCATTTTGTCAATTACTTCTGCAGTCACCTTATGCTGCGGAATATTTGGGTAACTTGTACCTTCCTTTATTGTGACTCTTACAGGATCAACACCTTTCATCAATCCTATATCCTTTCCAGTGAAATCCCATACTTCTTCTTTCACTACCTCTTTCAGTTCGACAGGAATCTTTTCTCGGTCAAAAACAGGAAATAGCTAACTCTGTTATGCTTCCATCAAGAGCATTGTCATTTTATACTCTTCTGGGGTCTGCAACTCTATGCCATCCGGTGAACAATATATGGCACAGTTTATCTTGCACAAAATATCCCTTCCTAACAGATTAACAGGACTACTATCGCACACCACAAATCGATGCATATCTTTGAAAGTTCCAATTTCTATTTCAACTGGTTCTGTCAAAGGAGTTTCTATCTGTCTATTAGATACACCTACAACTTGAATGCTCTCTCCCAAGTGAGGAAGATTTTGAACTTCCACTGATCTCACAGTAGAACAGTTAGCACCAGTGTCCACTAGGAAAGTTATTTCAGGATCATTCACCTTTCCATTCACAAATGGACCAGACTGATCTACCTCAAGAGTGGCTCCAAGCACACACTCTTCTCCCTCTCTCAGGCACCGTCATAAACTTTCATCCGACTCACTGCCATCTTCTTCTTGTAACCAATACTGAGGACACGCATTCACTCTTTGCAGTCTTTTTACCTGCTCACCTCCGCTGAATCCTGTCTCTGCACTGTATCTCTGCTGGTTTACACTGTTTGGCAGTGGCCGTTGTGGCACCTGACTTTGCTGATTTGCTATCTGCTGTTGTTGCTGTTGTTGATTTACCTCAAACTGCACCTGCAAATTCAATGAAGTATTTTCCGCATTAATTCTCGGCGGACATTTACACTCTTTCTACCAATGCCTCAACTTGCCGCAACTAAAACAGGGGAACTTCTTCAATTCATCAATATTCCCTACTAACTTAGGTTTACACTTAAAATTTCCTTGATTCCCTGCATTCTTACTCTCCAGTTGCGGTACTTGTTGTTCTGCTACTTTTACTTGTGTCCACATAGCTTTCTCTTTCAGCTTTTTCTGCTTTGCATCAATTTCTTCACTGCAATATTTCGCCTTTCTCAAAACGTCATCCTCAGTACCTGACTGCCAACCTATCATGTTGTGACGTATCATGTCTCCAATCTATGGTCTCAACCCATACACAAATCTGTATATGAAGTGGCTCATATCCTTCTCATTTAATTCCTCATAACCACTATACTGTTTAAAAACTAACAACAATCTTTCATAAAATGAATGTACAGATTCTTTTGGCTCTTGTGTGGTTCTGTCTATTTTTACCCAATCGGTTTCTTTTGGAGTTATCTTGTTTTTCAGCCATACTATCACTTGTTCATATTTTCGCATTACATCTGGTGATGGAGCTCCTGTTACTTTGTCTCTAGCAAATTCTTCTCTTGGCCAGTCTACAGCTATTTTACATTCTGTCCATAAGTCTGCTGGCACCACTATGTCAAACAATCCATCCAAATCGATCCATAAAACTTTTGACACTTTTACAAATCTGTCTACCTGTCGATACCATTCTACTGGTTTCTCTCTCAACCTAGGGAAATCATTCGTAAATGACAATATGTCTTGTCTACTCCAAGGAACATGTACATATCCTCCTCCAGGTATCTCTCTCATGGGAAAATCAGTTATCACTGCCTCTTTTTCTCTGATCGGAAAAGCTAATGTGGATTTATCATTATTTTCTTCTTTCTTCTTTGCCCACTTAATCCTCCATTTGCTCACATCTCCCCATTTTCGCAACAACACAATCAATTCTTTTATTTGTGCTAACCTCCCAGCAGTATTAATGTTCTCAATGTCTTTTTCTGCAAAATCCACTCTATATGAGTTCTGCAATAATTTAAATTTTGAAAACTCCACTCCTAGTTCACTTGCTAATTCTTCCAACGATCATACACTGTTTTGGCCTTCCATGTTATGCTTTTACACATAAACATAAGTTCATCATCCTGGTACGTTTTTAGTCTATCTGTTCCAATCGTTCCAATAATTATTTCTTCCATATCTACTTTTAGTTTTGCCACATCCAGCACTTTTGATTCCTGGTCTTTTAATTTTAAAGTTTTAATCCAGTCACTCAATTCTTTTTCTGATGGTCCTACAGGTGTTTGCGTTAAATCTATTTTATCTACACTTTTCTACGGTGTTGTAGAATCAGATTCTGCACCAATCGGATATCTGTATGATGGACTCTGATTAAAAGTCAATTCAGGGGGGCGTGGCCAAGGCGGCGAACATGGCGGACGCAGCCTAAGAGAGCTCCGTTCCGCCGGCGACTAATCCGTCATATATCCTGAGTCTCCCCAGCCCAGAGACGTCTCAACAAAGATATATGGGTGTCGGAGGTGCCGGGGAAGCCCTGACAGTGATTTGCGGGGCCTCTGACGCCTGCTCAGCGGCGATCCGGGACCGGAGGTGGAGAGGCCTATCAGACCTGCGGAGGCCGGGACCTTGAGCCCGAGAGTATCCGGGCGGAAGTGCGGCACGACAGGATCCGGCGAGAAGCAGTGGTCGGAATCCTACATCAGAGGCCCGCAGTGAGTAGACTGTGCTGCTGCCGCACCCGAGAGTTGGAGGCCTAGCAGACTGCGGGCCGGGGGAGTGCGGGAGGGGCCGGGTTGGCCTCACTCGGCGGTCGCATCGGACCGCGTGGGAATCAGTTGTGCCGTAGACGCTACGGGGCATTGTCCTGTGCTTTTCCCCCCGACCCACCGGCAGGTCGAGAATTGCGGTGGGGACGCTCGCTGCAACGGCAGCGGATGAACTGTACTGCGCCCGGATGAGACCCATACTTGGCTGCATTGTACACGCGGTGAGCCACTGCATACACCCCTCTCGGCGGCGCGATCGGGCTGTTGGGGTGCCCTCCGAGGACGGAGTCCTGGGGAGCTGATACCAAAGCCCTGGCTGGAAGTGAGCTGGCGGTGACGCCGGGGCCTGGCGCAGATCAGTGATTGCCTACGTGCCTTGAACACTTAAGGGGGCACCGTGTCATTGGGGCAGAGAGAAGCAACACCACGGGTGGCAACGCAGCCTGAACTGCGAGTGGGCGATATCCTCCCCAACGGCTCACGAAGTGAGAAAGGCCCGGACACAGTTCCGCGACCGAGGAGACTGGGGTGACCGACCTGCAACCCCCGCGGTGCTCTGAACTTTGTGCACATATCCAGTGGCAGCTATGACGAGGGGTGGCAACAGTGGAGGCGCCTTGAAGCAAGGCACGATCGATACATTTACTGGGCCGCCTGGAGGAGCTGGGGCATCCGGAGGCACTCAAGTATCTTGCCCGGACAATGCGGCTCTCATGGCAGCGATCACGCAATCCAGAGACATGCTGGATGCGAAAATAGGGGCAGTTGGGGCGGATGTTACCTTGGTGCGCCAGGACCTGCGCAACGCCGTGGCCCGCATCCCCGAGACTGAGACCAGGATTACAGGCGTGGAGGATGACGTGGCGACGCTCAAGAAGAAGGTGGCCAACATGGAAGGGATTCAAAAGGTCCTTGCACTGCGAGCCGAGGACGCGGAAGGGCGTGCTCGGCGAAACAACCTGCGGTTCGTGGGATTTCTGGAGGGCTGTGAGAAGGGTGACATGGAGGCCTTTCTGACCCAATGGTTGGAGGGGTGGCTCCCTCCGGAGTCCCTTTTGCACTGTTTTGTAATTGAACGCGCACACCGAGCACTGACCCAGAAGCCGCCGGAGGGAGCTCGCCCACGGCCAGTGATAGCCAAACTGCTTAATTATCACGACCGCAACACAATCCTGCAACAAGCGCGAGAGAAGGAGCCTTTGTTATTTGAAAATCACAAAATCCTAACATTCCCTGACTACACCAGGCTAGTCCAGCAACAACGTTAATCCTTCACTGCAGCTAAGGCGCAGCTGAGAGGCCTCAACATCCAATATGCCTTGCTCTACCTGGCCTGCCTGCGTGTGGTCTTCCAGTCCTGGACGCAATTCTTTAATACTCCGGAGGAAGTCTTTGCCTGGATGGACGAAACGGTTCGCATCAGAGTCAACACCCCTCCGGGTCGGAACTCAGATTCATCATCCGTGGCAGGGCCCCCGAGGACTCCCCGGCGATCGTGGAGCAGGAGTAACTGGAGGTCACGCACCAAGAAGAATCCTCCTCCTAACGAGGGTGCGGCAGGGGCGACCGACACTGCAGACTCTCAGAATCCAGATGCATGACACCCAAAGACACTTAGCAGTCTATGGACAGAGACCTGGGGAAGGGTCGGAGGCCGGCACCCGTCCCTTGGGTGATGAAACTTCATTGCACACTATTAACTAAGACACCTGAAACATCAGTAATTGAGTAACCTTGAGATGTGGGTTGGGGGGACGAGGACGGGAGGGAGGTCATAACCCCTCCGTTTAGAGGAGTTTGTTTAGCGGGGGTAAGTTGGGATTGTGTGGGTAGTTCATGGGGATCCATTGGCATAGTGGGTCTCTAACCTCCCGTTGGGGGTCGGGGATAATCTATACCGCGACAGGTACTTCAATGTTACTGAGGTATGGGGTGGGGGGGTGGCGGGGAAGTTGAAAAGGTGGCTGGGGATGGAATGGGGGTTTGGGGGTTTGTTGGGTGTGTGTTGAAGGGGGTAGGGGAGGGTGGGGCGCGTTCATCTGCACAGTGTACTTTCAGGATTTATTGAAGCGGGATATGTGTGTGTGGCTTCTGTCGCTCGGGTCGTTTAATTCTCTGTTCATGAATGGCGGTTGAAACTTCCGAATCAGGCCTGCAGAGGGCATTGATGCGTGTTGTGAGCTGGAATGTACGGGGGATGCTGGACAGGATAAAGAGAGGGGCAGTCCTGCGACAGGGGAAGAGAGACAGGGCTGGTGTGTTACTGTTGCAGGAGACTCACCTTATGGGTTCCAAGACCCTTAGTCTACAGCGCTATGGCTTTCAGCAGGTGTATCATGCTGGGTTTGTGAGGGGATCTCGAGGGGTGGCCATTCTGGTGCAGGCGCAGGTTGTCCTATACTCATGAGACTCAGTGGGTTGATACACAGGGCAGATATGTGTTTGTTCAGGGCAGGTTAGGCACTGAGCCGATAGTCTTCGGGAGTGTTTACGCCCCGCCCCCGCTGCAGGGTGCACTTATAGAAAAATTGTTTGGTGTGTGGGCCGAGATACCAGATGTTATGGCGGTAATAGGCGGAGACTGCAATGATGTGATGAATGCACGGATGGATCGACACAGGCTGGGGGGGTGAGGTGCCATGGGATACCCCTACTAAACTAAATGGCATGGTGAGAGGGATGGGATGGATAGACGCATGGCGACACCAACATACCAAACATCGTGAATACACATATGTCTCAGCCGTGCATAAGTCCTTCTCTAGAATTGATTACTTATTTGTCCCCCATGCCTGGGTTGGGAGGGTAGATGCCACGACTATATTACCACGCGGCCTGTCGGACCACTCCCCGGTAGTGATTGACCTGCTTCTTGATAGGAGACGGCAGCCGTTCAGATGGCGCTTCTCAACGTGGCACTTGCAGCAGGAAACCTATCAGTCCCACATGAGGGAGGCTATTGCTCACTACTGGAGCGATAATGATAACTCTGAAACAGACGACGCAACCCTCTGGGAGGCACTGAAGCCCACACTTCGCGGGGTGGACATTGCTTGGTGTGCGGCTGCCCGCAAGACACGAAGGGAAGACCTGGTGAGAGCAGCAGACCAAGTCGGTGACCAGGAAAAAAGATGCCATGCTGGCGGGGGTGAGGAGGATGTAGGACAACTTTTGCTGATGCAACAGTCGTATGCCTCCTTGCTGTTAGATGAGGCTCGACAGCTGTGGTTGGCGACTCAGAGTAGGATCTATCAGTGGGGTGATAAATCCAGCTCGATGCTATACAGGCTCTGCCAGAGCACTTTTCGCGCGCAGTCCCTGCTGTGTCTTCGGAATGAGACGGGAGCGCCCATGATGGCCCGACGGACCTAGCAGCCAGCTTTGCACGGTATTATGAGGCCCAGTACGCCCCCAGGGAACTCCTCTCGGCAGAGGACGTCGATAAATTCCTGGCTGGTCTCCCGCCATGATCGATTTCGGATGAAGGGCGGGCTCGCCTTGAACTCCCTTTGTCGGCGGAAGAACTAGATACAGCCCTTGGGGAATTAAACGTAGGCAAGGCCCCCGGACCCAATGGGTTCCCTTGCGAATTTTTAAAGAAATTTCACCTCCAATTAGGAACGTACTATGGCAGGGCATTAAAAGCAGCCAGAGAGTGTGTCCGACTCCAGAGGGACTGGCGACACGCCGAAATAGTGGTCTTCTGCAAACCAGGGAGGCCCCCAGACCAACCCGAGTCCTATAGGCCAATATCGTTATTGAATACCGAAGCGAAGATATTGGTGAAAGCGCTGGCCAATCGCCTTCTCCCATACATTACCGATCTTGTGCACCCGGATCAAGCTGGATTTATGCCCCATAGAGCGACAAGACACAATATTAGGCGCGCGCAGGTGGCGGTGGAGGCGGCCCGAACGGCAGGGATTCCGGCGGCTCTTCTACTGGCCGATATAGATAGGGCCTTTGACTCGGTAAGTTGGGTCTACATCCGTGCGATTCTGTCCCGCCTGATTCTAGGGCCCCACTTCTTATCCTATCTACAGCTATTATACACGAATCTCACGGCGTCAGTGAGAGTGGCTTGGGCGGTGTCTGATTCCTTCTCCATAGGTCGGGGCACCAGGCAGGGATGCCCCCTTTCGCCATATCTATTTGCCCTGGCTATGGAACCGTTGGCGACGGGGGTCGGGAATGGTTCACAGATGCGGGGCATCGAGTAGAGAGAGGGACCCTCTGATAGAATAGCACTCTATGCTGATGATGTCCTATTTTTTCTCACGGATCTGAACAGGTCTGGGACGCGGGTCCTCGACATCATGCGCATATTTGGAGAAGTATCGGGCCTCCACCTGAACCTGCGTAAGTCAGTGCTGTGGGTGCTGGGGGAGCGTCGTGACATAGGGTCCTGGGCGGCGGCATTGCAAGAAGCAACGCAAGGCTTTAAATATTTGGGGGTGTTCTTGACAGATATGCGTGGGGTCTCCTGGATGTGCAACATGGTGCCCGTGTGGGAGCGTATCCGCTCTGACATGACTACTTGGTCCTGAATGCCCCTGAATGTGTACAGCCGTTCGGCCATATTTAAAATGGTGGCCCTCCCGCGTCTCTTATATCAATTACAGAACCACCCATACCCTATATCACCGCAATGGTTCAAGCAGGTCAATTCGGGGCTCGGTAACTTTCTTTGGGCCGGGGGAGTGGCGAGGGTGGCGCTCCGCACATGTTTTCTTTCCACGTATTGTGGTGGCCTAGCAACGTCAGACATCTTGTCTTATTATCAAGCCTCTCACCTATTGGTACTGAATGACTGGTGGTACGGAGATTGAAGTGATCTGGCCTATGCCCTGGAGAGGTACCTGATGGACCCTGATACGCTACACGTCATACTGTATTCGGCTGTTAAGAGGAAGAGGATCCCAGTGGTCACTCAAATAGTATTCCAAATATGGCGCGGAACACTCCGCCGCATGGGGTGGTGGAATAGGCTAACGAGAGAAACCCCATTGTGGCAGAATGAGCAACTACCGGCATTGATGTCCCTACAGGGGTTCTGTGGCTGGGACGCGATTGGCGTCTCGGCCATAGGCCACGTCGTCAAGGGCACGACCCTTAAGTCGTTCCAGGAGATGCGAGAAGAGTATGACATGCCCCAGACCCAGTTCTTTAGATATTTGCAGTTCCTCCATGCTATTACGTTTACACCCATCCTGAGGGGCCTGGACTCCTTGCCCGAGTTTAGCCCCCTGGAAGCTAAGGTATTCATGGGGGAATTGGAAAGTAAAAAGATATCATCTATATACCAAACACTAGTTACACATTGTTCAACTTCCCTAGACACTCTGCGGGCTAAGTGGGAGAACGATCTGGGTGCATTTGAGGAGGAAGACTGGAGAGAGGCGCTTGAAGCTCCAAGAGGGGCAGCCATTGCAGTACGACTGCGATTCATTCAGTTCAAATACTTACATAGGGCCTACTATACCCGGGAACGCAGATATGATTGCGTCCCCTGATTGTCTGAGATGTGGCAGAGAGATGGGCACCTTTCTACATACAGTATGGGCGTGTGATGGACTACGGAGGTTTTGGTCGGGAGTGTGGGACTGCTTGTCGGAGGTGTTGGGCTGGGATCTCCCCCGCACGCCACAATTGGGTCTCCTCCATATCCTGGAACAGGTGGGGGGAAATATCTATAAACGTCACTTACTGTTGTTGGGCCTCACGGTGGCCAAGAGAGATGTTGCTCGAGCCTGGAAAGACCCCAGGGCCCCCCTGTTAGGAGTGTGGAAAAGGGGACTAGACTTTTATATGGGACTGGAGCGCCCGATCTTCGAAGCCAGGGGCTGCCCCCGAAAACATTATAAGATTTGGAAGAGGTGGGCAGATTTTAGAGGCTTGTGGCTGGAACCGCCAACTCATGATGAACCTGAGGAACGACTTTTGGACATTGACCCTGGGTGATGAGGAATACACACTAAATGTTTCTTGCTATGCATTTTCTTTATGGACTGTCTAGTCGCTGTGCAGGGGGTGGGAGGGGGGGAGTTTGGGTGGGGGAGTAGGGGGAAGAGGGGAGGGGGGACGTAGGGTAGTCACTTATATTTAAACGGTTGTTTGAATTGCCTGCACTGTGATTCTTACTTTCATGCTCACAGCTCCTCCGGTCTCCGGGGCGCTGTGCATATCTTGTAACTTTTCAACAGCACAATAAAATTTTGTTCTGAAAAAAAAAAGTCAATTCAGGCGGATTCACATTAATATTTCGTCTTATCTCAGATAAATCTGGATAAATATTTTCTTTTACTTTCTGTAAACTTTGTTGTAACAGAATTGTCAAGCTTGGCTCTTTTATTCTCTGATTTTCGAACACTGGTATTACCGGTCCTATTGGTACAGGGACAGTTACTGCTTCCATGTTTTTAGTAAGATTCTGAATCAGTTCATGTGCAGAACATTCATAGTCAGAAATATCTGGATGCACATCACATCGGGTTTCATTACTTCGCACAGTTTTGTGCGAATCATTCATTTGTACAGGAGTACCTGTAATTCTAGCTTCCACAGCTGGAGTACTTGGAATATATCTGGTTTCTACTCTATCTGGCACATCTTTTAAACTTGAATATTGTCTCAGAGTTTGATTATTTCTTTCATCTACTATTGGAGCATTCGGAGTAGTCCATAAAGAAACTGGTTAATATGGGGGTGGTCTCCTATTTAATATTTCTTCTAATACAGCATCCTCTGGTTCTCTTTCACCATAACTTTGGTTCGCTGTTTCTACATTCTTTTTCTTTTCTGTACATTTCCGACCCTCATATTCATCCATTAATCTAACTGGATACATGCCTTCAAACATAATACTATTTATCCATCTACGCATTCTACTCTCATGTGTTTCTCCTCATAAATCTTGACCTCTACCTCTTGGCCTGATATGCCTGCTCAACCTCTCGCTTTCCAACTCATGCATCTTGTCTTCCCACTCAACCAATGCTTCAAATTGAGTCGATCTAGGTCTTGGCTCAAGCTTCATCATTTTGTCTCTCAAATTTCTTAAAATTGCCAAATCAAAAGATCCACCTTCAGGAAAAGCTAACACACCATCATCCTTGGTATACCTTGCCCAATTTTCTAATCAAAAGCATGTATGATAACCATATTTTGACAACATGTAAGAAGCGGACGTTTTTGGTGGAGGAAGTATTTTCCCTCTCTTGTCACAATTTCCTTATCTTTTGCAAATACCTTCTTTAATTTCTTAAACCATGAAGGTTTCTTCTTTTCCTCTTCGTAATAGTAAGACATTTTTCCAGTAATCCTCTGTCTTTCAAAAGATCGCGCGCTTCCCTGTTTGCTGTTCCGTAACACCAACCTATCGCAGCGCGGTTTACACTAACGCACCAAATAGAACACGATACGTTTTTCTAAGTGCTTAACCAATCACTTTGCTGCTTTTTCGTGATGAACCTATTAGCTCTTACTCTGTCTTGGACACAAGGACCAATCCCAGCGTGACACTTTTGACGTCACCAGCGCTCCGGCTTCTGCAGCGCTGACTGACCTCTCCTTTACAGGGTTTTTTCAAGAAGCCGTATTTACAAGATATTTTACAAAATCAGTTAGTAACTTACAGAAAACAATACCATTAATCTGTTTCGCTAATAAAGTGATAGAATTTTCTCAATCACTCAAGTATCCTGTATGTGGAGTAGAGGACGCTTATCTCCGCGGACATTTACACGCTTTCTTCCAATGCCCTAATTTGCCGCAACTAAAACAGGGGAACTTCTTCTTCAATTCATCAATATTCCCTACTAACTTAGGTTTACCCTTAAAATGTCCTTGATTCCCTGCATTCTTACTCTCCATTTGCGCTACTTGTTGTTCTGCTACCTTTAATTGTGCCCACATACTTTTCTCTTTCAGCTTTTTCTGCTTTGCATCAATTTCTTCACTGCAATATTTCGCCTTTCTCAAAACGTCATCCAAAGTACCTGACTGCCAAACCATCATGTTGTGACGTATCATGTCTCCAATCTCTGGTCTCAACCCATACACAAATCTGTTTATGAAGTGGCTCATATCCTTCTCATTTAATTCCGCATAACCACTATACTGTTTAAAGACTAACAACAATATTTCATAAAATGAATGTACAGATTATTTTGGATCTTGTGTGGTTCTGTCTATTTTTACCCAATCGGTTTCTTTTGGAGGTATCTTATTTTTCAGCCATACTATCACTAGTTCATATTTTCGCATTACATCTGGTGATGGAGGTCCTGTTACTTTGTCTCTAGCAAATTCTTCTCTTGGCCAGTCTACATCTATTTTACATTCTGTCCATAGGTCTGCTGGCACCACTATGTCAAACAATCCATCCAAATCGATCCATAAAACTTTTGACACTTTTACAAATCTGTCTACCTGTCGATACCATTCTACTGGTTTCTCTCTCAACCTAGGGAAATCATTCGTAAATGACAATATATCTTGTCTACTCCAAGGAACATGTACAAATCCTCCTCCAGGTATCTCTCTCATGGGAAACTCAGTTATAACTGCCTCTTTTTCCCTGATCGGAAAAGCTAATGTGGATTTATCATTATTTTCTTCTTTCTTCTTTGCCCACTTAATCCTCCATTTGCTCACATCTCGCCATTTTCGCAACAGCACAATCAATTCTTTTATTTGTGCTAACCTCCCAGCAGTATTAATGTTCTCAGTGTCTTTTTCTGCAAAATCCACTCTGTATGATTCCTGCAATAATTTAAATTTTGAAAACTCCACTCCTAGTTCACTTGCTAATTCTTCCAACGATCATACACTGTTTTGGCCTTCCATGTTATGCTTTTACACATAAACATAAGTTCATCATCCTGGTACGTTTTTAGTCTATCTGTTCCAATCGTTCCAATAATTATTTCTTCCATATCTACTTTTAGTTTTGCCACTTCCAGCACTTTTGATTCCTGGTCTTTTAATTTTAGAGTTTTAATCCAGTCACTCAATTCTATTTCTGATGGTCCTACAGGTGTTTGCGTTAAATCTATTTTATCTACACTTTTCTTTGGTGTTGTAGAATCAGATTCTGCACCCATCGGATATCTGTATGATGGACTCTGATTAAAAGTCAATTCAGGCGGATTCACATTAATATTTCATCTTATCTCAGATAAATCTGCATAAATATATTCGTTTACTTTCTGTAAACTTTGTTGTAACCGAATTGTCAAGCTTGGCTCTTTTATTCTCTGATTTTCGAACACTGGTATTACCGGTCCTATCGTTACAGGGACAGTTACTGATTCCATGTTTTTAGTGAGGATCTGAATCAGTTCATGTGCAGAACGTTCATAGTCAGAAATATCTGGTTGCACATCACTTCGGGTTTCATTACTTCGCACAGTTTTGTGCGAATCATTCATTTGTATAGGAGTACCTGTAATTCTAGCTTCCACAGCTGGAGTAATTGGAATATATCTGGTTTCTACTCTATCTGGCACATCTTTTAACCCCTTCCATGCTCATGACGAGCTCAGCTCGTCATGCAGCACAGTGCTCCTGTGCTAATGACGAGCTGAGCTCGTCATGACTACACCCAGTTCTATTATGGCCCAGCACAGCAGAAGATCAACTCAAGCAGCCAAGGTGTTAAACTTGAATATTGTCTCGGAGTTTGATTATTTCTTTCATCTACTATTGGAGCATTCGGAGTAGTCCATAAAGAACCTGGTTGATATGGGCGTGGTCTCCTATTTAATATTTCTTCTAATACAGCATCCTCTGGTTCACTTTCACCATAACTTTGGTTCGCTGTTTCTACATTCTTTTTCTTTTCCATACATTTCCGACCCTCATATTCATCCATTAATCTAACTGGATACATGCCTTCACACATATTACTATTTCTCCATCTACGCATTCTACTCTCATGTGTTTCTCCATATAAATCTTGACCTCTAACTCTTGGTCTGATATGCCTTCTTAACCTCTCGCTTTCCAAATCATGCATCTTGTCTTCCCACTCAACCAATGCTTCAAATTGAGTCGGTCTAGGTCTTGGCTCAAGCTTCATCATTTTGTCTCTCAAATTTCTTAAAATTGCCAAATCAAAAGATCCACCTTCAGGAAAAGCTAACACACCATCATCCTTTGTATACATTGCCCAATTTTCTAACCAAACGCATGTATGGTAACCATATTTTGACAACATGTAAGAAGCGGGCGTTTTTGGTGGAGGAAGTATATTTCCCTCTCTTGTCACAATTTCCTTATCTTTTGCAAATACATTCTTTAATTTCTTAAACCATGAAGGTTTCTTATTTTCCTCTTCGTAATAGTAAGACATTTTTCCAGTAATCCTCTGTCTTTCAAAAGATCGCGCACTTCCCTGTTTGCTGTTCCGTAACACCAACCTATCGCAGCGAGGTTTACACTAACGCACCAATTAGAACACGATACGTTTTTCTAAGTGCTTAACCAATCACTTTGCTGCTTTTTCGTGATGAACCTATCAGCTCTTAATCTGTCTTGCTCAAAAAGGACCAATCCCAGCGCAACACTTTTGACGTCACCAGCGCTCCGGCTTCTGCAGCGCCGACTGACCCCTCCTTTACAGGGTTTTTTCAAGAAGCCGTATTTACAAGATATTTTACAAAATCAGTTAGTAACTTACAGAAAACAATACCATTAATCTGTTTCGCTAGTAAAGTGATAGAATTTTCTCAATCACTCAAGTATCCTGTATGTGGAGTAGACAACGCTTATCTCCACAGAATTTTAGAGTCGTCGATAAAGTAGCACTACCCTCTACCTTACCCTTCTATCAGGCAATAACAAACTCGTTTCTCCAGGAAAGCACATACAGAGATCTTTTTCATCTCCTTAGAGACAATCCCAGAGTTTCACCAGAACGCATATTGCAATTTCAGTTGCACGCTCATACAGAAATCCCTACTCATATACACATGAACTCTGTATCTCCAGTAGGCAGCGTTTATCACTAGCCCACCACAGAATTCCTCTTTCGTCAGTAAAGTAGGCGCAACTCCTTTACCCTTCTACCAAGCTCGGGTTAAGTCCTACTACTCTCCCAGCAATAAGTTTTAGTCAGGATACGCAATGATCCCTATACTTGAAGGCTAAAATTTCATAGACTGTCCTCACTATACATTTATCCTTTCACACCTAATGTCCCTAAACAGTGATATACGACGATACCACTGCAGTATACAACGATACTACTTCTTTGAAACAGACCAATGCACTGTGCGACTTTACTTGCCACACTTCCTCTGCCTGCAGAGGCACTAGCTTCACGCAACACTTGGAAGCTTCTTCTGAACTGCATATAACGTAATACGAACTCAACAGATGTTAGTTCATAATTCTATACAATTTAAACTTTATATAGTGCTTTATACATAATCCTAGCTATTTTCCTTAGCAACCACTACTCTGCTACCAAGATGTAACTGCTACAGCAGGACTCCAAAAATAAATTCTAAATCAACATCTCTTTTTCCCTGAACCCTCAAAAACACGCATTCATTCACCAGTGGGGCCCATAACACTGCACACTTTCTCTGTTCATTTAATGTGACTTCAGGGATTGGTGAAACTACAAAGGAATCCTACCGTAACATTTGGCGGAGTGTCTAAAACCTTATTTACTAGTTATTATTTACACCTTATAGTTTAAACGATTTACCATGGTTTAATCAAACACCAATTTTATTCAGACACACCACCATAGTGGCAATGGATCTGCTAGAATGAAAATCAGGCGTAGGAAAACTACAAGACCAGCTTTTTATCTTCCATTTACCTAATTTTATTTAAAGCAAACTTTTAGTTTGTCTGACATTTAGGCATTAATTAATTCTTTATTCAGTAAAAATCTTAAACTTTATTTCAAAATGATCATTTTATTTAAAAGCTCGGAAAATAGACATTTATTTCAGAATTAAGTAAAGTTTAGCAAAGAACAGATAGTTCCAAACTCATTCTATCCTAACATCCCTAACTAAACCCTCATTTTATCCTATAGTCCTGCAAAGAAAACAAGCAATATAACAAAGAGTTCTTACATCCAAGATTCGATCTGCAATCCAGCAGCACTTCGAGAGGAAATCGTAAGGAGCGACGCTTCTAAGCAATATCAGGGGTTTTTATACACTAATTTCCTAGCTTAATCTATCTAAAAAGTATCTAACATCACCAACTCGGGTTCTGATTGGACAAATTTGGGGTAGATGAGCATTTGCTCATCATTACAGCATCATATTCACGGTGAATCATCAGTTTCATAGATCAGCATTGTTTAGGACAGTCTTTTGCCTAGTCACTTCCTTGACTTGTAACTCTAGGGTTTATTCCCACGTTCAGAACATTCGAATGCCCATGTTTTTGGCAACCATCCTGTCTTCTAGGGCAAGGTAGCCTTGAACCTCCCATCCGAGCACAGGCAGTTTGCTCTCACTTGCAGGCTTTGGGCGCGCATGCGCAGTCCAGCACTTGCTCACAGTTTACCTGAGTAGCCATGTTTTGGTAGGCCTCAGAGGTCACTTTTGGAACTATCATAGAAACAAAAACAAATTTATGTTATATATGGAACTAAAGCCCTTCTGTTTACCTCCCACCATACTAATGTTTCCCCATTAGTTATTACCTAGCAGGTAAGCCACATAAATGCGTTTTATACTTACATATCCGGCGACTTTCTGGCACAAAAACGTATACAATAAGCACAAACATGCTACATTTATTTATATTCAAGCTATGCATTAGTTCACATCACAATACCAATACAAATTCATTAATTATTTTGCTTCATGCAGGCAAAATTAGTATTCCCACGTGTTTATGTGTGCAACTTATTCTATGGTTGATTAATTATCCACAACAAACCATTAGTAAAAGTTAACGTTATGGAACATTGATTTCACGAGGGGTACCCAAAATTTTGGTTTTGCCACCTCGTTCCATCAGTTCATCCTGACAGCATTACCACAAATTGTATCCACAACCAATGGATCGGAGAATTTCAAGTCACCCTTCCTGCTTTTCCAGGGATTTTTACACTTACAGTGTCACCAACAACAAACGTATGAGGAACAGATCTTTTCTTTGAATCGAAGTAGGATTTTTTATGTGACTGAACTTGAGAGACGTTATTCCTCACACGTTCATCTACATCAACAACAGTATTCTTTTTCACCCACTTCGACATCCACCCAGGACACACCTTGGAACACAGCTTTCTTCCGCGCAAAGGTTGAACTGGAGACACTTTAGTGGACGAGTGAGGAGTGGTGCAGTAAAACCACAACATGGATCGAACAGCGTTCTGTACATTGCACTTTCCAGCTAACGCCCTTTGCACACAGTTGTTCAACACTCTATTCATGTGTTCCACAAGTCCATTTGTTTGCAGATGATAAAGTAAGCTCTTGGAATGAGGTATTCCCACTTGTTGCAAAAATTCCTCAAACTTTCGACTGACAAACTGTACACCATTGTCAGACACAATATTGGAAGGAAAACCTTCAAGCAGGAAAATATCCTTTAGGAAATCAATTATGTTCTTTGAGGTCAGCTCAGCCATGAAACGCACCTCAGGCCATTCAGAATAATAATCAATTGCAATAACAGCAAACCTTGAGGAAGTGGGAAGCAGATTAAAGGGACCAACAAGGTTGATGCCAACTTTCTCCCAAGGTCTGGCTGGAAAATCAATGGGTTGCAGGGGAAGTGATCTTATTTTAAAATTATTTTGCGCACTTGAACACACAACACACTCACCAACAAAAACATCTACATCCTTGTCCATCTGGGGCCACCAAAAACATTCATGCAACCTACGTTTGGTAAATTTTTTGCTCAAATGCCCTTCATGCGCTCCACTGACCAATCATGACCTCACCTTTTCCTGAGGAACCAATCTATCTTCAGGCACCACTAAACCATCTTCCATAGAAAGCTCCATGGAGACTTTTACAAACGTTTGTAATGTGAATAGTGCGTTTTTCTCCTTTGGCCACCAATTCTTAACATACTCAACAACTTGGCAGAGTAAAGCGTTCTTTGACAATTCATACCTCCATTCGTCCTCGCTGACAGCACATGTCATTCAAAACCAAGGACGCAATGAAACAGTTGTCCTCATCTTCGTCATCACCATCACAAGAGGGAAGACCAACTTCCGCAATGGGAAACCTCAAGAAATAGTCTGCTCTAGCATTCTTGTTGCCAGGAAGATACATCATTTCAAAATAGTACTGAAGCAACTTAGTAGACAAACAGGCAATTCTAGGTGTATGTTCTCTGATCTTGTTCCCCGAAAGGATAGAAACAAGCGGACTGTGATCTGTTTGCAGCTGGAAATGATTACCCAAAATGTAGGGATGGAACTTTTTGATAGCCCACCAGCATGCCAAAAGCTCTCTTTCAATCACTGCAAAGTTCAACTCAGGTTCGCGTAATACCCTGGAGACAAAGCCTAAGGTATGTTCCGTTCCATTTATGCAATGAGTGAGAACAGCATTCAAGCCAACTCCACTTGCGTCTCAGAACACTTTGACTAACCAATTGGGTCTTGAGCCATTCAAACACTTCCTGACAGCAATTATCCCAAGCTAGCATCACACTCTTCTTTAACATATTAGTTAATGGTTGTACCCTAGAGGCATAATCAGGCACAAACCGTGAGCAAAACTCGCAGTATCCAACAAAGGATTTCAGACCAGCCTTCACCAGGGCTGTCAACTATGGCCTTGACGAGACCCGGCCTGGGTTCTACGCCATGTTCCAATAACACATGCCCTAAGTACACGACCTTCTGTAATTTAAATACCAATTTTTCCTTCTTCAAGACAACTCGTTGCTCTTGCAAGATGTCCAGGGTACGATACAGAGAATCATCGTGGGACTCACAACACTCACCATAAATCAGGACATCATCCTGGAAAACAGCAACACCCTTGATCTCCTTGAGCATTGAACACATGATTCTTTGAAAAACTGCCACCTCAGAAGAAAGTCCAAAGGGCTTTCTGCAGTATTGAAATGAGCCAATGGCTGTAAGATGCCTTGAAGAATGGTCCAAGACCACTTGGTGGTAAGCTGACGCTAAATCTTACTTACTGAATCATTTTGAGCCATTAATCAATGACAACATGTCAGAAATCTTTGGGAGAGAGTGAGAATCCACCCAGATGTTTTTGTTGAGACTGTGTAAGTCAACGCAAATGCGAAGTTCTCCATTCTTCTTTTTGGCCACAACCAATGGAGAAAGCCAGAGAGAAGGCTCAATCGGCTTGATAATGCCCTTCTTGTTCCAACTGTTTCCTGACACTAAAAGGTACATTCTTGAGCCTGTGCTTGACAGGAACGGGGTCGTGCTTATCCCAAGGGTAAAGCCCTTAATCTGACCTAAACTCCCACAAAATACTGAAGGGTAATGTACAAAAAGATTTGCGTTGAAATCGTCTGAGCAGACGATAGATACTTGATCCCTAGTCCCAGGTCTAATTATCATTTTAAAGAGAAGTTGATGATACCATCCAAGACTGAACAATCCTTTGATTGCTACATACAATTTTCAGTGAATTTTCCGAACCCCTGAATTCCAAGGTGTCTTCGAAAAAACCTGCAGGCTCAATCCTCCTCCCTTCGTATGAGACAGGAGACCTGTCTGGAGGTTTTAAAGTGCTTTACCCCTAAACCTCACTAAAAGACTCCTGGGTGATCATTGTTATTCTTGCACATGAGTCAACTAACAAACACACACTCTTTTCACCGATGCTAATGTCAACATACGGGTCCACACATTCAGAAATAACACCCTCAGAGACATTTTCTTCACCTACTACTACCACCATGTCTCTCAGCTCATACTGGATGTTATTTTAGTTGCCATCGAAACACTCCCCAACTGATGCTTTAGCAACGGAGGAAGAAGAAACCTGTTGCCATCTTGAGATGGTACACCACACCATTTCCCACTTTGACAAACTTTCGCAAAGTGACCTAGTTTTCCACACACCTTGGAAATTAAGTTTTTGGCTGGACTCCCTCTTCCCGACTTGATGTGAGAGAGATACAGACAACGAAAACATACATTAGTTTGTTTGAAGAACCCCTTATCAGTTTGTGTCGTAACAGTGTTTATCACATCTTTTGATCTAACAACTCCCACAGATTAATTAGATTTATCTTCTAATTCCTTCACAAAAATGTTTGACAGTTCACTACGCTCCGCAGTGCAAATGGTTTCTTCCAGTGAAGGATTACCCATTGACAGATTCTTTTGCTGAATATTCTTGTCTGAACATTTACAAATGTACTGGTCTCTAATTAACTGCTCTGTGAAAGTCTCAAATTGGCAGTCAGCACTCAATTTCCTCAGAGCTGTGATGAACACATCAACATCTTCTCCTGGTCTCTGTTCCCGTTTGAAAAATTTGTGTCTTAAAACTACCAGGCTAGGTTGTACATCAAAACGTAACTCCAATTTCTTAACTGCCACTACAAATTCATCCATCTCTTCCGCATTTTGGGCTGGTACCAACGCTGGTAAATGTTTGAAGATAGATCTCCCTTTGAAACACAAAGAACATAAGAGAAGACATTTCTTCAGTTCAGCTCTATATCGAGACACACCTATGGCGCCTAGGTAAGTGACAAGTGCATCGTACCAATTTTTCCATGAAATGGGTGGGTTGCTAGGCAGCTCCAGAAAGGGTGGGAGTGGTGATATAGACTGCATAATTATTTTATGATCCTAACATGTGTTAATAACAATTTGAATTTAAGTCAAAGATCATTGAACTGGACAATTTGAAAAACAGAAATCGTTTTCACTATATAATGCAACAACAAAAAAAACACAAAGATACTTTTGGAGAGGAAACACATGTCAACACAAAGGGAACAAAAACAGACTAAATAATGTGTCAAATTGTTAAAGAGGTTTCACTATAAGCAAACTTAGTTAGATTGACACACAAGGCGAGTGTGTCACACTAACTTCAAAGCAGTTTGTTGACATGCCAGGCGTGCGTGTCACCAATGCACTTTGCGCATGTTGAGCTCTTAAGATAATGTACATTGACAAAAAAACTTTTTTCTAAAACTTGTTGACATGCAAGTTGTGCATGCCACCGTAAAGAGTAAACACGTGTTTTGTTTTGAAGATAGTGTACTGTGTCTGCCACCTTTAGTAGAATTGGTTAACACGACTGGTGTGCAGGTCACCGTTTGAACAATAGAGTGTTGAAGACTAGGCTACGGCGAGAAGACCAGGATAGATTGCGTGCATTCCCTTTTTCCATGGAAATTCCAAAACGTGCAAAGAGAAGTCAATCGTAATGCGTGCCACTTGCCCTCACCATGAATACCAGAAAGGAGGCTATAGATGTGACGCCCTGAGTAGGCATTTTGCGCGGCTCGCCTCCTCCGACTCTCACAGCACGTTCAACGACGTCACCACATTAGACAGGCTGTGCTGAGAGAGAGACCTCTGCTTCAACACACAGGCGTGCATACAGCGTGGTAGGTCATGGCCCTGAGACACACACAACAGATGGCTTGACTACTCCTTTTGCAGCAATACTGGGGCAGACCACAACACGCAATTCAGACAGGTGGGTGAACTAACAGTTGGAGCTTCTGGTAGCTGAATGCGTGGACAGCAACAAAAGGCTTTTTGGGAAATCCTCACTCATTGTGTCTGGGACCATGAAGTTTCACACACGGGAATGCATCCAGGAGTTGATCAATGTCATCAGACTGACCACTTAGAACATTGATGAAATCCTAAACTGTGGAATGACTTTTACTCCTAGACAAAAGAGAAGGCTTCTGGAAGACACGAGGCATCTGGACTGGAGGGAGGCATCTGGACTGGAGGGGACCTGTCTACTCAGTCCCTACCCACACTAATAAAGGAGACAATAGAAACAACACTTGTGCCTGAGACAGTCATCTTCAGCCCCACTAGCATGTCAGTGTCATTAGCCCTTGCTTCCCAGCAAACAACTTCTAACCATAACACATTTCCTCTCCCAAAGTTGATGTGCCAAGACAGACAGAAGTTGACTAAAATTAAGGAAAGGCTTTACAGAAAAAAAACACTGAGTGGAACAACACCAACCACTAACCATGAGGCACAGACATCTGAAACTGGCAGCACAGTGCCGCACCAAGACAGCATGCCACATAAATCAACTGGCCTAGAGTGAGGACCACAAGCACAGGCTGCTTCATGATCATCCGATCGATCCCCATAAGAGAGTACTGGAGGTGAATCTCCAAGAATGTCCTCCCAGCTAAAAGATCAACACAAAAATATACTCGAAGAATTTATAGTCACTACTGTTGATTTGCAGTTCAGACTTAAGAAGAAAGGGTCATCAAAAGATATTTGAGAGGTTGTATCACCCTTAAGGTATCAAGGCATGCTTCATCATTTAATGACATCTCACACTGGGGTAGGAGCAATGCCACCCCAGCGGACACAACAGAGGGAAAAAGTGCACTTGGTATTCTTATTAATCTAGTTTCAGAACAATTACTCAGTTCCTGTTTGAAGCAAAATTATTTTAAAATACCTAGGGGTATACTCAAAGGTTTATTTTATAAGTGAGTAGCCCTGGTATTGTTTAAAACACTAAAAATGGTAATTCAGTGAAATGCATTGAGTCACCTGGCCAACATGTTTTGACCTATACAACAGCCTGAAAAGGTCTGAAGTCTTCTTCAGGGTATCCAATCAAACGTTGCAAAATAAGGAATTACTAACACCCTACCAGTCCCTCATTTGGATTGGTTCAAACCTAAAGGAACAACAAAAATATTGGAGGGACTAGCATGACACCATTTTTTCTAACTACTTCCACTGCCAAAATAGAAAAGTCATATGTCTAAATGCTTGTGCACCACATGGTAATCAATGCAAAAATGTAATCCAATTAACACAACCATTTTATAGATATAATTAGACAATCACAAGACGTAGCATTTATTTTAGAAAAAATACCTCCTGGATGTCTACATAAATCCTACTTCACACTTACTTAAGTCGTAATAAACTACAAACGTTGAGGCTGAGTTTGGTGGACATCTCCTTCGTAGTCACTCACTAATACCTAAAATGATTTGCAAAAAAGAAAAATGATAAAAACCACAAACCGTATCAATGCAGCATTCTTTTGGAGGGGCATGCAAATTCAATGCCTGACCTGGATACAAATCCTATGCATTCTAGTCACTCTATTTTGATTTTATGTGGCCCCTTGTTTATACAGGGACAATTATATGCACTCTTACTTAAAATAGGTTGCTACAGACCAAAGATAAGGTGAGACCTGTCGAGTGCCCAGGAGTCCCTAACCAATGGCGGGACAGGTAAAGGGAACTTTTTTACAGCCATTAACATCAACGGTGTAATCCAAAACATCTTGACACCCTAATCTCCACCCAAATAATGCTAGGTGCAGATTTGAATGTCCACAGGTAGTGCATTTGTACAGATGCCAACCAGTTCTTTCTTAGGACACTGTGATTACTTCATATACCATACCTTGCCGATTAGTTCATTAACAATATTGCGAATACATACTTTGTAACATAACTCACATGAATTACCTGATTTGGCAACATGTCTATTATAGTGCAATGTGCTTTGAACCGTGCTTTTTACACAGATGGGACAATTGTGCATGCATACATTGAAATGTAGCGTAAGTAAACAAGATTGCGACCTGTTACAAACCTCCCAGAGATCTGCTCCTGAACATTTTATTGTATAACCACTTTTGATCTCCATTCAAGAACGGTCCAAATAATTGTAAAACAGACACTGGACTATTTGATTTGAAAAACCCATTTTCTCGTTCAGACGAGGTCAATCTATTTACGGACGAATTAGTACAAACACACCCACAGCTGCAAAGGACAGGCATCATGAGAAGGACTGGCCCAGACGGGCAGCTTTCCAGGATCAGGATGAGGCCCTTATCAAGGAGGCCCAGCATGATGCATAAAGTTGCACCTACTGTACAGTCGTGTTCTGGGACGACCACTAAGAGCTATATTTACGCACGCTCTTCATCGCACGAATTTCAACTCTTGGGGAACAAAGGACCACGACTGGGGCGTGGCTAGGCACCGAACATGGTGGCTGCGTTGTAGTGGGATACCCGGCCAGGACTTTTCTCACCCTGCTTTTCTGCCGACCTGGCCATCCTACATAGAAAGCTGACCGCCTGTCTGTGGAATCCACCGGGACTACACACCTGTTTCGACAGGGCTGTGGACCCCCCGGATGGCTGGAGTCTTTGCCCTTGGGCGTCCCCGTCGCTCTGCAGCTCTGAGTCATCGGAGGGGAGGGCCGCTGGAAGCCCACGCCCAGGGACCGGCTGTTGCCTGTTGCCGCGTGGCTGGAGTTGGTGCGAGTTGGCGTGTGACCGGCGTCGCATTATCGAGGTGAGGGAGGCAAACCACTGCCGGACCGGGGGCTCAGGGGAGGAGAGCCCCTGCCCCTACATCGACTTTCGGGCAGCGGCCTACCACCCTGCAGAATGCTGCCTCCCCACTCCAAACTTTCTAGGAGGGGGGTGGCACGGAGTGCCTTGCTGCGCGGCCCAGTGCCTGCCCTCCGTGTGGTGCCTTGTACTGGGTTCCTGGATGGCGGCCGACTGCGTGTGCGGCTGCGGTGCTGAGATTAGCTGCGCTGTTGGGGATGCCTCACAAAAAGATCATGCTGCTCAGCTGGTGCACTTGAAAAAACAAATGACCGTCCTGCTGGACAGGGCTGATGATGCGGAAGAGAGGGCGGGACGAAATAACGTTCGCATGATAGGGCTGCTCGAGCGCTCCGAAAATGCTGATCCGACGCACTTTGTTGAGCAGTGGCTCCAAGAGAAGGTGGCCCCGGAGGGTCTTTCTGCCTTGTGCGTGGAGCGGGCGCCCCGTATTCCTACGAGGAGGCCGAATGCAGGCCGGCCGCCAAGACCGCTTATTGCCAGCATTCTCAATTACAGAGACCGTGATCTCCTCTTGCAGAAAGCATGAGAGAATGCCCAGATATTGTTCCAAAAATGCCCGAATTTCACTGTATCCGGATTATACTGTGCAGGTGCAGCGCCAGAGGGCCTCCTACCAGCCGCTCAAGAAGAAGCTCCAAGCCCTCAATCTGAAATACGCTCTGCTGTTTCCCGCAAGTTTAATAATAATCTACAATCAAAAGGCCCATTTATTTGTTTTGCCCCAAAGCGGCAAATGACTGGCTTGAGCACACCATGCCCGCTCAGTCTTTGGATGGCAATGATCGGCGGGTTCGTGGGGCGCAGGCGCAGTCCAACCGGCTCAGACCCCGTCTTGATGGTGCTCTGCGGTCTCTCCTATCTGCACGAAAACCAACCCTGTAACAGGCCATGACGGAGCAGGACTCAGCGCTGGAAGTGGCCACACAGATCTCTTCCTCTCAGGATCAATCAGAGGATGACGTGACACTGTCGGACTCTGGCAGCAATGACCCTTTGTTCCCCTTAATCACTCCCCAGGTGGTCAAGGACCAGTTTGGCTGAGGTTGTGGCCTGTCCTCTACAACACCTTCGTAACTATGACTCATACTCAGCAAGATGTTGATATTACTTGTGTGGTGTGGAAACAGTTTTCCACTTAATTAACCTTTTTTCTCCCAGGTTCGGCATACCTCATGGTTCATCATCCTACACGGTCCCGGTTGGGAGGTGTTCTTGGGAGTGTTTATGCGGCGAGGGTTTGGTGCCAGGTCCCGCCCCCCCCCGCAGTTACATTCACTGTATGGTATAACCGTTTGGACTCAATGTTTCTTAATCAGAGTTTGGACCAGAACAGTTCGATGGCTGGCCCTAGTATTGGGGATTGTTTCTTCAGGGGTTGTTAATTTTGGTTCCTGGTCCACACACTATTCTTTATTGAGTGGTGTACACACTGTCATCCTGGGTCGCCCTTCTTTCCAGAAATGTTGATCTATGGCTGTTCTGGCTAAGTATAAAATACTGACATGGAAGGTGCGGGGAATGGGATCTGTACATCGCATCTATGCTCAACTGAACAGGTGCAAGTCCTACATAACCTTGCTCCAGGAAACGCACATGACCGACTCTGAGGTTGCTAAACTGCAGTGGAAATGAAAGGGGCGAATATATAATACATCCTATTCTGCCTTTTCAATGTGGGTCGCTTATTTGGGTGAGGAATGGGGTGCCATTTGAGCTGCTGGAACGGAGGGTGGACACTGCAGGGCGTTATGTTCTTCTGCGGGGCAGGCTGGACGGAACCCCAATTGTTTTGGGCAGCCTGTATGCCCGAACTATGCACAGACTGCTTATCTGACTGGTCTCAATGTGGTTTTAATGGACTGGGTACAGTGCCCCTGGGTTCTTGGGGGGGATTTTAATTCTGTTCTAGATGTGCAATTAGACAACTCCCCTCCCCCGGAGCAGGGCGAAGTTCCTACTATGATAGCGGAATTCCTACATGCCTGGGCGATGGGTTGGGGGATCACTGACATATAGCGCACACAACACCCGTCTGACCGTGAATATTCGTTTTACTCCCGCCTGCACCAACTGCACACATGAATAGACAGGGTTTTCTGCTCCCTGTCCCTCTCACCCCAGGTGCTTGAATCTAAGTACCTCGGGAAAACGTTATCCAACGACAATCCACTGGAGGTGCTGCTTGAATGGGGGCGGGCCCTCCCCCAAGTTCCGACTTGGAGACTATGGCCGCTCACACTAGAAGAGGGGGTGTTCAGTGACACTCTGGGTACCTCTATCGCCAATTACTTCACAGAAAATACAGGTTCTGCATCCTCCTGTCTAGTTGAATGGGATGCGTTTAAGTCGGTTATTAGGGGGTGGCCATAAGGACTACTGTTGGGGCCTGGCACGAGCTACATCAGAGGCTCGTCTTCATCGAGGACTCCCTGAACACACTGGAAACTGAGGCTCTTGCTGACCCTACCCGGCAGGCGCCCCTGCAGGACGCCAGGACTCAATATGCAGAGCTCCTTGAACGTCTCCGTCTCATAGATTACAGTACGTACACCCAATATAGTCATAAAGAGGCTGACAAATCAGGGACTCTTTTGGCCCGTCTCCTCTATGATACCCCGAACCCTATATTGGAGGTATTTCTCCCAGATGGCTCTGTGGTTAATACTCAGGCTGATATTAACATGGCGTTCTGCACCTATTATAAGTCCCTCTATGCTGCCCCGCCTGCTATGCCTCAGGATCTCCTGACTAATTTCCTGGACGATCTCACCTTCCCTGAACTGACGACAGATGCACTTGGAGGACTTGGAGGCCCCTATCTCTAGAGCAGAAATAATGGGAGCCCTTAAAAGCCTCGATAAGAATACGACACTAGGGCTGGACGAACTCCCAGCTGAGTTTTATTTGACTTATGCTGAACAACTCACTCCACGCCTGTTGACTCTTTACAAGACAGCACTAGAAAAACGCACACTTAGTGTAATAACTATGCAAGCACTGGTTGTTTCCCTCCCCAAGCCCAAAAGAGACGCTTGAGAAGTATCGGGAGATCGCCCTCTCTCCATGTTAGATACCGAATATAAAATACTCAGCAAAATACTAGCGCAGCGTCTGGTTCCTTATCTCCTGAGACTTATTCACATGGACCAGTGCAGTTTTGTCGTAGCACTTCTCTCAATGTAAGGCGCCTCCACTACCTGATGGAACCCACTGCCACTCACTCCAACACCGCCGGGTGCACCTCTCTAGATATGCGACAAGCATTTGACACCCTGGACTGAACATATATGTTGTCCTCACTTAAGAGATTTGGCATCCCACAGGGGTACCGACGATGGGTCAAACTACTGTACTCCTCTCCCACGGCCCGGCTCGGACAGGCCTGTCCATCTTGGCTGCTTACCCTGTGGCCAGGGACACGCGAAAGGGCTGCCCCCTGTCACCAATATTATTTGTCCTGACGCTGCAACCCCTTCTTCTCAAGATCTGAAAGGAGGCCGTGGGACTGGGGATACCTGTGTCTAACACGACACATATTGTGTCTGCATATGCTGATGACATTATCCTCTATTTTAAAGACCTCACTGCCAGTCTGGAACCCGTCCATACTCTCCTTAAGAATTTTGGACTAATATCGGGTTTGACGATTAATGCCCAGAAATCCCATGCATTCTTTATGCGACATAAGGAGGACCCTGACCCAATACCCTTTGGCGATCTCCTGTTGACGACCGCCCCAGACACTTTCAAATACCTAGGTACTCAAAGTTATCGAACTCCCCAGGATCTGATTGAGGGTAATCTACAGAAGACAATACGGTCTCTCCGGAGCCAGATCTCCTTCTGCATTTCATTGCCACTGTCTGTGATTGGCAAGATAGCCATCTCCAAAATGGTAATGCTACCTCGCCTTTTATATTTTTTTACTAACATACCAGTTGTTATCCCACCCAGCATATTTAAGATGTATTAATCCCTATTGTTAGACCTCATTTGGGGAAAGGGACGCAGAAGAGTGGGACTGGTGAAGTTGCAGCTTAGACCTGCTGAGGGAGGCCTGGGGGCACCAGACTTTAGGGCATACTGTATGGCGATGTCAACTACAGTGGTTGTCCTATTGGCTGGCGGGAAAAAACACTCATGAGATTGGATACACCGGTCGCCTCCTTGCTCAGGGTACATTGCACGCTTTACTTCTGCTGTGGGCTAAAATGTCACCAACAGCCCCCCCCCTTGCTTAGAAACTCACTGGCGTACTGGAAAAAGTCCCTTAACTACCCACGACAAACCCTCCCTTACTCTCTGAACAGTCCTTTCCTTGCAATCCCTGGCGCACATGGCTTAATAACGAAGAGGACTATGTCCTCTTGGGAGTAGGAAGGGATATCCACAGTTGGAGCACTGTTTGTAGACGGTACTCAGGCGGACCATGAAAACTTCACCCGTGCACAGGGGGTCCCTTTGACACTCTTCCTCCTTCAAGCCACCATTACTCACTACATCAAGCGCCACTGGTCCCCTGATGGGGTAGAACCCCCAAAAAGTGAACTTGTGCACGTAACGTACTTGATGGGTGCTGGTCCACATCTTATCCAATGGCTTTATAGGGGGATCTGCGCTCACTCAGGGATGCCTCTGCCCCCGGTCTGGGCGAAATGGGAGGCCGGACTAGGAAAAGAACTCACGGATGGGGACTGGGTGACTATATTGGAGTTCCCCAAGAAAGTCTCCCGAAACGCTAAATTTAAATATATACAACACATGATCTTACACAGGGCCTATCTGACCCCACACCGACTGAACTGTATCTACCCAGGTGCCCAACTTTCCTACCCTTGATGTCAAGAAGTGGATGCTGATCTCATCCACATGCTGTGGTCTTGTCCACACTTGAAAACTTTTTGGCAAACAATAGCTTACAGGGTTCGAGAGGTCATGAGCACGGACAACTGGACGGCTGTGGATAGCTGTCTATTAGGTCTGCATAATGTTATGTTATGTTAATTTCGATTTATATAGCGCCAAATCACCGACAGGTCTCTTAGCGCTTGCTTTGGGAACCCGTCCTGGCTTTCCCTGCGAGATAGCCCCTACTGGGCATTCCCAAGGTGAATACCAGGCATCCCATTGCGGTGGGGCCGTAGTGGAGATTAAGCAAGCTATTACCCATAGTTGCAGAGTGTGAACCCATGATTCGAGTAGGCACTGAGGCGAGAATTATCAAGTCCAGGGACATTTTGAGCTCAAGACCCTGCCGCGTCGGGAATTGAACTCTGGTCCCGGGTCTGACCTCTGCATCAGGGTCTGCCTCCTCTAACCAGTGAGCCACACTTCTCCACGAGACATTAGAAGTGCAATATAAATTTGGGGACCTAGCCG
This sequence comes from Lissotriton vulgaris, assembly GCF_964263255.1. Lineage (NCBI taxonomy): Eukaryota > Metazoa > Chordata > Amphibia > Caudata > Salamandridae > Lissotriton > Lissotriton vulgaris. The sequence continues at coordinate 436,949,978 of NC_141685.1, read as the reverse complement.
CGCTGCTTCCAAACGGGCCATTACCATGACGTGGAAATCTGCCCACCCCCCTACAGCAGCGGCCTGGCAGGCGGAATTGATCAGGTTGGGTGCCGCAGAAAGCGCTGTCAATAGACAGGAAGAATTTCGAGGCCACCTCGAAACTCCCATTGCTATGGATTGGGACCAAATGCTAGAGGTGCTTAAGGCCCTTGTTTCACTGACACCCCCCCCCCGATGCTGCCGCCTGAGCCCATATCATCATCTGCACCCACCCTCCCCAGTGACTGAATCGCTTGACACTGTGTAGTAATTTATTATAATTTGTTGCTGATGCCCAGGGTTGTATGTTATGGCCTGCCCCACCTGTTGGAGTTCGAGTCTCACTTTGAACTCCTTTTATAATTGCAACAATGTACACATCCACCCCATCTTTTCCTTTTCCTAAACCATATTGTATTGTGTGAACTAATGGGCCAGGATGGGGAGGGGGGTGTTTTTGTGTGGGATTGCTCTTTTGTTGCCTTTTCTTATGTTCTGTGGTTCACTTATGAAGAAAACCTGAGTTTCGCCTCTTGCTCTGATGGCCCTGCGCGGACAAGGACAGATATCCCCACTGAGCTCAAGGTCTGTCTTAAAATGGCAAATGCGGATAGCCGAATCTGCAAGATATTATGGGTGGGATTGAATGAAAAGCAAAAGGAGATAAAGAACAATAAGAGCTGAGCTGCAGCCACTAAGGAAAGTATGGAATTGGAATCCAAGACGGATGCAATGACAAAAGTGGCCTTTTTCCAGCATTTAATAGGAAATGGTTGAGGAGAAATTGGGTGGGGGGTCACTGGGACTACAAGGCTCTTCTGTGGGATTTTTAAAGATGGCCGACACAATGGCAAGCTTCCAGGGTGAAGGTACCATGGCAGAGGACATGGTAATTAGTACCTGCTAGACTTCTGTTTTCCGACCCTTCTCAATTTTAATTTGCAAATGTTTTGTTCATAGCGATTGCAATTCACAATTTGTTAACTGATTGTTAAATACTTTCCATGGTAAAAGCGTAGTTACTTTAGGGATTGATATACAGTGCAGGTGTTCCAGTCACTTAGCTTCTAAAGGCTAGTGATGTAATAAAGACATGCAAAAACTTACAAATAGTGTTGTTGACTTGTTGTGTCTCACACTGCCCAAAGTTTGTAATGCAAAACAATATGCATATTTGGTCTCTTTACGATTCATTCCTATCCTAAAACAACAGTTCATTAAGTAATACTTTTGTTCCCGCTAATAGTGATTTCCTTCACCAGATAGTCCTTTATTTCTGTTATTTTGTGTACTGATTTAATTGTTTTGTTTTGTTTATCCATTTTTTCAAAGGTTTTGACAGCACCATCGTCCTAATCTCCACATGCCTGAAATTCAGTAAATGTGATTCTCTCTTTCTATTGCACTCTAAGCTTTTTATGTATGCATTTGTAAATAGGAGGTACTGTTTGTTTAAATGTATTGTAAGTACATTTTTGTAAAAAGGAATGATTAAAAGTAAAATATTTGTTATTTTACAGAGAAAGTCCAAGCAGAGATTGATCAGGTGATTGGACACGGTAGACAACCATTGACGGAATATAGAAAGAACATGCCATACACCAATGCGGTTATTCATGAAGTGCAACGTATTGGTAATATATTACCTCTTGGTGTCCTCAGACAAGCTAACAGAGATACAACTCTAAGAGGATTCCATCTGCCAAAGGTGACACATATTTAAATAAATCCCATCTGGGTATTTTTGGATGATGTAGTTTTGCCTGACACACTTTAATGATATTTAGTGGAAGTCATTGTTTGAGAGGTAAATGACATACCTAGATAGTCTGGAGCAATGTCTTGATTTACAGCATGACCAGATACTTCTGAAGTATAACACGTCTGATCAGATTGACACCATCCATCGGAATTCAAAAGCTGTTACTAGTGATGTAATAAATCATAACAAGAGAATTTTTGTCTAAAGTGGTAACCATGAACCCCCTTTAACGAAATCATTTTATGGGTGAAGTTTTACTATTTTCTGATTATCCACTACCTGCATAACCTGTTAGGCAGGAGCTCAGGACCTATCAATTAAACATTTGGCACAGGGCATGCCCATTCGCATCTGCTGCCCTGTTCGAAGTTAGAGCAATCTCTCTGGATTTGGTCCTACCAGCAGGGCTAACCTCAGATTTTTATATAATCTACTACATTTAAACCAAATTCTACATTTTGTCCCTTAATGTTGAAGGACAATGTTGACATGTTTCAGGAGAAGGTTTTGCTTGACCTGAGGTTGCTATGTCTAAAACTGGTTAAAATCAACAAGAGACACCATTATAGTGACTTTGCCTATCACCAGCTTGTTAAGAAACTGCAAAGCAATGTGAATAATATCACCTGCCAGTCCGATAAAGGCAGAAACGTGGTGCTCTGGCCAAGGGCAATATATATGGAAGAATCCCTTGGCCAATTGAATCACAGGGAATGCTACAAAAGATCAACTATGACTGATTGTAAGCAGGCCTGGAATTTTGAAAAAAGAACACCCGGTGATGCCCGTAGTTTATTTTATTCCCAAAATACATACGAACAGTACCAAGCCACCAGGTCGCCCTATCATTTCTGCCTGCAACAGTATCATGGAGAATGTAAGCAAGTATGTGGATTTTTTTCTCCAGGACCATGTTAGAAATCTCCCATCCTTTATTCTTGACACAGGTGACCTACTAAAGAAACAAGAGGGAGTTACATGGCAACCTGAATATTTGTTAATCTCTTTAGAAGTATCCTTCCTGTACACCAGTATTCACCACTGGGATGGACTGAAAGCTGTTCAACATTTCCTGAATATGAGACCTACCTGTTTTTATGTACACAACAAAATGGTATTGTCAATGATTAACATTTGCCAGGAAATAATGTTTTTCTATTCTCCAACCAGGTATTCCAACAGGTGAGGGATGTGGCTATGGGGGCCTGTTTCTCCCCCAGTTACGCCTGTCTCCATATGGGGTACTGGGAGGAACAGGTCCTCATACCTAGCTACCCGAAAATCATGTCTGCCAAGGTTGTAAAATGGTTTAGATATATTGACGACCTTTTAGTTATTTGAAAGGGTTCTGAATGTGAAGCTCTGCAGTTCATAGGAGAATTGAATAGCAACAAGGTCAATATGTTTCCTTGATGTTGACATTTTTATCCATCATAATAAGTTGGAAACTAGATTGTATAGGAAACCCACTGCCAGTAATGCTGTGCTACATGTGTCAAGTCACCACCCTGCACACCTAATTAGGAGCATCCCTTATGGAGAAATGCTCTGTATTAGAAGAATTTGCAGAACTGATGAAGACTGTATGGAGGTACAGAGAGAATGCAGGGCCAGATTTGTGAGGAGGGGTTATCTTCCTGAACTTGTGGATAAGGCCATATGTAAAGCCAATGAACCTGGCAGGTCACAGTTATTGACAGACAATAAGAATTTAACTCACAAAGAAAAAACTGCTGTCAACATCAAACTATTCGGAAAATTGTGAAAAGGAATTGGGCGCTGTTTGCAAGTGATCCTGTATTGGGTAATCAACTAACACGCTCTCCCAGTATCACTTACAAGAAGGCGAGATCGATGAGCAGTTTCTTGGTATCTAGTAGCCCACAGGTCAGGTCTAACAGCTCCTGGCTAAACAGCAGTAAGGTTTTTATCAAATGCTCTGTATGTAAAGCCTGTAGGAATGGGGTGAGCAAAACAGAATATGACTCCCTTTAACGACAAACCTGTCTGTATCCAAAGCAAATTGACATGTAAGACGGAGAACTCAGTTTATGTGCCGGAGTGTCCTTGTGGCCTGCGCTATGTGGGAAGCCCTAAGCTGCAGGTGCACAAGAGGATACTCCAGTACATAAGGACCATTACCAATGGCGACACTGCATACTCCTGGATTGTAAGGCAAGAAATGGATTGAACGCCAGTGAGGATTGTTTTACCTATTGGTAATGAGTCTTAATGATGAAATTGTACACATTTGCTGCAGCCTCTTTTTTTAGACCAACGTTTTTTTTAAACACAATTCTGATTATTTTAATTCAATCATTTTGTAGCACATGGTTTGCACTTTATCTCATGACTGTATTTACTTGTGCATTTTGCACTTTATATCGGATAAGGATGTTTTTGGCATTTGCCCACATGGGCTGTATTGTTTTCTGTTTTGTTTACAAAACAAATCAACACATGGTTGCATACTGGGTGCCATCTCAAAAACAGATATGAATTTTAAATGATGTTGATAGCCTACGGGAAACAAAGTTTTACATTGTTATAACTGTTTCTGACTATCTTTATATTTATCAATATGAGTATGGCACTACTGGCATAAGTGATCAGATATTTTAGAGTTGAACAACATATTATTGAGTATTTATTTAGATATTTTAACATATATTTATTTATTTATATGTTTTTATATGTATTCAATGTTCTGTTATCTTGGTGGTATTTATCACTTTGCTCTATTATAATGTATTATACATTTATTTTTTCTGTCATCCCATGTAACATTCTATGTGTGGAAATACTGCAGTATGTTTTCCATGTCTATTAGCCAAGGCACTGCAGCTGATGCATATAAAATACATCATTTGTTTCTCAATTTAAATTAACATTCAGCCCCCTCAACTGTGTCATGTGATCAAGGCCCCAGGCGGGCTGAAACGCGTCATGGCAGCGGTGGTGTTGGGCACTAAATAAAGAAAATTGAACCATCAAATGGGTTCGCATTGTCTATTGTTTACAGTACCTGTAGACGATCTTTGCCTCATATATATATATATCTATATATATATCTATATATATATATATATATATATATATATATATATATATCTATATATATATCTATATATATATAGATATATATATATATGTTAAACAAACTCGTTGTGAACAGCCACTCACCCTCCTGTCGATGCCAGTGCCTGCAGCGGTCACAACACCACTAAATATGTTTTCCACAAAGGATCTCTGCTCTGGACCTCCCAAATAACTTCCAGTGGCACACCAAAGGATGGGCAATATAAAGATTGTATTGTGTCACAAAACAGAACAACACGTTTCGGCTAAGCCTTTGTCAAGTTAATGACCTGTGCCCAACTGACCCTAAAAATACAGGTCAGCGTTCAAGAACAGTGAAGAAACACTATAATCTGAATTGCATTAGAAAACATTCATGCAAGCATATGATGGTACAAATATTCAGCAATGTTTAAAATTTGCATTTTCAACATCAATCCAACTCTTGATCAGCATGATAATTGCTTTAGAATCCGGATTATTCTATACGGGCGATATTTGATCTACAATACATCAAATACAAGCATGATCGCTGCTGCGATTAAATCAGAGCACAGTCAATATTGGTTACATCTTTCAGGTAATGTACCTAAATCAATGAACGGCAATATGCGAAAAGTCCGCCACTAGTTCCTGATTGTGGTTCGAGTTGGATGAACATTATAAAGGGAAATGAGAAAAACAGTGCAACTCCCAGGTACATGACTGATATATATATACTAGGTCAATACATTATGCACCATGGTACTCGATGATAAAACCGGGTAATGTACCCCTTACAACGACACATGATATTACTCAAAACCAAATGCTAATTCATAAACTCATGAGTACTGAAACTGCTTTACTCGAGATTACTGAGGCTGTGAAGGAAACTCTGGATAGGGGTGGAAAGGCCATGCTTATCATGCTCAATCTGTCGGCGGCCTTTGACACCGTTCCCCATGACCTTCTCCTTACTAGACTTTGGGAGATAGGTCTTAGGGGAACGGTGTTCAAATGGTTCCAATCCTTTCTGGCCGACCGCAGACAAACGATCTGGGCCCCCCTTTCTCCGACCGTGATGCCGCAGCTTGAGGTAGGGGTCCCGTAGGGTTCTATACTCAGCCCCTCCCTCTTTAATATCTTCCTGACACCCTTAGCTGCGCTAGCGGAGGAGCATGGGGCCCAGATCGTCTCCTATGCAGATGACACCCAGCTCTTGTTCACATGTGACAAGGGCTGTGACTTCGACGGAGCTGCCATTCGGAGGTGTCTTGAGGCTGTGTTTGGTTGGTTTGGGAAGAGCGGCCTCAAGTGCAACTCGGACAAGTCCGAGATCCTTTTCTTTGGTTGTCCCACCGACCTGAGATGGAAGGAATGGTGGCCTTCGGCCATGTTCCCGCCAGCCGGTGATTCTGTAACAGCAAAGAATCTGGGCATCCAGGTGTATAACACTCTCTCCTTTAAGGCTAAAGTAGCAGGACTCACGGGGAAGTGTTTTGCCATCTTAAGGATGCTGAGGAAGTTTTTGCCGTTCCTATCCTTGGAGCACAGAAAGATCACGGTGCAGGCGCTGATAGGATCGCGCTTAGACTACTCTAACATCCTCTATCTAGGCCTCCCAGAGTATCTCCTGACTCATCTTCAGGTTGTCCAGAATTCGGCAGCAAGGGCCATTTACGGCCTAACCAGAAGAGCTAGGGCCAGCGACCTTCTTAGAGCGTTGCACTGGCTGCCGGTTCGTAAACGCATCACTTTCAAGACCTTAACGATGGCGTTTAAAGCTCTACATAACATCGGAGCAATGTATCTACAAAAAGGGTCAACTTCTATTTTCCATCCAGACCCTTGAGGTCAGCTGCCTTGGCCAAGGCAATCGTGCCGGCAGTGCGACGTGCACGATGTGGAGGACGTTCCTTTAACTACCTTGCTCCACGTCTTTGGAACGAGTTACCTCTGACCTTCGCACTAGCTCTAACCTGCTCACATTTAGAAAGGAGCTCAAGACTTTTCTCTTTTCCCAATAATTCTTTTTTTCTTCTGAGCACTTTCCTTCCCCGGTGGTATTCTTTGTTGGTTGCTGGTGTTTGTTCTTGATCTGCAGCGCCGGGACGCTCTTCGGAGCAGCTGTGCGCTATACAAAACCCCCAGTAACATAACATAACATAACATAAAGTGCTATTTAATTATCTCTTCATTATATTTCTGTTTCAGGATTGATTTAATTAAAGTGCTTTGTACATTATACATTAAAGAAAAACACCATGTTTCAATTTTACCATTGTAATTCGGAAACAGTATCATACACCATTATGTGTATTAATAGTCATACAGTTCCTTTAGAAGGGTCTTCATAGGTCATTTTCAAAACTGGATACAGGTCATCAGCAGTCTGTGATTACATTGAATATTGTGAATAAAGAAAAGAGATTTAGTGAAATAAGGAATAAGGTTAGGGTAAGTTGGTTATACAGTGTTGATACCTTATCTATGGGTATCTGATCCAATACGCTAAGCCTAGCGATATGGCTGAAGTTGGGTTGCAAATGCCCAAAGTAGCATCTTACTACTCCCTTTCTAGGATTAAGTAATGTTAATGCTGTCCAACCATTAACCCTACCATTTAAAAAGGTGAATACTGTACATCAATAATTTTGGAGACACAGAGGTATATTGATTGACAGTCATATCACTGATGACCTATGTGAGTGGCCAGCTCCTCACCATAATTCATCCCATTCGGGATTTTGGTATTCAATTCGATAATATATTTTGAGTGTGTGTGTGTATATATATATATATATATCTATATATGTATATATATCAACCAAGATACACGCGCAGCTACCAGCAACGTGAGACCAGCCACACCATCGCACTTTTCAAGGGCTTTATTTTCGGCAAAAACAGCATGACGCGTTTCGAGGTACAGACCCTCTTAGTCATATGCCTTAAGTCAATGGTGGGTTTGTTAGCTTGTTTTAAACGTAGCTTGAGCATTGAAGAAGGACTAAAGTCCGTTATTTTTAAAGAGGCAGTCCATTATTCTGTGTATTTCGGCAAGTGTGTTTGTTTGGTTAAGGTTTAAAAGTACTTTCATCATTCTTCTTTTCACTCGTTAAGTACACAGGTTTCATTAATATCACATTGTTCACCTTAACTTTTGCCCTTCCGCGATTTCATTTCATCATCGGACTGCAAGTCCCACAATGTCTCTTGTCGGTACTCCAACTTCCAATTTTTATCCCATGCAGCTCTTGGCAAACTTCCCAAATGTTACCCCAACACTCTCCAAAGCCTTCACAGGATTAGTACCAATTTCGGCTGCATTACAATGGTCTGGGCAACATTGGTGAATTCTGCAACCACCATTGTTCATTCTTCCTTGCCATAAAATATTCCTCAGTGCAATGTGCTTAGGGGGAATCCCTTAGCAAGCTCTGGCATATTCCAAATGTTCACTTCAAAGGTGAGGCGGGCCGAACCTGTGGCCCTTCCTTTCAACTTCTTCCGTTTGCAAATATCTTCTGCCGGAGGGCGCTCCTTATGTTTGTTTAACACAAAAATCCAAAAAGTCTGACAAACGAAGCACCTCTTCACCTCGAGTTGGGGCTGGTCACAGGTGTGTCAGACACCTCGTAAATCAACCAAGATACACGCGCAGCTACCAGCAACGTGAGACCAGCCACACCATCGCACTTTTCAAGGGCCTTATTTTCGGCAAAAACAGCATGACGCGTTTCGAGGTACAGACCCTCTTAGTCATATGCCTTAAGTCAATGGTGGGTTTGTTAGCTTGTTTTAAACGTAGCTTGAGCATTGAAGAAGGACTAAAGTCCGTTATATATATATATATATATATATATATATATATATATATATATATATATATATATATATATATATGTATATATATATATATATATATATATATATATATATATATATTACCTACTGGGGTCACCAGTGGATAGATATAGTTAGGACCTATTTTCCATAGGAAATCTGCAACATTTTATTTGGAATAGCTTTGGTGCTGATTGACGAATCTTCGCAAAAATTTCAAAACTAATTGCCAGGTCCGCTCCGCTCCTATCCTGAAAGTCTCAGTGTGATTCGTGAAGCGGGGGCTGAGAAAAAAGGGGGGTCCCAAAACATGTTTTTCCCATGCAATTTTCCATAGGGATCTTTAGCCTCAGCTACAGCCCGAACTCCTGAACAGAATTACACCAAATTTGGCAAAGAGGTAGTCCTCAGTTCAGACTCGTGCCTTTTGTTTAAATGGTGTCAATTTGTTCAGTAGTTTTTTAGATATTAAAGGAAAAAAGTATATATATCTGGGCGGAGCCTAATGACACTTCGAATTGTGAGATCTGAATGGCTGTCAGCACTTCATCCAAGAAATGTTGGCAGCCATCTTGGGGCCAATATACATGATAGCACCTCATTAAAAAGCATTGCAGTTAATAGAAAGTTTTAATACTTTAGTTACATTATAAATCATGTGTTGATGGTACCATACTCATTTTAGGAATTGTGGTGTGTTCTAAGGTGATTTTACCTTCTGCTGGGATATCATGAATCATGTTTGAGAGAAAACTATTTTCTCATGCTTGTCCTATAGAGGTTTAGAAGGTGCTCAAGAAGCTAAAATGAGAGCATATTTTCTGTAAATTCACATTATCTTTCTCAGTCATGTGATAATGAAGTCTGACATTCTCAGTAAAACATGTACATCCAACAAGGGCAGAGACTGTCAGTTGATTCCTTTATGTTCTACTGCAGCTTCCCAGAGTGTTCTAAAGAACAACTAGAGCGCTAACAGCCTTACTATTGACAAAATTATGGCACACCTGAAGCCATCTTGATTGGAATAAACTGGTAATACTTAAACATTTAATTTAAAAAGGAACAAAATAAGGGGGTTTATTTTATCATAGAAATTATGTTTAGTGCTGTAGAAAGAAAAATTAGGATATGTTTTAAGTGAGATCTCAAATATTTTCCTGTTATATTTCAACAGGAGCAGCCTGTCAGTTGATTGCTTTGTGCTCTACTGCTGCTTCCCAGAGTGTTCTAAACAACAACTAGAGCGCTAACAGCCTTACTAATGACAAAAGTATGGCCCACCTGAAGCCATAAAACATTTATTTTAAAAGGAGTAAAATGAGGGGGTTAATTTTGTCCTAGAAATTATGCTTAGTGCTGTAGGAAGAAAAATTAGGACATGTTTTAAGTGAGATCTCAAATATCTTCCTGTTATATTTTAACAGAGGCAGCCTGGCAGTTGATTCCTTTGTGTTCTACTGCAGCTACCTAGAGTGTTCTAAAGAACAACCAGAGCGCTAACAGTCTTACTTATGACAAAATTATGGCACACCTGAAGCCATGTTGATTGGAATAAACTGGTAACACTTAAAACATGTAATTTAAAAAAGAACAAAATTAGGGGGTTTATTTTGTCATAGAAATTATGGTTAGTGCTGAAGAAAGAAAAATTAGGACATGTTTTAAGTGAGATCTCAAATATTTCCTGTTATATTTCAACAGGAGCAGCCTGTCAGTTGATTGCTTTGTGCTCTACTGCTGCTTCCCAGAGTTTTCTAAAGAACAACTAGAGCGTTAACAGCCTTACTAATGACAAAAGTATGGCATATTTGAATCCATCTTGATTGGAATAAACTGGTAACACTTAAAACATTTAATTTAAAAAGGAATAAAATGAGGGGGTTCATTTTGTGCTAGAAATTATGGTTAGTGCTGTAGAAAGAAAAATTAGGACATGTTTTAAGTGAGATCTCAAATATCTTCCCAGTTATATTTCAACAGGAGCAGCCTGGCAGTTGATTCCTTTGTGTTCTACTGCAGCTACCCAGAGTTTTCTAAAGAAGAACTAGAGTGCTAACAGTCTTACTTATGACACAATTATGGCACATCTGAAGCCATCTTGATTGGAATAAACTGGTAACACTTAAAACATTTAATTTATAAAGGAACGAAGTGAGGGGGTTCATTTTGTCATAGAAATTATGGTTAGTGTTGTAGAAAGAAAAATTAGGGCATGTTTTAAGAGAGATCTCAAATCCTCTTCGATTTAATTTGAAAATTATTATTATTATTTATTAAGTTCATGAAGCGCGACAGCTACCCAGAAGGGTTTCCCGGCGCTAAGAAAGGCAACAAGCAGAAGGCACTAGAAAAGATGCAGTATTGATTAAAAAGCCAGGTCTTGACGGCTTTATGAAAATGAACATAACAGTCCTCAGAGCGAATGTCGAAAGGCAGCGGGTTCCATAACTTGGGCCCCAGATAGGAAAAAGACCTTCCGCCCATTCTGGACAGTCTGAACTTGGGCACGGTGAAGAGCATTTGAGAAGAAGAACGAAGGGGGCGAGAGGGCGAGTAGACATTGACAAGGGATTGCAGATAACTGGGAGCGTGTCTCGACCTGATTTTATGCATGTAGCTGAGTGCCTTAAATTTCACTCGCCTCTCCACCTTCAGCCAGTGCAGGTCTCTAAGGTGACCCGTTACATGGTCAGCTGTACGACTGCCACTGAGCAGGCGAGCCGCAGCATTCTGCACTAGCTGGAGGCGTCTAGTGACTGCCTTGGTCACCCCCAGGTAGAGTATATTGCCATAGTCCAACCGGGAGGTAACCAAGGCATTCACCACAGACCTCCTCGTATCGGTTGGCAGCATCCAAAGTACCTTCTTCAGCCAGCGCAAGATGGTAAAGCAGATTGAAGAGACTTTATTGACCTGACTTTGCATTGTCGGACCATTGTCTATAATCACCCTCAGATTACGCACATGCTCAGATGGAAATGGGGGCGAGCCTAATTCAGGAGGCCAGTGCCTGGAGTTCTAGAGATCTTGTTTTTGCCCAAGGACCAGGACTTCAGTCTACCCTCCATTCAGCTTGAGAAAGTTACGATTCATCCACCTGGCGATTTCCCCAAGTCCAAACTAAAGGAGGGAGGTGTGGGCCTGGTCCGATTGACATAGGGAGAAGACAACCTGCGAGTCGTCGGCATAGGTAAACAAAGTTAATCCGACGCTGTCAGCAATATGAGCCAGGGGAGTGACATAAAGATTGAAAAGAAGGGGGCTTAGAATTGAACCCTGTGGGACACCGTGGGGTGAGGGATAGGTTTTTAAGGAAGCTGAATGGGAGAAAATTTGAAACGTTCGGTCAGGCAAAAACAAAGCCAACCAATCAAGGGCTAGACCTCCAATGCCCATGGCGGCTAGAGCTTTAAGAAGAATTTTTGTCAAGCAGGGACCGAAGGTTCTCCGTGACGCCAAGGAGTGTGGTTTCTGTGGAGAAACCTGGGCGAAAACCTCACTGGGAAGGATGAAGTAGGTCGTTGGTAATAACAAACTGAGAGAGATGGTGATGAATGTGTCTTTCCAACACTTTGGAGAAGGCTGGTAACAAGGAGATGGGACTGAAATTTGAGAGAACCTTAGGGTCAGCAGTGGGCTTCTTCAACAGATGCATGACCATTGCATGCTTTTAGCGGACAGGGACGATAGCAGTGTTTAAAGAGAGATTAAGAATAGTGCAGATTGTATAGATCTGCGAGGAGGCCAGTGACCGAAGTATCGTGATAGGCAGAGGATCAGTGGGGGAACCGGATTTTACCTTGCACAGAATCTCGTGAAGGATAGCAGGATACAGATCAGGCCATGCAAGCAAAGGACCTGGGGTGGAGACAGAGGAATGAATGGTACCCTCAAGGTTATCAGAGAATGCTGGGGGAGTGTTACTATCACTGTGAACGGAAATGTCTTGATAGATTTTCTCAATTTTTATAACAAAGAACGGAGCAATTTCGTCGCACTTACTACTCGACAGGGGAGGAAGTTTCGCTGTGGTGAGGGAGCCAGCAAGATTTTTGACCAGGCCAAATAATACTTTTCATTTATTAGCTGTGTCTGCTATAGTTTTAGTGACGTAGCTGGCCCTGGTCAGAGCACACGCTTTGTGGTAGTTTTTCAAAGCATTTTTATAGGTAAAAGCTGCTGCGGGGAGTAGTCTTTCCTCCAGATGCGTTCAAGTTTTTACAATGGGATTTGTCAATTTTTAACGCATCATTGTACCAGGGGGCCGGTGCTTTATGGGATGCCTCCTTCTTTAAGGAACAAGGAAGGCAGATGTCAATAGCATCTAGAAGCCAGGAATTCATTAACTCAGCTACCACTTCCAAGTCATCCGACGTAATCAATTCAATGGGGAGGTGAGTAGCAAGAACATTGTTTAAAGAAATGATGTCCAGTATTTTCCAGTCCCTCCTGTTAGTGGTAAGTGTGCTTCTGTGATGGGACGACACGCCCGTGGTGGTGAACATAAATCTGACAAGATAATGTTCTGACCAATGAACAGGCAAGGCAGGAGGACAATGTAGATGCAGCATATTAGAAAAAATAGGATCTAAACAGTAGCCACCTTTATCCATAGGACTGCAATTATGTAAAGAAATGTTCATGGCCTCGAGATCGGCAACCAGAGTTCTGACCGTACTATTTTTCAAATCATCCAAGTGAAGGTTAAATTTGCCCACTGCTGGAATTAGTGAGGATGGAAGCAATAAATTCTGAAAGTTGCGAGGCCCAAGCATTAATAGGGCCTGGAAGGCGGTAAACTAAAAGGCCTGTGAATGTTACTTTAGGATGAAGGGCAAGTTTAAAACATGCAGCCTCACAGTTTTTTTAAGTTAATAGGATTGAATTTGCATTGATACATGTTTTTAAATTTGATTGCAATGCCGCCACCTATCTTAGCGTCTGTGTCGCGCCTGACAATGGCGTAGTTAGAGGGAAGTGCTTCAGCAATATCAGGTCCGGAGCCGTCATGAAGCTACGACTCAGTAAAAAAAAGGGCATCAGGTGACTCCTCACATAGAAGATCGAATATTTTGCATCTATGTTTAGGCAGGGAACGACAGTTCAAGCTGAAAAACTTAAAAGAAGAAGTGAGGGGAATAGTGATCCGTGGAGTGCAGCTGCGAAACATCTGTGGGGCTTCCAATGAAAGTGAACAATGTGAACAGGACTGGGGAAGTTGGCCAGTCATGTCGAAAATGGTACAATCATTCTTGGTTTGAGGCCTGTACTCTTTCAGTTAATCTGCACCATAAGAGAACTTCATAATGGAGTTCTGACCAGGGGGTATGGCCCCTGGGCCCGTATGGGCACGGACGGGCGCAGACAGGCACGCCGTCGGCACGCCCGCTGCGCCTGCCCACTGCGCGGACGGGAAATAACATACATTTATACAGGAAAGAGGGTGGGCGGGTCGGATCAACTAGTCCGCAACCCGGCGCCTCAGGCAAGATGGCGGCTTAACCTCTCAACCTCCCGCGACAGCACCTAATCGTCGGCTGGTGCAGGGTCAGCAGACTATGAGCAAAATAGCGGAAAACTGCAACACAGTTAAAAACACAACATATAATGTGCAAACATAGCGATTAGCAGCAATTAATCTTTAAAAAAGCATAGATTCCAGGCCTATCTCCCCGGCTTCCGCCTCAAGGAGAATACTCGTAGCAAATCTGACATGCAGACTGAACAATCACTTTCAATACCAGCAGTAGACTTCCAGTTAACTCCCTGGTGAGCACTACCCCTTACACTACTCAAACACCACTGCATTACCCTAAACCCTAAAAACTACCCCCAGCAGGAGCCCGTACACTACACAAACACCACTGCACTACCCTAAACCCTAAAACACTACCCCCTACAGTAGACAAACACCACTGCGCTTCCCTGAACCCTAAAACACTACTCCCAGCATGACCCCCTATGCTACCCAAACAACCTAAACCCTAAATCTACCCCCAGCACGACCCCTACACTACCCAAACACCACTGCGCTAGACTGAACCCTAAAACAATACCCCCTACTTTACACAAACAGCACTGCACTACCCTTAACCCTAAAACACTACCCCAACACGACCCCCTACAGTACACAAACACAACTGCACTACCCTAAAACACTACCCCCTACACCACACAGTTACCACTGCCCTACCCTAAACACTAAAAACACTACCCCCAGCATGACCCGTTACACTACCCAAACACCACTGCACTACCCTACACCCTAAAACACTACCCCAGCATGACCCCCTACACTACACAAACACCACTGCACCACCATAAACTCTAAATCTACCCCCACCATGACCCCTACACTACTCAAACACCACTACACTACCCTAAACCCTAAATCTACCCCCAGCACGACCCCTACACTACACAAACACTGCTGCACTACCCTAAACACTCAAACACTACCCCCAGCATGGCCCCTACACTACACAAACACCACTTCTTGACCCTAAAACATTACCCCTAGCACGACCCCTACACTACCTAAACAAAACTGCACTACCATAAACCTAAAACACTACCCCCACACACTACACAAACACCACTGCACTACCCTAAACCCTAAAACACTACCCCAGCACAAACCTGTACACTACACAAACACCACGGCACTACCCTAAAACACTACCCCCAGCATGAACCCCTACACTAAACAAACACCACTGCACTACCCTAAATCCTAATTCTACCCCCAGCACGACCCCCTACACTACCCATTCACGACTGCACTACCCTAAACCCTAAAACACTACCCCAACACGACCTCCTACACTACCCAAACACCATTGCACTACCCTTAACCTTAAATCTACCCCAGCACAACCCCCTACACTACCCAAACACAACTGCATTACCCTAAAAAACTACCCCAGCATGACCCCCTACACTACACAAACAACACTGCACTACCATAAACTCCAAATCTACCCCCAGCACAACGCCCTACACTACACAAACACCACTGCACCACCCTAAACTCTAAATCTACACCCACCATGACTCCCTACACTGCACAAACACCAATGCACTACCCTAAACCCTAAATCTACCCCCAGCATGACCCCCTACACTACACAAACACTGCTGCACTACCCTAAACACTAAAACACTACCCCAGTATGACCCCTACACTACACAAACACCACTGCATGACCCTAAAACACTACCCCCAGCACGACCCCCTAAACTACCCAAACACCAATGCACTACCATAAACCCTAAACAACTACCCCATACACTACACAAACACCACTGCACTACCCTAAAACACTACCCCAGCACAAACCCCTACACTACACAAACACCACAGCACCACCATAAACCCTAAAACACTACCCCAGCACAAACCCCTACACTACACAAACAGCACTGCATTACCCTAAACCCTAATTATAACCCCAGCATGACCCCCTACACTACCCATTCACAACTTCACTACCCTAAACCTTAAAACACTACCCCAGCAAGGCCCCCTACACTACCCAACTACCATTGCCCTACCCTAATCCTTAAATCCACCCCAGAACGACCCCCTACACTACCCAAACACCACTGCACTACCCTAAAAAACGACCCCAGCATGACCCCCTACACTACACAAACACCACTGCACTACCCTAACTCTAAATCTACCCCCAGCACGACCCTCTACACTACATAAACACCACTGCGCTACCTTAAACCCTAAATCTACCCCAGCACGACCCCCTACACAAACACCATTGGACTACCCTAAACCCTAAAACACACCCCCCAGCACAACCCCTACATTACACAAACACCACTACACTTCCCTAAACCCTAAAACACTACCCCCTGCACGACCCCCTACACTACCAAAA
This sequence comes from Lissotriton vulgaris, assembly GCF_964263255.1. Lineage (NCBI taxonomy): Eukaryota > Metazoa > Chordata > Amphibia > Caudata > Salamandridae > Lissotriton > Lissotriton vulgaris. Next base: position 436,933,391 of record NC_141685.1, on the reverse strand, counting down.
CACCACTGCACTACCCTAAACCCTGAAACACTACCCCCAGCATGACCCCCTACACTACACAAACAACACTTTACTACCCTAAACCCTAAAGCACTACCCCAGCACAAACCTGTAAACACCACACAAACACCACTGCACTACCCTAAACCCTAAATCAACCCCCAGCATGAACCCCTACACTACCCAAACACCATTGTACTACCCTAAACCTTAAATCTACCCCAACATGACCCCTTACACTACCCAAACACCACTGTACTACCCTAAAAGACTACCTCAGCACGACCCCTTACACTACACAGACACCACTGCACTACCCTAAACTCTAAATCTACCCCAGCACGACCCCCTACACTACATAAAACCACTGCACTACCCTAAACACTAAAACACAACACCCAGCACGACCCCTACATTACACAAACACCACTGCACTTCCCAAAACCCTAAAACACTACCCCAGCACGACCACATACACTACACAAACACCACTGCACTATCTTAAACCCCAAATCTACCCCCAGCACGACCACCTACACTACCCATTCACCACTGTGTTACCCTAAACCCTAAAACGCTACCCCCGGCACAACCCCCTACACTACCCAAACACCACTGCGCTACCCTAAACCCTTAAACACTACCCCCGGCACGACCCCATACACTACCCAGACACTACATGCGCTACCCTAAACCTTAAAACACTATCCTCGGCATGACCCCCTTCACTACCCAAACACCACTGCGCTAACCTAAACCCTAAAACACTACCCCCGACCCGACCCCCTACACTACCCAAAAACTACTGCCTTGTCGTGCGTTTTAAGTTGAGGAATTAATTCCTCTTCAATCTTGAGGGTCCCTGGGGGCCAACTAGCCCACCAGGTACCTACAGTATGTGCCACGGAGCTGTGTTGCAGAGTGTTGTAAAAAGGGGCGTGGCCTCTGAACACCTCTCTGCAACACAGCCTCCTGGAGCATACTGGAGGTACCTAGTGGGCTAGTTTGACCCTAGGGGCCCTTAGGATTGAAGGGGACTTAATCTCTCAACTTAGAACGGTGACAGGGTGTGTTTACACAATGGTGATGGGAGGGGACGGTGCCTGACGTGATGTGTGCAAAAACGCCCTGTGGAGCGTTTTAAGTTGGGGAAAAAATTCCACTTCAAACCTTAGGGACCGTGGGGGCCAAGTAGCCCACCAGATGCTTCCAGGAAGCGCCACTGCGCTGCGTTGCAGAGAGGTGGTGCAGGCCATGCCCCTTTTTACATCTCTCTGCTATGCAGCTCTGTGGCGCTTACTGGATGTACTACGAATTCCGATTTACTTACCTGTTATCAGGAGGGACCTCAGTGCTGCATCTTTGAGCCCAGTACTGATCCTGAAAAGTAATTCTAACCATACTTACCAGTAACTTGAATTTCCTTCCATAGACTAACATTGACTGGTTTCACTTGGAAATTCTTCCAAGTGTGGAGTTTTCGAACTTTAAAATGTTCACCTAAAATCATCCGAACAACGAATTCCGATTTACTCACCTGCTCTGCTATCGGGAGAGAACCCAGTGCTGCGTCTTTTAGCCAAGCACTGAACCTGAAAAGTAATTCTAGCCGTACTTACCAGTAACTTGTATTTCCTTCCATAGGAATCCATTGTCTGGTTCTCACCAGAAAAGTTTTTAAGTGTTAATTTTCACAAACTACAAATATTCCTTAAAAATCCCCTGTATGACTTAATCGCATTCTTTCAACTGTTTACAGGAGATGCATCAGTGCTGGATCCAGGATACACCACTGAGTAAGAAAAAGTAACGTTAACACTACTTACCTGCTAAGTGAATTTCCTCCCATAGGATAACATTGGTAAATCTAAGTGAAAAAGTGTCAACTTTTAAAATACAATAATATTCCTCAAAAATCACTTCTGTAACCAAAACGCTTTTACTCAACTGCTTACAGGAGATGTCCAAGGACTGAATCTAGGATCTTGTCCTGTGATTAGAAAAGTAATCCATAATGTAACTAATTGCATTTAACTAGAAATTCACATTGAGCTTAATGTTGCATTGCATTTAAAATTGCCCATTGCAACAACTGTAAGTACTGTACTTAAAAGTCTATTGCCTATTTCCAAAGTATTTAAACTAAAGTAATTCATTATAAGAAGGTATATTTTGTAATGTAATGTATAATGTCATTATAATGTAATTTAAAAAATAAAATATCTAAAAATAAATAGTGTAAAAAAATGTAGTAAATCGGTATCAAAAAAATAAATATAACAATTAATACATTTTAAATTAGTCATTTACAAAACCTTTGAAATTCACTGAAAAAACCATAGGTTTCAGACATGTTATAGTTAGGAATTAGCATTTAAAAAACCTTTGAAATTCACTGAAAAAAATAGGTTTGAGGCCTGATATAGTTTGGAATTTGCATTAAAAAACCTTTGAAATTCACTGAAAAAACCTTAGGTTTTAGGGGTGTTATAGTTAGCTGGACATTTCACTCGTACAAAACCATTGAAATTCCTCCGATATAGTTAGTTGTACTAACTATAACTTGCGCGCCCACAATCCACTGCTGATGATGTCACATATTACATCATTCATGACATGGTCAGTGACATCACTGATGACATCTCAAATGACATCACTGAATTTCAAAGGTTTTGACCTACTGTATACCACGTAACTTTGGGTGTCCGTTAACTGTTTTCTCGGCGAGACCGGCCGGAGCGCAGGAGAAGGTTCTGGATAGTACGAGCTTAATATATATATATATATATATATATATATATATATATATATATATATATATATATATATATATATATATATATATATATATATATATATATATATATATATATATATATATATATATATATAGTTCAGTGTAAACAGAAAAACTACACTCACGGGGGTCAAATCCAGCCGGATTTTATTGCACACAAATTAAAGATAAAGACGCGTTTCGGCGGTACGCCTTCGTCAGTGACAGGCGGCCGCCATTACGCTGCATACATATACACAGAGCTTCTCACTGGTTCTCGCGGGAATTGTCTCACAGAGACGCCATTTTTACATCAGGCAGTTTCAATGGCGTAAGTTAATAAACACAAAATTGATCGAAATCTGTATACCATTCAAACATGTAGTGGGGTAAATCAAATCTAACAAGCATAGTTAGAAGCAAATCGGCGAAAACAATTAATTGTGTGGCATGGATAAATCAGATGTGATGGACGGGAAAAACAAACAATATATTATAATTCAACGTATAGATACAAGAATCAAATGTTTTCAGTTGATTAGTACCCTTCTATTTACACAAAGTAAAATGAAGCCCTGAATGGGTGAATTCATAGATCTATCCAAAGCAAAAGGTATCATACACAATGCAATCTCTTTTAAATCTAACAGACACTCCCTTACCCCAACTGAAAAGGTGATATGTACAGATGAATATGTACAATATATACAGAATTCTTATATATATATACATATCCAAATCACAAGTCCACACTGGAACCCTCTCCCTAGCATCAGCGGTGCATATACGAATGTGGGCTTTGTATATTATACAAAAGTTCCTCCTTTCCTGGTGTCGAAAACAAAGCATACGCACTCCAAAATTGTGTGCTTATCAGTATATTTCATGATTTATTCTTGCAGGTGGATCAAAACAACCCAACGCGTTTCTGAGATGACACATGAAGTAAATACAATATTCCTATTCATATAAAATAATTTTTGCCACAATTGCAGTTGAGTTACACACTTCTATACAATGTGTGAAGGCCCCGTGATATCTAAAAATTATATATGAATTAGTATAAATGAGGCAGTTGCTTTCCAATTGCGCCCCAATCGGAAAATCATTTCTTAAATACAGAACAAGATTATCAGTTTTATTAGATTGTCCATGTTATTAAATTGTCAATTAAATAAACACTTCTAAACCAGAAATAAGTGTCTAATAGAATAAGTACAAAAATGCAATTCTGCCCCAGTGAGCCAAAACTCATTTACCCCTTGATTATAACATGTGACCACACCAATGTATATAAATTAATTTTACATAAATAAAAATGTCATACGGTTAGTTGTTGCAGAATACAAATATCTGATTTCTGAAGACTATAAATACGCCCAATTCTGCAACTGTCTCAGAAGATCGCTGCCTATCTCATAGTTCATCCGCAACGCATTAAGTACCTTAGTACATAAACCAAGAATAGAGACGAAAAGAAGAAAGAAAAAAGAAAAAGAAATGTGATGATAGTGATGAGACTAATCAAATCTATAAAAAGGAAACATAGTTGCACGAGAGAAAGAGCAAAAGAAGAGATGAAAAAAGAATGAGAAAAAGAAAAATAACACAACTATGGGCCCGATTCACAGAATGAACTTAAGACTCAATCCTAAACCTACTACTATTTTGGTATTCACAGAATCCACTTACTCATTTCGGTATTCACAGAATGCACTTACTCATTTCGGTATTCACAGAAGGCACATACTCATTTCGGTATTCACAGAAGGCACTTACTCATTTCGGTATTCACAGAAGTTAGTAGTCCTAACTTTAGGACTCCTAAATGCCTTCTGTGAATACCGAAAGTCTTAAAATTAGGATTTTTCTCAATTTAGTAGTAGTAAAGTTAGGACTCCTAACTTTAGGACTCCTAAATGACTTCTGTGAATACCGAAAGTCTTAAAATTAGGATTTTTCTCAATTTAGTAGTAGTAAAGTTAGGACTCCTAACTTTAGGACTACTAAACTGAGAAAAATCCTAATTTTAAGACTTTAGGTATTCACAGAAGACATTTAGGAATCCTAAAGTTAGGAGTCCTAACTTTTCTACTCCTAAACAGAGAAAAACCCTAACTTTAAGACTTTCGGTATTCACAGAAGGCATTTAGGAGTCCTAAAGTTAGGAGTCCTAACTTTACTACTACTAAACTGAGAAAAATCCTAATTTTAAGACTTTTGGTATTCACAGAAGGCATTTAGGAGTCCTAAAGTTAGGACTACTAACTTCTGTGAATACCAAAATGAGTAAGTGCCTTCTGTGAATACCGAAATGAGTAAGTGCATTCTGTGAATACCAAAATAGTAGTAAGTTTAGGATTGAGTCTTAAGTTCATTCTGTGAATCGGGCCCACAGAGTTTAAAAACAGTTCAAATTGTCAAACAGCAGATAATTTACAGTTGAATACATGATCTTGTCTTGTATTTGGAGAGAATGTGGCCTAATGGCTAGGGCAGTCGACCTCATAGCTGGGGAACCGGATTCTAGTCTCCTCTGGGACGCTGAACATTCTGTGTTTCTGGGCAAATCCCCTAATCTCCTCATGTCTACCAAAAATTAATGTGTCTGTCTGTAACGTAACTGGTGCTCATTTAAAGCGCTCTGATACCTTCGGGTCTAGTTCGCGCAATATAAAACTCCACAAATAAAAAATCATGCATCAAGAATCTTGAATCTTCTAAACCATCATGATGTATTGACTATCCCAAATTAACTTTCAATTTCTCATCTATATTAAGACCTATAGGTATATTAGTATTCAACTCAATGATGTACCTTGATTCCAACCTCCTGAGTGCAGGTTCCCTATCACCTCCCCTTATCTGAGGTTTAATTCTGTCTATTGCAAAAAATGTCAGGAACTCACTAGACCTGTCATGAGCTGCTGCAAAGTGTCAAGCAACTGGATAATTTTTGTCCTCATGTGCGATTGCCTTTATATGCTCCAATATCATCTTTTTTACAGGATTAATAGTGCTTCCTATGTCAGGAGACCCTAGCCTGACCTCCCGCCTAGGCAAGTGTCACAAGGTGAGATCTAAGAGTCCTAAAGAAGTGTGATGTGAGTGGAATCAGGATATTCACGAATAAATACAGGAATTTGGGCAGGATGACCATCTTCGCCAGGGCCAGTCTCCCATTCAGTGACAAACGCAACTTCATCCATATTTTAACCTTCTCCTCCAGCCACGCAACAGCCCTGCCAAAATTCAGATCCCAAATTTCTTGAACAGCTCGGCTTATCCAAATGCCCAAATATTTAACCGTTTCTGCCTCTCATTTCAAGGGGTATTCAGAGACAACCCATGAGGTAATGTCAGTTAATAGAAAAATTACTGATTTCGACCAGTTCACAGAGACCCTGGACAGTCTGCCGAAACAAAGGAATTCCCGCAATATTGAGTCCAGAGTGACCTCCGGGTCTACGAGGTAGAGAGTGATGTAATCTGCATATAACGATATGAGGAGACTTCTGGAGCAAAACCCTATACCCCTTGCCGTATGGTGTTGGCGCACCCGGGCAGTCAAAGGCTCCATTCTATGGAAAATAGTAGCGGGGACAGGGGGCAGCCCTGCCTCGTGCCTCTCGAACTGGGAAAGGGTTCAGAAATTAGGCCGTTTACCCTGATCCTAGCGCTAGGCAGGGTTTATAGCAGGCAAATTCTACTAATAAAAAGTGGGCTAAAACCCATACGCCCCAGTATAGCAAATAAATACGGCTATTCAAGGGTGTCAAAGGCTTTTGTGGCATCGAAGAACACTGCTGCAGCATGGACCGTCGAGTGACGGTAGTGCAGAGCGGAAATCACTGTACGCAGGTTATGCAATTTCGATCTACCCGGGATGAACCCCAACTGATCAGGGAGTGCTATTATAGGGAGTAGTGGCTGTAGTCGGTTAGCCAGCAATTTGGCAAGGATTTTCACATCTACATTTAATAGGGAAAAAGGTCTGTAATAATCCAACTCCTCCTCTGGTTTGCCGGGCTTCAACAATGTAATTATCATGGCTTCTCTCATAGTGTCAGGCAGGACTCCCCCCCTCCAATGCCTCCTCTTATACCGCCAACAATCTAGGCACCAGTTCTGTAACATAGGTTTGATAGAAGGCCGTGGTTAGGCCATCCGGGCTAGGGGCCTTGCTAAGGGGCAGGCTCTTGATAACTAGGGCAACATCTTCTGTAGTTATTGGGAGATCCATGTATTTCCTGTGGGTGTTGTTGAACCAAGCTAATGTGACGGAATCCATGAAGGACTCCATACCTTCTGGATAAGTTTCCTGAGAGGCAGTGTATAGTTTAGAGTAAAACCCAGTAAAAGCATTTAAAATGTTCCCTTGGCCTCTAAGTGTGGCATCTGGTGCAGTACGTACCTCGTGTATATGAGTTGTGGATTTCGGCGACCTGATCATGCCCGCCAGCGTGCACCCCAGTCTCTCCCCCTCGCCATATCTCCTGGTCTCAGCATATTTGCCCAGAAATTTTACCTCTCTTGGCGCCTCCTACGCATAATCTAACAGTGTAAATATGAATAATCCAGAAGTTTCCGGATCACCTGTGTCATAAAATTGTGTCTCAAGACCCTTTATGTCAGCCTCTATGGATGCTATTGTGTTTCTTATGGCTTTCAAATCCCCCCGCCTGTCGAGCTATGCATTGGCCTCTGATCATCACTTTAAACGCCTCCCAAAGAGATGCCTCAGGCTCAACAGACCCCGTGTTTATCTCAAAATAGTCTGTAATATCTTTCCTGATCTCCTCCTTGAAGGCCTCGTCTAGGAGAGCTAGAGGCGGGAGCCGCCAAGAGAACACACGCTTTGGCAGGTTTGGGATCACTGTTGTCAATAGACATGGAGCATGGTCGGACAGGAAGCGTCGCTTATGTTTTACACTGGTAGTCCAAGTAACCACACCTTTAGATACCAACCAAAAATCTAATCGGTACCACGCATTATGATGATTCGATATGCAGGTACCTTCCCTCAATGTACGATGTGTATTCCGCCATACATCCACCAACTCGCCATCGGCCACAATCGCCTTCAGGGAATAGCTAGCAGGTGGATGCAAAGTTCTAGCAGCCCCCCTCCGGTCAAGCGTGTCATCAATGACAGCATTGAAGTCACCCCCCCCCACAATATTGTACTGCAGCCAGTTGCCCTGACCTTGGTCCATACCGTATTGAAAAAGTCAGGGAAGTCCACATTAGGGCCGTATACGGCAACAACCACCTTGGACACACCACGGAGGATGCCCTGTATCAAAACGTATCTACCCTCAGGGTCTCTGCTCACCGACCCCTTCCTCCAATCCAATCCACGCTTGATTAAGACAGAAACCCTGCGGGCATAGTTAGGATATTTAGCAAAATATACATGACACCACCTTCCATGTCGAAGCCTCTGGGATGGGGACGTATTTAAGTGTGTCTCTTGTAAGAGGCAGATGTCGATGTTACGCCGTGTCAAGTAAGCGTGCACTAATCTCAACTTCCTGCCATTATTGAGCCCCCGAACATTCCGAGTGAGACAATTTAAAACAATGTCAGTTGATGTGTACTGGCTATTCACAGTCAGCAATGTAAACCTCAGCAACGTGACCCTCTCACACTCAAGGCAACATTGGCTAAATACCAAGTGACATTTACTCTGGCATTGAACAATAAAACAAAAATCCCCCCCCCCCCCAGCCACCCACCAACCACTCCAACCTCCCAATCAGGTTGCATATGACCCACCCCAGCAATTGAGAACACAGAACAAAGTGGCAGTAAAATCGGGAACCTTCCCATGGGGGCGTAGCACCACCAACAAACTACCTTGCATTATACAAGGGGGACAGGAGAACTGTGGATGACCCAATACCCCCACGTTCTATCATTACATGAATAATAAGAGACAGTGTGTCTACTGAGCACAAAACTCCCAAACCTGACATATACCAGAAGAATCAGAAAATAACAGCTTTAAAGTGCAGCCCAGCCATTACGTGCAAACATACAATACCCAAGTCAGTCATTGTCACTTAGATGGCCACCAGCTGTTTCCAGAACTCCTTGTCGCTTATGATCCTTCTTCCCTCCCACGTGCTTAGCGAATTTTAGAGCAGATTTTGCGTTGATGAAGAAATGAGTAGTACCATCGAATGAGACCTTGAGCTTAGCTGGGTACAGCAGGGAGTATGGAACCTGCGCCTGTAGAAGGATCTGTTGAGCTGGTAGGAATTCACACCTCGCCGCCTGCACCGCCGGGGTGAAATCAGGATAAAAAGAGTTCTTGTTGCCGTCATGCGTGACTTGCCTCATTTCTTATGTCCCTATCCTGATAGTTCAAGAGTTTTGTGATGATTGGCCTCGGCGGCGCACCAATCAGGGGTTTCTGCCCCAGTGATCTGTGTGCTCTCTCCACCACAAAGACTGTTATTAAGTTCAGGCAAAATAGGGCACGTAGCATATCCGCAACGTAAGTCTCCATCCTAGAAATGGCGGTCGTCTCAGGAATTCCCTTTACGCGGAGATTGTTGCGTTGTGATCTGGCCTCCAAATCATCAGTGAGTTAGTGGTACCTGAAGAACTCAGCGTGTGCGTACCCTGCGCTGATTCGTGGTTCGGGCGGGTTGCACTGGTACAATGTAGCTTGCCTACTGGAATGCGTCATGTGCAATCGCCATTCCACCTGAATCGTGAGCCCTCACTATGTAGATCGAAGGCAGTAGTCATCACAGACATCAAGAAATTCTTTTTGTCGTATCCTTTAACAAAATCTGAGGACATAAAGTACAATTATCTCTACCTTAAAAAAAATCAAGGCTAAATTTCATGCTGTCTGTACTATAGATTCAAAGCTGAATTAAAGTTGTGAACCCTACTATCCGCACTGTAGATCGAAGGCAGTAGTCAGATATCGACAACTGATTTTTGTCACTTATTTTAACAAAATCAGAACACATACAGTATAATTGTCTCTGCCTTAAATAAATTAAGGCTGAATTTCCTACTGTCCGTAGTGTAGATGCAAAGCTGAATTCAAGTTGTGAACCCTGCTCTCCGCAGTGTAGATCAAAGGCAGTAGTTGACACAGACATCGAGGAATGCATTTTTGTCACATACTTTAACAAAATCTGAGGACACAGTACAATTGTCTCTGCCTTAACTAAATAGAGACTGAATTCAATGTTGTCTGTAGTGCTGATGCGCTCCTGGTATCAAGTGGTAAGCTCTGTTGATCACAGTGTACATTTGAAGGCAGTACTCAGTACAGACATTGAGGAATGTTTTTTGTCGCATCCTTTAACAAAATTGTCTCTGCCTTACATAAATCAAGGCTAACTTCAATGCTGTCCGTAGTGTAGATGCAAAGCTGAATTCAAGTTGTGAACCCTGCTGTCCGCAGTGTAGATGTGAGGCAGTAACACAAACATCTATGAATGTTTTTTGTCACATACTTTAAGAAAATCTATGGACTGAGTACATTTGTCTTAGCCTTAAATAAATTGAGACTGAATTCAATGTTGTCTGTAATGCTTATGCCAAACTGATATCAAGTTGTAAACTCTACTGACCGCATTGTATTTCAAAGGCAGTAGTCAGCACAGATATCGACGAAGAATTTTTGTCACTTATTTTTAAAAAGTCTGGGAACATAGAGTACAATTGTCTCTGCCTTACATAAATCTAGGCTAAGTTCAATGCTGTGCATAGTGTAGATTCAAAGTTGAATTCAAGTTGTGAACCCTGCTGTCCGCACTGTAGATCGATGGCAGTAGTAGATACAGACATAAGTCAGCGGTGCTGTGGCGCTGAGTTCGCAATGGGCCTGTATCGAGGAGGCACGTGATCATGGCGGCAGCCATGTGGCAGGGTGAGGAGTTTCGCTGTCGCTGAGTCTCTTTTCTTTGCGGAAGTGAACCACGTCCAAGGCATAGGCTAATTATTTATAGTCTTACGCTGGAGTTGCGTATGTTGGAACAGCCCACTCCACTTCTGCTTCAAGGGGGGGCAACACAGCTACATGACTGAGATATTCTCCAGTGTCTCAGATAATATGGTTGCGTCCACTGTGCAATACACTACACGTATCAATAGTATATCTACACACGGAAAAGTTCTTGGTTTGTATAGTGAGTTGTGTATAGCATATCACCGGTAGTGTTAGCATTGTGTACATTATTGTTGATGTGCGAGTTCCTTCCATTGTACATAGTTGATTGCCCCATCTCTGAACATTGAGCTAGTGTGCTGTTGAGGGGATATATTATTTTGGGAAGGTCTATTGTCCTGTTTTGGGCTGCCTCTGAGGTAGTAGAGGGGGAGCGGTCAGGAGGGGTGGTTGTAGTGGTGCTGGCGCTAGGTCTTGTGATTGTTTTGGGTGTTGGATGTGCATAATTTGTACCTGTATTAAATATTTGTCTTTAGATACGGGTGTGGGTTAGATGTAATTCACGCAGTACATAGTCCACCTCCTTACACTAGTTAAAAGTTGATATTAATTTGTTAGTGGTAAGTGAAACTATTGCCTGTTTTTTTAGGTAGCATTGCAGATTTGGCTTGTTGTTGAAAATATGGGGAAGTGGTGTTTTTTTGTTTTTTTACAAAGGGAACGCCTAGTTTGTATATTATTAATGTTAGTTGTGGTTCTGGTTTGAGGCGATTTTCTCGGAGGAAGGAATAATTTGAAGGATGGTAATATTTGCAGTTTTTACGAAATTGAGAATGGGATGATAATTAAAAAAGATAGAAATAAACTGATATACTTAATGAACATTATAATTAGGAATTTTTATTTAAAAAACCTTTGAGATTCACTGAAAAAACCATAGGTTTCAGGCAGTTTATAGTTAGGAATTATCATTTAAAAAACCTTTGAAATTCACTGAAAAAACCATAGGTTTCAAGCAGGTTATAGTTAGAAATTATCATTTAAAAAACCTTAGAAATTAATTAATTGAAAAAACCATAGGTTTCAGGGGTGTTATAGTTAGCTGGCATTTCAGATAAACAAAACCGTTGAAATGTCGTTATAGTAAGTTGTACTAACTGTAACTCTTGTGCCCACAATCCACTGGTGATGATGTCACATATTACATCATTATATATATATATATATATATATATATATATTACAACACTTTCTTCCCCTTCAAGGAAATGATGAGCCACACAAGCAACACCGTGCTTTCAAAGCATTTATTCGAGCAATTTTAGGCGATCCTGACGCGTTTCATTCCATCTTGTAACTCTTCTGAGCCGCAGCTTCACAGTTATGTGCGCTGATCCCCCTTCGCTCTATGTCAGTAAAGTCAATGAAATACTTGTGTTAAAATAAATCGCCTGCAGCTTACCGGAGTCCGATACAGTTCCCAAACGTCGACTGTTGTGATTCACAGATCTTTACGACACTTTGTAGAAGAAGGCTTCCGGTTAGCTATATCCCAAGCGACCACGTTGATGCAAGCTTCAGTCTTTACTTCACGGTGCAGCTGGAAATATTTAAATAAAAAAAAAATATATATATATATGTTTTAAGTGTGCTTAGAAAGAATTTACTATGCAGCGACAGTCTTTCTTCACTAGTATTAATCACGTGATATGGGAAGTTACCACCAGGGGGTGGTAACTTACACAGGTGCACTGCATTTAAAAATGGCTTGTGATTGTTTTATTCTTGCACTGCAGAGTGAGCAAGGGCATCCGTGCTCGAAACGCGTCGCTGGTATATGGCTTGTGAACTGCAATAAACAATATTTGCTTGCTAGATTGGTGGTCCGTTCTTCCTTCCTGTGGTTGGCGTGGAGGCTTTGACCGCGTACGCAGAGCTGGAGAGAGGGAATCCTGTGCTCTCATTTGTTTCCGGAAGAGGATTTGCTTCCGTAACGGACCCCTTCGCCTAAAGCTGACATCCGCTTTACAAATCACCTGGCTCGGATCTCTTTTGGGAAATACAGCGGATGTCCCCGTGTTTGCAGCTACTACATTCGCGAGTGTGGACGGCGGAAAAAACTTCACTGATTCGGGTCGGAGGACGCGAGACGGGGAGCAGCTTCTGCCACACACGAGCGGTGAGTGAAAATGCATATCGTATCACGGCGGCGCAGTTAATCAGCAGCGGCATTGCATCGGGACAGACACTACACGCTACTAGTGATCTGCCTAAAAGTTCTAACTCACATAGCCATCATGAATAATGACGAAATTGACAAATTGCAGGAAGAAGCCGCATCCACCATGTTCAGCGGGACTGTTAACCGTTTGGACAGATCACCGTCACGCAATGACATTAATACCACACAACAAAGAAACTTGCAACAGCTGTTTAAAGAACTTGAAAAACTCCGCAAGTCGGAATGCACCAAGTGGTGGGAGCACAAATCCCTGAGTAAATACGAAGAGGTGGGCCGAGTCCCTCGTGGGCTGCGTATTTTGCTAGCGCCCAGCTTCGACAAACCGGACCCGGCCATGCTACTTGAGTGGGGGGAGAGCAACCTGGCGGCTTCGATGAACTTGGTCTGCATATTAATTAAGTATGCCGCAAGTGACCGCCTGAAACTCTTAGACCAAATAAAAGCTCTAGAACTAGAAATTAATGCCCACCAAGACCAACAGGAAGTCCAGAAATTGACTGAGAAAATGACTGAGCGCCTTCGGAAACATGAAGAGAAGATAAAAGAGCGAAAGGCCTCCAAATTTGCACGGGACGCAGATGATTATAGCCAAGGTCACATTTTTACATTCTCCAGGAAGTACAATAATGCCAAGCGACAAGCTTATTCCAACAAGAAATCTGGGGAAGGTTCCAGCAACAGGGGCTTATCTGTTTCCACACAGCAAACCAGTTCTGGCAATGTAGCAACCTCTATATCTAACGATGAGAGCAATGATTCCACACCACTACAAAGCGACTATAGTAGTGATGCTTCATCTAGGGGCTCCTCCACGACAGATTTAAACTTACAAGGACTTGCGAGATTGAACTTACAGCAAGAAATGGACTTTGTAGTGGAGGAGAGACTTCAGACTCTGCGCTCATGGCAGCCCAATCAACAAGTAGACAAAGGCGAAACCAGCGCCGGAAGGCAAGAAAACGCAAGTGGAAGCAACGCCGGAGGGCAGCCACAGAAAAAGAAAAAGAAAACCTGGGGGAAACGTCGGTAGTGGACAACACTATCGTAAATTTATCCAACATCGTTTTGAACAAAGCAGAAGAGCAACTGCTCTCCCTAGGTCTTAACTTTTCACCAATACAAAGTTTCAATTATGCGATGACTTGAGTGGACTTATTTTGTTTTATACGCAAATTGAAGTTAAAAAAACATTTTGCTTTCAAAACCACTAAAACAACTGATGAAACAAACATCGCCAATCCTGTAAATAACTCAGATGGCACCGCTCTACTAAGCGCAGCAGACACTCATACTTTCTTGGACGCATATGACCTAACTACCAACTCTGATCCAATAGAAGCAGATTCGGATACAGCCACTCAAAACCGCCTGCGCAGAATATCTATTGAACAAATAGGGGCTGGTTTAAGTCCATTTCGCAGTAAGTCTAAATATATCCCCATGATGCCAAGAGACGCCGTGGACATATTCCATGACTGCGTTGTTAATGATGTGAAAAAGCTGTATATAAGATCAAACAACAAGTTTCGCAAAAAAGAAATACACAGAAGAAAGGCATTTGACGCACTAATGAAAAAATTAAGCAAGAACCATGAAATCGTCGTCAAAAAATCAGACAAGGGGGGCAACCTGGTGATCTGGCCTAAAGCAGACTATATCTTGGAGGCCAAACGACAGCTTGATGATTCTAGCTGCTACGAGAAAAGTTTGCAAAAAGATTATGAGAGTGCCAAAGCGAAACTGCACAAAATGCTAGGCCAGTGGAAGCGAGAGGGCCTCATCTCATCTGAAGAATTTAAATTTATGTGCATTGATCACCCTATATTGCCCTCCTTGTACCTCATACCAAAAATCCATAAGGCTGTTACACCTGTGCCCGGCAGACCTATTGTGTCTGCCATAGGAAGTGTGGGAGAAAAGGTGGGAGAATACATCGACTTCTTTCTCCAAGACTTTGTCAAGGAACTACCCAGTTTTGTAACAGACACTAGTGACTTTATTAAGAAAATTGAGAACATCACATGGAACACAGACATGTGGCTCATTTCTCTCGATGTGGAAGCGCTCTACACCAGCATAAATCATAAGCAAGGACTTTTGGCTGTAAAACACTTTTTATCCAAGCGCCCCATTGAATTATACGAACATAATAAGGTCATCATCAACTTAATGGACTGGTGTCTTCATCACAATTTCTTTTCTTTTGGCAAAGATATATTTAGGCAGCTTCGGGGTGTGGCGATGGGGGCCTGCTTCTCTCCCAGCTATGCGTGTTTACACGTAGGCTGGTGGGAGGAGCAGGTCCTCATGACACGCCACAAAGCCTGGATGGACACACATGTCATCAGTTTTTTACGTTATATTGACGACATTTTCATAGCTTGGCAAGGCACTAAGGCGGAAGCAATTGAATTTATAGATGATATTAATCAAAATAATCTCAATCTCAATTTTACCGCCCATGTAGAGAAAGAGAGAATTCAATTTCTAGATGTGGAAGTGTACATAGAAAATAACAAGGTCAACACTACCTTACACAGAAAAAAGACAGCGGGTACTGCCACATTACATTGTACCAGTATGCACCCTAGACATACCATCACAGGCATCCCTTACGGTGAAATGTTAAGGCTCAAAAGAATATGCAGCTCTAACTCTGACTTTGAATCATGCTTAAAGGACCTTAATTCCCGTCTTAAAGCTAGGGGATATTCAGAGGCACTGCTGAAAAAAGCCTACAAAAAATCTTTATCCCGTACAAGAGAAAGCCTATTTCCTGAGAATAACCCTGATATGGAGAATACTACCACCAGTAGGCCTTTAGATTCTGGCCCTCGCATGGTCACTACCTTTAGTAGGGAAGAAAAGAAAATCAGGGCCATCCTCAACAAAAATTGGCCAATAGTTTTAAGTGACCATATTCTCAATTCAGTATTACCTCCCGCTTCTTTAGTGACCTTTAGGAGAGCAAAAACTATGGGTAGCTACTTAGATACTGCTGCTCCTGAACTAAAAACTAAAGCAGCCTGGCTACGACCCTCTAGAGGGTTTTTTAAATGCTCCAGCTGTCGGGCATGCAAATTTGGCATGTCCACTACCCACTACACGACCCCATTCAGTTCTGAAGACAAACCTATACTGGGTAACTACTCATGCAAAACTGACTATGCCGTGTACGTTTTGGTATGTACCTGCGGACTTCGGTACGTGGGGAGTACCAAACTCCAGGTACACATGCGCATATTACAGCACCTACGAGCCATACTCCATAACGATCCGGCCTACCCGGTCGCTAGGCATTTCAATCACACCCACAGAAGAGATTTGTCTTGCTTTTCTTATTTTGTAATTGGCTCCGTACCTTTGTCCAGGAAAGGTGGCAATAGAGAGTTATTACTAAGGAAGTTGGAATCGAGATTTTTACTAGAGTTGGATAGCCGTTGGCCCAACGGGCTTAACAATATTGAAGAAATGCACCACTTTCTAGAATAATATTCCACCCTACATTTCTCTTCCAGCTTATAGTAACATCTTTGTAAGTTCATAGACATCTCAAGTTAGGTTCCCTATTTGTGATGTCTAGATATGTGTGCCCATTCCTTACCCAGTTATTCATTCATTTGTCTGTTAGATCACAAATTCTACATAAGTTAGGTTCCCTATTTATGTACTGATTAATCTGAATTTGTTTCTATCTCTGCCGTGTTGTAAATTTGGAGTATTCAAATTCTGTGTATAGATGTTAGCGCATTGACTTTTGCACTTTGTTAAGTACTTTATGTATCTACTATTTGCACATTTGCGCGACCTAACCACGTATTTATGACAATTTGATCTGTCCAATTTGATTGTATATATTGATATATTTGCTTATATTTGTAAATTTTGATACCCGTTTTTTAACACATTTTTAACACTTTTTCTACACTTTTGATACTACTTTTACCATTTATGACATCGATTGCCTATATGTATTTATGACCTATTTTAATTCAGGGCTCTGAATTTAGTTATATTTGCTGATTTGGCTTCCATTGTCTGGTGGTTTCGTGGCTCAATTTGTACTTCCATAGATGATTATTATGTTTTCGTCGCAATCAATATTTTTGCACTTTTTTGTCACATATGCACTTTATTATGGTCTACTTGCTGCTAAGATAACATTGCTATATTTTGCACACTTACGCTATGGTTCTGATGTTTTTGCACTTAGTAGATCCCGATCTCTATACAAGTAACATCTATGTACACACAATGTGTTATTTATGCAATGATAATAGTGAGAGATCTAGTAAATATGTGGATTTAACCAGTCATCTAGTGCATTTTAAAAACGTTGTTAAACAATCCAGGATTTAACCTGACATCTGCCCCCTTGTTTTAAGTGTGCTTAGAAAGAATTTACTATGCAGCGACAGTCTTTCTTCACTAGTATTAATCACGTGATATGGGACGTTACCACCAGGGGGTGGTAACTTACACAGGTGCACTGCATTTAAAAATGGCTTGTGATTGTTTTATTCTTGCACTGCAGCGTGAGCAAGGGCATCCGTGCTCGAAACGCGTCGCTGGTATATGGCTTGTGAACTGCAATAAACAATATTTGCTTGCTAGATTGGTGGTCCGTTCTTCCTTCCTGTGGTTGGCGTGGAGGCTTTGACCGCGTACGCAGAGCTGGAGAGAGGGAATCCTGTGCTCTCATATATATATATATATATATATATTCACTGAAAAAACCATAGGTTTCACAGCAGTTATAGTTAGGAATTAGCATTTAAAAAACCTATTAAATTCACTGAAAAAAACCATAGGTTTCACACCAGTTATAGTTAGGAATTTGCATTTAAAAAAACTATTAAATTCACTGGAAAAACCATAGGTTTCACGCCAGTTATAGTTAGCTGGAAATTTTACTGACATAAAACCATTGAAATTCCCACGTTATAGTTAGTTGGACTCACTATAACTTACGTGCCTGCAATGCACTGCTGATGACGTCACATATTACACCACTCATGACATGGTCAGTGACATCACTCATGACATCACTGTATATGATATGATATCACAATATATATTACCTACTGGCGACTGCCAGTAGGTAATATATATATATATATATATATATATATATATATATATATATATATATATATATATATATATATATATATATATATATATATATATATATATATATTTTTTTATTATTATTTTTTTTGGGCTAACATGCATTTGCACTTTACAATATGTCTGCCACTATTTTAACATATTGTTGGCTTAGTCCTCTTTCTATAACCGTTGAGAGGTGGAGATAAAATGGCGAGTTTTGTTATGCACATTGACACTGAGGAAGCCGTTTCACGGCGAAACGCGCTTGTCTTTGATGGGGTAACGGGGGTCTGTCAATAAATCACACAATCTTCAGCTTCGAGTGCCGTCTGCTTTCTTTGGATACAAGCGAGCGTGCAGCAGTATTACGCGGTTCACCACCGCGAGACGCCAGCACCCGGGACGTGGGCGGAGCGACGGCGGTGACCGTCCAGTGCAGCAAGCTAATTTGGCCGTTTGCCCCGAGGGAAAAAGAATCCATTACGGTGCCCGTATAGCGGAACCTGAAAGGACAAAGGAATTACGGAGGAACCTGTTTGCAGCCTGCCTAACCCGTGAGACCGCGGAGTGCCGTCGGCTGACGCGGACGTGCGGAGAGGGTAAGAGCCGCTTGCACCAGTACCCGGAAAAACATGTTTTTATAATTACTTTCCCTCTGTCCCGTTGTAAGCCCACTTGACAGACCCCCACACAACTTTAGTAACCCCGCTCTAAGAAATCGCTGACTTCAAAACACAGCGGTCAACGCTAGTGCCACGGACTCCCTTGACATCATGTCCCTGATTGTGGATAGGGAAAGAGAGGCGGATGATGTTTTTAAGAGCCTGAATACCGTGACAAAAAGACCAGAGACTCTAACATTGCCCCAAGCACCATTGAACAATTTACAAACCCTATTCCACCAGCTTGAGAAAATTCAAGAACGCGAGATAAGGAAGTGGTGGGAGGCTACATCGCTGCAAAGATATGTGGACTGTAATAGAGTCCCCAGAGTCTTACGCATCTTCACCATTCCTTCATACGAGAATCCAGATCCCCAGTTGCTGAAAGACTGGGCAGCATATACAGCTGATTCGAGTAAGGGCATGTTACTACTGCTCATAAAATATGCATGGAGCGATAGGGACAAAGCCCTCAATGAGATTCAGAAATTAGAAGACCTAATCGCAAAAGAAAAAGACACGAAGAATATTGAAGAATTACGCGCAACAATGCAAAAACGATTGAAAGAGTATGAGAACGGAATCAAGAAAAGGAAGCAAACGAAGTTCCAGAGGGACGAGCAAGATTACTTAACGGACAGAATACTTACTTTTGCGAAGAAATTCGACGCAACAAGGAAAAGGCTGGCTCAAGGAACCCAACGGGTGAATGCATATGTCACCTCAGAATCGGAAGTCTAGGCATCAGAAGACGAGTCGACCAGAACAAGTGGGAGACAGAACACGGGACCCATTCCAGCCGAGCCTTTTTTAGACGAATTTCAAGTCATGCAGGAGACATGACAACGTCCCCCACCCCAGAAGGCGAAAAAATCCACAAAAAAAGGAGGAAAACCAGACGGGGCAGAAGGGGCCGCACAAGATACAGCACCCATGGTGACCCGAAGCCGGGGCAGGAGGGGGAGACGTTAAAACAAGAGAACACCATAATAAACCTCTCTCAGAGAAAACTCACGATCCATGAAGAACGAGTACTGAGTAGAGAGATGACTTTCTGCCCAACAGCCAAATTTGACCCCGTAGAAACTAGAATTGACATCTTCAAGTTTGTACGAAAATTAAAACTGGACAAAATCTTTGCTAATCGCCCCCCACCAGATTCAGCAACAAGCACTGGTTCAACCAATGGAACAACAAATAATCTCATTGATGAAGACCTGCCCCTCCTTCAGATCACACACTCCCTGGCGGGCATGGAAGATTTGCCTAGCTCAAGTGAAGTACTTAGGAGGGAAGAGATCGCACAAAAAAGAGATCCGAGCAACCTTAAAAAGAAATCTAGATTCCTACCGCATGTAACCCACGACGCCATTGATGTCTTCAATGATGCGATTTTACAAGATCTGGACAAACTCGCTGCCAAAAAAGTGGAAATTTCTAGAAATAATTCCAACATCCCTAGCATGGAATGGCAAGCCATAAAATCGCTGAAGGAAGATAACTTGATAGAGATCAAACCCTCGGACAAGGGAGGGAACATAGTTATCTTTGACAAAGATCAATATAAACTAGAGGCACTTAGACAACTGGAAGATAGAGACTGCTATGAGGTGATCAACAAAAATGACTTTGAGAAATGTGTCTCGGAATATCATGGACTATTGAAAATGTGGCTAGATGAGGGCATGCTGAGTAAAAATGAACATGAATATCTGCACTGCGAACATCCGATTATTCCCACATTTTACCACCTGCCGAAGGTGCATAAAGATATCAAGCACCCACCAGGGAGACCAATCGTCTCATCGATAGGCAGTCTCTTGGAAGCAACCTCTAGATTCATCGATAACTATTTATCTCCATATGTCAAAGATCTTCCCTCTTTTGTAAGAGACACTCAAGACTTCCTAAGGATAATTGATGGGATACATTGGGACAACGACATGCTATTCATCACTCTAGATGTCGCAAATTTGTACACGTCCATAGGGCATCAAGATGGACTCCAAGCTATTGATTGGTTCTTGAAAATCTCGCGCCAGGATACTATCATTTTAGTAACAGAGCGCGCTACAAAAGCCTCTATAATAATAATAAAAAGAAAAACATGCAATTTCACCAACATAATCGCATGTTATTGAAAATGACTGAATTCTGTCTCTATAACAATATCTTTTTGTTCTCAGGTACATTATATCGCCAAATCAGGGGGACCGCCATGGGCACGTGCTTTGACCCCAGCTACCCGAACCTTTTCGTGGGTTGGTGGGAGAAGCACGTGGCCTGGGGGGGGACCAATGAACATTGTCTAGACCATATTATGGTCTGGACAAGATACATAGACGACTTGTTTGTCGTGTGGCGGGGTGACAGACCCTCGGCTGAGAGGTTTGTGACAACACTAAACGACAACAGTCTTAACCTGAGATTCACCAGCGAAATAAGTGAGAAGTCAGTCCACTATCTAGATCTTGAGGTGTTTGCGGCAGGAGGCAGTATTCAAACCAAACTCTACCGCAAACCGACGGCAGGAAATGCCGTCTTACACGCTGCCAGTCACCATCCCAAATCAATGGTGAAAAACATCCCTTATGGTGAACTGTTACGCATCAAACGGAATTGCTCTGAACATAGCGATTTCCTACAGGCGCAAGAAGCAGCGGTATCTAGATTTCAAGAACGGGGCTATTCTAAAACATCTTTACTAGTAGCCTCCAAAAAAGTGGAACAGAAAAACAGAAAAGATCTCCTGGTAAGCAAAAACCAAAACAAAGCTGTAGAGACAGAACCTGTAACAAGAATGATAACAACCTATAATATGAGGTCAAAAGAGCTGGTCCAAATCTTCAATAAAAATTGGCATATTCTGACTACAGATAACATCTTAAAGAACAGAATATCGCCCAGACCATTAATCATGTACAGGCGTTGTCAATCAATAGGTGACCACCTCACTAGGAGTCATTACACTGACCCCCCAAAACCGCCCAGATCAAAACCCATACATGGTTTTTTCCCCTGCATGCATTGCAAGGCATGCAAATATAGCCAGAAGAAGACCAAATATGAGGGTAGGCCAAACGATCCTCGACCAACAAGAAATATTACCAAGTTCCTGAATTGTAATTCGGAATTTGTTATATATTGTCTTGTCTGTCCGTGCTCCAAGAGGTATGTTGGTAGTACCATCAATCCAGCGAAGAAGCGCATCTTGGAGCACATGCGTGCCATCACCAACAGGGATAAAAACTATCCGGTGGCACGCCATTTCGAGACCCACCACAATAGTAACAGAGATCTACTGTCTTTCTACCTGATAGATCAATTGGGAAGGCAGGAAAGAGGTGGGGATAAGATCAGAACCCTCAGGGCTATGGAGTCAAGATACATCATCGACCTTCAAACCATGAAGCCGATAGGTCTTAATAATGATGAAGAACTCTGGGTACATCTGGATTGAATAATAAGGGGTTATCTGTAAAAGAATAGATTAGTAACATCTGAAACTGTAATAAGGTAACATCATCTGCTGTACTCTCCCCTACACGCAATGTTCATAGCATTATGAAATCTGTACATTTACATCAGGGAGTCTCATGCCCATACAGGGCTAGACGTACAAAAACAAAAACAAAAAATGCCCATCCAGGGCGTTATTAAGTAAATTGACTTACACAACATATATGCAAATAACACGAGAGAGAGACCAAATATACACGGTGCATATTAAAAGAATGTTGCTAACATGAAGGGCGGAGTATATATATAACTGCCAATAGTTGAATATGTAGTACTTCGTGTAGATTGTTTGCAGAAGACTCGCATTGCTACCAACTTGTGATATTCCAACATTTGAATGCATTTAAGGTTACATTTGCACTGTGCGTATATGTGTATATATATGAATTTATTCGGTCACATGTTTACACTCTCTTGTATTTGAGTAAGTCATCAAATACTTAAATGAATTACGTAGGGAGTTCTTCCCTTGTTGTTTTTAAATGCACGAGCACTTTATCAATTGCTATTTTCTCCCGTGTTTTATGGTGAACTAACATGCATTTGCACTTTACAATATGTCTGCCACTATTTTAACATATTGTTGGCTTAGTCCTCTTTCTATAACCGTTGAGAGGTGGAGATAAAATGGCGAGTTTTGTTATGCACATTGACACTGAGGAAGCCGTTTCACGGCGAAACGCGTTTGTCTTTGATGGGGTAACGGGGGTCTGTCAATAAATCACACAATCTTCAGCTTCGAGTGCCGTCTGCTTTCTTTGGATACAAGCGAGCGTGCAGCAATATATATATATATATATATATATATATATATATATATATATATATATATATATATATATATATATATATATATATATGAAGAAAGGTTCCTCCCCAGCCTGCTCTGCGCTCGCAGACACCGCCTCCACGCCAACAAGGAAGAGGACCGGACCAGCAAATTCAGCAAAGATGGTATTTTTATTTACAGATTAAAACAGAACCAGCGACGCGTTTCGGGCGGGAAGCCCTTGATCACGCTGCAACATGTTTGTAATCAATTATGCTTTTTTATAAGTGTATGCAGTGAAATAGACGCCACCCCCTGGTGACGCCCACCATGATCATGTGATTAATACTAAACAGTAACAACGCACTACCGCTGATACATAGTTGCCATTGCTGAATGAACATACAAGAATTCTTAACTGGTTAAATCCAGGAAACCATCAACATATATTCAATTACTAAAATATTATAGTACAATCCTTCAATGTTGAATTTCAGATAAAAAGATATATATCTGTTATGTGCAAAAAAGCAATCTAATACATTTAGCAGCAAGACTGTAAAGTGCGTGTACATAAAAGTGCATAAGTGATAAAAAATTGTGATAAAGTGCAAGAATTAGCGGAAACATATGGAACTACCACTGAAACAGTTATCAACAGTTAGGCATCATTTCTCAATGTTTAAATACAAGTTTTCATCATCCTAATCCATAATTATTTCTATTTGAAAGGTCAAATAGAAAAGGAAGAACCATTATTTCAAGAAGCTAAAAATAACAGTATGTATAAAAAGATTCATAATTCATATATATACATACCTACACACACCTCCACTCTCTTACCCACCACCCCAGATACCTAGCCCATTATATCAAAAGTGAATATTTCAATGGATTACGAATCCCTATGTGCTAGTAAAGAACAATGCAAAACAACACAAATGACACTGACTATGCACACACCCAACTTAAAAACCCTCACATACATATTTACAATGTGCAAATCTGTGAGATTCCATATATACACGTCCATGTGCAACACTAAGCCCCAGGTCAAAACAATATCAATATCAAAATTCTATACATGATTATCCACATAATAGTGAAATCACTGTACAATTAAAAGATAATACATATTGACTATCATTAAAATGTTGTACGTGATATGTGAATAGGACTGTATGAAAATTATGTATACATAATGATGCCTAGTGCCTAAAAATTGCCAGGTAAAGTGCATAAATGATGTCCCTGTGGGTGAGAATCGATGTGAATTTCACCAGTTGTAATTACAGAATAAGGGACATATATACGGGACTTCTAATAGGGAACCTAACTAGAAGAGCCCGAAATTAGAACACAGATATAGATAGAATCAGAAGCTGGCAAGGCCTAATAAATCTACAAAAAGTGATGCATCTCCTCAATATTATTGAGCCCGTTAGGCCAACGGCTATCGAGCTCCAATATATATTTAGATTCCATTTTTCTGAGTTGAGCCTCACGATCACCTCCTCGTCTAGATAATGGAACTGCCCCTATCACAAAATAGCTTAAACAACTTAGATCTT
Source organism: Lissotriton vulgaris (assembly GCF_964263255.1). Lineage (NCBI taxonomy): Eukaryota > Metazoa > Chordata > Amphibia > Caudata > Salamandridae > Lissotriton > Lissotriton vulgaris. The sequence goes on along the minus strand of NC_141685.1, from coordinate 436,908,822 downwards.
TGTTGTGCACTCGTTTAAAGTGACGGGCGACAGGGTAAGCGGGGTCACTATGCAAAATAGCCCTGAGATGCTGCAAAATTCGGGCGTGCACCTGGAGCTTAGTGCTTCCAACATATCTAAGCCCACAGGTGCACGTCAGAACGTATACAGCATGATCAGTCTTGCAGTTGTAGTTGCCATTGATGGTTTTGGCAACTTTACTGAACGGGGTGTTGTACTGGGTGGTAGTGACCCCAAACTTACAAGCCCTACAACTGGAGCATTTAAAGAAACCTCTGGACGGGCGAAGCCATGGGATTTTGGATTTTAATTCAGGTGCTGCTTTGTCCAGATGGTTGCCCATGGTTCTGGCTCGTCTGAACGTCACTGTAGGAGAAGAGGGCAACCTAGTGTTGAGAATGTGGTCGCTCATGATAATCGGCCAGTGTTTGTTCAGAATTGCCCTAATTTTTCTGTCTTCTCTACTAAAAGTGGTGATCAGACGTGGGCACTCCAGTTGGGGTGTAGTAGTGGGAGGAGGTTCAATTTCCAAAAGGGAGTCAGGGAAGAGACTCTCCCTAGATCTAGACAGGGATTTGTTTACTGCTGTATTTAATATCCGCTCGGAGTAACCTCTAGCCCTCAATCTGGCCAAGAGTTCTTCCAAGCAGGCATCAAAATCCGAAGGAGAGCTGCAAATTCTCTTTAATCTGAGGATTTCCCCATAGGGGATTCCCGAGATTGTGTGTCTAGGATGCATGCTGGAGGCATGCAATGTGGCGTTGCCAGCCGTCTGTTTTCTGTGGAGGGTGGTGTTAACTATTCCATTAGAGACATACACCTCCACATCCAAAAATTGGATACGATTTTCACTGATGTTAGCCGTAAAGTGAAGATTAAGCGAATTATCGTTGATGTCATCAATAAATCGCAAAGCTTCCTGTTTGCTACCCTTCCAGATGATGAAGATATCATCTATGTATCTTAAGAAGTATCTAACGTGATTGTCCATCCATGTCCTGTGGCGCACATTGAGGACCTGCTCCTCCCACCAGCCAACGTGCAAGCACGCATAGCTGGGAGAGAAGCAGGCCCCCATCGCCACGCCCCTTAGTTGCTTATAAATTTCCTTTCCAAATGAAAAGAAATTGTTGTTGAGGCACCATTTTATTAACCCCACAATCACCTTATTGTGTTCATAGTAATGGATGGGTCTACTGGAAAGGTAGTGTTGTACAGCTGCTAACCCCTTGTCGTGATCTATGCTGGTATACAGCGATTCCACGTCAAGCGAAATTAAAAGCATATCATTTTCCCATTCAAGTGTAGATATTTTAGATATAAAATCACTAGTGTCTCGAGTGAAACTGGGAAGTTGCTTGACAAAGTCTTGTAAAAAGTAATCAATATATTCTCCCGCTTTCTCTCCTGCACTTCCAATGGCTGAGACTATCGGCCTGCCTGGTATTGGTTGTATGGATTTGTGCACTTTAGGGATGAGATAAAGAGAGGGAAGAATTGGAAAGTTCACATACATGTATTTGTGTTCTTCTGACGAGATGAGACCTTCCCTCTTCCATTGATTTAAAGACTTGTGTAAACTGGATATCGCTTTGTCGTATTCTTTTTGGGTGCTTTTTATATAGCAAGCCGGGTCTTCTAGTTGGCGTTTGGCTTCATTGATGTAATCTGTTTTAGGCCAAAGTACCAAATTGCCCCCCTTGTCCGACCTTTTGATCACTATGTCCGGGTTACCTTCAAGTTTTTTCATTAGTTTATTGTAAGCCATCCTGGTGTATGTCTCTTTTTTACCACGTTTATTGTTGGTTTCTGTGTACAGTTTTTTAATGTCATTTGTGACGCAATCGTGAAAGATGTCGATCACGTCCCTTGGCATTAGTGGTATGAATTTAGATTTGCTAGTAAAAGGACTCAACCCTGCCCCTTTAGGAAGAATAGGAATATGTCTAAGACGATCTTGAGTAGAGATTTCTGCTTCAGGTTCTAAGTCGTCATTTGTATTCAGTAAGTCATTGGCATCAAGGAAAACATGTGTATCAGACGCCCTTAATGAAATACTATCATTTTCTCTCACAATTTCATCTTGGGCATCTGAATCCTTAGCTTTTTGTAAGGCAAAGTGCTTCTTTAGTTTAAGTTTCCTTATAAAGCAGAAGACATCTACTCTAGTGGTAGTGTAATCAAATTGTTGAATTGGAGAAAAATTTAAACCCAATGAAAGTAATTGCTCTTCCGCTTTATCAAGGACCACGTTTGAGAGATTGATGATGGTATTGTTTTTCATCGTCGTCTCCCCCATGTTTTTTTCTTTTTCTTTTGCTGAAGTTGTTCCCCGGCTTTGTTTCCTTGTGCGTCGTCGTTCTTTCCTCCGTTTATTCCTCCTTTGTTTGGTTGTGAGTTGTTCTGCCATGATCTCAGAGTTTGGAGCCTCTCGTCTACCACAAAATCCATTTCTTGCTGGATATTCAATGTTTCCAGTCCATTTAAGTTTAAATCACTATTGGTGGAGCCAGACGATAGTGATTCCATGCTGGACGCACTTGTTATTAAAGAGTCCGTAGACTGCATCATTCCGTTAGTATTGGTAGCATTAGATGTGGTAGGGCCAGAGCTGCCTGCTGGCAAGGTGCTGTTGGGATTGGAAGTAGAAGCATTCTTCTTTTTGGTATAGGCTTGTCTTTTAGCCGAGTTGTACTTCTTGGAAAAGGTAAAAATCCTCCCCAATCGATAATCATCTGCATCACGAGCAAATTTTGTAGCCTTGCGAGTTTTTATTTTTTCTTCGTGTTTACGCAATTGCTCATTCATGTTGTCTGTAAGTTTTTTGGTTTCTACGGCATTTTGACAGGCGTCAATTTCTAATTCCAAAGCTTTGATTTTTTCTAGCAGTTTGGCTCGGTCACTGGCGGCATACTTGATTAGTATACATACTAAATTCATCGATGCAGCCAGGTTACTCTCGCCCCACTCTTGAAGCATGGCTGGGTCTGGATTATCGAAGCTGGGAGCCAGTAAAATCCTGAGTCCTCGTGGTACACGCCCCACTTCCTCGTATTTACTAAGGGATTTATGCTCCCACCACTTAGTGCATTCCGCTTTGCGCAATTTGACTAGTTCTTTAAACAACTGCTTTAAATCTTTCGTTTGTGATATTGTTTACCTGCAGTTTCAAACCTGGGATTTCTGAAAAGAGGTTCAACTGTGACGGAGACAAAGGACAGTGCCCGTACTCCCCCGTCAAGTCAGGGTTGCCTTTGAGCAAAAACCAGTTGCTGGGAGAGGTTTTTGAGGCGGTCCGAGGTTGCTCCCAAAAATCTTGGATAACTTCAACTTCACCAGAAATCTCTCGGACTCTTAGAAGCGGGTCCTGCCGCACGCTCCTGGTCTGCGTGCTAAAACATGAAAACAAACGGCAAATTCTTTTACAAGCAACCAAAAGGACACAGCGACAATTGCCAGAAAGACCGTTTACTGACAGTAAAACACCAGGCATAATGCATTTCGACACTTAGGTCTTCTTCAGATGCCTATGGAGTCGGAAATGGGTTCCACCCTCACTTATACCTCCTTGGCTCCTCCCATTTTTGTGGAGTACAGCTAGCCCCAGTCAAGAAAGCATAGTCTCTCTTTCTGTAGTCCGATGTACTGGACTACACCTCCCAGAAGTCCAAAGGTGAATTCTGACTTCGATGGTCCTCTGATGGCTTGATATTGCTGCTGTGAATGCCTTGTAGAGGTCAGTGCTGTTTTCTCAAATTTTCGCCAGATACGATGAAAAGCCGGCCTCTCTCGCGTCCCCAGACGCTTCGCCTCAATAACTGCTCCCAACCGGGTCACATAGACAAAGGACAGCGCCCGTACTCCCCTGTCAAATCCATGTTGCCTTTGAGAAAAAAACACTTGCTGGTAGGTCTTTTTCGAGGCGGTCCGAAGTTGCTCCCAATACCTTGGATAACTTCAACTTCACCAGAAATCTCTCGGACTCTTAGAAGCGGGTCCTTCCGCACGCTCAATGTCTGCGTGCTAACACATGAAAACAAATGGCAACTTCTTTTACAAGCAACCAAAAGGATACAGCGGGGATTGCCAGAAAGACCGTTTACTGACAGTAAAACACCAGGCATAATGCATTTCGACACTTAGGTCTTCTTCAGATGCCTATGAGTCGGAAATGGGTTCCACCCTCACTTATAGCTCCTTGGCTCCTCCCATTTTCGTGGAGTACAGCTGGCCCCAGTCAAGAAAGCATAGTCTCTCTTTCTGTAGTCCGATGTACTGGACTACACCTCCCAGAAGTCCAAAGGTGAATTCTGACTTCAATGGGGCTCTGATGGCTTGATATTGCTGCTGTGAATGCCTTGTAGAGGTGGGTGCTGTTTTCCCAAATTTTCGCCAGATACGATGAAAAGCCGGTCTCTTCCGCGTCCCCAGACGCTTCGCCTCAATAACTGCTCCCAACCAGGTCACGGTGTGTGTGTGTGTGTGCTTTCTATTTATCTGCCCGTCGTCATGCATCAAATCGAGCGGCGCGTCCTTGTGTACGGACTAAGCAATGTACGTAATTTCACCACAAACACCTGGTAAAACCGGACGGAAGACAATGCTTATCAGAAAGCTGATTAGGATTCCTTTATTGGCATGCTATCCTGAAGCGTTTCGGCTGACCTGCAGCCTTGTTCATGGATAAAGAAGCGCCATTTTGTTATTATTTTCTAAACTGGTTGCTACAAGACGTGTCATCATGAGTGAAAACAGACTACATGATTGCTCGCAACAATTCGCCATTGCATGGATTTCATATTATATGTCCATCAAATTAAGTAATTTCATTTACCGAAAAATTAATAGCATAGTACATTCTAAAGTGACCATGGGTTGAATTAGACACATAATTTAACAGTAATAAATTGCACGGCGGCTGTATTATTCATAGTGCTGAGTGCAAATCCTCTATTAAAACATTATCTAGCTTATCATTATTACATCATTATAAAAATAGGCACTACGCATTTAGCACTAACCTATGCAGCCCCAGCGGGCTTACCCAATTGAAAATATTTGCCAGATATGTCATTGCTACGTGTTACAAGAACAAGCCCGAGTGAAGACAGACTACCTAACTGCTCACAATAATTCACCATAGCATGAATTACATATTATATGTACATCAAATAAAATAATTTTATTTTCAGAAAAACTCATAGCACAGTAAACCATTCTAAATTGGCCATAGGTTGCATTGAACACATAACAATACTAAATTGCACCACAGCGGCTGTATAATTCATATTGCTAAGTGCAAATATTAAAACATTATCTTACTCATCATATTCACATTATTGTGAAACTAGGCATTATGCAATTAACGCTAACCTATACAGCCCAAGTGGGCTTAATAAATGCAGCATATTTATCGAATATGTCATTGCTACGTGTTAAAAAATCAAGCCTGAGTGGGCAGGCACCTCTGGTGCTAACTTTCTTTGTAGTGTCTTTACTAATAAGTGATAATATGTAAAGTGCAAATTGTGAAAACAAATATCATAAAATACAATGAAAAACAACCAAAACCAACTTCAATTGTTTGGGAGGAGTCACAATTTCAGTTTGCCTAGTGTTGATGTAAAACAGACTTCCGTTAGATGGGAAATGTCACTGTATACATTTCACAGATGTATGTGCAAATCTTCATCAATATTGAGGTCCCTTGGATCTTTGCATTCATCTCTATTTTGTATTTGCATTTGAGTTGTCTCAGCTGTTTCTCTCTCTCTAGCTCCTCCTCCAAAATTTACAGCAATTGCATCCACCACATAATACGTTAAACCTGACACTACACTTCCATGTACTTCTTCAAAGTGCTGAGTTACCAGGTATGCTCTGTCCCAGTTTCTAATGGTTCTTAGGTGCTGGAGACAACCCAAACAACCCACTCCTTTCCTGAAGACCTCAGGAAACGTTTCCACTCATACATTATCACAAGTTGCAATCATCCCTACTTTGGGGACATCTCTGACCCTCAACAGGGGAATCCTCATTAGTGAGATTATAAAGTGCGTAGCCTTTTCTTTCCTACCACTGTCAAACATTGTCAGAGATCTCCCCCTTTGTCTCTGTACTGAAGTTCCACAACAGAGAATTTTCATTAGATTTTCTCCAACTTGGAAGAGTAATTAAAGCCAGTATATTAATGCATGTCTGTTCAATCTTCAGGGAACTATTGTGATGGCAAATCAGGCATCGGTTCTGTACGATGAGAATGAGTGGAAAACCCCTGACATCTTTAACCCGGAACATTTCCTGGAAAATGGCAAATTTAAGAAGCCTGATGCTTTTCTGCCTTTCTTGATTGGTAAGATGGAAATCATTGGTTTATGTGCTGAGTGGTAAAACGTGTACTATTCTGTATATTCCATGCCCTGTATGTCTCAGAAGGGATCTGGAATGGTGAAAGAGAATGATGTAATACATGATGGGAGAGATTTGGTGTTAGAGGGAGGATGAAGCCTATACTGAGGTATCTGCTTTTGTTAAAACCTAAGGCCCTAGCATGAAAAAAACATATCTCCTACCTCAGTAGTTCCAGACTATACTGACTTCTAATTACAATACATACCTTCCCAATATTTTGGCAATACATTATTTCTGCAAAAACATCGATGACGATTTGTTAAGTACTTAATTACAGTGCGACACAATCAAAGTGAACTATGTATCATCAGTCACCACTAGGAACTAATGTTCAATGTGATAAAATCATATTCCAAAACACCTTTTGCAAAAATAATTTTTTCAAAACATAATTTACATTAACATAATTTTTCTATTTTCCATAAATTGCGACCTATTTTAACCTCTTTTTAACTCTTTTGCTGCTAAGCCTTTTCCTGCTAGAATGCTAAACCCTTGTTTTGCTATTTGGAGTACTTAAATGTTAACGCCTTCATAACTTTTCCACGTAAGGTATTTTCCCAAAATGTGTGTAATTTTTCCAGCAACCATGGGATGCTAAAGGTACCCAGGATTTTTGGATATATGTTGATGGAGCTGCATGAGAAAGCATATTTTTTTTCTAAAAATTTAATAAACAAAAGGTTTGGTCTACTATCATCCCCATCTACCCAGCTTTCCAAAGCAAGTACAGTTGCATGAAAAAACACATATTTACCACAGTTTCTGCATTTTATCCCAAAGGTAGTTCATTTTTCCGCTTTTTTTGGTTCCTACCTACTTGCAGTTTTTTTGGGTGGAAACAGGTGCAAAATCCATGGGTGAGCCCAGAAAGCTGTACATGCCCGAACAGAAAACAACATTTTGAATTTAGCAAGGGGTAGTTTTTGTAGCTTTCTCATGGTTTTCTCAAGGAAACTAACGATTCAAATATAAAAATAAGGAAAATGGATTAGGAAAAAAACAGCCCTTTGGGACAACATTTTTATCTGTAACTTCTTGTCACAGTGGCTAATTTACAAAATCAATACACTGTTACGTCTGACAGACCTTTTTGGTCCAGCTGATATACAATGTTTGTAGATTCTCTAAAAACACATGATACCCAGAACCAACAACTGAGCTGTACCTAAGAGTGATTTTATATTATGTACCGACGACATAGCAATTTACATGATGAAATGTAAAGAATGAAAAATGGGTGTGAAGGAAACAAATGTATTTCTGAACCGTACACAAGAAATTGTGATTAGGAACAGGGAATATTTGTGTACCTTTGAATTTGTGGTTATCCTTAATGTCATCAGATTCAGAGGGCATTTTGCAAAAAATCTGTCTTTCTTGCACACTGGCTTTGATTTGTAAAGTACAAATGTAGAGAAATTAAATTAGTAATAACTACTGTTGTGTATTCCTGCACGTCACCAGATAGAACCGTCACCCCACTTGTGTAGCAGGGCTTGGTGCCAATGACACAAAATGCAACTAGAAAACGTCATATTTCACCCAGCAAAATCAATGTTTTTGTTTGATTACAATGTAGGTGGCTGCAGATTCTAGGCCCTAACTCTGCGCTACTGAGAGAAACCTATTAATCCCAGACATTTTTGAAAACTAAACACCTGGGGGAGTCCAGAGTCGAGCGGCTTGCTTAGATGTCACAAAGATTTAGTACAGAGAAAAAAGTAGAGTTATAAGTAGCATATCTAAACATAACACTGAATTCCACCAGTTATATATAAACAACATAATATACCTACACAGCTTTGAGGTACTGCTTATGGCATCACATATTACTAAACTAATTATATCTGAAAACTATGGTGGTGCAAGTTATATTTGGGTCATTTACATACAACTGGTGAATTTCAGTGGGTTTTACGGCTTTAAAACTTTGTTTTTGCAGTGAATTTCAAAGGTTTTTCAATGCAAGTTAAAATTTTACCACGTTACTTATGTATAACTCCTCTTTAACCTTTGATTTTTTTTCAGTAAATTCATACGTATATACAAACATATGTTAATTTTAAAAAGTGTGTTTTTAGAACTAAATACAATTAGCCTAAATTCTCTTTTTTGTCAAAGTATGCTGTATTAAACCGATAAAATATGTTAAGTGATAACAAAGTTATTGTAAAAGATGTTTTTTTATAAATTATGTTATCACCTTCTACATCCTAGGCCTGATCCCAATGACCTTGGCACTTCCATGGTAGTGCCCTTCTTTAATATGTAGTTAGTGAAATTACACATGTTTCTTGAATGCCTGACTGTGGCTACTCTCCTACTTCATGCAATGCCTCTTTCAATTATGACTGTTCAGCTCACAAAGATTTAATGAGTGCATGCATTTCATAACAGTAACAGGGAATGAGACTATAAATAATTATATATGAAAATTAACACTGTATGGCAAGCAATGCAGGTGGTGATTATAGGAGCCGGATTATTGTAGTATATGTAAACAAAGTTGAATAAAGATGCCATGTCCATAGCAGCTCTTTTTCATCTTTCACTTAATTGTATTTTGTCTGCTTTGTTTTAGGAAGCCGTGTCTGTCTTGGAGAACAGTTGGCCAAAATGGAGCTCTTCCTCTACTTCACCACTCTTCTCCAAAAGTTCAGCTTTAAGGCACCCAAAGATGCCCAATTAAATGTTTCTAAAGTCACAGTTGGAATCACACTTTCTCCACTTCCTTACAAGATTTGTGCTATTCCTCGCTGCTAAAAGCCTTGAAATTAATCCATTCAATAATCTTTTTTTTAGTTTTTATGCTATTGCACCTGGATTCTAAGTGAAGATTACCATATTTCAACATGGCAGTTGTAATGATAGCAGAGCTGTACTCATCAATTTAGAGAGGTTAAAACATTTGTGTAAATCTAGCTTTCTTACTGTTTCTTAAGTCATACCTGAAAGTTTATAACCAGAAAAATACAATCAGAAAACAATATATGTAAACTGATTAGCCCTTACAATTTTAGTATATTAAAATCCAATTAATATGTATTTGACCAAATGAGTTATATGGTTTTTGTAACAACTGAGAAAATAGCAAAAAACTATTATAGAAATATTCCACTTAGTTAAGTTTTGGATACAAATATACATATCTCTTAATTTTGCAACCAGTGCTTCACCCAGCTAATAATACAATCAATCAAACTTATCTTTGAAGTGTATTTGATGAACTTCCTCCTTGCTCTCCAAACTTCACAATTTTCTGCTAGCTTCTCTGACTGGTAAAGTACAGGCGTTGTTCTTAAAAAAGAGCTATCACTTTCAGAAATATCAGTAGGCGACTTATAGCGCTTTTTTGTTGTGTGTGTGTATAAATATTAGTGAGCTAAGAATATAGTTTACGCACTAGAAAAGGAATAATGATGTGAACAAATACAGGCCACTAGCATACACACATGCTGCCTCTACTGCCCGCTGGTGTGTGGTACAGATAAACAAAATCTGGGCTTCAAAATAAATATTTTAAACAATGTAACTGAAATAGGTAAGTTATTTCGAAGACATCATGCAAGATATCTTGCAGCAGTTTCTACTGCCCTTCATTATTGTAATATCATTAAACACATCTTCTTCAAGTATCCTTTATAAAAAATATTTTCATTTATAGATTTTGAGCAAGTGTTTTGCTTCCATCTCAAATTTCCTCTTATCCAATTTTTAAGTGACACAACTGCCTTCTCTTGCATTGCATTTTTCTTGATGGACTGGTAGCTCTTGTCCAAAAGCTATACAATGTTCTCCTATGCTCTCCCACTCAAGGCACAATCATGGCTGTCATTTAGTGGTCAGCAGGGATTGCTGCTGCAACCTCTGGCTTGCCCCTTGTGACATATGGCACAACCTTTGCGACTCCCTGACCTCAGAGGTAGCAAAGTCAAGGCTAAGGGCAGAAAGTAAACATTGTCCTGTTTACTTTCTGCAGCTCCCACTACGACCTGGGACATTAAACGTTTGGTTTTGGAAAACACAGTGCAATGCATGTTCTCTTGAATAAATTAAAACATTTTTTTTAAATAATGCCCATTTCTCACTTATTTTCTTTGAGGTGAATACATGGAAAATTATGTGTTTGAATTAAAACCTCACCTCTGTGTTTGCATGAGAGATATGCCTCACGTGATTGTGGGTTTCTGGTAGAAGGGGGTTTAAAAGCCTCCTCAAGCAGCAATCATAATCTTTGTCAGGGTGAAGCACAAGAAAACCCCCAAAATAACCTGGAGGCTTGACACAGAGCAGTCAGGCTGAACTTGTAGGCAATGTGTAAAAATTTATGCTGCACTTTAACCAGTAATAAAGTGGAAACACAAGACAAAAAAAACCCTAACCAATTTACATAAATAGAGCAAATTGTAAAAAATAAATTACCACAAAAACTACAACAATGTAATCAGTAGAACCAGAGCTAGATTTTGTAAAGAGTTTGTGAATCTAGCTCCAAAAAGCCCAAAGCGCCACTCACGGCTATTTGGGCATGTGAGATCGGGAGAAAGTCACAAGTTCAGGTGGACCAGAATGGAGCAATAGTAGGATAGATGGACCAGGTTAGTCCCGCTGAAAAGGTACCTTCTCAAAAGAATTCTTGGAAACCCTTTCTTCCCTCAACTTCGTCCCTCACGTTCATACCCCCACCCATACTCAGGGACACATCCTTGATCAGATCTGGTCCCTGAACTGCCCAGTATCCTCTCTGTCTATCTCTCCTTGCACCTGGTCCGACCACTTCCTGATCTCATTTTCCCTACCTTTTAGCCCAGCCCCCAAGTCCTCTCTTCCCAAAAACATCTGGGCCCGCTCCTGGAAGCACGTAGATGTGGCCTCTCTGTCCGCCATTCTCTCTGCGTCCAGCCCCGACTTTTACGGCCTCTCGTCTTCCGCGCAAGCCGTCTCCCTTAATGCATGGCTTCGAGTAGGCTGCGACTCTGTCGCCCCCCTAAGGCGGGTGTCATCCAGACGCACTAACGACGCAAACCGCTGGTTTAACACCTTAGCTGCGTGTAAACATTTCTCCCCAGTGCTGCGCTGTCCATTAGAACTAGTGCTGAATGGACGTTCAATGGTCGTGCGCAGCACTGGGGAGGTAGCGCTGCTGACGACCATTGGCCGTCAGCAGCACTTAAGGGGTTAAGGACGAAGTCAAGGCTCTAAAACTCAGGGTTCGTCGTGCGGAGCGGACCTGGAGGCGGGATTATTGGCTGAACCGTAAAAACCATTATGCCACCCTTCTGGCCTTGTACAAAAAATTAATCTTGGCGACCAAGATTGCCTATTTTTCATCTAAAATCCTAACTGCCGAAAATCAGCCCAGAGAAATTTTCTCTATTGTGCATGATCTTGCCTACTCTGACCGTATTACCCTTAAACCAGCCCCTTCCCAGTCCTTATGTGATTCCCTCAACTCCTTTTTCCTAGACAAAATCTCCAATATCAAAGCAAAAATCCCCCCCCCCTCTTCCTCCTTTGTAGACCCCCAGAGACACCAGTTTTGGCTCGCCTTGATTCCTTGCCCCCTCTTACAAAAGAATCCTTCTTCTCCCTCCTGCCCTTGGTTAAATCAGGTTCCCCACTAGACCCCTGCCCTGCTCACATCCTGAAACAGATCTTTTCTGCCTGTGTCTTGCCCCCTCTTAATTTTCTTAATAGCTCACTGTCACAGGGCATTGTCATTCCATCTCTCAAATCGGCCGTTATCCTTCCTATTCTCAAAAAACCTGGTGCCGACCCTTCCGCTCTTGTAAACTATCGTCCCATATCATTACTGCCCTTTCTGGGGAAGGTTCTAGAGCGCCATGTGACCAGAGCGCTTGGCACCTTTGTGGAGGAGAACAGGGTATTAGCCCCCCGTCAGGCGGGCTTCCGCCCCGCCCACTCCACGGAGTCTGTAGTGTTGTCGGTCCTTGACAACCTCAGAGAGGGCATGGACACCAACCACCCCCAGGCCCTGGTCCTCCTCGATCTCTCCACCGCCTTTGACACGGTTGACCATTCCATCTTACTGTCCCGTGTCAGGGCGGCGGGGATTGGAGGTTCAGCCTTGGTCTGGCTGTCCTCCTTCCTGAGGGACCGCACCCAGGCTGTTCGCCTGGGCGACTATTCGGCAGACTTCCGTGCAGTTCAATGCAGAGTCCCCCAGGGCTCCTCCCTTTCCCCTCTGTTATTTAATTTGTACATCGCCCCTCCTCATTTTTGCCCTTCAACAGATGGAGGTCTCCGTCTACAATTACGCGGATGACCTCCAGCTCATTTTTTCTTTATCCACATCCCCCGAGTCCATGTCCAACTTCCAATCGGTGATGCTCTTCATCCAGGACTGGATGAACTACAACCACCTGAAGTTAAACCCCGACAAAACGGAGCTGGTTCTGACAGGTGGTTGCTCCAGTCCCTGGACCCCTCTCTTCTGGCCCCCCTCCTTGGGTCCTCCTCCTCTCCTTTCTTCTTGGTTTCAAACTAAGCGACCAACTCACTCTTCACTCCCAAGTTAGTTCTGTTGTGTCCTCTTCTTTTCTTTCACTTCGTACTATTCGCAAAGTTTCTCGCTTTTTCTCCTTCACTGCCCTTAAGCTCATAGTCCTGGCGATGGTAACCTCCCGCCTGGACTATGGCAATGCCCTCTACTGTGGCATGCCCGCCTATAGCATGCGACGACTCCAGTTGGTCCAAAACCAGGCGGCTCGCCTGGTCTTCAATCTGGCCAAATCCCATCACGTCACTCCCCTCCTCAAGTCCCTACACTGGCTCCCTATCCGAGAACGAGCCCAGTTCAAGTTGGGCTGCATAACCTTTCAGGCCCGGGCTGGCGCAGCTCCTGCCTTCATCTCCTCTGAAATTAAACCCTACGTCCCCGTCAGGGAGCTACGCTCATCCGCCCAACAACTGCTCACAGTTCCTCGCTTTAAACGCAAAAAGTGGGGTGGCTCGAAATTTTCTACCCTCGCCCCTGCTTTTTGGAACTCTCTCCCTGCTCACCTCAGATTCTGCGCCCAATACACACTCTTCCGCAAAGCCTTAAAAACGTTTCTCTTTTCTCAAGCCTTTTCCTCATAAACTGCTTCTCTCCACCTTCCTTGCCTCCTGCCCTCCTGGGCTCAGTACCCGATAGCGCCATGAAACCGCCAGGTGTACGTACGCTCTATAAATATTTTTAAACTCAAACTCAGTCCAGCACAAAGAGTCTGATTCGTGGTGGAGGAGCAGAGGAGTGTCGCTGAGGGTTGCCAATGGAACAAAAAGAGCAGGCCGGGTGTTGTTGCTATAGTGCAAAGATACTATTGTCATTGCGAGTGGTCAGGCTGGAGTTTCATGGTGGTGTTCCCTGTGAGCAGTTGATGCTGCAGCGCGAAGAGTCTGACTGATGGAATTTGCTGGACTGTGCAAGTAACTAGGATTCAACACCAACAGGCCAATTTGCAGTCGCAAAGAGCCCTAAAACTTCAATTCACCCTCTATTCAATTCACCAAACATCTGTCCAGTTTCATGGAGATGAACATCTGTCTGGATGTGGCTCAGTTTGGCTTCAGGCTGGGACATGGCACTGAGTCAGCATTGGTTGTAGTTTTGGATGACCTACGTTCGCGTGTCGACCTTGGTCGGGCAGCCTTTTTAGTGCTGCTCGATATGTCGGCCCCGTTCGATACGGTCAGCCACGCCATCCTGGTCAACAGACTGGAGGAAATCGGGGTGGCCGGCCTGGCCCGGAACTGGCTGGTCTCCTATCTCGGTGATAGACATCAGGTGGTAGCCCTGCCACCCTACAGATCTGTCATCAAAAAAGTGGGACAGGGCGTACCACAAGGGTCAGCCATCAGTCCTATTTTATTTAATTTGTATCTCCGCCCTCTGGCCAGGTTGATCAAGTCCTTTGGTATAGCAGTCACAAACTACGCTGATGACGCGCAGCTCATTTTCTCTTTTGAAGGTAGGGATGCAGTATCACAGGAGACCTTCCACCGCTGTATGACAGCCACTGCGGAATGGCTTCGTCAAAACTCCCTGCAATTGAACAGCTCCAAAACTGAGGTACGGCATTGTTCTTTGGATCGTACCCCACTGCCTCTGCCGACGGATTTCTGGCCGTCTCCCTCCCAGGGTACTGCTATGGCGGAAGATTCTGTTCGGAATCTGGGTGTGATGTTTGGAGCTAATCTACAGCTGGATGTGTTTGTGAATAAAACAGTGGCCACCTGCATGATGTTGCTTCGCACATTATGCAAGATACTCCCTATGCTCCCGGTCCACGCCTGCCCAGAGGTAGTGCGTAGTATCATCTTAAGCAGGCTTGACTACTGCAACGCACTACTTCTGGGGGCGTCAGCCACTCTGGTTGGCAAACTGCAGCGAGTACAGAACATGGCTGCTAAGCTGGCTCTCTCACGGCTGCGCTCTGACTCTTCTTCTCTGGCGCTTTCTGATCTTCATTGGCTGCCAATCTACCAGCGCATCCATTTCAAAGCTGCATGCTTGATTTTTAGGGCCCTTCTTGGACAGGGGCCTGTTTTGCTGCAGAAGCTTTTCTCATGGTACATGCCGGCCAGAGCGCTACGTTCTTCATCAGCATGCCTGGTTGCAGTTCCCAAGATTGTGAGGACTCGGATGGGCGGGCGCGCCTTTAGATTTACTGCGGCTAAACTGTGGAATTCTTTACCTTTTACTCTGAGAATCGTCGAGGATCTTTCCTCCTTCAAAAAAGGTTTAAAAACATATCTCTTTCCTAGGACAGTGTAATTGCCACAACAGCATAACATCACATATGGTGTTCTAAGAGTCAAAGCGCCAAGATACCCTTTGGGTGACAGTACGCACAGTACAAGTAGGCGATACATACATACATACATGAGATCACACCAACAGTCCAGGACCTAAGAGGCATCACTTGGGGATCAGGCTGGTCCTCCAGCTGGATCTGGCTGTTGGTGCAGATAGATGGGAGGCTGTTATGTCCCTGTGGCTTATAACAGGAGGCCTTGGAGTCACTCTGGGAGTTTTGGGTTCAGGTGCAGATCCAAATCCCTCTTACTCAGGCAGGAGGGAAGCAGGTCAGCAGGTCAGCAGCCCAGCAAGGGAATAGTGCAGCAAAGCAGCAGTCCAGCAGAGTTGCAGTCCTTTCAGCAGCCCAGCAGTCTTTCTTCCTGGTAGAGTTTCCACAGGTCCAGAAGTGTACTGAAGATGTGGGGTCTGAGGTTCAACATTTATACATGGTGCTCACGTTGAAGTGGAGGAAGCTTCTAGAGGTTTTCACGCCCTGGAGGAATCAGGCAACCCCTTCCTCCCTGCCCTGAACCCAGCTTGTCTAGGGTCAAAATAGATTTGTGAAAAGCCCTTTGTGAAGGTGGTCAGGCAGAGCCTTTGTGATTAACAAGGGAACAAGGGTTTCTCCATCTTGGATTTAGTGGGTAAGGGGCACTATGAGATTGTTTGAAGTAGTGTTATCCTTGGGAACCTTCACCCTATTGGTTATGGAAGGTCAGGAGTCATACCACCCACAAGCTAGTGACAAGCATAAGTGAGGCACCCCAAGAGATCATCCTCAGAACACACCTGGACCTGTGGGAAAACAGAAGTATGTCTGCACCTGCTTTTTGAAATCTTTGAGGAGACCTAAAGAGTGGTCCTTCTCTAATGTGTACCCAAGACAAGGAAGTGTACTTCAAGGTTCAGTTGGCGAACCTCCTGTGTTAGGAGGGGCCCAAGAATCTGTAAAGGCGCTTTTCAATGAAGAGCCCAGCTGACCAGTTCCTAACTGACCATCCTCAGACAATGTTGGTGGCCTCTACTGTAGTGAGTCTTGATCAACAAGTACTCTTCCTGAGGTCCTGAGAACCTTGGCTGTACCTAACATCCCTGGGACTTGGAAACATTTTGGACTTGAGAACTGGGACAAACTCGCCAATTGATCCACGCAAAGTGTTATGCTGTCAGACTGAAGAAGGAGGTTTCTCCCACCCAGAGCTCATCCACAGTTGTAAATTCAATTTATCTGGACCTCGCTGAGAAGGTATCAGGCCTTGTGGAGCCCTCTGTCATGTGGGCCCTAGAATTAACCCTGGGCAATGAACTCCGCTCCGCTCTCGGAGTTTGCGGATATTTGTTAACTACGCATTTCATGAAAAGCACGTAGTCAGGCAAAAAATCCGCTGTTCCACGTAGCGGAGTCTGCTTCTAAACTACACCCACCAATGCTTTGATAAAGCAACTTTACATGTTAAAAAACATATAACCAATTCCCAGAAGTGAACTTTGAAATTGAAATATCAGGCAATGAGAGAGGTGATGATTTTGGGGTAGCTCTTAACCTAGGGGGAGGACCAAGCGGATGCCTTGAACATAAAGAGCATAACATGCTGAATGATTCAGTGGTGGTCCAATCCTCTTAAGACCACCCCAAGCACAGTTATTATTGGCAAAACTTCGATCCCATCCAAAGGCCCTGCAAAGCATTATGGGATGAGATTATCAGTGGGCAGTGAATATTATAGAATCCAATATCAAAATAATTCTACAAAGAGCTGCAGTTCAACTCGTCGTTACTAGGTGTTCCTCACGTGTCAAATGCAAAAGCATTGAATCAAGCTGCAGTTCCACTAACGACTAATGGAACTGCAGCTTGATTCAATGCTTTTGCATTTGACTCGTGAGGGACACCGAGTAATGACGAGTTGAACTGCAGCTCTTTGTAGAATTGTTTTGATATTGGATACTATAATATTCACTGCCCACTGCTAATCTTGTCCCATAATGCTTTGCAGGGATTTTGGTTGGGATTTTATTTTTGTCCATAATAACTGTGCTTTTGGTGGTCCTAAGAGGACGGGACCATCACTGAATTGTTCAGCAAGATGTGCTCTTTGTTTTCAAGGCATCTGCTTGGTTCTCTCCCTACGTTAGGGAGAATCCCAAATTCATCACCTCTTTACTGCTTGCTAATTTATCACTTTCACTTTTGTGAAATGATTATATGCATTTTAGCATGTAAAGACAGAGATACTTGTTATTTTACTAAAAATATATGAGGTCTCTGTTGGCGGAGCAGATTTTTTGTTCAACTTCGTGGAGTTCTGCGTAGTAGTACTCCGCCCACCCTTACCTAGAATGCATTGTCGACATTGTTAAGTTAGCATGAGTTTTGCTGCCATGCTTCTGCTTTTGCAAAAGTTACTGCATTATTTAATCATCGCAACACTTTGGCTGTAACCTTCATATGTGATTGTGTTATTTTCTCATTTTCCTTCTGCACTTGGAGTTTTGTCTCAACGCGATGTGCAAAGTCGAATAACAATGTCTCTTGCTATTCTGTTCTGGTCGGCCCTTAGTACCTAGAGATAACATAATACGCACAGCTGCATTACTGAAAGACTCGTGCTTTGATATAACGTTTATGCATGTTTTTTAACACACTTGTAGAGAGGTGTTTCATGGAGAAGATCTCAGCTGTGCATATGTTGTAGCCTTTTCTTCCAAGCTTTAAGTTATGTAGTTTGCTATCAAAACGTAGAGATATTACTTTATATAAAATAAAGTCTTCTTACCAAGGGGAGGGTCGTTAGGTTACTGTATTGTCTATTTCCACAGTCTTTATAATAATGACTACCCCTTTTGTTTTTCATGGAATTGTAACAATGCTAACTGTACTAAGTTTATGCATTTTGCTACTGGTAGCACAATAGTCATAATAAACATTTTGAACTATTACAGTGACTCTGACAATTTTCTTTGTGGACAAGTATGAGTATGCGAGAGAGTTTTCTTGTTCCTGCGATTCCTGAGAGAGTCAGGAGTGTTGTGTTCTGGTTTGTCTAATCATTTGTAGCTTCTTGATATTTGTAGGAGACCGAATGAGACACTATAGCTAGTCGGTTGGGAGTTTGGGTGCTGAGGTGGTAGATTGGTACACCACTACATAATGAGGCCCTGTTTTCCTGTGCATAGTTCTGTGTATGTGCAGAATCTCTGCAACACCTCTTTGGATACAATCTACAGCTTTGCCCTGGAGGGCAATTCTGAGTTTCGAAAAAGAGACTAAGGGCCACAAGTATCATTATTTTAAATAGTAACTCCTTAATTGTGATTCTATGAGAATCGCTATTTGAATGTGTGAATCTCCATGAGTCTCCTTTAGTGTTCCCTAATGGATTGCAAATCAACCTATATCATTAATATTAATGAGGTAGGTCGTAATTTGCGACCCATTTGGAATCACTAAAATCACAGGGATGGTGGCAGGCTGATGTCAGCAGACCACCATGTATGTGATTGCTTTTAAATAAAGCAATAATTTTTTTAATGCAGCCTGTTTTCCTTAAAGAAAAAAGGGTTGTATTTTAAAAAGAAAAATTAAAGTTTTCTTTTCATTTTTCAAGAACAGGCAGTGGTCCATGGGACGACTGCCTGCTCTTAAAAACATTTTAATGAACATTCACAAAGGGGAACTTCCCGTTTGCAAATAAGTTACCACCTACTTAAAGTAGGTGGTAAAATGCAAATTTTGTGAGACCGCATTTTGGTCTCAAAACATTCCTACATACCGCTGCTGTTTGGTATTTAGAAGGGACACCCTAAACACATGTCACATGTTACTGTTTGCGAACAGTAAAATGCGTGATATATGTGGCCCTAAGTACATTTGGAGAAATCTTTACCGAGCGAATGTGCAAAAGTATTCATCCAGTGTGAGTAATTTCCTATGTGTGAGATTCAAATTTTCTTGCTTTGAGCTTTTCCTGTTGTTATGATGTGATACATGTTACTTAGGGCCTGATTAAGATGACGGTGAGACCACCACTGACAGCTTGTCGGTGGCAGTCCCATCGCCATTGTAAGCATGTTTTCCGTCCACCACATTAGGATGGCGGACAGATGGTTGGTAGTTGGTGAGATTGACCACCACAGCTCAAGAAGCCCGTCGGAGGGAACTCCAATCCCTACAATGGTGGTGGTGCCTGCTAAGGACCTCCGTAGGGATTATGATGTCCATCCTCACCGGCTGTTTCATGGCGGTTCACCTGCCATGAAACGGCTGGCGGAAAGGGACATTGGGGGCCCTCCCACCTGGCACTCAGTTTTGGGTGTTGGGGGGCACCTATGGTACCCCCCTACATATCCCTGCACCATGTGGCAGGTGCCTGCCATGTAGGGCAGGGATATGTGTTATGTCTATTTTTGTCCTACGGCGTGTATATAGATAGTGTAATGATATCATTGATGGGACTGTCGACAGCAAGTCGGGCAGTGCCGCCTCTAATAAGGAGGCCCTTAGTCCAACCTTCATTCCTCTTAAACAGTGGCAGCTGGTGGTGATTGAAAGTGGTGAGGCATATAAGTTTCGGATGAGTGCCCCGTGGCACTCAAGTGTAAAAAAGAGTGGGTAAATGGTGCATTTTTAAGCAAATTTGAGTAAGCAAGAAGATTAATAAAGCAATTGTAAAAGTGGAGTTATGATAATATTGTAAGTACTGCTTAATCAGTATAACCACAGAATTTCATAACAGACTTTGAGTAACAATGCTCAGTACATCACAATTTTTTTATTTATTGATATACCTTCTCAAATGAAATCTACTCAGAAAATGCAAGGTCCTTTGATTTGTCGGACTGGACACAAGGAGACAACAAGGAATAAATATTGAGGCAGTGTGCTCCCAACCCCCATTCTGTTTAAAAGGTTCCCTTGAGCCAGCAAACTGAAGAGCTTTGGAGATAAACCTGTGTGCCTGTGAATGGTACTGTGACCTGAGAGGAACTTGGCAGCATTTCCAGCAACCCCAGATGATTTTTCTTTGCTCTTTAATACCACTGCTCTCTACTGATGACAGGCTCAACCCAGAAACACGTATCTAGAGATATACAGCAATTTCTGCACCAACTTTGGTGAAAAACTCCAGCTAATTTGGAAGTACGTTTGAACTGTGTACTGCATTTACCAGGATGCAAAGGTGCAAAATGTGCTGGGACTGTGAGGCAGTATGCTCCCAGCCCCCATTCTGTTTAAAAGGCTCCCTTGAGCCAGCAAGCTGATGAGCTTTGGAGATGCACCTGTGTGTGGTACTGTGACCTGAGAGAAACTTGGCAGCATTTCCAGCAACCCCAGATGATTTTTCTTTCCTCTCTAATACCGCTGCTCTCTACCGATGATCGGCTCAACCCAGAAACAAGTATCTAGAGATATACCGCAATGTCTGCACCAACTTTGGTGAAAAACTACAGCTAATTTTAAAGTAAGTTTGAACTGTGTACTGCATTTACCAGGATGCAAAGGGGCGAACTGTGCTGGGACTGTGAGGCAGTGTGTTCCCAACCCCCATCCAGCATTCAAGAAATGTTAGGATTAACACATATTGTTCAATTTTTGTAGACAAAATCAGCACATCCGTCCTTAATAGCTGCAAACTTCTTAAAGACCTGAACATTAAATTCTGGGATTCTCTTATTAGCCAGGTCTCTCTGTTTAGAGAGCATTCCTCAAGCATTCAGCCCTTCGTGAATCCTGGTGTTCATCAAGACTGTTTTGATTCTGTTTAAGATTGAATACACTGTTCTGAATCTGCTGTTGTCATAGTAATGGTTATGACTATTTTTTAGTAAAGCCACTGTCTTTAAGTCATTTTTCCATATTGAGATTTTGAATTAAAGAGATCAAAGAAATGGCACCAGTGGCCTGCGATATACATGCATTCCATACAGTGCAGTTAACAAAGTTCTCAGATCCTCTTTGTTGAGTATACGATAAGCTCCGACAGCCTCATTAAGTGCTTGCTCAGGGAAAGAAATATCATCATCTGGAAATGGATCACTTTGCAGTAATGTGGCACTCACCAAATACTTTGTGAAAGAAAAACGTTCCTTTGCATGCATAACTATAGTGTCACATATTTCCTTTGCAATTCTGACATGGCTGCTGATGTTTTTCTGTGGTTTGAAAAATTAGATTCTTTTGGCAATGTGCTGTCTAAATTGTCAATCCCTTCTCTGGCTGTGTTCATGCTGGTAACAAACAGAATGGCCGCTCTTTGCACAAATATGGTATCCATTTTGCATATTTGTAGGTGGTTATATATGCCGAGATGAGACATTATTTCATGAAACAAAAACAGCAAGAAATGAAACTCCCTGTCTTGTATTGCTCTAGCAAAAGTCATGGGCCTCCTTTCCACTTTTGAATTCAGAGTCACCACTGGCTTCTATTTTGTTGCAACATTTCTCAAGATTAACCTCAATATTATTACATTAGGTTGATTGTGCGGTTGAGAAAGCTCCAACGAGTTAGAGATCCATTTGGAAGCCTTCTGGTCACAATGTCATGAAGTATTTCCATTGTTTTGGGTGAACATGAGAAGAATACTGCTATGCCTGCTTCATCCAAAACGACAATGTGTGCCAGCCACTGCTTGTTGCATAATAAGTTTCAGTTAGTGAGCATAACAGTGCCCATAATGGGCATTAGGGTACACATCTCTAATTTCTTTTTTTTAACCCCACCAAAGATTCACTCATTACTGAAGCACCATCCTAGCTTTGTGTAGTACGTTTTTGGTTTTGAGGGTGCTCTGGAAAACGAGTTCAGTTCATGGACCATAGATGAAGTAATGGTTGCTGCACTATGTACTGAAAGATTAATACAGACTGTCTTTTAGTGGCCACATCAGTGAAGTCATCAGCCTGAATAGCCACAGAGTCTGTATCTTTCAACTGTTGGACAATATAGTGTCTTATAATCTCTAGCATACACTCAAAGAGTTAATTTTGTATCATTTTAGAGGAGCCTTGAAAGACTGTAGCATTTTTTAAATGCGCTTCCATTTCAGTCTACGAATAGTTGCAGTTAATCCACTAGGCCTCTGAATATGCCAGTATTTGAGGAACTTTCCCTCGTAATGTCCGCTTGAAAGCACCACAGAAATTATTTTTGTCAATATGTGTCTTTTCCGAACAACTGCTTCATTGTGTTTCTTTATTGCTTTTCAGTACACGTTACTTATGTGGGATTCAATGGGTGTGTCTCCCAACATTCACAGTCTTATCAGGTTTTCCATGTGAATTCTTGAGTGTCCATGCTTCTTCATTTTATCCGACAAATGCTTCAAGTCTGTTACTCCTTTTTTTGTCCAAGAAATTTCACCACCAAACAGCAAGCAGGGGAAGCAGAACATAGAATTTGTTGGTAAGTACTCCCTGTAAATCAATCAACTTTTGTGTACCAGGAAAGATGTACTTGTGTAATTCTTCCCTCTGTCTTGGGGCCTTTGATGTTGTTTTAAGTATGGCTGGTCAGGTCCTAATTTTGTTTTTCTAATTTGTTTATCTTCATTACACCAAGTAATGTCTTTGCAAGTAGCTGCTCTAATGTATTCATAGTGTCTTACCAATATTAAAGTTACCTTTCAATGATTAAAGTACAAGGTATATGGTTTCGTGCAAAAACATAACTCATTTTTCTGAGCAAAAGCATAGCTTATGGATTATAGCTCCAACAGCTCCTCTTTGCACAACATGACTGATAACAAATATAGCCTGATTGCCTGCTGCCACGCTGGGCAATACTGGCTTTATGGAGGCCCTGATTCAGAGATGTATCTTGAGACACAGGTGAGGGTCTATAACAACAAGGCAAGGTAGAGTGCCTTTAACAGCTGGTATAGCCCAAGCCTGGCTTTATTACATGCCATTCACTGAGAGTGGAATCTAAATTAAAAAGGGAGAAACAGAAAGACAAACATTGGAATGTTGGAGCAGAGGGCTTATACCAGCCGTTATTATCCCTGAGCCAATTCAATGTCTTCAATGGAACTCCCAACATTCCAATAATTTAATATTGATTACACAGTTCCATGCCTCAAATTGATACTGATGTGACCCAGACCAACCAACCCACCATGTAGACCACTGCACATATATAGCCTTTAACTACAATGTAAAAATGATACAGCGTCAGCTTCCTTACCTTAAACACTGGGGGTGTGTTATGTTGACACAAGAGAAGGAAATGAGGTTGGGTTCTGTACCCTCTTGTCCTATGCCCAAAGATTATGTACAGGCCTTCAGGTTTTACCAAATTCTGAAAAAGTTTTTTAACATATTTAGTAGTGGCAACCAAACACATAAAGTATACGTCAGAGACAAGTTCATACATACTACCCTTTGGAAGAGTTGGAATCTAGTCCTCCAAGCTGATAGGTTTTGGGTCTCTGCAGTGATTATTCCAGCAGAAGAGGGGTATAACCAATGTAATTTGAGGCATGGCATAAACAATTAAACTACATTTCTGTCATCCCTATACTGTGCCACCCGACCAGTATTTTAATTTCTGTCTGAGATTTCAGTTATTGTATCCAGATATATAACCCAGTACCTGACATACATTTTAAACCAGACAGGACTTTTGGCTTTGTCAATGGTGGTTGATAGCTGTTTACGATACATGAGTAACAATGATTTTGTTGTAAATAATATTGAAAATGTTCCAGTTCTGAAATTGTGAGGCTGTGAATTAAACATTACAGAGGCCTCTGGAAGGGGGAGTGGTCTTCAGAGTGTCTCAATCATGCCCATTATGCTCATTCTACATTAGACACGTGCACCCTTTTCTATCCACATCTCGCCCAGATGCATATTATCTTCAGCAGCCAACTTTCACTCACAACCATCAAACCAGCAAATCACCAACTCCCCTCTAAGCACTGTATTTTCATTCACTTTTGCCTTCTCAATATTTTGAAAATTGTGATCCTCCTTCACACACAGTTGCACAAAATCAAAATTGCAACTGGAATAAATGACCATTGCTCTATTTGTTCAGCAGAGAGGCCAAAGATTAAATGACCAAGTATTCTGAACACCTTTTTGACCCACTGACAAGCACTGTGAGAAATTAGCACTGCCTTCAGCCTTTGCTCCAAAGTTCTCAATGGTGGTCAGTGATCAGCGCATCATATAAAAACATACATATCGCTATTGTTTTTCCCCAAAGGCTTTTTTTTCAATCAGAAGGTAAAACAAAATTAGTTTAGCGATACATTCTGTTGTACTCTACTGTAACATTTGGGAGTGAACGGTTTTGCTCTAGACTATGCCACAGCTCCCATGTGCAAACTGCAAAGACTTGCTTCACAACAAATCAGGCCTAATTTCTCCTTTAACTCTCATTAATATATTTATTATCACTGCTGAAGAGTGTCTGAATAAGGATGAAGAGCAGTGCAAGGAGGATGTGGAGGGAGGCGCTCACAGTAAGACCTATAAACTAAAGGATGCATGTATCCCACCTTCTATCTGTGCATCATGCATGAGAAGAAATGAAACATAGGCACCTCTTGTGCGCTGTGACACTACACCAGTACACATCAACCACACCTGGGGGCAGAGGAGTCCTAGATTCAGTATGTTGATACAGCACAATAAGATATTTTATTGATACAGGGGGGATGGGGAAGGACTCATTCCTCAGGTCCCGACACAAACGCTGACAAATTATGGAAGAATTAAATGCCAACACTCTCTTAAGAAAAGGCAGGAACAATTCCTGTTCCTCTGCACCTCCTAAGGGGGAGACACTGTCAATGGAGCGGACTGGCCGTCTTCATGAGGCGGACCGTTTGTAAGGTCTCGCCTATGCATCACGCATGCGCTGCTTAGGAGGGCCTTTAGCAGTCTCTCTGCTCATCTTCAAGCACACACTCATGCTTTTGGCGGCATCCAGCTTGCGGGAGCGAGCAGTGGCGTGCCACAAGCATGAGTGCAGTGCTTGAAAATGAGCAGACTGCTCTCCCAAGCACGCATACCCGCACCACTAGCAGGCTCACCTCCTGCTCCCCCTCTCTCTCACGCGCAGACCACTCGTGGGCTGCAACACCAATAATATCTTTCCCCTAGGATGTACGTTGTTACAACGCATGCTTTTACCACGCATGCTGTAACAACGCAAGTTTTAAAACGCATTCCATTACAAAGCATTACACTGGGGGGTGCTGGATCGTGAATATTTTAATTTACTATTCCAACACCAGTCCCCGTGGACACTAGGGAAGGTGTTGGATAGTAAATTAAAACTATTCCCTATCCTAGAGCGCCCCCCAGTGTAAAGCGTTGTAATGGTTTTCGTTTTAAAGTCTGCGTTGTAATAGCACTGCATGCTAAAAGTTGCGTTATAATGGTTGTTCCCCACAAAATACATAGTCACCACCGCTAAATTTACTTATGGTACAAAGCACTGTACTCGCCCTTCTAAAAAATTCAGTATAGAGTTTTAAAATGTAGAAAGTGAGACAATGACTTGGAAATTTACATTTTAAAGACAATACGGCAGCTGAGCTTTAACCCCTTCCATGCTCATGACGAGCTCAGCTTGTCATGAGGCACACTGTAGCTGTGCTCATGATAAGGTGAGCTCGTCATGAATAATGGGATCCTGCATTTCTCAGCACACAGCGGGAATTGCCTTAGCATTCAAGGTGTTAAAATACCAATTTGAGCAATACAAACACCTGCCTCTGGGGAGAAAACACAATCAGACTACAGGTTAAAAAGAATGTGCCGTAGCGATATTTCATTATAAAGAGTAAGCCTTTAAGAACAGCCATAAAGGGGGGGCGGAGCCGGGCCGGCGGCCAAGATGGTCGCTCGCGCTCCCGGCTCCGCCGGCTTTCCTCTCCCGCCGCCTAAATTCTTTGGCCGCCCCGCACAGCTCTGGGGCTCCCGTGCGCCGGAAGGGGCGCTGAGTGGACGCGTTCGACCCCGAGCGCTTTCCGTGCCCGGACAGCGGAGTTACGGACCTCCGCGACCTTGGCCTGCGCGATCCTCGCAGCCGGGATCTAGCGTGATTACGACGCCGCCAGCGAGAACCACGACGGCGGCCGCTGGGACCCAGGTGGCACCCGCCAACTACTAAGCAGGTCAGCCCGCCCCTGAATACTTGGCTACAGCGCTACCCCATACATCGGGAGGGCAGAAACACATGCATCTTTCCAGCGCTGGTTTTGTGTCGCCCCCTCTCCCCTTAATGGACTTGCTCGCCCACTACCCGCCGCTGGCTACTTGGATGGAGCGCTGGTCGGCCTAACATGTACTGTCTACTCCCCGCATTTCAGCTAAGTGGGGCTGGCTGTGGCGCTATACCACCGTGGCGTTTTTTGGACTGTGGGGGCCTGACTGTGCTTCTCCGCCACGCAGTGGGATGAAGACACTACTGGGTAGTGAAGTGGGGTGCTGGTGACGCCATTCCCTCTTTATCAGACTCGGGGCGGGCGGCCCTGACATTTGCTTCAGCGGCGATCGGATTGGGGGTCCCCCCTGTGCGTAGTGTTTAATATGGTGAATCCATAGATGCCGTTGGAAGCGCGCACGCTGGATAGAGGGGAGTGGAGCGGATGCCCCCCGTGCGCTGCGAGGCCGGACTGGGGACGACCTGCTGCAGAGAGAGCCCGGTGTCATTGGAATTGTGAGAACGCTTTGCGGTGGGCATTTTGGTTGTGAGACTTTGTTCATGTGGCCCCTGCTCGGCCTCGTTGAACAGGCTTTGTGGTGGGACCCTGCCCAGTCTTCTCGGCGGCGTGGAAGAATGTTCGCGCAAGTACAACTCCGTGTATGCTTTTAATTGATTGTTTCTTTGACACCTGATTTCGCGGATACTCATCTAAGTGGTGTGTTCACTGAATATGCTTGACTATTTTCCCATTCGCTTGCTCTTCCTGGTGTCGTGCTGTGAGACTGCGAAATGGCTGCCCTGGTTCTCCTACGTACTGTCCTTCGGATTTCAGATAGCTAAAATGGCGGCGGCTCCTCCTGACGGTGCAGAAGGCTTCCTATTCCTCTTGAGTTGATCTGCCCGAATACTGTGTTGCTTTATTTGCTTCCTCCTGCATATAATGTCTGCGATATATTTCTGACTCGGGTCATCGATTTGCATGTACACTAACGACACTCAGCTCCTTGTTCTAGCATGGGGAGGGTTCCATCTTGCCTGGGGGGCTTGCGGGGTTGGGCTGTAACTGTGTTTTTGAATCTGCTTAGGTCATTGATACTCTGCCATCCATTTACGGTATTATTGCAGGGGTTGGAGGCAGCGGGGGGGGCCGGGGACCTGTACTGGGGACCCTCCATCTTTTCTCTTCCCCTTTCGTGGGGTTTTTGTTCATTTCTTTTTCCTTTCCTTCTCTTACTTTGTGTGAATATTGTCTCTTTCTCTGCTCTTCGTCTCTTTCTTTCTATATTTCGGGTTTAGGTACTGGGCGACAGGCACGCTGCTAGGGGGGTAGGCCGTAGCCGTATGCAGGGGTGCAGGGTGGGGGGATGGGGGTGGGGTATTATTGTTTCTTGGTTCACTTTTTAGTTCTATGGCCTTTATTTTTCATGTTACTCTTTTGGTTTGTCTTCCTTTTTTCTTTTATCTCCTTTTTTCAGTGGGTCTGATTAGAGGTAATTCTCCGTGCGTTTTCCTAGTTCAGTAAAAGGGTCTATGTTTTAAAGCTCTATGATGTAGCGGACGGGTACTGTTTGGGTGGGAATATGTAATGTTTGTTGAATATCCTGATTTTACGTCCTGATACAAATTTCCTGCATATAATGGTCCTGCCGTGAATATCCTTTTCCAGGTGTAACCCTAGCATTGGCAAGGTTTAATTGTGCGGCATCAGATCCTGCCTTTTCTTCATTTAAAAAAAAAAAACCTTCTCTAATCCTGTGACCATGTTCTACTAAACTCTCCTGAGTTACGCATAGATACTGTGAGGTGTACTTTAGCATTGATCCTGCTCTGTATTGTTTGACTGCATTACCTCTGTACCTTTGCTCAACCGTGACGGTTGGTAGATTTTGAATGTAACTGTGAAATTCTAATAAAGGTTTACCAAAAAAAAAAAAAAAAAAAGAACAGCCATAAAGCAGGCTATGGTTTCCTGCTCCCCATCTCTCTCACGTGCAGACCACTCGCGGGCTGTGTATTTTTAGCAAGTGCTTCCCAGGCAGTACTTGTGAAACCAACCAAAAAAAACAACGGCCAAAAAGCAGGCTATGTTACTATTCAAATGTAGTAAACGAAGTTGGAGTACCTAATTCTTGTCCATAAGGTCGCAGATACCAGACGGTCACCTAATCTTCAAAACTACATTCCTCAACTCCTACTAAAACATATACGTCCAAGTCCTTCCCCTTTAATCCTTCAAAGTGTCAAAGTCATCCCATGTCAAAAGCCCACTCAGAACCCTTGCTCTTTCTGCATGCCCCATACCCAGTCCCAGACTAATCTCATCAAACTCTTATGCACACACCTAAATGCATCACAGAATCAAAGGCCAACCAATTGGCAGTGTGTTATTCTTAATAACACACTTCTGCATCTTTCACTTCTAGGCATTTGCTCCCTCACTCTCCTCTACTTATGACTGCATATTCTGCAGAACTAACTGTATACGTCCATACAACCACTGTGACTACATTTACCACATTCAAGCATGTGCTAACCCAGCTCTTCTAGCCCAGCAAGCTGAGTCCTGAGTTTTCCAGCGCTGTGAAGCAATGCATACTCGGACAGACCTGATATGTGCAGTAATGTACACTCCAGACATACCTATGCTTTGCACCCAGACTTACAAGAAGTGTTAAGTGGCCGTCCCATTGATGGAATATATGGTTGATATACATCACCCCCAATCCACCTTTATGTTTCAACCATGGTGGAAAAGCATTCAAACAAGAACATGATACCATGGCAACAATTTTGCTGATGTAAAAAGTATAATGAACTACAACATGCATGGGCGGCAACACTGCTTGTTTTCTCTAAATAACTGTTCATCCTTAAAGCAAACACCTTTCTCCACCTCCTCTCGGTGCCCTCCACCTCCGCACCGTTTTGCTATGCGTAAAAGCTCATGTTTTTGGGTGAGTTTAAAGACAGGGGCATATTATCAAGGGGGTTTATCTCCGCTTTTTTGGCTTTAAAAGCTAAGAAAGCGGAGATAAAATTATCTCCCTATTACCAAGCTGTCGCTAACACCAGTTAGTGACAGCTAAAAGGACATAGCGACCATCTTGGGCCCCGCTTTGCATGTCAGTGATATTTATCACTAATGACATGCAAAGTGGGCGTGCCAAGATGTTACCGACTGGAAACAGTCCCTAACATCGCTATCTCCTATTACCAACTTTTGGAGATATTCGCGCTAAGCGCGAATATCTCCAAAAGCTAACACCTGCCCTGAGCAGTTCTTAGCCATGTTATCCAATGGGAGGTGGATAACATGGCTAAGAGCATTTGCTCGATAATGCATGAATATTGCTGACTTTTCAGCGATATTCATGCATTGCGGCCGTTTTTTATCGCATTTGCGATAAACCTTGCTAATAGCAAGGTTTATCTGCGATAAAAATCGCCGATGTGCGGCGATAATTTTTGTCTCTAAACAAGTTAGAGACAAAAATTATCGCTAGTTGTTGGTAATATGCCCCACAGTTCTTAAGCACAGCGTGGGCCGTGTTTTTTTTTCTATTCCCCCCTCACTCACACTCTCTTTCGCTCGCACTCTGTCTCTCGTTCTCTCTCTTTTTTTGTCGCAGGTCTTATTTTAGGGGGGGCATGTCACATAAAAATAATAACTGCTCATCCTCAAAGCAAACAATTTTCTCCACCGCCTCTTTGTGCCCTCCACCTATGCACTGTTTTGCTATGTGTAAATGCTCATGTTTTTTGACGAATTTAAAAAAACAAACCCCAGCTTTAAGATTTTGGAAAGTATGTGGCTTAACTGTTTGAGCTGCCAAATTTGAAACTGTGCAACTTGGTTCGAATTTGTGAATGAGCATAATATCCTGTGCTTGTTGGCAAATACATTCCTTAATTGCCCATGTCTACCCAAAACAATAGGTCTCGCCTTTGGGACCTTATAAGTGCTTAGTTATCCAGCACAATATCCTTGGTGCAACAACATCCACTGTTGCATGGCTAAACACTTATAAGGTCCCAAAGGCAAGACCTATTGCTTAAGTGCTTAGTTATCCAGCACAATATCCTTGGTGCAACAACATAAAGTGTTGCATGGCTAAACACTTATAAGGTCCCAAGAGCGAGACCTATTGGCTATGCCAATGTTTGTCTTACTTTGGGCTGGTTTTGCAGCAGTGGTGGAATATTGGCCCCTTTAACAAAAGCGCAGCAGCAGTGTTTCCCACCCATCCCCCCCTTCTGCCCGTTCTGATTTAATTGCCAGGGTTGGTTTGCGTTCCCAGTCCGGCTCTGGCTATGAAGCGTAACTTTTCCATGCTGGTGCGATGTGCCTGTGCATTGCCCTTCACTCAGGTCCAGACAAACAGTTGCCAGGGCAAAAAGAAGGGGGGGACAGAGGGCAGATCTGTATCTTCCCTCATCTAATCATAAATTTAGGCAATTCTGCCCCACTTACCTGCGCCTGTGGTCTGGCATGTAAGATTTGTATGAACGGTAAGTACCGGAGACCAAATCCCAGCTGGACCAACACGTCATGTAGGATGGTCCTGTCCAGCAAATGAAAGGCCTTTTCAAATTCAAGAAGCGTAAACACTAGCTCATTGTTGCTTCCAAAAGCGGCCAGTGTCAGGTAAAGTCTCCAGATACAGTGCCCGGTGCAGAGATAGGGAATGAATCCGCACTGGTCTGGCTGGACCAGGTGGCTGGCGCCTGGGTGAGCCTCCTCGCCAGGGTTTTCGCGGACCGTTTAACTTCAGGGTTTATAAGGGAGATGGGCTAGTAAGAGGCATGCCCATCAGGCGGCTTACCTGGTTTAAGCCAAACCACAATGATGGCCTCATCAGTTACCTTATGGAAATAGCCTTTGTCAATGGCTTCAAGGTGCATGCTCAGTATGAGAGGTATTATGATTTGACATGCTTTATGATAGTATTCCATGGGAACCGGTCTGGGCCTGGGGATTTGCCTCAGTTGAACTCCGAGAAGGTGTTGTTAAGCTCCTCTGCAGTCACTGGGCTGTCCATGGTCTCCTCTTGCGCAGGGGGCAATCTGGTCAACGGGATGTACATGACCACGGTGGCATGCGCCTCCCACTTCGGGCGTATGTGTGCAGCATTGAGGGACCCATAATATTTCATGAATGCAAAAGCTATCTTAGTGCCAGTTCCAAAATGCTGTCCATGTAGGGTTATGATGCCTGGCATCACTCCGGATTCTAGTTCTTTAGTGGTGACCCAGTGGAGGAGTTTACTGGACTTGCCGCCCCATTTGTATAATCCTATTTGAGGCTCCCAAGCACAGCGGACCTCATCCAGGCACAATGAATGAAGAGGAGGTCTCTCCATGGCCAGCTGTCTACCTAAAAGTTCCACCAAGTTGCCCTGTTGTCTATTCTCAAAGGTTAAAACAGTCTTTTCCGGCTTTGGTATTAAAGTCTAATATATGAGCATGTGTGTTCATGCATAGTTGCCTTGCAAGCTTCCCAGAGTGTTCTCAGTGAATTTACCATACCCTGGTTAATTTTTACGAAGGTTTTCAGGTGGTCCCGTAAGGTTCAAGTGAACGTAGTGTCCTGAAGGAACCATGCATTAAGGCACCACGACCTCTGGCTCCCTCCCTCCACCTTCACCCGGATCAGGACTAGAGCATGGTCCAAGACTCCCTATGCAACAATACAAGCGTCTTGGTATTCAGAACAACAGGGATGGCACAGGAAATAATCAATGTGGGACAGAGAACTGTGCACCGCGGAGGCATGTGTGTATTCCCTGACTTCCAGATTCCATTCCCTCCACACATCGCAGCAGCCCAGTCCCAACATCCACTTAGCTAACCCTCCCTTCTCTAGGGCTGGCCTCTGGGGACTGTAGTGAGTGCAAGAGGCTAATGATATCATTAAAGTCCCCTCCCACAAGCGTCCTGCTGGGGGATAGTGAGAGTATGATATCCCTAAGTCTCTGGTACGTGGATGGACCACTCCGTTGGGGATATATATACACTTAGCCAGTGCCTCACAGGAGACCCAGGAGATTACCATCAGGAGGAATACATGAATCGTGATTGCTACCCCCTAGAACCTTGGTTGACTCCTGTATGGTATATTTTGTCATATCCGTAGTGAGTTTGGAAGGGACAGATAATTCCTAGGAGATGCATCTTCTGGAGCATTACTGTCTGGGAAGCATGCTGGCATGGGGACTGCTGGACTGCTCCTCTCATAACCTGATCAAGAAGACTTCACGTTCCATGTTATTACTGTGAAGGTGGCCACAGTGGGCCCTGCAATGAGTCGCATACAGGGTCATGGGATGCAGTGTGAGCGATGCCGAACTGCGGTAGATACCTGTAAACTACCTCTAGGGTTCCGTGAGGCGATTCTACATGTGTTCCAGTGTAAAGGGTGTGTGAGTAACACATTTTGTACTCTGGAAAAGAATATCAAAACCAATAAAATATATATATATATATTTCCCTCCCCCCGAACCATACCCTATTCTTCCGCCGTAGAAGCATCTGTCATCCAAACTTGCATCCCAACTTGCAACAAGGCGGTAGACATGAGACATGAGTCTCCCACATCGGACGCTCCGCTGATATCCCAGCCATCCATGGCTATAGATAGGATATAGTGGTTCCAGCGTACAAAGGCAAGATCTAAGGAGATCAATTCAAATACCCCCCCTGTAATGTCAATACTCTGCTGCCGTAGGTGGGTCGCCCCCCAACCCGCAACATCAACCTCCTGCAGGGCCTCACCTGTGTCCTTTTTCTCTGATTTTGGCAAACCAGATGTGTTTGGGCGGACCTTACAGGACCGTTTTCGGCCTCTAGGGCCTCGGTTGCCACTGCAAGTGGCCTCCTGAGAATTAGACCCCTATCAATCTGGCGATGTGAGAGGCTGTGTTATTTTTGTTCTAACAGCCAACCACCAGACCTCCTCTAGATGTCGAAGAAACAGGAATTGCAATTGTGAAGTATTCGCAGCCCTGCTGGGAATAAGAGCATGTATTGCAGTCCCATAGTTTTCAGTTTTTGTTGAACATGTGATTTCCATTGGGTTTGGACTTGACGGGTGTAGTCCCAGAAATAATCACACAACAAGCCTGGTGCGATGTTGCCCCTTCGATCCTTGCACCTCTCAGGATAAAATCCCTGTCACAGTAATTAAGGATCTTGGCGATCATGGGACGGGGATGGGCCCCCAGAGGGTTTTTTGTGCTATCTGTGAGGCCGCTCAATGATGAAACTGCAGGTCTGCCCCGGGCCCACAAAGGGGGCCCTCCTAAGAGGGCGGTCCCACCTTAGTGCCACAGGATTGCACACTAGTCAGCCTCCCAGTGTTTTGGGACCCTCGAGGGTCCCCATGCCTGCGTCACTTCTGGGCAGGAAGGGGGCGGGGCGAGGTACTCATACCTCTCCCGCCTACTGGTCGCCCTCTTTGTCCTGCTGCCCTGACGCCATTTGGTTTGTCCTGGTGACGCTGTCTTTTCCTGGCCTGGTGTCGGTTTTGCTTCGGTGAGTCT
This sequence comes from Lissotriton vulgaris, assembly GCF_964263255.1. Classification (NCBI taxonomy): domain Eukaryota; kingdom Metazoa; phylum Chordata; class Amphibia; order Caudata; family Salamandridae; genus Lissotriton; species Lissotriton vulgaris. The sequence continues at coordinate 436,874,903 of NC_141685.1, read as the reverse complement.
GAGGGCATTGTCGCCCACCCCAGCAGGTCTTCCCCTTCTGGCTGTTGTAAAGTCAGGCCTTAGGCCCTCATGCTGGAAATAACTGGTGATACTGACACACTGCTTACTGGGTGCAACTGGCCATGAGCACGTTCGCTCAGCCACTTTTATTATAGCAGTGTCACCTGACCAGTGACATCAGTGGTGGGTGGGTGTTCAGTGTGGTTACATGCCGAATACTAGAGTGCTGACTTTGACTCTAGACAATATACAAATAGAGGTGTGGGGTCCTACTACTGATCAACCTGGACCTCAATAATCAAGAAACAGAACCAGATGGCTGATCAGGATAGTTAAAGACAGAGTATGGAACTACACAGCCAAAGAGTGCCGTGCAACTAAGGGTTTAATTATTACCCAACAACTAAAGTATTTTTTGAAAAAAGCTTTTGTATTATTTCATGAAAACAATGGCATCGAATAGACACTCCATCACAACAGTTGATACAAAAACATGAAAGAATATATACAAATATATACAACAATGTCACAATCAAGACAACATACAATTAAGGAAACAATGAAAAAATGAAAAAAACATATAATCAAATTATTATGATGACACCAGCTATTGTCTGAGATACGGAATCAATAGCACATAATTGCAAGTTAAACAGTTTTTTTACATTTCATTAAAGAAATAAGCCAGTCCTTTGATAACAAAACCTGTGAACAGGACGGAACTAAGGTGGAATAGCCTGCCTGTCACACAACACCTGTGAATAGTGAGTTGTAAGAAATTACAGATAGGGCCCACAAATGTGGTATGAGTTTGTCCCTAGCTGCACCCTTTATTCTTGACACAGGCTGGGGGGTCAACGCGTTTCGAACCTTGTTTAGTCTAGGTTCTCCTCAGGACGAGGACTGGGTAAAGATGTACCTGAAAAGGAATTTAGGGAGGGTGTCAGCAGCTGTATAAAGAGTATATATTTCTCTAGCAAGGTGGTACTCTAACTAGCTACCCATGAATTAATGAAATTACCTTATCAGCCAACACATTGGCTGCGTGGAGAGAAGTGGACAGACCACTGGATTTATTCTGCAAAAACAAAAGTGGAGGCTATAAATAAGCATATGCGTGTCACGATATACAGCCTGCACAGACGGGATGAACAAATAGGGAAGGTACCTGAATGTTGTCTCAAAGATGCCAAAATCAGGGCGCCAGGAGCGATCTGTGTTAATCAGAAGGGACTCACATTCTCAGTTCTATGTATTTTTCAGTTGAGGAAGGCTGGGGAGCAAAAGTGCAGAAGGCGGTAAGTTTTCACGCTTCAAAAACTCAGAGAAAGGATTTAAACCGGAGACGTTTCCTACCTGCACAAGTTGTGCGCTGTACGGAGGAAACGGGCCACAGTCTGCTTTAAAACGGCTGGGCGGGAATCAATCTCGCTGTCAGCTGGGGACAAACACAGTCCGTGAGATCATAGAAACAAAACACAGGCAGTGCCGTGTTAAAATTGGAAAGGGCAACAAGCGGCGATTAACTTACTTGCAACCTTCCAAGGTCAGAGTCCATGATTCTTCATGTCTGCCGGTCAGGTCAGATTAGTGAGTGGGCGCCACTTTACAACAAAATCACACAGTGAATGACATGCGATGGACCGTGTTGGCAGTGATCCGAGGTGGCAGTGGTGACCCAGATGTACGCTTGTCACAAAAAGAAGCGTATCTCATTTTAAAATTCGACACCTCCAACACAGGACTAAATGAAATGTCTGAACTTTCCAACTTGGGATCTTGACCCTCCCGAATAGCTCTGGCACTGCATGTGCAACCTATATTGACTTGCCTTGAGCTGTGACGCTGTGGCTGCAGCCTCTATACCTCACTCTAACCAATGCTTTTACTTCTTTTGCTGTCACCTTTGTGTTTTATTTTTGCTTTTTCCCATTGAAATTTCTATGGGGCCAGACGGGTATAGTAACATTTGTTATCTGAATGATAATCTCCAAATTGTATAGGGGCCAATATTCGTTACTGTTTCGACTTTTTGAAATGCCTTGTTATCTGAATGATAATCTCTATAGTGTATAGGGACCAATCTTCGTTACTGTTTCGAATCTTTGAAATGCCTGTGCTATGTAATACTAATAGGAATGATGCATACATAGTGTATTTGTTCCGATATTTCTTCGGGTTCGCCTTGGGTAACGTGTTGCAAATTCCAAATGTTTGATTGTGTTTACTTTTCCACAGCCAGCAAAGTACACGTGGGTATCCCATACATACTCTCACACCCTAGTCATCTAGACTTGCAAACACCACCTAGCTCCCGGCATTTCAATAAATAATCCCTTTCACTTAATGGACTGCAAGGACCAAGATCCTTTGCACCATGTCCACTTGTAAACGTTGCCGTGACTTTAAGTAGCCCTCACTAGGGCGGCGCCCACTCACTAATCTGACCTGACCGGCAGACATGAAGAATCGTTTCCTCCGTACAGCGCACAACTTGTGCAGGTAGGAAACGTCTCCGTTTTAAATCCTTTCTCTGAGTTTTTGAAGCGCGAAAACTTACCGCCTTCTGCACTTTTGCTCCCCAGCCTTCCTCAACTTAAAAATACATAGGACTGAGAATGTGAGTCCCTTCTGATTAACATAGATCGCCGGGCGCCCTGATTTTGGCATCTTTGAGACAACATTCAGGTACCTTCCCTATTTGTTCATCCCGTCTGTGCAGGCTGTATATCGTGACACGCATATGCTTATAGCCTCCACTTTTGTTTTTGCAGAATAAATCCAGTGGTCTGTCCACTTCTCTCCACGCAGCCAATGTGTTGGCTGAGAAGGTAATTTCATTAATTCATGGGTAGCTAGTTAGAGTACCACCTTGCTAGAGAAATATATACTCTTTATACAGCTGCTGACACCCTCCCTAAATTCCTTTTCAGGTACATCTTTACCCAGTCCTCGTCCTGAGGAGAACCTAGACTAAACAAGGTTTGAAACGCGTTGACCCCCCAGCCTGTGTCAAGAATAAAGGGTGCAGCTAGGGACAAACTCATACCACATTTGTGGGCCCTATCTGTAATTTCTTACAACTCACTATTCACAGGTGTTGTGTGACAGGCAGGCTATTCCACCTTAGTTCCGTCCTGTTCACAGGTTTTGTTATCAAAGGACTGGCTTATTTCTTTAATGAAATGTAAAAAAAGTGTTTAACTTGCAATTATGTGCTATTGATTCCGTATCTCAGACAATAGCTGGTGTCATCATAATAATTTGATTATATGTTTTTTTCATTTTTTTCATTGTTTCCTTAATTGTATGTTGCCTTGATTGTGACATTGTTGTATATATTTGTATATATTCTTTCATGTTTTTGTATCAACTGTTGTGATGGAGTGTCTATTCGATGCCATTGTTTTCATGAAATAATACAAAAGCTTTTTTCAAAAAATACTTTAGTTGTTGGGTAATAATTAAACCCTTGGTTGCACGGCACTCTTTGGCTGTGTAGTTCCATACTCTGTCTTTAACTATCCTGATCAGCCATCTGGTTCTGTTTCTTGACTTTGACTCTAGGTCATTACATCCCTCCCAAACTTGGTAAAAAATCAAACCAACGGGAAAAGTCCAAAACCCTGTGGGAAAGAAAAGTTACCAAAATATAACATTGGACTCATGATTTCAAACGCGTCACTTTGGCTGATTGCAGGCCGCAAGCAGTGCAGTTCCTGCATCCAGGACCAACAGTTCTCTGTGGCACGGCTTGCATTTGTTCGGCGGGTTCGGTCTTCTGTCTGCTCCGCCTGGACGCTGTTCTCAGCCTTGTCTTTGCTTCGCTCAATTGATGACGATGAGTAGTTGGAGAGAGAGATGGATGATATGGGTGTTGTTTGTCTTCTGGCTTCTTTCTCCATTCTGGTTTTGTGATGCTTCCGGGCAGGCTTCAATGTGTCTCTTGGCAGGTGAAGAGAGTAGGTGTAAACATCCTTCTCACTAGGATGCCCCTCTCGCCGGTGTTCTTCTCTCACAAGATGTCCGGGAGGACCTCTTTGCCAGGCTTCCACTGGACTGGTGCTTTCGGTCGTGTTGCTCCACCATAGCCTTCGGACCGTGAGCGGGGCGCTCTACGAGCCTCACCGTTGTGTCCTAGTTCCACCTGAAGGTTACGTTGTTGACTCTTTCCTTGCACGCAAAGCTTCCATCCTCGTGGGTCCTGCAGACGCGCAGCTGTGGATCTGTCTCCTGTGCGGGACTTGCTGCCACCAGAGTCCCTTGAGGCCTCTGCTTCTTGAGTTGCCACTTGCCACGGGCTGGTGTGAAGAGGTCAGTTCCTCAGCTTCCGGATGCCTGAGCACTCTGGCCATCCAATCTTCCGCTCAACCCCAGAGGTAAATGTCGCCAACAGTCCAGTTTGCTCTCTTCTGCGATCGCCATGTGGATGGATGGCTCGTAGGTAGACGTCTTTGATCTGCACTGCCGGTGCTCTTGCCAGGCCTTGACCTCCAATGCACTCAGATATTCCAGTGCCTGTCACCTTCTTTCTTTTCGCAGTGGCAGCTTCTTCTTGCAGTGGCAGCATGCCACTCTGATTTCTCCTTCCTTCTTTTCTCAGTGGTGGTGGCCACTCTGATTTCTCCTTCCTTCTTTTCTCAGTGGCGGTGTGCCACCCTGATCTTTCTTCCTTCTTCTTGCAGTGGCGACGTACCCTGGCCCGATCTTCTTTCATCTTCTCTGGCTAGGCTTGCCCGCGCAGCGCGCGCACTCTGCACGTGCCTTCCTGGTCTTGTCCTAGTCCTAGCACACTGTCTTCTTATCACTCAACTCCCAGGGTTAGCGTCGCGACCTTCCACTTCCTCTTTTCTCGCCTCCGTTAATTTGTGAGGTTGAAGTTCGTTGATCCATGTCCACGGACCACGCCTTGGCTGAACTTCTTGGACCTCGTGCTGGTCCCTTCTTCCGATCTCTGGCAGGTAGGCTTCTTGGTGTGACCATCTGGCTGGTCGCCTTCTTGGTGCGACCATCTGGCTGGTCGGCTTCTTGGTGCGACCATCTGGCTGGTCGGCTTCATGCTTTGTGACCAGGCTGAGTGGTCAGGTTGCTCTTGTGTTGAGTCGTCAGTGCTGCGGGTTGTCTGCGCAACCATTTCCTTTCATCGCAGTTGGATTGCTTTGGTGCGCATCTGGGTGCGCTCTTCGTGTGTTCCTTGTGACTTGCTGTTTTGGGCTCGTGCTGTCTGCACTGCTGTGCATTTGTGTCATGCGGCTTCCCACTTCCTGTTGCCAGGTTCCAGAATCACCGTCGGTTCGTGTGGTGGTGCTCCTGTCTCCGCCATACTGCTGCAGCAATGGCCTGTGGCCACCAGGCATCGGTGTACTTGCTCTCCCGGCCTGGCTTGAGTGCTGCTGGAGGGTTGCGTCACCACTCCGTTGACCTTCTTCTGGTCTTACTTCTTCTGTGCGTTGCTAGTTGTGATCCTTGTGAACTTCTCTGGGCGCACTTGCTGCGTGCTTTCGAGTGTCTTCTGAGGAGTTCTTGCACTCCTGTTTTAGGAGTGTTCTTTGCGCTTCTGGCGCGCTCCTGCGCCGTCACCTTTTTATCTGCCCAGGCTGTGTGATGACTTGGTGGCGTTCCGGTGTGGTTGTGTTCTTGAGCTTAGTCAGTTTCTCATTGTGTGTCTGCTAAGTAGGTCCTTCCTTTCTATTGGCAGGTGCTCTTAGTGCTTCAGCTGTACGCAGCTGCCATTCAGCCCTGTACTGCTGCTATGATCATTTAGCTTGTCCAGGCTTGTTTATTTCTTTGTTCCCTGCAGTACCAGGAAGTGGCCACTAGATGGAACGTTTTCTCAGGCTGTAGTAGTCTTCACCTCGTTGTATGCTTTCCCTCTCTATGGCCGATGCTAGGTTTTAGTGCAGCTGAGAGACTGGGGTATGGAGCTTCTCTATGGGGTCAGGGCAATGTCCTTGAGTTCCCCCATCCCTGGCTTGTTTGCATCCACCTTTCTGTCAAGACAGAGCAGGGGTCACCCACTTCACTGCCTCTTCGTTTGGTGCACAGTAGCTGTTCGCCTCTGCTTCTGGCGTTTTCCTGACACCAGGCACCGGGACCACAGTAAGCGCTTTCAGTGTTGCCAGGGGCGAATACTAGCGCTGCTGCCAGAGCCTGCCTGCTCCATTTTGGCAGTCTTAAACCATGCGGTCATGTCAGGCATTTTCGGGTCGCGGGGTAGGCACTATTCTGTCACTCCTGTGTCCTTTTCACTTGCTGGGCACTGTGGCCAGTTATTCACATGACGCCGCTTTCCGACGGCTGCTGGCCACACTCCGACCCTTCACGCCCACCCCAGGCCGCACAGCTTCATGGGTCACGCGCTACGCGGGGGGTTCGGTGCTGTAGTCAGTGTGTTGTCGCCTCGTCAGCGGCCGTCTGCCGCATACTGTGCATTGATGTATTCCGCCCCTCGCAGCAGCTTGATCTGCACACACGCTGACGGGGCCAATTGCGGGACACTTCTCCTTTCTCCTCACGGGCCGCGCAGGGGTTGCCGATGCTGCTTTTACCAGCTGCGGGCCGGACGCTGGTTCCTCGCTCCTTCACCCCACTGCCGCAGCCACACTCTTCGCGGGGTGGGGACGTGTCGGCGCTTCACTGCGGGTGGGCTCCACTTTCTTTATGCAGGGCCCGGCACCTCTCCTCACGCTGCGGGCTCATTCACCCCGCCGCCGCAGCAGCTTCAGTCACACGCTGCGCGGCGGGGTAGGGGTCGCAGCTGTGGGCTCCGCTGGTCTTCACCATGGTGGGGGCTCAGTCACGGCCGGCGCGGGTGGGCTCCGGTCGATCCGCTCTTTTCACGGTGGGGTCACTGTCCTGCGGCCGACGCGGGTGGGCTCCCGTTGGTCCGCTCTCTTCCCTCGGGCACCGCCACGGCAGGGCGGGTCACGGCAGGCCTGAGAGGTGCGGGGTGGGCTCCCGGTCACCCTCTCAGCATCCTCCAGGCCCGGGGGTTCATCACATGCCCCGCGGGCCTCTCGGCGCCCGACGCCATTCCCAGGGGGTGTGCCCTCGATGCAGGCAGCTCTCTCCCCTTTTCTCAGCAAATTTTTCTTTTAGCTGTGGCACGCGTGGGCACAGCTTATCCTCGGCACTGGTGTAGAGTCGGGCCCTAGGCCCTCATGCTAAAAATGACTGGTGACACGGACACACTGCTTACTGGGTGCAACTGGCCATGAGCACGTGCGCTCAGCCACTTTTATTATAGCTGTGTCACCTGACCAGTGACATCAGTGGTGGGGGGGTGTTCAGTGTGGTTACATGCTGAACACTAGAGTGCTGACTTTGACACAAAGTATCACATTTATGACTTATGTTTGTATTGTTTCAACTGCTTAAGGAATGTTTAAACCTCTGATGTTTGTATAAAATGTAAATAATCTCTTGAAATTTTGAAAATGTATGAATGAATACACAAACCTTCGGAATCTATGAAAAGAAGGTACACAGCTGCTAAATAAAAAGCTGTTGTGAATTGAACCCGAGCCCTGGCACCCTTGTTTTTGATATAATGACTTTGACTCTAGGTCATTACAGCTGTGGCTCTGTTCCCGTGCCTGGCCGCATGGGTCGTGCTGAGCGGGGACTGGGATGTCCCCGAGCCCTTTTGCCTTGCGTGGTTTTGCAGGGGAAGCAGCGGGGTAAGGACCCATGGCCTGGTCCGGTCACGGCCTACTGGCGTGGCTCATGGGGGAAGCAGTCGCGTAGTGAGAGTGGTACTGGGCGGCATGTTGGTGCCCTTCATTCTCAGGGGTTGCTTCTCCGAATGGCTCTCCGCTGGGCATTTGTGGCTCAGGAGTCCCTAGCTTCCAATGTGACCAGTCGGTCACGACTCGCGATAGAATGAGCCCGGAGGTTGCGGGGGCGGGGGCTGTGTGGTCTTCCTCCCCTGTCGACACAGGCATTTCTTGGTAGACTGCATACCCTCTGAGCGGCGGCGAGGGAGGGAAGCGAGGCCGCGTTGTGGTTGTACCTTGGACAGGGGTGCCGTGTGTGGGTAGTCTGGGGAAGTTGTGCTTGACGCTGTGGGTATAGCTGGCACATACTGTGCGGGTGCTGCGGATCAGGGGTGGTGTTGTTGGACAGAGGTCCGATGGTTTCGCTTTCGTGGCCTCTGTCAGTTGGGTTGCTCGCAGCTGCCTGTTCTGCTCGCCTGCCATGGTAGTATGGAGCAGTGGGGTGAGTTCTGTTTGCGCTCCTTAGCTGGCGCGGTTGCACTGCGGGGGGCTGATGGGTACAGCATGAAGAGCCCTTCCCCCGGGTGGATTTGCTGGCGATGGCGCTTTCATAGACGATTGCTGGGAAGCTTTGTGAGGGCATTGGAAAGATACACTTGATGTCTTGGCTTTGGGTTGGGCACGGTTTGGCTGCATCAGGACAGGGCGTGTACCTGTGCGGGACAGGGCGGACTGGCCTATCACTAAGTCGGAGTGGGGCGGCACCGGTCTGCCTTCCGTGTCTTTGCATGTAGCTCTACTTTGCTCGTGCATATTTCCTACCGCTGGTCAGAAATTAGAGGGCCAGGGGCTGGGGTGTACCATGCAGCATATTATGTTTCTGGAGTTATTTACCACCTCCTCTAGTGTGCAGACAGACTACAGAATACCTTTTTCACACATGGGTCTACATTTTATCGACTGCTAACAGCAAATTACATGACTAGGCAATCGTGCGTCTCAAAGTAGCCAGAGTCAAAAGTGGGCCACAGAGAGTGTAAAAGGGAAGCTATTTGGGAAAGGAAAGTGGCCCGGCAGTCTAAGCCGCAGGATTAAGGCTCCAGTTTCTTTAACGGCAGGGCGTTGGGTCCCGCTGCTGCCAATTATTTTCATGTTGTAACAACTATTCAGGCAGCTATCTTTTATTTAATTTCCACTCAGGATTGGTCCATACATAACATTGCCCTTTCGGCAGCTGTATTGTAAGATGAACTCCTGGCCATCATAGACGAGATAGGTTATGCCACATTCTGGTAGGCCATCAAAGCTTCGGAATTGACTGGAAAGGAGACGGGGGCTGGCAGCAACTTGGTGCCAAGGGGGGCTGAGGCGGCACCAGTGCCATGGGCCAGTGTCTCACCATGCAGCCTGGGGCAGAGAGTCATGTCTCCTAGGCCCTCAAGCTCATGTGGGGGCTGCAGGAGACTTCATAGGCAGGGGGGACAGTTGGGGGTGTCGTGGGATCGACAGACACCTTTGTTTGCCCTGTTGTGAGTTGTCCAGAGAACGCAGGCAGGCATTTCAAGTGGCAGTGTCAGGATTGGGTCCACCATGTGGATGCTGGCTGTAGGTGCGGAAAGAGTTGATGGTGCACTGGTGGCACCCTGAGATGGTGCGCACATCTTGCTTGACACTCACGTCAGAGGAGGTGGCCTTACGGACTTGGTCAATTACGTCATACCGCCGTGAGTGTGTGTGCTTTTTTGAGGGGCTGTGTGCTCCTGCTGCAAGCGGCGCTCGTGCCTGGAGATACCGCCGGTGTGCCCTTAGAGGGGCCGTGATGGGTGGGGGTGTGCTCAATGGGTGTGCACTCGAATACAGGGAGTTCCTCTCTGAAAGAGTGCAAGCAGATGTTCCTTTGAACGGCTTGCAGTGCAGCAAATGTCACTGCCCTAACTTGCAATTTTATTCTCAAGGTGTGGTTGCTGAGGGCTGGCAGGCCTGGGCACAGTCTAGGTTTGCCTGCTCTGTGCTAACAACATCTTGCCTTGTGGTGAAACAAACAGGCTTTGCTCGGCTGCCCGGACAGAGGGCAGTCCGTCGTAGAAATGTGCTTTCTGCCGCTTTCCCTCGGCCATTGCGCATGTAGCGCTTGCTGGTTGCGTCTGCCCCTGTCTCTCCCGTAACGGAGCTGGACAGCTCGGCTCAAGACCTTACTTCCCAAAAAATACGGTTCCAGGGTCTGCGGATGGCCAGTTACTTTCTAAGGCTCTGCCTTTTATGCTGAGTTAGCTGGGATAGGGGTAATCAGAACCTACAGCCATCCCCCCCGCACAAAGTGGTCTCAGGGGACCATTTCGGAGAGGCGCCATACTTTTTTTTTTTAATATTGTAGTTTAACTCTGACCCTGTCATTGCCGCCATTCGGCCGATCCCTTCTAGTCTGTTAATTGCAAGAACGGAGCTGATGTCTTGATTGGGCTCGAGTCTCTGAGTCGGTATAACACCCCATCTTTGTGGGCAAATCACTTATCATCTCTCCATGGGCCTGCATCAAGTACCATTGTTAATCTAGTCTTACCCTTCACAAGACCAGTCCGTCCAAGCCTCGGTGGTGCCTTCTGAGGCACCGGTGTCCAGTGGGACTATCTGCTACGCAGAGAAAGGTAATTTCCTCTCCATCCAAGGGGCACGAAAAATAGGCACAAACATGGCTAGCCCCCCCCCCCCTCTGCGCTACAGGGGGAGCAATTGGAGCATCACGTTTGCTGGTGGAGACTTGCGCAGGGTGCTGCAAGGATAATTTGTGCATGTGATGCTTTTTCAAACTGTGTGAGATTACCCAAATAGTGTTCCCATCCGGGTAGTGCCCTCGTTGGATGGGGTATTTATGCCGGCACCACGGCAAGCAGAGGGAGCATCGGGTCGGAGACACATGGGCATGGGCAAAGTGGGACTTGGTCCAGGGCCCCGGCCTCTGAAGTGGCCGCCTGATAGCTTTTATATTTCTCTAGCAGATTGTTTTAATTACTGTTTGCCTCAATGGCATAGTAACGTGGGCGATGTGCGAAAATATATTAGTTAATTTGCAGAGATATATTGTGTTGGTTCCACGCAACATCCTAAAAAGTATCTCTTAGACCAATACAGGACCTCAAAATAAGAATTGGTGGGTGTCGCAGATAGGATTTGCAGTAATATTGATGAGCTGCTGCTGGGTTCCAATGTGGAAAACACTTGTCACTATCCATGTATATTGATGCTTGATGGCATCCTAGGCTCTTGCATTTTGCCCGTTGGTTTTCCCCAACTCCTCATGGCAGAGACAGCTAGAGTATGTCCATGGTTCTTGCATGGCCAGTTATTGTTTTCTCTTCTTAAAGACACCCATTGCTAGGCTCCATGCTCCTAATTGCACCAGTCCTTGGGCAGGGCGGACCATAGCGGTTACAGTCACCAAAGTATAATAAGCATTTGCAATGCAATAGGTCTCGCATTTGCAAAAGTTTGAGCTATTGGCATTGTAAATGACAATGCCTTTTATATATGCATTTTGAAAAGCTGCTTTTTTTGCCATCTGCTGGTCATTACAACTTTTTTATTTTTCAATACAGCACATCTGCTCGCCAAGTTCAAAGGCTTTGCTAATGCAGTCTTTACTCAAATGTTTAACAAATGAGAAAACTGTCCTACTGGCACCAGTGCAGCTTATTAACAAAAGTGGCATCATTTTTCAGCTAAAATATCAGCAATGCGCTGGGTAGGCATGGAGAGGAAACAATGCAATTTATTTCTCTGGGGCCATAACACAGGTAAAGGATGAGCCCCTCAGTGTCTGTGCATTTATACTTTTTTTGCAGTTTTATACAGCACTTGAGTTGAGTGGGTGCCGAGCCTCGAATCGAGTTTCCCACTTTCATAGTAGGCAGCTCTGGCCACATCGCCACATCCTCTACCCATTCACAGCCTGTTAAGCAGGAACAGTGTGCTCTCGGTGTCCATAAGCAGAACCTTTGTTTGGGCTTCATGACCCCTTTAAGCCCACATCCCAGCACCTGAGGTTCTTACAAATCGAGCTGCAAGAGAGATTAAGGCTCGGTTCAGCTCTTCCTGGTAGGTAACCAGGCCTTCCACCCTTACTGCCAGCACAAGAACGGAGATCAGATAACATTGGAATTAAACAGAGCAGAGAGAAGGCGAGTAAGGGATCCCGGTGACACAGCACAAGACAATGCTGGGGGAGAGAAGGAATGTGACGTTTGTAAAGCAAGTTATACAATACACATGTCATCACATCAGACACTTACGTATTAAGTCGACACTGCACAAAAACACTAACCGTACCATAACTGGTTTACACCCAAACAATACCTGTTCCTAACCTGTTAAGATACCGATAGAGAATGAAAAAAACTAGATAACACCAAACAAAAATCACACAACGTTTGTTTTCACTGACCTGAAGCACAAGAAGGTAACACGCACAAGCCGTAGCCAACACTTGTAAGCCTACACATCCCGTTTACGGGGGAAAGAGAGCAACGTTCTCGAGTGTTTTTTTTTAGGTCAAGGAGCGATTCTATCGGGGAGGTGGCTTAGCGCCCGATGCGGATGGCGGCGTAGGCATGAGTGTTCTGATCCCGCTGAGGGGAACAAGCGGTTTGCGACCTTCTTTTGACTCGCTGCCAGCGGGTCTCTGCATCGGAAACTGGCGAGCATGTTGTGAGCTCTACATGCGGCTCCTAGAGGCTCTCCATTACCGTTTTTTTGGCCGCTGAAGTTCCAGTTGCGGCTCTGTCATAGCCGCGGCTGCCATTTTGTTTCCACGAAGTGCCGAGGCTGCCTCTCAGGTATGCGCAGCTTTTCATGACGACTTTTCTACTGCTTGCAGCTTTGCTACTAATTTGTGCTGAGCCATGTTTCCCATATTTTTAACCCGCTATGCTTACTGACTGTGACTGCTTCTTCTTGACGACTCGGAATGTTGCCTTAAGCCTCTTCAGCTTTCCAATGATGGCGGCCATTTTATGAATTGTGCTACCCTTCTGGACTCTCCATCTACGGCTGCTGGTTTACCTAAATTTCCTTACTGCATTAGAGTCTATTTTTCTTTTTCTTCTGCTACATTGTTCCCATCCAGTTGCTCTGCAGTTTGCGGAATTTCTGCACATCTCCTATTTGGATGTCCTTCTTTTTGACGGCTAGCTTACATGGGTAAACTTACGCCGAAGGGCGTCACTAAACCTTCGCAGCATATCTTCATTAAAAATTCCAAGGTTTTCTCGGCCTTTGCCCAGTTAGAAGTCTCTCAGACATCTTCTGTCCATTCACCAAAGTCCTCAGTGGAGCAATCTGCGCAGACTGTAGGGAAAGGCACAACCAAAAGGCTAAAAAAGGACCCTCTTTTTCCGTCCAATCCTGCCTCTGCCATATCCATGGAACTCTCGTTGGAGGAGATAAGAGCATTACGTCCTTTTATGGAAGAAACCAACGCCAAATTACAGATTTTGACTGATAATTGGTCTCAAATTGATGCGAGAGTCACGTCTGTGGAACGCAGCGTCTCTTCTCTTCAGGAGTCGTCGTCCAAAGTCCCCCACTTGCATTCACAGGTTGCGTCTCTTCAAAAGCAGGTGGAGGAGCTTGAAAATCGAAATAGACGCAACAATTTACGCATTTACGGCCTGGTGGAGGGTTGCGAGCAGACTGACCCCGTTGCTTTTTTCAAATCCTTTCTTCCCACCCTCCTGCACTTGCCGGAAGGCACTATGATTAATATACAACGGGCCCACAGACTTGGCCGAGCTCCTTATCCTACCTCCACTTCTTCGAAACCAAGAGGCGTCATCATGTACTTTCTAGAATAAACCGACTTATTAAAGGTTCTTTCAGCAGCCAGAGCCTCTCCTCGTCTAACCTGGTCAGGATCTTCCTTGTTCTTTGCACAGGATTATGCAAGAGCCACGGTGAAACGACATAAGGCCTTCCTGGATATGAGACCCGCTCTTCGTTCCATCGGTGCCAGATATGGTCTCTTTCACCCGTATTTTTTCAGGGTTACTTACAATAACAAAACGACAACCTACGAGGATCCAGTTTGTCTTCAGAGCTTCCTGAATTCCTGCCAAGCTGCTGACACGGACCTTTCTGGTCCCTCTTCCTCTTTCCCTCTATGATTTTTGCATCTTCTCTCTCTTTCGATGATTGATATTCATTGTTGTTTTCTTCATTGTTGTTTTCCCTCCTCCATCTGTTCTCCAAGTCTGGTAGCTGTGCTTTTTGCTCCTATATGCTTATGTACCCATTCCTTTTTTCCTTTATGTCCTTTCTCCTTACTCTTTTTCTCTATTTGCATGGTCTCTTTTTGGCTCGTTATCTTCAGTGGTTTTGTCTCCTAATGTTATTCTTCTTTATCCAAAGGTTACATATCGCGTTCCGTGTTGTCCCCTTGGTTGGGTGGTTCATTAACCCTGTTCGCCCGACCTCCTCTAGTTGGCTCTACCCCCCCTTCCTCTTCTTCTCGTTTGATCTTCTCCCCGATTGTGCTCCCTTCCCTTCTCGTAAGTACAGTTTTCCTTCTTGTTCATCATGTTTATTTTCCCTTTTGCCCCCTTTCCCTGGCTTTCGTATTTTTTCTATGCTTAAAGGTGTCTTTTTTTCTCTATTTGCTTTTCCTTCTTAATCTTCAGGATTTTATTCCATGCTTTCTTGTTTCTGCATGTTTCTCTCTTACGCCTTCGGTTTTTACTGTTCTGTTTCTTAGCATATGCCTATCTTTTCCTACTTCTTCTTTCTCTTTTCCTTCCTGTCTCCTTTTTTCTTTCTCCTCTATACTTTTCTCTTTTTTCCTATTCCTTCTCTCCTTTCTCTCTGGCATTTATGATCATTTTTTTCTCTTTTGCACACTTTCTCTCATGGGCTCTCCTTTTCACGTTGCTACTGGTTTTCTTTTTCTTCCATTTTATATATTATGTCATTGAAAATAATTACATGGAATGTTAAGGGCATTAATTCTCCAATTAAGAGGCAAAGAATCTTATCTCACCTAGCCAGATTAAATGTGGATGTTGCATTTTTACAAGAAACTCATTTATCTGATGTAGAATCGGCTACACTCAAAAGAGGTTGGGCGGGTGAGGCTTATTATTCCCAGGGTGACGGTAAACTAAATGGAGTAGCTATTCTGTGTCGTAAAACCCTTTCCCATTCCCTAATTGCTCAGTAATCAGGTGCTGAAGGTCGATGGATACATGTTAAACTGTCTCTCAAGGGTGTTCCAATTTCCTTTCTTAATGTCTATGCTCCCAATTGTGGTGATCCTGCTTTTTGGCATGACCTCTCCCACCATATCACCAGATTCGCCGATGATAATTTCATCCTGGTAGGTGACTGTAACCAACCCCTTGATCTTTTCCTTGACAGGAATTCCAAAGCTCCCTATGTTCCAAATAAATCTCACAAGCTATTTACTCAAGCGATCTCCCAACACAAGCTCATTGACGCCTGGCGCTTGTGCAATCCGACGACGAGAGAATTGACTTTTTATTCCCCATGCCATCATTCCCAGTCCCGGATTGATTATATTTTTGTTACTCACAATATTGCCCAAACTCTTACTAATGCTGAAATTGGTCCAATTCTACTTTCGGACCTTGCTCCTACCATAGTTCATATTGATATACTTCCTAAACCTGTCGGACCTAAGAGGTGGCGTTTTAATAACACCCTTCTATTGGATCCCAAATTCACTGCTTCCTTTATTGAATTTTTTGATGATTTTTTTCTGTTTAATGATACCCCTTCCATCCCCAAACACACTATCTGGGATGCTTTTAAGGCTGCGGCAAGAGATTTTATAATTGGATATGTTGCAAAGAAACGGAAAATTGCCAGCAAATTTACAGGGGATCTCCTTCAAGATATCAAGAAATTGGAGCACGCCTATTTCACTTCTCACTCGCGAGACAGTTTAACAGCCCTTGTTAATGCCAAAATGAACTTCAACAAACAATCCACAGAGGATGCTTACCTATATTTATTGAAATCTAGTGCAAAATGTTATGGCGGTAGGAATAAAGCCGGGAAAATCTTAGTCAATTATTTGAAAATCAAACATAACAAATTGAATATTGAATCCATTTACAACACTCAATCTAATCTCCAACATAAAGACGCAGACATCCTTACCGAATTCTCCACTTTCTACAAATCTTTGTACTCCTCTGAAACCCAACCCTCTTCCCAATCTTTGGATCATTTCTTTTCTACCATACACAAACCTGACCACTTCCCTCTCGATCTTTCTTCCTTAGAATAAAATATTTCTCAGCGTGAATTACTTCTAGCACTTCAAAGTCTCAAAAAAGACAAGGCTCCTGGACCAGATGGTCTTACTGTTGAATTTTTCCTCCATTTTTCAAAACTCCTCATTCCAAAATTACACTCTCTCCTAGACTCATTTCTTGCCTTGGGTGCTTCCTCGGGTTCTTTCGCTGACGCCCACTTCTGCCTCATACGCAAGGAAGGGAAAGATGCTCAATATTGTAAGAACTATAGGCCCATTTCCTTGGTCAATATCGACTACAAGATATTTGCTAAATCACTTGCAGCGCGTCTTGATCTTTTACTTCCAGACCTCTTAGGCGAGGAACAATCAGTTTTCGTCAAGGGCCGATTCATCACGGATAATACTAGACTTTTGTTCAATGTCTTATCAAAATCTCATAAATTACCCAATGCCCTTGCAGCAATTGCCCTAGATGCTAAGAAAGATTTTGATAGGGTTGAGTGGACCTATCTATTTCATGCCCTTAAATGGTTTGGTTTTGGTCCCAAATTTATCTCTTTGATTTCTTTACTGTACTCCAATCCCCGTGCGGCAGTCTGCGCCAATGGCCTGGTCTCTTCTTTTTTTGATTTAGGGAGAGGCGTGCTCCAAGGTTGTCCTCTGTCCTCTTTTCTTTTTAATCTGGCGTTAGAACCTTTTTTATCCAAACTCCGTCAAAACCCTAACATTCATGGCTTTCATGCCTTGGATTCCCAAGTTAAGCTTGCCGTATATGCAGATGATATTTTACTTTTTATCTCCACCCCCACTGAATCTATTCCTGCTTTCCTTGCCAAAGTCAGAGATTATTCCCAGATATCTGGCTACAAGCTCAATAACGACAAGTGTGAGATTTTTCCCTTGACGATGTTCACATTTAAGCCTGATTTTACTACCTCCAACTTTACATGGAGTTCCTCACACATTAAATACCTTGGCCTACATATCACCCCTTCTATTTCAGACACGGTCTCCCTTTG
This sequence comes from Lissotriton vulgaris, assembly GCF_964263255.1. Lineage (NCBI taxonomy): Eukaryota > Metazoa > Chordata > Amphibia > Caudata > Salamandridae > Lissotriton > Lissotriton vulgaris. The sequence continues at coordinate 436,857,903 of NC_141685.1, read as the reverse complement.
TTTAAATAAATGTATTAAAAAACTATTGGACTTAACTTCTAGATGGCATCCCCTTTATTTATCATGGTGGGGCGTCTTGATACAATTAAAATGATGCTATCCCCTATAGTCCTTTACACTATTTCTAATATTCCTGTCTCCGTCCCCTCTAAATTTTTCAAGAGAATCAACTCAATTTTGGCATCTTTTCTCTGGAACAACAAAAAACCTAGAATGTCCCTTGCTTGGGTTATACGTCCCAAATCAGAAGGCGGAGTTAATTTGCCAGATTTCCCAGTTTATCATAAGGCGTTTCTGTTATGACAGGCTTCCCTCTGGTTGCAAGACCCGATTTCCCCTTGCTCCTTATGGGCTAAACTTGAACAACTCTTTCTTTCCCCTCTCTCCCTTGCTGAATATCTTTCATTTTCAGGCAAGCCTTCCTCTATTCCCACTCCCATTCACAAATTCACCGTTAAACTACTTCTATCTTCTTCTCCTGCTCCCCCTGCGACCATTGCTGATTTCCTTACCTCCACCATTTGGCATAACACTTCCCTCTTGATACGTGATAAGCCCTTTTACTGGAAGTTGTGGCGACACAGAGGGCTAATCTGGGTTTCCCAACTATTCTCACAATCTTCTTTCATACCCTTCCCTATTCTCCGCACCACCTATGGTTTGCCTGCTTCTTTTACCCACAAATATCCTGTTCTTAAAGAGGCTGTAATGGCAACTTACACCCGTCTCTTGCATGCACCTTCTCCTTCTTTTTCTCCTGTCCCTGCCTCACTACTTCATTCCTTTCTACGCACTACTCCTAAAGCCTCCTCCATTTACAAACACCTTCATACTAAAGACTCTATCAGACCCAAATCTAAGGGGGAGGAATGCTGGGAACAAGATCTTGTCGCATCTTGGTCCATTCCTTTATGGGATAGGATCTTTAATAAGATTTGCAAGTCCTCTAGGGCAGCGACCCTGACACAAACCTTGTTCTTCATTTACGATAGACTTCTTTTCACGCCATTTGACATTCATAAAAGCTTTCCAGCCACTCCACACATTTGCTGGTCATGTTCTTCCCCGCAAGCGATTCCATATGTTGTTCCTATGTAAATCTGTTCATGACTTTTGGTTGCAGGTTTGGGTCCAAATTAATGTAATGTTTCATACTTGCATTTCTTTCTCATGCACTAACGTTTTCTTAGGAAGTCTTTCTCCTTGTTGGGAGGATGCTGAACTTAACACTCAGATTATTGATTTATTGTTAGCTGCTGCATTTCAGCAAATTACTCTCAATTGGAAGAATTTTTCTAACATTTCTTTTAAAGCGTGGAGGTATAACGTTTGCCATAATCATAGACTGGATACTTCTTTTGTTTTTCCTGCCCACATGTTCAGCAAAGCGCATGAACTTATGGCTTCCTGTTACGCTTTATCTTGATGTATGTGCTAAACGTTCGTTTCACCCACAACCCTCGCAGCAAGAAGTTCTCAAGCCCCCTTGAATGCCCCCCGCATTCCGTTTCTTCTACATTATTAACTGTATGTACTTCCTTTTGCATAATTGTATTTCTACAACTGTTGTTTTTATTTTAGTTAGTTTTGATGCTTATGATTAGCTTTCATTATTGTTTATAACCGTATTATTCCCATTGCTTACTGATGTACCCGTACTTTCTACTTTTCTTTGTATTTTGTATTGACACCTTGTTCCTTTCTCCTTCCCCGAATAAAATTCTTTTTTGAACTTAAAAAGGAGTGATTCAATCATTCCGTCCTGTGTTCAGCTGGCATTCTGGGACTTGTAGTCCTCATTGTAAAATCGGATTAACTGGGCAATAAACCCCAGTATGCAAAGCAAAAACATGGGACCTGATTAACCTTTTTTTTTTTGATTTCAACAAGATTTTATTGAGAGAAGTAAGGGTCCAAATAATAGCAGTCAAAATACAAAGAGGTGATACATTCCAACATGAGTAGAACATGAAAACAAGCATGGGTATCATTTGATCAGTAACTAAACTTGATGTAGATAAAATTGGAAAAAAGGCAATCAATATGGAGGTAATAATATGAGCCAATAAAGGAGTATATCAGTTAGAACGCAGAACGTATCAGCCTCTGAGAAGAGGATAGGGGCAGGGGAGGATAATAAGAGCAAAAGGAAGAAAGAAGGAAAGAAAGGAAAATAGCAGCAGAAAGAAAGAACGGGAGGAGAGGACAGGAAAGAAGGAGAAAGAAAGAAGGAATCCCACAGGAATAAACCAATGTAACGTAACTAGCAGACAAAAATTAAGTAGACAGAACAACAGGAAATCGAGGGACTACACCTTGCGAGGAGAGTTCCATATAGTCATCCAGGGATGCCCAAACCCCACTCGAAATGGAAGGCGACAGGTGTGCTAGATCTACTGAGGTGTGAGCACTGCGTAGGAAGGAAACCCATGCCCACCACGTATGGTAGGAGACTGACGAGAAAGATTTCCATTCCATAAGGATAACCTTGACCGCAACAGATACAAGAAGGTCTAACAGCTGTAATTGCAACAGATCAAGGGGAAGGGGCGTAGGAGCAGCCCAGGGACCTAATATAACTAAAGGAAAAGAGAGCTGGAGCTCAATGTCAAAGATAAGAGACAAATGTAGCTGAATAAGGTCCCAGAAAGGCTTAAGTAAGGAGCAGTTATAGAACATATGAGGGAAATCACCCGCCTCTAGGCCACAACTCCAGCAGAGGTCATCCTCTTTAAGGTTGAGGGAATGAAGACGTACAGGTGTCCAATGGAGTAGGTTGATCGAGAAAAACTTGGACTGAATTAGGGAAGGAGCTATTTTGTTACGGAGCACAAATTTGCTAATGGACTGCCAAGCTTCAGATGATAAGTGATCCGTAATATTGTGATCAAAATGACGCAACCATTTTTGCTGTGCAACCGTCTGATCAGGAAGCGAAGTAGAAGATAGAAACTTATATATGTGGGAGGCAACATGACCCGTTTTGAGCCACATACAAAACAGCGAGATAGTGGGGGAGGAGGGGTGAAGACGAGTTTTTGAGATGGCAACCTTGATTTTAAGAAAGGTATAGAAGTCTAGATTAGTTAAAGAGTGTTTGAGCGCTAAGGTAGAAAAGGGTAAGGTCTCACCAGAGTCACTATACAGATGGTGTACAAGAGAGATACCTTTCGTAGCCCAGTAAGACATGAGGTTGGGAGTGATATTAAGTTTAATTTTGGAATTACGCCAAATGGAAGACCATCTAGTTTTGTGCAGAGGAAATGCCAACTTCCTGTCTACTCTCTTAATTGCGACAATTGTATCAATAATTATAGAGCGGGAAAACAGAATGTGCAGAGTGGAAGTAGTACAAAGAGAGGCAAGTGGTAGAGGTGCAGCTAAATCCTGTTCTATGAGTAGCCATAAAGGAATATGACGGGATGGGGGAGAAAACCATAAGGCCCCTTGAGAGGCCAGAAAAGCAGTCTGGTATTTTTCCCAATCCGGGAAATTACAACCCCCCATATCACAAGGTCTACGTAAATATTTATATGCTAACCGAGCGCGTTTGCCGTTCCAAAGAAATTTGGTGGTGATACCATCGATTTCCCGAAAAAAAGAGTCGGAAAATTTCATCGGAATCATGGATGAGACAAAATTGATAATCGGCGTGATCATCATTTTAAGGGTTTGTAGGCGACCCCACAACAAAATATGTTTCGGACACCATGTATCTAGAAGACGACGAACTTTAGTAAGAGTTTGAGATTCATTATAGGCAACCGTGGCATGTAGCGTGGAACAGAAATAGATGCCCAGATATTTTAGATGGGTAGATTGCCACTTAAAGCCAGCCGAACCCATATGAGCAGGAAAACAGTAGGCATTTAAAGGGAACATTTCTGTCTTATCTTTGTTTAGAGTGTATCCGGATACCTTAGAGAACAAAGAAATGGTGTCAGAGATAGCGGGGATGGCCAACGCTATATCATCTGAGAAAATGAGAACATCGTCAGCGTAGGCAGCAGTTTTAAGACAATGAGGGCCAAAAGAAAATCCTTGATATCAGGGTGTAAATCAATCAGCCGAAGGAGAGGATCAATAGATAACAGAAACAAGAGAGGGGATAAGGGACACCCTTGTCTCGTGCCCTGGCAAAGATTAAAAGAAGTGGATGTAGAACCATTAACCCTAATATTAACTTTTGGTTGGGAATATAAAGACATTACCATGTTAATAAAAGAGTCCCCGAGGTTATGTGCACATAAGACAGCTCGAAGGAAAGGCCAAGAGACCTTATCGAAGGCCTTTTCCGCATCGAGGGCCAAGGCCGCAGCGGGTAATTGGGATCGCTTAGCCGCCCCAATAATATGACAGAAAGTGCGGATATTGTCTCTTGCCAATCTACCCTTAACAAAACCAGTTTGGGAAGGATGAACTAGATTGGGAATAAAAGATTCTAGACGTTTAGCCAAGATTTTAGCAAAAATCTTCGCTTCCATATTAAGAAGCGAAATAGGGCGGAAATTCTTAGGGTCCGAATGGTCTTTCCCCTCTTTCGGGATCACGACTATGGTTGCTTCAGCAGCCGTACCAGAAACAGAACCATTACGAACAAAAGCGTCAAAGACAGCTTGTAACTTAGGAACAAGCAACGGTAGAAAGGTTTTATAAAATAATATCGGGTATCCGTCTGGACCGGGTGCTTTCCCCGAACGGGTGGCCTTGATAGCATCCGCTATTTCCTCAGGTGAGATAGGTTCATTCAGAGTAGAGCGATCTTCTTCTGAGACTGATTGAATCGGAATTGATTTCAAAAAATCTTGGCACTTGTCAAAAGAAGCTTGGTTAGAGGGGGTGTATAATTTGTTATAGAAATCGCGAAAAACTTCAAGAATTTCCTCAGTTTGGAATTTTTTAGAGCCAGTGTGATCTTTAATAGAAGAGATCTGTGAGGACTTATAGGAAGAATCTTGGAATTTTAAGGTGGCAGCCAAAAGTTTCCCAGCCCGATTCTTTAAAAGTAACTTCTTGGACTTTTGCGCCTGGAAACCAATATGAGCTCTTTTAGTGACAATTGTATTATATTTGTATTTTAGGAGTTTAATTTGTTGCAGGGTAGTCGGATCTTTGGTATGTCTAAAGGAGGCCTCCAGAGCTTTGATTTTAGAAGATAAGTCAGTAAGTTCTCTTTTAATCGCCAAGTTACGTTTGGACATGCATGCAAAAACTTGGCCCCGGAAAGTACACTTAAAAGAGTCCCATAAAGTTATTGGAGACGATACAGAATCCTCATTTTCACGGAAAAAAGTGTTTATATCCGTTGAAAATTTGTCCACCTGGGAAGAGTCATGTAACACTTCTGTATTAAGTCTCCAGGAACGACCACGTGGTTTCGGCGCAAAGGTCAAGAGCGTAAAAGTGACCGCAGCATGATCAGAGATGACAATGGGATGTATAAGCGGAGAAGAAGAAGCTGAGACAAGAGAAGAGTGAACCAGGAGATAATCAATACGAGAGAATGAGGAATGAGGGGAGGAAAAGAAAGAAAAGTCACTGCCAGTGGGATTATGGAGACGCCAAATATCATGCAATTGAGCAATGGAACACATGTTAACCATCTGTTTGTGTGCTTTGGGCGGACGAAACTGAAATGCAGAATTTCTGTCCAATAAAGGATCCATTGGTAAGTTAAAATCGCCACCAACAATGAGATTGCCAGCATGTGGGGTGTCATGCAATTTTTTAGAAATGGATTTCCAAAACGCTGGGTCATCAACATTCGGAGCATATATATTCATAACAAACAAATCATGTTGTCCATCCGACAATTTAGATAAAAGCCAGCGACCCTCAGAGTCATGCTCAGAAGAGATAATTGCTAAACCTGAATTCCTCGAAACTAACGTGAGCAACCATTGCGTTTACCAGAAGCATCCGAACAAGACACATCCGACACCCATTCTTTCTTTAAAAATACAGCTTCTCTACTAGTAATCTTAGATTCTTGAAATAGGACTAAGTCTGCCGAGAGCGACTTACAGTAATCTAAGATTTTAGATCGTTTCACTGGGTGATTCAAACCCTTAACATTAAGGGATAATACATTTAAACCTGGCATATAACAAAAGGGGATACCAACGGAGACAACATTGATGACAGACAAAGAGCGGGGATCAAAAATATAGTAGACCAACCATTGAGCAGAATAGATGTTACGGGAACATCCATGTGGGAGAACCAGGAAAAAAGAAAGGCCAGAAGAGAAGAAAGACAAGAAAAGAGAAAGAGAAGAGGCAGAGGGGGAGGTCTAAAAGAGACCCATATCATGCAAGGGAGAACGTGGAAAAGGCGAGTAGGAGATCCGTATTAAGAGCAAAAGTTGGTACTGAGAAACAGCCCATTATTAGGAAAAACAACAATCAGTAAGATAAATAACAATAGGAAGAAAAAGACCAAATTAATGGAAATACATTTTGATAATGAAGTAAGAAGTTGCTATAAGAGGAAAAATACATTTCAAAGTAGACTAGCGATATCACAGCGTGAACAAGATCATATATTGACTAACAATAGTATAAAATGCAATAAAAGCTTAAGTATGCACGCAACAACCTAACTAATGAGTAACATTTCATAAATACAGTGACAAATATGCACCGAAACCGCATATTAATAATAAAAAAACACTGGCAAATACCTATACTATAAAGTGGAATCGTAGAAGGAAAAAGAGAGGTGCACGAGAGGAGCATGTAAAGACGAGGAAGAAACAGAGAGGGAAGATGAAAAGGAGCAGAAAGAATAAGGAGAATTCTACCCCGCCATACTAGAATGATACCTAGTTATAAGGTAAATAGGAGAGAAAGTGCTAGTGAAAGAAGTAAAAATATATTAATTACACGCAAGAAATCTGCAACCAATAACTTATAACAAGGCAGGTACCATGTAATTGGAAATAGCAACAGTATAAATGAAACACACCGTAACTAAAATAGTTAAGAGAAAGAAAAGAAGGAAAGAAGAAAGAGGTACAAACAACTAAAGAGGCCAGATAAGCCGGGTATGAAAGAAATAAGAAAGAATCGAAAGGAGCTGAAAAAAGTCTTCTCGAAGGATAGACAAGAGAAAGAGGCGGAAAGGTCGGATATGAGAGAGAAGGAGAAATTCAAGAGTAGTATGGAGAAGAGAAAAGAGACAGAACGTATAATAGCAGTGGATCAAATCAGCATGTAAGCATAACTAGAAAGAAAGAAGAGGAATCTATCTTGAAAACAGCACAACCATAAATAGAGAGAAACAAATCAGGTTCCTGAGGCCCCATGAGCTTGCGAAGTTGCTCTCTGAATCTCCATTTCTATTTCCTCCTGGTTGTCTAAGAACGTTGTCAAGTCTGCCGGTTCATCGAAGATCCTGGAACGTCCTTTATAAGTGATGCGAAACTTGGATGGACCTGAAAAGGAAAAAGGAATGCCCAAGTCGGTGAGACGTTTCCGAAGGTTCAAGAAACCTTTCCGTCTTATGACTGTGTCTCTGGCAAAGTCTTGGGAAATGGATATGCGATGACCCTCCCAGTTGAGTTGTTTAATCTTGCGCATATGAGACAGAATCAGCTCAGTGTGTTGATGTCGTAAGGGCTTAAAAATAATTGCTCTTGGCTGGGTGGCTGCCTTAGAACGAAACGTTGGAACACGGTGTGCTCTTTCAATCTCAAAATCTCTGTGGAAAGATAGTTGGAGTGTATCCGGGATCCAATGAGATAGGAACTCAATCATAGAGGAGGATGATTTCTCTGAGTCCTCCGGTAGGCCAAAAATACGCAGATTAGATCTCCTATTACGGTCCTCCTGCTCCGTGAGGTCTCTGCGCATCGCCGCCATAGAACGCTCCAGTTGAGAAAGGGACCTGGATTGGTTTCGCATACCATCCTCTGCGGAACTTATTCGTGTTTCTGTCGCTGAAGAGAAAGGGCTTTAAAGTCATTCCTGATAGCAGACACTTCCACTTGTAGTAGGTCAGTATTAGTTTTAGTGGACTGCGCAATATCATGAACTTCATTAAGGCGCGCCAAAATGGTGTCTAATGTGGAAGCAGTGTCTGCCTGAGGAGATTCAGGCGTCGGAGAGACTGATTTAAGTCTTTTTAAAGATGCGCCCAGGTCCTTAGAGTCTTTGCTGTTCGAGGACCGATTCATAATGACAGTGTCGTAGCAGGAGCCTAAGAGAATACCACAGGAATAGGCTAGAACACCAAAGTTGCGCAAAGTATGCAGATTTAGTGAAAAAAAAGAGGCAGTTCACGCTCAAAATACGCAGAGCTAAAGTAGCTGTTTAAATATGAGCAGAGTTGCGCAGGAAATCTCCTCAATGAAGCGATAAGGACACCTCCATGAAGAATGTGAGAGAAAAATAAAAGCGAGCAGCTCAAAAAACCAGCCAAGAAGTAGGAAAGTAACATCAAGAAAAAAGCATAAATGTTACCATGTCAGACGTCTTGTGTAGAGACCCTTAGCCGAGCGCTGAACACTGCAAGTTTGTATCCCCGGCGGCACCTCAGAAGTCCGATGACAGGGACGTCATGCGCGACAAAATGGCGGTCTCTCTTCAGGAATGCGAGCGCCTGTGGGGGATGATTCAGAAAGCATCTCTTCGGCGGCTGAAAGCGCGGAAAAAACAGCGTCGTGAAGGTCACCACATGTTCCGCTGCTGTTGAGTGATTTTTCCGGTCAGAAGGGCACGAAGGAGCGGAAAGAAACGCTCTACGGGACCAACTCACCCCGGAGCTCAAGCGCGACACGCCATACTGTAGCGGCGCGCAAGCCACGCCCCCCCGACCTGATTAACCTTTTAAGTTTGAACGCAGGAAACATCAGAACTCGGCTGGATCAAAAAACATAACACACATCACAGGCATATCACACACACTTTGCGAGTGGTGCTTTATGCCTGCAACAACTCCAATGCCTCATTTTCATCCGCTCAGAAATCAGGATGTGCAACGAATGGCCCAGCTATTTGCCAGTAGAGTACCTAGCCCCACAAACATGGATTTACTTACTAGGACCAAAGAAATTCAAGGACTGATGGCAGGGTACAATGTTTTGATTGCACCAGTGGAAAAACAGTAATATCCATCAAAACTGCACAAAGAAGGTGTCTCCGAAAACAAGAGGGAACCAGGATAATGATTGTGCTACTCTCGCGTCCTGTCCTGCACGAGAATGCCGCCTACAAACTCCACGGTGAACCACTGGGAGACAGAATGAACGCGTGCACAACTGGAGCTTCCAGAACGGTGTGCAAGGGAAAGTGAAAGCGCACGTTGTGCTGAATGCGCGAGCCATACGTGTGCCGGCTGTCTGGGCAAGTGCACATCTGAATGTGAGCGTGCGCGTGCACATCTGCTCAACGACAAAGGATCTCGCTAGCAAGACCAGAACAAGGAATAACAAGTCCCGGACCCAGGAGAGGGTGAAGACCAGTGAATAGCAGGGACTCCCATGCCTAATGGGAGAGCCCCGCGTCGTGCTGCGTTGGAGGAGCTGGAGTACTGCGCCGCAGCACCGGGTGATTTTGCACGTTTCCTGGGGGGTGGGGCTGGCTTGGGTGGTGGGCGGGGGGGGGCTGGCTTGGTCGGAGGGGGGCGCTGGCTTGGGCGGCGGGCGAGGGTGGCTGGCTTGGTCGGAGGCAGTCTTAGTGGCGTGAGGAAAATGCCATTGTGCTGGAGGCTTGCAAGGGAGACAGGCACATCGCGTGCCTGTAGTGGGGGGGAGGAGATGTGTGCGCATGTGTCTGTGTACATGTGTCTGTGTGTGCCTGTCTGTGTGTGTGCCCGTGTGCGTGTCTGTGTGCATGTGTGAACAGCATGCCGGAATTTGAGCGCGTGTTCACGCGCGCGACCTGATCCGATTCCGGCAGGCTGCGCGTGCCAGTCTCTTGTCTCCTCTTGTTAGTCCTTGTAAGCAGAACCGCAGCCAATAGGCCTCGCTCTGCGACAGCAGGGCTTCGCTCTGCATCACAGGTGCGAGACCTAAATTGGGTCCATGTTAAAAGACACTTAATGCACACCTAATACTATCTGGAGCCCCTATAGCGGAGAACAGAGAAGAACATGCCAAACCAATGCCTCTCACTGGGCCGGCTCTCCCCCGGCTCATGTTCAAAGACGTATTATTATGACACCTGAGTAACATAGTTGTTTCTTCTGTTTTATGACCTGTTCTGTCAGGACAATCTATCCCCTGGTGTGTCGCACAAGTGAAACCTGGTGTCACTTGGATCAGCGGTGGCCGGTAGGGCCCGGCAATAATGTAATAATTGTCACCAGTGGGGTGAGGACTTATGATCAGGCTAGGTGGAAGGAAGGGTCATCTGTTATTTTAACAAGGACAGGACAGCTACAGACTGTCCTGGTCCTCCAAGTGGATTATGACTCTCAATAAGGGGAGTTTGGGAAGATGTGCGACTTCCATTAACGGGTGCAATCAGCAGTAATTTGGCCGCTCACAGGGTTAGCATTTTAGCAGCCTGGGACGAGTGGGGGCAGGACGGATGTACGATGTTACAACGCGTACTTTTAGCACGCATACCATTACCACGGATTTTTTACAACGCAGGTCATTTTACAACGGATACCCTTACAACGCAGATACTATTACAACGCATACCATTACAACATAAGTATAATTATAGGTAAGTATATAATATTAATATATAATGTAAAAAATTAATTTTGAATTATTAAATTTAATTATTTATTATTTAATTAATAAAAAAAATCAAACAAATAATTTTAATTTTTCAATTTGTAAATATATATTAAAAATACCCCTTTACCTCAAAACCCAAACCCAGCCCTAAAACCTAAAAATACCCCTGTACCCCAAAACCCAAACCCAGCCCTAAAACCTAAAAATACCCCTGTACCCCAAAACCCAAACCCAGCCCTTAAACCTAAAAATACCCCTGTACCCCAAAACCCAAACCCAGCCCTAAAACCTTAAAATACCCCTGTACCCCAAAACCCAAACCCAGCCCTAAAACCTAAAAATACCCCTGTACCCCAAAACCCAAACCCAGCCCTAAAACCTAAAAATACCCCTGTACCTCAAAACCCAAACCCAGCCCTAAAACCTAAAAATACCCCTGTACCTTAAAACCCAAACCCAGCCCTAAAACCTAAAAATACCCCTGTACCCCAAAACCCAAACCCAGCCCTAAAACCTAAAAATACCCCTGTACCCCAAAACCCAAACCCAGCCCTAAAACCTAAAAATACCCCTGTACCCCAAAACCCAAACCCAGCCCTAAAACCTAAAAATACCCCTGTACCCCAAAACCCAAACCCAGCCCTAAAACCTAAAAATACCCCTGTACCCCAAAATCCAAACCCAGCCCTAAAACCTAAAAATACCCCTGTACCCCATAACAAAATACCACTAATAAATGTTTTTAAAACAAGATAAACTTACCTATAATTATACTTACGATGTAATGGTATGCGTTGTAATAGTATCTGCGTTGTAGTGTATTGCGTTGTAAAGGTATCCGTTGTAAAATGACCTGCGTTGTAAAAAATCCGTGGTAATGGAATCCGTTGTAAAAAATCCGTGGTAACAGTTACATACCGGGCAGGACATGGGAGCGTAACCCACTGAATATTGCCCCTTTTAGAAAATGTGGGGCATAGGGGAATCGCATAGAAGCATCCATTTACTAAGGCTATCCCATTAGTTAATCTGACGCCCCATCAGCCTTTCACCCGCCTGAGGGCGATAACAGAGTACCGCCGTTTTGGGTAGCAATAAACAGCTGTTAATCAGTGCCAGGATACCCCTGGGTGAGGGTGCAGACACACACCCCTGTTCTGTTTTCATAGACTGCATCACAGGGTTAGCTTTCCTGACTATGCCGCAGGGACGGGAATTAACACTTGGAGAGCCAATGGGTTTGGATTTGGCACATTAGTAAGATTGGAATGTCAATCTCTTGCGACAGGCCCGGCGCAAAGAAATGTGATATAATTGTAAGGCATCTGGAAGTTTATGCTAGCAGGGAGGTATTCAGCAAGCCCCGCACTCAAGGTGACAGGTCTTGCACACATGACCCTTTAGCAGGAGGCAGATTGATGTTCTTGGGAGCAACCTTGTACTAAGGTTGGATTAGCCCAGGGCAACCTCACTTGGCAAGCTTTCTTCACAACGCAGTAAGGACAGGGAACAAACACTTGGAGAGCCAATGGTTCCTAGAGAGTAGGCATTTCTTTAAGGATGTAGCAGGCCCCATACTAGACTTCAAGGGAACATACACCAGGCTAATCTCGACAGTGCAAACACACCTACACCTGGAGCAAGGGGAAGTAGAGTCTGGGGCTGGTTTACATACCTCAAAGGTGTAGCTGGGGATTTAATGCACGATTTCTGCTGGGCTGTACTTTTTCTAGTTACAAGGTTACTTGCAGTGGAGGGCTAGCATGTCCAGGGATAACAGAGCGAACTAGGGCTATTGCCGGTTTACGCACCAAGGGCCACAGTTGGTCAGCAGGTGCGTTTACCTGGGTCAGGACTACAGTAGTAAACCTGTGGGGCTGTGTAGTTGTCACCACTAATAGGGGCAGTGACTGCTATAGTGGGGACTATACGAACATTCCCTGAAACCTGAGTTGACACCATACTGGCGTGCGCCAGGATTGAGCATTCAAAATGGGTTGTGCAAAGGTCTGGTCCATCTCGGTAAAGCAGTTGCTCACTGGACCCGGGGGTAGGTTACAGGTTGATTCAGTGTACAACATTCCTTGCCATAGCCATTGAGACAGGCCGGTTGAGGGAGCTGATAGCTAACAGGGTTGCGCTGTCCCTTAGTTGGGAGGAAACAAGGTATTAAAGCACTGAAGGGTACAATGTCTTAAGAAAGTTGGCATGTCCATTCCTCAAGAGAAGGCAGGTAGCTGTACTTGAGTGCTCTTTGGCATACCCGAGCGGAATGGTACAGTACCAGGAGCGGCGTGAGCTCTGAAGTTAGCTATGGGAATCATGGATGGTCACTCCATACATGGATGTGCTGCGACTAAAGGGTGGAGGAGAAAGAATGGTTTGGCGCATCCATGCAGATGGTTAATGGGAGTCAGCGTGTAGTCAAAGTTGAAGGATCAGGTAAATTTCTACTGCGGTACACAGGTATCAATTTGTACCTCCAAATTTAGGGATTCACCAGTTTCGTGGGAAAACAAGGGCTTAGACAACCCCATATGTAAGGCACACGTTGCATGCAGTGAACCGGTATTGAAGGCATGATTATTTATGTCAGGCAATGCCAGCCCTGACAGGCGCTTTTGCAGTCACTCTTTCTGCAGGGGCAGCAAACCCAGCGTTCGGGCGGGCTTGCCTGCAGAGCGCATCATGCAGGTGGGGCGATGGGAATTGTCCCACCTGCATGATGTTTTAAAGGTACATGAATGAATGAATGAATGAATGAATGAATGAATGAAATAAAACTTATAAACGCGCAACTTTGCCCAGAGGCATCAAGGCGCCTACAAAGAAAATGAAAAACGAAAAGGCGAAACCAAAGAGCTAAGGGTAAGCTTTGCCAAAGAGCCATGTCTTAAGGGCCTTTCTGAAAGATTGTATTGAGGGTAACATCCTAATTTCTAAAGGCACAGTGTTCCACCATCTTGGAGCCAGATTGGAAAAGGCTCTGCCTCCCCATTTAGCTCTTCGCACTCGGGAAGCGGTGAGGAGCAGCTTCAAGGAGGAACGGAGGTTCCTAGCAGGAACATAGGGAATCAGGAGATCTTTTACACCTCCGGTCTCCTTTCTGTTTAAGGCTCTGAACACCAAGCAAAGCACTTTAAATGAAATCCTGGCATCAATAGGTAGCCAGTGCAAAGATTTCCTGGCGGTGGTAGCTGACGACCTTCTAGGAAGGTCCAGTACAAACTTCGCCGCTGCATTTTGCACCGATTGAAGACCTTGCAATAGGCCTTTATTGGCTCCCGCGTATAAAGCATTACATTAATCAAGCCGAGATGTTATCAAAGCTACCACAGTTTGTTTGCTTGCACGGACAGGTAGTGCTTGATTTTCCGCAGGATTCCAATGATGCCCCAGGAGGTGGAGATAGTCCGCTTTACTTGGAGGGCCATGTCGAGGGAAGGGTCAATCATAACCCCAGATTTCGTGCTGTGAGAGTTGGAGCCGGACACGCCCCCAGGGTTCCGGGCCACCATTCTGCCGACCAGATGTCTTCCTTCTCGCCGAACACAAGGATCTCCGTCTTTTCGCCGTTTAGCCGCAATGAATTGTCAATCATCCAATGGGCGACTGCCTCCATACAGAGTCTAAACTTGGAGGCAGAGGAACTGACAGGCTGGGCGAGGGACAGCAAGATCTGAGTGTCATCGGCGTATGACACTACCTCCATCCCAAAAGATCTAATAAGCCTCGCCAGGGGGGTCACGTAGATGTTGAACAGGGTCGGACTTAACGCCGACCCCTGTGGAACCCCCCACTTCTTCGGCAGGGATGGAGATAGGAACTCTCCCAGCTTCACTCTCTGTTCCCTCTGGTCCAGGAAAGAAGCCAACAGGCTTAATGCGCGCCCCTCCACCCCTATCTCCCTCAGACGAGATGTTAAAACGAGGGGAGACAGGGTGTCAAACGCAGCTGTAAGATCCAGCAGGATCAGTAACGTACTCCCCCCCCCCCTTGTCAATTGTGGTGCGGATGTTATCAAGCACCACAGTCAGGGCGGATTCCGTGCTATGACCCTTCCGAAAACCGTGCTGCGAATGATCCAAAAGACCAGAGGATTCCAGAAAGGAAGAAAGATGCTGGTGTAGATGGATTTCGAGCATCTTTGCCGGGGCTGGGAGCAGTGAGATGGGGCGGAAATTTTTAAGAACCTCCAGGTCCAACGACGGCTTCTTCAAGAGCAGCTTCACCACCGCTTTCTTCCATTGGGAAGGAAAAATGCCATCCCTCAGGGCCCTATTCACGATCTGAAGTAACGGGGGCAAAAGAGTTTCCTTACATTGTTTGAGAAGATGGAGAGGACAGGGATCAAGAGGTGAACCAGACTTGGTCTTAGCCAAGAGGACTTCCAGTTCCTGTAAGGAAAGCAGGGGAAAGCTAGACAGCAAGGTCGAATTAGCAGGTCTAACAGACCCTATGAGGGTAGGGATCTGAGAGATAGGAGAGGTAGGGGAAGATGCAGGAATCCTTTGGCGCTCAAGGGCCGAGACAATTCCAGCAATTTTGTCATGAAAAAATTTAGCTATGTTGTCGCATAGCTGTTGCGAACAGATGACAGGATCAGGGGTCTTCAGGGTAATCAGAGAGTCGACGATGTTAAAGAGCTCTTTCGGCGAAGTGAGAGCCCCGGTGAGGTTTGAGAAATATTCCATCCGTAGCCATCTGGGTAGTGGCCGGAAGACAGGTTATGGGTATTGTGTCCAGGTGGATTTAAAGTATACCAGAGGCTCCCCCGTGAGGCACCTGAGTTGATGGGGTGCAGTGTTATTGGGTAGATTGCGTGCAAACAGGAGCAGTTGTATAGAAAGGTGTGCAGTGCTCAATAAAGAATGTTGAGCAACACAGCATCGCTTTATTTTCCCATGCTCAAAGGTTTGGGTGTATGGCCTTTGGTGCCTCTTGAGGGTGGCAAGAGGAGGGGAATGCAGGAAACGGAGGCATGGGTTGTTTCCACCACTGAGTTAATTTGGTTGGGGGGCCTAAGCTTGAGCTGGAATAGCTTGCTGAAGAAAGCTTTGTCACAGACTGGGGGGTGGGGCGTCTCCCCTCCTAACAGTTGGACATACACTGGGGAGGCATGAGTACAATTCCCTGGGTAGGAAGGCGCTGCTGTAAGAATTGAAGTCCTCCAAGCGAAAGATGAGCAACTAATTGAGGTATAGGGTTCAGGGATAACCCCTTGTTTAGTATGGCAAGGATCCCAGTCAGGGGAGGCCTGGAATCCTCGTGCACAAGAGTTAAGAGTGCCATGCGTAAATTCACTGAACATAGGGGCTTTATCGGGCGAGGGCTTTTTTTTTAGCATGCCAAGTCCACAGCATGTTTTGATTAAGAGGGGTTCACCTGATTAAGGGGGGCCTGGGGTGAAGGTGGCCACACCCATTGCTGTGGCAGAGTTACAGGGCAATCCAGAGGCTGTAAGGTACAGAGGGGTACCCTCTGCCTGAGCACCACAAGAGTGCAAAGGCCAAATATCCCCAGGGAGGTCCTCGTGTTGGACCCTGGAGGAGCAACTGCACCCCTTTAGTCCTATGGGCGGTTGTGGACCTCAGCAACCGGGGGTTGCCTGGGGGGGCATGAGTAAGGGGGTGGACTGGCGGTCCAACGGTGGGAGGGGCTATCCCCTCCCCAAATCTGACAAACACCGGTTGGCTGGGGCCACGGTGTAATTTGGCTAATCAGGTGGGCAGGCGGTGAGGGGCTGCTTTCCCTGCAATCGCCCTAAGATATCCCACCATGTTGTCATATTTGTTATGCAAATAAACCTGCAGCAATTTTCTCCACAAAGAATGTGTCTTGTATGATTATTTCTTCTGATTATTTATTGGCACTAAGGCCTAGAGAATGTCGTTGTCAATTCACAATTCCACCCATTTTTCCAGTAAAACCTCCGGTGTGGAGGTTGCTCCTGTGTGCCCTATTTTTGGCATCCTCAGCTCTAACTGTAACGGTCTTGGAAGTCAAGGACAAGTGGGTCACCTCAATTTATTAAGAATGCAGACTGTGTCCTCCAGCTCGGAGATGCTTCCCTCTGCCTCAGAAACGGTGGTTGTAGTGTTGTGGAGTCCTGATTGACTTCCAATATCACTGTAATGTCCCTGCTTTCTTACAAGCAGTTGTTTTGGGGGTCTCCCCCACCAACTCCTTTATGCCCTCCAGTCAGTGCTGTGAATTGGTTGCTGTGGTTTGGCCCCGGGTTGTCATGGGCTTGTGACGTCCTATCTTGGTGCCCAGGGGCGTCGCAATATGGTGGTAGAGGGGCTGGATCATAGGTAGCATAATTCCGGGCCCGCCGTACTCCAGTCACAGTCAGCACGTGCTGCCTGAGGTCCAAAACACCAGGACCCACAGGGTGAAAGCTTCCTTTCACTGACACATCTAGTGGTGGTGGATGTCCCTCCTATCCCAGGAACCTGCTTATGTAGTGTCACCGGCTCCCAATTTCCCATGCCCCATATAATCCACCACACCACGAAGGCAGGCCCAAAGAGACATTTGCACCCCCCTCTCAAGGCAGCGTCAGTCCACCTGCTACAGGGCCTCACTAGACCTACTTGACCTCGGTCCTGCAGCTCAACAGTACTATGAGAGCAGACAGTCAAACAAAAGGGTGGGGGAGAGTTCAGGACCCTCACCTTTTCTTGGACCACTTGTTCCCCTCACAATGCTGTGTTTAAGCGGGGGCCTGGCAGCACAGCTTCCTGTTCTGCAGGCTTCGTCCACCGCCGCCCCATTGCATGGTATTCGGGTCTCTGCTGGCCACAGCAGACCAGGCTCCTGCCCTCCTAGAGCCCGCGCTATCCCCAGGGATGAGCCGGCAGTCGCAGACAGCCCCTCCCAGATGGGGACACTTCGGCAAAGCACACACGGCTGGGAGCCCCTGTTGGGCAAGAGTCTCCAATCTCCTTGGCCCAGTAGCCCCTGTACCCAGTGCCCACGCTCAACTAAGTTGTCTGGTGGAGAGGGTAGGAAGGGGATAACCCCCGCAGCTCACTAGGCCCCCAGGAGTGTGGGCACCGGTATCGCATCTGGGATTCATCCGGAGGCCTCCATCTTCCCTTGGCCTCCAAGTCTCAGGCTCGCACTGCTGCACCATCGAGTCGCTGCGCGGGCCTGGAACCTCTCTATCAGGCTCCTTCTCCACCCTGCAGGCAGAGCTTCCAAAAGTCACCCCTGCACGCCAGCGCCTTCAAATTCTCTTTCGTGCCGGGGGCCAAGGGAGAGCTAATAGAAGAGCGACGGTCATCTTGGGCCCGGCTCCACCCTCCTGAGGTTCTTCTTGATTTTCATAGTTCTTAAACCCATTTTGGCTTTGCTAGTGCTCTTTAGTCCTATTCAGTTTCCCCCTCTTTGACTTTCCTGTGTTTGGACAGTGTTTTCACTGACCGGCTTTAGACAGCCTGACACTTACAGACATGTTTCTGGCTGGAGTTTCCCTCTGCTCTCTGTGACCAGAAACAATGGACATCCTGGGCAGAGGTGTCACTCCTCCTCCCCCAGGATGGGGCAGTACTCGAGGGGGGAAGCTTCAAAGTGCTGACAACATTGCAATATGACCCACAGCCTCTGCTGCTAGCAGAAGATGGCAGCTTCCAGTTTGCACCTCCACTTTGTGCGGGAAGACCAGTGGGAAAACTTAGAAGAAAAGGAAGTGTTCCCACCTCTGCCAACTCCACGCCTAATAAGGGGGAGGCGAGGTGAAGCACATCTTTCAGTCCCCACCCTCTTGAAGATGGGGAGACTCCTCCAATCAGGGCTAAGTCTATGTCCCTCCCACAGGTAGGTGGCATAATTGAGGGTGTAGTCACCCCAGGTAAGATGCCCATTGGCACTACCTGCTACTCCCCTAAAATGCCCCTAAATGTAGTATTTAAGTGGCTCCAAAAGACCTCAAAATCAGATCTGCGATGACCTAAGAAGAAAGAAGATATCTTTGCAGAGAAGACTGAAGACAATGACTGCCTTGGCCCCAGCCCTACCTGCCTGTCTCCAGTATCGACGAACCTGTGACCTGTCTTACAGCCAACAACTTCTGAAATTCTGGGAGGAATGCTGCCTTCGAAAAAGGCTCCAATCACCCATGGACAGCGGATCTGTCAAGAAGAACCTAACTCCAAGGACTCTAGGACCAGATGGATCTGAACCTCCTGCCCACTATGCACCCAATGCCCACTGCCTGAGTGGCTCACCTGTCCAGTGAAGAATCCCCAGCGATCCCGAACTCGAGTCCAACATTGGCGGACCTCTCCTGGCCTCGACGAGGGCATCTGCAGTGTGAATCCAGAGGCTCCCCCTGACCGCGACTGGCTCCAATAAGAAGACTCTGACGTCAAAAGGCACCCCTGCACCCAAAGTCCCTGGGCCTTGTGTAACGACCGGATTTTCGGACCAGATAGAATCAGCTCGCCAGAGCACCACCAACCCAGCCGAAACGTAATCACCTCCCTCCTTAGGACCTATTTACAACAGGTATCTATGTATCCTACCCAAGGATGGGGAATTAGCAATATACATGCTTAGGTGTTCTACCATACCACACTCATACAATATAGTCTCGCGGCATGATGGGCCCAGACTAATCTACCCTAGGGCAGTTCTGATTACTTACCATTACACACTGACCGCAACCAGTGCTCTCATTAGATTCACACCAGTATCCCCCCTGGTGCTCTCTCACCTTCCTACAAGCCACAATCCTGTGGGTATAGACACCAGTATCCCCCCTGGTGCTCTCTTTAATGTCCAAGCCACAATCCTGTGGGTATAAACACCAGTATCCCCCCTGGTGCTCTCATTAACGCCGCCTTACAACGACGATCACTTTCCTATAAATACCATTAGCTCTTCATGTTGGGGAATCTCTCATTATCTACTCGAGGTACAATACTACAATATTATGGATCACACAAGAATGGCCGAATTACACGGTGTACAACTTATTCTCTATTTCAAGGGCTCCTCTCTCCCTCATTATTCAGTTACCATTTACCTCATCGGGGGTAGCATCCGTTCATATAATAGCACCTGACTAGAAGAAAGGTTACCTTTACTGTATAAAAACAAGAGGTACACACTGGTTCACTAAGAACTGGGGCATTTTTATTAGTATGATAACAATAACAATATAATACTATACTATAACATATAGCCTGAAAAGAAAAAGGAAAGGTTAGAATGTGTGCACGCTAATAAGAAAGGGTCGACGTCACCTTATTAATATGAAGTCTGGACTCAGTAGTCATCTGGGTTCCCTTCTCGTCTGTGCCTTGGCTCGTCTTAGGGTCACACCTCTGCAGTCACGGATACACGTCTGCACCGCTATGCTCTGTCTCCTCCGCGTCCCTTTAAGTCACTGGAACCTTTCTCTCATCAGCTGCTTTCTCTCTGGCTGTTCTGCACTACTCCTCTCTCCTCTCAATCACGGACCGTCTTCACTTCTCAGCTTCGATCTTATAACTCAGCTTCTATCACACTGGTATTCGTTCCCTCAACTAACTGCTTCACTCTGTATGCTCCGATCTTAATGTCAAAGCTCGCCAGCTGCTCCAACTAAAATAACTTCAATCTTTCTAAGAGAGTATCAGCTTCTCGGTCTTTCTCAGACTTCAAAATGGCGACTGCCTGCCTTGGAATAATTAATGGCATTGATGCTAACGGCTAGCTGCCGCCTACAGACTGACTGACTCACTGCCTCATGCTTTCACTAATATGGAAGCTTGTCCCTTCATGGAAAGTTACGGCCAGTAACCTGCCGCCCACCAAATTCTTGTACCTCCCCGTACCAAGGACACGTTCTCAGCCGGCCAGCCTGATGTTATGTCTTCGACACTGAGAAAAATATAGTCTTTCGATAAGGGCCAGCCTGAGCCGGTTCTCTCCAAGCAAACAACACCTCATAACTAAAACATTACATTTGACCTAGAAGCATCTCAAGCTGCCGGGGCAGAAAGAAAGACGGAGTCTCTCCCGTTTGAGGCCTACAAGGCCCGAAATAAGCATAACTCCATGGAAAGTATACTAACACTCTTACAAAAGGACGGATTATCACTAATACTAATGAATCTATCCCTTAACATAGGTTTATAAGCCCTGATCTAAGGAAAAGGGTATGGGATTGTGTCAGAACGCCTTGTGAATAGGCTCTATTTACGGTTTTAATCCTTCTATTAGAATGATAGTAGACTAAAGTCACCTCCAATCACCTTCCCTCAAGGAAGGGCCGAAAAAGTCGGTCAGAACACTTCACCCTTGAATTTAGGCTACTAATCATTCGCTAAATGGAACTAACATCCGTAGAGGAATAATATGAAACAAAATTAACTGATCTATTTCTTGTACCACATCTACAGAACTGGAGTAAGGAAGGAATGCACTGAATAAAGCAGCAAATAGCTACTAAAATGCTAATAATAATCATGATACCCCCTAATATCTGTCGTAGAGAATGTAAGTCAGGTAACCAATTGAAGAGCCAGTCAAACCAGCCCTGGTCAATGTGTTTTCTAACCTCTTCAGTCAAGTCATGAAGTTTGTCAATATGAGCCTGAATGGATCTAGTATGATCTGATAAGTTGAAACAACAAAGGCCCTCAAAGTCGGAACAGTCATGTTCATGTTTGAGCAAAAGATAGTCAATGGCAGCCCGGTTCTGCAAAATAGCTCTGCGTTCACCCTGGGCGTCTAGTAACATGTCAGATAAAATTGTAGAAGTATGATTGATGGACTTAACCATCCAGCAGGCCATCTTCCCAATGGATTTTGCGTTGTAAACTGCTAAGGCTGGAACACCAATATTTGAAAAAGCTAAACTAAGGTATTCAGATTTGGAATACAAATGTAGTGAAGAATCACAATCATCATGTAACATCACAGCATCGCGAACAACACGGGAATGTGTATTAGGATGTGAAGAAAACATCAATAAGCTCAGTCTAGTGATGGCACAAGGTCCTCCAGAAATATTTGCGGGAATGTAGGGCCAGGAAGTATTACCACAAGAGAAAAGCCATCCAGAAGGTAAAAGCATTGTACGATAATGACTAGGGGTAACTACTAAACTCTTACAGGTCATATTATTTCTAACAGAAGTACATGATTTCGGGGGTCTTCGAGAACACAAAGTTCGTTCATGAGCTGAAAAAGAAGTTGCTGCTTTCAATTTTAAACGCACACATTCAGTAATTGCATTGGGATCGCAGGTAAGGAAAAAACATAAGTCACCCTGGGTGATATTATATGTAGTTATTTGGGAATAAATCGGGGGTGTTGGATCTGAAAGTACAGTACACAAAGGACAATACTCATAGGTGGCGAAGTCTCCAAGGATAACGTTGGGACGGGCATTTGATATATTAAAGATATGGGCTAGAGTCTCCAAAGAAGCAGGGACAGCAACCAAACAGGTCGCTAGAATGTCAGACACCGAACGCATCGGTGTTAAACAGAAATGTGGAGAATTTGTAACTCTTCTAGCTAAAGTAGTCCAAAAGTTAGATGATGAATCCCACGCAGCAAAGGAACGCGGTACTCGGGTTATCGAATCAACCAAAGTCTGTGGGTTCCCTCCTCTCCCGACGTAGCAGACCAAAAGGAGTCCAACGCCGGCACATCCTGCAGCAACAGTCCAGAGAATGATCTGAAAGAAAATCAAATACAGGCATTATTCATTCTCGTAAATAACATTTGTCAGCCGGGACAGCTTCCCAGCTATCTTTCCCTGGTCTCATGACAAGAATTGTGTTATCATGACCGGTTGCAATATCTTCAGCTTGTTCAGGGGGATTTTTAGGCGATTGCACCCACACTCTCGCTCCTGGATTATCTGTGGAGCCAAAACCTTTTTGTCCTCGTACAGTTAGCAAAGTTGGGGCAGTGCCTTTTGAATCTCACCACTGAAAACAGACATGATTAGCAACTGAGCAATTCGGTCACTCTTGTGAATTGGTAAATCAACCTCACTGCTATTCAGCAGAAGCACCTTAATCTCTCCCTGATAATCGCTGTCAATGACTCCTCCGAGTACTTGAATGCCTTTTAAGGCCAGGCCCGATCTAGGGGCAATCAGTCCAAAATTTCCAGTTGGTATACAGACACCAACACCAGTCACAATGATAACTCGATCTCTGCTCTTAATCGTAGTATCATTCATGGCATGCAGGTCCAAGCCTGCAGAACCTGGGGTTGCTCTACATGGAGCTAATGCTCCGGGGGAAATTGCCCAGTACATTACAGTATTGCCAATTGTGTTCGGCTTCGCATCAATAGCTGGAGGAAACAAACGCATTAATAGGGATTCAGCATTCAAAAAGGGACGATTATTCAAAATTAACAGTGCTTGAAACAAATAATCTCTCCAATTTTTATATTTATTGTCAGTTAATTTTCGTAATTGATCTTTTAGCAAACCATTCATTCTCTCAATAAGACCCACTGCCTGTGGATAATATGGTATATGAAACACCCATTCGATATTATTCTCCACACAAAATTCCTGCACCAATCTTCCCTTAAAATGGGATGCATTATCAGATTGAATTTGAAATGGAACACCATAATAGAGCATAATAAATTCCAATGTTTTAATGGTATTCACTTGGGTAGCTCGCTTACAGGGAAAGGCCACTAAAAGGCCACTGTATGTGTCAACAATGGTGCAAACATATTGGCAATTTTTACTCATAGGGAGTGGACCAATATAATCAATCTGCCAAATTTGAGCGCGCAATTTTCCTCGATGTAAATGTCCTTTAACAATTTGGGGTACTTTTTGTTGTCTGGAATGTTGACAGATAGGACAATGCAATATTGTGTCTTTAATCAAATTTAAAGGAATATGAATTCCTCGATCAGCAGCCCACCTGCTAGTGGCTCTCTCTCCAAAATGTCCTGCTTTCTGGTGGGCCCATTTCGCCAATCCCGCCAAAGCAGAATCTTGCATGTCCACCACTGCCTCAGCAATTTTAGATTTCTCATCTGCAATGTTATGAAAGAATTTGTCAAGGGAATCTATCGAGGTATGAGCATCCACATGAAAGATTGTAACAGTACTTTGTGGGAGCATTTCCCAAATTTCTTGCCATAATTCTTTTCCCCACAGTTCTTTAGAATGCAATTCCCAATTATGAGAATGCCAAGTTGGTAGCCAAACCGCCAGTTCATTAGCTGTGGACCAGGAATCAGTAAAAATGTGACATGTACCAGGTAACTCTTGTTTTAAAACTTGGTAAACAACATATAATTCAGCAAATTGACTGCTCTTTCCTTCACCAGTTGTACTCAGCAATTTTTGTGTGATGGGATTATAGGACACTGCCTTCCAGTGTCTTTTCTCTCCTATGTACCTCGCTGAACCATCCGTAAACCACACATGATTTCTGTCCTCCGCGGACAGATCATCAAATGGCTTACCCCACTTAGCAGGGGATTTCTGTACTACATGTACGGAGCAATCACTCCGTCTCATTCGATGGCGCCCGCGCCACTTGCTCATGTAATGATGCTACACCTTTCGGTCCCACACGTGCCCTGTCTTGTATGTATCATTTCCACTTAATCACACTCGCCTCTTGAGCATGTCCAATTCGATGACTTTTCTGCGACCTCAAAACCCACTACATAATAGGAATCTCAGGTCTCAAAATCACATCATGCCCCAAAGTCAATTGCTCGGTATCTACCAGAGCCCAATAACATGCAAGCAATTGTTTCTCAAAGGGTGTATAACGCTCACCAGCATCGGGTAACTTTTTAGTCCAGAAACCTAATGGTACTTTATTTCTGCCTTGTTTTTGCCACAAACTCCAATTTGCATAAAGACCTTGCACGGACACATTCAAATCCACATCACCATCGCGCACAGGCCACAAATCCAAAGCGTACTGAATCGCTCCTTTCGCCAAATCCAACGCATCCTGCTGTGGTTTACCCCATTCAAACACATTCTTTTTACGAGTGACTTTGTATAAAGGGGCCAATATCTGACTCAAATGTGGAATATGCTGACGCCAAAAGCCAAATAAGCCAATAAAGCTTTGAGCTTCTTTCCTGTTTCTTGGAACTGCAAAATCGAGAATTTTCTGCTTTACTTGTGGAATCACCTCTCTATGACCTTCATGCCAATTGATGCCTAAAAATCTCACATTTTGGGACGGACCTTGCAATTTATCGGGATTGATTTCCCAACCTTTTTCGCGTAAGCGATCAATGATTTGATCTAACTGGGTCTGAACTTGGTCTTGTGTCTCACCTTGAATCAAAATGTCGTCAACATTGTGACATATCTGAATTTGCGGATGTACGGGTACTTCAGACAAATGTTTCGCCACCAGCTGGTGACAAATCGTAGGACTGTGTACATAGCCTTGGGGAAGACTTCTAAACGTCATTTGATGTCCATTCCATGTAAAACTGAATTGTTCCTGACACTCAGGGGCAATCGGAATTGAAAAGAAAGCATTGGCAATATCAATAGACGCATACCATGTTCCTGGATGCTTTTGAATTCTTTCAATTAAAGTAATGATGTCTGGTACTGCAACAGTCAAAGGGGGTGTATGTTTATTCAATTCGCGGTAATCAACAGTCATGCGCCAAGAATTATCACTCTTACGCACGAGCCAAACGGGATTATTCCAAGCAGAAGTAACCGGAGTTATAACTCCTGCATCCACCAAATCCTGAATTGTAGCACTAATTTCTTCATGGCCACCTGGTATACGATACTGCTTTTGGGAGACAACCTGTGTAGCCTGGGGCGGATTATCACTAAAACTAATGAATCTATCCCTTAACATAGGTTTATAAGCCCTGATCTAAGGAAAAGGGTACGGGATTGTGTCAGAACGCCTTGTGAATAGGCTCTATTTACGGTTCTAATCCTTCTATTAGAATGATAGTAGACTAAAGTCACCTCCAATCACCTTCCCTCAAGGAAGGGCCGAAAAAGTCGGTCAGAACACCTTGGTGAGCTGAACTGACAGTGCCCCTATGACCTCCTACACCTCAACTCACCTCTGCTATCATTGGCCTCCCTCCTGCAACCTCCGTTGCAATGCCTGCAGCCTGTTTGTCAAAAACAGAATCTTCATTGAAAAGCATTGGCCGCCGATGCTGAATTTGCACCCTGCATCCGGCCGCCCCTGTGTCTCTGATGGTGTAGGTTTGGTGCTGCTTTGTGGCCCCCAGTGTTCTTGATCTTACGCACAAAGCTTGACCCCTGCAATCGATTTACCTAACTGCAAGCAGTTTGGCTTTGTGCACCTCCAGACCCCCCCTGTGCCTGATGACCTACTCCAGTCTTATTAAATCTGCACGCGACGCCCACGGCCCAAGATCAAGTGGCCCAACACCTCAAGGAGGTCTCCCCAGTGATCCTGACTTGGGATCTGGTGATCCCCGACCTCCCTCAAGCCAACGTCTGCAGCCTTAACCAATTATAAATACAAATAAATATTAATTACCTATTTACAATTAATTAACAACTAATTAATTTTCTATAACAAACATTAATTAATAATACAAAAATACCAATTAATAATTAATTAACAGTAAATTAGTTATCAATACACAAAAATAATTTTAATATGTAATTAATTACAATTCAATTACTTCCTAGGCTATTCCCCTATAAACACTCAACCCACTATGGAAAATAAATTAATAAAATTAACACAATTATCAATTAATCTATACTACTATTATAAAGAGAGAACACAAACCTTTGAGCCAGGTAAACTACAAAAGTAATGCACCAATCACTACACCCAATACACCATTTGAAAGGGGAGATGTGGCAGAAGGACATAGGCTATAGATATGTACACCATATACATTAAAAAAGCAAAAACGCCAAAAGTGGTAAAGTAGTCCCTTGGGGGCGTGGTCGTGGCCGTGGGTGTCTCAAACAACAAATGTGGGCGTTTACAGGGCCGTGCCAAGTGTAAATAACAAACATAGGCCAAGCGACTTCACAACACACTTACATATGCACACATAGAACGGAAATGCGCTTTCACTGAATTTAGAACGCACAATTAGCAGACAGAGCAGAAATGCGCTTTCAATGAATTTCTAACAAACATTTGCATATCCCAACACATACAGCGGAAATGCGCTTTCAATGAATTTAAATTCACACATACAGCGCAGTAACACCAATATACAAAAACAGCAGAGGTGCGCGCTATAAGAAATATACACACATTCGTTGCAGTTACCCAGACAACATTGACGCCTTCGCATTAAAAACCGGGCGGGCCTTCCATCGACTAGGAGTGTCAAATGACGCCACACAGGGGGCAGGAATAATCGCATACTACACCAATCACAACGCACTAAAGAAAACGCACACAACTTCGGCTTACCAAAAAAAAAAGTCTTTAACCATTGGCCATTGACCAACGGCGTCACAGGGGGGTAAACACAAACAAAAAAAGCCGACATTTCTTAACGGATAAACGCAATAGACTGCGCATTCACAAGACTTTCCTCACATCTTGCGGACAAGATAAAACGCCTACAATAAGACATACGAATAACGAAAATAACACAACTGCCCATAATCACTCGAGCACTGCCAGCACTTCACCACACAATTGACAAAACAAAAGGGAAACTTCTTTGAAGGGATACAAAAATGAACACACGGAAAGAGCCTTCGAAAGAAAAAAAAAAACATTAAACAGGTGACACGACACTTTCCTCACATCTTGCGGACAACATAAAACGCGGAAAACAATACATACGAATTAAGAAAATAACACAAGTGGGCCAAATCAGTTGAACAGGGCCAGGACTTGCACAGACAACTCTTCTGCTGGGCGGGGCGGGCGGGGGCCCTGAAGCAGCCTTTTGCTCCCGGACAACGTCGGGACGGGATGCTAGTCAATTAATAAAAAGTAATTACCAATTATTAAAAAGTAATAACAAATTAAAAATTAATTAACAATAAATTAGAAATCAATATCAATAAATAAATAAATATTTACATTATTACAATTAACTTACTTCCCGCACTAATCTCCTATAAACCCACAACCCGCTACAGAACTAAAACGCAAAATTAAATTAAAAATAATGAATAATTCCTAAAAATTATTATTTAATTTACTATAATTAAATTACTTCCCACCCTATTCCCCTATGAACCCACAACCCGCTACGGAATTAATTTACGCAAAATTTAAATAACATAAAATTCATTACTTAAAACAAATTAAACATACCTTACAAAAATATTAGACACTTTTAACACATATACTAACATACAAAACACTTAAAAAAATTCGATATAATTAAAAATTCGATATATTGTAATGCCTACATTTTATACTTTGATATTTTGATAATAAATATTACTTACCTTCAATTCGATATTTGTAACCACTATATTATGTCCATTCTATATTCTGACTTCGATATTATGTCCATTCGATATTATTTGTTTGATATTATGTCTAGTTACCCATGTGGGTACTTCTCTTGCAGCTCGGAACCCCAAGAAGACGACCACAACAACCACCCCCACCGCCTCCAGGACCATCATAGAGGCAGCGACAGAGAAGACAGCTGGTGCATTGCCAACGCACCACCCTGATAGACCTCAGGCAGAGGATGTGATAGCCCACTACAAGCTTAAAAGGAGCTCCATCCTCCGCATACTGACCCAGATACCCCTCAGGCTGCAGGCACCATCACAGCTTAGTACCAACATCCCTCCACAGACAAAGCTACTAGCAGTGCTGCACATGTTGGTCTCTGGTACCTTCCAACCAACTACTGCCTGAGTTGCTAGAGTCTCCCAGTCATCCTTTTCAAGGTTCCTCCCAACAGTCTTAGATGCCATTATAAGCCTGACGCCACAGCACCTAGGCTTCCCCAACACTGCGCAAGAACAACTTGACACCAAGCAAGGCTTCTATGCCATTGCTGGGTTCTCGCATGTGTTGGGGCAATTGACTGCACCCATGAACGTGCAGGCAATCGTGGACCACCGGGGCTTGTTCACCAATGTTGTAGCTAAGTTCCAGGGAGTGTGCATCTTACAACAGTCCATCAAATGTGCACAGCACAAGGCAGAACACAGTTCTGCAGCAAACAGGAGGGGAAATGTAGCATTGCTCCCTGTAGTGCCAGTGTCATACACACTTTTCCTTGATGTTACTTTTGGCATTGCCTCATAGTGATGTCACCTATGAAATGGCGGTACAGCATCTGACTATATGCTAATTGCAGTGCACTACACATCCCTGAACACATTGCCCTCTCCTTTCACAGTGAGCACAGCATGAGAGGGTTCCTGATTTACAAGACATTGTTAAGCCAAGGGAAGTGGCTGACTGAAGATTTGCAATTTCGGATAAGGCCCTATTGCCAACACAACTTCGCTGAAACAGACATTGTTGTTCCAATAGCGGGTGGTAGATGTGTGCCATTACGAATTTTCATCTATGTGAATATGGTGTGCTCTATCTTGGAATGTGACATGCAATGACCCCATCACAACAAGCTTTGTCTACCCCGTTGAGTGTGAGTAGATCTGCCAAGTAAAACTTTTTAAGGAATGCTAAATGGAGACATTACTTGTGGCATGTGACTGACTTTGACATATTTCCGCACATGCCTATTCCTATCATGTACATAGGACAATGTTTGAATCTTGCAAGAATGTTGTATTTGAGCAATGAGGGCACGGCTAGTTCACACATACCCGATCATCTCACTGCCTGTCTGGGACACAGTAAAACATGACCATTTATCTTATTTCCCTTGGTGTATGTTTTGATGTATTCACTGGCCCAACATTCTATAAGACTTCTACACTTCTATGGTCATAGGCAACACACATCTGTGTGACTTACATATTTTTATTTGCATGTGCATTGACTTTGGTGAAGACTGGGCCAGTACTTGTCTAAACAACCCCCCAGTGGCGGCTCCTGGAGGGAGTGCAGTGGGGAGGTGGACCGGGGGAGGGGCAGGGTGAGGGGTAGTAAACTCCGGCTCATTAATAAATAAATAAAACGAATGTCATTGGGTGCGCTAAAACGCATTTAGAGTTTCAGCGTGCACATGAAATTTGTTTTATTTATTTATTTATTTACATTACTCTGGTCGGCCATGAGCCAGAGTTTACTACTCCCCACCCTGCCCCACAGCCCTGTGGCACTCCCTCCATGAGCCGCTACTGCAACCCCCCACATACCATAGATGCCCAGTGGAGGGCCTGACAGAGTCAGAGTTCAGTCAGCAGACTGATTGTAATGTCATTGGGAACAACGCAAATTATGGCAGTCCATATCGAGGTCCAAGGTGAGTGTCGCAGAGTGAATCTGGGGACAGTGGAAGCTGATGTTCTGGGGCATGACGCTGAGCACAGATTCAAGGAGAAACAGTGCATTTGGCATAGATGAATGCTACTGCTTTCTTCTTTGCAAAAATGCAGATTCATCCACATCTTCAATCTCTGATGTATCATCTGCCTCCCGTGTGCGCGCTGGTAGATTGGCTGCAGCATTGTTATGCACTGACACATCAGGGGGCTGAGATGTGGATGTTTAAGCAGCAGCATATTCATCTGTGCAAAACCTCGAGGCAGCACTGCTGTGATGAGCAGCTGCAGAGCATGGAAGATTACAGAACGTCACTGTGGCGTGCCTACATGGCAGCCTTTTGTGAGGCTTGCATCCACTCCATGTTCTCCATGGTCAAACTCATGTGACGCAATTCCTTGCTGACATCACTGGAGCCACTGTGACTGGACAGTACTCCAGCTATGCCAGCCATGGAATGCTGGAGAGCATGGAGCGGACGGCGGGTGTCTGTGATGGTTTGTAGGTGGTCCCGAATGGGACTGAGACTCCCACGTATCTCATTTATTTGGCCGCAAGGCTGTCAAACCCCACATGCAACTGACCAGCCATCTCATGCTGGACCTCAACAGCTCTATTTTTGAAAAACAATGGTTCAGGGGTGGCCTAATAAGGTCCTAAGAGAAGTATAGTGTTTAATTAATTCACGCTAGGGAGCTAAGGATGTAGGTACATATAGAATCTTTTATTTTCTTTTTCAACAATTATAAAAAAGTTATAAAAAGTTTCAGGTGCTCATATGAGTGACAAGGTGCATAATGTGACACGAGTGAACATAGTGAAAAACGAAATGTCACACAACAACAAGGTAAAAGACCACATAGACATATACAATTGGGGGTGAAATTTCCTTGAGTAGGTCGACAGCGTTTCGATCTGTATGATTTTAGATCATCTTCAGGACTGAAGAGCCTCCTGAAACTATAGAGAGGTAATTGAAATTAAAATTAAGAATAGGAACCTACATAATCATTTTCTAAGTATGGTGATTTTCGTGCTCCCAGTGACAGGATTTTTTTCGCACAATTCAATTAGAATGGGGGGCGCTTAGCATTAAAATCAATGTGTGTTGCGCTGATTTATTTACAACAGCTCAACGTTGAAATGTCAGAAGTGGGTCCTCAAGGTCCTGGGAGACAGCTGCGGTGGTAGGTGCTTGCTGCTGGGTATTTAGTGCAGGGGGTGGAGTTTCCACGAAGCTGCTGGATGGACCTGCTTCCGGAGATGGGGTGCTAATTGAGTCTATCAGCTGTTAGAGGATGTACAGGGTGATGGTTGGGAGCTCTTCATCTTCATTACCGAAGAGTAGGAGAGGCTGCTGCACAGGAGGTGATGTTTCTCCCTCTGCAATGTAAAGGGGAGACACAGTTGTATGTGTGTTTCAAGTATGATCATGCATTGGATAAGTTTACAAGCAGACTGCATGACAATGTCCATTCAAATTATTTAGGAGGAGCTGGCTACTACATGCCGGAGAGTGATTGTACAACATCACAGATGTGACGTTATAGTTGTACATTATCATCTCACAGTTTACAAGTATGCCAAATGTGAGGGACCAATTTCTACGCACATGCAGCATCAGTTGTGTCATCTGTTCAGAAGTGACAATGATGCAGTTTGTACCACATTGTTGTCAATGTTGATTAGCTCAGATGTATGTGTCTGTGCACTGCATTGTGGGAGAGTCACCCCTACTCAGTACACCCTGATACTTTTTCAAGATTGCATTTTTTTGGAGGGGTGGATTGCATGGTGCCACACCTTGCTTTTCGCAATGCAACATGATTTTTGTTGTGCTATGATTAGAGCTATCCCACTGTTGTGATCAGGGTTGATGTGATGTGCCACATGATATGGGCAGAGAGGCATGCTTAATTTGCCATGATACACACAGTGTAGATACTTGTTCATTTTGTTAAGTCAAAGGGAGTGATGATATCTTATTGGATGCATTTTGATCTGCAGGTATGTTCAGCATTGGCTTTACTGCCCCATATCCCTTTCACCCAGTGACCCTTTCACTTATGTGCATTTCCAATGGTGAGATGTTGCAAGCTTGACGAAATATGGGTCTTGGTCACAGTTGGGACACTTGTGCACTGTTGTCCCGCAGATGTCTTTCTTACATCAGGGGTTGTATGAACATGACAAAGTGACTGAGTGTGACCTGCTCCTTTAAGGATGAACTCCACACTCAGTGACAGTGGCTTGCACCATGTTAACATGTTTATGTTGCAGGCATGCATTTCATCATGCAATGCTACTTGCCTCGTCAGTGTGGCTCACAGACAGTCAGCTTTGCTGGGTAGTGCACATGTGCATGGGTTTGGTGCCATAATGTTTATGTGTGAGGAGGGACCCCTTCAGGCACATGGGCAATGATGGACTAATTGCTGTTTGCATGTGTGCTGCACAATGCAGTACACATGTACATCCAAATAGCTTTGGCTATTGTGATATCTCTTGTGTGCATGTTGTCGGTCATGTTTTTCCACAATGGTGCATGTGTGCTGACATTGGTGGTGGCATGCTCACTTATGCACATGATCAGTCACGTTCACAGTGCATCCTCATATTACCATCAAAGAGATGCATTCCTGTGCAGACAAATTGTATATGTGTGGTGCTGAGGCAAGGGGGCCATTTTGACACCCTGCCAAATCTCCAGGCAATGTGCCCCTTTGCTCTTTCATGTTGCCCTTATGCTGTGTCTGATATACATCTTTGGCTATATTTTGAATTACTTTTCTGTGCAGATTTCCAAGTCTGTGACCCCACCAATATGTGTCTTGCAATGTATTTTTTTACTAGGGTGATGTTTGTCTACACCCCCAGGGACAAGAGTATCTGGGACAAGATCTGCAATTCATTGTGGGTGTGCACTGGGAGATATTGAATTGTGCATGAGTGACATTGGGCCCATCCACCCCTTCCCCCCAGTCCCTGGTTGTTACTCCCCCTGTTGCTGATGTAGCTGGTTATGATCAGCAGTATCCTGTCCCTGGACTCCTACCACCGACTCCTGGCAGATGACTGCGAACACCTGTTCCTCCAACCCATCCAGCTCCTCCGTGGGACTGGACTCCCACCTCAGGTGTTGTTAACGTCGACAATTTCTGCCGAGATGAGAAACTATCACAATATAGCAATGGCTTTTACATGCATTTCTAACATGGCAATAGTTTTAGGTGGTACGCAGCAATAAAACAATTGCTGCTAGCGTTAGCAATAGTTATCGCCAGTCCTTGTACATATGCCCTGTGGTGTTTATCTCTTGGAGAACCGCCTACAGCCATGTTAGGTTCCTGTGTTGGCATGCCTATCGGGTCCTGCTCACATTCAGTGTTTACCTTAAAAATGCCTTCTCCGGTAGGCTTTGGCTTTTAAAAATGTGTGCAGTCCCTCATACAGGATATTGCCCCTTGAGAATGAAATAATATGCGTATTCTGTTCAGTGGTGAGTGAAGAAATTCTCATAATGAGTGCCAGAGAAAGAGGGCAAGGTAAGTAGAGAGACCGGGCAAGGGAGGGAAAGAAGGAAAGAGGGAGGGTAGAAAATCAAAGAGGGGAGTAATCAGAGTGTGGAGAAAGAAGAGATGATAAAGTATGAAAAGAGGGAAAGAGTGGGAAAGAGCAGAAAGGAAAGGGAGACGTGATAGTATAAGCAGCAGGGGAGAAATAAAGAGTAAAAAAGGAGGACAATGAGAGTGAATGTGGGGATACAGAAACAAAGAGTGAGAAAGACGGGTCAGAGAAAGGGCGTGGGATATATAAAGGACATAGAAAATGCCAAAGGCATTAAAGGGAAAGTGAATGAAAAAATTCCCATGGAGAAGAGAGGCAAAGATAGGTCAAAGGTGAGAAATATTGAAAGAGGGATCAAGAAAAGGGAGCATTCTAGTGTGACATCTTTTAACAGACATTTATCTCCACTGCAGGTAGTGTGCATCAAGGGCTCTCGGATATTTATTTTATTTACTTCAATGTGCAAGGAATGTAGATTAGAATTACCTTTTGAGTTGTGCCTGCTTGTTCCAATCTTAAAACCTTCTCCAGCACACAAATATTAATATGCTGCAGCTATGTTAAGAAGTGACTACAGCCATGGGTGATAAATAAATCGCCTTTCCATTCTATCTTGGCTGTTTACTACAGGCTTCTTACCCAGTAGCTGCCTGTGTTTGGGACGAGTGGGCACGAGGGGAATAAGGGCGGGCATAGCGGTCGCACAGGGAGGGGAGGGGGCAAAATAAAAAATAATATATAAAAAAAAACGTACATTGAGCCAGCCGCATCGCGCTCCTCTGCTCTGCTGCTTCAGGCACAGGATCCCAGAATGCCCTGCAGCCAATTCTGAAGCTGCGCTCACATGAGAGCAGCTTCAGGATTGGCCTGAGCGCCCTCGATTGGTGCTGATTTTGGTTGTCTGCTATAATGAACTGTGAACAAGTACTGCTGTTAAAGAGTGTTTCCCCTTTCAAGTGCCTCAGCTGGGGCGGGAAAGCTTTGAGCACTTGGATTTTGCTGGGTGAGGGGTCAATGCAGTCAGCTTCCTGCGCTGCATAACAGGGAAAGGACAAGAGTGTGCTCTATTTAAGTCAATACTGTGTATTCCTGCCTTTAACCTTGCGCTGGCACCCTATTGGCTGCCTAGCGCCAATGCAGGCATCCTTGCACCACATTGCCTGCAATGTAAGGAGAATGGTTTTTGTGCAGGAAGCGGCACCTTCCTGCACGAAAACAATCTTCTGAGGGGTTTTCCTCTTACACATAGAAAGAGGAAAAAGCTAGGAGAAATAAACATATTTCTTCTCATTACGCCTCACCTGGGATGTGTAGACTTTTGGCGCATTCCCTGGTCTACTACTTCTGGAAATCTGGGAATGCATAACAATCCATGGGTGTTGCGTGGGAACACCCAAGCAACACCCATGGAAATGCCTCCCTGATGCAGAATAATGCCACAGAGCGATTTGCGCTGTTTTGCATTACTCGAGATTTATGAAGCCACTCAGGGCCACGCAAGGCGGCCTTGCGAGTTTCATAAATCTCATTTGTAAATTGTGTTGTTCCTGCACCAAGGTGTGTCGTTCAAGAGTGTTATGTTTCATATAGGTGTCCTAATATAGGCCTAGGCAGCATCATACCCTTTCACCTATATTATTCCCCTACACTGCACAGTCACGGGCTCTTAGGATTGAACCTTTACCTAGTTTCAGTTCTGGGTGCTCGTACATTATGCATGAGTATTCATGAGGGTTCATGGAAACCGAGCAAAAGCTAGATCACCTGCATCATAACTACGCATAAGAATCCTCCCTTACGTCATCCTCAGCAGAACAATGGCCCATACATAGGACAAAGAAGCCCTAGATACTTTCAGGTATAAATACATCATATCTTGCTGAAGTAAGATAGAGGAGATAAGTGCTTCCAAGCTGACACACTGTTGTGAGAAGCTGAGGTTCCTGCTTGAAGACACTCCAGCTTGCAGTGGCTTGAACATCCCTTGCAGGGTGTCCAGCTTGAGACCAGAATGGGGGTCCCACAGGCTCTCACTTCAGGTAATGGGTTTCGACTTATCCTAGGGGGATTCTTGGCTTTACACCTACATATACACTTAGCGACATCTAGTTAGGGTTGCATCGTAGGAGTACACCTTTTTATACGCATTGTTTTGCATTTTTACTGTCCTGTATTTTATATACTTGCCTGTATTCATGATGCTTGCAAGATGGTGGAAATCTACCATCTTTTTACATTCCTACTGCTTCTAATCATTTATATCTTCTACTGTCTCATGATTATTTCAGCACACTTATTTTACACTAAAATAACAAGTGTTTAATAAATAATTATTGAAAATGTTCCTACTGTTTATTCTGTGTATCTCTCTGTAGAAAAAGTAAGCACGAGTGACTAAGCGAAAAGTAAGTTATTGTTTCCACGGTCCTGAGGGATCAGGGTTGTCATGTTCTATGGTTGCCAGGAACTATTCCCTCCTTGGTAAGAGGAGTTTCTAGTGGCACTGTGAGCTAGCCAGTACACAGGCTAACATACACCATAAGGGGTTCAGTCTGACACCAAACCTATAGTCTATATTTTCTAAACGCGCAGAACCTATTTAGGGAAATAGGAACTACACGACATGGCGCCGCCAAGGTTGGTATTGGCACTTATTTACCAGTAAAATCTGAGTAGTTTCAGTCGTGCTCTTCTCAGAGACCCTTGCTCCCACAATCTCAGAGACGTCTGATGTGGGAAAGGGAATAGTCTGGCACAGCTGAATAGGCGAAAAATTCTAATATTAGCTGTTGGTTATTTCAAGCTTGGAGGACAAACAGTTCCAATTGTGCCTAAAAACCTTGTCTCAGTACCCTTGAAAAGCTCATCACAAACAAAAATAAAAGATGGTAGGCAAAGCATCAATAGCTGAAATTGCAAGGCTTTTACATTTAACAGAAGAGACTGATGCTGATGCAACAGCACTTCCTGAAAATGCCAGACACGCCATCACCCTAAAACTCGCAAACTATGGATTTTCGTCAAGGGGTGGGCCTGTAACTTTCGTGAACAAGGCACATGAGACATATAGAACAGAGGTATTTTATTCTTGGGTTACATTACCAGCAGCAAATGCAATAACAAAAACATTTCATTTCTACACAGAAGATGAAATACCACAGGATTATAATCCTTACATATATTTTGAAATTCCGCTCACCTACCAGGAGCATGTAAACTGGTTCAAAGGCGCCCTACTCCATACTAGACATAGAGTAAGATTAGGCCCACTCAGAAGAGGCAGAGCCACATGGCCAGTGTTAGCTGCTTACACACCACATCCTAACATTGAAACAATGCCAGCAGCATATTTATATCTACTGAATAAAGAACTGATAAAACTCTACAGAAACCTGACACAGTTCATGATGAGAA
This sequence comes from Lissotriton vulgaris, assembly GCF_964263255.1. Lineage (NCBI taxonomy): Eukaryota > Metazoa > Chordata > Amphibia > Caudata > Salamandridae > Lissotriton > Lissotriton vulgaris. The sequence continues at coordinate 436,820,862 of NC_141685.1, read as the reverse complement.
CCCTCACACTCCAACCAGCTAATGCTATTCCAACAGGTCCATTCAATGCAACTGGTGCAACTAAAATTACACCACAAACATTACACGTGGTAATGGGTAAAATGCCCCCTAAAAACATGACCAAATGCCATTCTGGATAGCTCAGAATATTCAACAGCTAGGTTGGTGGTGTTTCCTCACACTAGCCGAAATGAAAAACACAGAATGCTAACACTTGCTTGCCAATTGGATTGGCTACCCCGATAGAGGATTGTACCACTTGGGGTTCAGACTTCGCTGCCATATATACCAGAACTCATGGTATCCATTCTTTAGCAGTGGTTCCAGATGTATTGAGACAAATACAAAACAAGTACGGGGAAGAACCTGCTCTGAATTTAGGGATGAAATTACTAAATAATTTTACCCAGGTATCTACTATAATATTAGCAAATATTAAAGGGGAGGCAGCAGCAGTGGCTATACGCCAACGCTTGAGTGAGTTCACTCTATTAGGAACAGGAGGTTGAATTACTAAGAATTATTGTTGACAACTATACAGAATTAGGGAGAGACAATTTGGGAATTAAACCAGTTAAAGCACTGCTTGCCGCAGTTTCTGAGAACAAGACAAGCAAACACAGGCTTTTTCCAAGAAGAAGTGGGAAAATACAAATAAAAATCTAAAGAACAAGATAAACAGATCTCAATCCAGAGGTAGGTCTCCTCCACAGGAGCCCTCCAAAAGGAGTTATAACCTTAAGAATAGGGACAACATTAAGAAACCTGACAGATATCAGGATACTGATACACGTTCCTCTCATTCCTTTCAGGGTTCATCTTAAAACTTGGAGAGGGAAGGACGGTCAGAAAAAGATTCAAAGTCCAGAGACACACATCGTGCCCAAGACTACACTTGGAAAAAAGAAGAGAAACCAAAATAAAAACCTCAATTCAAAAAGAAAAAGGTAGCAAGTCTCAAGATCAGACATGCCCAGAATTCTGAGGACTCAACTATTGAATGGGGAATGGGCTCTCACGATGCTAGAAAGCGCAGCAGAAGTAGCGATAGCTCACCATAACCTGATGAAATTTCTGGTTTCAGCGGACTTGAGTGAGTATATTACAGTGGAAACACCTGATACTAGGGTTAGTGTTCCCACTTAGGTTATATGAGATAATAACACTCCGGGTGGAGGGGGACAAACCCAGGAAGATAAAAGGTCTCTTTTGGGAAGAATTGACTTAGGGTTATGACATCCTACTAGCAGAAAGAAATTGGCTACCTGCGATTGTTATGGAATGCCCAAAGGGAGAAAAAGTAATTTTTCCAGCTTTCTCCAACCTAGTTCCAGTACACATAAAACATAGATTTACACGGAAGTGGGCAGTAGCCCTTGCTCCAGCTCTATACTGCAACCACGTTGGATGGAATGAGAATTCACCCCATCAGGTAAATCAAATTAAAGCAAATCCTACTGCACAAAGACAGTATCCTATAAAACAGGAAGCTAACAAGCAGGTCAGGGGGATCTTAGATCAACCTGAATACCAGGGTGTGAATGAAAATTGCACCTCCTCAATTAATAATTCTTTCTTTCCCATAATGAAACCAGACAATTTATACTGTCTAGTATTAGACTACAAACACTTAAACTCATGTACAAAAACAGTTCAGAATGCACACAGTGCCGAATTAATGAATAACATTGTGCGTAGAAAATACAAAACAACACTAGAAATCTCAAATGGGTTTTTCTGCCAAAACATAGCACCTTCTCAGCGCTAGGTTCCTAGCGTCAATTTTGTTGTCTCCCCGGGGGTATAAAAACAGCCCGGGGTTATTCTCTAGAAGAATAGCACAGTTGCTTCAGGAATTAGATGGAGAAGCATTGTTCTATGTAGATGATATTTATCTAACTGGTGATGTACTAGAGGTACACTTGACCAGGGTGAACACCATATTTTTGGGATTTGTGACTGCGGGCTACAACTTTAACTTCCAAAAATCGAAAATAGTCCACCTTAATGTCCCATTTTGTGATATGAACTTTCAAGTGAAGGCAAAAGCCTGGCTGCCAACTTTTTAGAAAAGTGTGTGCAGCTGCCACCTACAAAAACTTTGAAAAATTTACAATCAATACTGGTTTTCCTGAATTTTGGCCTAACATACATTTTGGATTATGCAGAAAGGGTTAAACCTTTCTAGATCTAATAAGACCGGATATCTCAGTAAGGCAATGGACACAGGAACACACAGAAACACTTTGTTCCCTACAAGCTGACATGATAGTTTCAAAAAATTTGCAAGCATGCGTGAACGTACTACTGAATCGGGAATGGGCTCCGTGTATTCGCAGGTCAATCCAGGTACACCTATTTAACATTTAATGAAGGAGAAACTGTACCAATTGCATACAAATCACACTTGTACACAAACGTTTCGCTTCAACAGAGAAAATTCTGACAGCAGTACAGACTGCTGTAGTGAGAGAGAGAGAGCACTGGCTCAGGGGAAGCAAATAATTGTCGTAACTCTGGTACCAGCCTTAAAGGCTGCTACAAAGGCAAACGTTTCTAATACTAAAGCCTTAGATCCAAGATGGATACAATGGGCTAATTCTCTCACTGCAACAGATGTGGAATACAGATATGATCCTAGTTTAAAAGCACACGCATTTCTGCAATATGAACACAAATATCCTCTTCCTAATGAAATAATGCCTCTAGACCAGTATGAATATATTATTTACAATGATGAATCTGCTCAACCGGTCATAGGGAGTAAGCAACAGTATAGTGCAGCATGCGCTAGTGTGAAAGGTACAATGCAGGGTGTTAAGTTCCGTCAAAGCTGCACAAAAACGGAGTCTCTTGGTGACTGCACGGCTCAGTTGGCAGAATTAAAAGCTTTCTTTCTGACACTTATAAATATGGATCCAGAATTCCCCACACAAATTGTGTGTGATTCATTTTACATTGTTCAGTCCTACAATGAATACCTCCACCAGTGGGTACAAAATGGGTTCAGAGATGCAAAAGATGACACAATTAAGCATAAAAATGCTAAGGAACCAGGTAGCTGAGTTGAAAAATGAACTACCAAAAGCTCACGTGATACACACACTGAGTCATCAACGTGAAGGCGTTCACGTTGAAGGGAATTCATTGGCTGATGAAGCCACGAAGGGGGCAGTACGCACTGCATCCATAGCTGCAATCACTCGTTCTAAAACGAGAGTAGACTGTAGCACAATGGTAGCTATAATTGCCTCATGCAAAAACAGCAAAGTAGTTCTGAAAGGTTTTCCACTAAAGTACGCCTACTTGTTAGATACAAACAATGTTCCATTTGCTCAGATTCCTGAAGTGGGGGATAGAGTAATACCAAGCATGGATCAAAGATTAGGGTTAATATCAGGGGCACATGAGGGTCTGGGTTCTGTGCATGCAGGAGTAACAGCAACAGTTTCATTACTAAAAGAACGCTTTTGTTCGCCAGGGTTAAGAAAACAGACAAAAGAATTTGTCTAAAAGTGCGAAATCTGTCAACAGATTAAAGGCTCCACCATAGCATGCACTAAGGCGACACCTTTACTAATATCAGACAGACCATTCAGGTGTGTTTACCTGGACCACTGTGGACCCTTACAATCTGATGGGGCTTACAAGTATATCATGGTTGCAGTGGGTTTATGCTTAAGATTCCTATGGGTATGGCCTCAGCACTCGGCTGACGCTCGATCTGTTATTAAAGAATTGCTGGTCTTTATCAGCACATACGCAGTTTCCACATTGCATTCTGACCGTGGCCCCACATTTAGCTCTCAGGCTTACAAGGAAGCCATGGAAGAATTGGGTGTGGTGGTGCAGTACTTCTCTCCATACCTTACCGGGGGAAATTCGGTCATGGGGAGGAAAACAGGGACTTAAAATATTCTTTAACAGCTAGGGTATTAGGCTTGGGTAGTAGTTGGATCGATCACGTATTTGGGGTACAGCATGCCCTTAACAATTTGCCAAGAAGTCTTCTAGGGTGGGGGGTCACTTCTTACAAGTTCCTATTTGGGACAAGAATGTGGGTACCTGATCTTGATTGTGAAGGCACAGTGGCGGATGACAACGTTTGGCTGTTTTACAGGATCTAAATGATGCCAGGACACAATTAAGCGGTGAACAGTCAAAATATTGAGTTGATTGGACATAATATTGAGTTTTAAATATAGATTGGACAAAATATCGAATGGACAGAATATAGATATCAAAAATATCGTTTTTAAGGTAAGTAATGTAATATCGAATGTTAAAAATATAGAAAGTTAAAATATCGAAGTATATATTATAGATTGTTAAAAATATCGATTTTTTAATATCTAATTTTTTATAGTGTTTTTTATGTTATAATATGTGTGAAAAGTGTGTATTTATGTTATAATTAATTTTTATTAATGAATTTTGTATTTTTCTTTTTTGCGTGATTTAATTCTGTAGCGGGTTGTGGGTTTATAGGGGAATAGGGTGGGAAGTAATTTAATTATAATTAATTAAATAAGTACATTTATTTATTGGTATTATTTTTTAATTAATTGGTAATTAATTTATATTTGGTAAATAATTACATTTTAATTGGTAATTAATTTTAATTTATTTATTAATTGCTAATTATGTTAATTTTACTAATTTTTTTGTGTAGTGGGTTGTGGGTTTATAGGGGAATTGGGTGGGAAGTAATCTATTTATAATTAATTTAATATGTAAATTTATTTATTGGTATTAATTTATAATTAATAGTTGATTAATTTATATTTGGTAATAATTATATTTTAATTGGTAAATAATTTTAATTAATTGATTAATTGCTAATTATGTTAATTTTACTAATTTATTTTCTGTAGTGGGGTGTTGGTTTATAGGGGAATAGGGTGGAAAGTAATTTTTTTATGAATAATTAAATTAATTTAATAGTATTTAATTCTAATTGTTTGTTAATTAATTTTTAATTATTAAATAATTAATAGTTAATTAGTATATATTTTGTAGTAATAGGTAACTAATTGTAATAATTAATGTTAATTAGTAATTTTAATTGATTAATTATAATATTATATTGAATTGGTAATTACTTGTAAATAATTTTTTATAGATATTAATTTAAATTTTTTATAATAATATATGAAGTATTTACTTTCCCTAATGTTGCGTTCTCTGGAGTGGGAATAGTAATTTTAACCCCTACGCTATCCAATGTTTTCCCTACTGTTGCACTCACTGGAGTGGGAATAGTAAATTTTACCTCTACGCTATCCAACACTTTCCCTACTGTTGTAACCACTGGAGTGGGAATAGTAAATTTTACCTCTACGCTATCCAACGCTTTCACTACTGTTGCACCCACTGGAGTGGGAATAGTAATTTTAACCCCTACGCTATCCAACGCTTTCCCTACTGTTGCACCCACTGGAGTGGGAATAGTAATATTTACCCCTACGCTATCCAATGCTTTCCCTATTGTTGCACCCACTGGAGTGGGAATAGTAATTTTAACCCCTACGCTATCCAACGCTTTTCCTACGATTGCACTCTTTGGAGTGGGAATAGTAATTTTAACCCTTCTGCTATTGTACGGTAAAAATATTGGATATTATTTAATTATTTTATGTTACTATATATATATGTTTTAACAAATGTGATTTAAAAAATGTTTTTATAACTTTTATTAATTATTTAATTATTATAAGTTAATTTAAGTATTTTTAAGTATATTTGAGTAATTAATTTTTAATATTAATTTAAATTAATATTGTTTTAATAAAGTTGATGTTTTTATAAACTATATTTTAGTAAACGATATTTTATACTCAATATTTTGGTACTTACCTGTTTGTAGATACAAACTCGATATTCTGTCTGTCGATATTTTTTACACGATATTTGTGACAGTCGATATTCTGTCCCTCGATATTATGTCAGTGATCTAATTAAGCAACGTCCAAACCAAACAGCCCGCCACTGAGGAAGTTAAATGAGTAATGGCAAGACCTGTCTGGATTCAGGGCGTTGGGGATCTGTTCAGGGAAAAGATACTGGACAAAAAAGAATGTTGGCCATCTTACAGAAAACCTCTTACCTGTCCTAGCGGTGCAAGGAATAAGAACTGTACAACTTCCACCTCTTGCCGGAAAGGAGAAAAGATTTGTCTCCATTGATCTGATCAAACCACACTATGTAGCCAATATTAAATACTAGGCCCCATGGACTCCTGGGTACCAGACGTTCTCCTCTCACTACCATACAGGAAGTTTAAACAGAAAGACTCATCACCATCGAAGAGTCATCAGCACGGAATGATGGACTATGCAATAATGCCATGGAACGCGTTCCCCTTGAAAGTGCAAATAATACAGAAAGTTCAATTCAAGATTGACTACAACTGGCAATCAGACCAAACACTGATATCTACGTCAACATGCCTCGACAAGAGACACCTACAAATTTGACAAATTCAACCAAACCTGCTGAGATACTGTTGCAAGGATTCTGCTCATACACAGAACTGTGCACAGAGACCCGAGACCTCAGTGAATTGTGGTGGACCAAAAAACTCACCTCAGTACCTAGAACCCCCTAACTGACTAGCATCAGTGTATCATTAGCTCTTTGTCCTATAGCAAAGGTACCAATGATTAGGCAACCCAGAGCATGGGACTTAGGATACACTCAGGAATTGTGGGAATCAAGAACACTCTTTCGTTATATTCTCATACCAGTCCACAAAGTTTAAGTAAATAGAGACACAAAAAAGTTTAAAATGTTTATTTTAACGACGTGCTCTAAGATGCAGTATTTCTGCTAACATAATCAGACATATGATTAATAATAATACGATCTGCATTGTTACAATTCCATAAAACACAAAACGAGAAAGCATATTATAATGCTAATGGAAACAGGACCTATAGTGCCTAGTGTACCACCCTCCCTAACTGGGAGCTATGTTTTATAATAATAGAAGTTCTCCTAGGCTTGAATGGGGAAACCCATACCTCCAAGATCAGCAGAGGTGAATCACATCAGGATCTGCAAAAGCTCTCTCTCTCTGGAAATGGATTTTCTCCAAGTGCGGAAATCATGCATGCAGTGCAAATATTAGAGGCGCCAGAATTTCAGCTAGCGGCAGCTGTGTGCATGTTGTGTCTAGGGCATGAGCTGATCAGCCCGAACAACACCTAACATTGTTATGATAACATTGGAGGCTTTAGCACTCACTGTGCAGACTAAGGTTGAGATGTAAGTCTAGGGACGTTGAAAACAAGCCATTCTCATATGAGGAATTCACACAGCCTAACTTACAACAACAGTTACATGTAGTGTTGTGTGCAAAAGCAGCAAAAAGGTAAAACGGTGTTTAAACTAATATTAAGCCTATGCTAACATAGCAATGTGCGCAAGCAGGGCCCTGCCTTCACTACACCACCAAAAATTGATTGAACAGCATCTGGCTATTTCGTGGACTTCAATACGTTTTAGCTGGATCCAAGTGAACCAGAAACTATGCAAGCCCCAAAATCACGTAAACAACTGACTAATGAATTTTTGTTTTTTCTTAAAAAGACTTACCTGGTATCACCACTGATGCAACTGTGGTTAATTACCGGGATTTTCTTATTTCTTTTCTGGTTCAGCTTAGTTATTGTTTTTAGCTTGCTTAATAATGGCACTTAACCTAGACAGAACACTCAGCTTCAAAAGTGAACTTGATCCTCGAACCACATTTCATCACACCATAAACAAAGAGACTTGTCCAATGTGAACATTACAGTGATTCCTATTTCTGATGGGATAGTATGGGACAATATTGACTATGATATCTTTGGTCCTACAGAATTTTTAAAAATAGCACATTTATTTAAAATAATGTTAAATGATAACATTACCTCCAGTACATTTTCTGATGATAGGGATTATGAAACTGTTAATAACATGTTGTCTGATTTAGAAAAGACTGCTGCATTTCCGAACACTGAAATGTTAGAAGGTACTTCAGACTATGATACTTTGTAGAGTTATCAACATTATGGTCATCATTTCCTGCACAAATCTATATGACCTAGAAATGATTTGAATACCACCAGTGGGAACATTACCCTACACCACCAAAGAGTAGTTCATCGACATTTGCACAGAAATTCTCATATTTTCAGGGATTAATATTTCTGACCCAGCCTCATATTATTATAAGGTGGCACCCATATCTGCACAGAAAAATATGTTACCCAACACCACACAGCTATATTCTGCTTCCTTTATTGCTCAATTGTCCAAACAGGGTTTCGACTTATGGATGGACACAATAGACTTTGAATCGGTAGTTTAGGTACAGAATATATCAAGGAATCTTTGGATTTACCGTACAGATTTCGATGCAGGAGTGGGGAGTTACTTGATGCTGAACAATTCCCCCAACAAGTACAGTCAGGGAGGCGTGGTTATGGCCTACATTGAATGTTTCCTTTATACAATGTGATGCTCTGAGCAGAATGAAAGCCATGCTTTTACAACAATCTATGCCTTTGATACGTACAAACTGCCCCTTCAATTTCGTAGAAATGGTGGGTCGTATCTTTAACATGTCTGATATGAGTGGTATTGTACATCTATTTAAGACCATAGGGTCAGGACTGCTAAGCACCTTTCAGACGGTCATCGAGGTTATCCCCAATTGTATACACTCCGTATTCAGAAGCATTTTTGGAGGACTCCGACTGATCCTGTTACTAATAGCAGGAATCCTGATTGTCATTTATTTACTACGCCCAATCACCAACGAGAAGGCAAAAGCACTCTTGGAGCATAAGTACAGTGAACGCATGGTACACCATCTGGGCACACCTCGCGTGTGGTAGCTTAGTGCCTCTTGATTCCTGTCATTTAGTCCAGTCTGGATGGACTGCATATTACTTATTCTTCGATGCCTGTTTTGTGGCGAGGAATGCATGTTGGATCTCTGTCTGGCACTTCCATCAGCTACGCCATCGGACATGGAAGCCAAGCTGGACCCCGTAAAGGCCCATGCTTTGAGTTGTCACCAGCGTATTCCTATCCTGATGGCTGCATTTCTTGAGGATCCACAGGTGCCTTTTGGACCTGCTGGGTTACGTGTTGGCTCCTCCGCCGGCACTCAGGTATCGACTACCGTGCAAACCACCGCAGCACCAGCTGTTGGCAGTACTGCATATCATCTGTGCACAATTGACGTGCTTTGCAAAGTGTTAGAGGGCTCATCCGCTGCAGCAAACAACAACGTTGCACCTCCCAAACAGGACACTTAATCTGAAATTGGCTCATCGTGTGCTGGGAAAGAATTCAGCTTCTTTCACGTTTTTCAAAATAAAGTAACTACATTTGGAACATTTCCCAATAAAAAAATTGACACTTTCGCTGAGATTGCATGACCTTCTACTGCTCGTAGTGGTTCAAATTCTGTAAACAGACTGATTTGAATTTTGGTTTAAGTGACACTTCAAATATTAACCTTTAACATTTTTATACTGTTTTAAGGACAACTTTTTACAGAGCTCACTGGTAGTTTAGTATACTGCTGTTTTATGAATAATATTAGTTCACTAGTGTGTATTATTGTTGTCTGATTCGGATGAGGAGTGGGTGTTATGTTTCATATAGGTGTCCTAATATAGGCCTAGGCAGCATCATAACCTATCATCTATATTATTCCCCTACACTATATGGGCTCTTATGATTGAACCTTTACCTAGTTTTAGTTCTGGGTGCAGAAGGAGGGTTTTCTACTGAACAATAGCCTCCTGTAACATCTTCAATTGACTCATACATTATGCATGAGTATTCATGAAGGTTCTTGGAAACCGAGCAGAAGCTACATCACCTGCATCATAACTACGCATACAGTTCCTCCCTTACATCATCCTCAGCACAACAATGGCCCATACATAGGACAAAGAAGCCCTAGATACTTTTAGGTATAAATACATCATATCTTGCTGACGTAAGATAGAGGAGATCAGGACTTCCATGCCACAACACTGACGCAGGACGCTGAGGTTCCTACATGCAGACACTCCAGCTCGCAGTGGTCTGAACATCCATTGCGGGATGTCCAGCTCGAGACCAGAACAGGGGTCCCACAGTCTTTTACTTCAGGTAATGGGGTTCGACTTATCCTAGAGGGATTCTTGCCTTAACACCTACATACATGCTAGGTACACTTAGGTACATCTAGTTAGGGTTCCATCATAGGAGTATGCCTAATTATACGCATTGTATTGCGTTTTTACTGTCATATATTTACATACTTGCCTGTATTCATGATGCTTACAAGATGGTGGAAATCTACCATCCTTTTACATTCCTAGTGCTTCTAATCATTTATATCTTATACTATCTCATGATTGTTTCAGCACACTTATTTTACACTAGAATAATGAGTGTTCAATAATTATTGAAAACGTTCCTACCGTTTATTCTGTGTATCTCGAGAGACTGAGCAAAAAGTAAGGTACTGTTTCCACGGTCACGGAGGGATCAGGGTTGTCATGTTCGATGGTTGCCTGGAACTATTTCCTCATTGGTAAAAGGAGTGTCTAGTGGCACTGTGAGCTAGATGGTATACAGGTTAACATATCCGATAGGGGTGTCCTGACACCAAACCTATAGTCGATGTTGTCTAAACATGCAGAACCTATATAGGGAAATAGGAACTACACAACAAGAGCTACGCAAAGGGGCTCATAAATATGTCCCTCAGTTTGTTAGCAACTGATGTGATCTTGGAGATACCCCATTGAATATGTATTTAAACAGGAAGCTACTGCTGCAGCACGGTTCATTCAAGCACAATAGAGAGGTGAAACATTCATGAAAATCTCCACCATTCTTCTCCTGCAACCAATCATCAGGAGGAGGAACTTATTATTTTAAGTAGAACAGAACTACAATGCATGATTGCAGAGGCAGTTAAGGCAGTCTTAGTGTACCCACCTGCAAAGAGATTAATCTTGATGATGAGGATGATCAAAATAGCACTAGAAGAAAATGTGTAGGGTCCTCAACTACACAAATTTCTTGAGCACACCAAACAATATTTGGTTTTTAACCTAAATAACAGGTCCCCAAGAACATTTTTTTTACCCAATGATCAGATGATCTGCCTAGGCATGTGGTCCTGATATGATTCTCAAGGAGTTAAAAAAAGTTTTTGATTTGAAAATACATTGTTTAGACAAATAAGTCCATTAAATTGCTGGCAATTTACTTTTTAAAATATATATACAGATATGAGACATTAAAATATGCTAAACAGATAGTCAGTGTCTCTTTTACATTCTAGTCATTTCATAAAAAACAAAAAAAAACAGATGATGCTCAATATACATACCGTTGGAAGCCGGAGTCCCCGTCCCGCACCACTGTCACTAAATGTGAGACCCAGGACTCCTCACTCAAGGTTAGGCCAAGTAAGGACACCGTTTGAGATAGCCCTGCTCACCCCCTTAGTAGGTTGGCACGAGCAGCAGAGCCTATCTCCAAGGCACAAGTGTACAGTATGTGCAACCACGCCCACAGCAACTCACTGGTGACACCACAAATGGACTCCACACGAGTTTGAAAAAACGAGTATAAATTTTATATAAAAAGACATATGATCAGACCACATGATACAAAAGCCAACATATAATAAAGGGTAATATTCATTCCGGCTGGCTGGTAGGTTCAAATCCCAACCACAGCTTTCAAAATGCTATGCTGGTCGCAATGCTAGAATCACACACGTTACAATGGACAAACAATAATGCAATGCGTAACTATACAATCCTGTGCTGGGCAAAGGAGAAGTAACTTGCATTGGGAGAAATAATGCAATGCGTACCGCTACAATCATTAACTGCGCAATGAAGGAATAATGCAATGCGTCACACCCCAATCACTTACTTGGCAATGTAGAAATAATGAAATGCGCACCGCTACTATCAGTAACTTTGTAATTAGGGAATAATGCAATGCGTAACTACAATCATGTACCTTGCACTGAAGAAATAATGCAATGCGGCCCACTACAATCCTGTACTTTGCAAGGGAGAAAGAATGCAATGTGTAGCGCTACATTCGTGTACTTCGTTAGGCATAATAAATGTCAGGCGTCATAAGACAGTATGGCAGTTCATTAGCAGCAATATTGGCAATGTGTATTACGACAATCAGCCTCTTCGATGACAGTTGCCCCCCCCCCACACGTAGCAACAGCCTGGTAGCTTAGCTCCTCCGGGGCTGCGGGTCTGGGACGCAACTGTTAGGTAGGTCTCAGGGGACCGCGGGGCAGATGTACCCCACGACTCTGAGATTACTTTACTCTGGGGCCACGTTCACCACAGGACCCTCTGGGTGTCCTAGGGCATGAAGCCACACACATAACGCTGATGGGTCTTCATGTCGACTCAGAGTGCACGTTCACCAGGCACTCCTTCCCGCAGTCTCATTTGGCACCGAGACACGTGCACCACACTGCAGAGACTCACTTTCTTCCAGTGCACACGATGATCAGCCAATCACATCCACAGTCCTAGGTTGCACCAAAGCACGCACACTGCTTTACTGAGACTTACTCCAACTCTGGTGCCCCGATATCCAGACGCTCTTCACTAACACCTTCGGCCACACCACGACACGCTCACTGTGTCCGAACCTCACTTCTCCAGTCACTTGATGACCTGATGCTCTTCACCAGCGCCTCCGGTGCATCACAACACGCACCCTGTACGTCTGAGGCTCACTCCACTTCCGATGCTCCTGTTGACCAGGCGCTCCTCACCAACACCTCCTGTTAACCATGACACGCACCCTGTGTGTCTTAGACTCCAATCCACCTCCAAGGCACATGCCGACCAGACGCTCTTCACCAGCGCCTGCGGTGCACCATGACACACACTCTGCACGTCCGAGTCTCAGTTCACCACCCTTAGTGTAACAAGACTCAGCACAAAGCACAGTCTTCTTCAAGCAGGGGGACCCAGCGCACAAAGCCCAGTCCCAACAGCCACTCCCTTGGTTAAAACAGCAAACTGCAGACCAGCTCCAGATAACGAAGCAAGAGTTGGTCCTCACCAGCAGTCTCTTAAGTTGTTCATTCTTAGCAGAGGTTTCTCTTGACCACGTAATGGGTCCAAGCCTTTTCAGTCTCAATCCATTTCTATTCCATTTTCCAACGTTCCGGGGTCTCAGCTCTCATATGTTATACCCCAAAATGTCTTTGAAGTTTGTTGTGCTCAGGGGTTTATTAGGTAAGGACAGATGCAAAGATGGTGTGACAGCATCTTCTGGGTCATACCGCATAAACAACACTTGTTGGCAGATAGCTGAAACACCTAGGGTGGTAGAAGATATAAAGAGGAAAAACAACCTTTGCGTTGCTGGCAGAACCGGGTTTTGTAGTAGGCAGAACATTGGTCAGTGGTGTACTTTTGAATCCCTCTTTGAGCATAGCTGTCGATAACAAGATAAGCATGCTTTCTTTTTGTGAAATCCTGGTGATCCGTAATGAATGAGGCTATGTGAACCTCTTTGTTTAGATCTGCTTTAAAATGCTTGTGAGGGAGATGTAGATTTCACAGAGTGGCAGCGCTTTTCAGTTCCAGGGCTTCGGTGAGGGCATTTGACCAAAGGTTATGGGCCTGCAGGCTGCTTGAGGACATGACTTACAGCCATACTTAATTCTTTAGGGATCCTCATGGAGTTAAAAGATTCAAGTCAACTTTTCCACATTTTATCTCACAGAGATACCCTTTGGAAGAATTTAAGGATAACTTACAACAAATCCTAAATATGAACATGATTTTGGGCAGTGTGGCATCAAGTTCTTTATTAGGTTCTGAAGTGTCCACATTTCCAGATGGTGCTGAAAGAAAGGTGGAAGTTTCTCTTAAGAGGGCTTAGACAGCATTTAATTTCTCCTTAAAAATAGCTGTGTATGCGACTTACACAACTCACTCTCTCCATAAATACTTTCAGTTGCTATTTGATTGTGAACAAGAAGGCAATGATCCTACAGAAGTATTAGAAAACATGAAAATGTTGGCCCAGTTTGTCTGTGACACATTATTTGATTTACTGTGGTCATCCACAAACTCAGTAAAAGCTGTAATATCAAGAAGACAACTCTTATGGATAAAACTCTGAAAGTTACATCCCTGCAGACAGCTTGGTTCAGATACTCCCATTTATGGTGGATGAACACTTTGATCGCAAACAGAATGATCTGGTACAAAAGTCTTCAGAAGGGAAAAAGATGCAGCAGCCATTTTGGCCATTGCCTAACATATAGTACTTAATTCAAAAGCGAAACACAAAGGGTGTTCAAGACGGAAGACATACTTTTCGTGGCTGAGCTTGTAGTGTGGAGATGTGGTGTTCAAGAAACTTGACTACAAGCATCCCAATTGAAGCTAAAAACCTTGAATCCTGACAATCCAAGTGTTATGGTGGGAGGAAGTATAAAAGACTTTCCCAGTGAAAGAATGGCTATTTAATAGAATTCAGTCATCCTCCCCCAAAATCTTCGGTGGTTTGAACATCCTTACCAAATTCGGATTTCAAAAGGGAAGATATGTTTCATGGGTTTGCTTCCATGCTGGACAAAGTAGTGATTTCCCCAGTTCCAGGGTCACAATTTAATCAGGATTGTATTAGATCTTGTTTCTTGTGACAACACTAGATGCCAGGTTTTGATTGGTCTTGTGCCTAAAGAAACTGAACCAATAGGTGCAGTAAATTCCATTCAAAATGATCTCTTTACAAATATAATCCGTTTGTAGATCGAGACTAATAAAATAATCGTCCTTTGATATCAAAGTCCATACTTTCATACGCCAATTAACAAGGATAGTCAAAGATTTATGTTTTTTCTAGCAGAGGAACACTTCCTATTCAAATTGCTCCAGTTCGGATTGTCATCATCCCTGAGAGTTTTCACAAAGATGCGGGCACTGGTGATAAGAGCTTTGCAATTGGAAGGGACAC
Organism: Lissotriton vulgaris; assembly: GCF_964263255.1. Lineage (NCBI taxonomy): Eukaryota > Metazoa > Chordata > Amphibia > Caudata > Salamandridae > Lissotriton > Lissotriton vulgaris. Next base: position 436,805,838 of record NC_141685.1, on the reverse strand, counting down.
ACATTTTCCCATACTTAGAGGAGGGTTTAAGTTCTGATTTTTCTCTCTTAAAGGTCGAATCCAGTGGGAGGATGGATTGCTGTTATCAGGAATCCTTGGGATTTCTACTGAACTTGCAGAAAAAAGTCACCTTCATCTGTCTTATCATTTGTGCCTTGTAGAACACTTGGAGGGAGGGGGGGCAGTTGTTTCTACCGGAATACAGAAGATTGAAGTTATAGGCACAGTTCTCAGTTTAAATCTCCAACAGGAGTCAACTTGCACTTGGTTCAGGATTTATAGTTTGTGGTCAGCAGCCACTGGGGTAGTTCCATGGGCTCATTTAAAGCCATTAGTGAATCACCTGTTGAAACACTGCATCACAGAACTTTAAACAGATCATCCCAGTTTAAGCTAAGGAGATGGTTAGGGATCTCCGTTGGTGCCACACAATTGACGTGAAGGGGTTTTCATTCAAAATCCTCTCCCCCTAAATTGAACAAAGGGCACAAATCTGTAGGAGTGGGAGGACAACTTAAAGTCTAGGGAGTTGAAGAGCTCTTGGTCTAAGTCATAAAGATTACAGACCTCCAACTGGGGAGAACCTGCAGTGTTATGGAACGCTTTGCAGGGATATGCCCAGTAACCCTGGGCGAAGCACTACGCGAGCTGCACGTAGCACAGTGCGAACATGCGTAGTGCAGCGCTCATTTTTTGCTTGTTCGCGGTCCTGAACGTCATGTTCGCGACCGCGAGCAAGCAAAATGACATCCCGGCGAGATTGTCAACGCGGGAGGTAAGGTTTCTCATTGTGAGTGGTTGCGCATGCTCGCGACCGCTCACAATGAGAAACTACCAGTTTGCTTTGAGAAAGCTGCAGCTCGACTAATAATCTACTCGAGCTGCAGAAAACTACAGCTCGCACTGTGCAAGATGCCGTTTTCAATGATTGCACAGAGCCGGATGCTTGTCCGCACTGTGCAATCATTGAAAACGCATCTTGCACAGTGCGAACATGCTACTACGCAGCTCGGGTAGTGCTATGTGAAGTTCGCGTAGTGTGAAGTGCACTTCGTGTAGCTTCGCGTAGCTCTACTTCGCGAACTACGCCCACCCCTAAGGCCCAGATGTAAGAGAAAATAGTATTCCTTATCAAGACAGACAACCAAGTATTGAATTGTTAGGTAAATTGCCAGGGGGAGAAAATACAGTGACCTATGGCCACACTAGCATAGTCCATATGCACCTGAACAGAAACAAACCTGTTATCTCTGAGAGCTTTTTACATTCCAAGGGAACAAAACTTTCACATAAACATACCAATTTGAAAAAATGCCATCCTTGGCAATGTTTCATTTCAGTAAGCAGGTTTTTCAACTGGTGAGGGATCACTTCCATCAGCCTTGGTTAGTCCTATTTGCATCCCAGATTAATGCTCTGCTCCCTCGATTTTGCATGTAGACATGATGTCAGGAGGCTTGGGTGATGGATACCTTGTCACTTCCTTGACCAGATGGGATTCTCTATGTCTTCCCACCAATTTTTGTTCTTCTTAGGTGTTAGAAATGGGGGTCTCTAGTTGGCAGAGGTAGGTACCTTTGACCAAATAGGGACCCTTGCTTCTAGTCAGGGTAAGGGGGATACACTCTTTAGAATAACCCCTGCTCACCTCCTTGGTAGCTTAGCACGAGCAGACATACTTATCCCAAAGGCAATGTGTAAAGTATTTGTACCAACACTCACAGTAACACAGTGAAACACCACAAATGGACACCACACCAGTTTAGGACAAATAGAATATCTTTATCTAAACTAAACAAGATCAAAACAACAAAAATCCAGCATACAGAATCTCAGTAGAATGTCTTTAAAAAGGGTTATTGCAAAAAATAACGTAGATGATAAATGCAACACTTTACTCTCAAAGTACCTGGGATGCGTAACGCAAAACAAACAAAAGGGTTGCAGAGAAGGCACTGCGCCGATTCTTCTTGCACTCGGTTATGATGCGACAAGATGACGCCTCGATGCGCTTCGACGATCCGGTGCGATGTGACAAAATGGCATCTTTGCTGGGATGGGACAAGGTGGTGGCAATGCAGGCACGCCCGATGGCAGTGCAGCAAACTCAGTGGTTATCTGAGCCGGGACTGACCCTGAGACACGCTTCTCCAGTGATGCAACGATACCCTCGGTGACGGTGACACGCTTCTCCAGTGTTGCAGCGGCGATCAGCTGCGGTGTGCTTCCTCAGCGATGAGACACGCTTCTCCGGTGATGCGACGGCACCCTCTGTGGTGGCTGCATGCTTCTCCGGTGACGCGATGGCAAACAGCGGCAGTGGTGACACGCTTCCTCAATGATGCAACAGTAGCTGCTGCAGCAGCATCACACTTCTCTCTCGTTGCGTCGCGCTCCCAGCTCCCAACAGCAAAAAGGCCTTACACACAGTTACAGGCCCTCCTGGCAGACTGGAACTCCCAGTAAGGAAGTTCAGGGAAGTTGGGGGTGAAGTCCTTTTGTGCCTGAGACTTCGGAAACAGGATGCATGCTCTTCTCAAGCCCTTGGAGACTTTTTTTCAGATGGACACAGCACACAGCAAGGTACTTCTTCAAGAATGGGACACAGCACACAGCAAAGTCCCTTAGTCCTCTCCTCAGTAGAAACAGCAAACTGCAGGCCAATCCCAGACACACAGCAAGGGCAGTACTTCTCCTCAGTCTCTTTAGCTGATCTTCTTTGGCAGGGGGTCCTCTTGATCATGAAGTAGTTTAAAGTTCAGGGGTTTCAGCGCTCATATTTATACCCCAAATGTCTTTGTTCTCTGTGTGTGAGGGGTTCTGGATCCAGTCCAAAGCAGTTCTGGGGACCCTCTGCCAGTGCACATCTTCTTCCTTTGTGAGTGTGGGCCAGGGCCATCAGGTAGAGCCTGCCTTCCACAATGCTGGCTCTACCTAGGAGGTAGAGCCAGCATTGTGGAAGGCAGGCACAGCCCTATTCAGGCCCAGTTGCTACTCCTCCCACCACTCCAAATGCAGATAGGTCTATTCAGCCTAGTCCTGACTCACTCAGTCTCCTGGAGCCACCCGCACCCCTGTTACTCTCAAACCAGACAGTCAATCCACAAACAGGCAGAGGCACACAGAAAAGTTGAGCAAGAAAATAGCCACTTTCTAGAAGTGCTATTTTCAAATACAGAATTTAAAAACCATCCTTCCTAAATGATGTGTTATTAAATTCTGTGTTCAGGGATACCAGACTCAAATTTTCAATCTTGCTCCTATGGGAAGATATGATTTGTGATTTGTGATTTTGTGGGGGTATTTATAAAGCGCAGCGGTCGCTCCGGAAGGAGCATCATGGCGCTGAATTTCCAGGTAGAGGATCGAAACACTTCGTAGTGGTTGTGGGAATTAGATGGCTGCCTTGGTGTAGTCATCCGGAAGGTTAAAAATCCATGTTTTTAGCAGTTTTCTGAAGGGTTTTTCTTGAGTTTGGTGTCTAAGGTTTTTGGGCATGAGGTTCCAGGCTTTTGTTGCCAAGAAGCTTAGGGTTTTTCCACCTTTTGTCTTCATGTTGAACCTGACTGGTAGGATGAGGTTGTCATGGGAGGAGCGGAGGGATCTACTCGGGTTGTAGTGGGGGAAGCGTCTGGTAAGGTATTTAGGGCCGGATTCATTGAAAGCCAGGAAGGCGACAATCAGCATCTTAAAAAATATTCTCTTGTGAAGTGGGAGCCAGTGCAGGGATCTTAGAGCTGCGGATATTGATGATTTTCTGGGCAGCTTTAGAACCAGTCGGGCTGCGGTGTGAAGTACACTTTGGAGCTTATTGAGTGTAGCCTTTTTAGCTCCAGCAAGGAGACCATTACAGTAGTCCAAGCGTGAGATTATTAGGGCCACTGTTACGGTTTTCCTGGAGTCTAGCGGTAGAAAGTCGAAGAATTTTTTTAGAGATTTTATAATTCCGAAGCATCGGCCCGCTACAGTCCTGACGTGTTGGTCGAAGGATAAGTCTGTGTCAAACAGGACGCCAAGATTCCTTGCAGTTGTTACGGTCTGGGGGGGGGCAGCTGAGTCTTCCGGCCACCAGAGGGCTGGGCAGAAGATGGTATTTCTTCCAATGGTTTAGGATCTCCGTTTTGCTGGAGTTGCATTTGAGATGGTTAATATCCATCCATTGGACGACAGCCTTCAGACAGTTTTTGAGGTTTAGCTCTGCCTTGGTCGAGTTTTCCTCTAAGGGTACGATGAGTTGCGTGTCGTCGGCATACGATGTTACAGGTATGCCGAATGACTCAATCAGGGATATAAGTGGGATAAGGTAAATGTTAAAGAGGAGGGGGCTCGGGATGGAGCCCTTGGGGACACCGGAGGAAACCCTCTTCTCTTTGGAGTGGTAAGGACCAAGAGCGACAGTTTGGGATCTGTCGGTTAAAAAGGATTTTATCCAAGATAGGGCCACTTCAGATATCCCTATGTCCGTCAGTCTACTAATCAGGATGGAGTGGGAGATAGTATCGAACGCCGAGGTGAGGTCGAGAAGAATGAGGATGGCATTCTTCTTCTGGTCTTGCAGCATCTTTATTGAGTCTGAGAGTTCGATCAGTGCTGTTTCGGTTGAATGATTAGGGCGAAAACCAGATTGTTGCGGATGGAGTACATTGTGAGCTTCAAGATATCGTTTGAGTTCTCTGTAAACCATCTGTTCGGTGATTTTTCCCAGAGCTGGGAAGAGCGAAATCGGACGAAGATTGGTGAGGTCGGACGGGGATTTGTAGGCTTTTTTCATAAGGGGTTTGACTATTCCCTGTTTCCACAGGCGAGGGACAGATCCAGAGCGAAGCGATGAGTTAACAATATAGTTAATGATTGGATTCATCACGTCGATGAGTTGGTGGAGAATTTTGGGAGGACAGGGGTCGGAAGGAGAGCCAGATTTGCACGCCAGGATGACTTCTTTGGTTTGATCTAAGGTAACAGGAGAGAAACTTTTAAGACTACCACCTGGAGATTCTTTCTGAGGCGAATTGCGTGAGTCTTGAGTTGTTTGCGGAGGGGGAAATTTTTTTTGAATGGCGTCGATTTTTCCTCAAAGTAGTCAGCTATTTTGTTACAAAGATCTTGGGATGGGGGGATTTCGGGTTGTAACGCTTTGGGCTGAGTGAACGATTTCACTATTGAGAACAGAGTTTTTTGTTTCTGATTGGACTCCTTAATAGCGTTGACATAGAAGATTTTTTTGGCAGATTTAATGTTGGAGTGGTAAATTTTCCTTAGTTGGATATATGAAAGACGGTCAGCATTGTCATACGTTCTACGCCATTTACGTTCGGCTTTTCTACATAATAGATGGGATGTGGCTAGGTCTGGGTAAAACTGAGGGCATTGGTTTTGGGATTTTTATCTGTTCTGCGGGGGCGATTAGGAGGTTTCCGAGTTCTGATTTCTTGAGAGATCCAGTTGTGAAAAAGATTTGCGTCGTGTTCAACGTCGCCAGTGAAAGTGGGGGCCTGAGATTGGGGGATAGGATTAAGTGCGAGAATTTCTTGAACTTTTTTCCAGTTCTGGATTGGACTTGCTGGAGGTTTGTGGGCGTAAGGTTTTGATGTGGAACAGGATCAGGCTATGATCCGTAAAAATTTGAGGGACAGGGGGTAGGGTAGTTAGAGGGGGAAAGTTGGTGCAAACACCGTCGAGTGTATGCCCTAGTGAATGAGTGGGCAATGTGACACTTTGCTGAAGGTTGAATATTTCTAGGGTCTGTAGAAAGTTGTTGGTCTGTGGGTCGGATTTGGACTCCAGATGTAAGTTAAAATCTCCGAGTAGGGTGAAATGTGGGTATCTAAGTAAAAGATGACCCAGAGAGTCACCCAATGTGTCTAGGAACCTGGAGGCATTATCGGGTGGGCGATAGATCAGGCCACCTGAGAAGGACGAGGATTCGTTGAGTTTGATTGAGAACCCAAGGCCTTCGGTGTCTTTTAAGGGGTCTAAGTTAAAAGTGTGACAGGTGAAACTATTTTCAGTATTACTGCAACTCCTCCGCCTCTCCCTTTCTGTCTGTCTTGTCTGAATATGGAAAAACCCTGGGGGAGGGCAATGGCTAAGTCCGGATTGCTATCTTCCGTTAGCCAGGTTTCAATTATCAGGAGGCAGTCGAGGTCTGAATCGAGGATGAGGTCTCGTATGTCTTGGCTATGCTTACACATAGAGCGGGCATTTATCAGCCCACCTTTAAAGGGCGGCTGGCTAGCCATGGGGAGGGATATGGGGGTGGGCGAATGGGCTGGGGTTTTGATGGAAGTCCAACGGCAGAGTTTACAGCTGAACGAGCCGGTAAGGTTCGACATATCAAGTTTGCAGGAGCAATTGTTCTTACCATGTAGTAGGTGGAGGTCGCTAGGAAGGTACCTGATGTGCGTGGTGGTTTGGGAAGAGTTTCCTGCGCCTGTCGCGGTCTTGGCGCGGACGGGCGCAGACGGGCTTGCCTTAGGCGCGCCTTCGGCGCGCAAACGGCGCTCCCGCTGCGCTTCCTGTGCATGCACATTTCTAGCTGAGGGGGTGTGGCCTAAAGTGGGCGTGGTCAGCGAGCACGCCTGGGCTGATGGCAGCCGCTCAAGAGGGTGGAGAGCGCGACAGCGTTCAGATCGGCTGTGCGCTGGAAGAAGTTTTACTGTTAACAGAACAGCTTTAAAAGTACAAAGTAAGTGACACCACACAAAGGTTTTAAAATCAAGGAAATGCAAAATAACTCGTACCACCAGCTCCCGGCTTCCGCCTCAGGACTGGGTCAGGAAATTGTGAGAGACGCTAGTTTTCAGCGTTGTTATAGGCGGGCGGGGGGGGGGGCGTGGCCTAAAGTGGGCGTGGTCATATGCAGGTAAACATGTTGCACAGCTTTCCCAATTCTGTCCTATGGGCAAGATGGCCTTTCAATAGTGAAAAACGAAATTGGCAGTATTTCACTATCAGGACATGTTGCTCACACTAGTACATGTCCTACCTTTCACATACACTGCACCCTGCCCAGGGGGGTACCTTGGGCCTACCATAGGGGTGTATAATGTGTAAGAAAAGGGAAGGGTGAGGCCTGGTAAGTGGGTACACTGGCCAGGTCAACATGGCAGTTAACAAACTGCGCACAGGCACTGCAGTGGCAGGCCTGAGACATCATTTTAAGGCTACTCATGTGGGTGGCACAATCAGTGCTGCAAGCCCACTAGTAGCATTTGAATTACCAGCCCAGAGTATCTAAACCAGCAAAAACAAATGCCAGCACACTGTCAAAAAATACAGGAGGTAGAGACAAAAAGTTAGGGGAAACCACACCAAGGATTCCAGTTCTCACACGTGTCCCCTCTAGCTGAAAAGTGGGGAGAACTACTCTCCCTCTTGGGAGTTCTCATCACTAAGGCGGGAGAACCTGGACAGACCTGGACAGGCATTGGTGTGTTCTGTACCAGGGTGGTGCTCCACCGTAAAGTACATTCCCTGTAGGGAGATGGACCACCTCAACAGTTGGGTTCTCACCCCTCATCTGCATTAACCATCTGAGGGGCCTGTGGTCTGTCTGAACCCAGAAGTGAGTCCCAAACAAGTAGGTCCTTATCTTATTCAGCTCCTAGACCACAGCAAAAGCCTCCCTTTCAATTGCACTCCACCTTTGTTCCCTTGGAAGTAGCCTCCAGCTAATGAAAGCTACGGGTTGGTCCAAGCCCTCGTCTTTCAATTGTGAGAGTACTGCTCCCACTCCATGCTCTGAAGCATCTGTCTGCACCACAAACTCTTTGGAGAAATCAGGCGCCTTGAGCATGGGTGCTGTGCACCTGGCAGCTTTCAGGGCATCAAACGTGGTCTGGCAGGCTCGGTCCAGATCACCTTCCTGGGCTGCTTCCTTAAATCAGCTCTGTCAAGGGGGCAACAATGATGCCATACCCCTTGGCAAACCGTCTGTAATACCCGGTGAGACCTAAGAAGGCTCTCACCTCTGTTTGAGTCTTGGGCACCTGCCAAGCCAGAATGGTATTAATCTTTGCTTGTAGGGACTCCACCTGGCCGCTCCGTACTGGGTGTCCCAAGTACACCACAGATACCTGCCCTATCTGGCACTTACTGACCTTGATAGAGAGGCCTGCCCTTTGCAGAGCCTTCAACCCTTCACGGAGGTGTTGCAAATGTTCTTCCCAACTGGAGCTGAACACAGCAATGTTATCCAGGTAAGTGGCGCTGAATTCCTCCAGCCCAGACAGTACCCAGTTGACCAGTCTCTGGAAGGTGGCAGGGGCGTTTTTCAACCCAAAGGGCATGGCACAGAACTGGAAGTGCTCCTCTGGTGTTGAAAAAGCTGACATCTCTTTGGCCTCCTAAGTTAAGGCAATCTGCCAGTACCCACATGTTAAATCAAATGTACTGAGGTACTGGGCAGCGCCCAACTGATCCACGAGCTCTGAGGAGGGGGTGTGGATCCGTCTTGGTGACGCATTGAGCCCACGGTAGTCCACACAAAAACGGAGTTCGGGAGTGGCACCGGGTGTAGCAGCTTTTGGTACTAAGACCACTGGGCTAGCCCACTGGCTGCTGGAGGGCCAATTACCCCTAGCACCTACATCTTGGAAACTTCTTCCTTGATACTGACCCTGACCTTGTCAGCTACCCTGTAAAATTTCTGTTTCACAGGTAGACTGTCCTCAGTGTCCACATCATGGATGCACAAATTGGTGACTCCTGGCGTCAGGGAGAACATGGAGGCGAACTGACCCAACACATGGCAACAGCCCCACAATATTAATGCTCACCGGCTCAAAAGGGGTGCTCACCACAGGAAAGGGTTGGAAGGGAGCCTTACACTTCCCTCCACTCTTGCAACTTGCCTGGCAAGTCTGGCAAATCCTGCAGTGTGTACTGACGTGATTCCTCATTTGGGGCAAGAAAAAGTGTGTGGCAAGCCTCTGAAAGGTCTTGTCGCACCCCAAATGTCCTGTGAGAGGCACGTCATGAGCCAGACCAAGTAGGAAGGCCATGAAGCACTCAGGTACCACCAGCACACGGGCCGCATCGGGCTCAGTGACTTTAGGCTCACTATAGAGTGATCCATCTTCCCAGTTAATGAGGTGAGTCTTGGACTCGCCAAATGCCGCCTAGTCTGCAGCCTGCTGCCGCATACCACTGAGAGAAGGGCATTCCATCTGCCCCTTGCAGAATATTTCCCTCAAGGGACCTTGTGTCTGCTGCCATTGGGTCAGCTCAGGCAGGTCTCCCGGTTCGGCTACCTGCTCCCCTGTAAGTTCCAGGGCATCCACCTCAGGTTCTGCTTCCTACTGGACTGTGGGAATGGCTGGGGCTGGTTTTCCATGCCCCCTGCCCCTTCTCTTTCTGGCAGGCACCTGGGCCACTGTTTCAGGCTCCAGGTCCGCTTGATTACCCCTACTGGCTGCCATTGACCGAGTGGTCACACAGACCCACTCAGGCAGACTCAACATCTCCAAATGAGCCTGGCGTTCCATCTCCCTCCATGGGGAAGTCTCCAGGTAATTTCCCAGCAGACCGTCTACAGGCATGGATGGACTAACAATGACCTTCAAGAAACTTGAGACCCACCCCCACTCAAAGGGAACTAGGTCCACCTTGCAGAGGCGCACAGGGTTGTCCGCTGCAACTACATGGTGAATCGCATTGGGAATGACCTGCTCCTCAGACACCCACTGACACCTAACAGATGTCAAACTGGCTCCTGTCTCTCTCAGAACCTCCACCCTCCTACCATTGATGGTCACCCACTGCCTGTATTTTTCAGTGTTCTCACGCAGGTAGGTCCCCTGGACCATCTCTCTATCTCCTGAAGAGACAACGGTCATAACTGCCTGCTCCTCCCATTCACTGGAAACTAATTCCTCCCCCAAAGCTACACTCACTAAACCCGGTGTCTGAGCACCAGTGGGTGCTTGGGATTTCTTGGGGCACCTAAGGGCAATATGGCCCTTCTCACCAGTTATAACACCTGGGGGGACCCTGGAAGTTACGCCCGCCCTTAGGGGGCTGCAACATCTTAGGTTAGGGGGCAGGGACTCCTTTAACTCTGACCTGTTTTGGGGCTCTTTAGAGAACTCCTTTTGGTTACCTTTGACCCCCCCCACTCTTCTGCTGGGGACCCTGCCCACCTTTGGCTGTGGTACCCACAATCCCCTTGTGGACCCTGGTGCTGGTCCAGCAGTCTGCCTCCTTAGAAAGCTCACTGGGATCAGTTAAGTTACTGTTCAAATGATGCTGGTGCAGCTCTGGAAGACATAGACTGCTCAAGTGCTCCCAACTAATTAGAGGGCACAACCCCTCATAATCAGTAACTTTGCTGCCCTTTATTCAAACTTCCAGTGCACGCATGTACACCGTCACACATTCAACCTCAGTGGTATGAATCATGCTTCTTGAAGTTCCTGAACCTCCCTTCGCACTGTTCTGGGTGAGCCCATACTTGAGGCATAAGGCCTCCTTCATATTGGCTTAGGTCAGGGTACCCACCTTCTCTAAAGGTGGTAAAACAGCCCTCCCAGAAGCCTCAAAGTGTTTCCATAGGTCTGCCCCTAGTTCTTTTCAGGCACCTCATTCATCCTCAATGCAAGCTCATACGATTCAAACCATGCATACATATCCTCTCCCTTCTGAAAATTCTACACTAAATCCTTGGGTATGTACACTTTACCCCCATGCACTTGCTGTGCGCTGCCACCATTGGAACTGGACTCCAGTTGTTTGGCCTCTTTTGTCCGGTTCTCTCATGCTCAACTCATGAGCCAAAACCAATTTCTTTTCTTCCAAGGCACGAGCTCTCTCCTCTGCCTTCCCCTGGAGCCTCATGACCTCCATCTCATGCTCTCTGATCCTCTGGTTCTCCTCCTGTTCCTCTCGGAAGAGACTTCCTGCGGAATGGACGCTGGCAGCCCTTGAGGCTCCCCTTGGCACAGGCAAATCCTGTGACCTGAACCCATCCCCTTGCGCATCTCCATTCACTTCCACATTCTCTCTCTCTTCAGCCCCTTTGGGCTCCCACCAGGCTTTTAAGGCCTTCCGTAGCTCATCCTTCTTAGCGCTAATCCTCCTTGCAAAATTGTTTGAGTTGATCTACCTTGTAGGAATACAAATCCTCAATGTGAAACTCCAATTATGCCTTCTCACTTGCTGCTTTACCATTTTGAGACATGATGTGTGGAAGACTCAAGGATCAGATCAAAAATAGAACAAAAAAGAAAACACAGTATGTTCTTGTGAAGTGGTCTACACTAATCTAGTGATGTACACCAATCACGGTGGGTCAAGTACAAATACAAGTTAAAATCCTCACCACTGACCACCAATGTTAGAAATGGGGGTCTCTAGTTGGCAGAGGTGGGTACGTTTGACCAAATAGAGACCCTTGCTTCTAGTCAGGATAAGGGGGATACACTCTTTAATTAACCCCTGCTCACCCCCTTGGTACCTTGGCACGAGCAGACAGGCTTATCCCAAAGGCAATGTGTAAAGTATTTGTACCAACACTCACAGTAACACAGTGAAAACACCACGAATGGACAGCACTCCCCTTTAGAAAAAATAGAATATCTTTATCTAAACTAAACCAGACCAAAACTACAAAAATCCAACATACAGAACATCAGTAAAATGTCTTTAAAAAGGGTTGTTGCAGAAAATAACTTGCAGATGACTTTAGTCTCAAAGTAACTGGGATGCGTAACACAAAACAAACAAAAGGGTCACAGAGAAGGCGATGCATTAATTCTTCCTCCACTCCAGTTACGATGCAACAAGATGGCACCTCGATGCATTGCGACGATCCGGTGCAATGCGACAAAATGTCGTCTTTACTGCAATGGGACAATGTGGATGTGATACATGCATGCCCGACGGCCTTGCGGGAACTTGGTGGTTTTCTGAGCAACGACAGGCCCTGTGACACGCTTCTCTGGTGATGCAACATTACTCTCCGTGACGTCGATACGCTTGTCCTGTGTTGCGGCGGCGATCAGCGGCGGTGCGCTAACTCAGCGATGCGACAGCCCTGCGACATGCTTCTCCAGTGATGCGACGGCACCCTCTGTGGCGGCGGCACGCTTCTCCGGTGATGCGACGGCAAACAGCGGCAGCAGCAACACGCTTCCTCGATGATGCGACAGCGGCTGCTGCGGTGGCGTCACGCTTCTCTCTCATTGTGTCGCGCTTCCAGCTCCCAACAACAAAAAGGCCTCACACACAGTTACAGACCTTCCTAGCAGACTGGAACTCCCATCAAGGAGGTTCAGGGATGGAACTTCAGAAGCAGGAGGCCAGCTCTTCTCAGGCCCTTGGAGACTTTTCTTCAGATGGACCCAGCACATAGCAAAGTCCCCTAGTCCTCTCCTTAGTAGAAACAGCAAACTGCAGGCCAACCCCAGACAGAGATCAAGGGCAGTACTTCTCCTCAGTCTCCTCAGCTGAGCTTCTTTGGCAGCGATTCCTCTTGATCACGAAGTAGTCTAAAATTCATGAGTTTCAGCTCTCATATTTAAACCCCAAAAGTCTTTTTTCTCTTTGTGTTAGGGGTCCTGGGTCCAGTCCAAGCCAGTTCTGGGGGCACTCTGCCAGTGCACATCTTCTTCCTTTTTGAGTGTGGGCCAGGGCCATCAGACACACCGCAGGAGGTGGAGCCAGCATTTTTTAAAGCAGCCACAGTCCTATTCAGGCCCAGGTGCTACTCCTTCCACCACTCCAAATGCAGATAGATCTATTAAGCCTAGTGCTTACTCACCCAGACTCCAGGACCCCATCCTTCCTAAAAGATGTGTTTTTAAATTCTGAGTTCAGGGATACCTGACTCCAATTTTCTATCTTGCTCCTATGGGAAGATATGCAGGTAAACATGTTACACAGCATTCCTCATTCTGTCCTAGGGCAAGATAGCCTTTTAATAGTGAAAAATGAAATTGGCAGTATTTCACTACCAGGACCCACACTTTTACATGTCCTACCTTTCACATACACTGCACCCTGGCCAGGGGTGTACCTGAGGCCTACCATAGGAGTGTCCAATGTGTAAGAAAAGGGAAGGGTCAGGCCTGGAAAGTGGGTACACTGGCCAGGTCAACATGTCAGTCAACAAACTGCGCAGAGGCACTGCAGTGGCAGGTCTGAGACATCGTTTTAAGGCTACTCATGTGGGTGGCACAATCAGTGCTGCAAGCCCACTCGTAGCATTTGAATTACCAACCCTGGTACACTCAGTGCACTTTACTAGGGACCTACTTGTAAAACAAATATGCCAATCATGGATACACAATCACAATAACAATTTACCCAGGGAGCACTTGCACTTTGGCACTGATCAGCAGTGGCAACGTGCCCAAAGCATCTAAACCAGCAAAAACGAATTGCAGCACAGTGTCAAAAAATACAGGAGGTAGAGGCAAAAAGTAAGGGGAAACCACGCCAAGGATGCCAGGTCTAACAGTAAGGTATTAGCAATTCTAATAGCTCCCTTTTGACCAGGGGGACAATGGTTTGCATCTCTGAAGCAGTTTCTAGTAGAGATACATCTAATTGTTCCAATTCAGCCTTCTCCAATTTAATTTTCAGTCCTGTCCCAAAAACAGTTCCTACTGCTATGTCTAACCGCTTGGAAGTTTAAGAGGTGGGCTGCAACTGTTAGGATGTTCTAGGAGAGTAGTATGCAATATTCAGGCTTCGAGGAACAAATTAACATTAAATCTTATGCAAAACCTTGGAACTTTTTTTAAATTGTGTTCCAGATAGAAGGGAATCTATCATAGGTGAACCCTTTCAAATTTTAGAATTGTTATGTGAAGGTTTTCTGAAAGCTTTGACTCCATCGACCTTATCGGCTCAGAGGTCGGCAATCAAAGGTTTTAGAGAAGCTAAAGCAAATTCTTCAGAGATAATAACATTAGCCACAAGATTGTTATAACGTTCCAAAGCTAGAATACCTATCATTCTGGCTCCCCTTCATTCTTGGGACTTTACAGCAGTTTAAATGAGACTCCTTTTGAACCGCTGGGGGAAGCCCATTTTGTTTGGTTATTAGGCTATGGTTGTGCTTTCCTCTCAGCTTTTGGCTCAGGGAGAAGGCTAGAGGCTAGGGGCTGGCTGGGGGCATTTCTGATATCTCACCCTAACTTAGGCTTCTTTCCAGATCAGTGGTGAGTAGTGCTATGCTGCATAGTCCCTCAATTCAAACCAAATATTCTGTCACAATTCTACCATTCACAAGAGATTGTCCAACCATATTTTTTTTATTGTTGAAGATAATACTGTTTTCCTATATTTAGATTTCAGAAGAATGTTATTGTAGCTGAAAAGAACAACATGATATTGTGCCATAAATTCTTTATTCATTATGTTATGGTGTATGTATTTGTTTAGTGCACAATTCAACTGGGAGGGTGTCCTATTGTTGAAGCAGGGCTTTATGAGCCAAGCCAGGGTGAAGACAGGTGAAGAGCCTGGTCTTCGGTTTCTTGTGGTATTCAATAACTGATAAGGCGCTTCTGATGTGCTTGGGCGGTTCATTTCAGGCTTTAGGAGCAAGGTAGGAGATTTGTGGCATATGAAACAGTCAACAAAGGTAAAAAATACGTCTACAACAAACCTCAGCAAAGGGGTAGGGCAAGCAGTAGCTAAAGCCAGGAGAGTCTACAGGCCCCGCTTTAGCAGCAACAGCGGAGTGAGGTTCTTGATGGACTTCTTCTGTCCCAAAAAATTGAAAGATTTGAAAAAAGCAGCCCAGAGAAGAGAGTGTGAGATACAACGAATCTCCACTGAGATTGTTTAGTAGGAAAGAAAAGTTTTTCCTAAAGACCCCTCACCCACCAGGGTTGCCCCTTGGTGGCATGCTTCATCATTGGGGTTCATCCCAATCCTCTATGAATTGAAGCGTGCTATGACCCAACGGTTATGCGGGAGCACTTGCAGATGGAGTCTATGATAAAGATAGTGCAGGTGAAGGGGAGTGGAAATTAAGTGCTGGTTGATTAAAAATACCTGACTAGTAGGACTGTTGTTTTATTCCCGCCTCTAGCCATTAAGGTTAACTGAAGCGTGGACTGTAATGAGTCTGTTCTCTTCAGAAGTGATCGGTCAACATGTTTCAAGCCATTCCCCTAATGGCTTTTCTTCAGGATCTACAGGAAAACTAATCCCATTGGTACCGTTCCTCAGAATCCTCTAATAAGGACACAATGGATAGCATGCCATATGCATACCCCTATTATACATACATTAACTTTAGTGTCATTCCGTATCTGAAATGAAAAGAAGATGAGAAATTAAAAACAAAACGGCTCTTAAGCCCTAGCTGATAAACGTAGATAATGCAAATAAACATCAATGTGAAACACCCTACTGTAAGGGTGCGTAGTAAACCTGCAGAACAGTTATCACTCCGTACGTGAATAAACGATAAACGCCCACCATCGTAGCTTTCACTCAGTGGCTTTGGAAATGTCTCCACCATTATGGTGAGGCATCGCAAGACAAAACAAAACAAAGCTAACACAAATACACCATATTACATACATTTTAGATGCCGTACTAGTGCGTCATCGTCTTGCCAGGGAGGAGGGGCCTGTAGTCAAATCCTAAGTAAAAAAGAAAATCAAATATTGGATTATCAGGTGATAGTAACCAGCATCGTACTGAAGAAAAAGCAAAGGTTGTCGAATGAGTACCTCCGCTCGTGGCTAGCGGGAGACATGCCACGCATGACCGCCCTGTCTACTTACTTCGTCAAGGCCATCCTCGGCCTTCTTGCCTAAATTGATTCCCTGGAGACCGTATCTTAGCGATATGTGTTTCCGGTTCATTTTTCAAACTGATGCGTAGCGTGATCAGTTTGTGAAAAGACTGGAGAACTCTGTGGTCATCACAAATGGCCGCCCCTCATCTAAAGTGAGGCCATTTTGGAAAGTTAAATCTCAAGGATAGTTGGCATGTTTTACAAAATTCAAGAAATCACAACCCATGCGAGGAATGTTATTTCATGAATATTCCGCTATCACAAAAGCAGTGTGTAGAGACGTCAGATTATACCCCATTTTGTGTGGATCGTAGTAAAAAATATCATGTGTGATTAGACCGCCCTGTGAGCTTCACAAATGGGCGTAATTTTAGTTCATGTGGAAGATTGGCAATAAATTTTAATAATTTATTCCCTAAGGGAGGAATGTATTATCAAAAAATGAATTCGCTATCACAAGGGCAGTGTTTTGGGATACCAAACAATACTTGTTGCTGTCTGTGATATAAGAACCACTACTAGAGGTGAGGCAGAATTAGGGTGATCCCATGTTACTTTTACAAAACGAAAGACATGAAACAGTGTTACTCGCTGCAGTGTGGGTCCTACAAGGGATATTGACAAGCGGTCCAATAATGCGTGTATCTCCACACTATTGAAAAATCAAAGAAAAAGACACCAATAAATATTGTTATTTAGACACTAGGTATCAGTTCTGAGTTTGAAGACCCATCTCTGCTCCTTTTCCAGAAGCTGCTGCTCACAACTGTCTGTATTCTTGATATGTTCAAGAATCTCCCATTTCAAATCTTGGGGTGTATGTTTCAGTTCAAGAAAATGGGATGACATCTTCGTTGTAATGCGCTGGCATCGGACATTACTATAGTGCTCGCATATTCTGGTGCTAAATTTGCGAGTGATCATGCTCACATAATGCAAATTGCAAGGGCAAGTGATCAGATAGACTACCCCTGTAGTGTTGCAATTTGTCGGGTTACAGAATTCCCATCTCATTCCATTGTTGAAAAACATAGTTTTAGTGATCTTGGTGAGATGGCAAATGCTGCAATTCCTGCAGGGATAGTGGCCCACAGGTGATGATCCAGAAATAGATTAGCTCACTGGTCTCGTATTAGTGAGTCGGATGAGTATGCACAAGCATATCTGACAGGCTTTGTCCTTTCTTGAGAGAGAACATAGGTTTTGGTATGTTCAAATTACCGCTGTTCACAATCCGCCAGTGTTTTCGCTTAACTTTTGAGACTCGGTCTGAAGCTATGTTATATGTGGTTATGCAGATCAGCCTAGTTTCTTCTTGCTTGTCTGGTGTGGGGCAGAGGTCAAGTAGACTATCCCTGTAGTTGTTTAAGGCACACTTTTAAGCTTTTGACACCATTCGTCTGGGGTAGTTTCTTGCTATCAATTTAATTGTCTGTTTTTCTGTCTGTGTTTTGTAATCATTGAGCTCTGTACACTTTCTCCTGAGTCTTAAACATTGCCCAAATTGTAGATTTTCTTTTAGGTGTCGGGGATGGAAACTGTCATACAGTAGTAAGCAGTTCTTTGTTGTTGGTTTTTTGTGGGTATTGGTCTTTAGGATCCCTTCTTCTGCAATGATTTTAAGGTCCAGAAAAACTAGTTCCGTCCTGCTCATAATGTGGGTGAACTTCAGGAAGGTGTTCTGTGTATTGAGCCATGTCACCCCCATATTTCTACACAATTCCATAAATCACTTACTATTCCTCCAGGATGACCGATTGTATTGGTAATCGGCTCTATAATAGAGCCCCTTTTAAAGTTTGTGGCTACCTTCCTAAGACCTCTTATTCAGAGTACCAATGCATACTTACAAGATACTAAAGAGATCTTATGCCTCCTTCGGGATTTTCCATTTAATCCCAATACCAATATTTTGATTGGACTGGATGTTTCAAGCCTGTACACAAGTCTACTGCAAAATGAAACCTTCAATATTATTGAGGAGGTCCTGTTTGAAGCAAACTACACCTATCATAAGCCCAGACACCTGGTCTTGGAATGCTGCAAATGGGCCTTAACTGAAAACTTATTTAGTTTAGAAGAAATACTGTTCCTCCAACAACACGGGACTAGCATGGGGAGTACTTTTGCCTCGAGTGTGGCGGTGTTGTATGTACTCCACCTGAAGACACGCAGAATTCTCAATGGCACTAAGCCCTTGCTCTATCACATAAAAACATGGAAAAGATACATCAATGACATCCTGGTGATCTGGGATGGCGATGAGTCCACAGCTGAAGAATTCATAACATGGCTCACTACACAAACATCTTCCTGAAGTTCACCCACACTATGACCAGGACGGAACTAGTTTTGCTGGACCTTAACATCATTGTAGAAGAAGAGATCCTAAAGACCAATACCCACGAAAAAATGACAGCAAAAAACTGCTGCCTACTTTATGACAGTTTCCATCTCAGACACCTAAAAGAAAATCTACAGTTTGAACAATTTTTAAGACTCAGGAGAAACTGTACATTACTCAGTGATTACAGAACACAGGCAGAAAAACTGACAAAGAAATTGATAGCAAGAAACTACCCCAGGTGAATAGTGTTAAAAGCAAAAAAGCATGCCTTAAACATCCCTCAAGGATAGTCTACTTGACCCCCACCCGTACCAAACAAACAAGAAGAAACTAGGCCGATCTGCATAACCACATATAACATAGCTTCAGACCGAGTCTCAAAAGTTATATGAAAACACTGGCGGATTCTGAACAGCTGTAATTTGAAGATACCAAAACCTATGTCCTCTCATGGGAAATGAAAAAGCTTGAGAGATATGCTAGTGCATATCCGCCTCCGACTCACTAATACAAGACCAGTGAGCCAATCTATTTCTGGAACATCACCCATGGGCCACTATTCCTGCGGGAATTACAGCGTTTGCCATCTCACAAAGATCACTAAAAAAATGAGCCTGATTCACAAAAGTAACTTGAGACAAAATCCTAACTTTACGACTTTCGGTATTCACAAAAGACATTTAGGAGTAGTAAAGTTAGGATTTGTTACTACCCCTGATTCTGAGGAGTGGTACTGATGAGATTAATTTTACTATAGGTCCTGAAGAAGAGCTATTTGGGGATCGGCTCAAATTAGTAGGCCGAGCATTTCTGAAGAGAACGGACTCATTGCAGTCTACGCCTTCAGTCACAACTCCTAATTTTAACCTTACCGGCTATAGGCGGGAATAAAACAATAGTCCTACTAGTCAGGTATTTTTAATTTACCAGCCCTTAATCACCACTCCCCTTAACTTACACTATCTTTATTATAGACTCCTTCTGTAAGTGCTCCCGCGTAACCGTTGGGCGTGGTACGCCTCAATCCTTAGAGGTTTGGGACGAACCACAATGATGAAGCATGCCACCAAGGGGCAACCCTGTTGGGTGAGGGGTCTCTGGGAAAAACGTTTTTTTCTACTAAACGATCTCAGTGGAGATTCGCTGTATCTCATACACTCTTCCCTGAGCTGTTTTTTTTCAAATCTTTCGATTTTTTGTAAAACGTTTCTATAAGGAGTATAAACCTAGCCTCTACCTCTCTCTCCCCCGTTTTTTGTTGAGGACTTCTGTCTACAACTCGGTAGACAGTGGCTCATAAAAAATGTGAATGGAAGGAGTGTGAGTCAGAGGATGGATGGATGAATGGATGGATGAATGAATGGATGGATGAGTGAAATGGTGGAAAATGGACGGGTGGAAAGGATTGATAGATGAGTTAAAGTATTGATGGATGGATGAGTGAAAGGATGCGTATGATGATGGATGAGTGAAATCATTGATTGGTTAGTAATTGAAAGGATGGGTGGATGAGTGAAAGGGTGAATGGATGTGTGATTGAAAATATGGATGGTGAGTGAAAAGATGGATGGATTGATGAATGGATGAAGGAGTGAACAGATGGCTGTAACAATGGATGAGTAAGACAGCTGTATGGTTGGATGAGTGAAAGGGTGGATGAGTGAATGTGTGGATGGATGGAGGATAAGAGAAAGAATGGATGGATGAGTGAAAGTGTAAATGGTGGATTGATGAGGACTGGATAGATGGATGGGATGAAAGGCTAGATGGATATACGGAATGAAAGGTAGATAGATGGATGAGTGAAAGGATGTATGTATGATGGGTGAATGGATGGATGAGTGAAAGGATGGATGAATGGATGGATGAGTGAAAGGGTGGAAAATGGACGGGTTGAAAGGATGAATGGATGAGTTAAAGTATTGATGGATGGATGAGTGAAAGGATGGGTATGAGGATGAATGAGTGAAAGAATTGATGGGTTAGTAAATGAAAGGATGGTTGGATGAGTGAAAGGGTGAATGGATGGATGGATGTGTGATTGGAAATATGGATGATGAGTGAAAAGATGGATGGATTGATGAATGGATGAATAAGTGAACAGATGGCTGTAACGATGGATGAGTAAGATGGGTGTATGGATGGATGAGTGAAAGGGTGGATGAGTAAAAATGTGGATAGATGGAGGATAAGAGAAAGAATGGATGGATGAGTGAGTGAGTGAGTAAAAGGATGGATGGATGATTGAAAGTGTAAATGGATGGATTGATGAGGACTGGATAGATGGATGGGGTGAAAGGCTAGATGAATGGACAGAATAAAAAAAAAGATGGATGGATGAGTGAAAGGATGTATGTATGATGGGAGAATGGATGGATGAGTGAAAGGATGATGTAAGGATGGATGAGTGAAAGAATGGATGGATGAGTAAAAGGGAGGGTAGGCGGATGGCTGGAGAAAGGGTGGATGGATGGATGAGTAAAAGGGTAAATGAATGGATGGATGAATGGCTGAGTGAAAGAGTGAATGGATGGGTGAGTGGTGGGATGGGTGAGTGAAAGGGTAAATGGATGAATGAGTGGATGGATGAGTCAAGGGTTGGTGGATGAGTAAAAGGATTGATGACTGAGTACATGGGTCCATGGATGAGTGAAAGGGGGATGGATGGATACGTTTGATGTATAGGTTTGAAGATGGATAAATACATTTGTATATGGATGAGCGGATGGAAGGAATTAATGGTGACAGACTGAATGTTGAATGTAAGGCTGAATAGATGACACAATGTAAAGGGGAAATGGTGCATTTCAGTGAGTGGATGGAAGGATGAATGGATAGATCCTTTCATGGAAGAGATAAGCTTTTCTGGGGAAGGTTGCAATTACTTGCTTTGTGTGCTTGGTGCCATTAGAGCATTAGTTTAAAGTGGGGGGTATTTTACTTCTCTGGCTTATATGTCAGTTGGTCAAGAAGGTCTGGGAATATTGCAAGAAAAGTCAACAAGGTCTATAGACAATTGTTGGGTAAAAACACCTGAGTTTTCATTACAGTAAATATGTAGGGAAGTGATATGATCTGCGCCACATATTTTTTTTCTTTATTAGTTCAATTTGTTTTCGAATGAGAGTGATAATTTGAGCATTTTTATTCTGAAATCTGCAATGAAGTCATTTTTGAATAACACAATTGGCTAGTATCTCATAATTGTGTTTTGGGGTAAATCTCCCGGTGTCTAAGTCTGCGAGGAGGATTACTGATGTTGGAGTAATGAAGGTTACCAATAATTAATAGGTTCATTCTTGGTCTTATGCGCCTGGATCAGCGCAAGCCCACACTAGCAGTGATGTCGCGAAATTAACCTCATGAATATTTTCCTTGAGCTAGTGAAACCTCACTGGGATTCATCAAAGTTTGCAACACCTTAGATCTGACATCCATGTCTTCAGTGTTTTAAGTGGGCCGGGTCTCACCAGATCTTAGAACCGGTAGTTTTTTAAAGGGGTCCTTGAAACGGGTCTCTTTCTGGCTCTGTTTTGTGCCCTGAAACAGAAGGTCCGTTTTTTTTCCCGGACTGCAGTGACAGCAGGCACATGAGGTGCGTGTGCTCACACTGTTCTCTTCTCACTACTGGAGAAGTTACGGCATGATGTCATACCAGGTGCGCGTTGTAGGGGAGGGAAATCCTTTAAAGAGAATAATTTTCTCTCTAGATTTCACTTCTCTTTTTGAAACTAAGGAGCAGCAACATTGTCATGGCTCTAATCAATATCATATACAAGCCATAGCCGTTTCCGCTGGTCAGAGGACTCTGGGCTTCATTTCCCTATGCCTTCACTGACTTCGAAGGAGCCTGACACCGGGAGGAACTGCCGACTTTGGGATCATCGTCGTGTGCTGCAGGGGCCGGGACTGCGAGACCCAGGGTTCACCGCGCTTCACCAACACAGCGCACCTGGTGTCTCTTCCCGCCCCCAGCTGCACCTATATAATCACGCCCTCCACCGTGATCGCGGGACGCGCGCAGGCAGGCGCCGGGCTAAGCCCGGGCAAAGGGCGGGCCGTTTGAGGCCGTTCGAGAACGGTAGAGACAGGGACCGGACCACCCCCCTTGCTTCTTGACTTTATTCCAAAGTTCCTTTTCTTCTCTTCAAACCTTCGAACTATGGCCACTAGAGAGACAAGGAGCAAGAGCACGCTAGCCGCCGGGCCGGCAAAAGGTACTCTGGACACTTATTTTGCTAAGGCGGGGTCTCTTCTAATAGATGAAATCACGATTCTTGAAAGGTGTATATCTCAAGAAATAGAATGGGTAAAGAGATCCTCTATGGGTCCCATAGCGCATGCAAAGACCCCAGAAAAGAGATTGGATTGTATAGTGTCAGATAATGGGGATAATGGGGCTATTGGTACGCTAGTCTCGTCTGACTTAACCAATTCCACCTTTTACAATAATGACATTGATACTAGCGCCCCTGAAGAGTTAAGCCTATTACCCCTACCTCAGCCCCCTCCCCCCCTACCCACTGTTACTGTTACTATGGTTAACACGGATGATACCACCGATAGAGCTAGCTGCACAACACAGGGGGAAAGGGAAGGAGCCATCCCAAAAAAGGAAAAGAGGGGCACAAAATCCTGGGGGCGCAAGGCTAAGGTTGCTAAGCACAACCCCACGGCGGAGAGTAATAAACAAGGATCAAGCAAAAAGGAACGCACACCACCGAACAAAACCATGACATTACCTTCTGTGAATCCACCTCCACAGACATCAGATCAGATACCTTCTCGTCCCAGTGTAACCACAGGTGACGAAGAAATTACTCTTTCTAACATCGGCGCCCTTCTGAGGACATTGCTAAACCCTCTAGAAGCACGCCTATCAAAGATCAAAGCCAGATTAGTGACCATAGAAAAAGCAACGGTGCAACTAGCAGACACTTTTAAAACAGATAATAACGCTGCTAGAGGCGGGATGGAGCCCAGGAATAAGAAGGTTACACCAGCGCCACCAGCAAAGGAAGCTGGTTTAGCCCCCAAGTCATTACAAATACAACAGCCTACACCTCACACTGCAACCCCTCAGTTGACTGATTGTCTTGCAACTTCCAGTCTCCCTGAGAAGACTGCTGCAGCCACACAGGGAGCACATAGCATTACCAAAAAACACAGGCCAGTGAACTTGC
This sequence comes from Lissotriton vulgaris, assembly GCF_964263255.1. NCBI lineage: Eukaryota > Metazoa > Chordata > Amphibia > Caudata > Salamandridae > Lissotriton > Lissotriton vulgaris. Next base: position 436,782,551 of record NC_141685.1, on the reverse strand, counting down.
CGCCGGAGGCGAGCCCATACACAGTCATTCTAGCTGGTGTCCCGGAGCTAAAATCATTCTCTAAAGAACCTGTTGCTGCTCTGAAAAACAAGGTGGTTAATTGGCTCTCCATAAACAGGCCCCTTCCCCATGGAATATCGAGTGAGGTTCTTATGGTGAGGAGAGTCCCATGGTTAGGCAACACAAGGAAATCAATCAACGGAGATTGTGTCCTAATTAATTTTAGGGATCCGATGACCGTTTCACATATATGTAGATGGTCGTATCCTGATCAGGGGACATCCATCCATCCAGCCCTTACCTTTATCCTTTTTCTACCCACCACTGACCCACGCGCGAGAGGAGGAGGGATAGGAAACAATTCATAGGAGGGAGGGAAGTTGGGGTGACAGAGAGAGAGCAGTCTCCCTTCGTCCTAGACCTCAGCAGCCTATTTACTTTCCAACCTTCAATAGGTACAGCACCCTGGACATGGTGGACTGACAGAGCTGGACCAAGAGAGGGGAGGCAGGTGGACGACACAGGGGTTCTAAGGAAAGAAAAGCTACTGCCCCCACGCAATACATTGTCAATTCGCGGGGGACGGTCCACTGCGAGGAGCAAAATATCACCATGGAGGCTCACATAACCACTGCCGGGTCCCCACCCAGTCCGAGTGAACCCATAGCCAAACAAGGGGAAAGATCTTATACTGACATGCCATTGATTTCACTCAACACGGGCACTCCTCCTCCTCTGATCCCGAATCTCAGACCTCCCCTCCTAAAGATACTATCCTGGAACGTGGCTGGCCTGGGGAATAAACTGAACTGCCCGGATTAGAGTTCATTCATCGAGGGTAAAGATATATGCCTGTTTCAAGAAACCTCGGTGAGAGAGGATGTCTCTCGTACAGGTTTAGCAGCATTTTCCATTCCTGCAAAGTGGGGGGGAGGTAGGGGGCGTCCTTCGGGAGGTCTTGCAACCTGGGTGGCCGATGACCTCGGTTGTATGGCCACCGCACTCCCCTTAGCTACAGAGGACATTCTTGGTGTTTTGTTGGAGTGGCCGAACTCGAGTAGACTCGTGGTGGTAAATGTTTATTCTAGGCCGGTAAGCATTACACAAGATTCACGCACCATCGAGGAACTCTCGGTCGCTCTCAGCGACATCCCCCAGGGCACTCCCTTCCTGGTAGGAGGGGATCTGAATTGCCACTTTGAGCCCCTCTCAGGTTTACTGGATGGACTTTCCCAGGAGGAGGACGCAGTGTGGTCTGTAGCCCCCACGGCAGCCCCCTCACCCAGAGCTTGGACTCCTCTGGCTGTCCAAATTACTGCCACAACCTTGAAACATGGTGTGCGGGCCTGCAATGGACGTATAAATTCTGACATCCCCCCTAAATGCACATACAATAGAGTGAGCAGGGAGTCAAGACTGGATTACATTCTGGTCCCACTTTCCTTGTGGTCACACATTATTGACTTCCGGGTGACACCTAGGGAGGACAGCGACCACAACGCACTTGAACTGGAATATGCCCTTCCTGGCCTAGGCGATAGAGGGGCGGTGGCAGATGCCCCCGCCCATGGGCTAGCGCTGACGAACAATAGATGGAGAGTGAGGTGGGAGAAGCTAGCCTCAAATTCAGAGAAGGTTTCAGGGCTCTATGCCCAGGTCATCCCCACACTTGAAAAGGTTTGTGCAATAATGGAGCATCCCAGCATTCAGGGCACATATAAACAGCTGTGCTCGGTGCACGAGGACCTCATCAAGTCCGCGGCTGAAGTTCTCTTCTCGACAGGAAAGAGTGGTGGTGGTCGTTATATCCGCCCCACTTGGTATAACGTTGCATGCCGTAAGGCCAAATCAGACCTGTTGACTTCAATCAAGAAAGGCAGAGACAGATCTGTGATACAGGCCAGGAAAAGGGTCTACAAGCGCCTGATTACCCATGCTAAGAGCGAATGGGAACAGGAAAAATGGGAAAACCTTACTATTTCACTAGCTTGTAGGGATTCTCGCAAATTCTGGCGTATTGTCAACACGGGGTCTGAGGAGCTAGCCTCGGCTATTGAACCTAATATCTCAGCCAAGGCCTGGCAATATCACTTCCAGTCCCTTTATAGGGTTGACGATGGGGCCCCTAACAAATCCCCACCGACCAATAGCGTATTATTAGAAGCGGACCCCTTCACAGAGATGGAGGTACGAGCAGCCATTGCAGGGTTGACATCAGGCAAGGCGCCTGGTTTGGATGGTCTACCGGGCGACTTATTCAAACAGGAGCCTGATGTATGGGTGCCCTACTTGATGACGATATTCAACGCTGGTCTGAGGTGTATGGAGGTCCCCTGTACTTGGCTGGACGCAGAGATTGTTCCCATATATAAGAAGGGATCGCCTCTGCTCCCAGCCAACTACAGGCCCATCAGCCTCATTGATGTACCTCAGAAAATATTTGGTAGGCTGATACTTGATCGCCTCCAAAATTGGATAGAGGAATCTGCCATCTTGAGTCCCTACCAGGCTGGGTTCAGAAGGGGGGTCTCAACTATGGATCAGATCTTCCGTCTGAATCTCCTGTTCTGGAAGACTCCGGCAATCGAGGGCAGCAGCTTGTACACGGTATTTGTGGACTTGCGAACAGCCTTCGATTTAGTGCCAAGAGAAAGATTATGGACCGTTTTGGTGGAGCTGGGGATCCCGGCTGACATTCTGTCAATTCTGATAAGACTACATCAGGGGAACTTCACTCGGGTCAGGTGTGGTAGAAGCGGGGCACTCTCTGGAAGATTCCCCGTTGACAGAGGGGTGAGACAGGGTTGTGTGCTTGCACCGAACCTGTTCAGCCTCTTTGTCAATGGGGGAATAGACCACCTGAATAGGTTGGGTGACATCGACGCTCCCAATCTCAATGGCAGCAGGGTGCCCGCCATTATGTTTGCAGACAACACCCTGTTCCTGTCCAAGTCCCCTATGGGTATACAACGGGTCCTGGATGGGTTTTCGACTTTCTGTGTGGAGCGTGGGCTCGAGATAAACGCCCTGAAAACTAAATATATGATTCTCAACCCTCCCTCCTCAACTCGCCCCAATCCACTGAGATTAGTGAGGGTCCTAACTTTCGAATACCTGGGGGTAACCATTAACCAGAATATGACCTGGGACTCGCATCGGACCAAGGCCAATATGAAACTGGTCCAGTTAACGGGTGGCATTTGTAGGATGGCAAGTAGGTCGACCTACAAGTCTTTTGGTCCCTTCCTCCAAATCTATAAAATGCAGGCAAGAGGGGCAGTTACTTATGGTGGAGAATTGTGGGGCCACACACTTGCCCAGAATTTGCTGATCACTGAGAACAACTTCATTAGGCAGCTGGCAGCCTTACCACCAAGCACACCCCTTCTCCCGCTGAGATTAGACCTGGGTCTCAGACCTATTACAGAAGAGCTGGGACTAAAACCAATAACCTTTTGGCGCAGAATCTGGAGCACGCCAGAACTAATGAACTACAGGACTGAGCTCGAAGAGATCCTACGCCTACCCAATGCAACACACATCCCATGGCTGAGATATATTAAACAAACATGCGAGACCTTAGGAAGACCAGAACTATGGCTAGATCCGGGAAACACATGCTGTAGGATCCCACGCAAATTTCTTTCGAGGGATTTTTACGAGCAAAAGTTACTTGCCTCAACAGGGAGTACACGGGAGGGGTCTTTAACAAATTTGTTTATTAAATCTAAAGTCTCATACCATCTAGAGCTCGTCCTTGATGGCATCAGTCCCGTTCTGACTAGAAAACTATTCATGCAGTGGCGAAATGGCACCCTCCCTCTTAGGGCATTTACTAATCGTTGGGCTCAGCCCCCGCCTTCAGCACAGTGCCTGGTATGTACACACCATCAGGAAAATGACCTGCATATCATATTCTTCTGTAATGCTTACCAAAGATCTAGGAAGCTCTGGCTTGTCCCACTCCTCAAAAACCTAGGTTTCAGGCACTACCTCCCAGCTTACAGAATATTAAAAACGGAACTATCACCCCCGATTGTGTTTGCAGTGGCAACATTTTTTACAGCGATGTGGCATACCCGTAACCTCTGCATTAAGTCAGATATAGATCTACGATAAATAAAATGTATCGATGACTCTCAAATGTAATGTACTGTAACTGATTTTAACAGGCCAATTGTATTGCTTTTTAAACTCTGTTTTTACTTGACACTATTTTAACTCTTTTTTAAAATGCCTGTATTTCTTTTATGATCTAAATAGATCGAAATAAAGATTGAAATGAATGTTTATCTTATGCAACTAACAACCATTGACAACACCAATACTCCTGACTTGTTGATATATGATGTTTCCTGTTGTATCATATATCTGGATACAATCAAAGAAACAGCAAATAACAAGTCGGGTGGCACAATATGCTAAGCAAAGATTTTTAGCTTATGTGTTTTTTAAGGCATGCCCTTAATTACATTGGCCACCCCCCTTTGAGAGACTCCCAGTTTTTAGGTCAAGCTGGTGTAAGCAGCGCGAAGCCTCTATTGTTAGCGACTTGCTCTGGAAGAGGGACAGGGAATGGGCACGCACGCAGAGCTCTCGGCGATTTCAGCATGTGTACGCGCACGTACAGCCATGCGCCGTGCACATCTCCTGTCCCGTTTCTAAGGCAAGTCAGCCTCCTGCAAACCACCACCACCCGCACCACCCCCCTTAACTCACTGGGCTCTTGTCGCTGCGCTGGTGACATCTCTGCATCACCTGGCACATGCGGGGCTTCCTTCACTCATGGGAGCCCCGCACGTGCATTGGCGGCCCTCCTTACGTCTGCACCCATCGCAGGGCTCTCTTTCAGGCATGGGAGCCCCGCATCACCACTGCTCCTCTCGGCCATGGGCTCGGGCTTCCCGCAGAAGGCGGAAGTCCCGCCCCACAACAGGCGTGACGCTGTTTATTTTACTACCTGTTTTAGCCTTGTCCGTATGTTCGGTCCCAAATTACCCCACTGACTTCAGTGAAGTACGCTTTGTAAGGATTTGAGCCCCCTCTTGTTTTTTTTTGTTTTTTCTTCGTGTTTTTAACTGCCTGCCCGAAGAGGGACTTCGAATCCAGTAAACAGCTGATTGGATTCGAAAGTGTGTGGCTGTCCTGGGAGCTTCAGAGTTGCCCGCCTCAAACCAGAGTGGGTCATCAGCTTTTCTCGTTCCAAAGCGGCGCCTGCGAACAGCTGGAAAGTTACACACTGGCACATTTGGGGGATGAAAGCGAGCAGCTTCGCTTGAGTATGCTCTTTTTTCTTGGCCGGTAAACAATTGAAAATAGTCCAAGAATACAATTTCTCCACAAAAATGTGAGGACAGAAGACAGAGCTTTCCGCCATCTGAATCCGGATATCGCATTAATCTGACAGGTTGGCAGGGCCAGAGCCTCAGGGCGAGGGGCATTGCTGGCCTGCACCTAGATGACAGGTGGTACAGTGACGCAGTTCCAGAGAGGGGATGACAGCATTCGGGTGGCCACGACCTCGCCCCATCACCCTAGAAGAGCTCTGCAGTACTCACCGGCCCATAATCACCAGGATGGGTCGTGGAAGGCGGAGTTTATTTGGAGAGCGCCCAGCCCTCACACGTAGTGCCCGTCATAGTCTAGATCTGGACATAAGCAGTTGCGTGTCACTCAAGGCCTACAGACCACGCTGTTTGAGTGTTGAAACAGGACTCACAAGTAAGGTAAGTGCACAGGCACAAAGGGGCTGTTTCACTTTATGTAATATTTTCAATGGCTTTGTCTAAACCTATGTATATATACTACTTTTTGTTATTTTGGACATATAATTTTGTATCCAGTATCCTAAACTTTTGTAGTGCCAGTGTGTGGATATGGTGAGAGACCTGGCTTTTCTGTGCGCTGATCTGTTCTTGGATTTCGTCACAATAAAATACACTGAACATAATCTTCACAAAAGTTATTTACAAAAGTTTAAACTATTGCCATTATAAATTACAATAACTTTTATTTAAGTATTAATTATTAAAAAAAATTAAAAGCCATTGTTATTTGTAATATCAATACATCTAAGTCACGTAAATACAAAGCATGTTGCATTACAAATGCTATAGGTGTTACATTTGCAAAAGTTAAAAGTATTGGCATTGTAAATGACAAAACTATTAATTTCGCTATTTCCAAAACCAACACATGAATAAAAAATGTGTCATTTACAATACCAATAGCTCAAACTTTCCTAATGCGAGACCTATTGCATTGCAAATGCTTGTTTCAGCCCACTTAAAGTCCTGCATGACTTATATAATCCTTGTCTTCTGCCTGTGCCTGTGCAGTCCTGTTTGGTAATGCTGCCATTGTCTTGCACTTTTAACAACAGACCTGTTGTTTGAAACTCCGCCGTCCTACGTAAGTAACTGAATGTAAATGTGCATGGCAACATTTCTGAGCAATGAAGTGAAACCAGGAAGACTTCATTCACACTTTTTAGATTTGTGGGACATGGAACGCACGAGATGCTTTTCAGCAAGCTACAAATGAAGGACTCCAAAGTGTTAAACTCCATGACGCCCAGGTCACGTAAGTCTATGAGTAGGCGGGGCCATCGGGCACACCTGTCTTTAATATCGTCAGCGATTGTGTAAACTGGCCTGATACACCCTTCCCTTGTTTACTATGGAGCTGTCGGTGATGTCTGCGGTAACTTTCTTTCTGCAGCAGTTGACGCTGTCGAACGTCCTGCTGTTTTTGGCAATCTTCCTCCTTGTTGGCGACTATGTTAAAAAGAGGACCCCGAGGAATTACCCTCCAGGACCCTTCTCCTGGCCCTTTATTGGGTGTTTGCCATCCATGGACTTTGCTCAGCCTCATGTCTCATTAAAAAAGGTAAAGATTACAGAAACAATTTAAAGGAACTGTGACAGACCCGTAGTTTTTTTGTCTTTTGTTTGCAGGAAATGATTTTTTTTAATGATGTTTCAATTACACGTGGGCGGCAGCAATACAAGTTTACATACTCCAGGGAGACCTTAAAAAGTGCAGCGCGAGGCACCCTCGCAGAGCAGACTTCGCACAGAGCAGCAGCGCCAGCTTCGCTCCATACTACATATTTTATTTACTTTTTTAATGCAATTTTATATAGCGCGAACTTTACCCAAAAGTGTCAGAGCGCTTTGCAATAGACCCATCTCCCAAGTGTAGCACGGCAGCAGTAGTGCCCAGCGTCATACATGCACTTAACATGTACACATGGCAGCAGTATAAGTTCTCCTCGCTCAGGGAGCAGCAGCGCTGCGCGACCTTCCCTCCCTGATAGTAGAGGTTAAACAAGGATAGGTGACACACTTCCGTTATGTGCTCACCTAGATGAGGTAACCCGCGCAGCCGTAGGCTAAAACCCTTAGGGCCTCAATTATGAGGTTTTGCCGTAGGGCAGTGATGTAGGCCTTCCTGCAGCGCTGCCCTAGAAAAACATAGAAAAAAAACCGAGGAGAAATAAAGATATATCTCCTTGTTGTGCCTCCCTTACGTCTCCCCTGGGGAAGCGTACGTTTTTGGTGCTGCGTTACGATTGCTCATAAGTCTGGGGCAGTGTCAAAAAGCCATGGATATTGCTGGGTACGCCCCCAGCAACACCCATTGCATGCCCATTTAACGCAGAAAACTAAGTTAAAGGGAACAACATTCATGAGATAGCATTAAGCCAAAAAAGTGGCTTAGTGCTGCCTCGTACATATGGAGCCGGCTTCTGCGCCACAGATTGACGTTCCAGCGGCGCAAAGAGCCTCATAAATGAGGCCCTGAGGGCCTTTTCTATGAGGTCCTTATGCTGTAGTTGTGTCGCCTTTTGTGATGCTGCGGCAGTGTAAAAAAGTGCGCCACACTGCGCCATATTTACAAAGTGACACATCTAGGCAGATGCGTCACTTTGTAAACCCCATAGCTACATTATACCTTCAACAGGTATAATGTATGAAGGATGAGTGTTCCGGCGTAAAAAAATAGCTTGTAGAAGTGTCGCCGCAACACTTCTACGGCCTCACTGCATCAAATTGTTACGCCTGTTTGAAGCAGGTTTACGGGGTGATGCAGGCCTTTTCACATGGGACAAGCCCCATATGAAATTACAAATGGATGGATTTATGTCTGTTTGCTGACACACTCCAGCAAAGCGCCTTTTATGCACGGACAGAAACGTCAAGATTCCTGATGTATCTATCAATCCTTTCGACATGGAGTGCCGTACAGTAAATACAGCGCATCTAAGGTGTTGCAAGCAGGGCGCACTGATAAGTGTTGCATCGCTGTTTTACTGCAGTAATGCAAAACTTTTCATAAATGAGGCCCTGAGGGCTTCATTTATGAGTTTTTGCCGTAGGGCAGCACTGCAGGTCTTCCTGTTGCACTGCCCTATGGCAAGAGAAAAGTGCAGGAATGTGCTGTATCTATCAGATACAGCGCATTCCTGTCCTTTTCACCTACGCTGGCACACAATGGGCTGCTGTGCGGCAACACAGGCACCTTTGCACCATGGAGCAAGGGTGCCTGTGTTGCTGGGCTGATTGTTTTTGTGAAGGAAGGTTTACCTTCCTGCACAAAAATAATCACAAGAAGCCTTTTCCTCTTTTAATGCAGCACAAATAGAAAAAGGAAAAACAAGGAGATATAAAGATATCTCTCCTCGTTTTACCTCCCTTACTCTTCCTCTGGGGAGGAGTACGTTTTTGGCTCTGCTTCAGACTTACCATTTCTTGTAAATCTGGGGCAGAGTCAAAAAGTCATGGATGTTCCTGGGAACGCCCCCAGCAATATCCATTGCACGCCCCTTTACCCCTTAAACGCAGAAAACTGTGTTAAAGATAATGATATTTACAAAGCAGCATGAAGCCAAAAAAGTTGCGTAGGAGCTGCTTGGTAAATATGGAGCAGGCTCCTTCACCACCGGAGCGTCACAAAATGTGATGCACTGGTGGCACAAGGGGCTTATAAAAAAGCTCCCTAGGGACATATGTACAAATAATTGGCGTTGGGTACCCCTTAAGTCATTTTACTTTGCTGCCCTACGCTAATTTGAAAGGGCAGGAATGCATCGTATTTACAAGATTTGCTACATTACTGTCCTTTCAACTAGCGCTGGTGCACAGTTAGCAGCCATGTTCCAAAGCAGGCACCCTTGAGCCAAGGTGCAAGGGGGTCTGTGTTGTAGGCATGATTGTTTTTGTGCAGCAAGGGTAGCTTCCTGCACAAAAACAATCACAAGAGGCATTCTCCTCTTTCTATGTGCAGAATGCAGCACATGTGGAAATAACTCTGGCTTTCACGTTGTCTATTAATAATGTCATTTATTGTACCTCGCAGTATCTATTCTATAGTGGTATAGTTCGGTTCCATATGCCAATATTAAGGGTCCTGTGTAGATGGGAAATTTATTTGAGAGTGAGATTTGCACTTGTCATTACTTTGAGTGTAAATGTGTCATTAAGTATTTCTTCAAGATTTGAACGCATGTTCAGTATCCACTACTATCATAGTATGGCATGTAAAAAGCACAGGGAGAAGTACAGGTATATCCAATTTAAAAGATCATAGTTTGAAGTTTACAGAGATGTTTTTACATCCAAACTGATACTTTCAATCTCACTTGCCCTGTAAATAAAGTGTATCTATTCACATCTAGCCCTAAGTTTGACTTGGTAAATAGAAAGGGGAGATGGAAAAAAGAGATTTCCTTTTGGTATGAGGCCTTGATTGAGAAAGATGAAGTCGCAGAATTAGAACTCAATACGCTGTGGGGGGGAGCAGAAGGTCTAGATTGCAATAACTTAATGGTCCTGTGGGGGGATTCCTTTAGTATGCTAAATACAGTAGTGAAGTCCGCTCCCCTAAAACGGAACCACCTATCCACTCTGTATAGAGCATATATATCTCCTAAAAAACTAGTAAAGATCACGAGCCTTGAATATTGCTGTCCACAGTGCAAATTTCCCGCCGCCGATGATCTGCACATGTTTGTAGAGTGCCCAAGACTTATACTTTTTTGGTCTAAAATTGAAGAATTTATAGTAGACGTTTTGGGCATACTTTTTGTGATTACACCGAGGATGATCCTCTTTGGCTTAGACGTAGAGTATCATCTCAATGATATGAGGACCAAATTCATTTTCTACGTAATGATCTTAGCTAGGCGGGAAATATGCAATGCCTGGAAGTCTGAAAATGCCCCTACTTTCTCTGATTGCCTGAAATATATTATATACACTAGTGAGTCTAATATGGCTTGTGATAGCTCTAGCCAAGATAAGATCTGGGCGGCCCTTGTGGCCTGGTGTAACAGAGGAGAGTATTCCGATGATTTCACCTGGGTACTGTTGGTGTTTAGTCCCCAACCTAACCAAGGGCTCTCCAGTTTAAAAGGTTTAGAGTGGATAAAGCCAACAGCTAAGACTAGAGGGGCTTCCCTTCTCCTCTCTCCTTTGGTACCAAATTTTCGACGCTGGAACATCGTGACGTTGGAAGGAGAGGAGGAGGTTCCCTATCTAAAATACCCACTATTGGTATATGAGGAATAAAATAAATAAATAAATAAATAAATAAAGTGTATCTATTATCACCAAATTCAAAATAATCCAATTTGTTGTAACAGATTTTGAAAAGCAACACATTGTGGAGATAATATTGGTGAGGATAGCAGAAGTCCAGTCACTTAACCATTTCGTAGATGTTCTTTACAAATTTGTGTTGACAGCTAGCCTTCCTTATGTATATTGGTAAGGATTGCAGAAGTTCAGGTACACCACCATTCTGTAGTTGTTCTTTACAGATTTGTTGTGGCACCTACCCTTCCTTAGGTATATTGGTGAGGATTGCAGAAGTTCTGTCACCTTACCATTTTGTAGTTGTTCTTTACAGGTTTGTTATGGCAGCTAGCCTTCCTAAGGTATATTGTGAGGATTGCAGAAGTTCAGGCACTTCACCATTTTGTAGTTGTTCTTTACAGGTTTGTTATGGCAGCTAGCCTTCCTTAGGTGTATTGGTGAGGATTGCAGAAGGTCAGTCTCTTTCCCATTTTGTAGTTGTTCTTCACAGGTTTGTTATGACTGCTAGCCTTCCATAGGTATTTTGGTGAGTATTGCAGAAGTTCAGTCACCTTACCATTTTGTAGTTGTTCTTTACAGGTTTCTTATGGAAGCTAGCCCTCCTTAGGTATATTGTTGAGGATTGCAGAAGTTCAGGCACTTCACCATTTTGTAGTTGTTCTTTACAGGTACGTGTTGGCAGCCAGCCTTCCTTAGATATATTTGTGAGGAATGCAGAAGTCCAGTCACCTTACCTTTTTGTATTTGTTCTATAACAGGTTTGTAATGGCATCTAGCCTTCCTTAGGTATCCAGGCTAACCACTGATACAAGATGCCCATGCTCTATATGCACTTCCATGTATGCTTTAGGAATGAGCAACCACTTGTTGTTTAAAAGAGGTTGTTCTGCTATACCCAAATGTAAATTAGAGAGCTTGATGGAGACCCTACAGCCTTCCCGCTATGGATGAAAAGGGATGGAGCCTACACTTTATCTCCGGATGATCTAGGTTTCCGGAACATTTGTTTTTTTGCTGCAAATACGAGGTCTAAATATGGAGTCTTTTGCATACAACTTAAGCTAAATGTATTTTTATCAGAGGTACATTGTACCAAAGCCCACTCACAGTGTGGTGCAATTAACTGTATCCAAAGCTCTGCAGCCCTTTATCAATCTGTGCTATGCAACCACACCCAATCAAACAGTCAGGGGTGTAGCTTCAGGAGGGCTGTTACACCCACCTAATAAATGTATCATTAAAAAAAATAGTTTGATACAGGAGCGTTCAGTCGGGTATGGTGAGGTGCCTGTCGGATTTCACCTGGGATTTTTAAATATTCACTCAAACATGGTTATAATACAGGGTTTTAAGTAACCCCTCATGATCAGAAATGTTGCTCATTCCGCTGGCCCTTAAACCTGATCGAGCGCTTATTCTCTTATAATAATTAACATTATATGGGGATGTGATTGTTGGAAAATCTGAAGGTCACCCCCCCCCACACTCTCCATTCTAACTGGACAAGCTACACCCCTCCAAACAGTAATGATGCCATCCCCAGCCATTGAACAGTGCTGTGGAGCTCCCATTCTAGTGCACTCACGAAAGTATGTCTGGCCACGATGACGAGAGCCACCATCTCATTTAATATTACTGTCTTTCCCACCATGCCTACTTTTGGGAGTAGAAATCATTGCCAAACTGAGTTAACACAAGAGGGACTGTTGGTCATTGTATAATATGGGCTGAAACTGAGGAGGATCTCATAACATGCAAATGTCTACCCTTGGCGTAAACAGGTCATTAATGGTGCAGATCCTTTATACTTTATCATTACTGCATCATACTTACTAAAATATTTTTCAGCTTTCAGAAAAGTATGGAGATGTTTTCAGTGCAGACATGGGGAGTTTAAGATTTGTCGTGCTGAGTGGATTACAGACTATCAAGGAAGCCTTTGTTCATCAAGGTGACATTTTTGCAGACCGACCACATATTCATACCTTCCACAACGTATCGAAAGAATATGGTAAGTTTTATTTTATCTGGTTGATGATTAGTCAGTCATTTTTTCTAAAATATTAAGAGCTTTTGTTATATACACTTTGATTTTAATCATCACCAAGAATATTTCAAGCCTGAGTTTGAGTACAATGAACATTTCTGGTATTCTCAGCATATCTGTGAATTTATAATAATCTTTCAATAAACTTAATTTGTAAACATACTATCTTATAAGCAACTCATTGTGAATCAATACAAGTATTTTGAGACTAACTGCCATTTACTCCAAGATTATCATTAAAACCCACAGGATATTGTCTTGACGCTTATTTAATGATCTGTTTTTAGATTGACACATGTAAGTCTTTTATATCTATAATATTGATATCTTTTGTTTTTATATTGTGTGTTTTATAAGAGGCTACATTTTCTTTTTTTGTACAAGGAAACCGTTTTATCATATATTAGCGAAATTGTGACGATCAACTGCATTAATAACAATGATTTGTTAGCTGTTTTCCGTCCCTTTTAAACTGGATTTATCTGTATTTCCTCATGTGTAATACTTTTGCATGTATGATGATCTTTGAAACTGTTTATTTATGCAAAATGTTTATGGTTCGGTGCCGAAATAAAAGATATCTATCTATCTATTCAAGTGGTTATTTTCATACTTCTATTTACATTTTCTCTTGATATTAATTTGTTCATTATACTTTCATTGAATGTCACAAACCAGTTTGGTGTATCATTCTATTTAGAATAGACATCTTCAAACTGTGGGTCGGGAACTTGGATGTTTTCTGGGAAGGGGGGCGGTGGGTGTTAATGAGCCTGCAATTACTTGCAAATGAAGATAGTCTGTATGCGCAAGAGGCGCGTTTCCAGGCTTTCTTCGTTTACATGCAGCAGTTAAAGTGTATACAATGAGTGTGGGAACTGTACTACTGAGTGGCACGGGGCAGAGTCAGTCATTCTGAACAGAGGGTCATAGACGTGGTTGAAAAAACGAAAATATTCAGCATTGTATTGGTTTTTCTCCCCTTTAGATACCGAAATAAAAGATAACATGTACAATCCTCGAATAAAAAAAAATCCTACTTGAAATAGTCAAAGAGACACATACAGTTTACCTTACAAAACCTTCAGTCCGCTAATGCAAACACTGCATATCTATGTCTGTGTGTGTGTGAGAAAAGAGACACAGAATGAAATCCTGATTGGTGCTGTGAGGAATAAATACATATAATTATAGTGCTACGAGGTCCCAGCCTGTGATTGAAAGCACTGTGAATGTCAATATTTTAAAATTGTATTACACAGTGTAAAACAGGTGGTTGCAAAATAGTATTTTTTTATCAAACAAGTGCTTTAAAGTTATATATTTGAATAATAAGCATTCATACTATATCTAGTGCAAATATTTTTATATGCGTCCATCAAAAGTGCGCACTCTTTTTAATGGACATATATATTACCTCTCAAAAAGAATTCATATTTGTCACAATGAGCTTCAAGTGATGTCTATTGTTTAACACATTTGCAGCTCGGTCTTCCCCCAAATCCCCCCATTTTATGCCTTTTTTTGGGATTGTTGGGGTCGTTTGCGCTTAGGCCACTGCAACGTTTTGTCCACATAAGGTGTCCACGTCAAATTTGCGTACTTTTTTTCTAACATCTTGAGGATTCGAAAGGTACCCAGGGTTTGTGGATTCCCCTTGAGGGGACCGAGAAATGCATCAAAATACAGCACATTTTTGTGTGTTTTAAAGGAAAAATAGGAAAAAAATGCTGCAGAAGAAAGCGTCAGTTTTTTCCCTACAAAAGGTATTAACAAAGTGTTTGTGGTGCTAAAATCACCATCTTCCCAGCTTTCAGGAACATGCAGAACTTTGTCAGAATACCAACATTTACTACACAGTTTTGGCATTTTACTAGGATATAGCCTAATTTTGCAATTTTTTGTGCTTTCAATCTCCTTCCAGTTAATGGTAGAAATGGGTATGAAAGCAATAATGGATCCCAGAAAACTATATATTTCTGAGAATTAGATAACATTCTAAATTCAACAAGTGGTCATTTGTGTAGATCCCTCAAGGTTTTTCTATGGAAGCTAACAATTGAAATAAAAAAAAATATTAAAATTGAGTTGGAAAAAACAGCCGTTTGTGCCAACGCTTTCACCTCTAACTTCTTCTAAGTTGGGAAGATTTTTGAAATGAATATACTGTCATGTCTGCTGTACCCTCCTGGTTGCAGAGATATATGGGACTTTTAGTTTCACCAAGAACCCGAGGTGCCCAGAGCCAATAACTGAGCTGCATCTTGCAATGTTTTTTCATTATATACCTGGTATATAGCAATTCATTTGGCAAAAAATAAAGAGTGAAAAAAAGGTACCAAGGAAACCTATTTATTTCTGAAATGGAAACAGATTATATAGAGTTTAGAAGCAGTGGTTATTTGCACATCTCTAAAGTTGTGGGTACTAATACAAGCATGTGAATTAGACGGCATTTTTCAAAATGACTTTTATTTACACATTGCCTTACATTTGGAAGGCAGAAATGCAAAGAAAGTCAATTGGTAATAACACTTGTTCTACTATTCTGTGTTCCCCTAGGTCTCCTGATAAAAATGGTACCTCACTTGTCTGGGTAGGCCTAGTGCCTGCGACATTAAACGGCCCAACACGCAACATGGACACATCACATTTTTCCAATGAAAATTGACCCTTTTTTTGCAATGTGCCTAGCTGTGGATTTTGGAACCTAGCTCAGCCGGCAGGCAGGGAAACCTAGCAGACCTATAGATTTTTTTAAACTAGACACCGAGGAGAATTCAGGATGGAGTGACTTGTGTGGCTCTCACTAGGTTCTGTTACCCAGAATCCCTTGCAAACCTCAAACTGTGTAAAAAGAAACACATTTTCCTCACATTTCTGTAATGGAAAGTTCTGGAATCAGTGGGGAGCCACGAACTTCCAGCCACCCAGCATTCCCGAAAGTCTCTTGATAAAAATGGTACCTCACTTGAATGGGTAGGCATAGTACCCGTGATAATAAATGGCCCAAAACACAACGTGAACACATTACATTTTTCCAGTAAAAACATACCCTTTTTTTTGCAATGCGCCTGACATGATTTAGAAGGCAGGGGGAACTTGAAGTTCAGGAAGCTTTAATAAGATGGATGGTTTACACTTCAGCCTCAGTAGTGCAGCCACTCGAGGCCAGCCAGGCTCCTTTCATCTCCTCCCTGTCAAACAACTACATTCCATCATTAGGGACAACCAAAGTGCAGTCCCAATATTCTAGTTAAGCTAACACTGATTTGCAATACATATCAGTGTTAGCTGTAATTGTAATATATAAGATCCTAAACAAGGAAACTAAACAACAAGGTACAGGATACTACACACCTCCCCCATTCATATCAAGAAAACAACCAAAAATAAACTTTTACTTCTTCTTTTAGGTAAGAAGTCTCTTAGCAACCCTAGAGGATCTTCTTACATCAGTTGTATCATTAACAGAATGATTTACATCAAGTAAAGTTTAATTTCTCACAACATTTTCATTTGTTTTAACAACTTTGACTACACGACTCAAATTCCAAATACGATGATCTTCTGTTTTTATGGCATTTTCAAAAAGTTTAATAACCTTCAATGGTAATGAAAATCTGGAACCTGAAATAAAGACACCTCACAATGATTTTTAATTCTGATTAAATCCCCACCAGATCAACAGTTTTCTTTGTAGCTTTGTGTGAATCTAATAGATATTTCCTTTTAGTAGATAAGTTGTGCTCCTTGACTTATTTAAACTCTTCTTTTAGGTCATTATTGCTCAAGTCATTGACCCAGGAAGGAAAGACTAAGGCATTGGTTTTTCTTCTTCTGAACAATTCAAAAGGGGAGAAGCCTGTGCTCGTATGAGGAGTCATTCTATAATTCTTTACCTTACAAAGCACTTCTTGTTTCCAACACAAATTGTTCGCAATGGCACGCTGAATGGTTTCCTTCAAGACTTTGTTAAATCTCCTAACCATGCCATTGGTCTCGGGATGGTGCAATGCTGGTTCATTGTGTTTGATACCTCTTTCTTTTAAAAATTCTTCCATTTCACGGGAGACCAGTCGCACTCCATTGTCTGTCAACCCTGAATTCGGAAAACCTTCCCTCTCAAACACACCTTCCAGAAATGTAATAACATCACGTGACTCAATAGAGTTGGTAAACGCAACTTCTGGCCATCTTGAAAACATGTCCATAAGATTTAAAACATACTTGTCAGAACTTGCATAGCGAATGGGACCTAGGATATCAAAGGCAACTTCCTTCCAGGGTTCTTTCGGTATGTCTCTCATCTTCATGGGTTGCAATCTACATTTTAAAGTTTTGTCTGCATTGCAACACTCTCCACAATCTTGCACCACTTGTTCCACTTGAATATCCATCCCAGGCCACCAATACATCAGCCATAACCTCTCTTTTGTCTTGGAGATCCCAGGATGGCTCTCATGGGCTAGAGAAACCAGACCCTCTCTAAGAGATAAGGGAGAAATAAGTCTCATGCCCCTAAACACAAGACCACTTTGAAGAGATAATTAATCTCTAAACTCTCCAAAAGGTTGGTAAGACTTCATTATTTTTGTCTGAGTTATACCAATCACTCCTTATTTTTCCTGTCGCCTTTTGTAGTACAGGATCTTTATCAACTTCAGCCAACCATTCATCCTCACTAACTGTACCTTCTCTAATCAGACAAAACATCCAAATTCTCATCTTAACTAGCAACATTCTCAGTGACATCAGTCAAGTTGACCAAACGGGAGCAACAGTCTGCAACCCAATTCTTGGCACCCGGAACATATTCCACATCAAAATGAAATTCTTCTAAACCAATTACCCAGTGCCTTATCCAAGAAGAGACTGCATCTATGCCTTTCCTTTCAAAGATCTCTTTAAGAGGCTTACGATCAGTTTTCACCTTAAACTTGCTCCCCCACACAAATCTTTTGAGTTTTTGTACCGCCCAGGAAACTGCTAGGGCCTCTTTCTCTATAGCTGAATAATTCAGTTCTGCCCCTCTGAGGCTTCTGGAGACAAACAAAATGGTCTTTTCTAAAACATTATGTCTTTGTAACAAGACAGCCCCAAGACCCTTTGAACTAGCATCAGACATGACTATGGACTCATGCCCAGGCTCAAAGCTCTGAAGACTGGATGCCCCTCTAAGCATTGTCTTCATTGTGCAAAATTCTTCACTCTCACCATTCCAAACAAACGGAATGCCCTTCTTGAGAAGAGTCCTCATTTTTTTTGTCTTGTCAGCAAAATTTGGAATGAACTTGTTTTAATACTCAGTCATACCCACATTTTTTATGATCTCTTCTTTAGATGAAGGAGTAACTAGATTGTTAATGGTTGCAATCAGATCCTTTTTTGGTTCAATTCCAAGTGGAATTATCTTGTGACCAAGATAGTCTATTTGCTCCACATTGAATTTACATTTACTGGCTTTTAAAGTAACGCCATTTTCCTTGAACCTTTGTAGCACCTCACATACCCTTTGATTGTGCACAGTATCATGTTCACCATATATCAGAACATCATCTTGATATATTTTAATACTTGATAAACCTATCAACATTTTTTCCATTACACGCTGAAAAACAGCAGCAGCAGATATCAGTCTAAATGGCACACGTACAAACTTAAACGTGCCAAACTGAGTTACAAAAGCTGTTAGTTCTTGAGAGCCATGGTGAAGTCTAACTTGGTGATATGCCGAGGTAAGGTCTACCGTTGTGAAATATTTTGCCCCTTTTAACATGACCAGCATTTCATTAATATTTGGAAGAGGATAGTGGTCCACAATTACGTTTTTATTTAATTCGCGCAGATCCACACAAAGGCAAACTTCACCATTAGCCTTCTTCACCATAACTACCGGAGCCAACCATTGGGTAGCTTCCACTTCTTCTTGATACCATTTTCTTTTAATTTGTCCAGCTCAGCTTTCATCTTTTCTTTAACAAGAAGAGGTACACCTCTGACCTTGCTCACAACTGGTTTAGCTCCTTCCTTAATTCTAATTGTGTGTACATTTTTTTTAATGCAACCCAGATTTTTTTTAAACACTTCTGAAAACTCATCCACAAAATTGGGTTTAAGAGACTCCACACTATTCACTTGTGGAGATTGTCTCAATTCAGCTGAGGGAGTGTCATTGGGGTCCAGATATATGCCGAATTCTTTTTGGTGGATTCAGCAAATAAGAGAATCCCCCCTTACAAGAACATACATTTTTCCTGCAGTATATCTATCTTTGAAGTGATTTGAGCCATTAAAGTATCCTACAAGTTTGATGGTTTGACCACCGTAGCTCTTTGGAGAAATGTCAGGTTTAAATAACTTAACCTTGCATGCTAAATTTTATTCAAAGAAATTTTGGGAATCAAAGTTATCTTTGTCCTGGAATCAAATAACATGGAAACAAAAGCACCATCGATGTGAACTGAATCCGAGGGACCTCCTGTACCATCTTGAACTTGCATGATGATCTCATCTTCAGAAGTATAATCAACTAATTCACAAGTTACTTCTGGGATTTATTTTGTATTAGAAGAGTTAGAGCTCCTGCAACAAATTGAAAGATTACCTTTCTTCCCACATTTCTTGCAAAAGATTTTCCAACCCAGGCAACCTTTAAAGTTAGTATAATGTCCGGTATCACCACACCTATAACATTTCCCAGAATTGAATTGTTCAACATTACTATAGTCTTTCTGCGGTGGATGTAAAGCATTATTAAAGTCTTTCTGAGGCCTATGTGAAGTGGAGCTATTAGAGTCCTTTTTGCGCACAGTAACCCTTTTGTGTCAATTCTTCTTTTGAAGATGTACAATTCTTCTTTATTTCTTCAACACAAGCTTTGCTGTGTTCAAAAATCTTGGCAAGGGACACAACTTCAGAAAGAGATGGTTCAACTTTATGCCAAACGCACTCTCTAGCTTTTTTTACACAACACCCTAGCATGAACTGATCACGCAGTCTTTCTTCAGTGTTAACACCAAAAGAACATGTAGAAGCAAGTTTCCTTAATACAGAAACATATTATTCAACTGATTCTGTAGTGTAGTTCCTATATTCCCAATAGGCTCTGCGCATTGGAATAACATAAACGATAGTGTACACGTAGGACTGAGGTCGACTAGGTCTCTATTGAATATGTTAGACTTAATTATGAATGCCAGCTATCTCAGAGGTCACTAGAAACTTTCTCGAGTGAACAGGAAGGTATTAACTTTCCTGAATAGACAAGAAGGGATTAGTTTCTGACAACCGCATAAACATGGCAACTTTGCTCCCCCAGAATAAGGAGTATATCTCCAGAGTCGCAGAAATAATAGATAGCTATTTCACTCAGTCAATCGTGCATGCTTAGTTTCACCAGAAGTGCAGAGAAATAGAGAGACGGCGTTTTCAATGAAAGTGGTTATTTATTGAGCAGCCTACTTTCTCTTGCAAGAGAAGTGAATTGCCACAATTGTAATACTTGTCATAAAGTAAAGTGCGTACAGTAAAATGAGTAACATGAAATAATTCTGTAAAATCATTTATATGGTTTCTAAGCCATAAGATACTCAAAATGGATAAAATACATACAGCGATAAAATAATGACTAAACGTACTCAACTGGTGTTTCTAAGATACGCCTACCCCGGTGTACCTAACCTAAGCCTAGTACAGGGAAGGAGTAGATGAGTTATAGTTTTTGCCAAGAATCTGAATGAAGAATTCTCTGTGGGTCTAATCAGCTCCGTACCTTGATTATAGAATGAAGGAGGTCTTGTATCTCTCTCTCAGGACTCGATCTCCCAGCAACCCGCAAGGGTGCCCGGAAAACACTGGAACTGGATTTCTCGGCAGTAAGGGTGGGCGTAGTTCGCGTAGTAGCGCTACGTGAAGCGCACTTCGCACTATGCGAATTTCACGTAGCACTACGCGAGCTGCGTAGTAGCATGTTCGCACTGTGCAAGATGTGTTTTCAATGATTGCACAGTGCGGACAAGCATCCGGCACTGTGCAATCATTGAAAACGGCATCTTGCACAGTGCGAGCTGTAGTTTTCTGCTGCTCGAGTGGATTATTACTCGAGCTGCAGCTTTCTCAACGCAAACTGGTAGTTTCTCATTGAGAGCGGTCGCGAGCATGCACAACCACTCACAATGAGAAACCTTACCTCCCTGCGTTGAGAATCTCGCCGGGATGTAATTTTGCTTGCTCGCGGTCGCGAACATGACGTTCAGGACCGCGAACAAGCAAAAAATGAGCGCTTCACTACACTACGCTGCACTACGCATGTTCGCACTGTGCTACGTGCAGCTCGCGTAGTGCGAAGTTGCGCAAACTTTGCAAACTCCGCGAGCGTAGCGTAGTGCTTCGCCCAGGCCTACTCGGCAGGAGAAAAGACAGCGTCTCTCTCAGTGCGTCAATGGGAGGGTCGGCTTCCTTCGGCACTCGCATCAGCAGGGCGTCGGGCAAGTAGATAGCCGATCTGCTCCAAACCACTGTGTGTTGCTTAAGGCAGATGCTGGTATATTTATACCTGGAAGGTGCCGAGTTTGACGTAAGGTTGGGCATAAGGCATCACTAAGAACTCTCAGTTCTTTCAGGACTCCAGGAGTTCTAGGACAAATCAATACAGAAGCAGGGGAAATTCCCGGGCTGCTGGAGGCTTGGTTTGTTTAAGAACACGTTGTGTTTTCTAGGAGTCTACGGGAGTAGCCTTGCCATATTTGGAATGCATTGGCTATGTCTTAATATGGGTATGATTCTTATGCCTATATAAGGGTGTGATTTGATATAACCATCTAAGGGCATGAAATCGGGAATATTTACTAGAGTCCTAGAATCATCTACAACGCCCACTCCACGTATAATGTCCATCATTACTAAATACTAAGCAATGTATAAGCATATCTAAGCATGTGTTTACCATTCCACCCCAAAATACATAAAACGCATTTCAAATGGTAGATACACGAACAAATGAGTATTATACTGTACGTTTTCAAGCAGTGGTATCATTCAGATAATGCATATATTGTACATTTTAGAATGTTGACTGAATGAATCACAAAATTTACATTTATGAAATGGCTCTTAATACAGAAGAGAAGGTCGAGACCATTTCATCACATAGTTATACAAGACTGTACATGTGCTAGAGACTTTGTATAAATATTGTCTCCAGAGTTTCGAAAATAGAAATCTTGTTCTCTAAGAATGGTTCTACTTTAAGCAGATTATCATGTGCCAAAAAGGTAAATATTTTGGGAACTGGAAAAAAATCAATTTTGCTCTCTGGGGAAAAAAAAATAGTTCCAAAGTTTTTTAGGTTCTGTTTACCAAAACTGAAACCCGAATTCAGAGTTCAGGAAACACTGTGTGCTCGTATTTTCAAAAGGTATTCTCGTTGTTAGGAGAGAAAATTAATTCAGAAAGGCTGGTAAAAAATTTGTCTACAACAGTAGGTGAAAGTTGGACCAAATCCGAAAAAGTGGAAATAGTGCATATGTGAGATGCATTACCATCAGCGTTATCTGGATCAGCAATGTTCACAGAAGGTTGTACCTGTGTGCCGTTTTCATCTCGTACCTCACCACCACCTAATCGTAATGGTGAGGTCTCAACAAATGCCGTCATCAGAATGGGTAGCCGCTGGGGACAACACGATGCATGAGCCATTACCAAACCAAGCAAAGTATCGACATCCATAGGTACTGCTGATGGAAGTGTGAGACAGACGTCTAACACGCATTCTTCTCCGCATAGCAGGCATCGTAGAACAGGTAAGATGCAATCTTGCCAGATTGGTCTGAATGAAAGAAACCAAGTAGTATTCAGATCTCTTAGCCGAGCCAAGCAGAGGACTTTAGTAATCCGCTTTCGGTATTGTATTGCTAGGATCGTCTCTTCCATTGTAGCCTGAGTTTTGTCTGTGACTTGACTTGCCATATCGGAGCAGAAGGAACAAAAATAAGATTCCTGGTACAAGTTCCAAGATGAGAGGCAGGCCGCCGAACACTGAGTGCACGAAATTCGGGAAGATGCTCAGGACTGCTTCAAAGGGTGCTACCAGTCCCAAAAAATTGTCTTAAATGCATGTGCGATGCCACTGGTATCGACATGTTTAAGATTTGGCTTAACATTTCTACGAAATGTACGGGGCAATTTGTCGATAATAATGTATGTATCTCTGCTGCTGTCCTTTCAACTTGCAGGTCATACGTTTCTCTAGACTAGGTTAAAGGCACAGTTGTTTGTAAAAGAATAGACTTCATTCTGCTTAAAGTATCAATTCGAATAGAAGAGATATTCAAAGAAGGCCATATTGCTGCCTCCATGTCTAGCTTGTTGTTTGGATACAATACTTGCATACAACAAGTGACCCTGGAAGTAACGCTCACGAGATAGGCCGTTCCTGGCACCATGCCACAACAGCTGTGGTCACTTATTAGAACGTAGCTGCCGTCGGAAAGCTGTCAGAAAAAAGGCTCTATCTGTGTAGCAGGGGTGCTGTGCAGGTGGCATGAAAGGTTATTTGATGATATTTGATATTTTTGATATTTTGAAGGTGTATTTATAAAGCGCGGCGTTCGCTCCGGAGGGAGCATCATGGCGCTGAAAGTCCCTAGAGCCAGGTTGAGGAGTGGTATGGGGGAGATTAGATGGCAGCTTTGGTCCAGTCTTCGGGCAGGTTAAAAATCCATGTTTTGAGAAGTTTTCTAAAAGGCTTCTCTAGGGTCTGTTGTCTTAGGTGCTTGGGCATGCTATTCCAGGCTTTGATGGCCAGGGAGCTTAGAGTTTTCCCCCCTTTAGACTTCAGGTTGAACCTGGCAGAGGACATGAGATTTCTTGTGCGGAGCGAAGAGAACGACTCGGGTTGTAGTGTGGGAAGCGTCTGGTTAAATATTTAGGGCCCGTTTTGTTAAAGGCCCGAAAGGCAACAATGAGTATCTTGAAAAGTATTCTCTTGTGCAGGGGTAGCCAGTGTAGGGTCTTTAGAGCTGCGGAGATTGAAGATATGCGGGGTAATTTTAGGACAAGGCGGGCGGCGGTGTGTAGGACGCTTTGGAGCTTGGAGAGAGTGGACTTCTTGGTCCCAGCCAGGAGTCCGTTACAGTAGTCCACACGCGAGATTATGAAGGCCACTGTAACCGTTTTTCTGGCCTCGAGGGGGAGAAAGTCAAAAAACTTTCTCAGAAATTTAATTATGCCAAAGCATCTGCCAGACACGGTCATGACGTGTTGGTCAAATGAAAGATCAGAGTCAAAAAGTACCCCGAGGTTTCTAGCAGTGGTGACGGTCTGGGGGGGGGCAACAGAGTTATCCGGCCACCAAAGGGCTGGACAGAAGGAGGTGTTCTTTCCGATGGGGAGGATCTCTGTTTTACTAGAGTTGCACCGTAGGTGATTGGAGTCCATCCATTGGAATACAGCAGTTAGGCAGTTTTTGAGATTGAGCTCTGCGTTGTTGGAGTTGTCGTCTAGGGGTACGATCAACTGAGTATCATCGGCATACGAGGTGACAGGTATGCCGAATGATTCAATAAGGGTGAGGAGAGGGATAAGGTAAATGTTAAAAAGGAGGGGACTTAGGATGGACCCTTGAGGTACTCCAGAGGAGACCTTTTTCTCTTTAGATTGAAAAGGGCCCAGGGCGACAGTTTGGAACCTGTCGCTGAGGAAAGATCTGATCCATGATAGGGCTGTGTCAGAGATGCCAATGTCCATTAGTCTGTTGATCAGGATAGAGTGGGATATGGTGTCGAACGCTGCCGTGAGGTCGAGAAGTATCAGAATGGCTTTCTTCCTCTGGTCTTGCAACGTTTTGATGGTGTCAGTCAATTCGATCAGAGCAGTTTCAGTTGAATGTTTAGGCCGGAAACCGGATTGCTGGGGATGAAGTATGTTGTGGGTTTCCAGGTAGGATTTGAGTTCTTTGTAGACTAGCTGTTCGGTTATTTTACCCAAAGCTGGGAGAAGGGTGATTGGACGGAGATTGGTCAAGTCCACTGGGGATTTGTTAGCTTTTTTCATTAGTGGTTTTACTACACCCTTTTTCCATAAGCGCGGAACAGATCCGGAACTGAGAGACAGGTTGACTACGTCATTGATGGTAGGGTTAATCTCATCAATGATTTGATGGAGAATCTTGGGGGGACAGGGGTCGGAGGGGGAGCCGGATTTGCAGGATAGAATTGCATCTCTGGATTGGGCTAGAGTGACCGGGGTGAAATTTTTAAGACTGCCAACTGACGAGCAAAGTTGGTCGGGATGGGGGGTGCAAGGGGGGATTGGGGAGGGGGGAAGTTCTTTTGGATGGAGGCGATTTTTTTTGTCGAAATAGACTGAGATCTTGTCGCAAAGATCTTGGGATGGGGGAATTTCGGGTTGGAGAGCCTTGGGCTGAGTGAAAGTTTTTACTATCGAAAATAAGGTTTTTTGTTTTTGACTGGCTTCTGTGATGGCTTTTACGTAGAAAGTTCTCTAGGCTGCTTTAATGTTAGCGAGGTAGTTTTTCCTCTGGTGGATATAGGCGAGGCGGTCGTCGTTGTCATAGGTTCGACGCCATTTACGCTCAGCTTTCCTGCAAAGTAGGTGAGCGGAGGCTAAGTCAGGGGTGAACCAGGGAGCGTTGTTTTTAGTTTTCTTCTGAATTTTGTCAGGGCGATTGGTGGGGCT
This sequence comes from Lissotriton vulgaris, assembly GCF_964263255.1. Taxonomy (NCBI): domain Eukaryota; kingdom Metazoa; phylum Chordata; class Amphibia; order Caudata; family Salamandridae; genus Lissotriton; species Lissotriton vulgaris. The sequence continues at coordinate 436,757,207 of NC_141685.1, read as the reverse complement.
CCGTTTTGTAATTTCTTGTGTGATCCAGTTATGAAAGAGTTCGGCATCCCTTTCAATTTTTCCGGAAAGAGGGGGGAAGTGGGCTTGAAGAATGGGATTAAGAATAAGGTTTTCCTGGACGATTTTCCAGTTGACAGAGTGGTCGCGATGAAGATTAGTTTTATTGATAGTTTGAGGGTGGCTACTAGTGATGTGGAATGGAATCAGGCTGTGATCTGTCCATATCTGGGGGAGGGGGGGTTGGGTGGTGAGAGAAAAGAGATTAGAGCAGACACCGTCGAGGGTGTGTCCTAGTAGATGTGTGGGCAACGTGACACTTTGTTGAAGGTGGAAAATTTCAAGTGTCTGAAGGAAATTACTGGTTTGAGAATCGGATGGGGACTCAAGGTGCAAATTAAAGTCTCCTAAGAGGGAAAAATGAGGATAAGGAAGTGTCCCAGAGCGTCGTTAAGGGAGTCAAGGAATTTGGAAGCATTGCCGGGTGGGCGGTAGATCAGATCACCTGAGAAGGAAAGGGATTGACTGAGTTTGATGGAGAAGCCCATACCTTCTGTATCGGCGAGTGGGTCTAGGCTGAAAGTATGACAGTTAAAGGTGTTTTTAAGAATAATTGTAACACCTCCGCCTCTTCCTTTCAATCTGTCCTGTCTGTGAAAGGAATAACCTTGGGGGAGTGCAATGGCTATGTCTGGGTTGCTGTCTTCTGTGAGCCAGGTTTCGGTGATCATGAGACAGTCTAGGTCGGAATCTATGATGAGGTCATGGATATCTTGGCTATGTTTACACATAGACCGGGCATTTATCAGGCCACCTTTGAAGGATGGTAGAGAGTTCTTGGGTGGGGGTGGAGTTGGATGGGCTGGGGCGAAGGTCAGTGACCAGCGGCATTGAGTGCAGCAAGTCGAGCCGACTACCTTTGAAAGGTCAAGTTTGCAAGAGCAATGGAGAGTGCCTCGGAGTCGATGGAGGTCGCTAGACAGGTACCTGATATGTGAGGGGATTAGGGCAGGGTTTCCTGCACCTGGCGCGGTCTTGGCGCGGACGGGCGCAGACGGGCTTGCCTTAGGCGCTCCCGCTGCGCACGTCCGCTGCGCGTCCTGTGCATACACATATCAGGTGAAGGAAGTGGGCGTGGCCTAAAAGTGGGCGGAGTCAGCGCGCACGCCTGGACTGATGGCGGCTGCTGAGAATGAGCGAGGTAAGGCGCGGCAGCTATTAGGATCAGCTGTGCGCTGATGGTAGTGAAAGCGCTAAGGTGTGCGTTGTCTTAAAACACATCAAAGTGACACCACACAGAAGAAGAGAATAAAGTTTTTTTTTTTACAATTTTAAAAAACACAAGCGAGTACCTCCAGCTCCCGGCTTCCGCCTCAGGACTGGGTCAAGGGTTTTCTGTTTGCCGCTAGAAATCAGCGGGTTAAGTACAGACGGCAGGGGGGCGTGGCCTAAAAGTGGGCGGAGTCAGCGCGCACGCCTGGACTCATGGCGGCCGCTGAGAATGAGCGAGGTAAGGCGCAGCAGCTATTAGGATCAGCTGTGCGCTGATGGTAGTGAAAGCGCTAAGGTGTGCGTTGTCTAAAAACACATCAAAGTGACACCACACAGAAGAAGAGAATAAAGTTTTTTTACAATTTTAAAAAACACAAGCGAGTACCTCAAGCGAGTACCTCCAGCTCCCGGCTTCCGCCTCAGGACTGGGTCAAGGGTTTTCTGTTTGCCGCTAGAAATCAGCGGGTTAAGTACAGACGGCAGGGGGGCGTGGCCTAAAAGTGGGCGGAGTCAGCGTGCACGCCTGGACTGATGGCGGCCGCTGAGAATGAGCGAGGTAAGGCGCGGCAGCTATTAGGATCAGCTGCGCGCTGATGGTAGTGAAAGCGCTAAGGTGTGCGTTGTCTTAAAAACACATCAAAGTGACACCACACAGAAGAAGAGAATAAAGTTTTTTTTACAAGGCTCTGTGTAAGTTAATTCCTTGACACAGAAGTGTACCGCTTATTGAATTTTTACAGTTGTTACCACTCTCAAGACCTCTTTCTTGCCCCCACTCCAACATCTATATGTGTAAGGTAAATTCCAGGTTGACTTGATGTACCCTTTACCCAACCTTTCATGTAGGCCTGCTGATATATACTTTTGGCAATATTGAAACTGAAAAGTCGTAATCGGAATTGTAATGGTGCCATGTATTATCCATTCAATGACAGGTCTTTCGGAGACTGTCAATGGTAATCTTTCTAGTTTTTCAATGCTCAGCACCGTATAGTCTGCCCCTCTTTGTGCCAAAGAGATTTGTTTATTAGTAAGGTTATAGATAGAAAATAATGACGTTGTGTTTATCAGACGCCATGGCACGTAGCCTGAACGCAAATTTTGTAACCTCCAGCCAAACTGTACAATAGAACGTACTTGGGACTGGCCATGTTGTAACATTAGCATATCCTGTTCTATTATATCAATAGCAGATGATACAATGCTGTCAAGTGAATACATTCTGGAGTACAGAGTCGTTAACCCATTGTCCACTACAGAAAGTGATTTTCCAAATTAATACGATCAATTTCTCGTATTTTTTCTGCAGTTTCAATTTGCATAACTTTCCAAGCTTCATTGTAAGCTGCGTATATACCGGCGTATATGAAACGTTTTGAAGCTGTTTGCGAGGTTCCAGTTTGAAATCTCGCAAGTCAGCACCTTCTTTAAGTAAAGTCAAGTGTTGCTTAATTTCAGGTAGTGTGGATTTCTGTAGCCATTCGAGGCATAGTTTTCCTACACTATATGTTGTAATTATCCCTGGATGTTGTCTCTGGGAATATCTTGGGTCTGGCCTATTCTGTTTGAACTGGCCTACTTTGTTCAGGAATCTATCTTGACAGTTATTAGTGTCTGTGGGCCAGATCAACCATGTGCTCCAATTAGGAAGTGTTCTGTTTTGTTTTAAAATATGGGATAAGTCTATCTCCACTACTGTAGTGCTATTACTATCAGGTATGGGTTTTGGTATAGACGGTTTGTTTAAGTCTTTTATCCTGGCTAGGCCAAGACAGGTCGTTTGTTGAATGGTGTTTTTCAGGAACATTATTTGTTCTGGGATCATGCAGGCTCTGAATAATGATTCTAAACTTTGTACCTGCCATTCTTTTGTACCCCAAACTGTTTTTGTCTCAATGTTGTTTTTCTAAAATTCAAAACCAAACGTAGACATTGTTTCATAAAATCTTTCAGAATAAATCAGTTTAGTATTTGTCAACATGTTTTTCATTCCTGTCTGATTCATAATTTTAAAATAAAAAGTTTCTGGACCAGTGATATTAAATCCTGAAAAGTATGGGAATTTTTCATAAAATGTTTTTGAGCTGCCTTTTGGCGGAGTTGGACAATGTTCCCATTGATTATACCTTAAAACATTTCTAGGATTTGCTGATTTATGCAAATAATGATGCCCATAATGATTATAGCAATACATTTCTTCATAATTTGATGAACCTTGTAAATAATCATGTTCTGTATATTTAGCTGACATTTCTAAATCTGACATCATATTGTTAATATTTTCAAAGTCACAATCGTCAGAGAAAGTACTAGGTGATACAAAGTCACTTAAAGAAATCTTGAATTGATGTGGATATTTCAAGAGTTCAACCGGGCCATACATGTCGTAATCAGTAGTGTCCCACGCTACACCACCAGGTATAGGAATGGCTGTGATGTTCACTGATGATAGTTCTCTTTTTCCAATGTGAGAGGATCTGTGAGGTTTTAGAACCAAGTTGATGTTCTGACTTGCTGTGTCCATTGTACTATATTTTCCATAAATCATTCTTCCCAAGCTTAGAACCAAAATGAGCCAGAGCAGGAGGAAATGTACACCTAACACAATCCACAATTCAATCCATGGTGAAATCAGATATGTTTCCCCAAGTTGATGAAAGAGTTCTGTAATTTTGTCTTTGAAAGTTTTGTTTGCTGGCTTGTCTTCATGTTCACTTGGATCATCAGAAAAGTCATCGAAATTGATGAAGTAGCCAGATGCAGTTCTGTTAATTGTTTGGATGGCATCAGGATTGTTATTAATCTTTGTAGTTGCTTCTTCCTTTTTCATATTAGCATTGTCCGAGGCTACATCAATGTAGACAGGCGTTTCTTGATGAACTGTTGCAATTTGAGTTTCAAGAGGCACAAGTTCTAAGACTTTATTGCATAGTCCTTTTTTATTCACTGCAGGTTCATCAAATGTGATTAGTCTCCCAGTTTGAACCTCTTGGATTGTAGCAAGGTTTGGTCTTCTGCTACTTCTTGGGAGTCCACTGGGCCTACTACTTATTATTGGCGACATGGTTGTGGCTTTACCAGGTCAATTGATATAACTCTGTTTTCCCTTTTACCAGCAAGGGGCGGTAGTACGACATATCTTGTTCCGCTGATAGCTAAGACAGGTACTGCTTTTTCTAAAGATGTCCCAAATTCCTTCTTTACCGTGATCTTTTCTCTGACCAGATCCCCAATCTTTGGAATCCAGACAGGTCTTGCTGGGACAGGTGGTTTTTCTTCAGTGGCCGGGGGCTTTAGCTTTGTGTTACTTAGACTTCTTCTCGTTTCATTCAAGTCCTGTAAAACAGCCAAACGATCTTTGATATCAAACGCTTTTTGTTCCACCACTGAAGTTTGACAATCGAGATCTTCGATTATCATTCTTGTACCAAATAAAAGTTCATACGGAGTGATTTCACCCAGAAAATTTCTTGGCAGATTATTAAAACTACGTTGGACACTTATTAGATGTTTGACCCACTCATCATCCGAACCTAATACCCTCGCTGTTATAGATTGCTTTATGTCACGGTTTTTTCTTTCCACTACCGCATTTTTCTCAGGATGGAATGGACTAGAGTACCGCAATGCAATGCCCAAGCTGGTCATGGCCTCCTTGTAAGCTCGAGAGCTAAACGCAGGACCCTGGTCAGAATGTAGCATGCCAATTGCGTATGTGCCGATAAAGACTCGCAAATCTTTTATAACAGTTCTGGCGTCAGCCGAGCGCTGGGGCCACATCCAAATGAATCTTGTCTTAATATCTATGGGATCGCATTTGTCTGGTCGGACGCCTGCATGTAGATAGTCTAATGCTGTCTAATAGAGGAGTCTGGGCTGGTTTTACTGTGCTAGAGTCTGATATCTGGTCCGGTTCATGACTGCGATCTCTATTGCAGTCCTGACAATCCATTGCAAAGTTAGAAACGTGCACGCTCATTCCCGGCCACCAGTATCTCGATTGCAATTCTATTAGAGATTTCAGGATCTCTTGGTGCCTCAGACCCATTCCCATGTGTGCTTCAAGTATCAAGAAGACTCTACGGTTCGTGTTTGGAATTACTCTATCTCCCACTCCAGGGATTTGAGCAAAAGGAACGGAGTTCGCATCAATTATGTATGTATTTTGAGTGGATAATTTAGAGGTAACGCTGCATAATTGCCTTCTATAGAGGCTTTTACTGCTAGTAGCGTTTCACCATCTATTTGTTTTTTAGAACGCTTTTTTGTAGCTATGGAAGCCGGTTGACCAGTTTGGCTTTATTAGCCAATGAATTCCCTGCAATGTGAACGCCATCACGTTGAAGACTCTGCGTATGTATCACGTGAGTCTTTCGTAGTTCTTTCTGAAAAAGAACTACTTGTTCCCAAAGCTTTTTATGCTTTATTGTGCAACTTCTTTCACCTTTGTAACCATTTTCAATCCAGGTCTGCATTTAATTATTGTAAGATTCGACGCAGTAATGTGAATCGCACATTTCAAGCGCCATCTTAAAAGCATGTAGTTCAGCTCGCTGAGCTGTACAGTTTCTGAGCGGTTCAGTTTTAGTGATTAACGGTCTAAATTGTCCTATGCGCCAGCGACCTTTTACCATCGCGCATGCTGCATTATAAGCTTTTTTATCCACAACGTAGTGTTGTGCAAATCTGTCTGTGTAGATTACACAGGTGTATTGTTTCAGAGGTAGAATTTCAGTTGGCAGAGGACATTCGTATTCGTGTTGGAGGAATTCTTGTTTTTTCAAGTTAGGATCAAATTCGTAAACTATGTCTGATGCAGCAAGAGAAATAACCTATTGTATCTATCTCGGATGTAATGCTTTAGCATTCGGAATGCTTGCTCTTGTTATTGCTTCTAGTGCAGGTATCGGTGTAACGATTATTATGCGTTTACCTTGTGCCAGGGCTCTTTCTTTTGCTACAGCAGTTTGTACCGCAGTTAGAATATTTTCAGTGGAACTGAATTTCATTTCAGTTTGTGTGTACAAGTGTGATTTGTAAGCTATCGGTACCGTTTCTCCCTCATTAGAGGTTAGGTATGTAAATCCACATCTTCCTGGGATGACTCCGATTACAAGGTTGCGTTCGTTCGCGCGTGTTTGCAGTTTTATTTTAGTTAACATGTCTGTTTGTAATGATCTTAACATTTCTGTGTGTTTCTGAGTCCAATTAATTGATTTGAAATCAGGTTTTATTAGTTCGTAGAGCGGTTTAACCCTCTCTGTATAATTTAGAATGTAAGTTCTTCCGAAATTCAGGAAACCTAGAATCGATTGATCGTTTTTCAGCGTTTTTGGGGCTGGGAGTACTGCACACTTCTCTAAAGTTGTCTGCTAGGCCTTCACTTGATAACTCATATCCTAAAAATAGGACAGTGAGGTGGGCAATTCGTGACTTTTTAAAGTTAAATTTGTACCCTTCAGATGCGAACCCAAGTATTATGGTGTTCACTCTTTTCAAGTGTGTCTCCGGGACATCGTCTGTTAGATAGATATCGTCGACATAGGATAATGCCTCATCATCATACATTTGTAGTAACTCTGTTACTCTGACTGAAAATAATCCTGGGCTGTTCTTGAATCCCTGTGGGAGACGACAAAATTGCTTTTGGGCCCCCATACTGGAGAAAGAGGTCAAATACCTGCTTTCTGGTGCTATGTTTTGACAGAAGAAACCATTTGAAATATCTAATGTTGTTTTATATTTTTTGCGCATGATGTTATTCAGTAGTGCTGCACTGTGTAAATTTTGTACTGCAAATGTTTTGCAACAGGAGTTTAAGTGTCTGTAGTCCAATACTAGACAATATGAATTGTCTGGTTTGGATACAGGAAACAAAGGATTGTTCATTTGTGAGGTGCATGTTTCAATCACCCCCTGGTACTCAAGTTGATCTAAGATCTCCCTGACTTGTTTTTTAGCTTCTTGCTTAACAGGATACTGCCTTTGTGCAGTAGGTTGATTTTTTTAACTGGATTTTATGGTGAGGAGAATCCTCATCCCAACCTACATGATTTTTATATAATGCAGGGGCTTGAGCCACTGCCCATTTTCTTGCATATGTGTATTTTTTATGAATTGGAATGTGATTCGAGAAGGCAGGCATAATCATTTCTTCGCCATGTGGGCACTCCCTGACAAACTCTGGTGGCCAGTCCTTTTCTGCTAGAAGGATATCATAACCTTTAGATAGGTTCTCCCAGAAGAGACCTCTTATTTTCCTAGTTTTGTCCCCCTCTATACGTAATGTTATTTCATATAATTTATGAGGCACACTGACTCTGGTGTCTGCAGTTTCCACTTGAATGTATTCATTTGTGTCCACTGTCTCCAGAAGATTCATCAGGATCTTGCGAGCTATGGTCACTTCTGCTGCGCTGTCTAGCATTGTCTGGGCCCATTCTCCGTTCTTGAGTTGTGTCCTCAGAATCCTCTGCATGTTTTACTTTAATACTGGCTACCTTCTTGTTGGGAAACTGTAATTTTTTACTTTGATGAGCAGGTTCTTTGTCTTTGGACTTGACGCGCTCTTCTTTATGTTCTGACCGTCCTCTTCTTTCCGATTTCTGTGAGGAAGTCTGAAAAGATCGAGAGGGACGTGTATCAATATCTTGATATCTGTCAGGTTTTCTCAAATTTTTCCCTATTCCTAAGGTATATCTTTTTTCAGAGGGCTCCCGTTGTGGAGACTTGCCCCCACGGTCTGGAGATCTATCTCTCCGTTGCGGAGACCTTCCTCTGGTCTGAAACAGTTTTTCTCTGGAAGTGGTTTGCTTATTACCCTCCCACTTCTTTTTAGGAGTTATTAAGTTATTTTTAATGAAATTCTTTTCAGGATGTTCTGTTAGTTGTGATTTTAGTGGTTTACCACCCGAACTGTCTCTACCTAATTCTTCATAGGATTTTTCAATTATTCTGGAAAGTTCAAAAGGTTGTTCTGTTATATCTGTTTCTTTTAATTTTTGGCGGATTGCCACAGATGCTGCTTCTCCTTTTATGTTGGCTAGTAGTATAGCCGAGACTTGCTTAAAGTCTTTCAGTAATTTCATACCTAGATTTAAAGCAGGTTCTGGACCGTATTCATTTTGAATCTGTCTTAGTACGTCTGGTATAACCGCCATAGACGGAACACCATGAGTTTTTGTGTAGATTGAAGCAAAGACTGTTCCCCAAGTGTCACAGTCCTCCACGTGGTGCAATCCCCATTGGTAGGCAGATAGTCAGGATTCTGTGTTTTTCATGCGGGGTAGTATCAGGAAATACTGCCTCAATTTGAGTAATTTTTTGAGCTAACCAGAATGGAATTTGTTCCCGTTTTGCGGGTAATTTACCAATGACTGATTGTATAGTCTGTGCTGTGATTTTATTTGTGTTCCCCTGGTGAGGGGTGTGCTGTGGAATTTTTATTGCTGGTTGGACAGTTAAAGTCCGCATGACATATTGTACCAGTTGTCTATGTATTTTAATTAGTTGTTTTAGTTGAACGAACAGTTCTCTGTCTGACATTTCTTCAATGTCCGGATGTGGTGTAGAGCTGGCTACAACCGGCCATGTGGCTCCTGGTCTACCTAGTGGACCGAGCCTGGTCATGTGATTTTGATGTTTTAGGGCGCCATTAAACCAGAGCTGATGCTCCTGGTAAGTTAGTGGAATTTCAACGTCCTTGAAAGGGACGTATTCCGCTGGTAGTTCCCCTGCTTTGTAGTAGTGGAACTCGTGTGTTACAGCATTTGCTGCTGGAAAATGTATCCATGAATAGAATACCTCTGTATGCTGACATTCATGTGCCTCTACCACAAATATTACTGTACCACCTCTCGATGATACACCATTTTCTATACGTTTTATAGTTACACTCTTCCTTACATTTAGCGGGATGTTTTTCGCAACCAGGTCATTTTCATTAAACCCTGTAATGTCAAAACCTGGTTGATTTGCATCTACTGCAGCTCCACCGGTTTAGTTGTTGTCGCCATTAGTTGACATTGTTTAATGAAAGTTTGCAGAGCAAGTTTCAAGGAAACAAAGATTAGGTGCAAAATATTTTGGAACACTGTATCCTTGAACGTTGATTAAACCAAAAACTATTACATAGGAATCTTTTCCTACTAAGTTCTGGCGGATATTAACCTTTTTACCCACTCCAGACATCTATCGGAGTTTTTGCAGGAAAAAAAGGGGTCTGTGTGAAAAGCACGACTGAGTTACTCTAGTGTCAAATTATCGCCTTACCAAACGCTGGGCGCCATGTAGTGTAGTTCCGATATTCCCAATAGACTCTGCGCATTGGAATAACATAAACAATAGTGTAGACGTAGGACTGAGGTCGACTAGGTCTTTATTAAATATGTTAGACTTCATTATGAATGCCAGCTAGCTCAGAGGTCACTAGAAACTTTCTCGAGTGAACAGGAAGGTATTAACTTTCCTGAATAGACAAGAAGAGATTAGTTTCTGACAACCGCATAAACATGACAACTTTGCTCCCCCAGAATAAGGAGTATATCTCCAGAGTTGCGGAAACAATAGATAGCTATTTCACTCAGTCAATCCTGCATGCTTAGTTTCTCCAGAAGTGCAGAGAAATAGAGAGACTGGCGTTTTCAATAAAAGTGGTTATTTATTGAGCAGTCTACTTTCTCATGCAAGAGAAGTGAATTGCCACAATTGCAATACTTGTCATAAAGTAAAGTGCGTACAGTAAAATGAGTATTATGAAATAATACTGTAAAAGCATTTATATGGTTTCTAAGCCATAAGATACTTAAATGGGATAAAATACATACAACGATAAAATAATGACTAAACGTACTCAACTGGTGTTTCTAAGATACGCCTACCCCGGTGCACCTAACCTAAGCCTAGTACAGGAAAGAGTAGATGAGTTATAGTTTTTACCAAGAATCTGAATCAAGAATTCTCTGTGGGTCTAATCAGCTCCGTACCTTGGTTATAGAATGAAGGAGGTCTTGTATCTCTCTCTCAGGACTCGATCTCCCAGCAACCCGCAAGGGTGACCGGAAAACAGTGGAGCTGGATTTCTCGGCAGGAGAAAAGACAGCGTCTCTCTCAGTGCGTCAATGGGAGGGTCGGCTTCCTTCGGCACTCGCATCAGCAGGGCGTCGGGCAAGTAGATAGCCGATCTGCTCCAAACCACTGTGTGTTCCTTAAGGCAGATGCTGGTATATTTATACCTGGAAGGTGGCGAGTTTGGCGTAAGGTTGGACATAAGAGGTCACTAAGAACTTGCAGTTCTTTCAGGACTCCAGGAGTTCTAGGACAAATCAATACAGAAGCAGGGGGAATTCCCGGGCTGCTGGAGGCTTGGTTTGTTTAAGAACACGTTGTGCTTTCTAGGAGTCTATGGGATTAGCCTTGCCGCATTTGGACTGCATTGGCTATGTCTTAATATGGGTATGATTCTTATGCCTATATAAGGGTATGATTTGATATAACCACATAAGGGCATGAAACCGGGAATTTTTACTAGAGTCCTAGAATCATCTAGAACAATTCACCTAACCTCTGCATTCGTTTTCCAAATGGATATCTTTCTAAAACTCTTGAAATTTTGGGTAAGTAATGTAAGTCTAATTTCTTTATGTATATTTCATACTCATTTAAGTTATTGCTCATTTCATCAGACAAGTCAGGAAGTTGTTGAAAAAGCTCTTGACCTTCTGAGCCAATACAATGAAGCAACTAGGGCATTCTGCGCTCTGCACTCATAGATGTTCCAAAAACTCTTGCATAGTTAATAAAACATTCTTCCATTTTTTCCAAGGAATTTGTGGTTCCCCGAGATTCTTAAGAAAGAAAGGAGGTGGAGGAACATTCTGCATGTTGACGGCAATTAGTTGGTGAACACAGTAAAGCAAGTAATTTGCATGCGTCCCCGAGATTGCAAGTCAGCTTCACATTCCTAAAGAAATAAAAAAATGTAACAAAAATAATAATAATAGACTGTGCGTGTCAGCGATGGTGAATTAAAGTGAACACACACAATTGAAAGCAAGAAGGCTTTGCGTTTCAGCGATGAAATTAAGATAATGAAATGAAAGAGTGCAGCTGAGCATGTCAGCAAAAATTAAAACAGCTAGGCAGCATGTAAAATGAGTAGGAGAAGGTAGGTTTTTCATGTTAGCAAAAGCAAGAACTGCTGCAAACAATTGTAAAAGAAGAATGCTTGGTGTGTCAGCAAAGGCAATAACAACTGCACACAAATATAAAGAGCTATGCGTGTCAGCGATGATCAGAAAAACTTGTATGCATGAAAAACCAGGAAGGATGCTGTATGTGTACAGGAATAGGCTGTGCGTGTGAGCGAAAGCAAGAAAAACAACACGCAAAGTACAGAAAATAGGTGCGCGCAAGTAAGGCAGATGTCAATTGCTAGGCGATATATATACAGAGACGTGTGAGATATAGGCGCACGCTACATAACTCCATGTACAATTTGAGGAGAAGAGTCCTCGTTGCTAGACAACTGTTATTGTTAACGTTCAGAGACAGAAGACGTAACAAGCGTTACGTACGTAAAACTCCTCATGCTGAGCATGCGCAAATGAAGCCTCAAGAGTCCTCGTTGCTAGACAACTGTAGTTGTTAAAGCTCAGTGACAGAAGACATAACAGGCGTTACATAGGCAGAACTCCTGACGCCGAGCATGCACACATGAAGCAATCTGGTTTCTATGAGATGATGGCTTCAAACGCGATTCATCGCGTGTAGCATGCATGCAGTTGGAGATCCTCGTGAACGTCCTTGCGCATCAACACGCGCACATTTAAGTCTCCTCGTGCACATTGAAGTCCCTTCATGTGACACTTAGGGTGAAAACAGGCTGCAGGCACTCCAAACAAAAGCGCTTTGCAGAGATGACACACATAGGGAGCAGGAGGAGGAGAGACGAAAGTCCCGGATCCCAAACCAACCAAAAATGCTCCTTACTTGAAAATAGGTGTGTCAAGAAGTCCAGTAGTCCCTTCGTAATTAGGTGAGTGACAAAGGAAATACTGGTGATGAATGTTGGTTGGTTCTGGCACAGAAGAAGAGCTAGAATTTTTGTGAACGAAGTGTCTGAGGTAAGATGAGAAAATAGAGTTGAAGTGTTCACATCCAAAGGTGGTTCCGCTCTTCCGCACGTCGTCGCCAATGAAATTATGTAGAAGGCAGCAGGAACTTGAAGTTCAGGAAGCTTTAATAAGATGGATGTTTTACACTTTAGCCTCAGCAGCGCAGCCACTCCAGGCCAGCCAGGCTTCTTCCAACTCCTCTATTTCAAACAACTACATTCCATCACTAGGGACAACCAAGGTGCAGTCACAGCATTCTAGTTACGCTAACACTGATTTACAAAACATATCAGTGTTAGCTGTAATTGTAATACATAAGATCCAAAACAATGAAACTAAACAACAAGGTACAGGATACTACAGTGCCTAACTGAGGATTTTGGACCCTAGCTCTGCCGGCACCTAAGGAAACCTAGCAACCCTATACATTTTTTTAAACTAGCCATCCAGGGAAATCCAGGATGGGGTGACTTGTGTAACTCTCAGCAGGTTCTGTTACCCAGAATCCCTTGCAAACCTCAAACTTAGTAAATAAAAACACAATTTCCTCATATTTCTGTGATGGAAAGTTCTGGAATTTGTGGGGAGCCACAAGCTTCCACCCTGCTAGCATTCCACGAAGTCTCCCAATAAAAATGGTGCCTCACTTATGTGGGCAGGCCTAGTACCAGCAACAGGAAACTGCCTGAAACGCAATGTGGCGCATCAAATTATTCCAGTGTAAACTGACCCATTTTTCACATTGTGCCTAGCTTTGGATTTCGGAACCTATCTCTGCCGATACCTAAGCAAACCTAGCAAACCTATACATTTTTGAAAACTAGACATGCAGCTGAATCCAGGATGGGGTGACTTCTGTGGCTCTCACCAGGTTCTGTTGTCCACAATCCCTTGCAAACCTCAAACGCAGTTAAAAAAACAAAACACTTTCCTCACATGTCTTCAATGGAAAGTTCTGTAATTTGCGTGGACTCACAAACTTCCACCCGCCCAGCATTCCCCAAAGTTTCCTAATAAAAATGGTACCTCACTTGTATAGGTAGGCTTAGTACCGGCGATAGGAAACATCCCAAAACAAAACATGGACACATTACATTTTTCCACAGAAAACTGACCCTTTTTGTGCAATGTGCCTAGCTGTGGATTGGGACCCTAGCTCAGCAGGCATCTAGAGAAAGTTAGCAAACCTGTACATTTTAAAAACTATACACACAGGACAATCAGGATGGGCTGACTTGTGTAGGTCACACCAGGGTCTGTTACCCAGAATCCTTTGCAAACCTCAAACTGGAATCTGCTTGGATCCACGAACTTCCACCCACCCAGCGTTCCCCAAAGTCTTCTGATAAAAATGGTACCTCACTTGTGTGGGTAGGCCTAGTGCCCGCAGCATTAAACACCCTAAAACACAACGTGGACACATATTTTTCCATTGACAACGTCCACTTTTCTGCAGTGAGCCTAGCTGTGGATTTTAGACCCTAGCTCAGCCGTCACCTTGGGAAACCTAGCAAACCTATACATTTTTTTAAACTGCACACCCAGGGGAATCAAGTATGAGGTGACTTGTGTGGCCCTCACTAGGTTATGTTACCCAGAATCGCCTGCAAACCTCAAACTTTGTAAAAAAACACATTTTTCTCACATTTCTGCGATGGAAAGTTCTGGAATTTGCAGGTAGCCTCAAACTTCCAGCCACCCAGCATTTCCCAAAGTCTCTCATTAAAAATGGTACCTCTTGTATGTGGGTAGGCCTAGTACTCGCAACAGGAAACGGCCCAAAACGCAATGTGGACATATCACATTTTTTCTGTAAAAACTGACAATTTTTTCGCAATGCGCCTAGCTGTATAGTTTTGGGACCCTAGCTCAGCCGACATCTAGGGAAATGTAGCAAACCTGTACATTTACGAAAACTAGATACAAAGCAGAATCCAGGATGGGGGGACTTGGGTGGCTCTCACCAGGTTCTGTTACCCAGAATCCCTTGCAAACCTCTGACTTTGTAAACAAAACATTTTTTTCCTCAAATTTCTATGATTGAAAGTACTGCACTCTTTATGGAGCCACAAACTTACACAAACACAGCATTCCCCCAAGTTTCCTGATAAAAATTGTGACTCACTTGGGGAGGTAGGCATTGTGCCCGCGGCTGGAAAAGTCCCAAAACGAACGTGGACACATCACATTTTTTCCACAGAATGCTGACTTTTTTTGCAATGTGCCTAGCTGTGGATTTTGGACCCTAGCTCAGCTGTCACCTAGGGAAACCTAGCAAACCTATACATTTTCTAAAACTACACACCCCGGGGAATTCCCTAATCCGCCTCTTGGGGGTGGCACAGAGACTGTGGCTAATTATTTTGGGGGAGGGGCAAAAGAATCCCTGGTGCCTAGTGGGAATCCTGCCCCCCCACTCTCCCTGAGGAGCAGATACAGTGCTAATGCCCCTATCTACCTCCGAGGTGGGGGCAGAAAGACTGAAGCAACTTTTGGGGGGCTTAGGGCATTGGCATTCTGGGCAGCCCCCACAGCTGAAAGTTGAAAACAAACAATCCCTGATGCCTAGTGGGCTTTCTCCCTCATCATCCTCCTATGGAGGTGGGGGAAGGGAGGGAGTAAAAAGACTTTTGCATTTTTTTGGGCTGGGGGAATTGGCATGCCAATTCTGGGCAGCCCCCAACCCTGACCTATAAAAAAAGAACCCCTGGGGCAATTTTTTTTCGGGTGGCTCAAAGGCCCTTGCCCAAGGGGCTGGCCCACCCTCCCTGGTGCCTAGTGGGTAGATCCTTGTTTGGGGATCGCCCTCCTGGGACGAACCCGAAGCAGGGATCCACTACAGAAGGGTACTATTGGAAAGGGGACATTCTCCCCTTTCCAACAATACCTCTTCCATGTGATTCTGTGTTCCGGGGCTGAGATGGCCCCACAAGTACCGAAACAGTGAAACTGAAACTAAGTTTCAAATAAACAGCAGGTCTGGGAGCACACCGCTCACCTATCAGGCAAGGTTCGCCCCTGGCATTCTGGGTAATGCAGTCTCTGGTAGTTCGCCTCGTAGAAATGTTGTCGAGGGTTTCACCAAAGTTGGCGCAGATGGTGCTGATCTCTAGACACCGGTGTTTCTGGTTCATTAACCTTCGTCAGTAGAGATTACAGACTTAGTTTTAGGGGTTTGCTGAGTAGGTTGCCAAAATCGTATCAGGTCAGGTACCGCTGTAATCTCTACTGACGAAGGTTAATGAACCAGAAACACCGGTGTCTAGAGATCAGCACCATCTGCACCAACTTTGGCGAAACACTCGACAACATTTCTACGAGGCGAACTACCAGAGACTGCATTACCCAGAATGCCAGGGGCGAACCTTGCCTGATAGGTGAGCGGTGTGCTCCCAGACCTGCTGTTTATTTAAAAGTACTCCCGTGAGTCATGGAGCTGACGAGCTCGTGGACGAAGCACCTGCGCGCCAGTGAGCGGTACCTCACCTGATACGATTTTGGCAACCTACTCAGCAAACCCCTAAAACTAAGGGCCTCATTAGGATGACGGGCGGACTTTGCCAGCCCGTCATCCCATCGTGAATCGGGACCGCCCGCTATAAGGGCGGGGGTCCCGGGGGTGCAATTAGGATGCGCCCGCCACAGTGGCGGGCGCAATCCTCCATTTAACACTGTGGCGGGCGGTGCTCACTGCACCGCCTGCCACAATGTCAAAAGTAAATGCACGCATTTGCATAATGAAAGCGGCAGGCACCGCGCGGTGCCTGCCACTTTCATTATGCAAATGCAGGGGGGTACCACAGGTACCCCCCATGTGCACCCCCCCACCCACCTTCACTCTGGGGGCCCGCAGGGGGCCCCCAGAGTGAAGACCGCCTGCCTTTCCGTGGCGGCATTGCCGCCACGGAAAGGCTTGCTGAAAACCCCATCACAATATGGCTGGCGGTGTCTGATAGACACCGCCACCATATTATTCCTTTTCCGCCCCGGCCGCAAGGCGGCCGGAGCAGAAAAGTAACGGGCGGTGTGTTTGACCGCTGCGGTCCCCCAAGCCATACTAATATGGCGGGGGGAAACGGAAAGACAAAATCGGGCGGATTGCCTCTGCCAGGCATGCGGTGGCCACCGCAAGCCGGGCGGAGGCAATCCGCCCGATATCGTAATGACCCCCTAAGTCTGTAATCTCTACTGACGAAGGTTAATGAACCAGAAACACCGGTGTCTAGAGATCAGCGCCATCTGCGCCAACTTTGGTGAAACACTCAACAACATTTCTACGAGGCGAACTACCAGAGACTGCATTACCCAGAATGCCAGGGGCGAACCTTGCCTGATAGGTGAGCGGTGTGCTCCCTGACCTGCTGTTTATTTAAAAGTACTCCCGTGAGTCATAGAGCTGACAAGCTCGTGGACGAAGCACCTGCGCGCCAGTGAGCGGTACCTGAACTGATACGATTTTGGCAACCTACTCAGCAAACCCCTAAAACTAAGTCTGTAATCTCTACTGACGAAGGTTAATGAACCAGAAACACCGGTGTCTAGAGATCAGCACCATCTGCGCCAACTTTGGCGAATCACTCGACAACATTTCTACGAGGCCCACTACCAGAGACTGCATTACCCAGAATGCCAGGGGCGAACCTTGCCTGATAGGCGAGCGGTGTGCTTCCAGACCTGCTGTGAAACTAAGTTTCAGTTTAGTTTCCAATGTAATGACATCAGTGGGCCATGCATACGATCGTCATAACATTGGGCAAAAAAGCCTCGGGAGGTTAGGGAAGCTATTCCTCACCTCCCAAGGCAAAAATAAAAAAAGGAAATCCCTCTGCTGTCTGCAGCAGAGGGATTTTGTGCTCGTGTGTGCATGACGGATTGGTTCCGTCATGAGCACACGAGCACTGGTGCTCATGACGGAGCCATTCAATCATGAGCACCGAAGGGGTCAGACTTATACTGCCTCCAAATTTTTTGTGATAAACAATTTGCACACATTTACATTCCTTTTAGGTAGCAGGCACCCTGGTGAGAAGGCATGTTTCTTCTTTAGTTCTCTATCCCTCTTTCTCTGCTTCAGAGCACAATAGACCCTCCCACTAGCCTCAGTGAGTGGCCACTGGACTGCAGTTATGGCAGTCTTACTATGAAAAAGGATGTTGGTAGTGTTTTCCTTGCTAGCATTAGAGGCCAAGCTCCTTGCTGCACATGTAACATGGTCCAGGCGACACTTCTTTAGTTCTCTATCCCTCTTTCTCTGCTTCAGAGCACAACAGACCCTCCCACTAGCCTCAGTGAGTGGCCACTGGACTGCAGTTATGGCAGTCTTACTATGAAAAAGGATGTTGGTAGTGTTTTCCTTGCTAGCATTAGAGGCCAAGCCCCTTGCTGCACATGTAACATGGTCCAGGCGACACAGGAGGAGAGGGGCTAGATATGTTTTTTTGTTGTTGTGTCTTTTTGCACAATGCAGCAGAAAGCCTACTTTGGGCATCTAGCCTAGACATGATAGCCCCATTGAGTTGACACAGTTAGACAGCCTGCCTCGCAGAGCTGTAGGTATCACTGGTGCTGCATCTGCATTAGATGCTAGGGCATACTCGCAGTGCCACTTTTGCTTTGTTCCCCAGAGCAAAGGCCCAAGGGAGAGGAAAAATTAAGCAAAGGGACAACTTGATTTGGGCAATGAGAGATGATAGGGAGGCACATTTTGTGTGATGAAAGGAGAGGGATGGAATGAGATGGGAGCCCATGTTATTAACAAAGGGCAGAGGCGACAGCTGGCTTCGCAAGGCAGTAGCTGTCATTAGTGAAGTTGGTGCAGGGCCCGAGGAACCCACTGCATCATAATTATGAATGTTTCACTATAAAAAGTGGGCATGGGGGCTCATAGTTCTTGATAGCATTCCATAAGAGACAGCTTGTTTCAAGATTGAAGTGATGGTCAGGCATAGGGGGGAAGGAGAGAAAAAAGAAGAAGAGGAGGTGGCCAGCTTATCAAGGATACAGACATCATCAGTGCAGCAGTTGTAGTTACATCGTTGCCCACAGCACTCCAATGATGGGGATTAGTGTTTTTTGTTTATTCTGTTTTTGTTTGATGCAGTTGCTCTTTTATAAGTCTTACATTTAATGTGGATTACGAGCTACAGAAAAGCAATGCTAAAATTACCTCATAATCCCGCCCCCTGTGATCACCCCTCCCGCTCCCCAAAACCTTGCCATAAAGTCTTGGAGAGGGGCCCAATTCAAACATTTTGCTTGGGGGGTGGTTGGGCGGAGGGGCACAGAGCAAAAAAGAATGAAGACCTGTGATTTTGAATGTCACTTTGATGCAATCTTTATCTGTGTGACTAAGCGAGCAACTTTATGCTTTCATATGAAAAATGAGGAATGTACTTAAAACGTTCTGGGGGAAATAACAATACTGACTGGTGCACTATTCCCTGTAAGTGAACCAGAGCTGGGAGAAGTAGTTTTTCTGGAGCACGTCCAATTTAATACTTTAACATTGGTATACAAAGCCTCATTGGTTAAGCCAAAGAATTTGTATTTAATAAAGGCCATCATTAGCTCAACTGAGGCTTGATTTGGAGCTTGGTCATAACTCACAATTCTCAAACCAGGCTTTCACACAGCCATCCCCGCTGGGGACAAGATTATCAGATAAGATGGCCTACACAAGCCTGGAGGATGAATTGCAATTGTAGCGGACTCCAGTGGGGGTAAATGTAGGCCTGCTGCTCGGTTTTAAAATTCCTGTTATTAGTACTTTAAATTGCTGATGTTCATTGAATCTGGCTGCTCAGTCATTTTATCTGTGTTGTGTTTTACTACAGAGGGAAACTTGACGAGGGTGTGAGTGTGACTCCTGCACTGCTACATGTTGCAGGGTGCAGGACAGTTGACGTTTTCCCATTTTTTACTAGATTTACTTGCCATTTGCACTTACCCTCTCACCTGGGTCGTGCTGGTGAATAGGGGCTCCTGGCCCGCCTGCCTGACACTTCGGGTGCGGCCATTTTCAGTCCTCCTAGTTGGGGCATTTCCTCGGTGCCATAGTGGGTTGGCATTCTAGTTGTTGACCGACCGGCCTCAAATCCCTATTTAGTGGGAGCCGGGTCGCGGACACCCAGCGGGCACGCCACTGGTTTGCCAAAGGCAATCCCATCTGGGCCCCCGTCCGCGTCCGGACCACAGCCAGCACCAGCCATGCTGCCCGTTTTTTCTCTATGACCAAAATTGCTTGGTCCAGAGGTCAACTATTAAGTATGATTAAAGAGCCCTGTGCAGGTAGGGCCAAGATAGACCTGGAGACGGTCAACCAGGAGTACTGTTGTAATGCATGTCTCTTTACGCTGGTGGTTGGCTGAGGGAGGGCGAATGGTAGTTCGACCATACTAAAGCTCCCGTCGAAACAACCTAGGGCTATGTGCAGCCATATTAAGGCTTGCTTGATGAATTGTAGATCCCCCCCCTCCCCAAACACTCAGAGGACATCTGGTTCGCACTGGAGTCTAACTTCTAGGATCGTATGTTTTTAACAGAAACATGTCTTAAGGAGAGCTCTAACCCTGATCTGACGTTGGCGGTACCTGAAGATTTTTGGATGACATGTGCTAATCGAGGTGGCAACAATATAGGAGGTTTTGTGGCTATTATTATGAGGGATGATTGGGAGATCTCCTATAGAAGACTAGAGCACATTGGGATCATTCAGGCTCTGTCCTTCTGCATCATCGGTGGTTGAGATTCTGACATACAGACCGCCCGACATCCCAGCCTGTCACCTATAAGAGTTATGTGACATTGTTGCTGATCTTTCGCTGAAGCACACCAACTTCACTGTCCTGGGTGACTTCAATGTCCGCATGGATAATGGAAAATGCCCTAGGGCCTCCCAGTTGGCAGAAAACCTTGAAGGTCTAAACCTGACGAAAAGATCACCACCCCCACACATGTAGCGGGCAATATGCTGGACCTTATTTTTTCCAAAGATCCAAACCTTATAGTAGAGACCCCACTACCATTGACCTGGACAGACCATTTATTATTACCATTCAGCTTCAAACTCGACCCCATATGCTGTAGTTCCGGGTCACTCTCTGACAAAAGGAGATACTGGAGGATGGTCACGTCTGATAGTATGGGACCCTTGCTTCAAAATGCACCCCTCCAGCTGAAGGGTAACCCAAGCGGTGATGTATCTAGCTTCAACAGCTGGGTCACCTCTGCCTTAGATATCATTGCCCCTCCTAGATCAGTGACATCCTCAAGGAAAAAGCCCTCAGCCCCTTGGCTCTCCATGGAATTACGAGCAGAGAAAACTCCATGCAAGAAACTTGAATGCTCCAGGAGAAAATACTAAGACCCCGTGGCTAAATGCTCCTACAGAGAGGCATAAAAAAATTCACCAGGCTTAAGAGCAGCGCAGCGCTATGAGGGACTACAAATTAAACAGTCGAACAACTTGGTCAAATAACTATTTAAAATTGCCTAATGCTTTACTAAACCCACAGCTCCAGAGAGCACAGTTACCCCCTCTCCTACCTTGTGTGCTGACTTATCAGACTTTTTTCAGGAGAAAATCCAAATGATTTACTCCACCTTTCCTCCACCACGTCCCCCCCAGTGCAAAAGTCACTCTCTGATATGCATGGCTTCTAGTCTGAATTCCGCCCACTGCCACTTGATGTGTCTCTCAGGGAATTGTACAACTTTAAATCTGGATCCCGGGAGACCCTTGCCCGGCTCAGTTTATCAAACTGCTTGCCCCCTGCCTCAATGTTCCCCTGAACCAGATCTGGAATTCCTCCCTGATTACTGGTATCTACCCAACTGCATGGAAACAGGCCTACCTACTACCGATCCTTAAGAAACCGGATGCTGACCCAGCAGAACACAAGGATTTTAGGCCAATTTCTCTTTTACCTGTACCAGATAAAATTCTTGATAAGGAAGTTCAGCTACAACTTTCTGAATTTCTTAAATCAAACAATTGGTTCCATGATTCCCAATCTGGCTTTAGAATGGGATACTGCACGGAGACAGCACTTGTGAGAGGCTGTGGACCAGGACAGCTCAGCAATGCGGGTGCTGCTAGACCTGCCCGCAGCATTCCACGCTGTAGCCCACTCGATTCTCCTAGAGAGACTAGAGCACCGCTCACAACAAATGTTTCTACTCCCTTATGTTTCCTCCCAGAAGCCTCTTGTCTGCGAGGTACCTCAGGGGTTGGCACTGAGCCCCATACTGTTTAATGTATAGCTCACTCTCCTTGCGACCTTGGTCGAGACATGTGAAGTGAGAGTGGTGTCCCACGCTGATGACACTCAGCTGGTGTTCTCGTGCAAAGAACACTCGGAGGCTTCCTCTGCCAACTTTAAGCAATGCCTGAATATCATCTTGGCCTGGATGACTGAGAATTGCTTAAAACTTAACACCGAGAAAACAGAGGTTCTATTTTTCAACCAACCGACTCCTCCACCGTATAATCTTCGGTGGCCTTCAGAGCTGAACCCCCGAACAATTCCTGTGGATTCAGCCAGAAATCTAGGGGTTAAATTCAACAATGACCTCCATGCAAGATCCAGATTTGCCAGGTCTCCTCCTCATGCTTTTGGAAGCTGAGAACTTTGATTAAATTCCTTCACTTTCTACCATCAATTGCAGGAAGACAGTGGTCCACGCATTGATCACATCCCGGATGGACTTTCAAATAGTCTCTATCTAGGACTACCAGCCTATCTGATCTGCAGGCTGCAACTAATTCAAAAGGCTGCAGCCAGATTAATTAGGAATATGCAGTTTCGCCATCACATCTCCCGCATTTGCAGAGCCTCCACTGGCTACCCGTCAGTAGGAGGATTGAGTTCAAGGCGCTTACTCTCCCCTACAAAGCCACCAGGGAACGAGGCCCAGGCTATCTGGGGATTGCAAACCTACCAACAAGACTGGGTCCGGAGATCAAATCACCTGAAATTGCTCAGGATGCCTTGTTTCCTTAGGGCCAGGATAGGTGGTAAGAGCATTCTCGGTTGGAGCTGCGAAGCTCTGGAAAGCTATGCCTCTCCACCTCCTTATGACGGAGCTAGAACCGGCCTTCAGGAGAGCTCAGAAAACCTTACTCTGTATCCTCTCATAGTTCTTCTCCTTGTCCTTCTCGCTGTGAATCTGCAACCCAGCGCCAGGACACCTCCGTTGGAGGTAGCCGTGCGCTTTATAAATGTAATAATTATTATGATTATGATTATTATTATTATTAATTGTATTCAAATACACTATAAAATGCACCATCTTTGCAGGCACAGCAACTCTCTATATAGAGCACCTGAATTTCAA
This sequence comes from Lissotriton vulgaris, assembly GCF_964263255.1. Taxonomy (NCBI): domain Eukaryota; kingdom Metazoa; phylum Chordata; class Amphibia; order Caudata; family Salamandridae; genus Lissotriton; species Lissotriton vulgaris. The sequence continues at coordinate 436,734,489 of NC_141685.1, read as the reverse complement.
GCTGCAAATCACAGCCACCTCCACCCTGTGCAAAATACTTGTCTGCAGGTGCCCGGAACCCCGTACTAACTAAGACTGCAACATCACAAACTTCACCACACCCCTTGTCAATGACTCAAGCACCTTCCTCCTCTTTGGAGACTTGAACTATCACCAAGAAAATCTCATCAAACCCCAACTCAGGAACTCGGGAACTTCGGCCTCACATGGCATGTTTCCCAACCCACTCATGCCACTGAATACCTCCTGGATCTATTCTTTGCCTCCTTCAGCAACATCACAGTCAACAAACCATCTACCATCACCTGGACAGACCATGCCTTATTTAGCTTTAACCTCACTTTCTAATAGCATAGAAGATAGGAACTTGCCTGCTGCTGCTGGAAGACCAGAGAAGGATTGGGCTACTGCCCTCTCCAACCCCTGCTGTAAACAAACAGGCAATCTAGCAGAAGACAGACAATTTTTCAGTGACTGGATCACCACCTGTACTTGTACCCTGGTATACCATACGCACTTCAAAAACCACAAGAACACCAACACAAGCCAACTGGAACACTGAAGAACTCAGGATGATGAGATGGCACTGCTGCAACTGGAACACAAATAGAAATTAAGCCACTACACCATGGACAAGAACGTCTTCAAATCTGCCCCTGAGGCACTACCACCAACATTTTGGGAGCACAAAGTGAGTAGCCCCCACAGGCCAAATCAATGCCAGCACAAACAGCCGCAAAACAAATCTTCTCCATCACCTGAGATTTCAACAATCACTAGCAACATCACCCCAAAACACCTCTACAGTGATCACTCAGTCTTTTACAGGAAAAACATTACATCCATATATGGCAAGTCTGACCCACAGCACAGACCCCGTCAACCTCACAACAGGCCTTCCAGTATTAGCTCAAGAATGAACCCTGGACTCATGGGCCACCATCAGCACAAATGAGGTCACTACAAACATGAAGGCCATCCACTTTAGGGCTCCATCAGACCAGTGCCCCCAATACGCCATCAACAAAGGACTCACCTCCATCAGCGAAGTCCTCCCTCTCATACTCAGTGACTCCATCAATGCAGCCACCTTACTGAAGGCCTGGAATCACAACGCTGTCACTGCCCTACTGAAAGAAACCCTCAGCGGACCCCGGCAAACTCACACTTTACTGACTAATCTGCCTCCTACCTTACCCGGCTAGGGTTCTAGAGAAAGTCATCAATAAACACCTCAACTACCACCTCATCAAACACCAGCTCCTCAACACCACGCAGTCCAGATTCAGACCTAACCACAGCGCTCATCACAATTACTGACAACATCTGCATCCGGGATAGAGGAGAAACGATGGCCCTTTTCCTTCTGGACCTCTTGTCAGAATATTACACTGTTTCACACCCCTTTCTTATCAGATGGCTACACAACATTTGCATTCAAAGACTGACCCTCTGCTGGATCTACTCCTTCCTGATAGGCAGAACGCATACAGTTAAGCTGACTCCATACTCTTCTCAAACCCCAAAACTCATCTGCAGAGTACCTCAAGTCTCAACAATCAGCCCTACCCTCTTCAACACTTTTATGACTGCACTGGCCAAAATCATCTGCACACAACATCAATATCCTTCCCTATGCCACTTACACACAGCTAATACTGTCCATGTCAGGAAAAAATCTCAAGAAAGGGAACAAGTTCTCTACCTTCATGTCTAAAGTAGCCACCTGGATGAAGATCAACTGTCTCAAACTCAACTCAGAAAAGACAGATCTTAGAAAAAAGCACCACTCCACATGGGGGTCAGCCGACTGAGGACCCACTCCTACCCACAGCTCACAAGTAAGAAATCTTCAGAACGCCATAGACAACAAGCGAGACATGTCTCCCCAGGTCAACACTACCACTGCATCTTGCTTCTACACCATGAAGATGCTAAGGAAAATGTTCAAATGGTTCCCGAGTAACACCAGAAGGAAGGTCACCCATGCCTTCATCATCACCAGGCTGGTCTATGGAAACTTGCTACGCTGAAAACTCAAATTCTGTCAACAAAAGACTGAAAACCAGTCATAACACCGAGGCTAGACTCATCCTCAGCCTTCCACGCAGAAGACCTATCTTACCACACCTGCTCCAGTGGCTCCCAATACTCAAGTGTACACAGTTCAAAAATCTGAAAGAAACAGGTTAGTATTAGATCCCTTACCTTAGAATATCCCCAGGCGTCAGACTGGATCAGGAAACTTTTGCGTAGCAGTACCCCTATGCCTCGGTAGGCATCGTCTGCGGCTCCGCGTCTGTCGTCGCCCTCGCGCGCTGACGTCAGTTCTTCTTTTTTCCGCGCCAGCAAGCGCAGATCCGGAAAAAGTGGTACCCCTTAGTCATATTTTGACTAAACTGTTTCGATAATTTTTTATCCTTTTCGAGGTCTAACGACTCCGACGGTGCCGGTAGGGATGCCCGGGTTTAAACCCTGTGCCGACTGCGACCGACTGATGTCGGTTACCGACCCCCATCGCCAGTGCCTTCATTGCCTGGGCCTCGACCACAACGACAAGGCCTGATCCGACTGCCGGGCCCTGACGTCTAAAGCGAGACGGGAGCGTTCATGCAAGCGACTCGAGCTCCGGCAATTGGCCCCGCGCCGCTCGAGGTCCCGGTCCGCGAGGAGGTCGAGGGACCGGTCGCGGGGTCAGAGCCACCATAGCTCCGGGAGTCGTCCTCGGTCTTCGGGCTCAAAGTCCTCAGGTAAGCACAAAAAGTCAAAGAGACGTCATCGCTCTTCCGACTCCCCCCGGCGCTAGCGTGACGCGGCCGGGGGTTCGGGCGACACCGCCCACGCGGCTCAGTTGGAGCCGCGGGCATCGCGGCCTGCTTCATACCCTTCGGTCCCTGGGCAGAACGTGGCACCGGAGGAGATTGAGGCCTTCCTCGCGGCCATGAGGTTGCTCACTCCCCCGTCGGGCTCCGCGGCGCCTTCGGGCCCAGCTGCCCCGACTGGGGTCCCCAGCGGGTCGGGCCCTTCGGCCCCATCGCCGCCGGGTGCTTCGACGCCGATGGGAGATTTCTACTTCTATGACCCGACCCCATCCTTTGGTCCTGAGTCTCAGGAGATGGGTGGCGAGGGGAATTGGGAGGGGTCTGAGGACCCTCTGGCACAGGAGTGCCAGTCTTATCAGGATTGAGCAGGTGAGCTATGGGAGGCCAGTGGTCTGGACACCTCGCCGGACACTGGCTTTATCTCCCCTCCTAGTGTGGCTACAGAGGAGGGGGCCGCCTATAGTGTGATGCTGACGCAGGCGGCCAAGGCCTTGGGCCTGGAGCGCCCCGTCGCGGCCGTGAGGACTAACCTCCTCACTGAGGTCCTTAAACCGCAGGCAAGCTCGGCCGAGCCTCTGCTGCTGTTTAATGAGGCCTTGTCTGACATTCTTCTAGGCACTTGGTCAAAGCTCGCTACAGGTCAGCCTGTAGATAGGAACGTGGCCAGACGCCACCGCCCGGCTCCGGGCGACCCTTGCTTCCTGTCCACCCACCCCACCCCGAGAGCCTGGTCATCCAGGCCTCTAACTCCCAGACCGCATTACCGACGGCTCCCCCCGATCGGGAATCCAAGAGGTACGAGCAATACGGGAAAAAGGTATTCTCCTCCCTGAGTTTAAGGCTGCGGTCAGTCAACACTCCGTGCCTCTTGGGCCGTTACACCCACTCTCTGTGGGACACGGTCGCGGACATGCTGCCACAATGTCCGGTGGAGGTCCAGACTAAACTTACCCAAGCCCTTGCGGAGGGTCGAGATTCGGCACGGTACTCCATCCTGTGTGGGCTCGATACCACAGACTCACTGGGCAGAGCGATGGCAACGACGGTGGCGATTTGGCACCACGCCTGGTTGAGGTCCGCCAACTTTTCGGCTGATGTCCAAAACACCTTTGTGGACATGCCGTTTAATGGCCGTCACCTCTTTGGCGACAAAGCAGACCATGCGCTTGAGCGCTTTAAGGACTCCAGGGCTACGGCCAAGTCCTTGGGCCTCTCGGCCCCATGCCAGCAAACAGCGTGCTTTTCGCTCCTTTCGTGGCCAAGGAAGGGGCGCCCCCACATGTCCTGCCAGCCACGGACCACAGACTACCGTCCAGGGCGTTGGCGGACGTGGAAACCGCCGTGGCGGCGGTCGGGGACAGCGGCGAGGCCAGTCCACACCTGCCCCTGCAGCATCCGCCTCAAAACCTTCCTAGTCCGAGCTTTCAGGCCCATGTGACGCCAGTGGGGGGCAGGGTTCGCCATCACCACCTCCACTGGCGCACTGTCACATCGGACAGGTGGGTGCTGCAAATTGTTCGAAGGGGCTACTCCCTCCCCTTCAAGGCGACCCCTCCAGCCATGCCACCCCAGTACCACCGCGTGTCGGGGGATCACTTGACACTTCTACGAGAGGAAGTTATGGCCCTCTTGGCCAAGGGGGCCATCAAGCGTGTTCCTGGGCCAGAAGTAGGGTGTGGTTGTTACTCCCACTACTTTCTGGTACCCAAGAAGGGCAAAGGAGGCCTACGCCCTATCTTGGACCTGCGGAACGTCAATGGCTTCCTCCGGCAGGAGATGTTCAAGATGCTGACACTGGCTCAGGTCCTAGCTGCCCTGGACCCAGGAGACTGGATGGTAGCGTTGGACTTGCAGGACCTTTATTTTCATATTCCCATCCTGCCGGCCCACCGGCGTTACCTGCGGTTCACGGTAGGCCACGAACACTTTCAATTTACTGTGCTCCCCTTCGACCTTACCAGAGCCCCACGGGTTTTCACGAAAGTGATGGCGGTGGTCGCAGCTCATCTGCGCAGGTTAGGGGTTTTAGTCTTTCCCTACCTCGACGACTGGTTGTTGAAGGCGGGTTCGCTCCAGACAGTCGTCAGCCACCTCCAGACTACGGCCGACCTCCTGCACCTGCTGGGGTTCTCCATTAATGTGCCGAAGTCGCACCTCTGTCCCTCTCAGAAGCTCCTCTTTATCGGAGCGGTTCTGGACTCAGCGCAGTTTCGGGTTTATCCTCCCGAGCAGTGGGTTTGGGATATTCAGACTCTGATTCTGATCTTTTAGCCGTTATCCCGAGTCTCGGTCAGGTTGACGCTGCAGCTTCTGGGGCTGATGGCCTCCTGCATCCTTCTGGTGCATCACGCCAGGTGGCGGATGCGGGCTCTGCAGTGGGACCTGAAGTTTCAGTGAGCCCAGCATCAGGGCAACTTATCCGACCATGTCTTGATCTCGGAGGGCACTGCAAGACAGTTGCAGTGGTGGCTCACGGACCGCAATTGGGTCAGCGGCAGATCCCTCTCCCCACCCCAACCGGAGCACGTAGTTGTGACCGACCCGTCCCTCCAAGGCTGGGGAGGCCACATGGGAGAGGTGGAGATCAGAGGCCTCTGGTCTCCGGCAGAGTCCCGGCTCCACATCAACCTTCTGGAGCTGCGGGCGATCCGGCTTGCACTGAAGGCATTCCTTCCCTCTGTCCGGGGGAGTGTAGTGCAGGTGTTCATGGACAACACCATCGCCATGTAGTACTGCAACAAACAGGGCGGGGTGGGGTCGTGGACCCTATGCCAGGAGGCTCTGCGCCTCTGGCAGTGGCTGGAACATCAGGGCGTGACCCTGGTGGTTCAACACCTGGCAGGTTCCCTGAATGCCAGGGGGGACAAACACAGCCGTCGGTGCATGATGGATCACGAATGGCGTCTGAACTCGGACGTGGTGCAAGGCCTCTTTCAGCAGTGGGGAGAGCCTTGGTTAGATCTTTTCACCGCAGAAGAGAACGCGCAATGTCATCAGTTCTGCGCGTTGGAATTTCCAAGGCCGCATTCGCTCAGAGACGCTTTTCTTCGCGAGTGGAGCTGCGATCTGTTGTACGCCTTTCCGCCTATACCACTTCTGCCCAGAGTGCTGAAGAAGATCAGACGCGACCGGGCCCAAGTTATCCTTGTGGCTCTGGACTGGGCACAAAGATACTGGTATCCCGAGCTACTCAGCATGTCTGTCAATTACCCGATTCGTCTGCCTCTTCAGAAGGACCTTCTGTCGCAGCAGCAGGGGACGGTCCTCCACCCGAACCTGTCCAGTCTCCACCTCCATGCTTGGAGATTGAGTGGCGACAGTTGAGGCCATTTGACTTGCCTCCTGAAGTTTGTGATGTGATTCTGGCAGGCAGGCATCCCTCCACAAAGTCGGTAGACGCCTTCAGGTGGAACAAGTTTGTGGCATGGTGTACAGCAATGGCTGTGGTTCCCCTTTCTGCCCCTCTTTCTGAGGTTCTCCTCTTCCTTCTTTCTCTTGCCCAGCAGGGCTCTGCTCTGGGCACTATCAAGGGCTACCTTTCTGCCCTTTCCACCTTCTTAAGGCTACCTGATCAGCCTTCTTTGTTCAAGTCCCCGGTTGTTAATAGGTTCTTGAAGGGCATCACTCATATGTTCCCCCCTGTTCCTTTTGTGACGCCTCAGTAGGACTTGAACCTTTTACTTACTTTTCTGATGTGTGCTCCCTTCGAGCCACTTCATAACTGTCCTCTCTGTCTTCTTACCCTTAAGCCTGCTTTCCTGGTTGCCATCACCCCTGCCAGGAGAGTGAGTGAGCTCCGGGCTCTTTCATTCAAGCCTCCCTTCCTTTCTGTCCATCCGGACAAGGTTGTGTTGCGGACAAGACCCTCTTTCCTGCCCAAGGTAGTCACGACCTTCCACATCAGGCAGTCCATCACCTTGCCCACCTTCTTTCCGCCTCTGCATCCCTCTAAAGAGGAAGAGCGGCTCCCCCGTCTGGACCCAAAACGTGTGCTCTCTTTCTATTTGGATAGCACACGTCAGTTCCGGGTGGATGACCAACTCTTTGTTGGTTACGTGGGTGCTAAGAAGGGACGGGGGGTGCACAAACGTACCATCCCTCGGTGGGTCATCTTGTGTATCAAGGCATGCTACTCTTTAGCTAAGAAGGAGCCTCCTGTTGGGCTGAGGGCCTATTCCACTCGGGCCACGGCGGCTACTACTGCCCTGGGCCGGGGAGTCCCCTTGCAGGACATCTGTCAGGCAGCTACGTGGGCCTCGCTGCACACGTTCGCAAGACACTACTGCCTGGACAGCCAAGTCCGGAGAGATGGCTTTTTCGGCCGTTCCGTTCTCCAGGACTTTCTGGTGTGATCATTGGTTCGCAGACCCACCACCGAGGTTGGTATTGCTGGGGTATCTATTCTAAGGTAAGGAATCTTATACTAACCTGTTTCTTTCAGATGCACAAGTTACTTACCTTCGGTAACGATATATCTGTAAGAAACAGTAGTTAATATTCGGAAACATCCATTACAACGCAAGTATTACAACGCAGTGATATTACAACGCAGGTATTACAACGCAAGTTCTATTACAACGCATGTTTTTACAACGCATGGTGTTACAACGCAAGTGCTATTACAACGCATGCTTTTACATCGTAATTATATATTAATTAATATTTTTATTTGTTTTGTGATTTAATAAGTTATTCTTTTATTTATTTTTTGGGTTTTATTATATTATTTATATTTATTAATAATATTACATTTTTATTTTCATAAAAGATATTATGTTTTTCAATGCTCTGGGTTTTTCTATTATTTGATATATTGATTAAAAAAAGAAACTAAGTTTTATTAATTTAAAGATGGTAATGATGGAATTATTTAAATAATTAATAATGTTTATTATATTATTTTATTTATTTAGTATTTATTATAAATTTTGGAACAATTTTTATTTAGTTATCTTTTTAATATAAATTTAAATTGGATACAAAAATTATAAATTTATTTAAAAGAAAAAATGGATAAAAAAGGAAGTATTAATAATCAGGTATTTATTTAGAAAATATATTAATATTTATTTTCTTTTTAAAAATTAATAAAAGAATAAAAATGATTTTGAAGGAAAAAAATGTTAGTAAAAAATAATTTAAATATTAAATAATGTTTAAAATATATTTTGTATATTTAAAAAATTAAAATGATAATTTTTAGAAGTATTTTTTGAAATTTTCCCACGCTTTTGCATTGCTTTCAACAAAGGCTTTAGTCCTTTATTTATTTCAATGAATACTCCATTGGAATCCGCGGAACGGTTTTTTATGGATGAAAAACAGAAGCAGGATGGAGAAGAAGGAAACAAGGGTAGCATAATGGTAAGTGATTAGAAACATAATTTTTGGTACTTATACTTCAATTTTTAACGTTAAAATAAATCAAAATAAAAGTACAAAGTCAATGTGTTTTTAAATATATTTCATTTATTATTGAATAAAACATGTTAAAAAAAAAAATATTTTTTTATTTATATTTATAATAATTTCTCAACATTTTAACTTTTCAAATACATAATATAATATATTTAAACAAAAATACAATAAATTATAATGAAATAGTCCTTTTTTCATTTTGCTACTTTTTGATCACGTCGTTACGTCGACGTAAGCGGCCATCTTGGATTTCATCGATTGCTGGAAGCAGCAGGATGCTGATCTGCGCTCAAGGTAGGAAACCTTTATAACTTTATTTACAGTAAAACATAGTTAAAAAAGTATATATATTGTAATGAAAGGATAAGGAGAGGTTGCGTTTAAAAAAAATAAATGTTTTGGATGTGAATTCAACATGTCGCCGAATATTTTACTTGTATATGCCTTCGTCGAGTTATGTTACGGAAAAAGTAAAGGGTAAATATAGTTAAAAAAAGTTAATCTAAAATTAATCGAAAACATTTTGAACGTAATATGTTTTGTGTAGAGATAGAAATGTATTGGTTTGGAAAGTTTGTTCAACATAAAAAGGTTAGTAACGTCTTTTTAGAAAAATGATTGCTTTTGGCTTGCTTTGTAAAATTGAAAACTGGTTTTTGGATTTACGAGTGTTGAAATCGATGCAAGATATGTTTAGAATTTTTTGTTGTCATTTTCGAAAAAGGGGTTTGATTGGTTGTTTTGGTTTCATATTTCAAAAAGAAGGAATTTAATTAATTTGTTAAGGCTTATTTACGAGTGTTTAAATCGATGCAAGATATGTTTAGAATTAATTGTTGACATTTTCGAAAAAGGGGTTTGATTGGTTGTTTTGGTTTCATAATTCATAAACACGGATTTTAATTCGCATGTTTTGCGTGTGGCTTAGAAAAATTGGATTAAATGAAATATGAAATGATTTGGTCAGCGAGAAAAACTGCAGTTAGGATGTGGTGAAAAATAATTTTGATAACATCTAATTGATTTTAAATGGAATTTATGTAAAAAAATGCAAATGATTTTGCTTTATATGGTCTGTTTTTTAAGGGAAGAATTTAAAAATATATGTAGTTTGCGAGAACATATGCAGTTAGGTTGTGATGTTACTTAACCATAAAAAATTAATTTACAGGTTGCGAACGTCACATTTTCAATTGAAGGATTGTCAGAAAAAAAGAAGAATGGGTAACATTTTTGTAAAGGAATACGGTTTTCTTTGCTTTTTTGATTTTTTTCTGTTTGAAAAAGTACAGAATTTTTTTTGTAAAAAAAACAATATTAGACACTTTTCTTAAAAAACAGTTTTCAGAACTAATTTTTTACAAGCCAGCATCACTTTTGAAAAGAGTAAGTGGTGAGAAATTTTTTAAAATATTACTTTAAATAGAACGTTCAAAATGTTTACAAAAACTATAGATATTCCATTTTAAATTTAATGGAATGAAAACAAAATTTATTTTTTTATAACAAAAAAAAAGACTTTAAAATGGATTGTAAGGGTTTTTATTTGGAAAGAAAATCGAAATGGATTTTTCTCAATGGGTAAATGGTGCAGCTGAAAAAAAGAAGACTTCTAAAGGTAAGGGAACCCGACGAATTTTAAATTAAAAAATGTTTATAAAAAATGCCAATTGAATTAAATGTTTGAAAAATAAATTTAGGGCAAAGCAGGAAAGTAAGATTGTGATTAAATATTAGAAATGTAATATGTTAGCAACATTCTCCAGGTAGTCTAATGCCACACTCAACGAAAACTGTTGTAGTACACCCAATAGTCTCTCGGACATCTCCTTTGTTTGTCTTGAAGGTCGTGGATTTAGGCTACCTGTTAATGCCTGTGCAAGTCTCATTTCTTGAAAACTTTGCTCCTTCTTCAAAGTTTTCAGAAAAGAGTAGAAATTTGGATGATGTTTGCCAATTGTATGACCGAAGGAGTTGTGCCATCACTCTATGGCATTATTTGTTTTTGCACCTCCTTCCAAGCAGGTTGAGTAGCAGTTCCACCACTCCACATGGAAACGTGGCTTCCTCCTGCGACCTGATCTGCTTAGACGCCCAATCCATGTGTCCTCGAAATAATTTAAAATGGGAGCCAATTTTTCTTCATTTTCTACAAAATATTCCGATTAGGAAATTGCAGTGTAGTACTCATCTACACTATCAGGAGGTACAAAACAAAGTGCTGTTAATTTTTTTAATTCAACCTGTAATTTGCTATCAGAGCAGTAATCTGTAACCAGGGATGTTTTTTGAAGTTTACGCCAATATGCCTGGGAAAAATGAAAAAAACATCCCTGAATTTGGGTATCCACGTACAATTTGTTGATCACATTGATCATAGTCAATTCAAAATCTAAAATGATTTTCCTAGGACTTTTTCCAGATGTTTTCTCTTTAATCACTGATAAAAATTCAGTATAGGTTGCAGATTGCTTATCTGGTAGCAAACTATATACTAAGGGAACTACATTATTGTTAATTTGAGCATGAATGCTGTAAATTTGGGTGAAAGGATGGGGCGTACATTTAAACGTTCCTTCCATCATCCAAATTTCAGTATTCTCTAATTTAAAAAGGTTACGGAGAGTGCTAAATATTAGAATTCGTTTCAGAGGGTTTTGGTTATCATAGAGTAGGAAAGGTTCATTAGAGCAAGAAAGAGTTAAATCATGTGGTATTATAATGTCAGCAAAAGTTTGTGGAGTAACTGTTTGTGTGTTACTTGCCTGCTTTTTACTTTGAATAATTCTACGCAAATTTGGGATTGTTGGCATATTACAAGCAACATGTCCAGGGACATGTTGTGCAACCTCTCTTAAAATCTGACCAGGAGTTTCATTGGAGGTGGATGCAATATCTTTCATTTTGTTGATTGTATCGCGTATTTCTATCTCCATTGCAGAGGCAGAGTGGTTATGTTCAGTGGTTTTGATTACGTTGTCACCAACAGTAACCGCTCTGCCGCTGCAACGGGGAGAATAATATTGCACACACCTCCAATGTCTCCTTGGTTCACTTATCCTCTCATTACAATATATAACCCCTGGAGTTGGAATAGTAAGTGGCACTTCGACACTATCCAGCACTTTCCCTACACATGCACTTACCAGGAGTTAGAATAGAAAGTGGAACCTTTTCAATATCCAGCACTTTGACAGATCATGCACTTTCATGGTGTTAGAATAGTAAGTGGCACTTCGACACTATCCAGCACTTTCCCTAATCATGCACTTTCCGGGAGAAGGAATAGTAATTGTCACCTGTTCACTATCCTGCACTTTCCCTACTCATGCACTTTCCTGGAGTTGGAATAGTAAGTGGCATTTGTACACTATCCAGCACTTTCCCTAATCATGCACTTACATGGAGTTAGAATAGTAAGTGGCTTTTCCACACTATCCAGCACTTTCCCTAATCTTGCACTTTTCGGGAGAAGGAATAGTAAGTGGCACCTGTTCACTATCCTGCACTTTCCCTACTCATGCACTTTCCTGGAGTTGGAATAGCCACTTACACTTGAACACTATCCAGCACTTTCTCTAATCATGCACTTACCTGGAGTTAGAATAGTAAGTGGCATTTCAACACTATCCAGCACTTTCTCTAATTATGCACTTTCCGGGAGAAGGAATAGTAATTGGCACCTGTTCACTATCCTGTACTTTCCCTACTCATGCACTTTCCTGGAGATGGAATAGTAAGCGGCATTTGTACACTATCCTGCACTTTCCCTACTCATGCACTTTCCTGGAGTTATAATAGAAAGTGGCACCTTTTCATTATCCAGCACTTTCTCAGATCATTCACTTTCATGGAGTTAGAATAGTAAGAGGCACTTCGACACTATCCAGCACTTTCCCTACTCATGCACTTTCCTGGAGTTTGAATATTAATTGGCACCTTTTCACTATCCTGCACTTATTCTGATTTAACATTTTGTATTATTTGCAATGTAATCTAAAAATGAGATGTGTTTATATTTAATAATTACCTTTGAGTTTTGAAGGTTGCTTTGTTCTTCCCTTTAAACTCTTGTTACTTGTTTGGGTTTTGGCTGTTTTTCGGTCTCTTTTTCGGTTTCGGTTGTTCTCGTTTGGCTCTAAATAAACAAATTGATAAGCTGTTATATTTTTGAAAAATGTTTCATTTCTTTATTTCTTTTGAAATTTGATAAAAAAGACTAATGTTTATTGATGTTTAAAAATTACTGACATGTTTTATAAATCATTCACTTTCCGTAAACATCAGTTTTCATGAAGGAAGATTAGTAAGTTGCACCTCTACACTATTCAGCATTTTACGAAATTCATGCACTTTCCTGGAGTTAGAATATTAAGTGGCACCTCTTCACTATCCTGCACTTTCCGTACTCATGCACTTTTCTGGAGTTGGAATAGCAAGTGGTAACTCTTCATTATTCTGCACTTTCCTTAATTATGATCTTTCATGGAGTTGGGATAGTAAGTAATACTACTATAATATCCAGCACTTTCCCTAATCATGCACTTATCTGGAGTTAGAATGGTAAGTGGCACTTCCACACTATCCAGCCCTTTCCTTACTCATGCATTTTCCTGGAGAAGGAATAGTTATTGCCACCTGTTCACTATCCTGCACTTTCCCTATTCATGCACTTTCCTGGAGTTGGAATACTAAGTGGCATTTGTACACTATCCAGCACTTTCCTTACACATGCACTTACCAGGAGTTAGAATAGAAAGTGGAACCTTTTCATTATCCAGCACTTTCCCAGATCATGCACTTTCATGGAGTTAGAATAGTAAGTGGCACTTCCACACTATCCAGCACTTTCCGTACTCATGCATTTTCCTGGAGTTGAAATAGTAAGTGGCACCTGTTCACTATCCTGCACTTTCTCTACTCATGCACTTTCCTGGAGTTGGAATAGTCACTTACACTTGAACACTATCCAGCACTTTCCCTAATCATGCACTTACCTGGAGTTAGAATAGTAAGTGGCATTTCCACACTATCCTGCACTTTCCCTAATCATGCACTTTCTTAGAGAAGGAATAGTAATTGCCACCTGTTCACTATCCTGCACTTTCCCTATTCATGCACTTTCCTGGAGTTGGAATAGTAAGTGGCATGTGTACACTATCCAGCACTTTTAATACTCATGTACTTACCAGGAGTTACAATCGAAAGTGGAACCTTTTCATTATCCAGCACTTTCTCAGATCATGCACTTTCATGGAGTTAGAATAGTAAGTGGCACTTCGACACTATCCAGCACTTTGCCTACTCATGCACTTTCCTGGAGTTAGAATATTAACTGGCACCTTTTCACTATCCTGCACTTATTCTGATTTAACATTATGTATTATTTGCAATGTAATCTTAAAATGAGATGTGTTTATATTTAAAAATTACCTTTGAGTTTTGAAGGTTGCTTTGTTCTTCCCTTTAAACTCTTGTTACTTGTTTGGGTTTTGGCTGTTTTTCGGTCCCTTTTTCGGTTTCGGTTGTTCTCGTTTGGCTCTAAATAAATGAATTGAAAAGCTGTTATATCTTTGAAAAATGTTTCATTTCTTTATCTCCTTTGAATTTTGATAAAAAAGACTAATGTTTATTGATGTTTAAAAATTACTGACATATTTTATAAATCATTCACTTTCCGTAAACTTCTGTTTTTATGAAGGAAGATTAGTAAGTTGCACCTCTACACTATTCAGCATTTTTCGAAATGTATGCACTTTCCTGGAGTTAGAATATTAAGTGGTACCTCTTCACTATCCTGCACTTTCCGTACTCATGTACTTTTCTGGAGTTGGAATAGTAAGTGGTAACTCTTCATTATTCTGCACTTTCCTTAATTATGATCTTTCATGGAGTTCGGATAGTAAGTAATACTACTATAATTTCCAGCACTTCCCCTAATCCTGCACTTACTTGGAGTTAGAATGGTAAGTGGCACTTCCACACTATCCAGCACTTTCCGTACTCATGCATTTTCCTGGAGTTGAAATAGTAATTGGCACCTGTTCACTATCCTGCACTTTCTCTACTCATGCACTTTCCTGGAGTTGGAATAGTCACTTACACTTGAACACTATCCAGCACTTTCCCTAATCATGCACTTACCTGGAGTTAGAATAGTAAGTGGCATTTCCACACTATCCTGCACTTTCCCTAATCATGCAAATTCTTGGAGAAGGAATAGTAATTGCCACCTGTTCACTATCCTGCACATTCCCTATTCATGCACTTTCCTGGAGTTGGAACAGTAAGTGGCATTTGTACACTATCCAGCACTTTTAATACTCATGTACTTACCAGGAGTTAGAATAGAAAGTGGAACCTTTTCATTATCCAGCACTTTCCCTAATCATGCACTTACCTGGAGTTAGAATGGTAAGTGGCTTTTCCACACTATTCAGCACTTTCCGTACTCATGCATTTTCCTGGAGTTGGAATAGTAAGTGGCACCTGTTCACTATCCTGCACTTTCTGTACTCCTGCACTTTAATGGAGTTGGAATAGCCACTTACACTTGAACACTATCCAGCACTTTCCCTAATCATGCACTTACCTGGAGTTAGAATAGTAAGTGGCACTTGTATCCTATCCTGCACTTATTCTGATTTAACATTATGTTTTATTTGCAATGTAATGAATAAATGAGATGTGTTTATTTTTAAAAATTACCTTTGAGTTTTGAAGGTTGCTTTGTTGTTCCCTTTAAACTCTTCAAACTTGTTTGGGTTTTGGCTTTTTTTCGGACCCTTTTTCGGTTTTGGTTATTCTCGTTTGGCTCTAAATAAACCAATGGAAAAGCTGTTATATCTTGGGAAAATGTTTCATTTCTTTATCTCTTTTGAATTTTGATAAAAAGACTTATGTTTTTTGATGTTTAAAAATTACTGACATGTTTTAAATTTTTCACTTTACTTAGACATCAGCAATGTGGTCATTCTTTACACACTATGTTTTCATTGTTTTACTTTTGAATTTATTATTTCATTTTCAGGAGGGGAGGAGGGAGAGGGGAAATAACGATTACAACGCATGAGGGCATTATTATACTGCCATGATTTTTCTTGTAAGTTTATCAACTTACTTTAATAATGCACATTATTTAAATACGATTTCTTAGTGGCACTTTCATACTTTCCAGCACTTACCTTACTAATAGTCCTTGCTTTTTGTTATCTTTTTCTATGTCGTGCAGAGTCGATTGGTATTTTCAGTATTTTTTAAAGTGACACTGCTTCAGATTATAAATTGAAGTATCTAAAAATAATTGTGGTTTGCATTAGTTGCAAAGGATATAAATATAAATACGTTTTAATATTAATCTATGTTACGTTTCACAAAGTTATTCTATGTAGATTTAATCTATATGTTCACTTGTTACTTATATATTTATTTATTGATTTTTAAAGGGGGTGAGGGCAGAGGAAGGTTACGTTTACTAACGTGGCTTGTTTATTTCGCTTATCCGAATTCATTTACTCTATTTATGTATATAACTAGAATAAGATAAAACATAAGCACTTTTATATTATCCAGCACCTACCTTGTTGATAGTCCAATTTTATGGCAAATATTTTTCTTTAACGTGCTTTGTATAGTGGTATTAGCACTTTTGTTTTCGACTTGGCACTGTTTGAGGAGAAATTTTTCAATACCTAAAAAATATATTTTTCATTTATTCAAAATCTGTTTTCAACGGATTATGATGTACTAATAAATCACAAGTTTTATATTAAATATATATCTCAATTTAACCACACTTTATGTACTGTTGCAATTCCCATTATTATTTCAAAATAATTTATTCGTTTATTATGGCTTTCTTTTATTACATTTCATAACATTACCTTATCAAAATCTTGTCGATTTCGTTAAGAAATGATTTTCGTTTTCTAAAATCAAGTTCGATTTTCTGTGTAAAAAAAATATATATATGGAATCGATTATTTATTCGGCTGGAATGTAAAGTTACTACTTCTTTTTTTGGTAAAATAAATTAGATTAATTTCCTTCTTTTGATTCATGTTCACTAAATACGTTCGTAAAATATACAAATTAATTTAGATAAGTTGGGTTTTTCTTCACACTTGGTTAGAAAACTGTTTATAATTGGAATTAATATTTTGGGTGGTTTTTAAAAAAAAAACTGTTTCACATATTTAAATAAATTTATTTTAAAGAAACACATTTTTTTCATACTACTTCCGTTTACTATCTTAAAAGATTCGTAACAGTTTTTGACATTATTTTCTAATAATCCCTTTCTTAATGCATACTATTTAATTAATTAATCTATTTCAAAAATATATTTCTTTTACATATTGTTGCTGATGTGTTAACATTAAACATGTTTAAATGTCGTTTTTATTAACTTACTTCAATGTGAAACAGAAATGCTTCTAGGTTCGCTTTCGTTGTCAATTAGTTCAAAAGGTCAGAGGGTCAGGTTTTCATGCCTGGTCACTCTGCTAGTTGATAATCAACTGTTTTCAAAATGGTGGGTTACTTCTATTTATACCTTTTCGTAATTACCATCATTTTTGGTCTAAATTATACCGTTTCGTTTCTAATTTTATTTTAATTCATTTGATGTGGAAACGTATAATATAAAATGTTTTATTTTGAAGTAAACTTTTCATTGTTTCGTTCCGTTTTGGCATCCATTTTGAAAGTCTTGTTGATATTGTAGGTCATGGAGATGGTAGAGGGACTTCATTTGATTCTACTGTGTGTAAAATGGCGCTTCTCTGCTCGTTTAATCTTTCTGTTTCTCTTTAAAGTATAATTATCATTTATTTATTATTCATTTTCTCGTTTTCGTTTTGCTACGTCGTTATCTTGGTGTAATATGTTAACTTTAATAACTATGAGTATTTTTCTACATTACTCGAGTACTTTTATCATTACTCGCGTTCTATTTATAATATCTCTATGATTTTGCGTCATTTCCTTGTCATTTCCGTGCTGTTTTTAATATTTTAATATACTTTAATAATTTAAGGCATTATTTTACTACTATCCCGTCTCTGTTTTAATGTTATTATTTTTTAATTAAATCTAAATTTATTTAATTTAATTAATAAATAAATTAATTGGTAATTTAATTATTTGATTCTAAAATCATTGCTTCATCGTGAACCTTTGAATCTAATTTTTAATTATTTAAAGGATCTTATGTTTTACATAATTTTTTCGTTTAAAAATATTATTTTCTAGAAAAAATGACTCTTTATTGTTACTCGAGTATTTATTTTAATACTCGAGTATTACTTTTAATACTCGTATAATTATGCAGTATTTCCGTGTATTTACTTGCTATTTATTAAAGTATTTGATATATATTAATTAATAATTTAATTTATTCAAAAATGTAATATCTGATAATTATTTATTTATTTTTTGGAAAATCGGTTTTTTATCGTGCACTTTTTTATCACATTTTAATACACTTACCCACCCAAAACCCCTATTTTCCCTGCATCCCGTGCCAGATTTTATATTACAAAAAAATTAAAAAAAGAAAAAACGTAAAAATGGAATGCGTTTAAATTATTTTTTGAAAATTGATACCTTTACGAGTAGTTTTTCACTACATTTTAATACACTTCCCCACCCAAAACCCCTATTTTCCCTGTATCCCGTGCCAGATTTAAGATTACAAAAAAAAAAATATATTAAATTTGATGTAATGGTATGCGTTTTAATAGATAGCGTTGTATTGGTACTTTTTCATTATTAACACTATTTCGCGATGTAATAGTATGCGTTGTAAAAAATCGCGTTGTAATAGACTTTGCGTTGTAAAAAATCGCGTTGTAAAAGCATGCGTTGTAAAAACATGCGTTGTATCAACATAGATCCGTTAATATTAGATTCCTTACCGCCCCACCCATCCTCCCCGTTCTGCGAACCGATTTCTAGGGTTAAGGTCATCCCCTTTCAGGGCCCTAGTTTCATTGCACCAGTGTTGGTTTTTATCATAGCTCTGCGTTTCTGGCGCGGAAAAGCTGAGTATAAGAACTGACGTCAGTGCGCGAGGGCGGCGTCTAAGTACTCCGGCGACATCATCCCGGCGCCAACGATGCAGACGACGGACGCGGAGCCGCAGACGACGCCTACCGATGCGCAGGGGTACTGCTAGACAAAAGTTTCCGGATCCAGTCTGGGGATATTCTAAGGTAAGGAATCTAATACTAACTACTGTTTCTTACAGATATATCGTTACCGAAGGTAAGTAACTTGTGCTTCTCACCCACACATTCAAACCATTACAGAACATGGGCCTGGTCTACCTGAACAACCACATTTCCTTCCATCCACTAACCTGGCATCCTATGTTCATGCACATCGCACGCATACACAGAAGCCGAACCAGAGGGTGGGTGTTAGAAACAGGGTTACAGGTTGATTGGGGTATAATCCCTGCTCAAGCAATAACCACAATCCTAGTCAGGGTAAGTCACAAGTAAACCCCAAATTAACCTGTGCACACCATCTGGTAGCTTGACACAGAGCAGTCAGGCTTCACTTAGAGGCAATCTGTAAAGTATTTGTGGAACGCTTCAAACAGTAAGGTCGTGAAAACACCCCACAAAAAGATCCCACACCAGGTTAGAAAAATAGAGCAAACTTTAAAAAATGATACAAAACAGAAATGACAAAAACCTACCAAGTAGAACTGGATTCATGAATTTTTAAAGAATTAACTGTAAAATAGCACCTAGAAACAGAAAGCGGCAACCGCAGCTGACTGCTATGAAGCGCGGGTTGGATAGAGGCCCAGATTAATCCAGCTGAAGTTTTATCTTCTCAGGTTATGTGCCAAGAGTCCCGTTTGCGGGGAAAAGTTAACTTGCAGGAAAGAGACCATCGCTGGTGATTGTCGGCAGGGTGCAAAGAGTTAGTTAGGCGTCGCGGGCGGCCAGGTTGGAGCCTCGCTGTGGCGATGCGCGTAGGTGGACGATGCTTGTTGTGCAAAGAGAGGAACTTGCAGCAGCTTGCGCTGATATCCGATGCGAGCGGCATGGTTCCTGTGGGGATGGGCCTATTTACGGACACTAAGAGCAAAAAAGCTTGACTTTAAGAGCTTGAGAACCACACCAAGGGCTCAGGGCGTGAGACGTGCCTCTTGGGGGCCAATAACTCATTGAAGATGGGTCCAGGAGCTGTAGGGAGCCTGTTATGTCCCTGAGGCTCAGATCAGGAGGCCAGCAGCCTAGCCCTTTTTTTTTTAACAACAAATGTTATTGGGTTTGACAGATAAAGAGAACATATCAATGCATATGTTTCATACAGAACATGCAAGATTGCGGTATTGTACATTATTGCATGATGTGCATGTATATATTACAGTTCCCAAATAAAGCTCAGCATCGTGCATGACCGTTTTGAGGAATTCTGCAGAGCATATCCATATATCAGTAACTGTATCTATGAAACAACCCTACTTAACTAGGAACTATACCATAAGCCACCTCCTTCCCCACAACAGATGGGTGTGTCTATCCCTTGTGAAGCAGAGGAAAGAAAATGGGATGGTCGACCAGAGTTCAACTTATTAATATTAGATAGTGTGTGAGTCGGTATGCCGATGCGTTGAATTGAGGATCTCAGGCAAGAAAGTCTGGTAATGCTTTTCTCCATCCAGAGTTTTATGTGTGAGATCACCATGGATGTGGTCATGTGTAGGGTAAGAGTTTGAGTTTTGACTGCAGTGTATCCCCCGGTACCTCAAATGTGCCCTTCTAGGGGAGGGGTTCCGGCGATACTAGGTTGTGAGCAGATCCAACGCTTTCAAGTACTCCAGTAGGAGATCTCAACTCATGGCAATGGGCCTTTTCAACAGTCCACAGTATTATTTCCTTCGCAAGGTTCCACTTTCTGCCAACCCCCACTTCTCCACCTCTTCTTTTCAGGCAAGTAGAGTAGGTAGAGTTGCCGACTTCCATTGCCTAGTGATGAGGCGTTTCGCTAGTATGAGAGCTAAGTCTGCAAATTTCACTTGTACTTTATAACCTTTCGGGCATGGATATATACCTAGAAGACTGCTCTCCACCATGTGCCATGTGTACACCCGACCACCTCCCGCTATGTAGCAGCAATTTGTGTCCAGTATATGGAGAGAACAGGGCAAGACCATAACATGTGCAGTAGATCAGTGTCTTGCTCAGGTCATTGTGGGCAGGTCGCTGCAGCCAATGGGGAATATGGTATGTAGTCTGTGTGTCATGAGATATGCTCATTTTAATATCATATATTGGACAGATTTGGATCGTGAATGGCAGGAGATATGTGTCGGCTATTCAAGGAGGGAACTCCTTTGTCTGGATAAACCCTTCCCATATCTGTTTCCCATTTAGTTCGTAATGGCGGCAGGGGCGATGGTAAGTGTGCCTGTATGCCTCAGTAAAACCATCGTATTATGTGTCTGCCAGTGCCCATTAAATACATCAAGTGTACTAGCTTGTGTGTTGCTGGTTAGGTCCCGGCTTGGGCCCAGTGTCCCTTAGCGTAGTGTACTAGACTAGTGTGTAGAAGAAACAGAGCATCAGTGAATCCCTGTTTGTTTGAGAAATCAGCATGATTGAGCAGTGTCCCGTCCTCAAACAATGCTCCTTTAGTGGTTACTCCTGCCTGTTCCCATGTGGATAGTCTATGTTGAGCTAAGGTTCCTGTGGAACTGGAGAGACCCAGAAGTGGTATGTTGGGGGCATATGGAGTATTTTGAGGGTTGTATTTCAGGGCTGACCTCCAATATGTAAGCGCCATCTTTAGAAGCAGTGGAGCCGTGGTTGGGGTTCTTACCCCAGGACACAGTAGTGTATATAACATTCCCTGTGCTATCATACTGGGTGTATATGCTATTTTGTGCAGATTGCGGCCTGCCAGCTAATAAAAGAGCCATTATAGTTGGCTTGCCATACAGTAAGCCCTGAAGTCCAGAGCCCTCACACTCCCGGCCTCTGACAGTAATTGCAATTTTGATAGGCTGACATCTTGCCGGCCCATGCCCCATATTAGATCTATTAGTAGAGTATTCAGCATCTTGAAAAACTTTGTTGGGGTTACCACCAGTAGGTTGGTGAAAAAATAAAGGATGCGTAGGAGATATGGCGCTACAGAAAGTGGTAGTGAGGTCCAGAAGGTGACTTGGAAGCATAAAGAGGTGATTGCCCTCTTCAGGTTCCATTCTAAAAGATCCTGCTGGTTCCTATACACCTGGATTCCCAAATATTATAATGTATCCATGGCTACAATAATCTCTGCCCTTCCAAACAGCATCATGGGCAATTGGAAACCCTCCCTGAATGAAAATGCATAGGATTTACCAAAGTTAATGGCCAGCCCAGAAATCATCTAGAATTGTGAAAAATGTGCGCTTTAGTCAATAAATTATCCTGGAGATCCCTGTTGTATAGTATTATGTCATCTGCGTATAGAGACAGTGCATGGGTCGTGTTTTCAATAGGGACACCCCAGTCCCCGGCACCCTGACATAACATGTATGCCAGTGGCCTTAACACCATCACAAACAATATGGGGGAAAGTGGGCACCCTTGCCTTGTGCCTCATTGTATATTATAGGGGCCTGGGATATGGGCTCCAGTACGAGCCCTAGCCATTGGAGAGGTAAAAAGTAGTGTGATCCTCCTGAGAAATGCCTGGCAAACACCAAATCGCTTAAGGGAGACTAACATGTATTCCCAGCTCAGGGTGTCAAAGTCCTGGCGGAGATCAAGCAAGAGACACCACACTCTGGGGACGGTTTCACGGGATGCATTCATTACTTGGTCGAGTCTGCGTATATTTAGCAATGTATTCCTAGCAGGTACAAAGCAGAATTGGTCCACGTGTATGAGTCTTGGAAGAAGAGGAAGCAGATGATAAGCTTGAAGCTTGCTTAATTTTTTGTATTCCATATTTAATAGCAACACGGTCCTGTATGCTGTGATATCCGGACGATCTCTGCCAGGCTTCGGCAGTGAGGACACCAGGGGGGTCACGCTCCCTCATCCAGAGAGGTGCGGTACAGGTGCACCAATTGCCTGGCAAAGGTAGCGTAGGACTTCATTGGTAGGCCACCCAGCCCCAGGGTTTTGTTGCAGGGAAGGTCCTTAATGGCATCTTGGTTGTGGTGATTGGCGCCACCATTGCCAGCTTGTATGTATACTGTCGTCACCTGGGGCAGACGGACCGCATCCAAGAAGTCTTTGATCACTTGGGGCTCTACTGTGTGAGGAGCCGCATAGAGGTATTTGGATACTCGTGGAAAGCTTAATTTACTCCTTTTTGTATGTCAACGTGGGCATGTGGTGGTAATTTCAAGTATGGGTGTTGGAGGGGGGCTTTTCTGATCATTTGGGTGAGCACTGTACCCGACTTATTTGCTCCCGCATGTATTTTCTGAGTGGATGAGCGGTAATCCACTACACAAAGGCACTCAAGCAGGTCTGCGTTTTCAATGTGAGCAGCCTGCAACTCAAGTAATTTATTGACATTAGATACTGCGTCCTGCTCCAGTTTGCCGAGGCTCTCTTCCACCCGCTTCAGGTCTAGGTTTATTGTTTGTCACTCTTCAGCAACAGAGCTAATCACCGCCCCGTTGTTACAACCTTTGAAGGCTTCCCATTCTGTAAGGGGCGAGGAGGCTGTGTTTATATTTAGTGTGAAATATGTAACAATAGTGGTAGCCATATGGCAACAAAAACTCCATCTGCCAGTGTAGGTATTGGCTCCCAGACAATGTGAGTTCCAGGGAGTTGTGGTCAGAGAGTGTCTTTCAGCGAAATGTAGTATGGTTAATGTTTGTCAGCAATGTGGGGGAGCATAGGATAAGATCTATCTATGTATGTAATGCATATGTTGGGGAGTAAAATATTATTCTCGCATTTCTCTGTTCTTACTGCGCCAAACATCTGCTAGTGACCATCCCTAGACCCAGGATTGGTGGGCTTTTGCCTGGTGAATTGTTGCTGCCCCTGGCAAGGGTGTGAGCTGTCCAGGTTTATGTCCAGTACTGCGTTAAAGCCACTGTCAAGTAACCATGGGTACATGGTCCAGTCTGCCAGTGCTGTGTTAACTCGGGCCAGCAATGTATCATGTATTCAGCATATAGAGGCTGCCAAGCACCACTGGCATGCTGTCTAGGTTGCCTCTGATCAGTGTATACCTGCCATTAGTGTCTATCCCTGTATTTAGAACTTCAAAGGGGTCCCCTGACCTGATCCACACTGCAGCCCCCCTCACAAACACTGAGTAAGAAGTTTGGAATATCTGTCCTTGCCATTTTTGCCAGAGTTTGAGGACCTCTGAGGATGTCAAATGTATCTCTTATAGAAACACTATCTGTGCCTTGCACCTACACAGTTGAGCGTAAATTCTATGACATTTATGGATGGAGCCTGGCCCATTCTAAGTTGTAAAATTATAATGATCAGTTGTTGCCATAGAAACAATTCAAAATGTGTGTGGTATTTGCTTGCATGCCTATTCGGGGTTTATGCGTGGAAGTCTGTTCAGAAGGCACACCCGTCTTGTGTCCCTAGCCGTTAACCATTTCAATGCCCAATACATGGTCCAACTGGAAAACTTTGTTCAACCAAATACATGTTGCTTGGTGCTAAAGCCAGCAACAGCTTCCATCTGTTCTTTCCGCCAAGGGGCAATTTCAGTCAGAGACGCCGTGTTGGCTTTTACCTGGTCTGCCAGTTTCCTATGGTCCACCCTGCAGAAGCCAACATCCACATTAAGGGTCCCCAGTTGTTGTTCCAGGACCCTGGGACTCCCTGATTTCTTTTAGTATGAGGTCCAGCCTGTCCCGAGGCGGGTCCTATGTTGTAGGAGGCACAAATTCCTCCGCGGTCGGTGGGAGAGGGCCGTCAGCCCCTCTGGGGAGTGTTTGCCAAGAATCTCAGTGGTTGGTCTGATTCCCCTTGGTGCAGCCAATATAACGGCACCCTCTAATCTCCAATTGCCTTTTCCCAGCACAGCGTAATGGGCCTCCGCCTAGTAGAGGGACCCAGCAGGGCTCCCATGTTGTGTGCCTCTTCTTGTCGCACTGACTCGAAAACAAGCCAGGTGGGATACATCAGTGTTTTATACCCAGAGATTTGTAGTTGTATAAACCAGGGGCAAGGCAACACCACGGGCTCAAAGTGATTGCTGACCTTCGCGAGTCCCCTTGCACTTTCTACTGCTAGTTCCAGTGGCATTGGAGCCCACTGGCCTCATCACAGAGTCAGGTTACATCTGTGGGTGGTCCTCGCCTCCGTAGTGATTGTTCCAGCCGATTCGGCGCACTCCTGTCCCCATGCCCCCTCAAATCAAAGACTGGGGCAGTTCAAGCCTGCCTGGCTCAGCAGAGTTGTCTAAAAGTCTTTGGTACCCTGTTCCCTGGAACTTGTGGGGTCGTCTCTCTTCTTTAAGTCTCAGCAGAGTTGTCGCCACCACCTGGGCCCTCTGGGGCAGCCAAGGATGTGCCTTCTAGCGGTGTACGGTAAGAAGTAGGCCGTGCCAAACCGCTATTTTCATAAAACACTCTAGCAGTTTCATTCTTGCCTTCGAGACCACTTTGCTCATCCATCCGCTTATGATGGAAGGATGCACTCTAACCTGTAAGGGCCTTCAGTCAGTCTTGGCACTGGGTCTATACTTTATTCAGATTTGCAGGCAGCAAGCAAACAAGCCCACGTCGGCCGTGCCGCCCGTGAAGCAGGCCCTGATATTTCAGAGATGAGTCCCTGTCTTCGATGAAGGGGTGCCATTCATTTCGCTCTGGGGAGGGAGGGAGAGTACTCCTCGACCCTGCCGGTTCTAGTATGGTCATGTTCGGTGCTCTCCATGCTCACTGGCTCCGGGGCTTCTGACACATCTAAGAGCCCTGGCTAGCGCCCAGAGACAAACAAGATCTTGGCACGCCACGCCTTCCAACAGACATGGCCCAAGTCTTGTCCAGGCCTGTATGAGTCTCCCTCCATAGCAGTCAATGTATATTTTTGAGTCGCACAGCTTGGAGATCGGTTGCCCCTTCTAGTTGCTGGTCTGCAGGGTGGTGCCTCCTCTCCCTGGTTACTCCTGCGAGCGCCTGACTATAGGGGTGCTCTGGCCGCCCCCGGCCTCCTTTCTCACTTGCTATAGGTGACAGCTGTGCCCCGTCCCGTGAACGTGGCCGCGGGGCCTGCTCCATGTAGTGACATCACCTTCCTGGCTGAACCCGCCGGGCGATTCCCTGTGCAGCGGTTCCCTCCTCCAGGGACCGCAAGCTCACTCTGTGAGAAGTTGGCCTGGTATATGCTGCCCACTAATTAACGTGGGCACCCTGTACCAGCCCAAACAACCCTTATGATGCTTTAAGAGGTCAAAGATAACCTTAGAAAGCTATCCAAGTGGTAGCTGTGGAGAGCAGCCTTCAGGCTTAGTCTTGAAGTAAAGTTAAGCAGCTTGATTTACCAGAATGCAGCCTTATAGTATTGGTTAAATGACAGTAGAACCACACAGTAGTTGTAAAAATATGTAATAATTAATATAACACTCTTTAAGTATGACACAGTATCTTCTGCATGAAGATACTCAGAAAGCACACATTACTGGAGCACAAACAATAGTAAATAGCACTAATACAAAGTGGGCTCCAGGGGGAGACTAAGAACCATATACTAAAATAGTGGTATAAGAACCACGACTCGAGTAAAGACAGTGTCTAGAGGGCTTATAATTGCTGGTACCCCAAAGAATACCCCAAGGTGAGTAAGTTGTGACCCCATGGAGGATGGGTGCAGTGTGCGAATATTATAGCGTATGCCGTACACAGGGGTGTGGAATTTATTGAAATATGTACTTGTCCATGGGACAAGTAGCTTCATAAATCTACTTGTCCTGTAACAAAATCCACTTGTCCCTTTAGTGCCATGTAGTGCACCGTCAAATAATGGCTGCAATCTCTTTGTAGAAGAGCTCTGATAATAGCCTCTCTGGTTATGTCAGGCTAATACTATAGAAGGATTTGAATTTTGGAGGTTTTCACCAGCTCTTCTCTAATCTTTTCCCATACTGAGAAAGGTCGGAAATTTACCCCTGACAACGGCAGAAGTAAAGTTTCTTCCAGGGCTGGGAAAAATGTGGTTGGAGAAAAAGTGAACTTGCAAACACTCAACAGATTTCCGCCGGGGCATATTCATATTTGCTCATGCTAAGATGCAATTCACAAATATTTTCTAGGACTACAGTTTTCTGGCCTACTTAAGGAAATTCATGTGAATTCATGAAAAACGTAAATCTCCTTTAATGCAAGGACATATATCATGGGTGCACTTTCGTGACTTTAACATTTGAGCCCCTAATGAAATTTGAGTTAACCAAGACCTTTCGTTTTTATTGAAATGCTATCTCTTCCTATCTGTGAGCTGACTTCATTGTGTGTGACAGCATCAGTGGCGGCTGGTGACATTTGAAAGTGGTGAGGCGTAAATACTAGTCTGCACTGAGGCGAGCCTGAACCACCTACAGGGGTTCGGGGGGTTTCCCCCTCGAGAACATTTTGGGAAAAAAAGTGGGCAAATGGTGCATTTTCAAGCAAAATTGAGAAAGAGGTGGCTTGGCGAACACAACTCCGGGAGTAGCCAGACAAGTCTCTTTGCACTTGCACAGATACATCACTCTCCCCGCATTCACATAGCCACACTACTCACCCAGCACTCATAGACTCACCCTTCCCTGACACATCACTAAGCCTGCATTCACCCATCTACATCACTCACCCTAAACTCACACTGGCACACTGCTCAACCTGCACTCACACAGACATCACTCACCCCTCACTGCACTCATAGATGCACACTGTTTCGCTCTCCCTACACTCACAAAAGTAGGCTGCTCACCCTGCACTCAGAAGTGCACACCACTCATCCGGTGTATTCACATCACTCAACCCTCACTCATGAGGGCATACATCTTATCCAGTGTACTCATACAGCCACACAACTCACTCTGCGCTCACAAAGACTCACCATTCACTTTTGGATGCGACTGATACACACCCAATAACAGAGCCCGGTCTCCCTGTTCTTGTGGCAGTCTCTCAAATAAGGCAATCTGCCTAGCTAGTCCCCGAAAGCATACTAGGTTTCCCCATTTCTGGGGCAGTCTGGTGGTTGCAGCCCTTACATGACCTGTAGCATACAGGCAACCAGGTCTCACGGATCTCGGGACAGTATCCCAGAACAACATGTCTGCTTACTTAGGTCCTAAGCAAGCCTAAAAAAACACACCTAATCTCCCCGATATTAAAGTGCGTTCAGCCTCTACACATCCCACAACACAGCACTGACTGATCTCCTGGATCATAGGCTAGCCTCGCAAGATAGCTTGTATTCCCAGACCAGACCAAATTAAACCCCTAGCAGGCATCCAGCAAGCTCCGATATGTGCACCCACAGCAGAGTCCTCTGCCAAGGCTGACCTAGGACAAACTGGATCTCACCTTCAGCCGGGTCTCACCATAAATCAGCTGGGTGATTCGGAGCCTCCTGCCTCCTCCCTTAACCCCTCATAACCTCTGTTATCCCGTCAGAGTCCTAAAGTCAAGACGAGAGAAAGGGCTTCCCTTGAATGCTGCCTTAGAGGCAGACTCAAAAGAGGGCAGTGCTGACAATTACCTGTGCCCTGGTGTGGTGCTCTTTTTTCTGCTGTGGTCTCCTGTGGTAATGGCAATAAAAAAGCCTAAGTAGTTGTACAAGTGTGAGAGCCGACACAGTAGAGCAGGCAATCTTATTATCAGAATGTTGGTCATAGGCAACATATGCTATGTATCACTGCACTCATAAAGTAACATAACGTGTATTTGAAAAGCGCAAGTTCAGCCAATGGTATCTTGGAGATGAATAACAGATGTTTATTGTTAATAACATGGCTGCTGTACACTATACTTCGTATATTAAAACAGGTAATCGGAAACATAAA
Source organism: Lissotriton vulgaris (assembly GCF_964263255.1). NCBI lineage: Eukaryota > Metazoa > Chordata > Amphibia > Caudata > Salamandridae > Lissotriton > Lissotriton vulgaris. Next base: position 436,706,257 of record NC_141685.1, on the reverse strand, counting down.
TCATTAATCGTATGTAGCAGATGCCAGAGAATGCACCAGCCGTATCATAGCGCTCGCATATAGCATCTCTGTGTAAATATACAACAACATTCGGCGTGCACATAATGCAGACCTCAGTTCACATATATAGCTAATTGTGAGCAATATATACATAATTTTGAGTGCCCAGGCATAAGTTAGCGTCGCGTATACCCATCCTTTAGCTTTGATCCTACAAAGGGACTGCTACTCTGATTAATGTCACTGAAGAAGAGCAACTGCTCACCAGTGTCCGACACACTCCTCTCTGCGTCAACTGTCCCCTGCCCTCTCAGCTGTCACCAGTGTCAGCACTCTTCTCTCTACTTAACCTGCTTCCTGCCCTCTCGGCTGTCACAAGTATCAGTACCCTTCTACCCTCTTGAACCGGTCCATATCCTCACAGAGATGTCACCTGTCCCTTCACCCTCCTCTCCACTTAGACAGGTCCACACCCTCCCAGCTGTCAGCATTCCCAACTCCCTTCTTTCTACTTAAACCAGTCTACATGCTTTCTCATTCTCAGTTGTCACCAGTTCCAGCACCCTTGTTTCCACATGAACTGGCCCCATCCTTTCAGCCGTCATCAACAGCACCCTCTTCAGTGCGAATCAGTGCCGGCCCTCCACCTCAAAGCAGTGTACTCCCTGACTCTCTACATCTCCCCATCTACCCGACTGTAACCTCGCCTTCCACCCCTCCTGTGGAGAGGCCTGTATCCTCCCTCCACTCCTGTCTACTGCTCCCCGTCCACCGGATGCATGTTGCGGGCGGGGCACCTGTTCTGCTGCAGTAACTTCTGGACTTGTGATTTATTTCACCTAGCTGTGCGCCTCCATGTAAGGCACTTCAGAAAGGCCTAGTAAGTGGCTTGCTTCGCATCAAGTAGTCATCATGACATGCCACCCCACACACCACAACGCACACTCATACCCCGGCCACACGCACTCTACTGAACTCACTGTACACAAAAAAACTTACGTTTTAGGAAGACAGAGGATTCAATAGTTGTGTCACTCTCATCATTCCGGCGTCACGACTCACAGGGGATAGATCATGACGAAGGACCCTGACTGCAGCAGTCACGAGTCACGAGGTCTCTATGCTCACTCTCCTCGTGACTAAGTCTGCGCGCCGCAGTAACTCAGCCAATCCTGGCGCAGCATTAACAGCGCCACTGCGCCAGGATTGGCCTAAGAGCAGGGCTAATACTGCCCATAATGAGACCCGGGAGACCCGGGTCCCTGCCTGTCTGACTGCTGGGGGAGGAGGAGGAGGGGAGGTACTCCTGCGTGTGTGCGCATGCATGGGCAAGTCATAAAAATGACTTGTCCAAAATGCGCACACTGCTGCTGCCCTGCCTGCCACATTATTTCCTTCTGCTCTGCTCAGCTGGCTTGCGCTGCCACAGCGCACACACTGGCTGTCACTCACTGCCGCCGCAGGCCCGCCCCCACACCCTTCCGCAATGATGTCCCGTCCGATCATGATTCTGTCGGGCTCTAGTACACACTGTGAGTGCGCTCATAATTTTATTCTTAAATTGATAATCGCACGAAAACCAATGCGTGACAGTGACGGTCGTCCACATGGCTAGTGGGGCAACGCCCCAACGCCCCCAATGGACGCACCGCCACTGGACAGCATTCTACTCTTTTACAAAGTAGTTTGGTTCAGTGCCGGGAATTTCTATGATGGCAATGTGGCCTTTATGAGACCAAATACTAGCTGTCTAGTAAGAACTCGCTGGCAAACAGCACCACGCCTACCTGATAATCCCAAGGTAGAGAAAGGAGCACAATGTAGGCCAAGTGAGTAACCAGAACATTTAAATACCCCCCACGTTGATTCAAAGTTCTTATGACACCAAGCAAGCGACAAAAAGTAATTGGAATGCTCTCCACAATAGCTCTCTTGCCTCTTCCATCTAAGCATCTATTCATTCATCCTTTCACCCACTGATATCTAGCATTTCACCTTTACATTGGCACCCATTCATTCTTTTATCCATTACCTTTCACCAATCTGTTCATCCATCTGTTCATCTGTCTCTTGATCCACTCATCCATATCCAAACCTACCCATTCATCTCCAAACCTATCCATTTCAACCATCCATCCATCCTTTCGCTCATCCATACACCCTCCCTTTCACTCCATCTATATACCCTTCCATTCACTTCATATATCCACCCTCCCTTTCACTTCATATATCCACCCTCCCTTTCACTCATCCTTCCACCCACCCTTCAAACCATCCATCAATCCATCAATTTATCCTTTACATTCATCCATCCTTTCGCTCGCTAATCCTTACACCCTGTAACCCATCCACTCATTCACCCTTTCCTTCATTATAACATCCTTTGTCCATCCCCCATCCCGGTCACTAATTCATCCATCCATCCATCTACCCAGCCACACTTCTACTCACTCATCCTTTCACCCACACATCCATTCATCCTTTCAAATTAATTACAAGTCTTTGTCTGCCGAGCTGCAGACAGAAGAGGCCAATCAAGAGCTCCACCACCTCTACTGTAGCTGCTAAAGCCTATCCTGCCTTCTCCAAACCTATTGATCCAACTGATCCACCCCGCCTTCCTTTCACTCATCCATCCTTTTGCTCATGCATCCATCCTTTCACCCCACACATCCTCCTTTTCACTCCTATTCATCCATCCTTTCACTCATCCCTCCATCCAGCCACCCCATCCATCCTCCTTTTCACTCATCTATCCACCTACCCTTTCACTTTATCCATGTATGCTTTCGCTCATCCATCCACCCTTTCACCCATCCATCTTCCGTTTCGCTCATATATCCATCCACCCTTTCACTAATCCCTCCATCCACCTTTACACTCAACTCTCCACCCACCAAACCATCCGTCAACCCTTCCACCCAGCCACCCACCCATCCATCCCTCACCCAGTCAGCTATCTATTCATCTACTCTCTCACCCATTAATCCACCCTTTCAGTAAGTCGTCCATCCTTTCACTCATCAATCCACTTTCAACCTATCCATCCTCTCACCCATCCCTTCATTCACCCTTGCTCTTTTCCTCCTATTCTCACACATCTAACCTTACATCCATCCACTCATTCATCCATCTATCCATTCACCCTTTCACTCCACTCATTCATCCATCTATCCATCCAGCCTTTCACTCATTCATCCATGCATCCATCGATTCACCCTTTCACTCATTAATGTATGCATCTATCATCCACACTTGCACGTATTCATCCATGCATCTATACATCTACCCTTTCACGTATTCATACATGCACCTATCCATCCACTCATTCATCCATGCACCTATCCATCCACCCTTTCACTCATTCATCCATTTATGGATCTAAAAATCCACCCTTACGCTCCACTCATTCATCCATCCATCCAGCCTTTCACTCACTCATCCATGCATCTCTCCATTCACCCATTTACTCATTAATGTATGCATCTGTCATCCACTCTTGCACGTATTCATCCATGCATCTGTATATCCACCCTTTCACTCTTTCATCCATGCATCTATCCATTCACCCATTCACTCATTAATGTATGCATCTATCATCCACTTTTGCACGTATTCATCCATGCATTTATACATCCACCTTTTCAGTTATTCATACATGCATCTATCCATTCACCCTTTCACTCATTAATTTATGCAACTATCATCCACTCTTGCACGTATTCAACCATGCATCTGTATATCCACCCTTTCACTCATTCATACATGCATCTATTCATCCACCCTTTCACTCACTCACCCACCCACCCTTTCAAGTCCATTATGGGCCTTTGTCTGTGGACCAGCAGACTGAAGAGGCCCATCAAAAAGTTCACAGCTGCTGTAGTTTCTACAGCAGTGTGTTCACAATGCTCCTGGTGCAGGCACAAAGTGACATGAGAGGCCTAGTGCAAGGACAGAATTGGGGGTGGCCTTAGGCCTGCATGAACGCCCATGGGGAATCTAATGAACTTTAATGTAAGCCCTCGATGTGTAAGATATGAAAGGCCAAGGGGAGCATATCAGAGATGTCAGAGAGGGCGGCTAAGGGGGGTGGGGTGGGGTGAGCAGGTTCAGGCACCAGGTGTAACATAAGGTGTACAGGAAAGGCAAAGTGCAAAGGAGGGGGTGCATGAGAAGGGAAAGCAAAGTGAGTTAAAGATGAGGCCCAGGAGTGGAGCAGAGAATACAAGGCAGGGGTCATACAGTTCAAGTCAGAGCAAGGGGCCAAGAGGCAGATAAGGCAGCCTCTTACATGGGGCCTGGAAGCTACACAGCACGGAGCTCTGCGTTATCATTTTGTTGTTCTGTTCTGGGGAAATTAAAGTGCAGGCCCCAGCTTTTGCATTCACCCTTTCACTGCCAATAAACTGCTCAGAGCATCTTATTAACTGGCTGTGACCTACAGGGTTGAACAGCTGTGTATCGGATTACCATAAAACTGTCTACTTGTCGTTTGGACAAAAAATACAAATTAAAACCTCTTGCCCTCCTAAGAAATCTAGATGTCTCGGGCGTCGGGAGATAGGAATGGTATACACCTGTTACAACGCAATTTTTACTCCGCACTACCACTACAACGCAGGCATTACAACGCATACCGTTACAACGCATTGCGCTGGGGGGCGCTCTAGGATAAGAGGTAAGTTTAATTTACTATCCAACACCTTCCCTAGGGTCCACGGGGACTGGAGTTAGAATAGTAAATTATACTTACCACTATCCAGCACCCCAAAGCGCTATGCGTTGTAACGGTATGCGTTGTAAATACCGCGTTGTAATGGTATGCGGAGTAAAAGTATGCGTTGTAACGTCATACATCCGATAGGAATTCCCCACCCCTGCGTACAATCTATCGGAGAGTCACAGTTGGAGTTTTAAAGTTTAAGGACCTTTCACAGTGTACTTCGAAGAAACCCAGTGGAGCTTAGGTGGTTGGAGAGCCACCCCACCCATAGATACCACAGTACCAGAGTTACCTATCCCAGGGAAGCCGGGTGCATAGGTCTGAAGTGGTGTCGGAAACCGCCGTCGAACCCAATGGAGAACTTCGAAGAAGAGCCGCTGCTGTAAGGAAGAAAAGTGTCCATTGGAATCCAAAGGTGGATTCTTGTTGGAAATTACCTGAAAGCAGAGGGGACAGGGTCTGGGTCTCTTAGGAGAGACCAGGGGCTCGGTAGACGAATGCCCACAGATGTCGGGTGCTTCAGGTGGTTCTGGGCTCTGCAGCAACTGGGACCATGAGACGCTTAGGATGACCAGGAGCCGGATTCGAGCTGTCTCAGGAAGGATGTTGAGTACTGAGAGGTTGGTGCCCGGCAGGAGCACCAACAAGCCTTTGAAACGGCAACCCATGCAGAAGGTCGAAGAAGGTTACGGTTTGGCCCAGCAAGGTTCAGGAGACTCGCCAAACACAGGGGAGTCAGGGCAAGCCTAGAGCAACCAGGGGAGCCCAATAAAAACAAAGTTAAGCACGAAGGGGACCCAGAGGCTGGAGGCACAGGAGTCACGAGGGGACCTCAAGGAGTTTCACAAAGCACCAGCCCACGGAGCACTCGGTGTGAGGAGGCCGGAGTTCATTTTAGGAAAGGGTGCCAGAGGTTGGGGCTACTTGGAGCCCAGTACATTTGTTCTGGTAACGCTAACAAGCATATGCACATGCAAATGAATTCGGTGCACAGGGGTATGAGTATTACAGCCTCCAAGAGGGATTCTGACCTCAGACCTGGTGAGAGGACAGCTCGGACCTCGAAGGACTTGGAAACCCACCTTTTGTGTTGCTGGACCCTTTCGGAGGTCATAGGCACTCAGGAGGAGCAGACCAGTCAATCGCAGTGTGGTGCCTGCCCTTGCTTCAGTTGTCCTTGATGCTCCATAGGTCCTGCACGGAGCCTGTATGGTGCAGGGGCACAGACGATGCTTCAGACTGCGAGGTAGATGAAGTCAGGCCCAAACGAAGTCCAGCAAAGTCCAGAGTGTCCAGCTGGTCGATGTTCAGTGGTGTTTTGTTCAGAAGTGTGTCCACCTCGAATCTAAGGCCCTTCAGCCAGGTAGGCCCTTTTGTTTTTACGGGAGAGGGTTGCACAGATTCAGGGGACCCTCCCAGGGGTGGGTCTGGACAATGAGGAGGCTACTCCCATGTCCTTTGTCCAGTTTCATGCCAAAGCAGGAGCCAACAGCTCCCAGGACTGGTTTGAACTGGACTATGCACAGGGACACCAATTGTGCCCCTCATGCAGACTTTCGGTCGCTGGCAAGCTCACCCACCCAGGCCTAATGCACTAAATCCTGTCTGGGAGGTGGTCACACCTCCCTGTGACAGGATGCTGTTTGGTCTGCCTTCCCGTGCTCCAGCTTGGTTCAGCAGCAGGAGGGCAGAAATGTGTCTCTGGTCGACAGCAGCCCTTTTGGGTTGCCCGGGACTAGAAGGCTGGTACCGTGAACACCAGGGAACTCACAAAGCTTGTTTCTTAGGGATGGTATCAAACTTCCCACACCACTTACCGGTGTGGGAGTATGATTCCACAATGTTTGATACCAAACACAATAGGGTTACTTTTAAGCTGTTTTAGAGTTGGTCATCATTCGGTCGCATAATGCCACTCTATATGTCATGATTGGCTGCAGTACTAATAATCAGGGAGAATGGACTGCGTAGGCTGCAAGGGTGTCCTGCTCATGCAGTGGCACCCTCTCACGTAGAACCAAGCACCCTGCCTTCAGGATTGTCAAGGCCCTTAGATATAGTAAACCTATATCTAAAGTAAGTGGTGCATGTACCATCTTACACAGGCTGCAATAGAAGGCTTACAGGTCCATTTTGCATGACCTCTCATGGGAGGCATAATACATGCTTCAGCCAATGGGAGGTCTCTGGTGTACCTATGCCCTCGGTACATGGGTACCATATACTAGGGACTGACAAGGATACCCCAGTATCCAATCTGGAGTGTACCTAAGTACATGACATAACAGTTTAAGGAGAACGCAGATAGACTGGGGTCCTGATTAGCAGGATCTTAGTCAGACTAGTCAAAGCAGTATCACATGAAGTAAAAAGTGGGGGTAACTATAAGAAGCAGATCCTACTTTCCTACACACCGGATGTTAACGCTGGGCTCCGGGTGTCTGCCAGTCAATCAGGTAGGTCCACGTTCTCCACCCTGAGCAGGCAGCCTCAGTGGGTATGTTCAGGCCTGCCAGCTGGAGCCCTACCTCTGTGAGACTACCATGCTGCTGTTGATCCCAACCTCTCAGGGAGTATAGTCACGCCGTAGCTGGCACACAGATGTCGTGCTGGAGGTCCTGCCAAGTTTGGGTTAGTAGTAGCCAACAGGGCAGATGGCTCAGTAATACAGATTATTCAGCAAGATCGGTTGGCCTAGGCCCAGTAGCACCCCTCTCATTCGTCTTCCCTATTATGCGTACACCATCTTCAGCAGTTGGCCATGCCCCACTGCCGCTCCTGCAGACTAGCCCTTTGAGTTACTCTAGGGTCCAAGTTCAGGATAGGTTCCAGGTTAAGTTTTTCCTCCCCAGGCAAGAGGGCAGCAGATGCCAGGTCAGCACAGCCAGACAGTAGCCCCTTCAGAGTGACAATCCAGCAGTGTGGCAGTCTATTCAGGAGCACAGATGTCCTTCTTCCTGGCGGAGTATCCACAGGCCCAGAAGAGAATTGAAGTAGTGGTGTTTGAGGGGCAGTACTTATACCCAGTGGTGCCTTTGAAGTGAGGGACACATTAAAGACACGCCTTTGAAGTGCACAGATATACTCCCTTCCTGCCCAGGCTTCAGGCTCACTAAAGGGGAGTATGCAGCCCTGTGTGTGTGGACAGGACACAGCCTATTAAAGTGTAAGGGAGGCTGTGCCCAGCTCCTCCCTCCTATCCTGCTAGAGATGGCCCATTGAGGCACACCTACGCTTCCATTGTGTGTGGTTGTCTAGGAGGAATACACAAAGGCCAAATGCTAACTTCCCCTAGTCATGTGATCAGAGGCAGGCACAAAATGGTTAAAGCAAGAAAATACCAACTTTCTAAAAATTGCATTTCCAGAATTGCAGTTTACAATCTGATTCCACCATAAGTTTGGATTTTAAATTGTAATGCCAGAAATAACAGAGTTGAAGGGTGTATCTCAATAAGGTAATCCCAATGTAATCCTATGGGAGAGATAAGCCTTGCAGTAGTGAAAAATGAATTTGAGAGTTTTTCACTACCACGACGTGTAACACGTGAAATTGAATGTCGTCAATTTAAATACATTGCACCCTGCCCTCTGGGTTGTCCAGCACCTACCTTATGGGTGACTTATATGTATAAAAAGGGAAGGGAAGGGTTGGGCCTGGCAAAAGGTTTACTTTTCCAGGTCGACATGGTAGTGTAAACTGCACTCACAGGCTCTGCAAAGGCAGCCCTGAGACCTTATTAGATGGCTACTTAAGTGGGTGGCACAATCAGTTCTGCAGGCTAACTAGTAGTATTTTATTTACAGGCTCTAGGCACATGTAGTGCACTTTACTAGGGACTTGTAAGTACATTAAATATGCCAATTGGGTATAAACCAATGCTACCGTGTTTTAGGGAGAGAGAGCAAATGCACTTTAGCAGTGGTTAGCAGTGGTAAAAGGCTCCGTGTCCTCACGCCAACAAAAACAAATTGAGCTAAAAGTAGAAGCAGGAAGGCCAAATGTTTGGGTGTGATCCTGCAAAAAGTACCATTTCCAACAGCGAGCCTTCTCTTACATGGCTCCTAAAGCATGGAACAACTTTCCACTACACATCAGAGCATCCTCCTCTCTTCTTCTTTTCTATAAGAAGCTGAACACCTGGCTCTTTGAACATTTCCTCTTCTTGCCCTCGGGTGAAGCTCCAACATTTGTGCAGCACCAGGATACCCTTGCGGGTGAAGTGCACTTTACAAATACACATAACATAACATACATGGAATGAGGCAATGAAGGCTCGGGTTGGAGACTTTGGAGAAAGGGGTAATGGAAATCATAAGTACTTGAACACTAGACTGCTTAGCTGGTGTTGGCTTATAGGTTTTATTCACTTCCTGTTTTCAGTACCCTTCCAGATCAGAAGGGGTAGAGTACTGCATTTAAAGGATTAATAAATATGGAAACATTGCCTGGAAACACGTCATTCGTTTTTGTGTCCTACTAGTTCACAACAATGATTGCATCTCATACATGCTTTCGTTTTAATGTTTTTGTTTTCTCACCCTCCTAAGTTACCTTCCTCCTCCCAACTGCTGTTTGTGTGGTTAACTATGATACTGCCAGGTATCCTCTCTTCCCTGTTTGCTTCTTAAGCTCCAGTCTGATCTTGTTTGTGGGCACCCAGGGGCTCCCTGGTATATAAAGGGTATATCACAGTGAAGTAATCAGGGTTCCCAAGGCCTACATGCTCCAAAGATAACCCACTTACACTCAAGAACTGTTGGCACGGAAACTGTAAAAGGCAAAGAACAAGTTTATTAAGACCCCATGGGGTGGTGGTACACTCAAACAGCACCCTTCGGTAATGCAAGAGGTATCACACCGAACACCGGTGTGACCCCGATTTATATACAGTTTTGGGGCAATAAAAGATAGGCGGCACAAGTTAGGACACATTTATGTACATATATGGTCATGTTTTGGAACACTGCCAGCTCATTGGAGAGGGCACAACTCCGCTGGTCAGTTTGGCGCACATTCCTAAAGGCTTACTGGTCAGTTGGGACTGCGCATGTGTAAGTTTGACCAGTACTAAAAATAGCCTGTTGCTGGGCAGACTGAAGTGGTCAGTGAAACGGACAATGGACTAAAGGGCACGCCGGCCACGAGGCCGCTTATGATCTAAGATGGCCGCTGCAGTATTCAAAATGGCGTTCTCGTTTTCAGCCAAGTTAAGGAGGACAACGTGTAGTTTCAGCTAATCGCTAACGCGGCAATGCCAATTACGACAGACGACCCTTTTAGCGTTTAGCTGAACCTACCTCATAATGAACATAATCAGAATGTTCGTCCTCGATGTCAATTAACATTATTTGAGTTACCTCTTTATGAAGCATCACTTTGTCATGGGCAAGAGCTCGTCGTGATGGTATGCAAACTGATAGGCACATAGAACATAAGGCTGGGCCACATTGAATACATAGGCCCATAAAAAACATTGCTCCCACAATTATACATAGAATTGTCAACAGTTTCCAGCCCCAAGTGGCAAGCATGGACCAGAACCATCCTGAAAGTGTCCAGGTTCCATTGTCCGGATGCATCTCAGCTGCGATCTTGTGGAGCTTAGATATCGCATCATAAACAGATGGAGAATTGTCTGGAATGTATACACAACAGCTGCTTCCGATAATTCTACATGCCCCCCCACGATCAGCCAAAACTACGTCCAACACCATCCTGTTTTGAAGCGTAACGATCCTAGAAATCTGTAGTTCCTCGGTAATGTTTCCCAGGGCAATGGCAGTGTCATTCGCTACAGCCTCAACAACACGTGTCAGTCGTCTTATTTTCCGGCTGTTCAGTGCAGCCCCCACAAAGGAGAATAGTCCCAAATTAAAGTCCACATACTGTTGCAAAGCAGTGTCGGTCTGGTCGATGTCATCCAGAACAACAGTTCGCTTAACCCTATTCAGGACGAAATCATGGTATAAAGTGTAATCATTGTGATACATTGGTGGGGCAATGAATACAGGAGGTAGTACAAACGATACATAGCATGTGCCCAACCACCCCAATGGAAGCTGATGGTAACCCTTCGTTCCACAAATAAAGTACGTATTCCGTGATGCAACAAATGAGATGCCATTCGGGCTATCAAAAGTGAGAGTAGTATTACATTCGCTTTTCCCCACTGTAATCGAACCCTTATTTCTGACACATAAATCGGCTTTTGTGGCAATGACATTAATGACATGTGCACTTGATACATTAATATTCCTCTGGTTGCTGTACACACGTGGGGCAGACACGTTATCGGGCCTGTACTCTTCCCATTCAAATCGAGTACCCTCAGCCCGTGGAAACCCATCCTTGTCATGGGAACATACCTTATTCAAACGGAAAAGCACCCCCCCTTTGGTTGGCCATCTCAAAGTAAAGAGGAGGGTGTACCAGGCGTTGCATGATCCATTATGTGAAAACGGGAGTGGAATAAGTGGGGTGCCCCCTCTCTTTTGGTGCCCTGGCAACATCCCGCACACCCAACAGTTTGAGGTATTGGTCATGTTATGTGTGTGGTGAAGAATCTGAATGAAGCTGTTATTTAGATACGTTTGCCTATGACGTTCTTCATGAAAGGGTAATGTAAAGTGAAAGTGTTCAGACGGAGCCGGGGTAGTCGGCAGCAAATGTTCACGTACAGGCACCACAAGTTCAACTACCCAGGCTATAACAGCTATCACCACGATAGTCAGAACAAAAAGAAAGGCACCCAATACTTTTTTATCTCGTGATGTTGTTGATGCCATAGTTCAGAAATGTTCGTGCAAAGTCTCAAATAGCACAAATTGTTCGCAAAGTCTCAGATACACGTGCGTGTATACCTAAAAAAGAAAAATACGGTGCTGAACTCCGAGGTAGCCGTTGTTTTCTTCTCCGGGCCAAGACGGGTGTCGCTACACTGGCAGAACTGATCCCCCCCCCTTGGAATTCCCGGTTTCCGTTTCACAAACCTGGAGCGGTAACCAACCAGTCATAAAAACAAAAATCTTCTTATCGAGGGCGCAAGTTGTAGCGCTCTCGTCCGGCAACAGCGTGGTCCGGGAAGGCTCCCTCTACTTCGGTCGACGTCACAGCTGGGCTCTTTTCTTTATCCAAGATCTCTTTGTAGTCGGTCAGCACAGCAGGAGTCACCAGATCCGGAGAGACACGGCGGCAGTGTGTTGAATGCACCCACCGCTTCCTGTTGGTCACTCGTACAGCGGTTCGGGTTGCAAGGAGGACCTGTTCGGGGCCCTTCCACCTGGGCTCCAGACTGCTTGCTCTCTCAAACGACCGAATCATCACGTGGTCACCAGGGCAGAGATCATGGCCCTCTCCAGTAGAGTTGTCAGGGAGCGCTTCTCGAACCTGTTGATGAATAGAGAGTAAATCACTTGTTAATCGTGCCAAATAGTCGTTCATCATAACACAAGGCACATCATGTATTAGTCGCGGCTTAGGCACCCCCCAGATATTCATGGGGCGCCCAAACACCACCTCATAGGGCGTAAGGCCAGTTCGTGAATGGGGTACTGATCTAAGAGAGAGTAGTGCTAGCGGCAAAGCGTCTGGCCACTTCAACGATGTAGACGCCACAATTTTGGCCAGTTTAAGCTTCAACGTAGCATTGTACCGCTCGACCAGACCTGCTGACTGAGGGTGGAATACAGCGTGGAACTTCTGCTGAATCCCTAACCCCTTCAGTACATATTCCACAATCTTTCCAACAAAATGAGGCCCATTATCGCTCCACAGAAATTTACAAATTCCAAAGCGAGGAAAGAATTCCTTAAGCAACACCTTAGCTGTTGTCAAAGCCGTATTGTCTTTCGTGGGGAAGGCCTCAACCCATTTGCTAAAGGCACATACCACCACTAAGACGTACTTCAGGTTGTTGCAGCGCTCGAGTTGGATGTAATCCATTTGGAGTACCTCAAATGGTGCAGAAGGTGGAACGAACCCTCCTTTCGGAGTATGGGTCCCCTTTCCAGGATTGTGCTGTAAACAAACCAGACAGGTCTGCACTACTCTCTTCGCAGTGTTAGCAATCTCAGGATGTTCCCAAACTCGTGTTAAAAGCCGAGTGATTGCAAGAGCTCCGACATGCGCCAGTCCATGTGTCATCTGGACCATCGCCTGCAAGTAGGCCGCAGGCAATTTCCACTTCTCCATGTCTTTGCTTCGCCAACAACCTTCATCATCTAGTACCCCATCTGCTGCCCATGCCGCAAGTTCAAATTCAGTAGCTGACTTTTGAATATCCAATATTTCTGCTCTAGCATCACTCCATCGCTCAGCCTGCGATTGTATCACGTACATAGGGGAGCTAGTTCGGGACATAGCCGTTTGTCTTGCTATGCTGTCTGCAAAGGCATTTCCTTGGCCCACTTTATCCGTGATCTTTTTGTGGGCACTGCACTTTACTATCGCTACTTTCTTTGGGCCAAGCAGCGCATTTAGGAGATCACGCACTAGCTCTCCGTGCATAATGTGCTCTCCATGTGATGTCAAAAACCCACGTTCTCTCCAGAGTAGCCCGAAGTCATGTGCCACTCCGAAGGCATACCGGCTGTCCGTGTATATGTTCACACATAGACCAGTACTCAATTCGCAGGCTCTTGTTAAGGCTATCAGCTCTGCTGCCTGAGCCGATTTTTGTGGTATCCTAGCTGTTTCTACCACTGTCTTAAGTGTCGTGATCGCATAGGCTGCGGAAGTCGTACCATCTGGCAGCCTTACACACGATCCATCAACCCACAGTTCCCCATCCACATCTGGAAGTGGGACATCCTGTAAATCGACACGACCCTTTGTCTGTTCCTCGGTCAGGAAAACACAATCATGATGTTTTTCTTCCTGACCCTCCTCGGCCGGATAGGGCAATAAAGTGGCAGGGTTCAAAGTAGCGCATCTTTTCAGTGTAATATGTGGCGCCAAAAGTGTCAGCTCATATCCTGTTAGCCGTGCACTCGTAAGGTATTGGGTCTTTGTTTGGTTTAGCAGGGCATCTACTGCATGAGGAACTAACACCAACAGTTTGTGGGATAACACTATTCCCTCACTCTGTCGTATGGCCACTGCTGTTGCTGCTACCGCTCGAAAACACCCAGGCAACCCTCGTGCTACAGGATCCAGAATGGCAGAGAAGTATGCACATGGTCTCTGCTTATCCCCGTGTAATTGCACCAACACTGACAACGCGCACCCATCATTCTCGTGCACGTACAATGTGAAAAGTTTCGTGTAGTCTGGAGTGCCTAACACGGGTGCGGAACAAAGGGCCTGCCTCAACTGTTCAAAAGCCTTCTGACATTCATCTGTCCACTCAAGAGGCATTGGTGTAGCTTTGGACAATAGCGCTAACAAAGGTTTAATGATATGTGAAAACCCCATGATCCATTGTCTACAAAAAGACGTCAACCCTATGAAGGCACGTACATCTCTCTGCGTGCGGGGGACTGGTGTGTCTAAGATTGCTTGGATTCGATCAGATGTTAATGCACGCCCCTCCTTAGACAACAGATGACCAAGGTAGGTCACCTGGGGTCTACAGTATTGGAGCTTCTTTTTCGAAACCTTATGATTGTTCTGTGCCAAAAAAGAAAGCAACGCAATTGTACTTTCTTCACATTGTGCATAAGAGTCAGCAGCAAGCAGAAGGTCATCCACGTACTGGATGAGAGCAACGCCAGACTGCAATTTAAAAGAATCCAGCTGCCTTTTCAAAGCCTGGCTGTAGATGCTCGGGCTTTCCGTATAACCTTGGGGAACACGACAAAATCTATACGATTTATTATTTAGGGTAAAGCCAAACAGGTATCTGCTATCAGGATGAACAGGGTTAGAAAAGAACGCATTCTTTAAATCAATGACGCTAAACGTGGTGGCCGTTGGTGGAACCAAGGTAAGCAAGGTCGTAATATCGGACACCACCGGGTATTGGGGAATGACAATTTTGTTGATCTCTCGCAGATCAATAATAAAGCGATAGATTTTGCCGTCAGTGTCTCTCTTAAGGATCGGAAGAATAGGACTGTTGCAAACATTGTAAGGGACCTCCTCCACAACCCCTGCAGAAATCAAATCCTGAACAATACGTGTCAATGCAATTTCACCTTCTCTCGAGATCTTATATTGTGGCACTCGTGGTAGAGGGGCCCCCTCCTTAACAGTAATGTGTATTGGTGGAATACGCATCTCTCCCACATCCGTATCTGAGGTCGCCCATAACGTATGCGGTAGAGAGGCCAAAGCTGGAACATCTAAGATGGCGTAAAACCTATCGGGGTCAGGATAATTGTCATTCAGGATAACCCGCACTCCCTCAGGGGCGCAACGTATCGTTGCTCGAAAATATTTAAGCAAGTCAATACCCAGGATATTGTCTGGTGTATGGGGCGATAACAAGAATTGACCAAAACTAAAATATTTGTCAAGACATAGTGCTAGGGGTTTGGACAATGGGCTGGGGGAGGGTGTGCCATCAAACCCTACACATTTAATCATTTTGCCAGACAGGGGAGCCCTCGGAACCAAGTTTTTCGACAAAGCGCTACGTGTAGCCCCTGTGTCGACAAGAAATTGATCAGTAGAACCCAGAATACCCGCTGTTACATATGGACCCTGCTGATCTACCGGCACTTCAACTGATTCCTTACCCCATCCTACGCAGTCCTATGCATGCACATAATCCTGGTGTTCCACATTCTCTCCCTCCGAAATCTGATATTGATTCCGCCTATCAAACATATTTCGTTCATCCTGGCCACGGCCCCTCTCCTCAACCCTTCCACGATCACTTCCGCTACCTCTTGCTCCCGTATAACCTCCTCTCGACCTTCCACCTCCTCGACCACGCTGACTACGCTGCTCACGAAGTACCGGACAATCTTCGGCCCAATGCCCAAACTCCTTACAATAAGCGCACTGATCCTCCGCAATGTCCGTACGACCATACGACGTATTTCCTCCACCCCGTCTACCTCTATCATTCCCTCTACCCTGTGGTCCCCGAACCTGCGCCAACATCACCTTCGTTTTCAATTCCTTCGCCTTTTTCTCAACACTTTCTTTAGCCTCCAATTCCTGCCGCTCATAATACTGAGCCATAGTTAACAAGGACGCAGGGGTCGCCGTGGCCCAGGAACTTTCACTCGACTTCAATCGTTTTGCGATCTCCGGTAGGAGATTAGCCACATACTTATCTACAAACAGATGCCGACCCGTATCGTCTGTTAAAGATTGACCACTGTAATCATGGAACGCTTCCTCAAACCGTGTAAAGAAATCTGAGACCGTTTCATCGGATTTTTGCTTGCACGACGTTAGCATGGTCCAATCAATCTTTTTAGAAGGAACAAGCGTCTTTAATTTGATCAAGATAGCCGCCGGAAGATCTAGAATTAACTGACAAGGCTTACATGCCGGTTCCCTATCTAAATCGGCAGCATTTATTTCTTTCCATGTGCCCCCCAATATTGTTTCATCATTATTTTTACGAATTTGCCTCCACATATCAGGTGGTAAAATTAGCCCAAAGAACAAATCTATATCCACAAGAGTCATCACACAAGACGAAATAGCCCCTTCCACCCCTTCATAAAATGCCGCCAGATTTTTCCGAAGATCAGGTAAAGAATTTTTCAATGCCATAACATCTGCTCTATTCCAAGGCGTGTATACCCAGTTATATACAAAATACCCTTTCGCATCTTTTGATAATTTATCATCATCTGTACCTTCCCCTTTAGGTGGAACATACAAGGGCGCAGCTTCACGCATAGGCATAACATGCAACGCAGAACTCTTATCTGAACCACGGAGAGAACACTCCTTAGCCTGCCCGTTATTCTCCAATTCGGACTCCTTTTGCCTCCTTTTCCGCTCCTCCCGCAATCTCGTCGTTTCGTCCCGCAGCTGGATCAGTTGCGTGAATAGGTCGTCAACATCTGCAAGATCAAATACACCTTGAAGCAAATTCTCACGATACACTGACAACGATTTAGGTTCTAACGTGACAGAAAGTTCACGATACGCAGCAACAACTTCGTCTGCCAAACTAGATAAAAAATACATTAATTCAAGATCCGACCACGCCCTTTTCTCCGCAAGCAACTGATCCTGAGAGACGCACTTCTTATTCACTTTACGAGCCCAACTACGTAAATGTGCGGACCTCTCCGCAGTAAACCTGAGAGCGGATACCCCCTTCTGGTTCGACTTATCCTGTCCATCATCCTCCGGATCTGCAGCTGGTGCCGTCGGCGAAACGTACGGAGGCGGTGACCGATCTAGCAATGAAAAATCATCAATTTCATTATTAAGGACAGGATAAAGCGGTCGACGAATAGGAAATTGACCAGTCGTTTGCAATTTACGTTCCCGATCCTCCCTCTCTTTCTTCTCCTGAGCCTCCTTTTCCTCAAGCTGTAAAGCCTTATCCCGAGCAGCCTTGCGCTGCTCTTTGTCCGCCAAGGCAACTTCACGCTTCATACGCTCACGCACCGCTTTCGCCCACATTCGCACACAATCAAACATGTTTTGTCTAGACCTGCGTTGAAACAAACATTGCTCTACAAACTGTACCTTACGTAAATCGAATGACCCATGTAGAGGCCATTGCAATTCAGGATCGGCCGTTGTATACTTATGCCATAATTTGCTGTACATAATAGGGGGAAGGCCTAGTTTGATATACATCTCACGATTTGGTGTTCCCTCTGGGGGAGCCGGCTGTGCTTCCGCTAACCTAATTGTGGCGCCATTTCCAAAGCAGCACATTCCTCGGAGTGTGCTGAAAACAGGCATGTTCAAAAAGTGTCACGAAAACGTGACACCATATAAAATGGCACTTACAGTACTTCACACAGATGTGCCGCTCAGAGGAAAAAAACAAAGTTAGAGAAACATCTCTACATGCCTGCCTATGTGAAGTGCACTACACATATAAGTTCAAAATCACAAATTCACAAACGTTAGCTAACTCAAATCAAAACGTAGATCGTAGGACTTCGGCAAGCGTCCGAGGACTACCTTACCGATCACAAATCATAGAACTTCAGTAAGCGTCCAAAGACTACCTTACCGAACACAAATCTTACCCAAATTCTCAAATGTCCAGATTCCAACTGCCAAGGTCTTGTAAGCCAAATCAGCCAAACGGCACTTTCTCAGCAACGCAGACACTCAAAAACTCAGTCGGAGACCGGCGCCACCTGGAAGGTCAGATCGGAAGGAAAGGAAGAAACACCGTGGCAGCCAAGACTCGGGTCACTCGTGGCAGCGCGCGTCCATGGCGAGTTTCCAAGCCTTCGTCACGACCTCTCCTTCGGGCATCCGAGTCGCCGATGAGTCCCTTCGTGGTCCCTTCGTGGTCGCCAATTTGAAGTAATCAGGGTTCCCAAGGCCTACATGCTCCAAAGATAACCCACTTACACTCAAGAACTGTTGGCACGGAAACTGTAAAAGGCAAAGAACAAGTTTATTAAGACCCCATGGGGTGGTGGTACAATCAAACAGCACCCTTCGGTAATGCAAGAGGTATCACACCGAACACCGGTGTGACCCCTATTTATATACAGTTTTGGGGCAATAAAAGATAGGCGGCAAAAGTTAGGACACATTTATGTACATATATGGTCATGTTTTGGAACACTGCCAGCTCATTGGAGGGGGCACAACTCCGCTGGTCAGTTTGGCGCACATTCCTAAAGGCTTACTGGTCAGTTGGGACTGCGCATGTGTAAGTTTGACCAGTACTAAAAATAGCCTGTTGCTGGGCAGACTGAAGTGGTCAGTGAAACGGACAATGGACTAAAGGGCACGCCGGCCACGAGGCCGCTTATGATCTAAGATGGCCGCTGCAGTATTCAAAATGGCGTTCTCGTTTTCAGCCAAGTTAAGGAGGACAACGTGTAGTTTCAGCTAATCGCTAACGCGGCAATGCCAATTACGACAACAGCATCATCTGTCATCAAAACCAGTAAACCTGAGTCTTGCTTGTACTAACGCTGTATTTCACCAAACAATACTCCATACTTACCTGTGGTTTCCTGCTTCACTAGAACAGATCCTGCAAATTTGCAAGAACCTGCTTTTGCTATTGCTTCCGACCCATTTAGAGTCTACATCTAGAGTGAAAGCTAGTCCAGTATTCCACTCTCTCTCTCCATCTTGCCCGTTCATCTCCAGATCACTACAGTGAGTGAGAGTCCCCCATTCTTCGCTTGTACAGTAGTTCAGGGATGGAGAGGGCTTTCAGCAGGTCTTCCCACCAGGAACGCGATACAAACAAACAGAGGCAAAAGAATTACAGTTAAATGTACGTTTCTTCACAACCTGCCAATTATTAGAGCCCTTTTATAATTATATTGCATACATGATGCGTCGTATTATCAGCATGCAAATCACAGACAGAGCATTTTTCGTCGCCCTAACCGACCTCATATTTCTCACCCAAAAGAGTCCTCTCATAGATCTATTTTGTGCTGTTTGTAAGCTTAATATTGGTGATGATTAGCCATCAGAAGTAATCTGTGTCATTTTCCCATGAGATATAACTTCTTGAAAGAAACTTCCTTTGAAGTATTTTTGTCATTCGAAGGCAATAAACTATTAGGCAGCTGCGAGCAACTACCATGTTAAGCCCAGTTTTTTTTATTATGTTAGGTTTTTTATTGTTGCTGTGGGCTCTTCTTTATGCTGTGGCTTGAAGGCTGCTAAGCATGCCTCAACCCCTTGTGTTTTTTAAAATAGTATACCTTTGTCTCCTCTCCTCTCCTCTTTCTAGCACTGTAAATCTTTAATGATTCCATATCAGGGCACTAGGCTGTCATGTAACACTGTCAAAATAACAAAACTCCCCCATGTAACACAGCAGTACTAGTGTATTCCAGTTAGTTGTTCCAAGAGCATATGCCCAATACATTTTAACTGAGAATGTAGTTGACTGGATCTCAGTGACTTTGTTAGTATTCTTGTTCACATTTAAACCCTTCAAGGCACAGATCTCTGACAAGCTTGCTATCCCCACAGCCCTGTAGAACATTCTTGGATAGAGCCAGAAGACGGTGCTGGAATTTCTTTTAGGTGGACATGCCTGAAATAGATGGTGGGAAATGAAGTTGAAAGGGTGTAAAAGTTAATTGGACACATAGGATGCTCTTAATCACCTTAGGTTTAAGCTTGCTAAGGACTATGGAAGAATTATAGTATACACACAAATGATGAATGGCTGAATTATTCTTAGCCACTGGTAATTACTCAGGGCCACATCCCAATCCATTGGTATTTTGCACATCATGTCACCTCAGTTTGGACCTGAGTATATTCAAACCCGTCTTGACCCTGCTCCAATCGTAACAGTCCAACCCGAACTGCCAAGCCAGGTCCTCTCTGGACCGGCACACAAGCAACCCAGAGCAGGTTTTGCCCTGCCAGGTACAGCTTGGTTCCAGTAATACTGTGTGCACATCACCCATGTCTGGGCATACCATGCCACTTAAGACGACACACTAAAGTATTCTAAAAAGTGATCGATGGAATGCTTAAATTAATTTCAACCACTAATAATAACTTGGGGCCGCATCCCAATCCATTGTTATTTTGCATTCCATGCCACCTCAGTTTGGACCCAGCTATATGAAAATCCAATCGAAATAGTCCACCCCCCCCCCAACTGCCAAGCCAGGCCCCCCAAAACTGGTACACAAGCAACCCAGGACCACTTTCACCCTAATTATGGGGTACAGCTAAGTTACAGTGACACAGTGTGCAATGGAGGAAGAATTATAGCACCACTTGGCCCTGGAACTATGTTATATTATAGTAAGGATTTTAAAATATAGTAAAAACTACTGTGTTTAGTGTGGAAATGTTTGAAGTACTGGAGTAGGATTGCCTTAGTTCTCTTTTATAAAACCCTTGCATGACCTAGGGGCACTTCAAAAAACAACTTGGATGCAGAATGACTTGGAAGACTCCATGCCTGCTGCAAGAAGATTTTCTACTGTCAGTCAGAGGAATATTAAAAAAGCTTTTTAATTTCTTCGTGTTTAATGTTACCTTTTAAGACTTGATTCCAATCTGGGGACACAGATTCAAGATCTATTGCTATTTTAATATTTATTCGGTTGTTGGCTGCCTGCTGCACATATCTGATTCAACATGTCCATATTCTAAGTAGCTGAAAAGGTCCTGCAGCCTAAAGTAGGTGCTGATCACAGAAATCCATAAGAATGAGGCCACAGAAGGAAATTGACTGGATCATTGTTTGATTGCCTTGTCAGAGGGCCTCTGATTCTTGGAAGGAGAAAGATTGAGGGAACAATCCCAAAAAGTCCAGATGTGACATCGTGGAGTTTGTGTCTCCAGGCCAAGATTGCCATATAAAAACAATTATTTTAAGTATCTGGTTATCTGATCAGAAGGCCAGCATAAAAACTACACACCTGGATATGTAATATGTAATGTAATATAACTCATAAAGCACAGTCTCCTGCCCTGGGGCGTCTTGGGGCTATCGAAATTCTGATTAGACTAAGAGAGTAATTTACTTGGAATAGACCGAAATGCTGAGAAAAAGACTTCTATTCCTGATTGAAAAGGCAGGTTTTTAAGGCTTTTCTAAAGGAGAGTAAGGAGGGGGCAGTTTTTAATGCTAATGGGAGATTGTTCCAAAGTATAGCAGTGTCCCAAAAAAAGGTTTTTCCACCCCAATTATCTTTTCTGAAAGAGGGGACGATCAGGTTCCTTGCATGGCCTGATTGGAGCATCCTTACTGGAACATGCCATTTTAGTTTATTTTTTAAATGGTCTGGCCCAAGTCCATGCAAGGCTTTATAGGCCAAGCACAGAGCCTTAAAGCTGCATCTTTGTTTGACTGGCAGCCAATGCAGTTTCCTAATTGCTTCCCTTGTTGACTCATGTTTCGGAATTTTACAAAGGAAGCAAGCTGCTGTGTTTTGCAATACCTGAAGCTTCTTAACGAGTCCTACTGCAAGCGTGAGGTACATTTTATTGCAGTAATTAATCCTCGTTAGAATTAGTGCCATTGTTACTGTTTTGAGCAGTTCAGGGGGCACATTTAAAAAAAAATTTTATTAACCTTAGCGAGGAAAAGGCCACTGAGGTTATTTTATTTACTTGGTCCCTAAACTTTAGTTCCTTGTCTACCACAAATCCTACATTTTTGACTTTGTTTGAAGGTTCGGGTAGAGCGTCCATCCCGGAGGCCACCTGTCTGGTGTCCAGAGGGAAGGGTTCTTACCAAAAATGTTGACCTCCATTTTATTGGCATTCAGTTTGAGACAGGTACAAACCATCCAGAGGCTCACCTGACTCATAAAAGTGCTGAAATTTGCCCCCAAGTTGGTTTTCGCTTTGGTCAATGATACCAAGATTTGGGTATCATCGACGTATGAGACCAGGGAGAAGCCCGCTTTTTGATGATGCCAGCTAAGGGGGTAACATAAAGAGTGAATAAAGTTGGGCATAGTGTTGAGCCCTGTGCGACTCCAAAGGGCAAAGAAAAAGCTTTTGGAGGTAAACTGTCCCAACTCCACATTATTTTGTCTATTTGCCAGAAAAGATTGCACGAGGTCGAAGGCAGTACCTTATTTCTCAGGCATACTCATACGGTCAGCCAAGATCTCATGACTGACCTTATCAAAAGCTGCAGAAAGATCTAAAAGGATAAATGCAGCTGCCCCCCCCCCATTCAATACTTCTTGTATTTCTACTGTGGCTATCACCAGAGCCGATTCTGTGCTGCGATCCTTTCTAAAACCGTGTTGGGTATCATCCAGCCAGAAATGTTCCTCGAAGTATTCATATAGTTGTTGCTTCATTATTTTTTCTACCAACTTGGTGGAGAAAGTCTGGATATTGGCCGATAGTTATTTGGATCTTGGGCATTCATGTTATAATTTTTTAATAAACGGAGAATTGAGGCTTGTTTCCAGACAGAAGGAAAGTACCCATTTGCAAACATATTCTCAAAGATTTGCCCAAGATTTTATGCAACTTGAGCAGGGATCATATGCATAATGTTGGGGGGCGGACATAAGTCTTGTGGTGCGCCTGATTTGATGAGCCCAATAGATTTTATAAGTTGTTCTTCTGATGGAACCTTAAAACATGAGAGACTGACTTTATCCAACGGGCCAGTTGAAACATGTCCCTCCTAAAGATTACTTGCTCTATGTGTAGTGCATTTGTCAAAGATATTTTCTACTTTCTCCTGAAAAAAACTCCCAGAGTATTACAAAAATCTTGATTAGTTCCTGCATTATTCAAACTAGCTGATATTATTCGTTTTTTAATTACTGAGAAAAGAGTTTTGTTAGCATCAGATGCAGATTTTATGAGGCTGGAATAGTATTCTGTGTGTTCTTTGATAATTCTTTTTGTGTTTGCCAAGTTTAGTTTTATATATATTTTTTTATCCATATCATATTTTTTTCTCCATTTTTGTTCTTGTCACCGACATTCCTATCTTGGTTGTCTGAGTTTTTCGTTGTACCCGGGTTGAGATTTTTGTTACAGGTAGTTTTTTGAGTTTTTGGAGCAACCAGGTTGAGTGCAGAATTCAACCAAGATGTAAAATTCTCTGCACTATCCTCCAGGTTTTCCCCTGGTTGCCAGGGGGGTACAACTCTGATGGCCTCTTCCTGGGTATCTGGCTGAATTTTGTCCCAGGCTCTACTTAAGATCAGTTGGGTGTAATTTTCTGGTAATAATTGATTTTTTTGTCAATATTTGCCTGGTCTACATGGTGAAGTCTGTTAAACAGGTGGCCTTAACATTTGGTGGACAAGACCAGCCGAATTGCAACCTTGTAGATCTAGAAAGCATGAGTCCACCACACAGGATTTCCATTCGACCTGCCTGTAACCCCGCTATGGCTTGGCTATCATAGTAATGCATATTTTGATAGAATTGATTTGCCTCTGGGGGAAGGCTGCCTGATACACAAAACTGCTGCAGTTTGCTTGGATGCAAAGAGCATGGAAATGTTCTGGAACCTAGTAGTGGTTCTGAGATTGAACAAAGTGCCTTGTGGAGTGCCAAATTTCATTGACTCTATTAAATCTTCTAACTTGCACAAACATCTTCATTTAGCATGGGTTAAATAGATAATGTAAATGTTAATTATTGAGCCAGTATGAAGTAACCTCAGGAATCTCCTTTGCTTTTTCAGGGTTTGGTCCACATCTGGTTGACCTAATTATGCTTTTGATGGTTTTCAAACTAAAGAACACTACAAGTAGAACTATAACTGGTTATTTCTATGATTCTGTGTGGTTAAAATATCAGTATAACATCCCTGCAGCCTTTGTTTATTTCAGTTATTACCTACTCTAGTGGGTAGTTATAGTTAGGACCTCATTGCCATAGGGTAAGTGTTTTTTGTTTTGCCAATAACTTTGGCATCGTTTGACGAATCCTCACAATATTTTCAAAACTAGTTTGCCATTCACTTCAGCTGCCATCCTAGTAGTTTCGGTGTGATCCGTTAAGCAGGAGCTGAGAAAAAGGGGGTCTCCCAAAACATGTTTTCCCCATGTAATTTCCCATAGTGACTTTAGACACAGCTACTATCCGAACCGCTGAACGGAATTACACCAAATTTGGCAGAAAGGTAGATTTTGTTCCAGAAAAGTGTAAATTTGTATATATATAGATGCAAATCCTCCACGGATGCTCCTCGTATTCATTAATCCATGCACCAACAGCAATGCCATTATTGGCTCACCGCAACCTGAGAGGAAAGTTGCAGCCGCCATTTTGTTAATCAGGTTTCGGCTCTCTGTGGGGAAAATAAAGTTAAAAAGTGATAGAAGGGGTCAGGGTGGAGATAGCCTGACCCCATGGGACTAATGGAGGGGTCTGTGAGGGACCACTCATGGATAAGAAATTGATCCAAAACCTTTTTTTATTTACCACGCCAGGAGTCACGGATCCTCACTGATTTGGATGGATTCATGGAGGATCCAGGGATCCTGACCCTACTTTGAAAAAAAATATATGCTCACTCACAGAGGGAAACAACCTTTACAACGCATCATTTATAGCGCATGTGTTTACTACACAATTTGTTACAACGATACGTTGTTGCATCACATGCCATTACAACGCAAGTTGTTACAACGACTTGCGCTAGGGGGAGGAATGTGTTGGATTTGTTAGATTTTCAGTCCAACACCTTCCCTACAGTTGCACACAATGGAGTTGGAATAGTAAATTATACTATTTCAAACTACAGTGACCCCCTACCGCAAGTAGCTGTAACGACTTTCGTTGGAATGCCATGGGATGTAACAACACATCGTTGTAACAACTTGCTTTGTAAAGGGTGCTATTCCTCTCAGATGCACACACTGACTTACACAATCACTCACTCACACACCCACACAACCACCCACTCACACAGCCATACAGCTACTCATAACCCACTCATGTACCCACAATACTACTGATATACCTACTCACAAACTCACTCACCCACTCAGACACATAAAACCACGTAAACACTCACACAACCACTTAAACACTCACACACCTACTCAACCACCTATGCAGCCACAAACACACCCTCAAAACAACCCACTCACAAACCAACACAGAGGTTACACACACCCACTTGCATACCCTCATAACTCACACACCCACTCATGCGCCCATAAGGCAACTCACACACCCACTCACATACCTTCAAAACCATTGACACAGCCACTCACAGGCTAACACAGCGTTCACACCCCCACACCTACACAACTACTAACATACCCACTCACACACCCATACAGCAAATCACACACCCACTCACAGTCCCTCAAAACCACTCACACACCCACTCACTGACCATATAGCTTTCACACACCTAAACAGCCAATCCCACACCCACTCACAGACCCACACAGTCAGTCACTCATACACTCACACTCCCACTTACACATCCACACACCCAGGTTGCAGGGACGTTATAATTAGGAAATAGCATTAAAAAATCTTAGAAATTCACTAAAAAAACAAAGGTTGCACGGACGTTCTAGTTAGGCTCAGATTTTACTCGTACAAAACCATTAAAATTTAACAGTTAGAGTTATCTCAAGAAACTATAACTCATGCTCCAAGGTAACTGTATTTCATGCCCTCCCCATGCCCTGCTCATTACCACACATATTTCTAATCAGTCATTACATCTTCTGTGCCATCATTGATAATATCTCTGCAACATTTGCTGTAAAATCATTGATGATAAAACTGTGTATGGGGAGGGCACGAGTTATAGTGAGATGTCATCAGTGATGTCATAGAACATGTCATAAGTGATGTAATTAATATGTGAAGTCATAAGTAGTGCATGGTGGGGGCACAACTTTTGGTTAGCTTTGCTATAACTATAACTGGTGAATTTCAGTGTTTTTTTTCAAAAAGTTAATGCTGTTACTGGCATATTAATCTAACTATAACTTTCCTTTATCCTTTGGTTTTTGCAGTGGATTTCATTTTTGTTTTAAAAAACAGAACTTTTTATCACACCTAACTATAACTTTAATTTAACCTTTTGGTTTTCTCAGTAAATGTATAGTTTTTTAAAATGTAATTTAATATTAGCATATGTAAAGCCAGCCTGGTTGGCCACAGTACCTTATGCCTATTAGGCCTTGGGGCCCCTCATATGCTGGGCCATTTGTTTTTTAATCAAATGGGAGGGGGCTGCGTGCCCCCCTCACCAAGTCTTATTAGGCCCTAGGGACCTCATCCCCAGGGCCTTTTTTTTAATGAAAGAGGTTGGGGGCCTCAGGCCCCCATCCCTGACCCTTATTAGGCCCTTGCAAGAATTTGTCGATAGAGTCCTCCTCCGATAGTTGCTCTTGGCTCGTGTAAAGCAACGAGAAATAGCGTGCAAACTCAGTAGCCTCCGTCTCAAGGGATGAGCATAAGGCCCCACCATCTTTGGAAGCACTGGGACACTGGTAGGGGACCTTCCTGCTTGGCTAACCTATGGAGCACTTTTTTAGATTTATCACCCCATTGGTAGATTCGATACTGCAATGCCAGCCAAATTCCCTTGGCCTCGCCCATAAGAAGGCGCTGAAGGGACTACTGCGCCTGCAATGAGGCACGTTTGAGAGCCGGTCTGGGTCTTTGAGGCTCTGTGCCTCCTGGGCTCTCTGGTGGTCCTCCAACTCTAGTAATTGCGCCAATTGTTTATGTTTAGTTATGGCGCAGAAACTGATGTCTACCCCACGGATAGTAGGGTTCATGGCTTCCCATAGAGTACACTTAGAAGGAGTATGTACAAGCAGTGGTAGAAGTCGGCGGGGACGGAAGGGCACGGCGTGCCCCTACTTATTTAAATTAACACAGTCCGTTCCCCTACTTCTGTATTTAAAAAATGCGTCCCAGAATGGCAGGAATGATTGTGTGATCGTCCTGTGTGTTGCACATTAAGGAAGGCATCTACAGTTGCCTCCTCCCCCTTCCCCTCCGTGTCTTGGGGCATTGGTCTGCATTCAACACTGTGGGAACAATCAATCATCATGCGAAAAACGACAACCTTTAGTGGCCCTGCTGCTAGAGTGTGAGGTGTGATTTACACCTCATTTAGTGATAGCCTCAGATTGGGAAGGCGATCAGTCGGGCTTTGTGCGACGGGCCGGTGCTTCAGAGGCACCTATGGGCCGTTTTTTTGAGCCTCTGTAAACTGTCTGCACCGGGCCAGTTTAATGAGGCGCCAGCATCCCGGGCTCTCTCCTGACCCTCTGTACTTTGAAGCTGGGAGCTTGGTGTTGCTCTGGCCTTTGGGGCATTCTGGTCTGGGCCCCTGCCTCGTGGGGCCTGCCTGGCCAGAAGCAGTGTCAGCCCCTGCCGGGCCATCACCTTCAGGTTATGGTGGCAATGGGGAGGGTGTGAATAGGCATGGGCCTACATGCCGAGGCTGAAAGGAGAGGTCATTTTATGGCCATTGTGGATTCTCACTCCAGTCTATGGTGGGCTGGCAGGGGGTAAGGGAAGCGACCTCCCAAGAGGCCAGGTGTTGCCATCTCAGCCCCAGTGTCTTTTAGGCCTTGTTGCTGGGTGCAGGGTTTAAATGACTGGATATGACATTAAGATTAATCCTGAATCGCTGCACAAAATGTGTGCCTAGAAAAGTACACAAAGCACTGACTGGAAAGGTGTCAGTGATGTAAAATAGCATTTACAACAATAGTTAAGTGAACACTGCAGTACATGCTCCCATGTTGTCAGACAGAAAGGATGTTATACAGCTACAGAAAGGGGTTCCTGAACCAGTGTGTTTTAGAAGATATTTGATGCACACAAAAGAGGGGTGTTCCTTACTTTATCGGAGTTGCCTGCGAAAGGTCTGTGTAATTTGCACTTCGTGAAAAGTGGGCTACAGGTTTTTTTTAGTTTATTGTTATTCTTTTAGGATTGCGGGCCTCAGGAACGTGCAGGCATCTCTGCTTCATGCACAGGCACTTTTAACATGAGCTGCCTGCTTTGGGGCCACTGCAATTATGCAGCAATGGAGGACAAAATGATGCTGCAGTGTTGGCTAAATTATGCAGCAAAGAAAGGCTGCTGCCTAATGTGAGGTACATTTTCTGATACTTTATTATTTTGACTTTTTTACACATCCCACAGTCTCTGCAAAGCTTTTGCCTCAATAATACCAGTTTAACATACAAGTGCAGCAGTGGGAACGGTGACCAGCCAACCTTTGTAAAGGGCTTTCTACTTCACAGCAACACAAGTCACGTGTTTTGATCCATTTGAGCTACATACAATTTTTTTGTTAAAACCATCAGATTATGCGGCCGATGATGTATTAAGTGGAAAATATGGCAGAGCCATAATTATGTGGAAAAGATTAGTAAATTAGGATATTTTGCCATTCATGTTTGACCTTCCTCATGCTGTCTCTGTTGGTAGGCATTTCTCGACACCTACAGTGCTTTTGAAGAGACAAAGTATGAAGGTGTCTAATAGTGATTGCAGAGGATAGTAGTCTCAAGGGGAGAAAATAACTGATTGAGATAATCAGAGGAACACTACCAATTTCTGACTCTACCACTGTTTGAGTCTCATAATTTCTGAATTGATGCATTTGCAATTCTCATTGCTAACTAACTTGAGTAGAAATTACACAAACTACTAATATATTAATTGTACCTAATTCATCTGATAATGCTAAAAGCCTCTACAAAACCAACAGGTCTAGGTTGTTTTAGGTGTATATATTCATTTTTGATTGCTATTTCTAGATACAATAACAGGAAACAAGAAGGCATTTAATGCTGGCTTCATTACATGTTGCGTGAAGCACATAAAAAATGTAGGACTACAATTTTGCATTGACCGAGGGGCACTGAATGATGTACTCAACAGTGCTCCCCAACATGTAGGCCCTCCTGTCATAGAATTTACTCCCAAATTTTATGTTCACAAATGGTTAGGAAAAGGGAAGAGAAGTGCTGATGAAAGAAACCGCATGGCTCGGAGACAACGGCACCTGGTTCCTTTTATAAGCGTATTTGGGACATTCTGTGATTGAAAATGTATCCCACGTTGTAAATGTATTTTAATGTAATTAACTAATATATTAAATCTCAAATAAATGTGTATCCATTGGTTTGGATGCCAAACATACTAAAAACGGGTATGTTTTGCTCTTTTTAGCCTCACTTCTGACTCCTCCCACTGATCCAATCCTCTAGTTATTCCCGCCTCCTGATGCTCCACCCACAGTTCCCCTACTTTTTTCTCCCCACTACGACCACTGTGTACAAGATAGTCCGAAACCGGTAGAGACAGCGTCTCCAGATACTCTGCATCACGTAGGTCCCCAGGAGACATCCTCCATCTGAATGGGGGCTAATCAGAGTGTACCCGGAGCTGGCACTGCACTGGGGAGGGATCAGAGAGACATCTAGGAAGGTGTGACACATTGGAGATCTGATGGACATATACGCGTGGGACAAATATGTAGTCCAAACGGGACAGAGATTTATGAACAGCGGACATATATGTAACGACTGGCTCGGAGGGATGATACTCACGCCAAACGTCTGACCAGCCCTGTGTAGTTGCCAATGAATTAAGTTTGTATCTGTCACCTGGGAGTTCTTGCCCTGATGTACGAGCTCTATCCTTTACTGTCATGGTGTCATTCCAGTCTCCTCCCAGAAATGTCAAGTCGTCAGAGTTTTCTCCCCACAGACAAATTAGTCGTTCGACGAAGGTGGCGCCCAAAGGTTGGGGGGGGGGGCATAGATGCTCCCTAGGGTTAGCCATTCTCCATAAAGTGTCCCCGACAACAAGACATAGCAACCGCTGGGATCCAGCCAGTGTTTGGTGTTTACAAAGGGGATTCGGCTGTGGATAAGAATAGAAGTCCCACGAGATCCCCTGGTGAACCCTGCATTATATACAGTGTTGTATCTAAACATGGAGAGACAGGGAGCTTTAGTGCCCATCAAATATGCCTCTTGCAGAAAGTGAATGCTGGTCCCATAACGTTTGGCTTGGCATAGAATGGCGCCCCTCTTTACTTTATTAAGTAGACCCCTGACATTCCACAAGACTATGGTCAAATCCCCGTTTAGTTGTCCTCTACCCCCAAGACCTGCATGTGCTAGGATCGAAACAATGGGATCAGGACGTAAACTCTGCACGGGTAAAAAAACAAAAATAAATGCAAAAATAATACCTTAAAAAAAACGCTCCCCCCACCCGATACTGCCTGCAACTTGGAGCATCTGTTTACTGGAGGATACCCTCAGGCCCCCAACAGAGGGACCCAGGGCGCCTTCACCAAAGGTACCCTGAACGCCCATATAACTTTAATCAACAATGAAAGGTGTCCGGGCGGGATGGAATCTGTGGCCGAACCGCCACGCCATCTTGAAGTCTATGCAGAGCAAGCGAACTGAAAAACCAACATCAGAGGTGAACCTGATTCCTTAGAGCAGTTATGTGCACAGTTAGTATTAGGATGCTTCTTCCGGATCCGATGTGCACCGGGCTGAGCCTGATCTGTATTGGTGTTTGGATTTGTTTCTCCTCGGACTATTCCCATGTGGGTCTTGAGATGAATCTGACTCCATTGGCGGTGGGGTGTGCGATTTTTGATGCCTTCTTTCCTCAGTCCAGGCAAAAACCGCCTCCGGTGTGTCGAAAAAGTAGGATTTGGAATTATATATGACTCTCATTCGGGCCGGGTAAAGAAGCATGTATTGTATGTTCAAGGCTTGTAATCTGCGCTTCGCCTCCATGTATGACTGGCGCTGCTGTTGTACCAGTCGGGTATAATTCGGAAATGTAGTTATATGCTTGGAATCATGTTTGAGTTTGTCTTTTTGAGTCCTGGCAAATTGCAAAATGGAGTCACTGTCCTCATAATTGAGGAGTTTTGCAATCACGGGTCTTGGACTTTCCCCCGGGGGTGTTTTTTAGTTAATGCACGATGTGCCCTTTCAACAACGAAGCAAGCGGAAAATGTATCTGCTGGCATGAGGTTCATCAGCCATTGGGTGAGGAAATGGGTCATGGATGATCCCTCACAGCCCTCCGGGAAGCCAACAAAGTGCAAGATGTTGCATTGTGCGGGTCCTTCTCCGTCTTCGACCCGAAAGGCCAAATCCCATGTCAGCACTGTCTGCCTATTGACCTTCTGTTGTAGGACGGGCAGAGAGTTCTCTACTGTTGACACACGCGTCTCTGCCTAATTGATGTGGTCGACTGCTTTACGAAGATCCTGACGCAGAAAAGAGACCTCCGCGCCCACCGCACCAATTTTGGTGTCCAGCGTGTTCTGTTCTTCAGTGATGGCCACCAGGAGAGCTGCATTATCCGGCATTGAGCCACTCTAGTCACTCCCGGCGACCCGAGTGGTGTATTGATCAAGGGTGCTCTGTTTGGTACCGGCTGTACCTGGTTTGTCCTTGTCCATGGTGGCGAGTGATCCGATTGCTATGTTAAATCATGGATCTTTTTGCTGGAGCAAGGAAGGGAAGTGTGTTCCTCGTCGTGTCTCTGAGCCCCCGGCTGCCTGGTAGGTCTCTGTATTTCCGGGGGGAGCATGGTAGGCCAGGTCTCATGGAATCCAACTAGCCTGGGACCACAAGCCGCACCAAGCCTAGCCCACTCGCTTTGGCAGCCCCTGACTGCTGGCCAAGTCGGACCTACTTTAGGGACCAGACTCGCTGGACCCCCGAGCCACTATGCACCCCTAGATCATCCCAGCACGTCACCTCCACCCTACAGAACGGCTACTGTATTGTTCACCCTCTGGCCCTGTCGCCGAGTTGCAGGCACCAGGCAAGGTCGCCACCAGTGGGGATTTATCGATGAGGTAATTCACAAAATAGAAGAGTGGGAGGTGCACAACACGATTGAATGCGGTTTAAATGCTTGTTTGAAACAGGGATGGGTGCACTCCAGGGTGGCGTTTCCGTCAAGCGCCTAGAGATATGAAACTTATAAGTGTACGCAAAGATTTGCATGTACATCCCCTGTAGGAGGCACTCCTTAAATGTTCATCAAAATGATTCCAAAGTTCAAAGAAATAATGTAGATTTATTAGTCAATCTTCATTCATAGAGGTTTGTTTTCCAATGATATTGTCATCATATCACTGCAGTAAGTAAACAGTGTAGCATATACATGGTAAGCGCAAACTCCAATGCATTTCGGGCTGCACGACCTTTGTCAAGGAGAGCTGGAAAAAAGAAGAAACAAGCCCATGTCAGGGAAGGGGGGGAGATGTGTGGAAACACTAATAGCGGGTGATTATTTTTAAAGTGCCGATCAATATAGTGATGGGGTCGTATCCCGAGCTTAAAAAGATGGGGTTGTGTCCTGAGATTAAAACAAGTGGGGTGTGCGACATGCGAGTCGATAGATATGTGCACGGAGAGTTGGCCGGATGAACACAAGTAAACAACACTAAGCCGCCGGTGTTGGAGGCCGTGGGTTGACGTGGTGAAGTAAATTGACAGCGGTGAACTGGGCGGGTAAAAGGTTAGGAAGTCGCAGGTTCCCTGGCTAGAACCTGCATACAGTTACAACACTTACTTCATGGCAGTAGCCGTGTGGGTTGCTGCGTCAATGCGGGGGTCCGAGTATTGAGAATCAATTCGCGCGGCCAGCGTGAGGGTGTGTAAATAAAAGGAAAGTGGCTGGCTGGAAGTAAAGAAAGGACTGAGTGGAAAGTGAACGCGGGGGCCATCTTGGAGTGGGTTAAGAGGGTAAAGGAAGGACTAGGTGGAAAGTAAAGCACGGGGGTAATCTTAGAATGGGTTAAGAAAGTCCAAAGTGTACAAGGAATAAAGAGCAATGCGTTTATAGATAACAATTAACAATTAAAGATAACAGCTGTATTCAACACGATCATTCAATCCATGTGGTTTGAGTGTCTGCAAGCGGTATATCCATTCCAGTTCTTTTTTGAGTAGAAATTTGCGATTGTCTATGCCTTCAGTGCGGGTAATGGTTTCCAATACTGTAAATTGAAGTTGTGCTATGGTGTGGTGAAACTCGTGGAAGTGCATGGCAACGTTTGATTTTTCTTGCTTGGTGCGAATGTTGGATTTGTGTTCGTTTATGCGAACCTTAATTTTCCTTTCGGTTTTGCCGACATACATTTTTCTGCAGGGGCATTTCAAAGCGTAGATAAGGTTCATGGAATCACATGTAGCGTTTACTTGTAATTTAATGGGGTGGCCTTTCATAGGATGTTTAATGTTGTTGCCTCTAATGATACAATTACAGTTGCTACAGTTTAAGCATAGTTGGGTTCCTTTATAGTTCTGACTGGTCGGTGTTTGGGTAGAAAGAATTTCTTTGATGTTCTTGCCGCGGGTGTGGGCGAACAGTGGAGGAGTGTGAAAAATGTCCCGAAAATCTGGTTCCAGTTGTAGGATAGGCCAATGGTTGAGGATAATTTTCTTAAATTTATTACTGGCCGTGGAAAATTTGGATACCAGGACCATGCGTTCGTTGGGCTGTTTTGAACTTTTTGAGAGGCTTTGTAGTCTAGTGATGTTGGCTACTCGTGTTTCTGCTTCATTGAGGATGGTTTCAGGGTAGCCTCTATCTAAGAAGCGTTGATGCATTTCCTTAATGCGAGAGTTGTAACTCTGTTCATCCGATACAATCCGTTTGACGCGTAGCATTTGCGAAAAGGGCAAATGCTTCTTTAGTGATCCCTGGTGGAAGCTAGTGAAATGTAATGTGTTATTGCGGTCGGTGGTTTTTCGATGTAGATCGGTTGTGATTCCTTTTTCAGTGATCTTGATGAGAACATCGAGAAATGAAATTTCTGTGTCGCTTATTTGCCATGAGAGCCTGATACGTTCATCTTTGGTTTTTGATTGATGTGGCGTTTAGAGAGGTATAACAATTGTTTAAGGCATTGCTCTTTATTGCGGGAAGGTGTGGTCCGGCTGATGTCTTCTTCGATCAGTGCATAAATTCTTTGGTGTTCGTCTTCATTATATGCGAGGGTATGAGCCCTTGCTTCAGTGCTTTTATTGATTTCTTCGAACTGCATATTTAATGGCGTGCTACCTGCCCGTTGGCGGACAGAGGTAATTCACAAAATAGAAGAGTGGGAGGTGCACAACACGATTGAGTGTGGTTTAAATGCTTGTTTGAAACAGGGATGGGTGCACTCCAGGGTGGCGTTTACGTCAAGCGCCTAGAGATATGAAACTTATAAGTGTACGCAAAGATTTGCATTTGCATCCCCTGTAGGAGGCACTCCTTAAATGTTCGGATAGCCCTCAAACCGTCCCTCTGCAAGAATTCTAAAACTTTCAAGGAAAAGTGGAACGGTATACTAAATAAGTGCAGTCTGGACTTGATCCTTCTCATTGTTGAAGAACTGGCCGGCATCCTTAAAGACTTGAACAAGAAATCAAGGAAATTGATAGTGAACTTAAAGTTTTATTGACACCAGAAGAACTTACCAATACCCTTGAGGACATTAAAACTACCCTTGATAAACACCAAAGAGAAATCAATGATTGTAAAATCCGAAAATATCGAAGAGACACGCTTGACTACAAGCTAGACGAAGCGTATACCAGGGCTGATGTGTACGTCCAACGCCGACGCAACAGGCCCTACAACACACAGACCGACACTTCATCTTCCGGAAGTGACACCTCTTACCGACCTTCACAAAAAACCACTACCACAGCTCCTTCTAGCCAAACGCCCACTAACGATCAGGCATCTTCTTCTACAACCGGACAAGACCAATCATATACTGTTAATTTTTTAGGATCAGGCCCAGAAGCAACCGAAGACCCTGGAGGAGCAAGAAGAAAAGAACAGGAAAAAAGTCCTCCGAATACGCGGAGCACGGTCACCAAGAAGGACCTCAAATCCAAAAAACCCACCTAGTCATCAATATTTCGGACACTAACATCCCTAAACACCAAATGGATCTCCTCGAGAAAGGTACATCATTCATCCCTGTGACTCAAACCAACCTTCTTGAACTTGAAGTGAGCACATTTAAGTTTACCAGAAAACTTAGACTACGCCATTTTTTCGACAACATCTTACCCCCCAACACCAATGTCAAAAGTGACCAACTTAAGGGCTTACGACCATCCAGCACCTATCAGGCTCCTAATAGCCATAAATGTAATGACCTTTTTGAAAACCTTGTACGTAATGATTTGTCCAAAATAAATTTCAAAAGTTCAACTAAACACAGAAATATCACACAAAAGGACCGAGACACTCTCAAAACTTTGGCCAACAACCCACACATCAAGTGTGTTAAAGCTGACAAAGGAGGGGCTCTTGTAATCATTAACAGTACCATGTACACCCAACGTTTACTTGAACACATACAAGATCCCAACACCTATATGGAACTTGATAACAACCCCACCAAGGAGTTCCAAAGCATCTTGCAAAACATAGTCGGTAAAGCACACCAATCGGGCATCATTGAAGATCGCACGAAAAATTATTTACTCAAGGAACACCCCAGAAGCCCTAGAATCCAAATGAGCCCTAAGATACACAAAAATCTTCTCGATCCACCTTTTCGACCTATTGTGTCAACTAAAGGATCAACACATGAACCTACAGGCAAATATATAGACTAATACCTTCAACCTTTGGTCACCAAATCCACCAGTTACATTAAAGACAATACGGAATTCCTCACCAAACTGGCCCGAATTCAAGTCAACACCAACGATTTATTGATACTGTGTACAGCTGACGTCAGCTCACTGTACACTTCCATACCCCACCAGGGAGGAATTGAAGCCGTTGAACTAGCTCTACTTGAGAGCAACATCGATCCCCTCATGCAAACTTTCATCATGGAACTTATGGTGTATACGCTATACCATAGCTACTTTCAAGAGAATGCTAAATGGTACCTTCAGCTATCTGGAATGGCGATGGGCAATTGTGCGGCTCCCACATATGCCAACATCTACATGGAGAATTTTGAAAAAATACATATATATGCCAATGACACCTTCTACGACAAAATAAAAATGTATGTGCGATACATAGACGATTTATTCATTCTGTGGACTGATTCACAAGAGTCACTCAGAAAAGCACTGACAGAACTCAATACCAAAGATGAACGTATCAGGCTCTCATGGCAAATAAGCGACACAGAAATTTCATTTCTCGATGTTCTCATCAAGATCACTGAAAAAGGAATCACAACCGATCTACATCGAAAAACCACCGACCGCAATAACACATTGCATTTCACTAGCTTCCACCAGGGATCACTAAAGAAGCATTTGCCCTTTTCGCAAATGCTACGCGTCAAACGGATTGTATCGGATGAACAGACTTACAACTCTCGCATTAAGGAAATGCATCAATGCTTCTTAGATAGAGGCTACCCTGAAAACATCCTCAATGAAGCAGAAACACGAGTAGCCAACATCACTAGACAACAAAGCCTCTCAAAAAGTTCAAAACAGCCCAACGAACGCATGGTCCTGGTATCCAAATTTTCCACGGCCAGTAATACATTTAAGAAAATTATCCTCAACCATTGGCCTATCCTACAACTGGAACCAGATTTTCGGGACATTTTTCACACTCCTCCACTGTTCTCCCACACCCGCGGCAAGAACATCAAAGAAATTCTTTCTACCCAAACACCGACCAGTCAGAACTATAAAGGAACCCAACTATGCTTAAACTGTAGCAACTGTAATTGTATCATTAGAGGCAACAACATTAAACATCCTATGAAAGGCCACCCCATTAAATTACAAGTAAACGCTACATGTGATTCCATGAACCTTATCTACGCTTTGAAGTGCCCCTGCGGAAAAATGTATGTCGGCAAAACCGAAAGGAAAATTAAAGTTCGCATAAACGAACACAAATCCAACATTCGCACCAAGCAAGAAAAATGAAACGTTGCCATGCACTTCCACGAGTTTCACCACACCATAGCACAACTTCAATTTACAGTATTGGAAACCATTACCCACACTGAAGGCATAGACAATCGCAAATTTCTACTCAAAAAAGAACTGGAATGGATATACCGCTTGCAGACACTCAAACCACATGGATTGAATGATCGTGTTGAATACAGCTGTTATCTTTAATTGTTAATTGTTATCTATAACCGCATTGCTCTTTATTCCTTGTACACTTTGGACCTTCTTAACCCACTCTAAGATGGCCCCGTGCTTTACTTTCCACCTAGTCCTTCCTTTACCCTCTTAACCTACTCCAAGATGGCCCCTGCATTCACTTTCCACTCAGTCCTTTCTTTACTTCCAGCCAGCCACTTTCCTTTTATTTACACACCCTCACGCTGGCCGCGCGAATTGATTCTCAATACTCGGACCCCCGCATTGACGCAGCAACCCACACGGCTACTGCCATGAAGTAAGTGTTGTAACTGTATGCAGGTTCTAGCCAGGGAACCTGCGACTTCCTAACCTTTTACCCGCCCAGTTCACCGCTGTCAATTTACTTCACCACATCAACCCACGGCCTCCAACACCGGCGGCTTAGTGTTGTTTACTTGTGTTCATCCGGCCAACTCTCCGTGCACATATCTATCGACTCGCATGTCGCACACCCCACTTGTTTTAATCTCTGGACACAACCCCATCTTTTGAAGCTCGGGATAGGACCCCATCACTATATTGATCGGCACTTTAAAAATAATCACCCGCTATTAGTGTTTCCACACATCTCCCCCCTTCCCTGACATGGGCTTGTTTCTTCTTTTTTCCAGCTCTCCTTGACAAAGGGCGTGCCGCCTGAAATGCATTGGAGTTCGCGTTTACCATGTATATGCTACACTGTTTACTTACTGCAGTGATATGATGACAATATCATTGGAAAACAAACCTCTATGAATGACGATTGACTAATAAATCTACATTATTTCTTTGAACTTTGGAATCATTTTGATGAACATTTAAGAAGTGCCTCCTACAGGGGATGTACATGCAAATCTTTGCGTACAATTATAGGATTTATCGATGAGGCCCGTTGTGATCATGGGCAAAGACGGATATGCTTTGCTGGAATGGCCTGTGGCACCCATTTCATCCCACGCTATATACAGCTTCCTCATTCGCCCAAGGGGTTTCACAGATTGATAGCCATGCAGGAGGGACAGACGCCTGCACTCCAGGACTCTGTGGGTGCCAGACCACCTTCGGCCGGTGCAATGTCTGCAGGCCCGGTATGTAATGGCCAGGGGGCACCACCACTGCCTCAATGTGCTTGCTCAACCGGGGAGGCCCGCTGCTGAGAGGCCCACTCGGGAGGCACTCCAGTCCCACGGGTCACTGCAGATCACTGGCAGTTGCTCCATGTGGGTCTCGCCCACAATGCGGCACCCAAACCGGCTGTCCTAATGCTGCCGAGGATCAACAGGCAGCCACCCAGCCAAAGTGCCCAGTCAGGGTTCCGCAACCAGACCCCCTGCGCCACCGGGAGGCCCAGACCATGAATGATGGCCCGCGCCCTTGGCCCTTCCAGATTATCTTTAATTGGTCCGCTCACTCGTCCACTGAATCGCCTACCGTCCCGCCCCGGGGCCAACATGCAGTCCCCCGGTCCAATATGCTCTCTGCCTACCTTGGACGCTTGATGATCGGGCTGCGCCCACTGGTCCTTGGATCGGGAACAGGATGAGGGTGCTCGGCAGGCATGGCCCGCTTCAGCTCGCCACAGGCTCCGGCGTGGCACAGCCTCATCCCCGTACTGTGGGATCACAGAGTTGCGGACAGATGTCCCGCAGGGTCACGCACTTTCATGGCTGTGTGTCTCGCAAGCTCCGCTAGACAGGATTATGCCGAATTTAAGAAGAAACTGGCGTGTAAGTGCGGAGCTGCGTTAAGGTGCGTCCGCCATGTTGGCCTTCCAAGCCACACCCCTCTTCTCAGTATTTTGATTTATCCATATGGACAATATCACCACCTTTATCGGCTGGTT
Organism: Lissotriton vulgaris; assembly: GCF_964263255.1. NCBI lineage: Eukaryota > Metazoa > Chordata > Amphibia > Caudata > Salamandridae > Lissotriton > Lissotriton vulgaris. Next base: position 436,667,028 of record NC_141685.1, on the reverse strand, counting down.
TTATTATAACATCTGAGAATGATTGAAAGTCTCTCAGGGCTTTTTGTTGATCATTTGACAGATTGTATTTTATAGTCACTGGGTTCCAAAATAGATTGTCATTTTCTTTAACATGTAATATTTCTTTGGATACCATAGAATTTGTGGGAAAGAAAGTAGAGATTTGGTGTCAGCCCGTAGTATCTAGTATGCAATTCCAATCCTGAAATGAAAAGAAATTCCGTAGGCAAACCAATCAAAATAATGTATAGGGTTCAATTTTGATTTGAGAATTATCACTTCTACAGGTCGGCATGAACGATAATCCTTAGGCTATGACGCGGATTAATAATGATTAACAATATGTGAAGAAAAGTTACAAATTGGAATAGTCAAATTATCGTTCAACATTGGAGTGGTCATATCAACATTTCCCGCTCGTAATATTGGTTTCAGGTTTGTCCTTGACCTGGGGTGTATTGATTTCGAAATCAACCTGGTCTGGCACCCTGTGTTTTCCTCCGTGGGCCTGATAATCTGTGGGGTAATCCTAAAAATGATTGATGTGAAGTAGACGGTTGATTTTCATATTCTGATGAATAGAACCTATTTGAAGACTGCTCACTGTCAGAATCAGACCCTGTATCTGAAAATGTAATTCTTTTGGTGAAATTGGAATTGGAGCCAGATACTTCTACCGTCACATTTTGTGTTGGATAGCTGAATCAATAACTCTGAATTCGGACATAATAATAAAAGACAAATTCTTAGTTTTTGTTGTTTTGTAAATATTTAGTTATATGTAGGCTTGTCTGCTTGTTATAAATACTTTCCCTTCTTTTTTTTGTGTTTTATTATAGAATATTTTCTTTCAATTTCTTCTTTGTGAAAATATTCATCAGTAAAAATGTATCTGTTGAGAATGCTATATATCTTAAATCTATGGAAATGGACGCTGACTTGTCTATACACATTGTTTATCCAGACGAGGTTGGTTTTGAAACCAATACACCCTAGGTCAACGACGAACCCGAAAACAATATTATGCTCTCAGACCAGTGTCCTGGGGACACTGGTTTGGGAGCGTGGGGCGGCTGATGTATGTATTGAAGGACTTAACCGAGACCCGTTACCGCATGTGCCTTGTTCTCGCGAGGAAGTCAAATGAGTGTTTACAACCCCTGACGAGGCATGGAAGTGATGTTTTGGGGAGTAGCACATTACATTGGAACCCAAGGTTAGTAGTTAGTACGGGATGCTCTGATCGGGCAGATTGAGCCCGCAACAGTAGTTGCCTGGTTTTTGGGGTGGGACTCGGTCCCCCAGCAGCAGGCAGTCCTGGGAGGTGGAGCCAACTCCTCCCAAATGCCATGAAGTGCCAGGGAGACAAATGCAGTGTGGGATGCTCTGATCAGGAAGATTCAGCCTGCAATGGTTGTTGCCTTTTTTATGGGGTGGGACTCAGTCCACCAGCAGCACGCAGTCCTGGGAGGTGGAGCCAACTCCTCCCCAACAGCACAGAGCACCAAGCAGACTCCCTCAGCGTGGAAAGTGCATGGGCATTCCTGGGCAAAGACCTGGCCAAAGGCGGGCAAGTCTGGGCCACGTCCCTTTTATTTGCAAACATGCATCAAGGCTTGCCAGGGACCTCGCATGGCTGCTCTTGCAGTGGCAGGTGAAGACACTGGTCAGTGGAACGACCTTCTTTGACTTGCTTTTGTCTGGGCTTTTTTTCATATTTTACCCATTTTTCCCCCTGCTTCTCCTATGCACAGTCTTGAGGGGGTCTTATTGGGTACTCTGATATCACTAAGCAATTATGGGGAAGCAGACCTGCCAAGAAAAGATGCAGGTGCAGATCCAGCCACTAACCTCATCTTTGCCACTAACATCAATCAATAGAATGCTACAGTGGGTAATAGGACCCCGACGCTATTCAGCATGTTCGGTACCCTCTCTAGCTACCTCCTCTACCCACCACCCAGCCCAACCCCCCTCTGACCCCATACAACGAATATACAAAGTCTAGGGTCGTACCCAGAGTGTATCCACAGAAGGGGGGGTGATATAACAGGCATTTTGAAGATCGCTAAACCTAAAATAAGGACTTGAGGGGCAGCCAAACGAAAGAAGCAGATGGATGGAACTCTTGATAACACTTCTTGCCCTGATGGCCTAGACCCTAGCCACATTGACAGAACACAAGAGGACATTGACTATCCCTCTACTGGAGCAGATTAAATCCATTGTGAAGGAAGACCATACCCCACTTGGTAGCAGTCCTTGACAAGTTGTCACAACTTTATGAAAAATTGGGTGAAAGGTGTAGCGAAAGGCCTCCTGAGGTCATAGCAAGGGGAATTGATGCCATTAGCCATACAGTTAACTCTAGCACAATTATAGTACCAAGAGAAGATACATCACATGTCCAAGATGGCACCATTGCCATCAATACCAATATCAATCACTGTGGGGATATGACAGGCGGCCCTGTCTACTCAAATGAAGAACCACTTCCTTTTGTGCTATCCATAGATTAGAAGGGAGGGGGAAGGGTATGAGTCTGGCAGAGCTATAGGGAAATGTCTTCCCACCATTGACCTACCACCGCCTCATCTGCATATGATATTGTACTAGCAGGCGTATCTCAGATCAAAACAACCGAGAGGGAAAGCCAGCATACATTAACAAACAAATGTATGTTTTGGTTAGCCAGACATAGACAATTCCTATATGATAAAGCAGTGGAGATTATTATGACCCATAGACTTAGCTGGGTAGGAAACAGATCCAAAGCTAGACAAGGGGACTGTGTTCTGATCAATTTTAGAAATTCAATAACATCTTTTGAAAACAAATCATCTCTATCAGGATCTGGGTTCAGACATAAGGTCCCTCCCACTTGGATACTTTTATAAGCCAGCCCAAGTACCATCGATCAGGGGACCTAACAACCCTGCACTGGGCACGTGGAACTCAACCATCAGCGTGTTGGACCCCTGCAGCAGACACCCAGACCTTTGAGGACGTAGATTGACTAATGGAACAATACGAGCCAGGCCAATTAAAACTCTTAAAGGGAGTCCAATGGAGAGGGTAAACACATCTTATGGCTGAGCACCCCAAAGAGTATCCATGGGACGTTGAATGGAGAATTAAAGTTGTGGACAGACCCTATAGAAGCAGTTAGAGAAAAGGGAGGGGATAGGGATGGCCGAATAGACAAGAGCCAGTCTTGTAATGACTGTCAACCTAGTCCACCTACCTACATCCTAATGATGTCAGAGCAGGATGACACCTCAGTAATGCTAGAAGACCTAAGTCCTGAAAGTAACACCTTAATCGATAGTAGCGTCCAGTCAAGGCTAGGTGAGAGGGGCCCTAGTGAGTGACGAGGGGTGACATTGTCCTTTAAAGTTGCTATCCATCCAGATAACTCAGATTTACATGAAGCACTGATATTGTTAAGGGTACTATCCTGGAACGTTGCTGGTCTAAAAAATAAACTGGACTTCTCTGATTGGGGGTCATGACATATGCCTGTTCCAGGAAACATAGTCTAGGGAGGATGTGCTGCGGATGGGATTTGCGAATTCCACAATGGCAGCCACAACTAGGGGGAAAGATAGACTATCCGGTGGTCTCTGTATATGGGTAGGTGCACACTTGGAATGCACGGCTAAGAGGATGGTGTCTTTCTCCAAGGATATCCAGTGTGTTCTAATCACTTCCACCCCTAAGTTCAAAATAGCTTTGGGCAATGTTTACTCTAGACCCGTAAAGTCAGGAAAAGAACTGTTGATCATACACCAACTGGCCTCTCTCATGTCTGTTATCAAGGATAGCGCCTTCTTGGTTATAGGAGGTGATTTCAATTGCCAATTTGCCTGGACAGGCTCTGGGATATTCCTGAGCCGAGTATTCCTCCTATTAGGGACTAGATTGTGCTGCCCCTCCAGATTAAATCCCTTACTTTGAATTATTAAGCCAGGGCTTGTAATGGGCGCACAAAATCGGACTTCCCTGGGAAGCATACTTTTAATAGGGTGGATCATTCTTCCACGAAGACTACATCATGGTAGAAACCAGGATGTTACACAGGGTTGTTGACTTTGCTGTCCTGCCTCAGCATGACAGTGACGTAAAAGCATTGGCCCTGGAGCTTGAAGTACCGGTCACTCATGCTGGATCTCCTGCAAATATACCTCCAGACGATAGACTAACACTTACCACTGATAGGAGAAGAATTTGTTGGCCGGTAATGCAACAATCCCCTGGTATGATGGCTGCCCTAAATGAGGCTGTAATTTCTTCTCTACAGGAAATGAACCTAGGAATGCACAATTATTTCACTAGTAAGGGTTGCAGAGATCCACAATGAACTGACTACCAAACTAGCAGGTATATTTTCTCCAGCAGGGCATCCCAGAGGCCAAAGGAAGCCTCCGCACTCCTGGTTTGATCGTAGGTGTCAAGAAGCAAAATCGGCATCAAAAGATGGGCCATGAATTTAATCCAAACGGACCACATTTAGAGAAGATATTGCTTTAGCAAAAAAAATCTGGGGACAGGATGAATGGTACTCTCTGAGAAGGGCTTTGACAGACAAAAATCTAAAGGCCTTTTGAAACATAGTTAACTCAGGTTGTAGAAAATGTAAAACGGCTCATGAGCCTAACATTGCGGCAGAAACCTGGAAAGATCATTTCCAGTCCCTGTATACCACACTTCAGGATGAGGGGAACTCTGTATATCCAACTAACAGCCTACAACAGAGCACACCCTGTGAGTCTCCAGAGATAACCCTGGCTGAGGCATTAAGTGCCAGTAATAAAATAGCCCTGCAAAAAGCACTTGGACTAGAGAAAATACTGGGAGATCTTTTTTGCTCTGAACCAACGATCTGTAGGCCATATTTGTGGGCACTCTTTAACGCGATACTGTGGGAATACTGATTCCCAAAACGTAGGGAGGAGCTGAAATTTTCCCAGTCCAGAAGAAGGGTTACCCACTTCAAACAAAAAAAAAGAATTTTAAATGTTTTTATTGAGATTTTTATCATACAATACAAACATATCTGATGATATCAAATCCGTTTCATAGAGTATATAACAACTATTCTTGATGCGATACAATTTGAGATGAGAGAAAACAAAATCAAGAACAAAAGAAAAACATGAAAAACCACGTCAGTGACCATTACAATTTGTCTTGAATACATTAATAAATTGCACCCACAGTTGATCTTACCCGTATCAATAGACATAAATGACATCACTTAGCAGTGTCTGGTTCGTGGCGCACTCGTATATATGCCATAGTTCCAATTACCATCTCTTTTAGGAGTAAGATAGGATCAAACAGTATGACACATTGGAGTGGTCACAATTTGCACCATATGACTACTGATACAGTTGTAAAAGAATCCTGTTTATATCAATATATTCGGGTTAATAGCAAGTCCACCTCTCATGTACACCAACAATTTTCTGTAGCACATACAGTACACATTTGTATCTATAAACTATGTAGGGGTATTGGGTGCTTTTTCCGCTATATAACCTTGATAAAGACCCCAGAAGTTTTTGGGACGGCTCCGGGGAGGGAGTAGTACGCTGCATACCTCTGTTTGTATATTGCAATAGAGCCTGTCTCTAGCCCATTCGAACAGAGTAGAAGGTGGGCCACGTCCCCAGCGTATTGCGATTCTACACTTTGCAATCAACAGGCCCATCTCTACCATACGGCGCATATCTTTCTTTATCTGTTTCGAGTAGCCCAGTAATGCGAGGAGAGGGTCCGAGCTATTGGGGTTTATACGATGACTCCCAATTCCGGAAAAATCAAGTTCTAAAATTCTGCTATACTCGGGCACAAAATAAAGTACCAGTAATGATGTTTGCTTACGACACCCTCCTGCTCTCCAAGTCGCCATTGGGCATTCAAAAGATTCTTGCTAGCTTTGGCACTTTCTGCAGTAGTAGAGGGCTGGAGATTAACATCCAGAAAACAAAAATATGTGGTCTTCAACCCAGTAAGCACTACACGCCCTAATCCTTTCCTGAACGGCACCCCACTTGAGAGGGTATACGTGTTTGAATATTTAGGGGTCAACTTAATAGAAAAAATTGAATGGACAACACAAATAGTCAAAACGAGCCTCAAGTTAACACAGACAACAGGGGGTTGGCCAAAATTCATAGTAACTCCTTTTGTAAACCCATCATTCTCATTGCAGAGATCTCCAAAGTGCAAGCCAGGGGTGCCACCATGTATGGAGATGAACTTTGAGGGAACTGCCCAAAGAAAAACATAACCAAGATTGAAAATAATTTTATTAGGCAGCTACTTAGACTTTCCTCTAGCACCCCACTCATTCCTCTATGATTGTATCGAGGAGTTAGACCAATCATAGAAGAAATAGGAGTCAGACTGCTAGTCGTCTGTAAGCGTATACGGGCAACTGCGGAACTGGTTGTATATAGATCTGAGTTAAAAGAGGTAATGAGGTTCCTCGGGCAGGGAAATTACCCTGGCCTATTTACATCAGGGACACACTCCTTAGCATAGAAAAGATGAGCAAGTGTCATTGGCCTGCAAAGTCTAGGATGGAACTTATCAGGAGTTTCAGGGAAGGAAAACTTGCTCTCCTGCTTGGGAGCTTAGCATTAGGTTCTCCAACAGTATCCATCATCAGAATTAAATACCATTACAACATGGAGTCTTTGCTAGATGAAATACAGCCAGCCCTAGGAAGGGAATTGTATGTTCAATTCTGGCATGGGTCCCTTCCCCTGTGCTCATTTTCCAACCATTAGGGTGCCCGGCGAGTGGAAATGCTGAGGAAACTGAACTTCATCTATTTTTCTTCTGCCCTAGATATAAAAAAGCTAGACTAAGATAAAGCTGTGCAGAAATTTGGGGGCTGCCTACTGTGCAGAAGCAATTAGGCTCCTGAAATTGGACACCCAACAACCAATCGTATTTGCAGTCTTGACAGGGCTCGACAAATCCACTAGCCCGCTCGCATTTGCGAGCTATTTTTAGGTTGGCAATCTATTCCATAACCCAGTCCGTCATCTCCTTGTGTTTGCTCTGTTCGCCCTAAGTTGGCAGGGTATGCCCAGACGTGGATCCCTTGCTCACTTTGCCACAGGATTCAAGCTAGCCTGGCTGATGAGGGATGTTACCCCAAAATCATTCCCTTGATGCTTGTTTCTGTTCCAGGATATACCTGGCTTAGCAGTTGGGTCTGGACTGTTCCCATGAGGCACAGGGTCAAGACTCATTTGCATTTGGCTGGGTCTGACCTGGGGTGGCAAAGTGTGCTAAAGAACGATGACGGATTCAACTCAGATATGTGACTGGGGGTGAGTGTCTGAAAAGTTTCAGCGCTCCGTCCATTATCTGCTTGTGTTTTCCCTAAGTTAGCACGGTATGCCCAGAAGTTGGTCCCTTGCTCACTTTGCCACTGGATTCAAGCTAACCTGGCTGATGAGGGATGTTACCCCAAAATCATTCCCTTGATGCTTGTTTTTGTTCCAGGATATACCTGGCTTAGCAGTTGGGTCTGGACTGTTCCCATGAGGCACAGGGTCAAGACTCATTTGCATTTGGCTGGGTCTGACCTGGGGTGGCGAAGTGTGCTAAAGAACGATGATGGATTCAACCCAGATCTGTTCCTGAGAGTGAGTGTCTGAAAAGTTTCAGCGCTCCGTCCATCATTTCCTTGTGTTTGCTTTGTTTGCCCTAAGTTGGTTGGGTATGCTCAGACATGGGTCCCTAGCTCACTTTGCCACTGGATTCAAGCTAGACTGGCTGATGAGGGGTTTTACCCCGGTCCCAGGATGATTGTTTCTGGTCCAGGATTGACCTGGCTTGGCAGTTCCGTCTGGACTGTTTCCATGAGGCACAGGGTCAAGGCTGATTTACATGTGGCTGGATTTGAACTGGGGTGGTGAAGTGAGCTAAAGAACGATGATGAATTCAACCCAGATCTGTGACTGGGGGTGAGTGTCTGAAAGGTTTCAGTGCTCCGTCCACCATCTCTTTGTGTTTGCTATAAAATACAATCTGTCAAATGATCAACAGAAAGCCCGGAGAGAACTTCAATCCCTCTCAGATGTGATAATACAACTTGCTGATAAAGGTGGTGGTATTGTCCTTATGGATAAATCAAAATGCAGAGAAGAACTACTTGGACAACTAGATGTTCCTGATCATTATAAACAATGTGCAAAAAATTCAACGCTAGAACTGAGTCTAAAGATCTATAATTTTAGTTAATTAGGTCTACAAGAGAGAGATGGCTCAGTGAAAAGTAATCAGCTTTTCTCATTAACGATGACCCTACAGTACCGGCAATATACACTCTGTCTAAGTTATATGCAAATTTAGTAGATACACCTTGCCAGCCGATAATTTCAGGGTGTAATTCGATTTTAAAACCTTTAGGACACTATGCAGACTTTTTCATTGAACCCTTTGTAATAAACTATCTGCCTAAATCAGAGACATTACTGCAGTCATCAATGTGATTGAGAATGTCCTGTGTAATGCTACTGAAGAACTCCTTGTTACCATGGATATAGAAAGTATTTATACTAATATTCCACAACAGGAGGCTCTCTACTTACTTGAAAATATTTTAGATGCCAGACCCCTTCGTTATAATGTGCCTACGTCATTTATTTTGGCATGCACAGAACTGGCTTTATGTAAGAACTTTTTCATTTTTGAACAACAATTCTATGAGCAAGTCAAAGGAGTTGCCATGGATGCAATTTTTGTCCCAGGCATAGTAAATATCTATGTGTCTGAATTTGAAATGAAATATATATTCAATACCAACTTGTGCATCAAAAAATGTAAGCGATACATCAATGATGTTTTCCGAATTTGGCAAGGAAACATTGATTGTCTTCTTGATTTTTACAGATGGATAAATACATTTAACTCCAATTTACAATTTACCATCCAATATAACAATTCAAGTATACATTTTCTTGACATACCCATTAAAATAGAACACAATAAGCTGTACACAACTCTTTTTTACCAAACTTACAGCTAGGAATACATTGTTGAAATACAAAAGCCATCATCCGCAGGCATTTAAACATTGCTTTATTAAAGAAGTCTATTTTCTTGAGGCTAACAAACTGAAATAAAAGCTTAAAGCATGTGATTATCCTTCCAGACTTCTTAAACGATCTCTTAAAAGGCCCGGTACAATAACGGAACAGCCTTACTTGAGATCAAAGGAAAATCTACTGAATCAAGTTTAGTCTGTGCCTCAACCTTTGGTACCCTTTCTAATAAAATCAGGAAACCTGTGTGCAAACACTGGAGTCTTCTATGCAACATTGCAGAATTCAAAGGAAGACCATTGTTTGCTTTCAAAAGAAGCTCTAACCTAAAAAATAGGTTCGTATGTGCATATGAAGAACCTTAAATATCTACAATCCAACGAATGTTCCAAATGACTCCATTGGTAGAGCATTTTAAATGTAATAACTGTGTTGCATGTACAATGACTGGAACAATAACATGTTTTGAAGTCAATAGCATACATTTTCAGATCAAAACCTTTTCTAATTGAAATTCAAGTAATGTAATCTACTGCATCAAGTGCCCATGTGGACTATCATATATAGGGAAGACAACTCAACCAATACGGAAACAAATATTACGACATCAATCAATAATTTGTTGTAAAATAGAACATCCCCCATTGGTTGAACATTATAGATTAAAATCTCACTCTGAGAAATAAATGTTATGGTGGGTCATAGATGTGGTGAAGCCATCAATAAGATCATCTAACATTGACTGCATACTTTCTAATAAAGAAAACTGTTGGATTTTAACACCAAAAATGTACAAATAGGGCTTAATGTGGCAGTTGAATGCCAAGCATTGGCATATATGTCTTTAATATGTGAATTACTGAATATCTCTTTAATTGCTTCCATTTTCTTACAACTACATTCATATATTCATGTTTAACAGCTCTTAAATGCTAATTTCTTTTACCTATGCATTTATAGATCGAAAATATATGTTGTATGACTAAATTATGTATATCAAGTGTATATAAAATATGATTGTGACATAGCCTTAGTTATTATTTAACTATATCACAAAATAATCCACAATATTTTTATTAGGGTTTTCTTCTCTACTTTTCTTTTTCTGCCAAATGTATTTTTGACACTTTGTCTAACTACTGGTTTATAATACCTTTCAAATGCTCTCTGCTACTTTTTCAGTGATAATACACAATCTAGCTTTAACACTATACTTGAGTATATTATGGAAACTAGCCAGCTTTCTAATCAGTTTTATCCATTTGTAAGAAAGATTTACAACCCACTTATTTTAGTCCATTAGCCATGTACGACCTTCACTTTACAATGCTGGGTTCTCTAATTTGATGAGATTTATTACATTTTTTAGACTTTCAAAGATGGCAGCCACTATTTCTTTCGAGAAATGAGTCATAAGTGTCATGACCCATACCTGACAATTCGATTGGAGCTTTGTTTGAATTTTAAAACACAATGCCAGTTGCAGTTTGTGATTTCTCTTTTATTTTTGTTTTCATGAGAAACTATAGAGTCTTGTTGAATGTATTGCATATAAAACAATATTTTTGTCAATACATAATCGCTCATTCCCATTCAAAGATGGAGGGTCTTTATTTCTTTTTCCCTGTTATTTAAATCTTCTGGATTCCGACATTGAAAATGCAAACTTTAGTTGTACCACGCCTCGTGTCCATAAGACAAACCCCATGGCACTTTCGAACAAATAAGTCTTCACATTTTGTGTCAGATAGCTAAATCAATAACAGTGAAATCAGACATAATAATGAAAAACAAATTCTTAGTTTTTTGTTGTTCAATAAATATTTAGTAAAATATCTAGACATGTCTGTTTGTTAAAAATAATTTTCCTGATAAAAATCTGACTTTTTTTACCTCTTTTCTACGATTGTTTTTTAGGTGTCCTATTATGGAATATTTTCTTTCAATTTCTTCTCAATGAAAATATTCATATGTAAAATTGTATCTGTTGAGAGTGCTATACATCTTAAATCTATGTGAACGTATACTGACTTGTCTGTACACATTGTTCATCCATCCACAAAGACACCATTAAAATCTTTTGGTGTAAACCTATCGCTAATGAAACACCAGAGATGTTGTTATCTATGAATTCAGGTGATCTAGCACCTTAAAATTCGGAAACAACTTTGATACATAATTTACAAAAATGTGGCGAACATAAATATGTTGATGCTTAGTCATGTTGTAGATGAGCATCATAAGGTACGCTCTGGAATTAAAATATTTTTTTTCATGTATTCTTCCCTGGGAATTCATCTCCTTTCCCTATGTCAGAGGTCAATTAATATTTTTTATAAATAAAAGATTTGTAAGTAGTACATCTCTGGTGACTATAACACTTTGGCCTTTTTTCCCCGGACTTTGTATTTATTCAAATGAAACTTTCATCTATTTGACACAGGCCCTTATTTACCTTTTGAAGAAATCAATCATGAAGTACAACGTCACACATATTCCTCTAACTAGTGAGTGCTTTACAAATCCTTATACAATGTGGCTATGTGTTGCTTCCTACTTGGGTGATGTTCAACACACATATTAATTCTGCATTATTCTTTAATAATACCTGAAATATTTATTCAATAAACTGGGAATCTGTTCTAAGTTCTTGCACAGTTTCTCGACTTGATCTTTTGCACTTACCTGTGTAGTTTCATATTTTATTATTTTATTTTAAATTTAGTAATTTGTATTCAATATTGTTGTCATTTTAGAGGGGTCAAGAAATTACTGAATACTAATGTTTGTCCTGAAGATGGTCTCATTGCTGTGCTACAATGGAGACTGAAACGTCAGCGCCTTTCTCGTTCTTCTTTTCTCTATATAGAAATATTGTGAATATGTTTTCCTTGTGTTCTGAATCCTATGCTGAGAACTAACTCATTCAATTGAATATAGGCATTTACACACTGACAATGAGGATATTGCTGCTTGTTTAATGTACATGTTGTCTGTTGTCATTGTAGGGTTTATTTGTATTGTTGTTTCTGTACCCCTACATTTTTGCTGATTCTAATATAAAGTTGATTGTTCTTTTTTTTATACACCTGTTTTTCTAATTTTTCAAAAATTGTTTTTGAGTTATTTCCTTTAGTGTCATTATATGTCACTGTTTATGCAGGATAAAGTGATTTAAAAGTATATCTTTCAAATAAATTCCTTGTTGGCACCTTTACCTTTTCACTTTTTAAAAGTGGCATTTCTAAAACAGTAAGGTTAAGTCCAACTTCACTAGTAAGGAGGATTTGTCATTACCATTCCAAATATATTAAACATGAAAAAGCTACTCTTCTCTGATCAGGAATTGCAGCTTGAAAGTTTATTAAGGAATTTCCATTGCTAACCTTTGAAAGGAGTAGTGAAAATTGATATAGGCTATTTATCACTACCAGGACATGCAAAACATACCAGTATATGTCCTACCTTTCATCTACATAGCACCTTGCCCTTAGTGCAACCTAGGGCCTACCTTAGGGGTGACGTATGTGTAATAAAAAGGGAGTTTCAAGCTTGGCTAGTAGCTTTAAATGCCAAGTTGAAGTAACATTAAACTGCAAAAACAGGCCCTGCAGTGGAAGGCCTGAGACAGGTTTGAAAGGCTACATCTGTGGGTGGCACAATCAGTGCTGCAGGCCTGGTAGTAACATTTAATTTTCTGGCCCGGGGTTTATGGTATACCACTTTACAAGGGATTTACAAGTAAATCAAATATGCCATACTGGTGTAAACTAATTATGCCATGTTTAGAGGAGGGAGCACATGCACTTTAGCAGTGGTAAAGTGCCCCGAGCCAAAATCCAATGAAAAGAAGGTCAGGAAAAGAGGAGGAGGAAGGTAAAAGGTTGGAGGAGACCCTTCAGAGATGGCCATTTTCCAACAGCTCCCACTAGAAGAGACAACGGGTCTGCCCGGGGGATTAGTTGCATCTTTATGGAACCTTGGGAGAAGATAGAGGACTGGTAGCTTTGGATGGTCACACTTAAGAAATGTGTATTATTCAATTTCAATGAGCCCCTTATCCATCAATACCCTGAGACAATTCCAGTATGTAGTAATGGCTGTCACATATTGTTTCCTATATATCTCACAATATCAGCTTTTGTTTGACATACTTCCCTTTTGGCATAATCTAGATGTCCTCCTATGTCAGACGGCTCAGTCACTAACTTCTCGGCTTCTTCAAGTAATCTTATAGCTGTCGTCTGACTGCATGTTGAATTTTGCATGATATCGATTTCTGTGGCTCAGAGTTCTAGGTTTTTTCACTAATAACTGATGAAATATGTATATTGCATCATACTTTGATATGGGCATGTAGTGGTATTTGAGTTTGAAGTCGCTGGTACTTCTTTTATCATCCTATATGCGAAATTTAGACAAAAAACTCTTCAGAATCCTCTTCTCTAATACTACAGCTAAAATGAAGGTGCATTGCCCCACTGTTCTCGGAGCTCTGCAAAGGAAAAATAAAATGATAATAACAGAACTTTTTTTAAATTTTATTTTTAGTGGATCTCAAAGCCATGTTTGGGTGGGGCGGGCTATATTTGTGCGCCAGATGGAGGAGGAGTGGTGTAATGTGCACCTTAAGTGCCCATGAAGGTTTGGCCATCCGTTAGAGCCGGCCAAACGTCATGCACACTTAGCATGTTATCCAACTGTCTGTATTTCAGAGCTTAGGTGGAGAACATGCAGAGCAATTAATCAATCAAGTGACTTGTAAACTTGTAAAGTGCAACTACTCATCTGTAAGGGTCTCAAGAGGTTGAGGGGGGCCTGCCGATCTGTCGAAGGCACTGTTGTTCAGCTGAATAGCCAGGTTTTGAGGTCCTTCCTGAATTGAGGCAGTGACAGTGATTGCCTGAGGTGGAGAGGCAGGGTGTTCTAGGTCTTTGCTGCAAAGTAGGCAAAGGATCTTCCTCCGGCCATGGTCTTGCGGATACGTGGGACGGCAGCCAGGGCCAGTTGGGTGGAGCAGAGGGCTCTGGTGGGTATGTGGAATGCAGGGACGTGGTCGAGGTACACAGGTCCTGTGTCATGTAGGGCTCTGTCGACGTGTGAGGAGCTTGAAGGTGATTTTTTCGTTGCCGGGGAGCCAGTGAAGGTTTCTCAGGTGGCCAGTGATGTGGCTGCAGTTTCTTGAGGAGTTTCTGGGTGATGCCAGTGTGATGTGTGTTGCTGTTGTTGTGTCTGCTGCTGATGAGTGCGTGGATGACCGTCTTTCGGGACTTGGTGGGGATCCACTTGAAGATCTTTTGGAGCAGGCGTAGCGTCTGGAAGCAGGATGATTAGACGGTGTTGAAATGGCGTTTCATGGTGAGCGAGGAGCCCAGGATGATACTGAGGTTTCATGCGTGGCCTATGGGTGTAGGAAGATCCCAGATCTGCGGGCCACCAGGAGTCATCCCAGGTGGAGGGGGTGAGCCCAGTATAAGGACTTCCGTCTTCTTTGAGTTTAGATTGAGGCAGCTGTCATTCATCCAGGTGCAACAGCCTTCATCCTGTTGTGAAACTTGTTCATGGTGACTGTAGGTTCGTTAGTGAGGGTGAGGATCAGGGAACTTCACCATAGGGGACAATGTTGACTCCGTGGTTACTGACGATGTCTGCGTGCAGGGCCATGTAGATGTTGAACAGAGTGGGGCTTAGAGAGGAGCCTTGGGGCACTTCACAGCTGATCTCTGTGGGGTCAGAGATGAACGGTGGTAGTGTGACTCTTTGTGTTCGGCTGGTGAGGAAGGAGCGGATCCATCCCAGAGCTTTGTCATGGAGAGGGTGCCACTCCCTGTCTCAGTGCCAAATTACGGACCTGAGACCAATGATGACGCTGCTATCATGCCGGTGACAGCAGCATTGTGATTGGCTAGGGGAGTCTGGGAGCCTGGGTGCTGCAGGAAGCCAGGAGAACAGTGAGGGCGGAGGAGAGGCAGTGGCTGGTGACCCGCAATGAGCAGTCGTCTAACTTTTCCCTATTTTTCTACGCCCAGCCACCATTCTCTACCAGCCGCCACTGCTTGTACCACTTCCCAATTCATCAAGTATTACTAGCACATCTGTATCAATTGTAAGTAGGGCAAAAGAAGAAGCCACAGCTTGGTACATCAAGTACATCTTTGCCCAAGTGTCTATTATAGAGATTAACTACTGTGTTATTTGCCCTTTTCTTTTACTCTTTTTGGAGGTCTGAACCAATAATTCTCTTCCCACTGAGGTTTCTTCTTGATCTCGTTCTTTGCTTAATGTGTTTCTGTTTGTATTTCTTCCACTTCCTCTGTTTCTTCCTCCTTGTGATTGTCCTCTTTCTGATTGACTTTTTTTGTACTGCTCTCACTTCTTTCAGAAGGCAGAATTTATCCAATTAAGTTTCTTTTTGCAGTTCCCCTTCTGATGTACTGGAATTCCCTTCTTCAGAGATCTCACTGTCATTGACAGTGCCTGATCCTTTTGCTGATTTAATGTAGCATCTGCTTTTGTCATCTGTTTGTCCTGCTTGTGAAGTCAATCAACACACTTGGAATGTCAGAATGTTTCCTGTTTCATATCACAAAAACCTTTAATGCTTTTAGCTTAATTTTCTCTTCCCATTTCTCTAGTTTATTAATCATTTCCTGTTTGAAATGCTTGGTGTCTTTCTAAACTTCTTGTTGATGTAGCTAGTTCTCAGTTTCTTCAGTTTCTTTAAGGATGCAATCTCTGTCACTCTACGTGTACTTGACAACAAGATGGCCACGGAGTAGGAGTTCTTCTGTGAGGCTCCAGGTTGGAGATTACCTATCGGTATATATCCCCTTTAAAACCTGCCATCCGACCGGAACTTCAACTGAATATTCTTGGAAACACATTTTTACTTCTATGTCAGGACCGAAGGCTCCGATTATGCTTCCCATTTCTTTACTAGGAAAAAGTCAGCAGCCAATCAGGTTACAGTAAAAAATAATAACACTACAATACCCATGAACCCTCTGGGTATCACCTGGCAACCATAGAGAATCCCCTATAAAGGGACCATAAGCGAATACTACATCCTCTTTCGTTGCTGCTCCGCAGCCAGTTAAGTGCTTTACCTTCCTGTTCTTTTACTCTAGTGCTTTGGATTGCATTTTGTTGGCTTTATTGCTCTGTTTTGGCTTAAGCTGCTGCCTGTACCTGTTAGGCGTTTTGCGCTCTGCACGCTGCTGTGGTGCTTATTGGTGCTTTCGTCCTTTTGCTGTTCGCACCCTCGCGCTTTCCGATTTTTGTTTCCCTGTTTTTTTTTGCTCTTTGGGGATTGTTGCAGAGAGCGTGTGTGTTGCCTCCCCGGTTCGGGCTCTTTGCACCCGCGCTTGATTCTGTGGAGAGGGAGTGCGGGGCTATAGGACTACACGCTTTAATCGCATAGTCCTTTTTCTATTGTGGGAGCAGGCGGCCGTACCGCGCATGCGCAGCGGCCATTTTTGTTGTTTACTCAGTAGCGTACATCAATACTTTCAGCGCGGGAGCAGGACTTTCTTTGCTCAGTGCCCACAGCCTGTTCCAAGCACCATTTCCTACGCCCAGCTGCAAATTTATTAAGTTGGGCTGCATTATTAAGCATAGGCTTTGCCTAGAGTGGCCTCATTGTTGGCAAGCCCTCCCTCCACATTTAATTGAATTTATTTTTAGGTTACTTTGTACCTGTTGTCTTGGCTTGCCTTAGGGGTTTTGCCACTCCCCCCTTATAATTTGGCTTTGGCATATTTGATTGACAGTGATTTTTACTTCCTCTTATGGGCATTATTAACACTTTGTGGTGTAGCTATGGCTGAATATTATGAGGAAGATGAGTATTATTATGATGAAGGAGCCTCCGGCTCCATGGAGCAAGATTTGGTTGAAGCTCTTGATGTAGGTGTTCAACATTCAGTGAATGAGGTGCTGGTTTGCGCTATTGAACCCTTAGAACGACACCTGTCCAAATATGCTTTGCAGCAGGGCTGGCTGCCTACATCTTCAGGACATTCTTCTTCGAAGTCTTCTAAAATTGCGAATCCTTATAAGTCTGACTTTGTGAAGCTTGCCAAGGCTCTCTCCACTGAGCATTCCTATGGTCAGTCTTCTAAGGAGGCTCTGGCCTCTCCAGCTCATCAGATGGACGATGGTGACACATCTTCTGCCTCGCCCTCAGATCACGACGTTTCTCCTCCTCCTCCTTCTAAGAAGACTCATAAAGAGCATTTTGTGAATGCGCCGTCGCATCCCCAACTCCTTACATTTGACCCTTCAGATATTGTGCATCCTAATTCTTCCTCTTGGCTTGCATCTGCGGAAGTGGCGGAGTATGTCCAGACTCATATTCGTCAACCATTTGACAAGGACATGCGGACCCGTCTACGGTCGGAATGTCCACGACCTGATTTAGCTGACAAATTGGCTAACACTCCGGAGGTGGATCCAACTATGGTTACATACTTTAAAAAATATGCTAAGAAGCCTAAAAAGGGTATTGATAGAGCATGGCGCTCGTGTCAGGACAAGTTACTGGATTTACTGGGTTCTCTCACAAAAATTTTGGACATAGGGTCTGAGCCAAAGAGTCTTCCACCGCCATTGACCCGGATGAGTTAATTGGGTGGTCTCAGAGAGCCATTTGCCAATTGGGAAACGCCAATTGTGCCATGTCCTGTGAGTGTGAATGCTCTATCCTATTGAAATTGGACCCAAAATTGGCAGAGCTGTCCACTTCTGAGTCTGGCCCTTTGGCTCAGGGATTGTTGTTTGGTCAACCTTTCCTTAAGGAGTTGACTAAATTTGTGGCCACGTTTAGTGGGCTTGTCAAGGCTCAGTACTCCCTTCGACAGGCTTTTCGCCCGGTTTTTGGACTGGCCGGACGATTTAGGGGATGATCGTTTGGACGTGGGTTTAACCAAAACACCCAGCTTGGCTATCAGTCCCCTAGTGGAGGAGGTCAGGATTCCAGCTACAACAACAATAAATCTTCCTTCTATCCTTCCCGCAAAGGAAGAAACCAATTCAAGAAGGGACGCTATAGTGGAAATCAAGGAGGACACCACGATTCCTCAACTTCAGGTGAGCCTGATCTCGGCTTCAGCGGTCTTGTTGGGGGCAGAATTCAGTTTTTCTTCCAAATTGGCATCTGATCTCGAGCGATGCATGGGTGTTGGAGGCGGTCAAAGGTTACAAGATAGAGTTCTTCAGTTGTCCGATTCATCCCCATCCTCCTTCGTCCCTGTTTTTTTCCCTTCAAGATCAGATGGTAATTTCCGCGGAAATAGATCTCTTCTACAAAAAGGGGCCATAGTTTGGACTTCTCCTCACCCTCAGGGTTTCTCCAGCATTGTCTTTCTGGTCCAGAAAAAAGGGGCAGTTCCAGACTGGTTCTCAACCTCAAGGACTTCAACGGCTGGGTTGTGTACTGCCACTTTAAGATGGATGGCATTCATCTTTTAAGGGATCTTCTTCAGGAAGGGAACTGGATGGTCCATCTCGATCTGAAGGATGCTTTTTTGTTGATTCGCATTCACGGTCCTCATCGTCGATTTCTGCAATTCCCATGGCAGGGAGCCTGGTTCGAGTACAAAGTTCTCCCTTTTGGCCTCTCGACAGCACCTTGGTGCTTCACGAAACTTCTGAGACCTGTTGTGGAATCTCTGTGAGCCTGGGGTGTTTGTCTGATAATTTATCTGGACGACATTCTCATCATGGCTCATTGCCCTCGGCTGTTAATGACCCATTTGGAGTGGTCAATAGATCTATTACAGTCACTTGGATTTCTAGTGAATCCTCAGAAGTCCGTTTTCATTCCCTCTCAATTGATGGAATTCCTTGGTTTTCTCGTCAATTCCCTCTCTTGCCAACTCCTCTTGCCCAATCAGAAGATCAGATCTATCAAGAGGGAGTTGAGATTGATTTTACACAAACAGATTGTGTCATTGAGGTCTGTAGCTCGGATTGTCGGTCTGTTAGCTTCCTCGATCCAAGCCATCTTCCCGGGTCCTCTCCATTGCCGTGCACTTCAGCAACTCAAAATCCGCCATCTCCAGAAAGGCCTCCTGTATTCAGATCAGATTCCTCTTTCAGAGAAAGCGAGTTGGGAGATGTTGTGGTGGTTAGAACACATGGAGTCTTTGAATAGACGAGCCCTGTTCGGAGGGTCCCCAGAGGTGGTGATAGAATCCGACATCAGTCAATGGGGATGGAGAGCCCGTTGTGGTCAGATGTCCATGGGAGGCCAGTGGTCTCAGGAGGAATTGTCTCTCCAAATAAGTTGTTTGGAGCTTCTGGCAGGATCTTTTGAAATTTGTTGTCTTTCTTCATGCATGACGAACTGTTGCATATTCCTCCCCATGGACAATGTGCCAGCAGTTCGGTATGTCAACAAATTAGGGAAGACAAGGTCCAAGATTCTGGCAGAAATCGCCAAGGATTTTTGGCACTTTTGTCTTCAGAGAAACATCACATTGATTGCGGAGTATCTTCAGGGTCGCAACAATCTGATTGCAGACTGGAATTCTCGCCACCTCTGAGATTTCAGCAATTGGAGGCTTCATCCTCGGGTATTCAGGCCCCTATCTCGGTTATGGGGTCAATGCCAGATCGATCTGTTTGCCTCTCGCCTCAACACCCAACTTCCAATGTTTTTCAGTTGACGTCCAGATCCGGAGGCTCTGGCCACGGATGCATTTCTGCAGGTCTGGCCGTCTCATCTGTGTTATGCCTTTCCCCCATTTGTAATGATCCCCAGGGTCTTAGCACCCTCGAAGCATTATCAGTTGGAATTGATTCTGATCACTCCTCTGTGGAGGGCTGAGGCTTGGTTCCCAGTTCTTCTGGAGATGAGTTGTGCAGTGCCGCTCCTTCTTCCCCAGTGGTCGAATCTGTTGCTGTACCCTCTCAACATCCCGCATCCTCTGATAGTCAGGTCAATTCCTTCTGGTTGCATGGCGGGTTTCGGGGATCACTGGCAAATCCCAGGCCTTTCGCTACCAGATTTATCAACGGATCTTGGTCTCCCAACTCACACAAACGTTATGCCACAGCCTGGAAATGATGGTGTAGTTAGTGCGATCAACGGGAGGTGGATCCCGCTTCAGCAGATGTATCTTTGATTGTGAATTTTCTGGCATCAATTGCTTCTTCCGGTCTTGCATATAGGACGGTTAATAATTTTTGATCTGCCATTTCTGCAGGCCATATAACAATCAATGACAAACCTGCTGGTGAGCATCCGTTGGTTTCTAAGTTGCTCAGGGGTATCAGCTTGGCAAAACCACCCTGTCCGAAGTATGTTGATTTATGGGATGTTTCTATTGTTTTGCGATTCTTGGAGGCTTGGCCCTCCAATACTTCTTTATCCCGCAAACAACTTTCAGAAAAATTTACTATGTTATTGTGCCTGGTTTCTTGCAAACGCGTTTCTGATATTCGTGCTCTGCATCTTGCAGGTCGGAGATTTTCACCTGAATGAGTTACTTTTGCTATATCCAGGCGCACTAAGTGTAATCCTACCTCGGTTACTTACCCGAGTTTTCCCAATAATCCAAAACTTTGTGTAGTACAATGTATTAAGGATTATGAGGTAAGTACTGCTCCATTTTGACAAGATATGGATGGTCAATTGTTGATTGCTTTGCAAAAGCCTTTTCGTCCTGTGACCCCAGCTACTTTGGCAAGATGGCTCATGAATGAAGCTGGTATTGATGTTACCAATTGGGTGCACATTCAGTGCGTGGAGCTGTGGCTTTCAAAGCTTTTTCAATGGAAGTTAGTTTAATTGACATTATGAAGGCAGCTGATTGGTCGACTGATTCTATGTTTAAGACTTTTAATTATAAACCAATTGTGGGTATTGCATCTGTTGTGGTGGCGCAGCTTTAAACAAGCATAATCGGAGCCTCCGGTCCTGACTTAGAATTCAAAGTTTGCGAACATACGTGACAAGAATTTTCAATTCTATTAAGTACACAGAGGCGAGGATTATCCCAACAATTGTTTCTGATTTCATATGATTGTTTGCATTATCTGCTTGTATTGTGTGTGTATATATATATATATATATATATATATATATATATATATATATATATAGCATGGCACTGCTAAAAGCGAAATAAGTCGTAAGAACTCAATGTCTGTGGAGTGCGTGTGTTATTGCTGGCGGCTTTGGAGAAACATTTTTACGAGGTCTTGTCCGACCTCGACACGCGCACCAGCTGTGAAAAGAGCTCATTCCTTCTGAGGACAGTTTGGTGGATAAATATAAATATAAATATATATATATATATATATATATATATATATATATATATATATATATATATTATCCCACAAACGACGCGGTATTCAAGATTAGGTTACTCAATGGTATTATTTATTCATACCACACACCAACTCGACCAACGCGTTTCAGCCTGAATGGCCTTTGTCACGGTCCGTGACAAAGGCCATTCAGGCTGAAACGCGTTGGTCGAGTTGGTGTGTGGTATGAATAAATAATACCATTGAGTAACCTAATCTCGAGTGCCGCGTCGTTTGTGGGATAATTAATGATTGTGGCCAGGATCCGGCCATAACGCGGAGCACCCGCTGTGGAGCGCTAAACTGGCTGACCAGGGATCACAGTGTGAGGAATATATATATATATGTATGTGTGTATATATATATATATATATATATATATATATATCAGCTCCTTTTTCTCCGTATTCCCCAAAGAAAACAAGCACTCGCGGGAGGAGGATCAATCGGTTTTATTACTGACCCTCTGAGCACCAGACGCGTTTCGGCTACTGCCTTTGTCAGTGGTACACTGACGCGCCATTTTTTCTGTTTTAAATATCCCCCGTGTGATACTGACATGTAAAGATGGAAATGGGACTACTTGCCCAACTTTCTCCGCCATATTGGAACTGTTATTCACATATTGTTACATACACTTTCATTGCGCCCTGGATGGGCTTTTGTCTTATTCACCATTTTTTATACAAATACTGAGTTTCAACTCCATTGTGCTATCAGGCCCTGGATGGGCTTTTCTGTAAATAACAGTTTTTTACATAACAGTTTGTTCTTTCCATCTTTGATGAACACTGTGCAAATCATATTGTTAACACCCACACCCAAATTAGGAAAACAAGAGAACTAAACATATACACAATAACATTTAAAACACCGGTACATTTCTTTCATAGTCTGTTTCTTAAAAAATACATTTATATCTCTGGGTCAACTGCAACTATACATTTCTGCTCAACACTTCCCCTAGGAGTTGCTTTCTAGCCTAAATGTACTGTCATTTCCTCATGACTATTCAATCCTTCCGGGTTCTTCGTCCCAATATCTATTATGTATCTGGATTCTAGCCTCCTTAGTTTTTGTAGCCTATCCCCACCTCTGGGATTATTAGGGACCTGATCTAATGCAAAGTATTCCAGTAGATCGCAATTACTTTTATGATACTGTTTGTAATGTCTGGCTACTGGATATGATGGGTCACAGTTCGTTATGGCTCTGAGGTGTTCCAGAATGCGCATTTTCGTGGGATTCACAGTGCTGCCTATATAGCGTAATCCGCAGGGACACACTAGGCAATACACTGTATAGGGTGTTGTGCAGGTTAAAAAGGATTTGATTTTTCGAACTTCCCCTCTCACCTGGTAAGTCGTGACTTTCTTACTTCGTTTGCATGCCTTACAGCGTCCACAGGGGTGGAAACCCGCTATTGGTTTCCCAAATGGTTGTCTCACAGGACGTTCAAGGTAACTACTCATCAAAGTGTTTCTTAATGCTCTTGCTCTCCTGTAGGTCACCATTGGTTGCTTTGGTATGTCTGTGCCTATTACTGGATCTGTGGTTAACAGGTTCCAGTTTCTCCTCAATGCTGTTCTTAACTGCCCTGCTCCTTCCGAGTACGTTGTAACCAATCTGAATTTTCCATCTTTGTCATTTTCCTTCGATTTTGGTTTCAACGTCTGTACTCGTGAGATGTTATTCACTTTCTTTTGGGCTTCTTTCAGACATTTCTCCCCATACCCTCGATGTTTGAATCTTTCTATGCTTTCCTGCGCATTCCTTTGGTAGTCTTCCTCTGATGTACAGTTTCGTTTAATCCACAGCAGTTCCCCATACGGGATGCTGTGGATTAGTTTTGGTGCATAGAATGCAAAATCGAGTTACCCGCTGTGGGTTTCCTGAACAGATGCGTTGTTATTTTCCCTCGTGCTATTTTTATTTCTAGGTCGAGAAAGTTTACTTTACTGTCACTTATTTCACTTGTGAAACGCAAATTGTATGTATTTACATTAAGTCTCTCTATATATTCCTTAGCCTTCTTATCTGGTCCACGCCAGACAATCAACAGATCGTCAATATATCTGTACCACAC
The DNA here is from genome assembly GCF_964263255.1 of Lissotriton vulgaris. Taxonomy (NCBI): domain Eukaryota; kingdom Metazoa; phylum Chordata; class Amphibia; order Caudata; family Salamandridae; genus Lissotriton; species Lissotriton vulgaris. The sequence goes on along the minus strand of NC_141685.1, from coordinate 436,643,559 downwards.
TACTATGTGTTGTGTCCACTCCGCATATTTAGGGTTCCATGCCTCATTTTCCTCCCACCACCCCACAAAAATATTAGCGAAGCTGGGAGAATAGCTTGTGCCCATGGCCACCCCTACCAACTGTTTGTAGTGTTGATCCTGGTACAGAAAGATGTTATGTTGTGGGCTAAAGTTTAGAAATTCCAAAAGCATTTCATTATGTTCCAAGAAGTTAGCCTCTCTTGTAGATAGAATGTTTTTTATAGCCTTCATCCCTTGTTCATGGTCTATGCTAATATATAAACTAGCTATGTCCATTACTATGAGTTGATCTCCTTCTCTTAGGGTGAGCTGTTCTAATTTATTTAGTAGGTCTTTGGTGTCTTTCAAATAACTTCTTAAAGTCTTTACATAGTCAATCAGGAAAAAGTCAATATAAATTGATAAATGTTCCAAGAGACTCCCTTGGGCACTTACTATTGGTTGTCCCGGTGGCTTTGCTTTGTCTTTGTGCACCTTGGGTAGATGGTAAAAACATGGTGTTACGGGGTTTAGGCATCGTAGGTACAGATATTCTTCTGTCTCTATTATTCCCTTGCTGTGCCACTTTTTCAGCATCTCGTGACATCCTGTGATGCTCTCTTGGTATTCCTTCCTCCCCACTTTCTGGTAGCACTTTTCGTCCTCTAATTGTCTTAGAGCCTCTTCATTGTATGCTTCATACGTCTGCAGAACCACATTTCCCCCTTTGTCAGAGGGCTTTATTATCAGTTTCTTATCATCCTGTAAGTTTTTTATCGCCTCACGATGTTTTCGTGTTAAATTCCACTGTTTATTCGTTGGGCCTCTTTTTTCAATTTTCCTTAGTTCTTTTGAGACTGATTCCATGAAGAGATCTATGTTATCGCTGGGCATTTGGGGCACAAATGTTGATGCTGGTTTGAAGTTCGTGTTTCCTCCTTCTTGTGCTATATACACTTGCGATAAATTTTCCGGTTGACTAGCTCCTTCTGCTCTCAATTCCTGCATAGCTTCCAGAGCTGGAATGTCTTTTACCCGGATTTCTTGTCTTGCTGTTCTTTTTGCTGGACCTGTGGTTTTCTGCGGTCTCATTTTATAAAATTTATGAAGTTTTAGCCTCCTCGCAAATTTATAAAGGTCTATTTTAGTTTGTGTGTATTCTAGCGGTTTGGACGGGCAAAAGGAGAGACCCAATTTCAAAACATGTGTTTCCTCCTCCGTTAGATTATGTTGACTCAAATTCACAATAGTTAAGTTGTTGTCTTGTGTTTGTTCTTCATTCCATGTTGTCGCCTTTTGTTGTATCTGGCGCTGCGAGTCATCGGTGGCGAGTAATTGCTTTTTTCTCCACTCGCCGCTCCTCCGCGCGGGGCGTTTCTTTGTTGTCGTTCTGGGGGCTTCCCCCTGCCTCCTTGTTGTCGTGTTGTTCTGATTATTTGATATTCGCGTGAAAAGGGAGTTGTGTATCTGCTGCTGGTACTGCTTCTCGATCTCTCCGTGCCTCCTCATTCTCTGAGACCTCGGATTCCGTTGTATCTCCCGATTCTTCTCCTCTTGCTGTAGTCGCCTTCTTGTTCGCTCTTAATGCTTTTACCTGAGCATCATATCGCTTGGCAAACGTTAGTACCCTGCCCCTTGCATAGTCTCCTTCGTCTCTTGCGAATTTTTCTTGTGTCCGTTTCCTGATTTTATCTTCATATGCTTTTAGACGTTTCGTCATGGCACCCTTTAGTTCTTCTAGCCTTTTACTGTCCTCCCCCAATGCCTCTATTTCTTTCTCAAGTTCTGTTATTTCCTCGCACGTTTTCCCATGGTCACTCCACGCAAACTTTATTAGTAGTTTCAATAGTCCTTGACAAAAATCTCCTGTATATTCTGCCCATTCCTCTAGAAGCTGGGGGTCCGGGTTCTCATAGGCTGGGACTGTATACACTCTCAGCCCCCTTGGCACCCGTTTCACCTCTACATAGTTCTGTAGTGACGTGGCTTCCCACCACTTTCTAATTTCTCTTTCAAATAATCTTTCCAATTTGCTGTATAGAGTTGTTACTGTTGCTGATGACCCTTTTGTTTCGTCTTGTTTTTTCTTTGTCACACTTGCCTGTGTGCGTTTTTTGAAAACATTTTCTGCCGCCTCCTGGCGGTCTGTCTCGCTGTACATGGCACGTCGATGTCGTTATTTATTTTCTTTGGAGTTTTGCTTGTGTTGTTTAAACTCCTGCTCAAACTCCCTCGTGCGCCTCACCCGCTTTGCTTATCGGATCTCCGAGCTTCTGCCAAGTTCGTCAATATCCTTTCTTTTCTCTCCACGCGGGCGGCGGCGGTGCACAGCGTTTTGTATTTTTGCTCCCTTTTTTTCGCCAAGTCGCGCACTCAAGCACGGGTGCCTTGTTGCGAGGGGCGAACCTCGCTCATATCTCAGCTCCTTTTTCTCCGTATTCCCCAAAGAAAACAAGCACTCGCGGGAGGAGGATCAATCGGTTTTATTACTGACCCTCTGAGCACCAGTTACGTTTCGGCTACTGCCTTTGTCAGTGGTACACTGACGCGCCATTTTTTTCTGTTTTAAATATCCCCCGTGTGATACTGAATTGTAAAGATGGAAATGGGACTACTTGCCCAACTTTCTCCGCCATATTGGAACTGTTATTCACATATTGTTACATGTACATGTTCATGGGTATTGTAGTGTTTTTATTTTTTACTGTAATCTGATTGGCTGCTGAGCATTTCCTAGTAAAGAAATGAGAAGCATAATCCTCGCCTCCGTGTCCTTAATAGAATTGAAAATTCTTGTCACGTATGTTCGAAATTTTGAATTCTACATGAAACTGGAACGACACCTACCTGAAGTTGAATTGCTGTGGTCTTGCACTAGACGTGAACAGCCTCCTCGTCTCATCTATGCCACCGCTCCTGGAGACACTCGGCACTGAGGTGGGACCCTGATGCGAAGAGGTGCAGACTCCATTGCTGCTTCGTAGCCCCATCGACTCCGAGCAATGCTTTTCCAACGTTCCGACGACCTGTCCCTGAAGTGGGCATAGGTATCTGTTTGTGATGGTTCCGTCCACCAGGCCCACCCGACTATTCCGACACAGCTTGGCCACTTCTCTGCCCCACAGCTTTTGCCTCCAAACATTTCAGGCAGGCACTCAGGGGCTGCCAGCCTGCAGGGCGATATTTGCCGCTTGTGGGATTCTGGCGCTGCACCTCTGATCCCCACCTCGTCTCCGACTCGACTCTCTACTCTTACTGTGTGGCTACCGGGCCTCCTCGTCCTGACACCTGGAGACTACCTGACTGCTGGGTCAAATAGGGCGTCTGGAGCGCACCTCTGTGACCCTATACTCCGACGTCATTGGGCTACAAGACGCCTTCGCCCCAACACCCGGAGGCTGCCTGCTGGGTCAGCTGGATCATCCGGGGTTTTCCCTTGCCGTTCATAAGCTCTTGGCACCACAGCTTAGTATTCCGCCTCGCTTGCTTCTAAGGTTAGGCTGCCAGCCCGGCTCCCTTGTTAAAGCTGCAGCGCGCTGCACTCTGGGTTTTTTCAGCGCTGGTCTTGAGCCTCCAGACACTCTCGACCGGACACCCGGGGGCTGCCTGCCTGCCTGCTGGGTTACCCCCCCCTCCACTTGAGATTTAGACGCCGCTCCTTCACGTCATGCAGATGAGGTGAGCCGCCAGCCGGCCTGCTCCTTGATGAGTCTGGATGCGCAGCACATTGGATTTGTCGGCGTTGACCAGGAGGTCTAGCACTACTCCACCACCTACACTTTTTAACTCTTAGGTGATGCCGCATCATGTCCCTGGTTCCCCCTTCGATTCCCTTCGATCCCGTGCATTCCTTGCTCCTTTGATGTAACTGTGTGAGGGCTGCCTTTTTACCTTTTCTGCCCCGGACATAGACGTTCAAAAATCTCTTCCCTATAAAACACGCCATCATGGAGAACGCTCTCCCATAAGGGGCGGACATGCTCTGGATCAACCTCTTTACTTAGTCTACCCTGGACTTAGCTTTTTGGCTATACCACCTCCTCCTCGCAGCAAAATGTTATTGAGGTGAGACAGGGCTATTTACCAATGGAGACACACTCCAAACATCCCATCTATGAGGTATACTGGATTGTTTCTTATACTCATGTTTGATGCCTAACTCGCCCCCATTTTGTTTTTGTCCCTGAGACTGGCGCCCATTTTGAACCTCCTCTACAACAAATAAAAATAAATAAAAAACTGTAATGACAATTGAACATCTATGTATCTCAAGCCCATATTGAACCTGCTTGTCTGGTGACCCTCACTGCACCTCCTCTGACCCCTCCAATATCCTTATTTTAACTTAAATTCGCTACTATGGTTATTTTAATGATATCTCTCTACTGCTATTCTAATTAGACCTTTAACTAAAATACACTATTATTGTTTATTTTAAGGTACTTCTTAACTGCTATTTTAATTTGACCTGTATGCACTTCGTATAACCTGTACTGTTCTTATTGATGCCTGAATGCTTCCACTTTAATTATATTTTAGTTCTAATGCTCTCACTACTAGGCCTAAACCTTTAACTAAAATATGCTACAATTGATATTTAAGTTATCTCCTATATGCTATTTAATTTGGCCTTTATGCACTTTGTATAACCTGTACTGTCTCGTTCTGATGCCTGAATGCTTTCACTATAACTATACATTAGTTCCACTGCTCTCACAACTAGGCCTACTGTACATCCTACCTCAAGAACACCCCTTCAGACCTCTCCCACCACGCCCATCTGCACCCAAACACACCCATACCCTTATCCAATACTCTTACATGATCACACTCTTACTTTCCATTTTGCTAATCCCCACTGTATCTATGTCTCTCTCTTTCTTTATCGCACTCCCCATGTTACTCCACGTCAACTAACCTCTCCCTACTCAGTTCAAGTCCTCACCATCCTACATCTCCCTCCCCACGCCCCTGTCCTTGCAGTGTCCTTAATCTCACTACGCCACTGCACCCACCCCTCTTTACTACGACCCATGCTTCAACTAATTGACCTATCATGTCCTCCCACAATCATGCTTCTGCTTCCCTCCTCCTTCCCGCTCTCTCATCTAAACACCCCTCCCTCACCAAACACAACCCCAACTCCTGGACCATTCCTTACCCCCCTAATCTTTCCAAAAATGCCTAGAAAAATCTTAAACATAAATTACTTATCCAGCATCCTGAAACCCTTATTATTGATAACTACCATAGCCTCACTTCCCCCATTACCACAAATTACATCTTCTACTCCAAACGCCCCTCCAAATGGAAAAGCACCTACCTACACCACCTCCCCTTATCTAAATCGCGTAAGATTCCTTATGGTTTTAAACTATCCACCACTCCTTCTCCACTTTTCCCTGGTGAAATTGACATTTCCATTTTCAAAACAGGTAACATCTTGATACAAGCCTCCAAACACCACCTCACCATTTTTGAACATCAGTTCAACACCCTCTAACACCAGATGTCCATACCAACTCCTCTTCCCACACCTGCTCAACCCCAAGACCCCTAATGGCTCTCCCCTGACTTTCCAACATCAACCCCCACCACACGATTACTCCCAACCTTAATGACATACCCTCACCCTGAGCGCTATGCTATCACCCTCTCCTGTTCTCACCCCCCTCATCTCACCTAACTCAGTCACCACTCCTCATATCACTGCCCACTAATGCCTGTCTCTCCCTAACCCTTTTCATATCCCAACCTTCCCTTCTTTCCTCCCAGCTCTGCCCATAGCTCCAACATTAACCCCTACCTCAACCCTTCCTCCATCTCAACACACACGATCTGGCACACTCCCCCAACTCTGCCCCTAGCCCCAACCTTGATCCCCATCTCAGCCCTTCCCCCATCTTAACATACATTATCTCGCACTCCCCCCTAGCTACTACACCCCCTCCTTCCACTTCCTCTTCCTCCAAAAACTCCACTCCTACCCCCAACCCTCTTACTATTTCTCCTCACTTACCGTCCTCCACTTCCCCTCACCAGGCCTCCACCTCCTCAGGCTCAGTATCACCCCTATCCCTCACCCTTTGCCCTCTCTGACCTCCAATCCGCCTCCCCCAGTCAACTCTCACCTCACCCCTTCCCCTTCTCTTGTCCCTACATCATCCCCCCTGACCCCTCACCCACTCCTGACCCCAAACCTACCACCCCAGCTGGCAATACTCCCTCCCGTCCCCCTGCTCCTACCTTATCCCACCTCTCTTTTTTAACCCAGACACTTTGTAACATTGAACACAATATCTCCACCTTGATTACCGAATTTACCAGACATAGGGAAGAGTTCAAAAACTTCAAGTCCCCTAAACATAGAACCCCCTTATGGTCCTCGCAAATACCTGTATCCCAACCAATGGAAACCCACCCCTCTTCTCAACCGTTCACACAGACCTCTTCGCTTCTTAAATGACTATTCCGCCTCCAACCTAGGTGACATCTGAGACTTATACCCTAATAAGCCCACCCGCAAGGACTCTTCCTTCCCTCAATTCAACATTCCTGTTATTATAGGGATCAGCAGAATCCACTCTTCTCCCGAATCCAACCTAGCTGACATCTGTGACCCTTACCCTAATAAGCCCACCCGCAAGGATTCTTCCTTCCCTCAATCCAACATCCCTGTTATTATGGGGATCAGCAGAATCCACTCAGCCCTAAATCCCCCAGACCCCCCCAACATCCCTCCATGCCCTCCCCCCAAACCCCTGCCCTGCTTGCTCGTGAATTGCCGCCCAGCTGTTAGACATGCAACCGAAATATCCGAAACCATCCTTTGTGAACATATTGACATCGCCTTCCTCACAGAAACTTGGCTCAAGGACCACTCAACCCCCATACTCCACATACTCACCCCCCCTGGTTACTCCATTATCAAGAAAGACGGATCTGAGCGAATAGGAGAAGGTCTAGCAATTATTTTTTTAAAAGAACTCCAACTCTCCCAATCCAAGATTAAGGACTACACAATCTTTGAATATTTTGGAGCAGAACTTAATTTGAAGGGCTCTCCCCCAATACGACTACACAATATATACCACCCTCCTGGTGAACCATTGGCCTTCGCTGAAGAACTATCTGACCTCCTTATGCAATCACTACTTTCTAACTCCAAAAATCTCTTTCTTGGTGACTGTAACCTTTACTGGAATGAACCTGATGATCCCACAATCAACCTTCTCTCTAATCTTCTGGAGATTAGTGACCTCAAGCAACTCTGTCACACCCGACCCACACCAAAGGGGCTACCCTCGATGCTATCTTTGCTAATGAGGACTTAGCTTCCCTATCAAACACCTTCTCCACTGATTGGTCTGACCACCACCTGATATTGTTCAAAATTTCCCCATCAACCCCACCTGCTCCAGCTAGAAACAACAAAAGCAAGATTACGACTAGAAATCTTAAGCAAATCCCTCCAGATACACTTGAGTCTAAACTCCAAGCCCAATTCTGTCTCACCCCACCCTCTCTCTATGCACATGAACTCACAGAATACTACAATATATCAGCTTCTGAGGTCTTAGACCAACTTGCTCCTCTCACAAAAAAAACACTTATAAATATTCCCTCCAAATCCTAGTTTACCTCTGACCTCAACAATGAAAGACGCTCACTTAGACTCGCTGAAAGAACATGGAAACATCACCCCTCCTACAAAAAACAAATTTTCTATGAAAAGGCTTCTTTCTTCCACGCACCACGCACCCGGGCAAATAACCGACCCAGATAACTATTCAACATTGTTAGAAACCAAATATCTACGTCCCCCATCAACCTGCTGGCCTCTAATAACAAATGTGAAGTAATTGCAAGATTTTTTAGCGAAAAAATTGCCAAAATTGATAAATCCTTCCAGACTACTCAGCCCCCCCAACCTCCCAATGTCGTTCTGATGAGACCCCAACACCGCACCCCTGATACGGTCCCTTTTCCTCCCCTCATCCACCCTACCTGTAACCAGCCCCACTAAACCTCTGCTTAAAACAATGCCTCTTGGCATAATTTCAATCCCGCATCAGAACTAGAAGTCTTTAACATCGTATCTAAACTTAAACCATCTTCTCATACAAATGACCCACTGCCATCATCCCTTGTCCATGAACTAAAGCATATCATCGCCCCTTACTGGACCAATAGCATCAATTCCTCACTTTCCACGGGGTGCATCCCAGTTTCCCTCTAGCTTGAACAAATCACACCCATCCCTAAAATCCCCAAAGCCTACCCTAATGACCCTAATAACCTCCTCCCCATCTCCATCCTCCCCTTGCGCTCCATAGCCCTTGAAAATTGTGCCCTTCTCCAATTAGATAAACACATTGACTCCTTCAACCTACTCGACAATCTACAATCCGGTTTCCGCAAAGGGTGCAGCACAGAAACAGCATTGCTTAATATAGTAGATGATATCCACCTCGCCCTGGATAAGGGAGAGTCCTGCATACTCATTCTCCTCGATCTTACCGCTGCATTTGATACAGTGAACCACTCAACCTTACTAAAGGTGCTCCAAGATCGTTTCGGCTTAAATGGCGCTGTCCTTAACTGGTTCACCTTCTACTTCCAACACAGAACCCAACAAATTAAAATACAAAACCACCTCTCTTGCCCCACACCTGTCTCCTTCGGTGACCCTCAAGGATCAATTCTCTCTCCTGCACTTTTCAACCTCTTTATGGAACACCTTACCCTCATACTCAAGCAAGCCGGAATAAATTACCACCTGTATGCTGATGACACTCAACTGTACTATAAAATTAAATCCCACTCCGATATCCTCCCCCTCAACTCTGTCCTAATCAATAAACAAGCTTGGTTCTACTCCAATCACCTTAAACTCCATTAGACTGAAATCATTCTCTTCACTCCTAAAAATATTCCTCTCCCCATTCACTCTTGGGTCACTGACCTTAATGCCCTCATCTGCTCCCTCCCTCGCTGAATCAGTTAAATCTCTTGGCATCAACAGAGAGCTAACGCTTAATTCCCATGTAAAAAACCTGGCAAAGGGAGCACTTCTCACACTCCGACATCTTAAAAAAATCAAACCTTTTATCCCTGCTGATGATTTCAAATCGATTGTCCAATCTTTAGTCCTTTCAAAAATTGACTACGGAAATGCTTTAATCTCCGGAACTGCCAAAATTCACCTTACCCTCCTCAAATCCATCCTCAATTTAGCGGCTAGGCTCACAACGGACTGCAAACGCTGTGATCACATTTCACCTGTCCTCAAGGCCCTTAAATGGCTTCCTATTGAAGGACCCTCCTCCTATAAAATAGCCTGCATTACGCACAAAGCTCTCTACCAAAAAACCCCACCTTACCTCTCCAATAAACTCAACAAAGCGGGTGCGCACACCAGCTGAGCAGCAACAACTCTCTTCTCCTCATCCCCCCTCTTTTGAAAAAAACAAACCTCAAAATCCCGCTCCTTCTCTGGAAAGGCCCCCAGCATCTGGAATGCCCTGCCTAAAAATTTACGAGAAAACCCCTCCTATTTCAACTTCAAAAAAGACCTTAAAATACACATGCTCAACAAATACTGGGGCTCTTAAGCCCTCTTGTACTGCACTTACTACACCCACCTTTTCCCCAACTTCTCTCCCCCACTCACCACACATCCCACCTTCCTCCCCCTTCTACCCCTTACCTAAACCCTCTCCCCAACCCAATTCAACCTTCATCCCACCTCTTCTCCTCTTCCCCCTTCTTCTGAAAAAACAAACCTCAAAATCCAGTTCCTTCTCTGGAAAGGCCCCCAGCATCGGAAATGCCAGACCTAAACGGCCTATACGAGAAAACCCCTCATCCCAACTCCCAACTCCCGCCCCCTTATACCCCTTACCCAAATCTTCTCAACCCAATTCAACTCTCATCCCACCTTAATCATGCGCCATACCTGCCGGCTTGAGTCTGTTAATTTAACATACTGCAATCTATTACTAATTGTAAGTAGCCCATGGTGGTCCTTCGTAATAAAAATCCTAATTAGTTTCAGTCTGGCATCTGAGTAACTAAGCGCAGTTGAAAGATTTTGCACGGAGGTAGTATTTCTCTGCTTATTATGTAGATCAACTCATGCATCCCTAATCATTTGCAAGGCACTGTTGATCCTTTTCACAGCTCCTGTTCTATTTTAAATTTATTGTTTATGATGATTCAGAAGCCATTTTGACTCTGTCATATGTCTGGATATTGATGATTCTCAGGCTTTATATAACTCGTTATTGGCTATGTACAAAAGAAACTTTAGAAAAAACTTTAGCCAAAAGCCCGGTAGATGATCTACCATACTGTCAGTTAATCTGCATATGGAGAAACTGCTAGTAGAGGAAAAACTATTTCTGAGAGACGAACATACATTTCAAATAAGAAACTCTTGGCAAGTGGATACTTCAGAAGATTGGTTAAAAGAGCCTGGTCCTACCCAAGAGAACATTTACTGATAACAGAACAGAGGACCTGTTTTAGAGTTTGGTGGACAAGGTAGTCTGTCACAAACATGACAAAGTGCCTTGTCCACTAAACCCTTGGTCAGCGCTTTCAATTAGGAGTCAGGTAGACTGTCAGTTTTCAGACAATGGTGCCCCAGATGGATTCACCATTGGAAAATCTCTGTGGCTCGATGGAGTTTGGGGGGGAATCTGAGTAATGGCATCAGAGCCATCCGTCCTCTTTAGAGTGGACAGTCTGAAGTTCTTTGTTTCTGTCATTAACTGCCAGGTATGGGGAACATTAACATTTTGTTTTTTATAAACAATTCCCTGCTTTTTGAGTCTGTAGCAGATACAATTCCCCTCACTCATGATTTTAATGGATTTAATATATTATTGTTTTGCCTCCAAATGTCTGTCCTTAAGATAACCTATAGACAATAAATGGTTGAAACGCCGTTGACATTACCAGAAGTTAAACCTTCTAATTAAAATATATATCATGATTAGTGGACACTTATAGTGAAGTGTGTAAAACCCTGTTTTCTTGTTGTACTGGTCTCTTGATTTCTTTGAACATGCACTTATTTTCCCAAATGTTATCACTTGAGCACCGAACATCTCTTGCACAGTACGCCATAAAGTAAATAAGACATAAAATATGTTTGACTAGTAACTTTTAAAATACCTTTGCATGGGCTTCTTTTCTTCTATTTTTAAGTAGCTTGACTTTTATATTCCTTGTTACAACACTTGTATTTTTGTTTGTTTTTTAAATCCTCGAATTTGCAAAATACACCTCTAACAGCCATTGTTGCTTTCATATGCAGAAACCATTATATATATATATATATATATATATATATATATATATATATATATATATATATATATATATATATATATATATATAGGGTAATAGTACACAAGATGTTAATTGTATATAGTTGTATATATATGAAATGTTTGTATATATTTTACAAAGAAGTTTGAGGACTTTCAGTTTGTGCATTAGGGGCTATTTGATACATGGCATTTATGCAGTTATCACAAAAGAGCCACACCATACACAGTATTGCGGCTGCAACATTGCACAGATTGTAAATATATGAAATTTTATAATTTTATGAAATTTTAAAAGTATATGATGTACCTTTAGGAATACCTAGAATGTCCTCTATTTAAACTTCGTATGAAATATCGGATAATCTCACTGTATTTAAACATGTATCATTAAGACGTGGCCCAGTATTGCCTATCTTGCCTGCTTTGCACTTGCAAATGATTGTTTTAACAAATGTGTTGAATATTTCCACTAATTAAGTTGCAACCAATCAATGTCACCGTTGTTACTGCACTAGCACTTTAAATACACGCAACTCTTTCAGTGCGTCATGTGACCAAGGCCTCTGTGCAGGCCGAAACGTTATCCTGGCGTGGTGTACTGGAAAATAAAAACTCACCTGCACTCTGGGTCTTCCGTGTTCTTACTCGTTTGATGGCTGAGGATTGATAGCCTGTCGTGGTAGCGGGAACACAAGTGCGGAAATATATATATATATATATATATATATATATATATATATTACCTACTGGCGGTCGCCAGTAGGTATATATAGTTAGGATTTTTTTGAATAGGGATTTCTGAAAATTCTATGTTGAATAACTTTAGCGTTGATGGACGGAATTGGCTGAAATTTTCAGGAAAATGGCACATTTTGTTTCTGAGCGTCCCCTGAAAGTTTGGGGGGGTTTCGTTCGTCAAGCGGGGGGCGAGAAAAAAGGGGGGTCCCAAAACGTGTTTTTAACATTGAGTTTTCCATAGGGCGGTTGGACCCACTTTTAGCTTGAACGGCTGAATGGATTTCTATGAAACTTGGCAAAATTGTAGAGACTGTTTGCCTGATGTGCCTTTGCTAGTTCTCAAGATATGTGCTCCAGTGGATTTTGAGAAATTAACGTTCAAAAAAATATATATATCTGGGACAGCGTCCCGGTTAGCGCCCCGGTTCGCGTACCAGACGCGTAACGGAACTTTGCGAGGAGAAGCAGATTGGCTCTCCGGTGACTGTCAACATTCTAAACAGTCCGGAGCGGCCGCCATCTTGTCTCTCGAGGTGGAAATAAACGAAGGGGGCAAGGTAGACCCCTCCTGACCCCCTAGGATTGATGTGGGGGCTATTAAAGGGCCGCGGGCAAAAAAATAAAAAAAATGTTTTTCGATTTTTCGCGGTGGAAGCGCTACCCGGTACGCGAACCTGGTAGCTCACCGGTAGCGTAACGGGAGTCCGCCATCTTGTATATTGCAATTGTATTTTTGAACTGATTGTTCTTTCACTCTTTATTTTTTTTTCATTTTTTTTTTTTGGTTCGCTTCCGGTTCGCGCACCGGCGCGCGAACCGGGAAGCGAATAAAAAAAAAAGAGATTGCCAGAGTGCTAAACATTTTAGCATTTTTCTATAAATGGGAGGTAGTTCTGAAAAGAACTTTTTTTTATTGTTTTTGTTGTTTTATATTTTTTTATTTTTCTGATTTTTTTTAATTTTTTTTGTATTTTTTGAACAATTGATGGAGGTGACGCACCTCAGCAACGCTATAATTGATTGGATGCCACCTCTGCATGTGGCGGTGCATAGTATAGTTTCCAAAACTATACTTTTTGTCTGTACCTCGGGACAGAACTGCATCGCAAATGAGGCATGTCACCAGCCGGGCATTGACCTTTTTTTGCCCTCGAGGGTAAGAAAAAAATTGCCATATAAAATGGTCCATGCGGTGGGATTGCCGGGGCTCTTCACGCAAGAACTGGATCGGCTCTACCTCCTCTTCCTCTTCTTCTTCCTCTTCCTCTGGGTTTGGAAGGAACTGTGCAGGTGGTCCTTCCTTCCTAGGTGGTTGTGGTGGTGGTGGGGGTCCACCAGCTGCAGCTACTACAGATGCCATGACTAAATAAGCAGAAACAGGTGAGAAGTCAGAGTGAGGAAAAAAGGTGGGGGCTTTCATCATTTGGGGAAAAAAAAATGTTCTAAACCAATGAAAAGTGTTATTTTCAGGTCACATGACCTGCTATGCTTAAGTTACGCGTCCCGCTGCGCTCCCGGAGCGCTTCCGGGGTGCTGCGCTTCGCGCCTCGGGTCGCGCTCCGGAGCACTTCCGAGTGCGCTAACGCGGCTCGTCATAAGACGCATTACGCGGCAACGACGCGTCACGATGTTGTTTTCGAACGCGGAAGTTGCGCTAACGGAACGTTTCCCGGTGCACGGATCGGGTTGCGGCACCAAATTGAGCTAACGGGAAGCTACCCGGTGCGCGGACCGGTAGCGAAACAAAAAAAATAATAATAAAAAAACATGTATATACATAAAAAAATTATATTAAATACATATAAAATATATTTTTCCTTTAAAAGAAGAATACATTTTACAGCTTTTGATATTTGCTATTAAAAAACCATTGAAATTCACTGAAAAAACCATAGGTTATAGACCATATATAGTTAGGAATTAGCATTTACAAAACCTTGAATATTCACTGAAAAAACCATAGGTTATAGACCATATATAGTTAGGAATTAGCATTTACAAAACCTTATTTTACTCACACAAAACCATTGAAATTCGCAGATATAGTTAGTTGCACTAACTATATATCGCGCACCCACAATCCACTGCTGATGATGTCACATATTAGATCATTCATGACATGGTCAGTGACATCACTGATGACATCACTGATGACATCTCAAATGACATCACTGATGGCATCACTGATGACAACATCCAGTGACTGTATGTTTCTGTAAAGTTAAAATATGTCTTACATATTGAAGAATGAGTGGATGTACTGGATGAAGTATTTAGTAGGTGCATGACTGACTGTATGAGTGAGTGATTAAATGTGTCTCACTGAGTGCATGGGTTAGTGACTAAACTGTCTTAATTTGTGCATCATTATGTCTGTTGTTCTGTAAACTGCTGCATGTGTTGATCAGTAGCTATATGAGTAACTATATGGGTTATTGATTGGTTGCCCAAGTATTTGTATGGGAGACTGAGTGTGTATGTGGGTGGCTGGGAGGTGTATGACTCTGTGAATAGATGTGTGAGCAGTTGATTCACTAGATGTATGGGTTCAAAAGTGCATGTGGAAACAGCTGTATGGGCGGTTGACTGTGTGCATGAGTGTATTGGTGAGTGAATGGATATCTCAGTGCTACATGTCAAAGTAAGTACATATGTAAAACACAGTACATGTGAGAGTTGACATATATAAATAACTGTGCATAAGAGCCAGTGAATGTGTGAGTGGCTGTATGGATCATTGTGAACTTGTATCAGGGATTGTATAAGAGAGTAAATATGTGTTAGTATATGTTTGAATAAGTAAGGTGTGTATAACTGTATAGTTGAGGAAATGGAGGTGTGATTGATTCTTTGCATGACTGACTAGGTGTGTGAGTAACTCCATGGATGAGTGACAGTCTGTGAGTGTCTGTTTACACTGAGCGTATCTAAGGTTATATTAGAGTCTGAAGAGGTTCATCGTATTATCACATGAATGATGTCATCAGTGATGTGATCAGTAATGTCAAATGAGATGTCATCAGTGATGTCATTTGAGATGTCATCAGTGATGTCATCAGTGATGTCATTTGAGATGTCATCAGTGATGTCATTTGAGATGTCATCAGTGATGTCATCAGTGATGTCATTTGAGATGTCATCAGTGATGTCATCAGTGATGTCACTGACCATGTCATGAATGATGTAATATGTGATATCATCAGCAGTGGATTGCGGGTGCGCGATATATAGTTAGTGCAACTAACTATATATGCGAATTTCAATGGTTTTGTGTGAGTAAAATAAGGTTTTGTAAATGCTAATTCCTAACTATATATGGTCTATAACCTATGGTTTTTTCAGTGAATATGTATATATATATATATATATATATATATATATATATATATATATATATATATAAAGAATGAGAAGAGAGCAAGAGACAGAGAAAGAGAAAAAGTGTGGGAGTGAGAGAAAGGAAGAGATGGAGAGGGAGTGTTAACAACTGCACACGCGTTGTTCTGTGTTTCGGTTCTGCGCACCCAGGCTGCTGCATCCCATCCACTTCCACTGCCCAGAGGTGTCTAACAGCTGCTGCACACCCAGGGCCATATTATCTAGAAAGGCGATAACGTTATTGCTGTTTTAGCGGCAGGAAACTGCAGCAAAAGCGGCCATAAGAGGGTTGATAATATACCCTTGTGAATACCCATAGAAGCCCAGGTTTGATGTCCTTCCCACCAGAATCAGAGCCTGTTAGATAAAAAGCAAGATAAGAGTGTGCGTCATGCGTCCATCAAAGGAGAGAGGAAGAGAGAGAGAGAGAAAGAGTGAGAGAATGACACTGGAGAAAATCTTTGCAGCTCACCTTTGTGTCACCAGTATGTCTCCAACCACGTTATGGGACATAGTGCACCCTCAAGCTCCCACACCTAGAAGATAGTACAGAAGTAGTAATTGTAGGAAAGACCAGTATGCAGAAATGAAAAGACAGAGACGGCAATTCTCTTTATATGGTTTAATCCTCAGAACATGTTTTGTAAGCAGCAAGTATAAAGCAAGAATGACTGAACCCTCGTTAACTTCTACCTCCCAACATTCTCACATTCAAAACATAACATTTCCAAAGCGTTGCGAGGCAGCCACGAGCTGTCAGAGGAATGTCACGCTCATGTCTGCATGCTTTGATGCTCCCAACACACCTTACCTCTTTAAAAAAAATCAGAGAAAGGAAAGTTTGTCAACATTTGATGGTAGTAAATTTAAGAGTACAAAGTATGAAAAAAAAATACTCAACTACTTTGCTACTGATGTGGGAGCGATGGACATTTGGCCAACTGTAAAAACTGTCCTGCTATTGGAAAACTTGTTCAAAATGCAATAGGAAAGGGTAATGGAAGGGTATATACGACTGCGTACGCCTAAATCGATGTGCAGCCTTTCTGCATACAGGCTGTTGCACCCCATCCACTCCCACCGCCCAGAGGTATCTGCCCACTCCTGTGCACCCAGGCCTCACTGCTCACCTTTTCACGGTCACGGCACCCTCCACATCATGCAGCTCTGTTCTGCAAGGTAATAGGTCTCACATTGGGTACTGAGTCTTGTTCTGTTATGTTATGTTAAGCCATCTTGTATAGCGCAACAGCTACCCCAGCAAAGAGGCGTCCCGGCGCTGAGAGCAGCAAAACACAGGAGAGAGACCTAAGCTGCAGGGAAGAGGTAGGTTTTGATCGCCTTACGAAACATCAGATAACTGTCCAAACATCGGATCTGGAAAGGAAGAGAATTCCAGAGTTTAGCTGCTAGGCTACAGAACGACGGTTCGCCAGCACAAACGCGGTCCAGAGGAACGGTGATCGTGCATTGCCCCATAGAGCGCAGGGGGCGCCAAGGGGTATAAGGCACAAATAGATTGGCCATGATCCTCGGGAGGCAGACTTCAGAATTTTAAAGGCCAGAAATAGGGCCTTGAACTCAATGCGCTTGGCCATAGGTAGCCCGTGTAGTCGACGAATGGCGCCAGTTGTAGGGCAGCTTCTAGGGAGCCCAAGTAGGGCTCTGGCAGCCGCATTTTGGACTCTCTGCAGACGTGTGATCTCAGCCTTATTAGCCCCCAAGAGGAGAGAGCTGGCATAGTCCAGCCTTGACAAGATAGCTGCTTGGACAATCGTTTGTCGCGTGGACGGGTCAAAGTACTCCAGCATGGGTTTCAGACCCTGAAGTATGCCAAAACAGGTACCAGCCACTGTCTTGGTATGATCCTGAAAAGTGACGGTGGAATCCATCCACATCCCCAGGTTCTTTACCACCAATTTAGGGATGGGTGGACACCCAAGACTGACCGGCCACCAACGCTCACTCCAGAGCTCGGGGTCTCTCCCTACCAATAACACCTCGGATTTATTAGCGTTGAGCTGGAGACAGTTGGCGGTCATCCACTCCGTAACTGCTGCCAAACTGTTCTTAAACATGGGAGCATCGCATATAGTGTCATCGGAGAGGGCCACCACCAACTGCGTGTCATCAGCATAGGAGACAATGGAAAGACCCCAATCCCGAGCCACTGCAGCCAAAGGTTGGACATATAGATTGAACAGAACAGGCCTAAAAGCAGAGCCCTGCGGCACACCCTGTCAAATAGAGTGGACACGAGAGAGAAACGGCGGAGCTGTCACTTGGAATGTTCTCTCAGAGAGGAAAGATCTAAACCACTCCAAAGTTGGTCCGACGATCCCGGCCTCTTCCAGACGCAATAAAAGAATCTGGTGGGAGACCGTATCCAATGCAGCACTGAGATCTAACATGATCAGTGCTGCTGTCTTCCCCGCATCCAGGACGGTCCGCACGTGTTTGGACAGAGCAAGGAGAGCAGTCTCAGTGCTGTGACCTGGCCGGAAACCGTTCTGTGAGAGATCCAGGGTGCCTGTCCAGAAATGTTGTTAGAATGGACTTTATATGTGCCTCTGTAATCTTAGCTGCCCATGGTAAAAGAGAGATTGGACAGAAGTTTTCCAATTTGGCTGGATCCAATGAGGGTTTTTAAGAAGGAGGACCACCATAGCCTGTTTCCATAGCCTGGGGACCACCACGGTCGAAAGCGAGGCATTCACCACCTGGCACAGGGATGGCAAGAGCACAGGTAGTGCGTTCAGGAACTGTCTGGGCTTAAGAGGGTCTGCTGGGGAGCCTGATTTGACTTTGCAGCATAGCAAACGAAACTCATCCTGAGAGACCGAGGGAAAGGCCTTAAGAGTGTGGACAGTAGGAAGTAAGTGTGTGGACCTAGGATGGGCCACACAGGGAGGGAAGGAGCTGTATATAGTTTCCACTTTGCTGACAAAAAAGGTAATGAGATCCTCGCAATGCTGTTTAGAGGCGATTACGGGTGCCACTGGAGTTTTCCTTTATTTAAGATCGTTAAGTATTTTAAAAATGCACATGGCCGGGTTACTGCTAGACTTAATTTCATTAACGATTCAGAAAAGGGGGTGGTGATGAACAGAGTGTCTGAATTAAGCAGACCACTCTTACCCAGTCCAAAGATCAGGGCTTGATCCATCACCGTTATTTAACTCACTGCCCCATCCCAGCTCAGAACCTGGCTATATGCAAATCAGTCTGTCCCTGGCCCAGTGATCATGGGAACAGGGCAGACCAAACTACCAAGCCAATTCTTCACCAGAAAGGAGACAAGCTTCCGGGGACCGGTTTCTGGCATTTCAGCCGTCGTCGACCCGGCTTGCTTGAATCCTGATGGAGCAGTGAGTAAGGGACTCATGTCTGAGTATACCCTGCCACACCTATAGTGGCCAAAAACGATTCAGAAAAGGGGGTGGTGATGAACAGAGTGTCTGAATTAAGCAGACCACTCTTACCCAGTCCAAAGATCAGGGCTTGATCCATCACCGTTATTTAACTCACTGCCCCATCCCAGCTCAGAACCTGGCTAAATGCAAATCAGTCTGTCCCTGGCCCAGTGCATCATGGGAACAGGGCAGACCAAACTACCAAGCCAATTCTTCACCAGAAAAGAGACAAGCTCCCTTGCTCATTGCACCATCAGGATTCAAGCAAGCTGGGCCGATGACGGCTGTAATGCCAGAAACCAGTCCCCGGAAGCTTGTTTCCTTCCCAGTGAAAGAATTGGCTTGGTAGTTTGGTTTGCCCTGTTCCCATGATGCACTGGGACAGGGACAGACTAATTTGCATGTAGCCAGGTTCTGAGCTGGGATGGTGCAGTGAGCTAAAAAACGGTGATGGATCAAGCCCTGATCTGTTGACTGGGTAGGAGTATTCTGCTTAATTCAGAAACTCTGTCCATCACCACCCCATTTTCTGAATCGTTTTGTCCACCATAAGCGTGGAAGGGTATGCTCAGATGTGAGTCCCTTGCTCATTGCACCATCAGGATTCAAGCAAGCCGGGCCGATGACGGCTGTAATGCCAGAAACCGGTCCCCGGAAGCTTGTTTCCTTCCCAGTGAAAGAATTGGCTTGGTAGTTTGGTTTGCCCTGCTCCCATGATGCACTGGGACACGGACAGACTAATTTGCATGTAGCCAGGTTCTGAGCTGGGATGGTGCAGTGAGCTAAAAAACGGTGATGGATCAAGCCCTGATCTGTTGACTGGGTAGGAGTATTGTGCTTAATTCAGAAACTCTGTCCATCACCACCCCCTTTTCTGAATCGTTTTGTCCACCATAAGCGTGGAAGGGTATGCTCAGATGTGAGTCCCTTGCTCATTGCACCATCAGGATTCAAGCAAGCCGGGCCGATGACGGCTGTAATGCCAGAAACCGGTCCCCGGAAGCTTGTTTCCTTCCCAGTGAAAGAATTGGCTTGGTAGTTTGGTTTGCCCTGTTCCCATGATGCACTGGGACAGGGACAGACTAATATGCATGTAGCCAGGTTCTGAGCTGGGATGGTGCAGTGAGCTAAAAAACGGTGATGGATCAAGCCCTGATCTGTTGACTGGGTAGGAGTATTCTGCTTAATTCAGAAACTCTGTCCATCACCACCCCCTTTTCTGAATCGTTTTGTCCACCTTAAGCGTGGAAGGGTATGCTCAGATGTGAGTCCCTTGCTCATTGCACCATCAGGATTCAAGCAAGCCGGGCCGATGACTGCTGTAATGCCAGAAACCGGTCCCCGGACGCTTGTTTCCTTCCCAGTGAAAGAATTGGCTTGGTAGTTTGGTTTGCCCTGTTCCCATGATGCACTGGGACAGGGACAGACTAATTTGCATGTAGCCAGGTTCTGAGCTGGGATGGTGCAGTGAGCTAAAAAACGGTGATGGATCAAGCCCTGATCTGTTGACTAGGTAGGAGTATTCTGCTTAATTCAGAAACTCTGTCCATCACCACCCCCTTTTCTGAATCGTTTTGTCCACCATAAGCGTGGAAGGGTATGCTCAGATGTGAGTCCATTGCTCATTGCACCATCAGGATTCAAGCAAGCCAGGCCGATGACGGCTGTAATGCCAGAAACTGGTCCCCGGAAGCTTGTTTCCTTCCCAGTGAAAGAATTGGCTTGGTAGTTTGGTTTGCCCTGTTCCCATGATGCACTGGGACAGGGACAGACTAATTTGCATGTAGCCAGGTTCTGAGCTGGGATGGTGCAGTGAGCTAAAAAAACAGTGATGGATCAAGCCCTGATCTGTTGACTGGGTAGGAGTATTCTGCTTAATTCAGAAACTCTGTCCATCACCACCCCCTTTTCTGAATCAGACTTAATTTCATTGGCATAATAAGCAGCCCGCTCCGATTGTATGGCCCGATGGTAGCTCTTAATGGCAGACTGATACCGGCTTTTAGCTGCCCGATCATAATCCCTCCGCCATTCTTGCTCCAGTTTTTTACAGGTTTTACGTTGTGTAGCTAAACTGTCCGAAAACCAAGGGTTGGAGTTAGAGTTGCAGCATTTTGACCAGGCGGCCGGGATAAGCGAGTCCAAGATTTTAACAATCCAATCACAGAGTGTTTTATATGCCACATCCGGATCATTGGGCAGTTTAGGAGTTTCTAAAGCGAGCAAGCCGTGGAATTGCTTGCGGTTCAGTTTTCGCCAGGGGAAGTCTTGATATGGCCATGGCAGAGGACATACTAGTGCACCTATCATCATCGCAGGTTGTACACCCGCTCAGTGCTTGCGGTGCTACTAACTCAGTGAGAAGTGAGGCCATGTACTCTAAACTCTGAAATGGCATAGTGCACGTGCGCCCGGTCTTTTATATTAGCAGGGTCACTTGTCTTGTGACGCCTGTGCTGGATGGGTGTATACCAGCCAGTAGGGAGTGCCTGTGGTATTAGTATTGCCAGATTGGGCTACATCACGTCTATTGTCCACAACACTACAAGCACCAGCAGTATATATACAGATGGAGAGGTTTATGATCTGTATAGTGAGGTCTGTCCAGCACATCACCGCTACACTTAGTATTGTGTGCATTATTATTATTGATGGGTGAGTTGCGTCCTTTGTTTAATTGGCTAAGGTGTTCCAACAACAAGCTTAATGTTCATTGGCTGCGAACCATCGAAAGTAGAAGTGTTTTCTGCCATTCACTTCTCCTTCGGAGAGTAGCAAGGACATCTAATTGGCTCACATGTTGTAAGGAGGACCTTCCAGAGCTTAATGTTGATTGGTTTCAAAGTATTGAAAGTAGAGTGTTGCTAGGTATTCCCTTCTCCTCTGCGGAGTAGGAGGACATCTGATTGGCTGACGTGTTCTAAGGAGGAGCTTCCAGAGCTTGATGTTGATTGGTTGCGAACTATTAAAAGTGGAAGTGTTGCCAGGCATTCACTTTTCCTCCGCGGAGTAGGAGGGACATCTGATTGGCTGACATGTTCCAAGGAGGACTTTCATAAGCTCAATGTTGATTGGCTGTAATCCATTGAAAGTAGAAGTGTTGTCAGTGATTCCTTCCCCCTCCGGGGAGTATTAGGGAAATCTCCTTTTGTAACGGGTTTGAAGCGGGACCTTCCCCAGCTTAATATTCATTGGCTGTGAAGCATTAGAAGTAGAAGTTTTGGCAGCCATTCCCTCCTCCTCTGCGGAACAACATGAACATTTTATTGGCTAAAGTGTTCAGAGTACAAGTTTTCTCCTTATTGGGTGGGAACAGTTCACTGTTGTCAGGCATTTTGTGATGCACTTCCAAAGGAGTACGGGCAAGCAAAGTAGTAGAGGGGAGGGTAGGAACACTATTAACTCTGTACAGTGGTCACAAGGTGGTGGAGAGGGATTGTAAAGGTAACAATTGTTTTTTACATATTTTAAGGACCATTCATATAATTGCCATGGGGTGTGCAAATCATGGCGGAAAAATAACAGAGTGTCTTCCAGTCTTCTTTTTATCAAGATTGCGGGTGGGATACTTCCCAGAAGCACTATTTACTTATAATGTGGTGTTTACTTTTCTGACGGGAAGTTGTGGTTGTGCAGCAAATATTTCAGTCTAGGTTTCAAACAGTTTTTATTTAGCAATTACAAATAAACTTTTTTCGGAAACTGACGCTGTATATATCAAAGGGGTGACAAATAAAAATGGAATTTCATAAAATATCACTTAAGCAAGGCCACGCCCTCCTTTTTTCTGGTATAGTTTGTAAAAGTGTTGCCCCATTTTCTTGATAATATAAGAGGGTATCAGTTACTTTTAGATAAAGTAGAAAAGAAGTGCTACAACAAACACTCCCGCACTAATCTGAGCAGGTGCATCAGATTGTCACGTGGATGATGTCATCAGTGATGTCATTTGAGATGGCATCAGTGATGTCACTGACCATGTCATGAATGATGTAATATGTGACGTCATCAGCAGTGCATTGCGGGGGCGCAAGTTATAGTTTGCTCAACTAACTGTAAGAATGAAACTTCTATGGTTTTTTATGAGTGAAATGTCCAGCTAACTATAATGTCCCTGAAACCTATGTTTTTTTCAGTGAATTTCAAAGGTTTTTTAAATGCTAATTTGTAACTATAACTTCTGTAAAACCTATGGTTTTTTCAGTGAATTTCTAAGGTTTTTTAAATGCTAATCTCTAACTATAACGTGCCTGAAACCTGTGTTATTTTCAGTGAATTAATATGTATGTATATGTTCTCTGATATTCCCCGTTTGATCTCAAAGCAACTCACATGTAAAACGGAGTATGCAGTTTATGTGCTGGAGTGTCCGTGTGCCCTGCTATATGTGGGCAGTTCCAAGTTGCAGGTGCACAAGAGGATACTCCAGCACCTCAGGGCCATCAACACCGAGGACCAATCTTACACAGTGGCGCGTCATTTCAAAGAACATCATGGCAAACAAAGTCATCTTTTGAAATATTTTGCCATTGACGCGATTCCACCCTTACGTAGAGGTGGTAATAGGGATGCTAAACTGCGGGCCCTAGAAACAAAATATATCCTGGACTTGGATACTAGGGCTCCGATGGGTCATAACACCAGTATTGATTTTCATACACATCTTTAAATCACACTTTAGGCCCTTACAGACCCCCCATGAGATTGCCCCAATCACCAATGATTATACTATACCTTTTTCTGCTTTTTACTATCATATCATGTGTATTCCTTGATAGGATTGAGATCATTTAGGCTTCTAGTCAATGGCATCTGGCTCAAAGTAGCAGCTTTAATTAACTGAAATCCCAACTTACATTCTGTTACATTTGACCCGTGTTTGGTATGAAATCATTTAAAAAAAAACTTCTTATATAAAAAAATGAAATTACACCCCAGATTGACCACCAAGGGGACTTTTTATGTCAACACTTAATAAGTTTGTGTTTGTACTTTATACACTTACACCTTCGTCTCCAGTCACAATATTTGTTATACATGGTTTGGTGACAATATGGGGATTTTAACCCCTTGTTTTTGATGAAAATTTAAATAATTCATAGTCAGGCACAGAGTATAAAATAGACATGAACATGCGATTTCACCCACTTGGGTTCCATTCAAATGATGTTTACATAGTTGTTATCATGTAATGTATTTCAAAGTGAACATTTGATGAAACTCTATTTTAGGGTTTGTGAAATTTTTAACATTACGTGTTTTTGTTTACAATAATTCATCTATGTTTCCATAAAATGTACAAGGGTTTTATATAATGATTTTAACAAATATGAAATCTAATATTCCCTTGAAAAATAACATCAATTTGTTTTTACCATTGTAAATACAGTTCGTGTTTTAACCCGAATCTATTTACTATGTCTATTACTCTGTATGTGTGAAGTCACCAATCATGTTGTACTACCAATTGCACTTGCACTTTAAATAATTGGTGTCCCGCCCCTGATGTCATGTGATCAAGGACTCCGTGAAGGCCGAAACGTTATGCTGGTGGAGATTTTGAAAATAAATAATTTTTCACCTCTGCCTGGGCCGACTTTCATTTCTGGACTGGTGGTGCCTGGTAACTACGGGGGTACGCTGGTCCGTGTGGGACGAGTGCGAGAGGCATGTATATATATATATATATATATATATCAGTTCAATCCTGCTTCACCTTTGAAACATTGAATAGTTAAGGAGGTAGGTCCCGGGATGTAGCGTCAGCTGGACCATATAATATATTTTGAAAGAGCAAAACGCCAACCCCACCACTTTTCAAGTGCTCATAAATCCGAGCCAACAAATCGAACTGGATTCCAGATTTGTTAGGTATATTTTATTTATACCCTTTACTTAGAAGTTTTCGACATTTAAAAACAGTAATCATATGTTTGAGAAAGACACTCAACATGTAACACTCAACATGTAACAATACAAAAAATCACAAATCCCTAAATGAATTATTTCAACAAACAAAAGTAATATTGTACACCTTTTCTTATTGAACACTAGCAAACAATAAATCTTTGCACATATTCAAAACAATCAATATTTCAACTCAATGGTAGAGACACGTTCAAAGAAGAAAATCAAAGAACACAGATTAATTTGGAACATTAATCAGATTCAGAAATCAATCCTGTATATTTCATGTTTCTTTCTATTCTGCCGACGCGTTTCGAATCCGTGGACAAAATACACAGACTCTCATCAGGGCTCAATCAATGGAGTTCTGTAAGGTGTATTCAAAAAAAAGAGAGAGAGAGCAGCGTGTCACCAACCATCATTAAATAATAGGTGACCGTCCCCCATACCCCTTTAGTCCCTTTCTGTACCTGTTAGTCAATCCGGAGCAATTATCGTGATGATCTAGTCACACCAACACTTTAGCGAGACAGTGTTACCTGCAAGATAACAATAGACTCAGAATGTGCAGACATAGTGTAATTCAAGTTGTGCACACGTGAGCAAGCCCAAAGAAAAGGGGGGTTCATACCTTGCACAGGCGTGAGTGCTTCTCCCTGTCCCAGTTATTCAGTTTCTATAAGGTCCTCTGTCGACCTGCAAATAACATACCCAAGTCGCTACATTAGACCCAATGAGGCAATTCGGATCAAAGATGTTAAAGAGCGTGCTAATTAGCTAAAGCGTACCTGGAGGCACAGCATAAGATCAAAGGCCTCTCAGCGATCTTTTCTTCCCACTTAAGGTCTCTTGATATATACAAACGGCCGTTCTACAATGAAAAAAGAACGGTTCTGAGTATATATGTCGCCTGGGGTCGAGTACATGCAATGTGACAGAAAACGTATTCTCTGCATCTAAGCACGAAAACTGTGCTGCGGGTGCACATATATAAACATTTACGTCATGCGCATCAAGTACGGCAAAATAACAATTCACGTGTGCACAACTTGAATTACACTATGTCTGCACATTCTGAGTCTATTGTTATCTTGCAGATAACACTGTCTCGCTAAAGTGTTGTTGTGACTAGATCATCACGATAATTGCTCCGGATTGACTAACAGGTACAGAAAGGGACTAAAGGGGTATGGGGGACGGTCACCTATTATTTAATGATGGTTGGTGACACGCTGCTCTCTCTCTCTTTTTTTTTAATACACCTTACAGAACTCCATTGATTGGCTTTTAGATATAGGAGAATGGATGGCTACCAACTGCCTTAAATTAAATTCTGAAAAAACCGAGGTACTCATTTTCGGACCCCTCTCGCCAGCCTGGCCATCAAGTTGGTGGCCAGAGACCTTCGGTACCCCTCCTACCCCAACTGCCAAAGTCAGGAACCTTGGTATCATCTTCGACGAAGGTCTAAATTTCATGGACCATGCCAACAAAACGGTGTCCACAGCACACCTGAAACTAAAGATGATCAGGAAAATACGCCCTTTTCTTCCTGACTCAGCCATCAAAACACTGGTCACCTCTCTTGTCCTCTCATCCCTGGACTATTGTAATGGTCTCTTCCCCAACGCTCAATCCAGAGTAATCACCAAACTGCAGACTATTCAAAACGCGGCAGCACGTCTGCTCTCTGGCAAAACAAAATATGAACCTATTTCCAATAACATAAAGGATTTTCACTGGCTCACTGTGCGAAAAAGAATCCACTTCAAATCCCTCTGTATTGTGTTTAAAGCACTTAACAATCAAGGACCTCACTTTTTAAAAGAACAACTACAACAACACAAACCCACTAGAGCCTTACGATCGGCTACTCTCAATCAACTGGTCATCCCCCGTACTAAAACTGTCACCTGGGGTGACCGGCGTTTTTTGGTGGCCGCCCCCAAGCTCTGGAACACGCTACCTCTAAACATCAGGCAAAGTCCCACTCTTCTCCAATTCCGTAAACTTTTGAAAACCTGGCTGTTCACTCAATGATCACTTCCTTCGCTTACAGATTGTCACAAATAACTGGTTCATTAGCGCCAAGACGCCCACGGGTAAATGCTGCGCTTTATAAATATAAAAAAATAAATAAATAAATAAATTGATTGAGCCCTGATGAGAGTCCGTGTATTTTGTCCACGGATTCGAAACGCGTCGGCAGAATAGAAAGAATCATGAAATATACAGGATTGATTTCTGAATCTGATTAATGTTCCAAATTAATCTGTGTTCTTTGATTTTCTTCTTTGAATGTGTCTCTATCATTGAGTTGAAATATTGATTGTTTTGAATATGTGCAAAGATTTATTGTTTGCTAGTGTTCAATAAGAAAAGGTGTACAATATTACTTTTGTTTGTTGAAATAATTCATTTAGGGATTTGTGATTTTTTGTATTGTTACATGTTGAGTGTTACATTTTGAGTGTCTTTCTCAAACATATGATTACTGTTTTTAAATGTCGAAAACTTCTAAGTAAAGGGTATAAATAAAATATACCTAACAAATCTGGAATCCAGTTCGATTTGTTGGCTTGGATTTATGAGCACTTGAAAAGTGGTGGGGTTGGCGTTTTGCTCTTTTAAAATCACCTTTGAAACAGGCACCGACACACTGTGTGAAAGTATTAGAATGTATTGAACAGAAAAAGCTCCCGACACGTTTCGGTGGTTAAACCACCTTGTTCACAAAGCTCGGCACCAATAAGAGAATTGTTGACATTGCCATGGCAACCATGTCGCAGACATGGAAATCAAAGACATTTTACAACTTATGATTGTTGCTAGCACAACATAAATTCATAAATTAGAAAATAATAATTTCAATGGATCTCAGCCTAATAATACATATAGATATGAAGTAAATAACATTCAAGAGGATTATGTTTCAAAAATTCTTGCTGTGAATATCATGACGACATATTTTCCTAGTGAAAGACCCTCTCTAAATATACTTTGAGCTCAATCCGCCATAATGCTGTTTCATTAAATCACAGTAATGACCTATCTGCTCTAAACCATAGAATGCAACTGCAAAGTTTAAGCTTATGCAAATAGGGAGAAAGATAGGACAAGAACAGTAAAGCGGAGTCATGAAAAGGCAGAGGGAGGGAAAGAAAGTCTCTCCCCGGTGGGCTATGTGCAAGAGTTCACAATCACTAAGGTAGACATTCCATCTCATTTACGTATTTCAACCATAACACATATATATAAATATACAAGCTGTAATGCGATTTTTCTCCTCCAGGGTTGATTAATTCTAATGGGCATTCCTGGAAACAACAGAGGAGATTTGCTTTATCAGCCCTGAGGAATTTTGGAATGGGTAAAAAGAGCCTGGAACAACGAATCAACGAGGAGATCAGATTCCTAAGTGAAGTAATAGAAGAACAGAAAGGTGAGTATACACATGAAGGGAACACTTGGGTTACTAAACTGTATAATCTTGAGTTGCATAACTTAGTTTGCTATTTGTCATGCACATCTACAGCAATCCTCTCCATGGATATTACAGAAAATAGAGCTTAGCCCGAGGATTAACGTTCCAATTACTAGTGAGAAGGTAATTGGGTGTGGTCAAATTGCACCCAGAATTACTGATACTAGCAGGTAAACTCATCTGCGGGATCTGCAGTTTCACTCAATTACTCAAGTGTCGAATGTTGCTGGGGAAATGGCAGTGCCAGGTTTTTCTACACACATACCCAAAAATACCACCTAGACCGAAAACGACATAAAACAACTGGAAATATGTGATTTCTGATGCCAAATTCATTTAGTTGTGCAACAAAATATGCTTTTCAATGCCTCATTGAAACTTTTGAGCAGCACACTCTCAGAGAAGATTGTTCCTGATTGGTATCTTCATGCTTTGAACATGTGGATTTACAATTGTATGAAATTGAGTTATTTGTTGAAAGGGTTAGAACCCATTTCAAGAAATAACCGCAGACTTTGTCAGGCACAAACCAGTTAAACTTAACTTAAAGGCAATGTGTAAAGTATTTTTGCAACACTTTAGCAAGAATAAAGCGAAAACAACGCACAAGAACATTCCCAAACCAGTTTAGAAACATAGACAATATTTTAATAAATAAAATGAAACCCAAACAACAAAAATGCAATAAGTGGAACTGGAACTTTGAATTGAAAATAGCACTTATAAAAAGCCCAAAGTGCCAAGTGTATTATCTGGTCATGCTGGACAGGAACCAATTGAAAGGTAAGGCCGACCATGATGGAGCGTTGGAGAACAGTCTTTGTGAACAGGGCTGACGGTGGGCCAGGTTGGTGGCTGGATCCGAAGAGGGGTTCATCGACTTTGGCAAGCTGCAGAGCAGGACCTCTATGAGGCATCAGCACAGGTGGGAAACTCAATGTTAACTACGTCTATGGAGGGGAAAGGTCCGAGCACGCAAATTCCGAAGTTTGGGCCAGGAAAGTGTTATTGACAGTGGGTTGTTGGTCGATATTGGTTGCTGGAAAATCCTCTATGTTCAGACTAAGAAACTTCTCTGCAGGTATTTATTTAGCAAAACAGAATCCCTTTCTATTTTTTGTTTTAAAAGTATGTAATTTGAAGGGTGCAACAATGCTATGCACTAACAAGATGCCTTCTGTGATCTTTTAAAGGCAATTTCAGTATACTATGCTGGTATAATCCCCCTCGAGAAAGATTTTAAATTTTGGGTCTCAAGAAGGTCTACTCTATTTTGTATAACGACTTCTGTATCTAGGAGTAAAAAAAAACAGTTTACTCTTAAATATCAGTGTCACAAAGGTACAAATAATAATTTCCAAAAACAGCTTACACACACATGCAAATTATTAAGACACAACGCAAATGATCTTACAACAAAAATCCTTTCACACATCTTTAAATTGCCCAGATATGTCAGTAGCTGGCTCATATGCAACCCAGCATTGCACGTGTTTTCTAACCGGCAAAGGCATGTCCACCAGCTTAGACGTAGTACATGATCCATAGTATCAGGATCTCCACATGATTTGGGATAACATGACTTAGAGTAACCTTCTAGTCTCACAAATAAGACCTTGCAACGTCCCTCAGTTGCTGCCCAATAAGTCCAGAGTTTTTTTATAACACATTTTTATTGAGTTTGCATCACTTATACAAAAAGAAAAGATACATGGAAAGACAAAAGATTAAAAAAGGTAATAAAACGTGTTCACCCACCACCATAAAACATGCCACTGTGGCATTCACAGGCCTAATTGACTCCATCGCAGTGCCTCGATGCGGGGGATCATGTTTCCCACATTTTTTTATATTTTTGTGGACACACTCTGGCAGTATATATAGGTTTAACCATGTTCCTGCATTGGTCAAGTTCCCTCCTCCATTTCTCCACTGAAAGAGAGTCTGCAATCTTCCACTGTCTCTTTTAGTCTTTTGCCACCAGGATGCCCAACCACAATAAACCCATCTTTTATCTGTTAGTGTCTATATTTATGTTTATATTTAAAATGGTGAGTTTTGGGTCTGCTGGTAAGATCCAGCCCAGCAAGGCCAAGACTTCCTCCAGATAGGGCTGATTACGCTTCATCCCATATCTGTGCAATAGGCCCTATCCTTAAAGGTAGATAAGGGAGGTCACTGCATCAATAGTTCATAGTTTGAGTCATGGAAGGTATATCTATTCAAGTAGTTAAGTTGGATCAGTTGATACTTCGACACAATGCCTTATTGCTGAGGAACACCCTAGCTTCCCTCCAGTTCTCATCAGAAAGAGGGCCCAAATCCTGTTCACAATCCTGACACGTTGTGTGAAAAGAGTTGGCAGGGTTGGTTACTAGAGACCGAAATACTTGGATAATCGTATGGCTTCTAACTCTTCTGACAGTAGTTTCATCTGTAGGTGCCTAAACCGAAGGAGATCTTCACTCCCGAGATATAGGGTGTAATCGCATGTCGTTATTGCAAGAAGCAGAAGAATTGGCTACGGTGTAACTGATAATGTTCTTGGAAGGACTTTGACCCAGTTTCTGGCATAAACCTGTACTGGTTCAGCTGGACTAAGGAAAAGATTACTTTTGGAAGTTGGTTAGCAAGGGCCTTCTCAGCTATTTTGACTATGATATTTAAGAAGGAGATTGGGTGGTAGGACGAGCAGAGGTGTGGGTGTGATCATATTTATGAATAATCACTGTCTCAGCCGTACGCAAGACCAGTGGAGATTGGCCCATCTATAATGATTCCTTTATCACGTTCCCAAATGAATCAAATACTTTGGGGGCATAGATCTTATAAAACCCTGTTGGAGGTCCATTAAGAGGACCTGGCTTTTTGCCAGACCAAAACTGGCTCTGAGCCTCGAGCAGCTCTACAATTCTAAGAACATCTTTCAATCTTTGTAGCGGGAGGAGAATCAGAAAATCCTTTACGTGTCCTGGGCAGCCTTTTATTTTTTTTAATGTAATATAGCACAATAATATGTGAATCATTGTCACTTCTCTCTGTCCCCCTTGAATATTGAGCCATCATCATTGGCAAGATATGTAATCTATTCACAGAGTTGTACTTTTTGACACAAGCGATGGAGAATTTTAATTGCCTTGTCACGCCAATCCTAAATGTAGCAGCGATTGTGGGCCAGGCTCTCTAGTTGTTATCTGTCAATAACTAGCTTCACGATAGAGTGATCTGATAAGACCCTGTGCCATAAGCTGCACTTCTGCAACCTTTTGTGTTTCTGAATTAGGTAAGAAAAATATAGTCTAGTTGGCAACATTTTTATGGGCACCCACAACAATGTAAAACTGTATTCTTGTGGCTGAATAGTACCCCATTCATCCGATAGGCTTAGGGCAACCATGACTTTTTTCATTAATTAATTTTATTGCATAGAGATCATCCTTCTCCTCCATCTGTCACATGACCTGTCATCTACCCTGTGCCAATCACCCCACAAAACCAGAGACCCTCCGGTTAACAATCGGTTAGCAAACTCTAAGAAGACATCTGTGGACAGTGGTTTCCCATTTAAAAAGCCAACGGCCGCTACATATATGTCTAAATCATCATGGGAAACCTGCTTGGCCTTAAATGACACATGGTTGCAAATGAATATTGCTGTTCCCTTTGAGGCCGTTATAAACGCCTGAATGAAACACCTGTGAAAAACCCATTTGCTCAAGGAACGGACACTTATTTCCCATAAGATGTGTCTCATGCAGAAAGAGTAGGTCTGAGTTGAGCATTTTGGCTGCGTTGAGAAGCTCAGTTCTTTTGAGCATATCTAGCAGACCATTTACTTTCCATGTTTAGATATTTGTATCTGACTCTCACAGGGTTTACATTTGGGGCTAGCCATTAAGGAAAAGACCTAGGTGCATATTGATGTATATGTCTCCGCAGCAGGGCTCAATTTTTCAAAAGGTATCAAGGAAGCAGGAAAACATTTTAAATGCATTTTCAAATGGCAAAGTGAACATGAAGTATTTGTCACAGGAAAGAACAAAGATCGATGCGAACTCTGCAATCGATGCATCTTACCTGATATCCCAACTATTCCCCAAAGAAAACTCAAGAACAGTAAAAACAGAAGAAACGTAAAATTCAAAGCAAAGGAGTATGTCGGCCCTCAAGAGGGATATCACCATATTGCCATTAGTCACTTATTCCCTACCCCCAGATCCCCACCAGTATACATCTCTGACATTGTTTCCGGCGTAGCGATAGTCAGGATAAACGATACAATTTGGTGAGAGGATTGTTGCAAGTAGCAAAGGTGGATAATTTGGAGTTATATAGAGGTTAATTCAGAAGGTGGGACAGTATCTTCCTCCCTGATCCAGCATCCTCCACCT
The DNA here is from genome assembly GCF_964263255.1 of Lissotriton vulgaris. NCBI lineage: Eukaryota > Metazoa > Chordata > Amphibia > Caudata > Salamandridae > Lissotriton > Lissotriton vulgaris. Next base: position 436,610,909 of record NC_141685.1, on the reverse strand, counting down.
TCTTCTATTTGTATCCCTGGTGAGGTGGAATATTTGACAATATGTGTACAGTTGATCAAGATCAATTTCAGTTTCTGGAGTAAGCATCAGGGTTTTTTGGCTATTGGACTCTTATAATCGGGATTGGGGCATCATCAAACGGTGATTGCTTGTGTGGTCAGATGTCTTGTCTTTCTTCTACCCACTGCAATACTGCATCCAGGGTCTTGAAGAAGAATGTCAATGGCTGGTATTGGTAAAAAAATTGGTAAGTTTGCTGGGTAGGAGAGCATATATCAGATATTCAGTGATCTGAGTTTGCTTTTGGCCTCCATAAATGATTTTCTCTGTTGTTGCACTAGATTAAGTGTAATCCGGAAAGACAATCATTTTTTGAGAATCATACAATAATGGCTCCTGGTTCTGTGCAAATTGGAGGATCTCCTGTCTGTCCATGTAAATAAAGCAACAGGTAATAATGGAGCAAATGGAAGTTCATTAAGGCAGTCTTTGTATGAGTGCTCTATGCACATGTTCCATGATGAAGCACAAGGAAAGCATCTCTTGAGGCAGCAGTGACCTCATCCATTGATCTAAGAACCGCACGCCATACAGGTTAATCAGACAAGCTTATACTTCCTTATCCTATGCTCATGCCGCCAGATTTCTAGATGTTGCTGAAAGTTTGGAGATTGTGTTTTGTAGTTTCTTTTAGTTCTGAGGCATGACCCTCAGCCTTATTAATACTGTCTACTGCTGGTCTCAGGTCTTGTCTCAATACCATGACATCTTCCCCTACAGCTCCAATTTTAGCATCAGTAGTCTCCCTGGACTTATTGATGGCTTGACGAAATGTCTAATGTGACTTCCACATCAACACTAGAGCATGCAGAGTCTCTGCTTGATGTAGGTGGCTTTGTGCTTGATTGCAGCCTCCTGGGTGGGTATATTTATCTTAAGTGCCTTGTGTTCCAGCTGTTGGCTGTTTGCCCTTAGTGATGTAGGAAGTGTGATTGGAGGTATACTCCAAGAATACTGATAATATTGGAGGCCAACTGCCACTGAGCAATCTCTTTCTCTGAGCAAAGTAATGGCAACACACCAACCTGCATCCATTCAACTAAGGTGCCATGATCAGTCAGTGGGCATTGTGAAGAGCAATTAAGTGGGATCTGGGATCAGCCATGAAGTATATTTTTATTAGGAAATCTCAGTAACACCTAGATTCCAGCTGTTATTTGATTCTGCTTTCTCAGTTCCTGTGGAGGGTGAACATTCCCTGTATTCAATCTAACCACCCAGATAACCTATTAATGCATCGTTCCAGTACCAGCAGCAAGTGGACTGTACATTAATCATAGAACCTTCCACCCCCCTCCTCAGAAAGGGAGTCCTTAAAGACGAGCATTATTTCACTGCTACCACCCAGGGCGTCCTAGAATGATTGACCCGTCCATCAGTACAGTGTACGCTCACCTCAAGAGAGGCCACCACCTTCATGTCAACCACTTCAGTGGGGTGGTGGGCCAAACTGTCTCTTAAGAAAAGGAAGGCCAAGACCTCTTTCCTCCTCCACTCAAATCTAAGTGGGAATCAAGCTCACAGGATTGGTGGGACAGTTACCATGTTGCAAGCTACTTGACTAGGAGCACTGAAAAGTCTTGAAACTGTTTGTTACTTAGCTTTCTCCACACCTCACAACTCCACTTCCCCCAAAAGTCACTATTCAGGGCCTAAAAACAGGCTATATGGAGGGCAGGAATCTACTTTCTGTGAGCTCACCCTATTAAGAAGGCGCTGTCACACAATTCAGACCCCTCCAGAACATGGCAGAGATTCAGAAACTGTATCAGTCTTAATCCATTAGTATCCCGACAGTGCTTGCTGCTTCCTCCAATGGCATCCGAAGTGTTGGTCTCAGCTGCTGTTCTGGTCCTTAAAGTGGACCACAACGATCACTTCAGGCTCATCAACCCACCCCAACCTAGCAGTCTCACAGTCTGCCTGTCCCGACAAACTGGGATGTAGGGGCTGGTTGCATCAGGCCCTTGTCTCTATCTTCGGATTTTCTTCTTCGTGATCTGCACATCACCACTTTCCGGCTATGTCTCCTGCGTCACAAGACAACTGGGACCAGGGAGCAAGAGTGCCTAGTCCGGACTTTAAATGATATTGTGGGACTTGTGTGATGCAGCTTGCGTAGTTCATTCCCGCTATTGAAAATGGCCGGGATATGAGCCCCAATTGGGGAGAGAAAACGGGGAGCTGCACCGACCACTGACACCAGGTTTGTGTGAAAAAGGTTGCGTTATTGAAATATGTGTGCATTACAAACAACAACCTGGGCCTTTGTCTTACAAAACTACAAACATCACTATACAAAGCTGTTAACCTATGTTAGGCTACCCCACCTCTAAATGCCCCCCCCACAGCAACTTAATTCTGCAACTGTGTACTTGCTCCAGAGCTGATCAACTGCAACTTATACCTTAAAACTCCCCTACTTCTTTTCTACAACTATTAACCTCTAGCTTACTAACCTTCCTACATGTCCTTTTAAATTCCTGGTTCCTCCATGCGTGCACTTGACTACCCGTTCCGTTCCAGCCTGAATTGCTGCTGTCAGCAACAGTAAACTTTGGTAAACCATGGCAACTTCTCACCAACGGCCTCGGCACCTGCTTCAAAGCGATAATCATACATAGTTAACCCCCCCTCCCTCCTGCTGCACACCCTTTCCAAAGTCTACCAAATAAGGGCTGGGACATGTAAGAACCCCCCCCTCACCCCAAAACACCTACTTAAAAGGGAGGTGGGCCAAAACGGATCCCAACAGATACCAGCCACCTAGACAAAATGGTGGCTGGTCACCTCAAAATGCTCGGCTGTATATACCTTGGGCGTAAATAAATGGACTGTCTTCCAACTACTCCACTCCCCCAAAGTACACAAGGGCAGACACCCCAATGCTCGGCTGCCCCCCCAAATCCCCATTAGACTACCAGTTTGGCACTGCACTGCTTCATTGTAGCGTGTTGCGCATAATTGTATTTTAAACTGAAAACTGTGAAATTGTGTTTTTTAAACTTTCCCTAATTTGTGTCACTAGAATTAAATGGTGCACATACTCGCACACACACGCTGACAACACTTTCTGAGCACTCGCTCGCTTCCCCGCCTCCCCGTGATTGTTTACCGGGGAGGGAGAACACCACTTCCGGGTTTGCGGAGCGGTTAGCGCTCTAGCGGACAGGGCTGACGGGGCTATTTAGCCCTCGCCCCTTCCGTGCGCGCAGCGTTCGCGCGCAGGTGAGCCGAAGACAACGCCGAAGAGTAGCCAAAGAGTGGCCCGTCTGCGCCCGTCCGCGACCAGACGGGGCTAGGGGCCACCCTCCTTGTCCTTGCCACTATGGACTGCGCCTCCCCCACTCCTTGTATCAGGTATGCTCCACAGGCACTTAGGGCACTACAACCCCCACAGCAATACTGCTGTAAAAACACATCGCTTTCGTGTCCTGAGGGACCTTTTTCTTGTATCAAATGCGGTTTTCAAGCCTTGCCTTCCCACGTCATTTCTGGACGGCCTACAGATAATACTGACGTTCAGGGAAACGGGGATAGCTTTTTGCTAAATGTCAGATCACTCCCCAAGCACTGTATAGAACTGTGGGATATTATTTACAACACTCAACCTAAGATATGTTTCTTAACTGAAACATGGCTGAAACCTCATACTATCCCCACTATCACCCTAGGGATACCCATGGGATATAAAATTCTTCGCCTCGACCGTCCTGTGAAGGTGGGAGGCGGAATCGCTATTATATACAGAGACACCCTGAGTATTAGAGTCCTAGAGCAGGTGATGCTCCCTACTATGGAAGTACTCATCTTTCATTTAAAAATTAACTCAAAAACACAATGGAAAGGAGCCTTGGTTTACCGTCCACCTGGACCCAATGCTGGTTTTTCCCTTGCTCTCACTGAATTACTAGCCCCCTATTTGAAAGCGAATGAAAACTTCATTTTACTTGGAGATTTCAATTTTCATATTGATATTGCTGACCATCAGGATACTAATGCATTCCTTACTGACCTTGCTCTGCTAGGTTTACTCCCTAGAAGCAGTGGCCCCACTCATTCGGGTGGTCACACATTAGACCTGATCCTTACTACCCAACCTAATGTCCATTGTTATCCCCCTAAACATATTAACTGGTCGGATCATAAACTTATTGACTTCTCCATACCACACCTATCCAATTCCACTAACCACCCGGCTACTCACTCTATTAAACGCAGGCCATGGCACAAAATTACTCTTCCCAAACTCACTCAAATTTGGAAACAACCCCTACTCACCAACTTCGACAATATCGATACTGCTCTCTCCATGTTCAATTCTACTTTGATGACAGCTATTGACTCACTAGCTCCTCAGAAAAATGCCAAAAAACCCACCATAGCGAAAAGGGAAACATGGTATACGGAAGCTCTCAAAACAGAAAAGAAGAAATGCAGAAAAATGGAAAAATTGTGGAGACGTACAGGTAATAGTGAAGACAAGAGTCACTACCTGGAGGCTATGTCCTCCTACTACAAAAATATCAAAAAAGCTAGGAAAATAAGTCTGACCATTCAAATTGCAGAGGCAGGCAACTCTACAAGAGAGCTATTTAAAATCATTCAAACTTTCACTAATCCTGAAGTATGTGAAAGTCCAGACACCTTTACCCAAGAACTATGCGACGAAATATCTCAGTTCTTTGAGGACAAAATTGAAGTAATACATAAAAAAATCACTATAGTCTCTGACACCCTGGGAACTGAGGTCCCTGAAACTGCCCCGCAACTGACTTCTGGAGATACTCTCCTGGACATCCCAAAAATAACCATTAAGGACCTGACCACTCTCATTAACCAAACTAAATCTGGTTCTCCCACTGACCTGATACCAGCTAAATTTATCTCCCCGTTAATCGAGATACTGGGTCCTCATATTCAGAACCTACTTAACCTGTCTTTTGCCAAGGGCCAACTCCCATCTGCCTGGAAGGAAGCGGTAGTGAACCCTATCCGCAAAAATTCCACCTCGCCCTGGTCTACACTCTCCAACCTTCGCCCGATTTCTCTCCTTCCTTTCATCAGCAAACTGGCAGAGAAGCACGTCAACACTACCCTCTCCAATTTCATCGAAGCGACAGGGGGCCTGGACCAATCCCAATCTGGATTCAGGCCCAACCACAGCACTGAATCAGCCCTCCTCTCTGTGACAGATCAGATTAAAATGTCACAAGATCGAGGGGGCTCCATGATTCTAGTGCTGTTGGACCTGTCCGCAGCCTTCGATACCGTGTCTCATAACATCTTACTGAACCGGCTGCAAGGAGTAGGAATCGGAGGCGTAGCACTATCTTGGTTGGAGAGTTTCCTCGCCGGGAGATCACAATCTATCAGCCTGGGCCCCTTTCGTTCCATCTCAAGGGGGCTCACTAAGGGGGTGCCACAGGGCTCATGCCTTAGCCCTACATTGTTCAATGTCTATGTGGCCCCCCTTGCTGAGATTGTGCGGAAATACGGGTTCATACCGGTCTCCTACGCTGATGACACTCAGCTCCTCTACCCTTTCAGCACCCTTGACCCTAAAATCAAGGGGAATTTTGCTGAGGGTATGAGAGCGGTGTCACACTGGATGGCGAGGAACTGCCTCCAGTGTAATGTAACAAAGACTGAGGTCTTGCTCTTTGGCAAAGCAAGCATTCTTTGGACCCCTGACTGGTGGCCACTCGACCTTGGCCCAGTACCTGTACCCAAATCACATGTTAAAAATCTTGGAGTGAAGTTGGATCAAAAATTAACCATGAAAGAACACACCAACTACATAGCTGGTGTATGTTTTCATACCATAGGCCTACTCAGGCGTGTCTTCCCTTTTCTTCCTGCCTCATGTAGAAAGACACTTGTACAGGCCTTGGTAACCAGCCGCCTGGACTACTGTAACAGCCTGCTGACATTAGCCAATACGGATGCAGTAGGCCGCTTACAGGTGGCCCAGAATACAGCAGCCAGACTGGTCATGGGTGCACCTGCCAGGACTCCTTCTAAGCCCTTGCTGAAAGAACTGCACTGGCTTCCCATACGACAGCGCATCCATTTTAAGATCTGTTGCACGGTACATAAATGTCTGTATGGAGCAAGCCCTAAATATCTAGCCCAGTCTCTTGAATTATATCAGCCCAGCAGGTCCCTCCGCTCCTGCAACCAAGCCCTGTTAAAACCTCCCAACACAAAGAAGATTAGGTATGGAGACCGTGCTTTCTCCGCTGTTGGCCCTGCCCTCTGGAACAATCTTCCCACTGACCTAAGAACCACCATAAATCACATATCCTTCAGAAAGGCATTAAAAACCCTTCTTTTCCTAGAAGCATTTCCATCCACATAAACCTTAGGTTGCTCTTCCTTACACCTTCTTAGTTGGCAAAGCGCGGAGATACCCTTACGGGATTGATTCCTGCGCTATAGAAGAAATTAAAATAAAAATAAAATAAATGTTGTAGAACCTCCTGAGAAGATATGTGCATGAAATGTATTGGGAACGTCCCTGTATAATGTTGTGCAAGAATCACTTGGAGATGTCTGTTTTTCTTGTACCTTATTGCATCTCAGACCACAAGACGAAGAGGTCTTCCCAGCTAGACAGCAGACGTTAACTCCCTTGCTACCCCATCATAACATAGCTACCTGGGTACATCTCATCATACAATTCCATCAGATGTCATCCTGTTCCAATTAAAGTAACAAATAATACGTTTCCTTTGCATTGACATTGTGAAGAGTTACCTATATTTTGACCACTATATTTTTGTATTTCATGTAGGTCAGCCATTTGACCCTCACTTTCATATCAACTGCAGCGTTTCAAATGTTATCTGTGCCATCAGTTTCGGTGATCGCTTTGACTATCATGACCCAGAGTTCCAGAATTTACTTCGTTTATTAGATGAGGTTTTAAAGCTGGAAATCAGCGTTTCAACCCAGGTAAGCTGCTGTCATATTTATCTTGTGTATGTAATCTTTTTAACACTTTTGTTATTGTGCATCATGGAGATGAATACAGTTTGCATGTTTTTTTTAGGAAACTGAGCTACAATACTGTAGAAGTGGTTACCTACCTGAAGGGTAGCTTCAAACAAATATTTTACACAGGAAGCTATGAATTGGCCAGAAGAAGTACTAAATCAGCATATATTATGATCCAGAGATTCCAAGTAGCCCAATGATTCCTCGCAATTGTGAATTATCATTACTACAGAAGAGGCAGCAGCAGTAAAAGGTCACACCTGACCCCAAATTTTGGTGAGCAGTTTAGATTTTAGTGGTTGAGTTCTCATCCCAGATTTTACACTTAAACAAAATAAATCAAGTGATTTATTGAAAAATCATGCAATATGCCTCAGTTTGTACAATAATGACTGTACAGTGCACTTTTCCAGATTCATATACTGATGACATCCTAGTTTCTATATTCCAGTGCCATGTAAAATACATAATTTTAATAATTATTAACGTTGAGCAAAATCTTCCCCTGTAAAGCTCTCCTCTGCAAATTGTAGTTAGCTCCACATGACATCATTACCTAATGTAACGTTAATTTAAAACGAGGGTTGCCCAAAGCTGCAGAAGTTTGAAACTCGTAATAGGAGCTTTCAAATGGTAGATAAGAAAAGTTACACCATTCAGTCAGTGATTATGTAACATTTCCAGTCCTTTGTTATGGAGAGCCACAACTGATTCCCCCAAAAATGATAGCCTCTTTCTAAAAAAAATAAGGAAGTGGTGCTCCTCTCTGCCATTTGAATCAAAAAGGTATTAAAGATTTTCAGAAAAGCAGACAACAATGACACAAATGAGCATAATACCAACCTTGTCCTTCTACAAGACTGCTATCATAAAGACCTTGTGCCCGATTCTAAGGAAGTCTGCTCTGCTGCAACACATTTAAAAGCAGGAGCTTCACAGATATAACTGTGACATTCTGGGTGGATTCAGATATCTAGATACATTAAATGCAACAATTGTCTTGCTGCAAAAGGTTAGACAGTGTTTACCAAAAAGGTTAAATTAATCCACCAGGATATGGAAGTTATTGGTATGGGAGGTGATACGTGGCACTACCACAGCACTTCATGTTGCATTTCTAAGTTTTGATTATAGTTCTGCTTCCACCTCTCCTAACTAAGAGCAACATATTTGACTGTTAAGCAGATGTCTGTTTGCTGATGGTGGTTTCAGTTAATTACAGACCAGGTATTTGTTTTTCAGACCCCTAACCAGAATCCTAAATCATTACTCAGTCACTCACGCAAGTAGTGGTCCATGTCAACTAAATAACATGCATATTACTTTCCCCCAGCAGAAGTGTAGGTTAAATCCAGGACATTTTCAGGTTGTATCAAATTTCCCTATACCCTATCTAATTACTTGAAAGTGGTTGTGATGGAAAAACAGCAGTGCTTTTGTGGAGTATTTGTATTGTCCTGGTGGTCTCTATTCCCTGGATGTCTGCGCTGTTATCTGGAATGCTTAAAGTGAATGATCAAATAGAATGTTGATGTGTACATACATGGAGTAGAAACTAAGAGATTGGACAGTTGGCGGGAGAATGAAGCTCTGACATGACATACCTGTTGTTGCTGTAGCCTAAGGACCTAATTTGTAATAGAAATCCTACCTCTTACCTTAGTGGCCTCATAGTCATGTTAGAACATCCTGCCCTCCAGCGTCAACATTGTGGCAAATACTTGTTAAGGATGTGCTTGAAAATGCATCAAGACCTCGGTTGTAATTGGGAAAAATTTCTGTCACAGCAGGGAGGAGGATCGTCATGAGACGGAAGGTGGCCTTGTGACCGTGGAGAATATTTAGGGGCGCCCAACCTCCAATCCTGGAGTGAATGGAACCTATATCCAAGGGTGGTGTTAATGCCCTAAAAGAGCCAAGTAGTGGGAGAGAATTACCAAACGCTTGGAGACGGAATTAGATGGAAACATTAAATTATGTTGGGGAGACGATTTAGTAAGACCAAGCATCTCCTAAAAATAAACTTCTATTCTGTATAGTGGAATTGACTTTTACCAAATGGAAAATAGTGTTATTGTGGGGTGGAAAAACAACAGTAAAAGTTGGTAATGAGCCTGTAGATAAGGACTGTTTCAGCATCACTGGAAAAGAAATGTATATGAGCAGGGAATGTTTGCAGAACTATAAAAAAAACGCTGGGCAAAATGGTGTAAGATAGAGGACCTGGAGTACGTACTTTATATTACCATATAATATTAATTCATAACGGTCATGGAATATGGCATGTAAATACACAGTGGCTGCCGAGAAACACATAGGCAGCTTGCTCTGCACCAGTTGTTACAATTTAGCAAAACAGATTGCCATCGATGCTCAATCAGATGTCCTATGTTTCATAATACTATATTGATCATGCATGTACCATTGTGTAAGTTGGTAATGAGATTTTACCCTTTTTTATGATGACTGTAATTTTTGTATTATATCGTGTGTATCATTCAAAACACATGATGTAAAAATATTGTTAACTAGGAGAGGTTCATCAGTCCTTGGCTGTTTTATGTGCTGGTCCATGTCTCCCAATATCTACCTGGTGTAACAAACGCCTATAATTTTACAGCAAATTTAGCCTCTAAACCTTTAAAGTTAACACAGTGATTGGTTTGTTATTGCTGATTACTGCCAGTGGCACTGAAACCTGTGGGATTGTACAATGGCAGCAGGAAATGCATCCTTTGGCCGTAAATCTGCTTAAATGAGATCTCCTCCATTTCACAATCCAATGCCAGTACGACTATGCTTTTTTCTCCATTGAACCGAATCCCAAATACAGCTGTAGCGTTTACTCTGATGTCTTTCTTACTATTGACATGTTTCAGTTTGGTGTCAATATGCCACATTTCTAAATTTAGAAAAGCATTTACAGTGACACCTTCGCATTTCTATAAAATAGGGAATGTCTTTAACTGGTGATGTAGGGAGGGATAATTATTGTTGCTGTGCGTGTAGTATGAGCGTGGTGGTGGTGGAGTTAATGGTGTCATTTGTAATAGTGATACTGTAACTGTTCTGTGCAGAGACCAGTTTACTAATTGCTTGCAACTGAATTCTCTGTCTCTTCATTGCAAGCAGCACAGTTCTGTTGAGGATCCATCTCTTGTATTTAAGAAGCTTAGCATCTGAATTGGACACATAAAAAAGACAGTTCGGATCTGTAACAGGGATCCACCTCAGCAGCACATATGGACACCTCTGGATCTAGTTTGTTTTTCCTGATCTTGGCATTTTAGTATGTCCTCAGTATGCTACTTACCAGAGCTTCAAAGTTATTCCTTTTTCTGAATTATCATCTCAGTACTATCTGGTCACTTAGGACATGACCCCAAAAGTTGTTTGGCTCATAGAAGTGTATTACTGCTGCCTCTGCCTTTGTAGCCTATTCAATTGACATTGTATTGTGGAAAAGCCACCTGATTAGCCCCCACTGCTGAGGAGTCACATTAGTCTGGCATTGCAAAGTCTTTAAGGTATTTGTATTGTTCAAACCAGATGGGGTAAAACAAATACAGACTCACATTCCACACAGTCAAAAACCCATGTTTATGGACATGGTGGCAAAGTCATTCTGCCTTTTTTTATCTTTTGTAAAAGCTTCTGGTCTTCAAATGATTGCTGTATTCCACATAAACTTTGTCACAGATGACTATTATCCCATCAGTCTTTATTTTCTGTTTGGAAATCTTGCAAGGTCAGATTGATTTAGTTTTCACAATAGGGCCCGCTGAAGTATTTATCAACTTACATTGCTCTCATAATATTAGTTCCATGTTCATTTATGACAACTATTGATCCAAATCTTGCAAATGTTGAAGCTGAATTTCATGAAGAGGCTGACCGCCCTAAGAGATATCTGTATATTCAGCATAGCAATAGGTGCACGCTGAGTGGTTGGCCAAGTGCCCTTATGTACTGATGTCAAGAGCCCAGTCTGTGGTGGATATAAATAGTCTTATGCAACTTTTGAGCACATTTTTCCACAGACCAATGGTATAGTGACTATAGAAAGGTTTGTGGTGTTTGGTAACTGTAATTGTGGACAAATAGTCTGCCATAATTCTCTAAATTTGTTGACTTTCACCAAACATTTGGAACAGATTGCTGTTTTGTACAACTGATTACTGTGGTATGATTGAGCCAAATCATATTTTCAGGATTCTTTTATTTCCTTCATAGAAAGATGAAACACTGGTTTCGTTTGTTCTTGCACAACAATTCAAGATGGTGCAGTGGACAAAGGGGTAACCATATTTCCTGATGACAACCGAACAGCAGTGGTAGTGCCTTAGTGTGACCCTGAACCCCCTCCCCCTCACGCTTGCTAGTGAATGCACTTGCACAAGATATCTCACTTGCACAAGATATCTCGTTCTCTATCTCTCTCACACCAGCCCATACTCACAGACGAATATACACATATGATCACAAAGACATGGACGTATACTTACTCTGATATAAAATGGCACTCACACGTGCGCAGAAACATGCAATCTCAGTTCTGTTTCTCACAGCTAGTGACTATTCACACATAACACACAATGACTTATGAGCAGATGACGCATGTGATCGCTTCCCATCCCTCGCGGATCAGAATTTTCCAGCAGCAAGATTGTTTCCAGTGGACGCACAAAGCACCTCTTCGCGCTTCACCTTCCCAGGCTGAGTCAAACCCGGCTTTCAGGAGGACTGTCATCAAATCAAACCCTCCTTACCCCCCCTGCACCCACCTGTCTGGAGGAAGACCCGCCGTGACCACCAACCAGGGCACCCAAGGGTCGAAACATTGACGATCACACTAGGTCCATTATTTATTTATTTATTTATTTTACGTAATTTGTATTGCGCAACAAATACCCTAAGGTGTCTCGGCGCATTAAGGACTTCATGGGACAAGAGCCAACTGGAGGAATCATTGGTCAAATAACCAGGTCTTCAATGATCGACGGAAGGAAATGAGAGTGGGACAGGTTTTGATTGATATGGGTAGGGAGTTCCAGAGTCTGGGGGTTGCCACCAAGAAACGTCTGTCTCCCCAGGTGACAGTTCTGGTGCGAGGGACGGGTAGTAGAAAGATGGAGGCTGATCGCAACGATCTTCAGGGCACATAGATCCGAAAGGCTTTCCTAAAAAAACCAGGTCCAATCCCGTGTATGGCCTTATAGGCAATACAGAGTGCCTTGAACTTAATCCTACTTCTGATTCGCAACCAGTGAAGATGGCGTATGGCCAAGGAGGTAGAATGATGTTTAGGAATACCTAGCAGGACCCGGGCCGCTGCATTCTGAATGGACTGCAGCTTATTTAGGATTTGTTCTTGTGAGTTGAGGAAAAGGGCATTACTATAATCAATTTTAGAGAAGACCAGGGTGGTTATCAATGTTTTACCTGCTGAGGCTGGAAGGTATGGAAGCAGCTTTTTAATTTTTCTCAGCATGAAAAAAGATGACCAGACCACGGTGTTCACATGTTGTTTAAAAGACAATTTGTTGTCAAACAGGACTCCTAGGTTTCTGACCTTGGTCACCGGGACAGGAGGGGGTCCCATCTGCTTTGGCCACCAAATGGGAGACCAGTCCGGAGAGAGGCTGCCAAAGGTCATCACCTCGGTCTTATCAGAGTTTAGTTTCAAGCAGTTCCTCGACATCCAGGAGCAGATGGCTAGCATCCCCTCCTGGAATCTCGAGGCAACTGCTGGACCATCCCTGTGTACAGCCAGCACCAACTGAGTGTCATCCGCGTAGGTGGTTAGAGACAACACATGTGCCTTTATTGACCCATGACCCATTACAACCAGGAATCTATGCCACTGAAGATAGAAATCTCTGGAATAAAATCAACATCTGGCCTATTTTATACCTGTATATAAAATCTGAACAAACTTACACTGTATATATTGTTCACCACCTGAGCACCTTACACCATTGTCACCCTTACACACTTTATTATTATATTTCTGTATTCAATTGTTTTGGACAGTCTATCATTGGAATGTAGATATCATTGAATGAAGTAATTCTGATATAAATATCTTTTTCATAAGCAATTCTTTCCAGTTCACATTTTCTTTAAGTACCAGGTTAATTGTATTATTTGTTCATTTGATGCGTGTGGGAGAGCTTATCCTGTCATTTGCAGTCAACGCTTCCCCAACTAACGTTTGTTTCTACCCGACAGAGCCATTTTTTGTTTAACTATATACCACCCAGGTTCTGAGGGACACGGGGTTACCTCTTTTTTCTGAATTATTCACACATAACAACCTCTTTATCCTTGGAGACTTGAGCATCTGGTTCAATCAAGAAAAACTCCCAAACGAGATCACTTGTGTCAAACCTGTAGGCTTTCAACTTTTTCCAAGCTAGTTCAATTTCAACATACTCAGACAGACGTTCCCCTGGATGCAGTATTTTCTCCACTAGGACTCATCGAGGTCACAAGAAATCTCCCCTTCATCTTGTGCTTTCACCACACCATGCACTTCAAAATAAGGTAATGGTCAACACCATTGCAGTTATAACAAAAACGGATAAAAGTCTACATTGACTATGAATCAAGCCTAATCTTATCACTCTTAATTGTTAACTAATTGTCTCTTAACTGCATAACAAAAGTGAAACAATTCTTCCTTTTTTCTTTTGAAAACATCAACAGTCTGATTCCTCTGAAAGTCTCCTCTCATCAGAAAAATCGACCAAAGACCCTCAGACTAAAAATAAACTATATAAGCCCAGTGAAAAAAGAAAAACGAATCCTGAAATGTCAGTAAAGAGAGTGAACCTTCCCAACAAAATCTACACTTCTAACAACAAGAAAAGTTCATGCAAATCTGTCAGTTCATAAACTACACAACTCTACTACTCACATCATATCTCAATAGTTAAATGCCCATACAAGAAACTGCATAAGACCCTCTCTGAATTTTGTAAACTAGTATGTGCTTCTGTCCAAATTGTTAGCTCCCAAATCCGCACCTGCATTGCACATTGTCATAAAAGACAAAACCATGGAACACTTCCATAATATCAAGTCATCCATCAGCTTTTTTTTTCAGGTCACTAAACCCAAGATGTCACCCTTTGACACAAAACCCATCCTGTCCGCCACCAAGCAATTCTTGCTGCTTCATTTAAAGGAACTGCTGAAGGCTGGTGACCTGGCTGGATTCCCTGCGAAAACTTGCCAGTCTGAAGTTTTTAATAATGTCCCACTCTCACTACTGCCACTACCCCAGATAAAATGATCCACAACAGCTCTGTAAAGGCAGGCATCTTCGCCAAAGACCTCAAGATTGCCTTCTGAAATGAATGTGAAGGAACAAAATCTCAATTTCGCCAGCTACCAACCAATCTCCAATGAACCGTTCCTTGGCACACCCATTGAAAGAGCAACCTTCATCCAGTACCCTAGAAGAAAATCTCTAGTAGCCACACAGGGTTCTCACCTGCCATTGTAACCACTTCTGCCTTGATTTCCATCTCCACTCCAGAACTGAGGCCATAAGATCTCAGCATTCAAGCACCTATCTCAGATTGGATCTCCTCCTACCTTTCCAGCAGATCAGGCACTTGTGCATTCCCATCATACTTTCCAACTCCTTTCCACAATAACTTCGGCATACCACAGAAATCAATATTTCCTGTGTTCTTCTTAAGTGGATAACTCAATACACAACTAGATCTCAGGTCCATCAGTCTAACCTGTTACAACTACACAGACTACTCCCATATCATCCACAAGCTTGACAATTTAATAGGATGTGACTTCACTTTTAGGACCTGGGATAATTGCCTCACTACAACCATCTGACCCTAGGAACTTTGACCACATCTGGTGCCATCAACAAAACATGTAAGTGATCAAGAACTCCGATCTTCCTAGCATTGCAAGTGAATCAAGTTACCAGAAGTGCCTTCTTCTTAATTGTGGCAAACGATGTGCAGCATTTTCCACATCTCGGTTTCCTTCAGAAAGTCGAGGCCACCATCACTCAGATACTGATGGGCCTGGACTATTCCTTCCTTTCTAGTACAAATCAGAGATGGAATTTAGAATGTGTCAGTCAGAAAGCTATTACACCCTCTGATCAAATGACTCCATCCCTATACGTGCTCCACTGGTTACTGGTGGCCAGGTGCTACTCCTTCAGAGCACTCTACATCTATTGCACTTATTGTCATAGCATACACAATAAGATCTTCCACTTATGAATGGCACCCCATATTTGTAGCCTGTACTTGCATTGGTTGTACTCTCTGTTAAGACACCCAAAACTCTGAAACTGACTACCTCAAACATGAGCAATATCCATGTTCACCTGAAATTCAGGAAGTCAGTTATGACTTAGCTGTTCCCAAACAGATGACATACCTAATCTCAGCTAACCAGTGTGACACCATGGCCAAGTCCATGAAGAAATAACCAGTCACCCACATATGCTACTACATCTCTTCCTTCATGCAACACCAAAGATCTTCTCTCATAGGTCACATTATAAACCACCATTCTGTCAACCACACGGAACATTTACCATTGTGTGTTACCTCATAGTCAAGAAGCACTTTAGGACCTAATCACGGGTATGAGGCACTATAAAATGATACTGCAATCATCTTAATCAATAGAAACCCAATCATTCCACACTGATATCCACACTCTAACAGACAGTTAGGCACACACACACATAAAGACCTTGAAGATCACTGACACTCTTAAAACACTGACAGATGCTTGCATTTACACTCACTGACACTCACAGAAATGCACCGCTATTTCCCTTACATCTACACACACTGGATACATCATTATTTTACTACAAACACCCACATACCCATACAAAGACATATTGTCATACATGCAGGCTGACACAAATATACACAGGCATGCACAAGATATATGCACAGACACAAAAGCAAACAGGCATACACAAGCAAAATATTTTATTTTTACTCCTTTAAGTGAAATCACAATACTTTTAAAAATCTTTTTGTAGAAAGCTTCAGGCATTTCAAATCATACTCTAAAATAGCTCAACATCGACCTAAAGGACAGTACATACCACAACCAAAGAGCTCTCGAAATCTATTTTAAAACTCAGTTGAGGAAAACTCACGGTCCAAACAGTCTCCCTGACGAAATCTTTACTTGCTACACAGTTCCACTGGTCCCAGACTTGTGGGCAATATTTAACACCTTGAGTGCAGAGGGAGCGTTGCCTGAGGATCTGGAGGCTGCTGTCATCAAAGATGTCCCTAAGCCAGGTAAACACTGGACCAGTGTGGGGCACACAGGTCAATGCCTTTAATCTTTGTGGAATCAAAAGCACCGGCAAAATTATTAGCCAGCATACACATCACAGTGATTCACTATTTAGTTCATATGGTCCAAAGAGGCTTCATGCCACATCGAAGTACTAGCCACAATATTTGGAGAGTTTTTAACTGCAGCATCCTGGCCTATAAACATAAGTCCTGTCAGTTCTATTGGTTGGCTTTTGAGGTGGCTGTTGAGAACTTTAAGTCGGATTACCTGTTAATAGTATAACATTGCAAGAATGTGGGTCAAGAGTTCATCACATGTGTGAAATTAATGTAGCATACCGCTAAGGTAAGGAGTATCAGGGTGCACCCAACATTGTTTGGGATTACCTGCAGCACCTGGCAAGGTTGCCCCTCTTCTTACTGTTTTTCATACTAGCTGTAGAGCCATGGTAGTGTGTATCAGAGCAGCACCCAAAATGTTAGGTTTCAGAAGGGGTCCGAATGAAAGGAAAATGTATCACTATATGCAAATGAACTCTCCGCATATATTAGTGGCCCTATTAATTCGGCACCTAACCTGAAGGGGATCCTGAGGAACTTTTAGGAGCTGCAGGTAATAGCATGAATTGGACTAAGGTCAAAGTCTTTCCCTATATAGAAGCCAGCAGGGGCCCGCTTATAATGGGGGTGGGCTTACATTACCTAGGTATCTGGGCAGCAAAAGCTGAAGCTTAGACATGGACAGAAAATATTGTTTCATTGCACGACAAACTAAAAAGGGATTCGCAACAGTGGACTAGGTCTTGGCATAATTTTAATTACTCCTAAGTACTTTGAGTAATTTGGTAAATCCATATTACTCTTTTGACACAGAACTACCGATTGTAATGCCATAGCACTACATCATGTAGCATTTTCGCTCAGGGAAATCAGAACAGTTGGAATGTGAGATACACTGGAACAATGGGTGAGCGTGAATGCTAGAGTTCGTGTTTTAGCAAATGTGATCAAAACGTTCAGCTGTAATTTTGAGAACTAATGCAGCAATACTTTAACGAGGGTAGTCGCCGGTCAGCAATGTGAGTAGATCTTTAATTGAAATTTATTTTCTAGTTGACATTTCACCCAAACGTACCTTTTAGGTATTTTGTCATTTTTTTTCATAACGGGAAGGAAGTGCTGCGGAAACTGGGATGGTACTGTACATACAGTAGCAACTTCCTCTACCTGTCCTGAAGACTCATCTCTCTGCTTTGTCGAGCCCTTGGTCACTTTCGATTTGAATTTTGGAGCATAGTATCTCTTTCTGTCTTCGTCTGTATCCACATCATTGGAATCTTAATGTTTTGGGCAAAATCTAGTAAGTTCAAGGCAGCATTTTGGAAAAAGGTTTGTTGTTTAAGGGAGGGCATGCATCAGTACATTTTGTTTCTTTTTTTATTTTGTATCTTTGTTGGTGAGTGGCCTGGACGTTGGGCTGGATTAAGGGGTCACATGTAGGATTAACTTTTTCTTATGGCAAATTTATTGCACTTTTTTGATCTGGCGGCATAGGTCTAAATATACTTAGGGATAGATGCATCAAAGGATAAACCGGTCGCAAACGGGCAGATTCTCAGAATCTGTCCCTTTGCGACCAGTATTTTTGCCTTTGGGATGCATCATCCCAAACGCAAAAATCGCAATTTAAGAAATCGCAAAATTGCGATTGCATTCAAGGAATCTCAAATTGAGATTCCTTAAATGCAATGCATCAAAGTAGAAAAATTAGCGATTTCGCTAATAGGATGAGAAAATTACCATGAAGTTGAACTTCATGGTAATTTTAAAAAACTTTGAAAAATGCACTAAAGTGCATTTTTCAAAGTTCCATTTTACACACACACATGCCCTTGGGGCATGTGTGTGTGCAAGATGTACTCATATGCAGATTTCAGGGGTGCACCAGGGTGTCCTTTTGACACCCTATTACAGAGACAGGGGTCCTTAGACAAAGAAACAAATTTAAGAAAAAATGAATATAGACCAAATGGAACTATATTTTTGGGGGAATGTCCAGCCAGACAATTTATTACCCTAATACAAAATAGTCATAAAACAATAAAACACTGTGTGTGATAGAAGTGGGACACCAGCCGATGTCCGACTAACACACTGAAAATACATAAACAAGAAAGAAATAGTAGGCAATAGCAGGTCATCTGATTATTGTGAATCATATAACAGACAATCTTTACTATACACATATGCATGAAAAGTATAAATCAACTATGCATTTAGTGCATTTGTGTCGACGACGTTTCGAACCACAATCAATATCGGTTCATCCTCAGGACAGAGGGTAATTGCCTTAAGAATACAAATTTACAGTAGTATCACTTATGTAGAGATAAATATGCCATACCGTAGAAGAAAAATGCAAATAAAAGGGAAACATAAAAAGAATGAAACAAATCGTTAAAACATTAATACAACTGCGTATACCATGCATGACTCATACCATGCCAAAGTGACGACGGCAGCGGAGTGTGTTGCATGCTAAATACAGGCAGTGGGCAGAACTGTAGGAGCAAGGCTAGTGGCTCAGCGTCCCATTAGTGAAATTTAGTGACTCTGACTGGTCCAGGAGAGGGTGGAACAATAGTACGTGACTGTGCAAATAATAGGTCGTCGGCGGGGTGGAGGACCGTGGAAGTACATATCAGTGCTAAGGGGGTGAAGAAGAGCGTACGAGTCAAGGTCTCACATGACAGTTATAGGCAGCTTACCGATTGGGTGAAACTAAAGATGGGGGATGGAGGGGTTATTTACCCAAGAAGTAATATTCGACAATACTCTGTGGGGAATGAATAAAAGGAGTCAGAAGGGCCGATCTGATAATGACCAAGGCGATGGCCGTGACAATCAATAGCGAGCCTTACCATGGAGGGTTTCCAAGGGTTGACAAGGATCTGTGAGGGGAGGGAACGAAATGTGATCAGGTGAAATAATGTTATCAGAAATTGAGGTAAGGTGCTATGTAGAAACAGCTTACCCAAGGGAAGATGCCCTCGATATCAGGGTCTGTAAAAACAGAAATATGCGGGCGGCGTAAATGCTAATAAAATGCACAGAGGGGGAAATAACAATGACCAGCCAGGGAGCGGGGGGAGTTCTTACCTGGCAATACAGTCGGCAAGTCCACAATGGGAGATCTTGCAGGCATGAAGATTCAGCGCGGCGTCTCCTCGAAATGGTAGACGCGATGTAATGAAGGTGTATGATCACGTGGGTACTATGGACCAATGGGTGCTAGGCTCAAGCTGTCGGCCATTTTGGATTGGGTAAACATTATCAAAGGAACAATCACAGTGAATGTATCACGATCGGAAAGTGCGTGCTGCTAAAATAAACGAGTGAAAAGCGGGCCTTTACAAGGCAAACACACCCACCATGCAGTGACAGGGGTAAAAAAACAATTAATACATTGATGGCAAAAAAATTCCAGATCTTTAGGAATTTTCGATTATTGACATAAAAACAGTGCAGAAAAAATGTGAATGAGCCAGTCAGAGCACAAAGTTCTAGTTCATGATACTTAAATCAAGGAGGTCCAGTCCTCAGTCCGATTAAGGCCAGTATGCAGACTTTTTGTCTTCAGTATCCAGCGTAGTTCCTCTTTATTAAACAGCTGCTGTAGATTGCCTCCGCGAGTAGGGAGTTTTACCAAGGAAATGATAGTCCATTTGAAGTCCATTTCTGTGTGGGCATGTTCAGTGAAGTGATGCACAAGGGGGCATTAGCAGTCCTGCATCGTATTCTGCTCCGATGTTGGCACATTCTTGTGCGTGCCTTTTGTGTTGTTTGCCATATATAGATTATAGAACAAGGGCAAAAAATTGCGTAGATAGCATTTGTGCTGTTACAATTAGAGACTTCTTTGCGTTCATACTTGATGTCATTGTGCATGAATTCCTTGCCCTCTATAGTACTTTCACACATAGAACAATTACCACATCTAGCATGCCCAGTGAGTCTTGGTAGTCCCCAGAGTATCAATTGTAGTCATTTCTTCAGGAATGGGCAATGCTGCACGTACCAAATGGTCTTTCAAGTTTTTGGACTTTTTAAAGGCAAACAAAGGTCTCTCCAGTTGGAGTTGGTCAGCATTCAACACGGGCCAGTGTTTTTTAATGCTCTTGGTCAAGGGATTTGATATTGGGGAAAAAGTGGTCACACAGACCAGACGGGTCTGTGCTTTTTTGGGTTTAGGTTCCAGCAGTACTTTATCGGCATTTACGCCGCCCGCATATTTCTGTTTTTACAGACCCTGATATCGAGGGCATCTTCCCTTGGGTAAGCTGTTTCTACATAGCACCTTACCTCAATTTCTGATAACATTATTTCACCTGATCACATTTCGTTCCCTCCCCTCACAGATCCTTGTCAACCCTTGGAAACCCTCCATGGTAAGGCTCGCTATTGATTGTCACGGCCATCGCCTTGGTCATTATCAGATCGGCCCTTCTGACTCCTTTTATTCATTCCCCACAGAGTATTGTCGAATATTACTTCTTGGGTAAAAAACCCCTCCCTCCCCCTTCTTTAGTTTCACCCAATTGGTAAGCTGCCTATAACTGTCATGTGAGACCTTGACTCGTGCGCTCTTCTTCACCCCCTTAGCACTGATATGTACTTCCACGGACCTCCACACCGCCAACGACCTATTATTTGCACAGTCTCGTACTATTGTTCCACCCTCTCCTGGACCAGTCAGAGTCACTAAATTTCACTAATGGGACGCTGAGCCACTAGCCTTGCTCCTACAGTTCTGCACACTGCCTGTATTTAGCATGCAACACACTCCGCTGCCGTCGTCACTTTGGCATGGTATGAGTCATGCATGGTATACGCAGTTGTATTAATGTATTAATGTTTTAACGATTTGTTTCATTCTTTTTATGGTTCCCTTTTATTTGCATTTTTCTTCTACAGTACGGCATATTTATCTCTACATAAGTGATACTACTGTAAATTTGTATTCTTAAGGCAATTACCCTCTGTCCTGAGGATGAACAGATATTGATTGTGGTTCGAAACGTCGTCGACACAAATGCACTAAATGCATAGTTGATTTATACTTTTCATGCATATGTGTATAGTAAAGATTGTCTGTTATATGATTCACAATAATCAGATGACCTGCTATTGCCTACTATTTCTTTCTTGTTTATGTTCCTTCAGTGTGTTAGTCGGACATCGGCTGGTGTTCCACTTCTATCACACGCAGTGTTTTATTGTTTTATGACTATTTTGTATTAGGGTAATAAATTGTCCGGCTGGACATTCCCCCAAAAATATAGTTCCATTTGGTCTATATTCATTTTTTCTTAAATTTGTTTCTTTTTCTAAGGACCCCTGTCTCTGTAATAAAGTACCTACCCATGGTCCTTAGCATATTGCGCCTTGGGTTCCCTTGTTTTGGTTAAATAATACTTTTGACACCCTGGCACCCTTGAAATTGCATTCTCAATTTGCGATTCTCTAATTGAGAATCGCAAATTGTGAATGTTTTCCTATTCATTCCTATGGGCCTCTAGGCCCATAGGAATGAATGGGGAGGTATTCCTTAATTGCGACTCGCAATTTACGAGTCGCAATTAAGGAATGTTTAGAAATCGCTATTGTTTTGCAATTTCTACATGCATAGCTTTTTGCTATTCCTTATTAGTGAATCCTTATTTTTCGCTAATAAGGAATCGCAAATGGCATTGTTGATGCATGTGGGCCTTAGTCTCCATTATCTTGGGTCAATGTTTTTTTTTATTTTATACTAATTTGTATACTATTTTACTGTGATGTTGTTTTACTTTTTGGGGTATAGTCTGCCTTGCACTAGTCTATGGATGTATTTTTGATGTATGTTTCAGATTCTCACTGATGCTGTGCTATATGTTTTTGACAAACTTTTAGGGTTTGCAGATGGCTGTTGATTAAATGCAGAAAGTAGGTTATTTAATTTTTTGCTTCATGTGCCTGTTGCTGATAATATATTTGCAATCCTTTCCCCGCAATGCTAATACAAAATGTTTTTTTCTGAGTGTGTGCTTGCGATAGGCTGCCATGTGTTCTTTGTACTCCATGCCTCTTCTTTGGTGGTCATGCAGCAGTGGTCATTTTGTGTAATAATTGTGTGCGTGTGGGTGTGTGTGTGTGTGTGTGTGTGTATGTGCGGTCATGGTGGCCATTTTGTCTTTGACTCTATATTTCTCCTTCCGTGCTTGTCATGCGGCGACCACCATTTTGTTGAGCCAGTTAATGTGTTGGGTGACCATTTTGTCATTATTTTCTGTGCTTTCTTCTTCAGTTGCCTTGTGGCGGATGAGTTAGCTTCCACCATTTTGTAAAGTCAGTGTGAGCGTCAATCCCTTAATTCAACTTTTAAAAGCGAATTCTTATGACTATTGATAGAAGAGCCCTATGACATTTATGTTCCTGTTTTTTATTTTTTCGTGATATATGTATTTGTGTTTGTGGCTGATTGTAGTACAGTGTTGTTTTTTCAATAATGTTTTATGCCTGTCACACCTTGCCTCCCATAGAGTTCCCATGGGACCTGGTGGGACAACAGCAATTATTAGATGCATTTTTATTTGCCTGCCTCCCAAGCAGTCCAAAAAGACCCTAGGGTTTGGTTGGGGTGCCAGCAATTATTCAATGTATTTTTTGTAATATGTGCCTGCCTCCCCTAGCATCCCCAGGGGACCTAGGGCCTGAAGAGGCATCTTTTTGCCAGTGTGTGTTTGTACTGCTATAGTCTGCCCTGTGTTCTTTGCTCTATATGCCTCTTCTTTGCTGGCCACGTGGTGGTGGTCATTTTATGTAGCCAGTGTATGCGTGTGTTTGTGTATGAGTTTGTTTTCACAATGGTCATCTTGTCTTTGTTCTCTATGCCTCCTCCTTTGCTAACCATACGGTGACCACTATTTTGTGGAGCCAGTTAGTGTGTGTATGAGTGTGTTTTGTGGCCATTTTGACTGCGTCTTCCATGTCTTTTCTTTAATGGCCATATGGTGGATGAACTAGCTAAAAGCCATTTCGTAGGACCACCGCTAGAAGAGGGCTATGGCATTTTGGTTAATTGTATTCCTTCTTCCTGGTATATTTATTTTCTGTTTGTGACTGATGGTAGTACCGTGTTGTTTTTATTTAATATTTTTTTAGATATCTCTTTGCCTACCTCCTACTGTCTCCCATAGAGTTCTCATGAGCTCTAGGGCCTGTTGGGGCATCAGCAATTATTTTATGTGATTATTTCAATTTTTGTCTGCCTCCCCCTGCTCCTCATACATTTCCATTGGGCCCTAGGGCCTGGGGGGGCGCCAGTAATTATTTGAACTTTAAAAAAAATAATTTTTGCCTACCTCCCATAGAGTGCCCAGGGGCCCTACGGCCGGGTGGGGCTCCAACAATTCAAATAATGTATTTATTTATTTTTTACTGGCTCTCCTTGCTTCCCATAGAGTCTCCATGCGCCCTATGTCTAGTGGGGTACGCACGATTTCTAAATGTATTTTTTCCCTGTATCCACCATAGCGTTCTCACCGTGGTTCTGGAGGGACACAAACTCATCTTTTCTTTGTAATGTTATTGTCATGTGAAAAAGTAGTTGATGCATGTTTTGATAACTCTAACGTTAAGCATTTGGTACAATGAGGATGATGATGACTTCACTTGTGTGACATTGGCTAGATTCTTCTGATTGCCCACATTCCATTGAATTTATTTGTTGCTTTGCTTGCCGGTACTGCAGAAGACATTACACATGGTAAAGAAGTCCCTAAAGGAATCAGCTCACAGTGACACCTGAGTACTCTAATTGTAAGTGCTTCTGCTCCTAGTGCTAAGTGTTGAGGAGATGGCCCCAAACAAGGAGGACCCTGCCAATAGTTGAGTAGAGCGGAGAGAAGCCGGTCCCCACCATTAGCATTAAGACCCCATCCTTTTTCAGGAAGCGTGATATACTGCTGCAGCCTCTTCTGGGCTAAAAGAGGCTGAGACTCCTGCATCAACGGTACCACCACCACCAAAACGTAAGACCATGTCTTTCAATGCTGAAGAGCAGTGAATCTGAAATGGAATACCTCAAAAACTTGCAGCTACCATCACCACCCCTACCACAACCGCAGAACACCCTACAAAAAGGTTTATAACACCAACACAACCACCTAGCTTTACCTGCAGTTCAACTGGCATTGGCACAATAGGAAAGCTCTCATCCAAAGCTTGGGAGTTCTTTGCCCTTAGACCACATGAGGATAAAAATTGCAATATGCTCCATTTGCCACAAGAAAGTTTGTCATGGTAAGTCAGGTGGACACTACCGTACTGGAGGTCAACTGTCCCATTTAAAGAAATATACAATCATGTGGGAAGAACACCTTAAAAGCATAACTGCTGATAATGAGCAAGAACCATCATGAAGAGATTGAAGTAGGTAGTCAGGAGGATGATACTAGCAGCATCACTCAGAGCAGATTGTAAGTCTCCCCATAGTATACTATCTTCAACCACAGAATCCTCTGAATAGTACACGGACCAGTGGAATACAGAAACTCCCTCCCCAAAGTGCCTACCTGCTGCTGGTACCCATAGGTCTCTTGCGGCAGTGGTACCACAAGAAAAACAATCTACTATTAGGCTATTCTGCCCAAAACGGAAGGATCACAGCTGGAGCTATTGAGCCAGAATAGCTAGGCCAGTGCTTAATCATCAATGTGAGAAGTTGGCCTGATATGTGATATCCACTATTCTAGTGGGCACCCTGTATCAGTCCAAACAACCCTTATGGTGGTGGTTGTAAAGTCAACCTTATAGACCAGCTATCCTAGAGGTAGCATGGACAAAGCAGTCTTAGGCTAAAACTTCGGAGGGCATGTAAAGCCAGCTGTTTTACCATATGTAACCCCTTGAATATCAAAAGAAAGGACACCACACAGGATATATATAAAGTATATATGTATTTATTTCTAAACAACCCCTCTGAGCTCTTTATGAGATCAGAGGCACAAGCACATAACAAGATACTTAATTATCATACAATAAGTTGCACAATATACAGTAGCACCCTAGGGGCACGTCAAACCATATACTAAAATAGTGGTATAAGAACCACGCCACAAACAAAGGAAAGGCCTAGGGCCTGAGGAATCGCTGGGGCTACACTGTACTACCAAAGGATAGGAAGTAGGAGGCCCACGGGAGGCGTGTGCAGTGTCTTTACACACACGCAAATTACCATAGAGTTAGAATGGGAACGAAAGAATTGGAAACTAGTTCTTTTAGGTCACTTCTGGATGGACTAGGAGAAAGCTACTTGAAAGTTAGACACTAGGATAGTTAATACCCACAGGAGCACCGGAATACTCGTGTTACCTCACCCACTGGAAGCGGGTGCATAGGTGTCAAAGTGTGTCGGGTTTTGTCTCTGAATCCTATGGAGCCTTGGAGAAAGATGCTGCAGGCGTCCAGGAGAGAAGTGTCTGGTTGGATCCAAGGGTGGATCGAGGATGAAGAGTACCTGAAAGCAGAGGGGACAGAGTCTGGGTCACTAGCCAGTGACCAGGAAGGAACCCGGAAGGAACCAGGCAATGTCGCGAAGCAATCAGGTGATGTCGTGAAGCCTGTCTCTGCAGCCATGTGGACCAGGAGGCGTTGACGACAACCAGGAGTCAGGCACGGACTGTCCCACGAAGGCTCTCACTGTCGGCGGTGTCCGGTTCCGGATTGGAGTCAACAAGCCTTGGCTAAGGCAACCCACGCAAGAATCGAAGATGGCTTCCGATGTGGAACAAGCTCCATCTAGAAATGTGCCCTTTGTTCACTTATCCAGTATAGAGAGATTCATTGGTCAATTTATTCTGCCTGTTCTTCCGTTGAATTATTTGTATGTTCTTTCCATCTAAGAGGCAATTTATTTTGATTCATGCACAACATAAAATAAATTAAACAAATATTCCTTTCAACCAGCATTCAGAATGACACAGATCTGTAGGTGCTCCTAGACTATCTTCGTATGCACTTGGGTTCAGCAATGGAGTGAGTATGACAAATTAACGCCTACCTCTGAACAAGGGGAAGGAGTTAATAGAAGAACATAGGCAAATCATTGATCAGTCTTATAAACTGAAAACTGTCATCTGATAATTGAAAATGCCCATGCAATGCCTGTTTATTGGTGGTATAAGGATGAAGCTACTACTATTCAAACTGAAGGGATCTCTGTTTTCACCCTCCTCCCTGACCCTTTCTGCTACCTACCATGTAGCGGACCTCATTGCCTGAAGTATGAGGGGCGGGTCTTGGAGGCAATTTACCACCCTGGCTCCTTTTAGGCTGATAGAGCCCGCCTGCTATCCATCATGTTGGGTCATGTAAACCTCCATTCTTGTTCACACGTGCACAGAATGGCAGGCAATGGGGGAGGAGGATGGAGAACTATAAAGATTATTGATAGGAAAAGGGCAAGATGCGTCTTACCCTTCCAGCCCAGAAATGGCGGACTATTTCTCTTGCTCCTCTTGAGTTATTAGGTCCATCTAGTGTTACATATGGTCCTGCCTGCCAGAAGGACTTCCATCAGTCAGGTCCCTGCCTCTCTGCTGGCCTGGTCAATCTTTTATTTAATCAGTTGGAAGCACTGCCTCCTGGTCTGGTGGGTATGTTTAATACTTCTTCCATTTGTGCTTCAAATACAGGGCTGAATGCCTTAATGCAGTGTAAACTTTGCTGAGAGATCCTAACTTCCTTACAAAGTAATGTTGGTTGAGATGTAGAGGTGGACTTAGAGTAATAACGAATAATATATTTAGATGAGCACTGTTGCCTATTACTAGCATGACTAGTGTTTGCATGATTATTAATAGATACAGATAATAGCTAGAACAACTGAAGAAGTTATACATATTATGTATCAATATATTTTGCATACATTTCATACATATACACATTTTTCACTTTTATTGTGTGTATTCTTGTACAGCTCTACAATTGTTTCCCACAAATAATGAAGTTCCTTCCTGGATCTCATCACAAAGTTTTTGAACACTGGAAAATCATTAAACTGTTTGTTAAAAAGATTATTCAGAAGCACAGAGAGGACTGGAATCTGTCTGAACCCAGAGACTTCATTGACTGTTACATTGCAGAAATTGAAAAGGTAAGGTGTAGGGATATTTTTATTATGATTATTGTTACTTGTTAAGCATGACAAATTACCCTGAAGCGGTCTCGATGAGCTGGTGCATTTCTTCAGGTGTGGGCTCACGATTAAAATATTCTAGTGTAGTGGACTAATAGCATGGCTAAGACATCCATGTTTTAAGAGCTTTTTTAAACTGTCTGTGGTCGATGATAACAAAAAGATGTATGGGGAGCTGGTTCCAGTATTGAGGGGCTAGGTACGAGAATGTTCTGCCCCCATTTCTGGCAATACGGATGCGGCGAGGATGTAACAGACATTTCCCTCAGGGGTGGGTGCATGCCAATTGAGTTTTCCTGTAAATACTGAAGTCCACTCCAATAAAGGGATTTGTGGATCAAAGAAGTTGAAACTGTGGTCACTTTTTTATGGGCAACCAGTGAAGGCTGCTGTATTGTATTGGATATGTTTGATGTTACGTTGTGTAAGGCATGTCTGCTATGTGACTCTCTATACTATACTTGTTCTATATGTAAAAGAAGACTGCAGTGCACTGCCCTTATTAGGTCTCGCCTAGCAACGCACCGCTTGCGCTACTCGACTTGGCGAGATCTATTGTTGTCGACTTGGCTTCGGAAGTGAGACGGGAGATGTGCACATGTACAGACACTCGATGTGCACATGAATGGCGTCTCTATTACTTTAGAGATGTGCACGCGTACAGATACGCGATGCGCACATCTCCTGTCCCCCTTCCGTCGTCGCAAGCCTCATGTAGTTTCACTTTCTTAATGTGCACGCGCGCTCAGTTCGGTATGTCCTCAAGCCCCGGTGAGCTTTTGCTTATTTGTCTTGCATCTGTGAATCTGGTGTGAGAGCGCTTGTAAAGCAACACCTATTCAACTTCGGTAGGTTGTTTTTGGACGTTTTCATCTCGGTTGGTAAATTGCGTGTTTGATCATAAACCCTTAGCGACCAATGTGATTAGTAATACATTTTACATTTTTTAATATCACGGATGTGCTCACGATGTGTCTTTGAGCTTCCGCCCGGACAGCCGATGTGCATGCTCGTGTATGACTCGGGCCTTTCAGCAGAATGCACGTGTGGCGCGCTTTCACTTTCCCTTGTTTATTTTGGTGCATCTCGTCACTGGTGCAACGTTTCAAAAGATAGCACTTATGGCGTACATAACTTTCTCTCATGACAGAATCTCCTATAGCCAACTTTTGCCCTGTTATCTGGACCTGTGGCTGTCTTACTGCAGCCAGCCAGGGAGATCCGGTAAGGAGTCATGTTAGAGATCAGATCTAATCCAATCCTTATTAAATTTTTATAGCGGGTCGTACAGAATGGCTTGGGCCTCTAATGTCTGTCGTAGCAGATGATGTAATTAATTACGTTGTCGGTCCCCGTTTGATCAACTTTGGAAAGGTGAAAGCTGCCCTGTTATTGTAGAAGTCGAGCCTACCTCCTGCAGGGTTTGCACAGATTTCTACAGAGAGTAAACTGTAAACTGCCCTACTAAACTGGGCTCTAAGTGCAGCTCTGTCAGCGAGACTTGGTGTTTGCTCTCATGTTTTAGCGTATTCCAATACCCCAAGGAAGCCCACAGTAAGTGACACTGCTCCAACCCTAACTGGCCATCCACATTACAAAGGGCCAACCTGGCCTGACTAACACTGCCCCGTTTCTTTACACTCTTTTCAGAGGTAGCGGCTTCACATGCGATTGACCAGCCTTCAGTACGTTCCACCTATCCGAGGCATCGCATTTCACTGACCTTGGCCCAGCCCTACCTCTCTTTTTAAGTGAGATAAAAAAACGGGGGTCTCTCATAGGGGCGTGACCGCTGTAATAAAGGGCGTGGCTTAAAACACAAGCTAAATATTTGTGCTTAGCATAGTGTGCCGTCGGACTGGTATTTTACTGCTTCTGTCCAGTCATCCAGATATATTACACAACAAATAACATTACACCTACAACAAGCCTGGTCTATTGGCTTAACGTTGCTTTCAACCCGTTGCTTTTATGTTCGTCTCTTCCCCCTGTTGCTGCTTCACGTTTTTTTAAATTATTCCGTTACAAGCGCACAGCTTCTCTTTTTATTAACGTCGCTTTCCACCCGTTTTTTAAAATCCCTTTACGAACCCAGCTTATGTCATCCAGCACTGCTGTATGCCGCCTTCCTAAACCGCAATGCTAAATGTCCTTGTTTTCAAAATGGCCACTTGCAGACACACTCTTCATGTACAACAGGATTGAATTGAATTGAATTGAATTGAAGTGGTATTTATATAGCGCATGGCGACCCGAAGGCATCCCCGCGCTTGTAGACCCCCGGGCAGATGATACACGGGATTATGGGAATAACCATGTCTTGAGGGAGCTGCGGAAGGAAAGATGATTGGGTTCGACCCGAAGGGGAAGAGGAAGAGAATTCCACAGTTTTGCAGCGTTTAGAGAGAACAGCCTCTCCACCATAAGAAAACGCTGCTCCTGAGGCGGAAAGCCGGGAGAGCGCACCGATTTTTAAAATTGTTATTGTGACTTTGTGCTTTTAAAACTTGAAATATCTCACTCACCCAAGCTCTCAGCACCTCAAGCGGCACCTCCGCTGCCTAGAAACCAGCGTGCTGAACGCTAGCCAGCGCCTCGGCCGATCGACAGGCCACGCCCACACCGGAGGCCACGCCCACCGCCCATCTACCCATCAACCTATAAGTATGTGCCTCCCATGGAAGCGCAGCGGACGAGCACAGCGGGCGCGCCGATTGCGCGCCGAAGGCGCGCCTAAGGCAAGCCCGTCTGCGCCCATCCGCGACCGACCGGGACCAGGGGCCATACCCCCTACAGTCTCCAGTACACCTGAGGCAGCCATCATTCGCTACAATCGTATCGATCTACTAGCCCTGCGTAAACCTATTGAAACAACAAACTGCATCCAAACCGGCCCAGGTCTATCCTACGGTCCCATCTCATGCCGTTCTTGTCATTGGACCAGCCTGGGTCAATCCTCAACGGATCCTCACATGATCCCCACCAACCCCCAGCATGAACTAAAATGTCTATATTTTAATGCCAGATCACTACCCAAGCATGCACTCGACATATGGGACACCTTAACCTCCAAAACGCCAGATCTGGTTTTTGTCACCGAAACGTGGCTATCAGATGCCAGTGCCCCGGACCTAGCTAACGCTCTCCCCCCCAATTATAAAATAATAACACAAAACAGACAAAGCAAGAAAAAAGGAGGCGGAGTCGCCGTAATTTTTAGGGACCACCTAACTTGCCTAACGGATACAACTAATGCGGAGCCTGAACATGAGCTACTACCATTTAGAATTCTCGTTGAGAATCATGTCATGCTAGCGGGCGCAGTCGTCTATAATCCACCTGGACAACAAATTAACCTCAGTGCGAAACTCCTGAATCAAGTACTCCCTTTGTGCCTAAAACACAAAAACTACATGATCATTGGAGACTTTAATGTCCACTACGAAAACCCCAATGCCCCTGGAGTCGCTCAGCTTAAATACGACATGGAAATCCTCCAACTGAAACAACTGGTCGATAGCCCTACGCATATAGCAGGGCACACCCTGGATCTCCTTTTTACGAACATCGAGCCGACCACTCTCAAGGAAACTCTCCCCCTGTCATGGTCTGACCATTTCATGCTCTCATTCCTACTTGAACTTCCTGGCAAACCCGTGAAAATCAGATCCTCCCCCCCACCTCCAACAGAGCCTGGAAACTAATCAAAGACTCCAATTTCCAAAATCATTTTCACGAGACAGATGTCTCCCTACCAGATAACGAACCTATTGGTAACAATGCCATCTGGCTAGAAACCAGCATCCGCCAAACATTGGACAAAATTGCACCTCTGCGAGAAGTTAGGAAAAAAACAACCATTAACGAAAAATGGTACACCCCCTCCCTCAAGAGCCTTAAAAGGGAATCCCAAAAAACAGAACACCAATGGAGACAAGCGAAAAACCCCACAACCAGAGCCAACTACACTGCCAAAAGGAAACAATACATCCTTGCCATCCGAGAGGCAAAAAAGGCATTTTTCGTGCAACGAATCAACGAAAACCACAACTCGGCAAAAGAGTTGTTTAAAATTGTGAAGGAGCTCAGCAATCCATCCTGCACCTCGCAAAACCTCACCCCTTCAACAGAAGCATGCGAACGGATTAGCTCCTTCTTCTCTGAAAAAATCAATAAAATTTATTCAACCTTCACCCCCTCCCACACCGTCCCCCCCTATGATAACTCTGACGTACGCCCATCTACATCCGACAACGACAACGATCGCATAGACTTGGGTAACTCCCCTCGCCTATCCAACTTCCAACCACTCTCCGAAGAGGAAGTACTAACAGTCCTTAGAGCAATAAAATCCGGCTCCCCTGCAGACCCCTGCCCACACTTTGTATTCTCTGAAATTGCACCGACTCTATGCCCAATCATCACCAAACTTTTTAATCAATCTCTCACCTCCGCGTCCTTTCCAGATTGCTGGAAACACGCATCTGTAACCCCCCTCCTGAAGAAAGCTGGGGCCGATATTCTCAACCCAGAGAACTATAGGCCAATTTCACAACTCCCTTACCTCTCCAAAGCATTGGAGAAAATGGTTAACTCACAGTTATCCAAATATCTTGAGGACAACTCGCTTCTGGACCCCACCCAAACTGGATTCAGATCCAACAATAGCACCGAGGCTACGCTGCTGGCAGTGTCGGACAGTGTCAGATGCATCACTGACCAAGGGGGTTCGGTGGCTCTGATACTGTTGGACCTGTCGGCAGCGTTCGACACAGTGTCGCACAAATGCCTACTGAACATTCTCCGGTGCAAAGGTATACAAGACACAGCGTTGCAATGGATTGAATCCTTCCTGTGCAACCGCACCCAAGCAGTGCATATGGGCCAATTCCATTCAGAACCCCGCCCCATCGGCTGTGGAGTCCCACAAGGGGCTTCCCTAAGCCCCACTCTCTTTAATGCCTACGTATCATCTCTGGCCAACATCGGAAGAAAGTGGGGCATCGGCATTTGTTCATACGCCGACGACACGCAGCTGATGGTGACCTTGGATGAAAGATCGGAAAAATTAGAAACAACTAAAAATAAACTCCACAGCTGCCTCTCCGAAATGGCGGACTGGATGCGTAACCACTGCCTCAAGCTCAATGCCGGAAAATCTGAAATTTTATTGTTCGGAGGAGCTAAACTATCGTGGAATGATTCTTGGTGGCCACCGGCTCTGGGAACAGCCCCCGCCCCGAAACAATATGCCAGGAATCTGGGCATCATGATGGATGACGCACTATCCATGAAGGACCACGTGCGCACACTTTGGGGTAAGGGATTTGCAATCCTGAAACTCCTCGCTAAGATCTTCACATGGATCCCACTTGACTGTCGTCGTACGATCACCCAGGCCCTCCTAGTCAGCCGCCTGGATTATGGCAATGCTCTATTCGAAGGAATGAACGAGCAGTTGTTCTCCCGCCTTCAGGTCCTGCAAAACCAGGCTGCCAAGCTGGTATGCAACAAAGGCAAACAAGACTCTGCATCGGCATGTCTAAAACAACTCCACTGGCTGCCGATGCGCCAGCGCGCCACATTCAAACTACTTTGTCATGCGCACAAAGCCCTCCATAAAACAGGCCCTACAATCCTGCAAGGGAAAATCGAATTTTACATTCCAAACAGGAACTTAAGATCCATTAACTCAGCCCTAGCAAAACCCAAGCGTATCTACAAAACAAGAACAGGAGGACGAGCCTTCTCGCATTTGGCGGCCAAACGATGGAATGAACTACCGATGGATCTGAGACACACTGTGAACCTTCTTTCATTCCGGCAAAAACTCAAAACACATCTCTTCCCCAAATAATAACCCCCCCTGCTCAACCTCAGCAGCCCTTTCTTATTCAGCGCCTTGATATCCCCTGGGATGAATGCTGCGCTCTACAAATACCACAAATAAATAAATAAATAAATAAATAGTCGACCTCCACTTCTGGTTTTCTTGATTTTAGGGATGGACGCCAGGAGTAGAGATTTAGAGCGGAGGGTTCTATTAGGCTCATACCGCTGTATAATGTTCTTAAGGATGGGAGGGCCTCGGTTATAGAAATATTTATGAACAATGCATAATGATATAAAATGTAATGCGCTCCTGGATAGGAAGCCAATGTAGAGCCTTAAGAGCTGGTCTGGCTGATTGAATTTTGAGAACGTTAAGCAGTAATCGAGCAGCCTGATTTTGGGTGATTTGTAGCCTGTCGATGGTAGCCAGCGGGGACCCCAAATACAGTGCGTTAGCATAATCCAACCTGGACAAGACCAAAGCTTGTACCATGCTTTTCCTCGCCCCAAACGGTAGAATGGGAAGAATTTTCCGCGCAGTTTGAAGAATGCCGAAGCAAGTTGCGGCTGTCTTTCTGGCTTGGGGTTTAAAGGAAAGGTCTTGGTCCAACCAAACACCCAGGCTTTTAAGCTGGGGTTTAGGCGAGGGGGCAGGGCCTAGAATGGAAGGCCAAATATCTTTCACATTCAGTGGCGAGCGATTTCCCAAGACCATGATTTCACTTTTATCTTCATTAAGTTTTAGGAAGGAGTCCCTCATTCAAGAGGCTATCTCTTGAAGGCACTTGTAGGGATCAGGGGAGGTACTGCCAGATGTGTTAAGTCCTATCACCAATTGAGTATCGTCAGTGTACGTGACGATGTGGATCCCATAAGGAAGAACAGCCTCAGCTAGGGTGCAGGTATAAGCGTTAAAGAGGGTAGGGCTCAGTGACGAGCCCTGTGGGACTCCACAGCAGAGGGGGGTTCTCTTAGAGATAGCTTCGTTGTGGAAGACTTGGAAGGACCTATTCTCGAGGAATGACTGGAACCATGCCAGCGCGAGTCCAGAGTTACCTAGATCGTGCAGCCTTTGAATTAGAATCTGATGGTTCACAGTATTGAATGCTGCACTGAGGTTGAGCATTAAAATTACCGCTGTGCCGCCCGAGTCCACTACTTTCCTGGCTTCCTCTACAACCGAGATCAGAGCAGTTTCTGTTCCCTGAAGAGGGCGGAAACCTGTCTGGGTTCGATGGAGGAGATTACGGGTCTCCAAGAAGGAGGAAAGTAACCCATTGACATATTTTTACGTGATTTTACTGATCCCAGGTAAGAGTGAAATTGGACGATAGTTTCCCAAGACCAAAGGGTTGAGGGAGGGTTTCTTCAGCAGAGCCTTCACCATTGCCTCCTTCCATGCAGGATGGACCACTCCTGATGCGAGTGAGGAGTTGACTAGGTCTAGAATCACCGGGAGCACTACCCCTGCTACTTGCGCAAGGGGAACGGGGTCTTTAGGTGAGCCACTCTTGACTGAAGCAAACAGGATTTCTAACTCTGGTAGGTCTAATAGTGGAAGAGAATCCAGCAGCGTCTGAGTTCTACCTGAGAAAGAGGGTACCAGAACTTTATTTGTAGGGGGGGAGGAGGAAAATATAGTGTCAATTTTGGTAAAGAAGAAATCAGCAAGAGTGTCACACTGAGCTCCTGAGGTATCCGGCGGAAAAGGGTTGGGAGGGAGATTTGAAAGGGTTTTTACAATATTAAAAATCTCATGTTTGGTGTGTGAAAAAAAGCTTTCACTTCTGTCACCTCTGCTGCACCTAATCTTTCTTGTATCGCCGTTGTCAAGGTTCTGCCTATTCTGTCAGTGTGAGGTAAGTTTGCAGTTTTGCCTGTACAATACCAGTTTTCTGTGTGTAGCCGTGGCTTGAACTGCTGATACCGGTGGAGTTCTGAGTGCATGCATGTATGCATTTGTGAAGCTGTCATGGGTACTGCAGTAGCTGTCTTCATTGTGAGCACCTTTATGTCTGTATTAATTATTAGTGTATTCAATGTGTTTAAAAGTATGTAAAATAAAAGGATGTACAATCTTACCGAACGGTGGTAGCACGTGTCACAAGTTATTGATATTTATTATATACTTTTGCTGCGATATTGTCAGCTTACAACAGTAGATGCATCAGGGGAGGTTATATGTCAGGGCTATATGCAATGGTAGGTGCACAGGTATATAGAAAACAGCCAGCTGATTGATGAGTTACCTGCATTATTGTATTGGCTTAGGAAATGTGCATTTGCTAGCGATATTTAGTGCTATAATAAACAAGAGGAGGTTGGCATTCTTACGTAATCTTTTCATGAGTCTATGAACTGTATATTTTAGAAATATTAAATACATTCCTAATTCCATACATGCTCTTTCACCACAGACTTTTATTTCCGGTGTTATGATTACTGCTGTTTAATACATGAAATGTTGTTGTATCTTCAATCTGTACACCTTGTCTCTTAGTTCATGTATGTGCTGTTATATTTATCTACAAAACATTAACAGCACATCGATGTTTGTGCATTTTTAGGTCGAGATTACCAGCCAGCGCAGCTGTATAGTTGCAAAAGGCTCTAGGGTTGTCACAATTCCTAAAAAAACATCCTGACCATTTGTTTATGTTTTAAGTTTCTTTAAAGGCCCAGCAGTCTCGTACTGGCAGTACCGGGCACTGGGCATATTCCCAGGAGGCTGGAAGGATGGGAGTAAGTGCTAACAATGACACCCCTGGTATAATTATGAATATAAGTATAATTATAATGACCTGTTCCGCGCTTCCAGCCCTCTCACCTTTAAGGGACCTCCCTTGTCACCACATGATATCACATTGCCTCTTCCTATGCAGAAAAACAGCCAGGCCAATAGCCAAGGAAGACCACGCTGTGTGACAACGACAAGTCCAGCAAACAAATTATTTTGGGAATTATATTATCATTAGATATGGATAATATTTAATATCTAATTCCTGTGAGTAGTGCACACTGTCACTGCCCTGAGAGACAAAGGTGTTCCCATTGGGGAAGAGGGTGAAGCACAGACCACTTGCACCAGGATTTTGTTAAAAAGGCCACTTTATTGAAACAGGTCCACATTACAACATAATGTAGGCCTTTGCCTTACAAAACTATAACCTCACTATACATCTTTAATCACCTACAATAAACTACCACACCCCTAAATTAACCCTCCCCATAACAACTTCAAACTTGAATAACATACTTACATGAGAGCTGCTCAACTGTAAGTGGGACCTCTAAAATAATTTCCCTTTTCCTACCTTAACTACCCTTGGAACATCATTGAACTTCCTACCTAGCCTTGAAGTTCCTATGTCATCCAGGTGTAAACTTTGTACCCAGCTGGCTCCCCTTCAGCCTGAACTGCAGCTGACAAACAATTAACTTCTGTAAATCATGGCAACTTCTCAGCCCACTGCTACTTCGAGGAAGGAGGGAAGGGGGAGCACCCCTTGCCCCCACATCCCTCCTTACTCTGCGCCCCCCCCCCAGCCCTAGACTTCACTATACTGGATGGGAAATGTCCCCTGTCACTCAACCCCTAAAGGTTTGGCCAAAGCCAACTTCATCTGGAGCAAGGAAAGCTCCAACCCCGTGAACAACAAATACACATTGTCCACCTTGAAAAATTCAATGTCCTTGTACCTGAGATCCAAACACACTATCCTGCCTTTCTAACTGTCCCTGCAGAAAACTTGCATCTCTTTGTTTAATTTCTTTCTAGCCTTGTCTATGACAGACGGTTTCACCACTTCAGGCCATATTCTCCTGGGGAAAAATTCCGTCCACATGATGTGACAGCCTGCCCAGAGCTTGTGGATCTACCGTAAATCATCCTTCACTGCCTTAACAAGTGCTAGACCCTTTTGCACAACCATATCGTTCTGCCCTTTGTGAATGATGAGCACTTCTGGACATTACCCGCCTACTAAAAGCTTGTTCAAACATGGTATGAGCTCTCTCCACTACATATTCCCTCTCCCTACCCAGGAGATAAAGTAAACGCCCTTGTTGAAACCTATATTGATTCCATGACTACTTGCCCTAGCTTGCCGCTCAGCCCACTTAAAGAAAGAGTGGCCCACAATCAATATTTTCATCCCGCCACCTGCGGCCCGGCAACAGAACCTGAAAAAGAAAAAAGTTGACAACCTGTATGTTACTCTCCCCATCTACCTTCCCCCGATATATCTACGAAAGCAACCTTATGTCCATCTACCCATATCCGTGATGCGCCTAGGACCCCATCCCTGTCTACTTGCTTCAGTCGCTGCCCCAATCCAAAATGAATGATTCCCAAACTTGGTCGTGTCTAGGCCCAAACAACACAAAGCTTTGCGCAAAACCTCCAGTAACTGGAAAGCCGTAACCGGCTTGGCATTGTCATGCTGAAAAACTCTCCCCCCAACTACCACCTCATCTCGCAAAGCCTCTGCCCAATGTGTCGGGTAAATGTCCGCCAATGGATAATATTTCAATAGCACCATCTTCCTTGAAAAGCACATTGTACCAGAGTGAACCCCTACTGCCGCTGCCCCCAGCAGTTCCAAAATCCGAAAGGCCCCAAAAATGATCCAGGTCATAATGGCCGAAAATAATACGATTTCCCTATTACCCGAGCATACCGCCTGAGAGACAGAATTAATTTTACCAGAATGTCCAATGTTCGAGGCCGACGTATCAGCCCCCCAGACCCCACTTCTGTTGCCCTGACCTCCAATACTCTTTTCCCCAGTTCCCTTAAAAGCAATGCCCAACAATTGTCCTGCTATGGTCACACTCGACTGCCCCTTCCCTATGAGACAGAGGATGAAATGAACTATGTTCTCCAACCCCACTCCCAAGATCTCTTCGTGGCCCCCCCACCAGGAATTCCGCTGATGCCTGAAGGTATGCCCTCCTTGCAGAAAGGACTAAAGATTCCACTACCAATTGTAGCATTCTTTCTCTCCTATGGACACAGCTCCTACATGTCTTCCCCCATTCAGCCTCCGTGGCCAGCCCATGGAACGTCTCCCACTGCAAACAAGACAAAGCATCTGCAATGTCACTGTCCACACTGGGAATGTGTTGGGCTCTGAACTTTATAACAAATCTCAAACAATGCTGTACAAACACCTGCAGCAGCTGCCACAACTGTGGCTCCCTGGCCGACTGACATGTTGTCCAGGTGGAAAAGATCTCTCTTGTGACTTAGCTTTGTCCCCTATAGTATGATTGCTTCCACCAAGGAAAACAATTCCCAAAAAGCAATGCTGTGCTTTCCCTCTTTCCATGCTTTTGGCTATTCCTCGGCTCACCACTGTCCTTGCCAATACTGGCCAAAGCCGTAATATCCTGCTGCATCAGAAAATATTTGGGCATCCCAGTCAATATCTGCTAATAAAGTCAATGGAATCTCGTTAAAACCACAGTTAAGCTACTATGGTAGAGCTACCTACCTCTGGTAAGTGCTGTCTGGGTGTGTGAGGTTGTTGCTGGTTACAACCTGGTTATTTCGTATATTTAACAACCCACTGGATTTCAGTTTCTGACCATTTAATTGTGCTCTGCCACTTGGTCAATGTTCTATCAGAGTAGACATCTCTTTCTCAACAAGGAGATGAAGTGGGCATTTGCCGGAGGTACAGACTTACATGCCTTAGGGTCTTGTGTATGAGTACAATAATGTGCTCAAAATAGGCAGGAGATTTTACATTAATTATGGCGCGTAAAGCATCTCCATTGATATGCCACTCAGGCACTTTGTTGATTTTGGTGCCACTATGGTATGTGTTTTTCATATGCGGAGGCTGCGCGCGTCAGCATGATTTTGATTCTTGTTTCATCTAGCACTAAATGTCCCTTTTCTACATGAAACTTCTCCTTTTCTGTGTCTTATGAATATGTCTGTTGTGCTGCTCTGGAACATAAGAAACTATGGTTTCATTTTCTCATAACTTCTGCTCCTTACATGCGCTTGTGGTGCCAGTCCAACTGAATATTGTTTAGTCACGGGTAAGATCCACATTTGTCATTCTAGATGCACACTATTATATTTTTATGTGTCTGAATTCAAGCTACTTGCAGAGTGGAAGTGGTAACTGGAAAGATGCAGTGCCGGCTTGTGTAGGGCGTTCCACCGGGCGGTGACGTGGGGCAGGGGAGGGGCAGGGTGGGGGTTGTAAAATACGGGAAACGGGCGATTACAGGTAAGTAACATAAAAAATAAATAAAACGAATTTTGTTGCGCGCGCTGCAATGCCAAATGCAATGCAGCGTGCGCAACAACATTTGTTTTATTTATTTTTTACGTTACTTACCTGTAATCGTCCGTCTCCCGTATTTTACACCCTACCACCCTGCCCCTCCCCTGCCCCACGTCACCGCCCGGTGGAACGCCCTACATGAGCCGCACTGGTAAGATGTGATGTTTATATAATGAAAAGTGGTAGCCTAGCCTATGGTGACGAGTTTAATGTCTCTTCTTCCACTTCATCATCATCATTCATAGCCCCTATACAGATCAAAGTGCAATTAGCACCAGCCTCCAGCTGCATTTGTAGCCTGCTGCACGACACTCACCTCACATCATTCCTCAGTGGTTTTTCAGTGATTTCCTCATTTCTTTTTTTTTTACTATCTTTGACAAGAGTGGTACAACCCGCTGGATGCACTAGTTGGCATCTTCTCATGCATTGATGCTGTCCAAACTGGCTCAAGCCACCTACTCGCATCGCTAGGACCAATGTGAGCTTGAAGCTTCGAAGGACAAGCAGTAGGAACGCGCATGCAGGGAAAGGTCATCAGAGCAACTGACCTTTTTCATGGCTATAGGATAGAGAGCAGTGTAGAATCTTGTTTTTGTCTCATGAGGTGGCCTTTATAGTTCCCAGTCAGTAGATGGACACAGTAGAGAAAGTTGAATGAGCTCCCATACAAACTGACTTGGAAGATTCATGAGGATTATCTGTTCTTTGCCTTCAGGTTATCGTTTGGCTCCTGGAAGCTTGACCACACTTAAAGGGTACTATTCCGAGATATGAATAGGGTGTCACGTACTAATTATTGGAGTCGTACAGTGTAAAGAACAGGAGTGCATGTGTATTCTTGACAACTGTTTTTTAGCTTGAGCACTCCATGTGAGTGGATATGTTTTCCAGCTGCCTCCATCATGTCCTTCCCTCCGCCGCTTGTGTTTTTGTCACCTGTGTGCTTCTCTGCCACCTGGTTCTCGTGTTTCTCCCTCTCGCCTTTCTCTCCCCCTCGCCTTTCTCTCCCCACCTCTGCTTGCATTTCTCTTTCTCACTCATGTGCTTCATTGCTCTTCCGGTCTCGATATAGCTTTTTCTGACCTGTGTGCTTCTTCCTTTGTCTGTTCTTCCTCATGTGTTTCTCCCCACCCCTCATCCTCTGCCAACTTTCCCAGAACAATTCTGCATTGTAAGATTGATAAGAAAACTGCATTAATGCTACTTTTCTTTTGTTTACCAATCCATTTCTGATTGGTAAAGAAACAAACGAGATCTGGTTATTTTGTAAGTGCTCACATGCAGTGGCCTCAAAATGACAAGACTGTTTTGTTGCACCTTTTGTCTTTCTGTCTTCTTTAGCCTTGCTGCACAGGGCAGACCGATTAGTTTTGCAAGTGCCTGATTATTACATTGTTGGTTTAGTCAATAAAAAAAAAATTATTTTCCAAACAGTTCAAGGGTATTAAAAAAAAACTATCTTCTCCAAACAGTTTAAGAGTGATCCTAGCTCAACTTTTGATGAGGAAAATTTGGCACAGTGCACCTTGGATCTGTTCTTCGCAGGCACCGAAACAACTTCAACTACTCTGCGCTGGGCTATTCTGTACATGGCTGTAAACACAGAAATCCAAGGTAATGTTAATCAGAATTAAGAATGGATCACTCATTTTATCGAGGTATTTCAACGTAAATTTGAAGGATATAACTTTGTTTGATAGATTAAATGTTACAGAGCCGTAAGCATATATTCTGAGTTGACTGCAACAGATGTTACCCCACTGGCAATGTTAGTAAAAAAAAAAAAAAACTCAAACTTCTAGAGAAGACAGAATATGGGAACCTGGGAGAAGAAATTGAAAAATAATAATTACTGTTTAAAATATGTTCATTGAAAATTATTTAGAGAGCTGTAAATTCCCTGAAAGAATATTGAACTGTTGCTAAGGCATCATACCACTTCTCAAGTTTTATTTTTTCTGCTACTTTGTTCATATGAACAATAGTCAAGCAAATGGTTTGTTAAGAAGGGGATTATGCATATTTTCCTTGTCAGCACCAAATAAATCAATGTGCATAAGATCACAGACAACCTAGCTATCAAAACACTAGACCTGTAACATACAATGCATGTTAAAATTCTAGCCTGGATTATTTCTTCAGGCTGCTAACTGCATGGAAGTTAAATGTGAAAGAAAACTGCAAATGGCCATGAGAGTTCAATTTCTTGATCAACCACCAATGCTCTAGACACACCTCGACCAGTCCCATCTTCAAGCACTCTTATTTAAATCAATTATACATTGCTGGGCCCCTACAACTTAAATCACACACTGACAGTGCTATAGAGGAACCTGCATCGTTTAAATGCAATTGTGATTTCTTTCCTCTGCCTGGTGGAAGTGTGTTTTTTTATTTTTTATTTTAAAGTAAGTTTATTGGAACTAAAGCAAAATACAATTGGATAATGCATTACATTTGAAAATGATAATACATTTAGGAATAATAAACATAATACAGTTTAAGGGAGGGGTAGGGGAAGGGTGTGTGCAAGGTATGAAATAGGAGTAATCTGATAATTATATTCAAAGAGGGACAATATTCAGAAAAAAATAGTAGTATACAAAAATAAGCAATAATACTATCAGTAAATGTACATTCAGGGAGGTTGAAGCACTTCTTCTTCATTAGGTGGACAAGTGAAAGATAGGTTCTCATGTTTGTCTATAAAGTTAGTTACTGGGGACCCTACGGCTTAATGTTTAAATACAAGTGATATAGGTTGTATAAATGTAGTATCTAGTCAATGATTAAGGCAGATGGCATACCACGGATCACTGACACAACATGGTCTCCTATAATATTGTAATAAAATAATAAACAACAAACTTTAATGGAGGGCCCAAGGGGTGTAAGATTACCGACCTACTTACTTCCTGTCCCCCAATCTCAATATACTAACAAAAATGGGACAAAAGAGGTCAAATACCATGTGGTTAAGACAGAAACAGAACAAGTGGCACAGGCTGTATTGGAAATACGTGTCACCAAAGTATACAGAAAACTCATCAGCCCACCCAATGGCGGAGCATCATCATCTGGGATTTTTGATTGAGATACCAGTTTTTCTTTTTCAAAACTCTCAGATTATGATGCTCCGCCTCAATGAAAATGAAAACCACCCGCCCACAATAACATATACAAACCCACACACATTATTTACAACTTTAAATACAACATACCATAATTAAACATCACATAACTAACACTATATAACACTCTACTACTCTTCAAAATAATGTCAAACTCTAAACTACCAAAATAACCCCAAGCTACACACAAAAATGAACATTTAACACCCTAACAAATCTGACTACACTACTACTACCTCCCCGCCCTAAAATTATCTTAAAAGTAAATTAAATCAAACTTACCTTACCTGACAAAACACAATAGAACGCTATACAAGATTCCACAACATAACATAACATAACTCCCAACCGCGAGGTTTTGTCTTGCAAAATGACCTAAAAATAAAACAGATAGAAAAGTAAGCAAATGGAAAAAAATGTCCACGTAATAAAAATGAAAAAAGGGGAGACGATGTAGCCTTACGGCTAGGGCAGTCAACCTCGGAGCTAGGGAGCTGGGTTCGAGTCTTGGCAATAATGCTTAACATCCTGTGATTCTGGGCAAACACTTAGGGGCCCATTAGGATCTCGGGCAGATTTCCACCGCCCACATGGCGGTGGCGATTCGCCCGAGATCCGCCCCTGCCCATTTTCCCCCACCATATTCCTATGGCGGGGTGACTGCGGCAGACGTGAAGACCGTCCGTCACTTTTCCGCCCGATCAACAAGTTGACCGGGCGGAAAACAGTTTAATATGGTGGTGGTGTGTGTTAGAGACCGACAACCATATTAGCATGGGGCGGAAACATGCATTTCCGGAAAGGCATGCGGGAGTTGCTTGTGGTGGCCCGTTGTGGCCCCCATGGACTCCTTGGGGGTGGGGGCTGCACATGGGCAGTTCCATGCACAACATGGCAGGCACCGTATGGTGCCTGCCATGTTGTGCATGGAAGTGCACAACATGCCTTCCTGGCATTGTGCACCACCCGCCACAATGTCAGGAATGCAGGATGCGCCCGCCACTGTGGCGCAGCGCATCTTAATGTCCCCCACGGGACCCCCGCCCTTATGGCGGGCGGTCCAATTTCACGATAGGATGTCCGCCCGCCATCCTAATGGCCTCTCAAATCTCCCTGTGCCTAACAAAAATGAATGTGTCAATCTGTAATTAAACTGCTGCTCATATAAAGCGCTTTGATATCTTCGGGTCTAGTTTGTGCTATATAAAACTCTAAAGAAATATTTAAAAAAGACAACCTCCCTGTAGACAAGAAAGGAGAAATAATAAAAAAAATCAAAAAAATTAAATATATATTTTTATATTTCGAAAACAAATATATATATATACAACAAATGTACAAAACATGTCAATTATATATTAACTACCATATGAACACAAAACATAACATATAATATCTAATAAATATTAAAATATATACTTCTTTGATGTACTTACTTTCAACTTATAAAATTACAAGAAAAGTATTGTGACTGAGCAAACACTAGAACAATGTTCAAATAAAAAATCCTATGGTACAAAAATATATTCTATAACAAATTTATAAATTATTTTCTATATAATGTTTTTTAAATAATATTTAATATGCTAAATACTA
The DNA here is from genome assembly GCF_964263255.1 of Lissotriton vulgaris. Taxonomy (NCBI): domain Eukaryota; kingdom Metazoa; phylum Chordata; class Amphibia; order Caudata; family Salamandridae; genus Lissotriton; species Lissotriton vulgaris. The sequence continues at coordinate 436,566,433 of NC_141685.1, read as the reverse complement.
AAAGCAAAATGTAGAAACTAAAGCAGTGTAGAAGAATACATATTATATAATGGTATCACAAAAATACAATTATATAAAATGTATAAAAAAATGTAAAACAAATGTACTAAAATGCCTACTTCTCTTTAAAAGAAAGGATAAATACCAAAAACCAAAAAGTCTATAATGAAAGTACTGAAAATATACTTATTTTACTTCTACATGACTATGCTTGCATAAAAATGTACCATTTTTCAAAATTGTTAACAAAATGTATGTCAAAATATATTTTCAATGTTCTAAATGTACATTAAAATATATGTTAAAATGGTTTATGCTTTATAATGTATTCTGACTAACATCAACATGTGTTAATCTTTTTTTTCGGTATTGTCAAAAATTGTGTAACAAAAGTGAATAAAAACAATTTAATTGTGAACAACTGAAGTAATACATTTTTTGTGAATAGAAATGTTATCAATAACATTTAACATATGTATCTTTTCTCTTTTTTGATTTACATATAAAGTTTAAAAAATTACTATATAATAAATCATGAAAAATTTATTTTATAACTCCAAAACCAACTAAACTCAGGGAAAGTGCTGGATAATAAACCATAAAAAATTACTATTCCAACTCCAAACCAACTAAACTCAGGGAAAGTTCAGGATAATAAACTTTAAAAAATTACTAATCCAACTCCAAAACCAACTAAAATCAGGGAAAGTGCTGGATAATAAACTACAAAAAAAATTTAGAAATCCAAAACAAATAAACTAAGGGAAAGTGCTAACTAATGTAAAAATGTTAAACATATACAAATAAAAAATGTCAAAACTATAAAAAAAAGTTTTTATTGAAATATAAAAAAGTTAAAAATGTAACACAAACACTTCCAAAGATTGCTAAAAACATTTTTTTAAATTCGGTATAAATTACAATGCTTAGAAATTCTTTAAAATAATAACTAACATTTGGGTTTTTCTCTCTTTGTACAAAAATTAAAAATTAAATTTCCCATGATTTTTTTATAAAAATTTAACTTTATACATTTTTCCACATTTTTGTTTTTTTCAATTAAAAAAATCATTTTAAACAAACATTTTTAAATTACTCCCCACTCTTATCTCCTATAAACCAAACACCCTGCTCCTAAAATTCTACATAAAATTTCAAAAATAATTAATACTTTAAACAAATATTTTCAAATTACTCCCCACACTTATCCCCTATAAACCCAACATCCCACTCCTAAAAATAGGTGAAAATACAATAAAAACATACATTTTAACATTAAAAAATAAATGTATACATATAAAATAAGTACTACTAAAATTATAATAAAGAATTTAAACAGTAAACAAAAACAAAAAAATACAAATTGTAGATAATATTGAGAAAAATATTTTTTACATCGATATTTTCGAAATCGATATTTCAAAAATACACAAAAATCGATATTTTTAACAACGAAAATACTTGCCACAAGATATTACACCATCGATATTCTTGACTCAATATTCATGCAACTCGATATTTCTCTATCGATATTCTGTCTCTTCACTGGGATACCACCGTGCCTGAAAAGATAACTGGGTGAATTCCATCCAATTTTTTGTTATTTGTTAAAATGCCACTGGCAATAGAAAATCCAGTAGATGCACATCAAATAAATCTATGTCCCAATCATCAGACAGACTTCCTAAAAAAAAATAACATTAGAGAAAGGTACTTTAAAATGGAAAATAGAGTTAATCTGATTCCAGACTTGTAACAATAACTCATGTATGAGAGGATATGTGAAGAATAAATGTTTTAAATCTACATGTGGTGAGGAATATGACCAACAAGTATCAGTAAGGTCTGGGTAAACTTTGTGTAATGTTATGGGGACAGAAAGAGTCTGTTATGAATATAAAACATGCCTGAATTTTCGTTAGGATATCAAGCCTTTCCTAGCAGAGAGGAAGAAGGAGGTAATTTGGGTCCCGAGGGAGTAAGTTGGTCTCCCTCTGCTTAATCTTTGGTCGATGGGGTATCCGAAGATATTGGAGTATACGCCTCACTCACTTATCGTGACATGCTTCATCATAGGCGTCTATTCACACCCAGGTAAGATGGTCCTACCTGGGTGGACACAACCAAAGATGTGATGGGAGATCTTATATAAAGCAAGTACTGGTCATGAAGGGAACCAGATGAGTGATAGTAAAAATGCCTTCAGGTATACCCAAACAATCCAGTGGCACACCAAATGGAGCTATCCATGAATACACTAGGTCTCCTTCAAATAGTCAAAAGCCCCACACACAATAAAGGACACACCCTAGACCTAGTCTGGACGTCTCAAACCCGGTCCAAGCTTATAGATATCAGCCCTTGTGTGTGGTCCGACCACTTTCTTATCAGCCCAAACCCCCGCCCAAATGGAAAACGGTACGGAAATGGAATCTAATTGAACCCACAATGTTAGTAGAAACCCTCCTCAGGTCCCCCCCCCCCCAACGCTATAAAGGGCAACCTTGATCAGGAATGCAAAACCCTCACGGATAGTCTACGAGCAGCAATAGATCATGTCGCTCCAGAGAAAAGGGAAAGGATCAAAGATAAGGGAAAAGGGGCACCCTGGTTTAATAACTCATTAAGGGAAGCAAAGATAAAGCTCCGCCACTCAGAGAGGCGTTGGCGCAAAACTAACGATCTAGCTGAGCGACAAATCTACAAAACGCAGCTCAAGCATTACAAAAAACTTATCACTGCCACCAAAGCAGAATACTATGAGACCAGAATCACTTCAGCGGCCAACAAACAGAAAGAGACCTTCAGAATATTGAAGGAGCTTAGCCAAAAGATGGAACAGAAACCAGAGGACGGCAACATTGACTGTAACACATTCCAAGCCTTCTTCCTGCAGAATGTGAGAGACATCCTCTCTGATATTGACAACCGGACTAATTTCAGTTCTGTTCACCTACCCCAGGAACCCCCCTCAGATCTTATGCTCACTAGCTTCCCCACACTGGACCCTGTTTCCCTCCGTCAAATCATGACTCGTATCAAAACAGGTTCCCCTTCAGACCCCTGCCCCCCCCAAATTCTTCACAATGGCACTTCCTGCCTTATAAAGCCATATCATCTCCATGCTTAACCACTCCCTGGAGTCCGGGTATATGCCATCTAACCTAAAAGAAGCTAGAGTTATACCCCTTTTAATGAAATCTGGGGCGGACGTGGCCAATCTTAAAAACTATAGGCCCATATCCCAGCTACCCTTCCTTGCAAAAGTCATGGAGCAGCATGTCCTTAAATCACTCTCCTCTTTCCTGGAAAACAACCAACTCCTCCCGCTCGCCAAGCAGGCTTCAGAGCACACCACAGCACTGAGCTGGTCATGCTGACGGGGCTTGACGAGCTTAGATCCATGGATGACAGTAAAAAGCCCAGTGCCCTGATCCTATTGGACCTATCAGCGGCGTTTGATACTGTCAGTCATGAGATACTACTGACCAGACTTTCTACTTTGAGCATCAATGGTCAAGCGCACCAATGGCTCAAGTCCTTTCTATCAGGCCGGTCCCAAAGAATTCAGCAGGGCGAGCAGATATCAGATAAAGGGCTGCTTAGTTGCGGCGTCCCTCAAGGCTCCGCTCTGTCTCCACTACTCTTTAATATTTATTTACAACCACTGATAGTAGCTTTAGCAAACGTGGACTGTAAAATATTCAACTATGCTGATGACACTCAACTTCTCCTCAGTATACATAACACCCCCTCGCCCAAGCACATGTTCAAAATGTGCTCAGATTTACAGTGAGCTGGATGTCAGCAAACTCGCTGAAAATGAATCCAGACAAAACAGAGATTTTAGTCATCCCTTCTATCAACTCCCCCTGGAATGACCGTTTTTGGCCCCAGGAGCTAGGCCCCACTCCTACCCCTGTGCCAGTTATGAAGAGCCTTGGTCTGAAAATCAAGTCAGAGCTCTCAATGGCCAATCAAATCACCTCGGTGGTCGGTACATGCACTAGCCTGATCAGACAGATGCGGAAACTCGCCCCTCTTTTGACCACCACCTCAATACAAATGTTAGTTTCGGCCACCATCGTTTCAAGGTTGGATTATGTCAATGCCTTATACTTGGGCCTCCCTCAGAAACTAACCAACAGACTCCAGGTGGTCCTTAATGATGCAGCAAGACTGGTCTTCAGGCTTCCTAGAAAATCCCATGCCCCCCGCTGTTACACAAACTACATTGGCTCCCCATTAGGCAGAGAGCAAAATTCAAGGACATCTACATTACCCATAAATCAATCTATGGCCAAGCCCCAACCTATATAAAAGAACGCCTAGAGGCCTATGTACCTGGTCGCACGCTATGGTCCTCCAAGGCTGGTCGTCTATCCTGCCCCCGATACAAGCTTACATCAAAAGGAGGCAGAGCCTTCTCTGTCGAGGCCCCTCAGCTCTGGAACGAGCTTCCTGAACACCTCCGTAAGGAACCCTCCCTGCTTCTTTTCAGGAAACAACTAAAAACTATCCTGTTCAGAGAATCATTTAGCACTGCTTAAACTCACGCATCAACCCAGTGTCGTCTAGTTGCCCACCCTCTCCCCCCCAGCGCTGATAGACCTGTCGGTGATTCAGCGCTATATAAATGTCAATTAACAATAACAATATGTTTAATTGGTGGGTACCTGGGGCATGAATAAAAACGTAAAAACTTTGGGGTTTTCTGAATGTAATTGTTCAGTTGTACCCCTTGCAAAGTGGCAACATGTTTCAGCCCACACTAGGAGCTCATGTGGTCTGGGGCCTTCGTCAGGGCTACTGCTTAGTGTCCCTGCTTCTGAAAAGGTGGACGCATTCCATGCACTAAATTGAGGCCTAATGCGCTCACCTGTCTTCACTGTGTCCTCAGTGAATTTGATCCCCCATAAATAAACTTTTAAATGTTTGATGGCCCAAAAACAAGCCAGGGCTTCTTTCTCCACCAAGTCCAGATACTGGACATAGCTTAACAACTAGGATGGTTAGCTAAATGGTTACTCCTACTACAGTGGTAACATTAGAGTTTGCTGATCTCTGCATCCCAAACGTGGCAGGCATTCCTGTCTGGTTTTATTTTACGTTCGGTGTTGTCAATAGATAGGTTTGCAATTTCTGACTCCTGCTCGGGTTCCATATTGGAAGGTTTTTTTATTTCTTTGATACACTGGTGGTAGTGACTTCCTAAAAAAAATTAACATTAGAGAAAGGTACTTTCAAATGGAAAATAGAGTTAATCTGATTCCAGACTTGTAACAAGAACTCATGTATGAGAGGATATGTGAAGAGTAAATGTTTTAAATCTACATGTGGTGAGGAATATGACCAACAAGTATCAGTAAGGTCTGGGTAAACTTTGTGTAATGTTATGGGGACAGAAAGAGTCTGTTATAAATATAAAACATGCCTGAATTTCCGTTAGGATATCAAGCCTTTCCTAGCAGAAAGGAAGAAGGAGGAAAATCAGGTCCCGAGGGAGTAAGTTGGTCTCCATCTGCTTAATCCTTGGGAATTGGGGTATCCAAAGATATTGGAGTATACGCCTCACTCACTTATTGTGACATGCTTCATCATAGGCGTCTATTCACACCCAGGTAAGATGGTCCTACCTGGGTGGACACAACCAAAGATGTGATGGGAGTTCTTATATAAAGCAAGTACTGGTCATGCAGGGAACAGATGAGTGATAGTAAAAATACCTTCAGGTATACCCAAACAATATGTTTATTAGGAGGGTACCTGGGGCATGAATAAAAACTTTAAAAGTTTGGGGTTTTCTGAATGTAATTGTTCAGTCGTACCCTTGCAAAGTGGCAACATGTTACGTCCCGCACTAGGAGCCCACGTGGTCTGGGGCCTTCGTCGGGGCTACTGCTTAGTGTCCCTGCTTCTGAAAAGGTGCACCCATTCCATGCATTAAATTGAGGCGTATCGCGCTCACCTGTCTTTACTGTGTCCTCAGTGAATTTGATCCCCCATAAATAAACTTTTAAATGTTTGATGGCCCAAAAACAAGCCAGGGCTTCTTTCTCCACCAAGTCCAGATACTGGACTTAGCTTAACAAAAAGGATGGTTATCTAAATGGTTACTCCTACTACAGTGGTAACATTAGAGATTGCTGATCTCTGCATCCCGAACGTGGCAGGCTTTCCTGTCTGGTTTTATTTTACATTTGGTGTTGTCAATAGATAGGTTGGCAGTTTCTGACTCCTGCTTGGGTTCCATATTGGAAGGGTTTTTTATTTCTTTGATACACTGGCGGTAGGTTCAATAGATTTTGCTATTTCAATAATATAATGTAGATTGGTTGGTTTTAGTAACAATTTTTTTGTATTTTGGAGTTGTTAGTGCATTGTACTAGTTGATCACTTATGAGAGTTCACAGAATTTGCACAGTTCACTTAAGCCTCTTAGGATAGCTACATAACTGGCAATGCTTTCTTGTTTTCACTGGGTCCTACTGAAAAACGTGTGGCGTTCAAGGACTATATTAATCTTAGCCCCAAACAGTTTTTTCAATTTAAGTAGGGAAACTTCATATGCATCGTCATCATCAGCAGCAGCATTACGACCGTGTACAGGGTCAGGTAAAGTGTCAAAAAACATTTTGCCATCTGTACCTAGCAATATATGTTGTTTCCTTATAGGACGGAACTTTTCCCTACTAATGGCTATCAAGTAGGATTCAAACTTTTTTGCCCAGGACTTCCATGGGGTGTTAGGCTCTCCTAACTCATTTAGAAAAGGCGCTGGTTGAGCCATGCCAGCAGCCATTGTTACTAAATACAGCACACAATATGGCCCAGAAAGAAATAGAAGGCAAAAATACAGAAAAACAATTACGTGCATATAATTAGGTAGATGAATGAGTTAAAAGGTATGCGTGTTACCAAAAATAAAGAAGTTTCATGACACACCTCAGAAATGATGGAAGTGACTAAGATTGAGGCAGGAAAACAATCCAGGAAAGGGTGTGAGTATCACTGATAATATTAGCTAGACTCCGGGTGAAATTGCAGAAACTCTATAATATATATATTAAAGTTACACAGGAATGTACATGACAAAAAGGTAAAAATAGCGCAGGGACATAAAAGAAAATAAGTATAATAGACAATAAAATCGAAATCAAACGATAGCAATGCAAAGGTATATCGAGTATTGACAATAGCAATAATATAGCAAAACATGTCCAGTAAATATGAACAGAAATGACAAATATCAAAGTAAATTCTGAAGAGGGAGTACCATGATATCTCAATATTGACTCATATCCAAGACATCCTACTGATCGGAAATCATTCCAATGATATAATTACACATATTAATCAAGTATCAATAAAAATGTAATGTCAGTTAGAAAGGGAAGCAGACTCCGGCCCGCCCTGCCCCAATGCAGAGTCTGGAGAGGCTCAACCTACCCCGGTTGGGGTGATGCCGGATTGTGTCAGTGTCTCCTGGGCCGTTTGCTGCCGGGAAATGTAGGCGCGATAGGGTTCCCATATATCAACAGGTCTGGAGGTGGGGGGGAGCAAAGTGCTGAACTCTTCGCAGTTAATATTACAAAATGCCAAACTGTTTAACCATGATCGGAGATAGGGGACCCTCTTACTGCAGTAGAGCAGTGCTATTTCCCTCTTGGCCAACATGAAGCCAATTACTGCCAATTTACGAATGTTCTTGAGGAAATTCGCAACGTATCCCAGCAGAGCAATCTCCGGCGTGGGCAGGAGAGGTATGGAGAGTAACTCTATAATATATATTTGTAAAGGGTGTGCATATCACTGATACAATTGTGACACGCCTGGGGAAATTGAAGCATTTCTGTGATATACCTATTTGAAAAGGGTGTGAGTATCACCGAAAATATAAGTGCCCCTCTGATGAAAATTAAGGCCTTTTGTAACTTGGAATTTCCTTCTTTTGTATTTAAAAAAAAACAGATATCATCTCCTATTTAGAAAAAAATAAAACATGTCTGTTTCCGCTTAAAGTTTAATTATCTTGAGGCCTCCTGCTACTCTCCTAGGTCGGCTATGTAGTGCTAAGGTGTCTTAGGATATTAGTCCTCTTTAGAAATTCATTTGAATTCATTCATTCATTCATTCTCGTATATTGAACAGTCTGTTATCCTCCTTTTTCTGCATTGTTCTCTCGTTCATTACTGTGCCTCTTCCTTTGTCAGATGCTTTTGTGATGATAGGAGGCATCTTGGTTTATGTACATATATATATATATATATATATATATATATATATGTATATATATATATGTATGTTCACTGAAAAAACCATAGGTTTCCCGCCAGTTATAGTTAGCTGGAAATTTTACTGACATAAAACCATTGAAATTCTCACTTTATCGTTAGTTAGACTCACTATAACTTGCGCGCCTGCTATGCACTGCTGATGACGTCACATATTACATCACTCATGACATGGTCAGTGACAGTGATGAAACCATGATAGTACCCCTCACTCTAAAAACACACCCTGGCTTGGTAGGAAAGCATTGATTGAATTTCTTGACTAGCCATGGAACATTTACTCATGTTGCAGGTTCCAAAAATGGTCAGCTGGTCAATATCCTTTCCAGTCAATCAGATTTGTACTTGGCCCTCAGATTATCCTGAAGTCAATAATTGCTTTCACTTCTTATTGTGTATCATCTCATTGGACTACAGGAGGTGCATGAGGAGTTGTGAGTAATGGAATCTTGAACATGGGTGTTAATAAGGAAACATATAAAACAGGGTACATATGCTGATTGGAGGGTAGATGCAGCTGTACAGTTACAGGATTTGTCATCTTGGAAATGGGCAAAGGACCTAAAAAACAGAGTTTAAGTTTTCCATTATATTGAGGCAAGCAAAGGAACCATTTGGATAATCATACAGAATATCCTTGTTTATAACAAGGGAAGGCGAGTGATGTAGAATTGCAAACATTTTGTAAGTTGCCTTTCTTTTTTGGCAATGATTAACAGTGTCTGTATAGATATGCCTTATGGTCTGGATTAAAGCATTGTCCGAGGGAACTGATACTTCGGGTAATTGTAAAGGAAGCATTTGTACAAGGAATCTATAAGTAAAAAATATGGGACATCTTTAAAGAATGGTGTGGGAAGTTATTGTTCATGAATTCAACCTACGGAATCCACTGACCCAATTGTTTTGATATTGGGTGATAAAATATCTAGGATATTGTTCATATATTTGATTCACTCTTTTCTGTCCTTCATAACTGGTGGATATGTTATGTTATTTTAAATTGTCCAGAAGTTCAGAAGTTTCATGGGAACTGAGAGACTCGATCTGAAACAATAATACTAGGCAGCCTATGTAAATCTATTTCATGCAGTGTTGGGCCAGTTCATGAGACATTGGGAGGGTGGGTAATGGTATAAACTGCACTAATTTGGTGAGTAAATCCACTACTACCCTTAAAAGTGAGAATGACTCAGAAGCTGTAAATGAACAATGCAGTCTATTCATGTAATAGTCCATGGCCGTGGAGGCATAGGCAAAGGTTGTAACAATACTGTAAGTATTTTATGGCTTCAGAGTAATTACCAGTGGCTGAGATTAATTCAAGCATACCATCCATTGCTTTCTGTATACTTGTGTATAGTATGGCTGCTGATGGCTTGCTGGCAGATGTTACAAGTAGATACATATTGATAAACTGCTTTATTGAGCTGAAACTACCAAAACTTTTAAAACACATTATATAGCTTTATTGTAGGAAAATATAGCCTGTCTTGGTGAAATAACAGACATTTCTGTATATTTTTCTTAGTAAACTGTTCCTGTACCCATTGAGTTTCACTTTTCAAAGTTATTGCTTTCTTTATGCCATCCAGAAAGGTGTCAGGTGATGGAACCCATTCATGAAATACTCTGTGGTGATACTATTCAGTAATAATGCATCTGCCGTGTCAGCGTCTTCTGTAATTTGTTATTGGTTTCCATAGTGTCCATGTACTTTTTGTATATCGCCTGTATCTGGCTGACACAATGTTTTTCTGCTGATGAAGATAGTGAGACTCCCTTATAACCCTGACACATAAAATCATCATAAAAAATTAGTGATTAGTTAAAAATCATAATGCAGATTACTGATCCTTTAATAGTGAATCATTACATTTACAAAATAGCAACTGTTGCACCGGCACCTCCTTAAGACTTTATAACCAAGAATTGAGCCACACCTTCCACAGTATAGGTCAGAAGAGAACTCAAGAAAGGAGCGGAGGTGCATTCAGCTGTAGAGGAAAGCATACATGGCCAGTTGAAAGCTTTAATCAGAGAATTTTGGGAAATCAGTTGAAGATCCTCGTCGCAGAATGCGTGGCAGCAATAAAACGCTTTTTGGAAAATCCTCACTCATTGTGTCTGAGGCCATGAAGTTTCACACATGGCAAAGCATCCAGGAGTTGATCAACGCCATCAGAGTGACCACTTAGAACATTGATGAAATCCTTAAAATTTGGAATGACTTGTGCTCCTAGACAAAAGTAAAGACTGCTGGGAGACAGGAGGCATCTGGACTGGAAGGGACCTCTCTACTCAGCTACTACCCATTCGGCTAAAGGAGGCAATAGAAACAACACTTGTGCCTGGGACAGTCACCTGCAGTGCCACTTGCAGGTCAGTGTCACTAGCCTTTCTTCCCAGCATAACAACCCCCTTCCGTCTAACCATAACAAATTCCCTCTCCCGTAGATGATGTGCCAAGGCAGGAAGAAGTTGGTTAAGAGTAAAAAAAGGCTTTGCCGATAAAATTCACGGAGTGGAGAAAGTTCAACCACTAACCATGAGGCACAACCTTCTGAAACTGGCAGCACAGTGCTGCACCAAGGCAGCCTGCCACAGCAACCAACTGGCGTAGAGTGAGGACCCCAAGCACAGGATGCTTCATTATCTTCCGATCGATTCCCATAGGAGAGTACTGGAGGTAAATCCTCAAGTATGTCCTCCCAGCTAAAAAATCAACACAAAAAAATACTCGAAGAATTTATAGTCACCACTGTTGATTTGCAGTTCAGACTTAAGAATAAAGGGTCATCAAAAGATATTTGAGAGGTTGTCTCACCCTTAACGTATCAAGGCATGCTTCATCATTTCACGACCTCTCACACTGGGGTAGGAGCAATGCTACCCCTGGGGTAGGAGCAATGCTATCCCAGCAGACTCCATCGAGAGGAAAACATGCCCTTAGTGTTCTTATAAACCTTGTTTCAAAACAAATAGTCAGATCCTGTTTGAAGCAAAACTAGTTGAAAATATCCATGGGTAATACTCAAAGGTTTCCTTTATAAATGAGTAACCGGGTAATGTTTAGTGAAATACAATGATTCACCTGGCCATCTTGAATCCATAAATTACCAACATGTTTTGACCTATGCAACAGCCTCAAAAGGTCTAAGGTCTTCTGAAGGGTATTAGGACTCCCTAGCTGTGTTATCCAATCAAACCATGCAAACATAAGGACTTATTAGCACCCTACCGGTCTGTTATGACCCTGCACTCCTCTCCCATGGCACGTGTTACCACATAATCTGGAGTGTTGAATTTTTATCCCATACATGTACAACAGCATGTTTATAATGGTCACATATAATTATACTTACGTGTTGACATTTCTGTACTTCAAGTTTCATATATGCTTGTTTTGTTTGTAGCTCTGTATTTCATGCATATAGACATATATCATAACTGAAGAAACTGCTGCTGCACATGTTGGGCGTACGTTGTAACTCCTTGCCCACAGATGTGTTGCAACTGATAACTGCTGCACGTGTTGTTGGTTGTACGTTGTGACTAATTACCATACTAGTGGCTCTGCCAAGGTTCAGTATGCAACAAACAACTATCCGCCACATGCATCAATGTTGCCGTTTGCGAATCCTTAATTGCGAAAATTAAGGAATCGCAATTAAGAATTCGCAAACGGCAGTGCATCAAAATTTTGCTAATATTTTTGCGATTTCTTATTTTTCCTTAATTGCGATTTTCAATTTGCGAATCGCAATTAAGGAATCCCATTCCCATTGATTTCTATGGGCCAAAAGGCCCATAGGAATCAATGGGAAGGCATTCACAATTTTCAATTTTCAATTTGCGAATCGCAAATTGAAAATGCAATTTCAAGGGTGCAGGGGGGGGTCCAAAGAGCCCCTCCCTGCACCCCTGAAATTAAACTTAAGTGCAATTTACACACACATGTCCCAAGGACATGTGTGTGTGTAAAATGCAACTTTAAAAAATGCAATTTTGTGCATGTTTGAAAGTTTTCAGTAAATTAGCATGAAGTCCAACTTCATGCTAATTTACCTCTTCCAAATTGCGAATTCTCACTTTTGAAATGATCATGCATTGCATTTAAGAAATCGGAAATTGCGATTTCTTAAATGCAATCGCAATTTTAGAAATCGCAACATAATTGCGATTTCTAAAATTGCGAAAAAAGCAAAAAAGCTTAATGCATCCCAAATCAATGAATTGCATTCGCAAACGGCCGAATTTTGCGATTCGCACCGTTTGCAAATGCAATTCAGTTTGATGCATGTGGGCATATGTCTCAACAGGTTTTATTTCAAGGACAATTTCACTTCTGTAGAAGCATACACACAAAACTTGTAGGGGAAAGGGACAAACATTTTTTTCGCGCTTTTAAGCTATTGGCATTTTAAATGACAATGCCTTTTATGTTTGAAAAACGAAAACAAAAATAAAAAGGCATTGTTATTTACTATGTTAAATAGCTCAAACTCGTGTAAATGCGAGACCTATTGCATTGCAAATGCTTGTTTAGGTAAACGTGCCTGCCTTTCACCACAACAGAACCAAGCTTCAAGTGAGGTGCCTGGCTCCAGCCCTCTTGTTTGTTTTCACAGTATAGTGTGACCTATATAAATCGTTATTCTATAGGGGGACATTCTTAAATTACTGAAAATATATTACCACCTTTGTGGACATGTGTGACCTCACCCTTCAGGACCTCAGTAAATAGGGGTGTACCTCCTACCACATTAGTACCCAAAATCCCAACCGACTAGCAATAGTGTCTCATTCGTTCTCCTATAAATAGCAAGACGCTACGAATGTTTAGACAACCCAGAAAACAAGCACTCCCGACTCAAGACAATGTTTCGCTCTCTCATACTTGTTCACAATAAGAGTAATCAGAGTCATTAAAGAAGTTCAACTGCGGAGGCTGAGCTCCTGCGCGTCCAGGCCCGCCCTGATCCGGACTCCTCGGATCAACGCGTGGAAGGCCTAGCCCTTGGGTCGATCCATGATATACTCACGCGGCTCGATAGATTTACGCTGGGCCAATATAGACAGAGACTGCATCGAGAGGGGGATAAATCCGGCCGTTTGTTGGCCTGGATACTTCGCCGGGAGTTTACGGCTGAGCATATAGTGGCCCTGCGGGCGCCCGATGGCGGTATGGTCCACTCGGAAGCTGCTGTACTCACGGTTCTGCGGGATCACCTGCGGGCTGTGTATGAGGCTGATCGGTCTATATCTGAGGAGGCTTACCACCTATACCTCGAAAACCTCGACTTGCCGACCCTCCCTGAGGCAGCGGCGAAAGACCTCGATGTCAAACTGGCGTTAGGTGAGATTTCTACGGCGATTGCCGCCCTCCCACGAGCCAAAACCCCTGGCGGGGATGGATTCCCTGCAGAGTTTTATCATACATTCGGGCACAACCTGGCCCCCCTCCTTTTACAGGTTTATAATGAAGCCTTACGCACGGGTGACCTCCCGCCCACCTTGAATCAGGGTGAAGTTTGTATGATCCTGAAACCGGGTGGTGACAGCACAGATCCGGCTTCGTATCGTCCTATCACTTTGATTAACTCGGACGCGAAAATTCTGACCAAGCTGTTGGCCAATCGCCTTGCCCCACACGTGGCTCAGCTCGTCCACCCAGACCAATGTGGCTTTGTCCCTGGTCGTAATACGGCGATGAACCTGCGCCGCTTGAACCACATTTTGCACGAGGTCCGGGGGCGGGACACTCCCCATGTGCTGGTCTCCGTTGACCTGGCTAAAGCCTTTGATACAGTGCATTGGGGTTACCTGATGCATGTACTCGTCAAGATGGGATTTGGTCCCGGCTTTCGGGAGTGGATACGGGTCCTATATAGAACGCCCCGAGCCAGAGTGCGACTGGGTTCAGCCCGCTCTGATGAGTGGACGTTGGGGAGGGGCACCCGACAGGGTTGCCCATTGTCCCCCCTTCTATTTGCTCTCGCAATTGAGCCCCTGGCCATATCTGCCCGTAAGGAGTTGCATGAATGGGGTATTGTGGTGGGAGACACCACTAATGTCATCTCCCTTTACGCCGACGATGCGCTTTTCTACCTGACTTCTCCGGTGGAGGCCCTCCCCGCTCTGTTGCGCCTCTTGGACCGCTTTGGTGCGGCCTCGGGCCTGCGCATGAATGTTAATAAGTCCCTGGTGTTCCCACTGACTCCTGAGGATCTCGCCCCGGCGGCGGATTCTTACTGTGCGGGCCTCCGGTGTGAATCTCTGGCGTTCCGGTACCTGGGTATTCAGGTGGCCGCTTCTGATGAGGCTCTTTTAACTCATAACATAGACAAGATTCTTGTTGCCCTCCGCAAGGTCGTTGTATTCTGGAATACGCTTCCTCTCTCCCTTATGGGCCGTCTAGCAGTTGCCAAGATGGTGATGCTCCCTAGAGTCCTCTACGTACTGCAGAATACCCTATGCCCGTTGCCCTCCCGGGTGTTCCGTACACTGAATTCGCTCCTTACGTCTCTTCTCTGGGCGGGTGGTCGCAGCAGAGTTGCGTTGCGCACGGTGACGCAGTGTTGGGATGCGGGAGGCCTTGAGGCCCCAAGATTTGATTTATACTATTATGCTGCACAACTTCTCCCGGCGGCCAGATGGTTTGCTGACACCGAGAACTGGGAGTTGGCACTGTTGGCGGGAGTGGCCTCGGACAGGGTGCTACAGGAAGCTCTGATGCAGGGTCGGGGCGCCGATGACGCACTGCCCTATGT
Organism: Lissotriton vulgaris; assembly: GCF_964263255.1. Lineage (NCBI taxonomy): Eukaryota > Metazoa > Chordata > Amphibia > Caudata > Salamandridae > Lissotriton > Lissotriton vulgaris. Next base: position 436,551,366 of record NC_141685.1, on the reverse strand, counting down.
CGTCAGGCATACGGCTCACATTTGGCAGCAGTTCGTTGAGCGAGTTTTGCGGCGTGCGCCATTCCATAGGGAGCTCCCCCTTTGGATCCTGGCCCCAATACTCATGATGGAGGCGAATATGTCTATCCGGGAGTGGCGCCTGGGCGGTTGCGAGACTCTTGCGGATCTCTATCCGGACGACTCGTTTGTGTCCTTTGAGAGAGCAGCGGACTCCTTTGGACTGCGTGAGGGCCAGTACCTGCATTATGGATGTCTCCGGGATGTGGCCAGGACGACATGGCCCCAATTCCCAGAGGCGCCCGAGCTCACTAACACCCTGGACATCATCTTGTCCTGTGGCAGAAGTAGGAGACTAATTTCCCTTCTCTACTCAGCGATGCGCAGGGACTCGACTCCCCCATTGCTGCCTGCTTGGAGGGCTTGGGAGGCGGACCTGGGGATTGAATTAGATCCGGCCCAGAGGAAACGAATAGGGCTGTTGACTCGTAAAGTGTCCTGCAATGCGCGTTTCAAATTGATACATTTTAATTTTCTCCATCGCACATATTTGACACCTGCCTCCCTCCACCGTATCTCCTCGGATAGAAGCCATAATTGCCCGAGGTGTAGTGCAGCGCGGGCGGGATTCCTTCACCTAGCCTGGGAATGCCCCTTGGTACATGACTTTTGGGTGGCGGTGGTAGCACACATTGCCCGGATTACACACCTTACGATCAAACTGGAACCGCTTCACTGTATGCTGGCCCTAGTACCCAAGCCCAGGAAGAGGGGACTGTCCTACAAATTGCTGCAACTCCTGTTGGTTCTGGCGAGGAGGCGGGTGGCCATTACTTGGATGGGACAGAGGGCACCTGAAATCTCTAGTTGGTTGCGGGACGCTAGGGAATGGGCCTTAGCGGAGGAGACACATATGCAGAGCACACCCAAGGATGGGAAACTCCAGGATGACTTACTCGCTTGGAGGACCATGTGTATCGAGGGGATGGAGGAGGATGACTCTGACGCTACTAGTGCGGAGCTGTTTTCCCCCGCTTCCTCGGAATCTGATGATGGTGGGGAGGGGTCCGGGGTGGACTGTCACGAGGTAGTGTAGCAGTTCCATGGGCCATGCCGATATTCTTTGTTGCGTACACTTATCTTTCATTGTGATTACCATCGACCACATTCTACTATGAGGATCGCTTTGTAGTGGGCCCTTGCCTACATCTCCTTATGAGATTGCACCAATGCCACAAATGCCATTCATGGGGGGGGGGGGGTTTGTTATGGTTATGCTGTTGTTTGGGTTGGTACAGCATCATAAAAGTAAATTGGCGACGATATTGATATTATTCACGGGATTCTGGGTGCACAAGAGCATATTCCTTTCATAGTTTCGCAGGTTTACCGAGATGCCGCCCTGCCTCCGGGATGTGGGCCACTCCTGGCTGAGTACCTCCTTTTTGGATCTGGCCTATCTGATCTGTATGTGTCAACTGCTCTGTAAACTGTATAATTTGTGCCTCTTTATTTTCCTCGCCTCCAAAAATAAAGTTTAAAAAAAAAAAAAAAGAAGTTCAAAATGTTTATTTTGACTATAGTGATTAATAAAACAGTATGCGAACCACGACCAGCAGCAAAATGATAAAGCTAGTATCATTAGCATTGTTACAGTACCATAGAATACAAAACGAGTCGTCATTTTATAAAGACTGTGAAAAAGGCAAAACAACTAGGCCTAATCACCATCCCCTTGGCAGTAAGAAGTTATTTTATATAACAGAAGATCTCTAGGTGTTATTACCAGACCCCCTACCTGAAAGCCTAAACGCAAAGGTTTACATGATAGGAACAGCAGAACTCAGCTCCATGGAACGGCTTTCTTCAAGTGTGTTTTAAAAACATGTAACAACGCTACATTTATTTATTTATTTATAAAGTTTTATATCGCGCAAACAAAATCCCGAAGGATATTCGAACGCTTTACAATATGATGGGAGGAAGCATATAAATGTAATATCAACATCCGGTAGAGAGAGAGAGAGAGAGAAAAAAAAAGACTGGAATGGTAGCAGGGACTGATCAGAAGAGAATAACAAGAGACATTTTTGATCGACCTTGCATATTATGTTCAGACAGAATTGAAGGGAAGGCTGAGAACGTGAAAAACTATCTGTTATCATGTACAGTGCAGAGGTAAAGTGTCGCAAAAAACAAACTCTAGCAGAGGCGTGCGCAAAAGCAGCAGCATAGAGCAAGCACAACTCATGCTAACTTAGCCATGTCAACAATGTATCTAAGGGCCACATAACACCATATAACACCCCCCCCCCTCCTGGTAAGTCAGTAGGATATAGACAGAAGAACAAAAACAGAGTTCTAAAGTCAGGCAGTGTTTGAAATATTGATGAGGAACTTAAAAAAATAACTAATCAGAAAAAAAGAGAAAGTTCGAAGAAAAAGAAAAACGCACGTTGAGCTTGAAAAAAGGGTCTGTAACGCAGATAGCGGAATTGTGACGACCCAAGTAGTCCATCCATGAAGGTATGTGTGCAAAGAAATGCAATTCCCTCCAATAATTCATCCCTGTCATTGGTAGAAAAAAGTGATGTATCATTGGAAAACTTGCATGATATTCAATAATACTACGTTGTAGGAAAGTGTGCGCTGCCATGCTTTAAGTTGATCTACTGTCTTCTCTATAATGGCTGTGGTTGATATTCCGGCTAATAGCAGAGCCGTGCTGAGGGTGCACTTGACTCGTTACGCAATTCCTGATGCAGGGGCCGTGCAAACCACTGTGTAATAGCTGCGGCAGCTGGTTTCCACCAGCTACCGACAGCAACACAACTGTGACCTGCCAAATTCTGAGTAGATACCTTACCATGACAAAAACTAGCTAAATGGATAATTAAGTAAGGAAGCGATATGAATTCTATGTGTGATAGAAAGCAGCGGTACGTGTAACATGCATTCAAATTTCAGTATGAGTGAAATTACTTCCCAAACACAGTGGAAATTAAGTCTTAATGCTTGTATAAAATATGTTTACCTGCTCAATTGCATAACTCAGTAATTCCGTATTGAGAATTATTAATATTTCCCTCCCATTACTGAGGTACGATACTTGTCTGCGTGCAATAAGACATTTTAAAATACCTCGTAAGTACCGTTATAATATTACCGGTTTGTGGGTTGTAAACTGGAAACAGAAAACTGCTCTGTCCCCTGAGGAGACTCCCAAATCCTTTCAAATGTTCACAAGAAACCCCAGAGAAGACGTTACATGAGACGATGAGGAAATCGTCTCATCTAGACGAACAAGGTCTGAGTATGGTATTAGAAAGCTATGTTACAATTTTTTTTTGCCACAAGGACGTTAGGTAAACTGCCCAGAATCAGAGGCTGTAGAGGCAAAGCAGGGATTCTGACCTGTTTCTCTGCGTTCCAAGGTCAGCAGCTGTAACCGCTAGACTACATTTATTTCCCAGGATGTGTACCGCCTAACGAGATTCTGCCTACTGCTTAACTACAGCAATCTGCCTTACTCATACTAACCATGTCTGCTGGCGCAGTGAGGGTCATTCGAAAGGTTCTCGAGGGGATTCTGCCTCCATTTATCTCATGCTGCTGCCGCAGGCAGGACGACCCTTCCAATCTGCCACTTGATGTGTAAAAGGGGGTGGTGATGTGTAGGCAGACATAAGAGGAGAGAAAAATAGTGCAATAAATGTTAGGTGCACGTATATTACTGCAAAATATTTGCAACTACGCTCCTGGTAGTCCCCTCCCTCGCGCCCCTCCAGTTCCCATCCCAACCCTTTACCATGTCCCGCCGGGATCATGTTGAGCCGCTGGCGGAATTCAAACTTAGTTCCCGGTTCCATTGTAGGCCACACTGAACATATCACACCATGTACCTGGTCAGACACTAAATGCTGCAGCACGTTGTTGGGTGCGCGGTGGAGAGATAAGAGGCTGATCATATGCCTTTCAATGCCTTATACAGTGCAGCACCCCAGATGACGTCACACTGCTGCCCCTCCTTAAGGCAAAACAGAAGAAGGGCTCCTCGCCTTGGCTCCTGCCTGAGGAGCGACTAAGGGAACCCGACTTCTATTTGCCCGGGGCGCCTGATCAAGAGATCCATCACATGACAAGCGGGAGGAACTAAGGAGGTAGGCATTAGTGGGACACGAAGAACGGGTTGTGCATCTTCCTCAGATTAACAATAAAATCTGTTTGGACTTGCACAAAACTTTCATTTGTAATCTAATGCTGGCGAGGAGAAATCAAGCAAAGCCTTCATGTTACTGCTTGCTCCATGTTGCTGCCTTGAAAGTGAAAGCAGGCCTGGCCCACTAAATGTAAGCAAAGCACGTCATTAAAGAAAATAGTTCATGTACCGCGTAACAACCAAGAAAGGGGCCAGTAGCCATGGGAGGTTACAAATGATGACACAGTGGTACTAATTAGGGACTAACAAGCCAATTTAGGAATTAGAAGACAGCATTTAAGAAGGACAAAGACACAAGCCAATGAAAAATATGGGCAGGTGAGTGACTGGGGCTTCTCTCCCGTACTGTACTACAACAGCTTGCGCTCTGGCTCAGGCTCAACCTAAAAAGGAACCACTGTTTATACTATTGAATCAACAGAGTGCATTCAACAATAGTTTTTACAAGCACAAGAGAAAAAACAGAGGGGCATATCAGCAAGGGCCTGCTATAATTATCGCTCAGCACTTTTAGCGTGAGGATAATTATCGCAGGCTAATGCTGGATTCAATCGCGGAAATAGCATGCTATCAGCAACGCTTATCTCCCAAGCAATAGGAATCCATGGGTTAGCTGGAAAACAGTGTGATTATTGCTGAAAATCCAGTGATAATCGCACTGCGACCAGCGAAACCTTGCTGATAGGGCATGGTGGTTTTAGCCATGTAATCCACCTCCCATTGGATTACATGGCTAAATCAGATTACGAGTAGGCATAAGGAAAGTAGCGTTAACTGTGGTTAGCTCTACTTTTCTTATCACTCTGCTTGTTTGCGGGCAGCTTGATCATTGGAGAAATGTCGGTTAGCGAAATTTATCCAGTTATTTTGGCACAGAACGCCCACTTTGCATCTCATTAGAGATGCAAAGCTGGGCGTTGTTGTAGGGCCGCTAAATCACCAAAACACGCGATAGCGTGTCTTTGCTGATAAGGCGAGGAAATTATCGCTGCTTTTCGCCCGAAAACAGACGCAAAAGCGTAGATAATTTCATAGAGCTGCCTTGCTGATATGCCCCCAAGCAAGTTCTCTTGATAGAAATAAGGATGTTTGTTAGTGCAATGAAACAGTGTAGAGTTTTAATACATCTCTTTTATTTTACAGCACAGACTAACACTCACTGGAGTCTGTTCAAATAAAAACAAAGAAGGAAAGAGCCAGAGACTACGTTGCCTCATTTACTGTTATTGAAGGCATGTGTTTGTTTTTACTGTATAGAAAAAGTACTATAAAAAATAATTATTTGGCTGGAGATTTGGGCATCAAGATGGTTGGGATTACACCATTGGCATTAATGGCTATACAAAAGTCCCCATTTTTTTTTAAAATCTTTTTATTGAGGTTTTGCATATCCAGCATATCGAGCCGGGGGTGAGACAGGAAATGATTACAAATTATTTCACACATTGGAGGGTTACATAGCGATGAATAGAAGTACATGTAGTGATCTTCTGTGACATGTAGCAGTGACCTTGTCTGACTTTGCTACATCAATGGGTCCGCTGATGTGTAAAGTGGAGATTTGAATGTATTGTAGTAGGGCCCTCGACTCCGTAGTCGTGAGATTGTGTGTCGACGGAGGCGTCTGTGAGTGTCTTCCCCGTGTGTGTCGTTATAAACTTGTAACCCTGTGATAGATACTAACAAGGGAAATGTGCGCTGGTATCAGAACTACCGTCAGGTAACTAAAAACTTGGAACCGTAGGGGAAACTTTTCCTAGTGCAGCGTGTGGTGTTAACCATGTGTGGCGTGCTGGTGGGGTCAGTGAGCGCGGTGTATGGAGGGCGTTAAGGTCCGTGAGCCAAATGACCAAAGGGGGCAAGGGGGGAGTTTGTCCACCGGGGGCCCCGGGGTGAGGGGGGGCAACCTGTCAGGGGCAGCGCGCCCAAACTACAAGAAGGACCCACAGTCGATCTGTTCCGCTTTGTGTGTGCGGGACTCAGGCATCTGGTAATTGAGTGGGGTGTCACCGAGAGGTCTGGGTGTGAGGGGGAGATGGATCTGGTGTGACTTCTGGGGTCGTTTCATGCTTAAATTGTATGAGCAACTGTGCCCATCCTAGAGAAATGGGGTTCTTATGCATTCCCTTTACTTCCTTGTCTAGCAAAAGATGCTCCTCTGCCGCTCCCCATTTTTTCACCGCTCCTATCCAGGCTGCTTCCGGGGGGGCCGTAGGGGCCCTCCAGTGCATGGCAATAGCCCTTTTTGCCAATAAAAGGGCGAAGGAGGCGAACTTCCATTGTAGTTTCTCCGATTTCTTTCTGTTGTATGTTCCCAGCGCGCAAACCTCCCAGGACTCAATTTGCGGTAGGTTGACTAACGTACGGAGGGTCCGGTGTATCATGGTCCAGTATTGGCATAGGGAGGGGCAATCCCAGAATATGTGCTTAAAGTTTGCTGCAGGCAGGCTGCAACGCGGGCAGTTAAATTGTGTGTCCGGATAGTATCGTTGGAGTTTATCTGGCGTGAGGTAGGCCCGGTGGAGAATGTTAAATTGTATATTCTTAAATCTTGCGTTTCTGGACACTTTTTTGGTGTATTCCAGGGCGCGTTTCCATTCCGCATCATGGAACACCCTGCCAATGTCATCCTCCCAAGATTGTTGTAGGGTATCTAGGGAGACGTTTGTCAGTTCCCTGATGGCCTTATAGTGCCACGTTACTAGATGTCTGCCGGATCCCATACGAAGTATTGTATGGAGCACTGGGTGCGTGGGTGGCTCTCCTTCTCTCAGATCCCAGAACGGTTGTGTGTTCTCAAGGAGCTGTCTATGCATGAGATTTGGCCGCGCGGGAGGTCATACCTTTCGATTAGCTGTTCGTAGGTGCGCAGTTGTCCGTCCTGGAACAACTCCGCCACCTCCGTTACATCATGATCAGTCCAGGCTTGTAAACTCCTGGTGGTGAAGTGGTGTTCCCCTCGAGGGAGACCCACCAACGGTAATAGTAGGGAATAGAGTGGCTTATCCTTGGATAGTCGGTGAATACGCGTCACACATTTGCGTGCTATGGATACTTGGAGCGGGTGGGTGCGGGACAGTTTAGTGCCCGGTAGGAGCATGCGTCTGACGATCCGGAGAGAAATCCTGCCGGTGTCTGTTGTAGTTTCCACTACATAGCTCTCTGCCATCCAGTGGGACAGCCACTGAAGTTGCGCTGCCAGGAAGTATGATTCGAAAGATGGGGCTCCTAGGCCACCCTCTGTAGTGGGTAATTGTAACTTACTGAGCGCTACTCTATGCCGGCCATTGCCCCATATGAGCGTTGTGAGCAAGGTGTCCAGTTCCCGGAAAAAGGACCTGGGCGGGATCACCGGAAGATTGGTAAAATGATAAAGTAGTCTGGGTACCATTATCATTTTTGCTAGGGCTACCCGGCCAATAGGTGCCAGGGGCAGAGTTTGACAGAAGGCCACCGCCGACCATAAACCAGCTAGCACCTTGCGGTGGTTGCCTTCGTACATGTCCATCGGGGATTGGTACAGTCGCACTCCAAGGTGCCAACGTCACCGTGTGCGGTGCCAGGTGGGGGCCAAGCGGGTAGACAGTTGACTACTCCCAATTGACCTTGAGCCCTGAGATAGCGCCGAAGGCTTGCAGAGTATCCCATATTGGGGTTAGATCACGGACATATATCAGCAAGTCGTCTGCCTATAGAGATACACAGTGCGTTGTCTCCGCTATCGGAATCCCCCAGGCTTCACCCTCCTGTCGCAGCCGTACGGCCAGCGGTTCGACCGCTAGCGCAAACAGGAGGGGAGAGAGCGGGCACCCCTGCCTGGTGCCTCTCTCAATTGGGAAGGGCTCTGAAATTAGCTTACCAATTGTCACCATAGAGGTGAGTCCCTTGTACAGGAGCCGCGTATACGCCATCAGGATCTGGCCGTAATTCAGTGTCTGGAGGACCGCGAACAGGTGTGACCACAGCAGTGTGTCAAATGTCTTTTCTAGATCGAATATCAGGCATGCTGTCCGGGAGTACCTGTCGCGTACTCTGTCCTGGATATGGAAGAGCCTCCTCAGATTGTGTGAGGTGTTGCGCCTGGGTACCAATCCGCACTTGTCGGGGTGAATTAAGGCGGGTATGAGTTGACTGTATCGGTCGGCTAATATTTTCCCCGGGATTTTACAATCCGCGTTGAGGAGTGTGATGGGTCTGTACAAGGAAGGGTGCGTGGGGTCCCTGTGGGGTTTTAAAAACGTCTCCATAAAGGATTCCCGGAACGATGCGGGTAGGATCCCTGTTGACAAGGCCTCCTCATACGTTAGAGCGAGATGGGGCACTATCTGGGCTTTGAATTTTCTATAGTATTCCAGCAGGAGCCCATCTATCCCTGGTGATTTCTTTCGTGCGAGAGACCGGATGGCCCGTTTAATCTCTGATGCTGTGATTTTGCTGTCTAAATCTCTTTAGCTTCTGGGGATATGGCGGGAAGTCTGTGTATACCTAGGAATTGTTGTAGTGCGTCATGTGGCGCTGGCTCAGGGTTGCGGTAGATTCCCATGTAGTAGGTGCGAAATGTGTTAAGGATACCGGATTGAGAGTAGTGGAGCCGGCCTGGTTCATCTATCAGCTCCGTGATAGGCTGCAAAGTTGTGTCCTGTTGGCCATCCATGCTAGGAGGGCGCCCGCCCTATTACCCTCCTTGTGTATTCGGGTTGCCTACATATGGAAGTTATATTTCCGTGGATCCCCGAGCGTTTCTGCGTAGGTCAGTTTCGCCGCTCCTATTTGTTCTGGGGTGACTCCGCCTTGGTCAGAATCTCGGGATAATCCTGCCAGTGCCAACTCCGCTTCGCTTAATGGTCCCCATTATCTGTTCCGTCATTGATTAGGGGCTCATGGGCACTTGACAGGCCTTCCCTTATGTTTGGTCTGTAGAAAACTATTTTAATTAAGAGTGCATATATTAGTCCCAGTATTAACAAGGGGCCTCATAAAACCAAAATAATGCAACTTGAGTGCATAGGATTTATATGCAGGTGAGACATTGAATTTGCATGCCCCTAAAAGAATTCTGCGTTGTTATTGGTTGTGGTCTATCATTTTTGCAAATCATTTTAGTTATTAGTGTTTCACTCCGAAGGAGACATCCCCACACTCAGCCACAATGCCTGTAGTTTAACATGACTCGGGCAAGTGTGAAGTCGGACGTAGTAAACGTCCAGGATGTATGTCTTCTCAAAATAAATGCTACTTTTTGTGATTGTCTAATTATTTCTAGAATATGGTTGTGTGACCTGAATTAACATATTGCATTGATTATCATGTGGTGCACAAAATGGTCGACATCTGACTGGCACTTTTTTTAATTCGTCAGTGGAAGTAGTAAGAGAAAAAATTGGGTCACTAATATTACTTATGCTTGTCCCTCTTATATTTTGTGTTGTCCCTTTAGGTTTGAACCAATCCAAATGAGGGGCTGTTAGGGTGTTAATAATTCCTATTTTTGCATGGTTTAATTGGATACCACAGCTAGGGAGTCCTGAAATCGTTGTGTTTTTTTGTGTTGATGCTTCGTGATCATGCTTAATCCTCCAAGGATTCTGAATATGGGCTACAGCTCTACTTAGAAGAAGAGCACGTGTCTTTGAGGAGCCTGAGGGGGTTTTCCTATTAGTGGCCAATTCCTGGTATTGGAGAAATCCATGTTAGGAATGCAGTGTCGACAATTGTGAGCCATGCAGGTGCTGGGAAGTAAGGTGGTTGTACTGCTAACTGACATCAGCAAAGGTTTCATCACCATTACCTCAACCAGCATGAATTCCATCACTGAGGCTGTTATAGCACTTTGTTGCACTCTTGAAGATGAGAGTACGTCACAAAATCACCAGCAGCAGCATGTGCTTACACGTATTAAGGGATGTGGGAGATCTGTGAAGAGACTAGTTATAGCTTCCAATGTCCTTTTTCACTGTATAATAAATATCCAGACTGAGGTGGCATATTGCAGCCATGATGGTGCAAGGACCTGGGTCATATAAAAACCACCCTGGAAGTGCTGCAATCCTGTAAAAAATATATTCTGGAGAACTAGATACCACTGTACAGGAAAGTGAGGTGCCATTGAGCATTAGCAGCATGTCAGTTATTGAGGTCCATATTGCACATAACCTGGATGTTTAAGGAGTACTGATTCTTGCAATTTCCATAGAGCTATTTAATGGCAGAAGAAGGACAAATTAAACATGCATCATTTACACATACTACAATATTAAAATTGTGCTATTAGCCTGCTTGTCCTGAATTTCCTGAAAGTTGTTTGTAAGGTAAATATAGATGTTAATTTTCACCAACAATGTGTGTACGTTTGTCTGTATCAATATGGTATTTCTATAGCGTGGACCTAGCCAAAAGGCAGTGGAGCGATGTACATGGTGCAAAAGGCATAAAGAGGAGAGGAAGCTGGGTTGTGAATGGTTACTGCATTATTATGTAGTATTCTATGGGCCTGATTCTGATGCGGTTAGGAAGGCCTCCTAATGGCATTTGCTCCTTCTAACTCGGATCAGGAACGTGTCTTCCCGACCTGATGCAGTTAGGAACATATGCTCCCATTGAAGTCAATGGGAGTCCAACCAAATCGTATCTGGAAGCATCCGGATGCATCGTACTCTGTCGGTCGGACTCTTCCAATCTGAGTGGGTCGGAAACCATTTCCAAACCGATTCGGTCGGGAAGCTTTCCAACCCGCATCAGAATCAGGCCCTAAGTAGAGGGGAGTCTTCATATCTTCCCTAAATTGGAGCAGCTTTGTGAATGCTGATGGAACAGGGATGTTGTTTGAGATCCTGGTTGCATAGATAGAAAAGGTCTGCTGTTTTTTTTCTTTTCTTTTTTACACTTCTTAGTCTGCAATGGTGTCCTCGCTGCAGGTATGCAGGGATCTATGAGAGACGATGAGATTGTCGGCAAGATAAGTGGAAGTGCTGGGCATGATAGCTTGTAAATGAGAGTTGCAGCTTTGGAAGTGAGAGTTTTCAGATGTTAATCTGAAAGTACCCGGTGAAAACTTCTATTGCTTACAGGGGTTTAAAAAAATATATTTTAAGCAACTTCCATATTCTGAAATGATCAGGATTTATCTCCGGGAAGGATGGTGTGTCTTCCATTGTTTGGCTTTTAGGACACCGAAAGAGCAGCCCCCACCAAAGTCTTATTCATAGAATGGAATGCTTAGCCTAGCAGTAGAGGATGAGAGCAACCTTTTGTGAAACATTTAGACTGAAGCAAACACGATGAAACACCAGATGAACGATTCAGATAGGCCTCAATGGAACCCTTTGCTAGATGGTTAGACAGTGTAATTGGCGTCTATATGTGGAGATGGTCCCCGTCTGTCCAAGATGAAATTGTTGCATGTAGTCCAATTCTGAATCAGCTGAAGCCTGTGAATCAATTTTTCGGCAGACCAAATTACAGGCCATTACAAACATTAGTGTTGTCTGATAAATACGTTTAAGAGCATTGAGAGACAGTAGGAGAGCCATTTTCTTTAATATTTTCAAAAAGATGAGGCAGGAAGAATTAACCTTATCAGCCTGCGGGCCAAAGGTGAGGAAATAGTCCAGACAGACATTCAGGCTTTTAACAGTTAGGAACGGGAGTGGGTAGGCTATCCCAGTTTTTTGGGCCGCCAAGTTTGTGACTTCATTGGAATAGGTTAGGATAAGAACTTCTGTCTAGTCCATGTTTAATCTTAGAGTGTTTTTTATTCATGGAAAAGGCAACATTATGACAGCATTTTATTAAACTTCTCTTTGATACAGCTAAGCAGGTCGTCCAAGAAGATGATTAGCTCTATAAAGGGGTAACCATATGAACTGATCAAGGAGTCCAGCATCATATGTTTTAAACAAATCTTTGGACACCTTGCCTTATACGTCTGGATGCCGGATGAGATCTTAATTGCTTGGGTTCTGTCCTGTAAATATGACCCCACTGGTCTCAAGGTTGATCCGAAAATGCCAAATTCAGATAGCTGAAGATTTTTTGGGAGAGTTGGATGAAAAGTGAAAGGAGATAAAGATAAATAAGAGCCGAGCTGCAGCCATTATGGAATTGGAATCCTAGACCGGCACAATGACAGAAGTGGCATTTTTGCAGCATCTAATAGGAACTGGATGAAGAGAAATTGGAGGGTGGTTACTAGGGCTGTAAGACTTTGGGGTGGGTTTTTTCAAGATGGCTGAAACAGTGGCAACCATCCAGGGCACAGGTACGATGGCAGAGGTCATGATAATTAGTAACTGCAAATCTTCTGTTTTACAACCCTTCTCAATTTAAATTTGCAAATGTTTTGTTCATATTGTGATTCACAATTTGTTAATTGGTTATTAAATACTTCCATGGTAAAACACAGTTACTTTAGTGATTGATATACAGTGCAGGTGTTCCAGCCAGTTAGCATATAAAGACTAGTGATGTAATAAAACCATGCAAAAACTGTACAAATTGCGTTGTTGTGTGTCACACTGCCCAAAGTTTTTTTATGTAAAATGATATGAATCTTTTGTCTCTTTACATCACGATTCCTTCTGGGTTTTTATGGTTCTAAATGTGATCCTGAAACAACATATCATTAAGTAATACTTTTGTTGCAGCTAATACTGATTTCCTTCACCAGATATTCCTTCATTTCTGTTATTTTGCTTACTTATAAAACATTTTTGTTGATCCATTTTTTGTAAAGTTTTGACATCACTGTCTACCTAATCTCCACACGCCTTTAATTAATTAAATGTGAATCTCTCTTTCTGCAGCTTTTTATGTGTGCATTTGTAAATAGGAGGTACAGTTTGTTCAAATATATTGTAAGTACATTTTTGAAAAATTGAATTAATAAAAGTAAAATATTTGTTATTTTACAGAGAAAGTCCAAGCAGAGATTGATCAGGTGATTGGACACAGTCTGCAACCATTGACGGAAAATAGAAAGAGCATGCCTTACACCAATGCGGTTATTCATGAAGTGCAACGTATCAGTAATATAATACCTGTTGCTGTTCCCAGATGTACTAACAGAGATACAACTCTAAGAGGATTCCATCTGCCAAAGGTGACACATATATAAATATATCCCATCTGGACATTTCTGGATTATGTAGTTTTTCCTGACAGACTTTAATGATATTTAGTGGAAGTCATAACTAGAGGGCTACATGACATACCTAGATAGTCTGGAGCAATATCTTGATTTGTAGCTTCACCAGATATTTCTGAAGTAAGGCACATCTTATCAGATTGACAGCATCCATCGAAATTCAAAACCAATTACTAGGGATTTAATAAACCATAAAAAGCTATTTTTAGTCTTAAACGGTAACCATGACATCCCTTTAACTGAACCGTTTTAGGGGTGAAGTTTTACTATTTTCTGATTATCCACTACCTGCATAACCTGTCAGGCACAAGCTCAGGACCTGTCAATCAAGCATTTGGCACAGGGCATGGCCATTGGCCTCTGCTGCCCTGTTAGATGTTAGAGGGAATCTATCAGGGTTTGGTCCTACCAGCAGGGCATACTGCAGAATCTTTATATATATACACACATAAATTATGGATGTATAAATCCATACTTAAAGTTACTCATTATGTTTTTATCTTACTGATTTAATCATTGATTATAGTACTGTTTAAAAAGACTTAAAGTATTTAGTATACATTTTTTTGCTTGAGACTACAGTTTTGTCTGTCAGTGCCTTGAGAAATGTGCTTTGATTGGGATAAAGTGCTAAAGTTTGAAATGTGTTTTCTGCAACAATGTGTATTATCAGAAATCAACTTTCAATTCAAAGCACATTGTGAGGATATTAAAATAACATTTTAAAATGTGTATTTGTAGCACAGTGACATAGTAGGATGGGTTGACCTAACCATATATAAAGACAGAACATAAAGCACTGTGCGTACTGTGGTTATAATGTTTATTTTCACACACACTCTGGGGAGAATTCTTTGATAGATGATTGCATCAAGACTGGGCCTCCAAGGGTGAGCTTTTAAAAATGCTGATTAGTGTTGTCAGAGTGCAGCACTGTCATTTTGGAAGCTTTCTACGAACATTGTACCAAAAATGAAATACTGTGTTTTAACTTTTTTTCATTTATTTAGGGAAGCTAAGTCTCCTGCAAATGAATTCAGCACTGAATATTACAGGAGATAATTCACAGTTGGGCCTCTTTTCAGAAATACCAGGTTTGAAACTGCAGATGAACATTTAATAGGAAGGCTTAACCATGTTATTAACACAGAGAGATGTATATATATATATATATATATCATACATATATATATATATTACCTACTGGCGATAGCCAGTAGGTATATATAGTTAGGATTTTTTTCCTATGGGACTTTTGAAAATTCTATGTCTAATAACTTTGGCGTTTGTGGACGGAATTGGCTGAAATTTTCAGGAAAATGGCACATTTTGTTTCTGAGCAGCCCCTGAAAATTTGGGGGGGGTCGTCAAGGGGGGGCCCGAGAAAAAAGGGGGGTCCCAAAACGCGTTTTTCCCATGTTAATTTCCATAGGGCGGTTGGCCTCACTTTTAGCTCGAACGGCTGAATGGATTTGCACAAAACTTGGCAAAATTGTAGGGACTGTTAGCCCGATGTGCCTTTTTTAGGTCTCAATATATGTGCTCCAGTGGATTTTGAGAAATTAACGTTCAAAACAAGATATATATCTGTAACAGCGCTCCGGGCTGCGCTCCGGTCCGCTTACTTTTCGCGAAACGGAACTTTGCGATGCGAAGCTGATTGGCTTTCCGGTGTCTGTCAACATTCTAAACAGTCCGGAGCGGCCGCCATCTTATCTCTCGGTAGGATCGAGAGAGAAGAAGAGGTGAAAAACGAAGGGGGAATTTAATGAAAGGAGGCAAGGTAGACCCTTCTTGACCCCCTAGGAATGATGTTGGGGTTATTAAAGGGTCCTGTGGGGAAAATAAAAAAAAATTGATTTTTCACGGTAGAAGCGCTTCTCGGGCCGCGAACTGGGCCGCAAACTGGTAGCGAAACGGGAATTCTCCATTTTGTGTTTCGTTTTAATTAAATTACTAGGTATAAGGGGGTGCGGGAGACGTATCCTGATCCCTTATGTTTTCTGAGGGTGGCTGAGGAGGCTCATATATTTTGATATATGTCTTCCAGCGGCTGTGCGTGCGCCATTTTATCTCTCGGTAGGATCGAGAGAGAAGAAGAGGTGAAAAACGAAGGGGGAATTTAATGAAAGGGGGCAAGGTAGACCCCTCTTGACCCCCTAGGAATGATGTTGGGGTTATTAAAGGGTCCTGTGGGGAAAATAAAAAAAATTGATTTTTCACGGTAGAAGTGCTTCTCGGGTCGCGAACTGGGCCGCAAACTGGCAGCGAAACGGGAATTCGCCATTTTGTGTTTTGTTTTAATTAAATTACTAGGTATAAGGGGGTGCGGGAGACGTATCCTGATCCCTTATGTTTTCTGAGGGAGGCTGAGGAGGCTCATATATGTTGATACATGTCTTCCAGCGGCTGTGCGTGAGCGTTTTTTTTTTTTTTTGCTGTGTGACGTCTGTTAACGTTCGATTCGATGGAAATCAGGAAGTGTTGACCGCCAATTTGTCACTGCGATAAAATATTTTGTTATAAATGAATCCTTATTGATAAACATTGTATGCGCCATCTTGCCTTTTATCCAATGGCACAATTTTGTCGTGCACGGCAGCCATTTTAGATGCCTTGACCAGACCCACTCTCTGCACGCCGTCGATTCTCAGCACGGCTCCCCACCCTCGCAAGCATCTCCCCCACGCACTGGTCACCCCCGCTCTCTCTCTCATGCATGGGCCATAAACTTCCCCCCATCTGCGCTGCTCTTCCCTGAGAATCACACCCTGTGCCCGCCCGACACCTCCCTTTCACCCTATTCACTACCGCACCCTCTGACACTCCTCTTCCTCTGTGTCTGATTGTCCAGGCCGGTCCCAGGCTATCACCTAGCCCTGCGGATGTAGTTTATGGCCCCAGCTGCAGAGAATCCAGACATGCCAACTCTCCCGATTCAGGCGTGAGACTACCGATTTCAGTGCTAGTCTCCCGCCTCCCGTTTCCTGCAAGCAAAAACCCGATTCCTAACCGGGAAGCTAACCGGCAGTGTAACGGGAGTCTGAGGAGTAGCTGATTGGCTGTCAACATTGTAAACAGTCCGGAGCGGCCGCCATCTTGTCTCTCGGTAGGATCGAGAGACAAGAGGAGGCCAAAACAAAGGGGGAAATGAAGGAAAGGGGGCAAGGTAGACCCCTTCTGACCCCCTAGGATTGATGAGGGGGATATTATAGAGCCACGCGGGGCCCCAAAAAAAAAATCATCCCATTTTTATCGCCGTAGAGACGCGTCTTGGTACGCGAACCGGGCAGCTAACCGGGCAGCTAACCGGGAAGCTAACCGGCAGTGTAACGGGAGTCTGAGGAGAAGCTGATTGGCTGTTAACATTGTAAACAGTCTGGAGCGGCCGCCATCTTGTCTCTCTGTGGGATCGAGAGACAAGAGGTGGAAAAAAAAAAGGTGTAAATGAAGGAAAGGGGTAAGGTAGACCCCTCCTGAACCCCTAGGATTGATGAGGGGGCTATTAAAGTTCCCCGCGGGGCAAAAGAAAAAAAAATTGCGATTTTTCGCGGTAGAGATGCTTCCCGGTACGTTAACCGGGCAGCTAACCGGCAGCGTAACGGTAGTCCGACATATTGTGTTTTTTGAACGTTTGTGATATGTGCACGTGTGGATTTTGTCTAATTAAGGTTAAAAAAATATATATATATCTTTAAGCGTGCTCTGGCGCGCTTACGTTACGGGTTTTGTTTGCGCTGCAGAGACGATACGTCACGGTTATGCGATACATCATGAGGCGTCTCACGGGCTACGTGATACGTCACGTAATAAAGAATATATTTTACAGCTATAGATATTAGCTTTTAAAAAACCAATGAAATTCACTGAAAAAACCATAGGTTATAGACCATATATAGTTAGGAATTTGCATTTACAAAACCTTGAAAATTCACTGAAAAAACCATAGGTTATAGACCATATATAGTTAGGGATTAGCATTTACAAAACCTTATTTTATTCGCACAAAACCATTGAAGTTCCATATATAGTTAGTTGCACTAACTATATATCGCGGACCCACTATGATGCTAATGATGTCACATATTACATCATTCATGACATGGTCAGTGACATCACTGATGACATCACTGATGACATCTCAAATGACATCACTGATGACATCACTGATGACATCTCAAATGACATCACTGATGACATCACTGACATCTCATTTGACATTACTGATCACATCACTGATGATATCATTTATGTGATAATACAATAAACATCTTCAGACTCTATTATAACCTTAGATACACTCAGTGTAAACAGACACTCACAGACTGTCACACATACATGGAGTTACTCACACACCTAGTCAGTCATGCAAAGAATCAATCACACCTCCATTTCCTCAACTATACAGTTATACACACCTTACTTATTCAAACATATACTAACACATATTTAGTCTCTTATACAATCCCTGATACAAGTTCGCAATGATCCATGCAGCCACTCTCACATTCACTGTCTCTTATGTTCAGTTATTTATATATGTCAACTCTCGCATGGACTGTGTTTTACATATGTACTTACTTTGACATGTAGCACTGAGATATCCATTCACTCACCAATACACTCATGCACACAGTCAACTGTCCATACAGCTGTTTCTACATGCACTTTTGAACCCATACACCTAGGGAATCAACTGCTCACACATCTATGCACAGAGTCATACACCTCCCAGCCACCCACACACATACTCAGTCTCCCATACAAATACTTGGGCAACCATTCAATAACCCATATAGTTACTGATATAGCTACTGATTTAAACATGCAGCAGTTTACAGAACAACATATATAATGATTGCCAAATTAAGACACTTTAGTCACTAACCCATGCACTCAGTGAGACACATTTAATCATTCTCTCATACAGTCAGTCATGCACCTACTAAATCCTTCATCCAGACACTTATACATCCACTCATTCTTCAATATGTAAGACATATTTTAACTTTACAGAAACATACAGTCACTGGGTGTTGTCATCAGTGATGTCATCAGTGATGTCATTTGAGATGTCATCAGTGATGTCATCAGTGATGTCACTGACCATGTCATGAATGATGTAATATGTGACATCATTAGCATCATAGTGGGTCCGGGATATATAGTTAGTGCAACTAACTATATATGGAATTTCAATGGTTTTGTGCGAATAAAATAAGGTTTTGTAAATGCTAATCCCTAACTATATATGGTCTATAACCTATGGTTTTTTCAGTGAATATATATATAAATATATATATATATATATATATATATATATATATATATATATATATATATATATATATATATATATATATATATATATATATATATATATATATATATATATATATATATATATTGCCACAACTTCTCCCAGCAGGGAAAACAACGGGTCGCACAGCCAACCTGGATTCAAACAGTAATCCTTTTTATTTCTTTCGTTCAAAGGGCAACAGGCGCAGAGATCTACGCGTTTCGGTGTCACTCCACCTTGCTCACGATCACTGGGTATTCCACACCCACAAACATTTAAACACATTTTTTTCAAACACAAAAGTATTTCCTGTCACATGGTGTACTAAGGATTCTGGTCCTTGTAGTTTTAACCAAAAGTGTGACACAAAGTGAAATTAAATTAGAATGCACCCCTTTCAAAAAATAGAATACATTTAAATGTTACTCAATTTTTGCATTGATTCATGCGTCTTACATTAGACTATGTATTGCTAACTTTGTACTGCCTTCCAATAGGCTGACTCGTACTAATGATATTCAAGGATCAATTATACATATAGTTCTGATTCAATTGTCTGGTTATAGGTGCACATAAAGTTCTTCCGATTGGTTCAACCCATTCGGATGCAAGGTCCTCAGATTAATTATAAATTTTGATTCTGCTTGTCTCAGTTTCTTTGCACGATCACCTCCCCGCTTACCTTTTGCTATGGTTTGAATGCCATAAAATCTCAGTTTTTGCCAATCACCCTGGTGTGAGAGTTCCATATGCTTGGCTATGGCATTGGAGCGGTCCTTATGAATTGTAGCCCTCATGTGTTGTAGAATACGATTCTTAAGTTCCACAGTCGTGCTGCCCACATATTGCATGGGACAGGGGCACTCCACTACATATACAGTGAAAGGTGTCTTGCACGTTATGCATTGTCTTATTTGCCATTTCTTTTTGTTAGCCAAAGTTATTTCCTTTGTTTGTTTGGGTATCTGGCACATTTTGCATCCGTGGCATTTCATGAATCCTTTGGTTTTCAGCCAATCATCCTGTCTTTTCCTCTGGAAGTGGCTGTGTATTAGATGATCTTTTAAGTTTTTGGCACATCTGTAAGTTATCGTTGGGTGTGTTCCCATGAGCTCCTTGACAGTGTTATCCAACTGTAATAGCTTCCAATTCTTCCGGAGAATTTTACCTATCTTTTCACTTTCTTGTGAGTAGTCTGTGATTAGATGGATTTTTTGCGTCTCTGGATCATCCTCTTTGTTTTTTCTCTTCAAACATTCCTCTCTTGTTTTTGTGTTGCTTTTTATGTCACCGTATTCACCGCATTCGTCGATGTTGATTTGCGGTGGAGGGTCGTATGTATTTGTTGAATTACAGATTTTTCACACTATTATTCATTATCTGATTCATCGATGATTTATTAATTATCTGGGATGGAACAGAACCAGAGTTCCAGGAATACTTTCAGATAATGAATAATAGTGTGAAAAATCTGAAATTCACCTACAATATGAGCAAAGAGAGAATCATATTCCTGGACACAGAGATCTATGTTAAAAATCAACAAATACATACGACCCTCCACCGCAAATCAACATCGACGAATGCTACACTAGAAGCCACCAGCTTCCACCAGAAAACTTTACTTAATAGCATTCCATACGGTGAATTTTTGAGAATCCGTAGGATATGCAGTGAAGAAGAAGAGTGGAAGAAAAATAGCAAAAAGACAATGGAAAGATTCATCAAAAGGAAATATCCATTACAAACAGTGAGAAACAGTCTCATAAAAAGCAACACAAAAACAAGAGAGGAATGTTTGAAGAGAAAAAACAAAGAGGATGATCCAGAGACGCAAAAAATCCGTCTAATCACAGACTACTCACAAGAAAGTGAAAAGATAGGTAAAATTCTCCGGAAGAATTGGAAGCTATTACAGTTGGATAACACTGTCAAGGAGCTCATGGGAACACACCCAACGATAACTTACAGATGTTCCAAAAACTTAAAAGATCATCTAATACACAGCCACTTCCAGAGGAAAAGACAGGATGATTGGCTGAAAACCAAAGGATTCATGAAATGCCACGGATGCAAAATGTGCCAGATAGCCAAACAAACAAAGGAAATAACTTTGGCTAGCAAAAAGAAATGGCAAATAAGACAATGCATAACGTGCAAGACACCTTTCACTGTATATGTAGTGGAGTGCCCCTGTCCCATGCAATATGTGGGCAGCACGACTGTGGAACTTAAGAATCGTATTCTACAACACATGAGGGCTACAATTCATAAGGACCGCTCCAATGCCATAGCCAAGCATATGGAACTCTCACACCAGGGTGATTGGCAAAAACTGAGATTTTATGGCATTCAAACCATAGCAAAAGGTGAGCGGGGAGGTGATCGTGCAAAGAAACTGAGACAAGCAGAATCAAAATTTATAATTAATCTGAGGACCCTGCATCCGAATGGGTTGAACCAATCGGAAGAACTTTATGTGCACCTATAACTAGACAATTGAATCAGAACTATATGTATAATTGATCCTTGAATATCATTAGTACGAGTCAGCCTATTGGAAGGCAGTACAAAGTTAGCAATACATAGTCTAATGTAAGACGCATGAATCAATGCAAAAATTGAGTAACATTTAAATGTATTCTATTTTTTGAAAGGGGTGCATTCTAATTTAATTTCACTTTGTGTCAAACTTTTGGTTAAAACTACAAGGACCAGAATCCTTAGTACACCATGTGACAGGAAATACTTTTGTGTTTGAAAAAAATGTGTTTAAATGTTTGTGGGTGTGGAATACCCAGTGATCGTGAGCAAGGTGGAGTGACACCGAAACACGTAGATCTCTGCGCCTGTTGCCCTTTGAACGAAAGAAATAAAAAGGATTACTGTTTGAATCCAGGTTGGCTGTGCGACCCGTTGTTTTCCCTGCTGGGAGAAGTTGTGGCAATAAATAGCGGCTTGGTTCTGCCGCAGGATACCGCACATACGTGAGCGCTGCGCTAACTCCCGTGAAGGAACCGCTGTGGAGGTTATATATATATATATATATGAAAAAACCATAGGTTTTAGTGGTGTTATAGTTAGGTGGACATTTCACTCATACAAAACCATTGAAATTCCTTCGTTATAGTTAGTTGTACTCACTATAACTCACGCGCCCGCAATCCACTGCTGATGTTGTCACATATTACATCATTCATGATATGGTCAGTGACATCACTGATGACATCTCAAATGACATCACTGATGACATCACTGATGACATCATCCAGTGAATGTGGTTTGGTTCGATATTTAAATAAGTATTACATATATAGCAATCTGCATTGAAGACTGAGTGGCTGTATAAGTGTCTGATGGAGGATTTAGTAGCACTGTGATTGACTGTCTAAGTGACTAAATTAAAGTGTCTCACTAAATATATGGGATAGTGATTAAACTGTGTGAATACCTGTATCACTCTATCTCTTGTTGTGTAAACTACTACATAAGTTGGTTACTAGCTATGTTAAAGTCTATATTAGTTATTAATTAGTTAAGTGAGTATTTGTATGGGATAGTGAATGTGTGTGTGGTTGGGTGGGAGGTGTGTGACTGTCCAAAGATGTGTAAATAGTTGATTTAGTAGGTGTATGAGATTAAGACTGTAGTGGAAACAGTTGTTTGAGTGAGTGATGAGTAAATATATTTCTCAATGATACATGTCCAACAAACTAGAAATATAAAATGCAGTGTATGTGACAGTTGTATATAAATAAGTATACATAAGACTCAGTGATTGCATGAGTGACTGTATTGAAAACTGTACCCCTATAATAGTGATTTTATCACATGCTATGTATGAGTTACTATCTATATGGATAAAGTGGTGTTTGTATTAGTGTGTAGCTTAGTAAATTTAAGTATGATAAATGGTTTGCATAAGTGGGTAGGATGACTGCATAACTGAATAGAATGTTTACTGGTGTGTAATGTTGATGTAGGTGTATAAGTATATTTAATAGTATTCGTTTGATCTTTGTTAGCATGTATGAGTGAATCTATAGGTAAGTGTTTAGATAAGTGTGTAGATGTAGGAATCACTGAGTGGGTTTTTAGAAACTTGTATTGGTTTTTTGAATGGTTTCAAATATGGTAGTCCATATTTTATAATGAGTGTTGAAAGGTTGTACTAGTGTATGATGAGATGTATCACATTGTCACGTGGATGATGTCATCAGTGATGTCATCAGTGATGTCATTTGAGATGTCATCAGTGATGTCACTGACCATGTCATGAATGATGTAATATGTGACATCATCAGCAGTGGATTGCGGGCGCGTGAGTTATAGTGACTACAACTAACTATAACGGAGAAATTTCAATGGTTTTGTACGAGTGAAATGTCCACCTAACTATAACACCCCTAAAAACCTATGGGTTTTTCAGTGAATTTCTAAGGTTTTTTAAATGCTAATTTTTAAATGTATTAATTGTTATATTTATTTTTTATATTGTTTTACTACTTTTTTTAATCTTTTTTAATTTATTTTTAGATGTCTTATTTTTTAAATTACATTACACATTTTTATTATATGTATTTCTTTATTAAAAGTATTTAAATTAATATATTTTGTAAAATATATTTATATTTTCTTTATTGGGTTTTTTTCGAATTTTTTGGGGGAGCTGCGCACCCAAAGCGCACCTTACTCGATAACTGCGCAGAACCTAGCCGCCATTTTAGAATTGTTGTGTAGGATCCGCGTAGGGTGTGCGACGGGTACGTATTTTCGTGCGTGATCGCTATGCGACCGGTACGTGACTCCAGGCGCATATGCGACACATGCGCATTACTTTACGCGACGCTCGCGCGCTTCTGCGTGACATCATATACGTGAGTCGCGGTGGGTGCGCGACTCCCGCAAAATTTTTAAATGTCTAAAATGACATATATATATATGTATTTAATATACATATTAGGGCAAGACATTATCTAACCTAATCATAAAAATAATATATTTTTACTTTGAATAAACTCATATTACTGTTAAGTGCAATTTCATGAAGTCGTGTTGGGTGCGTGCTGCCTGTGCGCAGGGTGAGCGGACCCCATGTGACCTGAGGAAAAAAGATTTCATTGGTTTATAATTTTTCCCATTGTAACTATTGAAGGACCCCACCCATTTCAATCATTCTTCTTAGAGCTTCTTTGGAGACAGATCTCTTAGCTGAGAAGAACTTCTTTTGGATTATTTCTTTTCAGATATTTTCCAATTTGAAGACACAATGGCTTCAGGACAACAACCACCACAAGAATCGGACCATTCTTCGGACGGAGAATTTGTTGTGGAACCTCCACCTCCAAAAAGACCTTCCTCAGTGGTTTGGAAGTTTTTTACCTATCCTGAAGGACAAAAGAAGGTGAGTGCCACAAAAGTCACCTGTAAAATCTGTGGTAGCGTTCTTTCAAGAGGCAGTGCCGATAAGAAGTACTCGTGTGGCACTGCTAGTATGTACAAGCATCTTAAGAGTCTGCACCCTGTCAATCTGTATTGGCAGGAGTACAGGAGACTTCGAGACAACCCTCCACCTGCAGTGCCAAGTACTTTGCCAGTTCCTCTTCTCCAGCACGTCCGGACATACGTTCCAAATTTGCACAACTTAAAATACACTGCATCAAGTGCAACCAACTTCTGTGCTATGGAGAGCAGTCTGTGGACTTAGTCTGTACTGCACAACGAAACCACTGCTGTTAAATTTTTTTTTTTCTAGGCTGTTAGTTCCTGAAGTTCCATGTTTTTTTCGTCCTTTTTTTTTTTGAAAAAACAACAAAAAAATCACAAAATTGTTTCAAAAAACTACAAAAATAAAAAAAAAGTTATTTTCAGAACTAACTTCTCTGGTTAAAGAAAGAGCTATATTTATATGATAGTGTATGAAAGTTTGTTTGAATGTATGCACAGTGCATAATTGACTGAAAGAGTGCATTAGTATTGTATGGTGTATGTATAAGTGCAGAACTATAAGGAAGTCCTGTAGCATGACACTCTTTAGCTGCAGTGTGTTGTGGTACTTCCGAAGCACAGAGATGCAACATATGTACATAAATATGTTGCAAGTCTATGCTTCCCTCTGCACTGCTGCTTAAACTGCAGCCATGTGGTGACACAGGCACCCTTGCTCCATGGCGCAAGGATATCTGTGTCATGCAGAATTTGTTTTTGTGCAGGAAGACACACCTTCCTGCACAAAAACAATCTGTGATGGCATTTTTCTCCTTCAATGTATGCTGTGCATTTTAGCATACATTCAAAGAGAACAAATGAGGAGAAATGAAAATAATTCTCCTTGTTGTGCCTTGTTACACCAATTGGACGATGGTGCAGCATTCACACACATGTTCAGATTTATGATTTCTAATAAATCTGGAGATGTGTCTTGTTCTATGAGTGTTCTGTGCAAACACGCACACCTATGGAACGCCCCTTCAACATAGGAGTTTGAAGCACTCCGTGCCCTAAAACCTGGCTCACTGCATGAGTACATGCATACTGACTGAATGATTACAGTACTATAAAGAGAGACACTGGGTGAATTCATAATTGGTTGAGTTTTACTTTAGTGAATGGATCAGTACATAGTACTGAAAGAGTCACTATGGGATTGCAAGAGCAGTCACAGGGTGTTTGCTGGAGTGTATGGATACTGGCTGGGGAATTGTAGGCCTGTAACACAAGTGTGAAGGTGGTCAGACCACTACATGCATAGTGCAAAGGAATTTGAAGCACTCCGTACCCTAAAGCCTGGCTCACTGCATGAGTACATGCATACTGACTGAATGATTGCTGTACTATAAGGAGAGACACTGGGTGAATTCATTATTGGTTGAGTTTTACGTTAGTGAATGGATTAGTACATGGTATTGAAAGAATCACTTTGGGATTGCAAGAGCAGTCACAGGGTGTTTGCTGGAGTGTAAGGATACTGACTGGGGAATTGTAGGCCTGAAACACACATGTGAAGGTGGTTAGACCACTACATGCATAGTGCATAGGAGTTTGAAGCACTCCGTGCCCTAAAGCCTGGCTCACTGCATGAGTACATGCATACTGACTGAATTATTACAGTACCATAAGGAGAGACACTGGTTGAATTCATAATTGGTTGAGTTTTACTTTAGTAAATGGATTAGTACATGGTACTGAAAGAGTCACTATGGGATTGCAAGAGCAGTCACAGGGTGTTTGCTGGAGTGTATGGATGCTGACTGGGGAATTGTAGGCCTGAAACACAATTGTGTACTCAGTTAGTTAGTCAGAGTTTTGCACCCATTGCGTAGAAGTCGTGCACCAAACACGTTGGAGTTGCGCATCCAATGCGTGCTCACCAGGGGGCCACACTGAGCACAGCGCTGGGTGCGCAACTCTTAATTTGACCATAAAAAAAAAATAGGCCCTATCACTAATTTCTATTATCCCGGGGACCACACCCTCGGGGCTTATATAAAATGTTGGGGACCGTAGGGGGAGCCCCAATGCCCCCACGGTCCCAGCCGGCTCCCTGCATCCTTTAGGAGCCGGCATTGCTTTTCCACATGGGAAGCTGCTAACATGCAGCTCTCAGTGCGGAAAAGCAATTTGGTTTGGATTTTGAAAGATAGAGCAGGTTTCCCTGCTCTCTCTTTCAAAATCCAAACCAAGTTTGCTATGGGAGGGCAGGAGCCGTTAGACGCATGCCCTCTCATAGCAAACAGCAGTGTCCAGGGGTGGGCACCCTGGGACACTGCAGGAGCCGGCCCTGGGGGGTGGCGGTCCCCAGGGCCCTCAACGGCTCCAGGAGGGGGGCCATGTAGCGCTCCTCGCACAATACACAAAGCCACAGGGGTGGTGGTCCCCAGGGCTTGGGGGGGCCGTTGAGCCCCCCACCCACATATTTTGGTAAGAGGGCCTTGGAACCCCCCAACCATGTATTTTGGAGTCCCAGGCGGTGACGGTCCCCAGGGCTGGGGGGCCCCTCTGGGCACCCCATAAAATGTAATAATTTTGCCCCCGGGATATGGCCCCCCAGGGGGCTAATTATTAAAGAAGCTCTGTTTTATTTTTATTTTTTACGGCAGGATCTGCACCCAGGGAGTCCTTGTGGGACCCCCTAAGCAGGTCTAGAGGGTCAGAGTATTTCTACCCTGCCCCCTTTATACATTCTGCACACTTGTTCCACTGACTTCTTCAGCCTCGCATCTACTGTGGCACAAAACGGCTGCCAACACTTCCTGGTTTCGAATGTTGACAGCCAATTAGCATTCAGCGCGTGATCGGGGCGCTGCACTTAGGGTGCGGTCAGGATGCGCAGATCCACCGCGGCCATAGATATATATGTATATTTAATTGTGATTTTCTCAGGAACTACTGAATGTATTTACACCATTTAAGCAAAAGGCATGAGTCTGAACTAAGTAGTACCTCTTTGCCAAATTTAGTGTAATTCCGTTCAGCAGTTCGGGCTGTAGCCGCGATGAACGGGTCCTAAGGAAAATTGCATGGGGATAACTTGTTTTGGGACCCCCCTTTTTTCTTGGCCCCCGCTTCACGAATCACCCCGAGACTGTCAGGATAGGAGCGGACCGGAGCTGGCCATTTGTTTTGAAAACTTTACGAAGATTCATTGACCGGCGCCAAAGTTATTCCAAATAGAATTTTGTGGATTTCCCTATGGAAAATAGGTCCTAACTATAAATACCGCCAGTAGGTAATATATATATATATACCAGAACAATTCCTCCAAAAAAGAAACCCAGGGGACACAGCGGGGAACCATTGGGAGCTTCTTTAATTACTTTGCTGCAAGGCACAATGCATTTCGGCGCAATGCCTTCGTCAGATGCCGCCAGCCAAAATGAAGTTCCTTCTCCACCCTCCTTTGTACTCCTTAGGCCCTCCCAGTAGTAGGAGGTCAGCAGGCTCCACCCAAAACTATATCAGCTGCTTGCCAATGTCCAGGATTACAGCTCCCAGCATCCCGTGTTGCGGTGAGTACTGTGTGGGGCACAAAAATGTTTTGCTCAAATGAGCGCTGTTATGCCATGCAAAGGAGGGTGTTTGTATTTCAAAGGCTTCATGAATAAACGTACAAACCCCCTTGAGTCCCCTTACGCTCTTCCTCAATTAACAGTTCAAACCGGGCCATGGAGAGGGGTTTCATACATCCTACTCCTTCGTGCAGTCACGAATTGTCATGGACAACAGCCGTTTGCTTGGCCTGATCATGAGGTGATCCTGCAGTTCCGATACCTCTGACATAGAGAGTTTGCCACGTTGCTTGCTATCCGCAGGACTCTATTGTAGAGCGGGTCCACTTACACGCGTTGCAGGCAAGCCCCGTGAAAATATCACCAGAACGATTCCTCCGTAAAAGAAACCCAGTGGACACAGCGGGGAACCATTGGGAGCTTCTTTAATTACTTTGCTGCAAGGCACAATGCATTTCGGCGCAATGCCTTCGTCAGATGCCGCCAGCCAAAATGAAGTTTCTTCTCCACCCTCCTTTGTACTCCTTAGGCCCTCCCAGTAGTAGGAGGTCAGCAGGCTCCACCCAAAACGATATCAGCTGCTTGCCAATGTCCAGGACTACATCTCCCAGCATCCCGTGTTGCGGTGAGTAGTGTTTGGGGCACAAAAATCCTTTGCTCAATGAGCGCTGTTATGCCATGCAAAGGAGGGTGTTTGTATTTTAAAGGCTTCATGAATAAAAGTACGAACCCCCTTGGGTCCCCTTACGCCCTTCCTCAATTAACAGTTCAAACAGGGCCATGGACAGGGGTTTCATACATCCTACTCCTTCGTGCAGTCCCGAATTGTCATGGACAACAGCCGTTTGCTGGGCCCTATCATGAGGCGATAATGCAGTCCGATACCTCGGACATAGAGAGTTTGCCACGTTGCTTGCAATCCGCAGGACTCTATTGTAGAGCGGGTCCCCTTACACGTGTTGCAGGCAAGCCGCGTGAAAATATCACCAGAACGATTCCTCCGTAAAAGAAGCCCAGGGGACACAGCGGGGAACCATTGGGAGCTTCTTTAATTACTTTGCTGCAAGGCACAATGCATTTCGGCGCAATGCCTTCGTCAGATGCCGCCAGCCAAAATGAAGTTCCTTCTCCATCCTCCTTTGTACTCCTTAGGCCCTCCCAGTAGTAGGATGTCAGCAGGCTCCACCCAAAACGATATCAGCTGCTTGCCAATGTCCAGGACTACAGCTCCCAGCATCCCGTGTTGCGGTGAGTACTGTGTGGGGCACAAAAATCCTTTGCTCAATGAGGGCTGTTATGCCATGCAAAGGAGGTTGTTTGTATTTCAAAGGCTTCATGAATAAAAGTACGTACCCCCTTGGGTCCCCTTACGCTCTTCCTCAATTAACAGTTCAAACCGGGCCATGGAGTGGGGTTTCATATATCCTACTCCTTCGTGCAGTCACGAATTGTAATGGACAACAGCCGTTTGCTTGGCCTGATCATGATATATGATATATATCCAACAATGTTCCTGTTTCGCCAATGCTCTGCAAAAGGAAACCAGGTGTAGACCTTTCAATCACCTCCGTTCTTGCAGAAAACAAATAAAGGAGTATGAATCCCCAAATGGATAGCAGAGTAGTAAATTTATTTTACAAGTAAATCAAAGGACAAATATCCATCCAAGACGCGTTTCGCTCCACTAGGGAGCTTGGCCACTTGAAGCGCCCGGAATGGATTTGCAGTTTTTATAGTAAACACAAACGTGAGACAAACCAGTGTGATACACGCTAATAACGTGAAAACAATAGAGATAAATAACAGACTTTACACAAGCACTTGTTAACTAATAACAAAAACAGACTATGACTATGCAGTAAAAAACAACACAGTATCGTGCATGTATGTTTGTAAAATACAAAAAACCTCTAATAATTATAAAACAACAGATGGTTCAGACTAGTGTCAGAAATTAAATAAGATCGGCAGAGTGCTCCAAGTACACAGCAATTACTGTAAAATATGTAGATCTCTCACATCAACGCATGTTGATAAAAATCATAGACAAGTGTCATATGACATAGACCATTCTGCCAAATAATTTTATGACCAAATTCTTTTGTTAAAAAAACGAGATTATTCAAAATAGCTCCACCTCGAAAAAGGTGAAAATGTGAAGATATTGCACATGAAGTTTTTTAAAGTGCAAAAAAAAGAGCAGTGAAAATTAATAAAAAAAGTTTTTTTAACATGATTCAACACATAGTATAAAGATAAAAAGATTTTTTGTGCACATAATTACAGCTGATTAAGGCTATTTGAGAACCAACTTGATTTTGCTTCCATTCATTTAGGTATCCCCATATTCTTATGCAAAATAATTAGACGAAAAGGAAAAAAAAAACTATTTCATCCCATTCAGTACATAGTAAATGTATGTATGAATGTAGGAGTATGTCAATGCTCATGAGAGTGTAAAAATACGAAAAAATGAGTGCAACCTGAAAGAAAATGTATTACTCGTAGGCCCAGCCAGTAGTCGTTAGAAACAAGGTTTCTCAAATGAAAACAAATAAGGTTCCCTAATTGAAGGTCAAAGGAAGTTGTGTACATCTTCCGTTAAATTAAGTCCATTTGGGGCCCTGGTATCTAAGGATAAAATAAAATGTGATATATATATAGATTTCAATGCTGCTGGAGTACTTTTTCATGGAAATGCGTGTATATTTCGATATGTTATTGAGCTGTTGCAATACTTCCTTGCAGTAATATTCAGTAGTGAGCAGGACTACATTCCCCCCCCCCCCCTTGTCCGAGGGTTTACAGACAATTGTGCGGTCCTCTTGTAGATCTTTGATTGCTTTTCTTTGTTTCTTCGTTATGTTGTTGTTGTTGTTATATATATATATATATATATATATATTTTTTTTTTATTTGAGATTGAGAAATCACCGCCCTGCATAGGATAACAAAACATCAACAAGCTTTGAACATACGGACATACAGTTATGTCGAACACTGCCGAGCTCAGAGAGGAAAGGGAGTCTGCAGCAAATCTTATCTTTAAGTCAGTTACTGAAAATCCAGTCAGAACGGATAGCGCTACAACATCAACTACACCTACCAGCAATTTAAAAATACTATACCAAAGGCTGGAAAAGCTGCTAGAAAGGGAGGTGAGAAAGTGGTGGGAGGCCACTTCCCTCCAGCGTTATGTAGATTGTAACAGGATCCCGAGAGGGCTACGCATCTTTACCGTGCCCTCGTACGAGAAACCGAATCCGGCCCTACTTAAGGAATGGGCGGAATATACGGCAGAATCGGCAAAGGGAATGGTACGCATGCTAATTAAATATGCCTGGATAGACCGAGATGACTGCCTCAAGGAAATAACTGAATTGGAAGAACTGATTAAAAAAGAAAAAGATACCAAAACAAGTGAAGATCTAAGGAAAATAATGACAAAAAGAGTGAAGGAGTATGAATTGGGAATCAGAAGAAGGAAGCTAACAAAATTCCAACGTGACGAGCAGGACTATATGACGGGGAGGATCTTAACCTTTGCCCGTAAATTTGATGCAACAAGAAAACGCCTCGCACAAGGCACTGCCGGCCCCAGTAATGCAGAAACCTCAGAATCAGAAGTGGATATATCTGATGAAGAACAAACGGGAGCACAGGCTAACAAAGAACAAGGGAAGGAAACTCCCCCTTTTTTCGACGAATATCAAGTAATCTAGGAGACAAGACAGAGGCCACAACAACAAAATCACCCCCCCCCCCAACAAAGCCAAAGAGGAAAACGAGGAGGGGCAAGAGGGATAAATGCAGCAGCCGCTTCTCCAATGGTCACGAGGTGTGCATCGAGACACAAGAACTGGTGAGCGGCATAGAGGATAACAACATCATTAACCTCTCAAAGAGAATATTAACAAAAGATGAAATCAATATCTTAAAGAAAGGACTGAGCTTCTGTCCATCGGCTGACCTTGATCTGGTCAATACCAGAATTGACTTATTTAAATATATTCGGAAATTAAAGTTTTAAAAAATCTTTGCTCAACATGCAAAAAAACAAACGAGCACTGCCAATGGAGATAATCCTATGGAAGACACTTTAGAAACAATGGATGAATTTCCTGATACACCCCCCGACATAAGAATGCTCACACAGGAGAATTCTGAGGAGTACACCGTTGGGTCACAAATTTATATCACCACTATCACACAAGCATGTGACCCGAGCAACATGAAAAACAAATCGAGGAAATTACCGATTGCTCCTAATGACGCAATTGACGTTTTTAACGAGGCCATTCAAATTGATTTGGAAAAGCTAGTGAAAGAAAAAAATGGACATAAGGAATTCAAACATCTCAAGGAAAGAAAGGGAAGCCATCAAATCCCTAAAAAACGATACCTCCATAGAAATTAAACCTTCTGATAAGGGAGGAAATATTGTGATCTTCTCCAAAGAACACTACGAACAAGAAGCCTAAAGACAATTGAGGGACCCTGATTGTTACACCATCATCAAAAGACAAGAATATGTACAAAGCACCATGGATTTCCAGAGGATGCTGGAAAAATGGAAAGAAGATGGGATGCTCAATATGGACGAATTCCTATATTTACAATGTGAGGCACCTGTATTACCAACGTTTTATCATTTGCCAAAAGTCCATAAAAATTCCAAAAGACCACCAGGACGCCCGATAGTATCGTCTATTGGGAGCTTGCTAGAAAACACGTCACGTTTCATCGACAACTTTTTGGCACCAATTGTGAAAGACTTACCCTCCTATGTGAGGGATACACAGGACTTCCTAAGACAAATGGACAACATTACATGGGAACCAAACATGCTCTTGATCACACTGGACTAACCTTTAAACATGCATTGGCCATGAAAACGGCTTAGCTGCAGTAAAATGGTTTCTAGACAAAAAACCGGAAAAATTTGGCCAACATAATGCTATGCTGCTAGCAATGATTAGATTCTGTTTGTATCACAATATCTTCCTTTTCTCAGGGGAACTATACAAGCAGACGAGGGGCACTTCAATGGGCTCGTGCTTCTCCCCCAGCTACGCGAACCTGATCGTAGGCTGGTGGGAGAGGCACGAGGCGTGGGGTGAAGCCAATGACCACTGGACTGAAAAAGTTCTTTTATGGACGAGGTACATTGATGACCTCTTTGTCATTTGGCGGGGGGATTGGGCCTCTGCTGAGGAATACATCTCCGCGCTTAATGACAATGATCGGAACTTAAGATTCACAAGCAACCCCGATAATAACAGTGTATGTTACCTAGACTTGGAAGTCTATATAGAGAATGAGAAGATTCAAACAATACTATATAGAAAGCCCACGGCGGGGAATGCTGTGCTTCATGCAGCAAGTCACCATCCAAAAAGCTTGATCCAAAGCGTTCCCTATGGTGAATTCTTAAGCTTAAAACGCAACTGCACAGCAACAGCAGAATTCACATTAGCAAAGAATGAGGCTATTAAAAGATTCCAAGTCAGGGGATACAACAATTACACACTAAAACAAGCTGAAGAAAAAGCTTCTAAAATAGAATGATTACCAACTTCAGCACAAAAGCAGGAAGAATAGTGCAAATATTTAAGAAAAATTGGCACATCCTGACCACTGATCATGTGCTCAAAAAAGTTCTTCCAGAGAAACCGTTGATCACCTATCGACACAGTCAATCTCTGGCAGACCACCTCGTCCATAGCCATTTCTCCCCTAAGACTCAACCAAGCAAACTATCCAAAGCTAAAGGGTTCTTTCCATTTTTACGGTGCAAGGCCTGTAAAGGTAGTAAAAAAGTGCTAAGCTATCCAGGAAGAACTAATGAAAATAAACCTAACAGGGAGATCAGAAAGCTCTTAAATTGCAACTCAGAGTATACCATTTATTGCCTAGAATGTCCCTGTGGGAAACGGTACATAGGGAGTACCAATAACCCCACAAAGTTGAGAATCTTAGAGCATATGCGTGCCATAGCAAAGAATGATAGATCTTACCCAGTGGCACGCCCCTTTCAGAAACACACCAAAGCAACAGGGATCTGTTGAGATTTAACTGCATAGATCAAGTGGAACGCTCATAAAGAGGAGGTGACAGGGTGAAGGCTTTACGTACTCTGGAATCGAAGTACATAGTCGATCTCAAAACAATGGCACCTTGGGGGCTCAATAACGATGAAGAAATGTGGGTCCATTTGTAAATTCTGAACTATTGTAAGCACCGAAGAACTAAACCCAAACAGAAGATCATGGGAAGGATAACATCAATTTTGAGGTATAAAGACTTAAAAGACTCATTAATGAACTCCGTATAATGAAGGACATTCTGTAACTGTAATATCTGAGAAGATTTATGCCCATTCAGGGCCACAAAACAACCACACAATAATAAGGGACACGCCCATTCAGGGCGATACAAACACTGACATAAATGTGAAAGATAATTATGCACTTTATTCTTGTTCAAAGCCAGTATTCACTGTGATATGTTTTCAGTCTGCTGTCACATGTTTTTAAAAAAGGTTAGCACTAGAGCACTTTATTTAAAAAACGCCATAAAAAGACCATAAGAAATAAATGTAAGGTAACACACTACAAGATGGCGTCCGTAATGGCTAGACAAGCACACTACACCATTTTTTATGTTGTTGAATGTTGATTACAATGTGGCTTTAAAATGGCGTCATTATGTACACGCAAACTGACACTGACAAAGCTTTTTCAAGCGAAGCGCGTCTGTTAGGGGTGATGGGGTTGCAATAAAATACACCAAATCGGATACCTGTGTGCTGGCCTGTTTTCAGCCTAATCGGAGTGAAACAGTGTTCGAATATATATATATTTCTGGTATATCAAAATTGTTAAATAGTGCTTTGTTTACATTACGATCATATCAGGCAATGGTTTACATATCGTTCCAATATGGCGGGACTGTTTTTATACACTCAGTGGAGTATTCTACAACATGAGTCCGTTGTTTATGTTCATGGCGATTACCAAACAACGAGATTGGCGCGCATTTTGTAATGCTGTGTATATTTAAATGGTGGAGCGACTATGGCTAATTGTCAGTGATCAAGGGCACAGCCGGTGCCTGAAACGCGTTTGATGAGGCTTTGCACCCTGCATGCACAAATAAACTTCATCACGTGAAATTACTTCAAGTCTGGCTGTGGCGTCATTTGGTGTCCCGTTTTGCTTGTCCGCACGGAAAGTGCTTACGTGACAGGTGGGAGTTCATTTATATCGGGATTGGTCTTTTCACTGATACGACGAGGACCCCTCCACCACGAAGTTGGCCCATGAAGTCGTAAGGACCATTTGGATTGTTTGTTGGATTGAGGAGCAAATACAGTGGGCCCCCTGCAGACCACGAATACTGT
Source organism: Lissotriton vulgaris (assembly GCF_964263255.1). Lineage (NCBI taxonomy): Eukaryota > Metazoa > Chordata > Amphibia > Caudata > Salamandridae > Lissotriton > Lissotriton vulgaris. The sequence continues at coordinate 436,516,296 of NC_141685.1, read as the reverse complement.
TTGACTGCCCGCCGAGTTGGAGTTTTTTGCTGGGGAAACGTCGGACGACGGGACCGGGAAACAGCACACACGGTGAGCAAATCACAGAGTGGAATATTGCAGGTTGGGGAGGTGCCAAGTATGCCAGCATAAGGGTATTTGTTCTGCTGCAAATATATACAATACCCTTGTTGAACATTTTTGTAAATCGTATATCTACGCAGGGTGCAATGTCTGAGGAGCGCGAAAGAGAGGAAGCGTTCGAGGAATTATTTCTTAACCTGCCCAAAGTCGGTCCGGGGACTGCTCAAAACAAAAACAAAAATGCTGAAACAAATGAAAACGCGAATGTAAAGACACTGTTAAAAGCGCTCGAGAAGAATAGCCATAGCGAGCTTACCAAGTAGTGGGAGATTCGTTCTCTTGAAAAATATCATGAGGTGGGGAGGGTGCCTCGGGGACTCCGGATTATGTTGGTCCCTAGTTTCGAAAACCCCAAGCCCCTCTTACTCAAAGACTGGGCAGAAAGCAACCTTGAGCAATCTATGAGACTAGTAGATCTTCTAGTCAAATATGCACGAGTGGACAGACAAAAGAATCTGGAGGAGGTAGCCCGCATTAAGTCAGAACTGTCGAAAGAGGAGTTTAAGAAAGACAAACACCTCATTGAAAATCTATGAAGGAAATGAAAGATCGCCTCAAAAAGCACGAAGTTGTTATAAAAGCAAGAAAAGCTTACAAATTCGCTAGGGACCAGCAGGACTATGAGTTGGGCCAAATTTACACTTTTGCTCGCACGTTCGACCAAATTCGCAGACAGAGAAATAGAGCACCAACCAAACCAATACAAAAGGCACAGAACGAAGGAGCAAGTGCCTCAGATGCCATAAGCACCGATGGTAGTCTGGTTCCTAGCAGCGAAGAGTCTGATGACAGTGACCCAGGTGCAAAACAAGGGGATATGGGTCAACTCACTCTGGCCGAAGAAATAGAATATGTACGGGCCCAACGCAAATCCTCCCTCCGTCCAAGGAATTTAAATCAGCAACAAGGAAAAGCAGGAATGCCAGGAGAAAACAGCGCAGAAAATGCGCCAAAGCAAAAGGGAGGTCAGCAGCAGAAAAAAAGTTTCTGGAGGAACAACAAAAAACAATAAATTAGCAAACTATTGTGAACCTCACTGAAATTGATTTGAATCTGGCAGAAAAAAAATTGCTTTCCCTAGGTCTCTTCTACTGCCCGGAGAGTAATTTCAATTATTGCAACACGCGTGTGGACATTTTCAAGTTCATAAGAAAAATTAAACTAAAAAAATATTACTCAATAAAATTGAACTTGGAAACAAAGAAAAAGTTACAAACAAGGAAAACCACAGAACGCAGTGGCTTACTAGTTAGAGACATTCCACTAATGCGTACCATGCAAGCATTACAAGGGGATGAGAATGAAACCGCGAGCACTCAAGAAGTGGTCAACAAGGAAGATATTGAAACTGGCCAAGCTTCCGATAGCCCATTTAAAGCAGCATCAACCTTCATTCCAAGTATGCCGCGGGATGCTATTGATATTTATGCAGATCGCGTCATAGAGGAAATCAAACTTCTTCAAATCAAAACAGCCAAAAAGCACCAACCACCTAATGCAAGAACGAAGGATTATATAAATTAAAACAGAACAACACCATTGTCGTGAATCAATCCGACAAAGGAGGAAACATTGTTCTATGGGGTAAGGTGGAATACATGAAAGAAGCGTATAGACATCTTGACGACAAAGAGTGCTATACCAGAATGGACATGAAGTCTGTGAATAAAATCCATGGACAATATAAAAATGAGCTCAATCAATGGAAACGCGATGGCCTAATCACTAAGGATGAACACCATTTTTTGTGGAAAGAACACCCAACCATACCAAACATCTACTTCATCCCCAAGGTCCATAAAAAGGTACTACCTACACCTGGGCGACCCATAGTATCTTCCATCAACAGTATGTTTGAGAATACTTCCAAATACATTGACCACTACCTACAGGACTTTGTAACAGTGTTACCTGCCTACATCAAGGACACAACAGAATTTATTTTCTTGCTGAACCAATGCAAATGGTCTGACGAACTGCTGTTCATAACTATGGACATTGCAAAGCTCTACACGAGCATTGATTATGCTGATGGTCTCAGAGCAGTAAAATTCTACTTAAGCAAAAGACCCATTGAAATGTACAATCACAAATTGCATGATTCTTAAGATGATTGATAAATGTTTGAACAACAACATTTTTTTGTTTAATAACTCCTTGTATAAACAGCTCAGAGGAGTGGCAATGGGGGCATGTTTCTCCCCCAGCTACGCGGGGCTCCACGTAGGCTGGTGGGAGGAACATGTCCTCAGGGTCCATTTTGCTTCAACCTGCTCAAACCACATCTTAAAATACTGGAGGTACATTGACGATGTGTTCATCATATGGCAGGGGTCTACAGAAGAAGCAGTGAATTTTGTTAACAACATCAATGACAATGAATTCAATCTGAAATTCACAGCCAGCATGAGTAGAACAGAGGCAGATTTTCTAGATGTACATGTGGCAATTGATAATAATGAGATAACAACTAGCATTTTCAGAAAGAGTACATCTGGAAATACAATCCTTCATGCTGGAAGCTTCCACCCCAAACACACAATTGCCAGCATATCTTACGGTGAATATTTACGAATTCATCGTACTTGCAGCTCTCCCATACTTAGAGATGCACAACAAACGGATGCTAAGTGCAGACTCATAGCTAGGGGTTATCTATCATCTATGTTAGACACTGCCATGAGAAAATCCAACTCTTTGAACCGTCTAGACCTCCTTAACCCTAATAGGAAAAACACTGATATTGAACCTGACAGCATATCATCCAACCAAATCAGACTTATCACCGGGTACAGTAGGCAGGCCAAACAAATCAGCCAAATTGTCAGACGTGAGTGGCCTATCATTATGACCGATTTAGTTTTGAAGGAAATAATGCCCAAAGCCCCGACTATCACTATCAGATGCGCGTTCTCAATGCGCAATGAGTTAGTCACCAGCAGCCCTAAGACTAGCAAAGGAAAGAACTGGCTATCTCCTAAACACAGTTTTTTCAAGTGCAGTTCCTGCCGGGCCTGCACTTTTGGGGTTAATACCACAACATACAGTACCCCTTTTGAAAAAACCCCGGTCCCACTTAGGGCCCATTTCACATGTCGCTCTTAAAATGCGGTATATGTGCTACAGTGCTCTTGTAATTTAATGTACGTGGGCAGTACAAAACATCCAGCTCACGTTCGTATTCTGCAGCACATAAGGGCGGTTGTCAATACATATTTAACATACCCAGTAGCCCGACACTTTGCAACCACTCATAACAAAGACCTAACCAACTTGCAGTACTTTGTTATTGATGCAGTAGAGCAGTCGAAAAGGGGAGGTGACATAGAGAAGAAATTACGTCAGTTCGAGTCTAAGTACATCATAAAACTTAACAGTAAGATTCCTCGGGGCCTTAACATGGGAGAAGATCTCAACAATTTTCTCTAAATCGGATTTATAAGATATTGAAGTCCAGGCTTGGATTTTCATATCTAGGACAGAATCGACCTCACGTCTTGACGTACATTTATGTAATAGTCCCCACCTTCTGAAAGCAGGTTTTTATGATCATTAATCTAGATGCATTGTCTAAACATTTGATACTTTTTAATGACTTTGTATTCATTTATTTTTTATCACACCATGCACTTTTTCTCAGTGATGTCATGAGTGATGTCACTGACGATGTCATGAGTGATGTAATATGTGACGTCATCAGCAGTGCATTGCAGGCGTGCTTGTTATAGTGAGTCCAACTAACTATAACGTTGGAATTTCAATGGTTTTATGTCAGTAAAATTTCCAGCTAACTATAACTGGTGTGAAACCTATGGTTTTTTCAGTGAATTTAATAGGTTTTTTAAATGCTAATTCCTAACTATAACTGGTGTGAAGCCTATGGTTTTTTCAGTGAATATATATATATATATATATATATATATATATATATATATATATATATATATATATATATATTCATTACCATAGCATAAAATACACCAAATCGGATACCTGTGTGCTGGCCTGTTTTCAGCCTAATCGGAGTGAAAGAGTGTTCGAATATATATATATATATAAGGCAAACTTACCAAAGTATTTAAACTTCAACTCGCATTTTAGAACTATATGTTCCAGCATGCATCAACGTCCCATGAAGCACACGCCCATTGAAAGGCTGGGATATCAATAAAGATCGCTGATAATGATGATGCGAGGCTCAGTTGTTTATATGCGGCAGCCCATGAGGAAGGGGTGTTGAAGCCCTGAAACGCATCAGCTTTCAAAAATGTAAATGAGGATCGCAGCGGGCAGCACGCAAAAGCCGTTTGGCGAGTTTCTGTTGTGTGACCTCCTAAATGCCACAGGCACTTTGGATCTATATATATATATATATATATATATATATATATATATATATATATGTATATGTATGTATAAACCATTTTGTAGCGCGCTCCGTTACTTGGATATATATATATTCCAGGGAAATCCAATGTAGACGCTGCACAAAAGTCGAACAGCAAACACGGACACGGACCCAAGAGTAAGTGCAAGGATATTTTATTCCACGGTGTACAAAGTCGTCATGACGCGTTTCGCGCTTCCACGAGCGCTTGATCACATGACACAGCTCTAACAGGATATTGGTTTAAATATTTTAAATCAAAGGGTCACATGTGTATGCTTTCAATGGAAACAGAAGAGTTTTTTGTAGATTTAAAGGTAAAAACGCTACAAATACATTATCTAAACATTTCCAGAATACATAAATAGACATATTGTATTGATTGCATAGCTAAAAACATGTGCAAAATAGTATTTCTGATAGTTGTTGATTAAAACCAAGTCCTGATAAAAAACGGTGAATAGTGCAAACAGTTTGTAAACATATACCAAATAAAGTGCATAACTTATAAATATAGCAGCGCTACAGCTTTTAATGTTATGGGCAGTAAATACCCCTTACTTAGGCAATGGAGCCCCATTGCTCTAAAAACAATTTTTGTAAATAACAGTGTAAATACAGGGGTATTTGGTGCTTTTAGAACCTATGTGCAAAGACAAAGCAACATATGATGGAAATAGTTGCAACAAAATCAAAATAGCGGTATATATATATATATATATATATCTTCATTACCATAGCTGCCAAGGTTTGAGATTGCTATGAGTGACATTTTCATAATTTCAGATTAATTATGAGTGACATTTAAAGAACTATTAGTGACACTTTCTCGCGAGCAAAATCATGCAATGATCACAAGGGAAACCTATAAATATCATAAATCACACTATCCCTGCCAAGTACCGTGCATCAGGGGTAGGACTAACACACACAGCTGCCAGGTTTTCAACATGCATATGAGTGAAACTTTAATGTTTATACTCTACTTATGAGAGGCATTTATGTCTATCACGAGTGACACTTTGAATAACATTTTATCAAGAGAAATTAGGAAAAAAACATGTATGGGCCAAAATAGCAAATCATCCATGCATTGTAATACGTAGATTAGATCACCAAATCCAACTGTGGATAGTTTAGGATTTCTAAAGTAGTTGTGCATCAGCTCCCTTATTGCTCTTTTGACCCTTCCTCCCTATTTAGGCCTCAAAATAAAGAAACCAAGGACAGAGTAGAGGCCCAAGGAGCAGGCAATAACAGGGTGTCAGAGGAGGCAGTAACAGGGCCTTATACAGGGCAATAACTATAGCAGTGGGGGCAATAAGAAGGCATCAGAGGGAGCATTAACAGGGAATAGTGTGGGCAATAACAATGCATCAGAGGAGCAATAATGAGGCATCAGAGTAGGGATTATGGAGACAGCCATCGAGTTGTTACCGCCACATTAGAGAGGGCAATACTGGCATCAAAGGTGGCATTAATATAATACTGATATAGAGCAGTCAATAATGGCATAAGGAAGGACAATAATAGCACATGGAATGGGTTAATAACATGGCAATAAATAAGGAAATCATACTACACCAGAGGGGGCGTTAAGGGGGCATTGTGGGGGGGGTTCACATACCATCAGAAAGGACAATGATGGGGCCTCAGAGGTGTCCATATCGAAGCATCAGTGGCAGGAATAACAGCAAATTAGATAAGGCAATACCAGGGAATCCGAGAGGACAAAAATGGTGCTTCAGATGGGGTAATATTAGGGCATCAGAGGGGCTATATTGTCATCAGAGGGACCAAAAACAAGGCATAAAAGAGGACAATAACAAGGCATCCGCGAGGGTAACCGGACACGACAATCATATAGCACCAGTAAGAGCAATAACCTGGTACCAGACACAATAACGGGCCATCATAGAGGGCCATAATGGAGCATCAGGACCAGAAATAACATGATCTGTCTAATAAACTACACACAGGCTCTGGCTGGTATGTACTTGGGCCGCGGCCCGGCCGCAGATGATTCAGGTGTCTGTGTTCGGAGGTATATGACTGTGGTGTTGCAGGAGGGTGGTGCCTGTAGGCACTGCGATGACTCTTTCTGGCCTGCAGGGGCTGGCTGCGCCACTGCAGGCCAACTGGGTTCAGGCATGGCTGCTATTCCAGGACCGTTTTCTGCCCTGCCTGCGGCCTCCAAACATTGATAGGGCTGCCGTTCTCCTGGCTCCTCATGAGTTAAGCGGGAGTCGGGCGGCTAGTAATATTGTCCTGGCGGCCTCTCAGGGCTGCAAACCTCGGGTCACCTGTTTCAGAATCGGCTGCATTTGAGGGGAAAAATTAACAAACTGTGAGCTAGCATGGCGGGGACCATGTCCGGTGCAAACTGCCTGCAGAGGAGAGCTGCGGGTGGCAGCGCCATCATTGAAATTGCCATGCTGCCAGCAAACCAAACAGCCCAGAACAGCCTTGCTCAAATCTCAGGGTACCAAGATGTGATGTACCCGCGGCGCCGGCATATAAGCAAGCAACCTGACTGGTGGTCCCGGTGATTATGAATACATTGGAGCACAGCAGACTGTGAGCCTAGCAGCACTGTAGCCTTAGCTAACATTGCAAGGCGAAGCTCTGACGCCTGTGGGGGAACACCACACGTGCATACCTACCACAGGATGCAGCGCGCTGCCAGCTGCATTATTTGACTTCCACAGTGGCAGCTGAGACAGATATGCGTGACAATGCATTTCAGCTACTTGGCAGGACTGCATTACTTTGCAAACTAACCCGAACTGCTGCTGTTGGTGGCAGTTACATTGATTTTCACTTGATGCAAGGCACACAATGGCTGCCAACAGTTCCTGGTTTGAAGTGTTGGCAGCCAATTAGAGCCAAGCTCGTGCTGGGGGGGGTTAGGCTCTGCCCATATATATAAAGAATGTTTCCTTTAATATCTCAAAAACTACGTAACTCATATAAACCATTTTTTAAGGGCTCTTTTGGAACCAGTACTACCTTTTTTCCAAATTTGGTGTAATTCCGTTCTGCAGTTCGGGCTGTAGCTTTGTCTAAAGTTTCCTTTGGAAAAATACATGGGGGAAACACGTTTTGGGACCCCCCCCTTTTTTCTCAGCCCCCGCTTGTCAAATCATCTGAAACTTTCAAGACAGGAACAGACTGAAGTGGGTCACTAGTTTTGAACATGTTTTGAAGATTCGTCAACCGGTGCCAAAGATATTGAGAAAACAAAACACGTTTTCCTATGGAAACTAGGTCCTAGCTATAACTACCTACTGGCGACTGCCAGTAGGTTATATATATAATATATATATATCTGTATATTTATATAGTTCAAGTTTATTTTTTTGTTTGATTAATTAAAATCTTACAAAAGTAGCTAAAATATCATCAAATTTAAAAGTTATAAAACAATGAATCATCTAAAGTTTTATATCCAAAAAATTGAATATATATAATATGTATTAAACAATCCATTAGCAACGCAGATGAAAACCTCCAACTTTTTTCCAACTGCACATAAAAATGTTACAAATGCAGAATTCAGTAATAAATCTTCAGAATTTAAACATGCTATGAGAGCTTGCCTACATGTCCTTACTCCACGATTGTTAAATAGTTTCTTAAGAGTGGTTTTTCTTTCGTATTCTAATTCCGGGCAAAGACACAGTAAGTGTATAAAGTTCTCTTGATTGGATTTACATAGCCTGCATAGATTAGCCTCTTCTGTTTTCTTCCGTGGGGGTAAGTGACATAATCCTAGCAGACAACCAAATCGAGCTTTGGTAAAGATATGTTTGTTTTTCTTTGACCTTGAATCCATTTATAATCGGCCATGCATGCTTTCTTTTTACAAGTATATCTTCATCCTTTATCAAGGAAAGATGGTTAGTAAGTTTATTTATTGTTTTTTTGAAGGTTTCCTGTGTGATTATATTGTTCCAAATCGGTGTTACGCCAAATTCTTCTATTGCTGTATTGAGATAGGACTAAACATGTAATATCCTGTTATCTTTTACTTCTTGCCACAACAGCCGAGACATTTGGTTATCTTGATCATTTTTTATTCTATTCCACACTTTAAGCGCTTGCCCTTTCCTTGCATATAGCTGGGTATTTAACCCCTTTAGTGCTAAGGCTATTTTACTACTCTCATATAATTGCCATTGAAATCAATGAAAAGTGCATGACGAGTTACCCTTGTCATTAGCAGCCAAGAGGTTAACCCAAATTCCAGCCTCACTTGCACTTGTGAGGCGTTTTTTGCGAGGGATAATGAAATTGTATACGTTTTTGCAACCGCACTATTAATGATCTCTGCATCTTTCCCTTTTATTGCCTCGCTACCGTATGTCAGAGTTGGTAATAGTTTTGCAGCGATTACTTTTAAAAGGGGGTGATAAGACAAGTCACTTATAGCTTTCTGTATGGTCCTAAATGCCGCAACCAGGGTGTTTGCTTTCTTTGTGATATCCTTTTTTTGTGGTGGGAAAGTTCTATTGTCATTAAAAATAACACCAAGATATTTATAGGAAAGAACTTGTTCTAATTCATTGCCTTCCAAAAGCCATTTGTATTTATATTTAAGTCGCATGTTTTTTGTAATAACCATTACTTTGGTCTTTGCTTCATTTATTACCATATAATTTTCCTTTACATACTTTGAGATACAATTGATTAGTCGTTGCAATCCAACTTTGGTTTGACTTAAGAGTATGACATTGTCTGCATACAGCAGGTTGGATATTTGTTTGTCTGCTAACTTTGGAGGATGTGCATTAATTTCATTCAAAACCGTGGAGAGAACAGCTAAAAATAAATTAAAAAGCAGGGGGGCCAGGACGCACCCTTGTTTTAATCCACTAGACTTAGGGATTTCTTTTGTTAGTGTCCGAGTCAAGTGTCAGAGTGCAAAAGCTTAATCATTTTTAGTAACGTGTCAGGAATTCCTTGTTTTTTATGTTTTGGCCACAAACGTTGTCTATCAACACAATCGAAAGACGATTTGAAATGCACAAAACAAAAGTATAAGGATTGTTTTGATAAAATTGCCTTAATCATTAATACAGATAATATTAATATATTTGTACAGGTTCCAAGTCCTTTGATAAAGCCTGTTTGATTCGGGGTGAGTACCTGCTTTTCCTTTACCCAATCTGTTAGATTTATTAATAGAATCCCAGCAAACAGTTTTGCATCAGTATCTTGAAGGGTAATTAAACGGTGGTTCTCCGGCGATTTCCAGTTTCCTTTCTTATAAATATGAGATATTAATGACCCTCTCCAGGATTTCGGAGTCAATCCACTCTGAACCACTTCATTAAAAACATCAGTTAGATATGCGGATCAAAAATCTGGTTCTTCTTTGTAGAGTGCAAACGGGATAACATTAGGACCTGGTGCCCCGTCTTTTTGTTTCTTTATTAGCTTGGTAACTTGTGATTTAGTTATATAAATTTGATAATCACATTCTAGGTCTGATTTAACCAACTTTTTCTGTGTATTACTATGAATAATTGCTATAGTCTCTGGGTTTAGATGTTTTATAAGAAATGTAAACCATTTGTCTTCAGTTAGGGCAGATCCTACCGCAGATTTATTAGATCTAGCTAGACCATTAATCATTCTCCAAAATTTCCTTGAGTTCGTTTGAGTGCTCGCATTAAAGATTTCTGTCTACAAATCATGTCTAGCTCTGTTTTTTTTCATTCCAAATTAACTTCCTCACAGAATAGTTAGTATTTTTTAATTTTACCAGTATATCTTTATTATAAGGAAATGTGGTTAGCTGTTTCCTAAGTCTGTTACGGGTTTGTCTAATTTTTCTCATTGTATATGGGAAGTTGATGTTGGTTTCCCTTGTTTCAGTTTGGGTCGCTTGTTTTTCATGTACACATAAAGTGATTTCATTAGACTTCACTATTTTCTGTGTAAAATTTTACCATTGCTCAGTTACAGTCCTCGTGGTTATATCTTCAAAAACACTCTTTAACTAGATTTTGTTTTTTCCTTTATATCATCCGCATTATTTGATTTCCATATAAGTTTCCTATTATTGATGGTACATGTCTGACCTTCCGTTCTCAAATACTTTAGAGGTTTTGGACAGGACAGTTTTATATTCATTATTTGTTGGCTGTGGTCGCTATCAGGCACTTTATTCAGAAGGTAGGAAATCACTTATTTGAAGGTATATAATGATACCATTGTATAATCGATTTGTGAATAAAAATTTTGTGAGTGAAATTTCCAAGCTGGTGGTATGTCCATTGGAAATCTACTGTTTAATATTCTTGTAATTTTTATGTCATCAGTGATGTCACTGACCATGTCATGAGTGATGTAATATGTGACGTCATCAGCAGTGCATTGCGGGGACGCGTGTTATAGTTAGCTCAACTAACTATAACGGCCGAATTTCACTGGTTTTGTATGAGCAAAACGTCCAATTAACTATACGTCCCTGAAACCCAAGGATTTTTCAGTGAATTTCTAAGGTTTTTTAAATGCTAATTTCTAACTATAACATCCCTGAAAACTATGTTTCTTTCAGTGAATTTTAAAGGTTTTTTAAATGCTAATTTCAAACTATAACATGTGTAAATGCGCCCCCTGCTGTGATGTAAATTAGGGGATTATGTCCCTTTGAATCCTGAGGGTCCCTGCGGGCCAACTAGCCCACCAGGTACCTCCAGTAAGTGCCACAGAGCTGCGTTGCAGAGAGGTGTTCAAAGGCTACACCCCTTTTTTCACTTCTCTGGTGGGTTAGTTGGCCACCAGGGACCCTCAGGATTTAAGGGGACCTAATCCCCGAAATTACAACAAGCCAGGGGGCGCGTTTGAAGACTTGTTTTATCAGGCCCGCCTCCTCCCTGCACAACTGTGCAAACGCGCCCCTTGGTGCGTTGTAAGTTTGAGGATTAAGTCCCCTTGAATCCTGAGGGTCCCTGACGGCCAACTAGCCCACCAGGTACCTCCAGTAAGCGCCACATAGCTGCGTTGCAGAGAGATGGTCCAAGGCCACGCCCCTTTATACACCTGCCTCACCATTTAAGTGGCGAGCGATCTATCAGAGTTCAACTGTGCTACTGCTTAGCATGTTCTGAATAATGTCTATATTTGCACAAACTGCCTGCATAAATATCCTTGACAAACCTTTGAAAAAGGACTGAGGCACTTTCATAGGTCTGAATGGAGGGCTCAATTATGTGACATCGCTCTAGTGAAATACTTTTCCTTAGTCTAAAGGCACAGAAACAAACTATGCGAAAAGCGAAACAGTGAAACTGCAAACAGACATCTTTGTAAAGGAGGATACAAAACGAGGCACTGCATAAATTCCTCATCCTGTAGGGGGTCGTGCTGGGGTAGTGCTTTAGGGTTTAGGGTAGTGCAGTGGTATTTGTGTAGTGTAGGGGGTCGTGCTGGGGTATTGTTTTAGGGTTTAGGGTAGCGCAGTGGTGTTTGGAAAGTATAGGGGGTCATGCTGGGGGTAGTGTTTTAGGGTTTAGTGTAGTGCAGTGGTATTTGAGTCGTGTAGGGGGTCATGCTGGGGGTAGTGTTTTAGGGGTTAGGGTAGTGCATTGGTGTTTGTGTAGTTTAGGGGGTAGTGTTTTAGGGTTGAGGGTGGTGCAGTGGTGTTTGGGTAGTGTAGGGGGTCGTGCTTGGGGTAGATTTAAGGTTTAGGGTAGTGCAATGATGTTTTTGTAGTATAGGGGTCGTGCAGGGGGTAGGGTTTTAGGGTTTAGGGTAGCGCAGTGATGTTTGTGTAGTGTAGGGGGTCGTGCTGGGGGTAGGGTTTTAGGGTTTAGTGTAGTGAAGTGGTGTTTGTGTAGTGTAGGGGGTAGTGTTTTAGGGTTTAGGGTAGTGCAGTGGTGTTTGAGTAGTGTAGGGGGTCGTGTTGGGGGTAGTGTTTTAGGGTAAATGGTAGTGCAGTGGTGTTTGTGTAGTGTAAGGGGAAGTGCTGGGGGTAGTGTTTTAGGGTTTAGGGTAGTGCAGTGGTGTTTGTGTAGTGTAGGGGTCGTGCTGGGGTAGTGTTGTAGGGTTTAGGGTAGTGCAGTGGTGTCTGTGTAGTATAGGGGGTCATGCTGGGGATAGATTTCGAGTTTAGGGTTGTGCAGTGGTGTTTGTGTAGTGTAAGGGGAAGTGCTGGGGGTTGCGTTTTAAGGTTTAGGGTAATGCAGTGGTGTTTGGGTAGTGTAGGGGGTCATGCTGGGGGTAGATTTAGGGTTTAGGGTAGTGCAGTGGTGTTTGGGTACTGTTGGGGGTTGTGCTAGGGTAGATTTAGGGTTTAGGGTAGCACAGTGGTGTTTGGGTAGTGTAGGGGGTCGTGCTGGGGTAGTGTTTTAGGGTTTAGGGTAGCGCAGTTGTGTTTGGGGAGTGTAGGGGGTCGTGGGGGGTAGTGTTTTAGGGTTTAGGGTAGCGCAGTGGTGTTTGGCTAGTGAAGGGTGTCATGCCTTGGGTAGTGTTTTAGGGTTTAGGGAAGCGCAGTGGTGTTTGGGTAGTGTAGGGCGTCGTGCCGGGGTTAGTGGTTTAGTATTTGGGTAGTGCAGGGGGTCGTGCCAAGCGTAGTGTTTTAGGGTTTAGGGTAGTGCAGTGGTGTTTGGGCAGTCCAGGGGGTCATGCCGGGGGTAGTGTTTAAGGGTTTAGGGTAGCGCAGTGGTGTTTGGGTAGTATAAGGGGTCATGCTGGTGGTAGATTTAATCTTTATGGTAATGCAATGGTGTTTGTCTAGTGTAGGGTGTAGTGCTGGGGGTAGTGTTTTAGGGTTTAGGGTAGTGCAGTGCTCTTTGTGTAGTGTCGGGGGTCGTGCTGGGTGTAGTGTTTTAGGGGTTAGGGTAAGGCAGTGCTGTTCGTGTAGTGTAGGGGGTAGTGTTTTAGGGTTTAGGGCAGTGCAGTGGTGTTTATGTAGTGTAGGGGGTCGTGGTGGGGGTAGTGTTTTAGGGTTTAGGGTAGTGCAGTGGTGTTTGGGTAGTGTAAGGGGGAGTGCTGGGGTAGTGTTTTAGGGTTTAGGGTAGTGCAGTGGTGTTTGTGTAGTGTAGGGGTCGTGCTGGGGGTAGTTTTTTAGGGTTTAGGGTAGTGCAGTGGTGTTTGTGTAGTATAGGGGGTCATGCTGGGCATGGATTTCGAGTTTAGGGTTGTGCAGTGGTGTTTGTGTAGTGTAGGGGGTCGTGCTGGGGTAGTGTTTTAGGGTAGCGCAGTGGTGTTTGGGTGGTGTAGGGCGTGCATTACGGTTTAGGGTAGTGCAATGGTGTTTGGGTAGTGTAGGGGGTCATGCTGGGGTAGTGCTTTAGGGTTTAGGGCAGCGCAGTGGTGTTTGGGTAGTGTAGGGGGTCGTGCTGGGGGTAGATTTAGGGTTTAGGATAGTGCAGTGGTGTTTGTCTAGTGTTTGCGAGTTCATACTGGGGTAGTGTTTTAGGGTTTAGGGTAGTACAGTGGTGTTTGTGTAGTGTAGGGGGTAATGCTGGGGTAGTGTTTTAGGGTTTAGGGTAGTGCAGTGGTGTTTGTGTAGTGTAGGGGGTAGTGTTGTAGGGTTCAGTGTAGGACAGTGGTGTTTGTGTAGTGCAGGGGTCGTGCTGGGGTAGTGTTTTAGGGTTTAGGGTAGTGCGGTGGTGTTTGGGTAGTGTAGGGGGTAGTGCTCACCAGGGAGTTAACTGGAAGTCTACTGCTTGTATTGAAAGTGATTGTTCAGTCTGCATGTCAGAATTGTCTAATTAAATAGAAGAGGATTTGAGATCTCTCTTAAAACATGCCCTAATTTTTCTTTCTACAACACTAACCATACTTTCTATGACAAAATGAACCCCTCATTTTATTCCTTTTTAAATTAAATGTTTTAAGTGTTACCAGTTTATTCCAATCAAGATGGCTTCAGGTGTGCCATAATTTTGTCCTAAGTAAGAGTGTTAGCGCTCTAGTTGTTCTTTAGAACACTCTGGGAAGCTGCTGAGAATGTCAGACTTCATTCTCACTTGACTGAGAAAGATAATGTGAATTTACAGAAAATATGCTCTCATTTTAGCTTCTGGAGCACCTTCCAAACCTCTATGGGACAAGCATGAAAAATAGTTTTCTCTCAAGCATGATTCATGATATTCCAGCAGAAGGTTTTTCACAAGGTAAAATCACCTTAGAACACACCACAGTTCCTAAAATTAGTATGGTACCATCACCAAATGAATTCTAATATAACTAAAGTCTGTATTACCTTTTATAGTTCTCCTTTTGGTGACCCTCAAAACCTTTAAATCACTACAATGCATTTCAATGGGGTGCTATCATGTATAGTGGTCCCAATATGGCTGCCAGCAATTCCAGAATGAAGTGCTGACAGCCAATCAGATCTTACGATGAAATGTTTTTGTAGGCTCTCCCCAGATATCGAAACGTTTTCATTTTCTAATTTCTCATGTACTACGGAACGGATTTACACCATTAAAAAAAAATGTCGCTTTCTGGACCAAGGGTTACCTTTTTGCCAAATTTAGTGTAATTCCGTTCAGCAGCTCCGGCTGCAGCCATGTCTAAAGTTTCCTATGGAAAATAACATGGAGAAAACACGTTTTGGGACCCCCCTTTTATCTCGCCCCCGCTTGCCGAATCACCCCAAAACGTTTAAGATAGGAGCGGACAGGATCACCCCACGAGTTTTAAAAATTTCGCGAAGATTCGTCAATCGATGCCAAAGTTATTAGGAATAGAATGTTGTCATTTTCCTATGGATAATAGGTCCTAACTATAACTACCTACTGGCAACCGCCAGTAGGTAATATATATATATATATATCCTACTGGCAATCACCAGTAGGTAGTTATGGATGGGACATAGTTTCCACAGGAAAAGCATTTTTAGACTTGCCTATAACTTTGTCGTTGTTTGACCAATCTTCATGAGAGTTCCCAACAAAATTGTCAATGTAGGTTCTAGTTGTCATGTAAAGTTTGCGGGTGATTCGCAAAGTGGAGACCGAGAATTTGCGGCACGAAAAAAGGGTGTGGTTGTAATGTTAATTGCCATAGAAACATTTAGCCACAGCTTCAGCTGAACCGCTGAACGGACTTACACCAAATTTGGCTGGGAGGTAGATGTTGGTTCAAGGAAGTGTATTTTGCCTATGTATTTGGTGTAAATCTGTTCAGTAGTTTTTGAGAAATTTAAGCTGAAAATTATAGTGATATCTCTGGTTGGTAAGCCTTCGCGAACATAGAGGAGCTTGTGCAGGGAAAGGCACTACTCTGATTGATTGCCAACACATCAACTAGGAAGTGCTAGCAGCCATCGTGTGACTCGGTTCAACCGAGTCACAGAAAATATGTAAGAAAAAAAGAAAATGGGGCAAGGTAGAAACACCCTGAACCCCTAGGCCTCTGGGACCCCCAGGGTCAAAGCATTTTTTTTAAAAATCAGCAGAAGTTGTGATGCTCGTCGAAAATGAAAAAACAATGAAGCAGGTGCTCCTACGCTTCATTTAATTGAGACCCCGGAGTGGGCCAGGTCCCGGGGGCATTATTAAAATGATGGGGTGCCCGTGTGGGCCCCCCCACAGCCCCAGGGACCACCACCTCCCCCCCCGAGCCAATTCATAGAAATGCGGGGGCCACAAGGCTCCCCGCAGCCCCGGGGACTGCCACCTTCTTTGTGGCTATGTTAAATAAAATGCATGGGGGTTCCAGCCCCTCCATGCAGCCCCGGGTACTGCAACCTCCCCGTGGCTTAATTGATGTTGGAGGGGTGCAACGTGCTCCCCCCTCCAGGAGCCCTACATGGCCCTGGGAAATGCCACCCCAGGGCCAGAAACGTCTATGGGTGCCCACCCCCAGGACATTACAGTTTGCTGTGGCTTGGCAGGAGCACCGCTCCTACCAAGCTTTAGCAAACACTGCTCCGCTTCATGGAAGCAAGAGCATTGAAAATGTTCTTGCTTCCATGAAGCAGGGCAGAATTGCTTTTGGACAGAAGGAGCTGCATATTTGCAGCTCCCTTTGTCCAATAGCAATGCAGGCTCCCACAGGAGGCGTCATGGAACGTGGGGGCCATGAGGCTTCTCCGGGGTCCCCAACGAGAGGCCATGCCCTAAGGAATTGGGTCCTGGGGCAATATCAGCCTGGGGAGGGGGGCTGGGTAAGCCACCTCCCCTTTTTTTTAAAAAGAAGGTGTAGGCCTGGCCTCGGGATCAGGTCCCTGGGACCAAAGTAGGCCTGGGGAGTGGGGCTGCATGGCCCCCCTTCCTTAAGTTAAAAAAATAAATAAAAGGAAAATACCGGGCCCCTGGGGATGGAGCGAGAGAGGCTGTGTGGCACCCCTCCAAATAAAAATAAAAAAGACTTGCCCCGGCGATGGGGTCCCCAGGGCTGAAATCAGTCGAGGGAAGGGGAGCCCCCCTTGCCTAAAAAATATATTTTTTAAATCTTTGGCAAGTTGCCAGAGGCCAGGCCCTTTCACCGCCACTCTTCAAACGCGCCTCCTGGCACAGTGGTGGTTGGGGAATAAAATCCCATTGAATGCTGAGGGTCTTTGGGGGAAACAAGCCCTCTTGTTACCTCCAGTAAGTCCCAGATAGCAGGATAGCTGAGAGAACTGAGGGCCTCAGGACTAAAGTGGACTACTTATTCCAACCAGTAGTATGCCAGGAGGTGCGTTTGCAGAGTGGTAGAGAAAGGGGGCCTGACTCTGACAATCTCTTAGCTATCCAGCAGTGTGGGTCTTACTAGAGGTGGCAGGAGGGGTAGATGGCCTTCAGGGACTCTCAAGAGCCAAGGGAACTTCATGCCCCAATTAGTAGTGCTCCAGGAATGCGTGTTTGCAGAAGGGTGGAGAAAGGGGGCGTGGCCGCCGAACACCTCTTAGCAAACCCACTGTGTGGGACTTACTGAAGTTAACAGGAGGGTAGTTGACCCCCAAGGATCCTCTGGAGCCAACAGGACTTCATCCCCCTATTAGTAGTGCACCAGGAGGTGTGTTTGCACTGTGGGCGAGAAAGGGGGCATGGCCTCAGACAACCTCTCAGCAATCCCCCTGTGTGGGACTTCCTGGAGGTAACAGAATGAGTAGTTGGCCCCCAAAGACATCCTTGCAGGCCAACTACCTGTTTTTGGACGCCAAACCCCCTTTCTCCACTACTCTGTAATCAGGGCTTAGCTTGTGTTGCACTACTGGTTGTGGGATGAAGTCCACTTTACTCCTGAGGCACCTTGGGGGTCAAGAAGCCCTTCTGGTACCTTCTGTAAGTCCTATTCTGCGGTATTCCTGACAGTTGGTTGAAGGCCCAGCCCCCTTTGTCTACCACTTAGCAAACCCAATTACTAGTTAAATAAACATAGAAATTTTCTGAAAAAAAGAAAGGTTACAGGGACATAGGGTTAGGAATTAGCTTTTAAAAAACCTTAGAAACTCACTGAAAAAACAGAGGTTACAAAGACATTATAGTTAGGGTCAGATTTCACTTGTACAAAATCAGAGAAATTCAGCTGAGCTAACTATAACTTATGGCCCCACATGCACTGCTTATGACATCTGAAATTACATCACTGATGACACCATCCACAGAACAACTCACACCCCATAAAACCTCTTTTACACCCACTCACACACCCATACTACCACTGACATACCCATTCACAGAACATACACCCACTCAGTCCTTCCTAGAGCCACTCGCACACCCACTCCCTCACTCATACACCCACTCACACTACCATTCACTCACCCATACATCCTCTCATACAACCAGTTTCTCACCCATACAGACAGCCACATAACTGCACACTCACCCCTACAGCTACTTATACATCCACTTATTTACCTACAAAGTCACTCACTCACCCAATCAGCCTCTCAACACAGTCGCTCACTTACCCATAGAAGCCCTCATACACTTACTCACACCACTTAGATACCCATTCAAAATCCATACAAGCACTCACACATGCCTGTACTCAACCATGCAGCCATTCACATAGACACTCACTGTCCAATACAGTCACTCACACATGAAGCCACGTATTGAAACACCTAATCAAACAGCCACTCACTAACCCGTACAGCCACTTACACACCCAGTCACTTACTCATACAGCCCTTTCAGACACCTACTTACTCACCCATACAGTCCCTACACACCCACCTACCCACTGACAGAGTCACGTCCACCGTCACTCACCCACCCATACATCCAATAACACACCCACCCACTCACTCACTCACCAATACAGCAACTCACACAGCATCTTATTCATTCACACAGCTGCTCACACAACCACTTGTACACCCATACAGCCACTCACACACCAATATGCACAAGGAAACATACAATCACACAGCCACTCACATGATATATATTAAAAGTAGTATCACTCTTCAATAGTACACATAGTATACTACTTTGAGTTGTATATTACCTTAGTATATATGTTTAGCAATCATAAACTCTTACAAAATATTTACACACTAGATGGCATCAGTGGTGTCATTTGAGATGTCATCAGTGATGTCACTGACCATGTCATGAGTGATGTAATATGTGAGGTCATAAGCAGTGTATTGCGGATGCATAGGTTATAGCTGCTGAATTTCTCTTGTTTTGTATGAGTGAAATCTGACTCTAACTATAACGTCCCTCTATCCTTTGTTTTTTTCAGTGAATATAAATATATATATATATAAAGAAATAAATATAACTGAAGTGCCATGAGCTCCGTTTACAGGGAAACGCTTGGATGCGGTTTGGGAAAATGTTAATAAGGAGACTGGCTCACTCATGTCTGCAAACCTAACAAGGATTTCCACTGCGGTAAAATTGTCAGGGCTTGGAAGGGATTCAGACAGGAGCACATCCTGTCATGATCTTACAGTTGTAATTTGTCCTCACCTGACTGTTTGAAATGAAAATCCATGATCGTGTGCTTGCGCTGAAAACCGGAACTTTGCCATTATAACTACATGCACAATGCACACTGGGAGTAGTAGTTCGTGATTGCAGTCACGTGATGTACCATTTTATATTGAACTCGAACACACCTGGGCGCTTGCAAGTCCAGTCTGAGAAAAAGGCATGACGCCGAAACGTTGACTTAAGGGACTCTTAAAGGCAGGCGCTTTTATCACTTTGGAAATAAAGCCTGTTACCACTGCATTGGGCCTCACTTCGTTTGTTTGCCATGATGGTGTTAGGGGGCCACCCTATGCCCTTTCGTGAGGCCGCCCTGAAGTGCCATGAGCTCCGTTTACAGGGAAACGCTTGGATGCGGTTTGGGAAAATATATATATATATATATATATATATATATATATATATATATATATATATATATATATATATATATATATATATATTCACTGAAAAAACCATAGGTTTCACACCAGTTATAGTTAGCTGGAAATTTTACTGATATAAAACCATTGAAATTCCCACGTTATAGTTAGTCGGACTCACTATAACTTGCGCGTGCAATGCACTGCTGATGACATCACATATTACATCACTCATGACATGGTCAGTGACATCACTCATGACATCACTGATGACACCATCCTTGTGACACAGTCACAGACCTCCTCTCAGTGTAAAGTAACCCTTGAGACACATATTCAAAAATAGAAACTGAAATTTTTAAAAAATGGACATACCTATATCAGTTACAACAAGCAATTCTGTACTTCCACTATCTATATAGACATCCACTCATTCACCAACAGTTCTATATAGTTACTCATACATATACTCACTCATCATATGAAGAGATACACCGATACATCCTGTTACACACCGACATTCATCCAAAAGTTACTCACACACATATTCACACGTGCAAATAAACTATTGAACAACCATTTATTTGAATATAGAGTTATACACACACTTCCACCTTACTTCTACTGAAAATTACACATATTTATTCTCTTAAACAATCACTTATAGAAACACATACTTATTTAAACAGGAAATCTTACAATCTCTTACTCTCACATATACTCACTTATATACATCAATATTCATATATACTAGATTAAAACATATGTAGTTACTGATAAAGACACTAGTGAGACAGTCATTCACTCACTAACAAACACATATAGACACTCATCCACCCATACAGTCCTGTACATATGCTGTCTTCAAAACACATACAAACAAAGAGTCAGTCACTCATGCATCTATGTGCTAAGTAATACCTCCACCAAACCATATAGACACTCATACTGATACTACTAAAAATATCAAATAACCCATATACATACGCATGTAGCTACTTATCAACACATGTAGCCACTTATACACAAAGTGAAACACTAATATATGTATTTAAATATTTAAACATAACTCACTAATATTTATTTTTCAGAAAGACACATATTCACTGGATGGTGTCATCAGTGATGTCATGAGTGATGTCACTGACCATGTCATGAGTGATGTAATATGTGATGTCATCAGCAGTGCATTGCACGCGCAAGTTATAGTGAGTCCGACTAACTATAACGTGGGAATTTCAATGGTTTTATATCAGTAAAATTTCCAGCTAACTATAACTGGTGTGAAACCTATGGTTTTTTCAGTGAATTTAATAGGTTTTTTAAATGCTAATTCCTAACTATAACTGGTGTGAAACCTATGGTTTTTTTCAGTGAATTTCAAAGGTTTTTTTAATGCTAATTCCTAACTATAAGTTTCACTTTATAAATAAGACTGTTAGCACTCTAGTTGTTCTTTTTAACACTCTGGTACATTCTGTCATTGGGCTACAGTTGGGCTACATCTAGTTTTTTGGGCTACATTTACAATTTTTGATCTCTGGTGGCCATCTTTGGGCTAGATTGGGCTACTTTGGGCTACATTTGGGCTACATTTTGGCTCTAACATATATTAAGCCCAATGTAGCACAATACATATTTTTATAAAGTTAATTTTTTTACAAACCACTTCAGAATAGGGCTACCTGTCTCTACAATTATCCCATTTTTTTTTTTTTTAATTTTTGGGGGGAGCGCTCCCAGAGCGCGCCCCGGAGTGCGCCCCGAAAAGCGTATTTCTGAAAAAACGCCCCCGGGCGCGCTCCGGGGAGCGTCTCGTGAGCGCCAATATCGCAAACGAAAACATGATCGTGACGTATCGCGTAGCCGCGACCGCGTGATACGCACGGCGTAAGCGCACCCGGAAGTACTCGAGCGAATACGATCGCACAACGTAAACTTCCGACGCGCTTACGCTGCGCGCCCCCGTGCGCGTAGCGTAAGCGCGTCGGGTCATGTGAGCAGAAAATAACACTTTTCATTGGTTCATAACAGTTTTAGTTTCATAATGATGAAGCCCCTGGTCTTGTGACCTGAAAATAACACTTCTCATTGGTTCAGGACAGTTTTTTTTTCTAAATGATGAAAGACCCCACCTTTTTTCCTTATTCTGACTTTGTCCTTTGACTGAGGAAGACCTGTTTGTTGCTCTCTCTACTTTTTTGCTCCAAATAATGGCTTCAGTAGTAGCATCAGCTGGTGCATCTGCCCCACCACCACCACCACCACCACCAAGAGGACCAGCTCCAAATTATATTGGTGGTCAAGAACAGGAGGAGGAGGAAGAGGAAGAGGAGGAGGGGAGAAGAAGATGGCTGCCAGAAGAAAATACACCTTACAAACCCAAACCACACATTGTTTGGCAGTTTTTTTCAATTCCAGAGGGGAAAAAAAAGGTGAATGCTCCCAAGGTGACTTGCCTCATCTGCAATGATGAACTTTCACGGGGCAACCCAAACAAGAAATATTCTTTTGGTAACTATACCATGATTCGGCACATGACAAGAAAGCATCCAAACAACTACTCTCGTGCAGAGTTCCGGGAACTGGCCAGTAACCTCCCCCAGTCATCAAGGACCCCCTCCCAAAGAAACCAACCCACTTCCTCGCAACCAGAAACATCTGAGGTGATGCCTTGCATTCAGCAGAGATTTGCTGATTTTAAAATTACTTGTACTGCTTGTGGCAAGCTTATCTCCTATGGGGAACAAAGTGTTAAGCTCATCGTCCTTGCAGGTGATAATCACAAGTGCCCCAAAAAGAAATAATTTTTTGGGTTTTTTGTTTTTTTGCTCCAGTTGAGCCAGTTTCAATTCCCTTTTTTTGTTTCTCCCCCTAAAAAATACAAAAAAATATATAAAACTGTTTTGAAAAGCCAAAAAAAGTTCAAAAAGTTCCAAAAACACAAAAAAAATATAAAACAACAAAAAGAAGAAAAAAAAAAGTTCTTTTCAGAACTACCTCCAATTTCTAAATAAAAACTTCATTTTTTAAAAACTCTGTCATCTTTTTCCCTCATTTTACGCTCTCCGGTGCGCTACCTGGTGCGCGCACCGGGCGCTTCCCCCGCGCAAAACGAAAAAAAAAAAAATATTTTAAATGCCCCGCGGGGCCCTTTTATAGCCCCCACATCAAACCTAGGGGGTCAAAGGGGTCTATCCCTGACGCCTTATGGTCAGTTCCCACTTTGTTTTAGCCACCTCTTATGTCTCGATTTTACCGAGACACAAGATGGCGACCGCTCTGGACTGTTTGGAATGTTTACAGACACCCGAGAGCCAATCAGCTTTCCATGCGCACCTCGCGTCACGCGCCCGGAGCGCTCCCTGGTGCGCGCACCGGTGCGCTGCTATAGATATATATATTTTTTTGAACCTAAATTACTCAAAATCCACTGGAGCACATATCTTGAGACATAGCAAAGGCACATCGGGCTACCAGTCCCTACAATTTTGCCAAGTTTGGTGTAAATCCATTCAGCCGTTCGGGCTAAAAGTGAAATCGACCGCCCTATGGAAATTAACATGGGGAAAACGCGTTTTGGGACCCCCCTTTTATCTCGGCCCCCGCTTATTGTATCCCCCCCAAACTTTCAGGGAAGGACCGGAGCTCGACGAGGCCATTTTCATGAAATTTTCAGGCAGATTCGTCAACCGGTGCCAAAGTTATTCCAAATAGAATTTTGAGATTTAACATTGAAAAAAATCCTAACTATAACTACCTACTGGCGACCGCCAGTAGGTAATATATATATACAGGTAGTCTGAACAGTTAAAGGATATCGTTGTGCTGGAGGCGTGCTTACCATTCAAGGCTCCTTGTGTGCAGCTGAGGTCCGGGTGCTCCTTTGTACGTTGGGTACTTTGGAGCTTGAATATATATATATATATATGTATATGTATATATATATATATATATATATATATATATATATATATATATATATATTCACTGAAAAAACCATAGGTTATAGACCATATATAGTTAGGAATTAGCATTTACAAAACCTTCAAAATTCACTGAAAAAACCATGGGTTATAGACCATATATAGTTAGGAATTAGCATTTGCAAAACCTTATTTTACTCACACAAAACCATTGAAATTCGCATATATAGTTATATATCGCGCACCCGCAATCCACTGCAGATGATGTCACATATTACATTATTCATGACATGGTCAGTGACATCACTGATGACATCATCCAGTGACTGTATGTTTCTGTAAAGTTAAAATATGTCTTACATATTGTGTCTGGATGAAGGATTTAGTAGGTGCATGACTGACTGGATGAGAGAGTGATTAAATGTGTCTCACTGAGCGCATGGGTTAGTGACTAAACTGTCTTAATTTGTGCATCATTATATCTGTTGTTCTGTAAACTGCTGCATGTGTTGATCAGTAGCTATATGATTAACTATATGAGTTATTGATTGGTTGCCCAAGTATTTGTATGGGAGAGTGAGTGTGTGTGTGGGTGGCTAGGAGGTGTGTGACTCTGTGCATAGATGTGTGAACAGTTGATTCACTAGATGTATGGGTTCAAAACTGCATGTGGAAACAGCTGTATGGGTGGTTGACTGTGTGCATGAGTGTATTGGTGAGTGAATGGATATCTCAGTGCTACATGTCAAAGTAAGTACATATGTAAAACACAGTACATGTGAGAGTTGACATATATAAATTACTGTGTATAAGAGCCAGTGAATGTGTGAGTGGCTGCATGGATCATTGAAAACTTGTATCAGTGATTGTATAAGAGAGTAAATATGTGTTAGAATATGTTTGAATAAGTAAGGTGTGTATAACTGTATAGTTGAGGAAATGGAGGTGTGATTGATTCTTTGCATGACTGACTAGGTGTATGAGTAACTCCATGGATGAGTGACAATCTGTGAGTGTCTGTTTGAGTGTATGTTTGAGTGTATCTAAGGTTATATTAGAGTCTGAAGAGGTTCATCGTATTATCACATGAATGATGTCATCAGTGATGTTGTCAGTGATGTCATTTGAGTTGTCATCAGTGATGTCATCAGTGATGTCACTGATCATGTCATGAATGATGTAATATGTGACATCATCTGCAGTGGATTGCGGGTGCGCGATATATAGTTAGTGCAACTAACTATATATGCGAATTTCAATGGTTTTGTGTGAGTAAAATAAGGTTTTGTAAATGCTAATTCCTAACTATATATGGTCTATAACCCATGGTTTTTTCAGTGAATTTTCAAGGTTTTGTAAATGCTAATTCCTAACTATATATGGTCTATAACCTATGGTTTTTTCAGTGAATTTCAATGGTTTTTTAATAGCAAATATCAAAAGCTTTAAAATGTCACGTACGTGGTAGGTAAAAACATTTTCGTGTTTTAAAGATGGCTCTGGGCAACCGTGGAACTCGGACGCTTGACTGCTAGGGCATGGGCCCCATTCCCAAAAGAGTCCCCTCAGCCTTGAAGATTCTACAACAGTCACCAGGACCCCCGACTCCCGTAAACTTCCGGTGGGGAGCGACTGCCATGATTGCTCGCGGAATGGCCACGACGTAGCCACGAGATGGTGGTGCTCTCATGCTGACGCCAGCGTCAGTCTGAAACATCCAGAAACACTGTAGACTACCAATTCGATCACTTCCGGTGGAGCCCCAACATGACCCGGTAGAGAAGAACTTGCCCTCCCCTCTTTGACTGATGATTCTTGTTGCCTGTCCCTTCTGTTGTCATTTAACAGAACTTTTTGGACTACTGAAAGGGATTGTGTTCCGACCGCTGGTTGGTGGAGACATTTTGACTATATTCTGGACCTGCGTTGTCGCGTAATGCGTCATATGACGCGCCGCGTTAGCGCACCCAGAAGTGCTCCGGTGCGCGAGGCGCAGCTTCCCGGAAGCGATCCAGAGCGCGGCGCGCAGCGCGTAACGTAAGCATAACAGGTCATGTGACTTGTTAATAAAACTTTTCATTGGTTCATTTTACTTTTGTTTTTCTAATGATGGAAGGCTTGGTCATATGACCTAAAAATAACACTTTTCATTGCTTTCGAACATTTTTTTTTCTTAAATGATGAAAGCCCCACCTTTTTTTTTCTCACTCTGACTTGTAAAGTAAAGGACCCAGGTGCATTTACAGTTTATCACTAACAATGTTCCAGGCTAATGTATTTTCCCGGGAAATTTACAACTGTCCTGCAAGTAAAATATTCCTATTTCGAGAAAAAGGGCGTTTCTTCGTCCCATGAGGGAGCCGTTGAAGAAAAGAGGCTCGGCCTGCTGTCTTAGTCGCTGATAGGCATGAATATCGGATTCTTATCGATCACTTTATGTTGCAGGAGTGGAAAACACAACAGCCCTTGACCATTTATCTTTACTGCGTTCCTGCGTATTACACCTTTTAACCGTCATGTAATCGGGCTGCTTTATTTCACTTGCCTTTTACTGATTCGAAAACAGTGGCTATTATTCAAAACTTTACCAATCTAGGTACTACTACCATGTTTTGTTTTAAAAACCTTTATTGTGAAAATGTCAGTATACAAATACGGGCCTATAACCACGTGGGCCGGCCACGGAGCAAACTGGAATCGTATATGATGAGGGGACATTTACACTGTAAAAGAACGTAACGGGCGGGCCACTAGGTTGCAAGAACTAAGGTGTCTAACAGTTGCGGAATCGGTGGACGTACATTTTATAATTAAAGTACGACAGGGCCAGTTACAATAAAATTATCTAGATATACATTTGCGGGCAAGTACCATGGGTGACGTTAATTCGAACTTTCAATAGTACAGTAATCAATAACACATCAGAACTTAATATCAATAGGGATGTCCAAATGTTCAATCAGTACTCGTCCCCGCCCACCATGTGCTTCAAAACTGCATACGTATCTCGTGATATCAAGGTTGGGCAACCAGTACACAACAAGGAGTTACGAGTCCCATTTATATCGGCGCCATTTTGGGCGAGGCCCGGCAGGTCCAGGATATAATCAAAATGTCTCCACCAACCAGAACCCCTTTCGGCAATCCAAAAAGGTTCCGTTAAATGACAACAGAAGAGATAAGCAACAAGAACAATCAGTCAAAAGAGGGGACGCTTTCGGGAAGGGGGCCCATGCCCTAGCAGGCAAGCGTCCGAGTTCCAAGGTGTCCCAGGGCCATTTTAGTGGACCAGGCCCAAATCCAAAGAGCCGGCCGCCATTTTGAGAGTCCTGTTGCAGCCGCCTATCGCTGTAGCCGCAAGAGCGGGCGAAACTCAGCTGGACGGCGAGTGAAACGCTAAGAGGCGCCCCACTGCAGATGAGGTGCCTCCACCTGGGGAGGCGGGATATGCCCGTTTGCGCCGCCTCCCCCCCCCCCCAGGCACCCCACGCCGACTTTCCGCGTAGCATTGTAGGATGGCCACACCAGTAAAACAACTTGCTGGACACCACCTCGGTGCCATCCGGATCTCGGCGCGTTGTGCTGCCTTCGGCCTACTGTAGCAGCAAGTGCGGGCGCAACTCAGCTGGACGGCGAGTGAAACGCTAAGGGGCGCCCCACTGCAGATGAGGTGCCTCCACCTGGGGAGGCGGGAGAGGCCCGTTTGCGCCGCCTCCTATCCACCCCCCGCCCCCCCCGGGCACCCCACGCCGACTTTCGGCGCAGCATTGTAGGATGGCCACACCAGTACAACAACTTGCTGGACACCACCTCGGTGCCATCTGGATCTCGGCGCGTTGTGCTGACTTCGGCCTACTGTAGCAGCAGGTGCGGGCGCAACTCAACTGGACGGCGAGTGAAACGGTAAGGGGCGCCGCACTGCAGATGAGGTGCCTCCACCTGGGGAGGCGGGAGAGGCCCGTTCGCGCCGCCTCCCCCCGGGCACCCCACGCCGTCTTTCGGCGCAGCATTGTAGGATGGCCACACTAGTGCAACTTGCTGGACACCACCTCGGTGCCATCCGGATCTCGGCGCGTTGTGCTGCCTTCGGCCTATTCGCACATCGGTCCGCTACTGACGCCGCCTCACAGGCCAACGGATTTTGTAGGCTTTTTATAGCCCAAAGCCGCATAACAGGTCATGTGACTTGTTTATAAAACTTTTCATTGGTTCATTTTACTTTTGGTTTCCTAATGATGGAAGGCTTGATCATATGACCTAAAAATAACACTTTTCATTGGATTGAAAATTTTTTTTTTCCCAAATGATGAAAGCCCCACCTTTTTTTTTTCTCACTCGGCAATCCAAAAAGGTTCCGTTAGATAACAACAGAGGGGACAGACAACAAGAACCATCGGTCAAAAGAGGGGAGGGCAAGTTCTTTCCTACCGGGTCACGTTGGGGTTCCACCGGAAGTCATCGAATTGGTAGTCTACAGTGTTTCTGGATGTTTCAGACTGAAGCTGGCGTCAGCATGAGAGCACCACCATCTCGTGGCTCCGTCGTGGCCATTCCGCAAGCAATCATGGCAGCCGCTCCCCACCGTAAGCCTGCGGGAGTCGGGGGCCCCGATGACTTTTGTAGAATCTTCAAGGCTGAGGGGACGCTTTCGAGAATGGGGCCCAAGCCGTAGCAGGCAAATGTCGGAGTTCAAATGTGTCCCAGGGCCATTTTAGTGGACCAGGCCCAAATCCGAAGAGCCGGCCGCCATTTTAAGAGTCCTGTGGCAGCCGCCTATCGCTGCACCGCAAGAGTGAGCGCAACTCAGCTGAATGGCGGATGAGGCACAGTGCAGCAAAAGCGGGCGCTAAACAACTGGATGGCGACTGAAACGCTAAAGGGCTCCCCACTGCAGCAGAGGAGCCTCCACCTGGGGAGGCGGGGGAGGCCCGTTCGTTCCGCCTCCCCCCGGGGCGCCCCACGCTGTTTTTCGGCGCAGCATTGTAGGATGGCCAGACCAGTGCGACAACTTACTGGACACCACCTGGGTGCCGTCCGGATCTCGGCGCGTTGTGCTGCCTTTGGCCTATTCGCACAACGGACCGCTACTGACTAAAAGACAAACCAAAGCAGCCCATTGTTGCTTTGAGATGGATGTTGCAGCAGGCTGCCATGTAAATAGTTGTTTAATTTTTTTTTTTTAACGTGTTTACTTTGTTGGAGCGTTGTATATATTTATAAGTTATTAAAGTGTTATATTCCTACTACTTTGTTGGAGTGCTATATATTTTTAATGTGACACATAATTGTGAAGACTTTGATGTACAAAAAGGCATCCCTGGAATCTTCCGCTTCAGGCTCGGTCCCACACACCCTTACAGTGAGAATCCCCTCCCCAATCACAATTCAGGATCGTTATCAGATAGTAGGAACGCGTGTGGTGTGACGGATCTCATGAGGTGGGGGCATTGATCTACTGTAACTCCTTTGAAGAGGGGTGATTCTTTAAAGTTGGGGCCATAAACTACATCCGCACGGCTAGGTGATAGCCTGGGACCGGCCTGGACAATCAGACACAGAGGAAGAGGAGTGTCCGAGGGTGCGGTAGTGAATAAGGTGAAAGGGAGGTGTCGGGCGGGCACAGGGTGTGATTCTCAGGGAAAAGCAGCGCAGATGGGGGAGGTTTATGGCCCATGCATGAGAGAGAGAGCGGGGGTGACCAGTGCGTGGGGGAGATGCTTGCGAGGGTGGGGAGCCATGCTGAGGATCGGCGGCGTGCAGAGAGTGGGTCTGGTCAAGGCATCTAAAATGGCTGCCGTGCACGACAAAAGTGTGGCATTGGAAAAAAAGGCAAGATGGCGCAGACAATGTTTATCAATACGGATTAATTTATAACAATTATTTTTAACAAAATATTTACTCGCAGTGACAAAATGGCAGACAACACTTCCTGATTTCCTTCGAATCGAACGTTAACAGACGTCACGCAGCCCAAAAAAAAAAAAACGCTCACGCGCAGCCGCTGGAAGACATGTATCAACATATATGAGCATCCTCAGCCACCCTCAGAAAACATAGGGGGTCAGGATACGTCTCCCGTATCCCCTTATACCCATTTCTCACATTGTTTTTCCTCCATCTTGTAATTTAATTAAAACGAAACACAAAATGGCGAATTCCCGTTTCGCGACCCGGTTCGCGAACCGGGAAGCGCTTCTACCGCGAAAAATCTAATTTTTTTTATTTGCCCCACGAGACCCTTTAATAACCCCAACATCATTCCTAGGGGGTCAAGAGGGGTCTACCTTGCCCCCTTTCATTAAATTCCCCCTTCGTTTTTCTCCTCCTCTTGTCTCTCGATCCTACCGAGAGACAAGATGGCGGCCGTTCCGGACTGTTTAGAATGTTGACAGACACCGGAGAGCCAATCAGCTTCGCTTCGCAAAGTTCCGTAACGCGAAAAGTACGCGAACCGGAGCGCTACCTGGGACGCTGTCACAGATATATCTGTTTTTTAAAACGTTATTTTCTCAAAATCCACTGGAGCACATATATTGAGACCCAGCAAAGGCACATCGGGCTAACAGTCCCTACAATTTTGCCAAGTTTCGTGAAAATCCATTCAGCCGTTCGAGCTAAAAGTGAGGCCAAACGCCCCATGGAAAAATGAATGGGAAAAACGCGTTTTGGGACCCCCCTTTTTTCTCGGCCCCCCCTTGACGAAACCCCCCAAATTTTCAGGGGCTGCTCGGAAACAAAATGTGCCATTTTCCTGAAAATTTCAGCCGATTCCGTCCACAAACGCCAAAGTTATTAGACATAGAATTTTCAAAAGTCCCATAGAGAAAAAATCCTAACTATATATACCTACTGGCGACCGCCAGTAGGTAATTTATATTCACTGAAAAAACCATAGGTTTCACACCAGTTATAGTTACCTGGAAATTTTACTGACATAAAACCATTGAAATTCCCACGTTATAGTTAGTTGGACTCACTATAACTTGCGCGCCTGCAATGCACTGCTGATGATGTCACATATTACATCACTCATGACATGGTCAGTGACATCTCTCATGACATCACTGATGACACCATCCAGTGAATGTGTGTCTTTCTGAAAAATAAATATGTTTTATATATGTATTTGTAAAGGACGATGGAAGAATAAATGGTTAAATAAGGGTGTAAATGGATGTTTTTTTTTTAAAGAATTGATTGGTTAACTGCCTTATTAAGTGTATCTTAGTGAATACATATGTTAGCGAGTAACTTTTAAATATTGTAATATATGTATCAGTGTTTCACTTTGTGTATAAGTGGCTGCATGGGTTGGTGACTGACTCACTGTTTGTATGTGTTTTGAAGACAGCATATGTGCAGGACTGTATGGGTGGATGAGTGTGTATATGTGTGTGTTAGTGAGTGAATGACTGTCTCACTAGTGTCTTTATCAATAACAAGATATGTTTTAATCTAGTATATGTGACTATTGATGTATATAAGTGAGTATATGAGAGCGTGAGAGATCGTAAGAGTTCCTGTTTAAATAAGTATGTGTTTCTATAAGTGATTGTTTAAGCGAGTAAGTATGTGTAAGTTTCCTTAGAAGTAAGGTGGTAGTGTGTGTATAGTTGTATATGCAAATAAATGGATGTTCAATAGTTTATTTGCATGTGTGTGTAACTTTTGGATCACTGTCGGTGTGTAACAGGATGTATAGGTGTATCACTTCATATGATGAGTGAGTATATGTATGAGTGACTATATAGAACTGTTGGTGAATGAGTGGATGTGTATATAGATGGTGGAATTACTGAATTGGTTGTTGTAACTGGTATAGGTATCTCCATTTTTTTGAAAATGTTAGTTTCTATTTCTGAATATGTGTTTCAAGGGTTACATTACACTGAAATGATATCTGTCACTTTCTCACAAGGATGGTGTCGTCAGCGATGTCATGAGTGATGTCACTGACCATGTCATGAGTGATGTAATATGTGACGTCATCAGCAGTGCATTGCAGGCGCGCAAGTTATAGTGAGTCCAACTAACTATAACGTGGGAATTTCAATGGTTTTATGTCAGTAAAATTTCCAGGTAACTATAACTGGTGTGAAACCTATGTTTTTTTTAGTGGATTTAATAGGTTTTTTAAATGCTAATTCCCATCTATAACTGGTGTGAAACCTATGTTTTTTTCTGTGAAGTTCAAAGGTTTTTTAAATGCTAATTCCTAACTATAAGTCTCACTTTATAAGTAAGACTGTTAGCGCTCTAGTTGTTCTTTAGAACACTCTGGGACATTCTGTCACTGGGCTATAGTTGGGCTACACCTGGCTGATATTTGGGCTACATTTGTTTTTTTTTGTCTCTGGTGGCCATCTTTGGGCTACATTGGGCTACATTTGGGCTCTAACATATATATAGCCCAATGTAGCCCAATATATATTTTTTCAAAGTTAATTTTCGAAAAAACCACTGGAGCATATATCTTGAGACATAGCAAAGGCACATTGGGCTCCCAGTCCCTACAATTTTGCCAAGTTTGGTGGAAATCCATTCAGCCGTTCGGGCTAAAAGTGAGTTTGACTGCCCTATGGAAATTAACATGGAGAAAACATGTTTTGGGGCCCCTCTTTTATCTCGGCCCCCGCTTGACGAATCCCCCCCACATTTTCAGGGAAGGAGCGGAGCGGGCCACCTACTTTGAGAAATTCGCGAAGATTCGTCCACCGGCGCCAAAGTTATTCCCAATAGAATGTTGCGGATTTCCTATGGAAAGTAGATCCTAACTATAACTACCTACTGCTTTCCTTTCACTCATGGCCGGGTGCTTTGTAGCACGGTGACGGACACCACGCGGATTCAAAATCCGAGGCTCACTGTAAAATAAAATACCAGCCCTCACAGGAACGTATTTTCCCAGATTTTATTGGGATCTCTAACACGACTAGACGCGTTTCGGCTGCCGCCTTTTTCAATAGTGGCCGGCACCGACATAAAGCAGACTTAAATATTCTCAACTGCTAAACAGAAACAAAGGACACCCAACTTTCTTCAGTCAAAGGCGTCGGCCATTTGTAAACATGCATTTGGTTTGTTAATAAAATAAGGTCATTGCAGTATGTAGGTTCACACAACAAAATCTCGCCGTGAATGTGTTACATTTCACCTACAATTATCTTGCCATGGATGGGCTTTTGTTCTCAACATTATCAATCTAACCTGTATGGAAAGTACATAACAAACCACAATTCATGAACAAAACGGTATTCTCAACCTCAATTGTTAATAGCAGTAAATTCGAATTCACACGCAGCAAATATATATACATTTATGGTTATAAAAATGCTATAAAAGAACGGCCATCTCTTCACCACTATTTAACACTTCTGGTCTTTTAGTTTGGTTGTCGATGATATGGCTCAACTCCAATCTACGTAGTTGCAGTTGCCTATCGCACTGTTGGCCACCTGGTCAATACAGAAAAAACTCAACAAGTCTCTATTACTTTGGTGTAACATCTCTAAATGCCTGGCCACCGGGTAGGTGACATCATTATTTTGAATGGCCCTGAGATGTTCCAAAATTCGTATTTTGGTTGGATGGATCGTACTTCCAATGTAACGCAAGCCACACGGACAGCTATATACATATATATATATATATTCAAACAAGCACCACATAGAATTTTCCCTTCGATATCGCCGGAAAAAATGCGGAAAGCACGGACTCCAAATTGCATTAGTTCTTTTTATTGATTCTTCATCAAGGTTAGTTTCATCGGCAGCAAACAGCCACTCGACGCGTTTCGGGAGGATTCCCTTTGTCACGGGTCTAAGGATGTGTGCATACATTGGGTATTTAAATAAACATGTGACTCTCGAGTGATAGACATAAAGAAAACATATACATTTGAAGTAGAGATGTAAACATGCAGGATTTCTCAGCGCACATCGCGCATATTCAATTATCACTCGTGGTTTAGATCTGGTATAATTCCGTTCAGCCGTTCGAGCTGTAGCCTTGTCAGAATGTCCCTATGGAAATTAACATGGGGAAAACACATTTTGGGACCCCCCTTTTTTCTCGGCCCCCGCTTGACGAATCCCCCCGAGACTTTCAGGGAAGGAGCGGAGCGCAGCGAGGCAAATTTAAGGAAAGTTACAGGCAGATCCCTCAATCGGCGCCAAAGTTATTCCCAATAGAATGTTCGGAATTTCCTATGGTAACTAGGTCCTAACTATATATACCTACTGGCGACCGCCAGTAGGTAATATATATATATATATATATATATATATATATATATATATATATATATATATATATACATATACATATATATATATACATATACATATATATTGAGAAGCAATGCGCCTAGCGATTTTGGGAGGGCTCACCACGCACATCCAGACCCTCGGGACCTTTATTTGCTTCCGAAGACCTCGCAGCCTCCCTCCACATTGATTAAAAAGAAGTCTGGCGCATTTCGGGGCAGACACACCTCTTCCTCATGGACGTTTTCACAGGGGCACAGTCAACTCACCATGGTGATTTAAATATGTTTTATTTAAATCAAGTCCGCCCTTAGTGGGTGTGGCTCACGAAGCTGTGTTGCCAGGAATGCTGGTAACTGCAGTCATAAGGTGAGTTTGTTAGTAGTCCTTAAGTAGGTTGTGCTCCTCTGTGTTGTTTGTGTCATCTTGATTTCATTCCTTAAGGAGGAGGTTGGGGGGCAGGCTCCGAGGTTATGATTTCATCGTGATGTGTCGTGCTGGCATGCAAAGATAGGTATCCTCACCACAGTCCTCACCAGGTGCAGCATTTCTGACATTTAATTTAAAAAGGAACAAAATGAGGGGGTTTATTTTCCCATAGAAAGTATGATTAGTGCTGCAGAAAGAAAAATTAGGGCACACTTTGAGTGACTTCTCAAATCCTCTTCTATTTCATTACAAAAAATTCTGACATGCAGACTGAAACATGTACTTTCAAAACCAGCAGCATACTTCTCTGGTGAGCTGTAGCTTTACTACAGTGCTCTAATGACCAACTAGAGTGCTAACATTCAGAATTTATGGCAAATGTGTGACACATCTGAATGCCTTCTTGATGGAACCAAAGTAAAACACAAAATAAAACACTAAAAGTATTCCCTACTGAGGAGACTGTAGTAAATGAGGAAATTAGGAAACTTCATAACAAATAAGTCTCCCAAGATGGCTGCCAGAGACAAAAGAGCCCAAATGTAGCACAAATATCACCCAGATGTAGCCCAAGTATAGCCCAATGACAGAATGTCCCAGAGTGTTCTAAAGAACAACTAAAGCGCTAACAGTCTTACTTATGAAAAAATTATGGAACACCTGAAGCCCTCTTGATTGGAATAAAGTGGTAACACTTAAAGCATTTAATTTGCAAAGGAACAAAATAAGGGGCTATATTTTGCCATAGAAAGTATGATTAGTGCTGCCGAAAGATTTTGCTTCTCAAATCCTCTTCTATTTCATTAAAAAATTCTAACATGCAGACTGAAACATGCACTTTGAATACCAGCAGCAGACTTCCCTGGTGAGCAGTAGCTTTACTAAGGTGATCTAATGAGCAACTAGAGTGCTAACATTCAGAATTTATGGCAAATGTGTGACACATCTGAATACCCTCTTGATGAAACCAAAGTAAACAAGCATTGAAAATGCAATAGGTCTCACCCTTGGTTAAGTTAAAGCAATTCTGTTTGTAATTAGGTGGATTTTTAGCTCCGCTTTTATTAGTGTTTTCTCAAACTTTCATGTACATAACATGCATATGTATGCATATATGTATATGTATGCATTCATTTATATTTGTATTTATATAGATATTCAGATTATATATATGTTTATATATGTATGCATATATGTACGCATACATATATATAAATGCATATATATGTGCATATGTGTACGTGTAGAGAGAGGTAGAGAAAGGAGAGAGGCTAGAGGTGTAGAGGTAGAGGTGTAGATGTAGAGAGTTAGAGGTAGAGAGGTAGAGAGGAGTAGAGAGCGAGGGGTAGAGAGAGGTAGAGTAGAGAGTGAGTAATAGAGAGTAGAGAGTGAGTAGTAGAGAGTAGGAGAGAGTAGTAGAGTGAGTAGTAGAGAGTGAGTAGTAGAGAGTGAGTAGTAGAATGAGTAGTAGAGAGTAAGAAGTAGAGAGTGAGTAGTAGAGAGTAGTAGAGAGTGAGTAGCAGAGATAGAGTAGTAGTAGAGTGAGTAGTAGAGAGTGAGTAGTAGACAGTAGTCGAGAGTAAGTAGTAGAGAGTGAGTTGTAGAGAGTAGTGGAGTAGTAGAGAGTGAGTAGTAGAGAGTAGTAGAGAGTGAGTGGAGAGTGAGTAATAGAGTGAGTAGTAGAGAGTAGTAGAGAATAAGTAGTAGAGATCAAGTAGGAGTGTGTAGTAGAGAGTGAGTGGTAGAGAGTGAGTAGTAGAGGGAGTGAGTAGTAGAGTGAATAGTAGAGAGTGAGTATTGGAGAGTAGTCGGGAGTAAGTAGTAGAGAGTGAGTAGTAGAGAGTAGTGGAGTAGTAGAGAGTGAGTAGTAGAGAGTAGTAGAGAATGAGTAGTAGAGATCAAGTAGGAGTGTGTAGTAGAGAGTAGTAGAGAGTGAGTAGTAGAGAGTGAGTGGTAGAGAGTAGTAGAGTGAGTAGTAGAGTGAGTAGTAGAGAGACTAGTAGACAGTGAGAAGTAGAGAGTAGTGGAGAGTGAGTAGTAGAGAGTGAGTAGTAGAGAGAGTAGTTTAGAGTGAGTAGTAGAGTGAGTAGTAGAGAGTGAGTATTAGAGAGAGAGTAGTAGAGATTGAGTATTAGAGAGTAGTAGAGAGTAACTAGAAGAAAGTGAGTAGTAGAATGAGTCGTAGAGAGTAGTAGAGAGTGAGTAGTAGAGAGAGAATAGTAGAGAGTGAGTAGTAGAGTGAGTAGTAGAGAGTGAGTAGTAGACAGTGAGTAGAGAGAGAGTAGCAGAGAGAGTAGTAGATAGTGAGTAGTAGAGAGAAGCAGTAGAGTGAGTAGTAGAGAGTGATTAGTAGAGTAAGTAGCAGCGAGAGAGTAGTAGAGAGTGAGTAGTAGAGAGTAGTAGAGAGTGAGTAGTAGAGTGAGTAGTAGAGAGTGAGTAGTAGAGAGTAGTCAGAGTAAGTAGTAGAGAGTGAGTAGTAGAGAGAGAGTAGTAGAAAGTGAGTAGTAGAGAGTAGTGGAGTAGTAGAGAGTGAGTAGTGGAGAGTGAGCGTAGAGTGAGTAGTAGAGAGTAGTAGAGAATGAGTAGTAGAGATCAAGAAGGAGTGTGTAGTAGAGAGTGAGTAGTAGAGAGTAGTAGAGAGTGAGTAGTAGGGAGAGTAGTAGAGAGTGAGTAGTAGAGAGCAAGTAGAGAGTGAATAGTAGAGAGTGAGTAGTAGAGAGAGTAGTAGAGAGGAGGAAAAAGAGAGTAGTAGAGAGGGAGTAGTAGAGAGTGACTGGTAGAGAGTAGTAGAGTGAGTAGTAGAGAGTGAGTAGTAGAGAGAGTAGTAGACAGTAAGAAGTATTAGTAGTGGAGAGTAGTAGAGAGTGAGTAGTAAAATTAGTAGTAGAGAGTAGTAGAGAGTGAGTAGCAGAGAGAGTGTAGTACAGAGTGAGTAGTAGAGTGAGTAGTAGAGAAAGACTAGTTTAGAGTGGCTAGTAGAGAGTGAGTAGTAGAGAGAGAGTAGAAGAGAGTGAGTAGTAGAGAATAGTAGAGTGAGTAGTAGAGAGTGAGTAGTAGAGAGTAGTAGAGAGAGAATAGTAGAGATTGAGTAGCAGGGAGTAGAGTGAGTAGTAGAGAGTAGCAGAGAGTGAGTAGAAGAGAGTAGCAGAGAGAGAGAGAGTAGTAGAGAGTAAGTAGTAGGGAGTGAGTAGTAGAGTGAGTAGTAGAGAGTAGTAGAGAGTGAGTAGTATAGAGTAGTAGAGAGTGAGTAGTAGAGAGAGTAGTAGAGTGTGAGTAGTAGAGAGCAGTTGAGGGTAAGTAGTAGAGAGTGAGTACTAGAGAGAGAGTAATGGAGTAGTAGGGAGTGAGTAGTAGAGAATAGTGGGGTAGTAGAGATTGAGTAGTAGAGAGGAGTAGAGAGTGAGTAGAGAGTGAGTAGTAGAGAGTAGTAGAGAGTGCGTAGTAGAGAGTGAGTAGTAGAGAGTGAGTAGAAGAGAGTGAGTAGTAGAGTAGTAGAGTGAGTAGTAGAATGAGTAGTAGAGAGTAAGTAGTAGAGAGTGAGTAGTAGAGAGTAGTAGAGAGTGAGTAGCAGAGAGAGAGTAGTAGTAGAGTGAGTAGTAGAGAGTGAGTAGTAGACAGTAGTCGAGAGTAAGTAGTAGAGAGTGAGTTGTAGAGAGTAGTGGAGTAGTAGAGAGTGAGTAGTAGAGAATAAGTAGTAGAGATCAAGTAGGAGTGTGTAGTAGAGAGTGAGTGGTAGAGAGTGAGTAGTAGAGGGAGTGAGTAGTAGAGTGAGTAGTAGAGAGTGAGTATTAGAGAGTAGTCGAGAGTAAGTAGTAGAAAGTGAGTAGTAGAGAGTAGTGGAGTAGTAGAGAGTGAGTAGTAGAGAGTAGTAGAGAATGAGTAGTAGAGATCAAGTAGGAGTGTGTAGTAGAGAGTAGTAGAGAGTGAGTAGTAGAGAGTGAGTGGTAGAGAGTAGTAGAGTGAGTAGTAGAGTGAGTAGTAGAGAGACTAGTAGAGAGTGAGAAGTAGAGAGTAGTGGAGAGTGAGTAGTAGAGAGTGAGTAGGAGAGAGTGAGTAGTAGAGTGAGTAGTAGAGAGTGAGTATTAGAGAGAGAGTAGTAGAGATTGAGTATTACAGAGTAGTAGAGAGTAACTAGAATAGAGTGAGTAGTAGAATGAGTCGTAGAGAGTAGTAGAGAGTGAGTAGTAGAGAGAATGGTAGAGAGTGAGTAGTAGAGAGTAGTAGAGAGTGAGTAGTAGACAGTGAGTAGAGAGAGAGTAGTAGAGAGAGTAGTAGACAGTGAGTAGTAGAGAGAAGCAGTAGAGTGAGTAGTAGAGAGTGATTAGTAGAGTGAGTAGCAGAGAGAGAGTAGTAGAGAGTGAGTAGTAGAGAGTGAGTAGTAGAGAGTAGTCAGAGTAAGTAGTAGAGAGTGAGTAGTAGAGAGAGAGTAGTAGAAAGTGAGTAGTAGAGAGTAGTGGAGTAGTAGAGAGTGAGTAGTAGAGAGTGAGCGGAGAGTGAGCGGAGAGTGAGTAATAGAGTGAGTAGTAGAGAGTAGTAGAGAATGAGTAGTAGAGATCAAGAAGGAGTGTGTAGTAGAGAGTGAGTAGTAGAGAGTAGTAGAGAGTGAGTAGTAGAGAGAGTAGTAGAGAGTGAGTAGTAGAGAGCAAGTAGAGAGTGAATAGTAGAGTGAGTAGTAGAGAGAGTAGTAGAGAGGAGGAAAAAGAGAGTAGTAGAGAGGGAGTAGTAGAGAGTGACTGGTAGAGAGTAGTAGAGCGAGTAGTAGAGAGTGAGTAGTAGAGAGAGTAGTAGAGAGTAAGAAGTAAAGAGTAGTGGAGAGTAGTAGAGAGTGAGTAGTAAAATTAGTAGTAGAGAGTAGTAGAGAGTGAGTAGTAGAAAGTGAGTAGCAGAGAGAGTGTAGTACAGAGTGAGTAGTAGAGTGAGTAGTAGAGAGAGACTAGTTTAGAGTGGGTAGTAGAGAGTGAGTAGTAGAGAGAGAGTAGAAGAGAGTGAGTAGAGTGAGTAGTAGAGAGTGAGTAGTAGAGAGTAGTAGAGAGAGAATAGTAGAGATTGAGTAGCAGGGAGTAGAGTGAGTAGTAGAGAGTAGCAGAGAGTGAGTAGAAGAGAGTAGCAGAGAGAGAGTAGTAGAGAGTAAGTAGTAGGGAGTGAGTAGTAGAGTGAGTAGTAGAGAGTAGTAGAGAGTGAGTAGTATAGAGTAGTAGAGAGTGAGTAGTAGAGAGAGTAGTAGAGTGTGAGTAGTAGAGAGCAGTCAAGGGTAAGTAGTAGAGAGTGAGTACTAGAGAGAGAGTAGTGGAGTAGTAGGGAGTGAGTAGTAGAGAATAGTGGAGTAGTAGAGAATGAGTAGTAGAGAGTGTGTAATAGAGAGTGTGTAATAGAGAGTGTGTAATAGAGAGTGAGTAGTAGAGAGTGAGTAGTAGAGAGAGTAGTAGAGAGTGAGTAGTAGAGAGTAGTAGAGAGTGCGTAGTAGAGAGTGAGTAGTAGAGAGTAGTCAAGAGTAAGTAGTAGAGAGTGAGTAGTAGAGAGAGAGTAGTAGAGAGTAGTGGAGTAGTAATGGTAAAATTGTAATGTAGTTTCTTATATAGCGCACGTATCACCACAAAGGGTATCTCGGCGCTTGCTTTGGGAACCCGTCCTGGTTTTTCCCTGTGGGATAGCCCAGCTGGGCACCCCCAAGGTGAAAGCCAGGCATCCCGCCGCGGGGGCCGTAGTGGAGATTGAGCAAGCTATTGCCCAGAGTTGCAGAGCGTGAACCCCTGATTCAAGTAGGCACCGAAGCGAGAATTATCAGGTCCGTGGACATTTGGGCTCCAAACCCTACCGCGTCGGGAATTGAACCCTGGTCCCGGGCCGACCTCTGCTTCTGGGTCTGCCTCCTCTAACCGGTGAGCCACACTTCTCCACTAGTAGTAGAGTAGAGAGTAGAGTAGTAGAGAGAGTAGCAGAGTGAGTAGAAGAGAGTAATAGAGAGTGAGTAGAAGAGAGTGAGTGGTGGAGAGTAGTAGAGAGTGAGTAGTAGAGAGTAGTAGAGAGTGAGTAGTAGAGAGAGAGTAGTAGAGAGTGAGTAGTAGAGAGTAGTGGAGTAGTAGAGTGAGTAGTAGAAAGTAGTAGAGAGTGAGTAATAGAGTGGGTAGTAGAGTGTAGTAGAGAAGGAGTAGTAGAGATCAAGTAAGAGTGTGTAGTAGAGAATGAGTAGTAGAGAGAGTAGTGGAGAGTGAGTAGTAGAGAGTAGTAGAGAGCCAGTAGAGAGTGAGTAGAAGAGAGTGAGTAGTAGAGAATAGTAGAGAGTGAGTAGTAGAGAGTGAGCAGTAGTGAGTAGTATAGAGTAAGTAGTAGAGAGAGTAGTAGAGTGGGTAGAAGAGAGTTAGTAGCAGAGAGAGAGAGAATAGTTGGGTGAGTAGTAGAGAGTAGAGTAGTAGAGAGTGAGTAATAGAGAGTAGTAGAGTAGTCGAGAGTAAGTAGTAGAGAGTGAGTAGTAGAGAGAGAGAGTAGTAGAAAGTAGTAGAGTAGTAGAGAGTGAGTAGTAGAGAATAGTAGAGTAGTAGAGAGTGAGTAGTAGAAAGTAGTAGAGAGTGAGTAGTAGACAGTAGTAGAGAATGAATAGTACAGATCAAGTAGTAGAGAGTGTGTAGTAGAGAGTAGTAGAGAGAGAGTAGAGAGTAGTAGAGAATGAGTAGTAGAGATCAAGTAGTAGAGAGTGAGTACAAGAGAGTGAGTAGTAGAGAGAGTAGCAGAGAGTGAGTAGTAGAGCTGAGTAGTAGAGAGTGAGTAGTAGAGAGTAGTAGAGAGTGAGTAGTAGAGAGAGAGAGTAGTAGAGAGTGAGTAGTAGAGA
Source organism: Lissotriton vulgaris (assembly GCF_964263255.1). Lineage (NCBI taxonomy): Eukaryota > Metazoa > Chordata > Amphibia > Caudata > Salamandridae > Lissotriton > Lissotriton vulgaris. The sequence goes on along the minus strand of NC_141685.1, from coordinate 436,475,078 downwards.
GTAGTGGAGTAGTAGTGAGTAGTAAAGAGTAGTAGAGAGTGAGTAATAGAGTGGGTAGTAGAGTGTAGTAGAGAATGAGTAGTAGAGATAAAGTAAGAGTGTGTAGTAGAGAGTGAGTAGTAGAGAGAGTAGTGGAGAGTGAGTAGTAGAGAGTAGTAGAGAGCAAGTAGAGAGTGAGTAGTAGAGAGAGTAGTAGAGAGTGAGTAGAAGAGAGTAGTAGAGAGAGACGGTAGAGAGTAGTAGAGAGTGAGTAGTAGAAAGAGTAGTAGAGAGTGAGTAGTAGAGAGAGTAGTAGAGAGTAAGAAGAAGAGAGTAGTGGAGAGTAGTAGAGAGTGAGTAGTAGAGTGAATAGCAGAGAGAGTGTAGTAGAGAGTGAGTAATAGAGTGAGAGTAGTAGAGAGTGAGTAGTAGAGATTAGTAGAGAGTGACTCATAGAGAAAGAGTGGTAGAGAGTGAGTAGTAGAGAATATTAGAGTGAGTAGTAGAATGAGTAGTGGAGAGTAGTAGAGAGTGAGTAGCAGATAGTAAAGTGAGTAGAAGAGAGTAGTAGAGAGAGTAGCAGAGTGAGTAGAAGAGAGTAATAGAGAGTAGAAAAGAGTGAGTGGTGGAGAGTAGTAGAGAGGGAGTAGTAGAGAGTAGTAGAGAGAGAGTAGTAAAGAGTGAGTAGTAGAGAGTAGTAGAGAGTGAGTAATAGAGTGGGTAGTAGAGTGTAGTAGAGAATGAGTAGTAGAGATCAAGTAAGAGTGTGTAGTAGAGAGTGAGTAGTAGAGAGAGTAGTGGAGAGTGAGTAGTAGAGAGTAGTAGAGAGCCAGTAGAGAGTGAGTAGTAGAGAGTAGTAGAGAGAGTAGTAGAGAGTGAGTAGAAGAGAGTAGTAGAGAGTGAGTAGTAGAGAATGACTGGTAGAGAGTAGTAGAGAGTGAGTAGTAGAAAGAGTAGTAGAGAGTGAGTAGTAGAGAGAGTAGTAGAGAGTAAGTTGTAGAGAGTAGTGGAGAGTAGTAGAGAGTGAGTAGTATAATGAGAAGTAGAGTGAGTAGTAGAGTGAGTAGCAGAGAGAGTGTAGTAGAGACTGAGTAGTAGAGGGAGAGTAGTTTAGAGTGAGTAGTAGAGAGTGAGTAGTAGAGAGAGAGTAGTAGAGAGTGAGTAGTAGAGATTAGTAGAGAGTGAGTAGTAGAGAAAGAGTAGTAGAGAGTGAGTAGTAGAGAATATGAGTAGTGGAAAGTAGTAGAGAGTGAGTAGCAGAGAGTAAAGTGAGTAGAAGATAGTAGTAGAGAGAGTAGCATAGTGAGTAGAAGAGAGTAGTAGAAAGTGAGTAGAAGAGAGTGAGTGGTGGAGAGTAGTAGAGAGTGAGTAGTAGAATGAGTAGCAGAGAGTGAGCAGTAGAGAGTATTAGAGTAAGTAGTAGAGAGTGAGTAGTAGAGAGTAGTAGAGTGGGTAGTAGAGAGTGAGTAGCAGAGAGAGAGTAGTAGAGAGAGAGTAGTAGAGTATTATAGAGTGAGTAGTAGAGAGCAAGTAGTAGATAATAGTGGAGTAGTAGAGAGTGAGTAGTAGAGAGTAGTAGAGAGTGAGTAGTAGAGAGCAGTGGAGAATGAGTAGTAGAGATCAAGTAGTAGAGAGTGAGTCGTAGTGAGAGAGTAGTAGAGAGTGAGTAGTAGAGAGTAGTGGAGAGTAGTAGATAGTGAGTAGTAGAGTGAATAGTAGAGATCAAGTAGTAGGGGGTGTGTAGTAGAGAGTGAGTAGTGGAGAGAGTCGTAGAGAGTGAGTAGTAGAGAGCGAGTAGTAGAGTAGTAGAGAGTAGTAGAGAGTGAGTAGGAGAGAGTAGTAGAGAGTGAGTGGTAGAGAGTAGTACAGAATGAGAAGTAGAGTAGTGGGGAGTGAGTAGTAGAGAGAGTAGTAGAGAGTAGTAGGGAGTGAGTGGTAGAGAGTGAGTAGTGGAGAGTGAGTGGTAGAGTGAGTAGTAGAGAGTGAGTGGTAGAGAGTATTAGAAAGTTAGTAGTAGATGGAGGGTAGTAGAGAGGTAGTAGTAGTCAGTAGTAGAGAGTAGAAGAGAAGTAAAGAGTGAGTAGTAGAGAGTGAGTTGTAGAGAGTAGGAGAGAGTGAGTAGTAGAGAGTAGTCAGTCAGTGTCAGTTAGTCAGTGTCAGTCAGTCAGTGTCAGTCAGTCTGTGTCAGTCAGTGTCGGTCAGTCAGTTTCGGTCAGTCAGTTTCGGTCAGTCAGTGTCGGTCAGTCAGTGTCGGTCAGTCAGTGTCAGTCAATCAGTGTCAGTCAGTGTCAATCAGTCAGTGTCAGCTAGAGCAGCTCTGCTGACCTGGTTCTCTCCCTCTAAAGCAGCTCTGCTGACATGGTTTCTCTGCCTCTACAGCAGGTCTTCTGACCTGGTTCTCTGGCTCTAGAGCAGCTCTGCTGACCTAGTTCTTAGACTACAGAGCAGCTCTGCTGGCCCGTTTTTATGGCTCTAAATCAGTTCTGCTGACATGGTTCTATGGCTCTAGAGCAGCTCTGCTGACCTGGTTCTCTCCCTCTAGAGCAGCTCTGTTGACCTGGTTCTTTCCCTCTAAAGCAGCTCTACTGACCCGGTTTCTCTGTCTCTACAGCAGCCCTGCTGACCTGGTTCTCTGGCTCGAGAGCAGCTCTGCTGACCTGGTTCTTAGGCTCTAGAGCAGCTCTGCTGGCCTAGTTCTCTGATTCTAGAGCAGCTCTGCTGACCTGGTGCTCTGGCTCTACAGCAGCTCTGCTGACCTGTTTCTTAGGCTCTAGAGTAGCTCTGATGACCTGGTTTCTCTGCTTCTACAGCAGGTCTGCTGACCTGGTTCTCTGGCTGTGGAGCAGCTCTGCTGACCTAGTTCTTAGGCTATAGAGCAGCTCTGCTGATACGTTTCAATGGCTCTAAATCAGTTCTGTTGACAGGGTTCTCTGGCTCTAGAGCAGCTCTGCTGACCTGGTTCTCTTCCTGTAGAGTAACTCTGCTGACCTAGTTCTCTCCCTCGAAAGCAGCTCTACCGACCCTGTTTCTCTGGCTCTACAGCAGCTCTGCTGACCTGGTTCCCTGGCTCTAGAGCAACTCTGCTGACCTGGTTCTTAGGCTCTAGAGCAGCTCTGCTGACCTGGTTCTCTGGCTCTAAAGCAGCTCTGCTGACCTGCTTCCATGGCTCTAAAGCAGATCTGCTGACGTGGTTTTCTGGCTCTAGAGCAGCTCTGCTGACCTGGTTCTCTGGCTCTAACCAGCTCAGCTGACCGGGTTCTCTCGCTCTAAAGCCGCTCTGCTGACCTGGTTCTCTCCCTCTACAGCAGCTCTGCGGACCTGGTTTCTCTGGCTCTACAGCAGCTCTGCTGGCCTGGTTCAATGGCTCAAGAGCAGCTCTGCTGACCTAGTTCTTAGGCTCTAGAGCAGCTCTGCTTACCTGGTTTTCTGGCTATACAACAGCTCTCCTGACATGGTTCTCTGGCTCTAAAGCAGCTCTGCTGACCCAGTTCTATGGCTCTAAAGCAGTTCTGCTGACCTGGTTCTCTGGCTGTAGAGCAGCTCTGCTGACCTGGTCCCTTGGCTCTGAAGCAGCTCTGGTGACCTTGTTCTCTCCCACTGAAGCAGCTCGGCTGACCTGGTTCTCTAGCTCTAAAGCAGCTCTACTGACCTGGTTCTCTGGCTCTGGATCAGCTCTGCTGACCTGGTTCTCTCCCTCTAAATCAACTCTGCTGACCTGGTTCTCTGCCTCTACAGCACCTCTACTGACATGGTTCTGTGGCTCTAAAGCAGCTCTGCTGACCTGGTTCTCTACCTCTAAAGAGCACTGCTGACCTGGTTCCCTCCCTCTAAAGCAGCTCTGCTGACCTGGTTTCTCTGGCTCTACAGCAGCTCTGCTGACCTGGTTCTCAGTCTCTAGAGCAGCTCTGATGACATCGTTCTCTGGCTCTAAAGCAGCTCTGCTGGCCTGGTTCTCTGGCTCTAAAGCAGCCCTGCTGACCTGGTTCTCTCCCTCTAAAGCAGCTCTGCTGACCTGGTTTTTCTGACTCTACAGCAGCTCTGCTGACCTGGTTCTCTGGCTCTAAAGTAGCTTTGCTGACCCGGTTCTATGGCTCTAAAGCACTTCTGCTAACCTGGTTCTCTGGCTCTAGAGCAGCTCTGCTGACCTGGCTCCTTGGCCCTAAAGCAGCTCTGCTGACCTGGTTCTCTCCCTCTAAAGCAGCTCAGCTGACCTGGTTTCTCTGGCTCTACAGCTGACCTGGTTCTCTGGCTATACAACAACTCTGCTGACCAGGTTCTCTGGCTCTAAAGCAGCTCTGCTGACCCAGTTCTATGGCTCTAAATCAGTTCTGCTGACCAGGTTCTCTGGCTCTAAAGCAGTTCTGCTGACCAGGTTCTCTGGCTCTAGAGCAGCTCTGCTGACCTGGTCCCTTGGCTCTAAAGCAGCTATGCTGACATGGTTCTCTCCCACAAAAGCAGCTCTGCGGACCTGGTTCTATGACTCTAAAGCAGCTCTACTGACCTGGTCCTCCGGCTCTAAAGCAGCTCTGCTGACCTGGTTCTCTCCCTCTCAATCAGCTCTGCTGACCTGGTTCTCTAAGTCTAGAGCAACTCTGCTGACCTGGTTCTATGGCTCTAAAGCAGCTCTGCTGACCTGGTTCTCTCCCTTTAAAGAGCTCTGCTGAACTGGTTTTCTGGCACTAAAACATTTCTGCTGACCTGGTTCCCTCCCTCTAAAGCAGCTCTGCTGACCTGGTTCTCTGGCTGTACAGCAGCTCTGCTGACCTGGGTCTCTGGCTCTACAAAGGCTCTACTGACCTGGCTCTCAGGCTCTAGAGCAGCTCTGCTAACCTGGTTCTCTGGCTCTAAAGCAGCTCTGCTGACCTGGTTCTATGCTCTAAAGCAGCTCTGCTGACCTGGTTCCCTGGCTCTGGAGCAGCTCCGCTGACCTGGTTCTCTCCCTGTAAATCAGCTCTCCTGACCTGGTTCTCTGCCGCCAGAGCAGCTCTCCTGATGTGGTTCTGTGGCTCTAAAGCAGCTCTGCTGACCTGCTTCTCTACCTCTAAAGAGCTCTGCTGACCTGGTTTCCTCCCTCTAAATCAGCTCAGGTGACCTGGTTTCTCTGGCCCTACAGCAGCTCTGCTGACCTGGTTCTCTGGCTCTAAAGCAGCTCTGCTGACCTGCTTCCATGGCTCTAAAGCAGATCTGCTGACGTGGTTTTCTGGCTCTAGAGCAGCTCTGCTGACCTGGTTCTCTGGCTCTAACCAGCTCAGCTGACCGGGTTCTCTCGCTCTAAAGCCGCTCTGCTGACCTGGTTCTCTCCCTCTACAGCAGCTCTGCGGACCTGGTTTCTCTGGCTCTACAGCAGCTCTGCTGGCCTGGTTCAATGGCTCAAGAGCAGCTCTGCTGACCTAGTTCTTAGGCTCTAGAGCAGCTCTGCTTACCTGGTTTTCTGGCTATACAACAGCTCTCCTGACATGGTTCTCTGGCTCTAAAGCAGCTCTGCTGACCCAGTTCTATGGCTCTAAAGCAGTTCTGCTGACCTGGTTCTCTGGCTGTAGAGCAGCTCTGCTGACCTGGTCCCTTGGCTCTGAAGCAGCTCTGGTGACCTTGTTCTCTCCCACTGAAGCAGCTCGGCTGACCTGGTTCTCTAGCTCTAAAGCAGCTCTACTGACCTGGTTCTCTGGCTCTGGATCAGCTCTGCTGACCTGGTTCTCTCCCTCTAAATCAACTCTGCTGACCTGGTTCTCTGCCTCTACAGCACCTCTACTGACATGGTTCTGTGGCTCTAAAGCAGCTCTGCTGACCTGGTTCTCTACCTCTAAAGAGCACTGCTGACCTGGTTCCCTCCCTCTAAAGCAGCTCTGCTGACCTGGTTTCTCTGGCTCTACAGCAGCTCTGCTGACCTGGTTCTCAGTCTCTAGAGCAGCTCTGATGACATCGTTCTCTGGCTCTAAAGCAGCTCTGCTGGCCTGGTTCTCTGGCTCTAAAGCAGCCCTGCTGACCTGGTTCTCTCCCTCTAAAGCAGCTCTGCTGACCTGGTTTTTCTGACTCTACAGCAGCTCTGCTGACCTGGTTCTCTGGCTCTAAAGTAGCTTTGCTGACCCGGTTCTATGGCTCTAAAGCACTTCTGCTAACCTGGTTCTCTGGCTCTAGAGCAGCTCTGCTGACCTGGCTCCTTGGCCCTAAAGCAGCTCTGCTGACCTGGTTCTCTCCCTCTAAAGCAGCTCAGCTGACCTGGTTTCTCTGGCTCTACAGCTGACCTGGTTCTCTGGCTATACAACAACTCTGCTGACCAGGTTCTCTGGCTCTAAAGCAGCTCTGCTGACCCAGTTCTATGGCTCTAAATCAGTTCTGCTGACCAGGTTCTCTGGCTCTAAAGCAGTTCTGCTGACCAGGTTCTCTGGCTCTAGAGCAGCTCTGCTGACCTGGTCCCTTGGCTCTAAAGCAGCTCTGCTGACATGGTTCTCTCCCACAAAAGCAGCTCTGCGGACCTGGTTCTATGACTCTAAAGCAGCTCTACTGACCTGGTCCTCCGGCTCTAAAGCAGCTCTGCTGACCTGGTTCTCTCCCTCTCAATCAGCTCTGCTGACCTGGTTCTCTAAGTCTAGAGCAACTCTGCTGACCTGGTTCTATGGCTCTAAAGCAGCTCTGCTGACCTGGTTCTCTCCCTTTAAAGAGCTCTGCTGAACTGGTTTTCTGGCACTAAAACATTTCTGCTGACCTGGTTCCCTCCCTCTAAAGCAGCTCTGCTGACCTGGTTCTCTGGCTGTACAGCAGCTCTGCTGACCTGGGTCTCTGGCTCTACAAAGGCTCTACTGACCTGGCTCTCAGGCTCTAGAGCAGCTCTGCTAACCTGGTTCTCTGGCTCTAAAGCAGCTCTGCTGACCTGGTTCTATGCTCTAAAGCAGCTCTGCTGACCTGGTTCCCTGGCTCTGGAGCAGCTCCGCTGACCTGGTTCTCTCCCTGTAAATCAGCTCTCCTGACCTGGTTCTCTGCCGCCAGAGCAGCTCTCCTGATGTGGTTCTGTGGCTCTAAAGCAGCTCTGCTGACCTGCTTCTCTACCTCTAAAGAGCTCTGCTGACCTGGTTTCCTCCCTCTAAATCAGCTCAGGTGACCTGGTTTCTCTGGCCCTACAGCAGCTCTGCTGACCTGGTTCTCGGTCTCTAGAGCAGCTCTGCTGACCTGGGCCTAAGGCTCTAGAGCAGCTCTGCTGACCTGATTCTCTGGCTCTAAAGCAGCTCTGCTGACCATGTTTCTCTGGCTTTACAACAGCTCTGCTGACCTGGTTCTATGGCTCTAAAGCAGTTCTGCTGACCTGGTTCTCTGGCTCTACATCAGCTCTGCTGACCTGGTTCTCTGGCTCTAAAGCAGATCTGCTGACCTTGTTCTCTGACTCTTGAGCAGCTCAGTTGACCTGGTTCCTAGGCTCTAGAGCAGCTCTGCTGATCTGGTTATCCGGCTCTAATGCATCTCTGCTGACCTGGGTCAATGGCTCTAAAGCAGGTCTGCTGACTTGGTTTTCTGGTTCTAAAGCAGCTCTGCTGACCTGGTTTTTCTGGCTCTACAGCAACCCGGCTGACCTGGTTCTCTGGCTCTAAAGCAGCTCTGCTGACCCGGTTCTATGGCTCTTAAGCACTTCTGCTGACCTGGTTCTCTGGCTCTAAAGCAGCTCTGCTGACCTGGTCCCTGGATCTAAAGCAGCTCTGCTGACCTGGTTCTCTCCCTCTAAAGCAGCTCTGCTGACCTGGTTTCTCTGGCTTTACAGCAGCTCTGCTGACCTGGTTCTCTGGCTCTAGAGCAGCTCTGCTGACCTGGTTCCTAGGCTCTAGAGCAGCTCTGCTGACCTGGTTCCTAGGCTCTAGAGCAGCTCTGCTGTCCTGGTCCCTTGGCTCTAAAGCAGCTCTGCTGACCTGGTTGTCTTCCTCTAAAGCAGCTCTGCTAACCTGGTTTCTCTGGCTCTACAGCAGCTCTGCTGACCTGGTTCTCTGGCTCTAGAGCAGCCCTGCTGACCTGGTTCTTAGGCTTTAGAGCAGCTCTCCTGACCTGGTGCTCTGGCTCTAAAGCAGCTCTGCTGACCTGGTTCTATGCCTCTAAAGCAGCTCTGCTGACCTGATTCTCTGGCCCTAGAGCAACTCTGCTAACCTGGTTCTCTGGCTCTAAGGTAGCTGTGCTGACCTGGTACTCTCCCTCTAAAGCAGCTCTGCTGACCTGGTTCTCTACCTCTAGAGCAGCTCTGCTGACCTGGTTCTATGGCTCTAAAGCAGTTCTGCTGACCTGGTTCCCTCCCTCTATAGCAGCTCTGCTTACCGGGTTCTCTGGCTGTACAGCAGCTCTGCTGACCTGGAATTCTCTGCCTCTATAACGGCTCTACCGACCTAGTTCTCTGGCTCTAATGCAGCTCTGCTGACCTGGTTCTCTGGCTCTAGAGCAGGTCTGCTGACCTGGTTCTTAGGCTCTATAGCAGCTCTGCTGACCTGGTTCTATGGCTCTAAAGCAGCTCTGCTGACCTGGTTCTCTCCCTCTCAATCAGCTCTGCTGACCTGGTTCTCTACCTCTAGAGCAGCTCTGCTGGTTTGGTTTTATGGCTCTAGAGCGGCTCTGCTGGCCTGGTTCTCTGGCTCTAAAGCAGCTCTGCTGACCTGGTTCTCTGGCTCTAGAGCAGCTCTGCTGACCTGGTCCCTTGGCTCTAAAGCAGCTCTGCTGACCTGGTTCTCTCCGTCTACAGCAGCTCTGCTTACCTGGTTTCTCTGGCTCTACAGCAGCTCTGCTGACCTTGTTCTCTGGCTCTAGAGCAGCTCTGCTGATCTGGTTCTATGGCTCTAAAGCAGCTTTGCTGACCTGGTTCTCTGACTCTAAAGCAGCTCTGCTGGCCTGGTTCTCTCCCTCTAAATCATCTTGCTGACTTGGTTCTCTGCCTCTAGAGCAGCTCTGCTGACCTGAGTCTATGTCTCTAAAGCTGCTCTGCTGACCTGGTTCTCTCCCTCTAAAGAGCTCTACTGACCTGGTTCTCTGGCTCTAAAGCAGTTCTGCTGACCTGGTTCCCTCCCTCTAAAGCAGCTCTGCTGACCTGGTTCTCGGTCTTTAGAGCAGCTCTGCTGACCTAGGCCTCAGGCTCTGGAGCAGCTCTGCTGACCTGCTTCTTAGGCTCTAGAGCAGTTCTGCTGACCTGGTTCTCTGGCTCTAAAGCAGCTCTGCTGACCATGTTGCTCTGGATTTACAACAGCTCTGCCAACCTGGTCCTATGGCTCTAAAGCAGTTCTGCTGACCTGGTTTCTCTGGCTCTACAGCTGACCTGGTTCTCTGGCTCTAGAGCAGCTCTGCTGACCTGGTTCTTAGGCTCTAGAGCAGCTCTTCAGACCTGGTGCTCTGGCTCTAAAGCAGCTCTGCTGACCTAGTTCTCAGGCTGTAGAGCAGCTCTGCTGACCTGGTTCTCTGGCTATACAACAACTCTGCTGACCAGGTTCTCTGGCTCTAAAGCAGCTCTGCTGACCTGGTTCTATGGCTCTAAAGCAGTTCTGCTGACCAGGTTCTCTGGCTCTAAAGCAGTTCTGCTGACCAGGTTCTCTGGCTCTAGAGCAGCTCTGCTGACCCGGTCCCTTGGCTCTAAAGCAGCTCTGCTGACATGGTTCTCTCCCACAAAAGCAGCTCTGCGGACCTGGTTCTCTGGCTCTAAAGCAGCTCTGGTGACGTGGTTCTCTCTCCCTCTCAATCAGCTCTGCTGACCTGGTTCTCTAAGTCTGGAGCAACTGCTGACCTGGTTCTATGGCTCTAAAGCAGCTCTGCTGACCTGGTTCTCTCCCTTTAAAGAGCTCTGCTGAACTGATTCTCTGGCTCTAAAACATTTCTGCTGACCTGGTTCCCTCCCTCTAAAGCAGCTCTGCTGACCTGGTTCTCTGGCTGTACAGCAGCTCTGCTGACCTGGGTCTCTGGCTCTACAAAGGCTCTACTGACCTGGCTCTCAGGCTCTAGAGCAGCTCTGCTAACCTGGTTCTCTGGCTCTAAAGCAGCTCTGCTGACCTGGTTCTATGCTCTAAAGCAGCTCTGCTGACCTGGTTCCCTGGCTCTGGAGCAGCTCCGCTGACCTGGTTCTCTCCCTGTAAATCAGCTCTCCTGACCTGGTTCTCTGCCGCTAGAGCAGCTCTCCTGATGTGGTTCTGTGGCTTTAAAGCAGCACTGCTGACCTGCTTCTCTACCTTTAAAGCAGATCTGCTGACCTGGTTCTCTGGCTCTAAAGCAGCTCTGGTGACGTGGTTCTCTCTCCCTCTCAATCAGCTCTGCTGACCTGGTTCTCTAAGTCTAGAGCAACTCTGTTGACCTGGTTCTATGGCTCTAAAGCAGCTCTGCTGACCTGGTTCTCTCCCTTTAAAGAGCTCTGCTGAACTGATTCTCTGGCTCTAAAACATTTCTGCTGACTTGGTTCCCTCCCTCTAAAGCAGCTCTGCTGACCTGGTTCTCTGGCTGTACAGCAGCTCTGCTGACCTGGGTCTCTGGCTCTACAAAGGCTCTACTGACCTGGCTCTCAGGCTCTAGAGCAGCTCTGCTAACCTGGTTCTCTGGCTCTAAAGCAGCTCTGCTGACCTGGTTCTATGCTCTAAAGCAGCTCTGCTGACCTTGTTCCCTGGCTCTGGAGCAGCTCCGCTGACCTGGTTCTCTCCCTGTAAATCAGCTCTCCTGACCTGGTTCTCTGCCGCTAGAGCAGCTCTCCTGGTGTGGTTCTGTGGCTCTAAAGCAGCTCTGCTGACCTGCTTCTCTACCTCTAAAGAGCTCTGTTGACCTGGTTTCCTCCCTCTAAAGTAGCTCTGCTGACCTGGTTTCTCTGGCCCTACAGCAGCTCTGCTGACCTGGTTCTCGGTCTCTAGAGCAGCTCTGCTGACCTGGGCCTCAGGCTCTAGAGCAGCTCTGCTGACATGCTGCTTAGGCTCTAGAGCAGCTCTGCTGACCTGGTTCTCTGGCTCTAAAGCAGCTCTGCTGACCATGTTTCTCTGGCTTTACAACAGCTCTGCTGACCTGGTTCTATGGCTCTAAAGCAGATCTGCTGACCTGGTTCTCTGGCTCTACATCAGCTCTGCTGACCTGGTTCTCTGACTCTAAAGCAGATCTGCTGACCTTGTTCTCTGACTCTTGAGCAGCTCTGCTGACCTGGTCCCTTGGCTCTAAAGCAGCACTGCTGACCTGGTTCTCTCCCTCTACAGCAGCTCTGCTGACCTGGTTTCTCTGGCTCTACAGCAGCTCTGCTGACCTTGTTCTCTGGCTCTAGAGCAGCTCTGCTGATCTGGTTCTATGGCTCTAAAGCAACTCTGCTGACCTGGTTCTCTGGCTCTAGAGCAGCTTTGCTGACCTGGTTCTCTGACTCTAGAGCAGCTCTGCTGACCTGGTGCTCTGGCTCTAAAGCAGCTCTGCTGACCTAGTTCTCAGGCTGTAGAGCAGCTCTGCTGACCTGGTTCTCTGGCTATACAACAACTCTGCTGACCAGGTTCTCTGGCTCTAAAGCAGCTCTGCTGACCCGGTTCTATGGCTCTAAAGCAGTTCTGCTGACCAGGTTCTCTGGCTCTAAAGCAGTTCTGCTGACCAGGTTCTCTGGCTCTAGAGCAGCTCTGCTGACCCGGTCCCTTGGCTCTAAAACAGCGCTGCTGACATGGTTCTCTCCAACAAAAGCAGCTCTGCGGACCTGGTTCTCTGGCTCTAAAGCAGCTCTGGTGACGTGGTTCTCTCTCCCTCTCAATCAGCTCTGCTGACCTGGTTCTCTAAGTCTAGAGCAACTCTGCTGACCTGGTTCGACGGCTCTAAAGCAGCTCTGCTGACCTGGTTCTCTCCCTTTAAAGAGCTCTGCTGAACTGATTCTCTGGCTCTAAAACATTTCTGCTGACCTGGTTCCCTCCCTCTAAAGCAGCTCTGCTGACCTGGTTCTCTGGCTGTACAGCAGCTCTGCTGACCTGGGTCTCTGGCTCTACAAAGGCTCTACTGACCTGGCTGTCAGGCTCTAGAGCAGCTCTGCTAACCTGGTTCTCTGGCTCTAAAGCAGCTCTGCTGACCTGGTTCTATGCTCTAAAGCAGCTCTGCTGACCTGGTTCCCTGGCTCTGGAGCAGCTCCGCTGACCTGGTTCTCTCCCTGTAAATCAGCTCTCCTGACCTGGTTCTCTGCCGCTAGAGCAGCTCTCCTGATGTGGTTCTGTGGCTCTAAAGCAGCTCTGCTGACCTCCTTCTCTACCTCTAAAGCAGCTCTGCTGACCTGGTTCTCTGGCTCTAAAGCAGCTCTGGTGACGTCGTTCTCTCTCCCTCTAAAGCAGCTCTGCTGACCTGGTTCTCTCCCTTTAAAGAGCTCTGCTGAACTGATTATCTGGCTGTAAAACATTTCTGCTGACCTGGTTCCCTCCCTCTAAAGCAGCTCTGCTGACCTGGTTCTCTGGCTGTACAGCAGCTCTGCTGACCTGGGTCTCTGGCTCTACAAAGGCTCTACTGACCTGGCTCTCAGGCTCTAGAGCAGCTCTGCTAACCTGGTTCTCTGGCTCTAAAGCAGCTCTGCTGACCTGGTTCTATGCTCTAAAGCAGCTCTGCTGACCTGGTTCCCTGGCTCTGGAGCAGCTCCGCTGACCTGGTTCTCTCCCTGTAAATCAGCTCTCCTGACCTGGTTCTCTGCCGCTAGAGCAGCTCTCCTGGTGTGGTTCTGTGGCTCTAAAGCAGCTCTGCTGACCTGCTTCTCTACCTCTAAAGAGCTCTGCTGACCTGGTTTCCTCCCTCTAAAGTAGCTCTGCTGACCTGGTTTCTCTGGCCCTACAGCAGCTCTGCTGACCTGGTTCTCGGTCTCTAGAGCAGCTCTGCTGACCTGGGCCTCAGGCTCTAGAGCAGCTCTGCTGACATGCTGCTTAGGCTCTAGAGCAGCTCTGCTGACCTGGTTCTCTGGCTCTAAAGCAGCTCTGCTGACCATGTTTCTCTGGCTTTACAACAGCTCTGCTGACCTGGTTCTATGGCTCTAAAGCAGTTCTGCTGACCTGGTTCTCTGGCTCTACATCAGCTCTGCTGACCTGGTTCTCAGGCTCTAAAGCAGATCTGCTGACCTTGTTCTCTGACTCTTGAGCAGCTCTGCTGACCTGGTTCCTAGGCTCTAGAGCAGCTCTGCTGATCTGGTTATCTGGCTCTAACGCATCTCTGCTGACCTGGGTCTATGGCTCTAAAGCAGCTCTGCTGACCTGGTTTTTCTGGCTCTACAGCAACCCTGCTGACCTGGTTCTCTGGTTCTAGAGCAGGTCTGCTGACCTGGTTCTTAGGCTCTATAGCAGCTCTGCTGACCTGGTTCTCTGGCTCTGAAGCAGCTCTGCTGACCTGGTTCTGTGGCTCTAAAGCAGCTCTGCTGGTTTGGTTTTATGGCTCTAGAACAGCTCTGCTGGCCTGGTTCTCTGGCTCTAAAGCAGCTCTGCTGACCTGGTTCTCTGGCTCTAGAGCAGCTCTGCTGACCTGGTCCCTTGGCTCTAAAGCAGCTCTGCTGACCTGGTTCTCTCCCTCTACAGCAGCTCTGCTGACCTGGTTTCTCTGGCTCTACAGCAGCTCTGCTGACCTTGTTCTCTGGCTCTAGAGCAGCTCTGCTGATCTGGTTCTATGGCTCTAAAGCAACTCTGCTGACCTGGTTCTCTGGCTCTAGAGCAGCTTTGCTGACCTGGTTCTCTGGCTCTAGAGCAGCTCTGCTGGCCTGGTTCTCTCCCTCTAAATCATCTTGCTGACCTGGTTCTCTGCCTCTAGAGCAGCTCTGCTGACCTGGTTCTATGGCTCTAAAGCAGCTCTGCTGACCTGGTTCTCTGGCTGTACAGCAGCTCTGCTGACCTTGGTCTCTGGCTCTACAAAGGCTCTACTGACCTGGCTCAAGGCTCTAGAGCTGCTCTGCTAACCTGGTTCTCTGGCTCTAAAGCAGCTCTGCTGACCTGGTTCTATGCTCTAAAGCAGCTCTGCTGACCTGGTTCCCTGGCTCTGGAGCAGCTCTGCTGACCTGGTTCTCTCCCTGTAAATCAGCTCTCCTGACCTGGTTCTCTGCCGCTAGAGCAGCTCTCCTGATGTGGTTCTGTGGCTCTAAAGCAGCTCTGCTGACCTGCTTCTCTACCTCTAAACAGCTCTGCTGACCCTGTTCTCTGGCTCTAAAGCAGCTCTGGTGACGTGGTTCTTAGGCTCTAGAGCAGCTCTTCAGACCTGGTGCTCTGGCTCTAAAGCAGCTCTGCTGACCTAGTTCTCAGGCTGTAGAGCAGCTCTGCTGACCTGGTTCTCTGGCTATACAACAACTCTGCTGACCAGGTTCTCTGGCTCTAAATCAGCTCTGCTGACCCGGTTCTATGGCTCTAAAGCAGCTCTGCTGACATGGTTCTCTCCCACAAAAGCAGCTCTGTGGACCTGGTTCTCTGGCTCTAAAGCAGCTCTGGTGACGTGGTTCTCTCTCCTTCTCAATCAGCTCTGCTGAAGTCTAGAGCAACTCTGCTGACCTGGTTCTATTGCTCTAAAGCAGCTCTGCTGGCCTGGTTCTCTCCCTTTAAAGAGCTCTGCTGAACTGATTCTCTGGCTCTAAAACATTTCTGCTGACCTGGTTCCCTCCCTCTAAAGCAGCTCTGCTGACCTGGTTCTCTGGCTGTACGGCAGCTCTGCTGACCTGGGTCTCAGGCTCTACAAAGGCTCTACTGACCTGGCTCTCAGGCTCTAGAGCAGCTCTGCTAACCTGGTTCTCTGGCTCTAAAGCAGCTCTGCTGACCTGGTTCTATGCTCTAAAGCAGCTCTGCTGACCTGGTTCCCTGGCTCTGGAGCAGCTCCGCTGACCTGGTTCTCTCCCTGTAAATCAGCTCTCCTGACCTAGTTCTCTGCCGCTAGAGCAGCTCTCCTGATGTGGTTCTGTGGCTCTAAAGCAGCTCTGCTGACCTGCTTCTCTACCTTTAAAGCAGATCTGCTGACCTGGTTCTCTGGCTCTAAAGCAGCTCTGGTGACGTGGTTCTCTCTCCCTCTCAATCAGCTCTGCTGACCTGGTTCTCTAAGTCTAGAGCAACTCTGCTGACCTGGTTCTATGGCTCTAAAGCAGCTCTGCTGACCTGGTTCTCTCCCTTTAAAGAGCTCTGCTGAACTGATTCTCTGGCTCTAAAACATTTCTGCTGACCTGGTTCCCTCCCTCTAAAGCAGCTCTGCTGACCTGGTTCTCTGGCTGTACAGCGGCTCTGCTGACCTGGCTCTCAGGCTCTAGAGCAGCTCTGCTAACCTGGTTCTCTGGCTCTAAAGCAGCTCTGCTGACCTGGTTCTATGCTCTAAAGCAGCTCTGCTGACCTGGTTCCCTGGCTCTGGAGCAGCTCCGCTGACCTGGTTCTCTCCCTGTAAATCAGCTCTCCTGACCTGGTTCTCTGCCGCTAGAGCAGCTCTCCTGATGTGGTTCTGTGGCTCTAAAGCAGCTCTGCTGACCTGCTTCTCTACCTCTAAAGAGCTCTGCTGACCTGGTTTCCTCCCTCTAAAGTAGCTCTGCTGACCTGGTTTCTCTGGCCCTACAGCAGCTCTGTTGACCTGGTTCTCGGTCTCTAGAGCAGCTCTGCTGACCTGGGCCTCAGGCTCTAGAGCAGCTCTGCTGACATGCTGCTTAGGCTCTAGAGCAGCTCTGCTGACCTGGTTCTCTGGCTCTAAAGCAGCTCTGCTGACCATGTTTCTCTGGCTTTACAACAGCTCTGCTGACCTGGTTCTATGGCTCTAAAGCAGTTCTGCTGACCTGGTTCTCTGGCTCTACATCAGCTCTGCTGACCTGGTTCTCTGGCTCTAAAGCAGATCTGCTGACCTTGTTCTCTGACTCTTGAGCAGCTCTGCTGACCTGGTTCCTAGGCTCTAGAGCAGCTCTGTTGATCTGGTTATCTGGCTCTAACGCATCTCTGCTGACCTGGGTCTATGGCTCTAAAGCAGCTCTGCTGACCTGGTTTTTCTGGCTCTACAGCAACCCTGCTGACCTGGTTCTCTGGCTCTAGAGCAGGTCTGCTGACCTGGTTCTTAGGCTCTATAGGAGCTCTGCTGACCTGGTTCTCTGGCTCTGAAGCAGCTCTACTGGCCTGGTTCTGTGGCTCTAAAGCAGCTCTGCTGGTTTGGTTTTATGGCTCTAGAACAGCTCTGCTGGCCTGGTTCTCTGGCTCTAAAGCAGCTCTGCTGACCTGGTTCTCTGGCTCTAGAGCAGCTCTGCTGACCTGGTCCCTTGGCTCTAAAGCAGCTCTGCTGACCTGGTTCTCTACCTCTACAGCAGCTCTGCTGACCTGGTTTCTCTGGCTCTACAGCAGCTCTGCTGACCTTGTTCTCTGGCTCTAGAGCAGCTCTGCTGATCTGGTTCTATGGCTATAAAGCAACTCTGCTGACCTGGTTCTCTGGCTCTATAGCAGCTTTGCTGACCTGGTTCTCTGACTCTAAAGCAGCTCTGCTGGCCTGGTTCTCTCCCTCTAAATCATCTTGCTGACCTGGTTCTCTGCCTCTAGAGCAGCTCTGCTGACCTGGTGCTCTGGCTCTAAAGCAGCTCTGCTGACCTAGTTCTCAGGCTGTAGAGCAGCTCTGCTGACCTGGTTCTCTGGCTATACAACAACTCAGCTGACGAGGTTCTCTGGCTCTAAAGCAGCTCTGCTGACCCGGTTCTATGGCTCTAAAGCAGTTCTGCTGACCAGGTTCTCTGGCTCTAAAGCAGTTCTGCTGACCAGGTTCTCTGGCTCTAGAGCAGCTCTGCTGACCCGGTCCCTTGGCTCTAAAGCAGCTCTGCTGACATGGTTCTCTCCAACAAAAGCAGCTCTGCGGACCTGGTTCTCTGGCTCTAAAGCAGCTCTGGTGACGTGGTTCTCTCTCCCTCTCAATCAGCTCTGCTGACCTGGTTCTCTAAGTCTAGAGCAACTCTGCTGACCTGGTTCTATGGCTCTAAAACAGCTCGGCTGACCTGGTTCTCTCCCTTTAAAGAGCTCTGCTGAACTGATTCTCTGGCTCTAAAACATTTCTGCTGACCTGGTTCCCTCCCTCTAAAGCAGCTCTGCTGACCTGGTTCTCTGGCTGTACAGCAGTTCTGCTGACCAGGGTCTCTGGCTCTACAAAGGCTCTACTGACCTGGCTCTCAGGCTCTAGAGCAGCTCTGCTAACCTGGTTCTCTGGCTCTAAAGCAGCTCTGCTGACCTGGTTCTATGCTCTAAAGCAGCTCAGCTGACCTGGTTCCCTGGCTCTGGAGCAGCTCCGCTGACCTGGTTCTCTCCCTGTAAATCAGCTCTCCTGACCTGGTTCTCTGCCGCTAGAGCAGCTCTCCTGATGTGGTTCTGTGGCTCTAAAGCAGCTCTGCTGACCTGCTTCTCTACCTCTAAAGCAGCTCTGCTGCCCTGGTTCTCTGGCTCTAAAGCAGCTCTGGTGATGTGGTTCTCTCTCCCTCTAAAGCAGCTCTGCTGACCTGGTTCTCTCCCTTTAAAGAGCTCTGCTGAACTGATTCTCTGGCTCTAAAACATTTCTGCTGACCTGGTTCCCTCCCTCTAAAGCAGCTCTGCTGACCTGGTTCTCTGGCTGTACAGCAGCTCTGCTGACCTGGGTCTCTGGCTCTACAAAGGCTCTACTGACCTGGCTCTCAGGCTCTAGAGCAGCTCTGCTAACCTGGTTCTCTGGCTCTAAAGCAGCTCTGCTGACCTGGTTCTATGCTCTAAAGCAGCTCTGCTGACCTGGTTCCCTGGCTCTGGAGCAGCTCCGCTGACCTGGTTCTCTCCCTGTAAATCAGCTCTCCTGACCTGGTTCTCTGCCGCTAGAGCAGCTCTCCTGGTGTGGTTCTGTGGCTCTAAAGCAGCTCTGCTGACCTGCTTCTCTACCTCTAAAGAGCTCTGCTGACCTGGTTTCCTCCCTCTAAAGTAGCTCTGCTGACCTGGTTTCTCTGGCCCTACAGCAGCTCTGCTGACCTGGTTCTCGGTCTCTAGAGCAGCTCTGCTGACCTGGGCCTCAGGCTCTAGAGCAGCTCTGCTGACATGCTGCTTAGGCTCTAGAGCAGCTCTGCTGACCTGGTTCTCTGGCTCTAAAGCAGCTCTGCTGACCATGTTTCTCTGGCTTTACAACAGCTCTGCTGACCTGGTTCTATGGCTCTAAAGCAGTTCTGCTGACCTGGTTCTCTGGCTCTACATCAGCTCTGCTGACCTGGTTCTCTGGCTCTAAAGCAGATCTGCTGACCTTGTTCTCTGACTCTTGAGCAGCTCTGCTGACCTGGTTCCTAGGCTCTAGAGCAGCTCTGCTGATCTGGTTATCTGGCTCTAACGCATCTCTGCTGACCTGGGTCTATGGCTCTAAAGCAGCTCTGCTGACCTGGTTTTTCTGGCTCTACAGCAACTCTGCTGACCTGGTTCTCTGGCTCTAGAGCAGGTCTGCTGACCTGGTTCTTAGGCTCTATAGCAGCTCTGCTGACCTGGTTCTCTGGCTCTGAAGCAGCTCTGCTGACCTGGTTCTGTGGCTCTAAAGCAGCTCTGCTGGTTTGGTTTTATGGCTCTAGAACAGCTCTGCTGGCCTGGTTCTCTGGCTCTAAAGCAGCTCTGCTGACCTGGTTCTCTGGCTCTAGAGCAGCTCTGCTGACCTGGTCCCTTGGCTCTAAAGCAGCTCTGCTGACCTGGTTCTCTCCCTCTACAGCAGCTCTGCTGACCTGGTTTCTCTGGCTCTACAGCAGCTCTGCTGATCTGGTTCTATGGCTCTAAAGCAACTCTGCTGACCTGGTTCTCTGGCTCTAGAGCAGCTTTGCTGACCTGGTTCTCTGACTCTAAAGCAGCTCTGCTGGCCTGGTTCTCTCCCTCTAAATCATCTTGCTGACCTGGTTCTCTGCCTCTAGAGCAGCTCTGCTGACCTGGTTCTATGGCTCTAAAGCAGCTCTGCTGACCTGGTTCTCTGGCTGTACAGCAGCTCTGCTGACCTGGGTCTCTGGCTCTACAAAGGCTCTACTGACCTGGCTCTCAGGCTCTAGAGCAGCTCTGCTAACCTGGTTCTCTGGCTCTAAAGCAGCTCTGCTGACCTGGTTCTATGCTCTAAAGCAGCTCTGCTGACCTGGTTCCCTGGCTCTGGAGCAGCTCCGCTGACCTGGTTCTCTCCCTGTAAATCAGCTCTCCTGACCTGGTTCTCTGCCGCTAGAGCAGCTCTCCTGATGTGGTTCTGTGGCTCTAAAGCAGCTCTGCTGACCTGCTTCTCTACCTCTAAACAGCTCTGCTGACCTGGTTCTCTGGCTCTAAAGCAGCTCTGGTGACGTGGTTCTCTCTCCCTCTCAATCAGCTCTGCTGACCTGGTTCTCTAAGTGTAGAGCAACTCTGCTGACCTGGTTCTATGGCTCTAAAGCAGCTCTGCTGACCTGGTTCTCTCCGTTTAAAGAGCGCTGCTGAACTGATTCTCTGGCTGTACAGCAGCTCTGCTGACCTGGTTCCCTGGCTCTGGAGCAGCTCTGCTGACCTGGTTCTCTCCCTGTAAATCAGCTCTCCTGACCTGGTTCTCTGCTGCTAGAGCAGCTCTCCTGATGTGGTTATGTGGCTCTAAAGCAGCTCTGCTGACCTGCTTCTCTACCTCTAAAGAGCTCTGCTGACCTGGTTTCCTCCCTCTAAAGTAGCTCTGCTGACCTGGTTTCTCTGGCCCTACAGCAGCTCTGCTGACCTGGTTCTCGGTCTGTAGAGCAGCTCTGCTGACCTGGGCCTCAGGCTCTAGAGCAGCTCTGCTGACATGCTGCTTAGGCTCTAGAGCAGCTCTGATGACCTGGTTCTCTGGCTTTAAAGCAGCTCTGCTGACCATGTTTCTCTGGCTTTACAACAGCTCTGCTGACCTGGTTCTATGGCTCTAAAGCAGTTCTGCTGACCTGGTTCTCCGGCTCTACATCAGCTCTGCTGACCTGGTTCTCTGGCTCTAAAGCAGATCTGCTGACCTTGTTCTCTGACTCTTGAGCAGCTCTGCTGACCTGGTTCCTAGGCTCTAGAGCAGCTCTGCTGATCTGGTTATCTGGCTCTAACGCATCTCTGCTGACCTGGGTCTATGGCTCTAAAGCAGCTCTGCTGACCTGGTTTTTCTGGCTCTACAGCAACCCTGCTGACCTGGTTCTCTGGCTCTAGAGCAGGTCTGCTGACCTGGTTCTTAGGCTCTATAGCAGCTCTGCTGACCTGGTTCTCTGGCTCTGAAGCAGCTCTACTGACCTGGTTCTGTGGCTCTAAAGCAGCTCTGCTGGTTTGGTTTTATGGCTCTAGAACAGCTCTGCTGGCCTGGTTCTCTGGCTCTAAAGCAGCCCTGCTGACCTGGTTCTCTGGCTCTAGAGCAGCTCTGCTGACCTGGTCCCTTGGCTCTAAAGCAGCTCTGCTGACCTGGTTCTCTACCTCTACAGCAGCTCTGCTGACCTGGTTTCTCTGGCTCTACAGCAGCTCTGCTGACCTAGTTATCTGGCTCTAGAGCAGCTCTGCTGATCTGGTTCTATGGCTCTAAAGCAACTCTGCTGACCTGGTTCTCTGGCTCTATAGCAGCTTTGCTGACCTGGTTCTCTGACTCTAAAGCAGCTCTGCTGGCCTGGTTCTCTCCCTCTAAATCATCTTGCTGACCTGGTTCTCTGCCTCTAGAGCAGCTCTGCTGACCTGGTGCTCTGGCTCTAAAGCAGCTCTTATGACCTAGTTCTCAGGCTGTAGAGCAGCTCTGCTGACCTGGTTCTCTGGCTATACAACAACTCCGCTGACCAGGTTCTCTGGCTCTAAAGCAGCTCTGCTGACCCGGTTCTATGGCTCTAAAGCAGTTCTGCTGACCAGGTTCTCTGGCTCTAAAGCAGTTCTGCTGACCAGGTTCTCTGGCTCTAGAGCAGCTCTGCTGACCCGGTCCCTTGGCTCTAAAGCAGCTCTGCTGACATGGTTCTCTCCAACAAAAGCAGCTCTGCAGACCTGGTTCTCTGGCTCTAAAGCAGCTCGGCTGACCTGGTTCTCTCCCTTTAAAGAGCTCTGCTGAACTGATTCTCTGGCTCTAAAACATTTCTGCTGACCTGGTTCCCTCCCTCTAAAGCAGCTCTGCTGACCTGGTTCTCTGGCTGTACAGCAGTTCTGCTGACCAGGGTCTCTGGCTCTACAAAGGCTCTACTGACCTGGCTCTCGGGCTCTAGAGCAGCTCTGCTAACCTGGTTCTCTGGCTCTAAAGCAGCTCTGCTGACCTGGTTCTATGCTCTAAAGCAGCTCAGCTGACCTGGTTTCCTGGCTCTGGAGCAGCTCCGCTGACCTGGTTCTCTCCCTGTAAATCAACTCTCCTGACCTGGTTCTCTGCCGCTAGAGCAGCTCTCCTGATGTGGTTCTGTGGCTCTAAAGCAGCTCTGCTGACCTGCTTCTCTACCTCTAAAGCAGCTCTGCTGCCCTGGTTCTCTGGCTCTAAAGCAGCTCTGGTGACGTGGTTCTCTCTCCCTCTAAAGCAGCTCTGCTGACCTGGTTCTCTCCCTTTAAAGAACTCTGCTGAACTGATTCTCTGGCTCTAAAACATTTCTGCTGACCTGGTTCCCTCCCTCTAAAGCAGCTCTGCTGACCTGGTTCTCTAGCTGTACAGCAGCTCTGCTGACCTGGGTCTCTGGCTCTACAAAGGATCTACTGACCTGGCTCTCAGGCTCTAGAGCAGCTCTGCTAACCTGGTTCTCTGGCTCTAAAGCAGCTCTGCTGACCTGGTTCTATGCTCTAAAGCAGCTCTGCTGACCTGGTTCCCTGGCTCTGGAGCAGCTCCGCTGACCTGGTTCTCTCCCTGTAAATCAGCTCTCCTGACCTGGTTCTCTGCCGCTAGAGCAGCTCTCCTGGTGTGGTTCTGTGGCTCTAAAGCAGCTCTGCTGACCTGCTTCTCTACCTCTAAAGAGCTCTGCTGACCTGGTTTCCTCCCTCTAAAGTAGCTCTGCTGACCTGGTTTCTCTGGCCCTACAGCAGCTCTGCTGACCTGGTTCTCGGTCTCTAGAGCAGCTCTGCTGACCTGGGCCTCAGGCTCTAGAGCAGCTCTGCTGACATGCTGCTTTGGCTCTAGAGCAGCTCTGCTGACCTGGTTCTCTGGCTCTGAAGCAGCTCTGCTGACCATGTTTCTCTGGCTTTACAACAGCTCTGCTGACCTGGTTCTATGGCTCTAAAGCAGTTCTGCTGACCTGGTTCTCTGGCTCTACATCAGCTCTGCTGACCTGGTTCTCTGGCTCTAAAGCAGATCTGCTGACCTTGTTCTCTGACTCTTGAGCAGCTCTGCTGACCTGGTTCCTAGGCTCTAGAGCAGCTCTGCTGATCTGGTTATCTGGCTCTAACGCATCTCTGCTGACCTGGGTCTATGGCTCTAAAGCAGCTCTGCTGACCTGGTTTTTCTGGCTCTACAGCAACTCTGCTGACCTGGTTCTCTGGCTCTAGAGCAGGTCTGCTGACCTGGTTCTTAGGCTCTATAGCAGCTCTGCTGACCTGGTTCTCTGGCTCTGAAGCAGCTCTGCTGACCTGGTTCTGTGGCTCTAAAGCAGCTCTGCTGGTTTGGTTTTATGGCTCTAGAACAGCTCTGCTGGCCTGGTTCTCTGGCTCTAAAGCAGCTCTGCTGACCTGGTTCTCTGGCTCTAGAGCAGCTCTGCTGACCTGGTCCCTTGGCTCTAAAGCAGCTCTGCTGACCTGGTTCTCTCCCTCTACAGCAGCTCTGCTGACCTGGTTTCTCTGGCTCTACAGCAGCTCTGCTGACCTTGTTCTCTGGCTCTAGAGCAGCTCTGCTGATCTGGTTCTATGGCTCTAAAGCAACTCTGCTGACCTGGTTCTCTGGCTCTAGAGCAGCTTTGCTGACCTGGTTCTCTGACTCTAAAGCAGCTCTGCTGACCTGGTTCTCTCCCTCTAAATCATCTTGCTGACCTGGTTCTCTGCCTCTAGAGCAGCTCTGCTGACCTGGTTCTATGGCTCTAAAGCAGCTCTGCTGACCTGGTTCTCTGGCTGTACAGCAGCTCTGCTGACCTGGGTCTCTGGCTCTACAAAGGCTCTACTGACCTGGCTCTCAGGCTCTAGAGCAGCTCTGCTAACCTGGTTCTCTGGCTCTAAAGCAGCTCTGCTGACCTGGTTCTATGCTCTAAAGCAGCTCTGCTGACCTGGTTCCCTGGCTCTGGAGCAGCTCCGCTGACCTGGTTCTCTCCCTGTAAATCAGCTCTCCTGACCTGGTTCTCTGCCGCTAGAGCAGCTCTCCTGATGTGGTTCTGTGGCTCTAAAGCAACTCTGCTGACCTGCTTCTCTACCTCTAAACAGCTCTGCTGACCTGGTTCTCTGGCTCTAAAGCAGATCTGGTGACGTGGTTCTCTCTCCCTCTCAATCAGCTCTGCTGACCTGGTTCACTAAGTGTAGAGCAACTCTGCTGACCTGGTTCTATGGCTCTAAAGCAGCTCTGCTGACCTGGTTCTCTCCCTTTAAAGAGCTCTGCTGAACTGATTCTCTGGCTGTACAGCAGCTCTGCTGACCTGGTTCCCTGGCTCTGGAGCAGCTCCGCTGACCTGGTTCTCTCCCTGTAAATCAGCTCTCCTGACCTGGTTCTCTGCTGCTAGAGCAGCTCTCCTGATGTGGTTATGTGGCTCTAAAGCAGCTCTGCTGACCTGCTTCTCTACCTCTAAAGAGCTCTGCTGACCTGGTTTCCTCCCTCTAAAGTAGCTCTGCTGACCTGGTTTCTCTGGCCCTACAGCAGCTCTGCTGACCTGGTTCTCGGTCTGTAGAGCAGCTCTGCTGACCTGGGCCTCAGGCTCTAGAGCAGCTCTGCTGACATGCTGATTAGGCTCTAGAGCAGCTCTGATGACCTGGTTCTCTGGCTCTAAAGCAGCTCTGCTGACCATGTTTCTCTGGCTTTACAACAGCTCTGCTGACCTGGTTCTATGGCTCTAAAGCAGTTCTGCTGACCTGGTTCTCCGGCTCTACATCAGCTCTGCTGACCTGGTTCTCTGGCTCTAAAGCAGATCTGCTGACCTTGTTCTCTGACTCTTGAGCAGCTCTGCTGACCTGGTTCCTAGGCTCTAGAGCAGCTCTGCTGATCTGGTTATCTGGCTCTACAGCAACCCTGCTGACCTGCTTCTCTGGCTCTAGAGCAGGTCTGCTGACCTGGTTCTTAGGCTCTATAGCAGCTCTGCTGACCTGGGTCTATGGCTCTAAAGCAGCTCTGCTGACCTGGTTTTTCTGGCTCTACAGCAACCCTGCTGACCTGCTTCTCTGGCTCTAGAGCAGGTCTGCTGACCTGGTTCTTAGGCTCTATAGCAGCTCTGCTGACCTGGTTCTCTGGCTCTGAAGCAGCTCTGCTGACCTGGTTCTGTGGCTCTAAATCAGCTCTGCTGGTTTGGTTTTATGGCTCTAGAGCAGCTCTGCTGGCCTGGTTCTCTGGCTCTAAAGCAGCTCTGCTGACCTGGTTCTCTGGCTCTAGAGCAGCTCTGCTGACCTGGTCCCTTGGCTCTAAAGCAGCTCTGCTGACCTGGTTCTCTCCCTCTACAGCAGCTCTGCTGACCTGGTTTCTCTGGCTCTACAGCAGCTCTGCTGACCTTGTTCTCTGGCTCTAGAGCAGCTCTGCTGATCTGGTTCTATGGCTCTAAAGCAACTCTGCTGACCTGGTTCTCTGGCTCTACAGCAGCTTTGCTGACCTGGTTCTCTGACTCTAAAACAGCTCTGCTGGCCTGGTTCTCTCCCTCTAAATCATCTTGCTGACCTGGTTCTCTGCCTCTAGAGCAGCTCTGCTGACCTAGTTCTATGGCTCTAAAGCAGCTCTGCTGACCTGGTTCTCTCCCTCTAAAGAGCTCTGCTGACCTGGTTCTCTGGCTCTAAAGCAGTTCTGCTGACCTGGTTCCCTCCCTCTAAAGCAGCTCTGCTGACCTGGTTCTCGGTCTTTAGAGCAGCTCTGCTGACCTGGTTCTCTTCCTCTCAATCAGCTCTGCTGACCTGGTTCTCTAAGTCTAGAGCAACTCTGCTGACCTGGTTCTATGGCTCTAAAGCAGCTCTGGTGACCTGGTTCTCTCCCTTTAAAGAGCTCTGCTGAACTGGTTCTCTGGCTCTAAAAGATTTCTGCTGACCTGGTTCCCTCCCCCTAAAGCAGCTCTGCTGACCTGGTTCTCTGGCTGTACAGCAGCTCTGCTGACCTGGGTCTCTGGCTCTACAAAGGCTCTACTGACCTGGCTCTCAGGCTCTAGAGCAGCTCTGCTAACCTGGTTCTCTGGCTCTAAAGCAGCCCTGCTGACCTGGTTCTATGCTCTAAAGCAGCTCTGCTGACCTGGTTCCCTGGCTCTGGAGCAGCTCCGCTGACCTGGTTCTCTCCCTGTAAATTAGCTCTCCTGACCTGGTTCTCTGCCGCTAGAGCAGCTCTCCTGATGTGGTTCTGTGGCTCTAAAGCAGATCTGCTGACCTGCTTCTCTACCTCTAAAGAGCTCTGCTGACCTGGTTTCCTCCCTCTAAAGCAGCTCTGCTGACCTGGTTTCTCTGGCCCTACAGCAGCTCTGCTGACCTGGTTCTCGGTCTCTAGAGCAGCTCTGCTGACCTGGGCCTCAGGCTCTAGAGCAGCTCTGCTGACATGCTGCTTAGGCTCTAGAGCAGCTCTGCTGACCTGGTTCTCTCCCTCTACAGCAGCTCTGCTGACCTGTTTTCTCTGGCTCTACAGCAGCTCTGCTGACCTTGTTCTCTGGCTCTAGAGCAGCTCTGCTGATCTGGTTCTATGGCTCTAAAGCAACTCTGCTGACCTGGTTCTCTGGCTCTAGAGCAGCTTTGCTGACCTGGTTCTCTGACTCTAAAACAGCTCTGCTGGCCTGGTTCTCTCCCTCTAAATCATCTTGCTGACCTGGTTCTCTGCCTCTAGAGCAGCTCTGCTGACCTGGTTCTATGGCTCTAAAGCAGCTCTGCTGACCTGGTTCTCTCCCTTTAAAGAGCTCTGCTGAACTGGTTCTCTGGCTCTAAAAGATTTCTGCTGACCTGGTTCCCTCCCCCTAAAGCAGCTCTGCTGACGTGGTTCTTTGGCTGTACAGCAGCTCTGCTGACCTGGGTTTCTGGCTCTACAAAGGCTCTACTGACCTGGCTCTCAGGCTCTAGAGCAGCTCTGCTAACCTGGTTCTCTGGCTCTAAAGCAGCTCTGCTGACCTGGTTCTGTGCTCTAAAGCAGCTCTGCTGACCTGGTTCCCTGGCTCTGGAGCAGCTCCGCTGACCTGGTTCTCTCCCTGTAAATCAGCTCTCCTGACCTGCTTCTCTGCCGCTAGAGCAGCTCTCCTGATGTGGTTCTGTGGCTCTAAAGCAGCTCTGCTGACCTGCTTCTCTACCTCTAAACAGCTCTGCTGACCTGGTTCTCTGGCTCTAAAGCAGATCTGGTGACGTGGTTCTCTCTCCCTCTCAATCAGCTCTGCTGACCTGGTTCTCTAAGTGTAGAGCAACTCTGCTGACCTGGTTCTATGGCTCTAAAGCAGCTCTGCTGACCTGGTTCTCTCCCTTTAAAGAGCTCTGCTGACCTGGTTCTCTGGCTGTACAGCAGCTCTGCTGACCTGGTTCCCTGGCTCTGGAGCAGCTCCGCTGACCTGGTTCTCTCCCTGTAAATCAGCTCTCCTGACCTGGTTCTCTGCTGCTAGAGCAGCTCTCCTGATGTGGTTCTGTGGCTCTAAAGCAGCTCTGCTGACCTGCTTCTCTACCTCTAAAGAGCTCTGCTGACCTGGTTTCCTCCCTCTAAAGTAGCTCTGCTGACCTGGTTTCTCTGGCCCTACAGCAGCTCTGCTGACCTGGTTCTCGGTCTCTAGAGCAGCTCTGCTGACCTGGGCCTCAGGCTCTAGAGCAGCTCTGCTGACATGCTGCTTAGGCTCTAGAGCAGCTCTGCTGACCTGGTTCTCTGGCTCTAAAGCAGCTCTGCTGACCATGTTTCTCTGG
Organism: Lissotriton vulgaris; assembly: GCF_964263255.1. NCBI lineage: Eukaryota > Metazoa > Chordata > Amphibia > Caudata > Salamandridae > Lissotriton > Lissotriton vulgaris. The sequence goes on along the minus strand of NC_141685.1, from coordinate 436,448,301 downwards.
CTTTACAACAGCTCTGCTGACCTGGTTCTATGGCTCTAAAGCAGTTCTGCTGACCTGGTTCTCCGGCTCTACATCAGCTCTGCTGACCTGGTTCTCTGGCTCTAAAGCAGATCTGCTGACCTTGTTCTCTGACTCTTGAGCAGCTCTGCTGACCTGGTTCCTAGGCTCTAGAGCAGCTCTGCTGATCTTGTTATCTGGCTCTAACGCATCTCTGCTGACCTGGGTCTATGGCTCTAATGCAGCTCTGCTGACCTGGTTTTTCTGGCTCTACAGCAACCCTGCTGACCTGCTTCTCTGGCTCTAGAGCAGGTCTGCTGACCTGGTTCTTAGGCTCTATAGCAGCTCTGCTGACCTGGTTCTCTGGCTCTGAAGCAGCTCTGCTGACCTGGTTCTGTGGCTCTAAATCAGCTCTGCTGGTTTGGTTTTATGGCTCTAGAGCAGCTCTGCTGGCCTGGTTCTCTGGCTCTAAAGCAGCTCTGCTGACCTGGTTCTCTGGCTCTAGAGCAGCTCTGCTGACCTGGTCCCTTGGCTCTAAAGCAGCTCTCCTGACCTGGTTCTCTCCCTCTACAGCAGCTCTGCTGACCTGGTTTCTCTGGCTCTACAGCAGCTCTGCTGACCTTGTTCTCTGGCTCTAGAGCAGCTCTGCTGATCTGGTTCTATGGCTCTAAAGCAACTCTGCTGACCTGGTTCTCTGGCTCTAGAGCAGCTTTGCTGACCTGCTTCTCTGACTCTAAAACAGCTCTGCTGGCCTGGTTCTCTCCCTCTAAATCATCTTGCTGACCTGGTTCTCTGCCTCTAGAGCAGCTCTGCTGACCTGGTTCTATGGCTCTAAAGCAGCTCTGCTGTCCTGGTTCTCTCCCTCTAAAGAGCTCTGCTGACCTGGTTCTCTGGCTCTAAAGCAGTTCTGCTGACCTGGTTCCCTCCCTCTAAAGCAGCTCTGCTGACCTGGTTCTCGGTCTTTAGAGCAGCTCTGCTGACCTGGTTCTCTTCCTCTCAATCAGCTCTGCTGACCTGGTTCTCTAAGTCTAGAGCAACTCTGCTGACCTGGTTCTATGGCTCTAAAGCAGCTCTGCTGACCTGGTTCTCTCCCTTTAAGGAGCTCTGCTGAACTGGTTCTCTGGCTCTAAAAGATTTCTGCTGACCTGGTTCCCTCCCCCTAAAGCAGCTCTGCTGACCTGGTTCTCTGGCTGTACAGCAGCTCTGCTGACCTGGGTCTCTGGCTCTACAAAGGCTCTACTGACCTGGCTCTCAGGCTCTAGAGCAGCTCTGCTAACCTGGTTCTCTGGCTCTAAAGCAGCCCTGCTGACCTGGTTCTATGCTCTAAAGCAGCTCTGCTGACCTGGTTCCCTGGCTCTGGAGCAGCTCCGCTGACCTGGTTCTCTCCCTGTAAATTGGCTCTCCTGACCTGGTTCTCTGCCGCTAGAGCAGCTCTCCTGATGTGGTTCTGTGGCTCTAAAGCAGCTCTGCTGACCTGCTTCTCTACCTCTAAAGAGCTCTGCTGACCTGGTTTCCTCCCTCTAAAGCAGCTCTGCTGACCTGGTTTCTCTGGCCCTACAGCAGCTCTGCTGACCTGGTTCTCGGTCTCTAGAGCAGCTCTGCTGACCTGGGCCTCAGGCTCTAGAGCAGCTCTGCTGACATGCTGCTTAGGCTCTAGAGCAGCTCTGCTGACCTGGTTCTCTCCCTCTACAGCAGCTCTGCTGACCTGGTTTCTCTGGCTCTACAGCAGCTCTGCTGACCTTGTTCTCTGGCTCTAGAGCAGCTCTGCTGATCTGGTTCTATGGCTCTAAAGCAACTCTGCTGACCTGGTTCTCTGGCTCTAGAGCAGCTTTGCTGACCTGGTTCTCTGACTCTAAAACAGCTCTGTTGGCCTGGTTCTCTCCCTCTAAATCATCTTGCTGACCTGGTTCTCTGCCTCTAGAGCAGCTCTGCTGACCTGGTTCTATGGCTCTAAAGCAGCTCTGCTGACCTGGTTCTCTCCCTCTAAAGAGTTCTGCTGACCTGGTTCTCTGGCTCTAAAGCAGTTCTGCTGACCTGGTTCCCACCCTCTAAAGCAGCTCTGCTGACCGGGTTCTCGGTCTTTAGAGCAGCTCTGCTGACCTGGTTCTCTTCCTCTCAATCAGCTCTGCTGACCTGGTTCTCTAAGTCTAGAGCAACTCTGCTGACCTGGTTTTATGGCTCTAAAGCAGCTCTGCTGACCTGGTTCTCTCCCTTTAAAGAGCTCTGCTGAACTGGTTCTCTGGCTCTAAAAGATTTCTGCTGACCTGGTTCCCTCCCCCTAAAGCAGCTCTGCTGACCTGGTTCTCTGGCTGTACAGCAGCTCTGCTGACCTGGGTCTCTGGCTCTACAAAGGCTCTACTGACCTGGCTCTCGGGCTCTAGAGCAGCTCCGCTGACCTGGTTCTCTCCCTGTAAATTAGCTCTCCTGACCTGGTTCTCTGCCGCTAGAGCAGCTCTCCTGATGTGGTTCTGTGGCTCTAAAGCAGCTCTGCTGACCTGCTTCTCTACCTCTAAAGAGCTCTGCTGACCTGGTTTCCTCCCTCTAAAGCAGCTCTGCTGACCTGGTTTCTCTGGCCCTACAGCAGCTCTGCTGACCTGGTTCTCGGTCTCTAGAGCAGCTCTGCTGACCTGGGCCTCAGGCTCTAGAGCAGCTCTGCTGACATGCTGCTTAGGCTCTAGAGCAGCTCTGCTGACCTGGTTCTCTGGCTCTAAAGCAGCTCTGCTGACCTGGTTCTATGGCTCTAAAGCAGTTCTGCTGACCTGGTTCTCTGGCTCTACATCAGCTCTGCTGACCTGGTTCTCTGGCTCTAAAGCAGATCTGCTGACCTTGTTCTCTGACTCTTGAGCAGCTCTGCTGACCTGGTTCTATGGCTCTAAAGCAACTCTGCTGACCTGGTTCTCTGGCTCTAGAGCAGCTTTGCTGACCTGGTTCTCTGACTCTAAAACAGCTCTGTTGGCCTGGTTCTCTCCCTCTAAATCATCTTGCTGACCTGGTTCTCTGCCTCTAGAGCAGCTCTGCTGACCTGGTTCTATGGCTCTAAAGCAGCTCTGCTGACCTGGTTCTCTCCCTCTAAAGAGTTCTGCTGACCTGGTTCTCTGGCTCTAAAGCAGTTCTGCTGACCTGGTTCCCACCCTCTAAAGCAGCTCTGCTGACCGGGTTCTCGGTCTTTAGAGCAGCTCTGCTGACCTGGTTCTCTTCCTCTCAATCAGCTCTGCTGACCTGGTTCTCTAAGTCTAGAGCAACTCTGCTGACCTGGTTTTATGGCTCTAAAGCAGCTCTGCTGACCTGGTTCTCTCCCTTTAAAGAGCTCTGCTGAACTGGTTCTCTGGCTCTAAAAGATTTCTGCTGACCTGGTTCCCTCCCCCTAAAGCAGCTCTGCTGACCTGGTTCTCTGGCTGTACAGCAGCTCTGCTGACCTGGGTCTCTGGCTCTACAAAGGCTCTACTGACCTGGCTCTCGGGCTCTAGAGCAGCTCCGCTGACCTGGTTCTCTCCCTGTAAATTAGCTCTCCTGACCTGGTTCTCTGCCGCTAGAGCAGCTCTCCTGATGTGGTTCTGTGGCTCTAAAGCAGCTCTGCTGACCTGCTTCTCTACCTCTAAAGAGCTCTGCTGACCTGGTTTCCTCCCTCTAAAGCAGCTCTGCTGACCTGGTTTCTCTGGCCCTACAGCAGCTCTGCTGACCTGGTTCTCGGTCTCTAGAGCAGCTCTGCTGACCTGGGCCTCAGGCTCTAGAGCAGCTCTGCTGACATGCTGCTTAGGCTCTAGAGCAGCTCTGCTGACCTGGTTCTCTGGCTCTAAAGCAGCTCTGCTGACCTGGTTCTATGGCTCTAAAGCAGTTCTGCTGACCTGGTTCTCTGGCTCTACATCAGCTCTGCTGACCTGGTTCTCTGGCTCTAAAGCAGATCTGCTGACCTTGTTCTCTGACTCTTGAGCAGCTCTGCTGACCTGGTTCCTAGGCTCTAGAGCAGCTCTGCTGATCTGGTTATCTGGCTCTAACGCATCTCTGCTGACCTGGGTGTATGGCTCTAAAGCAGCTCTGCTGACTTGGTTTTCTGGCTCTAAAGCAGCTCTGCTGGCCTGGTTTTTCTGGCTCTACAGCAACCCTGCTGACCTGGTTCTCTGGCTCTAAAGCAGCTCTGCTGACCCGGTTCCATGGCTCTTAAGCACTTCTGCTGACCTGGTTCTCTGGCTCTAGAGCAGTTCTGCTGACCTGGTCCCTGGCTCTAAAGCAGCTCTGCTGACCTGGTTCTCTCACTCTAAACCAGCTCCACTGACCTGGTTTCTCTGGCTCTACAGCAGCTCTGCTGACCTGGTTCTCTGGCTCCAGAGCAGCCCTGCTGACCTGGTTCTTAGGCTTTAGAGCAGCTCTCCTGACCTGGTGCTCTGGCTCTAAAGCAGCTCTCCTGACCTGGTTCTATGGCTCTAAAGCAGCTCTGCTGACCTGATTCTCTGGCCCTAGAGCAGCTCTGCTAACCTGGTTCTCTGGCTGTAAGGTAGCTCTGCTGACCTGGTTCTCTCCCTCTCAATCAGCTCTGCTGACCTGGTTCTCTACCTCTAGAGCAGCTCTGCTGACCTGGTTCTATGGCTCTAAAGCAGCTCTGCTGACCTGGTTCTCTCCCTCTAAAGAGCTCTGCTGACCTGGTTCTCTGGCTCTAAAAAAGTTCTGCTGACCTGGTTCCCTCCCTCTATAGCAGCTCTGCTGACCGGGTTCTCTGGCTGTACAGCAGCTCTGCTGACCTGGAATTCTCTGCCTCTATAACGGCTCTACTGACCTGGTTCTCTGGCTCTAAAGCAGCTCTGCTGACCTGGTTCTCTGGCTCTAGAGCAGGTCTGCTGACCTGGTTCTTAGGCTCTATAGCAGCTCTGCTGACCTGGTTCTCTGGCTCTGAAGCAGCTCTGCTGACCTGGCTCTGTGGCTCTAAAGCAGCTCTACTGGTTTGGTTTTATGGCTCTAGAGCAGCTCTGCTGGCCTGGTTCTCTGGCTCTAAAGCAGCTCTGCTGACCTGGTTCTCTGGCTCTAGAGCAGCTCTGCTGACCTAGTTCTCTGGCTCTAAAGCAGCTCTGCTGACCTGGTTTTATGGCTCTAGAGCAGCTCTGCTGGCCTGGTTCTCTGGCTCTAAAGCTGCTCTGCTGACCTGGTTCTCTGGCTCTAGAGCAGCTCTGCTGACCTGATTCTCTGGCTCTAAAGCAGCTCTGCTGACCTGGTTCTCTCCCTCTACAGCAGCTCTGCTGACCTGGTTTCTCTGGCTCTACAGCAGCTCTGCTGACCTTGTTCTCTGGCTCTAGAGCAGCTCTGCTGATCTGGTTCTATGGCTCTAAAGCAACTCTGCTGACCTGGTTCTCTGGCTCTAGAGCAGCTTTGCTGACCTGGTTCTCTGACTCTAAAGCAGCTCTGCTGGCCTGGTTCTCTCCCTCTAAATCATCTTGCTGACCTGGTTCTCTGCCTCTAGAGCAGCTCTGCTGACTTGGTTCTATGGCTCTAAAGCAGCTCTGCTGACCTGGTTCTCTCTCTCTAAAGAGCTCTGCTGACCTGGTTCTCTGGCTCTAAAGCAGTTCTGCTGACCTGGTTCCCTCCCTCTAAAGCAGCTCTGCTGACCTGGTTCTCGGTCTTTAGAGCAGCTCTGCTGACCTAGGCCTCAGGCTCTGGAGCAGCTCTGCTGACCTGCTTCTTAGGCTCTAGAGCAGTTCTGCTGACCTAGTTCTCTGGCTCTAAAGCAGCTCTGCTGACCTGGTACTCTGGCTCTACAGCAGCTCTGCTGACCTTGGTCTCTGGCTCTACAACTGCTCTGCTGACCTGGTTCTCTGGCTCTAAAGCAGCTCTGCTGACCTGGTTCTATGGCTCTAAAGCAGCTCTGCTGACCTGAATCTCTGGCCCTAGAGCAGCTCTGCTAACCTGGTTATCTGGCTCTAAAGCAGCTCTGCTGACCTGGTTATCTCCCCCTCAATCAGCTCCGCTGACCTGGTTCTCTACCTCTAGAGCAGCTCTGCTGACCTGGTTATATGGCTCTAAAGTAGCTCTGCTGACCTGGTTCTCTTCCTCTAAAGAGCTCTGCTGACCTGGTTCTCTGGCTCTAAAGCAGTTCTACTGACCTGGTTCCCTCCCTCTATAGCAGCTCTGCTGACCCGGTTCTCTGGCTGTACAGCAGCTCTGCTGACCTGGGATTCTCTGCCTCTATAACGGCTCAACTGACCTGGTTCTCTGGCTCTAAAGCAAATCTGCTGACCTGATTCTCTGGCTCTAGAGCGGGTCTGCTGACCTCGTTCTTAGGCTCTAGAGCAGCTCTGCTGACCTCGTTCTCTGGCTCTGAAGCAGCTCTGCTGGCCTGGTTCTATGGCTCTAAAGCAGCTCTGCTGGCTTGGTTTTCTGGCTCTAGAGCAGCTCTGCTGGCCTGGTTCTCTGTCTCTAAAGCAGCTCTGATGACCTGGTTCTGCAGCTCTAGAGAAGCTCTGCTGACCTGGTCCCTTGGCTCTAAAGCAGCTCTGCTGACCTGGTTCTCTCCCTCTACAGCAGCTCTTCTAACCTGGTTTCTCTGGCTCTACAGCAGCTCTGCTGACCTTGTTCTCTGGCTCTAGAGCAGCTCTGCTGACCTGATGCTCTGGCTCTAAAGCCGCTCTGCTGACCTGGTTCTCTCCCTCTAAATCAGCTCTGCTGACCTAGTTCTCTGCCTCTCGAGCAGCTCTGCTGACCTGGTTCTATGGCTCTAAGGCAGCTCTGCTGACCTGGTTCTCTCCCTCTAAAGAGCTCTGCTGACCTGGTTCTCTGGCTCTAAAGCAGTTCTGCTGACCTGGTTCCCTCCCTCTAAAGCAGCTCTGCTGACCTGGTTCTCGGTCTCTAGAGCAGCTCTGCTGACCTGGGCCTCAGGCTCTGGAGCAGCTCTGCTGACCTGCTTCTTAGGCTCTACAGCAGCTCTGCTGACCTGGTTCTCTGGCTCTAAAGCAGCTCTTCTGACCATGTTTCTCTAGATTTACAACAGCTCTGCCAACCTGGTTCTATAGCTCTAAAGCAGTTTTGCTGACCTGGTTCTCTGGCTCTACAGAAGCTCTGCTGACCTGGGTCTCTGGCTCTACAACTGCTCTGCTGACCTGGTTCTCTGGCTCTAAAGCAGCTCTGCTGACCTGGTTCTCTGGCTCTAAAGCAGCTCTGCTGACCTGGTTCTCTGGCTCTAAATCAGCTCTGCTGGCCTGGTTCTTTGTCTCTAAATCAGCTCTGCTGACCTGGTTCTCTCCCTCTAAAGCAGCTCTGCTGACCTGGTTTCTCTGGCTCTGCAGCAGCTCTGCTGACCTAGTTCTTAGGCTCTAGAGCAGCTCTGCTGACCTGGTCCTCTGGCTATACAATAGCTCTGCTGACCTGGTTCTCTAGCTCTAAAGCAGCTCTGCTGCCCCGGTTCTATGGCTCTAAAGCAGTTATGATGACCTGGTTCTCTGGCTCTAGAGCAGCTCTGCTGACCTGGTCCATTGGCTCTACAGCAGCTCTACTGACCTGGTTCTCTCCCTCTAAAGCAACTCTGCTGACCAGGTTCTCTCGCTCTAAAGCAGCTCTACTGACCTGGTTTCTCTGGCTCTACAGCAGCTCTGCTGAACTGGTTCTCTGGCTCTAGAGCAGCTCTGCTAACCTGGTTCTTAGGCTAAGGAGCAGCTCTGCTGACCTGGTTCGCTGGCTCTAAAGCACCTTTGCTGACCTGGTGCAATGGCTCTAAAGCAGCTCTGCTGACCTGGTTCTCTGGCTCTAAAGCAGCTCTGCTGACCTGGTTCTCTCCCTCTACATCAGCTCTACTGACCTGGTTCTCTGCCTCTAGAGCAGCTCTGCTGACCTGGTTCTATTGCTCTAAAGGAGCTCTGCTGACCTGGTTCTCTCCCTCTAAAGAGCTCTGCTGACCAGGTTCTCTGGCTCTAAAGTAGTTCTACTGACCCGATTCCCTCCCTCTAAAGCAGCCCTGCTGACCTGGTTTCTCTGGCTCTACAGCAGCTCTTCTGATCTGGTTCTCGGCCTCTAGAGCAGTTCTGCTGACCTGGGCCTCTGGCTCTAGAGCAGCTCTGCTGACCTGGGTCTCTGGTTCTAAAGCAGCTCTGCTGACCTGCTTCTTAGGCTCTAGAGAATCTCTGCTAACCTGGTTCTCTGGCTCTAAATCAGCTCTGCTGAACATGTTTCTCTGGCTTTACAACAGCTCTGCTGACTTGGTTCTCTGCCTCTAGAGCAACTCTGCTGACCGGGTGCTATGGCTCTAAATCAGCTCTGCCGACCTGGTTCTCTCACTCTAAAGAGCTCTGCTGACCTTATTTTCTGGCTCTAAAGCAGTTCTGCTGACCTGGTTCCCTCCCTCTAAAGAGCTCTGCTGACCTGATTTTCTGGCTCTACAGCAGCTCTGCTGACCTGGTTCTCGGCCTCTAGAGCAGCTCTGCTGACCTGGGCCTCTGGCTCTAGAGCAGCTCTGCTGACCTGCATCTTAGGCTCTAGAGTTTCTCTGCTGACCTGGTTCTCTGGCTCTAAAGCAGTTCTACTGACCATGTTTCTCTGGCTTTACAACAGCTCTGATGACTTGGTTCTATGGCTCTAAAGCAGTTCTGCTGACCTGGTTCTCTGGCTCTACAGCAACTCTGCTGACCTGTGTCTCTGGCTCTACAACGACTCTGCTGACCTGGTACTCTGGCTCCAAAGCAGCTCTGCTGACCTGTTCAATGGCTCTAAAGCAGCTCTGTCCACTCCTACAATCATCCTGACAGAAGCATGTCCTTATCTAATCACTCTGCTGAAACATATGTGCTCATAAACGTATCCTGCTGTCAACTACTAGCACGCTAGGAACCCAGTCACTGTCTATGCACTTGCAGAATGACTCAGGCATTGAGACAAGCAGTGGTACAGTCAAATGTGCACAATATATGCGGTCCCTTAACCCCTTGCAGACTACTGAGTCAGTCCTGCAAAAGTCCAGTTAATAGTCATGCTTGTCTGGAATCACACTGTGAGTCTGTGTCCACTCCTACAATCATCCTGACAGAAGTATGTCCTTATCTAATCCCTCTGCTAAAACATAAGTCCTTATAAATGTATCTTTCTGTCAACTACTAGCTCTCTAAACCTATTCACTGTCTATCCACTTGCAGAATGACTCGGGCATTGAGACAAGCAGTGTTACAGTCAAATGTGCACAATGTATGCGGTCCTTTAACCCCTTGCAGACTACTGAGTCAGTCCTGCAAAAGTCCAGGTAATAGTCATGCTTGTCTGGAATCACACTGTGAGTCTGTGTCCACTCCTACAATCATCCTGACAGAAGCATGTCCTTGTCTAATCACTCTGCTGAAACATAAGCACGTATAAACATATCCTACTGTCAACTACTAGCACTCTAGGAACCTATTCACTGTCTATGCTCTTGCAGAATGAATCAGGCATTAAGACAAGCAGTGTTACAGTCAATTGTGCACAATGTATGGGGTCCCTTAAAGCCATGCAGACTACTGAGTCAGTCCTGCAAAAGTCCAGGTAATAGTCATGCTTGTCTGGAATCACACTGTGAGTCTGTGTCCACTCCTACAATCATCCTGACAGAAGCATGTCCTTATCTAATTACTCTGCTGAAACATAAGTGCTTATAAACTTATCCTGCTGTTAACTACTAGCACTCTATGAACCCAGTCACTGTCTATGCACTTGCAGAATGAATCAGGCATTGAGGCAATACCTAAGTACTTATAAATTAACTGAGCACTCTGTTTGCAGCACTGTCATCATTCTAGTTACTAGTGATGTTCTTATAGAATGACCTAGGCACCAACATAAGTACACGTACAATATTCTGTGCACAATCCCTACAAACCTCTAAGCAGATACATACTATTGGTACACTCCACTAAATACTGAAGTAGTACTCATGCAGTCTAGGATACCTCCAGTTAGTCTCATGCAGTTCGTCAATCAGCCCTCCAGCGCTATGTTCTTCTTATATAATTCTGCCAATACCTAAGCACTTATTGGGCAGATTTACAAGCCCCCTGCGCCACCAGTACGTCACTTTTTGTAGCATAGTGATGGCGCTGGGGACTCCTCCATATTTACAAGGAGAGGAAAAGCCACCCTGCGTGGCTTTTCCTCTCCTTGAAAATACGACCCATTCAAACGCAGCACTTTGCGTTGAAGGGGCACTCCATGGGTGTTGCTGTGTCTGTTTCCACACAACACTCATGGAATAACATATCTTAAGACTTACGAGAAAGTGTAAATCTGTAGATACGTTTGAATGGTGCGCCACCCTAGAGGTGGTATAGCAAGGCACAACACGGAAAAATGTTTTTATTTCTCCTCGTTTTTTCCTCTTTCAATGCATTCTGCATTCCACAGCACACATTGAAGGAGGAAAATGCCTTTAGGGATTGTTTTTGTGCAGGAAGTAGTCCCTTTCTGCACAAAAACAATCTCCCCACGACACGGATATCCTTGCACCATGGTGCAAGGGTTCCTGCGTCACTGCATGGCTGCAGTTTGTGTGCTAGTGCAGAGGGTGCACTGAATTGCGACATATTTATGTAAATATGTCACATCCCTGTGCTTCAGAAGTGCCGCAGCACGGTGCAGCTAAAGGGCTTGCAGTGTCACGCTGCAGCACTTCCTCATAGATCTGCCCCTATAAATTCACCATACAGTACTAATGCATTCTTTCAGTCAATAATGCTCTACACATACATTCAACCAAACTTTCAGACATTACCATGCAATTAAAGTTCTTTTTTTAAACCAGATAAGGTAGTTCTGAACCTTTTTATTCTTCTGTTTTTTATTCTATTTTTTGTCGTTTTTTTAACAATGTTGTACTTTTTTGTGTTTTTTTTAAATTTGACAAAAAAGGAACTAAGTAAACAGTTAGCTTTTGGAATTCAGCATCATTCCAAAAACAAAAAAATAAAAAATAATTGCATTTGTGGTTCTGTTGAGCTGCACAAATAGCGTCCACTGACTGTTCCCCATAACAGATGATGGTTTTGCACTTAGTGCAGTGCTGCTGCAGAAAAGCAAATTCTCAGCGAATGTCTACTGGTGGTGCTGAAGTGGACGCTCCGAAGGTGCTAGCAATGCCTGGTGGTGGATTTTTTGCTGCACGCCTCATTTCTTCTCATGCCAGATTTTTCGTGTGAATGGTCTGCAGATGTTTATAAATACTCGCTGTTCCACAGGAGTATTTCTTGTCACAGCCTCCCGACTGGACCCTGTCACACAGCATGCTTGTGACTTTTCTTGCGTTGACCTTTTTTTCTCCGGCAGGAAAGGTGAAAAATGTCCATACCACTGATTCAGGCCTCTGCTTGGGTGGATCTTCCTCCAAGATATGTTCATCTGAAGAATGATGAGGAGCTTGCAAACCAGATGCCATTTTTCCAATGCCATTTTTTAAAAATACCCAAAAAATTCCAAAACCAGCTCTGGAAGAAGAAGAGATGTCTCTCATCAACTGCTCCAAACAGAATAATTAAAATGGGTGGGGTCCTTTAATAGTTACAGTGGAAAATGTTATGAACTAATCACATCTTTTTTTTTGAAGTCACATGGGATCCGCGCACCGTGCGCTCACGAAGCGCGCACCTGACGTGACTTCTTGAAAATATATTTTAAGATAATATACGTTTATTACAAGTAGAAATATATTATCAGTGATGTCATTTGAGATGTCATCAGTGATGTCATCAGTGATGTCACAGACATGTCATGAATGATGTAATATGTGACATCATCAGCAGTGCATTGCGGGTGCGCGAGTTATAGTTAGCACAACTAACTATAACAGGGGAATTTCTATGGTTTTGTACGAGTGAAATGTCCAGCTAACTATAACACTCATGAAACCTATGTTTTTTTCAGTGAAAAAAAAAATATATATATATACATATATATGTATATATATATATATTACCTACTGGCGGTCGTCAGTAGATATATATAGTTAGGATTTTTTTGAATAGGGATTTCTGAAAATTCTATGTTGAATAACTTTGGCGTTGATGGACGGAATTGGCTGAAATTTTCAGGAAAATGGCACATTTTGTTTTTGAGCGTCCCCTAAAAGTTTGGGGGGGTTTCGTCAAGTGGGGGCCGAGAAAAAAAGGGGGTCCCAAAACGTGTTTTTAACATTGAGTTTTCCATAGGGCGGTTAGACTCACTTTTAGCTCGAACGGCTGAATGGATTTCTATGAAACTTGGTAAAATTGTAGAGACTGTTTGCCCGATGTGGCTTTGCTAGGTCTCAAGATATGTGCTCCAGTGGATTTTGAGAAATTAACTTTAAAAAATATATATATATCTGTGACAGCGTCCCGGTTAGCGCCCCGGTTCGCGTTCCAGACGCGTAACGGAACTTCGCGAGGAGAAGCGGATTGGCTCTCCGGTGACTCTCAACATTCTAAACAGTCCGGAGCGGCCGCCATCTTGTCTCTCGGTAGGATTGAGAGACAAGAGGTGGAAATAAACGAAGGGGGAAATGAATGAAAGGGGCAAGGTAGACCCCTCCTGACCCCCTAGGATTGATGTGGGGGCTATTAAAGGGCCCCGTGGGGCAAAAAAATAAAATACATTTTTTTTTTCGATTTTTCGCAGTGGAAGCGCTACCCGGTACGCGAACCGGGTAGCTCACCGGTAGCGTAACGGGAGTCCGCCAACTTGTGTTTCGGACGAATTTAGTCACAAGATGGAGGATAAACAATGTTGGGAATGGGTATAAGGGGGCACGGGAGACATATCCTGACCCCCTAGGTTTTCTGAGGGTGGCTGAGGAGGCCCATATATGTTCCGGAAAGCGTAACAAGGGGAAAACCAAGGGAAATAGTAAAATAATATTTTAGAGTGCTTTGAGGTAGGGTAGCTCTGAATAGAGCTGTTGTGTTGTGTGGGTGATGTAAGTACCAACATGTAGGTACCAATGAAGAGTCTAAAATTCAATGTACACCGTCTACTCTGTAGATATTTTGTATGTTCTAATATGAGTTATTTAAATGTAAATGTGTGGAAAAGCACTTCATGCTTTAAAGCAATTGTATTTTTGAACTGATTGTTCTTTCCTCTTAGTCCTCCTCTTTGGTTTTTTTCCCCCACACTCTTCTTCAGCATGATAGTTGATAAATTCGTTCCCTCAAAAAATTTATATACATAAAAAAATTATATTAAATACATATAAAATATATTTTCCCTTTAAAAGAAGAATACATTTGACAGCTTTTGATATTTGCTATTAAAAAACCATTAAAATTCACTGAAAAAACCATAGGTTATAGACCATATATAGTTAGGAATTAGCATTTACAAAACCTTGAAAATTCACTGAAAAAACCATAGGTTATAGACCATATATATAGTTAGGAATTAGCATTTACAAAACCTTATTTCACTCACACAAAACCATTGAAATTCGCATATATAGTTAGTTGCACTAACTATATATCGCGCACCCGCAATCCACTGCTGATCATGTCACATATTACATCATTCATGACATGGTCAGTGACATCACTGATGACATCACTGATGACATCTCAAATGACATCACTGATGACAACATCCAGTGACTGTATGTTTCTGTAAAGTTAAATTATGTCTTACATATTGAAGAATGAGTGGATGTATAAGTGTCTGGATGAAGGATTTAGTAGGTGCATGACTGACTGTATGAGTGAGTGATTAAATGTGTCTCACTGAGTGCATGGGTTAGTGACTAAACTGTCTTAATTTGTGCATCATTATGTCTGTTGTTCTGTAAACTGCTGCATGTGTTGATCAGTAGCTATATGAGTAACTATATGGGTTATTGATTGGTTGCCCAAGTATTTGTATGGGAGACTGAGTGTGTGTGTGGGTGGCTGGGAGGTGTATGACTCTGTGCATAGATGTGTGAGCAGTTGATTCACTAGATGTATGGGTTCAAAAGTGCATGTGGAAACAGCTGTATGGGCGGTTGACTGTGTGCATGAGTGTATTGGTGAGTGAATGGATATCTCAGAGCTACATGTCAAAGTAAGTACATATGTAAAACACAGTACATGTGAGAGTTGACATATATAAATAACTGTGCATAAGAGCCAGTGAATGTGTGAGTGGCTGTATGGATCATTGTGAACTTTTATCAGGGATTGTATAAGAGAGTAAATATGTGTCAGTATATGTTTGAGTAAGTAAGGTGTGTATAACTGTATAGTTGAGGAAATGGAGGTGTGATTGATTCTTTGCATGACTGACTAGGTGTGTGAGTAACTCCATGGATGAGTGACAGTCTGTGAGTGTCTGTTTACACTGAGTGTATCTAAGGTTATATTAGAGTCTGAAGAGGTTCATCATATTATCACATGAATGATGTCATCAGTGATGTGATCAGTAATGTCAAATGAGATGTCATCAGTGATGTCATCAGTGATGTCATTTGAGATGTCATCAGTGATGTCATCAGTGATGTCATTTGAGATGTCATCAGTGATGTCATCAGTGATGTCATTTGAGATGTCATCAGTGATGTCATCAGTGATGTCACTGACCATGCCATGAATGATGTAATATGTGACATGATCAGCAGTGGATTGCGGGTGCGCGATATATAGTTAGTGCAACTAACTATATATGCGAATTTCAATGGCTTTGTGTGAGTAAAATAAGGTTTTGTAAATGCTAATTCCTAACTATATATGGTCTATAACCTATGGTTTTTTCAGTGAATATATATTACCTACTGGCGGTCGCCAATAGGTAGTTATAATTAGGACCTAGTTTCCATAGGAAGAGCATTTTTTGTTTTGCTTATAACTTTGGCATTGTTTGATGAATCTTCATGAAATTTTCAAACCTAATTCTTTGTTCATATCAACTCCTATGTTAAAAGTTTGAGGGTGATTTCTCAAGGGGGGGCGAGAAAAAAAGGGGGTCCCAAAACGAGGTTTCTCCATTTTAATTTCCATCGGAAACGTTAGACAAGGCTACAGGTCGAACGGGTGAACGGAATTACCCCAAATTTGGCAGGGAGAAGGGTCTTACAGCTAGATTCATCAAAGACCCGTTTTGCAAGTCTTCAATAGCGATTCATAAGGAATCGCTAATACAGACTCGCAAAACGGATTCATGTAGGAATCGCAAAATAAATTGCGATTCCTACACATTCCTTATTCGCGATGAGCAAATTGCTAATCGCAAATAAGGAATACTCCCCATTCATTCCTATGGGTCTAAAGGCCCATAGGAATGAATGGGGAGTATTCCTTATTTGCGATTAGCAATTAGCTCATCGCAAATAAGATAGCGATTTCAAGGGTGCCAGGGGTGTCCAAAGGACACCCTGTAGCACCCCTGAAATGCAAATTTACACAGGTGTTGCGCACACACATGTCCAAAGGACATGTGTGTGTGTAACATGCAACAGAGAAAAATGCACTAAAGTGCTTTTTTCTATTTTTTCGCTATTTACCACGAAGTCAGACTTCGTGGTAAATAGCGACCAAATATTGCGAATTCGCAATTTCAAATTGTTTAATGAATTGCATTTAAGGAATCTCTAATAGAGATTCCTTAAATCCAATTCCTCGCAAACATGCGATTTCGCAAATAGCGATTTTTGCATTTGGGATGAGGAATCCCAAATGCAAAAATTGCACTCGCAAAGGGCCACATTCTCAGAATCTGGCCCTTTGCGAGCGCAATTTAGCTTGATGAATCTACCTGATAGTCTAGAAAGCACGCTTTTGTTTATTTGGGGTAAATCCGTTCAGTAGTTTTTGAGAATTATCTAAATTTACAGATACCGATATTTGGGAATTCTGCCATCTGATTGGCTGGGGCGTTACGAGCATGAGCTTGCTGCGTATTGGCTGCGAGCGATTGCAACTAGGAAGTGTTGGCCGCCATTTTGTTATTCCGTTGAAGTGAGTAAGGGGAAAAAAGGGCAAAAAGAGGAGGGTAGGAGCGCTGTGAGCTCTGTAGGGTGGTTAGGGTGTGCTATAGAGGGAGTGTGAAGCGAAGTATTTGACCTTACCGGTGTGAAAGTGATGTTGTGCCCAGAGTGAGATGGTGGTGAGGTGAGATGCCGGTAACCTCGGGGATGAAAGTGTGCATCTAAACCGAGAGTTGAGTGCTGTAAACTGATGTGCTGTGGGCACTGTAGCATACTGGCCGAAGCAAAGTATTTACCCCTACCAGTGTGAAAGTGCTGTTTTGCCTAAAGTGAGATGCCGCTGAGGTGAGGTACTGGTAAACTCGGGGATGGAAGCGTGTGTTTAAACTGTGAGCTGAGTGCTGTAAACTGATGTGCTCTGGGTGCTGTAGCATACTGGCCGCTGTAGCATAGCTGTGCAGGTGGTGTTATTATGCGTTTAGAGTATTGCGGGAGTGGGAAGCAAACTACTCACTGCTACTGGTCTGAAGACTCGGGGATAAAACTGTGAGTCTAAGTCATGAGCTGATTGCTGTAAAGTGATCTGCTGTGGGTGCTGTAGGATACTGCCCGCTGTAGCATTCCTGTGTATGTAGTGTTAGTATGCGTTTATACTTTACTGGGAGTGGGAAGCTAACTACTCACCCGTACCGGTCTGAAGACTTGAATGAAGTGCTTTAGCAAGCAGGAATAAAGAAATGATTGTGAAGAATATAATGCAGAATGTTGCAATGCCACAGAAGACAAATGGTGAAATGAGGAGTGTCTAAGAAAGTGGTTGTGTGTAATAAACGGATGAAGTTTGAAAATATATAGAAAGTGTCTTTATTTAAGTGCCATAATTGGACCTACTGGTGCAAGAGCTAGGGCATCCAGGTGATGCAAACTCAAACCGCTTCTGCTGCATTCAAATGTAAGCTCCTGCATCAGTGAATTGCATATTACATGTTACAGTTCCATGTGATATAAACAATAGCTATTAGACTTGAATGACTCTAAATTCTATAAGGAAAATAAAGGTAGGATACGATTACCACATGAATCCTTTAAGAAAAGAAAGAAAAAAAAGAAAGAAATTGCAAAATGTAATCATCAAACTTTTTAGGTACCCTGGTAGTGCTTTTTTGTAGCTCAAAATTATCAACAGTAGAACAGTCAGCAATCTGTTGTACAGTAGATTCAATGTGGTGCGTGACAAGATTTGGTACTTGTTCTACCAACTTTGGAGCTTTGAGGAGGAATACAAACATTGTGCTTCTGAGAAGCACATTTAGTACTTTTCTAGTCAAACCATACATTATTGTCTTCAACTGTTTCAAAAAAAATTATTGTGTAGAGAGCTAAGGCATCGAGCTGAGACAAACTCCAACCGCTTCTGCTGTATTCAAACCGAAGCTCCTGCATCAGTGAATTCCACATTACATGTTACAGTTCTATGTGACATAAACAATAGCTATTAGACATGAATGACAAAATTGTATAATGAAAATAAAGGTAGGATAAGATTACCACACTGTGCCAACCAGTTACTAAACAAAGTCGTCTTTTTTCATTTTTATTGTCAGGTTGTGAGCAGAGGCTGAGTATGAGTAAATGTATGTGAAAGGGCTTCATGGATAACAGGCAGGCAGAGAGGCGTGTGCACAAAGAATAGACGTGGTTTCTAAATGGGTGTCAAGTTTAGGCTAATTTAGCAAGTAAATAGCGTATTTGCATAGGCCATACATCACCGATCCCTGGTTAGAGAGGAGACGTAAGGGACAATAATGAAGACAGAGTTCAAATGTCTGAGTATACTTAGAAAGTTATCACATCAAAGTAGTAGAATTGAAGTGTATTATAAAGAATTTAAAGGAAAAAGTAAAAAAAGATGGAAAAAATCCATCCAGGAAAAACATGAGTTTCTAACAAGTCTTGGAGATTGCAGTCCAGAAGTTCTTCAGCGGCTTGAGATGCATAATGTTCCAAGAGGCTATTGTTGCCATCGTGTGAGAAAAGCGAAGTAATCCAATTCATATCCTGGAAGGGACAGTAATGTTCCTTGAATGTTGGAGCGGCAATTTGAATTGGCAGGCAATCTGCGATGTTGTGAAAGGTCGCACGTTTCAGGAGATCTTTCGCAGCTGCGCAGAAATCCCATTCCGCCACTATACCTTTTAGCATTGCATTCACCATTGCTCCACTGCCAGAACAATCATGTTCATGGTTGTCAAGATACTGCATTACCTGCTGGATATCGGGAGCGATTGTTTGGATGCTGGCAAGGCATAGATCCATTCGCCAGTCGAATGGGCAGGTTTTGCAATCAAAAGATGGTTGTTCGCATATTGCATATGTGTAAATAAATGTTATGTTGTAGCTGGCTCCGATAATAGATAGAGGCAGGTAGCCGAAAAGTTTTTCTATTTTTTTACAGTATTGATGTAGCTTGGCGTAGAGGCGTATTCTGTCGGACATAGTTGTTACCATAGAGAGTCTAGCCATTTTTTTACAAGCAGAATTAGTAGTAGGATGGCCGCAAAGAGAGCGAGAATTATGGGCACTGTTCCTGTTATTCCAGAGATGATCGAATGAATGAAGTCTGGTATTAAAATAAAAAAAGTTTGAAAGCGTGTTAGAAGGCCGTAGTAGACAGCGTGTTAAAAAAGTGTGCCAGACCTTGAGTGTGAGATGTGTTGAAAAATGTGTAACAATTCACAAAGTGTAATTGGAGGTTCGTATTTAAAAGGGAGTGTATTTTACCTTAAGTTCGTGGTATCTGCAGTCGAGAAATGTATTTTGCAGAAGGGAGGGAGACTTCTGTTCTGAACAAAAGCTCTTTCAGTTGGTTTGTTTAATGAAATCTGTATTCAAAGTAGGGATTAAAGGCCAAGTTCAAGTTTGGGAGTTAGATTGTTTGGGTGGGAATAGACATTACCACAGGAAGTTACTTGGTTTGAAACAGTAAGGACATGCGGTATGCCAGCTCACATTCCATAGGACTGAATGTTATTGAGAAGCAGATAACTGCCGTTAGAAAGCTGTGTAAATGTTGGTCTGATTGTGGGAGTTGGCGTCCTTTTAAGAAAGGACGCAAAAGTGGGGGCTGTCAGCTCAGAAGCGCCGTGTAGTTGGACATTCTTGGATAGTAATGAGTGACTGCCATTGTGGTCGCACTTTTCACCTGTGAGAAAAACTTCTGTATGCTCTTTAAGACAGCGATATGTAAATGGGAGAAACCACTGCTCGTGAATAAATGTGCTACCTTATATAGTCACATACAACATGACAACAAGTACACCTAGCAGACACAATGACACTACGTACTGTGGGAACCGTGGCTAGCCATGTACACAAGGCAAACATGGCATGGCAACTCTGCCACACAATGGAGAAAGCGGGTAGAGATGGGAGCAAAGTATGTGCGAAGGTGGCAAGTAATTCTCGATTATAAAAGTATACAATGCAAAGTGTTGAGGGGATGTGCCGGACAGACTTGAGTATGCAGAGCACAGACATGTACATGTCAACATACACTGATGGTCTATTGAGTGATGTGGACAGTGGATGCAACCATGATAGTACAGTCAGTAGGGAAGATTACAGAAAGATAGCGCATACGTGCCTCCCCCCCCCAAATGTTTAGGGTAGTGGGCTGGCTCGGCGTACGCAAGGCTAGAGTAGGGGTATGAAAAAGAGGCATGTTTCTCTGGGTGTGGTTTTGTTCCAGAATGGCACACGTGTATGCCAGGTCTGCGCAGCTTACACCGCCAAGAGGCTGACGCCATGAGCAAAGGTAGCTGTGTGAATGATGCTTTCAGCGTGCTGGTATCCAGAAACCGTCATGGCCGGTGCAACGCATATATGCCCCAAAGTTCACCTTTGGACATGGCCGTATGTGAAAGAGGGCCCATCATGTGCCGGTGGAAGCTCCTGGGCCGAGGTCTGTGAGCTCGGAAGGCTCCTGAGATTAACGCCAGCTATGGCGAGACAGGCTCAAAGAGCCCAGCCTGAGGCCCAGGAGCATGGAGTGCTCTGTATAGTACTAACACAGTAGTCCAACAGGTACCAACAGAGGAACGGTTTTTGATACCATAGTGGGCGATGTTAGAACTGTATCTGAGAGCGGAGATGAAGGTACTCCCTTTGACCAGGTGCAACCAACTCTAGGTCCCAACAGTGCAACAGTGGCTTGATCCCACAATGGACGCTGTCCGATATTACCTGCTGCTTGCTTTTCACAGAGCTCCCTCCGTTGAGGTGCATCACTCTGTGATTCCGTAGTTAACTGTTGCACATGATTTTTGGGCTTGTTTGACTGCAGTCGCTGGACTACACCGCGGTACAGCAGGTCCGAACAGTGAAATGGGGTCTTGATTTTATTTTTGAGGATGTCAGAAGTTAAAGTATGTGATGATTTGTGTGTACCCCCTCCGATCAAGTGCAACCAACTCTAGGTCCCAACAGTGGAACGGTTTCTTGATCCCACAGTGGACGATGTTAGAGCTGTATCTGAGAGTGGAGATGAAGGTACTCCCTTCAACCAGGTACAACCAACTCTAGGTCCCAACAGTGGAACGGTGTCTTGATCCCACAATGGGCGATGTTAGAACTGCATCTGAGAGTGGAGCTGAAGGTACTCCTTTTGACCAGGTGCAACCAACTCTAGGTCCAACAGTGAAACGGGGTCTTGATTCTATGATTGAGAATGTCAGAAGTTAAAGTCTGTAATGATTTCTGTGTACCCCGTGCGATCAGGTGCCAACAAGTTTGTTCTTCCGAATCCAACGGCACGTGGCTTTGAGGCGTTAATGACCACTGACTCTGGCCTACACTGCGGTTAGCAGGGCTCACAATTTAGATCGAGTGGTGATTATTTAATTACAGAATCCAGTAGGCAACTAACTACAACGTCTATTGAAATATACAAAATATCCTTTTAGTATACTTGCTTGGAGAACTTTCTTTATATGAGTTATAGGTTTACTACAATGACTAAATTCATCTTGCAAGTCCAAAGGAACACTGAATAGTCTACACTGTGGAGAGCAGGAATCGCAGTTCGAGTGAGTACTGCTTTTAATAATAACAGTGGGCGCCATTTGGTCCTGCAAAATGTTAACATTTTGCAGGACCAAATGACGCCCACTGTAGTTTTATTGTGAGCGGACTACACAGACCAGAATACTTTTAAGCACACGCCCACTGAGGCGGGATATTTCAGTGCACAGGTGGTCTGCTCTTGTCTTTTGGAGGCAACTCTGTGTATTCAAGATGTAACGGCATGCCCTGCCGTGACGGAGCCCCACTGCACATCATGCGGGTTTGTAGTGCGGAGGACTAAGAGGCACTACAGGAACAGCGTGTCCACTTCGAGGTTTTACAATATCCTGAACCTGACTGTGCTACACATACCCACTAGGGTAATACTAACATTTTGCAGGACCAAATGGCGCCCACTGTGGTTTTATTGTGAGCGGACTACACAGACCAGAATACTTTTAAGCACACGCCCACTGAGGCGGGATATTTCAGTGCACAGGTGGTCTGCTCTTGCTGTTTGTGTCTATGCGCCAGTGACCAAGGGCGTGCTCCGCCCGAAACGCGTCTGGCATTCTATTTGTGTGCTGAGCCAGGCTGATGGAAATCCTTGAAATAAATGGCTTTGCACGCTGTGAGCAGTCTTCGTCTTTTGGAGGCAACTCTGTGTATTCAAGATGTAACGGCATGCCCTGCCGTGACGGAGCCCCACTGCACATCATGCGGGTTTGTAGTGCGGAGGACTAAGAGGCACTACAGGAACAGCGTGTTCACTTCGAGGTTTTACAATATCCTGAACCTGACTGTGCTACACATACCCACTGGGGTAATACTAACATTTTGCAGGACCAAATGGCGCCCACTGTGGTTTTATTGTGAGCGGACTACACAGACCAGAATACTTTTAAGCACACGCCCACTGAGGCGGGATATTTCAGTGCACAGGTGGTCTGCTCTTGCTGTTTGTGTCTATGCGCCAGTGACCAAGGGCGTGCTCCGCCCGAAACGCATCTGGCATTCTATTTGTGTGCTGAGCTAGGCTGATGGAAATTCTTGAAATAAATGGCTTTGCACGCTGTGAGCAGGCTTCGTCTTTTGGAGGCAACTCTGTGTATTCAATATATATATATATATATATATATATATATATATATATATATATATATATATATATATATATATATATATATATATATATATATATATATATATGTGTATATATCATTAGTCCTGACGAAAGCTGTTGCCACAACGCATCTGCCATATCAATCAATGAATCAAGCAGGTATTTGTGAAGCGCTGGGGGAGAGAGGTTCTCACAGGTGCTGGGTGATGTTGTCTTGTCATGGGATGCTGAGGACAAGTCTGGCTGCAGTGTTCTGGATGGTCTGGAGTTTGCAGAGCAGACATTTGTTGATCCCTGTGGAGAGGGCGTCTCGGTAGTCCAGTCAGCTGGTTATGAGTGCGTGGGTGTCAGTCTTTCTGTATTTGGGTAGGGGATCCATATGAAGGTCTTGCGGAGAATGCAGAGAGCATTGAACATGTGGAGGAGACAGAGTTGATCCGTCGGTTCATGGTGAGGGAGGAGACAAGTATGATGCCGAGGTTGCGGGCGTGATCAGTGGGTGTGGGAGGGTTGCCGAGCGCAGTGGGCCACCAGGTGTTGTCCAATGCAGAGGGGGTGGATCCGAGGACGAGGACTTCTGTTTTTTCCGAGTTGAGCTTCAGGCAGCTGCTGCTCATCCAGGATGCAACGTCTTTTATTCCTTCCTGGAAGCTGTTTCTGGTGATGTTGGGTTCCATGGTGAGGGAGAGGATGAGCTGGGTGTTGTCAGTGTAGGATACTATGCTGAGTCTATGTTTTCTGATGATGGTTGCGAGGGGGGGCCATGTAGATGTTGAAGAGCATGAGGCTGAGTGAGGATCCTTGGGGTAACCTGCACTATTTGAAGTAGTTGAAAATAAAAAGGAACAACTCACCGTTTGGTCTTATTTGCTGTGTCGCCATCTTCTTTCTGCCTGCATGACATGTAGACATGTAGGAAAGTCTTGTTGTGCTGTACGGAATTACAACAAATGTGGCAAAAAGGTAGTCCTTGTTTCAGAAAGAACTCTTTTTGTTAAATGGTGTAAATCTGTTCAGTAGTTCCTGAGAAAAAAAAAGAGGTAAAAAAATGCATTTCCCATAGGAAACTTTAGACACCGCTACAGCTTGAACTGCTGAACGGAATTACACCAAATTTGGCATTAAAGTAGCCCCTGTTGCAGAGAACTCTTTTTCTTAAATGGTGTAAATCCGTTCAGTAGTTGCTGAGAAAATCAAAAAATAAATGTTTTGATATTTAGAGGCACAGAGGATCCGCAGATCCTCCCGAACACGTGCTTTATTCTAACTGGCAGTCAACACCCCAAACCAGGAAGTGTTGGCAACCATTTTGTGCCTCAGTAATCGAGGCACAAGAAAACAGGGAAAGAAAGGCATAAAACAAGAGAATGGGGCAGGGTAGAAACGCCCTCACCCCCTAGGCCTGCCCAGGTTGTCCCAAAGGACCCCCAGGGCCAAAAAAAGCTTTTTTATTTAAAAATAAAATCGGCAAAATCCACGGAGGATCCGTGGATCCTGCCGAGAAAATTTCAAAAAGAAGCACGGGCTCCCGCGGTTTGTTATTATTTAGCCCCGCATGAGCCAGGTCCCGGTGGCAGTGAAAAAAAAAGTGTGGGGGGGCCCAAATCCCCCCAAACTGCCCCGGGCCTTTTTTTTTTATATTTGCGGGGACCGCCACACACAAGGCTTCTATTTTCTTTTCTAATCTGTGTGGGGGGGGCATGAGCCCCCCCACACGCCCCAGGGGCTGCCACCTCCCCGGGGCACTAATTCATTATGATCGCGGTGGCACACTGTCCCTCCAAGCCCCGGGGACCACCAACCCCCGGGCTTCTTTCTTTAAAAAAAAATATACCTGTGTGGGGGGGCTCGAGCCGCCTGTGATGGCCCTGGGGACCGCCACCCCTCAGTCTGACCGTGAGAAAGGCTGTGGCAGAGCTATAACGCATTGGTTGAAGGAAGTTCTGTGTGAATATTAAATAAGAATCACCTACCTCTGGAGTGCCACGTCATTTGTACGAAAATGTAATTTTGGCCAGGATCCGGCCCCTACGTAGAGCACCCGCTGCTGTGCGCTCTGAGTTCTTGGATCATCTTGTAGGAGGATATATATCTATAGACCCATGAGTTGAGCTTGGCGCCTAATAAACCTTTACTGGATCATCAACTTACTGGGAGTGTGCAGGACTTCTCTCCGTCATATTGGAGCTTCGTTGTACAAGACATGTCATCATGTGTGAAGAGAGACTACACGATTACTGGCAATAATTCGCCATAGCATGGATTTCATACTTTTTTTTTTTTTTTGGTGAACCTTTATTTGTAGCACATATGATGACAGGTACGGGCCTACAACCATCGCGGCCGGCCGCTAGACAATACCAAAACTTTGCAAGCAATATGCATAATTGTGACAGTTCGGAGCCCAGGATAATAAAATGACAATACATAGTTCGTATGCGGACCCAACAGCGTAAACCAGGATGTAAAAGGTTCATTTTCAAAATAAAGAACTAAGAAAGAGTGCCGCACAGTCGCACCCCGTCCCGCGATAGTGTGCGAATCAGGATATCTAGAACAGTAGCATTACGGGGGGGCATCCGGGTAGAAAATATACATAGCAGGAGAAGTGGAAGCACAATCCCATTGTGTAACAAGTCTAAACCCCGCCCCTCCACTCCAAACACACCGCAAGGTACATGGGCAACAACGACACTAAAAGAGAAGAAAGACTAAAGGGCCATAGAAACAAATACTAACCTAACACCCATCCTGCAACCCCCCACCCTGCACACCCGCAGAAGGCCATGGCCTACCCCCCAGCCGCGTGCCTGTCGCCCTAACAGAACCCGAAATATAGAAAGATAGGGAAAAGGAAGAAAGAAGAGAAAATAAACGGAGGAGGGCCCTAATTGCGCCGCCCGGCCCCGCCCCTCACCCCTACACTTTGGAAATCCCAGAAAGGAAACAATACCATAGGGAAGAATAACAAATCCCGAGCACAAGAACAATGAACTATCGATCAAAAATACCCACAGCACCGTCTGTCAGCAATAAAGCAAATAGATTGTAAGCCCACTCATCCCTGACCCTGTCTGGCAGTAGTACCGCCCAAAGTTTTCTCGTTAGTCAATGTAAAGCACAGTCTCGAGGGTCCAAACATTATGGCGGAGCCCGGACGCGGCAAAGCCATGAAAGAGCATAATAATCCAAATCTGTCCACATATAGATAGCAAAGATCAGGTAACAACAACACCGGTCCCATGAACCTCCCAAAGCTGGCAAATAATAACATCATCCAAGAGAGGAGAGTCAAACAATTTGGCCACCACAGCGACACAACCCGGCCAGTCCAAGGAGAAAAACAGCGCTCCACCTCCAATCGCCAACCGGATACGTGTCCCAAGGATACATCCATACGATCCATCAAGAGGGTCTGCGCGGGCTCGGGAGCCCGGTCTTCAAGCGGACCAAGGTGCACCCGAGGATCCGTAACCTCCTCCATGGACACGGCAGCAGGTTCATCGGCCGATCCCAGAAATAGGACCGTGGCCGCCATAGATGGCGAAACAGCAATGGCGTCCATTCTTGCACCCAGGTCTCGAAATTGGCAATCAATGGTCTCATGCAGAACTGTTAGGGCAGCCAACACGTCCCAGGGTGTGAACTCCGTAGTGCGTTGCGGGCATCCTGGCCCCATCCCTGCAACAGCCGCCCAACCCAGACGTGAGACATGGGGAAGGGCACCAGCCGCCATCTTAATCCAGTCGGCCCGTCCCTCTTCACCATATTCAGGGACCAGGCCTTACCGCGAAGGCACCGCAGGATGCGTCCCCAGGGCAAACGAACTGTGGGGCAGGGTCAGAGAGGAGAGCCACCAAAAGGCTAAAGTCCTGCCGGGCCCCAGGAGTCGCCCGCCTATGTCAGGGGCAATCCTTGGCTATGCCCGGGCAACAAGACTTGGGGAGGGGGCAGGAGTCAAGCACCCCCTCCGATCCAGCGCCACCACACTGCCCCACAAGGGTCTCCGATGAGGGGGTCGGGTCTTCACCGCTGGCAGCGGTCTTTCATGACATCGGCACCCACCGGCAGGCTCCCCGCCGCCATCAACGGCCGTTGGTGCTGCAGCCGTGGCTGGAGGCCCCGCCTAATCAACGCCCCGGTCCCACCATCACGTGGGCCGCAGAGCAATCGGGGACATTTCCCAAAATCGGCGGCACGCCGGAGCCCTGGAAGCAAACGGTAGGTGCTTGTTTTCTTTCCTTTATCAAAGTATGCCTCCATGGGTCAGGATATTCAACAGGATAGATGTGTGGGGCGAGAGGGCTTGCGGAGCCGAGCGACTATGCGGCCATTTTGAATGCCTACTTGGCTCCTCTTGTGGATTTCATACTTAATGTCCATCAAATAAAGTAATTTCATTTACAGAAAAATTTGTAGCATAATACATTTTAAATTGACCATGGGTTGAATGGGACACATAATTACATGGTAATAAATTGCACTGCGGCTGCAGTATTATTCATACTGCTGAGTGTAAATCATCTATTTAAACATTAGCTCGCTTATCATTATCACATTATTATGGAAATCCTTACTAACCTATGCCACCCTAGTGGGATTACCCAATTCAAAATATTTGTCAAATATTTCATTTTTATGTGTACACTATTCTAAATTGACCATTGAGGTTCCGTGACAATTGTAAGTGATGTTTTCGACTCGCACGAATATGGTCGAGTCTGGTATCTATGAACCGCAAATGACGAGTTTGGTAAGTGTGCGCAGTTTCGCTGTGCTAACTTAAACCGTTCATTTGTTATGTGGGTTTTTTATCTGTACCCATGGGTTCCATCTTAGATACGGCATCCATTTTGTCTCTTGCCCTCAAGTAGCCAGCGAACGGACGATGTCCGCTTCGCGACCCTGGGACTCCCAAGATATTTGCGGAAGACACATGTTCTTTGTAAGTGTCTTTATGACGAGGGGGATGATACTGTAAGGCAGATGGCCCCGCTCGAGGCTCATCTTGCCGTGCCGGTTTATTGTCTAAGCCGTGCATCTCATTAGGCACGTCCCTTTTGATGCCTGTATCTCGTGTTTCCCGATACCTCCCCTTTTACACCCTTTCCGATCTCCCCACTGTCTCCGTCTTCCTCTGCACCTGTCTTTGTTCCTATTTCGATCTGTTTTACTGCCGATTGGAATGCACTAATGTTGGGAAGATGGGTTTTTACAGTTGGGAACCGCCAAATGTTTCCCCACTTATGTTCCGGACCTTGTGTGTATCAAAGTGACCAAAGCGACCCCTCTGGGGGATAATTATGGGAACCGGGTTGTAAACCTTTGTGTACCATGTTGTCCTATGGGTAAAAACTGTATAAAAGGAGCGATCCACAGAACCAATTTGAAGCAGTCTCCCCAAGTTGCACGTGTTGTACTTGTCGTGACTTCTGTGTTCCCTGCAGTAAATAAACCTTGAATCTTTGACGCCGAAGGAAGTGTCCCGTGTCTCTGTCATTCGTACGCCGGAGCAGGTTACCCACGAAGGTTTCAGGTGTTGTGCCCTGGCACCGCTGGGTCTTAAAGAACCCAGTCCTTCAGTTGGCGCCCCACGTGGGGCTGCATCAGTGGTACCGGTCCAAGCCCGACGATCGTGAGGAACTTCGTGTGAAATCTCCGAGGGAAGGTGCACTCCGCTTCATCGATCCTGTTGTCGAAACAAGTGGCCCGAAGACTTTTCCCGCGAAGATTCCCGCCTCCTGACGGCTGCGACGGACTGCTGCCCTGACTGTAGACCTGTTTTGGCGCCTGGCGTAGACCTTGGTATAGCGAAACGATTGACAGGCCTTCCTGGAGACGCCATCGATCTTTCAGTTAAGTATTTGTGGGTCGCTCCCAGAGTTCTTGGTTGTTGACACTTTAGCGAGTGTTTTTGTTGTTGGCGCTGTGTGAGTGTTTTTGTCGGTGACACTTTCCTAGCGTACTTTGTTGTGTTCTTTGACGACTGCAGCCGCCAAAAACCGAGGGTTTTTGCTCTTTGCTGGGACTTGGTAAATCCCGTAACCCTTGAAGTTTGTGAAACTCGGCTAGTGTGCAAGATGCCTGGTCGTAGTACTTTGTTCAGTTGTTTCAGACCTTGTGGTGTGGATTCCCGACTGGAGGACTCGTGTCCGATACCTCCGGTTGGAACTCCGACTTATGAACTGTACAGTAAACATGGGCTAGGCCCGATTACTTTTAATGAATACTGGATCAAATACACGAAGAAGGACGGTGACCTTCGCTGGCCACCACATGGTAGCTTCGAGGCCCCGATCTTAGATAATCTAGAGGTTAAATTGTTCGAAAGAAAGTCAAGGCCGGCCATGTTTGATGCCTTTCGGTTGTGGCGTAAAGAAGCCCGACAGAAAGAAATCAGACAGACTAAACGAAATCAGAGAGATAATGTTGCTACCATTGTAAAGAAAGCAGAGCAGTTTCAGCATGATAAGGAGGTTAAGGAAAAGGAAGTGTTTGACAGATTACAGCGTATGACTATAGATAAATGCTATCCTGCTTTGCCTACGGAGTCGGAAAAGAAGGAAGAGTCAGTTGAGGATCCTTTAATGTCCTATCTTATGAAATCGCCACCTCCGTATGTACAGGGTACCACAGCCCCTGTGATTCCCCCTGTACCTGTTCCTGCACCTATTCTTCCTTTGCCTGTTCCTCAACCTGCACCCGTTCTTCCGACTGTTCCTGCTCCTTTGACTGTTGCTATTCCTACTGCTCCTCCGCTTCCACATACTCCTGCTCACGCTACTGCTCCTGCTCTGTTAACCCCTGCTGTTATTTCTGTCTCTACTCCTTCACTTGTTAGTCCTGTGTCCTATACTTCTCCCTCTACTCGTAGTCGTAATTCTCCTCTTGCAGCTAGTTTCTTTCATTCGCTCGGACCTGTCCTTGGGTCCGCTGGTTCAGATGGTCCTCAGAGACGTAGTCAGCTTCCTGGTAACAGGGAACGTGCTTCGCTATATAATATGGCGATGGGTTGGATGACGCACCCCCTTAGAAATCCACCACGTATTGTACTCGACACATTTTGTCAGTTCAATATACCAACCCAGAGATTTGTGTTCGAGGAAATGTGTAAGGTCCTTCGCGATCAGATATCGGCCGACGCACCTGACGAGGTGCTGACCGCTTTGTCTGATCTACAGCTTCAGTTCTCGGCTGGATTGATAGTGGATACCAATGTTCGACGTGCTGTTGAACGATTGCTATCTTTTCGTCCCACTCCTATACCCCAAGCCTTGTTTGTTGAGGATATTGAAAGACAGCCAGATGAGTCTGGTCAATTTCCTATGCGTGAAGTTCCACCAGTATGGATGCCAGCTGATCCTAATGCTCAACCCCCGATATTGGCGCATTTCCAGAGAGTGTGGATACATCTCCCATGGAAACGCTCAGAAGTGTTACAGGTGAAGCAATCTTTGCCTGACCCTCGCAAAAATCCTGCAGGGTATTACAAGGAATTATCGCAGCTCGTAGACGCTACGATAATGAATCTTGCCGATATTGACATGCTGTTCGGCAATGTCGTACCGCAACCGGTATGGGCTAAGATTCGTCAGGAAAATCATCCGAATGAACTAGGTGGTGATTGGGCTGCCATTGTAGCGTCGGATGCTTTACAAACTGGTGGAGCTAAACCCGAGCAGATGATTACTGCTCTTCCTCAAAGAATAATAACGTTAATGAAAACTCTTATGCCAGCTATGAGAGTAAATTGGGACAAATTGTCAGCTTGTAAGCAGAAAAAGGACGAGAGTGTCTCCGACTTCTTTACGAGGTTCGAGGAGGCATTCATCGACCATAGTGGACAGGATATGGGTACTGAGGGTGGTCAACGATTGTTTGTGGATAAATTTGTTTCGAACTTATTGCCCGATTTGAGCAATAAATTAAAGAATTCAGAAAGTGCGTGGGCTGTTTCTACCTCGGCTCTGATATTGGCCACAGCGCAATATTATGAGAATAGAGAGAAAGAGGAGAGCGACCGTGCCGATAAAAAGACGAAAGAGCTTAAAACTAAAGTGCTGCTACAGCAAGCGTATCCTCCACGTTCGAATCAGAATACTTCGCAACAAAATAGATCGCAGCCGCAATCGAATAGATCACAATCTCGTAATGACTCCTCTTCCCAAAGATCCTCGTTGGGGTACAATCAATGTGCCTATTGTAGACAGGAGGGTCATATCAAATTCAATTGTCCTGTTTTAAATGAACGTAATAGTGGTAACTCATCTAGAGGAGGTCGTGGTGGTTCGCAGCAGGCACCACGTGGTAGAGGTCGTGGTGCCCAGAACGATCGCTCAGATAACTCATCAAATTCCGATAATTGTTTTGATCAACGTGGATTGTCGCAAGGACGATCTGCACAGTACAATGTAGACGATTATTACGTCGATCAGGGAACTGACGACAGTAATTACTAGGACAGCCATAGACAAGGAGAGGGAGTGGTATCAGTTCCGGTTGATCAGAGAGGGCCTTACGTCGCAGTTACTACATCGGGCGTCGTTGAGCCTTTTCTGTTGGACACTGGTGCAGCGAAAAGTTCCATTAAGCATTCGAAACTCCCTGGCGCACCTTTGTCTGGCTTAACAAATGTTTCCATTGGATTCTCTGGCGCCCCCGTTAGCAATCCAGTTTCGCGCCCTTTGCCCCTTAAAATTGGGCCTCGTGAGCTAGAAGCTCCGTTGATTTTAACCACGGGTTGTGGTGAAAATCTTTTGCGCCTGGATTTGCTTAAACGTTTGTATGCGACTTTGTATTGTTCCCCTGCGGGTGTAAAGCTTACGTTGGGAGAGAGGGTTGTCTCTCCCATGTACTTGTCTCTCGATAAGCTTCCACCGGAATTGAGTTCTCTTCCTGCGTCTTTGTGGGCAACAGGTCCCAATGATGTGGGCCTACTTGATATCTCACCTTATGTTGTTCAGTTGAAATCTAATGTGCGGTTGCCACGCATTCCCCAATATCGTATCTCCCTCGATGGTGAACGAGCATTGTTAGCGATCATCTATGATTTGATCGAGAAAGATGTTATTGAAGAAACTCCGGGAAACGTGTGCAACAGCCCTGTACTACCCATTCTAAAACGTACTGATCCTTCGAAACCGCCTGTTTATCGTTTTGTTATCGATTTACGGGAGGTGAATAAAATTGTGATTCCTCAGTTCCCCGTTGTGCCTGACATCACGGCGCTACTGACTCTGATTCCAGCTTCTGCATCGTGGTTTTCGGTGATTGACTTGAAGAATGCGTTCTTCAGCATCCCGATTGCAGAGGAGAGCAGAGACCTTTTCGGTTTCTCTCTTGGTGGACGCAGCTTCCGGTTTAAACGCGCTCCTCAGGGCTACTGTGAAAGTCCATCGATTTACAGTCAAGCCTTGAAGGGTCAACTGGATGCGCTTAGGTTGCCGGCTGGTGCGGCCTTAATCCAATACGTCGATGACCTATTGGTAGCTGCAGATACTCAGGACATTTGCAAAATTGCTACGGTATCGTTGCTGCAACATCTCTGTGAGTTAAATCACAAGGTGTCACCTTCTAAACTCCAATATTGTTGTCAAGAAGTAACCTATCTAGGTCACTTATTGTCAAAGGAGGGAAGGCGGTTGACCCCAGAGAGAATTGCAGCAATTGCGCGGATGGCTGTGCCAACAACCCAAAGAGATGTGCGTGCCTTTTTAGGTATCACATCGTATTGCAGGCAATGGATTCCGAATTTTTCATTGCTAGCGAAACCATTGGTGGCTCTTACGTGCAAGGATGTTTCGACTCCTTTACCATGGACGGAAGAATGTCAGAAAAGTTTTTCTGAATTACGTGATTCATTATGTTCGGCTCCTGTGTTAGGTACTCCTGACTATAGTAAGCTGTTTACATTATATGTTCACGAGAGGGAAGGTTGTGCTTTGAGCGTCTTAACGCAACCTTTTGGTGGTAAGCAACGTCCATGTGCATATTTTTCCTCGACCTTGGACCCGGTAGCTAGAGCATTGCCGAGTTGTTTGAGAGCAACAGCGGCAGCCGCGGTCTCCATCCGACAATCAGCAGGATTGGTCATGGATAATATGCTTACGGTGATGGTTCCGCATGCAGTCGATACTCTTTTGAATCGTACGAAAACTCAGCACTTGACGAGTGCGAGGTTGTCTGGGTACGAGTTGACGCTGTTGGCAAGCCACATTCAAATAAAACGTTGTAATGTTCTGAACCCGGCAACTTTGTTACCAATTAGCTCAGAGTCAGATGAAATAACAGAACACGATTGTTATTTGAGGACAGAGGAGGAAACGAAAGGTCGAGTGGACCTTAAAAACACCCCATTGGAAGAACCAGATGGTACACTGTATGTGGATGGTTCATGTTTCAAGTTGCCGAATGGTGATGTGACTACTGCTTATGCTGTTGTAACGTTGAATACTGTTGTTGAGACTGCAAGATTAAGTCAGAATTCTGCCCAAGCTGCAGAGCTGATCGCTCTCACTAGAGCGTGTGTGTTAGCGAAAGGGAAACGTGTGAATGTGTTTACCGACAGCCAATATGCATTTGGCGTCGCCCATAGTTTTGGACGTTTGTGGAGAGAGAGAGGTTTTCTAACATCGCATGGTACGAAGATTCAGCATGGCCAGCTTGTGAATGATCTTTTGGATGCACTTACGTTACCTAAGCAAGTTGCGATTGTCAAATGTAGTGCGCATCGTAAGGTGACGGATGATGTTGGTCGAGGTAATGCGTTTGCGGATGAGACTGCTAAGGAGACTGCCCGGAACCTTAGCACTCGAATGTATGTGACGAGTTCGGTTAGGTGGCCTACAGAATTGAGTATGTGTGAAGACACTATCGAGAGTGTGAAAGCAATTCAGAATGAGGCCACCGAGACTGAAAAGACGAAGTGGAAAGAAAGCACGGGAAAGTTAGATGCGAATGGTTGTTGGATTGATTTGTCGGAACAGAAAAGATGGATGTTACCGGATGCGTATGTGCTGGCCGTTGTGACAATGGCGCATGGGTTAGCACATATTAGCGCGAAAGGTATTTGTAAATTGTTGTCCCCTGTGTGGAAGAATGATGGTATTACGAAATGTGCTGAACGCTTGGTTAAGAACTGTATGGTGTGTATGATGTACAATCCTGGCAAGGGAACCCCAACTCCTCCTGGCAGTTTTGCTCCCCCTTCATGTCCCTTTGAGGTGATTCAATTGGACTTCATCCATATGGAGCGATGCAATAACCTGAAATACGTTTTAGTTGTGGTTTGCGCATTCTCCCGATGGATCGAGGCCTATCCTCTCAAAGACAATACTGCTTTGTCTACTGCGAAAATCCTACTGAAGGAATACTTTCCTCGGTACGGAATGCCTAGAATCGTGTGGTCAGATAACGGAAGTGAGTTTGTGGGGAGTGTGATGAAGAGTGTATGCAAGGGCCTTGGAATTAATCAGAAATTCCATAGTGCCAACCATCCCCAGTCAGCTGGTTTGGTTGCAGGGTATAACGGCACCCTTAAACTGAAGCTAGCGAAGATTCAGGCTACGACTGGTCTTTCGTGGCCTGATGCTTTACCCTTAGCATTACTGTCAACTAGGGCGACTGTACACTCCCGAGTAGGGCTTAGCCCCTACGAAATAGTGTTCGGTCGTCCTGCGAATGTTTGGGGGGTTCCTAGGCCGGGTATTTTCTGTGATCTTGAGTATCCAATGTTGATCGATTATCTTCATGACTTGACTGCTAAACTGAGGTTAATTCACCAACAGGTTCACGAAGCATTGCCGACGCAGACGGAGGGTCCAGGCCACCAGCTCCAGCCCGGAGATTGGGTGGTGACGCGGAACTTTTCGCGCAAGACCAACTTGGACCCGAGGTTTACTGGACCCTACCAGGTCCTCCTTGCCACGAGAACTGCAGTTCGTCTTGAGGGGCGGAAGAATTGGGTGCACGCCACCCATACAAAGAAAGTCCCTATCCCGTTGCCAGCAGACTCGTGGGTGAGGAAAGGCATTGCATCAACCGAAACCGAAGGATTGCCGGCGTTTGTACCTTTCAGCGACGCACAACCTGTCGGAGAATCCTCAGTGCAGCAGAAAGACATTGTTGAACATTTGTCAGCAAAAGACTCAAGACCAAAACATTCAGCTGATCAACAGGACGTGGTCCCTTCAACAGATCCTTTGTTTGACGAACAGACACGTCCTGGGAAAACCCGATACTTTTTGCGATCCAGCACTAAAGACTAATAAAAGATCCTGTTCTGTCCCTTGATAATTGCATTATCCCATTTTCCACGATCAGTTTGAACATTCGTACCATTGTAATTATTTTGTATATATTCATTGAGCTTCGTTCCTTACACTTTTTGCTTCCACAGCTGAGAGACATTGTTTTTGCATATACACTTGTGAAGTAAAGGCCGTAGGGCCGCGCGCGTACTTCCTTCTGGTTAGTAGGTCTTGACGCTAGGTTAAAGACCGTTGGTTCCTGGGAACTCTTAGGGATTGACTGCTGCTACCCGGAACGAAGTGCGTCAAGAAACGTTGCGGACGGTCATAGGGAATGGCATTTTCGAAGCTGACGGATTTGGAAGGAGCTCAGGCTCATAGATTCAAGCTGCAGCAACTCAGTCGTACCAAATGTTTTATATTCCAAATATTCGTATTGTTTTTGACTGTTTCTGCATTATTGGCGGGTGGGGTGTACTACACGATGTCTTACTTTTTACCTTCTGCTATACCTACTCCTACCCCTGACCCTAAACTTACCTCCACTGCTTCTCCTCATTCTTTTCATTTCTTACCTGAACACGAGCAGGCTAGACGTGCAGAATTCCGCAATAATTCCTTTATTCAGCTCCTCCATCAGCATCAGTTAGTGGTTAACACTACTAATTGTTGGGTGTGTGGGTTGATGCCACATACTACGGATAAGGGAATTCCATATCTGGTGTTACCGTATAGTTCCCAAGGGTCTGCTCGAGCATTTCAGACAATGTTTCGAAGCGCATTGGGTTTCCACACCATTCGAGAACCGCGTTCCCCCTACTCTGGTCCTACCTCGTATCAAAAACATTTGTCTATAGCAATAGAGGATTTAGATAGCGATATCTATGATCCCTCGCTTATTCCCGAAGAAGAGGTACAAGCCTATAGGGTCCTAAGTAGAGGCGAATATAGTGTGTTCACTAGTGAAAAGCAGCTTAAAAGCTCGCCTCCGATATGGGTCGTACCCCACATTGGTAATTTTTGTCTCATAGGTCGCGGCCGAAGATCGAAAGCCCGACTTGGAGAGAGTGCTTGCACTGAAAATTACATTCTGCCGATGGTCTCGTCCCCTGTGTTCCTGGCCGCCAAGGGTACCTACTTTATCTGTCATGATTGTGCATATGCATGGTTGCCCTCTGACTTCATGGGCTCATGCTTCATCGCAAATTTGTTGCCTCCGACGTTCACTGTAGATGCAGATTATCACAAGACTAGAGTTGTGAGAGGCGTAATTAGCGAAGAGGATACTGCCGGTCAAGAGGCAGGAGACTTTTTCAAGGGTTTCCTCCCGTTTTGGGGACCTATGGTTAATAGTAGGAACCTGAGACAGTTGACTCGAGTGGTAGAATCGACAGCTAATATTACTGCCAGTGCCCTTGGTAATATCACCACTGAACTTCAGGCGGATAGACTTATGACGTTACAAAACCGTATGGTTTTAGACGTGATCTTAGCAGATCGAGGTGGAGTATGTAAGGTGATCCATTCGAGCTGCTGTATTTTCATTCCTGATAACGCTCCGACTGTCTATCAAGCCATCTCGAAGTTGCATAAGATCTCCGAATCCATACACGTGGATGTAGGGGATTGGACGCTACTTGGGTGGTTTTGGGGCCTAATGTCGACTTGGGGTTGGAAGATTCTGATGATCATCGGAGTCGTTGTGGCGTTCCTGTTCACGTGTTGCCTTTGTGTGCAGTGCGGTCCTGCCTTATGTGGCCTCTGTGCTACAACGTGTATGAGACAGCCACCTGTTACCAAGGGGACTCGGTTGGGCAGAGCTATGCTACAGCAACATCTCGATGGTCTGATGAATATCGAATATGATTCCGACTAGTGCTTGCCTACATGAGGGCAAAAGGAGCGTCTGAGGTTCCGTGACAATTGTAAGTGATGTTTTCGACTCGCACGAATATGGTCGAGTCTGGTATCTATGAACCGCAAATGACGAGTTTGGTAAGTGTGCGCAGTTTCGCTGTGCTAACTTAAACCGTTCGTTTGTTATGTGGGTTTTTTATCTGTACCCACGGGTTCCATCTTAGATACGGCATCCATTTTGTCTCTTGCCCTCAAGTAGCCAGCGAACGGACGATGTCCGCTTCGCGACCCTGGGACTCCCAAGATATTTGCGGAAGACACATGTTCTTTGTAAGTGTCTTTATGACGAGGGGGATGATACTGTAAGGCAGATGGCCCCGCTCGAGGCTCATCTTGCCGTGCCGGTTTATTGTCTCAGCCGTGCATCTCATTAGGCACGTCCCTTTTGATGCCTGTATCTCGTGTTTCCCGATACCTCCCCTTTTACACCCTTTCCGATCTCCCCACTGTCTCCGTCTTCCTCTGCACCTGTCTTTGTTCCTATTTCGATCTGTTTTACTGCCGATTGGAATGCACTAATGTTGGGAAGATGGGTTTTTACAGTTGGGAACCGCCAAATGTTTCCCCACTTATGTTCCGGACCTTGTGTGTATCAAAGTGACCAAAGCGACCCCTCTGGGGGATAATTATGGGAACCGGGTTGTAAACCTTTGTGTACCATGTTGTCCTATGGGTAAAAACTGTATAAAAGGAGCGATCCACAGAACCAATTTGAAGCAGTCTCCCCAAGTTGCACGTGTTGTACTTGTCGTGACTTCTGTGTTCCCTGCAGTAAATAAACCTTGAATCTTTGACGCCGAAGGAAGTGTCCCGTGTCTGTCATTCGTACGCCGGAGCAGGTTACCCACGAAGGTTTCAGGTGTTGTGCCCTGGCACCGCTGGGTCTTAAAGAACCCAGTCCTTCACCATGGGTTGAAATGGACACATAATTATATGATACTTAATTGCACTGCAGGGGCTGCATAATTAATATTGCTAAGCACAAACATGAAAACATTATCTCACTCAGCATTATCACATTATTTTGAAAATAGGCATTATACAATTAGAGCTAACCTATACAGCCGAAGTGGGCTTACTGAATGCAACATATTTATCTAAATTGTCATTGCTACGTGTTGCAAAACTAAGCCCATGTGGTCAGGCACCTCTGGTGCTACCTTTCTAGATTGTGCAATATATATAAGTGCTATTGGAGTCTGACTTCCATGTAGTGTCTTTACTAATAAGTGATAATCTGTACAGTACAAATTATGCAAAAATATATCATAAAATAAAATGAAAAACAACGAAAAACAATTTCAGTTACTTGGGAGGAGTCATAATTTGCAGTTTATTATAGTGTGGAAGTAAAACAGACTTCTGTTAGATGGGTAATGCCACAGTATACATTTCACAGATGTGTGTGCAAATCTTCCTCCATATTGAGGCCCCCGGTGATCTTTGCATTCCTCTCTATTAAGTATCTGGATTTATGTTGCCTCAGTTGTTTCTCTCTATTTCCTCCTCTAAAATGTACTACAATTGAATCCATCACATAATAAGTTAGACCTGACTCTACACTTTGGGGTAATTCTTCAATGTGCTGAGTTACCAGGTATGTTCTGTCCATGTTTTTAATGGTCTGTATGTGCAGGAGGACTCTCTTATGTACTGGGAGGACAGCACTCCCCACGTTCGTTAATTGACAGGGACATTGGAGGATGTATATTGCATAGTCGGTTTTACATTTAAACTGACCTTTTATGTGCTTCAAATTTGGTATTAAAGGCAATTTATATTGCGGGACATTTGGTGTATTTTGGCATGCCTTGCATTTACCACATTTTTCTAAAGCCAGTGTTTTGCTTGAGCCAGGTTGCTTTTCATGGTTAGCATTCAGGGTACTCTTAACCAGGTCTTCCCTCATTGCTCTGGCTCTCCTGAATGTTACTCCCGGTCTTCTTTTGTGCCTCCCTAACAAGTATGGGGTAATTCCCATTAAATACCAGTACTTTGAATTATAGATCATACTGCTCCTTCCTGTCTATTGTAAGTTCTAATAAGTCTGAAATGTGGAGCAATCTTAGGATGCTGCTTTGTGTCTTATGTCCTAAATAGAAGCTCTTCTCTAGGTCTTAATTTTGCTATGCTTTTGCTTCCTCTATGCAATGCGTGTGTAGCCCCTCGCCGTAAATTTAATTGCCAGGTCCCCCAATGCTATGTTCTCTTAAGTTATTTTACTGCAATTATGCCTCACCCACAAACTTTCACCGTAGGGGATGTTTCTAATTAGACTATGAGGATTGAAGCTGGTAGAGTGTAATAGGGTGTTCCCTGAGGTTGACTTCCAATAGAGTTTTGTTTCCAGTTTGTTATCTTTCACATACCCTGTGAGATCAAGAAAGTTGACTTCCATACAAGGAAGAGGTCATCAATATACTTACACCAGTGTATTGCGTTGTTCCCAGTTCTGCTGGTATTCGACCTGGATCACCTGCTCCTCCCACCAGGCCATATGCAAATTAGCATAGCTGGGAGAAAAGCAGGTGCCTATCGCTGTGCCACATATCTGATTGAACAGCTTATTATTGAAAATGAAATAATTACTCTCAAGTCACCTCTGTATCATTCTAATAAGCATTTGAGTGTATTTCCAATGATTTAAAGGTCTAGGACCCAAAAGGTGACCCATTGCTCTTAGGCCATCTTGATGCTGGATACTTGTGTACAGTATTGCTACATTGATACTGAGAAGGAGATAGTCATCTTCCCATGGTAAATCATATATTTTTCGGAAGAAGTCTCTTGTATCCTGAACATAGGATGGGTAACTTCTGACAAAATCTCCAAGAAAGTAATCAACATATTTTGATGTATTTCCAAAAGTACTTTCTATGGCATATTTGATCAGACGCCCTGCAGGATTATCTGTGTCATTATGTCCTTAGGAATCAGATAAACGACTGGTATTCTGAGATAATTTACTTTCAAAAACGGGTATTCTTCATGGGTGAGGATGCTTTGACCACACCACTCCATGAGCTCTGATTGATATTCAAATCTGACAGATTTAGCTGTGGAATTAGTTGCCCTCGTGTAGCATAGTGTGTTATTTAACTGATTGTAAGCTTCTGTTAAGTATTTCTTCTAGGCCCACAATACAAAGTTCCTTCCCTTATCAGAGTTTCTAATCACACATTCTGTTTTAGATTGCAATATATTGATGAAATGTCACTATTCTTTTTGAGAAGTAGTGTTAACTTGTTTCTTACTGGTGTTAGTATACAGGGTCTTTAGGTCACTTGTTATCAGTTCATTGAAAATGTCCGCTTCATTTCTCGCCACCATTGATGTGAATTTTGATTTGGGTCTAAAGTCTGTTGGAGCATCACCATATACATCAATGCATTTTCTGTATTTAATGCTTCTTCAGACATTGAATCGTGTATGCCATTATTATTGTTTTCCAATTCTCTGAGCTCTCTTAAGAAGTTAATTTCTGCAACTTTCAATGAACAGTGTTGTCCCTCATCATTTGTATCAGTGTTAATCTTTCTTTTCTTCGGTTGAAACATGAAGAACTTTGTCAATTTCATAGTTTGTACACATTTGAACATCTAATTCCTGGTGTGAGTATAGCTCATATTCTGTTCAAAGCAACATGATAATTCAAGTTTTAGGATTTCCCCCTTTTTCTTTGTTAGTTGGATATCCCTGAGGTTTATGATGGTAATACCGACGCTAGTTGTTACATCAGTCAGGTCTTGTCCCATTTTGCCATTTTGTCTCTCCCTTGATTTGATCGTTCTTGTGGCCCTCCAGTTCTTCCCCCTGTACCTCTTCCTCTTGGTGGCTGTTGCCTTGGCCGTAAATTGAGTCGACAATCTGGTTGTAAAAAATCTAAATAATCTGTGACAGAGGGAATTGTGCCTTTCGGGGCACCTACTGCCCCTTCTTCAATGTTGGTGTCAATTTTTGATTTTAACTTGCTGTTCTGTTCAGATGGCAGCACCGGTATCGGCTTATTAGTTTTCCTAAGCAGTTGGCTGCTAAGATTATCAAACTTCTTCGAGAAGGTATAGGGCCACATTTGTAGTCAATTTGATCTTGTTTGAATTTTGAGTTTTTTCTGACCTTGAAGGAATCCTCCAACTTAACCAATCTTTTTTCCATGCAACTAGTGAACTTCTTCACCTGTTCTTGGTCTGACATGCTGGTAATATCGGTTTGAATGATGTCTATCTCTTCCAGTACCTTCTTCCTGTTGATTACAGCATACTTTATGAGAATACCCAGCATTCTTTTCAAAGACTCACTATTATTTTCAGCCAACTCTCGTAGCATACCAGGATTTGGGTTCTCTTAGCTCGGTGCAACTAGGCTTCATAAGCCCCACTGGATATGCCCCACTTCTAGGTTGCGTTGAAGTGACTTGCTACCCCACCATTTTCATATATTTCATTGCGCTTTAGTTTCTTCAACTTCCTTAATTTGGGAGGTATATTACTTCCTTGTAGCTGGGCTCTGCTGCTAATATGGACTACTACTGCTGTGGCCGTGTCATCATCAAATCGTCTCAGCACTGCCTCCTCCTACTCCTTCACCTCGGTAGCCGACATTAAGCACCGTGAAAATGTGTAAGTGCTGCTTTCTTCCTGGTGCTGGCCCTCTCACGTGTTCGCTGGGGCTGGCGACTGTGCAGCAGCTCTCTTTTCTCCCGCTCAAGTTAAACGTTCAGTCTTCATCCCTGCCAAGTATCACGCATCAGGCGTGATCCTAACGCATTTCAGTGTGGTGGTCCGCATCACCGCACTGAAATGCGAAGTCACGCATTATAGGGATAGCGCCTGACCTGCCTCTCAGCTATCTGTGAAAGGTAGGACTGCTATCAATGCCTCACAGACTGAAACCGCCTCAACGCTGGTTGAGTGGCAGCGTGCCATCACGTGCGTCCGCTCCCAGCAAGCGGCTCTTGGGGTTAACTGAGCAGCAGTAGCTACATTGTAACAGTTCCTGACACCGGCCGCGCAGAAACTAATAGGCGTGGTCGGATTTCCTGCTGCGGTGGCGGGAGCGGGTGGCTGCAATTTTATTGGAGGGAGGGCAGGACTGCACGCAGTAATGCTTTTAACTCGGAGTGATATTTTAAAAGTTATTATTAATGAAGCTGAGCCCCACCGCAATGCGAGTAACTGACTCGGACAGCCCCAACCCCCAGCACAGACAACGGCTAACGGGCAGTGTGGAGCCCAGCACAACACCGTGCTCCAGCTACCGCTGAGAGGTCACAGTGTCTGACTGAGAAGAGTGCGTAGGCCGGTGCTAGATGAAAGGCCGCTGCGCGCTCGCAGCAGGAGTGGTTTGATCCACGAGTCGGCCTCTAACGGAATAATTGCGGCAAAGAGCCAGTGAGCACACCATCCAGTGTGCTGCAAAACCTCGGGCGTTGCGGCGGCCGTCCAACAGTCCCTTACCGAATTGCCCTCTCTGCAAAGAAGTAAGTCATGTTTGAAATACTTCCTAATAAAAATGTGCTGTTTTTTTTTGTTTGCGCGCCGCGCGGTCATGAACAAGATTCCTATTCTGAGCTGACACACTATATGCTCACTGTTTTAACT
Source organism: Lissotriton vulgaris (assembly GCF_964263255.1). Lineage (NCBI taxonomy): Eukaryota > Metazoa > Chordata > Amphibia > Caudata > Salamandridae > Lissotriton > Lissotriton vulgaris. The sequence continues at coordinate 436,406,502 of NC_141685.1, read as the reverse complement.
TCTATTTAACTGAAGTCTGGGTGAGCCACTGTGGTGCCCGCAAGTCCAACTCCTTAAGTTTCATCACCGAGCCAAAGAGTCATTAAGTCTGCTGGCTGGTGTGATCTGGCGCTGCTTGTTAATTACTAGGATTGAGCCTGCTAAACTATTGTCTTTTTATAAATAATACAGCCTGGCTGTGACCTAAAATGTGGGCCTCACTCTCAGGAGGCTGCTCGATGCCTGGTGCTGCCTGCCTGAAAGGGAGAAGGGCACACTGCGAGACTGTTGACTGTAAAAACATTAGACAGCTGACAACAGATCAATGTTGGGGCATCTTACATCCTTGGAGTCTCGCCAGGTTCCACATGGGACGGGAAGTAGCCTGGAGTCCAGCGTGATGCACTGCATTCTCAGGTTACAAGGGCTTACATTTCTGGTGCTTTGAATCAGTTTTGAGATGTTATGACTGATTCTCATTGCTCAAATGAGTGATATTTCTGATATTTATATTTTCCCCTTGTCTTCATTACTTTATTTGCTCGCGAGAAAGTGTCACTCATAGTTGTTAAATGTCACTCATAATTTCACCGAAATTATTATAATGTCACACATATCAATCTGAAGCCTTGGCAGCTATGAGTCTTACCTGGGCTGAGCCTCGGTTACCAGGAGTCCTCCGACTCACCGGTCCCCTCTGTACCAACACCAGTGCTGCCACTACCCTCCTCAGCTTCTCCGTTAAGCTGGGGACTCTGCAGCTTGTAGCATCAGTTTTGCTGGCACACAACTGAAGGGCCTGTTGTTTTACATGGACTCAGCGATGTCCGTAATCTCTTCACCAACACCTTGTAAAACCGCAAGGAAGTCGACACTTATCGTTAAGCTGATTAGAATGCCTTTTATTTGACTTGCTACCCTGATGCGTTCTGGTTGCCCCGCAGCCTTGTTCACAGATAAAGAAGCGTCAATTTGTTACCATATTTAAACAGGTCACAAAGTGACGTGTCTTCATGACTGAAGACAGACTACATGGTTATTCGCAATAATTCACCATAGCATCAATTTCATATAATATGTACATCAAATAAAGTAATTTTATTTACAGGAAAAACTCGTAGCATAATACATTTTACATTGACTATGGTTTGAATTGGACCCATACTTTCAGGGTAATAAATTGCACCTCGGCGACTGTATAATTCATATTACTGAGTGCAAATAATCTAATAAAACATTGCAAAATTCGGGTTTTCTTTTTTCCATTGAAATTATGGTTAGTGCTTTGAAAAAACTAAAGTGAAGGGACATTTTCTATGAAATCTCATATTCCTCGTCAATGTCAGATAAAAAGTCTTGTATTCTGAGTGAAAGATTTACTTCCAACACCAGCAACAGTCTGACAGTTCACTTCCTAGTGATCAACTGCATATTCAAACAAAATTGTCGCACCCCGGAAAACCAATTTATTGAAATAGGAGTTGTTGAATTTACCAGCTTTCCTGAGGAGCAGGCTCAAGTTACAGATGTTAAATCGGGTATGAAACCAGTGGATACAAAATGTGAGAAGTATGGGTTTTTAGTAATTTAAGGCATAATGTATTTTTAAAGGGGCTACAAATAATTAAAATGGGAGACGTTTTCATAAGCACAGCATCCGCTTTCCAATCTGTTTACTCGCATTACCTGCCTTCTCAATCCCTTACCATCTCAGTAATTTTAAAATAGTAAAACCTTTGGTAGACCTTAGACCCAAGGGCCTAGTCGTGAGGCCAAACGCAGCTTGTAGTCCAAGCTATGCACTTTGTGCTCAGTGATGATTAGATGCCCTCAGAGGTTTGGACGCAGGCCCAGTGGCCAACCCTCATTGCGAATGGCCAAAGGCCGTGTGCTGCTGGGGTTGGATGCCAGTAGAGCATTGCAAACAGGGCTTGGCCAAGAGTCCAAAATCCACTGCACACAGCCTAAGGCCTTGGCACAGCAAGGTTTGGGCCCTTCTTTAGAATATAATCAAAGAAACACAGATATTCACTGACAAACACAGAAGTTAAAGTGATGTTATAGTTCGGTGTTGCAATTAAAGCAAATAAAAATTACGTGTAAAAACCCAAATAACACTGAACTATGCCAGGTATAGTTTAGTCAATTAACTGTAACTAAAACCCCCATCATGCACTGCCTATGACTTCACATATTACTGTAGACTGTCCTATCATGATGTGGTGTCATTTAACACATCATAAGTGATGTAAAATGAGAGGTTTTGGTTATTTTTCATATTAATTTCTTGAGAAATAGGTGTCCTGTTCCTTTTGTACCTTCTACAGTGGGTGCTTCAAATCCATTGATTTGAATGGACTGACTAATAAAGAAGGAACAGCAGGACACAGGACACCACTTTTATACTTCATGTTAAAAAAAATAGTATGAAAAATAAACAGATGTATTCATTAAAGAAGTCAAAATTGCACCCTTGTATATATAGTCTCATTATAGTTAACACAACAGCTCATTTCCCTGTGTTAATGACATAAGATTGAATTGCAATGAAGAATGACCCATAGTGAAAGTACAAAAAACATAAGTATCAGGGTTGGAAAATTCTAATAAAACTTACGGATTTAATTTGTTAGGTAATACTTGATGTATAAGGGATTTCTAAGAACCGCTAGCACAGACCCTGACTGATGATAAAGAAACAGCAATACACTAACAAAAGTCACACAAACTTAGAAAAGGCAAAGGTGATTTTAGGTCTGGCCTAGAGACAACTTTATCTGTCTCCCCAGCCTCATGTTTTCAAAAAAGTTCTAAGAAAAATACGTACATAGATATATACATAGATTGGAACAACATATGCAAGACATCTTTAGGTGTCATCCATTTTCTTTTATTTCTTTAGCACTTTTTGATGCGGATTGTGATGTTGGGCAGACATGCATCTGTCTGACATCGTCCCGGTCGGCGGTCCAGATCCCCATATTTGGATGCATTCCAACATTTCCCTATGGGAGCATGAGTTAAGGCTGTAAACCGTCCGTAATACAAGCTCTCATAGGGAGGTGATGTTAATCCCTGCAGGGTAAAGAAAATAAAAATAAAACGATAATAAGCCATGGTTTATTATCATTATATTTTCTGTCCCGAAGTCTTGGAGGCGTGGCCAGGGGGATAAGAGGCACGCACGGGGAGTTGTATGCACTGTTATCAGTGAGCATGACAGTTTTGGCCGGTTGTCTCAGCCAACCAAACCGCCATGCCCACTTTGCGTGTTCTCCACACAGGCTGCATTACAGACTGGGTTTCCCAGTCCCTGACTGAGCGCCAAACCACAGCGCTCAGATCAATCTATACGAACGCTGCAGTTTTTTGATTGGCTCAGGGAAACATGGGTGCTTTCTGCTTCCGGCCGGAGCAGAGCAATGATGAGGAGGGACGACGAGAAGAGACACGACGGCGGCAGCAAGGAGTTACGTTTATTTTTTATTTTTGTACTACCTCCCTGCCCCGAATCCATGCCGGCTGCCACTGGGTGTAGGGTTTCTCACCACGGTCAGAGACACACTGGTCCATGGTCCAATGGTCCAACTCTCAATAGCACAGGCACACTGTCAGTTAAGTAGAGAGGGAATACTCCATCACATTTGAGGTAGAATACCCTGTTCGATAAACTTTATATCAGGCCCTGTGTGATTTATTTGGTGACATCTTTTTATGTAGAAAAACACCTGCGTAATGTGCAAAAGAAAATGCAAAATGCAGGTGTAAAGGAAGCAGATTAGTTTGTAAAACTCTAGAGTGTCTCCTGTAACGTTTGGCACTTCATTTGGATAGAAATGCAGGAAATCAGACCCAGACCCAAGTACCAATAGATTTACAATAAGCATTGACTGGTCTTATCTTTTCAAACTGCTGGCCAGCGCCAGACTGGCCGTAGTGGCCAGAGGACCTTTTCCCGGTGGGCCGCAAGGGTGGGGGCCAGTTTTGGAGCTCAGGGGCCACTTTTGTTACAGGGGGACAGTTTTGCAGCAGTGCTGCAGTATCGGCCCCATTACAAAAGTGCCAGCAGTGCTTCATGCACCTCCCCTCCCATGGGGCTCTTGCTTCTCACTAGCATCCCCCCAGGCTGGTCCAGCTGAATTGCCAGCGTCGGTTTGTGTTCCCAGTCCGGCCCTGCTAATGGCCTTGCCAATGATTTTTGCAATTGCTTTGTGTAGTAGTCCACCATTTCAATGAAAAGGCAATCCGAAGCCTTTCATCAAGCAGCTCCATGTCTTCATAACCAAATGTTCCTCTGAAATGCTGCATGCGCACATAATTCAGAATGTAACAGTGTGTAGCTGTAGCAGGCACAAGTCAGTGTTTTTTGTGAATTTGAGCCAGAGGTATAACTGAGCTTATAACTGTGGTTTCATTAGATAGATAGATAGATAGATAGATAGATAGATAGATAGATAGATAGATAGATAGATAGATAGATAGATAGATTTGTATAGACTTGTGGATAGAGAGAGACAAGGCTACATAGATAAGAGAACTAGAGATGGATAAATATTTAGTCAGATAGATAGGTGTTTGCACAGATAGATAGACAGATCAGAGGCAAGTGGACATAAGTGTCTTATTAGAATGAAATAAATGTACTCTCACATTTCAAAGCACTGGAAGAACACTTGAGTGTTGTGAGGCAGAGTGCGAGCACCTACTTTTAATAAATCAACTAACAGTCTTAAACAAAAGCCTTCAATACATTTCTTCCTTTTCTTCAATATTGAATACGAAGCACCCAGCAAGTTTAAAGAAACAATAGCACACAATATAATTAGGCAAAATGATTTTCTTTGGACGTGGACATCAGAATAAAGGACCTGAAAAGGTGCTGGAGGTATTGTTGTTATTAGTTCAGCATTATTTGATAAGGCAGCAAACTAAACTTCGGTGATCAGATAAATGCCGTGGCCTCAGCCACTTTTCACTCTCTTAAATTGAACAAAAAGATAAAGCTGTTCCTACCGGAAGACAGTCAACACATTGCTACATCTCTCATTCTATCATTGCTGGATTACTGCAACGGGCTTTATTTGAATATTCAAGAGCTTTATTTAAATAAACTGCAAATCTTGCAAAACGCGGCAGCATGACTTCTTACGGGCACATCAAAATTTGTCTCAGTCTCCACGGAAATCAAAAGACTACACTGGTTGCCAATCAGGAAAGAGGTGCTTTTTAAATCCTAATGCACAGTTTTCAAGGCTTTACATGGCCTGGGACCAGAATATCTGAAACGACGGTTTCAATGGTACACTCCTGAAAGAACCTTGCGCTCACTTGGAGCTAAACTAGTAATCGTATCCCCCATTAAGAAAGCTACGTGGGGTGGAAGAATGTTCATCCCATGCACGGCAAAGGCCTGGAATGACCTCCCTTGCAATCTTAGGAGCACCACTGACCTCCTCGTATTCAGAAAGAAATCGAAAACCTGGCTTTTTAACGTATAGAATCGTTTTAATGTGTAAAATCCCCTTAAGTTCTTGAACTCAGAGAGGTAACAGTCAGCGCCAGGACACCCCCCCCCCCCCTCCGCCCCCCCCCCCCAACCACTGCACTTTAGGAATTTATGTAACACAACATTAGACAATAGTTCTTCCTTGATACATTTATTAAGGATGCTTCAGCGTTCTGTTTACTGTGGCCAACTGGACCGTAAATTACACTGAAACGTAGATTGATACATGATTTGATATTGAATTATTATCATCAATGAAAAACATGAAATCCCAAAATACAATGTTAACTTCTTTAGAAAAGATTATCATTTTAGTAACACTTAAGTAAATTAATGTAAACACTCTCTTCCACGCATCCACCAGCAGATAGAATGGGAAATTGGAATAAATGTGACAGTGTCAATCATTATATAGATTTCTTGATGGGTAGCTGTAAGTTACAGGGATATTTTTCACCGAGGGTTTTTGAGTGACATAAAAAAGAGAATCAGAGTGAAGCTCGAGATGTCTATGATGTCACTCAAACATCCCTGTACCTCACAATTACCATTTATAATGTTATGTTACGTATGGCCCTCAAAATCAAACTGCCCCAGCTTATATCTGCTAGGCTGGGGCAAGCAGTAATGAGGGAGCCATACATTAAACTGCCTCTCCTCCCTGTCCTGAATTAGAAAAAATACCTTACCTTCCATCCTTAACCAAACCGGTCTTCTTACCTGCCTTCCATCTCCTTTCTGCTGCTGTGTTTTCTGCTTTCAGTCAAAGCAGGCAAGCAGTGCTGCGCTGACAGCCTTTCAGGGAGCCCTGTCATTCTGGCCTGGATGACCTTTATGACGTGGCAACAGTGGGTAAGGATTTTTATTATCAACTGTTCCTACTTCATAATTACCAGATTTAGGGGATTACTATTTCAGTGGCGCACCACTGGCGGTCAACCGTCTGCCGGTTTACGACTCTCTGAGTTGATCCGGCGGTGGACCGTCAGCTGCGCCAGGGAACTGACGTTCACTGGCATTGGTGCGGTGGAGGGGCAATGCAATATGCTGAACAGGACAGGCGCAGTCCCGCCCAGCATATTACGAGTTTCCCCATCACCAGCCTTGGAATGAGCATGACTTTGCCATGAAAAGGCTGCTGTAAGGGAAACAAAGGGGTTCCTAGAGGGCCCCCCGCCATAGGGATGCATTTAGGGGGCACATGCTTGCACCCCCAGTTCCAGCACGACTTAGACTTCACAGTCCATACCCTACTGTAACATTTTTACCGTTCCCATTGCGGTGCCTGTTTTTCCCGCGCCCCCATGGGAAAGTCAAAAGGACTGTCCGCCTGCGCAAGTTGAACTCGTAATCAGGTCGGCAGTCCTTGCGAGGCTTTGGCGCAGAAGTGTCAGCAAAGAGCCGGTGCAACTGCACCAAAGTTGTAATCGGCCCCTTAGAATCTGTTGTAAATGACAGAGTCTCCCTAAGGTATCCATACAAAACGGTATAAAAGTCATTTTATGTCTAAACAAGCAGAACATATTAGAGCACTGAAGGAAACTAGAAAGACATACAATATAAACATTTGGGAGCACTGAAAGCAAACAGGAAAGACATACAACCAGGAAGAATACAGGAGCATGCAAAGCAAATGGGAAAGACATACAGGGAGTACTTATAGGAGCATGGAAAGAAAGCTTACGTATTGGAATATTGAAAGCAAACTAGGAAGATATAGAAGCAGGAACTACAGGAGCACTAAAAGCAAATTAAATTAGTTTACCAGCATAACTGTGGTCGTCAATGTAATAAATACCATCATGACTGTTAGACGGACCGGGAGGGTCGGCCGAGGATAAGGGGAGAGGTCTCCGGGGAGAGCCGTCTCCAGCGATCGTACAGACAAGTAACTTCCCCCCCCACAGACGGACACCACACAAGGGTAAAGTTCAACGAGACTTTATAGGCAATTCTTTAAGGTTACGATGGAATGGTACAAGGAGGTCTGGACTCAGGGGTCCCCTCGGTTCTGGTCTCTGGCTTGGGAAAAGGGTAGCGGGACAGTCTTGTTACCAAAAGATGAAACTAGCTCTCAATCCTCGAGCTCGGCGTTCTAGATGATCGGGCCGCGGCGGAGCCAGCAGGTCCCGAGATGGACGAAGGAAACGACGGTCCGCGGCGGAGCCAGCAGGTCCCGATGAAGATGGTGAATGCAAACGGTCCGCGGCCACGCCAGCAGGTCCCGACGACGATGAAGGATATGAAGGTTACGAAGGTTGCGGCAGCACCAGCAGGCAAGACGATGGTGCACGAGACAGAGCTATGGCAGCGCCAGTAGTCCGTCAAGGATGAGTTCTTCTCTGCGTCTCTCGACTCCAAGATACAACTGCCTTCCTGCTCTGGAGCTGCCCCAGTTATAGGGCTGGTGCCCTTTGATGTCCGGACCCTCGCACTTGGAGGTCGGGAGGTCCGGGATGAGGGAGTCCAGACACCCAGCAGGGGGGTGGAGCCAGCGCCCGGGGAGGCGATGGGCGAGCGGCACCTGGCGGGGGAGAGCCATCGACACCTCTTTCCCCCAGTGACTTGCCAAGTAGCCCGCTCACCTCCTGGGTGGATGGTGGTGCCGGGAAGTCTGAGACCTGGCCAGGCCCAGGGTTGAGGTCGATCTGGGGCCAGGCGGCCTCGTGGTGGAGTGTCCAAGATGGCGCCCAGGATGGGCGCGCAGGCCGGCAGTGGATCAGGCCCACGAGGTCGACATGTTCGAGGGTAGGGGTCCCGGAGGGGACGGAGGACGTGTAATGGTGGTGTGTGGTACCTGCGTGACCGGGCTCGGGCCTGGTCGGGCCGGGGGAGAGTGGCCCTTCATGTGGCCTGTCCAACATGCGTCCCCCCCAGCTGAAGGCGGGGAGAGTTACCCATCCTCTTGGGGACTCTCCTCGTCGAGGCGGAAGAACCGGGACAGGCCATCCGCGTTGGCGTGATCTGGCCCAGGCCGATGTTCAACTGTGAAGTCCATCCCTTGGAGGGAGATGGACCAACGTAGTAACTTCGGGTTTTCTCCCCGCATCTGCATCAGCCACTGCAGGGGTCGGTGGTCGGTCTGCACCCGAAAGTGTGTGCCAAACAGGTAGGGCCGGAGTTTCTTGAGGGCCCATACCACGGCGAAGGCCTCCCTCTCAATGGTGCTCCAGCGTTGTTCTCGTGGTAGGAGTCGCCTGCTGATGAAGGCCACTGGCTGATCAAGGCCTTCGGTGTTCACTTGAGACAGGACTGCCCCGATGCCATGGTCGGAGGCATCCGTCTGGACGACGAACTCCCGGCTGTAGTCGGGGGCCTGGAGCACAGGGGCGGAACACATGGCGGCTTTCAATTGTTCGAATGCTGTTTGACACTCTGGGGTCCAGTTGACTGCCTTGGGTTGATTTTTTGACGTGAGTTCCGTGAGGGGACCCACTATAGTACCATAGTCTTTCACGAACCTTCGGTAGTAGCCCGTGAGGCCCAGGAAGGCTCGTACCTCGGTCTGGGTGATGGGGGGCTGCCAGGACTGGATGGCGGCAATTTTGAGCTGCAGAGGGGCCACCAGGCCGCTTCCCACCTGGTGTCCGAGGTAGGTTACAGACCCTTGACCAATTTGACATTTGCTGGCCTTGATCGTGAGGCCAGCTCGCTGAAGGGCTTGTAGCACGGCTCGGAGGTGGCGGAGGTGCTCGGTCCAGTGGTGGCTGTATACAGCGATGTCATCTAGGTAGGCGGCGCTGAACCCTTCGAGCCCCGCCAGGACTTGATTGACGAGTCGCTGAAAGGTTGCTGGGGCATTCTTCATGCCAAAGGGCATGACCTTGAAATGGTAATGGCCATCGGGGGTGGAAAAGGCAGAACGTTCTTGGGCCCGGGGTGTGAGGCCGATTTGCCAGTAGCCCGCCGTCAGGTCGAAAATACTGAGGTAGCGGGCAGCTCCCATGCGGTCGATTAGTTCATCTGCCCGGGGGATGGGATGTGCGTCTGTTCTGGTGACCGCATTTAAGCCCCGGTAGTCGACGCAGAACCGGAGTTCCGGCGTGGTGCCAGGGGCGGCTGCTTTGGGGACCAGTACTACAGGACTGGCCCAGGGGCTATCTGAGGGCTCGATGACCCCGAGCGTGAGCATTCTTGCTACCTCTTCCTGGATGCAGGCCCGTACCCGATCTGGCACGCGGTAGGCCCGGTGGCGGATAGGGGGGCTGTCCCCTGTGTCCACATCGTGCACACACCAGGAAGTGACACCTGGGGCGAGGGAGAACAGGCTGGCGAACTGTGACAGGAGGACTCGACACTCCTGGTGTTGCTCTCAGGTGAGGGCCTCCGAGAGTCGGACCCCATCCACGGAGCCGTCTTTCTCCTGAGCCCGTAGGAGGTCAGGGAGGGGCTCGGAGTCCTCTTCAGCCCCATTGTCTGTGGCCATCAGGAGGCTGAGTTCTGAACGCACAAAGTGGGGTTTCAGTCTGTTAGCGTGGAGGACCCGGAGGGGGTTCCGGGGAGATTCCATGTCGATGAGATAGGTGGCAGGACCCTTGCGCTCGACTACTTTGAAGGGCCCTGTCCACTTGTCTTGCAGGGCGCAGGGTTCGGTGGGGGACATCACCCATACCTGTTGCCCAGGTTCAAATTCGATGGAGGAGGCATTCCGGTCATACCACTTTTTCATGTCCTCTTGACTGGCCTCTAGGTTGGCTTTTGCCAGCTCTCTGAACCGCCGGGTCTGGTTGCGGAGGGTTAGGAGGTATCGGAAAACATCTGGTGGGTTCTTTAGAGGGGGCATCTCCCAGCCTTCCTTGACTAGGCTGAGCGGCCCCCGCACTGGGTGTCCATAGAGTAGTTCAAACGGGCTGAAGCCCAGGGACTTCTGGGGAACCTCTCGATAGGCGAAGAGGAGGCACGGCAGCAGCACGTCCCACTGGCGACGGAGGGGCTCTTCCAACCCCCCGATCATCCCTTTGAGTGTGCGGTTGAACCGCTCAACGAGTCCGTTTCCTTGAGGGTGATAGGGGGTCGTGAATCGGTAGGTAACCCCGCACTGTTGCCAGAGGGACTTCATATATTTAGAAATAAAGTTCGTGCCTCTGTCGCTGACGACTTCTCGGGGGAAGCCCACACGGGAGAAGATCCCCAACAGAGCCCGGCCGACTACCGGGGCTGTCACAGTTCGCAGGGGAACAGCCTCGGGGTAGCGGGTGGCGTGGTCCACTAGCACCAGGATGAATCGATGGCCTTGTTTGGTGCGCGGGTCCAGGGGTCCCACGATGTCTATCCCGACCCTCTCGAACGGGGTGGTGACCACGGGAAAAGGTTGCAGGGGGGGCTTTTAGTTTGCGGCCGCTCTTTCCACTGGCTTGGCACGTGGGGCAAGATCGGCAATGCTGGTGTACATCGTTCCTCATTTTGGGCCAGAAGAAGTGGGTCACCAGACGACTATAGGTTTTATCTTGACCCAGGTGTCCCGCCAGGGGGACATCGTGGGCCAGGTTTAGCAGAAAGTCTCTAAAACGGAGGGGCACCACCAGTACTCGGCTAGCCCCCAGCTCCGCGATTCTTTGCTCACTGTACAGCAGTTCATTGTCCCAGTAGACCCAGTGCGTTCCGGAGGTATCCCCTGCACTTTGGGCGAGCGCTTGTTGGCGGAGTCCCTCGAGGGAGGGACAGGTCTTCTGTTCTTGGCGAAATTGTTCTTGCGTGGGCCCCCCCTCTTGAGGCCACTGGTCGATGTTAGCGAGGTCTGGAGGTTGAGCTGGTTCTGGGGGGACGTCACGGTCGGTGGTTTCGGCTGGGGCGACCGGAGGCGGTGGCGCCGGCCATTCGGGTTCCTCCGGGCGGGGGTTGGCACGGGCGGCCATGGACCGGGTGGTGACGCACGCCCAGTCCGGGACGCCTAACATCCCCAGGTGTTCTCTTCGTTCTACGGCTGCCCACGGAGAGCTTTCAAGGTCATTCCCCAGGAGGCAGTCTACGGGGGCATCGTCTCGGACCGTTACCTTTAACATGCCGGAGACCCCTCCCCATTCGAAGGGGACGCAGGCCATCCGACACAGACTTTCCGAGTTATCGGCTGAACGTACAGGGCAGAGAATGTTCGGTAGATATTGTTCTGGGGTCACCAGGTGACAGCGGACGGCTGTTACACTGGCCCCAGTGTCACGAAGGGCTTCGGCCCGGCGTCCATTGATGCTCACCCATTGGCTGTACTTCTGGGTGTTAGCGGGTAGGGGGACCCGCGGGACCATGTCTCTCCCCTCTAAGCAGGCTAGAGCCATGGCGGCTGGCTCCCATTCTTGGTGTTCCTGTTCATATTCCTCCTGTTCCTCTGAGATCTGTTCCTCCCCCAGAGCAGCAGCGGCTACTTGGCGGGGTCTTGGGCTCTGGTACTGGGGGCAGTTTGGGTCGTTTGCATAGTGTCCGATTCGTTGGCATCGATGGCACGTAACATTGGCTCGATATCCCGGTCGCGCCGGGGTGCTGCCCCGGTTGGCCGGGGGGGTGGTGCTGGTAGCGGGGGCGACCGGAACGTTGTCTCTTCCGCGCCCTTGGCCTCCTCCTCCTCCTCGGGGACGGTGTTGACCACTGTTGTTCCGGTTTTGTTCGTAGGACCCATTTCGACCCACTCTGGTGATTTCCCACCGGTCAGCTTCGGCTGCGAGCTGCCGGGGATCCGTTAACTTGCTGTCGAGGAGGTGCTGGCGGAGTTCAATGAAGCAATTGTTCGACAGATGCTCCCAGACCATAAGATTGAACAGTTGTTCGTAGGTTGTGACCTTGCTTCCTTTGATCCAGCCTTCGAAGGCTCGGCTAAAGTAGTTTACATAGTCCACCCAAGTTGTACCCGGGATGCGGGTGCAGTCTCGGAACCTCTGACGGTACATCTCGGGTGTGAGGCCATAGCGGGTGAGGAGTGCAGCTTTCATATGGTCATAGGAGGTCATCTGGTGGTCCGGGAGTTGCAGCAGGGCGTCGCGGCCCTCATTGAGGAATCTCCCCCATAGACCGGCTCCCCAATCGCTTCTATCAATCCGGTGTGCAGTCATAGCGATTTCATAGGCCTTAAACCATTGCTGGATGTCGTCCTCTCGGAAGTACTCTCGGACGACATCCTTGGGGATGTGTACCTTTTTCTCTGTTGCCCCTGGGGTGTGGGGTTGCTCGGACACCCCTACTTCTTTATTCTGCTTGCGTAGGTCGATCTCCGCTAATTTCCGCTCATGCTCATATGCCAGTTTCTTTTCCTCGAGCTCCCTTTGTCTCTGTTTCTCCTCTCTTTCTTCTCGGAGACGTAGGTGCTCTAAGTTGATTTTTTGTTCGGCCAATTTAAGTTCAATGTCCATTTTGAGCCGGGCCATTTCCAGCTCGTGTAGTCGGGTTTTCTCTCGTTCCTGGATCTCGTCTTGCGAGAGACCCTTTCTTTGCTCCTCGGGGGCCGTGGTGGTTTTTGCTGCGATGCTTTGATCCGAGGTTCCGGCAGCCCCGGTTTCTGCCCAAGATTCTAGGGCCTGCTTAAAATCGTCTTTGGTACTTAGTCCGGTGGTAGCGATACCTAGTTCGATGCAGAACTGTTTTAGTTCACGATGGCTGTACTCGTCCAATTTCTCCATCTGGAATTTCTCCGTTGATCCGCTTTCTTTAGTTGACATCGTGATTCGCCGTGGGGTGAGCTACTCTCTGTACGGTTATGCGGTGATTCGGATCCCACCGCTGCCACCAATGTTAGACGGACCGGGAGGGTCGGCCGAGGATAAGGGGAGAGGTCTCCGGGGAGAGCCGTCTCCAGCGATCGTACAGACAAGTAACTTCCCCCCCCACAGACGGACACCACACAAGGGTAAAGTTCAACGAGACTTTATAGGCAATTCTTTAAGGTTACGATGGAATGGTACAAGGAGGTCTGGACTCAGGGGTCCCCTCGGTTCTGGTCTCTGGCTTGGGAAAAGGGTAGCGGGACAGTCTTGTTACCAAAAGATGAAACTAGCTCTCAATCCTCGAGCTCGGCGTTCTAGATGATCGGGCCGCGGCGGAGCCAGCAGGTCCCGAGATGGACGAAGGAAACGACGGTCCGCGGCGGAGCCAGCAGGTCCCGATGAAGATGGTGAATGCAAACGGTCCGCGGCCACGCCAGCAGGTCCCGACGACGATGAAGGATATGAAGGTTACGAAGGTTGCGGCAGCACCAGCAGGCAAGACGATGGTGCACGAGACAGAGCTATGGCAGCGCCAGTAGTCCGTCAAGGATGAGTTCTTCTCTGCGTCTCTCGACTCCAAGATACAACTGCCTTCCTGCTCTGGAGCTGCCCCAGTTATAGGGCTGGTGCCCTTTGATGTCCGGACCCTCGCACTTGGAGGTCGGGAGGTCCGGGATGAGGGAGTCCAGACACCCAGCAGGGGGGTGGAGCCAGCGCCCGGGGAGGCGATGGGCGAGCGGCACCTGGCGGGGGAGAGCCATCGACACCTCTTTCCCCCAGTGACTTGCCAAGTAGCCCGCTCACCTCCTGGGTGGATGGTGGTGCCGGGAAGTCTGAGACCTGGCCAGGCCCAGGGTTGAGGTCGATCTGGGGCCAGGCGGCCTCGTGGTGGAGTGTCCAAGATGGCGCCCAGGATGGGCGCGCAGGCCGGCAGTGGATCAGGCCCACGAGGTCGACATGTTCGAGGGTAGGGGTCCCGGAGGGGACGGAGGACGTGTAATGGTGGTGTGTGGTACCTGCGTGACCGGGCTCGGGCCTGGTCGGGCCGGGGGAGAGTGGCCCTTCATGTGGCCTGTCCAACAATGACATAAGGGAGTGTAGTTTTAGATGCATTCGTTGCATACTTACTAAAGAAGAGCACAACTTCCCAAAAACACTTTGCCAAGATTATACAGACTTGGATCTTTGGAGTTTGGAAGAACAGAGAATGAGAATTTGCCTAGCCTTGGTGCTGGTAAGTTCCAATTCTATTAAGGATTCGGAGGCGAGGATTATGCCTTACTTTCTTCACTTTATTTCTCACAGCAGCAAGAAAACATGTAAAAACTACTTTTCCCATGAACACCAGGGAAAAAACAGGAAATTGAACAGTAAGTCCTTTATCAGTCTCTATGCACCGGCAGCAACCATCATGCCTTGCAACCACTTCCTCTTCCTCTTTCTTCGCGCGAAGCACTCTGTCCGGGAACTTCACGCATCCTGTTTTGGTCCATCAGTCCCTGGAAGAAAATCTCAGAGTCAGGACCCGATCTCACAGAACATCAGGTACAAAGTACAATGCAGGTAGAACAGTACCATTAAGAACCTCATGAAAAACACGTAAATAGATTACTTACGGTCCATACGGGGAGGGATCACTTCCAGGAAGTCTCAGGGGGGGATAATCCTCGCCTCCGAGTCCTCAATAGAATTGGAACTTACCAGCACCAAGGCTAGGCAAATTCTCATTCTATGGCAGGACCGGAAGCTTCGGATTATGCCAGTTCAAAGCTTATCGACCACAAGCCGAGCCACATCTGTTACTGGCTTAAAATAAAACCTCTTGAAGGTGGAGTCCGAGGACCAGTCCGCGGCCCTCATCAGGTCCTCCAACCGAGCCCCTAGTGTAAAGGCTTTCGAGGCCATGGCTCCCCTAGTTGAATGAGCACCAAACTTTTTTGTATCAATCCCCGCCTCCTGCATCACCCAACGCACCCATCTAGCGATGGTCGGGGAAGAAACAGCCTTGTACGGTTTCCGTAGGGCAATCAGTAGTTGTCGCTCGCCCGGAGGGCGAGTATCCTCAGTCATATCCTCATATGCACAGAGGCACTGCACTACACACAGCTTTGGGGAATCCGGAAAGGCCGGATATGAAATAACCCTCGTAAGGGTCTTAGTCCTCCTGCTCACTGTAAAGGACACCCCTTCAGGGGAGAAGGTCCGCGCTGTAATATTGAGCGCGCGCACGTCAGAGACTCTTCTGCAGGAAATCAGACATAATAGCATTGCTAATTTAGCAGACAGCTCCTTGCGGGACAAAAACCTATTCGGCTGCCAGGAAAGAAACAAGTTCAAAACCCTGTTGACGTCCCAGAGGACTGAATACCTCGGTTCGGGGGGCAGCGAGAGGCGAACCCCTCTCAATAGTCTGCAAACCAAAGGGTGCTCCCCAATCGGGGAACCCTGAACTAGGTCATGCCCTGCCGAAATGGCCGAACGGAAGGTATTGAGAGACCTATAGGCCAAGCCCTCATCTACCAAGTCGGCAAGGAAATTAAGGACATGGACTACATCCGTCCCCACGGGGTCGAGACCCCGTCGCACACACCAGCGACGCCACCTGTGCCATGCAGACCGGTATCTCTTGGTGGTGCTGTCCGCCCATGCCTTTGAGAGCAGATCCTCTGCCTTTCCCGAAAGGCCTGGGAGAGACCAGCGACGCTGGAGATCCGCCATGCCATCAGCCTCAGTGAACCTTCCTGAACCAACCTGTGGGGATTCCCGTCCGGGTTCAGGAGAATGTGAGGAGAGTGGGGGAGTAGGATTGGAAAATCCCAAGAAAGTTCCAGAAGAACCGGAAACCAGACTTGAGACCTCCAACAAGGCGTGATCATCACCACCTGTGCTGACTGACGGCGCAGTAACGCCGACACCCTCGTGATCATGGAGAACGGGGGAAACGCATAACCCTGTTCGCTCGACCAGTCCTGGAGGAACGCATCCGTTGCCTCCGCCGACGGGTCTGGGCGCCAACTGAAATATCTCGGCAACTGATGGTACAGTCGCGAGGCGAACAGATCCACCGAGAACGGGCCCCACCGGGCCATTAATTGGGAAAATACCTCCGAATCCAGCTTCCAAACGCTGGCATCCAGGAGATGCCAGGAGTGCCAATCGGCTACCTCGTTCTGACGGCCCGGCAAATACTCCGCCGTGACCGAGACCTGATGATCCAGGCAAAAGTGCCAGAAGTCCCGCGCTAGATCCGCTAGCATCTTGGATCTGGTGCCACCCAGATGGTTGATATAGCGAACCGCAGACACGTTGTCCATCCGCAGAAGAACACATGACTGCACCCGCTCCTTGGTCCAGCACTGGACCGCAAAGGAGCCTGCCAGCAATTCCAAACAGTTGATGTGTAAAGACTGCTCGTGGGCAGACCAGGCGCCGCCGGTGGAGAAGTCCCCGCACCTGGCCCCCCAAAGTGCGCGACTGGCGTCCGACTCTATTACAATGTCGGGGGCTGACCCAAATATGGCACGACCATTCCAGGCCTCCATGTGCGTCAGCCACCAGCGCATTTCGTCCCGCACCTCCGCTGACAGCGGAAGCAGCTGCGAGTACGTGAGGCCCCGCCTGAGGTGGTACGCTTTCAACCGCTGCATCGCCCCGGTAGTGAAGCGGCCCCGGGAAGATGGCCTGAATCGAAGATGACAACAGGCCCACGATCCATGCTAGATGCCGCAACGAGACAATTGACCTCGCCAGAGTCTGGCGCAACTCGTGACGAATCTTGCATATTTTCCGTGCGAGGAGACTCAAGGAAGCCGAAACCGAGTCTATGCTGAACCCAAGGAAGGTGGCGCACTGAGCTGGGACCAGGAGGAATTTCTTCTCGTTTATTACAAACCCCAGACCCTGCAACAGGTCCACTGCAAACTGCAACTGGGCCCTCAAGCGCCTCGGACACTGGTCCATGAATAGCATATCGTCCAAGTACACTATCAACCTGACACCGCGAGCCCGCAAGGCTTCTACCGCGGGGTGGAGCACCTTTGTGAAACACCACGGCGCGGAAGAGAGCCCGAAGGGCAGCGTGGTGAACTCGTACACCTGTCCGTCCCATTTGAATTGGAGGAAGCGGCGGTGTGGAGGGAAAATCGGGACCGCCAGGTAGGCGTCCTTCAAATTGAGCCGGACCATCCAATCGGCCGGTCGCAGCACGTCCCGCAGGAGGTGGATTCCCTCCATCTTGAAATGGCGGTAAACCAGCCACTCGTTGAACTCCTTGAGATTGATAACCGGACGGCGGCCTCCATCTACTTTGTCGACCAAGAAGAGATTGCTGAGGAAGCCGTCCGGATGTTCGCATGCGCGGCAAATCGCCCCTTTGTGAAGGAGGGCGGAAACCTCGTCTCGCACCAATGCCGCATCGCGCTGTGAAAAGGTAATGGGGCGCGGACGCTGGGGCTGCCGAGGACGGCCATGGAACTCCAGCTGGAAGCCCTGAACCGTCTGTAGTACCCAGGCGTCCTTGGTAAGGGAAAGCCATGCTGGGAAGAACTGCGCCAGGCGACCTCCCACCCGTAAAGTCGCAGAAGGCAGGACACTCACCTCGTCCACCTTGTTGTTGGCCTCGATAGACACCACGTCCTCTGAATTTCTGACCCCTGGTGGGGTAAAGTTATTGAACCTGGAGTTATGTTCCTGACCATGTCCACGTCCGGAGCCTTGGCCTCTATCGGAGGGAGCACCCCGGCCGAACGAGCGGCCCCTGCCTCGTCCGGCCCCCTCAAAAACCCAAGGGGCAAACACCTTTTTTATATTGGACTGGGCCCGGTCCAAAGATGTAAATGTCGCAACAAACTTGCCCAGCTCCTTGATAAAAGGATCGCCAAATAAACCGCCCTGCGCCACGGCGCCCGCCTCCGATGAGGCGAGGTCACCCAGTTTGGGGTCGATTTTGATGAGCAGCGACCTCCTCCTCTCAGTAGAGAGGGCGCAGTTTGCGTTTCCAAGGAAAACTATGGCCCGTTGTGCCCAATTTGACAGTACTTCTGGGGAAATGGCGTCCCCCGACACCTTAGCCTCCTCCGCCATGTCGAGGATTTTGGTCATGGGGCCCACTGCGTCAAGCAGTTTGTCCTGGCACGTGCGCCAGGACCGGTCAATGCCCTTCCGGGGGTCTTTTACAAATTTAGCGAGAAAAGTGGCCATCTTGGGGTCAATATCTGGGGTCATGGCCACTTTCCCCTCCAGGGAAGGTCTGGGACACTCCGCCCGAAGACGGCTGCGACCGTCTTTGTCCACCGGTTTACGGAGACGGTTCGCTACATACAAAGCCACCTTATCCCCCGCCACCCATTCGGAGGACCGCGGGTGAACGATCTCGTCCGGGTCCAACATATCCGAAGGGGCCGTCGACGTGGAGGGCTGGGAAGGAAGCCACGATCTAGAGGAACAGGCCTCCTTCTCCGAATCCGGAGAATCATCATCCTGCCGTGGCTCTGGGGACATGGTACGGGGGGTAACAGGAGAGACAACTACCGGCTGGGCAGGAACGGGTAACGGTTCCTCAAGCGCCTTGAAGGCGTGTCGGACCTTGTCAAAGGCGACAGGATCGATCCCCTCAACGCAAGCCTTTTTAGGCGGGGGGAAATCGCCGACGGGAAAGGATCCGAGGTCGGAGTAGGCGCCGGAATGAGGGCCGCAATTTTCGCGTATGCCTCGTCCAAGCGCGCCGTCAGGCGTTGTTCTAGCGGTACCATGGCTTGATCCACTGCTTTGTAGATGGAACCGTCCACCGCCTTGTAAAAATCCTCATCCCAGGTGGCATAAGAGAGAGGGTCTTCCTCTTGGTACTGGCCTGACTCCCCCTGCATAATGAGGATAATTGGGCTCCACAGGAGGGAGGTACAGCACAGCCAATTGACAAGACCTCTGAGGGCACAATATGGATCTGGGCAACCCAGAGGATGTGGCGGCCAAAAGGCACAAATTACGGGGCTAGCCCAGGGAACGCACAGCCCTCTGTGTACTAGGGCGCTACCCAGACAAGCGTTCCCAAGCGCTGCGCACCAGCGCCAAATTACAACCCGGACAGGGTGTTTGATCTACCAAATACAACCCACTCGGGGCGTCAGCGTGAGGGAGAACCTAATTTCGACCCCGTAGGGTGTCAGCACTGGGTAGCAAGGGACAGTGCTAAAGCTGCAGAAAAACGCTGTAAAAAACGCGTTTAAAACGCGAATTATAGCGCGCCTGACACAGAGAAAGCACTGCCCCCTAGCGGCGCTCGGAGCGCACCGCACTCTGCTGGGGCTGCAAATCGCGTAAGGAGCGCAGAAGCGTCCCGCGATGCCAAAGGGGACCTCTAGGGGTCGCAAACACCAGCGCTAACAACAGATCTATGTGCTGCCCACAGAATCCCACAAAAACCCAGGAGAGAAGAGAAAAACCACTTAACTTGCTGCTGAGCAGCGAAGAAAGAGGAAGTGGTTGCAAGGCATGATGGTTGCTGCCGGTGCATAGAGACTGATAAAGGACTTACTGTTCAATTTCCTGTTTTTTCCCTGGTGTTCATGGGAAAAGTAGTTTTTACATGCTTTCTTGCTGCTGTGAGAAATAAAGTGAAGAAAGTAAGGCATAATCCGAAGCCTCCGGTCCTGCCATAGAATCCAGTGACCTGCATTGGACACTCCATGTAACTGAAAGTGTGTGTGCCCCAGGATCCATTTCTAAGGGCTTCCTTTCTAATGTTTGGTGATCAAAGCCCACAAATCCTCCTTGCTTTCAAGTAATGTTCAGTGGCAAAACTTTACATACAAACAACTTATAAATGTACTGTACTACCATAGGCTCTTGCTTAGACCGCACTAGGTAACAGTACTAGTTGGATTAATACACAGCCTTGCGTGTGTATTCAGCACTTGAGCAGAAGTGGCTCTATTTCTTTTTCTGTAAAGTTACTCACTATGAGCTTTTGTTATGCTGATTAGACCTTGTTCTTCAGCCTTAGGCAATGCCCCATCTGATTGTGAAAGGAGGATTTGATCACTCTCCTGACCATTTAGCAATTATTTTTGTAATTAAAAAGGAATTTATAAATCGTTGGACAAAACCTAAAAGACATGAGCAGTTTAATTTATTCTGAACTGGTAATAGAAATAAAAAAAAATCCTGTGCCATATTCTCAAATTGAATTTTTCTGGACTAATTTCACTTGTGTTAATTCATGTAGGTTTACACATTACACTAGCACTTTCAGAATAGTGATGTGAGCAAACACAATCTCACGGTATTGCATGCGTACCCTCCTAGCATCCTCTTGTCTTACTTACAGCATTGCAAGGTTATATGATTAAAAGCCCTACTCTGTGTATTTAGTGCAGATAACGCTTAACCTCACACACTGTGTCTCTGAAATGTTGTTCAGCGGCTTCAACAAGGAATATTCCACAAAGACGACTGATAGTCAACCTTTATACGGTTTGTCTGTAAAACATAAATACTGATGCACTGTCCCCCTTCACAGCTTGAATGCATTCTGTGGATCTCCTCTGCATAATTAGTTTGGAATATTCAGAAACCACCGAGACAGTATAACAAATATGTAACCTGACATCATCATCACCTGTAATGTAAGGGGCTCTGGAATGTGGGAATGATGAGACGGTGGATGAAGACTTGACAAGGTGGACCTGCCTTTGGCTGTGCGTGTGGTTGGGGCCTATGAAGATGTACCTGCAATAAACCTTTTGTTTGGATTACATGCTGCCTCCGCTGTGTAGTGCACACATCTCTAACAGTTAACATACAAAGAACTTTTGCATTCCATACATATTATTATTTGAACAGTGGAGGTTTGATATATTTTCATAACGACATTCTTAGGGTCATAGGAAGGATAACCATTATGTCTTGAACTTTATTTAATGGTTCAAGGGGTCATGGATAATACCATTGAATAAACCATATGCGTTTATTGTATAACTTTTATAGTTATTTATTGTATCACACTGCCTGTTGCTCTTTTCCCGGAGTGTTACTAGGTGCAAGTTTGAACGCAGAATGGATAGAGCCTTATCCTTTCCGCTGGACATTATGCAAAGCCAGAATTTTTTTTGTCAAAACATTCCTATGTCTCTCAAGCAGGCAGGTGAAACACCAACAGCCTTATTCATCAAGGCCAAATCGGCTCGCAAAGGGCCAGATTCTGAGAATCTGGCCCTTTGCGAGTGCGATTTTTGCATTTGGGATTCAACATCCCAAATGCAAAAATCGCTATTTGCTAATTCGCATATTTGCGAGGATTTACATTTAAGGAATCTCTATTTGAGATTCCTTAAATGTAATTCATCATCCATTTTACAATTGCGAAATCGCAATTTCGGGCCGCAATTTACCGCGAGGTCAAACCTCGTGGTAAATTGCGAAAACTCAGAAAAATGCATTTAAATGCATTTTTCTGAGTTGCACGTTACACACACACATGTCCTTTGGACATGTGTGTGTGTAACACCTGTGTTAATTTCCATTGCAGGGGTGCTACAGGGTGTCCTTTGGACACCCCTTGCACCCTTGTACTCGCAATCTCATTTGCGATTAGCTAATTGCTAATCGCAAATGAGGAATGACTCCCCATGCATTCCTATGGGCCTTTTCGCCCATAGGAATGCATGGGGAGTTATTCCTTATTTGCGATTAGCAATTAGCTAATCGCAAATAAGGAATCAGTGGGAATCGCAATTAATATTGCGATTCCTACATGATTACCGTTTTGCGAGTCTCAAATAGCGATTCCTTATGATTCGCTATTTGAGCCTCGCAAAAGGGCCCGTTCATGAATCAGGCTGCATAAACCCAGATATTTTCAATCACTCTAAAAACGTAGATGATGTCTTTAATATACTAAAATTTTGCATTCATGAAAGAAACTCATTTAAAAGGAGAATATTACCCATACGATAAGGTATAAAATGATGGCGATGAGAGATTGCAACAAACAACAAACTGATGGAAGGAATGCCTGAACTAATCTCAGCCACTGGCCCTTAGAGAAACATTCCACTTCATTGTTTTTAACCACTAAACTTCCCTAGACAGAGACCAGCCATATCCATGGGGCAACCGAGGAATCGCCAGCACCCCCACTCGCTCTCACACACGGCTGCAGGGCGGCACATGCACGGGCCGCCACTGAAGGCCATAGGTCTAGCTACGCCACTGCCCACATCCAAATCAATCTTCTTCCTGCTCTGATAGGAATAGACCATCCCAAATTGCCATGCTTGGTCCCTTCTAGATTGCAACATAAGCAGCCCCAGACCAGGTATGGCCTACTTAGGCCTTATCAGTGAGCTGTAGCCTGAGTCCTTTGGCACATTGAGCAGGATATACAAGGCAGGTCTCTGTCTAGAGAGGTATAGTGGGCTATTAAAGGATGACTGGAATGCTGACTGTGCAATTGCCAGTGGTTAAGAATAATTCAAGCATTCATTCCATCACTTTGTATCTTGAGGATGCGTGTCTTGAGGATCAGAGGCTGCCATGCTCTGTCACTTATCTTTAAAATTAGCATTGAATTCTCAAAAGTGTAGCTCAATGGTAGTTTGGGTCACTTGGCATTCCGATCAATGTTCAGTGATCCTAACCAATGGCAGTAGCCCTACTGAATGCTAATACTGACTTAGAGACGGATCATGTTACATGGTCACTCTAGCCGACTACTGGTAGCCTTAGGATGCTTTAAGAAAAGGTAAAGCTCTGGTCAAACTCGCTTACAGCAGAATGTAAAAGGAATCAAAAATAGGGTTGTCAATGGCAGGCTATTTGGTTAATTGAAGCAGGACACATTTTTTTTCTCATAAGATCACTTCTCATATTTTGCAGGAAATTCTAAGATACACCCTGCAGTCATCTCCAACTATAACTCAGCCCTTTCTGTGTTTGTTAACACATTTGCTTTATATACTACTTAAAAATGCAACCCTAAGGAGAGGATCCATGTCTCTGTCAAAATTCTTGCAGCAATATGCTCCTATCTATATTAGAATATTGTTGACCAAAATTAAAACGGCAGACTAGAGAATATTTTCCAAGGGTTGCATATCCTCATCAAAACAATATTTTTGTGTATTATCGTGGGAATGCTGGAGAGTTTACCCAGCTTTAGAGACATTGGCTTGGATGTGAAATCCTTCCCATCTAAGGTCCACTTGTTATATAATGATTACATGGCCTTTACCTTCATAAAATGAATATTTTACTGAAAAGAATAACTTGACAGAAACATCCTCTACCCTCTTTTTCATTTTTGCTTCAGCTGTTGTTGGAGTATTTGAGGTGTACACGTAAACACTCATGATACATGGGGAGGAGGCACTGGTGTAGATATGTATGTAGCTGTATTGATCTATCCTTGCTGAGGGGCATCTGAGTGCTGAACTTTGTTTGAGATCCCAGTGATACGAGTCTGATCATTTACAGTCAGGTTGGAAAAAAAAGGCACTTCTGTATGCAGAGGTAGTACTCCTTGAAGAGATTTGCTGTTAGTCATTAAAAAGACTCCAGGTTGCCAGTTTTTTGGATGTGCATTTCGAATCCCTCTAGTCCTTCACTACAAAAGTCTGGATTTCGATTGAGCTTTGAGAGAACTAAGATTCTCCCTTGCTTAAATGTTTGCTCAAAGGAGGATACTAGTTTCATAGGAATTGATTGAAAACCTAACTTCCTTTTTCAATTTCCACTCAAGATACTGATAATCCTAATGCAGTATTTTGTTGTGTAGAGTGGCCATCATTATTGCTCGTTTTTGCTTTATATTCAAAAGGCTTGGCTGCCTGTATTGTTTTAAATGGGTGTTGATTTGCAGTCTTTGGTGCTGAAAGGACATGTCCTAGTCAAAAAAGCCTTAGAGCATCTAACTGTAATCTTACCACCTGTTCTGAAGCTCCCAAGAGTTTGTAACTAGAAGTGGCCAATTGAAAAAGGCCTTCGGTGTTTATAAAGTACACAACCTTTTCCTTCCGACCACTGTCAAACATTCTCCCTCTTTGTATATATAATGAAGTTCTGCAGCAAAGACGTGTCATTCATTTTCTCGACCTCTTAAGAGCAATTAAAACCAGTATATTAAGGTTTGTCTATTCCATCTTCAGGGAACTACTGTGATGGCAAATCTGACATCGGTTCTGTACGATAAGAATGAGTGGAAAACTCCTGACATCTTTAACCCTGAACATTTCCTGGAAAATGGTGAATTTAAGAAGCGTGACGCTTTTCTGCCTTTCTTGATTGGTAAGATGGAAATCATTGGTTTATTTGCTCAGTGGTAAAACATTGCGTACCACTCTTTACTTTCCATGCCCTGTATGTCTCAGCTGGCATCTGGAATGGTGAGAGAGAATGATGTAATACATCTTGGTGTGTTGCCTGGAGTGGAAGCTGGGGGAGATTTGGAGTTAGAGGGAGGATGAAGCTTGTACTGACATATCTGCTTTTGCTGAAACCTAAGGGCCTAGTATAAAAAAACATACCTCCTATCTTAGTAGTTCCAGACTATACTGCCTTCTGACTACAACACATGCCTTCACAATATAATGTAGATACATAATTGTTGCAAAAACATCTATCACGATGCATCAGTAATTAACTACAGTGCGATACAATCTGTGTATCAGCAGTCACTAGCGGGCCCTAATGTTCCATGAGAGAAAATCGTTTTCCAAAACAACTTTTGAAAAAATAACTTTTAGACAAAGATAATTTACATTAACATACGTTTTCTATTTTCATAAATAGCGACCTACTTTAACCTCTTTTTAATCTTTTGCTGCTAAGCTTTTTCCTGATAGAATGCTAAACCTTTTTTTGGTATTTGGGGTACTTCATACTTATGCCTTCATAACTTTATCACATAAGGTTTTTACCCAAACTTTGTGTACTTTTTCCAGCAACCATGGGATGCTAAAGATACCCAGGGTTTTGGGATACATTTTGATGGAGCTGCATAAGAAAGCATATTTTTTGCTAAAACGTAATTAACAAAAGGTTTGCTCTACTAGCATCACCATCTATCCAGCTTTTCGGAGCTAGCTCAATTGCATGAAAAAACACTTTTATTTACCACAGTTTCAAAGGTAGTTCATTTTTCCGCTACTTGCAATTTGTCGTGAAAACAGGTGCAAAACCCATGAGTAAGCCCGGAAAGCTGTACATTTCCGTAAAGTAGACATGGATTTCTCAAAGAAACTAAGGAAAATGGATAAGGAAAAACCGGCTATTTGGGACAACATTTTCATCTGTAACTTCTTGTCTCAGTGGCAGATTTACAAAATCAACTCACTGTTAGGTCGGACAGACCATCGCATAACCTTCGGACCCTCTTTGCTTTAATGCAAGATATTGACCCTGACATTTCCGTGGTGGCAATTTTTCTAGACGTTACTAAAGCATTTGATTCCCAAGAATGGGGCTATCTCCTCAGTATCTTGTGCCGAATGAGGTTTCCACCCTCTTTCTTGGCCTTGATTGATTAATATGCATATTCAACAAGAGGGAGAGGGGAGGAGGGGCGAGTTCCACTCACTCAGAGTGGGAGGTCCAGCAACAGCGGGTGCCCCCGAAGATCAAGACAACAAGCATTTACAATGCAATGGTTTTGCCTTTGTTAAAGTTAGAGCTATTGGCATTGCTCTTGACATTATTTTTATTTATGTGTTTTTAAAAAAAACATAAATAAATGGCATTGTCATTTACAATGCAACTAGCTTTATCTCTCGCAAATGACACACACAAACACCCACAGAGAGCCCCCCCACACACACACAGAGCCCCCCCCACACACACACACAGAGCCCCCCACACACACACCCACACAGAGCCCCCCACACACACAGCCACACAAAGCCCCCCACACACACCCACACAGAGCCCTCCACACACACCCACACAGAGCCCCCCCACACACTGCGACCCCCCCCACACACTGCAAGCCCTACACACTGCGACCCCCATTTCAATAGATGTGTGATGCTTACCTGGTACTAAATTGGTCCCTGCATGGCTGAAAGGTTGAAATGGAGTAGGAGGCAAAGGGACAAATGTGAGCATGGAGAGAAAGGAGTATAAGTTTGAGATTAGTGACTAGGTGAAAATAAAATCAGGAAGGACACAGGGTGGTCTTTCCAAATTAGATGGTCTATTTCAGGTAGAAAATGTCAGTAGGTTCTTTGTGTTCTTGAGGGGGGATAGGTCCAACCGGCACCATAATCGGACGTTTATTGTTTATACCCATTCACAACAAGCAACTAGGCAGGATGGCCGTCTCAGAGCCCAATCAGCAGTGAAGCAACAAGGTCCCTAAACCTCCGTAAAAGCATGTGTAACACTGAGGGGCCCTCCTCACCACACACAGGGCTTGATAGAACTTAATTAGTTCCATACTGACAATTATTGCCAGACCAAAAATGTGTTTAAAACAGTAACATACACACTTGATATCTAGGAGAGCTCACCGTGTAGCACTGCAGACCCCAATTTTACCCCCATTTTTGCCTGCACACCCTAAAAACGACCACATACAACATGTATACACTTTACGCGTTTAATAGCAGTTGACTAGGAAGTTCAGAAAGCTTTTTACAAGCGAGTAGTCCGCCTGCTCACGTTTTTTCTGGGTTTTCCGCTGCTCGAGTTCGCATTTTTAACATGAAAAGCAAAAGGAAAAACACAAACAGACTTGATGGGCTACTCAATATATCTAATAATATACAACCGGATATTTTCGTGTCTAAAGTTCAAAAATGGGTTTTGGCAACTTCCAACTGAGCGTTTAAGGGACTGACTGAGAAATGTGTATCTCCGAGGCAGGGTGACAGTGTAAACAAGCATTTACAATGCAATGGTCTCGGCAATATTAAAGGTAGAGCTATTGGCATTGCTCATGACATTTTTTTTGGGGTGTTTTTTTTAAAAAATCATAAATAAATGGCCTTGTCATTTACATTGCCAATAGCGTAATCGTTAAATAAATGGCCTTGTCATTTACAATGCCAATAGCTTAATCGCTCCCAAATGCATGACCTATTGCATTTTACACCCACACAGAGCCACACACGCACAGCCACCCACACACACATAGTCACCCACACAATCTGCACTCTGCACTCTGAATCTGCATTCTGCACTCTGCACCTGCATTCTGCACTCTGCACTCTGAATGGAATCTGCATTCTGCACTCTACACTCTGAATGGAATCTGCACCCAGAATCTGCATTCTGCACTCTGAATCTGCACTCTGCACTCTCAATCTGCACTCTGAATCTGCACTCTGCACTCTCAATCTGCACTCTGAATCTGCACTCTGCACTCTCAATCTGCACTCTGCACTCTGAATCTGCACTCTGAATCTGCACTCTGAATCTGCACTCTGAATCTGCACTCTGCACTCTGAATCTGCACTCTGCACTCTGAATCTGCACTCTGCACTCTGAATCTGCACTCTGAATCTGCACTCTAAATCTGCACTCTGCACTCTCAATCTGCACTCTGCACTCTCAATCTGCACTCTGCACTCTCAATCTGCACTCTGCACTCTCAATCTGCACTCTCAATCTGCACTCTCAATCTGCACTCTGAATCTGCACTCTGAATCTGCACTCTGCACTCTGAATCTGCACTCTGCGCTCTGAATCTGCACTCTGCACTCTGAATCTGCACTCTGCGCTCTGAATCTGCACTCTGAATCTGCACTCTAAATCTGCAGTCTGCACTCTCAATCTGCACTCTGCACTCTCAATCTGCACTCTGCACTCTCAATCTGCACTCTGCACTCTCAATCTGCACTCTGAATCTGCACTCTGAATCTGCACTCCGAATCTGCACTCTGAATCTGCACTCTGCACTCTGCACTCTGAATCTGCACTCTGAATCTGCACTCTGAATCTGCACTCTGAATCTGCACTCTGAATCTGCACTCTGCACTCTGAATCTGCACTCTGCACTCTGAATCTGCACTCTGCACTCTGAATCTGCACTCTGAATCTGCATTCTGCACTCTGAATCTGCACTCTGCACTCTGAATCTGCACTCTGCACTCTGAATCTGCACTCTGCACTCTGAATCTGCACTCTGCACTCTGAATCTGCACTCTGCACTCTGAATCTGCACTCTGAATCTGCACTCTGAATCTGCCTCTGCACTCTGAATCTGCACTCTGAATCTGCACTCTGAATCTGCACTCTGAATCTGCACTCTGAATCTGCACTCTGCACTCTGAATCTGCACTCTGAATCTGCACTCTGCACTCTGAATCTGCACTCTGAATCTGCACTCTGCACTCTGAATCTGCACTCTGAATCTGCACTCTGCACTCTGAATCTGCACTCTGAATCTGCACTCTGAATCTGCACTCTGCACTCTGAATCTGCACTCTGAATCTGTACTCTGCACTCTGAATCTGCACTCTGAATCTGCACTCTGAATCTGCACTCTGAATCTGCACTCTGAATCTGCACTCTGAATCTGCACTCTGCACTCTGAATCTGCACTCTGCACTCTGAATCTGCACTCTGAATCTGCACTCTGCACTCTGAATCTGCACTCTGAATCTGCACTCTGAATCTGCACTCTGAATCTGCACTCTGAATCTGCACTCTGCACTCTGAATCTGCACTCTGAATCTGCACTCTGAATCTGAATCTGCACTCTGAATCTGCACTCTGAATCTGCACTCTGAATCTGCACTCTGAATATGAATCTGCACTCTGAATCTGCACTCTGCACTCTGAATCTGCCTCTGCACTCTGAATCTGCCTCTTCACTCTGAATCTGCACTCTGAATCTGCACTCTGAATCTGCACTCTGAATCTGCACTCTGAATCTGCACTCTGAATCTTCCTCTGCACTCTGAATCTTCCTCTGCACTCTGAATCTGCCTCTGCACTCTGAATCTGCACTCTGCACTCTGAATCTGCACTCTGCACTCTGAATCTGCACTCTGAATCTGCACTCTGAATCTGCACTCTGAATCTGCACTCTGAATCTGCACTCTGAATCTGCACTCTGAATCTGCACTCTGAATCTGCACTCTGAATCTGTACTCTGAATCTGCACTCTCACTCTGCACTCTGCACTCTCAATCTGCACTCTGCACTCTCAATCTGCACTCTGCACTCTCAATCTGCACTCTGAATCTGCACTCTGAATCTGCACTCTGAATCTGCACTCTGAATCTGCACTCTGAATCTGCACTCTGAATCTGCACTCTGAATCTGCACTCTGCGCTCTGAATCTGCACTCTGCACTCTGAATCTGCACTCTGCACTCTGAATCTGCACTCTGCGCTCTGAATCTGCACTCTGAATCTGCACTCTGAATCTGCACTCTAAATCTGCACTCTGCACTCTCAATCTGCACTCTGCACTCTCAATCTGCACTCTGCACTCTCAATCTGCA
Organism: Lissotriton vulgaris; assembly: GCF_964263255.1. Lineage (NCBI taxonomy): Eukaryota > Metazoa > Chordata > Amphibia > Caudata > Salamandridae > Lissotriton > Lissotriton vulgaris. The sequence continues at coordinate 436,376,888 of NC_141685.1, read as the reverse complement.
CTCTGCACTCTCAATCTGCACTCTCAATCTGCACTCTGAATCTGCACTCTGAATCTGCACTCTGAATCTGCACTCTGAATCTGCACTCTGCACTCTGAATCTGAACTCTGCACTCTGAATCTGCACTCTGAATCTGCACTCTGAATCTGCACTCTGCACTCTGAATCTGCACTCTGCACTCTGAATCTGCACTCTGCACTCTGAATCTGCACTCTGCACTCTGAATCTGCACTCTGAATCTGCACTCTGAATCTGCACTCTGAATCTGCCTCTGCACTCTGCCTCTGCACTCTGAATCTGCACTCTGAATCTGCACTCTGAATCTGCCTCTGCACTCTGCCTCTGCACTCTGAATCTGCACTCTGAATCTGCACTCTGAATCTGCACTCTGCACTCTGAATCTGCACTCTGAATCTGCACTCTGCACTCTGAATCTGCACTCTGAATCTGCACTCTGAATCTGCACTCTGAATCTGCACTCTGAATCTGCACTCTGAATCTGCACTCTGAATCTGTACTCTGCACTCTGAATCTGCACTCTGAATCTGCACTCTGAATCTGCACTCTGAATCTGAATCTGCACTCTGAATCTGCACTCTGAATCTGCACTCTGAATCTGCACTCTGAATCTGCACTCTGAATATGAATCTGCACTCTGAATCTGCACTCTGCACTCTGAATCTGCCTCTGCACTCTGAATCTGCCTCTTCACTCTGAATCTGCACTCTGAATCTGCACTCTGAATCTGCACTCTGAATCTGCACTCTGCACTCTGAATCTGCCTCTGCACTCTGAATCTGCCTCTTCACTCTGAATCTGCACTCTGAATCTGCACTCTGAATCTGCACTCTGAATCTGCACTCTGAATCTGCACTCTGAATCTGCACTCTGAATCTTCCTCTGCACTCTGAATCTTCCTCTGCACTCTGAATCTGCCTCTGCACTCTGAATCTGCACTCTGCACTCTGAATCTGCACTCTGAATCTGCACTCTGAATCTGCACTCTGAATCTGCACTCTGAATCTGCACTCTGAATCTGCACTCTGAATCTGTACTCTGAATCTGCACTCTGAATCTGCACTCTGAATCTGCACTCTGAATCTGCACTCTGAATCTGCACTCTGAATCTGCACTCTGAATCTGCACTCTGAATCTGCACTCTGAATCTGCACTCTGCACTCTGAATCTGCACTCTGCACTCTGAATCTGCACTCTGCACTCTGAATCTGCACTCTGAATCTGCACTCTGCACTCTGCACTCTGAATCTGCACTCTGCACTCTGCACTCTGAATCTGCACTCTGAATCTGCACTCTGAATCTGCACTCTGAATCTGCACTCTGAATCTGCCTCTGCACTCTGAATCTGCCTCTGCACTCTGAATCTGCACTCTGCACTCTGAATCTGCCTCTGCACTCTGAATCTGCCTCTGCACTCTGAATCTGCCTCTGCACTCTGAATCTGCCTCTGCACTCTGAATCTGCCTCTGCACTCTGAATCTGCATCTGCACTCTGAATCTGCACTCTGAATCTGCACTCTGAATCTGCACTCTGAATCTGCACTCTGAATCTGCACTCTGAATCTGCACTCTGAATCTGCACTCTGAATCTGCAGTCTGCACTCTGAATGTGCACTCTGCACTCTGAATCTGCACTCTGAATCTGCACTCTGAATCTGCACTCTGAATCTGCACTCTGAATCTGCACTCTGAATCTGCACTCTGAATCTGCACTCTGAATCTGCAGTCTGCACTCTGAATGTGCACTCTGCACTCTGAATCTGCACTCTGAATCTGCACTCTGCACTCTGAATCTGCACTCTGAATCTGCACTCTGAATCTGCACTCTGAATCTGCACTCTGAATCTGCACTCTGAATCTGCACTCTGAATCTGCACTCTGCACTCTGAATCTGCACTCTGCACTCTGAATCTGCACTCTGAATCTGCACTCTGCACTCTGCACTCTGAATCTGCACTCTGCACTCTGCACTCTGAATCTGCACTCTGAATCTGCACTCTGAATCTGCACTCTGAATCTGCCTCTGCACTCTGAATCTGCCTCTGCACTCTGAATCTGCACTCTGCACTCTGAATCTGCCTCTGCACTCTGAATCTGCCTCTTCACTCTGAATCTGCCTCTGCACTCTGAATCTGCCTCTGCACTCTGAATCTGCCTCTGCACTCTGAATCTGCACTCTGCAGTCTGAATCTGCCTCTGCAGTCTGAATCTGCACTCTGAATCTGCACTCTGAATCTGCACTCTGAATCTGCACTCTGAATCTGCAGTCTGCACTCTGAATGTGCACTCTGCACTCTGAATCTGCACTCTGAATCTGCACTCTGCACTCTGAATCTGCACTCTGAATCTGCACTCTGAATCTGCACTCTGAATCTGCACTCTGAATCTGCAGTCTGCACTCTGAATGTGCACTCTGCACTCTGCACTCTGAATCTGCACTCTGAATCTGCACTCTGCACTCTGAATCTGCACTCTGAATCTGCACTCTGAATCTGTACTCTGAATCTGCACTCTCACTCTGCACTCTGCACTCTCAATCTGCACTCTGCACTCTCAATCTGCACTCTGCACTCTGAATCTGCACTCTGAATCTGCACTCTGAATCTGCACTCTGAATCTGCACTCTGAATCTGCACTCTGAATCTGCACTCTGAATCTGCACTCTGAATCTGCACTCTGAATCTGCACTCTGCACTCTGAATCTGCACTCTGCGCTCTGAATCTGCACTCTGCACTCTGAATCTGCACTCTGCGCTCTGAATCTGCACTCTGAATCTGCACTCTGAATCTGCACTCTAAATCTGCACTCTGCACTCTCAATCTGCACTCTGCACTCTCAATCTGCACTCTGCACTCTCAATCTGCACTCTGCACTCTCAATCTGCACTCTGAATCTGCACTCTGAATCTGCACTCTGAATCTGCACTCTGAATCTGCACTCTGCACTCTGAATCTGAACTCTGCACTCTGAATCTGCACTCTGAATCTGCACTCTGCACTCTGAATCTGCACTCTGCACTCTGAATCTGCACTCTGCACTCTGAATCTGCACTCTGCACTCTGAATCTGCACTCTGAATCTGCACTCTGAATCTGCACTCTGAATCTGCCTCTGCACTCTGAATCTGCACTCTGAATCTGCACTCTGAATCTGCACTCTGAATCTGCACTCTGAATCTGCACTCTGCACTCTGAATCTGCACTCTGCACTCTGAATCTGCACTCTGAATCTGCACTCTGAATCTGCACTCTGAATCTGCACTCTGAATCTGCACTCTGAATCTGCACTCTGAATCTGCACTCTGAATCTGTACTCTGCACTCTGAATCTGCACTCTGAATCTGCACTCTGAATCTGCACTCTGAATCTGAATCTGCACTCTGAATCTGCACTCTGAATCTGCACTCTGAATCTGCACTCTGAATCTGCACTCTGAATATGAATCTGCACTCTGAATCTGCACTCTGCACTCTGAATCTGCCTCTGCACTCTGAATCTGCCTCTTCACTCTGAATCTGCACTCTGAATCTGCACTCTGAATCTGCACTCTGAATCTGCACTCTGAATCTGCACTCTGCACTCTGAATCTGCCTCTGCACTCTGAATCTGCCTCTTCACTCTGAATCTGCACTCTGAATCTGCACTCTGAATCTGCACTCTGAATCTGCACTCTGAATCTGCACTCTGAATCTGCACTCTGAATCTGCACTCTGAATCTTCCTCTGCACTCTGAATCTTCCTCTGCACTCTGAATCTGCCTCTGCACTCTGAATCTGCACTCTGCACTCTGAATCTGCACTCTGCACTCTGAATCTGCACTCTGAATCTGCACTCTGAATCTGCACTCTGAATCTGCACTCTGAATCTGCACTCTGAATCTGCACTCTGAATCTGCACTCTGCACTCTGAATCTGCACTCTGCACTCTGAATCTGCACTCTGCACTCTGAATCTGCACTCTGAATCTGCACTCTGCACTCTGCACTCTGAATCTGCACTCTGCACTCTGCACTCTGAATCTGCACTCTGAATCTGCACTCTGAATCTGCACTCTGAATCTGCCTCTGCACTCTGAATCTGCCTCTGCACTCTGAATCTGCACTCTGCACTCTGAATCTGCCTCTGCACTCTGAATCTGCCTCTGCACTCTGAATCTGCCTCTTCACTCTGAATCTGCCTCTGCACTCTGAATCTGCCTCTGCACTCTGAATCTGCCTCTGCACTCTGAATCTGCCTCTGCACTCTGAATCTGCCTCTGCACTCTGAATCTGCATCTGCACTCTGAATCTGCACTCTGAATCTGCACTCTGAATCTGCACTCTGAATCTGCACTCTGAATCTGCACTCTGAATCTGCACTCTGAATCTGCACTCTGAATCTGCACTCTGAATCTGCAGTCTGCACTCTGAATGTGCACTCTGCACTCTGAATCTGCACTCTGAATCTGCACTCTGAATCTGCACTCTGCACTCTGAATCTGCACTCTGAATCTGCACTCTGAATCTGCACTCTGAATCTGCACTCTGAATCTGCAGTCTGCACTCTGAATGTGCACTCTGCACTCTGAATCTGCACTCTGAATCTGCACTCTGCACTCTGAATCTGCACTCTGAATCTGCACTCTCAATCTGCACTCTGCACTCTGAATCTGCACTCTGAATCTGCACTCTGAATCTGCACTCTGAATCTGCACTCTGAATCTGCACTCTGCACTCTGAATCTGCACTCTGCACTCTGAATCTGCACTCTGCACTCTGAATCTGCACTCTGCACTCTGAATCTGCACTCTGAATCTGCACTCTGCACTCTGAATCTGCACTCTGCACTCTGCACTCTGAATCTGCACTCTGAATCTGCACTCTGAATCTGCACTCTGAATCTGCCTCTGCACTCTGAATCTGCCTCTGCACTCTGAATCTGCACTCTGCACTCTGAATCTGCCTCTGCACTCTGAATCTGCCTCTTCACTCTGAATCTGCCTCTGCACTCTGAATCTGCCTCTGCACTCTGAATCTGCCTCTGCACTCTGAATCTGCACTCTGCAGTCTGAATCTGCCTCTGCAGTCTGAATCTGCACTCTGAATCTGCACTCTGAATCTGCACTCTGAATCTGCACTCTGAATCTGCACTCTGAATCTGCAGTCTGCACTCTGAATGTGCACTCTGCACTCTGAATCTGCACTCTGAATCTGCACTCTGCACTCTGAATCTGCACTCTGAATCTGCACTCTGAATCTGCACTCTGAATCTGCACTCTGAATCTGCAGTCTGCACTCTGAATGTGCACTCTGCACTCTGCACTCTGAATCTGCACTCTGAATCTGCACTCTGCACTCTGAATCTGCACTCTGAATCTGCACTCTGAATCTGCACTCTGAATCTGCACTCTGAATCTGTACTCTGAATCTGCACTCTGAATCTGCACTCTGAATCTGCACTCTGAATCTGCACTCTGAATCTGCACTCTGCACTCTGAATCTGCACTCTGAATCTGCACTCTGAATCTGCACTCTGAATCTGCACTCTGAATCTGCACTCTGAATCTGCACTCTGCACTCTGAATCTGCACTCTGCACTCTGAATCTGCACTCTGCACTCTGAATCTGCACTCTGAATCTGCACTCTGCACTCTGCACTCTGAATCTGCACTCTGCACTCTGCACTCTGAATCTGCACTCTGAATCTGCACTCTGAATCTGCACTCTGAATCTGCCTATGCACTCTGAATCTGCCTCTGCACTCTGAATCTGCACTCTGCACTCTGAATCTGCCTCTGCACTCTGAATCTGCCTCTTCACTCTGAATCTGCCTCTGCACTCTGAATCTGCCTCTGCACTCTGAATCTGCCTCTGCACTCTGAATCTGCACTCTGCAGTCTGAATCTGCCTCTGCAGTCTGAATCTGCACTCTGAATCTGCACTCTGAATCTGCACTCTGAATCTGCACTCTGAATCTGCACTCTGAATCTGCAGTCTGCACTCTGAATGTGCACTCTGCACTCTGAATCTGCACTCTGAATCTGCACTCTGCACTCTGAATCTGCACTCTGAATCTGCACTCTGAATCTGCACTCTGAATCTGCACTCTGAATCTGCAGTCTGCACTCTGAATGTGCACTCTGCACTCTGCACTCTGAATCTGCACTCTGAATCTGCACTCTGCACTCTGAATCTGCACTCTGAATCTGCACTCCGCACTCTGAATCTGCACTCTGCACTCTGAATCTGCACTCTGAATCTGCCTTCTGAATCTGCCTCTGCACTCTGAATCTGCCTCTGCACTCTGAATCTGCACTCTGCACTCTGAATCTGCCTCTGCACTCTGAATCTGCCTCTGCACTCTGAATCTGCCTCTGCACTCTGAATCTGCACTCTGCACTCTGAATCTGCACTCTGAATCTGCACTCTGAATCTGCACTCTGCACTCTGAATCTGCACTCTGAATCTGCACTCTGAATCTGCACTCTGCACTCTGAATCTGCACTCTGAATCTGCACTCTGAATCTGCACTCTGAATCTGCACTCTGCACTCTGAATCTGCACTCTGCACTCTGAATCTGCACTCTGCACTCTGAATCTGCACTCTGAATCTGCACTCTGCACTCTGCACTCTGAATCTGCACTCTGCACTCTGCACTCTGAATCTGCACTCTGAATCTGCACTCTGAATCTGCACTCTGAATCTGCCTCTGCACTCTGAATCTGCCTCTGCACTCTGAATCTGCACTCTGCACTCTGAATCTGCCTCTGCACTCTGAATCTGCCTCTTCACTCTGAATCTGCCTCTGCACTCTGAATCTGCCTCTGCACTCTGAATCTGCCTCTGCACTCTGAATCTGCACTCTGCAGTCTGAATCTGCCTCTGCAGTCTGAATCTGCACTCTGAATCTGCACTCTGAATCTGCACTCTGAATCTGCACTCTGAATCTGCACTCTGAATCTGCAGTCTGCACTCTGAATGTGCACTCTGCACTCTGAATCTGCACTCTGAATCTGCACTCTGCACTCTGAATCTGCACTCTGAATCTGCACTCTGAATCTGCACTCTGAATCTGCAGTCTGCACTCTGAATGTGCACTCTGCACTCTGCACTCTGAATCTGCACTCTGAATCTGCACTCTGCACTCTGAATCTGCACTCTGAATCTGCACTCCGCACTCTGAATCTGCACTCTGCACTCTGAATCTGCACTCTGAATCTGCACTCTGAATCTGCACTCTGAATCTGCCTCTGCACTCTGAATCTGCCTCTGCACTCTGAATCTGCACTCTGCACTCTGAATCTGCACTCTGCACTCTGAATCTGCCTCTGCACTCTGAATCTGCACTCTGAATCTGCACTCTGAATCTGCACTCTGCACTCTGAATCTGCACTCTGAATCTGCACTCTGCACTCTGAATCTGCACTCTGAATCTGCACTCTGAATCTGCACTCTGAATCTTCCTCTGCACTCTGAATCTGCACTCTGAATCTTCCTCTGCACTCTGAATCTGCACTCTGAATCTTCCTCTGCACTCTGAATCTGCCTCTGCACTCTGAATCTGCACTCTGAATCTGCACTCTGAATCTGCACTCTGAATCTGCACTCTGCACTCTGAATCTGCACTCTGAATCTGCACTCTGCACTCTGAATCTGCACTCTCAATCTGCACTCTGCACTCTCAATCTGCACTCTCAATCTGCACTCTCAATCTGCACTCTCAATCTGCACTCTGAATCTGCACTCTGAATCTGCACTCTGAATCTGCACTCTGCACTCTGAATCTGCACTCTGCGCTCTGAATCTGCACTCTGCGCTCTGAATCTGCACTCTGCACTCTGAATCTGCACTCTGCGCTCTGAATCTGCACTCTGAATCTGCACTCTGAATCTGCACTCTAAATCTGCAGTCTGCACTCTCAATCTGCACTCTGCACTCTGCACTCTCAATCTGCACTCTGCACTCTCAATCTGCACTCTCAATCTGCACTCTGAATCTGCACTCTGAATCTGCACTCTGCACTCTGAATCTGAACTCTGCACTCTGAATCTGCACTCTGCACTCTGAATCTGCACTCTGCACTCTGAATCTGCACTCTGAATCTGCACTCTGCACTCTGAATCTGCACTCTGCACTCTGAATCTGCACTCTGCACTCTGAATCTGCACTCTGCACTCTGAATCTGCACTCTGAATCTGCACTCTGCACTCTGAATCTGCACTCTGCACTCTGAATCTGGACTCTGAATCTGCACTCTGAATCTGCCTCTGCACTCTGAATCTGCACTCTGAATCTGCACTCTGAATCTGCACTCTGCACTCTGAATCTGCACTCTGAATCTGCACTCTGCACTCTGAATCTGCACTCTGAATCTGCACTCTGCACTCTGAATCTGCACTCTGAATCTGCACTCTGCACTCTGAATCTGCACTCTGAATCTGCACTCTGAATCTGCACTCTGAATCTGCACTCTGCACTCTGAATCTGCACTCTGAATCTGTACTCTGCACTCTGAATCTGCACTCTGAATCTGCACTCTGAATCTGCACTCTGAATCTGCACTCTGAATCTGCACTCTGAATCTGCACTCTGAATCTGCACTCTGCACTCTGAATCTGCACTCTGAATCTGCACTCTGAATCTGCACTCTGCATCTGCACTCTGAATCTGCACTCTGAATCTGCACTCTGCACTCTGAATCTGCACTCTGAATCTGTACTCTGCACTCTGAATCTGCACTCTGAATCTGCACTCTGCACTCTGAATCTGCACTCTGAATCTGCACTCTGAATCTGCACTCTGAATCTGCACTCTGAATCTGCACTCTGAATCTGCACTCTGAATCTGCACTCTGAATCTGCACTCTGAATATGAATCTGCACTCTGAATCTGCACTCTGCACTCTGAATCTGCCTCTGCACTCTGAATCTGCCTCTTCACTCTGAATCTGCACTCTGAATCTGCACTCTGAATCTGCACTCTGAATCTTCCTCTGCACTCTGAATCTTCCTCTGCACTCTGAATCTGCCTCTGCACTCTGAATCTGCACTCTGCACTCTGAATCTGCACTCTGCACTCTGAATCTGCACTCTGCACTCTGAATCTGCACTCTGAATCTGCACTCTGAATCTGCACTCTGAATCTGCACTCTGAATCTGCACTCTGAATCTGCACTCTGCACTCTCAATCTGCACTCTGCACTCTGAATCTGCACTCTGCACTCTCAATCTGCACTCTGAATCTGCACTCTGAATCTGCACTCTGAATCTGCACTCTGCGCTCTGAATCTGCACTCTGCACTCTGAATCTGCACTCTGAATCTGCACTCTGAATCTGCACTCTAAATCTGCACTCTGCACTCTCAATCTGCACTCTGCACTCTCAATCTGCACTCTGCACTCTCAATCTGCACTCTGCACTCTCAATCTGCACTCTCAATCTGCACTCTCAATCTGCACTCTGAATCTGCACTCTGAATCTGCACTCTGCACTCTGAATCTGCACTCTGCGCTCTGAATCTGCACTCTGCACTCTGAATCTGCACTCTGCGCTCTGAATCTGCACTCTGAATCTGCACTCTGAATCTGCACTCTAAATCTGCAGTCTGCACTCTCAATCTGCACTCTGCACTCTCAATCTGCACTCTGCACTCTCAATCTGCACTCTGCACTCTCAATCTGCACTCTCAATCTGCACTCTGAATCTGCACTCTGAATCTGCACTCTGAATCTGCACTCTGAATCTGCACTCTGCACTCTGAATCTGAACTCTGCACTCTGAATCTGCACTCTGCACTCTGAATCTGCACTCTGAATCTGCACTCTGCACTCTGAATCTGCACTCTGAATCTGCACTCTGCACTCTGAATCTGCACTCTGCACTCTGAATCTGCACTCTGCACTCTGAATCTGCACTCTGCACTCTGAATCTGCACTCTGAATCTGCACTCTGAATCTGCACTCTGAATCTGCCTCTGCACTCTGAATCTGCACTCTGCACTCTGAATCTGCACTCTGAATCTGCACTCTGAATCTGCACTCTGCACTCTGAATCTGCACTCTGAATCTGCACTCTGCACTCTGAATCTGCACTCTGAATCTGCACTCTGCACTCTGAATCTGCACTCTGAATCTGCACTCTGAATCTGCACTCTGAATCTGCACTCTGCACTCTGAATCTGCACTCTGAATCTGTACTCTGCACTCTGAATCTGCACTCTGAATCTGCACTCTGCACTCTCAATCTGCACTCTACACTCTCAATCTGCACTCTGCACTCTCAATCTGCACTCTGCACTCTCAATCTGCACTCTGCACTCTCAATCTGCACTCTGAATCTGCACTCTGAATCTGCACTCTGAATCTGCACTCTGAATCTGCACTCTGAATCTGCACTCTGCACTCTGAATCTGCACTCTGCACTCTGAATCTGCACTCTGAATCTGCACTCTGCACTCTGAATCTGCACTCTGAATCTGCACTCTGAATCTGCACTCTGCACTCTGAATCTGCACTCTGAATCTGTACTCTGCACTCTGAATCTGCACTCTGAATCTGCACTCTGAATCTGCACTCTGAATCTGCACTCTGAATCTGCACTCTGCACTCTGAATCTGCACTCTGAATCTGCACTCTGAATCTGCACTCTGCACTCTGAATCTGCACTCTGAATCTGTACTCTGCACTCTGAATCTGCACTCTGAATCTGCACTCTGCACTCTGAATCTGCACTCTGAATCTGCACTTTGAATCTGAATCTGCACTCTGAATCTGCACTCTGAATCTGCACTCTGAATCTGCACTCTGAATCTGCACTCTGAATATGAATCTGCACTCTGAATCTGCACTCTGCACTCTGAATCTGCCTCTTCACTCTGAATCTGCCTCTTCACTCTGAATCTGCCTCTTCACTCTGAATCTGCACTCTGAATCTGCACTCTGAATCTGCACTCTGAATCTGCACTCTGAATCTGCACTCTGAATCTTCCTCTGCACTCTGAATCTTCCTCTGCACTCTGAATCTGCCTCTGCACTCTGAATCTGCACTCTGCACTCTGAATCTGCACTCTGCACTCTGAATCTGCACTCTGAATCTGCACTCTGAATCTGCACTCTGAATCTGCACTCTGAATCTGCACTCTGAATCTGCACTCTGAATCTGTACTCTGAATCTGCACTCTCAATCTGCACTCTGCACTCTCAATCTGCACTCTGCACTCTCAATCTGCACTCTGCACTCTCAATCTGCACTCTGCACTCTCAATCTGCACTCTGAATCTGCACTCTGAATCTGCACTCTGAATCTGCACTCTGAATCTGCACTCTGAATCGGCACTCTGCACTCTGAATCTGCACTCTGCGCTCTGAATCTGCACTCTGCACTCTGAATCTGCACTCTGCGCTCTGAATCTGCACTCTGAATCTGCACTCTGAATCTGCACTCTAAATCTGCACTCTGCACTCTCAATCTGCACTCTGCACTCTCAATCTGCACTCTGCACTCTCAATCTGCACTCTCAATCTGCACTCTCAATCTGCACTCTGAATCTGCACTCTGAATCTGCACTCTGAATCTGCACACTGAATCTGCACTCTGAATCTGCACTCTGCACTCTGAATCTGAACTCTGCACTCTGAATCTGCACTCTGCACTCTGAATCTGCACTCTGAATCTGCACTCTGCACTCTGAATCTGCACTCTGAATCTGCACTCTGCACTCTGAATCTGCACTCTGCACTCTGAATCTGCACTCTGCACTCTGAATCTGCACTCTGCACTCTGAATCTGCACTCTGAATCTGCACTCTGAATCTGCACTCTGAATCTGCCTCTGCACTCTGAATCTGCACTCTGAATCTGCACTCTGAATCTGCACTCTAAACTCTGAATCTGCACTCTGAATCTGCACTCTGCACTCTGAATCTGCACTCTGAATCTGCACTCTGAATCTGCACTCTGAATCTGTACTCTGCACTCTGAATCTGCACTCTGCACTCTGAATCTGCACTCTGAATCTGCACTCTGAATCTGAATCTGCACTCTGAATCTGCACTCTGAATCTGCACTCTGAATCTGCACTCTGAATCTGCACTCTGAATCTGCACTCTGAATATGAATCTGCACTCTGAATCTGCACTCTGCACTCTGAATCTGCCTCTGCACTCTGAATCTGCCTCTTCACTCTGAATCTGCACTCTGAATCTGCACTCTGAATCTGCACTCTGAATCTGCACTCTGAATCTGCACTCTGCACTCTGAATCTGCCTCTGCACTCTGAATCTGCCTCTTCACTCTGAATCTGCACTCTGAATCTGCACTCTGAATCTGCACTCTGAATCTGCACTCTGAATCTGCACTCTGAATCAGCACTCTGAATCTGCACTCTGAATCTTCCTCTGCACTCTGAATCTTCCTCTGCACTCTGAATCTGCCTCTGCACTCTGAATCTGCACTCTGCACTCTGAATCTGCACTCTGCACTCTGAATCTGCACTCTGAATCTGCACTCTGAATCTGCACTCTGAATCTGCACTCTGAATCTGCACTCTGAATCTGCACTCTGAATCTGCACTCTGAATCTGTACTCTGAATCTGCACTCTGAATCTGTACTCTGCACTCTGAATCTGCACTCTGAATCTGCACTCTGAATCTGCACTCTGAATCTGCACTCTGAATCCGCACTCTGAATCTGCACTCTGAATCTGCACTCTGCACTCTGAATCTGCACTCTGAATCTGCACTCTGCACTCTGCACTCTGAATCTGCACTCTGCACTCTGCACTCTGAATCTGCACTCTGAATCTGCACTCTGAATCTGCCTCTGCACTCTGAATCTGCCTCTGCACTCTGAATCTGCACTCTGCACTCTGAATCTGCCTCTGCACTCTGAATCTGTCTCTTCACTCTGAATCTGCCTCTGCACTCTGAATCTGCACTCTGAATCTGCCTCTGCACTCTGAATCTGCCTCTTCACTCTGAATCTGCCTCTGCACTCTGAATCTGCCTCTGCACTCTGAATCTGCCTCTGCACTCTGAATCTGCACTCTGCAGTCTGAATCTGACTCTGCAGTCTGAATCTGCACTCTGAATCTGCACTCTGAATCTGCACTCTGAATCTGCACTCTGAATCTGCACTCTGCACTCTGAATCTGCACTCTGCACTCTGAATCTGCACTCTGAATCTGCACTCTGAATCTGCACTCTGAATCTGCACTCTGAATCTGTACTCTGCACTCTGAATCTGCACTCTGAATCTGCACTCTGAATCTGCACTCTGAATCTGCACTCTGAATCTGCACTCTGAATCTGCACTCTGAATCTGCACTCTGCACTCTGAATCTGCACTCTGCACTCTGAATCTGCACTCTGCACTCTGAATCTGCACTCTGAATCTGCACTCTGCACTCTGCACTCTGAATCTGCACTCTGCACTCTGAATCTGCACTCTGAATCTGCACTCTGAATCTGCACTCTGAATCTGCACTCTGAATCTGTACTCTGCACTCTGAATCTGCACTCTGCACTCTGAATCTGCACTCTGAATCTGAATCTGCACTCTGAATCTGCACTCTGAATCTGCACTCTGAATCTGCACTCTGAATATGAATCTGCACTCTGAATCTGCACTCTGCACTCTGAATCTGCCTCTGCACTCTGAATCTGCCTCTTCACTCTGAATCTGCACTCTGAATCTGCACTCTGAATCTGCACTCTGAATCTGCACTCTGAATCTGCACTCTGACTCTGCCTCTGCACTCTGAATCTGCCTCTTCACTCTGAATCTGCACTCTGAATCTGCACTCTGAATCTGCACTCTGAATCTGCACTCTGAATCTGCACTCTGAATCTGCACTCTGAATCTTCCTCTGCACTCTGAATCTTCCTCTGCACTCTGAATCTGCCTCTGCACTCTGAATCTGCACTCTGCACTCTGAATCTGCACTCTGCACTCTGAATCTGCACTCTGAATCTGCACTCTGAATCTGCACTCTGAATCTGTACTCTGAATCTGCACTCTGAATCTGTACTCTGAATCTGCACTCTGAATCTGTACTCTGCACTCTGAATCTGCACTCTGAATCTGCACTCTGAATCTGCACTCTGAATCTGCACTCTGAATCTGCACTCTGAATCTGTACTCTGAATCTGCACTCTGAATCTGCACTCTGCACTCTGAATCTGCACTCTGAATCTGCACTCTGCACTCTGAATCTGCACTCTGCACTCTGAATCTGCACTCTGAATCTGCACTCTGAATCTGCACTCTGAATCTGCACTCTGAATCTGCACTCTGCACTCTGCACTCTGAATCTGCACTCTGAATCTGCACTCTGCACTCTGAATCTGCACTCTGCACTCTGCACTCTGAATCTGCACTCTGAATCTGCACTCTGAATCTGCACTCTGCACTCTGAATCTGCACTCTGAATCTGCACTCTGCACTCTGAATCTGCACTCTGCACTCTGCACTCTGAATCTGCACTCTGAATCTGCACTCTGAATCTGCCTCTGCACTCTGAATCTTCCTCTGCACTCTGAATCTGCACTCTGAATCTTCCTCTGCACTCTGAATCTGCACTCTGAATCTTCCTCTGCACTCTGAATCTGCCTCTGCACCCTGAATCTGCACTCTGAATCTGCACTCTGAATCTGCACTCTGCACTCTGAATCTGCACTCTGCACTCTGAATCTGCACTCTGAATCTGCACTCTGCACTCTGAATCTGCACTCTGCACTCTGAATCTGCACTCTGCACTCTGAATCTGCACTCTGAATCTGCACTCTGAATCTGCACTCTGAATCTGCCTCTGCACTCTGAATCTGCACTCTGAATCTGCACTCTGAATCTGCACTCTGCACTCTGAATCTGCACTCTGAATCTGCACTCTGAATCTGCACTCTGCACTCTGAATCTGCACTCTGAATCTGCACTCTGAATCTGCACTCTGAATCTGCACTCTGAATCTGCACTCTGAATCTGCACTCTGCACTCTGAATCTGCACTCTGAATCTGTACTCTGCACTCTGAATCTGCACTCTGAATCTGCACTCTGAATCTGCACTCTGAATCTGCACTCTGAATCTGCACTCTGAATCTGCACTCTGAGTCTGCACTCTGAGTCTGCACTCTGCACTCTGAATCTGCACTCTGAATCTGCACTCTGCACTCTGAATCTGCACTCTGAATCTGCACTCTGAATCTGCACTCTGAATCTGCACTCTGCACTCTGAATCTGCACTCTGAATCTGTACTCTGCACTCTGAATCTGCACTCTGAATCTGCACTCTGCACTCTGAATCTGCACTCTGAATCTGCACTCTGAATCTGCACTCTGAATCTGAATCTGCACTCTGAATCTGCACTCTGAATCTGCACTCTGAATCTGCACTCTGAATCTGCACTCTGAATCTGCACTCTGAATATGAATCTGCACTCTGAATCTGCACTCTGCACTCTGAATCTGCCTCTGCACTCTGAATCTGCCTCTTCACTCTGAATCTGCACTCTGAATCTGCACTCTGAATCTGCACTCTGAATCTTCCTCTGCACTCTGAATCTTCCTCTGCACTCTGAATCTGCCTCTGCACTCTGAATCTGCACTCTGCACTCTGAATCTGCACTCTGCACTCTGAATCTGCACTCTGAATCTGCACTCTGAATCTGCACTCTGAATCTGCACTCTGAATCTGTACTCTGAATCTGCACTCTCAATCTGCACTCTGCACTCTCAATCTGCACTCTGCACTCTCAATCTGCACTCTGCACTCTCAATCTGCACTCTGCACTCTGAATCTGCACTCTGAATCTGCACTCTGAATCTGCACTCTGAATCTGCACTCTGAATCTGCACTCTGAATCTGCACTCTGCACTCTGAATCTGCACTCTGCGCTCTGAATCTGCACTCTGCACTCTGAATCTGCACTCTGCGCTCTGAATCTGCACTCTGAATCTGCACTCTGAATCTGCACTCTGAATCTGCACTCTGAATCTGCACTCTGAATCTGCACTCTAAATCTGCACTCTGCACTCTCAATCTGCACTCTGCACTCTCAATCTGCACTCTGCACTCTCAATCTGCACTCTGCACTCTGAATCTGCACTCTGAATCTGCACTCTGAATCTGCACTCTGAATCTGCACTCTGAATCTGCACTCTGCACTCTGAATCTGAACTCTGCACTCTGAATCTGCACTCTGCACTCTGAATCTGCACTCTGAATCTGCACTCTGCCCTCTGAATCTGCACTCTGAATCTGCACTCTGCACTCTGAATCTGCACTCTTCACTCTGAATCTGCACTCTGCACTCTGAATCTGCACTCTGCACTCTGAATCTGCACTCTGCACTCTGAATCTGCACTCTGCACTCTGAATCAGCACTCTGCACTCTGAATCTGCACTCTGCACTCTGAATCTGCACTCTGAATCTGCACTCTGAATCTGCACTCTGAATCTGCCTCTGCACTCTGAATCTGCACTCTGAATCTGCACTCTGAATCTGCACTCTGCACTCTGAATCTGCACTCTGAATCTGCACTCTGCACTCTGAATCTGCACTCTGAATCTGCACTCTGCACTCTGAATCTGCACTCTGAATCTGCACTCTGAATCTGCACTCTGAATCTGTACTCTGAATCTGTACTCTGCACTCTGAATCTGCACTCTGCACTCTGAATCTGCACTCTGAATCTGCACTCTGAATCTGAATCTGCACTCTGAATCTGCACTCTGAATCTGCACTCTGAATCTGCACTCTGAATATGAATCTGCACTCTGAATCTGCACTCTGCACTCTGAATCTGCCTCTGCACTCTGAATCTGCCTCTTCACTCTGAATCTGCACTCTGAATCTGCACTCTGAATCTGCACTCTGAATCTGCACTCTGCACTCTGACTCTGCCTCTGCACTCTGAATCTGCCTCTGCACTCTGAATCTGCCTCTTCACTCTGAATCTGCACTCTGAATCTGCACTCTGAATCTGCACTCTGAATCTGCACTCTGAATCTGCACTCTGAATCTGCACTCTGAATCTTCCTCTGCACTCTGAATCTTCCTCTGCACTCTGAATCTGCCTCTGCACTCTGAATCTGCACTCTGCACTCTGAATCTGCACTCTGCACTCTGAATCTGCACTCTGAATCTGCACTCTGAATCTGCACTCTGAATCTGCACTCTGAATCTGCACTCTGAATCTGCACTCTGAATCTGTACTCTGCACTCTGAATCTGCACTCTGAATCTGCACTCTGAATCTGCACTCTGCACTCTGAATCTGCACTCTGAATCTGCACTCTGAATCTGCACTCTGAATCTGCACTCTGAATCTGCACTCTGAATCTGCACTCTGCACTCTGAATCTGCACTCTGCACTCTGAATCTGCACTCTGAATCTGCACTCTGCACTCTGCACTCTGAATCTGCACTCTGCACTCTGAATCTGCACTCTGAATCTGCACTCTGAATCTGCACTCTGAATCTGCACTCTGAATCTGCACTCTGAATCTGCACTCTGAATCTGCACTCTGAATCTGTACTCTGCACTCTGAATCTGCACTCTGCACTCTGAATCTGCACTCTGAATCTGCACTCTGAATCTGAATCTGCACTCTGAATCTGCACTCTGAATCTGCACTCTGAATCTGCACTCTGAATATGAATCTGCACTCTGAATCTGCACTCTGCACTCTGAATCTGCCTCTGCACTCTGAATCTGCCTCTTCACTCTGAATCTGCACTCTGAATCTGCACTCTGAATCTGCACTCTGAATCTGCACTCTGAATCTGCACTCTGACTCTGCCTCTGCACTCTGAATCTGCCTCTTCACTCTGAATCTGCACTCTGAATCTGCACTCTGAATCTGCACTCTGAATCTGCACTCTGAATCTGCACTCTGAATCTGCACTCTGAATCTTCCTCTGCACTCTGAATCTTCCTCTGCACTCTGAATCTGCCTCTGCACTCTGAATCTGCACTCTGCACTCTGAATCTGCACTCTGCACTCTGAATCTGCACTCTGAATCTGCACTCTGAATCTGCACTCTGAATCTGCACTCTGAATCTGCACTCTGAATCTGTACTCTGAATCTGCACTCTGCACTCTGAATCTGCACTCTGAATCTGCACTCTGAATCTGCACTCTGAATCTGCACTCTGAATCTGCACTCTGAATCTGCACTCTGAATCTGCACTCTGCACTCTGAATCTGCACTCTGCACTCTGAATCTGCACTCTGCACTCTGAATCTGCACTCTGAATCTGCACTCTGCACTCTGCACTCTGAATCTGCACTCTGCACTCTGCACTCTGAATCTGCACTCTGAATCTGCACTCTGAATCTGCACTCTGAATCTGCCTCTGCACTCTGAATCTGCCTCTGCACTCTGAATCTGCACTCTGCACTCTGAATCTGCCTCTGCACTCTGAATCTGCCTCTTCACTCTGAATCTGCCTCTGCACTCTGAATCTGCCTCTGCACTCTGAATCTGCCTCTGCACTCTGAATCTGCCTCTGCACTCTGAATCTGCACTCTGCAGTCTGAATCTGCACTCTGAATCTGCACTCTGAATCTGCACTCTGAATCTGCACTCTGAATCTGCACTCTGAATCTGCAGTCTGCACTCTGAATGTGCACTCTGCACTCTGAATCTGCACTCTGAATCTGCACTCTGAATCTGCACTCTGCACTCTGAATCTGCACTCTGAATCTGCACTCTGAATCTGCACTCTGAATCTGCACTCTGAATCTGCAGTCTGCACTCTGAATCTGCACTCTGAATCTGCACTCTGAATCTGCACTCTGCACTCTGAATCTGCACTCTGAATCTGCACTCCGCACTCTGAATCTGCACTCTGCACTCTGAATCTGCACTCTGAATCTGCCTTCTGAATCTGCCTCTGCACTCTGAATCTGCCTCTGCACTCTGAATCTGCACTCTGCACTCTGCACTCTGAATCTGCCTCTGCACTCTGAATCTGCCTCTGCACTCTGAATCTGCACTCTGCACTCTGAATCTGCACTCTGAATCTGCACTCTGAATCTGCACTCTGAATCTGCACTCTGAATCTGCACTCTGCACTCTGAATTTGCACTCTGCACTCTGAATCTGCACTCTGAATCTGCACTCTGAATCTGCCTCTGCACTCTGAATCTGCCTCTGCACTCTGAATCTGCACTCTGCACTCTGAATCTGCACTCTGCACTCTGAATCTGCCTCTGCACTCTGAATCTGCACTCTGAATCTGCACTCTGAATCTGCACTCTGAATCTGCACTCTGCACTCTGAATCTGCACTCTGAATCTGCACTCTGAATCTGCACTCTGCACTCTGAATCTGCACTCTGAATCTGCACTCTGAATCTGCACTCTGAATCTTCCTCTGCACTCTGAATCTGCACTCTGAATCTTCCTCTGCACTCTGAATCTGCACTCTGAATCTTCCTCTGCACTCTGAATCTGCCTCTGCACTCTGAATCTGCACTCTGAATCTGCACTCTGAATCTGCACTCTGCACTCTGAATCTGCACTCTGAATCTGCACTCTGCACTCTGAATCTGCACTCTGAATCTGCACTCTGAATCTGCACACTGAATCTGCACACTGAATCTGCACACTGCACTCTGCACTCTGAATCGGCACTCTGCACTCTGAATCTGCACTCTGAATCTGCACTCTGAATCTGCACACTGAATCTGCACACTGAATCTGCACACTGCACTCTGCACTCTGAATCTGCACTCTGCACTCCACATCTGCACTCTGAATTTGCACTCTGAATCTGCAATCTGCACTCTGAATCAATATCAAAGACCCTACAGAGGTGGCGTCGATCCCATTCCACCTCACACTTTGAGCTGGAGTTGCAAAAGCCAGATAAAAGATAGGTGTAGTCCAACCACCCCATGATTTTGGAATGTCACCAAACTGACCTAACAGGGCAGTCTGCTTGACATAAATGTTTGGCTGAGTGATCGAATTCCTTATAAATTAAATTAAGTTCTTTAAATAGAACTTCACGGCAGACGTCTGCCTGTCTAAGCTCCGTGAATGACAGAGGGAATCCGGGGTGGTGAGTATAAACCATGCCAGCGCAGGTTAACATGTAGAATCCATATGAACGGCCTCGCGGTTAGTGACAGCTTATATATTCTGTCCGTTCCTACAGCTTAAATAGTATTCCCGATAGACGATGTAACTTGTCCTTTAATAGCAGAAATAGCCCTCAAGCAGGTGCTCGCAAGTGTAAGATTATAACCAACTGCAGGACTGTACATGTAATTCTAGTCCGAGCTGCTCTCAGAAATAACAGTGCCCCCTTGACAGTCCGCGGTCTGGATCGAAGAAGGATGAAATCCAGATGAGCTCAGCACCTCTATAAAACTCCTCCAGACCGTCGCCTCGTTCAGCTAATGAAGAGAACGGGTTCAGCTCGGATTCCCATACATCTTGTTTATTGCATAATTAAAGATCACGGCAGGTCACGTGCGGCCGTCTCCACCGCTCCGAGCTTCACGCGTGATGTTTCCAGAAGCATGGCTTTTCCTCCTTTTGTTTAAATGCACAGAACAGGAACATGCAGCGGTCTACAGACCTCACCAGAGCAAAGGGAATCTCCTAGCACATCGTCTGCTTACAACTAATGTTACCTTTATTTATTCTTTATTTCCATAACACGTCCCTCCTTCCGTGTCTTTAGGTTTGCCCTTGTTTTCCATAACACGTCCCTCCTTCCGTGTCTTTAGGTTTGCCCTTGTTAAACAGAAGCCTTTTCGGTGACTCGTCCATGTTGGACCAGATTCGGGGGCGTTCCCGAGAAGAGGCTTTCGGCTGACGTAGCCAAAAGCCAAAAATTCTCGGGAACGCCCCTGAATCTGGTCCGAGATTGACGGACGCCCCCTCCTCCCAATGGCTAGCCTCCATTTATGGAGCTAGCCAATGAGAGGAGGGGGTGTATTCCCGACCCCACACACACACATCAAAAGGTTTTTTGGCGCATGCGTACTGAAGTACGCATCGCCAGTCAAAACCTAAAAAGGTGCTGAGCTGTTCCTCAGGAGGAGAAATGTATGAGTCACACTAGTGTTGTGGCGCCACTGGTCTCAGTGAGGTCACAGTTGGGCATCCATTTTGTTGGATGTAATGCCCTCACACACCCTTGCAGGTGTCATGCTTCATCATCTGGGCTGCTCCTCGTTGGGTCGGCGCTGCAATACCCAACGGGCTCACCTCTAGAAGGGGCACTTTATCGGAGATCTTTTATCCAACAGCCGTTTTGTGAAGTGCCGGTGTGGGGCCAGAGTTGTGTAGACGAGTAAGTGAGTTAAAATAAGGCTGGGAGTACCTATGAGAAGCTTTTATTCTAGGGGTCTCCTGTCTTAGTTAAAAGGTATAATGACAAGCACTGGAAGGAGTGTAATGTTCCTATTGCAGTGCAGGTCAGTGTGTGTTTTTACTGGTCAACATGTTTCTCGCGTTAATGTAAATTCAACTCGCGATTCTGCAGGACCTTAAGTAATGATGTGTCTACACTAGACGACCTAGTCTGTACTCCGCGGCTTGGGGTAGGTCATATCGGCATCGCACAAGGCAACAAACTCCATACTACATGGAAGTCTTATAAACTAGTGTGCAGACCGCCAGGTACTGATGATGCCTAGGTTCTTCACATAATAGGTAGATCAAGAGCTTCACAGTTTCACTGGCACAAGAAGTACCACCTTTCTGTGATATCCATATTTGCCTATTGGATACTGACTAGGTCCTCTAGTGTAGACACATCATTACTTAAGGTCCTGAAGAATCGCAAGTTGAATTAACATTAACGCGAGAAACATGTTGACCAGTAAAAACGCACACTGACCTGCACTGCAATAGGAACATTACACTCCTTCCAGTGCTTGTCATTATACCTTTTAACTAAGACAGGAGACCCCCTAGAATAAAAGTTTCTCATAGGCACTCCCAGCCTTATTTTAACTCACTTACTCATCTACACAACTCTGGCCCCACACCCGCACTTCACAAAACGGCTGTTGGATAAAAGATCTCCGATAAAGTGCCCCTCCTAGAGGTGAGCCTGTTGGGTATTGCAGCGCCGACCCAACGAGGAGCAGCCCAGATGATGAAGCATGGCACCTGCAAGGGTGTGTGAGGGCATTACATCCAACAAAATGGATGCCCAACTGTGACCTCACTGAGACCAGTGGCACCACAACACTCGTGTGACGTATACATTTCCCCTCCTGAGTTACAGCTCAGCACCTTTTTGTCTTGAGTTACTATGCAGCCAGCCACATGCAAGGGTGTTGATTGACAGAGCGTACTCCCCCCCTTCAATTTCACACGAGGTACAAGGCAAAAATGCCCATTATCCCCTCTCTTATTTGTGCTGGCAGTGGAGACGCTGGCCGCCAGACTCCGGCTGCACCACCTGGAATATGTGGTTTGATTCCCCACAAGGCATTTCCTAATATCCCTCTGTGCAGATGACATCACTCTATACATTCTAGACCCCAAAATATGTCTCAATCCGATATTGCGGTAGTTCATCAACTTTGGGGCGCGCTCCGTAATAATGTCAATTCGGATAAATCCCAGATTTTTCCTCTTACCCCTATGGTCCAGAAGTGTGTCCCTGACTACCCACTGGCCTAGTGTGACACGGAGATTAAGTACTTGGGGATAGTTGTCGCAAGAGATAGGACAGAATTCATGCGTACCAATTACGGAATAGCATTGAGCGCTCTGACTAACTCCATAACTAGGTGGATTTCTAGGCCCCTTTTGTTGGCAGGCCATATTTCATTAATAGAAATGGGGGTGTTGCCGAAGTAACTTTATCTCTTTATTAATACTGATTACAACCCCAGCAGATACTTTTTTTAAACTTAAAAACTCTGATTATGCTCCTTTTATGAGGCTCCAGATGTGTAACTCTATGTCTTATGTGCACAGTCTCATTTCACAGCATACTAGTTTTGACCCCCCATATTAGCCAAACCTAGCCACTGAACAGGGATACATGGACTCTGTTCCAATAACGGCGTTATTTTGGGCAACTCCCCGCCTAGGGAGAGGGATCCCTCAACAGGTGCATGTACCTAAGAGGCCTGTTTGAGTATAGCCAAGCAATTGCTGTTGCCCATGTTGTACTCTCCATTGTTGGGAGTCCCTTGACACCCGGACCTTCCGATGATGTATGAAGCTGGATGTCGCCGTATGCTTCTGGGAATCAGGGTGAAGGAGTGGGAATTCATATGAAAAGGGCCTATTCTAGGAAGGGGCGGAGGGCATTCTTTCAAAGCAGTCATCCCATCCCTGTGGAGTGGTTCCTATATGTTAAGCTAAGACCCCCGATTTCCCCAACGAACCGCCTATGCTGCCTCCCTTACACATTTTGCTTCAACTTGATAGTCCTACACATGTGATTTTGATACTGTATCATAGCCTTCAGAACAAGAATACTGAGCTTAGACGAGATTTGCGTCTGCATTGGGATCAGGAGCTAGGCACACCACTTGAAGATGGACAATGGCGCTACCGCTGCCAGCAAACGGTTTCACTTACGACCAGATGACAAATGTGACAGGTGTGGTAGGGCAGGGTCAGACTTCCTACGTTTAGCATGGGAATGCTAGCCTTTTAGGGACTACTGTTTAAAGGTTTTTGAAGCATTGGAGCAGATGACTGGAGTTCAGATCCCCATAACCCCTCTCGCGTCGCTGCTGGGATACACAGAAGGGGTTTAACTACCGACCCAATGATATGTCTCCCTTGGGCTACTATTGGCTAAGCAAAGGATGGCCTTTAGATGGGGGAGGGAGAGAGCCCCTAAGTTTAAGGAATTATTACAAGATTATTTATATTGTCAGGAGCTATCACTCAACTATGCAGAGCTGTTACCACCTTCCTCACAGCCGCTAGACATGTGGGATCCTTTACGGGGTTATTTATTGGAGTCGCCTGAGAATGGGGGAGGAGCTGTTACTCGACTGGGGCCCACTGATTCACATGAGGAAGAAATCGACTGGGGATCAGCACTATTATAATGTTGAAATTGGTAAGATAAAGAGTCATGGATAAGGTTGAGGATTTAACCAGACGTTGAATAAGAGTCTGTGAATAAATTGCTGGTGATGCACATGAATGTAATATCCGCCTAATCGAATGCAAGATGTTATTTCAGTGCAAAACATTTAATAAAGACAGTTAAATGTTTCTTTTTAAAAAAGATGCTGTGTCTATAGCAGCTACTTTTATTTTTCACCAAATTATATTTTGTCTATTTTATTTTAGGAAACCGTGTATGTCTTGGAGAACAGTTGGCGAAAATGGAACTCTTCCTCTACTTCACCATTCTTCTCCAAAGGTTCCGCTTCGAGGCACCCAAGGATGTCCAATTAAATGTTTCTAAATTCACACTTGGACTCACAAGTTCTCCACTTCCTTACAAGATTTGTGCCATTCCTCGGTGCTAAAGGCATTGAAATTATTCCATTCAATATTTGTTTTATTTTTTTATGCAATTGCACCTTGAATCTCATTACAGATTTCCAGAGTTCTACTTGGTTGTTTTCTTGATAGAAGATGTGTACTCATCAATTTAAAGAGGTTAAAAAGTGTGTGTAATTAAAATGTTCTTACAGTTTCTTAAGTCACACCTGAAGATTTATGATCAGAAAAAAAGCAATCAGTAAACAATATATGTTAACTGATTGCTTCACACAGCTAATCATTCAATCAATCAAAATTACCTTTAAAGTGTATCTGATAATCTTCCTTCTTGCTCTCACAATTTTCTGCTAGCTCCTCTGACTGGGAAAAGAACAGCTCCCACTATGACCTGAGACATTAAATGTTTGGTTTTGTAAAACACAGTGCAATGTGTGTTCTCTTGGATAAATTAAAAAAATACATTTAAAATAAATCACATTTCTCAATTATTTTCTTTGGAGAGAATAGATGGAAAATTATGTGTATGAATTAAAACTCACCTCTATGTTTGCATGAAAGATATGCCTCATGTGATTGTGCGGATTTGGGTTTCTGGTAGAGGGGGGTGAAACCCTACTCAAGCAGAAACTATAATCTTTGTCAGGGTGAAGCACAAGCAAACCGCAAAATAACCTTTTCTCAACCCTCTGGAGGCTAGGGACAGAGCTGTTAGGCTTAACTTAGCGGCATTGTATAAAGTATTTATGCAGCACTCCAAACAGTATAAAAGTGAAAATACAAGACAAGAAAAACCTCAAACCAATTTAGAAAAATAGAGCAAAATGTAAAAAAAGGAAATTGCCACACAAACTGAAACTGAAACTGAACAGTTAGAGAACGATGTGGGTTTAATGCTCTCTGTATGGCCTATAAATCATTGCATGGACAGGGGCCAGCCCATTTCAAGGAGAAACTCAAATGGTACGTCCCAGTGAGGACGCTTCACTCAGGCTCTGCCATGAACCTGACTGCCCCCTCATTTATGAGGATCAACTAGGGTGGGAAGAGCTTTCTCATGGCCACAGGTAATCTCTGGAGCAGCCTTCCAATGACGTTAAAGCTGCTGCCTCTTTACTTACTTTCAGAAAGACCTGGCTTTTCCCGCAGGATTAAAAGGCACCTGGTATCTGCCTAACTCACTTCTTCCATCTGCTGTAGCTATCCTCATTTTCTATAGCACCAAGACGCCCATGGGCATAAGTTGCACTTTATAAATCATATTCATACATTCACTCTGGGACTCAGGGAGTTCAAGTGTGGATCCAATCAATCTGACTCAGGCTGACTCGGGCAGAAGGGAAGCAGGGCAGAAGGTCAATAGCCCAGCAAAGCAATAGTGCATCAAGGCAGCAGTCCAGCAGAGTTTCAGTCCTTTCAGGAGCACAGCAGTCCTTCTTCCTGGCAGGTCCAGAAGTGTACTGAAGAGTTGGGATCGGAGGCCCCATATTTATATCTGGTGCCCATTTTGAAGTGGAGGAAGCTTCTAGAGGTCCCCCTCCCCCAAAGGTGTCAGGCATCCCCTTCTTCCCTGTCCTTGCCCCACCTTGTCTCTGGATCACAATAGACTAGTGACAAGCACTTTGTGAAGGAGCCTTTGTGATGTAAGAAGGGTTTCTCCATCTTGGATTTAGTGGTTAAGGGGCACTGTGAGATTGTTTGCAGTAGAGTTATCCCTAGGAACATTTACCCTATTGGTTATGGAAGGTCAGGAGTCATACCACCCACAAGCTAGTGCCAAGCATAAGTCTGGCACACCAAGAGATCATCTTCCAAAAACAACTAGGTCTGTAAAAAAACAGAAGTAGGACTGCTCCTCCTTTTTGAAACCCGTGAGGAGAACTAAAGAGCTGGTCTTTCTCTAACTTGTACCCAAGACAAAGAAGTGTACTACAAGGGTCATTTGGCTAACTACCTGTGTTAGGAGGAGAAGGGCCCAGCTGCCCAGTTCCAACTTGACCGGCCCTGTTGGTGGGAATATGTGACGTTACAACGCCACATATTACATCGCGGTAGGTAACAACTCGGACGTTACATCATCTGCGTTGGTACCACGCATGGCATAAAATGCAAGTCGTTTCTACGACTTGCATTAGATGGCGCGCTACAGTTAGCTACGGTTAGCGCAACAGCAGGGAATGCTGGGACTTAAAATCCAACACATTCCCTGGTGCAACGCCATCTAGCTCAAGTCGTCGATATGACTTGCGATGTAATGCCATGTGTGGTAACAACGCAGACGATGTAATGTCCGTGTTGTTACCAACGTGCGTGGTACTGACAGGGTTGTAAACGCTGTTTCCCATTGCTGGCCTCTGCTGTAGTGAGTCTTGACCAACAAGTGCTGTTCCTGAGGTCCTGGGAACCTTGGCTGTACCTAACATTCCTGGGACTTGGAAATGTTATGGACTAGAAGACCTGCGAAGTACTGGGACAAACTTACCAATCTGATCCGCGCAAAGTGCTATACTACGACACTGAAGATGCAGATTTCTCCAGCTCAAGGCTCCTCCACAGTAGTAAATTCATTTCAGCTGGACCTCGCTCAGAAGGTATCGGGCCTCGTGGAGCCCTCTTTGGAAACCAATATACTGCCTTGCCCTCCTGGGCAATTCCAAGCTCTGAAAAAGAGTATCATCATTTTGAATAGCGATTACCGAATTGTGATTCTCTGTGAATCGCCATTGGGTAATTGCTTTTTGAACATATGAAACTCCATGAGTGTCATTTAGGAATTTCGAATGGGTCGCACACAGACCTACCTCATTAATATTAAGGCGGTAGGTTGCAATTTGTGACACTTTAGGAATCGCTAAAGTCACAAGGATGGTGGCCTGCTAGCATCAACAGACCACCATGTCTGTGATTGCTTTTAAATAAAGCAAATCTTTTTTCTTAAATACAGCCTGTGTTATTTAAAGGAAAACGGGTTGGCATTAAAAAAGAAAAATGTCACTGCCTGCTCGTAAAAAAACATTTTACGAACATTCTCAAAAGGGAACTTCTCTTTTGCAAATACGTTACCACCTACTTGAATTGGGTGGTAAAGCGCAAATGTTGTGCGACCGCATTTGGGTTTCAAAACATTTTAACATACCACTGCGATTCCGTATTAGGAAGGGACGCCCTAAGCATGCCCCTTCCTAATATCGAATCGTTATGCATTCGCAATTCCAAATTGTGATTCATTCATATGTTACTGAAACACAAATTGGAATTTAAACATACCAAAAGGCGTGTTAACTGGTCGCCAATGGCCCGATTCTCCGAATCCGGCTATTGTGAATGGTAAAATGGGTGATACATGTGGCCCTAAGTACAAATGGAGAAATCCTTACCGGGCGAAAGTGCAAAAGTATCCGGCTAGTGTCAGTAATTTCCTATGATCTGAGCTTTTCCTGCTGTAATGATGTGATACATGTTACTTAGTTCTACCTTCATTCCTCTTAAACAGTGGTGGCTGGTAACATTTGAAAGTGGTGAGGCGTAGAAGTTAGGGGAAAGTGCCCGGTGGTGAGCAAGTGTAAAAAAGAGTGGACGAATGGTGCATTGTTAAGCAAATTTGAGAAAGCAAGAAGCTTAATAAAGCAATTATAAAAGTGTAGTTATCAAATCAAAAAGAGATTTCTTATGATAATAACACAGGCAACTGCTTATTCAGTATAACCACAGAATTTCATACCAAACTTTGAGTAACAATGCTGAGTACCTCACAATGTTTTCAAATTATTGATATACCTTTACAAATGAAATTTACTGAGGAAAGACAAGTTACTGTGATTGGTCAGACTAGGCACAATGAGACAGCAAGGAATAAGCTATAAAAGGCAGTAGGGCACCCTACAATGCACTGTACGTCTCATTCAGGGGATGAAGAAATATGATCATATGACCCCCATCCTGATGGAATTCCATTAGCTGTTGTTGCTGGTCCACCACATCATCAAAGCTAACTGCATAATTTCCAAGCACTGGAAATGATGCAGCTGCTGTTACTGAAGTAGTGGTGTCCCAGCAAAGCCAGCATGACCTGCATCACCTCTCTTATCTTGTAGGCAAGCTTGGTAGCACCACATATTTTAAGTACAAGTGTAATAGGCAAGCTGAACAAAGTTAACAAACATTGAATGGGTGTTTTGTATCAGATAGTTAGCAATTGTAAAGAAGGTGGTATGAACCAATCAACCCTCACAAGTTAATGAGATAGATGCTACTAAAACACAATCAGGAAATGCTCAGTATTGAGTTCAGACCAACCTTATGGTAAATGTTAGATTGAAGTCAGGCATAGAGCAATGATTTCAGTGACTCCAATACCTGTACATCAGATGATGAACAAGTGAGCAGGTCACAAACTACCAGCATTCAAGAAATGTTAGGATTAACACATTGGGGCTCATTACGATGTCAGGCGGAAAGCCTCCGCCTGACACCCTCTCGGATTTGGGACCGACCGACTTGCAGTCGGCAGTTCCGACTGACGGATTCCGATGCAACCTAACACTGTTTGGTCAGATTCCCATTGTTTCCTATGGGAGCTTGTGTTACCAGCTGTGGTCTGTGCAGGTAACAGCGGTGGGGCGGTAGGGCTGGGTGAGGGGGGATTTAGGGAGGCGCCAGAGAGCCCGGAGAAAGATGGACGCGCTTTAGTGCTGCTCTGCTGGTCGAAACATCCATCCAACAATTATCCTGCATTAACGGCGCCATCCATGGCTGAATCGCACATATTCTGACTCCTTAACCTAAGAGGAATGCTTTGGTGCTGCTGATACTGCCACTCCGTGCCCATAAATGCCACCAGTAACGCAAGCTTTGTAGGAGAGTAGGGTCTGCTTCCTATGGTCACCTCCACTTTTTGATGTGATTTTCTGGTTTTTCGACATTAGATTAGCTGTGGTCCTGCTAATCAGGCCCCCAACCTAGCTGTTCTCTCTCTAAATCGATACCATGTACTGTAGGTACATACCAGGTTGGGTCTTGGGTCTCCTTTGTGAGACCCTGTATAGTGTACCATAGGTACCCAGGGCATAGGTGCATCCAAGGCCTACCAGGGGCTGCAGCATGTATTATGACACCCCTGGCTGGCCCTCCAAACTGACACCACAGTTATGTTCACACAGCCTGGGTAAGGTGGTGTAATCACCCCTTACTTAGATATAGTATACCTATATCTACACACATATATATATATATATATCCAAAACACAGTATCCCACCTGGGGCCAGCCGAACTCGCGGCGGGTGCAATCGGGAAGCGGTGGTGGAAACCGCTTGTAACACAACAAAAACAAGGAGTTCATGGTACTCCCAAGGTCCGGTGCACGCTCGGGTTGTGTGTCAGCTAGAAAGTATCCGCAGACGCGTTTCTGGCTCTTGCCGTCATCAGTGCGGAAAGCCGTCAGTAAAGCGGCACAGTTAATTAAACAGAAGTGCCATGTGGTTGGTGCATCCTTGGCCAATGAAAGGCCGATGGCGCTCCCAAAGCGAAAAACTTTATTGGCAGCCGTAACAACTGTGCCTGCACATCCCCTCGCCTGCCGCTAATAGAACGAAGACGCTGTGTGTCACACAATAGTGGAGAACTCTAGCTTTGTATAAGCCACAACCTGCATGGGTCAACAGCGACCGTTAGCAGCGTTTCGGCAGCCCAAATTGAATCCAAAACACAGTATCCCACCTGGGGCCAGCCAAACTCGCGGCGGGTGCAACCGGGAAGCGGTGGTGGAAACCGCTTGTAACACAGGTCCGGTGCACGCTCAGGTTGTTTGTCGGCTAGAAAGTATCCGCAGACGCGTTTCTGGCTCTTGCCGTCATCAGTGCGGAAAGCCGTCAGTAAAGCGGCACAGTTATTTAAACGGAACTGCCATGTGGTTGATGGATCCTTGGCCAATGAAAGGCCGATGGCGCTCCCATAGTGAAAAACTTTATTAGCAGCCGTAACAACTGTGCCTGCACATCCCCTGGCCTGCCGCTAATAGAACGAAGACGCTGTGAGTGTCACACAATGGTGGAGCACTCTAGCTTTGTATAAGCCACAACCTGCATGGGTCAACAGCGTCCGTAAGCGGCGTTTCAGCAGCCCAAATTGAATCCAAAACACAGTATCCCACCTGGGGCCAGCCGAACTTGCGGCGGGTGCAACCGGGAAGTGGTGGTGGAAACCGCTTGTAACACAGCAAAAACAAGGAGTTCATGGTACTCCCAAGGTCCGGTGCACGCTCGGGTTGTGTGTCGGCTAGAAAGTATCCGCAGACGCGTTTCTGGTTCTTGCCATCATCAGTGCGGAAATCCGTCAGTAAAGCGGCACAGTTATTTGAACGGAACTGCCATGTGGTTGGTGGATCCTTGGCCAATGAAAGGCCGATGGCGCTCTCATAGCGAAAAACTTTATTGGCAGCCGTAACAACTGTGCCTGCACATCCCCTGGCCTGCCGCTAATAGAACGAAGACGCTGTGAGTGTCACACAATGGTGGAGCACTCTAGCTTTTTATAAGCCACAACCTGCATGGGTCAACAGCGTCTGTAAGCGGCGTTTCGGCAGCCCAAATTGAATCCAAAACACAGAGGTTTCCACCACCGCTTCCCGGTTGCACCCGCCGCGAGTTCGGCTGGCTCCAGGTGGGATACTGTGTTTTGGATTCAATTTGGGCTGCCGAAACGCCGCTTTCGGAAATAGCCACTTTGTATGAAGAAATTGATGGCCTGGGGGAAGAGGACGAAAAGAACAGACTTTTAAAAATCATGCAAGAACGTCTGAAGAAAGAGGAGGCAAAAATCGTGGCAAGGAAATCGTACAAATTCCAAAGGGACAGGAATGACTACGAGTTGGGCCAGATTTTTACATTTGCGCGAAAATTCGACACTCTTCGCAGGGGTGGTGCCAAACAGCAACAACAATCCAATAAAAGGAACCCCCCGAGCCACCTCAACCCCGCAAGGAAAGAAGTAGGTGAAGCAAGCGATTCATCCAATGCCACAGTTAGTTCAGATCCAGACTCTGATTTGGAAGCAGATCGCCGTAGACAGGCGGAAGCGGCAACACTACCGAAACTTACGCCTGGCCATGAGATTGTTTATTTAGGCCAGGACAGGCGGAATACCCTGAGATCCCACACAAAAAACAGTCAAGAAAATGCAGGGCAAACTACAGGCGCCGCCAGAGGTCGCGGATGGCAAAAAAGAGGGGCCCAAAAGAAGAGAGGTGGGGGATCCAGACGGAACAATGCCCCACAACTGGAGTGAAACCAGCCTCCAATCGCACTATTGTTAACCTTACTGAATTGAAACTTACAGAAAAGGAGGAGAACATACTCAAACTTGGCTTGTCATATGCACCCCCCTGCGACTTTGATTATACCAATACCAGATGTAATGTCTACAAGGCAGTTAGAAAATTGAAATTGCGCAAATACTATGCCTTAAGAAACAAAGACGGAACGATATCAGACATGGAAACTCAGCAACCTGAGTCATCACAAGGAACACGCATTATAAGTGAACTTTGGGAAACAGAAGGAATGGGTTATGAAGCAACCCACAGTACCAATGGAGCTAACAAAGGGATGGATGAGAGTGGAAATAGAATATCCACAACTACAGATTTTAGAGCACCATCTACCTTTTATCCCATCCTTCTACGAGACAACATAGATATTTTCCAAGAGAATGTGGTTATGGATCTGAAAAAGTTGCAAGTTAAGATTGGGAGCAAAAAACGCAGATATTCAGCCCAACAACAACAATATAAAGCATTGACTGAGAAACTCAACAAAGAAAAAAATGTAGTAATCAGGAGCAGTGACAAAGGGGGTAACGTGGTCCTCATGACTAAAGTTAACTACGACAAAGAGGCCTACAGCCAACTAAATGACTGTGATTGTTATGAAAAAATCAACAACCGTGAGCTCCTGACCATCAAGGAAGAATATCATCGAAGACTATGTAAGTGGCGGTCAGCCAAACTCATTACTGACAATGAATTTGATTATCTGAAGGTTGAGCACCCTGTTACACCGATATTGTATTTTTTACCCAAAATACATAACCGGGAAGGCCAATAATATCAGCAAGGGGGAGCCTTCTTGAACATACCTCAATTTATATAGATCATTTTATACAAGGTTATGTTCAAAAATTGGGGTCCTATATACGTGACACAGGGGACTTCCTAGTCAAAATCAAGGATGTACAGATTCAGGAAGGGGATTGGCTGATAGCCCTAGATGTAACAGCCCTATATACCAGTATAACGCATAGTGATGGTCTTGAGGCAATACGGTATTACCTAGCAAGAAGAGAACCAGGCAATGAAAAACACAGCAAAATGTTGTTAGACATGTTGGATTTCTGTTTGTCAAACAATGTGTTTTTGTTCAACTTCCAGTTGTACCGCCAAAAACAGGGGGTGGCAATGGGGGCCAGTTTCTCTCCAAGTTACGCATGTCTGCACATGGGGGCTTGGGAGGAACTGGTCCTGGGGCTTGGTTTCCAACACATCATTAAGAACAACCTAGTAGCGTGGTTCCGCTTCATTGACGACCTGTTCGTCATTTGGAGAGAGAGCCAGGAAGAGGCCCTCAAATTCATTGAGGATATCAATGATAACCCCCTTAACCTCAGATTCACTGCAACACTCAGTCAGGAAGCAATTACTTTTTTAGATGCTGAGCTCTACGTCAATGGGTGCCGTTTGGAATCTAGGGTTTATAGGAAGAAGACAGCGGGCAACAGCATTTTACATGCTGCTAGCGCGCACCCGGTTCACCTCATTTCCAGTATCCCATACGGGGAAATGCTGCGGTTAAGACGCATATGCAGCAACCCCGTGGAACTAGAACAGGCACAAAAGGAAAGCAGGGAGAGATTCCTTGAAAGAGGATACTCCGCAAAAGTGATAGACAGAGCTGTGCAGAAATCCTTATCAATGAGTAGAGAGGAGCTCCTAATCAGAAAAGCAGATAGAGAGTTGTCCAGTCAGGGCAAAACCAAATCAGATACAGTTGAGCCTGAATGCTTCAGATTAATAACAGGATTCACTAGACAACACCAGCAAATAAAGAAAATAGTGAATAAACATTGGCCCATTGTGCTGAGGGATAATGTTATAGGCGAGAGCCTACCAAAGACTATCTCTTTGACCTACAGCAAAGCCCCCTCATTAAGGGACCATATAGTCAAAACCAACCCGGATCCCTTTACAAGAACTGAGTGGTGGCAAAGGAATAAGGGGTTCTATAACTGTAAAATCTGTAAAGCGTGTACTCATGGTGAAAACACCAAAACCTATAGGTGTTAGACGGACCGGGAGGGTCGGCCGAGATTACGGGGAGAGGTCTCCAGGGAGAGCCGTCTCCAACGACTGTACAGATAAGTAACTTCCCCCCCACAGACGGACACCACACAAGATTGAAGGTTAACGAGACTTTATATGCACTTCTTAGGTTACGTTGATATAATACAAGGAGGTCTGGACTCAGGGGTCCCCTCGGTTCTGATCTCTGGTTGAGGAAAAGGGTAGCGGGACAGTCTTAGTTACCAATGAGTTCAATAGCTCTCAATCCTCGAGCTCGGCGTGGTTGCTGATCGGGCCGTGGAGGAGCCAAGCAGGTCCCGAGATGGATGAAGGGTGGTCGGCGGGCCGTGGAGAAGCCAAGCAGGTCCCGATATGGATGAAGGATGGTCGACGGGCCGTGGAGAAGCCAAGCAGGTCCCGATGCAGATGACAGTTACAACGGTCCGCGGCCTCGCCAGCAGATCCGGACGACGGTGAAGGATGAAGGTTACGACGGCTGTGGCAGCGCCAACAGGCAGGATGATGGTGCACAGGACAGAGCTACGGCAGCGCCAGTAGTCCGTCCAGGATGAGTTCTTCTTTCGTCTCTCGACTCCAAGATACAACTGCCTTCCTGTTCTGGAGCTGCCCCAGTTATAGGGCTGGCATGCTTTGATGTCCGGACCCTCGCACTTGGAGGTCGGGAGGTCCGGGATGAGGGAGTCCAGACACCCAGCAGGGGGGTGGAGCCAGCGCCCGGGGAGGCGATGGGCGAGCGGCACTGGCCGGGGGAGAACCATCGACACCTCTTTCTCCCATTGACTGGCCAAGTAGCTCGCTCGCCTCCTGGGTGGAGGGTGGTGCCGGAATGTCTGAGGCCGGGCTAGGCCCAGGGTTGAGGTCGATCGGGGGCCAGGCGGCCTCGTGGCGAAGTGTCCAAGATGGCGGCCCGGGCTGGGCGCGTGGGTCGGCCGTGGATCGGACCCACGAGGTTATCATGCTCGAGGGCAGGTGTCCCTGAGGGGACGTAGGACGTGCAATGGTGGTGTGTGGTGCTTGTATGACTGGCTCGGGCTTGGTCGAGCCGGGGGAGAGCGGCCCGTCATGTGGCCTGTCCAACATGCGTCCCCCCCAGCTGAAGGCGGGGAGAGTTACCCATCCTCTTGGGGACTCTCTTCGTCGAGGCGGAAAAACCGGGACAGGCCATCCGCGTTGGCGTGGTCAGACCCAGGCCGGTGTTCAACGGTAAAGTCCATACCTTGCAAGGAGATGGACCAGCGTAGCAGTTTTGGGTTTTCCCCCCGCATATGCATCAACCACTGTAGGGGTCGGTGGTCAGTCTGCACCCGGAAGTGGGTGCCAAAAAGGTAGGGTCGGAGCTTCTTGAGGGCCCATACCACAGCGAAGGCTTCCCTCTCTATGGTGCTCCAGCGTTGCTCCCGTGGTAGGAGTCTCCGGCTGATGAAGGCCACCGGTTGATCAAGGCCTTCGGTGTTCACCTGGGACAGGACCGCCCCAATGCCCTGGTCGGAGGCATCCGTCTGGACGACGAACTCCCGGCTGTAGTCTGGGGCCTGGAGTACAGGAGCGGAACACATGGCGGCCTTTAGCTGTTCGAAGGCCGCTTGACACTCTGGGGTCCAGTTCACCTTCTTGGGCTGATTTTTCGACGTGAGTTCGGTGAGAGGCCCCACGATGGTACCATAGTCTTTCACGAACCTTCGGTAGTAGCCCGTGAGGCCCAGGAAGGCTCGCACCTCAGTTTGAGTGTTAGGGGGTTGCCAGTTCTGGATGGCGGCAATTTTCAGTTGAAGAGGGGCCACTAGACCGCTTCCCACTTGGTGTCCGAGGTAGGTCACTGACCCTTGTCCAATTTGACATTTGCTGGCCTTGATCGTGAGGCCAGCTCGCTGAAGGGCTTGCAACACTGCTTGGAGGTGGTGGAGGTGCTCGGTCCAGTGGTGGCTGTACACAGCGATGTCGTCCAGGTAGGCGGCGCTGAACTCTTCGAGCCCCGCCAGGACCTGATTGACGAGCCGTTGGAACGTCGCTGGGGCATTTTTCATGCCGAAGGGCATGACCGTGAAGTGATAGTGGCCATCGGGGGTGGAGAAGGCAGAACGTTCTTGTGCTCGGGGTGTGAGGCCGATCTGCCAATATCCTGCCGTTAGATCGAAGATGCTGAGGTAGCGGGCAGCGCCCATTCGGTCGACCAGTTCATCTGCCCGGGGGATGGGGTGTGCGTCCGTTCTGGTGACTTCATTCAGGCCCCGGTAGTCGACACAGAACCGGAGTTCGGGTGTGGTTCCGGGGGCGGCTGCTTTGGGGACCAGTACGACCGGGCTGGCCCATGGACTGTCGGAGGGCTCGATGACCCCGAGCGTGAGCATCTTAGTTACTTCCGCCTGGATGCAGGCCCGTACCCGATCAGGTACGCGGTAGGCCCGGTGGCGGATAGGAGGGCTGTCTCCGGTGTCCACATCGTGCACACACCAGGAAGTGACACCTGGGGTGAGGGAGAACAGGCTGGCAAACCGTGATAGGAGGGCTTGGCACTCTTGGCGTTGTTCCTGGGAGAGGGTCTCCGAGAGTCGGACCCCATCCACGGAGCCGTCTTGCTCCTGGGTCCGCAAGAGGTCAGGGAGAGGCTCGGAGTCGTCCTCAACCCCGTTGTCTGTGGCCATCAAGAGGCTGAGTTCTGTTCGTGCAAAGTGGGGTTTCAGTCTGTTGGTGTGGAGGACTCGGAGCGGATTCCGGGCGGACTCCATATCGATCAGATAGGTGGCGGGTCCCTTGCGCTCGATTACTTTGAAGGGTCCCGTCCATTTGTCTTGGAGAGCGCACGGTTCTGTGGGGGACATTACCCAGACCTGTTGCCCCGGCTCGAATTCAATAGATGAGGCGTTCTGGTCATACCATCTCTTCATGTCCTCTTGACTGGCCTCTAGGTTGGCTTTCGCTAGGTCTCTGAACCGCTGGGACTGGTTGCGGAGGGTGAGGAGGTACCGGAAGACATCTGGAGGACTCTTGGCCGGAGGCAACTCCCAGCCTTCTTTGATCAGGCTGAGTGGCCCCCGTACTGGGTGCCCATAGAGCAGCTCGAATGGGCTGAAGCCTAGGGACTTCTGTGGGACCTCCCGGTAGGCGAAGAGGAGGCACGGCAGCAGCACGTCCCACTGGCGACGGAGGGGTTCTTCCAATCCCCCGATCATCCCTTTTAGAGTGCGATTGAACCGCTCAACAAGTCCGTTTCCTTGGGGGTGATAGGGGGTCGTGAAGCGGTAGGTGACCCCACACTGTTGCCAGAGGGACTTCATGTATTTGGAAATAAAGTTCGTGCCTCTGTCACTGACGACTTCTCGGGGGAACCCCACACGGGAGAAGATCCCCATCAGGGCCCTGCCGACCACTGGGGCTGTGACGGTCCGGAGAGGAATAGCCTCAGGGTAGCGGGTGGCGTGGTCCACTAGTACTAGGATGAAGCGATGGCCTTGTCTTGTACGTGGGTCTAGGGGTCCCACAATGTCTATTCCGACCCTCTCAAATGGGGTCGTGACTACGGGAAAGGGTTGCAGGGGGGCCTTTAATTTGCGGCCGCTCTTCCCACTGGCTTGGCACGTGGGGCAAGATCGGCAATGCTGGTGCACATCGTTTCTCATTTTTGGCCAGAAGAAGTGGGTCACTAGGCGGCTGTAGGTTTTATCTTGTCCCAGGTGCCCTGCCAGGGGGACATCGTGGGCCAGATTTAGCAGGAAGTCTCTAAAGCGGAGTGGCACCACTAGTACTCGGTTGGCCCCCAGCTCGGCGATTCGTTGCTCGCTGTACAGTAGGTCATTGTCCCAGTAGACCCAATGAGTTCCGGAGGTATCCCCTGCGCTTTGGGCGAGCGCTTGTTGTCGGAGTCCCTCAAGGGAGGGACAGGTCTTCTGCTCCTGACGAAATTGTTCTTGTGTGGGCCCCCCTTCTTGAGCCCACTGGTCGAGATTAGCAAGGTCGGAAGGTTGAGCAGGTTCGAGGGGGATGCCCTGGTCGGGGGTCTCGGCGGGGGCGACCGGAGGCGGAGGCGCCGGCCATTCTGGTTCTTCCGGGTGATGGTTGGCACGGGCGGCCATAGACCGGGTGGTGACGCACGCCCAGTCTGGGACGCCCAACATCCCCAAGTGTTCTTTTCGCTCCACGGCTGCCCACGGGGAGCTTTCCAGGTCATTTCCGAGGAGGCAGTCCACGGGGGCGTCGTCTCGGACCGTTACTTTCAACATGCCGGAGACCCCTCCCCACTCAAAGGGGACGCAGGCCATCCGACACAGACTCTCCGAGTTGTCGGCTGATCGTACAGGGCAGAGAATGTTCGGTAGATATTGTTCTGGGGTCACCAGATGACAGCGGACGGCTGTCACACTGGCCCCGGTGTCTCGAAGGGCTTCGGCCCGTTGTCCATTGATGCTCACCCATTGGCTGTACTTCTGGGTGTTAGCGGGTAGGGGGACCCGCGGGACCATGTCTCTTCCCCCTAAGCACGCGAGAGTCATGGCGGCTGGCTCCCACCCTTGATACTCTTGCTCGTCTGTTTCTGGTTCCTCGGAGATCTGTTCTTCCCCTAGTGCCGCGGCGGCCACCTGGCGGGGTCTTGGGCTCGGATACTGCGGGCAGCTTGGGTCATTTGCATAGTGGCCTACTCGTTGGCATCGGTGACATGTAACATTGGCTCTGTATCCCGGTCGCGCCGGGGTGCTGCCCCGGTTGGCCGGGGGGGTGGTGCTGGTAGTGGGGGCGGCCGGAGTGTTGTCTCTTCCTCGTCCTTGGCCCCCTCCTCCTCCTCTGGATCGGTGGTGACCATTGTTGTTCCTGTTCTGCTCGTAGGACCCATTCCGGCCCACTCGGGTGATCTCCCACCGGTCAGCTTCGGCTGCGAGCTGCCGGGGATCGGTTAACTTGCTGTCGAGGAGGTGTTGGCGTAGTTCAATGAAGCAGTTGTTGGACAGATGCTCCCATACCATCAGATTGAACAACTGCTCGTAGGTCGTGACGTTGTTCCCTCTGATCCAGCCTTCGAAGGCTCGGCTGAAGTACGTTACATAGTCCACCCAAGTTGTACCTGGAATGCGTGTGCAGTCTCGGAACCTCTGACGGTACATCTCGGGCGTGAGGCCATAGCGAGTGAGGAGGGCCGCTTTCATATGGTCGTAGGAGGTCATCTGGTGGTCTGGGAGCTGTAACAGAGTATCGCGGCCCTCATTGAGGAATTTGCCCCATAGGCCGGCTCCCCAGTCGGCTCTATCGATCCGGTGCGCAGTCATCGCGATTTCATATGCCTTAAACCATTGCTGGATGTCGTCTTCTCGAAAATATTCTCGGACCACATCCTTGGGGATGTGCACTTTTTTGTCCGTGGTCCCGGGGGTGGACGGTCTGTCGGGCACCCCTAATTCTTTATTCTGTTTGCGCAGGTTGATCTCGGCTAGGTTCCGCTCGTGCTCGTACGTTAGTCTTTTTTCCTCGAGCTCCCTTTGCCTCTGTTTCTCCTCTCTTTCTTCTCGGAGGCGAAGGTGCTCTAAGTTTATTTTTTGCTCGGCCAATTTGAGTTCTATGTCCATCTTGAGTCGGGCCATTTCAAGTTCGTGTAGTCGGGCTTTTTCTCTTTCTTGGATCTCGTCTTGCGAGAGACCCGTTCTTTGCTCTTCAGGGGCCGTGTTGGTCTTTTTCGCGGTGCTTTGCTCCGGGGCTTCGACATCCCCGGTCTCTGCCCAAGATTCTAGGGCATGCTTAAAATCGTCCTTGGTACTTAGTCCGGTGGTAGCGATACCTAGTTCGATGCAGAACTGCTTTAGTTCACGATGGCTGTATTCCTCTAGCTTTTCCATTTGGAACTTCTCAGTTGATCCGCTCTCTTTAGTCGACATTGTTGTTCGTTGTGGGGTGAGCTACTCTCTGTACGTTATGCGGTGATTCGGATCGCGCCGCTGGCCACCAATGTTAGACGGACCGGGAGGGTCGGCCGAGATTACGGGGAGAGGTCTCCAGGGAGAGCCGTCTCCAACGACTGTACAGATAAGTAACTTCCCCCCCACAGACGGACACCACACAAGATTGAAGGTTAACGAGACTTTATATGCACTTCTTAGGTTACGTTGATATAATACAAGGAGGTCTGGACTCAGGGGTCCCCTCGGTTCTGATCTCTGGTTGAGGAAAAGGGTAGCGGGACAGTCTTAGTTACCAATGAGTTCAATAGCTCTCAATCCTCGAGCTCGGCGTGGTTGCTGATCGGGCCGTGGAGGAGCCAAGCAGGTCCCGAGATGGATGAAGGGTGGTCGGCGGGCCGTGGAGAAGCCAAGCAGGTCCCGATATGGATGAAGGATGGTCGACGGGCCGTGGAGAAGCCAAGCAGGTCCCGATGCAGATGACAGTTACAACGGTCCGCGGCCTCGCCAGCAGATCCGGACGACGGTGAAGGATGAAGGTTACGACGGCTGTGGCAGCGCCAACAGGCAGGATGATGGTGCACAGGACAGAGCTACGGCAGCGCCAGTAGTCCGTCCAGGATGAGTTCTTCTTTCGTCTCTCGACTCCAAGATACAACTGCCTTCCTGTTCTGGAGCTGCCCCAGTTATAGGGCTGGCGTGCTTTGATGTCCGGACCCTCGCACTTGGAGGTCGGGAGGTCCGGGATGAGGGAGTCCAGACACCCAGCAGGGGGGTGGAGCCAGCGCCCGGGGAGGCGATGGGCGAGCGGCACTGGCCGGGGGAGAACCATCGACACCTCTTTCTCCCATTGACTGGCCAAGTAGCTCGCTCGCCTCCTGGGTGGAGGGTGGTGCCGGAATGTCTGAGGCCGGGCTAGGCCCAGGGTTGAGGTCGATCGGGGGCCAGGCGGCCTCGTGGCGAAGTGTCCAAGATGGCGGCCCGGGCTGGGCGCGTGGGTCGGCCGTGGATCGGACCCACGAGGTTATCATGCTCGAGGGCAGGTGTCCCTGAGGGGACGTAGGACGTGCAATGGTGGTGTGTGGTGCTTGTATGACTGGCTCGGGCTTGGTCGAGCCGGGGGAGAGCGGCCCGTCATGTGGCCTGTCCAACAATAGGGATGGATTCACAGGGAAGGAACATGCAATAACCCAAGTACTAACATGCAAGACAGAATACGCTATATATGTTTTGCGCTGTCCTTGTGGCCTGCAGTATGTGGGCAGCACCAGGAATGCTGTCCATAAACGCATTTTGCAACATTTGCGAGCGATTACGAATATGGACAGCACGTATCCTGTTGCGCGCCATTTCAAGGACCACCACCAAAGTAATAACAGTGGTCTAAAATACTGGGTTATTGATTCTGTCATCAACACAAAAAGAGGCGGAGACAGGGAGACCAGGCTCAGAAAGCTTGAGACTAAATACATCCTCCTGCTTAATACTAAGGTGCCTCATGGGTTGAATGTGACTGAAGATCTCCACACATGCTTGCTCTAGTAGACTCAAGATATCAGGACTGTGTGCTCTCCCCCACGTGGATAATGTCCACGGCACTCACCCGGCTGGGAGATCGCCGGGACAGATCCCGTGGGGGCTGCGAGCAGTCACAGTCCTTATGAACCAACACTGAAAGAATTAATGCTGCTATGTGAACACAATGCTTGTCCAGTTATTATTATTTTTCACTGTGCACGTTTTTTGCAACCAGGTTAAGAACCATTGAATTATAATGAAATGTATAGGTCTTTTACCATTAGGTTGTTTGTTTATTTATACTTTTGGATTAGTTTGGTTTTTGGGTTTCAGGCCCTTTGTGGGCCTGATTTATTTATTTTAACTCGTTCCAGCACTTGAAAAAATCTTTTTTTTTTTTTTTTTTAAACATAGAAACATTTTGCATTCACACAGGAAGTTTTAACATGGATTTGTTTGACTTTTGTAAAAGAAAACTTACCCGTAAAGTATTAGAAGCCCTAATAAGACAGTATGCAAGGAATATTGCAAGAAAAGATGTAATTACTTCTCCCCTCTTGAGCAATTGTTTTATTTGTAAACATATACTGTATATAAGTGAACTGGATCAGGAACTTGGTATTCTGTATTATGCGTATTTGCACTATGCTAATTTTGCACATATTGATGCACTTTTTGAAGCACTGTTAGACGGACCGGGAGGGTCGGCCGAGGTTACGGGGAGAGGTCTCCAGGGAGAGCCGTCTCCAACGACTGTACAGATAAGCAACTTCCCCCCCACAGACGGACACCACACAAGGTTGAAGGTTAACGAGACTTTATATGCAATTCTTAGGTTACGATGATGGATACAAGGAGGTCTGGACTCAGGGGTCCCCTCGGTTCTAGTCTCTGGTTTAGGAAAGGGGTAGCGGGACAGTCTTTGTTACCAACGAGTGGAAAATAGCTCTCAATCCTCGAGCTCGGCGTTCTAGATGATCGGGCCGCGGCGGAGCCAGGCAGGTCCCGAGATGGACGAAGGAAAACGACGGTCCGCGGCGGAGCCTGCAGGTCCCGGTGAAGATGGCGGTTACAACGGTCCGCGGCCACGCCAGCAGGTCCCGACGACGATGAAGGTGATGAAGATTACGACGGCTGTGGCAGCGCCAACAGGCAGGACGATGGTGCACAAGACAGAGCTACGGCAGCGCCAGTAGTCCGTCCAGGATGAGTTCCTCTTTACGTCTCTCGACTCCAAGATACAACTGCCTTCCTGCTCTGGAGCTGCCCCAGTTATAGGGCTGGCGTGCTTTGATGTCCGGACCCTCGCACTTGGAGGTCGGGAGGTCCGGGATGAGGGAGTCCAGACACCCAGCAGGGGGGTGGAGCCAGCGCCCGGGGAGGCGATGGGCGAGCGGCACTTGGTGGGGGAGAGCCATCGGCACCTCTTTCTCCCATTGACTTGCCAAGTAGCCCGCTCACCTCCTGGGTGGAGGGTGGTGCCGGAATGTCTGAGGCCGGCCCAGGCCCAGGGTTGAGGTCGATCGGGGGCCAGGCGGCCTCGTGGTGGAGTGTCCAAGATGGCGCCCCAGGCTGGGCGCGTGGGCCGGCAGTGGATCGGACCCACGAGGTCGACATGCTCGAGGGCAGGGGTCCCTGAGGGGACGGAGGACGTGCAATGGTGGTGTGTGGTACTTGCGGGACTGGACTCAGGCCTGGTTGGGCCGGGGGAGAGCGGCCCTTCATGTGGCCTGTCCAACATGCGTCCCCCCCAGCTGAAGGCGGGGAGAGTTACCCATCCTCTTGGGGACTCTCCTCGTCGAGGCGGAAAAACCGGGACAGGCCATCCGCGTTGGCGTGATCTGGCCCAGGCCGGTGTTCGACTGTGAAGTCCATACCTTGCAAGGAGATGGACCAGCGTAGCAACTTTGGGTTCTCCCCCCGCATATGCATCAGCCACTGCAGGGGTCGGTGGTCGGTCTGCACCCGAAAGTGGGTGCCAAAAAGGTAGGGCCGGAGCTTCTTGAGGGCCCATACCACAGCGAAGGCTTCCCTCTCTATGGTGCTCCAGCGTTGCTCCCGTGGTAGGAGTCTCCGGCTGATGAAGGCCACCGGTTGATCAAGGCCTTCGGTATTCACTTGAGACAGGACTGCCCCAATGCCCTGGTCGGAGGCGTCCGTCTGGACGACGAACTCCCGGCTGTAGTCTGGGGCCTGGAGCACAGGGGCGGAACACATGGCGGCCTTCAATTGTTCAAATGCAGTTTGACACTCTGGGGTCCAGGTGACTTTCTTGGGCTGGTTCTTTGACGTGAGTTCTGTGAGGGGCCCCACTATGGTACCATAGTCTTTCACGAATCTTCGGTAATAGCCCGTGAGGCCCAGGAAGGCTCGTACCTCGGTTTGGGTGATGGGGGGCTGCCAAGCCTGGATGGCGGCAATTTTCAGTTGTAGAGGGGCCACTAGGCCGCTTCCCACCTGGTGTCCGAGGTAGGTTACAGACCCTTGCCCAATTTGACACTTGCTGGCCTTGATCGTGAGGCCAGCTCGCTGAAGGGCTTGCAGCACTGCTCGGAGGTGGTGGAGGTGCTCGGTCCAATGGTGGCTGTATACAGCGATGTCGTCTAGGTAGGCGGCGCTGAATCCTTCGAGCCCCGCCAGGACCTGATTGACGAGCCGTTGGAATGTTGCTGGGGCATTCTTCATGCCGAAGGGCATGACCGTGAAATGGTAATGGCCATCGGGGGTGGAGAAGGCAGAACGTTCTTGCGCCCGGGGTGTGAGGCCGATCTGCCAATAGCCTGCTGTCAGGTCGAAGATGCTGAGGTAGCGGGCAGCTCCCATTCGGTCGACTAGTTCATCTGCCCGGGGGATGGGATGCGCGTCTGTTCTGGTGACCGCATTCAAGCCCCGGTAGTCGACGCAGAACCGGAGTTCTGGTGTGGT
The DNA here is from genome assembly GCF_964263255.1 of Lissotriton vulgaris. Classification (NCBI taxonomy): domain Eukaryota; kingdom Metazoa; phylum Chordata; class Amphibia; order Caudata; family Salamandridae; genus Lissotriton; species Lissotriton vulgaris. The sequence goes on along the minus strand of NC_141685.1, from coordinate 436,332,769 downwards.
GCCGGGGGCAGCTGCTTTGGGGACCAGTACGACAGGGCTGGCCCAGGGACTGTCTGAGGGCTCGATGACCCCGAGCGTGAGCATCTTGGCTATTTCTTCCTGGATGCAGGCCCGTACCCGGTCTGGCACGCGGTAGGCCCGGTGGCGGATAGGGGGGCTGTCCCCGGTGTCCACATCGTGCACACACCAGGAAGTGACACCTGGGGTGAGGGAGAACAGGCTGGCGAACTGTGATAGGAGGGCTTGACACTCTTGGCGTTGTTCTCTGGTGAGGGCCTCTGAGAGCCGGACCCCATCCACGGAGCCGTCTTGCTCTTGAGTCCGTAGGAGGTCAGGGAGAGGCTCGGAGTCTTCTTCAACCCCAGTGTCTGTGGCCATCAGGAGGCTGAGCTCTGTTCGCACAAAGTGGGGCTTTAGTCTGTTAGCGTGGAGGACCCGGAGAGGGTTCCGGGAGGATTCCATGTCGATGAGATAGGTGGCAGGACCCTTGCGCTCTATTACTTTGAAGGGCCCCGTCCATTTGTCTTGTAGGGCGCATGGCTCAGTGGGGGACATCACCCATACCTGTTGGCCAGGTTCGAATTCAATGGATGAGGCATTCTGGTCATACCATTTTTTCATGTCCTCTTGACTGGCCTCTAGGTTGGCCTTCGCTAGTTCTCTGAACCGCCGGGTCTGGTTGCGGAGGGTGAGGAGGTACCGGAAGACATCTGGAGGGTTCTTTAACGGAGGCATCTCCCAGCCTTCTTTGACGAGACTGAGCGGCCCTCGCACTGGGTGTCCATACAGCAGTTCAAACGGGCTGAAGCCCAGGGATTTCTGGGGGACCTCTCGATACGCGAAGAGGAGGCACGGCAGCAGCACATCCCACTGGCGACGGAGGGGCTCTTCCAACCCCCCGATCATTCCCTTTAGCGTGCGGTTGAACCGCTCAACGAGTCCGTTCCCTTGAGGGTGATAGGGGGTTGTGAATCGGTAGGTAACCCCGCACTGTTGCCAGAGGGACTTCATGTATTTGGAAATAAAGTTCGTGCCTCTGTCGCTGACGACTTCTCGGGGGAAGCCCACACGGGAGAAGATCCCCATCAGGGCCCGGCCGACTACCGGGGCTGTCACAGTTCGCAGAGGAACAGCCTCAGGGTAGCGGGTGGCGTGGTCCACTAGCACCAAGATGAATCGATGGCCTTGTTTTGTGCGTGGGTCCAAGGGCCCCACAATGTCTATTCCGACTCTCTCAAACGGGGTAGTGACCACGGGAAAAGGTTGCAGGGGGGCCTTTAGTTTGCGGCCGCTCTTTCCACTGGCTTGGCACGTGGGGCAAGATCGGCAATGCTGGTGCACATCGTTCCTCATTTTGGGCCAGAAGAAGTGGGTCACTAGGCGACTGTAGGTTTTATCTTGTCCCAGATGTCCTGCCAGGGGGACATCGTGGGCCAGGTTTAACAGGAAGTCTCTGAAACGGAGGGGTACCACTAGTACTCGGTTGCTCCCCAGCTCGGCGATTCTTTGCTCGCTGTACAGCAGATCATTGTCCCAGTAGACCCAATGAGTTCCGGAGGTATCCCCTGCGCTTTGGGCGAGCGCTTGCTGGCGGAGTCCCTCGAGGGAGGGACAGGTCTTCTGTTCTTGGCGAAATTGTTCTTGCGTGGGCCCCCCTTCTTGAGGCCACTGGTCGAGGTTAGCGAGGTCGGTAGGTTGAGCTGGTTCGGAGGGAATGTTACGGTCGGTGTTTTCGGCTGGGGCGACCGGAGGCGGTGGCGCCGGCCATTCGGGTTCTTCTGGCCGGTGGTTGGCACGGGCGGCCATGGAACGGGTGGTGACGCACGCCCAGTCCGGGACGCCCAACATCCCCAGGTGTTCCTTTCGCTCCACGGCGGCCCACGGAGAGCTTTCCAGGTCATTGCCCAGGAGGCAGTCTACGGGGGCATCGTCTCGGACCGTTACTTTCAACATGCCGGAGACCCCCCCCCATTCGAAGGGGACGCAGGCCATCCGACACAGGCTTTCCGAGTTATCGGCTGATCGTACAGGGCAGAGAATGTTCGGTAGATACTGTTCTGGGGCCACCAGGTGACAGCGGACGGCTGTTACACTGGCCCCGGTGTCACGAAGGGCTTCGGCCTGGCGTCCATTGATGCTCACCCATTGGCTGTACTTCTGGGTGTTAGCGGGTAGGGGGACCCGCGGGACCATGTCTTTCCCCCCTAAGCAGGCTAGAGTCATGGCGGCTGGCTCCCACTCTTGATGCTCTTGTTCGTATTCTTCCTGTTCCTCGGAGATCTGTTCTTCCCCTAGGGCTGCAGCGGCCACTTGGCGGGGTCTTGGGCTCTGGTACTGCGGGCAGTTTGGGTCGTTCGCATAGTGGCCGACTCGTTGACATCGGTGACACGTGACATTGGCTCTGTACCCCGGTCGCGCTGGGGTGCTGCCCCGGTTGGCCGGGGGGGTGGTGTTGGTAGCGGGGGCGACCGGGGCGTTGTCTCTTCCTCGCCCTTGGCCCCCTCCTCCTCCTCTGGGTCGGTGCTGACCATTGTTGTTCCGGTTCTGTTCGTAGGACCCATTCCGGCCCACTCTGGTGATCTCCCACCGGTCAGCTTCGGCTGCGAGCTGCCGGGGATCCGTTAACTTGCTGTCGAGGAGGTGCTGGCGGAGTTCATGAAGCAATTGTTCGACAGATGCTCCCATACCATCAGATTAAATAGTTGCTCGTAGGTCGTGACGTTGCTTCCTCGGATCCAGCCCTCGAAGGCTCGGCTAAAGTATGTTACATAGTCCACCCAAGTTGTACCCGGGATTCGGGTGCAGTCTCGGAACCTCTGACGGTACATCTCGGGTGTGAGACCATAGCGGGTGAGGAGTGCTGCTTTCATATGGTCGTAGGAGGTCATCTGGTGGTCCGGGAGCTGTAGCAGGGTGTCGCGGCCCTCATTGAGGAATCTTCCCCAGAGACCGGCTCCCCAGTCGCTTCTATCGATCCGGTGTGCAGTCATAGCGATTTCATAGGCTTTAAACCATTGCTGGATGTCGTCCTCTCTGAAATATTCTCGGACAACATCCTTGGGGATGTGTACCTTTTTGTCTGTGGCCCCGGAGGTGGGGGGTCGCTCGGGCACCCCTGCTTCTTTATTCTGCTTGCGTAGGTTGATCTCGGCTAGGTTCCGTTCGTGTTCGTACGCTAGTTTCTTTTCCTCGAGCTCCCTTTGTCTCTGTTTCTCCTCTCTTTCTTCTCGGAGACGCAGGTGCTCTAAGTTGATTTTTTGTTCGGCCAACTTAAGTTCAACGTCCATTTTGAGTCGGGCCATTTCTAGTTCGTGTAGTCGGGTCCTTTCTCTTTCCTGGATCTCGTCTTGCGAGAGACCCGTTCTTTGCCCTTCAGGGGCCGTGGTCGTTTTTTCTACGGTGCTTTGATCAGGGGTTCCGGCAGCCCCGGTCTCTGCCCAAGATTCTAGGGCATGCTTAAAATCGTCCTTGGTACTCAGTCCGGTGGTAGCGATACCTAGTTCGATGCAGAATTGTTTTAGTTCACGATGGTTGTACTCCTCCAATTTCTCCATTTGGAATTTCTCGGTTGATCCGCTCTCTTTCGTGGTCATTGTGACTTCGTCGTGGGGTGAGCTACTCTCTGTACGTTTATGCGGTGATTCGGATCGCGCCGCTGGCCACCAATGTTAGACGGACCGGGAGGGTCGGCCGAGGTTACGGGGAGAGGTCTCCAGGGAGAGCCGTCTCCAACGACTGTACAGATAAGCAACTTCCCCCCCACAGACGGACACCACACAAGGTTGAAGGTTAACGAGACTTTATATGCAATTCTTAGGTTACGATGATGGATACAAGGAGGTCTGGACTCAGGGGTCCCCTCGGTTCTAGTCTCTGGTTTAGGAAAGGGGTAGCGGGACAGTCTTTGTTACCAACGAGTGGAAAATAGCTCTCAATCCTCGAGCTCGGCGTTCTAGATGATCGGGCCGCGGCGGAGCCAGGCAGGTCCCGAGATGGACGAAGGAAAACGACGGTCCGCGGCGGAGCCTGCAGGTCCCGGTGAAGATGGCGGTTACAACGGTCCGCGGCCACGCCAGCAGGTCCCGACGACGATGAAGGTGATGAAGATTACGACGGCTGTGGCAGCGCCAACAGGCAGGACGATGGTGCACAAGACAGAGCTACGGCAGCGCCAGTAGTCCGTCCAGGATGAGTTCCTCTTTACGTCTCTCGACTCCAAGATACAACTGCCTTCCTGCTCTGGAGCTGCCCCAGTTATAGGGCTGGCGTGCTTTGATGTCCGGACCCTCGCACTTGGAGGTCGGGAGGTCCGGGATGAGGGAGTCCAGACACCCAGCAGGGGGGTGGAGCCAGCGCCCGGGGAGGCGATGGGCGAGCGGCACTTGGTGGGGGAGAGCCATCGGCACCTCTTTCTCCCATTGACTTGCCAAGTAGCCCGCTCACCTCCTGGGTGGAGGGTGGTGCCGGAATGTCTGAGGCCGGCCCAGGCCCAGGGTTGAGGTCGATCGGGGGCCAGGCGGCCTCGTGGTGGAGTGTCCAAGATGGCGCCCCAGGCTGGGCGCGTGGGCCGGCAGTGGATCGGACCCACGAGGTCGACATGCTCGAGGGCAGGGGTCCCTGAGGGGACGGAGGACGTGCAATGGTGGTGTGTGGTACTTGCGGGACTGGACTCAGGCCTGGTTGGGCCGGGGGAGAGCGGCCCTTCATGTGGCCTGTCCAACAAGCACTATTTGCACTTTAAAAAGAAAGCACGCAGCACTTTATAGGGATTGAACTATTGTACCGAGGCTCCTGAATTAGGAGGCAAAATCGAAAACTTTGTTTACAAATATGTATATACAATGATTAGGGGTTCAATATATATATATTTATTTGTAAATAGGGCTTTTAAAACGGGTTTGATCAATTGATACGTGTATTTTACAATAATACCCCCCCTTTTTTTCTAGTCATCCAATTTATTTAATCTGTTGTTAACCTTGTGAATATGATATGGTTATAAATGTATTTTACATCTATTAAGAAACATATAAATGCAATACAATGTTGAATGCGATGCAAAGTATGTTTTCTATGTTTATTACTGAGTTTGCACAGGTGATTTCAGTTAACCACTCGCTTTCACTTTAAAAGGTGTACCTAACTAAGTAAACACTGTCATGTGATCAAGGCTCCGCTGAGCCGAAACGTCGGTGACTCTTTCTGCGAAATAAAACCTTTTTATACACCTCGAGGTCCGTGTCCGGAGTCTGCTTGCTGTGTTGCACGAACGCGCGAGTTTGGAGACAAACGGTGTACAGGATATATATATATATATATATATATCCAACCAATGCTGGTAACCCATGCGAAGTTACCACAGGAAGAGAATTATTGCTCACATATTTTAATGTCATCTAGCAAGCAGGCAAACGAACAGTGTGACAGTATCGATGAAAGTCTGAATGCCAGACGCGTTTCGGGAAATAGAGTCTCCCTTCTTCAGTGGCGTGTGGTTTGTGAAAAGGCAGAGAGCACCATTTTGATAAAAAGTCTTGCCCGAGTGGGCGTGGCCGTATGCACGGTCTTCTCGGTCTTGTAGTGTTCGTGTATTCTCCCCAGTGGGCGCACTCAACATGTCCTCATAATTAAAACCTCGTGAGTCCAAAGTGGGTGGATGTGCACCCTGTCGATGGCCTGCCCCGCTTTGTAGATGTCATCATGGAGCGATCGGGCCTCATCCTGCAAGACGCCCGATCTTCTTCCTTCCTTTTTTTTTTTTTTTTTAAAAACCTTTATTATGTAAAGAAAGAGACAGTTACAGACCTACAACCACGGAGGCTGGTCAGTCAAACACAACAACATCAACATCAAAATACACAGCTCATCAGCCGACAACCCGGGGGTACGGCAGCGATGTTTCGTGATTATGTAGAGGCAGGTGGTATAGCTAGGATCAGTGAAAGGTTTCACATTTTATCTTTTATTTAAATAAAACCACAAACAAAAATACAAAAAAGATCAAGGCAGTGCTGTGTAAAAACTGGCTGTCCCTTATGGCAGTGGGAGACGGGTGAAAGACGTGTTTCAATAGAAAGAGGAGAAATATCGGGGAGGGTAGGGGGGAACCCGGTAGCAGACCAATACAGTGTAGTCAACAAGAACTGAGTACAGGGAACGCACGGTCAAGGGAGCAGAAGCGGATCCGGGAGGTCGGTGAATGGGGGGGTGCAAATCTCTCCACGGTATGCGTTCCATTGACCCCAGATCCTACCCCATTTCTTGGGTCTGCCGCGGGAAATATACACAATTTTCTCTCTGAACATGGACCAGTCCATATTTTCTTTCCACGTTAGGAGCGTCGGTGGCCTTGGGGAACTCCATAACTGGGCTATGTCCCATTTAGCAACCATATTACCCAATGTAACCCATTGAGTTTGAGAAACAGTACAGTCATTTGGTTCCCAGACATTCAACAGACAACGTCTGGCCTCAGGCAACAACACAACACCCGTCACTTCACCCATAACCGCATGCACTCGGCGCCAAAACGTCGCCACCTCCGGGCATTCCCAGAGGATATGCAAAAAAGTAGCCAGCATACCACATCCGCGCCTACACAATCCATCCACAGAAAAACCCATATGTATCAGTCGTGGGCCCATGACATATACCCGATGCAGTATTTTGAGTTGCACCAGCCTAAGACGTGCCGGAATCGCAACCTCCTTAGGGGAGGATATCGCCGCCTGCCAGTCCTCATCGTCAAGTTCTAATCCGTCACTAGTCCAAACAGTCCGCAGTTGCAGAAGGAGATCCGAGCGATCGTTGATAAGTTTCTTATAAATGAGAGAAATAGTGCTGTCAAGGACGTATCCATCAAGCAATCTATCCTCAAGAGGGAAGGACTCCGGGATAGAAGTGTCAGCCGGGAAAACCGAGTTAATCGCATGGCTGACTTGGAGGTACCGAAAATATTCCCTGTCGCTCAGTTCATACTCCCGATGGAGTGCCTCGAAGGTCTTAACTTTGCCCTTGGCCCAGAGGTCGCCCACCCTGCTGATACCGATGAGATCCCATCTGTCAAAGCCCTTCGACGTCCACAGGCCACCTAGTGCTTCCTCATCGTACAATGGGGTCGATTTCGTCAATTTATCCGTCCATCCCGTGGCGGCGGTCGCGCTTCCCCAAACTTGCACCGCCACTGCAGTAGGGCCCATGAGGTGCTTCCGGTCGGCTCTGGAATAGAGCGTCGATTGTAATCTCCCCCGGGGAGTTGCCATCTGTCCATCTCAAACGCGGGGTTCGGGACAGGGCCGTACATAGCGTGGTTCACAGCACTCAACTGGGAAGCCCAATAATAGCGCTTGATGTCAGGCAACGCGATACCTCCATCGTACCAAGGCAAAGTCAACTTCGCCAGTGCGATACGTGGTCGCCCACCCCATACCAACCACCTCTGCAAGCCCTCGATCTCTCGGAAATAGCTGGCAGGTACCAAATCAAGAGTTTTTTGAATGGCATATAAGAAGCGGGGGAGAGACATCATTTTGAACAGGGCCGCCCTTCCCAAGGGGGATAGTGGCAAGCCGCACCACACCGCAACATCCGAACTAAGCCGGGAGAGCGGAGGCAACAAATTCCGCTCATAGCGGGCTTTGGGGTCCAGTGAAATGTAGATCCCCAAGTATTTAAAACCATCCCTAGAAACCGGTATCGGACAATGGTGGGGAAGTAGAGGCTCATCGTCCGTGAGTGGATAAATACAGGACTTGGCCCTGTTAATGACCAGACCGGAATTCCTCCCAAAGGAGCGTAGCACATCAAACAGGACGCCCAACGACTTACGAGGAGAGGTAAGATACAACAATATATCAATGGCATAAAGTGATATACGGTCCTCGAAGTCAGGTGACCATCGGATGCCCTTAAGCGATGGTTCCCACCGCAACCAAGCAGCCAGGGGCTCAAGGGCAAGCGCAAAGAGGAGCGGCGACAAGGGGCACCCTTGTCTCGTACCGCGTCCGAGGGTGAAGGGCTCCAAAGCTCTACCATTAACCACCACCTGTGCCAGCGGCTGCTCATACAAAAGCCTAATCCACCCAATGAATTTAGGGCCGAACCCAAACTTAGCGAGAATAGCCCACAAATACGGCCACTCAACCGCGTCGAAGGCCATCGAGGCATCAAGAGAAACCAAAATGGCCGGTTCTCAAAGAGACCCCGCCCTTGCTAAGGCGCCATGGAGGCGACGTAGATTAAGCGCGGTGTTTCGATCACGTAACCAGCCGATTTGCCAGAAGTTTAGCGAGAATTTCGGGCTAAACATTCAAAAGCGAAATCGGCCGATATGATGAGCAATGATCACGGGGCTTGCCATCTTTATGGATGACCACAATGGACGCCAGTCTCTGATCCCGAGGAAGAGAGCCGAGATCTCGCGATGACAGGAACATCTTACGAAGATACGGCGCCATTTTGTCTGGGCATAGTTGATACAGTTCCACCGGTATACCGTTTGGGCCAGAGGCCTTCCCGGAACGAAGTGAACGGATAGCGAGCGCTACTTCATCGGTGGAGAAATCCTCCTCCATAAGCTCCTTGTCCAAATCCGACAGGCCAGGCAGGGCGATGTCTCGAAGCAAAAGATGCGAGTCCTCTTCCGGCCTATCAGAGACCGGCGCATAAACCGCCTGAAAGTGACGGGCAAATGCTTGGACTATGTCAATCGGGTCCACGACTCGCACACCATCCACACGCTCAACAACAGGCACCACTCGATTCAATCTATCCCTTTTGTCCAGCCATGCAATCAACTTTCCCGCCTTATCACCAACATCATACAAACGCCCCTGTTGCTCACGGTGCATCGCCTTGGCCGCATCAGTGACCAGCGCCTTATAATCAAATTGTTTCAGGGCCAGAGAATGCAGCACCTCCGGAGTGACCCCGGACTCCATCTGCCCCTCCAAGTCAGTGATCTCATTTTCCAGATCTACCACCGCGGCATTCTTATGCCTCCTTCGCTGGCAATGAGGGACAAGACTTGACCACGAATCACTGGTTTATAGGCCTCCCACAATGTGACCGGGGAGGAAACCGATCCCTCATTCTCAGCGAAGTAATAGTCCATCTCCGACCTGATCTTAGGGTTACGAAGGTGCCAGGGGTTGATCGGAGTGACACGGCCCTTGGCACCCAATTGCATGTCAACTGTAAGCCAAAGTGGAGAGTGATCAGAGATCCCCCTGGCCAAATGCCTAACCTCCCGCACAGAGACAATCTGTGCTGCTGGCATAAGAATATAATCTAATCTCGAGAGACTCCCGTGTGCACCCGAGTAGAAAGTATATTGGAGTTGACCAGGGTGTAGCTGCCTCCAACAGTCAGCCAATCCAAGTGTGTCCAGGAGCTTCCCGAGCCAGAGCTGTGCCGCAGGCAGAGTCCTGGGGGGGCTACGATCCTCATCCCCACTAACTACAGAGTTAAAATCGCCACCCACTACTAACATGCCGTCAGGAAGCCCCAGGATCACATCACCCAGATCAGCAAACGTGGTAGACTGTAGGCCAGGGGGGACATACACAGACAAGAAGGAGACCGTTTTCCCTTCCCACCGACCCGTAATAGCCGCATAGCGGCCCCGGTCGTCCAACACTACGTCATCTATCTCCAAGGGGAGGGAAGTACGTACCATGACCCCCACCCCTCTCGAACCAGAAGTGAACCCCGAGTGTGCCACCATGTGGTAGCCACGTCTGTTTAGTGCACGGCATGCATTTCCAACCAAGTGTGTCTCTTGAAGCAAAATCACATCTGGGGTACAACGTTTCAAATATTGCAATACAATACCCCGCTTTATTCTATCTCCAAGACTGTTAACGTTCCAACTCAGCATCCTAAGCCCCCCCCCCATCCCCGCAATGAGCACCCAGCCCCCCTCGCCCGGGAATAAGCACACAGAACAGAGAACAGGATATAAAGCAGCCTCGAACAAAACAAAAAGGAAAAGACCCCCCCGCCACCCCTAAGGAACCCTGAAAAACACCCCCCCCACCCTGCACCCCTGCATTAGACCAGAAAGCCACCCCAACTTGCGTGTGCCTGTCGCCCCATGAAACTAACCTACAAGAAGAGAGAGAAAGCCCCCAGAGGAGGAAGAGGAGGCCCGATTCCCCCCACCCCCGGCTATCCACATTATAAGCGAGTCTATTAAAAAGCCACTGCTAGAAGTCCAAAGTAACCAGTTTGCCGCTACAGACTCACTACTCCTGTTCAGCCAGGCCACCCTCGGCACCTCTCGAGCTCTTGCCGCTCATGCGATTTGATGTCAATGTGTCCAACCAGTCACTGGCCACTTCGGGGCGATCGAAGAAAAACGCCCGCTCCTCATACTCGATCCTCAGTTGGGCAGGAAAAAGCATGGCATATTTCAGACCGAGATCTCTAAGCCGTCTCTTCACCCGGTGAAGCCCATGCGTTGTTTCTGCACCGCCTGGGTGAAGTCTGGATAGAAACTGACCGAGGCATTGTCAAATTTGGTGGGACCCGTGGTTCGTGAAGCTTGCAGAATAGCATCCCGGTCCCGGAAATTAAAAATCCTGGCGATGATGGGTCTCGGTGCGGCCCCCAGCTTGGGCTTCCCACCGGGAACTCTATGTGCTCGCTCCACGGTAAAAAAGTTGCTGAGGCCCTTAGGTGCAAGATGTTTAAGGACCAGATCCTCCACCAGAAGGTCCGTGGAGACATCCGATGAGGTCTCCGGAACCCCCACGATGCGGACGTTGTTGCGCCTGGCCCGGCTCTCGAAATCCTCCAGCCGGCGGGCAAACTGGTCGTTGGAGGTACGGAGAGTGAGAACCTCAGCCTGAAGGTCCGAGACATCAGTGATCAAGCTCGCAGTTTTGATGTCTAGAGACTTGACCCGTTCATTTGTCTTACCCAGGTCCGCCCTGATAAGATTAACCTCGATCGCCACCGTGTCGATCTTTGCAGCAAGAGTCTCATATTGTTGGCCCATGTCCGTCCGAACACTGGTAATGGCGCCCATGATGTCTTTTAGTGTCGGCTCCTCCGATGCGGAAGTATCATCTACAGTCCCTTCAAGAGCCTTGCTCGCTCCACATGGGGACCCTTTCGGGCGAAGGTAGCGCTCTATGGTCTGGGTTTGGATGATACCCCCACGATGCGTGCCCTTGGTGTTCCGCTTCTCGGCATCCGCCTTGCCCGCCATAGTGGGCTGTGAACTCCCACGAAGTCGTTGTGATCTGGTCAAAATGATCACACTCTCGATGGACCTCAAGGGCAAGAGGGCTAAGAACTAGAGAAACCTTAGGATCCGTACCTGGGACGAGAAGACGAATGGGGCAGCCGTAGAGCGTCGTCAACAATGGCCTAAAACGAAACGGAAAGTACCGCAGGGGCTGTGGGCGTGCCCAACTGGCCGTTGTTGTTGAGTTGCCACCTAGGTACCTCGGGGACTCAAGGCCGGGGATGGTCTACGATGTAGGCCGCAAACTTCAAGATGCAGCAAGTCCGGTTTACGGCGTCCGATTTAAATTCCGAAAAAAGTCCTCAGAATCAGCAGGGCATAGTCAACAAGTACCCGTCGATCAAATCAGGATTTGTGGCAGGATAGATGCGGGAGGCGAAGAGGGTCTCAGGAGCCCTGCGCTCACGCGTCCATCTTGGATCCGCGCGAAGCTCCTCCTTCATCTTCCTTCCTTTTGATGCCTGCACCCATGTGATGGAGGCTCAGGATCCGCAAACAGAGGTGGGTCAGTCTTCCCGGCCGGGAAACGACCGTAACAAATCCAACCAATGCAGGTAACCCATGCGAAGTGACCACAGGAAGAAAATTATTTCATATATATATATATATATATATATATATATATATATATATATATATATATATCTAGACACATAGGCACCTATAAGCCACTCCTATGGTAGGCCTCGACAATCTTGGAGGCAGAGTGCTTTGTTTTATGTGAGAGGGTGCCCTAGCATGAGCTGAGCCCCTCTGCAGCTTTCAGAACCATCTCCTTATAGCTGTTCTATGATATAGCCATACCATATACTCTTAAGTGCATTATAATCCTCGCGGTTAATGCTAACTTTGGTTTGGCTTTTTCAAAACATGTCGCGTAAGAATACTATCCCCCCCCCCACCAGTCTTGGGGGCGGGGGTAGCATTCCACCCTTCTAGAGGGATAAGACATGTAGTTACTGGTAAACCCGGTTAAAGTTAAACAGAGCCTCAGCATCACAAAATGGATGCTGCTGCCACAGACATGAGTCTGACCTCCTGCTGCTGGACGAAACTCTGGGAGGGTAGGCCTGGACAATAGGTTTCCTGTCCAGGGAGGTGCTAGCACCTCCCCAGACAGCCTGTAGTGTATTGGGGCAGGGAGGGCTGCATTTAGCAAATGCTTTTCCAGACACTGCCTGCGGCACAGATGGTGCTCTATGCATAGCCCGGTACAAACCAATTGCTGGGGCACTCAGCCCCAACTCTGGTGTGAAACTGGACAAAGGGAAAGGGGTGTAACCACCCCCTTCCCAACCCATAAACTTTGTATAAGTATAGGAGCTGTGTTCCTAGTGCTTTAGATTACCCTGGATGAATCTTTGAAAGACATATCCTGGACCTTCGACATTCCATTTCGACTGAAAGACACAAAACACCTCCCTTGTGGTCAAGGAGTGACCACCCTGTGCAAACAGGCACCAACAGCAACTTTGCTGGTCTGCATTTTCAAAGCTCCCGACAGATCCCGAAGAATCTGTGACACAGGACACAGACTTCCAGACATCTCTGACCCCGACCCACACCCACAGCAAAGCTGAGACACGTGGGGGACACGAGAGAACCAAGAGGACCGGAACTCCTGGACATTCTGCATTTTGCTAACTGCATCGACTTCTGAGGTAACTCGCAGTTGGGCATTGGGGTACGAGAAGACCCAGACCCGAGCACCATTTGCACTGAAGCACAAGCCTCTACACTCCACAAGTGTCGCGTGGGGCCCGCTCTTGCTTTTCAGCTTGATGCTTCTTCCCAGTTCCTAGACCATTGGCTAGTGAGACCCCTGAAGACTTTTCTTTACATCTAATTTGCTTTCCTGGTTGCACCAGGCTTGCTTCAGCTTCCCTGCAAAGGAGAAGCACCACAGACCTTCCTGGTCTGCACCGAAGCAAATCTTCATCTCCTGCTTGGGTTGCGTTTGCCAAGGCTTGTTGGGTCCAATCCGGATACCGACACCACAGCCAACTAGATCCTTTGTGGGACAACTCAAATCCAGCTCCTGGTTGTCGTCGACACCTCCTGGACCTCGTGGCTGCAGAGACAAGCTTCACCTCTTCAACTTGAAATGACTCAACATCGCCTGGTTCCTTCCTGGTTCCTTCAAGGTCACTGGCTAGTGACCTAGACTCTGTCCCTTCTGCTTTCAGGTTCTTCAGATCTTCGATCCACCCTTGGATCTACCCGGACACTTTTTCTCTGGTCGCCTGCTGCATTTCTTTGCAGATCTCCATAGAAAACGATGATGAAACCCGACACCAAAAGGCACCTATGCACCCGGCTTCCCTGGGTGAGGTAACACGAGTAATCCAGTGCTCCCGTGGGTCTTGACTCTCGAAGTGCCCTAGTCTAAAGGGGTTTCATCGTAGTCCATTGGGAACTGTCCTTTAATTGTAATTTTGTAACTTCTTTGTTTCCCATTTAAAGTCAATGGTAACTCGCGACTGTGTTTAGACACTGCACGCGTCTCCCGTGGGCCTCCAGCTTCCTAATCTTTGATTGTTTAGAGTAGCCCCAGCGATTCCCTAGGCCCTAGGCCTACTTTCTATTCCAGACGTGGTTCTTATACCACTATTTTAGTATATGGTTTTGAGGCCCCAAGGGCAAAACGTATACTGTGCAACTTATACTATGCTAATTAAGTAACTTGTATTGCACTTTTACCTCTGACCTCATAAAGAGTGCAGAGGGGTTGTGTTTAGAATAAATACATGTATATTTGATACATACCTTGTGTGGTGTCCTTTCATTTGGTACTCAAGGGATTATAATTGGTAAAACAACTTGCTTAACATCGCCTAAGGAGTCTTAGCCTGATGACTGCTGGTCCATGCTACGATAGCTTTCTATAAGGTTGACTTTACAGCCATCATCAATAAGGGTTGATTAGACTGGAGCAAGGTGCCCACTAGAACTAATGGACATCATATGCCGCGCTAACTTCTCACATTGGTGTGCAGCGGATGGGATAAGAGCTTGCTTTGTTTTACCAAATAATCTTGAGAATATAATTTGAAAGATCACATTAAGGTACCTGTAGGTATATATGAATCAAGTCTTATAATAGATAAGTTCTACTGAACTTAGCAGTTGTAGGTGGTAAGGGCTTAGCACACCCTGACTACAACTCCTAGAGAGGTTCTAGTAGGAAAACAAGTAGTGTAGGTAGGTTCACACACCACACCACACTAGCCATGTCTTTTAAAGCAGGGCCTAGTTAGCCTCTGCAAGAAGACAGCCCAAGGCTGCCTTCTAAGTATGACTCATTCACTTTTCAGAAATTGAGAAGCTTGTGTGTAGTCAAAAAACTAAGACAAGGACAGAGTCCAACCTTTCAATACCTGGAAGATATCTTGGTATTCGATGATGTGGAAAATGCATCAGACCCAGATAGCAGGGTTAGTAAAGAGGGGGGGCCAACCTTCTACTGAAGAGGATCCTACTGAGAAAGACCCACTGGATTCTGAAGAAGATGAGGTTGTAGAACAGAATGAGGTAGACAACCACAACCTGGGAAACCTAGGACAACGTGGGAATGGAGTTGGCCTAGGAAGGGTTCTCTCCAGACCCCCAAGTAGGCTTAATGGTGAGAACAGAAGACACAGGTCTTATTCAGAAGACTCTGTGCACTCTGACTCATCAGTAGGATCCAATGTCTCAGCTCTAAGGAGAATGCCTTCCTCTCAGAGAAGAGAGCATAAAGCTAGGATGAAAGAGGCCAAGCTTAGGATCAAGAGGCGGGAAACAACCATTACTTAGCATCTTTTACTTCGCTATTCCTTTACATAGCATATTTTACTTCGCATAGTCCTTTACTACACATGCCTTTAATTAGCATGTCTTTACTTCGCATATGCCGTTACTTCGCATATGCTGTTACTTCGCAGGAGAAGAGTGGATCCATGGTTGAAGGTGAAGAGAGGGACCACGGGCAGAGAGAGGTAAGTGGGGCAGTGTAGTTAGGGTAGTGTTGTAGTGTATGTGTAGTGTAGGGTGTAGTGATTTAGGGTTTAGGGTAGTGTTGTAGTGTATGTGTAGTGTAGGGGGTTATGTTTTAGGGTTTAGGGTAGTGTTGTAGTGTATGTGTAGTGTAGGGGGTAGTGTTTTAGGGTTTAGGGTAGTGTTGTAGTGTATGTGTAGTGTAGGGGGTAGTGTTTTAGGGTTTATGATAGTGTTGTAGTGTACGTGTAGTGTAGGGGTAGTGTTTTAGGGTTTAGGGTAGTGTTGTAGTGTATGTGTATTGTAGGGGGTAGTGTATTAGGGTTTAGGGTAGTGTTGTAGTGTACATGTAGTGTAGGGTAGTGTTTTAGGGTTTAGTGTAGTGTTGTAGTGTATGTGTAGTATAGGGGGTAGTGTTTTAGGTTTTAGGGTAGTGTAGTGTAGGGGGTAGTATTTTCGGGTTTAGGATAGTGTTGTACTGTGTGTGTAGTGTAGGGTAGTGTCTTAGGGTTTAGGGCAGTGTTGTAGTGTATGGGTAGTGTAAGGGGTAGTGTTTTAGGGTTTAGGGTAGTGTTTTAGTGTATGTGTAGTGTAGGCAATAGTGTTTTAGGGTTTAGGGTAGTGTTGTAGTGTACATGTAGTGTAGGGTAGTCTTTTAGGGTTTAGTGTAGTGTTGTAGTGTATGTGTAGTGTAGGGGGTAGTGTTTTAGGGTTTAGGATAGTGTTGTAGTGTATGTGTAGTGTAGGGGGTAGAATTTTAGGGTTTAGAGTAGTGTTGTAGTGTGTGTGTCGTGTAGGGGAAGTGTTTTAGGGTTTAGGGTCACTACCCTAAACCCTAAAACTGCTAAGTTCAGTAAAACTTATCTACATCACTATGTAGTGTATGTGTAGTGTAGGGTAGTTTGTTAGAGTTTTGGGAAGTGTAGGGGGCGTGGAGGGTAGTGTTGGTGTGTAGGGAAAAAAATAAGAATCTTCATGCATACTAAATCCTGCGAAGTAATGTACTGCTAAGTAATGGCAATTTAATGGTTTTAAATGATTTTGAGAAGTAATGGCATGCGTAATAAAAAACTGCTAAGTAAAGGCATTTGCCAAGTAAAAACTTAGTAGAAAAGGCATGCTAAGTAATAGCATGCTAAGTAACTTCATACATTCTCAAGCGGCAAGAAATTGCTCTTGCAAAAGAGACCCTAGCTCTTGAAAGAGAGAAGAAATTGTGTGGGCTAGAGCCCACTGGTGGAAGCAACAACCCTAGTGACTCTTTCAGTACCATGTACTAAATCATTCACTAAAGTAAAACTCAACCAATTATGACTTCACCCACTTTCTCTCCCTATAGTACTGTAATCATTCAGTCTGTATGCATGTACTCATGGAGTGAGCCAGGCTTTGGGCCCAGAGCGCTTCAAACTCCTATGCACTATGCATGTACTGGTCTAACGACCTTCACACTTGTGTTTCAGGCCTATAATTCCCCAGTCAGTATCCATACACTCCAGCAAACACCCTGTGACTGCTCTTGAAATGCCATAGTGACTCGTTCAGTACCATGTACTAATCCATTCACTAAAGTAAAACTCAATCAATGATGAATTCACCCTGGGTCTCTCCTTATAGTTCTGTAATCCTTCAGTCAGTATGCATGTACTCATGCAGTGAGCCAGGCTTTAGGGTATGGAGTGCTTCAAACTCCCATGCAGTATGCATGTAGTGGTCTAACCACCTTCATACTTGTGTTTCAGGCCTACAATTCCCCAGTTAGTATCCATACACTCCAGCAAACACCCTGTGGCTGCTCTTGCAATCCCATAGTGACTCTTTTATTTTATTTATTTATGCAATTTTATATAGCGCGGACTTTACCCGAAGGTGTCAGAGCGCTTCACAATAGGAACAGAAATGATACAAACTGAGAAAATTACACGAGCAACAGATTGCAGAGGCATACGTTACGTTACATACGGTAAAGTGATAATTGTGAGCAAACATGAATACATGAGGTAGTAAAAATTGTGAGAAACCAAAAATACAAGGTAATTGTGACACTTGTGAGCAAACAAAATACATGAGGTAGTAAAAATGTGGGCTACCAAAAATACATGAGGTAGTAAAAAGTGCACAGGAGGAAAAAGTGACAAGTGTGCAGGCTACAAGAGAAAATAGAGTATAATTTGCGGTATAATACTGCAATATATGTTAGACACTCATGCACAAGAACAAACGATTACGTAGGCAAAAGTGGCACTTGTGCAAGTATCAAAGGTAAAAAACATGTGAGAGGAAGCAAACCGTGTGTTACAGGGGCAAAGTGGTGAGTGCAAGTTGCAAAAGGGTACCAAACACAAGTACATGGATAATACTGCAATAAAAGGCAAACACTCTAACCGCAAGAACACACTGGGAAGGCACTTCCATGGACATGAGAGTTAGAAATTATCAGTAGTGGGAGATCTTCCTTCAGATAAAAGAGAGTTACTTTTGGAGGTGTCTCTGGAGGAGGAGAGCTTTGAGGTCCCTTTTAAAGACCTGGGAGGAGGCGGTGGTCCGGAGCTGAGGCGGGAATGAGTTCCAGATTCTCACTGCGTTGCCTGAAAAGGATTGGGCCATCGTTCTTTCCTTCTTGAAAGTGGGAGGTTCAAGCAGTAGATTCTCCGCATTGCGTGAAGGTCTAGAGCCTCCAGAGAGTTTCAGTTTATTCGCCAGGTAGAGAGGAGAAGAGGAGTGCAGGGCTTTGTGGGTGATACAAGCGGTCTTGTAGATAGCTCTAGCCTCAAAGGGAAGCCAGCGGAGGGTAGATAACATCGGTGTGATGTGATCCCTTCTTTTGGCCCCATAAATGAAACGAGTTGCTGAGTGGAAAACAGACTTAAGTGGGGACAAGTGTGATTTGGGGAGGCCAGTAAGAAGAGAATTGCAGTAGTCGAATCTGGAGAGGACTAGTGCTTGCACCAGGGTTATAAGGTCCCGCTCCGCGAAGAAGCGACGGATTCCCCAAAGAAGGCGCAGTTGGTATCGGGCTGATTTCGCAATGGAATTGATGTGGGGAATTAGATTGAGTTTTTTGTCTAGTATGACACCAAGGGATTTGGCGCTGTCGACAATGATGGGTTTATTGTTTAGTAGATTCATCTGATCCATCCATGATTGAACCGGGGGAGGAGAGAGTGAGGAGGAGAAGAGGAGGAATTCAGTTTTCGAGGGATTCAGAATCAGTTGATGAGTTGACGTCCATTTTTGAATGGAGTCGAGAGTGGAGCTTAGGATGGAGAGATCGTGAGTAGAGGCAATCTTGAGGTAGAGTTGAGTGTCGTCAGCATTTAGATGATAGTGAATCCCGGATTTACTTAGGAGATTTCCCAGTGGTTCTAAATAGAGATTGAACAGTGTGGGAGCAAGTATCGAGCCTTGGGGAACACCTTGACCTACCGCCACAGGAGGTGAAAGACTGTTCGCTATTTTGATCATTTTGGGATCTGCCAGAAAGGAAGGATGCAAACCATTTAAGCACAGTGCCCTCCATGCCCATTCTCTGTTGAAGAATATTGAGGAGGGTGTTGTGATTGACAGTGTCAAAGGCTGCGGAGAGGTCAAGGAGAATTAGAAGACAGGACCCCCCTACCATGTACTAATCCATTCACTAAAGTAAAACTCAATCAATGATGAATTCACTCAGTGTCTCTCCTTATAGTACTGTAATCATTCAGTCATTATGCAAGTACTCATGCAGTGAGCCAGGCTTTAGGGCATGGAGTGCTTCAAACTCCCATGCAGTATGCATGTAGTGGTCTAACCACCTTCATACTTGTGTTTCAGGCCTACAATTCCCCAGTTAGTATCCATACACTCCAGCAAACACCCTGTGACTGCTCTTGCAATCCCATAGTGACTCTTTCAGTACCATGTACTAATCCATTCACTAAAGTAAATCTCAACCAATTATAAATTCACCCAGTGTCTCTCCTTATCTCCTTCGACGCTCATGACGAGCTCAGCTCGTTATGATGTACACCTCTCATACACTCATGACGAGCTGAGCTCGTCATGAACAATGGGCTTTCAAAGCCACCCAGCACAGGAGGGGAAATCCATTAGCAGCCATGGTGTTAAAGTACTGTAATCATTCAGTCAGTGTGCATGTACTCATGCAGTGAGCCAGGCTTTACGGCACGGAGTGCTTCAAACTCCTATGCACTATGTATGTAGTGGTATTTTCACCTTTACACTTGTGTTTTAGGCCTACAATTCCCCAGTCAGTATATATACACACCGGCAAATACCTGTGACTGCTCTTGAAATGCCATAGTGACTTTTTCAGTACCATGTACTAATCTATTCACTAAAGTAAAACTCAACCAATTATGAATTGACCCAGTGTTTCTCCTTATAGTACTGTAATTATTCAGTCCGTATGCATGTACTCATGCAGTGAGCCAGGCTTTAGGGCACGGAGTGCTTCAAATTCCTATGCACTATGCATTTAGTGGTTTATCCACCTTCATACTTGTGTTTCAGGCCTACAATTCCCAGTCACTATCCATACACTCCAGCAAACACCCTGTGACTGCTCTTGAAATGCCATAGTGACTTTTTCAGTACCATGTACTAATCTATTCACTAAAGTAAAACTCAACCAATTATGAATTCACCCAGTGTCCACCTTATAGTACTGTAATCATTCAGTCAGTATGCATGTACTCATGCAGTGAGCCAGGCTTTATGCATGGAGTGCTTCAAAATCCTATGCACTATGCATGTACTGGTCTAACCACCTTCACACTTTTGCTTCAGGCCTACAATCCCCCAGTTAGTATCCATACACTCCAGCAAACACCCAGTGACTGCTCTTACAATCCCATAATGACTCTTTCAGTACCATGTACTAATCCATTCACTAAAGTAAAACTTAATCAATTATGAATTCACCCAGTGTATCTCCTTATAGTACTGTAATCATTCAGTCAGTATGCATGTACTCATTTAGTGAGCCAGGCTTTAGGGTACGGAGTGCTTCAAACTCCTATGGACTATGTATTTAGCAGTCTAACCACCTTCATACTTGTGTTTCCGGCCTACAATTCCCCAGTTAGTATCCATACACTCCAGCAAACACCCTGTGACTGCTCTTGCAATCCCATAGTGACTCGTTCAGTTTCATGTACTAATGTATTCACTAAAGTAAAACTCAACCAATTATGAATTCACCCAGTGTCTCTCCTTATAGTTCTGTAATCCTTCAGTCAGTATGCATGTACTCATGCAGTGAGCCAGGCTTTAGGGTACGGAGTGCCTCATACTCCTATGCACTATGCATGTAGTGCTCTAACCACCTTCACACTTGTGTTTCAGGCCTACAATACCACAGTCAGTATCCATAAACTCCAGCAAACACCCTGTGACTGTTCTTGCAATCCCATAGTGACTCTTTCAGTACCATGTACTAATCCATTCACTAAAGTAAAACTCAATCAATGATGAATTCACCTAGTGCCTCACCTTATTGTACTGTAATCATTCAGTCAGTACGCATGTACTCATTTAGTGAGCCAGGCTTTAGGGTATGGAGTGCTTCAAACTCCTATGGACTATGTTTGTAGTAGTCTAACCACCTTCACACGTGTGTTTCAGTGCTGCAATTCCCCAGTTAGTACCCAAACACTCCAGCAACCCCCCAGTTACTGCTCTTGCAATTCCATAGTGACTTTTTCAGTACCATGTAGTAATCCATTCACTAAAGTAAAACTCAACCAAGTATGAAGTCACCCAGTGTCTCTCAAAATAGTACAGTAATCATTCAGTCAGTATGCATGTGCTCAGGGTGTGAGCCAGGCTTTAGGGCCCAGAGCGCTTCAAACTCCTATGCACTATGCATGTAGTGGTTTAACCACCTTCACACTTGTTTTTCAGACCTACAATTCCCAGTCAGTATCCTTACACTCCAGCAAACACCCCGCGACTGCTCTTGCAATGCCATAGTGACTCTTTCAGTACCATGTACTAATCCATTCACTAAAGTGAACAAACTGAACAAATTATGAATTCACCCAATGTCTCTCGTTATAGTACTGTAATCATTCAGTCAGTATGCATGTGCTCATGGTGTGAGACATATTTTAGGGCACGAAGGGCTTCAAACTCCTAGGCACTATGCATGTAGTGGTCTAACCACCTTCATTTTTTATTTTTTTATTTATTTGGCATCTCATAATTGCAGAAACAGACAATAAAGACAACATTTTGTTCTCTAATCATATTTAACAGAAAAAATAATACAACAATCAAAATAATAAGCAGATATCAGAAATAAAAAATATAAAAATGAAGAGGCCACGACATTATTTACATTATTAGAGAAGGCCTAGTTACCCACTCTGATAATATTACTCCAGTTTTCAATTGGTTTCCAAATCTTATTGCCCCGGGCTTTCACCCTCACACCTTTACAAGCAAAAATCACCCTCTCTTGATTAAACATTCCTAAGAGTCGTGATAGCCAATTCTGAAAGTTAGGTGGATCTTTGTCTTTCCAGCGTGCGGTTAATATTATACGGTACACAGCTGTCCCCAAAAAGAGAGATGTTTCTTCTTCGATAGTATGTGATAATGTATTATCATAACCCAAGATGTACAAGGTAGGGGATTCGGCTACTGGGTGACCAAACACTTCCTGCCAAAATCCTGTTATCATATTTTTCAAAACTGTTAGTTTTTCACATTCATACAGCATATGAAGCAGGTGGGCCACAGTTTTTCTGCACCTAGGGCATTCCGAGGTAGCTCTTTTTCCCCATGAGAAGAGTTTAGCGGGGGTAAAATATAAATCATAAAGAGTCTTATACAATTGTGCTTTCAAATCGGAAGACATAAACAATTTTGTTGACAAAATAAGTGACATATCAATATCTACATTGGGGTTGTTTAGTTTTCTTGACCAGCCCTGCTCGATAGAAACAACGTCATCCTGCTGACTGTCAATTAAGATATCATAGATCGTGCCGATCTTGGTAAGAGGTCTAACTAAACAATCATCTAAAGGGATATTCTCTAATATAATATCCGCCTTTTTTAAATCTAGAATTGTACTAATCTGAATAAATTTAAATGCACTGTTACTGGGAATAGAGAATTTAAGTTGCAGCTGTTGAAATGTTTGACCAACTGAAGGCAATAAGAAATCGCCAAGGGTTAAGACTCCTAAAGTTTCCCATTTCCTAGCAATCACATCATATATAAGTGGTGGTAGTGGAGTAGAGTGCCATAACGAGGTGTACTTATTATACTTAGGAATGCTCAATTGTCTACGAACTTTCTTCCATATACCCCAGACACTCAGTATTATCTTAAATTTTACTTTTTTGAAGTATGATGGTTCAAGTTGTTTTACTAGAAGGCCATTGGCCTTATCTCCGATGACCAGTTCGAATATTGTAGGTATATGATTCTCCCCTGTTTCTCTTTCCAAAGATTTTACACAAAATAATGTCGTCATATGCTGTAACAAAGCGGCCAACATATAGAATCCCAAATTCGGAATTGCAAGCCCCCCTCTTATAACTGGAAGAGATAGAAAGCGGATTGATCTCCTTATCTTCCCATATCCCCATATAAACTTACTCATCTGGGATTCGAGAGCCTTAATGGTTTTGTCATCTACCAATAACGGGATTGCTCCAAACAAATATAGGACCCGGGGTAATATATTCATTTTGAGGAAGTTACCTCTTCCAATAATCGAGAGATGTAGGCTATCTATCCGTTTTAAATCTGTTTTAATTTTTTGTATAAGAGGATCATAGTTTATTTTGATGATCTCGCCAATTTGGGGGAATATACGAACTACCAGATAGACAGCACTTTCTACTTTCCTGGAATCTATAAAATGAGTATTTGGGGTACATATAACCATCGTTTTATCCCTATTTAAGGAATAACCCGAAATTTGGCCAAATGTTTGAGTGATCTGTTCAATTTCAGTTATTGCCTCCGTGGGGTGTGATGTTACTACCGCCACGTCATCGGCGTAGGCTAATATTTTAGTATCAAAGTGGCCCCAAGTGATTGGTCTAATTGCTTCAGCTTTTAACAATTTTAAAATAAGGGGATTAATGTATAGGGCGAAAAGTATCGGAGAACATGGGCAGCCCTGTCTTGTCCCACGTGATATATCAAATAACATTGACTCTTGACCCATAGCCTGAACTCTGGCCTTTGGTTAGACATACATTGCTTTTAAAGACTTCATAAAAAAGGGTCCCATATTATTTTGTTCTAACACTGCCCACAGAAATGCCAATGAGACCCGATCAAAGGCCTTTTCGGCGTCTTGGAGGACCATTGACATCCGGCTCCCCGCGACAGCCATAGCATCGAACAGGGCAATGACATGCCTAGTGTGGTCCGTAGTGCCCTTGCCCGGGACGAAGCCGTGCTGCCACGGAGAAACCAGACACTCAATAGTCCCCCTGAGGCGATTAGCCAGGATCTTTGAGTACAGCTTCGAGTCTGAATTGATAAGAGCGATAGGACGGTAGGATGAGGGCAATTTAGGAGGTTTATCTTTTTTGGGAAAAATCACAATATTCGTTTCCATCCAAGACCTAGGGGGAGTGCCACTAACTTGAATTCCAATAAATAGATCGAGGAGTAGAGGGGTTATAATATTGCCCAGAATCTTATAAAGCTTGAGAGGGATTTTGTCTGGGCCTGCCGCTTTGCCCGAGGCTAATTCTGCTAAAGCGATTTCTACTTCACTCATAGTTATATCCTTTTCTAAATCTTGCCTAGTATCCATATCTACTCCTTGGGTATTTTCAGTCTCGGCTGCCCATCTAGCCACAACTTCTTTAATTGTAGCAAAGTCAGAGGAGTCCTCATTTTTATACAATTTCTCATAAAACTTTTTAAACACTTCTAAAATAGTCTCAGGTGATGTGTATTCTTGACCTTCTAACACTATGCACGTAATTGAGTTGAGAGATTGCTTTTGATGAGTACTAAGGGCGAGTTGCATCCCAACCCTCTCTCCTGTTTCATAAATCTTATTGCGATGGGATTGATAGGTCTCAGCTGCACTTTGAGTAAGCTTATTATTTATCTCTGCTTTTAAAATCGCCATTTCCCTCAAGGTTGAGCCCCCCTCTCCGCCCCGGGCTATTATAGCAGTATGCTTCTCTTCTATTCTAGCTAACTATTGAAGTTGAAGTTCGTTTAAGCTTGCAATCTCTTTCCTCTTCCTGGCTACATAACTAAGTGTCTCACCCCGTACTGCCTCCTTAAAGGAGTCCCACACTGTATTTCTAGATGCGCTATACCGATTACAGTCCTGAAATCCTTGCGCCCATAC
Organism: Lissotriton vulgaris; assembly: GCF_964263255.1. Lineage (NCBI taxonomy): Eukaryota > Metazoa > Chordata > Amphibia > Caudata > Salamandridae > Lissotriton > Lissotriton vulgaris. Next base: position 436,308,203 of record NC_141685.1, on the reverse strand, counting down.
CTTGATATACTCAATATATTCCCTATTAACAGGCAGTTTTCTATCCAAGGTCCAGCTGGAGCGGGGTCTAGCCATATTATCTATATTAATAGAAAGTACTAAGGGATTGTGATCCGCTATAATCTTTGGTAAAATCGAAATTCCTGCCTGACTAGCCCGGTTACTAGACATCCAAATATAATCAATGCGGACGTACTTGTTATGTGGATACGAGAAGTAAGTATATCCTGGATCTTGTGGGTGCTTCAAGTCCCATATGTCAGCTTAGCCTAAACTTTCCTTAAGTTGAGAAACAGCATTATAAACTTTATGCTTACAACCAGCATATTTATTTCTAACTTGATTGTGTGCTAGATCCATTTTTGGTAAGGAGATATTAAAGTCTCCACAAACTATAAGTGCCTGAGACCAAGTAGAAACTTCTGTCTCGAGTTCAGTAAATATAGAGGGGTCATCTTCATTAGGGGCATAGATAGAACATATTGTGATTCTGTGGTAAATAATTAATTACCCTGTCATAATTTCTATACATTAAATAAGGATCATGCATATAATGAGAGGCAGAGTCCGTGGTGTCCGATTCAGAAGGGCTTTAATGCAATAACTCGAGTTACTGGAGAATCGGGTTCCATCACCACTAAGGTTCAGGAAGGATCGTCATCTGAATCTTTATTCACAGAATACATTATATATAGTTAAAACATACATTGAATTGGATAGAGAAGGCGGAGCGCTCCAGGCGGAGCAAGTGAAAGAGAGAGATAAGAGCACATGGGCGTGAAAGAGGCGTGCAAGGAGGCGTACACGTGGGTGTTCACTTTGATGAGTCATAGGTGTGTCATAGGTGGGTGGATGCATAGAGGGGGTCTGTATGGTCAGCAGGAACCTTTACCCTACTTGTGCGCGCAAAACTGGTCATGACGTGGAATTGACGTGTAACTGGGGAGAGCTGGGGGGAGCTGACTTTAGTGCTAGTAGAAGAGTCCGGGATGTCAGAACGACCTGCACCCTTGGTATTATCTGATATCTTGAGCTTGGAGAATGTATTATCTGACTTAAAGGTCGCTGGAGCAAAGGCTGCTCATCACTAAATGCTAGTGTGTGCCTATATTTCTTCGTGCATTGCGTGGGGGCCATGGGCCTTCTATGGAAACGGGTTCAGTAAATCACTTGGATGGAGACAGAAAGGCTAAGCCCTATCTTCTGCAGGCGGAATATGTTTACCCCTTTCGTTAGACAGGAATGTATTTCTGTGGAGCTGAACAGATAACTGTAGGCAAAATACTGTCTTGGCAGGCCAGGCTGGGCACCTCTCGGCTGAGCAGGAAGTATGTGAGAGGTCAGGGATACATAGCTAAACTGCAGCTTTCAGAGTGTCAAGAGGCTTGGAGCCTGAATTCGGGGCCTGGCTCGACTGAGCCACAAAAACCATTTCATCTCGACATTAAAACGTGTACCATGTAAATGCATTGGCAACATAGGCCTTAGTGCAGAATTAACGTTTCATTCATGGAGGGCCTGATAACTGACATTCTAACATTGAACGGAAATGCAGAGGCATTATTATTACAGGCTTGAGAAGGGAATTGCATGATGACATGGACATACATGGGGTATATGTACAGACATAGGGTGCATGTAGGGGGCACACTGGCCACTTAAAATTTCTATTTCCTCATTCCCTCCTTGTCCCCTACTGTGCCCTTCAGGACACATCTATATTCATGATACCATATATCTGATCATACAGCATCATTTGCTCATCTTTATGTACACGTGGACGTGGACGGGGAATACAGGCAGTGGCACACAAGCCGCAAATCGCTGGGCCACATTGTAGACAGAGACAGCAACTGAATATAACAAGCAGTATTATTCCTAGGAACGACAATACCTTCCATCCCCATGCTGATATTACACTCCAGAGCCAACCGGACCAAGTCCATGTGCCTGGATTTTGATGTATCTCGTGAGCTATCTTATGGAGTCTCGTTATTGCTGCGTATACGGATGGCGCGTTATTTGGAATAAACACACAACAACTGGAGCCGATCACTCTACAAGCCCCGCCCCTATCTGCCAGGATGATGTCAAGAACAAGGCGATTCTGAAGAACAACAAGTCTCATCGCAGACTGCTCCTCTGTCAAGTTCGCTAGGGCAGAAGTAGTCTCATACACTACTGCTTCAAGAGTTCTTGTTAACCTACGTATTAATTTACTGTTTTGGATGGGACCTATGAAGAAAAAGAATCCTCTATTGAAATCTGTATATTGCTCTAAAGCTGTCTCAGTCTGATCGACAACTGGGGAATCGGTCTCCCTTTTATTTCTAACATGTACTAGTCGGGAATCTCGATGATAATGGGATGGTGCTAGAAAAACAGGTGGCAGTAGGAATGCTATATAACACGTCCCACCCCAGTCTAAGGGCAGACGCACATAGGCTGTCTGACCGCAAATAAAATAAGAATGGCGGGAAGCTTTGAAAGTAGACTTTCCTTTATCATTGAACTCGACTACAGTATTACAATCACTGTGTCCTAAATGCACTGAGCCTTTCTTTCTAACGCATAATTCACCTTTTACTGGTAAGACTGTTATGAACGGTGAATCTGTATTTTTCTCGGACTGGACATTCAGAATCATAAAGTTAAGGGAGACATTTCCTTGGTCGTACACTTCATTTTCTAGATCTGTTCCTTTTCTCTGGGGAAGACCATCTTCGTCTAGAAAACATGTCTCATTCATTACTTTATTTAAATCTCCCCAAATCCCTTCACTCTGGGAATCTGTGAACTTTCTGTCTTGTGATGACATTAAAGCAAACCATGCTCCGCACGAACCATTGTGCGAGAACGGGAAAGGAAAGAGGGGCAAAACTCCCTTCGTTTTCTGATAAGGTGGGAGTCAGCCACATACCCAACAATTTGTTACATTGCTGGTCTGATGAGAATGGTGCAACATGCGAATAAAAGTATTGTTGCGCAGTGCTAGTCGATATGACAGTTCATGAGGTGGCAGATCATTGAATGTGTGCTCTACGGTGTCATTGAAGGAAGAATGTATATGTGAACCAAGAGGAGGAAAGAAAACATGTAGCGTCAAGCTTATACATATAATCAATATACTTAGAAGAAAGATAATGATCAGAGTTACTATACATCTGCTGCGTAAGGTCTTGCAGTATTTCTCTTTCTTATCTCTCTGTCTACTATTCTGGTCTACGATCTTATACATGTCAGGAACCTGTCTAACCGATTCACCACAGGGTGGACTTAAACAATTAAACGCTGTCTGACTTACTAGACCGTAACTTTAATTTGTACTCCTGTTGCGGAGTCTTTTCTAGCAAAGGGGGCTTTGAGTCACTGGTATCTGGGCAGTCCTTAGTTTCGTTTACTGTTCCGTGTCCATGGAATCGTTTCACGTGTTGGGCATGGATCCAGCCCTTTCTTCCCTCGACCTTGACGGCGGTCCTCGTTGTTAGAAGTACCAGCTTCGGTGCTCGCCAGCGGGGCTCGAGAGGGCTTGAACGATCAAAGTTCCGGACTAACACAGTATCACCAGGGACAATCGAATGTTCTTTCACTTGGGTGTTGTCGGGGAAGGCAGCTGCAACCTGTGAACGACAAGAAAGGAGTGCAGACATCAAGGAAGCCAGGTAATCTGTCAGCATATTACTGTCAACATCGGTAATTCTTTTTGGCATAGGCGTACCCCACATATTCGGTGGTCTACCAAAAATCACCTCGTACGGGGACAATCCTGTTCTGGAATGAGCTACCATACGCATGTAAAAGAAGGCAACCGGCAAGGCTACCATCCAATCCTCGCCTTTTTCTGCACAGACTTTCGCTAATTTTGTCTTAAGTGTCTGATTGTGTCTCTCGACGAGGCCTGCTGCCTCTGGGTGTCGTACACAATGGAACTTCCACTGGTACCCTAACAGAAGAGATACTTGTTTCATTAATTCAGAGGAGAATGGCTGACCATTATCTGAGTACACGACACGGGGCAACCCGTACCGCGGAAAGAACTCTCGAACCAACTGCCTGGCAGTTGTTACAGCAGTGTAATCTGGGACTGGGTACCCTTCTGTCCATCTAGATAATGCACATACAACTACTAGGACGCATTTGTATCCTCAACATCTGTCCATCTAGATATAATCCATCTGGAGGACTTCAAAAGGGTGGTCAGGGGGATGAAATCCACCTTGTTCCACGGGAATGCCTTTGCCTGGATTGAACTGGCAACAGATCATACAGGTACGCACTTTCTGTTTTGCTGCTGCACGCAGGTGCTTGTTGAACCAGATATTCTGTAAACTGTCTAACATTGCCTTTTCTCCTAAGTGTGCTGGACTATGTGCTGTATTTACAATGACTTGAACCATGGAGTCAGGAAGAAACCATGTGGCTTTGCCTTTTGTCATCCAACCCTGGTCAGTCTGGACCCCTCCTTGTTCAGTCCATTTCTTTATTTCGTCTGGAGTGGCATGTGTCTGTATGTCGAGTACATCTTGTGAGGGATCCCTGACTGTCATGCAGTTTGTCAATGATGGCACGTCTGTCTTTGTCGTGTCTGTGGGAATGTCTGTTGGAGTCTGGGCTGTAAGTTTAGCTGTTCGATCTGCCAGGTCGTTACCCTGGGAAATGGTGTCTGTGACTTTAGTATGTGCTTTGCACTTCATGATGGCTATGGCTGTAGGCAAGTGTATTGCATCTAACAGAGCCTGAATGAGGGGACCATGCTGAATTTTGGCCCCATGAGAGGTCAGAAAACCTCTCTCCTGCCACAAAACTCCGAAGTCGTGAACGACTCTGAAGGCATACTGTGAATCTGTGTATATGTTTACTTTCAAGTTCTTGGCTCGTATGCAGGCTTGTGTCAGAGCGATGAGCTCTGCTGCTTGGGCTGACAGTGTGTCAATTCAATGTGTCTCTATGACTTCAGTATCAGTGGTCACTGCATATGCGGCCACTAACTCTCCTGTGCTTGTTCTCATGCATGAACCATCCACATAAAGTGTCAGGTCTGGGTCTGTCAGTGCAATGTCTGTCAAGTCTTGTCTTGGCTTCGTTACTGTATCAATTACTTCCACACAGTCATGTGGTGCAGTGTCTGCTGTGCTTGAGGGCAAGAGTGTAGCAGGGTTTAAAGTGTTGCATCGTCTGATCTCTATGTGTGGCTGGAATAATGTCAGTTCCTATCCTGTCAGTCTTGCTATAGTCAGGTGTTGAGTCTGAGTCCTGTTCAAGAGAACTTCCACTGAGTGTGGAACCTGTACTGTCAGGGGGTGTCCTAACACTATAGAATCACTCTGTCTGATTGCTAGGGCTGTTGCTGCAACTGATTTCAGGCACGCAGGCAGAGCCTGGGCCACTGGATCCAACGTACTAGAAAAATAAGCACAAGGTTTGTGTTTTCCTGCTTGATCTTGTGTAAGGACAGATAATGCTGTTCCATCTCGTTCAGTGACAAAAAGTGTAAAAGGCTTGCTGTAACATGGAGTCGCTAAAACTGGTGCTTGACATAAAGCTTTTTTCAATTCTTCAAATGCAAGTGTATGTTCTTGTGTCCAAGGGAGGACAGTCGAAGACGCTGCCTCCTGTGTCGTTAGCTGTATGAGTGGTTTGGCTAGAAATGCATGCTGGGGAATCCATTGTCTGCAGTAAGAAGTGAGGCCAATGAAGGCCCGTACTTCCTTTTGTGTCTTGGGCTGCGGAAGATTTGCAATTAACTGAATGCGGTCTGGTGTCAGCTGTCTACCCCTCTTGGACAGCAAGTGTCCAAGGTACACCACTTGCAGTGCACAGAATTGCAACTTTGAAGGGGACACCTTGTGCCCCTTGTCTGCCAGAAAGTATAAGACTGTCAGTGATGCACGTTCGCAGTCACGTTCTGTTCGTGCTGTAATCAAGAGATCGTCCACGTATTGGAGCAGGGCGGTGTCGGCAGGCATGTCTTTTCAATGCTTGACTATAAATACTAGGACTTTCTGTGAATCCTTGAGGAGCCCTCGTAAATTTAAAACTGCGTCCATTTAAACAGAATCCGAAAAGGTACTGGCTCTCTGGATGAATTGCGACACTAAAGAAGGCGTTCTTGAGATCGATTACAGTAAAGAACGTCGCTTCGGAATCAATTGCAGTCAGTAATGAAGAAATGTCTGGAACCACTGGGTACTGGGGTATTATGCACTTGCTCAGTTCTCGGAGGTCAATCACTAGTCTGTCGACTGGTGGTGCATTAGGGTCAGTTCGTTTAAGAATAGGGATGACAGGAGAATTACATACATTTGAATCAGTTTCTACAACCACTCCCTGTGCAATGAGTTCGTCAACAATTTTCAGTAATGCTACTACGGCATCATGTGGCAACTTGTATTGTCGGATTCGTGGCAGTACAACTCCTTGTCTGAGAGTGACACGGTGTGGCGTAATGTGCATGTAACCTACATCAGTCGGACCTTGCGCCCATAAATGCTGTGGTACATTCTGGAGTCTGGGATCAAAATCTCTCATCACATAATGTCCTTTAAAATCACGTAAAAACAATCTCACTCCTTCCGGAGAACAACAAATAACTGCTCCTAGTTCTTTTAATGTCTTTATACCAAGCAAATTTTCTGGACATGACTTAGTAAGTAACAAGTCTGTAGTACGGGACAATGGACCGACTCCTAAGGAAACTGGCTTTGACACTTTGTTAACAATAGGCTTTCCTGAAAATCCCAGGGAAATATTCTGTGAGCCTGAGAGGGGTGCCCCTGGATCCTCGTCATGACTGATGGTAGTTCTGCTCGCCCCTGTGTCAATCAGAAATTTTCTGTCTTTTCCCAATACACGTCTATGTACATAGGGACCCTCTTGATCTACAGGAACCTCAATAAGGGGCAAGCCAACCTCCCTCTCTAGGCTATTTCATGAGTACTTTTGATATTCTGGATAGTCTGACTGTGCGTACTGGTACATTTGTTGCGTGACATGTTGTGTGGCAGCTATTGGTTGCGGTACAGCTACTGTCTGTTGCGTGTTCTGTGGCGTTTGAGTGTTCTGCGGGGTGCTATTCTGTCTGGGAGAATGCGGCCTTTCTTTTGTCTTGCCTGTAGCTATATTGTGTTTCAGGACAGCACATTCATTTACATAGTGACCTGGTTGCTTGCAATAATTACAGTTCCCTTTAACTGGTGCCGTGCCCTTTTTATGGCCATCAGCTGGTACTGATTGTGCGACTAGCACTTTCATTTTCGTATCTTTCATGCGTCTCTTTTCATGTTCCAGTTCCTCTCTAATTCTGTTCTGGTGGTATTGTAACATTTGCAACATTTGGGAAGGGCTGTTTGCTTGCCAGGTACTCTCAACCTTCAGTACTCTATTCTTGATCGGGGGTAAGGAATTCTCTACTAATTTGCTCACAAAAAGATGTGGGTACGATTCACTACTTGGCTTAAGGCCACTATTAATAGTAAAACATTTTTCGAATCTGGAATAAAAATCACTGGTATCTTCATCTGGTTTCTGTTTACATGCTAGAATAGCATCCCAATCTTCCTTTTTAGTAACCAATAATCTTGGCAAGACCTGTATCAAGAGTTCAGGTAGTTCCTTAGCTTTGTCCCCAAGACCAACACCAGGGAGCCGTGTTCTATCCTCATCTTCCAATTCTGTCCAATTTATCTTTTTCTCTCCCACCTCCCATTCTTTTTCTTTAAGCTTTTCATAAATGCCTGCCGGTAACAGTACTTTTAATAATTTAATGATGTCAGCGTATGTGTAATCCCCTATGCGGAGAATGTCTTTTAATTCACGGTGGAAGCCCCCTGGGTCTTTATCATGGCAGGGCAGCAACTTTTTCATTTCCAGTATTTCTAATTTCGTCAAGGGTGTGTAAACATATACTCGTTGAAGCTCATTATTTGCATTTTTGATGGGATGTACCTCTCGTAGGGGGTTCTGTCTGTCTATGTGTAAACTCTTTCTGTCGTGATGTGGGGCAGGAATCATGTGCGTGGTCAGAAAAGTCACGTACTTATGTCGTTGGTCTAGAATGGCATTAATTAATTCAGTACCTAGGCCTATCCATCTCTCTAGAAGTATATCGTCCAGTAATTTATACAAGGGACCGGGATCAGAACGTTGACTCTCGTACAACGTGATCAGATGTTGAACCATGTAAATACCAGCCAAACGCTGTTCTTCCGGGGGAAGGCTCAAAAAGGTCTGAGCCACTACGTCACCATTATATATGTTAGAATTAGACACCCATTGAACTGCTGACCGGGCTAATTCCTGTTCGTGTATGGTGTGGGGTCTATCGCACTCTACTCGTCTTTGTAGTGCGTTCTCAGTAGCTTGGAATAGATTCTCGAGGGAATATCTTTCTTTTATAGGAGGTCCCTTTTTGCGGTAGTCGAGGCATATGGGCCTATCAAACGGTCGTGCTCTGCCTACATAATTTATTTTACTCACTTCCTCTGTTGTGTGCTCATCATCATCTGATGCTAAGTCGTCCTCTTTCTCGTCTGACTCTTTCCTGTGTGCATCTGACTCATTCCTGTGTAAGTTCAGAATTTCTTTACGAATTTTCCTGTACATGCATTCTATCTTTGACATTGTATCATGTTTACAAGCAGCTATATTATCGCTCCACTCTATCATACCTCTAGTTACTCCTTTATTTGGCTGGTCTTGTTCCCTGATCAGACAATTAATTAAAAAATGTAAAATCATGCGTTGAACCTCCACCTTTCTTTGTTCCATGGCCTCATGTACACTCTCGGGTCCCTCCCCCGTTCTAATAAAATGGTATATTCTGTCTAAATTGTCCTTCATGCCTGGTAATGTGATCAGATAGTCTGCAACGCGTCTTAATCGTAGCGAGAACATGAGCATTGGGCCCACACCTGGTACTGGATCATATATACAATGTGAAATAGTTACATTTTGTTTAAGTGGTGTTGCTGTCATTTTTGGCGTTCGTTGTAACACTAATTCTTGCAGTGCTCGTGATGATGGCGGTGTTTGCGGTATGTTTGTGGTGGGCCCCCCTCCCATTGCCCCTTGGCTTGAATAGTCTTTCACTGTCATTGTCACTGCTGGTGTGAGTTGATCCTGTGATGCGGGCGGAGGGAGAAAAGGATTATTACCAGGAGGAGGAGGGGGAGGAAAACCTGCATTAACATAATCCGGAGCGGCTTCTTCTAGATAGGAGGAAAGAAAAATGTCCGCTGCTGTCTGTTTATGATTACGTACTTTGGTCGGGATCAGTGGTGGCGGCAAATTACTAGGTACTTCCGGGGTCACTTTAGTTAGTCCTTCAGCGAGGACGGGATACATGCCTTTAATAAGGGCATTTCTTTGTCTATCTGCTTGTTCTGCCTTAACCCGTTCACCTTCTTCCTTTAGCTCTTTTTCTCTGGCTTTTTTTGCTGCTTCTTTACTTCTCTCTGCTTTGTGGAATTCCTTCTCTGTTCTCCTATGAGCTTCTTTACGCCATAACTCAATGGCATCTTTCTGAGACTGTCTAGCTTTCTTTTTCCATAGTGCTTCCTCTACTCTCATAATGCAATCAGCATCCCATGTTCCTGAGGCAGGCCATCTGTATTTCTCGTCCAGATCCTTCGTGTAATCTACCCATAAGTCTAAAAACAGTATGGCATCTAGCCCATGCTTCTGGTACATAAAATGACCAGGTGTGTCTCTAGGCGGGACGGGAACTGCCTCTTCGAGTATCCCTTTCCTGGTCCCTATCTGACGTAATTTCGAAAACAGTGGCATGTTGGAACTAACTTGAATGAAAACACAATATGCACAAGAATAGACTGGAAACAACCATTCACACTACAACATTAAAACATTAAAAACAGATACATCCTAACTAGTACATAGAAGAGAAAACATAATCCTGAGAAACTGTTTACTTTATGTACTGCAAAACAGTACAACCATACCGGTCTCGTAAAGAGACACGTCTTTACCGCGTCCACCGAAATGGACACGTCTCTACCGTACCTGTGTACCCAGATACGTCTTTACCGGGCTCAAATAAATGAACCCGTCTCTATGCATTCCCAATAACGGTACTCACCGGGAAGCAAAACTGAAGGCCTCGGAAACTCGATACTGGACTGCTATTGCTGCGGATGCTTCTGCTGCGCATGCGCCTCGGAACAGGTGGGCCTCGGGATACCTCGGACCTTGCTCTCTCGACTTGGGCTCTGGTTGGGATGGTCCGCGATCCTCACCGCCTCGTGTGGATGCCTGGTCACAGTCTCTGTCTCCTCCGTGGGCCTGAGGGAGTAGGCAGGAAGTCCCGCTGTCGTTTACACTTGAAGTCCGTCACGGCTTTAGAAGGGGTCAGGGGGCTGGACCTACATCGCCGGCGCGTGGGGAAGGGGACTGGTCCCTGTTCGGGCGCCAGATTAATGTGGTAAATAATTAATTACCCTGTCATAATTTCTATACATTAAATAAGGATCATGCATATAATGAGAGGCAGAGTCCGTGGTGTCCGATTCAGAAGGGCTTTAATGCAATAACTCGAGTTACTGGAGAATCGGGTTCCATCACCACTAAGGTTCAGGAAGGATCGTCATCTGAATCTTTATTCACAGAATACATTATATATAGTTAAAACATACATTGAATTGGATAGAGAAGGCGGAGCGCTCCAGGCGGAGCAAGTGAAAGAGAGAGATAAGAGCACATGGGCGTGAAAGAGGCGTGCAAGGAGGCGTACACGTGGGTGTTCACTTTGATGAGTCATAGGTGTGTCATAGGTGGGTGGATGCATAGAGGGGGTCTGTATGGTCAGCAGGAACCTTTACCCTACTTGTGCGCGCAAAACTGGTCATGACGTGGAATTGACGTGTACCTGGGGAGAGCTGGGGGGAGCTGACTTTAGTGCTAGTAGAAGAGTCTGGGATGTCAGAACGACCTGCACCCTTGGTATTATCTGATATCTTGAGCTTGGAGGATGTATTATCTGACTTAAAGGTCGCTCGAGCAAATGCTGCTCATCACTAAATGCTAGTGTGTGCCTATATTTCTTCGTGCATTGCGTGGAGGCCATGTGCCTTCTATGGAAACGGGTTCAGTAAATCACTTGGATGGAGACAGAAAGGCTAAGCCCTATCTTCTGCAGGCGGAATATGTTTACCCCTTTCGTTAGACAGGAATGTATTTCTGTGGAGCTGAACAGATAACTGTAGGCAAAATACTGTCTTGGCAGGCCAGGCTGTGCACCTCTCGGCTGAGCAGGAAGTATGTGAGAGGTCAGGGATACATAGCTAAACTGCAGCTTTCAGAGTGTCAAGAGGCTTGGAGCCTGAATTCGGGGCCTGGCTCGACTGAGCCACGAAAACCATTTCATCTCGACATTAAAACGTGTACCATGTAAATGCATTGGCAACATAGGCCTTAGTGCAGAATTAACGTTTCATTCATGGAGGGCCTGATAACTGACATGCTAACATTGAACGGAAATGCAGAGGCATTATTATTACAGGCTTGAGAAGGGAATTGCATGATGACATGGACATACATGGGGTATATGTACAGACATAGGGTGCATGTAGGGGGCACACTGGCCACGTAAAATTTCTATTTCCTCAATTCCACACTTCAGTTCCACAATAACCCACCTGCCCGCAGAATCAGCAGCTACACGTATGGCCTCACCTAAAAAAGGTTTAGCAAAAATAGCAACCCCTCTGGTCCTTGAAGTGTAAGATGTACATACCAACAGGTTAAGTCCAGGAATCCTCAATATTCCCCTTTCTGCCCAAGGGATATGTGTCTCTTGGAGACATATTATATCAAATGCATTTTGTCTTATTATCCCACACATTTGTTCTCTTTTCACCCTATCATTAAGGCAAGCCACATTCCAGGAACAAAGTTTTACTCTAGCCATACTGTGCTGTATTTATTTTCCAATCCATATCTGCTATGAAACCAAACTTAACTCTATGTTCTCTATTAACACTACAATTTATTTTTTGAACTCCGCTTCTACTATCATGATTGCCATTTTTAAACACTTTCTCCCATCTGTGCCCCCTCCACCCCTTAACCCCCCAACCCCCTGCACCCCCCTCCACCCTCCCCAAATCAAGGCGATTAGACTCCATTAGAGTCTGTGGTGATGGACGTGCATTATCACTCCAGTGCTCTCAGACTAAACTATTACTGATTACCCAAAATCCTGGAACCCTAAGTTGTGATTCATGAACCATGAGCCAGCGGGACAAAAGAAAAAAGAAAAAAGGGCCATTTCTATCCTGGACTTGAAAGGATTAAGAAGTTTTTACAGGTAGTCTCATGTAAGGCTATCTAAATATTATTTTGCCTTAACCTCAGAGGCAAAAAACTTTATCTGGTCACTGTTAATTACTTTCAAACGGGCTGGATTATTTAAGTACGCCTGCAGCTTCTTATCTTGAAAAGGTTTTATGAGTTGGCGCAAGCGCCACCTCCGCTCAACCATTGTGTGACAGAAGTCAGGACGCACAAAATAGGTTATGTGACCACTAGATTTTTTTGCCTCTGGCCTCGCTTTCTCCCAAACTGCCTGCCTCAGTATGAAATTACCAAAATATACAAATAGTGATCTTGGGTATGCACCAGGTTTTGGGGTATTTCGCATGGTAAAAGGTACTCGGTGTGCACGCTGCACCTCTAGGTCCCAATTCCACGTTGACAGTTCTGGTAAGGAGTCTTGAAATAGTTTGACCATAAAGGTGCGTGTGTCGCCTCCCTCTGCTCCTTCAGGAATACCCAAAACCCGCAGGTTGTTTCTACGTAGGCGATTTTCCATGTCCTCTAGTTTCCACATTACATCTGAGAGCTCTTTCTCATGAGCATCGATCTGCTCACGATTTGAGGCAATCTCAGACTCATTGCCCACAACTCTCGTTTCCATTTCAGTCATTCGATCATTAAAGGAGCTGATTTTTCTTGAAAGTTTACGGACCACTCCCTGCACCTTCCGTAGCTCTGCTTGGGCCTTCCGCCCATCATGAGAAGTCTCTTCTCTGTGTGCAGCGATGGCTAGTAACACAGTCTCGATCGTAGGGGCAGAGTTATATACTGAAGACCCTGAATCCAACTGCTGGGTCGGACCATGTAGGCTTGCTGGAGTTGCTATAGGAAGTATATTACTAGTGGATGCCTAGTCCCATGCCAGCTCAGCGGGATAACGATGGTTCTTTCTGTGTTTCAATACGGTTTTTTGAGCAGTTTTCACCGCCTTAATACTAGTTTCATCATCGCTAGAGTCACTTAGGTGTAAGCCGATATCTGTTGACCAGCCCAGTTCATCTGAAAAAGAATAAAAATCACTTGGATCCTTATCCTTATCCTTTTCCTTGTCTTTGTCCTTATCTGGGTCGTCATCACTCAGATTGCATGGGCCTTCGAGATGTTTCGTCTTTTGCTTCAGCGAGGGACCCTGAACATCCAACTGAGCCTCAGCCTGGCTATCTGGACCCTTAGATGTAGTTAGAGCTAGCTGTGTACGTTCCACGCTGAGATTTTCAAATTCATCAGAGATTACAGTATGTATATTTGCATTTTGTGGAGTACTGAGCCCCCCAGGACCACCAGCATTGATATCTGCATCTGCTTCTGCATTCGAACTAAGCATGGGGGATATGTTAGGTTGTATTAGCTCTGCACCAGCCTCCCCAAACCTTTCCAGTAGTGTTGTCTGTTCTACTATATTGTTTATACCCCTAGGGTTGTCTTCAATAGCTCCTGTAATTACAGTCATAGGGGGAATATTGGGTAAATTAGCATTCACAATTGGTGAGATTGAGCCAGCCTGCCCACTTGTGTTAATCTGCCCATTTGCACTAGCTGGTGCATCTCTCCTTACAGCTGTAGGTATAGGATCGTGCACTGCTGTTAGACCTATGTGTTATTCTCTTACTTTCGTGCCTCCAGGGCTCACCCCCCGTCCGGAGTGTTGAGTCTATGAACCACAAGTACCAGTGATACCTAACTGGGTATTACTGTCCCCCTGGGCACCGATTCGTGCTGAGCAACCAGCTCTAAATGTTCAATCCGAAATTAAAGTTCAAATTAATTACAATGATGCTTCTTCAAAAAATGTTTTGTTATCCATAATTTCATTTATTCCTCATGAAATCCAATGCATTTCGGCAGTGATTACTGCCTTCATCAGGGAAATGAGTTCTACAATAATCAAAAAATCAAAAAATCATCATCAGTGATGTCATCAAACTCATTGCATGTACTGTTATTAATCATCTTAACTCATTATATTAGTGCTTGGTTATATAAAGCTCTAAGTTCATTTGGTGCGCGTTACATGTTGTTCATCTCTCATTGAAAAGTGTATAACTGAACCTTGTAAACATTTGGACTATCAAAGGTAACATTGAATGGCTTTCACTGAGTGTTTACTTCACGGGGATTTTGCTATTAACTTCTCTGGCGAGTGTCCGCCGTCTTTATGCTTACTACTAAGTCGCCGCTGATGTTCTACCCTCGTAACTAATGATGGCGTTTCAACCTCGCTCGTGCGCGCTGCCCTTTCTGATTAAACAACTGGTGAGATACTGCTCAAAGGCTGTATCTACAAACAATGCTGGCATCTTGGTTGCAAAGCGGCTTACGCGCTCTCTATTTAGAGCCCTCCGGTCTTTAAGATTCAATTCGCTCACCTCGTCGTGTGTTACGCCCTGCTCGATAGCTCAAACGACCCGCTACCTCTCATCTCTTCCGGTAAGCGTTGAGAGAAGTTCACGCCTGCGCACTGATATCGCCTCCGCGATTTTTTGCTTGCAATGTAACTTTATTGCTCACTAAGTTAATGCGAGGGTTGCCTGTTCGATCCCCCCTGGCGCCCGCTTCCACCTATGATTGGTACTGCCTAAAGCAGGTGCCCGATTCACAATGGTTAAATTTAACTTTTAAATAAATAGTTTAAACTGGAACATGTGTATTTATAAGTAACATAGAAACTCAGTCCGTTCATTGAGTCCGCCTGGTTTCAGGCTGCAGAGATTATATATCCATTAATTTTCCTGTTTTAATAGACTGGTTTTATTGGAAATTCCTTCTTTTTTGGGCAATATTTCCAAAACGCACACTCTTAGTTTGCTGACGTTATGCTGCTTCTGGGTGAGATGTTCTGCAATACTGGTCTTCAAGGATTTCAACCTTATGTTGCTCATTTATACGTGTTTTCAATTTTCTTTCGGTGTGTCCTACGTAGACATCTCCACATGGGCACTTTATCATGTAGATTAAGTTAGTAGAGTGACATGTCGCATTCACTTTTAATGATATGGGATGCCCCTTTTGAGGATGTGTTATGATGGATCCTTTTATAATGTTGTTGCATGTATTGCAGTTATAACAAGGCACTGTGCCCCGAAAGGTGATTTTGCTGGTTTCTTCGCTTCTTGGTTTAAGGAAATCTGCGACGTTTTTTGCACAAGTGTGTGCAAAAATGGGTTCCTGTGCGAATATGCCTTGGAAATCAGGTTCCAGCTTTAACATCGGCCAATGTTTTTTGATGATGTGCTTAAATTGTGTGCTAACTGTGGAGAATTTACTCACGCATGTGATGCGGTTACTGGATTTTTTCTTGCTCCTTTTAAGCACATCATCAAAAAACATTGGCTGATGTTAAAGCTGGAACCTGATTTCCAAGGCATATTTGCACACACTCGTGCAAAAAACGTCGCAGATTTCCTTAAACCAAGAAGCGAAGAAACCAGCAAAATCACCTTTCGGGGCACAGTGCCTTGTTATAACTGCAATACATGCAAAAACATTATAAAAGGATCCATCATAACACATCCTCAAAAGGGGCATCCCATATCATTAAAAGTGAATGCGTCATGTGACTCTATTAACTTAATCTACATGATAAAGTGCCCATGTGGAGATGTCTACGTAGGACACACCGAAAGAAAATTGAAAACACGTATAAATGAGCACAAAAGCAACATAAGGTTGAAATCCTTGAAGACCAGTATTGCAGAACATTTCACCCAGAAGCAGCATAACGTCAGCCAACTAAGAGTGTGCGTTTTGGAAATATTGCCCAAAAAAGAAGGAATTTCCAATAAAACCAGTCTATTAAAACAGGAGAATTATTGGATATTTAATCTCTGCAGCCTGAAACCAGGCGGACTCAATGAACGGACTGAGTTTCTATGTTACTTATAAATACACATGTTCCAGTTTAAACTATTTATTTAAAAGTTAAATTTAACCATTGTGAATCGGGCACCTGCTTTAGGCAGTACCAATCATAGGTGGAAGCGGGCGCCAGGGGGGATCGAACAGGCAACCCTCGCATTAACTTAGTGAGCAATAAAGTTACATTGCAAGCAAAGTGCGCAGGCGCAGGCGTGAACTTCTCTCAACGCTTACCGGAAGAGATGAGAGGTAGCGGGTCATTTGAGCTATCGAGCAGGGCGTAACACACGCCAGTTTCCGCTCTGGATTGGGTGAAATTTTTCTCTGCCCAATTTAAAGATACAAACGCTGAACAGGAACTGGCAACCGAGCCTGCAGTAGGGATAATACCAATGTCTCATGGGGATAGGCTCACATTTTCCACTTCAGACATGGTACATGCCCTAGGTTCTGTCCAGTCTGGTAAAGCCCCAGGTTTAGATGCCATACCAGCGGACCTTTTTAAATTGAACCTTGACTTATGGGTTCCATACATTACAACACTAGCAAATTCTATTGCAGCAGGGGCTAGGGTACCCCAATCCTGGAAAGGTGCTGAGATACTTCCAGTATACAAGAAAGGGGATCGATCATTACCTAACAACTATCGCCCCATAAGCCTGATCGACTCTATTCAAAAAATTGTATCAAGAATGGCCCTAGCAAGAATTCAGGGGTGGATTGAGCAGAATAATATACTCTCCCCTATGCAGGCAGGGTTTAGATCAGGCACCAGCACCTTAGATCAGGTGTTCCGACTTACCATGCTGTATTGGAAGGTGGTTTTCTTGGGCGGTGGGGTTATCTATGCCGCCTTCGTTGATCTTAGGTCGGCTTTCAACTTAGTTCCTAGGGCAAAACTATGGGAAGCCCTCAGACTTATGGGTTTCCCCCTTGAACTCCTGGAACTAGTCAGGCGCTTACACGAGGATAATTTTGCCCAGGTAAGGTAGGGGAGACAGGGTCAGGTGACCAACGGCTTTCCTGTCCAACGAGGGGTGCGCCAGGGCTGCGTGTTGGCCCCCACCCTGTTTCTCCTGTTCATCAACCAGGTAGTTGCATTTTTTACCAATACGCAAACAGATGCACCTACCCTGGGCGGATCAAAATATCCTATGTTAACATTTGCCGACGACACCCTGCTCCTTTCTAAGACCCGGAGCGGGTTACAGGCAGCCCTGAATAGGTTTGCTGAGTTTTGTACGAACAATGATCTGCAGATCAACGTTGACAAAACCAAATTTATGGTTTTCAACAAAAACAAACCAATTAAAAGTTCGGTTACCCTGAACGGTGCCCCAATTGAACAGGTCAAGGTCATGACATATTTGGGCGTGACTCTTGATCATCAACTTAGTTGGAACCCCCAGTTGGAGGCTCTAAAACTTAAATTTGTTCGCCTTACGGGATGCTTACTGCAGGAACAAAAAAAATCCCTGACCAAATGCATTATACCAGCGGTAAAAATTTATGAGGCCAAGGCTAATGCTGCTACCCTGTATGGAGCTGACATATGGGGTTATAAGGACTTGTGAGCATTGACCACAGCACAGAATAGGTTTCTGCGGAACCTAGTCGGGCTTCCACAATCATCACCAATAAAACCACTGCTCTTAGATCTAGGTTGTAGACCTCTGGACGAGATGGCGCAGTTTCGTCTCGTGGCACTCTGGCGCTGCCTCTGGGCGACTCCAGAGCTTAGCCTCTTCGCCCACGAATTGGATGAGGTCAAATCATTGTGGGGTGCTCATAGAAATCCATGGCTCCGGGAAGTAAAACAAACATTGTATTCAATGGGCCTATCTGAGCTGTGGTCACATCCTGAATGCTCTAGGTTTCCATCTAAACAAGAGTTTAAGGATCTTTTCTGGGCTACAAAAAAATCCACACTGGTCACTCATTCTTCGGACAATAGTTTAACGGGACTCTTTTTAACACATAAGGTAACACCGTCCCTTGAGCCCTATTGGGACTTGATCTGCAAGACCCTAGACCGCAAACTGTATCATCAGTTTCGGGTAGGTACACGGCCCATCAACTCCTTTACTGCGAAGTGAGCGAAGAAAGCAAGTAATAAGTGTTTTTTTGTCCCGACCAGGTAGAAAGCATTGGTCATCTGTTTTTTGCATGCCCAGCATATCGATCTCCTCGATTGAAATGGCTGAAACCTATATGTATAACCTTGAATTGTGGGGGACATCGTGAAGCCCTGCTGAAATTACGTGATATACGAACTGAAACGTCTGTGATCTGTGTAGCCAAATTTCTGGGGTGGGTGTGGCTGATCCGTACAATGAAATTGAAAACCCTTTTAAATTAACTGTCATAAAATTTTTGTATGTTGATTGTAGATACATTCTTTTTCTAAAACTTGGGGGCATGTTTGTAGTAGCTTTTTAAATATTATGTAATGTATGTCGTCTTTTATGAATATTATTCGAAATAAAGACAAAATGAACTGAACTGATCCATCATAACACATCCTCAAAAGGGGCATCCCATATCATTAAAAGTGAATGCGACATGTGACTCTACTAACTTAATCTACATGATAAAGTGCCCATGTGGAGATGTCTACGTAGGACACACCGAAAGAAAATTGAAAACACGTATAAATGAGCACAAAAGCAACATAAGGTTGAAATCCTTGAAGACCAGTATTGCAGAACATTTCACCCAGAAGCAGCATAACGTCAGCCAACTAAGAGTGTGCGTTTTGGAAATATTGCCCAAAAAAGAAGGAATTTCCAATAAAACCAGTCTATTAAAACAGGAGAATTATTGGATATTTAATCTCTGCAGCCTGAAACCAGGCGGACTCAATGAACGGACTGAGTTTCTATGTTACTTATAAATACACATGTTCCAGTTTAAACTATTTATTTAAAAGTTAAATTTAACCATTGTGAATCAGGCACCTGCTTTAGGCAGTACCAATCATAGGTGGAAGCAGGCGCCAGGGGGGATCGAACAGGCAACCCTCGCATTAACTTAGTGAGCAATAAAGTTACATTGCAAGCAAAGTGCGCAGGCGCAGGCGTGAACTTCTCTCAACGCTTACCGGAAGAGATGAGAGGTAGCGGGTCATTTGAGCTATCGAGCAGGGAGTAACACACACCGAGGTGAGCGAATTGAATCTTAAAGACCGGGGGGCTCTAAATAGAGAGCGCGTAAGCCAATTTGCAACCAAGATGCCAGCATTGTTTGTAGATACGGCATTTGAGCAGTATCTCACCAGTTGTTTAATCAGAAAGGGCAGCGCGCACGAGCGAGGTTGAAACGCCATCATTAGTTACGAGGGTAGAACATCAGCGGCGACTTAGTAGTAAGCATAAAGACGGCGGACACCCGCCAGAGAAGTTAATAGCAAAATCCCCGTGAAGTAAAGGCTCAGTGAAAGCCATTCAATGTTACCTGTGATAGTCCAAATGTTTACACGGTTCAGTTATACACTTTTCAATGAGAGATAAACAACATGTAACGCGCACCAAATGAACTTAGAGCTTTATATAACCAAGCACTAATATAATGAGTTAAGATGATTAATAACAGTTCATGCAATGAGTTTGATGACATCACTGATGATGATTTTTTGATTTTTTGATTATTGTAGAACTCATTTCCCTGATGAAGTCAGTAATCACTGCCGAAATGCATTGGATTTCATGAGGAATAAATGAAATTATGGATAACAAAACATTTTTTGAAGAAGCATCATTGTAATTAATTTGAACTTTAATTTCGGATTGAACATTTAGAGCTGGTTGCTCAGCACGAATCGGTACCCAGGGGGACAGTAATACCCAGTTAGGTATCACTGCTACTTGTGGCATCTCTCCTTACTCCATCCACGCTCTCCACATTGTGCCTGCTCACCGTCTCATCGCTGGCCCCCTCTCCTTCCACCAGCCCGCCTCCGGTCGTAGCTGCTACAGTGATGACAGCCGATTCAGTGGGCGGTGTTTGAGACGCGTGTTCGGCTCCCGGCTGACTCTGCGTGCCCTGACCCGGAAGAAGCTTCCCTGGGATTTTGCGGAGAAGCTCTACGACCGAGGGGCCACTCTGAGCATCTTTCCGTGCGGCGCCAGCATTCAGTTTATTCGGCGTCTTCCCTGGGGTCCCTCCAGCGGCTGGGCTCTTTGTTACGCCTTTTGTGGACACCTCTGTGTTCTCCCACATAGTGAGCCTCGCCGCTCTCGTCTTTGCAGCAGCCGCTGCCGCGGCAACACTCTTCGGCGGCATATCCGATGAGCTCACACTCGGCTCCGGCTTCGGCTCCAACCCACAGCCCACGGAGCTACAAAGGTGAGACAGGCAACAGTCGTTGTGTCTCTTAGTTAGGCGGCAGTAGTATTGTGTAAGGGCAAGTCCGATTGCAGTAGCTAGCGTGGCTATTTGACTCTTCTTCACTCGTGCAGCCTGCTCCTTTATAAGGTTCTCCGAGACCATTATGTGATTAATCTTGGCTTTACCACGGTATTGACTTTTCAATTGCAGTCGGGATAGTAGATGTTATCACATCTTAGGGAAAAAAAATCCTCAGAGTGAGAGCACTGGGCGACCTGCACTGCGGTCTCAAGCGGCCGCCATCTTGCCCCCCGAACCGTAGCGCTCGATCATCGGTCTAACCACCTTCATACTTGTGTTTCAGGCCTACAATTCCCCAGTCAGTATCCATACACTGCAGCAAACACCCTGTGACTGCTCTTACAATCCCGTAGTGACTCTTTCAGTACCATGTACTAATCCATTCACTAAAGTAAAACTCAACCAATTATGAATTCACCCAGTGTCTCTCCTTATAGTACTGTAATCATTCAGTCAGTATGCATGTACTCATTTAGTGAGCCAGGCTTTAGGGTACGGAGTGCTTCAAACTCCTATGGAATATGTATGTAGTAGTCTAACCACATTCACACTTGTGTTTTAAGCCTAAAATTCCCCAGTTAGTATCCATACACTCCAGCAAACACCCAGTCACTGCTCTTGCAATCCCATAGTGACTCTTTCAGTACCATGTACTAATCCATTCACTAAGGTAAAAGTTAATCAATTATAAATTCACCCAGTGTCTCTCCTTATAGTACTGTAATCATTCATTCATTATCCATGTACCCATGAAGTGAGCCAGGCTTTAGGGCACAGAGTGCTTCAAACTCCTATGCACTATGTATGTAGTGGTCTAACCACCTTCATACTTGTGTTTCAGGCCTCCAATTCCCCAGTCAGTATCCATACACTCCAGCAAATACCCTGTGACTGCTCTTGCAATCCCATAGTGACTCTTTCAGTACCATGTACTAATCGATTCACTATAGTAAAACTCAACCAATTATGATTTCACCCAGTGTCTCTCCTTATAGTACTGTAATCATTCAGTCAGTGTGCATGTACTCATGCAGTGAGCCAGGCTTTACGGCACGGAGTGCTTCAAACTCCTATGCACTATGCATGTAGTGGTTTATCCACCTTCATACTTGTGTTTCAGGCCTACAATTCCCCAGTCATTATATATACACACAAATATCCTGTGACTGCTCTTGCAATCCTATGGTGACTCTTTCAGTACCATGTACTAATCTATTCACTAAAGTAAAACTCAATAAATTATGAATTCACCCAGTGTCTCACCTTATAGTACTGTAATTATTCAGTCAGTATGCCTGTACTCATGCAGTGAGCCAGGCTTTATGCATAGAGTGCTTCAAACTCCTATGCACTATGCATGTACTGGTCTAACCACCTTCACACTTTTGCTTCAGGCCTACAATCCCCCAGTTAGTATCCATACACTCCAGCAAACACCCAGTGACTGCTCTTACAATCCCATAATGACTCTTTCAGTACCATGTACTAATCCATTCACTAAAGTAAAACTTAATCAATTATGAATTCACCCAGTGTATCTCCTTATAGTACTGTAATCATTCAGTCATTATGCATGTACTCATGCAGTGAGCCAGGCTTTAGGGCACGGAGTGCTTCAAACTCCTTTGCACTATGCATGTAGTGGTCTAACCACCTTCATACTTGTGTTTCAGGCCTACAATTCCCCAGTCAGTATCAATACACTCCAGCAAACACCCAGTGACTGCTCTTGCAATCCCATAATGACTCTTTCAGTACCATGTACTAATCCATTCACTAAAGTAAAACGTAATCAATTATGAATTCACCCAGTGTATCTCCTTATAGTACTGTAATCATTCAGTCATTATGCATGTACTCATGCAGTGAGGCAGGCTTTAGGGCACGGAGTGCTTCAAACTCCTTTGCACTATGCATGTAGTCGTTTATCCACCTTCATACTTGTGTTTCAGGCCTACAATTCCCAGTCAGTATCCATACACTCCAGCAAGCACCCTGTGACTGCTCTTGAAATGCCATAGTGACTCTTTCAGTACCATGTACTAATCCATTCACTAAACTAAAACTCAAACAATTATGAATTCACCTAGTGCCTCACCTTATTGTACTGTAATCATTCAGTCAGTATGCATGTACTCATTTAGTGAGCCAGGCTTTAGGGTACGGAGTGCTTCAAACTCCTATAGACTACTTATGTAGTAGTCTAACCACCTTCACACTTGTGTTTCAGGCCTACAATTTCCCAGTTAGTATCCATACACTCCAGCAAACACCCTGTGACTGCTCTTGCAATCCCATAGTGACTCTCTCAGTACCATGTTTAATCCATTCACTAAAGAAAAACTTAATCAATTATGAATTCACCCAGTGTCTCTCCTTATAGTACTGTACTCATTCAGTCAGTATGCGTGTACACATGCAGTGAGCCAGGCTTTAGTGCATGGAGTGTTTTAAATTCCTATGCACTATGCATGTAGTGGTCTAACCACCTTCATACTTGTGTTTCAGGCCTACAATTCCCCAGTCAGTATCCATACACTCCAGCAAGCACCCTGTGACTGCTCTTGCAATCCCATGGTGACTCTTTCAGTACCATGTACTAATCCATTCACTAAAGTAAAACTGAACTAAATTATGAATTCACCCAATATCTCTCTTTATAGTACTGTAATCATTCAGTCAGTATGCATGTGCTCATGTGTGAGCCATATTTTAGGGCAAGAAGGGCTTCAAACTCCTATGCACTATGCATGTAGTGTTTTAACCACCTTCACACTTGTGTTTCAGGCCTACAATTCCCCAGTCAGTATCCATACACTCCAGCAAACACCCTGTGACTGCTCTTGCAATGCCATAGTGACTCTTTCAGTACCATGTACTAATCCATTCACTAAAGTAAAACTCAACCAATTATGAATTCACTCAGTGTCTCACCTTATAGTACTGTAATCATTCAGTCAGTATGAATGTACTCATGCAGTGAGCTAGGCTTAAGGGTACGGAGTGCTTCAAACTCCTATGCACTATGCATGTAGTGGTCTAACCACCTTCACACTTGTGTTTCAGGCCTACAATTGCCAGTCAATATCCATACACTACAGCAAACACCCTGTGACTGCTCTTGCAATCCCATAGTAACTCTTTCAGTACCAAGTACTAATCCATTCACTAAAGTAAGACTCAAACAATTATGAATTTACCCAGTGTCTCTCCCTATAGTACTGTAATAATTCAGTCAGTATGCATGTACTCATGCAGTGAGCCAGGCTTTAGGGTACGGAGTGCTTCAAACTCCTATGCACTATGCATGTACTGGTCTAACCACCTTCACACTTTTGCTTCAGGCCTACAATCCCCCAGTTAGTATCCATACACTCCAGCAAACACCCAGTGACTGCTCTTACAATCCCATAATGACTCTTTCAGTACCATGTACTAATCCATTCACTAAAGTAAAACTTAATCAATTATGAATTCACCCAGTGTATCTCCTTATAGTACTGTAATCATTCAGTCATTATGCATGTACTCATGCAGTGAGCCAGGCTTTAGGGCACGGAGTGCTTCAAACTCCTTTGCACTATGCATGTAGTGTTCTAACCACCTTCATACTTGTGTTTCAGGCCTACAATTCCCCAGTCAGTATCAATACACTCCAGCAAACACCCAGTGACTGCTCTTGCAATCCCATAATGACTCTTTCAGTACCATGTACTAATCCATTCACTAAAGTAAAACGTAATCAATTATGAATTCACCCAGTGTATCTCCTTATAGTACTGTAATCATTCAGTCATTATGCATGTACTCATGCAGTGAGCCAGGCTTTAGGGCACGGAGTGCTTCAAACTCCTTTGCACTATGCATGTAGTGGTCTAACCACCTTCATACTTGTGTTTCAGGCCTACAATTCCCCAGTCAGTATCAATACACTCCAGCAAACACCCAGTGACTGCTCTTGCAATCCCATAATGACTCTTTCAGTACCATGTACTAATCCATTCACTAAAGTAAAACGTAATCAATTATGA
The DNA here is from genome assembly GCF_964263255.1 of Lissotriton vulgaris. Taxonomy (NCBI): domain Eukaryota; kingdom Metazoa; phylum Chordata; class Amphibia; order Caudata; family Salamandridae; genus Lissotriton; species Lissotriton vulgaris. The sequence goes on along the minus strand of NC_141685.1, from coordinate 436,283,583 downwards.
ATTCACCCAGTGTATCTCCTTATAGTACTGTAATCATTCAGTCATTATGCATGTACTCATGCAGTGAGGCAGGCTTTAGGGCACGGAGTGCTTCAAACTCCTTTGCACTATGCATGTAGTCGTTTATCCACCTTCATACTTGTGTTTCAGGCCTACAATTCCCAGTCAGTATCCATACACTCCAGCAAGCACCCTGTGACTGCTCTTGAAATGCCATAGTGACTCTTTCAGTACCATGTACTAATCCATTCACTAAACTAAAACTCAAACAATTATGAATTCACCTAGTGCCTCACCTTATTGTACTGTAATCATTCAGTCAGTATGCATGTACTCATTTAGTGAGCCAGGCTTTAGGGTACGGAGTGCTTCAAACTCCTATAGACTACTTATGTAGTAGTCTAACCACCTTCACACTTGTGTTTCAGGCCTACAATTTCCCAGTTAGTATCCATACACTCCAGCAAACACCCTGTGACTGCTCTTGCAATCCCATAGTGACTCTCTCAGTACCATGTTTAATCCATTCACTAAAGAAAAACTTAATCAATTATGAATTCACCCAGTGTCTCTCCTTATAGTACTGTACTCATTCAGTCAGTGTGCGTGTACACATGCAGTGAGCCAGGCTTTAGTGCATGGAGTGTTTTAAATTCCTATGCACTATGCATGTAGTGGTCTAACCACCTTCATACTTGTGTTTCAGGCCTACAATTCCCCAGTCAGTATCCATACACTCCAGCAAGCACCCTGTGACTGCTCTTGCAATCCCATGGTGACTCTTTCAGTACCATGTACTAATCCATTCACTAAAGTAAAACTGAACTAAATTATGAATTCACCCAATATCTCTCTTTATAGTACTGTAATCATTCAGTCAGTATGCATGTGCTCATGTGTGAGCCATATTTTAGGGCAAGAAGGGCTTCAAACTCCTATGCACTATGCATGTAGTGTTTTAACCACCTTCACACTTGTGTTTCAGGCCTACAATTCCCCAGTCAGTATCCATACACTCCAGCAAACACCCTGTGACTGCTCTTGCAATGCCATAGTGACTCTTTCAGTACCATGTACTAATCCATTCACTAAAGTAAAACTCAACCAATTATGAATTCACTCAGTGTCTCACCTTATAGTACTGTAATCATTCAGTCAGTATGAATGTACTCATGCAGTGAGCTAGGCTTTAGGGTACGGAGTGCTTCAAACTCCTTTGCACTATGCATGTAGTCGTTTATCCACCTTCATACTTGTGTTTCAGGCCTACAATTCCCAGTCAGTATCCATACACTCCAGCAAGCACCCTGTGACTGCTCTTGAAATGCCATAGTGACTCTTTCAGTACCATGTACTAATCCATTCACTAAACTAAAACTCAAACAATTATGAATTCACCTAGTGCCTCACCTTATTGTACTGTAATCATTCAGTCAGTATGCATGTACTCATTTAGTGAGCCAGGCTTTAGGGTACGGAGTGCTTCAAACTCCTATAGACTACTTATGTAGTAGTCTAACCACCTTCACACTTGTGTTTCAGGCCTACAATTTCCCAGTTAGTATCCATACACTCCAGCAAACACCCTGTGACTGCTCTTGCAATCCCATAGTGACTCTCTCAGTACCATGTTTAATCCATTCACTAAAGAAAAACTTAATCAATTATGAATTCACCCAGTGTCTCTCCTTATAGTACTGTACTCATTCAGTCAGTATGCGTGTACACATGCAGTGAGCCAGGCTTTAGTGCATGGAGTGTTTTAAATTCCTATGCACTATGCATGTAGTGGTCTAACCACCTTCATACTTGTGTTTCAGGCCTACAATTCCCCAGTCAGTATCCATACACTCCAGCAAGCACCCTGTGACTGCTCTTGCAATCCCATGGTGACTCTTTCAGTACCATGTACTAATCCATTCACTAAAGTAAAACTGAACTAAATTATGAATTCACCCAATATCTCTCTTTATAGTACTGTAATCATTCAGTCAGTATGCATGTGCTCATGTGTGAGCCATATTTTAGGGCAAGAAGGGCTTCAAACTCCTATGCACTATGCATGTAGTGTTTTAACCACCTTCACACTTGTGTTTCAGGCCTACAATTCCCCAGTCAGTATCCATACACTCCAGCAAACACCCTGTGACTGCTCTTGCAATGCCATAGTGACTCTTTCAGTACCATGTACTAATCCATTCACTAAAGTAAAACTCAACCAATTATGAATTCACTCAGTGTCTCACCTTATAGTACTGTAATCATTCAGTCAGTATGAATGTACTCATGCAGTGAGCTAGGCTTAAGGGTACGGAGTGCTTCAAACTCCTATGCACTATGCATGTAGTGGTCTAACCACCTTCACACTTGTGTTTCAGGCCTACAATTGCCAGTCAATATCCATACACTACAGCAAACACCCTGTGACTGCTCTTGCAATCCCATAGTAACTCTTTCAGTACCAAGTACTAATCCATTCACTAAAGTAAGACTCAAACAATTATGAATTTACCCAGTGTCTCTCCCTATAGTACTGTAATAATTCAGTCAGTATGCATGTACTCATGCAGTGAGCCAGGCTTTAGGGTACGGAGTGCTTCAAACTCCTATGCACTATGCATGTACTGGTCTAACCACCTTCACACTTTTGCTTCAGGCCTACAATCCCCCAGTTAGTATCCATACACTCCAGCAAACACCCAGTGACTGCTCTTACAATCCCATAATGACTCTTTCAGTACCATGTACTAATCCATTCACTAAAGTAAAACTTAATCAATTATGAATTCACCCAGTGTATCTCCTTATAGTACTGTAATCATTCAGTCATTATGCATGTACTCATGCAGTGAGCCAGGCTTTAGGGCACGGAGTGCTTCAAACTCCTTTGCACTATGCATGTAGTGGTCTAACCACCTTCATACTTGTGTTTCAGGCCTACAATTCCCCAGTCAGTATCAATACACTCCAGCAAACACCCAGTGACTGCTCTTGCAATCCCATAATGACTCTTTCAGTACCATGTACTAATCCATTCACTAAAGTAAAACGTAATCAATTATGAATTCACCCAGTGTATCTCCTTATAGTACTGTAATCATTCAGTCATTATGCATGTACTCATGCAGTGAGGCAGGCTTTAGGGCACGGAGTGCTTCAAACTCCTTTGCACTATGCATGTAGTCGTTTATCCACCTTCATACTTGTGTTTCAGGCCTACAATTCCCAGTCAGTATCCATACACTCCAGCAAGCACCCTGTGACTGCTCTTGAAATGCCATAGTGACTCTTTCAGTACCATGTACTAATCCATTCACTAAACTAAAACTCAAACAATTATGAATTCACCTAGTGCCTCACCTTATTGTACTGTAATCATTCAGTCAGTATGCATGTACTCATTTAGTGAGCCAGGCTTTAGGGTACGGAGTGCTTCAAACTCCTATAGACTACTTATGTAGTAGTCTAACCACCTTCACACTTGTGTTTCAGGCCTACAATTTCCCAGTTAGTATCCATACACTCCAGCAAACACCCTGTGACTGCTCTTGCAATCCCATAGTGACTCTCTCAGTACCATGTTTAATCCATTCACTAAAGAAAAACTTAATCAATTATGAATTCACCCAGTGTCTCTCCTTATAGTACTGTACTCATTCAGTCAGTATGCGTGTACACATGCAGTGAGCCAGGCTTTAGTGCATGGAGTGTTTTAAATTCCTATGCACTATGCATGTAGTGGTCTAACCACCTTCATACTTGTGTTTCAGGCCTACAATTCCCCAGTCAGTATCCATACACTCCAGCAAGCACCCTGTGACTGCTCTTGCAATCCCATGGTGACTCTTTCAGTACCATGTACTAATCCATTCACTAAAGTAAAACTGAACTAAATTATGAATTCACCCAATATCTCTCTTTATAGTACTGTAATCATTCAGTCAGTATGCATGTGCTCATGTGTGAGCCATATTTTAGGGCAAGAAGGGCTTCAAACTCCTATGCACTATGCATGTAGTGTTTTAACCACCTTCACACTTGTGTTTCAGGCCTACAATTCCCCAGTCAGTATCCATACACTCCAGCAAACACCCTGTGACTGCTCTTGCAATGCCATAGTGACTCTTTCAGTACCATGTACTAATCCATTCACTAAAGTAAAACTCAACCAATTATGAATTCACTCAGTGTCTCACCTTATAGTACTGTAATCATTCAGTCAGTATGAATGTACTCATGCAGTGAGCTAGGCTTTAGGGTACGGAGTGCTTCAAACTCCTATGCACTATGCATGTAGTGGTCTAACCACCTTCACACTTGTGTTTCAGGCCTACAATTGCCAGTCAATATCCATACACTACAGCAAACACCCTGTGACTGCTCTTGCAATCCCATAGTAACTCTTTCAGTACCAAGTACTAATCCATTCACTAAAGTAAGACTCAAACAATTATGAATTTACCCAGTGTCTCTCCCTATAGTACTGTAATAATTCAGTCAGTATGCATGTACTCATGCAGTGAGCCAGGCTTTAGGGTACGGAGTGCTTCAAACTCCTATGCACTATGCATGTACTGGTCTAACCACCTTCACACTTGTGTTTTAAGCCTAAAATTCCCCAGTTAGTATCCATACACTCCAGCAAACACCCAGTCACTGCTCTTGCAATCCCATAGTGACTCCTTCAGTACCATGTACTGATCTATTCACCAAAGTAAAAGTCAACCAATTATGAATTTACCCAGTGTCTCTCCTTAAAGTTCTGTAATGATTCAGTCAGTATACATGTACTCATGCAGTGATCCAGTCTTTAGGGCATGGAGTGCCTCATACTCCTATGCACTATGCATGTAGTGGTCTAACCACCTTCACACTTGTGTTTCAGGCCTACAATTCCCCAGTTAGTATCCATACACTCCAGCAAACACCCTGTGACTGCTCTTGCAATCCCATAGTGACTCTTTCAGTACCATATACTAATCCATTCACTAAAGTAAAACTCAACCAATTATGAATTCACCCAGTGTCTCACCTTATAGTACTGTAATCATTCAGTCAGTACGCATGTACTCATTTAGTGAGCCAGGCTTTAGGGTACGGAGTGCTTCAAACTCCTATGGACTTTGTATGTAGTAGTCTAACCACCTTCAGACGTGTGTTTCAGGCTTACAATTCCCCAGTTAGTAGCCATACACTCCAGCAAACCCCCAGTTACTGCTCTTGCAATCCCATAGTGACTTTTCCAGTACCATGTACTAATCCATTCACTAAAGTAAAACTTAATCAATTATGAATTCACCGAGTGTGTCTCCTTATAGTACTGTAATCATTCACTCAGTATGCATGTACTCATGCAGTGAGCCAGACTTTAGGGCACGGAGTGCTTCACACTCCTATGCACTATGCATGTAGTCGTTTATCCACCTTCATACTTGTGTTTCAGGCCTACAATTCCCAGTCAGTATCCATACACTCCAGCAAACAGCCTGTGACTGCTCTTGAAATCCCACAGTGACGCTTTCAGAACCATGTACCAATCCATTCACTAAAGTAAAACTCAACCAATTATGAATTCACTCAGTGTCTCTCCTTAAAGTACTGTACTCATTAACTCAGTATGCATGTACTCATGCAGTGAGACTGGCTTTAGGGCACAGAGTGCGTCAAACTCCTATGCACTATGCATGTAGTGGTCTAATCACCTTCACACTTGTATTTCAAGCCTACAATTCCCCAGTCAGTATCCATACACTCCAGAAAACACCCTGTGACTGCTTTGAAATCCTCTAGTGACTTTTACAGTACCATGTACCAATCCATTCACTGAAGTAAAGCTGAACCAAATGTGAATTCGCCCAGTTTCTCTCCTTATAGTACTGTGATCATTAAGTCAGTTTGCATATGCTCATGGAGTGTGCCAGGCTTTAGGGCACGGAGTGCTTCAAACTCCTATGCACTATGCATGTAGTGGTGTAACCACCTTCATACTTGTATTTAAGGTCTACAATTCCTTAGTCAGTATCTATATAGAATGTGTTTGCATAGTAATAGAAAAGTATAATTTATAAAGTTATTAATATACATTTATTTATGATTATTTTTTACAGAGATTGTTTATCATCATTAAAATAAAGTTATCATGCCTGAAAAATCAAGAAAGAGAAAAAGAGAGCTAAAGGACAGTTACTTGAAGAAAACTCAACAACCAGTATTGAATGACTAACATAATGTGGTTAAAAGACAAAATCTTCTGGTAAGACCACTAAGGATTTTATTAAAAATCTTTCAAGGCCCAGAAATAATGTCCAGAATGTTGAAACCACTGACAATGCTTCAACTAGAAAAAATTGTCAAAATAATAGGAAAGGAAAAGAAGCAAATGTACAGTCAAAGGATACAACGTATGGTAAAAGAAGACAAAATCAGTATAAAGAAATACGCAAAAAATTATTTTATAATAGAGTAGTACATAATTTGATGAAAGATATAAAGAAATATAAAAAGAGAGCACTATTTTATAAAAATAAGAAGCATATTGAATCCATTGTTCAAAAGGTTTTTAAAGTAAAAAGGAAACTGTTCATTTTTGTTTTAAACAGAATTCGATCACTAGATAAACGAATCCATTTAATGAAGGCCAGAAGTAAGAAGAAAAGAGTAATTAATAGAACTAATTTTTGTTATTTTTTGGTGGGTATGGAAGCACAGTTCAAGTTTAGAGCCTTTCTTTAATGAAGAGAGTTATTTGAAGACCAATGATTTGTTGCATGGTTGTCCAATTGAGAAAGAGAAAATGGTTCCCAGAAATGCAGAAGAAGTGATAGCTGATGAAGTTCTAGGCAGACATCCTAAAGCCCCAGTGTTCACGTAGGATTGCAGTAGTATTTGTAGTGTACGACAAGAATCTATTGATCTTTTATGCAATTTCTTACGAGCATGTACTAAAAAAACTGTTAAACAAAAGATTAAGATGTTGCAAGGACTAGATGCTTGCAGAGTGAGAACAAATACTGGTTTGCAAGGACATTCTCTATAATTATCTTTCTAGAAAAGTATGTCAAAGTGTTTTTCACCATTTCTGGATGTTAGCGGTACATCATACTCAAATGCAAAAGTTGATCAGAACATTGTATTATGCAAAAAGTCCAGCACTAAAGTTAAATGAGCTGAACAGTACTCTTTTGCATGGATCAGTATCAGATGTGAAGAAGATTTGTGATGAAATTGAGTTTTGTTACTTTGGTCCTCAACAAGAGAGTGCAGAAACTGATACATTAATAGAAGAAAATGTTGAAGAGAATGTGGAACATACTATTACAAAAAATGTTGATGATCAAATTACAAAGTTTAGGGTGATTTCAGGTGAAAGGCCAAATTTTTCTTGTATCTGTTGTCGGCAAACTCACTATAAAAATCAGACTAGGAGTGTTGATCTGTATTTAAAAAGTGGAAGAGAAAATAATGATATGTGGAAGGAATTTGTAACTTTTTTGTTGGTAGAAAATTGTATTGATTTGGTTTCTGATCAGAATATTTGTAAATATTGTTATAACAAATTAGATGAGAATAAAATACCCGCTAGAGTGGTCCATATTAATTTAGAGTTGGTTGCTATTCCTCCAGAACTGATAGATTTAAATACCTATGAGTCTATTCTCATTCAATGTGTGCACCCGTTTCAGGCTATTGTTCGTATGGAGCCTAAAACAGGTAAATTGCCTCCTTCAGATTTACAAAGAGGATTAAAAGGAACAGTGGTATATTTAAAATAATGAAACTATTGGTGTAGAGAGTGTAGAAAATGAACCACTAGTTATTCTAGTTAATGGCGTTCCTACTACGAGTAAGAAAATCTGGCAGGAGTTAGTGGATGTTAGGAAAGTGCAGAAGGCAACTTTATATTCGATTGAAAAAAAATAAGTACTATAAAAATGTTTATATGGGAGAAGAAGAAATGCTTTCAGCAGAAGATACTAAAACGTCAAGTGGACAAATTGTAAAAGTGGGCATATCAAGAAGTGAAGAAATCTATGAACATTACAGTGTACATCCACTTCATTCAAAATAAGTGATGGGGAACACTATTGAGTTGTTCCAAATGAAAAAAGCAAATGGAAGTCCCATGAGTGTATGGAAAGAGAGCTTGGAAGCTCGTTGTTTTCCGCAGTTGTTTCCAACAGGAAAAGGAGGACAATATGATCAACGACCTGTGCAGATTCCTGCATCTGAATATGGGACAACAAGATTAAATGCTGAAGATCCAAGATTTCAACAATGTATCCCTTATATATTTCATCTTTTGTTTGAAACTGACTTATCTGGACTTTCATATGCAGTTAATCACATATTAAAAACAGGAGTACATCTGCAAAATGTTTCTGCAAAGGATTTTATGGATAAAGTGCACCAGAGGGACGATCACTTAGAATCTCAGCTGATTAATCTGATGGCATGTCAGCGTAGCACTAATGAATATTGGTACCGTTGTCATGGAGAACTTAAATGTATGCTACGGAACTTAGGAACTCCTACATGGTTTCGTACCTTAAGCTGTGCTGAGTATGCTTGGGATGATTTACTTGAATTTCTTCGAGAGGCAAATTCAGTATAATAAATATTGAATACAAGACATCAGGAGAATTGTGCTCTTTGGATCCTGTTAATGTATGCAGGCATTTTAATCATAGATGTAAAGCTATGATGTCTTTTATCTGCAATAAAAAAAATCCTCCTCTTGGGGAAGCTGTGGATTTCTTTTGGAGAAAGGAGTATCAAGCAAGAGGTGCTCCTCATATACTTATGCTGTTATGGATCATGGATGCCCCCAAATTCGGAATACATTCGGATGATACTGTTTATTTCTTTTATTGAAGCATATGCCACATGTGCTGTACCCAAAAGCACAGAAGAAAACAACTTAAGACAACAAGTCTTACGATTCCAGAGCCATCGTTGTGGAAAATACTGTCGACGAAAGTACAAGTCTAAGGAAATTTTTATACCAAATGTCGTTTTGGTTTTCCACGTCCTGTAATATCCAAAGGAAGAGTGAACAGTTTTATGTCCGCTATTCGACATACCATCACAAGAAAGTCTCCAAAAAATACCTGCAATTTAAGAAGAAGCGAAGAGTCGAAATACATAAATGACTACAATCCGGTTATTCTGTCCATGTGGAATGCTAACATGGATATTCAGTACGTTGTGGACAATTCCATTGCTGTTGCTCGCGTTGTAAAGTCCTACATTGCAAAATCAGAAAAGACAGAATTGAAAGAAATGTGGGAAGAGATTTCTCACGAGAAGACTCTAAGTAAGAAATTATACAGTTTCAGTTTGAAGATGTTATCCCATCGAGAAATTGGAGCATATGAATGCTCAGATCGGTTATCATCTGCAAGTCTATACTCCAAATCTAGAAGAATAATTTGGGTGAGTCTAGGTCTTGCTGCAATGCGAAATCGGGTACTGAAATCTGTTCAAGAAATTGAATATTTAGCAGAAAAAGATCCAGAAAGTACAGATATTTTGAAAACGAATATTTAGGATACATATTACCCAAACAGAAGTCATCCTCTTGAGAACATGTGTCTCTATGAAGTGCTGCAAAAGTACACTTTTAAACGGAATACTACAGAGAACATCAACAATGGAAAAAATGGAGTGATTAGTTCCGAAGGATATTTGGTGAAACAAACAAAAGGAAATTTGATTAATCACAGGAAGCTGAGTTGCGACACTGCTGATAAAAGGGAATTTTACTATTTAGCTCTTTTGCAACTATTCAAACCATGGCGTTCAGAATTGGATTTACTTGGAGAATTTCAGAGCTATGAAGAGTCCTTCAATGCTTGTAAAGATACCATAGAATGCACTGTTTTTGCAAATTATGTGAAAATATTGAAAGATGAAATTGATCAAGAAGCTACTTTTGCAGCTGAGATTGCTAGAGACAGTTCTTAAGACAGTCAAAGTTCTGCTAAGCTGAGTCAAGATCCACTAGGACAACCAATTGTTGAAAATGAAGCAGCAATCGCCATGAATGAGGTGGGAACAGCAATGCATCAAGCTCAAGAAGATGTAACAGACTTAGCAAACTCGGAAGAACAGCTAAATGTTGAACAGAAAGTAATATATCATCAAGTGAGACAACAGATTGACCATGGTTTTCTTTATGAAAAGAAAGAATGCACATGCACATCATTCCAACCTATTTAAATGTATGTGAGTGGACAAGCTGGAACAGGAAAAAGTTTCTTAATTAAAGTAATCACCAGTTATCTACAGAAAACAATTGAGTCACATTTGTCTTGTGTTGTACCTACTCCAACTGGGTTGGCAGCACACAACATTAAAGGAATTACATTACATTGTTTACTGATGTTACCTCTGGAGCATAAAAATCAATCAATCAATCAGGAGTTTGTTAAAGCGCAACTACTCACCCGTAAGGGTCTCAAGGTGCTAGGGGTGGTGGGGGGTGCAAGTTCCATTCCATCAAGGAGGGGGTCTGTCGAAGAGCCAGGATTTGAGGTTTCTTGCGAAGATGGGGAGCGATCTTGTCTGTCTGAGGTGGAGCGGAAGGGCGTTCCATGCTTTGGCCGCGAGGAAGGAGAAGGAGCAGCCTCCCGATCTGGTCTTTCTGGTGCGGGGGACCACGGTGTAGGAGAGCTGGGCTGATCGTAGGGTCCTTTGGGGTGCGTGGCATTTGAGCCGGCTGTTCAGGTATGCTGGTCCGGTGCCGTGGAGGGCCTTGTGTGCGTGGGTGAGCATCTTAAAGGTGATTCTCGCCTCGGCGGGGAGCCAGTGGAGTGTGCGCAGGTGCTGGGAGATGTGGCAGTGTTTTGTCAGGTTGAGGACCAGTCTTGCGGCGGCGTTCTGGATGTTCTGTAGCTTGTGGATGAGGTTTTTGTTTATTCCGGCGTAGAGTGCGTTGCCGTAGTCGAGTCTGCTGGTGACCAGGGCTTGAGTGGCTGTCTTTCGGTGTTCGAGGGGGATCCATTTGAAGGTCTTATGAAGGAGGCGGAGGTGTGGAAGCAGGAAGATGAGACAGAGTTGATCTGGCAGTCCATTTTGAGTTCGGAGTCCAGGATGATTCCCAGGTTGGGTGCGTGGTCTGTGGGGGTTGGCAGGTTTCCGAGGGCGGTGGGCCTCCAGGTGTCGCTCCAGGAGTCAGGGTTTGGGCCCATGATGAGTACTTCTGTTTTGTTGGTGTTTAGTTGTAGGCAGCTGTTTTTCATCCATTTGGCGACGGCTTCCATGCCTTCTCGAAAGTTGCGTCTAGCGGTGTTGGGCTCGTTGCATAGGGAGAGGATGAGCTGGGTGTCGTCTGCGTATGACACGATGTTGAGTCCGTATGTTCTGACGATGGGGGCTAGTGGAGCCATGTAGATGTTGAAGAGCGTCGGGCTGAGGGAGGAGCCGTGGGGGACTCCACAGGTGGTAGGTGTGGGGTCTGAGAGGAAAGGGGGGAGTCTGACCCGTTGCATCCTGCCGGAGAGGAAGGAGCAGAGCCAGTCGAGTGCTGTTAGATACCACAGCGAAGGCTTCCCTCTCTATGGTGCTCCAGCGTTGCTCCCGTGGTAGGAGTCTCCGGCTGATGAAGGCCACCGGTTGATCAAGGCCTTCGGTATTCACTTGAGACAGGACTGCCCCAATGCCCTGGTCGGAGGCGTCCGTCTGGACGACGAACTCCCGGCTGTAGTCTGGGGCCTGGAGCACAGGGGCGGAACACATGGCGGCCTTCAATTGTTCAAACGCAGTTTGACACTCTGGGGTCCAGGTGACTTTCTTGGGCTGGTTCTTTGACGTGAGTTCTGTGAGGGGCCCCACTATGGTACCATAGTCTTTCACGAACCTTCGGTAATAGCCCGTGAGGCCCAGGAAGGCTCGTACCTCGGTTTGAGTGATGGGGGGCTGCCAAGCCTGGATGGCGGCAATTTTCAGCTGTAGAGGGGCCACTAGGCCGCTCCCCACCTGGTGTCCGAGGTAGGTTACAGACCCTTGCCCAATTTGACACTTGCTGGCCTTGATCGTGAGGCCAGCTCGCTGAAGGGCTTGCAGCACTGCTCGGAGGTGGTGGAGGTGCTCGGTCCAATGGTGGCTGTATACAGCGATGTCGTCTAGGTAGGCGGCGCTGAATCCTTCGAGCCCCGCCAGGACCTGATTGACGAGCCGTTGGAATGTTGCTGGGGCATTCTTCATGCCGAAGGGCATGACCGTGAAATGGTAATGGCCATCGGGGGTGGAGAAGGCAGAACGTTCTTGCGCCCGGGGTGTGAGGCCGATCTGCCAATAGCCTGCTGTCAGGTCGAAGATGCTGAGGTAGCGGGCAGCTCCCATCCGGTCGACTAGTTCATCTGCCCGGGGGATGGGATGCGCGTCTGTTCTGGTGACCGCATTCAAGCCCCGGTAGTCGACGCAGAACCGGAGTTCTGGTGTGGTGCCGGGGGCAGCTGCTTTGGGGACCAGTACGACAGGGCTGGCCCAGGGACTGTCTGAGGGCTCGATGACCCCGAGCGTGAGCATCTTGGCTATTTCTTCCTGGATGCAGGCCCGTACCCGGTCTGGCACGCGGTAGGCCCGGTGGCGGATAGGGGGGCTGTCCCCGGTGTCCACATCGTGCACACACCAGGAAGTGACACCTGGGGTGAGGGAGAACAGGCTGGCGAACTGTGATAGGAGGGCTTGACACTCTTGGCGTTGTTCTCTGGTGAGGGCCTCTGAGAGCCGGACCCCATCCACGGAGCCGTCTTGCTCTTGAGTCCGTAGGAGGTCAGGGAGAGGCTCGGAGTCTTCTTCAACCCCAGTGTCTGTGGCCATCAGGAGGCTGAGCTCTGTTCGCACAAAGTGGGGCTTTAGTCTGTTAGCGTGGAGGACCCGGAGAGGGTTCCGGGAGGATTCCATGTCGATGAGATAGGTGGCAGGACCCTTGCGCTCTATTACTTTGAAGGGCCCCGTCCATTTGTCTTGTAGGGCGCATGGCTCAGTGGGGGACATCACCCATACCTGTTGGCCAGGTTCGAATTCAATGGATGAGGCATTCTGGTCATACCATTTTTTCATGTCCTCTTGACTGGCCTCTAGGTTGGCCTTCGCTAGTTCTCTGAACCGCCGGGTCTGGTTGCGGAGGGTGAGGAGGTACCGGAAGACATCTGGAGGGTTCTTTAACGGAGGCATCTCCCAGCCTTCTTTGACGAGACTGAGCGGCCCTCGCACTGGGTGTCCATATAGCAGTTCAAACGGGCTGAAGCCCAGGGATTTCTGGGGGACCTCTCGATACGCGAAGAGGAGGCACGGCAGCAGCACATCCCACTGGCGACGGAGGGGCTCTTCCAACCCCCCGATCATTCCCTTTAGTGTGCGGTTGAACCGCTCAACGAGTCCGTTCCCTTGAGGGTGATAGGGGGTTGTGAATCGGTAGGTAACCCCGCACTGTTGCCAGAGGGACTTCATGTATTTGGAAATAAAGTTCGTGCCTCTGTCGCTGACGACTTCTCGGGGGAAGCCCACACGGGAGAAGATCCCCATCAGGGCCCGGCCGACTACCGGGGCTGTCACAGTTCGCAGAGGAACAGCCTCAGGGTAGCGGGTGGCGTGGTCCACTAGCACCAAGATGAATCGATGGCCTTGTTTTGTGCGTGGGTCCAAGGGCCCCACGATGTCTATTCCGACTCTCTCAAACGGGGTAGTGACCACGGGAAAAGGTTGCAGGGGGGCCTTTAGTTTGCGGCCGCTCTTTCCACTGGCTTGGCACGTGGGGCAAGATCGGCAATGCTGGTGCACATCGTTCCTCATTTTGGGCCAGAAGAAGTGGGTCACTAGGCGACTGTAGGTTTTATCTTGTCCCAGATGTCCTGCCAGGGGGACATCGTGGGCCAGGTTTAACAGGAAGTCTCTGAAACGGAGGGGCACCACTAGTACTCGGTTGCTCCCCAGCTCGGCGATTCTTTGCTCGCTGTACAGCAGATCATTGTCCCAGTAGACCCAATGAGTTCCGGAGGTATCCCCTGCGCTTTGGGCGAGCGCTTGCTGGCGGAGTCCCTCGAGGGAGGGACAGGTCTTCTGTTCTTGGCGAAATTGTTCTTGCGTGGGCCCCCCTTCTTGAGGCCACTGGTCGAGGTTAGCGAGGTCGGTAGGTTGAGCTGGTTCGGAGGGAATGTTACGGTCGGTGTTTTCGGCTGGGGCGACCGGAGGCGGTGGCGCCGGCCATTCGGGTTCTTCTGGCCGGTGGTTGGCACGGGCGGCCATGGAACGGGTGGTGACGCACGCCCAGTCCGGGACGCCCAACATCCCCAGGTGTTCCTTTCGCTCCACGGCGGCCCACGGAGAGCTTTCCAGGTCATTGCCCAGGAGGCAGTCTACGGGGGCATCGTCTCGGACCGTTACTTTCAACATGCCGGAGACCCCCCCCCATTCGAAGGGGACGCAGGCCATCCGACACAGGCTTTCCGAGTTATCGGCTGATCGTACAGGGCAGAGAATGTTCGGTAGATACTGTTCTGGGGCCACCAGGTGACAGCGGACGGCTGTTACACTGGCCCCGGTGTCACGAAGGGCTTCGGCCTGGCGTCCATTGATGCTCACCCATTGGCTGTACTTCTGGGTGTTAGCGGGTAGGGGGACCCGCGGGACCATGTCTTTCCCCCCTAAGCAGGCTAGAGTCATGGCGGCTGGCTCCCACTCTTGATGCTCTTGTTCGTATTCTTCCTGTTCCTCGGAGATCTGTTCTTCCCCTAGGGCTGCAGCGGCCACTTGGCGGGGTCTTGGGCTCTGGTACTGCGGGCAATTTGGGTCGTTCGCATAGTGGCCGACTCGTTGACATCGGTGACACGTGACATTGGCTCTGTACCCCGGTCGCGCTGGGGTGCTGCCCCGGTTGGCCGGGGGGGTGGTGTTGGTAGCGGGGGCGACCGGGGCGTTGTCTCTTCCTCGCCCTTGGCCCCCTCCTCCTCCTCTGGGTCGGTGCTGACCATTGTTGTTCCGGTTCTGTTCGTAGGACCCATTCCGGCCCACTCTGGTGATCTCCCACCGGTCAGCTTCGGCTGCGAGCTGCCGGGGATCCGTTAACTTGCTGTCGAGGAGGTGCTGGCGGAGTTCAATGAAGCAATTGTTCGACAGATGCTCCCATACCATCAGATTAAATAGTTGCTCGTAGGTCGTGACGTTGCTTCCTCGGATCCAGCCCTCGAAGGCTCGGCTAAAGTATGTTACATAGTCCACCCAAGTTGTACCCGGGATGCGGGTGCAGTCTCGGAACCTCTGACGGTACATCTCGGGTGTGAGACCATAGCGGGTGAGGAGTGCCGCTTTCATATGGTCGTAGGAGGTCATCTGGTGGTCCGGGAGCTGTAGCAGGGTGTCGCGGCCCTCATTGAGGAATCTTCCCCAGAGACCGGCTCCCCAGTCGCTTCTATCGATCCGGTGTGCAGTCATAGCGATTTCATAGGCTTTAAACCATTGCTGGATGTCGTCCTCTCTGAAATATTCTCGGACAACATCCTTGGGGATGTGTACCTTTTTGTCTGTGGCCCCGGAGGTGGGGGGTCGCTCGGGCACCCCTGCTTCTTTATTCTGCTTGCGTAGGTTGATCTCGGCTAGGTTCCGTTCGTGTTCGTACGCTAGTTTCTTTTCCTCGAGCTCCCTTTGTCTCTGTTTCTCCTCTCTTTCTTCTCGGAGACGCAGGTGCTCTAAGTTGATTTTTTGTTCGGCCAACTTAAGTTCAACGTCCATTTTGAGTCGGGCCATTTCTAGTTCGTGTAGTCGGGTCCTTTCTCTTTCCTGGATCTCGTCTTGCGAGAGACCCGTTCTTTGCCCTTCAGGGGCCGTGGTCGTTTTTTCTACGGTGCTTTGATCAGGGGTTCCGGCAGCCCCGGTCTCTGCCCAAGATTCTAGGGCATGCTTAAAATCGTCCTTGGTACTCAGTCCGGTGGTAGCGATACCCAGTTCGATGCAGAATTGTTTTAGTTCACGATGGTTGTACTCCTCCAATTTCTCCATTTGGAATTTCTCGGTTGATCCGCTCTCTTTCGTGGTCATTGTGACTTCGTCGTGGGGTGAGCTACTCTCTGTACGTTTATGCGGTGATTCGGATCGCGCCGCTGGCCACCAATGTTAGACGGACCGGGAGGGTCGGCCGAGGTTACGGGGAGAGGTCTCCAGGGAGAGCCGTCTCCAACGACTGTACAGATAAGCAACTTCCCCCCCACAGACGGACACCACACAAGGTTGAAGGTTAACGAGGCTTTATATGCAATTCTTAGGTTACGATGATGGATACAAGGAGGTCTGGACTCAGGGGTCCCCTCGGTTCTAGTCTCTGGCTTAGGAAAGGGGTAGCGGGACAGTCTTTGTTACCAACGAGTGGAAAATAGCTCTCAATCCTCGAGCTCGGCGTTCTAGATGATCGGGCCGCGGCGGAGCCAGGCAGGTCCCGAGATGGACGAAGGAAAACGACGGTCCGCGGCGGAGCCTGCAGGTCCCGGTGAAGATGGCGGTTACAACGGTCCGCGGCCACGCCAGCAGGTCCCGACGACGATGAAGGTGATGAAGATTACGACGGCTGTGGCAGCGCCAACAGGCAGGACGATGGTGCACAAGACAGAGCTACGGCAGCGCCAGTAGTCCGTCCAGGATGAGTTCCTCTTTACGTCTCTCGACTCCAAGATACAACTGCCTTCCTGCTCTGGAGCTGCCCCAGTTATAGGGCTGGCGTGCTTTGATGTCCGGACCCTCGCACTTGGAGGTCGGGAGGTCCGGGATGAGGGAGTCCAGACACCCAGCAGGGGGGTGGAGCCAGCGCCCGGGGAGGCGATGGGCGAGCGGCACTTGGTGGGGGAGAGCCATCGGCACCTCTTTCTCCCATTGACTTGCCAAGTAGCCCGCTCACCTCCTGGGTGGAGGGTGGTGCCGGAATGTCTGAGGCCGGCCCAGGCCCAGGGTTGAGGTCGATTGGGGGCCAGGCGGCCTCGTGGTGGAGTGTCCAAGATGGCGCCCCAGGCTGGGCGCGTGGGCCGGCAGTGGATCGGGCCCACGAGGTCGACATGCTCGAGGGCAGGGGTCCCTGAGGGGACGGAGGACGTGCAATGGTGGTGTGTGGTACTTGCGGGACTGGACTCAGGCCTGGTTGGGCCGGGGGAGAGCGGCCCTTCATGTGGCCTGTCCAACAAGTGCCTTGTCCTGGATTCCTGCGTCATAGAGTCTGCATATTAGGGTGCGGTGGGAGACTGTGTCGAACGCCGCTGATAGGTCTAGGAGGATGAGGGCTACTGTTTCTCCTTTGTCCAGTTGGGTGCGGATGTCGTCTGTTGCGGCGAGGAGGGCGGTTTCCGTACTGTGGTTTTTTCTGAAGCCGGATTGGGAGGAGTCGAGGATTTTGTGTTCTTCAATGAATGTGGCGAGTTGGCTGTTGATGGCTTTCTCGATGACTTTCGCTGGGAAGGGGAGCAGAGAGATGGGTCTGTAGTTTTTGAGGTCGGTGGGGTCTGCTGAGGGTTTCTTTAGGAGGTGGTTGACCTTGGCGTGTTTCCAGTCTTCGGGGAACGAGGCGGTCGCCAGGGAGCGGTTGATGGTGTGGCGGAGCATGGGTGCGATGGTGTCGGCGGCTCTGTTGAAGATGTGGTGGGGGCAGGGGTCCGTGGGGGCCCCTGAGTGGATTGACTTAATTGTCTTCAGTGTGTCTTCGGTGGTGAGGGCTGTCCAGTCATCAATCGCTGGTTTCAGGGTGTTGAGGGTGGTTGGTGAGGGTTCAGTGTGTTGGTTGTCTTCGTCGAAGTTGTCATAGATGCTCTTGATTTTGTGGTGGAAAAAGGTGCTGAGTTTGTCGCAGAGGTCTTGTGAGGGAGGGATGTCGGTAGACTCGCTGGTGGGTTGGGCGAACTCCTTGATGATGCTGAAGAGTTCCTTGCTGTTGTGTGCATGGGCGGAGATTCTGTCTTCAATCGCTGTTTTCCTCGTTTCTCTGATGAGTTGATGGTGGGCGTTGGTGGCGGCTCTGAAGTTGTTGTGGGCTTCTGTGGATTTGGTGTTTCTCCAGGCCTTTTCGAGGCGGCGGCATGTGCTCCTCGACTCTCGAAGTTCGGTGGTAAACCATCTGGCTTTCTAGGCACGGGTATTGTTGTTTTTCTTAAGGGGGGCTATGGTGTTGGTGCTGTCCGAGATCCATTTATGCAGGGTTCTGGCTGCGGTGTTGGGGTCGTCGTTTTCCGCAATGGTTGGGGTGGAGTTGTTGAGTGAGGAGGTGAGCTGGTCGTCGGTGATTTTGGTCCAGTTTCTTTGTGGAAGCAGGTGCTGGTGTCTGTTGATGGTGGGTGTTCTGAAGGTGAAGTGGACGCAATGATGGTCGGTCTCTGGGAGTTCGGTGGTGTGGCTGAAGGTGATGGAGTTTCCTGTAGTGAAGAGGGGGTCAAGGGTGTGTCCTGCTGAGTGCGTGGGCTCGGTCACGATCTGGCAGAGTCCAATGTTGTGGAGGTTGTCCAGGAGGCATGTGGTGTTGGGGTCCAGTTGATTGTCGAGGTGGAAGTTGAGGTCTCACAGCAGGGTGTAGTTGGTGGACGCGATGGCCTGCGGGGAGATAATGTCCGTGATGGAGTTGGCGAAGGGTCCGCGGGGTCCAGGGGGTTGGTAGATGAGGGTTCCTCAGAGGGTGGCGGTGGGGCTGACCAGTATCTTGAAGTGAAGGTGTTCCATCAGTTTTGTGGACTCGTCAGGGAGTGTGCTCAGGTAGAGGCTGGATTTGTGGACGATGGCGATTCCTCCTCCTGGGTGGGTGGGGCTGTCCTTCCTGGAGATCTTGTATCCTTGGGGGATGGCGATGGCGATGTCCGGTCCCGAGGTGGCGTTGGTCCAGGTTTCGGTGAAGAATGCTATGTCCGGGGTGGTGCTGTAGAGGAGGTCCCAGATTTCTGTGGCGTGTTTGTGGAGGGATCGGACGTTGAGGAGGATGCATTGCAGGGTTTTCGGTTCGGTTGTATTCTGTGGGCGGGTTGTGCTGGATCCGTGTTCTTGGCGGTGCTGCAGGTGTGCCGGCAGCGGTGACAGCGGAAGGGTCCATGGGTGTCAGCTGGTGATGGTAGATTTCAGTTGTTGTTGCAGCCTGGGTTGAGAGCGTGGAGTGCTGCTGGGTCGTAGCGTTGGCAGGGCGCAGGTCCAGGGTTCCTGGTGCTGGTCGCGGACGGGCGCAGACGTGCTTACCTTTGACGCGCCTTCGGTGCACCAGCGGCGCGCTCGCAGTGGCCGCCATTAAGTAGGGGTCCGTTAGGGCTGGACAGCTGGGAGGCGGGGAGAGGAGCTGGATTGGGCCGGCCGCGCTGGGGGGGGAGGGGCCGCGGGGGCAGCAGCGGCGGGGAAAGGTACAGGGAGGAAAGAAGGGATAAAGAAAAAAGGGAAAATAAGCAGAAAGAAGGCACAAAAGAAAAGAGATGCAGAAAAGGGCAGAAAGATGAAAGATGGAAAGTGTAGAAAAACGAGTGAAATCGAGTGAAGGAGCAGAGGGAGAGAAAGGGAAAATGGGCAGAAATAAGGCACAAAAGAGCAGAGATGCAGAAAGGTAAAAGATAGAAAGGATAGAAAAACGAGTGAAAACGAGTGAAGGAGCAGAGGGAGAGAAAGGGAAAATGGGCAGAAATAAGGCACAAAAGAGCAGATATGCAGAAAGGTGAAAGATAGAAAGGATAGAAAAACGAGTGAAGGAGCAGAGTGAGAGAAAGGAGACAGAGGTCCACTGGACCACCAGGGATGAGGCGCAGGGAAACCTGCGGGTGGAGGAGGGCCTCGATCACTAACACTCAAGAGTGCAGGGGCGCCTCACTTATTGGTGGAGCTGCGAGGGTGGGAGAGCAATTTCACTGACAATGAGTCAGTGGTCTTGCTCGCCTGTCCCCGCAGTGACCGCCATTAAGTAGGGGTCGGGGAGGGCTGGACAGCTGGGAGGCGGGAGCGGGGAGAGGAGCTGGATTGGGCCGGTCGCGCTGGGGGGGAGGGGCCGCGGGGGCAGCAGCGGCGGGGAAAGGTAAAGGGAGGAAAGAAGGGATAAAGAGAAAAGGGAAAATAAGCAGAAATAAGGTACAAAAGAGCAGAGATGCAGAAAAGGGCAGAAAGATGAAAGATGGAAAGTGTAGAAAAACGAGTGAAAACGAGTGAAGGAGCAGAGGGAGAGAAAGGGAAAATGGGCAGAAATAAGGCACAAAAGAGCATAGGTGCAGAAAGGTGAAAGATAGAAAGGGTAGAAAAACGAGTGAAAACGAGTGAAGGAGCAGAGGGAGAGAAAGGGAAAATGGGCAGAAATAAGGCACAAAAGAGCAGATATGCAGAAAGGTGAAAGATAGAAAGGATAGAAAAACGAGTGAAGGAGCAGAGTGAGAGAAAGGAGACAGAGGTCCACTGGACCACCAGGGATGAGGCGCAGGGAAACCTGAGGGTGGAGGAGGGCCTCGATCACTAACACTCAAGAGTGCAGAGGCAGGGGCGCCTCACTTAATGGTGGAGCTGCAAGGGTGGGAGAGCAATTTCACTGACAATGAGTCAGTGGTCTTGCTCGCCTGTCCCCGCAGTGGCCGCCATTAAGTAGGGGTCGGTAAGGGCTGGACAGCTGGGAGGCGGGAGCGGGGAGAGGAGCTGGATTGGGCCGGTCGCGCTGGGAGGGGAGGGGCCGCGGGGGCAGCAGCGGCGGGGAAAGGTAAAGGGAGGAAAGAAGGGATAAAGAGAAATGGGAAAATAAGCAGAAATAAGGCACAAAAGAGCAGAGATGCATAAAAGGGCAGAAAGATGAAAGATGGAAAGTGTAGAAAAACGAGTGAAAACGAGTGAAGGAGCAGAGGGAGAGAAAGGGAAAATGGCCAGAAATAAGGCACAAAAGGGCAGAGGTGCAGAAAGGTGAAAGATAGAAAGGGTAGAAAAACGAGTGAAAACGAGTGAAGGAGCAGAGGGAGAGAAAGGGTAAATGGGCAGAAATAAGGCACAAAAGAGCAGAGATGCAGAAAGGTGAAAGATAGAAAGGATACAAAAACGAGTGAAGGAGCAGAGTGAGAGAAAGGAGACAGAGGTCCACTGGACCACCAGGGATGAGGCGCAGGGAAACCTGCGGGTGGAGGAGGGCCTCGATCACTAACACTCAAGAGTGCAGGGGCAGGGGCGCCTCACTTAATGGTGGAGCTGCGAGGGTGGGAGAGCAATTTCACTGACAATGAGTCAGTGGTCAATTGGAATATCAAAAGCTATCTGGAGAAGCTTGTGAAGTTTCAAGAGTGCTGAAGAAAGTGAATCTTTTGATTATTGATGAGGTAAGCATGGTCTCAAACTTAAAGCTTGCTTTTGTGCATTTAAGAATGCAGCAAGTTCTCAAAACAGAGTACGACGTGGTATTTGGAGGAAAACATGTCATCGGTTTTGGAGATCTACTGCAACTTAGTCCTGTAAAAGGACAACCAGTACTTAAAATGTTTGTGCATGAAGACACCAGAAAGTCTCTGGGTAGTGTTAAAAAGGTTAACATTTGGTCATTTTTTAAATACAAATAACTCATTACAAATATGCGACAGGCAAATGATGTTGATTATGGAACTATTCTTCAAGATATAAGAATTGGAGTACTGGCAGAACATGGCAAACAAGCTTTGCATAATTGGTTACTTTCCAATTTGTTTCCAAATGAAAATATAGTTCCTGAGAAAATATATATGAAGATTGCAGAAAACAAATCTGTAATCTACTTAATGCCAACACTGCGTGAGTGTTCTATATTCAATGAACAACTTTCGCAACTGGAAAATGAAGAAATAATAAAAATGGAAGCTATTGATAAAATAGAGCTTGAAGGAATCACTATTATTTTGACAGAAAAATTGAAGAAGAAATTGGATTCTTTAGAAAAATCGATATCTAAAACTGCTGGTTTAGAAAAGAATCTATATGCATGTAGAAACTGTCGGGTAATTTGAAGGCATAATTTGGATGTAGAAAAAGGTTTAGTTAATGGAGCAATGGGCAAAGTTGTAGATTTTGTTAATTATCCCAAAAAAAAGATGGTATTGAGTTTTTAAAAATGCAATTTGATCAGATTGAAGTGAAACAAATTGGTCGTTTAAAGATTTATATGTCCGTAGAAAACAGTTTCCAGTTTCTCTGGCACATGCAATGACTATTCAAAAATCTCAAGGTTTACGTGTAGACAGTGCTTTGGTGAACATTGGAAGTACCGTGTTTAAAGAGGGTATGGCATATGTTGCTTTGTTGTGAGTCAGAACTTTATCTGGTTTGTTTTTGATTGATTTTGATGACACAAAGGTTACTGCAGATACAAACTGTGTAAAAGAGTATAATAGGTTAAGAAGAGTGTATGCTCCCAATTTAGGTCAATATCCTGTATTTGAAAAGCATGTGATAGGTCAAAATAGAAGGTATGAGATTATCTGTAGTGAAGGTATAGAGAAGGACAAAAACAAGATAATGTTGTGATTGGAATCAAAAAAGAAAAAGGACACTGTTGAAGATACTGCTGGTTATCAGTTTGAAAATAGTTCAGGTGTCAACTGCTATGCTAATGTAGTGGTCAATGTTGTTTTTTTCGTAATCTTTTGGATGAGTGTTCTGGTTCTACATAATTTACGCAGCATATCAAACAGGATGCTCAGGAATTTCTAATATATATGCCTACCATATTGGAAAATGAAGGCGTAGAAATTGAAAATCTTTTTGGCCTTTGTTAAAAATAGGAACATCATTGTGAAAAGTGTATGTATACATGTAGCACTAACATAGACAGTGAAAGATTTATATATTTGACATTACCAGACTGTAAATCAGTGTCTTTCAATAAACTAGTTAAAGCAGCAAATCAAAACATGGAGTGTAGCCAATGCAAATCAGAAATGTTATCAACATTATTTATACAAAGATTTGGACAATATATAACTTTAATGATGCAACGTTGTCCAGCTGATGGAAGAAAATTGGACACTTTAATAAAACATTTTGTAGGAAGTCAACTATCAACATCAGGAAGGACTTTTGTAGCAGTAGCAATAATTTTCCATGATGGTCCTTCCACAACATCTGGACATTACACTGCCTATCTAAAATGTGAAAAAGGCTGGACACTTTGTAATGATGCTCAGTTGGTTTTTAAACTACATTTGCCTAGCGAATTACCAAAGTCCTACCTAATATTTTTACAGCCAAGTTTTAGGAACATAATTCAGCCTCTGAAGAATTTATTAATATGTATTAATACGATTACTATTGGGCAATTTCAATATAAAGGATTTCAATAATACCATTTGGCGTTGAGGAAAGGTGTCTCTTTGAATTACTGACTTTTTCTTGCACATTGTCTTAGCGTATATTTTTAAGGAACAGCACTTACAGTGTTTATAAATTTAAGTTATAACATTTTCTTAAGAGTAAGCATTTTATATATGTGTGATTTGTTTTATATGGTATATTACTGAGGATGTAGTCTTGTTTTTTTTTAAACAATCTTATTGATAGTTTTTTTTGCCCGCTTTTATGTGATGAGTACGATTAAAATCACTGTTGCTAGTGAAATTCAATATATTCTGAGAACTGCAAAAAAGGCGAAGAAAATACTTTGTAAAATGTTACAATTATGCTATGTTGTAAAAAACATAATATTATATATTATAGCTGTATTTTTTCTTTGCTTTCACAGATCCTAATTCTAAAATATAAAATTTTCAGCAATTTAGATTATAAAAAACAACTAAATAAAATGTGTAGCATTTTTTATTTCTATTACTGTGAAGGTAAGTTTAACTAAGTATTAAAATGAACAATGGCCTGTGTTTGCACACAGGTGAAGAAAGAGGAGATGGACGGAGTACATATGTGTGGAAAGATGCTCTGTGGGTGTTTTAAGATATAGGGTAAAGTTAACATGAATACTGACTGTCACTGGGGACCAACTAACCCACCAAATATGTGCAGAAAGTGCCAAAGAGTTGTATTGTAGAGAGGTATAAAACAGGAGACAGCTTTAGAGCACCTCTCTGCAACACACCTGTATGGTATTCAATAGGGCGATCTGGTGGGCTAGTAGGGCCCAGTGAATTTCAGGATTAAAAGGGACAAAATTCCCTAACTTAAAACACATCATGGAATGTGTTTGCACATGTCACATCAGGCCCCATATCTTCCCTTCGCTAATCTATAAATGTGTCCTTTCAGTTTGCCAAAACTTAAGTACTTCTAAATTTATCTTGTTCTCTCTTTGCAGTACTGAAATTACTCTACTTATTACTCATATAGTTAAGAATTGGCCTAGCCATTAACCCTAGTATAAATGAATTTCTTGATATACTATGCAAGCCGATCTGCAAGAAGCTGCAAACTTTTAATACAGTCTTGAAAACACCCAGTTTATACCTATGTAGTTTTGGAATCTCACTGTTATAGGATATCATGTGACTTGAAAAAAAAAATTTGATTGGTTCATAATATTTTCCATTGTACCTATTGAAGAAGCGCAATAATTTCGATCATTCTTCTTTGAGCATCCTTGGAGAGGTAAGTCTGTGCTTACCTCATGTCTCTCTCATGCAATTTTTCAAACAATGAACTAACAATATGTTCTTATTGTAATAGTCTGCTAATACCTAAGCACTTATGGGGTAAATTTAGAAGCATCCTGTGCCAACAATATGTCACTTTTTTAAACATACTTATAGCGCAAACCACTCTTTCATATTTACAAAGAGAAGAAAAGGTACTGTGAGTACCTTTTCTTGTCCATGTAAATATGACCTCATCATACACACCACAAGAAAACCATGAACTTTGAGGGAAAAAATAAATAACTAGCATCAATGGTTATCGATTGCCCTGCAAAATAAGTCATCCGATTGCTCCCCATAACAGATCAACGGATTGCACTTCACACAGTTCATTTTAACTTTCCCAAATTGGGGACGTATGTCTGGTTGCGATGTTGATGGTGATGCCCCATAGGTACTTGGTATTGCCGGTGGTGGGCTGTACTTTGGTGTAGTCTTCTGCACTCTTCACGAGCATAGTTCACAGGATGCAGGGACTGGAGGTGCTTCCGCATATTGGCAGTGCCACAGGAATATTTTTTGTTAGGCTCTCCTCTGGATAGTACAGAATGGCAGATCTTACAAGTCACCTTGGTGACATTAACCTTATTTTGTCCCTCGGAAAAGTGAAACATTTCAAGACGATGGATGTATATTTTTAGGGAGGGGAGGTTCTGATACAAATCCCTCACCAACTGAATGATCAGAATCAAATGACTCTTGCACTGGTGTGGCCATTATTTTTCTCCAGAAAGGAAATGAGGTGTCCAACGAAAAAAAAATGAGGTTCCTCTAAGCACAGGTCTTCTCCCAAGAAAGGTCTAAGAAGAGTGATTGAAATGGGTGGGGTTCTACAATAGTTAGAATAGGAAGTGTTATGAACCAATCAAATCTCTTTTTTTCTGGTCACATGGGATCAGCGTAGGGTGCGCACATGCAACATACACCCAGAGCGACTTCGCGAAATTGCATTTAAAATTAATATACGTTTATTAAAAACAAAAGAATATTATTTTTAGGATTAGCTTAGATAATGTCTTGCCTTAATATTTATATTAAAAACATATATTTATCTTTTTACACATTGAAAAAATTTGCAGGAGTCGCGCACCCACAGCGTTGTATATGTCACATATGAGCTTGAAGTCGCGTACGGGTCGCAAAGCGATCGCTTAGGGAAATACGCATCCAACGCACACCCTACGTGGATCCTACATAACAATCCTAAAATGGCTGCCAGGTTCCGCACAGTATTTGAGTAAGGTGCGCTTTGGGTGGCCGATTCCCCTTCAAAACATTTTTAAAAACCAATAAAGAAAATATTATAAATATATTTTAACAAATGTAAAATAAAATATAACAAATTTAATATTTTGAATTAAAAAGAAAATTATATAAAAAATGTGTAATGTAATTTAAAAAATAAGATATCTAAAATAAATAGATTAAAAAAATGTTGTAAAACAATATTTAAAAAAATAAATATAACAATTAATACATTTAAAAATTATCATTGAAAAAACCTTTAAAATTCTCTGAAAAAAACATAGGTTTCAGGCCTGTTATAGTTAGGAATTAGCATTTAAAAAACATTCAAAATTCACTGGGAATACCATAGGTTTCAGACACGTTATAGTTAGGAATTAGCATAGCATAGTCTACCAATAATCCAATTTCTCACACCAATTCAATGGGGAAATTAGATTCTTAATAAATATTAAGCTAAAGTTCAATTTAAAAAACCTACATTTTCCCTGCCTGACATGTCTGTAAGGTAATTTGCATTAAATCTCCAGCTTCTCCCAGCCTGTTCTTGGCCTGAATACGGTGCAAATGAGGTGTGAAAATCCACCAAGGAGCTACACAATAGCTCACTGGGATTGACAGGGTGGCCTGAAAGGGCAGGGGTAACATCTTTGAGATCAGCAGAAGGGTGAGGTATGTGCCTCTCCTGTTGACACAGTCTCATATCCTGCATGACAGACCTGTCTGAGCATATGTAAAATGCTTGCACCCTTCAAAGGGAACCAACAGAATGTTGGGTATTCCCTCTCTGATTACTGAAGGACCCTGCTTTTGTCCTACCAGACTTCTTTTTCCTGATTGGATTTTAGTGTTGTGGGTCGACACTTGTGAATTCCATTGTCCAGTCATCTATACACCTCCAACACTCAGGGCCCAAGTTAGATGCGGCAGAAGACTTATGCCATCTTGATAATGCCCTGGCATATGGCATTTTTGGGCTGGTTGCGGTAAAGTAAAGAGGAACTACTGAATATGTAGGTATGCGAGGGCCTTCGAACATTTACTCTATTAACCAGAGAGGGACTAGGAGGGTTAAACCTACAAAGTTGACTCTCATCCAGCCTTCCTCAGCACACTGTTGGCCTTGTAAAAGGATACCAGGCGAACTAAATCTGCTGCACCTGTGATCATTGAGATGGATTTCAGGAGGTTGAGCACCATTCCAAATAAAATTGAAGGAAAGAAAGATATCCGAAGATCAAAAGGCTGATCCCCTGGTTGGCTCCAGGAACATAACTAAGCAGAAGAGGACATTCCTATGAAGGCTCCCAGATTACCAGTGACAACTGGAATTTGGTGTGCCCTGTGCCTGACACCCTGAAAATCTCTAGGTGCTCCCAGTAGGGGCTTGGAGGCCTTGGAAGTGTATGCCTGTGGTTATTTGGGCACCAGAATCAGTTTGCGGACTTCTCAAAACTTTTGCTCTAGAGTTTCTATAGAACCGACTGCGACAAGTTGCCAACCGAAAGTTCCACAGTTCAGAGTGAGATTCCGGTGTGTCCTGTTTGGCGAGTATTTTTCCTAATAAAAAGTACAAAGTCTCTTTTCAGATTGGGACTTAGAAACCTTTTCGACTTCCCTACTTACTGTTTTGTGCCTTAACTGCTAGGGGTTGAGCTCAGGTTTAAATTATTGAAACCTTTAACTGGTCATAACAGGATTGTGACTTTATTACTTGTGGTGGATACCAATCTTCCCAAATTAATTAGCCACTTTCTCTGTCCAGAAAATGAAAAATAGGAGAATTGCTTGCCTAGTCTGTGACAGTACTAAATAAGAAGACTGAGGCATCAGCATATTTTTCAACAGTCATTTTGTATCATGAACCTAAAATAGATTGAGAAGGTGTCTGTCTAATTAGAACATTGGAATGTTGGGAGCTCCATTGCAGACAATGGAGTGCTCCCTGCTTCTACGGGCCGCAGAGCAACATTCCAATGTTCTACAAAGGCTTCTCGAAGCTCGAGGGGATTTATATCCCCTCGAGCTTCGAGAACCCTTTGTTTAATTTGTTAGAACAATCTGCCCTCTAGTGGCAGAATGTTCTAATAGCCTTATAGCCCTTCGTAGCAGGGCTATACCGGCAATTAAAGTCCTGCTGTCTCGTTGAAGTCCCTCGCATTCGGCTCGGGCCTTTAACAATTCAGCTGGCCTTTAATAGCCGGTATAGCCCACTACGGTGGGCTATAAGGCTATATTATGCCACCTACTATTCGGGCTTGAATTAGCATCTTGGGTTTCATTAGAAGTTAATATCCGGGCATTAAGTAAAATTGTGTTGATCCTATGAAATCTCTCTTTCTCACTATGACCTTTACTCAATACCCACAATTTTCCATACCGTTGATGGCATGTTCGGATGGCTTCCGCCATAGTGTTTAAGCATCCTCGGCAAAAAAACACAATAAATACCTGTGCTATAAAGATTAAAACCATTTGAGATCAGATGGCTCCTTCGGTAGTTAGAAAATGTGGGTCTGCAGCAGTGGCACAACTTTTCAGAGTCAATTAATGTGAATCCATATCTGATGGGCTGGCAGGTGAAAGGGAATTCCTTTCCTAATGTTATAACAAAGAGAACGATACAACTCTTGAATCGATACTATCACCTAATTTGTGGTCTTAAATGTAGCAACTAGTTGAATTGTAATGCCTAGTCTACCATGCCTGGATTCACACTCATGATCTCAGACAACACTGAATGTGACAGTGCAAATGTTCAGCTCACTGAGCTATTCTCCTGGCATAGGTGCGATAATAATGAAAGACATTCTGACATCTTAGATTATTGGTGTCTGACTGTAAAAAGAATAGTGGATTTGTTTGGAACAATGGCATTCTGCATACACTTTGTACTACACACACACACACACACACAAGTACTTTTGGAAGAATGGTTCAGTAAATGAACCCGAACTTTAAATGCACAATGCTACCATGAGGTGCTCCGGTGCTTGACTAGAATCTCTGAAAGGCAGAAGGGAGGCTACTTAGCTAGAAGCCTGATCAAAAAATAACACTGCTTTTCCAGGATTTTCTGTAGTGCCAGGGAAGTAACTCTTAGGTAAGGAGAGGTGGACATAAGCATCTTGTAGTAACGGGGCTTGTGCCACGAATCACACTGTGACTAAGACCAAGTAACAATTAATACTGCAGCATCCTGTATAAACTGGAGTCAGGCAATCAGAGCCCTACCTTTAAAGCATTCCCTTGAGGAGAATGCCAGTTGGCCTGCAGTAGCTTTTCCTGTATTTTGAAAACAATGGCAGAAGCAGAAGTATTTCTAGACTATGGTCACTTTGTTAACTTTGAGTAGCAAAGGTTTGAAACTAACTTAACTTTACCCCTAAATTGGAGACTATTGTGGCTAGGGTATGAGTAGTATCTTAGACTGCAGGTCACTATGCGGAGCTCCAAACACGGAGGACGCCCACATAAGACTAAAACCTCTGTTTTGTTTCATTTGAGCTAAATAGCATTATCTGACACCCAAGCTGCAACTAATATCATGCTCCTCTGAAACCCTGGAATGTGTCTATTCTGTATTACTGCTAGAGCGTGCAGGTCACCCGACTATAATTCACCAATACTCACCTGGGCCCATAATTCAATTACACATTTACGTAATCAGGTAACCAACAATCTACTACCAGTCTATTTTATTTTCACTAATTCCTATACCATTGACTTACCAATCCTTGTCACTTAGTACCTATGACCACATGGATCAGGGAGTTATTTGTAAAGAAAGGCAATCAAACATACAATAACATTTTCCACTCATATAATAACCACAGACTCGGGGAAGGTTTAAACTCTTTATCTAATCATCATCAAAAGTCATGAGTCACAGATTAAAAGTAATTAGACTATCAATAACCAAGATCAGAAACAGTGTATAGCTATGCAAAAGATAGATTATGTCAACCATTTAGCAAACTTTGAAATAAAGGGAAGGGAAAACAAGCACCATACTATTTTCAGATACAGACTTTTGCAATTTGACTAAAGGCGGGTAAAGAAAAGGAGCATACTAAACCAACAGTTTTACAATTAGTAGTGGTTTGGGAAAGAACACCATATGCACTAACAAGACTAAATTTTAGCCTATAACTATAGGGAAGGAAAAGATTGGAACATACAATAAATTCAGATAATCAAACTTAGCTTCTTAAATGGAAAAAAGTAAAGGGAAGGAAAGTTCTGCAAATCATAGGAAACCGTTATAATATTCAACTAAAGGTGGGTAAGAAAAGTGGAACAAGCCAAATAACCGTAAATATGAATTTCTCATCTACTTTAGGGAAGGGTAAGAAAAGGAACATATGCAATCATAACTTTGCAAATCAGGGAAGGTAAAGAAAAGGACGCAAATTATATTGACAATTACCCACACAGATGTATATTTACCTAGAATGGTGTGAACACCAACCCTGGCCACAGGTCAGTTGGAAAGGACAAGAGAAACCCCAAAGATTTCAGTGCCAGTAGGCGAGCAGGTGCAGATCAGAAAATCAGGACAGGATAACCCCAGGATTTGGGACCACCAAAGGATAAGACCAGCACCCGCAGTTCAGTTGCAACGCCTGCGTTACTCCCTCTCTGCAAGGAATCAACCAAAAAAAAACAGATTGGGTTACAGCATTCACCAGCAAAGTGCTTCGCCAGCACTTCAACTTCCCAGAACCCCGATTGGGTTCTCAAACCTCCCAACAGAGTGCTCCGCAGCCCTCTGCTCTTGGTCACCTATTGAGTGCATTGGGTCAGTGACAGGTCAGCTATTCGGACAAGTCGGACAAATTCTTTAGCTAAACCTATGCTAGTTATACTGTTTTCCAGATCAGTGTACCACCCCCCAAATGTTGTAAGTGTAAGGATCCCCAATTTCGATTGGACAAAGGAGGAGGACAGCTCATCACACCACCTAAATTTTAGACTTTTGCCGTCTCCTTATTCAAATGTATGTACACGCCCATCAAATTCAGGTTCTCATGCCGATTTCTTCCACCTAACAAGTAACGCTTTCTAGACATAACAATTTGGCAGCTGTGAGCCAACTAAGATTCTGGCGCCCTTATTATTGCACACTTGCCATTATTTCACACATTTGGAAGATTTTCTGTTTCCAGGTATGCAGAGAACTTTAGCTGATCCGGATGAGATTTACTCTTACCGAGCGGAAAGGTATTGGGGTCCCCCAAACAAGCCTAAGAGACCTTCTTTAGTTTATGATACATAGTTCCTATATAGGGAGGGTGTTAAAACTAGGCGCTATAAGTCCTGTTTTCACCATCATTGTAATATGATTTCTCCTTTTGTATTTTATGGAATTGTAACAATGCTGACCATATTATTTTTAATCATATGTCTGCTTATGTTGGCTAAGATACTGCACCTGAGATCACGTTGTTAAAATAAATATTTTAACCTTATTGTGTCTCTTCTTTACTCCTGTTGTGGATTGGTATGAGAGTATAACGAAAGAGTGTTCTTACTTTCCACCATTCCTGAGTTTGTACTAAGTCGCATGTTCTCAGTTACTTTGCTATAGGACGAAGAGCTAATGTGACATGGATGCTAGCTGGTTGGGGGTTTTCTATTCACTGAGGTGAGTTTCTGGTACACCACAATTCACTAATGTCCTAGATCTCTGTGCACAGTTCTGTGTATGAGCAGGATCCTTGCAACATAGCGCCACCAACCATGTGGTCTTATTGTGAGACTCTCGAGTAGTGTTTGTATCAGTCCACGACCTTCTCACTATTGTTTACACTTGACAGTGGTGACAGATAAAACCTACCTATAGTTACATAGGTAATTTCCAGCTTGATAATATAAAACGGTTTTCTATTGAATTACTACCCAGTTGTGCTTTTTATTGCATCGTACTAGTCTTTCACTGTGTCGTTATGGCTGCAATGGATATCCCAGTACACAGCCGGTTGGCAGTGCGCAATCATTTGCAGGATTTCCTAGTCTCTTTGGAAGGACAGGCAGTGATTTTTGTTGTATCTGCTGACGCTGCGTACCCGTTTGAGCTGTTTTACTCATGGGTCTCGTTTTATGCGGTTGATGCTGGTACTGGTGTATTTCACTCTCACACTCCATGTGCCGTGCCTGCCGAGTACGCTCCATATAGGACACAGGAAGTTCCGATTTCTGCTTGACAGCATGCCGTTTGGTTTAACGGCACCCTCCCACATGTTGTAACGTCGGTCAGACAAGGATCGTTGTCTATTGCAGGCACTTCTTGGCCTGTTTTAGCTGCTTATACCCGGCACCCTAGTGTGCCCCTGTTGACAGCTGTTAAATTAAGGCCCCTTTATGCCTCTGCAGTGTCAATGATTAGGGGTCTGGTTCATTACATTTCCCGCAACCTCCCGGGTGGGGCCCTGGGTTGTGCGGCGCATCCAGTTGGGACGAACGGGCTGAATCTTAGTCCCGTTATGGTAAATGCAGTTATGGGCAACCGTCCCCAGGATAAGGATGAAATGCCTTTTTGGTTCGCTGAGAAATTTGACCAACTGGAGGCAGTGTTCCAGAATACCACTTCTGTGGAGAAACTCATGATCCTTACCACTAGTTTGCAGAAAGACTTAGTCCTGGATGTAAATGACTGTACCACTTGGGGTGTGATTTTTGCGGCAGTCTATACTAAGTGCTTCAGCACCCCGTCTATGGCTGTCCTGCCCTCTGTCATTAAGCGTGTTCAGGATGAACATGGACTGGAGGCGGCTGTGGAGTTGGGAATGCGACTCGTGGGAGTGTTTGACTTGGTTCATCTTCTCATCCTTGCAAATGTTAAGGGGGATGCGGTAAGTTTCCAGGTGTCTAATGCTTTGCGCGATATTCAAGAGGCCGAGAACCCCGTCAGTTACCAAGGATTATTACGGAGGCTTACAGGACCGTTGGCGGTAATAGTTTGGGTGTTAAGCCTTTTGATAAAAAACAAACACAGCAGCAAACTCAGCAGGCGTCGTCTGATAAAGATGACCGCCAGAAAGTTCAGAAACAAAATTGGAGTAAGAACAAGAAACAGGGGAAACAGCAACAGAAACAGGGGTCCGGTCCTGTTTCACCTACACCTGCCTCTACTGAGCGTACATATGAGGTTTGCGACCCCACTACAATTAAGTCACCTGATAGATTTCAGGTTCCTGAACAACGTTCTCCTCGCTCTTTGCAGGAAACATCGGTCTCACCCAACGGTGGAGAAGGCGGCGGCAGAGGACAAGATGACCAACAGAGCCGTGAGCAGCCTCGCAAGGCTGACGGAAAAGGCAAGCAGGACAAGTCACCGCATCAGAGACCCCAGTTTCAAAAGAAGAAGGGTGCTGCAGTAACAGCCGCAGTGGAATATGCCACAGATAGTGAGAACGCAGCTTCGGAATCTGACAAGAGCGCTGACACTGTCGGACAGCGCGGCGGAGATTAACATAGTTTGAGAGGCGTTGCGTCCACTACTGAGGGTGACAGCGACTGACACCTTTGTTGTAGTTGAGACAGC
Organism: Lissotriton vulgaris; assembly: GCF_964263255.1. Classification (NCBI taxonomy): domain Eukaryota; kingdom Metazoa; phylum Chordata; class Amphibia; order Caudata; family Salamandridae; genus Lissotriton; species Lissotriton vulgaris. The sequence continues at coordinate 436,250,226 of NC_141685.1, read as the reverse complement.
TGACACTAGAGTGGCTCCCCCTGAAATACTTTATGAAATTGTTCTTATGATTGAAGGTGACATAGAACGTACCATAAAAGGGATTTTTTGGGAAAATCTAACCACTACCTATGATATTTTGTTGGTGGAGGTAGACTGGACACCACCCTTTGTCTTAGCTGCGCCCCAAGAGGAGGAGGTAATCCTCCCGAGTTTCGCGCACACAGTGCAGAAAGAGCAGGCACTGCATTTTGCAGAAGATTGGACTAAGGCGCTTTGTACCGCACTCACTGTGGATAGGACAAATTTTCTCCTCAACATGAGATTCCTTTGCGGTCAATGCCACAGCCGAAACCCCAATACCTCAATACGGCGAGAAGCAAAAGCTTCCGTTGCGGAAATCCTTGAATAATTGGAATATCAAGGTGTGCTTGAAACGTCTGTGTCTCCGATGAATAACCCTCTTTTTACCGTGACCAAGCTAGATGACTTGTACCGTTTGGTATTGGATTACCACCACTTAAACTCACATTGTCGTACGTGCGCAGTGCAGAATACTCACTGTTCTACTCTTGTGGACAGTCTTGTGCGCAAGCGGTTTAAAACAACACTTGACATATCCAATGTTTTTTTGCCCATAATCTGTCCCCTCTTAGTAGTCAATGGACAGGTTTTACCAGTGGTGGCAAACAATGCCATTTTCACCATTTGGCTATGGGCTAGAAGAACAGCCCAGGCGTCTTTGCCGCCTGCGTTGTCTCTCTCTTGAAGGGGCTCGACGTAGATGCATGTTCATATGTGGATGACATCTATCTCACAGATGACTAATTATGGCCGCATCTGTGCCATGTGGACCGCATAATTCGAAATTTTTCAGATTGTAGCTGCAAATTTAACTTTGCAAAATCACACATTGCAGAGTACTCAGTGTTGTTTCTGGGCTACGAGCTCAACAATGAAGGTCGAGGTTTGACTCCTCACTTTCTAGAGAAATGCACACTTTTGGACTCTCTCACAACACTGAAGAAATTACAATCTTTACTGGGCTTTTCGAATTTCGTGTGTACCTATATTCCCAAATATGCCCAGCGTATCAAGCCTCTTTACGCCTTGATACAACCTTCTTTCTCCAAATCTTGCTGGCTGCCTGAAAATTCAGCCATCTTGCAATCTTTTCAGGCTGATCTTCTAGAATCTAAATACTTGTTGACCCGTGATAACCACACCCATTTGGTGATAAGAATCGTACCAGGGGCGGTGGTTTTCACTTACCTCACTTTTAATGAATGTGACACAGTCCCTATCGCTTACAAGTCACACTTGTACACTTCGGCTGAATTGCGGTTTTCCACTGTGGAAAAGGTTTTGACAGCAGTGCAGATGGCAATTCTTAAGAAACGTGCACTGTCGCAGGGAAAGCGCGTTTTGGTTGCTACTCTGTATCTTGCCTTAGAGGCAGTAACAAAACCCAGTATACCAAATTCAAAAACTTTGCACCACTGGTGGATACAATTGGCCACTGCCTTGACATCTCCAGATGTCAGGTTAATTTTTGATTCCTCTCTGCCGACTCAAGAGTTCTTACAGTATGAATTTGTACATCCTGCTCCTCTCACGTTGCACCCACTTGAGGATTTCCGTTGTATCATTTACACTGACGGAAGCGCTTAAGCAGCTACGGATTCAAAGCATGCATATTATTTGGCCTGCGCAATTGTGGTTGGTACTATGGTGGATGGTGAATTCAAGTCCGATGTCGTGCATACACAGACATTAGGGGACTGTACCGCCCAATTGGCAGAGCTTCGTGCTCTGATACTTGCATTGGAGTACGCCAATCCCAGTGTGACTACTCTTATTATAAGTGACTCTTACTACTGTGTTCAATCATAAAATGACAATCTACCCTTTTGGACTCAAAATTATTATCGTGACTCCAAGGGTCGCACAATAAAACAAAAAATGATCTGGGTTTGAGTGGCTGAACTTAAAGAGCCACTGCCACTCGTGTTTGTAATTCATACTCTGGGTCACCAGTGTGTCGGAGTTCACGCTGTTGCCAAATGTCTTGCGGATGAAGTCGCTAAGACCGCAGTTGCAGAATACTCAGTAGCAGCAGTTACACGTTCCAAAAGTAAGATTGATGATGACATCTTGGCAGCTATTGCCACAACAGAGAAGGGAGGTAATTAACCTAGAGGTTTCCCTTCTAAATACTCTTATCATTTAAGCCCTGATACAGTTCCTTATGTGAGAATTAACGACGTTGGTAACAGGTTGATACCCAACGCGGACTGCAGACAGACATTGATTACAGAGGCCCACGCTGGGATGGCCTCATCGCATGCCGGCGTGTCAGCTACTGTATCTCTTCTACAGCAATTATATTGGTGGCGGGGTTTGTACAAACAGACGTGTGATGATGTCCTTCAATGTGGCATTTGTCAGCAAATTAAACCTTCCACTGCTGCACCCCAAACTCAGTTGTACATATCTAATAAACCACTTGCGTGTGTTTATTTGGATCACTGCGGTCCTTTCTCATCTGATACTGCATATAAGTACATCTTAGTAGCAGTTGATTCATGCACACGCTTTGTGTGGTTATGGCCGCAACGCAGTGCTGACTCCAGAACTGTTGTAAGGGATTTGCGTGTCTTTGTGGGAATTTTTGTGTGTGGTACCTTCCATTCGGACCAGGGTCCAGCAGTTGCCTCTAAGGCATACAAGGATGCCATGAGTTCTTTGGGGGTCCAGGTCAAATTTTCATCTCCATACCGGCCTGATGGTAATAGTGTTGTGGATCGAATGAACCGTGACTTAAAGCAATCCTTGACAGCTAAGGTTTTAGGTACTGGCCGTGACTGGCTATCCCACCTCAATAGGTGCACTAAATAATCTCCCTAGAAGGTCTCTGGGTGGGCGGACCCCATACGAAATTCTCTTTGGCATCAAAATGTTTATTCCGGACCTTGAGGGTCTAGACATGATGGCGGCCGCCACATCCTTTGACGTAGATGAACATTCTAATGTTTTACAGAAGCTACAAAAGACCAGAGACAGTCTTGCAAAGGAACATTTGCCCTCCACATCTGATGCTGTGTTGCAGATTCCGGTAGTCGGCTGGCTAACCAAAATTGGAGAACTGGTCCGAGAGAAGATTGAGCTACAGTTCCCGTGCTTGGCGTGCAGGGTACAAGAACAGTAATTTTACCTCCTCTTCCTGGGTGAGAGGGAAACAGGTACATCTCCATTGACAATGTCAAACTACACAGGTTGGCCGATTCTTCATATTATGACACCTGCGGTTTCGTGTCCAGCAATGGTGCGACACTTTTTTGGTCCCAGGTCCTGCCATCGGGCCTGATATTGCCATTGAAATTAATACAGTTGTGAATCCTTTATTGAATTCAACTGCTGGTGATCCTCTTAATGATACTGAATATACTTACCCCACTGACTTTTCTATGCCTGATTTGGAGACCCATGTGGCTAATTAATCACGTTTTTAATTTGACCCTGGCTCTACCGCATCAAAGACCCTTCAAAAGTTTAGATTTTTGCTACCTGATTTAAAAACATTTTTTGATTCCCCCTTGGACTTACATTTGGCTGGTGCTTTTTTCAATTTTTTTTTCATGTCCATCGGATTTGTGGTGTATTTGTTTCGTTTTGTGAATGGACACGTTCAAGAAAGAACTTCAATTAGACTAATTGATGGAACTTTGTCCCCCCACTCCTCTTCGCACATCATGAAGTGGGACCAGACTGTTGTGAATGTAACTGCTTGGCCTGTTTTAGATAGGATTGTATGGGATGCTGTAAACTTCCAGATTCATGGGTCCACAGAGTTTATTAATGTTCCCAATGTACTCCGTGTTTCTATGGGGGAAGTGGTTAAACAAAATATTCGCTCTGATGATTGGGACGTCCAAGTAATAGAGGCTCTATTTTCTGATTTGGAATATTATGCTGCTTTGATGCTGAAGATTTGTATCTAGATTCTGCTAACTATGGTGATTTATTCTGTTACCAGCATTTTGGCAATCCCTTTCTGCATAAGACAAATACATTTAGAAATGTGGTTAACTACACACAGTGGGAACATTGTCCTGCACGTGTTGAAGGCAGCTCTAAAACTCTTTTGAAAAGCTTTCTTATTTTACTGATTTTGATCAATCAAACCCTGACTGAGAAGTCCTCTTCCAAGGTTAGACTTACCCACACAAAATTACTGTATTCAAAGTCCTTTATTGACAAGTTGGCTGTTGAGGGCTATGAGCTGTGGAAAGATCTTAAATCTGTTTGGGGTTCTAAAAGTTGGCAAATGCAAGGCACAGAGGCTTTGCATCGTACATGTCTCATCTCGAACCATATGTTGTTTCTGAATGCTCCTATTTCACAAACCACCTGCTTTGGATTGGCTACTTCTAAAAAATGTGATGCTCCTTCATTTCCTGATTTGGGTGACTATCCCCTTTGGAATATTTACTCCAGTACTTCCCTTAGTGATTTACAGGCCTAGTTGAAAAATTCCTCTTTTAATGTTTCCAGCATTAATCCTGAAGGTTGGTTGCTATGGCAAAAAAGTGCAGATTCCAGCCAACACCGTTTTCTGGGTCTCACCCCTGCCTATACAGAGGTTAGAGTTGATCCCCGTTTTCAGAGTCAACATTCGGTCACCACCTACTCTTTAGGCAAATTGTGTCAGAGTTAGCTCAAACACTCTACCTTGGCGTCAGTTAAATCACATTTGTCTAAACTGACTGACGCCATTGATTTGAAGGATTTTGTGAAAGGTCCTGCAGCAGGCAGATCGAAAAGATGGATATATGCTGCTTACAACGCGGTTTGGAAACTGTCCCAGATTGAAGCTGATTCTAGGCTCAGAGCTATAGATCAGGCCAATTTAGAAAAAGTGCTTGCCGTTGTAGACAATAGCATTAACACCCTTTCTTCCTGTATTTACACATTAGATAATATTGTTTCATCTGTTGTTGATATTGTACAAGACGATGTGGCAGTTTTGTACGATGGACAAAATTAATTGGGTTTTATTATGCAGTTTGCTTGGACTCTTCAAACGTTAACATCTGGGAAGGTGACTTGGGATTACATGAACACGACTTTGTTGTTTTTGCCTTTTATTTTGACTGTTAAACAACAATTTATGTCAATGAAGGATGCCACGTTTTGACTGCTACATATCGAAAAGTTAGAACCATTACCATTTTCTGTGGCCGAAACAAATTCAGCAGTGTGGCTTATCCATGGGCTAATAACTCTACCTTTCCCTCTGTTCAAATTTAAATCATGCATGAAACACTATGCCATAGGTAGATTTGAACCTTTAGGTGGTGCTTATCTTCATGAAGTCTGGAGTCTCCCATTTACATATAGGTGCTTGAGAGAAGGAAAATAAGTTTATTTAAAAGGTGAAGACTGCACATCCACACCAGATCACTCATTAGTCTGTAGAAATCTACAATTGCACGGTTCTTGTAATGTGATGGCACCTAATCTTGTGTGTGTTTTGAAAGGCACCCCCAACCCGGCTATTACACCAACGTTCACGTTGCTTGCAATTGGTAGGTATTTGTTATTACATAATGAAGATTGCTGTGATATGCTTGCTGGTATTCCGTATATCGTTACAGTTTCCCAACGTGGCGTTTGCTGTAAGAATGTCCTATTTCCTCCTCCACATGGGAGGCTCAATGTTTCCACCTGGCCTTCTATCCTGACCTTGAAAGCAGAGTCCCAGAAGGAAGTCGCCCTTACCTTTGTGCATGAAATATTTGTCCTTCACTTTGCAAACACATGTACTGAGGTACATGCCCTATTAAATACAGGCCTGCCCCTGCATTTCGGTGCTTTGGTTCATACAATCTTCAATGCCTCGTCCACCACAGGCCTAGCATACTTTTTTAAAGTTATAAGTTCTGGCCTTGTAACCTCGTTCCAAGTTATATTTGGTGTGATCTCAGCACTTTTACATTCGATTTTTTCGAGTGTCTTCAGCAGTTTCCCGTGAATTCTTGCTTTGGGAGCGGGCGTACAGCTGTTAATTTGTTTACTCCAGAATGGATGCACATTCTGTGCCCCACTACGATCCACCGCGGCTGCCTTAGCTCCGTAACCGGATGCTTGAATACTATGGATTGCTACCTCTGGCGCCTCTGAGTGTGGCGTATTGTTTATCTTTCCGGTTCTCATATTTTACTTGCGTGCAGCCTGTTTTCCAATGCCTGGATTGTGGATTTGAATGGGCCCTGGATTTGTGTCTCTGCAACACGGTGTCTCCTGACCTGGATTTTGATCTACTAATGAGTCCCTTAGTTGCTCATGAAATAGATTGTTCTGGTTTCGGGATTATGGCCTGCGCAGCGGCTCATGAGGTCCTGGGCAATTGGAACATATGGACTGCGGCCCATGACTTTCTGGCGCACAGTTATATTGAAGAAAGCCTGAGTTGTCCTCTGATGGTGCTAGAGGCTCCGGCTATTGAAGAACATGTATGTTCACGGATGATAACACTTACTTCTTGTTGGAGGCGGTTGAGACATACAGTGCCTATACGCTGTTGGATTGAAGTGAGATTTTTTTCTGTTTCATTAACACGTACTGAACTCGTTAACTTTTTTCAATGATATATTAATATTTTCTAATTTTTGGGGGGAGATCTTGTTCATACCATGGCCACTCATGAATGTTTTAATAAATTGTTTATTTTTTAATTCGGATTCTTGCTTCCAATTATCAAGTTAGGCAAAATTTCTGAACTTTGTAATGGGGTCCCCCAAACAAGACTAAGAGACCTCTTTAGTTTATAATACATAATTCCTATATAGGGAGGGTGTTAAAACTGGGCGCTGTATGTCCTGTTTTCACCATCATTGTAATATGATTTCTCCTTTTGAATTTTATGGAATTGTAATAATGCTGACCATATTATTTTTAATCATATGTCTGCTTATGTTGGCTAAGATACTGCACCTGAGATCATGTCGTTAAAATAAATATGTTAACCTTACCCTGTCTCTTCTTTACGACTGTTGTGGACTGGTATGAGAGTATAACGAAAAAGTGTTTTTACTTCCCACCATTCCTGAGTTTGTACTAAGTTGCATGTTCTAGGTTGTCTAATCATTGGTTACTTTGCTATAGGACAAAGAGCTAATGTGACACTGATGCTAGCTGGTTGGGGTTTTTCTAGGTGCTGAGGTGAGTTTCTGGTACACCACAATTCATGATGTCCTAGGTCTCTGTGCACAGTTCTGTTAATGTGAAGGATCCTTGCAACAAGTGAAGAGTCAACATGGCACACATTCCTGTGTACCATGTCTGCAACCCACTGCCTATGGTATCTTTTTTTTTTAAAGAGTTTTATATAGTGCAAACTTGACCCGAATCGGGTATCAGAGCACTTTACATAGCAGCAGTTACGTTACATGAGGACACACATTCATTTTTGTTAGGTACTGGGAGATTAAGTGATTTGCCCAGAATCACAGGATGTTTTTGGCGTCATTACCAAGACTCAAACCCAGTTCCCCAGGTCCAAGATCGAGCGCCCTAGCCTAGCTGGGTGTACAATACCACTGGTGAGGGTACAGCTGCATGAAAACTGTACCCCTAAAGTATCTAAGTCCATTTTAAGACATTGTAAGTGCATTAAAGCCATGAAGAGTATATGGTCTGGGAGTTTGTCATTATGAACTCCACTGCCCCATACTGGCATTACTGAATACTTTGAAGTTTTAGTAGCACACTTCTCACCATAAAAAAGCCACACTGATGCCAGTGTGGGATTTATTATACAGTGCACTCAGAGGGCATCTTAGAGATGCCTCCTGAAAAACGACCACCCTCTGGTGGGTTCCTTGTCTGGTACACACCGGCCTGCCACCATGAGACATTTTTCTGGACCTCTGGGGTGGGAGCCTTTGCTTCCAGAGCCTAGAAACAAAGCCTTTCCTGGGCGGAGGTGGTCACAACTCCCCCAGGCCAGGAATAGCCATCTGTGACAGGGGAGCTTTAAAGGCCATGCTGGCTTTGTAACTCGACCGCAGCCTCTCCTGCTATCAGGAGCAGGCCCCCGTACTGTCTCCCGTCTTTTTCGGCACCAAGACAGACGGTAAAAATTAGCACAGCCCAGAAGGTGTGCCAACCTCTGCCAATCCCACGGCTCAGGTAGAGGAGGCGAGGTGAAGCCTACTCTTCAGTGCTTGCCATATTGCAGATGGCAGGCACTCTCCGATCAGGATTAGGGATTGTGCCCACTCTCCCAGGTGGGGTGAACACACCAAGGGTATAGTCAGCCCAAGGTCAGTAGCCCATTGGCTACTGACCTTGAGACCCCTAAAATGTCCCCTAAATTCAGTATTTAGGGGGCAGCCCTGAACCAAGAAGATAGATCCCCACAACCTAAGAAGAAGGACGAAAGAAGATGCCCAGCAGAGGAGACTGCAGAGAAGAACTGACTTGGCCCCAGCCCTACCGGCCGGTCTGCAGTTTCCAGAGATCCTGCACCAAAAGTCACCTTGTCCTGCAGCCAGTGACCTCCAGAAGCCTTAGGAGGACTAACTGCCTTCAACAAAGACTGGATCTCCTGTGAACAGCAGCTCTGTTCAAATGAAATTCCCAAGACAGGGTCTGAGCCTGCTGAGGACAAAGAAACCTGACACCTGGAACCACCACTGCACCCAATGCCTACGTCCTGAATCTGGGTTGTCCACCAGTCCGAGTGAGGTCCCCCAGCACTTCAGAGTCTGGGTCCACTGTGGGTTGACCTCCCCAGGACTCCCCGATGTTGCCTGCAGCCACTGCACGGATACCCCCCCAACCGCAAGGGGCCCGGTAAGGTGAAATCTGACCTCAAAAGGCACCCCTGCATCCAGCCACCCTGTACCCCTGAGAAGAGAACCTGAGGTGCACCTACGTCCCTGAGCCCTCCAACTTAACTGCCCAGCTGTTGGTTCCTCCCGGAAGTCTTCCTGGACCGAGCTTGCAGCCAAAAACAGCAATCCCCATTGAAAACAACAGGGCACCAGATGCCAAAACAGCACCCTGCACCCGGCCACCCATGTGCCACTGTGGGTACACCTTTTATGGTAACTCACACCCCTCTTTACCCTGAGCCTAACACTAGGAGCTTTGCTCCCACAACCTTGTGGTCCGCTTGTGAGCAGCCACCAAACTGAGGCTCCCTATTCCTCATTGGATAACATTGGGCCTCAGCACTCGGCAAACTGATAACTTCATTTCCTCCCATAGGATTACATTGACTGTTTGTTTGAAATATTGTTCAACTGCATATGTGTAAAAACTGAATTACTTACCTTTTGTCTAGGAAATGTCTCAGTGTGAAATCTAGGCATATCACACTGATTAGAAAAAGTAAATTAAAAAGTAATCTAAAAAGTAACGTGCACAGTAATCTGTAAAGTAACTGAAAAGTCACTTTGAAATGTTTGCTTACCTGTAAATCAACCAACAGCATTTGAACCTGCATTTAACTGTAAATCACTACATAAGTTTTTACTAAGTATTTATTTACTTACCTGCACCATGTCTGGCTTGGTTTCAGAAATAAGATAACAAAATATTTTTTTTATACAAACTAATTGGTCTGAGTTCAGTCTTTGAGTGTGTGACATCATGTATTGCCTAAGTGTTTACCATAAATGTTTAACACTACCCTCTGATAAAGCCTTTCTGCTCACCCACACTACCACAGCTAGCGAGTAAGGTGCTATCTACTTTTACCTCTGTCTACCTTTGGGGTTCCACTGGACTCGGTGCACACTATACCTCATTTTGGTACAGTATATACAGAGCCAGCTTCCTACAGGAGGTCTCTCAAATGGGTGATATAATTTAGGGTGTGGCTTAAAACATTTATGCAGAAATTCTGAGGTCAACTTAAAGTGCTGCCTGGCTGGTATTTCGCTGCTTCTGTTATTGTCTCCACATAAGTAACCTTACACCTACAGCAAGCCAGGACTATTGGCTTTGTCAAAGCTTCTTTGTTGCACACGATAATATACTACATGCATACATACAACTATGGCTTTGTTGTATATAATACCGAAAATGCTTTAGTTCTTTTACAAGAGGTTGTCGTGTAATGGCTACAGCTGCCAACTTTGGAGCTGAGCAAGCAGATTTGAGTCTCAGCGTCAGCTCAACATCCTGTGTTTCTGGGCAAATCACTTAATCGTCCGTGCCTTCCAAAAATAAATAAAGATGTCCTTGTTGGTGCTCATGTAAAGTACTTCAAGTTTAGCAATACAGAACTGCAAAAATATAAAAGTTACATCAAAACAGTGAACTGCTGCAATGTTACGATTTTTTTTTCCTGTCTGAGTGTGAGGGTGAAAATGGAGAGCCCGATAGAGACTTGTCTCTGTGCCTGCTTTTACGAACTGCTGGTGCTGAGCACCAGCAGGACCCAGCACACTTAAAGCCCTGCTATTGTGGCATTAATCAGGGATGGAAGGTGAGGAAATGATGTGCTGATCCTGCAACAAACTTCCAGTCTTATGATTAGGGTTGCTAGATTATTATTTTGTAGTCCCAGACGGTACAACAATAAGCAGTCACCTAACGCCTATTTTCAGCACTTATCTGTGCGTACTTCGAACAGCTAATTAAATAGAAAGCACTTTTAATTGTGTTCTAGAGCTGCCTGAATGATCCATGACTAATAATTAAAGGGAACAAAGACAGAGAAGTCACTTTATAAATGAATACAATCTTTTTTTATTTATAACCCTATTTAGTGTCAAGACATGGTTTTTGCAGGCTCTTTAAACAACACATAGCTGACATTTTTCTTTTGGCTACCCTAAATTATGTTCCTGTTCCTGAAAACCCTTCTCACACTATGGCAGTAAATGTAACATACAATGTAAGGAATAGGTAGAGCGGGGCCCATGGGTTACTGGAACCAGAAGAAAAAACTAAGCCTCTGTAACCAGTTTAAAAAGGTATGTATATATGCAAATGGTCTAGAAAGACCTGTGAAAAATGAGGGTGTGTCAGAGATAAGACTTCAGACACTGCCCAGCTGAGCCAACAGCTGCAGCAGCCCGGGCTAAGACACGCGACAGGGGGGATAGAGCCCAATCAGCCCAATAGGCGTTGTACACCTGGGTAGATCCATAGTTTTATTCTTTTGTATGCAGAAAATGACTTTTTATGACGTTTCACTTACAAGTGTGCGCCATCAATACAAGTTTACTTACTCCGATGAGACCCTAAGAAGTGCAGCGAAGTCACAGTCTCGCAGAGCAGACTTCGCACAGAGCAGCAGTGCCAACTTCCCTCCATATTACCCATGTCCCAAGTGTAGCACAGCAGCAGTAGTGCCCAGCATCATACATGCCCTTGACATGTACACATGGCAGCCGTATTCTAAGCTTTCCACACTCATGGAGCAGAGAGCGACCTTCCTTGCTGGCAGTAGATGTTAAACCAGGATAGGTGAAACACTTTCATATACACCTAGAAGATGGTAACAGGCGCAGCTGTAGTCTAAAATACTAATAGACATATGTACAAATAATTGGCGTAGGGCAGCCCCGCAAGTCATTTTACAGCGCTGCCCTATGCGAATTTGAAAAGGGCATGAATGCACTGTATTTACAAGATAACCTTCAGCCAGCGTTGGCGCACAATTAGCTGCCATGCGCCAAAGCAGGCACCCTTGATCCATGGTGCAAGGGTGTCTGTGTTGTTGGCATGATTGTTTTGTGCAGGAAGGGACACCTTCCTGCATAAAAATAATCATGAGAGGCATCCATCCAGAACACAGCACAGGTGGAAAGAGTAAAAGAACAAGAAGAAATGTTCTCCCCCCAGCTACGCCTTACGGAGGTAAACGGTTTTGGCGCTGCCCCAGGTTTATGGGATATTGTAAATCTGGGGCTGCGTCAAAGTCCATGGGTGTTACTTGGGAACACCCACAGCAACACCCATGGAATGCCTCTTTGATGCAGGGTAAGTCAAGGCAGCGACCCGGGCTGCTTTGCTTTACTCCATATCTACAAGGCCATGAAAAGCCACGCAGGGCGGCTTTACGTGGCCTAGTGGATATGGCAATGCCCAGTGCGCAAACAGAATGTAACACAAAGTGTAAATAAGCCCCTAAGAGGCTTATTTTTTGTGCCGCCAGGGCGTCACTTTTTTTTTGTGCTTGGGTGGGGCAGTCCTCTCAATCATATCTATGAGGCAATGCAAAGCCACCCTGAGTGGCTTTGCATGGCTTTATAGATATGGAGTCAGGCAAGGCAGCACACAGCACTGCCTTGCCTGACTGTGCATCGAAGAGGCTTTCCATGGACACTGCGGTGTGTGGTCCCACACAACACAAATCGATTTTGTTGCGGCCCTTAATCTACAAAATCATGTAAGGCTGGGGCAACGCCAAAACCTAACGCCTCCCAGAGCAGTCGTAACAAGGAGAAATGCTTTCATTATTCCTCGTTTTTTCCTCTTTCCAGGTTACTGCAGAATACAGCACACCTGGAAAGAGGAAAACATCCCCATGGATTGTTTTTGTGCAGAAAGGTGCCAATTCTGCACTAAAACAATCCTGCCAACAACATAGGCACCCTTGCACCATGGTGCAAGGGTGCCAGAGTTGGCGCTGGGCACCAAATTGTGTTCCGGTCCAGCTGAAAGGACTGGAATGCACTGTATCTTGTAACTATAGTGAATTCCCGCCCTTTTCAATTGACATATTGCAAATGAAGCTAGAATCAGCTTATTTACAAGCCCAGTGTGCCACCGGAACGTCACTTTTTATGACATTACGGCGGTGCACTGGGCTTACCATTTCTACGAGGCCATGTAAAGCCACTCTGTGTGGTTTTTCATGGCCTTGTAGATGTGGTGTGAGGCAATGCAGCATAACCGTGGGTGTTACGGTGGGTGTTCCCATGTAGTACCAATGGCATTTGACACATTGCCGGATTTACAACATGCTGTAAACCTGGGGATGCGTCAAAAGCCTACACCTCCCGGGGTATGTAAGGGTTGTTTTATGAAGGAAGGTGTTCCTTCCCAAAACAAAAACAACCTGATTTCAATGCAGACACCCTTTCAACAGGGAGCAAGAGTGCCTGCGTTGGTGCATGGCAGACATTTCTGCGCCAGCGCTGTGAAAGAGAACAGGAATGTGCAGTATCTAGTAAATACGGCGCATTCATGCCCTTTTCTTTTGCATAGGGCACAGTGCTTAATTTGTAAAATATGAAGTGCAGGTGCTGAAATATTTTTCGGAGGCCACACCCACGTTTTCAGGCCCCGCCCACTCTCGACACTGGCTCCACCCACTGTATTAGCCCCACCCACATCTTCAAGTGGCACTGCTAAAAGTCAAATATAATACCTGATCTGAATTTCAGAAAGGGAGCCTTCGTAAGGTTTTGATAGGAGGTTCCCCATTCTGGGACATCCGTGTATTTCAATCAGCAGCACTACTAAGCATTCTGGCCTGTGGCATGTAGGCCCAAGGTGACATGATGGGGCCCCAGGAATGCAGCCTGGCTTCGAGATCAGCATCCAGGCACTCATAAGTTTAATCATCTGTTTCCGTCCAACAGTTGTTTCATAATCATCATAGCCCACCTGAAGCTAGATTTTGAAGCTTGATTCATATATGACAAAAATGGACAACAATCAGTACGTGGCTGCCCACTTGGCGGAGCGGTAACCACAGGTATCACTTTAACCACAAAATATGGATCCCTGCCGCTTCTGGGCACAAACTAGTCTTTATAGCTGCCAAGTTGATGCGTGTTTTTTCTTAGAATTCTGTAGTAGTCCTGGATTGAAACTGGGTTAAATAGAAATACAAGTCCCAGACTTCTAAGAAAAAACCGGGGCCGGACAACCTTGTCACTCATGGAAATTGGATACTTGACACTTCTTAACAAGGTTTAAATTAGAAGTGCAGGCAGGTTCATGAAAAGCCAAGAGTGGTGGAAAGTAACTCTTTGGCAGAGTAAGTAGATAGCCATGCAGTATTGGCAACATTATGCTGGAGAAAATACCAAGTGTGCAAGAGTGTCCAATGTTTTTTCCTTTAATCTATGTATAACTTTGGAGAAAAAAGCGTTAATTTAGTTTTAAATACTCCAATCAAAAATTCACACAAAAGCATGATCTAAATGTAATCGTGACATTGTTTCCTTATATGTACCTTCCACTGTAGCAGTAGCTAGCCTACACCCTAAATGAAAAGCTTCACTAGAAAGGTCCGACTCGCTTTTACAGCCCGGGCCCGCGTTACCTGTTTAGGTGCAACTGCGAGCCCAGGATGCTCTGGTAGTGGTACGCGGGCATTTAAACACCTATGAAGAGGCTAGCAGTAGCACCTAAGCGCCTACCTAGCCCAGAGTTATTTAGGCTGTGGCTGGGCAAATAACAAACAAACACCTACCAGGCAACGGCTGCTTCTCAATTCCTGGAAAGCGAAGAACCAGCACAAACTACTGCAGTTTGTAACAGGGCCCAAGTTCCAACCTTCATTTTGTTACATTCCTTCTCGTTTTAATGCATGATGTAAATGAGAGGTAAGTAACCCTCACAAAATATCATTCTGAGTAGACTTTACAATTGCTCTAATTTTTGAACCAGATATTTATTAAAATAGACTCACTAGACGACTTTGTAAAATGTTATAAAAACATTTCTGGCATTTTAATCGACAGTACTTTGTGTGCTGGGGGCTCTGAGTATTCATAGTTACCATGTTATTCTATTTTTTTTAGTGATATGCGAGTTATTCTATGTTTTGGTACTTTTGGGGGGAAAATTTTTTAATAAAGATTTGCGAAACAAAAAAAAGCAAAACCTCAAGTCCCACAATGGTTATTAACACTCCTTGGAAAAATAAACCGGCAGAAGAATGTACGAAGCAGCAGATGAACTGTCTGAAAAGCCACTGAAAAGGAAATGCAGTCTGCTGGCACATGGCACTCTTCTTCCTGAAACCATTATCGGCCCTAAAGATGGTGAGATTCAGGCGGAGGCTGAGCGCTGGTAGCCCAATTTTGATATGCTTTGTCTTGGAACAGGTGCCGCGCGCGCCGCCGTCAATGCCTGAGGGCTCGGGGTTCCCACTTCCATACTGGTCACACTCACACATGTTTTTTTAATCCTGGCTGGGAGATATCTTAATTAATAACATACCTCTGCGGGGACGGGTAGGTCAAGGTTCCCTATATGTGGTGGAGCATACTTGAGAGAGAGAGGGTCGAGGAGCCCTGAGCTCCCAGTATGTGTATGTGCAGGCATAGTGCATACATAGGCATGGCTCCTGCAAAACATTCGTGGCTCGAGCAGTTGCTCGAAGTTTTCAAAAATAGCTTAAATACTGTTTTGCACTGTTGTTGCTGCTCGAGTGATAGGAAATCGAGCAGACAGATTTTGTTTATCATGTAAAGATTTTTTGCACGAGGTGACGAGGGCAAAAGTGGAGGAATATTATTGTGAGCCATAATTTGAGCATATGATATATATTAAGCGTGCGTATTATATATTTTTTCTATTGTGGCATATATTTTATTGCCAGTTTGCCACCAAGAATCTCATCCCCATCCTTCATCGTCCACCACCACCAGAATAAAACAAAGTGTGGGAGTGGGAGATCATCAGATCACACAGATCAGACTGGCTGACCGACTGGGTCAGCTTGCTAAGCGTAACTTAAAGTTTAGTGCTGCACTGCTGCTGCTGCCTGCTTCTGTACTGTTCTTCTCTGCTTAATTTGTATTTTTTCTTACCGTGCGTTATCGTGGTGGTAGGGCCGGTCGGCAGGCCAGAGGACACTGGACACACACTGAGTGAGTACCCTGCTGCAGCCCAGCCCAGGCCAGCTCTCTCTGCCCAAGTTCCGTCGTCACCGTCGACTGGTCGCCGCCATACTCGTTGGTGGCGGCGGGGGGCCGGGGGCTAAGGCTAACTTATGTGGACTGGTGTGGACGTGGTCTGGTCAATGGGGCCTGACTCGTGGCGTGGGGAGCTGCTGCAGCTTGCCGCCTGTAACTGCGCAGCGCGGTTATGCTGGGGCGTGGGCGTGGCTCATGGCTGCAACTGGTGAGGCAGATCCAAGTGAAAAAAATCTGCGCGCGCTTCCGCGCGCACAGCCCCCCTACTGTGGCCCCAACCCCCATCAGAACCTCCAGAGCAGCTCCAGCCAGCCCCCAGCCCCCAGCCCCCACCAACTTCCGCGACCCGCTCACCCAAAACAGAAACTATCAACAACTACTGCTGTCACGTGGCAGGCCGGCCCAGTCACCATAATGATGAAAAACGAAAGTTAGTTAAGAAACGAAAGTTACGAAGTAAAAAATAAGTAGTGCACACACACACATTATATTTTTTTAATCCTATATTTTATTTATTATTCTGATGATTCAAACACTGACTGATAAATAATCTAATCTCTCTTCGACTTGGCCTTGGGGGCGACGGGCGAGGCTCAGTCAACACAACTTGCAAGTAAGTGTGAAGAAGACTAAGAGAAAACGCCGTCGCCGGCCCGGTTGATTGATGACTCACTGAGTCAGTTTGAAATTGACACAGAGACTTGGGCTCGCCTCGGCGGCCGGGCGGCGGCCGCGGGAACGGGATATCTACATTGACACAGATTGAATGCAGGTCGTCTCGTGGGTCGGACTCGGTACCAGGCAGAATGAACACACACCACACACACTCACGCTGCAGGGCGAGGCGCCGAGGCGAGCCTTTGGCTTGCAGTGCTGCACAGAGACAGACAGAGAGTACAAGAGAAGCAACTGCAAGCGCAGGTGAACAAAAAAAACATCATGGGTGTCGGCGTACGCACAGGCACAGCAGGCACAGCAGATGATTCATAGACATATATTTAAGTGCCGGTGCTAAGCACCGGATAGCACCGGCACAAATTAAGCACTGATAGGGCAGCTCAGCAGGAAATCTTGCGCCGCTGCCCTATGCCAAAATATTGTAAATGAGGCCTCCTGGCCATATCTCCTCGCCTCATACCATATCTGTGAGGCCATGAAAAGTCACGCGGGGTGGCTTTACATGTCCTCATAGATATTGGGAAGCCCAGTGCTTGTAAATAAGCCTCTTATACAACAGCTGCCTTACAGACAGCAGAGGTGAAAGCGTCATTACTGTATCCACTCCATTGGCAATATTGTATCACAGAAGCCTTTGAAACATCTACATGTCTTGTTTCATACACAATTTTAACTGCCTTCCTCAGAATGGATAGAAGGACTGGATAGAACTTGATGAGATTGATAATGGGGGACAGTAATTGTTCTTAATAAGTTGTACTTGTCAAAGGGGATGCAAAGTGTTTTTGTTTGGAAGCATATTGTTTTTAGTTGGCTTGATTAGGTCTTTTTGGTCGAATATTGGAAAGGGTTTATGAGCTAGTCACTTAACAAGCCATTCAATGTCTGCGTGTAGCAGTAAGCTAGCATAAACATGTGGCATATTTGGCATACGTTCCATGTGAACCATTGCTTGTGTTATGAGTATAGCCTAGGAATCCTGGTATTTGGTGTAAACTGAATTTATTGTAGGTGAAAACTGAGGCAACCCACCACAGCTGGGTCCAACCATCCGCTGAATATGAGTAGAATATATACAAATAAACTGCATGCCAGGCCCTGTGATGTCAATCTCGTGAAAATGGCACGTGGAGCATTACACTAGGCTACAGCTCGCGCCACAACAGCATGTCATCTATGAAAATCTAAATCTCACTGATTTAGTGAAAGCTCCGACTCTGGTGAAAAGTAGGCAACATTTTTCTAAAACTGGTCAAATAGGACATCCAGTGAGATATAAGTTTGGCTTCAGTGGCAAAGTGATAGAAAAGGATATTTTAACAGTAAATTGATTTGATTTGACAGTGGTGTCTACTACTGCTGTACTATCACGTATAAAAAACGTCCACAATCTGTTCATTGCATTATACTAGTAATTTCAAAAAAGCTAAAAATTGACCAAGTCTAACTGACACATCTACAAAAAAATAATTCTACTAAAAGTTTCTTTACAGTTCAATTGGACATGATATTAAATGAAATAGAAATTTTATTTGACAGTCTGTTGACAGCGCTGCCTATGTGCTTTCCTGCGGGTGCTTTTTTTTTAGTTCATTTAGAACCAGGATACCTTTCTAAGGATGTGTCGCTCTTTACCAGTCTGGTAGGGTAACATAGCCTAACGTTTTAAAGTCTTCCCATGCAAGGGTAAAACGTTGTGCAATCCAGCGAGATACAAGTAGTAATACATTTGGGGGCATATTCTCAAGGAGCTATTGCCGTGTTATCGGTACTTTATCGCAGCCAAAGTCGCGATAAAGTTATAACTCCATTCACAAGCTGGTGCTAACAGCCCATAGCACCAGTATACCCCCGATTTCAGCCGCAAAAAACATTGCTGCAAACGCAGAGTAGGCGTTCCCGTGCAAAAAGCTGTGACAACCTCATTCTGCAACATTCTCAACGACCTGCCAGGTCAGCAATACAACCACAAAACTTGCAATAAGGTGCGTTAGAACCTTATTGCCTGCTCTGTCCTGGTGCAAAGTCGGA
The DNA here is from genome assembly GCF_964263255.1 of Lissotriton vulgaris. Taxonomy (NCBI): domain Eukaryota; kingdom Metazoa; phylum Chordata; class Amphibia; order Caudata; family Salamandridae; genus Lissotriton; species Lissotriton vulgaris. The sequence continues at coordinate 436,231,639 of NC_141685.1, read as the reverse complement.
TCACAGCCTGCACCACAAAAGGGAGCCCAGCCACAGCCACATCTGAAGGGCAACAGATGCCATGGAGCCACTGATCATGCAGCTCGGAGCCCCAACAGGACCACAACACCCACCACCACCACCCCCAGGAACCTCACAGGCACCCTTCTCCTCCCCCAGGCAAAGACATGCCACATCAACTACACTGAATCATGTATCAAATAACCTGTCTGATGTCACACAATCACATCTGGTGACATGCAAGTGTCATCACAAAAATGAGCATCACACAATCACCTTCAAATAAACAAATTAAACTTTATTCAAATAAACACAGAACAGAATAGAAGACACATGGCGGCTCCCCTCGTTACAATCCGTAGGACACAGCCTGCAAGACAAAAATCATGATGAGAAGGTGTGTCCTGCTCACATCAAGGGACAGAGAGAGAGAGCGAAGGAAAGAGAGAGAAAGAGAGAGAGAAAGAGAGAGTGATAGACGGACAGACCGGGGGGAGAGAGTGATAGACTGACAGAGCGGGGGAGAGAGTGATAGTCGAACAGATCGGGGAACAGAGTGATAGACGGACAGAGAGGAGGAGAGAGACAGAGAGAAAAGAAGAGAGGGACATGGAGAGAGAGTGCCGACACTGCACACCCAGGCCACACTGTTCACCTGCTGCCACAGGTGTGTATCCAATCACATGCCGGTATGTAGTGCAGTTCACCAGGTCCCACATCTGAGACATCCATCATCTGACACAGAGTCCAAATAAGAGAATGGCAATTTACATACAATTGCACATGACATCACCGCCTGTCTGCCCAAGCGCACCCAGGCAGCTGCTCCCGCCACCCAGAGGTGCATGCCCGCCCCAGTGCACCCAGGCACCTGCATCACAGCCCCTCCCACCACCCAGTGGTGCATGCCCGCCCCTGCGCATCCAGGATCAATGCTCACCTTCCGCCACCGGCATGCAGAAAAGAGGGCCCACCCCGTGCAGCTGCAAGCCCCAAACTTGAGGCCCGTGGACAGGGCACCCTCCACACCATGCAGCCCTGCTCCGCATGCCACCAGGTCTCACATTTGGTGCTGGGTCTTGATTTTGCAATGGCAGAGGACATACCAGTGCATAGGGCATCAAAACAGGCTGCACACCTGCTCAGCCCTTGAGGTGCCACTAACTCCGTGACCCACAAGGCCACGCCACATGGCGGTAGGCCCCCGATGGCTCAGGCCTACACTGCAGTCCATCAGGGCACACAAAACCTGAGCTGTCTGGACCGCCGGGACAGGGCATCATCGCCGGCTGCACACTTGCTCAGCACATACGGTGCCCCTACCTCAGTGCACCGAAAGCCACCGGCTGGTGGTGGTGTGCCTGTGCCAGCCGCAGTGCATCTGGTGTCACAAAGTCTGATCCCCAAAAGTCATGGACCCTGGATGATTGGGTATCGTGGTGCGGACGCCATCATGTCACCTCCGGGCCAGCAGAATATGATGTCGCAGGCCCCTGGGTACATATGCGCACCAATACACCCCGAGAGAGGTCGGAAATGGCATCGAGCACGTGCATGGCCTTTTTATTACCCGAGTCACATGTCCTGTGACGCGTGTGCTGGATGGGTGTGGTATGGGTGTACACCAGCCGTGAGGGACTGGCTGTGGCATGCTGACAACAAGACATGTGATTAGAAGATCACTACAGGGAAGTCCTGGCACATGTAGCATTTTCATCCCCACTGTGAGCGTAAGCGTAGTGGGCTGGCCTGGGGTATGCCAGTCCAGCGTAAGGGTTTGTACAAAGACCCCAGGACTCTGGGCTTGGTTCCGTACAGGGCTTCACAAGGAAGTAACAAATGCGTGTGCCGCTGTTGTGGCATCGACGCCACCCGGACAACATTCACCAATGTGTCACCCTGTGACCCAAGTCCAAAGACATGAGCCACATTGACGTAAGAGGAATTCACTGACCCTACATTCATCCATACTACCACACTTGACAGACCATAGACACAACACATCTGTGTGATTCAGAATGTTTCATGCACATTCAGAGGAATGTTGCATCTGGGGCAGTACAGGGCCATGCAAACCCCACTTTACATTGTTGGCCCGTGGAGGGCCAGTCAGAGTCCTTCAGGGAATGACAAGTCCAAAGGAAGAGGAAGTGTTCAGTCCGCAGTCTGATTGCTGTGTCATTGGCGATCACACCGTATATGGCAGTCCATGTTGAGGTCCAAGGTGAGTGTCGCAAGGTGCATCGGGTGACAGTGGAAGGTGATGATGCAGAGGGCAGTACCAAGCTGAAACTGGCCACATTCCGGAGATGAATGCTACTGCATCCTTCTTACTACGAAGGAGGTTTCATCCGCATCTTCGTCCTCTGCTGTTCCATGTGCCTCACGTGTGGGCAGTGGTGTTCTGTCTCCAGCACTCTGTGGCAGTGACACCTCAGGGGCCGGAGGTGGAATGTCTGCCGCATTGTGTGGCACTGACACTTCAGGGGGCGGAGAGGTGGATGTAGTGGTAGAAGCAGCATGCATCAGCACCAGGCCATGAGGATGGTTTTGAGGTCATTGAGGAACCCAGCTACCACTCGTTAGTGTGCAGCTGTGGCGGATGCTCTTTCCGCATTGGCATGCTCCATGGTCTCTATTAGCCTCCGCATGTGTGCCAACTCCCGGCTGACATCGCTGGAGCCACTCTGACTGGACAGTTGTTCTAGTCTCTGAGTCTGGTCTCCGGCGATGTCAGCCATGGTCCATTGGAGAGCATGGAGCGGACTCTGGTTGTCCGTTAGGGACTGAGAGAGGTCCCTGATGGGACTTAGACATCCACGCATGGCATCTATCTTGTCTGCTGTGCGGTCGAAGCCCTTCCGCACCTGTTCAGCCAGCTGCTACTGGCACCCCAACACACGGCATTGGAAGGCCATGTGTTCTTCGTGGGGTTCCTGGGAGGTAGCCGTGGTGGTGGGTGCTGCATGATGTGTGGTCTGTGCAGGGGGTGGGGTGTCCTTGTTGCAGCTGGGCTGCCCTGCTCCTGGAGGTGTGTTGCAGAGCCATGCAATGAACTCTTGGAGACCGTCGGACTCGAATCTGTGGAGGTCCTCTTCGTCATCAGAGAAGAGAGACTCTGGCCGCTCTGCAGGAGGTGTTGATTCTCCCTCTGCAATGTGAAGGGGAGATGCAGTTTAACATTGTGTTCACATGTATGTTGTTGCATTGTACAGGTTTCCATACAGACTGCATGACTGTGTACATCGTGGCTGTTTGGGAGGAGCTGCCTATTTGATGGGAGACAGTGGACATTTCGACAACAGACGTGTGTGTGTTTGTACTTGTACAATATCAACTCACATTTACCTGCAATGCCGCTTGTGATTGGCCAGTGTCTACACCCAGTCAGCACCAGTTGTGTCCTGTGTTCTGTTGTAGACGTGTTGCGGTTTGTGCCACATTGTTGTCAGTGTTGATGTGCACTGCCTGTTATGTGTGTGTGCTGCATTTTGGGAAAGTCGCCCCTGCACCTCTGAGTTTGATGCTCCTTCTCTATTTCATGCGATGTGCCTTTGAGTTCCCTGCTTATGCAGTGCTAAGATGTTGCATACTTGGGTACATTGGTCTCTTGGTGGGAGTTGGGGGTCTGGGCATGGTTTGTCCGCAGACTCACCCTGGTGCTGTTGTGTTTGGTCATGTTAAGCAGTGTCTGGTTCCACAATTCCTGCCACCGTCTCCCCAATGATGACTGTGGACACCATTTCCTCCATATCATCCAGCTCCTATTGTGGTGCAGGACTGCCACCTCCAGTCTGCATTGTTGCCTTCCGGTTGTATGCGAGTTTCAGCTTGGTTTCGTGCTTGACGTCATTCCAGCGCCTCTTGACCTCTGCCATTGTCCTCTTCAGCACTCCCACTGCATTCCACTTGTCCACGATGGACTGCCATATTCCATTTTTGGTTGCCAATGACACAGTGAAAGTGATGAACAGTTGTTGATGGTGTTCTACCACCTCCGTTATCAGGATCCTGTTTTCCTGCGGACTGAACCGCTACTTCCTACTTTTCTTCTCCTTGGCCTTCCCTGACCCTGAGGTCCAAGGCTGTTCCTCCTAGGGGCTTGGGGGGTTTGGTTCTCCTCCGTACTTGCTCTGGCACCATCCTTTGTGCTTCACTGTTGTTTGGCATTTGTTTGTCTGTTTTTTTCTACTTTTATGTTGATTTTTCCAGCTTGACGCATGTGAATTGCAGACCTGTAGCTGGTTTTTGCAGATTTTTTTTACAGCGATTGGCCTCATTGCAGGATTTTTTGCATTTGCATTTTGCATGTTTGTGGCACTCCGTTGCTTTTAATGTGGACAATTGACGTGTTATCTGATGACTATCGCATGGTACCGGCGTGTTGGGAATGCTTTGTTAACATGGCGTAATTTTCCCCCAATAGACTGCGAAGTTGGGAGTTGTGTTAAGTCACTTTTGCGATGGTTATCACACGTTCTTGAGAATAAGGCCCCCCGAAGTTTTAAGTTAAATAGATTTTCATCCATTATCCCTGATCAATAACACTAGAGTGGGGGTAGAGAAATTAGCATGAATGCCTAAACAGGAGTTAGATTTTTACATTTTATAATCCTAACTGACTCAGGGAACATGGTAGAAATTCGAGTTTAGTATGCCTGAACTCAGAATGATAAAATACATATTTTAACGAAGTTGGTTTTAACATTCTGTGTTTGAAAATACCACTTTTAGAAAGTATGCATTTTCTTGTCTAACTATCCAGGCCTGCCACTGCTAGGTTGTGTATTCCTTGTCTGGAGTTTGAGTTGCAGGGCTGGGGGATTCCATGAGACAGGGTGAGCCCGCCCAGTGGTGAATAGAGAGATCTGCATCTGGATGGGAGGGAGGAGTTGCAACTGGGACCTGAATAGGACTGTGCCTGCCCCCCACAGTGCTGGCTCCACCCCCTGTGGTCCGTCTAATGTCTCTGCCATGCACTGTGAAAGGAGAGAAGAAATAATGTCAACAGAGTGCTCCAGGGCTGTGCTTTCCCTCCACAATGCTGGTTCCACCTCCTGTGGGGCGTCTGATGTTTCTGCCCTGCACTGTGAAAGGAAAGAAGGAGTCATGTAAACAGAGTGCTCCAGAACTGGTTTGGACTAGGCAAAGGCCCCTCTGCCCTCAGAGGACAAAGGATTTTGGGGTATAAATATTGGGACCTTGATCCCAAGAAATTAGATCACTTTTGGACAAACAAGAAGAAACCTTTGCTGAGGAGATGAACCTGAAGAAACTGAGGAGAAACTATCCCTAAGCTGAAGTGCTGGTGGGGGATTAGCCTGCAGTGGTTCCCTGACTACCAAAGAAAGGAGAAAGGAACTTTGTGTGTACTTTCATCAACTTCTGTAAGGATCTCCAAGGGCTTGAAACAGAGCTTGCCTCCCACTGAAGTCTCAGGGACAACAGACTTCACCACCAGAAGCATGTCGCAGAACTGCTCCTGCCGCTTCACAACACGAAGCCCCTCGCAACGCCGGGGGAGAGGATCCACGTCGCAGCAGACGCCGCCGTCGCATCAAGGAGAAAGCGCCATGTTTATTTCTTTGCACTGGATCTTTGCCGCATTTCCATCGTTGCAACACTTTTGTTGCCCTGGGACAACAGACTTCACCCACCAGCTCCTCAAGAGTTCTTCTGAAGTGCCTGCAGTTGTGTTGGACTTTTTGGGGACTTGCGTGTCACAAGGAGCTGGAAGTGCGACTCAAGATCAAGAAGCATGTCGCAGAACTGCTGCTGCCGCTTCACAACACAAAGCGCCTCGCATCGCCGGAGGAGAGGATCGACGTCGCAGCAGACGCCGCCGCATCACCGGGAAGTGTGTCGCAGGAGTAGAGGATCGACGTCTCATCAGCCGCCGCAGCATCTCCGAGAAACATGTCGCAGGGCCTGCTGCGGTTCATCACCAGAGAAGAGGATCGATGTCGCAGCAGGTGCCGCCGCATCACCGGGAAGAGTGTTGCAGGGCCTGTCGTGGCTCGCATCGCCGTGGAGGCAACTCACATCGCGAGGAGAGAGGATCAACGTCGCAGCAGACGCCGCCATATCACTGGGAAGCGTGTCGCAGGGCCTGTCACGGCTCGCATAGTGTCAAGCACCTCACATCGCCGGGGGAGAGGATCCACGTCTTAGCAGATGCCGCCACAGCACCGGGAAGCGTGTCACATCAAGGAGAAAGTGCCATTTTTATTTCTTTGCACCGGATCTTTGCCACATTTCCATCGTTGCAAAACTTTCGTTGCCCTGCATGTCGCATCTTAAGGTACATTGACTTATAGTTTCGCATTTTAAGAGCTAATGAGAACTAAGCTAAAACTACCATTTTAAGTACAGTATTGTGGATTTTTGTTATTTGTGGTCTTGTGATAAGTCTATATAAAGAATACTTATTTTTGATATAAAACCTGTGCGGTGTCCATCTGTAGTGTTGTCACTTGATTACTGTATGTGTTCACAAATGCTTTACACACTCCCTCTGAGATAAGCCTTTCTTCTCGTGCCAAGCTACCAAGGAGGTGAGCAAGGGTTATTTTAGGAGTGTACCCCCTTACCCTGACTAGAGGCAATGCATGCATCATAACGTTTAAGTTACTTACCAAACTCAATATCATAGAGAAGAAGATGATCCCAATGAATCAATGAACTAAAAAATGAAACAAAATTAAATTCAGCACAGCACTTATAGGCCTCAGTAATAATGTACAACTAACTCAACAGAATGATGTGGGGTGACTGACCGGCAGGCAGCGGATAGGATTAATTGCGGGTTGAGTGATGATGAGTCACCGGTTGTTTACGTCTCGCTCGAGTACAAACTGGAGAGACAGACTTCGGGAAAAAGAAACACTCCCTCCCCTTCCTTATCCATACGTTCTCCTCTACACAGCGTCGAGTTCAGCCGTGTTTCATTGCATTGGTTGACTGAACTAAAAAGTTTCAATACGTATTATGTTGACTTGTTGAGGTTAATTAATTGTCAGACGAAGGTATTAAACTCGTTTTAAATAATATTATTTTTTCAAAAACAAGTGTTTTTTTATTTTAAAAACACATATTTTTGCGCTTCAACCGGTATCCGGGATACACGAGAAAGATAGGCTGTACTCGCCATAGACCTACACACGGCTGACTGTGCTGTCTCAACAGAGTTTCCCATACAGTGGCTTCACTAATAATGTTGGAGTTAAATTAACGTGCTGTACTGGGCCATGATATGTAGTATTTCTATTTTTGACTGTGTGATTAAGCTGGGTAGCATGCTTTGATATCCTAAACCAAGACGTAATTTACAGAAAAAAGAAAAAGAATTACACTTCATCATTGTGGATTTGTTATGACCTACCGGTTCGGAATTATCACCGGTTTTAAGATTTATGAAGCAACTTGCCTCGTTATAGCCCAGAAGAAGTCAAGGGTTTAACAACCCACAGACGAAACACGTGTTGGCTGGCTTGTTGAGCAACACCATTAAAGCGAACATTCCAAAAAGACACCAGTGTCTTTATCTTTGACCAACAGCAATTGTGTTGTCCTGTTTTTTATTCACATGCGTGTGCGCAGGACCTGTTGGTATTTAACTCTGAGTAGAGACCAATAACATTGCACAAAATGGGTCATCTAGCAGTGCTGGGATCTTAAAGCTTTTCCAAAGATGGGGTGATGGCAGAGTCGGTGTCATAAGAAAAAGGTTCACTGGTAGAGTAGATGGATGGATATGTGATTGAATTGGTGAATGGATGCATGAGTGAGAGAATGGCTGGATAGATGTTTGATGAATGATTGTTAGGATGGATGAGTGAAATGGTGAAAGAATGGATTGAAGGATGACTGAATGGGTGGATCTAAGGATGGATGAGTGAAGAAATTGATGGAGGAGTGAAAAAGAAGGTAGATAGATGGCTCGTAATATGGTGGACGGATGGATGAATGAAAGGGTGGATGGATGGATGGGCGAGGGAAAGGATGGATGGATGGATGGATGGATGGATGGATGTGTGAGTGAAATGATGGATGGATGTGTGAGTGAAATGATGGATCTGTCAGTGAAAGGGTGGAAGGATAGATGCATGGATGAATGAGTGAAAGTATTGATGTAATGATGGATGAGTGAAACGGAGGATGGATGAATGGATGGATGGATGGGTGAAAGGGTGAATGGATGGATGAGTAAAAGTATGGATGAGGATGAGAGAAAGATTGGTTGGATGAGTGAGTGAGTGAGTGAAAGGATGGATGGATGGATAAGTGAAAGTATAAATAAATGGATCAATGAGAAATGGATAGGTGGGTGGAGTGAAAAGCTGTATGAATAGATGAGTGAAAGGTAGATGGTGGAGGAGAGAAAGTGTGGATAATGGGTGAATGACTGGATGAGTGAAAGGGAGGGTAGGTGCATGGCTGGATGAAAGGGTGGAAGCATGAATGAGTGAAAGTGTGAATGGATGGGCATATAAGTGAAAGGTTGAATGGATGGATGAGTGAATGAAGGTATGGATGAGTGAAGAGGTAAATGGATGAATGAGGGAATGGAGAGGGCAAAGTGTGGATGATGAGTGAAAGTATGAATGACTGAGTGAATGGGTCGAGGTATGAGTGAAAGGGAGGATAGATGAGCAAAAGGATGGATGATTGAATGGATGAATGAATGAAAGGTGGAAGAATAAGTGAAAGGATGGATGGATATGTTTGATGGATAGATTTGAAGATGGATGGATATGTTTTGATATGGATGGAAGGACGGATGTAATGGTGGCAGACTGAATGTTGGATGAAAGGCTGAATAGAGGAAAGGTTGTAAAGGGGAAATGTTGCATATCATTGAGTGTATAAATGGATAGATGATTGTATGGAGGCGATAAGCTTTTCTGGGGAAGGTTGTGATTACTTGCTTCGCTTGTTTGGTGCTATAAGAGCTTTGGTTCAAAGTGGGGGGTATCTTACATCTCTGGCTACTCCCTTGGCTAAAGCTTATGTGTCAGTTGGTCGAGAAGCTCCGGGAATTTTGCAAGAAAATTCAACACGGTCTCTATACATTAGTTGGGTAAAAACATCTGAGCATTCATTAGAGGAAATATATCGGGAAACAATGTGATCTATGCCATACATTTTTTGGGCTCATTATTAGTTCGATTTGTTTCAGAATGAGAGTGATAATTTGGGCGTTTTTTTTACTGAAATCTGCAATGAAGTAATTGTTGAATAAAACAATTGGTTAGCATCTCATAATAGTGTTTTGGGGTAAATCTCTAAGTGCCGAAGTCTGGTGAGGCGGATGACTGATGTTGGAGTAATGAACACTACCACTAGGTAAAGGAAGAAGATGTAGCCTTACGGCTAGAGCTGACCACCATGGCACAGGGGAACTGGGTTCGAGTCTCAGTGTTGGCTCAGCATCTTGTGATTCTGGGCAAATCACTTAACCTCCCCACGCCTAGTAAAAAATGAAAGTGTCCTTGTGTAACTTGACTGGTGTTCATGTAAAGCGCTCCAATACCTTTGGGTCGAGCTTGCGCTATATAATTCTTCCCGCCCAAAAATAGGTTCATTCTTGCTCTTATGCGTCTGGATCGGCGCGAGCTGCACTAGCAGTGTTGTCGTGAAACTAACCTCAAGAATATTTTCATTGAGCTAATGAAAACGCTAGAAATTCATCAACGTTTGCAACATGTGACATCCATGTCTTATATCATTATGTCTCACCTGCGCAGCACGCATGTGCTGCACAGGGGGGACCTCTTGGAATCGACCCGCTTTTGTCCCCAAAAATGTTGCTTTCAATGGCAATGCGTGCACGTTTGGCAATTGCCTTGCAGGAACGAGCTTTGGCACCATGTGTTAGCAATTAGTGCTCCTGGCGCTGCTCGTTCCCGCAAGGGAAAGGCTGTCCATGGACTTCCAGCCGCGCTCCACTTAAACCTCATTATTTCTGCTACTGGGAAGGACAACAAGCGCGTCGCTTTAACTTTCGAGGCCGCACATGTTTTATATGTTGACGGGCTGTTTTCATGAGTCCGTCTGTTTCCTTTAGTTGTTGGACTTCTTACCGAGGTAATCTGTTCTTGGAATTTGCTTTGTTCCTTTTTATGCCAGACGGTTATTAATTGTGTTATACCAGAGAAATGCTTAAAATGTGTATTGTTCCGGTATTGCAGAATTATTTTGGCTTATATTTTGTCCCTTTGGCTTTTTTGAAATGGCACCAGCGCCTCCACAGTGCAGTCACAGCACCCCACTTCCTCTGTCCTGACGGCATGCCTAATGGGAGAATTGTACAGCTCATCACAGGCTTTACCCGGTAATAGGTTGTGGCGTGCTCCTCTCCCACAGTATACTCCAAACGGTTGGTTAAATAGATCTTAGGAGTCCAAAATGGCGGAACCGCCTACTCCTATCCGTACAGCTCTGGCCGGAGTGCCCTCCGCCACCTTGGCAGTAGTATTGAAGATCGCTCAGCTCGGTTCAATCTGAGTGCTGCAGCAACATCAGTCTCACCACCAGAATCTGCCTCTGCTGCACCCCCAGTTACAGCAGCTGGACCCCCTCTCCCGGGAGCAGGAACCCCATTTCACCAAGAAGATATGGCGCTCACACTTTCCTTTTATTTATTTAGATGTGGCTCGGCTCGTTTAATTTCTGTTAAGAGCGCATGTTCTTCGCGTCCCCTTTCTTTTTAAAGAGGCAGCTGGTTGGATTCACGAGGCCTTGAGAGGAGGGGCTTGGGGGGAAGGGCAGCCGACCGCAGGGAGGTCCCCCCCCGGGCGATTTGGGAGGGCTGCGGGGGGGGGGTTGGGGTTTTTATAGGCAGAACATTCTAGAATTTGGGTTGGGCTGCATCCTAGTAGGTTTTTGCAGACCAACTTATAAATTTCCTTGTCTCCGCCTCCCAGCCACCATTTTAGGTTTGGGGACCTGGTGGCTGGGAGGTTAGCTAGCAATTTTTTGTCTCCCCCCTCCAACCCCCCACGCCCCCCCTATTAATTTTTCCTTTAGTTCAGCTTGGTTTTTCTCCTGTATTTTTGTGGTACGCTATTTTTTCCCACTCTTTTTCTATTTTTGTTCCCCCTTTTTACATATGGCAGTTTTGTTTGGAGCAGGGGTGCAGGGGATTTTCAGTTGTATTTTGTCGCTTGGAGCAGGTGCAGTGCGGGGTATAGTTGTTTTGGGGCAGTTTGTGTCAGATTTTGGTGATTAATGGTCAGGTTTGTGTTATCGACAGGGAAAGGATAAGTTGGTCATTGGTATACGTTTTGAGGGGTTTGACAGAAGTGAAGGGGCAGGCATGTGATTGGTTAATGGAGGGCCTGGTATTTATAAGTTGTTGGGGTTTATATGATGACGTAATGTTTCATAATGATGATGTAATGTTTTATAATGTTGTTGTAATGTTTGAAATGTTGTATTGTATGGGTGGGGGAGGGGCTATGAAATTTTAGGGGAGGGGGTGTGGGGCGGGGTCAGGGTTATTTAATTATTTAGTGAGGTTTAGTTTTGGAAGGCTTTTTGCCAAGGTTTATTTAATCTGTGATGTGCACCTGTTCCTAATAAAGCGGCCTTTTCCACATTCAAATTTTTCTTGGTCTGCGTTAATTACCCCCCCTCCTCGCCCTCCCTCCCAATGTACCTCGTTCATGCTCTCAGACTCTGTTTATTTACGTTGATGATGCCTGAATTAGTGTGTACAAATTATGAATGGAGGTGGAAACGTGGGCAGTTGAGCGGGTTAGTCGTTAGTTTTGTTAACTAACATGGATGCTGCGTGGGTGGTTTTTCCATAAGAGTTGCTGAGTGTTTCAGAGAGAGGGCTGGTTTGTCTCTTGGCTGGTGCCCTTCGCGTCTCTCATATGCTGCTCTCACTGGGAGACCTGATCTCTTAATCTTCATTAAAGTACCACAAAGGGGGCTACATTGGCATTGAATACCCCAAATGTACACACGTTAGGTAGAAACTCTGCTTTATTCATATGGACACAGAGCACAGAGAGGTGGTCTCACCAACGTCAGCCACAATACAAACGGCACGCAGCAGCAAAAGCAACACTGAGTATGTAATGAACAAGGGAGTAAGATGTACTGCTAAAAAAAAAGTGACACGTTACAACACAATACAACAACACCTATAACGCTCGTAATTCTTCCTTCATCTAACAACCAGAAACTACATGTTTCACCCACAAGAGCTCTTGTTAGAGCCATCCCCTCTATCTATCTATCTATCGCCCTCACTATCTATCCTATCACAACAGCATCACTCAGGGGCACCACAACATCACTATGCGCTACCAAAATGCTTATAACTACAACAGTAGCTTACAACATTATTATAATATAATATTATTGCCAACATTGCTTAATATTTTGCAACAGCTATCATCTTGCATATCATCTTTATACACCAATACAGACTTTGCTAAAAATGTAATGCAACACATTGTCATATACAATGCCAATAACTCAAACTTTAATGCTGCGAGACCTATTGCATTGCAAATGCTTGTGTTAAAGTATGTCTTCACAAGCCTTGTACATGTGTTCACAGTCTGTATTCTGTTGCCAGATCTGAAACAGACCGCATCAGGGTCTAGCTAACAGGATCGTCCAGCCAACTAATGCTTATGTAAAACTGCTGCTGTCCTTTATGTAGTGATTCGTGTAGCCGTCCTACTGTTTCTGTTAACCAACTTAATAGAACTCAATGCAGTTTTTATTGTGCCGACTTTGGGATGACGGCAGGCCATGTCAGGCTCATCTAGATTTGAATTCACGACCTACAGATCATGGTATGCTTCAGACCGGGCTCTTTCCTTACTGAACAACCCAGAGAGGTTAAGAACCGCACAGTGATACGTTTGCAGCACTTCCACACACACTGCTGGTAGCCAAGCATTGTTGTGTAATAACGTCATTGAGGCCTCGTTTTCAGGTCATTCAGAGGCGGTGCAAAAGTTGCTGCTACTCTGGTTGGTGCAGTATTTCTCTTGCGCCCCCTCCCCTTCCCAGCTCAGGGTGACGGGGTTATCGAGCCCAGAGTAGGGCTGAATGTAAGGGCTGAAGATGTTGTTCAGCCGGTTGCTTAGGACGTTTCCTCACATTCCGCCTTTTGTTTAAGATTCAGAGATGAGATGAGATTTCCTAGAAGTACCTCCGGCCTTAAGCCGACCTTCTGTTCGAACACTGTAGCCTTACTGGCCATCCTTAGTCAGCTCTGATGGGCCCCAACGCTGGACCTGGAAGACTATGTGTTAATGTTGTATATGTTTACCAACCCAGTTTAAAGTCAAATGCCTCAAGCATTGTTTGAGCTTAAACACATACCGTTTTTTTCAATGCCGATTTAAGCAAAGGGTTTTGATTGTATGCCTCCTAATAGCTACTTAGTTATGTTTTCACTAAAAGGGCCGATGTACTGCCGTTTCTTCCAGATGTGGGGAGGTCTTCTTCAAACAAGATTTTCATCAGATCAATGTGGCATAACGTTTCAGCTGATCATTTTGGTAGTTTAACATTGTCATTCTGTTATTAGGTATCAAACCCTTTAAAGACTTGTCTGTCATCTTTTGTCTTTCCTTAACGTTTTTATTATTCTTTATAGTGAAACATTTTTGTGACTAAGTGAAGCATTTGTTACTCTTTGGCTTTTGTCAGGAAGATATGTTCTGCAGCTGTCTGCAGACTCTCTCCATTACGTGAGATACATTACTTGTCTACTATATATTGCGTAGATTCAATCCTCAAATATTGATGTATAACGGTATTCCAGATTGACATTTCCATTCCACACCACATAATTCAACACCAAACCACATAATTTAAATCCACCATACAATTCCGCAACGTACCAAATACATCCAATTCACTCCACAGAATTCCCCATGATGCTACAAAATTTAAAAGCACATAACATAATTCAACTCCACTACATGCCACTCCACCACACAATACAGTATACATAATTATACTCCATGAAACACAATCCCACTCCACATAATTTGAGTACACTCAATACCATATAATTAGGATACACAATTCCAATGCATATCATGCAACATAATTCCATTGCATAACTCCACGCCACAACAAACAATTCCAATCCAACCCACAAAATTCCACACCACATACACGCACTCCACTCCATAACACCTGGCTAAAAGACATTGTCATTTACAACGCCAATAGCTCTCAGATTCCCAAGGTCTATTGTCTTTGTAGAACAAAAAAAACGCTTGCAAAAGAGAGACCTATTGGCCTTGCCAGTGCTTTTTTCTCTCAGCTCTGGAATCCTCAGTGGTGAATTAAAAGTTGTTATTGATGCAGATTGCTCTACTAAGCACTCTGCTCTAGCCCTGCACGCTTTTTGGAGTCTTCGTACACAAGCACATTTATGCAGCATCATGCATAGTTTAAAAAAAAAATGTTCTTATATACTGATCAGCCATCTTGGAAAAATAAATAAAAGTTTTCAAATAATATGCCCAAATAGCCACTAGTACATAAAAATATAGGTGCACACAAATCCATATATATTCAGCCATATATACATTTGATTTCTTAGAACAAAACTGGAGCCTAAATTGTTGATTGTGGGACCCTTAGACTTTGCTTTTCATCGTGACTCTCTCTCACTTAACTACACTGTGTAATCTTGGGCATATCCGGTAATCTTCATTTATGTGAATCCTATCTCAATAGTCTGAAGAAGATGCAAAATAAACAGAATCAGTCCACTCGCCTGGATACTTTAGGCCTACCTGGATGTTTAGTGTGACATACAACACCACACAATTCCTCACCACACAAATTACTGTTATACAATTCAACACCACCCAACATAATTACACTCCACACAATGCCACCCTCAGTAACATGATTCAACTCCACATAATTACACTCCACTTAATGACAGATAAATACACCCACATAAAACCACTCTATGCCACATAGCAACAATCCACATAAATTCACCCCACCCCCTGCCATATAATTCCAATCAGCATAATTTCACTCAACGCCACACAGTTCCACGCCACACTACACAAATCCACTCCACTCCATACAATTCCAATCCAACTCACATAATTCCACACCAAATAACATACATCCACTCCAAACCAAAACCCATGAGTAAACCACATTGTCTTTTTCAACGCCATTTGCTCGCCTCTAACTCTCGCAAATACGAGACCTATTGGCATTGCCAATGCTTGTTTTAGTCTTCTGCCTGTGCCATTGTTGTCTTGCACGTCTAACACCAGACATGCTGTTTGAAACTCTGCCTTCCTAGGTAAATAACTGAATATAAATGTGCATGGCAGCGTTTCTGAGTAATGAATTGAAACTGGGAAGACTTCGTTCACACTTTTTAGATTTGTGGGACTAAGAACGCTATAAACACGTTTTCAGCAATTTACAACTGATGGGCGGTAAAGCGTTAAACTGGATGACGCCTACGTCACGGGAGTCCACCAGGAGGCGGTGCCCTCGGACGCTCCGGTCTCTTATAACGCCAGCGATAGTAACCTGGACTCATACACCCTTCCCTTGTTTACTATGGAGCTGTCGGTGATGTCTGCGGGATCTTTCTTTCTGCAGCAGTTGACGCTGTCGAATGTCCTGCTGTTTTTGGCAATCTTCCTCTTGGTTGGCGATTATATTAAAAGGAGGGCGCCAAAGAATTACCCCCCAGGACCCTTCTCCTGGCCCTTTATTGGATGTTTGCCGTCCATGGACTTGGCTCAGCCTCATGTCTCATTAAAAAAGGTAAGATTACAGAAACAATTTAAAGGAACTGTGACAGACCCGTAGGTTTTGTCGTTTGTATACAGGAAATGTTTTTTTATGATATTTCAGTTACAAGTGGGCGGCGGCAATACAAGTTTACATACTCCAGGGAGACCATTGAAGTGCAGCGCGAGGCGCGAGGCACTCTCTCGCAGCTCAGACTTCGCACAGAGCAGCAGCGCCTGCTTCGCTCCCCACTACCCATCTCCCAGGTATTGCACGGCAGCAGTAGTGCCAAGCGTCATACATGCACTTAACATGTACACATGGCAGCCGTATTGTAAGCTCTCCTCGCTCAGGGAGCAGCAGCGCTTCGCGACCTTTCCTCCCTTAAAGTAGAGGTTAAACAAGGATAGGCGACACACTTCCGTACACACCTAGATGAGGGAACAGGCGCAGCTGTAGAGAATTGGCGTAGGGCAGCGCAGCAAGTCATTTTGATTACTGCGCTGCTTTACACCAATTCGAAGTGCAGGAATGCACCTCATTTACAAGATAAGCTTCAGCCAGCCCTTAGCCGCCACGCGCCAACGCAGGCACCCGAGAACCATGGTAAAAGGGTGTCCGTGTGGCTGGCATGGTTGTTTTGTTCCAGGAAGGTGTGCATGATTGTTTTTTGCAGAAAGGTGTACCTACCTGCGCCAAAACAATCACGAGAGACGTTTTCCTCTGTCAATGTGTGCTGCCAAATGCAGCTCATGCCGAGGTAACTCTGGCTATCACATTGTCTATTAATAACGTCATTAGTTGTAGCTCACGGTATCTGTTCTATAGTGGTATAGTTGGATTCCATATGCCGATATTAAGGGTCCTACGTAGACTGGTATTTTAGTTGCGAGTGGTATTCGCACTTGTGTCATTACTTTGGGTGTAAATGTGTCATTGAGTGTTTCTGCAAGATTTGAGCGCATGTTCAGTACCCACTACTATCAGAGTATGATGTGAAAAAAGTACTGGGAGAAGTACATGTGTATTCAATTTACAACATCACAGTTGGGAGTTTACCTAGATGTTTGCACATACAAACTGATACTTTCAGTCTCACTTGCGCTGTAAATAAAGTGCATCTATTTTCACCAAGATCAAAGTAATCCGATTTGTTGTAATAGATCTTGAAAAGCAACTCTAAGTGGAGATAATATGAGGATTGCAGAAGTTCAGTCACCTCCCCATTTTGTAGTTCTTCTTTACAGATTTGTTATGGTAGCTAGCCTTCCTTAGATGTATTGGTGAGGATTGCAGTTCGGTCACCTTACCTTTTTGTAGTTGTTATTTACAGGTTTGTGTTGGCAGCTAGCCTGCCTTAAGAATCTAGGCTAACCACTGGTACAAGGTGCCCATGTTCAATATCCACCTTCATGTATGCTTTAGGCTTGAACAAGCACTTGCTGTTTTAATGGGGTTGGACTGCTAACGTCAAATGTAAATTATTGAGCATGATGGACGCCCTAAAGCCTTCCCACTAAGGAGGCAAAGGGTTGGAACCTACTCTTATCTCCAGATGACCTAGCTTTCCTAAACATTGTTTTTTGCCACAAATACGAGGTCTAAATATGGAGTCTACTGCTTGCAACTAAAGCTCAATATATTTTTTATATCAAAGCTACATTGTACCAAAGCCCACACACAGTGATGTGCAATTAACTATTTCCAAAGCTTTGCAGCCCTTTATCAGCCTGTGTTATGCAGTCACACCTAAGTCAGGGGCTTAGCTTCAGGAGGGCTGTAACACCCCCTGTAAAAGGTAAGCAGCTTCAATAGGTAACCTTTAAGTGTTGCCCGGCGTTAGTTGCCTCTCATACCACTCGATAATTATCAAACAAAGAGGCAGGCGCTGGAGACTGGAAGGCACGAAACAAGGTTTTATTCCGTCGGAGCAGAACACATCAGATCGGACAACAAGGTAACGTTTCGAGGTGCTCTAACCGCGTCTCTGAGGCCTGGCCTCTTATACACAACTCTATGGCTTTATTGCATGAAAGATATCTAGAGAGAGAGTACCCCACTATCACCAGGGAACAGGGTACAGTAACAACCAGTCTGAGAAAAATCCCTGGGTACACACTATCATAAGAATTCACTATATTTCCATACCCTATCAGTCTAGGCATTCATACACTCTTACTCCCGCAGAGACAACCCAATCAATCGCAGTGATGGTAAAAGGTTGATTTCCACACTAAAATTGAACGTTCACAGTCTCTTTAATAAAAAACATAAAAAGATCTACATAAAGAAAAGAATTAAAATTTCAAAGAATAATCTTTGAACATGTACAGTAAAAGAACAGGTATTCATAACAGTTCAATATAAACATTAGGCAAGCACAATTTCATTTATTTAAATAATGCATAGAAAACATAAACATATTAAAAACAAATATAACAGACAGAAGTACTTATTAAATCACAAAAAAACCCTACACAATATGGCCTTTAAATTCCTTCGCCACTTTAATTTCTAGATCCAATGGTCTTTGGTTAATGTACAAGTGGTATAGTCAATAGTACCATTAATGTATAAGTATCTATTGCTCCCCAGATCCTACTTGGATTCCACACAAAAAGGAATGCGTCGACGCGTTTCGGTGCTGTGGACACTTGATACTGTAGCACCTTCTTCAGGACTGCCGTTTCTATGGGGTCACCGGCTTCAAGGACTATTACTTAACACCCTCTCCTTTGGGTGTAGGTGTATATCCCCCGCAAATGTTTATTTGGTCTACCACCTCAGTTTGTGGCTTCTCATAAGGGGTGAAGTTCTTCCTCTTCACTGGTATATGGCTGAAGTAAAAGGGACCTCTCCACTTAATTGTAGATCTATGGAAACCCTTCCACTCTTCTTATTGGACTGTATATGTCTCTTAAAAGTTAGTACAATTTTGAAGGTACGAGGACGAGGCAGAAACGCGAACGCCAAGTAGACCAGAACATATCCAGTTGACCAACGGAATTATGCTGATATATGCCCATCCAGAAAACATTTTTACTAACTTCTAGAATCCAAGTAGGGTCTGGGGAGCAATAGATACTTATACATTAATGGTACTATTGACTATACCACTTGTACATTAACCAAAGACTATTGGATCTAGAAATTAGAGTGGCGAAGGAATTTAAAGGCCATATTGTGTAGGGTTTTTTTTTGTGATTTAATAAGTACTTCTGTCTGTTATATATGTTTTTAATATGTGTATGTTTTCGATGCATTAATTTAAATAAATGAAATTGTGCTTGCCTAATGTTTATATTGAACTGTTATGCATACCTGTTTTTTTACTGTACATGTTCAAAGATTATTCTTTGAAATGTTAATTTGTTTCTTTGTGTAGATTTTTTTATTAAAGAGACTGTGAACGTTCAATTTTAGTGTGGAAATCAACCTTTTACCATCACTGCGATTGATTGGGTTGTCTCTGCGGGAGTAAGAGTGTATGAATGCCTAGACTGATAGGGTATGGAAATATAGTGAATTCTTATGATAGTGTGTACCCAGGGATTTTTCTCAGATTTATTGCATGAAACACATTCTTGTTAATACTTTGATGTACGGAAAGACATCCCCGGAATCCCCGCTTCAGGCCCGTTCCCACACATATCTACAGTAGAAGTTCCCACCCCAATCACAGTAGGTGATAGCTATCACGCAGCTGGACATTTCGCTGGTTCCCGGAATGTGTGCGACTGATCAGATCTCATGGGGTGGGGGCTTTGATCAATCGTAGTTCTTTTGAAGAGGGGTGATTTCCTACAGTAGGGAGCAATAAACTGCATCCCCAGGGCTAGGTGATGGCCTGGGATCGGCTCGGACAATCGGGCACAGAGGAAGGGGGTTTATCAAAGGATGCGTGATCATGAAAGGGATGGAGGGAGGTGTCGGTTGGGCACGGGATGTGGTTCAGAGGCAAAGTCGCACAGGAGGAAAGTTTTTATGGCCCGAGCACGAGAGAGCGGGGGTGGTCAGCGCGCAAGGGGGGTGCTTGCGGTGCCAGAGAGACGTGCTGATGATCGGCAATGGGCAGAGAGGCCATGGTGCTTAAAATGGCTGCCGTGCACTTTTACATGCGAGGTTGGGGAAGAGGCAAGATGGCGCAGATAATGTTCAGTTACAAACTAAATTTCGACAGTCCTCCCTTTTAACATATCTCGCCAGCTTGTTAGTTTGGATCTATCCCCATTATATTACTTATCTCTACCTCATACAAAGCTTTCATACGTTCGGCTTCAATGTCCAGAGTCTTAGGGCAGATACAGTTTGTGAAAAGCGAACACAGAGGTGGCAGGCATTGAATACTCAGGCAGCATCCACATAGTATCACAATTGGTATTAGTATGAATGTAAACAACCTCCACCCCCAGTCCTTTACAGCACTCCAGAACCAGCTCCCAAGTGACCATCCTTCTTGTTCCTGGTGAACCTCTGAGGAAAGTCTGTGGAGATGTTCAATTGTTTTGTAGACTGAGGGTGAGTTATCCGGTACATAGGTGCAGCAGCTTGATCCGATGATACAGCATGCTCCTCCACGGTCAGCTAGAACCACATCTAGAACAAGGCGGTTCTGGAGAGCCACCCGGCGGACTGCCTGAAGCCAGGCTGTATTATTTGTGAGGATGCCAGCTGTAATGTTCATTGTCGTTTCAACTGCCTCGGTCAAATGTCAGATGGCACGGCTGTTCGCCATCGGACCCCAGAGTGGAACAAGTCCCTTCACTGCGTCAAGGAACTGTGCTCCGGTGGAGTCGGCTTGCTCAATGTCTCTTGCTCGCTTTTGTCGGTGGTGGTTTGCTGGAGCCACATAGGTCGGAGGGAGGATGAAGGCGATGTAGCAGGTACCTCACTAGCCTTTTGGGAGCCAGGTGTAGGCTTTGATACCGCAGACGAAGTACGGATGTACCATGTTACAACGCATACCGTTACAACTACCTACCATTACAACGCGACCATTACAACGCATACCATTACAACGCATAGCGCTTTGAGGTGCTGGATAGTGGTAAGTATAATTTACTATTCTAACTCCAGTCCCCGTGAACACTAGGGAAGGTGTTGGATAGTAAATTATACTTATTCCCTATCCTAGAGCGCCCCCCAGCGCAATGCGTTGTAATAGTATGCGTTGTAAAAGTAGCGTTGTAGTGGTAGTGCGTTGTAACAAATGCGTCTTAACAGGTGTATACCACGAAGTACATGTTCGGGGAGGTGACAAAAGAGGGTGGATCAGCTGAGTCCAAAGTTCTGGTGATGTGGCAAGCGCTGCGGCCCACCAACTGTGTCCCGAGGCCTTCGATGCATACAAGGCCTGAGACGTTGACGACAGACAGGGCCACAGTCAGGGTGGCAGCTGTTCGTTTCCGGAGGTAGGAGAAGGTGGGTCTGGCTGGATTGTTGAACACCTGCATTTCAACCCGTTCTTTGGCAGGGATGTCCATGTGAATAGAGGCATTGGATGTCAAAGGGCAAAAGGGAGCAGAAGTTCAGCCCGAACCCATGATAAAAGTGCGACACAGTTTCGCTGGAGGTGACATTATCCTTGTAACTCTCTTGCAAGAGGATCAGCCAAGCAAGGCAGGAACCATGGATGGAGAAAAGTGAAGGGATGAAGGGGATGGAATGTCCAGTGGCATGTGGTAGCAACCCACAGATCCAGCAATTTGTGGCATTGGCGGCAAGGTTGTGTTGGTGCAGCAACTGCACAAAGGAGTTATTCCAGAACTCCTTACGCCTTTCTCGGAGTTGAGGTGAAAGGGAGACCAGGTAGTGTTCTTTCATGGTGGTAGGCTGTGCAGTGGTCAGTAATGTCTGATGAGCGGGTGCGCTCTCTTCCACAATCCAGAAGGTGGTCATGAGGAGGATGCAAAAGAGAAGGGCGATGAAAAGGGCAATAGTCTTTGAGCTGTGCATTTTGTAAGTCTTTGGGTCTCTGTAGTGGATCTTTGGACGTCTGGTTGCTTCCATCATCTTCATATTGGGCGCTTCCATCACCTTCAAGGGACTCAGTAGCAGGCAGAACCACAAACTTCATTTAGCTTCTCTCCTGATAGCCTTAGTAGTGTTAGACTACCGTTCTGAGATTTTTAACTTAGTCAGTGGTCTGCTTTGCCGAAGTTCGCTCCTTTCGACGTAGGTTATACCCTTCTCTGGACGGCACAGTGGGATCGGGAAATTTTGCCAATTCGAGTGTCTCTGTATCAGGGTAACAGCTCAGGGATGGTCGGTCTTTGTTCAGGAGCTCTTCTTGGGTGGCCACGTCTTCGGTCGTTGTCAGGGTCGAGGATATTTTCTTGCAATGGTGTGCGTGCAGCCAGTTCCGTTTCCCCTCCACTGGAAGAGCTGTTCGGGTGGTGATCAAGACTTGCCAGGGGCCCGTCCACCGGGGTTCCAGACTCTTTGCACGCTGGAAATTCCGGATCAGGACGAAATCGCCTGGCTGGATGTCGTGTCCGGGGCCCCTGGAAGCATCGGGGATGGCCTGCAGCACCTGTTGATGGATAACAGACATCGTTTTAGTCAAATTATACAAATAGTCAGACATTAGGACGTCAGGGACGTCGTGAATGGATGTCGGTTTTGGTGCGGTCCAGAGGTTCATAGGCCGTCCGAAGACGACCTCGTAGGGGGTTAAGTGGTGTTTGGTGGGGGTGGAACGCATTGATAGTAATGCCAGTGGGAGAGAGTCTGGCCATTTCAGTCCTGTGGTAGCCACTATCTTTGCTAGTTTGAGCTTCAGCTTGGCATTATGTCGCTCAACCTGGCCTGCAGATTGGGGGTGGAAGACTGCATGAAACTTTTGTTTTACACCCAACCCCTGCAAAATGAGTTGGATAACCTCGGCTACGAAGTGGGGGCCATTGTCGCTCCACAAAATTTGACAAAGGCCGTAGCGAGGGAAGAATTCCTTTAGCAATACCTTTGCAGTAGCAATGGCAGTATTGTCGCGAGTTGGATAGGCTTCCACCCACTTGCTAAATGCGCACACAACAACAAGCACATACAGTAGACCATGGCGCCTTTCTAACTGGATGTTGTCCATCTGGAGGACTTCAAAGGGATGGTCAGGGACCCCAAACCTTCCCCGGTGTATGAAAGTTCCTTTCCCAGGGTTGTGTTGCAGGCAGATCAGACATTGTTAAACCAGGAGTTTAACTGAGTCTGCGATTTTGTCATTGTGCCAAACTTTGGAGATGAGTTCGATCATGGGGGCAGATCCTATGTGCGCGGGGGAGTGTGCCATGGTCAGGATGGGGATCAGGTATGAGTTGGGCAATAACCATTTGTTCGTGTCTTTTGTCCGCCAGCAGCCTTCATCGTCTTTTAATCCCACCCGTGCCCATTCAGTCAATTCGTGTGGTGAGCTGGCCATTTGGATATCCCTAATGGTTTCCCTAGCGTCCTTCCATTTTTCAGCTTGTGACAGTGGTGTTATTTTCCAAGTCAAAGGAGATCGGTGTGGACAAGGGATTAGTTGAGGGCGTTCCATCAAAACCTATTGATGTTACGTGTGAGCCAGTCAAGGGTGCCCTTGGAATCAGTCGTTTAGATAACGCACTGCGTGTCGCTCCAGTGTCTACCAAAAATGGAGACTTCGTGCCCAGGACCATAGCGGTGACGTAAAGACCTTGCTGGTCAACATAGAGCTCGACTGGATCCCTCCCTTGCCCTTGGCAGTCCTATGCAAAGTCATGGGTGTTTTCGCAGTCAGACTGTTGGTACTGGTTCTGTCGGGGACGGACAAATGTATTCGGTCTACCTGGCCTATCGTTGTTGGTGTCATTCGTGTACCCTCGTCCCTGTCCTCTATTTCTTGGCCCGCTCGCTACGTCTCTTGCTTCCCTATTTTTGTTCATGTCTAGCAGGACCGGGCATTGGGATTTCCAATTACCGAATCCCTTACAGAACGCACACTGGTTCTCGTCTAAGTCTTTACGTCCAGCGTAGGGTGCGGGTGTACGGTCTCTAGGAGGAGGATTTCTAGGAGCATTTGATTGGTAGTTTCCCTTGTAAGGTTCCTTTCCTATAGTCACCCCTTGCAACTGTGCAATCATCACTCTTTCCTTCAGGTCCTTTTTCTTTTTCTCAGTCGCCCTATCTTTGTCGTTCTTTTGATGTTCGTGATACTGGGCCATCTGAAGGATAGCCGCAGGTTTGGAGGCCGCCCAACTACTCTCACTGGTCTGTAGTTTCTGTGAGACTTCCTGCAACAGACCTTTGACATAATTCTGGACAAACAGATGATGTCCGGTTGCAGTGGTCATGTCCTGGCCACTATAATCGGAAAACACCGTCTCGAACCGGGAGAAGTATTCTGATACATCTTCCTGTAGTTTCTGGCGGCAGGCCGTTACGATCGACCAGTCCACCTTCTTTTCTGGGATCAGGGTCTTCAATTTCTGGACGATCTTGTCCGGGAGTTCTAAAACGGCTTTTAAGGGTTTCTGTCCAGGCTCTCGTTGTCTATCTATGCCATCGAGTTGTGACCGGTGTAGGAGAGTAGGGTCTGCTATCCTATGGTCACCCCAAATTTTTGCTTTTTGCTTCACTGGTTTCTGACTTAATGTGGCTGTGGGCCTGCTAATCAGACCCACAGCCTGCTGTTCTCTCTCTAACTTACTGCCAATGCACTTTAGGTGCATTACGAATTGGAACTGGTTCACCTTATTGGCCCCTGTAACAGTGTACCCTAGGTACCCAGGGCATAGGTGTTTCCAAGGCCTACCAGGGGCTGCAGCATGTATTGTGCCACCCCTGGCCTGGCCTCCATATTTGACACAACTGGCTGATCACTCAGCTGGGGTAAGTTGGTGTAATCACCTCTTACTTAGGTACAGTATGTCTGTGCCTAACCCTAAACTGGTTCACAGAGGGTGAGAAACCCAGTTACACCCTTGAGGGCTTGGGTAGTTAAATGAAAGGGTAGAGAGGCCTTCAAGGGATATAATTCATGAGAGAGATCAGTTGTTCAATATACTTTTAGGATAAAGTTAAATAACCTAATGTATGAATCATATAGTTAAATACACACAATCAGTTTGTAAAACACATAAAAACATATAAACATATAAACAACAAAACACAAGGGTGTATCAAAAAAGAATTTTATCAAAGAGTTCATTGAATCAGCAATAAATCAAAAAAGCAGGTAAGGAGATGCTGATATGAATAGCCTGGTAGCAAATAATCAATAATACAGCAAAACCTAGAAAAAACATCTATCTCAGAACACAAAGTGAATCAAACACTGTAGAGATAAGATGTGGGTCGACGTTTCGGTCTCTCTACAACACAATTATCGAGACCATCTTCAGGACTGTTGTCATTAAAACACTGCTGTAAGCTGTGCTGTAATCTGTAACATAAATATTAACAATTACAAATCTATTCTATTTAAAAACCATTACTCCATACACCCATGTGACAAACCTAACTACAGAAAAACGTGACTTATGAAAACTGGACATCACTTACAATATGACAAATTTAAACTACAAAAATACATGACTAACTTGAAATGGACAGACACTAAGTACATGATACAAAAAAATAATAATCGATGTATATCTGCATTGTGACATTTTCAGAGAAACATATACATTGAGCAAAGTTCCTAATTCTTAACGAGCTCGTATTTTCGAACTGGTTATGCAGATCTTTTAAGAGCCTATCTTTACTTTGAGGCAATAAATCACAACAGAGAAAATGCAAGTTGCATAGTTGATTCAAGTAACAAGAATAACCGAGTCTTCTGGTGACATGTCTAGGAATCAAGTATTAAATTTTACATCACAAATATGTCATCATCTAACTTCAGAAAGCCTAAAGAGATAAGGTTGTAATGGCTAAGGCAGGGCCGTTACATGCAATGATTATCAAATAATGTAGATGTTTCACAAACATACCTAGATTGAATGAGATACCACAATGTTGGTCTCAAGGTAAAGATTAGCGTTGGAAACCGGACGGGTGCCTGCATAAAAAACCACGTGCTTAGTACACATATCGTGGCGAAGAGATGCAAAAAATGGCACAAAGTATGGAGAAATTACCTACGAAAAGACCAGTGTATTCGTGGCGCTTTCATCTGTGGGACGATTGTGTTCTTTTCGTAGGTAATTTCTCCATACTTTGTGCCATTTTTTGCATCTCTTCGCCAACGCTAATCTTTACCTTGAGACCAACATTGTGGTATCTCATTCAATCTAGGTATGTTTGTGAAACATCTACATTATTTGATAATCATTGCATGTAACGGCCCTGCCTTAGCCATTACAACCTTATCTCTTTAGGCTTTCTGAAGTTAGATGATGACATATTTGTGATGTAAAATTTAATACTTGATTCCTAGACATGTCACCAGAAGACTCGGTTATTCTTGTTACTTGAATCAACTATGCAACTTGCATTTTCTCTGTTGTGATTTATTGCCTCAAAGTAAAGATAGGCTCTCAAAAGATCTGCATAACCAGTTCGAAAATACGAGCTCGTTAAGAATTAGGAACTTTGCTCAATGTATATGTTTCTCTGAAAATGTCACAATGCAGATATACATCGATTATTATTTTTTTGTATCATGTACTTAGTGTCTGTCCATTTCAAGTTAGTCATGTATTTTTGTAGTTTAAATTTGTCATATTGTAAGTGATGTCCAGTTTTCATAAGTCACGTTTTTCTGTAGTTAGGTTTGTCACATGGGTGTATGGAGTAATGGTTTTTAAATAGAATAGATTTGTAATTGTTAATATTTATGTTACAGATTACAGCACAGCTTACAGCAGTGTTTTAATGACAACAGTCCTGAAGATGGTCTCGATAATTGTGTTGTAGAGAGACCGAAACGTCGACCCACATCTTATCTCTACAGTGTTTGATTCACTTTGTGTTCTGAGATAGATGTTTTTTTCTAGGTTTTGCTGTATTATTGATTATTTGCTACCAGGCTATTCATATCAGCATCTCCTTACCTGCTTTTTTGATTTATTGCTGATTCAATGAACTCTTTGATAAAATTCTTTTTTGATACACCCTTGTGTTTTGTTGTTTATATGTTTATATGTTTTTATGTGTTTTACAAACTGATTGTGTGTATTTAACTATATGATTCATACATTAGGTTATTTAACTTTATCCTAAAAGTATATTGAACAACTGATCTCTCTCATGAATTATATCCCTTGAAGGCCTCTCTACCCTTTCACATAACCCTAAACTGGACACATATGTTCCTATCAGCCACTCCTATGGAAGGCCTCATCAATCCTGGAGGCAGAGTGCTTGGAAATATGTGAGATGGTGCTCTAGCATGAGCTGAGCCTGTCTGCAGCTGTCGGGAACCACTCCCTAAGCTCCGGGATATTGCCATACCATATACTCTTAAGTGCATTATAATCCTCGCGGTTAAATGCTATCTTTGGTTTGGCTTTATCAAAACATGTCGAGTAAGGTGTCATACAAATTGGAATACTATCCCCTCGACAGTTCTGTCGACGGGGATAGCATTCCACCCTTCTAGAGGGACACGACATGTGTGTAGCCTTAACCCCGGTTAAAGTTAACCAGAGCCTCAGCATCACAAAATGGATGCTGCCACCACAGACACGAGTCTGGCCTCCTGCTGCTGACCGAAACTCGGCAGATGGTGGCCTGGACAAAGGGTTTCCTGCATTGGGAGGTGCGAGCACCACCCCAGACAGGGTTTTCTGTATTGGGTAGGACAGGGCTGAAAAGAATCAGACATGCCCGGGGCACACAAGGTGTCCCCGTGCATAGGCCAGTCCAAACCGGTCCTGGGACTTTCCAGACCCAGGCCTGGCGAGGAGCTGGACAAAGGAAAGGGGGTGTAACCGCCCCCCTTCCTGGTTCCTCCCAGAGGAGGGACCTAGTAGGTGATCCACCCCTCAGATTGGGAATAAGAGTGGGAGCAGTGCCATTGCACAGCAGATCATCCTGAATCAACTTTACACGAAGAAGAAGACTGGACTTCGACATTCTGCTGCTCAGAAGACTGAAGAGAATCTCCCTTGTGGCCTAGGAGTGGCCACCCTGTGAACACAGGCACCAACCAGCAACTCGACGTCTGCTTTGCCGCCGCCTCCCGCCGGAGCCCGAGCCCAGTGCCCGACAAGACCCAGACTCCCAGACTCCCAGACCTCTCAGAGCCCGATCCACAGTCCCTGCAAAGAAGGGACCCGTGGAGGCACCGAGTAACGTGGGACCGGACATCTTGGAAGACACTCGAAAAGCTGACTGCGCAGCATCTGAGGCATCCTCGACGTTGTGCTTTGGGGACTGAGAACCCCCACCATCGAGCAGCCCTTGCACCGAATATCAGCCCCCCAGCATCTCCACGATCTGTGTGGGGCCCTTTTGCGTTGTGCCACTCGACGCGCTATCCCGGCCACTAGCCACGTGGTCAGCGGCCATCTTGGCGACAAAACCGACAAACTACACAGCGGGTCTGGTTGCTCCAGACTTGCCCAAGCTCCTGTGAAAAGGAGCACTCGCTCTGACCTTGCTGGTCCGAGTGTTAAGCATCTTTCGATTCCTGCGTGGCTTGCATTAGCCAAGGCCTGTTTGCTCCGATCAGGTCGGCGACACCGCCAGCAGCGAGAAGCCTGCGCGGGACAGCTCGTGACCGACTCCTGGACGTCCTCGACCCCCGGTGTCCACGTGGCTGCAGAGAGAAGCTACCCGACAACGCCTGTTTGCACCCGACATCGCCTGGTTCCAATCTGGTTCCACGGTAGTCACTGGCTAGTGACTTTGAACATTGTCCCCTCTGCTTTCAGGTCTTCACCACTTCAGATCCACCCTTGGATCCACCGGAACTCTTCACATCGAGCCGCCTGCAGCATCTTCAGCTCCAAGCACCATCGACCAGCGTGACGGAACCCGACACTACTTCGACCCTGTGCACCCGCTTCCTGTGGGTGAGGTAACTCGGCTCCGCCAGTGTTCCGACACTGGTACACATCTCAAGGGCCTGTGTCTTAAGTTTCAGCATTCTAGGTCACTCGGAAGGTTCCAAACTATCTAACTTTGTACTTTTTACGCACCATAGACTTTACATTGGAAAGTGCGTGCACTTTGAACACTGCACCCGAGTCCCGCGGGCCTTTCCTGACTTAGTCACTGCTAGTCTCGAATAGCTCCAGCGATTCCCAAGGCCCTAGGCCTGTTCCCTTTCTAATTGGTATCTCTTATACCACTTTCTTAGTATATGGTTTAGGTGGCCCCTAGGGCTCATCCATATTGTGCAACTTTTGTGTATTTTAAACTGTCTTGTGATTTAACGCTTGTGCTTCTGTGCTCATAAAGAGTCCAGGGAATTTTATAGTTAATAAATCAATATATATTTTCAATATATATCTGTGTGGTGTCCCTTTCATTTGGTATTCAAGGGGGTTGTGTATGGTAATACAGCTGGCTTCACATGCCTTTCAGAGTTTAGCCTAAGACTGCTTTGTCCACGTTACCACTAGGATAACTGGTCTACAAGGTTGAATTACAACCAATCATCATAAGGGTTGCTTGGCATGGTACAAAGTGATCACTAGAATTAGTGAGCATTATATACCAGGCCAACTTCTCACATTGGTGAGCAGCGGATTGGGATCTGAGCTTGCTGTTGTTTCACCATTACAATCTTTGAGATTATCATTTGAAAGATCATACAGGTACCTGCTAGGTACATATAAAACAAGACTAGTATACTTAAGTTCTACTGAACTTAGTTGTTGTAGAGCAAAGGGAGTAGCACACCCTAGCTACAACTACTATATAGGTTTAGTAGGTAAACACCAGTGTAGGTAGATTGCAACATATCCACCCACACTAGAGCAATGTCTGGAGCAGAGGGGTCCAGTGGACTTACTCCTGTTGAGAGTGACCCTCCAAGGGCACCATCCAAATTCGCTATTTTTTCCTTTAAGGAATTAAGACAGCTTTGTGTCTTAAGGGGTCTGAGGACAGGGCCTTCCCCTACCACAGACCACCTTAGAGAGATCTTGGATCAGTCTGAGACTCTAAAGGCCTCTAAGGCAGACCCCACAGGGGATGCTGAAGGAGGCCATCCTTCAGAGGATGACACTGTAGACACCCCTGCCCCTATCATCCTGGTAGATGAGGAAGCCCCCATCACTGGAGCTCCTCAGGTAGATGAGGAGGAAGAGGAAGAAGAGACAGAGGGGGGAAGCAGTGAGTCAGATGATGACAGAAATAGTCAGGTGCTGGTCAGTAGACTGAGCCAGGCTAACTTAAGCCTATTTGGGACTGAATCAGGTAACAACCCATTCAGACCCCCAGGTGGACTTAACCAGAAGCCTAGGAGGAGAAGGACTCACTCAGGTGACTCTAACAACTCCCATGCTTCTAGAGGTTCTCATGGCCACTCCAGAAGGGAGGTGGCTAGCCCTCAGAGAAGGGAACATGAGGCCAAAATGAGAGAGGCTGAGCTTAGGATCCAGAAGCGAGAATTAGAAGTTGCCCTGGCCCAAGAGACCCTTGCTAGAGCAAGACAGCCTAGAGAGAGTGGGGTAATAGAACCCACTGGTGGCAGCAATATCCACAAGGATAAAGACAGGTCTTTTGATAACAGAAACCTGAGTAAGATTGTGCCCCCCTACAAAGCTGGGGATGACATCCATAAATGGATAACTGCAATGGAGAGAGCCTGCAGAGTACAGCAGATACCTCAAGAGCAGTGGGCAGCAATCTTGTGGCTCTCCTTTGAAGGTAGAGGCCGAGACAGACTCCTCACAGTTAGTGATGGGGATTCTAGAAACTACCTGGTCCTGAAGAGTGCTCTGATTGATGGGTTAGGCTTAACCACTGAACAGTACAGGTTAATGTTCAGAGATACCCAGAAGACACAGACTCAGGACTGGTCTGAATTTGTTGAGTGTGCCACTAAGGCTCTGGAGGGATGGTTGCTGGGAAGCAATGTTACAGACTATGAAGGATTGTATAATTTGTTGATGAGAGAACAAATTTTAAATAATTGTCAGAACCAGCAGTTGCATCAACATTTGGTTGACTCAGATTTGACCTCTCCCCAAGAATTGGGAAAGAGGGCAGATAAATGGGTAAGAACTAGAGTTAAGCAAAAGAACCAGAACCAGAACCAGAACCAGGGTGGTGACCAGAAGAAAACAGACCAGAAGGGTGGGGAGCAGAAAGCTAAAGACCAGAAGTCTTCAACAGGGCCCCAAAATGATACAGAGGGTGGGTCCCAAACTTCCAAGAAGAAGAAGAAAGAAGGTCAGAAGAAACCCTGGTGTAAAACTTGTAAAAACACATCTCACTGGACAAGTGAGTGTAAAAAGGGTGGAGCCCCCAGCACTGCAGCCCCTAAGGCAACTGCACCCACTAAGGCAACTGCACCCACTAGTACAGTTAGCAGTGCTGGTCCACAAACCAAGGGGGTAGTGGGTATCACCTTGGGAACTGAAGGAGATTCTGACCTAGTCAGAACCCTTACACAGGCTGTTCTGATTTGTGAAGGGGACATAGATTTGACCCCTGATATAAGTCCCAGTAACCTGAGCAAATACAGACAGACGCCTTTGATTAACAACAAAGTGGCTCAAGCTTACAGGGACACATGTGCCAGTGTCACTATGGTGACACGTAACTTTGTGGACCCTGGACAATACATGCCAGGTGATAATTACCTGGTGACCAATGCCAGCAATGTCACTACTACACATAGTGTGGCACTTGTTAACTTTTCCTGGGGAGGGGTAACTGGCCTAAAAATAGTTGTGGTTAGTGCTGATCTCCCAGTTGAATGTTTGTTGGGCAATGACCTGGAGAACTCTCTATGGTCAGAAGTTGAGTACAGGACTCATGCAGAGATGTTAGGGATATCATCACATGTCCTTGCTGTGACCAGGTCACAGGCCAAAAAGTGCCTCTGAACCTCAGGTCTTGGATCCTGGAACAATGGACCAAGCACCTTCCAAGAAGAAGAACAGGAGGGTTAAGGCTATGCCTTCCCAACTGCCTGCAAATGAGGATCAAGCTTCACAGGAAGCTGGTCTTGAGACCCCTGAAGGAACTGTCTCTGAAGAACTTGAACCTGATCAGGTTGAGTTTCTGGGGACAGGGGGACCTTCTAGGGCAGACTTGGGGCAGGCTCAGTTAACCTGTCCTTCTCTTGAACCCCTCAGACAGCAGGCTGCTGCTGAGGCTGCTGGGAATGCTCAAGGTGCCCATAAAGTGTATTGGGATGAAGGACTCCTTTACACAGAGGGTAGAGACCCCAAGCCTGGTGCAACCAGGAGGTTGGTTGTACCTCTGCAATTTAGGGGGTTCCTTCTCACCTTAGCCCATGATATTCCTCTAGCAGGACACTTAGGCCAGAATAAGACCTGGGACAGGCTTGTCCCTCACTTTCACTGGCCCCACATGTCTGAAGACACCAAGGAGTTTTGTCGCTCCTGTGAAACCTGCCAAGCCAGTGGTAAAGCAGGTGGAACAACAAAGGCCCCCCTAATACCCCTACCTGTGGTGGGGGTTCCCTTTGAAAGAGTGGAGATTGATATTGTAGGTCCAATGGATCCCCCTACAGCATCTGGGCACAGATTCATACTGGTGGTAGTGGATCATACCACCAGGTACCCAGAGGCAATTCTACTTAGGACCACAACAGCTCCTGTTGTGGCCAGGGCCTTACTTGGAGTTTTCTCCAGAGTGGGGTTTCCTAAGGAGGTAATATCTGATAGAGGTGCCAACTTCATGTCAGGATATTTGACAGCTATGTGGAAGGAATGTGGTGTTAACTACAAGTTCACCACTCCTTATCATCCACAATGTAATGGGCTTGTTGAGAGATTTAACAAGACCCTAAAGGGCATGATTAAAGGATTACCTGAAAAGCTCAGGCGAAGATGGGACATCCTACTGCCCTGCCTTTTGTTTGCTTACAGAGAGGTCCCTCAAAAGGGGGTTGGCTTCAGCCCCTTTGAATTGTTGTTTGGGCACCCTGTAAGAGGACCCCTGTGTCTGATGAAGGAAGGTTGGGAGTTACCTCTCAAAAAGCCTAAGCAAGACATAGTGGACTATGTACTTGGTCTCCGCTTCAGGATGGCAGAGTACATGGAAAAGGCATCCAAAAACCTTGAGGCTAGCCAAGAATTACAGAAAGCTTGGCATGACCAAAAGGCTGTCCTTGTTGAGTTTCAGCCTGGACAGAAGGTATGGGTGTTGGAGCCAGTGGCCCCAGCAGCACTCCAAGACAAATGGTCTGGACCCTATACAATTCTGGAGAAGAAGGGAGAGGTTACCTACTTGGTGGACCTAGGAACTCCCAGGAGCCCCCACAGGGTGCTCCATGTCAACAGATTGAAGGCATATGTCAACAGGGAAGACATGGGCTTGCTCATGCCTACAGATGAGGGACAGGAGGAAGAGAGTGACCCTCTCCCAGACCTGTTCACTCAGAACCCTGAGGATGGCTCAGTTGATGGTGTGGCCTTAGGTGGCAGCCTCACTGAACATCAGCAACATGACTGCAGACAAGTTCTACAGGCATACAGGCATATGTTCTCATTGACACCCAGTCAGACTAACTGGTGTACCCATGTGGTGGACACTGGTGACAGTCTTCCTGTAAAGAGCAAGATTTACAGGCAACCTGACCACGTCAGGGACTGTATAAAGACTGAGGTGCAAAAGATGCTGGAATTAGGTGTTATTGAGCCTTCAGAGAGCCCCTGGGCTAGCCCAGTGGTTCTGGTCCCCAAACCTCACACCAAAGATGGCAAGAGAGAGATGAGGTTCTGTGTGGATTACAGTGGACTCAATGCTGTCACCAGGACAGATGCACACCCTATTCCAAGGGCAGATGAGCTCATTGACGAGTTGGCTTCTGCCAAATATTTGAGCACATTTGACTTGACAGCTGGCTACTGGCAAATCAGGTTAGCTGAGGAGTCTAAAGCCAAGACAGCATTTTCTACCCCTAGTGGGCATTATCAATTTGCGGTAATGCCCTTTGGTTTGAAAAATACACCTGCCACCTTCCAAAGGTTGGTGAATCAAGTCCTCACTGGGTTGGATGACTTTTGTGCAGCTTATCTGGATGATATTGCTGTCTTTAGCTCAACCTGGGAGGATCACCTGGTCCACCTTAAGGAAGTGCTTGAGGCTCTGCAAAAGGCAGGCCTCACTATCAAGGCAACAAAGTGCCAGATAGGGCAGAGCAAGGTTGTATACCTAGGCCACCTTGTAGGTGGAGGCCAAGTTCAACCACTTGAGAGTAAGATCCAGACCATCAAGGACTGGTCCCCTCCAACTACCCAGACTCAGGTCAGAGCTTTCTTGGGCCTGACTGGGTACTACAGGAAGTTTGTTAAGAACTATGGGTCCATTGTGACTCCTCTTAATGATCTGACATCTAAGAAGATGCCCAAAAAGGTTCAGTGGACAGAAAACTGTCAAAAGGCATTTGATGACCTGAAGAAGGCCATGTGCTCTGCACCTATCCTGAAGAGTCCTGACTACTCAAGAGAGTTCATTGTCCAAACAGATGCTTCTGAGTTGGGAGTGGGAGCAGTGCTTTCACAGCTTAATGTAGATGGCCAGGACCAGCCCATTGCTTTTATTAGCAGAAGGCTAACCCCCAGAGAGAAACGTTGGTCAGCTATTGAGAGGGAGGCCTTTGCTGTGGTGTGGGCCCTGAAGAAGTTGAGACCATACTTATTTGGCACTCACTTCAAGATTCAGACCGACCATAAGCCCTTCTTATGGCTTAATCAGATGAAGGGTGAAAACCCCAAACTACTCAGGTGGTCCATTACCCTACTGGGGATGGACTTTACAGTGGAGCACCGCCCAGGGACTGACCATGGCAACGCAGATGGTCTCTCCAGGTACTTCCACTTAGAACATGAAGACACAACTGGTCAAGGTTAGTCTAATGTCCCTGCGTTTGGGGGGGAGGGGTTATGTAGGAGAGTAGGGTCTGCTATCCTATGGTCACCCCATATTTTTGCTTTTTGCTTCACTGGTTTCTGACTTAATGTGGCTGTGGGCCTGCTAATCAGACCCACAGCCTGCTGTTCTCTCTCTAAATTACTGCCAATGCACTTTAGGTGCATTACGAATTGGAACTGGTTCACCTTATTTGCCCCTGTAACAGTGTACCCTAGGTACCCAGGGCATAGGTGTTTCCAAGGCCTACCAGGGGCTGCAGCATGTATTGTGCCACCCCTGGCCTGGCCTCCATATTTGACACAACTGGCTGATCACTCAGCTGGGGTAAGTTGGTGTAATCACCTCTTACTTAGGTACAGTATGTCTGTGCCTAACCCTAAACTGGACACATATGTTCCTATCAGCCACTCCTATGGAAGGCCTCATCAATCCTGGAGGCAGAGTGCTTGGAAATATGTGAGATGGTGCTCTAGCATGAGCGGAGCCTGTCTGCAGCTGTCGGGAACCACTCCCTAAGCTGTTCCGGGATATTGCCATACCATATACTCTTAAGTGCATTATAATCCTCGCGGTTAAATGCTATCTTTGGTTTGGCTTTATCAAAACATGCCGAGTAAGGTGTCATACGAATTGGAATACTATCCCCTCGACAGTTCTGTCGACGGGGATAGCATTCCACCCTTCTAGAGGGACACGACATGTGTGTAGCCTTAACCCCTGTTAAAGTTAACCAGAGCCTCAGCATCACAAAATGGATGCTGCCACCACAGACACGAGTCTGGCCTCTTGCTGCTGACCGAAACTCGGCAGATGGTGGCCTGGACAAAGGGTTTCCTGCCTTGGGAGGTGCGAGCACCACCCCAGACGGGGTTTTGTGTATTGGGTAGGACAGGGCTGAAAAGAATCAGACATGCCCGGGGCACACAAGGTGTCCCCGTGCATAGGCCAGTCCAAACCGGTCCTGGGACTTTCCAGACCCAGGCCTGGCGAGGAGCTGGACAAAGGAAAGGGGGTGTAACCGCCCCCCTTCCTGGTTCCTCCCAGAGGAGGGACCTCGTAGGTGATCCACCCCTCAGATTGGGAATAAGAGTGGGAGCAGTGCCATTGCACAGCAGATCATCCTGAATCAACTTTACACGAAGAAGAAGACTGGACTTCGACATTCTGCTGCACAGAAGACTGAAGAGAATCTCCCTTGTGGCCTAGGAGTGGCCACCCTGTGAACACAGGCACCAACCAGCAACTCGACGACTGCTTTGCCGCCGCCTCCCGCCGGAGCCCGAGCCCAGAGCCCGACAGGACCCAGACTCCCAGACCTCTCAGAGCCCGATCCACAGTCCCTGCAAAGAAGGGACCCGTGGAGGCACCGAGTAACGTGGGACCGGACATCTTGGAAGACACTCGAAAAGCTGACTGCGCAGCATCTGAGGCATCCTCGACGTTGTGCTTTGGGGACTGAGAACCCCCACCATCGAGCAGCCCTTGCACCGAAGATCAGCCCCCCAGCATCTCCACGATCTGCGTGGGGCCCTTTTGCATTGTGCCACTCGACACGCCATCCCGGCCACTAGCCACGTGGTCAGCGGCCATCTTGGCGACAAAACTGACAAACTACACAGCGGGTCTGGTTGCTCCAGACTTGCCCAAGCTCCTGTGAAAAGGAGCACTCGCTCTGACCTTGCTGGTCCGAGTGTTAAGCATCTTTCGATTTCTGCATGGCTTGCATTAGCCAAGGCCTGTTTGCTCCGATCAGGTCGCCGACACCGCCAACAGTGAGAAGCCTGCATGGGACAGCTCGTGACCGACTCCTGGACGTCCTCGACCCCCGGTGTCCACGTGGCTGCAGAGAGAAGCTACCTGACAACGCCTGTTTGCACCCGACATCGCCTGGTTCCAATCTGGTTCCACGGTAGTCACTGGCTAGTGACTTTGAACATTGTCCCCTCTGCTTTCAGGTCTTCACCACTTCAGATCCACCCTTGGATCCACCGGAACTCTTCACATCGAGCCGCCTGCAGCACCTTCAGCTCCAAGCACCATCGACCAGCGTGACGAAACCCGACACTACTTCGACCCTGTGCACCCGCTTCCTGTGGGTGAGGTAACTCAGCTCCGCCAGTGTTCCGACACTGGTACACATCTCAAGGGTCTGTGTCTTAAGTTTCAGCGTTCTAGGTCACTCGGAAGGTTCTGAACTATCTAACTTTGTACTTTTTACGCACCATAGACTTTACATTGGAAAGTGCGTGCACTTTGAACACTGCACCCGAGTCCCGCTGGCCTTTCCCGACTTAGTCACTGCTAGTCTCGAATAGCTCCAGCGATTCCCAAGGCCCTAGGCCTGTTCCCTTTCTAATTGGTATCTCTTATACCACTTTCTTAGTATATGGTTTAGGTGGCCCCTAGGGCTCATCCATATTGTGCAACTTTTGTGTATTTTAAACTGTCTTGTGATTTTAACGCTTGTGCTTCTGTGCTCATAAAGAGTCCAGAGGATTTTATAGTTAATAAATCAATATATATTTTCAATATATATCTGTGTGGTGTCCCTTTCATTTGGTATTCAAGGGGGTTGTGTATGGTAATACAGCTGGCTTCATATGCCTTTCAGAGTTTAGCCTAAGACTGCTTTGTCCACGTTACCACTAGGATAACTGGTCTACAAGGTTGAATTACAACCAATCATCATAAGGGTTGCTTGGCATGGTACAAAGTGATCACTAGAATTAGTGAGCATTATATACCAGGCCAACTTCTCACAACCGGGTATGTCCGAACAGCTCAAGGTGGTCGACTTTCTGGATTTGCTTCCACACGTCAGCTGGCAGACATAGCCCGAAAAACAAATCGATGTCCGCTAAGGTCATAATCGTCGATCCTAAGGCTGTACCTAGTTCTGTGTAAAAGGCAGTGGGGTTCTTTCGTAAATCGGGTAAAGATTTTCGGAAAGTCAGTATGTCTTGTCGATCCCATGGTTGGTAGACCCAGTTATACACTACTCTTCCCTTCGCATCTTGGTGATTGATATCATTGTGTGTTCCCTGTCCTCGTGGGGGGACCCAGTAGGGGGCGGCCTCTTTGATAGGCATCATTGTGTCAGTTTTTTCTGCTCGGGGTTCAGTCGTTACAGGAGTTGTAGTCTTAGTTTCTAGCCTCTGTTCAGTGAGGTGGCGGAAGACTTCAAGCGTACGCGTGAAGAGATCCGTCACATCGCACTCGCCTTCGTCTCCAATGTCGACTTTCCTATATAGTGCCGCTAGGCTCTCAGGACCCTTATCTTGGCATCGGTCTTCATAGACATTGAGGGTGTGATAACAAAATCGCACAACAAAATGTCGTCTGTGGCTATCGGCATATGAATTGTACATATTCGTTACATATTCCTCGCTCTCCTTCCGTTCCACCAGTGTTTTCACTATCTTATCGATCCCTGCTCGTTCATCTTTGCTCAACCGGCTCATTCTCGTGGACTCTTTCTTTCTAGTCTCAGGGTCATCTAATGTTACTGTTAGTGCTGTGTTCGGTACAAGGGGCTCGGCCGGCGCGGAGGCCGTGAGGACCGAGGTCCTGGTACTATTCTCACTTGTATTTGGGGGCTGCGAGTGCTGTACTAAAGGTTGGGAGGGAGCATATGGAGGGGGCATGTAGATAATTGGGGGACCTAATAGTAAATAATTGTTCGCTCGTTGTTTTGAAGGTAACTCAGGGTAGAGCGTAGAGGGTGTTCTAACGGGGCACTGGCCCTATGTTTCGGACTCTTGTTTCTGTTTAGCTTCTTCTCTCTCCTTTATCTCTTCCTCTAACTTTTTAGCGGCAAGGTGAGCTGCTTTTCGTAATTCTGTCTCTGCTTTTTCTTCCTCTCTCTTCTTCCGCTGTGCTGCTTCTTTGCGCCACATGCCTATACTATCAAGCATGGTAGGCGTTGCCTTATTGTTACGAAGAGCTGTTTCTAGTACTTCTATTTTATTGTCATCAAAGGATCCTATCAGTGGCCACTGACTCTCCTGATCCTTCTTTGTATATTTGTGCCATAGCTTACTATAAGCTACGGCGACTAATCCGTATTTAGTGAACATTTCCTTATTAGGGGTGCCTTCCAGTGGAGCTGGATGGTTCACCTCTAATAAGTGGTCCGGGCTGAACCAACTACCAATCAGTGGGGAGAAGATAGGCATGACAGATTACAAAGGGTGGACAAAGGTCCGCACTACCTATCCTTCACTACTTGCAAAGACTAGACAGAATATTTTTATTCTACGTTATTTGCAAACAGGGAATATCTCAAAAAGAACCAACTTCGAACAATCAATGTTCGGACTATCAATCAGTGGGAAGAAAAATAGGCACGACAGATTACAAAGGGTGGACAAAGGTCCGCGTTACCTACCCTTCACTATCTGCAAAGGGAGAGAGAATATTTCTATTCTTCCCCGATTCCAGGCAGAGAATGTCTCAAAAAGCAATCGATGGACAATACTAGTATTTTCAAACAATCAAACAATCATTTCGCAATTCGTCGTGTTACACGACCTAACCCGGACAGCATGGACAGTTTCTCGTCTTCTGCTTCCAGCACCCGATCGTCCTCCATTCTCTGTTATTGCCGCGGTACTCCTGATGGTTCCCAGTCAGGACCGTAGATCACTCGAGAGAGGTCTGTTCGGAACCGGTGAAGTTCGGATGATCGGCTGCCAGACAAGGGTCTATCGGGCAGGTGCACGTTCCCGATCGTTGCAGTCGTTCACTCTGTCGTCAGGACCTCTCCCGCTGGATCCATGTGTCGCTGATGGGCCCCACGCTTGCGACGCCAATTGTAAAAGGTAAGCAGCTTCAATAGGTAACCTTTAAGTGTTGCCCGGCGTTAGTCGCCTCTCATACCACTCGATAATTATCAAGCAAAGAGGCAGGCACTGGAGACTGGAAGGCAGGAAACAAGGTTTTATTCCGTCGGAGCAGAACACATCAGATCGGACAACAAGGTATCGTTTCGAGGTGCTCTAACAGCATCTGTGAGGCCTGGCCTCTTATACACAACTCTATGGCTTTATTGCATGAAACACATTCTTGTTAATACTTTGATGTACGGAAAGACATCCCCGGAATCCCCGCTTCAGGCCCGTTCCCACACATATCTACAGTAGAAGTCCCCACCCCAATCACAGTAGGTGATGGCTATCACGCAGCTGGACATTCCGCTGGTTCCTGGAATGTGTGCGACTGATCGGATCTCATGGGGTGGGGGGCTTTGATCAATCGTAGTTCTTTTGAAGAGGGGTGATTTCCTACAGTAGGGAGCAATAAACTGCATCCGCAGGGCTAGGTGATGTCCTGGGATCGGCTCGGACAATCGGGCACAGAGGAAGGGGGTTTATCAAAGGATGCGTGATCATGAAAGGAATGGAGGGAGGTGTCGGTTGGGCACGGGATGTGGTTCAGAGGCAAAGTCGCGCAGGAGGAGAGGTTTTATGGCCCGAGCATGAGAGAGCGGGGCGGTCAGCGCGCAAGGGTGGTGCTTGCGGTGCCAGAGAGACGCGCTGATGATCGGCAATGGGCAGAGAGGCCATGGTGCCTAAAATGGCTGCCGTGCGCTTTTACATGCGAGGTTGGGGAAGAGGCAAGATGGCGCAGATAATGTTCAGTTACAAACTAAATTTCAACACTCCCTGTCGTGCCACGATAATGGCACTAGGACCCAGGGGACCTGGGTGGGGACAGGGAACACCGGACACCACATCCGGTCAGGGGAGGGGATCAGAGGGCAGACTGGACCAGGACCTCGGGGCGAGAGGTCGCAGATAAGCATGGCTGTATTACCTATGACGAATGACAAATAAAGATACCTCTGACAATCATCTGGCGTCCTGCGTGTGTTCCTTGGGTCGGGAAACACAACATCTGGCGACGAAGGTGGGATCCGGTTGTCCGCGTGGAGAAATCGCGATTTTTAAACCCAGAGCCCACCCTGGAACAGAAGAAGAGGTGCAACATCATCCGGAGGCCAGCAGCGACGTGGGAGCCCACCCCGATCGCTACACAAAGAGCAACGAAGAAAAGCGACCTTCCCGGTAAGCGCACAAAGAAAAGCGTGAAAGCTGAAAGACTAAAAAAAAAAAGCAGCGCGAGCTCTCGCGAGAGTCTCGGCGGCTATATTGGGGGTCAGGCGCGAGAGCCAATAGGAACAGTGAATGAGAGTGGCGGCCATTTTGGAGTCAGGCATCGCGTTGATTGGACGCGAAGTCCCGCGAGAGCTCCAGCGGCCATTTTAAGAACAGGCGCAGGAACCAATCTGATCAAAGGAAACATCGGCGGCCATTTTAGGAGTCTGGCACAGCGCAAAGATCGGCGAAAGAGGGAAATAAAGGTGAAAAGTGAAAAAAAAAAAAGCACCGGCAAAGCAACGAAAAAGGAGGAAATAAAGCACATAAGATAAAGGGCACCACAGGAGAAAGATAAAAGGCAAGAATGCAACTAAAATAAAAAGAAACAAGATAAGACACCAAACAAAGAGGAAAAAGTCACAGAAATTGACAGAAACAGCACCAAGAGCACATGGTGTAGCACATGGGTACTCACAAACTTTCTCTCGGGGGCCAAATTTACAGTTTGGTTTGTGTCCGAGGGCCGCATCGGTGGGGGGGCAGGGTCAGTGGGGGAGGGGGAGGGGCTAGAGCAACAACATAAAACTGACCATGAGGTTGATCATAGGTCCCTGCAGCGGACGCCTTCGTCCACTGAGCCGTCCCGGCATACACACATCTCTCTCGGTCTCCCTCCCTCTCTCTAGCTCTCTCTCCCTCTCACCCTCCCTCTCTCCTGTCTTCCTCTGTCTCACTCCCTCTCTCTCACTCCCTCTCTCTCACTCCGTCCCTCTCTCTCACTCCCTCTCTCTCACTCCCTCTCCGTCCCCCTCCCTTTCCCTCCCTCTCACTCACTCTCTGTCTCACCCCCTTTCACTCCCTTTCCCTCCCTCTCCCTCCATTTCCCTTCCTTTCCCTCCCTTTCCCTCCCTCTCCGTCTCCTTCCCTTTCCCTCCCTCTCACTCCCTCCCTTTTCCTCCCTCTCGGTTTCCATCTCACTCCCTCTCCCTCCCTGTCCGTCTCACTCCCTCTCCATCTCACTCACTCCCTCTCCCTCCCACTCCCACTCATTCACTCTCACTCTCTCCCTCTCTCTCTCTCTCTCTCACTCGCTCACTCCCTCCCACTCCCTCCCATTCACTCCCTCCCTCTCACTCTCACTCACTCCCACTCACTCACTCACTCCCACTCACTCCCTCACTCCCACTCACTCACTCCCTCCCACTCACTCACTCCCTCCCTCTCACTCACTCCCTCCCTCTCACTCACT
The DNA here is from genome assembly GCF_964263255.1 of Lissotriton vulgaris. Lineage (NCBI taxonomy): Eukaryota > Metazoa > Chordata > Amphibia > Caudata > Salamandridae > Lissotriton > Lissotriton vulgaris. The sequence continues at coordinate 436,189,552 of NC_141685.1, read as the reverse complement.
CCCTCCCTCTCACTCACTCCCTCCCTCTCACTCACTCCCTCCCTCTCACTCACTCCCTCTCACTCACTCCATCCCTCTCACTCACTTCATCCCTCTCACTCACTCCCGCTCACTCACTCCCTCTCACTCACTCAACTCATTTACTCACTCACTCCCACTAACTCCCTCTCCCTCTCCCTCACTCCCTCTCCCTCACTCACTCCCTCTCCCTCTCAACCCCTCTCTCTCTCCCTCTCACATTCTCCCTCTCACTCACTCACTCCCACTCACTCACTCCCACTCGCTCACTCCCACTCACTCACTCCCACTCACTCACTCCCACTCATTTACTCATTCTCTCTCACTCCCTCTCAGTCACTCACTCCCTCCCTCTGTCACTCACTCCCTCTCAGTCCCTCACTCCCTCTCACTCTCACTCACTCACTCACTCCCTCTCACTCCTTCCCTCCCTCCCTCTCACTCACTCACTCCCTCTCACTCTCTCTCTCCCTCTCCGTCCCCCTCCCCCTCCCTTTCCCTCCCATTCTCTCTGTCTCCCCACCCTGCCTGTGCGCCAGCCGGGGCGTACACACACACAGCCGCACCCGAGCACTTCACAGGTCATTAAAAGACCATTTGCATGTTAATGATGCCTTTGTATTTCACCTCTCCTTAGGCCCCTGCAGCTTTACTCTGGCCATTCCTAGGATCGCCCGGCCGGCAGCCCCCACAAAGCAGCAAGAGTCTCTCTTGCTGCTGCAGACACTTTAAAAAAAAAACTCGGGAAACACAGGTATGATGTCTCGGGGGTCCGCGGGCCGCCTGGGGAGGCTTGCCGGGCCGCCACTGGCCCGCGGGCCGTACTATGAGTACCCCTGGTGTAGCAGAAAAGACACAAACTAAAAACACATAAGTGCCAGAAAAGGCGCAAATACAAGAAAGAAGGAATAAAAAAGAGAAACAAAGAAAAGAGGCAAGATGGCAGACCCCAAACCAAATGCACAATATAGGAGGCCACTGCCATTCAGCTTAGCAGAACCACAAACAGGAATAAGATGGGAGAAATGGGTCAGACAGTTTGAGAGCTATGTAGAGGCAACAGATGTCACGGATGCAACGAAACGAGGACTATTTCTGAACTTGGTGGGAGATGAAGTGGAGGATCTGCTCGTGATGCTGCCGAAAGAAGAAATAGCCACCTACGACAAGTTAATAAAATGTCTAACGGACAAGTTTGATCCACAACAAAACATTGATTTCGAGAGATACAGCTTTATGATCGCCTTCCAAGAAGCTGAAGAGTCACTATATGACTTCGCGACAAGGCTGCGGAAGCTAGTGAGACACTGCAAATTCGACAAGTTCGACAATGAGCAGGTGATAAGGTTACGCATCATCGAGGGTTGTCGCGACATAGAATTCCGAGCCAGAGTATTTAAGGAACCAATATCGCTGGAGAATATCCTCGCACTTGGAAGGGCAGAAGCACGAGCAACTGCACATGCGAAAGTAATGGAACGGGGCAAAGTAAGGGGTGGAGGACAGATTCATCGGATGACGAACAACCACAGATCGGGAAATTGGAGACAAGACAGAGGTGACCTGACCACAAAGAAGCAACAAGAAGGAACGTGTTACAGATGCGGACTGCAATTCCCACACCGAGGACAATGCCCAGCATTTGGCCAGACCAGCAGAAAATGCAATGGGAGGAACCACTACGCCAGCGTGTGTCAAGGAGTACAATTTAGAAATGATCGAGGAAGATCAGAAAGAGCGCGAATGCCGACAAGCAGACACATCAGGCATGTAGAGACCAGGGCGAGGAGCTCATCAGCAGAATCCGGAGAGGACCACGAAGAAGAAAAAACGGAACGGCTGTACCTCATGACGGACGTCACCACAGAGTCAGATGGAGACGAGGAAAAAGGGGAGGAAACAATATGTCTAATAGACAAAAAGAAGATAAAGAAGACAGAGTCAGTAAAAGTAAAAGTGGGGCCACATGATACCAAATTCGTCCTAGATAGTGGCGCGACATGCAACATCATGTGCATCTCGGAGTACGAAAGAATGAAAGTGAAGCCAATCCTCACGCCATCCTGGGTACAAGTATTCACTTGGGGGGCAAAAAGACCGGTGATCAATATGGGGAAATTCAAAGAAGATCTAACATACAAAAATCAAAGACTGACAGAAGAAATACATGTGCTCAAAGGAGACATCCCTGCGCCATGCCTATTGAGCAATGTCACGGCTCAAGTGATGGGGCTGATAGAAATGACATACAACATGTCGGAAAAAAAATATCCTGAAAGAATTCCCCAGGCTACTACAAGGGTTAGGCAAGCTGAGAGGAAGACAGATAACACTGCACATCGACGAGACAGTAAGGCCAGTGGCACAACACCACAGAAGAGTGCCCATACACCTGCAGCCACAAGTGGAAGAAGAACTAGAGGCCCTACTCCGACAGAACATAATAGAGCCAGCAGAAAGACTGACACCGTGGGTGTCACCGATAGTAGCTGTCCCAAAGAAAGACAAATCGAAAATACCAATTTGTGTAGACATGAGGGTCCTAAATAGAGCCATTGATCGTGAACGACATCCGGGGCCACATTTGGACGACATGATTAGCTGTCTCACAGGAACAAGGTGTTTCTCAAAGCTGGACTTATGCAAAGGGTATCACCAACTGAAACTAGACCCACAGTTGCGGTATATCACGACATTCTCCACTCACTGAGGGCTGTTCAGATACAAGCGTTTGAGCTTTGGGATCTCATCAGCTGCAGAAATATTTAAAGAGACAATACGGCAAGTGATCAGACCAGTCAAAAACAGTTTGAACTATAGTGACGATATCCTTGTATTTGGCAAATCCAACGAGGAGCACGACACAGCTCTAAGAGAGGTGTGCTCACATCTGGAGGAAGCAGGCCTGACACTGAATGAAGAAAAGTGCGAGTTGGGGCGAACTGAGCTGGTATTTTTTTTCGGTCACATATTCTCAAAAAGAGGAATGCGCCCAGACCACAGAAAAGTGGAAACACTAGAAAAGGCGAAGAAGCCCACCGAAGTGGCGGAAGTGAGATCGTTTCTGGGGCTAGCAAGCTACTGTGCGAGATGCATCAAAGACTTCGCCACTGTAAGTGCCCCGCTACGAGACCTAACCAAACAAGGACAAAGCTTCCTGTGGACCTCAGAGTGTGACAAGGGTTTTGAAGAAATAAGGAGGGCAGTGACAGCAGTGGATCACCTGGCCTACTTTAGCCCAAAATTATGTACAGAGCTGACAGTGGACGCCAGCCCGGTCGGATTGGGAGCAATTTAGGCACAGCACCAGCCAGGGAGAGACTCCCCACAACACATAGTGGCGTATGGGAGCAAAATTCTGACGGAGGTTGAGAGGAGATACTCCCAACCGGAAAAAGAGAGTCTAGCGGTAGTGTGGGCCTGCGAACATTTCCACATGTTCATCTATGGGAAGCCTTTTACAATCATTATGGACCATCAGGCGTTGATCACAATCTACGGCAATCCCAACGCAAAGATACCGCCAAGAATAGAAAGATGGGGAATCAGGCTCATGGATTATGATTTTAAGATAATTCACAAGCCGGGAAAAGAGCAGAACCCTGCAGACTATGTGTCACGACACCCTCTGCCACAACATTCAAAAGTGACCACGATGGCGGAAGAATACCTAAATTTCGCACTGAAGCTCAGCACACCAGCGACTATAACACTGGATGAACTAGAGGAGGAGACAAAGCAAGACGACACTCTGCAAGAAGCAATGAGGATCACCAAGATGCAAAGGTGGAGGCATGTGAATGGCTACGCTAGTGGAGAAAGCAGAGTAGACAAGGACGAGCTACTAGCATTCAAGAGAATCCACGAGGAACTGTCAGAGTTTGACAATAGAATAATGATGAGAGGCACTAGGATAGTGATTCCCCGGACGCTGAGAAGAACAGTGGAACTGGCACACGAATCACACTGAGGAATGGTGGCCACAAAAAAAATGCTGCGGGAAAAGGTATGGTTCCTAGGACTAGACAGCATGGTGGAAGACATAGTGACAAGGTGCCACGTGTGTCAGGTAACGGGACTACCTTCAAAACCGGAACCTCTACAAATGTCCCCGCTACCAGCGACAGTGTGGATAGAGCTGGCAGCGGATTTCTACGGACCCCTAGAAACTGGAAGCTACTTGCTGGTCATAATCGACGAGTATTCAAGATTCCCCCTAGTATGACCGGTATCATCTACATCAGCAAATGCGACACTGCCGGTGCTAGACGATATCTTCGCAGCATGGGGCTCACCACAAACGCTCAAGACGGACAATGGTCCACCATTCTCAGGCGAAGAGTTCAAGAGGTTCATGGTGTACCTGGGAATAAATCACAGACCGATAACACCGTTGTGGCCACAAGCAAATGGGATGGCCGAACGGTTCATGGGGACCATCAAGAAGGCAGTGCAAAGAGCAAAATTGACCGAAATATCGATTGGACAAGCACTGTGTCAAGTACTTTGGGACTACCGAAACACACCCCACAGCTCCACGGGAAGGTGTCCTGCCGAGTTGGTACTAGGAAGGGTGAGCAGAACACGATTACCACAAATCAAAGAAGGAGAGAAAAGGGAACACAAAGACATCGCCACATGAGATAAAGAACAGAAAGCGAAGATGAAAGCATACGCAGATCGAAGAAGACATGCCACCAGCAACGACATAGAAGGAGACACCGTGCTGGTGAAACAGCGACAGGCAAGGAAGTCAGACAGCACCTTCTCAAAAGACCCGCTGACAGTGACGAAAGTAAGCGGGCACATGATCACAGCCTCAGCGGGCCAACACCATATCACGAGAAACAGCTCCTATTTCAAGGAACTAAAACCAAAAGAAGAAGACCTGCCGAAACAAGAACTGACAGGAGGTGCAGCACTGGATGAACAACCACAGGGCATCAAAGAACAACGACCAAAATGAGAATGTAGAAAGCCAAACAGACTGATCGAAGAGATCTGAGGAGACAGAGACACAGAAGCCGACGAGGCAAGAGATCAGAACATCTCTCTTTCTCTCTCTCTCTCTCTCTCTCTCCCTCTCTCTCCCTCTCTCTCCCTCTCTCTCCCTCTCTCTCCCTCTCTATCTATCTATCTATCTATCTATCTATCTATCTATCTATCTATCTATCTATCTATATCACTCTATCAGTATCTCGACGATTGGTAAGACAATGTTTTGTTCAACAAGGGGGGAGATGTTGTGCCACGATGATGGCACTAGGACTAAGGGGACCTGGGTGGGGACAGGGGACACCAGACTCCACATCCGGTCAGGGGAGGGGATCAGAGGGCAGACTGGACCAGGACCTCGGGGCGAGAGGTCGCAGATAAGCATGGCTGTATTACCTATGACGAATGACAAATAAAGATACCTCTGACAATCATCTGGCATCCTGCGTGTGTTCCTTGAGTCGGGGAACACGACACCCCCTGATGTATTGAAAAAATAGTTGGGTATAGGAGCTTTCAGTCGGGTAGGGTAAGGTGTTTGTCGGATTTCAACTGACATTTTTAAAAAATCATGGTTACAATACTGTTTTCTTTAGTAACCCCTCACAATCAGAAATCTTTCCCATTCCACTGGCCCTTAAACACCCATCAAGCGCTGATTCTCATATAATGATTAACATTATATTGTTGGAAAATCTGAAGGTCACGCCCCTCTCCCCCAGTCTTACTGGCCAAGCTACGCCGCTGCAAAATGTAATGAGCAGTCACACTTTCGACCTATCTGGTAAGCCATCCCTCATCGGGCAGTAAATCCTGTGTGATGCAGTTTCCAGCCAATAGACAGTGTTGTGGAGCTCCAAGCCTAGTGCACTCCCCAGCATGTCTGGCCACCATCCCGATGTCCGCCATCACATTTAACATTATTGTCAGTGCCACCAGGCCTATTTTAGGGAGTAAAAACCAATGCTAAACTGAGTTAGCTCAAGTGTGACTGTGTTAGTCATTTTATAAAACGGACTGGAACCCGAGGGGTATCCCATAGCATGCAAATGCCTACCCTTGACGTAAACAGGTCATTAATGGTGCAGAACCTTTATACTTTATCTTTACTCCATCATACTTACTGAAATATTTTTCAGCTTTCAGAAAAGTATGGAGATGTTTTCAGTGCAGACATGGGGAGTTTAAGATTTGTCATGGTGAGTGGATTACAGACTATCAAGGAAGCCTTTGTTCATCAAGGTGACATTTTTGCAGATCGACCACATATTCCTATCTTCTACGACGTATCAAAAGAATACGGTAAGTTTTATTTTATCTGGTTGATGATTAGTTGGTCATTTTTTAAATATTAAGATCTTTTAAAAAATACACTTTAATTTTAATCATCACCAAGAGTATCTGAAGCCTGAGTTTGAGTACAATGAACATTTTTGGTATGTTCTGCATATCTGTGAATTTCTAATATCCTTTAAATAAACTTATGGTATAAACATTCTATCTTATAAGCTACACATTGTGAACCAGTTAAAGTATTTTGAGACTAACTGCCATTTAGTCCAAGATTATCATTAAAACCCACAGCTGTTTCTGACTATATCTTCCTTTTTAGGTCGAGCCTGGGCAGCGCATGCACTACTCTGCAAGGCATGCTGTATTCAGATAGGGACTTGAAGCTCTGCCCATTCTCCCCCCATATTTTTCATTGACTTGTGTCATTGTCCACTGTAAACTGTCGCTGTTTATTCATCAATACTCTTAGTAGTTCCTCCTTAGTACCGCCTTGTCTCAATTTGTAACCTCCCATGGCGACACCCCCTGTTATGGGTGTTGTTACTCGGTAGGCGTTACTTACAGCCTCCGAGCCCTATTTTCTCAAATACCTTTGTCCTGCCTGCTGTTGCAGGCAGAACACGCTCTCTCCTAACACTTTTTAAAATAATTTGTAGGTTGCATTTGCAATTCAATAGGTCTCGCATTTGCGAGGGTTTAAGCTATTGGCATTGTAAATTACAATGCCTTTCATTTATCTATTTTAAAACCAACACATAAATAAAAGGCATTGTCATTTACAATGCCAATAGCTCAATCTATCGTAAATGCGAGACCTATTGATAGCAAATGCTTGTTTATTAAAGTGTTTACTTTCATACTTCTATTTACATTTTAGCTTGATATTTAATTGTTCATTATACTCTCATTGAATGTCACAAACCAGTTTGTTGTATCATTCTATTTAGAGTAGACTTCTTCAAACTGTGGGTCGCGCCTTGGATGTGTTCCGGGAAAGGAGGCGCTGGGCGCAAATGAGTCTGCAATTACTTGCAAATTAAGGTAGTCCAGATGCGCGAGAGACACGTTTCCAGGCTGTCTTCGTTTACATGCAGCAGTTAAAGTGTATAAAAAAGTGTGAGAATGAGCTTCAAGTGATGCCTACTGTTTAAACATATACTGCCTCCAAAGCAGTCCCTATTTTTGGTGATAAACAATTTGCACACATTTACATTCCTTTCAGGTAACAAGCACCCTAGTGAGAATACATGTTTCTGCTTTAGTTCTCTATCCCTCTCTCTTTGCTTAAGTGCACAAGAGCTCCTCCCACTAGTCTCAGTGTGTGGCTACTAGACTGCACTTATGGCAGTCGGTAATATAAAAAAAGGATGTGGGTAGCACTTTCCTTGCTAGCATTAAAGGTCAGGTCCCAATTGCTGTGCACAGAAAAGGGTCCAAGCAACACAGAAGGAGGGGGGTAGATGTGTTTCTTTGTTGTTGTTTGTTTTTGTGCACAATACAGCAGAAAGCCTATGTTGGGCATCTGGCCTAGATGTGATAGTCCCGTTGAGTGGGCAGAGTTAGCCTGCTTTGCAGCGCTGTAGGTATCATTGGTGCTGCATCTGCGGGACGCCTCTTTGCTGAGGCAGCTGTTGCACCATATAAGTTGGGTTAACCTAACGTAACATAACATTGCATAACAAACGTTGCTTTGTTCCTCAGAGCAAAGGCCCTGGGGAGAATGAAGCAGAGGAACAACATGATTTGGGCAAAGAGAGATGGAAGGGAGATGAATGGTGTGAGATGTAAGGGAGAGGGATGGTTTTAGATGGGAGCCCATATTATTAAAGGGTTGAGGCGACAGCTGGCTTCGCAAGGCAGTAGTTATCATTGGCGAAGTTGGTGCAGGGCCAAGGGGCCCACTGCATCATAATTACAAATGTTTTACTAAAAGAAGTGGGCATGGGGGCTCATTTCCTCTGATAGCATTAGGGCATATGGTACCTTTGTCGTGAAAAGGGGGTCAACATTTGGTATCTAATTTTTGTTCTTCAGAAAGAGACCGCTTGTGTCAAGATTGAAGCGATGGTCAGGCGTTATGGGGAAGTAGTGAAAGAAGCCTGCTTATTAGGGATACAGCCATCATTAGTGCAGCGGCCGACTTACATTATTGCCCACAGCACTCCAAATATGGGGATTAGTGTTTTTAGTTACTTCTGTTTTTGTTGGATGCGAGTCGCGTAGTACGATCCGTATTCCGTGAATCCGTACGTATTGCAAGGCTGGAACCGTACGACTCGTACACATGCCGTACGACTCATACACATGCCGTGCTACCCTTCCCCCCCTCCTACGTGGCCTTACGCGCTGATCGTCCGGCGGGTAGGGTTGGCGGCGGAGTGGCGATAATCGCTCGGTCGGAACTAAATTTTCAAACCATCCCCTCTCCCCCCATTCCTTCCACTGAATTCCTTACAGTTCGCTCCCTCGCCTTCTCCCCCCCCCCCATCACCTGTCTTCTAATGTACCGTCCTCCCTAGTCTTCGCCTCTATTCCTGCCGGCTTTTCAAGACCTACTGGCCAACCTGGTGGTTAACTATGCATCGGTCTTGGTACTAGGGGATTTCAATTACTGGCCATCGGACCCTTCTGAGTGCACAGCCTCGAAAGAATTCACTGAGTCTCTCACATCTTTAAATTTTATGTCGCACATCTCTGTCCCCACTCACTCTCATGGTCACATACTTGACCAGGTCTGGTCCCTTAATCTTCCCGTCTCCCCGGTGACGGTTTCCCCCTGTCCCTGGTCTGATCATGCCCTTATTTCCTTCTCCGGGAGAAAATTACAAAAAACAATTTGATGGACAGAATGTAGATCAATGTCTTACATTCACCCCAGTACAAGGATCTGGGCCTAAATCCATCGTTTTTTGCACTCCACACCACCCTGGGTCAGATAATGGCTTTATGCAAATCAGCTCTGACCCTGTGCCCCATGGGAACAGTCCAGTCCGAACTACAACAGCCATATCTTTCCCAGACCGGAATCAAGCATCCGAGGACCGGACCGGTTTCGAGGTAACACCTCTCATCAGCCCGGCTAGCTAGACTCCAGTGGTGTGGAGGCTCTGGGACCCACGTCTGAGCTACCCCAGTACACTCAGGGAGAAAATTACAAAAAACAATTTGATGGACAGAATGTAGATCAATGTCTTACATTCACCCCAGTACAAGGATCTGGGCCTAAATCCATCGTTTTTTGCACTCCACACCACCCTGGGTCAGATAATGGCTTTATGCAAATCCGCTCTGACCCTGTGCCCCATGGGAACAGTCCAGTCCGAACTACAACAGCCATATCTTTCCCAGACCGGAATCAAGCATCCGAGGACCGGACCGGTTTCGAGGTAACACCTCTCATCAGCCCGGCTAGCTTGACTCCAGTGGTGTGGAGGCTCTGGGACCCACGTCTGAGCTACCCCAGTACACTCAGGGAGAAAATTACAAAAAACAATTATTTCCTTCTCCATCTCTCTCAACCCGGTTTCCAAAGTCCCCCACGCCAAAAACACCTGGGCGCGGAACTGGAACAGAGTTGACTTCCCTACCCTGACGTCTCACCTTCGGAATTCTACCCCGTCCCTTTCTGGTCTTCCGTCCGACTCTAAAGCCAATGCTATTAATACCTGGTTGGCTAGAGGGTGTGACTCAGTGGCTCCCCTGCGTCGCATCTCCGTGCGGCGACCCAAGGAGTCTAATAGGTGGTTTAATGACCACCTAAAAGAACTTAAACTGTCCGTTCGACAGGCAGAAAGGCACTGGAGGAAAAATTATTGTCCTTTACTTAAAACCCTCTATCTGACATCACTCGCCGACTACAAGACCGCAATCCTTGTCGCCAAAACCTCTTATTTTTCAACAAAAATAATCTCTGCTGAAAACAAGCCTAGGGAGATATTCAGCATAGTGCAGGACCTGGCTTACTCCGATAGGGCTTCACCTCAAATCCCCCCATCCCAGCCTCTTTGCAACCAACTAAACACTTACTTTCTTGACAAGATCGCTACCATTAAGGCCAACATCCCCCCCCCCTCGCCTGCCTTTGTTGACCCTTCTCCTCCTACTATTCAAAACCTTCTCACCTCCATCCCCCCCCTAACTGAAGAAGTATTACTGGGGATACTTCCCAAAGTAAAATCAGGTTCCCCGGCAGACATCTGTCCGGCGCGAATCCTTCAACAAATCTACTCCTCCTGTCCTAAACCCCCCATTACCTTCCTTAACAGCTCCCTAGCGCAGGGAGTAGTGACCCCTACGCTCAAATCAGCCACCATTGTGCCCATTCTAAAGAAGCCTGGCGCTGACCCATCCATCTCAGCCAACTACCGCCCCATTTCCCTGCTGCCCTACCTGGGCAAGGTGCTGGAGCGCTATGTCACCGCGGTATTCAGCACCCACGTAGAGGCCAATGGGGGACTGGCTTCCCGCCAGGCTGGCTTTCGACCCAGGCACTCGACTGAATCAGTCGTGGTATCAGTCCTGGACAACCTCAGGAAGGGTATGGATCACAACAAACACCAGGCGCTGGTACTCCTCGATCTCTCCGCCGCATTTGACACGGTAGACCATACCATCTTACTGTCCCGTGTCAAGGCGGCTGGAATTGAGGGATCAGCCCTGGTGTGGCTTTCCTCCTTCCTGAGGGACCACACTCAGGCGGTCCGGCTAGGAGACTTCACAACCACCCCACTCCCCGTCACTTGTGGTGTCCCCCAGGGTTCTTCCTTGTCTCCCCTACTATTCAATCTTTATATCTTTCCCCTCATTTTCGCTCTTCAGCAGCTGGAGGTCACCGTTTATAATTACGCAGATGACCTCCAGCTCATCTTTGACCTATCCTCTTCTCCCCTTTCTGTCTCCAGATTTCAGCACACCATGACATTCATCAGGGACTGGATGAACCACAACCATCTCAAATTGAACCCGGACAAAACCGAGTTGGTTCTCACCGGTGGTTCTTCCAGTCCCTGGAACTCTCTCTTCTGGCCCCCAACCCTTGGTCCCGCCCCCACCCCTTCTACCACGGTCAAAACACTGGGGGTTAAAATGAATAATCAACTTACCCTTCACCCCCAAATCAGTTCTGTGGTTTCCTCCTGCTTCCTCACCCTCCAAACTATCCGCACTGTCGCTCGTTTCTTCTCCCCCCAGGCACTCAAAATGATCATGGCCGCTCTAGTGATATCACGGCTGGATTATGCCAACGCTCTTTACAATGGCATACCAGCATACAGTCTCAGGAGGCTGCAGTTGGTCCAAAACCAAGCTGCCCGGCTGGTTTTTGGACTCCCACGCTATCACCACTCCACACCCCTCCTCAGGGAGCTTCATTGGCTCCCTGGTAAAGAACGTTCTCTGTTTAAAACCGCCTGCATGGTTTTCCAGGCCCGACAAGGCACTGCCCCCGCCTTCATTTCCTCACTAATAAAAGAATACGCTTCCCCCAGAGAACTTCGTTCCTCCACCAAATCCCTCCTTCAAATCCCACGCTTCAGATGCAAAAAGTGGGGTGGGTCCAACTTCTCCACCTTGGCCCCCACTTTCTGGAACTCCCTCCCAGACCACCTTCGTGCGGCTACCCATTATGCATCCTTCCGTAAGGAACTAAAAATGTTTCTTTTTAAACAGGCATTCCCTGCGTAAACCCCCTCCCCGGCTCTACCACCGGTTCTCACTTTTGTCTCTGTAGCCAATACCCTCCACTACCGCCAAGAAACCGTTCGGTGCACGCTGCGCTTTATAAATGTTTTAAATTAGAAATTACGACCCGACGAGTACGATCCGGACCGGGGTATGAGGACGCGATTGGTACGGTCCACGTCGGGTAAGGGCGAGTCGTACGGAAAAGCACACAAACACATACACACCATACGGTCCGTACCCCCCATGATCGCAGGAGTGTGGCTCGTACACCCATCGTACATGGGGTACGGCTCCTACACCCATCGTACATGGGGTACGGCTCGTACACCAATCGTACATGGGTTACGGCTCGTACACCCCATGATCGCAGGGGTACGCACCGTACCTCTGCGATCATGGGGGGTATGCACCGTACCGGGGGGGGGGGGGGTGTTCCGTACCTATTTCGGTGCAAACTCTGCTTTTACGGCTGTTTTCAGCTCCCGTAGAAAAAAGGTCGTACGGTGCGTACCAAACACGTATCGTACTTGCTGGGTCGTAAAAACCAGCCGCGAACTGGACAGATGTCGCGTACAGTGGGTTCCGAGGAAGAATCGTACGGAGATTAGAGTCGTACGGTCCTTGTACGACTCGTATGGAGTACGGCTCCTGGAACGAATCGTACTTCGTCGTACGTACGTGGGACGTTGCAGGGTACGATTCGTACGGGAAAAACACTCCGAACGGCTATTCGGAGCGGTTTTTCCCGAATCGGAATCGGCCCCTTAGTGTGGATTACGAGCTACAGAAAAGCACCTTCAACATAATCCCGCCCGTGTGATCAGCCCTCCCGCTCCCCAAAACTTTGCCATAAAGTTTTGGAGAGGGGCCTAAATTCCAACATTTTGCTGGGGGAGGGGGAAGCAGGGGAGGGGAAAATGGGGAACAGGGCAAAGAAGTTTGAAAACCTCTTTTGAATGTCACTTTGATGTAATCTTTATCTGTGTGAATAAGTGAGCAATGTTATGCTTTCATATAAAAACATGAGGAATGTACTGAGAAAATTCTGGAGACCATAACAATACTGATTAGTGCACTCTTCTATAAGTGAACCAGCGCTCAGAGAAGCAGTCTTTCCGGAACATGTCCAATTTAATACTTTGCAAAAAGAACAATTGATGGACAGAATGCAGAACAATTTGTGACAAATAAACAACCCAGGCAAAATACAAAAACTGGCAAAGTTCAAATAAACAAAAAACAGGATAAAAATGAAGCACTAGAATAGCATAAAGGATTTAATTTAATAAGTTTGATAAAAATGTCATGACGATATTCATTGGCATAATCATTCATTAAAAAACAATAAAAAAGATTCTTTCAATACATATATGTGATGAACGAATTATATATATATATATATATATATATATATATATATATATATATAAGAAGTGTTCCCAATGATGCTAAGAGGCGATGGCTTTTCATCTACGCGTTTCGACACTTAGAACGTGTCTTCATCAGGGCAATACCATCGTATTACTAAAAATAGATAAACAGAGTTTTTAAATAATGTCTATTTATGCTAAACAGTGCACAATGATCCGTACAGTTTTGAACTTTAGGGCCAGAAGAATAATAACCATACATGGCATACCGCTTTACAACAAGTAAATTACATTTTGTTATATCCTCATATTTAACATATGAGAATTCAGAACAATGTCATACATTCACCCCAGTACAGAGATCTGGGCTTAAATCCATCGTTGTTTTGCTCACTGTTGGACTTGGGCCTTTTTGGCAGGTTCACCCCTAAACGTTTTGCCTTTAGCCTCTGGCATGGTGATAGTGATTTTACGCTTCTGCACACTTTAGCACTGTGGCCCAGGGTAAAGTGCGTGCACACTCTGAGTGTGTGTGCTGAGTTGGCCTGCCCTCCCATAGGAATGCATGGGGAATATGTGTGTCCATGATAGTTCCTGATGTGTGGGGAATGCAAGGTTGAGTTTGGTATGTGCGAACTCGTGAGATTAAATTCTGCGCGATGATGTGTGCGGATTTATTGTACCTAGTGTAGAAGTGCCACTTATAGAAGTTGACCTGCCTGTGCAGTAAATGTGAATTGGTTGTCTGGCTTGTGATTGGCTGGAGCTGGCTGGTGTGCCTGGCTCCAGGTGTCAGGATGGGTCTGCCCCGGTGGTGAATGGAGAGATCTGCATGCTTGATGGCAGTGAGGAGTGCACCTGGGACCTGAATAGGGCTGGGCCTTCCCTCCACAGTGCTGGCTCCACCCCCTGTGCTGCGTCTGATGTCCCTGGCCTGTCTTGTGAACAGGGAGAGGGGCTGAGCAAAACAAAGTGCTCAAGAACCAGTTGCATCTGGTTCTCCCCTTGCCTACACTGCTACATCAAAGGACTTCTGTGTATAAAAGAGGGTCTGTGACTCCAAGTAAATGTTCTTATTTGCGGAGTTGAAACTACCAGGGGCGTGCTGCTGCTGAAGCTCAGGGTAAGGCTTGCCTCCCTGGGCTCTGCCCAGCCCCTGGATGCCTGGAGGACCTTTTCTTTGCTTAGGAGCTGGTTGCTCCATTTCTTTGCCCCAGGACCTTGCTGCATCTTTTTAGCACCCTGGGAATTCTTTCCCTCTTTATTCCAGGACCTTTTGCTGATGGGAGCGCTGTGCTCCTTTTCCTTGTGGCCCCTTTAAGAGGGAATTCCCTGGGGAGGGATTCCCCCATGATGCCTGCCTAGCGGGTGCCTACCCCGCTTATTTTAATATTGACTTGCAGGTGTCAACCCTGCATTATGCCTGTTTATTTTCTATTACCCTGTGTGCAGGTGCCCACCCTGTGTCTTTGTTTTATTAATTAATTAATGCAGCTGCCCACCCCGCGGATTTGTGTCCCTCTTGGGTGCCCACCCCGCATGCCACATTTATACTGATTCTCGAGGGAGCCTACCCCTCGTTTTGCACCAAGCAAGAAACCACGCCGTGGCCCCGAGGTCAAGTTTGTCCCGAGGAAGCAGCCGTCGACGTCACCCAGGTGCCGCGCTGGGATTGGTCCCAGCCAGAAGAGACTCCCGCGGCGTCACTAGGGTGGAGCGCAGGGATTGGCTCCACCTAGAGGGCTTCCCCACTCTCCGATCCAGGAAGTCCCGCGCTGCAGAGGAAGTGCTGCTGCCCATCAGCGAGGTTCCCCTAGCGAAGGGAGAGCCCCACAGCTAAAGCAGAGCACCAGCGAGGGGGAAAGCCGGCCCCCGCCACACTCACGAGGAGAGCGCCGTACGCAGCCCCAGGAAGCCCCGGTGAGTGAGACAGGGCTGGGAGGGGGGGCGCAGTGAGATCATGTGGCGGGCCAGAGCGAGGCCCAAGGCTATTTTGTACCTCAGAGCGGCCCGGGTCAGTGATACCCCTGTTGGGGGCATAATTGTTCTCAGAGCCCTGTGGCTCTACCATGGGCACATCAGTGTAAAGCGCCCACGAGCTCCACGCTTCGGGAGGCCAGTTCCTGCTCCCTACAGTGCCCGTAATTAGTTCAGGAGCCAGAGTGTTCTTATCCTAGTGACATACTTTATTGCTAAAGCCCCGTATGGCCCCACCACGTGCCTCTTTTATATAAAAATGCCAGAGTGTTCCATAGTGGTTGAATGCATTTAGTTATTTTTGCATAGCCTGGATGGCTCCACCGTTTTGCGCAATTCATTTAAAGGGCCAGTAAGAGGCCTTGCTGCATTTTGCTGATTCCCAGCTGCCCAGCAAGTAGTAGGCAGCTGCACCGTTTAGGTCCTTTCATTTTAGGGGGACATGTACTTTAAATCCAGGAGTGAGACGCACTCCTTTGCCCCATCCCTACCTTGGCCTGCACAGCTGCGCAGCACTTAGTGCCAGCTGCAACGTTTAGGCCTTCATTGAACTTCCCAGATGCCCAGCAAGTAGTGGGCAGCTGCCACATTTAGGTTTGCGCCAAGTGCACCCCTGTGACTGTCGCTGCTGAGACAGCAGCCCTGACTTTATGGATAGAGGGCATTTGAGCCCCTAATAGATGGCCAGTTGGCCCTGGGGACGTTTTGTAGGGGGCAAGGCCCTAATGTCATTTTTATATGTACTAGGAAATGTAATGTTTGTAGAATGATTTATGCACCTTGATTTAGGCTCATAGATGTGCTTTTGTGATTATTAGGTCTTACCTTATGTTTTAATCCTCTACTGTGGTCTAGGTTTGATTTATTCCCTACTACAGGTTATGTGCTGTTATGCTTGTTAGGTTTTACCTACTGTCCTATGCTTTATTTTGATTCTCTCCTGTGGTCTAGGTTTGATTTATTCCCTACTGCAGGTTATGGTATTAAGTGTATTTCCTGATGTCTAGGAGATTATGGTTTACCCTATTTTTGGCTTATGAGGTGGGCGCAGAATAGAGTTCTCGCCCTATGTGATACTGTGCCTGTTATGATTTATATTACAGGTTGATGCTGCGTATAGTGTGTGCCAGTGATTACTGGCTGTGTTCTAAGTTCATATATATTCTTACTTTTACTATTCTTTACCAAGTGCTAATTCTGACAGTGGCCCACGTGGCCCTGTCATGTGTAAATAATCCCTTGTAAATATTGCCCGTGCCAGTTGGCACAATGTCTATTGTGTGATTACTATCTGATGTGTTTTTATTATAATACAAAGGCTATTTTTATATAACCTTGTGTGGAGTTCCTTTTGTGGTGTGCCTAGTGTGTTGTTACTGTGTGTGTTGTGCAAATGCTTTACACATCGCCACTGACATAAGCCTAACTGCTCGTGCCAAGCTACCAAGGGGGTGAGCAAGGGTTATCTTTGGCGTGTAACTCCCTTTCCCTGACTAGAGTGGTGGTCCCTGCATGGCTATGGCGCAAGCCTTAGCCAACCAGAGATCCCCTTTTCTAACATTGGTTGTCAGCGGTGAGGATAGGACTTGCGTTTGCTCAATATCGCAGTGACAACTGGCTGCACTACAAGCTCTGCATTTTTAGATAGTCTCATTTTTGGGGATTATTGTCTTTTGAGTTGTTTTTAAATATCATTTTTATTCATATAAGTTTTATAATGCACTGTGAGTTATGTGTCCTGACAAGGATAGAAACCAGAGAATCTGGAGGAGTGACTGCCCTTGTGTAGACTGTTATTTGAGTTGGTCTGATGCTGAAGGAGAGACTGTCCTTGGGTAGACTGTCATTTATGGGGTTGGCCTGTAAGCGCGAGCTATAGGAGTGACTGCCCCTGTACTGTCTGTTCTTGGGTTGGCCTGATGCTGAAGGAGTGACTGCCCCTGTACTGTCTGCTATTTCTTGGGTTGGCCTACAGTGGTAACTTAATTGACATGGAGTAACTAGCTCGGGCGGGTAGATTATCCCATAAGTGCATTGTAATTTTTCTGGATTCCCCAGTAGGGTAGGATCCAGTGGTGGCAGCAATATAATTGTCCAGTGCAGTAGTCCCATTCCCAGTTCGCAGAGTATGGTACCTTGTGCTCTGTAAGAGGGGTACAGGTTGTGATTCGGGGGCAGTCAAGTGGCTGTCTCACCAGTCTTGTGGGGAAAGAGTGGATGATTTTTGTGGTGCACTGGACATTTGGGTGAGTGGTTAGCTAGTGAATGGTGTTAAAGGGCGCTTCAGTCTGTTCGCTCAGCGAGATCCTACCCCGTAATTGTTTTCTGGATTCGAGCCAACCCCTGTTGAAGTGTGTAAGTTCTTTGCTAACTCCGTTTCTTCACCCCGCCGCCGCAGCCTTCTGGACATTTGGTAGCGGCCGCAGTGGGGGTGTGACCACAAGTACCAGCATTCTCTGTGACTTTGGGTTTGCCCTTTGGGTGTATACTGGGGTGAGCGCCTCTGATTGGTTTGAGTTGGGAAAGCAGCTAACGGCCCGGGCGAAGACGAGAATACGTCGCCAGCAAGTTAAAGACTGGGTGGAAGCTGCTAAAAGATCGGATAAAGAATCCTCATCCGCCGAAGTCTCTGAGAGTTCTGGAGAGGACGAGTCTCTCGATGTTTTGTCTGTTTCTGTTTCCCAGCCCAATCTTGGAAATCCTGGCTATGATGGTGTGCAGGAGGGCTTGGTAGCGCCTTTGAGGTGAAGTCATCTGGAGTCGTCAAAGTTCCCAAACAATTTCCATTATTTGAGAAAATACCAACAATCACTGCGTCTAATAATACTGTTTGCCCTGAAATTGGTCTGATCACCCATTCTTGTGCGGAAACACCAGCTGCTGCTTCAATTAATGCTTCAATTACTAAAGCCCCTTTGAAAAAATTGGAGCACTTGGGTTCTATGTTAAGCACTATTGAAACAGTCGATATATCTGCAACTCATCCTTTATCTTCCAATGCAAGAATTTCTTTAGCAGGTGGTAAAGAAATCTTTACAGTGAAGTGAAAGGATTTCCCTTAGGTAAGAAGCTATGCAAGGATGCCCAAAAGTTTAGTCTTGGGCACAAGGCTTCACTAAGCAAAAGAATTTAACAAATAAAACAATTATATATAAGTATCAAAATTTATTCAAACATACAATAAAATCATGTTAAAACTCATTGTCATAGATAAAAAGAAACTATTCCTTCACATTGAATAAAAAAAAAAATTGTTACAAGACTTGATTTTTTTCTTATATTCTTGGAGTAGGTTGGGAAATTGTATTGTGCGATGCTAGGCGTCAACGCGTTTCGATGGTTTTGTTTATTCATGTACCATCTTTATCAAGACTACTGAATATGGTTGTCTCTCCTGTAAGGGCACTGGATGGTTGCCTTTACCAACGGATCCTTATTCCATTTTATACTCCAAGAATATAAGAAAAAAATCAAGTCTTGTAGCTGGTGCTAGAAAAAGAGGGTTTTGATGTGCACTTGATGAAAGACAAATTGTTTATGTCCCAGTGTTTGTATGTCTCTCTTTTCTAAAAAATCTGTTCTTTAGATACACAGGAAGGTGATTTAATTGTACTTTTTTTCACGATAGGTATTTTTAATATGTATAAATTGTGAATTTGACAAAAACAATTTTTTTTTTTATTCAATGTTTTTGGGCATCCTTGCATAGCTTCTTACCTAAGGGAAATCCTTTCACTTCACTGTTTATAAGTACCCCTTTCCCCTGGGTCACAAGGGGTCTCTCTCCCTCACTTTTAAAGAAATCTTTACCCCAGTCTCCCCACTAGTGTTACAATCCAATCTAATTCCCGTTTGTCCCGTTGGTGTCACTAATGCACAGAGTTCGACTATGGAGGGAGATACTGAGACAACCGGCGAATTCCACATTTCAGTAAAAGACGTGTTAAACTTGATCCTGGGTGAGGTGAGAGAATTGAAGCAATTTCAAAAAGAGGAATTAGCTTTAATCAGTCAGCGTCTCAATAAAATCGAAGATTCCATGGCCTCTTTTCCCACTCGGCTTCAAGAGGCTGAGATCAGGATATCAGGTTTGGAGGATATGTCGGAAATGAAGAAGGATGTCTCAAATATGTCAAAACTTTCAAGAGATTTCGATTATAAGCTTGACGAGCTGGAAAATTATAATAGGAGGTCAAATCTGAGAATAGTGGGTGTACCAGAAAATATTGAAGGATCTGATATGAGGCAATGGATTACCTCTTTTTTTTCTTCAGGAGGTTATCCCTGAGTTTAAAGGAGATTTGACAATTACCCGTGCACACAGAGTCCCCGCTAGTCAGTTTACTAATTCCACGTTTCCTCGGACCATCCTGGTGAACTTCTCTGATGTGCGCGTTAAAGAAACGATCCTTTCCGTAGCTTTTAAACAAAGACAATTTGATGCCAATCCTACTACTAAATGCCGGATCTTTTCGGATATGTCTGCTGCTGCTGCTAAATGGAGAAAGGAATTTGTTAAGATCCTTCAGTTATTCAAAGATAAAGGCGCACACGCTACGATTGCGCAACAATCAAAACTAAAAGTCTTGGTCAAGGGTAAATTCTATATGTTCACCCCTGTGGATGAAGCACAGGAATTGCTTGGCCGGATACAACAGGGCTAATATGACTTTTTGATTTGATTGCTGTGTTCCTCTCATACGGTACAATTATCTGGGGCAGGATGCTCGCATTCTTCTGTTTGTCTTTATGTAAAACTTTTCGCTGAATGTAGGGAGGGCAAGAGAGGAATTCGGAAGCCATGGGGTTAAGAGTTGAATTAACACGGCACCTCCATGTTAGGGGTATAGAAATTCTTTATTTAGATATAACACAGATATCTTTAAATTGAGGATTACATAGTTCACGTTGTATACAACTCATTAAAAATAAAAACAGCAAGACAGTCAATGAGGCAGCCATGATAAAAATAGGGGTCTTCCGCATCCTCAGCCTCCTAGGTCCATAAAAATCTTTTTTTTTTTTTTTTTTTTAAAGGATAAAAACCAGAAGTAAAAATAGTACAAAAGTTAAAATCTAATATACAGGGAACTTCACCCCATTTTCTTTACTCTCACTGAATTGGATATCAAACAACTAAAAAACGACCCAATTCTCCTAGGGGTACTACTCATATTCTTTTCATTTCATCCCCCTAGAAATTTGGGATGTATCGTAAGGGCCATTAAGTAATAAAAAGGAAAAAGGAAATAAGAGGGAGGATTTAGCAGGACCTCTTTAACTTAAAATTGCGATATGCTTGCTGGATGAACTTTGTTAGTCTGATATTTAAGTCAGTGTTTTCAGGGTTCAGAGCCACAATGATGGCTTGCCTGCAGGTTCGGGCGCCCAACCTATTCCATTCGGCTTTTAGTTTGCACCTGCGTTGGAGGTTAAAGGCTGGGCAGAGGCAAACCATGTGTAGCAATGTTTCGGCTGTTTTACCGCACCCTCTGCAGGTTAGATCTTCCGCTGTCTGTCTCCAGGGAGGTAAATCTTGCAGAAAACGCCAATCACCCATTCTAATGGCTATAAGGGTGCGTTTTAGATACAGTGAATATGTGCAGGAAAAGTAAGCGGCGGGGAGTAGCCGACTGTAAGAATTTACGAGGGCCCAAGAATGGCTGCGTTTTGAGAAGAGCGCTTTGTCTGTGATAAGTGATCTCATTCTTACACATTTTTTAATGGCGATTTTAAACGCTGTCTGACTGGGGTTAAGAGCCCATAGGTCACCTGCTGACATTTGTTGAATGTAGTCCTTAAAAAGGCGACCAAACGTTCCACCTGGATTTTTTTGGGAGATTTTTAGCCAGACTAGAGATTCTAGTGAGCCTGGGTTAGCTTGCCTCAGCTTGTGACACAAGTTTAGGTATGCACCAATATTGAAAACCTCGTAGTTTGGTAGCCCCATCTCCAGTCTTATCTGTGCAGCAGATGCAGAAGTTGGCAACTGGAGGACCTTTTTATAGATTTTGGTGGTATGTTGGTTTAGGGCCGTATTCAATTTACCCTGGAATGACTCTATCTCGTATGATAGGGTGGGGCCGATTTTCGCTCTCAGGACTTCCAGGAGGGGCGAAAGAGTTGGACCTGAGAGGTTTTTTGAAAGCTTGGTTAAAGATACTGCAAGAGTCGTGGCTTTAACTGCAATCTCATGGCGCTGTTTTAAAAGGTTGCCCCTTGAATCCAGGTGGACACCAAGATATTTATACGATTGACCTATCGCGAGGCTTATGTTGTTAAAAGTCCACCCACCACAGACATGTCGTTTCTTCCCAAAGGGGGCTACTTGGGTTTTCTTTAGATTGACTTCTAATTGATTCGCTATTGTGTAGCGAAGCAGTGTGTCAAGGAGCCTTTGCAGCCCGACCTTGGTAAGGCTGAAAAGAACAAGGTCATCGGCATATAACAGATTACTGAGTGCCGTGCCGCCCACCTTTGGAGGATGACTATTAGTTTCATCCAGGGTCTGTGACAGATCTACTATAAACAGGTTAAAGAGAAGGGGGGCCAGCACGCATCCCTGCTTTACACCTCTCGTTGTCATAATTTTCCGCGAGAGATGCGTGCCGGACCCTAACTTCACTCGTACCCAGGTGCGGGAGTGAAGTTGAATCATGGCCTCCAGTAGTTTGTCAGGGATCCCCCACTTCCTTAGCTTTTCCCATAGAGCCGCCCTAGGAACCCTATCAAATGCTGCTTTGAAATCGACAAAGCAGCATAGCACTGTCCTGGATGTTAAGAGTGCTTTGTCAACGATGGTTGACACTGCTAGGAGATTGGTCATAGTCCCTGAGTTAGCAACGAACCCCGTTTGATTCATCGGAATCCGGTTGTGTTCCGTTGCCCATTGCTTCAGGTCCTCCAAGAGGAGGCCTGCATAGTGCTTAGCCTCAATGTCCAAAAGAGCTATGAGTCTGTAGTTGTTAGGGGCAGCGCGGGATCCTGATTTTATAAATTGGATGTATTATTGCACCCCGCCATGAGTCTGGGATGGTTGCGGTTCTCAGGGCGTAGTTGAAAAGGTTTGTTAGAGTTCCTGACCAAAAAGCTACATCAGATTTGAAAAGGTTCTGTGGCAGGCCATTTGGGCCCGGTGCTCCATCTGATCTTGCTTTAGTCACAACCGTCGCTACTCTGTCTTGGGACACCTGAAGATCCATATTGAGTAAGCTTGACGGCTCAATGGGTGTATTCCGCTGGGTACTGGCCCGGATCACGGTCTCTCTCAACGGACCACATCCTATGGGTCCTAGATGTTCTGGGGAACTGAAATGGTCTGTGAGGAATGATGCCCATTCAGACTCTTGGATATTTGCTGATCCGAAGCTGGTGGTGCTCGGATTGGTGTGGTTTATTAGGGCCCAGAACTTTCTTGGGTTTTTGCTCTTACTCTCCCACACCAGTTTGCACCAAAATTGATTTTCGTGTTTCTGTTTGTCTTTGAAGGTCGCCAACCTAAATGACTTTTGGGCAGCTTGATAGAGATTTAAACATTCGCTGTTCCCAGGATATTTTGCAAGTGACCGCAGGGCCTTATTCCTGGCTTTCTTAAGTAACTTTGACTGCAATGAAAGTTTAAAATTGTGAGGCTGAGTTGTCCTTTGGGCCTGCTGTATTACTGGAAAACAGTTGGTCAGATGGGAGCACAGCGTTGTCCATATTACGATAGGGGAGGTATCTTGATTGTTTCCGCCTAATATACGTTCCATGCACACCTGTAGGATAATTGGGCTGATATCATCGCTCCACTTAAGGCGCTTAAGATTTTCCGTATATGTTCCCAGACACGCTGAGGGTGCGGGTTTGTGCTTCACTGTGTTTGTGTTAAGGGATATGACCTAGGGCCTGTGGTCGCTTTCAGAACGTGGAAGGATATAGAAGCTGGTCAGACAATGAAGCAGATCCGCGTTACAGATGGTGTAATCCAGATAAGAGTGTTTGCTACCGTTAGTCCAGGACCAATTCGGGGGGATATCCCCCGAAGACCTGCCATTCATTACCAAGTAGCCGGCGCTGTAGAGTTTCATCACACAGATCTCACCCAGACCGCAATAGGCTTGATTGGTTGGTTTGATTTGTGTCAAGGCCTCAGTAATGGGGAATAAAAAAGGCCCGTCGGTGTCTGCTAAGTCCCCCTGAAATAAGTTGGTATTAAAATCCCCCGTGACAATGCAGTCTGAGTCGGGGTGTTCCGCAGCTATGTCGCTCATTATTTCCGTTAGGCGTGCCAGGTGATCTTTTTTTGTACGTGTATTGGGGTTGATATATACATTAAAAAGAAGAAGTGGGCGCGGTTTTCGCCACGAGTTAATTTTAACCCCGAGTAGCCAGTCTTCCTTGATACTTAATCGTGAGATTGGGCCTTTTAGGTTATTTGATATGTATATTGAAAGGCCACCTTTGGCATGGCCGTAGCGGCTGTACCTGAGTGCGTGTTTCCATAATTCAATATAGCCAATGACAGGAAATCCTTCTGTAGCCCAGGTTTCCTGTAGGGCTATTACGGCATGTTCGCATAGGAAAGAAAAAGTGTCAGGGTGCGTAATTTTCTGATGAAGGCCGCTAATGTTCCAAGAACATATAAGAAAAATGGGATCAGCTTCTGGAATAGGAGCGGTTGTAGATGGAACTACTGGTGGAATTGGCATTGCTTGGAGTTTGTAGTTATGGGCAGAAAGTTCTACTTCAGAGGGTCAATCTGAGCTTTTGGTTGACAAGATTGCTGGGAGCCATTCCCAGCCTAGACTTGCGTCGGCGTTGGAGGCCACCGTTGGAGGAATTTTATGCAGTTCCTCGGATCCTGCCGCGTTTTTTAAGATCGAATACGGTCTGAGATAGGGCGCTGGTCTGGTAGTACCAGCATTTCGAGGAGGTATCGGCTGGATTAGTAGGGAGGTGGGGTAACCTGGAGTGGAATATGGATACACTCTGATGCCCCAGTCCCGAAGGGTGGTCTTGTGGTTCAAAAAGACTCCTGCCCAGCTGGCCGACTTGAGTGACACTAGCGTTACCTCGGACGGTTGGGTTCCTCTTGGTGGGAGAAATTCAATAGATTCTATGTCCTCCGATGCCAGGCCTGCGAACCCCGGGATACCTTCCACGAGTTTTATTATGTTAGATCTGTTGAGGATATCTTGTCGACCCCATGATTTATATTCTGGTGCCAGTAGGATGTGAAAGAGTGAGGAATCATTTTTATTCTCTTCTTTGGGTATGCTTGGGGCCGACTTGTTGATTTTATTAGTAGACAGGCCTGCGTCTGTTTTCTGCACCTGTTGCATTGGACAATTAGGAACCTTCAATGAAAGATGACTGGTTTTGGGCACAGTTGTTTTTTGGATGTAAATTGTTTTTGTGAAATTCATTCTTGTTTTTACAGTGTCCACGCGGGGAGGAGTTGTGGCCGACACTGGGTTAGATTTTATTAAAGTAACTGTGGGCCCTATTGTGCTTGGCTCAACGGTTTTGGTCATTAGATTTTCCATAGCTATGCTTGATTCTTCGGTTGCTGCTCCCGGAGCTGGTTCGGTAAGATCTTGGATACCCCCCGAGGATGGCTGGGTGGCGCTTGCTGGTGAATCCCCTTTTAATTTGGGGGCACTGGGACTTGTTAAAGTTGGTGGGACATCCGTCTCAATTGTGGCTTTCTTATCAACTGCCTTCGCAAAGAGGGGAAAGAAGTCCCTTTGCTTTGGCTCTTGTTTTGTTTCTATGTTTGCGCTGTCGTTTGCGCTCTCTCTTGCTGCATGGTGGCGGGGGGGCTGACAATGCTTCTGATTTGGAGGGTACCAAGGCCACTGGGCTGGCCATTGACCTGGTCACAGGGTTATCCATGCAGGTTGTGTGTCCGGTGGAAGCCCCGGCGTTTTCACTCGTCACTTCAGTTCGGTCAGAACCCGTTGTTGCTGGTTGAAGGTGTCCGCTTTTTGGCTGATCGTTTAGCTGGTTTGTGCTTGGTTCTGTTCCACCACTTGGCTTAAAGCCTTTATTAGTAATGCACCATGGGTTAGTAGAGGCTTGGTCCATTACTGATGGTTTTTGCTGTTGCAGACCAGAATTTGTGGATGAGTTACCCCCCTTCAGCGACTTAACTTCCTTTATGACACTGGATAGAAAGTCTGGAAGCGAAGAAAGTGAGTCAATGATTGGTAGCAACAGCAGACAGACTGTACGAGCTTGGTCGAGGCTTGTGCTCCTAATATTAAGTTGTTCAATTTGTCGAGTTTGTTATCTATCCCAGCCGTGAACAGGGCTAGAGTATTCAAAAGGTCGACCTGCACGTCCAGTTTGTCCGAATGATAATTTAGTGCGTTAACTGTTTGTTGAAACGTTAGGAGGAGTTGTTGCCAGACTCCAGTTACTGTTAGGTCTTCTTTGTTAGAATTAATGTTTGACGTACGATTGGGGGAGTTTTGTGTGTTTTTGAAAAAGAATGACAGATCCGCTAAGAGCTGGTCGTTCGGATCGGTTTTCTTGGCTGTTTCTCGAGGGGATGATATTTTTGCTGCTGGTGGTGAGAATACAGTGTGCTGAGGGCTTGACACGACGTTGTCTATGCGCTGGGGACTTAGCGTGACCGGGAGCTGATTTAATGTGTTTATGACTTGGGGTGAATGGGACGTTTGGAGAGTGATATTGCGCACATGGGGATTTTGCACATGAATTTGTGCAAGAGTTGATTGGCAGTGGGGAACCATTGTAGGTTCATTTGACGGGGCGCGCTCTTGTTGAGAGGTAAGTGCAGGGGACTCTGGTCTCGGTTTGTGATCTAAAAAGGAACTTGGGTTAGGTTGCAGGTCCACCAGAGAGGACTGGAGCGGGCATACTCCTTGCTTGTCTGTTCCAGCGGATAAAAATTGCTGTCCTAATTGCAACTGTGGTTGAAAAATTACTGCAGGGTTTTGTTTAGGGCTTACATCCCCTGGCCAAGCCGAGATAGAATCGTTGAAAGCTGATCCAAAGATATACACTCCCGGGGGTTGGGCACACTTTTTGGATTTCATTGACCACTGTAATGGGGATAACAGTTGTGGAGGAGGCACGCTTATTTCGGCCGGTTGGTCCTGAGCACCAAGCCTTGCTGCGTCCTGAGGCTGGGACTATGGATGCGTATCCAACGTGGTTGGTGTTTTCTTAAAGTAGGCCAACAGGTTTGAGTGCTTCATGGTTTTTGGCATGTCTTAACTCTTGCCTTTCTGACTTGAGTGGCAGCAACTGGTTGGAGAAGCTTTTACCGCTGTCACTATTTCCTCGGGACCCAGGAGGGTTGAATGGCTACCCAAAGGGGTTTCTCTTTGGGTGCCGGTTGTTTTGTAATCCTCCGTTTGGGTGCCGCTGTGGTCCTTCTTACCTTCCCCGATCTCATTGCCTCAATTAAATGGAGATAGGGTAAGCTACCAAGGCTGATAGGAGCCTAAAAGTAGTCCAAAATAGTCCAAAAAAGGGGGTTGCTATAGCCTTAAGTCTCCGATAGCTATGCAATGGCTCTGCTGTTGAGGAGTTGGAAGGGATTTAGTAGCCTTGGAGCTCTGGCGGGTCTGGTCAATGTGTTCAGTCTGAGGGTACTGCCAGTTCAACCAGTACAGATCTCTCCGACCGGGTCCGCTATGATTGGTAGTGCAGTATTCCTTTCCTTTTTGTTCTTTTCCTTTTTGTTCCTTTATGTTCTCCGCATCTGTTCTCCACTATCTTCCGTTTTGGTTGATCTGGTCTTCGGTGGCTGCCCAGCTAGATGATGGGTAGCTATTTAAGTGGCACTGTGGCCCTTCACTGGGCGCGCACAGGTGCTTTGTCTGCGCTTAAAGGTACCTTTGGATGTGGCACCCCCGCCCTTTGCTCCCTAACCAGCCCCTTCTGCCTAACCCACGGCCGCCTGCCAAGCCGCACACCTCAAGACTGGGCTCAAAACTGGGCTCGGAGTCTGAACACAGATGGGAAGTTGGTGTGTGTCAGACCGACTCAGCTTGTTAATATCCTGAGCTTGCTGGGCTAGCAGCTTGGCTGGCTGTCTCTGGGCAGGCTCGGGGGAGGAAGGAGGGCGTGGGGAGCAGCCCCAGAGCTGAAAAGGGCGGCCAGATACCTCACACGGCCGACAGCCAGGCTAGTAGGTGAGGTTGTGTGGGAAAACCGACACAGGGCGCTGCATGGGAAGCTTGCTCACCAGGCGGCCTTCTGGAGTAACTCAGGAGCAACACAAGAGAGACCTGGGAGGTACCTGGGGTAGTTGTACAGGGTGTACAGGGTTGGGGATCTCTCAGCAGCAGGCAGGCAGTGGCTCTACGCGACGTGCGTGCGGTTCAGGGCAGAGGGGGAGGGCTTGTATCACGTTTGTTAGCAGCTCCTATTGCCGGTTATCCAGCCCAGCCCAGCCCTACCACAGCTAACAGTGGCGGGGTGCCTCTCCGCACCCTCACTCCCTCCCACACGCAATTAGCCGACTTACCGGCACACCACCGCTCACCACCGCTCTGCTGGAGTCCCCGACCCGATCCGGACCTCAATCGGCTCCCAGCTCCTGGCTCCCTGACCGCACAGCTCGCAGCAACCCAGCTGCATGGCCTCCGCCAGTCTCCGCCCACCTCACACTCACCACACTTGCCCGTCGGCACATCCGAGTAACCTTCCGTTAGTGGGGCGCGGCCTCGGTACAATTCTGCGCACTGCTTGTAAGGGGTTAGTACCCGGTGGCCAGCGTGGTGAAGGGTAGCAATCTGACCGATTGTAAGGGGCTCTACAATTTGATTGCGTGGGAGCACATGTCCAGTCTATGTTTTGCAGATTTATGCCAGCACCTAGTAGATAGTAAGCTGACTGACCATAGGAAGCTTGCTATGGAGGCAGACCGCAGGGTGAGTACCAGAGTCCACAAGAAAGCGTTTGTGGGAGACTCAGCCAAAGGTGGGCAGAGTCCCCAGCTGAAAAGTGGGGGAGACAAGGGTAAAACACAGGAGTTCTCAAAAGGGCCCAAATAACGCCCACGGTAAAGGTTCCCATCCGCCCGGAGATAAGAAGCAAGGGGCCTCGACAGGAAAGCCTGCCAAGACCGGCTCCCGCAATTGTTTACATGTGATCAGGTGGGGCACATGAAAGGAGACCCCAGGTGCCCATAGGGGACACAGGCACCCACCAGTGGACAGTTCAAAGTGTTGGCCAGCATAGTGCTTGGGGAGGAGGAGGAGTCCCAACAGGAGGGGGGCCCTCAGAAATGAACTTTGTCTCACTAAGGGATGGTGAGATTGTCCCTGGAGCCCAGGTGCCCCCTATCACAAAGAAATACAGCACCTGGGTGAGCATCAACTGGAAAAGGGTGGAGGCTCTCAGGAATACTGAAGCCAGTGTGACCTCAGTTTGTTGTCACCTGGTTCTTGAGATGCTGGTGGTCCCCCTGGGCATTCCACCAGGTGATCGCAGTTGACAATTCAAAGCGCCAGGGTCTAGTGGCGCAGGTTCCCTTTGAGTGGGGGGGTCTTAGGTCCATTGAGGGTATTTGTGAGTCCTTCCATGCCTGTCAATTGTCTGCTCGGTAATGAACTGGAACAGTCCTTATGTAAGGATGTGGAGCTCAGGTCCCACTTGGAGATGTTGGGGTTTGCCAGAGTGGGCATGCATGTCCCCTTGGTCGATGGTAGCCCAAGGGGGTGATCAGAGGGACCTGGAGCGTGAGACAGCGGCCCAGGTCTCTACCAAGAGAAAGGGCAAGGGGCGCGGGAAACCAGCCCCACGTTCCCAGGGCCTAGGAGGAGACGGACCTCGAGGGGGATGGCCCAGTGCCTACAGGGGAGCAGGTAGCCGAACTGGGGGACATCTCTGAGCTGACCCAGTGGCAGCAAGAAGGGGGTCCCATTTATTTATTTATTTATTTATTTATTACAGGATTTGTAATGCGCATGGCTGCCTCAGCGACAAGGCGTCCCATTGCAACCAGAAACCAAACAGGAGCAGGGAAACGCAGCGGGCGACAGATATCACAGAGTAGGGAACAGCCAAGTCTTCAGAGATTTACAAAATGTCAGAAGGCTGGGGGTGGTCCCATCAGGGAGGAGTTCTGCCGGGAGCAGAAAGAGTGCCCTTCTCTGGAGGGTCTGCGGCGGCAGGCCGCAGCCCAGGCAACTGGTGATCAGTCCAGATCACATTGGATCTATTGGGAGAATGATCTCCTGTACAGCGAGCCTATGGTCGCAGAACCTGGATCAGCTTGCGTGTTGGTGGTACCCCAGCGCTCCGGACCTTCCTACTGGGTTTGGCTCACGATGTGCCTTTGCCAGGACATTTGGGGCAGGACAAGTCCTTTGACCGACTTGTCACCCACTTTTTATGGCCTCAAATGCGAAGGCAGTCGGATGTGCATTGTCGGTCTTGCCAAACTTGCCAGGCACGTGGCAAAAGTGGGAGGAAGGTCAAAGCGCCCCTCCTACCATTCCCCGTGGTGGGGACACCCTTTGAAAGGGTAGGTATCGACATTGTGGGGCCAAAGGGGGAGTCCCATCCTTCTTCGCCAATACCTGTGTCTACTGAGCGCACTTATGATTTGCGTGACTGCGCTACTATTAAGTCACCTGATGGTTTTCAGGTTCCTGATCACCGTTCTCCTCTCTCTTTGAAGGATAAAACGGTCTCACCAACCAGTGGAAGAGACAGCGTCAAAGGTCGGGGTGCCCAGCAAAGCCGTGAGCAGCCCAGCCAGACTGCGGTAAAGGCAAGAAAGATGACATTCAACGTCCTCGACCCCAGTTTCAGAAGAAGAAAGTTGCAGCTTTAACAGCGAGATATGCCACGGATAGTGAGAACACAGCTCCGGAACCTGACGTGGGCGCTGACACTGTTAATGTTAATGTTAATGTTAAGCTGAATTTATAAAGCGCACTGACACCGGAGGTTTCCTGGCGCTGAGATTGAGATTGGGGTAGGACTGAGAGCTAGTGGGAGTTCGAGAAGAGCCAGGTCTTTAAGCTCTTTCTGAAACTCAGCAAAGTGTCAGAAGTTTTGATGTGTAGGGGGAGGGAATTCCACAGCTTGGGTGCCAGGAAGCTGAATCTCCGGCCACCCAGTTTTTTTAACTTGATCACCGGGATGGTGAGGAGGTGGAGATGGGCAGAACGGAGGTTGCGAGCCGGGCAGTGTGGGTTAAGGAGGGATTTCAGGAAGGCCGGGCACTTGGTCTGCCGGGCCTTGTAGATTAGGCATCCAATTTTGAAGGCAGCCCTTTGTTCAATGGGCAGCCAGTGCAGCTTGGACAGAAGGGGTCTAGCAGATTGCCATTTAGGGGCTTTACAGATGAGTCTTGCTGCCTGGTTCTGCACCATCTGGAGGCGGTGGAGCAGGGACCTGGGTAGGCCCCAGTGAAGAGAGTTGGAAAAGTCGAGGCGGGAGAGGACAAGGGAAATGACAATTTGCACCAAGGCCTCATGGGAAAGCAGGTGAGAAATTTTTCGGATTTTACGTAGCTGGAACATGCTGGCTGAGATAATGGCTCCGACGTGGGTTTTAAGAGAGAGGTCATTGTCAATAGTAACGCCCTGACTTTTTACTGCACTCGACGGAGTAGGAGCAGTGCCCAGCTCGTCTGGCCAGAATTGAGGTCCCCAGTGTGCCGAGCTAGTGCCAGGCAGGATGAGTTCCGTTTTATCCGGATTTAATTTAAGCTGGTTGGAGATCATCCATTGTTGGATGTGCAGCATTACTGCCTGGAAGTTAGATGCGGCATCAAGGGTGTCTAATGGAAAAATAATCTGCATGTCATCTGCATAATTGAGGACAGTGCAGTTCCAGTTGCTAAGTGAGTGAATTAACGGTCGGAGGTATAAATTAAAAAGTAGTGGTGAGAGGGAGGATCCCTGAGGGACTCCACAGGTGGTGGGTACCTGGGTTGCAGTGAAGGGGCCTAGATGGTCTGTTTGCACTCTGCCAGAAAGGAAGGACTTAATCCAATCCCGTGCAGGGCCCTGGATGCCTGCTTGTCCGACACGGTGGAGAAGGATGTCATGGTCCACCGTGTCGAACACGGCAGAGAGATCCAGAAGGACCAGTGCCTGTGGGGATCCTCTGTCGGCATTCTCCCGAAGAGTGTCAATGACTTTTAGAATAACTGCCTCGGTAGAGTGAGCTGGTCTGAAGCCGGCTTGGTTAGGTTCCAGGAAACCAGAACTTTCTATAAATGCCGACAAGCAAGTTGTCACATGGGCCTCCAGCAGTTTAGAGGTGTAAGGTAGGAGGGAGATGGGCCTATAATTGGCAGAATTGGCAGGGTCCACTCCGGCTTTTTTTAGGAGGGGAACTAGTATGGCCTGTTTGAACACAGAGGGGACCGTACCAGTACTTAGGGAGGTGTTCAAGAGGGAAGAATGCTGTTGGGTAAAGCTGAAAAGACTGCCCTAAGGACCGGGGGAGGACAACAGTCCTTGGGAGAACCCGATTTAATACGAGTTGTGAGCTCAGTAAGAGTACTGGGGGTGATAGCTGGGAACTGAGTGAAGGTGCAAGGGTTGAGAGGGGAGGAGTCTGAGGGACTAGAGGGAATGGAAGGAGAGATAGCGTTCTTGATGTCAGCGATTTTCTGAATAAAATGAGTATTAAGCGCATTGCAAGTGTCTTGGGTTGGAGCCTGGGAGGGAAATATTCTATGATCCGATAAGAAATCATTCATGATTTTAAAGATTTCTTTAAATTTATTACGGGCTGAGTCGATTCTTTCAGAGATATGTGAAGCCTTAGCTTTAGTAATAGCGTTTTTATATTCATTGCGGGCCCTCACATACTCTGCGCGGTCCTCCTTGGAGTAACCCCGTCTCCAGTTGCGTTCAAGGTGGCGTAACTTTAATTTTTGAGCTTTAAGTTCCTCAGAAAACCAGCGATGGGAATTGCCATACCTAGTGTGAGCAAATCTGGTAAGAGGGGCGAATTTGTCACTGGCCGCATGCAGCCAGGTGGTTATTGCGTCTTCCATAGAGTTGATACCAGATGCTGGGTTAATGGTGGGGCGGGTGTTGGCCACAAAGTCGAGGAACCCCTGGGAGTTGTAGGAGTTCCATTTACGACAATGTCCACCAGGAAGGGTAGGGGCCCTAATGCTCCCTTTGATCGTGATGGTAACCTCTATCGGGTGATGACCTGACCAGAGACAGGGGGAGATGTTTGGGCGAGACAGGGCGAGGTTGTGGGTCCAGACATGATCAAGAATGTGACCTTTGGTATGGGTAGGTAGGGTAATGTGTTGTGTCAAATTCAAACTGGTCTGAGTTTCAAAAAGCTCAGTAGCGTGAGGCCCTGCAAGGTCGTTGTCGTACCAGTAATTGAAGTCGCCAAATATGGCGATTCTAGAGTTATGAGTAAGCAGGTCAGCTACCTGTTCGCTCAAGGATAAGGGGAAGGATGACATCGACAGAGGGGGGCGATAGAGTAGTACAAGTGCGAGGGCACCACCTTCAGTTTCCAAGCTGATGACTATGTTATCTGTCCCAGGTAAGGTAAGCGAAGCGGAAGTGAGAAATCTGAACTTTTTATGAATAATGGCCGCTACTCTGCCTTCAGGGCGGTTCAAAGGGTGATTGACATTAAGGATGTAATGGTCTGGAGGAAGGGCAGCTAGAATGTCCGGATGGGAGTCCGGGGTGAGCCATGTCTCGGTCAATAGCAGTGCATCAGGTC
The DNA here is from genome assembly GCF_964263255.1 of Lissotriton vulgaris. NCBI lineage: Eukaryota > Metazoa > Chordata > Amphibia > Caudata > Salamandridae > Lissotriton > Lissotriton vulgaris. The sequence continues at coordinate 436,156,532 of NC_141685.1, read as the reverse complement.
TATCCGTGGTGACCAGAAGGAACAGGTCAAGCTGGTGATTCACCATGGAGCGAGTGTTGAGGTAGAGCACTCGAAGTTGTGTATCAATGCTTGATGCCTGTGGGGGCGCTTTAGAGTGGGGATGGATGGTACTATGGTCAGTTCGGGTATATGGGCCCGGTGGGTATTTTGAGATGTCCAGAAGCGCAGTACGCTCGGACACACCTGGCGGTAACGGAGGGGTAGGGTGCTGCAGTTCCGTAAGTGCAGTTGCTGAGTAGGTAGTGAATTGGCCAGGGTTCCTGGCCCCTGGGCCTGGGCGGGCGCGGACGGGCGAAGACGGGCTTGCCTTTGGCGCGCCAAAGGCGCGCCTGCTGCCCCCGTCCGCTGCGCCTCCGGGGTAAGAGCTCCATTTTGTAGTGGCCGAGGGTGGGAGGGGCCTAGCGCTAGACTGGTGTCCCTGTCCCAGCTCCTCACGTAAGATGGCGACCCCCCAGGCAGCGTCCAATCGGCTGCTGGAGGTGAGGTCAGGCAAGGAATGGCAGCTTAATCAGCCCTGAAGTGACCGAAAATGTTCCGGTTTTGGGGAGCAATATAACCGCTAAAGGTGCGGTGGTATGAAGGCAGGTAGGGGACTATTTAGTCAATAAATCCAGCAGAATGTGCAAACAAGTTTAAAATTCGGCGAGCATAAAAAAACAGCAGCTGTTAGACAGCGTGGCAGAAATTACAGTAGTGCAGGAAGCATTGCGTCCATTTCTGAAGATGACAGCAACTGACACATTTGTTGCTGTTGAGACAGCTGACACTAGACTGGCTCCCCCTGAAAGACTCTATGAAATAGTCCTTTTAATTGAAGGTGACATACAATGTACTATAAAAGGGGTTTTTTGGGAGAATCTTATGACTACCTATGACATTTTGTTAGTGGAAGTAGATTGGCCCCCGCTTTTCATTCTGGCCGCTTCGCAGGGGGAGGAGGTAATCCTCCCTGCTTTCGCACATACTGTGCCCAAGGAGCAGGCCCTGCATTTTGCCGAAGAGTGGGCTAAGGTGCTTGCACCATCAGTGTACCGTACTCAATGTGGATGGGGCAAATTTTCTCTCCACCATGAGATTCCCTTGTGGTCTATGCCACAGCCTCAATCCCAATACCCCATGCGATGTGAAGGGAAAGCTCCCGGGGCAGAAATCCTTGAGCAATTGGAATATCGAGGTGTTATTGAAACCTATGTGTCTCCGATGAATAATCCTCTTTTTACTGTGACCAAGCCTGATGGCTCATACCGTTTGGTACTGAATTACCGGCACATAAACTCTCATTGTCGGACCTGCGAGGTACAACATACTCACAGTACAGCCCTTGTGGATAGTCTTGTGCGTAAAAGGTTTAAGACCACACTTGACATATCCAATGGCTTTTTAGCCATAACTTGTCCTCTATTAGTAGTCAATGGACAGCATTGACCTGTGGCGATGAACAAAAACAGTTCCGAATATTAGCTATGTGCTACAAGAACAGTCCTGGCGTCTTTGCCGCCTGCATTGTCTCTCTTTTGGAGAGGCTAGACCCTGATGTGTGCTCATATGTGGATGACATTTATCTCACAGACGACGAATTATGGACACATCTTTGTTGCGTTGACCGCATCATCTGTATGTTTGCGGACTTCGGTTACAAATTTAACTTTGCTAAATCGCACATTGCAGAGTTTACAGTGTTGTTCTTGGGCTATGAGCACAACAATGAAGGTCGAGGTTTGTCACCTCACTTCCTGGAGAAATGCGCTCAATTGCGCACTCTTACAACTCTGAAGAAGCTACAATCTTTACTGGGTTTTTTGAACTTTGGGTGTACTTATATTCCCGATTATGCCCAGCGTGTCAATCCGCTTTATGCCTTGGTACAACCTACTTTCTCCAAATCTTGCTGGCTGCCTTAACATTCTGCAATTTTGCGATCTTTGCAGTCTGACCTTCTTGAATCTAAGTTCTTACTAACTCGTGACAACCACACCAACCTGGTAATAAGAATTGTACCTGGTGCGGTGGGTTTCACGTACCTGACTTTCAATGAGGGTGACACAGTCCCTATTGCTTACAAGTCAGACTTGTACACTTCAGCTGAAATGCGATTTTTCTCTCTGGAAAAAGTTTTGACTGCAGTGCAGATGGCGATTCTTAAAGAACGTGCCCTGTCTCAGGGGAAACGCATGTTGGTTGTTACTCCGAATCCTACCTTGGAGGCAGTGATCAAAGCCAGTGTACCTAATTCAAAAGCTTTACACCCTTGGTGGATTCGATAGGCCACATCTTTGACTTCTCCGGATTTCACTTTTATTTTTGATTCCTCTTTGCAGAATCAAGAGTTCTTACAGTATGGATTTGTTCATCCTGCTCCTCTGATTATGCGCCCGCTGGAGGATTTCCATTGTATCATATAGACAGATGGTTCGGTGCAACCCGCAACGAGGTCTAAACATGCTTATTCAGTGGCCTGCTCAATAGTGGTTGGTACCATGGTGAATTGAGAGTTCAGGTCCGATGTCATGCATATACAGACATTAGGGGACAGTACCGCCCAATTGACCGAACTGCTCTGGTGCTTGCACTGGAGTACGCTGATCCTAGTGTGACTACTCTTATTGTAAGTGACTCTTACTACTGTGTACAGTCTTACAACGGCAACTTATTCTTTTGGACTGAATGACCATTGTGATTCCAAATGTAGCACGATTAAACACAAAATACTTTGGGTTCGAGTGGCTGAGCTTAAAGAACGGCTCCCGCTCGTGTTTGTAGTTCATACTATTGGTCACCAACGCATGGGGGTACACACTGTTGTAATGGTTGTGCTGCTGAAGCAGCGAAAACAGCAGTTGTGACATACTTTAGTAGCAGCAATTACACGTTCCAAAAGTAAGATTGATGATGACATCTTGACAGCTATTGCTGCAACGGAGAAGGGAGGTAATTATCCTACAGGTTTCCCTTCTAAATACTCTTATCATTTAAGTTCTGTTAATGTTCCCTATGTGAGAATTAACAACGTTGGTGACAGGTTGATTTCCAACGCGGACCGCAGGCAGGCTTTGATAAAAGCTGCTCACAAGGGTATGGCCTCAGCTCATGCTGGCGTGTCGGCTACTGTATCTCTCCTTCAACAGCGTTACTGGTGGCGCGGATTGTACAAACAGACGCGTGATTATGTCCTTCATTGTGACATTTGCCAGCAGATTAAACCTTCAACTGCTGGGCGCTCGCCCCAGACAGAGTTGTACATTTCTAATAAACCACTTGGATGTGTTTATTTAGATAACTTCGGTCCTTTCTCTTTAGGCACAGCATATATGTACATCTTAGTTGCAGTAGATTCGTGCACACAATTTATTTGGGTGTGGCCACAAAGGAGTGCTGATGCCCGCATTAGGGATTTGCGTGTCTTTGTGGGAATTTTTGCTTGTGGTACCTTTCATTCGGACTAGGGTCCAGCGTCCGCCTCTAAGGCGTACAAGGATGCCATGGCTTCATTGGGGGTCCGAGTCAAATTTTCATCTCCATATAGGGCAATAGTGTTGTGGGGCGAATGAACCCTGACTTAAAGCAATCCCTGACAGCTAAGGTTTTAGGTACAGGCCGAAACTGGCTAGCCCATCTCTATAGCATACAGCGTGCACTTAATAATCTCCCTAGAAGGTCTCTGGGTGGGCAGACCCCATACAAAATGCTCTTTGGCATCAAAATGTTTGTTACGGACCTCGAGGATCTAGACATTGCGGCATCTGCCGCATCCTTTGACGTAGATAAGCATTCTAATGTTTTACAGAACCTACAAAAGACCAGAGACAGTCTTGCAAAGGAACGTTTGCCCTCCACCTTTGATGCTGCTCTTCAGATTCCGGTAGTTGGCTGGCTACCCCGAGTTGGTGATCTGGTCCGTGAGAAGGTGGAGAACAAGAAGGAGTTTGGCCCCTCATATCGAGCATCAGTTCCTATACTTGGCATGAAGGGCACAAGAACAGTCATTTTACCTCCATTTCCTGGTCGCGAGGAAAACAGGTACATCTCCATTGACAATGTCAAATTACAGCAAGTGGCCGATTCTTTTTAGTATGACACCTACGGTCTCTTGTCCAGCGATGCTGAGAAATTCTGTTTTGGCTCCGGCGAGTAACACTGTACCTGACGTTGGCAGCGAGATACCTACAGTTACAAAATCCTTTATTGAGTTCACCAGCTGGTGATCCCCTTGATGATACTGAGTATACTTACCCTACAGATTTGTCGATGCCTAGTTTACAAATAAGTGCAGTTAACCAGTCACGATTTTCATTCGACACTGACTCTACCACATCAAAGTCACCCTCGAAGATTTCTATTTTTGCTGTTTGGTTTAAAAAGCATTTTTTGATACCCCTTGGACTTACATTTGGCTGGTGCTTTTCTCAAGTTTTTTTATTTATGTCCATTGAATTTGTGGTGTATTTTTCTGCTTTGTGAATGGTCATTATGTTAAAGAAAGATCTATGATTAGACTTATTGATAGAACTTTGGCACCCCACTCCTCATCTCACATCATGAAGAGGGACCAGACTTTTGTTAATATCACTGCTTGGCCCGTATCAATTGGGATTGTATGGGATGCTGTAAGATTTCAAATCCACGGCCCCACAGAGGTTATTCATTTTCCCAATGTACTACATGTTTTAATGGGGGATGTGGTAAACAAAATATACGCTCTGATGATTGGGATGTCCAGGCCGTAGAAGCTCTGTTTTCTGATTTGAAATATTATGCTGCTTTTGATGCTGAAGATTCGTATTTAGACTCTGCAAATTATGCTGATTTATTTTCCTACCAGCACTATGGCAATCATTTTCTGTACACAGCCAACACATTTAGGAATGTGGTTAATTACACACAATGGGAACATTGTCCCGCTCCCGTTGAGGGAAGCTCAAAAACTCTTTTACAAAAGTTTACATGTTTTACTGATTTTTAATCAATCTAATCCTGACGCATTTTATTTTAAGATGACTGGCAAGTCCTCTTCCAAGGTAAGACTTACCCACACCAAATTACTGTATTCAAAGTCCTTTATCGACCAATTGGCTATAGGGGGCTATGAGCTGTGGAAAGATACTGTTGATCTTAAATCTGTTTGGGGTTCCAAAGACTGACAGGTACAAGGCACTGAGGCTTTACATCGTGCATGTCTCATCCTGAACCATATGTTGTTTCTGAATTTAAATATTTCACAAACCACCTGCTTTAGATTGGCTACGTCTAAAAAATGAAATGCTCCTTCAATTCCTGATTTGGGAAAATACCCTACATGGTACAATCACACAGATAAGTCCCTTGATGAGTTAAATAATCTGATACCAAATTCCTCTTTTAATATTTCCAGTTTTGATTCCCAAGGTTGGTTGTTATGGCAAAAAAGTTCAGATCTGTGTCAACGTCATTTTCTGTGTCTGACCCGGGCTACACACAGATTAGGGTGGATCCTCGTTTTGAAAGTGACCATACTGTTACTACCTATTCGGTAGGCAATTTATGTCAATATGAGTTGGCTCAAACCTTCCACCTTAGCGTCAGTTAAGCTCCATTTGTCCAAATTGACAGATGATGTTGATCTAAAGGATTTTGTTAAAGGCCCTGCAGGTGGCAGGTCGAAGAGATTTATTTATGGATTATACGCTGTTTACAATGAAGTTTGGAAACTATCGCAAATAGAAGCTTCATCCAGATTACGTGCTATTGACCAAGCTAATTTAGATAAAGTACTTGCAGTTGTTGATAACAGTATTAACAACCTTTCTTCCCGAATATACACGTTGGATAATATTGTTTCATCTGTTGTGGATATCGAGCAGGGCGATGTGTCTGTTTTGTGCCATGGTCAAAATCAATTATGTTCAATCATGCAATTTGCTTGGACATTACAAATGCTAAAGGCTGGTAAAGTTCCCTGGGACTACATGAACACCTCTTCTCTATTTTTACCATTTAATTTGACTGTAAAACAACAATTTATGTCAATGAAGGATGCTACATATTCACTTTTGCATATTGAAAAATTGGAACCTTTACCATTTTCTGTGGCCGAATATAATTCAGCTGTATGGCTCATTCATGGGTTAATAACGTTGCCTTTTCCCTTATTTAAATTCGATTTGTGTATAAAGTACTATGCCATTGGCAGATATGAACCATTGGGAAGTGCCTTTCTCCATAAAGTTTGGTCTCTGCCATTTACCTATAGATGCCTGAGAGAGGGTAAAGAAGTTTATTTGAAGGGTGAAGATTGCACTTCAACACCTGATCACTCATTAGTCTGCAGGAACATCCAATTATGTCTCTTGTAATTCTGACGCACCGAATTTAGCCTGCATTTTAAAAGGAAATCCTGTCCCGGCTATAACCCCGACTTTCACATTGCTAGCAAACGGTAGTTATTTGCTTTTAAATAATGAAGATTGCTGTGGTATGCTAGCAGGGCTACCATACATTGTGACTGTTTCCCAACATGTAGTCTATTGCAAAAATGTGCTATTCCCTCCTCCGCATGGGAAGCTCGATGTATCCATCTGGCCTTCCATTACAACCTTGAAAGCCGAGTTCAACAAGATGAGTCGAATAAGGTCTTTGTCTCAAAAAGAAGTCGTTCTTACTTCCTCGCATGAAACATTTGTCCTTCACGTAGCTAACACTCGCAACGAGGTGCATGCTCTTTTGAATACTGATCTCCCCCTGCATTTTGGTGCTTTGATTCACACTATAGTCACTGCCTCGTCGACCACAGGCTTGGCGCACTTATTAAAAATATTAAGTTCTGGCCTTGTGACCTCATTCCATACTATAATTGGTGTGATACCAGCATTTTTTCATTCTGTTTTTTCCAGCCTCTTCGGCGGTTTACCGGTAATTCTAGCCTTGGCTGCCGGTGTACTGCTGTTAATTTGCTTGCTCAAAAATGGTTGCACATTCTGTGTCACACGACAACCTGCCCCGGCTGCTCCAACTTCGTAATCGGATGCTTGAATACTATGGATTGCTACCTCTGGCTACATTGAGTGTGGTGTGTGGATTATCTTTCCAGTTTTCGTACTTTACGTACGTGCAGCCTGTCTTCCATTTCCTGGATTGCAGTTTTGAATGGGCTCTGGGTTTGTGTCTCTGCAATACGGTGATTCCTAACCCGGATTATGATCTACTAATGAATCCCTTAGTTGCTCTTAAGTTAGACTGTTCCGGTGTCGGAATAATGGCCTGTGCAGCGGAACACGGAGTCCTAGGTAATTGGAACATATGACTGCAGCCCATGACTTTCTGGCACACAGTTATCTCGAAGAACACCCGAGTTATCCTCTGATGGTGCTAGAGGCTCTGGCTGTTGAAGAACATGTGTGTTCTATTCCTTTACTGAATTGGATGGCTGAAATGTTCTCTGACGATAACAACAGCTTCCTATTGGAAGCGGTTGCAACGTACTGTGCCTATAAGCTGTTGGATAGAAGTGACATTTTTTTTTCTACTTCATAGACACGTACTGGACTTGTGATTTTTTAATTCATTTTTTTTCTTCCTCTTCACATAATATGTGATGGACGCTTTGAAATTGTTTGTGGTTACTAATTCGTAATTTTACTCCCTATTATCCAGTTTTCAAAATTTTGAACTTGGTTCTGTCTCATTCGAATATGAACTCTGCGTTCTAAAATTGCCCCCCTTCTTGTGCGTTTTATGATCAAGGGAGGGTGTAGTGAAGGCAGGCATCTGCTTGCGCACATTGCTATGTTAGCATAAGCTTATTAGAAGTTTAAACACCAATTTGCCCTTTGGCCGCTTTTGCACACAACACTGCAGGTAGCTGTTGTTGTAAGTTTGACTGCGTGAATATCTTCACATGAGAATGGCTTGTTTTCAACATCCCCAGACTTACACCGCGACTTTAGTCTGCACAGTGAGTTCTAAAGCCGCCAAGGTTATCATAACAATGTTAGCTGTTGTTCGGGCTGATCAGCTCACGCTTAGACACAACATACAGGCAGCTGCAGCTAACTGAAATTCTGGCGCCTTTAATATTGCACTGCATACATGATCTTAGGCACTTGGAGAAAATCCTTTTCCAGAGAGACTGAGATCTTTTGCAGATCCTGATGTGATTCACTCCTGCTGAACTTGGAGGTATGGGGTCCCCTATTCAAGCCCTAGGGACCTTCTACGTTTTATAAAACCTAGTTCCTAGCTAGGGAGGGTGGCATACAAGGCACTATAGGACCTGTTTCCACTATCATTATAATATGATTTCTCCTTTTGTGTTTTATGGAATTGTAACGATGCTGATCATATTACTTTTAATCATATGCCTGCTTATGTTAGTAAAAATACTGCATCTTAGAGCACTTTGTTAAAATAAACATTTTAAACTTTACTGTGTCTCTTTTTTACCCATGTTGTGGACTGGTATGAGAATACCAAACGAAAGAGGGTTCTTGATTCCCACCATTCCTGGGAGTAACCTAAGTCGCATGTTCTGGGTTGTCTAATCATTGGTTACTTTGCTATAGGACGAAGAGCTAATGTGACACTGATGCTAGTCGGTTAGGGGTTCTAGGTACAGAGGTGAATTTTTTGGTCCACCACAATTCACTGATGTCCTGGGTCTCTGTGCACAGTTCTGTGTATGATTTACAAAAGGGGGTGGGGGGGGGGTACAGTTCTGTGTATGAGCAGAATCTATGCAACACCATCAGATTATGTAAAATGTGTAAGGAGTCTGCTGAGAACCATTAGAGACCTCATACACATAAACACATGCACTAAGGGCGTATATAAATAACCTCTGGAGTAACTGTGCCGGAGGTGGTATGAAGACATCGCTCTTGTGATCACAGACACACATTGGGCTACAGTAGTAGCTAACACCTACTCAGTTTCTCAAAATGCCATTTATTACATAGGACATACCTTACCCCGTAGAAAATAATGTGAAGATTTGGAGCACTGGATGTAGGGTGCCCCAGATGTGGGGAACAGGGAGCACAAATGCTCGACATTGTCTGGGCTTACCCAGCTCTGCAAGACTTCTGGGTGGGAGTAGTGGCTTGTGTCAATTAGATTACTGAAAGAGCGATCCCATGCGCCCCGCTAGCGTGTCTGTTGGGGGATTTACCATGGCTCGATAAACACAAAGAGACTACTAAGTTTGTGGACTTAGCAATAATACTCGCAAAGCGAGAGATTATGATGCTATGAAAGGCCACCAGGTGGCCACCGGTGAAGGAATGGAGGGAATTCCTTATTCTATGGGCTGGATATGAAAACGCAGTTTTATTTCAATAGGTTAGGATGGGTCACAGACCAATAGATAAGACTGGGACGCCTTTGTGGAATGTCTGAAAAAGCCTGACATAAATTCCCCCTATGATTCCCTACCTTCTGACCGAGACCCAGGGAAAACCTGAACTTTGCTGGATTTGAATGAAGGATATCTTGGGGTGTACACTCCTCAGAGATGGCGTGAGTAGGGGTCCTTTACTGTGTGCAGGTAACACATTGTAATATACTCTGGAAATTGGTATGAAGCTGGGATTGAGGGGGGGTGGGCACGTAGAAAGGTAGGAACGTTTATTAACTGCATTGGAAATGGGCTGAATTCCAAATTAAAGTATTGAACGAACCGTCATCTCTAACAAAATATTGCTTATGATTGAACTAATGAAAATGTGCAACAATTGTATCCTTTCTGATAATAACTTGGTCCTTGGCCCAAACTTCACAGCTTATCACTCTTATAAAGCAATACAAATTTGTTTAAAAAAACACAGAACATGACACATCCTATCTATGAGGTTAATGCAAGTTTATAGTGATGAGATTTCTAAAGTTATTAAGACCACTAACAAACAATTTCCCAGTAAATCTTTGCTGTCTCTATTATGTGAGGGAAGTGTCTTTGAAAAGGGTGTAGGAAGTGACCGATATATTTTGATGTATTTTCCTGTAAGCTCCTGTTAGAAATTGGGTTTTTGGTTGGTGAAGGTATTCCTCCTGTCCAAGCGGAAGCCATAATCCTTGTCAGGGCGAGCTGGTAAACACTAAAAGATAACATGTGCTCACCCTCTGGTAGCTTAGCACAAAGCAGTCAGGCTTATCCGAAGAGGCAATGTGCTAAGCATTGGTGCAACACAGACACACACAGTAACACAATGAAAACACCACAAAAATATTCCACAAAGGGTTATAAGAATAGAATATTATATTATCAACAAAACAAGACCAAAACTACAAAAAACCCAAAGTATAGAAGTTGAGATATTAAATTTGAATTGAATAAATACAGTAAAGCGCTTAGAAGCAATTCGCGCTAAAAAGGTTACTTTAGGTTGCCGTGGACCAGGGCGAAATCAAAGTTTGGGTCCTAAGGGCAACCTAGGGCCTATCTTAGGGGTGTCGTCTGGGTAATAAAAGGGGAGTTTCATGGTTGGCAAGTAGTTTTCAATGCCAGCTCAAAGTAGCATTAAACTGCACGAACAAGCTCTGCAGTGAGAGGCCTGAGACAAGGTTGAAAGGCTACTTCTGTGTGTGGCACAATCAGTGCTGAAGGGCCACTAGTAGTGTTTAATTTACAAACAGGTGTAAACCATGTATACAATGTTTAGAGGAGAGTAAGTAATATATGTATTGTACAGTTAATTAAAATCCTTACAAAAAACACCATCTCTTATAAAAGTGTAAAACTTAAACTTAAAATGCTAGTAGCCACATTTAAGAACACGGTAACAATTGCAAAGAGAGAGAGTTCCCCTGCCTCGGTGGGCCACATTTCAGTTTCTTCATTTTTTTGGGAGCGGAGGTTCGGCAGAAAATAAGAGTGTAAGGTAACCTCCCTGATCAGAGTCTTAGCAGAAAAATGAGGGAGACGATTGAATACAGGTTAAAGTGTGTGGTGCAGCAACAACTTTTTTGGCTCACTACAAAGTGGCCGAGGTTAGCCCAATAATGTTTTTCTTCAAGGCCTGGGTGTGCAAGAGTGCTTAGTACTTGGTGTAATAAAGGCACTGTCAGAGACTTTTACGTAGTGGGTCAGCGAGCCGGTTCCAAATCAGCTCCAATGCCACTTCTCAGGTAATCCGGTTGTATCTTTTTTAGTCTGAGTTCAACAGCAGTTAAGAATTTCACCAGGCAACAGCTTAGTTACATATCTTTGCCAGAGAAACTTGCTAGCACCGCTTACCTACAAGATCGCATTTGTTTCTTGTTGAAGATGGTGTAAGGAGTGACCGACGCTCCTGTATTAATTTGCTGCATATAGTTATAATGTGTACTATGTCCTCCTCTCCTTCCCTGCAGAGACGACAAATTGCCGGCTTCAGAGGGCATATCCATGGAGGCAGGTGGTATGCAGATGGTAATAAGCCTAACCGGAATCTCAGGAACTTCTCTTTTGTGATTTTGGAGAAGTTGGTTTGGAGGTATACTTGGGGGGTCGCTTTGCTGTAGGACTATTCAGTAAGCCAGCCATGTGGGCATTCTGATAAGGCGGCTTTGTCTTGTATTATGGATTCACTTTTGACAGTGTTACTTTCTTTTTTTAGGTCTCGCTGGTGTTGTAGCGCGAAGCGCTGCCGCCAACGAGACTTATAGTCGCCGTGTGTGCCTCCAAGGGAGACAGACCTAGAGACAGACCTGTGCACGAGCCGATTCTAGTAAGGGCACGAGCCGATTCAGGTCTGTGAACGCGCTTCACAGTGGAATAGCGTGTGCGTGTTAATTAATGCGCAGCACGTCAGGCGCCGCAAGTAACAATTATTACAGATTGAGACCCCGCTTATCACAGCATGTCAACAGGCGCCCCAGGCTGCTGGAGCACTCAACTATAATTAATGCACCGTTGAGTGCTCCAGCAGCGTGGGGCGCCACTCGGCATGCTGTGATAATTATTACTTTGGGGCCTCATGCTGTGATAATTAGGGCGGAATGCTCTATTTACAGCACTGAACACTTTTAAAGAAGGCGAATCAGACACGACCTATTTGAAGACGCTTGTTACTTGAGAATCTCTTTATTCTCTCCGTCCTAGATGGGTGCTCTCTCTCACGGGTTATTCTCGTATTATGCAAAGTTTTTTTTCTTAACCCTCCTTTAGTGGAGGCGCTTATACTCTCGTCGTTAAGGCCTGTGAAGTCACGTGCTGCACTCCTTCAGTTCCTGGATCTTGGATTCTCGTGGCCTCGAGCCCCGAGACCGGTGTCCTGACGCGTCCGACCCTGTGGTGGAGATGCTGCCACTTCAGAGCCTGCTCCAAGCCGGGCGCCGGTTGTCCTGTGGTGTGAGGGTAAGAGCTCTAAGCGCCTTGTAAGCGAGAGAGCGCGCCGTGGCGCTATAATGGGTGTTATTGGGGAAAGAACCTTGTGTATGTGACGCTTAAACTTTTTGTTACAATTGAGCTGGCAGTTGAACAGGGAAGTGCCCGTGCAAGATGCGCCTGGTACATTACAGCTGGTGCTGCAGTGTCACCGTCTCTAAATCATGTGTAAGATTTGAAATAGAGTTGGTTAAGGGAGTCAGCATATTAACAGGGAAAGTCGAGCCCAGCGTCTGGCGTGGCTGTAAGAGCCCGAGCACAAGCCGAGCCTGGCATTTCTTTGCTGTGTGAATAGTGCAACAAACAGCACGTAACATGTGATAATATTATAATAAGTCTCTGCAAAATAGAGAAAAACGCATTTCTGTAACATGCGGTAGCTTTGACGTTAGTAAGTCACTTTTCAGGCTTATTGAGGGAATGAAGAAAAGGGGGAGCTGAAACATAATATTTTCATGAGATCACACCATTTGGAGGCCAAGTTTTCTAGTTTCACTTTGTAAAAATCATGCACTACATGGGTGTCTTATTTGTCTCCTTTTTGCCAGGATGTTAAACCTTTGTTTTCAACTAAGTGCACAAGGTTAGCGTGAGAGTACCATACAGAAGCCACATGCAAGCTCGGCTCATTTTGGGCTCGAGGTTCCAAGAGGACTTCGAGCTGGCGCAGAGTCATACATCTGGCTTGATCCTGGTTCGAGCTTTAAGTGCCTCACCTCTCTCTAGTCTCGGCTTCCGCCAGGAGCATTATCTGTGACGGGATTTTTGAGCTCCTGCGTACAATGTTGAAGCAAAACCACAAGTCCCAGAATGCAGCCTGTTCTTGAGTGCTGACTGAAATATCCCCTACTGGCTAACAATGTAACAAATGGCTGGCGGCCATATGGCAGCTATGTGGGATACAGGAGGGGGAGAGATGCGTTAGGGCTTTAAACATTATCAGGTGCACTGGGTCGATTACACAGCTGCCTTTTGGCCATTTAAAAGAAAAAAAAGTTTGCATTCTGGAACTTGTCATTGGCTTGTGTCCTTGTCCACTGTAAACTGTTGCTGTTCATTGGCCAAAAGGCTTAGTAGTCCCTCCTTAGTACCGCCTTGTCTAATGTTGTAACCTCCCGTGGTAACACCCCCTGTTTCATATGTTGTCACTCTTTAGGCATTATTTACAGCTTCCTAGCACTATTTTCTCAAATAGCGTTGTCCTGCCTGCTGTTACACACTCTCTCCTAACACTTTTAAAACAATGTTATAGCACAGGCTCCAAACGTATTTGCAATGCAAAAGGTCTCGCATTTGCGAGAGTTTAAGCTATTGGCAGTGTAAATGACCATGCCTTTTATTTATCTGTTTTAAAAACAACACATAAATAAAAAGCATTGTCATCTACAATGCCAATAGCTCAAACTCGCTTGTTTTAAGCTTGACAGGGACCCTGATGATTCCCACAGTTGTCGCATCCCCACCTGGTCCAGTGCAGTGTCCAAGAAATCTTGCTCGGCAGGTCCCTGAGGCTTGTAATTCCTTCCACAAGTAGGAGTTTAGCGTGTCATGATCACCTTTTTTGATTTTACACCACTTTTTAACTAATGCTCCTTTGCGGGGCAGCTCTTGTCTTTGCATCCCGAATTCGAGCCTCATTTGAGCCGGAGATGTATATCCTGGCAACCCGTAGATCATTCTCAAGGCTCTTGCTGTGGTGCCGTTCAGTGTTTCAGCATCTCTCCCTCTCAAGGCTTCGCTTCCATAGGTGATGGAATTAGTTTAGCCTGTATCACCCTGGTCAGGGGGAGATAGCTTGGTCCAGAGGTCTTGTTTTTCAGATTTCTTAATGCCACTGCTGTCATTAATCCCCTCTTTTTCTTGCCTCACATTGTGCTTCCAAGATAACACCCAGATATTTATAGTCTTGTATTACTTCCAGCTTGAATTTTGCCAGGAACCAGTTATGTTTTGTTTTTGTCTTCCAGAAGTTTACACACATAACTTTTTGTTTTTTCCTGGTTAATGCTTAGTCTATTGGTTTCTGAGTATTGGGAAGTGATATCCAGCAAACGTTGTAGTCCTATGGGATTCCGGCTGATAAGCACCAGGTCGTCTGCATACAGAAGGTTGGACAACTGTCGGCCTTCTAGCTTGGGGCGTGGGAATTACTTTCATTGAGTTGGACTGATGGCTCGGCCATAAAGAGATTGAAGAGTTTTGGGGCAAGCACACAGCCTTGTTTTAATCCTGAGGTTGTGTTTATCTTTTTAGTTAAGTGGTCTCCTGCCTCCTTCTTTACTTGCACCCAGGTGTTGCTATGCAAAAGAATTTGTTGTTTTAGTAGCAGTGATGGAAGTCTTAGCCTTTTTAGTTTTTGCCATAATATATTTCTGGTCATATGGTCAAACGTCGAGCTGTAGTCGATGAAACACAGGTACAGGGGCTATTTTGTTACAAGTACGGCAGCTATCATTAATGAAAAGGCTGAGATGTTGGTAGCAGTGCCGATGTTTTTGCAGAACCCTGTTTGGTTATAAGGTATTGCTGCATAATATTTGGCTTCATTGTCCAGAAGAGCTTCCAGCTAATAGCTCTTCCGATCACCCCTATTGCCTTTTTTGTAGATGGGCAAATTAATCGAGCCCCCCATGATGAGGGTACTATTGATGTCTGCAGCATTGATTCAAAGATCGTTTTTAATACTGAAGCCCAGAATTCTGGATCTTGTTTAAATAGCATGGGCGGGATCCCGTTGGGGCCAGAAGCCCACTCACGCCTGCCCTTGAGGATTCTTTTGCAATTTTGTGTGTGCGTGATTATAAAATCCTGTCCCAGTGTTGCGTTGAAATCTAGCTGGGGTAATTGAGTTTCTGGGGTAAGTGAGGGGTTAGGTGTGCAGGTTAGGAGAATCTGCTCTTTATTAAAATGTGACTCGAGGCAGGTTGTCCAAGCCTCTTCTGTAACATGTGTGTTAATGCCCTGGCCCCGGGGTTAGACAGAGCGTTGAACTTCTGCCAGAATTGCGCTCTATTGTTCATTTTGATGTTGTGCAAGACTCTGGCCCAAAGAGACTCTTCAGCTTCTTTTTTGATTTGCCAAGTTAGTTTTTTGCGGGTGGCTTTCGGATGCACCAGTTCTTGCAATGCCGTGGGGTCTTTCTTCAGCCTCTGTAGTGTGTAATTTATCTGTGCTTTTAGTTTTTTTATTTCAGCGTTGTTCCAGAAATTGGCTATAAATGTTGGTTTTGAGGATGAGCCGTTCTCCTGTTTCGAGAGCGTCCATTTGTGTCTCCGTAGCTGTTCCATAGGGTTTTTGTGAACACCTCCCAGCTTCCTAGTCTGTCGGGATCCGCTGCTTGCACTTCTCCAAGGATTTGTTTTGCAAGGGAAAATAGGCCTTCTGGGTCATTTGATCTACATTTCACTCTTTTCTCATTATTGGTGTATTCTGGGCAGAGTGTATTCGCTGGGAGCAGTTTGCATATCGATGGTGCTACTACCATGATTTCCTGAGGCTGATCTCTGTAATCAAAGCTTCCAATGCGATAGTCCTTTACTTTTAAGAACATGCAGCAAATGTATAGTCGATTGTGGTCCTTGCTACTGCATTGTGGAATGTTGCTGTCTGTGGATGATCACCTGAAAATCTGCAGTTTAGTGCATGAAAGCTCAATTGCTCTAAGAATGCCAGAAGCTTTTGAGAAGGTTTTTGGGATCTTCCGTCTGTGTTGTTGTCTTGAGGTATTGCATACCATCCAAATGGGTCCTCTTCTGCATAGTTGTCCTCAGCTCTATTGTTGAGCATGTTTAGGTTAAAGTCCTCTGTGATGACCCAGTTTAGATGAGAGAGCACTTCCACTTTAGCACTTGCCAGGAGTTGTAGCATGCCCAGAGTCCTAAAACCACAAAAAGAAGGTCCGAAAAAGAGGAGGAGGAAGGCAAAAGGTTTGGGGTTACCCTTCAGAGATGGCCATTTTCTAACAGCTTCCCCTAGAAGAGACACAGGGTCTGCCCAGGGGATTAGTTGCATATTTATAGAGTCTAGGGAGAAGATAGAAGACTGGTAGCGTTTGATGGCCATACTTAAGAAATACCCTGAGGCAATGCCAGTATGTAATAATCATCGTCACATATTCTTTCCTATATGTCTCACAATATAGCGCCAAGAAACCGATTGATGTATGTGCGCCCTACAATTATTTTTAACATAACATAACAATATCAGCATATGTTTGACAGTTGTCTCATGGCCTCTTCTACATAATTCCCTTTCGGCATAATAACTAAATGTCCTCCTATAGCAGACAGCTCAGTCACTAAGTTCTCAGCTTTTTCACATGATCTTATAGCTGTCATCTGAGTCCATGGTAGATTTCTCATGACATCCATTTCTGTGTCTCAGATTCCTAGGTTTGTTCACTAATACTTGATGAAATATGTCCATTCCGTCATACTGTGATGAGGGCATGTAGTGATATATGAGTTTTGAAGTCACTGGGACTTCTTCTATCATAGCATATGCCAAGTTTACACAAATTCTCTTCCAGATCCTCTTCTCTAATACTACCGCTAAAACGGAGGAGTGTTGCCTCACTGCTCTTTTGCGCAGTGCAAAGGAAAAATAAAATGATAATAACAGAATGCTTTTATCCTTTTACTTTTAGTTGTGCTTGGAGCCAGGTTTGAGAATGGGGGAGTCAGGTCCTGGGACGTGTGGCTGGCTGGACCATGGGTTATACTTAGAAAAAACAGAATGCCAACTACACAATTACTCTAAGTCCTCTATTTTTGAGGAGAAAAACCAAGTGTAACTTCTTGATTAATCCGGGTATATTGCTAATACCCTTTTATTATTTGATATTTTCAATTTTTTACTGTTTCATGTATGAAAAGAACACCTTTTCGTATTTATTATGGTTCATACTTACTGACAGTTATTTACAACACAAAACATCTTCAAACCATACAAACAACAAGTCGTATATACAAAAATTACTTGCTTTGATATATACACAATAAAACATTCATTTTCTTGCAAAGACAAGATTCACAATATGGACTCAAAGTTAGAATAGACAGTTAATTGCAGTCTAGAATTAATAAACTACAACTTAATGTGATTAACTATGCAAAAAATAGACTCTAAATGAATTCCTTTAGTCTATTGACAAACTAATGTCTACTCTCTTTTACGCCAACGCGTTTCGAATCCGGTATGTCCACTCAACGGATTCTCATCAGGGCTCTGTCTTTATAGAGTGTATCTGAAAGTGTATAAAGCAAAACTTGTTTTAGCTGCTTTACTTGTAGATATTACGCTTCCAACTATACTGTGTCAATGTCACTCATATTACCTGTTTACCAGCAGTCGCCGGTCCGCAGGAAGAGTGTTGTTCTTGACTGGATTCCTTTCACTTCTGTATCTATAAGTGAATACAGATATAATGACCTTTTCTGTATAGCCTGGCAGAAAGACCTGGGGCACATATATAATTGAAATACCTTAGGGGATCGAGTCTTTATCCCTTCGGTTTCGTCAATATTATTTTCGGATCTTGTGAATTGATTACAGCCTGAAATTAATAAAACATTCATTTTAGGCCATTTTATGCAAAAAGTCGAAAGAGAGAGGCGCTCACTGCTCATACCGGCATACCTGTTTGAAATCAGTTCTTGCTTCGGCTGTTTACGTTCTATTTTCTTTTAGCGGCAAGCGCTTATATTACACATTACGGGCTCAGCTTGTGAATTCCTCATAAGTCGCAGTCATTTCCCTAAAACAGTTTTGGGATAGTTTTACTTGACTCCTCACTAAAGTTGTAAATGGGGCAGCATTAAACTATCGGGTATTTGGACTTACTTGATCGCGCGGCAACCCGGTGGCTGGCTCTCAGTCTCTGGGTGCGGCAGCCATGTTGCAACGTGTTTTTAAGGTTTTCGTTTGGGCAACATTTACGGCGGCCATCTTGTAGTGGGGTAACTGAGGGAGGGTGTTATGTTAAATGTGCAAAGAAGGTGAATTCCGTTTGAGTTAAACAGCATTGTTTATATCAGCGTTATTTTCAATTTGCGCATAGTTTACAAATTGTTTATAGAAAGCATTCTCGTGAATGTAGTTTTATCCTGCATCTACAGTCTGGATATTTCGGATAATGAATTGAGGCCAGTTAATGCACTATTAAATTTAAGTATTAAGTACGCCTCCTTTTGTAGCAGAATTTTATCAGGGTCCATAGGTCTAGACTGTTGCAGCACATACAAAATTGACCATTTGAGGTCATTTTCAGTATGTTTATTTTCGATAAAGTGTTCCCCCATAGGGGCGGTTAACACCTTGTTCTTCAGTCTGATTTATGTTGCGTTATACGCTTGTTTACTTGCTGTGTTGTCTTGCCTATGTAAATTTTTTCACATGGACAAATAACTACATACACTACATTGCGTGTCTTACAGTTTGCAAAACACAAATGTTTCCACTTTGTATTCCCATGTTGAAATTCCTTCCCTTCTATAGTAGTCCCACAAGCCGCACAGGAACCACACTTGTGGTGTCCCTCAATAGGTTTTAGTCCCCATTGTGACAATAGGTCACTCTTGGGTTTTGGTAATGCAATGTCAGCCCGTACAATTTGTTATCCAATACTTTTGTTTTTCCGGTACGCAAAAAGCGGATGAGGGAAAGAACAATCCAAATTTTCTAGTAGGTGCCAGTTTTTTAACAAAGTCTGTCTCAGTTTATTGGTGTAAGGCCCAAATGTAGTAACACAGACCAATCGATCCAATTCCACCTTCGATTTAGTCTGTTGCAAGCATTTGCGTGGTGTACAGCGCGCCCGCTTAAATGAGTTTTTCAACAATTTTTTAGGATATCCTCTGTTTTCTAGTTCATGACAGAATGTATCAGCATGTCTTTCATATTCAGACAGCTCCGTGCAGTTTCTCCTGATGCGGAGCAGTTGGCCATAAGGTAAATTGGCCTTCAGATTTCTGGGGTGAGCACTTTGGTGGTCCAGCATTGTGTTTTTATCAGTCTGCTTCCTGTGTAGAGAAGAGACTAACCTTCCATCTACACATGTAATTTCCACATCAAGGAATGTCATTCTCGTGTCACTATGCTCGATTGAAAATTTGATGTCAGGATGTTTAGAATTAAGCCATCCGTGGAACTCAATCAACTCCATGTGGCTCCCCTGCCACAGGAGCCACACGTCGTCGATATACCGTAACCACTGCTTGATATGACTACAGTAAGGATTATCCTTTTCAATCAATTTTTTCTCATATTCAGCCATGTACAGTATAGCCATCTCAGGAGCATATGGGCATCCCATAGCAGTACCTTTGGTCTGCATAAAGAATTGCTCGTTAAATCGGAAATAGTTTTTCCGCAGTGCTATTTCTGCCAGTTTGAGAATAAAACTGGTAGGAACCCGATGTGGTCTTTCGCGAGCTTCTAAATAGAGCTCAGTTACTTCCAATGCCTCTCCTTGAGGGATCTGGGTATACCTCCAAGGATCCCCCAGGGTAAGGGGGATCCACTTCTAAAATAACCCTTGCTCACACACTTGGTAGCTTGGCACAAGCAGACAGGCTTATCTCAGAGGCAGTGTATAAAGCATTTGTGCATGCTTACAGTAACACATTGAAAACACTACAAATGGACACCACACCAGTTTAGAAAACTGAGCAAACTTTATCTACACAAGCCAGACCAAGAACGACAACAATCCAACATACAATACTTTCAAAAATAGTTAGTGTGCAAAATAACCCTTAAATTGCAGGAAAAACAAGGTGAAAGGAAATCTCCTCCCCTACTCTAAATGCAGCCCAGGTCAATTCTGCGCAGCCCTGACTCATCAGGCTCTCTAGAGCCACTGCTCCTCCCCAGCCCCTGACATCCAAAAGCCAGACATGCAATACACAAACCAGGCAGAGGCATGCTGGATGGCTAAGCAAGAAAATACATGTTCTATAAAAGTAGTATTTTCAAACCGAGAATGTAAAATTCACCCTCACTAAAAGATGCACTTTATCATTCTGAGTTCAGGCATATCAAACTTTATTTTCCTACCTTGTTCCCAGGGGTAATTATGTTTATAAGTTTTTATAAACAACCGCATCATTCTATCCTATTGGAACAGGTAGCCTTGCAATAGTGAAAACTAAATTGGCAGTATTTCACTGTCAGGACAGGCCACACACAACAGGGCATGTCCTACATTTCACATACACTGCACCCTGACCACATGGGTACCTTGGGCCTACATTAGGGTGACTAACATGTAAGAAAAAAAGGAAGATTAGAGCCTGGCAAGTGGGTACACTTGCCAAGTCGACATGGCAGTACTAGATGCACACAGGCTGTGCAAAGGCAAGCCAGAGTTACATTTACAGGCTGCTTATGTGGGTGGCACAATTAGTGCTGCAGCCCACTAGCAGCATTTGATTTACAGTCCCTGGGCACACACAGTGCACTTTACTAGGGACTGACTAGTAAATCAAATCGGCCAATCATGGAAACACCAATCCATAACAACAATTTACAAAGGAAGCACTTGCTCTTTGGCACTGATCAGCATTGGCTAAGTGCCCGAAGCATCTAGACTAGTAAAACGGAGTTCAACACACAGCAGCAACACAGGAGGCAAAGGCACAAAATGCAGGGCAGATCCACACCAATGGTGCCAGGTTTAACACGTGTCCCCTCCAGCTGAAATAAGGGGAAAACCACCCACCCTCTTGGGAGTTCTCTTCACTAAGGCTGATAAATCTGGACAGACCATCCTCATTGGTGTGTTCTGTACCAGGGCGGTGTTCCACCGTGAAGTCCATCCCCTGTAAGGAAATGGCCCACCTCAACAGTCTTAGATTTTCACCCCTCATTTGCATCAACCATCTGAGGGGCATGTGATCGGTCTGAATCCGGAAGTGAGTCCCAGACAAGTAGGGCCTCCGCTTCTTCAGCGCTCAGACCACAGCAAATGCCTCACGCTCAATCGCACTCCACTTTTGTTCCCATAGAAGTAACCTCCTCATTTAGCTGTGAGAGCGCAACCCCCACACCATGCTCTGAAACATCTGTCTGCACAATGAATTCCCTTGAGAAGTTGGACACCTGAAGCATGGGCGCCGTGCACATGCAGATTTCAGGGCATCAAAAGCCTTCTGGCAGGCGTCCGTCCAGTTCACTTTCCTGGGCTGCTTCCTGCCGGTCAGCTCTGTCAAGGGGGAAACAATGGTGCCATACCCCTTGACAAATCTCCTGTAATACCCAATGAGTCCTAAGAAGGCTCTCACCTCTGTCTGGGTGTTGGGGGGGGGGGGGGGTTCCCAAGCCAGAATGTTACAAATCTTGGGCTGTAGGGGCACCACCTGACCGCTCCCTACCTGATGTCACAAGTACACCACAGAACCCTGCCCGATTGGGCACTTACTGGCCTTGATTGTGAGGCCTGCCCTCTGCAGAGCCTTCAACACTTCCCAGAGGTGGTGCAAATGTTCCTCCCGAGTGGCACTGAACACTGCGATGTCATCCAGGTAGGTGGCACTGAAGTCCTCCTGTCCAGCCAATACCTGGTTGACCAACCTCTGAAAGGTTGCAGGGGCATTCTTCAATCCAAAGGGCATCACCCGGAATTGGTAGTGCCCCTCTGGTGTTGAGAAGGCTGACCTCTCCTTTGCCCCATCAGTTAAGGCAATCTGCCAGTACCCAGACGTTAAATGAAATATACTGAGGTACCGGGCAGCACCCAACCGATCTATGAGCTCATCAGCTGTGGGTATGGGGTGTCACATCAGTCCTGGTGACCGAATTGAGTGCCTGGTATTCCACACAGAACCGGAGTTATGGCATGGCACGGGTGCTGCCGCCTTTGGGATCAAGACCACTGGGTTTGCCCAAGGGCTGTTTAAGAGCTCAATCACCCCTCGCGCTAACATCTTTGAGACCTCCTCCTTGATGCAAGCCTTGACAATGGCAGTCACTCTGTAAATCTTGTGCTTCACAGGAGGATTATCCCCAGTGTCAATATCATGGACACACCACTTAGTGACACCAGGGGTAAGGAAGAACAGAGCAGCAAACGGTCCCAACAGTTGGCGGCAGTCACTCAGCTGTTCAGGGGTCAGGGCGGGGGAGAGTGTCAGAAACATTTCTTATACGCTGTTTATAATGGAATCTGGAAGATCTCTCAACAAGAAGCTGTGGAGAGAGTTTGTGAAATAGATAGAATTAACCTAGGAAAGGCATTAGATGTAGTTGACAATGGTATGACTACATTAACATCCAGGATTTATTCACTGGGCAACATTGTATCTTCTGCTATGGATATACTAGAACAGGACTTGTCCATACTACAACACGGACAATCCGTTTTATTATGTTATTAATCTGGAAGCAGCAATCATTGTGCGCTGATAATGTGCCTTGGCGATTTATCAACAGTACGTCCCTATTTTCTGCAGACAATCTAACTGAAAAGCAGATCATGATGGCATAAAGGGGAGAAAAATATACAACGCTGCATATTGAAAATCTAGAACAATTACCTTTTACTCTGGCAGACTCACCATCCACAGAATGGTTAATCCATGGCCATATAACATTACCAGTCACAACATTCCAGTTTCGGTATTGCTTAGAACAACAGGAGGGCACATATGAAGCGATGGAATTCATCAAGGAATCTTGGGAATTACCATACAGATTTTGATGCAGAAATGGGGACTTAGAATTGTTTCTAAGCAGTACAAACTGCGAGAACTCCTTGAGTGGATCTCTCATGTGCCAGGACATCCTGCTTCAAGGGGCCTGTAATGGTTCTGTTGCAAACTTATCCTGTTACTTGACAGGGTCCCCAGCTGTCGTGACTAATCCAGTGTTTAGGTTACTTTCAAATGGGAGTTACTTGATGCTGAATAATCAAGGTTGTTGTGGCATGCTTCCTGGCATCGCATATCTTGTCACTGTAAGCTCCAGGGTTACTTGCTGAATGCAAGTATTGTTTCCACCGACCCATACAGTCAGGGAGGCGCTGTTATAGACTTCGTTGAATGTTTCCTTTATATGTTTTGATACTCTGAGCTAAATGAAAGCCATGCTTTTCCAATAAACCCTGCCCTTAACCTCCGCACGAGAAACTTATGATCTCCAGGTTGCAAGGGCCTCGGCTGAGATACAGGCACTAGTACAAACAACCTGCCCTTTCCATTTCACAGAAATGGTACAATGTATCTTGAACATGTCTGATAAGACGGGTATAGTACACCTATTGAAAGACCATAGGTTCTGGACTGTTAAGCACTTTTGAGACAATCCTCAGTTGTTCCCAACTTCATACACTCTGCATTCGGAAGCATTTTTCAAAGGGCTTCAGCTGATCCTGTTCCTAATAGCAGGTTTCCTGATAGTCCTTTTTCTGCTATGCAATAAACGTCCCAGCCACTAAGGAGATGGAAAAAACACTCTGAGCACTGATACCATGATCGCATTGTATTCCATCTGGGCACACCTCGCCTTCGCAAACTAAGTGAATCTTGGTTCTTATCATTTAGACCAGTCTGGATCGACTGTATTCTGCCTGTCCTCCAATGACTGTTCTGCAGACAAGAATGCGTGTTGGACCTCTGTCTAACACTTCAATCAGACGCGCCACCAGACGTTGATGCTTTACTGGACCCGATAACGGCCCATGGTCTTCAGTGTCCGCAGCATATTCCAGTGTTGATGTCTGCATTTTTAGAGCCACCACAGGATGCTTCAGCTCCTGTCAGGACGGATACTGGCTCCTTAACAAGTACTCAGGCCCTGGTTGTCACACAGGCATCCCCATCAGCGGCTGTGGAGAATACAAAGGAACATCTATGCTCGATTGACCTGATCTGCGAGTCGTTGCAGGGACCGTCGTCCGCGATTGCAGGCAACAGTGATGTTGTGTCTCCCAGCCAGGACACAAACATTTGCCTCATTGTGTGCTGGGAAAAATCCGGCTTTTTCAAGAACATCCAAATTTGGAATGTTCAACAAACAGTAACTTTTTCTAAAACTGCATGGCTTTCAGTCACTCAGAGTTGTTCAAACTAGATATACGAACATATTTTAGTAAAACGTCTACCACTTGAAATATGATTTTAGTATTGTTTTTAAGAAATATATTTTTTTAAATGCACTAATGTTTTGTTTTGAACTACTTTGTTATTTGCTTACAAATGCCTAGAAGTACATTCGAATTTTAGTATGTCGTCCAGTCGGATGAGGAGTTGGTGTTATGGTTCATATAGGTACCCCAATATAGGCTCAGGTAGTCACCTAACCTTTCATCTACATTTTCCACTACCATTACCCTACATTACGGTTCTTGGGACTAACCTTTTACCTAGTTCCAGCACTGCTTACAGGACGTAGGGCTTTCCCTGAAAACTAGCCTCATCCATTATGCATGAAGATTCTTAGAATCTCATCAGGACTACCATCTCCTGCATAATAACTATGTATTAGGGTCATTCCTTCCGTCATCCTAAGTCCGACATGACACAGCAAGGTAGAACCCCTGAGGGTACAACTTTGGGTATGTAAACACCATATCTTGCTGAGGTAGTCAGAGGAGAAAAGAACTTCCATGCTGACAGACTGATGTGAGATGCTGAGGTTCCTGCACGCAGACACTCCAGCTCGCAGTGGTCAATATCCCTCGTGCGGTGTCCATCTCAAGACCAAGACAGGATCCCACAATCTCTCACTTCAGGTAACGGGGTTGACTTTTTCCTATAGGGATTCTTGACTTTACACCTTCCTACATGCTAGGTACACTTAGGTACATCTAGTTAAGGTTGCATTATAGGAGTACGCATTTATTACTGTCATGTATTTTTTTATACTTTCCTGTATTCATTGTTTAGCACGATAGTAGAAATCTACCATAATGTTACTCTGTTAGTGCTTATAATCATTTATATCTGTTTCTGTTTACTGGTTAATTCAGCACACCTATTTTACACTAGAATGACGCTAGTTGCTTATTGAAAAACGTCCCCACCGTTTATTCTGTGTATCTCTCTGAGACAAAGTGAGCACGAGTGACTGAGCGAAAAGTATTGCACTGTTTCCACGATCTTGAGGGATCAGGGTTGTCATGTTCAATAGTTGCCAAGAACTATTCTCTCCTTGGTAAGAGGGGTTTCTAGTGGCACTCTGAGCTAGCTGGTACACAGGCTAACATACCTGGTGGGGGTGTCTAGAATTAGTCTGGACACCAATCTACAGTGTATGTTGTCTAAACCCACAGGTCCTATGTAGGTTTATAGGTACTAAACAACAGTTGGGCAGCAACGGAGTCGATGACGCCGGTGCAGTGTGTAGCGAAGCGTTGCAGAGTGAGATGCCCACAGGACGCAGTGCAAGCAGCGGCTCATTGACGGAGTCAGTGAGACCAGGATTACGTTTCGAAATGAGACGGTACTCCCTAAGGTGCCTTCAGGACATGGAATCCTGTGACGGACTCGGTGACAGAGTTGGTTACACTTTTCTTCTCCAGGCAGCTGAAAGCAATGATTCCAGAGACAGTGCCCAGAAGTATGGTGAGGTCTTTGATGTTCCTGAGACCATGTGAACAGGGAGTGAGCTCTACTTCAAGCCCTTGGAGATCTTCCTCAAGCAGGGGCCACAGCACACAGCAAAGTCCTTTTATCTTTTCCTTGGCAGCAAGTAGCCACTGCAGGGAAACCCCAGACAGCAAACAGCACAGGGGCAGTATTCCTCCTCAGCTTTTCCGGCTCTTCTCCTTGGCAAAGGCTCCTCTTGATTTCCCAGAAGTGATCTAAAGTTCTGGGGTCTGGGCCCCAATATTTATACTACAAAATTCTTTGTTCTCTGGTGGCAGAGAAGTCCTGTGCTTGGTCAATATCACTTCTGTCTTTTCTGGTGCAGCTTTCTGGCAGGAGGTGGAGACAGCATTGTGGAAGGCAGACCAGGCCCTATCAGGTGAAAGGATATCTCCTCCCCTACTCTAAATGCAGCCCAGGTCAATTCAGCGCAGCCCTGACTCATCAGGCTCTCTAGAGTCACTGCTCCTCCCCAGCCCCTGACATCCAAAAACCAGACATGCAATACACAAAGCAGGCAGAGGCATGCTGGATGGCTAAGCAAGAAAATACCTGTTCTATAAAAGTAGTATTTTCAAACAGAGAATGTAAAAACCACCCTCACTAAAAGATGCATTTTAACATTCTGAGTTCAGGCATATCAAAGTTTATTTTCCTACCTTGTTCCCAGGGGTAGTTATGTGTAACCGATGTTATAAACAAACTCCCCATCCTGTCCTGTGGGAACAGGTAGCCTTGCAATAGTGAAAACAAAATTGGCAGTATATCTTTATCAGGACAGGCCCACACAACAGGGCATGTCCAACCTTTCACATACACTGCACCCTGCCCACAGGGGGAATTTGAACCTAACTTAGGGGTGACTAACATGTAAGAAAAGGGAAGGTCGGGGCCTGGCAAGTGGGTACACTTGCCAAGCCGACATGGCAGTACTAGACTGGCACACAGGCTGTGCAATGGCACTGCAGAGTTACATTTAAAGGCTGCTTATGTGAGTGGCACCATTAGTGCCGCAGCCCACTAGCAGCATTTGATTTACATGCGCTGGGCACACACAGTGCACTGTACTAGGGACTGACTAGTAAAACGAAATAGGCCAATCATGGAAACACCAATCCATAACAACAATTTACAAAGGGAGCACTTGCACTTTGGCACTCAACAGCAGTGGCAAAGTGCCCCAAGCATCTAGATCAGCAAAACAGAGTCCAACACACAGCAAAAACACAGGAGGAAAGGCAAAAAATGCAGGGGAGACCCATGCCAATGGTGCCAGGTCTAACAGTGCACCTTAAGTGCACTTCACAGTTTGGCCGGCCGTCTTCGGCCGGCCGAGCCGTCATGCTAACTTAGCATGTTCTCCAACTGGCTGTATTGCACAGTCTGGGTAGAGAACATGCAGATCAATTAACCAATCAATCAAGTGACTTGTGAAGTGTGACTACTCACCCTTAAGGGTCTTATGGCACTGGGGGTTGGGGGTTCTCCTGATACATTGAAAGCACTGTGGTTCAGTCGAAAGAACCAGATTTTTAGGTCCTTCCTGAGTTGAGGGAGTGACGATGATTGCCTGAGGTGGAGAGGCAGGGTGTTCCAGGTCTTTGCTGTGAGGTAGGAGATGGATCTTCCTCCTCCTGTGGTCTTACGGATAAGTGGGACGGCAGCCTCGGCCAATTGGGTGGAGATTAGGTCTCTGGTGGGTGCGTGGAATGCAAGGCGGTAGTTGAGGTACTCAAGTCCTGCATTATATAGGGCTTTGTAAGTGTGTGAGAGGATCTTGAAGGTGATTCTTTTGTTGACTGGGAGCCAGTGAAGGTCTCTCAGGTAGCTGGTGATGTGGCTGTATTGGGGGATATTGAGGACGAGTCTAGTGGAGATGTTCTGCAGTTTCTTGATGAGTTTCTGGGTGATGCCTGCATAGAGTGCATTGCCGTAGTCGAGTCTGCGGCTGATGAGTGCATGGGTAACCATCTTTTTAAAATCAGTGGGTTCCATTTGAAGACCTTTTGGGGCATGCGTAGCATGTGGGAGAAGGATGACGAGACGGCGTTGATATGGCAGTTCATGGTGAGCAAAGTGTCTGGGATGATACTGAGGTTTTTTGTGTGGTCTGTGGGTGGATCCAAGAGCCCCGGTTAAGAATTTCTGTCTTCTCTGAGTTCTGCTTAAGGCAGCTGTCCTTAATTCAGGTGGGGATGGCTTTCATCCAGTCACAGAAGTTAGAAGTCCTAACTTTAAGACACCTAAATGCCTTCTGTGAATACCGAAAGTCTTAAAGTTAGGATTTTTCTCAGTTTAGGAGTTGTAAAGTTAGGACTCCTAACTTTATGACTCCTAAATGCCTTCTGTGAATACCAAAAGTCTTAAAGTTAGAATTTTTCACAGTTTATGAGTAGTAAAGTTAGGACTCCTAACGTTAGGACTCCTAAATGCCTTCTGTGAATACCGAAGTCTTAAAGTTAGGATTTTTCTCAGATTAGGAGTCCTAAAGTTAGGACTCCTAACTTTACTACTCCTAAACTGAGACAAATCCTATCTTTAAGACTTTCGGTATTCACAGAAGGCATTTAGCAGTCCTAAGGTTAGGACTCCTAACTTCTGTGAATATCGAAATGAGTAAGTGCCTTCTGTGAATTCCAAAATGAGTAAGTGCCTTCTGTGAATACCAAAATGGTAGTAAGTTTAGGATTTTGTCGTAAGTTAGTTCTGTGAATCGGACCTCTGGTTTTTAACTTAATTTTCTCTTCCAATTTTTCTAGGTTATTAGTCATTTCCTGTATGGCTGAGATACCCGCCACCCCCTCTCGACGCAATCCCCAAGGATGGGAAAACGGAAACGGTTCTGAACTTTTGGAAGGCGGGAGGGAGTGACCCTCCCGGCCGTATTTATTAAAATATGAAACAAAATTTAAAACATTAAAATAACAGTTTCATATTATGTACAATTTCATTTCCACATTACGATGTTTGGCTAACCTTAACATATCTCTAATACAAAGGTTCTCCTAGCCGAACTAACATCCTGCAAAACATTTAACTTGAAATTGTACATCCTAACGTTAAGGGCCAACGGCAAGGTCGTAACCGGTGTCAGATCCCTAAACCAGAATTACCCCCCCCACTCGGGAGGGGCGACCGCACAGAGGCTGTACCTCAAATGCATCTACCAATTTCCCTTGACTTGACGGGGGCCCCAATGAACTCGACGCCATTTAAAGGTCGTCCGAGGACTCGTGTGAGGTGTCTAGAAGGTAGCGTAAACCCCCTCCCCACTCCACACAACTTACCACATCTGCCGTCGCAGGTGTCCTGGCCCCGGGAAATTCCCCAGGAGGGGCCCGTAGCCCCTCCTATCAAGGAAGGGGCCTTGACCGCCTTTCCTTTTCTTTCGGCGGCCCATCCTTAGAAGGAACCGCCTCCCCGTTGAGGGGCCAATGGCCACCTCCCCCGGGCGCTCCCATCCGTAATGGGTGACGCCCCCCCCATAGGGATCTTCCAATTACTGCTCACCGATCATGACCTTACCGCCCGACCAAAATAAATACGACAATTTAACTAACTCACTAAATTAAAGACAACTATAACTACTTCACGTATGATTACTGATCAACACTAGTGCAAAACTTTATTCGAAAAACATACTCTAGATGATCATTCTCTTTATTGCATACACAAATAACACGTCCATCATCGCAACCTGTAAGAAATAGCGTTACCACATCATAACTTTATTAAAAATTCCACTTGCTGTCTTCAGGGGCTGGTGGGTGGGTCAAAATTGGCTCCTCGTTCCGTCTCGAGCTCACGTGCAGCGGGGAGGTGCAGCTTCAGAGCACAGGAACAAGAGGATGCCTCCTTGGCTTGCTGCTCCTTTTATCCGTCTTCGGGCGGGCGTAAACCCGCCTCCGCCTGCCCCCCGGGGGTATGGTCAGCGGCGTCAGCGTCTAGGACAACCCACTCTAGGGCGGGAAAAGGCGCGCCCCGGCTACGCCGCTTCGGGCATACCAGCCGAGACTCGCCTCCCGCCCAAGATGGCCTCCCGGGGGGATCGGGGTACTCCACCATACGTTCGGGGGGACCGAGTGGTCGCCCCTTTCCATATGGCTGAGATACCCGCCACCCCCTCTCGACGCAATCCCCAAGGATGGGAAAACGGAAACGGTTCTGAACTTTTGGAAGGCGGGAGGGAGTGACCCTCCCGGCCGTATTTATTAAAATATGAAACAAAATTTAAAACATTAAAATAACAGTTTCATATTATGTACAATTTCATTTCCACATTACGATGTTTGGCTAACCTTAACATATCTCTAATACAAAGGTTCTCCTAGCCGAACTAACATCCTGCAAAACATTTAACTTGAAATTGTACATCCTAACGTTAAGGGCCAACGGCAAGGTCGTAACCGGTGTCAGATCCCTAAACCAGAATTACCCCCCCCACTCGGGAGGGGCGACCGCACAGAGGCTGTACCTCAAATGCATCTACCAATTTCCCTTGACTTGACGGGGGCCCCAATGAACTCGACGCCATTTAAAGGTCGTCCGAGGACTCGTGTGAGGTGTCTAGAAGGTAGCGTAAAACCCCTCCCCACTCCACACAACTTACCACATCTGCCGTCGCAGGTGTCCTGGCCCCGGGAAATTCCCCAGGAGGGGCCCGTAGCCCCTCCTATCAAGGAAGGGGCCTTGACCGCCTTTCCTTTTCTTTCGGCGGCCCATCCTTAGAAGGAACCGCCTCCCCGTTGAGGGGCCAATGGCCACCTCCCCCGGGCGCTCCCATCCGTAATGGGTGACGCCCCCCCCATAGGGATCTTCCAATTACTGCTCACCGATCATGACCTTACCGCCCGACCAAAATAAATACGACAATTTAACTAACTCACTAAATTAAAGACAACTATAACTACTTCACGTATGATTACTGATCAACACTAGTGCAAAACTTTATTCGAAAAACATACTCTAGATGATCATTCTCTTTATTGCATACACAAATAACACGTCCATCATCGCAACCTGTAAGAAATAGCGTTACCACATCATAACTTTATTAAAAATTCCACTTGCTGTCTTCAGGGGCTGGTGGGTGGGTCAAAATTGGCTCCTCGTTCCGTCTCGAGCTCACGTGCAGCGGGGAGGTGCAGCTTCAGAGCACAGGAACAAGAGGATGCCTCCTTGGCTTGCTGCTCCTTTTATCCGTCTTCGGGCGGGCGTAAACCCGCCTCCGCCTGCCCCCCGGGGGTATGGTCGGCGGCGTCAGCGTCTAGGACAACCCACTCTAGGGCGGGAAAAGGCGCGCCCCGGCTACGCCGCTTCGGGCATACCAGCCGAGACTCGCCTCCCGCCCAAGATGGCCTCCCGGGGGGATCGGGGTACTCCACCATACGTTCGGGGGGACCGAGTGGTCGCCCCTTTCCATATGGCTGAGATACCCGCCACCCCCTCTCGACGCAATCCCCAAGGATGGGAAAACGGAAACGGTTCTGAACTTTTGGAAGGCGGGAGGGAGTGACCCTCCCGGCCGTATTTATTAAAATATGAAACAAAATTTAAAACATTAAAATAACAGTTTCATATTATGTACAATTTCATTTCCACATTACGATGTTTGGCTAACCTTAACATATCTCTAATACAAAGGTTCTCCTAGCCGAACTAACATCCTGCAAAACATTTAACTTGAAATTGTACATCCTAACGTTAAGGGCCAACGGCAAGGTCGTAACCGGTGTCAGATCCCTAAACCAGAATTACCCCCCCCACTCGGGAGGGGCGACCGCACAGAGGCTGTACCTCAAATGCATCTACCAATTTCCCTTGACTTGACGGGGGCCCCAATGAACTCGACGCCATTTAAAGGTCGTCCGAGGACTCGTGTGAGGTGTCTAGAAGGTAGCGTAAACCCCCTCCCCACTCCACACAACTTACCACATATGCCGTCGCAGGTGTCCTGGCCCCGGGAAATTCCCCAGGAGGGGCCCGTAGCCCCTCCTATCAAGGAAGGGGCCTTGACCGCCTTTCCTTTTCTTTCGGCGGCCCATCCTTAAAAGGAACCGCCTCCCCGTTGAGGGGCCAATGGCCACCTCCCCCGGGCGCTCCCATCCGTAATGGGTGACGCCCCCCCCATAGGGATCTTCCAATTACTGCTCACCGATCATGACCTTACCGCCACAGGCCGGATAGTTGACCGGCTATCCGGACCCCCCACACAACTCCTGCCTAAAGGTCATGTTTTAAACTTCTTAGCCAAGCTATGAGTTCTCCTATGAGTAACTCATTCCCCACCCGGCACAAATGGACCCCATCTCCCAAATACATACTGTCCCCCTTGATACAACCATGCGGAATAGACTGCAATGTACTTGAACGAAACAATCTACCCAACTTGTTATTTATTTTCTTTACTGAGTGATTCAAAGCAGAAACCGAAATCGCCCCCGCCACACTTTTCGTGGAATCATATGGGACCATGCAATTGTGCACCCTGGAACTCTTCTCGCCAACCAACTTACAGTGGAAAGCATTGCCTCGAGAAGCAGTCGTCTACCAGTGGTTACCAAATCATTACCCCCAAGATGGACTATGATTATAGACGGCGGTGACCTTGTCCGCCCTAACAAACCCTCCATAAAATTTTGAAACTGGTCAATACAGAGCCCGCCCCTTCCGTAGAAGGTCACCCTGTACCCGTATTCCCCAGCCACGTGAATCATGTCACCTGCTTTGAATACGTCCGCGGCACGCCTCACGTATGAGTGGCCCACGACCCACACCACTTTTTCCGCAGCCGGTGATGTTTGACCGCTGGTTCCCAGGTGTCGGGTCGACTGCACAGTCCGCCCCGCCTCGTGAGCTTGCGAAACTGTAAACCAAACAAAAACAAGAAGCGTGAGTACATGATAGCAGCTTCACAACATGTGCAACCGCACATACCTTTTGTAACAATTCGAGGACCAACGCCCCAAACGTTTCACTTTCTCTATACTCAGACCCCTGGCTGTAGCCTCAGTAGCAGCCCCTATCCGGAAGGAATGGGTCCCAAACTCGCCGGGGTTCAAACCTGCGGCCGAAAGCGCCATTGCAAGCACCCGCTGGAACTGAAATCTCGTCAGTGGGGTGGCATCAGCGTGCCTCAACAAGGTCCCCACCCATGATGACGCCCTCTGTACTAAATATTCCTCTAAGCAAACAACAGGGCACATGGGAGATCCGGGAATCCGATGTATTACTACACAATCCCCTATCGCACCCTGATCAGCCTTGGACCTGACAAAGGAGACTCCCCCTTTACCTGAATGTGCTCCCGGCACAGTCCCCCCACCGTATCCCGTTTGTTCCTCGCCACCAGTTCGCTTACCCGCATTGCCCCATGGAATGCTAACGCAAAGGCGGCCCGGAATAACACTGTTTCATACTGGGATGAACATGTCGCAGGGAGTACGGATAATAACAGGGCCAACCTATCCAGACCTATCGGGTGCCTCTCATCTACTCTGCGACCCTCAAGGCGTTGCCACCCCCGTAGCGCTTTCTGTACCACAAAGGACGCCGTTGGGTCCTGGATCCCATGAGCCCTTGCCATAAAGGAAATGGCGGCCCGATGCCTCTGGGCCGTAGCTACTGATTTGCCTGCCCGATGTAAAGACAGCAAGAATTTTACAACAAGCTCTTCCTGGCCCCAAAGCTCCCCCCTAGCAGAACCCAAAAAGGACCAATAGGAACGGAACGCCCCTTCATATGCCTTCCTTGTCCTGGGTGCTAAACTCTCTCCCACGAGGTTTTGTAGTTCGGGGCACCGAGAGACCAGAGAGCTTCGGGAAAGGGTGCCGCCACCGGGTCCGCTGTGGGCAGAAAACCCCAGAAGGCCTGCATACGGAAACGAGAAAGCGCATCAGCCGCTTGGTTCAGCACCCCTGGGACATGTCGCGCCCTAAAGATCACATTCAACTGCATACACAACAATACAATTTCTTTAAGCAGTCTCAGAATCCATTTGCAACGTGCTGCCTGACTATTGATACACTCTACCACGGTCATGTTATCAGACCAGAATACGACAGAGTGATCTCGGAACCCCTCAGGCCATGTTTTCAGGGCCACCAAAATAGGGAAAAGTTCGAGAAAAGCAATGTTACTCGTCAGCCCGCTCTCGTGCCACCATGACGGCCATTTTTGAGCTGACCATTGATTACCGAATATGGCGCCAAAACCTATACTCCCCGCCGAATCTGTCCACAGCCCCAGCTCCTCGGAGGACACCGCCGGCTTGTTCCAGACAATTCGACCATTGAAATCCGCCAGGAATGCCAACCAAATGCGCATGTCCTGGCGAATCTCTGCCGAGAGCCTTGTGCGGTGATGTCCCTCTTTGAGGCCGACCATGGCTTGTGCGATCGAGCGGGAAAAGGGGCGGGCCATTGGGATTACTCTAAGGGCAAAATTCAACTGGCCCACCGTTTGTTGCAATTGATGCAGGTTCACCTTAGTCTCTCGAATACATGTTTCAAGGGATGCCCTGAATTTCAACACCTTCTCTTTGGGCAACCGAAAACAACCTTCCTCCGAGTCGAGCTCGATCCCCAGAAACTCGAGTGAAGTCGAGGGACCCACAGTCTTACCTGGTGCCAATGGCACGCCGAAGTGATTCATTAAGACACAAAACTCTGATAAAGCCTGCCCACATTCTGGATCCCCGGCTGCCCCCAGGAACAGAAAGTCATCGAGATAATGCATCACATGCTGAAAACCCGTCTTTCTTGTGAATACCCATTGCAGAAAACAACTGAACTTCTCAAAATAAGCACAAGATATGGAGCAACCCATTGGCATACATTTATCCATGTAATAGCGACCCTGAAACGTGAAACCAAGGAGACGCTGATCGTCTGGGTGTACCGGGAGCAACTGGAACGCTGACTCGATGTCTGATTTGGCCATCAGCGCTCCGGGCCCCAGGCGATTCAACATGGCGACGGCTTCATCGAAGGATGCGTACCGCATCGAACACACTTCCGGGTCTATCGCATCATTCACGGAAAGACCTTGTGGAGCTGACAAATTATGTATTAGCCTAAACTCACCCGGGTCCTTCTTGGGGACCACCCCTAAGGGGGAACAAACAAAGTTAGCAACCGGCGGTAGATCGAATGGACCGGCAACCCGCCCTCGAGTCACCTCTTTCCCAATCTTTTCCTGTACCACCGCCGTATGCTGCAGGACCGACAGTTGGTTCTTACAACTTGTTTTACCCTGAAAGTCCCCCACTGGAATGCGGAAACCATACGAAAACCCATCTCGCAACACCCCTGCGGAGACATGATCCGGGTATTCATTGAGCCAAGGAATCATTGCCATGGTATCAACCGGGGTAGGTAAAGGCGCCCCTCGGACTATTTCAGACCTGTTTGGCGCTTCCCCTACCTCCGTTATCACCCGTTTTGGCTCTGCACATGGTCTCGGGATGAGAGGACTGTCCACAACCCCCACACTCGTGTCTAAATTTGCATGACCCCTGAGGCCTTGTACATTTTCCCCTGTTAAAATTCCAACAAATCCCCTTTTTCCCTGCGTTGCCACTCGACTTCGAGTGGTGCTCGTTACCTGCACCCGTCCGAAAGGGTGTCCCAGAGGTTTGGCGGGAAGACTCACCCCCGCTACCCCCCGACAATGGTACCTTTAACATGCCCGAGTTCTCCATTTTTTGCCAAGAAATGGAGTCATAACAATCCCAAGTTAGAGCTGGGTCGTGCTCCTTAGCCTTCCTAAAAATATTGTCATAACAAAACCACTGATTGCCCTCATAAGCTAAAGAATACTCCATAATACGTGTCTGATAAATAGGCAATTCCGTCAACAACTCAGGCCTTCGCTCACCCATAATGGAGGTGAAAATGCCAAATGCTCTGCCCCAAGTACCTATGTTCTCATCGACTTTAAAGGCGGCCATTTTTGCGTGCCAAACACTCGGATGCATAAGCTCTTTTTGGGCCTTCACATGCTCGATCTCGTAATGGTCAGTAAGCAAAGAAAACATGTTCACATACTTATTAGCCCAAATCTTTTCCTTAATTTCAAGTGGAACATGCTGGGCCACTTTTTCCCTTCGCGAGGGTACAGACCCCTCCCCCGCAATCGGCAGTAGCCGCTTACCTGAACTAGGTGCTGTACTTGCCGCCGTACTTGCGTCTGCCGCGATCTCAGCCACCGGAGCCTGCGGGGGAACAAGAGATGGTGCCTTCGCAGCCTGTCTAGATTCCTGCAATTGCCTCATCACGCCCTCGCTATCCTTTCCCAACCACGCTGCCAGTTGTGCAGCCAACTCTGGAGGCATATCTTCTCCGTTCACGGGGGTGACTACCACGGGAATCGGGTGCCCCTCCTTCGGAACCAGGATTGGCTCCTCTATCGGTGTATCGGGAACCAGGGTCTCCCCCCCAGGTGCCCCCCTCTTGGACCTCTTGCCTCTCCCGCTAGGGACTACTCCCGGCAAAGCTGGTCCGACGATTCGCTTCGGGCCTCCCTCCCCGTTCTTTTCCGCCATCTGTTTCTTCAAATCGGCAACCTCCTTTATGAGCATGCGGAGCATCTGATCGGTACCGACCCGCTTTCCGTCCTTCTTGCCCGGCATTCTCCAACGCAGATATCTGTAAAACAAGAACAAAATTACAACGCTCAAAATTGGCTCCTCGTTCCGTCTCGAGCTCACGTGCAGCGGGGAGGTGCAGCTTCAGAGCACAGGAACAAGAGGATGCCTCCTTGGCTTGCTGCTCCTTTTATCCGTCTTCGGGCGGGCGTAAACCCGCCTCCGCCTGCCCCCCGGGGGCGTGGTCGGCGGCGTCAGCGTCTAGGACAACCCACTCTAGGGCGGGAAAAGGCGGGAAAAGGCGCGCCCTGGCTACGCCGCTTCGGGCATACCAGCCGAGACTCGCCTCCCGCCCAAGATGGCCTCCCGGGGGGATCGGGGTACTCCACCATACGTTCGGGGGGACCGAGTGGTCGCCCCTTTCCATTTGAGATGCTCTATGTCTTTCTGGACTTCTTGGTGATGTAACCAGTTCTCAGTGTTCTTGTTGATGTAACCAGTTCTCAGTGTTTTCATTTTGTTTAAGGAGCAATCTCTGTCACTCTACGTGTACTTAATACGAATTTCTAAAATGTACTTAAAGCAAATTGCCGCATTCATGGACATTCAGTAACCTCTTTGGGTCATGATTTATAGAGGAGGGTATTATGAAGATGTTTAAACACTGGGAAACACATTCCAAACCTACATAATTTTGTAAAGAGGTTGGCTCCCACCATTTATTGAGTTCTTGTTTGCATAGTATTTCTAATGTGTTCATTTGTTGATTTATGGACATGCCATAGTTTTGATTGTCCATTTGGGATGTTGTCACTAATATGTTCATGAATGAAGCAGAAAAAATGGTTATCTGCCTGTTGACTCTTTATGTCGCATTCCAGTGCCATTATTTGCAAGTGTCCGTGGTTGTAAAATATTATTTTAAACTGTCCCCAAATTAGAGTTCAGTTTGCATACTCAATTAGAAAGCATATATATATATATATATATATATATCTCGAACACCAGTCCAAACATTCCATTAAAAGAAGGCGCTGACTCCGTGAGTACTTTTCAAAGTAAATTCTTTTTATTCCAAATGCAACAGCTCTGACGCGTTTCGGCGGATCTCACCACCTTGCTCACTTCATCTTATCTCAGAATTTGCCAACTATATAGTTTCAAGGTTGACACGAGCCAACTGGTTGGTTTTCGTGGCAACCCTATGACACCACTGCAAACAACATAGAAGAGTTTTCCTATTTACATATGGCATGACGATTTCCTCAAATTACATCATTACATTCATCATGATTCACTACATTTAGTAACGTTGGTATTTAGGCAATGTAAAATGTTGCTCCACATTTAAATATACTGCCAAACACTTTTGTAACATTTATACAGTGCGTGAAAGTGTGTCGTTATTTACAACGTGGCTGTGAATTGTGTGAACCAATATTTACAAAGCCCCACTGTGGTAATGTGTACCCCTTGTCACTTTGCATTGACAACCTACAGGCCGAGATATGTAAGTTAATGTTTCGCCATCCCGCCTCGCTATTGTGTTGTCCATAGTCCCTGCAGTAGTGCACGTTCGCACCAATGACACTCTCCTGTCATATGTATTTATGCCAATGTGCGCGAGTCTCCCTCAAAACACATGTCCAATGTAACCTCAGTAAGTGTTCCATTATTGTATTGCGGGGAATGTGTCTGGACATTGCGTGCGACTCTGTTCTTGCAGCTGGAATAACACATCACAAAAGTGAGTGCTGCTTGCCTAGTACCCAAGTGGAAATGGGGTTTATGTCTCTGGTCTAGTGCCGGTAGGCATCTAAATATTGGTTGATAGGTGCCTATTTAGGACCTACCTAAGCTGTGACAAGAGTGGTTTCTATGTACAGTGTGTAGTGTGGTGTGTGAGGAAATATGATGTGATTCATGTTACAAAACTACTTAATGTAAATTAAAAATAAGCGTAGGTGAGATCTAGATGATTTGAGAGGGGTTAGAGTGTGCAGGTCAAGCGGCTGGGGACTAGAGGTGCACATTAAGTGCCTCGTCCGCGTTTAACCCTTTAGGGATTTTTAAGTCTAGCAATATTAGATAATGTACCTTGACTCAAGTCTTCTCAATGCCAGTTGTCGGTTCCCACACCTGATGTTTTTGGGGATGATGTCTATTATGAAAAATGTCAAGTCTTCTGCATTTCCTGCGTTAATATGCCTTGCCACAGGATAAGTCTGATCATTATTAGCAATTGCTCTGAGGTGCTGTAATATCCTTACCTGTGCCTGGTGTATGGTGCTGCCCATTCTGCATCCACATGTGCATTCAAGCACATAGACAGCGTACTCCATCTTACATGTGTAACTGCCTCTGATTGTATATGGTGTGTGCCTAAAAGGTAACCTGACTGAATTTGTGTTGACTCCATGTCTACAGGCCTTGCACTTAAAGCATCTCCGGAATCCTCTTTGGGCTTGAAGCCATGCCGAGCCTGTGAGATTCGTGGGTGCATTACACACTAGTTCATTTCTCATTGATTTGGCCTTTTTTAAAAGTGATTGCTGGATGTTTATCACATGTGGGATTGTTACGGACCAACGGCCAGTGCCTGTTAAGTGTCTTGCGTAGGTTTGCGTGGAATGTGTTCCACCCTGTAATGAGTCTTGGGGTGTTTGTATGGGTGTTTTTAGAGGCTACCTTCGTGGGGTGTGTGTGTATGTCTTTAGACGGAAAAAGGAGATCTTTCCTGTTTTTTTCGGCACACTTCTTCTCTGCATTCGATAACGTGAGATTGTCGTATCCCCTGTTTCTCAGCCTCATAAAGAGTTCCTCTTTTGACTCTTTCAAATCCCCTTCCCTACTGCAGTTCCGGGTCATCCTAAGGCATTCGGCATATGGTATGGACTGTTTGAGCTTTGTTGGATGGAAGCTATGGGCATGCAATATTGCGTTACCTGCTGTGGGTTTTCTGAATGAGTCTGTATTTTGTTATTCGCCACAAAAAGTTTAAGGTTTAAAAACTGGATGGTAGTTTTGCTAATAGTGCTGGTGAACGTGAGGTTTAAACTGTTGTTGTTTTCAGTAGCAAATGTCAATGCACTTTCGCTGCACCCTTTCGATAAAATGAAAATGTCGTCAATGAACCTCTTGTATATCACCTCATTCTCTGTCATTGCCTGTTTTTGTGTCGCCATGAGTACTTACTCCTCCCACCATCCCATATGCAGATTAGCATAACTGGGGGAGAAGCAAGTACCCATGGCCGAACCCTGTATTTGTTTGTAGTGTAATCTGTGGGAGATCTCCTTAATAACGCGGTCAGTACACCGCAATGCTGTTACATCGTGGTCGTTACAACGACCGCGATGTAACCACGCCATGCCATTACAACGCAAGTCTTTACATCGACTTGCGCTAGATGGCGTGCTAACATTAAAAATAGTGTCGTTTACTATCCCAACACCTTCCCTACTGATAAGTGGACTGGAGTTGAAATAGTAAATTACACTTTTCTAAAGTTAGCACGCCACCTAGCGCAAGTCGATGTAAAGACTTGCGTTGTAAAGGCATAGCGAGGTAACATCGCAGTCGTTGTAACGAATGTGATGTAACAGCACGCGTTGTAATAACACGCTTTGTAACATCATACAACCAGTGATATAGACCTGTTGCCTAAGTAATGTTGTAACGCCCGTAGGCCATCCCTGTGTCTGATACTCTTTTTTTTTTTCCCCAAAATTTTTATTGAGCAGAGCATAAGGTACATAAAATACATTTCACCATCGAAGTAAAAGTCATAATTATTGGAAATTAAATAGCCTCTTTTCCATAGTAAAAAACAAGATGTAAAACATGATTTAAAACAGTAGCGTCGTATGTGCCAATCCTTAAAATGCAAATTGATAATGTGCAACAACCAGCAAGAAAGTGCCCCAGCATAATAAAGTGCAAACATCATAAAGTGCAATTGCAATAAACCAGTAGAAGCCAGTATCATTAATAATTAAGACCATAGTAATGTGCAAAAACGAGCAAATTTCATAAAGTGCAATTGCCATAGAAAGTGCTTGTGCTTTTTTTCTGATATCATTATTATCTATCTAGACAACAATAAAATGCAGCCAATATCATCCTCTATATTTAAAATGATAAAAGTGTGCAAAACGAGCAAAGTTCATAAAGTGCAGTTGCCCTAGAAAGTGCTGGTGCTTTTTGCTAAATATCGAATCGACAAAAACTCATAATTATATTACAGTACCTCAGTAAATTTGCAATCACAAAATCGTCCTCTATATCCACACAGAAGTTAACCCCCCCCCTCAGCTCCTCTAAATTTCCAAAGTACCTCCAATTCTGCTCAAATTTTCCAATGGCCCCCACCCTACTTGAATAAGCTTTTTCGAACTTACGAGTCCTCTTCATTTTATTGAACCATTTCAACTGGGAGGGAACTATACTAGATTTACAATAAAAATGTCTCTTCAGCCTTTGGTAGCTTCATTCTATCTTTACATATTCCAAAGAGGGCTGATTCGGGCTCAGGCTAAATTCTCTTCCCCATTGCTAGATCAATTTCCTTAAAAATTGCCTCCCAAAAGGACTCCAATCAAGGACAAGAATAAAAAATATGGTGCCACCCTCCCTGGGAAATGGCTTGGCATCTAAAACACCTTTTTTCAGTCTCCTGGTAAATTTTCCCCAATGCCTCCGGGGTCAAATAGGCGAGCCACTGTGACAGAAGTGCCATTCTTTTAAAGTTGGCCGCACGCAGCGATTTGGTTCCTAGATGGCATACAGTCTGCCAATCACTGCATGAAAAGACACCCTGTGTTACATTACCAACTCTTTCCAAACGTTTTTCAACCAGAGATGTTTGTCCTTGTTGATATAGCAGCCTATACCAATTGCCTATACCCTTCATTTTGACCCCAAATAATGCTGTCGCTAGTTCTGTAGGAGACTCAAAGAGACCGTTAACGTCTTTCAGAAAATGGGCAATTTGAATATATTAAAAAAAATAGGTTTCGTGGGTTTATTTGCCCTTGCCATTACTTCTTGCCAAGTTATCACCCTATTTTGAATCCACAAATGCATAAGCTCTCGTAACCCACAGTCTTCCCAATTTCTTAGGTGCCTTGTCCTTAGCTGAAGGCTGAGGCTGGTGCATTCCTTCAGACTCAAATATTGCAAACCCAAGGAGCCTGTCTTTAGGGCGAAAGCTTGGAGCCTAAAAGAGTATACCTTAAGGGTCTTATACCTAGTCTTTTTTGGGAGTTTGGAGTTTTTTAAAAACACCTGTGTTTGAGAGCCGATTTCTTGGAGCATTCTATCAAAAAAGAAGCTATCCCGAATTCCTTTGGATCCTAACAAACATGCTACTATGTCTAAAAAGGCGGCCTCATAGTATGTTTTTAAATGCGGCAAAGCGAGGGCCCCTTGAAACGTGGGTAACTGAACAACGGAAGCTTAATCTTGAAGCCTTTTCCTCCCCAAACAAAACTTCTAACCATCGTTTCCATTTCTTTAAAAAAAGAGAAATTAATTTTTATGGGAACATTGCTGAATAAAAAAATAAGCAATGGCAATATCAACATTTTGATCAATTTAAACCCTACCCACCAAAGAGAGGGGGAGCAGCAGCCATTGATCCAATAGTCGCTTAATTGTATCTTGCATTCTGATATAATTCAAAAAATATAATTGATGATATTGACTAGTTACGAAAATCCTGAGATATCTTATTGGGTCCGGTTTTTCTGCTTGGGCCCTCAGACATACTGGAAGAAAATTTAAATCTGTGTTGAGGGCAAGGACCTCCGTTTTATTTTTGTTTTTTTTTGTATCCTCCAATCTGTTTAAAATCAGTAAATTCCCTCAAAACGCTTTTAATATTTTCTTCATTTGGTGCCAAATATAAAATATCAGCGAAAAGTTTTAACTTAGTCATACGTGGAATAGGGGATTGGATAGCAGCATTATTTCTAATTTTAATTACCAGCGGTTCTATAAAAAAAAGTAAAAAGCAACAGTGATAAAGGGCAACCCTGCCTAGTCCCTCGGTTTATAGTTACCGATCCTGCTCATTTTTGATTGATTACCACCTGGGCCAGGGCCCCCTGGTAAATATTTCATAGCATATCGATAACCTGAATCGGGAAACCAAACTGTCCGAGGGAGAAGAGCAGGGTTGTTCAATTACCCAAATCGAAAGCCTTTTCAGCGTCTACCATTACTATATATGCCGGAGTTTTGTTAGTATTAAATTAGTCCAACGCTCTGTATTAACTGCCATTGATCTTCCCGCAATAAAATCAGTCTGATCCCTGTGAATTACCTCCTGAGCTGCCAATAAAAACGCTCGGCCCATACTTTCATTAAAATCTTGTAATCTGAATTTAATAGACTAACTGGCCTATAGGAGTTTACATCGTGAGGGTTTTTATCTTTTTTAACAAATTATATAATTATCGATTCCTTAAAAATTGCCGGAACCATAATTTAATAAATAATTAAATAATTGTTTCAAAGGAATTGATAGTTGATTTGCAAAAATTGTATAAAATTCAATAGGAAAACCATCCTGTCTACAGAGTCAATGTTGGATCCCAATTGTCTGATCCTGCCATCTGAGAGCTGGGGAATATCCAAATTAAAAAAATAGTCCTGCACCAAACCCTTCTATGTACTCTGTGGAGTAGATACGCTGAAAATGTTTTAAAAATATTTGCGAGATCTTGTCACTATTAATTTCTTCTTGGCCAGTCTGGGGGTCCTGTAGCTTTAACCCCTTCAGTGCTGGTGACAAAGCCAGCTCATCATGGGCGTTACCTGCGCTGCGCGCAAGACGAGCTGGCTTTGTCACGTAACGTGCGATTTTCGAATTTTCAGTTCTCAGCAGCGGGAAAACCCGCTAGCACGCATGCGGTTAATATAATTGCTGACTCCTGTCTTTTCCTTGCTGTTTTAGCCAACAACTTCCCCACTAACTGGCTATCCTCGTATACCTTTTGTTGGTATGTCTTCGAACTGCAAATCTCCTCTAACACAAAAAAATCTCTCAGCGCAGCCCTCGCCTGTTCTAGTTTATTTGGAGACTGCCGGAGCTGAAGGACATATTCCTTTTCAACTGCAGTTTGTAGCTTAGTTATATTCTGCCTTCTCTCATTAGCCTTAGCTGCTGTATAGCCACTCAGACCCAGTCTTGGTCCTGGAGCAGTGTGCGGTCTAGCTGCCACCTGGGCCGCTCACTGTTACCTCCCTTAACTACAATCTCCAACTCCACTTTAGCATGGTGTGAGAAAAGGTTGCATCCACTGTCTATCTTTGAGACCGAGAGGGATCTTGATATAAAAAAAATCTATTCGGGATGCGGTTTGGAAACGATGTGAATAACAAGTAAAATTTGTCTTCTCAGGATTTTTATTTCGCCAGGGGGCTTCTAATTGATATTCCATTTTTATGATTTCCAAAATTCTTTTAGTTCTAGGTTTCAATTGCTTCTTATTTTTGTTTGACGTGTCTCTATTTAGATCCTTTATAAAATTTAAATCGCCTCCTATAATAAGTGGCCCACAAACACCCCGCAGTAGCTCATTAATCTCGATCAAACTGGTAGTATCATCCGAAACCGGACCGTAATAATTCACAAAATTCATAATTTTGCCCTCTAACCTTACCGCCACCCATATTCATCTCCCCAGGGGGTCTCTCTGAACTTGTAAAAATTCCCAGGGTAGTTTTCTAAAAAATAAATAGCAACTCCTCTCAAGGCTGAACCTGCTGAAGCAAAAAAAACCTGGGAGAAGTATCTGGGTATAAATAATTTAGGAGAGTTTGATTTTAAGTGTGTTTCCTGAAAAAAGATTACTTGGGGATTAAAAGACATCAACCATCTAATAAGTGCTTCATACTTTTGTTTGTTTAGAATACCAATGGCATTGACAGATAGGATCTTGCATTTGTTAGTTTCCATCATAATTTTGGATCAAAAAGTAACTTAAATTCTTAATTAGACTCCTACTCAAATAATAACTGTACCTTTTGCTCATACGTTTTTTCTGCTATCCTCCCAGCCCTTCCTACCCTTAACAGAACCCCTACCCCCTCTGAAATGTGGAAAACCCCCCAACGACCACGCAGGCCACATTTCACCCTTCCCAACTAACCTGGGTGTCTTGTGATTACACCCGGAGTGATCCCGCTGATCCTTGACCACCCCACTAAAAAAAGAAAAACTTTTTTTTCCTTCCTCCCCTTTCCCTTTGCCCTTTAGCTATAGAGGCTCCTGAAGGAAAAACACATATACACACACTACAAAAAGCACATATATTCCTGAATATTCAG
This sequence comes from Lissotriton vulgaris, assembly GCF_964263255.1. Lineage (NCBI taxonomy): Eukaryota > Metazoa > Chordata > Amphibia > Caudata > Salamandridae > Lissotriton > Lissotriton vulgaris. The sequence continues at coordinate 436,111,675 of NC_141685.1, read as the reverse complement.
AATTCTTTTCTTTTTTTTTTTCCTTTTTTCCAATCATCTTCATTCTTTTCCCAATCCCTCCTGCTGAGGCCACCACTCAGATACATAATCAAATATATAATCAGGTACTAGACCCTGCTAGAATTTCTCTCCGCAGAGATTGTGCCTTTTCCAAATCTGAAAACATAAAGAATTTTCCTTTTACCAGAACCCTCAATGTTGATTGCTGAGCGATCAAGGCTTGTGCACCGTGGGCTTTAAATAAATGTAGAATTTTGACAAATTATTTTCTCCTTTGAGTGGCAACAGCAGTCATGTCTGAAAATATTCTGCATTTGCTTGTATCTGTCATGGAGAACTGTCTTTGTTAAATAACTTTAGATAGCACCCTCTCCTTGATCCTGAAATCGGCAAAGTTTAACAGAATTGTTTTTGGTAAAGTAGAATTTGGGAAGCGCTGTGCCACAACTCTATGGGTCCCTTGTGATGGTTAAATCGCCCTCAAATTCCAGTAATACTTTTTGTTTAATAAAAGAGTTAACCCATTGCAGCAAGTCAGAACCTTCTACCCCTTCAGGGACCCCCACAATCCTGAGATTAGACCTTCGGGAATGGTTCTCAAGCTCCTCTAGTTTACTCTCCAGAAAATTCTTCTTTTTTGCCGCCTCTTTGGCCTTGCCCGTAGACAGATGCATTTGGTCTTCCAATACAGATATTCTCGCCTCATCCTCTTGTAATCTATTTGGCAGTCCACACATTGTCTCCTCAAACTTCTCCAATCTGGAATGTAAGGCTGAAATCTCCACTTGCTGCGCTTTTTTCATATCTCGTATATCGAGTAGAAATCTTCCGTAGTTTTCTAAGCTTTGACAAGCTTTTCTCAACAGAATATCGCTATCTGTGCTGGCAGCATCTCCCATGAGGTCAGGCCGTGTCAGAAGTGGGCTTGAGGGGGCCTCCCTTGATGTTGCTCTTGAGGCCATCTCTAAGGTTATTGTGGCTATGGGCTGCGAGAGGACGTTTGACTTAACTTGTTGAAGTGTCCCCGTATTTGCAGGAGTACTTTTGTCAGCTACTTCTTGCCCAGGAGACATCCCTGTATTAGATTCTTCATCTTCTGGTAGATCCATTGGGGGGATTGAGGTCTTTGGGGATGCAGACCACACTTGTAATGGTACTTGTGGTGTTTGTTTTTGACCCCTAGCTTGAACTTGTTTGACCTGTTGCAGCTGTGCCTCTAAATCGGTCCCTTCGAGAGACTGCTGTCCTACTCCCAAAGTCCCAGAGGAGGCTGACGATGTTGTTGCTTGGCATGAGTCTGATGATAAGACATTGGGTGCCAACGAGGCACTACCTTGACTTGCCACAGATTGCGGTTTCAGAGTTTTTGGGGTTGTTCTCATTGTAAATAGCGGGAAATCTTTCACTTCTCTTCCGCCTGTTACACCCTTCTTTGAACCTTCTTGGGCAGGACTTACTGCCTGAGCTCCCAGTGTTTCTGATATATCAATGGCGTGTTCGGCCCCTAACTCCATAACCAGCATCATAGCTGACTCCATAGCTGGCTCCATAACGTCAACCTGCCCTTCACTCTGTACAGGAGTGGGGGTGATGGGGATAATGGGGGTGATGGGGTGCTCGTCGTCTGAACTTTCTAAAGTAGTGTCCAGGTTTAATGATGTGGCCCTACCCCCCCCTGTTCTCCCCTTATCCTTAGCTGCCTGGCGTTCCGCTTTTTTCGCTAAGGCTTGGTGAGTTTTGGCTTTGAGGCGTGCTGCTACATCCGTTTTTCAGGGTTTGCTAACCAATTCTCCTTCTTTCTGGGGTTTACCCATTCTGTACTTTGAATTGTTTTAATATACCAAAGGCGGATTTCCCAATTATATCCTGGACTACCACATAAAACACGTGGGAACACCCACTCGGAAGATCGCCAATGGAACTATCCGTCCAATAGTTACTCTCTTTCGTGGCAAGATCAATTTTAATAGAAGTCAATAGCCGCCTTGCTGACTGACTGGAGTTCATAGACGTACAACAAACTATTGCCCAACTATTAGCCAATCCAAAGCGCCAAAGCATCCAAAAGCGCCAAGCTGTGGGGAGGAGGGTCCTGATCTTTTCCTTCTCCCTTCCTTTTTGTTCTCCCTCTTGGTGTTTTTTTTTTTCATCCGGTTTGGGAGAGACACAAGTTGTTTAGTAAAGCTCAATTCAATGCTGCTCCTGTTTTTGTTTTTCCCCTCTTATACCGGTTCGCTGGTTTGGGCTGTATTGTGCCGTTTACCATTCAAGCCGAGCAGCCTCCTTCTCTCCGCGCACACCTCTCGCGCCGCTCTTGCCCCGTTTCACCTGGGAAGCTGAAACGTTCTGGATCACACAAACGGGCCTGAGGCAAAAACAGCCGACATCGGCATGAACATCAGCACCGGAGCGGACGCGGGCGTGGGCACAGGAATCCCGCCAGAGTCCCCTGATGACTCACAGTCTGCCTCCAACACAAAAACACTGCCACAGGACCACAGCTGCGAAGCACAGGCAGGCGCATCGGCACTAGCGTCGGCGAGCACACCGGCAGCAATCCGCCATCATTGAAGGGGGTGGAGCAAAGATCTAAGGATCACAGGTGTCTACACGGGGGCGTGGTACACCGCAATAGTCTCCTTCCACATTCCCTGTTTCTGATACTCGTGTGCAAAGATTGAACATCAAGGGTCATAAAAACATAGTTGTCATTCCAATCACAGTCATATATTTTGCTTAGAAAATCTCCTGTGTCTTTGATAAAGGCAGGCAGTTCTCGAACATAGTGTTGTAGATAAGAGTCAATAAATATACTTGTATTTTCAAAAGGGCTCCCTATGGCAGAGATTATTGGTCTACCAGGGGGTTGTTGGGCATTTTTATGTACCTTTTGGTATTGGGTACAGTTGCGGGGTGATGGGGTAGTCTTTTTTCAAAAAATCAAACCCAGGTTTGCTGATTAGCCCCGTTCCTCTCCATCTGTATAGCTCATTGTGGTATCTTTTTTTGATCCCTGCAATTTTAGTTGGATTGATTCGATTATAGCAATTCTGGTACTGTAGTTGAGACTGCGCTTCTTCATTGTACATAGTCAGTGGCCACAAGACTGTTTCCTCCTTTATCCGACCATCTCACTACGATGTCAGATCGGGTTTTTATCTTTGCGATTAGGTTGTTTTATTCCATTCTTTGGTTGTGGTTTTTGGTGAAAAACTTTCGAGTGCTTTCAAGTGACAAGTTTTTCAAGTCTTTAATGACGTCTGCGAACAAATCAAGGCCGTCTTTTGGTAGCAAAAGCATAAACATTGATTTTGGTTTAAAAGATGTGTGTACAGATTGGAAAATGTCTAAATCAGACCTAGCAGCAGCCTCACAGAGAACATAAACATTATTAAAGGTCTTTAAACATTTTTACGTTCTCTGCTTTGGGTTCCCCTGTTATCAGTTTTTTTTGCTTTTATATAGCAAAAGCAAATCACTGGGGAGCAGAGGTTTACGTCAACCTGGCAATTTGTCTGCATCCAGTCGTCCAACCTGATGGCGACTGAAACTCATTTTGTTTGGATTAACACCAACCGCTCAAATCTCTTCTCCACCATAGCTACAGCCATTGATGACATGCTGGGCATGTGAACTTCTGTTGTTGTCCTGCAGCGGGATCTGTGGTTGCCTCAAAACAGTGGTCCTGTATTCACTCAGGCCTTCAGACGCAAGTGTTCACGTGGTTTTCAAGCATCAACACCTGCAATTGTCAAAAAAAAACAGGCAGCTCACCTGGGATAAAAGTTTTAATTCCTTATTTTTGCTTCACTTTTAAAGGCTTCTAGACCCTGGCGGGGCAAAGCACAGTAACAGGTGTAATTTTAACTCAGTCCCTGAAAAAAAAAGAATATATATATATATTCACTGAAAAAACCATAGGTTATAGACCATATATAGTTAGGAATTAGCATTTACAAAACCTTATTTTACTCACACAAAACCATTGAAATTCGCATATATAGTTAGTTGCACTAACTATATATCGCGCACCGCAATCCACTGCTTATCATGTCACATATTACATCATTCATGACATGGTCAGTGACATCACTGATGACATCACTGATGACATCTCAAATGACATCACTGATGACATCTCAAATGACATCACTGATGACATCACTGATGACATCTCATTTGACATCATTCATGTGATAATACGATGAACCTCTTCAGACTCTAATATAACCTTAAATACACTCAGTGTAAACAGACACTCACAGACTGTCACTCATCCATGGAGTTACTCACACACCTAGTCAGTAATGCAAAGAATCAATCACACCTCCATTTCCTCAACTATACAGTTATACACACCTTACTTATTCAAACATATACTAACACATATTTACTCTCTTATACAATCCCTGATACAAGTTCACAATGATCCATACAGCCACCCACACATTCACTGGCTCTTATGCACAGTTATTTATATATGTCAACTCTCACATGTACTGTGTTTTACATATGTACTTACTTTGACATGTAGCACTGAGATATATATTCACTCACCAATACACTCATGCACACAGTCAACCGCCCATACAGCTGTTTCCACATGCACTTTTGAACCCATACAGCTAGTGAATCAACTGCTCACACATCTATGCACAGTCATACACCTCCCAGCCACCCACACACACACACACTGTCTCCCATACAAATACTTGGGCAACCAATCAATAACCCATATAGTTACTCATATAGCTACTGATCAACACATGCAGCAGTTTACAGAACAACAGACATAATGATGCACAAATTAAGACAGTTTAGTCACTAACCCATGCACTCAGTGAGACACATTTAATCACTCACTCATACAGTCAGTCATGCACCTACTAAATCCTTCATCCAGACACTTATACATCCACTCATTCTTCAATATGTAAGACATATTTTAACTTTACAGAAACATACAGTCACTGGATGTTGTCACCAGTGATGTCATCAGTGATGTCATTTGAGATGTCATCAGTGATGTCATCAGTGATGTCACTGACCATGTCATGAATGATGTAATATGTGACATGATCAGCAGTGGATTGCATGTGCGCGATATATAGTTAGTGCAACTAACTATATATGCGAATTTCAATGGTTTTGTGTGAGTAAAATAAGGTTTTGTAAATGCTAATTCCTAACTATATATGGTCTATAACCTATGGTTTTTTCAGTGAATTTTCAAGGTTTTGTAAATGCTAATTCCTAACTATATATGGTCTATAACCTATGGTTTTTTCAGTGAATTTCAATGGTTTTTTAATAGCAAATATCAATAGCTGTAAAATGTATTTTTCTTTTAAAGGAAAAATATATTTTATATGTATTTAATATAATTTTTTTATGTATATAAATTTTTTGAGGGAACAAATGTATCAACTATCATGCTGAAGAAGAGTGTGGGGAAAAAAAACCAAAGAGGAGGACTAAGAGGAAAGAACAATCAGTTCAAAAATACAATTGCTTTAAAGCATGAAGTGCTTTTCCACACATTTACATTTAAATAACCCATATTAGAACATACACAATATCTACAGAGGAGACGGTGTACATTGAATTTTAGACTCCTCATTGGTACCTACATGTTGGTACTTACATCACCCACACAACACAACCGCTCTATTCAGAGCTACCCTACCTCAAAGCACTCTAAAATATTATTTTACTATTTCCCTTGGTTTTCCCCTTGTTCCGCTTTCCGGAACGCTACCCGGTGCGCGGACCGGGCGCTAACCGTGCGAAAATTTGAAAAAAAAGGGTTTTTTTTACATATATGGGCCTCCTCAGCCACCCTCAGAAATTTTAAGGGGTCAGGATATGTCTCCCGTGCCCCCTTATACCCATTCCCAACATTGTTTATCCTCCATCTTGTGACTAAATTAGTCCGAAACACAAGATGGCGGACTCCCGTTACGCTACCGGTGAGCTACCCGGTTCGCTACCCGGTTCGCGTACCGGGTAGCGCTTCCACCGCGAAAAATCAAAAAAAAATGTATTTTATTTTTTTGCCCCGCGGGGCCCTTTAATAGCCCCCACATCAATCCTAGGGGGTCAGGAGGGGTCTACCTTGCCCCTTTCATTCATTTCCCCCTTCGTTTATTTCCACCTCTTGTCTCTCGATCCTACCGAGAGACAAGATGGCGGCCGCTCTGGACTGTTTAGAATGTTGAGTCACCGGAGAGCCTATCCGCTTCTCCTCGCGAAGTTCCGTTACGCGTCTGGTACGCGAACCGGGACGCTAACCGGGACGCTGTCACAGATAGATATATTTTTTTGAACGTTAATTTCTCAAAATCCACTGGAGTACATATCTTGAGACCTAGCAAAGGCACATCGGGCAAACAGTCTCGACAATTTTGCCAAGTTTCATAGAAATCCATTCAGCCGTTCGAGCTTAAAGTGAGTCCAACCGCCCTATGGAAAACTCAATGTTAAAAACACGTTTTGGAACCCCCTTTTTTCTCGGCCCCCGCTTGACGAAACCCCCCCAAACTTTCAGGGGATGCTCAGAAACAAAATGTGCCATTTTCCTGCAAATTTCAGCCAATTCCGTCCATCAACGCCAAAGTTATTCAACATAGAATTTTCAGAAATCCCTATTCCAAAAAATCCTAACTATATATACCTACTGGCGACCGCCAGTAGGTAATATATATATATATATATATATATATATATATATATATATATATATATATATATATATATATATATATATATATATATTACCTACTGGCGGTCGCCAGTAGGTATATATAGTTAGGATTTTGTCTCTATGGGATTTTTGAAAATTCTATGTCTAATAACTTTGGCGTTTGTGGATGGAATTAGCTGAAATTTTCAGGAAAATGGAACATTTTGTTTCTGAGCAGCCCCTGAAAATTTGGGGGGTTTCATTAAGGGGGGGCCGAGAAAAAAGGGGGCTCCCAAAACGCGTTTTTCCCATGTTAATTTCCATAGGGCGGTTGGCCTCACTTTTAGCTCGAACGGCTGAATGGATTTGCACGAAACTTGGCAAAATTGTAGGGACTGTTAGCCCGATGTGCCTTTGCTAGGTCTCAATATATGTGCTCCAGTGGATTTTGAGTAATTTAGGTTCAAAAAAATATATATATCTGGGCGGAGCCTAACCACACATCTGATCTGATTGGCTGTCAGCACTTCATCCAAGAAGTGTTGGCAGCCATCTTGGGACCAATATACATGATAGCACCTCATTAAAAAGCATTGTAGTTAATAGAGGGTTTTAGGACTTTAGTTACATTATAAATCATTTGTTGATGGTACCATACTCGTTTTAGGAATTGTGGTGTGTTCTATGGTGATTTTACCATGTGAAAAAGCCTTCTGCTGTGATATCATGAATATTGTTTGAAAGAAAACTAATATCTCATGATTTTCCCACAGTGGTTTGGAAGGGGATCTATAAGCTAAACTGAAAGCATATTTTCTGTAAATTCACATTATCTTTCTCAGTCATGTGAAAATGAAGTCTGACATTCTCAGTAAAACATGTACATCCAACAAGGACAGAGACTGTCAGTTGATTCCTTTGTGCTCTACTGCAGCCTCCTAAAGTGTTCTAAAGAACAACTAGAGCGCTAACAGTCCTACGTATTACAAAGGTATAGCACACCAGGAGCCATCGTGATGGGAATAAAGTGGTAACTCTTAAAACATTTAATTTAAAAAGGAACAAAATGAGGGGGTATATTATGCAATAGAAGGTATTACTAGTGCTGCAGAAAGAAAAATTAGGGCACATTTTGAGTGACTTCTCAAATCCTCTTCTATTTCATTAGAAAATTCTGACATGCAGTCTCCCAAGATGGCCACCATAGACAAAAGAGCCCAAATGTAGCCCAAATATCACCCAGATGTAGCCCAAGTATAGCCCAATGACAGAATGTCCCAGAGTGTTCTAAAGAACAACTAGAACGCTAACAGTCCTACTTATTACAAAGGTATGGCACACCTGAAGCCATCTTGATTGGAAGAAAGTGGTAACTCTTAAAACATTTAATTTAAAAAGGAACAAAATGAGGGGGTATATTTTGCCATATGAATTATGATTAGTGCTGCAGAAACAAAAATTAGGGCACATTTTGAGTGACTTCTCAAACCCTCTTCAATTTCATTAAAAAATTCTGACATACAGTCTCCCAAGATGGCCACCAGAGACAAAAGAGCCTAAATGTAGCCCAAATATCACCCGGATGTACCCCAAGTATACCCCAATGACAGAATGTCCCAGAGTGTTCTAAAGAACAACTAGAGCGCTAACAGTCTTACTTATGACAAAAGTATGGCACACCAGAAGCCATCTTGATTGGAATGAAGTGGTAAGTCTGAAAACACTCAATTTAAAAAGGAACAACATGAGGGGGTTAATGTTGCCATAGAAAGTATGATTAGTGCTTCAGAAAGAAAAATTAGGGATCATTTTGAGTGACTTCTCAAATCCTCTTCTATTTCATTAAAAAAATTCTGGCATGCAGACTGAAACATGCACTTTGAATACCAGCAGCAGACGTCCCTGGTGAGCAGTAGCTTTACTACAGTGATCTAATGTGCAACTAGAGTGCTAACATTCAGAATTTATGGCAAATGTGTGACACATCTGAATGCCTTCTTGATGGAACCAAAGTAAACAAGCATTGAAAATGCAATAGATCTTGCCCTCGTTTAAGTTAAAGCCATTCTGTTTGTAATGAGGTGGCTTTTTAGCTTTGCTTTTATTAGTGTTTTTTCAACTTTCATGTAAACAACATGTATCTGTATGCATATATGTATATGTATGCATGCATTTATGTTTGTATTTATATAGATATACAGATGATATATGTTTATATATGTATGTATATATATATATATTCACTGAAAAAACCATAGGTTATAGACCATATATAGTTAGGAATTAGCATTTACAAAACCTTGAAAATTCACTGAAAAAACCATAGGTTATAGACCATATATAGTTAGGAATTAGCATTTACAAAACCTTGAAAATTCACAGAAAAAACCATAGGTTATAGACCATATATAGTTAGGAATTCGCATTTACAAAACCTTATTTTACTCACACAAAACCATTGAAATTCCATATATAGTTAGTTGCACTAACTATATATCGCGCACCCGCAATCCACTGCTGATGATGTCACATATTACATCATTCATGACATGGTCAGTGACATCACTGATGACTTCTCAAATGACATCACTGATGACATCACTGATGACAACATCCAGTGACTGTATGTTTCTGTAAAGTTAAAATATGTCTTACATATTGAAGAATGAGTGGATGTATAAGTGTCTGGATGAAGGATTTAGTAGGTGCATGACTGACTGTATGAGTGAGTGATTAAATGTGTCTCACTGAGTGCATGGGTTAGTGACTAAACTGTCTTAATTTGTGCATCATTATGTCTGTTGTTCTGTAAACTGTTGCATGTGTTGATAAGTAGCTATACGAGTAACTATATGGGTTATTGATTGGTTGCCCAAGTATTTGTATGGGAGACTGTGAGCAGTTGATTCACTAGATGTATGGTTTCAAAAGTGCATGTGGAAACAGCTGTATGGGCGGTTGACTGTGTGCATGAGTGTATTGGTGAGTGAATGGATATCTCAGTGCTACATGTCAAAGTAAGTACATATGTAAAACACAGTACATGTGAGAGTTGACATATATAAATAACTGTGCATAAGAGCCAGTGAATGTGTGAGTGGCTGTATGGATCATTGTGAACTTGTATCAGGGATTGTATAAGAGAGTAAATATGTGTTAGTATATGTTTGAATAAGTAAAGTTTGTATAACTGTATAGTTGAGGAAATGGAGGTGTGATTGATTCTTTGCATGACTGACTAGGTGTGTGAGTAACTCCATGGATGAGTGACGGTCTGTGAGTGTCTGTTTACACTGATTGTATCTAAGGTTATATTAGAGTCTGAAGAGGTTCATCGTAGTATCACATGAATGATATCATCAGTGATGTGATCAGTAATGTCAAATGAGATGTCATCAGTGATGTCATCAGTGATGTCATTTGAGATGTCATCAGTGATGTCATTTGAGATGTCATCAGTGATGTCATCAGTGATGTCACTGACCATGTCATGAATGATGTAATATGTGACATCATCAGCAGTGGATTGCGGGTGCGCGATATATAGTTAGTGCAACTAATTATATATGGAATTTCAATGGTTTTGTGTGAGTAAAATAAGGTTTTGTAAATGCGAATTCCTAACTATATATGGTCTATAACCTATGGTTTTTTCTGTGAATTTTCAAGGTTTTGTAAATGGTAATTCCTAACTATATATGGTCTATAACCTATGGTTTTTTCAGTGAATATATATATATATATATATATAACATTTCTATGGCAAAATGAAACCCCTCATTTTGTTCCTTTGTAAATTAAATGTTTTAAGCGTTAACACTTTATTCCAATCAAGATGACTTCAGGTGTGCCATACTTTTGTCATAAGTAAGACTGTTAGCGGCTCTAGTTGTTCTTTAGAACACTCTGGGACATTCTGTCACTGGGCTATAGTTGGGCTACATCTGGCTGATATTTGGGCTACATTTGTTTTTTTTTATCTCTGGTGGCCATCTTTGGGCTACATTGGGCTACATTTGGGCTCTAACATATATATAGCCCAATGTAGCCCAAGATATATTTTTCAAAGTTAATTTTCGTAAAAACCACTGGAGCATATATCTTGAGACATAGCAAAGGCACATCGGGCTACCAGTCCCTACAATTTTGCCAAGTTTTGTGGAAATCCATTCAGCCGTTCGAGCTAAAAGTGAGTCCAACCGCCCTATGGAAAACTCAATGTTTTCTCAGCCCCCGCTTGACAAAACCGCCCCAAACTTTCAGGGGACGCTGAGGAACAAAATGTGCAATTTTCCCAAAATTTTCAGCCAATTCCGTCCATCAACGCCAAAGTTATTCAACATAGAATTTTCAGAAATCCCTATTCAAAAAAATCCTAACTATATATACCTACTGGCGACCGCCAGTAGGTTATATATATATATATATATATATATATATATATATATATATATATATATATATATATATATATATATATATACATCTCTCTCCTCCAGTGCCGGTATGTGCATGTAGGGCTGTCGCGGCGCGGTCCTGGTTAGGCCACCGACAGGCCTATAATATTTACCAATCCCCTCCAAAGTTGTGAAGGAAGCCAGGACGCTCGGAGTTCGTTGCAAAATGTTTAATGGCAGCAGAAAAAAGTGCGACGCGTTTCGCCGATATGGCTTGATCACGCTCGTCATACAAACATTGTCAGCCATTTTTAAATGCTGAAAACACACCCCCAGTGTATAATTGTTCACACAGACGTTGATATAAAGGCGCCATCTTATAACATGTTAAATACCATATACGATATATCACACATTGTAATTCATACAGATTAAAGCATAATATGCGTATGGGGTTCAACATAAGCGTTTCAAAGTTAGTACTCAGAAAAACTCTACCAAATGCTGATTGTTAGGTTGCGTACAAATATTGCGCTAGTAAAACAACCTAGTCAGAAACTTAAATGCTGACATAAATATTAGGTGCATGTCAATCTTATTAATGTTGGTGTTCCTAAGATCTTGTAATTGCGAAAAGTCGCGATAACGTGGTGTACTGAGAAACGTGTTCCGAGCGCTCATTGGCTGCTGTAAATGTACCAGCAGTAAGACCCCATATGATTGGATGTAGTCGCTAGGCAACGTGGAAAACAATAGTTGGTCACGCTAGGGAAAGATAACCCTTTAAGTAATGCCCAAGTGGGCAAATGAATACATCATAATGTCTAATATCTGCATTCTTAAACACATTCTATTGAGTAACATAGATATAATCCCAATGCTCAGTAATCAATCAATGTCCGCACAAAATCAGTGACAGTTCAAAGTCCTCGCCCAAGTGGGCATGTGCGTTGTGCTTCCACATAATGTTCCCAACGGGATAGTGTTCAGATCCAATCAACTCATAGTATTACGCAATACCATATAACGCCTGTGAAAGAAAAGGTTTCAAGTGTAAGTGAGTGAAAAATGAGATTAAAAAAAAGTTTAAAATACAGACAGCATATGTTCATTGTAATATGTATATTACTCTTCATATAGATGAATGGCCAGTTCTTCACTAGTGTTCAATCCCACAGGGGCCAGACATTGAAAATCGATAATATAGCTGGATTCCAATTTCCTCATGGAGAGCTCATAGTTGCCACCACGTACCCCCAGATCCACACAATCAATCACCACCATGCGTAACTTGGTTTCATCCTGCATGTGATGGTCGAAAATGTGTCTGGCGACCGGATATTGCTTGGTATGATTCCGTATCGCTCTCAGATGTTCTAACACCCTCTTTTTGGCTTCATGTTTGGTACTGCCCACATACCACTTGTTACATGGGCAGATTAACAAATACACACTATAGGGGGTATTGCAGGTTAGATTCTTTTTGATGGTAAATACCCTGGAAGTACCGGGTATGGTGAGAGATTTACAATTTCTACTGAATCTGCATGCTTTACATCTCTTACAACATGTAACTCCAGTAGATGTGGCCTGGGCAGGGGGATTCTTATCAGTCACATAATTGTTGCTGAGCTCGTCACGTAAGGATCTGCCCTTTCTAAACGTGATCTGTGGATTATCCCCTAGATATTTTTTGAGGTGGTTATCCGTGTTCAGGACATGCCAATGTTTTTTGAGTACTTGTATCACATCATGGGATTGGCCAGAAAAGGTTGTGATGAATCTGATGGTTTCAGTTTGCTCTTGAGGTGGTTTGGGAACAAGCAGTTCCTCACGAGATTTGCTACTGCTACGTTCTATTGCTTTGGCAATGATTTTGTTGCCATAACCTCTTTGTCTGAATCTTTGGCACATGATAGTTTCTTCAATCTTGTAACTTTCTTGTGTGCTGCAGTTTCGTCTAGCACGCAATAGTTCCCCGTAGGGGATGCTGTATATATATATATTCACTGAAAAACCCATAGGTTATAGACCATATATAGTTAGGAATTAGCATTTACAAAACCTTGAAAATTCACTGAAAAAACCATGGGTTATAGAACATATATAGTTAGGGATTAGCATTTACAAAACCTTATTTTACTCACACAAAACCATTGAAATTTCATATATAGTTAGTTGCACTAACTATATATCACGCACCCGCAATCCACTGCTGATCATGTCACATATTACATCATTCATGACATGGTCAGTGACATCAATGATGACGTCACTGATGACATCTCAAATGACATCACTGATAACATCATTCATGTGATAATACGATGAACCTCTTCAGACTCTAATATAACCTTAGATACACTCAGTGTAAACAGACACTCACAGACTGTCACTCATCCATGGAGTTACTCACACACCTAGTCAGTAATGCAAAGAATCAATCACACCTCCATTTCCTCAACTATACAGTTATACACACCTTACTTATTCAAACATATACTAACACATATTTACTCTCTTATACAATCCCTGATACAAGTTCACAATGACCCATACAGCCACTCACACATTCACTGGCTCTTATGCACAGTTATTTATATATGTCAACTCTCACATGTACTGTGTTTTACATATGTACTTACTTTGACATGTAGCTCTGAGAAATCCAATCACTCACCAATACACTCATGCAGACAGTCAACCGCCCATACAGCTGTTTCCACATGCACTTTTGAACCCATACATCTAGTGAATCAACTGCTCACACATCTATGCACAGAGTCACACACCTCCCAGCCAGTCAGTCAGTCAGTCAAAAAACTTTATTCGGTTGATTAAAACCATAAAAGCAGTACATGATACAGAGAAAAATATTTTTAAAAAGCAATTAAATAAGTAGAGAGAAATGATTGCATTCCTACTTAAAACAAAGGAAAGGGGACATTAATAAGAAGGGATTTGGTAGATACAGGGAACACCTGAGGATAACAGCATATAAATCTCACCAGAGTATATACTAACAATCAATTTTCATGAGTTAATAATGCGGCAGTTCTTACTTTTTTCTGTCTGGTGGCAGCTACTAAAAAACAGGCTACGCCATAAGCGACTGGCACTGAGTTCAACATCTGTAAATATAGTAATGCTGGCCGTACCTGAACGAAATTTAAAGGTTTTAAAATGGGCACAAGAAATTTTTTTCGCGGGACCAGATAGTGCTCGCACAGCATAACCAAATGCAGAGTATCCTGTGTTGAGAAACAGTCGCATGTACAAGGGGGAAAATTTTCTGGGGTACCCCAGTCTGTATGCGTACCAAGGATGAGATGGATCAAATTAAATCTAAACCTTATGAGCAGAAATCGATGGTAGGGCTTTGTGACATATTTTAAGTAGGGTTCCATCTCTGTAGTGGTGGAGAGTTGAAAAAGTAATCTGACTGTAGGTTTACTGATTTCAGCCGATTCTCTTTCGCATTCCAACAAAGATCGAAAATGTTGCTTCACCCACTTTGCATCCTCTTTTTTGAGATGTTGCGGAAGAGAGTACATTTCCGGACGCCCTAGCCTCGCACATGCCGCTCTAACATATGCCAGCCACGGGATAGTATGAGCTTTGTCAAGAGATGTACAATCCTTAAGGATGCAGTGATTGAGGCTGATTTCTTCATTGGTCCAGGTTTTAATCCAGCAAAGTACTGGGGACATTTTTAGAAGATCAGTAACGTACCCCATACCTAGTTCATTATGCGTTGAATGTGTGGGGGATGATTTCGGGAGAGTCAACAGAGCCCGTATGAAGTTATTTTCGGCAATTTGTATGCCTGAGACTGGGACATAGCCCCAAATGTCTGCCCCATAGGAAGCAATTGCCAAACATTTGGCTCTATAAATCCTGGTCATTGCTTCCATAGGTTTCGAGCCCAATTTTTTTGAGAAGCTCAGGAGTGCTGTTGTTGATCTAATTACTCCATTTTCCTTGAGTTTCATTTGTGGCTTCCAGGTTCCTCTCTCGTCAAAAGTGACACCCAGATAGCAAAAGGAGGGCACCCTTGAAATTGGTGAATTGTTGGAGCTGAAAGATCTGATCTTCATATTTTTCTTTCGCGAGCCAACGACCATAACATGGGACTTGACGGTATTAATTTTTAAATCAAGCGCTTCCATGAAATGGCCGAAATGGTCCAAAAGTTTTTGAAGCCCTATGCCAGTCCGCGCTATGAGAACAGCGTCATCCGCGTATAGGAGGACCGGAACAGGTAGGCCCCCCATACGCGGAATATCCAAGGTGGCTGAATTCAGAAATTTCCCCAAGGCGTTGATGTACAGTGTAAAGAGTAGAGGGGCTAGGATGCACCCTTGTCTGACCCCTCTCCCTGATCTAAACTTTGCTGTACACCTACCGTCCCTTGATGCCCTAACCGTCGCAAACAAATTAGAGTGAAGGTCATGTAAAAAGCTAACCAAAGTAGTGTCCAAACCTGAGTTGTGTAAGATGGTCCATAATTTTGCACGATTAACCAAATCAAACGCCGAGGATAGGTCCATGAATCCCAAATAAAGAAACCCCCCCTTCACCACAGTGTATTTACTAATGATTAAATGAAGGTTCAGGCATTGGTCAATTGTCCCTCTGTGTGCCCTGAACCCGTACTGCAGGTCTGAAAGGATCCCGCTCTCCTCCAGCCAATCCTCCATTCTGTGCAAAATGACTCTGCCTAAGATCTTGACGGCAGAGTCCAGCAAAGAGATTGGTCTGTAGCAGGCCGGGTCCGCCCTGTTCCCTTTCTTGAATATAGGCACAATTATGGAGGTAGACCAGGAGGATGGGAAGCCAGCTGTCGGGATAGCATTGAAAACGTTAGATAGAATTTTGGACCAGAATTGTGGGTACTGTATATAGAGATCTGCTGGTACCCCATCAGGGCCCGGGGCCTTATGTTTGTTGGTCTCTCTAATCGCCCTTTCAACTTCCATGGTGTTAAAATCCATGACCAGATTGGTATGGTCGTGGGTTTTGTCAATTGAGGCAGGGGCTGTAGACTCATAGATTTTGCCAAAATGGGCTAGCCATCTGTTATCTTCTATGACACAGTCTAAATCCGTTTGCCCGTTGTCGGAAAAAAAGGGCTGATTTACAATGGCCCAAAACTTTTTGCTGTCTCTCAGGACTTCCACAGATAGTAGGCTATTCCATGCTTCCTCCTTAATTTGACTTTTACGGTTTTGGGTTATGGTTTTATATTCCCTCCTTAATTTGGCCACTAAGGACTTATCTCTGGGTTTTTGTTTGATGGCTTTCATCAGAGCACTATGAACCCTCGAACATTCCTTGTTGAACCATTTATGGGTCTTTATATTCCCTTGCCCAACCGACCTTCGTTCCAAGTTCTTACTAATCCTGGAGCAGATGTCTTCGAAGGCTATCAAGACCCTAGGGCCCTCTGCAGTTGGGTCCAAGCATACTGCCATGCTGTCCTCCGTCTCTTGGGCAATTGCATGAAAGAAATCCTCTGGGACGATCATCTCCCATTTCAGGCGCCTTCCCTGCTCTTTAGATTTCAGATCCTTTGTGGCTGCCATGCTTGGCGAACTGCCAATGCGAAAGCAATCTAAATCCAAGGACAAGAGAACAGGATGATGATCCGATGAGATAAGGTCAACTACGCTGTACTCATGTACCTTTGCCAAGACCCCATTTGAAACAAAAATATAATCTATAACTGTATTGGCATCTCTTCCAACAAAAGTTGGGGCTCTCGGCTCGCTAATGCCCTGATCGAATTCGAAGAGATTTAGGTTCGCTAGAAGGAACTCTAGGTACTCGCCCTCTGCAGTGTGTTCAAAATGGGGAATAGCTTCGGGTGATATCCCCCCGTATCTATCATTAAAACAACCTCCCTCACAAGGGTGTATGTTAAAATCCCCCAGAATAACCAATTCCGAGGGGGTGGTGCAATCACTCCTATGGGCTGACAAAAAATTTAACAAAGAAATTAAATGTTCATTTACAATGACGGACTCCTTTGAGTTATAAAAGTTAATCAACAGAACAATCTTTGAGTTAGGGAGAGTCCATTCTACCGCAAGGGCATTTGTTAAAGCGGTATCTATTTTTTTGAAAACCCCTACTAAATCCAGGGAACACAAGATGAGTAAACCACCCTTTGCTCTTCCTCTTATGCCTGGGACTGCCGGAGTGGAAAAGCTGCAAAATCCATCCAGGGAAAAAGTTTGTGTTGTGTCCCACGTTTCTTGGAGCCCTATAATATGATGTTGTTCAATAAAACTTTGCCATATTGGGTCCAAAGCCTTCGCATTTAATCCTGCCACGTTCCAAGTAAGGACTTTACAAAGTGCTAAGTCTGTGTTAGGGGCATTCGGTGTACCCGCGCCCCGGCTCTCTCTCGTCGTCAGGCTAGTTCCGGGTATGGGGGATAAATTAGCTGTTATAGGTGCCACTATGGAGACATCCTTACAGGGACGTGTTAGATTTAGACAAGCACCATATTCCCCTGGCGAACCCTGAGTATGTCAATCCACCCAATCTGTGTTGGAAAGGCACTCAAAGCGGTTTGCGATAGGGAAGTACAGGGGATTGGAAGGGCCATTTTGAGGTTGTTGATAGAAAAAGGGGTGGATGAGTTGGGGGCCAAGCGGGGGACCACCTTGACGTGGTCTACCTCCCCTATTCCCCACCAAATTCCACCCCCCATCCCAGCCCTCCTCCCTCACTGGGGGTTGGATATCCCAGGGGAAGTTAGGCCTTTGTCTTGAAATCCTATCGTGAGAGCCTTTAAACCAACTCCAGCGATTATCCGCTTGATTGTGGGGAAGATAAAAATACGAGAGAGGTCTGGCAGTAACCCTGCTCGCCTGATATCTTGGGGCCCTGCTGTTACAAATAAAATCTACTGCCTCTGGATTTTCAAAAGTTACCACCGCACAGTCCCCCTGCAAATTTTTCTTATTTCGTCCTACCCAGGGAGCCCTCTCTATCATTAGGATATCAGCTGATATGTTTGTTGGGAGAGGATAATTGTTCGCTAGCCAGTGGCAGACTTTATTTTTAAGTGCCTGGTATGATTCTTCTTCTGGCGACCGGAGTTCTGTTACTCCGGTAAGGATAACCACATAAGGTGCGGCATCTGGGGGAAGGTGAATATTTCTACGATTCCTAAGCTTACCCTTATCCTCTATATCGAGTTTAGGCGCCTGGGATAAACTGTCGCTGGGTGTGGACTGTGGGATGGTATTATTTTTAGATGAGATCAGATTAGTATCTGTTTTTTTAATCTGCTCTACAACAGGGGGTTTAGTTTTAGGTCCTACTTGGTTTGAGGCACTACTGGGTTTCTTAGTCGTCGTGTTGTTGGTCTCCGGCGCTTTATTAGGAACCATTGTAGTCTTTGTGGGTTTAGGTAAATTAGTAGCCTGAATAGACTTTTTATTTAGGGTAAAGCTCGGAGCACTTATGTCCTTGTGTATATTTTTTAAAACCGTTTCCAGACAGCGTAGTCTTGCCTCTATACGTTCTGGTAAAGCTTTTAACATATTCCAAATTATTGTATTATTTGAGGTAGAACCCGGCTCCTCCAATGGGGGTGTTATTATTGAATTACCTGTGGGGCCGCTGAGTTGCAAAATTTCTTCCAGACTTTGGTCAATTACGGTATCATCTGGGAGACTCAGCAGTAGGCCAGGGTTATTAGGAGGTGGGCCTTCTGTGGGGATAGGTAGACTGTCTGAGGGTCTTTCAACAATACAAGGATTAGATAAAGTAATAGCCTTCTTCCCTTTCACAGCCGTTAAGGTTTTAGTTTTGCATTTTTGTTTAGGGATTGCCCCTTCTACCCGCGCTCTTTCTATTAGATTGACTGTAGGGTTACTAACATTTATTTCACTTCTTTGCGTTCCACTCTCAGTCAGTATGTCTAAGTTAGGTGAAGCCTCCAGATCCTGGGCGAGATTAAGGGCATCCAAGTCCTTATTAGGACCAGAATGATGTACTAACACCTGTGCTTCTCGCCGGGAATCCATTTTCGGTGTCTGAGCCTTCAGCAATGAGGCCAAGGGAAGAACGCTTGGCCATGGCCAGGTCTTGAGAAACTCTCCTGTCCATGAGAATTATCCCTTCGTCGATAAGTGCGTGTGTGCGGGTGATAAAATCATCCAGTGTCCCAGTGAGTTTTTTAGCTCCAGCTGCGGCCATGCTTCTTGTTTCACGGCAGGACATAACCCGGGAGTACCAAATGAAATGGCGGGAGGGAGTTCAGAACGCCTAGCCAAGATCTGTGGCCCAGCCCAGTCTCCTCGGGCCTCTGAGGGCCACAGAGGGGCCGCCCTTTGCCCGGGCTAGCCCCGCGCGCTCCCGCGCAGCGTTGATCACAGCTTTATATGTGTTATTGTCAGGTGTTGGGTGGGCGGGGCGGTCAGGGAGAGCGGGCCAGGTGACTCGGCCTGAGGATTACCGGGACTCCTGGGAAAGCGAGTCCCGGTTCCTACGCTCGCAGCCCTGTCTCACGCTCACACACCCAGCAGCTACCTGTAGGTCCGGTGATGGCAGCGGCGAAGCGGGACCCGCGAAGCGGGTTCCGCGAGTGGTAGCGGTCCTTCCTTTTTCCTCGAACAGCAAGCGGCAAAGTCAGGTGATTTGTGGCGTCCCCACACACTATGGGAGGCAGAGTCTTTTAAGGTGCTTCAGCTGGGCGGGGCGGTCAGGGAGAGCGGGCCAGGTGACTCGGCCTGAGGATTACCGGGACTCCTGGGAAAGCAAGTCCCGGTTCCTACGCTCGCAGCCCTGTCTCACGCTCACACACCCAGCAGCTACCTGTAGGTCCGGTGATGGCAGCGGCGAAGCGGGACCCGCGAAGCGGGTTCCGCGAGTGGTAGCGGTCCTTCCTTCCTCCTCGAACAGCAAGCGGCAAAGTCAGGTGATTTGTGGCATCCCCACACACTATGGGAGGCAGAGTCTTTTAAGGTGCTTCAGCTGGGCGGGGCGGTCAGGGAGAGCGGGCCAGGTGACTCGGCCTGAGGATTACCGGGACTCCTGGGAAAGCGAGTCCCGGTTCCTACGCTCGCAGCCCTGTCTCACGCTCACACACCCAGCAGCTACCTGTAGGTCCGGTGATGGCAGCGGCGAAGCGGGACCCGCGAAGCGGGTTCCGCGAGTGGTAGCGGTCCTTCCTTCCTCCTCGAACAGCAAGCGGCAAAGTCAGGTGATTTGTGATTTGTGGAGCCACTAATAATCCTTCACACTTGATGTCCCGTCCTTAGGGGCTACCCAATGTGGTGCCATCTCTCTCCTGTTGGCGTGCTCCTTCAGCGACTTACTCCACCTTCGCTGCACACCAAAACCAAACCCACAAGGGCAGATCACCTGGCTTCGCGGAACCGGAAGCCGGAGTTCTGTCAAGCGGTGCCAAATTCCACTGAGACCAGGCACCAAAAACATCCAGGGAGCCAAAAAGTCAGCCAGAAATGTAAAATATTAAATCTATACTGAATCCCAAGATCCAAACTCTACTTCAAAATGCTGCTTCAGTAGGGTCTCCGCACAGCATATCCGGAGAGAAAACCAAAAGTCACAAAAAGACCGCCAAGTGTTTTTGCAAAGCCAAGAGCTCCCCCTAGTGGCTCAAATACCGAATGGTGGATCGTTCGGCTTTCTTCGGCTTACTCGGCTCAGGGCTACATAGAGTTCCCGGCTTACGGCTTTGCCGAGTCCCGTTGTAGAGTGTCAGACTCCGTTACTTCCTGAAGCCGCCGGAGCCCGCCCAGAGCACCCCAAGAACGAAGGATCAGCAGGGAGAGGTACTACACATACGAGGGTTGAAGATCGGGTTTAGCGGGTTAGCAGGGCATTAGCTTTCCCAGCAGTAGACGGAGAGGTCTGAGAGCAACAACGCGCCAAACTTATCCAAATTCCGCAAATTCCTCCTAATAGTCATGTTCTTGTTCTTCTCCTAAGAAGTTACTGCACTGCTTGGAAATTGAATTTACTGCTTGGCATATGCTGCATCATGCTGTATCTGAGTTTCAATCCCGGAGCAGTCCCTAGAGTAGCCTTGACAGCCTGACTTCGTTACACCTCCCAGCCACCCCCACACACACACTCACTCTCCCATACAAATATTTGGGCAACCAATCAATAACCCATATAGTTACTCATAGAACTACAGAAATAATGATGCACAAATTAAGAGAGTTTAGTCACTAACCCATGCACTCAGTGAGACACATTTAATCATTCCCTCATACAATCAGTCATGCACCTACTAAACCCTTCATCCAAACACTTATACATCCACTCATTCTTCAATATGTAAGACATATTTTAACTTTACAGAAACATACAGTCACTGGATGGTGTCATCAGTGATGTCATCAGTGATGTCATTTGAGATGTCATCAGTGATGTCATTTGAGATGTCATCAGTGATGTCATCAGTGATGTCACTGACCATGTCATGAATGATGTAATATGTGACATGATCAGCAGTGGATTGCGGGTGCGCGATATATAGTTAGTGCAACTAACTATATATGAAATTTCAATGGTTTTGTGTGAGTAAAATAAGGTTTTGTAAATGCTAATCCCTAACTATATAAGTTCTATAACCCATGGTTTTTACAGTGAATTTTCAAGGTTTTGTAAATGCTAATTCCTAACTATATATGGTCTATAACCTATGGTTTTTTCAGTGAATTTCATTGGTTTTTTAAAAGCTAATATCTGTAGCTGTAAAATGTATTCTTCTTTAAATCTTCAAATATATTTGACATGTTTTTGATACAATTTTATTTTTATTTTTTTTTTTGTTTCGCTCCCAGTCCGCGAACCGGTTAGCTTCCCGTTAGCTCAATTTGGAGCCGCGACTCGGTCCGCGAACCGGTAAACGTTCCGTTTGCGTAACTGTTGCGTTAGCATGACGTTTTGCGTTGTCGCGTAATACGTCATTTGACGCGCCAAGTTAGCGTACCCGGAAGCGAACTGGAACGCGGCGCAAAGCGCGAAACGTAAACACAGCAGGTCATGTGACTTGGTAATAACACTTTTCATTGGTTCATTTCACTTTTGGTTTCCTAATGATGTAATACTAGGTCATGTGATCTAAAATTAACACTTTTCATTGGTTTAGAACTTTTGCTTTTCCCAAATGATGAAAACCCCTCCTTCTTTCCTCACTCTGACTTTCATCTTGGTGAGAGAAAGACCCTTTATTAACATTGAGCAATGGCTTCTTTAGTAGCTTCAGCTGGTTCTGCCCCACCACCTCCACCAAATCCAAGCAAGAGAGGACCACCTGCTGAAGTTATTATTCAAGAAGAAGAGGAAGAACAGGAAGAGGAAGAAGAGCAGGAAGAGACACTGTTTTTGCCAGAGGAGCCCAGGAGGTATAATCGGAAGTATATTTGGCAATTTTTTAAATTTCCCGAGGGCCAAAAGAAAGTAAATGCACGCTACGTGTTTTGCCGTATATGTAAAGAAAGACTGTCCAGGGGGACTGATAAAAAATACAGTTTCGGCAACTACACTATGCATCGGCATATGAGTAGGTGGCATCCTAACAACTATTGTGCTGCCCAGTTACGAGACGAGCACGAAAATCCCCCTTCGATGGCCAGAAGATCGGTTGTACAAGAAGTGACGGGACCAGAGGCGAGGGAGATGGTCCAAAACATACAAATGAAGTTTGGGGAAGTGAAACAAGTGTGCGTGCGCTGCAATCAATTAATTTGCTACAGAGAAAGTAGCATTACTCTAATTATCAAAGCTATTGATAATCATGTTTGCCCGAAACGCCCCAAACAATAAATTCTTCTTTTTTTTGTTGCTCCTGTTGAGCCCTTTACAATGAATCGTTTTTGTTTTTCCCTCTCCCCCAAAAAAGCAAAAAAATCAAAATGTTCAGAAAATACAAAAAAAATAAAAAAATGTTCTGAAAAATAATTTAAAAAAATAAAACAACAAAAACAAAAAAAAAGTTATTTTCAGAACTACCTCCCCATTATAAAAAAATTGGTAGAATATTTGGAACTCTGCCAACCTCTATTTCTTTTAGTTCGCTTCCCGGTTCGCACTCCGGTACGCGAACCGGGAGCGAATCAAAAATTTTTTTTAAAAAAAAGAACAGTAAGTATAAGGGAAGGAAACAGACAGTTATGTTAAAAGAAAGACAGCTATAGGGAGTAAACAAAAGATACTGTTACCCGCAATCCACTGCTGATGATGTCACATATTACATCATTCATGACATGGTTAATGACATCATCAGCAGTGGATTGCGAGTAACAGTATCTTTTCTTTACTCCCTATAGCTGTCTTTCTTGTAACATAACTGTCTGTTTCCTTCCCTTATACTTACTGTTCTTTTTTAAAAAAAAAAAATTGTGATCAATCAGAAACAATGACATTAATAGAGACAGAGTGAGTGAACAAGAGTGAAGAAGTATGAGAAGAGAGGGACTGAGAAAAATAGTGGAAGGAGTAGAATAATTAAGTAATAGAGAAAGGAATGAGGGAAGTAGCAAACGCAGGAAAGTAAGGATTAAACAAATGAAGCAGTAGAACTAATAGAAGTTAAATGTGATAGATTAAATGATTGATTCAGGATGACGATAAGGTGTGGCCTCTCCAAAAGTTTGTTTAAGGTGAGGCCTACTCAGGGTTGCATATCAAATTTATGCTTGTTGAAGAATACAGAGGAGATAATACATGTGAAGGCCTACCATTGATGTAAAACATGTCCACTTCACTCTTGAACAACGGCCAGACCTCTTCTGTGTCCATAGACAGACCTAAACTTCATTTGCACAATGTCATTCGTAAACTTAGAAAACACAAGTAATGTAATTGAAAAACGTGGAGTTTCTTTTGCTCATTTCACAATCACATCACCTGTGTTGCCTTTGCTTAGGTATCTCATAGTGCAGATGTAGTCCAGCATATGAAACAGTACCCAGAAGTGCAGCAGTGTATACATTAACTTTGATATTTACAGAAGCCTCAGTTTCTCCATGTCTACCTCACATTTCTAAATGTATATCATAAGTACAAAAAGTAGAACATTAATTATACATGTTAAATGGTTTATTTTTGCTGTTCTCAGAATGTATCAAATTTCACTTAAATCAGTAACTTGAAGGTATTCATCATGTAACAGCGGGGGAAAAAAAACACAATCAAAATGATTGTGTTTAAAAAACCCATACAACATAAGAAATCTGAATTCAAAACTCCTTAAAATTAACTTACTTTCCATAACGTCGAAGGATGTCCTATGAACAGCGTACACTCTGTTGTGCTATTAATATTTTCAGACCGCCACTTTCTGAAAGAAAACCTCCATCGTTTTGAAAAATATGTTAGATACGATAAAAGACTTCTCACATTCTACCACATGTTTCCACATGGCCAAATCATGTTGGAGCGATTTACAACTCTTGGAATTCCTGTAATCAAATCCCGTCATTTTCTATTTTCGCAACTTTCAGAAAGAAAACATTTAAGATTACTTTCACAATCCTGGACTACTAATATCTTACCCTTCTTGCTCACTCATGTTCTACTTTTCCTATGACACTGATACTGCTTACTATGAAGCAGACTTACTTGCATCAGGTTTATATAGTTGGATTTTTAAAATTACATTATAATTAAAAGTTTTGGACCAATAATCTAGACAGCATTGCAGACTTACATTCCCTCTACTCCATGAACCTCTTGCAATTCCTCAGAGCAAATCCCGAGATTCTTTCCTTAAAATTTTGGTTTTAAAAACACCAGGTAAGAATTTTTAAGGTCATACGGCAATTTTTTTTTGAAAGTTACAACAGAATCGTTGCAGAATGACCAGCCGTTTCTAGACTTTAAATAAGCTGTGTAATGTCCTGATGCTGTTGAAGGACCATCATGATAGATAATTGCTGCAGTTACAAAAGTCCTTCCTGATATTGACAACTGCGAAGCAACAATTTTTTTTATTAAAGTTGTCAATTTTGATCCATCAGGCCTACATCGTTGGATCATTAAAATGACATACTGGCCATATCTTCGTATAAATAATGTTGACATCATTTCAGATTTACATTGGCTACACTCCATGTTGTGATCAGCTGCTTTTACTAGCTTATTAAAGGACACTGATTTACTGTCTGGCAAAGTTAAATATATAAATCTTTCTGAGTCTACACTAGTAGTACTTGATACCCTACAGTTCTCGCAGTCATGCTGCCATTGATAAGAAAGCCCAAACAGGTGATCTACATCTACACCCTCATCTTGCAATACATCAAGCATATACATTAAAAACTCCTGACAATCCTGCTGAATATTTTCAGAGAAGTCTGTTTGACCTGAACATTCGTCTAACAGATAACGAACTTCAGACACACTTTCTACTTTTGTTCTATCAGTGCTACATTTCTCTAACACAGAATTCAACAAACAGCATAAACTTTGTTCAGAATTGATCACAATCTGTTCTTTTAAAGTCTCTAGTGAAAAGACAACATTAACCACTACATTAGCATAGCAGTTGACACCAGAACTGTTTTCAAATTGAAAACTGACAACATCTTCAACAGAATCCATTTTCTTTCTGCTTACAATTTTCGGTTCATTGACTTTTGGGCTTTTTGCTACAACCTCCCTACTATTACTGATATTTCTTCGTTTCCGGCCTACCACACGTTTCTCAAACAAAGGATATTGAGGCAAATGTGGCGCATACTCTCTTCTTAACCTATTGTATTCCTTAACACAATCTAGATCTGCACAAATGTTTGTGACATCACAGTCAATCAAGTACAATCCTGATAAAGATCTAACTCGTGACAAAGCCACATATGCCATACCTTCCTTGAACACAGAACTTCCAATATTCACCAATGCACTATCTACACTTAAACCTTGCGATTTATGGATTGTCACCGCATATGCCAAGCAAACAGGAAACTGTTTACGGCGAACATATAAGTCTTTAACAAGCAAAAACCTTGCAGAACAACGACCAATTAGCTGTACTTCCTCAATGCCATCTAATTTAATTTTTAAAAATTCAATTCCATCTCTACTTCTGTATTTCTCAAAATCAACAACATTACCCATTGATCCATTTACCAGACCTCTTTCAACATGTAAATTCCTTCTCAAAATGATTCGGCAATTTAAACACACATTCAAAGTCTTTTCAAAACCCGCTGTTTTAGATATAGTCTTCTCTAATGAATCCAATTTTGATTTCAAATTCTCAGACAAAATAATTGTTGATCCCATATGCTCTATTCTGTCAATAGCTTCAAGTTTCACAATCTCTTGCTTTTCTAAATTCAACATTTTGTTGTTGAAGATGGCACATTCTGCAAGAGTAGGCATCATACATATTCCGGATTTCTTCTCAGTAATTTTCTGAAAAATATTCTCAGGCACAACGTCTTGTTCTGGATATTAATTTGACAGTAATCGTGCATGTAATGCTTTTTTTCCATGCTCGGTCACTTTTCCAATTCTAATATCTTGTAGAATATTCTTGTAATCTTCATCCTTTGCCTGACGCATATTTTCATGCAGTTCAGCATAATTGAAGTTTAACCATATATTGACGTTGCCAATGCTCCCTAGGCACTTCCTGGTATCTTCATGCGTGAGTATTTTGAACACAGGTTTTCCTTTTACTGGTGTCAGCTGTAGAAGATCTCCGAAAACAATGATGTGTTTGCCACCAAATAACACATCATACTCAGTTTTAAGAACTTCTTGCATTCTCAAATGCACAAAGGCAAGCATGACATTGGAAACCATGCTTACTTCGTCAATGATAAGAAGTTTCATTTTCCTCAAGACTCTTGAAACTTCACAACAAGCATCCCCAGATAACTTGTGGTATTGTAATTTGTTGTCATGCTCCACTAGCAGCATCAGTAGACGATGCAAAGTAATACCTTTAATGTTATGTGCTGCCAGTCCAGTAGGAGCGGTAACAACACAAGACAGCGATGACTCAGTCCTTTCCTGCAAATAACAAGAAATTGCTTTAATAAGGAAACTTTTTCCAGTTCCAGCTTCTCCTCTCACGTACAGTCGGACAGGCTTCAACGACGTACATGAGCACTCTTTCTTCTCATGACTTAATCCATGATCAATTTGCTTGGTAACTTCGTCATATATTTTCCTCTGCTCAACGTTGAGTTGTTTTTCCAAGTCTTCTAAGTTAACCGCATCCTCCTGAGCATGTGCCATGGCTCTTTCCACTTCATTCATAGCAGTGGCAGCTTCATTTTCGATAATAGGTCCTCCTAGTGGATCCTGACTCAATGAAACAGAACTCTGACTGTCCTGAGAACTGTCTCTGGCAATCTCGGCTGCAATCGTTGCTTCCTGCTCAATTTCCAAAGTCAACATTTCTTGATATTTGGGAAAATCAGGACATTCTATGGTCTCCTTGGCGGCAGTGAAAGAGTCTTCGTAACAGAGGAAATCTCCAAGCAGTTCCTCTTCTGCACGCCAAGGCTTGAACAGTTGCAAAAGTGCTAAATAGAAAAACTCCTTTTTTTCTGGAGATTCGCCACTCAATTTTTGATGATTTACCAAGTGGCATTTTCTTTGCTTCACCAGACATCCCTCACTTCCAATTACAGCATACACTTCTTTCTCTATCTTCTTTGATGTTCCTTTTGAATATGTAATTTTGTAGAACCTCATACAAACAAACATTCTCGAGGTGAGTGCTTCGATTTGGATAATATGTATCCAACATGTTGGTCTTCAAAATGTCGGTACTGTTTGGCTCCTTTTCCGCCAAATACTCAATTTCCCGCACAGGTTTCAGAACTCGATTACGCGTTGCAGCAAGACCAAGACTCGCCCAAACGATACTCCTGGATTTAGAATAAAGACTTGCTGAAGACAACCGGTCAGAACATTCGTAAGCTCCAATTTCTCGATGCGACAACATCTTCAGACTGAAACTGTACATCTTCTTACTGAGGCTCTTTTCATGGGAAATGTCCTCCCACATATCCTTCAATTCTTTCTTTTCTTTTTTGGTGATGTAAGATGTCACATACCGAGCCACAGCCATACAGTTGTCAGCCACAAACTGTATATCCATGTTAGCATTCCACATGGACAAAATCACTGGGTTGTAGTCGTTGATGTACTTGGACTCTTCGTTCCTTTTCAAATTGTATGTATTTTTGGGTGATTTCCTCGTCACATTATGTCGCAGAGAAGACATTAAACTGTTCACTCTTCCTTTAGAAATCACCGGTCGTGGAAAGTTGAAACGACATTTGGTGTAATGTCCTTGTTTCTGAATTTACGACGACAGTACTTTCCACAACAATGGCTTTGGAAACGTAGAACTTGTTCTCTTAGGCTTTTCTTCTCCGTTGCATTTGGAACAGCACACGTAGAATACTGTTCTATGAAATTCATCACTAAGTCATCCGGATCTGTTCCAAATTTAGGTGCATCCTTGATCCACAGCAACATATGTATATGAGGAGCACCTCTTGCTTGGTACTCCTTTCTCCAGAAGAAATCCAACACCTCTCCAAGAGGTGGATTCTTCTTATTTGTGATGAAAGACATCATAGCTTCAAATCTATGATTGGAGTACCTGCATACATTCACTGGATCCAAAGAGCACAGTTCTCCGGGTGTCTTGAATTCAATGTTTTCAATGTTTCCATTTGCCTCTCGTAGAAATTCAAGTAAGTCTTCCCAGCCATACTCGGCACAGCTCAGAGTGAGGAACCATGTCGGAGCTCCTAAGTTCCTCAGCATACATTTTAAATCACCATGACGATGGTACCAGTATTCATTAGTACCACGCTGACACGCCATGAGATTAATTAGGTGAGAATCCAAAATACTGTCTTGGACATTGACTTTATGCATAAAGTCACTTGCCGAGATGTTTCGCATCTGTATACCACTTTTTAAGATGTGGTTCACTGCATATGACAGTCCAGACAGATCGCTTTCAAACAGGAGATGAAACAAATAGGGAATGCATTGACGAAACCTAGGATCTTCTGCATACAATCGTAAAGTCCGGTATTCAGACGCAGGAATTTGATGAGGTCGCTCATCATATCTTCCTCCTTGACCTGTTGGAAATAGCTGTGGGAAACACTGAGCTTCCAAACTTTCCTCCCAAACACTAATGGGACTCCCTTTGGCTTGTTTCATTTGAAACAACTCAATAGCATTCCCCATGACTTCCTTGGAATGCAAAGGATGAACACTATAATGTTCATATATTTCTTCACTTTTAGAGGCCTCTACTTTCTCAATTTGGCCAGCACACAAATCGCTATCCTCTTCATCACTTACTTCCTCTTCTGCAACATATACATTCTTATAGTACTTATTATTTTTCTTCAAATACAATGTTGCCTTTTTGACTTTCCTAACATCCACTAAATCTTGCCATATTTTCTTATTCTTTGTCGGAACCCCATTAACTAAGATAACCAGAGGTTCCTCTTCCACTTTTTCTACTCCAATTGTGTTTATGTTTTTGTTCAAATCTAGAGGCAAATAAACAACTCTTCCCTTTAATCCTCTCTGTAAATCTGATGGAGGCAACTTCCCTGTCTTTGGCTCCATTCTTACAATAGCCTGAAAGGGATGGATACTTTGAATCAAAATAGATTCATAAGTATTTAAATCCTTCAATTCAGAAGGAATCTCAACCAATTCCAGATTATTATGAACCGCCCTAGCAGGCATCTGGTTTTGGTTTAATTTGTTACAACAATAAGTACACACACGTTGATCCGATCCCAAATCAAAACAATTTTCTACTATCAAGTATGTGACAAAATCCTTCCATTCACTATTATTTTCCCTTTCACTTTTTGCATATAAATCCACTAACTTAATCTGATTCTTGTAATAAGTGCGTCGACAACACACACAAGTGAAATTAGGCCTCTCACTTGATTTCATCTGAAACGTGGCAATTTCCTTCTGAAAATTATCTGTACTGGAAACCTGTACATTATCTTCAACATTACCCTCTACTTCTGGGTCAATTTGAACATTCTCATCTTTACTTCCAAAGTAACAAAACTCAATTTCTTCACAAATATTCTTGACATCTATTTCAGAACCATGCAAAAGAGCAGCACATAATTGTTTAAGCATAATTGCTGGACTCTTAGCATGATACAACATTCTCACTAATTTCCTCACTTTATTATGAAATGAAATCCTGAAATGATGAAAAACACTCTGGCATACTCTCCTGGAAAGACAAGCCAGTGAATGACCACGCAAACCTGTCACTTGTCTCACTCTGCGAGGATCTAATTCTTGCAACAACTTCATTTTCTGCTTCAAACTTTTCTTATTAAATGTCCGTACAAAATCACAAAGCAAATTGATGGAATCCTGTCGCACACTGCAAATAGAACTACACTTCCAAATGTACACAGGACCTTTAGGACGTCTTTCTAAAACCTCATTACCTAACACCTCTTCTATCTCTGTTGTCACAAGTTTTTCTTTTTCAACTGGACAACCATCCTTCACTTCATAAGCTCGACCACTGGTGTCAACTGCAAACACCAAATCATTATCCTGAAAATAACTCTCCTCATTAAAAAATGCCTCACAACTTGAACTATGCATCCATTCTCCGGAAAAAACTTCACAAAAGTTACTACAATTAACTACTCTCTTCCATCTACTATTTGATTTGAAATCAGAAATTACCTTGTTTAGTGTCCTAATTCTATTGATTACCAAAATAAACAACTTTCGCTTAATTTCGAAAGCATGATCAATAATTTTCTCTACATTTTTCTTTTTCTTATAAAATGCCACTTTCTGTTGGCCTTTCTTAATATTTTTTAATAAATTAACTATTATCCTGTTGCGGAACATTCGTTTTCGAATGTCCCTAAACTGTTGTTTCCTTCTACTATCATGCACAGAGTTATCTCTTGCTCTAGCAGTAACATTTTTGATTGGTCTTTCCTTTCCATTTAAATTGCTTCTCTTTTTCTGGACTGAAACATTTTCTGTAGAAATACTTTTCTTACTACAAATATTTCTTATGAATGATTTCGTGGTCTTACCCGGAGCTTTCTTGGTGATTTCACAAGTTTTTTTGGGAGAGGACTGCTGCAATAATAGATGATCCTGCTGTCTTTGACGTTTTCTAGCCTTTCTAATTCGATTCTTAGTTGGCATTTTCAAATTTTGAAATGATCTGCAGTTGAATCTGTGGAAAAATATAATAATAAAGGTAATTAACCACTATTACCAAACAGTAAATGAATAACAGTCATCAAAAACTTAACACCCTACTTATTATTTAACATAGCAAATCTTTTGCACCACCACTGCGTCACAAAAGTGACGCACAGTGGTACAAAACAGGCATACACCTATCATAAATCTCTCCGTAACATTTTAAATGATTGATTCAGGATGACGATAAGGTGTGGCCTTTCCAGAGGTTTGTTTAAGGTGAGGCCTACTCACGGTTGCAGAAGGGTTTTTCGCTTGTTGAAGAATACAAAGGAGATAATACATGTGAAGGCCTACCAATGAAGTAAGTCATGTCCACTTCACTCTTGAACAAAGGCCAGACCTGCTTTGAATCTGTTGTCAGACCTAAACTTCATCTGCACAATGTCATTCATAAACTTAGGAAACACTACTAATGTAATTGAAATAAGTGGAGTTTTTTCCTTTTTTCAGAATTACTTCACCTATGTTTCCTCATTGACTTAAAATGTCCTTAAGACACATGAAAGCGTTTTTTGATTGCCCTTGCACCATTTTGGGTCATTTTTTAAAATGGCTATGTAACTCCCATAATCAAAATCAAAATTTGCCAAGCACAGGTGGGAGCGTATTTACAAGAAAGTTGCCCCATGGAGAAAGCTCTTCAATTAAAATGGGAAAAATAACATCATAGACACTCAAATGCCTTTTAAATATGCTCCAAACAACCTATGAAGCTCTAGCAGTACATATCAAGAAATGTAATTGATTTCAAAAAACGTTTTTGAACACAACATATAAATCAATTGTATACCTACATTCAAGAGGAAATGACTGAAAATGTCCTTAAGACACATAAAAGCGTTTTTTTTTATTGCCCTTGCACCATTTTTGGGTCATTTTAACATGGCTATGTAACTCCCATAATCAAAATCAAAATTTGCCAAGCACAGGTGGGAGCGTATTTACAAGAAAGTTGCCCCATGGAGAAAGCTCTTCAATAAAAATGGGAAAAATAACATCATAGACACTCAAATGTCTTATAAATATGGGCCAAACAACCTATGAAGCTCTAGCAGTACATATCCAGAAATGTAATTGATTTCAAAAAATCGTTTTTAAACACAACATATAAATCAATTGTATACCTACATTCAAGAGGAAATGACTAAAAATGTCCTTAAGACACATGAAAGCGTTTTTTTGAATGCCCTTGCACCATTTTTGGGAGATTTTTAACATGGCTATGTAACTCCCATACTCAAAATCAAAATTTGCCAAGCACAGGTGGGAGCATATTTACAAGAAACTAGCCCCATGAAGAAAGCTCTTCAATTAAAATGGGAACAATAACATCCGAGACACTCAAATGCCTTATAAATATGGCCCAAACAACCTATGAAGCTCTAGCAGAACATATCCAGAAATGTAATTGTTTTCAAAAATCGTTTTTAAACACAACATATCTGTTTCAGCTTACATGAGAGACCATGGAATTGGCTCCATGTACAACAATAACTTGTGTTACTGCATGCCAGATTTCTACACAGA
Organism: Lissotriton vulgaris; assembly: GCF_964263255.1. Lineage (NCBI taxonomy): Eukaryota > Metazoa > Chordata > Amphibia > Caudata > Salamandridae > Lissotriton > Lissotriton vulgaris. Next base: position 436,078,795 of record NC_141685.1, on the reverse strand, counting down.
ATATGCAATTACAATTCTCAAAGAAACAAAATCTATTTGTATATCACTTGAGACAAAGCAACATTTTAAAAGCACAGCTTTCTTCATCATTTTCTCCTTAAATCATACTATTCTCTATCTAAATTAAATAAATATTTTCTCACCTTAGCAAATACTTTTTGAGTTTCAAAACAGTCTCAAAAATACACCAAATTGTCTTCAGCAGAACAAAGAGGATGCACTCCAGAGGCTGCAGCTATAGAAAGCACAGAAATGCTGATATTCATTACACATATCTCTCTTATTAGCCAATCAAAACTCTTCCCTCACTTTTTTCAAATCAAAACCCTTCCCCCCTCTCTGCCCTCTCTGCCTTTTTTGCTTAGCAACCACCTCCTGAAAAACCTCTCATGTTTGCAAGTTCACACAACAATGTTTCAATTGAACTCTGAACTCTCAGTGCACCTGCGTATCCAGTGCAATCTTTCATTAAATGTTTTTTCCTTGTCCATTCAAATTACATCTTTCAAAGAACACATCCATGCACCCTAACTTTCTGTTTTCAGAAATGGAAATGCACCAATCACTGCTAATGAATCATTAGCACTGGAAATTCACTGTTTTTTTTTCTTTAATAACTCCTACTGTTTCAACTGCCCTTTCATTACCACACTTCATCTGACTGCAGCACAACCTTCTCCCACCATGTTTAATGTCTGGATTGTTGGACATAGTTACATCTACTGGGCTCAAAGGTATGCTGAGAACAGAAATTTACCTAACCTCAATTTACAAGATGTGGAAATTAAGTGGTTGGGCCAAAGAGGATTAAAATGTCACCAATTGATACCATTGGTGAAAACCTTTATGCATTTGCCAAAACCTAACCTGTTATTGTGCACTGTGGAGGTAATGATTTGGGCACTTTGACTGGGGTAGGTCTGGAAATGCTTTTAAAGGACACCTTTGAGCAATTAATGGCACTTTTTCCTCAAACTGCCTTGGTATATTCCAATATATGCCAAAGACAGAAATGGAGGTGGTCCAACCAATTTTGTCCACAAATTGAGAAGTCGAGGAAGCATGTAAACAAATCTGTTTCAGCTTACATGAGAGACCATGGAATGGGCTCCTTGTACAACAATAACTTGCGTTACTACATGCAAGATATCTACAGAGGAGATGGAGTTCACTTCTCAGATGAGGGCAACAGAATTTTCATTTTGAATTTAAGACTGTGCATTGGTACCTACTTATAAGTACCTAAATGTACCATAAACCCAAAAGCTCTTCTCAGAGCTACCCTACATCTGATCACTCACAATTATTATTTTTCTCTAACTTTTATCTCTAATTTTCAACAAACTACGCTCCCAGAGCGCTACCCGGTTCGCGAACCGGAAGCTAACCGCACAAAATTTCTAAAAAAAATGTTTTTTTCCAGCACATATGGTCCTCCTCAGCCACCCTCAGAAAACCTAGGGGGTCAAGATACATCTACCGGGCCCCCTTCTACCCATTCTGAACATTATTTACCCTCCATCTTGTATCTTGATTCGACCGAAACACAAAATGGTGGACTCCCGTAACGCTGCTGGTTCGCGGACCGGGACGCATACCGGGAAGCGGTCCAATTAAAAAGGTGGGAAAGTAATTCACAGAAAAACGACTGGAGACACTCTCACCAAATATAGATTAGCTCATACTACATAACAATCCCTTTCATTTTCACAAATTTGATTGAAATTCCATTTAGCCATGTAGCCTGTAGACCTCTCTAAATACCGTGAGGTAAATTACTTCCCAAAACACATCTGAAGTGTTGGAATTGACAACCAATGAAAATGTTACTTTCATTTTCTACTTTTATTACCTGACATTTGATTGGTTATATACCTGAATATATATAAAGGAAGAGAAGGAAACACAGCCATTTTGACTGCTACTTCTTGTTGTACATTACAATTGAATTATCACTAAACACTTCAACTTGTTTGTAAAGGTAAGTTGTTATTTTTAAAACTGAAGTATATTGTACACTATAAATTAATATGGTAAACTTTTTCTGATAGTTATATACTATCCCTCTGTAGTAGTTATAGATTTTGATAGACTTCTCTGTTATAGTTATGGATGGAGTTAGGCTTCTCTTGGTTAAATCACAGACACTTTTTTATATTCCTACTTCCACTCTGATACTATACACTGGCAAAAGATAAATTCACTGATAAAAACTGCCTATCTAAAATTAATCCCAACAGTGCCCTATCTCTACTAATATATATTTTTTTTATCCAAATTTCAGGCAAAATGGAAGGCGAACAGAAAGTTGAATTTAAAATTGTCCTGCAAGAGAGCAGCCAAGAAATCATTTATCAAAATGTAAATGAATTTATGGATGAAACTAGGGACCAGGAACTACTGCAATGTGTCCAAGCAGTAGATGACCTCCTTAAAAATGAGGACATTTTACATCCTCAGAGACTACAAAGTATATTCAATGAGAATTATGAAATTTCTGACAGTGAAATGTTAGAAAGTTTAATAAATTATGAAACACAATCACAATAAAAAAAAATGCTTACAAAATAAAGAAATTAACAAATAATCAACAAAAACAACAAACAATTAACATACAGTATTTGAAAAGTCTATCATTCTTTTTTCCTTATAGTACGCTGCCCAGAACGCTTTCCGGTTCGCGAACTGGGCGCTCCCCACGCAAAAAAAAAACATTTTTTTGCCCTGCTGGGCCCTTTTAAAACCTCCACATAAAACCTAGGGGGTCAACGAGGATCTACTATGCCCCCTTATGGTAATTTCCCCCTTTGTTTTGGCCTCCTCTTGTCTCTCGATCCTACCGAGAGACAAGATGGCGGCCGCTCCGGACTGTTTAGAATGTTGACAGACACCGGAGAGCCAATCAGCTTCGCATCGCAAAGTTCCGTTACGCGAAAAGTACGCGAACCGGAGCGCTACCCGGAGCGCTGTTACAGATATATATCTTTTTTTGAACGTTAATTTCTCAAAATCCACTGAAGCACATATATTGAGACCTAGCAAAGGCACATCGGGCTAACAGTCCCTACAATTTTGCCAAGTTTCGTGCAAATCCATTCAGCCATTCGAGCTAAAAGTGAGGCCAACCGCCCTATGGAAAAATGCGTTTTGGGACCCCCCTTTTTTCTCGGCCCCCCCCAAATTTTCAGGGGCTGCTCAGGAACAAAATGTGCCATTTTCCTGAAAATTTCAGCCAATTCCGTCCACAAACGCCAAAGTTATTAGACATAGAATTTTCAAAAATCCCATAGGGAAAAAATCCTAACTATATATACCTACTGGCGACCGCCAGTAGGTAATATATATATATATATATATATATATATATATATATATATATATATATATATAACCTACTGGCGATAGCCAGTAGGTATATATAGTTAGGATTTTTTCTCGATGGAACTTTTGAAAATTCTATGTCTAATAACTTTGGCGTTTGTGGACGGAATCGGCTGAAATTGTCAGGAAAATGGCACAGTTTGTTTCTGAGCAGCCCCTGAAAATTTGGGGGGGTTCCGTCAAGGGGGGGCCGAGAAAAAAGGGGGGTCCCAAAACGCGTTTTTCCCATTCATTTTTCCATAGGGCGTTTGGCCTCACTTAAAAGCTCGAACGGCTGAATGGATTTGCTCGAAACTTGGCAAAATTGTAGGGACTGTTAGCCCGATGTGCCTTTGCTGGGTCTCAATATATGTGCTCCAGTGGATTTTGAGAAATTAACGTTTAAAAAAACAGATATATCTGTGACAGCGTCCCGGATAGCGCACCAGTTCGCGTACTTTTCGCGTAACGGAGCTTTGCGAAGCGAAGCTGATTGGCTCTCCGGTGTCTGTCAACATTCTAAACAGTCCGGAGCGGCCGCCATCTTGTCTCTCGGTAGGTTCGAGAGAAAAGAGGAGGCCAAAACGAAGGGGGAAATGAAGGATAGGGGGCGAGGTAGACCCCTTCTGACCCCCTAGGATTGATGAGGGGGATATTAAAGTGCCCCGCGGGGCCAAAAAAAAATTTCGATTTTTTTTTTGTCGTAGAGGCGCAAATCGGTATGTGAACCGGGCAGCTAACCGGGCAGCTAACCGGCAGCGTAACGGGAGTCTGAGGAGAAGCTGATTGGCTGTCAACATTGTAAACAGTCCGGAGCGGCCGCCATCTTGTCTCTCGGTAGGATCGAGAGACAAGAGGCGGTGAAAAACGAAAGGGGAAATGAAGGAAAGGGGGCAAGGTAGACCCCTCCTGACCCTCTAGGATTGATGAGGGGGATATTAAAGTGCCCCGCGGGGCCCAAAAAAAATAGCGATTTTTCTCCGTAGAGGCACGTCCCGGTACGCGAACCGGGCAGCTAACTGGGCAGCTAACCGGCAGCGTAACGGGAGTCTGAGGAGAAGCTGATTGGCTGTCAACTTTGTAAACAGTCCGGAGCGGCCGCCATCTTGTCTCTCGGTAGGATCGAGAGACAAGATTTGGCAAAATGGTAGGGACTGGTACGCAGCAGTGCCTTTTGTATGTTTGGTGTAAATCCCTCCAGTAGTTCTTGAGAGAATTGAATTTGACATTTTTCAAATGCCATTTTCAATGGGACCTTTAGACACGGCTATAACCCTGAACGGCTGAACGGAATTACACCAAACTTGGCAAAATGGTAGGGACAGGTATGCAGTAGTGCCTTTTCTATATTTGGTGAAAATCCCTCCAGTAGTTGTTGAGAAAATTGATTTGAGCAAATTATATATCTATATGCGCTCAACATTCTATTGGGAATAACTTTGGCGCTGATTGAGGGATCTGCCAGTAATTTTGCTTAAATTTGCCTCGCTCCGCTCCTTCCCTGAAAGTTTTGGGGGGATTCGTCAAGCGGGGGCCGAAAGGGGGTCCCAAAATGTGTTTTCCCCATGTTAATTTCCATAGGGATATTTAGACACGGCTACAGCCCGAACGGCTGAATGGAATTACACCAAACCTGGCAAAATGGTTGGGCCTGGTATGCAGATGTGCCTTTGCTATGTTTGGTGAAAATCCCTCCAGTAGTTCTTGAGAAAATTGAATTTGAAATTTATCAAATGGCATTTTCTATGAGACCTTTAGACCGGGCTGCACCAAACTTGGCGAAGTGGTAGGGACAGGTATGCAGTAGTACTTTTTCTATATGTGGTGAAAATCCCTCCAGTAGTTGTTGAGAAAATTGAATTTGAGCAAATTATATATCTATACGCGCTCACCGTACGCGCGCCGTATGCGTACTGTACGCGTATGTGCGCGTACCCTTATGTGCGCGAGCGAGTTTCTGATTGGCTGGCAGTCAACTGTCAACATTCCAAACTGTCAAAACCTGGAAGTGTTGGCCACCATCTTGTTTTTCGGGAGAACTGAGGCACATGAGAGCCGAAAACAAGAGTGGAAAACACGAAAAGGGGGCAGGGTAGAGACCCCCCCAACCCTCTAGCCCTTCTCAGGGGGTCCCAAAAGGACCCCCAAGGGCAAGGGCAAAAAAAAAAAAAACGCAGGGTACGCGCACCGTACGCGTACGGTACGCGTACCGTGCGCGTACCCCGCGATTGAAAAAAAAAAAGTCAATTTTTGTTGCACTTGGTGGTCCTTCTTGGACCCCCTGAGAAGGGCTAGGGGGTCAGGGGGTCTCAACCCTGCCCCCTTTTCGCGTTTTCCACTCTTGTTTTGTGCTCTCTTGTGCCTCACTTCACCTGAGAAACAAGATGGCTGCTCAGGTTGACCCAGAAGGATAATAACATATATAAACGTTATCCGCTAATAGAATTAGCATTTACAAAACCTTTCAAATTTATTGAAAAAAATATAGCTTTCAGGCCTGATATAGTTAGGAATTAGCATTTAAAAAACCTTGCAAATTCACTTAAAAAACCATAGGTTTCAGGCCTTATATAGTTAGGAATTAGCAATTAAAAAACCACTGAAATTGCTCCTATATAGTTAGTTGTACTAACCATATTTCGCGCACCCTCAATCCACTGCTGATGATGTCACATATTACATCATTCATGACATGGTCAGTGACATATATATATATATATATATATATATATATATATATATATATATATATATATATATATATAATAGATAGATAGATAGATAGATAGATATAGCAACAAGCACTCTCTCCAAAACTTTCACTTCGGGCGAAAAAGAGAGAGATGGACCACACGTTTTGAGCATATATATATGTGGATCTTTTGATTATATGAAGGTCACCTATAACTACTAAGTTTGGATCATTTTATCTAGGGTACTCCATTATTTGTTGTGTTTTTAGCCCTTGCTCGATTTTAGACTAATTCTTGCTTCAAAACCTTGTCATACTGTGTATCTCTCAAGAACGAGCAGATACATACGTGGTTTATTTTCTGGTAGTGCACAAGTTATATGGGGGCATAAGACAATATACCTGGAGATCAATTCCAAAATAATACATGTGGATCCCAGGTCACCCCAAAACTGCCCAGACCACCGCATCACATCTCTGGATAAGCAACAGTTACACTGTCACTGAGTGGATAGCTCAAATGATTTTCAAGTTTTATGTTAAAATACACGATTTTGCACATTTGCACTTTATGGAGGAATCACAGGTAGAGGTTGTTGGTCTCTAAGCATGTGACACATGTTACATTACGTCAACTATCAGTAACCGGAGACTGTAGGTTGGAAACAGGATACACTGACGTATTTTAACAACAGGTGTCCTTTGTTTTCCGCATTTCCAGTTTCTTTAATTAATGTTTTTTAAGATGATCTCAACTCGGAAGGTGGGTGCGAATCAATAAATATCATACATTGTGTATTTAACATGTATTGTTCGTTATGATGCAAAAAGTGAAAGTATGTCTTCCAATTTCATGATATTTTATGTCATGTGCTCGATTGAATTCACATGAACTGTCACTTTATATATCAGCTCCAAAGTCCCTCTCCGCAATCAAACGGGAATCAGGAAGCAGCACTCACAGGGTAAATTCACAGTTGTTTATTTTCTCAAAATGCGCTTTCGGCACTCTGCCTTCTTCAGTAATGATCAGTTGCTGGAAAAAGACGAGTTTGTCGTCGAAACGCGTTGGGTTTTTCCATCTAGCTCATTATACCATGCTGAATATTATGGAACAATAAACCCGTTTTTCCAGCAACTGATAATGGAGTGGTAACATGCTTTTTTGGAGTGGAGTGTGCCAGCAATTTCTTTTGCGCTTGTGAACTTGGATTTATATGAGAGGGCAACCTCCGACCCTTGGGCGCACCCTGTCCTGGTGTCCCGGCTACCTCGGAGGAGGTGTGGAAATATATATAGATATAGATATATATATATATAGCAACAATCTCTCCAAAACTTTCACTTCGGGCGAAAAAGAGAGAGACGGACCACACAGCTCTGTGGCAGGTAGATGTTTTATTTAGACTTCCTCTCTGCGACGCGTTTCGAGCATATATGTATGTATATATATATATATTTTATGAATATAATATGTTCAAAGGTCTGTAGCATTGATCTGTATTCTGCATGTGTGCACTTTATATATTTGCTGGTTTAAAAATTTCCTTTTTAAAAAAAAATCTAACATGATTTTTTTTAACAATTGATGTGATATTATGAATTTTGAATGATTTTGTACTATTTATTCATTATTTATATATCAGCCCTGTGGATCTGTTGATTATATGAAGGTCACTAATAACTACTTTAAAGTATTTCTTCTATGTCGTTGTCTATTGGGCTCTGACAGATCTCGTACTAGCACTTTAAATACTGGTCTGCGCCAAACGCAACTTGCCATGTGATCAAGCTTCGTTGGAAGCGAACCGCGTTATGGCGGCTGGCTGGCTGGCTGACAATTAAACACTCTGATTAAAGCACTTTACTTTGGGTCTGCTTTTTGTCATTTTCAAGAAGGGCAGGAGCCTTGTCCCGGTGACGATTTACCTTCATACTTTTGAACCGAAGCAGCTTCCGAGGTACAAGCAGAACCCCTCCTTTGGTTTTTGGGCAACGCGGCAGGAAGCACCACCCTTTTCTGTTCACCCGGAAGAGGATTTACATACTCCGGCGAGGAGAAAGCCGCAGAAGCCACATGTTCCACCCGTTTGCTGGAACCGGAGTGTTCCGTGTCCGTTGACGGGAGCCAGTGCCGGTAGTCGAAGCAGAGGTGGAATGGCTGCGAAGTGACCGGTAAGGAGTGTGCACAGCGTCTGGCTGGAGAGGTTTGCAGCGTGCCAGTGGCCGTATCAGAGTGTCGAGCTATTTGAGCTCACAGCCGTATTGCCACAATGTCCGCAAACGTGTTGCGTGAACGAGAAGAGGCGGCAGAGACTATGTTTTTGGATTCCCCGGCTGAGGAATCAATTTCCGCAATTCAAACAGCACATACAGTTACCAGCAATAACACCACTCGGGATTTGTTCAAGAGGCTGGAAAAGCGTATGCGCTCTGAACAATCCAAGTGGCGGGAGCACCAGTCCCTATCCCGGTATGTACAGGTCGGAAGGGTGCCCCGGGGACTACGCATCACTCTGGCCACTAGTTACGAGAAACCCGACCCTGCAATGTTGACAGAAAGGGCTGAAACCAATTTGGAATTGTCAAGTAAACTGATGACGATATTAATTAAATATGCTGAAAGTGACCGGGCAAAATTACAGATTGAGATTGAAAAATTGGAGGCTGACATTTCCAAATTGGGGAAAAATGATCAAACGACCAAATTTCGAGATGATATGATGGCTAGACTTGAAAAGGATGAGGAAGTGATTAAAAAAAGAAAAACCTACAAGTTTGGGAGAGACCGGTTGGATTATCTTAACAGGTAAGTCTTCACTTTCGCACACCGTTATGATGCAGTAAAAGCAAGAACTAACAATGCACAACATAAAATAATGAGGGATATGATGTCAGTGTCAGTATCAGCCTCAGATGTTAGCTCAGCTGCTGAAAGTGAGCCAGGAGACGATGCTACATCGCACCGGTTGGGGTTTACCAAACTATCCCTGGCAGAGGAGGTAAATTGCCTCTGCCAGGATCGAAGAGATACCTTGCGCCCGAGTGCTGGCTGGCAACCTAACCAAAGGCAAAACTATAACGAAGCCTAAGGCGCAGAAGCAACAAAAGAAGGGGGCAATATGGTCAAGACACCAGCAAGGGAAAGGTGGAAACGCTTCCAAACCCGCTCTACAGCCAAGACAGCAACTCCAATGCAGTAATTAATCTAACGGAGTTAGAATTATCTGAAGGGAAGAAATCAGTTCTCAAATTGGGGCTTTCTTATTGTCCCCCTGTAATTTTAATTATGCAGACACCCGAATGGACACTTTCAGATTGATAAGAAAACTCAAACTTAGTAAGTTTCATTACCTGGCACCAAAGAAAAAGAGGCCATCTGAGGCCACTAAAAGTCCATCTCTTATAACTGTGGGAGATCATGAGGCATTTGAAGAAATTTGGGCTCTCCAAAAAGAAACAGAAGGGGATCCAAATGAGGCGGAGAAAACACGGCCTGATGTTATGAATATATGTTCAACCCCATTTAAACCAAAGTCTACATTCCAGCCAATCATGATCCATGATAATATTGATGTTTATCATGACTTGGTAGTACAGGACCTTAAAAAGCTCTACACATCCACCAACAGAAAAAGGCAGGTTATCAGCAAGCAAAATCGTTGCTATGCACAGCTGATTAAGAAGTTAGACTCTAATAATAACATCTTAGTGCGGCAAGCTGATTAGGGTGGAAACGTAGTTTTTTGGACCCGCAGTCTCTACCTGGCTGAAGCAGAGTCACAATTGGGGGACAATTCATGCTATAAGAAGAGCAACATGCAAATAGTTAAAGCGGCATGTGTTGATCAACATACGAAACTCCAGGCCTGGAGGAGTGCAGGGTTACTATCAGAAGATGAATTTCGTTTTCTAAAAAAATAACATCCGGTAATCCCCAATTTCTATTTAATTCCTGAAATTCATAAGGACTCCTCAAATCCCCGGGGAGACCGATAATTTCGGCCATCAACAGCTCTTTGGAAAATGTTTCCAAGTACATTTGACTTTTTCCTACAAGACTGGGTTAGAGGATTAAAATCCTATGTTCAAGACACCTCGGATTTTATCCGGAAGATTGACCTTGTTCAATGGGACCCTGAAATGTTACTAATGACTTTAGATGTATAAGCCCTTTATACTTCCATTGGGCATCGGGATGGGCTGAAGGCCATAGAATATTTTCTTGACAAACGTCCAATGCATTGTGTAGCTCACAATAAGATGTTACTCTCCATGATAAAAATGTGTTTGGAGCAAAACTTCTTTGTATTCAATAATCAAATATTCCAACAGACTAGGTGTTGCGATGGGGGCCTGTTTCTCCCCTAGTTACGCATGTTTGCACATGGGACTATGGGAGGAACGGGTCCTTACGCAGCAACTCAGAGTCATCATGGAACAGAACATCATCATGTACCTCCGCTATATAGATGATCTGTTTTTTTTCTGGTGGGGGACAGAAACAACTGCTAAGGAATTTTTCAGGACACTTAATGACAACAATCTGAACTTAAAATTTACATCTCATATTCATGCAGCCTCCATCTGTTTCCTAGACATGCACGTTTATGTGGACAATAACATCTTAGCCACTAAACTTTACAGGAAACCTACAGCTGGCAACACGATCCTACATGCGGCTAGTCACCATCCGCACCATCTTATCCGCAGCATCCCCTATGGGGAGATGCTGCGGATTAGACGGATATGTAGTTCAGAGGCTGAATGTGCGGCTGCACAAGAAGCCAGTAAATTGAGATTCTTGGCAAGGGGATATTCCAAAGAAATTGTGGAGTCTGCTATTACACAGACTCAACAAATCCCCCGTAATATAGCTGTAACATCCAAGTCTCATGAAACATCCACTGCCACACAGGATGGGAAGGTTCTTTCTCGCAAGATTTTTTCATATAGTAAGCAACATTCAGACATCAGAATATATCTGCACAATTTGACTCCCCGGTGTATCAATGTTTACATTAGAGCATCAGTATGTGCATCAGATTGTCACGTGGATGATGTCATGAGTGATGTCATCAGTGATGTCATTTGAGATATCAGTGATGTCACCAATGATGTCACTGACCATGTCATGAGTGATGTAATATGTGACATCATCAGCAGTGCATTGCGGGCGCACAAGTTATAGTTAGCTCAACTAACTATAACAGGCGAATTTCTCTGGTTTTATAAGAGTCAAATGTTCAACTAACTATAACATCCCAGAAACCTATGTTTTTTTAGTGAATTTCTAAGGTTTTTTAAGTGCTAATTCGTAACTATGACGTCTGCAAAACCTATGGCTTTTTCAGTGAATTTCAAAGGTTTTCTAAATGTTAATTTCATAATTTAATATTTATAAAACCTATATTTTTTCTAATATATATTTAAATATTTTAGAACTCTATTGTACTTCTTTTTTAACTGTAAAAATCATGTAATGTTTTATATCTTTCCCAAAAAATATGTATATATTTTTTTGGGGGAGAAAACTGCACTCCCATACCAGTAGCGTACCAAACTCCACCACCACACAAATCCTGTACGCCATATTGCTAAACTCGTAAATGATGCGCCTTTCCTATCAGACGAGTTTGTGGCACCGCGTCCCACGTAACATCATATACACATGAAGTCACTCCAGGTACTACTTTGACATCCGATGGGTACGCAGTACCTAGCCACGCGTTACGTCATGTATGTATGGGGTCGCCCCTGCTGCGCCTCGCGTATTCAATGAGTACACGCTGCCAGGCCCTGTGTTACATCACAGACATATGGTATCGTACCAGGTACGCCATTCCTTTTTTTTGTCTCAAAAGTATATCCAAATAACTTTAAACATTATATGAGAGTATGCGAAAATCGAAATTATTTTAAACATTTATATATTTCTAACTGTAATAAACTTATATTATTATAAATATATTTTGTCAAAATCACGTCGGGTGTGGCCTCCTTGCGCGCTCGGTGCGCGATTGTCATGTTACCTTAAAAACAAAATTGATTGATTCATAACATTTCCCATTGTAACAGTTGTACACCCCAGCCATTTTACTCATTCTCTCTACAGCGTTTGATGAGAGACACCTCTTCTACTTAGAAAGCTTCTTTGAAAAGTGTTTTACTGTATACACATATCTTATACTACACGCTACATGCAGCGATCATCTTGCTCAATATTCATGCTCTGTACTTTAGCCTTCCACGTGTGATTGCCATGCATTTATTTTTGAAAGTTTCATATAGCGTAAACAAGATCTTTACAGACATCCGAGCACTTTACGAAAACAAGGGGTAAGAAAAACAAGAGAGAGACTAACAGACTTTTGAGCACAGAATAAATGTAGGTAATAAATGAGTAGCAAAATAGGGTAGGTACATGAAGGAGCATAGTCAATCAGATAAACAAATAGTACAAATAGACCATCAGATAAACAAATAGTACAAATAGGTGCAGAGTCTCAAGTAGATCCATAGTAAAAGTTCAGGTGAATTTAGCCATGAGGATAGCTTTTACTTTTTTCTTAAAAAATGCCATGGAGGAGATAAGCCTGGTTTCTGGAGGGAGTGCATTCCAGATCCTGGGTGCCATTCCTGAAAAGGAGCGTTTATACGTTTTTTCCTTCCGGAATCTTTGAGGTTTCAGAAGAAGATTTTTTGTGCTTCTAGTGGTTATTGAGCCACCTGATATTGTCAACTTCTGAGTGAGGTAGCTGGGTGAGTTGTGGTGTACAGCCATGTGTGTCATGCAGGCAATTTTCAGATGTATTCTGGCTTCAAAAGGCAGCCAGTTCAGGGATTTTAAGTCAGGGGAAATATGTGAGTGTTTGTTTTTTTGATCCAGTGATAAGTCTCGCTGCAGCGTTCATAGAGGCTCTTACGGGTGCGGTTGTTGATAGGGGAGTCCGCAGAGTGCGACGCTTCCGTAGTCTATGAGAGGAATGACTAGGGCTTGTACTGCAATTTGGAAGTCCTTGGCTGGGAGGAAGGGTTTAAGTTTCCTCAAAGTATTGATTTGGAGATTAGCTCCCTTAGTTGCCTTGCTGATATATGGCTGCATGTTGAGATTGGCGTCAAGAGTTATGCCTAAGGATTTCGCGGAGTCCACGATGGTAGGTTGGACATTGAGTTAGGTGTTAAAACCAAGTTTGAGTGGTGGAGATTTTCGCGGGAGGTGAGATCAGAAGGAACTCAGTTTTCAGAGCATTGAGTTTGAGGTGATTATCGGCAAGCCATGATTGGGTGTTTCTGAGCGTTGAGTTCAGAAGTTTGATGTCTTCGGGGGATTGTAATTTGAGATATAGTTGGGTGTCGTCGGCGTACATGTGAAAGTGTACATTAGATGCTTGTAACAAGGTGGTGAGAGGCTCCATGACTAGGTTGAACAAAGTTGGGGATAGGGAAGATCCTTGTGGGACACCTAATGTTACCGGCACAGGTGGGGACATCAAGTTGTTGCTCTTGAATTTCTGAGACCGGTTTTGCAGGAAGGAAGTGAACCACTTGAGCACAGTCCCAGATAGACCCATTCTGGTGTTTAACAGCTCAAGTAAGTTCTCATGTTTGACGGTGTCAAATGCTGAGGAGAGATCAAGTAGGATGAGGGGGCAGGTATCGTTTTGATCAAGAATTTGGAGGGCGTCCTCACTTATGTGTGTCATAGCAGTTTCCGTACTGTGTCCTGCTCGGAAGCCTGATTGATGGGGGTTGAGGAGGTCAAACTGATCAATGTGTTTTGTTAATTGGAGTTGTACACATTTTTCCAACAGTTTGGCCAGGGTGGGGATATTGGTAATAGGACGATGATTGTTTAGGTCAGTAGGGTCAGTTGTTGGTTTCTTGAGTATAGGCGTGACTTGTCCCACTTTGAGGGAGTACGGGATGAGTCCTTGTTGAAGTGAACTGTTAATAATTTTGGTCCAAAATGGGAGGAGCAATGGGATGAAGTCTTTTACAGCGTTAGCAGGAAGGGGGTCTGTGGGGTGATTAGAGGGTTTCAAGTTACCGAGCAGTTTGACAATTGTTTCTTCTGAGTAGGTGTCAAAGGAAGACCATGCAGCATTGTTTTTTGGTTCAGTGGGTGTTATACTGTGGGGGCTGGAGTAGAGGTTTACGTCATTGAGGAAATCGCTCCTTATGTTATCAGTCTTTAGCTTAAAGAAAGCAGAGAAGTCTTCACAGGATGGTATATTGCCCATTGTGCTATGTGATTGTTGGGGTTGTTCCTTGGATTGTGTTTTGATTAGTTTAAACAGTTTTCTTGGCCGTTTTTTTGCTTGGTCGAGCTGGAGGCTGAAGAAATCTGATTTTGAGCGCTTGATTTTCCTAAAGTAGGCATTTCTCTTTTTCTTAAGAGTTTTAAGGTGCAGTGCCGAAGGGGCTGATCTCCAAGTGCGCTCTGCCATTCGCATGGCCCGTCTATCTTCGTTGAGTCTACCATCGTACCATGGGTTAGAATTCTTAGTGGAGATTCTTTTCAGTTGCAAGGGGGCGGCCTCATTGATTATTGAAGTCATGGAGTTGAGGTAGTGGTCGGTCAGAGATTGAACAGAGGCACCGGTAGGGGGAAGGAGGAGATTGCAGCTGTGGGAAGGTAAAGAGTTGGGGTTGAGTTTCTCCAGGTCCCTTTTCCAGACCTTGGATTTGGAGGATTGAGCCGGGTTAAATTGAACTTTTTCATTGATGAAGAATGTGATAATATGGTGGTCTGACCAGTCACAGGGCTGGATTGACCCAAGTTGGGTAGAGTCCTCTTTGGAGATGATAAGGTCGAGGATCGAGCCTTTGTCGTGGGTCGGGCTGTTGCAGAATTGGGTGAGGTCAAGAGCGTTGAGGACATTTTTTAGACTATTTACCACCGCGTCATTGGGTCGTTCCAATGGAGATTGAAATTACCAAAGAAAATTTGAGTGTTTTGCCGTCCGGAATTGGTTGAGATCGTGTCCATGAATTGTTGGGTGAAGATGAGGTTGTCCCCAGGAGAGTGGTATATGACCTGTAGAGAGCATACAGGTTTGCCCTCGCTGATGACATCGAGGCAGATGTATTCACAGGAGGTAAGAGAGGGGGAGGTGACTCTAGTAACTGAGAGGTTGCTCCTATAAATACGCGCGATTCCACCGCCTGTCTTGCCGGACCTGTCAAGTCTAATGATGTGGTAGTTGGGGGGAACTGGAATGTCCATGATAGGTGTAGAAGATTCAGTTAACCAGGTTTCAGTCACAATGGTTAGGTCAAGGTCCAGTGTTTTGATGAGATCAGCGATGTCGGAGGAGTGTCTAGGGGCCGATCTGCAGTTGAGTAGTGTGCACTTGAGTCTGGGGGTGAAAAGGGTGGTAGAGGGTTCTAGAGTGAGGGGGATTTGTTTAAGCTTATTAGGTACGGAGCCTCTGTTGTTTTGTGTGGAGTGCCTAAGGGGGTTTGAATGAATCGTGGGGATGGAAAGGTGTGTGGTGGCTATGTGGTTTTGGGGAACTGGGTCGTATGAGCGGAGGAGTGTGCGTATGTCGTGGTCAAAAAGAGGATTGATGGTGCGTCGGGACTGGTAGGTGGGATTGCGAGCGGGGATTGAGGTCCAGTATGGGGAGTTTTGAGTGAGAGGGTGAGTAGGATGGGTGGGGGACTTGTTATGCGGGGAATGGGTGGTGGGTAGGGGGTGTCTGGGGTGTATGAAGAGTAACTCTTTGAGGGTGTGAAGATCTTCTTTGCCTCGGAGGAGGGTGGACATAATCATGTCCAGCGTGGGATTGGGAAAGGTGTTGGGGATGGGCACTGAGGGTGAGTAAGTGTCTAGGGTACTGGAGTGGAGGGGGAGGGGTGTGGTGGTGTTAGTGCAGGGGTTGTTGGTATTACTGAGTGAGTTGGTGTTCGGAAGGGGAGGTAGGTTGGGGGGGAGGTGTGTGGTTGAAGTAGGGAGGAGGTTGGTGGTATAAGTGAGGGGGTTGGTGGTAGGAGGGGTAGGAAAGTTGGGGGAGGGGTGTGATTGGATTAGTAAGGGGGTTGGTGTTATTGGGCCGGGAGTAAGTGGTAGGAGGGGGAGGGAAGTTGAGGGATGAGTGTAGGCTAGGGGTGGCGGGGGTGCAGGTGAGGTAGTGGGGACTGAGAATGGGGGGAGATTGGGTGGGAGATGCCCCTGGTGTGTGTGTGTGTGTGTGTGTGTGTGTGTGTGACATTATTGTGCTGCCTTTCGTCCTGGGTATTGGTGGCTCTAAGGAGTATCATCAGCCACGGGCAGACTGCACATCCTAGATCACATGCCATCTCATTAACAATAGTTTCCGCCCTCCCGACACATGTTACACTAATCTAAATTGCACACTCTGCAAGGTTAAAACTACAAAATAAACACACATAAGTACACTTGCTGGCCAGGCAGGAACTGAACAACGCCTAAGTCCCCGGAATAATTATTCACACCCATATGCTGCCCTTGCGTACGCTAGCCCTGCCCACTTTGCGTACGTATAAATAGGATAACCACGACGCCACACGTTCCCCTTCTCCCACACTACCTCAAACAATATGCCGCATCCACCTCGCATAGCACAATGCGCAATAAAAAAAAAAGGGATCCATGAGGTGTACACCATCCTGGCAATCAACACGGGCTCTAAATTGTGAGCCCTACTGCCTGTCATCTACAAAAATGGATCCATGAGGTGTACCCTCTCCTGCAATCAACACTCCATCTGAATTGTGAGCACTGCGGCCCGTAGTGTTTGCTCACACAACAATGACAGCAGGTAAGCAGAGCGGCCTGGTTGCACAAGGCCTCCAATTGAGCGTGATGCAGCAAGAGGGATTGGGTGCTTCAAACTGGCTGCGCAGGTGCGAACAAATGATATTGCCTTGCTTAATGATGTGATCTCTGACCTCATTCAGTCTCATCTCTGTCTCATTTTAAAGACCAGCTGGACCGTACGGTAGGACTGAGCCAGCGGGCAGCGCTGCCCTACAGACACCTCTTCAATTCCCACGTTATAGTTAGTTGGACTCACTATAACTTGCGCGTGCAATGCACTGCTGATGACATCACATATTACATCACTCATGACGTGGTCAGTGACATCACTCATGACATCACTGATGACACCATCCTTGTGACAGAGAGACTGACCTCCTTTCACTGTAAAGTAACACTTGAAACAAATATTAAAAAATAGAAACTAACATTTTCAAAAAAGTGGAGATACCTATACCACTTACAACAACTAATTCAGTAATTCCACCATTTACATACACATCCACTCATTCACCAACAGTTCGATATAGTCAGTCATACATACACTCACTCATCATATGTAGTGAGACACCTATACATCCGTTAACACACCGACAGTCTTCCATAAGTTGCTCACACACATATTCACACATGCAAATAAAATATTGAACATCCATTTTTTTGCATATACAGCTATACACACACTACCACCTTACATCTAAGGAAACTTACACATACTTACTCTCTTAAACAATCACTTATAGAGAAACATACTTATTTAAACAAGAACTCTTTCAATGTCTGACTCTCACATATACTCACTTATATACACCAATACTCACATATACTAGATTAAAACATATGTAGTTACTGATAAAGACACTAGTAAGACAGTCATTAACTTACTAACACATACATATACACACTCACTCACCCATACAGTCCGGCACATATGCTGTTTTCAAAACACATACAAACAGTGAGTCAGTCATTGATGCATCTGTGTGCTAAGTAACACCCCCACCAAATCATACAGACATTTATACTGATACTATAAAAAACATCTAATAAGCCATAGAAACACACATGTAGCTACTCACCAATACATGCACCCACTTATACACAAAGTGAAACACTGATACAAACATTTAAATATTTAAACAATACTCGCTAATATATGTATTCACTATGATACACTTAATAAGCCAGTTAACCAATCATTTAAAAAAAAAACATCCATTAAGACACTTATTTAAACATTTATTCTTCCATTGACCTTAACATATACATATATAAAACATGTTTATTTTTCAGAAAGGCACACATTCACTGGATGGTGTCATCAGTGATGTCATGAGTGATGTCACTGACCATGTCATGAGTGATGTAATATGTGATGTCATCAGCAGTGCATTGCACACGCAAGTTATAGTGAGTCCAACTAACTATAACGTGGGAATTTCAATGGTTTTATGCCAGTAAAATTTCCAGGTAACTATAACTGGTGTGAAACCTATGTTTTTTTCAGTGAATATATATATATATATATATAATCACAAAAAAACATATGTTTCAGAGATGTTATAGTTAGGAATTAGCATTTAAAAAACCTTTGAAATTCACTGAAAAAACCATAAGTTTCATGATTGTTATAGTTAGCTGGACATTTCACTCGTACAAAACCATAGAAATTCCTCTGTTATAGTTAGTTGTGCTAACTATAGCTTGCGCGCCCACAATGCACTGCTGCTCATTTCACATATTACATCATTCATGACATGGTCAGTGACATCACTGATGACATCTCAAATGACATCACTGATGACATCACTGATGGCATCATCCACGTGACAATCTGATACACCTAATCACACACTAGTATAACCTTTGATCACTCAGAGTACTATATTTGAAAGCATTGACACACACATACCAGTTACTACGTACGTACTCACTGATTCCTAAGTCTACACACACAACTGTCCATTCACCCACAGAATCACTTATACATGCAGTCACTGATCAATGGTAATACTATCAAATGTACTCATACACCTATATAGACATTGACACATCAGCAGTCATCCTAGTCGGTTATGCAGTGATGCTACTAACTCATGAAAAGAATCAATCACACTTACATTTACTCACCTACACAGTTATACACACAGCACCTGATTTATACATGCACATAGTAAATCATAGTTACTATGGTAAAAAAAAACTATTGCAAGTATACACTCATTCATACAGTTACTCTCACAATCACTGACTCTTACGTATACTTTATTATATGTACACCAACTCTCATATACAATGCCTTTTATTTTTCTACTTTATTGGAGATGTACCCCTGACACATATATTCACTTATCAACACACAAATAAACACACTCAGACACCCAAACAAACCCTCCTAAACCCATATGCCTAGACAATCAGCCATCATACATCTATGCATACAGTTACAACTCCGACACCCAACCAGAGATACACTAAGTCTCCCTTACAAATACTCAGCCAATTAATTATTAACTAATATAAACACTCATGTAGTTAGTGACCAATTGATGCAGCAGGTTATACAACAACAGAGACAGTGATACTCACATTCACATAGTTTGGTTACTAACCCATATGTTTTGTGGGACACATTTAATTACTCCCTTAAACAGTCAGACAGCTAGTAAATCCTCCATTCCAGACATTTATATATCCACTCAATCTTCAATATAGATTGAAATTTAAATATCTATTATATATATATATATACCCCACAAAGCCACATTCACTGTATAATGTCATTTGAGATGTAACCAGTGATGTCACCAGTGATATCACTGACCATGTCATGAATGATGTAATATGTGACCTCATCAGCAGTGCATTGTGGCCACGCGAGTTATAGTTAGCACAACTAACTATAACAGAGGAATTTCTATGCTTTTGTACGAGTAAAATGTCCAGCTAACTATAACACTCATGAAACCTATGGTTTTTTCAGTGAATTTCAAAGGTCTTTTAAATGCAAATTCCTAACTATAACATCTCTGAAACGTAAGTTTTTTTCAGTGAATTTCAAAGGTTTTTTAAATGCAAATTCCTAACTATAACGTCTTAGAAACATATGGTTTTTTCAGTGAATTTCAAAGGTTTTTTAACCCCTCCCATGCTGGTGACGAACCTCAGCCATCACGCCCCGCGGTGGGCGTGTGCTGATGACGGCTGGGGTTCGTCACGGCCCCACCCTGTTCTTTTGTTTACCGCAGAGCCGTAAAATCGCGGCAGCGGTGAAAGGGTTAAGTGCTAATTTTTATGTGCAATAGTAGTTACACCTATTTTTTGTACTGAATTTCTACAGTTTTAACTGTTTATTTATAAATATTTTATTTATTAAACATCAACATATATTTTTATGAAAATTGCAAAAAAATTACAATAAATTTAAAACTGAAATATTGTTAAATATTTGGTTTATTTTTAATTTAAATATATTTATAAAATTATCTTTTAATTTTTGTTTTCAAATTCTTTTTTTGGGGAAATGTGCACCCAAAGCGTACCTACCGTAGCGGGTCCGCATATTCTAGCTGCCATCTTGGAAAAGTTGTGAAGGATCCGCGTATGGTGAGCGACGAGTGCGTGTTTTTTTTTCAGTTACGTCATATACGTACAATGTTTTGTGGTGTGTGCGACCGGTATGGGACCGGTCTGCGACTCCTGCTCCCGCGCATTCGCGACAAATTCAGAACTACCTTATCTGGTTTAAAAAACAAACTATATAAATTACATGGTAATGTCTGAAAGTTTTGTTGAATGTATGTGTAGAGCATGATTGACTGAAAGAATGATTTAGTACTGTATGGTGAATTTATAGGGGCAGATCTATGATTAAGTGCTGCAGCGTGACACTGCAAGGTCTTTAGCTGCACCGCACTGCAACACTTCTGAAGCACAGGGACGTGACATATTTACATGAATATTTCACAATTCTGTACTCCTTCTGCACTGGTACACAAGCTGCAGCCATGCAGTGACGCAGGCACCCTTGCACCATGGTGCAAGGATATCTGTGTCGTGGGGAGATTGTTTTTGTGCAGGAAGGGACTACTTCCTGCACAAAAACAATCACTAAAGGCATTGATCTCCTTCAATGTGCGCTGTGGAATGCAGCATGCATTCACGCGTATCTACAGATTTACAGAACAATTACAGATCATTGGCTGAGTTAATTTTGCGCAACACCAACTTCCTCAGTACTTTTCCAAAATCAGTGGCTCAAGGGAACCAGGGAAAAACGGCCACCATTGTCCCCAAAATTCTTTGTAAGAACAGAGAATGCAATAGAATAGATGTTGTCCCCGAGCACAAATCAACAATTGACAGTGTTTTCAGAGAAAAAAGAAGAACCAAATCACATCTACAGATTGACACTTTCTCGTAAGTCTTGAGATGTTATTCCATGGGTGTTGTGTGGGAACTGACACAGCAGCACCCATGGAACGCCCCGTCAATGCAAAGTGCTGCATTTGAATGGGTCGTGTTTTCAAGGAGAGGAAAAGCCACTTAGGGTGGCTTTTCCTCTCCTTGTAAATATGGAGGAGTCCCCAGCGCCATCACTACGTTACACCAAAAGTGACGTACTGGTGGCTCGGGTGGCTTGTAAATCTGCTTAGGTATTGCCAGAGTGATACAATAAGAACATAGTGCTGGATGGCTGATTGACGAACTGCATGAGACTGACAGGAGGTATCTTAGGCTGCATGAGTACTACTTCAGTATTTAGTGGAGTATACCAATAGTATGTATCTGCTTAGAGGTTTGTAGGGATTGTGCACAGAATATTGTACGTGTACTTGTGTTGGTACCTAGGTCATTCTATAAGAACATCACAAGCAACTAGAATGAATACAGTGCTGCAAACAAAGTGCTCAGTTAATTTATAAATGCTTAGGTATTGTCTCAATACCGGAGTCATTCTGCAAGCGCATAGACCATGACTGGGTTCCTAGAGTGTTAGTAGTTGACAGCACGATACGTTTATAAGCACTTATGTTTCAGCAGAATGATTAGATAAGGACATGATTCTGTCAGGATGATTGTAGGAGTGGACACAGACTCACAGTGTGATTCCGGACAAGCATGACTATTACCTGGACTTTTGCAGGAGTGACTCAGTAGTCTGCAAGGGGTTAAGGGATCGCACACATTGTGCACATTTCACGGTACCACTGCTTGTCTCAATGCCTGAGTCATTCTGCAAGTGCATAGACAGTGAATGGGTTTTTAGAGGGCTAGTAGTTGACAGCACAATAAGTTTATAAGCGCTTATGTTTCAGCACAGTGATTAGATAAGAACATGCTTCTGTCGGGATGAGTGTAGGAGTGGACACAGACTCAGTGTGATTCCAGACAAGCATGACTATTCCCTGGACTTTTGCAGGACTGACTCAGTAGTCTGCAAGATCTTAAGGGACCGCATACATTGTGCACATTTAACTGTACCACTGCTTGTCTAAATGCTTGAGTCATTCTGCAAGTGCATAGACAGTGACTGGGTTCCTAGAGTGCTAGTAGTTGACAGCAGGATACGTTTATAAGCACTTACGTTTCAGTAGAGTGATTAGATAAGGACATGCTTCTGTCAGGATGCATTAGAGCCATGAAACAAGTCAGCAGAGCTGCTTTAGAGCCAGAGAACCAGGTCAGCAGAGCCGTTATAGAGCCAGAGACCCAGGTCAGCAGAGCTGCTGTAGAGCCATAGAACCAGGTTAGCAGAGCTGCTTTAGAGGCATAGAACCAGGTCAGCAGAGATGCTGTAAAGCCAGAGAAGCCAGGTCAGCAGAACTGCTTTAGAGCCGAAGAATCATGTCAGCAGAGCTGTTGTAGAGCCAGAGAACCAGGTCGGCAGAGCTGCTCTAGAGCCTAAGAAACAGGTCAGCAGAGCTGCTCTAGAACCAGAGACCCAGGTCAGCAGAGCTGCTCTAGAGGCCGAGAACCAGGTCAGTAGAGCTGTTGTAGAGCCAGAGAAACCAGGTCAGCAGAACTGCTTTAGAGGGAGAGAACCAGGTCAGCAGAACTGCTTTAGAGCCAGAGAACCAGGTCAGCAGAGCTCTTTAGAGGGAGAGAACCAGGTCAGCAGAGCTGTTTTAGATCCATAGAACCAGGTCCGCAGAGCTGCTTTAGAGCCAGAGAACCAGGGCAGCAGAGTTGTTGTAGAGGCAGAGAACCAGGTCAGCAGAGCTGCTCTAGAGCCTAAGAACTAGGTCAGCAGAGCTGCTGTATAGCCAGAGAACCAGGTCCGCAGGGCTGCTGTAGAGCCAGAGAAACCAGGTCAGCAGAGGTGCTTTAGAGGGAGAGAACCAGGTCAGCACAGCTGCTTTAGAGCCAGAGAACCAGGCCTGCAAAGCTGCTCTAGAGCCAGAGAACCAGGTCAGCAGAGTTGCTTTAGAGCCAGAGCACCAGGTCAGCAGAGCTGCTCTAGAGCCAGATAACCACGTCAGTAGAGCTTCTTTAGAGCCAGAGAACCAGGTCAGCAGAGCTGCTTTAGAGCCAGAGACCCATGTCAGCAGAGCTGCTCTAGAGCCAGAGAACCAGGTCAGCGGAGCTGCTCTAGAGCCAGAGAACCAGGTCAGCAGACCTGCAGTAGAGCCAGAGAAACCAGGTCAGCAGAGCTGCTTTAGAGGGAGAGAAACAGGTCAGCAGAGCTGCTTTAGAGCCAGAGAACCAGGTCAGCAGAACTGCTCTTGCTGACACTGACTGATTGACACTGATTGACTGACAATGATTGACTGACTGACACTGATTGACTGACACTGACTGACTGGCACTGCATGACTGACTGACAATGACTGACACTGACTGACTACTCTCTACTACTCTACTACTCTCTCTCTACTACTCACTCTCTACTACTCTCTACTAGTCACTCTCTACCACTCTACTACTCTCTACTACTCACTCTCTACTACTCACTCTCTACTACTCTCTCTCTACTACTCACTCTACTACTCTCTCTCTACTAGTCACTCTCTACCACTCACTCTCTACTACTCACTCTCTACTACTCACTCTCTACTACTCTCTCTCTACTACTCACTCTCTACTACTCACTCTCTACTACTCGCTCTCTACTACCCACTCTCTACTTCTCTACTATTCTCTACTACTCTCTCTACTACTAACTCTACTACTCTCTACCACGCACTCTCTACTACCCACTCTTTACTACTCTCTGCTACTCACTCTATACTACTCACTCTACTACTTTACTACTCACTCTCTGATACTCTACTACTCACTCTCTGCTACTCTCTACTACTCACTCTACTACTATCTCTACTACTCTCTACTACTCACTCTCTACTACTCTCTACTACTCACTCTCTACTACTCTCTCTACTACTCACGCTCTACTAACTATACTACTCTATCTCTACTACTACTCTACTACTCTCTCTCTACTACTCACTCTCTACTACTCTACTACTCTCTCTCTACTACTCTCTACTACTCTCTACTACTCCCGCTCTACTACTCACTCTACTACTCACTCTACTACTCACTCTTGACTACTCACTCTACTACTCACTCTACTACTCACTTTCTACTACTCTACTACTCACTCTACTACTCACTCTCTACTACTCTCTCTGCTGCTCACTCTCTACTACTCTACTACTCACTCTACTATTCTCTACTACTCACTCTACTACTCTCTACTACTCACTCTCTACTACTCACTCTCTACTACTCACTCTACTACTCACTCTACTACTCACTCTCTGCTACTCTCTCTACTACTCTTTAGTACTAACTCTCTACTATCTATTACTCACTCTCTACCAGAGCTGGCCATTGGTTTGAAAATTTTGCGTAGATTCGTCAACCGGCGCCAAAGTTATTTCAAATAAAATGTTGCGGATTTCCTATGGAAAATAACTCCTAACTATAACTACCTACTGGCAACCGCCAGTAGGTAATATATATATATTTATGCTTTAACTGAAACGTTCACCTAACTATAAGCCTGAACAGACAGTGACTTTCACTCTGCATTCAAGTGCTACCTGAACTTTTTAAATCACTTACATCAATCAGATAAGTGACATGATCCTTGGGACGCCTCCTTTATAGTCTTAGTGTAGACTGATATAATACCAAATTATATCCAAATATGAATACACAAAGTGAAACATCCTGCTGTGCACTACCGCAATCTATCACCCATTTTAAGTAGCCCCTGGTGGTCCTTTGTAATAGTGATCCTCTTGGTTACAGCCTGGCATCTGAGGAACTAATCTCAATTGCCAGATTTTTCGTGGAGGTAGTATTTCTCTGCTTATTATGTAGAGCAACTCATGGATCACTAATCATTAGTAGGGCACTTTTGATCCTTATCACAGCTCCTGGTCTATTTTTCATTTATTGTTTATGAGCATTCAGCAACCATTTTGGCTGTCTCATATTTCTGGATTTTGATGATTCCCAGCCTTTACAGAACTAGTTATTGGCACTATAGGAAAAACGTTATCCAAAAGCCAGAGAGATGACCTACCATACAGTCAGTTAATTTGCATATGGAGAAACTGAAAGTGGAGGAGTGACTGTTTCAGTGAGATGTATGTACATCCCAAGTAATAAACTCCTGGCAAGTGGTTACTCCAGGATATTGGTTAAAAGAGCATGGTCCTGCCCAAGAGAACATTTACTGATAACAGAACAGAGGACCTGATTTAGAGTTTGGCGGACAGAGTAGTCCATCACAAACAAGAGAGTGCCTTTTCCAACAAACCCTTGGTCAACCCTCTCAATTAGGAGTCGGCAGACCCATCTGCCCTCTTTAGAGCAGACAGTCCAATGTTCTTTTTTCTGTCATTAACTGCCCGATATGGGGACCATTAACATTTTGCTTTTCATAAACAATCCCCTGCTTTGTGAGTCTGTAGCAGATACAATTGCCCTCACTTATGATTGTAATAGAGACTCCCATTTCCATTTATTATATGGTTGTTTAGCCTCAAAATGCCTGTCCTAAAGATAACCAATAGACAATAAATGGTTAACACGCCCTTGACATCACCAGCAGTTAAACCAGCTAATTATAGTCTATATTATGCTTAGTGGACGTTTATAGTTAAGTGTGTAAAACCATGTTTTCTTGCTGTACTGGTCTCTTGCTTTCTTTGAGCATGCACTTATTTTCCCATATTTTAACCCATGAGCACTGAACATCTTTTGCACAGAACGTCATAAAGCAAATAAGACGTACCTATACATATAAAATATGCTTGACTAGTTAACACGTGTGTAGTTGATTGTTTTTCAAGTCCTCACATGTACAATATATATATATATATATATATATATATTTTTTAGCTGTAATGCAATGTTTCTACCACAGGGTTGATTAATTCTAATGGGCATTCCTGGAAAGAACAGAGGAGATTTGCTTTATCAGCCTTAAGGAACTTTGGAATGGGTAAAAAGAGCCTGGAACAACGAATCAATGAGGAGATCAGATACCTAAGTGAAGTAATAGAAGAACAGAAAGGTGAGTATACACATGAATGGAACACTTGGGTTACTAAACCGTATAATCTTAAGTTGCATTACTTAGTTTTCCAACTTTTCATTCCACTTTAATTGCTATTTGCCATGCGCATCTACCAGGATTCCTCTCTATAGATATTACAGAGCTTGGCCAGAGGATTAACGTTCCAGTTACTTGTGAGAAGGTGATTGGGTGTGGTAAAATTGCACCCAGAAAGTTTAAATTGCGGATTTTACTCTGCGATGCAAACACAACGCGGTCATTACAACGGCTGCGTTGACACAATGCACTACCTTTACAACGCAAGTCGTTACAATGACTTGCGCTTGATGGCGCTCTAGGATAAGGAATAGTATGATTTACTATTCCAACACTTTCCCTAGTGTTGCACACACTGGAGTTGGAATAGTAAATCTTACTATTCCTAAGTCCAGCGTGCCATCTAGCGCAAGTCGTTGTAACGACTTGCGTTGGAAAGGTAGTGCACTGTAACAACGCAGTCATTGTAACAACCGCGTTGTGTTTGCATCGCAGAGTAAAACCCGCGATGTAAAGAGCTCTATTCGGATCGTGAGTAAATGGAAATACCAGGTTTTTCTTCACACAAATTTCCTCACACATGCACAGAAATACCACGTAGACAGAAAATGACATAAAATAATAGGAAATATGTCATTCCTGATGTCAAATGTATTCAGTTGTGCAAGAAATAGGCCTTTTTAATTGCCTCATCGACCCTTTGAGAAGTACTCAGGGTTTTTATTGAAGGGGTTTAGAGCCCATTTCAGGAAATAACCACAGGATTTGTCAGGTTAACCCAGAAATATAAATGATTGAACCTGCATTTAACCTTCTGATAGCTTGGCACAAACCAGTTAGACTTAACTTAGAGGCAATGTTTAAAATGTTTTTGCAACACTATCAGTAGTAAAGTAGAAACACAGCACAAGAACAATCCCAAACCAGTCTAGAAACATAGAGAATATTTTAATAAATAAAATGAAACCCAAACAACAAAAATGCAATAACTAGAACTGGAAGTATGAATTTTAAAACTTTGAATTAAAAATAGCACCAGAAAAGCCCTAAGTTCCAGGTGCGGTTTTCTGGTTGTGCTAGACCGGGTCAATTCAAAATTTAAGGGTGATCATGATGGAGCGTGGGTCGGATACAGGGACCAGGTTTGCCCAGGGTGAAAGTTTAAAACATTGTGGGAGAAAAGCCCTTGTCGACAGGCTTGTCGGTGGGCCAGGCGAGAGGTTGGATCCGAAGAGGGGTTCATCAACGGTGGACAGCTGCAGAACAGGATCTCTGTGGGGCATCAGCTGAGGGTTTTCTAAATGGCAGGAAAGGTTCACGCAGGCGAAGTCTTCAGTTTGGGCCTAGGAAAGTGCCGCTGACAGTGGGTTGTTAGTCGATATTGGTCGCTGTAAAATCCTCTATGTTCATACTTAAAAACTTCTGTGCAGGTATTTATTCAGGAAAACCGAATCCCTTTCTAGTTTTCATTTTAAAAGTATGTATTTTGAATGATGCAACAATGTATGCACAAAACAGATGCCTCCTATGATCTTTCAAGCGCAATTTCAGTACTGTATGCTGGCATAATCAAGGTTCTGAGCTGGGATGGTGCAGTGAGCTAAATAGCGGTGATGGATCAAGCCCTGATCTTTGGACTGGGTAAGAGTGGTCTGCTTAATTCAGACACTCTGTTCATCACCACCCCCCTTTTTTGAATCGTTTTTGGCCACTATAGGTGTGGCAGGGTATACTCAGACATGAGTCCCTTGCTCACTGCACCATCAGGATTCAAGCAAGCCGGGCCGACGACGGCTGAAATGCCAGAAACCGGTCCCCGGAAGCTTGTCTCCTTTCCGGTGAAGAATTGGCTTGGTAGTTTGGTCTGCCCTGTTCCCATGATGCACTGGGCCAGGGACAGACTAATTTGCATATAGCCAGGTTCTGAGCTGGGATGGTGCAGTGAGCTAAATAACGGTGATGGATCAAGCCCTGATCTTTGGACTGGGTAAGAGTGGTCTGCTTAATTCAGACACTCTGTTCATCACCACCCCCTTTTTTGAATCGGCATAATCCCACCTGAGCAAGATTTTCCAGTTTGGGTCCCAAGAACGTAAACTCTATTTTTTATTTTTTGTGTTTTCTATCTGGCAAAGACATGTCCACCAGCTTAAAAGTAGAACATAATCCATAGTATCAGGATGTAAACAGGATCAGGGATAACATGACTTACAGTAACCTTCCAGTCTCGCACATAAGACTTCGCAACGTCCCTCTGGTTCATAAAATGACGCCCAATGAGTCTAGAGTTTTTTATAATACATTTTTTTATTGAGTTGCATTTATTATACAAACAGAAAAGATACAAGGAAAGCCAAAAGAAAAAAAAGGTAATAAACCTTCTCCACCCATCACCGTACAACATGACAATCATTATGGTAATAATCGACAATCAAACCAGAGAGTCAAAGCACCTATTAATTCAGTCTACAAATCACTTTCTGTTTCAGAGTTCTCTACGCATACATTTCTTCATCCACTGTGGCATTCACAGGCCCAATTGAATACATTAAAGTGCCTCAATGCAGGGACCATATTTGGTAATATTTTTGTGAACACACTCTGGCAGTATATATAGGTTTTACCATGCACATGCATTGGTCATGTCCCCTCCTCCATATCTCCGCTGAGGTAGAGTCTGCCTTCTTTCTGGTGAGCAGAGTCTCTTTTTGCCACTAGTATACCCAACCACAATAAACCCATCTTTTGTCTCTGTGTGTCTAGATCTGTGTTTATATGTAAAATGGTGAGTTTGGGGTCTGCTTGTAAGTTCCAGCCCAACAGGACAGGACTTCCTCCAGATAGGGGCTGATTACACTCCATCCCATATCTGTGCAGTAGGCTCCAACATGAGAGGTACATCAGGGAGTCCACTGCACCAATCATTCATAGTTTGTGCTGTGTAAGGTATATTCTATTCAAGTAGTTAAGTTGGATTAGTTGGTACTTCAACACAATGCCCGATTCCTGCAAGAACACCCGAGCTTTCCTCCAGTTCTTATCAGAAAGAGGGCCCAAATCCTGTTCACAATCCTGACACAGTGTGTGAAAAGAGTTGGCAGGGTTGATTACTAGAGACCGAAACACTTGGGTAATCCTACGGACTCTAATTCTTCTGACAGTAGTTTCATTTGGAGGAGCCTAAACACAGGGAGGTCTTCCAATCCTGAGATGTAGGAGTTAATTGCATGTCGTAATCGCAAGAAGCAGAAGAATTGGCTTCTGAGAAAATTATAATGTTCTTGAAAGGACTTTAACACAGTTTCCGGCATAAACCTGTACTGGTCCAGCTGGATTAAGGAAAATATTACTTTTGAAAGTCAGTTTGCAAGGGCCTTCTTAGCTATATTGTCTTTGACATTTAAGAGTGAGAGTGGGTGGTAGGACGAGCAGAGGTTTGGGTGTAATCCTGTTTGTGAATAATCACTATCTCATCCAAACACAAGACCGGTGGTAATTGGCCTATCTCTAATGATTATTCATCAAGTCACCAAGTGAATCTAAGACTTTGGGGGTGTAGATCTTACAGAACTCTGCTGGAAGTCCATGAGGGCTTGGCTTTTTTCCAGACTGCTACTGGTGCTGAGCCTCCGACAGCTCTGCAATACTAAGATCACCTTCCAAGAGTCCTTTCTCTGCTTCTGTCAATCTCTGTAGCAGGAGGATGAGCAGAAAATCGTTTACATGTCACAGGCAGCCTTTTATTTTGTGAATATAATTTAGCATAATAATATGCGAATCATCGACACTACTCTGTGTCCCCCTTGATTATTGAGCAAAACACACAAGATGATGGACGGAATGTTGCACAATGGCAAAACATTCACCCTCAGTCACAGATCCGGGTTTAATCCATCGTTATACATGGCCATATCAGTCTTGACCCTGTGCCTCATGGGAACAGTCCAGCCCGAACTGCCAAGCCATGTCTTTCCTGGACCGGAATCAAGCATCTTAGGACCGGTTTCTGGCTATCAGACGTCTTCAGCCAGGATAACTTGACTCCAGTGGCTTAGTGAGCACAGGACCCATGTCTGGGCATCCCCTTCCCACATAGGGTGAACAGCAAAACACACAAGATGATGGACGCATTATTGCACAATGGCAAGACATTCACCCCCAGTCACAGATCTGGGTTTAATCCATCGTTATTTTGCTCCCCAAGCCACCCCAGTTCAGACAGGGCAATATGCAAATCAGTCTTGACCCTGTATCTCATGGGAATAGTCCAGCCCGAACTGCCAAGCCATGTCTTCCATGGACCGGAATCAAGTATCCTAGGACCGGTTTCTGGCTATCAGCTGTCTTCAGCCAGGATAGTTTGACTCCAGTGGCTTAGTGAGCATAGGACCCATGTCTGGGCATCCCCTTCCCACACAGGGTGAACAGCAAAACACACAAGTTGATGGACGGAATATTGCACAATGGCAAAACATTCACCACCAGTCACAGATCTGGATTTAATCCATCGTTATTTTGCTCACCAAGCCACCCCAGATCAGATTATTGAGCCATCATCTTTGGTAAGATATGTAATTTATTTATAGAGTTATACATTTTGACACAAGCGATGGAGAGTTTTACTGGCCTTGTGACACCATTGATAAAAATAACTGGGCATCGCGAGCCAAGTTCTTTGTGCGTTATCCGCCAATACCTAGCTCCACAGTAGAGTGATCCGATTAGTGAATGCCAAAATCAGCACTTCTGCAACCCTGTGTATCTCTGAATCAGGTAAGAAAAATGTAGTCTAGATAGCAAAATGTTTTATGGACTCCCACATAAAATGGAAAACCGTGTTCTTGTGGCTGAATAGTGCACCATACATCCGATAAGCCTAGTGTAACCATGATTTTTTAAATTAAAGTATATTTCATAGAGATCGTCCCTCTCCCCCATCTGTAACAAGACCTGTCAACTTCCCAGTGCCAATAACCCCCAAAACCACTGGACCCTTCGGTTAATAATCTAACAATCGGTTCACAATCTCCAAGAAGACAGATGTTAGTGGCTGTGGTGTGTATATGTTAATTAAGGACAGTGATTCCCATTTAAAAGGCTCATAGTCGCTATATATCTGTCTAAATTATCATAGCAAACCTGCGTGGCATTGAAGCACACAAGAACCACTGACACCAGGTTTGTGTGAAAAGGTCACTTTAATGAAACCGGTGCACTTTGTAAACAACAACCTGGGCCTTTGCCTTAAAAAGCTACGTACCTCCCTATACAAAGTTGTTCACCTTTGGTAAGCAACGCCCATCTCTAAATGTCCCCCCCATTAAAAACGTCATTCTGTCACTGTGTACTTGCTCCAGAGCTGATCAACTGCATCTGATACCTTAAAACTCCCCTCCTTCTTTTCTACAACTATTAACCTCTAACTAAACTTCCTACATGACCTTTTAACTTCCTGGCTCTTCCAGGCGTAAACTTGACTACCTGTTTGTTGCCTTTCAGCCTGAATTGCCTCTGTCAACAACAATAAGCTTCGTAAACCATGGCAACGTCTCACCAATGACCTCTGCACGTGCTTCAAAGCGGCAATCATACATAGTTAACCCCCCTTGCACACCTTTTCCACAGTTTGCCAAATAAGGGCTGGGAAGTGTAAGGAGAAACGCCCCTCCCAAACCCCTAACTAAAAGAGACAGGTGGGTGGGCCAAAACAGAATATTACAGATACCAGCCACATTGTCACCTAGACAAAATGGTAGTTGGTCACCTCAAAATGCCCGGCTCTATACCCCTTCGCCTACATACCTAGCCTAAAAAACGCCCAAGAACCTGGGCAGTCGACCAATTGCTCCACTTCCCCAAAAAACAAGGCGCAGTCCTCCCTATGGTGGGCTGCCCCCCATATACCTATTAGACCACCGGTTTAGCACAAATATTCCAGAAACTCCTGAGAAGATATGTGCATGAAATGTATTGTGAATGTCCATGTATAATGTTGTCCATGTATAACGTCTGTTTTTCTTGTACTTTACTGCATCTCAGACTACAAGGAGAAGAGGTCTTACCAGCCAGGCAGGAGACGTTAACCCCCTTTTTACTCCATCAGAACAAAGTCACAAGTCGACATCTTATGATACAATTCCATCGGATGTCACCCAGTTCCAATTAAATTAATAAATCACAAAAAATAACAACATGCTTTTCTTTATTATTGACATTGTGAAGAGTTACCTATATTTTGACCACCATATTTTTGTATTTCATGTAGGTCAGCCGTTTGACCCTCACTTTCATATCAACAGCAGTGTTTCAAATGTTATCTGTGCCATCAGTTTCGGTAATCGATTTGACTATCAGGACCCAGAGTTCCAGAGTTTACTTCGTTTATTAGATGAGGTTTTAAAGCTGGAAATTAGAGTTTCATCCCAGGTAAGATGCTGTCATATTAGCTTGTGTATGTATTCATTGTAACACCTTTTTATTGTGCATCATCCTGATGAATAGAGTTTGCATGTGTTTTTTAGGAAACATGGCTACAATACTGTAGAAGTTATTTACCTGAAGGGTGTCTTTAAACAAATTCTTTTATGGGAAGCTATGAATTGAGCAGAAGTAGTGCTAAAGCAGTATATATTATGATCCAGGGATTCCAAACAGCCTGATGATTCCTCACAATTGTGAATTATCATTACTACTGAAGAGGCAGCAGCATTAAAAGGTCATACTTGACCCCAAATTTTGGTGAGCAGTTTAGATTTTAGTGGCTGAGTTCTCATTCCAGATTTGGCACTTGAACAAAACAAATCAGGTGATTCTTTAAAAATCATGAAGTCTGCTTCCGTTTGTACAGCACTGATTGAACAGTGCACACTACCAGATTCATATTCCGATGACATCCTGGTTTATATATTGCAGTATCTAACAACAAGAGAGAAAGGGATTGAGATCACTCTTAGTCCCCTAATGAATACTGTTCAACAACAAAAGAGTGACTTATGGTGCAAAGGAAAAGTGAAAACTGCAACCAAAAAGTGTGTGTGTGTGGGATTGGGGGGGGCGTGAATATGTGATGGGAAAAAACCTCCAGTTTTGTAAAAGAACCCTCAGTCACCAATCTAGTTGGTGACATGCTTCATCATTGGGTTCCCACCAGGGAGACCAAATGTCTCTCCGGTGTGCTACAACGCCTGAATTACAGCGGAGCTGGTTTTATCGTGTGCTTGTGAAAGATGGCAAACTGCTCCCAAAAGTAATATTAATGAAAGAACAGAATGCGATCGTTAAAATCAAGTGTAGTGGATACGTGTTGTTATAAAATTGAACCAACTGTATCCTCCATTAATTGTGAAAAAAGGTCGACATGTTTCTGCTAGAGATTGCTTAAATAAGGATAGCTTTCATCAGGACCAAGAAAATAACCCCCCAGCGGTATACGAACGCTAAGGCGCAACCTGACCTGGGGGGTGTGTGTGTATTGTGTTTGGTAAAAACTCACGATTTTTACCCCTAGGTGCTCCTGGAATTTCCAAAGGTCCTAAATGTGAGGTTTGAGATACCTTTACCCCATGGGATCTGTGGCGGGGGTTATACTCGCCGTACACAATTTTAGTTTACGGTGAAACCCTCCTGTGACTTACTGCTTGTCTGTCCGTGGCCCGAACAAATGTTGATGTGTACATGGAGTAGAAGTTAAGTCATCGGACAGTTGGTGGGAGAATGAAGCTCTGACAAAGACCTACCTGTTGTTGGGAAGGGGTAACTGGTCCTAAAAGAGTTGTGGTATGTCCAGACCTACCTATAGATTGTTTGGTGGGCATGAATTGGAAAATTCAGCCTGAGTTGAAGTAGAGCTCAGGACTCATGCAGAAATAATTTCTGCCAATGTCTTTGCTATCACCAGGGCTCAGGTCAAACAGCTCAGTTTTGAAGGAGCACTGGATCCTGGAAAAAAGGACCAGGTGCCTCCTAAGAGAAGGGACAGGAAGGGTAAGGATTTGCCCTCCTCTCAAACTCCCTGTGAGATCAACCTCCTGAGATGATCTCAGTCCCTGTGAAGGAACTGTCCCAGAGGAACTTGGGCCTGACCAGGCAGAGTTCTTGGGGAAAGGGGGCCCTTCCAGGGTAGACTTGAGTGTGGAGCAGCAGACCTGCCCTTGTCTTTAATCCCTCAGACAACAGGCTGCTGCTGAGGAAGCGGGAATATTAGTGGGTCCCGTAGGATCTATCGCGAAGGACTCCTGTAATCTGAAGGTAGATACCCCAAACCAGGTGCCACCAGGAGGTTAATAACAGTACCAGAATTTCAAATGGTTTCTTCTATCCCTAGCACATGATATTCCTTTTGCAGTACACTTAGAGCAAAGTAAGACTTGGGACAGGCTTGTCCTTTTTTTTCCCACAGGCACCATATGTTTGAAGACACCAAGTAGCTTTGTCACTCTTGTGTCACTTGCCAAGCCACTGGTAAGTCAGGTTGCACTATTAAGGCCCCTTAATTCCACTTCCAATGGTTGGGGTTCCCTTTGAGAGGGTAGGGTGTGGCATTGTTGGTCCCTTGAATCCTCCAACTGCATCTGGGCACAGTTATATTAGTGTTGGTGGACCATGTAATAGGTACCCAGAAGCCATTCCCCTTAAAACCACTACAGCGCTTGCAGTGGTCAGGGCCCTCCTGGAAACCTTTTCTAGGTTGGGCTTCCTTAAGGAGGTCTTAACTGACAGAGGTACCAACATCATGTCAAGTTACATCACTGCAATGTGGAGTGAACTACAAGTTTAATACACTCTACCATCCACATTGCAATGGTCTTGCTGAAAGGTTTAACAAGACCCTCAAGGGTATGATCATGGGACGCCCAGAAAAGCTCAAGTGAAAATGGGATGTCTTACTGCCCTGCCTTCTCTTCGCCTACACAGAGGTTCCTCAGAAGGGGGAGGGCTATAGCCCATTTGAACGTCTATTTGGACATCCAGTTAGGGGTCCATTGTGTACAGTTAAGGAGGGCTGGGAGCAACCTTTCAAACCTCCCAAACAGGATATTGTGGACTGGCCTTGGCCTGTGTTCACGTATGGCTGAGTACATGAAGAAGGCCAACAAAACCTGGAGGCCAGCCAAGAACTTGGAAAAGCTTGTAATGACCAAAAGGCTGTCTTGCCTGTTTACCAGCCAGGCTATAAATAGGGGGGTTATACCCAGACAGAGTTACAGGGACCTGGGTTATCAAATGCAGTATGGGAAGGGGTCCCAGTAAGCATGAAATAATAAACAACAAAAAATGTGTGAACAATCAAACAGACAAATCTTAAAGACACATTGTTTTATTCACAATGTGCCGATATCTTGCATATACTTCACTATTTCACATACATTAGTCAGTGACTTTTTTACAGTGCCCCAAAAATTTGGGAGAAAGGGGGAGGGGGTGTGGTATGTGTGGGTAATGAGTGAAGGAAAAGGGTTTTAGGTGACAGTAAAATCGACGAATAAGACAGATTCAACAGAGTTACATATTCATGTACACAAAAACCGGACCAATAGGTTCATATGTATTGTTTTACAAAAGTCATACTCCAAATGTACAGCAAATGAGAACAATAGGGTGTGGAGTTGACAGCAGAGAACAATATGTTGTCGACGTTTCGACCCTCGTACTCGCAGATATGAGTATTAATCTTGCCGTGGGGTCTTCCTCAGGACTGGGGAGTTGGGGACACGTGACCTATTTAGTGTACAAATATACATGTGTTATCATAAAGGGACAGAAATTCACCCTCAATTACTCAAAATTAGCAAGGCACATCAGCCATTTCATGAGAATGACTGAAAGTTAACAGAGAGTTTCCCGCCAGGTGGGATAGACATAATGCAAAAGCTGTGTCGCCAAAAGCGCTACTAGTGCAAACAATTAATGTTTTATTAATTGATCCTAAATCGTGGTGGAGAAAAGGAGCAGTCTGAAAATAGGTCCAACCACACAGGGGCAGACCAACCGCGAGAAACTCAAGGCTACTAGTGAATTAAGCACACCTACTAAAAAGTACGGACTGATTATACAGGTCAGGCGTTTCAAAAAAACTCACATGTCAAATTGGTCACTATTAAATACTGTGGGTAAATTGGGTCAAACTAAGAGAAGTTGAGACTTAGCACAAAAGTGGTGTGAACCGGACCCGTTACGTGGAAGGTTAGTATAAAGAATGAATCTGTAATTAAAATGTACAGTTCTTATACTTCTGACAGTACTTAGTGTATTAAATACGAGACTGGCCACATAATAGAGAACTCACCGAGATCTCACTCGGAAGCGCCGTGTATATTGATAGTCAAGGGTCCGAAAGGGCGTCAGTGGGGCGGTTGCTCTAAATAAATGAAGAGCGAGATCAAACATTAGAAACTGATTGCAAATCTGGACGGGTTAGAGCCATGCGCGGAGAGGCAAGGGATGGACTTACCCGGCAGCCGTAATTCGTCAACATTCGGCGTGGGGTAGCAATCACTCGCGCTGTGGCATTGTGTCGGTTGAAGGGCTGAGTCAGGGGAAGAAGAGGTTAAAAGGCGTTAGACGTCAGGTGGTGGGGAGCGGGCTCGGAGCATGCACTCCGGATCAGACGGGTGCTGGTGCTTACCGTTCATGGACTGAATCCGAAGCCTATCACTGCTCGCAGATGCAATGGCGAAGCAGAGTTCCGCTTACTGGGGTGTTACCTAGGCAACAGGTCACGTGATTCAGTAACACGATGAAAAGACTAAATGAGTCACTGGATAGCGTGTGGTCAAGTATTTACTAAAATTACGCATTAAGTGTAGAAACTGCTAAGGATTGCGTTTGGAGCAGTCACATATGAGTACACATGGTTAATGCAGCTAGGCCAATAAGAGTGCCAGGAAATACGTGTGGGTGCCGTTTGATGCAATAACGGAGCCAATTCAGGCAGATTGTCAATATCAGTTAAAGGGACAGCGCACCTCCCACTGTCAAGGGATTATAATTACGGAGCCAATAGAAACAGATTGGTAATTGACATTAGAAGGGACAGACCACCTCCCACTGCCAAGGGAATACACCGGCTCAGGAATGACTGTAGTCACCCAAAGATAATCACATCTCACGTTACACCTAGGCTGTTATGTGGACATACAAAAGTAGGTACTATCTTCAAAAAAACACCGTGACAGTATCATAGCTCAGACATCCCTAAAGTTGACATAGTGCTCCAATCAATGGCGTACCTCACACAAGCGGGTATAGGCCACTTTCGCTCATATCGCGACAGGATAAACCTCTACAACGATAGTAATGTTTGAAGTGACAAGGTCGATTACGCAGTAATTGCTTAGTTATAGGATGACAAGAAATCAAACTTACTGCAACATTGTGATTATGGCGTACCTCGCACACGCGGGTAAAGGCCATATACACTCTGTTGCTGATATTAATGCAACATTATAATACTGGCGTCTTGCCTGTGTGTGGATAAAGGCCATAATCATTGGACCACCCTTCAAGGTGGGTTAGTCAGTTGGGAGAGTGGAATCTCAGGCTAATTTTATGTGTGGATACAGGCCATAGGCAATCGCATTGAACCAAGCATCAAGGTAGAGTGGCCAGTTGGGAGAATGAACTATCATGTTCGTTAAGCCCAGATTCAATCGAGTTGAAGGTAAATATCCACTTTAGTTCCCGGGTGTTTAGGATATTGGAGATATTTCCACCCCGTGGGCCCAGTGTGGCTTTCTCAATAACTACCCACTTAAGGCTTTCTGGTGCATGGCCTGCTGATGAGAAGTGGTCGACTAGTGGTGCCCCGTGTGTCTTGCATCGGATTCTGCTCATATGCTGGAGTATCCTTGCTTTAGCTTTTTGTTGGGTCTGGCCAATATAAATCAATTGACAAGGGCACAAGATGGCGTAAACGATGTTTTCAGAGTTGCAGTTGGTGTGTGACTTCATAACGATTTTGTGTCGTCCGTGAGAAAATTCCTTTGTTTGAATTGTGCTGGCACAGGCTTTACAGCAGCCACATCTGAAATGGCCCACAATGGGAGGAAGATTCCACAGAGTTGAGATGGTTGGATCCTCCGGAGTTTTTTGGAAAGAGCGTACCACGTGATCTTTGATGCTTCTCGCTTTTTTAATTGCATGCAGTGGCAGGTCAATTTGTTTGATCTCGTCGGAGATGAGTGCCCAATGACGGTTGATTATCTTTTTTATTTTGTTGCTGGCCGTATTGAATGTGGTGACACAAACGATTTTTTGTTCAGATTGATCTTTGTCAGTCTTTGGAATCAAGAGTTCTTCTCGGGGATAAAACCAAGCTCTTTTACGTGCGCGCTTAATCAGTTGTTTGGGGTAACCTCTAGATAGGAGTCTCTGTTTGAGTTCTTCAGATTC
Organism: Lissotriton vulgaris; assembly: GCF_964263255.1. Lineage (NCBI taxonomy): Eukaryota > Metazoa > Chordata > Amphibia > Caudata > Salamandridae > Lissotriton > Lissotriton vulgaris. The sequence continues at coordinate 436,039,996 of NC_141685.1, read as the reverse complement.
GATGAAATAGTGGTCTTTATTAGAGCAATTCCGGCGAATACGCAAGAATTGCCCAAAGGGCAGGTTGTCTCGGAGGGCACGTGGATGGTGACTCTCGTAGTGCAGAAGTGAATTTCTTTCAGCCGGTTTTCGATACAATGTGGTAAGTAGTTGACCTGAGTCAGGTCAACTACTTACCACATTGTATCGAAAACCGGCTGAAAGAAATTCACTTCTGCACTACGAGATCCACGTGCCCTCCGAGACAACCTGCCCTTTGGGCAATTCTTGCGTATTCGCCGGAATTGCTCACCACATTCAATACGGCCAGCAACAAAATAAAAAAGATAATCAACCGTCATTGGGCACTCATCTCCGACGATATTGTGGGTCATTTCAGATGTGGCTGCTGTAAAGCCTGTGCCAGCACAATTCAAACAAAGGAATTTTCTCACGGACAACACAAAATCGTTATGAAGTCACACACCAACTGCAACTCTGAAAACATCATTTACGCCATCTTGTGCCCTTGTCAATTGATTTATATTGGCCAGACCCAACAAAAAGCTAAAGCAAGAATACTCCAGCATATGAGCAGAATCCGATGCAAGACACAAGGGGCACCACTAGTCGACCACTTCTCATCAGCAGGCCATGCACCAGAAAGCCTTAAGTGGGTAGTTATTGAGAAAGCCACACTGGGCCCACGGGGTGGAAATATCTCCAATATCCTAAACACCCGGGAACTAAAGTGGATATTTACCTTCAACTCGATTGAATCTGGGCTTAACGAACATGATAGTTCATTCTCCCAACTGGCCACTCTACCTTGATGCTTGGTTCAATGCGATTGCCTATGGCCTGTATCCACACATAAAATTAGCCTGAGATTCCACTCTCCCAACTGACTAACCCACCTTGAAGGGTGGTCCAATGCATATGGCCTTTATCCACACACAGGCAAGACGCCAGTATTATAATGTTGCATTAATATCAGCAACAGAGTGTATATGGCCTTTACCCGCGTGTGCGAGGTACGCCATAATCACAATGTTGCAGTAAGTTTGATTTCTTGTCATCCTATAACTAAGCAATTACTGCGTAATCGACCTTGTCACTTCAAACATTACTATTGTTGTAGAGGTTTATCCTGTCGCGATATGAGCGAAAGTGGCCTATACCCGCTTGTGTGAGGTACGCCATTGATTGGAGCACTATGTCAACTTTAGGGATGTCTGAGCTATGATACTGTCACGGTGTTTTTTTGAAGATAGTACCTACTTTTGTATGTCCACATAACAGCCTAGGTGTAACGTGAGATGTGATTATCTTTGGGTGACTACAGTCATTCCTGAGCCGGTGTATTCCCTTGACAGTGGGAGGTGGTCTGTCCCTTCTAATGTCAATTACCAATCTGTTTCTATTGGCTCCGTAATTATAATCCCTTGACAGTGGGAGGTGCGCTGTCCCTTTAACTGATATTGACAATCTGCCTGAATTGGCTCCGTTATTGCATCAAACGGCACCCACACGTATTTCCTGGCACTCTTATTGGCCTAGCTGCATTAACCATGTGTACTCATATGTGACTGCTCCAAACGCAATCCTTAGCAGTTTCTACACTTAATGCGTAATTTTAGTAAATACTTGACCACACGCTATCCAGTGACTCATTTAGTCTTTTCACCGTGTTACTGAATCACGTGACCTGTTGCCTAGGTAACACCCCAGTAAGCGGAACTCTGCTTCGCCATTGCATCTGCGAGCAGTGATAGGCTTCGGATTCAGTCCATGAACGGTAAGCACCAGCACCCGTCTGATCCGGAGTGCATGCTCCGAGCCCGCTCCCCACCACCTGACGTCTAACGCCTTTTAACCTCTTCTTCCCCTGACTCAGCCCTTCAACCGACACAATGCCACAGCGCGAGTGATTGCTACCCCACGCCGAATGTTGACGAATTACGGCTGCCGGGTAAGTCCATCCCTTGCCTCTCCGCGCATGGCTCTAACCCGTCCAGATTTGCAATCAGTTTCTAATGTTTGATCTCGCTCTTCATTTATTTAGAGCAACCGCCCCACTGACGCCCTTTCGGACCCTTGACTATCAATATACACGGCGCTTCCGAGTGAGATCTCGGTGAGTTCTCTATTATGTGGCCAGTCTCGTATTTAATACACTAAGTACTGTCAGAAGTATAAGAACTGTACATTTTAATTACAGATTCAATCTTTATACTAACCTTCCACGTAACGGGTCCGGTTCACACCACATTTGTGGTAAGTCTCAACTTCTCTTAGTTTGACCCAATTTACCCACAGTATTTAATAGTGACCAATTTGACATGTGAGTTTTTTTGAAACGCCTGACCTGTATAATCAGTCCGTACTTTTTAGTAGGTGTGCTTAATTCACTAGTAGCCTTGAGTTTCTCGCGGTTGGTCTGCCCCTGTGTGGTTGGACCTATTTTCAGACTGCTCCTTTTCTCCACCACGATTTAGGATCAATTAATAAAACATTAATTGTTTGCACTAGTAGCGCTTTTGGCGACACAACTTTTGCATTATGTCTATCCCACCTGGCGGGAAACTCTCTGTTAACTGTCAGTCATTCTCATGAAATGGCTGGTGTGCCTTGCTAATTTTGAGTAATTGAGGGTGAATTTCTGTCCCTTTATGATAACACATGTATATTTGTACACTAAATAGGTCACGTGTCCCCAACTCCCCAGTCCTGAGGAAGACCCCACGGCAAGATTAATACTCATATCTGCGAGTACAAGGGTCGAAACGTCGACAACATATTGTTCTCTGCTGTCAACTCCACACCCTATTGTTCTCATTTGCTGTACATTTGGAGTATGACTTTTGTAAAACAATACATATGAACCTATTGGTCCGGTTTTTGTGTACATGAATATGTAACTGTTGAATCTGTCTTATTCGTCGATTTTACTGTCACCTAAAACCCTTTTCCTTCACTCATTACCCACACATACCACACCCCCTCCCCCTTTCTCCCAAACTTTTGGGGCACTGTAAAAAAGTCACTGACTAATGTATGTGAAATAGTGAAGTATATGCAAGATATCGGCACATTGTGAATAAAACAATGTGTCTTTAAGATTTGTCTGTTTGATTGTTCACTCATTTTTTGTTGTTTATTATTTCATGCTTACTGGGACCCCTTCCCATACTGCTGTTTACCAGCCAGGCCAGAAAGTGTGGGGTTTGGAGCCTGTGGCCTCAACAACTCTCCAGGAAAAGTGGAGTGGCTCCTACACCATCCTTGAACAAAAAGGTGAGGTTACCTACTTGACCCTCTCCCTGATCTCCTCTTCGAGAACCCTGATGGTGGGTCAGTAGATGGAGTAATTTTGGCAGGCAGCCTCACTGACCAGCAGCAAGCTGATTGTACGCAAGTCTTCAATCTGTACAGACACATGTTCTTCCTGACACCCAGTCAGACCATATGGTGTACTCATGAAGTGGACACAGGTGACAGCATGTCTGTCAAGACTAAAATATACAGACAGACTACCATGTCAGGTATTGCATCAGGACAGAGGACCAAAAGATGCTGGAATTGGAGGTCTTTGAGCCTTCAGATAGCCCATGGGCTATTCCATCATTCCTAGTTCCAAAACCTCACACTAAGGGTGGAAAAAGAGAGAGGAGGTTTTGTTTGGACTACAGAGGCCTCAAGGGCAGATGAGCTCATAGATACTTGGGCCTCAGCCACGTTTCTGAGCACATTTGCTGGCTACTGGCAAATCAGACTAGTTGAGGATGCCAAGCCAAACACATCATTTTCAACCCTTAGTGGGCATTATCAATTTATTGTATCTGAAAATGAACCTGCCGCATTTCAGAAGTTGGTGAACAAAGTCCTAACCGGTTTGGAAGCCTATTTTGCAGCATATCTAGACGATATTGTTGTCTTTAGATTCACCTGGTAGAATCACCTGGTCGAACTCAGGAATGTTCTGTAGGCCCTGCAAAAGAGAGGCCTCACTATCAAGGCTACCAAGTGCCAGATAGGGCAGAGCAAGGTTGTGTACTTGGGCCACCTAGTAGGTTGAGGTCAGGTTCAACCATTGGAGAGCAAAATCCAGACCATTGTGGACTGGATTGCTCCCACTACCCAGACTCAGGTCAGAGCTTTCTTAGGCCTGACAGGGTACTACAGAAGATTTATGAAGGGATATGGGTCTATTGTGACTCCCCTGAATGATCTTACATCCCAAAAAATGCCAAAGAAAGTTCAGTGGACAGTAATCTGTCAAAAGGCATTTGATGACCTGAAGCAGGCCATGTGCACTGCTCCCATTCTGAAAAGTCCTGACTACTCTAAACAGATGCATCTGAGATAGGGGTAGGGGCTGTGTTATCACAACTTAATTCAGATGGCCAGTACCAGCCAGTAACTTTCATAAGCAGAGGTTGACCTCTCGGGCGAAATATTGGTCTGCTATGGAGAGGGAGGCTTTTTGCTGCGGTCTGGACCCTGAAGAAGTTGAGGCCATACCTTATTTGGCAACACTTCATTGTTCAGACAGACCATAAGCCCCTCCTGTGGTTTAAACAGATGAAGGGTGAAAACCCCAAACTTTTGAGGTGGGTAATTTCCTTACAGGGGATGGACTATTAAATGGAACATAGACCCAGGAGTAACCATGCCAACGCAGATGGACTCTCCAGATATTTCCACGTAGAAAATGAAGACTCAACTGGGCAAGGTTAGTCTCATCTCCTTACGTTTGGGGGGTGGGGGGGTTGTGTAGGAAAGTAGGATCTGCTTTCATGGTTACCTCCACTTTTTGCTGGTGTTCTACTGTTTTTTCTACTAGTCTGACTGGGATCCTGCTAATCAGGACCCCAGTCCCTGTGCTTCCCCCTAAATTGGCTTTGGTGAGTACCTTGGTAGATTCCTAATTGGCTGCTGGGGTATACTAGTAATTCCCCCATGTGCTTCAGCATGTGTTATGCCACCCATAAGGGACTCTCCAAACTCACAGCACTGCACTTGAAACCTTTAAGTCACCCCACTAGCAGGCCTTTCATTCCCAAAGGCAGGGTGCTCAGTTCCGAGTGTGAAAGTGGCCCTGTATGAGCTGACCACCCCTACAGACCCAGGGGTCCATTCTCCCGGCTTTGTCAGTAAATCAGCAATTACGATATTGAGAGGCCATGCATTATTATGCTATAACCATCTCTAAACTGGCTGGAACAAACCCGGGCGTGTTTGCTATCAAACATGTTGGAATCACACCCCACTGCTGTATCCGGTGTTGGAGGTAAGATCCCATTCACTGTAGGGCTCTTCCAGGAAGTCCTCCACGCTCCCAGGACCAATCGTATAAAGTGTGAGGTGTGTATCACTTACAACGCAACTTTTACGTCGTAATGCTGTTACAACTCAGCTATTACAACGCAGGATCCATTACATCGGATGCCATTACAACGCATGGCATTACATAGCAGATGGTATTACAACGCATACCATTACATCGTAAGTATTGGTAAGTATATAATTTTTTTAAATTTTATTTAATATTATATAATTGATTTAATTATTATTAATTATAAATAAAAATAAATAAAAATATTTATTTATGTTTTTAAATATTATAAATTAAATTTATTAATTTAAGTAATTTTTTAAATAAGTATGAGTATATGAGTATATGTTTTGGGGTACTGAGGTATATGTTTTGGGGTGTTTGGGTATTTTTAGGTTTTAGGGCAGGGTTTGGGTTTTGGGGTACAGGGGTGTTTTTAGGTTTTAGGGCAGGGTTTGGGTTTTGGGGTACAGGGGTGTTTTTAGGTTTTAGGGCAGGGTTTGGGTTTTGGGGTACAGGGGTGATTTTAGGTTTTAGGGCAGGGTTTGGGTTTTGGGGTACAGGGGTGTTTTTAGGTTTTAGGGCAGGGTTTGGGTTTTGGGGTACAGGGGTGTATTTAGGTTTTAGGGCAGCGTTTGGGTTTTGGGGTACAGGGGTGTTTTTAGGTTTTAGGGCAGGGTTTGGGTTTTGGGGTACAGGGATGTTTTTAGGTTTTAGGGCAGGGTTTGGGTTTTGGGGTACAGGGGTGTTTTTAGGTTTTAGGGCAAGGTTTGGGTTTTGGGGTACAGGGGTGTTTTTAGGTTTTAGGGCAAGGTTTGGGTTTTGGGGTACAGGGGTGTTTTTAGGTTTTAGGGCAGGGTTTGGGTTTTGGGGTACAGGGGTGTTTTTAGGTTTTAGGGCAGGGTTTGGGTTTTGGGGTACAGGGGTGTTTTTAGGTTTTAGGGCAAGGTTTGGGTTTTGGGGTACAGGGGTGTTTTTAGGTTTTAGGGCAGGGTTTGGGTTTTGGGGTACAGGGGTTTGTGTTTTGGGTTAATTAAATTATATTTACCATTTTTAAATTAATTAAAATATATTTAATAAATTAAATTAATTTTATTTCATTAATTACATTTTTAAATTAAATTAATAAAATTAAATAAATTATTTCAATTAATTTAATTTAATATCAATTATAAAAATATGTACATTAAGTTAATTTTATTATTTTAATTAAATTAAAGTATTCCCATTTTTTATTAAAATTACATTTATTAAATAGATATTATTTTATTAAATTAATGGCTATTTTAAAATGTATTTTATTTAAATTAATTAAATTAAATTAATTAAATTAACTTAATAACATTTTTAAAAAAAGTATACTTACCTATACTTACGATGTAATGCCATGCGTTGTAATACCATCTGCTATGTAATGCCATGCGTTGTAATGGCATCCGATGTAATGGATCCTGCGTTGTAAAAATTCCGTTGTAACGGAATGCGATGTAAAAATCCGCGTTGTACTGACACCAATCCAAAGTGTGACAGCAACCTCGGGCTGCTGTAGACCACAGACTCTGCCCTCCTCCAGACTCTGCCCTCCTCCTGCTGGGCCAAGCTCAAGCGGGAGAGGTAGCACAATAGGTTTCATGTCATAGGGAGGTGAGACCACCTCCCAGACAGAATTTAGTGCATTAGGCTGGGTTAGGGACGCTTGCCAGCGCTACATAGTCTTCTGGAAGGGAACATTTGGTGCCCTCTTTGCATGCACCAGTTCAAACCAGCTCAGGGACCCATTGGCCCCCGCTCTGGCATGAAACTGGACAATGGGCAGGGGAGTATCCTCCCCACTATCCAGCCTCTCCTCTGCGAGGGACTCCTGAATCATCCCAACCTTCACCTTAGGGTACTTAAGGGCTTACCTGTGAGTAGATCCCTAGATTCGTCATGGGATTTGATTCAGATCTAACTTCGCGTCCTCTTCAAACAGTCTGGACATCCCGACCGAGTCATGCTGACCAATTCGGACTGAACGCATCGAACTTCGCTACAGGAACCTAGACTTTAACCAGGAAGTCTGTATTTGCACCAGATCTGTTCATTGTGCAAGTCGCTGCACCATCAGTGTCTGTGTTCCATACATGTTCCATCCTGGGCCTGTGAATATCCTAAGACATCCGAAGGAATCTCCCTTGGATTGGAGGAGTCACTCCCCTGCATCTGCAGGCACCACAACACAGCTGACCGAATCGCTGATCCGGGGCTCCTCCAGACTCCCAACAGGTTCAGTACCATATGAGATGGTTCTGCAATGTCTTTGAGACCCACGCTGTTTTCAGACCGAGTCTGAGGCCAGGATCCCTCATTGACACTGCCAGAACCGAGTCTCTGTTAATCGCGTCGGCTAGCTGTTCTTAAGGTTGAGCGACTCTCATCTCCAGTGATCTCCAGACCCTGTTGATGGTCTGCTTTTGATTACAGTAGGCTCCTCTGCTTGCTCGGGCCCACTATGACTTACTTGAATGTGGTGAGTCTCTCAGGCCTTGCTGATCCCGACACAGTACCTTTCCATCTACTTCCCTGTATTGTCGTTGCCAAGGCCTGTTGGTTTTCTCACCGGACACCGACCCCTTGGATATCCACATCCAACATGGGACAGCTCATACACCTTTCCTGGTAGTCCTCAGCATAACCTGGTCCACGTAGCTGCAGAGACAAGGGCACCATCAACTCTTCTATAACAGTTGAAATTAGTGGGCATTCGAGTCCATGCCCCTGGTCACCTTTGAGGGACCTAGACTCTGTCTGCTCTGCTTACAGGTACTCGCTTCCCGAATCTAATCTTGGATTCCAACGGACTCTTCCAGCTTCTTCATCAGCAGCATCTACTCAAAGTCCTTCATTGTGGTCAATGGCAGTTCCCGACGTCACTTTGTACCTATGCACCCAGCTTCCCTGGTGCAGGTAACCTGGTCTCCTGGGTATTCATGGGTGGGGTGACTATTGAACCGTCCATGTTCCACAGGGGTCATCAAGCCCATTGGGAAGGGTCACTTTTTCTTAAGAACTATAACCGCGACTTCCCCCCATTGACTTACCTTAAGCACACGGTTGTGCATTCATTCAGTACACGGCCTCCGTGGGATATCAGGGTCCTTACATGGGGTGGTTCCTTGGTCCCTATGCATTTCTACGTCTTCTGTGGCAACTCCCGACTTCGGTCGATAGTCGCATTCCACTATCTTTGTATATGGTTTGGCTTCCCCTGGAAGCCCACTGTATTTTCGCGCTACTTACTGTCATAGTATCAAAGTATTGTGTGTACTGTAATTTTATTTATGGGCATGAGATAATGCATTGAGTTAGTGAGTGTCTTTAATGAATAACTATTTTTTATAACTACATTGTGTGGTTCTTTTTCACTTAAGCTGCACTATAAGATTAGGTACTGGTGAACAAAGCTGCTTTACACTCCTCCTAGACTAAGCCTGAAGGCTGCTCTCCAGAGCTACCACTTAGAGTGCTTTCCAAGGTTGTCAAAACCACTAAAACACCATAAGGGATGTCTAGATTGGTGCTGAGTTGGGTTTGTGTTTGGAATATATATAATAGTTTACTGTGGCTCTGTATAGAGGATTCCAAGTTTGTGAAGCTTGGAGCTTTACATGTTTTCTTCCTATGTGGCCTCGGGAATAATCCTACTGTAACACAGGGCAGTGACCATGCTGCCAGCGGTCATGTCTTAAAGGTTTTGATGAGGCCCATATACAGTGCTTAATTTTAGCCGGTGGATGCAGTTTGGGTGCACTTGAACTTATTTTTCCTCAGCAGACTTTGATAGAAAGAAAAAACAAAAGGAGAAAAGAAAGAGGAAGAGAAAGGCGGACAACTGACAAAGGTAGAAAACAGGGTATAAAAGGAACCTGCAAGAGTGAGATACAGGGAGTGTGTGGTGGTGGGTAAGATGCATGAAGTCAAATTAAAACTACAATGTTTATTCATCAATCTGACCTTCTATTGTGCTGGCATTTGACTTCTGAACAATACATTGGGATCCTGTGCTTACTTTTATACAAATTAATCATGCTTCCTATCAGGGCTGGACTGGCAGTAGCAGGCATTGGGCATTTTCCCAGGAGGAAGGAAGGGTGGAGGTCAGTTTTGCGGCAGTGGGGCCGTATTTTTGTTACTGTGGGCTGGTTTAGCAGCAGGCTGCTATCTTGCCCCCAGTACCAAAAGAAACAGTGATTCACACTTGCACGCCAGCCCACCCCCGGGGCTGGTCCTATCAAAATTGCCAGGGCTACTTTGGCTACCCAGTTCAGCCCAACTGCCTAAATACCCTTCCTGAAGCTGTGAGCATTCGTCATGCATGTGCCTTCTGTTGTAGGTGAGTAGAAGCAGATGAGTAGAAGCAGATGCTGAGCTTGTGATCCTCTGCTGCACATTCAGATTTGGAGCTTTAAGTACGCCTCATCAAATGCTATGTCTCTGTGCCTTGTCTCCTATCCGCTCCATGCAGGGAGGTCAGGGAATCATATAGGTTTGGTTTTGGGTGAGAGGAAGGGAGTCTGCCTCTACCCCATATATGTTACTGCATTAGGCTCCATCATGGGAGCTACTTCAATTCCGCTTTCGCTTACGTTCCAGTGTCTGCACAATCCAACTCCTGCCTGTTTATCTGAAAATATTATGCATGGACTTAAGTCTGCAGGCTTGGGACTTGAGTGGTTTAAGTGTCTTGAAGAATGAAAGCAGTGCTTAATATGAGCGGGTGGATGCAAGTGGTGGCCCAACGGCACCCATTTTTTAGGCCTGCAAGCTATTTATAATCATCAGACTTTGATCCAGAAGGAAAAGGATAAAACCAGAAAAGAAGGATGAAAAGGGGAATGAAAGATGAGAAACTGTGGCAGGGGGAGAAAGCAGCTATGGAAGGGAACATGCTAGAAAAGGATATAGGGGCGGGAGATTACCTTAATGGATGAACGGGCATTAGGTGAAACACAGATTCTGGAGCCATGGTATTCAGCAACCCTGACATTCAGCAGCAGCACCAATGTGCTTCTTAGAAAAGATTCGGCCCTAGCACTTTTTCTTTTACAAATTAAGCACTGAGAGGTTTTCTAACTTGCCTCTTCCGCTGCGGAACAAGCTTCATCTAGAAATGTGCCCTTTGTTCACTTAGCCAGTTTAGAGAGCATTGATTAGTCAATTTATTCTGCCTGTTCTGCAGTGAGTTCTTTGTATGTTCTTTCAAGCTAATAGGCAGTTTATTTTGCTTCATGCACAATGTAAAATCAATGAAACAAATATTCATTTCAAGCGAAATTTAAAAGGACAAGGATCTGTAGGTGTGCATAGACTTTCTTCACAGGTACTTGGGTTCAGCAATGGAGTGAGAATGACAAATTAACGCCTACCTCTAAACAAGGGGAAGGATCACAGATTCTTTTTGAGCTAATAGGAAAACTTTGGAAAATCATTGGTTTGTCTTATAAACTGAAAACTGTTATCTGATAACTGAAAATGGCCATGCAATGGCTGTCTGGAGGTGGTTCAAGGGTGAAGCCACTACCATTAACATTTTTGTTATCTCTGTTTTACCCTCCACCCTGACAATTTCTGCTACTTACCATATAGCGGACCTCATTGCCTGAAGTGGGGGTGGGGGGTTTGGAGGCAATTTACTGCCCTGATACCTTTAAGGCTGACACTGCCTGCTATCTGTCGTGGTGGGTCAAGTAAACCTCCGCTCTTTTTCACACGTGCACAGAATGGCAGGAAATGCGGGAGGTGAATGGAGAACCATAAAGATTATTGGTAGGAAACGGGCAAGATGAGTCTTACCCTTCCAGCCCAGAGATGGTGGATGTTAAAAGGACACTGTAACACCAGATAAGTTCAGTAGTAGGTTTTATTGTAGAAACATCACCAACAGCTCTTGACAACTCAGCTAGCTCCTCCAGGCTCCAAGACTTATCTGAGCTTGGAATCACAAGGAAGAGAAGAGAATGTACAGAGAAAGGAATGGCAGTATGTCATAGAATAACCCAGAAGAAACAAGCATATGTACATTACAACACATCCCCTATACTAAGGAAAAATAAGGAAACGGAACAAAAGGGGAAGGAACAAAGGTACAATGCATCATCAAAAACAAGGAATGATACTTCAACAGAATAATAAGAGCAAAGGAAATGACTTAGACATAATCTCTGTAGCGTACAGGAGCTTGATGAGTTCTCTGTGGAAACCTTCTAGAAGACACAGCACTTTGGCCATCAGGAGGAGAGGAAAGGGAAGAAGAATCCAAACTGGGAGAAGAAGAAGGAAACACAGGAGAGAACTTAACAAGCCTGGACATGCTCCATTTACAACCGTTTTGCATTGTAACAACATTTCTGTAAATTTTAGTAATCATGAATGGACCCATGAGCTCAGAGGTACCTTTTTTAGAAAACCTTGGTTTTTTGACCAACACCCATTCACCAACACTCCACGACACAGGTCTGGTAGAATTCTTCTCATCATAACGTTCTTTATATTTTTGCTGGCAAGAGAGGATTCTGTCCATGTTGATACACAGTCTGGATGAGGAAAAGTATTACCCAAAAATTTCCAATTGAAAATGTGAATTTCTAACAGTCCGGGAAGGCGCTGAAGATCCTTTCACGAAGAGCAGGGCATCGGGCGGTAACCAGGCAACGAGTGATACAAAATGGCGGTACGTATGCGTGTGACGTCACAGCGTCTTTTCGTCACACGCGGTAACCAGGCAACTAGTGTCATCAAAATGGTGGTGCGTATGCGTGTGATGTTACAGCGTCTTCACGTCACACGCAGAGCGAGTCGAGGATTCTCCATGAAGAACGGCGATGAAACACAATGGCGGGTGCGTGAGTGATCAGCGCGACAACACCGCGTTAACAGCAGAACGAGGAGGGGAGCGAGGCAAGAGTTGGAGCGCGACCAAACGACAGGTAGAACTGTTGGTAATGAAAAGTAAACAAGGGCACCGTTTCTAAGGAGAAAGGTGTAAGGAAACAGGGAAAAACGCAAAAAATGAAAGGTTACCTGGAGTGAACTTGAAATAAGAAAGCAACCGCCACAGTCTGAAAAGGTCCAAGGGTGTGTAGGGCAAACACCAGTCTATATCCAAAAATAAGGAAGTCCAGCAAAACGATCCAAGTTAGACAGAAAAGTCCAAAAGTCTTGAAATGAAAACGATCCAATGAATATAATCATGAAACTCCAGAATAAAATAATATGACAAATCCACGGAGTAAAGTCAAAGTCTAATATTCAAAATCCAAGGTGGGTTCAGGGTTAAGTGGTGATGTGGCTTGTCCCTTCCAAGCAGCCAATCGTCGCCAGTGTTAAAAGGACACTGTAACACCAGATAAGTTCAGTAGTAGGTTTTATTGTAGAAACATCACCAACAGCTCTTGACAACTCAGCTAGCTCCTCCAGGCTCCAAGACTTATCTGAGCTTGGAATCACAAGTAAGAGAATAGAATGTACAGAGAAAGGAATGGCAGTATGTCATAGAATAACCCAGAAGAAACAAGCATATGTACATTACAACAGTGGACCACTCCTCTTGCTCCTTTTGTGTTATTAGGTCCATCTAGTGTGATATATGGTCCTTCCTGCCAGAAGGACTTCCATTGGTCAGTTCCCTACCTCTCTGCTGGCCTGGCCAATCTTTTATTTAATCAGTTGGAAGCACCGCCTCCGGGTATGGTGGGTATGTGTAATACTTCTTCTATTTGTCCTTCAGGTACAGGGCTGAATGCCTTAATGCAGTGTTAACTTTCCTGAGAGATCCTAACTTTGTACAATGTAATGTTGATTGAGATGTTGAGGTGGACCTAGAATAATGACGATTACTATATCTAGATGATCACCGTGGCTTATTACTAGCATGACTAGTGCGTGCATCATTATTAATATAGAAAATATTTAGAACAGTTTAAGAAGTTATACATATAATGTATCAATACATTTTGCATACATTTCATACATCTGAATACAAAAGTTTCACTTTTATTGTGCATATTTTTGTACAGCTCTACAATTCTTTCCCACAAATAATGAAGTTCCTTCCTGGATCTCATCAAAAAGTTTTTGAACACTGGAACATCATTAAAATGTTCGTCAAAAAGATTATTCAGAAGCACAGAGAGGACTGGAATCCTTCTGAGCCCAGAGACTTCATTGACTGTTACATCGCAGAGATTGAAAAGGTAATGTGCATGGATATTATTATTATGATTATTACTTGTTAATCACGACAAATCGCCATGAAACGGTCTCTCTGAGCTGCTGCATATCTTCAGGTGTGGTCTACAGATTAAACTATTCTGAGTAGTGAACTAATAGCATGGTTAAAACATCCATGTTTTAAGAGCGTTTTTAAACTGTCTGTGGTAGGTGATAACACAAAAATGTATTGGGAGCTGGTTCTAGTATTGAGGGGCTAGGTACCTGAGTGATCTGCCCCCATTTCTGATGGTACAGATGCGGCAAGGATGTAACAGACATTGCCCGCAGGACCTAAGACTCCTGGTAGGGGCATACCAATTGAGTTTTTTCTGTAAATACCGAGGTCCATTTACATAAAGGGATTCGTGGATGAACCAAAGAAGTTGAAACCGTGATCACTTTATTATGGGCAACCAGTGAAGTGTTCTTAGAATGGGTTATAAAGGTGATACGGGTGGAAGACGACAATCTAAACATGCTTCTGTATTGTATTTGATATGTTTGATGTTACGTTCTTGACTGTGTAAGAGATTTCTGCTATGTGACTCTCTATACTATACTTGTTTTATACGTGAGGGTTAACTGCAGTGCACTGCCCTTTTTTAGGTCGAGCCTAGCAGTGAGCAAGCGCTGTTCTGCGAGGCTTGTAGTGTCTGAATATGGACGTGAAGCACCGCCCTTGTTTTCTGTAGGCTCCTGTTAGTGCCCTTCAGGAAAGGGCTTCTTTTTGTTTGGTGAATAAGTTTAGTTGGTCCCACCTTTTAGTGTTTTCGACACTAAAGCGCTTAGAAGGCTGTACATAAACAACTCTCTGAACTAGCTGAGACTTGCGTCCAAGCAGCGCTGTGAGGTTTGCTCCTGAAAAGCACCTTGGGGCTTGTGCATAAGTGTCCCTATAATGCCAGACGACACATACACTAGCGTTAGGATGGCTCAGTGACTTAAGCACTTACTGCTGATATAGGAAATGATCTGCAAATCATGAATTCAGGCAAGGCGACTCAGTCTTACTTCCTTCCAAGGTCAGTAAACTGAGTATCAAAAATTGTCTAATAGTTACATCTGTTGTTTAGAGCTCTCAGTGCTGTATATGTTCCCACATGTTTTTAGGTCGAGCCTAGCAGCGTGCATGTGTGGCTCTGCGAGGCATGTAGCATCTGAATATGGGCGAAAGATTAGAAACCGGCCTGCCTGTACATAATGTCTTTTTGTTATATATACGATTAAAAAAATTCTTGTAACACTTTTTTACTATAACTTTTCAACATGCTGCACAGCTACCATGCTGCTCCACATACAAATATTAAGCATGTCTTCAAGCCCCAGATTTTCCTCGTGGTTGGTGGTGGCAGGGGTGGCTCGACTGCCCGCTTCTCCTCTCCCTCCCTGGCAGAGGGATAAGGCTCCGGGCGCAGGCGGTATCAGGCCAACCCGTGCTTCAACAACTTTTACCCAACAAGAGGACACATTTTCAGAGGCTGCAGCGGATACAAGGGCAGCAACAACAATACAACTGGTGAGTGTCATTCCCTCTGCACAGCTGAGGGTGAGGAGGGAGGTTGGCTTTGTTCCTCCCAGCCTGGGCTAACATTACAGCAGGCGCATGGGTTTTGCAGACAGTCCAGGGATTCAAAATAGAGTTTTATGGCTCCCTCTGCCAATAAGTTCGTAACCTCTGCATTTCTTTTCCGCCCCTGACACTGCCATGATAGACAAAGAGGTGTCAGCTCTCCTTCAGAAAGGAGCCATCTGTCACTCAGTGATACACCCGTGGGATTCCTCAGTAACTTCCTCTTGGTTGACAAGGCCGATGGGGGCCGAAGGCTGGTGATCAACCTCATAGATTTCAACAAGTGGCTGGTGTATCGCCACTTCAAGATGGAGGGTATCCATCTACTCAGGGACGTGCTGCTACCATCCGATTGGAGGGTGCGCCTGGACCGTAAAGATGCATACCTGACAGTTCTGACTTTCCACCTCACCATCGCTTCCTCCAATTCCTCTGGCGCGGCCAGGCCTACAAATTTCTCACCATGCCTTTCCGGCTCTCTTCTGCCCCATGGTGCTTCACGAAGAACCTCAAACCAGTGGTGGAGTTCCAGCGGTTTCAGGGGATTCAGCCTATCATCTAATTGGACGATATGCTCATCTCAGCGCAGTACCCCACAAGGTTTAGGGCGCATTTTCGGTCGGTGATCAACCTGGGTTGGGGTTTATGATAAACTAGAAGAAGTCTCTTCTCACCATGATGCAGAAAGCGATCTTTCTAGGTTTCGTCATAGACTCCACCTCTTCTTCCTTGAGTCTTCCCTCTTGAAAGGTCGTGAAAATACATCACGAGAATCAATAAACATTGGCCAAATGACATACGTCATTGAGACCGGCCGTGCGCCTAGTGGGCCTTTCCTCCTCCTCGATTCAGTTGATATTTCCTGGCCTAATACACTATCAGGCCTTTAAGGAGGGGCCTCATGTATACGGAAGTGGTCCCACTAGCAGACGCAGTCAGAGAGAAGTTGGAGTGGTGGCTCACTCATATGGAGGACCGGAACGGGAGAGCTATCTTCGGTTACAACCCCGACGGTGATGGAGTTGGACGCCTGCAGGTCTTGCTGGAATGCCCGGTGTGGGAATTTCCCAACTGTTGTCTGACACATGGGGTCCTTCTTTGATCAACCTATTTGCTTGCTGTCAGTTGCAACAGTTCTTCAGTTGGAGGCTGGACCCGATGGCAGAGGCGATGGACGCTTTCCTCCAGGTCTGGAGCCGAGAGAGTGGTTACACTTTTCCCCCTTTCTCGATGATCACCCAGGTTTGAAGGCAGAGGGCAAACATGGTATTAATAACTCCATTTTGGAGGTGGCAAGTGTGGTTTCTGGTTCTTCTGGAACTTTCTTGAGCTACTCCAATCCGACTCCCCCACTTTCCTTGCATTCTCATGATTCCGGGCAATGAGCCGCACACTTTGGTGGGGGAAAGTTCATTACATCTCATGGTGTGGCAGATTGCAGGCAGAGGTGGAGACTCCCAAGCCTTTTGAGCCACACTGCTTGCCTGCTGTCCAGAGCCTGGGCAGACAGCACAACGAAGCGCTATCGATCCTCATGGACGAGATAGATATGTTAGTGTTTGCGAAGGGAAGTGGATCCCGTGTGATTGGATATAATTCACGTTCTCAATTTTCTAGCGAGTTTGGCAGAGGAGGGATTGGCATACCAGTCAATCAACGGAGTACGGTCTGCCATCTTGGCAGGGCAATTCCCAGTAGATGGCGCTCCAGTGGGCGAACACCCCTTTTTTTGTGGGCTGCTCAAGGGGATCTGTTTGTCCCTCCCTCCAGAACCGTGGCTCTTGGATGTCAACTTGGTTTTGAATCTATTTTTATCATGGCAACCAAAAAATTTCTTGTCCCGCAAGGAGATTTCGGTGCAGTTGGCAATGTGACTATGCCTCATCCCTTGAGGAAGGTTTGCAGATGTGCGAGCCTTGGATATAACAGTTAGGGCGTCTTCTCCTGACAGGGTGACTTTTCCGATCAATAGATGAGCCAAGTCGAATACCCACATGATCTCTTATCCAGCCTTCACCGATTCTCCCAAACTCTGTGTGGTTAAAACCTTAGGGCCTACAAAGAGATAACAGAGGAAGTCTGCCCTCAAGGGAGCAAAAGTCTCTTATTGCACTCAGAAAGCCGTACAAAATGGTATCTTCCTCCAGGTTAGCCCGCTGGGTTAGATGGGTAATGCAGGAGGCTGGTATTGACACAAAGATTTTCAGGGCACATTCAGTAAGGGGGGCAATGGCCTCAAAAAGCATTTACCTTGGGTGCATGGTTGGAGGATGTCATGAGTGCAGCAGACTGGTCTCCGCACTCAACTTTTAAAAGGTTTTAATGTTGCCCAGGTGGTGGTAAGTGAGCTTTGAAGGAGCATAATCCTTGCCTTCGGTCCTTACCTAGAATGAAAATTCACCTAGCTCAAGTGAAGGTGAGTTTCAGTTCTATTGAGGACAGAGAGGCGAGGATTATCCCACCCAGCAACCAGGAGGATGCAGATTCACCCATAAGGAAGTAAGCAGTCTGTTTTCATTTGAGTGGATATATTATGATGTTGTTGTTTGCTATTGGTTTACCTGGTTAAGTTCTGGAGTTTCAACAGGACTGACTGTTTCCACTGTAGTATGAAGAGTTGGTTTACCGAGTTACTGATGGAAGGTGTCTTTGCATGAAACGATGGTTCGAAAGAGGACACATGATGGAAGATGGCTGCGTGATTCAATACCTAAATAGGAGAACACCTTCATAGGTCCCACTGTCTTCACTGTGGGAAAAGGAACCCTTAATTTGGTCATCAGTATCTTAAAGTTATCCAGCAATCGCTGGCAGTCTCCAGAACTGGCAATCCCCACAAAGGAAAAATCATCCAAGTCAGGTCTTGTCCTCTGTGTCAGTGCAGAATTGTGCTAAAACACTCAAATAGTGCACACGAAATAGAGCAACCCATCGGAAGTGCTTTGCTCTCAAACTGGATGCCCATCAACTGAAAATCATCAGTGTGTACTGACAACAAACGGAAGGCAGACTTGTTGTTGCTCTTAGCCATTAGCACCCCCTGTCTGACCTATTCCAAGGTAAGGCCATGTCCTCGCCATGTCCACAGAGGAATATGTCACTGTTACCTGTTCAGTCAGAATGAAATTGCTCGCAGACTGACCTTCCATCTAGGAGAGGTACTCTATCAGCCGATACTGCCCTTGTTCCTTCTTAGGAACCACCCCAATAGGAGACAAAATAAGCTCCTCTATTGGCATGCTCAGTTGCAGATTTCAGGTTGGAAGCCCAACGATGCACCCTTGGGCCTTCTTATTCTAGCCTAAACCTATCTGTGGAGCCTCCTAACAGCACCCTAGCATCCTCAGTCATTTCATACAGGGAAAGCCAAAGGGAGAGTCTGTCCAATTTAATGGGCGTATGAGCCCTTCCCTCCAGATACTTGTGAGTCTCTACCTGACCTGAATCCCAGTTGCCTGCCCATATTGCTGTCCTTGATTTAGTCCTGGCTGACTACCTGAAGTCTCTTGCTGTTGTCCATGGTCTTTTGCAAAACTGGTTCAGCCCACGCCAAAACAGGTGATCAATGGGTGTCTGCCTGAACATTTCGAGCAAGGCCTTTTTAAAAAAATCCCAGCATACCCCACTCTGGTTCACCTGGGTTTTTGTACTACCCCCCACCCTGCCTTGGGTGGGGTGCCCTGAAAGGAATTGTACACTATCGGCAACCTGCTAGCTGAAATATAGTTTTGCTGAATTTCGCCGTGCCCATTGTGATCTGCAACAAGTCTTTGTCCAGGTTCCCCCATTGAGCCTCATGCTAAACCGCTAACTTTGCCCAGAATTTGTAATTGTGCTATGCCTTCCTGTTCACGTCTATGTACTTAAAGAGTTCCACTGACCTCTCTGGGAACTTTTCACAGTAGACACTCGAATAAATGGGAAATGGAGCCATCCAATTTTCTTTTATCAAAGGCATTCTCGGACTGTTGGAAAATTCCAACTCCTCCTTAGAGCCCTCTTTGGATCTGAGTTACCTATGTAAGAGTTTCAAAATTTCAACATACTCCCTTTTCTATATCTTCTCTTTTATCGACTGGATAAGATGGGTCCCCAACGGTCTGGATGTCCCCATGTACTCCAGCTTTTTGAATTTGAGTTCCTTACACTCCTTCTTGTCTCCTGAGTCCTTTTTTGTGTTGCTCGACTACACTCCCTCCTGTCCTACCCCTCCTGTCCCATCAGTACCTGTTTGTTCCCTTTCTGGCTTCTTCTGTAATGTCCCCTCTAAGTCTGGGTGCACGGGGTGGCCCGCTGTCCCAACTACAGTGTCCCGCATGTAGCATCCTTTCCTTAAGCTGGCCTCCCTGCTATCATGAAGCTCACCAGCTTCTACCCGCACAGAGACCATTAGCATGCGGGCCTCCCAGCCAGACTATCTCCTGGTCCCTGATCCATTTATGCCCAGAGTTAGCTGTTTTAATCTTGTGTTTCAGCTTCTTACCTGGTGCCAAGGTTGGTGCCTGCTGCTTCGCCAACATTTGCTGCTGACAAGTTCTGTCTCATCTTGCTGCCTGCGGTTGGACCTTTGTTACCTGAAACATACTAGGTGCAGAGGTATTAGATGGCCCTCACCACTTTGCCCTTCTCCCAGCCTGATGGAATATGACCTGAATCCTTCAACCTGTTGCAATACCGGGCTTGTGCTGTATCCTCCTGTGCCTGTGATCTTGAAGTCCATTGTCGATTTCTAGCTAGCCCCACGGGCTACACTGTCTCTTCTCGTTGGGCTGCTGAGCCACACTTAGCTCTCCCAAGTCTTTCCCCCCATAAGTGCTCTGACCTGTAAAATAGAAATGTGATCCTGTGTGCTGGACTCTGAATACCCATTAACTGTGTACCCCCCAGCTTTCTCACTCACCGAGCCATCTGAGGGGGCAGTAGAGCCCTGATACCAAAGGTGACCCACTGACTCGGCATCTGAGACCACCGAGGCTCAACCTTTCGGCCCATTCTCTACCCCCTCTTCATCACTCCATGCTAAGCTCTCCAGTACCTCTGCCTGAAGGGGCTTGCCCCCACCCCTCCCCAGCATCCCCTTTTGCTCCTCATTAGGCTCCCCAGGGATACCGGCCTGTGCCTCCATAAGTTGCCTGCACAAGGTGATCCTGGCTCCCGCCAGTTCCTCTCCAGCCATGAGTCCTTGCCCCAATCAATATCCTGCAACTCCCCCTCCACTGGATCTTGGGCCTGTACTTGTTGCTCCCCCACTGCTGAAACTACCATCCACTGTTTGTAAACATCTTTAAATCAACCTCAGGCCAGGGCTGTTCCTGTAACCTACTCACGTGAAGCTCCTTAATTCTGTCCTCCATCCCCCTTCTCCTTTCCTGTAGCCTGCCCTGTGCCTCGTGCTTTGTCCGTAAACCCCCTGTGGCCCCCACCCTCCCTCTCTCCCTTTGCGGGGCCACGTGACCATTGACAGCAACCTGCCCCTTTTCCTATTCAGCAAGGCCTACCGCACACTACGGGAGGCCTCACACTGTCTAAAACCATTTTGCTCCTGTGAGGCCTCTGTCTCCCTCAGGGAGCCGCATATCTGATGTTCCTCCCATTCTGAGCATTACAACCCCGGCGCCTAGCCGTCATCGAGCCTGCCAATGCCCTCGGCTTATCTCCGGGCCAGACACGTCTGTTCCCCTTCCTCTGCTCTGGTGCTCTCCAAGTACAAAAGCGACCCCTCCCACTCACCTGCCATTGTTTGTGGCCTGCGGCCTGTGCCCAGAAGCGCATGCCATGACTGCAGCAGCCACACCACGAACAGCCTTATGATGTGGCTGACACCAACTGCAAAGCAGGGTCGGATTGGCAATGCGGCCGTTCGGGCATCGGCCGAAGGGCCGGTGTCTCCGTGCCCTCTGTGGGCCGTTTTTTTTTCTACAATTTCCCAGCCGCACAGTGAAGCTGCATTCATTTCTCTGTCCCTGTCTTCTTGCTCTCTGTGGACTAGGAAAGGGGAGAAAAATAAAACGGCCCACAGAGGGCACGGAAACAAAGACAGAGAAATGAATGCAGCTTCACTGTGCGGCCGCAGCGATTATCTGCTGTGGCCTCTCCTTCACCCCCTGCCCTGCAAAGCAATCACGCTGAGGGTGGCTGGGGAGGGGGTGATTGTTTGCAAAAATCAGCCTACCTGGGGGCCAGGTGTTGCTCAGGCCTTTGAGCCATTTTCACCTCGGCCCCCTGGGGCCCACGCAGCACATAAACAGTGTTAGTTTTAACACCCCGCCCACAGCCCTTCACATTCAGGGCATAGTGGGTGAGGAAGAATGGGTCTCGCTGTGAGGGCCAGGTGATCTTTGCAACTTGCTCCATCTTCACCTCAGCCTCCCCCTAGCTACCATGGATGACCCAGCAGCTGTGTTTTGTGCTCCCCTGCCAGGACATTGCCCTGAGGCCTGGAGGGCTGGGGGTGGCTGATTAATTTACTAATTGAAGGGCCTTACTGCTATTCATGTGCTCCTGAGCTGAAGGTCTGGGGAGGGCTGAGTAGGTTAGTAATAGCAGGGGCTTCGCTGCTTATTAGGTGCTCCTTCCCTGGAGGGCTTGAACAATTTTGTGACAGAAAGTGGCCTTGCTGTTTTTTTAGTTGCTCAGCATGTAGGCTATTGTCACCTTGGCCCTGTGTCCTGTACAAGAACAGTATCCTCTCACTTTCATTCCTTGTCTGAGCTAAACATCTTAAGGATTTTGGGGGCCCTGGGTCAAACATATTTTTGGGCCCCTGCGGAACAGATTTGAATTTATAATCCAATTCCTGCTCTTTGATGCCCTCTTTCAGCTTGTCACTGGACAGTGCACTACCATACTTGTCCAAATTCTTAATGTATTTACATCTAATATTCAAGGACATTAACGTGTGTTTTCAATATTACAACACAGTAACAGCTCACTAAAATTACTGAATATAACCTCAGTGACATCCTCCCATTCTCATATGTGATGGCCTGTTCGATCTCAAAGACATTTTTTATGGATGTTGCATGAAACAAACACATTTTTCTGCAAAATCTCTGTGATAGGTTCTCACACATCGCCCATATTAAAAATAAATTTGAAAAAATGGTATTTAAAACAATCTGTCTAAGGAGTATGCATGGTCATTAAGGCAAGATTCTTGAGTAATCATCAGTCTCCCCATAGCCAAGACTTAAAGGCAGCAACAGATATGAATAAAACTGTGTTTTTTGTATATGGACATCACCTGCTGGCTGTGAAATAAATTTATGACTGGATTGTACAGATACATCTTTCAGCATTCTTTACACCTCAGACTGCCTTTTCCTCGTTTGTGAATTCTTACTTTTGTTATTACATGTTCTATTACCAGAGATTCCAGTCTTACCCTTTCTCCTTGACTTTGTACTAGATTTCTAATTTATGTGATGATTAGAGACTAGGACATAGCTGGTTGGGAAAGAGTGTCTAACGACATTGTGCAGAGCGTTAAGACTGCAAGTAAGTATTTAGTTTTCAAAACTGCAGTGCTCCTAGTCTTTACAAATGTTACTTATTCTGTAAGCTTTAAAAGGCTTAATTTACTAAATATTTCTCTACAAATTAGACCTCAAAGAGTAGCCACATGGTGTTTCATGAAAGGGCATGCCCCTCAAATGTGGGCCACGCCCCTTAATTGTGGGCCACTTTTTTCAACAGTGCCCGGGCCAAATTGTGATCCCAATCTGACCCTGCTGCAAAGTGCCCCTTCTTTCAACAAATCAAGCCACCTGGCCTCCGCCAGCAGGAGCATGGCCTGGGCCACCCTCTCGTCACCTGCCACAGTTGCTACCCCGTAGGTCAGAGATGAGTGAGATGCTACACACGTAAAGTGCTACACTTACTGTTACTAAACTACAGCATTAACCCCCTCCTGACCAAACCTGAACAAAAGCCTTTAACTGAGTCGACAAAAAGCTCCTAACTAAGTAGTAGCCCAAAACCCCTGTGCAGTCTTCTGGACTGCACAACTTCCCCAGAAACCCACAGAAATTAGACCTCTCTGTGGTCAGCAGCACCTCAAATCCCCATACCTTCGGTCCCGACTCAAAGCATGGAGCAGGGGCTGGGGTGCCTGAGGCCTCATTACACAGAAGGAGCACATGCTAGCGATTGGCACTGTGACTGATACTCTGTGGGTGGCTTTGATTGTCGCTGAACTACAGTTAGCAGCACTCAGCCAGCTCTGTTAGTGGTGTAGCCTCGGCCCTGAGTGGCAGCTATGGTTGAGCTACCTACCTCTGGTAAGTGCTGCCTGGGTGTGTGAGATTGTTGCTGGTTACAGCCTGGTTAATTTATGTATTTACCAACCCACAGAATTTCTGTTTCTGACCATTTAATGATGCTCTGCCACCTGGCCACTATCATATTAGAGTAGACCTCTCTTTCTCAACAAGGAGATCAAGTGAGCGTTTGTCGGAGGCACAGACCTACATGCCTTAGCGTCTTGTGTATGAATACATTAATGTGCTCAAAATAGGCAGGATAATTTACACATATTATGGTGTGTAAAGCTTCTCCATTGATATGCCTCTTAGGTGCTTTGTTGATTTTGGTTCCACTATGTTATATGTTTTTCATATGTAGAGGCTGATTGTGTCAGTATGCTTTTGAATCTTTTTTTTAAAATTCTTTTTTTATTGAAAATAAAGATACAACAAATAAACACAATAATGGTGCAGTTACAAGACAAAATACAATACTGAGGTAATACCGAATACATCAATGAAACCATATAGTACATTGGGTCAAAGGAAAAAAAAAACCTCTCTAATGTCATGAGTCCCAGCACCTGTCAGCCTATTATGCTTTTGATTCTTGTTTCGTCTAGCACTAAACGTCCCCTTTCTATATGAAACGTCTTCTTTTCTGTGTCTTACGAATGTGACTGTTGTGCTGCTCTAGAACATAAAAAACTAAGGTTTAATTTTCGAATCTGACTGTTGTGCTGCTCTGGAACATAAAAAACTAAGGTTTAATTTTCTCACAACTTTGAGCATCAGTGACCTCTGCTCCTTACATGCACTTATGATGCCAGTCCAACTGAATATTGTTCAGTCACGGATAAGATCCTTTTTGTAATTCTAGATGCACAGTATTATATTTTTATGTGACTGAATTCAAACTACTTGCAGAGTGGAAGTGGTAACTGGTAAGAAGTTCTGTTTATATAATGGCAAGTGGTAACCTAGCCTATAATGATGAGTACAATGTCTCTTCTTCTTCACCTTCATCATTATTCATAACCCCAATACAGATCAAAATGCAATTAGCACCCACCTCCAGCATCATTTGCAGCCTGCCACACATGACTCTCACCTCACATCATTTCTCTGTTTTTTTCAGTGGTCTCCTCATTTCTTTTTTTTCTTTGTCTGTGACAAGAGTGGCTACAACCCACTTCATGCACCAGTTGGCATCTTCTCACACATGCATTCTGTCCAAACTGGCTCAAGCCACCTACTCACATCCAGAGGACCAGCATGAGCTTGATGATTCAATAGGACAAGCAGCTGGAATGTGCATGCAAGGAAAGGTCATCAGAGCAACTCACCTTTTTCATGGCCATGGAATAGAGAGCAGTGTGGAATTGTGTTTTTGTCTTGTGAGGTGGCCTTTATAGTTCCCAGTTAGTAGATGGACACAGTAGAGAAAGTTGACTAAGCTCCCACACAAACTGACTAGGAAGATTCATGAGGATACTCTGTTCTTTACCTTTAAGTTATCCTTTGGCTCCTGGAAGCTTGACCACATTTAAAGGGTACTATTCCGAGATATTAATAGGGTGTCACATGTGCTAATTATTTGGAGTCGTTCAGTGTAAAGAACAGGAGTGTATGTGTATTCTTCACAGCTGGAATTTAGCTTAAGCACTCCATGTAAGTGGATGTTTTCCAGCTGCCTCTATCATGTCTTTCCCTCCCGCGCTTGTGTTACTGTCACCTGTGTGCTTCTCTGCCGCCTGGTTCTCTTGTTTCTCCCTCTCTCCTTTCCCTCCCCCACCTTTGCTTGTATTTCTCTTTCTCACTCATGTGCTTCATTGCTCATCCGGTCCCTATTTTGCTCTTTCTTACCTGTGTGCTTTTTCCTTTGCCCACTTTTCTTCCTCATGGGCTTCTCCCCTCCCTCCATGTTGCTTCACCCTGCCCTTCAATTTTGCTTCATCCTCTGCCTACTTCGTCGGCACACTTCTGCATTGCAAGATTAAAAAGAAAAATGCATTAATGCTACTTATTTTTTAATTTACCAATCCATTTCGGATTGGTAAAGAAACAAAAGAGACCTGCATAATTTTTCTAAGTGCTCTCATACACTGGCCTCAAAATGACAAGATTGTGCATGATTATCACTTTGTTGTTTTAGGCAATAAAAAAATTATATCTTTTCCAAACAGTTTAAGGATATTAAAAAAAACTATCTTCTCCAAACAGTTTAAGAGTGATCCTAACTCAAGTTTTGATGAGGAAAATTTGGCACAGTGCACCTTGGATCTGTTCTTCGCAGGCACCGAAACAACTTCAACTACTCTGCGCTGGGCTATTCTGTACATGGCAGTATACACAGACATTCAAGGTAATGTTAATCAGAATTAAGATATGGATGACTCATTAAATGAAAGTATTTTACCTTACGTTTGAAGGATATACATTTGTTCGATAGATTAAATGTTACAGAGCAGTAAACATACATTCTGAGTTGTCTGCAACAGACCTTACCCCACTGGCAATGTACTTAAAAAAAGAAATAGCAAACAATTCTAGAGAAGACAGAATATGGGAACTCAAGAGAATACATTGAAAAATAATAATTACTGTTTAAAATATGTTCATTGAAAATTATTTAGAGGGCTGTCAATTCCCTGAAAGAATATTGAACTGTTGCTAAAGCATTGTATATCTGCCTTCTCAAGTTTTATTTTTAATTAAACCTTTTTCATATTAACAATAGTCAAGAAAATCGTTTGTTAAGAATGGGATTATGCATATTTTCCTTGTCAGCACCAAATAAATCAATGTGCATAAGATCACAGACAACCTGGCTATCAAAACTCTAGACCTGTAGCATATAATGCAAGTTTATATTCTAGCCTGCATTATTTCTTCAGGCTGCTAACTCCATGAAAGTAAAATGTGAAAAAACAGACCGCACAGGGCTAGAGAGTCTACTTTCTTGATCAATCACCAAATCTCGAGACACACCCAGACCAGTCCCATCTTGAAGGACTCTTGTACACATTCACTATACATTGTTGGGCGCCTCCAACTTAAATCACACAATGACAGTGCTATAGAGGAACCTGCTTTGTTTAAATGCAATTGTAATTTCTTTTATCTGCCTGGTAGAAGTGTGTTTTTAAATTTTTTAGTTTATTGGAACTGAAGCAAAATACAATTAGATAGCGCATTACAGTTGAGACTGATAATACATTTAAGAATAATAAACACAACACAGTTTTGAGGAGGGAAAGGGGTTGTGCACGGTGTTAAATAGGAGTAATCTGAAGAGTATATTCAAAGAGTGACAATATTTAGAACAACAGCAGTACACAAAAATGGAAATTAAGGAAGGTTGAAGCACTTCTTCATTAGGTGGATGAACGAAATATGATTTCACATGTTTGTTCAAAAAGTTATTTACTGGGGACCTAAGGTCTAAATGTTTACATATAAGTGATATATGTTGCATAAATGCAGTATCTAGTCTATGATTAAGGCAGATGGCATACCACCAATCCCGAAAAGATAACTGGGTAAGGGCCTTCCAGTTTTTTTTTATTTGTTGAAACGCCACTGGCAACAGTAAACACAGTAGTTGCAAATCAATTAAATCTAAGTTCCAATGATCAGACAGACTTCCCAAGAAAATATTAACATTAGAGAAAGGTACTTTTGAGTGGAAAATAGAGCTAATCTGATTACAGACTTGTAACAAGAAATCTTGTATGAGAGGATATGTGACGGGTAAATGTTTTAAATCTACATGTGGTGAGGAACATGACGAACAAGTATCAGTAAGGTCTGGGTAAAGCTTGTGTAATGTTAAGGGGACAGTAAAAGTCTGTTATAAATATAAAACCGAGTTTGTGTAGCATTTTCTGGTCGGGAAGACTTTCCAAGCATTGTCCACATTTTTGTCCAACATTGTTTCCAAATAATTTCCCCATAACAATTCTGTATCCGTTTTGTCTCTATCAGTAGAATGTAACTGAGAATAAATAGTAGAGGCTTTTGGAACTGTTAATAAGAGATGGCTTAACTGATTAGTTGGGGGCGAGGAAGATTGAGGACAGTACATATATTGAGTTTGTAAGATTTTAAATTTATGTTGAAAAGGAAAAAAAAGCCCAAATTGAGTTTGAGTGTGTGCAAAGGATGTAGGGGCACCACAATCCAAAAGTTGGTTGACCTACATTGAACCCTTTTGCCTTCAGGTTTTCAAATATATAGGCTTGTTATTTAGGTGTATGAAATTCTTATGCCAAATGGTAGAATGAAGAAATGTGGGGAGATCAAAAGGAGTATCAGATAATATAGGTTCTAATAATTTACGGGAATATTTCAAAATGGGAGCGGATAGAGATTGTGATATGCACATGAATGTTGAAAGTTCTTGAGGGGAAAAAGGTGATCAGAGATCTTTTTCTAGATTAACCTATAATGTTTGATATTTTGGGGAGTCCAAATTCAAATAAGCAGATTGTCTTAATAAAAAAGCTGCATCATATTTAGAAAAATCAAGAAAATTTACAACACTTTCTTATTTGGTGTGTTTTAATTTTAATAAAGACATACAAGCTCTTTTATTGTTCCTTAGAAATGCAGAGATTATAGAATTGGTCTTCTGAAAGGATTTGAGTGTTATGTTTTTTTTATTTGTTAAAACGCCACTGGCAACAGTATACACAGTAGTTGTAAATCAATTAAATCTAAGTTCCAATCATCAGACAGACTTCCCAAGAAAATATTAACATTAGAGAAAGGTACTTTTGAGTGGAAAATAGAGCTAATCTGATTACAGACTTGTAACAAGAAATCATGTACAAGAGAACATGTGAAGGTTAAATGTTTTAAATCTGCATGTGGTGAGGAACATGACGAACAAGTATCAGTAAGGTCTGGGTAAAGCTTGTGTAATGTTAAGGGGACAGTAAAAGACTGTTATAAATATAAAACCGTGTTTGTGTAGCATTTTCTGGTCGGGAAGACTTTCCAAGCATTGTCCACATTTTTGTCCAACATCATTTCCAAATCATTTCCCCATAACAATTCTGTATCCGTTTTATCTCTATCAGTAGAATGTAACTGAGAATAAATAGTAGAGGCTTTTGGAACTGTTAATAAGAGATGGCTTAACTGATTAGTTGGCGGCGAGGAAGATTGAGGACAGTACATATATTGAGTTTGTAAGATTTTAAATTTATGTTGAAAAGAAAAAGAAAGTCCAAATTGAGTTTGAGTGTGTGCAAAGGATGTAGGGGCACCACAATCCAAAAGTTGGTTGACCTACATTGAACCCTTTCGCCTTCAGGTTTTCAAATATATAGGCTTGTTATTTAGGTGTATGAAATTGTTATGCCAAATGGTAGAATGAAGAAATGTGGAGAGATCAAAAGGAGTATCAGATAATATAAGTTCTAAACATTTACGGGAATATTTCAAAATGGGAGCGGATAGAGATTGTGATATGCACATGAATGTTGAAAGTTCTTGAGAGGAAAAAGGTGATCAGAGATCTTTTTCTAGATTAACCCATAATGTTTGATATTTTGGGGAGTCCAAATTCAAATAGGCAGATTGTCTTAATAAAAACGCTGCATCATATTTAGAAAAATCAAGAAAATTTACAACACTTTCTTATTTGGAGTGTTTTAATTTTAATAAAGACATACAAACTCTTTTATTGTTCCTTAGAAATGCAGAGATTATAGAATTGGTCTTCTGAAACGATTTGAGTGTTATGTTCAGTGGAATATTAGAAATAGTTTATTTGATAATAGGTACTAGCATCATCTTGATAGTGTCAAGACGACGCCACCAAGAAAGGTGTTAAAGATGCCTTCTACTAATTAATGAGGTTATTTTGTGAGTACATTCTTCTACATTTAATGATAAGGAATGTGGAGGTTTTAGTAGAGTGAATAAAGCATAAACCAACATATTTGACTTTCTATGAATTCAACATAAATTTGGGCATCAGAATATCCTATTTGAACATGAATTCTGTTAGTGATAATATTTCACATTTATTGTTATTTAGTTTGTAACCAGATACACAAGCATAGAAAGCAGCTTCATTTAATGAAGATGGAATTGAGGTGTGGCCTAAACCATTTAAGTATGTGAAAAATAAAAGGCCAATATATTTGGTTAAAAGCTTTCTGAGGATCCATGGCGATTTCTGCTAAAGGTTCAGACAAATACGAAGATTTTGATTGAACATCAGAGAATAGACGAATATTATCAGGTGTATATCTCCCTTTAACAAATCTCCTAAACAGTGTGAAAAGGAATATTATTAATTTGATTAAAAAGGAAATAATCATGAAAAAAGGTAGTAAAAGATTAAGCAAATGGTGCATCTAACAGAAGTGAGTCGTTAAATCTCTAACTTTTTGGCAAGTTTCATGTAGGAAGAATTGCTAGTTGTATAGTGACAGGTGCATGATCAGAAGTTTAGATAGAGCCTATATCTGCTAAATGTAATTGTTGAGCTAAATTATGTGAGATGAAAATGTGATCTGTTCTTGATTGGGCATGATGGACTGGAGAAAATGTATATATTCTCTCAATGTGTGATTGCATTACCTCCATGAATCAATTACATTGCTCTGTTTGAGAGCATGAACAATAAAGATTTTGTGATTTGTTCGCAATATAAGGAAATGTGGAATTCCGATAAATGAATAGAGAAACAATTTGATTGATGAGCCAAGACAAAATTATAATTTGGACATTGCATAGGTTTGTGAGTAACACACCTAAATTGACAGCCAGTGGCAGTAGGACCATAACTAATAAAGATAGTTATTTAAAATGTATCAATTGATAGTTTGATCCGTAACCCTCGTCCAACATCATCAAACTCTTGGGATATTAAATGAATATGAAGTGATGTATGGCATAAAACTAGGACTCAATTTATTTTACCATTTCCCGGAGAAAAGAAGATCTTACTACCCCATCCTGTTTTCAATTTTAATCATTCACTTTCTGTAAGTTGATATTTTTGTATGAGTTTAATGTATACACAGAGTCAAAAGTCATTGTCGTTTAATTGGAGAATGTAGAACTCTGACATTTCAAGACACAATTGTCAAGGACATGAGGAAGAAAAAAGATAAAAAGATAGATCAGACCCAGTGAAGAGGAGATTAAACAAGAACCATGTAACAATCAGTGAAAGTGATAATATGGTAGGAAGAAATTAAGGACAGAGAGCCCTACCGCTTTGCAGACGCCTCATCTGGGGAGAAGAACACCGTGTCCCTGCACATCCTGCCCGCCTCCCGCCGCTCGCTGTCCAAGCTGAGCCGCCGAGTGGAGCGCGGGTCAGGGGACTACAAGCCCCATCAGCCCAAGCGGGCTGCAACGCTCCAAGCCGCGCCAGGAGGTGCTTAAAGCCGAGGTCAGCCCTGACAACAGCGGAAT
Organism: Lissotriton vulgaris; assembly: GCF_964263255.1. NCBI lineage: Eukaryota > Metazoa > Chordata > Amphibia > Caudata > Salamandridae > Lissotriton > Lissotriton vulgaris. Next base: position 436,009,176 of record NC_141685.1, on the reverse strand, counting down.
TGCCATTAAGGACAGAGAGCCCTACCGCTTTGCAGACGCCTCATCTGGGGAGAAGAACACCGTGTCCCTGCACATCCTGCCCGCCTCCTGCCGCTCGCTGTCCAAGCTGAGCCGCCGAGTGGAGCGCGGGTCAGGGGACTACAAGCCCCATCAGCCCAAGCGGGCTGCAACGCTCCAAGCCGCGCCAGGAGGCGCTTAAAGCCGAGGTCAGCCCTGACAACAGCGGAATTGCCATTAAGGACAGAGAGCCCTACCGCTTTGCAGACGCCTCATCTGGGGAGAAGAACACCGTGTCCCTGCACATCCTGCCCGCCTCCCGCCGCTCGCTGTCCAAGCTGAGCCGCCGAGTGGAGCGCGGGTCAGGGGACTACAAGCCCCATCAGCCCAAGCGGGCTGCAACGCTCCAAGCCGCGCCAGGAGGCGCTTAAAGCCGAGGTCAGCCCTGACAACAGCGGAATTGCCATTAAGGACAGAGAGCCCTACCGCTTTGCAGACGCCTCATCTGGGGAGAAGAACACCGTGTCCCTGCACATCCTGCCCGCCTCCCGCCGCTCGCTGTCCAAGCTGAGCCGCCGAGTGGAGCGCGGGTCAGGGGACTACAAGCCCCATCAGCCCAAGCGGGCTGCAACGCTCCAAGCCGCGCCAGGAGGCGCTTAAAGCCGAGGTCAGCCCCGCCTCGCGGGACGCCGGGCGAAGCCCAGGCCAAGGGCGGGCCCGTTTCAGCCCGTTCCAGACAGATCCAGGCAGGGCTGGGCCCCTTCCCCTTGGTCTGGCCTGTAATCTCTTGACGACCCTCTCTTCAGTTAAAGGTACTCTTTGGTTCTGTGATTTTGATTCTTTTGGACCGCTGCCTCTGTGCCTGCATATCCTCATTATGTCAGTAACAAGGGGATCCAGAAGTAAGACTGCACTTAGAACTGCACAGTTTATAGGCCCCATCGACAAATTTATCTCCACTACTACTGAGGCTATCAATTTAAACATTTCCCTTTTAGAGCGCAGGGTATCCCAGGACCTTGCGTTTGCTAAGAGATCCTCCCTGGGTCTCATAGCTACAGCTTTAACCCCAGCCCCAGCAGTTACATCTATTCCCAGCCTTTCTCAACCTGGAAATGTTATAGCACAAGTACATTCCATTCCCAATGCCGTAGATTTATCGGCTACAAACCTGTCATTGGGACTGGACTCCATTGAGAACCTTGAGATCACCCCGGATTTAGAGCGGATTGTAGTTGACGACCAGACTCAAGGTATCCGTTCCATGGGGGTGAGAGAAGGCGCCATTCCTAAGCAGTCAATACCTACAAACAAAGGGAATAAGGCCAACCAACATCCCAAAAACAAGAAAAAGAAAGGGACTACTACAGCACCAGCCACAAATATACCTACCTGTACTAACTCTACAACATCTATTTCGCTTAACTCACATTGTACTTCTAATGGTATTGTCCAGGGGGGTGCACCTTGTCCGTCTGACTTTGATAATATCCCGTTGTTTGAAAGACTCAGGGATTTATTTAAACAACAACTCCAGCCCCTGGAACGGAGTATCATGGCCATTGAGAAACAGCTTGCCATACTTATTGACAAATCTCCCAACCATCCAAGGGCAGGAATAGCTAAATCTGGGGGGGTTACACCTGCGGTTTCAGCTGTGGTGTCCTGTCCGGGGGTCCCTTCAGCTAAGACTAACATAGATAAACCATCTGTTAATACAGTTATGTTTAATACCAAATCTATAATAAAGGATCCCACAATTTTAACATCGTCTATTTCTAACACCTGCATTAATTGTTCCAAATCTAAGCCGAAAGATAAATCAATACCCCAGACACCGTCATCCAGTCAGCAAATTCTTGCTGTCCAGACCCCACAAGTTACTTCCAATGATGTTAATCGTACCCTTACTAATGAGCCTTTACAGCAGTCTACCAGCAAAAACAAGGCCCCCAAAGCTAATTCCCATGCAGACAAAAAGAGGCCTAGACCTAAACGCCCTTTTCAATTGGCCCCAGAGGTATCTCCATTTACGGCAATTTTAACAGGAGTACCGGAACTTCCAGAGGGAACTGATGAACCCCACTGGACCCTCCGGAATAAAATTCTGCAGTGGCTTTGCATCCACAGGCCTCTGAAGCCCCCATTCACTTGTAGAATATCTTCGGTACGTAGGGTATCTTGGGTGGGTAAGATCCCCAAGAGCATTCAAGGGGATTGTGTCATCGTTACATGTGAGGATGCCTCTACTGTGAACCACATATGTTCATGGCCTGATCTAGAGAAGAAGGGGGGAATCGATACCCATCGACTCTCCTTTTTCTACCCCCCTACTTCTAATTACCACTACCCAACTCCACCGCCAAATTGGGCTATGAACCAAGAACACCAATGGGACTATGGCGACCCATGGCAAATTCAACAGTTTAGAGGTAGGGATTGGGTACCTCGTCCCTGGTATCCCAACAATAACCGTTTTGCAGACGGCGGGTGGCAGGGCATCCAAACCACTAACAGATTTGACTGCCTGGAGATGGTTGATTGACTTTATGTCCCATTACCACCGACTCCAACTGTCAACAGGCTGTCGGTATCTGATGTGGTTGTGCGATCTGACCCTGTCAGCCCTAACTCTGCTCCTACAGTGGCCCCTGTGTTTTCTAGTGGTCATATGGTTTTACATAAGATTACCGCACCCGAAAGTTCTTTTACCCAATCCCCTCCCCTTTGTCCCCACCCTTTTAACACCCAATCCCCTACTTGTCGGTTAGTAACCGGACCCTCAAAGATACCAGCTCAGGTAACTAAGCCTGGTGACCTTGTTTTGATATCATGGAATATCGCTGGTATCGTAGGGAAATTAAATACCCCTTTTTGGTCTAGATTCATAGGAGAAGGGTTCGATATAGTCCTCCTCCAGGAGACCTGGAGCCAGGAGGATATCAATGTAGAAGGTTATTCTTCTTATTGCCTGAATGCCACCAAATCCAATTCTGGCAGGGCAAAGGGGGGTCTTTTGATTCTCCTTTCCAACAGATTGGAAACCTACAAAGTTAGAAGCAGCTCAAATGTGGGAGCTTACAGCCAGGTATTAAGGATTGCATGTGCTAAGGGTAAGGACCTGGTTCTTGTCAACTTCTATAATAACATCTTTGATGCCTCCAGAGGGAATATCCTGTACCCCCGGAAAAAGAAATTGCCAAGGCTATAGGCATTTCAAATAAGCAGTTAGACATCCTATGGGCTGGAGACTTCAATTTGCAGCCATGCCAGCTATCTAAGGGTAACCCATGCGGTTTTGGAGTGGAGCCGGATAATTCTAATGGGGGTGCGGGAAGGAGTGAGGATTCTCCCCACTTCCCGCATTGCCATTACTGCTCCACCTTAAATAATCTGCTACTAAAACTAGATTTATCTTTATTAGATTGTAACAAAAATAAGCAGAATGCCATTTGCCCCACCTTTACAGGGAGGGAAGCTGGGACTTTTATCGATCACATCTTGTTCTCAAGTAATGGGGACTATTTAAGCTTGTACGTGAGAGAGGAAAGTCTTAGCGATCACAACAGTATTTGCGTCACCCTTCCTTCAAGGGGCGTCACACAAAGAACTGGGGAAACCTGCACCACCGATATAGTGTCCCAACGACCTAATGGTCCGAGAATCAAGTGGACGGGGGTCAATTTTGCGGCTAAACAAAGGGAGGTAATAGTCAGCTGTAAAATTGAGATTAGCTATTGCCTTAAAGATGTTGTTAACCACGACCTTCTGATATCTCAATTTATTAATATCAATACCATCATTGAGGGTATCTTCACTAAAAAACCCTCAGCTAATAAAACGATAAAGCTGGGATGGTTCGATAAGCCCTGTATTGTAACCTTACGGGAACTAAAACGAGTTTTAGGGCTCAAACCCCGTGATGGCATTAGCATCAAAGAAGCAAGGGTTAATTACAAACTGGCTATCTCTAACAGGAAAAAGGTACTACAGAGAGAAGCTTGGGATAAATTGAATGAAGCCGTTGAGACAAAAAATAGTAAACTCTACTGGGAAATAGTCAACAGTCCATTTCTAAATACGGAAGGTGTCCCAGAAATCACTTCTTATGTTGCCTGCGAGGATTGGGTCTCTCATTTCACCAATATTTTTAATCCAGAAAGGGTATCACTGACCCTACCTCTTGCTGATTTGCCAAGGTGGTCACCTATACCTTTGGAAATTACGCTGCAAGAGGGACTAGAAGGCCTTGCCAATAGCAAGGGGGGGAAGGCCCCGGGACCTGATGGGGTGCCCATAGATTTATTAAAAACAGAACCTAACCTGTGGGCCCCCATTTTGGTTAGGACCTTCAACTGTGCAGCAGAAGGTAATTTTCCTCCCTCTTGGGGTCAATCGGTTATTGTCCCCTTATTTAACCTCTTACGTGCTGCGCCTATACCAACGGCCGACGGCACCACTACCTCGGGAGTGCTGCCGTCGGCCGTTGGACGTTCCAGCTGCACCTGCGCAATGGAACGTTCAGCACTGGAGCTGGACGTTCCAAAGCAGCTAAGGTGTTAAAAAAGGCAGCAAATCCGAGGCCTCCAACTAACGGCCAATTTCTTTATTGGATGCCTCAGTAAAGGTTATGAGCAGAATTCTGCTCAAAAGACTAGAAACTTGGGCAGAAGATATGAATATTTTAACTAAAGTGCAATACGGCTTCAGGAAGGGGATGGGTACCCTGGAGCAATGCGTGAATTTGGATCTTTTAATTAACAAATATACAGTGGCCAAAAGAGGCAATTTATTTTTATGTTTTGCTGATCTGAGCAGCGCATTTGATTTAGTTGATCACGGCATTCTTTGGCAGGTTTTACTGGAGTTAGGAGCACCGAAAGAAATAGTACATTTCCTGGCTAGGCTTTACCAGAAACTTTCTTGTAAAGTCCGATATGGCAGCCATGGTGAATGTACACCATTCTTTAAGGTATCTAGGGGCATCCGCCAAGGATGCGTACTAGCTCCTCTTTTATTTTCTCTTTTTATTAACTGTGTTGATCGCACCTTGGCCACCATATCAGCAGACGCCCCGCAGATTGGAGGCAATTCAGTCTCAATCTTACTTTATGCGGATGACGCAGTACTTTTATCACGCACTCAGATAGGCCTACAACGTCTCATTGATGGTTTTATGTTGTTTATACAAAACAGGAGACTCTGTGTAAACAAATCCAAGACCTATGTTATGTTGTGCGGTGAGTCAGCCAATAAACTAAAGTCCAATTTCTATCTAGACAGCGATAAAATATTACAAGTTAAAACATTTTATTATTTAGGAATCACCTATGCTAATGATGGGTCCTGGAAACCAGAGCTTGAAAATGCTAGGTCGAAAATGACTCGCTGTACTAGCAGTGTTTTTCGATTTTCTTCTAAGCTCGGCTCGCGAAGCATTCGTGACATGATTAACATCTATAATATCCGCTGTGTTCCCTCGGCATTGTATGGGGCTGGGGTGTGGGGCCACACAGATGGCACCTCTCTCCAAAAAGAGGAGAACAAGTTCCTAAGAAAAGTGCTATGTGTTCCCCACTCCGCTTCCATTCAATTAATTCATGACGAGGTTGGGGTCGAGTTTATCTCGGACTTAGCAGCCGTTCGTCCACTCTTATTGTGGCGTTCTATTTGGGCTAAGCCAGAAACTCGATTCACTCAAGAAATTATTCTTGACTGTATAGGCCTGGACTTTTCTTTACGTATTCTTTGGCTGAAATACATTAGTTTTTGGTTTAAGACTCTGTTTGATATTGATGTTCTTACCGACCCCGAACTCGCAGTAGAAATACCCAAAAAAGAGATCAAACAAACTTTTTTGATGTACAAAAAGAAAGGGCGAGATGAGGTATATGGCAAGTTAACTACTGTAAAGTTCTATAGAGAACTTAACTTGCCATCGGGGTTCCAAGCCTATCTCCTACATGTCTGCCGCCCATCTCATCAATATGTTTTAACCCGCGTCAGGTTGGGTATTGTACACCATCTTGTTGCGTTCCCAGTACAGAAACAGAAATCTGAAACCCCCTGCCCTTGTGACAATGTTTCACGCCAGAGTTGCTGCCATTTCTTATTTTTTTGTAAATGTTATCATTTTTTAAGATTAAGGTACTTAAAACCTATATTTATCAAATATAATATACGGTCTTTCAAGAATGCCCTTGTGTTATTGTCAGCTTTAGAAAATGTGGACATATGTTTTTTTGTTGCCATTTATATTTTGAAATGTACAGCTGCCAGGAAAAGTATTGTATTGCCATGATTTCTATATTCCTGTCTGTACTTCTCAAAACGTACAGCTGCCAGGGTGAGCACTTTTTTAGCCAGTGTTCAATTTATTTTTAACCCTGTCTGTACATGTTTTCTTTTTCTTGATTTTTCATACTTTTATCATACAGCTGCCAGGAAATATTTAGTGCTGCTATATTTCTATACTTTCCTGTCTGTATCAACAAATTTTAAATCCAAAATTTTCATGTCCCATGATTTAGGCGGGGGCTTGTTGTTCAACGTACAGCTGCCAGGACTAGCATTTTGTGCCAATTTATTTATTCCTGTCTGTACGATTTTAACTTTTAACTTCTATTCCTTTTTGCCATCTTCATGTTTTTTAATTACGATCCAATGTTTAAACGCTTGTCAGTATGTGTCCTATCCCCACATGAATTATCTTGGCTTCCCCTGTATAAATTTTGTATTTTATAACAACTTTTAATGTAATGGATTGATTTCATGTTTTGCTTGTATGATTTGTTTGCAAATCGAATAAAAGCTTTGAAATTGAATTGAATTGGTAGGAAGAAATGAAAGAGATAAATGTGAAATAAAGTGAGGTAATGAAAAGGAGAGGGATGGGGAGAATCGAAAAAGGAGGACATTTTTATTTTGAACATATAGAAGAAATACTACGGGGAAGATAAAGAGAGAGAAAAACATACCTAAAGTTTAAAAATGGTTGGGGGAGGTGAAACCACTTGGAAAAGATTACACGTTTGAAACTCCACGCGGGTGGACGCAAGGAGGGCTGCAGAACATGAAACAAGGAACAAGCACAGGAATCCACACAATGATAACACCTGTAAGAGAAAATATATGTTATGAAAAGGATTTAACATTGTAGGTGTATATAATCTATAATAAAATATTTGTATATAAAAAAATATACATTTCAACAAGAATATGTGAAATTCAGTTGACTAGAACTATCAAGCAAATTAACAAATACTTTTGCATGGACAAGTCAAGAATCTTGAATTCTCCATTTTCAATACTCTGCAAGTCTCAAGAAAGACCTTCAATCGGCTCTATTGTTTTATGTTGTTTTATTATTATAGGTGACTTTGAATGAGCAAGGAGGAAATAATCCAAAACGAGCACCCAGTGAGCGAAGTGCTTGTCTCATATTACGAAAGTCTTTACATCTATCTAAAGTAGTTTTGGCATAGTCTTATGAGAAGTATAAATCATTGCCTGACCATAAAATAAATTTTATCATTTTAGCTGCAGAAAGGACTTTAACCCCTTCCATGCTGCCGTCGGCCATTGGCCGACTGCAGCACTACATCGCTGGTGCTGCCGTCGGCCAATGTCCGACGCGACCGTGCCCGTTTTTGAAAACGGCCGCTCTGCCGCAAAAAAGCGGAAGCAGCCAACGGGTTAACTTGGTCAGTATAGAAGTCGTAGCAGCTGTGGATTTATTACCTAATCTGTTTGCACCTTGAAAATTGAGTGAAGTCTTATCTGATACGTTTAGAAATTTAAGAAGGAAGGATTTGAAGAACATAATAGGAACATAATAGGATCAGAACCTTCAGTACCTTCCAGCAAGCTTTAAAAACATAGATTATTCACCCTATTTCTGTTTTCAAGGTCCTCGACCAGCCTCTGTAGAATAGTAATTTGTGTCTAATGGATGGTCAGTATGATAGACGTATTGGTGAAAGAGGTAATGCATTGTTCAGCTGTGGAAAGTCACTCTTCCATCTGAGACCATCTTTCCCTAAGAGTTTGTAGTTTGAAATGAAATGAAATGAAAATGGTACTTATAAAGCGCATGGCTACCATAAGGCCTCTCAGTGCTAAGAACCTAGCCTGCGAGTGCGTGCTTTACCTGGATGGGAATAACAACGTCTTCAAATGCCTTCGAAAAACCAGATGGTCTTCTTCCAACCGAATATGGTCAGGAAGGGTGTTCCACCTTCTGGAGGCAACATAAGAGAATTGTTGGCCTTCACTTCTGGTTTTAACATTCGTCTCCTCCATGTAGGAGCATAGAGCATGGATCTCCTCTAACAAATTGTCCATTGTCCATTGAAGCAGTGGGAAGAGATTTTGTGGGGGATGGTGGATCTTTCTTAAGATGTTTGGTAAATGCTTTCCAGCAGCAAGTGACAAAGAAGCGATAGCTGAGTTGGAGAAGGAATTATTGCCTCTATGTAAAGGAGCAAGTGTATCTTCCATCTGCAAGAGTTGAGCGAATATGGTGGATTTGATTCTTTTAAGTCTGCCTATAAATAAGATGGATAGCAAGTTCTGAAATAGCATTCGTTGGGAGCAATATTCTGTCTTCACACTACTCAATTGTCACAGATGGTGAAATGAAATGAAATGAAATGAAATGAAATGAAATGAAAAATTCCATTTATATAGCGCATAACTGCCCGGAGGCCTCGCAGCGCAGATGGTGGCTATTATGAAAAGATAAGCTGAGCTAATGCTTGAAAACATGGTGCGTGAACGTCCTCACACAATGCTTTGCACAAACAGTCCTTGTGGTAAATACTTTCAATGGTAATGAAAGGTTTTCAAATGTGTGCACTAGTCCAGATCACCGATGAAGTAATATGAAAACCATTTAAAACCTGGGAAAATTGTAGTATGACGCTCTGTTTCCCTCACTTCTCTGTTGTCCTAAAATGGCGGGCACTTTGATGTGAGGAGATGCGCTAACACAAGGAGCATGGCGTGTGCCTCTCCCCATCTCCTTTTGAAAGGCCGAAAAGATGCCTAACAGTTATTTGAGCAATACACTCTGAAGTTGAGAGTTTGTATACTGTAGAACCACATGGAAATGTTGCCTTGTAACATGAATAACATTTAACCATGTTCCCATTACCACAACAACAGGTGGCAAGTAGGTTGCTTATGTCATTGGCACCATTTTACATTTATCAACAATGATTTATGGTCTAGTCTTTGTGACAATTCAAAGGTTTTCTGAGATGTGGGATTCTCTCTGTTCTCCCTCTGTTCCTGTCTCTCTCTTGTTTCTTCTCCAGCATTTTCAGTTATCATAGGTGGTCATCCTTCTGTCCCAATTCTTATGGGATATGCATGGTTTGAGAAGCTGGCCTGGTATGTGATGTCTACTAATGTAAGTGGTTACCTAGCACCTGTCCAGACAACCCTTATGGTGATTTAAGAGGTCTTAGACAACCTTAGAAAGCTCTCTAAGTGGTAGCTGTGGAAAGCAGACTTCAGGCTTAGTCAAGAAGGAGTGTAAAGCAGCTTGTTTGACCAGAATGCAATCTTATTTTATAGATTAAGTGGAAAAAAAACACACAATGTATTTATAAATAAATGTATTTATTATATAATACTTTCTAGCACATAGAACTCCTACCCGCAGCTATGCACAATGCACACAATACTTTATCAAAGAAACACAGTAAAAGGGGGACCAAACCCTATACTATGAAAGTGGTATAAGAACCAAGACTAGGGTCAAGACAATGTTAAGAGGACCCAAAGAACCACCCAAGGTGAGTAGATAGGGACCCCATGGAGAGCGTGTGCAGTGTGGGAACACAAGTGCATGCTCCTTACAAGTCTATGTAAGTCGCAGTTGGATTTTTAAAGATTAAGGAGCCTTCAGAGTGGACCCTGAAGAAACCCTGTGGACGACAGAAGGTTGGAGAACCTGTGGATACCCTAGTACCCACATTACCTACACCAGGGAATGCTGCTACATATGTACGAACAGGTGTCGGACACCGCCGAGAACCCAGTAGAGGACTTCAGGAAAGTGCCACTGCTGAAGGAGGAGAAAGTGACCGGTGGAATCCGCTTATGGATTCTAGATGAGGGGTACCTGCAAGCACAATGGACAGAGTCTATGTCACTAAGGAGCGACAAGGAGACTTGGAAGATGAATGCCCTCCGAAGTCGGTGTTGCAGGATGGGGGACAGTGACCTTGACTCTGCAGGTGTGAGGACCAGGCAATGCTGAGGAGGGCCAGGAACTGTGCACGAGCTGTGCCACGAAGGATGTTGAGTGCTCAGGGGTCGGTGTCTGGCGGGAGCACCAACAAACCTTTGCAAATGCATCCCATGCAGGAAGTGAAGAGGGAGCAACGTTGGGAGCAGCAAGGTCCAGGGGACTCACCACAAGCAGGGGAGTCAGGGCAGGCCCCAAGCAATCAGGGGAGCCTAAGAGAAATAAGTGTAACCCTCAAATGGACCCACAGGCCAGAAGCACTGGAGTCGTAAGAGGACCTCAAGCAGCTTACCAAAAGATGCAGGCCACGATGCGGTGTGGCTGAAGATTCTGGTCACTGGAAGTGCTCAATGTCGGGGCTACTTGGAGCCGGAAGATCTTCTTGAAAGGAAGCCAACAAGTCTTTGCAACTGCAAGTTGATGCGGTGCACAGTGGTTTGGTTATTGCAACCATGAGGGATACTGGCCTCAAACCTGCTGAGAGTGCTGGGCAGGCCTCGGGAGCTGTGGAAAACCACCACCTGTGTTGCAGAACCTTACGGAATCCGGAGGAGCTCAGGATCAGCAGACTGGCCGACTTAGTTGCAGTGCCTGCGAATACAGGGGAGTGACTCCTTCACTCCAAGGGAGATTCTGTAAGGTGTCTTTCATACCCACAGGCCCTGGAAGGTTCCTGAATGGTGCACAGGCACAGACAATGTAGCAGACTGGAAGGGAGGCGAAGTCGAGCCCAAGCGAAATCTAGCAAAGTCTAGAGTGCCCAGATGGTAAATAAAAAAAAATGTAAATTCAGTACTTGTATAGCGCACAAATCACCCTGAAGGGGTATCTTGGCACTGGGGGCCGTTGGGAAGGTTAAGCGAGCTATTGCCCAGAGTCGCATGGTGCTGGGCAGACCACTGCCGCCGAAGCCAGGGATTGAACCGTGATTCCCAGCGTTCAGCGTCAGTCGCCCTGGCCACCGGCCACACCTCTTCCCTTATTGTAGAAGTAGAAGTGGTGTCTGATCTGAATCTTTTCCCACAATGAATGTAGGGACCTACACCCAGGTAAGCCCTTTAGTACCCTAGGGAAAGCGTTGGGACGATTCAGGGGACCCTCCCAGGGGAGGGTCTGGACAGGGGGGAGGTTACTCCCATGTCCTTTGTCCAGTTTCGCGCCAAAGCTGGAGCCAACGGCTCCCAGGACTAGTTTGAATTGAACTGTGCCTGGGTATATCAAGAGAGAGAGGGAGGGCTAGCTAGCTAGTCCGGATCCCCGAGGTTTATATATGATATCAACAAGGACTAGCCAAGGGTGACCTATGTAGGACCATTTCCAAATCAGAGGGGCATACCGTGCAAGTCACATTGCAGGGACCACCGACACCGATGCCAAATCGCTCCCCTCCGCCCCCGCAATAGCTACACCAGCGGCCGCAGCAGGAGGGGCGTGCTCGCTAAGGGACTCTATTTCCCAGGAGCCCTAGCGCCGGAGCACGCCGCCACACCTGAGTCCTGCGCCAGGAGGCGCTATAAAAGAAGGACAGCCCCGGTGGAGCGGCGGGACCATTTCCAAATCAGAGGGGCATACCTTGCAAGTCCCATTGCAGGGACCACCGACACCGACGCCGAATCGCTCCCCTCCACCGCCGCAATAGCTACACCAGCGGCCGCAGAGAGAGGGGCGAGCTCGCTACAGGACTCCATTTCCCAGGAGCCCTAGCGCCGGAGCACGCCGCCACACCTGAGTCCTGCGCAAAGTGGCGCTACAAAAGAAGGACAGCCCCAGTGGAGCGGGGGGACCATTTCCTAATCAGAGGGGCATACCTTGCAAGTCCCATGGCAGGGACCACAAACACCGACGCCGAATCGCTCCCCTCCGCCGCCGCAATAGCTACACCAGCGGCCGCAGCGGGAGGGGCGCGCTTGCTACGGGACTCCATTTCCCAGGAGCCCTCATGGAAGTCTTTTATGCTGCGCGCGAGGAGAGATGCCTACCGGAGTCTATGCGTGAAGCCTTGCTTACCTCATTACTCAAACCATGGAAGCCCCCAATATGCTGCGACTCCTATCGGCCCCTGCCTTTACTAAATTGCAATATGAAAATGCTCGCAAAAGTTTTGGCGACCAGACTCAACTTGCTGATGCAGAGGCTGGTGTTGCCCGACCAGGCGGGATTCATCCCGAGTCGGGCCACTGCGCACAACCTCAGAACTCTAGCTGCAGTACTACAGGATATAGACCCCAAATGTGCAGCAGTGGCGGTTTTTCCTACCAAGGCGTTCGATTACCTAGAGTGGGATTATCTGATGGGCGTCTTGTGCCGCATGGGAATGCCTACCTCCTTCCTCCAATGGATACAATTACATTGCTGCCGTCCGGTGGCGTCAGTGCTTTCCTCCCCCTTTCCCATTACTAGAGGGACCCGACCGGGTTGCCCCCTATCTCCCATCTTATTTGCTCTAGCCATTGAACCTCTAGCTGCTAAATTTCGCCAGCACCACAATGACCGAGCGCTAATCTACCTGGTCAGGCAGTTGCTTATTTCCCTATATGCGGATGACATGACCTTGTACGTCTACAAACCCCAGGAAAATCTGAACCCCATCCTCATGGAAATCACCAAATTTGGGGTCATATCTGGTATACAGATTAACTGGTCTAAGTCTGCAGTTTTCCCCCTGACAGGTAACACTCATCCACACCAGCTAGACTACCCACTGGTCTGAAAATTGGAAGAACTCAAATACCTGGGCATATACATCACTCATTACGGCACAGCCATAGATAAAATCACTGACTCAGTCACTAAGTGGTTGCGCTTGCCCCTATCCATGGCTGGAAGAATCTCACTGATCAAGATGGTACTGCTGCCCAAATTGCTGTACCTCTTTATTAATATACCATACTCCAGAGGGAGCTTCTTCTTCAAAACACTCAGGACGCAGCTCACAAGGCTTATATGGGGAGAAAAACAGGCGCGCCTCAACCTGCGCACCATGATGCTGCCCTATCATCAGGGAGGATACGACGTACCAAACTTCAAATTTTACTACTTTAGTGCACAGGCTCACTTTGTGCAATATTGGTTCCACCCACCGCCCTATATACCCCACCTGGCGGTTGAGGATGGCTACATGGCAACAACGCCCCCATCGGCCTACCTCTTCACGTCGGTGAGTGAACGCGGACAAGATCCATCCACCGTAGATTGGACAGTAGTGGCGTGGCACCGAATAGCCCGTAAATTGGAGGCTCCGATGCTATACTCCCCCAAGATGACCCTGATCCGAAGTCCATTGCTTGCTGTCACGGGCGAGGGAATCTACCGTAAGATGCTCAAAGGCCTTGACTACTACACTTGGGGTGATCTCTATATTCGAGGACAGTTTCGTACCAAAGAACAATTCTTCCCCACACATACACCAACAATAATGGACACATTCCTTTATACTCGACTTCGTCAGAGTGTGAAGGCGGCAACGCCAGCATTTCCTGGGGAGCCGACCACATTCGACCCCTTGCATGCGTTTCTGCAAGTGGACCCTCCCAGGCACGCTGTGTCTCTTCTATATAAACACGCGCAGGCAGCAAGGCCATCACACGAGAATAGAGCCAGACAAGAATGGGACAAAGATCTGAAAGTCCCATTGTCTGATGATCAATGGGAACATAGCTGTACACATACAGATGCTCTCACGGGAATAGCAGACTACGTCTCATACATTTTAAGTTTTTGCATAGATTATATCACACCCCTGCCAGACTGCACAGATTCCATCACCAGGAGGACGATAGGTGCATCAGATGTGGTGGGGAGGGAGCGGACTTTCTGCATCTGGCATGGAGTTGCCCCCAGGTAGCATCCTTCTGGACACAAACATTTGAGGGATTGTCAAATATGCTAGGGATCCAACTAGATCCTTGCCCACTGGTGGGCCTCCTGGGACTATCCCAAGACATCAACACAACGCACAAAATTATTTTTAGCTATGGGATTGCTTCTGACGAAACAACATGTGGCTAGTCGCTGGGGGAGAGGGCGCGCGCCCAAATGCTGGGTCCATGCCATGACCACAATGCAAGACAATCTAGGCTTTTACACAGAAATGTTACCTATTAAGTCGCACCCAAGGGATATCTGGGGCCCACTTACCACTTATCTGTTATCACAAGGCAGTGGTGCCGAAGAAGGGTTGGAGCAAATTGCTACACAGGCGGGGAATAATACCGAGACAAGGGGGTGAGGCCCTGAACAATCAATAATGGCTGTGTAAAGGTTTGAGATATGCTCAGGTCGGGTGGATGTGGGAACCATCTGAGACGACTCAGCGGAATCTCATATGTGTGCAGAGGGGTGTGTTGGATCTGGAGGGAGGCCCAGTTGTTGGAGGGTTCGAATCTTGTGTACTTTATCATCTAACTCCACTTGCATGGAGCATTGTGGAGGAGTGTGGCTCAATGGTTAGAGCGGCAGACCCTGATGCAGAGTTCTGGCCCGGGACAAGGGTTCAATTCCTGCCTCGGCTGGTCTTGGGCTCAATTTCCTCGGACCTGACAATTCTCGCCTCGGTGCCTATTCTAATCATGGGCCCCACGCTGCAACTTTTGGGCAATAGCTTGCTTAACCTCCACACCGGCCCCAACAGCGCTGGGATGCCTGGCTTCACCCTGGGGGTGCCCAGGAGTGGACAATTCACAGGGAAAGCCAGGAAGTGTTCCACAGCGGTATGAGTAATAGCGCCAGGAAACCGCTTGGTGACAGTGCGCTCTACAAATACCTTGACATTTACATTTACATTTACATTACCTGTACTACATGTTGCTAACTTCTAACGATTAAGAAATTGTCTGTGCTGAAAGGACTTGTGTTGGCATCAAGGATACTACCGGGGGGGGGGGGGAAGTTACTGATCAAACAATGTAATTACGGGAAGGTGGCAAATGTTGATATACAATGCACATTATGATCCGCAGAATGTGTTATGCACTGATGTACTGTAGCAGGGATTCCGTTCTCTCACAGAACTGCGCATAGAGATCAGGAACCTCAGTGAATTAGGGTGACCCAAAACTCACCTCAGTATCCAAAATCCCCTTACCTAGCTAGCTACAGTGTCTAATTGGTCATAACAAACTCCCAATGACTTAGACAAACCAGAACATGAACTTAGGTTACCTCAGGTATCGTGGAACACATGAACACTCTTTCGCTCTATAATCATTTCATACCAGAACGTGGAGTAAAAGAGGACACGTGCAATTTTGAAATATTTATTATTCAATGCAAGGTTCTCAAACGCAGTATCTTGTATAATACAAGAAGACATATTATAAGAATCAGAGTTATCAGTATAGTCACTAGTCCATAATAAGCAAACGGTGATAGCATATTATAATGCAAAAATCAATAGAAATTTATATCACCTATTTCTTGCACTCCCTACTTAGCATACTATATTATATCTAAGAAGGTCTCATTTGGGTTTTAGCAGGGCGGGCCCATACCTCTAAATGTCAGGAGGAGAGGATCACATCATCTGCTACCAGCTCTCTGCATGCGAAGCATTATCAAGTGTGTATTTGCATTCTCAGTAATTCTATCTTTAACCCGCTTAGAGTCCAATGTTGGCAGCAACTGTATTTGTGTTATGTCTAGTGGTGCGAGGATCAGACCTCCCAGCAACCTTGTGTTAGGTTATTCTTAGAGGGTTCAGCACTCACTGTTCAGACAGTGTACCAAGCACGACTGATATCAGAGTAATAACATATTATTCTCAAATAAATCACATCTTTTGTCTAGGTTGAAAGCTACAATAACAATTATGTGTTGTGTGCAAACTGAAGCCAAAGGAAAATATGTCGTTTAAACACTTAATAAACTCATGCTAACTTAACACAGTATATAGAAAAGCCTCATCTATATGACACCCCCCCCCAATGATCCGAGGACGGTCAGAAACACAGGCCAATACTAGAATAGAGGCATAACATGAAAGCAAAGTTCAACAATATTGAGCCAAGCTAAATGTGTATATAAAAATTACATAAAAATATGTACGAATGCCTATAGTGGCTTAAACATTTTTTTCAATCTAAAGTCTTCAATTTGAGGCCGAGTATAAAGTTATAGGCCTAGACCATATCAAGTCAAATGTTCGTAAGAAAAAAAGGCACCATTCAGAATTACTAAAAAGTCATGTGCCATAATAATGAAAGTCTCCAAAGCATCTCATGAGTGGACAGAATATGCAAAATAGGCAGCAACAGCTTCCAACATGAAATCACTGTCATCATCCTAAAACAGTTCAGCTATCCAATTAAGCAATAGGAAAGAACATACGTGCTCCTCCAGCACCGGACCCTCTAGCAACATCAGAGGACAACTCGGTGGGTTCTCAAGAACGCTATGTGCCAGAAACTCCATGCGCCGCTGCGGGTATGTCCCACTGACCCATTAGTCCATGCATCGCTGCCAAGGCCATAATCCTTTCGCCAGAACAAACCAACTCGTGAGCAACTACGGGGCCCATCAGGTGATTAAAATCGACGTCAGGAGATATCGGCAAGCAGAGACACAAATCAATGGCCCAGTCGAAATCGCAGCTCAGGCAATGAAACACAGGCTGGACACATGTGAAATAGGAAAATCGAAACGATAATCCAAATGCCGTGCTTAAAGTCGCAAGCGGCAGGGTGCCATAGTAATCAAGCATCCGGTTGCAAAACAGTGTCAGCAGGAGCTGAGCGGCTTCTTGCGCAGGATGGGCATCCATTTTTTAGGAAGCAGAATAATATCAAAATGCCTGCAGCCAAAGCCAGCAAAACAGGGAATCCGCCAAACAAACTCGAAAATATAGAATGGAAGAAAGTGGGGATGACACCAAAAATCTTTTTGAATGTAGTCACGAGACCACTGCTAACCAATTTAAAAAAATGAGCTAAGCCAGACGTGGAGGAGGCATTAAAGATTTGATGAACTAATTCACAGAAATGAAACGGCAAGTCAGTATTTAAAAGTGCCTGCACCTCTGTGCGTGTGTTAGCTATGTGAAGGACATAAGTTTCATGGGCCGAGCTCAGGGCCACTTCCTTTTGAGACAAAAGAGCTCTTATTCTACTCATACCATTGAACTCCGCTTTCAAGGTTGGGATGCGGGGCCAGATGGAAACATCTGAATTCCCATGTGTGGGAGGATATAGTACATTTTTGCAACACACCACACGCTCTGATACAGTAACCACATAAGTGATACCGACCATTAACCCACAACACTCTTCGTTATTCAAAAGCAAATAACTACCATTTGCCAATAATGTAAACGTGGAAACTATTGCTGGAACTGGTGTGCCTTTCAAAACACATGCTAAATTAGGCCTGTCCTGATAACAAGAACTGTGTAACTGGATGTGTCTGCATATTAATGAACGGTCAGGCGACTGTGTGCATTCTTCACCATTAAGATTCACTTCCTTTCCATCCTTCAGACATCTGTATGTGTATGGCAAAGACCATGCCTTATGGAGGAATGCGCTGGTGGTTCATATCGCCTTATTGTAATATATCGCATGCAATTAGTAAATTTGTACAAAGCAAATGGTAACGTAATTAATCCATGGATAAGCCATGTTGCAGCAGCTGCTTCAGCTACAGAAAAGGGTGAAGATTCTAACTTTTCAATATGTAACATAGAAAATGATGCATCCTGCATTGAAAGCATGCGCTGCTTGTCAGTCAAATTAAATGGGGCAAAGAGGGAGGACACGTTCATGTAACTCCAGGGCACACGGGCCGCTTTAAGAGTCTGTAGTGTCCATGCAAACTGCATTACTGAACGCAATTGATTTTGACCATGGTATAATACAGACGCCTCATCATTCACAATGTCAACTACAGAAGAAACAATATTATTTAACGTGTATATTCGGGAAGAAAGCATGTTAATACTGTTATCAACAACCGCAAGCACTTTTTCCAAATTCGCTTGGTCAATTGCCCGTAGGCGCTTAGCAGCCTCAATTTGTGAAAATTTCCAAATTTCATTGTTAACCGCATAAATCCACCGTTTAGTTCTACCATTAGCCGGGCCTTTTATAAAATCATTTAAATCCACATTATCATTTAACTGTGAAAGATGTAGCTTAACTGCAGCTAACTTGGAATGTTGCAACCAAGTCTGACACAGTTTGCCCACAGAGTAAGTTGTTACAGTATGATCAATTTCAAAATGGGGATCAGGCCTGACTAGTGCAAACCCTTCAGTTAAACCCAGAAAACGACGTTGGCAAGAATCAGCACTTCTATGCCACATCAGCCAACCCTTCGGATCCAAACTGGATACATTAAAGGATGAATTATGCAATAGAGTTTGTAACTCACGAATGGAAAAATTCAGTATAATTACCCCAACCTGAATATTCTTCCAATTCGGGAATAATTGGTGTATTTAATTTTTTAGAAGTAGCCAATCCAAAGCATGTTGTTTGGGAAATAGTAGAATTTAGAAACAACATGTGATTCGGGATGAGACATGCACGGTGCAGAGCCTCAGTGCCTTGTACCTGCCAATGTTTCCTTCCATAGCTCGTAGCCTTCCACAGCTAACTTGTCTAGAAAGGACTTCGAATACAGCAATTTTGTATCTGTAAGTCTAACTTTGGACATGGACTTTTGTGTCATTTTGAAATAAAATGACTCAGGATTTGATTGATTAAAGTCTGTAAAATAAGTGTATTTTTTCAGAAATGTACTGGAGCTGCCTCTTAATGGAGCTGGGCAATGTTCCCACTCTGTGTAATTTATAGTAACCCTTCTGGAACTTATTTTATGCAGAAAATGATTACCATAATGTTGAAAGCAAAACAAATCACCATAATTAACAGAATCGAAGTATAAATCCTCAGCATCAAAGGCAGCATAGTATTTCAAATCAGAGAATAATGCTTCCACCACCTGAATATCCCAATCATCAGAACGTATATTTTGTTTTACCACATCCCCCATGTTTACTCTAAGCACATTCGGAACATTAATCACTTCAGTGGGGCCATGTATTTGAAACCTAACCGCATCCCACACAATCCCATCAAGAACAGGCCAAGCAGTTATGTTAACTGTATTCAAATCCCTTTTCAGTCTTTGCGCTGAATGTGAAGAGGAAAGAGGGGCCAACGTTCCATTAAGGTACCGAACTCCTGTTCTTTCTTTGACATTGTGGTCATCGATCAGACGGAAAAAATAAAACACAAAGCCAATTCACATAAAAAGATAAACTGAAAATAGAATCATCCAAATGTATGTCCAAGGGGGAACCCAAAATTTTTTTTTAAACAAAGTGGCATATAATGCTATATTTGAGGGTTTCTTTGAATGTCCTGAAACAGAGTCAAAAGAGAATCTGGATTGTGTGGCCAAACGAGTCTGCAAATCCGGCATTGACAAATTAGTTGGATATGTGTAGTTCAGCTCATCAGTGTCAATAACAGGAAAAGTATTTATTAAAGGACTGGAAATAACAGGCATCACGAGGGACACCTCTGGCTCAGCACCAGAAGTAATGGCCAACACAGAATGCCTCATCATGGAAGGACAGGATACTGCCGGTGTCATGCTATGAAGAATCGGCCACCCTGTGTGTCTTGACATTGTCAATTGAGATAAATCTGTTTTCCTTACGACCTGGAAGTGGTGGTAATATGACTGTTCTCGTGCCCTTCACTCCAAGAACTCGAACCGGTGCACGATATGAAGGACCAAACTCTTTCTTGTTATCGATCTTCTCTCGAACCAGTTCTCCAACTTGGGGTAGCCAGCCAACTACCGGGATCTGCAACGCATCATCCGATGTGGAGGGCAAATGTTCCTTAGCTAGACTGTCTCTGGTCTTTTGTAGATCCTGTAAAACATTGCAATGTTCATCTACGTCGAAGGCCGCGGCCTGGGCCTTGCAGTCTAGACCGTCAAGGTCAGGGACATACATCTTGATACCAAAGAGCATTTCGTATGGGGTCCGCCCACCCAGAGACCTTCTAGGGAGATTATTAGGCGCACGCTGCACGCCATTGAGATGGGCCAACCAGTTTCTGCCAGTGCCTATAACTCGAGCTGTCAAAGATTGCTTTAAGTCACGGTTCATTCGTTCCACTACACTGTTACCCTCAGGTCTGTACGGAGACGAAAACTTGACTTGGACCCCCAACGAAACCTGGAAGGTACCACAGGCAAAAATCCCTACAAAGACACGTAAATCCTTAATGACAGTCCGTGAATCAGCGCTCCGATGGGGCCATACCCACACAAAGCGTGTGCATGAATCAACTGCTACTAAGATGTACTTATACGCAGTATCAGAAGAAAAAGGACCGCAGTGTTTTAAATAAACACATCCTAGTGGTTTATTAGAAATGTACAACTGTGTCTGAGGCGGACGCGCAGCAGTTGAAGGTTTAATCTGCTGGCAAATGTCACATTGAAGGACATAATCGCGCGTCTGTTTGTACAGTCCCCGCCACCAGAATCTCTGTTGTAGCTGAGTTACAGAGGCTGAGACGCCCGCATGCGCAGACGCCACACCTTCATGAGCCGCTGTAATCAAAGTAGCTCTGCGATCCGAGTTGGGAATCAAACGTTCGCCAACGTCAGGAATTTTCACATAAGGAACCTTATCGGGACTTAAATGGTATGTGTACTTCGAAGGGAACCCCGCAGGATATTTACCTCCCTTCTCAGTGGCAGCAACAGCCGCCAAGATGTCATCATCTATTTTACTTTTGGACTGTGTAACTGCTGCAACTAAGTATTTAGATACTGCTGATTTCGCTGCTTCATCAGCAAGCGAATTACCGACAGTGTGAACTCCCACGCGCTGATGGCCGAGAGTATGAATCACAAACACGAGTGGCAACTTTTCTTTAAGTTCCGCCACTCGGACCCAGATCATTTTATGTTTTATTGTGCTACCTTTGGAATCACGAAATTCATTCTGAATCCAAAAGAACAAGTTTTCATTGTAAGACTGGACACAGTAGTAAGAGTCACTTACGATTAAAGTCGTCACACAAGGATCTGCGTACTCCAATGCAAGCATCAAAGCACGAAGCTCTGCCAATTGTGCAGTGCAGTCTCCAAGTGTCTGCACGACACTGGACTTGAACTCATCGTTCACCATGGCACCAACCACAATGGCGCATGCGGAAATGTAGGCATGTTTAGAGCCATGCGCAACCTGCGCTGAACCATCAGTGTAAATGATGCAATGCAAATCCTCCAACGGCCGCATTGCTAAAGGAGCAGGATGAACTAATTCATACTGTAGTACTCCTGCGACCGTAAAGTGGCGTCAAAAATAAACGTGACATCCTGGGATGTCAAGGATGCAGCCCATTGAATCTACCGAGGGTGCAAAGCTTTGGAATTTGGTACACTGGCTTTTGTAACTGCCTCCAAGGCAGGACACGGGGTAACAACCAACATGCGTTTTCCCTGTGACAGGGCACGTTCCTTGAGAATAGCCATCTGCACAGCCGTCAAAACTTTTTCCACAGTGGAAAATCGCATTTCAGCCGAAGTGTACAAGTGTGACTTGTAAGCTATAGGTACTGTATCTCCTTCATTAAAAGTTAGGTACGTGAAACCTACCGTCCCAGGGACAATTCTTATCACCAGGTTGGTCTGGTTATCACGAGTCTGTAAATATTCAGAAGCGAGCAAATCAGCTTTCAGAGACTGCAGAATAGCTGAATGCTCAGGCAGCCAGCATGATTTGAAAAAAGATGGTTGTATCAAAGCATACAAAGGCTTGATACGCTGGGCATATTCCGGAATGTATGTTCTTCCAAAATTCAAAACACCAAGTAAAGATTGTAATTTTTTCAGTGTTGTCGGAGAGCGCAACTGTGCGTATTTCTCCAGGAAGTGAGGAGCTAAACCTTTTCCTACATTGTTAAGTTCATAGCCTAAAAACAACACTGTGTACTCTGCAATGTGCGATTTTGCAAAGTTAAACTTGTAACCCATGTCTGCAAAGTTACAAATAATACTGTTCACTCGACACAGATGCTCCCAAAGTTCGTCGTCTGTGAGATATATGTCATCCACATAAGAACAAGCATCTGGGTCGACCCTCTCCAGCAGAGAGACTATGCGGGCGGAAAACACTCCAGGACTATTCTTATAGCCCATTGGGAGACGCCAAAACATTTTTGCACACCGCCGCATGTGAAGGATGTCCATTGGGAACTTAGACCATCCAATCTATGGGCATAAAAACCATTGGAAATGTCAAGCGTGGTTTTGAACCGCTTACGCACAAGACTATTCACAAGGGCAGAGCCGTGGGTGTTCTGTACTGCACAGTTACGGCAATGAGAGTTTAAATGCCGGTAATCCAAAACCAAACGATATGAGCCGTCCTGCTTGTTCACAGTAAAGAGGGGGTTATTCATCGGTGACACACATGTGGCCATCTTGACAGTGCATGCCAAGATGGCCACCGGAGCAGGAGCCTGCTAAGAGCTCCGGGTGTTTGGGATCCCTCTAGAGGGTTTTATGCCTGTCAGCGCCCTCTGCTCCGCGGAACCGAATTCGTAAGAGTAACAGGAGTAACCAGTAACTTTTTTATTTCCTCATACCTGTCCGGTGGAAGGCTGGAGCCACCCGTCGCAGTCTGGGTCAGCTGGAGACATCACCTCTCCTAACGGACGTCTGCTGAACAAGGGGACCGCATGCCCCGAGCCTCGATGCCCCGAGCCTGCGGAGAGTCGGCACTCTGATGCGTCGCTTTGAGGCTCCCCCAGCACGATTGTGATCACGCAAAGGGCTCTTGCCATCGACGAGTCCCGTGTCCAAGGTGGGTTGTGGAGCGACCTGAAGCTGGCCCCCTCCCCCACCCCTGCTTCGGAGCAGTAGATCTACCGATGGGCTCCAGCGCGGGTCGAGCCTCGAGCCTCTGGAGGATCGCCGCCCAGAAGCCCTGGACTTTGTAGTTGGTGACCAGCGCCGGCTACTTGGCAAATAAAGAAGAATAGCATCAAACCCGGCGTGCGTTCCACCGAATCGCGCAATTCCAAAAATGGCCGCCGCAGTGGAACGCATAACTCTGACTCTGAAGCCGGGAAACCACCATCTCGGATGACCCCGCGAGGAGTTCTGACTACCGCCGTGTACGATCGGCTGCACCGGAGAGTGGCCCCCCTCCCACCCGCTCCAAGGCGCAGGCTGTTGATTGCGGTGCCTGGACCGGCCGGAGGACGTCGGCGGACACCCCCTCCTGCCCGCACCACAGCATAGGAGGTTGGATGCGGAACCAGGAAGGACGCCGGTTGAGTGGAGTCGGCTCCCGGAAGCACCGGGAAACGGATGGGAAGGTATAGAGGCGCTTGGGAACTGCTGAACTGGGCTCTGGGACCAAACAAGAGCTGGAGGACCGACATGAGCCGCCCCCATCCGGGAGTGGATATGTGTCATTGAGCCCCCCACCTCCCAGGGAAATACAGGTTTGGAACATGGTTTGGAGGCATAAGGTATTTATCTCACCCCACCCGCCTGTGCACATTTTTTAGACTACCTCCTTTGTACAATATGGCTGGGGCCATTAAACTGCTCACATTCGTAAGCTACCTCCTTGAGCAACATGGGGCCATAAATCTGTAGAAATAAATCCTCGCTAGTACCTTTGATGTCCACGAGGCTCCACAGCTCTAACTCACCCACTTTTCCATACCAGCAAGCTATGAGCAATGCCTGCCTGAATAGAAAGTGAAATGGTCCTGCTCTGAGCCCAAAGTAACAACAACAGACAAAGGACCAATATTTCTATCTCCCCCATCGGTTCGGCTATCTTAGCTTGTCTATCTTGGGGAGACCATCATGGTCTAGTCATTTCTACCATCGACCTTAAAGACCTAAGGCCTCTTAGACTCTCAGACTACTTTTTACCGGCTGCACAATTTACACAGCTGGGCGTTTTTCACGTCGGATTTAGATAGTCTGCTTTTTCACAGTGATATGTATTATTATATTCCTGATTGTATCCAGCACATTTCACTTTTTCTGCACCAATTGCAATTGCTACCCATATATTAATGCCTCGTACAGTAGCATTATATTCTATATATTCCTAACTGTATCTTGCACGTCCCACTTTATCGTCACCGGTAATGCACCGTTTTCTACCTCATATATTTTTCTTTTGCTGCTCGCTAATGCCACTTGTTGTGCCATTTAATCTGTGTCATTTAATCTATGTGTGCAATTGTATTCTGTCACTGTACCTTACATATTTTTGACTACTCACTATTGGCACCTTCGATTTAGATATTCTTTATGGTCTGCACAGTTATTTTATTTTATCTTATTCAAGCATTTTTCTCAGTGCTATATTTCATATTTTATACCTCATATATTTTTCGTTGCTGCTCACTAATGTCACTTGTTGGTTCATATAAGTTGTGTGTGCAATGGTATTCTGTCACAGACTCCTGTACCCTACATATTTTTGACTACACACTATTGTCACCTTCGATAGATATTATTACGGTTTGCTCAGTGTTTTATTCCAGTATTTGTCAGTATTATATTGCTACTTGTTCTGCACTTGTTATAACCTACATCGAATTCACCCCTATTCCTAAAATGTACTGTCGATTTTCTCGCATAGACTTGTCACTGATGTAACCTGCACTTACATTGTCCCTTCCCGTATACACTGATTACTACCGCATATGTGTTAACTGCTCGCATTATTCTGCTCCCTTATATCCTTATTGCGCACCCTATACTTGTGCAACTCGCACCCATCTCAAGTGTTAATCTTGTATGCACCGAGTACTACCTCCATTACCTTGGCAACTCACTAGTGTCAGTTAATCTTGTACGCACCAACTACTACCTCAAATACCTTGGCAGCTCACTAGTGTCACTCCCAATTATCTCACTATTATTGTCTGCGGCTGTACTCTGCGCATAGCATTACCGTGCGCGCACTAGTATCACTTTAGGCCCACGCAACTGTTTAGGACAGTGCACCCTCCCTCCTACACCCTCCCTCTTACACCTACCTAGACTGTCTTCCCATCATGGAACCCGTCGGCAAACACACATATAAAATCAACTACCCACCCTCACTCACTAAAAAAGCAGCTAAACGCTTTAAACACAACTTCCTGAGGTCCCACCCTGAAACTCCGTGTGCAGACACCTACTTCTCACCAGTCAATGGTTCGCTGAACATTGATATTATCTTCCACACCACACGCAGAGCCCAATGGAGAAACACGTTCCGCACCTTACTCACCGTCTCCACCTCCAGGAATTTCGCGCATGGCCTAAAACTTTCCATCACTCCATCACAACTCTTCCCGGGCAGAACAACCATCACTATATACAATAACGGGATTATCCTAATTCAATCCACAGACAAGAACCTGGAACTACTAGACAACCTGTTCCCCACGTTCAAACAGCACCTCACCAGTCATCGGACCCCCACTCATAGCACCCGCAGGCCTATCACCCCTGAATTCACAGCCCCCAACCACAACCCTTCTAACCTAGCTCAACCACAAAACGACACGCACCTTCCCTCCACCCCCGGCACCTTAGACATTCACCCACCTAATGTAGCTACCTCGCACTCCACATTTACAGACATAGATCCCTCACCCACACATTCCAGCGGTACCCCCTCCCCCCCCTACAACCTCACCTTGTCACCCTCCCATACCACACCCATTCCCGTCACCCCTGACACCACAGCCTCAAACCACATTCATTCTAACCCAGCCCAACCCCAAAACAACATGCACCTCTCCTTTACTCCCGACACCCCAGTCACTCACCCACCTACCGTATCTACCTTACTCCCGTCGAGCACAGACATAGATTACTTACCCTCTTACACCAACCACCTCACCCCTTCCCCCCACACACCAGCCCTCATCCCCTCTCCCACCCCTGATACCACAGCTCCCACCCAAAAAGACATGCACCACCCCTCTACTCCCGGCACCTTAGTCATTCTCCCACCTACTGTAGCTACCCCACATCCCTCAAGCACAGACATAGATCTCTCTCCCTCTTACAACAACCACCCCACCCCTTCCACCTACACACCAGCCCTCATCCCCGTTCCTCTTATCCCCGTTCCTCTCACCCCTGATACCACAGCTCCCACCCGCAACCCGCCTATCCTAGATCAACATCAGACCGACACACACAAAGGCAAACCCCACCCTTTATCCCCACCCATTCTCAGCCCCCACTTTCTCCCACTAACTAATCACACAGAACACGCCACCTTCATCAACTCAACTCGACCCTCTCAAAATAGAACCATCTACAATCCCACTACCCCCCCCAGTCTTACCCCCCATTACCCAACCTCCACCCCCTTCACCACTAATAAACGCCCATCCTCCACCCTGCACTCTACGCCCACCACCAATACTCTCATCCACACCACCAACCTCTCCCCTATGTCATCCACGCCAGACCCTCCCATCCCCACCTCCAACACATGTCCCACAGTGGACCACATTACGGCCTCCCTCCTCCAACTCAAAGAAGACATGTACATCATCAAACAACAACTACTCTGTCTATCACACTCCAGTCACCCCCCACCCAACACCCTCCACCAGATCAAAGAAGAAATTCACATCATCAAACAACTACTCAGCACACACCCCAGACACCACTCACGCGCCTCCACCATCACCTCCCCTCCCAACTGGTCCTCCACCCGGGCGGCGAACTCTCGCACTCGACTCCCACCGCACTGGACCTCAATCCCTGTTCACAATCGTGAAAACCGCCCCCATCGCTCCTGCAACCCTCTCTCGGACCTAGACACAATCACCCTCCTCTGCTCCTATGACTCAGCTCCCCTTAGCAACACACCCGACACTCTCACTGCCATACCTACGATTCACTCCAATCCCCTTAGACCCCCCACACTGAACAACAGAGTCGCTATCCATAGTAACCTGAGTAAAGTCCCCCTCGCTCTAGAACACCCTTCCACCCTCGACACACCCCGTCTCAAATGCAC
This sequence comes from Lissotriton vulgaris, assembly GCF_964263255.1. Classification (NCBI taxonomy): domain Eukaryota; kingdom Metazoa; phylum Chordata; class Amphibia; order Caudata; family Salamandridae; genus Lissotriton; species Lissotriton vulgaris. The sequence continues at coordinate 435,981,895 of NC_141685.1, read as the reverse complement.
TCTCCTAAACTGCAGATCAGCCGCTAGACACTCCGCCGCTATCGCCGATCTCATCCTAAAATTGGATCTTGACTTAATCATCATGACTGAAACATGGCTAACAGAATCTTCTACACCTATAATGGACATTCTGGTTCCCCCCAACTACCTCATCAATAGACTTGACAGGTCTGGCAATAAAAAAGGTGGCGGAATCGCATGTATATACAGGAGCAACCTCTCTGTCTTGAAAGTATCTTCCCCTTCCCTACCCTCCCCAACGTCCTGTGAATACATCAGCCTAGATATTATCAGTGAGGGCAAACCGATCTGCACTCTTCACGGCGTTTACCACCCACCTGGTGACAACCTCACCTTCTCCCAACAAATCATGGACATGATCTCAACCAACTCCGGGCGGCAACTCACACAAATATACCTTGGGGACTTCAACCTCCACTGGAACGATCATAATGATGCGGTGGTAAAAGGTCTGAAGAATTTCCTTAACGCCCTTGACCTTACACAAATTTGCAACAGTCCATCACACGAGAAAGGCTCTATCCTCGACCTTATCATCTCCAAAGAGGCCTCTATCCAACTCGAATCTATCCAACCCTGTGACTGGTCGGACCATCATATTATCACGTTCTTCATCAATGAAAAAGTTAAATTTAACCCTATTCAATCCGCCAGGCCCAAAGTCTAGAAAAGAGACATGAAAAAACTAAACTCAAACTCTCTGCCCCCCAACAGCTGCAACTTACTACTTCCTCCGGCTGGCGTTAAGGACGTCCAATCCTTGACTGATCACTATCTTAACAATATGACCGCAATAATTAATGAAGTCGCACCCTTGCAGCTAAAAAAAGCCACCACAAAAATCTCCAATCCCTGGTACGACGGGAGTCTCAATGACGATAGACGCGCCATGAGAATGGCAGAGCGTTCCTGGAGATCAGCTCCCTCTGCACTGAACCTAAAAAACCTGAAGAAAAAGAGAAATGCCTACTTCAGGAAAATAAAACGATCAAAATCAGACTTCTTCAGCCGTCAGCTCGACCAAGCCAAAAATCGTCCGAGAAAGCTGTTTGAGCTTATCCGAACACAAACCAAAGAACAACCCCAACCTCTCAGCACTATGTGCAAAGCTCCCTCCTGCGAAGACTTCGCCTCTTTCTTTAACCAAAAAACTGACAACATAAAGAATGATCTCCTCATGGACGCAAGCCTCTATCCCAAACCCCACCGCATAACACCCACTAAACCAAAAAACAATGCAACCTGGTCAACCTTTGTCACCTACACGGAAGAAGAAATTGGCAAACTGCTCAGCACTCTGAAACCATCCAATCACCTCACGGACCCCCTTCCTGCTAACGCTGTCAAAGTCCTTACCCCGTCGCTCCTTCCACTCTGGACCAAAATTATTAACAGCTCACTTCAACAATCATCATTCCCGACTCCCTCAAAGTTGGACAAGTAACACCTTTGCTAAAGAAACCTACAGCCGACCCCTCTGACCTAAACAACTACCGTCCCATTACCAACATTCCGACTCTTGCCAAACTGCTGGAAAAATGCGCACAAATACAATTGACTAAACATATTACTCAATTTGATCTCCTCAACTCATCAATCAGGCTTCCGAGCTAATCACAGTACGGAAACTGCCATGATTCACATAATCGACGACGCCCTCCAAATCCTAGATCATAACGATACCTGCCTCCTCATCCTCCTTGATCTCTCCTCCGCATTTGACACCGTCAAACATGAGAACTTACTCGAACTATTAAACACAAGAATGGGCCTATCTGGAACTGTGCTCAAATGGTTCACTTCCTTTCTGCATAACAGGTCGCAGAAATTCAAGAGCAACAACTTGATGTCCGCACCAAGACCTGTATCGCTAGGCGTACCACAAGGATCCTCCCTATCCCCAACTTTGTTCAACCTAGTTATGGAACCTCTCACCACCTTGCTGCAAGAATCCAATGTACACTTCCACATGTATGCTGATGACACCCAACTCTATCTCAAACTACAATCACCCAAAGACATCACGCTCTTGAACTCAACGATCAGAAGCACCCAATCTTGGTTGGCCGCTAATCATCTCAAACTCAATGCCCTTAAAACAGAGTTCCTCCTGATCTCATCTCCCGCGAAGATCACTACCGCACAAATGTGGCTTAAAGACCTAACGGCACTCAATGTTCAACCCACCATCGTGGACTCAGCGAAATCTTTGGGCATAACACTTGACACCAATCTCAGCATGCAGGAACACATCAACAAAGCAACTAAGGGAGCAAACTACCAAATCAACACCCTTAGGAAACTTAAACCTTTCCTTCCAGCCAAAGACTTCCAAACTGCGGTACAATCACTAGTCATACCTCGAATAGAATACGGCAGCACTGCCCTCTGCGGTCTCCCCCTAGCTACTACGGTGCCCATAAGAGCCTCTCTAAACGCCGCAGCGAGACTTATCACTGGATCAAAAAAACACTCGCACATTTCCCCTGACTTCAAATCACTGAACTGGCTGCCGTTTGAAGCCAGAATACACCTGAAAATCGCTTGTTTGACCCACAAGGCTGTCCACCTGAGCTCACCTAGATACCTCGCTCAGAAGCTGACGATTTCTGGAGGCTCCAGAAACACTAGAGGCACAAACAATCTTTTGCTAAAGCCTAAAAGATTCCGCAAGGAAAAAACCTATAAACGCTCCTTCTCAGGAATGGCTCCCAGGATTTGGAACTCGCTCCCCCCTGAAACAAGGCTCCTCACCTCTACCATACTTTTCAAGAGAGAAGTAAAAGCAATCCTCATGGCTACACTTGAACCACTATTGGGGAAAAACTACGAAGACTTAATACTCATCTGTACTACTTGTTCGAACCCTTGTATTTTTATTTTTTTGACTTTGAAATTGACTTACTTGATTGTTTTATGATATCACTTCAATGTACTGTTAACATGATTGATGTATCTGCGTATACATGCTCCCCTCCTCTGTAAAGCGCTCTGATATCTGCGAAGGTCTTGTTTGCGCTATATAAAACTTTCAAAATAAATAAATAAATAAATGTTACAATTACACCTTGATATTCCAATTGTTCAAGGATTGCCGCGACTGAAGCTTTGGCTTCACGTCGTATGGGATATTGAGGTTGAGGCAGCGGCTGAGACCCGAAAGGAATCTCGTGGCTTGAGGACAATTTATCCCAGCCACATTGATTATGGTACACAGCCGGTGCAAGCGCCAGAGCCCACTCTTCTGCAAAGTGCATCGCTTCCACTCTCGAAACTGTGTTCGCGAAACTGGGGAGGATTACCTCCTCCCCTCTCGGAGCTGCGAGCACAAAAGGTGGGGGCCAGTCAGCCTCCGAAAGCAAAATGTCATACGTAGATGAAAGATTTTCCCAAAATACCCCTTTTATGGTACGCTGTATGTCACCTTCTATTAACAGGACAATTTCAAAAAGTCTATCAGGGGGAGCAACTCTTGTATCAGCTGTTTCAATTACAACATAAGTATCAGTCGCTGTCACCTTCAGTAGTGGACGGAGGGCCTCTCTCACTACGGTAATCCCCGCCGCGCTGTCCAGCAAGGTCGGAGCCCACGTCAGATTCCGAAGCCGCGTTCTCTCAATCTGGGGCATATCGATGCGCCGTTAAGGCAGCGACTTTCTTCTTGGCAAGCTGCGGTCTCTTGGGCGTAGAGCCCTCTTGCTTGTCTGCACCGTTGCACGGGCGGGGCTGGTCACGTCCTTGCTGGCCAACCCGGCCCCTGCCGCCCCCTCCACCACCGGTTGACGGGGCCGATGAGTCCTGAAAGGAACGAGGACAGCATTGTTCAGAAGCCTGAAAATGATCAGGAGATTTAATCATCGCGCGGTCGCGCAAATCATAAACACGTTCCGACTGCGCAGGCAATGGAGACGCAGGGCGAGATGTCTGAGCCTGTTGTTGCTTACCCTGTTTCTGTTTTTTAGGCCAATTCTGTTTTTTATTCTGATTGGGCTAAACCGCCGCTACCGAAGATTGTCCCTGGGGCTGCTTTTTCTCTTTATCAGAAAAAGGCTTAAGACCCTTGGCATTGCGGCCAACTGTTTTATAAGCTGCCACAATTATCCTCGCTAACTGTCGGGGTTTCTCGGGATCGGGAACCGCCTTTAGCGCGTTAGCCACTTGAAAGTTCACTGCATCCCCCTTGACATTCGCAAGGATCAGATCGCAAACCACATCAAAGGTGCCACACAGGCGCATACCCAACTCAACCGCAGACTCCGGTCCGTGATCATCTTGAACCCGTTTAAGGACCGTAGACAGATTGGACACAGACGGGGTGCCATAGCACCTCGAATAGACCGCTGCAAAAGTCTTACCCCAGGTCTCACAGTCAACAAGCTCAGGGGCCAAATCTTTCGGCAAACTAAGCGTTAGAATCTGGTGCTTTTCACCAGGAGTCGTATCAGGAAACACAGCCTCCAGCCGGTCAAATTTCTCGGCAAGCCAGAAAGGAAAATCATCCTTATCCTGGGGCTTCTTGCCCATTACGGAATTCACCATGACCGGACTGATTTTCAAACCAGCCTGCCCTGCCGGAAGGGCTGCACCTCTAGGGGCTGCGCCTTGAACATTACGACTCGTGTAATGTACAAGGGCTCTAATCACAGCAATAGCGACTACATGAAGATGCCTAAGTTCACCCACGTTACAATTGGCGTGATTAGGGTGTGGAGTAAATCCAGCCAAAGCGGGCCAATTTGCGCCCGGAATGGACAAAGGACCTAATCTCGGAGCAGTCAAAGAGTGGGGGAGGGCGCCACCAAACCAAACTCCATGCTGCCAAACATCAATAGGTACTTCCTGTGCTCTGTACGGAGCATATTCAGCAGGTACTGGTGACGCAGTGTACGAGTGGAACACTCCAGAATTTGCATCCACCGCCGGAAATGTCACCCACGAATAAAACAGTTTGTATGGGTAAGCATGTTCCGCACTCACCACCATAACCACAGCCAAGCCTGTCAAAGGAACATCATAAGCCCGCAAATGATCACGCACCGCAATGCGACTATGCAGCGGGATGTCCACGGCTTGTGCCATGACAGCACAGGAACTAGAAACAACAAAGCAAACTTCGTAGCACAACTGGGTAGTAATTCAAGGAAACCGTTTTAGATAGATTCAAGCTTGAAAAGACCTATTTTAAAAATAGGTAGGTTTTTCCGACACCACCGTTTACCGGAAACGGCAATGAAGGGGTTAAGGTTTGAATGATATACTACTCGAGTGTCATGATATAAGACCACCAACGTATGGGCGCCATGTAGCAGGGATTCCGTTCTCTCACAGAACTGCGCATAGAGATCAGGAACCTCAGTGAATTAGGGTGACCCAAAACTCACCTCAGAATCCAAAATCCCCTTACCTAGCTAGCTACAGTGTCTCATTGGTCATAACAAACTCCCAATGACTTAGACAAACCAGAACATGAACTTAGGTTACCTCAGGTATCGTGGAACACATGAACACTCTTTCGCTCTATAATCATTTCATACCAGAACGTGGAGTAAAAGAGGACACGTGCAATTTTGAAATATTTATTATTCAATGCAAGGTTCTCAAACGCAGTATCTTATATAATACAAGAAGACATATTATAAGAATCGGAGTTATCAGTATAGTCACTAGTCCATAATAAGCAAACAGTGATAGCATATTATAATGCAAAAATCAATAGAAATTTATATCACCTATTTCTCGCACTCCCTACTTAGCATACTATATTATATCTAAGAAGGTCTCATTTAAGTTTTAGCAGGGCGGGCCCATACCTCTAAATGTCAGGAGGAGAGGATCACATCATCTGCTACCAGCTCTCTGCATGCGAAGCATCATCAAGTGTGTATTTGCATTCTCAGTAACTCTATCTTAAAGCCGCTTAGATCCCAATGTTGGCAGCAACTGTATTTGTGTTATGTCTAATGGTGCGAGGATCAGACCTCCCAGCAACCTTGTGTTAGGTTATTCTTAGAGGGTTCAGCACTCACTGTTCAGACAGTGTACCAAGCACGACTGATATCAGAGTAATAACATATTATTCTGAAATAAATCACATCTTTCGTCTAGGTTGAAAGCTAAAATAACAATTATGTGTCGTGTGCAAACTGAAGCCAACGGAAAATATGTTGTTTAAACACTTAATAAACTCATGCTAACTTGACACAGTATATAGAAAAGCAGCATCTATATGACAGTACCGTAAAATGATTCAATAAAGGTTTTTTAAACTTTAAAAAAAAAAAACTGTTCTCAATTGTCTACGCTGTCAGCATCATTATATATATATATATATACACTCTGTACTACCCAATACTATGTTCTGTATTACGGTACTCTGTGCACACATCCTGATTCATGTTTTGTTAATGTATAACTTGTAAAAGCAATAAAACTTGTGTTTGAAAAAAAATGAATAGATAGCCCCAGTTGCGTAGCATGTACAATAACTCACTTCACTCTAGAGGAGCAACAAAAGAGATGGGAGGGTTTTTCTGGGTCTCACGATCAATTAAAACAGGTGTAGAAGACGTGAAAGGCATATTAAGGGATATACATTCTTTAGTGTGAGTGGACTTAGGAAGTTAGGATAATCAATATTCTTGTAGCTTCCCAAAGAGCTCGTGATTGAGGTTCAACATTCTACAGCAGGTCGTAGCAGGACATAATAAATGGATCCCAATCTGGTTTTGGCACCACAACAACAATCAGCTTTTAGGCAGATGGGGCAAGGGTCTTGGTTAAGTTGGTCTGTTTGGGCCACTCGACAAATGTGTGCCTTTTGTCACAGAACTTTATCAGAGGCTGTAGTTTTTGCTCTATGTTGCGAGGATATGACAGTGTTATGGTATCTGACATTTACTGGGGCTTCCAGATTATCCCTTTGCTTCATTGTCAGATACAAAAGGCTCACTTCAGTCAAGAACTCAATGATCTGATCTGGGTGTGGATTGTCAAGGAAATTAGGACTAGATTTACAAAAACTTTTTAAACAGTTGTAAACCCTCTGATTTGCTAAATTAGAGGGGTATTAAGTCAAAATATCGAGTTGGAAATGTCGACTTACACTAAATGGAGTTGTAAATATCGTGACAGAAATATCAACATCAAGAATATTGTGGTCAAGAATATCGACTTTAAGGTAAGAAATATCGATTGCAAAAATATAGAAGTCATTAATATTTGCAAAAATGGAGTTGTTTAAAATATCTATATTTTAATTAGTGTTCAAGTATATATTTTAAATGTATGCAATGTATTATTTTGTATAAGTATTGTTTTTTTTTAAACATATGGTACATTTTAGTAGATAATAATTTTATTTTAATTACATTTTGCGTTTTTTAGGTCCATAGCTGGTTTTGGGTTTATAGGAGAATATAGTGGAAAGTAATTTAATTATCATGAATGAATATTTTGTATTTATTAATATTTATTTAATTAAGATTTTATAATTGTGTTTTTAATTTTGGGGGAAAATTGTATTTGTGGGTAGTGAGGTATATAGTGGTGAAGGATGGGAAGTTATTTATTTTTAATTAGGTATTAATTAGTTGCTCATTAATGTTAGTTCATTAATTGCCAATTAATTATGGTAATTGTGTAGTTAAATTTGGGTGCTGGTTGTGAGGGTTTATGGGGTAAAGGGTGGGAAGTAATTTATTTGTAATTACTTAATAATTAGTTGTTAATTATTATTATTATTTAATTGACAATTAAATATGGAATTCTGTTAATTTTAGGTGCGAGTTGTGGTGTTTTTAGGGGCAAAGGTGGGAAGAGAGAGATAGACTCGGGGGTGTTGCTGCGCCCTCACCTTGCCGCTGCAGGTAGCCGCTTGCCGCCACACACCCTGTCGGCCGAGCGCCGCCGCATTGAGGAAGGCAGAGCCCGCGGGAAAGGACTACATTGCCCAGGATCATCAGCAGCAGGAAGCCGCGCACTCTGACATCGCGCTAGGAGGTGCATAAAGAACTGCGATTCCCCCCGCGATGCGGGAGCACGCGGGAGTAGCCCGGGACAAGGGAGGGACAGTCATAGACAGGAAGAGGCAGGGCTGGGCCATACCCCCTGGACCATTTTGTACGGGTCTATTTGGAGTTTGAAGATTTCACATCCAGTAAAGTGTTCCCCTGTTATATTGCTTATAATCTAGTTAGCACTGCAACCGATATTTCCGAGGCCTTATCCCCACCCCAGTAGCTGAAATTAGATATTAGGATAAACCATGCCAAGTGGCCCAAAGGAAACATTTACTTCGGGGTCAGGCCCTCTTGATAATTACCTGGTGAAGATGGTAAATAAAATAAACAACGATAGGAGGGCCTCTCTGGGAAGGGATAGCCCTCCCTATAGTACTCAAGTCCCCCTGGTTCCTGTGGTGAGCCCCCCAGAGCTTGCTACCCTTGATTCGGATCCCATAGTGGTCTCCACGGTCATAGCCCAGGTTCACACTGAGCCTCCAGTACCAGATATACACATAGTGAGTGAAGACAACGATGAAGCACTCCCTGTTGCGAGACCGGTTTGAAACTGTAGGAAACAACAAAACAAAAGGGGGGGAAGCATTCTAAAAAAAGGGTTGACGTCCCCGTACAAGTACAGATTAATATAGATGAGCCCACTAAAGTACAGGATGATAGTGATGTTGTTAATAAGATTTTAAGTCCTGATCAATTTTCCGAACTACTTCGCTCCTTGGAAGCCAAGTTTGAAGCCAAACTAGAACAGTTTGTACAACCCCTAGTGCGGAAACTTGACAGTGTGACTGCTGAAGTTAAGAGGTTAGGAGGATTGCTAGCAAAACCTCTATCAACGGCTGATAGTAACAAACAGGTGGAGATGGGCATAGGAGGGTTAGTGCAGGTAGCTAGAGTGGAAAATCAGCAACAAGAAAATCAACAACAAGCTACCCAGCATCTAAATAATATTTATCCAGCTATAACAGCCCCCACCACTGTAGTGAGAGAAGCTACTCGATTAACAACAGGGTCTGATGGTTTATCTAACATTAACTTGGTAAGGAGAAGTAGATTCATAAATCTACCCCCAGCATGTACTCCCTATGTTGTTGTTTTAACAAATGTACCGCCCCAAGATATGCAATCAGCCCAGACACACGAGGAATCGCATGACTCACTTAAAAACAAAACTGTGTCATGGTTAAACAGGAACTGTGGTTTCCCCACAAATTTCGCCTCTGATATCATAAGTACTAGAAGGGCAAATTGGATTGGGTCTTCTAAAAAGACCTGTAAAGGGGACTGTATAATTGTTAACTTCAGACACCCACAACATGTGGCCACAGTCCTGCTAAGGGCTCCCTCATTGACGCACGATGTTAACAGCATCTGGGTGCGTCCTCTTGTTTTTTTTTATAATCATCTTACTAGAGTGCCCCCACACAGCGCGAGATTGAGACCTTATACTCCCGTTATGGCTCAGACGCCGCTTTCACTTCAGGGTCCCAGTGGAGAAAATTACTTTAATTTTGGGCCTAACATCCCCACACATAATAGATTTGATGTACTTTCTACTTTGGAGTTGTGTGATTGACGAGAGGCTAACAAGGGAACTAGGGAAGAGTCTCACCCTGGTTTGGCCCCCCAGGCACCGGATCATTCCACTTTGACTCCTCTTGCTACCCACTGCAACCCTGTAACTCTGTGTAACGCTAAGGGGACAATGGTAAAGATGTTAAGCTGGAACGTCGCTGGTCTACGTTCCAAGAGAGAAGATACCAACTGGCTAAACTTTGTGAAACAATATGACATTGTGGCTTTCCAAGAGACTTGGGACATAGACTGTGACTTTTGGATGGATGGTTTCACTTCATATTTTGTCCCAGCATTAAAATCGTTGGCCGGAAGAGATATAGGGGGGCTCGTGGTTTTGGTTTCCGTAAACATAAGAGGGACAGTTAGCAGGATAGACTGTGCATCTAATCATTTTCTCATCCTGGAATTTAAACTTACTAACAACACCAAATTAATTCTAGTGAATTGTTATAATTCACAGCAAGGGGACTCCCCGAATGTAAACTTGGTATGGTTGTCCAATTTTTTAAACACTTACACTTTAAAGCAAACCACTTTCTGCCAATATATTTTGTTGGGTGATTTTAACGTGCACCTATGTAGTCATAACTGTTTACTAACTGATAACGATGGGCCAGACTTCACATCCCCGCAACATTTTGAGCATACAAGTAAGGGGGAAGCACTGGAGAAACTCTTATCTAACAATGACTTGTTTGAACCAGGGTTTTTTGATAAAAGTTCCTGTGTTCCCACATTTATAGGCAGGGATTGCGAAACAATAATTGACTACATATTTCTTTCCTCTGGACTTTTAAAATATGTAGTTTCTTATAATGCTATACCCTCATTTTTTAGTGACCATAATCCAGTGGTAATTGAACTGGTAAATGTTTTTTCTTTCTTAAACAAATCCACTCCGTCTATGGCGGTAGTTGAAGTGAAAGCAAAAGATCAGGGGAGGAGGCTTAATTGGAGTAAGGTCATGCCAGAGGAGTTCTTTAATATCACTACAAAGGCTGCTCAGGATTTAGAAATCTGTGGAGATCCCCTTTCTATTGGGGAGCAAGTAATATCCTCCTATGAAACTATTTGCTCCCAAGTGGCTAAAGAACTTACTTCTAAAAGCCGACCAGCCATAAATAACTCGGTTACGGGCTGGTTTGACCACAAATGCACTAAATCCCATAATCTCCTCAAAAAAGCCCTCCAGGAGCGACCAAGGAATAAAGCTTTGGTCGCACAGCTCAGAAGTGAGTACAAAAAAGCAGTACAGGAAAGGAAAAACGAAATCAAACGCAATGCTTGGGTTGAGCTTATGGATAAAGCTACCTTAAAAGATAGTGCAAAATTCTGGTCTATTATTAATACGCCCCTATTTTCTAACAGCAAAAATAAAGTTTTAGAAGCAAATATTGCAGACGAGGACTGGTTGAGCCACTTTCAAAAGATATATGGTAGCCATCTTGAGATAGAAATCCTTGTGGCCCCCTGCCTCAGAACCTCCCGCCATGCCAGTTAGGTTTCTCCTAGGGGAGGTTGTTAAAGCAATTGAAGACTCTGCAGGGCGAAAGGCACCAGGACCAGATGGGGTCCCCACAGACATGTATAAGGCTAACCCATTGTACTGGGCTAACATCCTGACTAACGTTTTTAATACCTCGGCCTGTGTAGGATTTCCTAAATCCTGGTCCCGGTCAACAATAATCCCGGTGTTTAAGAAGGGACAAAGGGCTGACCCTAGATGTTATAGGCCCATATCCTTGCTAGATTCCTCTATAAAAATTCTGGGGAAGGTTATTCTAGCAAGGATAACAGGGTGGGTCTCCGACAATAATATACTGTCAGATGCCAAATATGGCTTTAGAGCGGGGAGGAGTACGGAGGACCAATGTCTGAACCTACACTTAATAATCAAGTTCAAGTTCAAGTTCGGGCATTTATATAGCGCACTACTCACCCAGAGGGTCTCAAGGCGCTTGGGGAAGGGGTTCATTATTTGTCAAATAGCCAGGTTTTAAGTTCTTTTCTGAAGGAGATGTGGTTTTGAGTAAGGCGGAGGTGAGTGGGGAGTGAGTTCCAGGTCTTGGCAGCCAGGAAGGAGAAGGATCTGCCACCCATAGTGGATTTTGGGATGCGCGGGACTGCGGCGAGGGCTTGATTGGAGGATCTTAGTTGGCGGGTGGGTTTGTAGAAGGACAGTCGAGTGTTGAGGCATTTGGGTCCTAGATTGTAGAGGGCCTTGTGTGTGTGGGTGAGAAGACGGAACGTAATTCTTTTGTTGACGGGAAGCCAGTGGAGGTCTTTTAGGTGTCCGGTGATGTAATCTTGGCGAGGGATGTCCAATATGAGTCTTTCTGATGCATTTTGGATGCGTTAATAGCTAAATACACTAAGGTTGCCAGGGGCTCCATTTATCTGGGCTTTATGGACTTGTCCACAGCTTTTGATCTAGTCAATAGGTCAAAGCTGTGGACAATGCTCCTGGAGCTGGGACTTGATCGGCCTCTTGTGTATTTCCTGGCCGAGTTGCATAAAGACTTGAATGCCTCAATCAGGATGTCGAATGAGGGGAAATGCACGTCCAGTTTTAAGTCCAGTAGAGGGGTGCACCAGGGATGCATCTTGGCCCCTATGTTGTTTACACTATATATAAATTCACTGGAGGTAAACCTGCTAGCAGCGACTCTGGACATTCCGCGTATGGGAGGCACACCGGTTCCGGTGCTCCTATACTCGGATGACGCTGTCCTATTGGCAAGGACCACTCTGGGCCTGCAAAGATTGCAGGATTCGTTTGGGGATTTTATGAAAAGCCTGGATCTGGTAGTAAATAATGGCAAATCGCATGTTATGTCATTGGGGCCCTCAAAAAATAAAGTTAAGACCTTCTTCTGTGGCAGTGAAGAAATCACTAGAGTGAAGGTATTTACCTACTTGGGAGTAGTCTTCGATGACGAGTTTATGGTCCCCTCAGCTTTCACTAAAGGTAAACTCGGCGAGAAATTCCTCAGCCGCAGTGCTAGGCTTTGCCAAATGGTTGGGGGGGGGAAACCCTTTGAGGCAATTTTAACAATCTACAAAGCCAAGACTATTTCCATCATAAGGTACGGGGCAGCAATATGGGGATTCACCAAACCCGACGCTATTCAAACGGAAGAAAACAAATTCCTACGCTCCCTCCTAGGCCTTTCGCAATCTACTGCTTTCCACTCGGTCCATCTTGAATTGGGGATTGATTACATAGCAGATATAATTAAAATAGCCCCAATGCTGCTATGGATTAAAATCTGGTTAAATCCGAACCTCTCCCTAAATCATAGGATCTTAAAGGACTGTATTAGGCTAGACTATATGAATAAAATCCAGTGGTTGTCTAACATAAAAATGTTAGCTATGTATATGGGAAGACCAGAGATCTTTTCTAACCCAGAATCTCTCTGTAAGGCTGACATTGAGTGGGTAAAAACTAATTTCATCAAGTTAAGGGAGGCAGAGCGGGAAGGAGTAGAACTATGTAAACCATCAGTTAGGGGCCATGTTTTGGTTACCGCGTCACTAGCAATGTCACCGTATATGACCATAGTGACAAATTCTTTCCATAGATGGTTATTGACTAAATTGCGGTTTAACTAAATATACACAGTTCTTTGGGATTTGGAGGGTTGGAGTAGACCTGAAGATGCTGCTCCGTGCAAATGCAATGATTTTTCTTCGCAAGACACTATGCGCTTTATGTTTTTTTGCCCATTGTACCAAGATGCCAGGAAAAGGTTTATTCTCCCATTATTAAAAAAATGAATTTTATTCAGTGTAAACCTGCTTTAATGTTTTTACAACTGTTAGAATCCCCAGTAACCATGTTTTGTGTTGCCAGCTTTCTTGCCGCGTCTGTTAGAAACAAGAGGGATAGACAGAAAGCTGTACAAGAAATTGAATCCTCTCAATAACAGACAATGTATCCCTATCAATTGCTTAAACGTGGGCATGATTGATCACGTATTTTAATTGATTATGAATTGCGTTTTTATCTTGTAGAATAGATTTTTATCAGATTTTTTTAATGTCTCTGTATATGTATAGCATACTTTTATGATTTTTAAATAATCAAATAAAGTGGTTTTGACTTGACTTGACTTGACTAATTACTTATTAGTTAGTTGATAGTTAATATGAATTAATTGATCATTAATTAGGGTAATTGTTTCGTTATTTTTTTGTGTGTGAGTTTTGGGTTTATAGGGGTGAAGGGTGGTGACTAAATTAATGTTACTTTATAATTAGTTGTTAAATACTATTATTTGTTTAACTGAATTTTCTTTTTTAATTGTGTAGTTAATTTTTTTACAGTTTAATTTTAGGTGTGGATTGTGGGAATTATAGGTGTAAAGGGTGGGATGTTAATTAAATTGTAATTGTTTTTATTTGTATTTAAATTAATATTTGTTTAATCGATATTTATGTCAATCATGAAAATATTTTTATGTTATTTTCAATCTGGGTTGTGAGTTATGTGGTGTTATTGGGTAGGAAGTAAACAGACTAAATGTATGTAATGATTAACATTTTTGTTAATAAGTAAGTCATTTCCAAATAAAAATATTTATTTGTTTGAATTTTTATTTTTATTTTATTTAATATAATATTTGTAGGTATTTGTGATATGTATTTAATGTCATAATATGTTTGTATTTTTTTTCTAATATTAAATATATTGCAATCCAACACTTTCCCTATTGATGCACTAACTGGAGTGGGAATAATACATTTTATCCCTTTTATATCAAACACTTTCCCTACTGTTGCGCTGCCTGGAGTGGGAATATTAAATGTTATCTCTCCGCTATCGAACACTTTCCCTACTGTTGCACTCATTGGAGTGGGAATAGTAATTTTAGATTTAGTAAGAAGGAGGACTGCAAAAAAAGGAATGGGGTCTAATCTAGAAATAGCCACCGATCAGGGCAGGCACCTTAAATGGATACATATTGATGGTGAAAATGTTTATAGATCACTTGCAACAGAATGGAAACAACTTTTAAAGGAATGTTTGGACCAGTTAGTGGCAGGACCGCAGTTAGTGGAGTCATTTGAGGAAATGGGATGCCTAATTGACAGCCTTTTAAAGACAACAGGTCAGGGCAAGTCTAAAAACGACCCCAGATGGTTTGATAAAGAATGCTCCGATGCACAGAGAAAATTAAGAGCATCTCTAAGATGCAACCCGAGGGACAATTACAGGGTAACGCAGTGCAGATTAAACTATAAGAAGGCAGTAAAGCGTGGGAAGGGTGCCCTCCAGTCACAAACTTGGGAGGACCTGAGAGAAGCGGCTGAGAGAAATGACATAACCAGCTTTTGGAAGATAACCAATAACCCTTGTTTCCAGGATGGGAACAGTCCGCAGATAGCCTGCAATATCCTCGCGGAACAATGGTTGGAGCATTTTAGAGGGTTATATAACAGGGGGAACTATGAACCACTGCATATTGATGAATGGAGGGCGAATGTAACACCTGAGTTTTCCCTGGAAGAGATCACGGCTGGTATTCTGGGTCTCACCAGAAATAAAGCACCAGGCCCGGATGGGATTCCCCCAGATCTTTATTTATGCCAGGTGGACCTATGGGCGCTGATTGTAACAAGAGTAATAAATGCTGGCATAGCCACTGGGCTCCCCCGTTCGTGGTCATCAGCCACTATTGTGCCAATTTTTAAAAAGGGGACTAGAGACAACCCACAATGCTACCGCCCCATTTCTCTTATAGATGTTACTGCCAAAGTTTTGGGACGAGTTATTTTAGATCGACTGATGGACTCGGCTGAGGAACACCACATTATTTCAGATGTACAGTACGGGTTCAGGGCTAAAAGATCTACCACAGACCAATGTTTGTGTACTGGTGGCAAAATATACCATCGCCAGTAATGAGGTGGTCTATTTAGCATTCATGGACCTTACCGCAGCATTCGACTGTGTCAACAGGGAGAAGCTGTGGCCGGTACTGAGCTCTCTTGGTGTAGATCAAGAATTGATTAAGATTATGAAGGCCCTACAATGGAATACCTCTGCCAAAGTTAGATATAATTTAGAGGGCAGATGTACTGAATCCTTTACCTGCACTAGTGGTGTGCGGCAGGGATGCATTCTGGCCCCATTTTTGTTTTCTTTATTTATAGAAACGGACTAGAACAAGCCCTAGTAAGTTTAAATGTGGATTCCCCTAGAATTGATAGAAGAGTAATCCTGGTTCTGCTCTATGCAGATGACGCGGTATTGTTGGCACGTACACCACTGGGTCTTCAGCGATTAATAGATGGTTTTGTGGACTTTATGAATAAGTTAGTTTTCAGCCAACCTCACCAAGTCATATGTAATGGAAATATGCTCAAAGTCAAGGAAAAGCTTTAATTACAGAATAGGTGATCACAAATTTGAAAAGGTGCAGTCATTCTCGTACCTGGGCATTTTATTCGATGGGCATATACATTTTAAACCACTAATAGAGGAGCGCTGTAACAAGCTAGTGTCTAGCACAGGGGCAATAATGTGTTTTGGACGTAGATTAGGACGCTGGTCCCCAGCTGAAGTGATGAGACTATATAATTCAATTTGTTACTCAAAAGCTGCATATGGTGTGGAACTTTGGGGGATAGTTGACCCCAACAAATTACAAGTAGAGGAGACAAGTTTATGAGAAGACTCCTCAAAATTCCACAGTGCGCCCCCTCTCTTATTGCTCATGCAGAACTAGGGGAGGTTTTGTTTATTGAGGACAGGCTCCAGGTTAGACCCTGATAGCATGGCTAAAGATCTGGGTCAATCCAGATGCATCCTTCTCCAGAGCAATAATGATGAACTGTCTGGCCAGAGACAGGGGATTGAAAATTCCATGGCTGAAATACCTAAAGGGGGCCTTTGAAAAAATTGGATGTAGAGACCTTTTTGCAAACCCATCCGGAATTACAGGCCGGGCAGCGTGAAGAGGAAGTTCTTCACGCATAACACCCAAACAAGAGAACAGAAGAGCAGAAAGGGAGGAAACAGTCAATTAGAGACTATAGCTTAGTGAGGTCCAGCGATGGAATGGAACCATACCTCGCCCTTATACACAACACTCAGGATAGGTTTTTAATAACACGTTTTAAGCTCAATTTTTAAATTCTTTATTAGCCGATCCGGCAGGTTTTACAACTGCAGCTGAGCTAAACGGTTCCTGCGGCTGCGATCAGCGATCTCCGCAGGATACCCTTCATTTTGTACTATTATGCCCCTTGTATGCATTGCCCAGGCGCCGTTTTTTAGTCAGCTTACTGAAGAAAAAAAAAAATCAAACATGCCAAGGCGGCCCTTCTGTTTTTACAAATGGTGCAGCACCCCTTGACCCTACTCTCTATTACGGGCTTTTTAAGAATGGCAGTTAAACTAAGAGAGACAAGAGGGATTTGTTGAAAAAGAGGCCCGTGAAAATTAACCAGTGAAAAGTGGGGAGGGATAGGGGGTTACTGAGGTTTTATGGGAATAATGTAAATGTGTATCATAATGTTGTTTTAAACTGTACTTTTATGGTGTTTTCTAATACCGAATAAAGATGTTGAATGAACGAATAAGGTTGTCTCAGTTCTAACACAAAAAGATTCTTAACCTTCAACGGGTCATCCGTTTGACTTCAAGACAGTGCATTGTGCAACAGATGTAAATGGTCTATTGAAAGAGCAATTCTTGACATGTTGCTAATCTCCTTGGCACTATCTTCAATGCTTCTAATACAACATGTCACCAACATTTTGAGGAAATATGCCCTGGAATTACTTTTTCCTATGACTGCTGATGCAATCAAATACTCTGTTTTTTATTGTGACCTGATTAGGGTGTCTTGTAATGCTGTTGCCAAGTATACTTGCTATGAAATTGGTTAATCACCTGAATGGCTTAATTCTTAAAATCCTCAGGGCTTATTTACAGGACTGTTGCACCACCGGTGTGTCACTGTTTCTTGATGCACCAGTGGCACAGTGTGCCTGCCCATATTTACGAGGCCACGTAAAGCCACACTGCAAGCACCATGAGCGTGTGCTCCAAGTAACTAACTGATATAGCACCAAGAAAATCTCTACAGGCATTGATGGCTTATGAATGCTGGTAGAAATTGTACAGGTACACAAAATCTAAATTTGCCATGAAGTATTTTATTTTTTAAGGTAAATTGCTGATGTTCATCAAGAAATCAAACTTGTATTTCAGGTGTTGTGGTAGAGTTAGTTATAACATGCTCAAACAAGTATAAGTCCAAAAGCTTTGTAGTATTTCCCAGGAAAGAGCGGACTGTGGGTCTCCGGGGTGGGTTGGTCAAGCATTTGTGGATTAGATCGAAAGTATATTAGCGGTGTTGCTCGATTTCTTTTTTCAGATATATTTATTTTTCTTGATCCAACAATCCTTCTTCACTCCATTTCATCACCATTGAAAAATATTCTTCCGGTTTTTCATATGTGAAGTCGGAATAAAGATATTTAGTAGCAGGTGATTCAAAAAGCTGCCACTCGTGTCATTTTGGACATTCCTAAACATAATCTGATTTCTGACTCATTGAAATCTTTATATTGACTTTCCATGCACAAACATTTGCTGTTCAAGGCTCTGTGTTTGGCCCACAAAGCTGTATCCCTAGACATAATTTTAGATCTGGCCACCTGCATGATGCAAGTATTCCCAGAATTAGGCGTAGTGGACTAGCAGCCAAGATTTGGAATTTCCTTCTTTTGTACATGAAAAAATATATAAATATCATCTCCTATTTAGGAAACACATTAAAACGTGTCTACTTCAGCTTACAGTTAAATTATCTTGAGGCCTCCTTCTACTGTCCTAGGTCGGTTATGTAGCGCCAAGATTTCATAGGCTATTAGTGCTTTTTAGAAGCTTGTTTTAATTCATTCATTCATCCTCGTATGTTGAACAGTCTGTTATCTTCCTTGATCTGCAGTATTCTCTCGTTCAATACCGGTTCTCCTCCTTTGTCAGATGCTTTCGTGATTATAAGAGTTATCTGGTTTATGTATATATATAGATTTCTGTGTGTGTGTGTGTTTATGTGCGCCCGTGTGTTTGTTTGCATAAGCATATGTTTGTGTTCGTCTTCTCTTTAGAATAGAGGCAAGAAGGTACAGAAATTTGCTGTTGTATGGATTAGAATGCACAGAAATGTGTATTGTCATGACACATTTAACAGTGCAGTATTCTCACTAACAAAAACACCTGTTTGAACTGAATACTTTCTTCTTTTGAAAAATGAATGCTGGTGGAGCTATGATGTGAGATCCGTGGAGGGACTAGTCACCACCACCAGTGTCCTTTCTCACTGTATAATAAATATCCAGAATGAGGTGGCACATTGCAGCCATGATGTCGCAAGGAGCTGGGTCAGATAAAAGCAACCCAAGAAGTGCTGCAATCCCATACAAAATGTTTTCTGGGTAACTAGATACCACTGTCCAGTAGAGCGAGGTGCCATTAAGCATCAGCATGTCAGTGATTAAGGTCCATATTGCACACAAACTTGAATGTTTAATGAGCGCTGATTCTTGCAATTTCTATAGACCTATTAAGTGACAGAAGAAGGACACATTAAAACACGCCTCTTTTAAACATACTACAATTTTGAAAATCCACATTTAGGCAGCTTGCTGTCCTGAATTTCCTGAAAGTTGTATGTAATGTAAATATAGATGTTAAACTTGTATGTATGTATGTATATGGTATTTCTATAGCGTGGACCTAGCCAAAAGAGAGTGAAGTGCTGTACATGATGCAAGATACATAAAAAGGTGAGAAAGTTGGATTGTGAATGGTTACTGCATTATTATGTAATATTCCTTATGGAGGGGAGTCTTCAATCCTTTTCTAAATTGTAGCAGCTTTGGGGTGGTCCTAATGGAATGGGAATGTTGTTTGAGATTATTGGTGCATAGATTGAAAAGGACAGCTGTTTTGTTTTTTCTTTTTTACACTTCTTAATCTGCAGAGAAATGGTGTCCTTGCTGCAGGTATGCAGTGATCTATGAGAGATGCGAGCTTTTCTGCAATATAAGTGGGAGGGCAGGGCATGATATCTTTGTAAATGAACTTTGTAGCTTTGGACTTGACAGTATTCAGATGTTAATCTGAAAGCACCCAGTAAAAACCTCTATTGCTTATAGTGATTAGAAAAAAAATATTTTAAGCAACTACCATATTCTGCGATGGTCAGGATTTATCTCAGGTAAGGAGGGTGGGTCTTCCATTGTTTGGCTTCTAGGACCCTGAAAAAGCAGCCCCCACCAAAATCTCATTCATTGAATGGAATGATTAGCCTAGCAGTAGAGGATGAGAGCAACATTTTGTGCAAAATTTAGACTGAAGTAAACACAAAGAAACACCTGATGAATGATTCAGATTGTCTTGAATGGAGCCCTTTGTTAGAAGGACAGACAGTGTAATTGGCATCTAAATGGAGAGCACCCCGTCTGTCCAAGCTGAAAATGTTTAATGTAGTCTAATTGTGAATCATCTTAAGCCTGTGAATCATTTTTATGGCAGACAAAAGTACAGGCCATTACAATAATCAAGTCTCAACATAAGTGTTGTCTGGTAAATTGCACCTCCTATTCAAAGTATACACTACAGTGGGCATGTAGTAATTGCTGAGTATATATGATACATTATTAAATAAAATGGTGCTTTAAAGGTAATCCCACACCCTACTACCAAAGTTGTGAGTACACATTGATCCAAAGGCCCAATGTGCCAATGTAGCAGTAAGAAACAAATAAGATCCAAACAGTAAGGATTTGTCTTGGAAAAAAAAATCTTTAAGGTAGAAAAACTTAGTTTGAATATTTCTCAGTAAACTTTTGTTCCACAAGTCATTTTCACCCAGTTTTCAATACATTGATGACAGCCAACAGGTGTTTAGTCACACAGTAGCTTTTTCCAAGGATTAAATGTTTTTAAATTTGATGGTTTCGGGAAAGAAAAGCAAACAAATAGTGTTCCATTTTGAAGAGGCTCTTCTAGTGGCAGCCTAGCACTGCTCAAGTTGCCAACATTACGACCACACTCCAGACATAAATTTGGGTTACCTTCCATTATTTTTTGCCTGCCATTGGCAACTTGAGCGGCTCTAGGTTGTCACTAGAAGTGCCTCTTGGAAATGGAAAACTATTTGTTTGCATTTCTTTCCCGAAACCAACAACTATAAAAACATTTAAGCCTTGTAAAAGTCACAGGGTTAGGAAACACATATCGGCTGTCTTCAATATATTGAAAACTGGATGAAAATGACTTGTGGAACAAGAATTTACTGAGAAATACTTGAACATTTTTCTACATTAAAGAAAACTTTTTCCAAGATAAATGCTTACTGTTTGGATCCTATTTATTTCTCGAACACTTTGTATGGAGTGTTGTGGTATTCCTTTCTGCTATGTTTGGGCGAATTTGGAGACAGTAGGAGAGCTATTTTCTTTAATATTTTATAAAAGAAGAGGCAAGAAGACGTAACTTTATCAACCTGCGGGCCAAAGGTGAGGAAAAAGTCCAGCTAGCCATTCAGGCTTTTAACAGCCAGGAATGGGGGCGGGTGAGGTATCCCATTTTTTTGGGCCACCAAGCTTCTGACTTCATTGGAAGAACCTAGGATAAAAACTTATGTCTTGCACTTGTTTAGTTGTAAAGCGTTTTTTATTAATGGAAAAGGCAACATCATGAAGGCATATTTTAAAACTTCTCTTTGATACAGCTAAGCAGACTGCCCAAGAAGATATTAAGCTGTGTATCATAAAGGCGAAACCATATGAACTGATCAAGCAGTCCAGCATCATACATTAAAACAAATTTGGACTTAGACAAGAGCCTTGTGGGACACTTTGCCTTACATGTCTGGATGCATGTGCAGGATGACATATTAATTGCTTGGGTTCTGTCCTGCAAATAAGACCCCACTGATTTCAAGGTTGGTCCTAAAATGACGAATTCGGATACCCTCATCTGCAAGATATTATGGGAGGGATTGGATGGAAAGCGAGAGGATATAAAGAAGAATAAGAGCCGAGATTCAGAAACTAAGGAAAGTATGGAATTAGAATCCAAGACAGATGCAATGATTAAAGTGGCCTTTTTCCTGCATCTAATAGGAACTGGCTGAGGCGAAATTGGGGGGTGTTGGTTGCTAGGACTATAAGACTCTGGGGTGGGCTTTTTCAAGGTGGCTGAAACACTGGCAAGCTTCCAGATCAAAGGCACCATGGCAGAGGACATGGTAATTAGCACCTGCTAAACTTTTGTTTTGCGACCCATCTCAATTTGAATTTGCAAATGTTTTGTTCATAGCGATTGCAATTCAGAATTTGTTAACTAGTTGTTAAATACATCCATGGTAAAAGTTCAGTTACTTTAGTGATTGATATACAGTGCTGGTGTTGTAGTCATTTAGCTGCTAATGGCTAGTGATGTGATAAAGCCATGCAAAACCTATCCAAATAGTGTTGTTGTATGTCACACTTCCCAAAGTTTGTAATGCAAAACAATATGCATATTTGGTCTCTTTACGATTCCTTCTGGGTTTTTATGGTTCTAAATGTTATTCTGAAACAGTTCATCAATTAATACTTTTGTTCCAGCTAATAGTGATTTCCTTCACCAGATAATCCTTTATTTCTGTTATTTTGCTTACTGATTAAATGTTTTTGTTTATGCATTTGTCTAAAGTTTTGACCGCACTATCTTCCTAATCTCGACATGCCTCAAATTGAGTAAATGTGATTCTCTCTTTCTATTACATTCTAAGAATTGTATGTATACATTAGTAAATAGGAGGTACTGTTTGTTCAAATGTATTGTAAGTAATCTTTGTAAAATGGAATTATTCAAAGTAATATATTTGTTATTTTACAGAGAAAGTCCAAGCAGAGATTGATCAGGTGATTGGACACAGTCTGCAACCATTGACAGAAAATAGAAAGAGCATGCCATACACCAACGCGGTTATTCATGAAGTGCAGCGTATCAGTAATATATTACCTGTTGGCGTTCCCAGATGTACTAACAGAGATACAACTCTAAAAGGATTCCATCTGCCAAAGGTAATAAATATTCAAAGAAATCCCATCTGGACATTTTTGGATAATGTAGTTTTGCCTGACACACTTTAATGATATTTAGTGGAAGTCATTGTTAAAGGGTACATGACATACCTAGATAGTCTGGAGCAAAGTCTTGATTTACAACTTTACCAGATACTTCTAAAGTATAACACGTCTGATCAGATTAACAACATCCATTGGAAATCAAAACCTGTTACTAGTGATGTAATAAACTATAACAAGTGAATTTTAGTCTTAAATGGTAACCATGAAACCCCTTTAATTGAACTTTTTTATGAGTGAAGTTTTTCTATTTTCTGATCCACTACCTACATGACCTGCAGGGTACGAGCTCAGGGGACCTGTCACTCAAACATTTGGCACAGGGAATGGCCATTTGCGTCTGCTGCCCTGTACGAAGTTAAAGCAATATATATATATATGTATATATATTACCTACTGGCGGTCGCCAGTAGGTATATATAGTTAGGATTTTTTCTCTATGGGATTTTTGAAAATTCTATGTCTAATAACTTTGGCGTTTGTGGACGGAATCGGCTGAAATTTTCAGGAAAATGGCACATTTTGTTTCTGAGCAGCTCCTGGAAATTTGGGGGGGTTCGTCAAGAGGGGGCCGAGAAAAAAGGGGGGGTCCCAAAACGCGTTTTTCCCATGTTAATTTCCATAGGGCGGTTGGCCTCACTTTTAGCCCGAACGGCTGAATGGATTTCAACGAAACTTGGCAAAATTGTAGGGACTGTTAGCCCGATGTGCCTTTGCTAGGTCTCAATATATGTGCTTCAGTGGATTTTGAGAAATTAACGTTTAAAACAAGATATATATCTGTAACAGCGCTCCGGGCTGCGCTCCGGTCCGCTTACTTTTCGCGAAACGGAACTTTGCGATGCGAAGCTGATTTGGCTCTCCGGTGTCTGTCAACATTCTAAACAGTCCGGAGCGGCCGCCATCTTAACTCTCGGTAGGATCGAGAGAGAAGAAGAGGCCAAAACAAAGGGGGAAATTACCATAAGGGGGCATAGTAGATCCTCGTTGACCCCCTAGGTTTTATGTGGAGGTTTTAAAATTTTTTTTTTTTTTTTTTTTTTTGGCGTGGTGAGCGCCAAGTTCGCGAACCGGGAAGTGTTCTGGGCAGCGGACTATAAGGATAAAAGAATGATAGACTTTTCTAATACTGTATGTTAATTGTTTGTTGTTTTTGTTGTTTTTTTTTGTTTTCTTTATTTTTAAAGTATTTTTTTTATTTTGATTGTGTTTCATAATTCATTAAATTTTCTAACATTTCAGTGTCAGAAATTTCAAAATTCAATATAGGGTGTAAATTGTCCTCATTTTGAAGCAGGTTATCCACTGCTTCAACACATTGTAGTAGTTCCTGGTCGCTACTTTGATCCATAAAATCATCCATTTTTTCTTGGCTGCTCTCCTCCAGTACAATTGTAAATTTAACTTGTTGCTCGCCTTCCATTTTGCCTGAAATTTTGATTAAAAAAATATATATTAGTAGAGATAGGGCACTGTTGGGAATAATTTTAGATAGGCAGTTTTTATCAGTGAATTTATCTTTTGGCAGTGTATAGTATCAGAGTGGAAATAGGACTATAAAAAAGTGTATGTGATTTAACCAAGACAAGCCTAACTCCATTCATAACTATAACAGAGAAGTCTATCTAAATCTATAACTACTCTAGAGGGATAGTATATATCTATCAGAAAAAGTCTACCATATTAAGTTATAGTGCACAATATACTTCAGTTTTAAAAATAACAACTTACCTTCACAAAGAAGTTGAATTGTTTGATAGCTATTCAAATGTGATGTACAAGTACAACAAGAAGTAACAGTCAAAATGGCTGTGTTTTCTTCTCCTCCTTTATATATATATACAGATATATAACCAATCAAATGTTAGATAATAAAAGTAGAAAATGAAAGTAACATTTTCATTGGATGTCAATTCCAACACTTCAGATGTGTTTTGTGAAGTAATTTACCTCACGGTACTTAGAGAGGTCTACAGGCTTAATGGCTAAATGGAATTTCAATCAAATTTGTGAAAATGAAAGGGATTGTTATGTAGTATGAGCTAATCTATATTTGGTGAGAGTGTCTCTAGTCGTTTTTCTGTAAATTACTTTCCCACCTTTTTTTTGGACCGCTTCCCAGGAAGCGGCTCGGTTCGCGAACTTTAAGCGTCACAGGGGTCCACCATTTTGTGTTTCGGTCGCATTAAGATACAAGATGGAGGACAAATAATGTTTAGAATGGGTAGAAGGGGTCATGGTAGACTTATCTTGACCCCCTAGGTTTTCTGAGGGTGGCTGAGGAGGCTTATATGTGCGGAACTTTTTTTTTTTTTTAAATTCCGCGAGGTTAGCTTTCGGTTCGCGAACCGGGTAGCGCCTCGGGGAGCGTAATTTGTGGAAAATTAGTGAAAAAAGTTAGAAAAAAAATAATAATTGTGAGTGATCAGATGAAGGGTAGCTCTGAGAAGAGCTTTTGGGTTTATGGTACATTTAGGTACTTATAAGTAGGTACCTATGCACAGTCTTAAATTCAGAATGAAAATTCTGTTGCCCTCATCTGAGAAGTGAACTCCATCTCCTCTGTAGATATCTTGCATGTAGTAACGCAAGTTATTGTTGTACAAGGAGCCCATTCCATGGTCTCTCATGTAAGCTGAAACAGATTTGTTTACATGCTTCCTCGCTTTCTCAATTTGTGGACAAAATTTAAGCCATTTAAGCCTCATGAACAAGCGCATGGTCTTTTAAAGATCTGTGAAGTACTCGGGGCGGCGGTGGGTGTGTGTCCTCTTTCAGGAGCGGGCGGGGGGAGGGCTCTGCCAGCAACTTGCCAGGCCAGGCAGTGTTCAACACTTGCATCACCCTTTCTCTGCCTGCTATTGCGCTCCATGCTTCTGAAAGGTAAGAAAAAGAACGTGCATTTGAGTTTGAAATGTCCGATCCTGTAGCAGTACACTTGCAAAGCCCACACATGACAATAACCCGATTCAAGGCCCCATTCACCCGATTTTTTTAAAATATATAGCACTCCAACAAAGTAGGATTATAAAACTTTATTAACTTTTAAATATAACGAACGGAACAAAAACTGTAACAAACATTTAAACATTTTTGACAAAAAAAAGCAACAATGGTCAGAAGCTGTCTTTTGTGCGAATAGTCCCAAGGCAGCACAACGTGCTGAGTTCTGGACGGCACCCAGGTGATGTCACCTGGGTGCCGCACTGGTTTTTGGGATCCTACAATGCAGCTCAGAAAAACAGCGTGGGGCGTCCCGGGTGGTGCGGGGGGAGGCCTCGTCAGTAGCGGTCTGTTGTGCGAATAGTCCCAAGGCAGCAGAACGCGCTGAGATGTGGATGGCACCCAGGTGATGTCCAGTAAACTGCCGCACTGGTTTTGGTATCCTACAATGCTGCTCCGAAAATTGGCGTGGGGCGGCCCGGGGGGGGGGCGTGGGGGAGGCGGCGTGAACGGGCCTCCCCAGGTGGCGGCCATCCAGCTGAGTTGCGCCCGCTCTTGCGGCTACAGCGTCTCGCTCACCATGTAGTTGAGTTGCTCCCACTCTTGCAGTGCAGCGATAGGCGGCTGCCACAGGACTCTTAAAATGGCGGCCGGCTCTTCGGTTTTGGGCCTGGTCCACTAAAATGGCCCTGGGACACCTTGGAACTCGGACGCTTGCCTGCTAGGGCTTGGGCTCCATTCTCGAAAGCGTCCCCTCAGCCGTGAAGATTCTACAAAAGTCTTGTAACTCTGAACTATGGCACCCAACATCCAGGACTTGCCATCCGGATCTTGGCGCCTTGTGCTGCTTCCGACCTATTCACACATCGGTCCACTACTGACATCATCTCATAAACCAACGTAATGTAAATAGTTATTTAATAAAATGTTTTACCCTGTTACTTTGCTGGTGTGTTGTCTATATTTTTAATATTTGCATAGGGTTTGTAGTTATTTTGGGCGGGGTGGGTGACGGAGCCGAGCTGTCTTGCAGCCCTCATGGTGTGGAGCTCAGTTCATCTCACTATTTTCGTATTTCTCATGAAGGGTTGTTCCTAATGTTTCTATTTTAGCGAGGTCAAAAAGAGATCCAATTAGTGGCCTACTGATTTTGCTCGATTACTTTTATTTTTTTACACGATTTTTCACTATCTGCAAAGACTAAACAGAGTATTGCGACTTTGTGCTTGTTTGTAAATAGAGAATGAACCAAAGAGAATCAATTGTAAAACAGTAAATGCTTGGATAACAATCAATCAAATGGAGAGACAAGCAGGCACGAAGGATTACAACGGGGGTAAAGGCCTGCGTTAACTACTCTTCACTATCTGCAAAGAGAGAGTACTACTAAGAGAAAAGAGCGGAGGGGGGCAGCGTTCAAAGCACATCAGCGTGCATAAACACGAAAAAGTTTTTACCTATCACGTACTTGACATTTTACAGCTTTTGATATTTGCTATTAAAAAAACAATGAAATTCACTGAAAAAACCATAGGTTATAGGCCATATATAGTTAGGAATTTGCATTTACAAAACCTTGAAAATTCACTGAAAAAACCATTGGTGATGAGATGTCATCAGTGATGTCATCAGTGATGTCACTAACCATGTCATGAATGATGTAATATGTGACATCATCAGCAGTGGATTGCGGGTGCGCGATATATAGTTAGTGGAACTAACTATATATGAAATTTCAATAGTTTTGTGTGAGTAAAATAAGGTTTTGAAAAGGCTAATCCCTAACTATATATGGTCTATAACCAATGGTTTTTTCAGTGAATATATATATATATATATATGTGTTTATGTGAGCAATGCGACTGGGATCGCCAAAACGCGTCTTTCCACTTGCACTTATGAATTGAAAATAAAAGGATTTCATTTCACTAGCAACAAGCGTATTTAAGAGTCCGTTTCTCTCCTAATGGTGCCTGCAAAAGGCATTTTGAGCACAACCTGATATATACATATATATATATGTGCAGGAAAGTCCCTCCTCAGAAGAAGAAAGACACAGCAGCCCAGAGGGGAAGTATAAGGAGGGGCTTTATTAAAACAAATGGCAGTCTGGTGGCGGCGAATGCATTTCGGCACATTAACCTTCCTCAGCGCCCAGCACCTGACAGAATGTCTCGAAAAGCCTGCCTGCTGCTTGTTGATAATGGCGCCACTCCGCTCCTCCCACATACGATTATGCTCACCTGTTGCGGTGCAGTTGATAGATATATATATGTTTATGTGAGCAAGGCCACTGGGATCGCCAAAACGCGTCTTTCCACTTGCACTTATGAATTGAAAATAAAAGGATTTCATTTCACTAGCAACGAGCGTATTTATCTCTCCTAATGGTGCCTGCAAAAAGCATTTTGAGCGCAACCTGATATATATCTATCCCTAAATAACAAGTCCACACTGAGACCCTTCACCATTCAAAAGTACCTCCTTTCCTGGTGACGAAAAGAAACCATGCGCACTCCAAAGTCGTGTGCTTATCAGTATATTTCAGGATTTAATCCTGCAAGTGGATCAAAACAACCCAATGTGTTTTGGCGTCAAGTCACCTTGGTCACGGGTGGGTGGTCTCCCTCATTCCATAGGCTAACAACAATTACATTCTTACGTCATCTAAGTATAAAAATAGACAGAGGGCAAACATTCCAGCAGAACCAACCACTTTGATCCCGCCATCTTACAGTGTGTCATTTTGCCTTTGGCCTAAGCACAAGTCTAAGAATTTATGACACAGGAAGTAAATACAATATTCCTACTCATATCAAATAATTTTTGCCACAATCGCAGTTAAGTTACACACTTTATACAATGTGTGAAGGCCCCCATGATATCTAAAAATTATATATGAAATAGTATACATGAGGCAGTTACTTTCCACTGGTGATCCAGGGAGCAAATCATTTCTTAATTGCAGAAGAAGATTATCAGTCTTATTAGATTGTCCATTTTAATAAATTGTCAATTATTTGAACACATCAAAACCAGAAATAATAGTGTCTAATAGAATAAATACATATCCATAATTCAATTCTGCCCCAGTGGGCATATTCCTCATTGACGCCTTGATGTTAACACGCGACCAAACCAATGTATATAAATTATTTTAAATAAAAACGAATTTCATATGGTTAGTTGCGGCAGGAAGCAAGTATCTGATTTCTGAATATTATAAATACGCCCGATTCTGCAACTGTCCAGAACGAGTTAAGTAACTTAGTACATAAACCAAGAAGAAAAATTAAGAGGAATGAAAAAAGAAAAAGAAATTCGATGATGGTGATTAGACTAATCAAATATATAAAAAGGAAACATAGGTCCATGAGTGAAAGAGCAAAAGGAGAAAAGAAAAAAGAAAAATAATACAACTATGAGGTAAAAAAACAGTTAAAATTGTCAAACAGGAGATAATTTACAGTCTATACACGATCTTATCTTGTATTTCATGCAGCAAAATTTTTTTTATCTTGTAAACCATCATGATGCATAAGCTATCCCAAATGAACATTCAATTCCTCACCTGTATTAAGACCTATAGGTATTTTAGTATAGGTATTTTAGTATTTAACTCAATGATATACCTTGATTCCAACCTCCTGAGTGCAGTTTCCCTATCGCCTCCATAATATGAGTTCCGATTCTGTCTATTGCAGAAAACATCAGGAGCTCACTAGACTTGTCATGGGCCACTACAAAGTGTCTAGCAACTGGATAATATTTGTCCTCTTGTGTGATTGTCTTCATGTGCCCCAATATAATCTTTTGTACAAGATTAATAGTGCATCCTTTGTATTATCGATTATAGGGACATACAAGCATGTAGATAGTGTAATACAAATTACATGACAAGGTCTTGTCTATGCTTCTTTCTTGATCAGTGAGTTGTGATGTGTACTTGTTAATGGGTTTGCTATTCCTACATGCTTTGCATTTTTTACAAGGTAAGAAGCCTTTCTGGGATTGGTAAGCCAAGTTCTATGGCTTTCTACAACATTATTGGAAAATCTATCTTTCATATTTTGTGTCCTGTCTTTATGTGATCTGGGGATATGTAGTCTGTGTATCCCGAAGACTCTCCTCATTTAGTAGCACAGGCCAATATTTGACTAGTATTTTCCTGACTTTTATAGCTCTGGTATTGAATATAGTAATGAATCTGATGGGTTCAGTGTATTCCAACTTTTCTCCTGAAATCTTGGGAGTGATTAACTGTTGTCTCTTGGTTTCCCTTTGCCTTAGTTAAGGCTGTCTGTAAAGTTGTTTCCTGATAATCCCTCTCCCTCAATCTTTCCAGCATTCTCGTTCTCTCATTGATAAAAACCTTCTTCGTACTGCAGTCCCTTCTTGCCCTGTGTAATTCCCCATAAATGAGTGTTTTAGGATGATTACTGTTGGCCTGAAGTATTGTTTTGCCTGCAGAACATTTTCTATGAAGAAAGGTTTTTAGCACATTATCTTCAGTTACAACAGTTATATTTAAGAAAGTGTTAGAAGTCTTACTAATATCACAAGTAAATTTCAGATTCAATTCATTTCGATTGAGGTCCGACACAAATCTGAGTGCTTCAACTCGTTCGCCTTTCCAGATAATAAAAAGAACATCGATGAAACGAAGCCTACACACGACCTTGGTGTTAAAGGCTTCCATTGGACCAATCACTTGCTCCTCCCACCATCCAAGGAACAGATTGACCAAACTGGGAGTGAAACAAGTCCCCAAGCTGTCCCTTGTTTTTGTCTAAAGAATTTGTTGTCAAACATAAAAAAGTTTTAATTAAGACAAGTCTCAATCATTTGGATAATCATTTTTGTATGAAAAAAGATATAAGAGGGATCTTGCCTTTAAAAAATCTCTGCAGGCTTTTGCACCCACCTCATGACTGCTGCAGGTATAGAAATTGCCAACATTCATAGTAATAAGTAGGAAATCTGATTCCCACAGTATACCATCTCTTCGATTGAGAAGATCCTTAGTGTTGTGCATGTGAGATGGCAATCTATTTACCAATGGCCTTAAAAAGAAATCTACAGATTTGGATGTACTTTCCAATAGTGAACCTATTGAGGACACGATTGGCCTTCCTGGGGGGTTGGCAGCATTCTTTTGAATTTTAGGCAATAGTTATAAAATTGGAATCTTAGGATGCTTGCATAATAAAAACGTATACTGATCCCATTCTACTAGCCCTTGTTCTTTCCAACTCAATAGTTTTTTCCAGTATCGTTCATTTACATATTTACCACATTCTGTGATGCCATTTCATAACAATCTGAGTCATTCAATTGCCTGTACCCTTCATTTAAGTACATTTATTTAGACAAAATGATCACATTGCCTCCTTTGTCTAAGGGTCTAATGACAATACCATTTTCTGTACATATGTTTTTTATAGCAGCTCTCTCTTTTATACTTAAGTTGTCTCTCTTGCTTTTATACCATAAGATTTAATTTTTCTTCACCATTTTTTTGAGGTTTTCAGTGACTACTACTTCAAATGCATCACTTGAATCAAATGGTACAGGATTAGGAATAGGGAGCAAGCTGCAGAGCTCACGGTCGGGGTGGGAAACCTGGTTATAGCCTGCGCTTTGGGGAAATACATGATCCGAGTTAGGGGGTTTCTCCAGAATGCAGAGGTATAGGCGTATGTTACCGAGATCGTACTTTAATGTATGTATTGTGTTTGGAAGGCCTAGTCAGATATGTTTTCTCATGTTTACCCATGTGATTTTAACATCCCAGGAGGATACTGTTAGAAACAAATTTGTTGGAGTTATCCTCCGGGAAAAGACTGAATTACAATTTTATACATTTTTAGACTTTGTGTTTTTATAAAGTCTTATAAATGTATAGTGTATACTTTTATGGTTGTAATAACCCAAATAAAGTTTTATTGACTGACTGACTGACTGAATCAAATGGTACTGTAGGCATAAAGGTTGATTTTGGTTGAAAGCAAATGATCCAGTTCAGTGCCCAGGTTGACTAAATCCATACATTTGTCTCCCACCACTGCTTCTTTAGGATCCAATTCAGAGAGCATCTGTAATGCAAAGATATCCGCAATACTCAATTTACCCGTCTTATTGGGTCTCATATTAGGACCCCCAGTTAGGAAGGCTTTTTGTTTTTGAGTGTGCCACTTCTAAAGTTTTATTTTTCTAGTAAATTTGAAAAGATCAATCCGGCACTGCAAGTAATCATATATATGATACATAAATGATGGCAATATAAGTCCATATTTCATGTTACTCGTTTTTTTATCTTCCACAATTTTTTAATTGATTACAGTACTCTTTAGAAAGACTTAAAGAATTTAGTATACATTTTTTTGCTTGAGACTACAGTTTTGTTCGTCAAAGCCTTGAGAAACTTGTTTTGATGGGGGTAATGTGCTAATGATTAAAATGTGTTTTATGCAACAAAATGTATTATCATAAATCACACTTTCAATGGAAGGCACATTGTAAAGAAATTCAAAATAACATTTTAAAATGTGTTTTTGTAGTACACTGGCATAGTAGGATAGGTTGAACTAAACATATATAACGAAAGAACATAAAGCACTATGTGTACTGTGCTTCCAATGTTTATTTTCACAAACTGGGGAGGGTTCATTGATATATGAATGCATTAAGACTGAGACTCCAAGAGTGAGCTTGTAAGTTATTCTGATAAGTGTTCTAAGAGTGCAGCACTGTCATTTTGAAAGCTTTTTACCAACATTTTAAGAAAGATTAAAAACTTCATTTATTTAGAGAAGCTAAGTATCCTGCAAATAAATTCAGCACTGAGCACAGGAAATATATATATATATATATATTCACTAAAAAAAACATAGGTTTCAGGTCATATATAGTTAGGAGTTAGCATTTAAAAAACCTTTGAGATTGCTCCTATATAGTTAGTTGTACTAACTATATTTCGCGCACCCGCAATCCACTGCTGATGATGTCACATATTACATCATTCATGACATGGTCAGTGACATCACTGATGACATCTCAAATGACATCAATGAGTTCTACACGTTTGTTTTTCTGCTTTCCTGTGCCTCAGTCTACAGAGGCACAAGATGGCTGCCAATCAGCATGCAGCTCGCGCATGCTAAGGTCCGTGCACGTGCAAGGACAGTGCAAGGACGGTGCTCGCACTGGCGCGCACCGTGTCCCGCCTATAGATATATAATTTCTAAAAAGTCGATTTTCTCAACAATTACTGATGGGATTTTCACCAAATATACAAAAGGCACTTCTGCATACCAGGCTCTACCATTTTGCCAAGTTTGCAGTAATTCCATTCAGCCGTTCGGTCTGTAGCTGTGTCTAAAGGTCCTATGGAAAATTGCATTGGACTCAATTTCACATTCAATTTTCTCATAAACTACTGGAGGGATTTACACCAAACATACAAAAGGCACTGCTCCATACCAGTCCCTACCATTTTTCCAAATCTGGTGTAATTCCGTTCAGCCGTTCGAGCTGTAGCCTTGTCAGAATGTCCCTATGGAAATAACATGGGGAAAACACGTTTTGGGACCCCCCTTTTTTCTCAGCCCCCGCTCGACGAATCCCCCCGAAACTTTCAGGTAAGGAGCAGAGCGCAGCGAGGCACATTTAAGGAAATTTACAGACAGATCCTTCAATCGGCGCCAAAGTTATTCTGTTCGGCATTTCCTATAGTAACTAGGTCCTAACTATATATACCT
Organism: Lissotriton vulgaris; assembly: GCF_964263255.1. Classification (NCBI taxonomy): domain Eukaryota; kingdom Metazoa; phylum Chordata; class Amphibia; order Caudata; family Salamandridae; genus Lissotriton; species Lissotriton vulgaris. The sequence goes on along the minus strand of NC_141685.1, from coordinate 435,948,414 downwards.
ACTGGCTATCGCCAGTAGGTAATATATATATATATATATATATATATATATATATATATATATATATATATATATATAGTATCCCAAAGGCCCACGCATATCTGGATTCAGAAAAGGGGGTGGTGATGAACAGAGTGTCTGAATTAAGCAGACCACTCTTACCCAGTCCAAAGATCAGGGCTTGATCCATCACCGTTATTTATCTCACTGCACCATCCCAGCTCAGAACCTGGCTATATGGGGGAAGGGTCGAAAGTTAACTGGCTATATTATTAGATTAAGCACAGTAGCCAACACATGAAAATAGCAGGTATGGTTGACTTTTGCAAAATATTAGCTTATCCAGTCTACTGTACCTTTCAACCTTTTTTCTATAACCGTTAAGAAACATACTTGTTGTACAAAGTAACATGCAACCTATTTTTGAGCACACAATGTTTATGAACAGCCAATCACTTAATAGCTTTTACTAAAACAACATCTTCTCCACCATTTTACATACCTCTTATTGTACCAACTGACTTACTCCGCTACAGACATCTTTTGATACTTGTCACACATCCCTTCAGAATGCTTTCATTATGGATTGTAGGACACAGCTATATTTTGTCACTTTTCCCTCATACTGACTTTGTGTACTCGAATATATGCCAAAGACAGAAATGGAAGTGGCCAAATCAGCTCTGTCCACAGTTTGACAAAGCCAGGAAGCATGTTAATAAAGCGGTTTCTGCATACCTCAGAGACAATAAAATGGGCTGTATCTACAACAACATACGTTTTGACATGCATGACATCCACAGAAGTGACAGAGTTTGCTATACAAATAAAGGGAACTAAGTGTTTCTTAACAACCTCAAGCTGTGCATCCACACTTACACATAGCTGCAACAAAGTCATAATGAACACAATGGCTCTTCTTAGAGCCACCCTATAACCCAACAGTGAAAGTTGTATATTTTTAAACACATATATTCTTTAATATATTTTGCAGATTTGCGAGCCTGTCACAAATCTGCAAAACAAAAGCCCAAATTCAATAACCTACAACACATTTCACTTTTCAACTATAACTTTAAATTTGTATATTTTAATATAATTTCTGTCAGTTTTAATGTAATTTTGAAGTTCACCCTAACGCTCTATATTAAAGTTCACAACTGTAAGAGTACCTCTGGAATTGTATAATATTTAATTATTTATTTAAGGTAGATCCGCGACTCCACCACAATGTTACACTAAGGGGCTGCGCTGAGCAGCCCGACAGGGTCGACACTTCTACCACGTGAAACAAATATATTATTTAACGCCCCCTACTTCTCTGGGCTGATTTCGGCCCGGGGACCCCATCCCCCACAGCCCAGACAATTAAAAATATTTTAAATATTTTTTTATTAAGGGAAGGGGTCGCCCGCCCCCAGGCCATTTTCGGCTCTGGGGACCCCATTCCGCAAGGCCCGGCCAATTTTTCATTTATTTGTTATTTATTTATTTTTTTTAAGGGAGGGGGGTCTGATCCGCCTGCCACCCCCGGCCATTTTTTAGCCCTGGGAACATCATCCCCCAAAGCATAGCCATGTCCTTTGGAACCGTGGGGAAGCCTCAAGGCCCCCGCGATCCCAGCTGCATCCCGCCTCCTGTGGGAGCCGGCACTGCTTTTTAACCACAGGGAGCTGCTGACATGCAGCTCCCTGGTGATAAAAAGTAAAGTGCTTGACTTTGTATAAGCGGCAGCAAATGCTCTTGCTTGTTCAAAGTGAAGCACTTTTTTGCTATGGGATGACAGGAGCAGTACTCCTGCCATCCCATGGAAAACTGCAATGTCCCGGGTGGGCACCCCGGGATATTGCTCTGGCTGGCCCTGGGGGCGGCAGTCCCAAGAGCCATTTACGGCTCCAGCAGGGGGGCCCGCACAGCCACTATCCCATGTGCAAAATACCCCCGGGGAAGTGGTGGTTCCCGGGGCTGGGTGGAGGACTGGATCCCCCCCACATAATATTTTTACTATTTATTTAAAAATTGACGGTCCCCCCATGCATTTATGTTTCACATAGCCCTGGGAAGGTGGCAGTCACCGGGGGCACCGCATTCCACATAATTCAACCAGGGGTGGTGGTCCACGGGGCTGCAGGGACCCCTGCATTCCTATTCGCTATTGAACCCGGGACCTGGCCCAACCGTAAGCCTAAAGTAAATAACGCACGGGAGCCCGTGCTCCGTTTGTTAAAACATTTTCAGCCGGATTTGCGGATCATTAGCATCTCCAGGCGAAAGTTTAAAAAAATGCTTTTTTTGGCCCAGGGTGTCCCTGTGGGACCTCCTGAACAGGTCTAGGGGTCAGGGTGTTTCTACCCTGCCTACTTTTCTTGTTTATTCTTGTTTTTTCTTTTGACCCAGTTGAACTGATTCACAAGGTGGCTTCCAACACTTCCTAGTCTGAAATGTTGGCAGCCAATCTGATCATTGGCTCGAGATCAGGAGGGTTTGCAGATCCTCCGCGGCCACAGTTATATATCTGAGAAATGAGAAACTACTGAATCGGTTTACACCATTGAACAAAAACAGTGCTTTCTGGACCAAGATCGACCTTTTTACCAAATTTGGTGTAATTCTGTTCAGCAGTTTGGACTGTAGCCGTATCTAAAGTTTCCTATGGAAATTAACATTGAGAAAAAGCGTTTTGGGACCTCTCCTTTTTCTCTTCCCCCGCTTGATGAATCACCCCGAAACATTCGACACAGAAGCTGAACTGAGTGGCATATTCGTTTTGAAACTTTCGCAAACATTCATCAAACGACACCAAAGATATTGGCAAAAGAAAAAACTGTTTTCCTATAGAAACAACGTCCTAACTGTAACTACCTACCTAATGCCGACCGCCAGTAGGTAATATATATATATATATATATATATATATATATATATATATATATATATATATATATATATATATATATATATATATATATATATATATACACACATATACATATATATATTTTTTTTTTTTCCCAACGAAGTGGCTTCATTTCCAGAGCAGCACAGCAGTGGTTGCGACGTTGAGCTCAGCCAAGAGCTGGAATCAATTTTTTCACAAGAATACGCCGCACTCAGAAACTTGTAAGTCTCAAATTTTTATTTCACAGAGCCCAGTCTGCACACCACTGTGCAGACTGGGCTCTGTGAAATAAAAAATTGAGACTTACAAATTCCTGAGTGCGGCGTATTCTTGCGAGAAAAAACAAACAAAAAAAAATATATATATATATATATATATGTGTTTCAACAAGACACCCTTCCAACTCCTCCGAGCAAAATAATGAGCACAGACTCCTCTTATTATGAAGTGCGATTTATTCCTCACATTTCTTTGTCATAACGTGTTTCGGTTAGCAAGTGACCTTGATCACATAAAGAAATGTTATGCGGTGATTACATTTAAACACACCCAATTATGTCATGTGACAACTTTGAGAAAGTACATGAAAGACAGACTCCATTTTGTGCGTGGTTACATTATTTCTCTGAGTTTTTAACCAACATGTGTCCTAAGACTTCTAATCATTTTTTCAAATATAGATTCAATTATTTACACTTGTTTTAAATAAAACAAATAAATAAATACTTTGCAGTGATTAACTATTATACACTTGATTCAAATTGTTCCAATTAGTAACTGTATACACAAATGTAAATTTGTGCAAAACTTTAGGGAGATTAGTATCTCATTTCTTACTGCATAAATGCATATATAATCTAATCTCATCAATATTCACTACAGTACTTATGACATCATCAATGTTAAAATGTAAAAAACCACCCTAAAGAAGTCTAAAATTTGGGCATTAACCTCATTAGATGTGCAAAGAGAGCCTTATTGTCCTTTATAAAGTGCTACTGTGCTATATGATTTTCTTATTAGTGCTTAGTGCATTAAAGTGCTAGTGCATCATAGTGCAAAGATATTCTCCATGCAAAACATAGTTTCATCTGATTAATAATGATGATTCACATCTATTAAATCTTTTTATTTTTTTATTAATTTTGTATTTTATTTGGGTGTTTTTTATTTATTAAAATTAACTTATTCATTTTTGGGCATATATATATATATATATATATATATATATATATATATATATATATATATATATATATATATATATATATTTATTTTTTAAGCAAGAAGGTCACTGCCATTGCACCACTCGTCCTGGGTGCTGCCTCGCGGTGGTGAGCCGTGATATTTTCTGATAATTGCTAGGACAATGTATGAATCTCGAATGAAAGTCCGAATCTCCGAGGACAGTGAACCGCATTCAATAACTCTGTCTTATTTACGCAATATAGCTTACTGCTTCCCGCAAGGTCGAAGGCTGTAAGCAATGAGGCAGCTGAATAGCTCAATGCATTAGACCAGAAGCAATGTCGCGCATGCCTAAAAGAAAATGCGAGTTCGAGGCTTCGAACGGACGTAGTTTTCATGTAAAATGTAATTTATTTTTCAATGATTTCTTTCAAAATGAAATGGTTTTTTGCCCATAGCTAATATCTCAATGAAATTGTATTTAAGAAACTCACGAGTCGATACAATGAAATGCCACACATTGCTGAATAGATGAATCTGCTTTCGTAGCTTCAAACTTATGATGGTGTGGTAGTATGTTGACTATGTTTATTGTTACCACGATCACATGATTTACCTTAAATGTTGGATGCAAACAGACACTTGTACTCGTGAGAAAGGGAAGTTGTTCCCGAAACACGTCGAGTAGGGCTGTGATTAAAATCCAGTTTTGAACACTATTCCTGATCTCTAGACAAATTTGATGTTTTGGGTCTACTTTCTCTCTCTTCGTGGTAGATAGGAGAGCCCTCCATGAAGTGCAATATACAGTGTAATTGCTATAATCTACTCTACCAGAGACATGCCCAAACAACAGAAAAAGTCTATAGTTATTGAAGAGAATTGCAGCTAAACAGTAATGCAGGAAGGGTGGTATAACTTGGTTGTTAACCCAAGTGTACCCACATTTCTTCGTCCCCATTGTGTCCTCCTGGTGTCATAGTTTGGAGCTTTATTATATATTTGGATTCCAGTATCCGCAGTTGTCTCAGTCTATCCCCTTCCCTCTCGTTTTTGGGGACTTGGTCCAGACTGAAAAAGCTCAGTAGATCCCTGTTGCTTTTGTGACATTCCTCGAAATGGCAAGCGATAGGATAATTCACATCCTTGTTATTAATCGCTTGCATATGTTTGAGGATGCGCTTTTTCAAGGGGTGGATGGTGCTACCAATATATCGCTTATTGCACGGGCAAACCAAGCAGTAAACGGTATATTCAGAATTTCAATTCAGTAGCAAATTGATCTTCCAAAGGATTTTGGGATCATTGACATCAGTTCTTTAAGCAGAAACTTGCAGGCTTTGCAGCGCATGCAAGGATAGAACACAAGAACAGGATCCTTCCTAGGCGGTGTCATCTGGAAGTGACTATGCACTAAATGATCGCCCACAGGTTTCCCAAGGCTGTAGGTGATCATAGGTCTTATCGGTAAACTTTCCCGCAGGACTTGGTCTGTCTGTAAGATTCTCCAATTCTTCCGGAAGATTTACATGATCTCAATAGATTTGCAGTTAAACTGCAAATCTATTGACTGGTTCTCTCTTTTTGTTAATTGATCCTAAAAAATCTTGTGAGGCCTGAACATATGAAGCTAGATCCTTCACCATAGGAGACAAAACAAATCTTTATAAATAGAACAATTTTATAAGAGACTCTGGATTGAAGCCACTATTGGTCTCCCAGAGGGATTGGCTAGGTCCTTGTGTACTTTTAGCACATGATAAAAGGTGGGTAGTACAGGATTTTCACAGTACAAAAAGAGAAATTCTTCATGGCCAATCATGCCAGCAGTCTCCCATTCCTTGAGAAGCAAGTGAAAAGTTTGAATACAATTGAGATATTCTGTTTTGGAAATGGTAGTATAACAGTCATGATCCAGTAGGTGTCTCAGGGCTTCCCTCAGGTATTGTTTTTTTCTAGGATGACAATATTCCCTCCTTTGTCGGAAGGTTTAAAGATTAGACTTTTTTCATTTTGAATGTCTTGAAACAAGTCCCACTCTTTTTTGGTGAGATTATATTGATTTCTCGTTGGTGTCTTGTCCGTCATCAATTTATTGATGTCCACAAGAATCGCCTCACTGAAGAAATCTATTGCATCATGCTGAGTTTTTGGTACTGTTCTGTTTTTAGGCTTTAGATGGCTTTTACCCCCCCACTGAGTGATGTCCATCTCTCTTAGATGTTGCTCTACAACTCCTTGTGTACTCATTCCTGTTGTCTCTTCGTCTTTTTGGAGCCTTAATAATGCTCTCAGAGTATTCAGATCATTAAAAGGTAATCGCATTCGGATCCTCCATCACTGCTTCCTCATTGTTAGCATTCATTTTGGGATGAAGCAAGTGGATTTTTTGTAGCTTCAGTTTTTGAATGTATTTAAATAGATCAATTCTGATCTGGGTATAGTCAGGTTCCATAGTTGGACAAAAAGTAAGTCATACTGAAGTACTCAGATTTCATCTGTGCTCAAGGATCTCTTAGAGAGGTAAATGATGGTCATGGTATATTCTTCTGTTACCACTTCCCTCTCCGTCCCCGGATTCGTGTTACTCGCTGATATGTTTCTTCGCCCCCTTCATTTTTGTCCCCTCCTTGTTTTGCGTTTTTTCCTTGATATTGTTGTTGGGGGGTGTGTCCTTGGTGTCAGCCTCTTTTTTGTTTCGTGCGTCAGTTTGTATTCCCGAATTTGGCACAGTTATTCACATTTAAAAAACAATTTGTGGACGGGATCCCGGCTTCCATCTCAGGAGTCCCCAAAGGTTCTATTGTAATAGATTGTCCTATTGTTACAGAAGAGGAATAGGAGATTTTTCGGCACCATCTGTAATACAGCTTGCAAAACATTAGAACGTACTTGATCAGATATTTTTTTCAGACAATACTTCAAAGCATGCTGGACATTCATTTGACCTCCTAAGCAGCCGCCCATGAAGAAGAGGGTAATCACCTCGAAACACGTCTGCAATGAAATCAACATACAGGTGTGAATTTGCTGGCTGGCAATATTAATAAAGCTTTGGCTCTTCAGCTGCAGTGTGATATTCAAGATATGCTTGGGCCTTTGGGATACAAAATGTAAACGCGGCAGCCCTTCCGCGCTGGAATGCACAGTCTCGGAAAAGGAGAAGCCACGAAAGTAACGATTACAAACCGGTTGGCACAGTGGCTGAGCCCTAAAATAACCCGAGAACTCACCTGGACCCTACGAAGGGAATGATACTTGCTGCAAAAATGAAGTCTATGAAAACCCACTATGGAAAGAACTATATGTTCCAGCATACTCCTGTGCACTTAGCAAACACCCACTATGGGCGGGACAATACTTCAAAGCATGCTGGACATTCATTTGACCTCCTAAGCAGCCGCCCATGAAGAAGAGGGTAATCACCTCGAAACGCGTCTGCAATGAAATTAACATACAGGTGTGAATTTGCTGGCGGGCAATATTAATAAAGCTTTGGCTCTTCAGCTGCAGTGTGTGCTTCCAAATATGCGTGATTCAGAAAAGGGGGTGGTGATGAACAGAGTGTCTGAATTAAGCAGACCACTCTTACCCAGTCCAAAGATCAGGGCTTGATCCATCACCGTTTTTTAGCTCACTGCACCATCCCAGCTCAGAACTTGGCTATATGCAAATTAGTCTGACCCTGGCCCAGTGCATCATGGGAACAGGGCAGACAAAACTACCAAGCCAATTCTTATACTGGGAAGGAAACAAGCTACCGGGGACCGGTTTCTGGCATTTCAGCCGTCTTCGGCCCGGCTTGCTTGAATCCTGATAGTGCAATGAGCTAGGGACTCACATCTGAGTATACCCTTCCACGCTTATGGTGGACAAAAATGATTCAGAAAAGGGGGTGGTGATGAACAGAGTGTCTGAATTAAGCAGACCACTCTTAGGGGAAGGGTCGAAAGTTAACTGTGCTTTTAAAATATGAAATGGAATGATATATATAAGTGATATGGTTGTAAAATAAGTTTTATATAGCGCTTACGAGACCCGTAGGTATCACAGCGCTTTACAAAATCGTGAACAGAAAATACAGTAAATCAGGCAGGTAAACACAAAAGAGGCGAGAATTCAAAATCGAATATAGTAAACATCAAAGAAAATAAAAGCAGTACCAAAAACAAGAGAAGCAATTCGAGAGGATCTAATAGACAGCATAAACAGATAAACAGCCGACTATGATTGTAGGGACTAGATCTGTACACACGATAATTAACCAAGATCAAAAATCTAGGAGTTAAAGTATTTGTTGAGGAGGAGTTGTTTCAGGTTTCTTTTGAAGTTAGGGAAGGAGGGGTTGCATTAGTACTAAATCAAATCAAATCAAAATCAACTTTATTAGGTTTCACGTGCAGAATACCATAAAAGTTTCACAACATCCAAATTTCATTTAAAACATGATACAATAAAATTACATACAAAATACAATACATATCAATAAAAGACAAAAAAGGGCCCGTTGGACTACATCACATACTAAACAATAAAATGGAGTGTACCCTCTAAAAAGAACAGTTGCTAATTGTCCAGACAGGCCCTGGTTCCCACCGTAGATTTCAGATAACCCACGATGAAAAAGATACAATCACCCTTCAGCAGTTGCTAGTACAGAAGCACTGGGCAGACATGGGTCAAATTCAACTTCTTTAATAAAGGAAATAAAAAATATCTCCGGGGTACCTCATAATATTTACAAAAAAACATGAGAGTGTAGCAGATCCTGTGGAGACACTCCATCGCAGCCACAGGATGCCAACACCTGACCTCTACTGCTCCCTTTTGGGACAGGGAGTAACAGATGAAAAAGATCCAGGCGGAATCTAGCCAAAAAAACCGCTCCTATTTAGAGAGCTACCCCAGGAGATATGGCTCAGTGGATGGGTTTGTTTTTAGCATCAGGAATTTGTGGGCACTAGGTTTTCGCAATTCTTGCTCATCTCTTTCTAGTTTCCTTAAGCTACTAAAAGCTTTCTTAACAAACTCCACATCCTTTTGTACAATAGAATCAGGTTTGAGAAAATTTCAGGGTGCCCCAACTCATCAAAACAACGTTTAATATATTTTAGCCATGGTATACAGGACATGTGGTTAAGGTTCATGCATTCAATTATGATCTGCTGACTCAGGGTTACATCCTTATTCAGCCAACACTTGAGCCAGAACACTAGGGGGCGCAAAGCCAAGGTATAACATAGATAAGGCACTCCCAATTCCTCTTGAGCCACCAGTACTATGTTTGAAAGTGATATGTTCTTAAAAAATAATACTAGTATTATTGGAAATAGGTGTTTGACGTCCTGTAAGGGTTTGCGACTCCATCCAGATGCTACACTGAAGCACAAGGTTGGAGTCGCGACTCCAGTAAGTTACAGAACCAGTTTGGGTACTTTTAGAAGAGAGTCATAAAGGGTTAATATGTGTATCCAATAGAAATGGATTTTAGTATTTGAAAAAAGGGAGTATTTTGATTTGTCACTTACAATCCTTACTGTGAAAAATGAGAGGTAAAATTTGCCATTCCCGGTTTTGCATTGTTGAGAGTGGTGCATCACATTTACTGTATGGGAAAGAAAATTGTTTAGGAGTTTCTGATACTTTGATATTCTACAATAGTATTTCAGAGGTGAGTTACAAATGTGTAAGGTGTGTTATGTATTGTGTAGGAGTGCTTCAGTTTTTTTAATGACATGTTTAACTTTGAGATACTGTATTTATAAAGCTTGAGAAGCATTAGTGAAATGTGAGGTTTAAAATATTTTACCAAATGTAAGAACCTGTATTGTAGTCTGTATAATTGTAGTGAAATGAAGATTGGAAATAGGTTGTACATACAGATGTTTGTGCTTCCTGAGTCTGTAATGAAAGTAGTAGAGAAAACTGAGGTTTAAAACATATTGACAGATGTATTAACCTGTATTCCAGTCCATATAAGTCTATCTCTGAGAAACATCCATTACAACGCGGCATTACAGTGCAGTGCCTGTACAACACATGAATACAATGCAAGTACCATTACAGTGCATGCTATTAGAACGCATATGCGTCACTGACCAGCACCTTTTCTGAGGTAAGCACCTGACATTATTATAATAGTCGTTTTTGTTCTAATGGTAAATGCATTGTAATACAATATACACAAAAGAGGCCTGAGGAGGTTTAACGACCAGCAGGGGGCAACTCCCCTCTAATGTAATCTGGCAACACAAGAAATCACCCCTGGGTCTGGAGTGAAAAGGGAGTGCGGGGAAATCCCTTTTAAAGGACGGTTTCCCTCAACCACCCCTAGGTGGTAAACTTTCTCATTGGGTAACCTCCTCACACTCCGAACCTAGTCGCAGTGTGGGCTACAAGCCTCTCACTGAGAGGGAGGAGCTCAGGGATGTTTCATAATGCACCCAGACATATACTAAAACCTTCAGAGGAGCTGGGTGTGGAAGGAGTGAAAAAGGAGGATAAAAGTGAATTGAAACTAACTACCTAGTATGTCAGAACTAACTTTAATTGGACATCCAGGGGTCAGGATTAAACGGAGTGGGCTATGGCAGGAGAATTCAACCGGTCATAGACTCTAACTGGTAGACGTGTTTCAGCCTTAAAGCCCTTCATAGAGGTGGCGTGGCTTTCTTCAGGACAAAAAAAGTGAAAATTAAAGTGAAATGACCACGCATACCAATTTTAGTAGGTGGTAAAAAGAGCATACTGTTGGTATGAAAAGACATGTGTTACAATAACAGTGTTAACACATTTTGCACATACTCTCTTATGATTAATAGCCCCATTACATCATTAACACTACAGATGTGGCCTTACACAATGTTAGGATCACCGATTTGTAATGCTTACCCACATAGTCGGCCGAAATAGTTGGGCCTTACCCTCAGCGCACACACTGAAGGTGGCATCAAAATCCTGTTTTAGGAAGGGGTGGGGACAAAAAAGGTTGACTGTGAACACACAGTCATGCTTTTCATTCATTTATACAAATACACAGTTGACAAATTGTGTGCTAGCCGATTGAAAATTGATCCAATACAAGAACAACTGGAGGGTCAAACGAGCTATACACTCAGTGTCATCTCCACAGGGATCTGCTCAAAGGTGGCAGAGGAGAACGCAGGACAAAATAAGTCATAAGGCTTGGAAGGGCAGCGTACAACCACTCTGTGTGCTGTCTCCAAGTAGACCTGTGTACACTTTCCTTCAGCCCTGCAACTGTAGGGTTCTGGTCTACTCTTGAAATAAGATTTTTTGATACTCTATACCCTGCACTGTCTCCCTGCTAACTTTCACTACAAAGTTGTTGCCCATGACCTTTGCACTGCTCACGCATTGTAGACTACTGGCATTCAGATGTTGATAATCTTCAAAGTTCTGTGTCCCTCTGACACTGTCACTAGTTTGACCTATTTTATACTCTTGCCTCTGTGTATCTCATTAAAGCTTGGAGATTCCATGTCTTTAGGTAGGATTTCTCTCCCGTGAGCCATTCACACTGAGCCACATTTATACTGAGCTATATGCATTTACATCTTGCACTGCTGTAGCAACTTTTATCACAACTGTCCCGTCCCAGGACCCCCCTTTATTCTACATTAGCATCCTGGGACACTGCCTGTTTCCACACTAGTAATCCGTGACACTATCAGGCAGAGTATGTCTTCTCTTTCCGTCCTGAAACTGCTGTTGGTCAGAGCCTCGGCACGGACAGAGGCCACAAGTTAGGCGCTCTGTGCAGTTACAGCGTCTCCTCCTGGGTGAATGATTCGGTGATAGGTTACCGTCCTTAAGATAAGAACGTGCACCCTTTCTTTACTGCAAGCTGCTTGTTTCCTTGCCCTGCCCCAGGGCTATTTTGGGCTCATTTGTACACCCGAGCAGTCTAGCCATTTATGCATCCCTGAATGCAGGGCCTTCGGCCGACGGCCTGCTTCTCATCACTCCACAGCCAGGTTGTCGTCATTCAGGACGCACGTCCTATTTTATTATTTACGGGGCCCGCAGGCTCCAGTCGGGATGTTTGTCCCGATCCCCACATTGGTCCACCCAAGGCACAGAAAGCACTATAGGCACCAGGGATTTTATTTATGTATTATGGGGAATGGGATGCCCAAAATGGGCATGCCAATGTCACCCAAAATCCCACAGTCTTTATGCCCCCCCAATGCAGATGGACCATTAACCCCTGGTCTTCTCCCCGGGGTGGCAGTAAGACCACTAGGGCCCAGGGATTGGGTTTTTTAATACATAGAGGTGGGGGCTGCCCAAAATGGGCATGCCAATGTCTCCACCGCCCAAAAGAAAAAACCTTTCTGCCTTCCCCGGGAGGCAGATAGGGACAATAGTCCCTAGGCAGAAAGCCTGCTACAAACCATGGATGTTGTTGTTTTATTTATATTTATGGGTGAGGGCTGCCGAGAATGGGCATGCTAATGCCCCAACCACAAAAAAAGGCTTTCTGCCCCCCCAGAAGGCAGATCGGGGCAAGAGCCCCTTATCTCCACTTGTGGGGGGGGGGGCAGAAAGCCCACTAGGCACCAGGGATATGTTTATGGGCATGCCAATGAGAAGCCCCATAGGCATGGCTTGCTCCCTTTTTTTTAGGCACGTATTTTGACTGTTTCCGTGATAATTTTATTCTCATCTACACCCAAGCGGGGGCAGAAAACCACTAGAAACCAGGGAGAGTCTGTGTGTGTGTGTAAACTGGAGTTTGGCTGATGGTGGTCCGTGTACTGTCCTTTGGCTGGCATTTTGCTAGCGGTTTGTGTGCCTACACTTGGCTAATGGTGTGGGTGGAGTTGTGCTTGATGATGGCGTATATAGATTGGCGCTTGCCTGGTGGTGTGCGTGGAATGGCGCTTGGCTGTTGGTATACGTGGTCTGGTGCTTGCCTGGCTGTGTGCATGTATGGTGCATGGAGACCAACTGGCCGTAGCAGACACCTGGCCTTTTTTCACGGAGGGGTGGGGGGCCTTTTTCTGGCGGTGGGGGTGATTTTGTGACTGGGAGCCAGTTTTGCAGCAGTGCTGCAATATCGGGCCCCACTAACAAAAGTGGGTGCAGTGTTTTTTACTAGCACGCCCCCTCCCCCAGCCGGTCGACCAACCATCTTCCAGGGCTGGTAGCCATTCCCTGTCCGGCCCTGTTTGGCTAGGGGTGTGCGGGGATGGTGGTTGGCTGGTGGTGTACGTGGGTGGCACAAAGCTTGAGGTTTGCAAGGGATTCTGGGTAACATAACCACAAAAGTCACCCCTTCCTGGATTCTTCTGGGTGTCTAGTTTTGAAAAATGTATAGGTTTTGTAGGTTTCCCTAGGTGCCGGCAGAGCTAGTGTTCAGAATCCGCAGCTTGGCACTTTGCACAAAAAGGGCCAGTTTTCACTGTAAAAATGTGGTGTGTCCACCTTGCGTTTTGGGCCGTTTCCTGTTGCGGGCACTAGGCCTACCCACACAAGTGAGGTACCATTTTTATCAGAAGACTTTAGGAAATGCGGGCTGGGTGGAATTCTGTGCATCCATGCAGATTCCAGAACTTTCCATCACGCAAATGTGAGGAAAAATATTTTTTTAACTAAGTTTGAGGTTTGCATTCTGGGTAACAGAACCTGGCGACAGCCACTCAAGTCACCTCATCCTTAATTCTTCTGGGTGTCTAGTTTTGAAAAATGTATTGCTAGGTTTCCCTAGGTGCCAGCTGAGCTAGAATTCAAAATCCACGTCTAGGCGCTTTGCAAAAAGAGTGTTTTCACTGTAAAAAAAGTGGAGTGTCCACTTTGCGTTTTGGGATGTTTCTTGTTGCAGACACTACTAGGCCTACCCACACAATTGAGGTACCATTTTTATTGGGATATTTAGGGGAACACAGAATTGTGGAGCAACTATTATTACCTATTGGCTTTCGATGCATTTCTGCCTTCCAAATGTAAGACCATGTGTAAAAATAAAGTAACTTTGGAAAATGTCCTACAATTCACATACTAGTATGGGTACCCACAATTTCGGAGATGTGCAAATAGCTACTGTTTCTACACTATATATCTGAAAGAGACATGTTAGTGATAGATTCCTTACCTTAGAATATCCCCAGGCGTCAGACTAGATCCGGAAAGTTTTCGTCAGCAGTACCCCTGCGCGTCGGAAGGTGGCGTTGTGTGGATCCGCGTTAGTCACTGGTATCGTAGGTGAAGAGATGACGTCACGGAGACTACTTAGGCGCCACCCATGCGCGCTGTCAGTTCTTTCTTTTTCCGCCCCAGCAAGCGCAGATCCGGTTAGAACATGTACCCTAATCAATTTTTGACTATACTTTTGAGACTTTTGTCTCCTTTTTTTTTTGAGTCTTTGACTCCTGGTGCCACGTAGGGATGCCTGGGCTTAAATCCTGCGGGGCCTGTCGCCGTGTGAAGTTGGTGGCCGACCCGCATGGCGTCTGTCTCTACTGTCTGGAGCGTTACCATGACTCCCGGTCATGTTCCGACTGTCTGGCCATGGCCATGGCCATGGCTCTAAAGGCCTTACGGTAGAGGTCCGTAAGCTGCTTGAGGCCCGGCAGTCGTCTCTGTGCCGTTCAAGTTCCAGGGATCGATCGAGGGCCAGATCGTGGAGCCATCATCATCATCGCTCCTTGGGGTCAAAGACTTCACACTCTGAATCGGGTAAGGGACGTCATAAGAAGTCGAAGAAGCATTTTGCTCTCCAACGTCCTCCTGTCAGTCTCTGGATGCAGACAAGGGGTCCGGGTCTGGAAATTCCACCCCGAGGCTCCTTTGGAGCCTGTGAGTCCCACGGCCTACCCACCTTATCCGACTCCTGCCCAGGAGCAAGCTTTTCTTGCAGCCATGGACCGCCTCTTCAGGCATCGGGCGTGCGCCTTCGGACCCTGTGTTCCCAGTTGAGGGCCTCCCTTGCCGCTGGCTACGCTGTCAGTGGCTCAGGCGCCGCAGGGACCTCTGACAGCGGCTCCGGCCGTGGTGCCGCCCGCGGTTCCGATCCCGGCACCGCAGTGGGTTCCGTTCCGCCACTGCCTTTGCCTGGTTTTCCAGACAATTTTGCCCCTAGTTGGGACCCTAATTGGGACACGAAGCCGGACCAACACCACCCGGCGCCGTTCGACAATGTGTATTCTCCTTTCCCCCCTCCACCTCCACAGCCTGTACCATGGGCAGTGGAGGAAGGGAACGACTGGGAGGGGTCTGAGGACCCTCTCGCATGGCAGTGCGGGTCGGAACAGGAATGGACGGTAGAGCTAGAGGATGCCGGTGGCTTTGACCTCTTCTCTGATCCTAGTTTTCGTTCTCCTCCTGCTGTATGGAAGAGGGCGCTGCATGCACTGTGGTGCTCCGTAGAGCAGCTGAGGCTCTTGACCTTGAAATGCCTACAGTGACCCTCAATACTAATCTCTTCACTGAAGTGCGTCAGCCGGCAGCAAGCTCTTTGGAGCCTCTGCTGCGATTCAATGAGGCCCTAACTGACTGTCTTGATGGGCACCTGGTCTAGACCAGCCACGGGGGTCCCTGTGGATAAGAATGTGGCCAGGTGCCATCGCCCTGCCCCGGGTGACCCTGCTTTTCTGTCCACCCACCCACCCAACCCCGGAGAGCCTGATCATCCAGGTGTCCACTTCCCAAAGCGCATTCCCTACCACTCCGCCCAATAAGGAATCCAAGAAGCTGGAACAGTTCGGCAAGAAACTGTTTTCATCTGCCAGCTTAGGGCTGCGGTCGATGAACATCGCATGCCTCTTGGACCGCTATTCGTACGCTGTATGGGACATGGTTGCGCAGGTGCTGCCTCAGTGTCTGGAGGTGGTTCGGACAGTGCTTTCCCAAGCTGTTGCTGAGGGGAAACATGCAGCAAAGTTTGCCATCAGGTGTGGACTGGACACCGCGTACTCACCTGGTAGGGCAATTTCCACAACAGTGGCCCTCCGTCTCCACGCCTGGTTGCAGTCCACTGGTTTTTCAGCGGATGTACAAAGTTTTCTTATGGACATGCCCTTTGATGGTACTCGCCTGTTTGGCGATAAAGCAGATAATGCGATCAAGCGTTTTAAGGACTCCCGGGCTATGGCCAAGTCCTTAAGTCTCTCCACCACGCGCCCGCCACGTCGGCTTTTCGTTCCTTTCGTGGCCACGGAAGGGGCACCCTGACACATTAGTGCAGCCAGAAGCCTACGTAGAACTAACCTCAGCACGTCCACAGACTTGGTTCCCGCCATGGAGGGTCAGGGGCCAGCGTGCGTGCCAGTCCACCTCCGCTCCGACAGCACTCACCTCAAAACCTTCCTAGTCGGAGCTTTGGGGCACACCCCAGGCCAGTGGGCAGCAGGATTCGCCATCACCTTCCCCACTGGCGTTCCAATACCTTGGACAGGTGGGTGCTGCAAATCCTCCGAAAGGGCTAGTCCCTACCCTTTGAGACTGCCCCACCAGCCATGCCACCTCAGTTCCACTGCATTTCGGGGGATCGTTTTGTGCTTCTCCAGCAGGAAGTCACAGCCCTCTTGACCAAGGAGGCCATCGAGCGTGTTCCTGGGCTGGAAGTAGGACTTGGTTGTTTTTCCTACTACTTTCTGGCTCCAAAGAAGGAGAAAGGGGGCCTGCGTCCCATCTTGGACCTCAGGAACATCAACCGCTTCCTCCGGAAGGAGAAGTTCAAGATGTTGACTCTGACTCAGGCCTTGGCTGCCCTCGACCCTGGAGACTGGGTGGTCACGTTGGACTTGCAGGACACATATTTTCATATCCCCGTCCTGCCAGCCCACCGGCGTTACCTGCGGTTCACGGTAGGCCTAGAGCACTTTCCGTTTGCCGTGCTCCCCTTCGGCCTTACCAGTGCCGCCAGGGTGTTCACAAAAGTGATGGCGGTGGTCGCAGCTCATCTGCGCAGATCAGGGGTTCCAGTGTTCCCCTATCTCGACGACTGGTTGTTGAAGGCAGGTTTGCCCCAGGCGGTCATCTCCCACCTCCAGACTACAACC
The DNA here is from genome assembly GCF_964263255.1 of Lissotriton vulgaris. Lineage (NCBI taxonomy): Eukaryota > Metazoa > Chordata > Amphibia > Caudata > Salamandridae > Lissotriton > Lissotriton vulgaris. The sequence continues at coordinate 435,931,302 of NC_141685.1, read as the reverse complement.
GACCTCCTGCATTTGCTGGGGTTCTCCATCAATGTGCCAAAGTCGCACCCGAGTCCCTATCAGAAGCTCCCCTTCATCGGAGCGGTTCTGGATTAGACGCAGTTTCGAGTTTGTCCTCCTGAGCAGCGAGTCCGGGTTATTCAGGCTATGATTCCGATCTTTTAGCCTCTATTCTGAGTTTGTCACATGACCCTCCGGCTCCTGGGCCTAATGGCCTCCTGCATCCTGCAAGTGCAACATGCCAGATGGCATGTGCGGGCTCTGCAGCGGGACCTGAAGTTCCAGTGGGCACAGCATCAGGACAACCTGTCCAAATACGTCCAGATCTCGGAGGGCACTGCATGACAATTGCAGTAGTGGCTCACAATTCGCGATTGGGTCAATGGCAGATCCCTCTCCCTTCACCAACCGGAGAACACAGTGGTGACAGATTTGTCCCTCCTGTGCAACAAACAGGGTGGGTGGGGTCGTGGACTCTATTTCAGGTGGCCTCGGGACATGGCTGGAACATCAAGGCATTACCTTGGTGGTTCAACACCTGGCAGTTTCTCTGAACGCCAGGGCGGACGAACTCAACCGCCGCTGCATGATGGATCATAAATGGCGTCTGAACTCGGACGTGACGCAAGGTCTCTTTCTGCAGTGGGGAGAGCCTCGGTTAGATCTTTTCTCAACCAAAGAGGACGCACAATGTCATCAGTTCTGCGCATTGGAATTTCCAAGGTGGTACTTGCTCAGCTACTCTTTTCGTCACGAGTGGAGCTGTGGTCTGTTGTACACCTTTCGCCCTATACTACTTCTGCCCAGAGTGCTGAAGAAGATTCTGCACGACCGGGCCCAAGTCATCCTTGTGGCTCCGGATTGGGCACAAAGATAATGCTATCCCGAGCTACTCTGCATGGCAATCGATCCCCGGGTTTAGATTGCCTCTTCGGGAGGATCTTCTGTCGCAGCAGCAGGGGACGATTCTGCACCTGAACCTGCCTAGCCTCCACCTCCATGCGTGGAAATTGAGCGGCGACAGTTGACAGCTTTTGACCTTCCTTCCGAAGCCTGTGATATTATTCTGGCAGCCAGGCGTCGCTCCACTAAGACGGTATACGCCTGCAGGTGGAACAAATTTGTGGCATGTGGCACAGCAAAGGCTGTGGATCCCCTTCTTGCCCCTCTTTCAGAGGTCCTTCTGTTCCTTCTCTCTTTGGCTATACAAGAAGGGTGGGGGGTGCACTGCTGGATTATATGGAATCCTTTAAGTTTTTAAAGAAAGATTGAAGGGATGGGTGCACTCTCAGGTGGCGTTTCCGTCTGGCACCTGTGAATATCTAGAACAAGTTGTGTGCGCATAAGAAATGTGTGTACATCCCTGGGAGAGGCACTCCGGGGGGGATCAAAGTAACTGATTCCAGTGTTCTTAGGACAAATTCTTTTATTCATTGATCATTGTCATAGGTGATTTCTTAGTGATATTGTCATCATATCAACAAGATTATTAGGTTAGATCAACATTTTAGCTGTTGGATGAGAACTCCGATGCATTTCGGGTGGAGAGCCCTTTGTCAAGGAGAGCTGAAAGAAGGGGAGACGAGCTGAAATCAGAATGATGGAAGTTCAACAAGTGGAGCTAATATACGCCATATTAGTGCAAGCGTGTGAGAAAACCGGGAAAAGATAGTGCCTAAAGATCGATGTGGGTTGAGAGTGGTAAATCGCCTAGTGACCTAAATAAATGGGCACAGGTGGGAGAAAATTTACAGGGTTATGGGGTAGTGCGGGAGCGTGATTGGGAAAAATGCCGAGTGTGAAAAATGTGGCGAAATTCATTAGTGTGACTAAAGGTAACCACGGTACGGGCGGTTCGACGTTAGCAACCTGCTCGGTGAAAGAGTAACTTACTTCAGGGTTCAAGCGCAGAGTTGCGCAGGGTCGGTCAACAAGTCGTTCTGTTCCGAGAGAGGAAACCCGGAAGGGAGCGTGAAAGTAAATACGTAAACGTGGAAGTGAAAAACGGACTCGCGTGGAGTGTGTGAGATGAACATAGAAGAGGGGTGAGATGCAAAGTTGAGTGGTGGCCATGTTGGAAAGGTCGAAGACGGTGATGGAGTGTGAAACACCGTAATTGGAAAGCATGAAACGTAAATGCATAAAAACATAAAGAGCAATGCAGAAAATAATACAGTATCGGCTTTAGGGATAACAACTAAATTCAACACGATCGTTGAGTCCGTGTGGCTTCCGTGTCTGTAAACGATACATCCATTCAAGTTCCCTTTTGAGGAGGAATTTGCGATTGTCAGTGCCTTCAATTTTTGTAATCATTTCCAGTACTGTAAATCGAAGTTGGGCAATGGTGTGATGAAGTTCGTGGAAATGGGTAGCGACTTTGGATTTCTCGTGCCTTGTTCGAATGTTGGATTTGTGCTCGTTAATGTGCACTTTGATTTTTCTTTCAGTTTTGCCCACATACAATTTACCGCAGGGGCATTTGATGGCATAGATCAGGTTCATAGAGTCGCATGTGGCGTTAACATGTAATTTGATGGGATGGCCTTTAATAGGGTGTCTAATAGTGTGTTAGACTTGGCTGTCTCTAGTTGGCAGAGGTATACACTTCTGACAAATAGGAACTCACCTCCTCTAGTCAGGGCAAGGGGATCACACACTTAGATAACCCCTACTCACCCCCTTGGTAGCTTGGCAAAGCAGACAGGCTTATCTCAGAGGCAGTACGTTAAGCATTTATGACCACACACAGTAATAAAGTGAATACACTACAAATGGACACGACACAGTAGTATTATAAAAATAAGGATTTTTATATAAGGCTTAGCACAAGACCAAATAACGACAAAAATATACCATTCTCTTAATAAATACTCTTGGAAGGAAAAATAATAGTTCAAGTGTAGTTTCTTCTTAGCAAAAAGTCTTTAGTATCAAAAGCAACTCTTCTTCTGTAAAACAAAGTTCTTGGCAACAATGTAACCCACACGGGAGTCACACGACGTCGAGGCAAAGTTAATCCAAAGGGTTCGGCATCGACCGCGAGGAGCGCTACGTCGAGCCCAGAGTCGCACAGACCCCCACAACACAGTACCTTGGAAAAGCGAAGCACACAATGATCAGCGGCGTCGAGATGTCCGGCGTCGCGTCTTCGGCGTCGATCTGGCTTCGGAGTCGGGGCGACCTGCAGCAGCATCGACAGATGTCAGGCAGAAGCACCGCTCACGCAGTGAAGCAGGATACGGCGTCGTCGTTGATGTCGAAGATGATGTTGCAAGAGTGAGCAGCGCTCACGGCGTCGAGAGGGCTCGAAGTCGATGCGATCAGCAGCGGTGCAGACACGGGGTCACTTGGAGCTGGAGCCAAACTCGCTACTCACTGGCGTTGCTGCTGGCGTTGATCGGGCCCGGCGGCCGGCGTCGAGGAAGCGGGACACTGGAGCCGTTACTCACGATGTCGAGCTGAATTCAGCGGCGTCCGTCGGCGTCGAGATTGCTGGATTCTTTCAGAGGTGCTGGATTTTCAAGTTCCAGCAACAAGCACGTTTAGTAAATGAAGTCCTTTAGCCCTGTGACTTCAACAGGAGGCTGGCACTCTTCCAGCCCTTGGAGATTTTCTTTAGCAAAGCTTGAGAGTACACACTCAGTTCCTCTCTCCTGGTTCCTTGGCAAACATAAAGAAGCACTGCAGGATTCCCCCAACAAACAGCACACTGGCAGAAGGGGTAGGCAAGTCCTTGTATCAGCAGGCTTCTTGTCCTTGGTTCAGGTTTCCTGGTCAGAAGTGATCTAAAGTCTTGGTTCAGGGGTCCTTCTCTTATACCCCTTTTTGGCTTTGATCCCTTTGTCCATGCAGGGGAATTTCCCCACATCCTGGGTCTGTTGTGGGTGTAGCCAGGCAGAGGCACCTGGCCTATTCACTGTGCAGGGCTGGGTCCTCAGACGCCCAGCAGGAGGTGGAGCCAGCATTTTCACTGGCAGGAGCAGAGCTATCGGCCTCCTGGTAGGAGGTGGGGCCAGGATCGTCCCTGGCAGGCACAGAGTCATTAGTCGCCTGGCAGGAGGTGGAGCCAGCATTGTATCAGGCAGGGCAGGCTATCAGGAGCTACTCTTCCCCTACTCTCAATGCAAATGTCCCACTCATCCCACACTGACTCAGCAGAACTCTGGAGCTACCCAGCCCCTGTCACACACACACACCAAACCAGCAGAAACCAGAAATAGTTAGACAAGAAAATAGCCACTTTCTAAAAGTGCTATTTTCAAACCCAGAGTCCAAAAAGCATCCACACCAATGGATGCGTGATTAAACTCCGAGTTCAGGGATACCAAACTCGACATTGCACCATGCTCCCCGAGCCAGCTAGGATTATAGCATTAATAATCCTGGCAGCCCATTCTAACTAATGGAGAGCAGTTTACCTTGCAATAGTGAAAAACGAATATGGCTGTAAATCACTATTAGGACATGCCAACTTGGTCAGGCTTGTCCTACCTTATACTTACAATGCACCCTGCCTGTGGGCCTACCATAGGGGTGACTAACATGAAGTTAAGGGAAGGTTTAGGGACTGGCAAGTAAGTGTACTTGCGCAGTCAGCGTGACAGTACCAGACTGCACGTAGGTCTAGCAATGGCAGACCTTTAGACATACTTTTACTAGGCCGCTCTTGTGGGTGGCACAACACGTGCTGCAAGCCCACGAGCAGCATTTGTATTTACAAGCCCGGGCACTCCTGGTGCACTAGACTAGGGACTGACAGTAAACCAAATAAGCCAAACATGGAATTCAATCAATACAGCAATTTTACATAGGGAGCACTTGTACTGTGGCACTGATCAGCACTGGCACAGTGCCCAAATCAATATACCAGCAAAAATATAGTAAACAGAGGAGGCAAACAGATAAAAAAAATGGAGGAGAGACTCAGGCCAATGATGACAGGTCTAACATGGTGTTTCCTTTGATTATGCAATTGCAGTTGTTGCAATTCATGCACGGCAAGGTTCCTTTGTAGTCTTTGGGAGTGGGGGTTTTTTTGGTAAGGATTTCCTTGATGTTGTTGTTGCGGGTATATGCGAACAATGGAGGAGTTTGGAAAATGTCCCTGAAATCATGTTCCATTTGTAAAACCGGCCAGTGATTGAGGATGATTCTCACCAGTACCATACGTTGGTCAGTTTGTTTAACTTTTTTGGTAAGGCTTTCTTTCCTACTGATGTTTGCGACTCGAGTTTTAGCTTCCTCTAGGATGCTTTCAGGGTAGCCTCTGTCTTTAAAACGATCATGCATTTCTTTGATCCTGATGTCGAGAAAGTTTTCGTCGGAGACGATGCGTTTAACACGTAACATTTGAGAGTATGGGAGGTGCTTCTTGAGTGATCCTTGGTGGAAGCTCGTGTAATGTAACGTATTGTTGCGATCTGTTGTTTTCCGATGTAGGTCAGTGATCAATCCTTTGTCAGTTATCTTGATGTTGACATCTAGGAAGGAAATCTCAGTGTCACTGATATGCCAAGTGAGTTTAATGCGTTCGTCTTTTGTATTCAGTTCGATCAATGCTTTATTGAGGGAATCTTTGGTGTCCGTCCACATGATAAAAAGGTTGTCTATATATCTGACGTACGTCTTGATTTTGTCATTGAATGTTGTGTTGGGGTATATGTGTAAATTTTCGAAGTTTTGCATGTAAATGTTGGCGTACGTTGGAGCCGCACAGCTGCCCATTGCCATTCCAGATAGTTGAAGGTACCACCTATTGTCTTCTTGAAAGTAGCTTTGGTATAGTGTGTAAACCATAAGTTCCATTAGGAATGTTTGCATTGGCATGTCAATGTCGCTCTGGAGGAGAGCTTGTTCGATGGCATCAATGCCACCTTGATGAGGTATGGAGGTGTACAAGGAGCTCACATCCGCTGTACAGAGTATTATTGAATCGCTGGTGTTGATGTTAATTTGTGCCAGTTTTTGTAAAAATTCGGTGGTGTCTTTGATGTGGCTTGTCATTTTGATAACCAAGGGCTCTGCTCTGGGCACTATCAAGTGTTATCTCTCTGCCATACCCACCTTTCTATGGCTTCCAGATCAGCCTTCTCCTTTTAAGTCCCCGGTTGTTAATCGCTTCCTGAAAGGCATTACACACACGTTTCCTCCCGTGCCTTTCATAATCCCTCACTGGGACTTAAATCCTATCTTGACCTATCTGAAGTGCGCTCCCTTTTAGCCACTTCATAACTGTCACTTACGTCTTCTTACTCTAAAGACGGCTTTCCTGGTAGCTATCACCTCTGCCAGAAGAGGGAGTGAGCTCCAGGCTCTTTCTTCTATACCTCCTTTTCTCTCTGTTCATCCAGGCAAAGTGGTTTTAAGGACTCGTCCTTCTTTCTTGCCAAAGGTTGTCATCGCCCTTCCTAATCGGGCAGACCATCACTTTGCCCACCTTCTTTCCGCCTCCACATCCTTCAAAAAAGGAAGAGGGGCTCCACCGTCTGTACCCAAAATGTGCGCTCTCGTTTTATCTGATGCAAAAACCGCAGTTGATGGACAGAATGCAGAACAATGTCATACATTCGCCCCAGTACAGAGATCTGGGCGTAAATCCATCATTTTTTTGCACTCCACACCACCCCAGTTCAGACATGGCCATATGCAAATCAGCCTTGACCCTGTGCCTCATGGGAACAGTCCAGCTGAACTGCCAAGCCATGTCTTTCCTGTACCAGAATTAAGCATCCTAGTACCGGTTTCTGGCTATCAGCCGTCTTCAGCCAGGATAGCTTTACTCCAGTGGTGTGGAGAGCATGGGACTCATGTCTGAGCATACCCATCCCACTCAGGGTGACAAATGCAAAACCCACAGTTGATGGGCATGTGTTGTTGGGTTCCCAAGGCCTACATGCTCCGCAGAAATACCCACTTACACCAAAAGAACTGTTGGCACGGAAACTGAAAAGTACAAAAGACAAGTTTATTAAGACCCCATGGGGTGGTGGTACATTCCTACAGCACCCTTCGGCAATGTAAAAGTATCACATCGAACGTTGGTGTGAGTCCTTCTTTTATACACTTTACAGGTAATAAAAGATAGGCGGTACAAGGTTACAGAGTTTATGTACATATATGGTCATTTTTGGAGCACAGCCAACTCATGGGAGGGGTTACAACTCCACTGGTCAGTTTGGCGGAACATTCCTGAGGGGTGACTGGTCAGTTGGAACTGCGCATGTACAGGCTTGACCGTTACTAAAAATAGCCTGTTGCTGGGCAAACTCGAGTGGTCAACAGCACGGACAAAGGACTAAAGGGCATGCTGACCATGAGGCCGCTCATTCCCTAAAATGGCCGCCGTAACATACAAAATGGCGTTTTCGAGAAAGGCCAAGTTGAGAGAAATAACGTGTAGCAAAGCTAAGCGCTAACCCGGCCATTGTCAAATTACGACAGACGACCCTTTTAGCGTTTAGCTGAAGCTACCTCATAGTGGACGTAGTCGGGATACTCATCTTCAATATCGATTAACATTATTTGAGCGACTTCTTTATGAAGCATCAATTATTTTTGGGCAAGAGCCCGTCTAGATGGAATACATGCTGATAAACACATAGAACATAAGGCAGGGCCACATTGTATACATAAACATACAAAGAATAGTATCCCAACTATGATACATAAAATCGTCAGCAGCTTCCAGCCCCAAGTGCTAAGCATTGACCAGAACCACCCCGAAAGAGTCCATGTACCATTGTCCGGGTGTATTTCAGCAGCGATTTTGTGAAGTTTTGAAATTGCATCATAAACAGATGGCGAATTATCTGGCACGTACACGCAGCAGCTACTTCCGATAATTCTACATGCCCCCCCTCGATCAGCTAGAACCACATCTAGAACCATGCGATTCTGGAGCGTAAGAATTCTAGAAATTTGAAGTTCTTCCGTTATATTCCCTAATGCAATAGCAGTGTCATTAGCTACAGCCTCAACAACACGAGTCAGTCGTCGTATTTTCCGACTGTTCAGAGCAGCCCCCACAAAGGAAAACAATCCCAAATTAAAGTCTACATATTGTTGTAAGGCAGTATCGGTCTGGTCAATATCATCCAAGACCACAGCACGTTTAACTCGATTTAACACAAAATCGTGGTAGAGCACGTAGTCATTGTGATACATTGGTGGGGCAATGAATACAGGGGGCAATACAAAAGATACATAGCATGTGCCTAACCATCCTAAAGGGAGCTGATGATAACCTTTATTACCGCAGATAAAATAGGTATTTTGGGATGCCACAAATGATATGCCATTCGGACTGTCAAATGTAAGTGTGGTGTTACATTCACTTTTTCCAACCGGGATTGTACCTTTATTACGTATACAGAGATCAGCCTTGGTATTTATAACATTAATGACATGTGAACTGGACATATTAATGTTCCTTTGGTTGCTGTAAATTCGGGGTGCAGACGCATTATCGGGGCGGTACTCTTCCCATTCAAATCGAGTACCTTCAGCTTGTGGATAACCATCCCGGTCATGATAGCATATCTTGTTTAAACGGAAAAGCACCCCCCCTTTTGTTGGCCATCGTAAAGTGAATAGGAGAGTATTCCAGGCGTTACAGGAACCATTGTGAGAGAATGGGAGTGGGATGAGCGGGGTGCCCCCTTTCTTCTGATGACCAGGCAACATCCCACACACCCAACAGTTAGAAGTGTTCGTCATATTATGAGTATGATGCAAAATCTGAATGAAGCTATTGTTCAAGTAAGTCTGTCGGTGCCGTTCTTCATGGTAGGGCAAGGTGAAGTGAAAATGTTCAGACGGTGCCGGGGTAGTCGGCAGCAAATGTTCTCGTACAGGCACCACAAGTTCTACTTCCCAGGCTATTACTGCTATCACCACAATTGTCAATACGAACAAAATAGCCCCAAGAATTCTCTTGTCTCGTGATGCTGAAGACGCCATAGTTCAAAAGTTCACAATGTCTCAAATATACAACTACAAAAATTAAAAACAATGGTGCTGAGCTCCGAGGTAGCCGTCGTTTTCTTCTCCGGGGTCGAGACGGGTGTCGCTACTCTTGGCAGAACTGATCCCCCCCCCCTTGAGATTCCCGGCTTCCGTTTCACAAACCCCAGAGCGGTAACCAACCAGTCTCGCACAAAAATCTTCTTCCTATCTTGGCCGCAGATCGTAGCGCTGTCGTCCAGAAACAGTGTGGTCCGGGAAGGCTCCCTCAAATTCGGCCGATGTCACAGCTGGGCTCTTTTCTTTGTCCAAGATCTCTATGTAGTTGGACAACACAGTAGGATTCACCAGGTCCGGAGAAACGCGGCGGCAGTGAGTTGAATGCACCCACCGCTTTCTGTTGGTCACTCGCACTGCCGTTCGAGTCGCCAAGAGGACCTGCTCAGGGCCACGCCACCTTGGTTCCAAGCTATTTGCCCTCTCGAACGATTTCACCATTACATAGTCCCCAGGACGGAGACTATGGGCCTCTCCAATGGAATTGTCAGGGAGCGCTTCTCGAACCTGTTGATGAATAGAAAGCAAATCATTTGTTAATCGTGCCAAATAATCGTTCATCATTATACAAGGCACATCATGTAACAATCGCGGCTTAGGAACTCCCAATATGTTCATAGGCCTTCCAAACACCACTTCATACGGTGTGAGGCCAGTTCGAGAGTGGGGCACTGATCTAAGAGAGAGCAATGCTAGCGGCAAGGCATCCGGCCACTTCAATGACGTGGACGCCACAATCTTAGCCAGTTTCAATTTCAACGTGGCATTGTACCGCTCGACAAGACCTGCTGACTGAGGGTGGAACACAGCATGAAACTTCTGCTGGATCCCCAGTCCCTTTAGCACATACTCCACAATTTTCCCAACAAAATGAGGACCATTATCGCTCCACAAAAATTTGCAAACTCCAAATCGAGGGAAGTATTCTTTGAGCAAAACCTTAGAGCTGTATTATCTTTCGTGGGGAAGGCCTCAACCCATTTGCTAAAAGCACACACCACCACTAAAACATACTTAAGGTTATTGCAGCGCTCAAGCTGGATGTAATCCATTTGAAGTACCTCGAATGGTGCGGAAGGTGGAACGAAACCTCCTTTCGGAGTATGCGTCCCTTAAGCAGGATTGTGCTGTAAACATATCAAACAGGTCTGCACTACTCTCTTAGCAGTATTGGCAATCTCGGGATGCTCCCAAACTCGTGTTAACAATCGAGTAATTGCAAGAACTCCCACATGTGCTAACCCATGTGTCATCTGGACCATCGCCTGCAAGTAAGCTGCAGGCAATTTCCATCTCTCCATGTCCTTACTCCTCCAACATCCCTCGTCATCCAGTACCCCTTCCGCTGCCCATGTGACAAGTTCTGCTTCAGTCGCTGATTTTTGGATGTCTAGTATCTCTGCTCTAGCATCATGCCATCGCTCGGCCTGCGACTTCACTACATACATGGAGGAGTCATTTCGAGACATAGCTGTTTGTCTTGCTATACTGTCTGCAAACGCATTGCCTTGGCCTACTTCATCAGTGACCTTTTTATGTGCACTGCATTTAATTATCGCTACTTTCTTTGGGCAAAGCAACGCATTTAGGAGATCAAGCACCAGTTCTCCGTGCATAATGTGTACTCCATGAGAGGTCAAAAACCCACGTTCTCTCCAGAGTAACCTAAAGTCATGCGCTACTCCGAAGGCATACCGGCTATCTGTGTAGATGTTCACACATAGGCCAGCACTCAATTCACAGGCTCTTGTCAAGGCTATCAGCTCTGCTGCTTGAGCCGATTTTTGTGGTATTCGTGCTGTTTCTACCACTGTCTTGAGGGTCATGATTGCATATGCTGCGGAAGTCGTGCCATCTGGCAGCCTCAAACACGATCCATCAACTCACAGTTCCCCATCCACATCTGGAAGTTGCATATCCTGTAAATCGACACGACCCTTTGTCTGTTCCTCAGTCAGGAAAACACAATCATGATGTTTTTCTTCCTGACCCTCTTCTACCGGATAAGGCAATAAAGTAGCAGGGTTCAGGGTAGCACATCTTTTCAGTGTGATGTGTGGCACCAAAAGTGTGAGCTCATATCCTGTTAAACGTGCGCTCGTAAGATATTGAGTCTTTGTTTGATTTAAAGGGCATCTACTGCATGGGGAACTAGCACCAACTGTTTGTGCGATAAAACTATTCCCTCACTCTGCCGTATAGCTACTGCTGTTGCTGAAACTGCTCGACAACACCCAGGTAACCCTCGTGCTACAGGATCAAGAATGGCTGAAAAATACTTGCATGGCCTCTGCTTGTCCCCGTGTGCTTGCACTAACACTGATAACGCGCACCCATCTTTCTCGTGCACGTACAATGTGAAAATATTTGAGTAGTCTGGTGTACCTAGCACGGGTGCAGAGCAAAGGGCCTGTCTCAATTGCATTTTGACATTCATCTGTCCATTCAAGGGGCATTGGTGTAGTTTTGGAGAGTAACGCTAACAAAGGTTTTATAATGTGCGAGAACCCCATGATCCACTGTCTACAAAAGGACGTTAATCCTATGAAGGCGCGTACATCTCTCTGAGTGCGGGGGACTGGTGTGTCTAAAATCGCTTGAATTCGATCTGATGTTAATGCACGCCCCTCCTTAGACAAAAGATGACCGAGGTAGGTCACCTTGGGTCTACAATATTGAAGCTTTTTCTTAGAGACTTTATGGTTGTTCTGAGCCAAAAAGGAAAGCAAAGCAAGTGTACTCTCTTCACATTGTGCGTAAGTGTCTGCAGCCAACAGGAGGTCGTCAACATACTGTATAAGGGCTACTCCAGATTGCAATTCAAAAGAGTCAAGCTGTCTTTTTAAAGCCTGGCTGTAGATGCTAGGACTCTCTGTGTAACCTTGAGGAACACGACAAAATCTATACGATTTATTATTTAACGTAAAGCCAAATAAATATCTGCTATCGGGATGGATGGGAATAGAAAAGAATGCATTTTTGAGATCAATGACAGTAAACGTCGTCGCTGTTGGAGAGACAAATGTAAGCAATGTCGTGATATCAGACACCACGGGATATTGAGGGATAACAATTTTATTAATTTCTCTCAAATCAATAATAAATCGATAGACTTTGTCGTCAGTGTCTTTCTTAAGGATCGGGAGAATAGGGCTATTACAGACATTGTAAGGAACTTCCTCCACTACTCCAGCAACGATCAAATCCTGAACGATGTGCGTCAGGGCAATTTCACCTTCCCTAGAAATCTTATACTGTGGTACACGTGGCAAAAGTACTCCCTCCTTGACAGTAATTCGAATGGGTGGAATAAGCATCTGTCCCACATCCGTATCTGAGGTCGCCCACAACGTGCGAGGGAGAGAGGCTAATGCTTCAATTTCCTGAATGGTACAAAATCTGTCTGAATCTGTGTAATTGTCATTCAAAATAACCCACACTCCTTCAGGAGCGCAGCGTATCGTTGCTCGAAAGTATTTGAGCAAATCAATGCCCATAATGTTATCTGGAGTGTGAGGTGACAACAAAAATGGACCAAAGCTGAATAATTTGTCAATGCAAAGTGCAAGAGGTTGTGATAATGGGCTAGGAGAGGGTGTGCCATCAAACCCTATACATGTTATTGTTTCGCCAGACAGGGGAGCCCTTGGAACCAAGTTTTTGGACAAAGCACTACGAGTAGCTCCTGTGTCAACTAAGAACTGATCAGTAGAACCCAAAATGCCCGCTGATACATATGGACCTCTTTGATCTACTGGCACTTCAACTGATTCCGTACCCCATCCTACGCAATCCTATGCATGCACATAATCCTGATGCTCCACATTCTCATTCTCCGAAATCTGATATTGATTTCGTCTATCAAAAGTATTTCATTCATCCTGACCACGGCCCCTCTGTTCAAACCTACCACGATCACTTCCGCCACCTCTCGCTCCTGAATAATTATTCCTCGCCCTACCACCTCCTCGACCACGCTGACTACGCTGTTCACGAAGTACCGGACAATCTTCAGCCCAATGCCCAAACTCTTTACAATATGCACATTGGTCCTCCGTTATGTCAGTACGACCGTACGACGCATTACTCCCTCCTCGTCTGCCTCTATCATTCCCTCTAGATTGCACCCCGCGAACCTGTGCCAACATCACCTTCGTTTTCAATTCCTTCGTTTTCTTATCTGCACTTTCTTTAGCCTCTAATTCCTGTCGTTCATAATACTGAGCCATAGTTAACAAAGACGCAGAGGTCGCCGTGGTCCAGGAACTTTCACTCGCTTTTAATCATTTTGCAATCTCCGGTAGGAGATTAGCCACATACTTATCGACAAACAGATGCCTACCCGTATCATCTGTTAACGATTGACCACTGTAATCATGAAACGCCTCTTCGAAACGCGTAAAGAAATCTGATACCGATTCATCTAACTTTTGTTTGCACGAAGCTAGCATAGTCCAATCGATCTTTTTAGAAGGAACAAGCGTTTTTAGTTTAGTTAAAATAGCCGCTGGGAGGTCTAAAATCAAATCACATGGTTTACATGCAGGTTCCCTATCTAAGTCAGCCTGGTTTATTTCTTTCCAAGTTGCCCCAAACATCGCTTGATCGTTAGTTTTGCGAATTGACCTCCACATATCAGGCGGAAGAATTAACCCAAAAAAGAGATCTACATCAACAAGAGTCCTAACACAAGAGGAAATGGCCCCCTCCACCCCTTCATAGAATGCGGCTGGATTCTTACGAAGGTCGGGTAATGCATTTTTTAATGCCATAACATCTGCTCTATTCCAAGGCGTATACACCCAATTATATACAAAATACCCCTTTGAGTTTGCTGACGTTTTATCATCATCTGTACCATCCCCCTTAGGGGGATGATGCTGATCCGCATGCTGCGCAAGGTCTTACCCCTCCTTCCTGAGCAAGCCAGACCAGAAGTAGTGCGAAGTACCATCCTAAGTCGACTTGACTATTGTAACGCACTGCTTCTGGAGGCCCCGGTAACACTTCTGGGCAAGCTTCAAAGGGTGCAAAATATGGCTGCCAAACTCGCCCTTTCCTGCCCTTACCACAGCTCTTCTACGGCAGCGTTGCAGGAACTCCATTGGCTGCCGGTCCATTTACGCGTTCGCTACAAAGCAGCGTGTATTGTGTTCAGGGCTATCCATGGCCTGGGCCCAATCCCTCTGCGGCGAATGTTTGCCTGGTATCTTCCATCTCGAGCTTTACGTTCCTCGTCGTCCAGGCTACTTGTAGTTCCGCGCTTCCAGAGAGTGAGGATGGGTGGCCGTTCGTTCAGAGTAGCGGCGGCCAAACTCTGGAACTCCCTGCCAATATCCCTGAGAAGTCTTGAGGATCTCTCAGCCTTCAGAAAGGCGCTGAAAACTTACCTCTTCCCTAGGACAGGTTGAGCTACTGCTTTTGCTGGATCATGGGTCAAAGCGCCAGGATGCCCTTGGTGGTGACAGGTTGCGCTATATAAGTATACCGGCATAACATGCACTTTAGAATTCTTATCTGAACCCCGGAGAGAACACTCCTTAGACTGCTCTGTTGACCCCGGCACAGACTCCTTATCCTTTTTCTGTTCTTCCCGCAACCTGGATGCCTCATCCCGCAGCTGGATCAGTTGTTTGAAAAAGGTATCGACATCTGCAATAACAAATAAACCTTTATCCAAATTCTCACGATGAACCGACACAGCCTTAGGTTCTAAAGTCTCTGAATATTTACGAAATCGAGTAACAACTTCATCTGCAAAAGTATTCGAAAAACACATCAATTCTCGTTCTGTCCATTTACCCCTTTCGGCAACAACATCTGACACAGTTATATGATTTAAATTCAATTTCCGAGCACAACTACGCAGTTCCGCGGATCTCTCCCCAGATAACCTGACACTCGACTTATCCCTTTTCCGCGACTTATCCTGTTCGTCATCGTCTAAATCTTCATTTGGAGCCGTAGGAGGAACATACGGAGGCGGAGGTCGATCTAATAACGAAAAATCATCAGTTTCATTATTAAGGACAGGATAAAGTGGTCGCCGAATAGGAAATTGACCGGTCGTTTGCAAATTACGTTCCCGTGCCTCCCTCTCTTTCTTTTCCTGTGCCTCCTTTTCCTCAAGCTGTAAAGCTTTATCTCAAGCAGCCTTGCACTGCTCTTTGTCTGCCAAGGCAACCTCACGCTTCATACGTTCACGCACTGCTTTCTCCCACATTCGCACACAATCAAACATATCCTGTCTAGACCTGCGCTGAAACAAACATTGCTCCACAAGCTGAACCTTTCTCAAATCAAACGACCCATGTAGTGGCCATTGCAACTCGGGATCAGTTCTAGTATATTTATGCCATAATTTACTGTACAGTATAGGGGGAAGGCCAAATTTAACATACATCTCACGGTTTGGAGTTCCCTCTGGGGGAGCCGGCTGAGATTCCGCTAACCTAATTGTGGTACCATTTCCTAGACAGCACATCCCTCGGAGTGTGCTTAAAACAGGCATGTTCAAAAAGTATCACGAAAGCGTGATACCATATAAATGGCACTTACAGTACTTCACACAAATGTGCCGCTCAGAATACAAAACGAAGTTAGAGAAACATCTCTACATGCCTGCCTATGTGAAGTGCACTAGACATATATTCAAAGTTCACAAAGTCAAAAGGTTAGCTAACTCAAATCATAGTCACAATCATAGAACTTCAGTAAGCATCCGTAGACTACCTTACCGATCACAAATCTTACCCAATCTCAAATATCCAGGTTCCAACTGCCAAGGTCTTTAATCGAATCAGCCAAACGGGCACTGTACAGCAACGCAGACGATCAGGATCTCAGTCGGAGACCGGCGCCACCTGGAAGGTCAGATCAGAAGGAAAGGAAGAAAACACTGTGGGTGCCAAGACTCGGGTCACTCAGTGGCAGCATACGCGTCCATGGCGAGTTTCCAATCCTTCGTCACGACCTCTCCTTCGGGCATCCGAGTCGCCGATGAGTCCCTTCGTGGTCGCCAATTTGTGGTGTTGGGTTCTCAAGGCCTACATGCTCCGTAGAAATACCCACTTACACCAAAAGAACTGTTGGCACGGAAACTGAAAAGTACAAAAGACAAGTTTATTAAGACCCCATGGGGTGGTGGTACATTCCTACAGCACCCTTCGGCAATGCAAGAAGTATCACACCGAACGTTGGTGTGAGTCCTTCTTTTATACACTTTACAGGTAATAAAAGATAGGCGGTACAGGGTTACAGAGTTTATGTACATATATGGTCATTTTTGGAGCACAGCCAACTCATGGGAGGGGTTACAACTCCACTGGTCAGTTTGGCGGAACATTCCTGAGGGGTGACTGGTCAGTTGGAACTGCGCATGTACAGGCTTGACCGTTACTAAAAATAGCCTGTTGCTGGGCAAACTCGAGTGGTCAACAGCACGGACAAAGGACTAAAGGGCATGCTGACCACGAGGCCGCTCATTCCCTAAAATGGCCGCCGTAACATACAAAATGGCGTTTTCGAGAAAGGTCAAGTTAAGAGAAATAACGTGTAGCAAAGCTAAGCGCTAACCCGCCCATTGTCAAATTACGACAGGCAGAATGCAGAACAATGTCATACATTCACCCCAGTACAGAGATCTGGGCCTAAATCCATCATTTTTTTGCACTCCACACCACCCCAGTTCAGACATGGCCATATGCAAATCAGCCTTGACCCTGTGCCTCATGGGAACAGTCCGATTCAGAAAAGGGGGTGGTGATGAACAGAGTGTCTGAATTAAGCAGACCACTCTTACCCAGTCCAAAGATCAGGGCTTGATCCATCACCGTTATTTAGCTCACTGCACCATCCCAGCTCAGAACCTGGCTATATGCAATTCAGTCTGTCCCTGGCCCAGTGCATCATGGAAACAGGGCAGACTAAACTACCAAGCCAATTCTTCACCAGAAAGGAGACAAGCTTCCGGGGACCGGTTTCTGGCATTTCAGCTGTCGTCGGCCCGGCTTGCTTGAATCCCGATGGTGCAGTGAGCAAGGGACTCATGTCTGAGTATACCCTGCCACACCTATAGTGGCCAAAAACGATTCAGAAAAGGGGGTGGTGATGAACAGAGTGTCTGAATTAAGCAGACCACTCTTACCCAGTCCAAAGATCAGGGCTTGATCCATCACCGTTATTTAGCTCACTGCACCATCCCAGCTCAGAACCTGGCTATATGCAAATCAGTCTGTCCCTGGCCCAGTGCATCATGGGAACAGGGCAGACTAAACTACCAAGCCAATTCTTCACCAGAAAGGAGACCAGCTTCCGGGGACCAGTTTCTGGCATTTCAACCCCCTTTTCTGAATCATTTTGTCCACCATAAGCGTGGAAGGGTATACTCAGATGTGAGTCCCTTGCTCATTGCACCATCAGGATTCAAGCAAACCGGGCCGACGACGGCTGAAGTGCCAGAAACCGGTCCCTGGAAGCTTGTTTCCTTCCCAGTATAAGAATTGGCTTGGTAGTTTGGTTTGCCCTGTTCCCATCATGCACTGGGACAGGAACAGACTAATTTGCATGTAGCCAGGTTCTGAGCTGGGATGGTGCAGTGAGCTTAAAAACGGTGATGGATCAAGCCCTGATCTTTGGACTGGGTAAGAGTGGTCTGCTTAATTCAGACACTCTGTTCATCACCACCCCCTTTTCTGAATCTTGGGAACAGTCCAGCCCGAACTGCCAAGCCATGTCTTTCCTGGACCAGAATCAAGCATCCTAGGACCGGTTTTTGGCTATCAGCCGTCTTCAGCCAGGATAGCTTGACTTCAATGGTGTGGAGAGCATGGGACTCACGTCTGAGCATACCCATCCCACTCGGGGTGACAAATGCAAAAACCACAGTTGATGGACAGTATGCAGAACAATGTCATACATTAACACCAGTACAGAGATCTGGGCCTAAATCCATCGTTTTGTTTGCATTCCACACCACCCCAGTTCAGACATGGCAATATGCAAATCATCCTTGACCCTGTGCCTCATGGGAACAGTCCAGCCCGAACTGCCAAGCCATGTATTTCCTGGACCTGAATCAAGCATCCTAGGACCGGTTTCTGGCTATCAGCCATCTTCAGCCAGGATAGCTTGACTCCAATGGTGTGGAGAGCATGGGACTCATGTCTGAGCATACCCGTCCCTCTCGGGGTGACAAATGCAAATCCTATGTTCTATCTAAAGCGCACACAACAGTTCTGGGTGGATGACCAACTTTTTGTTGGCTACATGGGAACCAAAAAAGGTCGGACCATGCACAAACGGACCATCTCTCGGGGGGTCGTTCTGTGCATCAAAGCATGTTAATCGTTGGCTAAGATGGAGCCTCCTGTGGGGCTGCGTGCTCATTCTACCCTGCAATGCAGCCACTACTGCTTAGGGAAGCAGTGTTCCCTTGCAGGACATCTGTCCGGTAGCTAGGTGGGCCTCGCTGCACACTTTTACCAAGCATTATTGCCTTGACAGTCAAGTCCGAAAAGACAGCTTCTTTGGCCGTTCGGTTCTCCATGACTTTCTGGTGTGATCTTGTTCGCTGACCCACCACCAGGGTTGGTATTGCTGGGGTATATAACGTGTCTCTTTCAGATGCACAAGTTACTTACTTGTGTATTGATATATCTGATAGAGACATTGGTTAGTGATAGATTCCTTACCGCCCCACCCATCCTCCCCATTCTGGGAACTGATTTCTAGGGTTAAGGTCATCCCTTTCCGGGCCCTAGTTTCAAGGCACCTGTGACCAGTTTCTTGCTTGCTCTGCATTCCTGGCGCGGAAAGTCGTGTACAGAACTGACATCAGCACACATGGGTGCCACCTAAGTAGTCTCCATGACGTCATCTCGGCGCCTACGACGCCAGCGACGGACGCAGAGCCGCACAACGCCACCTTCCGACGCACAAGGGTACTGCTGACGAAAATTTTCCAGATGCAGTCTGACGCCTGGGGATATTCTAAGGTAAAGAATCTATCACTAACTGATGTCTCTTTCAGATATATCGTTACACAAGTAAATAACTTGTGCTTTGTTCCCATTTCAGAAATACATCGGTGTCTTTCATACCGATTTTTCACTGTATTTATTTTCCCAAATAAATTGCTATATACCCGTTACACAATAAAAACCATTGCAAGATGCTGCTCAGTTATTGGCTCTGGGTTCCTCAGGTTCTAAGGGAACCCACAAGTCCTACATATCCCCAGAACCAGAAGGGTCCAGCAGAAGTTACGGAATATTGCTTTAAAAAATGTGGCATTTCTTAGAAGAAGTTACAAGGGCAAACGTTGGCAAAAATGCCTGTTTTTTTCAACTCATTTTCAATTTAAGCTATTTTCTACTGTTAGTTTCTATTAAAAAAAACATGAAGGATCTACACAAATGACCCATTGCTGAATTTAGAATTTTGTCTTTTCTGAACTGTATAGCTTTCCAGGATCCATTATTGCTTTCATACCCATTTCTATCCCTAACTGAAAAGAGGTTGAAAGCAGAAAAAATAGCAAATATATGCTATGCCCAGTAAAATGCCTAAACTATGTAAGACATTTTGGTTTTTTGACAGCCCCTAAAAGGTGGGAAGATGGTGATTTCAGCACCACAAACCCTTTGTTGATACCATTTGCAGGGAAAAATCCAGACGTTTTAAACTTTTTTCCCATTTTTCCACAAAAAAAGATAATTAGCTGTATTTTGACTAATTTCTTGGTCCCCTCCAGGGGAATCAACAAACCATGGATACCTTCAAAATCCCCCTGATGTGGCCAGAAGGTTACAGGGGCCTCAGTGCAAACGACCCCAAACTGCCAAAAAAAGGATTAACATGGGGGGAGTAGGCCTAGCAGCGTAGGGGTGAAGTAAAATAAATACAGCTCTTTTGCACAGTTCTGTATCAGATGTACAGAAAGTTTGTGATGATGTACAGTTTCATGTTTTTGGTTCTGAAGACGTGTAGGGAAACTGAGAGTTTGATAAGTGAAGGTGTTGAAGAACACGAGAAAGAGATTAATATTGATGATTTTGCAGAAGAAATTACAAAGTTTAACACAGTTTCCTCTGAAAAACCAAACTATGTTTGTATTTTTTGTTGACGTACTCACTATAGAGGTCAAACTAGGACTGTTGATTTCTATTTAAAAAGTGAAAAAGAAAACTATAATAAGTGGCAGCAATTTACTCTTTATTTGTTTGTAGAAGGACAATTTTGAGTTGTCCATGGATCAAGTTATTTGTAAGTACTGTTACAACAAATTAGAAGAAAAGAATATTCCAGCTAGAGCAGTACATAACAACTTGGAGTTGGTATGTATTCCACAGGAACTGGCAGATTTATATGTATATGATTCTATTCTTATTCAGTCTGTACACCCATTTCAGGCCATAGTTCCTATGGACCCTAAAACAAGTAAGCTGTCACCAACAGATTTTGAAAAAGGTCTCAAAGGAAGAGTTGTGCACTTACCTTTAGATTTTAAGAAAAACAATAAAGCTGTTAGTGTAGAGAGAGAGAAAAATGAGCCAGTAGTTATTCTAGTCAATGATGTACCAAGAAAGAGTAGAAAAATCTGGCAAGAGTTAGTAGACATTAATAAACTACGAAATGCTACATTATATCGGGTACAGAATAATATTTATTATAAGAATGTAAATGTTGATGAACATGTAATATGCTTACAAGATGAGACACTGATCTCAAGTGGCAAAATTGAAAAATAGTTTTTTCTCAGCAGTAGAGCATACAATAACTCAAAAATCTTCCAAGAACATACAACTTAAAAAGAATAGAAGCTTCAAAGTGCATTAATGACTATAAACCAGTCATTTTAAAAATGCGGAATGCCGACATTGAAATTCAGTTTGTTGCAGACAATTCAAAATAAAAAAAAAACTTTATTCGGTATTTAAAAAATACCATAAAAATGCATGTTAATACAATTAAAAAGACATTTAAAATACAATTCCTGTAAATCACCTCACCTCAACAAATACTAATTGAGAACAATTGACGGTAAATTCATTCAGCACAACCCTCTTGTGTTCCTTAGCCTTAGTGCAACCTTAATGAAGTTCATAATACAAAACAACGTTAGAGTAAAGTAAGAATAATAAAGCAAGCTTGGCATGTCTAAACTTGGCCTGTTTTAAAATACCTACTAAAAAATTCCGCCTAGGGAATGATTAAAATGGGTATAATAATACAAAATGAAAGGTGTCCTGCGGAGACCGGTTCTCGCAGCCGCAGGAACCCTTCTGCTCAACAGTTAAGGTAAAACATGGTGGATCGGCCAGTAAGTGATGTAAAAAGTTGAGCCTAAAACGAGTAATTAAGAATCTATCCTGCGCATTAAACATAAGAGCGAGATAAGGTTCCATGCCCTCCCCTGTCTTTACCAGACCATGAGCTCGAACTGTAGGTTTGCCTCCTTCCATGGCTGCTCTACGTTAGGCTACCTGATCCAAGAAAATTCGCTTAACTCTGGGTTTATCTTGGGGGGGTAATTTCCATTGGCTTCAGAAAAAGGTCCTTCCAACCAATTCCCTCAAGGGAAGTCTTCCCGTACTTTAACCGTGGGATACTCATTCCATTATCCCTATCGAGGCAATCTCTGATGATTTGTCTGCTCAAATCTGCCTCCGGATTGGTCCAAATCTTTAACCAGGCCAAAAGGGGTCTGGCCTTTACCTGGTCCTCAATATATACCCTGCCCAATTCCTCATGAATAATGTAAGTGGGTATGCTGCGTGGTGTTTTGAGCACCTTTCTCAAGTATTTGTTCTCCTTGATCTGTAGCTAGTGGGCGTTAACAGAACCCCAAACTTCGGACCCATAGGTCACTTTCGAACAGCATATTGAGCTATACAGATTCAACATTTGCTCCGGGGACCACCGTCCCAACCTGCACCCATAATTCGTGTTGGCACCGGTCGAGGCCACTAACTTAGTACTCCGCTCTTCAATTAATGTTTTAAAATTTAAAAGCCCATCAAATAACAGACCAAGATAAGAGAAGATCTGTACCTTCCCTATTTTATGTGTGCCTATTTTGTAGGAAAACTTCTTGCAAGGTTTAGTTCCAGCTAACATGACAAAGGATTTAGTCAAATTAGCTGATAAATCTAGGGTGTCCATGAAACTAACAAACCCATCTATCAGGCACTGAAGTCCCTTTGGGGGGGCTAAGAGTACTGCGTCGTCTGCGTAAAGCAGCACTGGGATAGGTCGAGTGCCTACTCTTGGAGAATCCACCTTTAATTTACCTAACTCCTGATCTAGATTATTGATGTACAAAGAAAACAAGAAAGGGGCCAGAATACAACCCTGTCTGACACCACTAGTACAGGGAAAAGGTGTTGTGGTTCCCCCCTCCACGTTAAATAGGACTTTAGCAGAGGTGTTCCAGTGCAATGCTCTCAAAATGTTTACCAGACTCTGGTCATCCCCCAGTCTGTTCATCAGAGCCCACAGCTTCTCTCTATTAACGTGGATCGAAAGCTGCGGTAAGGTCCATAAACCCTAGATATACCGCTTCATTACTGGCTATGGTGTATTTGGCCACCAGTAAGTAAAGGTTTAGACACTGGTCTGATGTCAGTAATGATTTCTTGTTCGTCAGCCCAGTCCATTAGGCGCGTCAAAACTACTCAGCCCAGGACTTTAGCTGTCACATCAACAGCGATATAGGGCGATAACACTGAGGATTATCCCTTTTCCCTTTTTTAAAAATAGGAACTATTATTGCTGATGACCATGAGCGCGGAAGGCCAGTTGCAGCAGCCATATTTATCACCCTTCTGAGAATCGGGGCCCACAGTTCCACGTTACTTAAAAAGAGGTCAGGGGAAATTCCATCCAGTCCTGCTGCATGGTTACGTGTTAATCCCTGGATACCCACAACAATTTCCTCCAACGTAAATTCTATCGTGGAAACCCACTGGCAACCTCCCCCAGAGTCCTGACTATTCACGTCCGTATGGTTATACAAGCCTTTGAAGTGGTTCAACCATTGTTCTGGTAGGATAGTTGTACCAATTTCTGCGGTGTTAATGTCCTGAAAACATGGGTTATTTATTATTTTCCAGAACACAGTCATGTCCCTTCTGTCTGATGCATTCCTTAAATCTTCCCAGGCTTGTGATTGAAGGGAGGTCTTCCTACCTTTGACCGCCTTTTTATATGCAATCCTAGACACTGCATAATTCTTAACTTGTCCCGTGGAAGGGATTTCAGGCTGATTTTTAATTTTTTTTGTGCCCACGAACAATCTTTGTCAAACCATCTAGGGGTGGTGTTTACCCTCCCATGCGTGGTGGACTTTAGTAGCCCGTCTATAAGATGCGCCACTACCTCAAATGCCTTTACCAAAGAGGGCCCCTCCTCAGAAGGGTCAAGACACTCCCCAATCGGTTCTTTTCCTTTATCCATGAGGGATTTGTAGCAGGCATCCCCATCAACTTTGGACCATCTAAGTCGTCTACCCTGTTCCGTTACCTTCTCGATGCTGCCTGCCCCCACCCCTCTCCTTGCTCTTCTAAAGGGCAGATCTACTAACTCAAGAACTAGAGGGTTGTGGTCGCTAAATACACTCAGTTCAATCTCAACCCCTCTTATCCAGTCCTTGAATAATCTGGAAACCACAACGTAATCTATGAAAGAACTTCAACCTCTACCCTTAAAGGTTGGGTAAACAGCTCCCTCCCTCCCTCCCTATTACAGCCAGATCGATGGTGTGTTCCAGGGCATGGCTTTTCAGGACCCTGGCTAACTCCATCCCCTCAGGTGTGCTCAAAATGTGGGCCTTCCTCCACCGGGCAACAAGACCAATCTTCATTAATAGGTGTTAGGTTGGGGCATAAGTAGCAATTAAAATCCCCAGCTATTACCACGAACGAGGTTACACCCCTTTCCTCTGAGCTAACTCTACACTTAGTCTAATATCTAATTCACCTATTATAGATCCATTCTCCTTTGCTGATGCGGCATTGTACAGATTAACCATTATCACATTTAAACAATTTATATGGAGCCCAAGAGCTAGCATGTTTTATGTGTTCCAGTTCAAAATGGACCACACTCCCTCCATCTGCCGGTCCACAAATATAATTAATCCTCCCCATGCTCTCCCTGAGACTGATTTCTGTGCAGGCACCGAAAAACACTTATACCCCGCTAAATGAAAGTAACTGCAATCTACCTCCCAGGTTTCCTGTAAACAAATTACCTGGAACCCAGTAATATACTGCCTCCATTCCTGGTTATCAAATTTAGCTGATAAACCAGCTATATTCCACGACACAAGTTTAAACCCCCCCTGAGTTTGTCTCATTATAGGACGAGGAGTGACAAGGCGGTTATCAACTATCCTTTCGCCATTTAAACCCTCATTAAACCAACATCAAATAGAAGTAACCCAGGGGCAAAGATTTTATATTGCTTGATTGATTTACAGGCCCCCCTCTCAGTATGTGGTCAACTACTCTGCAGTCCCTAAAATTTACTACCACACAGTCACCAGTGATATCCTTGTGCCTAGTCCCCAACCAGCTCACCCTCCGAACAAACAAGATTTTCCCCTGTTCGTTCCCTGAAAGCGGTCTATACCTATTCAGCCAGAACGTAATTTTGTTCTTTAACTCAACGTAGGATTCTGTACGTCTGGCTTCAGCTCTGGGACCCCCGTAAGTATAACTATGTATGGTACCTCTGGGGATAGATTTATACAGGGAAATTGGTTGCTATTCACCTTGGAGAACAACCCTCTTGGTGTCAGGATCCTTGTCCTCTCTACTAAGTTTGTTGTGCATCTATTCCCTGTGTTTCCAACATTTCTCATTATGACCATGTATGTACATTATGTTGTTTGGCTTTACCAGTGTTTGTTATGCCACTTTGCCTTTTGCGCGATGGCAATGTATTGAACTTGCCAATGCTTATTATGTGCGCGTCTCATTGGACACTTTCCGCTTTTGCCAGTGCTTGTTTGCCTTAGGCTTCGGGAGTTCCCATTTTGAGTTTGCTGCCGAGGTCTTTTTTCCCTTTGCAGCTTCTGTACTTCTTTGGGCTTTGGACTATATAAGCGGCCACGCCCAAAACGCCGTGCGGATTATTCCTTCCTGGTTCCCGAGATCGGAGGTCTCCTGCTTCCTGGCCGGTCTTCGCTCTCAACGACGGAGGACTTCGCTGAGGCTTCCAGCTCTGTTTGCAGTTCAATGGTAGTAAACTACCACGAAAATCCGCTTGCTGAAAACGCAGGTAGGATTGATCCTTTTTCTGTTTACCGGCTGGTGTTTACTTCAAGACGCTCGTAGGGCTAAACGCGAAGGGCGTTTCCCTAGCAACGATCAGGACAATTGTTTACCGAACAGAATTTCTGGACTTCTGCTTTTAGTTTGGGACTTGCCAAATGTGTCTTAGTTTGTATTTGGAGCGCTATCATCAGTATTTCTTGGCTGAAAGTCTAGATTTAAGTTATTCAGCTTCCACTTTCGTCTGGTTTCCACTTAGGTTGATTGTTGATTGAACTTGCAACGTTCTGTATAATTACTACTGGTGCTGTAAGGTCGAACTGTGATTGGCTCGAACTGTGATTGCTATCGTAGAGTGTTTTATGTTTAACTAAGCTGTGAAACAAACAGTGGTAAAAGGCGCGCAGAAGAACAATGATTGTAGTGTTGAATCTTGAATGAATCTATATGCGCAATCTATAAATAATGTCATTATTTACTATCTGAGTATATATGATTATAAATACCTTATGGTGAAAAGTCAACCTTGTTTGCTTTTAGCTGGGAGTCATTTTTACTAGTCCTAAATCAATCTTCTTTCCAAGGTATCAAGAGATGAGTCTACATTATTAGCAACCAGAGAATCTAGAGAATCTAAAGTTCTCAGTGTCTGAGTGGGTTTGTGAGTGTTGCTCCTGAGAAACGCAAGGGGGCCTGAGAAACCCTAACCCTGACAGAAGTTGGCACAATGATGGGAGTTCTGTGGTAGTCCGCTTATGGGTTGCGGCTTGTGGAGTGGTTGTTGGCGTGGCAATAATTACCTCATCTATACTCGAGGGGCTTCTATTAGGGGCATTAATGGTTTGAGCGTGTTGGGGGATTAAAGGCAGTGTTGGATCTATAGTGGAAGTTGTTTGAACAACTGGGGGTCTGCTAGATTGTGCCACGGGCTAGTTCGCAGAGAATGTCTCTAGAACATTAGGGTTGACTACTGTGGGATGGGGTATGGTACCACCAGCGCCCCCCCCCCTGTTTTCTATAGGGTTACCACTTTGTCTAACCGACTCACAATTAGTTTCATCTGTGTGTTAATCAGCTGCTCAAAGTGGCTTTGCAGGTCAGTGATTAATTGGGACACCCAGCTAGGGGGTGCTTGCGAATGCGGCACGTACTCCATGTTTACCCCTGCTTCCACACAAATTGCTTCATTCGGGACAGAGTAACTTTTGCCCTTCTTGTGTCTATATTTTCTAAGGGTGGCCACTTTTTCTTGGCCATGGGTGCTTTTCCCCCAGCTTTGTGCTTTTCAAAATCTTCTTTATTCACCATCTGGACACAAGGGATCTCTATGGTTGATGACGCTGATGAGTTATGTGGGGTATTGACGATAGCATGGGTCTCGGGCTCTAGGTATATAGAGATAGAATCAATTTGCGGGGTTAGCGATGAGCACCTTTCGGTACGCTCAATTTCGCTAGATAACCACCTATAGCTTTCCGGAGCATTCTGTCAATTCAAGTGGGCTGTACAGATGTGGGTGGGAGGGTACCCTTTTGTTTGGTCACAGATCACGAATTAGGGGGGTATTACCTTGTTTGCACAGTACTAGCCAAGTGGAATAACTAGGATGAAAACACAACCGCAATGCAATGCCAAACCACAATGACAATCTGGATGGCAGATCAGAACCACCCCAAGACTGATCGGATTATCGATCAACCCTTCTCTATCCCACTATTTAAGCCAAAAATTAAACATTTGGAATTAAGGCCCAGTCCGGTCACTCACAGTCAAGGGTAACCACCTCTTCTCTTGCCTACCGCAAGTCGATGATAGAGGGGCCTATCTACTCCTCAAGTTTCCATAAGCTATTCTCAGAGGGGGGGCCCACTCCAGCCTCTTCCTGCCCCTGACGGCCACAGATGGCCCGCCCTTTGCCCGGGCTTAGCCCGGCGCCGCCCGCGCGCTTCCCACGGGCATGAGGGCTGGGCGCCTTTCAGGGCCGCAGTGACGCCCCCTCCATGCGCCCGCTCCCAGGGGCTGGTGGGGGATGTAGTTCTTTACTCGCCGTTCCCCTCATGGCTCGGGAAAGAGGATATTGTGCAATGCCGCCATTTCCCTCATGCAAAAACATTCCCCTCATGGCACGGAAGGCAATGAAGATGCAGCGGTGTCGGCCGTTCCCCTCTCTGCTGTTTGGAAGGAGTGTCCCGCAAAGCCTCTTGCCTGCGCGCCTTTCAGGGCCGCAGTAACGCTGCCTCACTGCGCCCACTCCCAGGGGCTGCTGGGGGATGTAGTTCTTTACTCGCCGTTCCCCTCACAGATCGGGAAAGACTATTTTATGCAATGCTGCTGTTCCCCTCACGGCACGAAAGGCAATGAAGATGCAGCGGTGTCGGCCGTTCCCCTCACGGCTGTTTGGAAGGAGTGTCCCCTTGCATACTCACTGTGCCAAGCCAGGCAGTCGCGACTTTGCATCAATATAGCATGTCTGTATACATCCTTTAACATGAAATCCTACCTAGCCGCTTCTGCTCATAATCAACACCCTTTGCTCCCCGGGTAAAATCTATCACAAGCCCTTCACGAGACCCTGCCCCTCCGCCTCGGGGAGCAATTCAACTCAACAGCAGCTAAACCAACTCGAAGCTTTTAGCGTAGCAGACAATTCAATTACTGTTGCTCATTATGTCATATCATATATTACAAAGTCTGAAAAGTCGGAGATGTATGTAGAGAATCTTAGCAAGAAATTGTACAACTTCAGCTTGAAGACACTTTCCCATGGAGAGATAGGATCTCTCAAATGTTCGGATCACTTGAGCTCAGCCTGTTTGTATTCAGTAAAGAGGAATAATTTGGATAAGTCTAGGTCTAGCCTCCACACGAAATAGAGTATTATCTTTTCAAGAAATCCAATACTTAGCACAGTATGAGCCAGAAAGTACTGATATTGCCAAAGCTATTATGTTGGATGCATACTATCCCAAAAAGAGTCCACACCGGATAAGTCTAGGTCTAGCCTCCACACAAAATAGAGTTTTATCTTTTCAAGAAATCCAATACTTAGCACAGTATGAGCCAGAAAGTACTGATATTGCCAAAGCTATTATGTTGGATACATACTATCCCAAAAAGAGTCCACACCTTGAAAACCTATGTCTGTATGAAATACTGAAAAATTATGGGGTTAAGAACAATGTTAGAGAAAATATAAAAGAAGAAAAATATGCATAATTGGATGTGATGGATGTTAGTGAAACATGTCAAAGTGAATCCTATTAACCACCGAAAACTGAGTTGTAAAACTGCAGATAAGAGAGAATTTTTCTATTGAGTACTTCTGCAACTGTTCAAGCCTTGGCTTAGTGAAACAGAATTACTTGGCGATTTTGGCAGATATGAAAATTCTTTAATGCAACTAAAGACAGCAGTCAGTGTACAATGTTTCCAACTTACATACAAATGTTAAATGATGAGATTGAATAAATAGCTGGAGAAAGTTCACAAAGCAGTCAAAGTTCAGCTCCAATGATTGAAGAGCCACTGAGACAAACAATTATAAAAAATGAAGAAGCAATAGCCATGAATGAGGTAGAAACTGCAATGTAGCAAGCATGATAAAATATCATTCAGTTTGAAAAGTTAGAGGAATAAAATCAAATTTATCTACAATTCAAATGACAGGTAGAACTTAGTTTCCTCCACGAAAAAAAGAATGGCAATGTTCATCATTTCATCCTATTCTATTGTACATTAGTTGTCAAGCTGGAACAGGAAAATGTCTCTTAATTAAAGTTTTGACCAGTTACCTTCATAAAACTACAGAGCACATTCATCTTGTGTCATAACCGCTCCAACTGGATTAGCAGCACACAACATTAAAGGTGTTACTTTACATCAATTACTTAAGCTACCTGATGAACATCATAGTAAATTAGAATATCAAAAGCTATTATTATTATCATTATAAAAGCTTTTGTAGCTCGCTCAATTACTAAGAAAATAGTATCCTGGCGCGAAAAAAGAGAGAGGGCAGAGCAAAAAGAATCCTGAGATGATGCTGTAGAGAGAGGGGAGAACCCTACAGAGTGATGTTAAAGAGGTGGGTCTTCAGTCCTTTCTTAAAAACGGTGATGGTGGGAGCTGTTTTTAGGTGGAGAGGGAGAGTATTCCAGGCTTTCGCTGCTCTGACTGTGATGGATTGGCCGCCTAGTCTGCTGTATTTAAATTTAGGTACGGTCATTTGGCACAAATTGGCCGACATAAGGGGCCGGTTGGGAACATAGAGGGAAAATCTTTTTCTCAGATAAACTGGACCAGTTTGATGAACGGCGCGGTAGGAGAGGACAAGGATTTTAAACATAAACCTGTGAGCGACTGGGAGCCAGTGAAGGTCACGAAGAGGGTGGCGGACACTGGAGCTTCTGGGTATGTTAAACAAAAGTCGCACAGCGGCATTTTGAATAACCTGGAGGCGATGTATCAGATAGGCCGGTAGACCACAGAATAGGCCATTCGCATAGTCTAATCTAGAAAGTATTAGGGCACGAATAACAGTCTCTTTGGCCTCTCTCGGAAGGAGGGGAAAAAATCTACGTAGCGTTTTCAGAGTGGAAAAGCAGACCCCTGTAAGTTTTTTTAAATGATCCTCAAATTTGAGGTCATTGCCGAACCAGACTCCTAAATTGTTTGCGGGCCGCCGATAGATTTAGGACATGGCAGGTCAGCAGGCCAGAGGAGATCACTAAAGTTATCTGGAAAGGAGCCATACAGCAGAATCTCTGATTTGCTTTCGTTGCATTTTAGCTGGGCAAGGGCTAGCCAACGAAAAACAAATGATAGGCAAAATTGTGCCGCCAACGTATCCAGTTTGTTTTTAGGCCATGTAAAGAGAAGTTGGGTATCGTCGGCGTAAGCCATAATTTTTGCTCCTAACTGTTCTGCAAGATAGATTAAAGGGGTGAGGTAAATATTAAAAAGCAGGGGGCTGAGAGTAGAGCCTTGTGGGACACCTGTAGTAAGTTTCTTGGGGGAGGAGGCAAAGGAAGGCATCCAGACTTGTTGCTATCAGGAGAAGCTTGTTATGAAATCTCAAGAGTACTAAAGAAACTAACACTTTTAATCATTGATGAGTTGAGCATGATCTCAAACTTAATGCTTGTGTTTGTACACTTGCGAATGCACCCTATTTAAAAAACAGATTACAATGTTCTGTTTTGAGGAAAACATTTAATTGTATTTGGAGACCTACTACAACTTACTCCTGTTAAAGGACAACATGTTTTTAAAGCACTTCTTCATGATGATACAAGGAAATCTTTGGGAAGTATTGAGAATGTAAATATTTGGTTAAACTTTGAATATACAGAACTTGTTAAGAATATGCGACAAGCAGGTGATGAAGATTATGGAAATATTCTTAAAGACAAGAATTGGTATACTGACGGAACATGGTAAACAAGCTTTAGAAAATCGGTTACAAAGGAATTTGTTTACATCTGAAAAAACACGGCAGATGTAATGTACAATATACTTGTAGAAAACAAATCTATAGTTTGCCTAATGCCTACACTGCAAGAGTGTTCTACATTTAATAAACACCTACTCAAACTAGAAAAACAACAAATTCTGGAAATGAAAGCTATTGACAAGATCAAACACCGGGGAGTAACAATTCTTCTTACTGAGAAATTACAGGCTAAATTGGATTCCTTGGAAAAGTCTGTATCTAAAACGTCAGGATTAGAAAAGAGTTTACATGTATGTAAAAACTTCAGAGTAATTTTGTGGTGTAATTTGAATGTAGAAGAAGCATTAGTAACTGGAGAAGTGGGAAACGTTGTTGGTTTTGTACATTTTCAAAATAGAAATTGAATTGAATTTTTGATTATTAAATTTGAACGGATTATTGAGGTAAGACAGATTGGGCGCTGTGTTGTACGTTTTTTGCTTGTAAAGGTACTGTATGTTTGTAGACCGCAAAACACACAAGATGATGTATGGAATGTTGCACAATGGCAAAACATTCACCCCCAGTCACAGATCTGGGTTTAATCCATCGTTATTTTGCTCACCATGCCACCCCAGTTCAGACATGGCCATATGCAAATTAGTCTTGACCCTGTGCCACATGGGAACAGTCCAGCTCGAACTACCAAGCCATGTCTTTCCTGGACTGGAATCAAGCATCCTAGGACCGGTTTCTGGCTATCAGCCGTCTTCAGTCAGGATAGCTTGACTCTAGTGGCTCAGTGAGCAAGGGACCCACGTCTGGGCATACCCTTCCCACATAGGGTGACCAGCAAAATACACAAGATGATGGAGGGAATGTTGCACAATGGCAAAACATTCACCCCCAGTCACAGATCTGTGTTTAATCCATCGTTATTTTGCTCACCAAGCCACCCCAGTTCAGACACGGCCATATGCAAATCAGTCTTGACCCTGTGCCTCATGGGAACAGTCAGGCCCGAACTACCAAGCCATGTCTTTCCTGGACCGGAATCAAGCATCCTAGGACTGGTTTCTGGCTATCAGCCGTCTTCAGCCAGGATAGCTTGACTCTATTCACAAATCTCAAGGTTTAAGTATAGACAGGGCTTTTGTAAATATTGGAAGTACCGTGTTCAAATAGGGAATGGCATGGGGTGCATTGTCTTGAGTAAAAACATTGTCTGGTTTGTATTTGATAGATTTTGATGAGAACAAGCTTACTGCTGATGCAAATTGTCTAAGAGAGTACAACTGTTTAAGAAGACTTTATGCTCTTCATATAGGTAAATATCCAATATATCAGAAACGTATAGTGTGTGCAAAATGGAAATAAATCAAACATTCAACTGAGGTTAAAAATAAGAAAACACTTTGAAGAGAAAGTTGGAAGCGTAAAGAAAGACAATGTCAAAAAAGTGATGATGACATTGTAGGATACCAATTGGAAAACAGTTCAGGTATCAACTCTTATGCTAATGTGCTTCTGAATGTTGTGTTTCATTTACCACATCTTCATCATGAAATCATGGAAAATCATGAAAAAGATTCTGTTCTGCACTACATCATTTATTTCAACTGTTGGCAAGTGATAGAAGTAAAATACATACTGCTTCTGGCATTCAACATCTTTTAGATATATGTACTGGTTCATTGACATTCACTCAAAACATAGAACAAGATGGACAAAAATTTCTAATGCTTGGAGTATTAGAAGATGAAGGAATATACATTGATAACTTATCTGGACTATGTTATAAATGGGACCATAAGTGTGAAGAGTGATTATTTACTTCTTCCACTGAAATATGTAGAGATCGATTCCTGTACTTAACAATACTAGGCTGCAAATCAGTATCTTTTAACAAATTGTTTAAAATAGCAAATCACAATAAGACATGTTCATATTGTAGATCGGAAATGTCATCAACATTATATATAGAAAGGTTTGAAAATTATGTCATTTTAATGTTACAACACTGTAGAGAAAATAGAAGAAAATTGAAAACAAAAATAAAAATTTTTTAAGGAAGGCAAATATCTATTTCAGGAAGAACTTATATAACAGTGCCTTGGGGGCGTGGCTTGGGCGCCGATGGCGATGGTCGCCTGAGAGCTCGGCCCTGGGACTGAGCCCGTGATTATCCTGTAAATCGGAGGCTGCGGGGCACCCCAACCCCCGCATTCTGTTGATCGGCCCGACGGAGACCTGCCGGGGCCCTTGGCGCAGTCCGAACGAGTGGTGACCCGGCGGAAAATCGAAGTTTGTGGAACTGCGGAGTGCGACCCAACATGGCGCCCGGACTTCATTGTCCCCTTGGCCGGGTCCATTAGACTGGAGGAGCATCATTAGCAGCGGCGCACCCCCTGCTCTTCCGTCTCCCAGTGATGTGAGGGTCTGGACATCGGTCTGATCGAACTCTTTCAACGGGGATTGCACTTGGATGGGCAGATGCCCTCGCTATAGTGGATCCCGCACGCGGACGCCTGGAGATCCCGACAGTAACCCACTCCCTACACCTACTTGGCTACTTTTTCCTGGCCGACCCACTTCCATGGGAGGCGCAACCCTTTGGCGCCGCAAATCATCCGGTGGAGTTGGTGACCCTCACTCCGGGACTTTATCAGCCGTACGGGCCTGCCCGACCTGGCGACGATTGTCTCCGCCTCCTCCTCGGTGCCCTCAGACGACGTGGTGGTGGCGCGAGCCGAAGCTGAGAAGGTCCAACAGGCCCTGGAGACGGGGATCTCCGGCACTCGACCTGAGGCCCAGCAACCGGGAGAGTCATAGCCGGCGCCTGCACTCGGGGGCGCCTGCTCCTGGATCCGCACTGTGTGCTCCCGGCGACATGGGGAAACCTAGGGGAGCCAAGGGGACTACCCCAGCCGCCTCAGACTCGGAGACCCAGGACAAAGAGGAACGTGTGGACCCGGAGAGTTCTGGTGGTGCACCAATGCAGCAGCAATTTGACCGCGTCTTGGAGGCGATTGCGACCACGCGCTCGGCCCTCCAGCAGGACATTGCCCAGATAGCGACGAGCCTAGGCCTCCTTAGAGCGGATCACGGCAAACTTTCGGACAGGGTCAAGGAAGTGGAGAGCTCGGTGAAAACCTTGGAGCCGGCGCAGCGAACCTTGGCCGCGACTATGAAGGATGCCCTGTCCCGGATTACGGCCCTGGAGCAGAGAGCGGAGGATGCGGAAGGCCGTAACAGGCGAAACAACATTCGTGTGGTGGGCCTGCCGGAAAAGATTGAGGATGGCGACATGGTGGCATACTTGGAAGCCTGGCTCCGAGACACGGTGGCCCCGGAGGGTCTATCCTCCTTCTACACCCTGGAGCGTGCCCATAGAGTCCCAGCGAGGCCACCGCAACAGGGACGTGCCCCGCGACCGGTGGTGGCACGGTTATTGCACTTTCGAGACAGAGACCTCATCCTCAATGCCGCCAGACATAATGGTCCATTCAAAGTGGCGAACAGCCAGGTGAACATCTTCCCGGATTACACCTATGAAACTCAACGCAGACGGTTTTCCTTCTTGGCGGTCAAGCGCGAGCTCCGGAGCGAGGGCATCCAATACTCGCTCCTATTTCCTGCAAGGCTCCGCATAATTGTCGATGAGAAGACTCAATTCTTTGATACCCCGGAGGATGTCTGTAACTGGCTTGAACTCTATAGAGCAGGGAAAGATGGCTTCGGCTCCTCATCTCAGCTGGCGGCGGAGCCGGAGCAGAGACGGCGGTCCAAAAGGATTCGGAGTCGCCGTGGCCGCTCAGGCGGACCCTCAACTGCGGAGACATCGACGGAGCGGAAGGGAGTGCTAGAGGTGTTATCTGCGCTGTCTGGCTCACGGGACGATGCCATTGAAGAGGAAGCGGACCCTGGTGACGAGGGGGTACCAACGGACTCCGAGGAATCGGTGACTGATAGCGTCCATACGCCGGTGATCACACCGAAATCGGTGGAGGACCTTCTGGATGGACAGGGTTAACGGGGTGAGCTACTTCATTTTGGGTGGGGCCCGGCACGGGGGTGGCGGGTGCCGACGATTGATGCTGACTCCCAGGGAGGGGGGGGTGGGGTGCCTTGCTTTTGCCCCGAGGGTTTTTGGCACTGTTTTGGGCTTGCCTTAGTCCTGGTGGCCTGGGCATTGAGGGCCCACTGCCACCGCCCGGCCCGCACCTGGCCCTTAAGGCCTTCCTACGGTGGCGACCGCAGGATTAGTAGGGGACAGTGGGTTTTTGGAGGGTATGGTTTGGATGGGAACTAGATGGTGCTATTTGGGTCCTGTTCTGGGAGGGTGGATGGGGGTTTGGTTCGTACTTGGGTTGTTAAGTTTTGGTTGGGGAAAATGGCCGCCATCAGTGCTGGGTTGAATGATGCCTTTTCTTTGTTGGGACCCAGATGGGGAGACTTTGCGAGAACGATATGGGACAATGGCTGATGTTGCTAATCTGAAATGTATTACTTGGAACGTGCGGGGGCTTCATACCATGTCTAGGCGTCACAAAGTCCACGCTTATTTAGTGCGTAGGGGGGTACAAATGGCGCTGCTACAGGAGACCCATCTGAACAAGGCGGAAGGGGCGGCGCTACAGCGTAGATGGAGGGGGCAGGTCTTTTGCACTTCGTACTCCGCGTATGCCAGAGGGGCGCTGATTTGGGTTTGAGCTGGGGTTCCCTTCCAGGTCACGAAAACAGTGATAGATCCAGAGGGGCGATATGTGGCCATTTCGGGCACTTTGGGAGGGAGGGACCTAAACGTTTGCTGCGTGTACGCTCCCAATATAGACCAGACTGCCTTCCTTTCCAGGTTATCGGGCTCGTTGGCCCACTTCTTCTCCGGGCCCCTCCTGCTCGGTGGAGATTTCAACTCAGTAGTGGATGTGGACACTGACTGCTCGCATCCGCCCCTCCCTGATTCTCCGGTTCGCCGCGTGGCTAAGGGTCGTAGGGACTGGCAGACTCACTGGGGTCTAACGGATATCTGGAGGGCGCAACACCCCACAACTAGGGATTATTCCTACTTCTCGAGCCTCCATGAGTTGCATGTTAGACTGGACGGATTTCTTGGCTCGCCTGAACTGGTTTCGGCAGCGGTCCGGTCTGAATATTTGACCAGGACCGACCTTCGTTGGTTTCCCGGGGTGCCTGCGGTGCCCACCTGGAAGTTACGGCCCGAGATCCTTGAGGACAGTGTTTTCAGAGCGGACCTAGGCGATAAGATCTCGGAGTACTTTGCGTCCAACGGAGGCACCGCGAGCTCGAGAGCGCTAGAGTGGGACGCTTTTAAGGTGGTGGTGAGGGGATACTGTATTTCTAAAAAGGTCGGCATGAGGCGAATTATCCTTGCCGACCTAGATACAGCGGACCGGAAACTCCGCGAGTTGGAACTCCGCCGCCCCGGGCGCCCTGAATTACAGGAACGCACAGCGGAGGCGAAGGAGGCGGTAGCGGCGGAGGTCGAACGGCTGCGCTGTTTTGACTACAAGGCCTATACGGTTAGGTCCCTCGCAGAGGGGGATAGGTCGAGCGCGTTGCTGGCATGGCTAGCCAACCCTACGCGCCAGTCCTCATTGACGACGTCCATGCGCATGGCAGACGGGACTGTAGTATACACTCAACCTGAGATTCTGAGCTGCTACCTGCAATACTACGAACGTTTGTACCGCAGTCGCTCTGTCCGAGACCCTGACCTGCTTGATAATTATCTACGGCCTCTGGAGCTCCGAACAGTGGAGCAGGACGTGGCGAAAGCCCTGGGGTCCGACATAGAACTGGGAGAGATCCGTAGCGCCATTAAAAAGATGGCGAGGAATAAGACCCCGGGCCTGGACGGCCTTCCTGTGGAGTTCTATGCAGCTTATGCTGATCTCCTAGCCCCTAGGTTATTAATAGTATACAGAGAGGCAAAGAGGCTTGGGGGACTCCCAGGCTCGATGTGCGAGGCCTTAGTGGTTCCCCTCCTCAAGCCCGGAAGGGACTCATCCGATCCGGGGTCTTACCGTCCCTTATCAATGTTGACGGTTGACTATAAAATACTGAGCAGCATCTTGGCTTCGAGGCTGCTGGGGCACATGAGCTCCCTGGTACATGAGGACCAAGCTGGATTTATCCCCAGACGTAAAACGACCCTGAACATTCGCAGGTTGTTCCGCTTGCTAGGAGAACGGCTCGTGGACGCCCCGTGCCCGGTTGTCTTATCGGTAGACATAGAGAAGGCTTTTGACAGCCTGGAATGGGACTACCTTTACACTGTGCTACGGAGGTTCGGCCTCGGTGAGGGTTTCATCAGATGGACCACGGTCCTGTATGCCTCTGCATCGGCCAGGGTTCGGGCGGGCCCGCTAATTTCCTCACAATATCCGGTGGAGAGGGGCACGAGGCAGGGATGTTCGTTATCCCCGCTTCTCTTTGCGCTGGCGGTGGAGCCACTCGCGCTGCATCTCCGGTCGGGAGCCCATTATACTGGCCTGTGGACTCCTTCGGGCCCACACTACATTTCGCTGTATGCAGACGACCTGCTGCTCTTCCTCGAGGACCCGTTCGCTGCCTTGCATGGAGCTGCGACGGCGCTCACGGAGTTTGGGGAGGTCTCGGGCCTCCGGGTGAATTGGACTAAGACCTGTCTTTTCCCGGTTCGCAAAGGCACCCCTAGCCCTGCTCTCAGTAGGGAGATTAGATGGGAACCCGACTGCTTTAGGTACCTGGGGGTGTACGTCTATCATGAACCATCTGACCTCCTGGATGGGAACATTGCCCGCGGCACTCAAGCACTTCGGGGCAGTATGGACTTCTGGGCCACACTACCGCTCTCGGTGGCAGGGCAGATCGCTTTGCTCAAAATGGTGGCGCTTCCCCGGTTGCTGTATTATTTCCGGACGCTACCGATCTGGGTCCCACCGGCCACGTTTCGACTATTACGATCAATGATAGTCGGATTCCTCTGGGGCTCGGGCCGCCGACGGGTGGCCCTCAAGACCCTGATGAGGCCGAAAGCTGAGGGTGGGCTTGCGGTGCCGGACTTTGAAAAGTATTATTTAGCGGCGCAGCTCCAGACCTTCACCCAGGAGATTGCCCGGGAATTCCGGGGCCCAGAAGACAGAAGGGGTACGGGTATGGCCAGGCATGTTCTCTCCTTCATAGCGCTGCGACAACGTTTGGCCTTACAGGACTTGTCGCTTGAGGAGCGGACCGTTCGCCTGTGTTGGAACCGAGCTCACGCCCGGGGCCACCTGAGAATACCGTACGCGCCCGAAATACCTTTGGGGATGCTGACGGCTTTGCCCCATGGCGGCGATTGGTCACGGTTGGCGAACTGGGAGGACGCAGGCTTACAGCTGATAGATGACCTCTACGAGGACGGGGCGCTCTTGCCCTTTCAGGAGCTCATTGATCGCTTCGAGGTTCCTCGCGGCGACTTTCTGTTGCACTCGGCCCTAGTCCGAGCGATCCAGGCGCACTGGAAACGCGGGCAGGAGGAACCCCCTGTATCTCCGGTGTGCCAATACGTCATGATGTCTGCGGGCACGGTGAAGGCGGTCACTTGCCTCTACGGCAGACTGATCAATGAGGGGCTGGCTCCCCTCACTACTCTGAGAACCCGTTGGGAGGAGGACATTGGCAAGGAGATCCCGGAGACGACCTGGTCCCAACTGGTGCGGTGAGCCTGGAAGGGCACACGCCACGCCCGCTTTCAATTGGTCCACTACTACGTGCTCCATAGAGCATATCTGACCCCGGTGAAAATCAGGCGATATTTTGCTACGAGCTCGGCGGACTGCCCCAGGTGCCCGGCGCAGGAGGCGGACCTTCTCCACATGTTGTGGGCCTGCCCAGGATTGTCCTCCTATTGGGTAGAAGTAGGGAAGACCCTGGAGGAGGTGACGGGGAGATCCTTATCGTTTGACGCGGCGGTGGGACTCCTGCACTGGTTCCCTCATACCCCCAAGAACAAAATAACTAGCAAGTTCATCGATTTGGGGCTGCTCCTTGCTAAACGAGAGGTGACCAGGAACTGGAAGGCACACGCTGGTCCGACAGGAAGCCGGTGGCACAGCGAACTTTTGAAGTGGGCAGCGGGGGAGAGCACACTGAGATACCAGCTAGCTTGGAGGCAGCGTAATGAGAAGGCACAGGAGGCAGCGCTAGAGTGGGAGACGTTAGTGCAGGCCCTCAGGGATTATTGCGCCCCCAGCGACTCTGAAAGTGAGGAAGCAGCTCGCCCCAAGTCCCGATAGACGATTGCACTTTTCAGCTCTGTTGCTTTCCCCATGGGTCCTTTCGCAGATCCTGCTGCGGTTGTTACTGTGCACTGATGGCGGGGTTGGGTAGGGTTTACTTTGGTTCATAGCGTTTCGAGGGTGGGGTTTTCTTTCTGGGTTTTATAGGTTTGTTTGGAAAAGCAGATGACGGACAGTGGATCATCCGGACCAGCTTCGCCTTCCTGCTGAGCCCCCATTGAATTTCGCCGCCCGACCCCAGGGTTGTGGGCTGAATGCTGTGTACGAGAACTACTGCTGGGGGACGGAGGGTTGTGTTTCATTGATTTTGCTTGTTCTATAATGCTGGTCGATTATGTAACGATTTACTGATTCCTGCAATAAAAATATATTTAAAAAAATATAAAATAAATAAATTAAAAAAAATAAAAAACAGTGCCTTTTATTTTTCATGAAGGACCTATTGCAACATCTGGACACTATACTGTTTATTTAAAGTGAAGCAATGGATGGACACCACGCAATGATGCTCACCTGGAATTCAAAGCTATTGCCTTCTCAGTTAGCAAATTCCTATATGTTATTTCTCCAGTCAAAGTTCTAAGAACATAATTCGGCCTATTAGGGGTGATGTCAACTGAAAGGACTGCAATTTTTTAGTGTTTATAATTAGTTTTTTATTATTATTTGGCAAATAGATATAACATTTTGAAAATTGTTTTCAAAAAGCAAATAGTTTAAAAATTTGTTGTCAGTATTGTACCAGATGTTAATGAAGTTGTACATTTTTGAAAATGTATTTGTGAGAAATTATGCATATGAAAGGAGTGATTAACAAAATGTAGATCGGAAAACCCACAGTTACACATTTTAATAATGATTTACTATGCTGATTTGGGGTATTTGTACAATCAATTTGATTGTTTTTTCCCCACTGTTCAGTGATGATGCTTCATTCAGGTCACTGTGTATGGTGAGGTTATGTGCAATATCAGAACAGTTAAAAAAGGGAAAATGAAAATATTATAAATTATAAAATAATGTTATGTTCCCAAATACTTTATATTATAATTCCTCTAATATATTATGAATACATTATAGGTTTTCTTCTTGTTAATAGCAGTTACTGTTCAACATTGAAAGCAGTTTTAATATTGTGTAGGACAATACCACTCTAAAACAGATTTTCTGAATGATGTATCTAAATTACTTCGAAGGTAAGAATACATAATACAATGTTCATGATAAACTGGAGAATTGTTTAAGATGTACAAATATGTTATTTGTGTCTTACACGAATAATCAACTACTTTTAGATTAATTGAAAAGTATCATCCTACTCCTGAGAAGCAGTAACACTCACTTTCTGAGAAAATGCAGACACCAGTAAAAGTGGATAATAATAGTTGGCCTTTTATATTGAGTTACACCTTCTATTGCAAACTGCTTCTGCTTCAGGAAACTAGTATAGTTATATGACTTTTTAAACATGTTGAAAACTGTATTTACCCCTATGCTAGCTTATATTATTCTCCACAAAGGTATACTTGAAGTAGTACATAGATAGTGATGATAGTGATATTTATGCTTGAAACTGAAAGTGCAATTTGTTACATTTGAAAACCTGACCGTTTCCAAGCCTGACGTATCGTCGCATTTGAACAAGTATTTTAACAAATATCTTGGAGCTAATAGGCCTACATTTAGAACCATAGAATCTACTGTTTATGGCACAACCCATGCACTCATCCATTCAGCCAAACACTACCCACACACTCATGAATCACACAGGCACTAGCAATGCCACATAGGATCACACATGCTGTAGTCATGCAGTTTTCAAATCATCAAAGCACTACTCATGGACTCATACGGTCACTAAAGCACTATTCATGTATTCATACAGTCACTCTTGAACTACCACTGCAGTCATCCGTTCAACCAGATGCTAGCCTTGCAGTCTTCTACTCATTCAGTTACTTTCCTTGAAATCGTCCATTCACTCAGGAACGTACGATGTACTCATCCAATCACCCTGTCACTACCAGTTCACTTATCTATTCACCCCGGCACTACTCATGAGTAATACATTCATTCAGACACGACTCATGCACTCATCCATTCACTCAGCCACTATCCTTGCACTATTACATTCACCAAGGCACTGCACATGCACACATCCAATCACTAAACCACTACCTTTGCACTCATCCATTCCCTCAGGCAGTACACATGCACTTATCCATTCACTCAGGCACTACTCGTGCATTTACCCGGGCACTACCTCTGCACTCATCCATTTACTCCGACACTAACCGTGCACTCATCTGTTCACTCAGACACTACACATGCACTCACCCAATCACTCAGGCACTATCCATGCACTTATGCATTCTCTCAGCACTACCCATGAACTCATCCAATAACCCATACAATACCCCTGGACGCATTAATTCAATAAGACGCTACCCATGCAGTCATCCAATCACCCATGTGCTACTTTTGCACTTGTCCAGTCACCCAGGCTCTAGCTATGCACTCATTCATTTACTCAGGTGCTACCCATGCACTCATTCAATCACCCAGGCACTATCCATGCACTCATCTACTCACCTAGGCACTGTTCTTACACACATTCAATCAGCCAGTCACTAGCTTTGCACTCATCCATACACTCAAGCAGTACCCATGCATTAATCAATTGACTCAGGCACTGGCATGCACTTCTGCAATCACCCAGGCACTACCTCTGCACTCATCCATTCACTCAGACAGTAACTTTGCACTCATCTATTGACTCATGCACTACACATGCACTCATCCATTCACTTACGTACTACCCATACACTCACACAATCACTCAGGGACTATCCATGCACTTATGCAATCACACAGGCACTTCCTCTGCACTCATCCATACACTCAGACTGTAACTTTGTACTCATCCATTTACTCAGGCACTACCCATGTACTCATCCAATCATCTAGGCACTACACTTTCACTGAGCTACTACCCCTGCATTCATTCAATCATCCAGGCACTACCTAGGCACTCATGCAATCACGCACTACCCATGTATCTGTGCATTTACCCAATTATTGACCACTACTTGTTCACTCATTCTATCACTCAGGCTTTACAGTCACATACTCATCGAATCAATGAGGCACTATGCATACATTCTTACAATTACTCACACACTACTTAAACAATCCTTCAATCGCACACACAGTACTTATGTACTCAAACAACAGTAACGTACTATTCATCCAGTCAACTAAACTTTCAAACACTAATCATACACTCTTCACATACACATACACTATTATACAAATCACTCACCCCTACACACATGTATCCATCCAATCGGTTTCACCAAATACATTTTTTTAGTTTTTAACCAGAATAGGTGGTTCTGTAAGAACCTTTTTAAAATAAAAAAATAACTTTAGAGTTTTTTTGTATTTTCTAACAAATGTAACATTTTTGGGGGATATTTTTTCAGAAGAAAAAAAATAAAGTTGTATTGTCCAAATGCAATGTTTCTAAACAACAAAGAAACATGAGACTGCAAAGCCAACAAAAAAATAAACACTTGTGTGTCTTAACAAGACTGATGACAGTAACAATTGGTTCCTCTACACAGAGAATGGTTTGGCACTACCTGTAGTGCACTCCAGCATCTGCTAAATCCAGGAAGATCTGGGTTGAGGTGTGGAGTGAACAGGTGCAGCAGATGTTGATGACTAATTGACTTCGCCTTGCGCAGCTCGCTCCCTCTCCTCCCGAGCCATCACTTCCCCCGCAAGACAAGTTGGGTGCATGATCTCCAGATCTTTTTTCATGAAGGATGTCCCGTATGAATACTTTTTCTCTGATTCTCTGAAGAGAACTATTTGGTACAGGGAGCAGGTGGCTTTTCTAGTATTACCTTTTTTTCACCCTCATAACGGTGAAAAGGCCCAAACAATGCTTTCTTTACACTTCTTGACAATATCCTCCATCTCCTCAAGCTGTTCTTCTTGATGCGAAGATGCAATTTTCAAAATGTGTTTGTCAAAGCAACCAAAATCCTCATTCTAAGAGAATGAAAACCTTTTAACCAATGAAAAGCT
Organism: Lissotriton vulgaris; assembly: GCF_964263255.1. Taxonomy (NCBI): domain Eukaryota; kingdom Metazoa; phylum Chordata; class Amphibia; order Caudata; family Salamandridae; genus Lissotriton; species Lissotriton vulgaris. The sequence goes on along the minus strand of NC_141685.1, from coordinate 435,888,193 downwards.
TTCTTTCCATGTGACACTGTGGGTCCGTAAATTGTGCTAAATATTATTTAAAAGTATAAATTACTATTTGAAAATAGTTTTCTTAAAGTATTTTAGTGCAGCGTCTTTAAGCAAAACAGCTATTTAAACTTTGCAAAGTGATATTTCAAACGTTTTTAAATTACGCCCGAGTCGCGACCCCTACGCGGTCCTAGAAATACGTGCCGGCAGGGTGCGCGGCAGAATTGCGGTTCCATAGAAAACTTTGAAATTCGATTTTTAATTAACTTTAAAATATCTTGAATTAAATGTTACTACTCTAGGTGTAACTCAGCATAATTTTAATGTTTCTAAAAATAATTTTAACTGTATCTAACAGTGACAAAAGAAGTCATGACCCCAACACTGCTGGTGTGCTATGGTGCAGCGTACATAAACATCTGTTGTGAATCTCTTAAAAATATTTTACATCTACAGTAATACTATTTACTTATGTTGAGTAATAAACCTCTTTGTTAAAAATATATATTATTATGGTCTAAATCCGTATTTCACATTTACATTCATAAAGAGGAATCGCGCACCGAACTTGAAGATCTGCAACTAGTGCGCAATGGTGACGCAAACATAGAAATCTGTTTAAATGGTTTTAAAACAAATTCATAACATCTCTTATACTATTTTTTTTGTATTCACTAATTACCCTCTTTCTGAAAAATATATACTATTTCACTGTGAATAGGTATTTAGGTATTTTACACTTACATTGGTATAATGGATTCACAAACTAAGGGTGTAGGTCTGTGACCGGTGCGCAATGCTTTTTTAAAACAAACAAAAAAAAATATATATATATAAATAAAACTATATATATATATCGTCATGTGATCAAGGGCCAAGGAGGCCCGAAACGCGTCATGGCTGAGGTGCGGGGTTTCATGCACAAATAAAAAAATATTGCACCTTTGAAATTTGGGTCCGTTGTCGTCCTTCGAAATACTTAAGGTGTTGACTTTCCTGTCTCTCTCTCTCTCTCTCTATATATATATATATATATATATATATATATATATATATATATATATATATATATTCAAACAGTTTTTGCCCGCAGAGGAATGTGGAGCCGCACACGCCAACCATTTATTTGCCTATTTCTTTACTTGCATTTTCAGCACGGCATTGCACAAGACGCGTTTTGTTCACCTTTGAACTTCTTCAGTTGTAAAACACCGTTCTTCTGGGAAAGCCGGTTTGTTACCACAGGTACACGATAATTTAAGGATTTTCAAGCCTCCAGTGGTCCATTCTTTTCCAGGTCACTTCCTGTTGCTGGGCATGGTGGTACGTGTAGTGCAAGCGGCTCCCAATATTTATTATTAAAAGTTTTTCTACCCTCCAGTGAGTTCGGTGTTGTTCCAATGCCGTTATTATCTTTTGGTTAACTTTGTCAGCCAGCAGGTTTCCCCAATTCGGCCCCTTTTCCTGGCACGTTTGGGTCCAATATATATATATATATATATATATATATATATATATATATATATATATATATATATATATACGAGATTTATAATAATGACATAAAAATACATATTTTTTACTGTTAAAAGTGATCATACAAAAATGTAATTTAGCAAAAAACAGTAATAACAGTAAATAAAATAACCCCAAAATATTAAACATACATTTTCTTTTTCTAAGCTTAGTCCTGTCATATAATAACAATCTGTACAAAATTATAAGCAATAGAGCAATATTAAATTGTTCTAAACAATGACACTATCAGTATGTAAACAGCTGGGTTATGTACATTTTAAGGAACTGATTATAATTTATTTTTACTTTTTATAAATGCATAGAAAACCTTTTAAAAAACTACACAAATAATAGTTACAGACATCTCATACAGTCATACAGCCACTCACACACTGTTATCACTCATAAAGCTAAACACACACCTACTCACTCACTTACAGAGTAAATCAGATAGAAAATCTTTTTAAAAACTACACAAATAATAGTTACAGAAATCTTAGTCATACAGCCACTCACACACTGTCACCACTCAAAAAGTTAATCACACACCTACTCACTCACCTACAGAGTAAATCAGATAGCCATTTACCCACCTACAAAGTTATACACACCCATTCTCTTATTCTTACAGATGCCAACATATAATCATTGAGCCTTACAGGCCCTCACACACCCATTCACTAACCCATACAGCTACTATCACAATCCCTTACTCACACATAGAGTGACTGATATAATCCAACACCTATGTATACTGCCTTTCACATATCCACTTACCCATATACCTCTGACATATCCATTCACTCACCGACACAACCATAGACACACTCAGTCACTTATACAACCCTTCTCCTACACTCATTAACCCATACACCCTCTCACCCACCCACACAGATACTCATACACCCATAGAGGTACTCAGGCAACCGTGTTGACACTCATGTATCTACAAACCAACCCATGCAGCCACTTACACAACAACTGACAGACTGATACAGATACTCATACAACCTAGTCAATGACCCATACATCCACTGAGATACTTAATCTCTCACTTATACAGCCAGTCACGCACCTTCTAAATCATCGATACAGGCACTGATACACTCACTGATTCATCAATTATTATTATTATTATGTTTCTTATATAGTGCCTGAATCGACCCCCGAAGGGGTATCTCCACGCTTGCCTTGGGAACCCGTCCTGGCTTTTCCCTGTGGGATAGCCCCTACAGGGCATCCCCAAGGTGAAAGCCAGGCATCCCGCCATGGGGGGGGCCTTTGTGGAGATTAAGCAAGCTTAATGCCCAGAGTTGCAGAGAGTGAACCCATGATTAGGTCACGCACCGAAGCGAGAATTATCGAGTTCATGGACATTTGAGCTCAAGACCCTGCCGCGTCGGGAATTGAACCCTGGTCCCGGGTCTGACCTCTGCTTCAGGGTCTGCCTGCTCTAACCAGTGAGCCACACTTCTCAATACACCTTGATATGTATTTTTAACACATAAACATTTTAAAAATGCTCAGTCACTGGATGGTGTCATCAGTGATGTCATTTGAGATGTTATCAGTGATATCACTGACCATGTCATTTTCAGTGAATTTCTAAGGTTTTTTAATTGCGAATTTTTAACTATAACATGTGTTGTATGAAACCTATGGTTTTTTCAGTGAATTTCTAAGGTTTTTTAAATGCTAATTTTTAACTATAACACCTCTAAAACTGATGTTTTTTTCAGTGAATTTCTAAGGTTTTTTAATTGATAATTTTTATTTGTAATGTAGAAGAATCCTATGTTTTTTTTCAGTGAATCGGAAAGGTTTTGTAAATGATAATTCTTAAATGTATTAATTATTAAAACAAATTGTTTTTATTACATTTCCTCATTTTTATAATAAATATTTACATATTATATTGTTTTATTTATATTTCATATTATAATGTAAAATAATAAAACTAAACTCAAACATATATATTTTTTTACAAATATAAAAATTAAATTTTATATTCCTTTTTTTTTAGATAGTCGCACCATACGCATACGGTGAACGCACCGACATTTGTACTGTAAATTGTACTCAGCACGCAGACGTCATGAGTACGTTTTGACATTACGCGGCGCTTCTGTGTGACGTCATCTACGTTTGTACGACCCCCCCGTACGCGCACCTCCGAAAGTTTTATAATGTTAAAAACAATATATTTATGTATCTATTGTAATTTTTTATGGTAGACATTATCTGGGATAATCAAGAAAATGTTTTTTTTTACTTTTAAGAACCGTATATCACTTTTTAATTTACGAATATCGCGATAGTACATCCAGCGTACATGCACCGTAAGAGCATCGTAGGCGCAACGTAAGAGCTCCATAAGAGCACTGTAACAATACGTACAGTCATGTCACATTAAAAGAAGAGATTTCATTGGTTCATAATACATCCAACTCCAATTGTTGAAAGACTCCTCCCATTTTGTTCATTCTACTTGGACTTTCAGACAAGCAGGATCTTTTCCTTCAAGGTGAAGTTTTGTGCAACTGTACTTTAGTAATATGGCTGCTCGGTCTCCATCACCATCGAACCACTCTTCTGATGAAAATACTTATCTTCCTGAGCCTCCTCAGAAGAAGAAAAAGGAGGCTTTCATTTGGAAATGTTTTACTTTTTCCAGAAGGGGAGAAGAAAGTGAATGCTCCAAAGGTCACTTGCAACATCTGCCAAGTGACACTGTCTCGCGGTAACCCAACCCAAAAATATTCATTTGGGACTGCAAGCATGGACCGGCATGTAAAAAACTTGCATCCCAACAACTACGCAAGGGAGGCCGCACGCAGCCTGCAGTAGCAAGCACCTCCACTGCATCACCTTCTGGAAGCACTCCTACGCATGTGATTGTTCCCCAGTTTGCAGAAATAAAGTTCCTATGCAAACACTGCAATGAACTGCTATGCAAGGGGGAGCAGTCAGTGGACCTGATTGTAAAGAGGCAGGAGCACCACCAATGCCCCAAAAAGTGATTTTTAAAAGAAAAAAACTATACAGGTCCACAGTTTTTTGTTTGGAAAAGTTACATTTTTCTAGTTTTTGTTTTAAAATAATTGTTTAAAAAACTACAAAAAAAATACAAAATAACAAATAAAAAACACTGTTCTTTTTAGAACTACCTCTACTGGTCAAAAAAAGAACTTTATCTCTGTGTTTGTCTGTAAAAGTTTGTCAGAAAGAATTTGTAGTTCATAAATGAATGAATGAATATGAAAGTGCACAACTTAAGGATGTGCTACAGCATACATCTATAGGGTGTTTACCTATAGTATACTGTAGTCCCTCCGAAGCACTTGAATGTAACATATGTATATAAATATGTTACAAGTCTATGCTTCAATTTGCACTATTGGTGAAACTGCCTCTTTTACACAACCGTTGCACCACATTTGTGATGCAGCGGTCGTGCAAAAGATGTACCATGAAGTATGCTATTTACAATCTGACGTAATTGGAAGGTGCGTCACATTGTAAAACTGTGTGCCAAAAAGAGGCTTTCCTGCATAGATGGGGGATGTTCTGGTGCAGGAACGCCTCCTAAAAGTGACTAAGTGAAATTTATAAGATTTCATTCTGTCACTTTTGGGTTTATACTGTGTCAAAACCCTGCACCTGTTTGAAGCGGGTGTAAGGATTGATACAGCATTATGAGCATAGGGCCCAAACAGCATTTCTGCAGCTGCATTTTGCTTGCAATGCAAATGAAGCAATGCGCCATCTTCACAGCACAGATACATCACATATCTGCAACACTTTTCCCTCATAGTGCACCACATTGTAAATATGGTGCATCCATGGTGGTGATGTCACAGTGTACAATAACTGTCATATCTCTGGGGATCTACCAGTTATTCTACATCTACTAATTACTGTTTTAATGTAGTGAATGCCTTATTACACACTCTTCAATGGGTCACTAGAAAAGTATACTAAGAGTAACAGAGTGTTTACTGGAAGTGAAAAGATAGAAATTGCAAAATTCAACATCAAAAAGGCAAATTTGCAGGTGCATACAACAATGTATGCACAGTCTGTAAGGGTTTGAAGCACTCTATGCCCATAGGCCTACTTTGCACTATGAGTAATTGACTTCTCATATAGGCCTCATTTATGAGATTTTGCCGTAGAAAAGTGCAGCAGGCCTTCCTGCGACGCTTCCCTATGGCAAAAGATAAAGACAGAAATGTGCCATATCTATAAGGTGTAGCATATTTCTGTGCTTTTCCCTTATGCTAGTTCACAATGATCTGCCTGCACCAATGAACAAACCTTTGCACAATGGAGCAAAGGTGTCTGTGTTGCAAGGATGATTATTTTTGTAGAGATAGGCAAACTTTCTGTACAAAAATAATCTCAAGGTACTTTTCCTTTTTCTACGTATGTTGCAGAAAACAGCACACATAGAGAAAAGAAAAAAACGTGGAGAATTAAAACAATTTTTCCCCATTGCACCTTCTTTATGCCTCTCCTGGGGTGGCATAAGTTTTTCGCAGTGCCTCAGATTTATTATTTCTTGTAAATGTAGAGCAGTGTCAAAAGGCCATGGGTGTTAATGGAAACACCGCCAGCAACACCCATTGTACATCCCTTTCACACAGAATACTACATTAAAAGGTCTGATATTTATCAAGCAACAGTACACCGAAAAAAGTGCATTAGTGCTGCCTGATAAATATTACACTGACAGTTATGCCACAGAATGTCATAAAAAGTGACTAGAAACCTTCCTCAGAAAATCAGAAGTAAAATCATAACTATATCTATAGACGCTTACCGTACTCTATACTGTACTCTGTACAGTATGCATACACTATGCACACCTTCCCGAGCACAAGCTGCATGCTGATTGAATGTCAACTGTCTGGTTGAATATATAGCATCTTCACTTTTACAATATAGCCTTATAGCTCACCATAAAGGGCTGTACCGGCTATTAAAGACTCTCTCCAGCATTAAAGGCCCGAGTCGAAGGTGAGGGCCTTTAACAAGGGAGAGGAACTTATAGCCCAGCTACGAAGGGCTATATGAGTATTAGAACATTCTACCATTAGAAGACAGAATGTTCTAACAAAAAAGAACTAAGCCTTCAGGGAGTGCAAGAGGATTGGAATCCCCTCAGGCTCCCTGAAGCCTTTATTCACAGCCAGAGCAGTGAACAAAGTAACATTGGAATGTTGGAGCTCAAAGCTTATATTAGTCATTATAACTCAAGAGCACTCCATTGTTATCAGTCGAGATCCCAACATTCCAATGTTCTAATAGTTTATAGATAAGCACATAGTGCTGTATGGCTGAATACACTACTAAAACAGTATAGTGAGAGTGATTGATGAAAGTGTAATAATACAGACTGGAGAATTCAATATAGAAAACACTATTTTGTAGGTACATAGAAGACTGTAAGGATAGTCTATGGAGGTTTAAAGCAGTCCACAGCCTAAGACGTACTGTACTCCATGAATATTTAGATACTGACTAGATGATTACAGTTCTGCAAGCAGACTGCCTACTGAATTTTAAATAACTTCATTTTTTGCACAGTGCATACTGAAGGATATTCCGTTGAACAGCTCTGTACAATACGGAATCACCAATCACAGAGACTTTGCTGGAAGTCAAAGGATATACACCTGGAAATAAAAATTATAAAAAACAAGTTTGCTGGCACATAGAACAGTACATACATAATCTATAAAGGTTTGAAGCAGTCCATGCCCTAATACCCAGTTTGTACCATGAATCTTAAATACTAGCTGAATGATTACAATTCTGCAAGAAAAGTCTCTCAAACCATTTTTATTTTTTAATCATAAATTTATTTTTGTAACATTTCATAATTTAATAGAACTTCCAGCATGATTTCGTCAGAAATTTCATTTTCTTCATCATGAATTTCAAAAGTCATATCATGAAACTCAATGTTATTTAACGCTTCATAAAAGTTCTCGTCTAAAGTTTCATCTAAAAAATCACAAGTAATATCTTCTGCGCCAATACTTTCTTCTTCATTCTAAGTACACAGGTACACTCAGTATATATTTTTTTTAATTTCTTCAAATGTGTTTCAAAGATACAAACCGTCTTTACAAACTTTTGTACACCATGGACATTCTGTTACTTCACCTCTGTAGAAGTAAATTCCATCGATTATGTTTGACAGTTAGTTATGCTTACCTTCAAAATAAATTAAAAAAAGAATAATTATTACAAATTTAGCATCTGTAGAAGACAAAAAAATAGTTACAATTTATCTTTTACAACACAAAATTATTTTTAAAGCATTTTATTTGCCTTTTTTGCTGTTCTCAGAATATACAGAATGTCACTACAAACAGTGAGTTCAATAGTACTCATCACATAACAGCGGGCAAAAAAAAGACAATCAAGAAGATTATCTTAAAAAAAATAGACAACAATTTTAATAACAATCTTAAATGTTATTTTCTAAGACAAATTTCTTACGTAACTATGAGGTATGTCCAACAATCCTGAAATAACAAAACACCATCATTCATTTTCTTCCATTATAAATAATGTTACTTACAAATATATGCTAACAAAATTTAGAACAAAAAGTTATTAAAGGTTACACATACTTTTCCGCATGCCCAAATAGTATGTGTGAAATTCTTAGTTTGAAAGTTGTTTAATACTAATTCTGAACATCTGCCTTCCAGCCTTCTGATCCAAATTCACTGTTATTATTTGCACCGTCCCCCAGTGCTAATCTCTCAGCCAAACGCTATTCACCATCTTCATGACCACCCTCACACAAATAGCCCACCATCTCAACATCAACATCATCTCTTACGTCGACGACACCCAGCGCATCCTCTTGCTCACCAAGGAGCTACATACCATAAACTACAACCTCCATAACGTAATTAAGGACATCACCAAGTGGATAAAGAGCAGCTCTCTAAATCTGAACTCACACAACATGAAGATACTCTTCCTCAGACCCACCCCCTCAGTTTCAGATGACTCCTGCTGGCCAACTACATTGTAAATAGTACCAACACCTACTGTGTATATACACAACCTACAACTCATCCTCAACTCTTCCCTGTACAGGTGTAAACAAGTCTACAGCATTTTGTCATACTGCTTAAACACCCTCCACATTCTGCACATAATTTACAAGTACATCCTAAAGAAAATAAGAAGAAATAGACTTCTCTGTGGCAACACACTCTACACAAGCATTCCAGTCAAACAACTATAATGACTACAACCAATCCAAACTACCTCCACCTGACTGATCTTCAAAGTCTCCTGCTACAGCCACATCACCCACAACATGATACAGCTACACTGCCTCAACATCAACAAGAGAATTTCCTTTAAGCTCTTCACTCTCAGTTACAACATACTCTACAACACCAGACTAATCTACCTTTACAGCAGTAATCCTGAAAGGCCAAATTTTGTTCTTAAAATTTTGGCTTTAAAAATATTAGGTAAGAATTTGGTAACTCTTTAGGTAGACGTTGCTTAAAAACTAATTGACTATCATTACAATGTATCCAAACTTTCAGACATTTTAAATAAACAGTGTAATGTCCAGATGTTGTAGGAGGTCCATCATGAAAAATAATTGCAACAGCAACAAAAGTTCTTCCTGATATTGAAACTTGACCAGCTACAACATTTTTTATTAAAGTTTCCAATTTTCTTCCATCAGCTCTGCAACGTTGCAGCATTAAAATAACATACTGTCCATATCTTTGTATAAATAATGTTGATGATATTTCTGATTTACATTGGCTACACTCCATGTTTTTACTAGCTCTTCTAACTTGATTGTTGAAAGACACTGATTCACAGTCTGGTAAAGTCAAATATATGAATCTTTCAGTGTCTATATTAGTGCTACATGTAAACAAACAATTTTGACAGTCATGTTGCCATTTATAAGAAAGGCCAAAAATATGTTCAATATCTATACCTTCATCTTCCAGTACATTAAGCATAAACATTAACAATTCCTGACAATCTTGCTGAATATTCTGTGTAAATTGAGTAGAACCAGAACATATGTCCAAACATTTTGAATATTAGAAACACTTTGTATTTTACTTTTATCACTACTACATTTATCTTAAACAGAATACAACAACGAACAGAATCTTTCATCCCGATTTTCAACAATTTGCTGTTAGAAACTTTCAAGAAATAAAACAACATTAACAACTACATTAGCATAGCAGTTGACACCACAACTATTTTCAAACCGATAACCAACTTTCTCTTTAGCACTCTCATGTTTCGTTTTGCTTGCAGACACAGCTTCATCCTGTTTTTTTCCTTTCTTTACACTTTCACTTCAGATATTCTCAAATCTTATTTTTCTACCTACCACACACTTTTCAAATACTGGATATTGACCTAAATTGGGATCATATTCTCTTCTTAATCTGTTATACTATTTGACACAATTTGCATCTGCACTAACCTTTGTCTCATCAAAATCAATCAAGTACAATCCAGATAGAGTTCTGACTCGGGACAAAGCAACATATGCCATACCCTCTTTAAACACAGTACTTCCAATGTTTACTAAAGCACTATCTACACTTAAACCTTGGGATTTATGAATGGTCACCACATATGCCAAACAAATAGGAAACTGTTTTCTGCGTACATACAAATCTTTTACAAGCAAGAACCAAGATGAACAACGACTAAATTGTTGTATTTCTGCAATTTCATCAAATTTGATCTTCAAGAATTCAACACCAACTCTATTTACATAATCAAAAATTTTACCCATTGCTCCATTTACTAAACCTTTTTCAACATTCAAATTACGGCGTAAAATTACCCTACAGTTTACACATGCATACAAATTCTTTTCTAAACCAGCAGTTTTACTTATCGACTCTCTAAAGAATCCAATTTCTTCTTCAACTTTTCAGTCAAAATATTAGTGATTCCTTCATGTTCAATTTTGTCAACAGCTTCCAATTTTATAATTTCTTCATTTTCTAACTTTAACATTTCTTCATTGAATACAGAACATTCACGCAGTGTTGGCATTAAACAAATTACAGACTTGTTTTCTGCAATTTTCATATATATTTTCTCTGGAACAATATTTTCATTTGGAAACAAATTGGGAAGTAATCGTCTCTGTAAAGCTTGTTTGCCATGTTCTGTCACTTTTCCTATTCTTATATCTTGAAGAATAGTTCATTATATCAGCATCATTTGCCTGTCGCATATTTCTGATTAGTTCCTTATATTGAAAAAATGACCAAATGATAACAAATCCAATACTTCCCTTAGACTTTCTGGTATCTTCATTTGTCAGTGTCCTAAACACTGGTTGCCCTTTTACAGGAGTAAGTTGTAGTAGATCTCCAAAAACTATGACGTGTTTTCCTCCAAATAATACGTCATACTCTGTTTTAAGAATTTGCTGCATTCTCAAATGCACAAAGGCAAGCATTATTTTGATACCATGCTTACCTCATCAATAATGAGAAGTTTCATTTTCATCAAGACTCTTGCAACTTCAAAACAAGCTTCTCCAGATAGCTTGTGGTATTCCAATTTATTTTCATGCTCCACTGGTAGCATTAATAAACGATGTAAAGTAATTCCTTTAATATTGTGTGCTGCCAACCCAGTTAGACCAGTGACAACACAAGACAAATACGACTCAGTTGTTTTCTGTAAATAAGTTGAAATTACTTTAATTAAAAAACTTTTTCCTGTCGCAGCTTCTCCACTCACGTACAATCGGATAGGTTGAAACGATGAGCAAGAGCACTCTTTCTTTTCATGAAGTAATCCATGGTTAACCTGCTCCATCACTTACTCATATATTTGTTTCTGCTCAACATTTAATTGTTCTTCTAAGTTTCCTAAATTTCTTACATCTTCTTGAGCTTAATACATTGCTGATTCCACCTCTTCCATAGCAGTTGCTGCTTCATTTTGAACAATTGGTTTTCCTAGTGGGTCCTGACTCAATGAAGCAGACGTTTGACTGTCTTGAGAACTATCTCTAGCAAACTCAGCTGCAATTGTAGCTCAATTTCTTTGTTTAACATTTTCACATAATTAGCAAAAACAGGACATTCTATAGTATCTTTAGTTGCATCTTCATAGCTCTCGAAATCTCAAAGTAATTCTAATTCTGAACGCCATGGCTTGAAAAGTTGCAAAAGAGCTAAATAGTAGAATTACCTTTTGTCAGGTGTTTCGCAACTCCGTTTACGGTGATTAATCAAATGTCCTCTTCTTTGTTTCACCAGACATCCTTCAGAACCATAATATACCATTATTGATGTTTTCTGTAATATTTCGTTTAAAAATATAGTTTTGCAGCACTTCATAGAGACAACTGTTCTCAAGATGATCACTTCTGTTTGGATAATATGTATCCAACATATTTGTTTTCACAATATCTGTACTTTCTGGCTCCTTTTCAGTTAAATATTAAATTTCTTGTACAGGTTTAAGTACTTGGTTTCGTGTTGCAACAAGACCTAGACTCACCCAAATGATTCTTCTAGATTTGGAGTATAGACTTGCAGATGATAATCCATCCGAGCATTCATACGCTCCAATTTCTCGAGGAGATAACATCTTTAAACTGTAAGTATATCATTTCTTACTTAGACTCTTCTCGTGGGAAATCTCTTCTTTTCTGATTTTGTTATGTACGATTTTATATATATCGAGCAACAGCAATGGAATTGTCTGCAACATATTGAATATCCATGTTAGCATTCCACATGGACAAAATGACTGGGTTATAGTCATTTATGTATTTTGAATCTTCATTTCTTCTTAAATTGTAGGCATTTTTAGGAGACTTTCTTTTGATAGTATGTCACAAAGATGACATAAATCTGTTCACTCTTCCTTTCGATATTACTGGACGTGGAAATCCAAAATGACATTTGGTGTAGAATTTGTCCTTAGATTTGTACTTTCGACGACAGTATTTCCCACAACGATGGCTTTGGAATCGTAAGACTTGTTGTCTTAAGTCCTTATCCTGTGTGCTTTTCGGTATATCACATGTAGCATATTCTTCAATAAAAGACAACACAGTATCATCTGAATCAGTTCCAAATTTGGGAGCGTCTTTGATCCATATTACCATGTGTATGTGAGGAGCACCTCTTGCTTGATACTCCTTTCTCCAAAAGAACTCCACAACCTCTCCTAGAGGAGGATTATTTTTATTGGTGATAAAAGATATCATAGCTTCAAATCTATGATTGAAATATCTGCATACATTAACTGGATTCAAAGAGCACAATTCTCCAGCTGTCTTGTATTCAATATTTAGTATATTTGGATTTGCCTCCTGAAGAAATTGAAGTAAATCATCCCAAGCATATTCAGCACAGCTTAGAATAAGGAACCGTGTAGGAGTTCCTAAATTCATTAGCATACATTTAAGTTCTCCATGACTACGTTACCAGTGCTCATTAGTACCAATCTGACATGCCATGAGATTAATTAGCTGAGATTCCAAAACATTATTTATCTGGTGTACTTTATCCATAAATTCCTTTGCCGAAACATTTTGCAGATGTACACCTGTTTTCAATATATGGTTTACTGCATAAGAAAGTCCAGACAAATCACTCTCAAACAAAAGATGAAACAAATACGGAATACATTGTTGAAATATTCGATCTTCTGCATACAATCTTAATGTCCGGTATTCAGATACAGGAATCTGCACAGGTCGGTCATCATATCATCCTCCTTTTCCTGTGGAAAGCAAATGAGGGAAACAACGAGCTTTCAAGCTTTTTTCCCATACACTAATGGGACTTCCCTTTGCTTCTTTCATTTGGAATAACTCTATAGTATGCTTCTTTCATTTGGAATAACTCTATAGTATTCCCCATCACTTCTTTGGAATGCAGTGGATGAACACTGTAATGTTCATTGATATCTTCAGTTCTGGACACATCCACTTTTTCAATTTGTCCAGATGGCAAGTCATTATCTTCTTCAACAGTAATTTCTTCTTCACTCCTAAACACATCTTTATAATATTTATTACTTTTTATCAGATACAACGTTGCCTTTTTCACTTTCCTAACAGCCACTAATTCCTGCCGGATTTTCTTACTCTTAGTAGGAACACCATCAACAAGAAAAACTAAAGGTTCATCTTCTACATTTTCTACACCAACTGTTTCAATATTTTTCTTTAAATCTAATGGCAAATACACAACTCTTCCCTTTAATCCTCTCTGTAAATCTGAAGGAGGCAATTTCCCTGTCTTAGGCTCCATACGAACTATAGCCTGAAAAGGATGCACACATTGACTAAGAATAGACTCATAAGTATTTAAATCCACCAGTTCAGAAGGAATATTTGCCAACTCAAAATTATTATGCACAGCACGAGCAGGCATTTTATTCTTGTCTAATTTGTTATAACGATATTTACAAATACGCTGATCACAACACAAATCAAAACTATTCTCGACCAACAAATAAGTTACAAATTCCATCCACTCCTTATTATTTTCCTTTTCACATTTTAAATACAGATCAACAGTTCCAGTCTGATTTTTATAATGAGTACGTAGACAACAAATACAAGAATAATTTGTTGTCTTTTCTGTACTGCAATGTTGTACATTTTCTTCTACGTTTCCTTCTACTAACGTATGAATTTCTGTACTATCTTCTTCTGCACCAAAGTAACTAACCTTAATTTCATCACAAACGTTCTTTACATCTGACACAGTTCCATGCAAAAGGGCACTGTTCAACTTCTTTAACATTAGAGCTGGACCTTTGGCAAAATACAACGTTCGGACTAATTTCCTCATTTCAGTATGATGTACTGCCAACATCCTGAAATGATGAAAAACACTTCTACAAACTTTTATAGAAAGACAAGCCAAAGAATTTCCTTGCAAACCAATATTTCCTCTCACTCTGCAAGGGTCTAATCCTTGCAACATCTTAATCTCTTGTTTAACACTTTTCTTAGTATTTGTGTGCGTATAAAATCAATAGATTCCTGCCGTACACTACAAAAACTACTGCAATTCCAAGTGTACACTGGAGCTTTAGGCCTTCTCCCTAATACCTTATCAGCTAACACCTCTCCTGCATTTCTTTGAACAATTTTCTCTTTCTCAATAGGACAACCATTTTAAGCCTCATAAGCACAACCTGTAGTGCCAACTGCATGCAACAAGTCATTACTCAGAAGATAACTTTCCTCATTAAAAAAAGGCTCAGAACTTGAACTATGTTTCCATTCACCCAAAAAAACTTCAGAAAAATTAGTTCTGTTAATTATTCTTCTGCACTTACTTTTGCTCTTCATTAAATGGATCGGCTTATCTAGTGATCAATTTCTATTGATTACTAAAACAAAACGTTTTTTTTTAATTCAAAAGCTTTCTCAACTACATTTTCAATACATTTCCTCTTCTTATAAAATGTGGTTTTCTTCTTACAATTCTTTATTAACTTAGTTAAATTGAACAAAATTCGATTATAAAACATCGTCCTTCTTATGTCGTTAAATTGATTGATCCTCCTTTTACTATATACATTTTTTTCTGAAGTTGTTCCATGACTCTTGTTTTTTCTCTTAGTTGCAGAAACAGTCACAGTATTGTTTACTTTGCGCACACTACTGTTAGCGGTTGTCAATCTTCGCAGAAAAGTCTTAGCTTTCTTATCAGGACTTTTTTTTTCTTTTTTTTACTACATTGATCTTCAGGTAAATGTACATGAGTCCTCTTTAAAAAAAAAACTGCTTTCTTTCGTCCTTTCTTCTTCTCAGTTTTAGAAGGCATAATGATTTTTTTTCCAGTAGTGACCAAAAGAATCTATTATAGAAAATATATATCACTTTAGAAAAATAAATTATATCAAATACATACTATATTAGATATAAGAAAACAGGAGAGATTATGACAAACATAAGTATATGAAAATAGAAGGACTTAAAACAAGAGAAAGAAGACTGCAAGACAATATGAAATATAAATAGAAAAGAGGATATTAACAGACAATGCAGTATAAGTATGAAAAGACAGGAAAATATGAAGAGATAATGAGGATTATGAGGAGAAAGGTAGCAGTATGAGGAGAGAAGGGAGACTATAAGAAGAAAGATACAGAGTATGAGAAGACAAGGGGACAGTATAAAAAAAGGTTAGACAAGGGAGTATAAAAAAATGTGATTATTAGGAGACAGACGAGACAATGAGGACAGAGAGACACTAACAGGCCCATTACGATGGCGGGCAGATTGCCCCCACCAGGCAGCAACACTCACCGCCAGCCTGGTGAGGGCAATCCACCTGCAATCCCAACCAGAATGACCCCCGCCATGGCTGACAGCTCCACAGCAGTGGCAAAGACCGTCCACCGCTTTCCTGCCCCGGTCACCTTACGACCAGGGTGGAAAGGGTTTAACATGGTAGTGGTGTCTAGTACACACTACCAGCCATATCATAATGGGCCCTTACAGATGCCTTTTCGTAGCAGCAATACCGTCACAGAAATGCATGCGGTCTTTACTGTGTGGGCCCCTTGTACGCCCCCAGACTAAAAGTGTAATTGACAGTGCACATGAGAGGAACCTGTGGTATCTCCCAGCATTCACATACACAAAACGGAGATGATGCAGACAGAGGTAGTGATGTTACAGGAGGGGAGGAGATGGTGCAGACAGAGGGGGAGATGATGCAGGCATAGAGAGAGATGGTTCAGGCAGAGAGTGAGATGGTACAGGCAGAGGGTGAGATGGTGCAGGTTGAGGGGGAGACGGTGCAGGCAGAGAGGAGATGGTGCAGGCACAAGGAGAGATGGTGCAGGCAGAGAGAGAAATTATGCAGGCGGAAGAAAGATGGTGTGGACAAAGAGAGAGATAGTGCAGACGGAGGAGAGAACATTCAGGCAGAGGGAGGTATAATGAGAGAGAGAGGATTAAAAGATCAGACAACGGATTACAAAAAAACAGTACTATTAGGCGACAAAGGAGACAATGAGCACAGAAACACACTGAGAGTACAGAAGAGACTGTGAGAACAAGCAGCACTATAACGAAAGACAAGTGAAAAAAAGAAAGAGGGAAAATATCACAAGAGAGGAGACCGTATAAGCAGAGAGAGGTACACTGTCAGCAGAAACTGTGAAGATTATGGAAAAAGCTGCAACTATAATTCCTTAATTTACACAGATGCTCAGTGTGATTCTAGACAAATTATTTAAAACCATACATTTTAGTAAAACACATTTCCCACGCTAAAACGTGTAAGTGACTAAACACATTACATGTATATGACCACTACATTTCAGTGGACAATCCACACTCAATTTTCAAATACATTTTAAATTTACTGCTTTATTTTTTTGCCAGCATTACACCCAAAAATGAGACACAATAGTACAAGAAACAGGCCCAAAGGGCTTGTCAGTGGTGTCACTAGATGGGTGCAGAGGGTACAGACCGCACCGGGTGATACCCTCACATGGGGTGACACCATTTGCTTACGCTATGTATGTAACACAGCTCTGCAACCTCGCCTCTGCTCTGTGTCTATTTCAACTTATTTCAACAGCACACGCACAAATTCAAGGGCACATTTCATATGTTTATTTCAGTGACTTTAAAAAAAGGCAAGAGCTGTGAGGAACAAACCATGGGGTAGGAGGGGGGACAATGTGATGAGAAAACAGTTAAAATAGCAGCAGGCGGAAGAGGGGGTGCAGGCGGAGGGGGACAGATGGTGCAGACAGAGAGGGAGATGGTGCAGGCAGAGAGCAAGATGGTGCAGGCAGTGGATAGATGGTGCAGGGCTGCAGGCAGAAGGAGAGATGGTGCAGGCAGAGAAGAGATGGAGCAGAGACAGCGTGAGATGGTTCAGGCAGAGAGACAGATGGTACAGGCAGAGAGAGAGAGATGATGCACACAGGGGGTGAGATAGTGCAGCAGAGAGGAAATGGTGCAGAGGGAGAAATGTTACATGCAGAGCTCACCATAAAGGGCTGTACCGGCTATTTAAGACTCTCTCCGGCATTAAAGGCCCGAGTCGAAGGTGAGGGCCTTTAACAAGGAAGAGGAACTTATAGCCCAGCTACAAAGGGCTATATGAGTATTAGAACATTCTACCATTAGAAGACAGAATGTTCTAACAAAAAAGAACTAAGCCTTCAGGGAGTGCAAGAGGATTGGAATCCCCTCAGGCTCCCTGAAGCCTTTATTCACAGCCAGAGCAGTGAACAAAGTAACATTGGAATGTTGGAGCTCAAAGCTTATATTAGTCATTATAACTCAAGAGCACTCCATTGTTATCAGTGGAGATCCCAACATTCCAATGTTCTAATAGTTTATAGATAAGCACATAGTGCTGTATGGCTGAATACACTACTAAAACAGTATAGTGAGAGTGATTGATGAAAGTGTAATAATACAGACTGGAGAATTCAATATAGAAAACACTATTTTGTAGGTACATAGAAGACTGTAAGGATAGTCTATGGAGGATTAAAGCAGTCCACAGCCTAAGACGTACTGTCCTCCATGAATATTTAGATACTGACTAGATGATTACAGTTCTGCAAGCAGACTGCCTGCTGAATTTTAAATAACTTCATTTTTAGCACAGTGCATACTGAAGGATATTCCGTTGAACAGCTCTGTACAATACGGAATCACCAATCACAGAGACTTTGCTGGAAGTCAAAGGATATACACCTGGAAATAAAAATTATAAAAAACAAGTTTGCTGGCACATAGAACAGTACATACATAATCTATAAAGGTTTGAAGCAGTCCATGCCCTAACACCCAGTTTGTACCATGAATCTTAAATACTAGCTGAAGGATTACAATTCTGCAAGAAAAGTCTCTCAAACCATTTTTATTTTTTAATCATAAATTTATTTTTGTAACATTTCATAATTTAATAGAACTTCCAGCATGATTTCGTCAGAAATTTCATTTTCTTCATCATGAATTTCAAAAGTCATATCATGAAACTCAATGTTATTTAACGCTTCATAAAAGTTCTCGTCTAAAGTTTCATCTAAAAAATCGCAAGTAATATCTTCTGCGCCAATACTTTCTTCTTCATTCTCAGTCTCCATGAAAGGTATATTTAACTCTTCCATCAGAGAGTTAGTAATTTTAAAACTCTGTTCCATATTCTTCTGCTCCTCTTCCATAGTGAATTTTATTATGTTGTTCCTTGCAGAAAAAAGATAAACACTTCATTTTATCATTTTCCCTAATACAGAATACAAAATTAGCTTTATCAACTATTTTGCTCTTTAAAAAATATTATGCGAAAACCATTCTCAACTACTTTATATGATTATATCTATAAAATTTGCTTATATGAATCTTTAGTTATAAAATGTCCTTACATTTTCAAACCAGTCACTCTTTATCAGTATAAAAAGAACTAATGCTATTATAATAAAATGCAGTACTAAAAAAAGTACAAAATATCCATTCAGCTTACCAGTTCCAAAGCAGTTGATGTGTTGTAGTAAAATACAAAGTACACAGGTACACTCAGTATATATTTTTTTAATTTCTTCAAATGTGTTTCAAAGATACAAACCGTCTTTACAAACTTTTGTACACCATGGACATTCTGTTACTTCACCTCTGTAGAAGTAAATTCCATCGATTGTTTGACAGTTAGTTATGCTTACCTTCAAAATAAATTAAAAAAAGAATAATTATTACAAATTTAGCATCTGTAGAAGACAAAAAAATAGTTACAATTTATCTTTTACAACACAAAATTATTTTTAAAGCATTTTATTTGCCTTTTTTGCTGTTCTCAGAATATACAGAATTTCACTACAAACAGTGAGTTCAATAGTACTCATCACATAACAGCGGGCAAAAAAAAGACAATCAAGAAGATTATCTTAAAAAAAACAGACAACAATTTCAATAACAATCTTAAATGTTATTTTCTAAGACAAATTTCTTACGTAACTATGAGGTATGTCAAACAATCCTGAAATAACAAAACACCATCATTCATTTTCTTCCATTTTAAATAATGTTACTTACAAATATATGCTAACAAAATTTAGAACAAAAAGTTATTAAAGGTTACACATACTTTTCCGCATGCCCAAATAGTATGTGTGAAATTCTTAGTTTGAAAGTTGTTTAATACTAATTCTGAACATCTGCCTTCTAGCCTTCTGATCCAAATTCACTGATATTATTTGCACCGTCCCCCAGTGCTAATCTCTCAGCCAAACGCTATTCACCATCTTCATGACCACCCTCACACAAATAGCCCACCATCTCAACAACAACATCATCTCTTACGTCGACGACACCCAGCGCATCCTCTTGCTCACCAAGGAGCTACATACCATAAACTACAACCTCCACAACGTAATTAAGGACATCACCAAGTGGATAAAGAGCAGCTCTCTAAATCTGAACTCGCACAACATGAAGATACTCTTCCTCAGACCCACCCTCTCAGTTTCAGATGGCTCCTGCTGGCCAACTACATTGTAAACAGTACCAACACCTACTGTCTATATACACAACCTACAACTCATCCTCAACTCTTCCCTGTACAGGTGTAAACAAGTCTACAGCATTTCGTCATACTGCTTAAACACCCTCCACATTCTGCACATCATTTACAAGTACATCCTAAAGAAAACAAGAAGAAATAGACTTCTCTGTGGCAACACACTCTACACAAGCATTCCAGCCAAACAACTATAATGACTACAACCAATCCAAACTACCTCCACCTGACTGATCTTCAAAGTCTCCTGCTACAGCCACATCACCCACAACATGATACAGCTACACTGCCTCAACATCAACAAGAGAATTTCCTTTAAGCTCTTCACTCTCAGTTACAAAATACTCTACAACACCAGACTAATCTACCTTTACAGCAGTAATCCTGAAAGGCCAAATTTTGTTCATAAAATTTTGGCTTTAAAAATATTAGGTAAGAATTTGGTAACTCTTTAGGTAGATGTTGCTTAAAAACCAATTGACTATCATTACAATGTATCCAAACTTTCAGACATTTTAAATAAACAGTGTAATGTCCAGATGTTGTAGAAGGTCCATCATGAAAAATAATTGCAACAGCAACAAAAGTTCTTCCTGATATTGAAACTTGACCAGCTACAACATTTTTAATTAAAGTTTCCAATTTTCTTCCATCAGCTCTGCAACGTTGCAGCATTAAAATAACATACTGTCCATATCTTTGTATAAATAATGTTGATGACATTTCTGATTTACATTGGCTACACTCCATGTTTTTACTAGCTCTTCTAACTTGATTGTTGAAAGACACTGATTCACAGTCTGGTAAAGTCAAATATATGAATCTTTCAGTGTCTATATTAGTGCTACATGTAAACAAACAATTTTGACAGTCATGTTGCCATTTATAAGAAAGGCCAAAAATATGTTCAATATCTATACCTTCATCTTCCAGTACATTAAGCATAAACATTAACAATTCCTGACAATCTTGCTGAATATTCTGTGTAAATTGAGTAGAACCAGAACATATGTCCAAACATTTTGAATATTAGAAACACTTTGTATTTTACTTTTATCACTACTACATTTATCTTAAACAGAATACAACAACGAACAGAATCTTTCATCCCGATTTTCAACAATTTGCTGTTGTTAACTTTCAAGAAATAAAACAACATTAACAACTACATTAGCATAGCAGTTGACACCACAACTATTTTCAAACCGATAACCAACTTTCTCTTTAGCACTCTCATGTTTCTTTTTGCTTGCAGACACAGCTTCATCCTGTTTTTTTCCTTTCTCCACACTTTCACTACAGATATTCTCAAATCTTATTTTTCTACCTACCACACACTTTTCAAATACTGGATATTGACCTAAATTGGGATCATATTCTCTTCTTAGTCTGTTATACTATTTGACACAATTTGCATCTGCGCTAACCTTTGTCTCATCAAAATCAATCAAGTACAATCCAGATAGAGTTCTGACTCGGGACAAAGCAACATATGCCATACCCTCTTTAACACAGTACTTCCAATGTTTACTAAAGCACTATCTACACTTAAACCTTGGGATTTATAAATGGTCACCACATATGCCAAACAAATAGGAAACTGTTTTCTGCGTACATACAAATCTTTTACAAGCAAGAACCAAGATGAACAACGACTAAATTGTTGTATTTCTGCAATTTCATCAAATTTGATCTTCAAGAATTCAATACCAACTCTATTTACATAATTAACAAAATCAACAATTTTACCCATTGCTCCATTTACTAAACCTTTTTCAACATTCAAATTACGGCATAAAATTACCCTGCAGTTTACACATGCATACAAATTCTTTTCTAAACCAGCAGTTTTACTTATCGACTCTCTAAAGAATCCAATTTCTTCTTCAACTTTTCAGTCAAAATATTAGTGATTCCTTCATGTTCAATTTTGTCAACAGCTTCCAATTTTATAATTTCTTCATTTTCTAACTTTAACATTTCTTCATTGAATACAGAACATTCACGCAGTGTTGGCATTAAACAAATTACAGACTTGTTTTCTGCAATTTTCATATATATTTTCTCTGGAACAATATTTTCATTTGGAAACAAATTGGGAAGTAATCGTCTCTGTAAAGCTTGTTTGCCATGTTCTGTCACTTTTCCTATTCTTATATCTTGAAGAATAGTTCATTATATCAGCATCATTTGCCTGTCGCATATTTCTGATTAGTTCCTTATATTGAAAAAATGACCAAATGATAACAAATCCAATACTTCCCCTAGACTTTCTGGTATCTTCATTTGTCAGTGTCCTAAACACTGGTTGCCCTTTTACAGGAGTAAGTTGTAGTAGATCTCCAAAAACTATGACGTGTTTTCCTCCAAATAATACGTCATACTCTGTTTTAAGAATTTGCTGCATTCTCAAATGCACAAAGGCAAGCATTATTTTGATACCATGCTTACCTCATCAATAATGAGAAGTTTCATTTTCATCAAGACTCTTGCAACTTCAAAACAAGCTTCTCCAGATAGCTTGTGGTATTCCAATTTATTTTCATGCTCCACTGGTAGCATTAATAAACGATGTGAAGTAATTCCTTTAATATTGTGTGCTGCCAACCCAGTTGGAGCAGTGACAACACAAGACAAATACGACTCAGTTGTTTTCTGTAAATAAGTTGAAATTACTTTAATTAAAAAAACTTTTTCCTGTCGCAGCTTCTCCACTCACGTACAATCGGATAGGTTGAAACGATGAGCAAGAGCACTCTTTCTTTTCATTAAGTAATCCATGGTTAACCTGCTCCATCACTTACTCATATATTTGTTTCTGCTCAACATTTAATTGTTCTTCTAAGTTTCCTAAATTTCTTACATCTTCTTGAGCTTGATACATTGCTGATTCCACCTCTTCCATAGCAGTTGCTGCTTCATTTTGAACAATTGGTTTTCCTAGTGGGTCCTGACTCAATGAAGCAGACGTTTGACTGTCTTGAGAACTATCTCTAGCAAACTCAGCTGCAATTGTAGCTCAATTTCGTTGTTTAACATTTTCACATAATTAGCAAAAACAGGACATTCTATAGTATCTTTAGTTGCATTGAAGGAATCTTCATAGCTCTCGAAATCTCAAAGTAATTCTAATTCTGAACGCCATGGCTTGAAAAGTTGCAAAAGAGCTAAATAGTAGAATTACCTTTTGTCAGGTGTTTCGCAACTCCGTTTACGGTGATTAATCAAATGTCCTCTTCTTTGTTTCACCAGACATCCTTCAGAACCATAATATACCATTATTGATGTTTTCTGTAATATTTCGTTTAAAAATATAGTTTTGCAGCACTTCATAGAGACAACTGTTCTCAAGATGATCACTTCTGTTTGGATAATATGTATCCAACATATTTGTTTTCACAATATCTGTACTTTCTGGCTCCTTTTCAGTTAAATATTAAATTTCTTGTACAGGTTTCGTGTTGCAACAAGACCTAGACTCACCCAAATGATTCTTCTAGATTTGGAGTATAGACTTGCAGATGATAATCCATCCGAGCATTCATACGCTCCAATTTCTCGAGGAGATAACATCTTTAAACTGTAAGTATATCATTTCTTACTTAGACTCTTCTCGTGGGAAATCTCTTCTTTTCTGATTTTGTTATGTACGATTTTATATATATCGAGCAACAGCAATGGAATTGTCTGCAACATATTGAATATCCATGTTAGCATTCCACATGGACAAAATGACTGGGTTATAGTCATTTATGTATTTTGAATCTTCATTTCTTCTTAAATTGTAGGCATTTTTAGGAGACTTTCTTTTGATAGTATGTCACAAAGATGACATAAATCTTATCACTCTTCCTTTCGATATTACTGGACGTGGAAATCCAAAATGACATTTGGTGTACAATTTGTCCTTAGATTTGTACTTTCGACGACAGTATTTCCCACAACGATGGCTTTGGAATCGTAAGACTTGTTGTCTTAAGTCCTTATCCTGTGTACTTTTCGGTATATCACATGTAGCATATTCTTCAATAAAAGACAACACAGTATCATCTGAATCAGTTCCAAATTTGGGAGCGTCTTTGATCCATATTACCATGTGTATGTGAGGAGCACCTCTTGCTTGATACTCCTTTCTCCAAAAGAACTCCACAACCTCTCCTAGAGGAGGATTATTTTTATTGGTGATAAAAGATATCATAGCTTCAAATCTATGATTGAAATATCTGCATACATTAACTGGATTCAAAGAGCACAATTCTCCAGCTGTCTTGTATTCAATATTTAGTATATTTGGATTTGCCTCCTGAAGAAATTGAAGTAAATCATCCCAAGCATATTCAGCACAGCTTAGAATAAGGAACCGTGTAGGAGTTCCTAAATTCATTAGCATACATTTAAGTTCTCCATGACTACGTTACCAGTGCTCATTAGTACCAATCTGACATGCCATGAGATTAATTAGCTGAGATTCCAAAACATTATTTATCTGGTGTACTTTATCCATAAATTCCTTTGCCGAAACATTTTGCAGATGTACACCTGTTTTCAATATATGGTTTACTGCATAAGAAAGTCCAGACAAATCACTCTCAAACAAAAGATGAAACAAATACGGAATACATTGTTGAAATATTCGATCTTCTGCATACAATCTTAATGTCCGGTATTCAGATACAGGAATCTGCACAGGTCGGTCATCATATCGTCCTCCTTTTCCTGTGGAAAGCAAATGAGGGAAACAACGAGCTTTCAAGCTTTTTTCCCATACACTAATGGGACTTCCCTTTGCTTCTTTCATTTGGAATAACTCTATAGTATGCTTCTTTCATTTGGAATAACTCTATAGTATTCCCCATCACTTCTTTGGAATGCAGTGGATGAACACTGTAATGTTCATTGATTTCTTCAGTTCTGGACACATCCACTTTTTCAATTTGTCCAGATGGCAAGTCATTATCTTCTTCAACAGTAATTTCTTCTTCACTCCTAAACACATCTTTATAATATTTATTACTTTTTATCAGATACAACGTTGCCTTTTTCACTTTCCTAACAGCCACTAATTCCTGCCGGATTTTCTTACTCTTAGTAGGAACACCATTAACAAGAAAAACTAAAGGTTCATCTTCTACATTTTCTACACCAACTGTTTCAATATTTTTCTTTAAATCTAATGGCAAATACACAACTCTTCCCTTTAATCCTCTCTGTAAATCTGAAGGAGGCAATTTCCCTGTCTTAGGCTCCATACGAACTATAGCCTGAAAAGGATGCACACATTGACTAAGAATAGACTCATAAGTATTTAAATCCACCAGTTCAGAAGGAATATTTGCCAACTCAAAATTATTATGCACAGCACGAGCAGGCATTTTATTCTTGTCTAATTTGTTATAACAATATTTACAAATACGCTGATCACAACACAAATCAAAACTATTCTCGACCAACAAATAGGTTACAAATTCCATCCACTCCTTATTATTTTCCTTTTCACATTTTAAATACAGATCAACAGTTCCAGTCTGATTTTTATAATGAGTACGTAGACAACAAATACAAGAATAATTTGGTGTCTTTCTGTACTGCAATGTTGTACATTTTCTTCTACGTTTCCTTCTACTAACGTATGAATTTCTGTACTATCTTCTTCTGCACCAAAGTAACTAACCTGAATTTCATTACAAACGTTCTTTACATCTGACACAGTTCCATGCAAAATGGCACTGTTCAACTTCTTTAACATTAGAGCTGGACTTTTGGCAAAATACAACGTTCGAACTAATTTCCTCATTTCAGTATGATGTACTGCCAACATCCTGAAATGATGAAAAACACTTCTACAAACTTTTATAGAAAGACAAGCCAAAGAATGTCCTTGCAAACCAATATTTCCTCTCACTCTGCAAGGGTCTAATCCTTGCAACATCTTAATCTCTTGTTTAACACTTTTCTTAGTATTTGTTACGTAAGAAATTGCGTATAAAATCAATAGATTCCTGCCGTACACTACAAAAACTACTGCAATTCCAAGTGTACACTGGAGCTTTAGGCCTTCTCCCTAATACCTTATCAGCTAACACCTCTCCTGCATTTCTTTGAACAATTTTCTCTTTCTCAATAGGACAACCATTTTAAGCCTCATAAGCACGACCTGTAGTGTCAACTGAATGCAACAAGTCATTACTCAGAAGATAACTTTCCTCATTAAAAAAAGGCTCAGAACTTGAACTATGTTTCCATTCACCCAAAAAAACTTCAGAAAAATTAGTTCTGTTAATTATTCTTCTGCACTTACTTTTGCTCTTCATTAAATGGATCGGCTTATCTAGTGATCAATTTCTATTGATTCCTAAAACAAAACGTTTTTTTTAATTCAAAAGCTTTCTCAACTACATTTTCAATACATTTCCTCTTCTTATAAAATGTGGTTTTCTTCTTAAAATTCTTTATTAACTTAGTTAAATTGAACAAAATTCGATTATAAAACATCTTCCTTCTTATGTCGTTAAATTGATTGATCCTCCTTTTACTATATACATTTTTTTCTGAAGTTGTTCCATGACTCTTGTTTTTTCTCTTAGTTGCAGAAACAGTCACAGTATTCTTTACTTTGCGCACACTACTGTTAGCGGTTGTCAATCTTCGCAGAAAAGTCTTAGCTTTCTTATCAGGACTTTTTTTTTCTTTTTTTTACTACATTGATCTTCAGGTAAATGTAGATGAGTCCTCTTTAAAAAAAACTGCTTTCTTTCGTCCTTTTTTCTTCTCAGTTTTAGAAGCCATAATGATTTTTTTTCCAGTAGTGACCAAAAGAATCTATTATAGAAAATATATATCACTTTAGAAAAATAAATTATATCAAATACATACTATATTAGGTATAAGAAAACAGGAGAGATTATGACAAACATAAGTATATGAAAATAGAAGGACTTAAAACAAGAGAAAGAAGACTACAAGACAATATGAAATATAAATAGAAAAGAGGATATAAGCAGACAATGCAGTATAAGGATGAAAAGACAGGAAAATATG
The DNA here is from genome assembly GCF_964263255.1 of Lissotriton vulgaris. NCBI lineage: Eukaryota > Metazoa > Chordata > Amphibia > Caudata > Salamandridae > Lissotriton > Lissotriton vulgaris. The sequence continues at coordinate 435,861,059 of NC_141685.1, read as the reverse complement.
AAGAGATAATGAGGATTATGAGGAGAAAGGTAGCAGTATGAGGAGAGAAGGGAGACTATAAGAAGAAAGATACAGAGTATGAGAAGACAAGGGGACAGTATAAAAAAAGGTTAGACAAGGGAGTATAAAAAAATGTGATTATTAGGAGACAGACGAGACAATGAGAACAGAGAGACACTAACGGGCCCATTACGATGGCGGGCAGATTGCCCCCACCAGGCAGCAATACCCACCGCCAGCCTGGTGAGGGCAATCCACCTGCAATCCCAACCAGAATGACCCCCGCCATGGCTGACAGCTCCACAGCAGTGGCAAAGACCGTCCACCGCTTTCCTGCCCCGGTCACCTTACGACCAGGGTGGAAAGGGTTTAACATGGTAGTGGTGTCTAGTACACACTACCAGCCATATCATAATGGGCCCTTACAGATGCCTTTTCGTAGCAGCAATACCGTCACAGAAATGCATGCGGTCTTTACTGTGTGGGCCCCTTGTACGCCCCCAGACTAAAAGTGTAATTGACAGTGCACATGAGAGGAACCTGTGGTATCTCCCAGCATTCACATACACAAAACAGAGATGATGCAGACAGAGGTAGTGATGTTACAGGAGGAGAGGAGATGGTGCAGACAGAGGGGGAGATGATGCAGGCATGGAGAGAGATGGTTCAGGCAGAGAGTGAGATGGTACAGGCAGAGGGTGAGATGGTGCAGGTTGAGGGGGAGACGGTGCAGGCAGAGAGGAGATGGTGCAGGCACAAGGAGAGATGGTGCAGGCAGAGAGAGAAATTATGCAGGCGGAAGAAAGATGGTGTGGACAAAGAGAGAGATAGTGCAGACGGAGGAGAGAACATTCAGGCAGAGGGAGGTATAATGAGAGAGAGAGGATTAAAAGATCAGACAACGGATTACAAAAAAACAGTACTATTAGGCGACAAAGGAGACAATGAGCACAGAAACACACTAAGAGTACAGAAGAGACTGTGAGAACAAGCAGCAATATAACGAAAGACAAGTGAAAAAAAGAAAGAGGGAAAATATCACAAGAGAGGAGACCGTATAAGCAGAGAGAGGTACACTGTCAGCAGAAACTGTGAAGATTATGGAAAAAGCTGCAACTATAATTCCTTAATTTACACAGATGCTCAGTGTGATTCTAGACAAAATATTTAAAACCATACATTTTAGTAAAACACATTTCCCACGCTAAAACGTTTAAGTGACTTAACACATTACATGTATATGACCACTACATTTCAGTGGACAATCCAGACTCAATTTTCAAATACATTTTAAATTTACTGCTTTATTTTTTTGCCAGCATTACACCCAAAAATGAGACACAATAGTACAAGAAACAGGCCCAAAGGGCTTGTCAGTGGTGTCACTAGATGGGTGCAGAGGGTACAGACCGCACCGGGTGATACCCTCACATGGGGTGACACCATTTGCTTACGCTATGTATGTAACACAGCTCTGCAACCTCGCCTCTGCTCTGTGTCTATTTCAACTTATTTCAACAGCACACGCACAAATTCAAGGGCACATTTCATATGTTTATTTCAGTGACTTTAAAAAAAGGCAAGAACTGTGAGGAACAAACCATGGGGTAGGAGGGGGGACAATGTGATGAGAAAACAGTTAAAATAGCAGCAGGCGGAAGAGGGGGTGCAGGCGGAGGGGGACAGATGGTGCAGACAGAGAGGGAGATGGTGCAGGCAGAGAGCAAGATAGTGCAGGCAGTGGATAGATGGTGCATGGCTGCAGGCAGAAGGAGAGATGGTGCAGGCAGAGAAGAGATGGAGCAGAGACAGCGTGAGATGGTTCAGGCAGAGAGACAGATGGTACAGGCAGAGAGAGAGAGATGATACACACAGGGGGTGAGATAGTGCAGCAGAGAGGAAATGGTGCAGAGGGAGAAATGTTACATGCAGAGGGAAGATAAAGCACACAGAGGGGGAGATCGTGCAGGCGGAGAGGGAGATGGTACAGGCAGAGGGTGAGATGCTACAGGCAGAGAGGGAAAGTATTTAACATGGTAGCGGTGTCTAATACACACCACCAGCCATATCATAATATGCCTCTACAGGTGCCTTTCAGTAGCAGCAATAACGCCACAGAAAGGTATGCGGTCTTTAGTATGTGGGCCCCTTGCACGCCCCCAGAGAAAAAGTGTAATTGGGAGTGCACATGAGAGGTACCTGTGGTATCTCCCAGAATTCACATACACAAAGTGGAGATGATACAGACAGAGGTAGTGATGTTACAGGAGGACAGGAGATGGTGCAGACAGAGGGGGAGATGATGCATGCAGAGAGAGAGATGGTGCAGGCAGAGGGTGAAATGGTGCAGGCAGAGAGAGAGATGGTGCAGGCAGAGGGTGAGATGGTGCAGGTTGAGGGGGACATGGTGCAGACAGAGGGGGAGATGATGCAGGCACAGAGAGAGATGGTGCAGGCAAAGGGTGAGATGGTGCAGGTTTAGGGGGAGATGATGCAGGCACAGGGAGAAATGGTACAGGCAGAGAGAGAGATGGTGCACGCAGAGGGAGAGATAGTGCAGACATACACAGTCATATTGCAGGCAGAGGGAGAGATGGTGCAGGCAGAAAAAGAGATGGTGCAGGCAGAAAAAGAGATGGTGCATGCAGAGGGGAGATAGTATGGACAAAAGGAGAGATGATGCAGGAAATGAGGAGATGGTGCATGCAGAAACTGTGAAGATTATGGAAAAAGGTGCAACTATAAATCCTTAATTTACACAAATGCTCAGTGTGATTCTAGACAAATTATTTAAAACCATACATTTCAACAAAGCACATTTCCCACACTAAAACGTTTAAGTGACTCAACACATTACATGTATATGAACACTACATTTCAGTAGACAATCCTGACTCATTTTTCAAATACATTTCAAATTTGCTGCTTTATATTTTGCCAACATTACAAGCAAAAGTGAGACACAATAAAACAAGAAACCGGCCCAAGGGGCTTGTAAATCTACCTAAGACTGTATACAGCAGTCTACGTATTCTGGCTGAGGAATTCTTAACAGGGAGGTATAATGAGAGACGGTGCATTAAAAGGTCAGAGAAGCCCGCATAAAAAGAATGGAGACTATTAAGAAACAAACAAGAAAATAAGGACAGAGAGACACTAAGAGTACAGAAAAGACTATGACAACAGGTAGCACTATAAGGAATGACAAGTAAAAATAAAGAAAGAGAGAAAATATCACAATATCACAAGAGAACAGACAGTATAAGCAGAGAGAGGTAGACTGTCAGGAAAAACGGCAGAGATTATGAAAAAAGGTGCAACTATAAATCCTTCATTTACACAGATGCACAGTGTGATTCTAGACAAATTATTTAAAACCATACATTTCAACAAAACACATTTCCCACACTAAAACGTTTGTGACTCAACACATTACATGTATATGAACACTATATTTCAGTAGACAATCCTGACAAATTTTTCAAATACATTTCAAATGTGCTGCATTATATTTTTGCCAACATTACAAGCAAAAGTGTGACACTATAAAACAAGAAACAGGCTCAAGGGACTTGTAAATCTACCTAATCTACCTAACACTGTATGCAGCAAGGAATTCTTAACAGGGAGGTATGATGAGACGTTGCATTAAAAGGTCAGAGAAGCAAATATAAAAAGAATGAAGACTATTAAGAAACAAATGAGAAAATAAGGACAAAGAGACACTAAAGGGGTCATTAGGATGACGGGCGGAATTAGTCCGCCCGCCATCCTATCAGAAATTGGGACCGCCCACCATATGGGCGGGGGTCCAGTGGGGGGTATTAGGATGTGCCTGCCACAGTGGCGGGCACATCCTGCATTTTTATCATTGTGGCAGGCGGTGCTCTCAGCACCGCCCGCCACAATGATAAAAATGCACATTTGCATTTACATTAACAAAGCGGCAGGCACCGCACGGTGCCTGCCACTTTGTTAGTGTAAATGCAGGGGGGTACCACAGGTACCCCCCGTGTGCACCCCCAACCTGTCCTTCACTCCGGGGGAAGTGAAGACCGCATGCCTTTCCGTGGCGGCATCGCCGCCACAGAAAGGCATCTGTTATGGCCAATGCTAACATGGCGGACGGTGTCTAATAGACACCGCCACCATATTAAACCTTTACCGCCCCGGCCGCAAGGCGACCGGGGCAGAAAAGCGGCGGACAGTCTTTCCGTCTGCCGTGGTCACCCCCGCCATGCTAATATGGCGGGGGCTGATTAAGGGTAGGGCGATCCCCCCCACCATCCTAATGGGCCCCTAAGAGTACAGAAAGGACTATGACAACAAGCAGCACTACAAGGAAAGACAAGGAAAAATAAAGAAAGAGAGAAAATATCACAAGAGAACAGACAGTATAAATAGAGAGAGGTAGACTGTCAGGAAAAACGGTGGAGATTATGGAAAAAGGTGCAACTATACATCCTTAATTTACACAGATGCTCAGTGTGATTCTAGTCAAATTATTTAAAACCATACATTTTACCACAACACATTTACCAAACTAAAACATTTAACTGACTGCACACATTCTACATTTTTTAGTACTGCACTTTATTGCAAAAACCTGACTCACTACCCACATTAATTTACCAAATGATGTTATCACAATATTTATTCAAATACAGTCAAACTCAAAATACAATTCTACAAACTTTTCAAGATTAAACACATTACTTTTACTAAAAATAAAATGCACCACATACATTCCCTTACAACTTTTAAACTAACCTCTCAAAGTGATTGGTAGATTAAGAAGAATGCCACTCACACAGCAGATAGCCTTATACAGAACCTCTCTGCTCCAGTGCTTGCAGCAGAACCAAAGAAATGGCACATTTTCCCTCTCAATTTACACATATATATACATTACTAGCAAATCAAATTCCTTCACACAATAATTGAAAAGCAAAGACATATTTCTATTGGTTCAATAATTCAAACATTGCCAACTGACATAACTTTCCACCCTACCCCCAACTGTAAACTGTCACCAGAGGTCAAAAGTACACCACTCTATAAAACACTGCTTCTTAACATATTTAGACTATACATAAGTACTTACTTATAATTACCAATAAAAAGAAAAGCTCTAGTTAGAACCAAACAACACATAGGTACATAAACTTCAAACATATCTCTAAAATATATTTTTTGTAATAATTTTTTTCATGCTAGGGTAAGCTTACGGGATGACTTACGGATTTTGCACCGTATGTCGTACGTAATTTGCACCGTATGCGCACGGTAAATCTATTGTAAAAAAAAAATAGCGTCTATTATAAATTTTTTATAATCCCAGGGACCCCATCCCCCGGGGCTAATAAAAAAACGTTTGGGACCATGGGGGGAGCCCAAATGCCCCCACGGTCCCAGCCGGCTTCCCACGTCCTTGGGGAGCCGGCATTGCTTTTCGTCAGAGAGACCAGCTATCATGCTGGTCTCTCTGACGAAAAGCAGTTTGCTGTGGTAGCGTGGGAGCCACGATGATCTGCCCTACCACAGCAAACAGCAGTGTTTCGGGATTGGGTACCCCGGGACACTACAGGAGCCAGCCCGGGGGGGCGGTCCCCAGGGCCATTGAGGGCTCCAGGAGGGGGGCCGCGCAGCCCCCCTCCCAACATCAACAAAGTTCCAGGGGGTGGTGGTCCCCGGGGCTGGGGGGTACATCACGGACCCCCCTATTTTACATATCAGTGCCCCGGGGAGGTGGCGGTCCCTGGGGTGTGTGGGGGAGTTGAACCCCCCACAATATTTTTTTTTTACATTTTAAAACTAAGCCCCGGGTGGTGGCGGGGGATTGGGACCCCCCACACTTTTTAAAACATTATGCCCCCGGGGTTTGGTCCCCCCTGGGGCTAATGTATAAAAAAGCAGACCAAGATTTATTTTTTTTCTCACGGAGTTCGCGTACCGTACGTGGACCCCGCGATTTAAAAAAAATAATAATAATTTTGAGGGGGCCTTGGGGGTCCTTGTGGGACCCCCTGAGCAGGCCTAGGGGTCAGGGTATGTCTATCCTGCCCCCTTTGCATGTTTTACGCATTTGTTTTCAGCTTTCTTGTACCTCGGTTCTACCGAGGCACAAGATACCTGCCAACACTTCCTGGTTTGGAGTGTTGACAGACAGTTGACATCCAATTAGCATGCAGCCGTGCTCAGGATGGTACGCGTACGGTAAGCGCACTGTACAGAGTACAATACAGAGTACGGTGAGCTTCTATAGATATACTTATGATTTTACTTATGATTATCTCAGGAACTACTGAACGGATTTACACCATTCAACAAAAAGCATGATCTGCGAACAGAACTCTACCTTTTTGACAAATTTGGTGTAATTTCGTTCAGCCTTTCGGGCTTAGCCCTGGCTAGAGGTCCTAGGGAAAATTGCATGGGGAAAACACATTTTGGGACCCCCTTTTTTCTCGGCCCCGCTTCACGAATCAACCCCAAACTTTCAGGGAAGGAGCGGAGCGGAGCAGGCCATTTTTTTGGACAAATTTGCGAAGACTCGTCCACCTGCGCCAAAATTATTCCAAATAGAATATTGCGGATTTCCTATGGAAACTAGGTTTTAACTATAACTACCTACTGGCGGCCGCCAGTTCATAATATATATATATTGGCAGCGTGAACAAGGGCTTTTTTGCTCGAAACGCGTCGCTGGTTCTGTTGGAAAAAAAACCCACCTTTTTGCTGACTTCGTTGGTCCGTTCCTCATTTCTGCTGGCATGGAAGCGGTGTCTGCGAGCGCAGAGCGAGCTGAGGAGGAGCTTTTGTTTCATATATATATATGATTGTATATATATATATATATATATATATCATGTGATCAAGCCTCTTTGGAGGCGAAACGCGTCATGGTGGATTGCTGGCAAGATTCTGCATGAATAAAACACTAAGGATTATAGCACAAAAATTGTGGTTTCACTCTGCGTTATTCTGTCTCTGAGGAAGGAGATGTGGTGAATATATATTCAAAGTAACCTCCTTCGCAAAAAAGAGTAGAAGCCACAACGGGGGAATTTCCAGGGAGCCGCTTTAATTCACAGGTGTACATCTGGCAAATATATTTCGGCCGCGAGGCCTTCTTCAGTCCCCGGTAGCTATGCAGGAGTCATGCCCCAACCCTGATCAGCTTTACATGTCCTGCTCAGTTCTAATTGGTGGAAACCCACTCCCTCCCACTCCCGTTGGAGTGGAATGCCCAACGAGCCGTCCGAGAAAGTTCAACGGACTTCAAGTCCCAGAATGCCATGTTCCGGTACCAGGGATAAATGGGGTAGGAAGAAACAAAAATGTAATATTTCTGGCAGGTAAGTCAAGGAAAGGAATGTGCCGACATCCCGCTGTATCCATGGGATCAAAGTACTCCCTCGAGTCCCCACACCGCATCAACCTTTTCCTCCAGGTTTCCTTTTGGCGAGGGCCCTAATGTCAGTGCATCAGGCCCGGCGTGAGGCAGGATTGCCTCAACATCGCGTCTCCTCCTCCCGGAATAACAAGGTGGGCTCCGGTACTTCCGATACACCAGAAACAAAGAACAAGCAGCCGAGGCCGCCCTTGCTGATGAATCCAGAGCCACTTGTAATGCGGGGACTTCTAATACTGTGTCACAGGCAAGCACGGTGGAAAATGTACAAAGTAACCTCCTTTGCAAAAAAGAGTAGAAGCCACAATGGGGGAATTTCCAGGGATCCGCTTTAATTCAAACACCTCCGTCTCAGAAGCCACCAACCCTTCAGGTCAGCCTCGCTTTACAGATGGACACGGAGACGCCCATCCATTTAACATCCAAGAAAAAATGCGAGGCACGTTAGCGGAGTACAAGGGCATTTATTCACAGGTAAGGTAGCGTAGACATTCTCCATTATCCTTACGCTTTTCGGCAGACATTCCGCCTTGATCACAGGAGGAGAGACAAACATTTTCTGTGCGTGTGAGCACGCCTTTTAAAACTCTGAAAGTCACATGACTGGTGTTTCATGCATACAATTCCCTCAATGCCTCACACTCATAGTTAATTTTTTCAACTGGAATCGTAGTGAGTCCTAGTACATTTCAAATAGAAAAGTATATTTTCTTTAAGGTGCAGACAAAGTGCAATGTTGGATTATTGTTTACCAGTCCGGTGATGTATTTAATTTCGCTTATGCTGGATGTTACAGGTAACCTGTGGCATCGCCCTGCTCCGGCATGATCAGCATCGGGAGTTCCCCATGCTGAATCCCTTCCTTTCCACTGCAACTTTGCTATATTAGCATAACCAAGGGTAGGTATGCAGCGTCGAGTGGGTCATACTCCAGGATTCATATACATTCAAACACCTCCGTGCTTCTTTTATTTTATAATATAAGGGGCCCCGGGGACCGCCACCTCCCCGGGGCACTACATTTTTGAATTGGGGGATCGGTGACGGACACCTCAGCCCCGGGGACCACCACCCCCAGGACTTTTAAATGTTGGGAGGGCATGCGGCCCCCCTCCTAGAGTCTTGTGGTGGCCCTGGGGACCACCACTCCCCAGAGCTGGCTCCTGCAGTGTCTCGGGGTGCCCACGCCCGGGACACTGTAGTTTGCTATGGTAGGGCGGGTGCCTCGTGGCTCCCGCCCAACCATAGCAAACTGTTTTGGTTTTTGGAAGAGAGAGCAGGAAACCTGCTCTCTCTTCCAAAAACCAAAGACGATTGCTTTTCTACATGGGGAGCAGCATGTTAGCTGCTCCCCATGTAGAAAAGCAATGCCGGCTCCCGCAGGATGCGGGGAGCCGGCTGGGAACGTGGGGGGATGGGGGGATTGGGGACCCCCACACAGCCCCCAACCCGGAGGGCCAGCCCCGGGGAGGGGTCCCCGGGGCTAGTAGTCGCCCGGGAGGGGGCCACGCAGCCCCCCTCCTCAAAAAAATAAATACATTAATAAATAAATAAAAAAATAAATAAATAAATTAAAAAACAGCCCCAGGGGATGGGGTCCCCGGTTCCATAAGAGGCCACAGGAGGGGGGCAAGGCAGCCCCTTCCAAAAAAGGCCATGCCCCGGGAGATGGTGTCCCTGTGGCCAACAAAGGCCTCGGGAGGGGGCCACACGGCCCCCCTCCGCAAAAAGTTTTTTAATTTAGAATTTGGGGACAGGCCCTGGGGTTTGGGGTCCCCTGGGCCAAAAAAAAAAGAAAAAGAAGGGGGGCTACACGGGCCCCCTTTCTTAAAAGTAAATTTAAAAAAATGGGATTGAGGCGGAGGCCACGCCCCCTCATTGCACTTCTCTGCAGACATGCCCCCTGGAGCGTTTGAGGAGGGGGAAGTAATTCCCCTTGAATACTTGGGGTCCCTGGGGGCCAACTAGCCCATCAGGAACCTCCAGTATGCGCCAGGGGGCTGTGTTGAAGAGAGGTGTAATGAGGCCACGCCTCTTTTTACACCTGTTGGACAGGCCACATGACGGGCCGCTCTCCCCCGGCTCGACCAAGCCCGAGCCAGTCATACAAGCACCACACACCACCATTGCACGTCCTACGTCCCCTCAGGGACACCTGCCCTCAAGCATGATAACCTCGTGGGTCCGATCCACGGCCGACCCACGCGCCCAGCCCGGGCCGCCATCTTGGACACTTCGCCACGAGGCCGCCTGGCCCCCGATCGACCTCAACCCTGGGCCTAGCCCGGCCTCAGACATTCCGGCACCACCCTCCACCCAGGAGGCGAGCGAGCTACTTGGCCAGTCAATGGGAGAAAGAGGTGTCGATGGTTCTCCCCCGGCCAGTGCCGCTCGCCCATCGCCTCCCCGGGCGCTGGCTCCACCCCCCTGCTGGGTGTCTGGACTCCCTCATCCCGGACCTCCCGACCTCCAAGTGCGAGGGTCCGGACATCAAAGCACGCCAGCCCTATAACTGGGGCAGCTCCAGAACAGGAAGGCAGTTGTATCTTGGAGTCGAGAGACGAAAGAAGAACTCATCCTGGACGGACTACTGGCGCTGCCGTAGCTCTGTCCTGTGCACCATCATCCTGCCTGTTGGCGCTGCCACAGCCGTCGTAACCTTCATCCTTCACCGTCGTCCGGATCTGCTGGCGAGGCCGCGGACCGTTGTAACTGTCATCTGCATCGGGACCTGCTTGGCTTCTCCACGGCCCGTCGACCATCCTTCATCCATATCGGGACCTGCTTGGCTTCTCCACGGCCCGCCGACCACCCTTCATCCATCTCGGGACCTGCTTGGCTCCTCCACGGCCCGATCAGCAACCACGCCGAGCTCGAGGATTGAGAGCTATTGAACTCATTGGTAACTAAGACTGTCCCGCTACCCTTTTCCTCAACCAGAGATCAGAACCGAGGGGACCCCTGAGTCCAGACCTCCTTGTATTATATCAACGTAACCTAAGAAGTGCATATAAAGTCTCGTTAACCTTCAATCTTGTGTGGTGTCCGTCTGTGGGGGGGAAGTTACTTATCTGTACAGTCGTTGGAGACGGCTCTCCCTGGAGACCTCTCCCCGTAATCTCGGCCGACCCTCCCGGTCCGTCTAACATTGGTGGCCAGCGGCGCGATCCGAATCACCGCATAACGTACAGAGAGTAGCTCACCCCACAACGAACAACAATGTCGACTAAAGAGAGCGGATCAACTGAGAAGTTCCAAATGGAAAAGCTAGAGGAATACAGCCATCGTGAACTAAAGCAGTTCTGCATCGAACTAGGTATCGCTACCACCGGACTAAGTACCAAGGACGATTTTAAGCATGCCCTAGAATCTTGGGCAGAGACCGGGGATGTCGAAGCCCCGGAGCAAAGCACCGCGAAAAAGACCAACACGGCCCCTGAAGAGCAAAGAACGGGTCTCTCGCAAGACGAGATCCAAGAAAGAGAAAAAGCCCGACTACACGAACTTGAAATGGCCCGACTCAAGATGGACATAGAACTCAAATTGGCCGAGCAAAAAATAAACTTAGAGCACCTTCGCCTCCGAGAAGAAAGAGAGGAGAAACAGAGGCAAAGGGAGCTCGAGGAAAAAAGACTAACGTACGAGCACGAGCGGAACCTAGCCGAGATCAACCTGCGCAAACAGAATAAAGAATTAGGGGTGCCCGACAGACCGTCCACCCCCGGGACCACGGACAAAAAAGTGCACATCCCCAAGGATGTGGTCCGAGAATATTTTCGAGAAGACGACATCCAGCAATGGTTTAAGGCATATGAAATCGCGATGACTGCGCACCGGATCGATAGAGCCGACTGGGGAGCCGGCCTATGGGGCAAATTCCTCAATGAGGGCCGCGATACTCTGTTACAGCTCCCAGACCACCAGATGACCTCCTACGACCATATGAAAGCGGCCCTCCTCACTCGCTATGGCCTCACGCCCGAGATGTACCGTCAGAGGTTCCGAGACTGCACACGCATTCCAGGTACAACTTGGGTGGACTATGTAACGTACTTCAGCCGAGCCTTCGAAGGCTGGATCAGAGGGAACAACGTCACGACCTACGAGCAGTTGTTCAATCTGATGGTATGGGAGCATCTGTCCAACAACTGCTTCATTGAACTACGCCAACACCTCCTCGACAGCAAGTTAACCGATCCCCGGCAGCTCGCAGCCGAAGCTGACCGGTGGGAGATCACCCGAGTGGGCCGGAATGGGTCCTACGAGCAGAACAGGAACAACAATGGTCACCACCGATCCAGAGGAGGAGGAGGGGGCCAAGGACGAGGAAGAGACAACACTCCGGCCGCCCCCACTACCAGCACCACCCCCCCGGCCAACCGGGGCAGCACCCCGGCGCGACCGGGATACAGAGCCAATGTTACATGTCACCGATGCCAACGAGTAGGCCACTATGCAAATGACCCAAGCTGCCCGCAGTATCCGAGCCCAAGACCCCGCCAGGTGGCCGCCGCGGCACTAGGGGAAGAACAGATCTCCGAGGAACCAGAAACAGACGAGCAAGAGTATCAAGGGTGGGAGCCAGCCGCCATGACTCTCGCGTGCTTAGGGGGAAGAGACATGGTCCCGCGGGTCCCCCTACCCGCTAACACCCAGAAGTACAGCCAATGGGTGAGCATCAATGGACAACGGGCCGAAGCCCTTCGAGACACCGGGGCCAGTGTGACAGCCGTCCGCTGTCATCTGGTGACCCCAGAACAATATCTACCGAACATTCTCTGCCCTGTACGATCAGCCGACAACTCGGAGAGTCTGTGTCGGATGGCCTGCGTCCCCTTTGAGTGGGGAGGGGTCTCCGGCATGTTGAAAGTAACGGTCCGAGACGACGCCCCCGTGGACTGCCTCCTCGGAAATGACCTGGAAAGCTCCCCGTGGGCAGCCGTGGAGCGAAAAGAACACTTGGGGATGTTGGGCGTCCCAGACTGGGCGTGCGTCACCACCCGGTCTATGGCCGCCCGTGCCAACCATCACCCGGAAGAACCAGAATGGCCGGCGCCTCCGCCTCCGGTCGCCCCCGCCGAGACCCCCGACCAGGGCATCCCCCTCGAACCTGCTCAACCTTCCGACCTTGCTAATCTCGACCAGTGGGCTCAAGAAGGGGGGCCCACACAAGAACAATTTCGTCAGGAGCAGAAGACCTGTCCCTCCCTTGAGGGACTCCGACAACAAGCGCTCGCCCAAAGCGCAGGGGATACCTCCGGAACTCATTGGGTCTACTGGGACAATGACCTACTGTACAGCGAGCAACGAATCGCCGAGCTGGGGGCCAACCGAGTACTAGTGGTGCCACTCCGCTTTAGAGACTTCCTGCTAAATCTGGCCCACGATGTCCCCCTGGCAGGGCACCTGGGACAAGATAAAACCTACAGCCGCCTAGTGACCCACTTCTTCTGGCCAAAAATGAGAAACGATGTGCACCAGCATTGCCGATCTTGCCCCACGTGCCAAGCCAGTGGGAAGAGCGGCCGCAAATTAAAGGCCCCCCTGCAACCCTTTCCCGTAGTCACGACCCCATTTGAGAGGGTCGGAATAGACATTGTGGGACCCCTAGACCCACGTACAAGACAAGGCCATCGCTTCATCCTAGTACTAGTGGACCACGCCACCCGCTACCCTGAGGCTATTCCTCTCCGGACCGTCACAGCCCCAGTGGTCGGCAGGGCCCTGATGGGGATCTTCTCCCGTGTGGGGTTCCCCCGAGAAGTCGTCAGTGACAGAGGCACGAACTTTATTTCCAAATACATGAAGTCCCTCTGGCAACAGTGTGGGGTCACCTACCGCTTCACGACCCCCTATCACCCCCAAGGAAACGGACTTGTTGAGCGGTTCAATCGCACTCTAAAAGGGATGATCGGGGGATTGGAAGAACCCCTCCGTCGCCAGTGGGACGTGCTGCTGCCGTGCCTCCTCTTCGCCTACCGGGAGGTCCCACAGAAGTCCCTAGGCTTCAGCCCATTCGAGCTGCTCTATGGGCACCCAGTACGGGGGCCACTCAGCCTGATCAAAGAAGGCTGGGAGTTGCCTCCGGCCAAGAGTCCTCCAGATGTCTTCCGGTACCTCCTCACCCTCCGCAACCAGTCCCAGCGGTTCAGAGACCTAGCGAAAGCCAACCTAGAGGCCAGTCAAGAGGACATGAAGAGATGGTATGACCAGAACGCCTCATCTATTGAATTCGAGCCGGGGCAACAGGTCTGGGTAATGTCCCCCACAGAACCGTGCGCTCTCCAAGACAAATGGACGGGACCCTTCAAAGTAATCGAGCGCAAGGGACCCGCCACCTATCTGATCGATATGGAGTCCGCCCGGAATCCGCTCCGAGTCCTCCACACCAACAGACTGAAACCCCACTTTGCACGAACAGAACTCAGCCTCTTGATGGCCACAGACAACGGGGTTGAGGACGACTCCGAGCCTCTCCCTGACCTCTTGCGGACCCAGGAGCAAGACGGCTCCGTGGATGGGGTCCGACTCTCGGAGACCCTCTCCCAGGAACAACGCCAAGAGTGCCAGGCCCTCCTATCACGGTTTGCCAGCCTGTTCTCCCTCACCCCAGGTGTCACTTCCTGGTGTGTGCACGATGTGGACACCGGAGACAGCCCTCCTATCCGCCACCGGGCCTACCGCGTACCTGATCGGGTACGGGCCTGCATCCAGGCGGAAGTAACTAAGATGCTCACGCTCGGGGTCATCGAGCCCTCCGACAGTCCATGGGCCAGCCCGGTCGTACTGGTCCCCAAAGCAGCCGCCCCCGGAACCACACCCGAACTCCGGTTCTGTGTCGACTACCGGGGCCTGAATGAAGTCACCAGAACGGACGCACACCCCATCCCCCGGGCAGATGAACTGGTCGACCGAATGGGCGCTGCCCGCTACCTCAGCATCTTCGATCTAACGGCAGGATATTGGCAGATCGGCCTCACACCCCGAGCACAAGAACGTTCTGCCTTCTCCACCCCCGATGGCCACTATCACTTCACGGTCATGCCCTTCGGCATGAAAAATGCCCCAGCGACGTTCCAACGGCTCGTCAATCAGGTCCTGGCGGGGCTCGAAGAGTTCAGCGCCGCCTACCTGGACGACATCGCTGTGTACAGCCACCACTGGACCGAGCACCTCCACCACCTCCAAGCAGTGTTGCAAGCCCTTCAGCGAGCTGGCCTCACGATCAAGGCCAGCAAATGTCAAATTGGACAAGGGTCAGTGACCTACCTCGGACACCAAGTGGGAAGCGGTCTAGTGGCCCCTCTTCAACTGAAAATTGCCGCCATCCAGAACTGGCAACCCCCTAACACTCAAACTGAGGTGCGAGCCTTCCTGGGCCTCACGGGCTACTACCGAAGGTTCGTGAAAGACTATGGTACCATCGTGGGGCCTCTCACCGAACTCACGTCGAAAAATCAGCCCAAGAAGGTGAACTGGACCCCAGAGTGTCAAGCGGCCTTCGAACAGCTAAAGGCCGCCATGTGTTCCGCTCCTGTACTCCAGGCCCCAGACTACAGCCGGGAGTTCGTCGTCCAGACGGATGCCTCCGACCAGGGCATTGGGGCGGTCCTGTCCCAGGTGAACACCGAAGGCCTTGATCAACCGGTGGCCTTCATCAGCCGGAGACTCCTACCACGGGAGCAACGCTGGAGCACCATAGAGAGGGAAGCCTTCGCTGTGGTATGGGCCCTCAAGAAGCTCCGACCCTACCTTTTTGGCACCCACTTCCGGGTGCAGACTGACCACCGACCCCTGCAGTGGTTGATGCATATGCGGGGGGAAAACCCAAAACTGCTACGCTGGTCCATCTCCTTGCAAGGTATGGACTTTACCGTTGAACACCGGCCTGGGTCTGACCACGCCAACGCGGATGGCCTGTCCCGGTTTTTCCGCCTCGACGAAGAGAGTCCCCAAGAGGATGGGTAACTCTCCCCGCCTTCAGCTGGGGGGGACGCATGTTGGACAGGCCACATGACGGGCCGCTCTCCCCCGGCTCGACCAAGCCCGAGCCAGTCATACAAGCACCACACACCACCATTGCACGTCCTACGTCCCCTCAGGGACACCTGCCCTCAAGCATGATAACCTCGTGGGTCCGATCCACGGCCGACCCACGCGCCCAGCCCGGGCCGCCATCTTGGACACTTCGCCACGAGGCCGCCTGGCCCCCGATCGACCTCAACCCTGGGCCTAGCCCGGCCTCAGACATTCCGGCACCACCCTCCACCCAGGAGGCGAGCGAGCTACTTGGCCAGTCAATGGGAGAAAGAGGTGTCGATGGTTCTCCCCCGGCCAGTGCCGCTCGCCCATCGCCTCCCCGGGCGCTGGCTCCACCCCCCTGCTGGGTGTCTGGACTCCCTCATCCCGGACCTCCCGACCTCCAAGTGCGAGGGTCCGGACATCAAAGCACGCCAGCCCTATAACTGGGGCAGCTCCAGAACAGGAAGGCAGTTGTATCTTGGAGTCGAGAGACGAAAGAAGAACTCATCCTGGACGGACTACTGGCGCTGCCGTAGCTCTGTCCTGTGCACCATCATCCTGCCTGTTGGCGCTGCCACAGCCGTCGTAACCTTCATCCTTCACCGTCGTCCGGATCTGCTGGCGAGGCCGCGGACCGTTGTAACTGTCATCTGCATCGGGACCTGCTTGGCTTCTCCACGGCCCGTCGACCATCCTTCATCCATATCGGGACCTGCTTGGCTTCTCCACGGCCCGCCGACCACCCTTCATCCATCTCGGGACCTGCTTGGCTCCTCCACGGCCCGATCAGCAACCACGCCGAGCTCGAGGATTGAGAGCTATTGAACTCATTGGTAACTAAGACTGTCCCGCTACCCTTTTCCTCAACCAGAGATCAGAACCGAGGGGACCCCTGAGTCCAGACCTCCTTGTATTATATCAACGTAACCTAAGAAGTGCATATAAAGTCTCGTTAACCTTCAATCTTGTGTGGTGTCCGTCTGTGGGGGGGAAGTTACTTATCTGTACAGTCGTTGGAGACGGCTCTCCCTGGAGACCTCTCCCCGTAATCTCGGCCGACCCTCCCGGTCCGTCTAACAACACCTCTCTGCAACTCAGCCCCCTGGCACATACTGGAGGGTCCTGGTGGGCTAGTTGTCCCCCAGGTACCCCAGTATTCAAGTGGATTTAGTTCCCCCTCTGAAAACGCTCCAGGGGGCTGTGTTGCAGAGAGGTGTAATGAGGCCACGCCCCGTTTTACACCTCTGTGCAACGCAGCCCCCTGGCGCATACTGGAGGTTCCTGGACGGCTAGTTGGCCCCCAGGGACCCCCAGTATTCAAGGGGATTTAGTTCCCACTCTGGAAACGTGCCAGGGGGCTGTGTTGCAGAGAGGTGTAATGAGGCCACGCCCCTTTTTACACCTCTGTGCAACGCAGCCCCCTGGCGCATACTGGAGGTTCCTGGAGGGCTAGTTGGTCCCCAGAGACCCCCAGTATTCAAGGGGAATTAGTTCCCCCTCTGGAAATGCACCAGGGGGCTGCGTTGCAGAGAGGTGTAATGTGGCCACGCCCCTTTTTACACCTCTATGCAACGCAGTCCCCTGACACATACTGGAGGTTCCTGGTGGGCTAGTTGGCCCCCAGGGACCCCAAGTATGCAAGGGAACTTAATCCCCCAACTTAGAATGCGCTACGGGCGCGTTTGCACAGTGGTGAAGGTAGGGGGCAGGGCTTGAGATGATATGTGCAAACATGCGCTTTGGCGCGTTTTAAGTTGAGGAATTAATTCCTCTTCAAACCAGAGGTCCCCTAGGGGCCAACTAGCCCACCAGGTACCTCCAGTAAGCGCCACAGAGCTGCGTTGCAGAGTGTTGTAAAAAGGAGGCGTGGCCTCTGAACACCTCTCTGCAACGCAGCTCCCTGGCGCATACTGGAGGTACCTGGTGGGCTAGTTGGCCCACAGGGGCCTCAGGATTGAAGAGCAATTATTTCCCTTACTTAAAATGCACCACAGGGCGTGTTTACACACATGACACCTGAGGCCCCGCCCCCTTCCTTCACTATTGAGCAAAATATTCCTCTAAAATCAGCCAAACTACAAATTACCGATTTACTCACCTGTTATCACGAGAGACCTCAGTGCTGCATCTTTGAGCCCAGTACAGACCCTGAAAAGTAAATCAAAGCGTACTTACCAGTAACTTGTATTTCCTTCCATAGGAATCTATTGTGTGTTTTTCACCAGAAAAGTTTCAAAGTGTCTATTTTTGAAACGTACAAATATTCCTCTAAAATCAGCCGAACTACGAATTCCGATTTACTCACCTGTTATCAGGAGAGACCTCAGTGGTGCATCTTTCAGCCCACTACTGATCCTGAAAAGTTATTCTGCCCGTACTTACAGTAACTTGAATTTCCTTCTATAGGCTAACATTGACTTGATTCACTTGGAAATTCTTTCAAGTGTGGAGTTTTGGAACTTTAAAAAATTCTGCTAAAATCAGCCGAATTACGAATTCCGATTTACTTACCTGTTATCAGAAGAGACCTCAGTGCTGCATCTTTCAGGCGACTACTGGTCCTGAAAACTAATTCTAACCGTACTTACAGTAACTTGAATTTCCTTCCATAGGCTAACATTGACTGGTTTCACTTGGAAATTCTTCTAAGTGTGGAGTTTTGGAACTTTAAACAATTCCTCTAAAATCAGCCGAACTACGAATTCCGATTTACTTACCTGTTATTAGGGGAGACCTCAGTGCTGCATCTTGAAGGCGACTACTGATCTTGAAAAGTAATTCTAACCATACTTACCAGTAACTTGAATTTACTTCCATAGGATATCATTACCTGCTCTATAATATATATATATATATATAAATTAAAAGATATATAAAATAACAAAAAAATATTACAATTTCAATATTTTTTAAAACAATTTTTTCAATTTATATTAAAAATATGTAATGTAATTTAAAAAATAAATTATCTAAAAATAAATAGTTAAAAACAATGTAGTAAATCAGTATAAAAAAAATAACAATTAATACATTTAAAAATTATCATTTACGAAACCTTTGAAATTTACAGAAAAAACATAGGTTTCAGCCATGTTATAGTTAGGAATCTGCATTTAAAAAACCTTGCAAATTCACTGACAAAACCATAGGTTTCAGCTTTGTTATAGTTAGGAATTAGATTTTTAAAAAACCTTAGAAATTCAGTGAAAGAACCATAGGTTTCAGCCACATTATAGTTAGGAATTAGCATTTAAAAAACCTTAGAAATTCACAGAAAAAACCATAGGTTTCACACATGTTATAGTTAGCTGGACATTTCACTCATACAAAACCATTGAAATTCCCCCGTTATAGTTAGTTCAGCTAACTATAACTTGTGCGCTCGCAATGCACTGCTGATGACGTCACATATTACATCACTCATGACATGGTCAGTGACATCACTCATGAAATCACTGATGACATCTCAACGCCCTGAAACCTATGTTTTTTTCAATTAATTTCGAAGTTTTTAAAGGATAATTCCTAACTAGAACGCCCCTGAAACCTATGGTTTTTTCAGTGAATATATTTATATATATATATATATATATATATATGTATGTGTTTTCTATTTTTCTGCCCACCGCCATGCAGCAAAACAAAGGACGCATCCCCTTTTACGGATTAAGCAATGTCTGTAAACTCTCCACAAACACCTCGTAAATCCACAAGGAAGACGATGCTTATCGGAAAGCTGAATAGGATGCCTTTATTGGCATGCTACCCTGAAGTGTTTTGGCTGACCTGCAGCCTTGTTCACAGATAAAGAAGCGTCATTTTGTTATTATACTTACACAGGTTGATACCAGACGTGTGATCATGAGTGAAGACAGACTACATGGTTGCTCACAATAATTCGCCATAGCATGGATTTCATATTATATGTCCATCAAATAAAGTAAAAATCATAGCATAGTACATTTTACATTGACCAGAGGTTGAATTGGACACTTAACTTCACTGTAATAAATTGCACCGCGGTGGGTGTATAATTCATATTGCTGAGTGCAAGTCATCTATTAAAACATTATCTTGCTTATCATTATCATAATATTATAAAAATAGGCACTAAGCTATTAGCACTAACCTATGCAGCCCTAGAGGACTTACCCAATTCAAAATATTTGTCAATTGTCATTGCTACGTGTTACAAGAGCAAGCCAGAGTGAAGACATACCACCTAATAGCTGACAATAATTCACCAATAATGAATTGCACATTATATGTACTTCAAATAAAATTTAATTTTCAGAAATAAAAAGCATGTACGTAGTACATCATTCTAAATTCACCATATGTTGAATTGGACAGATCATTTCACCATACTAAATTATACCACAGTGGTTCTATAATTCATATTGCTAAGCGCAAATATGAAAACATTATCTCAATCCAGCATTATCGTCATTATTGTAAAAATAGGGATTATGCAATTAGCGCTTACCTATACACCCCAAGTGGGATTACTGAATGCAGCATATTTATCGAATATGTCATTGCTATGTGTTTCAAAATCGAGCCCAAGTGGGCAGGCACTACCTTTTCTTTATGTGCATTATATTAATGGTATTGTTGTCTGACTTCCATGTAGTGACTTTACTAATAAGTGATATTATGTACAGTGCAAATTGTTTAAAGAAATCATAAAATACAATGAAAAACTAAAAAAAACATTCAGTTGCTAGGGAGGAGTCACAATTAGCTGTTTGCTATAGTGTGGATGTAAAACAGACTTTCATTAGATGGGAAATGTCACAGTATACACTTCACAGGTGCATGTGCAAATCTTCCTCCATATTGAGGCCCCCTGGGATCTTTGCAACCATCTCTATTATGAATCTGGATTTGAGTTGCCTCTGTGTTTCTCTCTATCTCCTCCTCTAAAATGTACAGCAATTGTGTCCACCACATAATACGTTACACCTGACCCTACACTTCCATGTACTTCTTCAAAGTGCTGAGTTACCAGATATGTTCTCTCCCAGTTTTAAATGTTTTTTAGGTGCTGAAGAATTCTCATGTAGTGGGAGCATAGTACTCCCCATATACTGCGTAGTTGGCTTTACAGTTAAACTGACCTTTTATGTGCTTCAAATTTTGTGTTAAAGGCGAGTTATAATGAGCGACATTTTTGCCATTTTGGCACGCCTTGCATTTACCACATTTTCTGAAGCCAGTGTTTTGATTGAGCCAAGTTGTTTTTGATGGTTTGCATTCAGGGCTACTCTTAACCAGGTCTTCCCTTCTCACTTTGGCTCTCCTGAATAATACTCCCGGTCTTCTTGGTGCCACCTTACCTAATATGGGATCATTCCTTATTAAATACCAGTACTTTTTAATTATGGATCATACTGCTCCTTCCGTGTCTATTGTAAGTGATAATAATTCTGAAATGTGGATTGATCTCAGATTGCTGCTTAGTTTCTTATCTCTTAAATCTCTAGATCTTAATTTTGCTTTGCTTTTTCTTCCTCTATGCAGGTGCATGTGTAGCCCCTGGCCTTAAATCTAATTGCCAGGTCCTCCAATGCTATGTTCTCCTCAGTTATTTCACTCCAATTATACCTCACCCATAAACTTTCACCAATGGTGATGCTTCTAATTAGACTATGAGGATTAAAGCTGGTTGAGTGTAATAGGGTGTTACCTGAGGTTGGCTTTCAATAGAGTTTTGTTTCCAGTTTGTTATACATATACAGTGAGATCAAGAAAGTTTACTTCGGTTTTACTTATTGTGCTTGTGAAATGTAGGTTGAAGTCATTGACTTCAATCTTGTTTAGGAACACCTTAGCACTTTCTTCTGTTCCTTTCCATACAATTAAGATGTCATCAATATACTTACTCCAGTGTATTCCATTGTTCCCAGACCTGTTGATATTCGGGTGGAAGGTGGTATGTAACAAGTGTGGGAGGAAGGTCCACTTCGCGACGTGTTGCAGTTCTGCAAACAGGACAAAAAAGTATGTGATGTTGGGTGTGATTATGTTGATGATCATGATAGTGCAATTGGGGCAGTAACCTTACTACAAACGGAAGACTGTATGCTTGTAATTGGGGAGCACGTCAGAATGAGTGTTATCAGGCACGAAGATAACACTCATTCTAAAGGAAAGGTTTGGGTTGTCTCAAGGAACATATGTACTTGATCAACTGAAAACTGGGGCACAACCAAAAGCTGCCAAGGTGTGAGGTGTTCAGGCAAAGTATAAAGGTGGTAATAGATATGTTGGTGGACAATGGCATTATCCAGGAAGTTGAAGCATCAGAGTGGATTGCTCCAGTTGTGATGGCAAGCAAGGCCAGTGGTGAGGCCAGGTTTCGCTTGGACCTTAGAGAACTTAACAAGTCTGTTGTTGTGGAACGTTACCCTCTTCCAAATATCATTGTCTTGTTAAATTCCCTCAATGGTGCCAAGCATTTTTCCTCACTAGGTCTTACATTGGCTTATCACCAGCTCAAGCTTCATCCTTCTTCCAAGGAACTACCACTTTTGTCGCTCCCTTTGACATCTTCAGATTTCTCTGGATGCCGTTTTGGTTTGTTTTTTGTAGCATCGGTTTCTCAAAGGGCCATGGAGATAATTTTTAAGATGCTAAAGGGGTGAAGGTCTATCACATACTGTTGTACGGAAATGATCGTGGTGAGTATGACGAGAGGTTGTGTGAGGTGCTGAGGAGGTTGCAGAAGAGTGGACTAACATTAAAATTTAAGTGCAACTTTTTTTATAGATTCTTTTCATTAAACAGATAATTAGTGCACCTTCACAAGAGTCTGGACACAGGTATTATCAATCTTATACACAGTACAAATACCAGTACATTTCATTCATTCACACACCCTGTCCTACTATTTCTTGCTCCTCCCTATGTTGTGGTCTTTCCTGTCTTATACACCCATTTTCAGCCCTATATGTTTCCTACGCCAACCATATCTTTTCCCACTTTGCTGGGTAAACTCTACTCTGGTCAATCGTTTTTTCTTTCTGTTGACACCAATCTATTTAATTTCTCCAGTCTTTAATTCTTGGATGGTCCTCTTTTCCCCAGTTTCTAGCAATATTTCTTTTTGCCACCACTGCCGCTAGCATCAGCCATGTTCTGGTATATGTGGGCCATTTGGTTGAGAAGTGCAAGTTTAACATGTCGGAGTTAGAGTACTTGGGTCATTTGATCATGGAAATGGAATTCGACCCAAGTGTGCTTTGGTGTGTGCCATCAAATACCACATCCCCAAATCAAAGAGGAATTAGTGAAATTCCTGGGCATGGCTGAGTTTTATAATAAATCCATGCCCAGGTTTGCTGAGAGAAGCATGTGTTTGAGGCCATTGCTTGGCATGGATTTTTGTGGTGTAGATCTTGTGGGGGGAGTTTAATGACATGAAGGAAAGCTTGGAGGGTGCATCTGATTTAAGCTGTCATGACAATAGGGATGAGACACTGGTTATGATGGAGGCCAGTCATGACAGGGTGATTCTTTTCATTTCAAGAGGCTTAAGGGTTGCTGAGGTCAACTACTTGGTTGTGGGAAAAGAGCCTTTGGTTTTTATTGAGCCTTAAGGAAGCTCATAAAGTTTCTTTGGGAACATACGTTCATGGTCAAAACAGATCACAAGCCTCTTAAAGAAGTTTCTCTAACAAAGGCATTTACTTAGTTTCACATTGCATCTGTAAATCTGTGGTTTACCTTCAGGAGTTTATTTTTGAGGTGTTGTATGTCTCTTGGGTATGGAACATTCAGGCTGACTGCTTTTTGAGTCTGTGTCACACACATGAGGAAGATAGTGTGAAGGACAAAGACCATTTTGCAGGGGAATATTTTGATAATGAAGTGAAGGTGTATCTGGTGACGGAGGGGGTCATCCAGAAGTCAGAATGGAAGAGAGAACTCCAGAATGATGATGTGCTGCAGAAGGTAGTGGGGCTGATTTTGGGTGGTTGGTGTTCCAAAGGAAGGTGTGACCAGGAGATTTTAGGGCATTGGCAAGTGAAAGACGAATTGTGTGTTGTCAACAGTTGATTGTTGAGAATAAGCTGGTTCCACTAGGTGATATCAGGAAGAGATTGGTGGAGCATGGCCATGTTAGCCATATGGGCATTTAAAAAGCAGAGGAGCGAGTTAGAGTGAACTACTGGTGGGCAGTAATGGACATGTTAATTGAGAGGGAAGTAAGATAGTGTCTGGAGTTTGTAGAGTGATAATGTACTTAAATGCAGGACTTAGCCATGGTTGTAAGAGGAGAGGCAAATGGGCTTTGGGGTGACATAGCCATAGACATTTTAGGACCCATCAGGGTGAAGTCTTGTGATAGGTATGTCATTGTTTGTATAGACATATATTCTGGGTGGCCAGAGATCAAGATCATAAACTCAGTAGAGTCCAGAGAAGCAATAACGTTTCTGGAGGAACTATTTGAGAGGGAGACTTTCCCCTCCTCTGTGCTCACCAATAATGGTGCCCAGTTAACCTCTGAAGTGGTTGAAACTTACTTGTAAGACAGAAGGATCAAGCATAAGAAGGCAACATTGTGCCACCTTGAGTCCAGTGGTGTCATAGAGTGCTTTACAAGATGCTTAAGGAAACCCTCAGCAGTCTTTGGTGTGTGATGTGTAGTGGGAGAATGAACTGAGAAGAAAGGTGCGTGAATGTCTCTTAAGACCACACTCTACTACTGAGGTCCTACCCTTTCAGTTATTCCTAGTTGTGAGACTATTCCAGGGAGGGTGATTGAAAGCAGGAGGAAAGTGGATGATCAGGATGGTAATGTGGATGGGTGGAGAGAAAGAGAGAGAGCGTGGGAAGAAGGAGCAGAGGAAAAATAGAAGGGAAGCCGTCTCAATTCAGTCAACTGTTCAAGCTAGTAAAACTGTTTAAAACGCACTAAATAAGTGATCACAGGGTATGGAACCTTAACAAGGTAGCTAAATTCTACCCTGTGGAGAAGGATTAGGGAAGTTCATTGGATCCCATGTGTGAGACATGTAATAGCTCCTTGCAGGCTCCATTAGGGAATCACAATGTGAGACCTCAATGAGTTCAGAGGAAGCCTGTGTGTCTACGAGTCTATGTTTCACAGAAGTCTTATGCATGCCTTTTATTTGTGTGGTCATATGGTTGTTCTTGGTGAAACAACACAGCATTTGTTACTTTATAACCATGTCTTTTGCTTGTTTATACTTAGATTATTTTAATTGTCTAATATGATGGGGGTTTGCATTGGTTGAGGGAGGTGATGTGGTGTTCTGTATCCAAGTGATGATGTGAGATTCCTTAACCTGGCATCATCATCACCTAGAATGTAAGGGGCTCTGGAATGTTGGTGTGATGAAACGATGGGTGGAGACTGGAAAAGGTGGACCTGCCTTTGGCTGTGCATTTGGTTGGGGGGCCTATGAAGATTCACCTCAAATAAAAATGTTGTTTGGATTACATGCTGCCTCTACTGTGCATTTCACACATCTCGAACAGTAAACATTAACATGCCTTTTTCATTCCATACATACTATGTGAACAGTGGAGGCTTGATATAAACAGACGGGCATTCTTAGGTCCCTAGGAAGAATAATCAGTGTGCCTTGAACTTTATTTGCTTGTTCAAGGGCTCATTGCCGAGTAAACATAATAAACCATATCTGTTTATTTATTGTAAAACTTTTATAGTTATTTATATTACCACACTGCTTGTTGCCCGTTTTTCACAGTCTTTCTAGGTGTAAGTTTGAACAAAGGGTAGGTAGTGAATTATCATTCCACATTGGACATTAGGCACAGTCAATATACTTTTTGTCAAAACATTCCTATGGCTCTCAAGCAGGCAGATCAAACAGCAAGAACCCAGATATTTTGTTCACTCTTAAAACGTAGGTGATGTCTTTAATGTACTCAAACTTTGTATTCATCGAAAAAAATAATTTAAAAGAATATTACCCATATGATGAAAGATATAAAATTATGGTGATGAGAGATTGCAACAAGCAACAAAGTAACAGAAGGAATGCTTGAACTAATCTCAGCCACTGTCCTTCACTCAGAGCAACATTCCACTTCATTATTCTTAGACCACTATTACTCTTTAGACAGAGACCAGCCATATCCAATCAATCTTCTTCTTCCTGCTCTGATGGGAATAGACCAGGCCAAACTGCCATGCTTAGTCTCTTCCAGATGGCATCAAAAGCAACCACAGACCAAGTTTGGCCTACTTTGGCCTCATCACTGAGCTGCAGCCTGAGTCCAATGGCACAGTGAGCATGAGGTACATGGCAGGTCTCTGTCTAGAGAGGCACAGTGGGCTATTAAAGAAGGACTGGAATGCTGACTGTGCCATTGCCAGTGGATAAGATTAATTCAAGCGTCATTCCATCACTCAGTTTCTTAAGGATCTGAGGCTGCCATGCTTTGTCACTTATCTCTAAAATTAGCATTGGATTCTCAAAACTGTAGCTCAATGGTAGTTGGGTGTCACTTGATGTTCCAATCAATGTTCAGTGATGTTGGTCAATGGCAGTAGCAACTACTGGCTTAAAGACGGATGTATGACGTTACTCCGCATACCGTTACAACTACCTACCATTACAACGCGACCATTACAACGCATACCATTACAACGCATAGCGCTTTGGGGTGCTGGATAGTGGTAAGTATAATTTACTATTCTAACTCCAGTCCCCGTGGACCCTAGGGAAGGTGTTGGATAGTAAATTATACTTATTTCCTATCCTAGAGCGCCCCCCAGCGCAATGCGTTGTAATGGTATGCGTTGTAAAAGTCGCGTTGTAATGGTAGTGCGGAGTAAAAAATGCGTTGTAACAGGTGCATACCCTTAAAGACTGATCATGTTACAAGGTCACCGTGACCGACAACTGGTAGCCTTAGGATGCTTTCATAGAAGGTAAAGCCCTGGTCAAACCTGCATACAGGAATCAAAAATATGATTGTCAATGCCAGGCTATTTGGTTCAATGACACAACATCAGTTTTTATGTTTCTAACTGGATCACTTATTATATTATGTTGGATACACCACTTTTATAACTCTGAAATACACCCTGCAGTCATCTCCAAAAGATTTCAGCCCTTTCTGTGTTTGTGTTTGTCAACACATTTGCTTTATATACTACATAGAAATGCAACCCTAAGGAGAGGATCAATTGCTCTTTCACAAATCATGCTCAGTGAGCAGCAATATGCTCACATCTATATTAAAACCTTGTTGACCAAAATGAAACGGGCAGACTAGAAAGGATTTTCCAAGGAGTGCGTATCCTCATTAAAATATAATTTTTGTGTATTATCGTGCGTATGCTGGAGAGTTTACCCAGCTTTTGAGACATTGGCTTGGATGTGGAAAAGATGTTGTTGGATTTGGATAGGGTTTATTGGAAGGCTTTGAGATAATATGGTGAATATTTATCCTTCCTATCCATGGTCCAAGTGTTATATAGTGACTACAGGGCATATACCTTTATAAATGTAATATTTTACGAAAAAAATTATTTGACAGGAAATCCATCTATCCTCCTTTTAATTTTTGCTTCAGTAATTTAGGTGTAAATGTGACATTCATAAAATACATGGGGAGGAGGCACCGGTGTAGATTTGTATGTAGCTGTATTGATCTATCTTTGCTGAGGGGCATCTGAGTGCTGAACTTTGTTTAAGATCCCAGTGATACGAGTCTGATCATTTATAGTCAGGTTGGTAACAAAAGCACTTCTGTATGCAGAGGTAGTACTGCTTGAAGAGATTTGCTGTTAGTCATTAAAAAGACTCCAGGTTGCCAGTTTTTTTAATGTGCATTTCGAATCCCTCTGGTACTTCACTACAAAAGTCTGGATTTCAATCGAGCTTTGAGAGAATTAAGATTCTCACTATTTTGCTCAAAGGAGGATACTAATTCCATAGGAAGTGATTGAAAACCTGCCTTTTTCAATTTACACTCAAGATACTGATAATCTAAATGCAGTATTCTGTTGTCTAGAGTAGCCATCATAATTGTTCGTTTTTGCTATATATTTTTATAACAGAGTCAAAAGGCTTGGCTACCTGGGTTGTTATAAATGGGTGTTGATTTGCAGTGTTTGGTGCTGAAAGGACATGTCCTAGTCATAAAAGTGTTTGCGCAGCAAACTCTAATCTTACCACCTGCCCTCAAGCTCTCAGAGTTTGTAACTAGAAGTAGCCAATTGAATAAGCCTTCAGTGTTCATATTGTACGCCTTTTTCTTCCTACCCCTATCAAACATTCTCAGAAAAAGAGATCGCCCTCTCTGTCTATATACTGAAGTTCTGCAGTAGAGAATTTTCATTAGATTTTCTCCACCTATGAAGAACAATTAAAGCCAGTATATTAACTCATGTCTATTCAATCTTCAGGGAACTACTGTGCTGGCAAATATGCCATCGGTTCTGTACGATAAGAATGAGTGGAAAACCCCTGACATCTTTAACCCGGAACATTTCCTGGAAAATGGCGAATTTAAGAAGCGTGACGCTTTTCTGCCTTTCTTGATTGGTAAGATGGAAATCATTAGTTTATGTGGTGAGTGGTAAAACATTGTGTACTATTCTGTGTTTTTCATGCATCTGTATGTCTCAGGGGGCATCTGGAATGGTGAGAGAGAATGATGTAATACAATTTTGGAGTGTTGTCTGGAGTGTAAGCGGGGAGAGATTTGGAGTTAGAGGGAGGATGAAACCTGTACAGGACATAATTGCTTTTTCTGAAACCTAAACAAAAACAAATCTCCTACCTTAGTAGTTCCAGACTGTACTGTCTTCCAACTACAACACACGCCTTCACAATATAATGGCAATACATTATTGTTGCCAAAACATCTATCACGAAGTGTCAAATTATTAATTACAGTGCGATACAAGCAACATGAACTGTGTATTAAGCAGTCACCAGTAGGACCTAATTTTCCATGGGATAAAATCGCAAAACACCTTTTGCAAAAATAACTTTTGCAAAACATAATCTACATTAACCAAATTTTTCTATTTTAATAAATTGCGACCTATTTAAACCTCTTTTTAACTCTTTTGCTGCGAAGCCTTTCCCTGCTAAAAGGCTAAGCCCCTTTTTTGCTATTTGGGGTACTTCATGCTTACGCCTTCATAACTTTTCCACATAAGGTATTTACCCAAAATTTGTGTACTTTTTCCAGCAATATTGGGATGCTAAAGGTACCCAGGGTTTTTGTATATATTTTGATGGAGCTGCATAAGAAAGCATATTTTCTTTCTAAAAATGTAATAAACAAAAGGTTTGGTCTACTAGCATCACCATCTAACCAGCTTTCCAGAGCAAGTGCAGTTGCATGAAAAAACACTTTTATTTACCACAGTTTTTGCCTTTTTTCTGAAAGGTAGTTAATTTTTCTGATTTTTTGTGATTTCAGCTTACTTGGAATTTATGGTGGAAACAGGTGCAAATCCCATGGGTGAGCCTGGAAAGCTCTACATTTCAGAAATGTAGGCAACATTCTGAATTTAGCAAGGGTTAATATATGTAGATGTCTCATGGATTCCTCAAAGATTGAAATATAAAAATAAGGACAAATGATAAGGAAAAAAAACCTATTTGGGACAATATTTTCATCTGTAACTTTTGTCACAATGGCTAATTTACAAAATCAGTACACTTTTACGTCGGACTGACCTTTCTGTTCGTGGTGATATAAAAGGTCTGTAGATTCTCTAAAAACATGTGATACCCAGAGCCAACTGAGCTGTGCCTAAGAGTGATTTTATATTGTGTACCGACTACCTAGCAATTTTATGATGAAATGTAAACAATGAAAAATGGGTATGAAGAACACATATGTATTTCTGCACCATACACAAAATATTGAGTTTAGAAACAGTGAATATTTGTTCAGGGCCTTTTGCAGAGCTCCTTCTTTCTTGCACACTGGCTTACATTTGGAAGGTACAAATGTACAGAAATCCAAATAATAATAACAAATGTTGTACTATTGTGCATTCCTACAACTCACGTGATAGAATCAGCACCCCACTTGTGTCGCAGGGCTTAGTGTCGATGACACAAAACACCCTAAAGAGCAACCTGAAAAGATCATATTTCACCCAGGAAAGTCAATGTTTTTGTTTGATTACAATTTAGGTAGCTGCTGATTAGGGGCCCTGACTCATCCGCTACCGAGGGAAACCTACTAATCCCAGACATTTCTGAAAACTAAACACCTGGGGGAGTCCAGGGTGGAGTGACTTCTTGGATTATCACAAAGATTTCTTACAGAGAAAAAAATGAAGCTATACTTAGCAATTCTAATATTACCGAGAAAAAAACACTGAATTCCACTAGTTATATGTAGATTACATAAGTATACATACACAGCTTTCAGGCACTGCTTATGACATCACATATTATGAAACTAATGATAGCTGAAAACTACGGTGATGCAAGTTATATTTGGGTTGTTTACATATAACTTGTGATTTTCAGTGGGTTTTATGGGTTTAAAACTTTTTTGATCATTAGAAGACCTATATTTATCCCCCTTCAAATGTTTTCTGCTGTGAATGTCAAAGGTTTTTTAATGCAAGTTAAAATCTTACCACGTTACTTACGTATAACTCCACTTTAACCTTTGTTTTTTTCAGGAAATGCATATATATACAAACATGTTAATTTAAAAAAATAGTTTTTAGAACTAATTAACCCTGGGCATAGGACTATGCTACGCTCGCAGAGCATGCGTAGTTTGTGCTACTACGCGCTACGCGAATTGTATGTAGCACAGTGCAAAAATGCATAGCAGGCATTTTTTCGCTTGCTCGCGGTCCTCAACGTCATGTTGGCGACCGCCAGCGAGCAAAATCAACATCCCGGCGAGACTTTTTCCTCGTTCGCGATCAGCAACATCAAGTTGCCGATCTCGAGCTTGGAAAATAAACCTCCTGGCGAGATTCTCAATGCGGGGAGGTCAGGTTTCTCATTGCGAGTGGTCGCGTATACTCTGGACCGCTCGTGATGAGAAACTACCAGTCCGAGTTGAGAAAGCTGCGGCTCGGGTACAAATCAACTCGAGCGGCAGAAAACTACCACTTGCACTGTGCAAGATGCCGTTTGCAATGATTGCACAGTGCGGACAAGCATCTGGCACTGTGCAATCAGTGCGAACAGCATTTTCCCTGCCACACTACACCATTCGCTTAGCTTGCATAGTGTGAAGTGCACTTCGCGTACCTACGCGTATCGCTACTACGCAAACTACGCCCAGAGTTAGAACTAATTACAATTAGCCAACATTTTGCTTTTTGTCAAAGGATGCTCTATTAAATTTATTTAAGATGTAAGGGATAACAAAGTTATTGTAAAATTCGTTGTTTTGTAAATTAGGTGATCACCTGCTACATCCTAGGCCTGGACTATTTGACACTTCCATGGTAGTGTCCTTCATGAATAATTAGTTGGTGAAATAACACACGTTTCTTGAGTACCTGACTGTGTCTCCTCTCCTCTCCTACTCCATGCAAACCCTCTCCTCCTGAACTGTCCAAAAAGCTAATACATTGGGAGGAGGGTCAAGGCTGGATGGGATTACTGAAATCATGAACAATTGTGTGATTGTCAGTTGGGTCGCTGGCATACACCTTTGTGTTATTTTTTCCATTATGTCTGTTCAGCTCACAAAGATTTAATGAACATATGCATTTCATAACAGTAATAGGGAATGGGACTGTGAATAATTATATATGAAAATTAACACTATATTGCAAGCAATGCATGTGGTGATTATAAAATGCAGAATTATTGTCGAATATATAAACACAGTGGAATAAAGCTGCCATCTCCCTAGCCACTACTTTTATCTTTCGCTGATTTGTATATTGTCTGCTTATTTTTAGGAAACCGTGTCTGTCTTGGAGAACAGTTGGCAAAAATGGAGCTCTTCCTCTACTTCACCACTCTTCTCCAAAGGTTCAGCTTTAAGTCACCCAAGGATGTCCAATTAATTGTTTCTAAATTCACACTTGGACTCACACTATCTCCACTTCCTTACAAGATTTGTGCTATTCCTCGCTACTAAAGGCATTGAAATTAATCTATTCAATCATTTATTTTTTATTTTTTATGATATTGCACCTTGGATCTCAGTGAAGATTTCCAGAGTTCAACTGGATTGTTGTCTTGATAGCAGAGGTATTCTCATCAATGTTAAGAGGTTAACAAGTTTGTGAAATTAAAATTGTCCTATCAGAATATTATTAACCAGAACAATGCAAATAGAAAACAATATATGTTGACTGATTAGCCCATTATATTTTAGTATAATAAAATCCAAATAATATGTATTTAGACCAAATGATTTATATAATAATAGAACATTTTATAAAGCGCCTGGCTGCACAGAACTGTGTGTCCCCGCGCTAACTGCTAATACAATACAGAAATCCAGAGGAGCTGTGGCAAAAGAAGCTGAGTGGGATTACATGTTGGGGAACAAATACGTTTTCAGTTTTGTCCTAAATCTCAGTTCGGATGCCTCCATCCGCAGGTGAAGCCGGAGCGCATTCCAGTGTTTAGAGGCTAAATACCTAAAGGATCTTCCTCCCATTTTGGCTCTGATGATTCGGGGGAGTTTGAATAGCATCATGCCAGATGATCTTAGATTCCTGGTCGGACGATGTATAGTAAGGAGATTTTTTAAGTACTCAGGACCTTTGTCCTGAGCGATGCAGTGGGCATAACAAAGGGTTTTAAACTTAATCCTCTCCTTGACTGGTAGCCAATGGAGTCTGGACAGGGCAGCTTTGGCAGAAGTTCTTCTTGGGAGTCCGAGCACCAGTCGTGCGGCAGCGTTCTGCACGCATTGTAGTTGCTGTAGGCCCTTCTGACTGAGCCCAATCAGGAGGGCATTCCCATAGTCCAAATGGGGTGTCACCAATGCATGGACTATGGTTTTTCTGGCTTCGGTAGGAAGAAGATCCAACACCTTTCGGAGAACTTTTAATATGCCAAAGCACCTTCCCGTTACCTTGTTGACTTGGGTCTTGCCAGAGAGATCTGAGTACAGCATAACGCCTAGGTTTCTAACCGCCTCTACGGGGGTTGGCAGATTATATGCTTTTGTAACAGCTGAGAAAATTGAAAAAAATAGATTTTAGAAATATTCCACGTAGTAAATTTTTGATACAAATATCTCTCAATTTTGAAACCATTGCTTCACCCTGCTGATCATAAAATCAATCAAATTACCTTTGAAGTGTTTCTGATAATCTCAATCCTCAAACTGGTAAAGAACAGGCATTGTTCTTAAAAAAGGGCTATCACTTTAAAAAATGTCAGTAGGTGACTTATAGTGCTGTA
This sequence comes from Lissotriton vulgaris, assembly GCF_964263255.1. Lineage (NCBI taxonomy): Eukaryota > Metazoa > Chordata > Amphibia > Caudata > Salamandridae > Lissotriton > Lissotriton vulgaris. The sequence goes on along the minus strand of NC_141685.1, from coordinate 435,828,245 downwards.
TTGGTGTATGTTTGTATAAATATTAGCGAGCTAAAAATATAGGGCTTCATTATGATGGCGGTCGGACTTTGGTCCGACTGGCATCGTTTTGGAAATGGGACTGCCTGACTGCCTGTGGGCGGTTCCGCCATATGACATAGGATGCGATCTGCATGTTTTGTATTGGGCGTGTGCTGTGGGCTGCTGCACATGCTGCAGTACAGAGGATACACTCTGTACATACCCCTGCTCTATGTGGCAGGCACCATGCGGTGCCTACCACATAGTGCAGGGATAAGTAAGGGAAACCATAGGTGCCCCAGAGGGCCCATGTCAGACGGCCAGAGGAGAAGTGGGGCCCTCTACGGGTCCCCAGTGTGCCTTTCTTCCTGATTTTTCATGGTAGGTTAACCGCCATGAATTGGCAGGCAGTAAGGGACATTGTAATCCCTATGGAGGTGTATGAGCAGGCAACGCCACAGTTGTAAGGATACAAGTCCCTCCGACGGACCGATTGACTCCTTGAGCCTGTCAGATCCATGGCGGTCGGTCTTTCTGACCCCCACCCACAGGTGATGGTTCTGGTCCCACCGGCATCATAATGAGGCCCATGATTTGCACACTAGAAAGGGAATAATGTTGTGAACCAGTACAGTTCACTATCAATACAGACATGCTGCCTCTATTGCCCGTCAGTGTGTTTTACACATATATGAAATCTGGGCTTCAAAGTTAATATTGTAAACAATGTAATTTAATTAGGTACGGTATTTTTGTCTATTTTGAAGACATGATAAGATATTTCTTGCAGCAGTTTCTACTATCCTTATTTTTTTTATATCATTACACACATCTTCAGGTATCTATTATAAAACATATTTATATTCATAGATTTTGAGCAATTGTAATGCTTCCATCTCATATTACCTCTTGTCCAGTTTTTAAGTGACACTAAACTGCCTTACCTTATGCTGCATTTTTCTTGATGGACTGGTAGTTCTTGTGTAAAAGTTAGACAATGTTTTCCCACGCTCTCCCACTCAATGCACTATAATGGCCATCATTTAGTGGTTGCCAGGGGTTGCAGCTGCGACCTCTGGCTTGCCCCTTGTGACATATGACACTGCCTTTGTAAACCCTGACCTCAGAGGTGGAAAAGCCAATGCTAAGAGCAGAAAGTAAACATTGTCCTGTTTACTTTCTGCAGCTCCCACTATGACCTGGGACATTAAACGTTTGGTTTTGTAAAACACAGTGCAATGCATGTTCTCTTGAATAAATTAAAAAAAATAATGCACATTTCTCACTTATGTTCTTGGGGTGAATACATGGAAAATGATGTGTTCGAATTAAAACCTTACCTCTGTGGTTAAATGAGAGATATGCCTCACGTGATTGTGGATTTCTGGCAGAAGGGTGTGAAACTTTTCAGGGTGAGGCACAAGCACACCCCAAAATAACCTGTGCTCAACCCTCTGGTGGCTTGGCACAGAGCAGTCAGACATGACTTAGAGGCAATGTGTAAAGTATTAATGCAGCACTTCAAACTGTAATAAAGTGAAATCACACAACAAGAAAAACCCCAAACCAATTTAGAAAGATAGAGAAAAATGTAATTGATACAATAGCTACAACAATTTAATCAGTAGAACCAGAGTTTAGGATTTTAAAAAGATTTTGTGACAATAGCATCAAAAATCCCAAAGAGCCACTGAGGACTATTTGGGCTTGCGAGATCAGGAGAAAAGCACAAGTTCAGGTGGACCACAATGGGGCAAGAGTTGGATAGAGGGACCAGGTTAGTCCCGCCGAAAAGTTACCTTCTCAGTCCAGCGCAAATAGTCCAGTTCGTGGTGGAGGAGCAGAGGAGTGTCGCTCAGGGTTGCCAATGCAAAACAAAGAGCAGGCTGGGTGGTGCAGATGGTTGTTGCTATAGTGCAAAGATCCTGTTGTCATTGCAAGCAGTCGGGCTGGAGTTTCACTTTGGCGTTCACTGCCAGCGATTGATGCTGCAGCACGAAGAGTCTGCCAGCAGAATTTGCTGGGTTGTGCAAGTAACAAGGATTCAACACTAACAGGCCCGTTTGCAGTCGCAAAGAGCCCTAAAACTTCAGTTCATCCTCTGTGACATCACATTAATGGTCCAGGACCTAAGAGGCATCACTTGGGGATCAGGCGGGTGCTCCGGCTGGACCTGGCTGCTGGTGCATATAAATGGGAGCTTGTTATGTCTCTATGGCACGGCAATAGGTCCAGCAAGTCAGCAGTCCAGCAGAGTGGCAGTCCTTTCAGCAACACAGTATTCCTTCCTGGCACAGTTTCCACTGATGTGTACTGAAGAGTTGGGGTCTGAGGTCCAACATTTATACCTGGTGCTTATAGAAGTTTCCACCCCGCAGGTCTCAGGCATTCCCTTCCTTCCTGTCGTGGCCCCAGCTTGTCTCCATCTAGGATTTAGTGAGTGTGGGGCACTGTGAGATTGTTTGCTGTAGAGGTAATCCTGGGAACCTTTACCCTATTGCTTATGGGAGGTCAGGAGTCATACCACCCACAAACTAGTGCCAAGCATACGTGTAGCACCCCAAGAGACATTCTTCAGAACACAACTGGACCAGTGGAAAAACAGAAGAAGGACTGCACCTGCTTTTTGAAACCTGTGAGGAGACCTAAAGAGCTGGTCCCTTTCAAACTTGTACCCAAGACAAAGAAGTGTACTTCAAGATTAAGTTGGCTAACCTCCTGGGTTAGGTGTGTTAGGAGGATTGTAAGATGCTGTAAAAGGGCTTTTCAACGAAGAGCCCAGCTAGCCAGTTCCAACCTAACAGGCCCTAGACCTTGATGGCGGCCTCTGCTGTAGTGAGTCTTGTCCAACAACAGTTCCTGAGGTCATAGAAATCTTGGCTGTACCTAACATCCCTGGGACTTGGAAATGTTTGGACTTGAAGACCTGCAAAAGACTGGGACAAACGTGCCAAACTGATCCACACAAAGTGCTGTGCTGCCAGACTGAAAAAGCAGGGTTCTCCCGCTTGGAGCCCCTCCACAGTAGTAAATTCAATTAAGCTGGGCCTCGCTGAGAAGGTACTGGGCTTGGTGGAGCCCACTTTGAATATAATCTACAGCCTTGCCCCGCTGGACAATTTCACTCTCCGAAAACTAAACTAAGGGCCTAAAGTATCATTATTTCAAATCGCGATTACCTAATTGCGATTCTCTGCTAATCGCAATTAGGAAATTGCTATTTGAATGTATGAACCTCCATGATGGGTTTCATTTAGCATTTCCTAATGGGTGGCAATTGACCTACCACATAAATATTAATGAGGGAGGTCAATTTTACGACCCATTAGTAATCTCTAAAATCACAGGGATGGTAGTCTGTGGGGTTTTAAATAAAGCAATCATGTGTTTTTAAAATGCAGCCCGTTTTCTTTAAAGAACAACGGGCTGCACTTAAAAAAGAAAAACTAAAAGTTTTCTTTTAATTTTTCAAGATCCATGTGACCACTGCCTGCTCTTAAAAAACATTTTTATGAACATTCACAAAGGGGAACTTCCTTTTTGCAAATGAGTTACCACCTTATTGAAGCAGGTGGTAAAATGCAAATGTTTGCAACAGAATTTCTGTCTCAAAACATTCTTACATGGCGCTGCGATTCGGAATTAGGAAGGGACGACCTAAACACACCCCTTCCTAATACCGAATCAGTATGTATTTGCAATTCCAAATTGCGATTCAGTAACATGTTACCGAATCACAAGTTGGAAATCTTACATACCAAAATGCATTTTACCTCTCGCCAGAGGCCTGATTCAGCTGTTTGGGAACAGTAAAATGTGTGATATATATGTGGCCTTAAGTACAAATGGAGAAATCTTTCTGGACAACGGTGCAAAAGTAGCCATCTGGTGTGAGTAATTTCCTATGTGTGAAGTTCAAATTCTCTTGTTCTGAGCTTTTCCTGATGTAATGATGTGATACATGTTACTTAGTCCTACCTTCATTCCTCTTAAACAGTGGCTGCTGGTGACATTGGAAAGTGGTGGGGCGTAGAAGTTCGCTATGAGTGCCCGTTGGTGAGTGAGTGTAAAAAAGATTGGGCAAATGGTGCATTTTTAAGCAAATTTGAGAAAACAAGAGGGTTAATAAAGCAATTGCAAAAGTGTAGCTATTACATAAAAAAAGATTTCTTATGATAATAACGTAGGGAACTGCTTATTCAGTACAACCACAGAATTTCAAAACAGACATTGAGTAACAATGCTGAGTACCTACCAATTTCTTTTTATTCATTGATATAACTTGACAAATTAAATCTACTGAGGAAATATAAGTTACTGTGATTTGTTGGAATGGACATATGAGACAGCAAGGAATAAACATTAAAAGGCAGTAGGGCACTGTAGTATTGGTGGTATGTACAATTCAGTGTTGTTTCACATGTAGAGCCTTTAGTTTAGAATAATTTGTTACATTCCATGTTTCAAATATAAATGTTAGGCCATAGAATGGTATACTCATTCTTGTCCTGTACCTGGAGCTGTTACATTATTTCTGATGGGGTGGTAAATAAGGGGTTACTTCAGGATAACTACTGTCTTCATCCTTTAATGAAGTTACTACAGTATTTTGGCTACGATTTGGGATTATCAACTCCTGAACCCACGTATCTGAAGGAGTCCCTTTTATCAGTTTACTTTCAAGGAACTTTATGGAATGTTGCCCTCTGGAAATGTGTTCTACCTCTATGAGGAGGGGGCGTTTTCAAGATTTTTTTTTAAGTAACCAGAAATGTTTTCGATATATTCCTATGTGACCTGAGGAATGCACCGCCTGGGAAAGGTCTGCTGTGAGTCATTAGAAGCGACCTCATCAGGCAGTTAAGTTTTTCTTGAGATCCCCCTCCTTTTGCTACCCTTCAAATTCCAGAGCACGCATCTTACATTTCAAATCCCCATTCTCTACATGCCTCTCACGTTGCTGGACTTGCCATGGGAAGGTTCACGCTATCCTGGCATTCTGCTTGTTCTGGTGTTCTTCATTTTGTCAGCACTTTGCATTCTGGGATGAGATCTACGAAACAATGTGAAGCTTCTACGAGGTCACACTTCGTAACCCATACAGGCCTCCATTTGGTTTGTTTTATGTACGGAGTTTCTTTGCTGTCCAAGCATCATTTTTTTCTCTTCTTCCTGTCATAGTTACAAACAGTGCAGTTTTTACTGAATTTTCTGAACACAGCAAGTACTTTTAATTATTAATTTATTTAGTGATATTTCTCAATTTAAAAATAAATACAGTAACTTCAATTACCATTTTACCTTTCTTTCACCACGGAAGGTAGTTCTTCTACAGCCAGCAATTCAAGCAACATCAATGTGGGAATAATTTGAATACCCCTAAAGAATTTCTCACCTATCCTGGTGAACCTGTAGTTAAATAGGCAGAATGGAAGGAATATTTTTTGAATTACATTGCCATACTTGTGGATAATGACAACATTGTTTCTCCTGAGAGAAAAAAAGATAATATTAATACATTGCTTAGGTCCTGAATGTCTCAGAGTGTAAAATCAAATGCAAAAGTGAGAAAGATATGGTGATGTTGATGTTTTCGAGTGTGTTATTTTAGATTTGGATAATCATATTTCTCCAGGGGTGTGCGTCGCGATTACGAGACGCACATTTTTTTTTAAGGAAACAGTTACAGAGTGAGTCCATTGAGGAGTATGTTGCAGTTTTTAAAAATCATGCTTCCACATGCAAATTTCGGGTCTTGCATGATCAGATAAGTGACAAAATTGTTGTTTGCACCAAAAATAAAAGCATCCAAGACAGACTATGCATAGAGGGTGATTCAAGCTTAAAAGACATCATTGCGTTAATGAAGAAAGCTGAGTTGTCAGAAAGAAGTGCTAAAGCAATTTTTTCAAAGGGTTACATTCTCTCTGTTAACAACATTTCTATTGGAAAAATGGGCAAAAACAGCAACACCAGGAATACTTTGGATTGTGTCTTCATTAACAAATATTCTAGCAAAGATAACGAACGATCAGGGGAAGTCTACTGTATTTGCGTGCTATCAATGTGGTAGTATTGCACATAATGCCAGATCAGAAAAATGTCCAGCTAAGTCAGTGAAACGCTTAGAGTGTGGTATTATCGGACATTTTGAAACAATGTGTAAGAAACAAAGGAAGAAAACCAAGCAAATTAACTTGCCTCACGGAAAATGATTCGGATTCTCCTAGAGATGACTCAGAAGATTCCAAAGGGTTACATTCTAGCAAGGGAATTTTAAAAAAAGCATTGTACTCAATATCAAAGGGTATGCTAAAAGTAAATCATTGTGTATTATTAACTTTGGTGGTATTCCTTTGCAGGTTGCTGCTGAATCAGGATCACCATTTAAGATTATAGCCCGCTCAGTATGGGAAAAAACTTTTTTAATGTAATTGGTCCACACCTTGAGCTGACTGATGTGAATCCTGAAAGTTTTACTGATGAAAAATAGACTTGTTGGGGTCTCTACTTGTTTTTTAATTCAAGGGGATGGAAGCTGTGTGCAAGCTCTATGTAACAGCTGATGGTCCTTCAGTTTTAGGTTGGAAGAACCGAAAGGGCTTTGCACGTTATTCTTGACCCCAGTAGTTTGAACAGGTTTTAGTTGCAGGGGAGAGAGAGAACAGCAAAGAGTGGGTTTTGATCGTGTTTCAAAGTGTTTTCAGAGGTAAAGATGTTAAACTCAAGGTGTTCACTCACCTCATTAGGGTTAAGCCGTCTGCTATTCTGAAAATACATAAAGTACGCAATGTTCCTATAATTGTGAGAGATGAGGTTAAATTGGAGCTTAAAAGATACAGGATGATGGCATTACTGAACCTATAGAAGCTTCACAGTGGATTTCTCCATTGGTGATTGCTAGACGATCCAATGGCAAAATGTGCCATGGTGAGGATCTCAGAAGTTTAAATGAAAACATAGTAGTGCATCAGTTTCCCCTACCAAGAATGTATTAAATGCTTTCGCTAACCAGGATGCTAAGTAGTTTCCCACCATCGATCTTTCCTTGGTATATCACCAGATCGTTTTACATTCATTGTGTAGAAATGTAACTTCTTTCTGGTTGTTTCCTGTTTTGCCACATTTTTTTGGGTTTGGCCTTTGCAGCCGCAGTAATTCAAAAAATAATGTCACAACTTTTTGGTGATATGCCTTGAATTGTGTTTTTTCAAAATTACATCCTCATCATGGGTTGTGACAGACATGAACGTGATGAGAGATTAAGGATGGTTTTAAATGTGCTGATTCAAAAATGATTACCTGCAGAAGTTTTCGAGTACAACTTTGCTGGACGGAAAGTTGTTTACTTAGGACATGAAGTTAGTAGCAAAGGAATAAAACCTAAAGATAAATTAATGCAATTGTTAACGCACCATCTCCCAAATCCAATGATGATCTAAGGTCATCTAAGGTCATTTTTGGGTTTGGCAGAGTTTTATTCCAAATTTGTGGAAAAAGTCTCAGACAAAACTCATGACGAGAGCTTTGCTTAAAAACAAGGCACATTTTGTATGGTCCTGTGAATGTCAACAAGCATTAAAAAAATTAAGGAGGCAATCAATAAAGCACCTAATTTTCAGGGTGTTGATCCTATTGCAAGCACCATTGTAACCACAGATGCTAGCAGAAAAGGTGTGTCCAGACTCAAATTGACGAAAACAAGAAAGAAGTTGTCATTGCTTTCGCTTCCAGATCACTCCCCCCACAGAGGAAAAGTACTCTGTAATTGAAAGTGATATTTTGGCATGTGTGTGGGTGTTTGAGCATTTTAAAAACATGTTATGAGGTAGGCAATTTATTTTAAGGTGTGTCCATAAACCTCTTGCAAAATTATTAACCATTGAAGGTTTGTTTAGGGCAACTGCCAGGATTGCTAGACTTTTTATGCAATTGCAATATTTCAGGTATGTTGTTCAATATGTTCCAGGAGTAAAAAGCTTTGCCAATTTTATAAACCGAATGTTGATACAAATTCATGGAATGAGTATTCTGTAGCTAGTGTTTCTCAAGTGACTATGTTACCAGGTAACATAGATCAGGATGAATGGTTGAATGCTGAAAACAAAGATGCTATTTTAGTAGAGGTGAAATCTAAGGTGAATAATGGATGCTGTAATATAGAGAAAATACATATGACTGATGAGTTAAGAGGATGTTGGGAAGTCAGAGATGAAATGTGTATGAACATTTTCTATTGAGGGATAAAAGAATTGTTCTTCCTAGGACATTAAGAGAGAGAATTATACACCTCTGCCATGAAGGACATTCAAGTATTTCCCACACCAAACAAAGACTCAAATATGGGAAACAACACTTACAACGCAACTTTTACAACGCACTACCTTTACAACGAAACTTTTACAACGCAACATCCATTACAACGAATGCCATTACAACGCATGTCACTACAACGCATACCACTACAACGCATACCTTTACAACGCATACCATTACAACGCATACCTACACTATCCAACTCTTACCCTACTATTGCACACCCCGGAGTTAGAATAGTAATTTTTAGCCCTACACTATCCAATACTTACCCTACTGTTGCACCCCCTGGAGTTAGAATAGTAATTTTAACCCCTACACTATCCAACACTTACCCTACTGTTGCACCCCCTGGAGTTAGAATAGTAATTTTTACCCCAACACTATCCAATACTTACCATACATGCAATGTAATGGTAAACGTTGTAATGGTATGCGTTGTAAATGTAGTATGCGTTGTAGTGGAATGCATTGTAAAGTTAGTTTCAAAGATTTCGTTGTAATGGCATGTGTTGTAATGGAATGCGTTGTAATGGATGTTGCGGTGTAAAAAATGTGTTGTAAAGGTAGGCGTTGTAAAAGTATGCATTGTAATGACATACATCCCTCAAATATCAGTATTGATGGCCTGGGGTTGACATTTCTGCTGAAAGGTTTGTGAGAATGTGCGCAAGTTGCGAAGTTGCTGACAAATCCTATAAAACCTTTAATTCTCTGTTAGGTGCGTTACGTTGCCCAGATTTGCCATGGGAGTATGTAGCTTTAAATTTCATGGGACCTATTATTTGGCATGACGGTGCTATCAAGTACATTATTGCATTATGTGATATGTTTTGTAGATGGTTTTAATTGAGTGTTGTAAAAAAAGTTGATACCAAAGTAGTTAACAAATGTTTAGACAGCATGTTTTTAAGAGAAGGATTTCCTGCATCCATTCTTACTGACAATGGTGTGCAATTTAAATCTATTGAACAGAGTCAGTATCTTAAATCTTAAGGAATCAAACAGAAATGTACTGCTCTTCCTCACCCAAGTGGAAATGGTGTTATGAAAAGAATCAATAGAATCATTACGGGAATTTTGCAACTTTCCAACAAGGCCAATATTTGTATATATATATATACTTACATATGATAGTTACATGTGGAGAGGAGTCCATTCTCTATAATGAGTCAGAGTGCCCTTTTCAAAGGTCAATCCAAGATGGACGAAAAGAAGTAAAATGGTACAGTGAGATTTGGCAAGTGTGTAAAACAACATTAAAAAGTCACAAATGAAGAATAAATGCTACTTTGATTTTAAACATGGTTCCAAATTAGTCAATCTTCATGTTGGTCAATAGGTACGAGTGAAAAGTTCAAGGAAAATTGCTAAAGGTGAGAGTATGTTCAGTGAACCCAGAAAAATTGCTCAATTAAACAATAAAACAGTTGAGTTAGATAATGGTGAAGTTTGGTACGAGTCATCGTGCATTAACTGGTAAAAGTGAGATGGAAATTTGGGTGTTGATATTACACCTCATGAGGATTACTGGTGGGTAAATATAAGCGATCAAAATTCAGAAACCTCATATGAAAGTGATTCAGCTGTACAGGAAGGTATTGATTTCAATTAAAGCAATGAGCGGGGGGTGATAGAGCGAGCCCTGTATTCTAGACCTGGGAGATTTCCATTGACTGGCCCAACCGCACATGTGATTCAGGTGTGGCACGCAGCTACTAAAGCTCTGGGGTGGGCAGGCAAATTAACACTGGCCACTCCCATGCTAAAATCTGGGCAGTCTGTGGAAGTCGAAGGGGTTCGATAGATGGGATCTTACCGGCATCGCCCCCATAAAGGATGTGTAGGGGAAAGACACAGTGCACACCTTCGAGTACCTTAAACAACAATATAGTTTGCACAATAACGAATACTATCGCTATCGACAAGTGAGGCATGCCCTTGTCACTCACATTCCTAAAGGCACAGTGATTAGAGCTCAATGGTGTGCAGATGGTTTAGAACTAGATGATGAGGATTGGACGGAGGCGGCCTCCTCTCCTAAAGTAGTTGCCATCCAGATGCGGCTCCGCCTGGGGCAACTGAATATACTCCATAGGTCCTATATAACTGGACCCCTTTGGTGCGAATGGGACGGGCTGATAGTGGAGACTGCAGGAGAAAGTGTGGAGAAATCGGCACTCTAATGCATACTCTCTGCCATTGTGTTGAGATACAGTTGTACTGGACAAAGATCCATGATGAGCTGAGGGGAGCTATGGGTGTGGATATACGACCGGAGGCCCGGAGGTGTTTTTTGAACGTATGGGAGCCTACAGATTTAAATGCATACCAGAAACAGTGGGTGACGTTGGCATATATGATGGCTAAACGAAATATAGGTCAGCTCTGGGGAGCTAGTCAGTCGCACGAGTCACCAAATGGGCGAAAGACCTTGACTGGTGCATGATTAGAGAAAAAGCGGTCTATGCAGCCAGGGGATGTCCTAAGAAGTGGGGTCAAATTTGGACAGCTTGGAATAGTTGTAGGGGGGAGATCTGTGAGAGTACTAGTCCCACAGGCACAAGACTCTCTATGATCCCTGCACTAAAGGTTGCCATATTTAATTTTGTACTTTGCCTCATACCTCATGTGTTGGAAATGTAATGTGCTCACCTGAGATTTAATTTCTACCTTTTTGTAATGTCTTCCTTTGTTTTCAATAAAAAGAGTTATTAAAAAAAAGCAATGAGCGGGTAGTCAATGAAGATCTTGTGGAATCAAACAAATTTGGCATGGTTGACTGTGCTGAACAAATTCAAGATGAGCAGATTCAGGATTCTTCTCATTGTACTTAAGAATTTAATGTTCGTTCACAAGTAGGACCTTTAGTTTAGAATAATCTGTTACATTCCATGTTCCATATATAAATGTTAGATCGTAGAATGCTATACTCATTCTTGTCCTTTACCTGAAGCTGTTACGTTATTGCTGGGGGTTACTTCTGTATTACTACTGTCTTCATCCTTTAACAAAGTTAGTACTGTCACCTTACAAGGCACTGTTCTTCTCTTTTAGGGGGATGAATAAATATGGTCACATCATCCCCATTCTGACTGAACTCCATTAGCTCTCCTTGCTGCTCTGCCACATCATCAAAACCAGCTGCATCATATGCAAGCATTGGAAATGATGCAGCTGTTGTTTATAAATTAGTGGTGGCCGGGCAAAACCATCATGACCTGCAGCACCTCTCTTATCTTGGAGACAAGCTTGGTAGCACCACATATTGTAAGTACAAGTGTAAGAGGCAATCTGAACAAAGTTATCAAAAATTAAATGGGTGTTTTGGATCAGATGGAGAATTGCAAAGAAGAAGGTATGAACCAATCAACTCACACAAGTTAATGAGAGAGGTGCTGCTAAAACACAATCAGAAAATGAAAGAATCTGCAATATTTCAATGTTAGATTGAAGTCAAGCATACAGCAGTGATTTCGGTGGCTCCAATACCTGTACAGCAGATGATGAGCAACTGAGCAGGTCACAAACTACCAGCATTCAAGAAATGTTAGGTTTAACACATATTGTTCACTTTTTGCAGGCAAAATCAGCATGTCCGTTCTTAATAGCTGTAAACGTCTCAATGTCTTAAATATTAAAGTCTGGGATTCTCTGAGCAAGGTCTCTGTATAGAGAGCATTGCTAAAGCATTCAGTATTTCCTCATTCATGGTGTTCATCAACAATGTCTTGATTCTGTTTCAAGTTGAAATACATTGTGCTGACTCTGCTGTTGTCATAGGAGTAGTTATGACTATTTTAGGTAAAGCCACTGTCTTTAAGTGATTTTTCCATGTTTTTGAATTAAATAGAGCAAACAAATGGCACCAGTGGCCTGCCAATATACATGCATTCCATACAGTGCACTTAACTCAGTTCTCAGATCCTCTCTGTTGATCATAGGATAAGCTCCCACAGACTCAATCAGTGCTTGCTCCGAGAAGGGAATATCATCAGTTGCAAACGGATGACTTTGCAGTAATGTGGCACTCACCAAATGCTTTGTGAAGAAAAAACTTTCCTTTATGTGCACAACTATAGTGTCACATATTTCTTTTGAAATTCTGACAGGGCTGTTTGTTCTGTGGTTTGAAAAATTATATTCTTCTTTTCTGAGTCTGCAGTCTAAATTGTCAATCACCTCAAACAGAATGGCAGCTCTTTGCACAAATACAGTATCTATTTTGCATTTTTGTTGCTGGTTGTATAATATGCCATCATGAGACATTATTATATGAAACAAAAACAAAAAGAACTGAAACTCTGTCTGATAGTGTTCTAGCAAAGCCATGGGCCTCATTTCCACTTTTGAATTTAAAGTCACTTCTATGGTGTCGAAACATTTCTCAAGATCAAGCCTATATTGGTATATTAAGTTGATTTTGCGGATGTGAAAGCTCCAAGTTGGGGATCCATTTGAAAGCCTTCTAGTCACAATGGCATGAAGTATTTCCATTCTTTTGGGTGAACATAAGAAGAATGCTGCCATGCCTGCTATACCCAAAAATAAAATGTGTGCCTCTGCTTGTTGCATAGTAGGATTCTGCTAGTGAGCATAACAGTGCACATAATGGGCATAAGGATACACATCTATATTTATTTTTTTACTCCACCAAAGATATAAACCACCATCATAGCTTTGTGCAATAGGTTTTTGGTTTCAAGGGTGCTCAGTTTATGGAGTATAGATGAAGCAATGGTTTCTGCGCTAGGTACTGAAAGATTAATACTGACTGTGTTCAGTTATGTCATCAGCCTGAATACCCACAAAGTCTGTGTCTTTCAATTTATGGACAATATAATGTCTAATAATCTCTAGCATAAACTCAGAGTTTATTTCGTATAATTTTAGAGGTGCCCATAAAGACTGAAGCACTTGATAAATGTGCTTCCATGTCAGTCGATGCTTGCTATTGATTCACAAGGCCTCTGAATATACCAGTATTTGAGGAACGTTAAGATTCATCATTCCCTGGAAATGTCAGGTCAAAACCACCACAAAAATTAATACAATCAATTATTTTTGACGGTATGTGTCTATTTCATCAACTGCTTTATTGTGTTTCTTTATTGCTTTTCGGTACGTGTCCCTTATGTGGGCTTCAATGGGTGTGACTCCCTACATTCCCAGTCTTGTTAGGTTTTCTATGTGGATTCTTGAGTGTGCATACTTCTTGATTTCGTTCGACAAATGCTTTACGTCTGTTACTTTTTTTTTATCCAAGAAAAGTCACCACCAAAGAGCAAGCAAGTGAAGCAGAACAGATAATTTGATGAAGAACTCCCTGTAACTCAATCAACTTTTGTGTACCAGGATTTTGAGGTTGTACTTTTGAAAGTCTTCCCTCTGTCATGGGCACTTTTTTTTAGTTTTAAGTCTGGCTGGTCAGTTCCTAATTTATTTTGTAATTTTTTTATCTTCATGACTCCAAGGAATGGTTTTGCAAGTAGCTGCTCTACTGTATTTATGGTGTCTTACCAATATTAAAGTTACCTGTTCATGATTAAAGTACAATGTTTAAGGTTTTGTGCAAAAACTGAACTCATAAATTCATAAACTCCTAAATCAAAAGCATATATTGTGGATCATAGCTCCAACAGTTGCTATTTAAACAATATGCTGATAAAAAAATATAGCCTTATCACCTGTTGCAGTGGTGGGCCACACTGGCTTCATGGAGACCCTGAACCAGAGATGTATCGCAAGACAAAGGTAAGGGCCTATAACAAGGCCAGGTAGAGTGCCTTTAACAAACGGTATAGCCCAATCCTGGCAATAATTACATTACATTCACTGAGGGTGGAGTCTAAATTAAAAAGACAAACATTGGATTGTTGGAGCAGAGGGCTTATACCATCCGTGATTATCCCTGAGCCAATTCATTGTCTTCAATGGAACTCCCAACATTCCAACTTTTTAATATTGATTACACAGTTCCATTCCTTAAATAAATACCCATATGACCCAACCCCACCCCACCCTCCATTTAGACCACTACACATACATAGCCCTTAATTACTATGCAAAAATAATACAGCATCAGTTTCTTTTCCTTAAACACTAGGGTTGTGTTGTGTTGGTGCAAGCGCAGGAAAGGAGTTTGGTTTCTGTACCCTTTTGTTCTTTACCCAACAATTATGTACAGTCCTTCAGGCTTTACCAGATTCAAAAAAGAAAATGTTACATAATTAGTAGTGGCAATCAAACACATAAATTATACGTCAAAGCCAAGTACATGCATACTACCCTTTGGAAGAGTAAAAATCTAGTCCTCGAAGCTGAGGGGCTTCAGGTCTCTGCAGTCATTCTCGCAGCAGAAAAGGGGTATATCAGATGTAATGTGGGGACTGGCATAAACAACTAAGCTACATTTCTGTCATTCCTATAATGTGTGCCACCCAACCGGTATTTTAATTTCTGTCTGAGATTTCAGTTATTGCATCCAGATTTATAACCTAGTACCTGACATATTTTAAACCAGTCAGGACTTTTGTCTTTGTTAAAGGTGGTTGATAGCTGTTTAAGATAAATTAGTAGAAATTATTTTAAGCCTCTGGAAGGGGTAGTTGACTTCATAATGTCTCAATCATGCCGTTATGCTTATTCTATGTTAGACACATGCACCCTTTTCTATCCACATCTCGTCCAGATGCATAACTTATCTTCAGCACTCACAGCCATCAAATTAGCAACTCATTTGTAAGCACTGTATTTTCATTTACTTTGCCTTCTTAATATTTTGGCAACTATTTACCTCCTTCACACACAGTTGCACAGAATAACAGTTGCACAGAATCGCAATTGCAACTGGAATAAGCAACTGTTGCTCCATTTGTTTAGCAGAGAGGCCAAGGATTGGATGACCAGGCATTCTGAACACCTTTTTGACTCACTGACAAACACTGTGAGAGATCAGCACTGCCTTCAGCCTTTGCTCCAGAGCTCTCAATGGTGGCACTTCAAGTGATCAGTGCATCTTGTAAATATATAATGTGCTATTTTTTTTCCCCCAAAGGCTTTTTTTCAGTCAGAAGGCAATACGAAATTAATTGAGTGATTCTTTCTGTTATGCCCTACTGTAACATTTGGCAGTGAAGTTTTACTATGCCACACTTCTCATGTGCTAACTTCAAAGACTCACCTCACAATAAATCAGGCCTAATTTCTCCTTTGACTCTGTTTAATATATTTATTCTCACTGTGAAAGAGTGTCTGAATAAGTACAAAGAGCTGGCACTGGTGGGCAGTGCGTGGAGGCTGTGGAGGGAGGCACTCACAGTAAGACTTATAAACTGGGGAAACTGGCTTGAGGTGTCAAGATGGTGGACCCCCCTCCGTCATCCGCCTCGCATCCGCAGCTATCAGCTAGCATCTGCCTTCCACACCTACCTGCCATGACTCCCCGTGCAGCCTGCCCCTGTTGTCCTCAGAGAGCCGTTCCAGGCCTCTGCTGCCTCTGCGGAGCCCCTCTCTGACTGCGACTCGGGCCGATCAAAATGGCAGCCCCGATGATGTCCCGTCCCGGGCCCTGGGGTGTCCGCCCTGACGATCCGGTGCTCTCCTCACCTGCTGCCTGTGATACTTGGACAACTGCCCTTTCCGCCCTGGAGCTGGGGCCATTGTGGTGGCCTGTTCGAGCCGGCGGAGCAGTCCCTGAGAGCAGCGGAGGCGCCCTGAGAAGGTGAGAGGTGCGCCTGCCCCGTGGAGTTGAGGAGGCTGTGTGAGGCTGACAGGGCGGTTCTGGGGGATGTGGGTGGCACGGGCGCAATCCCCAGCTGTGCCGCAGCGGCCTGAGCAGCGGATGGTGATGGCCAGGCCGACCTGACTCGATGGGCTGGCCGGCGCTGAGGGAGACCCACTGGATGAGCTGCGGGCATGGGAGCAGAGCCGGTGTTATGCGGCTGGACTGTGCTTGCACAGGTATGGCTGGCGCCAACTAGACGTGTGGGCCTGCCCGGTCACAGAGACTGTTGTGTGGGGCCCCTTGTGGAGTGTGCTGGGGCTGGGGGTCCGCGCCGGGCCGCCTGCCCTGGGCCTGCTCCGGGCAGCCTAGGCCGCTGATGTGAGCTCCCGCGAGGTGGCCTACAGTGCTTCTATCTCCTGCAGTGCCCTGGTGAGCGGGCTGCCCTCTGGGGTTGGGGGGCCATCGTGCAGGAAGTGGCTGGATGTATGTGATCCCGCATTGGTTTGAGGAAGGCCGCACGAGAGGACCACATTCCTTCTTGGTCGGTTGATGTTATTCATGCCCTTCGCCATTTTGGGAGTGCGGAGCGGGGGTGCGTGGAACTGCAGGTCTCAGTAGGGGGGATTTGAGTGGACTCTCCTTCCCCCCCTTGAACCCACTTGTCTGCCTTCTTGGGGACCATGGGCAGGTCTTGCACCACTCAAGCCCCCGCTCCTACAACCCAAACTACAATGGAGCAGTTAACTACCTCGGATCGGGCCCAGGTGGTGGACCCCCGGTCGTACCTGGCCTCGCCGGGGGAGACCTCTCAACCATCCTACAGGTGATTAGTACGTCGCAGGCCTCTGTAGAAAGTAAGATAGGAGAAGTGCGGGTGGACGTGGCCTTAATTCTCCAAGACCTCCGTAAGGCAACGGCACGCATCACGGAGGCAGTGTCCCGTATCTCCACGGTGGAGGACGACGTGGGTACCCTCAAATCCCAGGTGGCCCGTCTTCAGACGCAGACCTCGGAGCTACACTGTACGGCCAAAAATAGGGCGCGAAGAAACAACCTGCGCCTCCTGAGTTTTCCGGAGGGAGTGGAGAAGGACCGTACTGACACCTTTATAGAGACCTGGATCTGCTCCTGGATGCCCCAAAGAGCACCTTTTCCCCTGGTTCACGGTGGAGCGGACCCATCGCTCTCTTGCTCCCAAACCTACACCTGGAGCCCCTGCTCATCCCATCATCCTTAGAATCTTCAATTTCCGGGACAGAGACTCTATACTGGGGCGGCCAGGGAGCTGGGTCTGTGCACTTCCAGAACTCCAAAATGATGGTCTTTCTGGATTACTCCAGGGAGGTGCAAACACAACACCGATCCTATGATGAAGATAAACAAAAACTCAGGGCGATGGGCCTTCGCAAAGGGCTCCTCTCCCGGCCCGGCTCAAAGTGTTCTTCCAGGGAAAGACATTCTTCTTTGACTCCCCACAGGCAGCGTGGACCTGGCTCATGGAGAAGCGGCCCCTCCTGCCGGGGGCGCCCCTTTCTCCAGCCCGGAGGGCCCCAACGCAGCCAAACCAGGTAGCGCCTAAGTCCCAGTGGCGCCGGACCGGGTCTCGGAGGCGAGGCGCCCGCTGGGGGGGGGGGGGGTTCCCAGTCACCGGAGGCGGATCCCGGCGTTCGGCGGTCCAGACCCTGGATCTGGATCCACCTCCCCCTCCTGGCTTCCTCCTTGATCGCCCTGGGCATCGTCCCCGGGCCCAGTGAAAATCTGCGACGGGCCATGTCGGACTCTGACCTATCTGGGAGCCCTGTGATCCGTGGATCTGGTGTGAAGAAAGGAGTAGGATGGACACCACTCGCAGCATCCGAGGCTCCACCTTCGGGCTTCCTAACAATGTGACTGCTCCTGATCTCACAAGCATGCTCCTACCGGGCTCTACTGTGTGGTCTGGTTGGGACGTGATCTTTAGAGTAGTCCTGTGTTTGATGCACTCTATTTGTCACACAATTGTAATTCTATGCCTTTAGCTGTTAGCATTTCATCCGAATACATGGAGGGGGGTCCGACTCAGCCATGTCCTTGCTTCGTTGTTGCTAACCGTTTTAGATTAGCAGTTCGCCTCTTTGTGGGGTTGTTGGTGCTTTGAAATATTCAGGGTGACAGATGCTTCCTTTTTCGAAGTGTCGGGTAGAGAGAGTTGTCTCCCAATAGTTTATTTTTAGCCGCCTACTGGCCGCTGCATTTCGTTCCCATTGGTAGCATCGCGTTCTTACATGCTTCCACAGTCGACATACAGATCACTACTTCTTCCAGCTTCATCTTTAGGCCCCATGTCTGGGTGGGTGTTTCCCTTAGACTGAACACGGTCTCCCGCTTGCATCCGCACCATTCACATCTCACCTCTCTAAATGCCTTACACCTTTAACAGACATATCCACATCCTCTCCTGGAATTTAAATGGTCTTCTCAACCAAATCAAACGTACAGCTTTCCTTCGTGCTGCCCACCGCCACATGCCTGACATTCTGTTTCTCCAGGAGTCGCACCTTTTGAGCTCACAATGCAACTCCCTAGCCCGTTACGGGTTTGACCGGGTCTGGCACTCCGGTTTTACCCTGGGTTCCCGGGGTTGGACATTTTACTCAGAAAGGGGCTTTCCTTTACCTTGGCTAAAGCCGAGTCGGATGCACAGGGGATGTACGTGGCCATGTCGGGGCCGATTGAGGGGCACCCTATGAACCTCCTGTGCACTTACGTTCCCCCGGCGCTCCTGGCATCTACCCTTCGGCGCCTCACCCTGGTGATTTCCTCCTTTCCTCAGGGCCTCACTGTTGTCGGGGGTGACTTTAACGCCATCTTGCAGCCCTCTCGGGACACGACGGGTATCCTGTTGGCACATCGGCTAGCCTCTGCGAAGAGCCTCTCCTGCTGGTTTTCAGCCTTGTGCCTCTGCGATGTCTGGAGGGTGTGGAACCCCCGTAGGGAGCAACACACCCACACATCGGCTGCTCACCATACCCACTCCCGTATAGACCTTGTTCTAATGCCCACCACGGACTGCCAACTGGTTTCTGGGGCCGATATATTGCCCAGAGGGATCTCAGACTACTCCCCTATCTCTCTACGCATTGGGGCCTCCGCTGCGGGCCCAAGGGTGACCTGGCGGCTGGATGCCTGGTTCCTGCAGGACTCTGCGCTGGTGGAATTCCTAGGGCAGGAATTACGTCACTACTTCTCCACTATTATGAGCTTGGTCCCTTCACCGGGGACATTATGGGAGGCTGGCAAGGCGGTTGTTCAGGGTGTGGCCAGGGGATTGGTCCACGTGAAAAGCACGGAACAAGCCTCCCAGCTTGTGCAGTTGGAGACTCAGGCCGTGCAGCTGGAACGTGTCCAACTGACCAACAGTAGCAATGAATCCTCCAGACAACTAGCATTGGCCTGTCAAGATGATTAGTCGGATCTCACTGGAGTACGCTAAAATGCTCTGGCGCTCCTCTGTGGCACGTATTTATGGATGGGGGGATAAAAATGGCAAACTTCTCAATAACATAGTGTCCTACCCCTGAGCTAACCGTATCATCCCCGAGATTCAGACGATCACAGGGTCTCACCAAGTTACGTAATCGGCTATTGCGCAAACTTTTGCGAGCTATTACTCAGCCTCATACTCCGCTGCCCTTCCTGTGCCTCCCTGGCTGGTTTTCTGGAGGAGACTGGTACCCAGGTGCCATGTCTCCCCCAGGAGACCGCTGATACCTTGGATCACCCTTTCACCCTGGAAGAAATTCACGGGGCAATTTCCCAAGCAGGATGCCCGGACCTGACGGGTTCCCCCAAGAGTATTACGCCGCCTACCGAGATGACCTGGTCCCCCACTTGGTGGAGCTCTTCCACCATGTGGTGGCGGAGGGGTCCTTCCCGCCTGAAACCGATGTGGCCACTATTGTGGTCATTCCGAAGACGCAGCCGCCCTCCCTGGACTGTGCAAATTATCGCCCAATCTCATTGATCAACAAGGAGATTAAGATCTTTGCCACTGTGATAGCTCCGTAACTCCGCCCCTTTCTGCAGGATTTGGTCCACCCTGACCAATGTGGGTTTATGCCCGCCAGGGGCACCCGTCACTGTATTCGCCGCCTCCACCTGGCCATGGCCCACCGTCACCATCTGACCTCGTATCTGGCGTTGCTTTTCGGCGACTTAGAGAAAACTTTTGATATGGTGGATTGGAGGTACCTTGAGGATCTACTGGAGAGGATGGGTTTTGGCCTTCCCTTCCGCGGCCTGATCAAGGTCCTTTACAGCAACCCTAGGGCCCTTGTCCTCATTAATGGTGAACTTTCCGAGACTAGATCTACAGAGAAGTAAAGATCGGACTTCTAACTTTAGGACTTCTAAATGCCTTCTGTGAATACCGAAAGTCTTAAAGTTAGGATCTTTCTCAGTTTAAGAGTAGTAAAGTTGGGACTCCTAACTTTACTACTCCTAAACTGAGTTGCAAAACGCTCGCAGTTTACCACCCTTCTCAGAAGGGTGGTAATGCACTTGCAAACAGGAAGGGGTCCCCAGGCAACCACTTCCCCTTTGGGAATGCATGCGCAAAAAATGTTTAAGGGCAGGCAGTGGTCCCAGGGACCACTGCCTACCCTTCAGAAATGAAACAAAAGCGTTTTATTCAATTTTTTTAAATGCATCCCGTTTTTCTTTAAGGAAAACGGGATGCATTTTTTAAAAAAAGCTGCTTTATTCAAAAGCAGTCCCAGGCATTGAGGTCTGCTGAGTCCAGCAGGCCACCATCCCTGAGAGTGCCACCCGTTACCAATGGAGTCGCAGATTGCGACAGCCTCTTTAGTATGCATGAGGCATGCAATTTGCGACCCCATTGGGAATCGCAAACAGTGTCTCAGACACTATTGTACATTGGAAATTGCGACTCGCAATTTGGCGCAATTTGCAAGTCACAATTTCCAATGGTCATACATCTGGCCCTTGCTCTTTTAATCTTTTACTTTTTCCATCTCTTTATGTACCTCTTTTTTTCTTCTATATTTCTCTTCTTCTGTGCCCTTTTCTGCCACTTTTGCATGATGAAAACTAAACTATAATCTCTGCCCCTTGACTAAATCCTAATGTAATTCTGGGTAAATCACCTTATGCTCCTGGGCCTCTGTTAGCAATGGATTGCTAGAATATATGTAAGATCAAATACAACGTCCTGTCTAGGGAAAAGGAGCATAGAAGTAACTCATTTGACAATGTGGCGCTAGCCATGCTATCTCTGTCACTCTTTCATGTTGGCTGTTGTTTCAGTTCCACTCCTTATGTCTAGCCTGTCTCTATCTCCCAGCACCCCTGCCTCTCCTCTTGCAGTCTCATAACTATCGAAGAGATAAAGCACACATCTGTCATGCTGTGTGCTCTTGCGCAGTCTTTGCCTGCAGTCACTGTGGCAGCCAGAGGTCAGTATACAGCAGCAGCACTAAGGGACCACTCTCTGGCTTTGGCCTGCAGCACCTCACCAGAGGCAAAGGCCATTTATAGGTTTCACCGATGCAGTGCTTGCGCTGTATCTGCGAGACATGCTGTAGTCAGGATAATGGCTTTAAAAGCTCGGCCCATTTTCAAGGGCTGCTCCTGTTACATGTGTTGTTACTCGGATCTTGTGAGCACTCTTTCTTTCTTCAAGTCGGAGCACAAGAGACCAGTGCTTGTGTTTTACAGAGCTCTGTTGTAAACAGGGCTGTAAATCTTGCTCTTATCTCCCTCCTGCTTTTGAAACGCACGGCCTGGCATCGCAGTCTCTGCCTTCCGATGGCTGCTGCCACCTCTGTCTTAGAGCTCAATAAGAATTTGCAATGCAAATAGGTCTAGCAGTTGCGAGAGTTTGAGCTATTGGCATTGCAAATTACAGTGCATTTTAGTTATGTGTTTTGAAAACCTGCCAGTGGTGCGTAAACATGCACTTTGTACTTATAGTTGTTGCTCACGAAAAACGAGGCTGGCAGTAAAGGCGCCTCTTTTACTTCCAGCCTTGCTCCTCCTAAGCAAGGACTATAAGTACAAAGTGCGTGTTTACACACCGCTTGCAGGTATTCACACGACACAAATAAAAGGCATTGTCATTTCCAATGCCCGTAGATTTAACTCTCAAAAATGCGAGACCTATTGCATTGCAAATGCTTATTTGTAAAGCGCTATCCATAGACATTCAGACTCTTGTGAATTTGAATCTGCTTTGTACACACGTAACGTTCTTTGCAGAAGGCACTTTATCCCTCCAAATTATGTTTCTAAACGTGCACTTATTTTGCCAACACTCAGTAAGCCTCAGCCAATACAATATATACATTCATGTTGCAGGCAGGGCATTTGCAGACAGCGAATCCTTCAGGACCTCTTGACAGCTTCAGATCAATACATGCAGGGCGACTTTGCCAAAGTTATTTAATGACTGACTAGCTCATCGTCTGGTCCCAGTACGGCCCGTCTCAGAGACAGCTAAAAAGGTTTGTCCTTACATCGAACTTGTGACCACTAGCTCAGCCCTCAGTCCCACCTCTGTGGCTCCTGAGCCAATCTAGATGCTGCTCCTTTGCTGTTTATGTTAGGAAACAGCACGAGAGCAGTGTGAGATTGGCTCAGTCAAAGGAGACTTGGGGGCTGTGGCCGCAATCCCCCCGGGGTCCCTACATTGTGATTCAAGTTCACATGTCGGGCTGGTCAGAGCAAGGCACCCTTTAAACCCTACATGTGCACTTCACCCCTAGGAGGCCAAACAGCTGGTCTGTCAATCACTTGAGCTCCCAGTCCACAAAACCCCAAGTCCACCTCCCCCACTCTCCTAAAAAAGGCAAATTTTGCCCTGGCCATATCTGCACTGCAGCAAAAAAAATGGAAAACAATAAAGTTAGTAAACATTTAATATGGGGCAAACAAACGGGCGCGATGCCCCCATGCTGCACTAAAGAAGGTGATGCTGCTCTTAGACTTGAATTATGTAAACATGCTATGGAATTGTTTTGACTTAACTTATTGGCCATTGGACATCTACTCGCCCTGTAAGTGCTGAAAGTCACAGGACGAGGATGCTTCAGATGTGGGCTCTTGCACCTGGCTCTATAAACCTGATATACAAAGTACTTTTGTGTTGGACAACTTACTTCTTCCCGCTTGGCGACGAATCAGACTGGAGCCCAACACCGTGCCTCTTGAGATTTTGGCAATTTTATTTGAGTCAGCTCTGCCATGATCGGTTTGACAGCTGTGGTTTGCTCTGACCACTCGGATCGCTGTGGGAGAACAGCTGTGCCGTGAAAAGCACAGGGTTGCCTCTATTTTATTTGACTGGTACCAGGGGTATTTGGAGGCATCTCCCTGTGAGGCTCATATTTCACAATAACACAAGAACGGCTTGTTAGCTGTAGAGATCCATCACTCTGTGAAGTGGTGTACATAGCAAAAGGTGTTGAACGTGCTATTGTTTCAAGCAAATGCATTCCTACATGCCACGCACTTGGAAATAGGTGCATTAAATGTCGCAAGATAGCATATTTTCAAAGTGTGTGCAGAGGAAAGAATGGGATTCAAGAGAGCAATATACATATTGATGAGGATTATGCACAAGATTGTGTGTACAATCTTAACAAGATGGTACTCACTGTTGAAGTGGATTCACATGTGACTAAAAAAGTTAAAGGCCCATTTAGCATGAAGGTGGATTCTGATGCACCCATTACCATTATTTTGGATGTTTTATATACACAGCATGGGGAGCATTGTAATCGGTCGTTCAGACTCACAGGACCCGATTCGTATGGAAATGATTCCGAGACTTATTCGTTCGGAACAGTTTCTGAACACCATCATAATTGGCCCCTGAGTATGAGAGATAACTTTAAGAAATTGCTAGACAAATTAGTGGAAGAAGGCGTCATTATCTCCACAGGATCTTTAGAGTGGGTTAGCTCTATTGTTATAGTACGAAACAAGACAGGGAATAGTCATTTGTGTGCTGATTTAAGCACTCAATACAAATGTAGTCATTGACTGCTATCCCCTCTACAAAATACAAGACCTCCTATCCAACAGTGGAACTGCAAACAGTTTCAGTCTTTTAGAACTGAGATATGCCTACCACCAGATTCCTTTAGCCCCAGAATCAGGTGATCTTCTAACTTTGTGACATCGCTTGGGGCTTATATATTTCTGAGATTACTGTTTGGTCTGGTCTCAGCAGCAAACATATTCCATAAAGATTATGGATAACATTTTGGCAGGAATTGGTGGTGTACAAGTGTATCAGGATGATATTTTGATATTTTCTGAGTAGATAAGTAAACACAAAACAAACTTGAAGAGGTTTTGAATATGTTTAAAGATGTTGGAAACATGCCTAAAAGTGATGAAGGTCAAATCATTTAAGTGGAATACCATTACCAACAAAGCCTCTGAAAAAGTCAAGCTGTTGATTGTTAGAGCACCTTCTTTTTTGCCCTATTTATATGTGTTCTTTCACGGTAGACACCAACCAGTACGGCTTTGGTTCCGTTTTATCTCAATGGGAGTCTGATAAAGAAAATACCATTGTGGGAGAAGTTGGCCTGGTATTTGATGTCCACTAATGTAAATGGGCACCTTGCCCCAGTCCAGACAACCCTTTGGGCGGGATGGAGAATGTACTAACAATTTCAGAGTTAGGAAAGGTGTTAGGCAAGGTTGCGTCCTTGCCCCCTTTTTATTCACTATGTACATAAACAATTTAGAGACCACCCTGGTAAAGGAGTGCAGGGATTTACCATTAGCTCCAACCCATCGTATCCCTGCACTCCTTTATGCAGATGATGCGGCCCTCATGTTACGTACGCCTCTTGGCCTTCAAAGGATAGTTACCGGTTTTACTAACTTTATGTCCAAACTAGGCCTTACCATCAACTGCTCAAAAACTTTCACTATGAATTGTGGTAATGGACATAAAAAAATGAGTAGCACCATTTTTATCCTCGATAAGGCAATAGAGCATACTAAATCATTTTCTTATCTAGGGCTTTTATTCGATCATTCAGGATCCTGGAACTGTGCAGTCAAATCCAGAAGGCTCCTTTTATTAAGTCTTTGAAGATGCTGCCATGTAACGGCTGGCGGGGACTTGCTTTGGGGGCCTGTTGCGGGCCCCAAAGTGGATGCACTTGGGGGTACCACCCTACATGTCCATGCACAAGAGGGCAGGCACCGCGCGTTGTGCATGGAAATGCACAACATGGCATTCTACCATTGCGGCGAGTGCTGCAGCCAGCAGCACCCGCTGCATAATAAAATGTCAGATGCGACTGCCGTGGTGGCGGTCGCATCATGATCAGGGGTGCGGGACTGCTGCATGGCAGGTGGGCATTCTCGTTCCTGCTAGAATGGCCATCCTAATAGACCCCTTAGTCTTGAAGGAGTGTAAAGCAGCCTGTTTTACCAGAATGCAATCTTATAGTATAGATAAAATGAAAAGGGGGGCCCTTGAACCCCCGCAAGCATGGCGGTGCGGCGATCCCCACTCCCCTTGCCTCCCGGTGGTGTGGGGGCGTGATCTCCCGGCGTCCAATTATTACGCGGGAGGTGTGCCCCACACCACCGGGTCGGCCGGCGCCCAATCCCTGACCCGGAAGGCGTGGTGCAGTCTTCAGGGTCAGAGGGGCGGGAGGCGAGGGGCGGGGGGAGGGGGCGGCCCGCCCTTTCCCCGCGTCCCCGGGAATAAAGGAGGGGGGAGCGCTCAGTTGGCCCTTCTTGTCACCTGACGCTCCCCCACACTGGTCGTGCCCACGCTCAGGGTCTCCTAATTTTCTGTTCTTATCTTTCAGGTCCAGGATTGCTTCTGGAGTATGTGGTAGCGCGACATTAGAAGCAGACAGACGGATCGTGGATCGTACGTGCCGGAGCGTTCACCTGGTATATCGGTGTACAGTGGATGTGTGGAGTACGGGACGTAGAACACGCAGTACGTCGATGGTAAGAGGAGAGCGGGGGGCTCGCATTTCATTGGTTCGTGTGGCCGCCGGGTGGGTCTACGTTAGAGTTTGGCCACCCCTAACAATCGGAATAGCCGGTGTGTTGCGGTCACAGTTGCGTGGTGCTTACAGCCCCCTGCGTATCCTCTGTCTGGGGAAGGTACAGGGTGCACGGGTTGCGAATCCGAGCAGTAAGCGAGTCGGTCAGTAGACAGAATGTCGGGGGCTAAGGGTGCTTAGGGGACAAAAATGGAGATGATTTTGCAGGCCATGATGCGTAAAATGAATGCCATGGATTAGAGATTGGACAAGGATGATATCGAAGGCCCCCGCGGTAGACCCAAGCGGCAGATCGCTGCGCCTTTGCCTGATGGGGATTCCGACTCCTCGCCTAAAAGGAGCAAGACCAAGAGATCGAGGCGCAGTACACCCGCTCCTGTGGCTGTTCCCACTACCCCCGAGTCGGTAGTCCCGGCTCCCGTGGCACCGGCTCCTGCCTTGCCATCAGGGGCCCCTCCTGTCGGGCCAGCTCCGCCTGCCCCTGTTTGCCCACTTCTGTTGCCTCCCGTGCCTGCACCCACAGGGCCCCCCCGCCGGTGGTGCCAGCAGCAGTGCCGGTTTCTGAAGCTCCGATCCCACCTGAGCTAACTGCGCAGATAGCGGCTTTACTTCCTTGGTTGCAGAAGGGGGGTATGATGCCCTCAACGCTAGACCATACCGCTGAGGCGGCCAAGATGGTGGAAAAGATTAGGGCGGCAACAGTTGCGAGTGGGGCTGCGGGCTCCGTTTCTCCTTCTTCTGCAGGTATGGATGCCGCTCGACCGATTGGAAGCGACGCAGGACCGGCCCCAGTGTCCGGTAATGGTAAGGAGATAGCCCTGCCTCTCTTAGGGGACGGCACGATCCCGTCTAGGAGCGAAGATTTAGCGCAACATGTTTCTCGGGTGGTAAAAGAAATGATTTGCGTGGGAAAGTATATTTATATTTTCTCTCTGTTATTGGACAATAGGGAAATGGAGAATGCCAAAATCCTTAAAGAATGGATGTACCCTAATGAATGGAGAGTACAGTGTGCAAAGTTTAGGGTGGAGGAAACTCTGGTTAATTGGATCAGGGCCTTCTCCATCCTTACGGCTATCACTGTTGAACGCCCTCCTAATGTACTGGCGACAATGGCTTGCTACCAGAGCAGGATTGTAGGGTGGAGCGAGCAGTACCCTGGGGAGGCATGGAAGGAATATGATGTAAATTTCAGGAAATCTAAGGAATTTGACTTGGCACAACCCTCTACTCTGGTCTGATGTCCTCACGCCACTTTTTTCTTCAATAATAGCTTCTTCCACCATCCCAGACTCTTGGAGGGGCAGCATTTTAAATCCAATATCCAAGTCGGGTCCCCGCTCCGACCCCTCCAACTACCGTTTAATAGCCCTAATTGATGTGGAGGCCGAAATGTATGCATCAAACTTGCTGGCTGACCTGGAGGATTGGGTCGGAAGCAGTCACCTCATCCCCTATACCCAAACAGGATTCAGGGCAGGGATGGGTACACTCACGAACATCTCCGCGGTTACCCTGCTAGCCAACCAAGCTCTTGCAAAGTCCAGGCCTTTGTACGCTTGCTTCATAGACCTGAAAGCAGCTTTCGACAAAGTTCCAAGAGCCAAGCTATGGGTAAAAATGCACAACTGGGATGTCCCAACCAAACTCCTGGATGCCATAATCAACTTGTATTCCCAGACGTGGGTTCAGGTCAGGAAAGGCGACAGGCACAGCATCACCAAAAAGATTCAAACCCTTAACGGGCTAAAACAAGGGTGTGTGCTGGCACCCTGCCTGTTCAACATCTATATCGCCGACCTAGATAACCAACTACGGTCAATCCCATCAGACCCCCCAAAACTGGGTAACGTCCCTATACCCAGTCTTCAATACGCAGACGACATTGTGCTCCTCGCTCTAACACCAGTAGGCCTGCAGAGACTCATCACCAAATTAGGAGCTTATACCACCAATGCCCAATTAACCATCAACCATCAAAAAACAAAAGTGATGTGTTTCGCCAAAAGAGTTAATTCTAAGGCTCACCGCAAATTTACCTGGCACCTGGACGGGCAACCCCTGTCCCCAGTAGACTCCTACAAATATCTAGGTTTCACTATTGACCGTAGCCTCAACTTCAATTTACAACTGGGGCAAGGCCGTATCAGAGCTAAACAACTGCAGTTCGCCTTCAGTGTCCTAAAGAAAAAACTTACGGGGTGCTCTACAGGCCATTTGCTCAAAGCCATTTCAGCAAAATTTTTACCCTCAATTTCATACGGCTCGGAAATTCTAAACACGAAAGACGTCATCTCCTTAAACTCAGCACAATCAACTCTCTTCAAGGCCCTGTTCTCAATCCCCCAACACATTTCACCATCCCAAATTCGTCTTGAGTATGGCCTGAGAAACCAGATCCCCGACAGACAAGGGGCATTAGCAAAATACTACTGGAGAATGAGGGACGCAGACGATAGCACCTTAGCACACTACTGCTGGAAGGAGATTGAAACCCAATCCAGGCTAAGTAATTCAACGTTCAGCATTCTGAAAGACTCTCTCGCGGCACTGCAAGTCGAGGAGGCCTGGCTTACCCTCCCTACTTACTCCAGTTTCAAAATCGTAGTGAACAACGCAATTAAAAGGACCTCCCTATTAATGGACAAAACAACTGTTTCAAAAAAAAAAAACATGCCTGGACCGTGATTCAAGGCTATCAGCGGCTGAAACCTCAATCATATTTACTTGATCATTTCTCCCAGGAGAGAAAACAGTACTTAACGTTACTGCGGCTGGGGTCATTTTCATCAAAAGATCTGACACCAAAATGGAAACACCTCTGGCAATCTAAGGAATGTCGCTTATGCGGAGGTCAGGAAGAGTCCCTTCTACACCTGCTATGCATATGCCCCTCCCTGGCAGCTACCCGAAGAACGGTCCTTCGGGAAGCCTTAAGGAAGGAAGAAATACGGACATGTAGAGCAGCTGTCATCCAATGCCTTGGAGGGTCATCAATCCAACTGTCCTGTAGGGCAATAACATTTATCAAAATGGCAGCAAGAGAGCTGAATAAAAAGGAAACCATTCACTAATTTAATTAGTTCCAGCATACCCATCAATGGCACAGTCTTAATGTTTTAAATTCCACTGTTTTATAATTTAAAATGTATTTTTTATTTAAGGTGGTTCCCCACCCTTTTATGATTTTTTTTAATTGAAATCAAATAAAAGTATTTCTGACTGACTGACTGACTTGTCATTGACATGGGACAAGGTTGACTTACTGTCGTGGCATAAGCAGTTCTCAGGAAACATGGCCCCTGCCCAGCCTACTAGTGTAGCCAGTGTGTTCCCCGCTAAGCCACAACAGCCCTTTCGTGCAGCACAGGGGAGTGAGTTCCCGGGGAAGAATAGGGGGGGCGGCGGGGAAAGGAAGGGTGTGTGTTGGGACTTTAATAAGCGCTCCTGTACGAGGCCGGCCGGCACATGTAGATTCAGACATGCCTGCGCAATCTGCGGTCACACTTCGCATCCTGAGACAACATGCAGATTGAGAAGTGGTAATCAGAGTCAGAGAGGGGGGAAGAAACCAGAATAACGTAGCAAGCACAGTTGGTCCCTCCCCCATTAATGTCCTGGCAATGATCCCATGGTTGAGCAGATACCCAGACCACGCTGTGGCTGCCCTACTACAGGAGGGTTTCTCCCAAGGTTTCCGGATCCCGGCGGGGGGATACACAGGCAGCGCTCATTGTAGGAATCAGTTATCAGTACAGCAGAATCCTGCAGTAGTTATTGCTAAGATTCAAAAGGAGCTGTCCATGGGCAGGATAGCTGGGCCATTCTTGGAGGTGCCAGTGCCCGACTTTGTGTGTTCACCATTGGGTGTAGTCCCCAAGAAGGAGAAGGGTGAGTTTAGACTGATTCACAACTTATCGGCACCAAGAGGGGCGTCCTTGAATGATGCGATAGACGAGGGTATTTGTACTGTGAAGTACGCTTGGTTTGACCAAGAAGTGGAGCTATTGCGGGGATTGGGGTGGGGCACTCTCATGGCTAAATCGGACATTGAATCTGCCTTTCGTCTGTTGCCGGTGCACCCTTTGGACCACCACCTCCTTGGTTTCGCCTTTGACAGCAAATTTTACATGGACAAATGCATGCCTATGGGTTGTTCGATTTCATGTGCATACTTTGAGACTTTTAGCTCCTTTTTAGAGTGGGTCATGAGAGAGTCCACGGGCCACGAACAGATCATGCATTATTTGGACGACTTCCTTTTCCTGGGAGCGGCGGGGACTCGTGAGTGTGCCTGGGCATTGCAGGAATTTTGTGTGCTCATGCGGGCTTTCGGGGTTCCGCTAGTGCCTGGGAAGACGGTTGGCCCTTCCACCTGTTTGGAATTTTTGGGTATCGAAATTGATTCATTGGAAGGGTGCTTCAGGTTACCCAAAGACAAAGTGTTTAAGTTCAAGGCGGCCCTGCGCCAGTGCCTGCTCAAGGACCAGGTTACCTTGCAGCAGCTACAGGAGACGGTGGGTCAATTGAACTTTGCATTGCGAGTCATCCCAATGGCACGCCCCTTCTCTCGGTCGATTGCCAAAGCCATGAAGGGTTTGAGAGAGAAACATCGCCGCACCGAGGTTCGCCAGGATATGCGGATATGGACGGCATTCCTGGAGGACTTCAATGGCAGGATAGTGTGGCCTGGTCCCCCCACGACATCAGCAGATTTGGGTTTATGGGCAGAAGCTGCTGGTAGCGTGGGCTTTGGCGCCATCCTGGGGACCAAGTGGGTCGCCCAGAGATGGCCTGAAGAATGGGGGTCGTGGGGGTTGACGACCAACATCGGATTCCTGGAATTATTCACTATATGGGTAGCACTGATGGTCTGGCCGGAGCACCTTAGCAATCAGTCGGTGGTGTTCTGGTCGGATAACATGAGCGTGGTAGAATGTATTAACCAACAAGCGGCAAGGTGTCCTTTCATCCTGTGCTTGGTAAAGGAGATTGTGCTACAATGTTTGAAATGTAATGTGATTTTCAGAGCCAAACATGTGGCAGGCATTCTCAATAATGCAGCTGACGCCCTTTCTCGCTTTAAAATGCAGGTATTCAGGGAGCAGCTTCCAGCAGCAGACCCATCGCCAGCACCTTTTCCGGTTGCTCTCTGGCGGATTGGTGCCCCAGACTACCGTACCTCGTGGCATCTAGCTTAGCTCCCAGGACCAAGACGGCATATGAAGGGGCGTTCTTGTCTTACCGTACTTTCTTAGGGCATAATTGGGAGGCTAGCTGGGCACAGGAGGACAGTTTTGTATCATACTTAGAATTGATGCACAAGGAAGGGCGCTCGGTGGCAGCTGCAAACAGGCACAGGGCGGCAGTTTCCTTCTTCGCACAAGCCAAGGGCTGAGGGACCCTACAACACGTTTGTAGTGCGCAAGGCATTGAGGGGTTGGCGTCGCATACAGGGACACTCGACAGATTCGAGAAACCCGATTGGGCTGCTAAGGCTCACAGCCCTGTTGTTAGCACTCCAGGGCGTCTGTAGCTCAACATGGGAGGCGCTGCTTTTCAAAGCGGCGTTTACACTAGCGTTCTATGGAGCTCTAAGGATAGGCGAGCTGGTAGCAGCGTCAAAGGGTGACAAACGGGGCGGCCTTCAAGTGGCCTGTGTGGTGATCCAGGATGATACAATGTGGGTGACAATTCAGAGATCGAAAACCGACCAGGAGGGGCGGGGGATACCATAGTGCTTCACCGGGCTCGGACCAACCCTTGTTGCCCAGTCTCGCATGTAGAGGCTTTCAGAAGGCAGCGGGAAGGTACGCTGGGGGGGGGCACTATTGTGTCACATGGATGGTACACCATTGACCAGGTATCAGTTTAGGAGAGTCCTGGAGCTGGCGGTCGCAAAAGCGGGCCTGGATCCCAGGGAATTTGGCACCCATTCAGAATTGGGGCAGCAACTGAGGCCTCGCGCTGTGTTTTATTTATTTAAATAGCCTCGCGCTGTGTTTTATTTATTTAAATAGCCTCGCGCTGTGTTTCATGTATGTAATTTACCTAGCGCAGTGATTTTGTTATTACTTGTGCATCAGGCTGGGAACTGGTTTGTGCCCCCGGTGCCCTGGTGCATCTGCTGCCCCTGCCTTACTCTCCCTTTGACCCTCCATCTTGTTGTGTGTTCCCTGGCCCGCCCCTCCTCCCTGCTACCGCCTCCCAGCTGCTGCCCCTCCCACGCTCCGCCCCATCCTCTCTCCATTTATGGCAGATGTCCGCACGCGCAGCGTCCACGCGCTACGGCCACGCCGAAGGTGCGCCAAAGGTAAGCCCGTCTACGCCCGTCCGCGCCTGGACCGCGCCCAGCGCCAGACCCCCTGGTCCTCGTGAAGTCCACCCCTCCAGCATTACTTACGATGCCACCACCCTCCTAGCCCTCAACCCCGGCCGATCCCTCACCTCCGTCCAAGCTGCTCCTGGCCACACCCATGGACCCTTTTCCTGCAACTCCTGCAAGTTTGACGCCACCAAGAACTACTCCTCATCTACGAACACACAACAGATATCCGACCCCAACCAACTACAATGCATCCTGCTCAACACCCGATCGATCCACAGGCACGCCATTGACCTCTGGAATCTACTCGACACCATCTCTCCGGACGTCGCCTTCCTAACAGAAACATGGATGAACGCCACTTCTGCCCCAGACATCACCATTGCCATCCCGAAAGGCTATAAGATCATTCGCAAGGACCGCACCGGCCACACAGGAGGAGGCATCGCTATCGTCCACAAGAAATCCATCCGCATCTCAACCAGCTCAGACATCAATCTCGCCAACTCTGAACACCTTCACTTCCAGATCCACATCAACCCCAAGACCACACTCAGAGGCACCCTCCTTTACAGGCCACCAGGACCCAGCGCACAATTTAGTGAAGACATCACGGACTTCATCACTCCACACGCGCTCCCCTCCGAGGACTACATCCTTTTGGGAGACCTCAACTTTCACCTTGAAAAGAACAACGACCGCAACACCTCCACCCTTTTGGACAACCTCGCAAACCTCGGACTTAAACAACTTGTCACTACCCCCACCCACATTGCAGGTCACACACTCAACCCTATCTTCACCTCCAGCAAACATGTTTCCTTCAGCCACACCACAGCTCTCCTTTGGACTGACCACAGCTGCGTTCACTTCACCTACAACAAGCCCACATCCAACAACCACCCCCAACCCACTCTGCAAAGAAACTGGAACAAAATCACCATCAACCAGATCTCCTCATCGCTTCTTCAAAAGCCCCCCGCCCATTCCTCAAACGCAGACCAAGCAGCCACCAACCTCACCCAATGGTTATCCAACAGCGCCGACATCCTAGCACCACTGAAAAAACGACAAATCAAACTAGGCAGCAAGAAGGCCTCCTGGTTCAACGATGACCTTAAGAAATCCAAGAAACTCTGTCGCTCCCTCGAAAAGGCCTGGAAAAAAGACCCAACCACCAGCACCAAGGACGCCTTCAAAAACGCCACCCGCATACACCACCAACTAATCCGAAATGCCAAGAAAGCAGCCTTCAAGGACCGTCTAGATAATAACGCCCACAACAGCAAGGAATTATTCAACATCGTCAAGGAATTTACCAACCCCTCAGCCAACTCCAACGACATCACCCCCTCCCAAGCCCTCTGCGACTCCTTAGCCTCATTCTTCCACAACAAAATCGCAGACATCCACAACAGCTTCGACAACCAACCCGGAGACCAACCCTCCCAATCCCCTGCAGGAACCCCACCCCCCCTGAACATCCTCAATGACTGGAAGCCAATCTCCACTGAGGACACCATCCGTCTGATGAACTCTATCCACTCAGGATCCCCCACTGACCCTTGCCCCCACCACATCTTTAACAAAGCAGACTCCATTATTGCACCGCACCTCCGAGACGTCATCAACTGCTCCCTCAACTCCGCAACCTTCCCGGAAAGCTGGAAACATGCCGAACTCAGCGCCCTCCTGAAGAAACCCACAGCTGACCCCACCGAACTCAAAAACTATCGCCCTATCTCACTCCTTCCATTCCCAGCCAAATTCATCGAGAAAGCTGTCAACAACCAGCTCGCCGCATTCCTCGAAACCAACAAATCCCTCGACTCCTCACAGTCCGGCTTCCGAGCCAAGCACAGCACCGAAACCGCCCTCATCGCAGCAACAGACGACATTCGAACTCTACTGGACAATGGAGACACAGTCGCCCTCATCCTCCTCGACCTCTCCGCAGCCTTCGACACAGTCTGCCATAGCACCCTTCTACAGCGCCTCAAAAACATCGGAATCCAAGGAAAAGCACTGGAATGAATCACTTCGTTCCTCTCCGGAAGAACGCAGAGAGTCCGCCTTCCACCATTCAAGTCAGAGGCCACTGAAGTCATCTGCGGCGTACCTCAAGGGTCCTCACTCAGTCCCACCCTCTTCAACGTCTACATGAGCCCCCTCGCGGCCATCGCACGCCAACATAACCTCAACATCATCTCCTACGCCGACGACACTCAACTGATCCTATCACTCACCAGAGACCCTAACACGGCCAAAACCAACCTACACGAAGGAATGAAAGAAGTAGCCGAATGGATGAAGCACAGCCGTCTGAAACTGAACTCAGACAAAACAGAAGTCCTCATCTTAGGTTCCTCCCCCTCCGCCTGGGACGACTCTTGGTGGCCAGAGGCCCTTGGAAAAGCACCCATCCCGACGGACCACGCACGGAACCTGGGCGTCATCCTGGATTCCTCACTCTCGATGAACAGACAAGTCAACGCCGTTTCTTCATCCTGCTTCAACATTCTTCGCATGCTCAAAAAAACATTTCGCTGGATCCCTACCGAAACTAGAAAAACAGTCACCCACGCTCTGGTCACGAGCCGACTGGACTACGGAAACACCCTCTACGCCGGCACCACCGCAAAACTCCAGAAAAAACTACAACGCATCCAGAACGCCTCAGCCAGGCTCATATCAGACATCCCGCGTAAAGAACACATCTCTGATCACCTGAAAAACCTCCACTGGCTCCCCGTCAATAAGAGGATCACTTTCCGACTCCTAACCCACGCACACAAAGCACTCTACGAAATCGGACCCGAATGCCTCAACACACGACTATCCTTCTACACCCCCTCCCGCCAGCTACGATCCTCCAACCAAGCCCTTGCCACTGTACCCCGCATCAACAAAACCACCATGGGAGGTAGATCCTTCTCCTACCTAGCAGCTAAAACTTGGAACTCACTTCCCACTGACCTTCGCCTTACTCAAAACCACCTAGCATTCAGAAAACAACTCAAAACGTGGATATTCGACAAGTAACTCCCCACCCTTCTTCAAGCGCCTTGAGACCCTCTGGGTATGTAGCGCGCTATACAAATCTTTTGACTTGACTTGACTTGACTAGTTGTGAGGGGACTCCCAGTCGAAAAGGTTAAAAGGATGGGAGATGGTTGTCTGAGTGTTACAAACGTTATGTACGTATTGACATGTTGTGACATGACCAGATGACTCACGCTTGGTATCTTTTGGTTTTGCAGTTTCTCAAACCTGTCACGCGGGGGAGGAACTCGCCGAATGTTGGCAAGAAACGTAAGCTTCGAAACACAAGCAACAAGAAGTTCAACGGACATTGGATACTTGGATTGTGGGCCACTCTTATGTTCGGCTGAGGAGAGAAGGGCTGAGGAAAAGGGGTTCTCCGTTTCCTTCTTCGGGAGGGGAGACTAAGGCATTAGGCAGTTCAAGGACTACTTTCTGGAACTATTGTCTCAGCAACCCGCTCCCCCATCAGTGGTGATACTTCACTTGGGGGAGAATGATTTGACCAAACTAGGGAGGCGCATCCTGATAGAAGAAATCATCTCCACTGCGGTGTGGGTGTCCAGAACATGCGCGGGTTGCACGGTAGTTTGGTCGCAACTTATTTCTCATTGGCAGTGGCGAGAGGGGGACTCGTCAAGGCATTGAATCACTTGGTAAAGAGGATCAACACACAGTTGGACAAATTTTTTCGAACCCCCCGGTTGCAGACGATTCCTCACGGGTGTATTTGGGGGGAGCATTTCTACCTGCGGGATGGGGTGCACTTGACTGAGGCTGGGAATGTCCTGTGGTCGAACAACATATTAGCATGGCTAGAGGGATTTGCAAGGTGAACATGACCTTTCTTAGGAGTAGGAAGGGGGGAGGCCAGATCGTCGGGTAACAATGCTGGTAAGGTCATGACCGGTGAGCAGCTATTTTAAGGTCTGAGGGGGCGGCATCATCGTTTGGAGGTGTCCGCCCAGGGGAAGGAGGGGTCACTGGCTCCTCCTAGAACTTCAGGGGCAGCTAGTGACGCTAGTTAGGGCACTCCTTCAGTGGTTAAATGGAGTTCACGGGGTGGACCGAGTAATTAACGGGCTCGGCTGCATGGGTGGACCGAGTAATTAACGGGCTCGGCTGCATGGGTGGACCGATTAATTAACGGGCTCGGCTGCACGGGTGGACCGGGTACTTAACGGGCCCAGCTGCGCATGTTCACCTGCGGTAAGGGCGCAGCTTGTAAGACCTGACACCAGTTAGCGACCTTGCCATATGGCCATAAATGTTAGTATGCAAACATTTTCAGATGAGGATGTTAGATTCGGTTAGGAAACAAGCTGTATTAGAATCTTGTTAAGGTTAGCCGATCACACTTGTCGATATGAATGTATCTTAATGTTCCTGAATATTTTTGCATAAAATCTGTATATTTTGTTTAACAGATTTTATTATTTTGTATCTTAATAAATACGGCCGGGGGGTCTTGCGATCCCCCGCCTTCCAAAGACAAATCATGTTCCGTGTCAATGTGTTCTGGGTTGATGTAGGTATACAGGGAGAGGGGCGGTAGCCGTCACTGGCCATGTGAAAAAAACCACACAAAGTATTTATAAAAATATGTATTTATTATATAACACTATCTAGTATATTACAGTATCTCCCACATGGAGATAGACACAAAGCACACCACCCGTGCATACCGTGGGACCCAAGTTACCTATCCCAGGGAAGCCGTTTGAATAGGTGTGAAGTGACGTCGGAAACTGTTGTCGAACCCAATGGAGGATTTCAGGAAAGTGCCTCCGCTGTTAGAGGAGAAAGTGTCCGGAGGAATACAAACGTAGATTCTTGAAGAGGAGTACCTGAAAGCAGAGGAGACAGTGTCTGTGTCACTCAGGGTTGACCAGCAGACCTGGAAGACGGATGCCCTCCGATGTCAGGGGGCTTTCAGGTAAGATGACTCTGCAGCTGCATGGACCAAGCGACACTGAGGACAATCAGGACCCGGATACGAGCTGTCCCACGAAGGATGTCTAGTGCTGAAGGATCGTGTCCGGCGGGAGCACCAACAAGCCATGGCAGATGCAACCCACGCAGGAAGTCAAGAAGGTGCTTGGTTGGGACCAGCAAGGTCCAGGAAACTCATCACAAGCAATGGAGTGCGGGCATGCCCCCAGAAATAAGGGGAGCCCAAGGAAAACAAAGGTGACCCTCAAATGGACCCATAGGCTGGAAGCACAGAAGTCACGAAAGGCCCTCAGACTGCACCCCATAAGATGCAGGCCACTATGCACACAATGCGATGTGGCAGAAGATTCTGGTTACTGGTGGTGCTCAAGGTTGGGGCTACTTGGAGCCCAAAGATCTTCTTGCAAAGATGTCAGTAAGCCTCTGCAAGTGCAAAGGGGACGTGGTACTCAGGGGTTCAGTCGTTGCAACCCCCACGAGTACTACTGGCCTCAAACTTGATGAGAGGGCAGAGCAGGCCTCTGGAACTTAGGAAAACTACCACTTGTGTTTCAGAACCCACGGAGTCCAGAGGAGCTCAGCATCTGCAGACCGGTCGACTTAGCTACGTTGCCTGCGAATGCAGGGGAGTGACCCCTTCACTCCAAGGGAGATTACTTCGGTAGTCCTTGATGTTCCACAGACCTTGGAAGGTTCCAGTAGAGTGCAAAGGCACAGACGATGCAGCAGACTGCAAGGAAGTCCAGCGTGTCCAGAAATAGAAGTGCAGTGGTTTCAGTTCTGAATCTTATCCCACGACAAATCTAGGGGTCTACACCCAGGTAAGCCCTTGATTACCCTAAGGAGAGGGTTGGGAGGATTCAGGAAACTCACCCAGGGTTTAAACTGGACTATGCACAGGGACACCAAATGTGCCCCTCATGCAGACTTTCCGGAACTGGTAAGCACAACCACCCGGCCCATATACACTAAATCCTGTCTGGGAGGTGGTCACATCTCCCTGTGACAGGATGCCTATTGTTCTACCTTCCCCTGCTTGAGCTTGGCTCAGCAGCAGGTGGGCAGACATTTTGTGCTGTCCGGGACCAGAAGGCTGGTACTGGGAACACTGGGACCCTAACGAAGGGCTCTTCCATTGCTTGGAATCATACCTCCCACACCTTTTACGTTATGGGAGTATGATTACAACGTGTTTGATACTAAACATGATAGGATTAGTTGCAGCCGTTTTTGAGATTGTCATTGTGCGATTATGCAGTG
This sequence comes from Lissotriton vulgaris, assembly GCF_964263255.1. Classification (NCBI taxonomy): domain Eukaryota; kingdom Metazoa; phylum Chordata; class Amphibia; order Caudata; family Salamandridae; genus Lissotriton; species Lissotriton vulgaris. Next base: position 435,789,577 of record NC_141685.1, on the reverse strand, counting down.
GCCCTCTATATAGTATATGGCTGCTTCACTGACAACCCGGGAGAATGGACTCCGTAGCATTATACATGCTGCAGCCCATGGGAGGCCTCTGCGGTACCGATGCCGTGGGTACATAGGCACCATATACTAGGAACAGACAAGGGTACCCCAGTGTCCAATCTGGGATGTACCGAAGTACTGAACACAACAATTTAGGTAGAAAGCTGATAAACTGGGGTCCGGATTACCAGGATCCCAGTCAGACTAGTCAAAAACAGCATCACATCAAGCAAAAAGTGGGGGTAAGCATAAGTAGCAGATCCTGCTTTCCTACACATTGCTTTTGCATCAAAGAGTTTGAAGCTCACTATAGCACAATAGAAAGGGAGGTTCTTGCCTGTTCTGGGTCGTAGAAAAATGTAAGATATTTTTATGGGGGACCAGCTTTAAGATCTTTACCTATCACAACCCCCTTTTAGATCTAATCAATGGTAATTAACTGTGAAGGCCTCTCAAGGTAAGTGAGACTTTTGTCACACTTTCAAGAACTTAACTTGATCATTAACTAAATTTCTGGGGGACGAAATACTAGCGCAGATTGTCTCTTAAGGATGGTCATACAAACTCACTCGCAGGATGAAGATTCAGATGACTTAGACTTTGTAGTAGCCACAATGGGAGATATGATAGAATCATTTAGAGCTGTGCAGTATAAAGACTGGTTTTTTGCCATTTAGAAAGATGAGGTACTGATTGCAGCTATTGAGTGATTAAGAAAGGGTTCCTCTTAGACTTCTTATTATACAAACATGTTATGGAATTTTTATTGTGCAAACCTGTTATGCAATTGTTTGTACTTAACTTAATGGTCTGTGGTCACCTCCTCGCCCTGTGAATTCCAAACGCTTCTGTCTAGCAGTTGCTGCTTGAAGCCACAGGATCAGGATGCTTCGGATGTGGGCTCCTGCATCTACCCTCACAGATGACTCTACCATTGCCAGGACCAACTACCACAGGTGCCTGACAAGAGTTGCCAACTGGATGAAGAACAATTGCCTTAATCTGACCATCGACTAGATGGAAGTACTAATCCTTGACAACAACAGGAACCCCTGGGACAACTCATGGTTGCCCTCGGACCTGAGACCCACACCCATGCTGCAAACCACACCAGTAACCTCAGAATAATCACTGAAAACAATCTCACAATTAAATCACAGATCTGCCCTGTCTCATTCATCTATGCATGTTACGGAAGATCTTCAAGTGGCTTCCCCTGCACATGAGATGCACAAAGACACATGCACTCATCACCAGCTCACTGGACTATGGCAATGCTATCTATGTCGGAATCGCTGCCTAGTTAGATATATGGTGTTAGGAGGCCTGGGCGATGGATGCCTTGTCAATTCCTTGACCAAATGGTATTCTCTATGCCTTCCCACCAATTCTTGTTCTTCGGAGGGCATTAATAATTCTAATAGCTCGCTTTTAGCAAGGGGAGCATTAGTTACTATCTCTGAAGCTCTTTCCAATTCAGCCTTCTCCATACAAATGTCCAGTCCTGTCCCAAAAACAGTTCCTACTGCTATGTCTAACCGCTTGGAAGTTAAAAAGGTGGAGCTGCAACCGGGAGGGGAGGTGTTTAACACTCCCAGCCACGGATGGCCCTTGCACTGGTTGCACAAGGTGCAACAGTCTTTTTCGATGCCCCCCATTTCCTCCTTCTCCATGAATTCCTTCACTTCCACTCACCAACAATGCACCTCATCTCTCTATAGCACCTTTCTGACAAACCTTTCATTTTTTTATAGCGCTACTCATAGTTTACTCACAATCAGTGCTGTGATCTGCATGGTACATGTTCTTTGTAGCAGGTACATTAACCCTCTGCACTTTGTGGGTGGCAGAAGCGTCAATGGCAGTGCATGGTGAGCGATGCGACTGTTTGAGAGTAGGGTAAGAGGAGTGACTGCAGCATGAGTGAGGTGACAATATGGTGTAGATGTAAGTGCAGAGTGGGATGAATGAATACATGGTTAGTGATGGGCTTGTTTGAGTGAGATTGCAGATTGAGCAGTGAGGGGGACAGGTCGGTGAAGTGTCACATATCTGCGGGTGAGTAGTGTGTTTGCGTGACTACAGGGTGAGGTACAGGTTGAACAGCGCAAGTGCATGTGAGTGCAGAGCGATCACTGTGATTGCAGCGTAAGTGGGTGAATGGTGTGAGTGCATGGGGATCCGTGGGAGTGCATTGTGATCGCTGTGATTGCAGTGTTAGCTTGAAAGCGAAGGCAAAAATGAGCAAGTTGTCTGAGTGCATGGTGCATTCCCAGACACTTGAAGTAACTCAGCATGTTTTTGCCATCTGCACAGAGCTTCAGGTATAAGTTAAACTATTGCTATTATGCAGGGCTTTAAGTGGAATGAAAAAACTGGGGATGGTAGGAAGCTGGGTTTTTGTTTGAGTAACCCCCCACTTTTTGCTAGATTTCTGATGCACTTTGATTTGATGTGCCCTTGGCCCCTGGAAATCAGATTCCCAGGGCATGTGTTCTTTCCCAAAACTGTACCTTTGGCACCTCTCTGGCCACATGTAAGTCCTTGGGTACCGAGGGCACTGTGACCTGGGAAGGCCTCTTAGGGCTGCAGCACATATTGTGTCACCCTTAGAGGTCCTGTACCTTAACGCACACACTGCCATTGCAGGGTGCATGTTTTTGGTGCAGATAAAAGTGTGTAGTGTGGCCTAAGGCCTGCTTTGCATGCATGTTATGTTAGCACGGCTTATTAGAAGTTTAAACACCATTTTACCTTTTGCCGCTTTTGCACACGATACTGCATAGCTGTTTTTGTAAGTTAGCCTTCGTGAATGTCTACACATAAGAAAGGGGTTTGTTTTCGACATCTCTAAACTTGCATCGTGCCCCTAGTCTGCACAGTGAGTGCTGAAGCCGTCAAAGATATTAAAACATGGTAGCTGTTTTTCGACATGATCGAGTAACGTTTCTAGACACAACAATTTGGCAGCTGTGAGCCAACTAACATTCTGCAGCCCTTATTATTGCACACTTGCCATTATTTTACACATTTGGAATATTTTCCGTTCCCAGGGATGCAGAGAGCTTTAGCTGATCCGGATGTGATTTACTCTTACTGAGCGGAAATGTAATGGGGTCCCCCAAACAAGACTAAGAGACCGCTTTAGTTTATAATGCATAGATCCTATATAGGGAGGGTGTTAAAACTGGACGCAATAAGTCCTGTTTTCACCATCATTGTAATATGATTTCTCCTTTTGTATTTTATGGAATTGTAACAATGCTGACCACATTATTTTTTTTTTTTTGTAAATTTTTTTATTTTGCAGACAAAAAGAATGACACATCAAACAAAGGGTACCACATAGGGCGCATAGATGGTCCCACACAGTGGGAAAGCGTTAGAATAAGACGAGGCAATGCTGCAACACAAGAAAGCCAGTGGACTAGAGGTTTCGCCAGTTGTAAGTGTCGGCAGTCCCGGTCACATCCCCCAACTTGGGGTCGCTCAGTTAGTGCAGCCGACAAGGAGTCCAGAATCGCCCTGTCCTCGAGGTGAGCCTCATCTTATCGACATAACTGTCCCAAAGTAGCACCCAACCCCAGTCCCCCACAACTCCCCCCCCCCCTCCCGTGACGGTGCCGCTCACACCCCCCATTCATCCACCAAGCACTCTTTAGAGCTGAAATAAATGTAAATTCCTCAGTGATGCCGAGCAAACTGCTGAGGGCAAACCATTAGAGAGAAAGGACACCAAGGGGCCCCACACGTGCTTGAAATTTTTGTAGTTGCCTAGGAATATGTCCGCCATTCTCTCGAGACTCAGGAGCCTCCACAGTCTAGCGTGCCAAAGGGAGATCGCCGGGGCCTCCTTCCGCTTCCAGGCCGATGCCAACGTGAGTTTGGCCACGCCGAGGCACAGCCAAAGGATCTTTTTGTCAGCTCGTGTCTGGTGCTCAAGGCCAGGGTCCCTCAAACCCAGTAGCACGAACTCCGGGGAGTCGTCGACAGGGTACTTCAGGATGTCTTTAATATGGGACAAGATCTCGACCCAGAAGGGTTTGATGATCGGGCAGTCCCACCAAATGTGGCGGAAGTCCCCCAGGATGCCGCAGCCCCTCCAGCACCTGTCCGTGACAGCCAGGTAAATGCGATGAAGCCGAGCCGGGACCATGTACCACTGCGTAAGGGTTTTTAGATGCGCCTCCCTCAGGAGTATGGAGTGATTAAATTGTGCCATGTCCTTCCAAAGTGCTGACCATTCTCCGTCAGGGATATCCCTTCCTACCATCTCCTCCCATTGCTCCATGTAGCGCGGTCTAGGGGAAAGGGCCGAACGGAGCAGCAGTTGGTAGAGAAAGGAGATGGCCCCCTTCATGGTGGATGTCTTCAGGAGGAAGGCCTCAAAGTTGGACAGAGGTCTCGTCGCAGCCTCCCGCACACCCGGTGACGTGGCCCAGTGGAGCAATTGTAAATGCCTGTATCTTTCCCCCGGCTGCACTTGGTAGTCCCGTATGCAGTTCCCAAACGTCAGGGGATCGGGCCGTGGAACAGGTGAAGTAGCGCCCGGCATCCCCCCTCCCTCCAGGCGTCAAAGGGGCCCTCGGTGAGTGCCGGTGGAAACTCCGGATTGAAATGTAATGGAGTGAATGGGGACGGAAAGGTCGTCCACCTCTCATCACCCGCCAGGGTATCCCATATTTTCAGCGTAGTCCCCGTGGGGGTACTAATATACGCGTTTGTTGGGCGGTCCCGCTTCGGCTTCCATGCCAGATCCCAGATGGACCGGCCCGCCACACTCCGGTCCATATGCAGCCAGTGTTTGTCGGAAAATTGCTGTGACCATTCCACCATGACTTTAAGTTGGGCCGCTTTGTAATAGAGGTGGAAATCCGGAAGGCCGACCCCCCCGTCAGTCCGCAGACATCGCAGGAGTGTAAACGAAAGTCGCGCCCGACCACCCTGCCAGACAAATTTCAACATCATCGATTTAAGGTGGCTAAAAAAGGAGGAGCTCAGTGGAATCGGCAGGGCCTGGAACAGGTACAGATACTTGGGGAGAAGGACCATTTTGATAGCGTGCACCCTTCCCAGCCAGGATAGGAATTTTGGTTTCCATTTCTCCAGCTCTGCCCGCGACTTAGCCAAGAGGGGCGGGAAGTTGGCTGCGAATAAACCGCCCACCGTAGGGGTGAGATGAACTCCCAGGTATAGAATGGAGCCCGAGGCCCAGGCCAGAGGTGTCGTCGCTCTCACCTGTGCCACCTCGGCCTGAGATAGAGTCAGGTTCAAGACATAGGACTTGCCGTAATTAACTTTGAAGCCGGCCACTGCTTCAAATTCCAGCAAGATATCTCGAACACACGGAAGAGAAGTAGCGGGGTCGGCCACTGACAGCAAGACGTCATCTGCAAAAAGGGAGATTTTGTGCTGTTCCCCTGTGAATGGGATGCCCTTCACCCCCTCATGCTCCCGGACCGCCATCGCCAGGGGCTCAATGCTGAGCGCAAACAACAAGGGTGAAAGGGGGCACCCCTGTCTGGTGCCTCGCGAGTGCCGGAAGAAGGCCGACAGGTGGCCGTTCACTGCCACCCTCGAGCGTGGGCTGCAGAAGTTGGCTCTCACCATAGCGATGAATCTGTCGGAGAAACCAAACGCCTGTAATGTGTGGAATAAGAAGCCCCAGTCCACACGGTCGAAAGCCTTCTCTGCGTCCAGACCCACCAAGACCGCCGGGATGCGGAACTTGTCCGCTTTCTCAATAAGGTGAATCACCCTCCTAGTATTATCGTGCGTCTGGCGGCCTTTAATGAAGCCGGATTGGTCTGCGTGGATAATCGTCGGCAGCAGATCCTGTAGACGACTCGCTAAAATAGCTGAGTATAGCTTCGCGTCGATATTGAGTAAGGCTATGGGGCGGTATGAGGCACACTGCTCCGGGTCCTTCCCCGGCTTTGGCAGGACTGTAATCACTGCCTCCGCGAGGGTCCCAGAATTCACCCCAGGTCCAACCAGATCGTTAAAGAGGGCGACCAGGAAGTCACACACCTCAGTCGCATAGGTCTGATAGAAAACTGCAGTGAACCCATCGGGTCCGGGGGCTTTGTGCAATTTCAAGTTTTTGATGGCAGAGAGGACCTCCTCCCTCGTGATCGGAGCATCGAGTAAATCATTCCAGGCCCCGGAGACCTGCGGAAGCGATAAGTGCTGCAGGAACTCCCGTTGTTTAGCAGAATCCAGCTCTTCCCCCTTGTACAAAGCGGCGTAGAAGCGGCCAAAGACATCCGCCTTCGCCCCGTCACAATGGTGGAGCGCTCCCGTGGAGTCTTTAATCCCACCTATGTACTCACGCTCCCTCTTGTCCCTCAGTTGTCGGGCCAAGTGCCTGCCAATCTTGTTACCACTGGAGTAGGAGTGCCGTCCCAACCTTAGGAGGGTGAGCTCGGCCCTATTCGTATAGTGTGCCTTCAGCTTGCCCCTAACCGCCGTCAGGGGACGCAGGGTTATTCTCGAGGGGTTAGCTTTGTGCGCCCTCTCAAGCGTGAGCACCTCGGCCTCTAGCGCCTCCCTCTCCTTCCTACGTAGAGCGTTCAATTGCGAATTGAGGCCCAGGCATGTCCCCCTGATCGTTGCCTTGAAGGCGTCCCACGTGGTCATCAGGGAAGTGTCCGACGAGGGATTGCAATCAAAAAATTCACGTATGGCCAAACGTAAGGCTTGATGGGACACCTCGTCCCTGACTCCCGAAGCCGGGAAGTACCACTTCCGGTTCGCGGTGTCAGGTGGCGACCAACGAAGCGTGAGCACCATGAGGCCGTGGTCCGACACAGATATCGGGAGAATGGCGGCATCTAGAATGTTCCCTCTAAGGGATTGACTAAGGAAGACGTAACCCAAACGGGAGTAGGAGTGGTGCACATGGGAAAAGAACGTATAGTCCTTCACATCAGGGTGAAAAAACCTCCATCCATCAACTAGACCCATCTCCTCCACCCCACGCTGCGAAGCCTCAGAAAAGACCCCTGTGTCCGCCCGCCGCCCCCCCGAACTATCCATATCTCTGTCCCAAACCAAATTATAATCACCCAACATGAACACGAGACCTTCTGCAAAGTCCCCCACCTTCACCAGTAACTCCTGCAAGAACTTATTCTGACCTGCATTGGGCAGGTAGAGCACAACAAACGTACATAACCTACCCAGAATGTGCCCTTTGACCATCAGCCACCGCCCCTCCTTGTTGCTGCGGACCCCCACTGGTTGAAAGTGCAACGCTGCCTTGAACAGTAATGCCACCCCCTGATGCTTCGTGACAGCTGAGGACCTGTACACAATGGGGTACGCCCTATGGCGGAGCCGCATCTCATCCTTTCGCGCCAAGTGAGTTTCTTGCAACCCCACAACATCAAGGTGATGGTCTACAACATATTTCAGGACCTTCTGTTGCTTCTGAGGAGAGTTCATGCCCTTGACATTCCATGTCCCTATACTATGTGGCATGGCAAACACAGACCACAGACCCCGCTGTCAGTAATACAATTGGCACCCATCCCGCATTCCTCCCCTCCCCCCGGCAAAGTACACCCGAACGTTTCCAGAATAGTCGCTGAACCATCCCCACTGCAGCAAAGTACGCACTCACCCACACACACTCCACAGTCACCCCCATGGCCTCCCGTCACGGGTCCCCCCCCCCATCCCCAAGAACCCCCAACCAAACCCCCCCCTAAACGATATAGAACATTGTACAAAATCAGAAAAAAAAGTGCAGTAACTATACTCATCGAGATCAGTAGGCCTAAGTCCGTAGGAGGCCCCCACTCAAGAGACAGGCCTGAGGAATGAAAACACTATTCCCCTTGGCAACAATCGAGGTCGTCACCTACAAGAGTACTTTCAGAACCCTCGATCAGAAGGCCCGAGCCTCTCCGGCGCCGATCCGCCATTCCTCGGGGATCACGCCGCCCCAGAGCTATGCTGTGAGTCGGCCAACGTGGCCGAGGCCACCGAAGCGACTGCTGCTCCCCGTTCCTGCAGGCTGGCAGAAAGGTCCGGGCGCTGTCTGGCAGGGGAACTGATGGGAGAACGCCCCACCCTGTGCCATGAGTTCGAACGGCGGCGCCGCCGAGACGGGGAGGCCGCCACGGCCTGCGAGGACGGCACATCCTCCATTCCCAAAAGCTCTTTTGCCGCCTGAAGCGTGCGGATTTGAGCTAGGCGGTTCTGCCACCTGAAGATGATCCTGAAAGGGTGCCCCCAGGAGTAGGCGATGCCCCTCTCTCTCAGAAACGATGTAACAGGTCGGAATTCCCTCCGCTTATGCAAGGTGGATGCAGCCAAGTCCTGATACAGCTGTGGCCGATGACCCCGGAATTGCAGCGACTCGATGGTCCGGGCTTTCCGAAGAATCCTTTCCTTAAGCTGGAAATCGTGGACACACACCAGGATGTCAGGGGGAGGTCCCCCCCCGCGCCGCGGCAATCCCACCCAGTGCACCCTGTCCATCTGTATCTCCTTCGTGTCTGCCTCATCAAGGACCTGGAGAAACAGCTCCTGGACGTACCCCCGCAGATCCCCAGCCTCACCGTCCCACGGCACCGCCCGTATTCGGATGTTGTTTCTACGGGAGCGGTTTTCAAGGTCTTCCGTATGTAGTTCTAGGTCCAAATTTTGCTCGGTGAGGCGGATGATGTCTTGTTGGAGCATATGAACGTCGGTAGCCACACTCAGATCTCTGTCTTCCAGGGTCGCCACCCTTTCGCCTATGCCGTCCACGTCTCTCCGCACCTCCCGCAAGTCGGAGGCGAGTTGCGCCCTGAGCTCGGATATGTCCTCCTTGATTGAGGCAAACAACTCCGACATGAAAGCTTTCGTCGCTGGGGCATCTTCATCCGAGTGCTTCGACGACCCACTCGCTCCAGGGGAGGCCGGTTGTTGGGAGGATTTCGGGGCGTTGTCCTTCCCCTGGCCCCGTTTGCGCGGCATAGTAGACATGGCGGCTCACAGCGCCTTGTGTCGGCGCCACGTGGCTGTGGAAAGTAGCGGGGCCTTCCGGCGATCCAAGTGTTCGGGAGGGCGCTCACCGGCGCCACCAAGTATGCCCCGTTGCCTGCATTCAGTTACTCGATCCGTGGGTTTCTCCGGTGCCCAAGGCGGGAAAACCCGAAAGCCGGTGTCCGTATGCCTTTGCCCTCCGGGCCTCCATCCAACACGTGTTGCGCCACCAGCCAGTGGGAGAACCACTCCTTTGCCCGTAGCAGGCACGGCCTTGCACAGCACCCAGGCCTCGCGCCTCGTGGAGCGGCGTAATGGCGAGCCTCGAGAGTCCAAGCAGGCCGCAGACGCCAGCCGCGAGAGTAGTGACGGGCGGTGCAGATAGTAGAAAGTTGCTGCTCGTCCGAGCGCCACTGCAGTGCCAGGGGCCGGCGCTCCACCTCCCTCAGGCGTGGTGGGGTACGATCTGGGTCCCGCCGTCAGGACATCCGTCGCCCAAGCGCAGTTCCGTTCAGCCTTCCGTCTACCCCAATGCCTGCAGGCAGATCTAGGGCCCCGCCCTTCGACCGCGCCGGGCCTCGATGTCCGGAGAGCCCGGGGTCTCACAGGCCGCGGGTTGCGTTCGATCTCAGAGGCGCTCCCGGGGTCACACCGCCTCGGCGACCCCACCAAAGCCTGCCGCTCCGTCAGGCGGTCTTCCCCGCCGCTGTCGGGGCGTGTGGGCACCCCCAAGTTCGTGCTTTTAGATGCTTTGCTGGATCAGCGCCGGAGCGGCACGGAAAGGCGTCCTACTCCGCCGCCATCTTGGCCACGCCCCCGACCACATTATTTTTAATCATATGTCTTCTCATGTTGGCTAAGATACTGCACCTGAGATCACGTCGTTAAAATAAATATTTTAACCTTACCCTGTCTCTTCTTTACTACTGTTGTGGACTGGTATGAGAGTATAACGAAAAAGTGTTCTCACTTCCCACCATTCCTGAGTTTGTACTAAGTCACATGTTCTAGGTTGTATAATTATTGGTTACTTTGCTATAGGACGAAGAGCTAATGTGACACTAGTGCTAGCTGGTTGGGGTTTTTCTAGGTACTGAGGTGAGTGTCTTGTACACCACAATTCACTGATGTCCTAGATCTTTGTGCACAGTTCTGTGTATGAGCAGGATCCTTGCAACATGGCGCCACCAACCACGTGGTCTTATTGTGAGACTCTCAAGTAGTGCTTGTGTCAGTCCACGACCCTCTCACTATTGTTTCCGGTTGACAGTGGTGACGGATAAAACCTACCTATAGTTACATAGGTCATTTCAAGCTTGTTAATAAAAAACTGTTTTCTATTGAATTACTACCCAGTTGTGCTTTTTATTGCATTGTACTAGTCTTTCACTGTGTCGTTATGGCTGCGGTGGATATCCCAGTACACAGTCAGTTGGCTGTGCGCAATCATTTGCAGGATTTCCTACTCTCTTTGGAAGGACAGGCAGTGATTTTTGTTGTATCTTCTGACGCAGCGTACCTGTTTGAGCTGTTTTACTCATGAGTCACGTTTCCTGCGGTTGATGCTGGTACTGGTGTATTTCACTCTCACACTCCATGTGCCGTGCCTGCCGAGTACGCTCCATATAGGACACAGGAAGTTCTGATTTCTGCTTGGCAGCATGCCGTTTGGTTTAATGGCGCCCTCCCACACGTTGTAACGGCAGTCAGACAAGGATCATTGTCTATTGCAGGCACTTCTTGGCCTGTTTTAACTGCTTATACCCCGCACCCTAGTGCGCCCCTGTTGACCGCTGTTGAATTAAGGCCCCTTTATGCCTCTGCAGTGTCAGTGATTAGGGGTCTAGTTCATTAGATTTCCCGCAACCTCCCGGGTGGAGCCCCGGGTTCTGCGGCGCATCCAGTTGGGACAAACGGGCTGAAGCTTAGTCCCATTATGGTTAATGCGGCTATGGGCAAGCGTCCTCAGGATAAGGATGAAATGCCTTTTTGGTTAGCCGAGGAATTTGACCAACCGGAGGCAGTGTTCTCGAATACCACTCCTGTGGAGAAACACAGGATCCTTACCATTAGTTTGCAGAAAGACTTAGTGCCAGATGTAAATGACTGTACCACTTGGGATGTGATTTTTGCGGCAGTCTATACTAGGTGCTTCGGCACCCCGCCAATGGATGTCCTGCCCTCCTTCATTAAGCGTGTTCAGGATAAACATGGACTGGAGGTGGCTGTAGAGTTGGGAATGAGTCTCGTGGGAGTGTTTGACGTGGTTCGCGATCTCATCCTTGCAAATGTTAAGGGGGATGCAGTAAGTTTTCAGGTGTCTAATACTTTGCGCAATATTCCCGAGGCCGAGAAACCCCGTCAGTTACCAAGAATTATTACAGAGGCTTATAAGACCGTTGGCCGTAATAGTTTGGGTGTTAAGCCTTTTGCTAAAAAACTAAAACAGCAGCAAACTCAGCAGGCGTCGTCTGATAAAGATGACCACCAGAAAGTTCCGAAACAAAATTGGAGTAAGAACAAGAAACAGGGGAAACAGCAACAGAAACAGGAGTCCCGTCCTGCTTCACCTACACCTGCCTCTACTGAGCGTACATATGAGTTCCGAGACCGCACTACAATTAAGTCACCTGATAGATTTCAGGTTCCTGAACAACGTTCTCCTCGCTCTTTGCAGAAAACATCAGTCTCACCCACCGGTGGAGGCGGCGGCGGCAGAGGACAAGGTGCCCAACAGAGCCGTGAGCAGCCTCGCAAGGCTGACGGAAAAGGCAAGCAGCATCAGAGACCCCAGTTTCAAAAGAAGAAGGGTGCTGCAGTAACAGCGGGATATGCCCCAGATAGTGAGAACGCAGCTTCAGAATCTGACATGGGCGCTGACACTGTCGGACAGCGCGGCGGAGGTTACCATAGTTCGAGAGGCGTTGCGTCCACTTCTGAGGGTGACAGCGACTGACAACTTCATTGTAGTTAAGACAGCTGACACTAGAGTAGCTCCCCCTGAAAGACTTTATGAAATTGTCCTTATGATTGAAGGTAACATAGAACGTACAATAAAAGGGATTTTTGGGGAAAATCTAACCACTACCTATGATATTTTGTTGGCAGAGGTCGACTGGCCCCTACCCTTTGCCTTAGCTGCGCCCCAAGGGGAGGAGGTAATCCTCTAGAGTTTCGCGCACACAGTGCAGAAAGAGCAGGCACTGCATTTTGCAGAAGATTGGGCAAAGGCGCGTTCGCCAGCATTGTACCGCACTCACTGTGGATGGGACAAATTTTCCCCTCGACATGAGATTCCTTTGCGGTCAATACCACAGCCTCAACCCCTTTACCCCATTACGGCGAGAAGCAAAAGCTTCCATTGTGGAAATCCTTAAACAATTGGAATATCAAGGTGTGCTTGAAACGTCTGTGTCTCCGATGAATAACGCTCTTTTTACTGTGACCAAGCTAGATGACTCGTACCGTTTGGTATTGGATTACCGCCACTTAAACTCACATTGTTGTACGTACACAGTGCAGAATACTCACAGTTCTACTCAAGTGGATAGTCTCATGCGCAAATGGTTTAAAACAACACTTGACATATCCAATGATTTTTTTTGCCCATAATCTGTCCCCTCTTAGAAGTAAATGGACAGCTTTAACCAGTGGTGGCAAACAATGCCAATTTTGCTATTTGGCTATGGGCTATAAGAACAGCCGAGGCATCTTTGCCGCCCGCGTTGTCTCTCACTTGGAGGGGCTCGACACAGATGCATGTTCGTATGTGGATGACATATCTCACAGACGACTAATTATGGCCGCATCTGTGCCGTGTGGACTGCATAATTTGCAATTTTGCAGATTTTAGCTACAAATTTAACTTTGCAAAATCACATATTGCAGAGTACACAGTTTTGTTTCTGGGCTACGAGCTCAACAATGAAGGTCGTGGTTTTGCTCCTCACTATCTAGGGAAATGTGCAATTTTGCACGCTCTCACAACACTGAAGAAATTACAATCTTTACTGGGCTTTTTGAATTTTGGGTGTACCTATATTACTGAATATGCCCAGCGTATCAAGCCTCTTTACGCCTTTATACAACCTTCATCCTCGAAATCATGCTGGCTACCTGAACATTCAGCCATCTTGTAATCTTTGCAAGCTGATCTTCTAGAATCCAAATTCTTGTTGACCCATGATAACCACACCAATCTGGTGATAAGAATCGTACCAGGGGCGGTGGGTTTCACGTATCTCACTTTTAATGAGTTTGAAACAGTCCCTATCGCTTACAAGTCACACTTGTACACTTAGGATGAATTGCGGTTTTCCACTGTGGAAAAGGTTTTGACAGCTCTGCAGATGGCGATTCTTAAGGAACGTGCACTGTCGCAGGGAAAGCGCATTTTGGTTGTTACTCTGTATCCTGCCTTAGAGGCAGTGACAAAACCCAGTGTACTAAATTCAAAAGCTTTGCACCCACAGTGGATACAATGGGCCACGTCCTTGACATCTTCGGATGTCACGTTCATTTTTGATTCCTCTCTGCAGACTCAAGAGTTCTTACAGTATGAATTTGTTCATCCTGCTCCTCTCACGATGCACCCACTTGAGGATTTCAGTTGTATCATTTAAACTGACGGAAGCGCTCAAGCGGCTACGGTTTCAAAGCATGCATATTATTCGGCCTGCACAATTGTGGTTGGTACTATGGTGGATGGTGAATACAAGTCCGATGTCGTGCATACACAGACATTAGGAGACTGTACCACCCAATTGGCAGAGCTTTGTGCTCTGATGCCTGCATTGGAGTACGCCCATCCCGGTGTGACTACTCTTATTGTAAGTGACTCTTACTACTGTGTTCAATCATTAAATGAAAATCTACCCTTTTGGACTCAAAATGATTATCGTGACTCCAAGAGTCGCACAATAAAACAAAAAATTATCTGGGTTTGAGTGGCTGAACTTAAAGAGCCACAGCCACTCATGTTTGTAATTCATACTCTGGGTCACCAGCGTGTCGGAGTTCACGCTGTTGCCAATTGTCTAGCGGATGAAGCCGCCAAGACCTCAGTTGCAGCATACTCAGTAGCAGCAGTTACATGTTCCAAAAGTAAGATTGATGATGACATCTTGGCAGCTATTTCCGCAACAGAGAAGGGAGGTAATTAACCTAGAGGTTTCCCTTCTAAATACTCTTATCATTTAAGCCTGATACAGTTCCTTATATGAGAATGAACGACGTTGGTGACAGGTTGATACCCAATGCGGACCGCAGACAGACATTGATTACAGAGGCCCACGCTGGAATGGCCTCATCGCATGCCGGCGTGTCAGCTACTGTATTCCTTCTACAGCAATGATATTGGTGGCGGGGTTTGTACAAACAGACGCGTGATTATGTCCAATGTGGCATTTGTCAGCAAATTAAACCTTCTACTGCTGCACGCCCGCCCCAAACTGAGTTGTGCATATCTAATAAACCACTTGTGTGTGTTTATTTGGATCACTGCGGTCCTTTCCCATCTGATACTGCATATAAGTACATCTTAGTAGTAGTTGATTTGTGCACACGCTTTGTGTGGTTATGGCCGCAACGCAGTGCTGACTCCAAAACTGTCGTAAAGGCTGTCTTGGTGGTAATTTTTGTGTGTGGTACCGTCCATTCGGACCAGGGTCCAGCGGTTGCCTCTAAGGCATACAAGGATGCCATGAGTTCTTTGGGGGTCCAGGTAAAATTTTTGTCTCCATACCAGCCTGAGGGTAATAGTGTTGTGGAGCGAATGAACCGTGACTTAAAGCAATCCTTGACAGCCAAGGTTTTAGGTACTAGCAGTGACTGGCTATCTCATCTCAAAAGGGGCACTAAATAATCTCCCTAGAAGGTCTCTGGGTGGGCGGACTCTATACAAAATGCTCTTTGGCATCAAAATGTTTATTCCGGACCTTGAGGGTCTAGACATGACGGCGACCGCTGCATCCTTTGACGTAGATGAACATTCTAATGTTTACAGAACCTACAAAAGACCTGAGACAGTCTTGCAAAGGAACATTTGCCTACCACATCTGATGCTGCATTGCAGATTCTGGTAGTCAGCTGGCTAACCCAAGTTGGAGAACTGGTCCAAGAGAAGATCGAGCTGCAGTTCCCATGCCTGCCGTGCAGGGTACAAGAACAGTCATTTTACCTCCTCTTCCTGGGCGAAAGGGGAACAGGTACATTTCCATTGACAATGTTAAACTACACAGGGTGGCCTATTCTTCATAATATGACACCTGCGGTTTCGTGTCGAGCTATGGTGCGACACTCTGTTTTTGTCCCGGATCCTGCCATCGGGCCTGATATTGCCATTGAAATGAATACAGTTGCGAATCTTTTATTGAATCCAACTGCTGGTGATCCTCTTAATGATACTGAATATACTTACCCCAATTACTTTTCTATGCCTGATTTGGAGACCCGTGTGGCTAATTAATCACGTTTTTCATTTGACCCTGGCTCTACCACATCAAAGACCCTTCAAAAGTTTCAATTTTTGCTACCTGGTTTAAAAAACATGTTTTGATTTCCCCTTGGACTTACATTTGGATGGTGCTTTTTTCAAAAAAAATTTCATGTCCATCGGATTTGTGGTGTATTTTTTTCGTTTTGCTAATGAACACTACGTTCAAGAAAGAACTTCAATTAGACTAATTGATGGAACTTTGTCCCCCCACTCCTCTTCGCACATCATAAAGAGGGACCAGACTGTTGTGAATGTAACTGCTTGGCCTGTTTTAGATGGGATTGTATGGGATGCTGTAAAGTTCCAGATTCATGGGCCCACAGAGGTTATTAATGTTCCCAATGTACTCCGTGTTTCTATGGGGGAAGTGGTTAAACAAAATATTCGCTCTGATGATTGGGACGTCCAAGTAGTAGAGGCTCAATTTTCTGATTTGGAATATTATGCTGCTTTGATGCTGAAGATTTGAATCTAGATTCTGCTAACTATGGTGATTTATTCTGTTACCAGCATTTTGGCAATCACTTTCTGCATAAGACAAATACATTTAGAAATGTGGTTAACTACACACAATGGGAACATTGTCCCCATACCTGTTGAAGGCAGCTCTAAAACTCTTTTGAAAAGTTTTCTTATTTTACTGATTTTGATCAATCAAACCCTGACTGAGAAGTCCTCTTCCAAGGTTAGACTTACCCACACAAAATTACTGTATTCAAAGTCCTTTATTGACCAGTTGGCTGTTGAGGGATATGAGCTGTGGAAAGATACAGTTGATCTTAAATTTGTTTAGAGTTCTAAAAGTTGGCAATTGCATGGCACAGAGGCTTTGCATCGTGCATGTCTCATCTCAAACCATATGTTGTTTCTGAATGCTACTATTTCACAAACCACCTGCTTTGGATTGGCTACTTCTAAAAAATGTAATGCTCCTTCATTTCCTGATTTGGGTGAATATCCCATTTCGAATATTTACACCAGTACTTCCCTTAGTGATTTACAAGTCCAGTTGAAAAATTCCTCTTTTAATGTTTCCAGCATTTATGCTGAAGGTTGGTTGCTATGGCAAAAAAGGACAGATTCCAGCCAACACCGTTTTCTGGGTCTCACCCCTGGCTACACAGAGGTTAGAGTCGATCCCCGTTTTCAGAGTCAACATTTGGTCACCACCTACTATGTAGGCAAATTGTGTCAGAGTTGGCTCAAACACTCTACCTTGGCGTCAGTTAAATCGCATTTGTCTTAACTGACTGGCGCCGTTGATTTGAAGGATTTTGTGAAAGGTCCTGCAGCAGGCAGATCGAAAAGATGGATATATGCTGGTTACAACGCGGTTTGGAAACTGTCCCAGATTGAAGCTGCTTCTAGGATCAGAGCTATGGATCAGGCCAATTTAGAAAAAGTGCTTGCCGTTGTAGACAATAGCATTAACACCCTTTCTTCCCGTATTTACACGTTAGATAATATTGTTTCATCTGTTGTTGATATTGTACAAGAAGATGTGGCAGTTTTGTTCCATGGACAAAATTAATTGCTTTCTATTATGCAGTTTGCTTGGACTCTTCAAACGTTAAAATCTGGCAAGGTTCCTTGGGATTACATGAACACGACTTCGTTATATTTGCCTTTTAAATTGACTGTTAAACAACAATTTATGTCAAAGAAGGATGCCACGTTTTCACTGTTACATATCGAAAAGTTAGAACCATTACCATTTTCTGTGGCCGAAACAAATTTAGCAGTGTGGCTTATCCATGGGTTAATAACTCTACCTTTCCCTCTGTTCAAATTTAAATGATGCATGAAACACTATGCCATAGGTAGATTTGAACCTTTAGGTGGTGCTTATCTTCATGAAGTCTGTAATCTCCCATTTAAATATAGGTGCTTGAGAGAAGGAAAGGAAGTTTATTTAAAAGGTGAAGACTGCACATCCACACCAGATCACTCATTAGTCTGTAGAAATCTACAATTGCACGGTTCTTGTAATGTGATGGAACCGAATCTTGTGTGTGCTTTGAAAGGCACCCCCAACCCGGCTATTACACCAACTTTCATGTTGCTTGCAAACGGTAGTTATTTGTTATTAAATAATGAAGATTGTTGTGGTATGCTTGCTGGTATTCCGTATATCGTTACAGTTTCCCAATGTGAAGTTTGTTGTAAGAATGTCCTGTTTCCTCCTCCACATGGGAGGCTCGATGTTTCCATCTGGCCTTCTATCCTGACCTTGAAAGCAGAGTTAAACAAGATGAGTCGAATAAGAGCTCTTTTGTCCCAGAAGGAAGTCACCCGTACATCTGCGCGTGAAACATTTGTCCTTCAAATTGCAAACACATGTACTGAGGTACATGCCCTATTAAATACAGACCTGCCCCTGCATCAATGCCTCGTCGAACATGGGCCTAGCATACTTTTTTAAAGTTATAAGTTCTGGCCTTGTGACCTCATTCAAAGTTATATTTGGTGTGATCCCAGCATTTTTACATTCGATTTTTTCGAGTGTCTTTGGCTTTTTCCCCTTAATACTGGCTTTGGGAGCGGACTTACAGCTGTTAATTTGTTTACTCCAGAATGGATGCACATTCTGTGCCCCACTACGATCTGCCCCGGCTGCTCCAGCTTCGTAACCGGATGCTTGAATACTATGGATCGCTACCTCTGGCGCCTCTGAGTGTGGGTTATTGTTTATCTTTCAGGTTCTCATATTTTACTTGCGTGCAGCCTATTTTTTATTGCCTGGATTGTGGATTTGAATGGGCCCTGGATTTGTGTCTCTGCAACACGGTGTCTCCTGACCCGGATTTTCATCTACTAATGAGTCCCTTAGTTGCTCATGAAATAGATTGTTCTGGTTTCGGGATTACGGCCTGCGCAGCGGCTCATGAGGTCCTGGGCAATTGGTACATATGGACTGCGGCCCATGACTTTCTGGCACGCAGTTATCTTGAAGAAAGCCCGAGTTGTCCTCTGATGGTGCTAGAGGCTCCAGCTATTGAAGAGCATGTATGTTCAAGGATGATAACAATGACTTCTTGTTGGAGGTGCTTGTGACATACAGTGCCTATACGCTGTTGAATTGAAGTTAGATTTTTTTCTGCGTCATTAACACGTACTGAACTCGTGAATTTTTTTCAATGATATATTAATATTTTCTACATTTTTTTGGGAGGTCTTGTTCACACCATGGCCACTCATGAATGTTTTATTAAAGTGTTTATTTTTCAATTCGGATTCTTGCTTCCAATTATCAAGTTTGGCAAAATTTCTGAACTTGGTTCTTTCTCATTCGAACCTGAACTCTGCATTCTATGAATATTGCCCCCTTTATTGTGTGTTCTCCGATCAAGGGAGGGTGCAGTGTGGCCTAAGGCCTGCTTTGCACGCATGTTATGTTAGCATGGCTGATTAGATGTTTAAACGCCATTTTACCTTTTGCCGCTTTTGCACATGATACTGCATAGCTGTTTTTGTAAGTTAGCCTTCGTGAAGGTCTACACATGAGAAAGGGGTTTGTTTTCGAAATCTCTAGACTTGCATCGTGCCCCTAGTCTGCACAGTGAGTGCTGAAGCCGTCAAGGTTATCAAAACATGGTAGCTGTTTTTCGACATGATCGCTTTCTAGACACAACAGTTTGGCAGCTGTGAGCCAACTAAGATTCTGGCGCCCTTATTATTGCACACTTGCCATTATTTCACACATTTGGAAGATTTTCCGTTCCCAGGGATGCAGAGAGCTTTAGCTGATCCGGATATGATTTACTCTTACTGAGCGGAAATGTAATGGGTCCCCCAAACAAGACTAAGAGACCTCTTTAGTTTATAATACATAGTTCCTATATAGGGAGGGTGTTAAAACTGGGCGCTATAAGTCCTGTTTTCACCATCATTGTAATATGGCTTCTCCTTTTGTATTTTATGGAATTGTAACAATGCTGTCCATATTATTTTTGATCATGTGTCTGCTTTTGTTGGCTAAGATACTGCACCTGAGATCACGTTGTTAAAATAAATATTTTAACCTTACCCTGTCTACTCTTTACTACTGTTGTGGACTGGCATGAGAGTATAACGAAAAAGTGTTCTCACTTCCCACCATTCCTGAGTTTGTACTAAGTTGCAGGTTCTAGGTTGTCTAATTATTGATTACTTTGCTATAGGACGAAGAGCTAATGTGACACGGATGCTAGCTGGTTGGGGTTTTCTAGGTACTGAGGTGAGTTTCTGGTACACCACAATTCACTGATGTCCTAGGTCTCTGTGTACAGTTCTGTGTATGAGCAGGATCCTTGCAACAAATGAAGAGTCAACATGGCACACATTCCTGTGTCAAGCAAGTATTGAGGTTAGGGACGCTAGCCTCTGGACTGGGCTCTCCAATAATAACGAAAACTAAGTTTTCTCATTTGAGATTATTCAAGTTTATTCCATTTCGAACATTTCAAATCCATTTGTTAAACGTGGTGTTTATTACTCTTGCCAACATAATTGAATTCTTATGTTGTGCTATCAATCATTACATTAATCCATGTTTTCAAAATACCCAATGCATTTCGGGTCAAACAACAGCCATGACCCTTCGTCAGGGGTCTATAGAAAGGAAATCAAACAGGACCAAATTAGTCACCCAACACAATGACCAACAGTCCAAAATTGTACAGTGTCACATCGCTCTTAATCTCACTGAATGAGAAAGAAAAACGCAAGAAAAACGGAAAAGTCGTGATCAAACAAGAACCCAAATGCACCAGATCAAGGATACATTACGCCTGACTTAAATATGAATTGCTGAGCAGAAGAATGCTCCACCTTAGTACTGTGAGAAAATCATAGCGCTGGCTGCTGCCCCAAAATCAGAAACGCAAGCATTGCGAGACAAAAGTATAAAAACTTACAAGCTTACACTCGCGATCGCGCTTCCATGGACTTCAGCAAGTTGCAACTAGCCAACTACAATCGTTCTCATAGGATTGAAAGTGTGTCACGTGATCGCGGTTGCAACCAATCGCGTTGCGGAGCCGTGGTCACTTGAGTGGAGTACACTGGCTTCAAAATAAAGATGCGATCATGAAATCGTATCGGAGCTTGCACACGGAATGAGTCTGCAACTCCAAAGTTAGCGCTAAGACTGAATTGTGACATGTTGTACAACAAAAATAGGAACTAAATTAAACATAAAAAATATAAAGAATAAAACCTTGCTACATGCGAAATTCATTCCATTGCATATTTTTGTGCTCTAAACAATGACACATATTAAGGGAAACAGGACCTAGGAACAAGTCAATGTCAGTGTTAAGTGAGTCATAAGACCCACGCATGCTCAATACGATCGTTCAAACCCATGGGATGGGAAGAGTTCAGTTTTTTAATCCAATGGAACTCCGCTTTGAGTCTTTGTTTCATGGGATCCATGTCGGGGCGCTGATGGATAACCTCGATCACCATGAATTTTAACTGTGATATTTGGTGATTCATCTCTTTCCAATGGCACGCTATTGCTGACTTGAGATTACTGAGTCTGATGTTGCTTTTATGTTCCGTGATACGGATTTTTAGTTTACGTTCAGTTTGCCCGACGTATACCTTGCCACATGGGCACTTTATCAGATATATACAATTTGCGGTGTCACAATTACCAGAATGCTCCAATTCAATGGGGAAGCCTTTAGTTGGATGCATCATAATGTTTCCACAGATGACGTTATTGCAGTGGATGCAATTAAAACATTTGGACATTCCTTTCCATGTTTTTTTCTCTTTCCTTGGAGTGTTCAGCACTTCTTTCAGATTTTTCGATCTTTGATATGCAAAGGTAATATGATCATTATATATGTCTTTCAAATCAGGTTCAGATTGTACCAGGTGCCAATGTTTATTAATGATTCTTTTGATTTTCTCTGAGTCTGATGAGTATTTGAGTACACATACAGTTTTTTGGGTGGTTGGTTTGATTTTGGGTGTCAATAAATCAATCCTCTTAATTTTGTCGACTTTAGCTATTGCTTGTACTAGAATATCATCCGGATACCCTCTTTGTTTGTACTTTACAGTTTGTTGCAAGATTGATTTTTTGGCTTGTTCTCCATCCGATGTTATTCTCTTCAATCGTGTGTATTGCGAAAAAGGCAAATGTTTTTTCAATGGCTCTGGGTGGAAACTTTGAAAGAGCAGACTTGGTTTCTATCAGCAGGTTTCTGGAACACTTTGGTACTGATCTCATGATTGGAAATGTTAATTTGTACATCAAGGAAAGATATCGAGTCTTTGGATATGGTGTATGTGAATTTAATCCTTTCATTTTGACAATTGAGTGTCTTGATATTGTCTTCCAATTTTTCTCTGAAACCGCACCAAATCAAAAAAATATCATCGATAAATCTCTTAAACATGGTGAGACCTTCAATCCATGTTCGATTGTCAAGTATATAATCTCTTTCGAATTTTTGCATAAAAATGTTAGCGTATGAGGGGGCCCCCCCAAAGCCCATTGATGTTCCGTTGGATTGATTGTAAAATTCTCCATTCCATTCGAAATAACTGTGATAAAGTGCATACTGCATCAGTTCCAAAACCAAAACTCTCTGATGTTCTTCTAGATCGCTATGCAATAAGCTCCATTCAAGAGCCTCAATGCCCTCTTTGTGTGGGATAGAAGTATACAATGCCACAACGTCAATCGTGCATAACCAATATGTTTCACTGTGTAACAATTTCACACTGTTTAACATGTTCAAGAAAGATGTAGTATCCTTGAAGTATGTATCACTTTTCTGGACAAGCGGTTGTAAGAATTTGTCGACAAACTTACCAATGGGTTCCGAGATAGATCCACAGGCCGAGACAATGGGTCTGAATGGTGGTCTAATGGGGTCCTTGTGTATCTTGGGCAACATATAAAGTTGCGGTCTCCTTGGATATTTTAGATGAAAGAAAGCATGTGTTTTCTGGCTTATCCATTTCATGGTCAAAGCCTGATCTACAATCTGATATAAGATTTTTTGATACTCTGCTGTGGGATATGCGGTTAGTGGTAAATAGATATCCTGATTCTGAACATGATTGTTGACACTGGATATGTAAAATTCTGTGTCCATTACTATCAGGGCGCCACCCTTGTCAGCTTTTTGGAAGGTTAAATCTTTGTCTTTACTGAGGTTTTTTAGTGTGTTCCATTCTTTGACGCTTAAATTGGGTCTCTTGGGTTTGCTGAAGGCAATTTTTTGGATTTCAGACATGACAGATCTTTCAAATGCTTCTAGAGTTTTGTGCGTGGTTGGAGCACAAAAAGTGCTCGGTGGTTTAAACTCTTGATCCCAAGTCGGGATGAGGTTGGTTTGACTTGTGTCCTTAAAGAAATACTTCAATTTAAGGTTTCTGAAGAACTTGAATAGTGAGATTTCCGTCTCTCCAATATTAGACCTGTACGTAGGTACAAACGTGGTCCCTTTGTTTAGTACTACCAGCTGCATGGGAGTTAATGGTTTCTCAGAGATGTTGATCACTAAGTTATTTTCTGTACTTGACTCCGTGTTCGCTTTGCGATTTCCTCTGCTGTTTCTTTTCCTTTTTGCCCTTCTTGTTGTGATATGGTAGGCGGAGCGTTCGCTGCTGGACTTATATCTAAAAAAGTCGGTTGTTGAACGTTTGATTGACTGGTTGATGGTACCACTGTTTGTTTGCTGGTTTTTGTTAACGGTGGTCTGTTCTGCGCAATATCTGTATCGGATACCACGCTTTCTTGTGAGGATGTGGTTGCTGATTGTTTTTGTTGGGGTTGTGGTTGCCATTTCCTTTTGTTGTATATTTCAGCCCAAGAATAAACCTCTTTGGATTAAAAAACTGAACTCTTCCCATCCCATGGGTTTGAACGATCGTATTGAGCATGCGTGGGTCTTATGACTCACTTAACACTGACATTGACTTGTTCCTAGGTCCTGTTTCCCTTAATATTTGTCATTGTTTAGAGCACAAAAATATGCAATGGAATGAATTTCGCATGTAGCAAGGTTTTATTCTTTATATTTTTTATGTTTAATTTAGTTCCTATTTTTGTTGTACAACATGTCACAATTCAGTCTTAGCGCTAACTTTGGAGTTGCAGACTCATTCCGTGTGTAAGCTCCGATACGATTTCATGATCGCATCTTTATTTTGAAGCCAGTGTACTCCACTCAAGTGACCACGGCTCCGCAACGCGATTGGTTGCAACCGCGATCACGTGACACACTTTCAATCCTATGAGAACGATTGTAGTTGGCTAGTTGCAACTTGCTGAAGTCCATGGAAGCGCGATCGCGAGTGTAAGCTTGTAAGTTTTTATACTTTTGTCTCGCAATGCTTGCGTTTCTGATTTTGGGGCAGCAGCCAGCGCTATGATTTTCTCACAGTACTAAGGTGGAGCATTCTTCTGCTCAGCAATTCATATTTAAGTCATGCGTAATGTATCCTTGATCTGGTGCATTTGGGTTCTTGTTTGATCACGACTTTTCCGTTTTTCTTGCGTTTTTCTTTCTCATTCAGTGAGATTAAGAGCGATGTGACACTGTACAATTTTGGACTGTTGGTCATTGTGTTGGGTGACTAATTTGGTCCTGTTTGATTTCCTTTCTATAGACCCCTGACGAAGGGTCATGGCTGTTGTTTGACCCGAAATGCATTGGGTATTTTGAAAACATGGATTAATGTAATGATTGATAGCACAACATAAGAATTCAATTATGTTGGCAAGAGTAATAAACACCACGTTTAACAAATGGATTTGAAATGTTCGAAATGGAATAAACTTGAATAATCTCAAATGAGAAAACTTAGTTTTCGTTATTATTGGAGAGCCCAGTCCAGAGGCTAGTGTCCCTAACCTCAATACTTGCTTGATTTTCAAAGGCACGTTCAGGCTACGTGCGACAACGAGGGCACCCACCAGTAAATTTAAAGCAAAATTTGTTGAAAAAGTTCACAGAGTGCTCAGGATAACATTATTTGTTGACACATTCCTGTGTACCACGTCTGCAACCCACTGCCTATGGTATCTTTTTTTTTTTAAGAGTTTTATATAGCGCAAACTTGACCCGAATCGGGTATCAGAGCACTTTACACAGCACCAGTTACGTTACATGAGGACACACATTCATTTTTGAAAGGCACGGGGAGATTAAGTGATTTGCCCAGAATGACAGGATGTTTTTGGCGTCATTACAGAGACTCGAACCCAGTTCCCCAGGTCCGAGGTTGAGCGCCCTAGCCTAGCTGGGTGTACAATACAACTAGTGAGGGTACAGCTGCATGAAAACTGTACCCCTAAAGTATCTAAGTCCATTTTTAGACATTGTAAGTGCATTAAAGCCATGATGAGTATATTGTCTGGGAGTTTGTCATTATGAACACCACAGTCCCATAGTGGCATTACTGAATTCTTTGAAGTTTGGTAGCATTCTTCTCTGCATAATAAAGCCATACTGATGCCAGTGTGGGATTTATTATACAGTGCAATCAGAGGGCATCTTAGAGATGCCTCCTGAAAAACGACAAGCCTCTGGTGGGTTCCCTGTCTGGTACACACCAGCCAGCCACCATGAGACATGTTTCTGGACCACTGTGGTGGGAGCCTTTGCTCCCTGAGCCTAGAAACAAAGCCTTTCCTGGGCAGAGGTGGTCACAACTCCCCCGGGCCAGGAATAGCCATCTGTAGCAGGGAGCTTCAAAGGCCATGCTGGCTTTGTAACGCGACCGCAGCCTCTCCTGATATCAGGAGCAGGCCCCCTTACTGTCTCCCCTCTTTTTCAGGCAGGAAGACAGACGATAAAAATTAGCACAGCCCAGAAGGTGTGCCAACCTCTGCCAATCCCATCACTCAGGTGGAGGAGGCGAGGTGAAGCCCACTCTTCAGTGCTCGCCATATTGCAGATGGCAGGGACTCTCTGATCAGGATTAGGGATTGTGCTCACTCTCCCAGGTATGGTGAACACACCAAGGGTATAGTCAGCCCAAGGACAGTAGCCCAATAGCTACTGACCTTGAGACCCCTAAAATGCCCCCTAAATTCTGTATTTAGGGGGCAGCCCTGAACCAAGAAGATAGATTCCCACAACCTAAGAAGAAGGACGAAAGAAGATGCCCAGCAGAGGAGACTGCAGAGAAGAACTGACTTGGCCCCAGCCCTACAGGCCGGTCTGCAGTTTCCAGAGACCCTGCACCAAAAGTCACCTTGTCCTGCAGCCAGTGACCTCCAGAAGCCTTAGGAGGACTGACTGCCTTCAACAAAGACTGGATCTCCTGTGAACAGCAGCTCTGTTCAAAAGACTTTCCCAAGACATGGTCTGAGCCTGCTGGGGACAAAGAAACCTGACACCTGGAACCACCACTGCACCCAATGCCTACGGCCTGAATCTGGGTTGTCCACCAGTCCAGTGAGGTCCCCCAGCACTTCAGAGTCTGGGTCCACTGTGGGTTGACCTCCCCAGGACTCACCGATGTTGCCTGCAGCCGCTGCATGGATAGCCCCCAACCGCAAGTGGCCCGGTAAGGTGAAATCTGACCTCAAAAGGCACCTCTGCATCCAGCTGCTCTGTACGCCTGAGAAGAGAACCTGAGGTGTACCTACGTCCCTGAGCCCTCCAACTTAACTGCCCAACTGTTGGTTGCTCCCGGAAGTCTTTCAGGACCGAGCTTGCAGCCAAAAACTGCAATCCCATTGAAAACAACAGGGCATCACATGCCAAAACAGCACCCTGCACCCGGCCACCCCTGTGCCGCTGTGGGTACACCTTTTATGGTAACTCACACCCCTCTTTTTCCCTGAGCCTAACACTAGGATCTTTGCTCCCACAACTTTATGGCCCGCTTGTGAGCAGCCACCAAACGGAGGCCCCCTATCCCCCATTGGATAACGTTGGGCCTCAGCACTCTGCAAACTGATAACTTAATTTCCTCCCATAGGATTACATTGACTGCTTGTTTGAAACAT
Source organism: Lissotriton vulgaris (assembly GCF_964263255.1). Classification (NCBI taxonomy): domain Eukaryota; kingdom Metazoa; phylum Chordata; class Amphibia; order Caudata; family Salamandridae; genus Lissotriton; species Lissotriton vulgaris. The sequence goes on along the minus strand of NC_141685.1, from coordinate 435,763,100 downwards.
TGTTAAACTTACCTTTTGTCTAGGAAATGTCTCAGTGTGATATCTAGGCATATCACACTGATTAGCAAAAGTAGATTAAAAAGTAATCTAAAAAGTAACATGCACAGTAATCTGTAAAGTAACTGAAAAGTAATTTTGAAATGTTTGCTTACCTGTAAATCAACAAACTGCATTTGAACCTGCATTTAACTGTAAATAACTACATAAGATTTTGCTAAGTATTTATTTACTTACCTGCACCATGTCTGACTTGGTTTCAGAAATAAAATAAAAAAATATTTTTTTTATACAAACTAATTGGTCTGAGTTCAGCCTTTGAGTGTGTGACATTATGTATTGCCTAAGTGTTTACAATAAATGCTTAACACTTCCCTCTGATAAAGCCTTTCTGCTCACCCACACTACCACAGCTAGAGAGTAAGGTGCTATCTACTTTTACCTCTGCCTACCTTTGGGGTTCCACTGGACTCGGTGCACACTATACCTAATTTTGGTACAGTATATACAGAGCCAGCTTCCTACAGGAGGTCTCTCAAAGGGGTGATATAATTAAGGGTGTGGCTTAAAACATTTATGCAAAAATTCTGTGGTCAACATAATGTGCTGCCCGACTGGTATTTCGCTGCTTCTGTTATTGCCTCCACATAAGTAACCTTACACCTACAGCAAGCCTGGACTATTGGCTTTGTCAAAGCTTCTTAGTTGCACACGATAATATACTACATGCACTCATACAACTATGGCTTTGTTGTATATAATACTGAAATTGCTTTAGTTCTTGTGCAAAATGTTGTGGTGTAATGGCTAGAGCTGCCAACTTTGGAGCTAAGGAAGCAGGTTTGAATCTCAGCGTCAGCTCAACATCCTGTGTGTCTGGGAAAATCACTTAATAATCCGTGCCTTCCAAAAATAAATAAAGATGTCCTTGTTGGTGCTCATGTAAAGTACTTCAGGTTTAGCAGTACAGAACTGCAAAAAAAAAAAAGTTACATCAAAACAGTGTACTGCTGCAAAGTTACGATTTTTTTTCCAGTCTGAGTGTGAGGGTGAAAATGAAGAGCCCGATAGGGGCTTTTCTCTGTGCCTGCTTTTACAAACTGCTGGTGCTGAGCACCAGCAGGACCCAGCACACTTAAAGCCCTGCTATTGTGGCATTAATCAGGGATGGAAGGTGAGGAAATGATGTGCTGATCCTGCAACAAACTTCCAGTCTTATGATTAGGGTTGCCAGCTTATTATTTTGATGTCCCAGACGGTACAAAAATAAGCAGGCACCTAAAGCCTATTTTCAGCACTTATCTGTGCATACTTCGAACAGAAAATATAAATAGAAAGCACTTTTAATTGTGTTCTAGGGCTGCCTGAATGTTCCATGACTAATAATTAAAGGAAACAAAGACAGAGAAGTCACATTACAAATGAATACATACTTTTTTTTATTTATAACCCTATTTAGTGTCAAGACAAGGTTTTTGCAGGCTCTTTAAACTGCTCATGGCTGGCATTTTTCTTTAGGCTACCCTACTTTATGTTCCTGTTCATGAAAACCCTTCTCACACTATGGCAGTAAATGTAAAATACAATGTAAGGAATAGGCAGAGCGGGCCCATGGGTTACTGGAACCAGAAGAAAAACCTAAGGCTCTGTAACCAGTTTACAAAGGTATGTATATATGCAAATGGTCTAGAAAGACCTGTGAAAAATGAGGGCGTGTCAGAGATAAGACTTCAGACACTGCCCAGCCGAGCCCACAGCTGCAGAAGCCCGGGCTGAGACACGCAACAGGGGGGGCTAAAGCCCAATCAGCCCAATAGGAGTTGCACACCTGGGCGGATCCATTGTTTTTTCTTTTGTATGCAGAAAATGATTTTTTATGACGTTTCAGTTACAAGTGTGCGGCAGCAATACAAGTTTACTTACTCCGACGAGACCATAAGAAATTTAGCGAAGTCACAGTCTCGCAGAGCAGACTTCGCACAGAGCAGCAGTGCCAACTTCCCTCCATATTACCCATGTCCCAAGTGTAGCACAGCCGCAGTAGTGCCCAGCATCATACATGCCCTTGACATGTACACATGGCAGCCATATTCTAAGCTTCCCACACTCATGGAACAGAGCGACCTTCCCTTGCTGGCAGTAGATGTTAAACTTGGATAGGTGACACACTTTCATACACACCTAGAAGATGGTAACAGGCGCAGCTGTAGTCTAAAATACTAATAGACATATGTAAAAAATAATTGGCGTAGGGCAGCCCCTAGTCATTTTACTGCGCTGCCCTATGCGAATTTGAAAAGTGCATGAATGCACTGTATTTACAAGATAACCTTCAGCCGGCGTTGGCGCACAATTAGCTGCCATGCGCCAAAGCAGGCATCCTTGATCCATGGTGCAAGGTTGTCTGTGTTTTTGGCATGATTGTTTTGTGCAGAAGGGACACCTTCCTGCATAAAAATAATCACGAGAGGCTTCCATCCAGAGCGCAGCACAGGTGGACATAGTAAAAGAACAAGAAGAAATGTTTTCCCCCTAGTTACGCCTTACGAAGGAAAACGGTTTTGGCGCTGCCCCAGGTTTACGAGATATTGTAAATCTGGGGCCGCGTCAAAGTCCATGGGTGTTACTTGGGAACACCCACAGCAACACTCCTGGAATGCCTCTTTAATGCAGGGTAAGTCAAGGCAGCGACTTGGGCTGCTTTGCCTTACTCCATATCTACAAGGCCATGAAAAGCCACGCAGGGTGGCATTACGTGGCCTAGTAGAAATTGCTATGCCCAGTGCGCAAACAGAATGTAACACAAAGTGTAAATAAGCCCCTAAGAGGCTTGTTTTTTGTGCCGCAAGGGCGTCACTTTTTTTGTGCTTGGGTGGTGCAGGCCTCTAAATCATATCTATGAGGCAATGCAAGGCCACCCTGAGTGGCTTTGCATGGCTTTATAGATATGAAGTCAGGCAAGGGAGCACAAAGCGCTGCCTTGCCTGACTGTGCATCGAAGAGGCGTTCCATGGGCACTGCGGTGTGTGGTCCCACACAACACCAATGGATTTTGTTGCGGCCCTTAATCTGCAAAATCATGTAAGTCTGGGGCAACACCAAAACCTTATGCCTCCCAGAGCAGTCGTAACAAGGAGAAATGCTTTCATTATTCCTCGTTTTTTTCTCTTTCCAGGTTACTGCAGAATACAGCACACCTGGAAAGAGGAAAACATCCCCATGGATTGTTTTTGTGCAGAAAGGTGCCAATTCTGCACTAAAACAATCCTGCCAACAACATAGGCACCCTTACACCATGGTGCAAGGGTGCCTGAGTTGGCGCTGAGCACCAAATTGTGTTCCGGTGCAGCTGAAAGGACTGGAATGCACCATATCTCGTAACCATAGTGCATTCCCGCCCTTTTCAATTGACGTATTGCAAATGAAGCTAGAAGCGGCTTATTTACAAGCCCAGTGTGCCACCGGAACGTCACTTTTTATGATATTACGGCGGTGCACTGGGCTTACCATATCTACGAGGCTATGTAAAGCCACTCTGTGTGGTTTTTCATGGCCTTTTAGATGTGGTGTGTGGCATGCAGCACAAGTCACTGTAGTGCCTCACACTGCATCGGGGAGGCATGTCGTGGGTGTTATAGTCGTGGGGGTTCCCATGTAGCACCAATAGCATTTGACACATTGCCGGATTTACAACATGCTGTAAACCTGGGGATGCGCCGAAAGCCTACACCTCCCCGGGGTATGTAAGGGTTGTTTTTCTGAAGGAAGGTGTTCCTTCCCAAAACAAAAACGACCTGATTTCAACGCAGACACCCTTTCAACATGGAGCAAGAGTGCCTGCGTTGGTGCATGGCAGCCATTTGTGCACCAGCGCTGTGAAAGAGGACAGGAATGTGCAGTATCTAGTAAATACGGCGCATTCCTGCCCTTTTCTTTTGCAAAGGGCAGCTCAGCAGGAAATCTTGTGGCGCTGCCCTATGCCAAAATATTGCCATATCTCCTGGCCTCATACTATATCTGTGAGGCCATGAAAAGTCACGCAGGGTGGCTTTACATGTCCTCATAGATATTGGGAATCCCAGTGCTTGTAAATAAGCCCCCTTTACAACAGATGCCTTACAGACAGCAGAGGTGAAAGCGTCATTACTGTATCCACTCCATTGGCAATATTGTATCACAGAAGCCTTTGAACCATCTACATGTCTTGTTTCATACACAATTTTAACTGCCTTCCTCAGAATGGATAGAAGGACTGGCTACCACCTGATGAGATTGATAATGGGGGACAGTAATTTTTCTTAATAAGTTGGTACTTGTCAAAGGGGATGCAAAGTGTTTTTGTTTGGAAGCATATTGTTTTTAGTTGGCTTGATCAGGTCTTTTTGGTCGAATATTGGAAAGGGTTTATGGGCTAGTCACTTAACAAGCCATTCAATGTCTGCGTGTAGCATTAAGCTAGCATAAACATGTGGCATATTTGGCATACGTTCCATGTGAACCATTGCTTGTGGTATGAGTATAGCCTAGGAATCCTGGGGTTTGGTGTAAACAGAATTTATTGTAGGTGAAAACTAAGGCAACCCACCACATCTGGGTTAAACCATCCTCTGAATATGAGTAGAATATATACAAATAAACTGCATGCCAGGCCCTGTGATGTCAATCTCGTGAAAATGGCACGTAGAGCATTATACTAGGCTACAGCTCGCGCCACAACAGCATGTCATCTATGAAAATCTAAATCTCACTGATTTCGTGAAAGCTCCGACTCTGGTGAAAAGTAGGCAACATTTTTCTAAAACTGGTCAAATAGGACATCCAGTGAGATATAAGTTTGGCTTCAGTGGCAAAGTGATAGAAAAGGATATTTTAATAGTAAATTGATTTGATTTGACAGTGGTGTCTACTACTGCTGTACTATCACGGATAAAAAACGTCCACAATCTGTTCACTGCATTATACTAGTAATTTCAAAAAAGCTAAAAATTGACCAAGTCTAACTGACGCATCTACAAAAAAATAATTCTACTAAAAGTTTCTTTACAGTTCAATTGGACATGATATTAAATGAAATAGAAATTTTATTTGACAGTCTGTTGACAGCGCTGCCTATGTGCTTTCATGCGGGCGCTTTTTTTTTGTGTTCATTTAGAACCAGGATACCTTTCTAAGGATTTGTCGCTCTTTACAAGTCTGGTAGGGTAACATAGCCTAACGTTTTAAAGTCTTCCCACACAAGGGTAAAACGTTGTGCAATCCAGCGAGATACAAGTAGTAATACATTTGGGGGCATATTCTCAAGGAGCTATTGCCGTGTTATCGGTACTTTATCGCAGCAAAAGTCGCGATAAAGTTATAACTCCATTCACAAGCTGGTGCTAACAGCCCATAGCACCAGTATACCCGCGATAGCAGCCGCAAAAAACATTGCTGCAAACGCAGAGTAGGCGTTCCCCTGCAAAAAGCTGTGACAACCTCATTCCGCAACATTCTCAACGACCAGCCAGGTCAGCGATACAACCACAAAACTTCCTATAAGGTGCGTTAGCACCTTATTGCCTGCTCTGTGCTGGTGCAAAGTCAGATCACAGCCTGCGCCACAAAAGGGAGCCCAGCCACAGCCACACCTGAAGGGCAACAGATGCCATGGAGCCACTGATCATGCAGCTCGGAGCCCCAACAGGACCACAACACCCACCACCACCACCACCAGGAACCTCACAGGCACCCTTCCCCTCCCCCAGGCAAAGACATGCCACATCAACTACACTGAATCATGTACCAAATAACCTGTCTGATGTCACACAATCACATTTGGTGACATGCAAGTGTCATCACAAAAATGAGCATCACACAATCACCTTCAAATCAACAAATTAAACTTTATTCAAATAAACACAGAACAAAATAGAAGACACATGGCGGCTCCCCTCGTTACAATCCGTAGGACACAGCCTGCAAGACAAAAATCATGATGAGAAGGTGTGTCCTGCTCACATCAAGGGACAGAGAGAGAGCGAAGGAAAGAGAGAGAAACAGAGAGAGAGAAAGAGAGAGTGATAGACGGACAGACCGGGGGGGAGAGTGTTAGTCGAACAGATCGGGGAACAGAGTGATAGACGGACAGAGAGGAGGAGAGAGACATAGTGAAAAGAAGAGAGGGACATGGAGGGAGAGTGCCGACACTGCGCACCCAGGCCACACTGCTCACCTGCTGCCACAGGTGTGTATCCAATCACATGCCGGTATGTAGTGCAGTTCACCAGGTCCCACATCTGAGACATCCATCATCTGAAACAGAGTCCAAATAAGAGAATGGCAAATTACATACAATTGCACATGACATCACCACCTGTGTGCCCCAGCGCACCCAGGCAGCTGCTCCCGCCACCCAGAGGTGCATGCCCGCCCCAGTGCACCCAGGCACCTGCATCACAGCCCCTCCCACCACCCAGTAGTGCATGCCCGCCCCTGCGCATCCAGGATCAATGCTCACCTTCCGCCACCGGCATGCAGAAAAGAGGGCCCATCCCGTGCAGCTGCAAGCCCCAAGCTTGAGGCCCGTGGACAGGGCACCCTCCACACCATGCAGCCCTGCTCCGCATGCCACCAGGTCTCACATTTGGTGCTGGGTCTTGATTTTGCAATGGCAGAGGACATACCACTGCACAGGGCATCAAAACAGGCTGCACACCTGCTCAGCCCTTGAGGTGCCACTAACTCCGTGACCCACAAGGCCACGCCACATTGCGGTAGGCCCCAGATGGCTCAGGCCTACACTGCAGTCCATCAGGGCACACAAAACCTGAGCTGTCTGGACCGCCGGGATGGGGCATCATCGCCGGCTGCACACTTGCTCAGCACATACGGTGCCCCTACCTCAGTGCACCGAAAGCCACCGGCTGGTGGCGGTGTGCCTGTGCCAGCCGCAATGCATCTGGTGTCACAAAGTCTGTGCCCCAAAAGTCATGGACCCTGTATGATTGGGGATCGTGGTGCGGACACCATCATGTCACCTCCGGGCCAGCAGAATATGATGTCGCAGGCCCCTGGGTCCATATGCGCACCAATACACCCAGAGAGAGGTCGGAAATGGCATCGAGCACGTGCATGGCCTTTTTATTACCCGAGTCACATGTACTGTGATGCGTGTGCTGGATGAGTGTGGTATGGGTGTACACCAGCTGTGAGGGACTGGCTGTGGCATGCTGACAACAAGACATGTGATTAGAAGATCGCTACAGGGAAGTCCTGGCACATGTAGCGTTTTCATCCCCACTGTGAGCATAAGCGTAGTGGGCTGGCCTGGGGTATGTCAGTTCAGGGTAAGGGTTTGTACAAAGACCCCAGGGCTCTGTGCTTGGTTCCGTACAGGGCTGCACAAGGAAGTAACAAATGTGTGTGCCGCTGTTGTGGCATCGGCGCCACCCGGACAACATTCACCAATGTGTCACCCTGTGACCTAAATCCAAAGACATGAGCCACATTGAAGTAAGAGGAATTCACTGACCCTACATTCATCCATACTACCACACTTGACAGACCATAGACACGACACATCTGTGTGATTCAGAATGTTTCATGCACATTCAGAGGAATGTTGCATCTGGGGCAGTACAGGGCCATGCAAACCCCACTTTACATTGTTGGCCCGTGGAGGGCCAGTCAGAGTCCTTCAGGGAATGACAAGTCCAAAGGAAGAGGAAGTGTTCAGTCCGCAGTCTGATTGCTGTGTCATTGGCGATCACACCGTATATGGCAGTCCATGTTGAGGTCCAAGGTGAGTGTCGCAAGGTGCATCGGGCGACAGTGGAAGGTGATGATGCAGAGGGCAGTACCAAGCTGAAACCGGCCATATGCCGGAGACTAATGCTACTGCATCCTTCTTACCATGAAGGAGGTTTCATCCGCATCTTCGTCCTCTGCTGTTCCATGTGCCTCACGTGTGGGCAGTGGTGTTCTGTCTCCAGCACTCTGTGGCAGTGACACCTCAGGGGCCGGAGATGGAATGTCTGCCGCATTGTGTGGCACTGACACTTCAGGGGGGCGGAGAGGTGGATGTAGTGGTAGCAGCAGCATGCATCAGCACCAGGCCATGAGGATGGTTTTGAGGTCATTGAGGAAACCAGCTACCACTCGTTAGTGTGCAGCTGTGGCAGATGCTCTTTCCGCATTGGCATGCTCCATGGTCTCCATTAGCCTCCGCATGTGTGCCAACTCCCGGCTGACATCGCTGGAGCCACTCTGACTGGACAGTTGTTCTAGTCTCTGAGTCTGGGCTCCGGCGATGTCAGCCATGGTCCATTGGAGAGCATGGAGCGGACTCTGGTTGTCCGTTAGGAACTGAGAGTGGTCCCTGATGGGACTTAGACACCCACCCATGGCATCTAGCGTGTCTGCTGTGCGGTCGAAGCCCATCCGCACCTGTTCAGCCAGCTGCTACTGGCACCCCAACACACGGTATTGGAAGGCCATGTGTTCTTCGTGGGGTTCCTGGGAGGTAGCCGTGGTGGTGGGTGCTGCACGATGTGTGGTCTGTGCAGGGTGTGGGGTGTCCTTGTTGCAGCTGGGCTGCCCTGCTCCTGGAGGTGTGTTGCAGAGCCATGCAATGATTTCTTGGAGACCGTCGGACTCGAATCTGTGGAGGTCCTCTTCGTCATCAGAGAAAAGAGGGTCTGGCCGCTCTGCAGGAGGTGTTGATTCTCCCTCTGCAATGTGAAGGGGAGATGCAGTTTAACATTGTGTTCACATGTATGTTGTTGCATTGTACAGGTTTCCATACAGACTGCATGACTGTGTACATCGTGGCTGTTTGGGAGAAGCTGCCTATTTGATGGGAGACAGTGGACATTTCGACAACAGACGTGTGTGTGTTTGTACTTGTACAATATCAACTCACATTTACCTGCAATGCCGCTTGTGATTGGCCAGTGTCTACACCCAGTCAGCACCAGTTGTGTCCTGTGTTCTGTTGTAGACGTGTTGCGATGTGTGCCACATTGTTGTCAGTGTTGATGTGCACTGCCTGTTATGTGTGTGTGCTGCATTTTGGGAAAGTCGCCCCTGCACCTCTGATTTTGATGCTCCTTCTCTATTTCATTCGATGTGCCTTTGAGTTCTCTGCTTATGCAGTGCTAAGATGTTGCATACTTGGGTACATTGGTCTCTTGGTGGGAGTTGGGGGTCTGGGCATGGTTTGTCCGCAGACTCACCCTGGTGCTGTTGTGTTTGGTAATGTTGAGCAGTGTCTGGTTCCCCAATTCCTGCCACCGTCTCCCCAATGATGACTGTGGACACCAGTTCCTCCATATCATCCAGCTCCTATTGTGGTGCAGGACTGCCACCTCCAGTCTGCATTGTTGCCTTCCGGTTGTATGCGAGTTTCAGCTTGGTTTCGTGCTTGACGTCATTCCAGCGCCTCTTGACCTCTTCCATTGTCCTCTTCAGCACTCCCACTGCATTCCACTTGTCCACGATGGACTGCCATATTCCATATTTGGTTGCCAATGACACGGTGGAAGTGATGAACAGTTGTTGATGGTGTTCTACCACCTCCGTTATCAGGATCCTGTTTTCCTGCAGACTGAAGCGCTACTTCCTACTTTTCTTCTCCTTGGCCTTCCCTGACCCTGAGGTCCAAGGCTGTTCCTCCTGGGGGCTTGGGAGGTTTTGGTTCTCCTCCGTACTTGCTCTGGCACCATCCTTTGTGCTTCACTGTTGTTTGGCATTTGCTTGTCTGTTTTTTTTTTACTTTTATGTTGATTTTTCCAGCCTGACGCATGTGAATTGCAGACCTGTAGCTGGTTTTTGCAGATTTTTTTACAGCGATTAGCCTCATTGCAGGATTTTTTGCATTTGCATTTTGCATTTTTGTGGCACGGCGTTGCTTTTAATGTGGACAATTGACGCGTTATCAGGTGACTATCACATGGTACCGGCGTGTTGGGAATGCTTTGTTAACATGGCGTAATTTTCCCCCAATAGACTGCGATGTTGGGAGTTGTGTTAAGTCACTTTTGCGATGGTTATCACACGTTCTTGAGAATATGGCCCCCAGAAGTTTTAAGTTAAATAGATTTTCATCCATTATCCCTGATCAAGAACACTAGAGTGGGGGTAGAGAAACTAGCATGAATGCCTAAACAGGAGTTAGATTTTTACATTTTATAATCCTAACTGACTCAGGGAACATGGTAGAAATTCGAGTTTAGTATGCCTGAACTCAGAATGATAAAATACATATTTTAACAAAGTTGGTTTTAACATTCTGTGTTTGAAAATACCACTTTTAGAACTAACTATCCAGGCCTGCCTCTGCTAGGTTGTGTATTCCTTGTCTGGAGTTTGAGTTGCAGGGCTGGGGGATTCCATGAGACAGGGTGAACCCGCCCAGTGGTGAATAGAGAGATCTGCATCTAGATGGGAGGGAGGAGTTGCAACTGGGACCTGAATAGGACTGTGCCTGCCCCCCACAGTGCTGGCTCCACAACCTGTGGTCCGTCTAATGTCTCTGCCATGCACTGTGAAAGGAGAGAAGGAATAATGTCAACAGAGTGCTCCAGGGCTGTGCTTTCACTCCACAATGCTAGTTCCACCTCCTGTGGGGCGTCTGATGTTTCTGCCCTGCACTGTGAAAGGAAAGAAGGAGTCATGTAAGCAGAGTGCTCCAGAACTGGTTTGGACTAGGCAAAGGCCCCTCTGCCCTCAGAGGACAAAGGATTTTGGGGTATAAATATTGGGACCCTGATCCCAAGAAATTAGATCACTTTTGGACAAACAAGAAGAAACCTTTGCTGAGGAGAAGAAACTGAGGAGAAACTATCCCTAAGCTGAAGTGCTGGTGGGGGATTGGCCTGCAGTGGTTCCCTGACTACCAAAGAAAGGAGAGAGGAACTTTGTGTGTACTTTCATCAACTTCTGTAAGGATCTCCAAGGGCTTGGAACAGAGCTTGCCTCCCACTGAAGTCTCAGGGACAACAGACTTCACCACCAGAAGCATGTCGCAGAACTGCTGCTGCCGCTTCACAACATGAAGCCCCTCGCACCGCCGGGGGAGAGGATCCACGTCGCAGCAGACGCCGCCGTCGCATCAAGGAGAAAGCTCCATGTTTATTTCTTTGCACTGGATCTTTGCCGCATTTCCATCGTTGCAACACTTTTGTTGCCCTGGGACAACAGACTTCACCCACCAGCTCCTCAAGAGTTTTCCTGAAGTGCCTGCAGTTGTGTTGGACTTTTTGGGGACTTGCGTGTCACAAGGAGCTGGAAGTGCGACTCAAGATCAAGAAGCATGTCGCAGAACTGCTGCTGCCGCTCCACAACACAAAGCGCCTCGCATCGCCGGAGGAGAGGATCGACGTCGCAGCAGACGCCGCCGAATCACCGGGAAGTGTGTCGCAGGAGTAGAGGATCGACGTCTCATCAGCCGCCGCAGCATCTCCGAGAAACATGTCGCAGGGCCTGTTGCGGTTCCTCACCAGAGAAGAGGATCGATGTTGCAGCAGGTGCCGCCGCATCACCAGGGAAGAGTGTCGCAGGGCCTGTCGTGGCTCGCATCGTTGTGGAGGCAACTCGCATCGCCAGGAGAGAGGATCAACGTCGCAGCAGACGCCGCCATATCACTGGGAAGCGTGTCGCAGGGCCTGTCACGGCTCGCATAGTGTCAAGCACCTCGCATCGCCGGGGGAGAGGATCCACATCGCAGCAGACGCCGCCACAGCACCGGGAAGCGTGTCACATCAAGGAGAAAGTGCCATCTATATTTCTTTGCACCGGATCTTTGCCACATTTCCATTGTTGCAAAACGTTCGTTGCCCTGCATGTCGCATCTTAAGGTACATTGACTTATAGTGTCGCATTTTAAGAACTAATGAGAACTAAGCTAAAACTACCATTTTAAGTACAGTATTGTGGATTTTTGTTATTTGTGGTCTTGTGATAAGTCTATATAAAGAATACTTATTTTTGATATAAAACCTGTGCGGTGTCCATCTGTAGTGTTGCCACTTGATTACTGTATGTGTTCACAAATGCTTTACACTCTCCCTCTGAGATAAGCCTGTCTGCTCGTGCCAAGCTACCAAGGAGGTGAGCAGGGGTTAATTTAGGAGTGTACTCCCTTACCCTGACTAGAGGCAATGCATGCATCATAACGTTTAAGTTACTTACCAAACTCAATATCATAGAGAAGAAGATGATCCCAATGAATCAATGAACTTAAACATGAAACAAAAATAAATTCAGCACAGAATTTATAGGCCTCAGTAAAAATGCACAACTAACTCAACAGAATGATGTGGGGTGACTAACCGGCACGGCAGCGGATAGGATTAATTGCGTTTAGAGTGATGATGAGTCACCGGTTGTTTACGTCTCGCTCGAGTACAAACTGGAGAGACAGACTTCGGCAGAAAGAAACACTCCCTCCCCTTCCTTATCCATACGGTCTCCACTACACAGCGTCGAGTTCAGCTGTGTTTCATTGCGTTGGTTGACTGAACTAAAAAGTTTCAATACGTATTATGTTGACTTGTTGAGGTTAATTAATTGTCAGACGAAGTTATTAAACTCGTTTTAAATAATATTATTTTTTCAAAAACAAGTGTTGTTTTTTTATTTTAAAAACACATTGGGGCATATTATCAAGAAAGAGCGTTACATTATTGCTGCTTTTATCGGCAGGAAACTGCCGATAAAGCTGCGATAATGGGCTTGATAATATGCTCTATTGAATTCCAATCGAAGCCCATGTTAAATGTCTTCACATCTAACATGGGCTTCGATTTGAATTCATAGAGCATATTATGAAGCCCATTATCGCCGCTTTGTCAGCAGTTTCCTGCTGGTAAAAGCGGCGATAATGTAACGCCCTTTCTTGATAATATGCCCCCTTGTTTTGCGCTTCAACCGGTATCCGGGATACACGAGAAAAAGTCGGGCGTACTCGCCATAGACCTACACACGGCTGACTGTGCTGTCTCAACAGAGTTTCCCATACAGTGGCTTCACTAATAATGTTGGAGTTAAATTAACGTGCTGTACTGGGCCATGATATGTAGTATTTCTATTTTTAACTATGTGATTAAGCTGGAAAGCATGCTTTGATATCCTAAACCAAGACGTAATTTACAGAAAAAAGAAAAAGAATTACACTTCATCATTGTGGATTTGTTATGACCTACCGGTTCGGAATTATCACCGGTTTTAAGATTTATGAACCAACTTACCTCATTATAGCCCAGAAGAAGTCAAGCGTTTAACTACCCACAGACGAAACACGTGTTGGTTGGCTTGTTGAGCAACACCATTAAAGCGAACATTCCAAAAAGACACCAGTGTCTTTATCTTTGACCAACAGCAAATGTGTTGTACTGTTTTTTATTCACATGCGTGTGCGCAGGACCTGTTGGTATTTAACTCTGAGTAGAGACCAATAACTTTGCACAAAATGGGTCATCTAGCAGTGCTGGGATCTAAAAGCTTTTCCAAAGATGGGGTGATGGCAGAGTCGGTGTCATAAGAAAAAGGTTCACTGGTAAAGTAGGTGGATGGATATGTGATTGAATTGGTGAATGGATGCATGAGTGAGAGGATGGATGGATAGATGTTTGATGAATGAGTGTTAGGATGGATGAGTGAAATGGTGAAAGGATGGATTGAAGGATGACTGAATGGGTGGATCTAAGGATGGATGAGTGAAGAAATTGATGGAGGAGTGAAAAAGAAGGTAGATAGATGGCTGGTAATATGGTGGACGGATGGATGAATGAAAGGGTGGATGGATGGATGGGTGAGGGAAAGGATGGATGGATGGATGGATGTGTGAGTGAAATGAAGGATGTGTCAGTGAAAGGGTGGAAGGATAGATGCATGGATGAATGAGTGAAAGGATTGATGTAATGATGGATGAGTGAAACAGAGGATGGATGAATGGATGGATGGATGGATGGGTGAAAGGGTGAATGGATGGATGAGTAAAAGTGTGGATGGATGGAGAATGAGAGAAAGATTGGTTGGATGAGTGAGTGAGTGAAAGGATGGATGGATGAGTGAAAGTGTAAATAAATGGATCAATGAGAAATGGATAGGTGGGTGGAGAGAAAAGCTGTATGAATAGATGAGTGAAAGGTAGATGGTGGAGGAGAGAAAGTGTGGATAATGGGTGAATGACTGGATGAGTGAAAGGGAGGGTAGGTGCATGGTTGGATGAAAGGGTGGAAGCATGAATGAGTGAAAGTGTGAATGGATGGGCATATACGTGAAAGGTTGAATGGATGGATGAGTGAATGAAGGTATGGATGAGTGAAGGGGTAAATGGATGAATGAGGGAATGGAGAGGTCAAAGTGTGGATGATGAGTGAAAGTATGAATGACTGAGTGAATGGGTTGAGGTACGAGTGAAAGGGAGGATAGATGAGCAAAAGGATGGATGAGTGAATGGATGAATGAATGAAAGGTGGAAGAATAAGTGAAAGGATGGATTGATATGTTTGATGGATAGATTTGAAGATGGATGGATATGTTTTGATATGGATGGAAGGACGGATGTAATGGTGGTAGACTGAATGTTGGATGAAAGGCTGAATAGAGGAAAGGTTGTAAAGGGGAAATGTTGCATATCATTGAGTGGATAAATGGATAGATGATTGTATGGAGGCGATAAGCTTTTCTGGGGATGGTTGTGATTACTTGCTTCGCTTGTTTGGTGCTATAAGAGCTTTGGTTCAAAGTGGGGGGTATCTTACATCTTTGGCTACTCCGTTGGCTAAAGCTTATGTGTCAGTTGGTCGAGAAGCTCCAGGAATTTTGCAAGAAAATTCAACAGGGTCTGTATACATTAGTTGGGTAAAAACATCTGGGCATTCATTAGAGGAAATATATCGGGAAACAATGTGATCTATGCCATACATTTTTTTGGCTCATTATTACTTCGATTTGTTTTAGAATGAGAGTGATAATTTGGGCGTTTTTTTTACTGAAATCTGCAATGAAGTAATTGTTGAATAAAACAATTGGTTAGCATCTCACAATAGTGTTTTAGGGTAAATCTCTAAGTGCCGAAGTCTGGTGAGGAGGATGACTGATGTTGGAGTAATGAACACTACCACTAGGTAAAGGAAGAAGATGTAGCATTGCGGCTAGAGCTGACCACCATTACACAGGGGAACTGGGTTCGAGTCTCAGTGTTGCCTCAGCGTCTTGTGATTCTGGGCAAATCACTTAACCTCCCCACGCCTACCAAAAAATGAAAGTGTCCTTGTGTAACTTGACTGGTGTTCATGTAAAGCGCTCCAATACCTTTGGGTCGAGCTTGCGCTATATAATTCTTCCCCCCCCAAAAAGAGGTTCATTCTTGCTCTTATGCGTCTGGATCGGCGCGAGCTGCACTAGCAGTGTTGTCGTGAAACTAACCTCAAGAATATTTTCATTGAGCTAATGAAACGCTATAAATTCATCAACGTTTGCATCATGTGACACCCATGTTTTATATCATTATGTCTCACCTGCGCAGCACGCATGCGCTGCACAGGGGGGACCTCTTGGAATCGATCCGCTTTTGTCCCCAAAAATGTGTACCCGTTGCATTGCTTTCAATGGCAACGCGTGCACGTTTGGCAATTGCCTTGCAGGAACGAGCTTTGGCACCAGTTGTTAGCAATTATTGCTCCTGGCGCTGCTCGTTCCCGCAAGGGAAAGGCTGTACATGGACTTCCAGCCGCGCTCCACTTAAACCTCATTATTTCTGCTACTGGGAAGGACAACAAGCGCGTCGCTTTAACTTTCGCAGCCGCACATGTTTTATATGTTGACGGGCTGTTTTCATGAGTCCGTCTGTTTCCTTTAGTTGTTGGACTTCTTACCGAGGTAATCTGTTCTTGGAATTTGCGTTGTTCTTTTTTATGCCAGACGGTTATTAATTGCAGCCTTATTTTGGCTTATATTTTGTTCCTTTGGCTTTTTTGAAATGGCACCAGCGCCTCCGCAGTGCAGTCACAGCACCCCACTTCCTCTGTCCTGACGACATGCCTAATGGGAGAATTGTACAGCTGATCACAGGCTTTACCCGGTAATAGGTTGTGGCGTGCTCCTCTCCCACAGTATACTCCAAACGGTTGGTTAAATAGATCTTAGGAGTCCAAAATGGCGGAACCGCCTACTCCTATCCGTACAGCTCTACCCGGAGTGCCCACCGCCACCTTGGCAGTAGTATTGAAGATCGCTCTGCTCGGTTCAATCTGAGTGCTGCAGCAACATCAGTCTCACCACCAGAATCTGCCTCTGCTGCACCCCCAGTTACAGCAGCTGCACCCCCACTCCCGGGAGCAGCAACCCCATTTCACCAAGAAGATATGGCGCTCACACTTTCCTTTTATTTATTTAGGAGTGACTCGGCTCAGTTTAATTTCAATGAAGAGCGCATGTTCTTCGCGTCCCCTTTCTTTTTAAATAGGCAGCTGGTTGGATTCACGAGGCCTTGAGAGGAGGGGCTTGGGGGGGAAGGGCAGCCGACCGCAGGGAGGTCCCCCCCCGGGCGATTTGGGAGGGCTGCGGGGGGTGGGGGGTTGGGGTTTTTATAGGCAGATTCAGAAAAGGCGGTGGTGATGGACAGAGTATCTGAATTAGGCAGACCACTCCTACCCAGTCCAAAGATCAGGGCTTGATCCATCACCGTTTTTTAGCTCACTGCACCATCCCAGCTCAGAACCTGGCTACATGCAAATTAGTCTGTCCCTGGCCCAGTGCATCATGGGAACAGGGCAGACCAAACTACCAAGCCAATTCTTTCACTGGAAAGGAAACAAGCTTCCGGGGACCGGTTTCTGGCATTACAGCCGTCTTCGGCCCGGCTTGCTTGAATCCTGATGGTGAAGTGAGCAAGGGACTCACATCCGAGTATACCCTTCCACGCTTGTGGTGGACAAAACGATTCAGAAAAGGGGGTGGTGATGGACAGAGTATCTGAATTAAGCAGACCACTCCTACCCAGTCCAAAGATCAGGGCTTGATCCATCACCGTTTTTAGCTCACTGCACCATCCCGGCTCAGAACCTGGCTACATGCAAATTAGTCTGTCCCTGGCCCAGTGCATCATGGGAACAGGGCAGACCAAACTACCAAGCCAATTCTTTCACTGGAAAGGAAACAAGCTTCCGGGGACCGGTTTCTGGCATTACAGCCGTCTTCGGCCCGGCTTGCTTGAATCCTGATGGTGCAGTGAGCAAGGGACTCACATCCGAGTATACCCTTCCACGCTTGTGGTGGACAAAACGATTCAGAAAAGGGGGTGGTGATGGACAGAGTATCTGAATTAAGCAGACCACTCCTACCCAGTCCAAAGATCAGGGCTTGATCCATCACCGTTTTTAGCTCACTGCACCATCCCAGCTCAGAACCTAGCTACATGCAAATTAGTCTGTCCCTGGCCCAGTGCATCATGGGAACAGGGCAGACCAAACTACCAAGCCAATTCTTTCACTGGAAAGGAAACAAGCTTCCGGGGACCGGTTTCTGGCATTACAGCCGTCTTCGGCCCGGCTTGCTTGAATCCTGATGGTGCAGTGAGCAAGGGACTCACATCCGAGTATACCCTTCCACGCTTGTGGTGGACAAAACGATTCAGAAAAGGGGGTGGTGATGGACAGAGTATCTGAATTAAGCAGACCACTCCTACCCAGTCCAAAGATCAGGGCTTGATCCATCACCGTTTTTTAGCTCACTGCACCATCCCAGCTAAGAACCTGGCTACATGCAAATTAGTCTGTCCCTGGCCAAGTGCATCATGGGAACAGGGCAGACCAAACTACCAAGCCAAATCTTTCACTGGAAAGGAAACAAGCTTCCGGGGACCGGTTTCTGGCATTACAGCCGTCTTCGGCCCGGCTTACTTGAATTCTGATGGTGCAGTGAGCAAGGGGCTCACATCCGAGTATACCCTTCCACGCTTATGGTGGACAAAACGATTCAGAAAAGGGGGTGGTGATGGACAGAGTATCTGAATTAAGCAGACCACTCCTACCCAGTCCAAAGATCAGGGCTTGATCCATCACTGTTTTTTACCTCACTGCACCATCCCAGCTCAGAACCTGGCTACATGCAAATTAGTCTGTCCCTGGCCCAGTGCATCATGGGAACAGGGCAGACCAAACTACCAAGCCAATTCTTTCACTGGAAAGGAAACAAGATTCCGGGGACCGGTTTCTGGCATTACAGCCGTCTTCGGCCCGGCTTGCTTGAATCCTGATGGTGCAGTGAGCAAGGGACTCACATCTGAGTATACCCTTCCACGCTTGTGGTGGACAAAACGATTCAGAAAAGGGGGTGGTGATGGACAGAGTATCTGAATTAAGCAGACCACTCCTACCCAGTCCAAAGATCAGGGCTTGATCCATCACCGTTTTTTAGCTCACTGCACCATCCCAGCTCAGAACCTGGCTACATGCAAATTAGTCTGTCCCTGGCCCAGTGCATCATGGGAACAGGGCAGACCAAACTACCAAGCCAATTCTTTCACTGGAAAGGAAACAAGCTTCCGGGGACCGGTTTCTGGCATTACAGCCGTCTTCGGCCCGGCTTGCTTGAATCCTGATGGTGCAGTGAGCAAGGGACTCACATCTGAGTATACCCTTCCACGCTTATGGTGGACAAAACGATTCAGAAAAGGGGGTGGTGATGGACAGAGTATCTGAATTAAGCAGACCACTCCTACCCAGTCCAAAGATCAGGGCTTGATCCATCACCGTTTTTTAGCTCACTGCACCATCCCAGCTCAGAACCTGGCTACATGCAAAATAGTCTGTCCCTGGCCCAGTGCATCATGGGAACAGGGCAGACCAAACTACCAAGCCAATTCTTTCACTGGAAAGGAAACAAGCTTCCGGGGACCGGTTTCTGGCATTACAGCCGTCTTCGGCCCGGCTTGCTTGAATCCTGATGGTGCAGTGAGCAAGGGACTCACATCTGAGTATACCCTTCCACGCTTGTGGTGGACAAAACGATTCAGAAAAGGGGGTGGTGATGGACAGAGTATCAGAATTAAGCAGACCACTCCTACCCAGTCCAAAGATCAGGACTTGATCCATCACCGTTTTTTAGCTCACTGCACCATCCCAGCTCAGAACCTGGCTACATGCAAATTAGTCTGTCCCTGGCCCAGTGCATCATGGGAACAGGGCAGACCAAACTACCAAGCCAATTCTTTCACTGGAAAGGAAACAAGCTTCCGGGGACCGGTTTCTGGCATTACAGCCGTCTTCGGCCCGGCTTGCTTGAATCCTGATGGTGCAGTGAGCAAGGGACTCACATCTGAGTATACCCTTCCACGCTTATGGTGGACAAAACGATTCAGAAAAGGGGGTGGTGATGGACAGAGTATCTGAATTAAGCAGACCACTCCTACCCAGTCCAAAGATCAGGGCTTGATCCATCACCGTTTTTTAGCTCACTGCACCATCCCAGCTCAGAACCTGGCTACATGCAAATTAGTCTGTCCCTGGCCCAGTGCATCATGGGAACAGGGCAGACCAAACTACCAAGCCAATTCTTTCACTGGAAAGGAAACAAGCTTCCGGGGACCGGTTTCTGGCATTACAGCCGTCTTCGGCCCGGCTTGCTTGAATCCTGATGGTGCAGTGAGCAAGGGACTCACATCCGAGTATACCCTTCCACGCTTATGGTGGACAAAACGATTCAGAAAAGGGGGTGGTGATGGACAGAGTATCTGAATTAAGCAGACCACTCCTACCCAGTCCAAAGATCAGGGCTTGATCCATCACCGTTTTTTAGCTCACTGCACCATCCCAGCTAAGAACCTGGCTACATGCAAATTAGTCTGTCCCTGGCCAAGTGCATCATGGGAACAGGGCAGACCAAACTACCAAGCCAAATCTTTCACTGGAAAGGAAACAAGCTTCCGGGGACCGGTTTCTGGCATTACAGCCGTCTTCGGCCCGGCTTACTTGAATTCTGATGGTGCAGTGAGCAAGGGACTCACATCTGAGTATACCCTTCCACGCTTATGGTGGACAAAACGATTCAGAAAAGGGGGTGGTGATGGACAGAGTATCTGAATTAAGCAGACCACTCATACCCAGTCCAAAGATCAGGGCTTGATCCATCACCGTTTTTTAGCTCACTGCACCATCCCAGCTCAGAACCTGGCTACATGCAAAATAGTCTGTCCCTGGCCCAGTGCATCATGGGAACAGGGCAGACCAAACTACCAAGCCAATTCTTTCACTGGAAAGGAAACAAGCTTCCGGGGACCGGTTTCTGGCATTACAGCCGTCTTCGGCCCGGCTTGCTTGAATCCTGATGGTAAGGGACTCACATCTGAGTATACCCTTCCACGCTTATGGTGGACAAAACGATTCAGAAAAGGGGGTGGTGATGGACAGAGTATCTGAATTAAGCAGACCACTCCTACCCAGTCCAAAGATCAGGGCTTGATCCATCACTGTTTTTTACCTCACTGCACCATCCCAGCTCAGAACCTGGCTACATGCAAATTAGTCTGTCCCTGGCCCAGTGCATCATGGGAACAGGGCAGACCAAACTACCAAGCCAATTCTTTCACTGGAAAGGAAACAAGCTTCCGGGGACCGGTTTCTGGCATTACAGCCGTCTTCAGCCCGGCTTGCTTGAATCCTGATGGTGCAGTGAGCAAGGGACTCACATCTGAGTATACCCTTCCACGCTTATGGTGGACAAAACGATTCAGAAAAGGGGGTGGTGATGGACAGAGTATCTGAATTAAGCAGACCACTCCTACCCAGTCCAAAGATCAGGGCTTGATCCATCACCGTTTTTTAGCTCACTGCACCATCCCAGCTCAGAACCTGGCTACATGCAAATTAGTCTGTCCCTGGCCCAGTGCATCATGGGAACAGGGCAGACCAAACTACCAAGCCAATTCTTTCACTGGAAAGGAAACAAGCTTCCGGGGACCGGTTTCTGGCATTACAGCCGTCTTCGGCCCGGCTTGCTTGAATCCTGATGGTGCAGTGAGCAAGGGACTCACATCTGAGTATACCCTTCCACGCTTATGGTGGACAAAACGATTCAGAAAAGGGGGTGGTGATGGACAGAGTATCTGAATTAAGCAGACCACTCATACCCAGTCCAAAGATCAGGGCTTGATCCATCACCGTTTTTTAGCTCACTGCACCATCCCAGCTCAGAACCTGGCTACATGCAAATTAGTCTGTCCCTGGCCCAGTGCATCATGGGAACAGGGCAGACCAAACTACCAAGCCAATTCTTTCACTGGAAAGGAAACAAGCTTCCGGGGACCGGTTTCTGGCATTACAGCCGTCTTCGGCCCGGCTTGCTTGAATCCTGATGGTGCAGTGAGCAAGGGACTCACATCTGAGTATACCCTTCCACGCTTATGGTGGACAAAACGATTCAGAAAAGGGGGTGGTGATGGACAGAGTATCTGAATTAAGCAGACCACTCCTACCCAGTCCAAAGATCAGGGCTTGATCCATCACCGTTTTTTAGCTCACTGCACCATCCCAGCTCAGAACCTGGCTACATGCAAATTAGTCTGTCCCTGGCCCAGTGCATCATGGGAACAGGGCAGACCAAACTACCAAGCCAATTCTTTCACTGGAAAGGAAACAAGCTTCCGGGGACCGGTTTCTGGCATTACAGCCGTCTTCGGCCCGGCTTGCTTGAATCCTGATGGTGAAGTGAGCAAGGGACTCACATCCGAGTATACCCTTCCACGCTTGTGGTGGACAAAACGATTCAGAAAAGGGGGTGGTGATGGACAGAGTA
This sequence comes from Lissotriton vulgaris, assembly GCF_964263255.1. Classification (NCBI taxonomy): domain Eukaryota; kingdom Metazoa; phylum Chordata; class Amphibia; order Caudata; family Salamandridae; genus Lissotriton; species Lissotriton vulgaris. Next base: position 435,741,326 of record NC_141685.1, on the reverse strand, counting down.
TCTGAATTAAGCAGACCACTCCTACCCAGTCCAAAGATCAGGGCTTGATCCATCACCGTTTTTAGCTCACTGCACCATCCCGGCTCAGAACCTGGCTACATGCAAATTAGTCTGTCCCTGGCCCAGTGCATCATGGGAACAGGGCAGACCAAACTACCAAGCCAATTCTTTCACTGGAAAGGAAACAAGCTTCCGGGGACCGGTTTCTGGCATTACAGCCGTCTTCGGCCCGGCTTGCTTGAATCCTGATGGTGCAGTGAGCAAGGGACTCACATCCGAGTATACCCTTCCACGCTTGTGGTGGACAAAACGATTCAGAAAAGGGGGTGGTGATGGACAGAGTATCTGAATTAAGCAGACCACTCCTACCCAGTCCAAAGATCAGGGCTTGATCCATCACCGTTTTTAGCTCACTGCACCATCCCAGCTCAGAACCTAGCTACATGCAAATTAGTCTGTCCCTGGCCCAGTGCATCATGGGAACAGGGCAGACCAAACTACCAAGCCAATTCTTTCACTGGAAAGGAAACAAGCTTCCGGGGACCGGTTTCTGGCATTACAGCCGTCTTCGGCCCGGCTTGCTTGAATCCTGATGGTGCAGTGAGCAAGGGACTCACATCCGAGTATACCCTTCCACGCTTGTGGTGGACAAAACGATTCAGAAAAGGGGGTGGTGATGGACAGAGTATCTGAATTAAGCAGACCACTCCTACCCAGTCCAAAGATCAGGGCTTGATCCATCACCGTTTTTTAGCTCACTGCACCATCCCAGCTAAGAACCTGGCTACATGCAAATTAGTCTGTCCCTGGCCAAGTGCATCATGGGAACAGGGCAGACCAAACTACCAAGCCAAATCTTTCACTGGAAAGGAAACAAGCTTCCGGGGACCGGTTTCTGGCATTACAGCCGTCTTCGGCCCGGCTTACTTGAATTCTGATGGTGCAGTGAGCAAGGGGCTCACATCCGAGTATACCCTTCCACGCTTATGGTGGACAAAACGATTCAGAAAAGGGGGTGGTGATGGACAGAGTATCTGAATTAAGCAGACCACTCCTACCCAGTCCAAAGATCAGGGCTTGATCCATCACTGTTTTTTAGCTCACTGCACCATCCCAGCTCAGAACCTGGCTACATGCAAATTAGTCTGTCCCTGGCCCAGTGCATCATGGGAACAGGGCAGACCAAACTACCAAGCCAATTCTTTCACTGGAAAGGAAACAAGATTCCGGGGACCGGTTTCTGGCATTACAGCCGTCTTCGGCCCGGCTTGCTTGAATCCTGATGGTGCAGTGAGCAAGGGACTCACATCTGAGTATACCCTTCCACGCTTGTGGTGGACAAAACGATTCAGAAAAGGGGGTGGTGATGGACAGAGTATCTGAATTAAGCAGACCTCTCCTACCCAGTCCAAAGATCAGGGCTTGATCCATCACCGTTTTTTAGCTCACTGCACCATCCCAGCTCAGAACCTGGCTACATGCAAATTAGTCTGTCCCTGGCCCAGTGCATCATGGGAACAGGGCAGACCAAACTACCAAGCCAATTCTTTCACTGGAAAGGAAACAAGCTTCCGGGGACCGGTTTCTGGCATTACAGCCGTCTTCGGCCCGGCTTACTTGAATTCTGATGGTGCAGTGAGCAAGGGGCTCACATCCGAGTATACCCTTCCACGCTTATGGTGGACAAAACGATTCAGAAAAGGGGGTGGTGATGGACAGAGTATCTGAATTAAGCAGACCACTCCTACCCAGTCCAAAGATCAGGGCTTGATCCATCACCGTTTTTAGCTCACTGCACCATCCCAGCTCAGAACCTAGCTACATGCAAATTAGTCTGTCCCTGGCCCAGTGCATCATGGGAACAGGGCAGACCAAACTACCAAGCCAATTCTTTCACTGGAAAGGAAACAAGCTTCCGGGGACCGGTTTCTGGCATTACAGCCGTCTTCGGCCCGGCTTGCTTGAATCCTGATGGTGCAGTGAGCAAGGGACTCACATCCGAGTATACCCTTCCACGCTTGTGGTGGACAAAACGATTCAGAAAAGGGGGTGGTGATGGACAGAGTATCTGAATTAAGCAGACCACTCCTACCCAGTCCAAAGATCAGGGCTTGATCCATCACCGTTTTTTAGCTCACTGCACCATCCCAGCTAAGAACCTGGCTACATGCAAATTAGTCTGTCCCTGGCCAAGTGCATCATGGGAACAGGGCAGACCAAACTACCAAGCCAAATCTTTCACTGGAAAGGAAACAAGCTTCCGGGGACCGGTTTCTGGCATTACAGCCGTCTTCGGCCCGGCTTACTTGAATTCTGATGGTGCAGTGAGCAAGGGGCTCACATCCGAGTATACCCTTCCACGCTTATGGTGGACAAAACGATTCAGAAAAGGGGGTGGTGATGGACAGAGTATCTGAATTAAGCAGACCACTCCTACCCAGTCCAAAGATCAGGGCTTGATCCATCACTGTTTTTTACCTCACTGCACCATCCCAGCTCAGAACCTGGCTACATGCAAATTAGTCTGTCCCTGGCCCAGTGCATCATGGGAACAGGGCAGACCAAACTACCAAGCCAATTCTTTCACTGGAAAGGAAACAAGATTCCGGGGACCGGTTTCTGGCATTACAGCCGTCTTCGGCCCGGCTTGCTTGAATCCTGATGGTGCAGTGAGCAAGGGACTCACATCTGAGTATACCCTTCCACGCTTGTGGTGGACAAAACGATTCAGAAAAGGGGGTGGTGATGGACAGAGTATCTGAATTAAGCAGACCACTCCTACCCAGTCCAAAGATCAGGGCTTGATCCATCACTGTTTTTTACCTCACTGCACCATCCCAGCTCAGAACCTGGCTACATGCAAATTAGTCTGTCCCTGGCCCAGTGCATCATGGGAACAGGGCAGACCAAACTACCAAGCCAATTCTTTCACTGGAAAGGAAACAAGCTTCCGGGGACCGGTTTCTGGCATTACAGCCGTCTTCGGCCCGGCTTGCTTGAATCCTGATGGTGCAGTGAGCAAGGGACTCACATCTGAGTATACCCTTCCACGCTTATGGTGGACAAAACGATTCAGAAAAGGGGGTGGTGATGGACAGAGTATCTGAATTAAGCAGACCACTCCTACCCAGTCCAAAGATCAGGGCTTGATCCATCACCGTTTTTTAGCTCACTGCACCATCCCAGCTCAGAACCTGGCTACATGCAAAATAGTCTGTCCCTGGCCCAGTGCATCATGGGAACAGGGCAGACCAAACTACCAAGCCAATTCTTTCACTGGAAAGGAAACAAGCTTCCGGGGACCGGTTTCTGGCATTACAGCCGTCTTCGGCCCGGCTTGCTTGAATCCTGATGGTGCAGTGAGCAAGGGACTCACATCTGAGTATACCCTTCCACGCTTGTGGTGGACAAAACGATTCAGAAAAGGGGGTGGTGATGGACAGAGTATCAGAATTAAGCAGACCACTCCTACCCAGTCCAAAGATCAGGACTTGATCCATCACCGTTTTTTAGCTCACTGCACCATCCCAGCTCAGAACCTGGCTACATGCAAATTAGTCTGTCCCTGGCCCAGTGCATCATGGGAACAGGGCAGACCAAACTACCAAGCCAATTCTTTCACTGGAAAGGAAACAAGCTTCCGGGGACCGGTTTCTGGCATTACAGCCGTCTTCGGCCCGGCTTGCTTGAATCCTGATGGTGCAGTGAGCAAGGGACTCACATCTGAGTATACCCTTCCACGCTTATGGTGGACAAAACGATTCAGAAAAGGGGGTGGTGATGGACAGAGTATCTGAATTAAGCAGACCACTCCTACCCAGTCCAAAGATCAGGGCTTGATCCATCACCGTTTTTTAGCTCACTGCACCATCCCAGCTCAGAACCTGGCTACATGCAAATTAGTCTGTCCCTGGCCCAGTGCATCATGGGAACAGGGCAGACCAAACTACCAAGCCAATTCTTTCACTGGAAAGGAAACAAGCTTCCGGGGACCGGTTTCTGGCATTACAGCCGTCTTCGGCCCGGCTTGCTTGAATCCTGATGGTGCAGTGAGCAAGGGACTCACATCCGAGTATACCCTTCCACGCTTATGGTGGACAAAACGATTCAGAAAAGGGGGTGGTGATGGACAGAGTATCTGAATTAAGCAGACCACTCCTACCCAGTCCAAAGATCAGGGCTTGATCCATCACCGTTTTTTAGCTCACTGCACCATCCCAGCTAAGAACCTGGCTACATGCAAATTAGTCTGTCCCTGGCCAAGTGCATCATGGGAACAGGGCAGACCAAACTACCAAGCCAAATCTTTCACTGGAAAGGAAACAAGCTTCCGGGGACCGGTTTCTGGCATTACAGCCGTCTTCGGCCCGGCTTACTTGAATTCTGATGGTGCAGTGAGCAAGGGACTCACATCTGAGTATACCCTTCCACGCTTATGGTGGACAAAACGATTCAGAAAAGGGGGTGGTGATGGACAGAGTATCTGAATTAAGCAGACCACTCATACCCAGTCCAAAGATCAGGGCTTGATCCATCACCGTTTTTTAGCTCACTGCACCATCCCAGCTCAGAACCTGGCTACATGCAAAATAGTCTGTCCCTGGCCCAGTGCATCATGGGAACAGGGCAGACCAAACTACCAAGCCAATTCTTTCACTGGAAAGGAAACAAGCTTCCGGGGACCGGTTTCTGGCATTACAGCCGTCTTCGGCCCGGCTTGCTTGAATCCTGATGGTAAGGGACTCACATCTGAGTATACCCTTCCACGCTTATGGTGGACAAAACGATTCAGAAAAGGGGGTGGTGATGGACAGAGTATCTGAATTAAGCAGACCACTCCTACCCAGTCCAAAGATCAGGGCTTGATCCATCACTGTTTTTTACCTCACTGCACCATCCCAGCTCAGAACCTGGCTACATGCAAATTAGTCTGTCCCTGGCCCAGTGCATCATGGGAACAGGGCAGACCAAACTACCAAGCCAATTCTTTCACTGGAAAGGAAACAAGCTTCCGGGGACCGGTTTCTGGCATTACAGCCGTCTTCGGCCCGGCTTGCTTGAATCCTGATGGTGCAGTGAGCAAGGGACTCACATCTGAGTATACCCTTCCACGCTTATGGTGGACAAAACGATTCAGAAAAGGGGGTGGTGATGGACAGAGTATCTGAATTAAGCAGACCACTCCTACCCAGTCCAAAGATCAGGGCTTGATCCATCACCGTTTTTTAGCTCACTGCACCATCCCAGCTCAGAACCTGGCTACATGCAAATTAGTCTGTCCCTGGCCCAGTGCATCATGGGAACAGGGCAGACCAAACTACCAAGCCAATTCTTTCACTGGAAAGGAAACAAGCTTCCGGGGACCGGTTTCTGGCATTACAGCCGTCTTCGGCCCGGCTTGCTTGAATCCTGATGGTGAAGTGAGCAAGGGACTCACATCCGAGTATACCCTTCCACGCTTGTGGTGGACAAAACGATTCAGAAAAGGGGGTGGTGATGGACAGAGTATCTGAATTAAGCAGACCACTCCTACCCAGTCCAAAGATCAGGGCTTGATCCATCACCGTTTTTAGCTCACTGCACCATCCCGGCTCAGAACCTGGCTACATGCAAATTAGTCTGTCCCTGGCCCAGTGCATCATGGGAACAGGGCAGACCAAACTACCAAGCCAATTCTTTCACTGGAAAGGAAACAAGCTTCCGGGGACCGGTTTCTGGCATTACAGCCGTCTTCGGCCCGGCTTGCTTGAATCCTGATGGTGCAGTGAGCAAGGGACTCACATCCGAGTATACCCTTCCACGCTTGTGGTGGACAAAACGATTCAGAAAAGGGGGTGGTGATGGACAGAGTATCTGAATTAAGCAGACCACTCCTACCCAGTCCAAAGATCAGGGCTTGATCCATCACCGTTTTTAGCTCACTGCACCATCCCAGCTCAGAACCTAGCTACATGCAAATTAGTCTGTCCCTGGCCCAGTGCATCATGGGAACAGGGCAGACCAAACTACCAAGCCAATTCTTTCACTGGAAAGGAAACAAGCTTCCGGGGACCGGTTTCTGGCATTACAGCCGTCTTCGGCCCGGCTTGCTTGAATCCTGATGGTGCAGTGAGCAAGGGACTCACATCCGAGTATACCCTTCCACGCTTGTGGTGGACAAAACGATTCAGAAAAGGGGGTGGTGATGGACAGAGTATCTGAATTAAGCAGACCACTCCTACCCAGTCCAAAGATCAGGGCTTGATCCATCACCGTTTTTTAGCTCACTGCACCATCCCAGCTAAGAACCTGGCTACATGCAAATTAGTCTGTCCCTGGCCAAGTGCATCATGGGAACAGGGCAGACCAAACTACCAAGCCAAATCTTTCACTGGAAAGGAAACAAGCTTCCGGGGACCGGTTTCTGGCATTACAGCCGTCTTCGGCCCGGCTTACTTGAATTCTGATGGTGCAGTGAGCAAGGGGCTCACATCCGAGTATACCCTTCCACGCTTATGGTGGACAAAACGATTCAGAAAAGGGGGTGGTGATGGACAGAGTATCTGAATTAAGCAGACCACTCCTACCCAGTCCAAAGATCAGGGCTTGATCCATCACTGTTTTTTACCTCACTGCACCATCCCAGCTCAGAACCTGGCTACATGCAAATTAGTCTGTCCCTGGCCCAGTGCATCATGGGAACAGGGCAGACCAAACTACCAAGCCAATTCTTTCACTGGAAAGGAAACAAGATTCCGGGGACCGGTTTCTGGCATTACAGCCGTCTTCGGCCCGGCTTGCTTGAATCCTGATGGTGCAGTGAGCAAGGGACTCACATCTGAGTATACCCTTCCACGCTTGTGGTGGACAAAACGATTCAGAAAAGGGGGTGGTGATGGACAGAGTATCTGAATTAAGCAGACCACTCCTACCCAGTCCAAAGATCAGGGCTTGATCCATCACCGTTTTTTAGCTCACTGCACCATCCCAGCTCAGAACCTGGCTACATGCAAATTAGTCTGTCCCTGGCCCAGTGCATCATGGGAACAGGGCAGACCAAACTACCAAGCCAATTCTTTCACTGGAAAGGAAACAAGCTTCCGGGGACCGGTTTCTGGCATTACAGCCGTCTTCGGCCCGGCTTACTTGAATTCTGATGGTGCAGTGAGCAAGGGGCTCACATCCGAGTATACCCTTCCACGCTTATGGTGGACAAAACGATTCAGAAAAGGGGGTGGTGATGGACAGAGTATCTGAATTAAGCAGACCACTCCTACCCAGTCCAAAGATCAGGGCTTGATCCATCACCGTTTTTAGCTCACTGCACCATCCCAGCTCAGAACCTAGCTACATGCAAATTAGTCTGTCCCTGGCCCAGTGCATCATGGGAACAGGGCAGACCAAACTACCAAGCCAATTCTTTCACTGGAAAGGAAACAAGCTTCCGGGGACCGGTTTCTGGCATTACAGCCGTCTTCGGCCCGGCTTGCTTGAATCCTGATGGTGCAGTGAGCAAGGGACTCACATCCGAGTATACCCTTCCACGCTTGTGGTGGACAAAACGATTCAGAAAAGGGGGTGGTGATGGACAGAGTATCTGAATTAAGCAGACCACTCCTACCCAGTCCAAAGATCAGGGCTTGATCCATCACCGTTTTTTAGCTCACTGCACCATCCCAGCTAAGAACCTGGCTACATGCAAATTAGTCTGTCCCTGGCCAAGTGCATCATGGGAACAGGGCAGACCAAACTACCAAGCCAAATCTTTCACTGGAAAGGAAACAAGCTTCCGGGGACCGGTTTCTGGCATTACAGCCGTCTTCGGCCCGGCTTACTTGAATTCTGATGGTGCAGTGAGCAAGGGGCTCACATCCGAGTATACCCTTCCACGCTTATGGTGGACAAAACGATTCAGAAAAGGGGGTGGTGATGGACAGAGTATCTGAATTAAGCAGACCACTCCTACCCAGTCCAAAGATCAGGGCTTGATCCATCACTGTTTTTTACCTCACTGCACCATCCCAGCTCAGAACCTGGCTACATGCAAATTAGTCTGTCCCTGGCCCAGTGCATCATGGGAACAGGGCAGACCAAACTACCAAGCCAATTCTTTCACTGGAAAGGAAACAAGATTCCGGGGACCGGTTTCTGGCATTACAGCCGTCTTCGGCCCGGCTTGCTTGAATCCTGATGGTGCAGTGAGCAAGGGACTCACATCTGAGTATACCCTTCCACGCTTGTGGTGGACAAAACGATTCAGAAAAGGGGGTGGTGATGGACAGAGTATCTGAATTAAGCAGACCACTCCTACCCAGTCCAAAGATCAGGGCTTGATCCATCACCGTTTTTTAGCTCACTGCACCATCCCAGCTCAGAACCTGGCTACATGCAAATTAGTCTGTCCCTGGCCCAGTGCATCATGGGAACAGGGCAGACCAAACTACCAAGCCAATTCTTTCACTGGAAAGGAAACAAGCTTCCGGGGACCGGTTTCTGGCATTACAGCCGTCTTCGGCCCGGCTTGCTTGAATCCTGATGGTGCAGTGAGCAAGGGACTCACATCTGAGTATACCCTTCCACGCTTATGGTGGACAAAACGATTCAGAAAAGGGGGTGGTGATGGACAGAGTATCTGAATTAAGCAGACCACTCCTACCCAGTCCAAAGATCAGGGCTTGATCCATCACCGTTTTTTAGCTCACTGCACCATCCCAGCTCAGAACCTGGCTACATGCAAAATAGTCTGTCCCTGGCCCAGTGCATCATGGGAACAGGGCAGACCAAACTACCAAGCCAATTCTTTCACTGGAAAGGAAACAAGCTTCCGGGGACCGGTTTCTGGCATTACAGCCGTCTTCGGCCCGGCTTGCTTGAATCCTGATGGTGCAGTGAGCAAGGGACTCACATCTGAGTATACCCTTCCACGCTTGTGGTGGACAAAACGATTCAGAAAAGGGGGTGGTGATGGACAGAGTATCAGAATTAAGCAGACCACTCCTACCCAGTCCAAAGATCAGGACTTGATCCATCACCGTTTTTTAGCTCACTGCACCATCCCAGCTCAGAACCTGGCTACATGCAAATTAGTCTGTCCCTGGCCCAGTGCATCATGGGAACAGGGCAGACCAAACTACCAAGCCAATTCTTTCACTGGAAAGGAAACAAGCTTCCGGGGACCGGTTTCTGGCATTACAGCCGTCTTCGGCCCGGCTTGCTTGAATCCTGATGGTGCAGTGAGCAAGGGACTCACATCTGAGTATACCCTTCCACGCTTATGGTGGACAAAACGATTCAGAAAAGGGGGTGGTGATGGACAGAGTATCTGAATTAAGCAGACCACTCCTACCCAGTCCAAAGATCAGGGCTTGATCCATCACCGTTTTTTAGCTCACTGCACCATCCCAGCTCAGAACCTGGCTACATGCAAATTAGTCTGTCCCTGGCCCAGTGCATCATGGGAATAGGGCAGACCAAACTACAAAGCCAATTCTTTCACTGGAAAGGAAACAAGCTTCCGGGGACCGGTTTCTGGCATTACAGCCGTCTTCGGCCCGGCTTGCTTGAATCCTGATGGTGCAGTGAGCAAGGGACTCACATCCGAGTATACCCTTCCACGCTTATGGTGGACAAAACGATTCAGAAAAGGGGGTGGTGATGGACAGAGTATCTGAATTAAGCAGACCACTCCTACCCAGTCCAAAGATCAGGGCTTGATCCATCACCGTTTTTTAGCTCACTGCACCATCCCAGCTAAGAACCTGGCTACATGCAAATTAGTCTGTCCCTGGCCAAGTGCATCATGGGAACAGGGCAGACCAAACTACCAAGCCAAATCTTTCACTGGAAAGGAAACAAGCTTCCGGGGACCGGTTTCTGGCATTACAGCCGTCTTCGGCCCGGCTTACTTGAATTCTGATGGTGCAGTGAGCAAGGGACTCACATCTGAGTATACCCTTCCACGCTTATGGTGGACAAAACGATTCAGAAAAGGGGGTGGTGATGGACAGAGTATCTGAATTAAGCAGACCACTCATACCCAGTCCAAAGATCAGGGCTTGATCCATCACCGTTTTTTAGCTCACTGCACCATCCCAGCTCAGAACCTGGCTACATGCAAAATAGTCTGTCCCTGGCCCAGTGCATCATGGGAACAGGGCAGACCAAACTACCAAGCCAATTCTTTCACTGGAAAGGAAACAAGCTTCCGGGGACCGGTTTCTGGCATTACAGCCGTCTTCGGCCCGGCTTGCTTGAATCCTGATGGTAAGGGACTCACATCTGAGTATACCCTTCCACGCTTATGGTGGACAAAACGATTCAGAAAAGGGGGTGGTGATGGACAGAGTATCTGAATTAAGCAGACCACTCCTACCCAGTCCAAAGATCAGGGCTTGATCCATCACTGTTTTTTACCTCACTGCACCATCCCAGCTCAGAACCTGGCTACATGCAAATTAGTCTGTCCCTGGCCCAGTGCATCATGGGAACAGGGCAGACCAAACTACCAAGCCAATTCTTTCACTGGAAAGGAAACAAGCTTCCGGGGACCGGTTTCTGGCATTACAGCCGTCTTCAGCCCGGCTTGCTTGAATCCTGATGGTGCAGTGAGCAAGGGACTCACATCTGAGTATACCCTTCCACGCTTGTGGTGGACAAAACGATTCAGAAAAGGGGGTGGTGATGAACAGAGTATCAGAATTAAGCAGACCACTCCTACCCAGTCCAAAGATCAGGACTTGATCCATCACCGTTTTTTAGCTCACTGCACCATCCCAGCTCAGAACCTGGCTACATGCAAATTAGTCTGTCCCTGGCCCAGTGCATCATGGGAACAGGGCAGACCAAACTACCAAGCCAATTCTTTCACTGGAAAGGAAACAAGCTTCCGGGGACCGGTTTCTGGCATTACAGCCGTCTTCGGCCCGGCTTGCTTGAATCCTGATGGTGCAGTGAGCAAGGGACTCACATCTGAGTATACCCTTCCACGCTTATGGTGGACAAAACGATTCAGAAAAGGGGGTGGTGATGGACAGAGTATCTGAATTAAGCAGACCACTCCTACCCAGTCCAAAGATCAGGGCTTGATCCATCACCGTTTTTTAGCTCACTGCACCATCCCAGCTCAGAACCTGGCTACATGCAAATTAGTCTGTCCCTGGCCCAGTGCATCATGGGAACAGGGCAGACCAAACTACCAAGCCAATTCTTTCACTGGAAAGGAAACAAGCTTCCGGGGACCGGTTTCTGGCATTACAGCCGTCTTCGGCCCGGCTTGCTTGAATCCTGATGGTGCAGTGAGCAAGGGACTCACATCCGAGTATACCCTTCCACGCTCATGGTGGACAAAACGATTCAGAAAAGGGGGTGGTGATGGACAGAGTATCTGAATTAAGCAGACCACTCCTACCCAGTCCAAAGATCAGGGCTTGATCCATCACCGTTTTTTAGCTCACTGCACCATCCCAGCTAAGAACCTGGCTACATGCAAATTAGTCTGTCCCTGGCCAAGTGCATCATGGGAACAGGGCAGACCAAACTACCAAGCCAAATCTTTCACTGGAAAGGAAACAAGCTTCCGGGGACCGGTTTCTGGCATTACAGCCGTCTTCGGCCCGGCTTACTTGAATTCTGATGGTGCAGTGAGCAAGGGACTCACATCTGAGTATACCCTTCCACGCTTATGGTGGACAAAACGATTCAGAAAAGGGGGTGGTGATGGACAGAGTATCTGAATTAAGCAGACCACTCATACCCAGTCCAAAGATCAGGGCTTGATCCATCACCGTTTTTTAGCTCACTGCACCATCCCAGCTCAGAACCTGGCTACATGCAAAATAGTCTGTCCCTGGCCCAGTGCATCATGGGAACAGGGCAGACCAAACTACCAAGCCAATTCTTTCACTGGAAAGGAAACAAGCTTCCGGGGACCGGTTTCTGGCATTACAGCCGTCTTCGGCCCGGCTTGCTTGAATCCTGATGGTGCAGTGAGCAAGGGACTCACATCTGAGTATACCCTTCCACGCTTGTGGTGGACAAAACGATTCAGAAAAGGGGGTGGTGATGGACAGAGTATCAGAATTAAGCAGACCACTCCTACCCAGTCCAAAGATCAGGACTTGATCCATCACCGTTTTTTAGCTCACTGCACCATCCCAGCTCAGAACCTGGCTACATGCAAATTAGTCTGTCCCTGGCCCAGTGCATCATGGGAACAGGGCAGACCAAACTACCAAGCCAATTCTTTCACTGGAAAGGAAACAAGCTTCCGGGGACCGGTTTCTGGCATTACAGCCGTCTTCGGCCCGGCTTGCTTGAATCCTGATGGTGCAGTGAGCAAGGGACTCACATCTGAGTATACCCTTCCACGCTTATGGTGGACAAAACGATTCAGAAAAGGGGGTGGTGATGGACAGAGTATCTGAATTAAGCAGACCACTCCTACCCAGTCCAAAGATCAGGGCTTGATCCATCACCGTTTTTTAGCTCACTGCACCATCCCAGCTCAGAACCTGGCTACATGCAAATTAGTCTGTCCCTGGCCCAGTGCATCATGGGAACAGGGCAGACCAAACTACCAAGCCAATTCTTTCACTGGAAAGGAAACAAGCTTCCGGGGACCGGTTTCTGGCATTACAGCCATCTTCGGCCCGGCTTGCTTGAATCCTGATGGTGCAGTGAGCAAGGGACTCACATCCGAGTATACCCTTCCACGCTTATGGTGGACAAAACGATTCAGAAAAGGGGGTGGTGATGGACAGAGTATCTGAATTAAGCAGACCACTCCTACCCAGTCCAAAGATCAGGGCTTGATCCATCACCGTTTTTTAGCTCACTGCACCATCCCAGCTAAGAACCTGGCTACATGCAAATTAGTCTGTCCCTGGCCAAGTGCATCATGGGAACAGGGCAGACCAAACTACCAAGCCAAATCCTTCACTGGAAAGGAAACAAGCTTCCGGGGACCGGTTTCTGGCATTACAGCCGTCTTCGGCCCGGCTTACTTGAATTCTGATGGTGCAGTGAGCAAGGGACTCACATCTGAGTATACCCTTCCACGCTTATGGTGGACAAAACGATTCAGAAAAGGGGGTGGTGATGGACAGAGTATCTGAATTAAGCAGACCACTCATACCCAGTCCAAAGATCAGGGCTTGATCCATCACCGTTTTTTAGCTCACTGCACCATCCCAGCTCAGAACCTGGCTACATGCAAATTAGTCTGTCCCTGGCCCAGTGCATCATGGGAACAGGGCAGACCAAACTACCAAGCCAATTCTTTCACTGGAAAGGAAACAAGCTTCCGGGGACCGGTTTCTGGCATTACAGCCGTCTTCGGCCCGGCTTGCTTGAATCCTGATGGTGCAGTGAGCAAGGGACTCACATCCGAGTATACCCTTCCACGCTTATGGTGGACAAAACGATTCAGAAAAGGGGGTGGTGATGGACAGAGTGTCTGAATTAAGCGGACCACTCCTACCCAGTCCAAAGATCAGGGCTTGATCCATCACCAATTTTTAGCTCACTGCACCATCCCAGCTCAGAACCTGGCTACATGCAAATTAGTCTATCCCTGGCCCAGTGCATCATGGGAACAGGGCAGACCAAACTACCAAGCTAATTCTTTCACTGGAAAGGAAACAAGCTTCCGGGGACCGGTTTCTGGCATTACAGCCGTCTTCGGCCCGGCTTGCTTGAATCCTGATGGTGCAGTGAGCAAGGGACTCACATCTGAGTATACCCTTCCACGCTTATGGTGGACAAAACGATTCAGAAAAGGGGGTGGTGATGGACAGAGTATCTGAATTAAGCAGACCACTCCTACCCAGTCCAAAGATCAGGGCTTGATCCATCACCGTTTCAGAGTATCTGAATTAAGCAGACCACTCGTACCCAGTCCAAAGATCAGGGCTTGATCCATCACCGTTTTTTAGCTCACTGCACCATCCCAGCTCAGAACCTGGCTACATGCAAATTAGTCTTTCCCTGGCCCAGTGCATCATGGGAACAGGGCAGACCAAACTACCAAGCCAATTCTTTCACTGGAAAGAAAACAAGCTTCCGGGGACCGGTTTCTGGCATTACAGCCGTCTTCAGCCCGGCTTGCTTGAATCCTGATGGTGCAGTGAGCAAGGGACTCACATCTGAGTATACCCTTCCACGCTTATGGTGGACAAAACTATTCAGAAAAGGGGGTGGTGATGGACAGAGTATCTGAATTAAGCAGACCACTTCTACCCAGTCCAAAGATCAGGGCTTGATCCATCACCGTTTTTTAGCTCACTGCACCATCCCAGCTCAGAACCTGGCTCCATGCAAATTAGTCTGCCCCTGGCCCATGATGCTCTGGGCCAGGGACAGACTGATTTGCATATAGCCAGGTTCTGAGCTGGGATGGTGCAGTGAGATAAATAACGGTGATGGATCAAGCCCTGATCTTTGGACTGGGTAAGAGTGGTCTGCTTAATTCAGACACTCTGTTCATCACCACCCCTTTTTCTGAATCGTTTTTGGCCACTATAGGTGTGGCAGGGTATACTCAGACATGAGTCCCTTTCTCACTGCACCATCAGGATTCAAGCAAGCCAGGCCGAAGACGGCTGAAATGCCAGAAACCGGTCCCCGGTAGCTTGTCTCCTTTCTGGTGAAGAATTGGCCTGGTAGTTTAGTCTGCCCTGTTCCCATGATGCACTGGGCCAGGGACAGACTGATTTGCATATAGCCAGGTTCTGAGCTGGGATGGTGCAGTGAGATAAATAACAGTGATGGATCAAGCCCTGATCTTTGGACTGGGTAAGAGTGGTCTGCTTAATTCAGACACTCTGTTCATCACCACCCCCTTTTCTGGATCGTTTTTGGCCACTATAGGTGTGGCAGCGTATACTCAGACGTGAGTCCCTTTCTCACTGCACCATCAGGATTCAAGCAAGCCGGGCCGAAGACGGCTGAAATGCCAGAAACCGGTCCCCGGTAGCTTGTCTCCTTTCTGGTGAAGAATTGGCTTTGTAGTGTAGTCTGCCCTGTTCCCATGATGCACTGGGCCAGGGACAGACTGATTTGCATATAGCCAGGTTCTGAGCTGGGTTGGTGCAGTGAGATAAATAATGGTGGTGGATCAAGCCCTGATCTTTGGACTGGGTAAGAGTGGTCTGCTTAATTCAGCCACTCTGTTCATCACCACCCACTTTTCTGAATCGTTTTTGGCCACTATAGGTGTGGCAGGGTATACTCAGACATGAGTCCCTTTCTCACTGCACCATCAGGATTCAAGCAAGCCGAGCTGAAGACGGCTGAAATGCCAGAAACCGGTCCCCGATAGCTTGTCCCCTTTCTGGTGAAGAATTGGCTTGGTAGTTTAGTCTGCCCTGTTCCCATGATGCACTGGGCCAGGGACAGACTGATTTGCATATAGCCAGGTTCTGAGCTGGGATGGTGCAGTGAGATAAATAACGGTGATGGATCAAGCCCTGATCTTTGGACTGGGTAAGAGTGGTTTACTTAATTCAGACACTCTGTTCATCACCACCCCCTTTTCTGAATCGTTTTTATAGGCAGAACATTCTAGAATTCGGGTTGCGCTGCATCCTAGTAGGTTTTTGCATACCAACTTATAAATTTCCTTGTCTCCGCCTCCCAGCCACCATTTTAGGTTTGGTGACCTGGTGGCTCGGAGGTTAGCTAGCAAAAAAAAGAGAGGGCTGGTTTGTCTCTTGGCTGGTGCCCTTCGTGTCTCTCATATGATGCTCTCACTGGGAGACCTGATCTCTTAATCTTCATTAAAGTACCACGAAGGGGGTTACATTAGCATTGAATACCCCAAATGTACACACGTTAGGTAGAAACTCGGCTTTATTCATATGGATACAGAGCACAGAGAGGTGGTCTCACCAACGTCAGCCACAATACAAACGGCACGCAGCAGCAAAAGCAACACTGAGTATGTAATGAACAAGGGAGTAAGATGTACTGCTAAAAGCAAGTGCCACGTTACAACACAATACAACAACACCTACAACGCTCGTAATTCTTCCTTCATATAACAACCAGAAACTACATGTTTCAGCCACAAGAGCTCTAGTTAGAGCCATCCCCTCAGTAAGACCTAGAGGTTATTGGATGTAAACCGCTTTTTGTTAAAGTATGTCTTCACAAGCCTTGTACATGTGTTCACAGTCTGTATTCTGTTGCCAGATCGGAAACAGACCGCATCAGGGTCTAGCTAACAGGATCGTCCAGCCAACTAATGCTTATGTAAAACTGCTGCTGTCCTTTATGTAGTGATTCGTGTAGCCGTCCTACTGTTTCTGTTAACCAACTTAATAGAACTCAATGCAGTTTTTATTGTGCCGACTTTGGGAGGACGGCAGGCCATGTCAGGCTCACCTGGATTTGAATTTACGACCTACAGATCATGGTATGCTTCAGACCGGGCTCTTTCCTTACTGAACAACCCAGAGAGGTTAAGAACCGCACCGTGATACGTTTGCAGCACTTCCACACACACTGCTGGTAGTCAAGCATTGTTGTGTAATAATGTCATTGAGGCCTCGTTTTCAGGTCATTCAGAGGCGGGGCATAAGTTGCTGCTACTCTGGTTGGGTCAGTATTTCTCTTGCGCCCCCTCCCCTTCCCAGCTCAGGGTGACGGGGTTATCGAGCACTGAGTAGGGCTGAATGTAAGGGCTGAAGATGCTTTTCAGCCGGTTGCTCAGGACGTTTCCTCACATTCCGCCTTTTGTTTAAGATTCAGAGATGAGCTGAGATTTCCTAGAAGTGCCTCCGGCCTTAAGCCGACCTTCTGTTCGAACACTGTAGCCTTACTGGCCATCCTTAGTCAGCTCTGATGGGCCCCAATGCTGGACCTGGAAGAGAAGAGTATGTGTTAATGTTTTATATTTTTACCAACCCAGTTTAAAGTCAACTGCCTCAACCATTGTATGAGTTTAAACACATACTGTTTTTTTAATGCCGATTTAAGCAAAGGGTTTTTATTGTATGCCTCCTAATAGCTATTTAGTTATGTTTTCACTAAAAGGGCCGATGTACTGCCGTTTCTTCCAGATGTTGGGAGGTCTTCTTCAAACAAGATTTTCATCAGATCAATGTGGCATAATGTTTCAGCTGATCATTTTGGTAGTTTAACATTGTCATTCTGTTATTAGGTATGACGACCTTTAAAGACTTGTCTGTCATCTTTTGTCTTTCCTTTAACGTTTTTATTATTCTGTATAGTGAAACATTTATTGTGACTAAGTGAAGCATTTGTTACTCTTTGGCTTTTGTCAGGAAGATATGTTCTGCAGCTGTCTGCAGACTCTCTGCATTACGTGAGATACATTACTTGTCTACTATATATGGCGTAGATTCAATCCTCAAATATTGATGTATAACGGTATTCCAGATTGACATTTCCATTCCACACCACATAATTCAACACCAAACCACATAATTCAAATCCACCATACAATTCCACAACGCACCAAATACATCCAATTCACTCCACAGAATTCCCCATGATGCTACAAAATTTAAAAGCACACCACATAATTCAACTCCACTACATGCCACTCCACCACACAATACAGTATACATAATTATACTCCATGAAACACAATCCCATTCCACATAATTTGAGTACACTCAATACCATATAACTAGGATACACAATTCCAATGCATACCATGCAACATAATTCCATTGCATAACTCCACGCCACACCACACAATTCCACAACAAACAATTCCAATCCAACCCACAAAATTCCACACCAGATACACACACTCCACTCCATAACACCTGGCTAAAAGACATTGTCATTTACAACGCCAATAGCTCTCAGATTCCCAAGGTCTATTGTCTTTCTAGAACAAAAAAAAACGCTTGCAAAAGAGAGACCTATTGGCCTTGCCAATGCTTTTTTTCTCTCAGCTCTGGAATCCTCAGTGGTGAATTAAAAGTTGTTATAGATGCAGATTGCTCTACTAAGCACTCTGCTCTAGCCCTGCACGCTTTTTGGAGTCTTCGTACACAAGCACATTTATGCAGCATCATGCATAGTTTAAAAAAAAAAATGTTCTTATATACTGATCAGCCATCTTGGAAAAATAAATAAAAGTTTTCAAATAATATGCCCAAATAGCCACCAGTACATAAAAATATAGGTGCACACAAATCCATATATCATCAGCCATATATACATTTGATTTCTTAGAACAAAACTGGAGCCTAAATTGTTGATTGTGGGACCCTTAGACTTTGCTTTTCATCGTGACTCTCTCTCACTTAACTACACTGTGTAATCTTGGGCATATCCGGTAATCTTCATTTATGTGAATCCTATCTCAATAGTCTGAAGAAGATGCAAAATAAACAGAATCAGTCCACTCGCCTGGATACTTTAGGCCTACCTGGATGTTTAGTGTGACATACAACACCACACAATTCCTCACCACACAAATTACTGTTATACAATTCAACACCACCCAACATAATTACACTCTACATAATGCCACCCTCAGTAACATGATTCAACTCCACATAATTACACTCCACTTAATGACAGATAAATACACCCACATAAAACCACTCTATGCCACATAGCAACAATCCACATAAATTCACCCCACCCCCTGCCATATAATTCCAATCAGCATAATTTCACTCAACGCCACACAGTTCCACGCCACACTACACAAATCCACTCCACTCCATACAATTCCAATCCAACTCACATAATTCCACACCAAATAACATACATCCACTCCAAACCAAAACCCATGAGTAAACCACATTGTCCATTTGCTCGCCTCTAACTCTCGCAAATACGAGACCTATTGGCATTGCCAATGCTTGTTTTAGTCTTCTGCCTGTGCCATTGTTGTCTTGCACGTCTAACACCAGACATGCTGTTTGAAACTCTGCCTTCCTAGGTAAATAACTGAATATAAATGTGCATGGCAGCGTTTCTGAGTAATGAATTGAAACTGGGAAGACTTCGTTCACACTTTTTAGATTTGTGGGACTAAGAACGCTATAAACACGTTTTCAGCAATTTACAACTGATGGGCGGTAAAGCGTTAAACTGGATGACGCCTACGTCACGGGAGTCCACCAGGAGGCGGTGCCCTCGGACGCTCCGGTCTCTTATAACGCCAGCGATAGTAACCTGGACTCATACACCTTCCCTTGTTTACTATGGAGCTGTCGGTGATGTCTGCGGGATCTTTCTTTCTGCAGCAGTTGACGCTGTCGAACGTCCTGCTGTTTTTGGCAATCTTCCTCCTTGTTGGCGATTATGTTAAAAGGAGGGCGCCGAAGAATTACCCCCCAGGACCCTTCTCCTGGCCCTTTATTGGATGTTTGCCATCCATGGACTTTGCTCAGCCTCATGTCTCATTAAAAAAGGTAAGATTACAGAAACAATTTAAACGAACTGTGACAGACCCGTAGGTTTTGTCGTTTGTATACAGGAAATGCTTTTTTATGATATTTCAGTTACAAATGGGCGGCGGCGATACAAGTTTACATACTCCAGGGAGACCATTGAAGTGCAGCGCGAGGCGCGAGGCACTCTCTCGCAGCTCAGACTTCGCACAGAGCAGCAGCGCCAGCTTCGCTCCCTACTACCCATCTCCCGGCACGGCTGCAGTAGTGCCCAGCGTCATACATGCACTTAACATGTACACATGGCAGCCGTATTGTAAGCTCTCCTCGCTCAGGGAGCAGCAGCGCTGCGCGACCTTCCTCCCTGATAGTAGAGGTTAAACAAGGAGAGGTGACACACCTCCATACACACCTAGATGTCTGAGGGAACAGGCGCAGCTGTAGAGAATTGGCGTAGGGCAGCGCAACCTTCACTGCGCTGCTTTACGCCAATTCGAAAGGGCAGGAATGCACCTCATTTACAAGATAAGCTTCAGCCAGCTCATAGCCGCCACGCGCCAACGCAGGCACCCGAGAACCATGGCAAAAGGGTGTCCGTGTGGCTGGCATGGTTGTTTTGTTCCAGGAAGGTGTGCAGGATTGTTTTTTGCAGAAGGGGGGGACCCAGGGAGAGCCAGGCGCGAGCTGGTCTCTCCCTGGGTGCGTTCGCGCGAGAATCAGGTAAGCAGGTGGGGTTGATTGGGGGGAGGTAATAAAAGGAAGTCAGGCTGGCGGTTGGGCACGGCGTTAGCGGGAGGCAAGGGAAGGGAGGTTCTTTTTGCCCTGCTAGCTTGTTGGTAATCTGTCAGGGGGCCATGGAGGAGGCGCGGAGGTCGGGCGGGCTGTCCAGACGCTTTGCGCCGCTGGGCGCGGGGACCTCAGGCAGCCTGGAGTGCCGGCGGTAGGCGTAGGTTGGTTTGCCCCCCCCCCCCCCCCGCAAGGCTGCTGGCGGGCCGCGGGCGGTGTCTGCTTGTGTCACCTGACCCGGACGACGATGACGACGGAGAGGCCGCCATGCCGGCGGCTTTGCAGATGACGTCCCAGGTTCCCGCAGACTCGGGGCCCCCGCCGGTGACCCGGGGGCCCACCAGCAGGTATGCCTTTGCCTTTGGGAGGTGCTGTATTGCGTGGGGCGCCCGGGGGGAAGCGGGGGCGCTCTGTGGGCCGGCGGGCCCCGTGTTTGGTTGGGTCACCTCCTGGCAAGACCAGGAAGTCTTCGGTTGTTTATGGGGCTCAGCGAGGGCGGAGCCTCGACCCTCAGTGCCCCACCCGGGCCCATGTTCCTGCTCCTTTTACCAGGGGCCCCTTACCCTTCAGTGCCTGGTTTGGCAGGCGGGGCTTTGCCCCATTTGCGGGTGAATGGGCAGCGCTCCCTGCTGTCTCCCGCCACCCCTGTGCTGGGGTCAAGCTCTCCAACATTTACCCAGTAAGTTGGCTCAGGGCTGCCCAGAATTGACCCCCCCCCCCACCCAGCTGCACTGCCCATTTCCCCCCCCCCCCCGGGCCATCCCCTCAGCCACTGACTTTCCCACCCTAGTGAGGTGCCCCCCCCCCTTTGCTTCCCACCAGTCTTAGGCCTATGGTGGGCGCCCCCTGTTACCAGCCAGGTGCTGTTCCCGGCTCCCCGGGGGGAAGCCTGCTGCTTCCCAGGGCGGTTTGGCGACCGGGTTGGGTGGTGTCCCTGGGTTGGCGCCGGTTGCTGGGTCCTCGAGGGGTGTTTCCCTTGCCTCTGTGGGGGGGGAGGTAGTTTTGTGGATTCTTCACAGTCTGGTTTGAGCGTCCGCAGTTTTCGAGTTGTTCCTCCGGCTGAGCGGCTGTTGACTGGTTCTTCGGGCTTGGGAGCTGTCCCTACGGCTGTTTCCAGTGGTGGATCGCGGGAGAGTTATCTGGAGCGGATATCTCTTCTGGAAGTTTTTGCGCGCGCGGAGCTTTCATGATGTCGATTGGCAGTTTTATGATGGGGGAATTGGTGATGGGGCGCTGCCAAGTGGCAGTGCAAAAGTTTCAATTTCTGGGGAAGCTTTCTAGTTGGATGTACAAGATGATGACTTGGAAGGAGGGGAATTTGAGGGATGTGGGGGTTGGGCTTTTGGCAGCACGGGCCCAGAGGGGTGGGTTGGGGCAACCCTCTGTTTCTAGTAATTTGGCAGGAGTCATGTGCGGACCACGCAGCGGTACGTGAGACAGGGGGAGTAGGCTAGCTAAAATGGATCAGGTGGATGTTCAGCAGAAGTCGGCACGGTTGCCGAGAGGTAAAGATGGTTGGTGGGCCGTGTGGAAATCAAGGGAGAGTCTCCCGGTTAAGGGTACCAGATCAATCGGTACAGGGGATGGGGTTATTGGTGAGCGAGTCGCTCTGGCACCGAGGCTTGAGCGGCCTGTGAGTTTTGAATGTTTCTGATGTGCAACCTACAAGGGATGTTTCTACAGTTGGGGATGGGGTGGCTGCTAAAAAACCTGTCACGCAGCGGTACTGGCGTGGACTAGACCTTCTACAGGGGATCATGTTGATTTTCAGAAGCAGTCGGCACAGTTGCCAAGAGGTAAGGATGGATGGTGGGGCTGTGTGGAAACCAAGGGAGAGTCTCCCTGTTAAGAGTATAAGAATAATTGGTGCGGGGGATGGGATTGTTGGTGAGCGAGTCGCTCTGACACTGAGGCTTGAGCGGCCAGTGGTTTTTGAATGTTTCTACTATGCAACCTACGGGGGAAGTTTTCTACAGTTGGGGATGGTGTGGCTGTTCCAAACATGGTTACGGAGGATAGTATCCTGCCGAAACGATCGCCATGAGAGTGCGCAGTGTGGGGGGGCGGCATGCTCTCACACAGTGTTTTCACGGACAACGGGTTGGAGGCCAGGGGAGGGGTTCAGGGGGTAGGTGACAACCTCCGCGCTTTGTACATGAGGCCTCCTACTCCTACTAAGCAGCACATTCTGATTTTATGGTTGGTGTACTATCCTGACTTTGAGGCTGCTGCAACTTTGTTCTGGGGTTTTTTCAGGGTTGGGTTTCGGATTGGTTATCAGGGTCCCCGGGTGGGTTGGTAGTCTGACACTCTGAGGTCTCCGAGGGTGTGCCCTCAGGTTTGTGCAGAAGAAGTTGGATGCTGAGGGATCGGATTGCTGGTCCTTTTCTGAGTTGTCCTCTCCCTGATTGGATCGTCTCCACTGGGGGTGGTCCCAAAAAGGCGGTGGGGGAGTTTTCGCCTCATCCATCATCGGTCCTGGCCTGAGGGTGCATCCGTCACCGATTTCATTGCCCAGCTGCCTCAACTGTGCCATATGCTTCAGTGGGTGACGCCTTACGGCTCGTTCGCAGGGCAGGCTTTGGGGGTTTTCTGCTGGCAAAGAGTGACATTCAGTCGGCTTTCCGGCTCCTTCCTATCCATCAGTGGGTTTTTTGGGTCTCTTGGGCATGCATTTTGGGGGGGGGGTGATTTTTTATGTCAATAAAGTATTCCCCATGGGCTGCTCGGTGTCATGTTCCCTCTTTGAGACCCTCAGTACCTTTCTGCAGTGGCGCTTCATTTTTTGTCAGCGGCCACGTCCTGGTCTGCCATTACCTTGATGACTTTCTTTTCCGGGGTGGGGGTCAGTCCGGTGCAGTATCAGGCGGCTTTGGCAATCTTTCAGGCTATGACCAGGGATTTGGGCTTTCCTCTGGCACCGGTTACGGCCGAAGGTCCCTGTACATCACTGACTTTCTTCGGGACTGAAATTGATACCACGACTATGATGACGCGCTGGCCTGCTGCTACTGTGCGGGAGATGACTGATTTAATACGCTTGGTGTTGGGAGTCCACAAAGTGGGGCTGCGGAAAGTCCAGAAACTTTTGGGGTGCCTCAATTTTGCTTGTCGGGTTGTTCGGGCGGGTAGGACGTTTTTGTCGACGTCTGGGCCTCTTGATGTCCGGCGCCGGCATTCCTCATCTTTCGTGTGCGCCTTACAACTGCTGTTCGTGCTGATGTGAATATCTGGTTGCGTTTCCTGCAAGATTTCAATGGCGTGTCCTTGTTTTTTGCGGATGAGGACATGGTGTGGCAGGTGCAGCTGTTCACGGATGCATCAGGAGCTCACGGCTTTGGCATCTTGGGAAGGTCGTTGGTGCGCGGCTGGCTGGCCAGTGCGCGGGAAAGTACAAGGTCGCAGCATTACGTTTTTGGGACTCTTCCCGTTGTTGGTTGCTCTGTGTATCTGGGGGGAGGGTTTTTTCAGATTCGCTCCGTATTGTTTCACGTGGCCTAATATGGCAGTAGTTGACCTTGTTCATAAACTAAGGGCCCGCGATTTGCGGGTACCAAAGCTCCTGCGCGCCTTCATGTTGCGGTGTTTACAAACTGAATATTGTCTTTAAAGCTCGGCATGCTCCTGGAGACATTATTTGTATCGCTGATTCTTTATCTCGCTTTCAAGGGTCCGTATTCCTGGGATATCTGATGAACACTTTTTATTGCAGTTTGTTTTACATTTAGCGGACAAAGGCCTCTCCCTCCCGAGCATTCCAGGCAAGTTGGGCGGGGTGTCTTTTTATGGTCAGCTTTGGTGGGAGAGGGATCCGGTTGGGGGGGAGGGGGGGGTTTGTTGCGTAAAGTTCTGAAAGGGTGTGTAGGCTCCGGGCTGGTGGTTAGAAGCTACGGCAGCCGGTGACCTTTGATTTGCTTCAGTGGCTTTTATCGCACTTGGAGGTGTGCTGCTATGATGCATTGGAGTGCCACAAAATTTCGTTTGTGCTTTGTGTGGTTATTCATTGGGGCATTTCGGGCCTCTGAACTGCTGGGTTTGAGGGGTTGAGTGGGAATGACCAGAAGCGTGGTGGTGGTGGCACATGACAGGGTACGCCTGTGGCTGAGGATGTCCAACACTGATCAGATGGGGAGGGGTAGGTGGGTGTTTCTGGTTAGCAGCGGTGTGTATGCATGCTGCCCTGTGGGGGACTGGGAGGTTTTTTGTGTCTTCTCCTCATTGTATCTCGGGGGACAATTTTTTGTCATGCTGATGGCAGTCCCATCCTTGTTTCTCAGTTGTCAGCTGTCTTCCGCAAGGATTTGTTGGGCCTGGGAAGGGATCCTTCTCGGTTCGGCACCCATTCCTTCACGTTTTTGCGCGGCGAACGAGGCCGCCAGGTTGGGGTGGTATTGGTCTCAAATTCGTCGTATTGGGAGTTGGCGTTCTAGATGTTGTAAAGTATGTGAGAAAGTAGTCCGCCTTTGCTTTGCCTGACATCTCTTTTTCTCCTAGGTCTTTGGCCCCCAGTCGCTGGATACAAAAGGAGGGTGTGGATCCTGGGGCACTCTTTTGTTAAACGGGCTGCTGTAGTCGCTGCGCGTCAGCTTTGTGGGAGATCTCTTGGCTTCAGCAGTCTGACACATGAAGTCTCCTGGCATGGCGCGGGGGGCATGCGTTGGGGCGGTCTCTTTCCTGCCTTGGCTTCTAGGGTTGGGGGGGCCCTTCGGATCTACTGGTGCTGCATCTTGGAGAACACGACTTAGTTTCTCTATCAGGTTTGACTTTGCTACAGTTAAGGAGACATGATCTCGAAGTCATCAGGACCACATGGGTGAGCACCATGGTGATATAGACTGAGTTCGTGCCTCGATTGCAATGGACTGGGGCAAGGAGCTATTCCGCCATGGAGCAGGCAGGACGCAAAGTGAAGAGAACAATACGACGTTTTGTAATCATTTATGTATCTACGGTTTGGCTCATCATAATTGGAAAGTTTCAGAGAAGCATTTATTATGTGAGGACGAGGTCCATCTATCTACATTAGGCATTTCTTTTTCCTTCGGGAGCTCAGAGATTTAATTGCCACAGTTCTTCAGGTGCAGTTGTGGGGTGCTCCTTCCCTTCCTTCTTTGGGTGGGGCAGGAAAACGCTAAAGGTTTTCCTGGGTGGCGGTTTTTGCTAGTGGGGTGGGCAGCCTGGAGCGGGTTGGCCATCCTGAAGGGTAGCTCGTTGGGTAATCCTGGGGGTATTAGTCAAGAGTTAGTTTCGGGTTCTGTTAGGTAGGGAGTTTAGGCATAATGTGTAGATTGGAATTTTATGATATAAATAAATAATGAATGTGTTCAAGAAATGTATTATGCACCTGTCTTAAAATAAAGTGGCCTTTCTTGCTCCTTGAAGAAGTGTGGACAGTGATTTCTTGCGCGAAGGTGTACCTACCTGCGCCAAAACAATCACGAGAGACGTTTTCCTCTGTCAATGTGTGCTGCCGAATGCAGCTCATGCCGAGGTAACTCTGGCTATCACATTGTCAATTAATAACGTCATTAGTTGTAGCTCACGGTATCTGTTCTATAGTGGTATAGTTGGATTCCATATGCCGATATTAAGGGTCCTATGTAGATGGGTATTTTAGTTGAGAGTGATATTTGCACTTGTGTCTTTACTGTGGGTGTAAATGGGTCATTGAGTGTTTCTGCAAGATTTGAGCGCATGTTCAGTATCCACTACTACCAGAGTATGACGTGAAAAAAGTACTGGGAGAAGTACATGTGTATCCAATTTACAACATCACAGTTGGAAGTTTACGGAGATGTTTGCACATACAAACTGATACTTTCAGTCTCACTTGCGCTGTAAATAAAGTGCATCTATTGTCACCAAGATCAAAGTAATCCGATTTGTTGTAATAGATCTTGAAAAGCAACTCTAAGTGGAGATAATATTAGTGAGGATTGCAGAAGTTCAGTCACCTCCCCATTTTTTAGTTCTTCTTTACAGATTTGTTATGGTAGCTAGCCTTCCTTAGATATGTTGGTGAGGATTGCAGTTCAGTCACCTTACCTTTTTAGGTTTCGCAGCAGCGTTCGCGCAGGGCGAAAACTTTTGTTTACCAGTATGGACAAAAGTCCAGCTTCTCTGTTCCATTGGCTAGTTCCATAAATGGAGGCTAGCCATTGGAAGAGAGAGGCGTCTGTCATTCTGCGAGGCGACTCGTGGGCGTTCCTGAGATTTTTTCTCATCCAGCCCCTTTTATCATGTCAGTGCGGCGGTGGGTGGAGTTTATTTTTTGGGTCGTCCATGTTTCTTTTGGTCATTCAGCGGCCGACCGCCGCCGGAGGAAGTCCAGGTCCAGGTGAGTACTTTTGATTGTGGCCGTTCCCGCTGTCCGTGTGCCCGTTCCCGCACCCCCCTCCCGCTGTCCGTGCCTTTCCCGCCCCCCCTCCCGCTGTCCGTGCCTTTCCTGCCCTCCCTCCCGCTGTCCGTGCCTTTCCTTGTTAATATTCCAATCAAGACTCAAACACAAATCAGATCTTTTGGCCTTGTCAGTGCTTGTTGAACCACTTCCAATGTATTTGATAATCTTAACATCAGTGGATGTCCTACACTTTACCAGGAGGTGCACATTTTGTGGTGTAAATAAACAGTATGGGAAGGTGAGTCGGCCATTACCCTTCCCCGGTCAAGCCCACATTCCTCCACAACTCCAGTTGTACTTCATTCACAACGCATCTCAGCGTGGTTCAAGTGTGAATGTTTTCAAGTGGGCATGAATACCACCTGCTCACAGGGAAACCTTTGCTGCTGAAGGTGGCAATTCAGTTTCTTGGCCCTTAGCCCATCAGGTGGTAGACAAGCTGGATTCCTCTGTATCAACAACCCCTGCACAAGTACACAAGGAATTCATTCGCCCATAAATACAGCCGCAAACAACGTAGACACGTGGAAAAAAGACTTTGGTGCCAGTTGGTTTTGACAGGGACTTTTTAAATCAATCAACTAACTAAGCATGTAATAAAACACACACTTCTTCTGCGAATGAACTGCCAGGAGATTGACAAGATGCATTAAATCCTCCTCAAAACAGTGAAGTCACAAAACACACAGAGCAGCCACGGACTTCTCACGTGAGGCTCTGAGGCTGAACCGGTCGCTTAGGTTCCCTGGCAGGTCATCACCGTACGGTTTCCTTTCACAACTATTCCTGGTAAACATTTATGAAAGGATAATTCGCCCGTCCACCAAAAGGCCCCCTTAGGTTCCCGGGCGGAATGTAAGACGCGCAGCTCGCCCGCACGCGAGGGAGCCTGCTGAGGTGAGCATCAGAGAGGGGAAAAAAAGTAGCACCACCCTGAAGGCACGAGGCGCTGCATCTTGACGGCACCCGACCAGGGGGCACACATGCCTGAGCGGTGACCTTTCGCAGCAGCACCAAAGATCATCCCTGTTGACGGAGGAGGCAAGTAAGGACAACAAGGGACACCCGACTCACAAAGAACCAGGGTACCTAAGCTTGCACACGTAAACCGCTAATTCCAATTAAAGTTTAGTCCAGAGGTTTTCATTCTGTTAAACACACAGCATGTCAGTCACGTTAGACGGTATTGCAGGGACGTACTCTTCTGCTCTTTCTTTAACGTGCCTTTTAAACGTTTTGTATTATGGTTTTAATTACCTACACAATATATTTTCGTACTACTGGTACAGCATGTGTTGCACGTCAATCCTAAACACATTTTTTTAATGGAATGTCTTCCTTTTTCGTACTCGCTCTTGCATGCACCCTCCAATTTCTTGAGGCCGGAGGGACTCTTCCCGGTGGTTGCTATCGCAGGCCCGTTGGCCTTTCTCCTTACGTGCTCTGCACTTTGTAATGTTGTATAGGAAGCTGCATGTGCAAGCTCTTGATATTGGAGTGCTCGATACTTGTGTCTTCAATGTCGAATTGTTTACTGTATCGCGTATGTGTCACCATTTAGCCACAAACATAAATGTTTCAGGTTTGTATATTTGCATCAATAAATGTACAGATATTTCCACCATCCTTTTTATAAATCATATACGCTCTGTGCGAAAGTCCGTCCCTGCGCCATGGCAGAAGCATCCGTGTTTCCTTTCAACAAATGGCTGCGTAGTCCTTTCGCTAAATGTCATTCACCCACCTTAATTTGTGTAGTTATTGGTACTGTGATAACTATATGTTTCTTCTTCAGGGATGCAGAAGACGCTGTATATGGGCGTGATGGCTACGACTGTGACTGCAAAGTGCTATGGAGTGCATAGTGACTGCAGAGTGCTAGGGAGTGCAGAGTGCTAGGGAGTGCAGAGTGACTGCAGAGTGCTAGGGAGTGCAGAGTGACTAGGGAGTGAGTGACTAGGGAGTGCAGAGTGGCTAGGGAGTGCAGAGTGGCTAGGGAGTGCAAGGGAGTGCAGAGTGCAAGGGAGTGCAGAGTGCAAGGGAGTGCAGAGTGCAAGGGAGTGCAAGGGAGTGCAGAGTGACTGGTGAGTGCAGAGTGACTGGTGAGTGCAGAGTGACTGGTGAGTGCAGAGTGACTGGGGAGTGCAGAGTGACTGGGGAGTGCAGAGTGACTGGAGAGTGCAGAGTGACTGGGGAGTGCAGAGTGACTAGGGAGTGCAGAGTGACTAGGGAGTGCTATGGAGTGCTAGGGACTGCAGAGTGACTGCAGAGATTAAACTAATGACAATGTAAATGGCAATGCCATTTATTTATCTGTTTTCAAAACCAACACATAAATACAAATTTTGTCATTTACAATGCCAATAGCTCTAACTTTTCCAAAGGCAAAACCATTGCATTGTAAATGCTTGTTTGTAGTTGTTATTTACAGGTTTGTGTTGGCAGCTAGCCTTCCTTAGGAATCTAGGCTTACCACTGGTACAAGGTGCCCATGTTCAATATCCACCTTCATGTATGCTTTAGGCTTGAGCAAGCACTTGCTGTTTTAATGGGGTTGGACTGCTAATGTCAAATGTAAATTAGTGAGCATGATGGGCGCCCTAAAGCCTTCACACTAAGGAGGCAAAGGGTTGGAGCCGACCTTTATCTCCAGATGACCTAGCTTTCCTAAACATTGTTTTTTGCCACAAATACGAGGTCTAAATATGGAGTTTATTGCTTGCAACTTAAGCTAAATATATTTTTATATCAAAGTTACATTGTACCAAAGCCCACACACAGTGATGTGCAATTAACTGTTTCCAAAGCTTTACAGCCTTTTAACAGCCTGTGTTATGCAATCACACCTAAGTCAGGGGCGTAGCTTCAGGAGGGCTGTAACACCTCCCTAATGTATTAAAAAAATTGTTGGGTATAGGAGCTTTCAGTCGGGTAGGGTAAGGTGTCTGTCGGATTTCACCTGACATTTTTAAATAATCATGGTTACAATACTGTTTTCTTTTGTAACCCCTCACAATCAGAAATCTTTCCCATTCCACTGGCCCTTCACCCATCAAGCGCTGATTCTCATATAATGATTAACATTATATTGTTGGAAAATCTGAAGGTCACGCCCCTCCCCCCCAGTCTTACTGGCCAAGCTACTCCCCTGCAAAAAGTAATGAGCAGTCCCACTTCCGACCTACCTGGTCAGCCATCCCTCATCGGGCAGTAAATCCTGTGTGATGCAGTTCCCAACCATTAGACAGTGTTATGGAGCACCCAGCCTAGTGCACTCCCCATCATGTCTGACCACCATCCCAATGTCCGCCATCACATTTAACATTATTGTCAGTGCCACCATGCCTATTTTAGGGAGTAGAAATCAATGCCAAACTGAGTTAGCTCAAGTGCGACTGTGTTAGTCATGTTATAATATGGACTGGAACCCGAGGGGTATCCCATAGAATGCAAGTGTTTACCCTTGACGTAAACAGGTCTTTAATGGTGCAGATCCTTTATACTTTATTTGTATTCAATCATACTTACTGAAATATTTTTCAGCTTTCAGAAAAGTATGGAGATGTTTTCAGTCAAGACATGGGGAGTTTAAGATTTGTCACGGTGAGTGGATTACAGACTATCAAGGAAGCCTTTGTTCATCAAGGTGACATTTTTGCAGATCGACCACATATTCCTATCTTCTACGACGTATCAAAAGAATACGGTAAGTTTTATTTTATCTGGTTGATGGTTAGTTAGTCATTTTTTAAATATTAAGATCTTTTAAAAATACTCTTTAATTTTAATCATCACCAAGAGTATCTGAAGCCTGAGTTTGAGTACAATGAACATTTGTGGTATTTTCTGCATATCTGTGAATTTCTAATATCCTTTAAATAAACTTAAGGTATAAACATACTATCTTATAAGCTACACATTGTGAAACAGTAAAAGTATTTTGAGACTAACTGCCATTTACTCCAAGATTTTCATTAAAACCCACAGCTGTTTCTGACTATATCTTCCTTTTTAGGTCGAGCCTGGGCAGCGCATGCACTGCTTTGCAAGGCATGCTGTATTCAGATAGGGACTTGAAGCTCTTCCCATTCTCCCCCCCATATTTTTCATTGGCTTGTGTTATTGTCCACTGTAAACTGTGGCTGTTTATTCGTCAATAGGCTTAGTAGTTCCTCCTTAGTACCGCCTTCTCTCAATTTGTAACCTCCCATGGCGACACCCCCTGTTATGGGTGTTGTTACTCGGTAGGCGCTACTTACATCCTCCGAGCACTATTTTCTCAAATACCTTTGTCCTGCCTGCTGTTGCAGGCAGAACACCCTCTCTCCTAACACTTTTTAAAATAATTTGTAGCTTGCATTTGCAATGCAATAGGTCTCGCATTTGCGAGGGTTTAAGCTATTGGCATTGTAAATTACAATGCCTTTCATTTATCTATTTTAAAACCAACACATAAATAATAGGCATTGCCATTTACAATGCCAATAGCTCAATCTATCTTAAATGCGAGACCTATTGATAGCAAATGCTTGTTTATTAAAGTGTTTACTTTCATACTTATATTTACATTTTAGCTTGATATTTAATTGTTCATTATACTCTCATCGAATGTCACAAACCAGTTCGTTGTATCATTCTATTTAGAATAGACGTCTTCAAACTGTGGGTCGCGCCTTGGATGTGTTCCGGGAAAGGAGGCGCTGGGCGCAAATGAGTCTGCAATTACTTGCAAATGAAGGTAGTCCAGATGCGTGAGAGACACGTTTCCAGGCTGTCTTCGTTTACATGCAGCAGTTAAAGTGTATTAAAAAAGTGTGAGAATGAACTTCAAGTGATGCCTACTGTTTAAACATATACTGCCTCCAAAGCAGTCCTTATTTTTGGTGATAAACAATTTGCACACATTTACATTCCTTTCAGGTAACAAGCACCCTAGTGAGAATACATGTTTCTGCGTTAGTTCTCTATCCCTCTCTCTTTGCTTAAGTGCTCAGGAGCTCCTCCCACTAGTCTCAGTGTGTGGCCACTGGACTGCACTTATGGCAGACGGTAATATAAAAAAAGGATGTGGGTAGCACTTTCCTTGCTAGCATTAAAGGTCATGTCCCAATTGCTGTGCACAGAAAAGGGTCCAAGCAACACAGAAGGAGGGGGGTAGATGTCTTTCTTTGTTCTTGTTTGTTTTTGTGCACAATACAGCAGAAAGCCTATGTTGGGCATCTGGCCTAGATGTGATAGTCCCGTTGAGTGGGCAGAGTTAGCATGCTTTGCAGCGCTGTAGATATCATTGGTGCTGCATCTGCGGGACGCCTCTTTGCTGAGGCAGCTGTTGCACCATATAAGTTGGGTTAACCTAACGTAACATAACATCGTTGCTTTGTTCCTCAGAGCAAAGGCCCTGGGGAGAATGAAGCAGAGGAACAACATGAATTGGGCAATGAGAGATGGAAGGGAGATTAATGGTGTGAGATGTAAGGGAGAGGGATGGTTTTAGATGGGAGCCCATGTTATTAAAGGGTTGAGGCGACAGCTGGCTTCGCAAGGCAGTAGTTATCATTGGAGAAGTTGGTGCAGGGCCAAGAGGCCCACTGCATCATAATTACAAATGTTTTACTAAAAGAAGTGGGTATGGGGGCTCATTTCCTCTGATAGCATTAGGGCAGATGGTACCTTTGTCGTGAAAAGGGGGTCAACATGTGGTATCTAATTTTTGTTCTTCAGAAAGAGACCGCTTGTGTCAAGATTGAAGCGATGGTCAGGCATTATGGGGAAGTAGTGAAAGAAGCCTGCTTATCAGGGAAACAGCCATCATTAGTGCAGCGGCCGACTTACATTATTGCCCTCAGCACTCCAAATATGGGGATTAGTGTTTTTGGTTACTTCTGTTTTTGTTGAATGCAGTTGCCCTTTTATAAGCCTTACATTTAGGGGTCGATTCCGATTCGGGAAAAAAACCGTCCGTACGATTTGTATCCGGAGCCCTCTCCGGACGAATCGTACCCGTCCGTCCGAGTCACGTAGTACGATCCGTATTACGTGAATCCGTCTGAATCGTCGCGATCAGTACGTATTGCAAGGCTGAAACCGTGAACCGTACGACTCGTACACATGCCGTACGACTCGTACACATGCCGTACGACTCGTACACATGCCGTATGACTCGTAGACATGCCGTACGACCCAACGAGTATGATCCGGACCGGGGTATGAGGACGCGATTTGTACGGTCCACGTCAGGTAAGGGCGAGTCGTACGGAAAAGCACACAAACACATACACACCGTACGGTCCGTACCCCCCATGATCGCAGGAGTATGGCTCGTACACCCATCGTACATGGGGTACGGCTCGTACACCCATCGTACATGGGGTACGGCTCTTACACCCCATGATCGCAGGGGTACGCACCATACCCCTGCGATCATGGGGGGTACGCACCGTACCCGGGTGGGCCGTTCCGTACCTGTTTTGGCGCGAACTCTGCTTTTACGGCTGTTTTCAGCTCCCGTAGAAAAAGGGTCGTACGATGCGTACCTGACACGTATCGTACTTGCTGGGTTGAAAAAACCAGCCGCGAACTGTACAGATGTCGCGTACAGCGGGCTCCGAGGGAGAATCGTACGGAGATTAGAGTTTTACGGTCTCTGTACGACTCGTACAGCTCCTGGTACAAATCGTACTTCGTCGTACGTACGGGGGACATTGCAGGGTACGATTCGTATGGGAAAAACACTCCAAACGGCTATTCGGAGCGCTTTTTCCCGAATCTGAATCGGCCCCTTAGTGTGGATTACGAGCTACAGAAAAGCACCTTCAACATAATCCCGCCCGTGTGAACAGCCCTCCTGCTCCCCAAAACTTTGCCTTAAAGTTTTAGAGAGGGGCCTAACTTCCAACATTTTGCTGGGGGACGGGGGGAGGGGGAAGCAGGGGAGGTGAAAATGGGGAACAGAGCAAAGAAGTTTGAAAACCTCTTTTGAATGTCACTTTGATGTCCTCTTTATCTGGCTGAATAAGTGAGCAACGTTATGCTTTCATAACAAAAAATGAGGAATGTACTGAGAACATTCTGGGGACCATAACAAAACTGATTAGTGCACTCTTCTATTAGTGAACCAGAGCTCAGAGAAGCAGTCTTTCCGGAACATGTCCAATTTAATACTTTGCAAAAAGAACAATTGATGGACAGAATGCAGAACAATTTGTGACAAATAAACAACCCAGGCAAAACACAAAAACTGGCAAAGTTCAAATAAATAAAAATGAAGCATCAGAATAGCATAAAGGATTTAATTTAATAAGTTTGATAAAAATGTCATGACGATATTCATTGGCATAATCATTCATTAAAAAACAATAAAAAAGATTCTTTCAATACGTATATGTGATGAACGAATTATATATATAAGAAGTGTTCCCAATGATGCAAAGAGGCGATGGCTTTTCGTCACTTAGAACGTGTCTTCATCAGGGCAATGCCATCGTATTACTAAAAATAGATAAACAGAGTTTTAAAATAATGCATGGGGAATATGTGTGTCCTTGATAGCGCCTGATGTGTGGGGAGTGCAAGGTCGAGTTTGGTATGTGCGAACTCTTGAGATTAAATGCTGCGCGATGATGTGTGCGGATGTATTGTACCTAGTGTAGAAGTGCCACCTCTAGAAGTTGACCTGCCTTCGCAGTAAATGTGAATTGGCTGTCTGGCTTGTGATTGGCTGGAGCTGGCTGGTGTGCACGGCTCCAGGAGTCAGGATGGGTCTGCCCCAGTGATGAATGGAGAGATCTGCATGCTTGATGGCAGGGAGGAGTGCACTTGGGACCTGAATAGGGCTGGGCCTTCCCTCCACAGTGCTGGCTCCACCCCCTGTGGTGCGTCTGATGTCCCTGGCCTGTCTTGTGAATAAGGAGAGGGGCTGAGCAAAACAAAGTGCTCAAGAACCAGCTGCATCTGGTTCTCCCCTTGCCTACACTGCTACATCAAACGACTTCTGTGTATAAAAGAGGGGCTGTGACCCCAAGTAAATGTTCTTATTTGAGGACTTGAAACTACCTGGGGCGTGCTGCTGCTGAAGCTCAGGGGAATGCTTGCCTCCCTGGGCTCTGCCCACCCCCTGAATGCCTGGAGGACTTTTTCTTTGCTGAGGTGCCGGGTGCTCCATTTCTTTGCCCCAGGACCTTGCTGCATCTTTTTAGCACCCTGGGAATGCTTTCCCTCTTTATTCCAGGACCATTTGCTAATGGGAGCCCTGTGCTCCTTTTCCTTGTTGCCCCTTTAAGAGGGAATCCCCTGGGGAGGGATTCCCCCGTGATGCCTGCCTAGCGCGTGCCTACCCCGCTTATTTTAACATTGACTTGCAGGTGTCAACCCTGCATTATGCTTGTTTATTTTCTATTACCCCGTGCGCAGCTGCCCACCCTGTGTCTTCGTTTAATTAATTAATGCGGGTGCCCAACCCGCGGATTTGTGTCCCTTGCGGGTGCCCACCCCGCATGCCAAATTTAGACTTATTCTCGAGGGAGCCTACTCCTTGTTTTGCACCAAGCAAGAATCACCGCCGTGGCCCTGAGGCTTCGTTTGTCCCGAGGAAGCAGCCGCCGACGGTGCCGTGCTGGGATTGGTCGCAGCCGGCAGAGACTCCAGCGGCGTCACTAGGGTGGAGCGCAGGGATTGGCTCCACCTGGAGGGCTTCCCCACGCTCCGATCCAGGATGTCCCACGCTGCAGAGGAAGTGCTGCTGCCCATCAGCGAGGTTCCCCTAACGAAGGGAGAGCCCGTAGCTAAAGCAGAGCACCGGCAAGGGGGGAAGCCGGCCCCCGCCACACTCGCGAGGAGAGCGCCGTACGCAACCTCAGGAAGCCCTGGTGAGTGAGACAGGGCTAGGGGGGTGGCGCAGTGAGATCATGTGGCGGGCCAGAGCGAGGCCCAAGGCTATTTTGTACCTCAGAGCGGCCCGGGTCAGTGATACCCCTGTTGGGGGCATAATTGTTCTCAGAGCCCCGTGGCTCTACCATGGGCACATCAGTGTAAAGTGCCCATGCGCTCCACGCTTCGGGAGGCCAGTTCCTGCTCCCTACAGTGCCCCTGATTAGTTCAGGAGCCATATCCTAGTGACATACTTTATTGCTTAAGCCCCGTATGGCCCCACCACTTGCCTCTTTTATATAAAAATGCCAGTGCTCCATAGTGGTTGAATGCATTTAGTTAATTTTGCAGAGCCTGGATGGCTCCACCATTTTGCGCAATTCATTTAAAGGGCCAATGAGAGCCCATGCCGCATTTTGCTGATTCCCAGCTGCCCAGCAAGTAGTGGGCAGCTGCACCGTTTAGGTCCTTTCATTTTAGGGGGACATTTACTTTGAATCCAGGAGTGATACGCACTCCTTTGCCCCATCTCTACCTTGACCTGCACAGCTGTGCAGCACTTAGTGCCAGCTGCAACGTTTAGGCCTTCATTGAACTTCCCAGCTGCCCAGCAAGTAGTGGGCAGCTGCCACATTTAGGTTTGCGCCAAGTGCGCCCCCGTGACTGTCGCTGCTTAGACAGCAGCCCTGACTTTATGGATAGAGGGCATTTGAGCCCCTAATAGATGGCCAGTTGGCCCTGGTTTTGTAGTGCGCAAGGCCCTAATGTCATTTTTATATGTACTAGGAAATGTAATGTTTGTAGAATGATTTATGCACCTTGATTTAGGCTCATAGATGTGCTTTTATGATTATTAGGTCTTACATTATGTTTTAATCCTCTACTGTGGTCTAGGTTTGATTTATTCCCTACTACAGGTTATGTGCTGTTATGCTTGTTAGGTTTTACCTACTATCCTATGCTTTATTTTGATTCTCTCCTGTGGTCTAGGTTTGATGTATTCCCTACTGCAGGTTATGGTATTAAGTGTATTTCCTGATGTCTAGGAGATTATGGTTTACCCTATTTTTTTGCTTATGAGGTGGGCGCAGAATAGAGTTCTCGCCTTATGTGATATTGTTCCTGTTATGATTTATATTACAGGTTGACGCTGAGTATAGTGTCTGCCAGTGATTTCTGGCTGTGTTCTAAGTTCATATATATTCTTACTTTTACTGTTCTTTACCAAGTGCTAATTCTGACAGTGGCTCACGTGGCCCTGTCATGTGTAAATAATCCCTTGTAAATATTGCCCGTGCCAGTTGACACAATGTATATTGTGTGATTACTATCTGATGTGTTGTTATTATAATACAAAGGCTATTTTTATATAACCTTGTGTGGAGTTCCTTTTGTGGTGTGTCTAGTGTGTTGTTACTGTGTGTGTTGTGCAAATGCTTTACAAATCGCCACCGAGATAAGCCTAACTGCTCGTGCCAAGCTACCAAGGGGGTGTGCAACGGTTATCTTTGGCGTGTAACTCCCTTTCCCTGACTAGAGTGGTGGTCTCTGCCTGGCTTTGGCGCAAGCCTTAGCCAACCAGAGATCCCCATTTCTAACACTCACCATAATACTTAATACTTTAACACGGATATATACAAAGCTTCATATGTTAAGACAAATAATTTGTGTTTAATAAAGGCGACCATTAGCACAACTAAGGCTTGATTTGGAGCTTGGTGGTGACTCACAATTCACATTTTTTTTGTGCATTTGCTAAATAGAAAGTGGGGGCCATTAAAAAATTTCCTCCCCAATACTGTCCTTCTGATGGAAGAAATTCAGCTGGTAGATTCTTCTCAGTATTTGGAATTGCCGACAAAAGTTACCACTGAACTGTAAATCAGAACCCAGTTTTTCAAATCAAAACAGCCATGAGAAACAATTTGCAAATCAGCTAAACTGAGAACTCCCTCTGTTTTTGCTGGTATAAAGTTTCTGCGCGCTTTTCGCACTGCTGATCAGTGGGAAAGCGCTGGGGCTCCTGTGGTAAAATTGTGTTATGATTGGATGTGTGACTTACTTGTCAGTCCCCAGTGAAGGGCACTGCGGGTGCTTGGGCTTGTGAGTCAATTGCTACTCGTGGGCCTGCAGCATGGATTGTGCCGCCTACGTATGTAACCGGAAAAAGGTATAAGTGAATGAAGTTTGGTAAGCCTGAACTTAGCGGCCAAGTCGGCGTGTGCGGTGGACGAG
The DNA here is from genome assembly GCF_964263255.1 of Lissotriton vulgaris. NCBI lineage: Eukaryota > Metazoa > Chordata > Amphibia > Caudata > Salamandridae > Lissotriton > Lissotriton vulgaris. Next base: position 435,703,682 of record NC_141685.1, on the reverse strand, counting down.
GATGGCTGCGGTGTGTTTCACGCTTCCACGTAGCTCCTGGGCTTCCTGTTCCCTTGCTCCTTCCTCTTTCCATGAGGCTGATGGCGGCTGCTCCGTCTCGGCGTTCTGTCAGAGTCCGATGAAATTTCTTTTGAGCGGTATCTGAAATCTGGTGTCTAAAGGCGCTGACTTCAACGGTTGCGGTGTGCTGGTCGCAGCCGTACTGCGATGTGAACTCCAGTTATCGGCTATACCGTCTACAGCGTGTTCATCATCGTGTGTGGAGGAGGTCAGTGGTGATCGTTATTGGATGGCGTTTTGGACTACACAATGACATTGCTGTGTCCCTGATGGCTTTCTGTGGTTTGCCCGTTTAGTTTTCGGCTTGCTTACCCTCTGTTGCATCTACCTGAAATCCCGCTAACTCCGTTTCTTCACCCCGCCGCCTTCTGAACATTTGGTAGCGGCCGCAGTGGGGGTGTGACTACAAGTACCAGCATTCTCTGTGACTTTGAGTTTGCCCTTTGGGTGTATACTGGGATGAGCGCCTCTGATTGGTTTGAGATGGGAAAGCAGCTAACGGCCCGGGCGAAGGCGAGAATACGTCGCCAGCAAGTTAAAGACGGGGTGGAAGCTGCTAAAAGAGCGGACGCGGCTGCAGATAAAGAATGCTCATCCGCCAAAGTCTCTGAGAGTTCTGGAGAGGACGAGTCTCTCGATGTTTTGTCTTTTTCTGTTTCCCAGCCCAATCTTCGAAATCCTGGCAATGATGGTGTGCAGGAGGGCTTGGTAGCACCTTTGATGGGTGCGGAAAAGCCAGTCGCTACGGCAGCAAAACCAGTGGAATGTCCTAATCAAAACGGCTCGCCGGCACTCCAAGAGGTGAACTCATCTGGAGTCGTCAAAGTTCCCAAACAATTTCCATTCTTTTAGAAAAGACCAACAATCACTGCGTCTAATAATACTGTTTGCCCTGAAATTGGTCTGATCACGCATTCTTGTGCGGAAACACCAGCTGCTGCTTCAATTACTGCTTCAATTACTAAAGCCCCTTTAAAAAACTTGGAGAACTTGGATTTTATGTTAAGCACTATTGAAACAGTCAATATATCTGCAACTCATCCTTTATCTTCCAATGCAAGAATTTCTTTAGCGGGTGGTAAAGAAATCTTTACCCCAGTCTCCCCACTAGTGTTACAATCCAGTCTAATTCCCGTTTGTCCCGTTGGTGCCACTAATGCGCAGAGTTTGACTATGGAGGGAGATACTGAGACAACCGGCGAATTCCAAATTTCAGTAAAAGACATTTTAAACTTGATCCTGGATGAGGTGAGAGAATTGAAGCAATTTCAAAAAGAGGAATTAGCTTTAATCAGTCAGCGTCTCGATAAAATCGAAGATTCCATGGCCTCTTTTTCCACTCGGCTTCAAGAGGCTGAGACCAGGATGTCGGGTTTGGAGGATAATATGTCGGAAATGAAGAAGGATGTCTCAAATATGTCAACACTTTCGAGAGATTTGGATTATAAGCTTGGAGCTGGAAAATTATATTAGGAGGTCAAATCTGAGAATAGTGGACGTACCAGAAAATATTGAAGGATCTGATAAGAGGCAATGGATTACCTCTTTTTTTTTCTTCAGGAGGTTATCCCTGAGTTTAAAGTAGATTTGACAATTACCCGTGCACACAGAGTCCCCGCTCGTCAGTTTACTAATTCCACGTTTCCTCGGACCATCCTGGTGAATTTCTCTGATGTGCGCGTTAAAGAAACAATCCTTTCCGTAGCTTTTAAACAAAGACAATTTGACGCCAGTCCTACTTCTAAATGCCGGATCTTTTCGGATATGTCTGCTGCTGCTGCTAAACGGAGGTTCTGAGCTGGGATGGGGCAGTGAGATAAATAACGGTGATGGATCAAGCCCTGATCTTTGGACTGGGTAAGAGTGGTCTGCTTAATTCAGACACTCTGTTCATCACCACCCCCTTTTCTGTATCGTTTTTGGCCACTATAGGTGTGGCAGGGTATACTCAGACATGAGTCCCTTTCTCACTGCTCCATCAGGATTCAAGCAAGCCGGGCCGAAGAGGCTGAAATGCCAGAAACCGGTCCCCGGTAGCTTGTCTCCTTTCTGGTGAAGAATTGGCTTGGTAGTTTGGTCTGCCCTGTTCCCATGATGCACTGGGCCAGGGACAGACTAATTTGCATACAGCCAGGTTCTGAGCTGGGATGGGGCAGTGAGATAAATAACGGTGATGGATCAAGCCCTGATCTTTGGACTGGGTAAGAGTGGTCTGCTTAATTCAGACACTCTGTTCATCACCACCCCCTTTTCTGTATCGCTAAACGGAGAAAGGCATTTAAGATCCTTCAGTCATTCAAAGATAAAGGCGCACATGCTACGATTGCGCAACAATCAAAACTAAAAGTCTTGGTCAAGGGTAAATTCTATATGTTCACCAATGTGGATGAAGCACGGGAATTGCTTGGCCGGATTTAACAGGGCTAATATGACTTTTTGATTTGATTGCTGTGTTCCTCTCGTACGGTACAATTATCTGGGGCAGGATGCTCGCATTCTTCTGTTTGTCTTTATGTAAAACTTTTCGCTGAATGGAGGGAGGGCAAGAGAGGAATTAGGAAGCCATGGGGTTAAGAGTTGCAATAAAACGGCACCTCCATGTTAGGGTTTAGTACCCGGTGGCCAGCATGGTGGAGAGGAGGAAGTGTAAAGGAGGGCCACGGGGCTGAGTACAGGATGCTGGGAGGGGGGTCACTGTGATTGCTGGGGAAAAAAAGGGAGAAAATTGAAGCGTTTTTGGGTTGGGATGGAACTGTAATCGGACAGAAAGGGTGATGATGGCTGAAAATTCTTTTTTTTTTATGTGCACAATTTGATTGTTTGAAATGTCTAGTAGGGGGCTTTAATTAATTTCTTTCAATGTAAATGGGCTAAATAATAGAAAAAAAATGCGAGCCATAGAATCCTGGATTAAAACGGAGAATCCAGCAGTTGTGATGTTGCAAGAAACTCATATCGCCGCCGCAAAAATTGAAGCTTTCTCTATGTTTAAATTGTGGGCTACATATCGTGGGTTTTTATGCTCTATAGAATCGTAACGAGGAGTTGCTCTTTTCATAAATCGGAACCTAGACTCGGACATTCTTCAGTTTGAAGAAGGGGGTTCTGGACGTTGGTGCTGGGCCATATGGCCGGGATACCCGTCACCCCCTCCCAACACAATCCCCAATGATGGGAAGACGGACACAGTTCTTGACTTTTGGAAGGCGGGAGGGAGTTACCCTCCCGGCCGTATTTATTAAATTATGAAACTAAATTAAAACATTAAAATAACAGTTTCATATCATGTACAATTTCATTTTCACATTACGATGTTTATTGGCTAACCTTAACACAGCTCTAATACAAAGGTTCTCCTAGCCGATTCTAAACATCCTGCAAATGCATATACTCAAAATTAAATTGTACATCCTAACATTACGGGCCAACGGCAAGGTCGTAACCGGTGTCAGATCCCTAATACCAGAACTCCCCCCTCACTTGTGAGGGGCGGCCGCACAGGGACTGTACCTCTGTGCCAACTTCCAATTTCCCTTGTCTTAACGGGGGCCCCATATTTACTTGACGCCATCTTAGTGGTCGTCCGAGGACTCATGTGAGGTGTCTAGAAGGTAGCGTAGACCCCCCTCCCACCCCACACTGCTTACCACATCCACCGTCGCGGATGTCCTGGCCCCGGGAAATTCCCAGGAGGGGCCCGTAGCCCCTCCTCCCCAGAGAGGGGTCTTGACCGCCTTCCCTTTCGGCGGCCCCATCCTTAGAAGGGTACCGCCTCCCCGTGTGAGGGGCCAATGGCCGCCTCCCCCCGGGCGCTCCCATCCATAATGGGTGGCGCCCCACCTCTAGGGATCTTCCAATTACTGCTCACCGATCATGACCTTACCGCCCGACCAAAATAAATACGACAGTTTGAACCTAATGAGGACGGAATAAACGGTTTAGACTGGATACTACACAATCACCTTTATTTACACAAGTAACACATCATCAACTAGGCTGCGATACTTCACCTAAGACAAGCTAAATAGCAACCATTTTATTATCCACAAAACAGACAATCCAGACTTTATTAAACAACCTGAAAAAGAGATAATGTCACCGTTAATCAACTTTATCGCAGAACTACTCGCTGCTATAAGGGGCTGGTGGGTGGGTCAAAATTGGCTCCTTGTTCCGTCTCGGGCTCATGTGCAACGATGAGGTGCAGCTTCCAAGCACAGGAACAAGAGGATGCTTCCTTAGATTGTTGCTCTTTTATTCTTCCTCGGGAGGGCGTGTACCCTCCTCCGATCCGCCTACGGGGCGTGGCCAATGGTGTAGGTGTCTAGGACAACCCCTCTTGGGCGGGAAAAGGCGCGCCCCGGCTACGCCGCTTCGGGCATACCAGCCGGGACACGCCCCCCGCCCAAAATGGTTTCCCAGGGAGGTCAGGGCACCCGACCATACGTTCGGGGGGACCGAGTGGTCGCCCCTTTCCATATGGCCGGGATACCCGTCACCCCCTCCCAACACAATCCCCAATGATGGGAAGACGGACACAGTTCTTGACTTTTGGAAGGCGGGAGGGAGTTACCCTCCCGGCCGTATTTATTAAAATATGAAACAAAATTAAAACATTAAAATAACAGTTTCATATCATGTACAATTTCATTTTCACATTACGATGTTTATTGGCTAACCTTAACACAGCTCTAATACAAAGGTTCTCCTAGCCGATTCTAAACATCCTGCAAATGCATATACTCAAAATTAAATTGTACATCCTAACATTACGGGCCAACGGCAAGGTCGTAACCGGTTTCAGATCCCTAATACCAGAACTCCCCCCTCACTTGTGAGGGGCGGCCGCACAGGGACTGTACCTCTGTGCCAACTTCCAATTTCCCTTGTCTTAACGGGGGCCCCATATTTACTCGACGCCATCTTAGTGGTCGTCCGAGGACTCGTGTGAGGTGTCTAGAAGGTAGCGTAGACCCCCCTCCCACCCCACACTGCTTACCACATCCGCCGTCGCGGATGTCCTGGCCCCGGGAAATTCCCAGGAGGGGCCCGTAGCCCCTCCTCCCCAGGGAGGGGTCTTGACCGCCTTCCCTTTTGGCGGCCCCATCCTTAGAAGTGTACCGCCTCCCCGTGTGAGGGGCCAATGGCCGCCTCCCCCCGGGCGCTCCCATCCATAATGGGTGGCGCCCCACCTCTAGGGATCTTCCAATTACTGCTCACCGATCATGACCTTACCGCCACAGGCCGGATAGTTGACCGGCTATCCGGACCCCCCACAAACTCCTACTAAAGGTCTTGGCTACACAAACTCTTTAACCAAGCTAAGAAGTCTCCTATGAGTAAGACATTCCCCTCCCGGGACAAATGGACCCCATCCTCAAGATACATATGGTCCCCCCTAATACATCCATGTGGAATACAGTGCAACTGGCCTGAACGAAACAACCTACTAAGTTTGTTATTAACTTTCTTTACCGACTGATTCAAAGCTGACACAGAGAGAGCCCCCCGCCACACCCTTCTAGGAATCATGTGTGACCATGCAATCGTGCACCCCGGAACCCTTCTCGCCAACCAACTCACTGTGGATAAAATGAACTCGAGAAGTACTCGTCGACCAATGGTTACCAAATCATTGCCCCCAAGATGTACTATGATTACAGACGGCGGTGACCTCGTCCGCCCTAGCAGTCCCTCCATAAACTTTTGAAACTGGTCAATACAGAGTCCGCCCCTTCCGTGGAAGGTCACCCTGCACCCGTATTCCCCAGCCACGTGAATCATGTCACCTGCTTTGAATACGTCCGCGGCTCGCTTCACGTATGAGTGGCCGACGACCCACACCACTCTTTCCTCAGCCGGTGATCTTTGACCGCTGGTCCCCAGGTGTCGGGTCAACTGCACAGTCCGCCCCGCAAAGCCTGCTCGCGAAACTGTAAACCAAACAGAAAACAAGAAGCGTGAGTGCATGACATTAGCTTCACAACATGTGCAACCGCACATACCTCTTATAACAATTCGAGGAGCAACGCCCCAACTGTTTCACTTTTTCAACACTCAGACCCCTGGCTGTAGCCTCTGTAGCAGCCCCTATCCGGAAGGAATGGGTCCCGAAATCGCTCGGGTTCAAGCCCGCTGCCGCGATTGCCATTGTTAACACCCGCTGGAACTGAAACCTAGTCAGTGGGGTGCCGTCGGTGTGCCTCAGCAAGCTTCCCCCCCATGTTACAGCCCTTTGCGCTAAATACTCCTCCACGCATTTTACCGGGCACATGGGAGACCCTGGAATCCGCTGGACTACCACACAGTCCCCGATCGCCCCCTGATCGGTCTTGGACCTGGCTATGGAGACTACCATCGTCTCACCCTTAATTTGAATGTGTTCTCGACACAGACCTCCCCCCGTATCCTGCTTGTTCCTTGCTACCAGTTCGCTCACCCGCATAGCCCCATGGAATGCTAATGCAAAAGCGGCCCGGAACAGCACTGTCTCTGATTGAGATGAACATGTCGCAGGGAGTACGGACATTAACAGGGACAACCTCTCTAGTCCTATCAGGTGCCTCTCATCCACTCTACGACCCTCAAGGCGTTGCCACCCACGCAGAGCCTTCCTTACGAGAAAGGACGAAGTGGGGTCCTGGATGCCATGAGCCTGCGCCATGAAGGCAATGGCGGCCCTGTGCCTATTGGCTGTTGCCAGTGATCGGCCTGCCTGATGTAGTGATACCAGAAATTTCAGTACATACTCCTCCTGCCCCCAATGCTCCCCCCTAGCTGAACCCAAAAATTCCCAATAGGAACGGAACGCCCCTTCATATGCCTTCCTCGTCCTGGGTGCTAGACTCTCTCCCATGAGGTTTTGTAATCCGGGGCACCGAGAGACCAGAGAGCTTCGGGAAATGGTGCCGTCACCAAGTCCGCTGAGGGCAGAAAACCCCGGAAGGCCTGCATGTGGGAACGAGAGAGTGCATCAGCCGCCTGGTTCAGTACCCCAGGCACGTGCCTTGCCCTAAAGTGGACGTTTAGTCTCATACATAGCAGGACAATTTCTTTCAGCAGTCTCAGAATCCATTTGCAGCGTGCTGCCTGATTATTGATACATTCAACAACAGTCATATTATCAGACCAGAATACCACAGAGCGATCACGAAACCCATCTGGCCACGTTCTCAAGGCCACCAGAATGGGGAACAGCTCAAGAAACCCAATGTTACCTGTGAGCCCACTATCGTGCCACCACGCCGGCCATGTTCGTGCCGACCATTGATTACCAAAGATGGTGCCAAATCCCACACTCCCTGCCGAGTCGGTCCACAACCCCAGCTCCTCGGAGGAAGCTGGCGGTTTGTTCCACACGACGCGACCGTTGAAATCCGCCAGAAATGCCAGCCATATGCGCATATCCTGGTGAACCTCTGCTGACAGTGCGGTGGTGCCCTTCCTTGAGGCCCACCATGGCTTTGCGATAGAGCGGGAAAAGGGGCGAGCCATCGGTATCACTCTAAGGGCAAAGTTAAGCTGCCCCACGGCTTGCTGCAACTGATGGAGAGTTACTTTTTTCTCGCCGAGGCACATTTCAAGTGAAGCTACAAATTTCATTACCTTCTCTTTGGGCAAACGGAAGCACCCCTCTACAGAATCGAGCTCAATTCCTAGAAACTCGAGTGTAGTAGACGGCCCTACCGTTTTGCCTGGTGCCAGAGGCACGCCAAAACGTTTCATGAGATTACAGAATTCCCTCAAAGCCTGTGCACATTCCGAGTCCCCAGCTGCCCCCAGGAACAGAAAATCATCAAGGTAATGCATCACCTGCGTAAAGCCCGTGGCTCTGGTGAACGCCCATTGCAAAAAGGTACTGAACTGCTCAAAATACGCACAAGAGATGGAGCAACCCATCGGCATACATTTATCCATGTAGTAGCGTCCTTGAAACACAAAACCTAGGAGACGCTGATCGTCTGGGTGTACCGGGAGCAACCGGAACGCTGACTCGATATCTGATTTAGCCATCAGCGCTCCGGGCCCCAGGCGATTCAACATGGCGACGGCCTCATCGAATGATGCATACCGCACCGAACAAACTCCTGGGTCAATCGCTTCGTTCACCGAAAGACCCCTAGGAGCGGACAAATTATGGATTAACCTGAACTCACCCGGGTCCCTCTTGGGGACTACTCCCAACGGTGAACAAACAAAGTTAACAACAGGCGGGTTTTCATAGGGGCCCGCGACCCGACCTTGGGCCACCTCCTTTGCAATCTTTACCTGTACCACCGTCGTATTGTGTTGAACGGATAGTTGGTTCTTACACTGTGCTTCCCCCCTGAAATCCCCTGCCGGGATGCGAAAACCATATGAGAAACAGTCTCGCAACACCCCGGCAGAGACATGATCAGGGTATTCGTTTAGCCAAGGGATCATTGCCATGATATCAACGGGAGTAGGTAACGGTGCCCCTCGGTCGATGTCAGACCTGTTTGGCCCCTCCTCCACCTCCTGTATCACCATTCTTGGCTCTGCACGAACTCTCGGGGCGTGAAGACTGTCCGCACCCCGCACACTCATGCCTGAACCTGCATGTCCCCTGTGGCCTAGTGCACTTGCCCCTGTTAAAGCTCCAACAGACCCCTTTTCTACCCGAGTTCCCGTTACTCTTTGTGTGCTGGTCACCGTTGGCGCCCGCCCGAAAGGGCGCCGCCATATAATGGCGGGAAGGCTCCGCCCCATTCCCGCGGAAAGAAGACGACTTCGTTGTATTCGGCATAACCTGCTTCTGCCAAGAAATGGAGTCGAAACAATCCCACGTCAGAGATGAGTCGTGCTCCTTGGCCTTACGAAATTTGTTATCATAACCCATCCATTGATTGCCTTCATACGTTTCATAAAATTCCATTATACGTGTCTGGTAACATGCTAACCCCGACAATAGTTCAGGCCTACGTTCCCCCATGATTGCAGTTTTTTTTTTTTTATTTATTTATTTTTTTTTATATAGTTATTGGGGGAGATTTTAACATTCTTATGGATATAAAATTGGATTCGACCATTCCCCCTAAAAGACAACTAAAACCTAAATCACAAAGATCTATTATTCAAAATATAACAGTACTAGATCTCTGTGACCCTTGGCGTTTAAAAAACCCACAAATAAAAGACTTTACTTGTTGGTCGGGGAGACATAAATCTTCTTCTCAAATTGATTTTTTTTTTTAGCCTCCCGGCAATTAATATTTTCCTATCAAAGTTTTTTTTAAAATGGGTTTTCAGACCACGCAATGTTAGTTATTGGATTTGTGGCTGGCGAAGATTTTAGAACTCCCAAAAGATGGCTATTTAATAAGACATATTTACAGGATGATAACTGGATTACTTCTCTAAAATTGGAGATTTCAGAGTTTATAATACGTAACTCTGATACGGCCCCTCTTCATATCATCTGGGATTCAATGAAAGCATTAATTTGCGGTATTATAATAAGTAAAGATGCAGCGGAGTGGCTTGCAATTAAGCAAGCTAGAAATTTACTATATCAAAAAATACATACCTTAACTCTTTTACGGCAATCTGATCCTTCCAGCGCGGTCCAAAGTAAATTAAACGAATTAAAACATGAACTTAGTACAAACTTTTATACACAAAGTGAAGAGCAGTTTCGAAGACAATCTCAGAAAATTTATGAGGAGAGCAATTTCACCGGTAAATTCTTAGCCTGGCAGGCGAAAGAACAAGCCGCTGCGAATCAGATCCGTTCAGTAACCTGCCCTACTACACATATAGAGACATCAGAGTCTGAAGCAATTGGTACTATAATGGTCTCTCATTACCAACAGATATATAGTAAACACCAAAATATAGAACACTCAAAACTGTCAAATTTTTTAGGTAGATATGAATTGCCTCTTCTTTCACAAATGGAACAGGAAGTGATGATGAGTCAATTTTCTATGGCTGAATTAGAACTGGTGGTCAAGGACTTACCGAGTGGTAAGGCTTGTGGCCCTGACGGCCTTCCAGCCGAATTTTTTAAAGTTTTTTTTTTTAGCTCTTTCTCTGATTTATTACTCTCTCTATTAAACTCTATGCTGGGTGGCGGGCACGTTCCAGATTCTTTTGGTGAAGGCACGGTTGTCAGTTTTCTGAAGAAGGGTAAAGACCCTAAAGATCCTAACTCTTATAGGCCTATCACATTACTGAATACCGACTATAAGATCACTACTAAATTGTTATCAATACGCTTTAACACCATTGCGGCGGGTCTTATCCACTCCAATCAAAATGGCTTTGTTGCGGGCCGTCAACTAGTCACCAATACTCACTTTTTGATTGAAGCTTTTAGATTATTTTCAGAATATTTTCAGATTAAAAAAATTCCTGCTTTAATTTTTTTTTTGGACGCAGAAAAACTTTTGACCTGGTGGTTTGGACAACTTTATTCGTTATTTTAGCACACTTTGGAATTCCGTCACAAAATCAGCTTAATTCAAAATTTATACACGGGTTGTAAAGCTAATATAATTATTAATTCAGTAATGGTAGGTACAGTGATGGTTCAGCGAGGCACCTGGCAAGGTTGCCCTTTATCCCCTATTCTTTTTGCTTTTTTTATTGAGCCGTTAGCTGTAGCAATTCGTAATTGTGAGAATATAGCTCCTCCGATTACCTCTATGGATAAATTAAAACTGTATGCTGACGATATTATGTTACTAATTAAGCTGGATATTCAATCTCAGACTTTTGTTTTACAACTTTTTGAAGAATTCGAGGCCGTACGGGGTTATCGGATTAATAAAAAAAGACTGAAATTCTAGTCTGCGGAGGAGCTGACTTAGAGCTACACTCAGATTTGGCCGGCTGTATTAACTCGAGACCTAAGAAATATTTAGGGGTCTTTTTTTCTGCTTTAGTCGCTGACTTATATAAACTTAATTTTGAACCTCTTCTTCGGAAGGTACACTCATTGTTCGCTAGATGGAATCCCTTGCCACTTTCCATTTTGGGCCGTGTGGCCCTGATTGAAATGTCCGTGCTCCCGCTCTTTAATTTTCTATTTTCAACTGTCCCATGCTTTTTGCCTGGTGTTTTTTTTTCAAAAGTTGAAACTTTGTTCTCCGGATTCATATGGGCTAAAATAAAAACCAGTTTAGCAATATGGATACTATATGCAGATACTGAACTAGGAGGTCTTTCGTTACCTAATATCAAAGATTATTACAGCGCATACTTTGCCCAATATTTAGACCATTTTAAAACTAGAATGCTTAGTCTAAATTTATTTATTAACTTTTTTACTGACCGAATTTGTTGTGAGGCCCAAATTCCCTCCCCTTTACAAATCCCTAAATCTCCGAAACTTACACGATATAAGGTTATGAACTGGTTCTTTAAACGACGGAATACTATTCTTAAAAAGATACTCTCTCCCTCAGTTTAATTCTAGAACTCCTTTAATGTATGTCTTTATTTACACGGGGATCAAAATCGGACCAGAAATCGTATTGCAGTGGAACCATGCTGGGTTTAATACCTTATCAGATTTTTTAAGGGCGGGCATTTGGCTAACTCCTAGGGAGATGCAATATTTAATTTGAGGAAACTTTCTGTTAATGGGTTCTTATATTTTGATTTACAAATTGTTGGGACAATTGGACCCTCGGCATATCTGCTCCTCTATCCCATTATGGGACGATTTGTTTCTGTCTGTACGGCCCAGGACGCCAGGGGAATGGAAACGCTGTTTAGCTCATCAAATTGAGCTGGATCGGTGCTTGAAAGCCATTAAAAAATGGCAGGAACAAGAGAACCACGCTCTCTCTGTTAACACCTGGAAGAAACTAAATAGACTTAATTTTGATGTATTGCGTGGCTCAAACTGGAGAAGAATGATATTCTTTGGTAAATGGCTTTTATATCATACCCCGGCTGTCATTGCAAAAATGTATGTTAACACCTCTGCCAACTGCTTTAGATGTCAGCAATTTACCTCAGCTAATTGGTCTCGCATTACAGTTCACTGTTTTAAAATTGTGCCTTTCTGAATGAGATTTTTTCTTATTTTTGAAACCCACTGTGAAATCCAGGTTACCTATAATGTTAAATTAATGCTGTACGGTTACGATTCAGACTTGGAATTGGCAGATCAGATGGTCAATTTGTTGTTTATTGTAATGGCAGTGGCAAGGTCCTTGATTTTATAGAATTGGAAATCCATACAGGTTCCTCTGAAAAATGAAGAATGTAAGAAAGAGTGAATTAGTCTATGCATATCGAATTGGAAGAACAAGAAAGTTTAATAACGTTTGGAGATCTTATTTCGAGTAGTTATGGACTAATGTATTAATGCTATTGGTGCCTTTTTTACCTCTCGGAAGATATTCCGAGTTTATTTGTATTCTTTGATTGTTAAATCACTATGTACTCATTTTTTCTTTTTTGAAGCCATGACCCAAAACACTATATAATAAAAAATTTAGCGAGGGTGCCCTTTTCATTCTGAGTTCATAGAGGTCACTTTTAGAAAGTGGGTATTATTTTGCTCGGTCATCCCGTGTGCCTCTGCTGGAATGTGGATTGCCTGTCTGGTTTTTGGATGACAGATGGCTGGGGAGCAAGGTGGCTCCCGATAGTCTAGGTAGGTCAGGAAAGGGCTAAACAGACATGGGTTACGATGGGGGGAAGAGGGAGGGGATTTCATTGCACCTCAAAGGACCTGGTCTGCCTCCGACAAAGCCGTATCCACCTCCTGCCAGGAATTCACGCCAGAGAAGGCCCAACTGGTTCTGTCCGGACACCGACACCCTCTGCCTGGAAGATCAAAGGATTTTGGTGTACAAATGCTGGGTCCCAGACCCCTGAACTTTAGAACTCATCTGGATCAAGAAGACTGCATAGAAGAAGAGCCAGAGAAACTGCTAAAGGGAACGACCACTTTGCTGCGTGCTTGCTGGGCTGACCTGCAGTGGCTGCTTCTGTCTTGGGCAGTTAAAGGCCTGGACTGGACTTTCTGCAATCAAATTGGTGAGACTCTCCAAGGGATTGAGGTAGAGCTTGCCCCGTTTTCAGGAAGTCTCAGGAAGAGAAAAGACTTCAAGTTCTTCGACCTGCAGCACTGGGGACTGTGTGTTTTGTGCTACAACCTGAAGAACGCCCCTCGACAACATCTACGACTACCCTGCCAAACCAGTGTCCTAAAGGCACCGCAGAGGGCACCGCCGCGATGCCGCTCCCTGACCCTAGTCTCACCGACAATGCCTGCTGACGCCATCACCGAGCCGCTGCTCGTACCGAGTCCTGTTTGGGCACCGCACTCCGCACTGCCTTGCTTCACGCCCAAGCTTTGGCACCACAGTGGGCACCGTCGCCATGCCGCACCGTGACCCTGGTCTCACCGCCGCCGCCTGCGGACGCCATCACAGAGCCGCTGTTCGCCCCGCGACCAGTTGGTCCTCACTCTGCACCGGCTCGTTACACGACGACGCCGTGGCCTTCCTGACGCGCTACTTCCCACCGACATTGATGCCGCTACTTGCACCGTGGTTCGTGGGCACCGCTCATAAGTTACACGACGCACCGCCCTCATCCCACACTGCAGCCTTGGCCTACCGACGCCGGTGCCATCGACTCAAGTTCGTCAGCCGACGACAGCGCTTCAGCAACGACAATGCCGCTGCTTACACCGTGACCTGCTAGCACCGTGACGAGCACCGCCTCCATCTCACGCCGCAACCCTGGTCTCAACGACGACGCCACCTAATGCCGCCACCGAGCCGCTGCTCGCACCGTGACCTGGGGGCACCGCACGCCGCACCGCTGCACTTCGCACCGCAGCACCCGACGCCTGCCAGTGTCAGCCCTCCTGATTCCATCAGAGAGGAACTCGACCTGCAACGCCCTGCATTTCTCACAGGTACTGTTGGATTTGTAGTTCACAAAGCCATGATAACCCCGGACGGAGCTATCGACCTCAAGGAACTAGTTTTAAAGCTTATTTTGATAAGCGAAGAGTGTGAAGTATAATATTGTGGATTTGTAGCTTATTTGGTCTTGTCTTAAATATATAAAAATTGGATATTTTTCTAAACTGGTGTGGTGTCCTTTGTAGTGTGTACACTGTTTTACTGTTGGTTATGTGCAAATGCTTTACACACTGCCTCTAAGATAAGCCTGGCTGCTCGTGCCAAGCTACCAAGGGGGTAAGCAGGGGTTATTTTAGAAGTGTAACTCCCTTATCCTGACTAGAGTGGTGATTTCTGCCTAGCTTTAGCGCAAGTCTCAGCTAGCCAGAAATCCCATTTCTAACATTGGTTGTCAGCGGTGGGGATCGGACTTGCATTTGCACTTGACTTACAGTGATTGCTGTTCCCTACTGCCATATCGCAGACCATTATGCACCACATACTAACCCCTTTTCTTTTTGGCCGATTTTTGTGCTCTTGCCAGGTGAACTTTCTGCTTCATTATGCCGGAATCAATAGCATCATCTGTTGCATCCATGGACATGGCCTTTGAGCTATACACTGTGAGAGAATTGAAGTCTGTGAGCAAAAACCTAAAAGTCCAAGTCAGGGGCCTCACTAGGAAGGACAAGTTACAAAAGGCGCTGAGGGCCTGTTAGAAGCCAGAGACGCAAGTGGGCAATCTGGTGACCTTAGTGGTGAGGCGGGAGAGCCTAGTCTTAGGATGATTGTGGTATTGGGTGGAGGGGAAACTTCCCAGCAAGTCAGTAGTGGCCTGTCCCCAGAGGCACTGGAGGGTATGGGCGGGAAGCAAGCAAGTTCAAGTTGGAAAAACTCAGGATGGAAAGTGAGAGGGAAAACAAAAGAATAGCTGTGGAAGAAAAGAAGATGATGTTAGACCATGAACGAGGTCTTAAGGAGCTGGACCTAAGGAGTAGGTGGTGCCAGAAACTCGTCAAGACAAGCAGACAGAATCGTGCACTTCGCGAAGAATGAGGGCAAGGAATTCAAGAAGGGGGACGGCATACAAAGGTGGTTTCAGGGGTACGAGGCAGAAATCCACATGAATGGGGTCCCTGAGAAGAATTGGGGAGCAGGATTGTGGCCTCTCTTCCCTGAACAGGCGAGGGACACTTTAATAGCTTTGGGTAAGGGGTATCACCTCACCTATCCAGATATGAAGGACGTCCTCCTCACTAAATATGGTCTTACTCCTGAAAAGTACAGGGACCAGTTCAGGTGCAGTAAGAAGTCAGATGCCAACACATGGTTGGAATGTGTGGATGTGTTTTGCCGATCGTTGGATGGCTGGGTGAAGGGCAGCAATGTGACCGATTGTAAGGGGTTCTACAATTTGATTGCGTGGGAGCACCTGTCCAGTCTGCTTTGCAAATCTACGCCAGCACCTAGTAGATAGTAAGCTGACTGACCCTAGAAAGCTTGCTATGGAGGCAGACCGCAGGGTGAGTACCAGAGTCCACAAGAAAGCGTTTGGGAGAGACTCAGCCAAAGGTGGGCAGAGTCCCCAGCTGAAAAGTGGGGGAGACAAGGGTAAAACACAGGAGTTCTCAAAAGGGCCCAAATTACACCCACGGTAAAGGTTCCCATCCCCCGGAGATAAGAAGCAAGGGGCCTCGACAGGAAAGCCTGCCAAGACCGGCTCCTGCAAGTGTTTTCATGTGATCAGGTGGGGCACATGAAGGGAGACCCCAGGTGCCCATAGGGGACACAGCCACCCACCAGTGGACAGTCCAAAGTGTTGGCCAGCATAGTGCTTGGGGAGGAGGAAGAGTCCCAACAGGAGGGGGGGCCCTCAGAAATGAACTTTGTCTCACTAAGGGACGGTGAGATTGTCCCTGGAACCCAGGTGCCCCCTATCATGGGTGGCCATCAACGGGAAAAGGGTAGAGGCTCTCAGGGATACTGAAGCCAGTGTGACCTCAGTTTGTTGTCACCTGGTTCTTGAGATGCTGGTGGTCCCCCGGGGCATTCCACCAGGTGATCGCAGTTGACAATTCAGAGCGCCAGTGTCTAGTGGCGCAGGTTCCCTTCGAGTGGGGGGGGGGGTGTCTCAGGTCCATTGAGGGTATTTGTGAGTCCTTCCATTCCTGTCAATTGTCTGCTCGGTAATGAACTGGAACAGTCCTTATGGAAGGATGTGGAGCTCAGGTCCCACTTGGAGATGTTGGGGTTTGCCAGAGTGGGCATGCGTGTCCCCTTGGTCGATGGCGGCCCAAAGGGGTGATCAGAGGGACCTGGAGCCTGAGACAGCGGCCCAGGTCCCTACCAAGAGAAAGGGCAAGGGGCGCAGGAAACCAGCCCCTGTGGAAGGAGTGTGGTGTAAAGTATAAGTTCACCACTCCTTACCACCCCCAAGGTAACGGTCTGGTGGAAAGGTTCAACTAGACCTTAAAGGGCATGATCAAGTTTCTCACTAAACCCATGAGGCATAAGTTGGGATGTCCTCTTACCATGCCTGCTCTTTGCGCACAGGGTGGTGCCCCAGAAGTCTCTTGGGTTCAGCCCCTTCGAGCTTTTGTATGGTCACCCCATGCGAGGACCTCTCAGATTGGTGAAGGAGGACTGGGAGGCCGCTCCCAAGAAGACACCCCAGGATATGTTCAGCTACATGCTGGCCTTCCGCAACCAAATGGCCTGCTTCAGGAAACTCGCTCAGGCAAACGTCAAGGCCAGCCAGGAAAAAATGAGGAAGTGGTATGACCAGAATGCCACTCTGGTATGGCCCTGGTGGAACCTTGTGTCTTGCAGGAGAAGTGGATGGGGCCCTTTGAGGTGGTGGAGCGCAAAAGTAAGGTCACCTACCTGGTGGATTTGCAGGCTCACCGGAACCATTTGCAGGTCCTCCATGTGAACCGCCTCAACCCCCACTTCGAGAGCATGCTCTTGGCAACAGACATCGGGGAGGAAGCAGAGAGTGGGTCTCTCCCGGACCTCCTGTCCACCCAAGAGGGGGATGGATCGGTGATTGGTGTGCCCCCCTCCCCAGGACTGACCGCGGAGCAACAGAGCCAGTTGTTGGAGCAGTTTTCTCCACTTTTCTCCTTGACCTCTGGTGGTGTTCACTGGTGTACCCACAACGTGGATACCGGTGACAGCCCCCCGGTGTAACATAAGATTTACCGGTTGGCTGACCGGGTCAAGGCCAGCATCAAAGAGAAGGTCTCGAAGATGTTGGCGTTAGGGGTGGTTGAGCCGTCCAGCAGCCCCTGGGCCAGTCCCGTGGTCTTGGTCCCGAAGGCAACGGTGCCCGGTGCTGCCCAGGAACTGCAGTTCTGCGTGGACTGTTTGTGCCTTAATGCCGTCATGTGGACTGACGCACACCCCATACCCCGAGCGGATGAGTTCATCGACCGGTTGGGAGCGGCCAGGTTCCTGAGTACGTTCGATTTAACGTCGGGATACTGGCAGATTGCCCTAACTGAGGGGGCCAAAGAATGATCTGTATTCTTGACCCCGGACGGGCATTACCAGTTCCGGGTGATGCCCTTCGGTTTGAAGAATGCCCCTGCCACATTTCAGAGGTTGGTCAACCAGGTGTTGGCCGGGCTGGAGGAATACAGCGCCGCTTACCTGGATGACCTTGCGGTGTTCATTTCCAGTTGGGACAAACATCTCCAACACCTTGGGGAAGTGTTGAGGGCGCTGCAGATGGCAGGCCTCATGATCGGGCAGAGGTTGGTGGTGTACTTGGGACACCAGGTAGGGAGTGACCGGGTGGCACCCCTACAGCCCAAGATTGACACCATTCTGGCTTGGGAGCCCCCCAGGACTCAGACAGAGGTGAGGGCCTTCTTTGGACTCACCAGATACTACCAGAGGTTTGTTAAGGGTAAGGCATCATCGTGGCCCCCTTAACTGAGCTGACTTCCAAGATACAGCTGAAAAAGTTGATCTGGACTGAGTCCTGCCAGAGGGATTTTGATACCCTGAAGGCCGCCATGTGCACAGCCCCCGTGCTCAAGGTCCCCGACTTCTCCAAAGAATTTGACGTGCTGACCGACTCATCAGTGCATGGAGTGGGAGGGGTGCTCTCACAACTGAACGAAGAGGGCCTAGACCAGCCGGTAGTCTTCCTTAGCAGAAGACTACTCCCCAGGGAGCAAAGGTGGAGTGCCATAGAGGGGGAAGCTTTCGCTGTAGTCTGGGCACTGAAGAAGCAGAGGCCCTACCTGTTTGGGACTCTATTCCGGGTTCAAACCGACCACAGGGCCCTCAGGTGGGTAATGCAGATGAGGGGGAGAATGCAAAACTGCTGAGGTGGTCCACCTCCCTACAGGGAATGGACTTCATGGTGGAACACCGTCCTGGGACAGAACACGCCAACGCAGATGGCCTGCCCGGTTCTTCCGCCTTAGTGAGGAGAACTCCCAGGAGTGTGGGTAGTTCCCCATGCTTTAAGCTGGAGGGGACATGTGTTAGACGTATCATATTTTAGCATGTTTCCCCCGGGTTTTTTTGCTTTCTGCCCTCCTGGTTTTGACTCTGTTTTTGCTGGTATAACGTTTCTGGGCACTTTTCACGCTGCTCATCAATAGGGAAGTGCTGGTGCTCCTGTGGCAAAATTTTGTTATGATTGGATATGTGACTTACTTGTCAGTCCCCAGTAAAGGGCACTGCGGGTGCCGGGGGCTTGTGAGTGAACCGCTACTCGTGGGCCTGCAGCAAGGATTGTACCACCCACATACGTAGCCCGAAAAAGGTATAACTCAATGAAGTTCGGTATGCCATAACTCAGCATCTAAAGACACAGCCTTTAGAGAGGGTGCCCTTTTCATTCTGAGTTCATAGAGGCCACTTTTAGAAATTTGGTATTATTTTGCTCAGTCATCCTGTGTGCCTCTGCTGGAATGTGGAGTGCCTGTCTTGTTTTTGGACTACAGATGGCTGGGGAGCAGGGTGACTCCCGATAGTCCAGGTAGGTCAGGAAAGAGCTAAACAGACCTGGGTTACGATGGGGGGAAGAGGGAGGAGATTTCCTTGCACCTTAAAGGACCTGGTCTGCCTTTGACAAAGCTGTCTTCACCTCCTGCCAGGAATTCACGCCGGAGCAGGCCCAACTAGTTCTGGCCGGACACCGACACCCTCTGCTTGGAAGATCAAAGAATTTTTGTGTACAAATGCTGGGTCCCAGACCCCTGAACTTTAGAACTCATCTGGATCAAGAAGATTGCACAGAGGAAGAGCCGGAGAAAATGCTAAAGGGAATGACCACTTTGCTGCGTGCTTTGCTGGGCTGACCTGCAGTGGCTGCTTATGTCTTTGGCAGTGAAAGGCCTGGACTTGACTTTCTGCAATCTAATTGGTGAGACTCTCCAAGGGCTTGAGGTAGAGCTTTCCCCCTGTTCACGAAGTCTCAGGAACTGAAAAGACTTCAGGTTCTTCGACCCGCAACACTGGGGACTGTGTGTTTTGTGCTGCAACCCGAGAATGCCCCTCGACGACGTCTATGACGACCCGGCCGAACTCGTGCCCTGAAGGCACTGCAGAGGGTACCGCCACAATGCCACACCACGACCCTGGTCTCACCAACGATGTCTGCTGATGCCATCACTGAGCCGCTGCTCGCACCGCAACCTGGGGACACCGCACTCAGCACCGCCTTGCTACATGCTGAAGCTTCGGCACCACCGCACCGCAACACTAGTCTCACCGATGATGCCTGCGGAGGTGATCACCATGCCGCTGCTCGCCCCGCGACCTGTGAGACCTGTGAGCCGACACTCTACACCTCCTCGTTACACGACGACGACGTGGCCTTCCTGGCGCCGCTAGTCCCACCAACGTCGATGCCGCAGCTTGCACCGTGGTTTGGGGGCACCGCTCTTAAGTTACATGACGTACCGCCCTCATCTCACACCGCAGCCTTGGCCTGCCAACGCCAGTACCATCGACTCCAGTTCACCAGCAAACCTGTCCTATAACATTTCCAAGTAAAAATGCAGTTGCTAAGCAGTGAATAATACCTGTAGGCCCTCGAGTGCCCTGGCAGCGAGGTGCATATAACCACATGGCACCTTGGTAAAACATGTACCGGCCACCAGGGTTTGCAGCCCACCTACTTTACCTGTACAGGCCACCAGGGTTTGCAGCCCACCTAGTTTACCATCTCCTACCCCATCAGGCACTTCCCCACCCTCTCTGAGTAGGTAATAATTTATAAAAGCATTCCTTCAGGAGGACAGTTTGACACAGTCTCACTGATAAGATAAACCAGCATTTGCAAAGCAAAAGGTCTTGCGTTTGCGAGAGTTTAAGCTATTAGTATTGTAAATGACAATGCCTTTTATTTATGTTTTAAAACCCAAAACATAAAAAAGGCATTGTCATTTACAATGCCACTAGCTCAAATTCACATAAATGCAAGACCTATTGCATTGCAAATGCTTGTTTTCAACATGCACAACTGTTAACTGAACCTGCTGCATTACAAACCTAACTAACCACACAACACACCCATTGTAGTGAAGGAAGGCCTCTGCGGGCGCACATTGCTATGTTAGCATAAGCGTATTAGAAGTTTAAACGCCATTTTGCCCTTTTGCCGCTTTTGCACACGACACTGCCGGTAGTTGTTGTTGTAAGTTTGACTGTGTGAATATCTTCACATGAGAATGGCTTGTGTTTACCATCCCTAGACTTACACTGCGACGTTAGTCTGCACAGTGAGTGCTAAAGCCTCCAAGGTTATCATAACAATGTTAGACACAACATACACGCAGCTGCAGCTAACTGAAATTCTGGCGCCTTTAATATTGCACTGCATACATGATTTTAGGCACTTGGAGAAAATCCTTTTCCAGAGAGAGCTTTTGCAGATCCTGATGTGATTCACTCCTGCTGGTCTTGGAGGTATGGGGTCCACTATTCAAGCCTAAGAGACCTTTTATAAAACGTAGTTCCTAGCTAGGGAGGGTGGCATACAAGGCACTATAGGACCTGTTTCCACCATCATTATAATATGATTTCTCCTTTTGTGTTTTATAGAATTGTAACAATGCTGATCGTAATATTTTTAATCATATGCCTGCTTATGTTAGCAAAAATACTGCATCTGAGAGCACGTCGTTAGAATAAACATTTTAAACTTTACTGTGTCTCTTTTTTTACCCATGTTGTGGACTGGTATGAGAATAACAAAGGAAAGAGGGTTCTTGATTCCCACCATTCCTGAGAGTAACCTAAGTTGCATGTTCTGGGTTGTCTAATCATTGGTTACTTTGCTAGACGAAAAGCTAATGTGACACTGATGCTAGTCGGTTAGTGGTTCTAGGTACTGAGGTGAGTTTTTTGGTCCACCACAATTCACTGATGTCCTGGGTCTCTGTGCACAGTTCTGTGTATGAGCAGAATCCCTGCAACATGGCGCACCTAACGTAGTGGTCTTATTTTGAGACTCTCAAGTAGTGCTTATATCAGTCCAAAACACCCTCACTTTTGTTTCCGGTTGACAGTGGTGACGGATAAACCTACCTATAGTTAAATAGGTTTTTTCAAGCTTGATGATTTAAAAAAGTTTGTGCTTTGAGTTACTACCCATTTAGTGCTACGCTACATTTTCTTTCTACTTCTTCTCTACTGTGTCCTTATGGCTGACGTTGAGATCCCCCAACCTAGTAGGGTGGTCATCTGCAATCATTTGCAGACGTATGGCGTCAGTGTGGATGGCTTGGCAGTAGTTTTTGTGGTGAGTGCTGAAGCGGCATACCCGTTTGAGATTTTCTACTCAAGGGTTACCTTTCCTGCAGTCAATGCGGATTCTGGTCTGTTTCACATTTATACTCCCACGGCCATGCCTATAAACTACACCCCATATAGGACGCTAGAGATTCCTATCTCAGCCTGGCTCCATCGAGTTGTTTTTAATGGCACCCTTCCCCAATAGGTGACAGCGGTTCGGTTGGGCCCTTTGTCTATTCCCTGGGCCACGTGACTGATTTTGGCAGGTTACACACCGTATCCGCCTTACCTTACAGTCACTATTGATGAGTCACGTGTGCTCTATGCCTCTTTAGTTGGAGTGCACCGGGCTCTAGTTCAATACGTAACCCGCAACGTCCAGGTGGGGCCACCTGGTGCTGCGGCGCACCCAGCTTGACCGGCCGGGATGAAAATGTATCCCCTCATGGTTAATTGGGTTATGGGCAAGCGGCCCCAGGATAAGGATGATATGCCTTTTTAGCTTGCTGAGAAATTTGACCAGCTGGAAGCAGTATTCCCTAATACGACTCCTGTTGAGAAACACAGGATTCGAACAATAAGTTTGCAGAAAGACTTAATACCAGAGGTTCCTGATTGTGAAACCTGGGTTAAGATATTTGCGGCAGTCGATTCTAAGTGCTTTGGCACTGTCAATTTGCTGTCCTGCCCTCCGTCATTAAGCGTGTACAGGATGAACACGTTGCGGAGGCGGCTGTTGAGTTGAGAATGAGACTCATGGGAGTGTTTGACGTGGTTTCCGATCTCGTCCTTGCTAATGTCAAGGGAGATGCGGTAAACGTCCAGGTAACTAATGCTCTGCGCGTAGTTCCAGATGCAGATAAGCCCCGACAGTTACTGAAAATCATTGCGGTGACTTATAAGACTATTGGCTGCAATAGTTTGGGTGTTAAGCCTTTTGCTAAAGCAGCACAGAAGCAAACTCAGGAGCAGAAGTCTAATAAAGACAAACGCCCCGATTTTTCCAAAGCAGATTTGGAATAAGAATAATAAGCAGGGGAAAAAGCAACAGAAACAGGGGTCCCATCCTTCTTCGCCAATACCTGTGTCTACTGAGCGCACTTATGATTTGCGTGACCGCGCTACTATTAAGTCGCCTGATGGTTTTCAGGTTCCTGATCACCGTCCTCCTCTCTCTTTGAAGGATAAATCTGTATCACCCACCAGTGGAGGAGACAGGGCCAAAGGTCGGGGTGCCCAGCAAAGCCGTGAGCAGCCCAGCCAGACTGCGGTAAAGGCAAGAAAGATGACTTTCAACGTCCTCGACCCCAGTTTCAGAAGAAGAAAGTTGCAGCTTTAACAGAGAGATATGCCACGGATAGTGAGAACACAGCTTCGGAACCTGACGTGGGCGCTGACACTGTTAGACAGCGTGGCAGAAATTACAGTAGTGCGGGAAGCATTGCGTCCATTTCTGAAGATGACAGCAACTGACACGTTTTTTGCTGTTGAGACAGCTGACACTAGACTGGCTCCCCCTGAAAGACTCTATGAAATAGTCCTTTTAATTGAAGGTGACATACAACGTACTATAAAAGGGGTATTTTGGGAGAATCTTATGACTACCTATGACATTTTGTTAGCGGAAGTAGATCGGCCCCCGCTTTTCGTTCTGGCCGCTCCGCAGGGGGAGGATGTAATCCTCCCTGCTTTCGCACATACTGTGCCCAAGGAGCAGGCCCTGCATTTTGCGGAAGAGTGGGCTAAGGTGCTTGCACCATCAGTGTACCGTACTCAATGTGGATGGGGCAAATTTTCTCTCCGCCATGAGATTCCCTTGTGGTCTATGCCACAGCCTCAATCCCAATACCCCATGCGATGTGAAGCGAAAGCTCCCGGGGCAGAAATCCTTGAGCAATTGGAATATCGAGGTGTTATTGAAACATGTGTGTCTCCGATGAATAATCCTCTTTTTACTGTGACCAAGCATGATTGCTCGTACCGTTTGGTATTGGATTACCGGCACATAAACTCTCATTGTCGAACCTGCGCGGTACAACATACTCACAGTAAAGCCCTTGTGGATAGTCTTGTGCATAAAAGGTTTAAGACCACACTTGACATATCCAATGGCTTTTTAGCCATAACTTGTCCTCTATTAGTAGTCAATGGACAGCGTTTACCTGTGGCGGTGAACAAAAACGGTTCCGAAGATTAGCCATGGGCTATAAGAACAGTCCTGGCGTCTTTGCCGCCTGCATTGTCTCTCTTTTGGAGAGGCTAGACCCTGATGAGTGCTCATATGTGGATGACATTTATCTCACAGACGACGAATTATGGACTCATCTGTGTCGCGTTGACCGCATCATCTGTATGTTTGCGGACTTCGGTTACAAATTTAACTTTGCTAAATCGCACATTGCAGAGTTTCCAGTGTTGTTCTTGGGCTATGAGCACAACAATGAAGGTCGAGGTTTGTCACCTCACTTCCTGTAGAAATGCGCTCAATTGCGCACTCCTACAACTCTGAAGAAGCTATAATCTTTACTGGGTTTTTTGAACTTCGGGTGTACCCATATTCCCGATTATGCCCAGCGTATCAAGCCGCTTTATGCCTTGGTACAACCTACTTTCTCCAAATCTTGCTGGCTGCCTTAACATTCTGCAATTTTGCGATCTTTGCAGTCTGACCTTCTTGAAGTTCTTACTAACTCATGACATCCACACCAACCTGGTAATAAGAATTGTACCTGGTGCGGTGGGTTTCACGTACCTGACTTTCAATGAGGGTGACACAGTCCCTATTGCTTACAAGTCAGACTTCTACACTTCAGCTGAAATGCGATTTTTCTCTCTGGAAAAAGTTTTGACTGCAGTGCAGATGGCGATTCTTAAAGAACGTGCCCTGTCGCAGGGGAAACGCATGTTGGTTGTTACTCCGAATCCTACCTTGGAGACAGTGACAAAAGCCAGTGTACCTAATTCAAAAGCTTTACACCCTTGGTGGATTCAATAGGCCACATCTTTGACTTCTCCGGATGTCACTTTCATTTTTGATTCCTCTTTGCAGACTCAAGAGTTCTTGCAGTATGAATTTGTTCATCCTGCTCCTCTGATCATGCGCCCGCTGGAGGATTTCGATTGTATCATATACACAGATGGTTCGGTGCAACCCGCAACGAGGTCTAAACATGCTTATTCAGCGGCCTGCTCAATAGTGGTTGGTACCATGGTGAATGGAGAGTTCAGGTAGTGGCTGAGCTTAAAGAACGGCTCCCGCTCGTGTTTGTAATTCATACTCTTGGTCACCAACGCGTGGGGGTACACGCTGTTGGTAATGGTTGCGCTGCTGAAGCAGCGAAGACAGCAGTTGCGACATACTTTAGTAGCAGCAATTACACGTTCCAAAAGTAAGATTGATGATGCCATCTTGAGCGCTATTGCTGCAACGGAGAAGGGAGGTAATTATCCTAAAGGTTTCCCTTCTAAATACTCTTATCATTTAAGTTCTGTTAAAGTTCCCTATGTGAGAATTAACAACGTTGGTGACAGGTTGATTTCCAACGCGGACCGCAGGCAGGCTTTAATAACAGCTGCTCACAAGGGTATGGCCTCAGCTCATGCTGGCGTGTCGGCTACTGTATCTCTCCTTCAACAGCGTTACTGGTGGCGCGGATTGTACAAACAGACACGCGATTATGTCCTTCATTGTGACATATGCTAGCAGATTAAACCTTCAACTGCTGGACGCTCGCCCCAGACACAGTTGTACATTTCTAATAAACCACTTGGATGTGTTTATTCAGATAACTTCGGTCCTTTCTCTTCAGGTTCTGCGTATAAGTACATCTTAGTTGCAGTAGATTCGTGCACACAATTTATTTGGGTGTGGCCACAAAGGAGTGCTGATGCCCGCACTGTCATTAGGGATTTGCGTGTCTTTGTGGGAATTTTTGCATGTGGTAACTTTCATTCGGACAAGGTCCAGCATCCACCTCTAATGCGTACAAGGATGCCATGGCTTCATTGGGGGTCCGAGTCAAATTTTCATCTCCATACAGGCCTGAGGGCAATAGTTTTGTGGGGCAAATGAACCCTGACTTAAAGCAATTCCTGACAGCTAAGGTTTTAGGTACAGGCCGAAACTGGCTAGCCCATCTCTATAGCATACAGCGTGCACTTAATAATCTCCCTAGAAGTTCTCTGGGTGGGCGGACCCCATACAAAATGCTCTTTGGCATCAAAATGTTTGTTCCGGACCTTGAGGATCTAGACATGGCGGCATCTGCTGCATCCTTTGACGTAGATAAGCATTCTAATGTTTTACAGAACCTACAAAAGACCAGAGACAGTCTTGCAAAGGAACATTTGCCCTCCACCTTTGATGCTGCTCTTCAGATTCCGGTAGTTGGCTGGATACCCCGATTTGGTGATCTGGTCCGTGAGAAGGTGGAGAACAAGAATGAGTTTGGCCCCTCATATCGAGCACCAGTTCCTATACTTGGCATGCAGGGCACAAGAACAATCATTTTACCTCCATTTCCTGGTCGCGAGGAAAACCGGTACATCTCCATTGGCAATGTCAAATTACAGCAAGTGGCCGATTCTTTTTAGTATGACACCTACGGTCTCTTGTCCAGCGATGCTGAGAAATTCTGTTTTGGCTCCGGCGAGTAACACTGTACCTGACGTTGCCATCGAGATACCTACAGTTACAAAATCCTTTATTGAGTTCACCAGCTGGTGATCCCCTTGATGATACTGAGTATACTTACCCTACAGATTTGTCGATGCCTAGTTTACAAATAAGTGCAGTTAACCAGTCACGATTTTCATTTGACACTGACTCTACCACATCAAAGTCACCCTCAAAGATTTCTCTTTTTGCTGTTTGGTTTAAAAAGCATTTTTTGATACCCCTTGGACTTACATTTGGCTGGTGCTTTTCTCAAGTTTTTTATTCACGTCCATTGAATTTGTGGTGTATTTTTTCTGCTTTGTGAACGGTCCTTATGTTAAAGAAAGATCTATGATTAGGCTTATTGATAGAACTTTGGCACCCCACTCCTCATCTCACATCATGAAGAGGGACCAGACTTTTGTTAATATCACTGCTTGGCCCGTATCAATTGGGAATGTATGGGATGCTGTAAGACTTCAAATCCACGGGCCTACAGAGGTTATTCATTTTCCCAATGTACTACATGTTTTAATGGGGTATGTGGTTAAACAAAATATACGCTCTGATGATTGGGATGTCCAGGCCGTAGAAGCTCTGTTTTCTGATTTGAAATATTATGCTGCTTTTGATGCTGAAGATTCGTATTTAGACACTGCAAATTATGCTGATTTATTTTGCTACCAGCACTATGGCAATCATTTTCTGTACAAAGCAAACACATTTAGGAATGTGGTTAATTACACACAATGGGAACATTGTCCCGCTCCCGTTGAGGGAAGATCAAAAACTCTTTTACAAAAGTTTACATGTTTTACTGATTTTAATCAATCTAATCCTGACGCATTTTATTTTGAGATGACTGGCAAGTCCTCTTCCAAAGTTAGACTTACCCACACTAAATTACTGTATTCGAAGTCCTTTATCGACCAATTTGCTATAGGGGGCTATGAGCTGTGGAAAGATACTGTTGATCTTAAATCTGTTTGGGGTTCCAAAGACTGGCAGGTGCAAGGCGCTGAGGTTTTACATCGTGAATGTCCCATCCCAAACCATATGTTGTTTCTGAAATTTTTTTTTTCCTTCAAAATCTTTATTTTTTTTTAGTGGAAGAACAAGGAAAAAAACAGCTGTGAGCCCGCACATCATCCCACACAGGGGGCACAATCAAAAGCAATTAGGAACGACGACCTGTAATAGCACAATTGCAAGCAGTCAGGCAGCCGGTTGATGCCATAGGGCAATGGAGCAGATGCACCAGGAGGATAGTGCTAAACGTCCATCTGCGCGGAGTACAGCCAAAGGTGGGTAGCTGTTGGTGCCCAAGAAGTTACTTTGTCCAGATTGAGAGGCTTCGGCCCTCCTTGTGGGCGCCGCAAACAAACAAATAACCAACCACTACAACTCCCCCCGCCCCCCTCCAACCCCCCTTTTCCCCCCACACCCCCAGTGGTGGTGACCTCAGCAATTCCAATCATACATGAGGATCCTTTATTAAACCTGAAAGAGGTGGAGTGATAGTATGGAGGATGGGCAGACCGCAGAAGGTAGGCCTTTGGGTTGTTTCTGAATTTGAATATTTCACAAACCACCTGCTTTGGATTGGCTACGTCTAAAAAATGAAATGCTCCTTCAGTTCCTGATTTGGGAAAATACCCTACATGGTACAATCACACAGATAAGTCCCTTGATGAGTTAAATAATCTGATACCAAATTCCTCTTTCAATATTTCCAGTTTTGATTCCCAAGGTTGGTTGTTATGGCAAAAAAGTTCAGATCTGTGTCAACGTCATTTTCTGGGTTTGGCCCCGGGCTACACACAGATTAGGGTGGATCCTCGTTTTGAAAGTGACCACACTGTTAATACCTATTCGGTAGGCAAATTATGCCAATATGAGTTGGCTCAAACATTCCACCTCAGCGTCAGTTAAGCTCCATTTGTCCAAATTGACAGATGATGTTGATCTAAATGATTTTGTTAAAGGCCCTGCAGGTGGCAGGTCGAAGAGATTTATTTATGGATTATATGCTGTTTACAATGAAGTTTGGAAACTATCGCAAATAGAAGCTGCATCCAAATTACGTGCTATTGACCAAGCTAATTTAGATAAAGTACTTGCAGTTGTTGATAACAGTATTAACAACCTTTCTTCCCGAATTTACACGTTGGATAATATTGTTTCATCTGTTGTGGATATTGTGCAGGGCGATGTGTCTGTTTTGTACCATGGTCAAAATCAATTATGTTCAATCATGCAATTTGCTTGGACAAATGCTAAAAGCTGGTAAAGTTCCCTGGGACTACATGAACACCTCTTCTCTATTTTTACCATTTAATTTGACTGTAAAACAACAATTTATGTCAATGAAGGATGCTACGTATTCACTTTTGCATATTGAAAAATTGGAACCTTTACCATTTTCTGTGGCCGAATATAATTCAGCTGTATGGCTCATTCATGGGTTAATAACGTTGCCTTTTCCCCTATTTAAATTTGATTTGTGTATAAAGTACTATGCCATTGGCAGATATGAACCATTGGGAAGTGCCTTTCTCCATGAAGTTTGGTCTCTGCCATTTACCTATAGATGCCTGAGAGAGGGTAAAGAAGTTTATTTGAAGGGTGAAGATTGCACTTCAACACCTGATCACTCATTAGTCTGCAGGAACATCCAATTATGTCTCTTGTAATTCTGACGCACCAAATTTAGCCTGCATTTTAAAAGGAAATCCTGTCCCGGCTATAACCCCGACTTTCACATTGCTAGCAAACGGTAGTTATTTGCTTTTAAATAATGAAGATTGCTGTGGTATGCTGGCAGGGATACCGTACATTGTGACTGTTTCCCAAAGTGTAGTCTATTGCAAAAATGTGCTATTCCCTCCTCCGCATGGGAAGCTCGATGTATCCATCTGGCCGTTCATTACAACCTTGAAAGCAGAGTTCAACAAGATGGGTCGAATAAAGGCTTTATTGTCTCAAAAAGAAGTCGCCCTTACTTCCTCGCATGAAACATTTGTCCTTCACGTAGCTAACACTCGCAACGAGGTGCATGCCCTTTTGAATACTGATCTCCCCCTGCATTTTGGTGCTTTGATTCACACTATAGTCAATGCCTCGTCGACCACAGGCTTGGCGCACTTTTTTAAAATATTAAGTTCTGGCCTTGTGACCTCATTCCATACTATAATTGTAGTGATGCCAGCATTTTTTCATACTGTTTTTTCCAGCCTGGCTGCTCCAACTTCGTAATCGGATGCTTGAATACTATGGATCGCTACCTCTGGCTACATTGAGTGTGGTGTTTTTTGTACTTTACGTGCGTGCAGCCTGTCTTCCATTGCCTGGATTGCAGTTTTGAATGGGCTCTTGGTTTGTGTCTCTGCAATACGGTGATTCCTAACCCGGATTATGATCTACTAATGAATCCCTTAGATGCTCTTGAGTTAGACTGTTCCGGTGTCGGAATAATGGCCTGTGCAGCGGGACACGGAGTCCTAGGTAATTGGAACATATGACTGCAGCCCATGACTTTCTGGCACGCAGTTATCTCGAACAACACCCGAGTTGTCCTCTGATGGTGCTAGAGGCTCTGGCTGTTGAAGAACATGTGTGTTCTATTCCGTAACTGAATTGGATGGCTGAAATGTTCTCTGACGATAACAACCGCTTCCTATTGGAGGCGGTTGCAACGTACTGTGCCTATAAGCTGTTGGATAGAAGTGACATTTTTTTTTCTACTTCATAGACACGTACTGGACTGGATTTTTTAATTCATTTTTTTCTTCCTCTTCACATAATATGTGATGGACGCTTTGGAATTGTTTGTGGTTACTAATTTTGAATTTTACTCCCTATTATCCAGTTTTCAAAATGTTGAACTTGGTTCTGTCTCATTCGAACATGAACTCTGCGTTCTAAAATTGCCCCCCTTCTTGTGCATTTTATGATCAAGGGAGGGTGTAGTGAAGGCAGGCGCACATTGCTATGTTAGCATAACCTTATTAGAAGTTTAAACACCAATTTGCCCTTTGGCTGCTTTTGCACACAACACTGCAGGTAGCTGTTGTTGTAAGTTTGACTGCATGAATATCTTCCCATGAGAATGGCTTGTTTTCAAAATCCCTAGACTTACACCGCGACCTTAGTATGCACAGTGAGTTCTAAAGCCTCCAAGGTTATCATAACAATGTTGGCTGTTGTACGGGCTGATCAGCTCACGCTTAGACACAACATACAGGCAGCTGCAGCTAACTGAAATTCTGGTGCCTTTAATATTGCACTGCATACATGATCTTAGGCACTTGGAGAAAATCCTTTTTCCAGAGAGACAGAGCTTTTGCTGATCCTGATGTGATTCACTCCTGCTGAACTTGGAGGTATGGGGTCCCCTATTCAAGCCCAAGGGACCTTCTATGTTTTATAAAACATAGTTCCTAGCTAGGGAGGGTGGCATACAAGAGACTATAGGACCTGTTTCCACTATCATTATAATATGATTTCTCCTTTTGTGTTTTATGGAATTGTAACAATGCTGATCATATAATTTTTAATCATATGCCTGCTTATGTTAGTAAAAATACTGCATCTTAGAGCACGTCGTTAAAATAAACATTTTAAACTTTACTGTGTCTCTTTTTTACCCATTTTGTGGACTGGTACGAGAATAACAAACGAAAGAGGGTTCTTGATTCCCACCATTCCTGTGAGTAACCTAAGTTGCATGTTCTGGGTTGTCTAATCATTGGTTACTTTGCTATAGGACGAAGAGCTAATGTGACACTGATGCTAGTCGGTTAGGGGTTCTAGGTACAGAGCTGAACTTTTTGGTCCACCACAATTCACTGATGTCCTGGGTCTCTGTGCACAGTTCTGTGTATGAGAAGAATCCATGCAACACCATCAGAATATGTAAAATGTGTAAGGAGTCTGCTGAGAACCATTAGAGACCTCATACACATAAACACATGTACTAAGGGCATATATAAATAACCTCTGGAGGAACTGAGCTGGAGGTGGTATGAAGACATCGCTCTTGCGATCACACATCGCTCTTGCGACCACAGACACACATTGGGCTACAGTAGTAGCTAACACCTACTCAGTTTCTCAAAATGCCATTTTTTACATAGGACATACCTTACCCCGTAGAAAATAATGTGAAGATTTGGAGCACTGGATGTAGGGTGCCCCAGATGTGGGGAACAGGGAACAGAAATGCTCGACATTGTCTGGGCTTACCCAGCTCTGCAAGACTTCTGGGTGGGAGTAGTGGCTTGTGTCAATTAGATTACTGAAAGAGCGATCCCATGCGCCCGCTAGCGTGTCTGTTGGGGGATTTACCATGGCTCGATAAACACAAAGAGACTACTAAGTTTGTGGACTTAGCAATAATACTCACAAAGCGAGAGATTATAATGCTATGGAAGGCCACCAGGTGGCTACCGGTGAAGGAATGGAGGGAATTCCTTATTCTATGGGCTGGATATGAAAACGCAGTTTTATTTCAAGAGGTTAGGATGGGTCACAGACCAATAGATAAAAACGGGGACACTTTTGTGGAATGTCTGAAAAAGCCTGACCTAAATTCCCCTTATGATTCCCTACTTTCTGACCGAGACCCTGGGAAAACCTGAACTTTGCTGGATTTGAATGAAGGATATCTTGGGGTGTACACTCCTCAGAGATGGCGTGAGTAGGGGCCCTTTACTGTGTGCAGGTAACTGTACTATACTCTGGAAATTGGTATGAAGCTGGGATTGAGGGGGGGTGGGCACGTAGAAAGGTAAGAAAGTTTATTAACTGCATTGGAAATGGGCTGAATTCCAAATTAATGTATTGTATGAACTGTCATCTCTAACAAAATATTGCTTATGATTGAACTAACGAAAATGTGCAACAATTATATCCTTTCTGATTATAACTTGGTCCTTGGCCCAAACTTCACAGCTTATCACTCTTATAAAGCAATACAAATTTGTTTAAAAAAACACAGAACATGACACATCCTATCTATGAGGTTAATGCAAGTTTATAGTGATGAGATGTCTAAAGTTATTAAGACCACTAACAAACAATTTCCCAGTAAATCTTTGCTGTCTCTATTATGTGAGGGAAGTGTCTAAAAAGGGTGTAGGAAGTGACTCATATATTTTGATATATTTTCCTGTAAGCTCCTTTTAGAAATTGGTTTTTTGGTTGGTGAAGGTATTCCTCCTGTCCAAGCAGAAGCCATAATCCTTGTCAGGGAGAGCTGGTAAACACTAAAAGATAACATGTGCTCACCCTCTGGTAGCTTAGCACAAAGCAGTCAGGCTTATCTGAAGAGGCAATGTGTTAAGCTTTTGTGCAACACACACACACTCACAGTAACACAATGAAAACTCCACAAAAATATTCCACAAAGGGTTATAAGAATAGAATATTATATTATCAACAAAACGAGACCAAAACTACAAAAACCCAAAGTATAGAAGTTGAGATATTAAATTTGAATTGAATAAATACAGTAAAGTGCTTAGAAGCAAGTCGCGCTAAAAAGGTTACTTTAGGTTGCCGTGGACCAGGGCAAAATCAAAGTTTGGGTCCTTAGGGCAACCTAGGGCCTACCTTAGTGGTGACGTCTGGGTAATAAAAGGGGAGTTTCATGCTTGGCAAGTAGTTTTAAATGCCAGCTCAAAGTAGCATTAAACTGCACGAACAAGCTCTGCAGTGAGAGGCCTGAGACAAGGTTGAAAGGCTACTTCTGTGTGTGGCACAATCAGTGCTGCAGGGCCACTAGTAGTGTTTAATTTACAAACAGGTGTAAACCATTTATACCATGTTTAGAGGAGAGTAAGTAATATATGTATTGTACAGTTAATTAAAATTCTTACAAAAAACACCATCTCTTATAAAAGTGTAAAACTTCAACTTAAAATGCTAGTAGCCACATTTAAGAACACAGTAACAACTGCAAAGAGAGAGAGTTCCCCTGCGTTGGTGGGCCACAGTTCAGTTTCTTCATTTTTTATGAGCGGAGGTTTGGCAGCAATTAAGAGTGTAAGGTAACCTCCCTGATCAGAGTCTTAGCAGAAAAATGAGGGAGACGATTGAATACAGGTTAAAGTGCGTGGTGCAGCAACAACTTTTTTGGCTCACTACGAAGTGGCCGAGGTTAGCCCAATAATGTTTTTCTTCAAGGCTTGGGTGCAAGAGTGCTTAGTACTTGGTGTAATAAAGGCACTGTCAGAGACTTTTGCGTAGTGGGTCAGCGAGCCGGTTCCAACCCAGCTTCAATGCCACTTCTCAGGTAATCCGGTTGTATATTTTTTAGTCTGAGTTCAACAGCAGTTAAGAATTTCACCAGGCAACAGCTTAGTTGCATATCTTCGCCAGAGAAACTTGCTAGCACCGCTTACCTACAAGATCGTATTTGTTTCTTGTTGAAGATGATGTAAGGAGTGACCGACGCTCCTGTATTAATTTGCTGCATATAGTTATAATGTGTACTATGTCCTTCTCTCCTTCCCTGCAGAGACGACAAATTGCCGGCTTCGGAGGGCATATCCACGGAGGCAGGTGGTATGCAGATGGTAATATGCCTAACCGGAATCTCAGGAACTTCTCTTTTGTATTTTTGGAGAAGTTGTTTTGGAGGTATACTTGGGGGGTCGCTTTGCTGTAGGGCTGTTCAGTAAGCCAGCCATGCGCGCATTCTGATAAGGCGGCTTTGTCTTGTATTATACGTTCACTTTTGACAGTGTTATTTACTATTTTTTTAAGCTTGACAGGGACCCTGATGATTCCCACAGTTGTTGTATCCCCAGCTGGTCCAGTGCAGTGTCCAAGAAATCTTGCTCGGCAGGTCCCTGAGGCTTGTAATTCCTTCCACAAGTAGGAGTTTAGCGTGTCATGATCACCTTTTTTGATTTTGCACCACTTTTTAACTAATGCTCCTTTGCGGGCCAGCTCTTGTCTTTGCATCCCGAATTTGAGCCTCATTTGAGCCGGAGATGTATATCCTGGCAACCCGTAGATCATTCTCAAGGCTCTTGCTGTGGTGCCGTTCAGTGTTTCAGCATCTCTCCCTCTCAAGGCTTCGCTTTCATAGGTGATGGAATTAGTTTAGCCTGTATCACCCTGGTCAGGGGGAGAAAGCTTGGTCCAGCGGTCTTGTTTTTTCAGATTTCTTAATGTCACTGCTGTCATTAATCCCCTCTTTTAATTGCCTCACATTGTGCTTCCAAGATAACACCTAGATATTTATAGTCTTGTATGACTGCCAGCTTGAATTTTGCCAGGAACAGTTATGTTTTGTTTTTGTCTTCCAGAAGTTTACATACATAACCTTTGTTTTTTCCTGGTTAATGCTTAGTCTATTGGTTTCTGAGTATTGGGAAGTGATATCCAGCAAACGTTGTAGTCCTATGGGGTTCCGGCTGATAAGCACCAGGTCGTCTGCATACAGAAGGTTGGACAACTGTCGGCCTTCTAGCTTGGGGCGTGTCAATTACTGTCATTGAGTTGGACTGATGGCTCGACCATAAAGAGATTGAAGAGTTTTGGGGCAAGCCTTATTTTATTCCTGAGGTTGTGTTTATTTTTTTTATTCAAGTGGTCTCCTGCCTCCTTCTTTACTTGCACCCAGGTGTTGCTATGCAAAAGAATTAGTTGTTTTAGTAGCAGTGATGGAATTCTTAGCCTTTTTAGTTTTTGCCATAATATATTTCTGTTCATATGGTCAAACGCCGAGCTGTAGTCGATGAAACACAGGTACAGGGGCTATTTTGTTACAAGTACGGCATCTATCATTAATGAAAAGGCTGAGATGTTGGTAGCAGTGCCGATATTTTTGCAGAACCCTGTTTGGTTATAAGGTATTGCTGCATAATATTTGGCTTCATTGTCCAGAAGAGCTTCCAGCTGATAGCTCTTCTGATCACTCCTATTGCCTTTTTTGTAGATGGGCAAATTAATCGAGCCCCTCCATGATGAGGGTACTATTGATGTCTGCTTCATTGATTCAAAGATCGTTTTTAAAACTGAAGCCCAGAATTCTGGATCTTGTTTAAATAGCATGGGCGGGATCCCGTTGGGGCCAGAAGCCCCCTCACGCCTGCCCTTGAGGATTCTTTTGCAATTTTGTATGTGCGTGATTATAAAATCCTGTCCCAGTGTTGCGTTGAAATCTAGCTGGGGTAATTGAGTTTCTGGGGTAAGCGAGGGGTTATTTGTGTAGGTTAGGAGAATCTGCTCTTTATTAAAATGTGACTTGAGGCAGGTTGTCCAAGCCTCTTCTGTAACATGTGTGTTAATGCCCTGGCCCTGGGGTTAGACAGAGTGTTGAACTTCTGCCAGAATTACGCTCTATTGTTGTTTTTGATGTTGTGCAAGACTCTGGCCCAAAGAGACTCTTCAGCTTCTTTTTTGATTTGCCAAGTTAGTTTTTTGCGGGTGGCTTTTGGAT
This sequence comes from Lissotriton vulgaris, assembly GCF_964263255.1. NCBI lineage: Eukaryota > Metazoa > Chordata > Amphibia > Caudata > Salamandridae > Lissotriton > Lissotriton vulgaris. Next base: position 435,667,861 of record NC_141685.1, on the reverse strand, counting down.
GCCCCAGTTCTTGCAATGCCGTGGGGTCTTTCTTCAGCCTCCGTAGTGTGTAATTTATCTGTGCTTTTAGTTTTTTTATTTCGGCTTTGTTCCAGAAATTGTGCTATAAACGTTGGTTTTGAGGATGAGCCGTTCTCCTGTTTCGGGAGCCTCCATTTGTGTCTCCGTAGCTGTTCCGTAGGGTTTTTGTGAACACCTCCCAGCTTCCTAGTCTGTCGGGATCCGCTGCTTGCGCTTCTCCAAGGATTTGTTTTGCAAGGGAAAATAGGCCTTCTGGGTCATTTGATCTACATTTCACTCTTTTCTCATTATTGGTGTATTCTGGGCAGAGTGTATTCGCTGGGAGCAATTTGCATATCGATGGTGCTACTACCATGATTTCCTGAGGCTGATCGCTGTAATCAAAGCTTCCAATACGATAGTCCTTTACTTTTAAGAACATGCAGCGAATGTATAGTCGATTGTGGTCCTTGCTACTGCATTGGGAATGTTGCTGTCTGTGGCTGATCACCTGAAAATCTGCAGTTTAGTGCATGAAAGCCCAATTGCTCTAAGAATTCCTTAAGCTTTTGAGAAGGTTTTTGGGATCTTCCATCTGTGTTGTTGTCTTGAGGTATTGCATACCATCCAAATGGCTCCTCTTCTGCATAGTTGTCCACAGCTCTATTGTTGAGCATGTTTAGGTTAAAGTCCCCTGTGATGACTCAGTTTAGATGAGAGAGCACTTCCACAGTAGCACTGGCCAGCAGTTGTAACGTGCCTAGAGTCCTAAAACCACAAAAAGAAAGTCAGAAAAAGAGGAGGAGGAAGGCAAAAGGTTTGGGGTTACCCTTCAGAGATGGCCATTTTCTAACAGCTTCCCCTAGAAGAGACATAGGGTCTGCCCAGGGGATCAGTTGCATATTTATAGAGTCTAGGGAGAAGATAGAAGACTGGTAGCTTTTGATGGCCACACTTAAATACCCTGAGGCAATGCCAGTATGTATTAATCATCATCATATATTCTTTCCTATATGTCTCACAATATAGCGCCAAGAAACCGATTGATGTATGTGCGCCCTACAATTATTTTTAACATAACAATATCAGCATATGTTTGACGGTTGTCTCAGGGCCTCTTCTACATAATTCCCTTTCGGCATAATAACTAAATTTCCTCCTATAGCAGACAGCTCAGTCACTAAGTTCTCAGCTTTTTCACATGATCTTATAGCTGTCATCTGAGTCCATGGTATATTTCTCATGACATCCATTTCTGTGTCTCAGATTCCTAGGTTTGTTCACTAATACTTGATGAAATATGTATATTTCATCATACTGTGATGAGGGCATGTAGTGATATTTGAGTTTTGAAGTCACTGGGACTTCTTCTATCATAGCATATGCCAGGTTTACACAAAATCTCTTCCAGATCCTCTTCTCTAATACTACTGCTAAAACGGAGGAGTGTCGCCTCACTGCTCTTGGAGCAGTGCAAAGGAAAAATAAAATGATAATAACAGAACGCTTTTATCCTTTTACTTTTAGTTGTGCTTGGAGCCAGGTTTGGGCAGGGTGGGGTGGGGCTCGGCTTGCGTGTCAGCGGGAGAAGGGGTGTTATAATGTACATGTTAGTAATCGGGGAGTCTAGTTGGCAGTGGTAGGTACCTTTGTCCAAGTAGGTACCCTTCTTCTTAATCAGGGTAAGGGGGATCCACTTCTAAAATAACCCTTGCTCACACACTTGGTAGCTTGGCACAAGCAGACAGGCTTATCTCAGAGGCAGTGTATAAAGCATTTGTGCATGCTTACAGTAACACAGTGAAAACACTACAAATGGACACCACACCAGTTTAGAAAACTGAGCAAACTTTATCTACACAAACCAGACCAAGAACGACAACAATCCAACATACAATACTTTCAAAAATAGTTACTGTGCAAAATAACCCTTAAATTGCAGGAAAAACTAGGTGAAAGGAAATCTCCTCCCTCTACTCTAAATGCAGCCCAGGTCAATTTTGCGCAGACCTGACTCATCAGGCTCTCTAGAGCTACTGCTCCTCCCCAGCCCCTGACATCCAAAAGCCAGACATGCAATACACAAACCAGGCAGAGGCATGCTGGATGGCCAAGCAAGAAAATACCTGTTCTATAAAAGTAGTATTTTCAAACCGAGAATGTAAAATTCACCCTCACTAAAAGATGTATTTTATCATTCTGAGTTCAGGCATATCAAACTTTATTTTCCTACCTTGTTCCCAGGGTTAATTATGTTTATAAGTTGTTATAAAAAACCTCCTCATTCTATTCTATTGGAACAGGTAGCATTGCAATAGTGAAATACTGCCAATTTAGTTTTCACTATCAGGACAGGCCACACACAACAGGGCATGTCCTACATTTCACATACACTGCACCCTGACCACAGGGGTACCTTGGGCCTACATTAGGGTGACTAGCATGTAAGAAAAAGGAAGATTAGAGGCTGGCAAGTGGGTACACTTGCCAAGTCGACATGGGAGTACTAGATGCACACAGGCTGTGCAAAGGCAAGCCAGAGTTACATTTACAGGCAGCTTATGTGGGTGGCGCAATTAGTGCTGCAGCCCACTAGCAGCATTTGATTTACAGTCCCTGGGCACAAACAGTGCACTTTACTAGGGACTGACTAGTAAATCAAATCGGCCAATCATGGAAACACCACTCCATAACAACAATTTACAAAGGAAGCACTTGCTCTTTGGCACTGATCAGCATTGGCTAAGTGCCCAAAGCATCTAGACTAGTAAAACGGAGTCCAACACACAGCAGCAACACAAGAGGCAAAGGCACAAAATGCAGGGCAGATCCACACCAATGGTGCCAGGTCTAACACGTGTCCCCTCCAGCTGAAATAATGGGGGGACCACCCACCCTCTTGGGGAGTTCTCTTCACTAAGGCTGATAAATCTGGAGAGACCATCATCATTGGTGTGTTCTGTACCAGGGCGGTGTTCCACCGTGAAGTCCATCCCCTGTAAGGAAATGGACCACCTCAACAGTCTTAGATTCTCACCCCTCCTTTGCATCAACCATCTGAGGGGCATGTGATCAGTCTGAACCCGGAAGTGAGTCCCAGACAAATAGGGCCTCCGCTTCTTCAGCGCTCAGACCACAGCAAATGCCTCACGCTGAATCGCACTCCACCTTTGTTCCCATGGAAGTAACCTCCTACTAATGAAGGCTACAGGTTGGTCTAGGCCCTCCTCATTTAGCTGTGAGAGCACAACCCCCACACCATGCTCTGAAGCATCTGTCTGCACAATGAAGTCCCTTGAGAAGTTGGACACCTGAAGCATGGGCGCCGTGCACATGGCAGATTTCAGGGCATCAAAAGCCTTCTGGCAGGCGTCCGTCCAGTTCACTTTCCTGGGCTGCTTCCTGCCAGTCAGCTCTGTCGAGGTGGAAACAATAGTGCCATACCCCTTGACAAATGTCCTGTAATACCCAGTGAGTCCTAAGAAGGCTCTCACCTCTGTCTGGGTGTTGGGGGGGGGTTCCCAAGCCAGAATGTTACAAATCTTGGGCTGTAGGGGCACCACCTGACCGCTCCCTAACTGGTGTCCCAAGTACACCACAGAACCCTGCCCGATTGGGCACTTTCTGGCCTTGATTGTGAGGCCTGCCCTCTGCAGAGCCATCAAAACTTTCCAGAGGTGGAGCAGATGTTCCTCCCAAGTGGCACTGAACACTGCAATGTCATCCAGGTGGTGGCACTGAAGTCCTCCTGTCCAGCCAATACCTGGTTGACCAACCTCTGAAAGGTTGCAGGGGCATTCTTCAATCTAAAGGGCATCACCTGTAATTGGTAGTGCCCCTCTGGTGTTGAGAATGCTGACCTCTCCTTTGCCCCATCAGTTAAGGCAATCTGCCAGTACCCAGACGTTAAATCAAATATACTGAGGTACCGGGCAGCACCCAACCGATCTATGAGCTCATCAGCTGTGGGTATGGGGTGTCACATCATTCCTGGTGACCGAATTGAGTGCTTGGTATTACACACAGAACCGGAGTTCTGGCATGGCACGGGTGCGGCAGCCTTTGGGATCAAGACCACTGGGTTTGCCCAAGGGCTGTTTAGGGGCTTAATCACCCCTTGCGCTAACATCTTTGAGACCGCCTCCTTGATGCAAGCCTTGACAATGGCAGTCCCTCTGTAAATCTTGTGCTTCACAGGAGGATTATCCCCAGTGTCAATATCATGGACACACCACTTAGTGACACCAGGGGTAAGGAAGAACAGAGCAGCAAACGGTCCCAACAGTTGGCGGCAGTCACTCAGCTGTTCAGGGGTCAGGGCGGGGGAGAGTGTCTGAAACATTTCTTATACGCTGTTTATAATGGAATCTCAACAAGAAGCTGCGGAGAGAGTTCGTGAAATAGATAGAATTAACCTAGGAAAGGCATTAGATGTAGTTGACAATGGTGTGACTACATTAACATCCAGGATTTTTTCACTGGGCAACATTGTGCGGGACGTGGCGGGTACGGGACGTGGCGGACTGGCGGAGCGCGGGCGAGTGAGGGCTTCCCCGCCTGGCTGATCGCTGCGGGCTGTGTCCAGCGCATCCTACCCTGCCTGGTGAGCTGTGTGCCTGGCTGCTCGTCCCCCGCCTGCAGCCACCGTCGGGGCACCGGAGGAAGCTGGCGCCTTGCTGGCGGGGGGCTCGTCGTCCCACCCCCCCCTTTGCTTCCCACCCCCAGCGGTATCGTGTCTCACCCCCAGCGGTATCGTGCCTCACAATGAAAAACTACATAAGAGCAGAGGCGGCCCCCCTTCAGCTCGGAGATGAGCTTCTCGATCTGAGCACCACTGCCACCGTAACCCTGGGAGCAGAGCTGCAAAAGCTGCAAAAGTTCGTCTTTGCCCCTGGGACTGGGTCTGGCTGAAGCGAAGGCTGGAAAAGGTATTTACTTTGCCCCACTCGTTTGTGCTCGAAAGGTACTTAATTTGCCCCACTCGTTCTTTTTGTTTTGCAAAAGATAGTCTTTGCCCCTGAGGCTGGGTCTGCAGAGCACAGGCTGAAGCGAAGGCTGAAAAGGTATTTACTCTGCCCCACTCGTTTGTGCTTGAAAGGTACTTAATTTGCCCCACTCGTTTTTTGTCTGAAAAAAAACTCTTGTTTTGAAGGGAAAAAAAAAACACCTCTTTTTGTTCAAAATGGCCGGGGCCATAAACTGAGCACTTAATCCCCTCCTGTACCAACGGAACCCACGAGGCCCCTCAGCAGCTCCACTTAAGATAACAAAAGCTGAGATAAGACTCCCCATGGCATGCAAGATCCCGAGCCAGCCGGAATAGAATCTGAAACTGCTCTTCCCTGCTCCGAAAATAGCAACAACTAAAAGAGGACTATTGATTCTATTCTATCCCCCCTCTCTACGGCGGCCATCATGGACTAGTCTTTCTGACTACTCTTGACTATCGGTACCACAGCCTTTACATAGCTCTGTATTTAAATCTGTGTGTGATTAAGTGTCTGCCTTCTATTGAAGTACTATATTACTACTGATATTTGTACACTTTATGTAACCTACACACATTTTCACTTTTCCTCACCGACAGTGCACTGATTGCCACCACATATTCTACCGGTTGCTCACTAGTGTCATATTTGTTTATTGCAGTCATTTGTTTGCACCTATATTGGCTCCAGTAATTCATTAGTATTTTATTCCTAATTGTATACTGTATAGGTTGTAAGCTGCACCCACCTCACTTTTATCCCTATTATTCACTGATTGCTACCTCATTTATTTGGTTCAGTCCTGTAAGCTGCTCCCATCTCACTTTTATCACCATGATGCACTGATTACTACCTCATCTATTTTGTTTAGTCCTGTAAGCTGCACCCATTCATTCACTCACTAGTCCTGGACTACACCAATGCTTACATTCTGATGTGTCAATTTGGCTCCACTTAATTGATTGCTACCTCTCTCTTTTATCACCATGATGCACTGATTACTACCTCATCTATTTTGTTTAGTCCTGTAAGCTGCACCCATTCATTCACTCACTAGTCCTGGACTACACCAATGCTTACATTCTGATGTGTCAATTTGGCTCCACTTAATTGATTGCTACCTCTCATTTATTGTACACTTGGTAAGCTGCACCTACGCACTGTTTGTTCCAGGTCTGCACCGATTGCTACCTCTTATACTCTTTTTGCCTACTTTGGGCCACTCACTAGTGTCACTCCTGTGCTTTGTAACCAACGGTTGACAGCTTTTCTTTGCATATGTGTCTTATTATCGTTCTTTCTCCCACACCCACCGCTACAGCCATCCTAACATGGATCTCATCGGCAAGCACACATATAGAATCAACTACCCTTCCTCTCTCACCAAAAAAGCCGCTAAACGCTTTAAACACAACTTCATGAGGTCGCACCCTGAAACCCCCTTTGCCGACACCTACTTTTCACCGAGCAATGGAGCCCTGAACATTGATATCATCTTCCACACCTCACGCAGAGCTCAATGGAGAAAAGCGTTCCTAACCCTACTCACCGTCTCCACCACCAAGAAAACCGCTCATGGCCTAACACTCTCCATCACACCATCCCAACTCTTCCCAGGCAGAACCACCATCACTATTTACAATAACGGGATTGTCCTAATTCAAGCGACAGACAGGAACCTGGAACTACTTGACAACCTGCTCCCCACTCTCAAAGAACACCTATCCAACCCTCGGACTTACACGCATACCACCTCCTGTCCTACCTCCCCTGACGTCACAGCGCCCACCCTTAACTCTCCTAACCCAGCTCAGCACCAGAACCACACACACCTCACCGTCACACCCAACACCGCAGTCAATTACCCACCTGTTGCAGCTACCCCTCCCCCACCCTCACTCACAGACATAGATCTCGCCTCCTCATACACCACCCGCTCCCCCATTTCCCCTACCAACCCTCGTACCTCCGCTCATCTTCCCACATCCCCCCCACACTTTGCACTCCCGCCCCATCCTCCACACCAATCTTCTCAGAACACCCCTCCTCCCCCAACGGCACCCCAAATAACATGACTCTCTCTCCGCCTATCTCCCCCCCACACTTAGCACTCCCGTCACGCCTAGCCTCCACCCCTCCTTCAACCTCTCACCCCCCTCGCTCACACCTTACTATCACACCTCATCCCCCACAACAGCCAGCCTCCACATCGCCCCCATTTACCCTCCCCCCCTAGTACTGATGCTTTTCCCAAAAACGCCAACACCAACCCTAACACCGATCCTCTCGCTAACACATCCAACCCCCTCACCAGCCCCACCTCTCCACCCCGATCCCCGCCGTCTCCAGCAACCTATTCGCCTGCTCACCGCCAGTACCACCCCCCAACCCCGCACCCATCACCACGCTGGACATGATTGTGTCCACCCTCCTCCAAATGAAAGAAGAACTACACTCCATCAAAGAGTTGCTCATCTCATACCCCAGATGCCCTCATCTCACCACCAACCTTACACCTAATAACACCTCCCCCTCACCTCCTTCTCGCCCTACCACACAACACTCCACACACAGGACCTCTATCCCCCCTCGCAATACCACCAATCGCAATAACAATCGCAATCACTTTACCACCAAGCGTAATATGCCCACTACACCTAACAACACTTCCTCATCACCTCCTACTCGCCTTATCACACAACTCTCCCTACACTGGACTTCTACCCCCTATCGCAATAACACCAATCACCCCAGACGCACTACCAATACGATCTCAGACCATGACGTACTCACCCTTCTCCACTCTTATGCTCCGGCTCCCCAAAATCGCCTAGCCACCAACCACATGTCCATCCCAACAATTATCTCTAACGCCTTCAGGCACCAAAAGGATAACAACAGAGGCACCGTCCCCAATAACCTCACTAACGTACCCCTCACTATAGAACCCTCCTCCACCCTTTGCACCCCTAGCCTTAAATGCATACTACTCAACTGCAGATCGGCCCAAAGACATTCCGCGGAGGTCGCCGACCTCATCATGTCTACGGAACTGGATCTAGCCATTCTAACTGAAACATGGCTGTCTGACTCCTCTACACCTATCTTGGATATCCTAGTCCCACCCAACTACTGTATCATTAGACTTGACAGGGCCAAAAGGACAGGCGGTGGAATTGCCTGTATCTACAGAAGCAACCTCGCAGTCTCTAAAGCGTCCGCCCCCTCTCTTACATCTTGTGAATACCTCTGCCTTGATGTCATCAGCGTAAGCAAACCGGTATGCTCACTACACATTATATACCACCCACCGAGGAACAAGATCTCCTTCTCCCAACAACTCATGGATACAATATCAGCCAACTCGGGACGGCAGAACACCCAAATTTTCCTTGGCGACTTCAATCTCCACTGGAATGACAGCAGTGACACAGTGGTAAACAGCCTCAAAAGCTTCCTCAACACACTGGATCTCACCCAAATATGCAATAGCCCGACCCACGAGAGAGGCTCTATCCTAGACCTGATCATATCCAAAGAGGACGCTATTCAACTTGAGTCAATCCAACCTTGTGACTGGTCAGATCATCATATTGTCTCCTTCCTCATCAATGAAAAACTCAAATTTAACCCTGTTCAACCCTCTAAGCCCAAAGTTTGGAAAAGAGACTTGAAGAAACTCAACCCAAACTCCTTACCGCCCAACAGCCGCAATCGACTACTCCCTCCTCCCGGCGCTACGGACGTTCAACTACTGACTGACCACTATCTCAATGCTATGTCCACAATAATCAATGAGGCTGCACCCATGCAACTGAAAAGAGTTTCATCCAAGATTTCCAACCCATGGTATGACGGGAGCCTCAATGAGGATAGACGGGCCATGCGATTGGCGGAGCGCACTTGGAGGTCAGCCCCTTCTGCAGAGCACCTAAAAAGTCTGAAGAAACAGAGAAACGCCTACTTCAGGAAAATAAAACGCTCAAAAAGAGATTTCTTCAGCCTCCAGCTCGCCCAAGCAAAAAACCGCCCAAGAAGATTATTTGACTTAATCAGAACACAATCCAAAGAACAACCCCAGACACTCAGCACCATGGGCGATGCACCTTCATGTGAAGACTTCTCTGCTTTCTTTATCCAAAAAACTGACAAGATAAGAAGCGATCTCCTCAATGACGCAATCCTTTACTCCAACCCCCAACTCACAGCAGCGCCTGAACCAAAGAACAACGCTACATGGTCATCCTTTGGCACCTACTCCGAAGAAGAAATTGGCAGATTGCTCAGCACCCTGAAACCATCCAATCACCTCACTGACCCCCTTCCGGCTAACGCTGTAAAAGACTTTACCCCATTGCTCCTCCCACTCTGGACTAAGATTATCAATAGCTCTCTTCAACAAGGATCCATCCCTAACGCCCTCAAAGTCGGGCAAGTCACACCGCTACTAAAAAAAACAACAGCAGACCCCACTGATCTAAACAATTACCGCCCTATTACAAATATTCCCACCCTCGCTAAACTGCTGGAGAAATGCGTACAGCTACAACTGACTAAACACATAGACAAGTTTGATCTCCTCAACGCCCATCAGTCAGGCTTCCGAGCAGGGCACAGTACCGAAACGGCCATGACTCACATAGTGGACGACGCCCTCCAAATCCTAGACCAAAACGATACTTGCCTCCTCATCCTCCTGGATCTTTCCTCAGCATTCGATACAGTTAAACATGAGAACTTACTCGAACTGTTAAACACAAGAATGGGCATTTCTGGGACTGTTCTCAAGTGGTTCACCTCCTTTCTACACAACCGGTCACAAAGATTCAAAAGTAATAACCTATTGTCCCCTCCGGTACCTGTAACGCTAGGCGTCCCTCAAGGATCCTCCCTCTCCCCAACACTGTTCAACCTAGTTATGGAACCCCTCACTACTTTGCTACAGACATCCAATGTTCACTTTCACATGTATGCCGACGACACCCAACTTTATCTCAAAATACAATCTCCCAAGGACATCATGCTTCTGAACACCACGATCAGAAACACCCAATCCTGGCTTGCCGAGAATCACCTCAAACTCAATGCGCTGAAGACTGAGTTCCTCCTGATCTCACCCCCCGCAAAAATCTCTACGGCCCAAACATGGCTTAAACACTTAACGGCTCTAAATGTACAACCTACCGTCGTAGACTCGGCAAAATCTCTAGGCATAACACTCGACGCCAATCTCAACATGCAGCAGCACATCAGCAAGGCAACCAAAGGAGCGAACTTCCAAATCAATACCTTGAGAAAACTTAAACCCTTCCTTCCAGCCAAAGACTTCCAAACTGCAGTACAATCTATAGTCATCCCGCACATTGAATATGGTAGCACCGCCCTCTGCGGGCTCCCCCTAACTACAACGGCACCCCTAAGAGCGTCCCTCAACGCTGCAGCGAGACTCATCACTGGTTCAAAAAAGCACTCACATAATTCCCCTGACTTTAAAGCCCTGAACTGGTTGCCTTTCGAAGCCAGAATTCATCTGAAAATCGCCTGCATGACACACAAGGCTGTACACATGAACTCACCCGCCTACCTCACTCAAAAGCTGACAATTTCGGGTGGCTCTAGAACTACTAGAAGCACAAACAATCTTCTACTGAAGCCTCGAAGATTTCGGAAGGAAAAAACTTATAAACGCTCCTTTTCAGGAATGGCACCCAGGATCTGGAACTCACTCCCACCTGAAACCAGGCTCATCTCCTCCAACAAACTTTTTAAGAAAGAAGTAAAAGCGTTCCTCATGGCTAAACACATATGATCTATTATTCTGGAGCTCTCATGAATCTGCTCTGTAAGACCTGCCTGACCACGTTGGTCTTTATGTATTACTTGTATTATCGATTTACTTGATTGTCTATGTTCCCTCTTTGTATATTGTTATATTGTTGATGCACTTGTCTAACTTTGCACACTGTACCTACACCACCGCAACGATCCCTACTCTTGTACTACTGATGCACCTATGTAACTACACACTCTGCACTCACCCACCAACTATGCCCTCCTTTATGTTATCTCCAAAAATGTTAAACACGCTTAAGCAAGTATATGCTCCTCATTTTTGCACTTTATAGTATTGGCACAACTGTTTGACTATGCACCTTGTACCTTCACTACCTCACCTGTGACCTACCTCATGTTTTCTTTGACCTACCTTTGTAACTATGTAACTACTATGCAACTACCTCATTACCTCAACTATTACATTGTATTACTCGATCACCCCCGTTGTCTTGTAAAGCGCTCTGATATCTGCAAAGATCTTGTTCGCGCTATATAAAACTTTCAAAATAAAAAATAAATAAATAAATTGTATCTTCTGCTATAGATATACTAGAACAGGACTTGTCCATACTACAACACGGACAATCTCAACTATGTTCTATTATGTTATTAATCTGGAAGCAGCAATCATTGTGCGCTGATAATGTGCCTTGGCGATTTATCAACAGTACGTCCCTATTTTCTGCAGACAATCTAACTGAAAAGCAGACAATGATGGCATAAAGGGGAGAAAAATATACAACGCTGCATATTGAAAATCTAGAACAATTACCTTTTACTCTGACAGACTCACCATCCACAGAATGGTTAATCCATGGCCATATAACATTACCAGTCACAACATTCCAGTTTCGGTATTGCTTAGAACAACAACAGGCGGGCACATATGAAGCGATGAGTGGGGAATTCATCAAGGAATCTTGGGAATTACCATACAGATTTTGATGCAGAAATGGGGACATAGAAGTGTTTCTAAGCAATACAAACTGCGAGAACTCCTTAAGTGGATCTCTCATGTGCCAGGACATCATGCTTCAAGGGGCCTGTAATGGTTCTGTTGCAAACTTATCCTGTTACTTGACAGGGTCCCCAGCTGTCGTGACTAATCCAGTGTTTAGGTTACTTTCAAATGGGAGTTACATGATGCTGAATAATCAAGGTTGTTGTGGCATGCTTCCTGGCATCGCATATCTTGTCACTGTAAGCTCCAGGGTTACTTGCTGAATGCAAGTATTGTTTCCACCGACCTATACAGTCAGGGAGGCGCTGTTATAGTCTTCGTTGAATGTTTCCTTTATATGGTTTGATACTCTGAGCTGAATGAAAGCCATGCTTTTCCAATAAACCCTGCCCTTAACCTCCGCTCGAGAAACTTATGATCTCCAGGTTACAAGGGCCTCGGCTGAGATACAGGCACTAGTACAAACAACCTGCCCCTTTCATTTCACAGAAATGGTACAATGTATCTTGAACATGTCTGATAAGACGGGTAAATAACACCTATTGAAAGACCATAGGTTCTGGACTGTTAAGCACCTTTGAGACAATCCTCAGTTATTCCCAACTTCATACACTCTGCATTCGGAAGCATTTTTGAAAGGGCTTCAGCTGATCCTGGTCCTAATAGCAGGTTTCCTGATAGTCATTTTTCCGCTATGCAAAAGAAGTGGGTACACTTGCCAAGTCGACATGGCAGTACTAGACTGGCACACAGGCTGTGCAATGGCATTTACATTTACAGGCTGCTTATGTGGGTGGCACCATTAGTGCTGCAGCCCACTAGCAGCATTTGATTTACATGCGCTGGGCACACACAGTGCACTGTACTAGGGACTGACTAGTAAATCAAAATAGGCCAATCATGGAAACACCAATCCATAACAACAATTTACAAAGGGAGCACTTGCACTTTGGCCCTCAACAGCAGTGGCAAAGTGCCACAAGCATCTAGATCAGCAAAACAGAGTCCAACACACAGCAAAAATGCAGGGGAGACCCATGCCAATGGTGCCAGGTCTAAGAGTGCACCTTAAGTGCACTTCACAGTTTGGCCGGCCGTCTTCGGCCGGCGGAACCGTCATGCTAACTTAGCATGTTCTCCAACTGGCTGTATTGCACAGTCTGGGTAGAGAACATGCAGATCAATTAACCAATCAATCAAGTGACTTGTGAAGTGCGACTACTCACCCTTAAGGGTCTTATGGCCCTGGGGGTTGGGGGTTCTCCTGATACATTGAAAGCACTGTGGTTCAGTCGAAAGAACCAGATTTTTAGGTCCTTCCTGAGTTGAGGCAGTGACGGTGATTGCCTGAGGTGGAGAGGCAGGGTGTTCCAGGTCTTTGCTGTGAGGTAGGAGAAGGATCTTCCTTCTCCTGTGGTCTTACGGATAAGTGGGACGGCAGCCTCGGCCAATTGGGTGGAGATTAGGTCTCTGGTGGGTGCGTGGAATGCAAGGCGGTAGTTGAGGTACGCAGGCCCTGCATTATGTAGGGCTTTGTAAGTGTGTGAGAGGATCTTGAAGGTGATTCTTTTGTTGACTGGGAGCCAGTGAAGTCTCTCAGGTGGCTGGTGATGTGGCTGTACTGGGGGATATTGAGTACGAGTCTAGTGGAGATGTTCTGAATGTTCTGCAGTTTCTTGATGAGTTTCTGGGTGATGCCAGCATAGAGTGCATTGCCGTAGTCGAGTCTGCGGCTGATGAGTGCTTGGGTAACTTTTTGTAATCAGTGGGTTCCATTTGAAGACCTTTTGGGGCACGCGTAGCATGTGGGAGGAGGATGACGAGACGGCGTTGATATGGCAGTTCATGGTGAGCAAAGTGTCTGGGATGATACTGAGGTTTTTTGTGTGGTCTGTGGGTGGATCCAAGATCTGCGGGCCACTAGGAGTCGTCCCAGGCAGAGGTGGTGGAGCCCCGGTTAAGAATTTCTGTCTTCTCTAAGTTCAGCTTAAAGCAGCTGTCCTTCATTCAGGTGGGGACGGCTTTCATCCAGTCATGGAAGTTGTTTGTGGCAAGTGTGGGTTTGTTGGTGAGGGAGAGGATCAGCTGGGTGTTGTCACCTTAGGAGACGATGTTGAGTCCGTAGTTTTTGACAGTGGCTGTGAGAAGAGCCATGTAGATGTTGAAGAGAGTGAGGCTTAGGGAGGAGCCCTGAGGCACTCCACAGCTGATCTCTAGGCTCAGAGTGGAACAGTGGTAGTCTGACTCTCTGTGACAGGCTGGTGAGGAAGGAGGGGATCCATACCAGTGCTTTGTCATTGGTAGACACCTACTCCCTGTCTGAGCACCAAACCATGGCACTTATACTAATCACGACACTGCTATCATGCTGGTGACATCAGCGTTGTGATTGGCTAGGGGAGTCTGGGAGCCTAGGTGCTGCTGGGAGCCAGGAGAACAGTGAGGATGGAGGTCTTAACCCATAATTCTCTTTCCACTTGGGTTACTTATTGATCTTGTTCTTTGCTTCATACGTTTCTGTTTGTATTTCTTCCACTTCCTTTGTTTTTTTCCTCCTGTGAGTTTCCTCTTTCTGCTTGATATTTTTTATATTGCTCTTGGTTCAGAAGGCGTAATTTATCCAATGAAGTTTCTTTTTGCTGTTCTCCTTCTGATGCACTGGAGTCCATTGTTTTAGAGGTTTCCCTGTCATTTACAGTGTCTGATAATTTTGCTGATGTAATGTAGTATCTGCTTTTGTCATTTGTTTGTCTTTCTTGTGAAGTCAATCAGCACACTTGGAATGTCCGAATGTTTCTTGTTTCACATCACAAAAAACATCTTCTGGGGCCCGATTCACAGAACTAACTTGAGACAAAATCCTAAACTTACTACCATTTTGGTATTCACAGAAGGCACTTACTCATTTCGGTATTCACAGAAGTTAGAAGTCCTAACTTTAGGACACCTAAATGCCTTCTGTGAATACCGAAAGTCTTAAAGTTAGGATTTTTCTCAGTTTAGGAGTTGTAAAGTTAGGACTCCTAACGTTAGGACTCCTAAATGCCTTCTGTGAATACCGAAAGTCTTAAAGTGAGGATTTTTCTCAGATTAGGAGTCCTAAAGTTAGGACTCCTAACTTTACTACTCCTAAACTGAGAAAAATCCTAACTTTAAGACTTTCGGTATTCACAGAAGGCATTTAGGAGTCCTAAGGTTAGGACTCCTAACTTCTGTGAATATCGAAATGAGTAAGTGCTTTCTGTGAATTCCAAAATGAGTAAGTGCCTTCTGTGAATATCAAAATGGTAGTAAGTTTAGGATTTTGTCTTAAGTTAGTTCTTTGAATCGGACCCCTGGTTTTTTACTTAATTTTCTCTTCCAATTTCTCTAGGTTATTAGTCATTTCCTGTTTTAGATGCGATATGTCTTTCTGGACTTCTTGTTGATGTAACCAGTTCTCAGTGTTTTCATTTTCTTTAAGGAGCAATCTCTGTCACTCTACGTGTACTTAATACGAATTTCTAAAATGTACTTAAAGCAAATTGCTGCATTCATGGACATTCAGTAACATCTTTGGGTCATGATTTATAGAAGAGGGTATTATGAAGATGTTTAAACACTGGGAAACACATTCCAAACCTACATAATTTTGTAAAGAATTTGGCTCCCACCATTTATTGGGTTCTTGTTTGCATAGTATTTCTAATGTGTTCAATTTATGGACATGCCATAGTTTTGATTGTTCATTTGGGATGT
The DNA here is from genome assembly GCF_964263255.1 of Lissotriton vulgaris. Taxonomy (NCBI): domain Eukaryota; kingdom Metazoa; phylum Chordata; class Amphibia; order Caudata; family Salamandridae; genus Lissotriton; species Lissotriton vulgaris. The sequence continues at coordinate 435,652,339 of NC_141685.1, read as the reverse complement.
TGTCACTAATATGTTCATCAATGAAGCAGAAAAAATGGTTATCTGCCTGTTGACTCTTTATATCGCATTCCGGTGCCATTATTTGCAAGTGTCCGTGGTTGTAAAATATTATTTTAAACTGTCCCCAAATTAGAGTTCAGTTTGCATACTCAATTATAAAGCATATATATATATATATATATATATATATATATGAACAAACAAGATCCCCACCGCTTCTGGTAGCAGTTCAAATGGGCGCAGACCTCATCTCCACAGGCTGGATATCAGATGTTAAATCACCAAGCCATCACGCCAAGTAAAGTGCCAGCAGTGCATATTTATTCAGCAAAGTGAAAGAGCAAGTGCCCTCCCTGACGCGTTTCGCTCCGCGAACGGAGCTTGGTCACATGACTCGTCAGGAGTAGGCGGTGAAATAAATGGTAATTAAAAGCCCAAGCGCCTAAAGAAACAGGACACATGGGTTTACAACAAGGCAGACAAGCATTATCTGAACATTGTATTGACCATGAATACTCAAATGCATAAAGTATATGGACAAAGAGACGGAAATCAAAGCATAGTGCTTGAATACGATGGAAAAGGCCAGGTGTTAAAAATTGCAAACAATCAAGTGAAAAACTAATCCATTATGATAGAAAGTGTGTCATAACCACCTCATCATTCACAAAAGAAAACCCCAAACATAAATATTTATCCTGTAAGATCTCCCATAGTTTCAACAGAGAGAAAACCATAGGAAAATGAATATCAATTGCTAGTGCAAGATGAGGTTTCTGTAAAAATTCAAATCCATAGGCCTAATACAAAAACCACTGTCTCAGAAATGCTTGAAAGCTAAAGTGCAAATGCTTTGACAGACCATATATTAACTTGTTAAATACATGGAATATAATGGGCGATAGGAAACTCATGTGAAAACCTGCGAAAAAAAAAATATATATATACACATATATGTACCATTAAGCAATAATAAATCATCCAGAGAATTTTACATCACGGACAAAAATCATGTGTATAAATACATATATCATAATCAGAGGGAACATAATTCATTATTCATGGTTCAGAAAAGAAAAGAAACATCTGTTACAGAAAGTGATGTAATTCATTAAAGGCATTTAACCCATTGGGAGATATGGTATCAAGCAATAGAATAAAGAATGCTTCTCTTTGGCGCAGAAGTTTCTCACGATCACCACCCCTGCCTGGATTAGCTACAGAGCACAACAGAGTGTATTTCAGATCTTTCAATTTTTTATCATGGACTGCTTTAAAGTGGCGAGCCACCGGGTAATTCATGTCTGAGTTGACTATGGCCCGGATATGTTGCAAAATTCGTTGGTTAGCTTGCAACTTAGTGCTTCCAATATAAGAGAGTGAACATGTGCAGGTGAGTTGATAGTCTACATAATCACTGCGACACGTCAGATGTTTTTATCGGAATGGCTCGCTTATTAAAGGCAGATGTATAGTGCGTGCTGTTAACCGCAAAAGTGCAGGCATGGCACGAAGTACACCTGTAAAAGCCAGGTTTGTTAAGCCAAGTGGTTTTGGGTGGAAGCTCAGGCTGGGTTCTATCTAAAGAGTCTTTCATAGAAGGAGCCCTCCTAAAAGTGATGGCCGGTGATTTAGGCAAGAATGGACCAAGAATCACATCCGTTAATACTATAGGCCACTAAGATCTGATGATCTTACTTAGCTTAGAGGTCTGGGAACAATAAGTGGTGATAAATCGAGCAGTGCCCAAACTGGCCGAATCAGATATCTTTTTGATTTTAGGTGTCAAAAGTGCCTCACGTGGACGAGCTAGTGCCTTGGTTAGAGCCCGATCTAAAACAGCTCGATTGTAACCTCGTCGGAGGAATCTTTCCCTAGATTCCAATAGGCACTGTTGAGTGGTATCTGGGCTGCTGCAAATGCGTTTGATACAAATAAATTCTCCCAAAGGTATGCTGTTTATGGTGTGTGGGGGATGGGCACTGCGGGCATGCAGGATGGAATTGCCCGCAGTACTTTTCCTGTGGAGTTTTGTCTGAATAGTGTTGTGCTCAATGTAAACCAGGACGTCCAGAAATTCAGCAGAATTAGATGTAATGTTGGCAGTGAATTTAAGGTTCCTATTGTTTACATTGATTTCATTGACAAACAAAGCTGCTTGTTCTTGTGATCCCTTCCAGACGATAAAAATATCGTCAATGAATCTCCAATAATGAACAAGGTGAGGAAGCCAACGTGCGTGAGTGACCTCCAGAACATGCTCCTCCCACCGGCCAACATGGAGACATGAGTAGCTGGGGGAGAAGCATGAACCCATGGCCACCCCGCGTTCCTGATGGTAAAAATCCTTGTCAAATTGGAAATAGTTGTTAAAGAGGCAGATACGGATCATATCAAGTAACATGCGATTATGATCTCTCATGGTAGCCTCTCTTGAATCTAAGAGATACTGAGCATCTTCCAGACCCTGTAAATGGTTGATGCTGGTGTAAAGTGCCTCAATATCCATCACCAGGAAACATAAATAAGGACCCCACGTGATGTGACTAATCTTAACCAAAAAATCAGTGGTATCTTTAAGAAAAGAAGGGAGAGAAATCATATGGGGCTGTAAGAAAAAATCCACATATTTTGAAATGTTCTCATTCATACTGCCTTGGGCTGAAATGATGGGCGACCTGGGACTGGGACAGTGCACTTGTGAATCTTGGGTAAAAGATAAAACAAAGGTGTGATAGGATGTGATACATTAAGAAATGTTGTTTCTTCTTTGGTAAGTAAGCCACGTCTATACCAGAGATTGATGTCTTTTCTGGTTTTCTCGTGGCTATTTAGCATTACAAATTTGGTACTTTTTGAATAGCAAAGGGGGTCACCTAATTGGCGGGCTGCCTCAGATACATAATCAGTTTTGGCCCACAATACCGTGTTCCCCCCCTTGTCCGCACTCTTCACTACCACCTGATTATTGCCCTGGATTTTTTTAACAAGGTTGGTGTATTGCACATTATTAAAGTCACATTGTTTTTTCTTCCCAAGTACCGACTTATTGAGTGTCTTAAGTTCTGTAATAATCCTGTCACTAAAGACATCAACAGCGTCTTTAGGCATCAAAGGCAGAAAAGTGGATTTGCCCCGAAAAGTCGTGGTTGGTGATTGATTCACAGTGACAACTTGACTGACTGTCGGTTCTGCTTGCGAACTTTCTTCATTGGCTAAGGAAATCAAAGTTTGTAATCCTTGTAAATTCCTAACCTGTAGTGTCTACTCTTCTGATAATGTCACTGGTGCATTCGCCCGTACATTTGGATTTTCCGGATGTAACAAGAAATATTTTTGTAATTTAATTTTCCTTTTGAATTTGAATACATCAATACGTGCTTGAACATAAGAGAAGTCGTTTGGTGGACAATAAGAAAGTCCCAAAGAGAGGAGTTGTTCCTCTGCTTTATAAAGCATCAGATCTGTCAAGTTAATCACTGTGTTATCTTGTATACTTGTTCCAATTCCTGCGCGTTCTGCCTCGCCCTCCACCTCTTTTTGGCAATATGGCTGAGATACCCGCCACCCCCTCTCAACACAATCCCCAAGAATGGGAATACGGAAACGGTTCTGAACTTTTGGAAGGCGGGAGGGAGTTACCCTCCCGGCCGTATTTATTAAAATATGAAACAAAATTAAAACATTAAAATAACAGTTTCATATCATGTACAATTTCATTTCCACATTACGATGTTCTTGGCTAACCTTAACACATCTCTAATACAAAGGTTCTCCTAGCCGATACTAAACATCCTGCAAATGCATTTCTAAAATTGAAATTGTACATCCTAACATTACGGGCCAACGGCAAGGTCGTAACCGGTGTCAGATCCCTAACCCAGAACTCCCCCCTCACTTGTGAGGGGTGGTCGCACAGAGGACTACACCTTTGTGCCTATTTCCAATTTCCCTTGTCTTGACGGGGGCCCCATGTTAACTCGACGCCATCTTAGTGGTCGTCCGAGGACTCGTGTGAGGTGCTAGAAGGTAGCGTAGACCCCCCTCCCACCCCACACAACTTACCACATCTGCCGTCGCAGATGTCCTGGCCCCGGGAAATTCCCAGGAGAGGCCCTGCAGCCCCTCCTCCCCAGGGAGGGGCCTATGGCCGCCTTCCCTTTCGGCGTCCCCATCCTTAGAGGGGACCGCCTCCCCGTTGAGGGGCCAATGGCCGCCTCCCCCCGGGCGCTCCCATCCGTAATGGGTGACGCCCCCACCTCTAGGGATCTTCCAATTACTGCTCACCGATCATGACCTTACCGCCACAGGCCGGATAGTTGACCGGCTATCCGGACCCCCCACAAAAACTCCTACTTAAAGGTCATGGCTGCAAACTCTTTAACCAAGCTACGAAGTCTCCTATGAGTAAAGAATTCCCCACCCGGGACAAATGGACTCCATCCTCTAGAGACATTCGGTCCCCCCTGATACACCCATGCGGAATAGAATGCAATGTACTAGTACGGAACAATCTACCAAGCTTGTTATTCACCTTCTTCACTGAATGATTTACAGCAGCCACCGAAATAGCCCCCCGCCACACTTTCCGTGGAATCATATGGGACCATGCAATCGTGCACCCTGGAACCCTTCTCGCCAACCAACTTACTGTGGATAGTATCGCCTCGAGAAGTAGTCGTCTACCAGTGGTCACCAAATCATTGCCCCCAAGATGCACTATGATTATAGATGGCGGTGACCTTGTCCGCCCTAACAAGCCCTCCATAAAAGTTTGAAACTGGTCAATACAGAGCCCGCCCCTTCTGTAGAAGGTCACCCTGTACCCGTATTCCCCAGCCATGTGAATCATGTCACCTGCCTTGAATACGTCCGCGGCACGCCTCACGTATGAGTGGCCCACGACCCACACCACTCTCTCCTCAGCCGGTGGTGTTTGACCGCTGGTTCCCAGGTGTCGGGTCGACTGCACAGTCCGCCCCGCCTCGTAAGCTTGCGAAACTGTAAACCAAACAAAAACAAGAAGTGTGAGTGCATGATATCAGCTTCACAACATGTGCAACCGCACACACCTTTTGTAACAATTCGAGGACCAACGCCCCAACTGTTTTACTTTTTCCACACTCAGACCCCTGGCTGTAGCCTCTGTAGCAGCCCCTATCCGGAAGGAATGGGTCCCAAACTCGCACGGGTTCAAGCCCGCGGCTGTAAGTGCCATCGCAAGCACCCGCTTGAACTGAAATCTAGTCAGTGGGGTGGCGTCTGCGTGCCTCAGCAAGGTTCCCCCCCATGATGCCGCCCTGTGCGCCAAATACTCCTCAACGCATGCAACCGGGCACATGGGAGATCCGGGAATCCGCTGGACTACTACACTGTCCCCGATCGCACCCTGATCGGTCTTGGACCTGGCAAACGAGACCATCATCGTCTCCCCCTTAATTTGTATGTGCTCTCGGCACAGACCTCCCCCCGTATCCTGCTTGTTCTTTGCTACCAGTTCGCTAACCCGCATAGCCCCATGAAATGCCAATGCAAAAGCGGCCCGGAATAGCACTGTCTCAGACTGAGATGAACATGTTGCAGGGAGTACGGACAGTAACAGGGCCAACCTTTCCAGACCTATCAGGTGCCTTTCGTCCACTCTGCGACCCTCAAGGCGTTGCCACCCACGCAGCGCCTTCTGTACCACAAAAGACGCTGTGGGGTCCTGGATACCATGAGCCCGAGCCATGAAAGAAATGGCGGCCCGGTGCCTCTGAGCCGTAGCTACTGATTTGCCTGCCTGATGTAACGACAACAAAAATTTCAGGACATTGGAGATTAGCTCCCTTAGTTGCCTTGCTGATATGCTGCTGCAGGTTGAGATTGGCGTCAAGAGTTATGCCTATGGATTTTGCGGAGTCCACGATGGTAGGTTGGACATTGAGTGCAGTTAGGTGTTTAATCCAAGTTTGAGTGGTGGAGATTTTCGTGGGAGGTGAGATCAGAAGGAACTCAGTTTTCAGAGCATTGAGTTTAAGGTGATTATCGGCAAGCCATGATTGGGTGTTTCTGAGCGTTGAGTTCAGAAGTTTGATGTCTTTGGGGGATTGTAATTTGAGATATAGTTGGGTGTCGTCGGCGTACATGTAAAAGTGTACATAATATGCGTGTAACAAGGTGGTGAGAGGCTCCATGACTAGGTTGAACAAAGTTGGGGATAGGGAAGATCCTTGTGGGACACCTAATGTTACCGGCACAGGTGGGGACATCAAGTTGTTGCTCTTGAATTTCTGAGACCGGTTTTGCAGGAAGGAAGTGAACCACTTGAGAACAGTCCCAGATAGACCCATTCTGGTGTTTAACAGCTCGAGTAAGTTCTCGTGTTTGACGGTGTCAAATGCTGAGGAGAGATCAAGTAGGATGAGGAGGCAGGTATCGTTTTGAACCAGGATTTGGAGGGCGTCATCACTTATGTGTGTCATAGCAGTTTCCGTACTGTGTCCTGCTCGGAAGCCTGATTGATGGGGGTTGAGGAGGTCAAACTGATCAATGTGTTTTGTTAATTGGAGTTGTACGCATTTTTCCAACAGTTTGGCCAGGGTGGGGATATTGGTAATAGGACGATAATTGTTTAGGTCAGTAGGGTCAGCTGTTGGTTTCTTGAGTATAGGCGTGACTTGTCCCACTTTCAGGGAGTCGGGGATGAGTCCTTGTTGAATTGAACTGTTAATAATTTTGGTCCAAAGTGGGAGGAGCAATGGGATGAAGTTTTTTACAGCGTTAGCAGGAAGGGGGTCTGTGGGGTGATTAGAGGGTTTCAAGGTGCTGAGCAGTTTGACAATTGTTTCTTCTGAGTAGGTGTCAAAGGAAGACCATGCAGCATTGTTTTTTGGTTCAGTGGGTGTTAAGCTGTGGGGCCTGGAGTAGAGGTTTACGTCATTGAGGAGATCGCTCCTTATGTTATCAGTCTTTAGCTTAAAGAAAGCAGAGAAGTCTTCACAGGATGGTATATTGCCCATTGTGCTATGTGATTGTTGGGGTTGTTCCTTGGATTGTGTTTTGATTAGTTCAAACAGTTTTCTTGGCCAGTTTTTTGCTTGGTCGAGCTGGAGGCTGAAGAAATCTGATTTTGAGGGCTTGATTTTCCTAAAGTAGGCGTTTCTCTTTTTCTTAAGAGTTTTAAGGTGCAGTGCCGAAGGGGCTGATCTCCAAGTGCGCTCTGCCATTCGCATGGCCCGTCTATCTTCGTTGAGTCTACCATCGTACCATGGGTTAGAATTCTTAGTGGAGATTCTTTTCATTTGCAAGGTGGCGGCCTAATTGATTATTGAAGTCATAGAGTTGAGGTAGTGGTCGGTCAGAGATTGAACGTCAGAGGCGCTGGTAGGGGGAAGGAGGAGATTGCAGCTGTGGGAAGGTAAAGAGTTGGGGTTGAGTTTCTCCATGTCCCTTTTCCAGACCTTGGATTTGGTGGATTGAGCCGGGTTAAATGTAACTTTTTCATTGATGAAGAATGTGATAATGTGATGGTCTGACCAGTCACAGGGCTGGATTGACCCAAGTTGGGTAGTTCAAGTTCAAGAATTTATATAGCGCACTACTCACCCGGAGGGTCTCAAGGAGCTTGGGGAAGGGGTTCATTATTTGTCGAATAGACAGGTTTTAAGTTCTTTTCTGAAGGAGATGTGGTTCTGTGTAAGGCGGAGGTGAGTGGGGAGTGAGTTCCAGGTCTCGGCCGCCAAGTAAGAGAAGGATCTACCTCCTGTAGTGGATCTTTGGAAATGCGGAACTGCGGCGAGGCCTTGATTGGAGGATCTTAGTTGGCGGGTGGGTGTGTAGAAGGATAGTCGAGTGTTGAGGCATTCGGGCCCTAGTTTTTAGAGGGCCTTGTGTGCGTGGGTGAGGAGACGGAATGTTATTCTCTTGTTGACGGGAAGCCAGTGGAGGTCTTTCAGGTGGCCGGTAATGTGATCTTGGCGAGAGATGTCCAAAATGAGTCTCGCTGATGCGTTTTGGATGCGTTGGAGTTTTTTCTGTAATTTGGCTGTGATTCCGGCGTAGAGGGTGTTTCCGTAGTCTAGTCGACTCGTAACCAGTGCGTGGGTGACGGTCTTTCTTGTCTCGGCAGGGATCCAGTGGAAGATTTTTTTGAGCATACGAAGTGCGTTGAAGCAAGAGGATGAGACAGTGTTGACTTGTCTGGTCATCGAGAGGGAGGAGTCTAGGATGAAGCCAAGGTTGCGTGCGTGGTCTGTGGGTATGGGTGCTGAGCCCAGATCCGAAGGCCACCATGAGTCGTCCCAGGCGGAGGGGGATGATCCTAGGATGAGCACTTCCGTTTTGTCTGAGTTAAGTTTTAGGCGGCTGTTTTTCATCCATACGGCTACTTCTTTCATGCCTTCGTGAAGATTGGTTTTGGCGGTGTTGGGGTCTTTGGTGAGGGAAAGGATCAGATGGGTGTCATCAGCTTAGGAGATGATGTTAAGATTGTGTTGACGCGCGATGGAAGCGAGTGGACTCATGTAAACGTTGAAGAGGGTGGGACTTAGTGATGATCCTTGTGGTACACCGCAGATGACTTCGGTGTCCTCTGATTTGAATGGGGGAAGTCTGACTCTCTGAGTTCTCCCAGCTAGGAACGAGATGATCCAGTCCAAGGCTTTTCCTTTTATGCCAATGTTGCTGTGGTGTTCTATGAGGGTGCTGTGACAGACAGTGTCGAAGGCGGCGGAAAGATCGAGTAGAATGAGGGCCACTGTTTCTCCGTTGTCCAGTAGTGTTCGGATGTCGTCTGTTGCTGCGATGAGGGTGGTTTCGGTGCTGTGTTTGGCTCGAAAGCCGGACTGTGAGGGATCGAGGGAGTTGTTGGATTCGAGGAAGGCGGCGAGTTGGCTATTGACGGCTTTCTCGATGACTTTGGCCGGGAATGGGAGGAGGTATATGGGGCGGTAGTTTTTGAGTTCAGAGGGGTCTGCTGTGGGTTTCTTCAGGAGGGCGCTGACTTCGGCATGCTTCCAGCTTTCTGGGAAGGTAGCAGAGTTGAAGGAGCAGTTGATGATATCACTGAGATGGGGTGCGATGATGGAGTCTGCTTTGTTGAAGATGTGGTGGGGACATGGGTCGGTTGGCGAGCCAGAGTGGATGGAATTCATTAGGCGGATGGTGTCTTCGGTTCCAGGCGCTGAGATTGTTAGAGGGCGGTTTAGGTTCTGAGGGGGGTGGAGAGGATTGTTCGTTGGAACTGTTTTCGAAGCTGTTATGTATGTCGGCAATTTTGTTGTAGAAGAAGGAGGATAACGAATCGCAGAGGTCTTGGGAGGGAGTGATGTCGTTTGAGGCTGTGGTGGGGTTGGTGAATTCTTTGACGATGTTGAATAGTTCCTTGCTGTTATGGGCGTTGTTGTTGAGCCGATTCTTGAATGCTGATTTCTTGGAGGATCGAATCAGCTGGTGGTGTTTGCGGGTGGCTGCCTTGAAGGTGGTCATGTTGTCGGTGGTTGGGTTTTTTCTCCAAGTTTTCTCGAGAGTACGGCATAGCTTATTGGATTTCTTAAGGTCATCGTTGAACCAGGGGTCCTTTTTGCTGTCTTGTTTGGTGTGATGGTTTTTCAAGGGTGCTAATTCGTCAGCGCTGTGAGTGATCCATTGTTTGAATTTGATGGCAGCTTGGTTTGGGTCCGATGAGAGGGCGGGTTGGTTTTGGTTGAGCGATGTGAGGAGTTGGTCGGTAGTGATTTTGTTCCATTTTCTTCGGGGAATATGTTGTGGGTCGAGGTGGTTTTGTAGCTGAAGTGAACACAACTGTGGTCCGTCCAATGGAGAGCTGTGGTGCAATCGAAGGAGATGTGTTTGCTGGAAGTGAAGATTGGGTCGAGAGTATGTCCGGCTACATAAGTGGGGGTGTCAACAAGTTGTTTGAGGCCGAGATTGGCCAGGTTGTCCAGAAGGGTGGTGGTTTTGCTGTTGTTTTTCTTTTCCAGGTGGAAGTTGAGGTCTCCTAGCAGAATGTAGTTCACGGAGGCGAGGGCATGTGGACTGATGAAGTCAGTGATGTCCTCGCTGAATTGTTTACGTGTTCCTGGAGGCCTCTAGATGAGGGTGCCTCTGAGTGTGGCCCTAGGGTCGGTGTGGATCTGGAAGTGGAGGTGTTCGGCGGTTGTTAGGTGATCGTCGGAGCTGATCGTGATTTTGATGGTGTTCTTATGGACGATGGCGATGCCTCCACCTGTTTGGACGGTGCGGTCTTTTCGGATAATCTTGTAGTTGTCCGGGATGGCTATGGCGATGTCGGGTGTTGATGATGCGTTCATCCATGCTTCAGTAAGGAAGGTGACGTCCGGTGATGTAGTGTCGAGTAGATCCCAGAGTTCGATGGCGTGTCTGTGGACCGAGCGGGTGTCCAGCAGGATGCACTTCAGGTGGTTAGAGTCGGAGCTGTGTTTGGGGTTAGTGGATGTGGTATGGGTTTTGATGCTGGTAAATTTGCAGGAGTGGCAAGCGAAGGGACCGTGGGTACGTCCCGGGGCAGCTTCGTAGCATTGAGGTGTGCGTCCGGGGTTAAGGGCTAGGAGGGTGGCGGCGTCATACGTAATGCGGGAGGAGTGCGGATTGCGGGGGCCAGGGGGTCTGGCGCTGGGCGCGGTCCAGGTGCGGACGGGCGTATACAGGCTTACCTTTGGCACGCATGGGGCGCGACCGCTGCGCGTGAACGCTGCGCGCAAATGCATCAGTCATATGTGGATAGTGGGAGGGGAGGGGCGAGGGAGGGTCAGCTGGGAGGCGGGGCGGGCTGTGGAGGACGGGCTCCGAGGCACAACAACAAGTAAAATGGCAGCAAAAAACGAAAGTGGAGATAGGCTAGGGCACAGAGTTAAATAATGGCTGGGACAATGTGTCTGACAAGTGCGACTATTATCGCTTGAAAATACAGGCAATGCACATTTAAATAACGCTGCACAAATAGCGCTGCAGATGCGCGATTCAGAGCACAGTGCTACAAACCCCTAAAAGCGCTATAAATATTTCTAAAGTTCCACGATGGTTATCGCGCTATAGCGTTAAGCAATCTAGGAGCCAGCAGATAATAAGTAGCAGATCAATCCAGAGCGTAACTAATGATACCAGGTGATGGCTGTGGGCGAAGGGAGCGACCGCTTCTGAAAGCGTCAGTCCTCTTTGGAGATGATAAGGTCGAGGATAGAGCCTTTGTCGTGGGTCGGGCTGTTGCAGATTTGGGTGAGGTCAAGAGCGTTGAGGACATTTTTGAGACTATTTACCACTGCGTCATTGTGGTCGTTCCAATGGAGATTGAAATCACCAAGGAAAATTTGAGTGTTTTGCCGTCCGGAATTGGTTGAGATCGTGTCCATGAGTTGTTGGGTGAAGATGAGGTTGTCCCCAGGAGGGTGGTAGATGACCTGTAGAGAGCATACAGGTTTGCCCTCGCTGATGACATCGAGGCAGATGTATTCACAGGAGGTAAGAGAGGGGGAGGTGACTCTAGTAACTGAGAGGTTGCTCCTATAAATACATGCGATTCCACCGCCTGTCTTGCCGGACCTGTCAAGTCTAATGATGTGGTAGTTGGGGGGAACTAGAATGTCCATGATAGGTGTGGAAGATTCAGTTAACCAGGTTTCAGTCACAATGGTTAGGTCAAGGTCCAGTGTTTTGATGAGATCAGCGATGTCGGAGGAGTGTCTAGGGGCCGATCTGCAGTTGAGTAGTGTGCACTTGAGACTGGGGGTGAAAAGGGTGGTAGAGGGTTTTAGAGTGAGGGGGATTTTTTTAAGGTTATTGGGGACGGAGCCTCTGTTGTTTTGTGTGGGGTGCCTAAGGGGGTTTGAATGAATCGTGGGGATGGAAAGGTGTGTGGTGGCTATGTGGTTTTGGGGAACTGGGTCATATGAGCGGAGGAGTGTGCGTATGTCGTGGTCCGAAAGAGGATTGATGGTGCGTCGGGAGCAGTAGGTGGGATTGCGAGCGGGGATTGAGGTCCAGTGTGGGGAGTTTTGTGTGAGAGGGTGAGTAGGATGGGTGGGGGACTTATTAGGCGGGGAAATGGTGGTGGGTAGGGGGTGTCTGGGGTGTATGAAGAGTAACTCTTTGAGGGTTTGAAGATCTTCTTTGACTTGGAGGAGGGTGGACATAATCATGTCCTGCGTGGGATTGGGAAAGGTGTTGGGGATGGGCACTGAGGGTGAGTAAGTGTCTAGGATACTGGAGTGGAGGGGGAGGGGTGTGGTGGTGTTGGTGCAGGGGTTGGTGGTATTAGTGAGTGGGTTGGTGTTCGGAAGGGGAGGGAGGTTGGGGGGGAGGGGTGTGGTTGAAGTAGGGAGGAGGTTGGTGGTATAAGTGAGGGGGTTGGTGGTAGGAGGGGTAGGAAAGTTGGGGGGAGGGGTGTGATTGGATTAGTAAGGGGGTTGGTGTTATTGGGCCGGGAGTAAGTGGTAGGAGGGGGAGGGAAATTGAGGGATGAGTGTAGGCTAGGGGTGGCGGGGGTGCAGGTGAGGTAGTGGGGACTGAGAATGGGGGGGAGATTGGGTGGGAGATGCCCCTGGTGTGTGTGTGTGTGTGTGTGTGTGTGTGTGTGTGTGTGTGTGGGTTTGTGTTACTATCCTTGTGGGGACTTGGGTGTGATAACACACTCACGCTGTGGGGACTTGATTCCACAAGGCAATGTCTTCTAAATGATAAAAAATCACTTCAGGAACATCTGTGCCAATTTTTACAACTTTTAAAAAAATGACCTTGTGGGGACCTGTGTTTCATCAAGTGTGTTTATATTTTTGCTCGCTCTGCCCCTGTAGACAGGTAGCGGTACTGCAGTCTTAAACACACTTTGCATTTAAACACACTTTGCTCTGCAGAATAACATACTAGCAGCAGATAGGACAGACATTTGGAAAAGCTCAATAACTTGTGTCTATCCAAATATTTTTCATGCATATTAACCTGTCCTCTATTGATTAAAATAAAACTTTATTAATATGAAGCTATTGAATTTTGACTTATGGTGTCTGAAAATAGGATCAGTTTCAAATATGAAAACGCTTCACTATTGCCTTTTGATGCATCTCTGCAATTAAACAATGATGGTGCTTAACACTGTAATTCAATTTAAACTTATTTGATCATGTTTTGCACATAATTTACAGGCTTCCATGCCTATTGTTCCATTTTACTGCTTTTACCAGGAATTAAGAATCTTTATTTTGCTTTTCCTTTGTTTGGATATGAATATGCTCAATGGAATATGTTATTTTAAATGATGGCTGGATGAGTGAGTGATTCGAGTTGCATTTCATTAAGGACTACGTTCTTGCAGACAGCGAACTGAAGCAATGTTATGCCCAGAGCACTACAAAGTTTATTTTTACCAGAAAAGGCATGCCCCTATAAGATTAATGGACTTCTTAGAATACATATTCAAATATTGTCATAATATGTTACCACATTTAAATCATTAGAATTTTTTGATTTAAAAACTGTTCCTAAGCTTTTACAAATTAAAACAGTTTTTTGACATTCCAAAGGTGGATGAAAAACACTCATATAAAAAGGAGGATGCACCAAAATAGGTTTTTTTCTCCTGAGTTGGTGGGCACTAAGGATTTATGTGACACCACATATGCTAACTTTGTATTGGAAATGGGTGAAGTGCAGTTATCTAGCAAGCAGTAGGATTAATGATTTCAATAGTGCAGCAGGTGCAGTGGCACTGGGACCAAAAGCTCCAGGCACAACGCTAAGCATCTAATTTTGCTATATTTTATTCCTAAACAGCCAAACCACAAGTGCAGTTCCCTTGCAGACAACAGGATCATGGTTTGAATGGTGCAGCAGGTACAGTAGCACTGGCCCAAAAGTTGTCAGAACTCCTCTAAACACATAATATTGCTATATTCAACTACTAAACTGACAGTTACAATTACAGTTCTCTTGCAGTTAAAAGGGGCTTGCTTTGAATGGTGCAGCAGGTGGAGTGGTAATGGGGTCAAAAGCTCTAGGGACCCCACTAAACACCAAATATTGCTATATTTAACTACTAAATAAGCAGTTACCTTGCAGGCACCAGGGTCATGATTTCATTGGTGCAGCAGTTGCAGTGACACCGGCGCCCAAAGCTCTAGGAACTCCTTTAAACACCAAATATTGCAGTATTTTACTAATACACGGGCAGTCACAAGTGCAATTACTTTACAGGCAATAGGGTCATGATTTGATTGGTGCAACAGGTGCAGTGGCACCAGGGCCAAAATTTGTCATAACGCCTCTAAACACCAAATATTGCAGTATTTTCCTACTAAACAAGCAGACACAAATGCAGTTATCTTTGAGGCACTAGGGGCGTGATTTGAATGGTGCAGCAGATTCAGTGGCACTGTGCCCAAAAGTTGTCACAACTCCTCTAAACACATAGGGGCCCATTAGGGTGGGGAGGGAACTTTCATCCGCCCGCCACCCTAGCGGTGCTGGGACCGGCCGCCAGTGGTGCGGCAGTCCCACACGGCGATTAGGATGCCACCGCCACCGCCACCGTGGCGTTGGCATCCTTCATTCCCAGCATTGTGGCGGGCAGTGCTCACAGCACCGCCCACCACAATGCTGGGAATGCACTGTGTGCATTGTCATGCACAAGGCGATGGGCACCGCGAGGTGCCTACCACCATATCCGTGACAATGCAGTGGGGTACCAAAGGTACCCCCCATGTGCACCCCTCACCCCCTAATACACTGGGGTCCCGCAACTGGCCCCGAAAGAAAAGACTGCATGCCTTTCCATGGCTGCAACACCGCCATGGAAAGGCTGTACTCCGCCATCATCATAATAAGGATGGCGGTGTCTTGCAGACACCGCCACCATATTAAACCCTTTTCTGCCCAGTCGACTTGTCGACAGGGCGGAAAAGCGGCATACAGTATTCCTGTCCGCCGCGGTACCCCCGGTATACTAATATGGCGGGCAGAAATGGGTGGAGGGCGGGGAAGGATGTAGGGCGGATCGCCACCGACATGCGGGCGGTGGCGATCCGCCCTACATCCTAATGGACCCCATAGTATTACAATTACATCAATTAATTCAATTATTTCCCACTTTAGTTTCATTTTTTTAAATGTTGCTATTACTTGCCCTCACTATACCACTAGTAACAGCAAAATTTGTTGTATTTTTGTACACAAACAAGTCATAACACTTTAACAGACTTTCTGTAACTTATAATGTAAAACTACTCAGCAAGCTACAACTTGCAACGAAAAACTGCTTATTATTAATCGCATAGGTGAAACCTAATGCATTTACCAGTGCTTGTTTGTTTTGCTTACAGCACTCCATGGAAAAACATGTGTTTTCTTTCTCTCCACCTCCGGATTGTGTTCTGCTTCTCTTTCAAATCCATGCCCTCATCTGCTCTGTGTTTTTGTCATGTCTTTCTGTTGCTTTTCATCCCTTTCCTTGCCACTGGTTACTTGTAATCACTGCTAACAGCAAAGTTGACTTCCTACCCCTGACACTCTGCTCCTCTGTTGGTCTCCTATCCCTCCTCATCCTGTTTTTAGGAGATCCTGGCAGCTGCGATTTCCTACCAGGTCACTCCTTTTCTTAAGTGTGCTTTCATTCACTTTTTAAAAATGTACACTCCATGGTGCAAGTCTGCCAACCTTGAATGGAAAATTAAAAAATAAATTACTGGTGCATGCGTTGTGACACATGTACACACATACATAATCACGTTGGGGCTGTCATAGCGTCATGATGAATAAATGCACGTGTGGTGATTTGGGCGCACACATCATAGCACTAGGTTTTTTGCCACTGCTGTTCAAATGCAAAATAACCATTTATTTATTTTTGTTGATGAACAGCAAAAGAGTAGACCTATTGCTTTGCTTGTATTTGTTGTTTTTTAATATTTTTATTCTGATACTTGTAGGCCTGTAGTTGTATAGAAAGAGGAAAAATACAAGTTTCAGATGCGTGTGTGCGCTAATCTAAAATCAAGCAAAAGGTTCAAACTCATACAAAGTAGCTTACATTTTGTGAATTTCAAAAACAACCTACGTTAATGCATGAGTTCAAATAGATTTGGTATTGAGCAACTGTTTACAGACTTTATAGGAAAGATGTTTCTTTCACTAGGGATATGCAATTCATTTTGTTAGTCGATTTTTACCCTGGGTTTCCAAGTCACGCAATTAAGGTAATGAAATTACTATTTCCACTTTTCGGGGAATGAAAGTTCCCGCTCTGTCCTGACTAACTCTGTAACCTGAAACATGCAGGCAGTTGAATCGTGTTTGCAGCCCTCCAAGTGTACCTGTTGATATGCAAATTGAGAGCCTCGCCCTGGCCTTCGTTGTCATGACTATGGCCGAGGAGAGGTGTGAATGCCTCTACCCCAGGATCAGCATAACAAAGGGCCGAGAGCTTGACTTCCCCAGCAGTGCGCCTTCCTGGGAAACACCTGCAGCAGGCAGCAGGCTGTGGTTGTGAGGGAAGGCACCCAGGGGCTCGTGTGCTGTGTCACACGAAGCAGACTGCACACGAGTTTAGCATATAAAACACTGGCTTTTACCTACAAGTAATAGCCTTGAATTAAGTACGGCATATACGTTTACAACATGCTTTTCTGTCAAATTGTAGTGCTCTCTCCACATGCCAAATGCTTTGATGTTGCAAGCTGCTCTTATCAAAATTCTAATTTTACACAAAATCTCCTTAAGTTTTAAAATGTTTAATGATGTAATGACGGGCGCAATGACAACAGCAATCTGAACTTAATTAACCTAAATCAGAGTGCTACAAGAAAGGTGAGTGTTCACAAGCGTAGCGTAATTAAAGATTTAACGTAAAAGGATTTATTTTGCATTTCTATATGTCTTTAGATAGTTTATATACAAATGATTATTCATAGCTGAAAGTATAGCTGGTGAAGAAATAATTAATTATGAATTTTCTTAGGAGATTTCAAAGTAACAGTTTGGCACTTGACACTTCAGTTTTAAGAGTGTCTTCCGCGCTAAATAGAAACAGTTTGCACATCTGAGGAAGTCACTCAATCTCCATTCTTAACTGCCTCTATATTCTGCAAATTCTTATCATATCCTTGTATCTGTAATTCTCGCTAATGGCCCTGCACGCATTTTTCCGTGTACAGCAGCTCGTGTTTGGAAAGCTCCTCCAAAATAAAATTCTTTCCTGTACATTGTCCCTCAGTTCCAGGAAATTACAGGTCAGCTCTATGTACCGCAGACTTTAATTTTGCTAATGTTTTGCAATCAGCCACTGGAGATAGACACATGTGACGTTATGGACAGAGGGGAAGACAGACAACGAGAGACAGAGGAAGGTAGACATGGGAATATATGGAAATTGGCAGTTGTGGGAAGACAGAAATACACAGATAAAAAGAGATGAATATAGGATGCTTGGACTCGAGTAGACATGGGAAAAAATTGATGATACAAAAAATCAGATAGGTACAAGAAGACACAGACTCGAGTATTCAGTAATACAAGGATTGGACAAGAAGGCACAGAATGAAGAATAAAAGAGGTCGAGTCACGAGACAGTGACACAGGGAGATATAGACACAGAAGGCAAATGTGGTAGGGTAAAAGCAGGGAAGCACACTGAAATGGGCATTCACTGCCAATGACAGGCTCACATTGACTCTGATATAGGGAGACACAAATATTGGCACAGAAAGAAATGAGCACTAACAGAGGGACACTGTATCAGTGAGAAATAAACTATGAGATATGGCCTCAGGACAGAGCAATAGAAGAGAGAGAGTAAACAACATTAGAAAAAAGATAGAGGTATGCGTTAAGACTGTCCTGGATTTAATTGAAGAAGTTACAGCACCAAATGAAGAATGCAAGAGGAAGGCTGTCACCCTTGTTTGACCATCAACTGCCAACCCCAATTTCCTACCATTTAATCTCACACACATCAGACTTGCACAGACTCGAGAGCAAACCATACATTTCAGACTCTTCGCCATCATGTACCGTTCCACTGCCAGATCTACCACAGGAGATACCAGTGGCGGCTCCTCCGCTAAGGCGGGTGAGCGTCGCCCCACTGCTCTGCAGCAGTAAAAGAAAGGAAAAAATAAAATGATAACGTAATGTTATTATTTTATTTTGTCCTCCTTTTGTGGCAGCTTTTCGTGGGAGGGCGGGATTGCAGAGCAGGTGAGGAGTGGTAGTGTGCAATGACTGTTTGGCTGGCCCTCTCAGGCCGCCCACAACAGTCATTCACACTTTCACAGTTCTCCATGCAGGCTGCATTACATCCTGCGTGGAGAACATGTCCACCCTTCCAGCCCCTGGCTGAGCGTCATGTGTCGGAGCTCAGACCTGCCCCCCCCCCCCCCACACCCTCCCCGCCTCCCACGAGCCGTGCTGGCCGCCACTGGGAGATACAGACAAGACAAAGATATAGTATAATAGGAGGACAATCGGTCATGGATATCAGTTTAGGGAGTAAAAAACTTTAACAGGGTTATTCACAAAGGTAACTTACACATGTAATATACTCTTTCACGTTTGAGTTAGAACTTTTGGTAATTCACTAGATCGGCGTGTAAAGCTACTCTAAAGGGTTATCCTATATGTCTTCACTTCCTAAAGAAGGGAGAGGAGCCAAATTTAGAAGTGTAGGTTACTACTACTAAAAGAGAAATAGTAAGTCCAGCACCACACATGTTTAATTACTGATACTGCACTCACTCATTAGGACTGGTCTTCGTAAGAGTGACAGCGCCTGCACTTCACAACTGGCCCTGTATAACAGTAATGGACAACACTAGCACTTGTCATGATGGTTGATATATTTGTGAACATGATTTTCTCACAGTATTTGGGACTTTACAAGCACTTGTCTTCTGGAATGCCGCCCCTTTTATGGGGTTGTACCCATGGAACATGTCATCTAGTGGCACAACCAAACCCACAAAGCACAAATATGCCTTATAACCTTCCTTTATTCCACTCCCAACAGTACTTCCCAACAAAGTTCATCACACGTATAGATCCATTATAATGAATTAGACAGAACACTTCACATACGTCCCAGACAGATTTGTCATATTGTCTGTTATGCAGTTGCTTCTGTGAGATAATGCCTTTTTTCAGCTTTGACCCCACTTTTTTCCCCAGTTGTTTGACTGTTAGGTAATGAGTAATGACTCTGTAGTGCCCTGGGTCCTGCTGACGAGACCTTAGTGCAAGTGCTCTGATACATTTAATTGACTTACCCCGAAATTATATGAGTTAACTTAGTATCAATCCATCGTATATAATAACACCAGATGTACCCAGGGCATGTAAGCTAAGTGTTCATCATGGTTGCCACACTGATTGTGCCACCAGAAGTGTGACCAGTGTGCAAAGCCCAAACCCTCCTTTTTAATATATATGTTATCTCTAAGGCAGGCCTAATTAACCCTAGGGCTGGGTGGTTTATATTATAAATAAATACATGTGTTATGTTTTTACATGTCCTGACAGTGAAAACCCTGCATTGTCATTTTTACTGTGGAGAGGCTACTGGCCCTATTGGTGAGTATGGAGTTACATGCGGATAACTCGGCAGCGCTAGCTTCCAAATGCTACTACTAAATATGGTACTTCCATGGTATCGAAAGAAGTGCATTAAACCCATGTTGTTGCTCAAGTCGAAATTAATGTCACTAGTTCACAAATGGCAAATTTAGAAAGTTGCCACTTTGATGCCCAAAGTTGTCCATAACCATTTTCTGCTGCATATAGCTGCAGTCCTCAAGTCAGGTGCTGCTTCTCTGTATATCGGTGTGAATGACTCTCAGGAAGAGGAACAAAGGGCCTGCCTACGGAACAGGTGGGAACTCCTCCTGGCAGGATGGTCAGGGTGGGTGTGAGCCCGAAATGACGAGCTTCAAAGGGGAAACTGCCTTTGAAGGTCAAATGGCAATCACTATGAAGAGGCTGTTCTTTTGTTTTAGCAGTCAGGCTGACATCTCATACATAATTTTCCCATATCTCACAAATATTCATAGTCTTTGTGCTGAATGGGCACCCTTGAAGGGTTGGGAAGACCCCAAGAGGGTTGAGAGCCTCCTGCTCCACAAAGGCTGCAGGACCCTGCGTTAAGCCCTGGTTTACCAGCAGTACTAGTTTGGTAAATGCAGAAGTGATGTTAGTAACATATATGCTCAAAAGCATTTACCACCAAAATAGTGTTGCAACATTTTTGGGGGGAAATATTTTTAAGACAAAGGCATAATATAGTTAATCATCAGGTTACCATTAAGATCAGTATTAGGTATTCAGGACCAGGGTTAGATTCAAGGTTATTCCAAGGCTTAAGCTCAGGGCTAAGGGTTGGATCAAGCGGCTGCAATTAGGCTCCTGGCTTTGGCTAGATCGAGAGCTAGCTTTAGGTTCAGGGCTAGGATGTGTTGCAAGGAGGTCCTATATGTCTTCTGCATGCACGACGACAGCATGAGGACTGCTCACTGTGATGTGACTTTACTTTTCTCTCCAAAAAGTCATTGAGAGATATTAAGATTCATCTTGTAATGTATAGGTTACTGTAATTTTCACATACCAATCTTTAAAGAATGATTGCTCAAACAATACTAAGAATTGCCTCTCTACCGCACAATCCTTGTTCTGCATGGGAAAGATAAGCACTTCTTATCCTTACGAGTATAATCCTTGTACTGTGCAAAATTTGATTTTCTAAAACATATTCAGAATTCTGAGTCTTAGAAACAGATTCATATTTTTTTTATTCAGAATAGGCCTGGGCTTGAAATTCCACTCTGCTCATGGAGTTTTTCCCACTCTGCAGTTCTGGAGAGTTCTGGAAAAACTCTGCGTAGCAGAGTTTTTCCTCTTGTGCAGCTCGCTAATGTTGAGTTGGCGAGCGCTAGCAAAAAAATCGTATTCAAGACCACCTCTAAGTGAGATTTCCCAACACAGGTGGTCGTGGCGGGTTGCTATTGCTAGCACTGAGAAAATGTCCGCTTGAGTTGAAGAAGCTGCTTCTTGGGTAGAACATCTACTTGAGTGTGCTGATTTTCAGGCCTGGGCACAGTTCGTGAAGTTTTGCTACGTGGAACTCTGCAAAGATACAAAAAAACTCTGCAAAGTTCCGCGAGTGATGGAGTGCTGTGTGAACTGCAGTTTGTGCTGGTATTCCTGCCGCTTGGGTAGAAATTCTACGCGTGCGGCAGCTCGCGCTCGCAAGCTTACAAATCGCGAGTTCCAGGGAGTTCGCAGAAAACTCTGCAAACTCTGCGAATGTAGCAAAGTTCGCTGCCCAGGCCTACTGATTTAACAGCACGGGACAAACACCTGGTGCTAAAAATCAGCACAGTCAGCACAACGCGCTCGCAAGCTTACAAATCGCGAGTTCCAGGGAGTTCGCAGAAAACTCTGCAAACTCTGCGAATGTAGCAAAGTTCGCTGCCCAGGCCTACTGATTTAACAGCACGGGACAAACACCTGGTGCTAAAAATCAGCACAGTCAGCACAACGTATTGCACATATTCGCTTGCGGAACTCCACATAGCACCCCAGGGTTTTTTGGGCACTACCGCAAAACTCAGTGAACTCCGCTCATGCCTAATTCAGAACAGCCTTTAATTCTGATATTTGCCAGTTCTAAATACATATTTTGTCTTTTGATTTCATCTTAATTTATGATCACAATCCTAATTTGAAAATGCTGTGCATCCAGACAAATTGTAGGCAAATCCAGACTTTTTTTTTATTTATATAGGAGTGTCTGAGATTGAGAGAAAAAAAGTAAATGAATGAAATGCTTAGGTTATCAGTTTCTGAAAACTCCCCTGGACATCATTATTCCTGTCCATTTTGTTTTAGCTTATCTGTGCAGCTACAGAGATCAACATATTTCAATCAGTGTTGCCCTACCCAGCTAGAAACGGAATAAAATAAAGTTCTAGTTGATGTTCTGTCTAAATGGACAGATTCCACAACCACATACCAATTCTGACATCCTTAGTGAAGTGAAGTGCAGCTTGAGTCCTGTGACACAGTGAGCTTGGAATCTATATATGGGCATACTTGTCCGACATAGAGAGATTCACTTAGACAGAGCACAAATGATCGATGGCGTGCTTCAATTACTCTCAGTCACTGTTAGTTTTTCTGGGTCACAATTTCAGTTCATCGTTTTAGCTTTTGTGTGTTATTACAGACCAGCCAGCCATATGCAAACTCACCTTGGCACAAACTACATGGGACTTTACAGACTGAAGTGTTAGTTCATATCCCAGCTGTAAGGGAACACAAGCAACCCCAAACTTATTTTGGTTTTGCTGGGCCTCATCAGTGAAGTGCAGGTTGAGTCGTATAGCACAGATGGCTTACCCTCCCACTTATGTATACTAACTTAGACAACGGCCTAGAGAAATTACCACTGGCTGAAATTATTTCAAGCATTCTACTTATCATTTCTTTGTGTTTGTAGTACTTTCAGTTGTATATATTTGTCTTCGGAATTGTTTCATTAACATTCAGATATCTCCATATTGAAATTACACAGTTGTTTCACATATTACCTTTGTATAAAAAATGTGGTTGTTGGACAAATGTTCTAGGCAGAATCAAGATGAAAGGAGCGGTGCATGGGATACGCACAGTGTTGTGGTCAGTGGTACCAAAGTGCTCTGTGGTCTAAGGGTTGAGATAAAGAAATTGTGGGGCATATTAGCAAGAACCTTGTTAAAATGATCGCCGTTTTAGTGGCAGGAAACTGCCTCTAAAATGGCGATAGTGAGCTTGCTAATATGCGTTATAGAATTCCGATAGAAGCCCAGGTTAGATGTTCTGCACATCTAACCTGGGCTTCTATTGGAATTCTTATTTATTTATTTTAAGAATTTATAAAGCGCGACTGTCACCATTGCAGGCATCCTGGCGCTGACAGATTTCAGAGGGGAGCGACAGGCAGGGGCAGGGGAGTAGGTTAGCGAGGCCAAGTTTTCACCTTTCTTCTAAACTGCAAGAGTTCATTACTGTGCCTAATCTCGATGGGGAGGGTGTTCCACAGTCTGGCGGCAGCCACCTCGAAGGATCTACCTCCGGTTCTGACCTTCCTAAATCTGGGAATGACTACCAGTTTAGCATCAGATGAGCGGAGTTGTCTGGTAGGCGCATACCTAACAAATTTAGATTTTAAAGGGGCTGGACCACAGCCATGGAGGGCCCTAAAAACTATACAGAGGGCCTTAAATTGAATCCTCTGTTTAAGAGGAAGCCAGTGAAGTTTAGCCAAGGCTGATGGTCCATGAGATCTTCTTGGCAGCCCCAAGGCCAGTTTTGCAGCCGCAGACTGGACCCTTTGAAGCCTGTCCAACAAAAACTCAGGGGACCCGAGCAGGAGGGCATTGCAGTAGTCCAACCTGCTCAGGATGGTGCATCTAACCACTTGGGCGCGAGCATGGATGGGTAAGAGGGGCAGAACCTTCCTTAGTTAACGAAGGATGGCAAGGCAGCAGGCCAATGTTTTTGGCACATGGGTCTCCATGCTGAGCTTGTGGTTCAACATGACCCCTAGGTTGCGGACAGAGTCCGCAGGCCGTACGTTGGAGCCTGTTTCCGGGGGCCAGAAGTTGTAAGGGAACGGACGAGGAATCCTCGTACCAGCACTGAAGATCACCTCGGTTTTCCCGACATTGAACTGAAGAGAATTATCCCTCAGCCACCTTGACGTGTACCGAAAACAGTTTTGTAGGACCTCCACAGAGATTGAATCCTCTCCTTCCAAGGAGAGGATCATCTGCGTGTCGTCGGCATAGTTGACGATTCTAATGCTGAAGCTTTTAATGAGTGAAATTAGCGGCTTGAGGTAAACATTAAAAAGTATTGGGCTGATGGCGGAGCCCTAAGAAACACCGTGCAGTACCAGGGAAGAAGAAGATTGGAAAGGAGGCATAGATACTGCCTGCTGCCTGTCTTGCAGAAAAGAGTGAAACCATTGCAGTGCCGTATCTCTCACTCCTGCCTCAAACAGCCGCCTCAGTAGGATCTTATGATTCACCGTGTCAAAGGCGGCAGACATATCGAGCAGGATCAGAAACGATGCCTGACTTCTGTCTGCGCGCCTTTGAAGTTCGTCCATCACGGTGATGAGGGCTGTTTCCGTTCCATGAGCAGGCCGAAAGCCGAATTGGTCCTCGTTAAGTAGCAGATGATGTTCCAGGTGGGAGGAAAGAGTGTTACTAACCACCCGTTCAACTATCTTGGCAGGGAACAGCAGCAGTGAGATGGGCCGATAGTTTTTGGAGCAGTCAGGATCCAAGGAGGTTTTTATTTAGCAAGGGGGAGACTAACGCCCGTTTCCAGTGAGCTGGGACGGTGCCAGTTACCAGGGATTGATTGCAGATGAGATGGAGTGGAGGGAAAAGTTCGTTTTCAAATTCCTTCCAAATTTTGGGAGGCACCGGGTCCAGAGGAGACCCAGAAACAATCCCTCTAGCTACCTTGTAAAAGTTTTCAAGTGTAAGCGGCGGAAACCGGAGTAATACATTTTCCGGAGCCAGACCCAGATCAGGTAATCGGTCCACCGGAGGGACAGGTCTTAGGTCAGGAGAGGTGTCAATATCAAGAGTGGTGTCCAAGTCTTTAAGGATCAGTTCTATTTTCTCTTTAAAGAATGTGGCAAGATTGTCACAGAGGTCTTGGAAGGGGACGATCGCATTCTTGCAGGACTCCGGGTTGGTGACGCTATTCAGGATGTTGAAAATACTCCTAGAGTTATTGGTGGTATTACAGATAAGGGAAGAATAGTAGTCGGCTTTAGATTTTTTAATGAGATTTTTATAAGCAAGGATCTTTTTTTTCCACATCTCTTTAGAACTTTCATTGTAGTTGCGTCTCTACCTTCTCTCTGCCTGTTTACATCCCAGCTTTAAAGTTTTTAGATCGTCGTTAAACCATGGGGCAGAGTCCTTACCCCTACAGGTCCGAGTTGTTAGAGGGGCAAGGGTGTCAACAACCGGTGAAATACTGGTGTAAAGAGAGTTGTAATTTTCATCAATACTTTTGTCCACCTCAAAGAGTGAATCCAGCTGGAATAGTTCATCAGAAGGGTGTAGTCGTGAGAGAGCCTTCCAGTCTCTACACTTAATTACCTTAGTCGGGGCTGGGGCCTTATAGGGGCCAGTCAGCTTAAAGAGAAAGAATTTGACTAATGAGTGATCTGTCCAGTCCATCGGCAGGTATCCCCCATTACCACCAGCTCTGGTGCCGCGAAGACCGGATCCAAGAGGTGGCCAGCTTTGTGAGTGGCCTTAGAGACCAGTTGGGAGAGACCAAAACTCTCACAAGCTAGAAGAAGGCTCCTAAGAGCTGAATCAAGTGTGCCATTACGCCAAAGATTGAAATCACCGAGTATAAGTAACTTCTGGTGAGATACAGCGATATTGGTCAGGGTAGTGATTAGCGCTTGTTGCTGTTGAAGGCTGAACGTCCCTGGTGGGCGATAACAGACTAGTGCTGCGACAATTGTCCCAGAGTGGGTCTGGATAGAAAGCCCCAGCATCTCAGTATCCAGAGTAGGGTCTAAGGTGAGGACCTTAATACTGCAAGAGTCTCTGGAAATCACTCCCACACCCCCGCCTTTTCCAGTAGGCCTAGGTGAATGGAGAAATTTAAACCCGGCTGGGCAGGCAAAGCCAGGGTCGACCAGGCAGTCAGGACGAGTCCAGGTTTCTGTCATGAACAGAATATCTAGTTCATGAGAATCCATTAAAAGTTGGATCTCCATGCAGTGTTTAGGAAGGGACCTAACATTTAGTAACCCGCAAATCCAAAAGTCGTTGCCTAATACATCAGCTCGGGGTTGTGACGTAGGTACTAGGGAGAGTATTCCTTTATCTGCATGCTGCTTACCTATTTGGATGAGCTCCTCTCTAGAGTAAGGTGGCCCAAGTGGGAGTTGCTCCTGATGTAAAGGATCAAAACCGGCAGCGTAACTGGCCCATGGCACTACCTTGGCACAGACGGGCGCAGACGGGCTTGACTTAGGCGCGCAATCGTCGTGCCCGCTGCGCTCGTCTGCTGCACTTCCGGAGAAAGCACATTTTTAAATAAAATTTTGACCAGCAGTTGAGGGGGACGTGGCCAGCAAGACTGACTCTGGTGTGTACCGCGGCAGCGATAATGTTGGCTGCGCGGCGTGTCCAGGAGCAGGCTAGTGCCCTGAAAGTGGTGCAGGAGGGGGAGAAGGGTAAGTGATTTTAAAACACAACTAATTATGCAAACAATTAAAATATCCACAAGTCGCGCTCCCGGCTTCCGCCTCAGGAGATCTGTCAAAGTGATTCAGGCGCTAGTAGTCAGCGCTTTAAATACTGGTTTGGCGGTGGGCGTGGCCTCGAAGGGGGCGTGGCCTCAGCAAATGATCAGGAAGTGGCGGCAAGATTGACTCTGGTGTTTACCGCGGCAGCGATAATGTCGGCTGTGCGGCGTGTCCAGGAGCAGGCTAGTGCCCAAAAAAGTGGTGCAAGTAATTATGCAAACAAATAAAATATCCACAAGTCGCGCTCCCGGCTTCCGCCTCAGGAGATCTGTCAAAGTGATTCGAGAGCTAGTAATCAGCGCCTGAATCACTATAACGCATATTAGCAAGCCCATTATCGCCGCTTTAGCTGCAGTTTCCTGCTGCTAAAACAGCAATAATTTTAACGAGGTTCTTGCTAATATGCCCCTTTGTCCCTTAGCTGTCATTGGCCAGAGGTAGGACCAAATAGGTTACACCTTAGTACCCGCCACCATTTTATAGAAAGTGCACCTGACGCAGAACAGATGTGAATGCCATTTGTTTGCACTCCAGTATGTAATATGACAGAAGGGACCATAGATGAGTTTGTGGCCCCTTCAGTAATATATGTCACGCAGATGCAAAATAAGCTCCAGCATTATCACAAAGTGGTGTTCCCAATCTGCATGTGGGTGTGGTCTCACACAAATAATGGAACCCTGTGCCCTTGCACGGCAGCGTATTAAAGATGCAGGGGAATGTGAAAAAGGATATCAGGAAATGCACTCTTTGGAGGAGGAGCCAAGGAGGAGTTGCAGCCCCGCCGCCTGTTGTAGCCGCCCGTCGCCGAATTTCACCCATGGAGTTTCACCCGCGGCCCCCAGCCCGCAATCCGCAGCCCACGAGCTATTATAAGCCATCGTGGGCCTCCTTTTTCTAGAGAACGGCGATCTTTCCTGGGAGCTGCTGAGGACCGTTATTATCGTTGCCGCTGTTGCTTTTCGGCAGCCGGCAGCTGGAAAGCACAGACCCCTTGTAGCTGCCAGTTTGCAAAGGAAGCAAAAGTGCGGTAAGAGCAGCTGGCGGCTAGCGGTCTGTGGCAGGATGTGGCGTGCGGATGGCAAGGAGCACACAATTCAAACCTCACCATATTATTTCATTAATTTATCTTTTACCACTTTTATGCACTTAATGTGTCTTAAGTGAAATGAATATTTGACGGCTTTAAAAATTGCAGAGCTGTAATCGGAGTCAAGCCAAGTCAAGTAGAAGCTGGACTGAAAAAAGATTAGACAAGCCCTGGGTTTTGCCTTTGTTTCTGACCTGCTGGTTTTTTGCATTGTCCAGTAGGGACATGGCTCTGCACCTATAAACTTGGTGGATGCATACCTGGTCCAGGTTCTTCGTGATGGCTTTGCAGTTTGTATGCTCAACTGATTTGTCAGAGGAGCGCCGGAAAGTTGCCTGTGGGCCAGGAAAAAGCAAAGCAAAGTGCCACCTTTTTTCATCCAGGAGGACGGAGGAGAAAAGAGCAATCTTCATAGTACATTCCACCTACCCTCTATCTATCCCCATCTTACTATTAATCGCATTACCCAACCAATTGCAGTACTAACTCCTGCAGCTTCACAAATCTGAATAAATTGAGTTGAACTTGCTGGTCTGCATAGCCCACATCTCCAGCGCAGTTGAAACCTGTCCCCCTGCCACAGTGACTGTGTATATTAGTAGTTTTGGCCCTGTGTCGATTCCGTGTTTTTTGGCGAACCGCGGGTTGGAGAGTGGAAATCCTGCATTCGGTCTTTGGTGTTGCATGAGGGGCACATCTATGGTCTGGCGCATTGTATTTCTACCTCTCTAAGTGGTCGGCTTGCCTAAAGGTCTTTTATTTTCAAGATCTAAGTAATGACTGCAAAAAAATTGCACTCTGGTAGATTGGTGTATTCTAGGGCATGTAAAAAAAACAGAGCTAATCCTTTAAGGAACAATTAATTGCAAATAAATATTCTGAAGAGTTTTAATACCATTCCATCCTTTTTTCAAAAAAAGGGAATAAGTCTTAAATCAGCAGAGATGCAAGGACCTCTTCAACAAGATCTCGTTGTTCACGTAGGAGCAAATGATTCCATTGGAAAACCATTGCCAGAAGTAACCTCTAATTTACTGTCCGAAAACTGGGGCCCACAATCTGTAGATCCTCAGCCCTTAGACTTTGAGGCGGGTGATTCCTTGCTGGCTAATCTAACCATTCATTCTCTATCAAAAGGAATTGTAGAAGCCGAAGGGGCGTTTCGCCCAGTTGCAGATGCAGGTGAACATATTTTAGAAGACTTCACGCTTCCTGATATCAGGTTAGATCAGTCCCCTAAGCTGTCCCAAGTTTTTAACTTGGAATCGTCTAGGATAATTATTTCTGCTATTTCTCTTTCTGTCAAGCACTACCCAGCCAAAATGCGTCTGTTCAGCAGTACACTAGTGAATCAGGCTCAATAGATTCACAGGGCTCTCTAACGCCTGTTTTGTCCCCGAGCTGTTTTCCCTCAATCAACAATCCAGAGTCAAAAATACCTATGTCGGAATCACTATTTTGTCTGGAAAGAGTGCTGTCTTCTATTCTAGCTTTTTTGGAAAGATCAGTAGGTAACACCGACCTTATCTTTGACTCTGTGTTTTCATTGACAAAGTTTATAGCCTCTGAACAAAAATCTTTGCCAAACAAAGTTGGCAAATCCCCCTCTACCATCCCCAACACAGGGAAGAGATCTTCTATTCCTCCACTTATAGAGGATAACTTAGTCAAGTCAAACTCAATTTTATCTCCTCTACCCCAAATGGTAAAAACCGGGACTTTGGTACCCAGGTTGGCAAGCCATTTTTTAGGGGGAAAATGAAATCCAAGGGAAAGAAAACTCTGATCCCGTAAATAATTTACACCTATCCTTCTTGCAGCAGTATTTTGATCCTGATCCGGTAGTTACAATGGCTGTACCGTTGTCTTGTCCACAAGTTAAGTCGGAAAAAATAAATACAAGTATATTCCGAAAGATATTTCCGATTTTTTTCAAAACAATCAAAAAGTCTTTTAAGCATCCGACAGAGACAGATTTGAAAGTTGGATGTTCTTCTGTACAAGAAATTGCCACTATGAATATAAGTAATATTAACTGTAAAAAAAAGAAGAAAAGAGAAAAATGCCGAAGGATTAGCAAAAAAAGGTCAAAACGGCTACGCTTCGATCCCGACCCTACTCCAATAATGCCTAGAAAATTGGACTCAAACGTTTTGAAGGAGGATGGCCATTTAGGAAGTATCCAATTGGGCCACTGTTCCTCTCTTTCAAATTTAAGGGTACCAAATGAACCACTACAAGAAGCAGTGTTGACAGACTTAAATGTTTCCCCCACTGTCCAGAATACTCTAAATCCCAAAGCTTCTCTATTTGTTTCTTCCTTAGGTAATGTCATTTATAACCCGCACGAAAAAAATTCTGGGGTGACTAGTTTTGTTGATACCACGCAACATCTCGCCCTCAACATTTTATTTTTTTCATTTATTTTTTACCTTGACCTACATATGAATAGGTCCTTTTTGCTAGGGTGCTTTGCTGCAATTTCAGGCCTTCAATTGAGCAATGACATCACCTTGGTTGAGATCCTAAAATATAATAATAATCTCAGGGGTGCAAGAGTAACATTCAAATCCAAAGCTATTTCGTATTTGATTCTGGCACATAGTGATACATTACGATCTAGTGGCATTGATGTTTTAATCCCTGATGAGGAGCAAGCTTCAAACAAAGTGGCCCAACGTAAGCTGCTTAACTTTGACTTCGAATCCTCCAATAGAGTTAAACCTTTGTCAGAGAGAGAAAGTACATTACAGATCGTTCTCGGTAAAGAAGGTAGGAGGGTTTCCCTACACATAGAGAAACATACTGAGTACGTGCTCCCCAAGAAGAGGAAAATAAGAAATGGAGCTGGCTAGCAGGTGCACTTAACGCAAATAGATCCCTAACCCTAAAAGGTAGGAATCCTTCCTAGCAAGGACATTAGTGTGTTATCCTGGAATGCTGCCAGCTTAAGCACCAGTAAAAACAAACTAGTTTTTAAAAGAGCAGCACACCGATATTATTTGTCTCCAAGAGGTGGATTACAAAGAATTGGCTCACTGAAGATTATATAGTACTAAGCCGGCCTGCGCTTCCAGTGAATAGAGGTCACGCTAAAGGAGGTATTGCCATTTTGTTAAGCACAAGCCTCAATTGGTCATATAAAGAAATTCACCATGCCTCCAACTTAATTCAAGCAATCAAGCTAAACCACAAGCATGACCAAGGCATTTGGATTCCTAGCTGATCATAAATGCATATCTCCCTCCTGATATATCTTATTCCTTCCTATTGAATGATTTATTTTCTTTTACTTCCTCTACTTTGGAGAAGTAAACTGTAGGTCCCTTATATTAGTGGGCGATTTGAATGCCAAAGTCTCATCTTACAGTATAAAGATATTTGCTAATTCTGAAAAAAATTAGGCCCTAAATATCCCCAAGGCTCAATTCCTGAATCAATGCAGGACTGACAAGCGAGGAACCCAATTACTTGAAGGTTTGAGAAGCCTAGATCTCATAATTGTTAATGGGAGGCTAGAAAAGGACATTCCAGCAAATTATACTCACAAGGCGCCATCTGTGAGATCTGTCAGACTATTTAATTACTTCGGCGGATTTTCTCTGTAAACTTAGAAATATGGAGGTCATGGGAAATGCTCTTAGTGATCATATGTTGATTTGCTTTAAATTTGAATTTAGCAGCGCTAAGGTAGATCCCTGGAACTTCAAAGGTAGTACAGTAGGGTTCAATGCGTCTAATGGTAGAATCCACTGGAATACTCAAGCTACCACTAAATTAAAAGCAGGCTTAACGGTTCTGATAAGGGACCAACAGCAAGTATTGATGGGTGAGTGCGATCCTTTTCTATTGGATTTATTTGAAGTCTATTCCCACAATATAGGCTCCTTAGCCAAACTTGTAAATTAGCGCAAGCTTCAACTAAACGAAGAATACATTTCAATCCATTATTATAATTAAATAGGGAAATAAATAAACTAGTGAGAGCCCAGTTTTGCATGTAATTTATTAAATTTACTCATGAGGAAGAGACAAAGAAAAAAACGCTCTTTAAGACGAATAGAAGAAGATTGAGTATGGGTGCAATTAAAAGAGGCTGCATCAAAAAATCATGCCAAAAGGTATTGGGAAATAATCGCTGATTGCTGTGGCACTAGAGTAAAATCGCTTCCTATTCCCATTAGAGAAGAGGATTGGAAAGCTCATTTATTAGAACTGTACTCTGCTAATTTTAATTCTACTAATTCAACCCTAGTGACATCTAGTCAGCTTATAACTCCTGAATCTAACTATGTATACCCAATCAATGATGTAGTCGGGGCAATCAAACAAATGAGATCCTCTGGAGCAATGGGTCCCGATGAAATCCCCATGACAGTAATTAAGAAAGAACCACTTCTGTGGGCTACCTTTCTAACTCCCTTGTTTAATCAGTACTACTCCCAGGGAAAGACTCCTCCATCTTGGTCTGGAAGTATTCTAGTCCCCTTATATAAAAAGGGTTCTAGAACACACCCTGGTAACTACCGGCAAATAGCTCTATTGGATGCTGCGGGAAAGATCTTTGCCCGTAGCATCCTTGATCATATTACTGAATGGGTGGAAGAGAGAAGGTTCTTCCTTTAGTGCAAGCAGGTTTCAGGAAAAATCATTCCACCTTAGATAACATCTACATGCCAAAATTAATAGAGCAGAAATATACAAAAACCCGCAATTCAAATGTATATTTGGCGTTTATGGATTTCTCAATGGCATTTGATAAGATGGATCGCCCTTTATTATGGAGACAATTGCAAAAAATGGGCGTTCCCCATCCATTGATATCTCTAATTATTGCACTACATTCACAAACTTGGTGCAAGATACTAATGGGTGAAAATCAAGGCTTATCTGAAGCTATTCCTACTGAAAATGGCCTGAAACAAGGTTGCTTGTTAGCGCCGTTGCTGTTTTCTCTATATATAGCTGATCTACCTGATTGTTTTAATTGTGCTGAGGGAGACGCCCCTAAGATAAGTACCCGGTCAATTGTATGCCTACTTTATGCAGATTATATTGTAATAATGGGCTTAACCCCTATTGGGTTGAACAGAAAGTTGATTTCCTTGCAGAACTATACAGTCTATCACTTCTTGAAAATAAATGTTTCAAAAAGTAAAATTTTAGTAATGAAATGTAAGAAAAATAGAAAATTATGTAATTTCAATTGGCACATAGGTTCTGAAATTGGAGGTTGTAGATTCATATCCTTATTTAGGGAAACTAATAGCAGGTAGCACAAAGAACAAACTCCATATTGAACACAGCACAACTAAAGCAGTATCACACGCCAATGGTTTGCATATTTTTTATAATGCTATGGGTAGAAGGCATTTTTTACATGTATTAATGGTTTTTAAAGTAAAAATTCCATCAGTGCTGCTTTATGCCATTGAATCCATCCCCATCAAAGATTGGAATTTTTTGGACACAATCGAAGGTCAGATATTACGCAAATTGTGTAATTGTAATACTTTAGTTCCAACGGCTGCTATTAGGCTGGAATTTGGCTTAATAAGCTCCTACATTCAAGGTTTAGCTAGGGTTTTAAGTCGGGGATACCAGTTGAAAAAATCCGAGCGAGGCTCATTAAGAGGGATCATGTGTCAAGAGGTTTTTGGTGTTCGGGCAACTAATTATTCCTTTTATCATGATTTTTTATTTGCACAAAAAACCTCTCTATACAAGAAGATTTAGTGAGTACTCTTCTTCCTTCAGAATTAGAATTTTTCTTAAAAACCTATAGTGGTAAGATTAGTTTTAATAGAGACAATGAATTCTGTAATTCCAAAAAGAGACTAGAGTTAATTGCAAGGACAAACACACAAAAAACTTCCTAAAAATATGTATATTGGAATTTACAGGATGGAACCCGAAGACTTCTCACACTATGCCGCATGAATCTTCTACTTTAAACAATCTAACTGCACACTGGTCCCCAAATCTGAGTAATGGAAAAATCTGTAACCTTTGTAATTTAAGTGTTCAGACCTTGGATCATGTCTTGTTTGCATGTCCCGCATTGACCTCGAGCCGCCGCCGTTGGCTATGGCCAATGTTCTTACAAAATGGCGTCAAAAATGTAACTTCAGCAAGCGATTTTCGATTTTGTCCAAAAAATTAAGCAGTGTGTTTAAAACTTTTTAATTATTTTAAGGAGTTCATGTGTATATTTTAATCCTGTTTTATGTGGCTGTTTGCACAAGAGGGAGATGCTGTGTTCTTTTTCCACCTTCCGTTCCACTGCTAGCTTAAAGTCTCAGATAAAGTGAGATACTGGACTGCGTTTTTTTTTTACAAAAGTACTGCTGCTACTGTATTGCTTTCTGGTTAGGATAGGATACACTTTATAAATTCCGTTCGCTGCTAAAATCAAACACGCTGCCGAGGATGAATTCTACATTTTTATCTTGTATTTTAAATTGTTGATATTTATTGCCCCCCGTACATTTTTGTTCTCTACAGGATACATCTTGCCATTTTATTCTGTTTACTATTTGTGGAATGAGTGCTGCTATATTTACATTTTCTTGTATTTGTATGTATTTTATGTGGACCTCATCTGAGTTCCAAATCTTAATAAATATTTGAATTGAATTGTGCACCACATAGATGTGGTGCTCAGTTAGTGCACCTGTTATGGTGCCCTTTCGAATGAGGGTAGGGTTCCTAGGAACCCTCAAGGCATACATCCTGCAGTTGGTTACTGGACCAGCCTACAAAGGGAATCCTTGTTCCCTTTAAAACTAGCTAGATCAGTGAATGAAGTGAAAGGCAGAGCAGTGGCTTCAAACAGCCAGTCTGACTTTTGATAATGCACTATTCAGAGCGCATTTGTGGCTGTACTCTGAGCAAACCACTGACTCAAAGCGCATGCTCTCTCCTAGTATGTTAAAGGTGTGCCGTGATGCAGAGTGGGAAAGTGTGCCATGTTCGTACTATGACTCCAAGTGAGGATACCGAGGGATCGTCCTGAAGTGAAATGTGTTGGACTGGGTTGTGGGTTGGAGGGTATCTTGGTCATATACCATTAGGATGTCTGGGTTCAGAGTCAGCTCGTGGGATTCTACTTTCCGTAGCGGACTGTGATGGTAGGAGATCCTCTGCACTTTAATGAAAGGTTTGCTGTGAGGAATCTGATTTACATTATCCTAGATAATGCAAATTATGTATTTCAGATTGAGCAGGTGAAGCAGAGTTTTCTTTAGATAATATTTGGTTTCCTGGTAGCACTATTCACAGTCCTGGAGTAGTGTGATTAAGCAAATGTATTTGTCATTGTGAGATGTAGGAGCAAGCTGATTTATTGATGGCTGCTTACAATAACAAACCAGGTTTTCCTTGTGGTGGATTATCTGCGAATGGAGAGTCTAGCCGTTCAATTATCCCTGCCATAAGGAGCCTAGTACATGGCTAGTAGTTGGGTAATAACAAGAAATCCTTGATTTAGAAAAATCCCTAATATTAGTAGTAGTAGAGGAGACTTTACCATTGGTAGGTTTTCCATGTTAAAGATAAAGTTGATAGCAGATTCTCATCATTGTTAAGCCCATCCTCTAAACATTGGATGATTTTCCTTCCTGACCCAACCCTAAATAAAACCTTGTTTTGTATTTTTAAGCTACTTTTAATATCTCAGAAGATATAATTCAATTAGGGTACTGTTTTAAGAAATGTGTTTCTAATGACTTTGGTGGCCCTTAACTTTTTACTTTGCCCCCTAGTCTAGCATGACCACTTGGCCACATTTGGCAGTTTGCACTTTTTGGTGTGATTTTTATTTACAAGTGTGAAAATTCAGATCTCCGGTTCGCTTACTGGATTTTAGTTGTGTTAATGTCAGTTTGTTCATTAAAATATTCTCTATCTTGATGAATTGCTATGAGATTCATATGGTGTTATGTTTTCAACTTTTTAACAGTTTTGGTACTCGTAAGTGCTTTCCACATTTTCCTAAGTTAAGCCTGTCTGTTCTATGCCATAGCTGCCAGCGGTGGAACTCAGGCTTAACTTACTAAACCTTTACTGAACCTAACAGGAACAGTGCCATTATTACTAGTGGGGTCTACCACCCACCCCACCACACCCCACCACACCCCAACCCAACCCAACTAATAATCCAATTTCTCTCAGTGACGTTATACTTAGGTATGGAAATTATATCTAACTATCTATCGAAATATCTATCTAAAAACCCCTAGAAATTCACAGAAAGAAAGGAAAGTGTAGAGTGATTTCTTAGTGGCCAGGCACCTACTATGCATGCCCAACTTTCATCCTGTGGACAGTTATTATGCATAACCCTTGACATGTGCACAGCTCTTCTCAGACAGGCCACTCCCTCCAGAGAGCCGAGCCTCATTATGTGGCCAAACCCCTACAATACACAACCTTCGCCCTGTGCAGAGTTCTTCAAAGAGAGTCCACTCTGTGTAGACACCTAAACCCCATTAAATAACCAAGCCCCTACTACACAAAGCTCAGAACTCCCTCCAAACTTCCACACCTATTAGGATGACCATACATGTTCTAAAAACATACACTCACTAGCCAGAGAAGAGGTAGATAAGATTTTCTCTAGATGTACCCTACTAAATACATTTAACTTACACTCATTGGATGATGTAATTGGTGATGTTATCAGTAATGTAATCAATCATGCCATTTTTGATGTAATATGAGAAGCCATAAGCAGTGTGTGGCAGTGGCACAAGTTATATTTAACTCAGTAAATTGGTGGATTTCAGTGTTTTAAAACTCCACTAAACTTCATTAACCTCTATATATACACACATACACATATGGAGGTCGCCAGTAGGTAATTAGGACCTGGTTTCTATTGAAAAGCTGTTTTTGATTTGCAAATAACTTTTGCGTCGTTTGATGAATCTTTGCGAAATTATCAAAACTATCGGTGCAGTCACTTCAGCTGCTATCTTGGAAATTTCAGGTTGATCTGTCAAGCGGGCCTGAGAAAAAGTGCGGGGGTCCCAAAACGCTTGTTCTACATGTTACTTCCCATAGGAAGCTTTAGACACGGCTACAGCCCGAACTGCAGAATGGAATTACACCAAATTTGGCAAAAAGGTAGCTCCTAGTCCAGAAAGCACTCTTTTAGTTAAATAGTGTAAATCCATTCATCAGTTCCTGAGAAATGTAAAGATTTAGCACTGTGGATCCACGACCCCTCCGATCTCGTGCCTGAGATCAGATTGGCTGCCAACAATTCAAACCAAAAAGTGTTGGCTGCCATCTTGTGACTCGGCTGAACCGAGTCACAGGAAAAAAAGATTTTCAAAAAAGATAGGAGGGCAGAGTAGAAACACCCTGACCCCCTGGTCATCCTGGGGAAAGAGGCAAAAAGCATTAAAAAAAATTGGTGAGAGTCATGTTGGATCAATAAGTCCCACTGAAATTTTTTTAAAAAACGTGGGTTACTGCGCTTCATTTAATTTGACCCCCGGGTGGCCAGGTCCCTGGGGCAATTAGAAATAATAATGCGGGGGCATGTGCTGGCCCCCGAAGGACCCAGGACCGCCCCTCCCTGTGACTAATGAATTGAAATGTGGGGGGCCCACGCTGCCCCAGGGCCCACCACCTCCCCAGGGCTAAACCCGAATAAAATGCAATAGGGGCACATGTCCCCCCTGGCAGCACCAGGGACTGTCACCTCCCCAGGGCTATAGTAAAATAAATAAAATGCTTGGCCTCCCACAAAGCCATAGCAAACTCTGCTCCGCTTCATGGAAGCAAGAGCAGTTAAAATGCTCTTGCTTCCATGAAGCAGAGTAGAAATGCTTTAGGACAGAGGGAGCTACATGTTTGCTATGTTAGCAATGCTGGCTCCCACAGGAGCTGGGGAGCCAGCAGGGACCGCTGTAGGCTTTGATGCTCCCCCTGCGGTCCCGGACAAGAGGCCATGCCCCAGGTGATGGGGTCCCTGAGACAATATCGGCCCGGGAGGGGGGCTGCGCTGGCCCCCTCCCCAATTTAAAAAAAGGTGAAGATCTGGCCCAGGGGATGGGGTACCTGGGGCTGAAATAGGCCCGCGTGGCCCCCTCTTTTTAAAAATGTATAAATAAAGGCCTGCCCCGGGGATGGGGCCCCCAAAGCTGAAATAGGCCAGGGGAGGGGGGCAGTGTGACCCCCTCTCCAGGAGGCACATTTACAGAGTGGTGGAGAAAGCGGGCGTGCCCTGCTATCAGATCTCAGCAATCATGCTGTATGATACTTACTGGAGGTAATAGGAGAGGTAGTTGGCCCCCAAGGACGTCCTGTAAATGTGTTATATTTATATGTTATGTGGTTAATCACTCTATCATTACTCACATGTTTCTCTCATTAGAATGTTGCATCCTTATGATGCCTTAGATGGTTCTAAGATGATGTCACGCATTTTGAGGGTTGTGAGAGAAGGTTACCTGCTTATTTGAGTGACTATGTTGGTGAGTTTTGGGGTGGTGAGTACCCCGTGCAGTTTGTTTAGGGTGGTGAGTGGTGAGTGCCCCAGTGCGTTGTATTTAGGGTGGTTAGTGCCCTACGGGGGTGAGTTTTGGGGTGGTGAGTACCCCATGCAGTTTGTTTTAGGGTAGTGAGTGCCCTATGCTGGTGAGTTTGTGGGGTAGCAAGTGCCCCAGTGTGGTGTATTTAGGGAGGTTAGTGCCCTATGCTAGTGAGTTTTGGGGTGGTGAGTACCCCATGCAGTTTGTTTAGGGTGGTGAGTGGTGAGTGCCCCAGTGCGTTGTATTTAGGGTGGTTAGTGCCCTACGGTGGTGAGTTTTGGGGTGGTAAGTACCCCGTGCAGTTTGTTGTAGGGTGGTGAGTGCCCTATACTGGTGAGTTTTTGGGTTGGTGAGTATCCTGTGGAGTTTGATTTAGGGCAGTTAGTGCCCTAGTGCGGTGTATTTAGGGTGGTTAGTACCCTACGGTGGTGAGATTTGGGGTGGGGAGTACCTTGTGCAGTTTGTTTTAGGGTGGTGAGTGCTCTATCCAGGTGTGTTTTTGGGGTGGGGAGTACCCCGTACAGTTTGTCTTAGGGTGGTGAGTGCCCTATGCTGGTCAGTTTTTTTTTTGGGTGGTGAATATCCAGTGCAGTTTGTATTAGGGAAGTAAGTACCCCAGTGCAATGTATTTAGGGTGGTTAGTGCCCTACGGTGGTGAGTTTTGGGGTGGTGAGTACGAGGCAGGCACATCATGGATGCGTAGGCATCTGTAAAGGGTGATTCACCGTATGACAAACAGGCTGTGATTGAGAAGTGTTTTATCGAATTGGGGATTGGGTAGAAGTAAAACCTGGTGGTTATTGCAATTTGGTAAACAAGTGCAGAGGACCGTTTAAAGTGGAAGCTGTTGGAGGTAATTGGGTTAGATTGACCAATGGGCAAGAGTGGAATTGAGGAGGGTGGTGTGTAAATATATAAAAAAAATTGAGAAAAATGGAGGGTAGGTATGATAATGAACAGTGTTCACCATGGATGCTGATGAAGGAAGGGAAATTTGCAAATAAGCAAGGTGGAGAGTCTTTGCATTGTGATGAGGCAATTGCATCTGATAGTGATGCCATGCCTGCAAGGAAGGGAGATGGGTCTGGTGCTTCACGCATTTTGAGGGTTGTGAGAGAAGGTTACCTGCTTATTTGAATGACTATGTTGCTTTGTTTTTTGTTTTGTTAATTTGTTATGTTTCAAGCTTTGATAAATACATGTTTTTTTATATTCGTTCTGTTGATAAAGGGGGGAGATGTGTTATATTTATATGTTATGTGGTTCATCACTCTATCATTACTCACATGTTTCTCTCATAAGAATGTTGCATCCTTATAATGCCTTAGATGGTTCTAAGATGATGTTATGCCTGTGGCATCAGTGAGCAGTTCGTCCAGCTGTGTCTGGCATGAAGATGTTCAGGTCTTCCTTTGAAGAATAAATCCACTTGGAAATATTACCAGATCTACTTGGTTTATATATCCTAACAAATTCCCACACAGCAGGATTGATGAGAAGTTGTCAGAGGCCACGCTCCCTTTCTCCACCACTCTGCAAACGAGCCTCCGAAATTTACTAAAAAAACTAATGTTACAGGGACGTTATAGGTGGGAATAAGCATTAAAAAAATCTTAGAAATCTACTAAAAAAAAACAAAGGTTACAAGGACGTTACAGTTAGCAAATAGATTTTGAAAAACCTTAGAAATTCCCTAAGAAAACAAAGGTTACAGGGATGATATAGTTAGGGTCATATTTTAGTCATACAAAACCAGAGAAATTCAGCCATTATAGTTATTGGATTTAAATATAACTCGTGCCCCGCAATGCACTGCTTATTACCTCACTTATTACATCACTCATGATGTGGTCAGTGACATCACTGATGACATCACAAATGACATCACTGATGACTTCAGTAATGACATCATCCACTGCCTCTCTGGTGCACTCACTCACACCCCTATGGTATATTTTATACACCCACTCCACTCCCACACAACCATTCCCAAACCCATTCAAAGAGCCATACCAGTACTTACACATCCTCTCACTGATTCATAGGTTTACACAAACATCCACTCGCTCACCCATACTGCTACTCATACACCCACTCACTAATACAGCCATTGACATATATACTCATACACCCATACAGGCACTCACACACTGAGTCAGCCATAGAACTACTCACACACCTAAACACTCACCCATACAGTCAATCACATAGCCACTTACTCACCCAAACAGTTACACACACAGCTACTTACTTACTCATACAAATAGTAACATGAACTCACTCCCCTATACAGTTAGTGACAGAAGCATGCACTCATACATATAGCCACTCTCATTCACACACTCACGCATACAGACACTCATATACCCAGTCACTCACCTATACTGCCTTTCACATACCTAGTTACTCACCCATACTGACACATGCACTCAATCACCGACACAGCCCTACAGACACTAACTCACCCATACAGCATCTCAGACATGCACACAGAGTGGAGTGAGGTACAGTGTAGTGGCATAAAGTCAAATAACATAGAGTAGAGTGGTGTACAGTGGAGTGGCATACAGCGGACCAGCGTACACTGGAGTGGGGAACAGTGGAATAGCGTAGGCCACGGTGGAGTACCGTTAATTAGCATAGAGCTGAGTGCTTTACAGTGGCGTTGCATACAGTGAAGTAGTACTGAGTGGAATAACGTTGAGTTTAGTGCCATTAAGTCTAGTGATGTTCGGTGAAGTGGCATATAGTGGAATAGTATAGATTACAAAGTAATTCAGAGGAAGAGCTTAGACTGGAGAAGTGTAGAGTGTATTGACAAACAGTGGAGTGGCATACATTGTAGTGTTATACAGTGTAGTAGCATACAGTGGATTGTAGTAGAGTGGAGTGGCGTATACTGCAGATGAGTGCTGTAGAGTAGAGTGCCATCCAGTGGAATAGCATAGAGTGCAGTGGTAGTCCATGAAGTGGTGCAAAGAGGAATGGCATAGAGTAGAGTAGCATAGAATGGAGTGGCTTTGAATGGAGTGGCATTAAGTGGAATAGAGTACAGTGGAGAGGTGTACAGTGGAGGGAGTTACAGTAAAGTGGCATAGACGGGTGCATTAGAATACATTGGCGTATAGTATAATCGCATGAAGTATAGTGGTGTAGCGTGGAGTGGAGTGGCTTACAGTGTAGTGGTGTATAATAGACTCATGTAGAGTGGAACGGCATTGAGTGGAATAGCGTAGAATAAAGGGGCGTAAAGTGAAGTGTCAGAGTAAAGTGGCGTAGAGTGGAGTGTGGTAATTGAAACAGGCGTAGCGTGAAAGTGTGTACATTATTATTATTATGTTTCTTATTTAGCGCCAGAATCGACCCCCAAAAGGGTATCTCCGCGCCTGCCTTGGGAACCCGTCCTGGCTTTTCCCTGTGAGATAGCCCCTACAGGGCATCCCCAAGGTGAAAGCCAGGCATCCCGCCGCGTGGGGGCCGTTGTGGAGATTAAGCAAGCTTAATGCCCAGAGTTGCAGAGTGTGAACCCATGATTAGGTCAGGCACCGAAGCGAGAATTATCGAGCCCATGGACATTTGAGCTCAAGAGCCTGCCGCGTCGGGAATTTAACCCTGGTCCCGGGTCTGACCTCTGCTTCAGGGTCTGCCTGCTCTTACCAGTGAGCCACACTTCTCTACATGTCATGTGGCAGGAATTTACATTAAGATGTGTTAATGTTCATTTTTGGTAGTATCTGTAAATAGTGTAAGTTGTGTTAAACTCATGACTTTTAAAACACGCACTTATATATTGTGCCATGTTATACCTTCGTAGGTTTGCCGTAAGCCACTGTATTTGCTAGAGGTAAAAGGTAGCCATGTGATTTACTATGTTCTGTGTTAGGGTTTTACTTATAGATAAGTATTAGGTTTCATTGTTTTTCACTATCTATTACTACTTTAAGTGGTAAAAGTGGAGATATTTATTTTGAAATTTCTATATATTTGTATATAGCAATTTAGGGCGAACTGCACTTTTTTTAAGTAGGGTGATAATATGTAGGTACATGAATGATATTAATAATAATTGTGATAAACATATATAAAAATATATAACACAATTAGTTAAATGAAAATATATATATATATATATATATACTTTTCAAATAAAAAAAGATGTCTAAGGAACAGTACAGAAAGGATTGGATTTCAGAGAGGTTTGATTTGCTAGTCCTTCTCTAATTTAAGCAACCCAGAGAAGCTATATTTACTATTCCACTCCAATCTAAGCAACACTACGTTAAGTATTGGACTTCAGAAAGGTTGGATTTACTATTCCCACTCTGATCTAGGCAACAGTAGGGAAGGTGTTGGTTTTAGGAGTGATTAAAGTTACTGTTCCCACTCCAGTCTAAGCAACAGTAGGGAAAGTGTTGGATTTAAGAGTGGTTCAATTTACTATTTATACTTCAGTCTAAGCAACAGTAGGGAATGTGTTTAACTTCTGAAGGATCAAATTTACTATTCTCATTCCGCACTAAGCAAAAGCAGAGAAAGTGTTGCATTTTGTAGCGGTTAGAGTTACTATTCCCACTGTGATGTAAGCAACAGCTGGGAATGTGTTGGGCTTTAGAGGGATTAGATTTACTATTTGCACCCCAATACATACAATAGAGGGAAAAGTTTTGGACTTCAAAGAGGTTGGACTTACTGTTCTCACTCCACCCTAAGCAACAGTAGGGAAAGCGCTGGATTTGGAAAGGGGTTAGATTTATTATCCCCACTCCAATTAGGCAACAATATGGAAAGCATTGGATGGAATTGGTTGGGCTAGATTTACTATTCCCACTGCCATCTAAGCAACAGTAGGAAAAGTGTTGTACTTCTGAAAAATTACATATACCATTTCAACGCAGTCATTTAAAAAAAAGATTTAAATACCTAAAAACATGAAATTATTAACCATAATTAAACTAAAAAATATATATTGTATACATTTAAATAAAATGCACAATATAGTATAAATATACAAAATAAATGTACAAATACATGAAATATTAAAGAACATCCGTAGAATTC
Organism: Lissotriton vulgaris; assembly: GCF_964263255.1. Classification (NCBI taxonomy): domain Eukaryota; kingdom Metazoa; phylum Chordata; class Amphibia; order Caudata; family Salamandridae; genus Lissotriton; species Lissotriton vulgaris. Next base: position 435,609,345 of record NC_141685.1, on the reverse strand, counting down.
ACTTCTCTCACTTTTACTAAAAAAACACAAACACCAAGAAGATACAATATAACTAAAATATTAATAACATTAACACAAATCAAATAAATGAAACCTATAAAAATAATAAATACAATATGCACTTTTTAAATATAAACATTATTATTTCTTACATAGTCTAAATGAAACAACAATTTTACAGATTAAATAATCAAGGAAACAATTATATAATGATTTATAAAATAAATATTTAAATAACTTAAAAAGTTAGTAAAGAAAACTATGTTAATTTAAATATTTCGCACCTTATTACCCTATAAACTAAACAACATGCTACAAAATTGTAGATGACTAATTATCCTATACACAGAAATACTTTGAGAGAAAGAAGAGCTTCGTGAGGAGAGGACCATTCAATTCTCCAATTATAGAGACAAAAATTATAAAGATGTGCCAGTTCTTAATTCTATTTCAGTACTGTAATAATCCTAAAGGGTCAGTACGAATCAGCATGGGGAGGTTGTTGCAATCAGAAATACAGTTTAATTTTCCTTATGGAGACTAGAGTTCATAAGATGGCGGTTAGGAATAAAATTGATAACTCAGATACTTGGATTTTTAAGGAAGTGTGGACCTTCATGGATGAACATAGTTTAAATCCATTAATGCTACATTTGAAGTGGGATTAATAGATATGGAATAATTATAGTCTATCACTGGTGATGGCTTTAGTATCACTATTATCAATCACCTTCTCCTTCATACATATCATCTCATGTGCATATATAAAGTACACATTCTCACCTAGGGGTATCTTGGGGCTGAATACCCAAGTAAATAGTACTTATTGTACGACATCTCTATAATCACACACTAGCTCTGTGGAGACCTGGGCATGTCTATAATCACACACTATCTCTGTGGGGACCTGGTCATGTCTATAATCACACACTATCTCTGTGGGGACCTGGGCATGTCTATAATCACACACTATCTCTGTGGGGACCTGGGCATATCTATATTCACACACTATCTCTGTGGGGACCTGGGCATGTCTATATTCACACACTATCTCTGTGGGGACCTGGGCATGTCTATATTCACACACTATCTCTGCGGGGACCTGGGCATTTCTATAATCACACATTCTCTTTGGCAACCCTGGTAATACTATAGTCACACATCATCTCTGTGGGGACTTGGACATTCCTGTATTTACACACAAGCTCTGTTTTGGCTAGAGCATCATCAGCTTTGCATTTTCTGTATGGGGCTGTGTGAATACTGAAAAGTAGTAAAGTTAGACTTATGGTCTAAGTTTACATTGTTGAAACTGAAAAGTTGAAAAGTTCGATATTTAGTCTAAGTTTACCATTGTGAATGGGGCCCTATTTTAATGAGGACCGAAACACAATCGTATTCATACACTATCTCTGTGGAGACTTAAACATCTTTATAATAACACACTATCTTTGTGGGGGCTAAAAAACAACTATAATAAAACACTGTCTTTGTGGGGACTTGAACATCATGATAAAACATGCCATCTCTGTGGTGACTTGAGCATTCCTGTAATTAAACGCAAGCTCTGTTTCGACAGGAAGCACCAGTGAGTGCCATAAGGCACAGGGTCCATACATATTTGCATATAGCTGGGTCTTATCTGGGGTGGCAAAGTGAGCTAAAGAACGATGATGGATTCAACCCAGATCTTTGACTGGGGGTGAGTGACTGAAAAGTTTCAGCACGCGGTCCATCATCTCCTTGTGTTTGCTTTGTTCACCTTAAGTAGGCAGGGTATGCCCAGACGTGGGTCCCTTGCTCACTTTACCACTGGATTCAAGCTAGCCTGGCTGATGAGGGCTGTTAGCCCAAAACCGGTCCCAGGATGCTTGTTTCTGGTCCAGGGAAGACCTGGCTTGGCAGTTCGGGCTGGACTGTTCCCATGAGGCACAGGGTCAAGACTGATTTGCATATAGCTGGGTCTGAACTGGGGTGGTGAAATAAGCTAAAGAACGATGATGGACTCCACCCAGATCTGTGACTGGGGATGAGTGACTGAAAGGTTTCAGCGCTCAGTCCATCATATCCTTGTGTTTGCTTCAACTTGAACATCATCAGCTTCACATTCTCTGTATGGGGCTTTGTGAATATTGAAAAGTAGTAAAGTTAGACTTTTGGTCTCAATTTACCTTTGTGAATACTGAAAAGTAGTAAAGTTAGACCTTTTTGTCTAAGTTTACCTTTGTGAATAGGGACCTATTTTAATGAGGACTTAAACACAATCACCTTCATACACTATCTCTGTGGGGACTTAAACATCGCTATAATAGCACACTATCTTTGTGGGGACTTAAACATCACTATAATAACACACTATCTCTGTGGGGACTTGAACATCACTATGATAACACACTATCTCTGTGGGGCCTTGAACATCTCTATGATAACACACTATCTCTGTGGGGACTTAAACATCACTATAATAACACACTATCTCTGTGGGGACTTAAACATCACTATAATAACACACTATCTCTGTGGGGACTTAAACATCACTATAATAACACACTATCTCTGTGGGGACTTAAACATCACTATAATAACACACTATCTTTGTGGGGACTTAAACATCACTATAATAACATGCCATCTCTGTGTGGACTTGTCCATCAATAGCTTCACAGTCTTTATAATGGGTTTTAAGCTTTGAACGTACACACTATTTCTATGGAGACTTCAACACAATGATCTTCACTCACTATCTCTGTGGAGACTTAAACATCTATTGTGGCAAAAATGTAAGCAGCTAATCAAGCTCTGGCTTCCACTTGCCCATATTCCTTGATTCCATATGTTAATTTCTTTACGTGTTAGTTCCCTAATCTCTTAAGATTTTAAGCACTAATACATTGGTTAAATTCAGCTTTAAGTGTCTTTCTTTAAGCATGATATCATATTTTCTGGCACATTAACGTAATCTGTCCTTAATGCATACCCCTAGTATATAAGCATCAGTTCATATATGAATATATTATAATGTTGTTTGTATATATTGTTGATAAAAAAAAAACATTTAGCCATGTGCCTTTGACTGTATTCAATCACAAATAGTGTTACGGACTAGGTCCCCACAAGGATGGTAGCATGTGTTCAAGTCCCCACAAGGATGGTGCTGTGCGCACGATTAAATAACAATATATTTGCAAATTTGAAGCAGGATCCTGTATCATGAATTTTTTCTTAACATTTTTCTATTATTAGTGTGTTATAAAAACATTGGGAAAGGTTAGTCCCCACAAGGCTGGTATTCACACATAGTCCCCACAAGGATGGTAACACGTGTATGTGTGTGTGTGTGTGTGTGTGTGCACATTATTGTGCTGCCTTTTGTCCTGGGTATTGGTGGCTCTAAGGAATATCATCAGCCACGGGCAGACTGCACATCCTAGATCACATGCCATCTCATTAACAATAGTTTCCGCCCTCCCGACACATGTTACACTAATCTAAATTGCACACTCTGCAAGGTTAAAACTACAAAAGAAACACACATAAGTACACTTGCTGGCCAGGCAGGAACTGAACAACGCCTAAGTCCCCGGAATAATTATTCACACCCATATGCTGCCCTTGCGTACGCTAGCCCTGCCCACTTTGCGTACGTATAAATAGGATAACCACAACGCCACACGTCCCTCTTCTCCCACACTACCTCAAACAATATGCTGCAAACACCTCGCATAGCACAATGCGCAATAAAAAAAAAGGGATCCATGAGGTGTACACCATCCTGGCAATCAACACGGGCTCTAAATTGTGAGCCCTACTGCCTGTCGTCTACGAAAAGGATCCATGAGGTGTACACTCTCCTGCAATCAACACTCCATCTGAATTGTGAGCACTGCTGCCCGTAGTGTTTGCTCACACAACAATGACAGCAGGTAAGCAGAGCGGCCCGGTTGCACAAGGCCTCCAATTGAGCGTGATGCCGCAAGAGCAGTGGGGTGCTCCAAACTGGCTGCGCAGGTGCGAACAAATGATATTGCCTTGCCTTGCTTAATGATCTCTGACCTCATTCAGTCTCATCTCTGTCTCATTTTAAAGACCAGCTGGACCGTACTGTAGGCCTGAGCCAGCGGGCAGCGCTGCCCTTCAGACACCTCTTCAGCATGGTGCTGCGGCATTCCCCAGCACACATTGTAATATGGCTGGCGGTATCAAACCGACACCGCCACAATATTGCAGCATTTTCCACCCCGGTCGCATGGCAACCTGGGCGGAAATGCGGCGGACGGTCTTTCCTTCCGCCGCGGACCCCCCAGCCATGATAATATGGCAGGGGTCATTCCTACAAGGATGGCGGGGGCAATCCGCCCGCCTTCCTAATGGACCCCTAAGTGTACATGAACACAGGCTCCCGCCACTGCATTACACATGCAAATTATGCTTCTAGCATGCGCTCTGTTCCTTTCAATGTGAACATTGGCATAACATATTATTATTTATCCTTGTGTATTCTCCTGCACTCCAACTCCTCTTTGAACCACGATTACCACTAACAGTTGGTAGATCGTACTTCAAAAACGAAGGATGCACTCAACTCCTATTTTCTATCAAGCTTGAAATAAACCTCCATTTCCTCCAGACGTTTCCACCATTAAATTATTCCTCCATTTTCAGACATTCCATTGATTGCCACAAGAAGGGCGGAGCTGCAATGATGCCCTGCCATTCTAACACCTTCCATCCTGGTATCAAGACACCGTCCTGGACCGGAGACCTGGTCTACCGTACAAACGTACCCCGGACTAGTAGCTTCCACCAACACGTCATGAGACACACCAGTGGTGGCAGGTGAGCAGTGAAGCCTTGTGTGCATGACCTACAGTTGAGCACAGTGCAGGGTAAAGGGTAGTGGTGCAGCACCCTGGGTGCACAGGTGCATGCAAGCGATTTTCCCGTAGCTAATAATGTAGGACTATATTATCAAAGAATGGCGATAACATTATCACCACTTAAGCGACAGGAAACTGCCACTAAAGCGACCATAAAGGGTTGATAATATGCCCTTGTGAATTCCCATAGAGGCCCAGGTTCACACCAGTACCTGGGCTTCTAAGGGAAATCAGAAGGGTATATGATCAACCCCTAATCGCTGCTTTAGCAGCAGTTTCCTGCCGCTAAAGCACTTGCACAGATGACTTCACAGCATATGACACCCAGTTTGGGCTCCCGCTTTAATCCCCGACTCCGGCAACAGCTCAGCTTAGCAGCATGAGAGTCTAGACAATACCTCACATATATTCCGTACCCCAGGGCTTTCATACCAGTACGGGTCAGTAGTTTGTCCTAGTAGTTATAAACCCATCCAGACACTCCTTCCACAACTGTAGTGCAGCGGCCATGGCACATGACTTCACAGCATAAGAAACACAATTTGGGCTCACGCTTTAATCCCTGAGTCCCACACCAGCTCACCTTACCCGCATCAGACTCTACGCAATACCTCACTTAATTTCCGTAGCCCACCACTTACACACTGGTAGGGGTAAATACTTTGCCTCGCACCCCCTCTATAGCACACCCTAAACACCCCACAGAGGTTACAGTGCTCCTACCTTCCTATTTTCCACTTTTTCCCCCTTTTTTCACCTTACTCGCTTCAATAGAATCACAAAATGGCGGGCAACACTTCCTAGTTGCAACCGCTCGCACCGCTCGCAGTCAATCAGCAACAAGCTTGTGCTCGTAACGCCTCAGCCAATCTGGTGGCAGAATTCCCTAATATCGATATCTGTAAATTTCAATATTTCTCAAAAACTACTGAACGAATTTACACCAAATAAACAAAATCTTGCTTTCTAGACCAAGACCTTTCTCCCTGCCAAATTTGGGGTAATTCTGTTCACCCGTTCAACCTGTAGCCTTGTCTAAAGTTTCCTATGGATATTAACATGGGAAAAAAACGTTTTGGGACCCCCTTTTGTTTCGCCCCCCACCTTTACGAATCACCCCTAAACTTTCGACATAGGAGCTGTCCTCAACAAAGAATTAGTTTTGAAAATGTTGCGAAGATTCGTCAATCGGCGAGAAAGTTATTGTGAATAGAATGTTGCCATTTTCCTATGGTAACTAGGTCCTAACTATAACTACCTACTGGCGACCGCCAGTAGGTAATATATGTGCATATATGTGTGTGTGTGTGTGTGTGTATATATATATATATATATATATATATATATATATATATATATATATATATATATATACAAATAATCACTTAAAAAAAACATAAGTTTCAGAGATGTTATAGTTAGGAATTAGCATTTAAAAAACCTTTGAAATTCACTGAAAAAAACATAAGTTTCATGAGTGTTATAGTTAGCTGGACATTTCACTCGTACAAAACCATAGAAATTCCTCCGTTATAGTTAGTTGTGCTAACTATAGCTTGCGCGCCCACAATGCACTGCTGCTCATTTCACATATTACATCATTCATGACATGGTCAGTGACATCACTGATGACATCACTGATGACATCTGAAAGGACATCACTGATGGCATCATCCACGTGACAATCGGATACACCTCATCACACACTAGTATAACCTTTGATCACTCACAGAGTACTATATTTGAAAGCATTGACACACGCATACCAGTTACTACGTACGTGCTCACTGATTCCTAAGTCTACACACACAACTGTCCATTCACCCACAGAATCACTTATACATGCAGTCACTGATCAATGGTAACACTATCAAATGCACTTGTACACCTATATAGACATTGACACATCAGCAGTCATCCTAGTCGGTTATGCAGTGATGTTACTAACTCATGAAAAGAATCAATCACACTTACACACCTACACAGTTATACACACAACACCTGATTTATACATGCACATAGTAAATCATAGTTACTGTGGTAAAAAAAAACTATTACAATTGTACACTCATTCATACAGTTACTCTCACAATCACTGACTCTTACGTATACTTATTTATATGTACACCAACTCTCATATACAATGCCTTTTATTTTTCTTCTTTATTGGAGCTGTACCACTGACACATATATTCACTTACCAACACACAAATAAACACACTCAGACACCCAAACAAACACTCCTAAACCCATATGCCTAGACAATCAGCCATCATACATCTATGCATACAGTTACAACTCCCCCACCCAACCACAGATACACTCAGTCTCCCTTACAAATACTCAGCCAACTAATTAATAACTAATATAAACACTCATGTAGTTAGTGACCAATTGATGCAGCAGGTTATACAACAACAGAGACAGTGATACACACATTCACATAGTTTGGTTACTAACCCATATATTTAGTGGGACACATTTAATTACTCCCTTAAACAAACAGTCAGACAGCTACTAAATCCTCCATCCAGACATTTATATATCCACTCAATCTTCAATATAGATTGAAATTTAAATATATATTATATATACATATATATATATATATGTATATATATATATATATATATATATGTATGTATATATGTATGTATGTATATATGTATGTATATATATATACCAAACAAAACCACATTCACTGGGTAATGTCATTTGAGATGTAACCAGTGATGTCACTGACCATGTCATGAATGATGTAATATGTGACATCATCAGCAGTGCATTGTGGCCACGCGAGTTATAGTTAGCACAACTAACTATAGCCGAGGAATTTCTATGCTTTTGTACGAGTGAAATGTCTAGCTAACTATAACACTCATGAAACCTATGGTTTTTTTTCAGTGAATTTCAAAGGTCTTTTAAATGCAAATTCCTAACTATAACATCTCTGAAACGTATGTTTTTTTCAGTGAATTTCAAAGGTTTTCTAAATGCAAATTTTGAACTATAATGTCTTAGAAACCTATGGTTTTTTCAGTGACTTTCAAAGGTTTTTTAACCCCTCCCATGCTGGTGACGAACCCCAGCCATCACGCCCCGCGGTGGACGTGTGCTGATGACGGCTGGGGTTCGTCACGGCCCCGCCCTGTTCTTTTGTTTACCGCACAGCGGTAAAATCGCGGCAGCAGCGAAAGGGTTAAGTGCTAATTTTTACGTGCAATAGTAGTTATACCTATTTTTTGTACTGAATTTCTACAGTTTTAACTGTTTATTTATAAATATTTTATTTATTAAACAACAACATATATTTTTCTGAAAATTGCAAAAAAATTACAATAAATTTAAAACTGAAATATTGTTAAATTGTTTTTTTTTTGTATTTTAATATATTTATATAATTTTATTTTAATTTTTTTTTCAAATTCTTTTTTTTTGGGAGATGTGCACCCAAAGCGTACCTACCGTAGCGGGTCCGCATATTCTAGCTGCCATCTTGGAAAAGTCGTGAAGGATCCGCGTATGGTGAGCGACGAGTGCGTGTTTTTTTTCCAGTTACGTCATATACGTACAATGTTATGTGGTGTGTGCGATCGGTATGGGACCGGTCCGCGACTCCTGCTCCGGCGCATTCGTGACAAATGCGTATTACGGTATGTGACGCCTGCGCGGTGGCGGGCCCCACTTGACATCATAGAAGTGCTGGGGCGTGGTGGGTGTTTGACTCCCGTGAAATTTTGTATGTTTTAATATGATATGTACGTGTCTTTAATGTACATATTAGGGCAAAACATTATCTAAGGTATTCATAAAAATAATATATTTCTACTTGTAATAAACTTATATTATTTTTTAATATAATTTCCCGAAGTCGCGTCGGGTGCGCGCTTCGTGAGCGCACGATGCGCGGATCCCATATGACCTAAAAAAAAAAGATTTGATTGGTTCATAAGATTTCCCACTGTAACTATTGAAGGGCCCCATCCATTGTAATTGTTCTGTTTGGAGCAGTTGATGAGAGACATCTCTTCTTTTTCCAGAGCTGGTTTTGTAATTTTTTTGGTGTTTTTAAAAAAATTGCATTGGAGAAATAGCATCTGGTTCCAGAGCTCCTCATCATTCTTCAGATGAAGATATCTTGGAGGAAGATCCACCCAAGCAGAGGCCTGAATCAGTGGTTGTAACAGGGTGGGTGCGGAAACCCCGATGGACTGGTGGGCACCTGACTTTGTTTCCCCTCCTTCCCTCCAGTCGGACTGGGACACCCGTCCCCTGCTTGCAAACGACGAGGAAGATGAAAGAGACGGCGCCTTTAACTGGAATCCCCAAGCGAACGAAGCCACACCCCCACATGACGTCAGCGGTATCCGTGTGGACAAAGGCGCGGAAGCCCTGTATTGGGGGTGTGTCGACACCCAGGAAGAAGGAAGCGAGGAGGTGAAGCGCGAGACTGACGGCGTGGAAAGAGACGGAAGCGGACCTACCGAAGACGGAGGCGGAGTGCCAGGAGGCCAACGACCCGGTGAACCGCCGTGCCACACTCCCGAGGGAGGAGTGTGGCTAGACCAGGTACGGCGGCGTTGGGCGGCTTGGGTTGGGCGTAAGGGGCACAGCGAGTGACAGGGTGTGTAGCTCTCCTCACATTATACCGTACCACTTCTCCGACTTTTCCCCTCCCTGTTTTCCTACCTTCTGTTCCTCACTCCCGGTCGAAGCACTGAGCACTAGTGTTTAATGACTGCACAGGTGACCCCTCACAACCCCTTGGTTCCCCGGTGATATAAATGTATCAGAGCCCTGTTCTGACGGCTTCCCTCTCTGTTGCCTTTTCTTTTCCGGAGCTGGCTGTGCCTAAAGCGTCCCAGGACGTCGCCACCTGAAGAGGAAAAGCTATCCCAAACCTGCCCACAACGGAAGTCAAGACGGACCGAGCAGAGTTTGCCCGTGAACGTTTAACCCTACGCACCAGAAAGACCTTTATAAGAATAAAACCTTCTCTACGCAGACAGAGTGTCCAGCCTATTCTTGAGCAAGCTGCTAGTAATATCGAGTACACCCCCACCCCCACGCTACAACTGGTGTCAGAAGTGGGATCTGCCCCTTCCATCCAGGAATCCGAGATGGATCAGGTAATCCAACACCTGATAGCGGGGCAACAGAAGCTAGAATGGGCTATCACTCAACAAATATCGACCGCCGATGCTGACAGGACAATGTTTAGAAATACGATGTCGGCACAAATTGAAGGACTCCAAAAGGTTGTACAAAGCCCGGCACACCTGTACCCCTAGAAAGGAGGGCGTATTCACACCATCCCGCAGGAGTCTCTCTGCAAAAATATGTCTCCGTAGAAGACCCTGATGCCTTCCTCACCAATTTTGAAAGGGCAGCCCGTGCTTGTGGGTGGCCGGAGGAAAAGTGGCCTTTCTTTCTAGCCCCACTGTTATCAGGAGAAGCACAAGCGGCGTATCAGGTCGCAAACCATGCGGGTACTACCTCGTATACAGACATAAAGGCAGTAATCTTGGACCACTTGGGATTGGATGCTGAAGCATACCGACTAAGGTTTAGGAAAGAGAGAGGAGTAACTGGAGAAAATCCGAAGACCTTGTTCTTACGTCTAAAAATGGCCGCGGATAAGTGGCTAAGACCAGAGAGCCGTACTAAGGAAGAGATAATGTCAAGCATATACCTAGAGCAATTCCTGGAGCCCTACCGTATGGCACACAAAGGTGGTTAAGGCAACACTCGGGCCTCACCCCTGCTCAGGCCATTGAGATGGCATCCAATTTTGCGAGAGCCCAACCCCGGAACTTACCCTGGGAAAACGATAAAGGAATGAAAATGGGGACTGGGGTTAGACAAGAAAAGAAAAGCAAGCCATTGGCAGAACCCCTGAAACAACGACCTGTGAAAATGGATGTGATACCACCCATGAAAGGACCACAGTGCTTCGAGTGCGGGGAATGGGGACATATCGCAAGACACTGCCCAAGAAAAAGGAATAACGAAGAACCCATGGAGGTTGGATACCTCCCCAAAGCTGTGTTGTACTCTGCCGAGTTGGGACCATCGTTTTACGTAAGAGTAGTAGTCAATAAAAACAGGAGGTATCCTAGGCTGCATGAGTACTACTTCAGTATTTAGTGGAGTATACCGATAGTATGTATGTGCTTAGAGGTTTGTAGGGATTGTGCACAGAATATTGTACGTGTACTTGTGTTGGTGCCTAGGTCATTCTATAAGAACATCACTAGCAACTAGAATGGATACAGTGCTGCAAACAAAGTGCTCAGTTAATTTATAAATGCTTAGGTATTGTCTCAATACCGGAGTCATTCTGCAAGTGCATAGACAGTGACTGGGTTCCTAGAGTGTTAGTAGTTGACAGCACAATACGTTTATAAGCACTTATGTTTCAGCAGAATGATTAGATAAGGACATGCTTCTGTCAGGATGATTGTAGGAGTCGACACAGACTCACAGTGTGATTCCAGACAAGCATGACTATTACCTGGACTTTTGCAGGACTGACTCAGTAGTCTGCAAGGGGTTAACGGACCACATACATTGTGCACATTTCACTGTACCACTGCCTGTTTCAATGCCTGAATCATTCTGCAAGTGCATAGGCAGTGACTGGGTTCCTAGAGTGCTAGTAGTTGACAGCACGATACGTTTATAAGTGCTTATGTTTCAGCAAAGTGATTAGATAAGAACATGATTCTGTCGGGATGATTGTAGGAGTGGACACAGACTCACAGTGTGATTCCAGACAAGCATGACTATTACCTGGACTTTTGCAAGAGTGACTCAGTAGTCTGCAAGGGGTTAAGGGATCGCACACATTGTGCACATTTCACGGTACCACTGCTTGTCTCAATGCCTGTCATTCTGCAAGTGCATAGACAGTGAATGGGTTTTTAGAGGGCTAGTAGTTGACAGCACAATAAGTTTATAAGCGCTTATGTTTCAGCACAGTGATTAGATAAGAACATGCTTCTGTCCGGATGATTGTAGGAGTGGACACAGACTCACAGTGTGATTCCAGACAAGCATGACTATTCCCTGGACTTTTGCAGGACTGACTCAGTAGTCTGCAAGGGCTTAAGGGACCGCATACATTGTGCACATTTAACTGTACCACTGCTTGTCTCAATGCTTGAGTCATTCTGCAAGTGCATAGACAGTGACTGGGTTCCTAGAGTGTTAGTAGTTGACAGCAGGATACGTTTATAAGCACTTATGTTTCAGCAGAGTGATTAGATAAGGACATGCTTCTGTCAGGATGCTTTAGAGCCATAGAACAAGTCAGCAGAGCTGCTTTAGAGCCAGAGAACCAGGCCAGCAGAGATGCTGTAAAGCCAGAGAAGCCAGGTCAGCAGAACTGCTTTAGAGCCAGAGAATCGTGTCAGCAGAGCTGTTGTAGAGCCAGAGAACCAGGTCGGCAGAGCTGCTCTAGAGCCTAAGAAACAGGTCAGCAGAGCTGCTCTAGAACCAGAGACCCAGGTCAGCAGAGCTGCTCTAGAGGCCGAGAACCAGGTCAGCTGAGCTGCTGTAGAGCCAGAGAAACCGGGTCAGCAGAACTGCTTTAGAGAGAGAGAACCAGGTCAGCAGAACTGCTTTAGAGCCAGAGAACCAGGTCAGCAGAGCTCTTTAGAGGGAGAGAACCAGGTCAGCAGAGCTGCTCTAGAGCCTAAGAACCAGGTCAGCAGAGCTGCTTTAGAGCCAGAGAACCAGGTCAGCAGAGCTGCTCCAGAGCCAGAGAACCAGGTCAGCAGAGCTACTGTAGAGCCAGAGAAACCAGGTCAGCAGAGCTGCTTTAGAGGGTGAGAACCAGGTCAGCAGAGCTGCTTTAGAGGGAGAGAACCAGGTCAGCAGAGCTGGTATAGAGCCAAGGGACCAGGTCAGCACAGCTGCTCTAGAACCAGAGAACCAGCTCAGCAGAACTGCTTTAGAGCCAGAGAACCAGGTCAGCAGAGCTGCTCTAGAGCCTAAGAACTAGGTCAGCAGAGCTGCTGTAGAGCCAGAGAACCAGGTCCGCAGGGCTGCTGTAGAGCCAGAGAAACAAGGCCAGCAGAGCTGCTTTAGAGGGAGAGAACCAGGTCAGCGCAGCTGCTTTAGAGCCAGAGAACCAGGCCTGCAAAGCTGCTTTAGAGCCAGAGAACCAGGTCAGCAGAGTTGCTTTAGAGCCAGAGCACCAGGTCAGCAGAGCCGCTCTAGAGCCAGATAACCAGGTCAGCAGAACAGCTTTAGAGCCAGAGAACCAGGTCAGCAGAGCTGCTTTAGAGCCAGAGAACCAGGTCAGCAGAGCTGCTTTAGAGCCAGAGAACCAGGTCAGCAGAGCTGCTCTAGAGCCAGAGAACCAGGTCAGCAGAACTGCTGTAGAGCCAGAGAAACCAGGTCAGCAGAGCTGCTTTAGAGGGAGAGAACCAGGTCAGCAGAGCTGCTTTAGAGCCAGAGAACCAGGTCAGCAGAACTGCTCTTGCTGACACTGACTGACTGACACTGACTGACTGACACTGACTGACTGACACTGACTGACTGACACTGACTGACTGACAATGATTGACTGACAATGATTGACTGACACTGACTGACTGACACTGATTGACTGACACTGACTGACTGACACTGACTGACAATGACTGACACTGACTGACTACTCTCTCTCTACTACTCTCTCTCTACTACTCTCTCTCTACTACTCTCTCTCTACTACTCTCTCTCTACTACTCACTCTCTACTACTCACTCTCTACCACTCTACTACTCTCTACCAACCACTCTCTACTACTCACTCTCTACTACTCACTCTCTACTACTCACTCTCTACTACTCACTCTCCACTTCTCACTCTCTACTACTCGCTCTCTACTACTCACTTTATTACTCACTCTCTACTACCCACTCTCTACTTCTCTACTATTCTCTACTACTCTCTCTACTACTAACTCAACTACTCTCTACTACTCTCTACCACTCACTCTCTACTACTCACTCTTTACTACTCTCTGCTACTCACTCTCTACTACTCACTCTCTACTACTCACTCTCTACTACTCACTCTACTACTCTACTACTCACTCTCTGCTACTCTCTACTACTCACTCTCTGCTGCTCTCTACTACTCACTCTACTACTCTCTACTACTCACTCTACTACTCTCTCTACTACTCTCTACTACTCTCTACTCACTCTCTACTACTCTCTACTACTCTCTCTCTACTACTCACTCTCTACTACTAACTATACTACTCTCTCTACTACTCTACTACTCTCTACTACTCTCTCTCTACTACTCACTCTCTACTACTCTACTACTCTCTCTCTACTACTCTCTACTACTTTCTACTACTCCCTCTCTACTACTCACTCTACTACTCACTCTACTATTCACTCTCTGTTACTCTCTCTACTACTCTTTACTACTAACTCTCTACTCTCTATTACTCACTCTCTACTCTCTACCAGAGCTGGCCATTGGTTTGAACATTTTGCGAAGATTCGTCAACCGGCTCCGAAGTTATTCCAGATAAAATGTTGCGGATTTCCTATGGAAAATAAGTCCTAACTATAACTGCCTACTGGCGACCGCCAGTAGGAGATATATATATATATATATATATATATATATATATATATATATACTAGCAGCCCGTCCCGACCTTGTCCGGGAGCAATCAGGCTTCCCCGACCCCCGCCTGCCCCGACATTGTCCCCTGGATGTCACAAAGGCCCAGTGTTGAGGCGCTCTGCATAAATCTCCATGGCAGATGCTGTAAGTCCCTGCCCCCGCCTGCCCCGACCCCCGCCTGCCCCGAGATTGTCCCCCGGAGCCTTTCCTCAGCCGATGTAAATTGTACCCTTCTGTTTTGTCGTAACTCCCCGTCCCCGACCTGCCCCGACCCCCGCCTGGCCCGACATTGTCCCCCGGAACCTTACCTCAACAGATCTAAATTCTATCCTTCTGTTTTGGTGTAAGTCTCCGTCCCCCGCCGGCCCCGACCTCCGCCTGCCCGACATTGTCCCCCGGAGCCTTACCTCAGCCGCAGCTCCTCAGTTCACCGCTCTTCGCCGCTGGTCTCCGCTCCTCCCGCCGGTCCACTGCTCCTCACCTCCTCCACCGCGCCATGTCCGCCGCTCGTCACCGCTCCTCCCCCGCGCCATGTCCGCCGCTCCTCCTCACGCTCCTGGACGCCGCACCTCCCCGCGCTCCTGAAGTCAGCACGCAGGTCGCGGCCGGCGCTACTTCGAGATTTACATTTTTATAATGTAAATCTTTCAAATATAACGTATTTTTTAACTTTATATAGCCTGTGTCCATCTGCACACCCTGAGGATTACAACGATATATCGGGCGTGTGGATTGGCACTGTGGTTCCCGAGTTTACCCGCCTCAAACCCTCAAAGTTCTTCCTTTATAATAGTAGTATAGATTTACTGTCTACGTTAATCAATATATATTTTCTATTGAATTGATTATATTTCTTATGGTTTTATTGTGTATATATGTTATATTTTCACATTATATTTGTTTTGAATATTTTACATTTTTTTTATTCATTTTCATAGTAATACAATTTTAGCATAGAGAAAAATAAATATGTGCATTAGATATGGCACAGTATATATATGTTAATGAGGCTTATTCAATGTGTGCTCGGCAATGGAAAGCGGCGTCAATTTCCTTTCAGCATGTCTCTTTTTGGCAATGTTAATGAGGCTTATTCAATGTGTGCTCGGCAATGGAAAGCGGCGTCAATTTCCCTTCAGCATGTCTCTTTTTGGCAATGTTAATGAGGCTTATTCAATGTGTGCTCGGCAATGGAAAGCGGCGTCAATTTCCCTTCAGCATGTCTCTTTTTGGCAATGTTAATGAGGCTTATTCAATGTGTGCTCGGCAATGGAAAGCGGCGTCAATTTCCTTTCAGCATGTCTCTTTTTGGCAATGTTAATGAGGCTTATTCAATGTGTGCTCGGCAATGGAAAGCGGCGTCAATTTCCCTTCAGCATGTCTCTTTTTGGCAATGTTAATGAGGCTTATTCAATGTGTGCTCGGCAATGGAAAGCGGCGTCAATTTCCTTTCAGCATGTCTCTTTTTGGCAATGTTAATGAGGCTTATTCAATGTGTGCTCGGCAATGGAAAGCGGCGTCAATTTCCCTTCAGCATGTCTCTTTTTGGCAATGTTAATGAGGCTTATTCAATGTGTGCTCGGCAATGGAAAGCGGCGTCAATTTCCCTTCAGCATGTCTCTTTTTGGCAATGTTAATGAGGCTTATTCAATGTGTGCTCGGCAATGGAAAGCGGCGTCAATTTCCTTTCAGCATGTCTCTTTTTGGCAATGTTAATGAGGCTTATTCAATGTGTGCTCGGCAATGGAAAGCGGCGTCAATTTCCTTTCAGAATGTTGACAATGTAAATGATGCTTATTCAAATCTGCGTCTTTCGGTTTTCCTGTCCGCACGTTTATTGTACTTTAAATTGTGAAAGTTGCATGAACTTAATTGAGCCGGCCGTGAACGGCTTTGTCCTGACGATGCTAATAATGTGCTCCCTAGTTTGTTGTACTGCAAAACTCTGAAAACTGTCTCTGCTTTTGCGCAGCTAATCGAGTGCTCCCTTCTCCTAACGCATTAGACCCTACGACAGGAATAATGTGCCGAGTGCGTCAAGCATTCCGTGTGCTTATTTTTTATTTTTTTTGTCACATGCGTGTTTGGACCAATGTATGAAAGTGTAGCATACTTTTGTTTTCAAATACTGTGCAACATTTATTTAATGTGGCGTGATTGGTTGTAGCGTGATTGGTTGTTTGGTAAGGCGCGGCCCTTTGGTGTGGTCTGACACTGATCGTGTTTGTTACCGCGCCCCTTTTGGTTACGAAGCCGCGCCCTCTTGTTTATTTTGGATCCGAACCCTGCTGAAAATCGCGAATGTGTTAGCGATGTTGGGACTGAAGTGAGTACCCAGCCCATGCCACATAGCGAACTTGTAAGGCATGTCCATATCACAATGTATTCGCCGACATGCAGCCGTATAAAGGTTTGTTTTTCAAATCGCTATGTACAAAACGGTGTTTATGTCTCCACTGACACGTGTAAAAATGTTTTCATTTTTCTTCTTGAACTTCCTGAAGTCGCTGTGTTTTGCGAAGGGGCTGTGTTTTATGTGTGGTTGAAGCTCGCAGCGCCTGTAAGCGAGTGAAGTGTCATGAATTTTGAGACATGCCCCTCTGCCAATGTTACCGCCCACATTAGTTTGCCACGCCCATGCTACTCCCTAACAGCAGAACAACGCCCACAAGGAACTACTTTTGCCCGAATGTTGTTTGCCCTTTGCAATGTATATGTTGGACAAATGTATAGCCTATGTCCATCTCGTGGACCTCCCGTTTCCAACGCTGTATTGGGTGTTGTGATTGGTGGTGTACTTCTTGAGTTTACCCGCCTCAAAGGTTCCCAGTTCTCGCTTTATAATAGTAGTATAGATTACCTACTGGCGATAGCCAGTAGGTATATATATAGTTAGGATTATTTCTCTATGGAACTTTTGAAAATTCTATGTCTAATAACTTTGGCGTTTGTGGACGGAATCGGCTGAAATTTTCAGGAAAATGGCACATTTTGTTTCTGAGCAGCCCCCGAAAATTTGGGGGGGTTTCGTCAAGGGGGGGCCGAGAAAAAAGGGGGGTCCCAAAACGCGTTTTTCCCATGTTAATTTCCATAGGGCCTTTGGCCTCACTTTTAGCTCGAACGGCTGAATAAATTTGCACGAAACTTGGCAAAATTGTAGGGACTGTTAGCCCGATGTGCCTTTGCTAGGTCTCAATATATGTGCTCCAGTGGATTTTGAGAAATTAACGTTCAAAACAAGATATATATCTGTAACAGCGCTCCGGGCTGCGCTCCGGTCCGCTTACTTTTCGCGAAACGGAACTTTGCGATGCGAAGCTGATTGGCTCCCCGGTGTCTGTCAACATTCTAAACAGTCCGGAGCGGCCGCCATCTTATCTCTCGGTAGGATCGAGAGAGAAGAAGAGGTGAAAAACGAAGGGGGAATTTAATGAAAGGGGGCAAGGTATACCCCTCTTGACCCCCTAGGAATGTTGTTGGGGTTATTAAAGGGTCCCGTGGGGAAAATAAAAAAATATATATTTTTCACGGTAGAAGCGCTTCCCGGGCCGCGAACTGGGCCGCAAACTGGTAGCGAAACGGGAATTCGCCATTTTGTGCTTCGTTTTAATTAAATTACTAGGTATAAGGGGGTGCGGGAGACCATTTTGTGCTTCGTTTTAATTAAATTACTAGGTATAAGGGGGTGCGGGAGACGTATCCTAATCCCTTATGTTTTCTGAGGGTGGCTGAGGAGGCTCATATATGTTGATACATGTCTTCCAGCGGCTGTGCGTGAGCTTTTTTTTTTTTTTGCTGCGTGACGTCTGTTAACGTTCGATTCGATGGAAATCAGGAAGTGTTGACCACCAATTTGTCAGTGCGATAAAATATTTTGTTATAAATGAATCCTTATTGATAAACTTTGTCTGCGCCATCTTGCCTTTTTTCCAATGCCACAATTTTGTCGTGCACGGCAGCCATTTTAGATGCCAGGCCGGTCCCAGGCTATCACCTAGCCCTGCGGATGTAGTTTATGGCCCCAGCTGTAGAGAATCCAGACATGCCAACCCTCCCGATTCAGGCGTGAGACTACTGATTTCAGTGCTAGTCTCCCGCCTCCCGATTTCTGCAAGCAAAAACCCGGGGGCATATTACCAACAACTAGCGATAATTTTTGTCTCTAACTTGTTTAGAGACATAAATTATCGCCGCACATCGGCGATTTTTATCTCAGATAAACCTTGCTATTAGCAAGGTTTATCGCAAATGCGATAAAAAACGGCCGCAATGCATGAATATCGCTGAAAAGTCAGCGATCTTCATGCATTATCGAGCAAATGCTCTTAGCCATGTTATCCACCTCCCATTGGATAACATGGCTAAGAACTGCTCAGGGCAGGCGTTAGCTTTTGGAGATATTCGCGCTTAGCGCGAATATCTCCAAAAGTTGGTAATAGGAGATAGCGATGTTAGGGACTGTTTCCAGTCGCTAACATCTTGGCACGCCCACTTTGCATGTCATTAGTGATAAATATCACTGACATGCAAAGCGGGGCCCAAGATGGTCGCTATCTCCTTTTAGCTGTCACTAACTGGTGTTAGCGACAGCTTGGTAATAGGGAGATAATTTTATCTCCGCTTTCTTGGCTTTTAAAGCCAAAAAAGCGGAGATAAACCCCCTTGATAATATGCCCCACGATTCCTCGGGGGTTTCAGCTGACAGGGCTTGGTATTGTGTTACGTGGTAATTTTTCTAGGAAACGTCAGAGGGTCGATGCAGGGGTTCTAGAAGGGGTGATAAACCATTTAAGCCTCATGAACAAGCGCATGGTCTTTTAAAGATCTGTGAAGTACTCGGGGCGGCGGTGTGTGTGTGTCCTCTTTCAGGAGCGGGCGGGGGGGGGGCACTGCCAGCAACTTCCAGGCCAGGCAGTGTTCAACACTTGCATCACCCTTTCTCTGCCTGCTATTGCGCTCCATGCTTCGGAAAGGTAAGAAAAAGAACGTGCATTTGAGTTTGAAATGTCCGATCCTGTAGCAGTACACTTGCAAAGCCCACACATGACAATAACCCGATTCAAGGCCCCATTCACCCGTTTAAAAAAAAATATATAACACTCCAACAAAGTAGGATTATAAAACTTTATTAACTTTTAAATATAACGAACGGAACAAAAACTGTAAAAACATTTAAACATTTTTCACAAAAAAAAGCAACAATGGTCAGAAGCTGTCTTTTGTGCGAATAGTCCCAAGGCAGCACAACGTGCTGAGTTCTGGACGGCACCCAGGTGATGTCACCTGGGTGCCGCACTGGTTTTTGGGATCCTACAATGCAGCTAAGAAAAACAGCGTGGGGCGTCCAGGGTGGTGCGGAGGGAGGCCTCGTCAGTAGCGGTCTGTTGTGCGAATAGTCCCAAGGCAGCAGAACGCGCTGAGATGTTGATGGCACCCAGGTGATGTCCAGTAAACTGCCGCACTGGTTTTGGTATCCTACAATGCTGCTCCGAAAATTGGCGTGGGGCGGCCCGGGGGGGGGGGGGCGTGGGGGAGGCGGCGTGAACGGGCCTCCCCAGGTGGCGGCCATCCAGCTGAGTTGCGCCCGCTCTTGCGGCTACAGCGTCTCGCTCACCATGTTGTTGAGTTGCTCCCACTCTTGCAGTGCAGCGATAGGCGGCTGCCACATGACTTTTAAAATGGCGGACGGCTCTTCGGTTTTGGGCCTGGTCCACTAAAATGGCCCTGGGACACCTTGGAACTCGGACGCTTGCCTGCTAGGGCTTGGGCTCCATTCTCGAAAGCGTCCCCTCAGCCGTGAAGATTCTACAAAAGTCTTGGGGGCCCTCGACTCCTGCCGGCTTCCGGTGGGGAGCGGCTGCCATGATTGCTCGCGGAATGACCACGACGGAGCCACGAGATGGTGGTGCTCTCATGCTGACGCCAGCTTCAGTCTGAATCATCCAGAAACAAGGTGGGGCTTTCATCGTTTGGGAAAAAAAAATGTTCTAAACCAATGAAAAGTGTTATTTTTAGGTCATATGACCAAGCCTTCCATTTTTAGGAAACCAAAAGTAAAATGAACCAATGAAAAGTTTTATAAACAAGTCACATGACCTGTTATGCGGCATAGGGCTACAAAAAGCGTAGAAAATCCGTTGGCACGTGAGGCGGCGTCAGTAGCGGACCGATGTGCGAATAGGCCGAAGGCAGCACAACGCGCCGAGATCCGGATGGCACCGAGTTAGTGTCCAGCAAGTTGCTGCACTGGTGTGGCTATCCTACAATGCTGCGCCGAAAGTCGGCGTGGGGCGCCCCGTTGGCCTGTGAGGTCGCGTCAGTCAGTGGGGGCTGTGCGTCTCCCCCAAGATGGAGGCTCCTCGGCTGCAGTGCGGCGCCCCTTAGTGTTTCACTCGCCGTCCAACTGAGTTGCGTCCGCACTTGCGGCTACAGTAGGCCGAAGGCAGCACAACGCGCCGAGATCCGGATGGCACCGAGGTGGTGTCCAGCAAATTGCCGCACTGGTGTGGCCATCCTACAATGCTGCGCCGAAAGACGGCGTGTCCAGCTGAGTTGCGGTCACTCTTGCGGTACAGTGACTCGAACGCGCCGAGATCCGGATGGCACCGAGGTGGTGTCCAGCAAGTTGCCGCACTGGTGTGGCCATCCTACAATGCTGCGCCGAAAGACGGCGTGTCCAGCTGAGTTCCGGTCACTCTTGCGGTACAGTGACTCGAACGCGCCGAGATCCGGATGGCACCGAGGTGGTGTCCAGCAAGTTGCCGCACTGGTGTGGCCATCCTACAATGCTGCGCCGAAAGTCGGCGTGGGGTGCCCCGTTGGCTTATGAGGTGATGTCAGTAGTGGACCGATGTGTGAATAGGTCGGAACCAGCACAAGGCGCCAAGATCCGAATGGCAAGTCCTGGATGTTGAGTGCCATAGTTGAGAGTTCTGAGCAGTGCTTGTAAGGCTGTCTGAAGCTTATTTGCACCTGCTGCAGCTTCACTATTGCCCTGGTGTGGCCAAAGGTCGCACATGACATAGGCGGCCGGCTCCCGAGGTCCGGCGGATCTTTTTTCCTTTTCCTTTCTGCTTCTTGTCCTACAATCCGTTTCATCTGAAGACACGACCAGGTCCCTGAATGTGTGCAGGGGGACGCTATTGATTGAATGAAAATGGCGGCTTGACACAAAGCTGACTCAAGCGTTGCTGTTGATGCTATACAGACAAAAATTGGTTTTCAGTTTGTACAATCTTCAGGATTTTTTTTTCCATCCAAGGCTGATTGAGAGTTTGTAGAAAAATGGCTTCAGATTTTCCACATACTACTCTTCAACATTCTTCCTAAATGTAACAATGTGAGACTCACTAGGAGAACGGCTGTTTATGTTTCCTTTCAAAATGCTGCAAACAATATTTTCTGAATGGAAGACACCATCTTGTAGCATAAAGGGTCGAAAGGGGTTCTGGTCTGGCCGATGGTTGGTGGAGACATTTTGACTACATCTTGGACCTGCCCGGCCTCGCCCAAAATGGCGCCGGTATAAATGGGACTCGTAACTCATTGTTGTGTACTGGTTGAACAACCTTGATATCACGAGATATGAATGCAGTTTTGATGCTCATGGCGGGCGGGGACGAGAATTGATTGAATATTTCGACATCCCTATTGATATTAAGTTCTGATGTGTTATTGATTACTGTACTATTGAAAGTTCGAATTAACGTCACCCATGGTACTTGCACGCAAATGTATATCTAGATAACTTTTTTGTAAGTGGCCCTGTCGTATTTTAATTACAAAATGTACGTCCACCGATTCCGCAACTGTTAGACACCTTAGTTCTTGCAACCTAATGGCTCGTTCGTTACGTTCCTCTATAATGTAAATGTCTCCTCATCATATACGATTCCAGTTTGCTCCGTGGCCGGCCCACGTGGTTAAAGGCCCGTATTTGTATACTGACATTTTCACAATAAAGGTTTTTAAAACAAAACATGGTAGTAGTATTTACATTGGTAAAGTTTTTACTTTTAGTCACTGTTTTCGAATCAGTAAAAGGCAAGTGAAATAAAGTAGTCCAATTACATGACGGATAAAAGGTATAATATGTAGGAACGCAGTAAAGATAAATGGTCAAGGGCAGTTGTGTTTTCCACTTCTGCAACATAAAGTGATCGATAAGAATCTGATAATCAGGCGTATCGGTGACTAAGACAGCAGGCCGAGTCTCTTTTACTCAACGGCTCCTTCATGGAACGAAGAAACGCCCTTTTTCTCGAAAAAGGAATATATTTTACTTGCAGGACAGTTGTAAATTTTCCGGGAAAGTACATTAGCCTGGAATATTATAACATATATGTTTTAAAAAAAAAGTTCGAAATCAATAAAAAGCGTATTTTTTAGGTCATATGACCAAGCTTTTCATTATTAAAATAACAAAAGTAAAATGAACCAATAAAAAGTTTTATTAACAAGTCACATGACCTGTTATGCTTACGTTGCGCGCTGCGCGCCGCGCCCCGGATTACTTCCGGGTGCGCTAACGCGGCGTGTCATATAACGCATTACGCGACAACGTAGGTCAAGAATATAGTCAAAATGTCTCCACCAACCAGCGTTCGGAACACAACCCCTTTCAGCAGTCCAAAAAGTTCTGTAAAATGACAACAGAGGGGACAGGCAACAAGAACCATCAGTCAAAGAGGGGAGGGCAAGTTCTTCTCTACCGGGTCATGTTGGGGCGCTACCGGAACTGATCAAATTGGTAGTCTACAGTGTTTCTGGATGTTTCAGACTAAAGCTGGCGTCAGCATGAGAGCACTACCATTTCGTAGGTCCGTCGTGGCCATTCCACGAGCAAACATGGCAGCCGCTCCCCACCAGAAGCCTGCGGGAGTCGGGGGCCCCCAAGACTTTTGTAGAATCTTCACGGCTGAGGGGACGCTTTCGAGAATGGGACCCAAGCCCTATCAGGGAAGCGTCCGAGTTCCAAGGTGTCCCAGGGCCATTTTAGTGGACCACGCCCAAATCTGAAGAGCCGGCCGCCATTTTGAGAGTCCTGTGGCAGTCGCTTATCGTTGCATCGCAAGAGCGGGAGCAACTCAACTACATGGTGAGCGAGACGTTGTAGTCGCAAGAGCGGGCGGTAAACAGCTGAATGGCGGAAGAGGCACAGTGTAGCAAAAGCGGGCGGAATGGCAACTAAAACGGTAAAGGGGCGCCCCACTACAGCGTGTCTTCAGGTCAAACGGATTGTGGGACAAGGTCCAGAATAGAAGAGTCATCAAAAGGCAAAAAGTTCCGCCGGACCCCGGGAGCCGGCCGCCTATGTCGGGGGCGATCTCAGGCTACACCGGTGCTATAAGACTTGGGGAGGGGGTCGGAGCCAAGCGTCTTCTCCTTGTCCATGGCCATCACACCGCCCCTCGGGGGCCTCCGTCAAGCGGTTTAGGAAGGTAACATATCACATTGTTTTCAAATGCAGTCAGGTCCACAAACGACACTCACTTACTTTGAGAATAGTGAAGCTGCAGTAGGTGGAAATAAGCTTCAGACAGTGTTACAAGCGCTGCTCAGAACTCTGAACTATGGCACCCAACATCCAGAACTTATGCCATTTGAGAATGGCAGTGACATTGAAGCAACTCAGGGACCAAAACCATTAACGTACTTTCACGTATGAAAATCTTACTTGGGGAGGGGGCAGGAGCGAAGCGCCCCCTCCCAGTCCGCGCCACCACACCGTATGTTGAAAATCTGAAGCCATCGTTCTACAAAGTCAACCAACCTTGGATGGAAAAATCTAGAAAAATGTACAAACTGAAAACCAGTTTTGGTCTGCATAGCATCAGTAGCAACGCTTGCTATCAGAGTGCATGAGTTTCATGCTCGATCGATTGAGCTAGCCGGATCGGGCAATAAAAAGTATAAAATAGTTATGTAAATAGTTATTTAATAAAATGTTTTACCCTGTTTCTTTGCTGGTGTGTTGTCTATATTTTTAATATTTGCATAGGGTTTGTCGTTATTTTGGGCGGGGTGGGTGACGGAGCCGAGCTGTCTTGCAGCCCTCATGGTGTGGAGCTCAGTTCATCTCACTATTTTCGTATTTCTCATGAAGGGTTGTTCATAATATTTCTATTTTAGCGAGGTCAAAAAGAGATCCAATTAGTGGCCTACTGATTTTGCTCGATTACTTTTATTTTTTTACACGATTTTTCACGATTTTTCACTATCTGCAAAGACTAAACAGAGTATTGCGACTTTGTGCTTGTTTGTAAATAGAGAATGAACCAAAGAGAATCAATTGTAAAACAGTAAATGCTTGGATAACAATCAATCAAATGGAGAGACAAGCAGGCATGACGGATTACAACGGGGGTAAAGGCCTGCGTTAACTACTCTTCACTATCTGCAAAGAGAGAGTACTACTAAGAGAAAAGAGGGGAGGGGGGCAGCGTTCAAAGCACATCAGCGTGCATAAACACGAAAAAGTTTTTACCTATCACGTACTTGACATTTTACAGCTTTTGATATTTGCTATTAAAAAACCAATGAATTTCACTGAAAAAAACATAGGTTATAGGCCATATATAGTTAGGAATTTGCATTTACAAAACCTTGAAAATTCACTGAAAAAACCATTGGTTATAGACCATATATAGTTAGGGATTAGCCTTTTCAAAACCTTATTTTACTCACACAAAACCATTGAAATTTCATATATAGTTAGTTCCACTAACTATATATCGCGCACACGCAATCCACTGCTGATGATGTCACATATTACATCATTCATGACATGGTTAGTGACATCACTGATGACATCACTGATGACATCTCAAATGACATCACTGATGACATCTCAAATGACATCACTGATGACTTCTCAAATGACATCACTGATAAAATCACTGATAACATCTCATTTGACATGACTGATCACATCACTGATGATATCATTCATGTGATAATACCATGAACCTCTTCAGATTCTAATATAACCTTAGATACAATCAGTGTAAATAGACAGTCACAGACTGTCACTCATCCATGGAGTTACTCACACACCTAGTCAGTTATGCAAAAAATCAATCACACCTCCATTTTCTCAACTATACAGTTATACACACCTTACTTATTCAAACATATACTAACACATTTACTTTACTCTCTTATACAATCCCTGATACATGTTCACAATGATCCATACAGCCACTCACACATTCACTGGCTCTTATGCACAGTTATTTATATATGTCAACTCTCACATGTACTGTGTTTTACTTATGTACTTACTTTGACATGTAGCACTGAGATATCCATTCACTCACTAATACACTCATGCACAGTCAACCGCCCATACAGTTGTTTGCACATGCACTTTTGAACCCATACATATAGTGAATCAACTACTCACACATCTATGTACAGAGTCACACACCTCCCAGCCACCCATACACACACACTCAGTTTCCCATACAAATACTTGGACAACCAATGAATAACCCATACAGTTACTCATATAGCTACTGATCAACATATGTAGCAGTTTGTAGAACAACAGATATAATGATGCACAAATTAAAACAGTTTAGTCACTAACCCATGCACTCAGTGAGACACATTTAATCACTCACTCATACAGTCAGTCATGCACCTACTAAATCCTTCATCCAGACACTTATACATCCACTCATTCTTCAATATGTAAGACATATTTTAACTTTACAGAAACATACAGTCACTGGATGTTGTCATCAGTGATGTCATTTGAGATGTCATCAGTGATGTCATTTGAGATGTCATCAGTGATGTCATCAGTGATGTCACTAACCATGTCATGAATGATGTAATATGTGACATCATCAGCAGTGGATTGCGGGTGCGCAATATATAGTTAGTGGAACTAACTATATATGAAATTTCAATGGTTTTGTGTGAGTAAAATAAGGTTTTGAAAAGGCTAATCCCTAACTATATATGGTCTATAACCAATGGTTTTTTCAGTGAATTTTCAAGGTTTTGTAAATGCAAATTCCTAACTATATATGGCCTATAACCTATGGTTTTTTCAGTGAATATATATATATATATTCACTGAAAAAACCATAGGTTATAGACCATATATAGTTAGGAATTAGCATTTACAAAACCTTAATTTACTCGCACAAAACCATAGAAATTCGCATATATAGTTAGTTGCAATAACTATATATCGCGCACCCGCAATCCACTGCTGATGATGTCACATATTACATCATTCATGACATGGTCAGTGACATCACTGATGACATCACTGATGACATCACTGAATACATCACCGATGACATCACCGATGGCATCGCTGATGACATCTCATTTGACATTACTGATCACATCACTGATAATATCATTCATGTGATAATACGATGAACCTCTTCGGACTCTTAATATAACCTTAGATACAATCAGTGTAAACAGACACTCACAGATTGTCACTCATCCATGGAGGTACTCACACATCTAGTCAGTCATGTAAAGAATCAATCACTCCTCCATTTCCTCAACTATACAGTTATACACACCTTACTAATTCAAACATATTCTAACACATATTTACTCTCTTATACAATCTCTGATACAAGTTCACAATGATTCATAAAGCCACTCTCACATTCACTGGCTCTTATGCTCAGTTATTTATATATGTCAACTCTCACATGTACTCTGTTTTACATATGTACTTACTTTGACATGTAGCACTGAGATATCCATTCACTCACCAATACACTCATGCACACAGTCAACTGCCCATACAGCTGTTTCCACATGCACGTTTGAACCCATACATCTAGTGAATCAACTGCTCACACATCTATGCACAGAGTCATACACCTCCCAGCCACCCACACACATACTCAGTCTCCCATACAAATACTTGGGGAACCAATCAATAACCCATATAGTTACTCATATAGCTACTGATTAACACATGCAGCAGTTTACAGAACAACAGATATAATGATGCACTAATTAAGACAGTTTAGTCACTAACCCATGCACTCAGTGAAACACATTTAATCACTCTCTCATACAGTCAGTCATGCACCTACTAAATCCTTCATCCAGACACTTATACATCCACTCATTCTTCAATATGTAAGACATATTTTAACTTTACAGAAACATACAAACACTGGATGATGTCATCAGTGATGACATCAGTGATGCCACTGACCATGTCATGAATGATGTAATATGTGACATCATCAGCAGTGGATTGCGGGTGCACGATATATAGTTATTGCAACTAACTATATATGCAAATTTCTATGGTTTTGTGCGAGTAAATTAAGGTTTTGTAAATGCTAATTCCTAACTATATATGGTCTATAACCTATGTTTTTTTCAGTGAATTTCAATGGTTTTTTAATAGCAAATATCAAAAGCTGTAAAATGTCAAGTACGTGGTAGGTAAAAACATTTTCGTATTTATGCACGCTGATGTGCTTTGAACGCTGCCCCCCCTCCTCTTTTCTTTTAGGAGTATTCTCTC
Source organism: Lissotriton vulgaris (assembly GCF_964263255.1). Lineage (NCBI taxonomy): Eukaryota > Metazoa > Chordata > Amphibia > Caudata > Salamandridae > Lissotriton > Lissotriton vulgaris. The sequence goes on along the minus strand of NC_141685.1, from coordinate 435,581,310 downwards.
TTTGCAGATAGTGAAGGGTAGGTAACGTAAGCCTTTGCCCCCATTGTAACCCGTCGTGCCTGCTTCCCTCTACATTTGATTGATTGTTATCCAAGCATTTACTGTTTTAGAATTGGGTGCTCTCATGCTGACGCCAGCTTCAATCTAAAACTTCCAGAAACACTGTAGACTACCAATTCAATCAGTTCCGGTGGAGCCCTAACGTGACCCGGTAGAGAAGAACTTGCCCTCTCCTCTTTGACTGATTGTTCTTGTTGCCTGTCCCTTCTCTTGTCATTTAACATAACTTTTTGGACTGCTGAAAGGGGTTGTATTCCGACCGCTGGTTGGTGGAGACATTTTGGCTATATTCTGGACCTGCGTTGTCGCGTAATGCGTCATATGACGCGTCGCGTTAGCGCACCCGGAAGTGCTCCGGTGCGCAAGGCGCAGCTTCCCGGAAACGATCCAGAGCGCGGCGCGCAGCGCGTAACGTAAGCATAGCAGGTCATGTGACTTGTTAATAAAACTTTTCATTGGTTCATTTTACTTTTGTTATTCTAATGATGAAAAGCTTGGTTATATGACCTAAAAATAACGCTTTTCATTGCTTCGAACATTTTTTTTCCCCAAATGATGAAAGCCCCACCTTTTTTTTTCTCACTCTGACTTGTAAAGCAAAGGACCCAGATGCATTTACAGTTTATCACTTACAATGTTCCAGGCTAATGTATTTTCCCGGGAAATTTACAACTGTCCTGCAAGTAAAATATTCCTTTTTCGAGAAAAAGGGCGTTTCTTCGTCCCATGAGGGAGCCGTTGAGCAAAAGAGGCTCGGCCTGCTGTCTTAGTCGCTGATAGGCATGAATATCAGATTCTTATCGATCACTTTATGTTGCAGGAGTAGAAAACACAACAGCCCTTGACCATTTTTCTTTACTGCGTTCCTGCGTATTATACCTTTTAACAGTCATGTAATTGGACTGCTTTATTTCACTTGCCTTTTACTGATTCGAAAACAGTGGCTATTATTCAAAACTTTACCAATGTAGGTACTACTACCATGTTTTTTTTAAAAAACCTTTATTGTGAAAATGTCAGTATACAAATACGGGCCTATAACCACGTGGGCCGGCCACGGAGCAAACTGGAATCGTATATGATGAGGGCACATTTACACTGTAGAAGAACGTAACGGGCGACCCATTAGATTGCAAGAACTAAGGTGTCTACCATTTACGGAATCGGTGGACGTACATTTTATAATTAAAGTACAACAGGGCCAGTTACAATAAAATTATCTAGATATACATTTGCGGGCAAGTACCATGGGTGACGTTAATTCAAACTTTCAATAGTACAGTAATCAATAACACATCAGAACTTAATATCAATAGGGATGTCAAAATGTTCAATCAATTCTCGTCCCTGCTCGCCATGTGCTTCAAAACTGCATACGTATCTCGTGATATCAAGGTTGGGCAACCAGTACACAACAAGGAGTTACGAGTCCCATTTATATCGGCGCCATTTTGGGCGCGGCCGGGCAAGTCCAGGATATAGTCAAACATAACAAATGAGGCTGACGTCTCTGAAGCAGTTGACGCACAGCAGGACATAGCAAATAAACATGAAGTCTCTGAAGCTGTTAACTCACTGCAGGACAAAACAAGTGAACCTGAAACCTCTGGAATAATTGTCGCTCAGAAGAACAACACACAAAACTCTGTAGTGTCTGAGGAAAGTAAAACAGAGAAGGGCACTGTAGTTTCAGACACACTTAACACTAATGACTTAACAAAGATATCGTCTGTCTATGAAGCAGCTGTCATGTTCACAGAATTGACAAAGAAGTGTGCAGACACCAATGCTATTAAGAAACACAAGGAAATCCCTAACGCATCAGCATTCTCGGAAGAGGTTGACACAGATGACATCTTAAGGAACAAAGAAAGACAAATTAAGGATGAGGAAGTTGTCACTTTAGTTTTTTCATCAGCTAGCGACAGCAACAAACACATTGTAATGGAGATTAGAGAGGCTACGGATGGGTGAATAAATTATCAAAAGAAATGGCGGCTCCCCCCTTTAGCAGATTAGCTAAATCTTTGCGTAATTTGGGCATAAAAGTAATATTATTGGAAGTAGATGGTTATTGTTCTGGTTAATTTCCATTCAGAGTGTTCTACACAGCACCACTCTAGGTAAATACTACTTTATGTAAAACCTGGGACATAGCACTCATTGGAATGTTTGTAATCTTTCCTGTTAAGTTGCATCATAAGTTATTTTAACCATTCCATATAAAGTCATGCATAAAAATGAATACACAGACACAAATAACATGTGTATCCAAAAACAAAATACAGATTTCGGCCTTATTTATTGCCTCTAGTTTTCATAGGCAAATTTCTGTGGAAAACATGCACATTAAGGGTTGCCTTTCCTTAAACCTTTGTTTTTAAAAAAAAATTGGAAGAAACAAAAAGTCTTCCCTTCCATAAATAACCCAAGACTTTTATTTTGTTATGGCAAGGGAACGAAATAGAGAATAAACTATAGTTGGTCACCATGGGGTTTAAAGAAGGGATGGTTCTTCACCAGATTAGATATTTACCCAGACCCTCATTCTCCAATGTGATGAACTAGGCTAAAAGTCTTCTGGTGCCTGCACCCTGTCACAGAATATCACCCCAAAACATGGAAGCGCCCAAACACCAGATTGAGTTGAACCCCACAGTAAGCCTTATTTCTTCAGGGCCTCAGAATTTCTTTTGCTTTGCTCATGGAAATTGTGGGATATAGGAGAGATAAGGTGTCACCATTAAGAAAGGGTAGTATTTAAATGTGTATATCAATTATGTTTAACCTTTTAGACATATGATATGCTAGCTTGAACTTATGCTTTACATTTGAAGCCAAATTCAACAGCTTAAGTAAGTAGGTTTTCGTAGTTGTAACTTTAAAGGGTGATCTAGCAAGCTGTAAAGATTTTCTAAAACAGCGGAGCGTATTTAGTTTTTTAATGTACATGTTTATGAAATGATTACACCCCACTCCCCCCCCACCCCCCCCCCCCCCGGGCACCCCACGCAGTCTTTCGGCGCAGCATTGTAGGATGGCCACACCAGTGAAACTTGCTACACACCACCTCGGTGCCATCCGGATCTCAGCGCCTTCGAGCCACTGTACCGCAAGAGTGGGAGAAACTCAGCTGGACACGCCGTCTTTCGGCGCAGCATTGTAGGATGGCCACACCAGTGCGGCAACTTGCTGGACACCACCTCGGTGCCATCCGGACCTCGGCGCGTTGTGCTGCCTTCGACCTACTGTAGCAGCAAGTGCGGGCGCAACTCGGCTGGAAGGCGAGTGAAATGCTAAGGGGCGCCGCACTGCACATGAGGTGCCTCCACCTGGGGAGGCGGAAGACGGCCGTTTGCGCCGCCTCCCCCCGGGCACCCCACGCCGTCTTTCGGCGCAGCATTGTAGGATGGCCACACCATTGCAACTTGCTGGACACCACCTCGGTGCCATCCGGATCTCGGCGCGTTGTGCTGCCTTCGGCCTATTCGCACATCGGTCCGCTACTGACGCCGCCTCATGGGCCAACGGTTTTTGTATGCTTTTTATAACCCAAAGCCGCATAACAGGTCATGTGACTTGTTTATAAAACTTTTCATTGGTTCATTTTACTTTTGGTTTCCTAATGATGGAAGGCTTGATCATATGACCTAAAAATAACACTTTTCATTGGATTAAAACATTTTTTTTCCCAAACGATGAAAGACCCACCTTTTTTTTTCTCACTCGGCAATCAAAAAAGGTTCCGTTAGATGACAACAGAGAGGACAGGCAACAAGAACCATCCCTCAAAAAAGGGGAGGGCAAGTTCTTCCCTACCGGGTCACATTGGGGCTCCACCGGAACTCATCGAATTGATAGTCTACAGTGTTTCTGGATGTTTCAGACTAAAGCTGGCATCAGCATGAGAGCCCCACCATCTCATAGCTCCGTCGTGGCCATTCCGCAAGCAATCATGGCAGCCGCTCCCCACCGGAAGCCTGCTGGAGTCGGGGGCCCTTAAGACTTTTGTAGAATCTTCAAGGCTGAGGGGACGCTTTCGAGAATGGAGCCCAAGCCCTAGCAGACAAGCGTCTGAGTTCCAAGGTGTCCCAGGGCCATTTTAGTGGACCAGGCCCAAATCCGAAGAGCCGTCCGCCATTTTAAGAGTCCTGTGGCAGCCGCCTATCGCTGCACCGCAAGAGTGGGAGCAACTCAACTAAATCGTGAGCGAGACGCTGTAGCCGCAAGAGCGGGCGGTAAACAGCTGAATGGCGGAAGAGGCACAGTGTAGCAAAAGCGGGCGGAATGGCAACTGAAACGGTAAAGGGGCGCCCCACTACAGCAGACGAGCCTCCACCTTGGGAGGCCCATTCACGCCGCCTCCCCCCCCCCCCGGGGCGCCCCACGCCGTTTTTCAGGAGCAGCATTGTAGGATACCAAAACCAGTGCGGCAACTTACTGGACATCACCTGGGTGCCGTCCAGATCTCAGCGCGTTCTGCTGCCTTGGGACTATTCGCACAACCGACCGCTACTGACGAGGCACAGTGCAGCAAAAGCAGGCGGAAAACCGCTGAATGGCAAGTGAAACGCTAAAGGGGCGCCCCACTACAACAGACGAGCCTCCACCTGGGGAGGCCCGTTCACGCCGCCTCCCCCCCACTCCCCCCGGGGCACCCCACGCCGTTTTTCGGAGCAGCATTGTAGGATACCAAAACCAGTGCGGCACCCAGGGGCGCATGCGGTGCATACGTATCTCGTGATATCAAGGTTGGGCAACCAGTACACAACAAGGAGTTACGAGTCCCATTTATACCGGCGCCATTTTGGGCGCGGCCGGGCAGGTCCAGGATATAGTCAAACATAACAAATGAGGCTGACGTCTCTGAAGCAGTTGACGCACAGCAGGACATAGCAAATAAACATGAAGTCTCTGAAGCTGTTAACTCACTGCAGGACAAAACAAGTGAACCTGAAACCTCTGGAATAATTGTCACTCAAAAGAACAACACACAAAACTCTGTAGTGTCTGAGGAAAGTAAAACAGAAGGGCACTGTAGTTTCAGACACACTTAACACTAATGACTTAACAAAGATATCGTTTGTCTATGAAGCAGCTGTCATGTTCACAGAATTGACAAAGAAGTGTGCAGACACCAATGCTATTAAGAAACACAAGGAAATCCCTAACGCATCAGCATTCTCGGAAGAGGTTGACACAGATGACATCTTAAGGAACAAAGAAAGACAAATTAAGGATGAGGAAGTTGTCCCTTTAGTTTTTTCATCAGCTAGCGACAGCAATAAACACATTGTAATGGAGATTAGAGAGGCTACGGATGAGTGAATAAATTATCAAAAGAAATGGCGACTCCCCCCTTTAGCAGATTAGCTAAATCTTTGCGTAATTTGGGCATAAAAGTTATATTATTGGAAGTAGATGGTTATTGTTCTGGTTAATTTCCATTCAGAGTGTCCTACACAGCACCACTCTAGGTAAACACTACTTTATGTAAAACCTGGGACATAGCACTCATTGGAATGTTTGTGATCTTTCCTGTTAAGTTGCATCATAAGTTATTTTAACCATTCCATATAAAGTCATGCATAAAAATGAATACACAGACACAAATAACATGTGTATCCAAAAACAAAATACAGATTTCGGCCTTATTTATTGCCTCTAGTTTTCAAAGGCAAATTTCTGTGGAAAACATGCACATTAAGGGTTGCCTTTCCTTAAACCTTTTTTCTTAAAAAAAAATTGGAAGAAACAAAAAGTCTTCCCTTCCATAAATAACCCAAGACTTTTATTTTGTTATGGCAAGGGAACGAAATAGAGAATAAACTATAGTTGGTCACCATGGGGTTTAAAGAAGGGATGGTTCTTCACCTGGGTGCCGTCCAGAACTCAGCACGTTGTGCTGCCTTGGAACTATTCGCACAACAGACCGCTACTGACCATTGTTGCTTCTGTTTTAATACATTTTTTTTTAGGTGTTTACTGTTTTTGTTGCGATGTATATTTTTATAAGTTATTAAAGTGTTATAATCCTACTACTTTGTTGGAGTGCTATATATTTTTAATGTGACACATAATTGTGAAGACTTTGATGTACAAAATGGCATCCCTGGAATCTTCCGCTTCAGGCTCGGTCCCACACACCCTTACAGTGAGAATCCCCTCCCCAATCACAATACAGGATCGTTATCAGATAGTAGGAACGCGTGTGGTGTGACGTATCTCATGGGGTGGGGGCCTTGATCTACTGTAACTCCTTTGAAGAGGGTTGATTCTTTACAGTTGGGGCCATAAACTACATCCGCAGGGCTGGGTGAGGCATCTAAAATGGCTGCCGTGCACGACAAAAGTGTGGCATTGGAAAAAAAGCAAGATGGCGCAGACAAAGTTTATCAATACGGATTAATTTATAACAATTATTTTTAACAATATATTTACTCGCAGTGTCAAAATGGCGGTCAACACTTCCTGATTTCCTTCGAATCGAACGTTAACAGACGTCACGCAGCAAAAAAAAAAAACGCTCACGCGCAGCCGCTGGAAGACAAGTATCAACATATATGAGCATCCTCAGCCACCCTCAGAAAACATAGGGGGTCAGGATACGTCTCCCGTACCCCCTTATACCTATTTCTCACATTGTTTTTCCTCCATCTTGTAATGTAATTAAAACGAAACACAAAATGGTGAATTCCCGTTTCGCGTCCCGATTTGCTACCCGGTTCGTGTTTTTTATTTGCCCCACGGGACCCTTTAATAACCCCAACATCATTCCTAGGGGATCAAGAAGGGTCTACCTTGCCCCCTTTCATTAAATTCCCCCTTCATTTTTCTCCTCTTCTTGTCTCTCGATCCTACCGAGAGACAAGATGGCGGCCGCACCGGACTGCTTAGAATGTTGACAGATGCCGGAGAGCCAATCAGCTTCGCTTCGCAAAGCTCCGTTACGCGAAAGTTCGCAAACCGGAGCGCTACCCGGGATGCTGTCACAGATATATCTGTTTTTTAAAATGTTAATTTCTCAAAATCCACTGGAGCACATATATTGAGACCCAGCAAAGGCACATCGGGCTAACAGTCCCTACAATTTTGCCAAGTTTCGTGCAAATCCATTCAGCCGTTCGAGCTAAAAGTGAGGCCAAACGCCCTATGGAAGAATGAATGGGAAAAACGCGTTTTGGGACCCCCCTTTTTTCTCGGCCCCCCCTTGACGAAGGGGCTGCTCAGAAACAAAATGTGCCATTTTCCTGAAAATTTCAGCCGATTCCGTCCACAAACGCCAAAGTTATTAGACATAGAATTTTCAAAAGTTCCATAGAGAAAAAATCCTAACTATATATACCTACTGGCGACTGCCAGTAGGTTATATATATATATATATATATATATATATATATATATATATATATATATATATATATATATATATTACCTACTGGCGCTGGCGGTCGCCAGTAGGTAGTTATAGTTAGGATTTTTTTCAATGTTAAATCTCAAAATTCTATTTGGAATAACTTTGGCACCGGTTGACGAATCTGCCTGAAAATTTCCTGAAAATGGCCTCGTCGAGCTCCGGTCCTTCCTTGAAAGTTTGGGGGGGATACGTCAAGCGGTAGCCGAGATAAAAGGGGGGTCCCAAAACGCGTTTTCCCCATGTTAATTTCCATAGGGCGGTCGATTTCACTTTTAACCCGAACGGCTGAATGGATTTCCACCAAATTTGGCAAAATTGTAGGGATTGGTAGCCTGATGTGCCTTTGCTATGTCTCAAGATATGTGCTGCAGTGGATTTTGAGTAATTTAGGTTACAAAAAATATATATATCTATAGCTGCGCACCGGTGCGCGCACCAGGGAGCGCTCCGGGCGCGTGACGCGAGGTGCGCATGGAAAGCTGATTGGCTCTCGGGTGTCTGTAAACATTCGAAACAGTCCAGAGCGGCCGCCATCTTGTGTCTCGGTAAAATCGAGACATAAGAGGTGGCTAAAACAAAGGGGGAACTGACCATAAGGCGTCAGGGATAGACCCCTTTGACCCCCTAGGTTTGATGTGGGGGCTATAAAAGGGCCCCGCGGGGCATTTAAAATATTTTTTTTTTTTCGTTTTGCGCGGGGGAAGCGCCCGGTGCGCGCACCAGGTAGCGCACCGGAGAGCGTAAAATGAGGGAAAAAGATGACAGAGTTTTTAAAAAATGAAGTTTTTATTTAGAAATTGGAGGTAGTTCTGAAAAGAACTTTTTTTTTCTTCTTTTTGTTGTTTTATATTTTTTTGTGTTTTTTGAACTTTTTGAACTTTTTTTGGCTTTTCTAAACAGTTTTATATTTTTTTTGTATTTTTTTAGGGGGAGAAACAAAAAAAGGGAATTGAAACTGGCTCAACTGCAGCAAAAAAACAAAAAACCCAAAAAAGTACTTCTTTTTGGGGCACTTGTGATTATCACCTGCAAGGACGATGAGCTTAACGCTTTTTTCGCCATAGGCGATAAGCTTGCCACATGCAGAACAAGTGATTTTAAAATCAGCAAATCTCGGCTGAATGCAAGGCATCACCTCGGATGTTTCTGGTTCTGATGAGGTGGGTTGCTTTCTTTGGGAGGGGGTCCTTGATGACTGGGGGAGGTTACTGGCCAGTTCCCTGAACTCTGCACGAGAGTAGTTGTTTGGGTGCTTTCTGGTCATGTGCCGAATCATGGTATAGTTACCAAAAGAATATTTTTTGTTTGGGTTGCCCCGTGAAAGTTCATCATTGCAGATGAGGCAAGTCACCTTGGGCGCATTCACCTTTTTTTGCCCCTCTGGGATTGAAAAAAACTGCCAGACAATGTGTGGTTTGGGTTTGTAAGGTGTATTTTCTTCTGGCAGCCATCTTCTTCTCCCCTCCTCCTCTTCCTCTTCCTCCTCCTCCTGTTCTTGACCACCAATATAATTTGGAGCTGGTCCTCTTGGTGGTTGTGGTGGTGGTGGTGGGGCAGATGCACCAGCTGATGCTACTACTGAAGCCATTATTTGGAGCAAAAAAGTAGAGAGAGCAACAAACAGGTCTTCCTCAGTCAAAGGACAAAGTCAGAATAAGGAAAAAAGGTGGGGTCTTTCATCATTTGGAAAAAAAAACTGTCCTGAACCAATGAGAAGTGTTATTTTCAGGTCACCAGACCAGGGGCTTCATCATTATGAAACTAAAACTGTTATGAACCAATGAAAAGTGTTATTTTCTGCTCACATGACCCGACGCGCTTACGCTACGCGCCCGGGGGCGCGCAGCGTAAGCGCGTCGGAGGTTTACGTTGTGCGATCGTATTCGCTCGAGTACTTCCGGGTGCGCTTACGCCGTGCGTATCACGCGGTCGCGGTTACGCGATACGTCACGATCATGTTTTCGTTTGCGATATTGGCGCTCACGGGACGCTCCCCGGAGCGCGCCAGGGGGCGCTTTTAAGAAATACGCTTTTCGGGGCGCACTCCGGGGCGCGCTCTGGGAGCGCTCCCCCCAAAAATTAAAAAAAAAAAATGGGATAATTGTAGGGACAGGTAGCCCTATTCTGAAGTGGTTTGTAAAAAAATTAACTTTATAAAAATATGTATTGTGCTACATTGGGCTTAATATATGTTAGAGCCAAAATGTAGCCCAAATGTAGCCCAAAGTAGCCCAATGTAGCCCAAAGATGGCCACCAGAGACCAAAAATTGTAAATGTAGCCCAAATTTCAACTAGATGTAGCCCAACTGTAGCCCAATGACAGAATGTACCAGAGTGTTAAAAAGAACAACTAGAGTGCTAACAGTCTTATTTATAAAGTGAAACTTATAGTTAGGAATTAGCATTAACAAAACCTATGAAATTCACTGAAAAAACCATAGGTTTCACACCAGTTATAGTTAGGAATTAGCATTTAAAAAACCTATGAAATTCACTGAAAAAACCATAGGTTTCACACCGGTTATAGTTAGGAATTAGCATTTAAAAAACCTATTAAATTCACTGAAAAAACCATAGGTTTCACACCAGTTATAGTTAGCTGGAAATTTTACTGATATAAAACCATTGAAATTCCCACGTTATAGTTAGTCGGACTCACTATAACTTGCGCGTGCAATGCACTGCTGATGACATCACATATTACATCACTCATGACATGGTGAGTGACATCACTCATGACATCACTGATGACACCATCCAGTGAATATGTGTCTTTCTGAAAAATAAATATTAGTGAGTTATGTTTAAATATTTAAATACATATATTAGTGTTTCACTTTGTGTATAAGTGGCTACATGTGTTGATAAGTAGCTACATGCGTATGTATATGGGTTATTTGATATTTTTATTAGTATCAGTTTGAGTGTCTATATGGTTTGGTGGGGGTATTACTTAGCACATAGATGCATGAGTGACTGACTCTTTGTTTGTATGTGTTTTGAAGACAGCATATGTACAGGACTGTATGGGTGGATGAGTGTCTATATGTGTTTGTTAGTGAGTGAATGACTGTCTCACTAGTGTCTTTATCAGTAACTACATATGTTTTAATCTAGTATATATGAATATTGATGTATATAAGTGAGTATATGTGAGAGTAAGAGATTGTAAGAGTTCCTGTTTAAATAAGTATGTGTTTCTATAAGTGATTGTTTAAGAGAATAAATATGTGTAATTTTCAATAGAAGTAAGGTGGAAGTGTGTGTATAACTCTATATTCAAATAAATGGTTGTTCAATAGTTTATTTGCACGTGTGAATATGTGTGTGAGTAACTTCTGGATGAATGTCGGTGTGTAACAGGATGTATAGGTGTATCTCTTCATATGATGAGTGAGTATATGTATGAGTGACTATATAGAACTGTTGGTGAATGAGTGGATGTGTATATAGATAGTGGAAGTACAGAATTGCTTGTTGTAACTGATATAGGTATGTCCATTTTTTTAAAATTTCAGTTTCTATTTTTGAATATGTGTCTCAAGGGTTACTTTACACTGAGAGGAGGTCTGTCACTGTGTCACAAGGATGGTGTCATCAGTGATGTCATGAGTGATGTCACTCACCATGTCATGAGTGATGTAATATGTGATGTCATCAGCAGTGCATTGCACGCGCAAGTTATAGTGAGTCCGACTAACTATAACGTGGGAATTTCATTGGTTTTATATCAGTAAAATTTCCAGCTAACTATAACTGGTGTGAAACCTATGGTTTTTTCAGTGAATTTAATAGGTTTTTTAAATGCTAATTCCTAACTATAACCAGTGTGAAACCTATGGTTTTTTCAGTGAATTTCATAGGTTTTTTAAATGCTAATTCCTAACTATAACTGGTGTGAAACCTATGGTTTTTTCAGTGAATATATATATATATATATATATATATATATATATATATATATATATATATATATATATATATATATATTTATATATATATATATTTATATATATATCTATATCTGGATTTTGATGATTCCCAACCTTTACAGAACTAGTTATTGGCCACGTACAAAAGGCACTATAGGAAAAACGTTATCCAAACGCCAGAAAGATGACCTACCATACAGTCAGTTACTCTGCATATGGAGAAAGTGGAGGAGTGACTGTTTCAGTGAGATGTATGTACATCCCAAGTAAGAAACTCCTAGCAAGTGGTTACTCCAGGATATTGGTTAAAAGAGCCTGGTCCTGCCCAAGAGAACATTTACTGATAACAGAACAGAGGACCTGATTTAGAGTTTGGCGGACAGAGTAGTCCATCACAAACATGAGAAAGTGCCTTGTCCAACAAACCCTTGGTCAACCCTCTCAATTAGGAGTCGGCAGACCCATCTGCCCTCTTTCGAGCAGACAGTCTAATGTTCTTTTTTCTGTCATTAAGTGCCCGATATGGGGACCATTAACATTTTGCTTTTCATAAACAATCCCCTGCTTTGTGAGTCTGTAGCAGATACAATTGCCCTCACTTATGATTGTAATAGAGACTCCCATTTCCATTTATTATATGGTTGTTTTGCCTCAAAATGCCTGTCCTAAAGATAACCAATAGACAATAAATGGTTAACACGCCCTTGACATTACCAGCAGTTAAACCAGCTAATTATAGTCTATATTATGCTTAGTGGACGTTTATAGTGAAGTGTGTAAAACCATGTTTTCTTGCTGTACTGGTCTCTTGCTTTCTTTGAGCATGCACTTATTTTCCCATATTTTAACCCATGAGCACTGAACATCTTTTGCACAGAACGTCATAAAGCAAATAAGACATACCTATACATATAAAATATGCTTGGCTAGTTAACACGTGTGCAGTTGATTGTTTTTCTAAGTCCTCACATGTACAATATATATATATATATATATATATGCTAGCTGTAATGCAATGTTTCTACCACAGGGTTGATTAATTCTAATGGGCATTCCTGGAAGGAACAGAGGAGATTTGCTTTATCAGCCTTAAGGAACTTTGGAATGGGTAAAAAGAGCCTGGAACAACGAATCAATGAGGAGATCAGATATCTAAGTGAAGTAATAGAAGAACAGAAAGGTGAGTATACACATGAACGGAACACTTGGGTTACTAAACCGTATAATCTTAAGTTGCATTACTTAGTTTTCCAACTTTTCATTCCACTTTAATTGCTATTTGCCATGCGCATCTACCAGGAATCCTCTCCATTAATATTACAGAGCTTGGCCAGAGGATTAACGTTCCAGTTACTTGTGAGAAGGCAATTGGGTGTGGTAAAATTGCACCCAGAAAGTTTACATTGCGGATTTTACTCTGCGATGCAAACACAACAAGGTCATTACAACGACTGCTTTGACACAATGCACTACCTTTACAATGCAAGTCGTTACAATGACTTGCGCTTGATGGCGCTCTAGGATAAGGAATAGTATGATTTACTATTCCAACACTTTCCCTAGTGTTGCACACACTGGAGTTGGAATAGTAAATCATACTATTCCTAAGTCCAGCGTGCCATCTAGCGCAAGTCGTTGTACCGACTTGCGTTGTAAAGGTAGTGCACTGTGACAACTCAGTCGTTGTAACAACCGCATTGTGTTTGCAACGCAGAGTAAAACCCGCAATGTAAAGAGCTCTATTCGGATCGTGAGTAAATGGAAATACCAGGTTTTTCTTCACAAAATTTCCTCACACATGCACAGAAATACCACGTAGACAGAAAATGACATAAAATAATAGGAAATATGTCATTCCTGATGTCAAATGTATTCAGTTATGCAAGAAATAGGCCTTTTTAATTGCCTCATCGACCCTTTTGAGAAGTACACAGGGTTTTTTATTGAAGGGGTTTGGAGCCCATTTCAAGAAATAACCACAGGATTTGTCAGGTTAACCCACAAATATCAATGAATGAACCTGCGTTTAACCTTCTGATAGCTTGGCACAATGTTTAAAATGTTTTTGCAACACTATCAGTAGTAAAGTAGAAACACAACGCAAGAACAATCCCAAACCAGTCTAGAAACATAGAGAATATTTTAATAAATAAAATGAAACCCAAACAACAAAAATGCAATAACTAGAACTGGAAGTATGAATTGTAAAACTTTGAATTAAAAATAGCACCAGAAAAGCCCTAAGTGCCAGGTGCGGTTTTCTGGTTGTGCTAGACAGGTTCAAGTCAAAAGTTAAGGGTGATCATGATGGAGCGTGGGTCGGATACAGAGACCAGGTTTGCCCCGGGTGAAAGTTTAAAACATTGTGGGAGAAAAGCCCTTGTCGACAGGGTTGTCGGTGGGCCAGGCGGGAGGCTGGATCCGAAGAGGGGTTCATCACGGTGGACAGCTGCAGAACAGGATCTCTGTGGGGCATCAGCGCAGGGTTTTCTATATGGCGGGAAAGGTTCACGCAGGCGAAGTCTGCAGTTTGGGCCTAGGAAAGTGCTGCTGACAGTGGGTTGTTAGTCGATATTGGTCGCTGTAAAATCCTCTATGTTCATACTTAAAAACTTCTGTGCAGGTATTTATTCAGGAAAACCGAATCCCTTTCTAGTTTTCATTTTAAAAGTATGTATTTTGAATGATGCAACAATGTATGCACAAAACAGATGCCTCCTATGATCTTTCAAGCACAATTTCAGTACTGTATGCTGGCATAATCCCCTTGAGAAAGATTTTCCAGCTTGGGTCCCAAGACCGTAAACTCTATTTTGTATTTTTTGTGTTTTCTATCTGGCAAAGACATGTCCACCAGTTCAAAAGTAGAACATAATCCATAGTATCAGGATGTAAACAGGATCAGGGATAACATGACTTACAGTAACCTTCCAGTCTCGCACATAAGACTTCGCAACGTCCCTCTAGTTCATAAAATCCCGTCCAATGAGTCTAGAGTTTTTTATAATACATTTTTTTATTGAGTTGCATTTGTTATTCAAACAGAAAAGATACAAGGAAAGCCAAAAGAAAAAAACAGGTAATAAACCTTGTCCACCCATCACCGTACAACATGACAATCATTATGGTAATAATCGACAATCAAACCAGAGAGTCAAAGCACCTATTAATTCAGTCTACAAATCACTTTCTATTTCAGAGTTCTCTACGCATACATTTCTTCGTCCACTGTGGCATTCACAGGCCCAATTGAATACATTACAGGGACTCAATGCAGGGACCATGTTTTCCAAATGTGGTAATATTTTTGTGAACACACTCTGGCAGTATATATAGGTTTTACCATGCTCATGCAGTGGTCATGTCCCCTCCTCCATATCTCCACTGAGGTAGAGTCTGCCTTCTCTCTGGTGAGCAGTGTCTCTTTTTGCCACCAGGCTACCCAACCACAATAAACCCATCTTTTATCTGTTTGTGTCTAGATTTGTGTTTATATGTAAAATGGTATTACAAGAAAAAACGCATTTCAAAGGATGAGGAAAACTAGGGCTGCAATTTTGGATTTAGCAGCAATTCATCTTTTAAAAGATGTATGGAGATCTTTATATCCTGATACAGGTGGATACACTTTTTATTCTGCGGCTCATAAGGTGTGCTCACGCATTGATATGATATGGACATCAGGCTTGATTCTTGATAAATGTAAATGTTCAATGGACATATATCCAAGGGTGACATCTGATCATAATCCGATCTCTATAACATTTACACTTATAACGGAGGGAAATACTACTCGCTCCTTCTCTTTTCCACGCTACTTATTCTCTGACACCATGTTTATAAATCAGCTTAGGGAGCATATAAAGGAATTCATTGACATCAACAGACAATCAAGCTTACCATGGATAGTCTGGGATGCATGTAAAGCTAGTGTACGGGGGTTTACCCAACAATACATATGGCGACAAAATAAGAACTTCGAACTATTAATCAGCAAAGGTTAAATGAAATAAGGGATACCGAAATTCAGATATCTGAGGCCATACGTAACAATGCTTCAAACTTAGAAGATCTGAACCTCAAATTAATCGAGCTTAAAGCAGCAATTAAAAACCTTTTGAGGGATAAAAGTATTAATAAACTTAGAAAGTATCATATGGAACAATATGAAAATGGAGATAAAAGTGGGAAATTGCTGGCTTACAAAGTTGCGGAAGATCGCTCCATTAATATGGTTAAAGAAATTAAAGGGGACAATAATCAATTAGTTTGTGATCCAAAATCAATCCTACAACAGTTTGCTTCTTTCTATCAAACTCTTTATACACCGGAAGAAGCTATTTTAGATGATTGTATTAAGAATTATATTGATGTTAATAAAGTTAAGAACTTAGATTTAGACCAATCGGCTCAATTAGAGGCCGAGATCACGCCTTTAGAAGTGAGGGGTGCAATTAAATCTCTGGCAATGGGTAAAGCGGTCGGGGAGGATCTTATCCCCTTGGAAATGTACAAATATTGCACTGAAGAACTATTACCACTATTTGTCGATGTGATCAGTGCTATTGGTAATGGGCAACAAGCACCCAGATCTTGGAATTTGACCCAAATTATTTTCTTTTTGAAAAAAGGTAAAGCACCACAAGAGAGGGGATCTTATAGGCCTATCTCCCTTATT
The DNA here is from genome assembly GCF_964263255.1 of Lissotriton vulgaris. Lineage (NCBI taxonomy): Eukaryota > Metazoa > Chordata > Amphibia > Caudata > Salamandridae > Lissotriton > Lissotriton vulgaris. The sequence continues at coordinate 435,565,222 of NC_141685.1, read as the reverse complement.
AACAGTGATGCCAAAATTTTCGCTAAAATATTGGCTACTAGATTAGCTCCATATATGTTCCAACTTGTCTCTCCCCAACAACATGGATTCATCCCTAAACGTGACACCACAGCACACATTAACATGGCTATATCAGCCTTTGATGCGGCACGGATTAAACACACCCCACTCGGTATGATTTTATTAGATGCTGAAAAAGCATTTGACCGGGTGGGGTGGGGTTTTTTGTGGGCCGCACTACAAACATTTGGGATTAAAGGAAAACATTTATTATGGATCCAATCTCTATATGATAATCCTATGGGTAAGGTTTCATATATGGGAAAATGCTCCTCTTTGTTTCCCATTAAAAGAGGGACAAGGCAAGGGTGTCCTCTATCACCATTACTTTTTGCTCTTGCAATAGAGCCCTTTTTAATTGCTCTACAACATCAAACTTTAATTTGCCCTCTTTTTAATGGATTAGAGAAACTAGATATCACTGTATATGCTGACGACATAGCTGTTTTTACCCCAGACGTCGCTAAGACAATGAAAGTGTTGGACAGGCCACATGAAGGGCCACTCTCCCCCGGCCCGACCAGGCCCGAGCCCGGTCACGCAGGTGCCACACACCACCATTACACGTCCTCCGTCCCCTCAGGGACCCCTACCCTCGAACATGTCGACCTCGTGGGCCTGATCCACTGCCGGCCTGCGCGCCCATCCTGGGCGCCATCTTGGACACTCCACCACGAGGCCGCCTGGCCCCCGATCGACCTCAACCCTGGGCCTGGCCAGGCCTCAGACATCCCGGCACCACCATCCACCCAGGAGGTGAGCGGGCTACTTGGCAAGTCAATGGGGGAAAGAGGTGTCGATGGCTCTCCCCCGCCAAGTGCCGCTCGCCCATCGCCTCCCCGGGCGCTGGCTCCACCCCCCTGCTGGGTGTCTGGACTCCCCCATCCCGGACCTCCCGACCTCCAAGTGCGAGGGTCCGGACATCAAAGAACACCAGCCCTATAACTGAGGCAGCTCCAGAGCAGGAAGGCAGTTGTATCTTGGAGTCGAGAGACGCAGAGAAGAACTCATCCTTGACAGACTACTGGCGCTGCCATAGCTCTGTCTCGTGCACCATCGTCTTGCCTGCTGGCGCTGCCGCAACCTTCGTAACCTTCATATCCTTCATCGTCGTCGGGACCTGCTGGCGTGGCCGCGGACCGTTTGTAACCATCATCTTCACCGGGACCTGCTGGCTCCGCCGCGGACCGTCGTTTCCTTCGTCCATCTCGGGACCTGCTGGCTCCGCCGCGGCCCGATCATCTAGAACGCCGAGCTCGAGGATTGAGAGCTATTTCCATCTTTTTGGTAACAAGACTGTCCCGCTACCCTTTTCCCAAACCAGAGACCAGAATCGAGGGGACCCCTGAGTCCAGACCTCCTTGTACCATTCCATCGTAAACTAAAGAATTGCCTATAAAGTCTCGTTGAACTTTAACCTTGTGTGGTGTCCGTCTGTGGGGGGAGAGTTACTTGTCTGTACGATCGCTGGAGACGGCTCTCCCCGGAGACCTCTCCCCGTATCCTCGGCCGACCCTCCCGGTCCGTCCAACAGAAAGGTATATTAAAAGAAGCTGGCACTTATGGCTCAGTTTCTGGCTACAAACTTAATACCACCAAAACCCAAGTTGTCATGAACTATCAAGCTACTACCCATGTCCCTGGAATTAGCAATATAGCCACCTACTTAGGTGTCAAAATTTGTGCGGATATTGATTCCATAATAGGATTGAATTATGAGCCCTTATTAAAAGAAACTGCTATGCAACTTAAGAAATGGCATAAACTTCCTATCAATATTATTGGTCGAATAAATTTAATAAAAATGAAAATCTTGCCTAAATTCCTGTATCTGTTTCGCACAATCCCCCTGCGGGTCAATAATTCCTTCTTTTCCAGGTTAGAAGGTATAATTGGCAGCTTTGTATGGGGGTACAAAAAGGCCCGGCGTGCTTTATCACTACTTAAACTTCCCTTTAGTCAAGGAGGATTGTTATTTCCGGACTTTAAATTTTACTATTGGTCAGCATTTATGACTCGGATCCGCAGCTTGGCTGTTCTGGATAAGTGCACATATTTTCACAAGTTTTTACTAGGACTAGATGTCAATATGTTTGTGTATAGGATGAACGACCCCAACTATTTTAAAAGGGTAAAATTCAAGACCATAAAGGATACTGTGAGCATTTGGCGATCTATTATGGCTAAATGCAATACCTATCTTTTTCATAGTCAAACACCTGTTTGGGGCAACCCTGGCTTTCCTATTATTTTTCATGATGCAGCTTGTCAAATGTTTTTAAACTCTGGTATTAGACTTCTGGGGGATTTATATGACAATCTTGGTTTTATGGCTTTTGATAAAATGAAACTATGCTTCAATCTACCAGAAATAGCTAGGTTTAAGTACTATCAGATCAGAGATTACCTGGTGAAAAAAATAGAACTTACTATAATCTCAGAATCTGAGATATGGGATTGCATTTATAGGGATGATGATAAATCTATCATAAGTTTGGGCTATAAACTCTTTTCTGATCTTAAGACCAGTGATGCTACTATTTTAACAGAGAAATGGAATAGGAAACTGGCCATAAATATTCCTACAGATTTGATTGTTAAAACATTTAAAAGTCTAAATACAACAGTGCTATCTTCCAGCTTAAAACTGCAGATGTTTAAAACAATATGTCAATTATATTACACGCCTGACAGGATACTTAAATGGTCAACGAATAATACTTACTCAGAGAAAACGAAATGCCCTAAATGTGATTTGAGGGGGGCTGATATTGTTCACATGTTGTTTACTTGCCCTCACCTCAAGGAATATTGGGAAGGAATAACTAAGGTTATTACTGAGAGGCTGGAGCAACCTTTTTTACTCTCAAATACAGATGTTTGTGTAGGCATCAGTGGGGGGGAAAGGTTTAAAGATCTGCTTAATGTTCTAATTACTTGTGGTAGGTTAATTGTTGCCAGAGCTTGGATTGAAAAGAACCCACCAACAGCTCTAGAATGGTGGAGGTTAGTAAAGGAAATTTATAGTATGGAAGCCGCTATTGCAGATTCAAGAGGAGCGCAGGCCAGGCGAAAAATTGACAGAATATGGGGCCTATTCATGTCTTAGTAGGTGTGTCCCAAAACATAAGTTTTTCGATCCTTAATTGCATGTTTTGCACTGTACAAGTAATGCTATTTTTATATTTATCTAAAGGTAATTATGGAACATTGTCATCTTTTAATTTTTGCTCCTGTTTTCTTATGTGAAAAAATGAATTGTTTTTTGCTTATGTGATCCTTTGATGCAAATAAAAAACATTTAAAATAAAAAAAATATATGTAAAATGGTGAGTTTGGGTTCTGCTTGTAAGTTCCAGCCCAACAAGGACAGGACTTCCTCCAGATTGGGGCTGATTACACTCCATCCCATATCTGTGCAGTAGGCTCCAACATGAGGTACATCAGGGAGTCCACTGCACCAATCTTTCATAGTTTGTGCTGTGTAAGGTATATTCTATTCAAGTAGTTAAGTTGGATTAGTTGGTACTTCAACACAATGCCCGATTCCTGCGAGAACACCCAAGCTTTCCTCCAGTTCTTATCAGAAAGAAGGCCCAAATCCTGTTCACAATCCTGACACAGTGTGTGAAAAGAGTTGGCAGGGTTGATTACTAGAGACCGAAACACTTGAGTAATCCTATGGACTCTAATTCTTCTGACAGTAGTTTCATTTGGAGGAGCCTAAACACAGGGCGATCTTCCACTCCTGAGATGTAGGAGTTAATTGCATGTCGTAATCGCAAGAAGCAGAAGAATTAGCTTCTGAGAAAATTATAATGTTCTTGAAAGGACTTTAACACAGTTTCCGGCATAAACCTGTACTGGTCCAGCTGGATTAAGGAAAATAATACCTTTGAAAGTCAGTTTGCAAGGGCCTTCTTAGCTATATAGTCTTTGACATTTAAGAGGGAGAGTGGGTGGTAGAACGAGCAGAGGTTTGGGTGTAATCCTGTTTGTGAATAATCACTATCTCATCCAAACACAAGACCAGTGGTAATTGGCCTATCTCTAATGATTATTCATCAAGTCACCAAGTGAATCTAAGACTTTGGGGGTGTAGATCTTACAGAACTCTGCTGGAAGTCCATTAGGGCTTGGCTTTTTTCCTGACTGCTACTGGCGCTAAGCCTCCAACAGCTCTGCAATACTAAGATCACCTTCCAAGAGTCCTTTCTCTGCTTCTGTCAATCTCTGTAGCAGGAGGATGAGCAGAAAATTGTTTACATGTCACAGGCAGCCTTTTATTTTGTGAATATAATTTAGCATAATAATATGCGAATCATCGACACTACTCTGTGTCCCCCTTGATTATTGAGCAAAACACACAAGATGATGGACGGAATGTTGCACAATGGCAAAACATTCAGCCTGAGTCACAGATCCGGTTTTAATCCATCGTTATTTTGCTCACCAAGCAACCCCAGTTCAGACATGGCCATATCAGTCTTGACCCTGTGCCTCATGGGAACAGTCCAGCCTGAACTGCCAAGCCATGTCTTCCCTGGACCGGAATCAAGCATCTTAGGACCGGTTTCTGGCTATCAGACGTCTTCAGCCAGGATAGCTTGACTCCAGTGGCTTAGTGAGCACGGGACCCACGTCTGGGCATCCCCTTCCCACATAGGGTGAACAGCAAAACACACAAGATGATGGACGGAATGTTGCACAATGGCAAGACATTCAGCCCCAGTCACAGACCTGGGTTTAATCCATCGTTATTTTGCTCATCAAGCCACCCCAGATCAGATTATTGAGCTATCATCTTTGGTAAGATATGTAATTTATTCATAGTTATACATTTTGACACAAGCGATGGAGAGTTTTACTGGGCATCGCGAGCCAAGTTCTTTGTGCGTTATCCGCCAATACCTAGCTCCACAGTAGAGTGATCCGATTAGTGAATGCCAAAATCAGCACTTCTGCAACCCTGTGTATCTCTGAATCCGGTAAGAAAAATGTAGTCTAGATAGCAAAATGTTTTATGGGCTCCCACATAAAATGGAAAACCATGTTCTTGTGGCTGAATAGTACACCATACATCCAATAAGCCTAGTGTAACCATGATTTTTTAAATTAAAGTATATTTCATAGAGATCGTCCCTCTACCCCATCTGTAACAAGACCTGTCAACTTCCCATTGCCAATCACCCCCAAAACCACTGGACCCTTCGGTTAATAATCTAACAATCGGTTCACAATCTCCAAGAAGACAGATGTTAGTGGCTGTGGTGTGTATATGTTAATTAAGGACAGTGATTCTCATTTAAAAGGCCCATAGCCGCTATATATCTGTCTAAAATATCATAGCAAACCTGCGTGGCATTGAAGCACACAAGAAGGGTAGCAACACCAACCACTGACACCAGGTTTGTGTGAAAAGGTCACTTTAATGAAACAGGTGCACTTTATAAACAACAACCTGGGCCTTTGCCTTACAAAGCTACGTACCTCCCTATACAAAGTTGTTCACCTTTGGTAAGCTACGCCCATCTCTAAATGTCCCCCCCCAATAAAAACTTCATTCGGTCACTGTGTACTTGCTCCAGAGCTGATCAACTGCATCTGATACCTTAAAACTCCCCTCCTTCTTTTCTACAACTATTAACCTCTAAGTAACTAAACTTCCTACATGACCTTTTAACTTCCTGGCTCTTCCAGGCGTGAACTTGACTACCTGTTTGTTGCCTTTCAGCCTGAATTGCCGCTGTCAACAACAATAAGCTTCGTAAACCATGGCAACGTCTCACCAATGACTTCTGCACGTGCTTCAAAGCGGCAATCATACATAGTTAACCCCCCCTTGCACACCTTTTCCAAAGTTTGCCAAATAAGGGCTGGGAAGTGTAAGAAGAAACGCCCCTCCCAAACCCCTAACTAAAAGAGACAGTTGGGTGGGCCAAAACAGAACCTAACAGATACCAGCCACATTGTCACCTAGACAAAATGGTAGATGGTCACCTCAAAATGCCCGGCTCTATACCCCTTCGCCTACATACCTAGCCTAAAAAACGACCAAGAACCTGGGCAGTCGACCAATTGCTCCACTTCCCCAAAAAACAAGGGGCAGTCCTCCCTATGGTGGGCTGCCCCCCAAATCCCTATTAGACCACCGGTTTAGCACAAATATTCCAGAAACTCCTGAGAAGATATGTGCATGAAATGTATTGTGAATGTCCATGTATAATGTTGTGCACGAATCACTTGGAAACGTCTGTTTTTTCTTGTACTTTACTGCAATTCAGACCACAAGGAGAAGAGGTCTTACCAGCTAGGCAGGAGACGTTCACCCCCTTTGTACTCCATCAGAACAAAATCACAAGTAGACATCTTATGATATAATTCCATCGGATATCACCCAGTTCCAAATAAATTAACAAATCACAACAAATAACAATATACCTTTCTTTATTATTGACATTGTGAAGAGTTACCTATTTTTTGACCACCATATTTTTGTATTTCATGTAGGTCAGCCGTTTGACCCTCACTTTCATATCAACAGCAGTGTTTCAAATGTTATCTGTGCCATCAGTTTCGGTGATCGATTTGACTATCAGGACCCAGAGTTCCAGAGTTTACTTCGTTTATTAGATGAGGTTTTAAAGCTGGAAATTAGTGTTTCATCCCAGGTAAGATGCTGTCATATTAGCTTGTGTATGTATTCTTTTTAACACCTTTTTATTGTGCATCATCCTGATGAATAGAGTTTGCATGTGTTTTTTAGGAAACATGGCTAATATACTGTAGAAGTTATTTACCTGAAGGGTAGATTTAAACAAATTCTTTACATGGGAAGCTATGAATTGAGCAGAAGAAGTGCTAAAGCAGTATATATTATGATCCAGGGATTCCAAACAGCCTGATGATTCCTCACAATTGTGAATTATCATTACTACTGAAGAGGCAGCAGCGGTAAAAGGTCATACTTGACGCCAAATTTGGTGAGCAGTTTAGATTTTAGTGGCTGAGTTCTCATTTCAGATTTGGCACTTGACCAAAACAAATCAAGTGATTCTTTAAAAATTGTGAAATCTGCCTCAGTTTGTACAGCACTGATTGAACAGTGCACACTACCAGATTCATATTCCGATGACATCCTGGTTTATATATTGCAGTATCTAACAACAACAGGAGAGAAAGGGATTGAGATCACTCTTAGTCCCCTAATGAATACTGTTCAACAACAAGAGTGACTTATGGCGCAAAGGAAAAGTGAAAATTGCAACTAAAAAGTGTGTGTGTGTGGGGTGGGGTGAATATGTGATGGGAAAAAATCTCCAGTTTTTTAAAAGAACCTCAGTCACCAATCTAGTTGGTGACGTGCTTCATCATTGGGTTCCCACCAGGGAGACCGAATGTCTCCCCGGTGTGCTACAAAGCCTGAATTACAGCGGAGCTGATTTTATGGTGTGCTCTTGAAACGGAGTGAGTGAAGTATTTAAAAGATGGCAAACTGCTCCCAAAAGTAACATTAATGAAAGAACAGAATGCGATTGTTAAAATCAAGTGTAGTGGATATGTGTTGGTTATAAAATTGAACCAACTGTATCCTCCATTAATTGTGAAAAAAGGTCGACATGTTTCTGCTAGAGATTGCTTAAATAAGCATAGCTTTCAGCAGGATCAAGAAAATAACCCCCCCAACGCTATACGCACGCTAAGGCGCACCCTGACCTGGGGGGTGTGTGTGTATTGTGTTTGGTAAAAACTCATGATTTTTACCCCTAGGTGCTCCTGGAATTTCCTAAGGCCCTAAATGTGAGGATTGAGATAACTTTACCCCATGGGATCTGTGGCGGGAGTTATACTCGCCGTACACAATTTTAGTCTACGGTGAAACCCTCCTGTGACCTACTGCTTGTCCGTCCGCGGCCCGAACAAATGTTGATGTGTACATGGAGTAGAAGTTAAGTCATCGGACAGTTGGTGGGAGAATGAAGCTCTGACAGGACCTACCTGTTGTTGGGAAGGAGTAACTGGTCCTAAGAGAGTTGTGGTATGTCCAGACCTACCAATAGATTGTTTGGTGGGCATGAACTGGAAAATTTAGCCTGGGTTGAAGTAGAGCTCAGGACTCATGCAGAAATAATTTCTGACAATGTCTTTGCTATCAGCAGGGCTCAGGTCAAACAGCTCAGTTTTGAAGGAGCACTGGATTCTGGAAAAAGGGAGAAGGTGCTTCCTAAGAGAAGGGGCATGAAGGATAAGGAATTGCCCTCCTCTCAAACTCCCTGTGAGATCAACCTCCTGAGATGATCTCAGTCCCTGTGAAGGAACTGTCCCAGAGGAACTTGGGCCTGACCAGGCAGAGTTCTTGGGGAAAGGGGGCCCTTCCAGGGTGGACTTGAGTGTGGAGCAGCAGACCTGCCCTTGTCTTTAACCCCTCAGACAACAGGCTGCTGCTGAGGAAGCGGGGAATATCAGTGGGTCCCATAGGATCTATTGCGAAGGACTCCTGTAATCTGAAGGTAGATTCCCCAAACCAGGTGCCACCAGGTGGTTAATAACAGCCCCAGAATTTCAAAGGGTTTCTTCTATCCCTAGCACATGATATTCCGTTTGCAGAACACTTAGGGCAAAGTAAGACTTGGGACAGGCTTGTCCCTTTTTTCCACAGGCACCATATGTTTGAAGACACCAAGTAGCTTTGTCACTCTTGTGTCAATTGCCAAGCCACTGGTAAGTCAGGTTGCACTATTAAGGCCCCCTTAATTCCACTTCCAAGGGTTGGGGTTCCCTTTGAGAGGTTAGGGTTTGGCATTGTTGGTCCCTTGAATCCTCCAACTGCATCTGGGCACAGTTATATTAGCGTTGGTGGACCATGTAATAGGTACCCAGAAGCCGTTCCCCTTAGAACCACTACAGCGCTTGCAGAGGTCAGGGCCCTCCTGGAAACCTTTTCTAGGTTGGGCTTCCCTAAGGAGGTCTTAACTGACAGAGGTACCAACATCATGTCAAGTTACATCACTGCAATGTGGAGTGAACTACAAGTTTAATACACTCTACCATCCACATTGCAATGGTCTTGCTGAAAGGTTTAACAAGACCCTCAAGGGTATGATCATGGGACGCCCAGAAAAACTCAAGTGAAAATGGGATGTCTTACTACCCTGCCTTCTCTTTGCCTACACAGAGGTTCCTCAGAAGGGGGAGGGCTATAGCCCATATGAACTTCTATTTGGACATCCAGTTAGGGGTTCATTGTGTATAGTTAAGGAGGGCTGGGAGCAACCTTTCAAACCCCCCAAACAGGATATTGTGGACTGGCCTTGGCCTGTGTTCACGTATGGCTGAGTACATGAAAAAGGCCAACAAAACCTGGAGGCCAGCTAAGAACTTCGAAAAGCTTGTAATGACCAAAAGGCTGTGTTGACTGTTAACCAGCCAGGCCAGAAAGTGTGGGGTTTGGAGCCTGTGGCCTCAGCAGCTCTCCAGGAAAAGTGGAGTGGCTCCTACACCATCCTTGAACAAAAAGGTGGGGTTACCTACTTGGTGGACCTAGGTACTCCAAGAAGTCCCCACAAGGTACTTCATGTGAACCACCTGAAACGTTTTGTGGACAGGGCTGACATGAGCTTGCTCATGGCAACTGATGAGCAACAGAAGGAAGAGTGACCCTCTCCCTGATCTTCTCTTTGAGAACCCTAATGGTGGGTCAGTAGATGGAGTAATTTTGGCAGGCAGCCTCACTGACCAGCAGCAAGCTGATTGTAGGCAAGTCTTCAATCTGTACAGACACATGTTTTTCCTGACACCCAGTCAGACCATATGGTGTACTCATGAAGCAGACACAGGTGACAGCATGCCTGTCAAGACTAAAATATACAGACAGACTGCCATGTCAGGGATTGCATCAGGACCAAAATATGCTGGAATTGGAGGTCTTTGAGCCTTCAGATAGCCCATGGGCTATTCCATCATTCCTTGTTCCAAAACCTCACACTAAGGGTGGAAAAAGAGAGAAGAGGTTTTGTTTGGACTACAGAGGCCTCAGGGGCTGATGAGCTCATAGATACTTGGGCATCAGCCACGTTTCTGAGCACATTTGCTGGCTACTGGCAAATCAGACTAGTTGAGGATGCCAAGCCAAACACAGCATCTTCTCAACCCTTAGTGGGCATTATCAATTTATTGTATCTGAAAATGAACCTGCCGCATTTCAGAGGTTGGTGAACAAAGTCCTAACAGGTTTGGAAGCCTATTGTGCAGCATATCTAGACGATATTGCTGTCTTTAGATCCACCTGGTAGGATCACCTGGTCCAACTCAGGAATGTTCTGGAGGCCCTGCAAAAGAGAGGCCTCACTATCAAGGCTACCAAGTGCCAGATAGGGCAGAGCAAGGTTGTGTACTTGGGCCATCTAGTAGGTTGAGGTCAGGTTCAACCATTGGAGAGCAAAATCCAGACCATTGTGGACTGGATTGCTCCCACTACCCAGACTCAGGTCAGAGCTTTCTTAGGCCTGACTGGGTACTACAGAAGATATATGAATGGATATGGGTCTATTGTGACTCCCCTGAATGATCTTACATCCCAAAAAATGCCAAAGAAAGTTCAGTGGACAGTAATCTGTCAAAAGGCATTTGATGACCTGAAGCAGGCCATGTGCACTGCTCCCATTCTGAAAAGTCCTGACTACTCTAAACAGATGCATCTGAGATAGGAGTAGGGGCTCTGTTATCACAACTTAATTCAGAGGGCCAGGACCAGCCAGTAACTTACATAAGCAGAGGTTGACCTCTCGGGCGAAATATTGGTCTGCTATGGAGAGGGAGGCCTTTTGCTGCAGTCTGGGCCCTGAAGAAGTTGAGGCCATACCTTATTGGGCAACACTTCATTGTTCAGACAGACCATAAGCCCCTCCTGTGGTTTAAACAGATGAAGGGTGAAAACCCCAAAATTTTGAGGTGGGTAAAATCCTTACAGGGGATGAACTATTAAATGGAACATAGACCCAGGAGTAACCATGCCAACGCAGATGGACTCTCCAGATATTTCCACGTAGAAAATGAAGACTCAACTGGGCAAGGTTAGTCTCATCTCCTTACGTTGGGGAGGGGGGTGTTGTGTAGGAAAGTAGGATCTGCTTTCATGGTTACCCCCACTTTTTGCTGGTGTTCTACTGTTTTTTCTACTAGTCTGACTGGGATCCTGCTAATCAGGACCCCAATCACTGTGCTTCCCCCCTAAATTGGCTTTGGTGAGTACCTTGGTAGATTCCTAATTGGCTGCTGGGGTATCCTAGTAATTACCCCATGTGCTTTAGCATGTTATGTTATGCCACCCATACTCTGACTACAGACCTGCCATTGCAGCCTGTGTGAGTTGGTGCATGCACCTCTCAGGTTCTGTATATCTTACAGCACTGCACTTGAAACATTTAAGCCACCCCTCTAGCAGGCCTTTCATTCCCAAAGGCAGGGTGCTCAGTTCCGTGTGTGAAGGTGGCCCTGTATGAGCTGACCACCCCTACAGACCCAGGGGTCCATTCTCCCGGCTTTGTCAGTGAATCAGCTATTACGATATAGAGAGGCCATGCATCATTATGCTATGACCATCTCTAAACTGGCTGGAACGAACCCGGGCGTGTTTGGTATCAAACATGTTGGAATCACACCCCACTGCTGTATCCGGTGTTGGAGGTAAGATCCCATTCACTGTAGGGCTCCTCCAGGAAGTCCTCCATGCTCCCAGGACCAATCGTATAAAGTGTGACAGCAACCTCGGGCTGCTGCAGACCACAGACCCTGCCCTCCTCCTGCTGGGCCAAGCTCAAACGGGAGAGGGTAGCACAATAGGTTTCATGTCATAGGAGGTGAGACCACCTCCCAGACAGGATTTAGTGCATTAGGCTGGGTTAGGAACGCTTGCCAGCGCTACATAGTCTTCTGGAAGGGAACATTTGGTGCCCTCTTTGCATGCTCCAGTTCAAACCAGCTCAGGAACCCATTGGCCCTCGCTCTGGCATGAAACTGGGCAATGGGCAGGGGAGTATCCTCCCCACTATCCAGCCTCTCCTCTGGGAGGGACTCCTGAGTCATCCCAACCTTCACCTTAGGGTACTTAAGGGCTTACCTGTGAGTAGATCCCTAGATTTGTCATGGGATTTGATTCAAATCTAACTCCGCGTCCTCTTCAAACCGCCAGGACATCCTGACCGAGTCATGCTGACCAAGTCGGACTGAACGCATCGAACTTCGCTACAGGAACCGAGACTTTAACCAGGAAGGCTGTATTTGCATCAGATCTCTTCATTGTGCAAGTCACTGCACCATCAGTGTCTGTGTTCCATACATGTTCCATCCTGGGCCTGTGGATATCCTAAGACATCCGAAGGAATCTCCCTTGGATTGGAGGAGTCACTCCCCTGCATCTGCAGGCACCACAACACAGCTGACCGAATCGCTGATCCGGGGCTCCTCCGGACTCCCAACAGGTTCAGTACCATATGAGATGGTTCTGCAATGTATTTGAGGCCCACACTGTTTTCAGACCAAGTCTGAGGCCAGGATCCCTCATTGACACTGCCAGAACCGAGTCTCTGTTAATCGCGTCGGCTAGCTTTTCCTAAGGTTGAGCGACTCTCATCTCCAGTGATCTCCAGACCCTGTTGATGGTCTGCTTTTGATTACAGTAGGCTCCCCTGCTTGCTCGGGCCCACTATGCCTTACTTGAATGTGGTGAGTCTCTCAGACCTTGCTGATCCCGACACAGTACCTTTCCATCTACTTCCCTGTATTGCCATTGCCAAGGCCTGTAGGTTTTCTCACCGGACACCGACCCCTTGGATATCCACATCAAACATGGGACAGCTCATACACCGTTCCTGGTAGTCCTCAGCATCATCTGGTCCACATAGCTGAAGAGACAAGGGCACCGTCAACTCTTCTATAACAGGTGAAATTAGTGGGCATTCGAGTCCATGCCCCTGGTCACCTCTGAGGGACCTAGACTCTGTCTGCTCTGCTTACAGGTACTCGCTTCCCGAATCTAATCTTGGATTCCAACGGACTCTTCCAGCTTCCTCATCAGCAGCATCTACTCAAAGTCCTTCATTGTGGTCAATGGCAGTTCCCGACGTCACTTTGTACCTATGCACCCAGCTTCCTTGGTGCAGGTAACCTGGTCTCCTGGGTATTCATGGGTGGGGTGACTCTTGAAGCGTCCATGTTCCACAGGGGTCATCAAGCCCATTGGGAAGGGTCACTTTTTCTTAAGAACTATAACCGCGACTTCCCCCCATTGACTTACCTTAAGCACACGTTTGTGCATTCATTCAGTACACGGCCTCCGTGGGGTATCAGGGTTCTTACATGGGGTGGTTCCTTGGTCCCTATGCATTTCTATGTCTTCTGTGGCAAATCCCGACTTCGGTCGATAGTCGCATTCCACTATCTTTGTATATGGTTTGGTTTCCCCTGGGAGCCCACTGTATTTTCGTGCTACTTACTGTCATAGTGTCAAAGCATTGTGTGTACTGTAATTTTATTTATGGGCATGAGATAATGCATTGAGTTAATGAGTGTCTGTAATAAATAACTATTTTTTTATAACTACACTGCGTGGTTCTTTTTCACTTAAGCTGCACTATAAGATTAGGTACTGGTGAAACAAGCTGCTTTACACTCCTCCTAGACTAAGCCTGAAGGCTGCTCTCCACAGCTACCACTTAGAGAGCTTTCCAAGGTTGTCAAAACCACTAAAACACCATAAGGGATGTCTGGATTGGTGCAGAGTTGGGTTTGTGTTTTGAATATATATAATAGTTTACTGTGGCTCTGTATAGAGAAGTCCAAGTTTGTGAAGCTTGGAGCTTTACATGTTTTCTTCCTATGTGGCCTCCGGAATAATCCTACTGTAACACAGGGCAGTGACCATGCTGCCAGCGGTCATGTCTTAAAGGTTTTGATGAGGCCCATATACAGTGCTTAATTTTAGCCGGTGGATGCAGTTTGGGTGCACTTGAACTTATTTTTCCTCAGCAGACTTTGATGGAAAGAAAAAGAAAAAACAAAAGGGGAAAAGAAGGAGGAAGAGAAAGGCGGACAACTGACAAAGGTAGAAAACAGGGTAGAAAAGGAACCTGCAAGAGTGAGATACAGAGACAGGGAGTGTCTGGTGGTGGGTAAGATGCATGAAGTCAAATTAAAACTACAATGTTTATTCATCAATCTGACCTTCTATTGTACTGGCATTTGACTTCTGAACAATACATTGGGATCCTGCGCTTATTTTTATACAAATTAATCATGCTTCCTATCAGGGCTGGACTGGCAGTAGCAGGCATTGGGCATTTTCCCAGGAGGAAGGAAGGGTGGAGGTCAGTTTTGCGGCAGTGGGGCCGTATTTTTGTTACTGTAGGCTGGTTTAGCAGCATGCTGCTATCTCGCCCCCAGTACCAAAAGAAACAGTGCTTCACACTTGCATGCCACCCCACCCCCGGGGCTGGTCCTATCAAAATTTCCAGGGCTACTTTGGCTACCCAGTTCAGCCCAACTGCCTATATACCTTTCCTGAATCTGGGATCATTCGTCATGCATGTGCCTTCTGTTGTAGGTGAGTAGAAGCAGATACTGAGCTTGTGATCCTCTCCTGCACATTCAGATTTGGGGCTTTAAGTATGCCTTGTCAAATGCTATCTCTATGCTTGGCCTCCTATCAGCTCCATGCAGGGAGGTCAGGGAATCATTATAGGTTTGGTTTTGGGTGAGAGGAAGGGAGTCTGCCTCTACCCCATATATGTTACTGCATTAGGCTCCATCATGGGAGCTACTTGAATTCCACTTTCTCTTAAATTCCAGTGTCTGAACAATCCAACCCCTGCCTGTTTATCTGAAAATATTATGCATGGACTTAAGTCTGCAGGCTTGGGACTCTGAGTGGTTTAAGTGTCTTGAAGAATGAAAGCAGTGCTTAATATGAGCGGGTGGTTGCAAGTGGGGCCCAACTGCACCCATTTTTTAGGCCTGCAAGCTATTTATAATCATCAGACTTTGATCCAGAAGGAAAAGGATAAAACCAGAAAAGAAGGATGAAAAGGGGAATGAAAGATGAGAAACTGTGGCAGGGGGAGAAAGCAGCTATGAAAGGGAACATGCAAGAAAAGGATATAGGGACAGGAGAGTACTTTGATGGCTGACCGGGCATTAGGTGAAACACAGATTCAGGAGCCTTGGTATTCAGCAACCCTGACATTCAGCAGCAGCACCAATGGGCTTATTAAAAAAGATTTGGCCCCAGCACTTTTTCTTTTACAAATTAAGCACTGACTGGAGGTTTTCTGACTTGCCTCTTCCGCTGTGGAACAAGCTTCATCTAGAAATGTGCCCTTTGTTTACTTAGCCACTTTAGATAGCATTGATCAGTCTATTTATTCTGCCTGTTCTGCAGTGAGTTCTTTGTATGTTCTTTCAAGCTAATAGGCAATTTATTTTGCTTCATGCACAATGTAAAAACAATGAAACAAATATTCATTTCAAGCAAAATTCAAAATGACAAGGATCTGTAGGTGTGCATAGACTATCTTCGCAGGTACTTGGGTTCAGCAATGGAGTGAGAATGACAAATTAACGCCTACCTCTAAACAAGGGGAAGGATCACAGATTCTTTTTGAGCTAATAGGAAAACTTTGGAAAATCATTGCTCTGTCTTATAAACTGAAAACTGTTATCTGATAACTGAAAATGGCCATGCAATGGCTGTCTGGAGGTGGTTCAAGGGTGAAGCCACTACCAATAACATTTTTGTTATATCTGTTTTTACCCTCCACCCTGACAATTTCTGCTACTTACCATATAGCGGACCTCATTGCCTGAAGTGGGGGTGGGGGGTTTGGAGGCAATTTACTGCCCTGACACCTTTAAGGCTGACACCGCCTGCTATCTGTCGTGGTGGGACAAGTAAACCTCCGCTCTTTTTCACACGTGCACAGAATGGCAGGAAATGCGGGAGGTGAATGGAGAACCATAAAGATTATTGGTAGGAAAAGGGCAAGATGAGTCTTACCCTTCCAGCCCAGAGATGGTGGAGCACTCCTCTTGCTCCTTTTGTGTTATTAGGTCCATCTAGTGTGATATATGGTCCTTCCTGGCAGAAGGACTTCCATTAGTCAGTTCCCTACCTCTCTGCTGGCCTGGCCAATCTTTTATTTAATCAGTTGTAAGCACCGCCTCCTGGTCTGGTGGGTATGTGTAATACTTCTTCCATTTGTCCTTCAGATACAGGGCTGAATGCCTTAATACAGTGTTAACTTTCCAGAGAGATCCTAACTTTGTACAATGTAATGTTGATTGAGATGTTGAGGTGGACCTAGAATTATGATGAGTACTATATCTAGATGATCACCGTGGCTTATTATTAGCATGACTAGTGCGTGCATCATTATTAATATAGAAAATATTTAGAATAGTTTAAGAAGTTATACATATAATGTATCAATACATGTTGCATACATTTCATACATCTGAATACAAAAGTTTCACTTTTATTGTGCATATTTTTGTACAGCTCTACAATTCTTTCCCACAAATAATGAAGTTCCTTCCTGGATCTCATCAAAAAGTTTTTGAACACTGGAACATCATTAAAATGTTCGTCAAAAAGATTATTCAGAAGCACAGAGAGGACTGGAATCCTTCTGAGCCAAGAGACTTCATTGACTGTTACATCGCAGAAATTGAAAAGGTAAGGTGCAGGGATATTATTATTATGATTATTACTTGTTAATCACAACAAATCACCATGAAACGGTCTCTATGAGCTGCTGCATATCTTCAGGTGTGGTCTACAGATTAAAATATTCTGAGTAGTGAACTAATAGCACGGTTAAAACATCCATGTTTTAAGAGCGTTTTTAAACTGTCTGTGGTAGGTGATAACACGAAAATGTATTGGGAGCTGGTTCTAATATTGAGGGGCTAGGTACCTGAGTGATCTGCCCCCATTTCTGATGGTACGATGCGGCGAGGATGTAACAGACATTTCCCGCAGGACCTAAGACACCTGGTAGGGGCATACCAATTGAGTTTTTCTGTAAATACAGAGGTCCATTTACATAAAGGGATTCGTGGACGAACCAAAGAAGTTGAAACCGTGGTGACTTTATTATGGGCAACCAGTGAAGGGTTCTTAGAATGGGTTATAAAGGGTGGAAGACGACAATCTAAACGTGCTGCTGTATTGTATTGGATATGTTTGATGTTGCGTTCCTGACTGTGTAAGAGGTTTCTGCTATGTGACTCTCTATACTATACTTGTTTTATATGTGAGGGATAACTGCAGTGCACTGCCCTTTTTTAGGTCGAGCCTATGGACGTGAAGCACCGCCCTTGTTTTCTGTAGGCTCCTGTTAGTGCCCTTCAGGAAAGGGCTGCTTTTGTTTGGTGGATATGTTTAGTTGGTCCCACCCTTTAGTATTTTCGACCCTCCCAGGCAACTGGCCCTGTTACTGTGTTCCTCTTTTTTTAAATGTAAGGTCCTTTGTGCACTCCTTTCTTGCTGTTGGTCTCAGCTGTGCAGAAGGATGGGACCCGCTTCAGGGACGCCCTTCTTTGTTTCCGATGGGTGAAAATTGCGCACATTTTTAGATCTAGCATAGGCAGCGCATACGCTGCCTCTACGAGGCATCAAGTAATCTGTATGTGTTGGGTGAAACTCCACCTATTGCTGGTAGTTTCTCCTGCTGCTTGCCAATCACTAACTGTCATTTATTTTGTTAGCAGGCTTATCGTTGGCATGCGCTCCGATGTGGCACTTCCGTTTTGCAGGAAGCAGCACCGACCAACTACAGTTTCCTTCCGCTGCTCGGCGTTATGCATTCATGTAGGGACTACTTCCTTGTTCGCCGTTCACCACTGCTTGTTTGTTTCAGCTTTCCTTTGGTGCCAGGTTGGCAGCGATGTTTTATTTTGCTCCGCTTTCCCCAAATGTCGGCTCATCTGCAGCGGCATCTCCTTAATAAACTGCTTCTTCCCTCTGTCACTTTCTCCCAAGTCTCTCTCCAGCTCAAAGCGTCTTCCCCGTCGGGGATGGCTTCCCTCTCTCTGCTCAGTGTCTGGAGTGTCCTCCCACCTTCCCGCCACCTGCTCTAGTAGTAGCACAGGCCGGCTCCACAGCCCGGCGTTCACAGGGATCCCCTCTCCGGTGCCAAGATCTCCCATCTCCGCTTCCCTCGGCCTGGAAACGTAGCTTTTCTTTCTTGTTCTCTCTTCCCCCGTTGATGGGAAGCAGCCCTGCCGCCAGCAGCAATCACATGTTCCTCCCGTACCCTCCTCCCAGCTCAGCCTTCAGCAAGAGAAAGCCTGACCTAGCCTCCTTCCCATGCCTGCCCCTCCAGCACTGAGCCAGGGAGAGCGGGCACTGCATCTCCCCATGCTCGGGGAACCACCGTAGGGACGGGGAGGGGGAGCTGGAATTCCTTAAGCAGCAGGGAGTCCGTCGCATCCAGTGTCCTGCTCGTCTTTGCTGCCAGAGTAACTGAGCATAGAGTCCTCCAGTCTGCATTAAAAAAAATGTAGATAGCAGTCAACATAGTTTATCGTTTTACGGTGTTTTGGGGAGAACAGTTTTTTTCTATTTGTTATACCGTGGTACGCCACGCTTTATTTCTTTAATATGGCGCCGCTTCTTGCGTTTGTTTTACGCAACATGCGCCACACACTGGATACAGCAGGGCGCGAGCTGCCATTCATTAAGAGCAGGGAGCCCGCCAGGTCCAATGTCTTGCTGCTGGATGGGGCGCCTGCCAGCGTCCAGTGTCGTGCTCGTTTTCACTGCCAGGTTAACTGAGCATGTAGTCCTCCAGTCTGCTTTTCATAAAATGTAGGTAGGAGAAAACATAATTTATTGTTTTACAGTGTTCTGGGGAAAACTATTTTTTTCTATTTGCATTACCGCCATACGCTACGCTTTATTCTATTATTATGGCGGCCAATCCTTGCTTTTGTTTTAAACACAGCCAATGCCACACCGTCGCACTGCCATTTTATTGAGAGCAGGGAGCCCGCCAGCGTCCTGCAGCTGCTATTCATTAGAGTAGCAAGGAGCCGACCAACGTCCTGCTGCTGCCATTCATGAAAAGCAGTGAGCCTGACAGCTTATAGTGTTCTGCCACGGTGACTCTATATGAAATGCAGACTGGAGGACTGCATACAATCTAGGTAGCAGAAATCGTAGTTTTTCATTTTACGTACTCATTCAGAGCATTTGCCGTATAGGAGAAGATCTTTAACAGAGCGAGCTTTCCTTCTTGGCAAATAACTGTAAACCTTGGGGATAAACATCCAATAAAGTGTACCAGGGCACCGATTTAATACAAGGCAAGCTTTACAACCCATTCCATATGTTTGAGAGTGTATATTTTAATCTTTAAGTTAAATCTCCTTTCCTTTCATTTCCAAACATGTTCATCCCTAGCTAACAGTTTTAATGGCTTATACACATTTCACTCCAAAAGATTTCACGTGGCATTACTTATTACCTCCAGACTTCTATTTTTAAATGTCACCACTGCGCATAAATTATGTGACTATTTTGTGTGACTTCAATGTTAAGGTGTCATAACTGCAAGCCGTTATTCATGACTTCCGAGATGGGGGGTTTGAGGGACAGCCGAGCATAGCAAGGTCTGCCCCCCGGCACACCAGTCCGGCCATTTCTTTTGCAGGAGGAGATGCAGCGCGGGGTTCCTGACTTGGCAGGGCTAGGAACGGCCCACCGGCGCCAAGGCGAATGGAGGGCGGAGCCTCCTGCGGCGAGTCCGGTACCGACGGGGGATCCTGTCGTGGCCGGCACACGAAGGCCAGAGGCGGATTTGCCGACCCCCAGACCCACAGGGCCCCAGCAGCCTGGGTAGCATCGCCCGAGGAGGAGCGACACTCGCGTTGATTTTAATCTTTCTGGCAGGGTGCAGCCGGCGCCGCCAACAGGGAGGGGCTATGTGGCTAGTACTGTACAGATAGTTGAGGATGATGACAGTTTGGAGGAAGGAGAGCTGAGGGATGGCTAGGGCGGAGGGGGGCCGAATAATGGTGTTACTAGTGTGTTTCAGATGTCACTGGGCCAGCGGCAGAGGACGACCCGGACATCGCGCTGGGAACCGAGAACAGCGTCTCTGGATCGGCGCAGTGGAGAGCAGCGGGTGGACTCCTTGGTGTCAGGTACGCAAACACAGCGGCCGCTGCGCGCTTGGTTTCAGTGGGGGTGGGGGAGAGGGGGGAGGGGGGAGGGGGGAGGGGGGAGGGGGGGAGGAGGGAATGGCTGCGTAAGGGGGCAAAGGAGCCGGGGGATGTGAAAAAGGCGTGGGGTTGGACGGAGCTAAGGTGATTGGGGCTGCCGGGGCCGCGGGCGGGGCTGGAACGGCAGAGATGGGCGCGACTGGGGAGGATGTGGTGAAGCCTGAAAGTAAAGAGCTAAAGATCAAGCGGCTGCCGTACATGGGAGTGACAAAGCCGTTGGGCGCCCATATGATGTTGGGGACAAAGGAGCACATTTGGAAGTGGGAGTACGTGGAGATTCTAAAACTCCTTCACCGAGAAGTGCGGCGAAGGAGGGTTCTAAGGAAGAGGAGTATGAAGTCCAGAAGAAGCCGAAGGTGCTCTTACGATTGAAAATTGGACGGCGGCCTTTTTAATATTCGCTAGCGTATATTGCGAAAAGTTCCCAGAGCGGTCAGTGTCCTTGTTTAAATACATGGACGTTATCAGGAAGGCCCTAATCACAGGAGGTGGTTATGCATGAGCTCAGTACAATGAGGAGTTTAGGGCACGAATGGCTTTGGACCTGGAGGGGAAATGGGGAGAGCTGGACACCGATTTATGGCAGCATACGATGGGGCTGGCGGGGTCGGGCAAGACCATCTTTACGGCAAGTGGGCTGCCTATAATTTACCAGCTCTTTCAGGGCCGCCCCACCTGAGGAGGGGTGGGGCAGGTGCCAAGAACCAGTCCGGCGCTTCGGGAGCATGTTGGGACTTCAACAAGGGGGCGTGCACACGGGAACGTTGTTGTTTCCGCCACGAGTGTTCCGTCTGCGGGAAATATGGTCATCCCCTGTTCAAGTGCTGGGGAGCGTTTGGTCAACAGATGGGGGGACCACAGGATCCAGCAGGAGGTGCACAGCCGGGGGCACAACAGCCAGCAGGGGCAGGTAGAGGTGATAAGGGGCCTGGGCCAAAGAGCTCATACTCTGTTAGGTTGGACCGTTTGGTTGCGGCTCTTCAGGATGATCCGGATGTGGGGGCCGCCGCGCGGTTGCGGTTGGGATTTCAGGAGGGGTTTCATCTGGGTTACGAGGGGCCGAGGTTGCGGAGGTCGGCAGATAATTTGAAGTCCGCCAAGGAGCACCCGGAGGTGGTGCGGAGCAAGCTGGAAAAGGAGGTGTGTGAGGGCCGCATGGCGGGACCCTTTGCTGACTGGTCATTGGCGGATTTAATTGTGTCTCCCATTGGGGTCGTGCCAAAAAAGGAGAAGGGGCAGTTACGCCTCATTCAGCATTTGTCATGGCCCAAAGGTGGCTCGGTTAATGACTACATTGATGAGCGGGAGACCACGTGTCTTATTCTTCTGTTGATGCGGCCATGTCCTTGGTGGTGACGGCAGGCGCTACGGCACGGATGGCAAAGTGCGACATCAAGTCGGCTTTCCGGCTGCTTCCAGTCCATCCAGACGATTCGGGCCTACTGGGGATTCAGTTTTACGGCCTCTGGTATGTGGACAAAGCTTTGCCGATGGGCTGCTCGATGTTAGTGCTTCAGTATGTTCTTACAATGGTTGTTCACAGAACAGACGGGTCACCAAGGTGTAACACACTACCTGGATTACTTCTTTTTGGTTGGCACCCCAGGCTCCATGGACTGCCAGGAGGCACTAGACAGGTTTCAGGAGCTCATGGGGGAGTTGGGTGCCATTGGCACCGGAGAAGACAGTGGGGACGTGCACGGCGCTGTCGTTCTTGGGGATTGAGCTGGACTCAGTGGCAATGGAGGCCCGTTTACCAGCAGAGAGAAAGCAGCATATGGTGGAGCTGCTGGAGGTGATGTTGGCACGACCCAAGGTTACGGTGTTGGAAATCCAGGTGCTATTGGGCGACCTCAATTTTGCTTGCAGAGTGGTGCGGTGGGGAGGACTTTTTGTAGGAGGTTGGGCAGGGCCTTGGCGGGGCGGAAGCCGCCGCATCATCACATACGGCTGCCCGTGGGGTGTGGGAAGACTTGCGGATGTGGCAGTTCTTCTTGCAGAATTTCAACGGGATCCCCATGCAGAGGGGTGAAGACCATTTTTTCGGATGCGGCGGGGAGCGACAGTTTTGGACTGTACTGGCAGGGGAAATGGTGCGCGGAGAAGTGGCCCCCAGAATGGGCGTGGGGGGCAGTAGCATTGCGTTTCTCAAACTCTTCCCTTTGGTGGTGGTGGTCTCGCTTTGGGGGGAACTGCTGGCCCTCAGATGCGTGACTTTTCATGTGGACAACATGGCGGTGGTGGAGGTGGTCAGTCGGCAGTTGGCCAGGGATGCACAGGTGCTGAAGCTGCTGCGAGTGTTTGTGCTGGGCTGCTTGCGCTATGATATTGCTTTTCGCGCAGTGCATGTGCCTGTGGTTGACAATGACATAGCGGATGCTTTGTCTCGTTCGCAGTGGGGGAGATTCCCTGGGTTAGCCAAGGACGCGGATCAGGACCCGACCGGCATCCCGCCGCAGCTGTGGTACATAGGCAACACAGGATGTTGCAGCTGGTGTTAGGTTCCTTGCGGTTTCGCCAAGGTGACGTACATGACAGCATGGGAGGATTTCTTAGCGACCGGTGTGAGATGGCGGGCCTTGGGGAGGGAGAGACAAGAGGACGTGATGCAGTTTATCCACGGTGGGAAACTGGCAGGGATTGCTTTTATGGGTAAACTCCTGTGGAGTGTAATATCATCGGCAGGGGAGCTTGGCTCTCGTATGCTGGAGGGTTGGGCCCGAGATTGTGGGAGAGGGTGCGGGGTGTGACAGCCGTTGCCGTTGGCATTGCTAGAGCGGGTATTGGGAGCGTTGCCGGGGGTGTGCACGGATGACGGGGAAACATGCCTGTATGCCACTTTGATGTCTTGGATGTTTGCTGGGGCATTTCGGGTATCTGAATTGCTGAGAGAAAAGGGAGATGCTGGGGTCTTGTGGTCTGAGGTCTCTTTTCTGGAGTCCGAAGTGCGCCTGTGGCTGAGGAAGTCTAAAACGGACCAGAGGGAAGTTGGCCGTTGGGTGTCATTGCTGTCGGTCGCCTCGCGGGGGGTATACCCTTTGAGGTGGGGGTTGAGTCTGAGATCGGTGCGTGCAGATGGACGGGCCGGTTTTTAGGCATGCGGACGGGCGGAAGGCGTTGAGTTCTCAGCTGCTGGCGATATTGCGCAAGGCGTTAGATCGGCTGGGTATTGCCGGAGGCGATTAGGCACCCATTTGTTCCAGATTGGCGCGGCATCTGAGTCGCACAGGAGAGGGTGGGGGCGAGGGGACATCATGCGGTTGGGCAGATGGTCGTCTGATTGCTACCGGCGCTACATGCGTTGCGTTTCGAGCCAGTGATCGCGCACGGTGGAGGTTGTTGTTCTTGTACTTACTTTTGTTCCTCGTTTCAGGTTCGGTGGCGGGTCCCCTCGCCAGGGATATGGCAGTGAGGATCGTGTGCCATTAATTTGTTAGAAGGGCCCAGGTGCAGGCACAGTCCAGTTATTTTGGTGAAAATTTGGGTTTCAATCCTAATGTTTTTAATGTATGTTGGAAAGGGAAAGGGGGCATTCTTTGGTGAGAATTGACGGCAACACTGAATGGAATGTTAGTGGCGGGCAGTTGTCCTGATGGTTTGGTCCTCCATTTTGGGGAAAATGACATGGTTCGAGAGGCAGGGTTGGTAATAATGAGGGCCATGAAGCGGGATTTGGAGGAGATGAAAAGGCAGTGGGCTGGTTGTACGGTGGTTTGGACCGAGTTCATGCTGCGCCGGGTGTGGAGGGGGCAGTAAATCCTCAGGCGATTGATAAGGCCAGGAAAAAGGTCAATGTCGAAATGGTTTGGTTCTGCAGGCATTTAGGTTTCTCGAGGATATGGCATAGGGACATCCGGTACAATGCACCAGAGCTGTTTCGGGGCGATAGGGTTCACCTGTCCCACCTTGGCATGGATCTTTACCTGTTGGAACTGAGGGAGGTGCTGTCCAGACTGTTGGGAGTTTGTTAGAGAGTGAGAGGTGCTTAGGGAATTGACGGGGCAATGGGGTGGCAGGAAAAGAGGGAGGCGGTGTATCCACCTGCCCTCCCGTCTTTTCCTGGGTGGCGGAGTTGTTTTGGAAGTTGGACAAGTTTGGCTGGAGTTTGGTGGTTTAGCGTTAAGTTTGGGGAGTTGGTGAACAGGAGCGGGGAAAGGTTAAGCAGGTTGGATGTTTACGTTGGAGTTCGTTAGTTATAGTTGCAGGAAGACAGATAGGATTGTAGGTCTTTGGAAGGTTAGGAATTTCAAAGGTTATGGGATAAGATTGTGTATTATTTAATGTATTGAATTTTATGTATTGTATGTTGCAGGGTGTTTTTTTTTATCATGTGGAGATCGTAGGGGTGGGGGGAGGAAAGGCAAGGGGTTAGGTAACTCTATGTTTAGAGAGGTTTTAGTTTTGTAAGGCAAAGTGCCAGTTTAAATAAAATTGTGATGTGCACCTGTTTCAATAATTTGGCCTTTTACACACACAAATGGTTGTCGGTGTGGCTTGTCCCCTCATCCCTCCCAAGGGGGTTTGGGGGGCAGCCGAGCATAGCGAGGTCTGCCCCCTGGGCAGATTTGGAGGGGGTGGGGACGAGATGGCAGCAGCCATTTCATGGTTTTGGGCTACCTGGGGAGTAACCCAAAGGCAGCCCAATTTGATAATCTAGCCCAAAGGTAGTATAAGGCCCCCTGCGCTTGCCCAGCCACCATTTTAGGTACTGTGACCTGGTGGCTGGGAGCGCAGTAGTGCAGGCTTTTTTGTCCCCGCCCACCCTCCCTGGGCGTTGGGTTTTTTGGTGGAGTTCTTTAGAGTACGTTTTGTTTTTAGACCCGGTTTGGAACAGGGGAATAGGGGCGTGATTATGGTGATTATGTCGCTTGGAACAGGTGCTGGCAGAGTCGTTTTGGAAGTTGGACAAGTTTGGCTGGAGTTTGGTAGTTTAGCGTTAAGTTTGGGGAGTTGGTGAACAGGAGTGGCGAAAGGTTAAGCAGGTTGGATGTTTACATTGGAGTTCGTTAGTTACAGATGCAGGAAGACAGATAGGATTGTAGGTCTTTGGGAGGTTAGGAATTTCAAAGGTTATGGGATAAGATTGTGTATTATTTAATGTTATGAAATGTATGTATTGTACGCTGCAAGGTGGGGAGGTTTTATCATGTGGGGATCGTAGGGGTGGGGGGAGGAAAGGCAAGGGGTTAGGTAACTCGATGTTTAGAGAGGTTTTAGTTTTGTAAGGCAAACTGCCAGTTTAAATAAAATTGTGATGTACACCTGTTTCAATAAAGTGGCCTTTTACTCACACAAATGGTTGTCGGTGTGGCTTGCCCCCTCATCTCTCCCAAGAGTACGTGTAATCGAAACCACGAAAACTCATTTCCTCCTCGGGACTCTTGATACTGCTTTTCTGTTTTGCGCCACTTATGTTAAGGTCTGTGTCGAAAAAATATCATAATTTACACTTTCTTCTGATACTTTCCTCTCACTAACAGCAAGCGCAAAGCTATACAAACATTGCAATTTACAATGCTAATAATCCAACTCCAGCAAATGCGAGACCTATTGCATTGCAAATGCTTGTTATTTCAAGCAGCAGTCTGAACGCTGCCAACAGCTTGTGAAGACAGGATGTAGACAGGTTTGGGGTGGCCGGGGACCATGCAGAGGATAAATCACATGCCGAAAGATCGAAAGTAATTTCAGAAACCTGCCTGCCTTGGTCATCTTGCGGGTGTCTGGTCTTGTATCCTCCGTGCAAGTACCGAGAACCAACAAGAAGCAGACCCAGCTGCACAGTGGAAACTCTTTGCGCAGCCTTCCACATGGCGATTATTAATATAAAGTGATTATTCACATAAGCACACCATTAAAGCTGGGGTTGTTCAGTAAAAGCACTTCTCAATTATCAGGCAATTATTTAAGTGCATTGAAAGTCATATAACGTTAGGACTGAAGGGACATTTTTATTTAGTCAAACGTTATGATACATGCTTGGAATTATAGGAGCACTGTGTCCTCGTGACATGTCCGCGTGTCATCCATCAGCCATAAGATCAAATCCTGTCTTCCCTGTCGGACAACACTTAGTGACCCTGTACAATTTACTTTATTTGATTTTGTTTCTGTTCTCACTATTTGTTATTAAACACTGTATAAATAAATGGAATTCTATATTTATAGGCATATTCAACACTGTTTGCTACAAAAAGGCATTACTTCATGGACATAACAGCACCGACATACACATAAACAGTACTGTGAGGGCAAGCGACAAATAACCAACACAGTGAGGGCAACCTACACAGTAGCTTATGTTGGGTGTTAGTAGTTTATTCAACACTTTTTTTTATGTCCCTTCTCGTTCTGACACTTATAGTTCTATGTCAATAGTGTGTGTAAAACAAAACTATGAAAACCAACAGAAACAGAGCTTTACATCCAGAGCGCTTAGAAGGCTGTACATAAATAACTCTCTGAACTAGCTGAGACTTGTGTCCAAGCAGCGCTGTGAGGTTTGCTCCTGAAAAGCACCTTGGGGCTTGTGCATAAGTGTCCCTATAATGCCAGACGACACATACACTAGCGTTAGGATGGCTCAGTGACTTAAGCACTTACTGCTGATATAGGAAATGATCTGCAAATCATGAATTCAGGCAAGGCGACTCAGTCTTACTTCCTTCCAAGGTCAGTAAACTGAGTATCAAAAATTGTCTAATAGTTACATCTGTTGTTTAGAGCTCTCAGTGCTGTATGTTCCCACATGTTTTTAGGTCGAGCCTAGCAGCGTGCATGTGCTGCTCTGCGAGGCATGTAGCATCTGAATGTGGACGAAAGATTAGAAACCTGCCTGCCTGTACATAATGTCTTTTTGTTATATATACGATTAAAGAAATTCTTGTAACACTTTTTTACTATAACTTTTCAACATGCTGCACAGCTACCACGCTGCTCTACAACATAGTTTAAAGACATTGGCAGAGCCAATAGCTCTGGCTAAACACATATAAGGTCACAAATGCTTGTTTTACATCTGTTGTGTGTGAGAGAATCATGTACCATTGCTACATTGACTGTGCCTTCTCTCTGACTGATGGGATGGCATACTGTTCCTGTGTCTCCTCTTCCTGTTGTGAACGAGGAAAACACGCCCAACGTATTATGGTGATGCACCTTTCCAATGGCGTTAGTGACGGTTGTACAGCTGCTGCTTGCACGGTACTTGCTGGAAGAAAGCATGCACCCATTGCTCTGCCTGTGATGTGAGCTTGTGCTCTGTTTCCTATAATGTACCTGTTTTGTGTGTGCTGCTGAACCTGAGCTGTCTATAAGAAAAACTTGTATCGCCGCTATCACGATTGTGCCTATTCTGTAAGTGTGAGGTAAGTTTGCAGTTTGCCTGTACAGTACCATATGGTCTGGTACTTATTTAGGTCCCCTATTCCTACACACACTCTGGGGCTTCTGGATATCTCCTCCCTCCCCATTCGCACAGGATTGGACAACACACCAAGATTGTGATTACATTTTTGGATCCCAGACGTATTTTATTAAAATTAACAAAAAAGATTTTTTTACAACTTTAATTACATACATTTACGCAGAAAGTATAGTTACATTTGTAGACACATGTTGTTCCAAGGGCTAACCTTAACACAGTCTAATACAGAAGGCACTCCTACCGTAACTCTAACAATGCATGAACTTCACTTTCTGCGTGTCCCTTCTAGAGCCTACGGCAAAGTCAACGTCTGGCAGCTTCTCCCCCAGTCCCAGGGTACTATCAAAACTACTCCCAGAGCATGGTTGCGCAGGGGGTACAGCTTATCGGACGCATACTTTCCCCTGGGCCCCCCCTACGCCTTGAACTCCCTTAGGGGGGTTGCAGACTTCTGCATACCTGCACCTTGATGCGCATGCATGTGCAGGGGTGGCCCCAGGCCCACTGGGAAGGATGAATCCCCCAGCCCCCGCACCCCGACAGCCTACTTCAGCTGTCACTACCCCTGGAGATACATGGTGCTGACCGCTAAGGACAGCTGTCACTACACCTGGAGTTACATGGTGCTGACCGCTAAGGACCGCAGACTAGGCTTACCAATGTTGACCTTTCACACTCTCATTTACACATTGTACAACATTCCTCACTCTTTTACCTGAAAATTAAGATGGTTAAAGGAAACAAAACCATCATCAATAGCATGTGATACAAGACTTCAGATAAACTGTGCTTTAGGGGATGTTGGGTGGGCAAAAGAAGTTATGGGGCCCGAGGCCGGCCCAGTGAAGCGCACTAATGCGGGGAGCAGGAACAAGAGACTGTTCCGCTCCCCAACTTCCCCTTATAAGGGGGAGCCCTCAGGGAATCCAGACTAGACTGGACTCCCTGGACGTAAGACGATCGTTGAGCCAGACGCACTGAAGTGCTTCCAGTTCAAGCGGGCGGAAACTAGCGCTTATTGGGTGAATCGCGAGGGTGAGCTGCGTCATTGCTGACGCGCCCCCCCCCCTTTGTACCCCCATAATGGCAACCCGTCCTATTCTAGTCCGCGCTTTCCCCATATGGTCTGGTACTTACCTAGGTCCACTATTCCTACACACACTCTGGGGTTTCCGGATATCTCCTCCCTCCCCATTCGCACATGATTGGACACCACACCAAGATTGTGATAACATTTTTGGATTAGGTGGGTGTAACCCCCCCAGCCGTATTTTATTAAAATTAACAAAACAACTTTAAAAAAAACTTTCATTACAGAAATTTATGGAGAAAGTACAGTTACATTGATAGACACATGTTGTTCCAAGGGCTAACCTTAACACAGTCTAATACAGAAGGCACTCCTACCGGAACTCTAACAATGCATGACTTTACTTTCTGCGTGTCCCTTCTAGAGCCTATCAGGGTGCTACCAATACTACTCCCGGAGCAAGGTTGTGCAGGGGGTACAGCTTATCAGACAGATACATTCCCCCCGGTCCCCCCTACGCCCTGTGCCTTGAACTCCCTTAGGGGGGCTGCAGACTTCTGCATATCTGCGCCTTGATGCGCAAGCGTCTGCAGAGTTGGCCCCAGGCCCACTGGGAAGGATGACTCCCCCGGCCTCCGCACCCCGACAGCCTACTTATCAGCTGTCATTACCCCTGGAGTTACATGGTGCTTACCGCTAAGGACCGCAGACTAGGCTTACCAATGTTGACCTTACCGCCACAGGCCAGCGTAGTTGACCGACTATCTGGCCTCCACCTCACTCACTAGAGAGGTCCTGTCCTGCGCTTCAAGCTCTCCACCCAAGCTAATATGTCTTCCATAAATGCCTGATTCCCTTTATGCGAGAGGTGCACCCTGTCCCGTAGAAAAAACTGTCCCACCTTGATGTAACCGTGTCCTATGGTCCTCAATCTAGAAGTCCTAAATAACTTAGCAAATTTGTTGTTAAGCCGCTTTACCGCGTAATTCAACGCCTTGACTGATTCACCCCCCTTCCGTTGAGACCTGGGAATCATGTGGGACCAGACTATTAAAGAATTAGGACATTGCTTCGCTAGCCACCCCACCTCTGTGAGCAGGTCTTCCACTAGTACCTTCCTACCAAGCCATGCCAAGTTGTTGCACCTAGGTGCAGGATCCAGATCACAGGTGGTCCTGTGCTTGCTCTCAAAGCGTGGTTCACCGTGTCCCTGAATTGCCCAACGCACAAACCTCCCTGTCCGAAAAAATTACAATTTTACCCCCATTTGAATTGCCCTCTCCCTGACAGATCCTGTAAAGAAATTCTTCAGACGGCGAACATATGAATGTCCTACCACCCAGATCTCTTGATCTTCTTGGTGTGAAGAGTGAACTTGCACCACCACATTCGTTGTTCGTTCGGATCCTGCTGTTCCACATTCTACTGGTCGCTCCTTTTAATTTGTGCTTGCAATTGGGTGCAGGCTTCTCCCCTGAGTCACAGGATGAAGAAACTGCAAGTAAAGTGTGACAAAGAGAGCCAAGGTAAATGGATTGCCACGCCGGCATGCCACACATGACTACTACAACTGCACGAAATTACCATTATTTTAGTGCAAAACCACCCTCTTTTCTGAGTCACAGGAAGAAGGGGGCACAGAAAAATGTGCTCAGTACAATGGGTCACCCTGAGCTAGAGCATGTGCAGCCGCACATATCTCTTGTAACAGTTGGAAGACCACCTACCGATCTTCTTAACACATTCACTACCCATCCCCCTTGCCGCTGCTTCGGTGGCTGCCCCTATCGTGAAAGAATGAGTCCCGAAATCCGCACTGTCTTACCTGGCATTCTTTAATGTCAGGAGCATGACTCTCTTGAACTGAAATACTGTGAGTGGTAACCCGTCTCCATGTACCAAGAGAGGCCCTCCGGAAACCTGTGCCCTTAGGACCATGAAAGCCTCCAACCTGTAGACCGGGCAACTTGTCGTGTCCCCTGCCATGTGTAAAACTACGCTGTCCCCCCTCCCGTCCTGATCCGTTTTTGACTTTAAGATGGAGATAGGCACCAAATCTTTCCCTACTTTCACGTGCCCTGCCTGCAAGCCACCTGCCCAATCCCTCTTATTCTTCGCAACCAGCTCGCTCACCCTAAATGCCCCGTAAAATGCCAAGCAGAATGCAGCCTGAAAGAGAACTGTCTCCTCAGGAGAAACGCAAACCTGTGGTAATGCCCCAACTAGTTTCCCTAGTGTCTCCAACCCTATGGGTCTCCTGACATCAGGTTGCCCTCCCTGTAGGCGCTGCCATCCCTTTAGTGCCTGACGTACCACAAAGTTCTTTGTGGGATCCCCTTTTCCTCTCATCTTTGCAAAACATGATATGGCTGCAATATGCCTCCTTGCCCCTGCTACTGTGTGCCCCAGCTCCCACATGAAAGCAAGATACGCCACCACTGACTCATGGTCATGCCACTTGTGTTCCCACTGTTCCCCTAAGAAAAGGCAAAAAGAACCAAACGTCCCTTCGTAGGCACTCTAGTTTTTGGCACTTGACTTGCTGCCACGAGGTGCGATACTCTGGGGCACCAAGTTGCCATAGCTGTTCTGGGAAAGGTGTCGGGTGAACAGCCGCCTCTGGAATGTGTGACCTGAAAACCTGCATTTTAAAGCAAGACAGTGCGTCAGCCACATTGTTCAGAACCCCTTGGACATGTTTGGCTCTGAAAAGGACATTCAATCTCATGCATTTTAAAACAATCTCTTTTAGTAGACGTAGCAACATCCCGCATTTGGCATTTTGGTTGTTTATGCATTCCACCACCGCCATGTTGTCAGACCAGAATATCACTGATTTGTTCCTCAGCGCATCCGCCCAGACGGACAGTGCCGCCAGAATTGGAAAAAGCTGAAGGAAGCTTATGTTACTGATGAGCCCAGAGCTTCTCCACCAATCTGGCCAATGCTGCGCCACCCAACCGTACCCCAAAATGGCCCGCAGCCTTCACTGCCTGCAGCGTCGGTCATCAGACCCAGTTCCGGGCTGGACACGGGTGGCCCAGTACAGACTACTCTGCCGTTGAAGTCACGCAGGAATGCTTTCCAAATCCGCATATCCTGCCTGACTTCACTGGACAGCCTGGTGTGATGATGTTTTTCCTTAAGGCCTGACATGGCATGTGCGATGGTGCGGGAGAAAGGGCGCGCCATTGGGATAATGCGTAATGCAAAGTTCAACTGGCCTACCTCTTGCTGCAACTGGTGTAACATGACCTTCTCTTTGTTAAGGAAAAATTCCAAAGCGGCTCTAAAATCCCTGACTTTGTCACTTGGTAATCTAGACACCCCCTGCACAGAATCCAGCTCAATACAAAAGAATTCAATCGTGGTGTGTGGACCCGCTGTCTTACCCAGGGCCAAGATCACCCTAAACTCTTGCATGAGGGCACAGAATCTTTCCAGTGCGGCCCAGCATTTCCCAGATCCTGAAGCCCCCAGGAACAGGAAGTCATCCAAGTAATGGAGCACCCACTGATGGCCAGAGTCCCTCCTGAATACCCATTCGAGGAAAGAGCTGACCTTTTCAAAATATGCACAAGTCACTGAGCAACCCATTGGCATACACTTGCCTACATAATACTTGCCCTGAAACTGAAAGCCCAACAGGTGGAAATCGACGGGTTGAACCGGCAGCAGCCGAAAAGCGGACTCAATGTCGGATTTTGCTAGCAGAGCCCCCTGACCTAATGTTCTGAGCATATCCACAGCCTGGTCGAAAGAGGCGTATTTCACACTGCACAATGTGTCTGCGATGGCATCGTTCACTGAACTGCCCCTCGGTGCAGATAGGTTGTGGATCAATCTGAATCCACCGGGCGCCTTTTTTGGCACCACCCCTAGGGGTGAGCATACAAAATCCTCCATTGGGATGCCCTCAAATGGTCCTGCCACCCTCCCCAGGCTTAACTCCTTATTTATCTTTGTCATTGCTATATAGATTTTGGACCTAACTGCCTGCAGGGTCGGTCATCAGACCCAGTTCCGGGCTGGACACGGGTGGTCCCGGGACAGACTACTCTGCCGTTGAAGTCACGCAGGAATACTTTCCAAATCCGCATATCCTGCCTGACTTCACTGGACAGCCTGGTGTGATGATGTTTTTCCTTAAGGCCTGACATGGCATCTGCGATGGTGCGGGAGAAAGGGCGCGCCATTGTGATAATGCGTAATGCAAAGTTCAACTGGCCTACCACTTGCTGCAACTGGTGTAACATGACATTCTCTTCGTTAAGGCAAAATTCCAAAGCGGCTCTAAAATCCCTGACTTTGTCACTTGGTAATCTAGACACTCCCTGCACAGAATCCAGCTCAATACCCAAGAATGTAATTGTGGTGTGTAGACCTACTGTCTTACCCGGGGCCAAGGGCACCCCAAACTCTTGCATGAGGGCACAGAATCTTTCCAGTGCGGCCCGCATTCCCCAGAACCTGGAGCCCCCAGGAACAGGAATTCATCCAAGTAATGGAGCACCCACTGATGGCCAGAGTCCCTCCTGAATGCCCACTCGAGGAAAGAGCTGAACTTTTTAAAATATGCACAAGACACTGCGCAACCCATTGGCATACAGTTTTCTACGTAATACTTACGCTGAAACTGAAAGCCTAAACAGGTTTGAAATCGGCGGGGTGAACCGGCAGCAGCTGAAAAGCGGACTCAATGTCCGATTTTGCTAGCAGGGCCCCCTGACCTAATGTTCTGAGCATATCCTCAACCTGGTCGAAAGAGGCGTATTTCACACTGCACAATGTTTCTGCGATGGCATCGTTCACTGAACTGCCCCTCGGTGCGGATAGGCTGTGGATCAATCCGAATTTGCCTGGCGCCTTTTTTGGCACCACCCCTAGGGGTGAGCATACAAAATCCTCCATTGGGATGTCCTCAAATGGTCCTGCCAACCTCCCCAGGCTTAACTCCTTATTTATCTTTGTCATTGCTACATCCATATTGGACCTAACTGACAGCTGGTTCCTGCAATGTTTCACCCTGCTGTGCCCCTGTGCTGGTATTCTGAAGCCTTCAACAAAACCTTCCCTGATCGTCCTGGCTGTCTCGGTGCAATTGTACCGTTCCAACCAAGGGATCATGGCGCAAACGTTGACTGGGGATCTAGCCTTTCCTATTAGTACCTCGCTATTCTAACTTTTTGTTACACTTGGACTCGGGGTGATATGCATTTCTGCAGTACCCACAGGAATGCTTTACCTTGCACGTGCCAGGTGCCCTACTGCAGGATCGCTTGTTAAAATCAAAACAGACTCCCTTTTTCCCGCTGTTGCCTGTTTTTGCTGTACTCTCCCCCTGCATTACCGGTGGGGCTTGGCTTAAAGGGCTGAAAACGCCCGCTGTTGGATACGGGGCACCGCCCACTGTCAATCGGGCCCTGCACCAGATGCTTTAAGTGAATAAACATGTCAGTTTGGTCCCACCTCAACGTTGGGTCCTGCTCCTTCGCTCTCCTAAAATCCTGGTCATAATCTTTCCACCCTTCGTTGCATGAGCGAGGGTGATCCTATTTTGATAGGTTGCCATTTCGGGCCCCATTTCGGGAAAACGCTCTAGCATGACTGCCCTGTAAGTGGAAAAACCCTAGATCCAATTTGCTAAACTCTCCTCCACCCTATATTTCAGTAAAATGTTAGCCCATTCCCTGTGATGTGTCCATTCCTTATTTTTTCTGGCCTCCTCCCTCTCTTCCTCACCAATCAGGAGAGAGAACATGTTTAAGTATTTCCCCTTTCAAATCTTTTCCTTAGTCTCTATAGACTTGTGTCGTCCTAAGCGTTCCCTCCCTGAGCGCATCTTGCCCACACCAAGCGGCGCTAACGTCACATTCGTACCTGCTGGTGCTGTTGCATCAGCCTTCTTGTGCGGCTCTGGCTGCTTCACACTGCTGTTTGATACTCCAATGCCTTCGCCAATGGGAGCCGGTACTGTGCCTGGGGGTGTTGCCCCATCGGGACGACCATGCGACTGGTACTTGGGATTGTGGGCGCCCCCCACCGGTACTGCTGGTGCCTCCTTCGGCCTTCCTGCACCTAAATCGGCTAACACGGGCGTGGCTAAGATGGCGGTGTGAGCGGACGTGCTTCACGGAGCTCCCGCCGTCGACCGCTAGTACAGCACAATTTACAGCACCTTCTCCCCCGTGTCTGGCCCCCCCTGGAGAGCTCCTGCTGTCCTGAAAGTTCTGGTGCCGGCGAGGTGGTTTGCGGGCCGTTCAGAGATCCGGCGCCCGAAGAGAGTGAAGCGGCCCGGCTGGGTCTAGCGGAGTGTGAAGGCGGAGGGGCGTGACTGACGCTGCCGGCGGAGAGCGCCCGGCTTGTGAGCGCCTCGGCTGGGGCTGCGCTACGCAAGAGCCGGTGCGAAGGTGGTGGGTCCGGCCCACGCAATCTGCGCATGAAGCCCCCATGGGCCGCTTTGCCCGGAGGCTACTGCGGACCTACCGCCGGCATCTGGGACCTCCTGTGGAGGTCTTGGCCGCTGCTGGAGCTGACCGGCTGAGGAGGTGGCAGGACCTGAGCTGAGGAGCGGAGCAAGGGAGCGGGGATCACCTGGCGGGAGCCCGGACAGATGCATGGTCTGCAGAGCCGGCGGGACCCTGCGGCATGACGCTGGCCTCCTCCGCCGGACTTCTGGAGCAGTAATTCGGACGGAGGGGACGCCTGAGGTGGAGGGGGGTCTCCCACGGGTGCCGAGGCCTGGAGGGGGAATCGGAGGCGGCCGGACTGACTGTGTGTGGGTGGCCGCCATCTTGGACAGTAGGCCGGGCATGCAGTCGGACGACGGGCCCTCCTCAGTGGGACACCCTGAGAGACAGTGTGTGGACACTGGCATAGAGTGCGGGGACCGGCGGGGCTGCGGGGACCTGCGGTGAGGTGCACTCCCCGGGACGGTACGGCCTGTGTCAGGAATGGTGGCCGGAGCCCTAGCCGGGTGGCTGCGGCGTGTGTCCGATCAGAGAGGCGGGGGCCCAGCGCACTGTGTGAGGCAGGGTAGACGCTTTCCTGCCGCACAAGTGGGGCCCGTAGAGCCCCCGGTGGGCCTCACGAGGAGGCCCTTTGAGCAATCGGTGGGCCTTGTGCGAGTGGGGGGGGGGTGCTGGGCCTTCACACGTGTCTATGGCCCGGATCGGCCCCGTCGCATAGCACCAGCGGCGGCCCGGTGGTGGTCCCCCCGGGACATGTCCACAGCAAGAGTCCTGAAGGACAGGACCATCAAGGACCTTTTCACCCCTAACACGATGGGGAAGAGGACGGATCCTGCGGCGTTGGGTCAGCGGGCTGGCGCGGACAAGACGGCCGCCAGCATGCCTACCTTCCTGGAAAGCTGGAAACATGCCGAACTCAGCGCCCTTCTGAAGAAACCCACAGCAGACCCCTCTGAACTCAAAAACGACCGCCCCATCTCACTCCTCCCATTCCCTGCCAAAGTCATTGAAAAAGCCGTCAATAGCCAACTCGCTGCCTTCCTTGAATCCAACAATTCCCTC
Source organism: Lissotriton vulgaris (assembly GCF_964263255.1). Classification (NCBI taxonomy): domain Eukaryota; kingdom Metazoa; phylum Chordata; class Amphibia; order Caudata; family Salamandridae; genus Lissotriton; species Lissotriton vulgaris. Next base: position 435,528,897 of record NC_141685.1, on the reverse strand, counting down.
GACCCATCACAGTCTGGCTTTCGAGCCAAACACAGCACTGAAACCGCCCTCATGGCAGCTACAGACGACATCCGACGCTTCTAGACAACGGAGAAACAGTCGCCCTCATCCTACTCGACCTCTCCGCCGCCTTCGACACAGTCTGTCATAGCACCCTCACATAACGCCTCAGCAATGTCGGAATACAAGGAAAAGCTCTGGACTGGATCATCTCGTTCCTCGCCGAAAGAACCCAGAGAGTCCGCCTCCCCCCATTCAAATCAGAGGCCACCGAAGTCATCTGCGGGGTACCACAAGGATCATCACTCAGCCCCACCCTCTTCAACATTTACATGAGTCCCCTTGCATCCATCGCGCGGCAACACAACCTCAACATCATCTCCTACGCAGAGGACACCTAGTTGATCCTCTCCCTCACCAAAGACCCAAACACCGCCAAAACCAATCTACACGATGGAATGAAAGAAGTAGCCGAATGGATGAAGAACAGCCATTTAAAACTAAACTCAGACAAAACTGAAGTCCTCATCTTAGGATCATCCCCCTCATCCTGGGACGACTCATGGTGGCCACCAGCCCTGGGTAAAGCACCCATACCTACAGATTACGCACGTAACCTGGGCTTCATCCTGGACTCCTCCCTCTCGATGACCAGACAAGTCAACGCCGTCTCATCCTCATGCTTCAACATCCCACGCATGCTCAAAAAAATCTTCTGCTGGATCCCAACCGAAACAAGAAAAACAGTCACCCACGCACTGGTCACCAGCCGACTAGATTATGGAAATACCCTTCACGCCGGAACCACTGCCAAATTACATAAAAAACTCTAACGCATCCAAAACGCCTCAGCCAGACTCAAACTGGACATCCCTCGGCAAGCTCACATTTCCGCCCACCTGAAAGACCTCCACTGGCTCCCCGTCAACAAGAGAATAACGTTCCGTCTCCTCACCCACGCTCACAAGGCCCTCTACGACCTAGGACCTGAATGCCTCAACACAAGACTGTCCTTCTACACTCCCACCCGCCAACGACGATCATCCAATCAAGCCCTCGCCGCAATTCCACGCATCCACAGATCCACCATGGGAGGAAGATCCTTCTCCTACCTAGCGGCCAAAACCTGGAATTCTCTCCCCACTCACCTCCGCCTTACACAGAACCACCTCTCCTTCGGAAAACAGCTGAAAACCTGGCTTTTCGATAAATAATACACCCCCCCTCCCTCGAGCGCCTTGAGACCCTCTGGGTGAGTAGTGCGCTATATAAATTATTGAACTTGAACTTGAACTTAGAGCGGTGAACGCCGAGGAGCCCATCACCAAGGCATTTCTAGAATCCCTCTTCAGCGGCCGGAGGGAAGACATCCATGCTTTGAAGAAGGAACTGCAGGAAGAGATTAGAGAGGTTCGCCGCGATACAGACGCCATAGGAGAAAGGGTGGCGGACCTGGACACCAAAGGCGAGGGGGGCAACATCGAAATATAGGCTCTACAGCAGGAAATCATCCATATACATGACCAACAGGTGGACCTTCAGTCCCATGTGGAGGACCTAGAGAACCGTTCCCGGCGGCATAACATTAGGATTCGAGGGGTGAAACAGACGCCAGACACAGAGGATCTCTTCCACTTCACGCAAGGCCTCTTCAACCACGTCCTGGGAAGGCCGGCGGACTCGGCCCTCCACCTCAATAGGGCGCACCGGGCGGGCCTTCCCAGGGCAGCATCAGCCCTGCCGGCTAACATTTTAGTCTGCGTGCAGGACTTCCGTACCAAAGAGGAGATCCTTAATAAGGCCCGGCAGATGGGAACTATCTCTTATGGAACCCACTCGCCATCTTTATACCAGGACTTGGCGGCCATTACCCTTGAAAAACGCAGGTCCTTCAGACCGGTCACTGCGGAGCTGAGACGACGCAACATCTCATACAGCTGGGGCCATCCCTTCCGCCTGGTGTTCAAGTTGGACAATAAGGTCTGCCAGCTGCGGTCCTTCCGGGAAGCATGCCGTCTCCTGGGCATTGAGGAGCTGAAGGAGGAGGAGGGGACGTCTGTCCGAGGAGCGACTGGGATGGACAACACCGGGCAGTGGCAACAGCAACGACGGAGGCGCAAGCCAAAACGTCCTCCTGCGATGGAGATCAAGGAAGGTCAACGGGCGGCGGTGGAGACCGCGGCGATGGAACTGGCTAACCCTGACAGCGGCTGAACTCTGACCCGGACACTCTGTGGTGTCCCTGGGGGGGGCTAGGAAGGGGTAAGATGGTCGGCGGCGGGAAGGGTGATGACGGATACGACCCATTCCCCCCAATTCCGATCGTTCCTGTGCATCGGCACTAGTGGATGATGGACAAGACTGTTTCTTCTACCATACATCCCAGGATGATGGACAATACTGTTGACTATATCCTTACTGTTTGGGGGGGGGGTTTCACCTGTTCAGAGGTGGGGGATGTGGGGTTGGGTAGTTGAGGTTGGGGGGTGGGTGGTTCCAGGTCCAAGTATGAATGTCAGTATAATTGCTGAGCTGCGACGCGGAGGGGGGGAGCGGGGGTGCATACGCTCTCCCACATAAAGGGATACAGAGCCTTGGGATTCCTGATTGACCATGCCTCCAACTGAATTGCGCCTACTTACCCTGAATGTCCGGGGCTTAAATAACCCGGTGAAGAGGCGAGCGGTCCTCTCTTTTTTGGAGAATTCAAAGGCGGACATCTGTCTTCTTCAAGAAACGCACCTTTTAGCAAAGGACTGCTTCAGAATGAATTTGCGATGTTTTCCGCTCCAGTACTTCTCCTCGGGGCCTAATAAGTCAGCGGGAGTGGCGATCCTGGTGGCCCAGCATTTTAGAGGGAAGGTTGGGCAGAAAGTGGCGGAAATACGAGGCAGATTGCTCTCCTATAATTTCTCTCTAGGATGTTCCTCCTTTACCGTTAGTTCAGTCTATGCACCTAATGAAGGGCTGGAGAAGTTCTTTCACCAGACACTCACTGAAGCCGCGGCGGCACCTGATAGGCATGTTCTAGTCGGGGGGACCTGAACCTGGTGTTTGACACCCACTTAGATAGATCAGGGCAACGCACTACACAGGCAGGCACTCTTTCACGGGAGGGGCTGGCCAGGCTGGAGGAAATGGGGTTGACTGACCTTTGGCGTAGCTTTCACCCAGGAACCCGAGACTACTCCTACTATTCCAATGCCCACAAAACTTACGCAAGGTTGGATTACTTCCTGACTTCTAGATCACTCACAGCGCTGGCGACAAAGGCAGAATATGGGGCTGCGGCACTCTCCGATCATGCACCGCTGTCGGCGGTGTTTTACTTCCAGCCGGTGTCTGGGGACGCACATTGCTGGAGATTACGCGATACATTGCTACACTGCACGGACAACGTGAAGAAGATGACTGAGGTTATCAAAGACTTTCTGTCACATAATCACACCTCGGACACATCACTGGCTACACATTGGGCGGCGCTCAAGGCGGTTCTTCGCGGGGAGTTTATAGCGATTTCAGCAACAGAAAACTCAGAGAGAGCGCGTAAATGCGAGGAGCTGTCGCTACGGACCAGGGAACTTGAACAGATGCACCAGAGGACGGGAGCGCCTCGGGTGTGGAGACAACTCCGCCAAGTACGACAGCAACTGGCGGCCTTAGACCAGGACAGGGCAGAGTTTGTGGCGTTGAGGACACAGCACTTATATTATACCGGAGAGGACAGGTGCGGGCGTCTGTTGGGCCGCGCGCTCCGGGAAATTCAGCAGCGCACACGATACTGGAGATCGCCACACCAGACGGTAGGCGCGTCACGGAAGATTGCGACATTGGGATGGCGGTCAGCGACTTTTATGCTTCCATTTATGCGGGGGCAAGGCTCGACCCCGCGATCAGCCAGGCCTTTCTGGAGTCTGTTCCCCTCCCAGCCCTGTCAAAGGACCAGGCGGAACGGCTAGACAGTAACATCCGTCCCGATGAACCAGCATCTCTCCTGAGGCGGAAGCCGGGAGACACCCAGCACTTTTTAAAAACTTGATTATTGATTCTCTCTTTGTGTATTACTCTGTGTTTTTTAAAATAAACCTCACCCACCCTTTCAGCACTTACTAGGCGACAGAAGCGCCGAACAGCGACCCTCGCTGCAACGTAGGAACCGACTCTCACAATCATTAGACGCCATTGACGGCGAGGTGAACCGGCCACGCCCACCCCGAGGCCACGCCCACCCGCCCTCGATTGCATAAAAACGCTGCCTCCAGCGCTCCTAATCTGAACCAGCATCTCTCCTGAGGCGGAAGCCGGGAGACACCCAGCACTTTTTAAAAACTTGATTATTGATTCTCTCTTTGTGTATTACTCTGTGTTTTTTAAAATAAACCTCACCCACCCTTTCAGCACTTACTAGGCGACAGAAGCGCCGAACAGCGACCCTCGCTGCAACGTAGGAACCGACTCTCACAATCATTAGACGCCATTGACGGCGAGGTGAACCGGCCACGCCCACCCCGAGGCCACGCCCACCCGCCCTCGATTGCATAAAAACGCTGCCTCCAGCGCTCCTAATCTGAACCAGCATCTCTCCTGAGGCGGAAGCCGGGAGACACCCAGCACTTTTTAAAAACTTGATTATTGATTCTCTCTTTGTGTATTACTCTGTGTTTTTTAAAATAAACCTCACCCACCCTTTCAGCACTTACTAGGCGACAGAAGCGCCGAACAGCGACCCTCGCTGCAACGTAGGAACCGACTCTCACAATCATTAGACGCCATTGACGGCGAGGTGAACCGGCCACGCCCACCCCGAGGCCACGCCCACCCGCCCTCGATTGCATAAAAACGCTGCCTCCAGCGCTCCTAATCTGAACCAGCATCTCTCCTGAGGCGGAAGCCGGGAGACACCCAGCACTTTTTAAAAACTTGATTATTGATTCTCTCTTTGTGTATTACTCTGTGTTTTTTAAAATAAACCTCACCCACCCTTTCAGCACTTACTAGGCGACAGAAGCGCCGAACAGCGACCCTCGCTGCAACGTAGGAACCGACTCTCACAATCATTAGACGCCATTGACGGCGAGGTGAACCGGCCACGCCCACCCCGAGGCCACGCCCACCCGTCCCCCTTCCCCCTATAAAATCATGTGCAACTACCGGACGCGCAGCGGACGGGCGCAGCGGGCGCGCCGTCAGCGCGCCGAAGGCGCGCCAAAGGCAAGCCCGTCTGGGCCCGTCCGGGCCTGGACCGGGCCCAGGGCCAGTCCCCCTGCCTCTCCCACCAGCCCCTCCCGCATCTGCTGGACTTCTGCCCAACTACATCGGCTAAATTCGCATTTTTACCCGACCTGCCCCCGCTGCAGCCCGACTCACCTGGAAACCACTCACTATCTCTGCCCACTATGCAGCTTTACGCTCCCTCCCTGCCAACCCCGTTTCCCCCCTTGCTCACCATCGCATTCTTCTTCCTCCAATCAGCCCACTCTACGTGCAGGTTTGATTAACTGTCGATCTCTGCCCCGTCACGCAAACGACATCTGGATGTCCATCTCATCTGAGGAATGGGATATTCTTTTCCTTACCGAGTCCTGGATCACAGACTCTTCCTCACCAGACATCTATCTGGCCATCCCCCCAGGCTACGACATCAAATGCCTAAATCGAACCGGAGGCAAGTCCGGTGGCGGTCTTGCCGTCATTCTAAAATCTTCCTTCCAGCTTACTTTCACTAGACTTAGTGAAATAGGCACCATCGAAGCCATGTACTTTTCCCTCTCCGACAATGCGTCTACTATTCTAGCTGGCTCACTCATCTACTGTCCCCCTCCCGTCTCCACGCCCTCCCTGAACGCCCTTGTCCACTTGCTAGCCGATCTCTCTATTAAACATCAAAACTTCATTGTTCTGGGCGATTTTAATCTCCACATCGACAACCCGCTTTGTGCTAAAGCTACTAACCTGATTGACACCATGGAAAGCTTCAATCTTAAGCAACTGGTTGTAGGTCCCACGCATGTGGCAGGCCACACCCTGGACCTCATCTTTGCTAACTTTCCGTTCATCACTGCCCTCCAGCCTCTCCCTTTAACCTGGACCGATCACTTCCTCGTCCCATTCTCGCTCACCCTAGGACGCAAATCTGTCCAACCGGTTCATAGGAAGGAACTAGGACGAAAGTGGCACAAGGTCACTTGTGCTACCCTGGACCCCATTTTCCACTACCAATCGGAGCTCCTCTCCCCGAACATTGATGAAAATGTCGCTAGGCTAAATTCTACCCTCCTTAAAGCAATCGACTCCATTTCCCCCCAGATAACCATCTCCTCCACCAGGTCACGGCCCTCGGCTCCCTGGTTTTCCACCTCCCTTCGGGAGGAGAAAAGCAAGTGCAAAGCTCTGGAACGCAAATGGAGGCTTCACTATGACCCTGATGCCAAACAACTCTACAGAATGGCCCTCAAACAATTTCTTAAACTGAAAAAGGGCGCTATGAAAGACCATTTTGCCACCCAAATCAACAGAGCAAAAAACTCTTCAAAAACGCTCTTTAATGTTGTTAAAGACTTCATCAACCCTCCTGCTAGAGCCCCCCAAAATACCGCCAGTCAGGCCCTTTGTGAGGGACTCTCAGATTTTTTTCTAGAAAAAATAAATAAACTATGTGTCTCCTTCCCCACCGAGACAATCACCTCACCTCCTGCTCTCAATCCCCCTGAGTCCCCATCTCTCCTTGCATTTAACAAACTAAGCACGGACGAGGCCATTAGACTGCTTATCGCCTGCAAATCTGGTGCCCCCTCCGATCCGGTTCCCGCCAAAATCATGGGAGAACTGGCACCCTCATTGGCCTGCCCTTTCCTCTCCGTCTGGAATGCCTCCCTTCACCATGGCTTCTTCCCCACCTCCTGGAAGGAGGCACTGGTGATCCCCATTTTGAAAAAAGCAGACGCGGACCCCTCGATCTTCTCCAACTACCGTCCTATCTCCCTCCTCCCCAAACCTGCCAAAGTCTTGGAAAAAGCAGTTCAGCTCCAACTTACTGACTACCTAGAAAGCCACTCTCTGCTTCACGGATCCCAATCCGGTTTCCGAGCAGGGTTTAGCACCGAGACGGCCCTGTTAGAGGTGTCGGAGACCGTTCGGGAGTGTGTGGACAGGGGCGAGGAGGCCATGCTGGTTCTCCTCGACCTGTCCGCAGCTTTCGATACGGTCTCTCACCCCATCCTCCTGGACCGTCTCAGGCAGATAGGCATCGGTGGCACTGCTCTCGGCTGGATAGAGTCCTTTCTCTCATCCAGAAGTCAGAAAGTGCTACTGCGCCCCTACAAATCACAGGAAAAACCCCTGTCTTGTGGGGTGCCACAGGGCTCCGCCCTCAGCCCTCTTTTCTTCAATGTCTATCTGGCCCCCCTGGCGGACGTCGTGGAGTCCTACGGGGTCAGGGTGGTATCCTACGCCGACGACACTCAGTTGGTGTTTTCCTTTCGGGACCACTCGGACTCCGCATTTCTCAACTTCCGCCAGTGTCTGAATAACATCAGCAGCTGGATGACTACGAATCATTTAAGACTGAATGCAGATAAAACGGAGGTTCTGTTTTTTAATCAAAAAACCTCTATTCCCTCGCCTTGTTGGTGGCCGACAGCTCTTAATCCCGCCCCAACCCCGGTGCGCTCGGCGCGGAATCTGGGTTTCATATTTGATGACTCCCTGTCATGTAAAACCCAGATTAATAAGGTTACCTCTGCCTGCTTCATGAAATTACGGATGATAAAAAAGATCCTCCCGTACCTTCCCACGGACTCCCGTCGCACAGTCACCCAGGCCCTTATCACGTCCCACCTGGACTATGCGAATAGCCTCTATGCAGGAGCCCCGCAGTACCTGATCGGCAGGCTGCAGATTGTCCAGAATGCTGCGGCCAGGCTGATCGGTAACATCCCTTACCGCCAATCTGTTTCTGCATATCGAAGGCAACTCCACTGGCTCCCTGTGGCCAGCCGCATCCAGTTTAAGGTACTCACCCTTACCTATCGAGCCGTCAACAACTCTGGTCCCACTTACCTGAAAAATCGGGTCTCGATATCCCGCTCCACCAGATCCCTGAGATCCAATGACCTCCGCCTCCTCATCTCGCCCCGCTTCAGACTTTCCAGAACCGGTGGCAGAGGTTTCGGTGTCATTGCTGCCAGACTTTGGAACTCCCTTCCTCTTGAACTGAGGTTCTGCCCCTCTGAAACCGCCTTCCGAGCCAAGCTCAAAACTTGGCTCTTCTCCGGACTCTAACTTCTTGCACCGTCCTTTTTCTTCTCTTCCTGTTTCCACTCAGTACCCCTGGTTTTTAGCGCCGGGACACCCCTTCGGGGGTAGCTGCGCGCTTTACAAACTCCATAAAATAAAATAATAAATAAGAAGTAATCTCAGCGATTTCACGCCTTAAACTGGCCAAGGCGCCGGGCTCTTTTTTATAAAACATTCTGCCCTCAGGTGGCGCCGCTGTTGACAGCATTGTTCAATTCTGTCGAGGAGCCGGGGGCGATCCCGCGGGACCTGCTGGACGCCACCATTTCGGTCATCCCTAAGCCAGGGAAGGACCGTGCACAGTATGGGGCATATCGCCCCATATCTCTCCTTAATGTTGATCTTAAAATATACACAGGCATATTGGCTGCCCGGCTGGCCCCGCTTCTGCAGGGGCTGATAGACCCGAACCAAGCGGGTTTTGTTCCGGAACGCCAAAAGACTGACAACACTAAGAGAGCTTTACATCTGATTGAGAAGGCGACGCGTACCGACGGGGAGTATATGCTGCTTGGAATCAATGCTGAGAAGGCCTTTGATCGGGTCCATTGGCCGTACCTAGAGAGTGTCCTGATAAAGGCGGGATTCGGAGGGAAGTTCAGGACCTGGGTCCTGAATTGCTACACCTTCCCCACGGCAGTGGTGAGGGTCAACGGATGCTCATCTCAGAGTTTCCCCATTGAACGAGGGACGCGACAGGGATGTCCGCTGTCCCCTCTGTTGTTTGCGTTGTATATGGAGCCGCTGGCTCAAGCATTGCGACTTGACCTGAGAGTACAGGGAATTAGGTTTGGCGCATTCACGCACACGATAACCCTATATGTGGATGACATTCTGCTCTCGTTGGGATCCCCTAGAACCTCAATGCCGGTGTGTGTTGAGATCCTGGAGTCCTTTGCTGAGGCGGCGGGTTTCAATATTAATATGGGAAAATCGGAGGTACTGGATCTCTCCTTAGATGGACAGACGCGGGCCCATCTGCATGCCAACTTCCCCTTCCGGTGGGCCTCGGAGGCAATCCCTTACTTGGGAATTCAGTTGGCAGACACTCTTTCTGGCACGGCACGAATCAACTATAACAGACTACGGCAGACGATACGGGCGGAGCTCGGTAGGTGAAGGCGTCTTCCTCTGTCCTGGCTCTGCAAAGTGGCGGCCGTTAAGATGATCGTTCTGCTGCAGATCCTCTACATCTTTCGCGCTCTTCCGCTCCGTCCCCTAGGGGGCTGGATCAAGCTGACACAGTCTGAACACGCTCAATTCATCTGGAATGGCAAACGCCCAAGAATGAAGCTCAGACTGGCCATGTTACCGCCGGAACAGGGAGGATTGGGCCTTCCGGACCTGCGGCTCCACTACCAGGCGGCACAGCTCCGGACATTGGTGGAATGGAGCAGGTGGGAGTCGGAAAAACACTGGCTCTTCCAGGATCAGGCATTGGCGGGCCAGACGTTACAGGAGGTCCCCTTCCTCCGTAAAGTGCATCGTCCCCCCATTTTATATGCTTCATTCATCACGCGAGTGCCCATGGAGGTATGGGACCAGACGAACGTGAGTCACAACCTGACCACATTTCCTTCCCCGCTCACACCACTGATAGACAACCCTGAGTTTGGGCCAGGATGAGATGCACAGGCCTTTGCCAGCTGGCGCCCAGCAGGGTGCAGATCTCTGTACCATCTATACACGAATGAAGGGATTGCATCCTTTGAACATTTGCGGCGGGAATACGGTCTACCGGAGACAGATGGTTACGCTATTTGCAGGTGCGGCACTGGGCACTTAATGCCCGGGTGCGATAGGAGGCGGATCGGAAACTTAGTACTTATGAATACTGGTTGCTCACACGTAAGACGGATAGACGTCTCATCTCGGACCTGTATCGCCTGCTGCTGGCAAGATATGCCCTGATATATAATCCTAGTACGGACCGATGGGAGAGGGAGCTTGGAAGGGCACTCACTAATAAGGAATAGGAGGACATTTATTACCGGGCACGTCACTCGGCATACCACATGGGTTTGACGGACACCTTTACAAAACTAGCGATATACTGGACACACCCGAGAGACTGCATGAGATGGACCCGGCTAGGGAGGCTACTTGCTGGCGGGGGTGTGGTGAAAGGGGCACGTTGGTACACCTGTTGTGGGATTGCACTTAGATCCAGGGTTACTGGAAATCGTTGTTAGACGAGGTAGACACACACTTTGACACTGAGATCCCAAGGTTCCCTGCCTATGTTTTGTTGGGTCTACCGAATGCTCTGACATACCCACTGAAATCAGGTAGGGGGAGATTGATTGCTATTGCCCTAGGCTCCGCAGTCCAGAACATTCTCTCTCTATGGCGCACAGCACATACTCCCACCTTCCAGGGCTTGCTGTTTCGCCTCTGGGAAGTGCTTGGCATGGAAAAACTGTCCTTAATCAAAGCTGGGGAAGTTTCCAAATATGCAGAATTGTGGCAGCCCTTCCTGACCTTGTTGGCCACCGAGTTCAGAGAGGTAACTTGCCCCCGATATTTGCGCTTACTTCGCCTGTCACATGTTCCATTTTGAGGGGCTTTGGTATGGATGGCTGGTTGTAATGTTCATATGCATGGGGATCACGGACCTGGAACGGGGCGGGGGGTTAGGTAGGTCGAGGGATGGTTGGGGGGCAAGGGAGGGGGTAGGGACAGGGTATTGTTTTTTCCCCCATTGTTGCAGACTCTGTCCTATAGCGCTTCCTGATATGGGAGAGTACCGAAATGCGTTAGGGTTGTATTATGCTTGCGGTCATAGCTTTTTAATGCCTTTATCGCTTTATAGCATAGACTTGATCCGTGATGCATCCTTGTTCTTGTATGAGCTGCTTCTTTTTTTCAATAAAAAAAGATTTAATACTAAATCAACTAACAGTTTCCTGGCCCTCTCAATTACATCGCCTTGCCCAGAGGATGCCCCCGCAGCATGGGACCAGTTCCCCACCATCTCCAGCCATGGCAGTACTGCCGCCAGGCTGGCTGCCATGTCAGGCTGCCCGATGTGTTCACCCCACCCCCGCCCCTTGTGAGGGCACAGGAACAGACGGTTGGCCTACCGGAAGCTCCACGGACCTGTCCCCCCTGAGGTAGCATGGGTGAGGTATCTTGGCCCACTAATTGTGGCGCAGGTGTTGCGCTGCCTGCGATGACTATCGGGACAGGAGGTGCTTGCGGTGTCCCCCCAACCCCTTTACCATTCGGTCTATGCCTGTTCCATTTTGGTGGGGGCGGTGAATAGTTCCTTGGTGGTACAATAGGCCGCCTGTGTCTTCCCTCAGGTGTCTCCTGCCCCTCCACCCTATCTTGCAGCCTGTTTAGGGTCTGCCCCATGGCCTTAACCTGCTGCATTAATGTCTCAAGCATCACCTCTGTGTGAGAGCGGTTTTTATTCCGCCGCGCCTTTCGGGCCATGGCAACTGATTATCCTGCAAATGTGCCTGACCGTGCACAGCCTAAAAAACGTGTGTACTCCCCACCGGTGGCTGTGCCACCTCTTACCTTCAAGCAGAAGCGGTCTCCAGCCAAACTCTGCAGTCACGCAACCAGAGCCAAGACCTACTGAGTAGCCCAGTAGGCTCAGGTGAGCCGCCTGCTCAAACCTTCTATGGCTCCCAGAAGCCATGAACTGCTGGCTAGCCGGGGCCGCCGAGTAAGTCCTCCCAACGATCGCCGAACCGCTTTCCGGGTGAGGAAGAGTGACGCCCCCCCGAAGTAGTGCGTTGGCTGTGGGAAGAAATCCAAAAACCTGGTTTAGCTGCGCAGCGCCCTACTTTCCTACAAATATCCCCCTTTGGTCGCCAGATTGCACCTACGCATTGTCTGTGATCAAACAACAAAAGCACACCACCCTGCGCAGCACCTCTCTGTATCGCAATGGTATGGATCAGTGACCACCCCTAGCCAATCAATGATCTTGAAACCCTTTCTCACCTATTCACTGCCAGCAGGACCCATAATACCCAAGTGCCCCCCCTGCTGCTTTCTCTGTAGCGTACCCACAAGCAGTAAACAGCAGTAATCCGGGTCCCAGCCGGCGTTTACACACACTACAAAACACTAAATGACAAACTTGCCTAACGGATGCAGGCAGTACAGCCAGCTCGGTCCCCGAGGTTGCAGGCTGATAAGGCTGCAAGCATTACCACAATTTCCTGCACCAGTTACCAAATTGCCCGCTAACACATTTGTCTGGTATTGTGGAGCACCTTGTGTGCGTGGGTGAGGAGCTTGAAGGTGATCCTCTTGTTGACGGAAGCCAGTGCAGGTCTCCCAGGTGTGGTGTGATGTGGCTGTGGCAAGGGATGTCGAGGATCAGGCGTGCAGAGGCGTTCTGTATGTGTTGTAGTAGTTTCAGGAGTTTGGCCGAGGCTCCTGCGTAGAGGGCGTTTCCGTAGTCCTGCTGTTGACGAGGGCCTGGGTGACCATTTTTCTATTTTCGGGGGGGATCCATCAGTAGATCCTTTGGAGCATGCGGAGGGTGTTGAAGCAGGAGGATGAGACGGGGTTGACTTGCTTGGTCATGGAGAGTGTTGAGTCGAGTATAAACCCCAGTTTGCATGCGTGGTCGGTGGGTGTTGGTGCTGTTCCCAGCGCAGACGGCCACCAGGAGTCGTCCCAGGCTGAGGGGGTGGAGCCCAGGATGAGGTCTTCTCTCTTGTCCGAGTTCAGCTTCAGACAGCTGCTCTGCATCTACTCGGTGACAGCTCTCATTCCTTCGTGGAGGTTGGCTTTGGCAATGAGGGGGTCCTTGGTGAGGGAGAGGATCAGCTGGGTGTCGTCGGCATTGGAGATGATGTTGAGGTTGTGCAGTCAGGCACCGTGGGTGATCGGTGCCATGTAGAGGTTGAACAATGTCGGGCTGAGGGAGGATCTTTGGGGTACACCGCAGATGTTCTTGGAGGCTTCGGAACGGAAAGGGGGGAGGCGGACGCTCTGGGTTCTGCCGGAGAGGAAGGAGGTGGTCCATTCCAGAGCCTTGTCTCAGATCTCTGCATTGTGGAGGCATGTGCCTAGGGTGCAGTGGCAGACCGTGTCAAAAGCAGCTGATAGGTCCAGAAGGATGAGGGCCGCGGTTACACCTTTGTCCAGCAGGCCCCTGATGTCATAGGTGGTGGCGATGAGGGCAGTCTTAGTACTGTGGTTACTGCTGAATCTGGACCGGTACGGGTCCAGGATGTTGTTCTCCTCGAGGTAGCGGGTCAGCTGTCTGACGGTCTTCTCAATGACCTTTGCCGGGAATGGGAGCAGGGAGATAAGCCGGAAGTTCTTGAGGTCCCTTGGGTCCGCCTTGGGGTTCTTGAGTAAGGCGTTGATCTCAGCGTGGTTCCAGCTCTTCGGGAAGGTCGCGGTCTCGAAGGAGATGTTGATGGCCCTGCTGATATGGGTTGCGATGGTGGCGCTGGCTTTGTTGAAGATGCGGTGTGGGCATGGGTCTGACGGAGAGCCGGAGTGGATGGTGTTCATGATTTTGATGGTGTTGTTGTCATTTATGTGGATCCAGTTGAGCAGGGGATCGATGTGGGTGGTGGTAGCAGGGTCTGAGATGTCGGTGGGTGTCGGGCGGTCAGGTTGTTAAAGCTGAGGGCGGTGGTGTGTGGTGGGTTTCCGGAAGGTGAAGTGGATGCAGCGATGGTCGGTCCAGTGGAGTTCGGTGGTGTGGCTGAAGGTGACGTTGGGGCTTGTGGAGAAGATGGGATCAAGCGTGTGGCCAGCGGAGTGGGTGGGTGTTGTGACAAGCTGTCTGAGTCCGAGGTTGGCGAGGTTGTCAATCAGGGTGGTGGACGTGCCATTGTTGTTCTCGAGGTGGAAGTTCAGGTCTCCGAGGAGGATGAAGTCAGTGGAGGCGAGGGCGTGCGTGCTGACTAAGTCGGCGATGGAGTCGCTGAACTGAGTTCGGGGTCCGGGGGTCCGTAGACGAGAGTTCCTCTGAGGGTGTTGTTGGGATCGGTGTGGATCTGGAAGTGCAGGTGTTCTGAGGTGCTTAGGGTATCGTCGGTGCTGGGCAAGACCCTGAGGATGTTCTTGTGGATGATGGAGATTCCACCTCCTGTTCCGTTGGTGCGATCCCTGCGGGAGATCTTGTAGCCACCCAGGATGGCTATGGCAATGTCGGGTACCGAGGAGGCATTCAACAAGGTCTCTGTCAGGAAGGCGACGTCCGGGGAGGATGTGTCGAGCAGGTCCCAGAGTTCGACGGCGTGTTTGCGTTCGGAGCGGGTGTTCAGTAGTATGCATCTGAGGTGGTTGTGTCCTGTCACGGTGGGCGGTGTGGCGGCTCGGACGCTGGTGAAGTTGCAGCTTCGACAGGAGAAGGGTCCTTTGGTGTGCTTCGGTGCAGGTAGGAAGCAGGTGTGCGGTCATCCGGTGTTCAGTGCGTGGAGGGTGTTGGCGTCGTTGCGGCGTCTGGTCTCGTGGCCTTCGCACGGGCCAGGGGGTCTGGCGCTGGGCATGGTCCAGGCGCAGACAGGCTTGCCTTAGGTGTGCCAGCGGTGCGACTGCGCAGCGGCCCCCATATACGGGGATGTGGGAGGGAGGATCAGCTGGGAGGCGGGAGCGGGCGACAAATGGGCAAGCAGGAGTGACGGGCCGCAGGGGAGGTTTGGAACGGGCGGTATTACAGAAGGGCACAGTACAATACAGAAGGAAAGAAGGGGGAGAAAGAGCAGAATTAAATAAAATACAATGCAATAACAGAATCGGAAAACAGAATACAACACGATAACGGAACGCAAATTACAATACAGGAGGGAAAGAAGGGGGAGAAAGAGCAGAATTAAATAGAATACAACGCAATAACAGAATCAGAAAACAGAATACAACACAATAACGGAATGCAAAAACAGCAAGGCAGACAGGCAAAACGGGGGATGAGCGAGCACACAGCACCTACGGCCTACCACTGGTTACCAAGGATGAGGCACAGGTGGTAGCCTGCGAGTGGAGGCGGAGCTCGATATTCTGGGAAGCAACAGTGGCGGGCTCAGGGGCACGGACTCACAGGTGGTGCTGTGCAGCGTGTGGTGCGACCTGCCTGAGGAACAGGGGTCAAGGATCGCTCTCCTCACCCCGCGGCGGCCGCCATATAAGGGGAGGTGGGAGGGAGGATCAGCCGGGAGGCGGGAGCGGGGTGGCAAATGGGCGAGCAGGGGGGCGTGGTGGCAAGGGACGCAGCGGGGAAGAAGCGGGAGGTTTAGAATGGGGTTATAACAGAAGTACACAGTACAATTCAGTTGGAAAAAAGGGTGAGAGAGCAGAATTAAATAGAATACAATGCAATAACAGAATCAGAAAACAGAATACTACACGATAACGGAATGCAAATTACAATACAGGAGGGAAAAAAGGGGGAGAAAGAGCAGAATTAAATAGAATACAATGCAATAACAAAATCAGAAAACAGAATACAACACAATAACAAAACGCAAATTGCAGCAAGGCAGACAGGCAAACCTGGGGCAGAGCGAGCGCACAGCACCTACGGCCTACTACTGGCCACCAGGGATTAGGCGCAGGTGGAGGCGGGCTTCGATCTTCTGGCAACGGCAGTGGTGGGCTCAGGGGCACCGACACACAGGTGGTGCTGTCCGGCGTGAGGAGCGACCTGCCTGAGGAACAGGGTTCTGTAAGGACATTGACACCTAGATCTACAGGGCAGTAAATGACCTGTTGGCCCCTATGGAACAGTGATTGTCAGAGAGAATAGTACAGGGATGTGCAAAAATTACTCAGTCTGGTTCTGCCCCTGCTCCTGCCCCAGGGAAGGTCCCTCAGGAGGATGCAGGAGAGGGCCCCCGACCCACAAAAAGAAGTGTGAGGAGGGGGTGCATAAGGATGTGTTTGCATGCCTTAAACAGTCTTTCCTGACCAAGTCATCCTCACTGTAAGTTCCGGAAGGCCTACCTGCCCACAATGCAGTCCCATCCCGTCCCAGTTTACCACAACCTCAGGAGGGAGACTCCCTAGAAGAGTCAGATGAGGAAGCGGTTTCCTAATATCTTGGCCGCCAGCTTCCTACCCGGAACCTGCGCAGGAGGGCATTTCTGATATGTTGGACCTAGATGATATTGACCATCTGAGGTCGGCTGAGTGGGCATCAACAGAGACTGTGGCTAAGTATGTGGTGTCCCACCTGACGAAACTGCTAGAGAACTAAGCCCACAGGTGTCTGAGAGCAGAATGTCCCGTCACACTTTAGAGGGGAAGGTAGCATTCTCTCCTGATATAGATGAGGAATGGGCCATGTTCCTGGCAAAATTTGTTAAGGACCCTAAGAAGGGAATTGGCAGGTCCTGACAGTTATGCCAGGATTAGCTTTTTGGACATGGCAGAGGAAGCCAAGGCCTCCGGCTCTCTTATTGCCCCTGAACTCCTCTCCAGTTAGGCACAGCGCGTCATCTGTTCTATGGGAGATGCTAACGGTGCCCTTTCAATGGAGCGTTGTCGCTCCTTGTTGAACCAGGCTGACACCAAGATGGGGTACCTGCCTCCTCCGAGGCTGGGGCGGAGGCACAGGGGGGGTTTGCTCGGCGCCCCCTTTGTGAAAGAATTAGGAAAGTTTAAGACAAAGTTTATGTTGTTTGATAAGCCATATACAAATATTAAGCATGTCTTAAAGCCCCGGATTTTCCACGTGGTTGGTGGTGGCAGGGGCGGCTCGACTGCCTGCTTCTCCTCTCCCTCCCTGGCAGAGGGACAAGGCTCCGGGCGCAGGCAGTATCAGGCCAACCCGTGCTTCAACAACTTTTACCCAACAAGAGGACACATTTTTAGAGGCTGCAGGGGATACAAGGGCAGCAACAACAATACAACTGGTGAGTGTCATTCCCTCGGCACAGCTGAGGGTGAGGAGGGAGGTTGGCTTTGTTCCTCCCAGCCTGGGCTAACATTACAGCAGGCGCATGGGTTTTGCAGACAGTCCAGGGATTCAAAATAGAGTTTTACGGCTCCCCCTGCCAATAAGTTTGTAACCTCCGCATTTCTTTTCCGCCCCTGACACTGCCATGATAGACAAAAAGGTGTCAGCTCTCCTTCAGAAAGGAGCCATCTGTCGCTCAGTGATACACCCGGGGGATTCCTCAGTAACTTCCTCTTGGTTGACAAGGCCGATGGGGCCCGAAGGCTGGCGATCAACCTCATAGATTTCAACAAGTGGCTGGTGTATCACCACTTCAAGATGGAGGGTATCCATCTACTCAGGGACATGCTGCTACCATCCGATTGGATGGTGCGCCTGGACCGTAAAGATGCATAACTGACAGTCCAGATTTTCCCCCTCACCATCGCTTCCTCCAATTCCTCTGGCGTGGCCAGGCCTACAAATTTCTCACCATGCCTTTCCGGCACTCTTCTGCTCCATGGTGCTTCACGAAGAACCTCAAACCAGTGGTGGAGTTCCAGCGGTTTCAAGGGATTCAGCATATCATCTAATTGGACGATATGCTCATCCCAACGCAGTACCCCACAAGGTTTAGGGTGCATTTTCGGTCAGCGATCAACATGGGTTGGGGTTTATGATAAACGAGAAGAAGTCTCTTCTCACCATGATGCAGAAAGTGATCTTTCTAGGTTTCGTCATAGACTCCACCTCTTCTTCCTTGAGTCTTCCCTCTTGAAAGGTCGTGAAAATACATCAAGAGATTCAACAAACATTGGCCAAATGACATACGTCATTGAGACCGGCTGTGCGCCTAGTGGGCCTTCCCTCCTCCTTGATTCAGTTGATATTTCCTGGCCTAATACACTATCAGGCCTTGCAGCGCCTGAAGGCGAGCCATGTAAGGAGGGGCCTCATGTATACGAAAGTGGTCCCACTGACAGACGCGGTCAGAGAGAAGTTGGAGTGGTGGCTCACTCATATGGAGAACCGGAACGGGAGAGCTATCTTCGGTTACAACCCCGACGGTGATGGAGTTGGACGCCAGCAGGTCTTGCTGGGATGCCCGGTGTGGGAATTTTTCCACCGGCAGAATTTGGTCCCCTCGAGAGCAGTACCTACACATAAATTGTCTCCTAGCAGGGTCATTTGCGGTTCAGTGCTGGACCAAGGATCGAATCCAGTCTTCCGTGCTTTTGAAGATGGACAATGTCTCAGCGGTGAGATATATCAATCACCTGAGGGTACCAGATCCTGCTTCCTGGCAAAAATGTTAAAGGAGCTTTGGAATTTCTGCCTGGACAACCAGGTCTCAGTAATGGCAGGGGACCTCCCGGGTCAGGACAACCGGATAGCGGACTGGCACTCCCTGCACCTGCGGGAGGCCAGCGTTTGCAAGCTGGACCCTCAAATTTCCCAACTGTTTTCTGACACATGGGGTCCTTCTTTGATCAACCTATTTGCTTGTTGCCAGTTGCAACAGTTCTTCAGTTGGAGGCTGGACCTGATGTCAGAGGTGATGGACGCTTTCCTCCAGGACTGGAGTGAGAGAGTGGTTACACTTTTCCCCCTTTCTCGATGATCACCCAAGTTTGAAGGCAGAGGGCAAACATGGTATTAATAACTCCATTTTGGAGGTCGCAAGTGTGGTTTCTGGTTCTTCTGGAACATTCTCGAGCTACTCCAATCCGACTCCCCCACTTTCCTTGCATTCTCATGATTCCGGGCAACGAGCCGCACACTTTGGGGAGGGAAAGTTCATTACATCTCATGATGTGGCAGATTGCAGGCAGAGGTGTAGACTCCCAAGCCTTTTGAGCCACACTGATTTCCTGCTGTCCAGAGCCTAGGCAGACAGCACAACGAAGCACTATCGATCCTCATGGACGAGATAGGTATGTTGGTGTTTGCGAAGGGAAGTGGATCCCGTGTGATTGGATATAATTCACGTTATCATTTTTCTAGCGAGTTTGGCAGAAGAGGGATTGGCATACCGGTCAATCAACGGAGTACGGTCTGCCTTCTTGATGGCGCTCTAGTGGGCGGACACCCCTTTTTTTGTGGGCTGCTCAAGGGGATCTGTTTGTCCCTCCCTCCAGAACCGTAGCTCTTGGATGTCAACTTGGTTTTGAATCTATTTTTATCATGGCAACCAAAACATTTCTTGTCCCGCAAGGAGATTTCGGTGCAGTTGGCAATGTGACTATGCCTCATCCCTTGAGGAAGGGTTGCAGATGTGCGAGCCTTGGATATAACAGTTAGGGAGTCTTCTCCTCACAGGGTGACTTTTCCGATCAATAGATGAGCCAAGTCGAATACTCACATGATCTCTTATCCAGCCTTCACCAATTCTCCCAAACTCTGTGTGGTTAAAACCTTAGGGCCTACAAAGAGATAACGGAGGAAGTCTGCCCTCAAGGGAGCAAAAAATCCTTATTGCACTCAGAAAGCCGTACAAAAAGGTATCTTCCTCCAGGTTAGCCCGCTGGGTTAGATGGGTAATGCAGGAGGCTGGTATTGACACAAAGATTTTCAGGGCACATTCAGTAAGGGGGAAATGGCCTCAAAAAGCATTTACCTTGGGTGCATGGTTGGAGGATCTCATGAGTGCAGCAGACTGGTCTCCGCACTCAACTTTTAAAAGGTTTTAATGTTGCCCAGGTGGTGGTAAGTGAGCTTTGAAGGAGCATAATCCTTGGCTTCGGTCCTTACATAGAATGAAAATTCACCTAGCTCAAGTGAAGGTGAGTTTCAGTTCTATTGAGGACAGAGAGGCGAGGATTATCCCACCTAGCAACCAGGAGGATGCAGATCCGCCCATAAGGGAGTAAGCAGTCTGTTTTCATTTGAGTGGATATATTATGATGTTGCTGTTTGCTATTGGTTTACCTGGTTAAGTTCTGGAGTTTCAACAGGACTGACTGTTTCCACTGTAGTATGAAGAGTTGGTTTACTGAGTTACTGATGGAAGGTGTCTTTGCATGAAACGATGGTTCGAAAGAGGACACGTGATGGAAGATGGTTGCGTGATTCAATACCTAAAAGGAGAACACCTTCACAGGGCCCGCTGTCTTCACTGGAGGAAAAGGAACCCTTAATTTGGTCATCTGTATCTTAAAGTTATCCAGCAATCGCTGGCAGTCTCCAGAACTGGCAATCCCCACAAAGGAAAAATCATCCAAATCAGGTCTTGTCCTCTGTGTCAGTGCAGAATTGTGCTAAAACACTCAAATAGTGCACACCAAATAGAGCAACCCATCGGAAGTGCTTTGCTCTCAAACTGGATGCCCATCAACTGAAAATCAGCAGTGTTATTATTATTAAATTATTAAAAGGTTCTTTTATAGTGCATGGCCACTCAGGAGCATCCCAGCGCCTAAGACTAACCAGACAGAGATGAATTAAAAATGAAAAAAAAAAGTGTGTACCGACAACAAACGGAAGGCAGACTTGTTGTTGCTCTTTGCCATTAGCACCCCCTGTCTGACCTACTCCAAGGTAAGGCCATGTCCTCGCCATGTCCACAGAGGAATATGTCACTGTTACCTGTTCAGTCAGAATGAAATTGCTCACAGACTGACCTTCCATCTAGGAGAGGTACTCTATCAGCCGATACTGCCCTCGTTCCTTCTTAGGAATCACCCCAATAAAAGACAAAATAAGCTCCTCTATTGGCATGCTCAGTTGCAGATTTCAAGTTGGAAGCCCAAAGATGCACCCTTGGGCCTTCTTATTGTAGCCTAAACCTATCTGCGGAGCCTCCTAACAGCACCCTAGCATCCTCAGTATTTTCATACAGGGAAAGCCAAAGCGAGAGTCTGTCCAATTTAATAGGCGTATGAGCCCTTCCCTCCAGATACTTGTGCGGCTCTACCTGACCTGAATCCCAGTTGCCTGCCCATATTGCTGTCCTTGATTTGGTCCTGGATGACTACCTGAAGTCTCTTGCTGTTGTCCATGGTCTTTTGCAGAAACTGGTTCAGCCCACGCCAAAACAGGTGATCAATGGGTGTCTGCCTGAACATTTTGAGCATTCATGTCAAAACATGCACGGATCCCTTGCGCACAGGCCTTTTTTAAAAAATCCCAGCATACCCCACTCTGGTTCTCCTGGGTTTTTGTACTACCCCTCACCCTGCCTCGGGTGGGGTGCCCTGAAAGGAATTGTACACTATCGGCAACCTGCTAGCTGAAATATAGTTTTGCTGAATTTCGCCGGGCCCATTGTGATCTGCAACACGTCTTTGTCCAGGTTCCCCCATTGAGCCTCATGCTAAACCGCTAACCTTGCCCAGAATTTGTAATTGTGCTATGCCTTCCTGTTCACGTCTATGTACTTAAAGAGTTCCACTGACCTCTCTGGGAACTATTCACAGTAGACACTCAAATAAATGGGAAATGTCAATGTCAATGTATTTGAGCTTATATAGCGCACAGCTACCCGCAGTGGGTGTCCCGGCGCTTGCTTAGGGAACCCATCCTGGTATTCCCCTGTGAGATAGCCCCAGCAGGGTATCCACAAGGTGAAAGCCAGGCATCCCGCCGCGAGGGGCCGTTGTGGAGATTAAGCAAGCTATTGCCCAGAGTCGCAGAGTGAGAACCCGTGAGTTGAGAAGGAATTTTTAGCCCAAGACCCGCCGAGGCGGGGAATTGAACCCTGGTCCAGGGCCGATCTCAGCTTCCGGGTCTGCCGCCTCTAACCCCTGAGCCACACTTCTCCACAGGAAATGGAGCCATCCAATTTTCCTTTATCAAAGGCATTCTCGGACTGTTGGAAAATTCCAACTCCTCCTTAGAGCCCTCTTTGGATCTGAGTTACCTATGTAAGAGTTTCAAAATCTCAACATACTCCCTTTTCTATATCTTCTCTTTGATCGACTGGATAAGATGGGCCCCCAATGGTCTGGATGTACCCATGTACTCCAGCTTTTTGAATTTGAGTTCCTTACACTCCTTCTTGTCTCCTGAGTCCTTTTTGTGTTGCTCGACTACACTCCCTCCTGTCCTACCCCTCCTGTCCCATCAGAGGGGACATTACAGAAGAAGCCAGAAAGGGAACAAACAGGTACTAAGTCTGGGTGCACGGGGTGGCCCGCTGTCCCAACTACAGTGTCCCGCATGTAGCATCCTTTCCTTAAGCTGGCCTCCCTGCTATCATGAAGCTCACCAGCTTCTACCCGCACAGAGACCATTAGCATGCGGGCCTCACAGCCAGACTATCTCCTGGTCCCTGATCCATTTATGCCCAGAGTTCGCGGTTTTAATCTTGTGTTTCAGCTTCTTACCTGGCGCCAAGGTCGGTGCCTGCTGCTTCGCCAACATTTGCTGCTGACAAGTTCTGTCTCATCTTGCTGCCTGCAGTTGGACCTTTGTTACCTGAAACATACTAGGTGCAGAGGTATTAGATGGCCCTCACCACTTTGCCCTTCTCCCAGCCTGATGGAATATGACCTGAATCCTTCAACCTGTTGCAATACCGGGGTTGTGCTGTATCCTCCTGTGCCTGTGATCTTGAAGTCCATTGTTGATTTCTAGCTAGCCCCACGGGCTACACTGTCTCTTCTCGTTGGGCTGCTGAGCTCTCCCAAGTCCTTCCCCCCATAAGTGCTCTGACCTGTAAAATAGAAATGTGATCCTGTGTGCTGGACTCTGAATACCCATTAACTGTGTACCCCCCAGCTTTCTCACTCACCGAGCCATCTGAGGGGGCAGTAGAGCCCTGATACCAAAAGTGACCCACTGACCCGGCATCTGAGACCACCGAGGCTCAACCTTTCAGCCCCTTCTCTACCCCCTCTTCATCACTCCATGCTAAGCTCTCCAGTACCTCTGCCTGAAGGGGCTTGCCCCCACCCCTCCACAGCATACCCTTTTGCTCCTCATTAGGCTCCCCAGGGATACCGGCCTGTCCCTCCATAAGTTGGCTGCTCAAGGTGATCCTGGCTCCCGCCAGGTCCGTCTCCAGCCATGAGTCCTTGCCCCAATCAATGTCCTGCAACTCCCCCTCCACTGGATCTTGGGCCTGTACTTGTTGCTCCCCCACTGCTGAAACTACCATCCACTGTTTGTAAACATCTTTAAATCAACCTCAGGCCAGGGCTGTTCCTGTAGCCTACTCACGTGAAGCTCCTTAATTCTGTCCTCCAACCCCCTTCTCCCTTCCTGTAGCCTGCCCTGTGCCTCATGCTTTGTCCGTAAACCCCCTGTGGCCCCCACCCTCCCTCTCTCCCTTTGCGAAGCCACATGACCATTGACAGCAACCTGCCCCTTTTCCTATTCAGCAAGGCCTACCGCACACTACGGGAGGCCTCGCACTGCCTAAAATCATTTTGCTCCTGCGAGGCCTCTGTCTCCCTCAGGGAGCCGCATAGCTGATGTTCCTCCCATTCTGAGCATTACGACCCCGGCGCCTAGCCGTGATCGAGCCTGCCAATGTCCTCGGCTTATCGCCGGGCCAGACACGTCCCCTTCCCCTGCTCTGGTGCTCTCCAAGTACAAAAGCGGCCCCTCCCACTCACCTGCCATTTTTTGTGGCCTGCGGCCTGTGCCCAGAAGCGCATGCCATGACTGCAGCAGCCACACCACGAACAGCCTTATGATGTGGCTGACACCAACTGCAAAGCAGGGGCGGATTGGCAATGCGGCCGTTCGGGCATCGGCCGAAGGGCCGGTGTCTCCGTGCCCTCTGTGGGCCGTTTTTTTTCTACCCTTTCCCAGCCACACAGTGAAGCTGCATTCATTTCTCTGTCCCTGTCTTCGTGCTCTCTGTGGACTAGGAAAGGGGAGAAAAAAAAAACGGCCCACAGAGGGCACGGAAACAGAGACAGAGAAATGAATGCAGCTTCACTGTGCGGCCGCAGCGATTATCCGCTGCGGCCTCTCCCTCACCCCCTGCCCTGCAAAGCAATCACGCTGAGGGTGGCTGGGGAGGGGGTGATTGTTTGCAAAAATCAGCCTACCTGGGGGCCAGGTGTTGCTCAGGCCTTTGAACTATTTTCACCTCGGCCCCCTGGGGCCCACGCAGCACATAAACAGTGTTAGTTTTAACACCTCGCCTACAGCCCTTCACATTCAGGGCATAGTGGGCGAGGAAGAATGGGTCTCGCTGTGGGGACCAGGTGATCTTTGCAACTTGCACCATCTTCACCTCAGCCTCCCCCTAGCTACCGTGGATGACCCAGCAGCTGTGTTTTGTGCTCCCCTGCCAGGACATTGCCCTGAGGCCTCGAGGGCTGGGGGTGGCTGATTAATTTACTAATTGAAGGGCCTTACTGCTATTCATGTGCTCCTGAGCTGAAGGTCTGGGGAGGGCTGAGTAGGTTAGTAATAGCAGGGGCTTCGCTGCTTATTAGGTGCTCCTTCCCTGGAGGGCTTGAATAATTTTGTGACAGAAAGGGGCCTTGCTGTTTTTTCAGTTGCTCTGCATGTAGGCCATTGTCACCTTGGCCCTGTGTCCTGTGCAAGAACAGTATTCTCTCACTTTCATTCCTTGTCTGAGCCAAACATCTTAAGGATTTTGGGGGCCCTGGGTCAAACATTTTTTTGGGCCCCTGTTCGGAACAGATTTGAATTGATAATCCAATTCCTGCTCTTTGATGCCCTCTTTCAGCTTGTCACTGGACAGTGCACTACCATACTTGTCCAAATTCTTAATGTATTTACATCTAATATTCAAGGACATTGACGTGTGTTTTCAATATTACAACACAGTAACAGCTCACTAAAATTACTGAATATAACCTCAGTGACATCCTCCCATTTCTCATATGTGATGGCCTCTTCGATCTCAAAGACATTTTTTATGGATATTGCATGAAACAAACACATTTTTCTGCAAAATCTCTGTGATAGGTTCTTACTCATCGCCCATATTAAAAATACATTTGAAAAAATAGTATTTAAAACAATCTGTCTAAGGAGTATGCATGGTCATTAGGGCAAGATTCTTGAGTAATCCTCAGTCTCCCCATAGCCAAGACTTAAAGGCAGCAACAGATATGAATAAAACTGTGTTTTTTGTATATGGACATCACCTGCTGGCTGTGAAATAAATTTATGACTGGATTGTACAGATACATTTTTCAGCATTCTTTACACCTAAGACTGCCTTTTCCTCGTTTGTGAATTCTTACTTTTGTTATTACATGTTCTATTACCAGAGATTCCAGTCTTACCCTTTCTCCTTGACTTTGTACTAGATTTCTAATTTATGTGATGATTAGAGTCTAGGACATAGCTGGTTGGGAAAGAGTGTCTAACGACATTGTGCAGAGCGTTAAGACTGCAAGTAAGTATTTAGTTTTCATAACTGCAGTGCTCCTAGTCTTTACAAATGTTACTTACTCTGTAAGCTTTAAAAGGCTTAATTTACTAAATATTTCTCTACAAATTAGACCTCAAAGAGTAACCAAATGGTGTTTCATGAAAGGGCACGCCCCTCAAATGTGGGCCACGCCCCTTAATTGTGGGCCACTTTTTTCATCAGTGCCCGGGCCAAATTGTGATCCCAATCTGACCCTGATGCAAAGTGCCCCTTCTTTCAACAAATCAAGCCACCTGGCCTTCGCCAGCAGGAGCAAGGCCTGGGCCACACTCTTGTCACCTGCCACAGTTGCTACCCAGTAGGTCAGAGATGAGTGAGATGCTACACACGTAAAGTGCTACACTTACTGTTACTAAACTACAGCATTAACCCCCTCCTGACCCAAACCTGAACAAAAGCCTTTAACTGAGTCGACAAAAAGCTCCTAACTAAGTAGTAGCCCAAAACCCCTGCGCAGTCTTCTGGACTGCACAACTTCCCCAGAAACCCACGGACATTAGACCTCCCTGTGGTCAGCTGCCCCCCAAATCCCCATACCTTCGGTCCCGACTCAAAGCATGGAGCAGGGGCTGGGGTGCCTGAGGCCTCGTTACACAGAAGGAGCACATGCTAGCGATTGGCACTGTGACTGATACTCTGTGGGTGGCTTTGATTGTCGCTGAACTACAGTTAGCAGCACTCAGCCAGCTCTGTTAGTGGTGTAGCCTCGGCCCTGAGTGGCAGCTATGGTTGAGCTACCTACCTCTGGTAAGTGCTGCCTGGGTGTGTGAGATTGTTGCTGGTTACAGCCTGGTTAATTTATGTATTTACCAACCCACAGAATTTCTGTTTCTGACCATTTAATGATGCTCTGCCACCTGGCCACTATCATATTAGAGTAGACCTCTCTTTCTCAACAAGGAGATCAAGTGAGCGTTTGTCGGAGGCACAGACCTACATGCCTTAGCGTCTTGTGTATGAATACATTAATGTGCTCAAAATAGGCAGGATAATTTACACATATTATGGTGTGTAAAGCTTCTCCATTGATATGCCTCTTAGGTGCTTTGTTGATTTTGGTTCCACTATGTTATATGTTTTTCATATGTAGAGGCTGATTGTGTCAGTATGCTTTTGAATCTTTTTTTTAAAATTCTTTTTTTATTGAAAATAAAGATACAACAAATAAACACAATAATGGTGCAGTTACAAGACAAAATACAATACTGAGGTAATACCGAATACATCAATGAAACCATATAGTACATTGGGTCAAAGGAAAAAAAAAACCTCTCTAATGTCATGAGTCCCAGCACCTGTCAGCCTATTATGCTTTTGATTCTTGTTTCGTCTAGCACTAAACGTCCCCTTTCTATATGAAACGTCTTCTTTTCTGTGTCTTACGAATGTGACTGTTGTGCTGCTCTAGAACATAAAAAACTAAGGTTTAATTTTCTCACAACTTTGAGCATCAGTGACCTCTGCTCCCTACATGCACTTATAATGCCAGTCCAACTGAATATTGTTCAGTCACGGATAAGATCCTTTTTGTCATTCTAGATGCACAGTATTATATTTTTATGTGACTGAATTCAAACTACTTGCAGAGTGGAAGTGGTAACTGGTAAGAAGTGCTGTTTATATAATGGCAAGTGGTAGCCTAGCCTATAATGATGAGTACAATGTCTCTTCTTCTTCACCTTCATCATTATTCATAACCCCAATACAGATCAAAATGCAATTAGCACCCACCTCCAGCATCATTTGCAGCCTGCTACACATGACTCTCACCTCACATCATTTCTCTGTTTTTTTCAGTGGTCTCCTCATTTCTTTTTTTTCTTTGTCTGTGACAAGAGTGGCTACAACCCACTTCATGCACCAGTTGGCATCTTCTCACACATGCATTCTGTCCAAACTGGCTCAAGCCACCTACTCACATCCAGAGGACCAGCATGAGCTTGATGATTCAATAGGACAAGCAGCTGGAATGTGCATGCAAGGAAAGGTCATCAGAGCAACTCACCTTTTTCATGGCCATGGAATAGAGAGCAGTGTGGAATTGTGTTTTTGTCTTGTGAGGTGGCCTTTATAGTTCCCAGTTAGTAGATGGACACAGTAGAGAAAGTTGACTGAGCTCCCACACAAACTGACTAGGAAGATTCATGAGGATACTCTGTTCTTTACCTTTAAGTTATCCTTTGGCTCCTGGAAGCTTGACCACTTTTAAAGGGTACTATTCCGAGATATTAATAGGGTGTCACATGTGCTAATTAGTTGGAGTCGTTCAATGTAAAGAACAGGAGTGCATGTGTATTCTTCACAGCTGAAATGTAGCCTAAGCACTCCATGTAAGTGGATGTTTTCCAGCTGCCTCCATCATGTCCTTCTGTTCCGCGCTTTTGTTACTGTCTCCTGTATGCTTCTCTGCCGCCTGGTTCTCTTGTTTCTCCCTCTTGCCTTTCCCTCCCCCACCTTTGCTTGTATTTCTCTTTCTCACTCATGTGCTTCATTGCTCTTCCTGTCCCTATATTGCTCTTTCTCACCTGTGTGCTTCTTCCTTTGCCCACTTTTCTTTCTCATGGGCTTCTCCCCACCCTCCAAGTTGCTTCTCCCTGCCCTCAATTTTGCTTCATCCTCTGCCTACTTCGTCGGCACACCTCTGCATTGCAAGATTACAAAGAAAAATGCATTAATGCTACTTATTTTTTAATTTACCAATCCATTTCGGATTGGTAAAGAGACAATAGACCTGCATAATTTTTTAAGTGCTCTCATACACTGGCCTCAAAATGACAAGACTGTATTGTTGTACCTTTTTGTCTTTTTTCTCCTTTAGCCATGCTGCACAGGCGACACCTATTAGTTTTGCCTGTTCATGATTATTACATTGTTGTTTTAGGCAATAAAAAAAATTATATATTTTCCAAACAGTTTAAGGATATTAAAAAAAACGATCTTCTCCAAACAGTTTAAGAGTGATCCTAGCTCAAGTTTTGATGAGGAAAATTTGGCACAGTGCACCTTGGATCTGTTCTTCGCAGGCACCGAAACAACTTCAACTACTTTGCGCTGGGCTATTCTGTACATGGCAGTATACACAGAAATTCAAGGTAATGTAAATCAGAATTAAGATATGGATCACTCATTAAATCAATGTATTTTACATTAAGTTTGCAGGATATACGTTTGTTCGATAGATTAAATGTTACAGAGCAGTAAGCATACATTCTGAGTTGTCTGCAACAGACATTACCCCACTGGCAATGCACCTAAAAAACAGAAATAGCTAAAAATTCTAGAGAAGACAGAATATGGGAACTCAAGAGAAGACATTGAAAAATAATAATTACTGTTTAAAATATGTTAATTGAAAATCAGACAGAATATTGAACTGTTGCTAAAGCATTGTATATCTGCCTTCTCAAGTTTTATTTTTACTTAAACTTTTTTCGTATTAACAATAGTCAAGAAAATGGTTTGTTAAGAAGGGGATTTGCATATTTTCCTTGTCAGCACCAAATAAATCAATGTGCATAAGATCAGACAACCTAGCTATCAAAACTCTAGACCTGTAGCATATAATGCAAGTTTATATTCTAGCCTACATTATTTCTTCAGGCTGCTAACTCCATGAAAGTAAAATGTGAAAAAAAAGACAGTACAGGGCCATGAGAGTCTACTTTCTTTATCAACCACCAAGTCTCTAGACACACCCAGACCAGTTCCATCTTCAAGGACTCTTGTATACATTCACTATACATTGTTGGGCGCCTCCAACTTAAATCACACAATGGCAGCGCTATAGAGGAACCTGAATTGTTTAAATGCAATTGTAATTTCTTTTATCTGCCTGTTAGAAGTGTGTTTTTTTATTTTTTATTTTATTGAAACTGAAGCAAAATACAATTAGATAGCGCATTACAGTTGAGACTGATAATACATTTAAGAATAATAAACACAATACAGTTTAGAGGAGGGGAAGGGGTGTGCATGGTGTTAAATAGGAGTAATCTGATGAGTATATTCAAAGAGTGGCAATATTTAGAACAACAGCAGTACACAAAAATGGAAATTCAGGAAGGTTAAAGCACTTCTTCATTAGGTGTATGAACGAAAGATGATTTTGCATGTTTGTTCAAAAAGTTATTTACTGGGGACCTTAGGTCTAAAGGTTTAAATACAAGTGATATAGGTTGCATAAATGCAGTATCTAGTCTATGATTAAGGCAGATGGCATACCACCAATCCCGAAAAGATAACTGGGTAAGGGCCTTTCAGTTTTTTTTTATTTGTTGAAACGCCACTGGCAACAGTAAACACAGTAGTTGTAAATCAATTAAATCTAAGTTCCAATCATCAGACAGACTTCCTCAAAAAATATTAACATTAGAGAAAGGTACTTTTGAGTGGAAAATAGAGCTAATCTGATTCCAGACTTGTAACAAGAACTCATGTACGAGAGGACATGTGAAGATTAAATGTTTTAAATCTGCATGTGGTGAGGAACATGACCAACAAGTATCAGTAAGGTCTGGATAAAGCTTGTGTAACGTTACGGGGACAGTAAAAGTCTGTTATAAATATAAAACAGTGTTTGTGTAGCATTTTCTGGTCGGGAAGACTTTCCAAGCATTGTCCACATTTTTGTCCAACACCGTTTCCAAATCATTTCCCCATGACAATTCTGTATCCGTTTTGTCTCTATCACTAGAATGTAACCAGGAATAAATAGTAGAGGCTTTTGGAACTGTTAATAAGAGATGGCTCAACTGATTAGTCGGGGCGAGGAAGATTGAGGACAGTACATATATTGAGTTTGTAAGATTTAAAATTCATGTTGAAAAGAAAAAGAAAGTCCAAATTGAGTTTGAGTGTGTGCAAAGGATGTAGGGGCACCACAATCCAAAAGTTGGTTGAACTACATTGAACCCTTTTGCCTTCAGGTTTTCAAATATATAGGCTTGTTATTTAGGTGAATGAATTTGTTATGCCAAATGGTAGAATGAAGAAATGTGGGGAGATCAAAAGGAATATCAGATAATATAGGTTCTAATAATTTACGGGAATATTTCAAAATGGGAGCGGATAGAGATTTTGATATGCACATGAATGTTGAAAATTCCTGAGGGGAAAAAGGTGATAAGAGATCTTTTTCTAGATCAACCCATAATGTTTGATATTTTGGGGAGTACAAATTCAAATAAGCAGATTGTCTTAATAAAAAAGCTGCATCATATTTCGAAAAATCAAGAAAATGTCCAACACTTTCTGATTTGGAGTGTTTTAATTTTAATAAAGACATACAAGCTTCTTTGTTGTTCCTTAGAAATGCAGAGATTATAAAATTGGTCTTCTGAAAGGTTTTGAGAGGTATGTTCAGTGGAATATTAGAAATATTTTATTTGATAATAGGTACTAGCATCATTTATTTATTTATTTATTTATTTTATGAAATTTGATTAAGCACAAACAAATGCCCGTGGGCGTCTCGGCGCTGCGACCTCTGCATCAGATTATCCAACTACTTACATATATTTTGAGACATTACTGATTGAACAGCCAAGTTTTTAGCTGTTTACAAAAGGACCAAAGAGAGGTGCTAGTCCTAATAGATTGGGGTAAGGTGTTCCACAGTTTAGGGGCCGTGACCAGGAACCGACGGTCTCCCCATGAGACGGTCTTGGATCGTTAAGGGTGGAGGATCGCAGTGCTCTGGGGGGACAGTGAGGAATCAGCTGGTCTTTAAGTAACTGAGGTCCCGAATTATGTAGTGCCTTATATACAATACACAGCGTTTTAAATTTGATCTGGCTTCTGATTTGAAGTCAATGGAGTTTTCTAATTGTCTCGGTTGCGGACTTGTGTTTGGGAATCCTGGCAAGGAGTCTTGCTGCCGCATTTTGTATCATCTGCATTTTATTGACTACCCTAATCTTAGCATTAGCAAAAAGACCATTGCAGTAGTCGAGTGTAGGCAACACTAGGGAACTTACCAGGGTTTTCCCGGCAGTATCAGGAAAGAAGGGGATAATTTTTTTTATCAGGCGCAGTTTGTGAAAGGCCGAGGACGCTACTTAGTTGGCATGGGTAAAGAAGTTGAGGTGATCGTCAAAAACAATTCCCAGATTCCTTACCTTTGGGACCGGTTTAGGCAAGGTTCCTAAGGACGCAGGCCATCAGGTGGGGGACCAGCTCGGAGTGAGCTGTCCGAATTTGACAACCTCCTTCTTCTCGGAATTAAGTTTTAGACAATTGGAAGACATCCAGTCTCCAATTGCCAACATACCTACCTTAAAACTCTCGGCCATTTTTTGGCCATTGTTTTTGATGGCTAGGACCAACTGCGTGTCGTCTGCATATGAGGTAAGGCTCATCCCGTGTGCTCGAATGATTTTGGCTAGGTCGACACGTAGATATTAAAAAGTGTCGGACTCGGGGATGAGCCTTGTGGGGCCCCACATGGCAGAGTCAGATTGGTCGATTGGAATGTGCCCAGAGTGACCGCCTGAGTTCTTCCTGACAAGAAAGAAGCCAGTAGGTCTTTGGCTGCATGTTGAATGCCCATTTTTTCGACACGATCGACCAAGATCGCATGGTCGACCGTGTCGAAAGCTGCAGATAAGTCTAGTAGCACCAATACTGCTGTTCCTCCTTGATCTCGGGTGACTCTGCATGCACAAAGGCATTGACAAGTTTAAAGGAAGCGCTAAACAGAGATCACAGGGACAGAGCTGAAGTTAGCAGACTTAGAAAGGAGTATACGGCTGCCCTAAATAACAGGAAAAAAGAAATGAAAGCCGAACTATGGGCACGTCTTAGCCAAAGCTCGGAATTGAAAGACAGCACTATGTTCTGGCAGGTAGTCCGCTCCCCATTTCTAACAGATAAAGACAACTCTTCCTCAATTGATGTAGCCATAAGTGAACGGGAATGGGTGAGGTACTTCACAAAAGTTTTTTCCAAAGATGCTATAGTAGACATAGATCATCCTGACCCTTTGACACAGGTCATTTACCCAATAAAACTTCAGTTCTCTCACGAAGAGGTCCAAAAAGCCTTAAAATCTTCAAAAACAGCCAAAGCTCCTGGCCCGGACGGTGTCCCTGTTGACATTTTTAAACACCTCCCGGATCTATGGACTCCCCTGTTGACCAACGTCCTGAATGCCACTAATGAAGTGGGTTTACTAGATTCTTGGAGAACATCGACCTTGGTACCCATATTTAAAAAAGGGGATCGAAACAGTCCAACATGCTATAGGCCGATCTCCCTCCTGGACTCGCTCGGGAAGATGGCAGGGCGAATACTTCTCGAGCGACTCCAGGAGTGGGCTACTGATCATAACATCATTTCAGATCTACAATATGGTTTTCGGGAGGGGCTGGGAACAGTTGACCAGGCCTTAAATTTGTCCCTTATTGCGGGCAAATATGTGGAAGCTAAAGGGTCCTCTCTCCATATGGTATACGTCGATCTCTCCGCAGCGTTTGATTGCGTGGCACACTCAACGCTGTGGAGTATTATCTTGAAAATGGGAGTTCACCCTCCAATTGTGGACTTTCTCCGAGAGTTGTATACAGGTACTACAGGCAGGGTAAGATTCGGGGTGAGAGGTGAGCTCACGAGTACTTTTAAGGTGGAAAAGGGGGTCAGACAGGGTTGTGTACTGGCCCCCTTTCTATTCACCCTTTACACTAACGGCTTGGAGGTTGCCATGCTTCAAGGCAGCAAAGATCTTCCCTTAATAGCTCGTCGACAGATACCAGCGCTCCTATATGCCGACGATGCCGTTATCTTAGCAAGAACACCAAATGAATTACAGCTGGCCTTGAACAGATATTGTGCCTTTATGGCAAGTCTGAATTTGAAATTAAACGCAAAGAAAACATACACAATGCATGGGTGGGGGAAAATAAATGCAAAAAAACGGAGATTATATGTACAGGGTGACCAATTGGACAGGTCCACAACGTATCCCTATTTAGGGATTGTCATTGACGAAAAATTTAAATGGAACCCAGCTATTAACGCAAGGAAGCTCTCATTTTTGCGAGAAACAACTTTGTTAAAAATGTTTTCACAAAGACTGGGGCAGCGACCACCAAAAGATCTGTTACAAATATACAACGCAAAATGTGTAAGCACAGCAACATATGGGGCGGGGATATGGGGCTTTGCAAATGTGGATTCAATACAAAAAGTCGAGAATTCCTTTTTGAGATATTTGTTAGCAGTACCTAAAAGCTGCTCCACCTATGCCTGTCACACAGAGTTGGGCATTGACTATATTACAGACATTATAAAAATGCAACCAATAATGCTGTGGCGTCGAATATGGGTCACTGAGCAATGCCAATTAACTAGGGCGATTATTCAAGATATTTTAACACTCGATCATTGTAAGAAAATTAAATGGTTATCATATGTTAAAGCGCTATTAACAGATTTAGGTCACAGAAAGTTTTTTGATCACCCGTTACTGATAAATGAAATCTCGAAAAAGGATTTAAAAAGAGAGTGTCTTGTACACCTGCGTCAGATACGATTACTATCTGAGATCCATAAACCATCTGTTCAACACTCTTTATTAGCGCAGACTGTGTTTACCACTGAACCCTACTTGAACTTTACCCTAACACAGTATGAAAAAATGTTGCTCACTCGTTTTAGATTTGATTTGTTCCATTTACTGGTTGTATTTCCAAAGCAAGACGTCTGGACATCCACATTTTCTATGTGTCCATGTGACCTAGTGTCCCCACAAACAACGATACATACAATGTTATTCTGTAAGTTTTTTACTGAACCCCGTAAACGTTGGATACTGCCCATCTTGAAACTCTGGGGCCTCCGACAGTGCCGTACTGCATATCTGGCACTTCAGTATCTCGAAAATGAAAACTATGCTAAAGCGATTGTATGCTTTCTCAAATTTTGCATACGTCATCGCACGAATCTCTGAGTATGAGCCACATAATACCTCCGCATAAATGAAAGAATGCCAGACAATAGGAAAGCTGTATCTTATGGCAAGGTAGAAAATTACATAAACTGAGATGTTGTTCCTCTTTTTAAATGTTTTTTCTAACAAATGTATTTTTATATATTGGTTTTAATCTTTGTAAATTCTGTAACTTGCTCATTGTGAACTTTTATGGTGTTTTTTTTTAAACTACTGAATAAAGTTATTATTGAATTGAATTTAATTGACTCTGATGTCATCTGCAGCTTTGATCAAGGCAGTTTCGGTGCCATGGAACTTACGGAACCCAAATTGGGTACTGTCGAGTAAGTGGTGTTCCTCTATGAATACGGATAGTTGCGAATAAATCGCGTTTTCTGCCACTTTTGCCAAGAATGGAAGGCTGGCTATTGGTTGATAATTTTTCAGGTCATCCTTGTCAAGAAGTGGTTTTTTTAGGAGCGGTTTAACGAGGGTTTTTTTAAGTGAGTCCGGATAGATCCCTGATCTAAACATATTGTTACAAATTTGGGTGATGACCGGTATCAAGGTTTCCATGACTGGAGGGAGAATTTTAAAAGGGCATGGGTAATGTAATGTAATTTTATTTTTGTAAAGCGCGACTTACACTCCACGGAGCATCTTGGCAATCATGTCTAGAAGGTGTTTGGCTGGGGAGCTAGTGAGGCACCGGTAAGACAGGATCTGGTATCTCTAGGGATTGGGTTTAGACTAGGGCTAAACAGGATGTGTCTGTGAGTTTAAAAATCCATGTCTTTAGTGCCTTTCGGAAAAGGTTCTCTGACGGGATCTGGCGCAATTGGAGTGGTAGTTCATTCCAGACCCTAGCACCCAGCACTCCAAGGGACTTTCCTCCTTTCGTAGCTAGTCTAAATTTGGGAGTCACCAGCAGGTTCAGGTTGGAAGATCTGAGTGAGTGGGAGGGCACATATCTTCTGAACCTTTTTGACAGGTAGGTAGGACCCAGCTGGTGATAGGACCTAAAGGTGATTACTAAGATTTTGAATAGCACCCTTTTGTGGATGGGCAGCCAGTGCAGGATCTTAAGCGCTGCTGATGCAGTCGACTTACTGGGCCATCTCAGTACGAGGCGGGCGGTGGCATTCTGGACCATCTGCAGTCGATGCAGTACTGCTTTACTGGAGCCTGCATATAGACTGTTGCAGTAGTCCAGATGAGATGTAATAAGAGCCACCGCCACCGTGGGTCCAAGGCTGAATCAGTTTTGATTGTGTTAATGATGTCCGCTGTTTGGGCCTCTGTAATGTCTTTAAACTGTGAAAGTAAGGACACTGGCGGTGTAGAGATAGTGGTAGTAAGGGGGTTATTGGTGTTGGCAGAAAACGCTGTGTATATATCATTGACCTTTGTGAAGAAAAAAGTTGCCAATGCATCGCAGAGGGATTGAGAGGGAGGAGGGGTTAGATCGGGTAAGTTTCCTACTAGCGACTTGGTGGTGTCGTAGAGTTGTTTAGTAGAGTTCTTGGCTTGCTCTATCCTGTTGCTAAAGTACTTCCTCTTGGCCTCAGTGATCATAGTTTTATATCTTGATAGTGTCAAGACGATACCACTAACAAAAGGTGTTAAAGATGCCATCTACTAATTAATGAGGTTATTTTGTGAGTACATTCTTCTACATTTAATGATCAGGAATGTGGAGGCTTTAGTAGAGTAAATAAAGCATAAACCAACATATTTGATTTTCTATGTATTCCACATAAAATTGGGCATCAGAATATCCTGTTTGAACGTGAATTCTTTTAGTGACAATATTTCACATTTATTGTTATTTAGTTGGTAACCAGATACTCAAGCATAGGAAGCAGCTTCATTTAATGAAGATGGAATTGAGGCGTGGCCTAAACCATTTAAGTATGTGAAAAATAAAAGGCTGATATATTTGATTAAAAGCTTTCTGAGCATCTATGGCGATTTCTGCTAAAGGTTCAGACAAATGCGAAGATTTTGATTGAACATCAGAGAATAGACGAATAATATCAGGTGTATATCTCCCTTTAACAAATCTCCTAGTGTGAAAAGGAATATTATTAATTTGATTAAAAAGGAAATAATCATGAAAAAAGGAAGTAAAAGATTAAGCAAATGGTGTATCTAACAGAAGTGAGTCGTTAAATCTCCAACTTTTTAGCACGTTTCATGTAGGAAGAATTGCTAGTTTTATAGTGACAGGTGCATGATCAGAAGTTTAGATAGAGCTTATATCTGCTGAATGTAATTGTGAAGATAAATTATGTGAGATGAAAATGAGATCTGTTCTTGATTGGGCATGATGGACTGGAGAAAATGTGTATATTCTCTCAATGTGGGATTGCATTACCTCCATGAATCAATTACATTGCTCTGTTTGAGAGCATGAACAATAAGGATTTTGTGATTTGTTCGCAATATAAGGAAATGTGGAATTCCAATAAATGAATGGAGCAACAATTTGTTTGATGAGCCAAGACAAAATTATAATTTGGACATTCCATAGGTTTGTGAGTAACACACCAAAATTGACAGCCAGTGGCAGTGGGACCATAAATATTAAAGATGGTTATTGGAAATGTATCAATTAATAGTTTGATGCGTAACCCTCGTCCAACATCATCAAACTCTTGGGATATTAAATGAATATGAAGTGATGTATGGCATAAAACTAGGACTCAATTTTCTTTACCATTTCCTGGAGAAAAGAAGATCTTACTACCCCATCCTGTTTTCAATTTTAAGCATTCACTTTCTGTAAGTTGATATTTTTGTATGAGTTTAATGTATACACAGAGTCAAAACTCATTGCCGTTTAATTGGAGAATGTAGAACTCTGACATTTAAAGACACAATTGTCAAGGACATGAGGAAGAAAAAAGATAAAAAGATAGATCAGACCCAGAGAAGAGGAGATTAAACAAGAACCATGTAACAATCAGTGGAAGTGATAATATGGTAGGAAGAAATGAAAGAGATAAATGTGAAATAAAGAAGTGAGGTTATGAAAAGGAGAGGGATGGAGGGGAATCGAAAAAGGAGGACATTTGTATTTTGAACATATAGAAGAAATACCACCGGGAAGGTAAAGAGAGAGAAAAACATACCTAAAATTTCAAAATGTTTGGGGGAGGTGAAACCACTTGGAAAAGATGACACGTCTGAAACTCCACGCGGGTGGACGCAAGGAGGACTGCGGAACTTGAAACAAGGAACAAGCACAGGAATACACACAATGATAATACCTGTAAGAGAAAATATATGTTATTAAAAGGATTTAACATTGTAGGTGTATATAATCCATATTAAAATATTTGTATATCAAAAAATATATAAATTTCAACAAGAATATGTAAAATTTAGTTGACTAGAACTATCAAGCAAATGAACAAATACTTTAGCATGAACAAGTCAAGAGTCTTGAATTCTCCATTTTCAATACCCCGCAAGACTCAAGAAAGACCTTCAATCAGCTCTGTTGTTTTATGTTGTTGTTTTATTATTATGGGTGACTTTGAATGAGCAAGAATGAAATAATCCAAAACGAGCACCCAGTGAGCGAAGTGCTTGTCTCATATTACGAAAGTCTACATCTATCTAAAGTAGTTTTGGCATAGTCTTATGAGAAGTATTAATCATTTCCTGACTATGAAATACATTTTAGCTGCAGAGAGGACTTTAAGTTAGTCAGTATGTTCCAGGAAGTAAAGAATAATAACGCTTGGCTTTTTAGAAGTCGTAGCAGCCGTAGATGTATTACCTGATATGTTTGCACCTTGAAAATTGAGTGAAGTCTTATCTGATTCGTTTAGTAATTTAGGAAGGAAGGATTTGAAGAACATAATAGAATCACAACCTTTAGTACCTTCCAGCAAGCTTTAAATACATAGATTATTCACCCTATTTCTGTTTTCAAGGTCCTCGACCAGCCTCTGTAGAATAGTAATTTGTGTCTGATGGATGGTCACTATGATAGACGTATTGGTGAAGATGTAATGCATTGTTCAGCTGTGGAAAGCCACTCTTCCATCTGAGACCATCTTTCCCTAAGAGTTTGTAGTTTGAAATTAAATGAAAATGGTACTTATAAAGCGCATGGCTACCATAAGGCCTCCCAGCGCTAAGAACCTAGCCTGCGAGTGCGTGCCTTAACTGGATGGGACTAAGAATGTCTTCAAATGCCTTCGAAAAACCAGATAGTTTTCTTCCAACCGAATATGGTCAGGAAGGGTGTTCCACCTTCTGGAGACAACATAAGAGAATTGTTGGCCTCCACTTCTGGTCTTAACATTCGTCTCCTTTATGCAGGGGCATAGAGCATGGATCTCCACTAACAAATTGTCCATTGTCCATTGAAGCAGTGGGAAGAGATTTTGTGGGGGATGGTGGATCTTTTTTAAGATATTTGGTAAATGCTTTCCAGCAAGTGACAAAGAAGCGATAGCTGAGTTGGGGGAAGAATTATTGCCTCTATGTAAAGGAGCAAGTGTATCTTCCATCTTCAAGAGTTGAGCGAATATGGAGGATTTGATTTTTTTAAGTCTGCCCATAAATAAGATGGATAGCAAGTTCTGAAATAGTATTTGTTGAGAGCAATATTCTGACTTCACACTACTCAATTGTCACAGATGGTGGATATTATGAAGAGATAAGCTGAGCTAATGCTTAAAAACATGGTGTGTGAATGTCCTCACACAATGCTTTGCACAAATAGTCCTTGTAGTAAATACTTTCAATGTTAACGAAAGGTTTTCAAATGGGTGCACTAGTCCAGATCATCGATGAAGGATCTTGTTCGCGCTATATAAAACCTTAAATAAATAAATAAGTAATATGAAAACCATTTAAAACCTGGGAAATTGTTTGTAGTATGACGCTCTGTTTCCCTCAATTCTCTGTTATCCTAAAATGGCGGGCAGTTAGATGTGAGGAGAATCACTAACACAAGGAGCATGGTGTGTGCCTCTCCCCATCTCCTTTTGAAGGGCAGAAAAGATGCCTAACATTTATTTGAGCAATACACTCTGAAGGTGGGAGTTTTTATACTGTAGAACCACATGGTTAAATGTTATTCATGTTACAAGGCAACATTTCCATGTTCCCATTACCACAACAACAGGTGGCAAGTAATTTGCTTATGTCATTGGCACCATTTTACATTTGTCAACAATGATTTCTGGTCTAGTCTTTGTGACAATTCAAATGTTTTCTGAGATGTGGGATTCTCTCTGTTCTCCCTCTGGTCCTGTCTCTCTCTTGTTTCTTCTCCAGCATTTTCAGTTATCATAGGTGGTCATCCTTCTGTCCCAATTCTTATGGGAAATGCATGGTGTGAGAAGCTGGCCTGGTATGTGATGTCTACTAATGTAAGTGGGTACCTAGCACCAGTCCAAACAACCCTTATGGCGCTTTAACAGGTCTTAGACAACCTTAGAAAGCTCTCTAATTGGTAGCTGTGGAGAGCAGCCTTCAGGCCTAGTCAAGAAGGAGTGTAAAGCAGCTTGTTTTACCAGAATGCAATCTTACAGTATAGATTAAGTGAAAAAGATCCACACAATGTATTTATAAATAAATATATTTATTATATAATACTTTCTAGCACATAGAAATAACTCCTACCCGCAGCTATACACAATGCACACAATACTTAATCAAAGAAACACAGTAAATAGCACGTAATACACAGTGGACCACAAAGGGGGACCAAACCGTATACTATGAAAGTGGTATAAGAACCACGACTCGGGTCAAGACAATGTTGAGAGGACGCAGAAGTGCTGGGGACCCAAAGAACCACCCAAGGTGAGTAGATAGGGACCCCATGGAGAGCGTGTGCAGTGTGGGGA
This sequence comes from Lissotriton vulgaris, assembly GCF_964263255.1. NCBI lineage: Eukaryota > Metazoa > Chordata > Amphibia > Caudata > Salamandridae > Lissotriton > Lissotriton vulgaris. The sequence goes on along the minus strand of NC_141685.1, from coordinate 435,488,581 downwards.
CACGACTGCATGCTCCTTACAAGTCTATGTAAGTCGCGGTTGGATTTTTAAAGATTAAGGACCCTTCAGAGTGGACCATGAAGAAACCCTGTAGAAGACAGAAGGTTGGAGAACCACCCCACCTGTGGATACCCTAGTATATGTGTGAACAGGTGTCGGACACCGCCGCAAACCCAGTAGAGGACTTCAGGAAAGTGCCACTGCTGAAGGAGGAGAAAGTGTCCGGTGGAATCCACTGATGGATTCTAGATGAGAGGTACCCGCGAGCAGAGGGGACAGAGTCTATATCACTAAGGAGCAACAAGGAGACTTGGAAGGCGAATGCCCTCTGATGTCAGTGTTGCAGGATGGGTGAAAGTGACCTTGACTCTGCAGCTGCGAGGGCCAGGCGATGCTGAGGAGGGCCAGGAACTGTGCACGAGCTGTGCCACGAAGGATGTTGAGTGCTCAGGGGTCAGTGTCTGGCGGGAGCACCAACAAGCTTTTGCAAATGCATCCCACGGAGGAAGTGAAGAGGGAGCAACGTTGGGACCAGCAAGGTCCAGGGGACTCCCCACAAGCATGGGAGTCACGGAAGCCCCCAAGCAATCAGGGGAGCCTAAGAGAAATAAGTGTGACCCTCAAATGGACCCACAGGCCAGAGGCACTGGAGTCGCAAGAGGACCTCAAGCAGCTCACCAAAAAATGCAGCCCACGATGCGGTGTGGCTGAAGATTCTGGCCACTGGAAGTGCTCAATGTCGGGGCTACTTGGAGCCCGAAGATCTTCTTGGAAGGAAGCTAACAAACCTTTGCAACTGCAAGTTGATGCGGTGCACAGTGGTTCGGTTATTGCAACCACGAGGGATATTGGCCTCAAACCTGCTGAGAGTGCAGGGCAGGCCTCTGGAGCTGTGGAAAACCACCACCTGTGTTGCAGAACCTTACGGAATCCGGAGGAGCTCAGGATCAGTAGACTGGTCGACTTAGCTGCAGTGCCTGCGAATGCAGGGGAGTGACTCCTTCACTCCAAGGGAGATTCCGTAAGGTGTCTTTCATGCCCACAGGCCTTGGAAGGTTCCTGTATGGTGCACAGGCACAGACGATGCAGCAGACTGGAAGGGAGACGAAGTCGAGCCCAAACGAAATGTAGCGAAGTCTAGAGTGCCCAGACGGTAAATAAAAAAAATGTAAATCCAGTACTTGTATAGCGCACAAATCACCCCCGAAGGGGTATCTTGGCACTGGGGGCTGTTGGGAAGATTAAGCGAGCTTTGCCCAGAGTCGCATCGCGCTGGGCAGACCACTGCCGCTGGAGCCAGGGATTGAACCGTGATCCCCAGCGTTCAGCATCAGTCGCCCTGGCTGCAGCGCCACACCTCTTCCCTTACGGCAGAAGTAGAAGTGGTGTCTGATCTGAATCTTATCCCACAATGAATCTAGGGACCTACACCCAGGTAAGCCCTTAAGTACCCTAGGGAAAGGGTTGGGATGATTCAGGGTACCCTCCCAGGGAGGATCTGGACAGGGGGGAGGTTACTCCCATGTCCGTTGTCTAGTTTCGCACCAAAGCTGGAGCCAAAAGCTCCCAGGACTGGTTTCAATTGGACTGTGCCTAGGGAAGCCAAATGTGCCCCTCATGCAGACTGAGTGGTGCTGGCTAGTGCACCCACCCTACCCCAATACACTAAATCCTGTCTGGGAGGTGGTCACACCTCCCTGTGACAGGATGCCTATTGTTCTGCCTTCCCCTGCTTGAGCTTGGCTCAGCAGCAGGAGGGCAGAATCGTGTCTCTGGTCGGCAGCAACCATTTTGTGCTGTCTGGGTCAAGAAGGCTGGTACCGGGAACACTGAGAGCCTAATGGAGGCTCTTCCATTGCTTCAAATCATACCTCCCACACCATTTACAGTGTTGGGGTATGATTCCATCATGTTAGATACCAAACATGATAGGACTTATTGCATCCAGTTTCGAGATGGTCATCGTGTAATTACGCTGTGCCTCTCTATATACTCTATATAGTATATAGCTGCTTCACTGACAACCCAGGAGAATGGACTCCGTAGGCTGTAGGAGTGTCCTGCTCATGCAGGGGATTTTATTCATGAAATGAGTACCTAAGATTTTACAAATCATGGAGATAAAAAGCAGAAATAAATCAAATATTGGCAGTTATGAATGGATGTACATAAAAATCAACAAATCGATTCATAACATATCAACAACTCCATAGGTAAACGAAGAAGACCAAGTTCACTAGTATACAGAGGCATCCTTCAAGCATTGATGCTGTGGAGATGGTGATTAGGTCGACGTTTCGGTCTTGCTTGTAGGCATCAATAAGACCATCATCAGGACAAATTTTTCGTGAATGAAGGTCTTATTGATGCCTACAAGCAAGACCGAATCGATTTGTTGATTTTTATGTACATCCATTCATAACTGCCAATATTTGATTTATTTCTGCTTTTTATCCCCATGATTTGTACACTCTGATCAATTCAATACTAACATTTTCACAGAAAATTAATTTGCTTTGTGCTCACTTCATTTTCTCTTCTCTTCAGCTTGATTTCATTGAATGTTTATCAATAACACAAGAATGATATAGTTATCTTGCGGATACAATAGGGTTCAATTATTCAATCAACCCTTAAATGATACACGTTAAACCTTAGGTACTCAGTTCATGAATAAAATCCCTTGTAGCCATCTCTTACCCTAATCTATACATTGCCCAAGCCTACAAGGGTTTATTGGGTTACCCAAATCTTTTCATACTGCTCATGCAGGGGCACCCTCTCAGTTAGAACCAAGCACCCAGCCTTCAGGATTGCAAAGGCCTGCTATAGGGGTGGCTTATAGGTTTTAACCCCTTCGATGCTCATGACGGAACGGTTCCGTCATGAGGCACAGTGGAGCTGTGCTGATGACGGAACCGTTCCGTCATGACCACACCCATTATCATTATCCCTCAGCACCGGAGGGGAATATGTGCAGCAGCGATGAGGTTAAGTGCAGTGACCCTAGATATAGGAAACCTATATCTCTGGTAAGTGGTGCAAGCAACAACTTACACATGCTGCAATAGCAGGCCCGTAGTTCTATTTCGAATGGTCTCTCATGGGTGGCATAATACATGCTTCAGCCGATTGGAGACCTCTGGTGTACCTATGCCCTGGGTACATGGGTACCATATACTAGGGACGTTCAAGGGTACCCCAGTATCCAATCTGGGGTGTACCTAAATACTGAACATAACAATTGAGGGAGAAAAGAGATATACTGGGGTCCTGATTAGCAGGATCCCAGTCAGACTAGTCAAATACAGCTTAGCACCAGGCAAAATGTGGGGGTAACCATAGAAGGAGATCCTGCTTTCCTATACATGGGCAACCTCTAGCTACAAATAATTCTACCCCCTCTGCCCTCATATATAAATCTATTTCCTGTTGCCATTCTCTTTTCGTAGGGATATGTGGGAATCCTCACTTCCTTTACATGTCCTGTTTAGCAATCACTAGCCAAAAAATTACAGAATATCTCAGATCATGGCAGATCATTATCAATGAAGATTCCTAAAATAACCAATTCGGGGTCACTAGGATATTACAGTCAAGTGTTACATCCCCAGAGTGTGTGTTGGAATGTGCCCTCCTCAACATTACACATAAAGCGCATTAGAGTGGGGGCTTTATAAAGCCTACTCCTATTATAAAATAATTGATGTAGGCACTTTCATTGTATCAGCCTTAATTATGCCTTTATAGGGACCTCTGTTGGGTGCATAAATGGTGCCTTCCAGTCTTTGTACTCCAATTCCCCTAATGCCTATACTATAGCAATCTTCCCCTTAAGCTCACTAGTTTGTCTGGTATCTAATTAAGAGTCCTGTATGTGGAAGATACATCCCCCTCTTCCCATTTCTTAAATTAGCACTCTGCTATCTAAAGCAACATAATAAGGAATATCCAAACAAGTCAGTTTCTCTATTTGCAGGGCATGTCTAAGTTGAGTGTACGTGAATGATTGACTTTAATATTTGCTGAATTTATGATCACCAACCGCCCGGATTGGGTATTTATCACAGAATCTTGGGGTAATGAAGCCTCCGGCCCAGGCCGAGCTGATGAGGTTCCATCATGGAAACAGATTCCTATGACTAGATAGGACAGACAGACCAGGAGAAGGTCTGGCAATTATATAAAAGTTAATGTACCAACGCCATTTGGAAAGGATACAATGTGTGAATCCTTGTGAGGCACTGGGTTTCACTATAAAAATCACTGCCATCTCCTCCTTTGCTGCAATTCTTTTCTATAGGCCTCCTGGACCTAGGATGATGTTTGTTACGGAGGTGGCAAACTATATTGAGTCATATTTAATCAAAAAGGAATTTACAGTAATGGGAGACTCGACCTTCCACCTAGAGAACCCCAATAATAAAGACTCTAGTTTACTTAAAGAAATGCTTGCCTGTTTGGGGTTGCATCAGCAGATCATGAGTCCTAGTCATGTGGCCTGACATACCCTTTATGGGATTTTTACTAATGATGCCCCTCTAAAAGTACAGAAAGTACTGCCTCTTACCTGGTCCGATCATAGTGCAGTGTCTTTCTCTGTTAATGTTTATTTCACTTATAAGAGGGATGGCGCTTGCCAAGTAAAAGAATCCGCTCTAGGACGTCTCAGCGAGTCTTTTGCTGATACCCTTAACAGTATTTCAGGCACCTTCCAAAATGATGTGGATGATGGGGCAGAAAGTTTCTCAGCATGGCTATTCTCAGGGGCTGATGTGGTTGCTTCCCTACAGAAAAATGTCTCGGAGGAGGGTAGTGCCAACGGCCCCCTGGTTTACTGAGTGACTTAGGATCCTCAGGCAGGTGTATTGCCCCCCGGAGCACATCTATATAAGGTACCTCTTAGGGTCTATCAAACAGCCATTAAAGAAGAAAAATCCCTTTACTTGAAAGACAAATTTGAGGTGACCCATTCCCCTAAAAAGCTATTTAATCTCCTCTAGCATTTATCTGCACCCTGACTCACAAGAATTATCTAACACGCTGGCTGATTTCTTTCCAAATAAAATTGCAAATATCTATGCAGAGTTGGATGCCTATAAAACAGTGGAGCAGTTATACTCAAAGTACGGCCCTGGGGGCCACATGATGCCCTCCTGACCCTTACAAGCAGCCCCTGCTCAACAGCAGCATTGAGCTGCTGTTTACTGGACTCAACATTAACATTAAAAAGATTTTAAATAAACAGGCATGACTTTATTTAAAGTTAATTTAAGTTAAAGGAAGGAAGTATCTTGGTTGTCCATCACTGCTTAGCTTTAGGAGCACCTTCAATTTTAAAGCCCTTTACATCAAAAGTGTAAAACTATGATAAGGCTGCAAAATTCAAGAAGAGTATTTCATTAACATGCAGAACCAGTTCACTTTATCATATTGGATTGTATCAGTGCATTGACAAGTATTTTTCTTAATAAAGTTATTGTTTCTAAACATGAATTCAGAAACATTTTTTCTTCTTCTCCACTCTGACAACAATGCCATTAGTAAACTTGGAGGCAAGTCAGTTCCTTTGTGCACTCTTTGGATGGCCTGCGTTACTGTTATACATGAAAAACATTATAGTTTATTAAATCAAACACAGGAGAAGATTTTGTACAGTGCACATCTTGAAGTCATGCATTTTTGAGGTCCTCTTATAAGAGATAATGAAGAAAAAGGAGGGAAAGTGAAATAAACCAATTGCCTAGGATCACACAATTTGGTTAAGTGGGAAGCTGGGAATAATATCAGGTTTGCTGGTTTCACATTGAGCACTTCAGCCAGTAGATGTATATGCTCTGCTTCTCCTATATGGCCCTCAGTCACATAACAGACCAAACGCTGTGGCCCCTTGGAAACTGTTTGTGAGTACCCATGCAGTAGAGAATGGTTTCCTAAGCCTCAATAGGGCAATGCCGCAGAGTTCACTAGCATTTAAAGAGCATAAGGGGCAGATTGTGCCTACACAGGAGGCCTTTGCACCTCTGATGCAAGATCTAACTGCATCACTTCTCCCTAAAATCAAATCGGGAACCCCTCGTGAGCCCAACTATGCAAATATTTTGCATCTGGTGGGCAGTAGGGTCTCTCGCTCTTTAACTGTAACTATGAACGTGGCCATAAATACAGAGTGCTATCCATGGCTGTGGAAGCAGGCCGTAATATGTCCGCTACTCAAGGAGCTGAATCAAGATCCTAGTGACATGAACAACTATCAGCTTATGTCTCTGCTTCTGGTCCCAGCGAAGATCCTGGAAAAACACCTTAATCAAACCCTGATGGGATATGTAGACGCGCAGGGTTTGTTGGATGGGTCACAACATGGCTTCAGTAGGAGCTGGGTGTCATCGGCGTAGGAGAAGATGTTGAAGTTGTGTAGTCGGACGACGTGGGTGAGCGGTGCCACGTAGACGAACAATGTCGGGCTGAGGCATGATCCTTGGGGTACACCGCAGGTGATCTCGGTGGCTTTGGAGCGGAACGGGAGAGGCGGACGCTCTGTGTTCTGCAGGAGTGGAAGGAGCTGGATCCCTGATTTGTGGAGGCGTATGCGAAGGGTGCAGTGGCAGACAGTGTCGAAGGTGGCTGATAGGTCCAGGAGGCTGAGGGCCGCGGTTTCGCCATTGTCCAGCAGGGCCCTGATGTCATCGGTTGCGGCGATGAGGGCAGTCTCGGTACTGTGGTTGCAGCGGAACCCGGACTGGGACAGGTCCAGGATGTTGTTCTCCTCGAAGTAGCTGGTCAGCTGTCTGTTGACGGTCTTCTCGATGACCTTCGCCAGGAACGGGAGCAGTGAGATGGGCTGGAAGTTCTTGAGGCCCTTCGGATATGCCTTGGGTTTCTTCAGTAAGTTGTTGATCTCAGCGTGCTTCCAGCTCTCTGGGAAGGTCTTGGTCTCAAAGGAGATGTTGATGGTCTTGCAAAGACTGGGTGCGACAGTGGTGCTGGTTTTGTTGAAGATGTGGTGTGGGCATGGGTCGGACGGAGAGCCGGAGTGGAAGGTGCTCATGATTTTGATGGTGTCGTTGTCATTTATGTTGGTCAAGATGAGCAGGGGATCGATGTGGGTGGTAGCCGCGGGTTCTGAGGTGTCGGTGGTTGCCGGGGCGGTCAAGTTGTTGAAGCTGTCATGGATGTCTGCGATCTTGCGATGGAAGAAGGTGGCAAGGGAGTCGCACAGGTCTTGCGATGGTGAGATGTTGTTGGTGTTGGAACTGGGGTTGGAGAGGTCCTTCACGATGTGGAAGAGCTCTTTGCTGTTGTACATGTTGTTGTTGAGTCGGTCCTTGAAGGAGGCTCTTTTGGCCGAACTGATGAGGTGAAGGTGTCGGTGGATGGCGTTCTTGTGCGCTGCGTAGCTGTCTGGTGTCTGTTCGCAGTGCCATTTAGTCTCTAGTGTACAGCAGGTTTGCTTGGAGGCCCGGAGGTCTGCGGTGAACCAGCTGGCTTTGTTTGTGTATCTGTTGAAGGGTTTCTTGGTTGCGGCGAGAGTGTTGGTGCAGTTGTCGATCCAAGGTCTAAGGTTGCGGGCTGTAGTGTCCACGTCAGTGGGGTCAGCGGGTGGGCTTTGGGCGAGGGTGGTGTTAAGCTGGTCTTCTGTGATTTTGCTCCAGCTGCAGCGGGGATCTGTTGAGTGCGGTGGTGCATTGTGGGTTTTCAGAAGGTGCAGTGAATGCAGCGATGGTTGGTCCAGTGGAATTCGGTGGTGTGGCTGAAGGTGACGTGGGGGCTTGCGGAGAAGATGGGATCGAGCATGTGGCCGGCGGAGTGGGTGGGCGTTGTAATGAGCTGTCTGAGTCCTAAGTTGGCAATCACGGTGGTTTAGTTGGTGTCGTTGTTGTTCTCGAGGCGGAAGTTCAGGTCACTGAGAATGATGTAGTCTGTGGAGGCCAGGGCGTGCATGCTGACGAAGTCAGCGATGGAGTCGCTGAACTGAGGCCGAGGTCCGGTGGGTCTGTAGATGAGAGTTCCTCTGGGGGTGGTGTTGGGATCTGTTTGGATATGGAAGTGCAGGTGTTCGGCGGTGCTGAGGGTGTCGTCGGTGCTGGTTGAGACATTGAGGGTGTTCTTGTGGATGATGGCGATTCTCCCTCCTACTCCGTTGGTGCGGTTCCTGCGAGTGATCTTGTAGCCGTCTGGGATGGCTATGGCGATGTTGGGTGCCGAGGAGGCGTTCATCCAGGTCTCTGTCAGGAATGCGACATCCGGGGAGGATGTGTCGATCAGGTCCCAGAGTTCGACGGCGTGTTGTCGTGCGGAGCAGGTGTTCAGTAGAATGCATCTGAGGTGGTTGCGCCCTGTCACGGTGGGCGGTTTGGTGGTTCACAGGCTGATGAAGCTGCAGCTCTGGCAGGAGAAGGGTCCTTGGGTGTGCTTCGGGGCGGCCAGGACACAGGTGCGGGGTCGTCCGGTGTTGAGTGCGTGGAGGGAGTTGGCGTCGTAGCGGTAATGGTTGTTGTGGCGAGGGGGGTCTGGCGCTGGCTGCGGTCCAGGCACGGACAGGCACGGACAGGCACAGACGGGCTAGCCTTAGGCGCGCATGTGGCGCACCAGCTGCGCGCGTCCACTGCACGACTGTGCAGCGACCACCATAAGTAGGGGAGGGGGCAGTAAAGTAGGTAGGGAGACGGGAAAGGGGGCTGAGGCGGGCCGGGCCACAGGGAACAGTGACGGTCGAGGGGAGAGGGGAGAAATAGTGTGAAACCCAAATGGCAGGGCACTGACAAACAAGTAAAGAAAACAGTACAATGGAGACAGAGATAATTCAATTAGAAAGGGGCACTAGAGGCAGAGATAAATTAATTAGAAGGGGCACTAGAGGCAAAAACACGGGGAACTGAAGGAATGGTAAGGCTGGGTGCGAGCTGCAGGCATGAACACCAGGCTGCAGGAGGGCTCAGGACGCTGCCCTACCACGCGGATGCTGCCGTGGAGAGTGCTGACCTGGACCGGAGTCATGGCGTTCGCGGGGGCAATTAAAGATAAGATCCACAAAAGTTTGTTTTTTCTTTGTCCAAAAGAATATCTTTTTATTGCGTGTTATAACATCACAATGATAATTCTCATGTATGACTGTGAATCATGTCAATATCATCTCAGTATCACATCTATTTAATTCTTTTCATCAATCATCCTAATGCATTTCGGGTCGGGACCCTTCATCAGGGGACTGTGTATCCTGGAGAATACCAAGCGGATGCTACAGATTCAAAATCACAAAGTCTATAGAATAAGTGGTGCTTCGATTGAGCTTGAAATACCGGCGTGAACGCAATGAGTTAATTGGAGCAAGATTACTTTACCATCCGAGTGCAACAGGGGGACACTAAGAAAGTCCAACTTAGTGCTTTATTTTGTGCATTTAACCTACTCCCTTAGGCCAGAGGGAGATACCCATGTGCACCCAAGAAGATTACTGTTAACAAAATTATACCAGAATCAACACCGAGTGTGATTCACTACTCTCTTCAGTTGATCTTTGACATATATTAGAATATCACCTGTTTTATACTGCCCGAATATCTCGAATATCTTTGGGATAGTGGTATCAGTTGTGTTACATATAGGATGATATCATCCGAATGTAGCAAGATTTTTCTTTTGTAGAGCTTGGATCTTCCTGAAATCCTCTAATCTTCTCATGTGCTCTCACTCAGAATGCCAGGAATGCCAGAACTTCGAAACTCATGCCAAACAAGAGTGGGAAGGAGGACATACCCGTCTATTTCTTCTCCCTAGTGGAAAACTGTTTGATGTCACTTTATGTAGTTTAACCCCTGCCATTGGGCTGTTATACAACCGGGCCACCTAGATTCAGAACAATGGTCCATTCCAAAATCCTCAAAGCATCAGAAACAGGAAGGCCTAGTGTACTGCATCAAAAGCCTTTTTTGCATCTAATGACAGGATAGCTTGTGGCTTATCACTTCAGTTTATATATGCCAACTAATCGTGTAATCTTTTAATGCTAAGATTTGTGCAAGAGGCAGATTGATTTTACTCTGCAAAAGGAAAGTAATAACCCCTTTCAATATCGAGGCCAGAATAGTTGCCAGAATTTTGTTTTCAATGTTTAGCAGTGTGATCTGATATGTTGAGCATTTAACCTTTAGTTTTTCTTTCTTGTTTGTTACTGTGATATGTGCATGCTTGAGGTCTAGGGGTAGCAACTCTTGATCTCTAGTTCATTTAAATATTCGGTTGATGAGGACTCAATATTGAAGAGAGCATTTTATATAACTGTGTCAGTATCCCATTAGGGTCTGGAGTTTTACCAAACTTCAGTTGCCTATTTACTTCCATCACCTCCTGTTGTATAGCGTTTTAGGACCCTAGTGTAATTTTCTCGATTCATGCCCTTATAGAAGTATAGAAATCATACCCATATTTAGACATAGCCCATGCAGTCCTAATACAGGCATGGCTACTTCCACTAGTTCCAAAAAGCCACAACGATTTCTTGGAAAACTCGGCTTCAGCAGTCAGGGACATCCACTTTCTTGAATATTGATTTATCCTAGAAATCATCGCGTTTTCAAAGAACTACCATTGCCTTGGGTTTTTTTTTGGTGACGTTATTATGTCAGACTTTACGTCAAAACAGGCACTTTCAAGGTATAAATATGCCTACACTTGCCCAAGCAAACACTCGGTAGTTTGGAGAAGTTTGACTATCTACTTGCCCTACGCAGCTCGCTACAGCAAGTGCCGAAGGAAGCCGACCCTCCAGCTGAGGCACTGACAGAGAGGCTGCCTTTCTCTCGCTGAGAATCCAGCTCCAGTGTTTCCAAGCTCCCCTTGCCGGGTGTTGGGAAATCGAGTCTCGAGACAGAGATGCCAGACCTTCTTCATTCTAAACCAAGGTACGGAACTGATTAGACCCTAAGGGAAATCTTGAATAGATTCTTGGCAAAGAAACTAAACTTATGCTACACCTCACTTACTTCTTCCCTATTACTTGACTTAGGTTAGGTACATTGGGGTAGGCGTATTTTAGACACACCAGTTGAGTACTTTTAGTCTTTGTTATTTATGTATGTATTTTATGGGTTAGAAACCATACCATGCTTTTACAGTATTATTTTATAACACTCTTCTTGCTGTACGCATTATACTTTACAGCCAGTATTACGATTGTAGTAGTTCATTTCTATAACATTCGAAAGAAGAATGTTCAATAAATACTTTTATAGAAAACGCCTGTCTCTCTATTTCTCTGCACCTCTGATGAAACTAAGCATGCACAATTGACTGAGTATCTATCTATTGTTTCCACGACTCTGAAGATAGGTTCTATATTGGGGAAACAAAGTGGTCATGTTTATGCGGTTGTCAGAAACAAACACCTTCTTGTGTATTCGAGAAAGTTTCTAGTGACCTCTGAGCTAGCTGGCACTCACAATTAAGTCTAATATATTTGATAGAGACCTAGTTGACATAAGTCCTACGTCACATCTATAGGATATATTATTCCAATGCGCAGAGCCTATTGGGAATATAGGAACTACACTACACTCCTCTACTGTGACTTCTTTGTCTCTGTGATCTTTGTCTTCACTGCTTAATGTTGGCATGTCTAGACCCTCTAGAAATTGTTTAATCACATCCTTTACTGCCAGTGCTTCAGTTATGTAGCAATTTCCACTATATTGTGCAAACTTGCAGGCTACGCCTGTGTCAATGTCGTGTGTCATCCCTTATGCATCCACTATTGCCTCCGCCCATCTGATTTCTTCTTCTTTTTTATTGCGCCAGCTTTGTTGTCTGCTTCATATAATTTGTGCAGTGTACCCAGTTGTTTTTGCTGAACCGCATTTAGTTTTTTATCTGTTTAGTCTTTTTATAATTACATCTATTTATCCCAGTAGCTCTGAAGATGGCTGAGAAAGTATTGATCTCAGTATCTTCCATTTTTTCTTTCAAGCTTTTATATTTTGTGTTTTGACTCTTAGTACTTACTACTTTGTACACCTTCCATATTATTCCAGGAGAATCAAAAGATCCCACATTGTCTTTAAAATGCAAGACTGTATCAATCTTTATCTCCCTTATTATTGCGGGTTCTTTCAGGTCCCAGGCAGTTAGTTTCCAGTTCTGTCTTCCTTTTGTGTGTGGTCTGAAATTCTGCTTACCTATGGTTGGTATCTCTCCATTTGGGATGAATACACTGTCTAATCTTGAAAAAACATTGTGCTCCTCAGAGCAGTGTGAGTATTGTCTGTCCCGAGTATGTTTCAATTTCCACGTGTCTGCAAGTCCCATCATCCATGCAGAGTTTGTCAGGTGTGTCTGGAGAGTTGTGCCATGTCACAAAGTATGCTCCGTTACCAAAGCTGGTTGGATTTTCCACAAAGCACAAAGAAAACATCAATATAGTTGGAAGAGGATTCAATATTAAGGGCCTGATTTAGAACTCAGCGGATGGGTTACTCCTGTTTTCCAAAATACAAATACCATAAGATGTAATGGGATTTATATTTTGGCGGACAGGATATCCATCACCAATGTGGCAGAGTAACCCATTCGCTGAGTTGTAAATCAGGGCCTAAGTTTTGTATGTTCCAATCTGTCTATTAAGCTAGGACATTTTCTAAGAGAAATGTTGTAATGGAATAGGAAAAGCGGCCAAATAGGAAACAAAAGGGTAATTTTAAAGAATAAGCTATAAGAGGAAACTCTCACAAGGGACATTGATATGTACTCATCGTAATTTGAGCAGGCGTGGTCTGGATTTCTTAATTCGATCTCTTACAGTCAGTGTGTGTTTATATATATATATTCACTTAAAAAAACATAGATTTCAGGGACGTTATAGTTAGTTGGACATTTCACTCATACAAAACCATAGAAATTCCCCTATTATAGTTAGTTCAGGTAACTATAACTCGCGCTCCCAAAATGCACTGCTGATGACGTCACATATTGCATCATTCATGACATGGTCAGTGACATCACTGATGACATCATCCAGTGAATGTGTGTTTCTGTAAAGTTTAAATAGGTTTTATATATATATATATATATATATATATATATTAGGCATGAGCGGATTTTGCGGATTGGCAATCCGCGAATTTGCGGATTTGCGAACTCGCAATCCGCAAAATCCGCGAATTCCCGCGAATTTGCGGATTTTTTTTTTTTTTGTGTTCGCCCGTGTTTCTGCCAGTTCGCGAGGGTTTTTACAATTTCGCAATTTGCGAACTTACCTGTCGGGTCGCAAGTTTTGCGAACTTGTTGTTTCTAGGTGTCCAACCTGTTTGGGACACTCTTCTTCATCACTGCCACTCTCTGTCACCACTGCCACTCTCTGACTACTCATGCCACCCTCTGGCCCACCCATGCCACCCTCTGTTTCATCACCACACCCTCTGGTTGTCCAGTGTACATTATTTTCGGCAAAGCAAAGCACACCTTCCCTGCCTCAAGTGACCTGAATTAATTTGGGGCTGATTAATGTGTCACAGAATATTTTTTTAGCTGGCACCTGCTTCCTTAGTGCGCCCTGATTAGTGATCTTTTGCACTTGCTAAGTGCTTTCATTGTTGCAAAATTAGTTACAACACCTGCCCTGCCCCAACTGACAATAATGAATTAGGGGCTGATTAATGGATTTTAACTTCCAGCCTGGCTCCTGCTTGTCTCCCTTAGCTGTAATTCATGACCTTTGTGGCATATGTGTAACTATTCTGAGGTTCAGAGCAGGGTCACATAATAGTTTCAACTGGCAACTGAACTCTGGAGGGGCCCCTCAGGAAGCACTACAGGAAATGGCTACTAATGATGTGCCTGAACTTTTGAACCTGGTAAGTAGTTACTTTCAGTTTTGCTTAAATCGTATTTCTGCAATTTCGCACTTATTCGCGGGGCGCGAACTCACGCGAACAGTGCGAGCAGTGCGAGCAAAATCCGCTGCTCGCGGATTTGCGGATTTTGCAGGAAATTCGCAAATCTCGCGGATTGCGGATTTCCCGAAAATCCGCAAAATCCGCGAGCGGAACGGATTTTCCGCCCATGCCTAATATATATATATATATATATATATATATACCAAGGTGTATTTAACAATGAGTTGGTGTATAAGTGTCTGGATGAAGTATTTAGTAGGTGCGTAACTGACTGTATAAGTGAGCCATTAAATGTGTCTTACTGAGTGCATAGGTTAGTGACTAAACTGTCTGAATGTGTGTATCAGTATATCTGTTGTTGTGTAAGCTGTTGCATGTGATGGCCAGTGGCTACATGAGTGTCTATATGGGTTATTGATTGGTTGTCTGAGTATTTGTATGGGAGATGGAGTGTGTGGGTAGGTGGTAAGGGTGTGACTCTGTGTATAGATGTGTGAGTGGTTGATTCACTGGATGTATGGGTTCAAGATTGGATGTGGAAACAGCTGTATGGGCGGGTGAGTGTGTGCATATGGGTGTGTTGGTGAGAGATTGGATGTCTCAGTGGTACATGTCCAAGTAACTACATATGTAAAAGGCAGTGTATGTGAGAGTTGGAGTATATAAATGACTATACGTGAGAGTCAGTGATTGTGAGAGTGGCTGTATAGATGAGTGTGTACTTGTATCAGTGATTGTATACAGAGTAATTATGTGTTAGTATATGTTTGAATAAGTGAGGTGGTGTGTGTATAACTGTATAGCTGAGGAAATGGGAGTGTGATTGATTCTTTGCATGACCGACTAGGTGTGTGAGGAACTCCATGGATGATTGGCGGTATGTGAGTGTCTGTATAGGTGTATAAGTGCATATGATAGTGTTGTATTGATGAGTGACTGTATATGTGAGTGATTGTATGGGTGAATGAGTGGATGTGTGTGTTGACCTAGGAATCAGTGTGTGCGTATGTAGTAACTGGTATTGGTGTGTCAATGGTTTCGAAAATGGTAGTCTGTATTTTACAGTGGGTGTATCAAAGGTTATATTAGAGTGTGAGGAGGTGCATCAGATTTTGGCATGGATGATGTCATCAGTGATGTCACTGACCATGTCATGAATGATGTAATATGTGATGTCATCAGCAGTGCATTGCGGGGGGGCGAGTTATAGTTAGCTGGACTAACTATAACAGGGGAATTTCTATGGTTTTGTACGAGTGAAATGTCCATCTAACTTATAACATCCCTGAAACCTATGGTTTTTTGAGTGAATTTCTAAGGTTTTTTAAATGCTAATTTCTAACTACAACGTGCCTGAAACTATGTTTTTTCAGGGAATTTAAATGGGTTTTTTTAAATGATAATTTCTAACTATAACATGCCTGAAACCTATGGTTTTTTCAGTGAATTTCAATGGTAAATGCTCATTTCTAACTACGCCTACAAAGTTAGGACATGTGAAGAAAGAGAAAGAAAAGCACAGAAAGAATCAAGACCAATACAGAAAAAGGTAACCGAAGTCCAGAAAGACAAAGAAAAGTGTAGGAAGAAGCAAGAGATGTGCAGAAAGAACCAACAGAGAGGCAAAAAGTCCACCTGTGCCCCCAAATTTTTAATGACGGGTACTGGTGGTAATTGAAAATGAACTCAAAGGAAGGGTTTTTAGATCAGGGATTATTCCAGGCACTCAGCTCATATGCCCAATGTGGTGTACTTTTTAAAATTAGTGGTGTATATGGTGCAAACTAGGCAAGGGGATAAGCCATTAACACCTTAATTTGGTGCAGGCTAAACCCACACAGAACAAACAAAGACCAAGCACCTGGGCACACATAAAAGGCAATCACATCAATGTAAACACTGGTGTACATAAAGACACAGCGTATTCTCCAAATGGAAGGAACAATCTTGAAAAGATGTTAGTATAAGGGTCGGTCTTTTAATTCTTTGCCAGACTCAATAAACAGCGAACAAGCCAGCCTACACGTGTTTCAGCACGTCAAGGAGAATTGCTCCGCGACTTCTTCAAGGCGCTCAGCCGGTGATAATTCCAATCCGACTGGGCTAAATCAGTCAAGGCAATGTGGTATATCCAGGTTCATCAGTGTAAGAGTAAAAACAAATGTAGCCTGCAAAAGAAAAGTCAATGGGGTATGATGACTTAGTACATGATTTCCTGAAAAAGCTCTGCGTCGTGGGGGAGTCTTTACCCGAAGCTCAATTGCGCGATCCAACGTATACAAAACAATCCAATCTTAGTGAAGAGGACACTCCGCAGCCCCCACGACAACTCACTCGGATCCAGGTTGCGTACTTGCTGGTGGTAATTGACTAACCAGGACCGGAGCCAGTGCTATGCTAAAAAGCATCCTAGAATACAGTGAAAACACCTACATACACTAGGGAACACTATGCGTTGGGGTACCCCTGTGATGATTAGCAGGACCTCCTCTATATTTGCCATGAGTTACTGCCTGGGACATTGCATGAGTACATGGGTACTGAGTGGATGATTAGAGTTCTACAAGGAGAGTGCATGCTGAATTTATAAGTGCTTGGGTTTTGGCGGAGTGATTGGATAAGTACATGTTGCTGCCTGGGTGATTGGAGGAGTGCTTGGGTAGTGACAGGACGATGGCTGGACTGCATGGGTACTGCTTAGGGGATTGTAGCAGTGCATGAGTTAGTGCATCGGTCATTGCATGAGTGCATGCGTGGTGAATGGATGATTAGAGTGCTGCAATGAGAGTGCATGGTGAATTTCTAAGTGCTTGTATTTTGGCGGAGTGATTGCATAAGTACACACATGTCACATCAGGCCCCACCACCTCCCTTTACCACTGTGCAAACGTGTCCCCTGGCGGGTTTTAAGTTGGGGGATTAATTCCTCTTGAATCCTGAGGGTCCCTGGGGGTAAGCGCCACAGAGCTGCATTGCAATGATTGTAAACATTGCAAACAGCAATGTCCCAGGGGTGGGCACCCCGGGACACTGCAGGAGCTAGCCCTGGGGGATGGCATTCCCCAGGGCCATCAAGGGCTCCAGGAATGGGGCAGCGCCGACCCTCTCATCGTTTTAAAGCCCCGGGGAGGTGGTGGTCCGCGGGGGCCTACAGACCCCAATATCTGAACATTAAGTGCCCTGGGGGTGGTGGTCCCCAGGTCTTGGGGAGACCTTGGAGGCCCCCCACACATTAAAAAAGAAGCCCCGGGGGTGGCGGACCCAGGGTAGCTGAGTGCCATTTGCCCCTGTGAATAATTTATAAAAGCCCCGGGGTGGCGGTCCCAGGGTCCTGGGGGACCTTGGAGGCCCCCCACACATTAAAAAATAAGCCCCCGGGGTGGCAGTCCCCGGTGCTGCGGGGGCCCCAGTGGCACGCGCATATATTTCTTACAATGCCCCCGGGACCTGGCCCACCCATGGGCTTCATTTAAATTTGTTGGCCGGATTCATGCACCCAGCGCGAATTCGGCCGATTTATCGTTTTTTTTTAATGCTTTTTTTGGCCTCGGGGGTCCTTGTGGGACCCCCTGAGCAGGCCTAGGAGGTTGGGGTGTTTCTACCCTGCCCCCTTTTCTTTTTTTCACCTTTCTTTTACTGTTTTCTTGTGACTCGGTTCTACCAAACCACAAGATGGCTGCCAACACTTCCTGGTTTGGAGTGTTGACAGCCAATTAGAATAAAGTTTGTGGTCAGGAAGGTTCATAATCCACCTCTGCCCTAGATATCAAAACCTTTATTTTTTTAATTTCTCAGCAACTACTGAACAGATTTACACCATTTTAAAAAGTCGCTTTCTGAACCAAGCACTACCTTTTTGCCAAATTTGGGGTAATTCCGTTCAGCAATTCGGGCTGTAGCCCGTCTCAAAATTTCCTATCGAAATTAACTTGGGAAAATGCGTTATGGGACCCCCATTTTTTCTCAGCCCCCACTTGACGAATCACCCCCAAACTTTCAGGATAGGAGCTGACCTGGATAGACTTTTTTTTTTTCTAATTTTGCGAAGATTCATCAAACGACACCAAGTTATTAGCAAATCAAAAAATGCTTTTACTATGGAAACTAGGTTCTAACTATAACTAGCTACTGGTATATGTATATATATATATGTATACACATATACATTCTTGTTTTATCTCAGACCATCATTTTATGTATCATTTTGTGTTTCTACAGAAAGTGTGCATTTTTACTGACAACCAAGGACTAGTACAGAGAGAGCTACTGTAGCATAATGGGAACAGACCCAACTGAGAGAAGAAGTCCGAAATTGTCTGTTCCTTCTCTGAGGTCATCAGTAAAATAATGATGAGGCACTGAGAGAGGGTACCTTTAGAGATTCTAGACCTTTTAAAACAGTGCTTGTAGAATAATGACAGATCAATCCAGTACGAAGCAAGTGGAGCTTCAGTGTTCGTTGTTTCAATCGTAATTTCATTAAATTATCTCTGCTATTGTTCCATGACCTCCAACAACAGTTGCAGGGGAAACCAGATAAAGAGAGCAATGTTTATAGCATCTTTTAACAAAGTAGCTGTAATTTTTTGTATACTAGCAGGGTATCCGATTGTGCTAAAAGTAGTGGTTGATATAGCCATATTTGGACTGGGTCTGGACTATGTAGATAGTCCATACTTCTGATGAATGTGTAAGCATTGTTTTAAAAAGAGTTTTATGCTGACCAATATTTCCAGTGGAAAGTAGTTAAATGCACTTACTTTTGAAATATTTACTGTTGGTTTAACTAGTGCCTGAAAGGAATTTGCAATGTATTTGTTTGAAAATAATAATTTAGCATAATAATAACTTCTGAATTGCCCTTTGACTTAATATTGAGGCCTGCTGTCCAAGGAATGCCGCCTGTTAGAATGGTCGTGCACCTGCCAAATAGAAGGGTCAAAACTCTTCTTCATGAGGATAGAGTTTTATCTGTTGATCTAAATACTATAGCTAATGCATTTATTTCCTTAAAATAAATATCACCCAAGAGTTACCCATAATCGGCTGGCCTGCTTCTAACAATGCCAAATCATTCACTCTAGAACTCTGTTTCGTAGCAGACTTTTCCTTCTTTTTTTTTTATTTCAAGAAAATTTTATTGATAAAAATAATGATAAGAATAGTAAGAACAAAATACAATACAAGTGATACAATTGAATCAAGAGAAATATATAAATAAGGGCTAAAATTGAGAAGCAAACAAAGTAATTGTATATAAAAGTAAAAATTAGTCTATTAGAGGTAGAGAATCCGATCAAGTAAATGCCTCTAGCAAGCAATAAACAAACGTATCACTATCAAATTCGGAGATGGGGACAGGGGAGGAAATAGAATACAAGAAGAGAGGAAAGAAAAGAGAGAACAATAGAAAAGATGCAAGGAATAGAGGACAGGAAAGAGAAAAGAGAAAAAGAAGAAAGAAGAAAAATAATAAGAAGAAGGATTCCCACAGGACTAACCCAGCTTAGAAAAATAGCAGACAACAATTAAACAAAAGGAAACTGAGGAACCAACCCTTTTGAAGACAACTCCATATAATCATCCAAAGCTTTCCAAACCCCACTAGAAATAGATGGAGAGAGGTGAGCTTGATCAACCGAAGTGTGAGCACTGCGTAAAAAGGAGACCCAAGCCCACCATGTATGATAGGAAACCGACGAAAAGGATTTCCACTCCATAAGAATGATTTTCACCGCAACAGTCAGGAAAAGATCCAGCAACTGTAATTCCAATGGATCTAAAGGGAGAGGAGTAAGGGCAGCCAGTGGGCCTAATAAAATTAAAGGGAAGGAAAGTTGGAGCTCAATACCAAAGATAAGAGAGAGATGCTTCTGGATGAGGTTCCAAAAAGGTTGAAGCAAGGAGCAATGAAAAAACATATGAGGAAAATCGCCTGCCACCAAACCACAGCTCCAGCATAAGTTGTCATCTTTAAGGTTGAGCGAATGAAGACGCACAGGCGTCCAATAGAGGAGATTGATAGAGAAAAACTTAGACTGCATTAAAGAAGGTGCGATTTTATTACGAAGAGAGAGTTTACCAATTGATTGCCAAGTATCAGAGGAAATATGATCTGTAATGGCATGATCAAAATGATGTAACCATTTTTGTTGAGCAACCGTCTGCGCGGGAAGTGAAGCAGAGGACAAAAATTTATAAATTTTGGAGGCGACATGACCAGATTTAATCCATATATGAAAAAGTGAGATGGTAGAAGAAGTAGGATGAAGACGAACTTTAGCAATGGCCACTTTAATTTTAAGAAAAGTATAAAAATCAAGATTTGTTAAAGAATGCTTTTGAGCCAAGGTAGAAAAAGGTAATGGTTCGTCAGAAACACCATAGAGATGTTTAACAAGAGAGATCCCTTTATCTGCCCAATAGGACATGAGGGTGGGAGTAATGTTAAGCTTAATTTTGGAATTCCGCCAGATAGATGACCACCTAGTTTTATGTAAAGGAATTGCCACCTTCTTGTCTATTTTCCTGACCGCAGCAATTGTATCCAGAATGATAGAACGGGAAAACAGGATATGCAAAGTAGATGCAGTGCAAAAAGAGGCAGTAGGCAAAGGGGATGCTAATTCCTGTTCTATGAGCAACCAAGAGGGAACATGAAGAGATGGCGGAGATAACCATAAAGCACCTTGAGAGGCCAAAAAGGCAGTTTGGTATTTTTCCCAATCAGGAAAATTACAACCTCCCATATCACAAGGACGACGCAAAAATTTGTATGCAAGTCGAGCACGTTTGTCATTCCACAAAAATTTAGAAGTCAGAACATCGATTTCGCGAAAAAAGGAATCTGATAATTTAATCGGAAGCATGGATGAGACAAAATTAATAATCGGCGTGATCATCATTTTGAGAGTCTGGAGGCGACCCCACCATGAAATATGCTTCGGAGACCATGTATCCAAAAGACGACGCACTTTAAGGAGAGTCTGGGATTCATTATAGGCAGCGGTGGCATAAAGAGTAGAACAAAAATAAATGCCTAAGTATTTCAGGTGTGTAGACTGCCACTTAAAGCCCGCTGAGCCCATATGAGAAGGGAAACAATAAGCATTTAAAGGGAACATTTCCGTCTTATCTTTATTTAGGGTATAACCTGAAACCGATGAGAATAGGGAAATGGTGTTAGAAATAGCAGGGATTGCCAAAGCGATGTCATCTTAAAAAATAAGAACATCATCTGCGTATGCAGCAGTTTTAATGCAGTGAGGCCCAAAAGAAAAACCTTTAATATCAGGGTGTAACTCAATTAAACGAAGAAGAGGATCAATAGATAATAAAAATAAAAGTGGGGATAAAGGACATCCCTGTCTAGTGCCCTGACTAAGATTGAAAAACGACGATGTAGCGCCATTAACTCTGTTAGCTTTAGGTTGAGAATATAAGGACATCACCATATTAATGAAAGAGTCGCCAAGGTTATGTGCGCACAAAACAGCACAAAGAAATGGCCAAGAGACCTTGTCGAAGGCCTTTTCCGCATCAAGGGCCAAGGCCGCGGCAGGAAGTTGAGACCGTTTAGCAGCACTGAGAATATGACAAAAAGTGCGTATATTGTCTCGCGCAAGACGGCCTTTCACAAAACCAGTTTGGGAAGGATGAACAAGATGAGGGATAAAGGATTCTAATCTTTTGGCCAGGATTTTAGCAAAAGTCTTTGCTTCCATGTTAAGGATTGAAATAGGTCGGAAGTTTTGGGATCCGAATGGTCTTTCCCCTCTTTCGGGATCACTACTATAGTAGCTTCAGCAGCCGTACCAGAAACAGACCCATCTTTAACAAAAGAATCAAAGACAGATTTTAATTTGGGGACAAGCGTAGGGAGAAAAGTTTTATAAAATAAAATTGGATAACCATCAGGGCCTGGAGCCTTGCCAGAGCGAGTAGCTTTAATCGCAGACACGATTTCGTCGGGGGAAATAGGTTTATTTAAAAAAGAGCGATCATCATCAGATACCGACTGAATCGGAACCGATTTAAAAAAAATCTTGACATTGGTCAAAAGAGGATTGATTAGAAGGAGTATACAATTTATTATAAAAGTCACGAAAAACTTCAAGTATTTCCCCAGTTTGGAATTTTTTAGAGCCGGTGTGGTCAGTAATAGAAGAAATTTGCGAGGACTTAAAAGAGAAATCCTGAAATTTTAATGTAGCAGCCAAAATTTTCCCAGCCCGATTTTTAACAACAACTTCTTGGATTTTTGTGCTTGTACACCAATATGGGCTCTTTTAGTAACAATGGTATTATATTTGTATTTTAGTAGTTTTATTTGCTGTAAACAAGTTGGATCCTTAGATTGCCTGAAGGAAGCTTCCAGCGTTTTTATTTCAGATGACAAATCTGTAAGCTCCTTTTTAATGTCAGAATTTCGTTTGGACATACATTTAATGACTTGACCACGGAAAGTGCATTTAAAGGAGTCCCATAGAACAATTGGGGAAGAAACAGAGCCTTCGTTCTCATGGAAAAAGGTATCTATAGCTTTAGAAAAGTCATCAACCTGAGAAGGATCATGCAAAACTTCGGAATGTAATCTCCACGAACGAGCGCGTGATTTAGGGGCAAAGGATGACAGCGTAAAAGTGACTGCAGCGTGATCAGAAATCAAAATAGGATGTATGAGCGGAGAAGAAGAAGATGAGACAAGAGAAGAATGAACCAGGAGATAGTCAATACGAGAGAAGGAAGAGTGAGGCGAAGAGAAGAAAGAAAAATCACTACCAGTGGGATTATGAAGACGCCAAATATCTTGAAGATGAGTAATGGAACACATGTTAAGCATTTGTTTGTGGGATTTAGGAGGGCAAAACTGAAATGCAGAATTCCTGTCTAAAAGAGGGTCCATCGGTAAGTTAAAATCTCCACCAACAATAAGATTGCCAGAGTGCGGGGTGTCATTTAATTTTTTGGTAACCGATTTCCAAAAGGACGGATCATCAACGTTAGGAGCATAGATATTCATCACATACAGATCATGCTGTCCATCCGACAATTTAGACAACAGCCAACGACCCTCAGAATCATGATCAGAAGAAAGTATCGATAAACCAGAATTCTTTGAAACCAGTGTAATAACTCCATTTCGTTTACCAAAGGCATCAGAGCAGCAAACATCCGAAATCCATTCCTTCTTCAAAAACAACGCTTCTCTGTTAGTGACCTTGGTCTCTTGAAGAAGAACCAGATCAGAAGACAGAGATTTACAGTAATCTAAGATTTTTGACCTCTTCACCGGATGATTCAAACCCTTAACATTAAGGGATAAGACATTTAAACCCGGCATGGGAAAACATAAAAATAGAAAAAAGACGACATGGATGACAGTAAAAAAAACATCGTCACAAATACAAGGAACCAACCATCACACAAAAGAAACACTGAGGGAGCGTCCATGTGGGGAATCCAAGAAAAAGAGAAAGAAAGAAGAGAAGAAAAGAGAAAAGAAAGGAGGGAGAGAAGAAGCAGGAGGGAAGGCCTAAAAAAGACCAGCATCATACTAGGGAGAACGTGGAAAGGCGAGTAAGGGACCCGTACTAGGCAAAAAAAGTAATCGATATCAATAGCCCCAAAAAATATAATAACCTGATAGCAGGAAAAGAGGAACTGGTAACAATCAAAAATAGCACCGCAAAGCAGCTTAATAATATACATAGTCATACTATAACTAAGAAATTTGTACAATCACATTTAGTTAGCAGTCTAATGGCAAGAGACATAACTATAGTACTGAATAGTATTAGAACAACTGATAGGAAAAATAAAAGCATGAGATAAATCATGAACAGTAGATTAATGCATGACGATCAATATGTATATCTAAAAAATAACTACATAATTAATGAACAAACTATAACTGTATATAATATCACTGTGAATCTGAAGTGGAAAAAGCAGGAATATACGAACATGTGAGAAAAGAAAGGTAGGAAAATATCAGAATAGGAAGAAAACAAGAAAGATAGAAAATGACCCATAACAGAAAAAGCAATGTAACTATTTAAGAGATAAGCAGCAAGAAAGGAGAAAAGTAACTCGAAGGAAAAAATGACAGAAAATAAAGACAAGAAGAGCTGAAGACAAGTGAAAGAATCAAAATAAAAGGCATGATTAAAAGAGGAAGATTAAAGAAAGGAGAAAAGACAAGAAGCGGAGTAAAATAGAAGAACAAGAAAGCAATAGAGAGATAATAAGAAGTACCATTAGGAAGAGAACTATAGAAAGAACGAACAAGTATAAATCCCAGAAAGAAGGATAGAACAGAAATGAGTGTGGACACAAGAAGAACAGAAAAATACCATTAACAGCCTTGGAAGTTAAGACCGACATATAAGCTCAACAGGAAAGAGGAGAGAACCAGGCATACAGAAAAATACATCCAGAAAAAAGAAGGAGACCGATCAAGTGCCCGAGGCACCAGGAGTCTGCGAATTTGCTTTTTGAATCTCCATCTCGATCTCCAGCTGGTTGTCCAGGAAGGTAGTTAGATCTGCCGGCTCATCGAAAATTCTAGAACGTCCTTTGTAAGTAATGCGGAACTTCGATGGACCAGAAAAAGAAAAGGGAATACCCATCTCAGAGAGACGTTTCCGAAGATTCAGGAAGCCTTTTCTCCCTATAACCGTATCTCTGGAAAAGTCCTGAGAAATTGAGATTCGATGACCGTCCCAGATGACTTGTTTAGCTTTCCGCATATGAGAGAGAATCAGTTCAGTATGCTGATGCCGCAATGGCTTAAAAATGATTGCTCTTGGCTGGGTTGCCGCTTTAGACCGAAACGTTGGAACACGGTATGCTCTTTCAATCTCAAACTCTCTGTGGAATGAGATTTGTAGGGTGTCCGGAATCCAATGAGATAAGAACTCTATCATAGATGAAGATGATTTCTCTGAATCTTCCGGGAGACCAAAAATGCGTAGGTTAGATCTACGATTACGGTCCTCCTGCTCAGTGAGGTCTCTGCACAATGCCGCCATTGAGCGCTCCAAGTGGTTGAGGGATCTGGACTGTTTTTGCATACCATCCTCTGCACAACTGATTCGTGATTCCGTAGCAGATACACAAGAGAGAGGGCTTTAAAGTCATTTCTGATAGCAGACACCTCCACTTGCAATAAATCTGTGTTAGTTTTTGTTGACTGCGCAATATCATGCACTTCATTGAGGCGCGTTAATATTGTGTCCAGCGTGGAAGTGGTGTCTGACTGAGGAGACTCAGGCGTAGGAGACACTGACTTAAGTCTTTTCAGCGACGTGCCAACATCTTTTGAGTCCTTGTTGGTCGAGGAGCGACCCATAT
The DNA here is from genome assembly GCF_964263255.1 of Lissotriton vulgaris. NCBI lineage: Eukaryota > Metazoa > Chordata > Amphibia > Caudata > Salamandridae > Lissotriton > Lissotriton vulgaris. The sequence continues at coordinate 435,463,340 of NC_141685.1, read as the reverse complement.
TTGCAGCCATGAAGGAGCAGCCTCCAAGAGAAAATATACAACCACTTGAGGGAAAGAGGAGAGGAAAAACTGCGCAGACTGTATAAAAAAAAAAGATATAGCACAGTGAGCTCAATGGGCGCTAAGTTAGTAATAGCGACGGACTTATATGCAGGGCAGGCAGGTAGCAAAATAATAATATAGCTACAATAGAGCAGGGGAGCACAGTAATGAGGTCGTAGGAAAAAGATCTACACCTATATGAGATAACTGCACTGAAAGAAACAGCGCGTGGGCAGCTTAATTTCCAGCCAAGCAGCAAGAAAATAACAGAAAAAAGGAAAAAATGTTACCAATTGTAGGCTTCATAGAAGAAACGACCTGGACAGCCACTACGAACTGTAATATTGTATCCAAAGCGGCGCTTCTGAGGAGAAAATGCAGCAGCGTCAAGAGCGGGAAAATGGCGGCCGCTCGTGAGGAAAACGAGCGCCTCTGGAGCGTGAGACAGAAGTCATGCAGCCGGTGACCAAAACATCAGGAAAACACCGTCAAACAGCTCCCTGCATGTTCCGCTGCTGAAGGTTGCCTTTTCCGCCTATAGGGGCAGCAAGAAACGGAGAAATTAGCTCGACGGGACAAACTCGCCTCGGAGCTCATGCGCAAGCCACGCCCCCCCAGACTTTTCCTTCTTTAAGTTGAAATCACTATGCTAGCTTTTCTGACAAAGCAGTTTATCCCCTCTGGTCAGTAGGATAATATATTAGAATCAGTTGTAGCATCACAATTTTTGTCATGTTCCACTATATCTAGAATTTTTGTCAGCAGGCTCAAGATATCTAGAGGTTTATCCTGACATGTTGGCCATGCTTTGTTAACACTCTTCTTAGGCCCTTTGGGTCTTTTGATTATTTTTTAAAGTAACAATTTACAGTGAATGGCCAACGATACTAGTATCTCTAATGGAAGGACGTGGGCATTTGCGTCTAAATGTATGACAAACAGGTTTGTCTTATGGGTTTCTAATGAAGCTACTATTGTTATCAGAATCAGAGTCCAGAGGAACTCGCTAGCTGGAATTGGGATGTTAGATTACATCGGGACCAACATGAATTGACCTAACTTGTCTCTTATTTAACAAGTGGATCGTAAATCAATAAAAGTTGTAGATGCCCTTTTTTATTTGACTATTTCAAATCCAACTAGATGTTTTGCCACTACTGGTACCTGTTCCATAAGGTATGGATGTTTATGGAGAGTCATTGTCAGTGGCACTATCAGTGGTGCAGATGATAGTTTGCTTTTGAGCTGTTTTTGTGATGTCAGAATGCCGCATTCACTGCAAGAATGGTTTCGAGTGTTTTTTGGTTGACATCATCAGAAATGACAAATCCATTCTATAGGAATGACAATCATCATTAAAAGCCATATATTTAGGCTTTATTCCAATTTCCTGACTTACTACTTGTGTGATTTTGTTTTGTACTTGTATTTCTTGTATTATTGCAGCATTATGTCTCAGGTGGACACACAGAAAGCCTGCTATGTCCAGCAGTATAGTTGTGCGGGATATTTGACAAAACATGGGGCCTGATACCAAACCATGCTCTTTGTCCATGTCATGTCCAGTGTGCTCTGGGAAGTGCCACTACCATGCCCATTGTGTATACTAACCATGATATTTAGTTACACCTTCTGCCCAGTACCCCTGACGTCAGTAGGCACTGGTATTCCTTTATCCTTGCCAATTAGGTCAGTATACATGCCTGCAGTGTGATGATTTATGCCTAAAGTACCTGCTGGGCACTGCTTGTGACCATGCCCAAAGGAATATAAAACAATGTCATGTCCTGTGGTCAATACTCACGTCACAGTTCTGCAACAATGTCCAGTGTTCTTGTTTTTTATTTATTTTTCTCGTTTATGTCACTATGACATCTCTTTGGATATCCTTTTTGTTCGATTTTGTGAAACCCGCATCCAAATCCAAACCATTTTATACATTTCAAACAAGTGGGTGAACCACTTTAAGATCCTCCCATGTGAATTTTGATTAGCTAATTTTTTTTTTTAGAAGAAGTTTTTGATTTCAACTAACACAACAATAGGAAAAACACTTAATTGCAGGTATTGGATAACAAGCAACATCATCATGATTCAGTATTGGGAGGAGGAGGAAAGTTCAGCCACTTTCAGTGTACAAAACTCCAAGAACCCATTCACCCCAACTCGTCTTCAGGCCTCATCTGTGGCATAAGGAAACTAAATATGTCAAATCTATTGTGTGACTATTTTCTTATCTATCTGTACACACTGTCAAGGCGTCTTACCTGTTTATGGGTTCACATTACCCGAATTTATGGAAAGCTCGAGGAGTAAAGTCTCCCATATCTTGACTGGGGCTGTAGTGTGTAGGGCACAAGTCATAATAATCAGTATCATGCTCTCAGTGGTAGCCTAAGTCTCTTTGTCATCTAGTCTAAACCCCTTGAGACATGTGTCAATTTTATTTAATTCTTTGCTCAGCTGGGTGCACTGAATGACCTCACATCTTTCAGGCATAGCAGGCCCAAAGTATATATTTCTTGTCGCACACAGTTTAATTTTCTAGTAAGGACACACAACTTATTGGTTACCTGTTTATTTGTTTATTTATTTATAAAGATTTATATAGCGCAAACTTGATCCCGAAGGATATCAGAGTGCTTTCCAGAAAGACAACAGATTTGTGCATGACCAAATCAGGTGGAAGACAACAGCACCTTCAGCACAACTCTTCGGAGAAGAATATGAAGGACACTGATATATTTTGTGAAGCTTACAAAGTGTTACGTAGGTGTGATATGGATAATTAAATTCCATGAGCTTAAATAATGCTTTGCACAACCCTTCCCCATTCCTAGTCCATTAAATCTTTCTCAACTTCTTCAGACCATTTATCCCTAGAGGAAATATAGCTTAAGGCTGTAAATTGGCAACATTGCATGGGATAAAAGTGTGATTACCTACCCACCTACTCCTAGGTCCATCAGGTCAGTATGCACCATAGGCAGCAAATTTAGTATGTCCCTATTCAGCGTCAACCAGTCTGCATGTGTCATGCACCCATAGAATAGAAAGTGGCAAACCTGGATGTTGTACTCCACTCTGATTTCAGGACAGCTCATTCTTAGGTCCAAATATAGAGGTTTACAATACATGTCCCTGTTTGATTCTGGTAAAATGAAGCAAGTAGGACTGTGAAAAGGTATGTTGACATCACTTCATGCTGTCCCCTGCAGGAATAGCAGACTACTTTTTCCAGTTTAGTGGAGGTGGTGTTGCCCATGCAGAAAAGTGCTGCAGATACCTGTGCAGGGTTTCCCTAGTTGACTTTGTTCTGAGGATGCCATACGACAGCCACTATGATACAATGACAGGGGCACCCAAGTCACTTTCAACAAATGGGAGGTGATATTTATCAAAGACCACCATTCTATCACTGCTCCAGACCAGATAACAAAGTAAGGAGCTCCTTGTCTCTAAAGGGAACTGGCTTTAGGATTACTAGTATTTCTTTTGAGGAGTAAAGTAGACTAGTTACAATATTTACCTTGGTTATTGCCGCCCTGCAAAACACAAGGGGTATTTCATCTAAAAAACTGTACAGAATTGTATTTGGACCCTAATACTTTGCCTAATATCTCATAGATAAGGTTTTTGTCAATGTGGTAAATGCATGGCATCAAATATTTGGAGGAGAAAGAAGCCCAGCCCAGGTATGAAGGTCTGTTTCATCTTGGTCATCTGTGATGGGTAACAGGAGGTGACATGCATGATTTGCCCTAATTGACTGGACATCAGAGAGTAGTCATAATCCTTCTACAAAGTCCATTGTCTCAGGAATTAATTTTGTATAGGTTGATATTTGGTGTTCCCCAAAGGCCAAAGCAAACTGCCCCATGCTGTATTCAACTCAGCACTGATTTGAGATCACTTCCACAGATCAAACATATGCAAAAATGTTTGTTTATAGAAATCTTGTCCAACTTGTATCTGGGCCAAAGGATATCAAAAGCTGCAATATGGTATGATAGCCGCAGGCGGGTGTGGCTAACCACCTAAGATGGCGGTCGTAATAACCGAAGGCTCAGAGACGCGAGCCTCGCAATCTTTCTCCATTCCTCATTATTTTGCAGCATCGTGCCATGCACTCATAGTGATTGCCACGATGATAGGACAAACCCAGGGCAGTGTTTGGCGGGCTGCGGCGACAAGTAATATGGCTCTCCCCCAGCTCCAGCTTGATAATAGCATCTGGGGTGATGTAAGGCCCGAACTGATACGGTCGCACTGCAGCAGCTATTGGAGTGGTGTGAATAGCCAGGCAGCCTTACCCTTGGAGCCGGAGGTCGGAGGGCTGTGTGCGTGATTTGAGTTGGGGCAGCTGGTGCAGGACCACCACCAGCTGGCAGCCTGAATGGGGGACTGACTGCATATAGACCATTGTGTGGTGAGCTGAGGACAGACGCCACATGTGACTCCTGTCTGGGGGGGACCTCTAGCGTGTCATGGCTTCACTGCACCCGCAAACTAGAGGCAATCCTGACGGTGTGTTTACCTGATCCTGTGTCCTAAGTGTGGCGCACACTGGGCCATTGCGGAACAGCCAGCAGCCCGCAATGGACCCCATCACCCACATGACCAACTGGTGGTTCAAGGGCCAGAATATCTGATTGGGTTGCTTTGTTTTCTGGGCTTACGCTGGGACGACCCCCATACCTCGCTGTGTGAGCCCTGTCTGTCTTTCTGATTGGGACCGCGCCTGATTTCGCAGCGCAGAGCGGGGTTGCTGTCTGAGTGTGTTAGGGTTGCTGATCAGGGCCCCACTCTGGTCCCCCAACACTGAGTAACCCAGCGGGACAATGTTACTGCACTCTTCGCGCTGTTGAGGCCTGACCAGTTTGAGTGGACTGTGTGCAAGGCCTACAGTACAGGGTACTCTTCTGCTCGGGAGACTCCACCCTTTGTGTGGGGGTTCCCTGGCGAGTCTGTGGCCTCTGATAATGACGGTGGGCGCAGAGTGGAATGCCTGATTTTTACAGGAAGTGCTACTGGAGTACTGAAGTACATAATGGGGTGCACCAGAAATATAATAGGTAAACAGGATCCTCAGCCCAACTCCTGCTCAACACTTCCTCAGAGCTCCCCGACTCCAACACTGGATGACTATGTCCCCTGTACCGTGGCAGTGCCCCAAACGGGTAAGTTGGATGTCAGACCGAGACAGGCTGCTGTGTGAAGCACACAAGAAGGCGCCCATCCTTATAGAGAATGCCAGGGTCTCTCTGTTCCCAGATAACACTATCGCAGTCCAACACAGGTGTGCCTTATTCCAGGAGATCAAGAAGCACCTGGTAGCTGCTGGCCTCCAGTGCGCACTACTGTTTCTGGCCCGGCTCAAAATGATACATGATCAGCATGAAACACCAGAAGCTGCTTGAGACTGTCTCGGGCAACACTTCCCAGACTTAAAACGAAGCAAGTAGCCGAGATCTGACCCACCGAAGGCTCAGTGAGCCCCTCAGAGGCAGCAGTGCAAAGCACCAGACTGGGGCGGCCCGGCAGGGGCCCCCTCCCCATGGCAAGTCCTGGAGGGGCGGCAGGAGGCAATCCGTTCTTTTACCACACTGCGCCTATCACAGAGGCCCGTCAGCTCCAGCTTGTCTCAGGGCAGTGCCTCATACTCAATTGGTAGCATGGCACTTTTCCCGGCGATCACCCTGCAGATGACACACAACTTATTGGGTTGATGGTTTTGAGTAATTATTATGCTACACTGTTTTGTTTTTTCGAATGGCCGCATGCAACTCGGACACATGGGAGGGTCAGGTATTTCTATGCACCCCATTGGTTACAGAATGTTCTTCTATGCACTGTACATGGTTGCTGCACTGATGCTAAGGGCTCAGGATCCCTGGAGGCCCTACTAGTCGATAGCTGGACCTAGCCTGTGCTTCCCCCTAAGCATAAGCACCCCTTTTTAAACAGTTAATATGTTACTGGTTGTTTTCTTGTATGGTCGAATGACATTGCTTTGCTGGACCGAGTATCGGGACATTGAATTGAAATGTTTTATTCAGTCACCTTCTGATTCTCTTTGCAGCAATCTGGGGTGAATTCTGAATACAAGGACCCCATTCGGCGGGGGATGATCTTATGTGTTTGATGCCTACATAATTGAATGCCTATAACATCCTTTCTTGGAACATGTGGGGACTGTGCTCAGTGTATAAAAGGCATATAGGGTGTTAACCCAAATGTATAGGCACCGTGCCCACATCACTTTTTTAACCCAAATGTATAGGCGCCGTGCCCACATGACTTTTTTACAGGAGACCCATCTCACTGCAGCTGAGGCAAAGAAAATATGTAGAAAATGCAAGGGACAGCTATTTTACACATCCTATTCAGCGTATGGGTGGGGCACTGCTTTATGGCTCCTTTGTGGTATTGACACAATGGCATGAGAACAAGTCAACCCTATTAATATAGAGAAATGACCCTTAGTGGGTCCGCAAGTTTAAGTACGCAACATTGAGCTCACCAACATGCGACGGGTAGGCCACAAGGTAGATTCAACTCCACATAATAAGTGTACAAAATCTTTATTTTCTTTTTTCTATTTTCTTACCATACATTAGGTCCAAGGTAATTAATAATGTGATCCATAGATTCATCAATTCATTTAAACAATACATAAATCAATAAATACATTTTATATAAAAAACCCACATCAACCTCTCATCATACACATTCATCTTCTCATCCAATCACACACAAGCATCCACTTCAACATAAGACATTGTATACACATTCCTCAACGTAATCCCCAGAGTGACACATGAATAGGATCCTGCGGAGTATTCTCAGCAATTTGCCAGAGAGTCCAGATCGATGTAGCAGGACCCCAAAAGGTAAGGCGTTATATAAAATGTATTTATTGATTTATTAATGTATGCTAAGAAAATAGAAAAAAGAAAATAAAGATTTTGTACACTTATTATGTGGAGTTGAATCTACCTTGTGGCCTACCCGTCGCATGTTGATGAGCTCAATGTTGCTACTTGAATTTGCGGACCCTCTAAGGGCCATTTCTCTATATTAATAGGGTTGACTTGTTCTCATGCCATTGTGTCATTTCCCCTGTAGTCTGCCCTACATTCTTTTCAGGGGGCCCCTTCTGTATTGGTCCTTTGTGGTATTGAACAAATGTATTGACACTCTGGGGCATTATGTGCTGCTCAGAGGCAAGTTGGATCGGGTTCCAATTGTACTCAGATGCATCTATGCACCCAACACTGCACAGGGTGAGTTCTTGGCCCACTTATCAACAGTCTTTGCGGACTGGACATCTTACTCATGGGTGCTGGGTGGAGGTTCAACGCAGTCCTGGACATTGGGCTCGACCTCTCACATCCCCCTTGTCAGGCACTGCGCCCATACATCAGCCTAGTGTTTTTTGGGACCTAGCAGACGTATGGCGGGCTTGCAACTCAGGAATGAGGACATTTTTGTTCTATTTGCTCCCACACATGCTGCATTGCAGCCGTGACCGGTTTCTGTACTTCTCACACCTCCAGTCTAGTGTTGCACATGCCATGTATTTGGGGAAAACACTCTCTGACCACAAATCCCTTAGAAATGGTGTCATGGGGCCGGGTCACAACCCCGATCCCCACCTGGCGCCTACATCCTGCCTTATTTGAAGAAGTGTTTTTTCAGGATTCGCTTGAGATATGCAAAGATTCATACTTTCTAAAAACACAGACACAGCCTCCTCTCCCCTAGTGGAGTGGGAGGCCTTCATGTTGGTGGTTAGATGCGCATCTATCAGGCAGTGGTTGGGGACAGAAAAGTGGCATTACCGGAGCTCACACAATTAGAGGGCAGACTGTGTCCTTTAGAACGGGCCGCAGTTGAGGATGAATAGACCTCCAAGAGATTACATGAGGCTAGGATCACCTATGCAGAACTTCTTGGGCACCTTTATGTCATTGATTATCAGGCATGTGCCCAGAGGATTCATACTGAGGCTGATAAGTCATGTGTTCTCTTAGAACACTTGATTCGACTGAACCCCTCAGTCCGAGGAACGGTTTAGACGCAGATGGACATTAACACAGCCTTTTGTGACTTTTTTGCATGGCTATACACCTCCCCAACATCCCCTAACCCAACATACATCAACACCTTTTTACGAAAGGCATATTACCTAGTGTGCCAGAGGACGATCGGGTGACCCACTGTGCCCCTATCCCAGTGGGGGAAATACGCTGGGCTATTAAGGAACTTGCCTATTACAAGACACCGGGCTCTGACGGGATCCCCATTCAATTCTACTCCACATACAGTACACAATTGGTACCTCAGATACAACATTTATATAATTCCTCCCTGAAGAATGGCTTCTTCCCTTCCTACACTAGGGAGGCATTAGTGACCTCATTATTGAAACTCTGCACATCGCCAGTGAAGCTCACGTCCTATAGGCCACTATCGTTGCTCAATACTGAATATGAAATTTTGAGCAAAGTCCTAGCGTGCAGGCTGCTCCTGTTGCTCCTGAATTATTCCACACTGATCAGTGCAGCTTTCTCCCCCACCGTAGATGCTCCGTAAACATCCGTGGTCTGTTCCAGGTTCTGGATGCCACACGCAGGTTATACCCATTGTATGTCTGCTTGTCAGTAGATATCCTTTGATACCTTGGGATGAGATTTCATGTTAACGGTGTTAGCCAGATATGGCATGCCCCCTGTATATATCCGCTGGGTGCAACTGCTATATGCAGCCCCCACACTAAAGCCTGAGCCAGACCTCAAATCTCAGATTCTTACCCAATATCATGCGGGACCCAGCTGGGCTGTACCCTCTCACCACTCCTATTTGTACTGGCAATTGAGCCTATTGCACTGCGGATCCGTCAGGAAGCGGGGAGTGGGGTATCCCATTGAGTCCCATGGTACACTCAGTATCCTTGTATGGCAACGATATGAACCTGTACCTTAAAGATCTCCATGTGGGTCTTGACGAGACAGACTGACTGTTGGCTGACTTTGGTGAACTGTCAGGATTCCAGGTGAACGTTGTTAAGTTATGTGCCTTCTCCTTTGCAGCTACATATGCCAACCCCTCACTGCCGCTTGGGACAACAGTTATTCAGGTGGAACCACACATGTTTTGTTACTTGGGCATCGAAATCTATCATGACACACAGGTCCTCCTAGAGGGCAACCTTGTCCGCATGATCAACTCACTGCATAACCAAGTAGATTTTTGGACTACCCTACCTTTATAGTTAGCGGGTCTGCTGGCACTGGCAAAGATGGTCATGCTGCTATGTATACTGTATCATTTTGTGAATCTCCTTGTGGTGGTGCTGATATAGAACTCAACTGGGGGGGGGGGCCGATGTAGGAGAGTATGCCTTGCTAAAATGCAGCTGGCAACAAATGGTGGTGGCCCGGGAGCCCTTGATTTAAAGCGTATTGCCTGGCTGGGCAACTGCAGTGGTTGTCTTACTGTTTGGCCGGAAATAACCTAGAGTAAATAGACTGTATGGCGGACTGGATTTGGCCTGACCTCCATCATATGAAATGCCTGGTTTTGGCTACACCGCCCACAGGCTCCCGGTTACCGTGGGTAGCCTTGGATTATTGGAAGATGGCGCAGAAATACACCGGCTCCATGACGCCATATGCACCAAATTACCCATATATGGTCTCCCTTAGTCTTCGGGTACTCTGACATTCCTCTGGCTAAGCCCCAGGGAGTGCTAGGGTCCATGTTTTACAGTGGCTAGTTGCTATTGAATGCCGATTTTGTCCACACGCATGGGTTACCGGAAGACATTTTTATGATGCATGCTAGTATTCTCTGTTACATCAAACAGCACTGGCCACCGGATGAGAAGGAACTGGAGACACATGGACCTCTACAAGCGTTGCACACCTTGGTACAGGGAAGACACTTAGTGCGCTTGCTTTACCTTGGGATTTGCGCTCACCACATGATATCCCAGGGTTCCTTGAAGACAAGTTGGAATGCTGACCTATCCAGGGAATTCTCAGAAAAGGAGTGGGCTTCTCTGTTAGCATACCCCAAGAAGGTCTCACGTAATTTGAGGTTCATATTAGTATAATTATTTGTCTTGCATAGGGAGTACCTGACCCAGCATAGGTTTAACCAAATGTTCCAGATCTCCTTTTTGGTATGGCCCGCCTACATTCTACATGTTGTGGGTATGCCCCTCACTGACTGCTTATTGGACGTAGATCTCAGCTACCCTGTCGGAACTGACTGGCATTCACCAATGGAATACACCAACACATTGTCTCCTGGGGTGCTATCTCAGGCCAAAGGGCTTGAAGGTGAAACATGCTTTGTGGACCTGGCACTCTTACTAACAAAGCAGTTGATCAATAGAAGCAGGAAGTCTACCCGGTCACCACAAGTGACTCAATGGCATGAGGAGGTTGCGCAGTGGTGATTTGCGGTAAGTGGGGCAATACGTAGGGAGTAATACAGAGGTTTCTGAAAGAAAATCCATCACGCTTGAATGAGATGTCCCTTTGGAAAGATTTAGGGCACAGTATGATACACATGGAGAGGAATGAGGACTGTCGATGTCCTCCTCCCGTCCACTGTAGACACTTCCCCACAAAATAAGCCCCCTTCAATTCCTTATAGGTGGGGAAGTTAGGCTTAGTACGACCATATACTCTCTGTTCCATCAGGAATTACACCCTTCCCCGGCCCTGCAACCGGGACCCTTTACCTTCCCTTTACACTTTGGAAATCTGTAGACTTTCACACACACTCCCATGTAGGCTGCTCCATATCTGCACTCATACAGTTAGGTGACACAGATCGTTGTTTGGGTGTTGGGATGTGCTGTGATTTATGATTGCCTTACCCAATGACACAGTTCTCAATTGTCAGGGCCCCTGGTTTTTCCAACTATGTCACAGTCATACAGGACGCGCAGGGCAACCTACACAGAAACCTCCCCAACCAGCTCAATACACTCAGTGACTTCTATAGCAACCTGTATTCTTCCCAGAGAGGGGACCCACTAGACCTGGCGGCCTACCTAGATGACACGGCTTTGGCGTGGTTGGGAGGCACTCAACGTAAGTTCCTGGAACTCAAACTGGAACTGGACGAAATTACGGACGCAATCATGCAAATGAAGTCAGGGCGGGCCCTGGGATCGGATGGGCTACCGATCGAATTCTATAAAGTATATGCCCCTACATTAGCCCCCATCCTCAGGGAAGTCTTTTATGCTGGGCGCGAGGAGGGATGCCTACCGGAGTCTGCCTTAAGCCTTGCTGCGACTCCTATTGGCCCCTGCCTTTACTAAACTGCGATATGAAAATGCTCGCAAATGTTTTGGCGACCGGACTCTACTTGCTGATGCAGAGGCTGGTGTTATCCGACCAGGTGGGATTAATCCCGAGTCGGGTCACTGCGCACAACCTCAGAACTCTAGCCGCCGTACTACAGAATATAGACCCCAAATGTGCAGCAGTGGCGGTTTTCATAGACGCTAAAGAGGCCTTTGATTCCCTAGAGTGGGATTATCTGTTGGGTGCCTTGTGCCTCATGGGAATGCCACCTATTTCCTCCAATGGATATAATTACTTTGCTGCCGTCGGGTGGCGTCAGTGCTTTTAAATGGAGCGAGATCCTCCCCCTTTCCCATATCTAGAGGGACGCGACAGGGTTGACCCCTATCTCCCATCTTATTTGCTCTAGCCATTGAACCTCTAGCTGCTAAATTGCGCCAGCACCACAATGACAGAGCGCTAATCTAACCAGCCAGGCAGTTGCTTATTTCCCTATATGCGGATGACATGACCTTATACGTCCACAAACCCCAGGAAAATCTGAACCCCATCCTCAGGGAAATCACCAAATTTGGGGTCATATCTGGTATACAGATTAACTGGCCTAAGTCTTCAGGTTTGCACCTGACAGATAACACCCATCCACACCAGCTAGACTACCCGCTGGTCTGGGAATTGGAAGAACTCAAATACCTGAGCATATACATCACTAGGGACAGAGACGCTTTGATGAGAGCTAATTACGGCACAGCCATGGATAAAATCACTAACTCCTTCACTAAGTGGTTGCGCTTGCCCCTATCCATGGCTGGAAGAATCTCACTGATCAAGATGGTACTGTTGCCCAAATTGCTGTAACTCTTTATTAATATAACGTACAACCCAGGGAGCTTCTTCTTCAAAACACTCAGGACGCAGCTCACAAGGCTTATATGGAGGGGTAGAGGGGGGAACAGGCGCGCCTCATCCTGCGCACCATGATGCTGCCCTATCATCAGGGAGGATACGACATACCAAACTTCAAATTTTACTACTATAGTGCACAGGCTCACTTCGCACAATATTGGTTTCAACCACCGCCCTATATGCCCCACCTGGCGGTCGAGGATGGCTACATGGCACCAAGGCCCCCATCGGCCTACCTCTTCACCTCGGTGAGTGAACGCGGACGAGATCCATCCACTGTAGATTGCACGGTAGTGGGGTGGCACCGAATAGCCTGTAAATTGGAGGCCCGATGCTATACTCCCCCAAGATGACCCTGATCCGAAGTCCATTTCAGTACCGAGACTGCTCTTTTGGAGGTTTCCGAGACGATCCCTGAGTGTGTGGATAGGGGCATGTTGGTCCTCCTCGACCTATCCGCCGCTTTTGACACGGTTTCACATAAGATCCTTCTAGATCGTCTGAGGCAAGCTGGAATTGGTGGCACGGCACTATCCTGGATTGAGTCAATCCTTACGGGAAGATCTCAGAAGGTGGCCCTCAGGCCTTTTAAATCAGAGGGTAAACCCCTTCTTTGTGGTATCCCGCAGGGCTCCGCCCTGAGCCCTCTGTTTTTTAATATCTATCTTGCACCTTTGGCGGGAGTGGTGGAATCTTGCGGGGTCAGGGTGATCTCATACGCTGATGATACTCAGCTGGTATTTTCCTTTAGAGATCACTCTGACTCCACCTTTGCCAACTTCCGCCACTGTCTAGACAACATCTGTGCCTGGATGACCACCAACCACCTTAGGCTTAACACCGATAAGACAGAGGTCTTATTCTTTAACCAGAAAACTCTGCTGTCCCCTAGCCTGTGGTGGCCCACAGCGCTTAACCCCCCGCCTACTCCTGTTCAATCAGCACGCAATCTTGGCTTTCAGTTTGATGATTCCCTTTCCTGTAAAGCCCAAATTAACAAGGTCACTTCAGCTTGCTTTGCGAAACTTCGCATGATCAAAAAGATCTTCCCGTATCTCCCCTTAGATGCCCGCAGAACCATCACTCAGGCCCTTATTACATCTCACCTGGATTACGCCAACAGCTTGTACGCCGGTGCCCCTCAATATCTGATTGAACGTCTTCAGATTGTACAAAATGCGGCGGCAAGACTGATTGGCAATATCCCATATCCGCAGTCGGTTGCTTCCTACCGCAAAAAATTACACTGGCTTCCAATTGCAAGCCGCATCCAATTCAAGATCCTTACCCTCGCCTTTCGTGCTCTTAATGGTCTTGGTCCAGGATACTTGAAAAAGCGAGTGGTAGTATCTCAATCAATCAGATCGCTGAGATCTAACAGCTTACGTCTCCTGATTGTGCCACGTTTTCGACGATCCAGAATGGGCGGCAGAGGGTTTGGCGTAATGACTGCCAAACTCTGGAACAGCCTCCCACTTGACCTTAGGTTCTGCCCGTCTGAATCCCTCTTTCGCATTAAATTAAAAACGTGGCTGTTTTCCAGGTCATGAACTTAGTCCTGAAACTTATCCTGATCCTTTTCTATTCTCCTGAGCCCCTGTCTTAGCGCCGGGACACCCCTTCGGGGGTAGCCGTGCGCTGTATAAGCTACTTAAATAAATAAATAAATAAATTGCTTGCTGTCACGGGCGAGGGAATCTGCAGTAAGATGCTCGAAGGCCTTAACTACTCCACTTGGGATGATCTCTATATTGGAGAACAATTTCGTACCAAAGAACAATTCTTCCCCACACATACACCAACCATAATGGACACATTCCTTTATACTCAACTTCGTCAGAGTGTAAAGGCGGCAACCCCAGCATTTCCTGAGGAGCCGACCACATGCGACCCCTTGCATGCATTTCTGCAAGTGGTCCCTTCCAGGCACTCTGTGTCTCTTCTAAATAAACACATGCATGCAGCAAGACCATCACACAAGATAAGAGCCAGACAAGAATGGGACAAAGATCTGAAAGTCCCATCGTCTGATGATCATTGGGAACATAGCTGTACACACACAGAAGCTGTCACCGGGAATAGCAGACTACGTCTCATACATTTTAAGTTTTTGCATAGATGATATCACACCCCGGCCAGACTGCACGGATTCCATCTCCAGGAGGATGAGAGGTGCATCAGATGTGGTGGGGAGGGAGCGGACTTTCTGCATCTGGCATGGAGTTGCCCCCAGGTAGCAACCTTCTGGACACAAACATTTGAGGGACTGTCAAATATGCTAGGGATCCAACTAGATCCTTGCCCACTGGTGGGCCTCCTGGGACTATCTCAAGACATCAACACACCGCACACATTTTTTTTAGCTATGGGATTGCTTCTGACAAAACGACATGTGGCTATTCGCTGGGGGAGAGGGCGCGCGCCCAAATTTAAATGCTGGGTCCATGCCATGACCACAATGCAAGACAATCTAGGTTTTTACGCAGAAATGTTACCCATTAAGTCACGCCTGAGGGATGTCTGGGGCCCACTTACCACTTATCTGTCATCACAAGGCAGTGCTGCTGACGAAGGGTTGGAGGAAATTGCCACAGCGCTGGGAATAATACCGAGACGGGGGGGGCCCTGAACAATCAAGAAAGAATGGATGTGTAAAGGTTTGAGATATGCTAAGGTTGGGTGGATGTGGGAACCATCTGAGACGGCTCGGCGGAATCTCATATGTGTACAGAGGGGGGTGTTGGATCTGGAGGGAGGCCCAGTTGTTGGAGGGTTTGGTTCTTGTGTACTGTATCATCTTAACTCCACTTGCATGGAGCATTGTGGATACCTCTACTACATGTCGCTAATTTCTTCTGATTAAGAAATTGTCTGTGCTGAAAGGACTTGTTTTGGCATCAAGGATACTACTGGGGGGGGAAAGGTACTGTTCAGACAATGTTATTACAGGAAGGTGGCAAATGTTGATATACAATGCAAATTATGATCCGCCGAATGTGTTATGCACTGATGTACCATAAAATGATTCAATAAAGGTTTTTGAAACTTAAAAAAAAAGTTCTCAATTGTCTACGCTGTCAGTATCATTATATATACATGTGATCAAGGTCCAAGGAGGGACCGAAACGCGTCGTGACGCCTAAACACCGAAAATAAACCTTTGCACAAATCTGAGGACCGTGTCCGTATCTTCATTCTCCACGAGGACTGTGGTTTTTGTTATTTTGGATATGGAACCTGCACAAATATATATATATATATATATAATATATATTCACTGAAAAAACCATAGGTTTTAGGCCATATATAGTTAGGGGTTAGCATTTACAAAACCTTAATTTACTCGCACAAAACCATAGAAATTCGCATATATAGTTAGATGCAATAACTATATATCGCGCACCCGCAATCCACTGCTGATGATGTCACATATTACATCATTAATGACATGGTCAGTGACATCACTGATGACATCACTGATGACATCTCAAATGACATCACTGATGACATCACTGATGACATCTCAAATGACAACATCCAGTGACTGTATGTTTCTGAAAAGTCAAAATATGTCTTACATATTGAAGAATGAGTGGATGTATAAGTGTCTGGATGAAGGATTTAGTAGGTGCATGACTGACTGTATGAGAGAGTGATTAAATGTGTCTCACTGAGTGCATGGGTTAGTGACTAAACTGTCTTAATTTGTGCATCATTATATCTGTTGTTCTATGAAGTGCTGCATGTGTTAATCAGTAGCTATATGAGTAACTATATGGGTTATTGATTGGTTGCCTAAGTATTTCTATGGGAGAGTAAGTGTGTGTGTGGGGGTGGCTGGGAGGTGTGTGACTCTGTGTATACATGTGTGAACAGTTGATTCACTCAATCTATGGGTTCAAAACTGCATGTTGAAACAGCTGTATGGGTGGTTGACTGTGTACGAGTGTATTGGTGAGTGAATGGATATCTCAGTGCTACATGTCAAAGTAAGTAAATATGTAAAACACAGTACATGTGAGAGTTCACATATATAAATTACTGTGTATAAGAGCCAGTGAATGTGTGAGTGGCTGAATGGATCATTGAGAACTTGTATCAGGGATTGTATAAGAGAGTAAATATGTGTTAGAATATCTTTTAATAAGTAAGGTGTGTATAACTGTATAGTTGATGAAATGGAGGTGTGATTGATTCAGTGCATGACTGACTAGGTGTGTGAGTAACTCCATGGATGAGTGACAGTCTGTGGGTGTCTGTTTACTCTGAGTGTATCTAAGGTTATATTAGAGTCTGAAGAGGTTGAACGTATTATCACATGATTGATGTCATCAGTGATGTTGTCAGTGATGTCATCAGTGATGTCACTGACCATGTCATTAATGATGTAATATGTGACATCATCAGCAGTGGATTGCGGTTGCGCGATATATAGTTATTGCATCTAACTATATATGCAAATTTCTATGGTTTTGTGCGAGTAAATTAAGGTTTTGTAAATGCTAACCCCTAACTATATATGGCCTAAAACCTATGGTTTTTTCAGTGAATTTCAATGGTTTTTTAATAGCAAATATCAAAAGCTGTCAAATGTGAAGTACGTGATAGGTACAAACATTTTCGTATTTATGCACGCTGATGTACTTTGAACGCTGCCCCCCCCCTCTTTTCTCTTAGCAGTACTCTCTCTTTGCAGATAGTGAAGGGTAGTTAACGCAGGCCTTTGCCTCCGTTCTAATCCGTCGTGTCTGCTTCTCTCTCCATTTGATTGATTGTTATCCAAGCATTTACTGTTTTAGAATTGGTTCTCTTTGGTTCATTCTCTATTTACAAACAAGCACAGAGTCGCAATACTCTGTTTAGTCTTTGCAGATAGTGAAAAATCGTTTTAAAAAACAAAAGGAATCGAGCAAAATCAGTAGGCCACTAATGGGATCTCCTTTTGACCTAGCTAAAATAGAAACATTGAAAACAACCCCTCGTGAGAAATACGAAACTAGTGAGATGAACTGAGCTCCACACGATGTTGGCTGCAAGACAGCTCGGCTCCGCCACCCACCCCACCCAAAATAACGACAAACCCTATGCAAATATTATAAATATATACAACACACCAGCAAAGTAACAAGGTAAAACATTTTATTAAATAACTATTTACATAACTATTTTATACTTTTAGTTGCCCGATCCGGCTAGCTCAATCGATCGAGCATGAGACTCATGCACACTGATCTCCTTTGCCTCAGTCAAGCATCAATAGTAAAATTGAGTGTTCGTTCATGGTTTTGGTCCCTGAGTTGCTTCAATGTCACTGCCTTGCACAAATGGCATAAGTCCTGGATGTTGGGTGCCATAGTTCAGAGTTCTGAGCAGCGCTTGTAACACTGTCTAAAGCTTATTTGCACCTGCTGCAGCTTCACTATTCTCAAAGTAAGTGGGGGCCGTTTGTGGACCTGACTGCATTTGAAAACAATGTGATACGGTACCTCCCTAAACCGCTTGACGGAGGCCCCCGACGGGCGGTGTCATGGCACGGACTCGGAGAAGACGCTTGGCTCCGACCCCCTCCCCAAGTCTTATAGCCCTGGTGTAGCCTGAGATCGCACCCGACATAGGCGGCCGGCTCCCGGGGTCAAGCTGTCTTTGACGTTTTGTAGCCTTTCGAATTCTATCCTTAGACGGCATTGTCTAATTCCCAAATAATCTGCAGTTGAATCTGTGGTGAAATATAATAACAAATGTTATTAACCACTATTACCAAACAGTAAATCAATAACAGTAAGAACTAGATTCGACAATGCTATAAAAAAAAAAAAAAAAAGTATGCACAAGGGTGCAGGGGGTATCACTCTGACACCCTCAAAACAGGCACAGGTGCCATGTGGCAACCAAACCAGCCCTAAGGGCAGGTCTGCCTTTCACATGACATAGGTGTGCGAGCACACATGTGCATGCACACCGGAATCGGTATTTTACCATGAAGTTTGATTTCATGCTAAAATACCGATTCGTTAAGGTCTTTGGGACTCAGAAGACTCCCCCCTACATAACAAATTAACAGAATCGGTAAAATTACCGATTCAGTATTTTACCGAACAAATAATGTTTCCGATTCTATAAATGTAGATTTACCTACACGTGGCCTTGGATTTAAGCCCCTACATACCGATTTGCCATTTAACGATCGGAAACGGCCGAAAACGGCCGTAACCGGTCGGTAAATGGCCTGAAACGACCACCTACATCTGGCCCTAAGTGTGCATGCATTTGATTTCAAACAAAGTTTTAAAACATTTTATGTAAAACAATAATACACCTAGTGCCAGATGTAGGTAAATCACATTTACTGATTTTGAAATACCGAATATTACCGAATTTTACCGATTTGGTATTTCAAAATCGGTAAATGGGATGTAAGTACCAACATCTGATTTATTACTGATTCCTTAAAAATTCGGTATTTACCGATTCGGTAAATACCGAATCGATATTTGCTATTGAATCCTATGGGCCTTGAAGCCCATAGGATTCAATTCAAATGCCGATTCAGTATTTACCGAATCGGTAAATACCGAATTTGTCAAGGGTGCAGGGGGTATCACTTTGACACCATCTAGCACCCCCAAAACGGGCATGTGTGCAATGTGGCACACAGACATGCCCTAAGGACACGTCTGTCTGTCACATGGCATATGTGTACATGCACAGATGTGCATGTACACAGGAATCGGTATTTTACCATGGATTTGTATTCCATGGTAAAATACCGATTCTGAAAGCCTTGTGCCACTGGAAAATTGGCTACCCACATTTCAATCTTGCATTTTCGGTAAAATTACCGAATCAATAAAATTACCGATTCGATAAAATTACCGAAAAAGCAACATTTAAGGGCAAATTAATTAATTTTACACATGGGGGCGTATTTACAAGGGCCTTACACTACAAGGAAAATGACTTCAAATGACCAGACACACATGGGGACGTATTTACAAGGCCCTTGAACCCGGGGGAAGTGACTTGAAATTGCTAAGCACACATAGGAGAGTATCTACAATGCCCGTGCAACACTTATGCATCATTTTTTACATGTACACCGTAACATTAACAACACAATTACATCATATATCTGTTCCGCAAAAGCGACACATTGCAGGAGTCACATCATTTTACCATCAAAAACAATTTCACCTTTTGGTGACTCTTCCATTCTGAACATTGTCCCACAATCCGTTTGACCTGAAACGATTACACAAATAAAACATTTGTGTCTTTTAAATTTCCGGAGAAGTATAATTCACCAATACCTTAAGAAACATGGAAGTGGTGAAAAAAGCCAAGCTTGACGTTACGGCAGCCACGAGGTAGCTAGGCTCCGCCACCCCCCCCACTGCTCCAAGCATGTCTGTCCCACCGCCCGCCACGCCCATTAACGGTAACATGAAATGGATACAAATCAGCAGATACCTACCCCCATTCCGGAAACTCCCGAAGTGCAACAGGGCCACGGTTACGCCCATCCGGAAGATGAGGCCTCGACACGTGCAGGGCAGCCGTGGGGTGGATGGCCCGAAATGTACTGGTCTCCCGATTCCCTTCTTCTGCCGCCTTGCAGGCCACGGGGGGGATGTCTTGCCTCTGCCTCCGACCCCCCCCCCCCCTCTTATCGCCTGGTCCGGACATCACGAATATCAACGCCAGGTGTCGGCGTGGGGTGCACTGGGAGGGAGAGGCGGCGCGAACGAGCCTCTCCCACCCCCACAGGTGGGGGCCCCTCAGCTGCACCCCCAACGCTCCACTCACCCAACAAAAGGGTCGTCGCATAAGGTGGACCAGGAGAGGAGCCGAGGCCGACGGTATCTTCTTCTTTTTTCAATAATGGCTGGGACCACACTGGGGGGGGATGTCTTGCACATGCCACCGACCCCCCCCCCTCTCCCCTCGTATCTCCTGGTCTGGCCCCGGCTTGATATGAGCTCCCCGTTCGGTCCTGAAACGGCGCCCTGCAGGCCACGGGGGGGGGATGTCTTGCCTCTGTCTCCGACCCACCCCCCCCTTTTATCGCCTGGTCCGGACATCACGGATATCAACGCCAGGTGTCAGCGTGGGGTGCGCTGGGAGGGAGAGGCGGCGCGAACGAGCCTCTCCCACCCCCACAGGTGGGGGCCCCTCAGCTGCACCCCCAACGCTCCACTCACCCAACAAAAGGGTTCCTCCACTCTTGCGATGCAGCAGCGCTGCACTCACCCGACAAAAGGTCTCGTCCCCTATTGCGAGGCAATGATGCTCCGCTCACCCAGCGGGGGTCTCGTCCACTGTTGCGGTGCAACGACGCTTCTAGTTTCCTGCATCCAGAAACGTTCTCCTCAACTTTGAAGATTCTATAAGAGCCACGGGGGCCCCCGATGGGGAATGACTGCCATGATCACCCACGGAACGACCACGACGTAGCCGCGGAACGTCGGCGCGCTCATGCCGGCGCCTGCCTCAGTCTTGAAATCACCAAAATCCTGCAAGACTACCAACTTAATCAGTTCCGGTGGGACACCAGTATGACCCGGTAGGAGAGATTGTTTCCTCCCACCCCACTTTCACTGATGGTTCATTTCACCAGTCCCCTCTGCTACCCTTCAACGAAAACTTTTGGACTGCCAAAAGAGGTCCCGGTCCAACCACGAGTTGGTGGAGACATTTTGACTATACTTAAACCTTCCTGACCTCACCCAAAATGGCGCCGGTACAAATGAAACTCTCAACTCCTTGTTGTGCCCTGATTGCTCAGCCTTGATATCATGAGATATGTATGCAGTTTTTAGCACATGAATTGATATGGGATAAGACTGATTATATGTTCGGACAATGAATTCATCCAGGATGAGTATTGATTATACTTTCAAACAATGAATTGACATGGGACGGGTACTGATTACACTTTCGAACAATGAATTGATATTAACTTCTAATGCATCATTGATTACTGTATTTATTATTGAAGGTTCGAATTGTCGACACTTTTGGTACTTGCTCACAATGAATTATCGATATGATTTTGTTGCACTTGACGCACTTTTTACTATGAAATCAACGACCACTTACTCTGTTATGTTTTCCACAAATAAATACCCCCCCCCCCCATTTTCAGTTCCAGCCTGCTCCGTGGCCGGCCCACGGGGTTATAAACCCGTATTTGGGCACCAACATTTTTATTAAAGGTTTTTGAAAAAGCAAACGTAGTTGTAACGCGTAGATTGGTAAGTTTCGAAGAAATGGCCACTGTTTCCGAGTTTAAAAAAAAAAAAAAAAAAAGCACGTGAAATGAAGCAGCTCAATTAGTTAAGGGTTAAAAAGTATAGTACGCAGAAACATTGAAAATATGAATGGTCCAGGTTTGTTGTGTGTTTTTCATTTTTCTACAGCATAAAGCAATCGATAAAGATCCTGGTATTTAGCCTCTACTTTATATGCTACCTGTATCAGGGAAGTTGTTTTAAATGCCCCTAAGCCACCCCGAACGAATGTAACCTGGCCCCCCTAGTACGAACGAAAACGACCCCGTACCACTGTAGGTTATCTCTCTTCCTCAAAAATGACAAAAATTACTTTCTAGAACGTTTTGGACATTGATGATTTTCATATGATCTATTTATTAAAGTAATACTCATCTCTCCGCATGAAATTAATTTTCCACATGCTACACAAGTCAATCTCATCTGCCTTAAGTTCTTTTACAGATTTGGGACCGTTTCCCTTGCCTCTGACTCACTTATTGCTAAGTCATTGGTGGATGTTTTTGCCGGTCGGGGATTATCCACCAAATCTCGAAGTTGTGCTTTAGAATAATTAAGAGAGTACCACCTCTCCATGTGCCGATGCATGGTATGATTACCATAGCTATATTTTTTTTCGGTCCCTCTCAAGATTTTTTTTTTTTTACAGATGAGGCAGGTAACGAACCTGGCATTAACTTTCTTTTCATGAGAAGGAAAAGAAAAAAATCGCCAGATAAAATTCACTTTCACATGGGACGTTCTTGGCATTTCTTTCAGAAACTTTTACATCACTGTGTCATTTCTTTGTCTATCCTGGTTAAAGCAATGTCATGTAAATAGTTGTTTAAAAAGTTTTTTTTAACGTGTTTACTTTGTTGGAGAGTTGTATATATTTATAAATTATTAAAGTGTTATAATCCTACAACTTTGTTGGAGTGCTATATATTTTTAATGTGACACATAATTGTGAAGACTTTGATGTACAAAAAGGCATCCCTGGAATCTTCCGCTTCAGGCTCGGACCCACACACCCTCACAGTGAGAATCCCCTCCCCAAGCACAATACAGGATGGTTATCAGATAGTAGGAACGCGTGTGGTGTGACGGATCTCATCGGGTGGGGGCCTTGATCTACTGTAACTCCTTTGAAGAGGGGTGATTCTTTACAGCTGGGGCCATAAACTACATCTGCAGGGCTAGGTGATAGCCTGGGACCGGCCTGGACAATCGGACACAGAGGAAGAGGAGTGTCAGAGGGTGCGGTAGTGAATAGGGTGAAAGGGAGGTGTCGGGCGGGCACAGAGTGTGATTCTCAGGGAAGAGCAGCGCAAATGGGGGGAGGTTTATGGCCCATGCATGAGAGAGAGAGCGGGGGTGACCAGTGCGTGGGGGAGATGCTTGCAAGGGTGGGGAGCCATGCTGAGGATCGGCGGCGTTCAGAGAGTGGGTCTGGTCAAGGCATCTAAAATGGCTGCCGTGCACGACAAAAGTGTGGCATTGCAAAAAAGGCAAGATGGCGCAGACAATGTTTATCAATAAGGATTAATTTATAACAATTATTTTTAACAAAATATTTACTCGCAGTGACAAAATGGTGGTCAACGGCTCCTGATTTCCATCGAATCGAACGTTAACAGAAGTCAAGCGGCAAAAAAAAAAAACGCTCACGCACAGCCGCTGGAAGACATGTATCAACATATATGAGCCTCCTCAGCCACCCTCAGAAAACATAAGGGGTCAGGATACGTCTCCCGTACCCCCTTATACCTAGTAATTTAATTAAATCGAAACACAAAATGGCGAATTCACGTTTCGCTACCAGTTTGCGACCCGGTTCGCGAACCGAGAAGCGCTTCTACCGCGAAAAATCAAATTTTTATTATTTGCCCCACGGGACCCTTTAATAACCCCAACATCATTCCTAGGGGGTCAAGAAGGATATACCTTGCCCCCTTTCATTAAATTCCCCCTTCGTTTTTCTCTTCCTCTTGTCTCTCGATCCTACCGAGAGACAAGATGGCGGCCGCAACGGACTGTTTAGAATGTTGACAGACACCGGAGAGCCAATCAGCTTCGCTACGCAAAGCTCCGTTACGCGAAACGTACGCGATCTGGTGCGCTATCTAGGACGCTGTCACAGATATATCTGTTTTTTTAAACGTTAATTTCTCAAAATCCACTGGAGCACATATATTGAGACCCAGCAAAGGCACATCGGGCTAACAGTCCCTATAATTTTGCCAAGTTTCGTGTAAATCCATTCAGCCGTTCGAGCTAAAAGTGAGGCCAAAGGCCCTATGGAAAAATGAATGGGAAAAACGCGTTTTGGGACCCCCCTTTTTTCTCGGCCCCCCTTTGACGGACCCCCCCCAAATTTTCAGGGGCTGCTCAGGAACAAAATGTGCCATTTTCCTGAAAATTTCAGCCGATTCCGTCCACAAACGCCAAAGTTATTAGACATAGAATTTTCAAAAGTTCCATAGAGAAAAAATCCTAACTATATATACCTACTGGCGACCGCCAGTAGGTAATATATATATATATATATATATATATATATATATATATATATATATATATATATATATATACACTCTGTACTACCCCAATTACAATGTTCTGTATTACGGTAGTCTGTGCACACACCCTGATTCATGTTTTGTTAATGTATAACTTGTAAAAGTAATAAAGCTTGTGTTTGGAAAAAAATGAATAGATAGCCCCAGTTGCGTAGCATGTACAATAACTCACTTCACTCTAGCTGAGCAACAAAAGAGATGGGAGGGTTTTTCTGGGTCTCAGCGATCAATTAAAACAGGTGTAGAAGACGTAAAAAAGGCATATTAAGGGATATACATTCTTTAGTGTGAGTGGACTTAGGAATTTAGAATAGTCAATATTCTTGTAGCTTCGCTAAGAGCTTGTGATTGAGGTTCAACATTCTACAGCAGGTGGTAGCAGGACATATTAAATGGATCCCGATCTGGTTTTGGCACCACAACAACAATCAGCTCTTTGGCAGATGGGGCAAGTGTCTTGGTTAAGTTGGTCTGTTTGGGCCACTCGACAAATGTGTGCCTTTTGTCACAGAACTTTGTCAGAGGCTGTAGTTTTTGCTCTATGTTGCGAGGATATGACAGTGTTCGGTATCTGACATTTACTGGGGCTTTCAGATTATCCCTTTGCTTCGTTGTCGGATACAAAAGGCTCACTTCAGTCAAGAACTCAATGATCTCATCTGGGTGTGGATTGTCAAGGAAATTAAGGCTAGATTGCAAAAATATAGAAGTCATTAATATTTGCAAAAATGTTGTTGTTTAAAATATCTATATTTTAATTAGTGTTATGTATTCAAGTATATATTTTAAATGTATGCAATGTATTTATTTGTATAAGTATTGTTTTTTCAATATAGGGTTTATTTTAGTTGCTAATCATTTCATTTTAATTACATTTTGCGTTTTTTAGGTCCATAGCTGGTTTTGGGTTTATAGGAGAATACAGTGGAAAGTAATTTAATTATAATAAATGAATGACTATTTTGTATTTATTAATATTTATTTAATAAAGATTTTATAATTGTGTTTTTAATTTTGGGGGAAATGTGTATTTGTGGGTAGTGAGGTTTATAGTGGTAAAGGATGGGAAGTTATTTATTTTTAAATAATAATTAGTTGTTAATTAATATTGATCAATTAATTGATCATTAATTATGGTAATTGCATAATTACTTTTAGGTGCAGGTTGTGGGGTGTATGGGGGAAAGGGTGGGAAGTAATGTATTTTAATTAGCTATTAATTAGTTGCTCATTAATGTTAGTTAATTAATTGCCAATTAATTATGGTAATTGTGTAGTTCATTTTAGGTGCTGGTTGTGAGGGTTTATGGGGAAAAGGGTGGGAAGTAATTTATTTGTAATTAATAATAATTAACTGTTAATTATTATTAATGAATTAATTGACAATTAAATATGGAATTTTGTTCATTAATTTTAGCTGCGAATTGTGGTGGTTTTAGGGGCAAAGGTGGGTAGTAATTTATTTGTAATTACTTATTAGTTAGTTGATAGTTAATATTAATTAATTGGGTAATTGTGTCATTATTTTTTTGTGTGTGAGTTTTGGGTTTATAGGGGTGAAGGGTGGTGACTAAATTATTGTTACTTTATAATTAGTTGTTAAATACTATTAGTTATTTAACTGAATTTTCTTTTTTATTGTGTAGTTAATTTTTTTTACAGTTTAATTGTAGGTGTGGATTGTGGGGATTATAGGTGTTAAGGGTGGGATGTTAATTACACTGTATGTGTTTTTATTTGTTTTTTAATGAATAATATTTCAATATTTATGACAATTATGAAAATATTTTAATTTTATTTTTAATATGGGCTGTGAGTTGTGTGGTTTTATTGGGTAGGAAGTAAATAGACAATGTATGTAATGATTAATGTTTTTGTTAATAAGTAAGTCATTTCCAAATAAAAATATTTATTTGTTTGAATTCTAATTTTCATTTTATTTAATATAATATTTGTAGGTATTTGTGATATGTATTTAATCTTATACTATGTTTGTATTTTTTTATTTTTAATATTAAATATATTGTAATATTTTTTTACATATATTTTTTTATTTACTTTTAAAACCATTTTTTTATTTTGTTGATATTTTGTTTGTTTTTAATTTTGAATTGACTGGAGTGAGAATAATAAATATTACCCCTCCGCAATCCAACACTTTCCCTATTGATGCACTAACTGGAGTGGGACTAATAAATTGTATCCCTATTCTATCCAACACTTTCCCTACTGTTGCGCTGCCTGGAGTGGCAATATTAAATGTTATCTCTCCGCTATCGAACACTTTCCCTACTGTTGCACTCACTGGAGTGGGAATAGTAATTTTCACCCCTCCGCCATCCAACACTTTCCCTACTGTTGCACTCATTGGAGTGGGAATAGTAATTTTTCCCCCTCCGCTATCCAACACTTTTACTACCGTTGCACTCACTGCAGTGGGAATAGTAATTTTTACCCCTCCGCTATCCAACACTTTCCCTACTGTTTCACTTATTGGAGTGGGAAAAGTAATTTTTACCCCTCTGCTATCCAACACTTTCCCTACTGTTGCACTCACTGGAGTGGGAATAGTCAATTTTATCCCTCCGCTATCCAACACTTTCCCTACTGTTGCACTCGCTGGAGTGGGAATAGTAATTTTTACCCCTCTGCTATCCAACACTTCTCCTACTGTTGCACTCATTGGAGTGGGAATAGTAATTTTTACCCCTCAGCTATCCAACACTCTCCCTACTGTTGCACTGATTGAAGTGGGAAATGTAAGTTTAAGATTTTTTTTAAATAGTTTAATGTTTTAATTTAAAATACAATGTTTTTTAATAGTTTTTTGTTATTGGTATATATATATATATATATATATACACAAAAAAGAAGGAGAGAACTCTGGGTAGTTTTCAAGTTTAGGTGGAAAGCAGCTCCTGTTAGCGCACTCTCAACACCAGCGACACTCTAGATCTGGTCGCCTCAAATGTCTGTCTTTCTATCAAAGTTTTTAAGCATAGGATTAGCACAGTGCTATCCACACCGAGATAGAAAATGACAAAGCCTTTTGGCATTTATACAGCAAAGTCTTTAAGCATAGGACTAGTACAGTGCTGTCCTTGCCGAGCTGTAAAATGACAAAAAACATTTATTACTTCAGGCGCCTTTAGCGCCTTTAGTGTCTTTAGCAGTGTGCTAATCCTATGCTTAAAAACTTTGATAGAAAGACAGACATTTGAGGTGAGCACATCTAGAGTGTCGCTGGTGTTGAGAGTGCTCTAACAGGAGCTGCTTTCCACCTAAACTTGAAAACTACCCAGAGTTCTCTCCTTCTTTTTTGCATAATTTATGCGTCACTCTATGCCTGAAAGGGTTTTGTTTTGATATATATATATATATATATATATATATATATATATATATATATATATATATATATATATTCAGGATAAGATCCCAGTTTCAACAGTCTTCGTCACTGAAAACATCCAGGCACTCACAAGCAGGGTTTTATCAAAAGCTTATTTATTTAAGCAATATACCATCAACGCGTTTCGGGAGTCAAGCTCCCTTGATCACGATGTTTTTGCGTTGGTCTGAGCCTTCCTTTTCACACACACACAGGGTGATAAAAACAGTAAAAGGACTCACAGCGAAACACTGTTAGAGTAAACACAGCGGCCATCTTAACATTTTCCAAATACATAGATATCAAAGTGAATATCATATTGCAGGACCTCGCAAATC
The DNA here is from genome assembly GCF_964263255.1 of Lissotriton vulgaris. Taxonomy (NCBI): domain Eukaryota; kingdom Metazoa; phylum Chordata; class Amphibia; order Caudata; family Salamandridae; genus Lissotriton; species Lissotriton vulgaris. Next base: position 435,435,485 of record NC_141685.1, on the reverse strand, counting down.
AAAGCATTTATAAGGGAATAATTGAAAAATGCTCAAAATAGAAGAGATATAGTCATATATCATTATCTCTTAAATGAAACCTTCACAATTTTTAAAGTGCAAGTGCATATTTCATTCAACAGAAACATATTAGCTCCTTTGTGCAAAAAATGCGCATTTAAAATAAGGCAAGTGCCTGTTTCAATAGAGCGTAACCCTTTCTATGATACGAGAAAAGTTCGTTTTTAACCATTTATATTGCCAGAATATCTCGCTGTATTTTAGCTCAACACAGTCCAGTCTCATGTGAATTCATCCTGGCTCTGACTATCAAGTTTGTGTTACTTCAACTTGTGGGAATTATACTAATGTTAATGCTGTCAAACGGTTCTACCTTATTAAAAGAATTTATGCGTCACTCTATGCCTGCAAGGGTTTTGTTTTGATATATATATATATATATATATATATATATATATATATATATATATATATATATATATATATATATATATATATATATATATATATATATATATATATTTGTTACATTTTTATATAAAAATTGAATGTGTATTAAATCTAATTCATTTTTTTAAAATAAATGTTTTTCTTTAATATATTTAATATTTATTATTGTATTATATATATATATATATATATATATATATATATATATATATATATATATATATATATATATATACATATATATATATTTATATATATATATATATATATATACATATATATGTATATATATATATACATATATAAAACAATATTTTGTACAACTATATGACATCAATATCTTTTCACTGTCGAGGCCATGTGTGACCTGGTCTGTGAGATGCTCAACCTTTGTCCCTAAGGTTTCACAAAACTCAAAGGTAAGATTCAAGGATAAAGAGACCTTGTCATCTACTGTATTCACATAGTAACAAAACTAAAAATACACATTAAACCATGGAAGTTTCAAATGTATATTGTTATTGATGTTTCAAACATACGATAAATCAGAACAAAAATTTTCGTGCTCAATTGCTCTGTTGCATTCTATCATAAACAACAGATAATGACGACATGAGGTGTTATCATAACATTTACAAACACCTAAATACCCAATGCATTTCGGGTCTATCTCGACCCTTCTTCAGGGGTAACAAACAGTCGCATATATTTCAAATTGTTATCACAATAAATTTCATCGAAGGCTCATCGAGGTTGTGCTCTGTCGGTTCATTTCCAAAGGCACTGTAAATCGGAAAACATTCAATATATAGGTTTATATTTACATGTACATGAAATTGATTGGAGTGTGTTGCTCATGCGAGGGTACCCTGTGTATGAATTTCAAAAGTGTCACCCAGTAAGTGAGAGTGAGTGGGGGGAACCAAATGTCCATACTCACATGTGTTTCAACTGGACCCCGCGCCCAGTTATACAAATACTGTTGAAGGTTCATTCCCGCCTAACGATAAAATATCAATGGTTAGGATATACAGCTCATTTTGTTTTTGCAATATGCAAGTGGAGCGTCCAGCATAATCATGTACCTTAATCAAAGATGCACCATCTTGTAATAGCGTTGTCCAAAAATATACGTATGGCTGCTCGCGTCATAGTGAACAATACATCACCGAGTGGATTACACTATTGTGTGTTTGCCTGCAAGAACTGATAGGTGTACCCTGATTAAAAACGTTATCTTATGTGAAACATGACAAACTACTTGACTCTAGTGCAAGGGAAATCACTTCCCTGTTTACCTTGAAGTGTGATGGCGTCGTTGATAGAACGCTACCCGTCTCCACGATGCCTCGCCTCACTGAAGCGTGATCAGGTGATCACGTCTCAGACGTTAAACGCTCTTAATGATTCCGCCCTCAATGCGTGAAGTGAGAAAAACTTTTTGAACAAACTTTATTGGTGCCAAAATGTACCCTTAGTATCCCAGAGATGCTGTGTGAGAAGTTATGCGGCATGTGAATAGTGTAGAACCAGATAACCACCGTATATAAAATGAAACCAGAAAAAGTGAATGAACATCGGCATTGAATATATTTTCCCCATTATTTGTGTACTTTCAATTATAAGCTTAAAACAGAAAATCCCTTTGTGTTCTCTTTGAATGCATACAGTACACCAATCACATTTAGCAATAGTTCACCACACACGCTCACTTCACTATAGCACCAATAGGAACTCAAGAGTCCAATGTCAAAAAAAGAGAGGAAAGTTCAATTATTTTATTTGTATAATATGTTAAAAGTGTAAGAACACATACATTTGTTCCAATTTTTTTATAATATACATAAAAAGTGTGTATCCACACACATAGGATTATTCGGCGTTACCAAAATACATATACATTGGGTAAAAAAACATACAATAAAAATTATATAAGCACGCAAGTTGCACAATAAACTAACAAATATATGCAAAGATAAGTTGGATTAAAAAACAGAGAGATGTGCGCTTGCGGGAACCGATCTCATCAATGCGCTTAGAAGTATACTTCACATATAAAACTTGTACTTCTGTTCAACAACTTACGGGTTACCAAATGTTCCCTCAAACCTATTTAAAAAGACGCACAACTTGGTAACCAACGACAGTAAAAATAATAACAACAAAAGCGACGCGTTTCGGTGGTATATAATACTTTCCACCTTCTTCAGGCTAAGAATAGATTTGTAGTGTTTCTCCCCACGGGTAAATCTATTTCATTCGTGGGTGATAAGAGGAAAAAAATCTCTCCAGATCAACTACCCTAGTATTCACTAGTGGTACGTAGGTGGACATATGTGTCAAGTCGGGGGCAGGAACTGTCGCCCTTTATTTAATAGGAGGCTATATGTCCCCCAGTCACAAATAATATGATAGCTGCCACGTCTCGGACCTCGCCCCCGAATCAAAGCAATGTTTGTACAACGGGGCTATTGCTTGCCATTCAGAATAAAAATATTCTCCCGTGCTTAGGTTGAAACCAACGTCAATTTGCGTTCTGGTTCGTTGCCGGGACATGAACGTCTCCTGGCTTGCTCGGTATATAGTCGAGAAAATAAGAGATAATACTTTTTATTATAAACATAGGATGATGATACTTTTGACATCGATATTTATAACTTGATATTGTGGTGTGGGGATATTTTAGGTGATGATATTCTGCCATCCATTAGAGGAATTGCAACTGATGAATAGGCCTTTTTGGATTCCCTAAATCAATTTGCTGCTTCAGAGAAGTCTTTCTGAATTGGTAAATGAGTTTAGGAAAGTACGATCAATTGCAGTGTGGAAGGGACATGTTGAGGTGTTCCCTCAAAATTGTGAATTTGTGATTGTAACTCTGGTAGCAAACCATTACAAAGTTAACAACTCCTAAGTTGCAGTAGTGACATAGTTGCAAAAGGGAATGGGTCCCTTCTGTTTTGCGACAAGGAACTACTGCCAACGCTCACTGAAACTTTGAGAAAAAGCTTTTAAAGCTTGAAAAACTTTATTTTTGAAAAGCAATCACAGGGATCATGCCCTACTGACACCTGCAGGCCACCATCCTCGTGTTTGTGACCAATCATAGTGAATCACAAATTGAAACCTGCCTTATTATTATTTACTAGGCAGGACAGACTGCGATTCATTTATATTCCATATATTGCAGCGGAACCTTTATACGTATGTTGGTTTGCAAAATTGGGTTTCATTTTCCCAAAGCTCAATGTGTAAATGTTATCTTTGTACATCAGACCCTTGTTTGATAGATTGTCGTATTCAGGACACATGGCACCATACAGATTTGATGAGTTTTCTGTACTATTCCTGGGATTTCAGGATTTGATTGACACCACTCCCTTTAAGCAAATGTGATAAATGCCACCATTACTTTAAAATCCAGGAAAAGTCAGACCGTTCAATAGATTTCTCCTAAAAGTCTATAGACAACATTGTTTGTTGCTATCAAGCTTCTATACAAAAAAGCTATTCCTGCACCCTATATATATTCATTAACAATGGTTTAATATTGGTGGACAGAGCCTGCAAGACAGTATAAAGCTCTGTGGGCCACATGTATAATTAATGGAACTAGCGAATACATAAATGCGATTCTCTGTGAATCGCAATTAGGTAATCACTATTCCCAATGTATGAAACTCCATGAGGTTCATTTTGCCTTTCCTAGTTGATGCAAATCCACCTACCTCATGAATATTAATGAGGTAGGTCGCAATTTGCCACCCATTAGGAATTGCTAAATTTACAGGGATGGTAGCCTGCTGCTGCCTGCAGACTGACATGTCCGTGATTGCTTTGAAATGAAGCAATCATTTTTCTTTTTAAATGCAGCCCTTTTCCTGAAAAAGAAAACGTGTTGCATTTAAAAAAAGTTTTCTTTTAATTTTTTAAGAGTAGGCAGTGGTCCGTTTCCACTGCCTGCTCTGAAAAAACGTTTACGCTACCATTTCCAGAGGGAAAGGGGACCTTTTGGGACCCCTTCCAATTTGCAAATGGGTTACCACCTACTATGGCTGAGATACCCGCCACCCCCTCTCAGCACAATCCCCAAGGATGGGAAACCGGAAACAGTTCTGAAGTTTTTGGAAGACGGGAGGGAGTAACCCTCCCGGCCGTATTTATTAAAATATGAAACAAAATTAAAACATTAAATAAACAGTTTCATATTATGTACAATTTCATTACCACATTGCGATGTTTGGCTAACCTTAACAGATTCTCTAATACAAAGGTTCTCCTAGCCGAACTAACATCCTACAAAACATTTACTTGAAATTTTGAAATTGTACATCCTAACGTTTAAGGGCCAACGGCAAGGTCGTAACCGGTGTCAAGATCCCTAACCCAGAAATATCGCCCTCACTTGTGAGGGGCGGCCCAGAGGCGTACCTCAAGTGCAATTACCAATTTCCCTTGACTTGACGGGGGCCCCAATAAAACTCGACGCCACTTAGAGGTCGTACGAGGACTCGTGTGAGGTATCTAGAAGGTAGCGTAGACCCCCCCCCAAACCCCACACAACTTACCACATCTGCCGTCGCAGACGTCCTGGCCCCGGGAAATTCCCCAGGAGGGGGCTGTAACCCCTCCTACCCAGGAAGGGGCCTTGACCGCCTTTCCTTTTCTTTCGGCGACCCATCCTTAGAAGGGACCGCCTCCCCGTTGAGGGGCCAATGGCCACCTCCCCCGAGCGCTCCCATCCGTGCTGGGTGACGCCCACTCATAGGGATCTTCCAATTAGTGCTCACCGATCATGACCTTACCGCCCGACCAAAATAAATACGACAATGCTAACTAAATGACTAAACTAAAAAAGACAGTAGCAACTACAATTTTATTCAAAGCATGCTTACCAATGAACACTAACGCAAAATTTCATTATTTGCGAAACGTAACACAAATCGACCTTTCTTTATTACATACTCAAAATCATCATGATAAAACCACAACCTGTAAACGAAAATCAGAGTTAACCATCAACTTTATTCACAAAACCACTTGCTGTCCTCAGGGGCTGGTGGGTGGGTCAAAATTGGCTCTTCGTTCCGTCTCGAGCTCACGTGCAGCGAGGAGGTGCAGCTTCAGAGCACAGAAACAAGAGGATGCCTTCTGATCTTGCTTCTCCTTTTATCCGTCTTCAGGGCGGGCGTAAACCCGCCCCTGCCTGCCCCAAGGGCGTGGCCAGCCGCGTCAGTGTCTGGGCCAACCCACTCTAGGGCGGGAAAAGGCGCGCCCCGGCTACGCCGCTTCGGGCAGAGACTCGCCTCCCGCCCAAGATGGCTTCCCGGGGGGATCGTGGTACTCCGCCATACGTTCGGGGGGACCGAGTGGTCGCCCCTTTCCATATGGCTGAGATACCCGCCACCCCCTCTCAACACAATCCCCAAGGATGGGAAACCGGAAACAGTTCTGAAGTTTTTGGAAGACGGGAGGGAGTAACCCTCCCGGCCGTATTTATTAAAATATGAAACAAAATTAAAACATTAAATAAACAGTTTCATATTATGTACAATTTCATTACCACATTGCGATGTTTGGCTAACCTTAACAGATTCTCTAATACAAAGGTTCTCCTAGCCGAACTAACATCCTACAAAACATTTACTTGAAATTTTGAAATTGTACATCCTAACGTTTAAGGGCCAACGGCAAGGTCGTAACCGGTGTCAAGATCCCTAACCCAGAAATATCGCCCTCACTTGTGAGGGGCGGCCCAGAGGCGTACCTCAAGTGCAATTACCAATTTCCCTTGCCTTGACGGGGGCCCCAATAAAACTCGACGCCACTTAGAGGTCGTACGAGGACTCGTGTGAGGTATCTAGAAGGTAGCGTAGACCCCCCCCCAAACCCCACACAACTTACCACATCTGCCGTCGCAGACGTCCTGGCCCCGGGAAATTCCCCAGGAGGGGGCTGTAACCCCTCCTACCCAGGAAGGGGCCTTGACCGCCTTTCCTTTTCTTTCGGCGACCCATCCTTAGAAGGGACCGCCTCCCCGTTGAGGGGCCAATGGCCACCTCCCCCGAGCGCTCCCATCCGTGCTGGGTGACGCCCACTCATAGGGATCTTCCAATTAGTGCTCACCGATCATGACCTTACCGCCACAGGCCGGATAGTTGACCGGCTATCCGGACCCCCCACAACACTCCTACCTAAAGGTCATGGTGTAACGTTTTTAGCCATGCTAAGAAGTCTCCTATGAGTAACTCATTCCCCACCCGAGACAAATGCACTCCATCCCCCAAATACATACTGTCATCATTAATACACCCATGCGAAATAGAATGCAGTGTCTTGGAACGGAACAACCTACTCACTTTGTTATTAAGCTTTCTAACAGAATGATTTAAAGCATGAACCGAAATAGCCCCCCGCCATACTTTTCGTGGGATCATATGGGACCACGCAATTGTGCACCCTGGAACTCTCCTCGCTAACCAACTTACAGTGGAAAGCATCGCCTCAAGAAGAAGTCGTCTACCAGTGGTGACCAAATCATTACCCCCAAGATGTACTATGACTACAGACGGCGGTGACCTCGTCCGCCCTAGCAAATCCTCAAAAAATGATTGAAACTGGTCAATACAGAGACCGCCTCTTCCGTAGAAGGACACCCTGTACCCGTATTCCCCAGCTACGTGAATCATATCACCTGCCTTGAATACGTCTGCGGCACGTCTCACGTATGAGTGGCCCACGACCCACACCTCCTTTTTCACAGCCGGTGATGTCTGACCGCTGGCCCGGTGTTGGGTCGACTGCAAAGTTCGCCCCGCCTCGTAGGCTTGCGCAACTGAAAACCAAAAAAAAACAAGAAGCGTGAGTACATTGTTACAGCTTCACAACATGTGCAACCGCACATACCTTTTATAACAATTGGAGGACCAACGCCCCACCCGTTTAACTTGATCAACATTCAGACCCTTGGCTGTAGCTTCTGTAGCAGCCCCTATCCGAAAGGAATGGGTCCCAAACTCGCCCGGGTTCAAGCCCGCAGCGGCAATCGACATCGCAAGCACCCGCTGGAACTGAAACTTTGTCAGTGGGGTGGCGTCAGCGTGTCTCAACAAGGTCCCCCCCCATGATGCCACCCTTCGTGCTAGATAATCTTCTAAACACCTTACCGGGCACATGGAGGACCCGGGAATCCTGCGTATGATTACGTCGTCACCCATCCCACTCTGATCGGTCTTGGACCTGACAAATGAGACCGTCATCGTCTCCCCTCTGATCTGGACGTGCTCCTGGCACAATCCTCCTGTCACATCCTGCTTGTTCCTCGCCACTAGTTCGCTTACCCGCATAGCCCCATGGAATGCCAGCGTAAAAGCGGCTCGGAATAACACTGTCTCAAACTGAGATGAACACGTAGCAGGGAGTCTGGATAATAACTGGGCCAGCCTATCCAAACCTATCGGGCGCCTCTCGTCTACTTTGCGACCCTCAAGGCGTTGCCACCCCCGTAGTGCTTTCTGTACAACGAAAGACGCTGTCGGGTCCTGGATCCCATGAGCCCTAGCAACAAAGGAAATGGCAGCCCGATGCCTCTGAGCCGTGGCCACCGATTTCCCGACCAGATGTAAGGACATCAGAAAATTTACAACCCACTCCTCCTGGCCCCAAAGCTCCTCTCTATCAGTCCCCAAAAAGGCTAAATAGGACCGGAACGCCCCTTCATATGCCTTCCTCGTCCTGGGTGCTAAACTCTCTCCCACGAGGTTACGAAGTTCGGGGCACCGAGAGACCAGAGAGCTTCGGGAAAGGGTGCCGGCTCCGGGTCCGCTGTGGGAAGGAAACCCCAGAAAGCCTGCATACGAAAACGAGACAGTGCATCAGCCGCCTGGTTCATTACCCCTGGGACATGTCTTGCTCTGAATAGCACATTCAATTGCATACACAGTAAAACAATTTCCTTGAGCAGTCTCAAAATCCATTTGCATCGTGCTGCCTGACTATTGATACACTCGACCACGGTCATATTGTCAGACCAAAATACCACAGAGTGATCTTTGAAACCTTCCGGCCAAGTTCTCAGGGCCACTAAAATGGGGAAAAGTTCCAGGAAAGCAATGTTACTCGTCAGACCACTGTCATGCCACCATGTCGGCCACTTTTGTGCAGACCATCTTGTGCCGAAGATGGCACCGAAACCTATGCTCCCTGCCGAGTCTGTCCACAGCCCCAGCTCCTCGGAGGACACGGCCGGTTTGCTCCAGACGACTCGACCATTGAAATTCGCCAGAAATGCCAACCAAATGCGCATGTCCTGGCGGACCTCTGCCGAGAGCCTTGTGCGATGATGGCACTCCTTCAGGCCGACCATGGCTTGAGCAATCGAACGGGAAAAGGGGCGGGCCATTGGTATAACCCTCAGGGCAAAATTCAACTGGCCAACTAACTGCTGTAATTGATGCAGCTTAACCTTAGGTTCACTTATACACACTTGCAGGGATGTCCTGAACTTTGACACTTTGTCGGCTGGTAAACGAAAACAACCTTCTCTGGAGTCTAACTCGATCCCCAGAAACTCGAGGCAAGTGGAAGGCCCCACAGTCTTACCTGGTGCCAATGGCACGCCCAACTGATTCATCAAGACACAAAATTGCGCCAAAGCCTGCCCACATTCCGGATCCCCGGCTGCCCCCAGGAACAAAAAATCATCAAGGTAATGCATCACATGTTGGAAACCCGTCTTCCTTGTGAAGACCCATTGTAGAAAACTACTGAATTTTTCGAAATAGGCACAGGATATAGAGCACCCCATCGGCATACACCTATCCATGTAATACTGACCCTGAAACATGAAACCTAGGAGACGCTGATCGTCTGGATGTACCGGGAGCAACCGGAACGCTGACTCGATATCCGATTTTGCCATCAGCGCCCCGGGCCCCAGGCGATTCAAAATGGCTACGGCCTCATCGAAGGATGCGTACCGCACCGAACACACTTCCGGGTCTATCGCTTCGTTTACGGAAAGACCACGTGGGGCTGATAAATTATGTATCAGCCGAAACTCACCCGGGTCCTTCTTTGGGACCACACCTAGAGGGGAACAAACAAAGTTAGGAACCGGCGGTACACTAAACGGACCGGCGACTCGACCTCGAGTAACCTCCTTCCTGATCTTATCCTGTACCACGGTCGTATGCTGGAAGACCGATAGCTGATTTTTACATTTCTCTGCACCTTGAAAGTCCCCCACTGGGATGCGGAAACCATAAGCAAACCCGTTCCGCAACACCCCAGCAGAAGTACGATCCGGGTATTCACTGAGCCAAGGAATCATTGCCAGGGTATCAATCGGGGTAGGTAAAGGCGCCCCTCGGACTATGTTAGACCTGTTTGGCGCCTCCTCTACCCCCGTTATCACCCGGTTTGGCTCTGCACGTGGACTCAGGATGGGATGATTGCCCACACCCACTACATTCGTGTCTAAATTTGCACGATCCCTGGGGCCTAATACATTTACCCCTGTTGAAGTTCCAACAAACCCCCCTTTTTCCTGTATTGCCGGCAGGCCTCGAGTAATTGTCGGTACCCGCACCCGATCGAAAGGGCGTCCCCGCATATTGGCGGGAGGATTCGCCGACGTTACTCCCTACTAATGGCAACTTTAACATGCCAGTATCCTTCATTTTGGACCAAGACACAGAATCATAACAATCCCACGTTAAATTTTTATCATGTTCTTTAGCCTTTCTAAACAGGTTATCATAGCAGAACCAATGATTACCCTCGTGTGATACCGAGTACCCCATGATTCGTGACTGATAAATCGGCAATTCGGGTAACAGATCGGGCCTTCTTTCCCCCAGGATTGATGTAAAAACACCCCACGCTTGGCCCCAATTACCAATGTTTTCATTTACCTTAAAGGCGGCCATTTTTGCGCGCCAAACACTCGGATGCATGAGATCCTTCTGGCCCTTAACATGCTCCATCTCATAGTGATCAGTAAGCAACGAGAAGATGTTTACGTACTCCCCTGCCCATATCTTTTCCTTAATAGCCAAAGGAACATGCTGACCCAACTTTTCCCTACGAGAGGGTGCTGACTCATCTCTCGCGATCGGTAATGGCCGCTTACCTGCACCGGACGCTGCCTCTGCTACCGAACCCGTCCCCTGCGGCTTCTCTACTGTGGCAGCCGGTGTGGACACCTTCGCTGCTTCCCGTGACTCACGCAATTGCTTCATCAGCTCTTGTGCGTCGACAGCCGTGGCGCCCTTGCTACCTTTTCCCAACCACGCTGCTAATTGTGCCGCCAGCTCGGGCGGCATATCTTCCCCGGACACGGGGGTGACCACAACGGGAATCGGATTCCCTTCCTCTGGCACGGGAGTGGGAGCCTCGAGCGGGGTATTGGGACCCGGGTTGTCTCCCCCAGCTGCTCCCCTCCTGGGCCTCTTGTTTTTTCCTCCCGGGGCTGCTCCCGCCAAAGGGCGTTTCGGCCCCCCTTCCTCGTCCTTATCCATCCGCCTCTTTAGGTCGGTCACCTCTTTCATGAGAACGCGCAGCATCTGGTCAGTAGTCATGCGCTTTCCCGCCTTCTTCGGCATTCTCCAACAGAGTATCTGAAAAACAAACAAGAACGATTACAACGCTCAAAATTGGCTCTTCGTTCCGTCTCGAGCTCACGTGCAGCGAGGAGGTGCAGCTTCAGAGCACAGGAACAAGAGGATGCCTTCTGATCTTGCTTCTCCTTTTATCCGTCTTCAGGGCGGGCGTAAACCCGCCCCTGCCTGCCCCAAGGGCGTGGCCAGCCGCGTCAGTGTCTGGGCCAACCCACTCTAGGGCGGGAAAAGGCGCGCCCCGGCTACGCCGCTTCGGGCATACCAGCCGAGACTCGCCTCCCGCCCAAGATGGCTTCCCGGGGGGATCGTGGTACTCCGCCATACGTTCGGGGGGACCGAGTGGTCGCCCCTTTCCATTTGAGTAGGTGGTAAAATGCGAATGTTTTGCGACTGCTGTGATTTGGTATTAGGAAGGTACGCCCTAAACACAAAACTGTGAATCGAACCATTTGCGAACGGTAAAATGAATGATGCATGTGCCCCTATATCTTGTTTGCCAACTATATAAATTGTAAATACATAACTGATTATATCATAACAGATTTTTATTAAATTCCTGTGATAAATGTGAATTGTTATCTAGAGCAAAAACATCCATGACACACTTCTAGCCTAATGTAACCTGGTCTGAGGTACGTTATCCAAAGTTAAACAGGTTCCTAAGCTTATTTGATGACAAATCCTAAAAGGGCGCTTGTCAGAAAGTTTACAACATTTTACAAAATATATTTGTCCACCATGAAATTATCAACTGCTTGGCAATTGTTATGAATATGAATTACATGGATGTGACAGTGCTTGCAGTTTTTGGGATCATAATTTCCTGAACTTGTTTTAGTAAGTGCTCTATCTGGCCTTACTTGGGGAACTCAAAACAAGATTTGATAGTTCAAGGTCACTCAGTGTGTTTGAATCTGAATGCGTAAGGGCTAAATATGAGCTAAAGTGCAGGTTAAAACAGCAGGAAGACCTAAGATTGGTAGAGCAAAAATACTATGTAAATGTACAGGAATTTATATAGCGCAAATCACCAAGCGGTTTCTAAGCGCTTGCTTAGGGAACCCGTCCTGGTATTCCCCTGTGAGATAACCCCAGCAGGGTATCCGCAAGGTGAAAGCCAGGCATCCCGCCGCGAGGGGCCGTTGTGGAGATTAAGCAAGCTATTGCCCAGAGTCGCAGAGTGTGAACCCGTGAATCGAGTAGGCACCGGAGCGAGAATTGTCGAGTCCATGGACATTTTAGGACTCAAGACCCCGCCGAGCCGGGAATTGAACCCTGGTCCTCGGCTGACCTCTGTTTCCAGGTCTGCCTCCTCTAACCAGTGAGCCACACTTCTCCACTATACTATACTATAGAAAAGGTTCTGAAACAAAAAAAGCCCAATGCAATTTATTGATGTGGGAAGCAAGTGGACAGAAATGATAAGACGCATAGACAGACAACAGGACAAAATGTGTCTGCGTTTGAGACATACAAGACTTGTTCCCTTAAGCTTAGGTAGGTCTTTGATTGGTTGTTACACCTCTGTTCTCTATCTTCTATCATTTGGATATGGCCCTCATACAAGAAAGACATTCCATTTAATCTCCTGTTACAGTGCCAGTTTAAGGTTAGGAGTTCTTGAGTTATTGAAACCTTTGATACCTATGTAAACCCAAGATGTCCAAGGCATATAAAAGTTTACATTTGTGCCCTCCTCTGGAGTCACAAGGCTATTATCATGGGGCAGTGGGTTCCACCCTTTTGGCATATGCCAATCTATACGCAAGGAAGCAAAGGTGACCCAGTATTACTCAGGCATGTAGACATTACATGACAAACCATGCATTCCATTGAAACTCCAGTTACAGTCCCAGTCTTAGTTGAGAAATTCTTTGGTTGGTAACATCTTTTATATCCAGCAAAATAATCTATAAAAAGGGAAGGAAAGGCATACACAAGTGATTCTGGCTTACCTGGACCTATACTCCTTGATATCACATATAAGCTTAACCCTGAATGGACTTTGAGCATCATCCAGGCTGGATGACACCTACCAATATTTTTCCATTGAATGAAGTTGACTTTGTTTCTGTTTCCTTTTTATATCATCGGAGCTCAAAGTATTGAAAAAGGGTTTATCATCCCTTCTTCAAGAGCCAGTTTAAACCTGCAACCACCTCGCTCCATTGGGCTCTTAAATCTTTTAGGGTACCAATGCCACTACTAATTGGAGCTGCTCTGTAAGCTCCATATAATCTTATAGCACAACAAAAATATCTTGCTCAAAAAGATTACAGTTTTGCCTTCTCTCTGCTCAACTAATGAAAGGAACACCTTCATCTTCAGCTGATGACTCCAGTTTAAAATTTTTAATGTATGAAACTCGTTGCCTACCTATTACAGCTCATATTTCTTATTGCATCTATTGAATTGTATAAACCTATTGCTAATACCTATCTATCACACTGATGTGTCTTCTTTTTCAATATTGTTTACTCAATGAAAGTTCTTTAACCCTTTCACTGCTATGCCTTTTCCCCCCTGTGCTTAGCCATTTTTTTGGCTATTTGAGGTAGTTCGTGCTTAGGACCCCTGTAACGTTTTGACCACATAAGGTATCCTTGCCAAATTTGCATCCTTTACTTCCAATATCATTTTTACTGGGAACCAGGGTTTGTTGATTCACCTGGAATGGACCCAGAAATTAGCCAAAATACAGCTAAATTTCGATTTTTTAGGGGAAAAATGGGTAAAAAGTGCTGCAGATCAAAGTGTCTGTTTTTTCCCCCGCAAATGGTATCAACAAAGGGTTTGTAGTGCTGGAATCACCATCTTCTCAGCTTTCAGGGACTGACAGACTTTTGTCAGAAAACCAAAAACTTTTTCGAAAATGTTGCTATTTTACTGGAACAAAGCCTAGTTTTGTGCTTTAAACCTCCTTCCAGTTAGTGGTAGAAATTGTATGAAAGCAATAATGAATCCTGGAAAGCTATACATTTCAGAAAAGTAGATAAAATTCTAAATTCAGCAAGGGGTCATTGTGTAGATCCTTCAAGGTCTATTTATAGAAACTAAGAGTTGAAAATAGGGAAAATTGAAAATTAGTTGGAAAGCACAGCCATTTGTGCCAACGTTTTCACCTGTAACTTCTTCTAAGTATGACAGAGTTTTTTAAAGCACATCCACTGGACGATTCTGGTTGTGGGGATATATAGGACTTATAGGTTCACCAAGAACCCGAGGAACCCAGAGCCAATAACTGAGCAGCGTCTTGCAATGGTTATATTGTGTTATATATAGCAATTCATTTGGGAAAATATAAACAGTGACAAATTGGTATGAAATACACCTATGTATTTATGAAATGGGAACAAAATTTAGAGTTTAGAAACTGTAGCTATTTGCACTTCTCCACAATTGTGGCTACACATGCTAGCTTGTGACTTTTTTTTTACACTTTGTCTTACATTTGGAAGGCAGAAAAGCTTCAAAAGTCCATAGGTAATAACAGTTGCTCCACAATTCTGTATTCCCCTAAGTCTCCTGATCAAAAAAGGTACCTCACTTGTGTGGGTAGGTCTAGTACCCGCGACAGGAAATGTGCCAAAATGCAACATGGACACACCACATTTTTCCAGTGAAAACTGACCCTTTTTGGCAAAGTGCCTAGCTGTAGATTTTTAGCCCTAGCTCTGCAGGCACCTAGGGAAACCTAGCAAACCTATACATGTTTTTAAAACTATACACCCAGGGAAATCCAGGATGGGGTGACTTGTATGGCTTTCACCAGGTTCTATTACCCAGAATCCCTTGCAAAACTCAAACTTTGTTTTAAAAAAAAAACAAATTTTCCTCATATTTGTGTGATGGAAAGCTCTTGAACCTGCGTGGTTCCACAAAATTCCAAATTCCAAACAGGGCTCCACTAGGGAGGGGTACCTTTGGAAAGGGGAGATTCTCCACTTTCCAATGATACCTCTCCTGACTTTCTATGTGCTCAGGGCTGAGATAGCCCCCTGAGTATGTAGAAAGTGAAACTAAAATGAGTCTATCCGTTCATTTCAGTTTTGGTTTCTGTGGCATGACGTCAACGCAACATGTATGCTGATCGTCCTTGCACAGAAACAAGAAAGACAGCCTCAGGAGCTGGGGAAGCTTTTCCCCAGCTCCCAAGACTGTTGCGGGTGAAAGGGAATCCCTCTGGTGCCCGCGCCAGAGGGATTCCCTGTGCCATGTGATCAGACGGCCAGGGGGCCGTCTGACGCACATGAGCACTGGCCGTCCGACGCATAGAAGGGGTTAATTGTTAATTCTTCTTTATGTACAAATCCTTTAGACCAGTCTTTGTTGTGTGACTCTAAATAGTACTTGGTCCTTGCGATTTTGTGTGACCTGGCCCCGCTTATCAGTTGCTGGCTGCACCTGTATCTGTCATTCCTTCACACCATACCTTTCTCGACAATGGTAGCTATGTTTTCAGAGCAAATATTTTATGTTCTGCTTAGTATGAACGATGACATGGATGGGGTGTGTTTGTGGATTGTTTTAGATTTGTTTTGTATATAGATTTATTGCCAAGTCTCTAATAAAACCTAATTTTGCATTTTTCAATATACACATTTTTGCTCCTGTCTTTCCTTATATTAGAGAACTATTATAGTCATGTGTTGTATTCAGTTTGAGTTGCCCTAGGAATTTACATTGTGTATTCTGGTTTGGATAGAGGTCATGATTAGCTGCTTACTGTGTAGAAAATTGTAAAATTTATTTTACTGAATCCTCCTCCTAGTAGCACTTCTGATATTCATTTTTGGCCAAGGTTACACTCCTCCCTTTGCAAAGTGAATAAGATTGTCTCAGTTCTAACACAAAAAGAAGATTCTTAACCTTCAACGGGTCATCGGTTTGACCTCAAGACAGTGCATTGTGCAACAGAAGTAAATGGTCTATTGAAAGAGCAATTCTTGACATGTTGCTAATCTCCTTGGCACTATCTTCAATGCTTCTAATACACGTCACCAACATTTTGAGGAAATATGCCCTGGAATTCTGATTGCCCATAGAACTGTGTTTGGTGCTTTTCCATTTTTTTGGACTTACCTTCAGTTTTTTCATTGAATTCTTACTTGTTATTGCCATTGCAGGTGTTGTCATAATATTCATGTTTCTAGGGTTCTTAACTCGCTTTATTCTTCAGAACAGCACTGTTGTCATTTTACATGGGTGTGGTAAATTCAATGTAGTAGTGGTGCTTCCCACATACATTTCCTGCAAATGTTACCAAATACATAGATCACATGGTCTACCAGGTATTCCTTTTATTGATCTTTCTTTTCCTCTCTTTATGTATTTCAAATTATGTTTGATTTCCCCATGTGGGCATTTGTTGCACTTCCCACATTCCCAAAATTCCTTCTCAGTTTCAATCCGCCTACTTGTTCTGGGTTCCTACTCTGGTCTTATGTACTTTCTGGTTAATCGGTCACCCATGATGCCACCTCTCTATAAGTTTTCATGGGGTTATGGATTAGGGTTTTTTTGTTACCTTGTCATCCATCAGGATGTGTAGTATCTATTTAATCCCCTGGTGTGAGGTACTAAAACCTATGAGGGATTCAATTGTCCCATCATATCCGGTTCCCAGATTCCTTTTTCATATAACTGCTCATGCAATCAAATACTTTTTTATTGTGACCTGGTTTGGGTGTCTTGTAATTCTGTTGCCAAGTATACCTGCTATAAAATTGGTTAATCATCTGTATGGCATAGTTCTTAAAATCCTCAGGGCTTATTTACAGGACTGTTGCACCACCAGTGTGCCTACCCATATTTACGAGGCCACGTAAAACCACACTCCAAGCACCATGAGCGTGTGCTCCAAGTAACTAACTGATCTAGCACTAAGAAAATCTCTACAGGCATTGATGGCCTATGAATGCTGGTAGAAAGTGTACAGGTACACAACATCTAAATTTGCCATGAAGTATTTGCATTTTTAAGGTAAATTGCTGATGTTCATCAAGAAATCAAACTTGTATTTCAGGTGTTGTGGTTGAGTTATAACATGCTCAAACAAGAATAAGTCCAAAAGCCTTGAAGTATTTCCCAGGAAAGAGCGGACTGTGGGTCTCCGGGGTGGGTTGGTCAAGCATTTGTGGATTAGATAGAAAGTATATTGGTGGCGTTACTCGATTTCATTTTTCAGATATATTTATTTTTCTTGATCCAACAATCCTTCTTCACTCCATTTCATCACCATTGAAAAATATTCTTCCGGGATTTCATATGTGAAGTCGGAATAAAGATATTTAGTTGCAGGTGATTCAAAATGCTGCCACTCGTGTCATTTTGGACATTCCTAAACATAATCTAATTTCTGACTCATTGAAATCTTTATATTGACTTTCCATGCACAAACATTTGCTGTTCAAGGCTCTGTGTTTGGCCCACAAAGCTGTATCCCTAGACAAAATTTTAGATCTGGCCACCTGCATGATGCAAGTATTCCCAGAATTAGGCGTAGTGGACTAGCAGCCAAGATTTGGAATTCCCTTCTTTTGTACGTAAAAAAAAAATATATCATCTCCTATTTAGGAAACATATTCAAACGTGTCTACTTCAGCTTACAGTTCAATTATCTTGAGGCCTCCTTCAACTCTCCTAGGTCGGTTATGTAGCGCCAAGATTTCATAGGCTATTAGTGCTTTTTAGAAGCTTGTTTTAATTCATTCATTCATTCATCCTCGTATGTTGAACAGTCTGTTATCTTCCTTGATCTGCAGTATTCTCTCGTTCAATACCGTTTCTCCTCCTTTGTCAAATGCTTTTGTGATTATTAGAGTTATCTGGTTTGTGTATATATATATATTTCTGTGTGTGTGTGTGTGTGTGTGTGTTTATGTGCCCCCATGTGTTTGTTTGCATAAGCATATGTGTGTGTTCGTCTTCTCTTTAGAATAGAGGCAAGAAGGAACAGAAATGTGCTGTTGTATGGATTAGAAGGCACAGAAATGTTTATTGTCATGACGCATTTAACAGTGCAGTATTCTCACTAACAAAAACGCCTGTTTGAACTGAATGCTTTCTTCTTTTGAAAAATGAATGCTGGTGGAGCTATGATGTGAGATCCTCCGTGGAGGAACTAGTCACCGCCACCAGTGTCCTTTCTCACTGTATAATAAATATCCAGAATGTGGTGGCACATTGCAACCATGGGTCAGATAAAAGCCACCCAAGAAGTGCTGCAATCCCATACAAAATGTTTTCTGGGGAACTAGATACCACTGTCCAGGAGAGTTAGGTGCCATTGAGCATCAGCATGTCGGTGATTAAGGTCAATACTGCACACAACCTGGATATTTGATTCTTGCAATTTCCATAGACCTATTAAGTGACAGAAGGACACATTAAAACACACCTCTTTTAGACCTACTACAATTTTGAAAATCCACATTTAGGCAGCTAGCTGTCCTGAATTTCCTGAACGTTGTATGTAATGTAAATATAGATGTTAAACTTGTATGTATGTATATTGTATTTCTATAGCATGAACCTAGCCAAAAGAGAGTGAAGTGCTGTACATGACTGAGGCAAGATGGCGGGCGCTACTAGCGGCTGAGCGGCAGCATCAGCAAGGACTCTGGATTCGATATGATTGTTGGCGTGTAGATCTCAAATTTTCTCGGAAAAATCCCCCCAGAAAGAAAATTGAGAGAAACTAAATGGATGGAGACGACATACCGGCTCTCATTCGGCCTGATCCGGGCGTTGGCGGGTCTGTGCGCCGACAGTCCTTTGGCGTTTTTTCAGTAGCGTACCAGGCGGAGCAGGCGGAGCTCGCGGAGCTCACGGAGCAGGAAGGCGGAGTGGTCCCAGAGGCTCCAGAGTGAACATCGCTATCGGAATCAAGGCGGAGCTTACGGGTTGGGTGATTGCAAGGCGGTGCGGTCCGGGTGAGAGGCGGCGGCTGTGCAAGATGCCCCCGAAACAAAACAACATTGGGAAAGCGTCTACCAAAAAGAAAGTGGTGGAAAATATTAATCCTGCTACAAGCGTGAAACTAAATCCAGATGGAGTTAACACTCAAAACGAAGTGGACGGAAAAGGGAAAATGAAAACGCAGGAGTCAACAAAGGAAATGAGACCACCTACAGTCAGGACCAGGCTGGCCACAGCCAATTTGAGCATCGTGGATATGTTCAATCGAGCCGGTAAGGAGAAGGAGACCAGAGCGCCAGGAGGCGAGGCAGACATAGAACCGGAGACAGAGGCTGAGAGACTGGATGCGACAGAACCGCCTGAACCCATGGTAAGCCAAAATATGACTGGTGACTCTGAGTGCATGATTGGGAGCAAGACCCAGGGCCAAGTTTCTATTCAAGACTTGGGCATACTTTGCACGCCAGGAGGCAATGAGGTTGATCAGGGTGAGGATCCTGGAAGCGAGACTAAGAGCTTAATAGGGGTCGTTACCAGCACCGGCAACTGCCCCACAACTAAGAAAGTAATGAGCAGCATAAGAAAAAATCATGATAAGGCACAACCAGGAACTGCGCAACCAAGCGATATCCTCCAGACAAATATGAATCAAGAGCAAGAAAGGGAGGAGGAGAAGACTCCAAGCGAGGGCTTTGTCTCAGTGCCGGAGGAGGCAGATTGGTCCGAGGATGAAGAGGAGCAAAGCTCGGACATAGATGGCAGTAACCCAGAGACAGAGCGTGACCCAGAGGGAGATCTGGTTACTACGGCGGTCAAAACGATGGCGCCATAAAAAAACCAGACGAAGCTGGCCTGGGACCACTCGCCGACGACACTGCTCCAAGGCAATTCGATTCGAGAACATAACTTTGAGGATACCCAAGAGGCTAGTCAGCGAGCAATGCTGGAGGCAATTCATCACAAAATAATTGCACATCGGGAAGAAACCAGGCAGGATAGCTTGAAAGCGCAAGCGGCCATGAGGAAAATGAAAAGCGTGGTTAGAAAGCTATCCAAGGCCACTGTGAATGTGGGGGACAGGGTCTCGAACCTAGAGGAAAGAGTTGTTGCTACAGAGAATGAAGTTGCTGCGGCCACTGTTAAGGTAGAATCATTTGGAGCTCAGGCACAGGATGTCCAGTGGAAGCTGGAAGATTTGGAGAATAGGCTCAGGAGGAACAATCTAAGAGTCCTTGGCGTCCCTGAAGGTCGGGAAGGGGGCGATGTTAAAGCCTTCATAGTGAACCTATTTGAGAAAGCCTTTCCTGAACTGGCCAGCTGGAACTGGGCCCTAGAAATTCAGAGGGCACACCGGACACCGTTTAGGATCCGCCGGAACACGAAAGAAGGCGATAGCCCAGAGCAATTTTGGTATTCTTTGGGAACTATATTCTAAGACAATCTGTGGCTGAGAAAGCAAGACCGGACGCGAGGAAAACCGGCGAGGGGGTCACCTTCTTCGTTAGACCGGACTTTTGACATACTACGGTGGAGCGGCGGTGGAGGCTGCGACAATTAATTAAGCCCTTCCAGGATAAAAAAATCCAGGTCTATCTTATAAATCCGGCTCAGCTTAAAGTAATTTATTTAGGCAAAACAATGTACTTTTCTTCAGAGATCAAAGCCCAAGAGTTCCTGGACTCTGTATAAGTAATAGGAATAGAAGCGATCTAATCACTCGTTCATGCACCAGGGGCATATACACTGGGGGGAAGGGCTCTGGGCAATAGCTATAGGTTATGTGCTGATTTATGTTTAAATAGATATGTATTGGTTTGGGTTTCTTTGAGGTTTACACTATTAAGTAGGTTTATTGAGTCCACTGCTATGCTGCACCCATCACATGCACTGACTTTGTCTGCGTGCCTTGCCAGGGAGAGTGTGGGGGGTGGGGGCCAAGGAGGGGGGTAAAGGTAAGGGGGGGCGGGCTGGATGGAGGGAGGTGGGTGAGGGGGGGAGGGGGGTGAAAACATTAAAATGAAGAGAGTTTGTATCGTCAATGTGTTCATAAACGTAAGAGCAATTTCAAAACAAAGGACATATTTCTATTATGTATCTACTAGTTATCTAGACAGGTTGATGAGATGGCATTGTTTGATATATAGCTATGCCTATGCTCAGGATTGGATCTCTTAATATAGGAGGATTAAATGACTGGAAAAAGAGGGGTAGGTTTGAGCAATATCTTAATGTGGTGGGTCTAGATATCATATGTCTACAGGAGACCCACTTACCATGGAAGAAAAAACATTGGCTGAATCTAAAAGGATACGAAATGTTGTCTTGCTCGTCCCAGACCTCTATGATAAGAGGGGTGGCTATTATTAGTAAGGTTGGTCTAGGGGGGGCTAAAAGGTGTAAGGCAGATGCTATGGGTAGGTGGGCTATCTGCGAAATGAACTTGGGATTTACTATATGCTCGGTGTATGGGTCTAACATAGATGACTTCAGTCGTATAGAGAATGAATTGATAGACTGGCCAACTCCTATAGTATTATGTGGGGACTTCAATATTTCAGCTAATTTTTCGGATGATAGTCCCTACGCAGGTAGGAAGCCGAGGGTATATAGAGCGGTAACCTCAATGATGTGGTCACATGGATTAACTGATGTGTGGGGGAACTTAGAGGCAGGCGACCCAGGGTATACGTATTTCTCACACCCTTTCAATAAATACACGAAACTGGACTATTTTATGATCTCGGCCACCCAGCTAAGTAGGGTGAAAATAACCAAACTCCCAAAAGTTCTGTCAGACCATAACCCTCTAGTTTTAACTATGGATATAAACAAACCACGAAAAAATCCCAGGCCCTGGACCTTCGATAGGAAACTATTAGCGGATGCGGATTATCTAAAACATATGAAGGTTTGGTCCCAGGCCTTCTTTGATGCTTATAGGTATAGCGCATCTAGGGGTGTAGTTTGGGATAGTTTCAAGGCAGGACTAAGAGGCGAGACCATCAGCTATACCACTCGGATTTGGAAAAGGGTTAATCAGGAAAGAGAACTTTTGATGGGCAAGTTGATTGAAGCTGAGGCACAACACAGACAGGATATAAGTCTTGGGGGACAATCCACTGCGAGTCTAGAAAGGGTAAATTCTATAAAAGCAGAGCTCCAGAAACAACTGGCTAAAAAGGCGGCAGCAGAATATCAGTCGCAGAGATCAAGATTATACGAAACGGGGGAGCAAGCAGGAAGAGCGCTAGCATTATGAATTAGGCAGGTGGCTTCCAAGAATACAGTGACACAAATAGAATATGAGGGTCAAACATATGATAAATCGAGTGAAATTCTAGATGCTTTTAGAAAATGTTATCAAGTATTGTACCAGGAGAAGGCGGAAGCAGAGGTTTCAAATACAAGTTGGCTTGATATGGGCACCAAGTTACAACAGGCCCACGTAGATTCTCTGGAGCAAGATATTACGTTGTCTGAAGTATTAGAGGCCCTGCAAGATCTGGCAAGTGGGAAGGCTGCGGGTCCAGATGCTATACCGCTAGAGATGTAGAAGAGTTTAAGGGATGAAACAACTCCGATGCTCCTGGATCTGTTTAAGGGTGTCATGAATACAGGAGTAATACCCGAGTCTTGGACAGAAACTAATATAGTGATTTTCCACAAAAAAGGGAACCCAAGGATTAATCCCGGTTCCTACAGAACAATATCCCTGATAAATAGCGACAATAAGCTCTATGCAAAGATTATGGCCGCTCGCATGCGGAGGATTGTTGCGACCTTGGTTTCTCCCTGGCAGCATGGGTTTATCCCAGGTAGGGGTACTACCGACCATATTAGGAGAGCTATCACCCTATTTGACATCGGGGCTGCCAGGGGGGAGAGGGTCGCAATGATCCTCCTCGATGCGGAGAAGGCATTCAACCGCGTCAGATGGAGCTTCCTATGGAAGGTTTTGGAGGAAAGGGGGTTTGGCCCAAGATTCTGTCAGGCAATTCAGGCAATGTACTCCACACCTACGGCAAGAATCCAGTTGATGGGTGAAAGATCTGGGAAGATAAATATAACAAGGGGTACGCGACAGGGGTGTCCGTGTTCACCAATCCTATTTGCGCTATACATCGATCCTTTAATTACCCAAATAATGAATAGTGTTGCCATCAATCCGGTAGTCACCAACGGGTTCCAGACTAAACTTTTCGCATACGCAGACGACCTAGCAGTTATCACTAATGACCCAGAGTCAGCTATGAGAGAAATAGTTAATATTACCGTGCAGTTCGGTGGTTTGTCGGGCTATCGATTAAATGTGGGGAAAACACAAGTATTATGTTCTAAAAAGGTAGCCAAGCAGGATGCCAGGTATGTGGATTCTGTCGTCTACCTGGGTATAACAATAGATGCAGAACCCGGAAAAATAATTCAGGATAACCGCTTATGCACTCAATGGAAAAAGATTTAAAAAGGATGGACTCACTCCAGCTGTCGATAATCGGTAGGGCTAATGTCATTAAAATGACAATGTTTCCTAAGGTTCTATATAAATTCAGGGCAATCCCCTTCAAAATTGAAGAGAAGGTCATCAAGGAAATTGAAGCCATATTTATGAATTTCCTGTGGCATTATGGTAAAATAAGGAGATCAAGTAGATACATGTCATTGCCACAGGAAAGAGGTGGGTTGGGGCTGCCAGATCTAAGGAGTTATCACTGGGCATGTGTTCTTATCGATATGGCAATCCTATTCCAACCAGGGGGACCAACCTTCAGACAGGAGGATATACCATCGATCTTCCAGCTGACACTGGGTAGCGAAGCAATAGGTATGCTGTTGAGGAGAACTCAGAAGAATTATTACAAGAAACTGGGGTATAAAATATTGGAAGATGTATGGCGAATGTGGTCAACTTTTAAGAAGATTCTAGCTATACCCAGGTACCACCAGCTCACACCACTTTGGAATTCGACACTCTTCCCAAATTTGAGTAGGGATTGACCTTGGAGGCACTGGGAGAGACAGGGTATTGTCACGCTGGGGCAAATAATGGTAAAGGATGAGTGTAGACCCTTGGAAGATCTCAAGCTGCGGTATTCGTTACAGGGCTGTCAAGAGTTTAAGTATTTACAGCTTGTTAACGGAATCAAATCAATAAGGCCACGCATCATCATGACAAAGAGTTGTGAACTATTGGAGTATTTGAAGCAGAGTGGCCATAGAATTAAGGATATATACAAAATATTCATGGAAGGGTCAATGGACGATATGGTTAAAATGGAATCAGCCTGGTCCACAAAGCTGGGGGATCCGGAAGTAGATCTGGATAAGGTCCTCGCGATGGATAAAAGATTTCTGCGATCCTCGAATCTAAGGGCCCACCACTATAAAACTTTATTTAACTTGTATTACACACCGGCAAAACTATTCTCCTGGGGGAAAAAGGCGGACAGTAATTGTCCGAGGTGTGGAACGGCCCAGCTGATAATATACACATGTTTTATGGATGCGAAAAATTGAATACTATTAAAGCTGAGATAGAGGTGTTTTTAGAGGGGCTGCTAGATGTTAGAATTAACCTATCCCCAACTCTGATAATCATTGGGTGCAATGTGAAATTGAATTTGTGCATTGAGGCGGAAGCTCTAGTTTTTATTGCTGCAGCAATACTGAGGATTTTAATCAGTGCAGCATGGAAGGATACTGAAGCACCAACCTTTCAAATGTGGATGTGTAGGATGCTGGGTATACATAATATTGAGGAAGCACTTTATGAGTTAAAGGGAGCTAAGACACAGGAAATGGGTCTAAGACTCTGGGCTCCAGTTACGGCTTGGAGGGTGGCAAGAGTCTAATGGCTGCTAGTGTATTGTAACTATATCGTTTGTCTACCGTTTTTAAGAACTTTTAGGAAGGTTGGTCAGCGGTTCCGCTGTATTAGCAAAATGCTGGAGAAATGTTTTATCATCAATGGTTTATATGTATTTATGTATTTATAATGGAAAAAAATTCTTGTGTACTGCATTGTATGTGTATGAACTCTCAATAATAATAAAAAAATAAAAAAGAAGTGCTGTACATGATGCAAGATACATAAAGAGGAGAGAAAGTTGGATTGTGAATGGTTACTGCATTATTATGTAATATTCCTTATGGAGGGGAGTCTTCAATCCTTTGCTTAATTGTAGCAGCTTTGGGGTGGTCCTGATGGAATGGGAATGTTGTTCGAGATTATTGGTGCATAGATTGAAAAGGACAGCTGTTTTGTTTTTTCTTTTTTACACGTCTTAATCTGCAGAGAAATTGTGTCCTTACTGCAGGTATTTAGTGATCTATGACATATGCGAGCTTTTTTGCAATATAAGTGGGAGTGCAGGGCATGATATATTTGTAAATGAGCTTTGTAGCTTTGGACTTTGGAGTATTCAGATGTTAATCTGAAAGTACCTGGTAAAAACCTCTATTGCTTATAGTGATTAGAAAAAATATATTTTAAGCAACTACCATATTCTGCAATGGTCAGGATTTATCTCGGGTAAGGAGGGTGGGTCTTCCATTGTTTGGCTTCTAGGACCCTGAAAAAGCAGCCCCCACCAAAGTCTCATTCATAGAATGTAATGATTAGCCTAGCAGTAGAGGATGAGAGCAACATTTTGTGCAAAATTTAGACTGAAGTAAACACAAAGGAACACCTGATGAATGATTCAGATTGTCTTGAATGGAGCCCTTTGCTAGATGGACAGACAGTGTAATTGGCATCTAAATGGGGAGATGGTCCCCGTCTGTCCAAGCTCAAAATGTTTCATGTAGTACAATTGTGAATCATCTTAAGCCAGTGAATCATTTTTATGGCAGACAAAATTGCAGGCCGTTACAATAATCAAGTCTCAACATAAGTGTTGTCTTGTAAATACATTCAGGACCATATAAAATATAAGAGAGAGCGGGTAGTAGTGGAAATAAATTGCACCTCGTATTCAAAGTATACACTACAGTGGCATATAGTAATCGCTGAGTATATATGATACATTATTAAATGAAATGGTGCTTTAAAGGTAATCCCACACCCTACTTCCAAAGTTGTGAGTACGCATTGATCCAAAGGCCCAATGTGCCAATGTAGCAGTAAGAAACAAATAAGATCCAAACAGTAAGGATTTGTCTTGGGAAAAAAAATCTTTAATGTACAAAAACTTTGTTTGAGTATTTCTCAGTAAACTCGTGTTCCACAAGTCATTTTCACCCAGTTTTCAATACATTGATGACAGACAACAAGTGTTTCGTCACACAGTAGCTTTTTCCAAGGAATAAATGTTTTTAAATTTGATGGTTTCGGGAAAGAAAAGCGAACAAATAGTGTTCTATTTCGAAGGGGTTCTTCTAGTGGCAACCTAGCGCTGCTCAAGTTGCCACCATTACGACCACACTCCAGACATAAATTTGGGTTACCTTCCATTATTTTCTGCCTGCCATTGGCAACTTGAGCGGCTCTAAGTTGTCACTAGAAGTGCCTCTTCAAAATGGAAAACTATTTGTTTGCATTTCTTTCCTGAAACCAACAACTATAAAAACATTTAAGCCTTGTAAAAGTCACAGTGTTAGGAAGCACATGTCGGCTGTCTTCAATATATTGAAAACTGGATGAAAATGACTTGTGTAACAAGAATTTACTGAGAAACATTTTTCTACATTAAAGAAAACTTTTTCCAAGATAAATCCTTACTGTTTGGATCCTATTTATTTCTCGAACACTTTAATGGAGTGTTGTGGTATTCCTTTCTGCTATGTTTGGGAGAATTTGGAGACAGTAGGAGAGCTATTTTCTTTAATATTTTATAAAAGAGGCAAGAAGACGTAACTTTATCAACCTTCGGGCCAAAGGTGAGGAAAAAGTCCAACTAGCCATTCAGGCTTTTAACAGTCAGGAATGGGGGCGGGTGAGGTATCCCATTTTTTTGGGCCACCAAGTTTCTGACTTCATTGGAAGAACCTAGGATAAAAACTTCTGTCTTGCACTTGTTTAGTTGTAAAGCGTTT
This sequence comes from Lissotriton vulgaris, assembly GCF_964263255.1. Taxonomy (NCBI): domain Eukaryota; kingdom Metazoa; phylum Chordata; class Amphibia; order Caudata; family Salamandridae; genus Lissotriton; species Lissotriton vulgaris. The sequence goes on along the minus strand of NC_141685.1, from coordinate 435,408,465 downwards.
TTTATTATTGGAAAAGGCAACATCATAAAGTCATATTTTAAAACTTCTCTTTGATACAGCTAAGCAGACTGTCCAAGAAGATAATAAGTTGTGTATCATATAGGCGAAACCATATGAACTGATCAAGCAGTCCAGCATCACTTCATTATGAACAAACTTGGACTTAGACAAGAGCCTTGTGGGACACCTTGCCTTACATGTCTGGATGCAGGTGCAGGATTACATCTTAATTGCTTGGGTTCTGTCCTGTAAATAAGACCCCACTGATTTCAAGGTTGGTCCTAAAATGACGAATTCGGATACCCTCCTCTGCAAGATATTATGGGAGGGATTGGATGGAAAGCGAGAGGAGATAAAGAAGAATAAGTGTCGAGCTTCTGCAACTAAGGAAAGTATGGCATTAGAATCCAAGACAGATGCAATGATTAAAGTGGCCTTTTTCCAGCATCTAATAGGAACTGGTTGAGGAGAAATTGGGGGGAGGGGGGTGGTTACTAGGACTATAAGACTCTGGGGTGGGCTTTTTCAAGGTGGCTGAAACAATGGCAAGCTTCAAGATCAAAGGTACCATGGCCGAGGACATGGTAATTAGCACCTGCTAAACTTCTGTTTTGCGACCCATCTCAATTTGAATTATGTTTTGTTCATAGCGATTGCAATTCACAATTTGTTAACTAGTTGTTAAATACATCCATGGTAAAAATGCAGTTACTTTAGTGATTGATATACAGTGCCGGTGTTGTAGTCATTTAGCTTCTAATGGCTAGTGATGTAATAAAGCCATGCAAAACCTATCCAAATAGTGTTGTTGTATATCACACTTCCCAAAGTTTGTAATGCCTTCTGGGTTTTTATGGTCCTAAATGTTATTCTAAAACAACAGTTCATTAAGTAATACTTTTGTTCCAGCTAATAGTGATTTCCTTCACCAGATAGTCCTTTATTTCTGTTAATTTGCTTACTGATTAAATGTTTTTGTTTATACATTTTTCTAAGGTTTTGACCGCACTATCTTCCTAATCTCCACATGCCTCAAATTCAGTAAATGTGATTCTCTCTTTCTATTGCATTCTAAGCTTTTTATGTATACATTAGCAAATAGGAGGTATTGTTTGTTCAAATGTATTGTAAGTAATCTTTGTAAAATGGAATTATTCAAAGTAAAATATTTGTTATTTTACAGAGAAAGTCCAATCAGAGATTGATCAGGTGATTGGACACAGTAGACAACCATTGACGGAAAATAGAAAGAGCATGCCATACACCAACGCGGTTATTCATGAAGTGCAGCGTATCAGTAATATAATACCTGTTGGCGTTCCCAGATGTACTAACAGAGATACAACTCTAAGAGGATTCCATCTGCCAAAGGTGATAAATATTCAAATAAATCCTATCTGGACATTTTTGGATGATGTAGTTTTGCCTGACACACTTTAATGATATTTAGTGGAAGTTCTTGTTAAAGGGGTACATGACCTACCTAGATAGTCTGGAGCAAAGTCTTGATTTACAACTTTACCAGATACCTCTGAAGTATAACACATCTGATCAGATTAACAACATCCATTGGAAATCAAAACCTGTTACTATTGATGTAATAAACTATAACAAGTGAATTTTAGTCTTAAATGGTAACCATGAAACCCCTTTAATTGAACCTTTTTATGAGTGAAGTTTTACTATTTTCTGATCCACTACCTACATAACCTGCCAGGTACGAGCTCAGGGGACCTGTCAATCAAACATTTGGCACAGGGAATGGCCATTTGCCTCTGCTTCCCTGTACGAAGTTAGAGCAATCTCTCAGTGTTTGGTCCTACCAGCAGGGCTAACCGCAGATTTTTTGTTGATATATAATATTTATATATATATGCTTATGTGAGCAAGGCGACTGGGATCGCCGAAACGCATCTTTCCACTTGCACTTATGAATTGAAAATAAAAGGATTTCATTTCACTAGCAACAAGCGTATGTAAGAATCGGTTTCTCTCCTAATGGTGCCTGCAAAAAGCATTTGGAGCACAACCTTATATATATATATTTATATATATATATATATATATATATATATATATATATATATATATATATATATATATATATATATATATATATATATATATATATATATATATATATATATATATATATATATTACCTACTGGCAGTCGCCAGTAGGTATATATAGTTAGGATTTTTTCTCTATGGGATTTTTGAAAATTCTATGTCTAATAACTTTGGCGTTTGTGGACGGAATTGGCTGAAATTTTCAGGAAAATGGAACATTTTGTTTCTGAGCAGCCCCTGACAATTTGGGGGGGTTTCATCAAGGGGGGGCCAAGAAAAAAGGGGGTCCCAAAATGCGTTTTTCCCATGTTAATTTCCATAGGGCGGTTGGCCTCACTTTTAGCTCGAACGGCTGAATGGATTTGCACGAAACTTGGCAAAATTGTAGGGACTGTTAGCCCGATGTGCCTTTGCTAGGTCTCAATATATGTGCTCCAGTGGATTTTGAGTAATTTAGGTTCAAAAAAAGATATATATCTGGGCGGAGCCTAACCACACATCTGATCTGATTGGCTGTCAGCACTTCATCCAAGAAGTGTTGGCAGCCATCTTGGGACCAATATACATGATAGCACCTCATTAAAAAGCATTGTAGTTAATAGAGGGTTTTAGGACTTTAGTTACGTTATAAATCATTTGCTGATGGTACCATACTCGTTTTAGGAATTGTGGTGGGTTCTAAGGTGATTTTACCATGTGAAAAAACCTTCTGCTGTGATATCATGAATATTGTTTGAAAGAAAACGAATATCTCATGATTTTCCCACAGTGGTTTGGAAGGGGATCTATAAGCTAAACTGAAAGCATATTTTCTGTAAATTCACATTATCTTTCTCAGTCATGTGACAATGAAGTCTGACATTCTCAGTAAAACCTGTACATCCAACAAGGACAGAGACTGTCAGTTGATTCCTTTGTGCTCTACTGCAGCCTCCTAAAGTGTTCTAAAGAACAACTAGAGCGCTAACAGTCCTACGTATTACAAAGGTATAGCACACCTGGAGCCATCGTGATGGGAATAAAGTGGTAACTCTTAAAACATTTAATTTAAAAAGGAACAAAATGAGGGGGTATATTATGCAATAGAAGGTATTATTAGTGCTGCAGAAAGAAAAATTAGGGCACATTTTGAGTGACTTTTCAAATCCTCTTCTATTTCATTAAAAAATTCTGACATGCAGTCTCCCAAAATGGCCACCAGAGACAAAAGAGCCCAAATGTAGCCCAAATATCACCCAGATGTAGCCCAAGTATAGCCCAATGACAGAATGTCCCAGAGTGTTCTAAAGAACAACTAGAGTGCTAACAGTCCTACTTATTACAAAGGTAGGCACACCTGAAGCCATCTTGATTGGAATAAAGTGGTAACTCTTAAAACATTTAATTTAAAAAGGAACAAAATGAGGGGGTATATTTTGCCATATGAATTATGATTAGTGCTGCAGAAAGAAAAATTAGGGCACATTTTGAGTGACTTCTCAAACCCTCTTCAATTTCATTAAAAAATTCTGACATACAGTCTCCCAAGATGGCCACCAGAGACAAAAGAGCCTAAATGTCGCCCAAATATCACCCAGATGTACCCCAAGTATAGCTAAATGACAGAATGTCCCAGAGTGTTCTAAAGAACAACTAGAGCGCTAACAGTCTTACTTATGACAAAAGTATGGCACACCAGAAGCCATCTTGATTGGAATGAAGTGGTAAGTCTGAAAACACTCAATTTAAAAAGGAACAGCATGAGGGGGTTAATTTTGCCATAGAAAGTATGATTAGTGCTTCAGAAAGAAAAATTAGGGATCATTTTGAGTGACTTCTCAAATCCTCTTCTATTTCATTAAAACAAATTCTGACATGCAGACTGAAACATGCACTTTGAATACCAGCAGCAGACGTCCCTGGTGAGCAGTAGCTTTACTACAGTGATCTAATGTGCAACTAGAGTGCTAACATTCAGAATTTATGGCAAATGTGTGACACATCTGAATGCCTTCTTGATGGAACCAAAGTAAACAAGCATTGAAAATGCAATAGATCTCGCCCTCGTTTAAGTTAAAGCCATTCTGTTTGTAATGAGGTGGCTTTTTAGCTTTGCTTTTATTAGTGTTTTTTCAACTTTCATGTAAATAACATGCATCTGTATGCATATAAGTATATGTATGCATGCATTTATGTTTGTATTTATATAGATATACAGATGATATATGTTTATATATGTATGTATATATATATATATTCACTGAAAAAACCATAGGTTATAGACCATATATAGTTAGGAATTAGCATTTACAAAACCTTGAAAATTCACTGAAAAAACCATAGGTTATAGACCATATATAGTTAGGAATTAGCATTTACAAAACCTTGAAAATTCACTGAAAAAACCATAGGTTATAGACCATATATAGTTAGGAATTCGCATTTACAAAACCTTATTTTACTCACACAAAACCATTGAAATTCCATATATAGTTAGTTTCACTAACTATATATCGCGCACCCGCAATCCACTGCTGATGATGTCACATATTACATCATTCATGACATGGTCAGTGACATCACTGATGACATCACTGATGACATCTCAAATGACATCACTGATGACATCACTGATGACAACATCCAGTGACTGTATGTTTCTGTAAAGTTAAAATATGTCTTACATATTGAAGAATGAGTGGATGTATAAGTGTCTGGATGAAGGATTTAGTAGGTGCATGACTGACTGTATGAGTGAGTGATTAAATGTGTCTCACTGAGTGCATGGGTTAGTGACTAAACTGTCTTAATTTGTGCATCATTATGTCTGTTGTTCTGTAAACTGTTGCATGTGTTGATAAGTAGCTATATGAGTAACTATATGGGTTATTGATTGGTTGCCCAAGTATTTGTATGGGAGACTGAGTGTGTGTGTGGGTGGCTGGGAGGTGTATGACTCTGTGCATAGATGTGTGAGCAGTTGATTCACTAGATGTATGGTTTCAAAAGTGCATGTGGAAACAGCTGTATGGGCGGTTGACTGTGTGCATGAGTGTATTGGTGAGTGAATGGATATCTCAGTGCTACATGTCAAAGTAAGTACATATGTAAAACACAGTACATGTGAGAGTTGACATATATAAATAACTGTGCATAAGAGCCAGTGAATGTGTGAGTGGCTGTATGGATCATTGTGAACTTGTATCAGGGATTGTATAAGAGAGTAAATATGTGTTAGTATATGTTTGAATAAGTAAAGTTTGTATAACTGTATAGTTGAGGAAATGGAGGTGTGATTGATTCTTTGCATGACTGATTAGGTGTGTGAGTAACTCCATGGATGAGTGACAGTCTGTGAGTGTCTGTTTACACTGATTGTATCTAAGGTTATATTAGAGTCTGAAGAGGTTCATCGTATTATCACATGAATGATATCATCAGTGATGTGATCAGTAATGTCAAATGAGATGTCATCAGTGATGTCATCAGTGATGTCATTTGAGATGTCATCAGTGATGTCATCAGTGATGTCACTGACCATGTCATGAATGATGTAATATGTGACATCATCAGCAGTGGATTGCGGGTGTGCGATATATAGTTAGTGCAACTAACTATATATGGAATTTCAATGGTTTTGTGTGAATAAAATAAGGTTTTGTAAATGCGAATTCCTAACTATATATATGGTCTATAACCTATGGTTTTTTCAGTGAATTTTCAAGGTTTTGTAAATGCTAATTCCTAACTATATGTGGTCTATAACCTATGGTTTTTTCAGTGAATATATATATATATATATATATATATATATATATATATATATATATATATATATATATATATATATATATATATATATATATTTTCACTCCACTTCCCAATTGCCTCGCTGCACAAACCAGGGTCACGGACACGAAAATAGTTGTAACCAGATTAGTTTATTTTTAGTGCTGGAAGACATGCATCCCTCTGACGCGTTTCGGACACTGGGCTGTGTCCTTGCTCACTGACAAACAAACAGGCAGTAAGGCATATATTTAAAAACCCACATTTGGCGCCAAAACAGTTACGTCACTGTTGTGAATAGACATTGAAAACATACTGCATGTCAAATTTCAAACATAATGCTTCGTCCCTTTCCTTTCCATTATAATACCACTACACATCTTCATTTTTAATAATGCCTCCTTTGCAACCACATTGTAATATTATTTAGTAGGAGAGCTGGCCATAGTTACGTACATGTACAAATACAATTATAATACATTTTTATTGTGCGTACTGCGGAATCATATTTAAAGCGTGGCGCTGTAAAAGTCGTGTATCAGAAAAAAAAAAGAAAAAATATATATATATATATATATTTTTTCTTTTTTTTCTTTTTCTTTCTCCTTTCCCTTTCTTCTCTTTTCCTTTGCATGCGAATCACTAATTCATAATAGGTAACTATTCAACTATGTCACATTACAGACAGCCTACCGTCTAGATTCCTTACATTCAATCAATGTCATCAATCAATCTCAGTGTGGTTATGCAGTATTATTAGCCCTACGTATAGATGTAAGCTTATGGTTAACCGTGATATAAAAAAAAAGAAGAGGGTGTGCAACTGTTTATATATGCTTAGTGTGGTGTAGAAAAGGGATATTGGGAATGCACATAATGCAGTGTTGACATGACAATAGATATACAAAGTGCAAATACATAGAAATGAAAAAATTAACATAAGGCAATGTACTCAATACATTTTAAGTATTCCTTCATATCCCTATTGGGGTGGAGTGTCTCTAGTAGGTAAAGGATTACTGTTACTAAGAGTCCCTAATAGGGTATATTAAAAGGTCATCAAAAAAACTCGTTAACACATGCCTTCCATAAACATTAAGGGGTCTAACTGTAAGTGTGTGTGTTTCCTTCTAATCTGTCGACTATGCAGTATATTGTATAAAGACTATGCCAGACATGGCCCAAATGTGTTCCTTGAGTTACGTGAAAAAAGCGTTTGTCAACTGACAAACTGCTGTGAATGAAGGAAGTATATAAAGTTCATACTATGCTACGGGAAGAAATTGGTACTATATAATGTGGATATAGCAGCAATACTGCTGGCTAAAAGGTATCTGATAAAATCATTACATATTAAACAGTCAAGTGTTTTAACTTTAGGGAGGGGTACCTTAATTCAATAGAAATGAATGGTAGACAATGGGCTAGTAATAGTGGGCCAAAAATCCTAGAACATGAATCAGAGGTAAAGACACATGAAAATTTCCATTGGGGAATAGGAAATATATTTCTGGAGTATATGTGTGAAAGATGCTAGTTAACACATGGGGGGACTATCTCTGTAGGTGCATCATATCATAAAGTCTATACGAACAGGACGCGGTTACATTAGAAGAATCTACATCATAATACTACTTCCTATGTGTGATCACCTCACACAGAGAAATAAGGTAGTAGATTCTGCAGTGCAAATGGGATAGATAAATTCATAAGTGCAATTTATAAGAAATTGTACATATCTTCCCCCAGATTAAGTCCCATCGGGGACTTGCTGTCTAATTCTATGATGTACCTTGACTCTAGTTGTCGTAAGGTTTTTATCCCTATAGCTTCCTCTGCTATTCTGGGCCACTGCATCTATGACAAAATATTTCAAGCAGTTAAGATTATTGTCATGGAAGATTTTAAAGTGGCGAGCCACTGGGTAAGATTGGTCGGAATTTACAATTGCCCTTAAATGTTGTAATATCCGAACATGGGCTTGTAATTTCGTGCTACCCACATAATGGAGATTGCAGCTACATTTTAGCACGTAAACTGCAAATTCAGTGCGGCAGGTGTAATGCGCTGTCAAGGCGATAGCTTTGTCTGAAAAGGGGGTTGTGTACGTCGTGGTGTTGATTCCGAATTTACACGCTTGGCAGGTGCTACATTTAAAAAAAAACTTTCGTGATGTTAGCCAAGTCTCAGCTCTGATGGTCTCTGGGCTGTTTTTGACTAGGTCATTGCGCATAGAATATGCACGTCTGAAGGTTACTGTCGGGGAAATAGGTATGACCTCTTTTAGAACGGGGTCAGTGAGGATAATAGGCCATTCCTTCTTAACAATGTTTTTAATTAAGTTGGCATGTTTACTGTAACCAGTAATTAATCTGATCTCATTATTTCTATCCATAGTTGAGTTTACATTATTTTCACCTCCCTTCTGCTCTTTCCTGTGAGGGTCTAAAAGGGTACTTCTATTTAAAGCATTGGCCTTCCTCATGACTGTTTCTAACTGGCCATGGGCCTCTGTCTTCTAGTAGTTTCATGGCCTCTAATTGATTGAACTGTCTTGCTTCAACAGTGCTGCAGGCTCTATGTATTCTAAAAAATTCATCATATGGATTACTAGCTATGGTGTGGCTAGGATGGAAACTCCCTGCGTGCAGCACAGTATTGCCAGATGTCGGCTTTCTATATAGGCAGGTCTCGATGGTACCATTCCTTATCTGAACTTGGATGTCTAAAAAGTTGGTTTGTTGACAGTCTATATTAGCTGTAAATTTCAGATTAAGGTCATTTTCATTGACATCGATGACAACATTTTCTGCCTGGGTTTTTGTACCTTGCCATATGATAAAAATATCATAAATAAAGCGCCAGTATTTGACTATATGTTCCACCCATGCTGTAGCATGTTGTACCTTGTCCTCCTACCAGCCAACGTGAAGCGCCGCGTAGCTGGGGGAGAAGCATGCCCCCATTGCGTTTAAACACACTGTTCTCAAACATAAAAACATTATTATGGAGACACCAATTTATCGTTTCGATTAGCGTATCATCATGGCGGTACATTTCCATAGGTCTTTGATTCAAGTAGTATTTTACCCGCTCTGATGCCATCTGAATGTACAATGCTGGTGTACAGCGTGGATATGTCCATAGTTAAGAGGAGATATTCATCAGACCATTCACAGTTATTGAGTTGGTACAGGAAATCAGTTGTATCCTTAATATATGCTGGTAGGTGGGTAACAAAATCCTGGAGAAAAAAGTCTATATATTTGGATGTATTCTCGAATATGCTGTTGATTGAGGACACAATAGGTCTCCCTGGGACAGGAATTTCTTTTTTGTGAACTTTCGGCACAAAATAGATATTAGGCATTATCGGATGTTCCTTATTGAGAAAGTTAAATTCGTCCTTGGAAATGAGGCCTTTTCGTTTCCACTCATTTAAATCATCTTTATAGTTTTTTTTTATGTTTCTCACAGATGCCATATTGATCTTAGTATATCAATCTTTATCATATAGGTGTCGGTGGGCTTCTTTTATGTACTCATTTCTATCCAATGGTCCCACGTTGCCCCCTTTGTCTGATCTGTTAATCATGATTGTGTTGTTATTTTTCAATTTTTGCATGAGAGTAAAATACTGTTTCATACTGGCATTGGGTCGCTTTTGCTGTGATCGGGTTTTATGTTCCAATTTTTTCAATTCCTCTATCACTCTCTCGTGATAGATATTGATGGCGTCCCGTGGCATATTTGGGACGAATGTGGATGTGGGTTTGAAGGGGCTAGTTCCTGGGTTGGCAATCCGTATCCCTTCACTATCTGCTGCTTCTTGTGTCCTAGCGATGTCTTCATTATTGTGCTGTAGGCTGTGAAGGGTACTCATTAAGGATGCATCTTTAGCCTATAAGCCACTCAGGACGGCGGTATTAGTGTTATCCGTGTTTCTTTGCTGTTGCTGTGACAGATTATTCTTGATGGTGAAGTACTTCCTTAGTTTAATCTTGTGGATACATTTAAAAACATCTATTCTAGTGTTACTGTATCCAAAGTTGCTTTCAGGACAGAAAGATAAGCCCAGGGATAAAAGTTGATTTTCTGCCTCATTCAAAACCACATCGCTAAGGTTCACAATTGTGTTGTCCTCGTTTAATTTTTCTTTCTCCAATATCTGTTTTGCTGCCTCTTTCCCTTTGTTGCGGGAGCATTTTCTTCGTTGTCGCCTCCTTGCATTGCGCTTTTGCTTGTTAAGGCGTTTTGATTCCTGGGGCGTAATGTTTGTTTGCACTGCATTCTGATATAATCTAATTCCTCTGCCAAAGTGAGTTGGCCTAAATCCACTAGTTTTGCACCAGGGTTACTTTCGTCAGAGTCATCTCCACTTGCTGCTAGACTCGCATCCGATGCTGACAGATTGGAATCACATGTTGCTGCATCCATATTGGTAGGAGTCACAGTGCTTTTTTGAACATTCTTGCCCTTCTGTTTTCGTAAATCGTCAAATTTACATGTGAACGTGAAAATTTGCCCCAGATCGTAGTCTTGTTTGTCGCGGGCAAATTTAAACGCCTTTCTTGCTTTGATGGTTTCTTCTTGTTTGCACAGGCGATCATTCATCTCTTTTGTGCTTTTATCTATATATTCTTTATTCTTCAGGTGTTCTGGTTTGCTTAGTTCCTTTTGAATACGTGCTATCTCTTCTTTGTTCTTTTCCCGGTCAATTCTCGCATATTTTATCAAGAGGCACACCAAACGCATCAACGCTTCTTAGTTGCTTCCTGACCATTCTTTCAATAGCAATGGGTTAGGGCTTTCGAAGCTGGGTGACAGCATTATCCTTAGGACTCTTGGGATGCGACTAGCTTCATGGTATTTTTCCAATGATTTTATTTCCCACCACTTGTGAGCTACCCCCGGCTGTTTTTCTCCAATGACTTCATAAGGTTTTTGACTTCGCTATTACTGCTGACATCAGTAAGTTTATCTTTGGAGAATTGGAGAAGTGTGGCACAATGGTTAGAGCGGCAGACCCTGATGCAGAGGTCTAGCCCGGGACCAGGGTTCAATTCCCCGCCTCTGACCTGATAATTCTCGCCTCGGTGCCTATTCCAATCATGGAGTCCCACTCTGCAACTCTGGGCAATAGCTTGCTTAATCTCCACAACGGTCCCCACAACGCTAAGGATGCCTGGCCTCCACCTTGGGGGTGCCCAGGAGTGGACGCCTCACAGGGAAAGCCAGGATGGGTTCCACAGCGGTATTCGTACAAGCGCCTTGAGACCCTTGCGGGTGAGTAGTGCGCTATACAAGTATCAATGTAATTTTTTTTACAATTTATATCTTTCCCTCCTCCTTGTGGGACTGTAGGTAGATTTAAAAACAATTCTTCTGCTGATTGTTCCTGTTCCGGTTCGTCTGACATGGTGCTGCAGGTATTACTTCCCAAATTACGCACAAGGGGGCTAGTCTATATTGTATCTGCCGCCCGTACTGGTTTAATCAACACCTCCCCACCTGCGCAGATATCGCTGTTAGGCTTACCGCATATGGATGGCACCTGTGTGAGTCCTCCGACTTGCATCAATACCTCCCAAAATACGTGCTACAGTAATGAAATGCTTTCGCAGGGGACAGACCGCTGTTGCTTCTCCTCAAGCATAAAAATCCGCTGTGGTTTGGAAAACGGTCGTCTGCTTCCGGGGAGGGGTCCATGTATCCAGGATCAAACCAAACTCCTGCGATAAATCCACTGCACTTCCCAAGCGCTTCGCTGCACAAACCAGGGTCACGGACACGAAAATAGTTGTAACCAGATTAGTTTTTTTTTAGTGCTGGAAGACGGGCATGCCTCTGACGTGTTTCGGACACTGGGCTGTGTCCTTGCTCACTGACAAACAAACAGGCAGTAAGGCATATATTTAAAAACCCACATTTGGCCCAAAACAGTTACGTCACTGTTGTGCATAGACATTGAAAACATACTGCATGTCAAATTTCAAACATAATGCTTCGTCCCTTTCCTTTCCATTATAATACCTCTACAAATCTTCATTTTTAATAATGCCTCATTGCAACCACATTGTAATATTATTTAGTAGGAGAGCTGGCCATAGTTTCGGCCAGATATATATATATATATATATATATATATATATATTACCTACTGGCGGTCGCCAGTAGGTAGTTATAGTTAGGATTTTTTTCAATGTTAAATCTCAAAATTCTATTTGGAATAACTTTGGCACCGGTTGACAAATCTGCCTGAAAATTTCATGAAAATGGCCTCGTCGAGCTCCGGTCCTTCCCTGAAAGTTTGGGGGGGATACAATAAGCGGGGGCCGAGATAAAAGGGGGGTCCCAAAACGCGTTTTCCCCATGTTAATTTCCATAGGGCGGTCGATTTCACTTTTAGCCCGAACGGCTGAATGGATTTACACCAAACTTGGCAAAATTGTAGGGACTGGTAGCCCGATGTGCCTTTGCTATGTCTCAAGATATGTGCTCCAGTGGATTTTGAGTAATTTAGGTTCAAAAAAATATATATATCTATAGCAGCGCACCGGTGCGCGCACCGGAGTGCGCTCCAGGCGCGACACGCGAGGTGCGCATGGAAAGCTGATTGGCTCTCGGGTGTCTGTAAACATTCCAAACAGTCCAGAGCGTTCGCCATCTTGTGTCTCGGTAAAATCGAGACATAAGAGGTGGCTAAAACAAAGTGGGAACTGACCATAAGGCGTCAGGGATAGACCCCTTTGACCCCCTAGGTTTGATGTGGGGGCTATAAAAGGGCCCCGCGGGGCATTTAAAATATATATTTTTTTTCGTTTTGCGCGGGGGAAGCGCTCGGTGCGCGCACCAGGTAGCGCACCGGGGAGCGTAAAATGAGGGAAAAAGATGACAGAGTTTTAAAAAAATGAAGTTTTTATTTAGAAATTGGAGGTAGTTCTTAAAAGAACTTTTTTTTTTCTTTTTTTGTTGTTTTATATTTTTTTTGTGTTTTTGGAACTTTTTGAACTTTTTTTGGCTTTTCAAAACAGTTTTATATTTTTTTTTGTATTTTTTAGGGGGAGAAACAAAAAAAGGGAATTGAAACTGGCTCAACTGGAGCAAAAAAACAAAAAACCCAAAAAATTATTTCTTTTTGGGGCACTTGTGATTATCACCTGCAAGGACGATGAGCTTAATACTTTGTTCCCCATAGGAGATAAGCTTGCCACAAGCAGTACAAGTAATTTTAAAATCAGCAAATCTCGGCTGAATGCAAGGCATCACCTCAGATGTTTCTGGTTGCGAGGAAGTGGGTTGGTTTCTTTGGGAGGGGGTCCTTGATGACTGGGGGAGGTTACTGGCCAGTTCCCGGAACTCTGCACGAGAGTAGTTGTTTGGATGTTTTCTTGTCATGTGCCGAATCATGGTATAGTTACCAAAAGAATATTTCTTGTTTGGGTTGCCCCGTGAAAGTTCATCATTGCAGATGAGGCAAGTCACCTTGGGAGCATTCACCTTTTTTTTCCCCTCTGGAATTGAAAAAAACTGCCAAACAATGTGTGGTTTGTGTTTGTAAGGTGTATTTTCTTCTGGCAGCCATCTTCTTCTCCCCTCCTCCTCTTCCTCTTCCTCCTCCTCCTGTTCTTGACCACCAATATAATTTGGAGCTGGTCCTCTTGGTGGTGGTGGTGGTGGTGGTGGGGCAGATGCACCAGCTGATGCTACTACTGAAGCCATTATTTGGAGCAAAAAAGTAGAGAGAGCAACAAACAGGTCTTCCTCAGTCAAAGGACAAAGTCAGAATAAGGAAAAAAGGTGGGGTCTTTCATCATTTAGAAAAAAAAACCTTCCTGAACCAATGAGAAGTGTTATTTTCAGGTCACAAGACCAGGGGCTTCATCATTATGAAACTAAAACTGTTATGAACCAATGAAAAGTGTTATTTTCTGCTCACATGACCCGACGCGCTTACGCTACGCGCACGGGGGCGCGCAGCGTAAGCGCGTCGGAAGTTTACGTTTTGCGATCGTATTCGCTCGAGTACTTCCGGGTGCGCTTACGCCGTGCGTATCACGCGGTCGCGGCTACGCGATACGTCACGATCATGTTTTCGTTTGCGATATTGGCGCTCACGAGACGCTCCCCGGAGCGCGCCCGGGGGCGCTTTTCAGAAATACGCTTTTCGGGGCGCACTCCGGGGCGCGCTCTGGGAGCGCTCCCCCCAAAAATAAAAAAAATAAAAATGGGATAATTGTAGAGACAGGTAGCCCTATTCTGAAGTGGTTTGTAAAAAAATTAACTTTATGAAAATATGTATTGTGCTACATTGGGCTTAATATATGTTAGAGCCAAAATGTAGCCCAAATGTAGCCCAAAGTAGCCCAATGTAGCCCAAAGATGGCCACCAGAGATCAAAAATTGTAAATGTAGCCCAAAATTCAACTAGATGTAGCCCAACTGTAGCCCAATGACAGAATGTACCAGAGTGTTAAAAAGAACAACTAGAGTGCTAACAGTCTTATTTATAAAGTGAAACTTATAGTAAGGAATTAGCATTAAAAAAACCTTTGAAATTCACTGAAAAAAACCATAGGTTTCACACCAGTTATAGTTAGGAATTAGCATTTAAAAAACCTATTAAATTCACTGAAAAAACCATAGGTTTCACACCAGTTATAGTTAGCTGGAAATTTTACTGATATAAAACCATTGAAATTCCCACGTTATAGTTAGTCGGACTCACTATAACTTGCGCGTGCAATGCACTGCTGATGACATCACATATTACATCTCTCATGACATGGTCAGTGACATCACTCATGACATCACTGATGACACCATCCAGTGAATATGTGTCTTTCTGAAAAATAAATATTAGTGAGTTATGTTTAAATATTTAAATACATATATTAGTGTTTCACTTTGTGTATAAGTGGCTACATGTGTTGATAAGTAGCTACATGCGTATGTATATGGGTTATTTGATATTTTTAGTAGTATCAGTATGAGTGTCTATGTGGTTTGGTGGAGGTATTACTTAGCACATAGATGCATGAGTGACTGACTCTTTGTTTGTATGTGTTTTGAAGACAGCATATGTACAGGACTGTATGGGTGGATGAGTGTCTATATGTGTTTGTTAGTGAGTGAATGACTGTCTCACTAGTGTCTTTATCAGTAACTACATATGTTTTAATCTAGTATATATGAATATTGATGTATATAAGTGAGTATATGTGAGAGTAAGAGATTGTAAGATTTCCTGTTTAAATAAGTATGTGTTTCTATAAGTGATTGTTTAAGAGAATAAATATGTGTAATTTTCAGTAGAAGTAAGGTGGAAGTGTGTGTATAACTCTATATTCAAATAAATGGTTGTTCAATAGTTTATTTGCACGTGTGAATATGTGTGTGAGTAACTTTTGGATGAATGTCGGTGTGTAACAGGATGTATAGGTGTATCTCTTCATATGATGAGTGAGTATATGTATGAGTGACTATATAGAACTGTTGGTGAATGAGTGGATGTGTATATAGATAGTGGAAGTACAGAATTGCTTGTTGTAACTGATATAGGTATGTCCATTTTTTAAAAATTTCAGTGTCTATTTTTGAATATGTGTCTCAAGGGTTACTTTACACTGAGAGGAGGTCTGTGACTGTGTCACAAGGATGGTGTCATCAGTGATGTCATGAGTGATGTCACTGACCATGTCATGAGTGATGTAATATGTGAAGTCATCAGCAGTGCATTGCACGCGCAAGTTATAGTGAGTCCGACTAACTATAACGTGGGAATTTCAATGGTTTTATATCAGTAAAATTTCCAGCTAACTATAACTGGTGTGAAACCTATGGTTTTTTCAGTGAATATATATATATATATATATATATATATATATATATATATATATATATATATATATATATACATACATATATATATATATATATATATATATATATATATATATATATATATATATATATATATATATATATATATATATATATATATATATATATATATATATATATATATATATATATATATATATATCCCCAAATCACAAGTCCACAATGGGACCCTTCACCATAGCAGCAGCGGTGCACATACAAACATAGGCTTTGTATATAATTCAAAAGTTCCTCCTTTCCTGGTGACGAAAAGAAACCATGCGCACTCCAAAGTTGTGTGCTTATCAGTATATTTCAGGATTTAATCGTGCAAATGGATCAAAACAACCCAATGTGTTTTGGCGTCAAGTCACCTTGGTCATGGGTGGGTGGTCTCCCTCATACCATAGGCTAACAACAATTACATTCTTACGTCATCTAAGTATAAACATAGACAGAGGGCATACATTCCAGCAGAACCAACCACTTTGATCCCGCCATCTTAGAGTGTGTCATTTTGCCATTGGCCTAAACACAAGTCTAAGAATTTATGACACATGAAGTAAATACAATATTCCTACTCATATCAAATAATTTTTGCCACAATTGCAGTTAAGTTACACACTTTATATAATGTGTGTAGGCCCCCATGAAATCTAAAAATTATATATGAAATAGTATACATGATGCAGTTACTTTCTAGTGGTTCCCCTAGGGAGCAAATAATTTCTTAATTGCAAAAGAAGATTATCAGTCTTATTAGATTGTCCATCTTAATAAATTGTCAATTATATAAACACATCAAAACCAGAAATAATAGTGTCTAGTAGAATAAATACATATCCATAATTCTGCCCCAGTGGGCCTATTTCTCATTGACCCCTTGATGTTAACATGAGACCAAACCAATGTATATAAATTAATTTTAAATAAAAACTAATTTCATATGGTTAGTTGCGGCAAGAAGCAAGTATCTGATTTCTGATTACTATAAATACGCCCGATTCTGCAACTGTCCAGAACGAGTTAAGTAACTTAGTACATAAACCAAGAACAAAAATTAAAGAGGAATGAAAAAAGAAAAACACATTTGATGATAGTGATTAGACTCATCAAATATATAAAAAGGAAACATAGGTCCATGAGTGAAAGAGCAAAAGGAGAAAAGAAAAAGAAAAAATAATACAACTATGAGTTAAAAAACAGTTAAAATGGTCAAACAGCAGATAATTTAGTCTATACACGATCTTATCTTGTATTTCATGCAGCAACATTTTTTTTATCGTGTAAACCATCATGATGCGTAAGCTATCCCAAATGAACATTCAATACCTCATCTGTATTAAGACCCATAGGTATCTTAGTATTTAACTCAATGATATACCTTGATTCCAACCTCCTGAGTGCAGTTACCATATCGCCTCCCATAATATGAGTTCCGATTCTGTCTATTGCAGAAAACATCAGGAGCCCACTAGACTTGTCATGAGCTACTACAAAGTGTCTAGCAACTGGATAATATTTGTCCTCTTGTGTGATTGTCTTCATGTGCCCCAATATCATCTTTTGTACAGGATTAATAGTGCATCCTTTGTATTACCGATTATAGGGACATACACGCATGTAGATAGTGTAATACAAATTACATAACAAGGTCTTTTCTATGCTTTTTTCTTGATCAGTGAGTTGTGATGTGTACTTGTTAATGGATTTGCTATTCCTACATGCTTTGCATTTTTTACAAGGTAAGAAGCCATTCTGGGATTGGTAAGCCAAGTTCTATGGCTTTCTACAACATTATTGGGAAATCTATCTTTCAAATTTTGTGTCCTGTCTTTGTGATCTGGGGATATGTAGTCTGTGTATCCCGAAGACTCTCCTCATTTAGTAGCGCAGGCCAATATTTGACTAGTATTTTCCTGACTTTTATAGCTCTGGTATTGAATATAGTAATGAATCTGATGGGTTCAGTGTATTCCAATTTTTCTCCTGAAATCTTGGGAGTGACTAACTGTTGTCTCTGGGTTTCCCTTTGCCTTAGTTAAGGCTCTCTGTAAAGTTGTTTCCTGATAGTCCCTCTCCCTCAATCTTTCCAGCATTCTTGTTCTCTCATTGATAAAAACCTTCTTCGTACTGCAGTACCTTCTTGCCCTGTGTAATTCCCCATAAGGGTTGCTCTGAATGAGTGTTTTAGGATGATTACTGTTGGCATGAAGTATAGTTTTGCCTGCCGTACATTTTCTATGAAGAAAGGTTTTTATCACATTATCTTCAGTTACAACAGTGATATCTAAGAAAGTGATAGGAGTCTTACTAATATCACAAGTGAATTTAAGATTCAATTCATTTCGATTGAGGTCTGACACAAATCTCAGTGCTTCAACTCGTTCACCTTTCCAGATAATAAAAAGAATATAGATTAAACGAAGCCTAAGGACGACCTTGGTGTTAAAGGCTTCCATTGGACCAATCACTTGCTTCTCCCACCATCCAAGGAACAAACGGGGAGCGAAACAAGGCTCCATGTCTGTCCCTTATTTTTGTCTAAAGAATTTGTTGTCAAACATAAAGTTTTAATTAAGACAGGTCTCAATCATTTTGATCCTTTTTGTATGAAAAAAGATATGAGAGGGATCTTGCCTTTAAAAAGTCTCTGCAGGCCTTTGCACCCACCTCGTGACTGATGCAGGTATAGAGACTGCCAACATCCATAGTAATAAGTAGGAAATCTGATTCCCACGGTATACCATCTCTTCGATTGAGAAGATCCTTAGTGTTGTGCATGTGAGATGGCAATGTATTTACCAATGGCCTTAGAAAGAAATCTACATATTTGGATGTATTTTCCAAAAGTGAACCTATCGAGGACACAATTGGCCTTCCAGGGGGGTTGGCAGCATTCTTTTGAATTTTAGGCAATAGTTATAAAATTGGAATCTTAGGATGCTTGCATAGTAAAAACGTATACTTGTCCCATTCTAGTAGCTCTTGTTCTTTCCAACTCAATAGTTTTTTCCAGTATCGTTCATTTACATAGTGACCACGTTCTGTGATACCATTTCATAACAATCTGAGTCATTCAATTGCCTGTACCCTTCATTTGAGTACACTTATTTAGACAAAATGATAACATTTCCCCCTTTGTCTGAGGGTCTAATCACAATACCATTGTCTGTACATTTTTTTATAGCAGCTCTCTTTTATACTTAAGTTGTCTCTCTTCCATTTATACCATGAGATTTTATTTTTCTTCACCAATTTTTTGAGGTTTTCAGTGACTACTACTTCAAATGTATCAATTTAATCAAATGGTACTGTAGGCATAAAGGTTGATTTTTTTTTAAAGCAAATGATCCAGTTCAGTGCCCAGGTTGACTAAATCCATATATTTGTCTCCCACCACTGCTTCTTTAGGATCCAATTCATTGAGCATCTGTAATGCAAAGATATCTGCAATACTCCATTTACCCGTCTTATTGGGTCTCATATTAGGACCACCAGTTAGGAAGTCTTTTTGTTTTTGAGCGTGCCACTTCTGAAGTTTTATTTTTCTGGTAAATTTGAAAAGATCAATCCGGCATTGCAAGTAATCATATATATTATGCATAAATGATGGCAATATAAGTCCATATTTCATTTACTCGTTTTTTTATCTTCCACAATTTTTTAATTGATACAGTACTCTTTAGAAAGACTTAAAGAATTTAGTATACATTTTCTTGCTTGAGACTACAGTTTTGTTTGTCAAAGCCTTGAGAAACTTGTTTTGATGGGGGTAATGTGCTAATGTTTAAAATGTGTTTTATGCAACAACATGTATTATCATAAATCACACTTTCAATGGAAGGCACATTGTAAAGAAATTCAAAATAACATTTTAAAATGTGTTTTGTAGTACACTGGCATAGTAGGATAGGTTGAACTAAACATATATAAAGAAAGAACATAAAGCACTATGTGTACTGTGGTTCCAATGTTTATTTTCACAAACTGGGGAGGGTTCATTGATATATAATTGCATTAAGACTGAGACTCCAAGAATGAGCTTGTAAGTTATTCTAATAAGTGTTCTAAGAGTGCAGCACTGTCATTTTGAAAGCTGTTTAGCAACATTTTAAGAAATATTAAATACTGTGTTTAGTGTTTAACTTTTTAAATTTATTTAGGTTTCAGGGACGTTATAGTTTGTAGGACATTTGACTCATATAAAACCAGAGAAATTCGCCAGTTATAGTTAGTTGAGCTAACTATAACTTGCGCGCCCGCAATGCACTGCTGATGATGTCACATATTACATCACGCATGACATGGTCAGTGACATCACTGATGACATTTCAAATGACATCACTCATGACATCATCCAGGGAGTGTGTGTTTATGTTACGTTTAAATACTTTTCATATATATCTATGCCAAGGTGTATTGAAGAATGAGTGGATTTACAAGTGCCTGAATGGATTATTTAGTAGGTGCTTGACTGACTGTATAAGTGAGTAATTGAACGTGTCTCACTGAATACATGGGTTAGTGACTAAACTGTGTGCAAGTCTGTACTAGTCTTTTAGTTAGTGTGTAAGCGGCTGCATGGGTTGGTGAGTAGCTACATGAGTGTCTACATGGGTTATTGATTTGATGTCTGAGTATCTGTATGGGTGCCTGAATGTCTGTGTGGGGGTGTGACTCTTTAAATAGATGTCTGAGTGGGTGATTCGCTGGTTGTATGGATTCAAAAGTGCATCTGGAAAGGGCTGTATGAGTGAGTTAGTGTGTGAATGGGTGTGTTGGTGAATGAATGAATTTCTCAGTGGAATATGTGTAAATAACTACAAGTTTTAAGGCAGTATATGTCACACCCACCCCCACCCATACCAATGCTTAACCTTACAAAATCAAGCCCCAGGACTCCCGTTACCGCCACTATAGCCATACATAGACCTAATGTCAACAGGTGAACGCTCATCAGCAAAAGCTATTAAAACCTGCAATTTTGCAACTCAAACATACACCATACCATAAGACGGTTTATAAATAGTCACAGTACCACTACATCACCTCAACACCCGCCCTTGCTTAACTTTACGCAATAAAAGAAAGAGCCCAAGCAAACGTAGAAGCGCCACTACAGCCATACAGAGGCTTATTTCAACAGATGTCTCCCGAAAATCTCATCAGCAAAACGTATTAAAACATGCAAATTCGCGGGTAAAACATATACCATGCCATAGACCGCTTTATAAGTGCTCCCAGTGGTACTACATCACCTTAGTAGCTCCAGATGTCCACGTTACTATATTCTGTGTTTCAAACAGCAACATAACTACCTCCCCCACATCCACCCCCGCCCTTGGTTAACCGTACCAAGGGCGGGGGCGCCACTATACCTATACAAAGGCTTAATTTTAACAGGTGTCTGTCGGAACACTTATTGTATGAAAGCTATATTTTTTTATTCTGCAATTTCGTAAAATATGCTCACTGAAAAAAATATCTGATCAAGTACATTCTAATGTTTTGTAAGCTGTATTACAGATGGCGCCGAAGAATCTCCTATTCCTCTTCTGTAACAATAGGACAATCTATTACAATATAACGAATGATACCATTGTTACAGTAAAAAGAAAAGGAAAATAAAGTTATCTATTGAACAGAAGATCCATAACGAAATACTTTCGAGCAGTAATTATTTTCTGAGATTCTTTTCTCCAGGAAGTCGAAAAGTTTGATCTTCGTGGCGACGGGTCATAAACTCCTCTGAGATCATTATGACTGGGAAGATTATAATATAACTATTCACTGTATATGATTAAAAGGGGGGAACAGACTAAAAACCAGAATCTGGTGACGTTGCTTATAAATCTTCACTCTTTGTGCCGACGGGTCATGAACTCCACTGAGATCAGCTTAACTGTTAAAATTATAATATACATATTAGCAGTATATGATCCTTAGAGGAAAACACACTAAAAACTGGAAGGTGGTGAAGTTAATTGTAAATGTTTAGAGTTTGTGCGGACGGGTCACCAACACCTCTGAAGTACAGTGTCAATATTATAATATAGAAAGTCACAATATATAAGCTGAAAGGAGTCAGAAAAGGAGCAATGTTTGTTGTAATCTATATGTTTCTGAAAACAAAGCTGCTGACATTAGAGATAACACTTTTTCTAGATATAAATGTTTAAATATTGACAAATAGCTATAAATTATAACTATCTACTATGCCATAATGAAACAACTTACAACTCCGGGATATGTTTTGTTGATGCAAAACAAGAATCCGATGCTAGAAAAGGGAACCTGCATCACAGATTGGCGACGCAGAAATAACTCGCGAAAACGAAACTAATCGCACAATCGGTTTGGTTTATATAATTTTTTGTTGTTTAGTAGTCTATGGAAGGAAGATGCGGCTCGGCCTATTTAGTGCTCACGTTTTAACTGTTTTACTTGTGCACATGTTGGGAAAAGTTACAAACTGTGAAGCTGTAAAGGTTTCGATTTCCATAGTAAGATGTATAAGGTCCTTATTATCTACATACGTTGGAGATTTTAAAAAGTGTTACCTGGTAAACTGTGTCCTTTGCATTCTCATGATTAAAAATATCTAAATAGAAGACCTAAAAAAAAATATCGTTCACAATAGAAGAAAAAAAAAACGTGCCAATATTTGTCATCACTATGCTGTTAATTTAAAAAAATGCTAGCATTTGTAAAGCGTAAAGCTACACCCGGAAAGGTGTGCCGGCGCTTGGGGCGTTGGGAAGATTAAGCAAGGTGTTACCTACAGTGAGATAGTGGTGGGCTAAGATGCTGATGGACTTTGGAATCAAACTGTGAATGCTGTTGTTCGAAGTCAGGTATTCTAGGTGCTGCGTCATACGTTTACCACACATATGTTAATTACTGCTAATTAAGTTGAAAACATTCTTAAATTATAAGTAGGGTTCCTTGTTTTATGTTTTTACTGATTCTTACAGATAAATACAGACACAAAAGTATTTATTTTCCTCTCTGTATTTATTTTAAAGTGTGGATAAATACGGAAATTGGGATATTTTTTTAGTGATTCTAAATGCTGTCAATGATGAGTACTAGGCCAATAGGTCTGTCGTTCTAAAAGTAAAAGGGTAAAAATAATAAAAGACTTTTAGTAAAGAGCCTTAAAGAACAATATATATGCTCGTATAAGAAATGTGCACATTTTAATATGAAGGTTGTGTATAATTTATCATCTAAGAGTGTTTACAAGAGTGAGAACGGACAGTCTTTCAGCCATGAGTGCATATTTATCAGTAAAATAAATGTGGAAATATGCTAATTTCAGATTCATTTTTTTACAAAACCCGAAATATGTATGGGTAAATACAGATACAATTATTTAAAAAAAAATATGGATAAATACAGATGGAAATTACCAAAAAATAAATACCATAAAATTCTAAGTTATAAAACACTACTGTTAAGTTTCTTTTACTATAAAAAGTATACACGTGTTTTTAAAATTTACTTAAAAAACACTGTAGGTTATAAGGACATTGTAGTTAGATATTGACCTTTAAAAAACCTTAGAAATTCACTGAAAAAACCATAGATTTCAGGGGTGTTATAGTTAGATTCAAATGTGATACTCTGTATTTTTCAGTGAGTGATGAAAGGTTATACTTGTGTATGATGATGTGTATCTGTTTGTCACGTGGATGATGCCATCACTGATGTCATTTGAGATGTCATCAGTGATGTCACTGAGCATGTCATGAATTATGTAATATGTGACCTCATCATAACATTATAACAGACCCACCGGCGGACATAGCATGAACGCCCCAAATGATAGTATGCATACTTTTAGCGATCTTATCCACTCCAGCCCATTTCCCCTAGATATAACTTTCAGGTACCACAAGGTTATTAAAGCCATTAAAGAAAGCTCATCTGGTAAAGCACCAGATGACTTCCCGATCGACATTTATAAGGCAGAGATAGATTTTTGGGCCCCCTTGCTTACGAATGTGTTAAACAAGGCCAATCAACGCAGGTTCATCTCATCTTAGCCTGACGCCATTGTTGTGCCAATCTTTAAAAAAGGCAATAGAAACGACCCCACCTGTTACAGGCCAATTTCACTCCTAGATGCACTGATGAATGTGGCAGGCAGAATAGTCCTAAATAGGATTCAAATCTGTGAGGAGGAAAATCAGGCTATTTCCAACCTGCAGTATGGTTTTAGATCAGGGAAAGGGACTGTCCAACAGTGCTTGAATTTGGCCCTACTCATTTCCAAATACAGCCAGGCCAAGAGCGGAAAACTTTACATCACTTTTGTCGATTTAAGCTCCGCATTCGACTGTGTTGACCACAAGTTATTATGGAAAATACTTTCTGACATGGGTATTGATGGTCAAATTTTAACTTTTATTAAAGAACTATACAAGGATGCAGGAGCTAGGGTGAGGTTTGGCCGCCAGGGGGAGTGTTCAGACAAATTCCCTATTCTGAGGGGGGTTAGACAGGGGTGCATATTAGCACCCCTGTTGTTTACCATGTATGTCAGTTCCATCGGGCAATAGTTAAGAGACTCACAACATGACTACCCCTCTATAAATGGGACACCTGTGCCAATATTATTATACGCCGATGATGCAGCGATAATGTCACGGACTAAACAAGGACTACAGCGGGCCGTGGTCAAATTTACTACCTTTATGAAGGACAGAGGCTTAAAAGTGAACATTGCTAAAACATACACAATGTCCTGTGCCCCAGAGTTAAAGAGGGCGTCTTGCCCAATATTCCTAGATGGCCAAAGAATTGACACAACCAATAGGTTTTGCTATCTAGGCGTAGCCTTAAACAGGAGGGGGGGTTGGCACGCAGCGGTAGCTGCCAGGAAATTAGCTTTTATACGGACCATGGGTGCCCTGAGAAATGTTGCCGTTAAAATAGGCGGGAAACCGGTTAAGGAATTGACACACACTTATAAAGCAAAATGTGTATCTACAGCCACATATGGTGCAGGACTATGGGGGATAGAAAATGCCCAGATGTTACAACGTTGTGAGAACCAGTGTATTTGCCATCTACTGGGCGTGTCTAAATTTACATCAACCTACATGACACACATTGAAGCAGGAATCCTATATATCTGTGACACCATTAGTATTTCCCCCATATTGCTGTGGCAAAAGGTCTGGGTCACCAGGGAAACCACTTTAAATAGAGACCTGATTACTGATTGTCTCGCACTTGACGGGGAAGCCAATATTAGATGGCTATCTTATGTGAGAAATATGCTCACAGAGTTAGGTCACCCTGAGTTCTTTGACAAGCCATCTTGCATGGAGGGGATATCTAGAGCCTCATTGAAAAAGATGGTTTCTGACCATCTAGTTACTGTCAGATGGAATGAGAAAAAGAAAAACACCGTCCTCAGATACCAGGAAATCACTCATTTTGAGGGACTACAACACTATATTACCCTGGGCCTAAGTCCCTATACCTGTATGTTGTTGACCCGCCTTAGATTAGGCACTTTTTTCCGCCTGGTCACCTTCCCTATCTGTAATGATTGGTCATTGGAAAACCTAACTTGTCCCTGTGATGACGTCTCAAATCAATCGAACATACACTGTGTGTTGTTCTGCAAGTTTTATCAGAGACCTAGAAAGGTCTTTTTGTTACCCGTCCTTAAAACACGGGGGATTCGCACATATAGACCATCATACGTGAAACTACAACAGTTAGAAGACAATCACGTTATTTATGCAGTTTCAAGTTTCTTAAAACTTGTCATCAAATTCAGGAACACCATGTAAAGTCATTGTACTATACCCTTGCTGGATAAATTATCAAATATTAATGATTTATTCTTTTATAAGATTTTATGCATTAAAATAGGACGCTTTTTATAATTATTGATCAAGCTTATTCTGAATACTATGGATTGTATTTTGCTCCTTTTTAAATATGTATTTAATGTTATTATATGCTTTTATGATTTTAACCTGAAAATCGAATAAAGCTTGTTTTGAATTTGATTTCACCTCATCACCAGTGGATTGCGGGCGCGAGAGTTACAGTTAGTACAACTGACTATAACGGAGGAACTTCAATGGTTTTGTTTGAGTGAAATGTCCAGCTAACTAAAACACCCCTGAAACCTATGTTTTTTTCAGTGAATATGTATGTATATATATATATATATATATATATATATATATATATATATATATATATATATATATATATATATATATATATATATATATATATATATATATATATATATAGCGCTCAGTCTTTTCTTTCTGATTCAAAAGAAATGCACAGCACTCAAGGAGGTCGTGGTAACAACAAATTATTTATTTGCGGGGGACTTGCACAGTCGCGTTTCAGCGTGCTGCCCTCGTCAGTGTGTGTAACACTTCAACATTTGACATGTTAATAAAGTTTTTCATGAACATAGGCATGAACAAAGGACTCAACCCTCCTAGAGTCACGGTGGGCGCCATCTTGGAATGTATATACAAGACCATTAGGCACGTGCAAAGCACTTATTCTGCCCACCAATGGGCTATTGTCCATGGACAGGGGGGTATTTATATAAAAAAGTTTAAATTTTCAACAATAATAAAGCTGTGGATCAGCTAGTGTCCTCTGTTAATCCATCCCGTCATGATTACTCCACTATAACAAGATACACATGTATTGCACCGAGTCAATAAAAAGTTAATCAAATTCCATCATTCAAAGAATTAATGTATATGGCAGTTCAAATCCATACCTATAATAAATCAATTGATTCAAATTCAAGATTAAAAATTCATCAATCGAATGTTATAGAAAAAACAGAAACATCTTAACTTCAGTGGCAAATTCACATACATGATCATGGCAAACTAATAAGTGTTCTGATCAAAAATTACAGATCACAAATCACAATTTACAGCAGACATCTCGGAGATAGGCTTAAATTCATTGATGGTAAGTTCCGTATTGGTGCATCTGGCTTTCCATACGTTGCAGCCAATACGTTGGCATTCCTATTTGTTCTCAAATTACAGCTTTACTTTCCCAAATGGAACGCCATTTCCTCCCCACTATTAAGACCCCTTGGATACTTGGTAGAGAGATCTATAATATACCTCGACTCCAATCTACGGAGTCGTCTTAAGCGGTCGCCGCCCCAGGCATTTGGTGGGACAATGTCCAAACCAAAATATTGCAGTTTATTTCGGTCCCGACCGTGTACCTTAGCAAAGTGGCGGGCCACCGGATAGGCGGGATCCGCCTTGTCGATGGCCCTGAGATGTTCTAATATCCTCAATTTCTGTTCCTTGATTGTGCTACCAATGTAGCGAAGGCCACAGGGGCAGAGCAAGTAATAGACTGCATATTGGGTGCTGCAGGTGATAAACTTTTTAATGTATATTTTCTTCCCTGTCTCAGATATCATATACGATAGGACCCTTTTACTGCCCGCACAGGCCTTGCAGCGACCACAGGGATAAAACCCTTTCTGTTCTTTAAGGGTGTTGGTCTTCGATATAGGTCTCTCCAGGTGACTAGTGACAAGCATGTCTCCTAGTGACCTTGCTTTGCTGAAGGTTAATAGTGGATAAGCAGGTAGATCTTCCTTCAGCACATTATCCGTTTGCAGGATATGCCAGTTTTTTTTAAGCATAGCTCTGAGGTTGTTGGCCCCTGATGAGTAGGGAGTGATCAGCCTGAATTTCCCTTTGCTTGTGGCTTCAACCTTGTGGGTTTGGCAGTGAATTTTATATATATATATATATATATATATATATATATATATATATATATATATATATATATATATATATATATATATATATATATATATATATATATATATATATATATATATATATATATATATATATATATATATATATATATATATATATATATATATAGTCATATAGTCATATAGGTACTTTATTTTATCAATGACTTTACTTATAACAGCAGTGGGCTTTTATAAGAATGATTTCTTTCTTAATAAATGCCAACCGGTGCTGAAATGTTTTTATCATTATATATATATATATATATATATGAATTCCAACCGGAAGGTTAGTGCGACGCCTTTCGCACCAAACCCAGTGCGCAGACACAGTTGAATAAATCCAAGCCAGACTTACTTCGGATATTCTTCCTTTATTGCATATAAAGTGCAGAGGTGCAACAAACTGCCAAACAGACGCGTTTCGGGTGTGAACGCCCTTGCTCACTGTCAGCGGGTAAACGGTACAACATTCATTTAAATACATCAGTTAATTGCAACAACGCGCCAAAAGTTCCTCATGCAGTTCAGTGCACTCAAAAGAGGACTATAGCAAGGACCCATTCTCAATATACGTTATTAATGGTTCGGCCATTTTGGAATGGTACAAAGTTACGTACAAACATAACATGGCTTAGTTATTCAAAAATTTGAGGTATTAGTGTTAATCTGGAATCATTGGTCATTCTCCATGACAACGGCACATGTAATAAAAGAATAGTCTGATATAAAGTGCAAATATATATATATATATATATATATATATATATATATATATATATATATATATATATATATATATATACATATATTTAATGTATTTTACATTCATATGTATTTATATTAACATTATGGCAATTATATTTATTGCTGTTATATTGCACAATTATAGACTATTGGGATTACCTGTTAAATATGTTATCTATGCCCATTAACTTGCTGCACCGCGTGTGCTGGTTACTGTCACTTTAACACCTTCTGTGCTAGTGACGGAACCACTCCGTCACGAGCCACGGTCGCGCTGTGCTCATGACGGAGTGGTTCCGTCATGCTGTGGCCGCTCCGCCCACGTGGCACTGATTCCCCGCGTGTGCAGGCGAATTAGTGAATGGGTGGAGCCGTGACGGAACCACTCCGTCATAAGCACAGCGAGCCCGTGGCTCGTGACGGATTGGTTCCGTCACAAGCATAGCGGCCCCGCTAGAACCCCCCCAGCCCCCCCCCCCCCAGCGCGGTGGAATTACCGCTGCGGCCAAGGGGTTAAAATCTCACTTTGGCTCTGAAGGCGCGTCATGTGATCAAGGCCGAGTTTGTCCGAAACGCGTCATGGCAGCATTGGTGGCTCACTGGAAATAAACATCTAAAATTGCACCAAATCTGGGTTCGTCTTCCGTTTTTTCCAAACCAAGGAGAAGTGCAAGCGAAGTGTGGCGATATATAGACATATATATAAATCTACAGTTACACAAGTTGGGTTTTGTGCCTAATAAACCTTACTTGGAACATCCACTTACTGGGAGTGTGCGTGACTTCTCTCCATGATTTTAGAGGTTTGTTGTAGGTGTGTATATATATATATATATATAACATGTAAAATGTGTAGGAAATAATGTTGTGTATGGTTGTTTAGACAATTTTATGAATTGTTTCTATCTATAGTAATATTCGAAATTATTTACAACCATTGAAATTGAATTACCCGAAAAATGTAATCTTGTTGAGTATCATATTTCAGTTTTTTCACTGTTACTTTATTCACTCTTTTTTTGCACCTTTAAAGATGGCTGTCATAGATCTCTATGTGTAGTCCCTTCTTCGATTGCTAGCATTTCGTTGTAAATGTCTAGGTCACATGCACCAATAGGATGTATTTAAGTTTACTTTTAACTTCATTAAACTGACATTGAGAAAGGCGTTTTACGCCGAAACGCGTCTGTCAGCACCGGGAAGGGGGGACCGCCTAAATAAAAACTTGCCCAGTATTGACCCACGAGTGGGCCTTTTCTGCTGTTTAATTTCTGCAGCTGTGTAAGAAAATATTGCGGCTCACCACCGCGAGGCAGCACCCGGGACGAGTGGTGCGGTGGCGGTGACCTTCTTGCTTAAAAAAAATATATATGCCCAAAATGAATAAGTTTATTTTAATAAATAAAAAACACCCACATAAAATACAAAATTAATAAAAACATAAATAAAAAGATTTAATAGTTGTGAATCATCATTATTAATCAGATGAAACTATGTTTTGCACGGAGAATATCTTTGCACTATGATGCACTAGCACTTTAATGCACTAAGCACTAATAAGAAAATCCTATAGCACAGTAGCACTTTATAAAGGACAATAAGGCTCTCTTTGCACATCTAATGAGGTTAATGCTCAAATTTTAGACTTCTTTAGGGTGGTTTTATACATTTTAACATTGATGATATCATAAGTACTGTAGTGAATAATGATGGGATTAGATTATAGAGGCATTTAAGCAGTAAGAAATGAGATACTAAGTCTCCCCTAAAGTTTTGCACAAATTTACATTTGTGTATACAGTTACTAATTGGAACAATTTGAATCAAGTGTATAATAGTTAATTATTGCAAAGTATTTATTTATTTGTTTTATTTAAAACAAATGTAAATAATTGACTCTATATTTGAAAAAAGTGATTAGAAGTCTTAGGACACATGTCGGTTAAAAACTCAGAGAAATAATGTAACCACGCAAAAAATGGAGTCTGTCGGTTGCAACAAGCAACAAAGTAACAGAAGGAATGCTTGAACTAATCTCAGCCACTGTCCTTCACTCAGAGCAACATTCCACTTCATTATTCTTAGACCACTATTACTCTCTAGACACAGACCAGCCATATCTAATCAATCTTCTTCCTGCTCTGATAGGAATAGACCAGCCCAAACTGCCATGCTTAGTCTCTTCCAGGTGGCATCAAAAGTAACCACATATCAAGTTTGGCCTTCTTTGGCCTCATCACTGAGCTGTAGCCTGAGTCCAATGGCACAGTGAGCATGAGGTACATGGCAGGTCTCTGTCTAGAGAGGCACAGTGGGCTATTAAAGAAGGACTGGAATGCTGACCGTGCCATTGCCAGTGGATAAGATTAATTCAAGCGTCATTCCATCACTTTGTTTCTTAAGGATCAGAGGCTGCCATGCTTTGTCACTTATCTCTAAAATTAGCATTGAATTCTCAAAAGTGTAGCTCAATGGTAGTTGGGTGTCACTTGACATTCCAATGTTCAGTGATGTTGGTCAATGGCAGTAGCAAATACTGGCTTAAAGACTGATCATGTTACAAGGTCACTGTGACCAACAACTGGTAGCCTTAGGATGCTTTCATACAAGGTAAAGCCCTGGTCAAACCTGCATACAGGAATCAAAAATATGATTGTCAATGCCAGGCTATTTGGTTAATTGACGCAACATCAGTTTTTATTTTTTTTCTAAGTTGATCACTTATTATATTATGCAGGATACACCACTTTTATTATTCTAAAATGCACCCTGAAGTCCTCTCCAACTAGATCTCAGCCCTTTCTGTGTTTGTGTTAGTCAACACATTTGCTTTATATACTACATAGAAATGCAACCCTAAGGAGAGGATCCATTGCTCTTTCTAAATTCATGCTCAGTGAGCAGCAATATGCTCACATCTATATTAAAACCTTGTTGACCAAAATGAAACGGGCAGACTAGAGAGGATTTTCCAAGGGGTGCGTATCCTCATTAAAATATAATTTTTGTGTATTATTGTGGGTGGAGAGTTTACCCAGCTTTAGAGACATTGGCTTGGATGTGGAAAAGATGTTGGATTTGGATAGGGTTTATTGGAAGACTTTGAGATAATATGGTGAATATTTATCCTTCCTATCCTTGGTCAAAGTGTTATATAGTGACTACAGGGCATATACCTTTATACATTTAATATTTTACGAAAATAATTATTTGACAGGAAATCCATCTATCCTCCTTTTAATTTTTGCTTCAGTAATTTAGGGGTAAATGTGACATTCATGATACATGGGGAGGAGGCACTGGTGTAGATTTGTATGTAGCTGTATTCCCAGTGATACGTGCCTGATCATTTACAATCAGGTTGGTAACAAAAGCACTTCTGTATGCAGAGGTAGTACTCCTTGAAGAGATTTGATGTTAGTCATTAAAAAGACTCCAGGTTGCCAGTTTTTTGAATGTGCATTTCGAATCTCTCTGGTACTTCACCACAAAAGTCTGGATTTCTATTGAGCTTTGAGAGAATTAAGATTCTCCCTATTTTGCTCAAAGGAGGATACTAATTTCATAGGAAGTGATATAAAACCTGCCTTTTTCAATTTCCACTCAGGATACTGATAATCGAAGTGCAGTATTCTGTTGTCTAGAGTGGCCATCATAATTGTTCATTTTTGCTATATATTTTTATAAGAGAGTCAAAAGGCTTGGCTACCTGGATTGTTATAAATGGTTGTTGATTTGCAGTGTTTGGTGCTGAAAGGACATGTCCTAGTCATAAAAGTCTTTGCACAGCAAACTGTAATCTTACCACCTGTCCTCAAGCTCTCAAGAATTTGTAACTAGAAGTAGCCAATTGAATAAGCCTTCGGTGTTTATAATGTACACCTTTTTCTTCCTACCACTGTCAAACATTCTCAGAAAAAGAGATCTCCCCCTCTGTCTATATACTGAAGTTCTGCAGTAGAGAAAGTTCATTAGATATTCTCCACCTCTGAAGAAAAATTAAAGCCAGTATATTAACTCATGTATATTCAATCTTCAGGGAACTACTGTGCTGGCAAATATGGCATCGGTTCTGTACGATAAGAATGAGTGGAAAACCCCTGACACCTTTAACCCGGAACATTTCCTGGAAAATGGCGAATTTAAGAAGCGTGACGCTTTTCTGCCTTTCTTGATTGGTAAGATGGAAATTATTAGTTTATGTGGTGAGTGGTAAAACATTGTGTACTATTCTGTGTTTTTCATGCATCTGTGTGTCTCAGGGGGCATCTGGGATGGTGAGAGAGAATGAGGTTATACAATTTTGGTGTGTTGTCTGGAGTGCAAGCGGGGAACGATTTGGAGTGAGAGGGAGGATGAAGCCTGTAAAGGACATAATTGCTTTTTCTGAAACCTAAACAAAAATAAATCTCCTACCTTAGTAGTTCCAGACTATACTGTCTTCTAACTACAGCACATGCCTTCACAATATAATGGCAATACATTATTGTTGCCAAAACATCTATCACGAAGTGTCAAATAATTAATTACAGTGCGATACAAGCGAAGTGAACTGTGTATAAGCAGTCACCAGTAGGACCTAATGTTCCATGTGATAAAATCGTGTCCCAAAACCCCATTTGCAAAAATAACTTTTGCAAAACATAATCTACATTAACCAAATTTTTCTATTTTAATAAATTGCGACCTATTTAAACCTCTTTTTAACTCTTTTGCTGCGAAGCCTTTCCCTGCTAAAAGACTAAGCCCCTTTTTTGCTATTTGGGGTACTTCATGCCTACGCCTTCATAACTTTTCCACATAAGGTATTTACCCAAAATGTGTGTACTTTTTCCAGCAATAATGGGATGCTAAAGGTACCCAGGGGTTTTGTATATATTTTGATGGAGCTGAATAAGAAAGCATATTTTCTTTCTAAAAATGTAATAAACAAAAGGTTTGGTCTACTAGCATCACCATCTATCCAGCTTTCCAGAACAAGTACAGTTGCATGAAAAAACACTTTTATTTACTTCAGTTTTTGCATTTTTTTCTGAAAGGTAGTTAATTTTTCCGAATTCTTGTGATTTCAACCTACTTGGATTTTGTGGTGGAAACAGGTGCAAACCCTCATGGGTGAGCCTGGAAAGCTATACATTTCAAAAATGTAGGCACCATTCTGAATTTAGCAAGGGTTAATATATGTAGATGTCTCATGGATTTCTCAAAGATTGAAATATAAAATTAAGGAAAATTGATAAAGAAAAAACACCTATTTGGGACAACATTTTCATCTGTAACTTTTGTCACAATGGCTGATATACGTCGGACTGACCTTTCTGTTCGTAGTGTTATAAAAGGTCTGTAGATTCTTTAAAAACATGTGATACCCAGCGCCAACTGAGCTGTGCCTAAGAGTGATTTTATATTGTGTACCGACTACATAGCAATTTTATGATGAAATGTAAACAATGAAAAATGAGTATGAAGGACACATATGTATTTCTGCACCATACACAAAATATTGAGTTTAGAAACAGTGAATAATTGTGCAGGGCCTTTTGCAGAGCTCCTTCTTTCTTGTACACTGGCTTACATCTGGAAGGTAAAAATGTAGAGAAATCCAATTAATAATAACAAATGTTCTACTATTGTGCATTCCAACAACTCACGTGATAGAAACAGCACCCCACCTGTGTCGCAGGGCTTAGTGCCAATGACACAAAACACCCCAAAGCGCAACCTGAAAACATCATATTTCACCCAGGAAAGTCAATGTTTTTGTTTTATTACAATTTAGGTAGCTGCTGATTTTGGGCCCTGACTCATCCGCTACCGAGGGAAACCTACTAATCCCAGACATTTCTGAAAACTAAACACCTGGGGGAGTCCAGGGTGGAGTGACTTCTTGGATTATCACAAAGATTTCTTACAGAGAAAAAAATTAAGCTATACGTAGCAATTCTAATATTACCGAGAAAAAAAAACACTGAATTCCACTAGTTATATGTAGATTACATAAGTATACATACACAGCTTTCAGGCACTGCTTATGACATCACATATTATGAAACTAATTATAGCTGAAAACTACGATGATGCAAGTTATATTTGGGTTGTTTACATATAACTTGTGATTTTCAGTGGGTTTTATGGGTTTAAAACTTTTTTGATTATTAGAAGACCTGCATTTATCCCCCTGCAAAGTTTTTTGCTGTGAATTTCAAAGGTTTTTTAATGCAAGTTAAAATCCTACCATGTTACTTACGTATAACTCCACTTTAACCTTAGTTTTTTTCAGTGAATACATATATATACAAACATGTTAGTTAAAAAAAATAGTTTTTAGAACTAATTAACCCTGGGCATAGGACTATGCTATGCTCGCAGAGCGTGCGTAGTTTGTGCTACTATGCGCTACGTGAATTTTCGTAGCACAGTGCAAAAACGCGTAGCATAGCGGGCATTTTTTCTCTTGCTCGCGGTCCTCAACGTCAAGTTAGTGACCGCCAGCGAGCAATATCAATATCCCGGTGAGACTTTTCCCTCGTTCGCGATCAGCAACATCAAGTTGCCGATCTCAAGCGTGGAAAATAAACCTCCCAGCGAGATTCTCAATGCGGGTAGGTCAGGTTTCTCATTGCGAGTGGTCGCGTATACTCTGGACCGCTCGTGATGAGAAACTACCAGTCTGAGTTGAGAAAGCTGCGGCTCGGGTACAAATCAACTCGAGCGGCAGAAAACTATCACTTGCACTGTGTAAGATGCCGTTTGCAATGATTGCACAGTGCGGAAAGCATCCGGCACTGTGCAATCAGTGCGAACAGCATTTTCCCTACCACACTACACCGTTCGCTTAGCTTGCGTAGTGTGAAGTGCACTTCGCGTAGCTACGCATAGCTATGCTTAGCGCTACTACGCAAACTACGCCCAGAGTTAGAACTAATTACAATTAGCCAACATTTTGCTTTTTGTCAAAGAATGCTCTATTAAACTTATATAAGATGTTAAGAGATAACAAAGTTATTGTAAAATATTTTTTTTTGTAAATTGGGTTATCACCTGCTACATCCTAGGCCTGGACTATTTGACACTTCCATGGTAGTGTCCTTCATGAATAATTAGTTGGTGAAATAACACACGTTTCTTGATTACCTGATTGTGTCTCCTCTCCTACTTCATGCAAACCCTCTTCTCCTGAACTGTCCAAAAAGCTAATACATTGGGAGGAGGGTCAAGGCTGGATGGGATTACTGAAATCATGTGATTGTCACTTGGGTCGCTGACATATACCTTTGTGTTATTTTTTCCATTATGACTCTTCAGCTCACAAAGATTTAATGAACATATGCATTTCATAACAGTAATAGGGAATGGGACTGTGAATAATTATATATGA
Source organism: Lissotriton vulgaris (assembly GCF_964263255.1). NCBI lineage: Eukaryota > Metazoa > Chordata > Amphibia > Caudata > Salamandridae > Lissotriton > Lissotriton vulgaris. The sequence goes on along the minus strand of NC_141685.1, from coordinate 435,372,816 downwards.
AAATTAACACTATATGGTAAGCAATGCATGTGGTGATCATAGAAGCAGAATTATTGTCGAATATATAAACACAGTTGAATAAAGCTGCCATCTCCCTAGCCACTACTTTTATCTTTCGCTGAGTTGTATTTTGTCTGCTTATTTTTAGGAAACCGTGTCTGTCTTGGAGAACAGTTGGCAAAAATGGAGCTCTTCCTCTACTTCACCACTCTTCTCCAAAGGTTCAGCTTTAAGGCACCCAAGGATGTTCAATTAATTGTTTCTAAATTCACACTTGGACTCACACTATCTCCACTTCCTTACAAGATTTGTGCTATTCCTCGCTACTAAAGGCATTGAAATTAATCTATTCAATCATTTATTTTTAATTTTTTATGATATTGCACCTTGTATCTCAGTGAAGATTTCCGGAGTTCAACTGGATTGTTGTCTTGATAGCAGAGGTATACTCATCAATGTAAAGAGGTTAAAAAGTTTGTGAATTGTCCTATCAGAATATTTATAACCAGAACAATGCAAATAGAAAACAATACATGTTAACTGATTAGCCCATTACATTTTAGCATAATAAAATCCAAATAATACGTATTTAGACCAAATGATGTATATGCTTTTGTAAAAGCTGAGAAAATTGAAAAAAATATATTTTAGAAATATTCTACGTAGTAAATTTTTGATACAAATATCTCTCAATTTTGAAAACATTGCTTCACCCTGCTGATCATAAAATCAATCAAATTACCTTTGAAGTGTTTCTGATAATCTTAATCCTTGCTCGCTTAACTGCGCAATTGTCTGGTACCTCCTCTAACTGGTAAAGAACAGGCATTGTTCTTAAAACAGGGCTATCACTTTAAAAAATGTCAGTAGGTGACTTATAGTGCTGTATTGGTGTATGTGTTTATAAATATTAGCGAGCTAAAAATATAGGGCTTCATTATAATGGCGGTCGGACTTTGGTCCGACCGGCATCGTTTTGGAAATGGGACTGCCCGACTGCCTGTGGGCGGTTCCGCCATATGACATAGGATGCGACCGCCTTCAAGACCGTCGCAATCTGTATGTTTTGTATTGGGCGTGTGCTGTGGGCTGCTGCACACGCTGCAGTACAGAGGATACACTCTGTACATACCCCTGCTCTATGTGGCAGGCACCATGCGGTGCCTACCACATAGTGCAGGGATAAGTAGGGGGCACCATAGGTGCCCCAGAGGGCCCATGTCAGATGGCCAGAGGAGAAGTGGGGCCCGCTACGGGTCCCCAGTGTGCCTTTCTGACTGATTTTTCATGGTAGGTTAACCGCCATGAATTGGCAGGCGGTAAGGGTCATTGTAATCCCTACGGCGGTGCCTGAGCAGGCACCGCCACGGTTGTAAGGATACAAGTTCCTCCGATGGACCGATTGACTCATTGAGTCTGTCGGATCCATGGCGGTCGGTCTTTCTGACCCCCACCGACAGGGTGATGGTTCTGGTCCCACCCGCATCATAATGAGGCCCATGATTTGCACACTAGAAAGGGAATACTGTTGTGAACCAGTACAGTTCACTACCAATACAGACATGCTGCCTCTATTGCCCGTCAGTGTGCTTTACAGATATATGAAATCTGGGCTTCAAAGTAAATATTGTAAACAATGTAATTTAATTAGGTAAGTTATTTTTGTCTATTTTGAAGACATGATACAATATTTCTTACAGCAGTTTCTACTAGTCTTCATTTTTTAAATATCATTACACACATCTTCTTCAGGTATCCATTATAAAACATATTTATATTCATAGTTTTTGAGCAATTGTAATGCTTCCATCTCATATTACCTCTTATCCAGTTTTTAAGTGACACTAAACTGCCTTACCTTACGCTGCATTTTTCTTGATGGACTGGTAGTTCTTGTTTAAAAGTTAGACAATGTTCTCCCACGCTCTCCCACTCAATGCCCTATAATGGCCATCATTTAGTGGTTGCCAGGGGTTGCAGCTGCGACCTCTGGCTTGCCCCTTGTGACATATGGCACTGCCTTTGTAACCCCTGACCTCAGAGGTGGAAAAGCTAATGCTAAGAGCATAAAGTAAACATTGTCCTGTTTACTTTCTTCTGCTCCCACTATGACCTGGGACATTAAACTTTTGGTTTTGTAAAACACAGTGCAATGCACATTCTCTTGAATAAATTAAAAAAATAATGCACATTTCGCTCTTATTTTCTTGGGGTAAATACATGGAAAATTATGTGTTTGAATTAAAACCTCACCTCTGTGGTTAAATGAGAGATATACCTCACATGATTGTGGATTTCCGGCAGAAGGGGGTGAAACTTTTCAGGGTGAGGCACAAGCACACCCCAACCTGTGCTCAACCCTCTGCTGACTTGACCAGAGCAGTCAGATATGACTTAGAGGCAATATGTACAGTATTAATGCAGCACTTCAAACTGTAATAAAGTGAAATTACACAACAAGAAAAACCCTAAACTAATTTAGAAAGATAGAGAAAAATGTAATTGATACAATAGCTACAACAATTTAATCAGTAGAACCAGAGTTTAGGATTTTGAAAAGATTTTGTGACAATAGACCAAAAATCCCAAAGCGCCACTCACGACTATTTGGGCATGCGACATCAGGAGAAAAGCACAAGTTCAGGTGGACCACAATGGGGCAAGAGTTGGATAGAGGGACCAGGTTAGTCCCACTGAAAAGTTACCTTCTCAGTCCAGCCCAAATAGTCCAGTTCGTGGTGGAGGAGCAGAGGAGTGTCGCTCAGGGTTGCCAATGCAAAACAAAGAGCAGGCTGGGTGGTGCAGATGGTTGTTGCTATAGTGGAAATGTAAATGTAAAATGTAATGTAGTGGTACTTGTATAGCGCACAAATCACCATGAGGCATCTCGGCGCTTGTACGAATACCGCTGAGGAACCCTTCCTGGCCTTTCCCTGTGAAGTGCCCACTCCTGGGCACCCCCAAGGTGAAGCCAGGCATCCTAGCATTGTTGGGGCCGTTGTGGAGATTAAGCAAGCTATTGCCCAGAGTTGCAGAGTGGGACCCATGATTAGAATAGGCACCGAGGCGAGAATTATCAGGTCTGGGGAAATTGAGCCCAAGAGCCGCAGAGTCGGGAATTGAACCCTGGTCCCGGGCCAGACCTCTGCATCAGGGTCTGCCGCTCTAACCATTGAGCCACACTTCTCCACAGATTCTGTTGTCATTGCGAGCAGTCGGGCTGGAGGTTCACGGTGGCGTTCACTGCCAGCGATTGATGCTGCAGCGCGAAGAGTCTACCAACAGAATTTCCTGGGTTGTGCAAGTAACAAGGATTCAACACTGATAGGCCCGTTTGCAGTCACAAAGAGCCCTAAAACTTCAGTTAATGGTCCAGGACCTGAGAGGCATCACTTCGGGATCAGGCAGGTGCTCTGGCTGGAACTGGCTGATGTTGCAGATAAATGGGAGCTTGTTATGTCTCTGTGGCATGGCAATAGTCCATCAAGTCAGCAGTTCAGCAGAGTGGGAGTCCTTTCAGCAACACAGTATTCCTTCCTGGCACAGTTTCCACCGATGTGTACTGAAGAGTTGGGGTCTGAGGTCCAACATTTATACCTGGTGCTTCTAGAAGTTTCCACCCCGCAGGACTCGGGCATTCCCTTCCTTCCTGTCGTGGCCCCAGCTTGTCTCCATCTAGGATTTAGTGAGTGTGGGGCACTGTGAGATTGTTTGCTGTAGAGGTAATCCTGGGAACCTTTAACCTATTGGTTATGGAAGGTCAGGAGTCGTACCACCCACAAACTAGTGCCAAGCATAAGTGTTGCACCCCAAGAGACATTCTTCAGAACACAACTGGACCAGTGGAAAAACAGAAGAAGGACTGCACCTGCTTTTTGAAACCTGTGAGGAGACCTAAAGAGCTGGTCCCTTTCCAACTTGTACCCAAGACAAAGAGGTGTACTTCAAGATTAAGTTGGCTAACCTCCTGGGTTAGATGTGTTAGGAGGATCGCAAGATGCTGTAAAAGGGCTTTTCAATGAAGAGCCCAGCTAGCCAGTTCCAACCTAACAGGCCCTAGACCTTGATGGTGGCCTCTGCTGTAGTGAGTCTTGTCCAACAACAGTTCCTGAGGTCATAGAAATCCTGGCTGTGCCTAACATCCCTGGGACTTGGAAATGTTTTGGACTTGAAGACCTGCAAAGCACTGGGACAAACTTGCCAAACTGATCCACACAAAGTGCTGTGCTGCCAGACTGAAGAAGCAGGTTTCTCCTGCTTAGAGCCCCTCCACAGAAGTAAATTCAATTCAACTGTGGCTCGCTGAGAAGGTACTGGGCTTCCTGGAGCCCACTTTGAATATAATCTACAGACTTGCTCCGCTGGACAATTTTACTCTCCGAAAACTAAACGAAGTGCCTAAAGTATCATTATTTCAAATAGCCATTACCTAATTGCGATTCTCTGCTAATCGCAATTAGGAAATTGCTATTTGAATGTATGAACCTCCATGATGAGTTTCATTTAGCATTTCCTAATGGGTGGCAATTGACCTACCACATAAATATTAATGACGGAGGTCAATTTGCGACCCATTAGTAATCTCTAAAATCACAGGGATGGTAGTCTGCTGGGGTTTTAAATAAAGCAATCATTTGTTTTTAAAATGCAGCCCGTTTTCCTTAAAGAAAAACGGGCTGCACTTAAAAAAGAAAAACTAAAAGTTTTCTTTTAATTTTTCAAGATCCATGTGACCACTGCCTGCTCTTAAAAATGTTATGTTATGTTAAGTGTATTTTTTGAGCGCACAGCTGCCCCAGCAAAGGGGCGTCCCGGCGCTATATCTGGAAAGAACATAACTAACAAGCAGAAATCAAAAGGAAGCTAATAGGGCAGGGGGAAAAGATAAGTTTTGACAGCTTTCCTAAAGGCGAGAAGATTTTCTAAAGAACGAATGTGGACAGGAAGTGCATTCCACAGTTTTGCGGCCATCACTATAAACGATCGACCGCCCAATCTGCATTTATGGAATCGGGGAACAAGTGCCAGATTTAGGCTGGCAGAGCGCAGGCTACGCGAAGGAATATAAGGAGTCATAAGATGGTGGAGGATGGCGGGAGTGTCAGATTTTAGAATTTTGAAAGCAAAACATAAGACCTTAAATTCGATGCGTCTGATGACTGGCAACCAGTGTAATTTAACAATTGTGCTGCGGGCTGAGCAGACACGCGGGAGGCCTACCAGGGCTCTAGCTGCCGCATTCTGGACCCGTTGGAATCGCAGGACTTCCGCCTGGTTAGCGCCCAGAAGTAATGCGCTGGCATAGTCGAGTCTAGATAGTACACTCGCTTGAACCACCATCTGGCGAGTGGGGGCATCGAAGAATTTGAGGATAGGCCTCAAACCACGTAAAATGCCAAAGCACATAGATGCCACCTTCTTAGTGTGGCACGAGAAGGTGAGTTTGGAATCCAGCCAAACGCCAAGGTTCTTAAGTTCCGACACAGGTTTTGGTAGGGGTCCCAGCTCCTTAGGCCACCAATTTACATTCCACAGATCAGGGTGCTTTCCCAGTACCATCACCTCGGTTTTGAGGGCGTTGAGCTGTAAACAGTTGGCCGTTAGCCAACTGGCAACCGCCCTCAAACCATCCGCGAAGTTAGATGCCAGTTGGTCGGAATCTCCGTTAAGGGCCACCACCAACTGGGTATCATCGGCGTAAGATACCATTGTGAGACCCCAACTCTTCGCAACCTCCGCTAATGGTTGAACGTAAAGGTTGAAGAGAGTGGGGCTCAACGCCGACCCCTGCGGGACTCCTTGGGTGATGGCACGAGATTTAGATCTAAATGGCGGTACAACCACCTGAAAGGATCGTTCCGAAAGAAACGACTGAAACCAGTCTAACGCCCTGCCTGAAACGCCTGCCTCACCAAGCCTCTGGACAAGAATGGTGTGGGATACAGTGTCAAAGGCGGCACTAAGGTCCAAGAGGACCAGTGCCGCCGTTTGACCTGCATCTAGTACAGAGCGGAGGTGTTCAACCATAAATAAGAGTGCCGTCTCTGTACTGTGTCCAGGTCTAAAGCCATTCTGTGTGGGATCCAGTAGTTGTGCTGAAGTCAGATGTTTCGTTAAGATGTTATTCACATGGGCCTCTGTGACCTTTGCCACCCATGGAAGGAGAGAAATTGGTCGATAGCTCTCCGGCTTCAAGGGATCCAATCCCGGCTTTTTTATGATAGGCATGACGCAGGCAGCCTTCCAGGCAGGCGGAACTGAACCGGTGGTTAGGGATTGCTCCATTAGATGGCGAATAGGAGGAAGGCAGAGGGACGCTGAGTCCACAAACTGGGCTGGTCTCAGAGGGTCATCTGGTGAGCCAGATTTGACCTTCGCCACCAGGAGATTGAACTCCGGTTCCGATGGTATGGGAAGAGTGGCCAAGCCATGAGAAGTACGAGGTGCTAGGGTCGTACTATCCAGGTCAACTTTGGGAAAAGAGCGATAGATGGCGTTTACTTTTTCCACAAAGAAACTGGCTAACCCCTCACAGTGTGCAAGGGAGCAGATCTCCGTAATTGGGAGTCTGTTCACTGTGAGCTCCTTCAAGACTTTAAAAACCAGTTTGGAAGGGTTAGAGCTTACCTGAAATTCCCGCGCATAGTAATCAGCTCGGGCCCGACAGACAGCTCTATGGTAAACATTAACCTTAGCCAGGTAGGATACTTTTAGGTCTTTCTCATAGCTCTTCCTCCAAGCTCTTTCGGCTTGTCGACAGGTAGCTTTTAATCGCCTGAGGTCCTCCGAGTACCAAGGATTTGACTTGGAGGAACGGTTCCTACTCCAAGTGGCTGGTATCAGTACATCGAGCGCTCGAACAATCCAAGCACAGAAGGTGTTATATCCAGATTTAACGTCATCCGAGTGAGCCAGGGGTGTGGTGGTCAGAATACGATGGAAATCCTCCAATTTGAGCTTTTTCCAGGGACGCCTGAAGGATGTTTTATCGGGCTTCCCAGTAGGGCAAACTGCCGTTGTAATAAAAAGCATAATGAGGTGATGATCACTCCATCCCATGGGTTTTGGGGGTGAGATCTCAGCCAGTTGGAGATTTGTGAAGACCGGATCTAGAATATGACCACCCTCATGAGTCGGATGACGGACCAATTGGGTCAACTGTACATTTTTATGAACATTCACAAAGGGGAACTTCCCGTTTGCAAATGAGTTACCACCTTATTGAAGCAGGTGGTAAAATGCAAATGTTTGCAACAGAATTTCTGTCTCAAAACATTCTTACATAGCGCTGCGATTCGGAATTAGGAAGGGACGACCTAAACACACCCCTTCCTAATACCGAATCAGTATGTATTTGCAATTCCAAATTGCGATTCAGTAACATGTTACCGAATCACAAATTGGAAATCTTACATACCAAAATGCATTTAACCTCTCGCCAACGGCCTGATTCAGCTGGGAACAGTAAAATGTGTGATATATGTGGCCTTAAGTACAAATGGAGAAATCTTTACCTGGCAAAGGTGCAAAAGTAGCCATCTGGTGTGAGTAATTTCATATGTGTGAAGTTCAAATTCTCTTGTTCTGAGCTTTTCCTGATGTAATGATGTAATGCATGTTACTTAGTCCTACCTTCATTCCTCTTAAACAGTGGCTCCTGGTGACATTGGAAAGTGGTGAGGCGTAGAAGTTCGCGATGAGTGCCCGTTGGTGAGTGAGTGTAAAAAAGATTGGGCAAATGGAGCATTTTTAAGCACATTTGAGAAAACAAGAGGGTTAATAAAGCAATTGCAAAAGTGTAGCTATGACATAAAAAAAGATTTCTTATGATAATAACTGCCTATTCAGTACAACCACAGAATTTCAAAACAGACATTGAGTAACAATGCTGAGTACCTCCCAATTTTTTTTTATTCATTGATATAACTTGACAAATTAAATCTACTGAGGAAATATAAGCTACTGTGATTTGTTGGACTGGACATATGAGACAGTAAAGAATAAACATTAAAAGGCAGTAGGGCACTGTAGTGTTGGTGGTATGTAGAATTCAGTGTTGTTTCACATGTAGAGCCTTTAGTTTAGAATAATTTGTTACATTCCATGTTTCAAATATAAATGTTAGGCCATAGAATGGTATACTCATTCCTGTCCTGTACCTGGAGCTGTTACATTATTGCTGATGGGGTGGTAAATAAGGGGTTACTTCAGGATAACTACTGTCTTCATCCTTTAACGAAGTTACTACAGTATTTTGGCTACGATTTGGGATTATCAACTCCTGAACCCACGTATCTGAAGGAGTCCTTTTACCGGTTTACTTTCAAGGAACTTTATGGAATGCTGCCCTCTGGAAATGTGTTCTACCTCTATGTGGAAGGGGCGTTTTCAAGATTTTTTTTAAGTGACCAGAAATGTTTTCGATATATTCCTATGTGACCTGAGGAATGCAACGCCTGGGAAAAGTCTGCTGTGAGTCATTAGAAGTGACCTCATCAGGCAGTTAAGTTGTTTTTCTTGAGATCCCCCTCCTTGTGTACCCTTCAAATTCCAGAGCACGCATCTTACTTTTGAAATCCCCATTCTCTACATGCAGAAAACCAAGCAAATTAACTTGCCTCACGGAAAATGTTTCAGATTCTTCTAGAGATGACTCAGAAGATTCCAAAGGGTTACATTCTAGCAAGGGAATTTTAAAAAAAGCATTGTACTCAATATCAATGGGTATGCTAAAAGTAAATCATTGTGTATTATTAACTTTGGAGGTATTCCTTTGCAGGTTGCAGCCGAATCAGGATCACTATTTAAGATAATGGCCCGCTCAGTATGGGAATTTTTTTTAATGCAATTGGTCCACACCTTGAGCCGACTGACGTGAATCCTGAAAGTTTTACTGATGAAAAATAGACTTGTTGAGGTCTCTACTTGTTTTTGAATTCAAGGGGATGGAAGCTATGTGCAAGCTCTATGTAACAGCTAATGGTCCTTCAGTTTTAGGTTGGAAGAACCGAAAAAGCTTTGCACATTATTCTTGACCCCAATAGTTTGACCAGGTTTTAGTTGCAGGGGAGAGAGAGAACACCAAAGAGTGGGTTTTGAACGTGTTTCAAAGTGTTCTCAGTGGTAAAGTTGTTAAACTCAAGGTGTTCACTCACCTCATTAGGGTTAAGCCTTCTGCTATTCCGAAAATACATAAAGTACGCAATGTTCCTATAATTGTGAGAGATGAGGTTAAATTGGAGCTTAAAATGATACAGGATGATGGCAGTACTGAACCTATAGAAGCTTGTAATATATAGTACCATTGATGCAAGTAGGGAGACTTAGGTCTTAATGCTTGTACCCTGTAGAAAGTATAATAAGCAGCTCTCAATATCATGTTTTAGTATGATGCATTGTACTGTATTCTCTTCTTTATGGGATGGTCATACAACTTAATGATTGATATATTGCTGTATTTTAATAACCCAGGGCATTTTAAGTAATGACAGATCAAATTTATATTTTGCAGATATCAATATATGAGGATGGTGACTAAAGCTATCACTTTGTTTTTAGACAGTGGACTCTGTATAGGTATTGTACAGACAGGAGGCTTAAAGTCACTATAATTTAATGGATGATTTTTATCATCCTCTCGGTTTTTCAGTTTTCTGTTTTAATGCTCCGGGCTACTTACTTTGCTGCTGAGTTCACCGGTCTGCTTTGATTATGTAATATATATTTTCCATACCATGAAAAAAATCAATACAAACAATGAAAAAAGGGAAGAGACGAGCAGAAAGAGGCAAACCAGAGGGCAGATAAACGAGCAGAAAAGCAAAACAGAAGGCCGTAAAACAAGCAGAAAAGGCAAAACAGAGCAAGAAACGGAGCAGAAGAGGCAAAAACAGAGGGTGGCAGGTAGATAGGCAGCAGAGGATAGCGGACTATGGGCAGCTGGACCCAAGAACTGTTGCAGGAGGAGTTGGCACAAGGACCTGTCTTTAGTGTTAAAATAGAGTTTGAAAGCTGGAGGATGAGGCTGCAAATACAAGACAACTCCACTTCCAAATACTTCCGCTTCACCGTATGATGGATTCTGGAACGGGTGCTATTCCAGTAGCCTCCTTGAGAAAGGAGACTGCCTGCAGCGATTTGGCTGACCCTTTGACATTGGTAGATGCACATGACAACGATTGGCTGTGGGCGTTTGCATGACTACCTTGCTTTGGAAGCAGACACTGAAGTTGCCATGCAGCTAACTGTACATCATTAGACCTGGTTATGTGTGGGGCCTGTGTATATCCGAAGAGTGGAGCCATTTTCTCCTGCTTAAGACTAATCCCAAAGACACTACTGAATCTCTGTTGAACTGCCATTATTCACACACATCTGTTGATCCCTATGACCATTCACTTTTGAGGGAGTTGGGCTGTCTGAGAGGTTGACATCTACCTATGCGGAGGAGACAGGCAGTGATTCTGCTTGGCAAACATACCCCTCCCCCTCCCCCCCTCTGCAACATTTGATATTTTATCCTTTCCATTAATTCCTTGTTCTATGTTGCATGAGGATGTGTGAAACTATGTTGTTTGTTTTCCAGAAAGTATGCAAATTTCTTGAAACATTTGTGAAGCTACACTTTTCGAGTGAAATGTGATTTGATAGTAGTTTTATGTGACTTTTTTCACTCAAGGGCATATTTTGCATAAAAAGGTACTTGAGATACTGGCAGGACTCTACTTCAAGCAGAAAACATTTCTTGACAAGCCTTTCTCTGTCTGAACCAGTCTCTCTCATAGGAAACAATGAAGCAAAATTGAATATTGAGTATTTTTGTTAATGAGGCATAACATGGAGTATGGGCAATTTGCAAATTTCGCCCCTGTAAATTACATTTAAGCTGAAATTAGTGCTTCAGTTCGACACCCAGTCGGCTATCCAACTAGCCAGATTAAGTCACACTTTGTGGTCTGTTGGGGCCCCTGGCTTCTCTTCAAAGAAATGCACATATGTACTGTGCAGTAGATAACCTTTTTGTGCATTTATCTTTGATATTTTGGGGAATTGCTTTGGCGTCTGCTTTGTTTGGTATTCATTTATATATTTGAGTCTCTTTTTATATCTCCAGCTCTAAACTGTACCAAACCACAGAAAGTGACCCAATTGTGGTGGTGGGTTTGTGATCATTTTGATTCAGTTGGTTTTGGTCCACACCTTGAGCCGACTGATGTGAATCCTGAAAGTGTTACTATAATTGTGAGAGATGAGGTTAAATTGGAGATTAAAACGATGCAGGATGATGGCAGTACTGAACCTATAGAAGCTTCAGAGTGGATTTCTCCATTGGTGATTGCTAGACGATCCAATGGCAAAATGTGCCCATGTGAGGATTTTCAGAAGTTTAAATGAAAACATAGTAGTGGATCAGTTTCCCCTACCAAGAATTTATTAAATGCTTTCGCTAACCAGGGTGCTAAGTAGTTTTCCACTATCGTTCTTTCCTTGGTATATCACCAGATCGTTTTACATTCATTGTGTAGAAATGTTACTTCTTTCTGGTTGTTTCCAGTGTTGCCGCATGTTTTTTGGTTTGGCCTCTGCAGCCGCAGAAATTCAAAGAATAATGTCACAACTTTTTGGTGATATGCCTAGAATTGTCTTTTTTCAGAATGACATCCTCATCATGGGTTGTGACAGACATGAACGTGATGAGAGATTAAGGATGGTTTTAAATGTGCTGAGTCAAAAATGATTACCTGCAGAAGTATTCGAGTACAAGTTTGCTGGACGGAAAGTTGTTTACTTAGGACATGAAGTTAGTAGCAAAGAAATAAAACCTAAAGATAAATTAGTCAATGCAATTGTTAACGCACCATCTCCCAAATCTAATGATGATCTTAGGTCATTTTTGGGTTTGGCAGAGTTTTATTCCAAATTTGTGTAAAAAGTCTCAGAAAAAACTCATGACATGAGAGCTTTGCTTAAAAACAAAGCAAATTGTGTATGGTCTTGTGAATGTCAACAAGCATTAAAAAAAATTAACGAGGCAATCAATAAAGCACCTAATTTTCAGGGTTTTGATCATATTGCAAGCACCATTGTAACCACAGATGCTAGCAGAAAAGGTGTGTCCAGACTCAAATTGACGAAAACAAGAAAGAAGTTGTCATTGCTTTCACTTCCAGATCACTCCCCCCAGAGAGGAAAAGTACTCTGTAATTGAAAGTGACATTTTGGCATGTGTGTGGGTGTTTGAGCTTTTTAAACACATGTTATGGGGTAGGCAATTTATTTTAAGGTGTGTCCATAAACCTCTTGCAAAATTATTAACCAATGAAGGTTTGTTTAGGGCAACTGCCAGGATTGCTAGACTTTCTATGCAATTGCAATATTTCAGGTATGTTGTTCAATATGTTCCAGGAGTAAAAAGTTTTACCAAAGATTGTTTAAGCCGAATGTTGATAAAAATTCATGGAATGAGTATTCTGTAGCTAGTGTTTCTCAAGTGACTATGTTACCAGGTAACATAGACCAGGATGAATGGTTGAATGCAGAATACAAAGATGCTATTTTAGTAGAGGTGAAATCTAAGGTGATTAATGGATGCTGTAATATAGAGAAAATAAATTTGGCTGATGAGTTCAGAGGTTTTTGGGAAGTCAGAGATGAATTGTGGATGAACATTTTCTATTGAGGTATAAAGGAATTGTTCCTCCGAGGACATTGAGAGAGCAAATTATACACCTTTGCCATGAAGGACATTCAGGTATTTCCCACACCAAACAAAGACTCAAATATCAGTATTGATGGCCTGGGGTTGACATTTCTGCTGAAAGGTTTGTGAGAACGTGTGTAAGTTGCGAAGTTGCTGACAAATCCTTTAAAACCTTTAATTCTCTGTTAGGTGCGTTACTTTGCCCAGATTTGCCATGGGAGTATGTAGCTTTAAATTTCATGGGACCTATTTGGCATGACGGTGCTATCAAGTACATTATTGCATTATGTGATATGTTTTGTAGATGGTTTTAATTGAGTGTTGTAGAGAAAGTTAACACCAAAGTAGGTACCAAATTTTCAGACAGCATGTTTTTAAGAGAAGGATTTCCTGCATCCATTCTTACTGACAATGGTGTGCAATTTAAATCTATTGAACAGAGTCAGTATCTTAAATCTTCAGGAATCAAACAGAAATACACTGCTCTTCCTCACCCCAGTGGAAATGGTGTTATGAAAAGAATCAATAGAATCATTACGGGCATTTTGCAACTTTCCAACAAAGCCAATATTTGGGTATATATAGTTACATGTTATAGTTACATGTGGAGTGGAGTCCATTCTCTATAATGAGAGGCAGAGTGCCCTTTTCAAAGGTCAATCCAAGATGGACGAAAAGAAGTAAAATGGTACAGTGAGATTTGGCAAGTGTGTAAAACAACATTAAAAAGTCACAAATGAAGAATAAATGCTACTTTGATTTTAAACATGGTTCCAAGTTAGTCAATCTTCATGTTGGTCAATAGGTACGAGTGAAACGTTCAAGGAATATTGCTGAAGGTGAGAGTATGTTCAGTGAACCAGGAAGAATTGCTCAAGTAAACAATAAAACAGTTGAGTTAGATAATGGTGAAGTTTGGTACGAGTCCTCGTGCATTAACTGGTAAAAGTGAGATGGAAGTTTGGGTGTGGATGTTACACCTCATGAGGATTACTGGTGGGTAAATATAAGCGATCAGAATTCAGAAACATCACATGAAAGTGATTCGGTTGTACCGGAAGGTATTGATTTCAATTAAAGCAATGAGCGGGGGGTGATAGAGAGAGCCCTGTATTCTAGAGCTGGGAGATTTCCATTGACTGGCCCAACCGCACATGTGATTCAGGTGTGGCACGCAGCTACTAAAGCTCTGGGGTGGGCAGGCAAATTAACACTGGCCACTCCCCAGCTAAATTCTGGGCAGTCTGTGGAAGTCGAAGGGGTTCGATATGTGAGATCTTATCGGCATCGCCCACATAAAGGATGTGTGGAGGAAAGACACAGTGCACACCTTCGAGTCCCTTAAACAACAATATAGTTTGCATGATAACGAATACTATCGCTATCGACAAGTGAGGCATGCCCTTGTCACTCACATTCCTAAAGGCACAGTGCTCCCGGAGGCATCGCCCCTGGAGGACCGAGTACCAGATGGGTTTATTCCCCCAAAAACTATTTCCCTGATATACAGACAATTGATAAACAATATGGAGAACCCACTGGTGTGGATTAGAGCTCAATGGTGTGCAGATGGTTTAGAACTAGATGATGAGGATTGGACGGAGGCGGCCTCCTCTTCTAAAGTAGTTGCCATCCAGATGCGACTTCGCCTGGTGCAACTGAAGATACTCCATAGGTCCTATATAACTGGACCCCGTTTGGTGCGAATGGGACGGGCTGATAGCAGAGACTGCAGGAGAAAGTGTGGAGAAATCGGCACTCTAATGCATACTCTCTGGCATTGTGTTGAGATAAAGTTGGACTGGACGAAGATCCATGATGAGCTGGGGGGAGCTATGGGTGTGGATATACGACCGGAGGCCCGGAGGTGTTTGTTGAACGTATGGGAGCCTACAGATTTAAATGCGTACCAGAAACAGTTGGTGACGTTGGCATAAATGGTGGCTAAACGAAATATAGCTCAACTCTGGGGAGCTAGTCAGCCGCCCAAGTCACCAAATGGGCAGAAGACCTTGACTGGTGCATGATTAGAGAAAAAGCGGTCTATGCAGCCAGGGGATGTCCTAAGAAGTGGGGAAAAATTGGGACCGCTTGGAATAAGTATAGAGGGGAGACTTGTGAACCACCTATGCCAGTACTAGTCCCAGAGGCACAAGACTCTCTATGATCCCTGCACTAAAGGTTGCCATATTTAATTTGGTACTTTGCCTCATACCTCATGTGTTGAAAATGTGATGTGCTCACCTGAGATTTAATTTCTCCCTTTTTGTAATGTCTTCCTTTGTTTTCAATAAAAAGAGTTATAAAAAAAAAGCAATGAGAGGGTAGTTAATGAAGATGTTGTGTAATCAAACACATTTGGTATGGTTGACTGTGCTGAACAAATTCAAGATGAGCAGATTCAGGATTCTTCTCATTGTACTTAAGAATTCAATGTTCATTCACAAGTAGAACCTTTACTTTAGAATAATCTGTTACTTTCCATGTTCCATATATAAATGTTAGGTCATATATTGCCATACTCATTCTTGTCCTTTACCTGAAGCTGTTACGTTATTGCTGGGGGTTAGTAATAAAGAGGTTACTTCTGTATTACTACTGTCTTCATCCTTTAACAAAGTTACTACTGTCACCTTACAAGGCACTGTTCTTCTCTTTTAGGGGGATGAATAAATATATTCACATCATCCCCATTCTGACTGAACTCCATTAGCTCTCCTTGCTGCTCTGCCACATTATCAAAACCAGCTGCATCATATGCAAGCATTGGAAATGATGCAGCTGTTGTTTATGAATTAGTGGTGGCCGGGCAAAGCCATAATGACCTGCAGCACCTCTCTTATCTTGGAGACAAGCTTGGTAGCACCACATATTGTAAGTACAAGTGTAAGAGGCAATCTGAACAAAGTTATCAACAATTAAATGGGTGTTTTGGATCAGATAGAGAATTGCAAAGACGAAGGTATGAACCAATCAACTCACACAAGTTAACGAGAGAGGTGCTGCTAAAACACAATCAGAAAATGAAAGACTCTGCAATATCTCAATGTTAGATTGAAGTCAAGCATACAGCAGTGATTTTGGTGACTCCAATACCTGTACAGCAGATGATGAACAACTGAGCAGGTCCCAATCTACCAGCATTCAAGAAATGTTAGGTTTAACACATATTGTTCACTTTTTGTAGGCAAAATCAGCATGTCCGTCCTTAATAGCTGCAAACGTCTCAATGACTTGAACATTAAAGTCTGGGATTCTCTGAGCAAGGTCTCTCTGTATAGAGAGCATTGCTAAAGCATTCAGTATTTCCTCATTTATGGTGTTCATCAACAATGTCTTGATTCTGTTTCAAGTTGAAATAAATTGTTCTGACTCTGCTGTTGTCATAGGAGTAGTTATGACTATTTTAGGTAAAGCCACAGTCTTTAAGTGATTTTTCCATGTTTTTGAATTAAATAGAGCAAACAAATGGCACCAGTGGCCTGCCAATATACATGCATTCCATACAGTGCACTCAACTCAGTTCTCAGATCCTCTTTGTGCATCATAGAAAGAGCTCCCACAGACTCAATCAGTGCTTTCTCAGGGAAGGGAATATCATCAGTTGCAAACGGATGACTTTGCAGTAATGTGGCACTGCCAAACGCTTTGTGAAGGAAAAACTTTCCTTTATGTGCACAACTATAGTGTCACATATTTCTTTTGAATTTCTGACGGCTGTTTGTTCTGTGGTTTGAAAAATTAGATTCTTCTTTTCGGAGTGTGCAGTCTAAATTGTCAATCCCTTCAAACAGAATGGCAACTCTTTGCACAAATACAGTATCTATTTTGCATTTTTGTTGCTGGTTGTATAATATGCCGTCATGAGACATTATTATATGAAACAAAAACAAAAAGAGCTGAAACTCTGTCTTGTAGTGTTCTAGCAAAGCCATGAGCCTCATTTCCACTTTTGAATTTAAAGTCACCAGTGACTTCTATGGTGTCGAAACATTTCTCAAGATCAACCCTATATTGGTATATTAAGTTGATCTTGCGGATGTGAAAGCTCCAAGTTGAGGATCCCTTTGAAAGCCTTCTAGTCACAATGGCATGAAGTATTTCCATTCTTTTGAGTGAACATAAGAAGAATGCTGCCTTGCCTGCTATACCCAAAAATAAAATGTGTGCCTCTGCTTGTTGCATAATAGGATTCAGCTAGTGAGCATAACAGTGCACATAATGGGCATAAGAGTACACATCTATATTTATTTTTTTACTCCACCAAAGATCTAAACCACCATCATAGCTTTGTGTAATAGGTTTTTGGTTTCGAGGGTGCTCTGGAAAAATCGAGCTCAGTTTATGGAGTATGGATGAAGAAATGGTTTCTGCGCTAGGTACTGAAAGGTTAATACTGACTGTGTTCAGTGATGTCATCAGCCTGAATAGCCTCACAGTCTGTGTCTTTCAATTTATGGACAATATAATGTCTACTAATCTGTAGCATAAACTCAAAGAGTTTAATTTGTATAATTTTAGAGATGCCCATAAAGACTGTAGCACTTGATAAATGTGCTTCCATGTCAGTCGATGCTTGCTATTGATTCACAAAGCCTCTGAATATACCAGTATTTGAGGAACGTTAAGATTCATCATTCCCTGGAAATGTCAGGTCAAAAGCACCACAAAAGTTAATACAATCAATTATTTTTGACAGTATGTGTCTATTTCATCAACTGCTTTATTGTGTTTCTTTATTGCTTTTCGGTACGTGACCCTTATGTGGGCTTCAATGGGTGTGACTCCCTACATTACCAGTCTTGTCCGGTTTTCTATTTGGATTCTTGAGTGTGCATACTTCTTGATTTTGTTTGACAAATGCCTTACGTCTGTTACTTTTTTTTTATCCAAGAAAAGTCACCACCAAAGTGCAAGCAAGTGAAACAGAACAGAGAATTTGTTGAAGTACTCCCTGTAACTCCATCAACTTTTGTGTACCAGGATTTTGAGGTTGTACTTTTGAAAGTCTTCCCTCTGTCATGGGCACTTTGTTTTCGTTTTAAGTCTGGCCAGTCAGGTCCTAATATTTTTTGTAATTCGTTTATCTTCATGACTCCAAGGAATGGTTTTGCAAGTAGCTGCTCTACTGTATTCATGGTGTCTTACAAATATTAAAGTTACCTGTAAATGATTAAAGTACAATGTATAAGGTTTTGTGCAAAAACAGAACTCATAAATTCATAAACTCATAAATCAAAAGCATATATTGTGGATCATAGCTCCAACACTTGCTACTTGCACAACATGCTGATAAGAAAAATATAGCCTTATCACCTGCTGCCATGGTGGGCCATACTGGCTCCATGAAGACCCTGAACCAGAGATATATATCTGAAGACAAAGGTGAGGGCCTATAACAAGGCAAGGTAGAGTGCCTTTAACAACCGGTATAGCCCAAGCCTGGCAATAATTACATTACATTCACTGAGGGTGGAGTCTAAATTAAAAAGACAAACATTGGAATGTTGGAGCGGAGGGTTTATACCATCTGTTATTATCCCTGAGCCAATTCATTGTCTTCAATGGAACTCCCAACATTCCAACCTTTTAATATTGATTATACAGTTCCATTCCTCAAATAAATACCGATGTGACCCAACCCCACCCCACCCTCCATTTAGACCACTACACATACATAGCCTTTAATTACTATGCAAAAATAATACAGCATCCGTTTCTTTTTCTTAAACACTGGGGTTGTGTTGTGTTGGTGCAAGCGCAGGAAAGGAGTTTGGGTTCTGTACCCTTTTGTTCTTTGCCCAACAATTATGTACAGTCCTTTAGGCTTTACCAGATTAAAAAAAGAAAATGTTACATAATTAGTAGTGGCAATCAAACACATAAATTATACGTCAGAGCCAAGTTCATGCATACTACCCTTTGGAAGAGTCAAAAGCTAGTCCTCCAAGCTGAGGGGCTTCGGGTCTCTGCAGTAATTCTCGCAGCTGAAAAGGGGTATAACAGATGTAATTTGGGGAATGGCATAAACAACTAAGCTACATTTCTGTCATCCCTATAATGTGTGCCACCCAACCGGTATTTTAATTTCTGTCTGAGATTTCAGTTATTGCATCCAGATGTGTGGCTCAATGATTAGAGCGGCAGACCCTGATGCAGAGGTCTAGCCCGGGACCAGGGTTCAATTCCCCTCCTCGGCGGGTCTTGGGCTCAAAATTCCACGGGCCTGATAATTCTCGCCTCGGTGCCTATTCCAATCATGGAGTCCCACTCTGCAACTCTGGGCAATAGCTTGCTTAATCTCCACAACGGCCCCCACAACGCTAAGGATGCCTGACCTCCACCTTGGGGGTGCCCAGGAGTGGACGTCTCACAGGGAAAGCCAGGATGGGTTCCACAGCGGTATTCGTACAATCGCCTTGAGACCCTTGCGGTGAGTAGTGCGCTATACAAGTATCAATTTACAATTTACAATTTTATAACCCAGTACCTGACATACATTTTAAACCAGTCAGGACTTTTGTCTTTGTCAAGGGTGGTGGATAGTTGTTTAAGATAAATTAGATGAAATTATTTTAAGCCTCTGGAAGGGGTAGTCGACTTCATAGTGCCTCAATCATGCCGTTATGCTTATTCTGTGTTAGACACATGCACCCTTTTATATCCACATCTCGTCCAGATGCATAACTTATCTTCAGCACTCACAGCCACCAAATTAGCAACTCATTTGTAAGCACTGTATTTTCATTTACTTTGTCTTCTTAATATTTTGGCAACTATGTACCTCCTTCACACACAGTTGCACAGAATCACAGTTGCACAGAATCGCACTTGCAGCTGGAATAAGCAACTGTTGCTCCATTTGTTTAGCAGAGAGGCCAAGGATTGGATGACCAGGCATTCTGAACACCTTTTTGACCCACTGACAAACACTGTGAGAGATCAGCACTGCCTTCAGCCTTTGCTCCAGAGCTCTCAATGGTGGCATTTCAAGTGATTAGTGCTATAATTTTCCCCCAAAGGCTTTTTTTCAGTCTGCAGGCAATACGAAATTTATTGAGTGATACATTCTGTTGTGCTCTACTGTAACATTTGGCAGTGAAGTTTTACTATGCTACACTTCTCATGTGCTAACTTCAAAGACTCACCTCACAACAAATCAGGCCTAATTTCTCCTTTGACTCTGTTTAATATATTTATTCTCACTGTGAAAGAGTGTCTGAATAAGTACAAAGAGCTGGCACTGGTGGGCAGTGCGTGGAGGCTGTGGAGGGAGGCACTCACAGTAAGACTTATAAACTGGGGATGGTGGCTTGAGGTATCAAGATGGCGGTCGCACTCTTAGAGTGCTCCGGACCCCTCTCCGCCATCCGCCTCGCATCTGCCGCTATCAGCTAGCATCTGCCTTCCACACCTACCTGCTGTGACTCCCCGTGCAGCCTGCTGTCCCCTGTTGTCCTCAGGGAGCTGTTCCAGGCCTCTGCTGCCTCCGCGGAGCCCCTCTCTGACTGCGACTCGGGCCGATCAAAATGGCGGCCCCCATGATGTCTCGTCCCGGGCCCTGAGGTGTCAGCCCTGACGATCCGGCGCTCTCCTCACCTGCTGCCTGTGATACTTAGACAACCACCCTTTCCGCCCTGGAGCTGGAGCCGTTCTGGTGGCATGTTCGAGCCAGCGGGGGCTGTCCCTGAGAGCAGCTTAGGCGCCCTGAGAAGGTGAGAGGTGCGCCTGCCCCGTGGAGTCGAGGCGGCTGCGTGAGGCTGTCAGGGCGGTTCTGGGGGTTGGGGGTGGACGGGCACGATCCCCAGCTGTGCCGCAGCGCCCTGAGCGGCGGATGGTGACCGCTGGGCCGGCCTGACTCGACGGGCTGGCCGGCGCCAAGGGAGACCCGCTGGAGGAGCTGCGGGGCATGGGAGCAGAGCCGGTGTTACGCAGCTGGACTGTGCTGGCACAGGTGTGCCTGGCGCCCACTAGACGTGTGGGCCTGCCCGGTCACAGAGAGACTGTTGTGTGGGGCCCCCAGTGGAGTGTGCTCGAGCTGGGGGTCTGCGCCGGGCCACCTGCCCTGGGCCTGCTCCGGGCAGCCTAGGCTGCGCATGTGAGCTCCCGCGAGGTGGCTTCGATCTCCTGCGGTGCCCTGGTGAGCGGGCTGCCCTCTGGGGTTGGGGGGCCATCATGCAGGAGGTGGCTGGACATATGTGATCCCGCATTGGTTTGAGGAAGGCCGCACCCGAGGACCACATTCCTTCTTGGTCGGTTGATGTTGTTCGTGCCCTTCGCAATTTTGGGAGCGCGGAGCGGGGATGCGCGGAACTGCAGGTCTCAGTAGGGGGGATTTGAGTAGACTCTGGTTGTTCTGTGCTCCCCGGGGCTGGGACGGTGTGGTGCTGATTTGGGTCTGGACACCTAGGTTGCCGCGTGCCCATCCTCTGGGGCTCGAGAGTCCGGCAGACGGCCCCAGCCGAACTGCGGTTGAGGCCCATCTCTTCCCACCGACTTCAAAGCAGAGCATTGCGCAACAGCACAGTGTGGGGGTCAGTCAGCCATATCATCGGGTGGCGCTCCCTTCTCTCCCCTTCCCCTCTTCTCTCCCCCCCTGGGTGCCTGGTGTTTTACCGTTGGCTGCCATTGGATGTGCCCTGAGGACTGAAGTGTCTTCGGTGCTGCCGGGTGAGGTGTGTAGGAAGAGGGTTCAGCCACTATATCGGGGTGGGGATGCCAGCTGCCCTCCTCCCCTTCCCCCCTTGAACCCACGTGTCTGCCTTCCTCGGGACCATGGGCAGGTCTCACACCACTCAAGCCCCCGCTCCCACAACCCAAACTACAATGGAGCAGTTTACTACTTTGGATCTGGGCCCAGGTGGTGGACCCCCGGCCGTACCTGGCCTCGCGGGGGAGACCTCTCGACCATCCTACAGACGATTAGCATGTTGCAGGCCTCTGTAGAAAGTAAGATAGGAGAAGTGCAGGTGGACGTGACCTTCATTCACCAAGACCTCCGTAAGGCCACGGCACGCATCACGGAGGCAGTGCCCTGTATCTCCACGGTGGAGGATGACATGGGTACCCTCAAATCCCAGGTGGCCCGTCTTCAGACGCAAACCTTGGGGTTGCACCATAGGGCCAAAGATGCCGAAAATAGGGCGCGAAGAAACAACCTGCACCTCCTGGGTTTTCCGGAGGGAGTGGAGAAGGACCGTACTGACACCTTTATAGAGACCTGGATCTGCTCTTGGATATCCAAAGAGAAACATTTCCCCTGGTTCGCGGTGGAGCAGACCCATCGCTCTCTTGCTCCCAAACCTACGCCTGGAGCCCCTGCTCGTCCCATCATCCTTAGAATCTTCAATTTCCGGGACAGAGACACTATACTGGGGGCGGCCAGGGAGCTGGGTCCGCTACACTTCCAGCACTCCAAAATAATGGTCTTTCTGGATTACTCCAGGGAAGTGCAAACACAACGCCGATCCTATGATAAAGTTAAACAAAAACTCAGGGCGATGGGCCTTCGCTACTGGCTCCTCTTCCCGGGCCGGCTCAAAGTGTTCTTCCAGGGAAAGACATTCTTCTTTGACTCCCCTCAGGCGGCGTGGACCTGGCTCATGGAGGAACGGCCCCTCCTGCCGGGGGTGGCCCTTTCTCCTGCCCGGAGGGCCCCGACGCAGTCGCGCCTAAGTCCCAGCGGCGCCGGACCCGGTCTCGGAGGTGAGGCAGCCGCCGGGGGGGGGGGGTTCCCGGTCACCGGAGGTGCAGTCCCAGCACTCGCCGGTCCAGACCCCGGATCGGGGATCCACCTCCCCCACCTGGCTTCCTCCTTGATCGCCCTGTGCAGCGTCCCCGGGCCCAGTGAAAATCTGCAACGGGCCATGTCGGACTCTGACCTATCTGGGAGCCCTGTGATCCGTGGATCTGGTGTGGAGAAAGGAGTATGATCAACACCACTCGCAGCACCCGAGGCTCCACCTTCGGGCTTCCTAACAATGTGACTGCTCCTGACCTCACAAGCATGCTCCTACCGGGCTCTACTGTGTGGTCTGGTTGGGACTTGATCTTTAGAGTAGTCCTGGGTTTAATGCACTCTATTTGTCACACGATTGTCATTCTATGCATTTAGCTGTTAGCATTTCATCCGAATACATGGAGGGGGGTCCGACTCAGCCATGTCCTTACTTCGTTGTTGCTAACCGTTTTAGATTAGCAGTTCGCCTCTTTGTGGGGTTGATGGTGTTTGAAATATTCAGGGTTACAGATGCTTCCTTTTTCGAACTGTAGGATGGGGAGAGTTGGGGGGGCAAGAGAGGGGGGAAGATCGTTGTCTCCCAATAGTTTATTTTCAGCCGCCTAGGGCCGCTGCGCTTCGTTCCCATTGGTAGTCGCGCGTTCTTACATGCTTCCACCGTCGACATACAGATCACTACTTCTTCTAGCTTCATGTTTAGGCCCCGGGTCTGGGTGGGTGTTTCCCTTAGACCGAACACGGTCTCCCGCTTGCATCCGTACCATTCACATCTCACCTCTCCAAATGTCTTACACCTTTAACAGACATCTCCACATCCTCTCCTGGAATGTAAATGGTCTTCTCGACCAAATCAAGCGTACAGCTGTTCTTCGTGCTGCCCACCGCCACATGCCTGGCATTCTGTTTCTCCAGGAGTCGCATCTTTTGGTCTCACAATGCAACTTCCTAGCCCGTTATGGGTTTGACCAGGTCTGGCACTCCGGTTTTACCCGGGGTTGGCCATTTTACTCAGAAAGGGTCTTTCCTTTACCGTGGCTAAATCAGAGTCTGATGCGCAGAGGATGTACGTGGCCATGTCAGGGACGATTGAGGGGCACCCTATGAACCTCCTGTGCACTTACGTTCCCCCGGCGCTCCTGGCATCTACCCTTCGGCGCCTCACACTGGCGATTTCCTCCTTACCTTAAGAGCTTCACTGTTGTCGAGGGTGACTTTAACTCCATCTTGCAGCCCCAGGACGCGACTGGCGTCCTGTCAGCGCATCGGCTAGCCTCTGCGAAGAGCCTCTCCTGCTGGTCATCGGCCGTGAGCCTCTGCGACGTCTGGAGGGTGTGGAACCCCCTTAGGGAGCAATACACCCACACATCGGCTGCTCACCATACCCACTCCCGTATAGACCATGTTCTAATGCCCGCCACGGACTGCCAACTGGTGTCTGGGGCCGATATATTGCCCAGAGGGATCTCAGACCACTCCCCTATCTCTCTCCGCATTGGGGCCTCCGCTGTGGGCCCAAGGGCGACCTGGTGGCTGAACGCCTGGTTCCTGCAGGACTCTGCGCTGGTGGAATTCCTAGGCCAGGAATTATGTCACTACTTCTCCACTAATATGGGCTCGGTCGTTATGGGAGGCCGGCAAGGCGGTTGTTCGGGGTGTGGCCAGGGGATTGGTCCACGCAAAACACACGGAACAAGCCTCCCAGCTTGTGCAGTTGGAGACTCAGGCCGTGCAGCTGGAACGTGTCCAACTGACCAACGGTAGCAATGAATCCTCCAGACAACTATCATTAGTCCGTGAAGAGATTAGTCGGATCTCACTGGAGTCCGCTAAAATGCTCTAGCGCTCCTCGTGGCACGTATTTATGGATGGGGGGATAAAAATTGCAAACTTCTCCATAACATAGTGTCCTACCCCTGAGCTAACCGTATCACCCCCTAGTTTCGAATGATCTCAGGGTCCCACCAAGTTACGTCATCGGCTATTGCGCAAACTTTTGCGAGCTATTATGCGGCCTCATACTCCACTCGCCCTCCCTGCGCCACGTTGGCTGGTTTGCTGGAGGAGACTGGTACCCAGCTGCCATGTCTCCCCCAGGAGACCGCTGATAGCTTGGATCACCCTTTCACCCCGGAAGAAATTCACGGGGCATTTTCCCTGGTGAATCCAAGCAGGACGCCCGGACCTGACGGGTTCCCCCAAGAGTATTACGCCGCCTTCCAAGATGACCTGGTCCCCCACTTGGTGGAGCTCTTCCACCATGTGGTCGCGGAGGGGTCCTTCCCGCCTGAAACCGATGAGGCCACTATTGTGGTCATTCTGAAGACGCAGCCGCCCTCCCTGAAGTGTGCAAATTATCGCCCAATCTCATTGATCAACACAGAGATTAAGATCTTCGCCACTGTGATAGCTCAGCGACTCCGCCCCTTTCTGCAGGATTTGGTCCACCCTGACCAATGTGAGTTTATACCCGCCAGGGGCACCTGTCACCGTATTCGCCTCCTCCACCTGGCCATGGCCCACCGTCACCAACTGACCCCGTATCTGGTGTTGCTTTTCGTCGACTTAGAGAAAACTTTTGATACGGTGGACTGAAGGTACCTTGACCCCTGAGGAGGAGGGAACGTCCGCATGGTCTGCGGCGTTACCTCCGAGCCGATTAGGATGTGACCGCCAGGGTGGCGGTCACATCCTCTATCTTTAACATTGCGGCGGGTGCAGCTTCAAGCTGCACCCGCCGCAATGTTAACAATGCATGCATCGCATTTGCATGCACAAAGCGGCAGGCACCGCACAGTGCCTGCTACTTTGTGCACGCAAATGCAGGGGGGTACCATAGGTACCCCCCATGTGCAACACCCACCCCACCTTCACCCAGGGGGCCCGCAACGGGCCCCCGAAGTAAAGGTCCGTATGCTTTTCCACGGCAGAAAAGCCGCCGCGGAAAAACATGCCTTTTACACCATCCTAATATGTAAATGTAAATGTACATGTATTTATATAGCGCAAATCACCGACCCGGTATCTAAGCGCTTGCTTAGGGAACCCGCCCTGGTATTCCCCTGTGAGATAACCCCAGTAGGGTATCCACAAGGTGAAAGCCAGGCATCCCACCGCGAGGGGCCGTTGTGGAGATTAAGCAAGCTATTGCCAAGAGTCGCAGAGTGTGAACCCGTGAATCGATTAGGCACCGGAGCGAGAATTGTCGAGTCCGTGGACATTTTGGACTCAAGATCCCGCCGAGCCGGGAATTGAACCCTGGTCCCGAGCTGACCTCTGCTTCCAGGTCTGCCTCCTCTAACCCGTGAGCCACACTTCTCCACTGGCGGTGTCTGATAGACACCGCCAGCCATGTTACAGCTTTTCCGCCGTGGTCGGAAGGCGACCGCGGCGGAAAAGCTGCGGACGGAATGCCAGACCCACCAGCCATCATAATTTGGCGGTGGGTCTTTCGAGGCTCTGCGGCGGTTTTCCCGCATCCTCCGGGCCGGCGATGGCCTCCGCCGGCCCGGAGGATGCGGGAAAACCGCAATCATAATAGGCCCCTAAGTTTCTAAATGTGCAATTTCTCTGCCAACACTCAGTGAGCCTCAGCCATTACAATATATATATTATATACATTCATGTTGCAGGCAGGGCATTTGCAGACAGCGAATCCTTCAGGACCGCTTTACAGCTTCAGATCAATAGATGCAGTGCAATTTTGCCAAAGTTATTTAATGACTGACTAGCTCATCGTCTGGTCCCAGTGCGGCCCGTCTCAGAGACAGCTAAATAGGTTTGTCCTTACATCGAACTTGTGACCACCAGCTCGGCCCTCAGTCCGACCTCTGTGACTCCTGAGCCAATCTAGATGCTGCTCCTCTGCTGTTTATGTTAGGAAACAGCACAAGAGCAGTGTGAGATTGGCTCAGTCAAAGGAGACTTGGAGGCTGTGGCAGCAATCCCCCCGGGGTCCCTACATTGTGCAGGTAGGAGAGGGTTCAAGTTCACATGTCGGGCTGGTCAGAGCAAGGCACCCTTTAAGCCCGACATGTGCACTTCACCCCTAGGCCAAACAGCTGGTCTGTCAATCAGTTGAGCTCCCAGTCCCCCAGCCCATGTCCGTCCACCTCACTCTCCTAAAAAAGGCAAACTTTGCCCTGGCCATATCTGCACTGCAGCAAAAAAAATGGAAAACAGTAAAGTTAGTAAAGATTTAATATGGGGCAAACAAACGGGGGCGATGTCCCCATGCTGCACTAAAGATGCTGCTGCTGCTCTTAGACTTGTTATTATGTAAACATGCTATGGAATTGTTTTGACTTAACTTATTGGACATCTACTCGCCCTGTAAGTGCTGGAAGTCACAGGACGAGGATGCTTCGGATGTGGGCTCTTGCACCCGGCTCTATAAACCTGATATACAAAGTACTTTTGTGTTGGACGACTTACTTCCTCCCGTTTGGCGACGAGGCAGACTGGAGCCCAACACCGTGCCTCTTGAGGTTTTGGCAATTTGATTTGAGTCAGCTCTGCCATGATCGGTTTGACAGCTGTGTTTTGCTCTGACCACTCGGATCGCTGTGGGAGAACAGCTGTGCCTTGAAAAGCACAGGGTTGCCTCTATTTTATTTTACTGGTACCAGGGGTATTTGGAGGTATCTCCCTGTGAGGCTCATATTTCACAATAATACAAGAACGGCTTGTTAGCTGTAGAGATCCATCACTCTGTGAAGTGGTGTACATAGCAAAAGGTGTTGAACGTGCTATTGTTTCAAGCAAATGCATTGCTAGTGATACACCTAATCTCATGTCAGTTAATTTTTGAAATGACATTGAGTCCATTAATAGAGTTTTTTTTTTTTTTTAAACATATTTTATTACGTTTTGAGAGTACCACAAAATCCATATACAGACAGTTATTCAAGGATTACCAAATGTGGAGTTATACGTGAGAACACTTTGTATACATAACAAAAAAAGACACACTGAGAACTGTACACATACTTCCCACCCCTCCCCCATTGGCAAGCGGATAGCAACACCTTTATACACCCAGAAAGACCAGATAACACATTATATATATCAATCTGTGGACCACCTATTGGGTCACTATTACGGGGATTGTGATGGAAGGGGAGGAAGATCAATACCCCTGTATGCAGCCCATCGAGACCAAATTTTTATTTGCTTTTGGGGGCAACCCCGTGCCTGAAATGCAGCTATTTCAGCACCCATGAACCTATCCAGTTCTTCTCGCCACTTTCCCATAGAGTTTCTTTCAAAGACAGGGCCACCAAGTCTTTTCAGAAAAAGAATGCGCCTGCATGCTTGGGTGTGGCTCCCAATTACTCTTGAGCAGTATTCCTACATGCCACGCACTTGGAAATTGGTGCATTAAATGTCGCAAGATAGCATATTTTCAAAAAGTGTGCAGAGGAAAGAATGGGATTCAAGTGAGCAATGTACATATTGATGAGGATTATGTGCAAGATTGTGTGTACAATCTTAACAAGATGGTACTCACTATTGAAGTGGATTCACATGTGACTAAAAAAGTTAAAGGCCCATTTAGCATGATGGCGGATTCTGATGCACCCATTACCATTATTTTGGATGCTTTATATACACAGCATTAGTCCAAAATCATACCCCTACAACCTACAGATTTTCTACCTAAAACATATGGGGATAAAGAAATCAACATGTTGGGTTACTTGTCTCGATGGACATGCAAAAACTAAGGTGTATGTAACTGTAAAAGGTACAAATATAGGATGGCAAGATGATGCAAATATGGGCTTAAAACTTGTTCCTGGGTCAGACAGTCCAGTACAGGTGAATGGCAACTGTTGCCCTCATAACCGATAATATGACAATGCTGTGGACACAATTGTAGAAAGTTATCCTGATGTTTTTAATACAAACATTAGAAATATTAACAAGTTTAAACATTTAATAATGCTCAAACAAAAAACCATTCCAGTGGCACACACAGTTAGATGAATCCCACATATGGGCCGATTACGATGTCGTTTGGAAAGGCTCCGAGTGGGATTCGGTATTGCAGAATCCGATTTGGAACCCTTCTTTCCGAGCGAAACGTACACATTTCCAATCGACCGATTAATATGCCCAGAAACCGTTTGGGCAGTCTATATCGGTTCTGAAAGACATTTGAAGAACCTTAGTGGTTCGGAAGCGAATCATACAGCTCTAGCGATACGTTCTCCGAACGAGCGATTACGATGACCGATTTGGACTGCCTTTTCTGATTCGATCTGCCCTACACTAAACGGCTGTCAGAATCTGTCTTTGAAAGCCTGTTGAGGACCCCCCTTCACCCAGAGGCATCCGATTGGGGCCCATGGTGGGTACCCAAGAGACACCTCTTCCCAACCATGCACAATGTGGCCGACGCCATGGGTTGCCGGCCACAGGGTACAAGGTTTTCCCCAACCCCCACTTTTTTCAGTGGGAGCCTGTGTTCTCATTCTCAACACAGGCTCCCATTGAAGTCAATGCGAGTCCAACCGAACAATGTTGGGGAGCATTGTAATCGGTTGTTTGGACTTACAGGACCCGATTCGTATGGAAATGATTCCGAGACTTATTCGTTCTGAACAGTTTCCGAACACCATCATAATCAGCCCCTGAGTATGAGAGATGACTTTAAGAAATTGCTAGACAAATTAGTGGAAGAAGGCGTCATTATCTCCACAGATTCTTTAGAGTGGGTTAGCCCTATTGTTATAGTACGAAACAAGACAGGGAATAGTCATTTGTGTGCTGATTTAAGCACTCAATAAAAATGTTGTCATTGACTGCTATCCCCTCTACAAAATACAAGACCTCCTATCCAACAGTGGAACTGCAAACAGTTTCAGCCTTTTAGAACTGAGATCGGCCTACCACCAGATTCCTTTAGCCCCAGAATCAGGTGATCTTACTAACTTTGTGACACCGCTTGGGGCTTATATATTTCTGAGATTACTGTTTGGTCTGGTCTCAGCAGCAAGCATATTCCATACACTTATGGATAACATTTTGGCAGGAATTGGTGGTGTACAAGAGTATCAGGATGATATTTTGATATTTTCTGAGTAGATAAGTAAACACAAAACAAACTTGAAGAAGGTTTTGAATATTTTTAAAGATGTTGGAAACATGCCTAAAAGTGATAAAGGTCAAATCCTAGCTTGTAACTTGGATGACTTGGGTCATAAAGTCACACCGTTGGACATTAAACACAAATTATCACTTAATACGTGCCATTTCTGAGGTCATACCTGCAAAAGACAAAGGTGCGCTAAGATACTTTCTTGGTATGAGTGAGTATTACTTTAGATTTGTCACTGGTTATGCCCAAATAGTTAAACCACTACGGAATCTTTAAAAAACAAGACATTTAAGTGGAATACCATTACCAACAAAGCCTTTGAAAAAGTCAAGCTGTTGATTGTTAGAGCACCTTCTTTTTTGCCCTATTTATCTGTGTTCTTCCACGGTGGACACCAACCAGTACGGCTTTGGTTCAGTTTGTCTCAATTGGAGTCTGATAAAGAAAATACCATTGTGTGAGAAGTTGGCCTGGTATTTGATGTTCACTAATGTAAGAGGGCACCTTGCACCAGGCCAGCAACCCTTTGGGCAGGATGGAGAATGTACTAACAATTTTAGAGTTAGGAAAGGTGTTAGGCAAGGTTGCGTCCTTGCCCCCTTTTTATTCACTATGTACATAAACAATTTAGAGACCACCCTGGTAAAGGAGTGCAGGGATTTACCATTAGCTCCAACCCGTTGTATCCCTGCACTCCTTTATGCTGATGATGCGGCCCTCATGTACGTACGCCTCTTGTCCTTCAAAGGATAGTTACCGGTTTTACTAACTTTATGTCCAAACTAGGCCTTACCATCAACTGCTCAAAAACTTTCACTATGAATTGTGGTAATGGACATAAAAAAATGAGTAGCACCATTTTTATCCACGATAAGACAATAGAGCATACTAAATAATTTTCATATCTAGGGCTTTTATTCGATCATTCAGGATCCTGGAACTGTGCAGTCAAATCCAGAAGGCTCCTTTTATTAAGTCTTTGAAGATGCTGCCATGTAACGGCTGGCGGGGACTTGCTTTGGGGGCCTGTTGCGGGCCCCAAAGAGGGTGCACTTGGGGGTACCACCCTACATTTCCATGCACAAGAGGGCAGGCACCGCGCGTTGTGCATGGAAATGCACAACATGGCATTCTACCATTGCGGCGAGTGCTGCAGCCAGCAGCACCCTCTGCATATTATAATGTCAGATGCGACTGCCGTGGTGGCGGTCGCATCATGATCAGGGGTGCGGGACCGCTGCATGGCAGGTGGGCATTCTCGTTCCTGCTAGAATGGCCATCCTAATAGGCCCCTTAGTCTTGAAGGAGTGTAAAGCAGCCTGTTATACCAGAATGCAATCTTATAGTATAGCTAAAATGAAAAAGAACCACGCAAAGGCGTCCATTAGGATGATGGGCGGACTTTGCCCGCCCGTCATCCCATCGTAAATCGGGACCGCCCGCCATAAGGGCGGGGGTCCCGGGGGTGCCATTAGGATGTGCCCGCCACAGTGGCGGGCACATCCTGTATTTTCAGCATTGTGGCGGGCGGTACTCTCTGCACCGCCCGCCACAATGCTGAAAATGCACTTTAACATTGTCATTTGCAAAGCGGCAGGCACCGCGCGGTGCCTGCCGCTTTGCAAATGACAATGAAGGGGGGTACCACAGGTAACCCCCTCGTGCACCCCCACCTGTACTTCACTCTGGGGGCCCGCAGGGGGCCCGCAGGGGGCCCCCAGAGGGAAGAACGCAAGCCTTTCCGTGGCGGCATCGCCTCCGCGGAAAGGCACTGCACACCACTCCTCATAATATGTCTGGCGGTGTCCATTAGACACCGCCACTATATTATTCCTTTTCTGCCCCGGCCGCAAGGCGACCGGGGCGGAAAAGTGGCAGGCGGTGTTTCCCTCCATTGCGGTCCCCCCCCCGCCATTGTAATGTGGCAGGGGGGAAAAGGGTGGCGGGCGGGCATTTCTGTCGGGCGGATCGCCACCGCCAACATGGTGGTGGCGATCCGCCCAACATCGTAATGGAGCCCAAAGTATTTATAAAAATATGTATTTATTATATAACACTATCTAGTATATTACAGTATCTCCCACATGGAGATAGACACAAAGCACACCACACGTGCATACCATGGTACCCAAGTTACCTATCCCAGGGAAGCCGTTTGCATAGGTGTGAAGTGGCGTCGGAAACTGTTGTCGAACCCAATGGAGGATTTCAGGAAAGTGCCGCCGCTGTTAGAGGAGAAAGTGTCCGGAGGAAAACAAACATAGATTCTTGAAGAGGAGTACCTGAAAGCAGAGGGGACGGTGTCTATGTCACACAGGGTTGACCAGCAGACTTGGACACCTGTCAAAACTAATAGCTTCGCCGGGACTTCTTCAAACAGTTATCCAACATTGTGGCGCTCTACTCAGATACAGCCTGATGTGTTGCTCCGCCGCTAAAAGATCTTTACTTCCAGAAAAAGACCCAAGGTGAAACCTCCATCTGTGTCAAATCTAGTTAGTGTATCCGACCCGAGCTCCATCGCTGACATCATGACTAGGTCTACTGCAAACAGTTGGCATGCATTTATGCTTAGTACTTTTTTGAGCTTGTTTTTGCTTAAATCTGCTAAAATTTGCTTCTCTGGTTCCCCCTTTTGCATTTTCTTGTAACGGTAGAATAACTGTATAATTCTCTTTTGAGTAACTGCATAATTACTCGTATTTATGCTTATCTGTGTGAGAAACATAAAACAGCTTTTATCTCAATTTACTTATTACAAAATGCATCCTCGCATCCAAAATGCGCTTGAGGATGCAATTTGTTAAATGTAATAGATTATTGTATACCATAATGATAGCAATCTAGTCAGTAGAATCAGAGATACGCAATTTTAAAGTTTGGAGTGAAAAAAGCACCAAAATTGCCAAAGCGCCAACTGAGTTTATCTGGTCCTGCTTGACTGGGACAAAGTCACAAGTTTAGGCCGACTGCAATAGAGCGTGGGTTGGCTACAGGGACCCAGATAGGCCCACTGAATGGTGTACAGACAAAATATCGAGTCAGTAAAATCGACTGACACAATTATCGATTTGGAAATATAGTGACACTGAAATATCATGAGCAAGAATATCATGGACAAGAATATTGATTTTAAGGTGCGTAATATTGATTTTTAAAATATAGAAGTCATTAATATCGTTTGCAAAGATATTGCTGTTTAAAGTGTCGATATTTTACTTAGTGTTCTGTATTTTAGTATATATTTTAAAATGTATGCAATGTACATTTTTTGTATAAGTATTGTTTGTGTTTTCATTTGTGTTATTACACTTAATTTAATTTCATTACATTTTACGTCTTTTAGTTCCATTGCGGGTTGTGGGTTTATAGGGAAATCGGGTGGGAAGTAATGTAATTATAATAAATAAATGATTATTTTTTAATATAATTATGTTTATTTAATTGATATTTAATAGTGTTAATTGTGCTTTGAATTTTTGGGGGGTACATTTTATGTGGGGGTTTCTGGTGTTTATATGGGTAAAAGGTGGGAAGTAATTTATTTTTAATTAATTTATAATTGGTTGTTAATTAATATTAATAAATTGATAATTAATTGTGGTAAGTGGGTAATTTATTTTTAGGTGCGAGTTCCGAGATTTATAGAGGTAAAGGGTAATTTATTTTTAATTAATTATTCATAAGTTAATATTAATTGATTAATTGATAATCATGGTAATTGTGTAATTTTCTTTGGTTGCAGGTTGTGAAGTTAATAGTGGACACTTTCAGGATTATCAGAGAGCTTTCTCATCCTGCTTGCGCTGACAGTCAAATCAAACCCTCACAAGAATTATGTGACGGCTTAGCATTATTCTTTCAGGAAAAAATCAGGAAAATTGTCGAGGGAATGAAAGGTTATTCTATCCCCACAATGCAGGACAACAGCAACCAAGTGAATAGAGATAAGAAGGTGGAATATGCTAGAAACCCTTCTCCAAACGCCATCTTGGAAAACTGAGCCTAGAGACCAACTAAGAATAGCCCTTAACATGTCATCAGGATCCCCTCTAGACCCTCTACCCCATAGAATAGTTAAGGAATTCGGGGATGATATCTTCCCAGCTCTGCATCAGCTATGTAACCAATCTCTTTACACAGGCTCCTTACCAAAAAACTGGAAATTGGCGGTTGTTACCGCGTTATTAAAGAAACCAAATCTGGACCCAAACTGCCAAAAGAACTAACAACCTATATCCCTCCTACCATACCCAATAAAGATCATAGAGCGATGGGTCAGTAGATCCCTAGCCCTCTTCCTAGAAACCAACAACATCCTGGAAGAGGAGCAATCTGGGTTCAGACCAGCTCATGGAACTGAGTCAGCCTTGCTGACAGTCATGGATGACCTACGAATGAGGGCGGACAGGGGAGAATCAGCAATCCTGATTTTGCTGGACCTGTCCTCCGCATTCGATACGGTGAACCACGACATCCTGATAAAAAGACTAAAGAACATTGGAGTCGGAGGAGTTGCGCTTGACTGGTTCCGCTCCTACCTGACGGATAGATGGCAGGCAGTAGCTATCCCTCCATATCAATCAGAGTTCGTCAAAGTTCCGCATGGGGTTCCACAGGGGTCTGCAATCAGCCCCATACTTTTCAACATTTATATGCAACCCCTGATGAGGATCATCAAAGGCATGGCATCAGCGTGACAAATTACGCAGATGACACTCAGCTAATGATTTCTCTTGATGGAGCTCATGCAAACTCACTGGAGACCTTCCACACTTGCATGATGGAAATGTCACTCTGGTTAAACCAGAATTCACTACAATTTAACAGTGACAAAACTGAAATACTGCACTGTCTGGTAGGAAGAATCCCCAAAAGTCTACCTACAGACTTCTGGCCTCAGTTGTTCGGAGACTCGCCTACCCCAGTGAAATCAGTAAGGAATCTCGGAGTCACTATCAACAACAGCCTGAGCCTAGAGACCAACGTCAACAAGCAGGTCAGCAGCTGCCTTGCCTTACTGCGAGGACTGCGAAAGCTGCTACCTCTCCTGCCCCCACAGACCAGAGCTAACATAGTCAGGAGCACCATCCTCAGCCGCCTGGATTACTGCAACGCCCTTCTGCTGGAATCCCCTGCCTATCTCATTTCCAGACTTCAAAGTATCCAGGCGGCTGCAGCCAAACTGGCACTCTCTCGAGAACGAAGATCTTCTACCACTCTTGCCTTGGCCGACCTCCACTGGCTGCCTATACACCAGAGGATCTGTTTCAAATCCCTATGTTTTGTCTTCAGGGCAGTTCATGGCCTAGGCCCCCGACCACTCCAAAATAAATTTAACTGGTATGAGCCTACCCGCTCTCTTCAATCCTCATCGTTAAACCTTATCAGCATTCCTAGGATCAAGAAAGCCACCTGTGGGGGAAGAGCTTTCAGTATAGCTGCAGCTCATTTATGGAACAACCTCCCTACTGACATCAGAAAAACAAACAAACTGATGGCCTTTCGGAAAAAGGTTAAAACATGGCTCTTCCCAAAAATCTAATTGATTAGCACCTTGACCACTGTCCTCTTCTGTTCTACAGGATTCTCAGCTATATGAGTACCTAGCGCCAGGATGCCCGTAGGGTTGCAGAGCGCTCTACAAATGCCATAAATAAATAAATAAATAAATAAAGGGAGGGAAGTAATTTACTTTTAATTAATAATTAGTTGACAATTAATATTCATTAATTAATTGATAATTGATTGTGTTAATTGTTGAGTAACATTTTTGGGGTTTGGATTTATAGGGGTAAAGGGTGGGGAGTAAATTAATTTTATTTAATTTATAATTCGTTTTTAAATACTATTATGTTATTTAATAAAAAATGAATGTTAATTGTGCAATTGATATTAAAGTTCCAATTTAGGTGTGGATTGTGGGGATTATCGAGGTTAAGGGAGAGAAGTTAATTCATTTTAATGAATTATAATTTTGGTTTTTAATTAATATTTGTTTCATTAATAGTTATGTTAATTGTTCAAATACATTTATTTTTTTAACATTTTAGATGTGGTTTTGGGGTTTTGTAGGGGTATGGGGTGGAAAGCAAATCAATTTTAAGCAATTAAAAATTGTTTTTAATTATCAATAATTATTAATTTAATAATTGTGTTTTGTGGGGTATATTGTGGGAATATGGTGGATTGGTGTGGCTCACTGGTTAGAGGCGGCAGACCCGGGAGCAGAAGTCGGCCGGGACCAGGGTTCAATTCCCGACGCGGCAGGGTCGTGGACTTTGGTCAGCGGACTCGATAATTCTCGCTTCGGTGCCTACTCTAATCAGGGGTCCCACTCGGCAACTCTGGGCACTAGTGGAGAAGTGTGGCTCAGGGGTTAGAGGCGGCAGACCCGGAATCTGAGATCGGCCCTGGACCAGGGTTCAATTCCCCGCTTCGGCGGGTCTTGGGCTCAAAAATTCCACGGACTCGATAATTCTCGCTCCGGTGCCTTCTCGACTCACGGGTTCACCCTCTGCGACTCTGGGCAATAGCTTGCTTAATCTCCACAACGGCCCCTTGCGGCGGGATGCCTGGATTTCACCTTGTGGATACCCTGCCTGGGGTTATCTCACAGGGGAATACCAGGACGGGTTCCCTAAGCAAGCGCCTGGAAACCCACTGCGGGTAGCTGTGCGCTATATAAGCTAAACTACATTTACATTTACATAGCTTGCCTAATCTCCACAACGGCCCCTCCAACGCCGGGGATGCTTGGCTCCACCTTGGGGACTCCCAGCCGGGACCATCCCACAGGGAAAGCCAGGACGGGTTCCACAGCGTTACACAGCGCCAGGAAACCTCCGGGTAACAGTGCGCTTTACAAGCTCAAACATAATAATAATAATAATAATAAGTACATTAACTATAATTTGTTAATAATGAATATTTAATAAAAAATAATTTGCTGATGAATATTTATACTAATAGTGTAAATACTTTTTAAGGTGCAGGTTGTGATTTTTGAGGTGTTATAGGGTGGGAAGTAACTCAACCTAATTTATGTAATAATTAATGTTTTTGTTAATAAATAATTTCTAACAAAAACTTTTCATTTGCATGGAAATATTTTTAGTATTTTATTTATAATAATATTTTTCGGTATTTGTGATATGTAT
Organism: Lissotriton vulgaris; assembly: GCF_964263255.1. Taxonomy (NCBI): domain Eukaryota; kingdom Metazoa; phylum Chordata; class Amphibia; order Caudata; family Salamandridae; genus Lissotriton; species Lissotriton vulgaris. Next base: position 435,336,118 of record NC_141685.1, on the reverse strand, counting down.
TTAACATTATAATATGTTTTTATTTTTTTGAATTTTTAGGGGTCGTTTCAGATCTCGATCGGAAGGGCTCCGAATCGGATTCGGCTTTGCCTAAACTGATCCGGAGCCCTTGTTTCCGATCGTCTCATGCCCAATTCTGAAAAACCAAGTATGATGCCTGGAAACCATTAGCACTGACCAAATCTGTTCCGAAAGGCATCCGGAGAGATAGAGCCTTTCTGGAGCCGATTCGTAGAGCTCCATGGATTTGGTTTCCGAGCGAGCAAGTACGAGCAATGATTCAGACAGCCTTTCTGATTTGGTTTACCCGGAACGAAAAAGCAGCCAGAATCAGTCTTTGGGGGCTTGTAGCAGGCCCCCCTCCACCCGGGGCCCTCCGAATCGGGCCTGTGGGGTTACCCATGGGCCCCCACTTCCCAACTATGCACAGTGTGGAGGGCACCATGGGGTGCCCACCACAGGGTGCACAATTATCCCCAACCACCCTTTTTGTCAATGGGAGGCTGTGTTCTCGGTCGGGCTTCAATGGGAGCCCGACCGAATCGTATCTGGATTCATAGAAATGCATCGTGACTCTCCTGATCCGAGTCGTACAGAAAGCATTCCGGAACCGAGTCGTTCGATATACTTTCCAAACCAGATCGGAATCGACCCCTTAATATTAAATATATTTGTGTTTTGTTTCAATTTATTTATATATTTTTTTGTTTACTTTGTTTTTAAAATATTTTTATTTTGTGGAAGATATTTTATTTGTTTTTAATGTTGAACTGACTGGGGGTGGGCGGAATTTGCGTAGACTCGCTACGCAAAGCTCCACAAACTGTAAATCTCTGCGAACACGCGGAATTGCTTGTTCTGCCTGTTTGCACTGCTTTTTTCCTGTTCCCTAATGCTGTTGGCATGCTCTGGTGGAAATATCTCACGAACACGCATTTTGAAAGCGCAAACAAGCAAAATATTCCACCAAGCCGCGGGTCGCGGAATTTTTGGGAATTCCGCATTCTCTGCGGAACGCAAAATTAGCCAAATTCCGCGAGCAGAACGGAATTTACCGCTCAGGCCTAGAACTGATTGGAGTAGTAATAGTAAATTTTACCCCTCCGCTATCTAACACTTTCCCTACTGTTGCATTTATCGGAGTGGGAATAGTGGATTGTATCCATCAGCAATCCAACACTTTCCCTACTGTTGTACTGAATAGTAAATATTATCCCACCTTAATCCAACTCTTTCCCTAATGTTGCCCTCATTGGAGTGTAAAGAGTAATTTTTAAACCTCCGCAATCCAACACTTTCCCTACTGTTGTACTGACTGGAGTGGGAATAGTTAATTGTATCCCTCCGCAATTCAATACTTTCCCTACTGTGGCACTAACTTGAGAGGGAATAGTAAATGTTACCCCACAGCAATCTAACGCTTTCCCTACAATTGCACTGAATAGTGTGGGAATAGTAAATATTACCGCTCCACAATTCAGTGCTTTCCCTACTGTTGCACTTACTGGAGCAGGAATAGTACATTTTACACTTCCACAGTACAGCACTTTCCCTACTGTTGAACTTACTGGAGTGGGAATAGTAAATTTTACCCCTGCACAATCCAACACTTTCCTTACTTTTGCACTAACTGATATAGGAATTGCTTTTTTTTGTTAATTATAAATTTTATTGTTGTGTTAAGTGTAGTGGAAATAGGAAATTGTAGTATTTTCTAATGTTATAATTTTACATTTGTTGTAGTTAGAATAGTAAATCTTATTTTTTGTGTGGTGTAAAATATTTTGTTACTGTTGTGTTTTGTTAGGTGGGAGACATTATTTTTATATTTACTTAGTATGAAAATGTTTTCTTTTTAATCTGGTGGTAAATGTATATGTATTTATTTTAATTTGTAATAATGTATTTTATGTTGTAATATATATAATTATGTGTTTGATTTAAATATAATAATAGTATAATAATTCTCAATCTTTTTTGTTTGTAACTTATTCCTAAATAAATTGTAAAATGTGTTTTGTTTAATTTTTATTTTAAGTTAAATTGATTCTTTTTTAATATTTTGGTATGTTTAACTATATTTACATTTTTTATGATATTTAAGAATATTTCAATTATATTATGAATTAAAATATTGTACATATTTTATATGTATAAATATATATTTTTCAAATATATATATATATATATATATATATATATATATATATATATATATATATATTCCAAGGATATCTGAATCCCTTGTGCAAAGTTTTCCCAATTTGCAGAAACAGATACGGGCCCAAAAGCGGTGCAAAAGTTAAATCTTTATTTTGTGCTGGGTTTCAAAAAATCGCCATGATGCGTTTCGCGCTTCACAGAGCGCTTGATCACATGACACAGTACACAGGCAGGAATTGGCTTAAGTAATCACCTAGGCAAGGTCACATGTCTCCAGCCTGAACTAGCATAGACATAAAAGAGTTTTGTAGTCCACTAGAACTACCAGTGTTTACCCTTAAAAAAAAACACCACATCATCGTTAGGATATAATCATTTGTACAGGATGTTCAAATAATTAAACATCAAATCCAAACTTTGCCAAATTCCTGTAAAATACTAAAGTGCAAGTGCATAGAACAAAAGAAGTTTTCTCTTACAAACCCAAAACAACGATTTTGTGTTTAAAAGCAGTCTGTTAATAACCAACCGGAGCCCCGGTGATAATTGAGATAACCACGTAATAATATTGTTGTAAAGTGCCATGTGCTCGCAAAGGGCAAGGGAGGGGATAGCAGCTGTAGATCTAAATTTCAGTATAAATACTTGGTTTAAATATCAGTGCAAATACATGAGTTACCAAATTGAATGTGAAGTACAATTAGAATGCCGAATAACATTCTAAAGTGGCTTTGCTATTATTGCCACGGGATGGATAAAACAAATTTCTCATATGTATGCATGCATGCTCCTACAATCAATTCATGTGTACAAAGGAAAACAATTTAAATACATGTCATATATATAAAAAACCATAAAATGGTTTAGTTTTGACTAAAAAATTGTAATTACACTTCCCACATAGAAAATTTACAAGGGCTACATGACTACAAAAGAGAAACAATCCTAAAAATTTGCATTCATAAATATATAAATATATCAATAAATATCTAAAAGACTTAAAAATAATTAGTTCATTGTATATTTACACATCCCTGAGGTAGAAGTTCACATTCAAAATTTGGATTATAAAATTGTCAGTACCAGGAAAAGTTGTTAGAGACAGGTATAAAGGTCCTCCGTATTATTCAACCCTGAAGGTTGTTTTGAATTAAGTTCTAAGATATAGCGAGTCTCTAGGCGGCGAAGTTTTTCTTCTCTATTCCCGCCACTTTTGTTTGGAGGAACACAGTCAATCACAAAGTACTTTAATTCCGAACTCTTTGAGTTGTGCTTAGTCTTAAAATGTCTTGCCACTGGATATGTATTATCTTGATTGTTGATTGCCCTGATATGCTGTAAAATTCTTTTGTGCACGGGAAGTTTAGTACGCCCCACATAGAGCAAATCACAGGGGCATGACAAGACATAGACAGCGTACTCTGTCTTACATGTAAGGACTTTTGAGATTTTGTGTTCCTTAAGGTCAAAGGGTGATATATAGCCTGTTTTGTTCACTGCTTGTGAGCAGGCTTTACAGACCTTACAATTAAAGAACCCACCATGTGTTTGGAGCCAATTGTTGGATTCAATAATTTCAGGGCTACTTTTTACAAGTATAACCTTCATTGACTGACCCCTACTATAGGTAATCAAAGGTTTTTTGGGGAGATCCTTGCCAATTACAGGATCACATAGGACCAGTGGCCAGTTTTTATTGATGATGGATTGGATTTGATTGTGTTGGGCACTGTATTGGATGATAATTCTGAATTCATTTGAATTATCTGGGTGAACCACATCAGTTCTAGGTTTTTTAGGGCAATTAGATAGAAGTTCTGATCTGTTCATGGTCATTGATTTGGAGATGGCAATATTAATCATTCTTTCCGAATAGCCTCTCTCCAAAAATCTGATTTTACTTGCTATCTGGGCTGTGATCAGATCATTTTCCCTACTGTGAATCCGCCTAAGTCTCAACATCTCCCCATATGGGATACTGTTAATTAGATGTTTCACATGAGAGCTTTTGGCATGTAGGGTTGAGTTGCCTGCTGTGGGTTTACGGTGGAGTCTAGTTTCAATTTTATCATTTTCAACAAAAATCTCGGTGTCTAAAAATGTTACAGTTAAATTACTAATGGTGGTGGTAAAGTGTAGATTTAATTCATTGTTGTTAATATCTTCCACAAATTTTGCAGCTGATTCCATGTTGCCATCCCAAATTATAAATAAATCATCTATGAACCGCAACCATGTGATTGCGTGACACTCCATAATTGCACGGTGTTTAACCATGAGGACCAGCTCCTCCCACCAGCCCATGTGAAGGCAGGCATAGCTGGGAGAGAAGCTGGCCCCCATAGCAACACCCTGCAGTTGTCTGTATAGTACATTGTTGAAAGTGAATATATTATTTTTTAAACAAAAATCCACCATTTCCAATATCATTTGTTGGTGCTTCACCATACCATCAAGTGATTTCTGTAAGTAGAAGTTTAGTGCATTCAATCCATCAGAGTGAACAATACTGGTGTATAGTGCACATACATCTAGAGCAATCAGCAAGTAGTGATTTTCCCATTTTACATCTTTGATTTTGCCAAGGAAATCGCTAGTATCACTAACAAAAGATGGCAGTTTTTTCACTTCCCCCTGAAGAAAAAAGTCCACATACTGTGACATATGTTCCAGACATCCATTCCTGGCAGAAATTATTGGACGACCTGGAGGATTGCTGGCATCTTTGTGCAACTTCGGTAGGAAGTATATGGTCGGAGTCACAGGGTGTTCATTTCTCAAAAATTTGTATTCATCTCCCATTATTAATCCCTCCGATTTCCATTTAGACAGTTTTTTGTGATAGTTAGTGTACATTGTTTTCAAATCAGTTATTGTGCATCTAGTGTAGCAGCGTGTGTCACTCAATTGTCCATGTGCCTCTTTAATATACATGTCCCTAGGCATGATGACAATGTTTCCTCCTTTGTCAGAGGCTCTAATAACTATCTTGTTATTTGATTGTAGTTTGGTTATTAGAGCATCATAGTTTAATATTTCTCTGTTGTATTTATATTTGCTTCTGCGAGTCTTGATGTTCAGTTCTTTTAGTTGTTTAGCTACTTGGTCGTGAAACAGATCAATACTGTCTTTTAACATAATCGGATTAAATGTTGATTTAGCCTTAAACTCCGTCATTGGTGGTTTGATTCGAGGTTCCGATGTTTGTGTTGATGTACTGGATGTAATTTCATTGTCATGTACAGAGTCCGTTGCCCAAAGTTCATTTATCTCCTTCATAAACATTTCTGTATTTTGTGAGAGAGCCGGACTAACGCTATCCGTGTGTGCAGACCTTTGATGCTTGGTGAATTTGTTTAACACAAAATATTTCCTAAGTTTTAGTTTACGTGTGCTTTTAAAGATGTCCAATCTGGTATTGACATAATTAAAGTCTCTTTTCGGGCAATATGTAAGTTCCAAGCTTAGAATTTCCTTTTCTGTTTGGTTCAATTGCACATTAGAAAGGTTCACAATCGTCTTATCCAGATCTGCAATGGGTTTTATTTTCTGTTCCAACCCCCTCTCTTTTTGCGATTTGGTGCGGCGTTTGCTGGCTTTCCTCCGCTGCTTGCGTTTCCAGTTTTTGCTGTGTTGTAGTTTTTGCGTTGTGTCCGAGGGCGCAGGGTTTGTCTCCTGTCCTCGCAAAAAAGGGCTAGTTCTTCCTCCAATGAATTAATTGGACCTGTATCACAGCTTTGACCTCCTGCCTCTTCCTCACTTTCCGGATTGGAGCTGGCTAATGATAATGAACTGCCAGATGAGGAAGCATCAACTCTTGTCGATTTTGATTTTTCAACTAATTGTTTGTTGCTTTGTTTGTTCTTTCTCATAGCGTCATATTTCTTAGAAAAAGTAAAAATGCGGCAAGTTTCAAAATCTGTTTCATCGCGGAAAAATTTGTATGTTTTCCTGTCTTTGATTTTGTCCTCCTCTTTTTTGAGTCTGGTGCTCATGTCCTGACGCATTTTTTTAGCCTCCTCCTCCTGATTTAAAGCCATATATATTTATCTAAATATATATGTCTATTACCATTTTTATAAGCAAGTTTATTTGTTGTAGTTATTAAAATATACATACATTTTTTTTCATAAATTAAAGTTAGTATTTAATTTATATTTATTTTAATATTTTACATTACTTATAATTTAAAAAATCGATATTTAAAACATCTATATGATTGTAAACAATATTGTTTTTCTCAATATATTTGTACATACCTTTTTAAGTATAGGGAGGCAATATTTCTGAATTCTATATTTTTCCCTCAAGATTTTTTACACCTATTTTTTTGTGGCCGATATTCTGTCAGTAAACCCACTGAACAAAGTACCATAAATCCTGGCTGAAGAGCACTGCGAGATCCTGTATCAAGGATGTTTTGCGCTGGAGCAGTTCCGAAGAGCTGTGATGTGAGGTCCTGCTCGGTCATCAAGGAGGATGCATCTTACACCTGCGGTTCTGAAGAAGTTGTGGAGCTTGCGAAGCAGAGTCCTGCGTCATCATCGAGGATGCCGATGACAAAGGGCTTGCACTGTGAAGACCTGCATTGAGTATGCATCCCACACACAGTGGTGGTTCCGAGGAGGCTGCCCACTGCAATGCAAAGTAATGCGTTGAAGATGTATTGTGCAGTGGTTTCGATATGGAATTTTGTGACGCAATGTATTATTCGGTGTCTCCAATGATGAGTTTTGGACGGCGATACATTGTGCAGTGTCAAATCTGCTAGGACACAGCTGGGCTGGCAGATCACCTTCAAGCCCACTTCCAAGAGTCCAGAAATGGAGCAGGACCACCTGGGAGTGCAGGGCTCAGCTGGCAGATTCCTGGTGCTCGGTACAAAGTTTTCTGTCCCTGAAGCTCTTATTAGGAGATCATCCGACTAGCCCTTGCAGTCGCTTAGGTGGTCCTGGGTTCCAGGTGAATGTCCAGTCCTTCTCACTCAGTCAGGAGGGCAGCACAGCAGGACAGCAGTGTGGCATTTCTTCTGTGTACCGAAGAGCTGGGTCTGACGGTCCATTTGTACCTGATGCCCATGTTTAAGAACAAAAAGGTTCTGGATGTTTCCAGTCCCCCCCACCCAAGGTGTCAGGCATCCTCTTCCTCCCTGCCCGGGCACCAGGCTTGTCAGACATATCAAAACACTAGTGACAAACCCTTTGTGAGTGTGTTTAGGCACAGCCTTTGTGATTTGCAAATGTGGTAGGTGACAGCTCCTTCCCCTTTTTAACTCAGAGTGGCCCATCCTGCCAATACCTATCTTCCCTTTGTCTCACTGTATAAGAGTAATACACAAAGACCAGCTGCCAGCTGCACCTTATCATGTGACCCAGGATAAATATGCAGGCACCAAAAGTTCTGGACAGAAAAATGACAACTTTCTTAAACTGGCATTTTCAGAACTGCGATTAAAAATCTGACTTTACCATTAAAGAGGGTTTTAAATTACAGTTCTTAGACTCCACACTTGGCTTGTCTACCTGTTACAAATTGTTAGTTTCAGCTTCTTAAGACTTGTATTGAGGGGAAACATGTATTGATTTAAAAACGCTGAAATGTGCATGCATTTTAGTGTTACATCTTCCAACTAGCAGTTTTTGGCAAGAACTCTGGTTGGTTGAAAGGAGAATTGTCTCTTGATTATTTGCTGTGCTGCTTGCTATTTTTGTATTAAACGCCTGTTAGGCTTTTGAGTTTAATTGTAACATGTTAGTAACTGTAATGTTATTATATAACTGTGTGCGTAAGGGGCACATAACTTTAGCAGTCTAAGGGCTAGATGTAGGTAGGAAAGATTTACCGATTTTAAATTACCGAATTTTACCGATTCGGTAATTTAAAATCTGTAAATTTATGGGTCCGACATGTAGGTATTCCAGATGTGCTAGAATACCAAATCGGATGAATTCGGTAATGCCCATTTATTCCTATGGGCTTTGAAGCCCATAGGAATGAATGGACATTACCGAATCGGTATTTACCGAATCGGTAAATACCGATTCACACAAGGGTGCAGGGGGTGTCACTTTGACACCCTCTGGCAACCCCAAAACAGGCACGGGTGCCATGTGGCAGGCATACCTGCCCTAAGGGCAGGTCTGCCTGTCACATGGTATAGGTGTGCATGCACACATGTGCATGCACACCGGAATCGGTATTTTACCATCAAATTGGATTTGATGGTAAAATACCGATTCGTTAAGGCTCCTGGGACTCTGAAGAGTCCCACCTACATATGAGTGGCTCCGAATCGGTAAATTTACCGATTACTTATTTTACCGAATCGGTAAAATTACCGAATCGGTAAAATAATGCCCCCTACATACCATTCGCCTATTTACCGATCGGTAACGGCCAAAAATACCGATTTTCGGCCATTACCGACCGACCTACATCGGGCCCTAAATTACTAGATGTTTTCAAACTCACAGTTTTGTGACATCACTTCATGGAAGGATTTAGTATCAAAGATCATTTGTCATTACATCAGAGAATGGTTGTGTGATGTCACCTCTGATATCCCTGGCATTTTTGTGAATCAATGTATATTGTTACAAAATGCATTACTGATTATCATTGCAGTGTACGCAGGTAGGCACTGTGTTTTTTCTGTAATCTAAATGTTAAGATTGTTTTAAAGAACATTGTTGTTTACAGTTCCAGTGACAAACAAAAATGACAACCACAGAGCGGTTTCAAAAACTCTATGTTAGGTTGTTTCCAGGAAGGTAGAAGCAGTTCAAGGATTTTTCATTATCCAAACAAAATTGCATTATTCCTTTTGAAGCACATCCTATACACTGAAAAAGGCAATTTTCTGGTCTTTGTAGAAGCTCCTATAGGTACAGGTTACCACTTTCGTGTGCTGCCTTAGGCTGCTTTTGTACTTCCCAAAGATAACAAAGAGATCTAGAGTTATACCGCAGCCTCAGGAATCTTTGAAACTTGAAATGGAATGATTACTATTAGAGGAGCACCAACAAACAGGAGGCTGAAAACATTCTCTGTCAGAGAAGATTGGAGCTTCCAGTTTGCCAACCCATAACGTTTGAAGAATTTCAATATTGTGTAAAACATGGTGGCAAATAATGTCCTGAGAGGGGGTACCAAGGTAAAGCGTGGAAGCTACTAAAATTCTTCCTAACTGACAGATCACAAATTGTGTCTTTGGGCAAATTTTACCCCAAACCTTTTTCCCTACCATGTGGAGAACGTCAGGGGTCATAACTTAGTCCTACACTTTTTAATGTTTATGTATCATCCTTGGCCGCCTTGTTCAGTTCCTTGGCTTCTGTCTTACCTCCTGAGCAGATGACACGCAAATCGTTGTGTCACTGCTGCCAGGACAGGAACCAGGAAAAAGTAAAAGGTTCAATCAATCAATCAATCATGTGTATTTGTATAGCGCGCTACTCACCCGGAGGGTCTCAAGGCGCTTGGGGAGGGGGGTCCGCTACTGCTCGAACAGCCAGGTCTTGAGTTTCTTCCTGAAGGCGAGGTGGTCTTGGGTCAGGCGGAGGTGGGTGGGGAGGGAGTTCCACGTCTTGGCGGCCAGGTAGGAGAAGGATCTTCCTCCCGTTGTGGCTCTTCAGATGCGGGGAACGGCGGCGAGGGCATGGTTGGTCGATCGAAGCTGGCGGGTGGGAGTGTAGAAGTTAAGGTGGTCGTTGAGGTATCTTGGGCCTTGGTTGTGGAGAGCTTTGTGTGCGTGGGTGAGGAGTCGGAACGTGATTCTCTTGTTGACGGGGAGCCAGTGCAGGTTTCGCAGGTGGGCGGAGATGTGGCTGTGACGGGGGATGTCCAGGATGAGTCGTGCTGAGCCGTTCTGAATCCGCTGGAGTCTTTTCTGGAGTTTTGCAGTGGTTCCGGCGTAGAGGGAGTTGCCGTAGTCCAGTCGGCTGGTGACGAGGGCTTGGGTGACCGTCTTCCTGGTTTCGGTGGGGATCCACCGGAAGATCTTCCGCAGCATGCGTAGGATGTTGAAGCATGATGAGGAGACGGCGTTGACTTGTCTGGTCATGGAGAGGGAGGAGTCCAGGATGAAGCCCAGGTTGCGTGAGTGGTCCGTTGGTTTTGGTGCGCTGCCCAGGGCAGGGGGCCACCAGGAGTCGTCCCAGGCGGATGGCGACGATCCCAGGATGAAGACTTCCGTCTTATCTGAGTTCAGTTTCAGGCGGCTGTTCATCATCCACTCGGCTACATCTTTCATCCCTTCGTGTAGGTTGGATCTGGCGGTGGCGGGGTCGTTGGTGAGGGAGAGGATCAGCTGGGTGTTGTAGGCGTAGGAGATGATGTTGAGGTTGTGTTGGCGTGCGATGGCCGCAAAGGGGCTCATGTAGATGTTGAACAGCGTGGGGCTGAGTGATGTTCATTGTGGTACGCCGCAGATGACTTCGGTGGCTTCTGATCTGAACGGGGGGAGGTGGACTCTCTGGTGTCCTTCCGGTGAGGAAGGAGATGATCCATTCCAGTGCCTTCTCTTGGACTCCTGTATAAAGAAGGGTCCCTGTGAAACACTATATCATCGTTTATTTTATTTACGGAGAAAGTAAGAAACAAAAAGTAAAAAACATCCACACACTGTAAATTAATCACAATGGGTTAGACAATATACTTAGTAAATAACAGTGCCCCAAAGGAGGAAGTGAGGTAGCGTGATGCTGTGAGGAAAGGAAGAAAGTGAAGAGTAGAAATTTGTGACATTCATTAAATATTAAATTTCATTCGAAATACAACAAATCTTTTGGAGGCTTCAGACCTCTGAGCCAAATTAGGGGATCATCACATATCCCATAGTACTAGGAAAAGTCTATATTGACACATGAAAATCCAAATTAAAGCGGGCGGTGTCAACATGAAAAACGAAAGAAAGTAACCGTCAACGTTTCGACCCCACGCTACAGTTGTAGGTATGTTTGTTGCCTTACATCGGGGTCTTCATCAGGACAGAGATAATACAGGGTGCACTACAATTTCTGTCACAAAAAGCGAAGAACACTATGATGATTCAAAGTGTATGGTTCAGCAATCTATAAGGCATTCTGCTGGCAGGGAAACCGGGTACGTGCAACTAAATTATGTATTCGTAAGCCGTAGTATCTCGAAGTCGGTGTTGTTTCAACTCAAAACAAAAGCTCCACTATGGATTCCCGAAAACGTGCGTCGATAAAGATCGCACCGAGTCTCCGCTTCTGCTGGAAAGGGAACCGGGTACGTGTCAATAAATTACGTATACGTAAGCCGTCGTATCCAGAAGTCGGTGTTGATTCACCACAATCAAAAGCTTCAATGCGGATGTCCGAAATGGAGGGTGGGCCGGAAAAATAAATCCCAACCATGCATCGATAAAGATCGCACCGAGTCTCCGCTTCCACAATTTTGAAGAGGTAGGCGTGTGACTCCCGCCGTCTCGTCTCTGCCTCTTGGACTCCGACATTGCTGAGGCGCTGCACTAGGGTGCGGTGGCAGACAATGTCGAACACTGAGGAGAGGTCCAGGAGGATGAGGGCCGCTGTTTCACCGTTGTCGAGCAGGGCTCGGATGTCGTCAGTGGCTGCGATGAGGGCGGTCTCGGTACTGTGGTTGGCCCGGAAGCCGGACTGTGAGCGGTCGAGGGATCCATTCGTCTCGAGGAAGGCGGCCAGCTGTCTGTTGACGGTCTTCTCGATGACTTTGGCAGGAAACGGGAGGTTCCATGATTGTATGGAAACAGTCAGGATGTGGATGACACAGAATTGCCTGAAGCTCAACTCTGGCAAAACTGAGATCATCCTGTTTGGAAATAATGCCAAATTTTGGACCCCTAATTGGTGGCCAGAAAAACTGGTCACTCTTCCTAAACCCACCAGGAAAGTTAAAAACATAGGAGTCATAGTTGATGACAAACTAAACTTCAGTGATCAGGTTAATGCCATTGCGTCAGCCACCTTTAATTCTCTCAGAATGATCAAGTAAATAATGCCCTTCCTGCTGGTGGACAGTCAGCGGGCAGTTGTTACATCACTTATCTTATCAAGGTTGGACTACGGTAACTGTCTTTACCTAAATATTCAGAACGATATTTAAATAAACTTCACTGTTGCAAAACGTGACATCTAGACTGCTTACCAGCACACCTAATTTTGCTACAATGTCCAAAGAAATCAAAAGACTTCATTGGCTACCAATCAGAAAAACTGGTGTGTTTTAAATCCTTATGCACCATTTTCAAGGCCCTCCAAGGAACAGGACCAGAATATCTGAAGCGGTGGTTTCAATGGTACACCCCCAAAATAATCATTCGCTCCCTAGGTGGTAAGTTGGTGACAGTATCCCCCATTAAAAACAAGCATTTGCAATGCAATAGGTCTCGCATTAGGAAAGTTTGAGCTATTGGTATTGTAAATGACACATTTTTTATTTATGTTTTGTGTTTTTTAAAATAGCGAAATTAATAGCTTTGTTATTTACAATACCAATAGTTATAACTTTCGCAAATGTGACACGTATAGCATTTGTAATGCAACATGTGTTGTATTTACGTGACTTACATGTTAAAAAACAATGAAACCTCTAGTCCAAGAATATAACGTGCTCTTGGCTAGCAAGAATGCACTTGGCTGCTATGAGTAGGAAATCATTAAATACATAAACTCCTCTGAGGACAGGATGGAGAGAGAGAGAGAGAGAGAGAGAGATTGAATAGAGATGTTTAATATTTCAGTGAATATGGGTCACGATATGAATCTGAAATATGTGCTGTCACAGGACTTCACACAAGGAAGCTTAGTTCATACAAAGTGCCGGGGAACAGAGTGGCAGGCTCCACGGGAGGGGGAACCCCCGTCGCCAGTCCAGTTTCCACAGTGTTCGTGCACTTTATCACCCACAAATGTAGACAGTCACATGCTGTTTATATTATGGTATGTTATGTTAACTGGACTTGTAAAGCATGTGCCTCGTCCAGGGGGCTATTCTGGCGCTAAAAAGAAGGGGGGGGGAGGGGGGCTTCCCAGTCTGGGGCATGTGTGAAGAGTCACTGTTTTCAGTGTATATTAGTAGGCAGGTGCCTAATCAAGGCACTGCAAGAGGCCACAGGGGGTCAAAAATGTCCTTGTTGCTAGGGGACAGGGAGCAAACAAATAGCAGAATATGATTTGCCTGGTGCTTTGAAAACCTGTGCAGTAGAGTTGTTTGCAGAATAATGCTGTCACTACCAAGGGCCCTATTCCGAGTTGGCCGGTAAAATGAGGCAGCAATAACGGGTTCAGCATTATCGGTTCCGGCAGGTACCAACACGCCCTTTAACGTCAGGATGAGTGTGAGCCCCAGAATGTGGAATAACAAGAGGGTGCCGGGATTGCCAAACACTTTACTGCATGTTTTTTTTTGTATTACGGGTAATTTTCCGGTCACATTTTACACCTCTTTGCAAAAACTGAAGAGGGTGAGCAACAAAACAGTTGTTTTACTGGGTGTAATTCCTTACACAGTTAAACTTGTGCGGCGTGGTAATCCTACAAAAAGCATGCCGAACTTCTACGTTGCAAAGCTTGGGTGAGGGCGTAAATGCTCGAAATTGCACCTGAGACGCCACACCACCCATGTCGTCTCCACCTCTGCTCAGCAGAGGGCTTTTCCAGGGCAGTAACACTCCCTTCAGTGTATCGTTTCGTCAGTGCTGTTCGACCAGCCAGGAGCACTCAGCTCGTAGGATTACTACTTTCACGTTTGTTTTCCTGTATTTGCCGCACGTCGGCCTGGAGCGCAGAAGAGACGCGAGAGGGCAGGAACGTGACACCGTGAGCGTGCACGTCGGCGTTCCCTGCGGCTCATGACAGTGGCAGCGCCTGCAGTCTTGGAGTGCTGTGAGGCTGTGGGACGGGGAAGAGTATAGCAGACCCGGTGAGGGGGGGCCTCGGGGCACATTGCCGGTGCCCGCCCCCCTCCAATGATGGAAGCCATGCATGTGCCCGGTGAGCGGGGTTGGGAGTGTGTGTGTGTGTATGTAGGCGGAGCGGCGGGCGGGCGGGGGGGGCGGGTGCGCTTGTATGTGCCTGCATGTGTTGTGCCTGTCTGTGTGCCTGCGTGTACGTGTGCCTGTGTGCAGGGGTATGGGGGCTGGCTGTGTGAGCACGGGAATGTAAGGCACGAGAGGGGCACGGTGACGTGCGCGCTCACGAGGTCAAATCTGAGCAAATCTGCGCTCGTGCACCCTCTCGTGTCCACATTCCCAAATACGGGCCACATTAGGTCTGAAGCAGACACCATCAATGCTCACGCATTGAGGGTAGGTCTGCTCGACCTAAAGACACCATCAATGCTCACGCATTGAGGGTAGGTCTGCTCGACCTAAAAAGCCACGTGGTAAGGGAGAAGCATTATCATTTGCACTGCAAAGGCCTTGAATGACATTCCCTTCCATCTTAGAAATGCCACTGACCTCTTGGCATTCAGGAATGAACTAAAAACCTGGCTTTATAACATGTAACAGCTCCACAGAATTCTGTGCTCAGAAGATAGTAGCTAATGCCAGGACAACTTCGGGTAACCGCTGCGCTTTAGGAATGCATATAAGATAACATCTCCTATTTTGACCAATAAAATGTATAATTTTGCCTCTGTATGTGGTGTGTTTTTTTTAGAAATTTGTCCTCACAGTTTGTTTTTTGCTTCTGTAAAGGAGCTAATCACTTCGTGAGGCACTAAGGTCCCAATTTTATTGCCGTTTGGAAAGCCTTCCAGACGACTTGGCTCCGGAGGGCTTTCAGAACGACTCTGATCCATCGACTACAAGCAAGCAATTGCAATGGGCATGGATGACTCCGTTCATGACTCGCTCGGAGTCCCATGGAATCCAATGGGAGTATGTGTTCCTAATGCGAACACAGGCTCACATTGGTAAAAGGGGGGCGGGGTCATAGAAAAATCGTGCAGCATTTGGTGGGCCTCCCATGGTGTCTGCCACACTGCGCATGGTGTGTATTGGGGTCCCTTTGGGGCCCCCCCACGATTACAATCCGGAGCCCTCCAGATGAAGGGAGCCTGCTGAGGGCCCCCAAAGTATGACTCCAACAGCCATTCCGTGTCAGACTCGCCGATTTCAGACAGCTGTCGGAGTCGTGTATTGCAATAGCTTGTTCGGGATAAAATGCTATTGGGCTGTCCGATTCGGATCCGGATGAAGTCGCATTTCCGAACAACGTTGGAAACGAGTCGGACAGCCCAGACGCTTTGAACGCATTGTTTTTGCTCACTTGGAATCCCATCCGAATCTGTCAGAAACATGGCTTCCGAAGCCGATTCGGAGAGCTCCGATGCCCGAGCCGCAGAGAAATCGGTCCCTGAGAAGCAGGCTTTAAAGGATTCTGGATAATCATCAACAAAGCTTAGGTGAAAGAGATGAAAAGATAATAATAATAAAGCAGAATTTGCAACACCAATGTTTACATTTATAATAAAGGGCCCCAAGTAGCAAGTAGATTGAAACACCATTTCGGGCTGTTGCACCTGAGGTCATTTAATGAAGAAAGAAAATATTGCCTAAATATGTGCTTTAGGTCTGCCCCCTTTAGCCATTATTTTTGTAAGTGTCATTGACTGATTGATTCATATATTGGATCAGTTCACAGAACAAGAGACATCGAAAAGTCCAATGAATCATATAGTTTCATTAGTTACTTTAGTGAAAGTGTCATTCAGATTTTAGAGTAGCTCACAGAGCAACATTTCATTGTTTGAAGTGCCAGGCCACAGGCGCTGCGTACTGGCATATCCTAAAACTGTGGAAAAGCCAGTAAGTGGCACTCAGGTCACCCGGTGAGGGACAGTCACTCACTGGGCTGCTGCAGGCACTGGCTCCTGCAAGGGTGCTCTCTTTGCAATGAACATTGGGTTTTTTAGGCATGATGCTGGCAGCTGGCAGCTTCTAATCCTGGATACTGCACCTCTGGAAACTGTTGCTCTCCCTGCCTTCACTGCTACCATGCCCATTGCCTTTAGATGGCAGCGCATTCACATAGGGCTACCAATTGTGTCCACCTGCATTAAGTGCCACCCGACCTTTACTGATAGAGTGCAGTAAGGGGGCATTCAGCATGGTTGGACATCATTGAAGACTCTTGTTTGTTAAAACACACAAGCTATACTTTACACACTGGTTTAAATCTGAAAGCAGATCAGGTGGCAGTACTGCTAATATGTCCTCTGTAGAAGTAGCCTTATACTTCAATGGCAGCTCTGTCCTGGGTTATTGTGTTTCTGCTATGCTGCAGCAAGACCTCTGTTTCAATCCTACAGGACAGCAGTCATCTGGTGCAAGTATGACCTACTCTACTGCAGTGCTTTTTTTTGCTCTATGGTATCATGCAAATTAATGTTTTATTTCTCATGAAATCACAGGATGTGATTCCACATTGTCCTTGACCTTCATTGGTGATAGATATTGTCTTAGTGTGATTCTTGATCCTGTTGGTATCACAAGAAATGATTTTGCAAAGGAATATATTTTCACACTTCTGATGTCATGTACTGCAGTAAATTGTTAGATTAAGCAGAGCCAACTATATCTGCCATTCAGATCTGTTGAAATCAGTATGTATTATTAATAACACACAGACAGAAAAATGGGTATTAGTGGGTCAGCTGCTATCAGCCACAGTTTGACTCATGTGATTCACATTTTAAATAAGCCCACATTACAGCCATTCTGTGTTGGAACTCTTAGTTATAACTCATGATGTTTTGCTTCCTGAGGCAAAAGATCTTGAGGCGGAATCACAAAGGTTCTAGGTTTACTACTTTTCAGTATTCATAAACTCCTACAGTACCAATCACAGTGGTTTCTGTCCTGTGATTCGAGCAGAACAGGTCCAAGATATTGTTAGTTTCTAGGTGGTTGGTGAGTTGGAGGTTTATTGCTTTCTCCAGAATTTTAGCTGGAAAAGAGAGCAGGAAGATTGGCTAGTAATTCTTGACTACTTTTCGATCTGCAATGGGTTTTTTGAGAAGTGGTTTGACTATCCATGTGATTCCATCCCTCTGGGAAGGAGGCAGAGGTGATGGATGAGTTGAGGATTGTGGTGAATTCCTTGCTGATAGTGCTGTTCTCCAGGCTGAACATATGGTGAAGCACGGATCTCTGGGGGCTACTGAGTGGACGCTGTTCATGATGATTGTGGTGGTCTGCATGGAAAGTGGTTCCCACGTAGTTATTGTGTTTATATTGGAGTCTGGGAGGGTGACGAATCAGTTGAAGTTGGCTACCGGTGGGTGGGGATTGAAGTGTTGATAGAAGGTGGTGATTTTCCTGGGAAGGGATGATGGTGTTCTCGGTATCCGTGGGATTGGAGAATACTTTCATGATGCAGAATAGTTCTTTCTTGTGATTTGAGCTGCCTTCGAGGTGGGGGGTAAAGGTGCTTTCTTGAGGGCCTGAGGGAGTCTGCCTCCAAGAAAGAGAAGTGTGAGGTCAGTGGTTTCTACATGGTCTATTGGGAGGATGTAGTGCTCTGTACTGAGACCAGGGACTTCAAACCAGGGGTAACCAGAAGAGTGGTGGTTCCACAGAAGAATAGAGAGTTCCTTCTCACCTTGACCCATGGCATTCCTTTTGCAGGATATTTGGGACAGACCATGACCTGAAACAAGCTGGTCAACCATTTCTTTTGGCCCCAATGTCTGCCAAAATGAAAGAGCTTTGCAGCTCCTGTGTCACTTGTCAAGCCAGTGGCAAGGCAGGGGAAAACCAGAGGTTCCCTTGCTACCGCTGCCAGTGGCTGGGACTCACTTTTAGAGGGTGGGGATTGACATTGATGGTTCCATAGACTCACCAACTGCCTCTGGGAACAGGTATGTCTTTGTGGTCGTGGACCATGCCACCAGTTATCCAGAAGCAATACTCCACAGAATGGTCACTGCTCGCACAGTGGCCAGAGACCTAGTTTGGCATCTTCACCAGAGTGGACTTTACAAAGGAGGTGGTCTCAGGCCGGGGGACTAACTTTATGGCTGCCTGTCTGAAGGAGATGTAGGATGAATGTGGTGTTACCTACAAGTTTACCACCCCATATCATCCCTCTGCCAATGGTCTGGTGGAAAGATTCTATAAAGGGCATGATTATGGGCTTAACTGACATGCTCAGGAGGAGATGGGATTGTTTCCTCCCATGCCTGCTGTTTGCTGACAGAGAAGTGCCTAAGAAAGGGGTTAGTGTTCACCCCTTTGAGTCACTGTGTGGCCACCATGTAGGAGGGCTATTGTAGTTTGTGAGAGAAGCTTAAAGCAGGCCTTTATTTATTTATTTATTTTGAGAGTTTTATAGAGTGCGGACAAGACCCTTGGGAATATCCGAGCGCTTTACATTAAGTAAAGTTCTTTACACATCAGGCTTTCAAATAACACAAACAACATTTGCTGGACTATGTGCTAAGCCTGCAGTCCTACATGGCAGTGTACATGAGCTGAGCAAGCAGCAACCTGGAAGCCAGGTAAGAGCAAGCTCTAGTATGACCAGATGGCTATTATGCCTGAGTACCATCCAGGACAGTTGGTGTGGGTGTTGGAACCTGTAGTTCCCAGGGTTCTCCAGGACAAATGGACTGGGCCCTACCCCATTCTGGAGAAAAAGGGTGAGGTTGCATACTTGGAGGACCTTAGAACCCCCACATGGTACTCCATGTAAGCATACTGAAACCCCACCAAGACAGGGCAAATACTACCATGCTGATGGTCACAGATAAAGGAGGGGAGAGGAGAGTGAGCTTCTGGCATACCAACTCGCCACCAATGCACAAAATGGGCCAGTGGAGGGAGTAGTACTCTCTCTCAAGTTGACAGACCAGCAAGAGAGAGACTGCAGTGTTGGAGCAGTTTTCTGGGCTGGTCTGCCTGCCCCCTGGACTCACCACTTGGTGTGTCTATAACATTAACCCTGGTGACAGCCTACCAGTCACAAATAAGCTGTATAGATTGTCTGACCAGGTCAAAGGCAGCATTAGGACTGAAGTAACAAAGAGGCTGGAGGTACGGGTAACTGAGCCACCTAACAGTCCATGGGCCAGCCCAGTGGTGCTGGTACATAAACCTAATCCCCTAGGGGGACAGAAAAAATTGAGGTTTTGTGCGGACTAGTGAGGTTTGAATGCAGTCACCAAGACTAATGCTTACCCCATACCTAGAGCTGATGAATTCTAAGACAAGTTGGGGACTGCAAAGCACCTGAGTACATTTGACTTGCTGCAGGTTACCAGCAGATTGCCCTAAGTACAGGAACACAGGAGAGGTCAGCATTTTCCACCACCAATTTAAAGTGATGTCCTTTGGCTTGAAGAATGATCTGCCACCATCCAAAGGTTGGTGAACAGAGTTCTGTCTGGGTTGGAAACTTTCAGTTCAGCTTTTCTAGATAATATAGCTGTATTCAGGTCCACCTAGGAGGAGTACCTGGTCCACCTGAAGGAAGTGCTTCAGGCCCTGCGGCTGGCGGGCCTGACTATCAAGGCAAGCAAATGCCATATAGGTCAGAGTTCAGTGTTGTACTTGGGCCACCTTGTAAGTGGAGAGCCTGTACAACAAATCCTCCAGCCCGAGATTAAGAGCATCCTGAACTAGAAACCTCCTAACACCCAGACAGAAGCCAAGGCCTTTCTTGTCCTAGCTGGGCACTACAGAAGGTTTGTAAAGAATTATAGGAACATTGTGGTGCACCTGATAGAACTCACCTCTAAGAACCAGTTCAAAAAAGGTAATTTGGACCCCAGGGTGTCAGAAGACCTTTGACACTCTGAAGATGCTATGTGTTCAGCACCAGTCCTACTGGCCTCTGACTACACTAAGGGGTTAATGGTACAGATAGGCTACGGCAACGCACTCTATGCAGGGGTATGCAACGTTTACAACGCGCGTGTTACCACGACGTGCCATTACCACGCGGTTGTAACAACGAAAGTTGTTACAACGAATTGCGCTGGGGGGCGCTCGAGGATAGTAAATCATTTAATTTACTATCCCAACACCGTCCCTACTATCCACGGGGACTGGTGTTGGAATAGTAAATTAAATGTTTTAAATTTGCGCCCCCCCCCAACGCAAGTCGTTGTAACGACTTGCGTTGTTACAACCACGTTGTAATGGTACGTCATTGTAACGCGCGCGTGGTAACGTCATATATCCGCTATGTGTTCAGCACCAGTCCTACTGGCCTCTGACTACACTAAGGGGTTAATGGTACAGAAAGCCTACGGCAACGCACTCTACGCAGGAATCCCAGCCAAACACCTGCATCAACTACAACACATCCAAAACGCCTCCGCCCGAATGATCCTCAACGTCCCCCCTGGCAGCCACATCACCCCCCACCTAAGAGACCTACACTGGCTCCGCGTCGACAAGAGGATCACCTTCAAGCTCCTCATCCACGCACACAAAGCACTTTACAACACCGGACCAGCCTACCTGAACAGCAGAGTCAGCTTCTACACCCCCACCTGCCAGCTCCGCTCCACCAGCCTTGCCACCGCCG
The DNA here is from genome assembly GCF_964263255.1 of Lissotriton vulgaris. Taxonomy (NCBI): domain Eukaryota; kingdom Metazoa; phylum Chordata; class Amphibia; order Caudata; family Salamandridae; genus Lissotriton; species Lissotriton vulgaris. Next base: position 435,315,413 of record NC_141685.1, on the reverse strand, counting down.
CTGTCTCCTGCATCCAACGAAAGACTTTCGGCAGCAGATCTGTCTCCAACCTCGCCGCCACGACCTGGAACACCTTCCCGATCCACCTACGGCAGACCCAAGACCTACTCACCTTCAGAAGGCTCCTCAAGACCTGGCTCTTCGAGCAGAAGCAGCTCCCCCCTCCCCTTCAGTGCCTTGAGATCCTCACGGGTAAGTAGAGCGCTTTACAAGTACTTTGATTGATTGATTGATTGATTGATCCGAGTAAAGGACTGGAGCAGTACTGGCACAAGTAAATGAAGAGGGCCAATATCAACCAGTTGCCTTCATTCTCAGGCAAGTGCTACAAAGATAGAGTGCCTTTGAAAGGGTAGCCTTTGCTGTAGTCTGGTCCCTGAAGAAGCTTAGATCATACCTCTTTGGTACTGACTCTTGTGTTCACATTGACCACAGACCTCGCAAATGGGTCATACAGATGAGGGGGGAGAACCCAAATTTGTTGAGGTGATCCATCTTAGGCCTGGGCGGAGCTTGTGTAATTCCACTACGTGGAATTCCGCAGAGCGGCCCGAAACCTCTACTCAACTCGGAGTGGTCAGAGCTGCTCAGTGTGGCAGTTTAGGCTATGTTATTTACGTTCGGCAATGCATAGCGCATTTTCGCACTCAAAACCGTGTGTGAATGGCACCACACGGTTTTGCATGGGCACAGCCATTTTGTTTTCTATTTTCTATGCAAGGTGCTGGGGCCTGCTTCTAATCCACCCTTAATATTTTCAATCCCCTCCATCTGACAAATCTGCCCTTCAGTTTCCTATTGTATCAGTGTGTGTTTATGTATTTTATGTTTTTGTCACTTTGTTTGTGTAATTTGTGACTTTTTTCAACTTTTTTGGTTTTCCCTTTAAGTCTTTACTTTTTCCTTTTTTCTTTCTCCTATTTCTTCTTTTTTATTTTTACCCTCCTCCCCCCTCCAGTGCCATGGCAGAGCAGGGCAAGAGAGGGTGTGGCAGAGCCAGGGTGACCACACACCTTGCTGTCATCGGCATCACCAAGGGGTGCAGTTCTGTGCCATTTTCTCAGAGGTGGAGGTAGCCACAGTCATTTGTTATGCATGGAGCCACCTCTCCTCCACTCTGGCAGGAGGTGGCAGGCCTGGCAACGTTTAGAGCCTCTGGGAGCATTGGCTTCTGGGGGGAGAATTTGCCAGAGTGTGCACCGGAGCTCTTGGGTCCAGCACCCCCAGCAGCAGTTAAAGCACCTGTTGGGCCAACATCCTGGACAAGGAACAGGACCTGCTGGACCCGCTAGGCATGGAGACGGCAGGGCTCAGTGAGCAACTATTTATTTGTCGTATTTTTTTATGCATGCTCACACTCAGAGGTAAGTTAAGTTTACATTACAAATATTATGTGACACAGCCAGGTGCTCGGCGCTACCTAATCATGCTTGCTGGCTGAGTATTTGAGAATTCATGCAGACTCCTCTGTAGTGTCACCAAGATAGTGGTAGTAGTTGTAATATCAGTGAGTTAGTATTCTCTGCGCCTTTCCTTCTGTAGCTCGTACACTCCCAAGCAATCTCCCAGTGATGTACTGTATGCATTGAAAAAAAGAGGAGACTGAGTTGCACCATCAAAGAGGGTTAAGATTGAGAAAGAAGCATTGATCGTTTGTTGCAATACATTAGTAGTTCCAAATGTAGTTTAGGAAACTTGGAATAGGGCTTAGGTTTAGTAAATTAGGAGTATATCAGCTCAATACTAGTAGTAGTAGTACAGGTGATCTGATACATAAAATTACAATGTTACTGTATTTGCCTTTTTAAATAGATTTGGGGAGATTATTAACTGTACCACTAATCTTTCTTATTTTATCTCCTTTATTTCTTACATTAGCATCCAGGGACAAAAAGAGGGCTGGCTTGTCAGGGAGACAGGAGTGACTCCACCAGTGCCGCAGTGGGTGGAATTTAGGGGTGGGCGGAATTTGCATAGTTATGTTACGCAAAGTTCCGCGAAACAGTAGAAAATCTCACCGAGCTACGCAGAATTCCGCGACCACCCAGAATTGCTTGTTCTGCCTGTTCGCGATGCGTTTTTCCTGTTCGGAGATGCTGTTTGCATGCTCATGGGAGATATCTTACGAACTTGCCCATGCTGTCGCCAATTGGATTGGCCATCTTGTTTCACTTGTCCCGCTTGCGATGCGTGTTTCCTGTTCGCAACCGGGGATGTCTGATGGAGCGTCCGAATGACGTGTTCATGATCGCACACTCTCGCGGGATCGCGTGGCAGGCTACCAAAATCTTGTATAGGAAAACTCGTCAGCAAATGCAGGGATCCCGGTAAGTCGCTACCGCACAAGCAAACAAGGAAAAAATCCCTCAACGCCGCGGATCACGGAAATTTCAGCAATTCCGCGCTCTCCGCGCAACGCGGAATTGCCAAAATTCTGCACATTCTGCGAGCGAAGCGTAATTTACCACCCAGGCCTAGTGGAAGTACAACATCCATCACTACTACCAGCGCTGCAGCCAATGCCGAAGGATCTGCTGGCCGCAGTGAATCCTCCTGTTAATAATATATTAATGCCTTCCACATTTAGAATAATTTTTAATTTTTATTTTTTTACTGAGCCTGTCTCCTAATTCTTTTTTTTCCAACTCCTCTTAGTTTTACTTCTATCCATGTTAGTTACATTCTTGTTATCCTTATTTTATCCCATTTATTTACCATATTTCAAGTTTCTGTAATTGACTTAATCCTGTCTTTACTAGTCTGTCTGTAGCTTCCTTTCTTCTGCTTTGTCAGTAAGATTTCCCTCCCCCTTATATATCGAGTGGACTGGTGCTGTAAAACGAAGAGAAACAACTTTAGGAAAGGTACTTTACTGTGAAAGTTGCAATTACAAGTAAGCTATTTTTATTGTACGCATGTTCTTTTTCTTTCCCATGCTCAAACAGTAAAACTAGAGCGTGGTCATGGTCATCATGAGTGGACCCCCCAATTTTGCGTATGTATTCATTTATACAGTAGTAGTATACCAGCAGTTTTGATGCAAGTGTGGCATGGCTGGAAACTAGTATGAGGATGGCCCCATTGCATTTGCCAACAATGTCAATGTCAATTGGAATTTCTATAGCGCATTATCACCTACTGGTCTCTAAGCGCTTAGAGAGAAAGCTCACCCATGGCACCTCAGAGAGTGTGCACCCTAACTGGCCTGGATTATGCCCCAGGCATCGGTAAAAATAATGGTTTTACATTTTTTTCTAAACGGAAGGAGGTCAGACTCTTTGCGGAGAGCAGCAGGCAATTCATCTAAGATTTGGGGAGTCATAGTAGAAAAGGCTCTGCCCCCTATGGAAGAGATCGAGAAGCGGGGACAGACAAGCAAGTACTGTACCAGACGCTCCTTAATATATGCTGGAGCCTGACCATGGATGGCTTTGTGGACTATGACAACTTGGTCAATGAATGACCATATGTCTTTCATTGATCAAGTTGTCCTCCCCTTCATTGGGTGGCAATGACTCAAGAGTTATCATAGCTGTGCACCTCCATTACAAATTGGTTTTGGTTGGCTTGACTACCTGACTTTTCAAACATTGCCAACAAACAAAATGTCTATTGAGACATTTTTGATAGAAGAATATACTGCAACTGAAATTTAGTGATGTATTGTGGTTGGAATTTTGTTAAAAGAATTAAATAAGGGAAGACATATCTGGCATCTAAAATGTGTAATGTTTTTTCTAGTCGCACAGAACATCAGTGCCAGGTCAGCGCCAGCAGCAGCAGAGCAGATGCGTTGGTGGTTGAAGGAGGAGTTTCAGCAGCGATTAATGGCCTCTTCTATCAGAAACTCATCGGACAAAAGCTCATAATGACTGCTAAAAATGCTAACAAGCCTGCCTGACCGCACGAAGATCGCGGCTTCCTCAACGCAGCAGTTTTTCCTTCGATTTTTGCAGTTAGCAACTCTAACTTTTAATTTGAAGGCCTAGTCACCCCAGGACCATGCCTGGTTCATTGAATTGCCCAACCAGGGGGTGCACCATGTATATCCACCATACCAGAGCCATACTTGGTTCTTTACATAGCGGTTTTTCTATACCTCATGGCCTATCTCCTTTCTTAACAGATTCATTAAATCATTTTGTGGATGTGTTGCTTCACCTAAACTCCTAAATAGACTTATACTGCTCATAGGAACTCATCCATACCACTGTGGATTACTCCCTAACCACAGGTAATTGTGCATTGTTAAATTGACCATTCCTTATGGCCTCACCCCCGTTTTTTTCCTTTTTCTTATCCTAGCCCTTCTCATTCCTTTATAACACACTCCTCAAATTGACTATAACCCGGTCCTGATGATGACCTCAAGTAATTACAGATTGACACATCATCGACCATTTAGCGCATCTCTTGGGGCTTTGGTGGTTGCCTAAAAACATTAGATTAATTTTTCACACATTTAATTATACTGTTTTGTAAACCATCTTTGTTGAAATTCTTATGTGGGCTTTTTATTTAGCTGTTATTTCACGTGTCACTTGCACCGATAACTTCTTGCACGAGCACGTATGTGCACACGTTTATTTGGCTTACACCCACGTACCCTGGAAATAGTGCTGATATAACTATTTATGTATATTTTAATATTTAAATACAGACCGCTGTATGTATTTGACAAAATCCTTGATTGTCTCCCTTTTTTCGGTGCTTCTGTAATCTACATGTTTTACTTTGTAAATCTGCCTATTTAAGTGTGACCTGTTGAGACATAGTTAATTGTTATAATTAATCTACCCAGGTCTCAACTGGGTTTATGGGTTTTCTCTTGTCTTTTTTTTGCATGGTTCAATTTGGCACTGCAGTGTTGGCTCTGCAATGTGCGTCTGCTTTGGTTAAAATGGTATTTACAAAGTTGTGAATGCATGGCAAAGCAAACACATAGTGCGTTTTCCTTCCCTATTAGTGCCTACTCAGTCACTTTCTAGTACTTTACTCCATTATTCTTTCCTACGTTCTGTCCCAGCCTGCCCAAAAAGTTGAAAAATCCATTCTTGGGATGTGTCACATTTTTCTGGCCAAGTGAATAATAATAAATATAAATATCATGGCTAATTATAAATTGTGGTGGAGGGCGAGGTCAGGGAGTAAAGTGGAATAAGTGCCTTGAGTTTTAGCGGATGAGATAGTCTGTGACGAATGTGCAAGATGCAATCTATCTATCCCGTTCCATAATCTTTTCCCTGAACTGAAGCGCATCAGGTTTACCCCCAACCACTTACGGAACAGGATATCTGCACTTTATACCTGACGTGTGTGACTATGTTGTCAGTCGGTCAGTCAGAATATCTTTATTCGATTTGACAAAGTAAATCATGAAATTACAATAAAAACAATACAGTATCATCAATACATTCATTTTCAGTTATTAAAATACAATTTTATAAATGAGCATGAAACACTCCCGATAAACACCATGACACGTAACAACATACATTAAAATTATCTAAAAATTGCAAATTCAATAGGGCAGGTTTTGCTTGCATACATTTCAGAGGCAAAAGAAGAAGACAAATATACTTGTGTTGTAGGCCTGCCTGTTTCAGACAGATAAAAATAATATGCAAAGAGTCTAGTGCAGAGGTTATGTCAAATGAATAAGGGGAAGGGTCTGATGGCTTTTGCCACCCCACTAATAATTGTGGAAATAAGTTCAAATGAAAATATGTTAAAAATCATCTGTGCAAAACCGGCATATCCATCGTTAAATACAATTCTGTTTTGCTCATAGATTTCACCATCGCGACAATGTGTACGGATACTCTTAGACTGTGAGCTTGTGGCCTTGTTTCTTGAGAATAGCTCCCTTCACCCACGCTATATCTGATTTAGCAATCAGCTCTGGTTTGCTGTAGTGTTGGGGTTTGCCTAGTTCTCTCAGATTTGTTTTTATGTAACTCAGCCTTTATATTTATTGATTGTGATCCATGCTCAGAACATTCTCTTAAGACTTTCCTATTGAACGCTAGGTCACTTTTAAGCCATATGGAAAACCATAAGAGTATGGGGCAAATTTGTATGTAATCTTCAAAAAAACCTGCACACAACTCTTCATGCACTATCTCTGGGGGATCCGCAACATTCTCCTAAAGAATTTTTTTTCTGCCATTTGATCTTGTATCAAATAATAGGCTTGAATCCCCAGATCTCTGCCCCACAAGATGCAGTGGGTACACACTTGGCATTATAGAGATATAGTAAAGATTTAATATGGCTATAACCTAGGTGCCTAGAGTAAGCATCGATACTATGGGCTATCCAATTAGAAGATTGAATATGTGATCTCATCAAGGGATCCCAGTTCATTTTATGATCCACAAGATGCCAAGTTAACAAAATATGTCCACATTTTCAATACAATGATCCTTAATTGAATATGTTTTAGTTTTGGCGGTTTCGAGCCTACTGTCATGGTGTAAGATTTTGTATAATTCATTTTGAGACCCAAGTTTTCCATAAAATCGTAAAATTGATCTAATAGAAGCTGTAAGCCATCAGCTGTATGTATTATAAGAACAGAATTGTCTGCATACAGTAGGACTGAAACCACTCTATTCGCTTCCTTCACAACTTTGCAGTGCTCTCCTAAAAACGGACTTAGTCGGGTAATGTTAAGAATAAAAAGCATGGGTGCCAATATGCTACCCTGCCATGCCCACCTCCCTAGTTAAAAGTGCGTAATGCATTCTCCCAATGACCCATATCTTAGGGAGGCTTCAAGCCCCATTTGCAAATTATGCAAAAAGATTACAAGGGCATCACCCACCCCCATGTGTGACGTTGTATCATTACTATTCATCTGCCTTGGAGTCACTGTAAAATTGAACAGCATTTTGAAGAAGAGCAGGGCCATTGGGATAACATGATCGTACTTTACAGCTGCCCCAGCTGCAGAGTAGCAAAGTAGCAACTACTGACACACTAGCATGCCTCCATTATTTAACACAACAAGAATATTTGTATGCCATAGTGCATATAAGCTTGCTCATTAATGAGAGGTAATTTATTTTTTCACACAAAGTGTCTAATTATTTATTTAATAGGAAATCCTTTAAAAGAAAAAGAAATAAACTTTTTTTAATCTGGTGTGCTGTTATTCTACCTTAATTCCTTTCAGCCAGTTTCAGCCTTATGTGAGGCATGTGTGGGTAAAAAAATAACCGTGACTCTAATCACATTAAATTTGAATGGCCCTAGCAGACGAACAATGTACTGCCACTGTGCTACTATATACTTTTAAAGAAGTACCTTGCATAAAGTGTTGTCAGGAGGAGTTGAGTCAGAGTCAGGAGTGAACAAAGTTAAGCGTTTACGCAACACTAGGCCTGAACATGATGTTAATGAATGATGTTCTTCTATTTCTAAACTATGGATCACTTTTATACATGGGTGTGTAAAATTAAATGGGGCCATGTGGGCTATTGCTCAGGTAATAGAAGATCCCACAGTAAATTGGTGCCGCTTTCACCACATCCACCCCACCAAGTGAAAGATCTATTTGTGGTGTAAGTTAAGTCATGCGCAATAAATCACACAACTCAGAGGAAGAGGGTTAGGGATTTGATGAATGTATGGAAAAGGGGATCTGGGGAAAGGTGTGACAAAGACAAAAACTACAGAATGACACAATATTCATTGGGGCAATGAGCAGAACAACTTCAATCTGTTGTGGAAGGACATGAAGGAATGAGTATGACACAGTTCAGTTAAATGCATTGCAAAAGAAACAGTTGTTCAGCCTCAGAGATTCAAATTATGTATATATCTAAACGTTCTTCCATCTAGGTTTGAAAAATAGTATACAAAATATGGAGGAGTGAGGTAAACCGACACAGTTCTAAAAAATGATACTTAAAAGCAAAATTATACTATATTGCCAAATCGGGTATTGCATCTGCATTCTTTTCGGATTTTCCGTCAATCTTGGGTGGCTGGCAGAAGCAGTCCAGTAAGGTAAGTGTTATTGAGCTTTTGCCTTTTTGTGCAGGAGAAAAGAAGGCCTGCAGATTGTAAAACAGAAAGGATATTGTAGTCAAGTAGAAAGACAGAACAGTAGCTAAGTGTACCAAGAAGTCTCAGATAGGCAGAGCAAGAGCATAGCCTGCTGCAATCAATCATCTTATGACTCATGTGCGATCAATTAACTTAGAAGTTAGATCAAATTACTACCAATCACAGACAAGTGGCTGCATGTACCAGGCCGATCAATGTCACAACTGTCATCATAACATTTGACCAAATGCATGCATCATGTGTTGACATCGCATGTCTGTCTCCAGTTACTTACAACAAAATACCCCCACCTGACCTAACCACATAATGGAGGACTTTCATATTTGAGCCAGGACACACATTCTGCAGTATTGCATTTCCCAAATTAACTCATCTCTCACCAGTCCACAGAGCTGAGTAGGCCTCTTAGAAATATTATCATATTGGCTTCCCTGAAGTTCATAACAGCCTTCTTCTGCTGTTATCGACGCAGTCCCACCCTGAGTCCTTCCATTATTCTCCTGACTTTGAGAAATGGCGAATCGGTCGAACTCCTTACCGACTCCCAATCCAAATGAAAAGAGATTGACGTATAGTGCACTGCTGTAGATGAACAAGAAGAGAAACACTGAGTAAGTTTTTTTGTGTGGATTTGTGCCTGTTATTGAATAGTGTAGAAAGGTCTTTGGAGATTCTGAACCAGTTACCAGAAGGAAAAAAAATACAGAGTGAACCCTGCAAGCAAATCTTACTGACTGAGAATGGAGGAAAAAGGGCAATCACCTCCAGGAAAAATTTTCACCCACCATGCCACAAACATTTGCAACTTATCACAATCAGGCTTACAAATTATAGTTGGAAACCCTCCCTCACTGTCTGCCACCACATGAATCATTCATCACTCTCAATCACTCATTGCTGCAATATATACCTGTTCCAAACCAAACACGGTGGTACACAATTGTCAATCCTCTTTGATGCCTGCAACACACATTGGGGAAGTCTTTGTGAATCTAATTTTTTGGGACAGTCCTGCTAGGGCATGAAATAGGATAGGCTCGGGACAGAGACAGGCATTGTTTCCTCAATATCCTTCAAGGAAATGGAGGGTGGAATTCTTCACTGCACACCAGTCCAACTCCAATCCGACCATACATGTGCATAAAATGGTGGGGCTGCATAAGTCAGTCACACACAAAAAAATAAATAATATAATGTTTCCCTAGCTATATCAATTTTTTTAAATGTTTGCAAAGCAATTCTGCAATAAAAGTTCTATGGTGGCCTACTCAGTCAAGGAAGTAGAGTTTGTCCTCAAACTCAGGTGGGTTTCCCAGAAGTTGGTTAGCTAACACACTCTAATCTGAATCTGACAATCACCCTCATCCTCCTCCTGTGGTAATTCAGGAACGGTGTAATTTGGTGGTATAAAATGTTGGTTAATTTTAATCATGGTCAATATCTCCACGTTTTGAGGCAAGAGACTGGTCCTTCTTAGTCTGACGACTGCATCAGCTGCATTAAACACACACTCAACAGATACACTAGCTACCGGACAGCCCAGATCCTTTATTGCCGGCATGCTGGGTTGTGGCCATTGCCGCATCTTCACATACCAATAAATTAAGGGGTTTTGATCCACATAGACCTCTCTTGAGTCATCCAAAAACTCACTGAGCATCCTCTCGATGGTCATTGGTGCTGCCACTTGCTCAACCTGTTTTGCCTTTGCCTCTGCACTGGACTTAAGCCTTGCCATTTGACACCAAACCAATGCAGAGGTTGAAGGAAAATTCTAGTGTTCCTGTTGTTTTTGTTGCAGCCGGTGTTCTTGTTGCTGGTGTTGGCTGCTGTGACACAGCAGGACTGCCCTTTCTGGAAGTTGAAGGGGGCACCGTAGAACTTCTTTCCGTGAGTGGGACTCTATGTTCCAGTCGTTCTTCTTCCAGGACTTCGGCTCACTCAACAATCCACTCCTTGTATTCTGAAACATCCTCTTCTGAAAAAGGAATGAAAATGGCCAGAATTGTTTTGTAATGTAGATCCAGTATTGTGGCACAGATGTGCTCTTTGGTTGACATGGAGTGTCTTTGTAGCCTTGTATTCTCTGTCAAGCGAAGGATTAAGCTCTGAATCAAGGTACAAGCATTTTCGTATTCATCCCCCACAGCTGGGAAACTGTAAGATACATTTTCAAACGATTCCTTTAGTAGATAAAACAACGGGATAGCCTATCCCATTATACTGTCCTTCTTCCTGACTTCCCATGTGAACACCTCAAAAGGAAGTAGCATCTCTGTCAGGCATTTGACTAGTTTCCATTTGTCCATCCTAATGGTCCTACTTTTAGTTACATCCCCTCGTGCAAAGGCACAACATACTCATTAATCAGTTTGTACTGCTCAAACAGACATTGGAAGATGTAATAGGTTGAGTTCCAACATGTTGGAACCTCTTCTATGAGCGCTTTAACTGGTACTCTATTAGCACGCTTAATGATCCTTAATTACTTTCAGGATTTGAAAGAATAGCTGAAATGAGTGCAGATTATTCTGCAGATCATCAGTAAGTTGCTGACTATGACTTATTTTTTTAAGAAAGTCCTGCACAATGATGTTGATGGCAATGCACCAAACACAGGCCCCAGAATTATAGACTATCTGCCATGGCCTCAACTATATTACTGCCATTATCGGTAACAACGAAAACCGATTCTGAGACCTCTGGGTAGCATACATTCAAACACCATGCTGTTAAAGTAGTCTAAGATGTTTGCAGCTGTATGGGAATTCTCCATGGTGAACATGTCTAATGTTGCATGCAGTAGGATGCCATTAAAGGTTCCTCCAGCAATGAGACCTGTAGATAGCTGTTGCCTAATCCCCCCACAAAAGAGATAAGTGTGCAGTGATACATATGTAATCAGTGGCCTGACAACGTGTCTGCATGTCATCAGGTGGATTGTATGAACAGCGCTCTGCTGAAAAGCTTTTCTACTCTATTCCAGCACGTCTGTGTCATTTTAAAGCCAGGCCTGCCTTGCAGGTTGGTTTGAAAATAAAAATATGCCCACATTTAACTTTGGAAATAAAAGTACTTACAAATACTTGTACTGCTTTTTTAATACACATAAGTCACCACTAAGGTCTGCCCTGCGTGCCCTCAGGTCAGGGAACATTGTTATAAAAAGCAGGGAAAATTTACAAGATGTTTTATATGCCCTGAACGGAAAAGCAGCCAAAGTTGTTTTTCCCCTTTGTAGCTCTGAATAGCCTCATAGGCTGAAATAGAAAGGTTTTATTAAATCTAAATAAAGTCTAACTTTTGATTGGAGTTAGATAGCAATATGAGTCAAAGTATCAAAATACTGGCTATAATAAATCCAGCAACTTGCCAAAGTCAGATTTATTATACTTATTACAAGGAAGTAGTATTAGAATGTACTATCCTGAAGTTACATAAAATAGCCCTGTAGCAGCCTCATCTTATTGGCCTGCCTTTGAGAGCCTGAGCCAAGTTGCTCCCTGAGTAGGTGTGAAGAGGTCTGGGACTGAAACAATACAGCCATTTGGTGGAAGGAAATTTGCTTCCTAGAGAAGCCAGGGAGAGGAAGGGGGCCGCAAAGAAAACATGGACTTCAAAGATAGGAGAACAGATGTCAGAGACCCAGGTCAACCCCCATGTCCTTGATCCCCAGCCAGATGGGAGCCCCGGTAATTAGATTAGGAGAGGGACTAGTAGGATAGTGTAGTGAATTGTTAGCCACAAATGTGCATTAGCCAGACACAGACTGCCAGGAGAGAATTAGATTTTTAGAACAGTGCATTCTTAGTCATAAATATTCCACACCTCACAGGAGGTGGTCATAGCAGATGGTGGCAACCTTGCCCCTATTGGTTGGGGGTCCCCTCTCTTTTCAACCCAGAATGGGGAATATATATGGGAGATCTGCGGGAGCCCCTCTGATCCCTGCCTGAAACATCTGAAGAAGAAGGACTGCCCTGCTGGACCCCTGAACTGCATCACAGAAGGCTTGCACCCAGAAGAACTGTACCAGCTGCTCTCTCAAGGCTCCCCTAAAGAAGAACTGTGCTTCATTCAAGGAAAAGGAGTGGACTCATTAAGCAGCAACAGTTGAAAAGTTGAAAAAGTGCTGGAAGAAGCCAACTGCAATATCCAAAGAGAAGACTACTCCAGCTACAACTGGATTTTCCTGGATTCACAAGGTGAATTGTGGGAGAATGAGTCCGAGAACCCAAGAGGCAATCCAGAGTTCTGAACTATTGGCTGGTGTTGCTGGAAACTTTTCAACGCAAGAGAGAATACTCAGAAGAAGTTCTGAAAGTTTGGGAACTTTAGGTAAAGTTTTGGTAAAAAGCTCCAGAAAAGGACTGGCTCGACATCGAGAGTCAAGCCGCCATCATCGACTCAAGAATTGTCTAGACATCACCTGTTCATCTGGCTGAAAGCTCCCGAGCTCTTCGCCGACAATGCCGAGGACAAACACTTCCAGAGACTTGCAGAGGCATAGTGCTGCAGCAGGCCGCTGATGCCAACTCCAAATCCGAGGGACCCGAGGGCTGGTCGTCAAAAGAAAAGCTCCAAAAAAAATTACTAAGTGCGTACTTCCCAGGGACCTAATGCTCAACGCTCTAGCCCAAACAGATAGATGCAAGTGACCCTTTATGTTTTTGCCACTAAAGTGCACAATTTTAATTTACCTTTAGAAATTCATGTCTTCGGTTCTTTACATTAGATTTCCAATGTTTTGGTGTAATTTTAAAGATGCAAATATTCTCTATATTTATAAATTGGTGTTGGACTTTTATTGTGTTGTGCCTTGTACTTATATGCTGTTTTGGTGATATTAAATGCTTTACACACTTGTCTTCTAAGTTAAGCTTAACTGCTCGTCTGCCAAGATACCAAGTGTTGAGCAAGGATTCATTTATTTTGGCTTGACTGGACCTTTTTAGTGATTGTGGTATTATTACTAGCTGAAGGTGCATACCTCCACCTACTGATAACCCACCTTCCTCTAATATGTTGCACGTGTATCATCAGCAAAAAATAAGACACAACTCATTCCTGTAGAGGAACCAGCTCTGAGGTCACAAAGTTCTCACCTGTATATTTGGAATTCCCCTCGGTCTATTTCAAGCAGTAGTCTACAGGAAATGAATAAACCCAATACTCCTGGAGTCCAAAATGGTGTTCATTCACAGAAGTTGGAGATTTTTCAATGGGCCCCCACAAGCAAATGAGAGTTCAGAAACTACTGTCTCCAGGGAGGGAGATGGCAGCGGATGAAGTCAAATTAAAATTAGAATTTGATTAGAGCATATCAGTAAATCGTGATCTTTTCCACTTAAATACCTATCAAGAAAACAAACATATATGTACAAGGATGCAAGGATGGTACTTAACATGCGGGACATGCTCATGATTAGCGGTCTGATTTAGCTTGAGTATGTGTTCTTGATTTAAGTAGGACCAAATCCTTATAGAAAAGTCATTGCGTATGTTTTGACAAAAATGATATAACTTGCATTAGGACATCAGGAATGAAAAAGCAAATATGGGAATTGATTGGTAGCATCCAGAAATGGAGTGATTTGGATAAGTGGGAAGGCAGGTGGGACACGAAGAAAGACCAAAAGAAAGTGAAGGGGGAGTCACCTTCTTCTTTGACAGATAAAGAGGATGCTGCAAATTTCCTGATGAGAGGTGCATGGTAAAGGTTTCGTTTGTGTACCATGGATTTGGAGTGATCTTGCTTCGTTCACAAATGATTTCTCTAAATTGAGACTGAAACCAATTGAGTGGTATGCCCAGTTTGATTGATTTATGAAGATTCCTCAGGTACTGTGGGTGACTTTGAATACCATTTTCAACATTGTGAAACGGAGTGATTTATGGGCAGAATGCAAAGTGGCCTGCAGTGGCTAGAGGAAGAGTCTCAGGGAAAACCAATATCTTATGCCCCATCACCTTTGGTGATGAAAAAGTATTTACAGCGGATTACCTTTTTGAAAGGGAAAATACAGGTGAAGTATATTGATTGAATTAAGCTTGACACAAATACTCAGGAGCCTAAAGAGACCATGCTTGCTTTTTATGAGAGAGTGTTGCAAGTGTTTAGACAGCACAGTGGGATGGAATTCAACAGAATATAATATGTTGCAAAATAAGTCGATTGATGATATCTTGAGGTATGCAAAATATTGTAGTGATGAACTGGAAATGAAATAAAGGGCGGTTGAAGGAAAAGCTCATGCTAGTTCAAATGAAAGCATTAAAAAGGGTAAGAAGGAATGAACCATATGTAGGGATTGTTAGTGTTAAGCAAAGCGATGCGTTTCAACAGGGTATTCCTCTGATGCAGGGTAGAAATGGTCCCACACAGTATAGAGGTTGTGGTGTCCTGATTGACCCGAGCCCCGTGATTGATGTGGCACCATTAAGAAAACGTAATCCATGTCAATACAGTAACAAATTTGTACATTGGAAGTGGGAATTTCGTCTTCACCCTACTGCAAGAATGAGTGAAAAGCAGGTTCAAAATCCAGGGTTCGAACAACCCCGTACAGACATGTGTCGAGCCAAAGGTTCAAGGCCCTAATGCGCCACAAGTTCCAGTGATGCAGATCCCTCAAGCGGTGGTGGCGTAGCTAAATGTGAATGTTCCCCAATTTAATTTCGATTAGGTCCCGAATTTTCATCAAAATCCCTTTCAGAACCAAAATTAAGACCTGTTTCAGCAGTTTCCCGTTTGACTTACTTGGAGGCTACGGCTCTGATCTGTTACAATAACAAGGCCTGTGGGTGGAGGAAGATTGTGTAATTGGTGCAGTCTTAGAGGTATACAAAAGTGGTCCATTTGTGGAAGGCGTAGTGAATGGCCACCATGTGCCATTTGTCATTGACACTGGTGCTACCCATTCCCATGTAAGAACAGCAGAAGTTCCAAACCTACCCAACTTTGAAAAAATAATCCAAGTTGTAGGAGTTGCAAATGAATGAGTGACAAACCATATCATCCAAGACGTCCCTGTAAAAATAGAGTCCTTTGAAGCGAGCCATCAGTTTCTGGCATGTGATTTTATCCCTGTGAATCTTTTAGGATGCGATTTGCTATGCAAGCTAAAGTGCACCATTTATTGCACGACGAAAGGAGTGGAGTTTCAGACCCATGATGAAGATGTTGATTTCAGATTGGTGAGTCAAGGGACAGGTATTAGACTGGACAATTTGTTGACAACTGATAATTTGCCACTGAATCCAAGAGATACAGTGAAGTCTGAAGTCTGTGACTTCTCAGGAAATGACATAGGTCTCAAAGGGAGTTGAGACTGTCTCTATAAATGTTAAACTCAATGCTGAATATTGCAAAAGTCCTCAATACAGTTTGACTCCTGAAATTATAGCTTGGGTTACCCTGATGATTAAGTAAATAATACAACTAGACATTTTAAAGGAGATAATGGGGAGCTTGTGTGACTCCCCTAGCAATGGCCTACAGAAACCTAGCTGTAAGTACGGCATTGTGCCTGAGGATGTGCGAAAGGTTAAAAACATTGTTGTTTCCTGTTGTCCAGAATCCAGTTGTGATTTTATTTCAGATTCCATGTGAGGTTGAGTAGTTTACTGTGATCAATCTGTGCCATGCTTTTTCCTCTATACCCCTGCATGAGGACAGTTGGTACCTTTTGCCTTCTGATTCCAGAACCGTGTTTTGTCATGGTGCTGAGTCCCTTTGATCTTTAATCATATCCTTAAAAACAATCTTGAGTCCCTGCTAATGCCCTATAATTCTGTCCTGGTTCAGTATATCAACAACCTGCTAGTAGAATGAGATACCCAGGAAGCTTGTAAACAGGACACCATTGCATTGTTAAAGGATCTTGCTGAAAATTTACATAAAATGTTCCCAAATAAGTTGCAGTGTTGCCAAAGAGAAGTTCTATGTCTTGGACTTCCCATTGAGAAGGGAGCGTGGAAGGTGTCATAAGAAAGAATCTCAGCAATTTTGAAAATGAATCCGCCAACCACCTAAAGAGACATCAGAAAGATGTTTTTGGGAATGGTGGGCTACTGTCGACAGTGGATACCTGACTTTTCGCAAGCGACCAAGCGCATTTCAGAGGCTCTCACTCGAGGATGTGTTGGATCCAATATCATTTTTTGATTGCCTGCCTAGAGCCAAGAGAAAGTCTCTGTAATGCCTGGTGCTATGAGTGCCTGAATATTATAAATCCTTCACACTTTTCATGCTTTTCTGAAGTGAGAGGGAGAAGTGACCTCTTTCTGTGCATACACATACATATGGGGATGAGAAGAAGACCTGCGGCTTATTTTTTGGCTATCCTTGATCCCGTAGCCGTGAAACTGCCCTGCTGCCATAAAGCTGTAGCAGCAGTAGGTGTCAGCATTGAAAGATGTGATAGTATTGTCATGGGACACCCTCATACTGTAATGGAGAATATCACCCTGAAGCGGTGTGCTTCCTTGAACCCTTCTACTTTGTTGACGTTGCCTGAGAATTAAAACTATGACAGGGAAGTAGAATATGACTGTCCTGATGTTATGGAGCTATGCACCAAGCCAAGACCAGATATACAAGATGAGCTACTGGCAGAGTTCGATTACACATTGTTTGTGGCTGGGTCTTGCCTAAGAGACGATGGGGGAACCCTAAGACCTGCATACATAGTTTGTACACAGGGTATTAGAAGCCTCCTTGCTCAGAGGGGTGTATTCTGCACAAGTGGCTGACCTGATCGCTCTTACTAGAGCTTACTGTGTTTCTGAACAGCTGAGAGTGACTATTTTTACTGACAGTATAGCTTTTGTTTGGTTCATGACTTCAACAGTTGTGGTCACAGAGGGGATTTATGACATCAACAGGATCCCCCAGCCGTAATCGCAAACAGGTCATGAAACTGTTGAAAGCATTGCAGTTGCAGAGTGTTCGGCATACAGGAGTAGAGATGATTAGGTAACAGTCAGCAACCGATGCACGGTATTGTGCGCATGGTTCCCAAATATTCAATGGAGTGTATGTAAATTAATCAGAAGATGACACCAACTACAATCTTTTGTTCACAACAGCTGATACGTGGGAAGAAATGAAGAAGTTGCAGTAGACAGTACCAAAGGCAGAACAGCAGGGTTAGATCAGAGCAGGTTGTGTTAAAAGAGAGGATGACATCTGGGTTTCAGCAGATGGAAGACCTGTATTGCTGGAAAGCTTGTGGTCCCCAATGGCTAGACATTTTCACGGTCCCGCTCATGTTGGGAGGGATGCCATGGTTAGGTTGTTTTGACAGAATTGGTTTTAATCCCTGACTCCGATTGATGGCTGAAGGATTGTGTCACTGATGGGTTTTGTGTCAGCAGATGACTGTAGGGAAAAGAACCTCAGTGACATTAAGCCATATAGGGAGATCAGGAGGGTCGTTCAACAGGTTGCAGCTTGCCTGTGTGTAAAGGGCTGAGATATGTCCTTGTGTGTATGTTCTCATGTTGGGTTAAAGCATACCCAACCAAGAGAAATGATAGCTTCACAGTAGCTGTTGAGGGAACTTATCCCCAGGTTCCGTTTCTCAACCTCGCTGGAGTCAGATCGAGGAACTCATTTTAATGAAAAGGTCCTGGAAATGTTATGTGCAACATTGCAAGTGGAGCAAAGACTACATTGCAGTTATCAACCTGTGATTTCAGGCATTGTTCAGAAGCTGTGTCTGTAACCTCGATTGAAGGGTCTCTTATTTGCTGTTAAATGTGGGGGCCTTCGTAATTGGATTCATGCTGCACACAATCTCAGAGAGGAGTGTCCGCAAGATTATGTGACAGTACCTCACCAGAAGTACAGACAGCAACTGAAGGGCGGAAGGAGGAGGTTAAACAAGCTACAGAAAAACAACCAAAAACCTGCGGGGGTCTTGATGTGTTGTGTCCAGAATTGAGACAGAAAGAGAATCTTGGCCTGTGGTGCTGATCGAGCCAGATTATGAGCCTGGTGAAGGGCCTAGTGGTGTGTTAAGCCCTGTGGAAGCAGGAGACTGCTGGCTGGGAAGGCAAGAGAGAGAAAGAAAGAGAGACTAGGGGACTGATTTGGATCTTGGCGGACAGGTTACTCTGTCACAACAGTGACGGATAGCCCATCCGCCTAAATATAAATCCCATAGGATATAATGGGATTTATATTTCAGCTGATGGGTTATCTGTCACCGATTGGGTCAGAGTAACCCATCTGCCAATATCTAATTCAGGGCCAAAGTCTGCCTGCAGGTCGCCTACTGCATACTATCCAAGAGAATACTGAGGGTTCTGATCTGAGTGACAGTGAAGATGAACACTCTATGCTAAGGAAATCAAAAAGAGCCAGTGTACCTATCGGAGGAACTCAACCTCTGAGTGGACATACTTTGCAGCAAATGTCAGAGGTAGGGGATCTTTTGATGTGAACAACAGTAGTAAAATACCAGTTGAGCCTACATGAATTTGAATTTGTCACTGAACGTGCTTTGAATTGCTTCTACCATTGAATAAACTGACCAGAGTTGCAACTGGTATGGTCTTTGAACTGAGCTTTGATCATTATTTTCATTAAAAACTATTAAATGAACTTTGTTTAAAAGAATTAAGAAGATTCCCGAGACCTGAGGTGCAAAAGGACCGTAAGGATGTCAATGTTCAGGCAATCTAAGTCAACAATGTAGTCCCTGATTATATTTCCCAGGTGTTACGTAATCTTGCAATTCCCTAAGCATGTTGGCTATTTCCACAACGATGTTTTACTGTATTTTTTTCAATGTAGTGTTTTACTATTGTATACTGTATACTTAGAACTGAATAGCCTCCAGGGGCCATGATTAAGAGAGCTGAAGGTAGTGGATCAACAAGGTGTTCAGAATACATGGTCAAAATCCTTGGCCTCTCTGCAGCGCACACAGAGCAATGGTCACATATTCCAGTTGCAATTATGATTCTGTGTAAATTTGTTTGAACCAGATTCACAGTCATCGAAATATTGACAATGTGAAAGTAAAAGATAATGCAGTGCTCACAGGAGTGGATGTGTTGTGTGTTTGGGTCGGTGAAGTGAAGGAGTTGTGAGGAAGTACATTCAGGAGAGAGTGAAGAAACAGTGCTGAAAAGAAAATAGATGAGGTGTAAGATTTATTTAAACACCTAATAATTATTGACAAAGCCAATAGTTTAAGAAGGTGTTATGTGTATGTCAGTTGTGTTAAATATCTGGATACAGTAACAGAAAACTCAGAAAGGAGCCGAAATACCTGTCAAGTGGCACACAATGGGAATCACAGAGATGTAGTTTACACATTCAAGCCATTCCCTTAATTACATAGACCACACCCATTTTACAGCCACCCACTCTCCGCCCCCACACACTTTTTCATCCCACTTAAAGCCTTGCTTGGATGTCCTCAGGTAGGAGCGCAGGTCCTGCCTCAGTTGGACTGCCTCTCACACTGTTGCTTTAGCTACTTCGTGTCATCCCCAGTTTAAAATTTGACGTTTTGCTGTCTTTCTCTTTATATTTGCTCAGTGGGGGCAGGACGCAGGCCACAATTTTAACACAAGTGCGGTCTGTGTTCATTTCACTATGCAGTCTCATGCCACACTGGCCCCATCTGGATGCAACAAAAGCACCCGCTGAGCAGCGGGTATTAGTGGGAGGGTTTTGCCCCCAACCAGTACCATCGCTCCTGGTGCTGTCTGTGCCACACAGTGGTTCTCACCTTCTACCCTCTGCCTTTACAGCCTTCACTCACCACCTAGGTCGTGTCCTTCTTCATAGGTGATGCAAGCCTATATCTCTCAACCAGGGCACTGTACCAGTTTCGCCAGCACTGCAGGCACGCAGCTACCTTACAGTTACCATGGTTCTTCCACGGTAAGTCTTATCTGATTTTAATTTCTAGTGGATATGTTTTGCTTGCAGAGCTGCGAGCCCCGCTGGGTAGCAGCCATTGTGTCCGTCTCCCAGCCATACCTTCCATCAATTTAATACTTGTGTACTTGCAACCCTGAGCTCTCCTCTCACACCTTCCCAGGCCCCTTAAGGTTTGTTGGGTGAACCTCAAGACATTCAACTCCATTTTGTGAGTGCCAGCTTCTCTGTGCCCAACATTGCAGTGAACCAAGAACCAGGAGGTGGAAGGAGACCGACTTTATGCTGTTTATTTCCTCAAATTTTAAAAGCGATTTTCCTCTACTGTCACATGGCCGATGGGGGCATTGTCAACATCATTAAGTTGGCAGGAGCCCTAAAGCCCTGTTGCAGGTTTTGCACACGTTACTACATGACTTTATTTTTGCAAGACTCTGTTTATGCCTTTCACATGAGAACTATCTGCTTTGTTCCTGGAGTTAATCTGAACATTGGGAGCAAGGTCAATAAACAATGCCCCTTGTTATTCTGTTCTGGTCAGGCCCTAGCACCTAGACAGTTATTCTGTTCTGGTCAGGCCCTAGCACCTAGACAAAACATACTATTGCAACTGCTTCTGGAGACTCACACTTTGCTATTATGGGGATACGTGTTTAGGTGAGACACACTTGAAGAGGGACCTTTCCAGGGAGAAGAGCAACATGTACCTACAATGTAGAAATACCATCTATAGGCTAAGGTATTGGGTCTGTTGAAAAAGCCCAGGGATCTTCTATTATATAACAGTCTTCTTACCAAGGGGAGGGAGGTTAGGCACTGTAGTCCTTTCTCCATTGTCTTTCTTTGATGACATCTCATTTTATGATATATGGCCTAGCTGCAATGTTAACTAAATTAGTGTTATGCACTTTTCTGCAGTCTCTTAGCCAAACAACGACGGCTGCAATCACTTTCCATACACAGTTTTAACACTAAGAGTAGATTACTGCAGTCCCAGAGCACACTCTGCTTTGCCTCTGAGGTACAATGTCTGTTCCTTGGGGGGAGAGGGGTGTTTAAATCTTGTTTCACTCACTTGCTAAGACAAATGGGAGCTGGACAAGGAACATGATACAGAACATCTACACTATTGCTATCCTCATACAGCTAATACCAGCACTGATGACACACTGGTTACAAGCCCACAAAATACTCCTCACTCTTGTACAACAAAAAGTCACACCATCACCACAGCACATTCTCTAAAATGCCTACTGATGAATGCTTAATCACTCTCTAAAAACAAGCATCACATCTACGACCTTCTCAATTTGCGTGCTTTCTAAAATAAAACAACATAAAGCAAAACACCTAAAACCACCATATGTGCATCTACCTATTGACCGTGGGATAAACTCTATTTAACACTCAAAAATGTAACTAACATCCAGTATAGATCTAGACGCAATAAATTCTGTTCAAAAACTATTTGAGGTGCTACAGGAAGCTTTTGATATTCTAATACCACTAACAACAACACAACAGAACAACACAACAGAGCAAAATAAAGCAGGCAGAAATACAGAGATAAACGAGATAAAACAGCAAATTAGAACGCTGCAATGCATCTGCCTCAAAATAAACACCAATCAAGACAAACTTCACCTACTGAAACTTAACAGATTATGGAAGTCAGATACCAAAAAAGCTAAACAATAATCAGACAGAATTCAAAATGCTAAATGTGCAAATAAAGAATTACAAACAATTCTCACCATATTTCATAAGCCAAACTGCCTGGAAGGAACTCATCCAAGTACTCAGGAATTCACAGGCAAACTGGCAAATCATTACCCGACCAAAGGAGACACATTGGACTCCTATTTAAAACAAAGAAATACCACCAGCACTAACCCTTTTCCAAAACAACAATCTAAGAATACTCTAACCCAGCCTTTCCATTGCTTTCAACAATTTTTACATGATGAATTTACGAACCTTGTAAAGCAAGCAGGCCTGAAGGCAGCCCTTCTGACCCATGTCCACCACAAACCTTTAAAGCAATTCTTCTAACTACCTCTGCTGCCACACCAGTAAGAACAATCACCAACAATCTCTTACTACCGGAATATTTCCAGAAGGTCTAAAAAAAGCATGCATGTGCCCATTACTAAAGAAAACAAACTTAGACCCGCTTAACCCCAACAAATACAGACCGATTTCCTGGGCAAACTGATAGAAAGAGCAGCATTTGCCCAGATGTCCCAATTCATTGATGATAATTCCATACTTTCAGACTTCCAAACAGGATTCCGTCCAGGAAAAGGCACAGAATCGGCCCTCGTTGACATTTTGGATGACCTTAGGACCACAGTTGGCCAGAACAGGGTTGCTACACTACTTCTCTTGGACCTTTAAGCTGCCTTTGACACTGCTGGCCATGACAAGCTAATACAAAGAATCTATGAATCTGGCATAGAAGGGACTGCTATTGACTAGTTCACATCGTATCTTCACAACAATGTCATCCATAACCCCCTTTCTCGTCCAAACTGTACTCCACAAAAGTAGGGGTCCCACAAGGCTTTATCACCTCACCCATGCTTTTCAACATCTACATGAAGTCATTACCTGCACTGATCAATCAATTTCACCTCACATGCAATAACTATGCAGATGACACACAAATACTCCTTTAACTAGAAATCCCCAAAGACATTGGACACTCACAAATGTTCAGTTGTCTCAGAGCTGTGGATCAGTGGATGATATGGATCCATCTCAAACTGAATGCTTCCAAATCGAAAATACTCACATTTGGCGATAGGAAAAAAGTATGACCCACTCGCCGCCTGGCCTGAGTATCTGGGAACACCACCTAAAGTATCAAAGGAAGTAAGGAACCTCATATTACCATGGACTCCAAGCTATCAATGAATGCCCAAGTGGTCAAACTAGGAAGATCAAGTTTTGTTACTTTAAAAACTCTGTGACGCAACTTCCCCCACCTGGGATTTCCACACAAGGTCCAGGATACTATCTTTCTTCATCTGTTTAATCTCGATTACGCCAACAGCCTCTACCACTGATCATCTTTACCAACTATGAATAGACTTTAAAGGATTCAGAACTCTGCTGCTAGACTAATCTTACATGTAAAACCACAAGCCCACATCTCCCCTGACTTGAAGGCCCTACATTGGTTACCGATTACCAGAATATCCACATTCAAGCTGCTATGTATTACCCACAAAGCAATAAATGGAAGCGGACCTCTCTTTATCAGGAATAAAATCACCAAATACATTTAACAAAGGAACCTCCACTTTAGATTGGCACCTCCCCTCAAAATCCCACCATACAAGAAAAAAGACATAGGTGACACATCCTTCTCTGTACAAGCAGCCAAAATATGGAACTATTTACCCCCAGACATAAGATCCATGGTTAACTGGCTTATCTTCAGAAGACTGCTCAAGAGTTGGCTCTTCCCCACATAACTACTATACTCAAACATAAATATACAGCACATCCCTCTGTATATAAGAATGTATTTGGACTATAGATGTGTACCTACATATGTGTATTGCTTTGTATAAACATGTATAATAAATATGTTTTTAAATATATAGATATTTCTTAGTTCTGCTTAACAAATGTACATATTACTTATGGTTACATTATTCTATGTTTAACATGTATGTAGGTACCTGCATAAATAAATAAGTCTTTTACTTTTATCATATCATAACTATTTATCTACAGTTGCTTCACTATTGAATAAAATAATAAAATAAAAACAAATACATTAACCAATACAGCAACACTTGAAAGTCTGAGTTCATTAAATCCAACTTAATTCTACATATATTACCTTCTGTTTACATATCTACCTTCGATGGACTTATGTTTATATTTATTACTTTGCTTCTAATTCAGCATCTCCAATGCACTACCCTATATCTCACCCTATACCTCTCTCAATATATCTTCTACCTCCACTCTCTTACTCATCTCAAATCTCATTCTACTACTCTTTCCAATGCACTACCCTATTTTTCACCCTATATCCCTTTCAATATATCCTCTACCACCACTCTCTCACTCATCCCAAACCCCATTCTACTACTTTGAGCCCCAAAATAACTACCCCTAGACTCTTCCCTCCTCTACCCCACCTTGCAACATCTCATAACTCTTTTACTATTCATATCTCTCAAATAAGCCTGTCTAAACCTTTTCCTCTGACTCTTCCCCTTCCACCTCCCATTTACTCATCCCACACCTCCTCCTACTGCTATGAGCTCCAAAAGAAACTATTTCTAAAATCCTTCCTTCTTCTATCCTTCCACTATTCTTTTCAATCCAAATAACAGACTAACATGTCCACAACTCAAATTAATTTCAGATTTCCCTATACTAATCTCCCCACTAATCCTGTTTGGGTTCCGGATTAGCGTGCTGCTTGTTGAAAAGCGTTCCAACACCTTATCAGGGGTAGCAAGCGCTACAAAAAATGCAAACCCTTCCCTATTCTATCCCTCACTATCCTTTTCAGTCCAAATAACAGACTAACATGCCACCGCTCAAAATATTTTCATATTTTCCTATACTAATTCACCACTAATCCTTTTTGGTTTCCGGTGTCGATTGCTACCCTCCAAAAGCACTTCAACACCTCATCAGGAGTAGCAAGCGCTATATGAATGCAAATCCTTCCCCCTTCTGTCCCTCCACTATCTTTTTCAATCCAAATAACAGACTAACATGTGCACTGCTCAAATTAGTTTAATATTTTCCTACACAAATTCACCACTAATCCTGTTTGGGTTCTGGAGTACCGTCCTACCCGCCGAAAAGTTTTTCAATACCTTATTAGTGGTAGCAGGTGCTACATAAATGCAAACCCTTCCTCTTCTATCCCTCCACTATCCTTTTCAATCCAAATAACAGACTAACATGTCCACCGCACAGATTAATTTCACATTCCCCTATACTAATTCGCCACGAATCCTTTTTGGGTTCCACAGTAGATTGCTACCTGCCAAAAAGCGCTACAACACCTCATCTGGGGTGGCAAGCGCTATGTAAATTCACACCCTTCCCTCTTCTATTCCTCCACTATCCTTTTTCAATACAAATAAGAAACTTGCATGTCCACCGTTCAAATGAATTTCATATTCCCCTATGCTAATTTTCCCCTAATCCTGTTTGGGTACCGGAGTAGTGTGCTACTTACCAAAAAAGCGCTTCAACCCTTGTCAGTGGCAGTAAGTGCTATATAAATGCAATTACAATTACAATTTAGAAGAAGATGGAATAAAGTTAGGGAAGACAAAGATTAGTGACTAACTTCATAACACAATCAATGAACGTCGTTTTGTCATTTGCACAAGCAGAAAAGTACTGAGGAGATTAGTTTGCTCCTATTTCCTACTCAACTGTCTGATTCTAGTGAGGTCCTGGAAAATAGTAACCATATTAGACTTAGGTTTATATCAGCTGGTGTATTAGTAGCTGTTGTTGTAGGACTAATTGTTTTGGTTTAAGGATTACACTCACCTATACCTCCCACATCTATAGAACTTAAACCTAAGACTACTTCTAAAACTCTGATTGCTACTGACAGTAGTTTGCACGCATTTGATTTTAAGTGATTACATGTAGATGTCTCAAGAGGAGAATTCTCCTCAAATGTTTATTTTAGGTTGCTTTATGATTATATTGATACTATGGATGCTAAGGATTGCTATTTATGTACATGGTTACCTGCTTTGGCTGCAGAAAAGATTACCTATCACCATATTCCTTCATATTACCTGTAGCCTTTTATATAGTCTTTTATATGGCCAAAATTATTTTCTGTATTATTTCTTGAATTAGGATTTAGCTTTATCTGACCTCCCTATGTTTAAACATTTAAATCGCCATCCCAATACCAAAGAGATAGACACAAGTCAAAAATTACTTTATTTGGTATTTCACAACCATAAAGTATACATATCCAAAAACAATTTAAAAGTAACAAACACTTAAAAGTTCCTTTAGTTAAAAATGTCTTTTCTCGTTTTTTCATTTACAAACTAACCCAGTCATTATTGAAGGTCTGATTCTGCTTTTTGAAGCTTGATCTCTACAGAATTCATAAACTTTACCCCGCGGCATATCAAAATGTTTGAACCTGCTCCCATCCAGCTGGTCACAGCTTGCCTGCAGGTACGGATCTGTAGCATATTAAAAATTGGTTTCAGTAAAATGTTCCTTTCTTCTTTGGAAGACTCACACGTGCACAGGAGGTGACACAAGGTCTCACTGTGATAACCACATAATCTACATCTTCGTTCCTGGTGAGTGACCTTCCATGACGGAATCAAGTCTTTTGAGAAATGGTTGCCCATTCTGAAGGCCATGAATTTTGTTTTTAGTGATAGCCGGAAGTGCACAGTGAGATAAGTTTGAGGTTTTAGTCGTTTATACGAATTTAGAATGGTGCATGCGTGTCGACGTTTGGCCAAAGTCTTTTTATCCTCTACCAGAGATAAGGCTTTTGCGTTTAGATTGCAAATTTTTTTAAAGGACGCTGTTTCCGGTGGGTTATTCCAGATCTCCACTATTTTTAGGGTATCTAGTGATGCTCTCAAGTCATAGCCCCATGAGTCAGGTTCCTGTTGGTCATATTGTTTTTTAATTTCTTGCCAACATAAGTTGTTTAAAGATCCAGTTTCCGATAATCTCAATTTCCAGCACCATTTCACTAGAGCTGCTTTCCTCTGGTAGAATTGATTTTGTAGACCTAATTCTAGCCTTATTTGGGCAGGGGCTGCTCCTTTGTATATGTGAAAGACAGTTTTGTATATTCTTGTCTGGAGTGCGTTTAGGATATCTGCTTCTTTCCCATGCCATATTTCCAGTCCATATGAGAGGGATGGTAAGACTTGGGCTGTCATTACTTTTAACAGGTGGTCATATGATGGACATTGCAATTTCTTTTGCAAAACCTTGTAAGCAAAGCTCAGTGCTTGGGCCTTTGCGGTAATTGTTCTTTTATGATCTGTGAGGGACATGTTTTTACTTATTGTAACCCCCAGATATTTATAAGCAGTTGTTTCCTCAATGGGTTTTCCTTTTGTTTGCCAATTGAAGGATTTTCCACCGGTGCCCGTCAATCTCACCACCTTTGTTTTTTTGATGTTTATTTCCAAACCTTCTCTCTCGAAATAGTCAGTTAGTTCCGATATTACTCTTTGTAGGCCTATTGGAGTTTGGCTTAAAACTACAATGTCATCCGCATATTGGAGGCACTGGATGCTTTCATTGGCCAGTTTTTGCGGGTGTCCATTAACATTCTTGAGATGGTCTTTCAAATCGGCCAGATATATATTGAAAAGGCTTGGGGAGACAACACAGCCTTGTTTAAGGCCATTAGTTATTTTTTGTTCAGCAGATATTCTTCTTCCATCACCCAATTTTACCTTGGCCCATGTTCTGCTATATAAAGCCATTAATGTTTCCGTTAGTGCCGGTGGGAGACCCATGAGATCCAGTTTTTCCCATAGTCGTTTTCTGGGAACTCGATCGAAGGCGGATTTCAGGTCTATATAGCAGGCTATTAGACCGATCTTCTTTTTCCTTGCTCCTTCGATTAGTAACGACAGGGCTGACAGATTGGTTAAGCAGCCCATGCCTTCCCTAAAACCGGTTTGAAAGTTGGGTATTATATTGTGATCTTTTATCCATTGTCGTAGTAGAGACAATATGCAAGAAGAAAAAAGCCAGGGTCCATTCTGCATCCACTTTTAAGGAGAGGGTGGAAGATGTTTCCTTGCCAAGATTCTGGAATCTTTTTTTCCTTATAAATGTGGTTAAATAATGGAGTCTGGTAAGTTGCCCAGAAGTCGATATCATATCCGAATAAGGCATTAGGCATTCCATTTGGGCCAGCTGCTCCCTCCACTTTTAATTTCCTTATTAGGCTGGTTAGCTGTTTGGCAGTTGTCAAGGGTGTTTGATCCTCTAAGGCAGTGCCTTCGGGCTGGTACTTTTTCCACTGTCCCAGGGTTTTTTCTTTTTGTTCTTGACCTTTTTTTGGGTAATTAGATGTTACTGTGTTAGTTGGGGGGCTCTGGAAGTTATACAAATTATTGATATATGCATCCCATGTATCTTCACTTATTCCTATGTTATGTTGATCACCAGCTCCTTTCGATATTTTATTTATGATTTTCCAAAATTCTCCACTTTTAGGTAGTTTGCTTGTTCTTAACAGTTCTATCCAGATTTCCTCTATGTAAGAAGTTTTTGCTTTTCTGCAATCTTCTTTATATTCTTTCCTCATTTTTGTATAGCGGTGTGATCTACTTCTTTTCCTACTCTTTTTTCTGCGGCCATTTTTCTTAACTTTTTCGAAATTTCTCTTTTCTTATCTCTTAGGTTGAAATTATACCACAGATCTTTGTTTACTTTGTATCCATAAATTGCCGGAGATTTTACCGCGAATTTTCCTAGTACAAATTTATGTAAATTCTCCCAATTTGTTATGGGTGATTGGTTTATTATGGCGTTCGTGAAATTTACGTGTTCCAGTACCGAGTCCATAATTTCTTTTTTTATATTGCCTTTGCTTTTGATTTTCTTCAATTTGTATATCTCCGGAATCGCGGTAAGAAATTCTAATTGAGTTTTCTCTTCGATGTTTTTCCTCATTATAATTTCTTGTGGGGAATGGTCGCTCTCTGGTCGGATTTGGATTCCGAAATAGTCTATGCTCTTTTTTAGTTCGTTGCTTATTAAAGTGAAGTCGATTATAGAATTCCTTTTGCCACTGGTAAAGGTGGTTTTGGCAGGTATATCTCCCTCTGTGTTTCCGTTGAGGATTATTAAACCTAGAGATTCCAGTTTGCCCCAAATATTATGTGATTTATCCTTGGTCGTATTGGCTTTTATTAGGTTGCTGTTGAAGTCGCCGGAAAGAAATATCTCATGAAATTGATAAGTTTTGCGTAGGGATTTTATCAAATTTACTAAAGTTAATGCTTTATTCTTTTTTGTTGTCTTATCTGGGTGGATATATATATTTATAATTATTAAATTCCATCCTGGACTTTTTTTACTTGCTTTTGACTCGATTTTGACCAGTTGTAACCAATTTTCCCCTACATCGAGCAATTCGGTTTTCCAGTCTAGGTTGTTCGTAATAAAGGTAGACAGGCCACCCCTTGGGTGTCCAAACTTTGCCAATCTTTCTGCCAGTATGTGGTGTTCCTCGAATCCCATAATTTGCTTCGGGGTTAGATTCCATGTTTCCTGAAGTAGTATTATTTCGAAATTACTCAGGTAGTCTATTGTCTCTTGATCTTGGGACATTTCTATGAAACCGTATACATTCCATGAGCAAATCTTTATTTTTGTTACTGGTTTTGGGATTAATTTGATATTATGTCTTTGATTTTTTAGTGCCAGTTTCACTACATCAGGATCGATGAGAATTTAATGCCTGAGCTACCCAAGACCAATCCTTGTATTCCTTCTGACGCTGGTATTCCTGCTTTGTTTTGATACTGCTCAGATCTTGTTCGGGGATTGTTTAATTTCTTGCTCCCATTAGGATTGATTGCGTTTTTTCCTTTGTATTGTTAGATTGGGGAAATGTATTACTTAACAGTGGGAATGGATATTTTGTTGGGGTGTGACGCTCTAGAGTTATTACCCATTCTGAAAAGTGAGTCCTAGTTGAAAAAATAAGATCTGCTATTTCTTTGGATCCCCAGGTGGTTCTACTTATTTCCATGTCTGTTTCTTTGTTTCCTTGGATGAATTCTAGGTCTTTTAGGTCGCTTGTTGTTATACCTCTTAATTTTGGTATCACTTCAAATAATCGCAGGATGTTTCCTCTGTTCAGTGTGTCTGTGTTTCCTTTAGTTTGATATTCCGGCTTAAACAATAATGTACATTCTGCTTCCATAATGACCGATTTGGGATGTCGGATTTGGTAGACTCTCCTTTTTCCCTCACTTGGGACAAAATGTATATGAGATATGTTATCTTTCCGGCAGACCGTAGTTGTTGAGTCCGGTCGGATGTAATCTACCATAGCTGCATCTTTTGTGGGATGCGTTTCTTCTCGATTTATTTGTATGTTGTTTACGTTTTGCCCTATTTTATCAGAAGACTCATTTTCGGGGTTATCTCTACAGGTTCTTCCTTTATTTCCTACTGTGATGGTCAGATAAATATTAGATTCCCTCACTTGGTCTGCCTCTGTTTTTTGTCTTTGCTCGTGTTCCGTTTTTATATGGTTGAATGGTGGATTTCCACCGTTATGACAACTCGATCCTTTTTGGGCCAGAGTTTCGCAAACCCTTTCTTGCGTGTTATCCTGAATTTTTTGTTGTTCTACGGCTTCTCTACGGTTTGGTTTTAGTGTTTCGTTTTTGTCGTTGATTTTCTTTGAAAATGACTTTTCCTCATCTGTTGGTTTCCCTTCTGTGTTTGATGGTGTTTTGGTCTGATCTGAAAGTCTTGTTTGTTCTACTATTTCCTCTGTGTTTTTTGCCTTTTCCCCATCCTCTCTGGTGGAGGTATCTATAATCTGATTAATTGGGGCAACTTTTGTCTTTTGTTCTAAAATGGCTAAAAGTTTGTTTACCTGCTTACTTTTAATGGCTTTTTTTCTCGCCTTCCTTGCCCGTTTCCGTTGTCTTTTAGTTAGGGGTTCTGACGTGCCCGATTAACTCATTGTTTTATTTTCTTCCAGGCTTCTCGTTGGTGGTTCATTTTTGTCTGAGTCATTTAAAGTTTTTTCTTCTATGAATATGGTAGATCTCTTTTGATGTACGAGTTTATTGACCTCTATGGCCTCTGTGTTGAGGTTGTCACTTTTGTTGGATTTCCCACATGTTACCTCTAATATGTCTTTCAAAATGTCTGGGAGGGTTGCTAATTTATCGATTATTTCCTTGCAGACACAATTTTGGTCTGTTAGTTTCTTTTTCCATTGTTTTTCCTCCTCCTTTTCTTTTATGAGGTATAGCGCGATTTTTTCCAGTTTCAAATTTATCCCTGATATGTGAGTTGCAATTAGGTTCATTAAGTCTACCTGCACATCCAGTTTGTTAGATTGAAAATTCAGTGCACTGATTGCTTGTTGTAGACTGTTTAGAAGCACATCCCCCCAGAGTGTAGATTTTTCTTCGGTTTGTTCTGACCGTATCCCTGTTGTCCTGTTTAAACTTTCTGATGAAGAAATAGTTATGGGGTGTGCGTCTTTTATTGAGTTTTTACCTATGTCAGAGATCTGGCTTTTATTTCCTGGCTGTTTGATTGGACTTGATGTAAGGATTATTGGGGAAGATATTAGCTTCATTTTCTGTCCAGTTACTTTCCTTGTATCCATATTATCATGAAATTCTTGTTTACTTAAATTTTCAAGACTCAGGTGCGTTAAATCGACTTCCTTGTTGATGTTTTCTTCGAGCATTCTCCGCAATTCTGTTTCTTCGAAGATCGAGAATGATTTTGACCACTCTGTTTTTTGTGCGCTTTTCTGTAGATTTGTTTGAGATCCCAAGTTACTCTGCGTGATGTGTGCTAGATTATTTTCATCAACCTCATCTGGTATGTTGTTTGGTATTGACTTTGTTTCGTTGCATGGTGCGTGAACTTGGGCTGTTGTTTTTATCAGCCAGTTTTTTACTGTCGATTTTTCTTTGAGATTAGGGCTCGTATATATTTCAGAGTCGTTACTCATCTTGCGTTTATTGCGTGTTGTGGTTAGACCAGTTGTTTTGTTTTGGCTTTTTTGAAATTTTACGCCAATGCTGTTATTTGGTGTTATTCTCCCTCGCTCTTTTAAAAACTGGAAATTGTACATCACATTATCATCTCCAAATTTGAAAGGTTCTACTGAGGGGGTATGTGCCTGGTCTAAATGATCATTCCCGGTTTGATCTTTTGGATTGTTCTTATTCCCTTGTTCCTTTTTCCCTTTTACTGCCAACCTTCTTTTGGCTTTCTGTATTCGAGGTTGTCAAATTTTTCCTGACCGCATCTTCGGTGCTTCAAATACCGGAAAAGGGTTTCCTTCCTACTCCTATACTGTCTTATTTTTCCGAGGGCTTCCCTGGCCCGTCTGCCACTTAAGCGACAGCTGCCGTCTAGGGAAAGCACTTTAGAAATATGATCTAGGATTGGATTGGATTGGATTGGATGGAGGGTTCTGTAGGTTGCTTTATTAGCGGGAACGATGAGAGTATGCCCCAGAGATTTCCGGCTGGTCCTTAGCTGCTCCCAACGCCACTCCTTATAGGCTTGTTCGCCTCATATGCGTCATGTGCCTCATATGCCTCAATTTCCCTCTTGTAGAGTCTTTACTGTTTTGCAAACCCGCGTGGCTCCTCCAACTCCAACTCCTTCAGCCACTTCCTACTCCTCTCCGTAACCAGGGCCTTGGGGAGCCTTGGGAATGCTTTAGACCTTTTTTTGCTTCACTTCGCTAGCATAGCTAACATAGCTTTACTACTCTGCTCCCACACTGCCAAAAAGTCCTCTTTTCTGGCTCAAGGGCTCAAGGTCTCAGGGGGTTTCAAAGTGTTCAGAGTGCACAGGGGGCTGCCTGATGCCCAGATTCCCTCTGCCACCCTCTGCCACCCTCTGCCACCCTCTTGGATTGATTAGCTGCTTTAGGTTGTCTTAATTTGTCTTAGATTGTCAGTAAACTGTCAATATGTAATAAATTGACAATATGTTTGTTTTAGAAAAGCTGCAGCAGCATACTCTTACTCTTGCTATTCCCACATAGCAGCCTAATAGCTCCACAATGCCATAAACACTGCAGATGCCAGCAGTGCTAGCTCAATGTTACTTGCCTCAGCTCTTGCTCAGCTCGGCTCGGCTCCACTTTTAGACCTCCTCTGCTTGCTGCCGGGTGCTGCTGCTAGACGCCTCGCTGTTTTTGGCAGTGCAGCAGTTTGGCCGCTCGCCTGCCGCTCCGCCTGCGGCTCCGCCGGCCTGTCTGCCGATTCCTCAGGTGCCCTCCTCAAAGCACCACGACCCGTGACCTGCAAACTGGCAGTGGTCTACAAAAGATCACACTCGTGCTCGGCAACCAAACACGCCGAACACGCCGCCACTTTCTCCTCTGCCGGTGCCGCCGCTGCTCTCAAAGAGATAGATACAGCTGATTGTTTGTTTAAACCCATTGCAATGTTATATACTGCTTAAGCTCATAGGCATAACTTGACGTGTTCCTTAACTGTGGTTGAAAAGAAATGTCTAGATTCAGCGGAGGACAGGTGAAGGGTGATGGATGCAAGATGGAGAACAGGGCAGGATCAAAGTATAAGAATAAGTGGGCTATGGAGGATTTAGAACAGGAGATATGCCTGAACTAACTTTAGGTTGGAAACAGAAGGGAACACTATGGGGTCCATTAGGATGTCGGGCAGTGGCACCACTGCGGTGCTGGCAGGGCGGAAAAACTCATTTTTCCACCCACGAGCAGCAGGAAACACGTCTGCCAAATTAGTATGGCAAAAAATCGGTCAATTCCTGTCCGCCGCGGTGCGACCTGCACCGCCATCAAAGTGTGAGCCATCAAAGTGTGAGCCAATGGAGACTCAGCGCCGTGCGAAATGACGTCTGCCCGCTCAACAAATTAGGATGGCCCAAACAAGCAGACGCACTGCAGCGGAGACACCGCCCAACCAGACACGGCAGAAACTCGACAGCGGAGCGCGATAGCAGAGACCCGGTCCACACCACCCGGACACGACTGCCATGGACCCAGCTCTACATGTGTTTCCGGTGCTGTACCTGCTACAGCAGTATCATCTAATGGGCCGCCGCGGACGCAGCCACAGGTATGCAACTACACAAAAACAACACACAGGCTGACACAGTGTCCGAATCCACTGCAGACACTCTGCTGGGGGCAACAACACTTCCGCAAGGGCACCCACACATGACCCACCTGCCACCAAGTCACCTCTCTGCATCCTGGACACACATCAACTGCAAACTTGCTGCAATGTCCCAATTACGTCACCGCAGGGGTGAACACATGCGCACAATGCAGAAGGCAGGGCCACTCCAAAGCAAGGGCAGGCACAAAGACCCCAGGGACACACCACCCCCCCCACCACACATCAACACACCCCATGAAGGCACAGGTCAGGTGTCCATCCTGTGCACACCCATGCACAACAACAAGCCAGGTCAATCCACACAAAAACAACCAGGGAGACAGCCACTACAATAGTGGCTGCACAGGAACACACAGCACAGTGCCAGGGAACCACACACACCACAACACCACCACACACATGGAAACAAACAGGAGTACAAGTACCAAATTAACACATACAAGGAACAAACATGCAAATGGATACACAGCCTGCATAGTCACACATACATGCCACACACTCACGCACAGACACCCACAATGCCAACAGCAATGGAGCACAACAAATCTGCTAGCCAAAGTGGGATGGACACAAATGGAAGGCCATGTAGACACATAACAAGCATGGGCACATCACATGCAAGACAAGGAACACAGAACACCCCCCTCAGATCATCAAACCACACATGGCTGGGACAGACAGTGAAGTTAAACCACAGGCGCCACTGTGCAATAACACAGGGAGACAGCAAGGCATACCAGGCAAAGGCACAAGGAAGAAAGCAAGGCATGGAAGTCTAACTGGGAACAGCCACACATGCATACGACTACCTCACCGAAGTACACCAGCAGCACAACACACAGGGCCCATATACAAACTCCATTACTTACAAACACCAGGAGGAATGTACACCCCCCTCACAACAGCAGCACGCAACACCAGTTCCACACACTGAAGGCTGCCAATACTTGCCAGTCCACACACACAAACAAACACACACCCTGTGTGTAACCACAAACATCACACACACAGGGATTCCACAGCAAATGTCTGCATATAAACATCACACTAACACAAAACACAACTGAAACACACACAGAACTCCAACAGAAACAGACATACCCCACCATCCAGACTGTGGAAAGGCAATAGGAGCGAATACACAACAGGAGTGCACAACCTCATCACTCAGGAACAAAACACACACAGCATACCACAAATCACACAAGAAGTGCACCATCACAGAACAACACAGCCACATAAAACCAACCACAGATGCACATGCAAAAAAACGGAACAAACACTGCAGGACATCAGGAGATGCACATCAGGCAATGGCAAGGCCACATACACACAGCACTGTATGCACAACAAGCAATGTGTGCACACCAAGCATAACAGTCACACACAGACATGACTGACACAACATCAACCCACACAACACAAATCAGTACAGCACAAACACATCAGTACAACCAGGAAGTGAAGCAATACCACAGCCAACACACATACATCCAACACAACAACAACAGATGTACAAATCTGGAATACAAAGGCAGAAACATCTTGACCAGAGCACTGGACAGCACACAAAGCTGAAGTGCACATGAGCAACCATGACTGATAAACAGCACAAGAACATCACATGTAACCCATTGGGGCAATGTCCTGAGTAGCAGATATCACCTGGCCCAAGAACTGCACCACAAAGCACAGTGTCACAAATGAAGTGATGGGGAGGCACACACACATG
Source organism: Lissotriton vulgaris (assembly GCF_964263255.1). Classification (NCBI taxonomy): domain Eukaryota; kingdom Metazoa; phylum Chordata; class Amphibia; order Caudata; family Salamandridae; genus Lissotriton; species Lissotriton vulgaris. The sequence continues at coordinate 435,279,811 of NC_141685.1, read as the reverse complement.
TAAACCAAGGGTACAGCTGACATCAAAGTGAAGTGTCTTGCATGTCAGTATTTGACATGTAAGTGGTGTACCATACACAATTAGGGGGAGTGCAGACTCTCAATGGGTAGGCATAAGAAGCACACATAGGGGATGGCATTACACCACACACACCATGCCATACAGAAGGATAAAACACACCATGTACCTGCAATGCATGAGAAACACAACCACAATGGCATTGTGGAGCAGCAAGTCTGCACAGTCCACACAAACTGTTCGAGCAGTAGCGGCACCGCCCCCCCCCCCCCCCCCCAGCGCCTTGAGACCCTACGGGTAGGTAGCGCGCTATATAAGTGTCACTGATTGATTGATTGACAAACAGAATATAGCCACAGGGATGATCAAACAAACACAACACTGATGTGCCATTCACACACTCTGCACACTCACAAGTGACGAAAATAACAAGTAGGAGTCGAACACAACAGCATGGACACACCAACACACTGCACACCTCTTGACTACCCAAGAGCACACATCTCATGTAGGCTACGGGACCAGGATGACGGGCCATCACAAGATGACCATACACGTACACAGCTGGGCACACATAAAGGAATAACACACATACATGATGACATTGCCCAGACTGCATGCAAACCTGTGCACAGTATCACACCATGTGCTGGCAGTGTCCCCAACCTGACATGTTAACAATGTAGTCAACAATAGCCAACCACGAAAAAGAGAACTGCATCATAGGTAAAATTGACACCACAGATAACACAAGAATCAGTGTCTAATTGGACAGAAGTCATTGTCACCTCTGTGTAAAAATGTGATGTGGGCAAAGAGATTAGCAATGTTGAAGTGCCAAATAGAGCATGGGGCACAGTGAATCAAATGCACACACCAGAATAACTTTATTCAGCAAGGACACTGACAAAACAGACAACAGGAGTAACTGTTTTTATTTACATATTGCACAGATGTGACAGTAGAACAACAGTAGGAAAGAGCAAGGCACAAAATACTGAGCATATGCAAGAAAATCTGCACAGGCAAACTCAAAACAGGAAGGCCAGTGCCCAGGGCAGGGTACACAGCAAGTACATGAGAGGCTGCACAGGGTAGAGACCAACACAGCAGAACAACAGGGCCAGTGTCCAGCTCAGGGAGCACAGCAAGTACATGAGAGGCTGCACAGGGTAGAGTCCAACACAGCAGAGCAACAGGGCCTGTGTCCAGGGCAGGGTGCACAGCAAGTACATGAGAGGCGGCACAGGCAAGGGCAGAACATGAAGGCCAGTGACAGGCAAAGTACAGAGCGAGTACATGAGAAGCTGCACAGGCAAGGGCAGAACAGTAAGGCCAGTGGCCAGGGCAAAGTGCAGAGTCGAGACATGAGAATCTGCACAGGCAAGGGCAGAATGGCTGTGAATGACAAGGCCAGTGGCCAGGACAAAGTGCAGAGTGAGTACATGAGAAGCTGCAGAGGCAAGGGCAGTACAGGAAGGCCAGTGGCCAGGGCAAAGTGCAGAGGGAGTACATGAGAAGCTGCACAGCCAAGGGCAGTACAGGAAGGCCAGTGGCCAGAGCAAAGTGCAGAGCGAGCACATGAGAAGCTGCACAGGCAAGGGCAGTCCAGGAAGGCCAGTGGCCAGGGTAAAGTGCAGAGCAAGCACATGAGAAGCTGCACAGGCAAGGGCAGTATAGAAAGGCCAGTGGCCAGGGCAAAGTGCAGAGCGAGCACATGAGAAGCTGCACAGGGAGTGTGTCTGACTCTACCCTTGCATGGGCAGCAACACACTCAGGGGGCAAACAATGGGCAGGACAGGTCCACCTGTATGAGAGACAGGTATGTGAGGGGGACTACCACTCACACTTGGCTGTCAGGCAGACTGGGAGCTGGCCGTGTGTCGGGACAGCAGGGCCACTTGACTGGGGAGAGAGTCCCAGGTGATGACCATCTACCACATCGCTGCACTCGCGCTGATACTAGCACAGAGTATTTTAATGCTGCCTGGTTTTTGTATTTAGGTTCGTTTTTCTGTTTGATTTTTCCCTGCTTTTAGCCTGCTTGCCTGTAGCCTGCGCCCCTCTCTCCCCTTACCTGCATTTAAAAAACGGCATTTTCTGCCTGCCAAGCACCACCATTTCGGTGGGTCCGGGTCCTGGGGGTCATTTTGGGCGCCATCTTTGTTTGGGACACCTCAGCCAGCGGCGGCCGCCATCTTGGAGCGGACTCGCACGCTCAGGGCTGATTGGAGAGCCTATTTAAGGCGGGCTTTGGCGCACGTGGACGCCTTCGCTTAGCCTGAGTCGTGCCGGAGTCCTGCCCATCTGCACCCGTCAGCGTCCCGGAGGCGACGGGGCGGCGGGGGACGCTGGTCCGGTGACACACTGGCTGAGATGATCTGTTATACCTCTGCGATGTTGCGGGATTTGCGGGGCCTCTTTAGCTCCTGCCGTTCCGTTTTCCCGGGGCGATTTAAGGGTAAACGCCGTTGTCCGTGTTGTGGCTGGACGCCTTTCTGGACCCATGTTAATGTTCCTCGCCCTGCAACGGCTGGCGCACAGCATCTTTGTTTGCTGCTGAATACAAGGTCGGTAGGCTGCCATGCCCTGCATATTTACGATCTCCTTGTTAGGGAAAATCCCCTTTGCCTGCTACTTACCGAAACCTGGTTGGGAGAGGCTTCCAATCCGGATGTCTTCTCAGCCATTCCTCCGGCGTACAATATCTTCCGGCAGGATAGAGTGAAGGGTAGAGGCGGGGGAGTGGCGGTAGTGGTGAAAAAGAGCGTTTCCTGCTCAGTTCTTCCTCTTAATTCCATCGGGAGCGCTGAGTCGCTCGCCTTCACGCTCAGACTGTCCCCGGGCCAGGCCCTGAAGGGGTTGTTGGTCTACAGGCCACCAGGCCCTTTGGGTTCCTTCCTGGAAGATCTGCAGACAGCTGTCTCTGAGTTGGTGCTGACCTCACAGCACTGCGTCATGGCTGGTGATTTCAACTTCCACCTTGACGTAGCGGATGACTCGGATGCGGTCAAACTGTTGGATATTACATCTCCACTGGGATTGTTACCGTTCGTGTCGGGGCCAACCCATGAGAAGGGGCATACCCTGGATCAGGTGTTTTCATCTGTCCCTCTTACGGAGGTTTACACCCTGCCGGTGCTCTGGTCCGATCACAGGCTGATCAGATTTTCGGTGCTGGAGAGTGCGCGGCCGGATAACAGTGCCTCAGTCTTGTCTAGACCGACCTCGAGAGCGCTGCACAGAGTGACACCTGACATGCTGGAACAGGCGCTTCTGGATCACCCATGCCATCTTTCGGGCGATCTGGATAGCGACACTGAGGCTCTGCAGCGGTGGCTCATTGATAGGCTGGACGATCTGGCCCCCAAGGTAGCCCTCCGATCCACGGTGGCACGGCAATCTGCACCATGGTTTACGGAGGCTCTTCGTGTGGCTCGCAGCCAATGTAAGGTGGCCGAGAGGGCCTGGCGACGTTTGTATGATGGGGAGGCTAAACTCGCCTACAAGGCGGTGGTGAAGGCCTACCATCGGGACATTCTGGGAGCTAAGAGGGACTATTTGGCTAGGAGGATCGAGGCATCCGCGAACTCCTGTAAGGAGATCTTCACCATTGTGAAGGAGTTCACGACCCCTAGTTCCCAATCGCCCCCTCTAGTTTCTTCAGATACGTGGGCAGGTGATCTGGCCGGCTTCTTCATTAATAAGATCAAGGCGATTCAGGCCTCCTTTGTGGAAGGACCGGAGGATGGAAGCGGCGTCACCGGGGCTGGGTGCGGATTTCCGCACACACCGACGGCGGTGCTGTCTGATTTTCCTGCTGTTTCCAGCGATGTGTCCAGGCAGCTGTTGGCCAATTTGAAATCTGGCTCGCCACTTGACCCCTGCCCCGCCAAATTTTTGGCTGGGATGGCGGAGGTGGTGAATCCGCTGGTTAATCCCATCCTCAACGCCTCGCTGAGGGAGGGGAGGGTCCCCAGCTCTTGGAAAGAGAGCGATGGTGATCCCCCTCCTAAAGAAACCGGGTCTCGACGTCGAGGTTCTGGCCAATTATAGGCCAATTTCACTTCTTCCGGCCCTCACGAAGATCACGGAAAAACACGTCCACGGTGTCCTGTCGCGCTTTCTGGAAGCTAACAATCTGCTCCATCCATCTCAATCCGGTTTCCGTCCTAATTTTAGTACGGAAACGGCATTGCTAGAGGTCACTGAGATCATCAGGGAGACTCTTGATGTCGGCGGGAGGGCGATGCTGGTCATGTTAGATCTATCGGCGGCCTTCGACACTGTCCCCCACAGGGCGCTCTTAGCGAGGCTTTATGACATCGGCCTTAGGGGGACGGCGCTCAGGTAGTTTACATCCTTCCTTGAAGGCCGCCGCCAGACGGTCTGGGTTTCCCAGAGCTCTGCCGAGATGCCGCCATTGGGAGTTGGGGTTCCACAGGGATCTGTGTTGAGCCCCACGTTGTTTAACATCTTTATGTCCCCTTTGGCGGCCTTGGTGGAAGCATATGGGGCCCAGATCATCTCTTACGCCGACGACACGCAACTCCTCTTCACATGCGGGAAAGACCAGGAGTTTGATGGAGGGAGAATTCGGGACTGTCTTACATTGGTCTTTGACTGGTTCCAACGGAACAGTCTAAGGGCCAACTCGAGCAAGTCCGAGGTTCTGTTTTTTGGTTGCGGTGTCGATCCGGAGTGGCAGCATTGGTGGCCGTCCGACATGAGCCCTCCTGCACAGTCTTCCTTGGTGGGTAAAAACCTGGGGGTCAAGCTGGACAACCAGCTATCGCTGCGAACACACATTCTGGGTCTGGCTGGCACCTGTTATGGAATTTTGAAAATGCTCCGTAAATTCCTGCCCCTGCTGTCTGAGGAGCACAGGCGTATTACTGTGCAGGCTCTCGTCGGTTCGAGGCTTGATTATGCTAATGCCCTCTTCCTTGGCCTCCCTGATTACCTAGTTCAGCGCCTACAGGTGGTACAGAACTCTGCCGCCCGGGCTATCTTTGGCCTGCGTAGACGAGCCCGAGCTTCCGGGCTGCTTCAGGCGCTACATTGGCTGCCTGTCCGGAAGCGGATCCAGTTTAAATCCCTGACTCTGATGCACAAAGCCCTGTTTGGATCAGGGGCTGGATACCTGCGGCGGAGACTAGCCTTCTATCGACCAGTCCGCTCCTTGCGCTCGGAATCCCTTTACAAAGCGGTGGTCCCTCGGGTGAGGAAGGCCCGCACGGGAGGGCGCTCTTTCAGCTGCAAAGCCCCACAGCTGTGGAACTCGCTTCCTCTTTCGCTGCGCAGCACTGTCAATTTGTTCCAGTTCAGGAAGAGCCTGAAGACCTGGCTTTTTAATCTTTAGGCTGTTCTTATTGCTTCAGTTTCAGTTCTTTTTCTCATTCTTTTGCTGTGTTGTGTTATTTTTATTCTGAGATGCAGGTGGAAAGCGCCGGGACACTCTTTTCGAGTAGCCGTGCGCTATAAAAGAACGCTGTAACATAACATGTAGGGCTAGCAGTGGCTTGGCGAGCTGGAGGGCTGCTTGGACCAGGTGGTGTAGTGGCATGTGGAGGTGGAGTCATGTAGACCTCTAACACAGTGTGTGTGGGAGAAGTTTGAGGGGTGTCTTTCTTCTTCTTGGTAATTTGAAATGGCTTCCCTGTATTGGGGTTAATGGGAACTGGTGATGACACAACAGGCACACACATCAACAGAGCTGCAACATGTGCAGACACTGGTACTCCCTCTGGTGATGTGCGGAACGCTTTGTCTGGCTACGACTCTGGCCCTCCTTCCCCTGTTTGCCTGGTGTACCCCCTACAGTCCTCTCCTTCTCCTGTTTACCTGGTGCACCCCCTAGTGTACCCTCCTTCCACTGTTTGCCTGGTGTACCCCCTACAGTGCCCTCCTTCCCCTGTTTGCCAGGGGTAGCCCCTACAGTGCCCTCCTTCCCCTGCTTCACTGGGCTTGGAATGGGAGTCGATGTGGTGGGGTAATGTGGCTCTGAGCCCTTGCTAGGTGTACACTTGCCATACAACACCTCCTCAGTGGGCACAGAAACTGCAATCATAGCTTTGCGTGAAGTTTTAGGAACAGCAGAGTCCTTTGCTGGGGATGCCTTTGAGGCATGTGAGCCTGGTGTCTGCCTCTTAGCTTTCTCGGCCTTGCTCTTCCCAGACTGGCATTTGTCTTTGCATTCTGGGGTGGATTTGCTCTTCTGTGGGGATGGTGTCTGAGGGCGTGCCCGCTTGGGTTGTTTCTGCTGGGTACTTCTTGTGCTATATCGTGACTGTGACGCATGTGGAACATGGTCACCATCATCAGATGTGTGCCCTAACTGGGGGCTGCTCAAAGGCTCTGGAGCAGGAATGGTAGTATGTGCCTGTTGAAGGGCAGACGTCACTGTGGACGACAAGGCCTGGACAGTACGGTGTGGCCCGCCCACATCAGAGTTTATGCCCTCCATATAGGCAACCACCTGGCCTAATTTTTTGTCATGGTCACTGAAGGCATTGAGCAGGGCTGTCTGGCTCACACATAGATGGTGCAAAAGCTCAACAGACACAGCACTGAGGGCAGAAGGGGGGACAGGCGCAGGGGCAGTGGTGCCAGGTATGAATGAAACTTGTCTCTTTCTTATTGACACAGGCAGCACCAGAGGAGGTAGATGGGAGGGTGGGCACTGGCCGCTGTGTGGTAGAAGAGGATGCAGAGTCACCATTCCCTGTGCCTGCCAACATGGATGCATCCCCGCTGGCATCAGATGATGTGGTACTTTGGGTCTCAGGCAGGGATTCCTCCTGCATACTCCGGTCCCCCTCTGAGGCGCTGCTGACCTCTGTTTTACTGGGCTCCTGTGCAGCTGTAGTGCTAGTCTCACCACCACTGGTGTCCGGCTCCTGTCCCTCCGTGTCCACTGGTGAATCTGCATGAGAAAGAGATGCAGGGCCAGGTGAGTGGCATCAACAGGACAAAGCAATGCAATCAATGCAGTACAAAAGATGCACTAATCTACCTGTGGCACACCACACTCTGCAATCACACGGAAGCAACTCACTATATACACCACAACAGTGCATGTAATCCTGATCATCTGCCATGACTGAGCCATGTCAGAAAGGTGGGAAGACCCAATATACCCTTGTAGGCTTGGGCAATGAATAATTAAAGTAAAGGATGACTACAAGGGATTTTGTTTTAGAAGTCACTTCACTTAAATTGTTTTTTACTTATCGGTTCTTTAATAAATTGAACCTAGTGTATCCACAGGATTACTTCAAGATTAATTTCCTGTTTCTTCTCTTGACTGTATTTGTTTACTCTTTGTTTTGAAATTGGAAATTAATCTCGAACTAATCCTGTGGATACACTAGGTTCAATTTATTAAAGAACCGATAAGTAAAAAACAATTTAAGTGAAGTGACTTCTAAAACAAAATCCCTTGTAGTCATGCTTTACTTTAATTATGACTGAGCCATGTCAAGCCCACACAGCACAACACCCTGGCTGTGGAGGAAGTCTACCAGAAACACAACTAGGGACATCATGTGGGCACACCACTTGTTGCCACTGCCTAACCTTGAGGGAACTGGAGGAGACAACACACACACCTATTGCAAAATGACAGTACACAATGGCAAATAGCCCATGCCAAACACCATGTTGTACTCTGGGGCACACTGTTGTCAGATGTGTGGGCCTCAACATTCATGGTGCATGCAATGTACGCATACATGTAGTCACACTCAGATGGTGAACACTGATGTTCACTCCCAACTACATTCCCCAGACTATCCCAATGATGAATAACCATATAAATCATGACAAATACGGCCATGGGAATACACAGCAGGGAGGATCACCTTACTAAGAACAGTTTTGGCTAATTCATGTTACTGGCACCCATCCCAGCACCCACTTACATGACACAGCACTGCACCACCCCACAAACATCACTAGGCCACCGCTGCCAGAGGCACTGTACACATGCATCTGCTCCTAGCCAAAGTCACCCTCCCGAAATACTCACCCCTGCCTCGCTGCCGATGCTCCTTCAGACGCGCATCCAGCTCAGGATGAGTCACTGCTAAGATGCGGCCCATCAATGGTGTCATGCTGCACCGTTGCCAACCGCCCAGTGTGAGGGAGCAGTCCCAAGGTTATCTCTTCCATGTTCTTTGCCAGCCGACTGATGTCGTCCCACCTCTAGTGTCAGTGGGTGCTTCATTGGTTAGATACCCCCAGAGCTCGCACCTTTGCTGCAATGGCCCTCCACACGGCCTTATGCTGGTTTACCTTTAGCTGCAGGCATGGGAGACAAGAGGGGGAAATGATCAGTGACACAGTGTCAAGTACCAACATCTATAAGTACAGTAGCAAGACACAGACTTGTTCACAAGTGTAATCTCTGTCCAATCCACCCTGGAGTACAAATGCAATGGGCACTCTGCATGGGCTGAGCTGTTGTGATTGCATGCATTCATGACGGCATACAGAGTCCCTGCTAGTGTCACACACATGCAGGCTGACAGCATTGAACACCCTCAGTGGCTTGCAAACATCTACAGTCCTATGCATGTCTGGCCACTACATACATCACATATCGACCTGTATCCGTGGGTAGACTCACTGTGGCCATGACTGTGCAGCATTCAATGAGCATGTCCTGTGAACATATCTGTATGTCATGTGTGTGGCTTTGGAGGACATGGGTTCACAAACTAAATTTAGATCTACACAAGTGTGGTTGTGTGCAATTATACAGGGCTGAGATGGTGCATATTTGGATCACTGTGTGAAGGAACAAATATAAGGACACAGTAAGTGCAGTGATGTGATCTTGTCTTAGTGGGCGGGCACTGGACAGACAATCAGGGTTCACACTGAGTCGGACAACAGGGGCACACAGAGCCATTCAGCCAGGCAATCACTGTCCTGGCACCTGCATGCCCAACATACTGTGTCTCTGTATGGCTCACAATGTTACACACTTCACTCAGACATACAACTGCAGGCAGGGAAAACTGGGACTATTGGAGACACACTCCTTCACCCTGCAGACAGCATGTTTGTCAGTGCATGACGCAAACCCACACCCTCAGGCATAGACTGCAGCAATCCAACGACATGAGAGCCCCCTTGCCCTACACCTCCGTTCATGATTACTTACCACGACATTTGGGGCACCATACAGCCTTGGTTACTGGGCAAGCACCTCGCCCACCAGGACCTCCAGCTCGCTTGTGAAGGGACTGGCAAGGATCTTCTCTGTCCTTGCCATCCCTGTGGGCATGGAACACCTGTGGTGGAATTGGGTGGTGAGGGGTCTCAGGCAGCAGGCTGTTGAGGCAGCAAGCAGCAGCATATGACGGTCCCTGGCAGCAGGCTCTTGAGGCAGCAGATGAGGGTCTATGGCAGCAGGCTCTGTGAGCAGTAGAAATTTGAGGCTCCCTCCCAAACATATATAAACATATATAGAAACGACCCTGGGGTCGTTTCTAACGTGCAAAGCTGCAACAATTGGTTGTCCAGGACTGCCTCATTCAAAAGCATCCAATGACCGCCTCTGCTGTGGTGGAGCACGCCTACTGCGATTTTCTAATCTGAATCATGCCACCGCATTCCTCATTTCCATTGGCTCTAGCGCATGCTCCATGGCGGTGATGCACCGCAGGGGCCCGGGGTGCGCTACCGCGATGGTGCATCTTTCAAATGCATCCAATGACCGCCTCAGCGGTGGCGGAGCACACCTACCGGGATTTTCAAATCTGAATCATGCCACCGCATTCCTTGTTCACATTGGCTCTAGGGAATGCTCCATGGTGGTGACACACCGCCGAGGCCAGGTGGTAGCTACCGCGATTTGGGTGTTGGAGCATGCCCACCGCCATCTTTCCATGTCTCTAGGGCTATCACTACGGCACTTGTATGGATGGGGGGTGCTGGTGACACACTGCCGGGGCCAGGCAGTAGCTACCGCAATTTGGGTGGCAGAGCATGCCCACCTGTCGCGTTCTAATCTAGGACCCCGATCAATACTGTGACCTTATGCCCCTATACGGCTATAATCCCTTTGTGCCCCTATATTGACATAAACGATCAAATGCAATATTCAGAAACTCGTCTCTGGCCTCACGTGATCAGAGCCACATTTCAGAATCTCTTCCTCTGCAGCTTCCTCTGCAGCTCATTAGAGCAAATGACACAGCAGAAGCCACTATCTAAGATTCCTAGATTACACTCCGAGTTCTTCAACAATATAAAAACTCAGCAACCTGGGAAAGACCTGCTTGCTATGTTTTGATTAGTAATAGAACTCTAATGAGCACTGAGAGATGATCACTTCCTAGTGACAACTTTATTGACGTCTTATGTCCAAAAACTTATGTCAAACCAGGCACCTTTCAGGTATAAATATTACCAACGTTGCCTTAAGCAAACGCTGATGCTGATGCTATCGCTGCCTCAACGACATCGATGATAGCGATGGTGTGGTGAACATAGGAGCAGAACAGCTGTCCCCTGCAGAGCCCAGCAGATACAAGCTGCCCACGGACGCTGCCCCTCCTCCTCCTCGACGCGCTGAGAGAGACGGTGTCTTTTCTCCTGCCGAGAAAATCCAGCTCCGGCGTTTCCAGCCTATTCTTGCGAGTGACTGGGATATCGAGTCCTGGAAGGAGATACAAGACCTCCAACCTTCTATTCCAGAGGTATGGTGTTGACTAAACCCTTACAGAGAATTCTTTAAGCAAACCTTGGCAAAACCAACTTAACTAAAACTGCTACTTACTTACTCCCTTCCACGTATTAGGCTTAGGTCAGGTACACTGGGGTAGGCGTAGTTAGAAGCACCAGTTGAGTACGTTAGCCTAATGTATATATGAATGTATATATGTTTTATTCATTTTAAACCATTGTATGGCTAAGAAAGGATATCAATGCTTTTACAGTATTATTTCGCAATCCTCATTTTACTGTATGCACTTTTTATAATAACTAGTCTTGCAATTGTGGCAATTCATTTCTCTTGTACGAGAAGAAAGACTGTTCAATAAATAATACCTTTTTATTGAAAACGCCCGTCTCTATATTCTCTGCATATTGGTGAAAGTAATCTGCACAAAACTGACTGAGTAAAATAACTGTCTATTGTTTCACACGACTCTAGAGATTGACTCTTATTCTAAGGAGCAAAGTTGTCATGTTTATGCGGTTGTTGGAAAACTGAATCCCTTCTTGTCTGTACCAGGGAAGCTGATCACTTCCTATTCAGGCAAGAAAGTTTCCAGTGACCTCTGAGCTAGTTGGTAACAAACCCAATTAAGTTTAGCATAGTCAGTGGAGACCTGGAAGATCCGCACTTTTACGTCTATACTACTGTTTATGTTATTCCAATGCGCAGGGCCTAATGGGAAAATAGGAACTACACTACACACCGCCATCTTCCCATGTCTCTTGGGGTATCACTATTGCACTTGTGTTTATGGGGGGTGCTGGTGACACACCGCCTGGGCCAGGCTGTAGCAACCGCGATTTGGGTAGTGGAGAAAGCCTACCACCATCTTCCCATGTCTCTAGGGCTTTCACTATGGCACTTGTGTAAATGGGGGGTGCTGGTGACACACCGCCGGGGCCAGGCAGTAGCTACCGCGATTTGGATGGCGGAGCATGCCCACCGCCATCTTCCCATGTCTCTTGGGCTATCGCTATCACACTTGTGTGGATGGGGGGTGCTGGTGATACACCGCCGGGGCCAGGCAGTAGCTACCGCGATTTAAGTGGCGGAGCATGCCCACCACCATCTTCCCATGTCTGCAGGTGGTAGCTACCACAATTTGTGTGGGGGAGCATGCCCACCACCATCTTCCCATGTCTCCAGGCGGTAGCTACCTGGATTTCGGACACATACAATGTCAATGTTCATTGGGAACACTTCAACAGTACACAGTGGCCACATGCTGAAGGGCACGTCAATGTGCACACAATGCCTATTTCACATTGACTCCACAGTTGCCTACATGTGCCATGGTTGTAAACGTGTGACATACATTGTTCAGTAGTCCCTACCATGTCACAAATGCATTACATGGTTGATGAGGCAGGACAGTGTTGTAGCATACTCACCAAGGTGTACACATATCAATGTGTTGGGGGCAGTGATAACCACGGCAATGCTTGTCTCACTGTATGATATTGTTACTTACATGTGCTTACTATCTGCTCATACACACAATCGTCAGTTCAAACCCAACTGTGATCATGGTGTTGTGGATGTGTGCCAAGTTTGAATGATGCATTGAGGTGTGACAGGTACAGCAGATGGGTATGAGACAGTTGTGTTGATTTGTCACACATTGGCTGGATTCCACGCTCCCAGGGGTGCACATGTGAAATGCGGGCATTAGAATATGTGCATTCACATTGACCAATGTGGTGTGTGAGGCACTTGTGGATTGTAAATATAGAGGAGTGCCCTCTGTGTGGCTCAAACGTCCACCCATGTAACCTGGTGTGTCAAGCAATTCTCAAGTCAGTCTTTGTTTTTCCTTGTCATCCTGAATGGGATATGCTGTGGCCATCTCATGATGGATGTCATTGACATGTTTCCAATTTCATCTCAACTAGGAGGAGGCCTAATCTCATTCGTCACTTGACACTGCTGGAGAACATGGAGGATATAGCGATCATTCGCAAGTTCCGTCTCGACAGAGCCACCCTGAAGACCCTTTGTGATCTGCTGGAGCCCCACCTGCAGCCTCGTCGCCACTACTCAACAGCTTTCACACCAACTTACAAAGTGATGGCAGCCCTCCATTTTTTGGCAACTGGATCCTTCCAGGACACCGTGGCCAGCGCTGCAGGGATGTGTCAACCCATGTTCAGCATGGTACTGCGGGATGTCCTTGCAGCCATGATGATCTACAAGGTCAGATACATACATTTCCCCCAGGGAGCAAAATTGGCAGGTGTGAAGGGAGACTTCTATCCCCTTGGCCACATCCCCCATGTCATTGGGGTCAATGATTGCACACATGTCTGTCTTGTGCCACCGCAAGTGAGTGAGTACATTTTCCGTAATAGAAAACATTACCACTCAATCAATGTGCAGGTGGGGTGCCTGGCCGATATGACCATCTCTCATGTGTGTGCCAAATTCCACGGCTCGGCCCAGGACTCCTATGTCCTGAGGAACAGCATTGTGCCCCAGCTGATGGCTAATCTGCTTCCCGAGCGTGCTTGGATTGTGGGTGAGTATGCCTACTCATATGGCGTGCTGGTGTGTGACTTGCTGCCTTCTACCTGTGCAACATTGCAATGTGTGTTTGTCATTCCTAGGTGACTCTGCACATCCCAGCCATCCATGGCTGCTGAGCACACTGTGGAATCCCAGCACCCCGGCCGAAATCAGATACAATGAGGCCCATGGCAGGACACGTCTTGTGCTTGAGCGTACTTTTGGCCTGCTCAAGTCACGTTTCCGCTGCCTTGACAGAACAGGAGGTGCACTGTCATACTCTCCTAGGAAGGTGTGTAAGATCATAGTGGCATGCTGCATGCTCCACAACCTCGCCATTCGCAAGGATATTCCTCTGCTCCTTGATGATGATGAGGACCCAAGACCCCCACCTGCACAAGAACCAGAGTCCAGTGATGGAGGAAGGTGGTGGCCTGCGTCAACAGCTCATCACACGCTACTTCACTTGACGGTGGGTGACGGGGTACAACATGTGCATTGCCTGGTGAGGTTGCTGTGGTCGTGAATGGCTATGTGCGAATGGTACAGACATCCAGATGTTAAGTCAGCTGTGTGTGGAAATATGACAGTGACATGTCATCTGTGAATGTATACGGGACGTGTTTGTTGACACCTGTTACCCATTGTGTTGTCTGCATGTTGGCTTATGTAGATGGTTGGTGTAGTGTAATGTCTGTGATGCCACACTCACACCAGTGAATGTTGTTCTGTTGTGTTTCCCTAGGTGCCTCAGAATTATCCATGCCAACATACTGTACATCTTTCGGATACATATGGACATTTGGAAGGCTGTAAATATTGCACTAAAGACAAAGCCGGCACATTTAAAGTGTGTAAGGTATTTTATTTACAGAGTTGACATGTGAGGGGTGTAGGCAGATTTACATGAAGGTGGTTATGGAGCAGTGAGTTGACAGTCATGTTAAATGAGATGAAAGAACAGACACCACATTGATGTGTTGACCAAGTCCAACAGACAGGTGCCATTCACAAGGCAGTGTGGGGAAGGACAGTCCAAACAGTCAATGCAGTGGGGCAGAGGGTTACCATCAGGGCTGGCTCCGTGACTGGCATTTGGCTGGTGCTTTGCGTACAGAGACTCCGAGGCTCTTCTTTGGACGCCCCCTTGGTCACTTGGGCGGGGGGACCCTGCTGCATGGCCAACGGCGTCTGAGGACACACCCCTCTCTGTGGCCGCAGGGGAGGATGGTGCACTGTCATCCTGTAGCACAACAGAGAGGGGCGGAGGCATTGTTTGGGATGCAGGCCTGTCCCTCAGTAATGCCACTTGCTGACCCAAGAGGTCCACCATTTGTCCAATGCGAATGTCGCAGCGAAGCGCCGACCGGCCACCGCCACGAGTATTCACTTGAACGTGCCGTATCCTGCTATCAGCGAAGGCCTGTTGTCTAATTAAATAACCTATCAGCAATCTTCATTACCGGCAATTGCTTCTGGGACATCATTCCCACCCCTCTGAAAGGACCCGCTGATCTCGCTGGATCCCATCGTACCTTCCATCCGAAGTGCAGTATCCCGACCTCCCGGAACTTCATGTTTTCAAGAGAGGCATGTTTTACACTCACTGTCATGAAGAAGATCCCATATATCTAAGTTAAGGGATCGAAACGTCTACACTAATGTACCATATGGCTTTAAATATTCTGAATGTATTGCGCAATGGTACTTACACACAATCAAGTCTGTCTACTGATTACTAGAAAACAGACCTTCTCCCTTTTTGCCTGAATCCTCTCTTCTCTATTATTGTTTTGTCTTGTTTCTGTGGGTCACAGGCTGTGCCCCCTTGAGTGGTGTTGCTATATGGCACCATTTCATTTTTGAAAAATGTGTGGGTGCACGTACATGCTACCTACCTATTAGGCGTGTGAGAACAATGCAATGGCTTCCAAGTGCTCCTGGGTGGGAGGGAGTGCTCCATCCTGCTGGGGTGAGGGACATGGGGCATGGTAGGAATAGTAGTACAGGCCTCCCTCCCACAAACAGGCCTCCCAAGCAAGATGGCTACCTACCTGTAAGGTGAGGGTGAACAATGCGATGGCTTCCAGGTGCTTCTGCATGGTGTGGGGGGAGTGTACCATCCTGCTGGGGTGTGGGTCAGGGGGCATGGTGGGAGTAGTAGTACAGGCCTCCCTCCTACAAACAGGCCTCCCATGCAAGATGGCTACCTACCTGTAAGGTGAGGGTGAACAATGCAATGGCTTCCAGGTGCTTCTGGGTAGTGTGGGGGGAGGGCTCCATCCTGCTGGGGTGTGGACAGGGGGCATGGTGGGAGTACTAGTACAGGCCTCCCTTCCACAAACAGGCATCCCAAGCAAGATGGCTACCTACCTATAAGGTGCGGTTGAACAATACAATGGCTACCAGGTGCTTCTGGGTGGAGTGGGGAGAGTGCTCCATCCTGCTGGGGTGTGGGACAGGGGGCATTGAGGGAGTAGTAATACAGGCCTCCCTCCCACAAACAGGCCTCCCAAAGAAGATGGCTACCTACCTGTAAGGTGAGGGTGATCAGTGCAATGGCTTCCAGGTGCTTCTGGGTGGTGTGGGGGGAGGGCCCCACCCTGCTGGGGTGTTGGACAGGGGGCATGGTGGGAGTAGTAGTGCTGGCCTCCCTCCCACAAACAGGCCTCCCAAGCCAGAGGGCTACCCACCTGTAAGGTGAGGGTGAACAATGCAATGGATTCCAGGTGCTTCTGGGGGTGTGGGTGGAGGGTCCCATCCTGCTGGGGTGTGGGCCAGTGGTATGGTGGGAGTAGTAGTAGTACAGGCCTCCCTCCCACAAACAGGCCTCCCAGTGAAGATGACTATCTACCTGTAAGTTTGTTTGGTGTAATGCAATGGCTTCCAAGTGCTTGTGGGTGGGGGGTGCTGCATCCTGATGGGGTGTGGGACAGGGGGCATGGTGGGAGGAGTAGTACAGGCCTCCCTCCCAGAAAAAGGCCTCCCAAGCAAAATGGCTACCTACCTGTAAGGTGAAGATGAACAATGCAATGGCTTCCAGGTGCTTTTGGGTGGTGTGGGGGGAGTGCTCCATCCTGCTGGGGTGTGGGACAGGGGGCATGTGGGAGTAGTAGTACAGGCATACCTTCCACAAACAGGCCTCCCAAGCAAGATGGCTACCTACCTTTAAGTTGAGGGTGAACAATGCAATGGCTTCCAGGTGCTTCTGGGTGGTTTGGGGGGAGTGCTCCATCCTGCTGGGGTGTGAGACAGGGGGCATGGTGGGAGTAGTAGTGCAGGCTGACTGTGCTCATGCTCCCATGGTTATATTGCTAGCTACGTATAGGGTACATGGGAACGGGTGACTGTTGTATCTGGGCGACAGGTTTTTGTGGGTGTGTCTTGCAGATGTATGTGATTTGTCTGGTGTGGTGTGTGTTTCTGGATGTGCAAAACAGTACATATCAGTGTGTTGCTGAACATTTGTTTGTACTTATCAGCCTCCACTCCCCCGGATAATTCTGTGAAACTCTCAGGATTCAGTATGGCAAGCACCTTCTCCTCCCATGCTGCGAATGTTTTCTGTGGGATGGAAGGGCCACTGCCAGTCCAGTTAGCCAGCTCCCAGTTCTTGCTCCTCCTCTTTTTGACAATCCTCTTGAGATCATGCCACCGCTTCATGATCTCCTTTTGGATTGCGGGGTGGTCCCTACTGCATTGACCCTTTGGACTATCCTTTGCCACATTTGAGTCCTTGTGGCTAATGGTGTCTGTTGGAACAGGACAATAAACAGTTGTGGTTCCACTCTGTCTATCTCATTGACCATGACTGTCAACTCACTCTTTGTGAATTTGGGCATTTCCTGTGATGCCAGGGTGTGTAGTGTGCAAAGTGCTTGTGGGTGGTGGGGTGTGGGTGGTGGGTGTGGTGTTTGTGTGTGAGTTGTGTTATGTTCTGGGCGAGGGTTGGTGCTGGTGTGATGGTGGTGGTGGTGGTGGTGGTGGGTGTGCTGTGTTGTCCTGCCTCTCCTGTCAGGTCTGGTGTGTGCCCTTCTCTTCTGGAGTGTTGCAAAGGATTGTGGTCTGTGAAGGGACTGGTTTTATACTCAGCCGTGTGGGTGTGTCCAAATGGGGTTTTGCTGTCATGTGTGTTATGGGAGTTGTCCTGGGAATTGTATGTTTCTGTTTGGCTTTTATTTATTTGAATGGGATGTGTTATGTGTATGTGAGGGGCATGGCTACTTTGATTTGTGGAATGTTTGGCATTGTTGTGGTGTTTTTGCATCGTCTGCCAAGTTTTATATGGTTCGTCCGCTGAGGTAGCTATGCTGCGACTCTTCCGCTGGCTCTCCCATTCACTCCTGTTTGCAACCGCGGCGATCGGAAACATCGTATCGTACCGTGGGACCATTGGGGATATCTTAATTTCCTGTGCGGTGTCTTCGCTATGCTTGCGGCGGGTTGCAGCTTTTCCGCTGTGTTTCCGACCGCCGCGGTCGATTTTTGGACGTCACCGCCCAAGTCGGGCAGTTTTTATTTGTCCTCTTCCGCCGCGGTCGGTCTTTTTTGGCGGTTGATTCTAATTTGACTGCTGGGTTATCCATGGTCCCGGCGGACGGTTGTTTTCTGCGTCAATGGAGGTCGGGTGGTTTTCCGACCGCCATCCTAATTGGGCCCTATGTGTTCATAGAAGTAAATCTGTAGTTCATACTCAATTGAATGGGAAGGAGTGATTGTGATCACATTTTTGAATATGGAGGAAATGTGCCTTTATTTATGGGAGGACAAGATCCTGTTATTCCTGGAGTCTATTATGTTTGTGAGGAACACACACATTTTACATTCTTTTAAAGTGCTTGCTTATAACTATGGTTTATGATATATGTCACATGAATTAGCACTTTCTGTTTTTTTCACCATTTTTTACTGTTGGCTTTCTTCTAACTTGATCTTTGAGTTGCGTCTGGTGTCTTCATGAGTTACGTGTCTTTGTTTAAGTACGGACTTATCGTTGTTTTGTATGTCAGTTTAAATTTGTATACATGTGTACATTTTTATATATACTTACAGCACCGTAGAAGAACTTGTAGGGTGAAACGCGTTGGCTGTGCCAACTTGTCTTTAAGGAAAACGAAATAAAGAATTTTTCTGCTCACACGGAAAACAGTGCATGGAATATCATTGAAACTTGAACGCCCCCTAAGATTGTATTGCCTCTCATCTTTTTGTTAAACTGGTGTGAGACAAGCTAAGGACCTTTCTGAAACATCTGTTGTTTTAATTGGTGTTCCCACAGTTTGCAGATTCAGATTCCTTCTTGACTTAGAGAGGTACAGACCTCTCTGCTTTCGTGCAAGTGTGAAGCTGAAAGGGCTGGACCCATAAGTTCTGGACATGGTCTAGAGACACAATCCGAAGGTTCTTTTTAGCAGCATTGAAGAGTAGAGGGGAGAAAATTAGTTAGTAAGCCAATCAATTAATTATGAGGTTTTTTTGGACACTTTGGGGCAGATGTATCATCATTGTATTTTTCCTTAATAGCGAATTTTACAGATTCGCTATAAAGTACTCGCAAAATGCAATGTATGCAGGTTTCGCAATTTAAATAGTGATTCCTACACATTCCTTTTTTTGCGACTAGCAAATAAGGAATGGCCTCCCATTCATTTCTATGGGCCAAGAGGCCATAGAAATGAATGGGAATTGCATGCCCAATTTGTGAGTACTCAGCAGGTACTTGCAAATTGCGCATGCAATTTCAAGGGTGCAAGGGTGCCAAAAGGACACCCTGTTGCACCCCTGAAATATGCATGTGTGCACATGTGGTGCACATACATGGCACTTTGAAAAATGTATAAAAGCTAATTTTTCTAGGAAATCGCAAAATACCACATTTGCGATTCCTTAATGCCAGATCGCAAATTTCGGGTGCTTCCAGAATTGCATTTAAGGAATTTTAATTTTCGATTCCTTGAAATGCATTTGCAGAATAGGGAATCGCAAATTCAACAATTTCTTATTTTGCGATGGCCTTTTGGGATGATACATCCCAAAAGGCTTTTTCCCGTTCGCAAACGGGCAGCTTCTGCAAATCAGCCCGTTTGCGAACGGGAAAATCGTTGATACATCTGGCCCATATGTTACCAAAGACAATTATGTAAAGTTAGTTTGATTTATTACAAAGTCAAAAATAACTAAACATAAATGCACCTCAAGAATAGAGTGTAAAAATACGTCGGAATTAGCATAAAGCCAAATCTGCGTGTCCAATTGAGATGATGTAGCATAAACAATACAATTAATTCAAGAAGCAGAATGCTGAGGGTCAGAGAGCATGAGTCCAAGTTTCCCCGCATAAAGGGTTGAAGAATGAAAAGCATTAATCCAGCCCTACTCTAGCACTAAAATGACATCCCTACTTAAGCATTTTCAGGAAGTAGGATAAAAGGTGTCAACATGTGGAGTCTTCCTAAGAAGTCTCTCCACGATCAAATGAGTCATGTAGCATAAAACTACCAAGACAGAGCTTGCTCTAAGATGCTCTCTCACTGTAGGCAAAGAAGAAGTGGGGCACTTTCCCTACTCCCAACAATACATTATTCGTAGATAACTTTCCAAAGATTCATTGTGGTTCACACCATCTGCTCTGGGTACAATCCTAAAGGTGTTTTTCCATGGGACAACAGTGTTCTTTCTTGCCACAATTTCTCTTTGCTTCCCAGGCCTCCTGTGTGAAGCACAAAAACCTTCCTTTATTGACCCAAGCTACACAATTGTAACTTCTTCTCTTCTTGCCTGACTAATAAATCAAAGACATTATTCTAGCTAACAAGAATGCTTCTTTCCCCTGCAACACAAAGGTAACCGCATTTCAAGCCTACAAGATTAAGCTACGATAAGAAAGCAGTGTATGAGCTTTACAAATTTGCATGAAAAACATAAGGCACCTACAATTAATACCTACATGTAAAACAACACAATTTATAAACACATTTAGTACATGAATAACTGTCAGTTTCACAACACAAGTTCTTCAAGTTAATGTTATGTTATATTAGGAGATTTATAAAGCATATTTTTGCCTCAGCAACGGGCCGCCCAAGTGCTAGTTTCATCGGAAGAGCATAACTGTGAAAGATAGACCCGGGAAAAAAGGAGAGAGGAACCTGCAAAAGGATTAGATGGTCAACAGCCAGGTCTTCAGTGACTTACTGAAAGTCAAGTAGTTCTGGGTGCACCTTAAAGGAAGAGGGAGAGCATTCCAAAGGGCAGTGGCGTTGGCACAAAAGGATAGACACCTGCCCTCACTCTTCTAACTAGTGGCACACAGGCTAAATTATGATCAGAAGAGCACAAGAATCACGAGGGAAGATAAAGAATCAGCAAATTAGAGTAGATGGGGGCTCCCTGAAAAAAAAGATTTTGTGGGCCATGCACAGCGCCTTCAACTGAACGCACTTAGTCACCTAGAGCCAGTGTAATTTACAAATGGCTTCTGCAGCTTAACAGTATTCAGGAAGGGAAAACTGCATCCTTGCAGCTGCATTCTGAGCCAACTGTAGCCTTCTAATCACTGGCTTGTTAATCCCCAGAACGAGGATGTTACAATAGTCCAGCCGGGAAAGAATAACGGCCAGAACGATGACTTGACAAATGTGGAGATCAAAAAAACCCAGAATGGGTTTGAGCTGGAAACAAGTGCCTGCCACCGCTTTTGCCTGTGCTCCGAATATTAGGGCATTATCGACTCAAACCCCTAAATTCTTAACCAACTACTTGGGACAGGGAGGGAGTCCCAAGGGAAGAGAGCCACCAATGGTCTCCCTAGGTGTGGACGTCCCTGCCTACAAGAAGAATCTCCGACTCATGTTTTCTACTAGTTGCATTTACCTTCCACGTTAATTTTCTCCATGTTACTTTTAAATGGCCTAAACATTTCATGTTTCAGGTTAATACTTTTTGAAATTCTAATACTTCATGGTAATACAACTATATGCGGGTGCACTCTACACGTGTGCACCCCTACAAGTGAAATACGATTTCGCCCACATCAAAGCTTTAAGCTAAACATTTATTTCCTTTTCTCAAGATTTCTACAGTAATCTATACTATGCTGACACCTTTTACGCTCCCTATCAAGAATCCCTGGTTAGATGATCCTATAATCAATTTATAGTTAGAAGAGAGAAGGAAAGTTTCTTTATGGAACATCTATTTACTAAATTGTGTTTCTGTATTGTTGTGGCTGCTACTATCCTGTATCTCATCTTATTATGGCTTACCCTACTGAGATATTTCAGCTTACCAGCTGTATTGTTGTATCCTTTGAACATATTTTTATTCTGCTTATATACTGGATTGCTTACCATCCTAACATAAATTCACTTAATCATAACGAGTGATTCCTGGTCATTATTGTAGGGTCACATTGGCTTCACAGGGCAGAAATGTATCCTTGGTGTCTTCTCCCTTACAGCCCTTCAAGTCAACCAACAAAGGTCCATATAACCAATGGGGAAAGTCCTTTGACGACTTTACTAAAAGATTGTGGTATAAGTACCAGCTTGCTGTCACATCACATGGAGGAGTTCGTAGGAGAGCTCTTCCTGAGTGAGACTTGAGGTCTCTGGCAATCAATGAAGAAGCCCTTTCCTTTATAAAATAGCCAGACTTACTTTACTGGCTCTGCCAATTATAGCTTTTTTGTTTGCGGCACTTACTTTATGGAAGCATAAGTTCATGAATCAAATCTAGTTGACATGAAGCATGAAATATTAAACAAAACCATACTTTAATCAAGACAATTATGACATAAACACAGGTCAAATCTTTGGCAGAAAATAGTTGCTTCAGATGCCTTATCCCTTATCATATACACGTATTGGGCTGACAGTCTGTGGTTTCTATTGCTCAATCAGGTTAAGCTCCAAATTCTAATCAGTGCTCCTGTTATTAACTTTTTCTTTTATAACTTTCATGCGTCCTTTTATACTTGTTTAGTGATATTCGGGGCTGGGCGTGTTTTGAGCTTATTTTGCCATGATTTGCGCTTGTTCTCTGGTTTCTTTTGT
Source organism: Lissotriton vulgaris (assembly GCF_964263255.1). Lineage (NCBI taxonomy): Eukaryota > Metazoa > Chordata > Amphibia > Caudata > Salamandridae > Lissotriton > Lissotriton vulgaris. Next base: position 435,257,506 of record NC_141685.1, on the reverse strand, counting down.
ATTTGGGTTGAGCTGGTTTTGGAATTCAACCCTGGCAGCTGCCGCGAGCTTGCTAGGTTAAGCAATCTGCGTGCAGAATTTCAAGCCGCCTTTGGCAGTGTTCTCTTAACAGGGAACCTTCTTCCACAACTATGGAACTGTCCATTTTGTCCGCTGCAACTTTCCTTCTGCAGCAGGCGACCGTCTCAAACGTCCTGCTGTTTTTAGCAATCTTCCTCTTAGTTGCCGATTATGTCAAAAGGAGGCCACCGAAGAATTTTCCCCCTGGACCCTTCTCCTGGCCCTTTATTGGATGTTTGCCGAGCTTTGACGTTCGAAACCTTGATGACGTAATGGGCAAGGTAAAGCTGTGAAAACAAATAAGAAGCCTATTTGTAGTGGTCAGTGTTCTCATGTTCATGTCCCCATGGTGTTAATTTAAATGATGGTACTTGTAGTAGTGACTTGGAAAGAAAAAACGTGATACAATGAAAAACGCCAAATCAATGACGTGACTGCATGCTCGTGAGACGGGGTAACTCGAGATGTCTGGAGTTATGTGTTGCTGCTGTGTAAATTCCGGAGAAAAACCAATGGCGCTCCGATAATGCTAAAGTTTATCTTGCAATCCCCTTACAGCAAGGTTGTGCACTAGTAACTGTGGTAATGATCAGGACCGTAACTTCAGGAAGGCGTCTGGGGTTTGACGCGCCGCAAATAAATGCATTCTTGGGTTTTTGTTTAAGACTGGGGGTGCTGAGTAGGGTCCACTGTGAGTGTTGCTGTTTCTCGTTCGTGGGTCAAAAATAAAAGACAAAACCGTGATCTTTCGTGCACAGCAGGAGAGAGACAGACAGAGATAAACATCTGGAGACTGCATTTCGAAATGAATCGAGATAACCTGGAATCAATACAGGCTCCCTATTTGTCCAAGTTGTGTATTGATTGCTACGAAAACATTTATATTTTGCAGGGTCTCCTTTTTCTTTATTAGCAGATATGAGAACATGTTTAAACATGTACAAGCACCTTTTTTGCTTGGATTAGTAGACCAAAGCATTGCTCCATTTATAATTAGAGTACGCCATGTTTAGGGTTTACATAACTATTTGCCTATAAGTTAATGGCTAGTTCAGGCATAAAAACTATCATATTTAAAACTGCCTAGGCTGTAATGTGACCTGATGTGCCAAGGTAAAACGTTTCCATAAGTTAAAGAAATACACTTTCTTGAAGTCTGAAGAGACTGCAATATATTTTTATATTATGTTTGTTGCACGATATACATGCCAAACGTTTTCATGGCTTGGCTTGGACACAAAGTTTTAGAGCCAAGCTAGACCTATGGCTCAATTCTGCTTGGCCTATTAATTTGCAGGTTTTCTCACCTCTGTTTGTAAATTGCGCTTAGTTCATAGGGCTGTCAGTGACTTGATAAAATGAGTCCTAAAAGGCGAGGACTGGAAACATAGAGCCCTGCCTATATGCACCAATTTGGCATGCCTACCATAAAGGATTCTCCTGACCGAAACGAAGAAGAGTGTTTGCTGTGAAGATACATTTAAAATAGGTGATGACTGGCAGGGTCTGTGCAGCACCTCCCCAGCTGCTGTCAAGCGCCCGTGCATTATCCATGCAGTACATGAGCAGCACTCAACCAGCAGTTCCTCAGGGCCCGCACAATTCTCAAGCAGCACCTGCCTGCTTTTTTGCAGTGAAATACAGAGAAAATAAAACTATAATAACTTGTGTTATCATTTTATTTTCTTCTACTTCCACCCACAGCTTTGTGTGAGGAGGCGGGGGCAGGGAAAGAGTGGTATCTCTCAGGACGCCCAAAACAGTCTTGCGCACTTCGCATGTTCTCAATGCAGGCTGCATCGCAGCCTACGTGGAGAAAATGCCCAGGCCTCCAGTCAGTGTCTGAGAGCCGGAACACAGCACTCAGACCATTCACAACACTGCTAAGGCAGCCTTAATATTGGCTGACTGGGAGCCGGGGTGTGCTTCCATTGGCCGAGCAAGGGAAGGACTACGGGGGCGATACGTAGCAAGAAAGCAGCAAATAGGTCCGTTTTTATTTTTTTATTTTTTTTTATTGCCGTATCCCCTGTGTCCTTCCTCTTCCCGCGTCCTTCCTCCTCCCGCCCCTGTCCCATACCTCCAATCCAGCCACGACTGCCTCTGCAGTTTCTACACAGCACTCAAACACCATGCATTCAGCACCCATGCAGTTCCCTTGCAAAACCTGCCAAGGAGGCTGGGGCGTAGCTTCAAGTGGCGGGTGTTTCTGGTGTGACACCCCCAAATACATTCTTGGCTTGGTAGTTGGACCTAGGGCCCTGAGTCGGGTATATACATTTTAACACTCATAAACTTTTTTAAATCACTCACAGTCACCGGATAATGTAATTAGTGATGTCATTTGGGATGTTAACAGTGGTGTCATCAGTGATGTCACTGACAATGTCATGAGTGATGTAATATGTGAGGGCATAAGCAGTGCATTGCGGGGGCGCCAGTTATAGTTAGCTCAGCTAACTATAACTGCTGAATTTCACTGGTTTTGTGTGAGTGAAACCTGATACTAACTAAAACGTCCTTGTAACCTTTGTTTTTTTCAGTGAACTTGTAAGGTTTTTTAAATGCTGATTCCTAACTATAACATCCCTGTAACCTTTCTTTTTTCTGTGAATTTCTAAGGTTTTTTAAAAATTCTAATTCCTAACTATAAGGTCCCTGTGACCCTTATTTGTTTCAGTAAATTTCTATGGGTTTGTAAGAAGTAATTTTTAGGTCGAGCATATAGCAGCGCATGCGCTGCTATTGGAAATCGACCTCTTGGAATCGCTTCAGCCTCAGGAGAAGCTTGTGCATGTTGGGCTTACAGGCCATTGGACTTTGCGTCTGGCTTGAGCACGCAATTGGCCAAAGGCGTGTGGATGTCCCAGCTTTTAGGAAAATGTTCACTCCCAGAGCGATTTCCTCTCTGGATCCAGCAGCAGTGCCAGGGGCCATATGTTCTTAATTAGCGTGGCCAGGCTTGTTGTCTCCCACGCAGTCTTTCTCCCCCTCTTGTTTAATCTAGCACTGTGGAAAATCGCCAGCAATATGTTGATATGCACTTTTCTGCCAACAGCATGTCACTGTGCACAATGCTATACTGCCCTCTCTTGACAGAACGAACGAAAAGCAGTCGATGCCTTTTATTTTCAGCACAAGAAATTAATAAAAACAAAGGCTGCAAAACACTTCTATGTTATTCTGGAAAAGTATATTACTTTTGTTAACCTCCTAATGACTCGGTGCGGACTGAACATATCCTTCTGGTAAGAAAGAAAATAACCTCCAATGTTTTCATTTATAAATCGGACATAGTGCACCAATTAAGGAGATTATGTGGTAAAATGAGAATGTGTTTTGTTCATTTAAAAAAGCATAGCCTATATTTATGGTCCCTTCCCCTTTCCGATAGCACTTCAAAGACACACACGAAAACATGCTGTTTGCTGCCATCTACTGGCCATAGATTCACTGCTGGGCTCTGTGAGACTGTGTGTTTGCTGCCATCTACTGGCCATAGATTCACTGCTGGGCTCTATGAGACTGTGTGTTTGCTGCCATCTACTGGCCATAGATTCACTGCTGGGCTCTGTGAGACTGTGTGTGAGTGTCATTTAACCCCTTTACTGCTAAGGCATTCTTCCTGCACTCATTCACTTTCCATTGAAATCAATGGAAAGTCCATGACGAGTTACCCTTGTCATTAGCGGCGAAGAGGTTAAACAGAATCCTGTCGGCGCAGACTCCGAGTCCTGGCCCTAGATGCATTCTTGCTGTTCAGAACGGCATTTTGTACATAATTACCTTCGATGCTAAACCATTCCTCTTTTCTTATATTGAACAGAACTATCACACGCTTGCCACAGTTATCACACCAACCCTCAGTCAGTAGACCGATCTGCCTGCTTCCACTCTTATCCTTGGATGGTTGCAAACCTATATGTCTACCTGTCATTTGCATCTGCTTACATCCATCAAATCCAGAAAGTCAGGTACACAGTGATTGTGGCTATCTTGGAACGGGGGCATTGGTAAAAGAACTTCAGACTCTGGGACAGGAATTACACTCTGACTCGCAACTGAGTGAAGCTGGGCTGGGGAACATGGTATGTAACATGGATGTTGTACCAAAGAACAATAAACAGTGCAAGATGGGGATAAACCTGTTACCTACAAGTGCGCTAGCTAACGTTAACCAAGGATGGAAAGCTCTATATACCCAGATGAGAAAATGAAGATCCAAAAAATTAACTGTTATAGACAGACTGAAAACAGCCACCTTGGCCATTCAAGAGGGTATAATATCCTTATGTCATTGTATTTCCTTTGTGTAGAGATTCCATTGTAAAGCCATTCGTTGTAATAACATTTGGAACTCTGTGATTCATCTAGGTGAAACCTAATGCATTTACCAATGCTTCTTGTTGTGCAGGTCTGCATTTAATAAACATGCATGATGTGCAACCATTTCCTAGCAAATATAAAATCCGAGCACACATGCAGTATGTGCAGTAGGTAAAACGACTGAGTATATTTTGTTTTTGCACATAAAATGTGTCAATATATTCTGAAGATACAGTATCAAGCTAATTGTCAAAACGTAATCTTGTCACTCACTTTAAAATATCAGGCAATGGGGTTATTCCATTTTCAGGCTACTCAATTTTAATGTTTTTAGATCTGCAATTTGAAGGAAGAGTTTCCAGTTATCAATTGAAATCTCAGGCTTAGATTGTGGCAGTGCACATCTAATGGGACTACCAGGAACGAGCACACAAGACTATATTTGTCCACTGTTGTAAGCGCTGGGTAAAACTCTAACTTCTCGAAAAAGATTTGTCACTTCTCCTACTTCATTCTCTTCCATTGTTGCGTGAGGGACGGTTTCCTGAAACTTGGACTGCAACCACACGAGAGCTGTTGGATCACTGATCTTTAAGGGAGTTTCAGAGAGGCTTCACTGTAGAAAAATGCAGGATCTAATGCTCCCACTTGTAGAAGTGGTACACGGATGAACACTTAAAGGTTATGTTGAAGCGCTAAGTCAAAGCCTCTTTGTTTTGAAGTACACGTCTGAATATTTTGTGGGGCGCTCTTACCCCAGTGCAGCATTGTTCATGCGATTGGGTTGCAGGGGTGCTTGTAATATTCAAGGTAATAATTTTAGCTGCCAAATTGTAATTATTAATAATAATCATTGCTTAGCCTTGTAGAAGGTGAGGGCTAGAACACATGCCATTTTACTAATAAATCTCCGGATAAATGACTGATAATGCTTTGCCAAGAGTTCTATTTGTGACCTTCAGTTGATACATATTATGAGGAATGCTTTATGCCACCAAGTTATCTTATCCGCTAAGAGAGTAAACAAGCATTGGCATAGCCAATAGGCCTCGCTTTTGGGACCTTATAAGTATTCAGTTATGCAGCACAATATCCTTTGTGCAACAACATCAACTGTTGCATGGCTAATCACTTATAAGGTCCCAAAAGCGAGACTTATTGGCTATGCCAATGCTTGTTTAAGTAGTAGTCTTTCAGGAATTCCGCTGTGTAGGACTTACATGAGGTACCAGGAGGGCTTCTTGGGCCCCAATGTCCCTCAGGAGTAAAGTGGACTTCATCCACCAACCAGTAGTGCACTAGAAGGTGCATTTGCAGACTGTGCAGAAAGGGGGAATGGCCTCCGAAGACCACTTAGCAATCCCTTAGTGTGGGACTTACTGGAGGTAACAGGAGGTGTAGTTGGCTCCCAAGGAAGTCCTTGGGTGACAACTACCCCTCCTGGTACCTCCAGTAAGTCCCACACAGCAGAATTGCTGAGAGATTGTTTGAAGCCATTCCCACTTTCTCCACTACTCTGCGAACATGCCTCCTGGTGGTTTACTTGTAGGCGGATGAAGTCCCCATGGCTATTGAGGGTCCTTGTGAGCCAACTACCCCTCCTTTTACCTCCACTACCAAAGTGGGTTTGCTGAGTGGTTTTTGGTGTCCACGCCCCCTTTCTCCGCCACTCTGCAAACGTGCCTCCGGGTGCACTACTAGCTAGGGGATGAAGTCCCCTTGGCTCTTGAGGGTCATTTGGGGCCAACCAGCCCTTGTGTTACCTCCAGTAAGACCCACACAGCTGGATTGCTGACAGGTCATCAGAGGCCATGGCCCCTTTCTCCACCACTCACCAAACACACCTCCTGGCACACTACTGCCTGGGGGAAGAAGTCCTCTTTAGTCCTGAAGACCTCAGGAGGCAAGGGGATGTCATCCTCCCACCAGAGGTGCGCCTAGAGGCGCGTTTACAGAGTAGTGAAGAAATGGGGCTTGGCTTCCGATCACTTCTTAGCAAACCTGATGCCTGGGGCTTACTGGAAGTAACAGGGGTTCTTGCTGGCCCCTAAGGACCCTCAGCAGCCTAGTAGACTTCTTCCCCCAACAAGCAGTGTGCCAGGAGGCATGTTTGCATAGTGGTGGAGAAAGGGAACGGGTCCTCCCGTGAGTTGCTGGGGTTTTTTCTTAATACATTTTTGTTTTCTTTTCTAAGGGAAGGGGGCTTCGTAGCCCCTTTTTCCTGGGCTGATTTCGACCCCAGGGAGCCCATCACTGGGGCCAGGCATTATAAGAATAGAGCCCCCTCCCCGGGTTGATTTCAGCCTCGGGAACCCCATCCCCGAGGCGCAGCATTTCTTTTTAAAAAAATAAATAAAGGAAGGGGGTAATAATAAAAAAAATGTTAAACATGGGAGGAGGACCGGATGGGACCCCATCCCCTGTGGCCTGTCCACAGTACTGGGTGCTCTGCTTCCACTCAGGGCGCCCAGTTTTCTCACATTTAGAAACGCAGGGGAAGCCTGACCCCTTTTCTTTTTTTAAATGTTTTTTTCTGTGACTCGGTTCAATTGAGCCACAAGATGGCTGCCAACACTGCCTGATTTGAGGTGTTGCCAGCCAATCAGATCTCAGCACGAGATCGGGTGGGGGCGCGGATCCACCACATCCCTATATATACAACTGGAAATTTCTTTAAATAACTACAAAACTACTGAACTGATTTACACCATCGAATAAAACTGCACTTTTTGGACTAACAGCTACCTTTCTGCTAAATTTGATGTAATTCCGTTCAGTAGTTTGGGCTGTAGATGTGTCTAAAGTCTACTAAGGAAATTAACATGGAGTAAACGCATTTTGGGACCACCCCCTTTTTCTCAGCCCCTGCTTGACAGATGACCCCACACTTTCAACACAGCAGCTGGAGTGAGTGGCAAATCCGACGCCAAAGTTATTGGCAAATGAAAAAATTATTTTCCTATGGAAACTACATCCTAACCATAACTACCTTCTGGTGGCTGCCAGTAGATAATAAGCTAATATTTATATTTATATATATATTCACTGAAAAAACCATAGGTTTCAGGCCTTATATAGTTAGGAATTAGCATTTAAAAAAACCTTTAAAATCCACTCAAGAAACTATAAGTTTTAGGGGTGTTATAGTTAGCTGGACATTTCACTCATACAAAACCATTGAAATTGCTCCTATATAGTTAGTTGTACTAACTATATTTCGCGCACCCGCAATCCACTGCTGATGAATTCACATATTACATCATTCATGACATGGTCAGTGACATCACTGATGACATCTCAACTGACATCACTGATGACATCATCCAGTGAATGTGGTTTGCTTTGTTATTTAAATATGCATTATAAATATAGCAATTTGCATTGAAGAATGAGTGGATATATAAAAATGAATATTTGGATGGAGGATTTAGTAGCAATGTAATTGACTGTTTACTTGACCAATTTATAGTGTCTCACTAAATATAGTGGATAGTGACTAAACTGTGTGAATATCTGTATCCCTTTGTCAGTTGTTGTTTAAACTGGTTCTCCAGTTGGTAACTAGCTATGTGAAAGTCTATATTAGTTATTTATTAGTTAACTGAGTATTTGTATGGGAGAGTGAATGTGTGTGTGGTTCGGTGGGGGGTGTGTGACTGCCCAAAGATGTGTGAATACTTGATTCACTAGATATATGAAGTTAAAACGACATGTTCTAACAGTTGTTTGGGTGAGTGAATATCTTTATGGGTGTGGTGATGAGCAAATATATTTCTCAATGGTACATCTCCAACAAACTAGAAAAATAAAAGGCAGTGTATGTGTCAGTTGTTGTATATAACTAAGTATACATAAGACTCAATGATTGTGTGAGTGACTGTCTGGATAACTGTATACTTGTAATAATGATTTTATAATTCACTAAGCATGACTTTCTATCTAAATGAATAGATGAAGTTGTGTTTGTATAAGTGTGTAGCTAAGTAAATATGTAAGTATGATCCATTATTTGCATATGTGAGTAGGATGACTTCTTATGTGAATAGGATGTGTGCTGGTGTGTAATGTTGATAGAGGTGTATAAGTATTTTTGATAGTGTTCTATTGTTCATTGTCAGCATGTATGAGTGAATCTACAGGTAAGTGATTAGATGTGTGTATACATCTATGAATCACTGAGTGGGTTTTTAGATACTTGTATTGCTGTGACAATGGATTCAAATATGATACTCTGTATTTTACAAAGAGTGATGAAAGATTTTACTAGTGTATGAAAAGGTGTATGTGATTGTCACGTGGATGATGTCATCAGTGATGTCATTTGAGATGTCACTGACCATGTCATGAATGATGTAATATGTGACATCATCAGCAGTGGATTGCAGGTGCGCAAAATATAGTTAGTACAACTAACTATATAGGAGCAATTTCAATGGTTTTGTATGAGTGAAATGTCCAGCTAACTATAGCACCCCTAAAACTTATAGTTTTTTGAGTGAATTTTAAAGGTTTTTTAAATGCTAATTCCTAACTATATAAGGCCTGAAACCTATGGTTTTTTCAGTGAATTTCAAAGGTTTTTTAAAAGCTAATTCCTAACTATATTAGGCCTGAAACCTATGGTTTTTCAGTGAATTTGCAAGGTTTTTTAAATTCTAATTCCTAACTATATAAGGCCTGAAACCTATGTTTTTTTCAGTGAATTTCAAAGGTTTTTTTAATGCTAATTCCTAACTATATAAGACCTGAAAGCCCACCAGGAATCTCCAGTATGCGCCAGGGGACTGCATTGCAGCGAGGTGTAATAAAGCGACACCCCTTTTTACACCTCTCTGCAACGCAGCCCCCGGACGTGTTTGGAGAGGGGGAACTAATTCCCCTTGCATACTGGGGGTCCCTGGGGGCCAACTAGCCCACCTTGAACCTGCAGTATGCACCAGGGGGCTGCATTGCAGAGAGGTGTAATGAGGCCACACCGTTTTTTACACCTCTCTGCAACGCAGCCCCCGTGCATGTTTGGAGAGGGGGAACTAATTCCCCTTGCATACTGGGGGCCCCTGGGGGGCAACTAGCCCACCTGGAACCTCCAGTATGCGCCAGGGGGCTGCATTGCACAGAGGTGAAATGAGGCTATGCCCCTTGTTACACCTCTTTGCAACACAGCCCCCTGGCGCATTTGCAGAGGGGGAACTAATCCCCTTGCATACTGGGGGTCCCTGGGGGCCAACTAGCCCACCAGGAGCCTCCAGTATGCGCCAGGGGGCTGCATTGCAGAGAGGTGTAATGAGGCCACACCCTTTTTTACACCTCTCTGCAACGCAGCCCCCGTGCATGTTTGAAGAAGGGGAACTAATTCCCCTTTCATACTGGGGGGTCCCTCGGGTCAAACTAGCCCACCAGGAGCCTCCAGTATGCGCCAGGGGGCTGTGTTGCTGTGCCCTGGAGGGCAGCGGGGCAGTGTGAGAGGGATTGGGCACCCCCCAAACTTCTTTATTACTATGCCCCCGCAATTTGGTCCACCTGGGGGGTAATTTTTAAAAAAACATACCGGGTTTTGAAGAAAAAATATTTGGCCTTGGGGGTCTTTGTGGGACCACCTTAACAGGCCTAAGGGGTCGGGGTGTTTCTACCCTGCCCCCTTTTTGTGTTCTACACGTTTGATTTTCTGTTTTCTTGTGCCTCAGTGAAATGAGCACAAGATGGCTGCCAACACTTCCTGGTTTGGAGTGTTGACAGCCAATAAATATGCAGTTTTCTCGGAAAGGTACGCGCACCGTCCGCGTACCATACGCATACGTACGCGGACTCGTACGCGCATGGTACGCGCACCCCAATTTTTTGAAAAAAAGTTTTGTGGTTTTTTTGCCTTGGGGGGTCCTAGTGGGACCCCCTGAGCAGGCCTAGGGGGTCAGGGTGCTTCTACCCTGCCCCCTTTTTGAGTTCTACACGTTTGTTTTTCTGCTTTCTTCTGCCTCAGTCTATCGAGGCTCAAGATGGCTGCCAACAATTTCTGTTTTGGAGTGTTGACAGTCATTGGTAGCCAATCAGCATGCAGCTCGCGGACGCGAAGGTCCCGCACGTCCGCGCACGTATATATAAAAATATTATAGTTAGCTGGACATTTTACTCATAAAAAAACTATTGAACTTCCCCCGTTATAGTTAGTTGTACTCACTATAACTTGCGCGCCCGCAATCCACTGCTGATTATGTCACATATTACATCACTGATGACATCACTGATGACATCATCCAGTGAATGTGGTTTGCTTTGATATTTAAATATGTATTATAAATACACTACTTTGCATTGAAGAATGAGTGGATATATAAATATAAATGTGTGGATGGTGGATTTAGTAACAGTGTCATTGATTGTTTCCTTGACTAATTTGTAGAGTCTCACTATATATAATGTGTAGTTACTAAACTGTGTGAATGTCTTTATTGCTTTGTCTTAATTGCTATGTTAAAGACTATATTTGTTATTGGTTTCCTAACTGAGTATTTATATGGGTAAATGAATGTCTACGTAGTTTGGTGGGGGGTGTGTGATTGCCAAAAATGTGTGAATAGTTCATTCAGTAGGTATATGAGGTTAAGACTACATGTTATAACAGTTGTTTCAGTGAGTGTATATGTATATGGGTGTGGTGGTGATGAAATATTTCTCTCAATGGTACATCTCCATTAAACTTGAAAAAAAGGCAGTGTATGTGACAGTTATATCTAATTAAGTGTGCCTAAGACTTAGTGATTGTATGAGTCACTATATGGATAACTGTATACCTGTAATAGTGATTTTATAACACACTAAGTGTGAGTTACTATCTATATAAATAGATGAAGTGGTGTTTGTATACGTGTGTAGGTGAGTAAATGTAAGTATAATCAATTGTTTGCATAAGTCAGAAGGATGTCTCTATAAGTGAATACAATGTGTGCTGGTGTGTAATGTTGAAATAGGCGTATACGTATATTTGATAGTGTTCTGTTGATTATTCACTGCATATAACACTGAATCTATAGGTAAGTGATTAGATGTGTGTATAGTTCTATGAATAACTGAGTGGGTGTTTAGAAATTTCTATTGGTGTGTCAATGGTTTCAAATTTGGCACTTTCTATTTTACAGTGAGTGATGAAAGATTATACTAGTGTGTGATGAGGTGTATTTGATTGTCACATGGATTATGTCATCAGTGATGTCCTTTGAGATGCCATCAGTGATGTCACTGACCATGTCATGGATGATGCACTTTTTGTGACGTTCCGGTGGCGCAGAAGACTGAGTGATATTTATCAGGCAGGACTAAGCCACTTTTTGTGGCGTAATCCTGCCTGATAAATATCAGTCCCATTAACGCAGTGTCCTACGTTAAAGGGGTGTGCAATGGGTGTTGCTGGGGGCGTTTCCTGCAGCATCCATGGACTTGATTAATTTATAGCATCCTCAAAGTCAGTCTTTCAAAAATTCCAAAGTATAGGAGATGATAATCCAAATCCAAATGTTTCTCAAGAAAAGTCATAAACCGTGTCCGTGGGTCATATCTGCCCAAATTGCGGATATTCCGAACGATTGAAAATGACTTTTCTTGAGAAACATTTGGATTTGTCCTATACTTTGGAATTTTTGAAAGACTGACTTTGAGGATGCTATAAATTACTCAAGTCTGCCGGAATTGTGTGGGTAAAATTAATACCTAGTCACTTTGAATAAGAATTTACTTACGTCTCGTCTAACATTTGGAAGAAATATCTAGTTATATGACATAACTTGAAGGAAATAAGAGCGCCCCAGGGCTCGAAAATTCCACTCGACCGCTCGCATAGTCGAGCTAAATTTAACAAGGTCGAGCTGTTTTTAGGTCCTACTCGCCCTTTCTGGCGAGTAGGAAAATAAACCAACTTTTGTCCTCCGTCTGTGAAAATGGAACAAATGTGACAAGATAACACGATTTAAAGGCATTTTTATTGTTCACAAAGTTAGTGAGCAATAAAGATGCCTTTAAATCTTATCTTGTCACATTTGCTCCGCTTTCAGAGACGTAGGTCAAGTGGGTTGCAGTTAGGTCGAGGACATTTTTTAAGGTACTAGTCCTGCAGGACTAGTACCATTTTTTTGGATTGTTCGAGCCCTGCGCCCTAAAGAAGTTCTGTTGTACAGAACGAAACGCGTCGGCTGGCTGTGGTACATAAACTTAAGGAAAATAAAAGCATTTGAATATACATCAAGATTCAACGCTTCAATAAGGACTCTAATTGATAGGATTTGATTGGACTTGTTGTGCAAGTGTTGCTGTGCCAAACTTTGGAATATTCTCCACTACTCTCTACTACTCACTCTCTACTACTCCACTACTCTCTAATACTCACTCTACTACTCATTCTCTACTACCCTAGTATTCTCTACTACTCTCTCTCTACTACTCACTACCTACTACTCACTATCTACTACTCTCTACTACTCACTCTCTACTACTCTCTACTCTCTACTACTCACTCACAACTACTCTCTCTCTACTACTTACTCTTTACTACTCACTCTCTACTACTCTCTACTACTCACTCTCTACTTCTCACTCTCTACTACTCTCTACTTCTCACTCTCTACTACTCTCTCTCTACTTCTCTCTACTACTCACTCTACTACTACTCACTCTCTACTACTCTCTACCACTTACTCTCTACTACTCTCTCTCTACTCACTCTCTACTACTCACTCTCTACTACTCACTCTACTACTCACTCTCTACTACTCTATACTACGCACTCTCTACTACTCTCTCTCTACTACTCTCTCTCTACTACTCTCTACTATTCTCTCTCTCTGCTACTCTCTGCTACTCACTCTCTACTACTCACTCTCTACTACTCACTCTCTACTACTCTTTACTACTCTCTACTACTCACTCTCTACTGCTCTCCACTACTCACTCTTCTACTTACTCTCTACTGCTCTCTACTACTCACTCTCTACTACTCACTGTCTAATACTCTCTACTACTCACTCTACTACTCTCTACTGCTCACTCTCTGCTACTCTCTCTACTGCTCTCTACTACTCACTCTTTACTCTCGCTTACTCACTCTCTACGCTCTACCTCTCTCTACTAGTCTCTACCTCTCTACCTCTACCTCTCTACCTCTCTCTGCATGCACACATATACACATGAGCCACCTCATTACAAACAGAATGGCTTTACTTAAACAAGGGCGAGATCTATTGCATTTTCAATGCTTGTTTACTCTGGTTCCATCAAGAAGGCATTCAGATGTGTCACACATTTGCCATAAATTCTGAATGTTAGCACTCTAGTTGCTCATTAGATCACGGTAGTAAAGCTACTGTTCACCAGGGAAGTCTGCTGCTGGTATTCAAAGTGCATGTTTCAGTCTGCATGTCAGAATTGTTTTAATGAAACAGAAGAGGATTTGAGAAGTCACTCAAAATGTGCCCTAATTTTTCTTTCTGAAGCACTAATCATACTTTCTATGGCAATATGAACCACCTCATTTTGTTCCTTTTTAAATTAAATGTTTTCAGACTTACAACTTCATTCCAATCAAGATGGCTTCTGGTGTGCCATACTTTTGTCATAAGTGAGACTGTTAGCGCTCTAGTTGTTCTTTAGAACACTCTGGGACATTCTGTCATTGGGCTATACTTGGGCTACATCTGGGTGATATTTGGGCTACATTTGGGCTCTTTTGTCTCTGGTGGCCATCTTGGGAGACTGCATGTCATAATTTTTTTAATGAAATAGAAGAGGATTTGAGAAGTCACTCAAAATGTGCCCTAATTTTTCTTTCTGCAGCACTAATCATACTTTCTATGGCATATTTTGTTCCTTTTTAAATAAATTTTTTAAGAGTTACCACTTTATTCCAATCAAGATGGCTTCAGGTGTGCCATACCTTTGTAATACGTAGGACTGTTAGCGCTCTAGTTGTTCTTTGGAACACTCTAGGAGGCTGCAGTAGAACACAAAGGAATCAGCTGACAGTCTCTGTCCTTGTTGGATGTACATGTTTTACTGAGAATGTCAGACTTCATTCTCATATGACTGAGAAAGATAATGTGAATTTACAGAAAATATGCTTTCAGTTTAGCTTATAGATCCGCTTCCAAACCACTGTGGCAAAAGCATTAGATAATAGTTTTCTTTCAAATATGATTCATGATATCCCAGCAGAAGGCTTTTTCACATGGTAAAATCACCTTAGAACACACCACAATTCCTAAAATTAGTATGGTACCATCAACACATGATTTATAATGTAACTAAAGTCTTAAAACCTTCTATTAATTGCAATGCTTTTTAATGAGGTGCTATCATGTACGCATACCCCGCGATTAAAAAAAAAAATGTTTTTGGGCCCGGGGGGTCCTTGTAGGACCCCCTGAGCAGGCCTAGGGGTCAGGGTGCTTCTACCCTGCTCCCTTTGCGTGTTTTGTACCTTTGTTTTTCTGCTTTCCTGTGCCTCAGTCTACCGAGGCACAAGATGGCTGCCAACACTTTCTGGCTTGGAGTGTTGACAGACATTGGCAGCCAATCAGCATGCAGCTCGTGCTCGGAATGGAACAGAGTACAGTAAGCTTACAGTAAGCTTACAGTAAGCTGCTATAGATATATATATTTTTTCTCTTTTGGTTTTCTCAGGAACTACTGGAGGGATTTACACCATTTAAACAAAAGGCACTTCTGCGTACCAGTCCCTACAATTTTGACAAGTTTGGTGTATTTCCGTTCAGCGGTTCGGGCTGTAGCCGTGTCTAAATGTCCTATGGAAATTAACACGGGGAAAACACGTTTTGGGACCCCCCTTTTTTCTCAGCCCCCGCTTGACGAATCCCCCCAAAACTTTCAGGAAAGGAGCAGAACTGAGCTGGCCAACATTTTTGAAAATTGCACGCAAATTCCTCAATCAACGCCAAAGTTATTCCAAACAGAATGTTGCGGATTTCCTATGGCAACTAGGTCCTAACTATATATACCTACTGGCGACCGCCAGTGAGGAGATCGATTTTTTTAGTCGAGGACAGCCTAAAAACACTTCGTCCAAGACAGAAGAATGTCCAAGGAAAAGGAGGAATGCCAGACGCAGGGCAAGGAGAAAAAGACAAAAAACAGCATCCAAAGAAAAAGCAGTAGTTAAAAAAAAAAAAAAAATTATAGATTTGACAATCACAAATCTGTCTACAACCACGTTAACAACTGCTGAAGAACAACTACTTGCCCTAGGACTCAATTTCTGTCCAGAAAGCTCCTTTAATTATGTCAACACAAGAGCTGATGTTTTCTGTTTTATTCGAAAACTAAAATTAAAAAAACTGTTCAACATTAAGGAAGGAGGCAATACCAATCAAGTCACCACTACCCAGTCAAATGTCCTACCAACACAAGTGTTACAAGCAATGGATTCACAAAATCTTTTAACCCTCCATGAATTGGCAGTGTCAGGATCAGATCAAGTTGATCTACATGAGGGAGGATCAACAAGTACACAAAAGCGCCTTGGAGAGATAGGAATTAAACAAAGGGGAGCTGGAGAAAGTCCCTTTAAACCCAAAAGTGTCTTTATACCTAACATGCCTATATACGCAATAGACATTTTTCATGAGTACATTGTGGAAGACCTGAAGAAACTAAATCGGACTGTGCAAAAACATCATCATAATACAAAGAAAAATTATAACCATGAACAATATGCCAAGTTGATGAAAAAGTTATCTGAAAATCAGGAGATAATAATAAATAGATCGGATAAAGGAGGCAACATTGTCTTATGGCCTAGGAGTGAATATATAAAAGAAGCCATGAGACAATTGGGGGACACACGGTGTTTATTCAAAATCAAATGGATTGGAATACAAAAAAGCAAAGGATGAATTAAAGAAACTACTACACGAATACAAAAGAAATGGTTTGTTGTCTCTGAATGAATTCAAGTATTTACATGTAGAACATCCTGTTGTTCCAATCCTATACATAATACCTAAAGTACATAAGATGGTCCAACCCACGCCAGACAGGCCGATAATCTCCGCAATTAATAGTGTGGCGGAACATGTGTCCCAATATATGGATTTTTACCTTCAGGACCATGTGAAAGGTCTTGAAAGCTATGTGAGTGACACAGGTGATTTTTTAAAACAAACTTGGCAAAATTAAGTGGAACAGCGAATAGTGTCTAATTACATAGGACATTAAATCGTTGTACACGAGCATTGAACATGAGGCAGGCCTACGTGCAGTTAATTACTTTTTGGGTACTAGACCATGTGAGTATTATAGTCACAACAAAATGATCAGTGAATTGACTGCGTGGTGTTTAAACAACAACTACTTCTTGTTCAATAAAAAACATTGGAAACAGAAGCGAGGAGTAGCCCTTGGTTCCTGTTTCCCCCCCAGCTACCCGTGCTTGCATATAGGCTGGTGGGAGGAACAGGTCCTAGAGGGCACACACAATAGACACAAAGTGAAACATTGGCTTCGTTTTATCGATTATGTTTTTGCAATTTGGGAGGGTCATGTAAAGAGCGCAGAAGAGTTTGTTGAAATTTTAAATGTGAATTCTTGTAATCTACATTTCACATCTAACATTAGTGTATCCACTGTTGAGTTCCTTGATGTACGCGTGACAGTCACTGATAATATTTTTGAAACAACTTTATTCAGAAAGAAGACTCCGGGCAATAGTGTGTTGCATGCAAGTAGCAGTCATCCCCGTCATCTAATTGAAAGTATTCCTGTAGGTGAGCTACTAAGATTGAAACGCATTTGTAGCAGTAGAGAGAATTATGAGAGTTGTGAAAAGAAATGATGGATAAGCCCAGTGATAGAGGATATATTAAATTACTCTCTCTAGAGCATGGGCAAAGACTGAGGAACGCTCACGGGATTCATTATTGACCCCAAAAGATTTAGAGGATGGTAATATTAATGAAAGTCCTCGTCTCATAACTACACTTAGCAAGCAAGAACGAAAAATCAAAGCCATCGTCAAAAAGAATTGGCCAATTCTCCTAACTGACGTTGTACTTGCCAGTTGATTACCTAAGTCACCATCAATTACTTTCAGACGAGCAAAATCTATGAGGAATCAATGAGTTAGAGCAAGTCCAGAAATTAAAACAGACGGGATTAATTTCATGCAAAGAAAGGGTTTCTATAAATGTTCATCATGCCGAGCGTGCAGATGTGGTGTAAATACGACCCACTATACCACCCCATTTTCAGATAGCAGTGTAGCCATCAAAGGCAGTTACGGATGCCGTACTGAGTATGCTGTATATGTTCTGACTTGCACCTGTGGGCTTCGTTACGTGGGCAGTACGAAGCTGCAGGTGCATGTCAGGATATTGCAGCATCTCAGGGCAATCGTTAATAATGATACTGCTTATCCGGTGGCAAGACATTTTAGAACAGTGCACAATAACGATTTAAACTGTCTGTCCTATTTTGTGATTAATGCAGTAGCACCAATGCGAAGAGGGGGAGATAGAAAAAAACTGTTAAGAAAATTGGAAACTCAAACGATCATAGAGTTAGACAGTAAGAACCCGAATGGGTTGAACAACACAGAAGATCTGCACCATTGTTTATAGAACTCCAGTTTAAGAATAAATTAGCGTCAGGATTGAGCACGATGAAATCTAGATATCTCCAGTGTAATAAGATCTATAACAAAGCTATAACAGTAACAAAATCGAAAGATTGAATATGCAACAGAATATTTATGCAATTATACCGCTAACAAAATTTTAACTGTAATTTTTTAATATAAATGTTTGGGTATATTTTTTAAGGAAATAGCACTGTTTCTCACTTTAAGCACTTTATAATTCACAAGCACTTTAAAGCAGCCTTTAGTAGGTTTTTTTAAGTGACAGTGAAAAATCAAAAACTCTCGATTCATATATATTATGCAGTAATTCCGAGGGATTAGATATGTTGGATATGTTGCACTTTCAAAATATGTACAGATAGTCATGGAGAATTGCTTAAATAATTTTATGGAATTTTATATATTTATGGTTTTATAACATAAATTATATGTATATATAAATGAATTTTAGGATTTAGCAATTATGTACATATTTTAATAAGAGAAAAGTGTTTATTCAAATTGGAAATTTGTGTATATGTCTATTTATAGCAGAATTTTGCACAATGTTTTTTTAAATTTTGGGGTTGCTGCAATAAGGCATTTAAGCCGATTACAAGAGTTTATGTTTACAAAATTTAAAGTAGTGTATGACAAGAGAAGAATTACATTATGTTGTACTGCTCTGAGAAAACAAGAGGCAACCAGCACTAGTATGTCACATGATCACGTGCACTGTGGGCGGTCAGTTAATATGAATTAAAAATACCACATTTGCTGCCAAAACTTTGTGTGAGCAAGAGCACGGCTGTGCTCGAAACGCGTCGCTGCAGAGCGGGGGAACAATAAAATTACCTTCCTGCCTGGTTCCAAGAGGTCCGTCTCCTTCATTTCCAGAAAATGGTCGTTTGGAGGATTGTTGCTGTCATATATATATATGGAAAGCGCACATTATTGCGATTCCAATTAGTCGCCATTTTCTTTACCGGTGACGGATTTCACCAACATCAGCACTTTGCAGATCAATAGAGGTCGTTGTTGTACACATAATGAAATAATGTTTATAAATTACATCTTGGCCTTTGTACATATGTAAATTATTTTATCAACATTTTTTAACATTGTACATTTTCTGTCTTTTTATGCGTGGTCATTTAATTGTTTTCCATGTTTACTACCTAGTAACATAGCACAACCAATCATGTGTCCCCATAAGTTTGCACTTGCACTTTAAAAACAGCCTGTCCCACCCCTAGCGTCATGTGACCAAGGCCTCTGAGCAGGCCGAAATGTTATGCTGGTGGCGATGCATCAAAATTAAATAAAAAAACTTTCTTCACCTGAAGACTGGGTCAGCTTTCGTTTGTCTGGATCGGCGGTCCCCCGGGACATTGGGGGTTGGGTTTGCTGGTTTTTGCTGAACGAGTGCAGCTTGATATATATCCAAAACTAGAGTTAGCCCCAAAGAAGGAAAACCACAGGCTGGTGAATTCTTCATTTATTCAGAGACCAACTTGCCAGCAGTTCGGGTCGCGGACACAGATTCAAAGTTCACAGGTACGTCAGACGCGTTTCGGGAACAGCGGTTCCCTTTCTCAATGGCTCCTTGTCCGTTTGACTTGAGACGGTGTGTTCTGCACAGCTTGTATACCCCGCCCGGATGGGCGTGGCCGAAGGCATTCTGTGTCTCGTAGTGCAGTCATTGTCTTGCTCAAGTGAGTCCATCTGTACAAAGTCACAAAATACGTAAAACCCAAGTGGGGCAAAGCTGGGTCCCGATGCACGAACTGCCCCGCTTTGTAGTGGAATCTTGAAGCACTGCCTTCTCGAGCGCTGGCACCATGTGGACGCCAGCATGAGTCCGCTGCAACGCGGTGGGTTCTCCTATACGGCTGGGCTTAGCCGTTCAATATCCAAAACTAGAGTTAGCCCCAAAGAAGGAAAACCACAGGCTGGTGAATTCTTCATTTATTCAGAGACCAACTTGCCAGCAGTTCGGGTCGCGGACACCGATTCAAGGTTCACAGGTACGCCAGACGCGTTTCGGGAACAGAGGTTCCCTTTCTCAATGGCTCCTTGTCCGTTTGACTTGAGATGGTGTGTTCTGCACAGCTTGTATACCCCGCCCGGATGGGCGTGGCCGAAGGCATTCTGGGTCTAGTGGTGCAGTCATTGTCTTGCTCAAGTGAGTCCATCTGTACAAAGTCACAAAATACGTAAAACCCAAGTGGGGCGAAGCTGGGTCCCGATGCACGAACTGCCCCGCTTTGTAGTGGAATCTTGAAGCACTGCCTTCTCTAGCGCTGGCACCATGTGGACGCCAGCATGAGTCCGCTGCAATGCGGTGGGTTCTCCTATACGGCTGGGCTTAGCCGTTCAATATCCAAAACTAGAGTTAGCCCCAAAGAAGGAAAACTACAGGCTGGTAAATTCTTCATTTATTCAGAGACCAACTTGCCAGCAGGCCGAAACGTTATGCTGGTGGCGATGCATCAAAATTAAATAAAAAAACTTTCTTCACCTGAAGACTGGGTCAGCTTTCGTTTGTCTGGCACCTGAAAAATCGCACACCGACACAGGGGTAAGCTTCTGCCATTCAGCTTAGCATTTATTTCATTTCTCGCATGATGCGTTTCAGCACACCTGCCTTGTTCACATGTTTGTATGCATTTAAACACAGAACCAGAAACAGTGAAAAGTTAGCAAAGCAAGAGGACTTCTGCCACTACTGTTTTCATGATTGTTCAGCTCTGAGTTTTTTTGCAGCAAAACTCAAGGGTTTAAGGGCACCCTGAATTTAATGTCTCTGGCTTTTTATTTTTAAAGTGCACCCTGTCGGAGTTAAAAACAAGTGGGGATGCACTAAGGAAATTTGTATCCTCTGTAACACCAGTATTGTATTGTATTGTATTGTATTGTAAGGGGTGCCTATAGAGCGCACTGACACCATGGGTTTCCTGGCGCTGGTTGGACATAGAGAGGACAGAGGGACTAACCAGATTGAGGGAAAAGCCAAGTTTTTAAGGACTTACGAAATTAGAAGTTTTGAGAGAAAGAGGAAAAGAGTTCCAGAGCTTGGGGGCCAGGTGTGCGAATCTCCGGCCTCCGGATCTGCAGAGCTTGTAGGGGGGGGACAGTCAAGAAGTGAAGATGAGAGGATCTCAGATTCCGGGATGGGCAGTAGGGTCTAATAAGAGATTTCACAAAGGCGGGAAAGGGCCCGGTTAGCGATTTAAAAGTAAGGCAGCCGGTCTTGAAGGCCGCCCTTGCGGTGACAGGGAGCCAGTGGAGTTTGGCAAGGAGGGGCCTGGCGGATTGCCACTTCGGGATCCCTAGGGCCAATCTCGCCGCTTGATTTTGAATCACTTGCAGTCTAGCCACCGATGTTTTAGGCAGACCGTGATAAATCGCATTAGAAAAATCTAAGCGGGAGAGGACGAGGGCCATGATGACCTGCAGGAGGGCATCAGGTGTGAAGAGGGATGCCACTTTCCTGATCCTGCGCAGCTGGTAAATACAGGACGAGACCACCGTCCCCACCTGTGGCCCAAGGGATAGACCGGAGTCAATTGTGACCCCTAGACTCTTCACCGAGGCCATAGGGGTGGGATAAGGACCAAGTTCCGCCGGCCAGAATTGTGGCCCCCAGGAGGTGGCGCTCCTACCGGGAAGGAGGAGCTCCGTCTTGCCGGGGTTCAATTTTAGCTGGTTGTGGCCCATCCACTGGAGAATGTGGGACATGACTGCCTGGAAGTTGGGGATAGCAGAAGAGGAGGTGAGAGGAAAGATGAGTTGCAGGTCGTCCGCGTAATTAAACACGGTGACGTCCCACTGGCTCAAAGAAAGAAGAAGGGGGCGAAGATAGAGATTGAAAAGAAGAGGGGATAAGGAAGAACCCTGGGGGACCCCGCAGGGCGAGTGCTCCCTAGGAGCCCTGAAAGTGCCCAGGCTGAGGGTCTGAGACCTGCCGGCCAGGAAGGATTTGACCCAGGCCAGCGCCAGGCCCTGGATGCCAGCCTGCTCGACACGGTGGAAAAGGATGTTATGATCCACCGTGTCGAAGGCGGCTGACAGATCTAATGATACCAAGGCCTGGGGGGTACCCTTGTCAACCCCGTCTCTCAAGGCATCCAGCACGGCCAAGATCACTGTCTCCGTAGAGTGGCCGGGTCTGAAGCCGGCCTGGTTGGCCTCGAGAAAGTTGGAACTCTCGATAAACTGTGAGAGACAGGTAGTGACGTGGGCCTCCAGGATTTTAGAGAAGAAAGGTAGAAGGGAAATAGGACGGTAATTCGCTGGGACAGCGGGATCTGCCCCTGGCTTCTTCAAAAGGGGCACCAGCACGGCTTCCTTGAAGGAGCCAGGCACCGTACCGGAAGAGAGAGAAGAGTTTAACAGGGGGAGAATGCAGTCGGGTAAGGAGTGGCAGATGTCCCGAAGTATGGACGGGGGGCAGCAGTCGTCTGGGGATCCGGACTTGATACGAGTGGCAAGAGTGACCAGTAGTAAGACAGGGGTAAAATCTGATACTTATGGAGACAATCGTCTTAGGAGAGGCCTGCGGGGTCCTCTGGCAGCCTGGGCTGGATATTCTTCAATAGAATAAATCAGTTAAACACTTTCATAAGGAGTCCTGGAAGGTCTGGACTATTTCAATTGCACCGACAGAAGAATTAAGGTAGTTATGACAACAAATTTATTCTTTCCATAAATTAGCTTATCATATACTTTCTATGTAGTGCTGGGTGCTCACAGAGGCATTAAAAGTGCGTGAAGTGAAGGTGTGTAAGTGACATATTAAAATTACAGTGCATTTTACAACAATATTGATTTTCAAAACTCCACAGTTAAATGAAAGCAATACTGGAGTTTTTTGTTGGGAAGGTCAACGGCGTTTCGATCTCAGGTTACTGAGATCCTAATCAGGACGTGAGCCTCTGAGCACTAACAATCTAGAGGAGTAGAACGTGTATTTTAGATACTTGGTCCGCAGGGTACACATATATGTATGACTAGTTGTGCACAAAACTGTTAGTTTGGGGGTATTAATTACATGAGCCCCTATGGAGAAACTTATCATCGTAGGTTAAGGAGTAAATTCCATAGTAATACACTATAATGCTATACATGGGGTCATAATAAACAACAACAACAACAAAAGAGTTTATAAAGCGCCTGGTGACGCCATCACGGCGTGTCCCCGCGCTGTGGAAAGAAGTCAAGTACAGAGTGGGGAGTTACAGGGAAAACAGGTGGGTTTTTAAGCTTTTCCTGAAGGCGGTCTCCGAGTCCGCTAGTCTGATCTCCTTAGGGAGAGCGTTCCATTCCCTGGCGGCCATAACCCGAAAAGAGCGGCCACCCATTCTGGCCTTCCTGATACGAGGTACAGTGAGCAAGCCAGTTCCCCCAGAGCGAAGAGTTCTATTGGGCTCATAGGAAATGGCTAAGTCATTCATATAGGGAGGAGCTTTTTGGGAGATGATCCTATGGCACATTAATAGTGCTTTAAACAGAACTCTTTTTTTTTATGGGTAGCCAGTGGAGGGTATCTAGAGCAGGTTTGGATGGAGCTCTCTTGGGTAATAGTGTGTTTAAACGCAGTAGCTAGTGCAAGTTATACTCTTTCATGGGTGAAAGGTAGACAATGAGGGACCGTTGACAATTGGGTTACTATAAGAGATAGTGAGTGAGGCCGGTTACAGGTGCAAACTTCCAGGCTTAGTATGGGCTCAGCAGTAAAGGAGTAAAGGACGTAGATCAAGAAGGAGGTGAAGTGTGCCTTGGTGCGCTTTAGTCGCATTCAGAGGGGCGTGTGGTGAAGCACGGTGAAGGTGGCGAGTTAACCCCGTTATGTCAGGCAGGACTCACATTGTTGTACCAAGCAGGGAGTTGGCTTACCCCCAAGTTTCTGCCATCACACCAATGCCTCACCTGGGCAAGTTGGCTATTTTCATGACCTCACAAGGATCCAGTTAGTTTCCTATTCGTATGCGTTCAGTTGTGAAGCTTCCATTCACCATAGTCATACATGCCATACATACTGACCCATCTGGTGTCTAGGTTCGCTGATTTCTTTAATAGCATCCTATTTAAAGAACCATGAGGTTAAGGAGGCAGTTGAATCTTGTAGTCAAACTTTATTCAAAGGCTGTTAACCTATTTGGTTCCTCCTTCCCCCACATGTCACTTGTAATCCCAGTGGGCGAGAGACCTTTGAACGCCATAAGGTGATTCTCTTATGTATGTACAGAGAGATAGGCTAAGAATGATAGGGGTTCCTTCCTCTTGTTTTTTAATGTAGAGGCTCAATGAAAGACAGACCAACTAAGTATAGTTGCATTTGTGGCATAAAACCAATACATGGCATATGCTACTGGAGATGTCTTTAATGAGGACGAAGATGAGTTTAGAAAGTGGGGAAGAAGCATTGCTCATGTGTTCCAGTGTATTTCACTCTTCAACGCAATCTCTGCAATTGAGTCATTACTGCTGCAGTCATTGCTTGTAATGGCTGAAGAACTGCACATTGTACTGGTTAATGGGCGATCGAAAGGGAACCTTAATCAGGTGATCTGATAATAGAGACTGTGATAGGACTACTCTGATATCATCCAGACTGATGTGGTTAATGTGGTGGCCATCTTGTAATGGCTAAGGAATTGCACCTGTTCAGGTTAAAAGTCGATCGGAAGGGAACCTTCAACAGGTGATTGGGTGCTGCTGTTGGGGCAGTTTGGAGTTTCTCTCTCTGCTACTTCGCTGCATTGATTGCACTCCATCTCTTTAAGCTGGGCGCAGGGCTAACTACGCCTACGGGCATCTTTGCCTACACTGAGCACCTCTATCTCTCTTTATCATGGATACCACCTCACTGAGGTCACCTGATGCCAAGCTGCTGCCACTGGGCCTCAATGCATTTACAAACAAATACCCACCTAACCTAACAAAAAATGCATCTAAACACCTCAAACACAGAATTCTTAAAGCCTATCCAGAAACCTTAATCTCTGACCCCTACTTCTGCCTGAAAAGGGATTCCACAATTAATGATCTCATCTTCTACTCAAAAAGAAGAGCTAAATGGAGTAAAAAATGTGCACACGGTATAAGGCTTATGGTAATCCCCTCCCCTACCTTCAAAGCGGACGCTACCATCACCATACACGACAATGAGATAATCCTCATCCAAGCGGCTGACCGTCATCTGGGTACTTTTGAAGAAACATTTCACAACATTAGTTGGTTTATTACGGACAGCGAGACTTAGCCCCTCAGCCACTTCACAGCCCTGTTGCCTAGTATCTCCCACCTTTCCACCCTTACCCACACTCTCCTCGGCATTCCCGCCCGAGCAGCTCCCAACTTCCCATCCCCCCTCTTGAGCCAATTGGACCTGACTGTCATATAATTAGCAGTGAGCATCCCCAGTCCATTGCCCACCCCTCAATCCGGGCAGCCATAACATCTCCCTGGGTAACCAAAACATCTCCCTTTCTCTGCCAAATGGACCGGACTCTCACATCATTATTAGCACAGATCCTACCCAACCCACCCCCCTAATCTAGACAGCCATTACAATTGCAATTGCTCTCCCACTACTTCTACACTTACTCACATCCTGCGATAGCCCCTGCCTACTTGATTCTAATATGTCCTTTACACATCCCTTTGCGCACAAGGTGACCTCTCTGAATCCTGATCCCACTCTCCCTACTTACATCAGTACTCACAACCCCCAGTATCTCTTAACAATCAGTTCAGGAGTCTCCCATCGCTCCCTGGCATGTCTAATTATCCTTCCAACTCAAACTCCCCTTCGCTGCATCACACAGTCCAGCATCACTGGAACGCCACTATCAGCTCTCCTTCCCCACAAACGGACCAACAGATACACGCCATATCTTCTGAGCATCACCTAGTCTCCGCTCCTTGTCTAGCTGACATTTCTCAGGATCTCCAACTACTTCAGGCCGACCTACAAAAGCTTACTGTCATCATCTCGGAATTGGCTAATGACTCTCTGGCTATTGAGGTTGAGGCTGTGGTACATACCGTAAGGGAATCTCGTGTTTGGCGGAAGAATTAGTCCCAACCACAGTGAGTATGGTACAAAGCCGGCGCAAGGACCTTAGCCCACTCATCTGCAAAATGCAGCGCATGCTCCTCAGACACTGTGTGCGCGAAACTAGGGAGGATTACCTCCTCCCCTCTCGGAGCTGCAAGAACAAAAGGTGGGGGCCAGTCAGCCTCCGCTAACAAAATGTCATAGGTAGTTGTAAGATTTTCCCAAAATACTCCTTTATGGTACGTTGTATGTCACCTTCAATTAAAAGGTCAATATCAAAAAGCCTATCAGGGCGTGCTAGTCTAGTATCAGCTGTTTCAACAACAATGAATTGGTCAGTCGCTGTCACCTTGAGTAGTGGACGCAGGGACTCGCGGACAATAGTAATCTCCGCCGCGCTGTCCAATAAAGTCAGCGCCCAGGTCAGATTCCGAAGCTGCGTTCTCACTATCTGTGGCATATCTTGCTGTTAAAGCTGCAACTTTCTTTTTCTGAAACTGGGGTCTTTTCTGTGAAGAATCATCCTGGTTGCCTTTTCCGTCTTTCGGGCAGGGCTGTCCCGACTCTACTGGCTACCCCGACCTCTGCCGCTGCCGCTACCACCAGACGATGAGGCGGATTTGTCCTGTAATGAACGAGGAGAACATTGATCAGGAACCTGAAATCGATCAGGTGACTTAATCGTAGAGCGGTCGCGCAAGTCATAAGCACGCTCAGTGGATGCAGGCACTGGTGACGCGGGACGGGACTCCTGTTTCTGTTGTTGTGCTCCCTGTTTTTTATTGCTGTTCAGATTTTGCTTTGGGTTGAACGTCTTTCTCAGACTTTGAACCCTGAGGTTGTTTTTTCTCTTTGGTAGAAAAGGTCTTGACACCTAAACTATTACTGCCAATGGTCTTATAAGCAGCCGTAATAATTCTCGGTAACTGACGGGGTTTGTCAGCATCGGGGACATCGCGTAAGGCATTAGCCACTTGGAAGTTCACTGCATCTCCCTTTATATTAGAAAGGACTAGATCGGAAACTACGTCAAACGTGCCAACGAGACTCACTCCCAATTCAACCGCAGCCTCAGGTCCGTGTTCATCCTGACCACGCTTAATGACCGTCGAAAGGACAGCTTCGGGTGTACATTCCACTGTGGAATTTTTTTTGACAGCAGTGCAAATGGTGATTCTGAAGGAACGCGCACTGTCACAGGGAAAACGCATGTTGGTTGTCACCCCGGATCCTGCCTTGGAGGCAGTGACGAAAGCCATTTACCTAATTCTAAAGCTTTGCACCCGCGGTGGATACAGTGGGCATCATCATTGACATCTCCGGATGTCACGTTAATTTTGTACGCCTCCTTACAGTCGCAGGAGTTTTTGCAGTATGAGTTTGTTCATCCTACCCCGTTGACTATGCGGCCTTTGAAGGATTTCGATTGTATAATTTACACTGATAGTTCAGCACAAGTTGCGCATGGGTCTAAGCACGCATACGTCTCAGCATGCGCCATTGTGGTTGGCACCATGGTGAATGGTGAATTCAAGTCCGATGTCATACATACACAGACATTAGGGGACTGTACCGCCCAATTGGCGGAGCTCCGTGCTCTGGTGCTTGCATTAGAGTACGCTGATCCTGGTGTGACTACTCTTATTGTGAGTGACTCTTACTATTGTGTCCAGTCTTACAATGAAAAACTGTTATTTTGGACTCAGAAGGACTTTCGTGATTCCAAAGGTAGCACAATAAAACATAAAATGATCTGGGTTCAAGTGGCTGCACTTAAAGAGCAACGGCCACTTGTGTATGTAATTCATACTCTTGGTCATCAGCATGTGGAAGTTCTTGCTGTTGGCAATAGTTTGGCCGATGAGGCCGCGAAAACAGCAGTTTCAACATATTTGTTTGCAGCAGTTACACGTTCCAAAAGTAAGATTGATGATATCTTGGCAGCAATTACCTCTACTGAGAAGGGAAGTAAATATCCTACTGGATTTCCTTCAAAGATTCTTATCATTTAAGTCCTGATAAAGTTCCTTATGTGAAAATACCGGACGTTGGTGACAGATTGATTCCCAACGCGGGTCGCAGGTCCACACTGATTACAGCTGCCCACGAGGGTGTTGCGTCCCAGCATGCGGGCGTTTCGGCTACTGTATCTCAGTTACAACAATGTTTCTGGTGTCGGGGACTGTACAAACAGATGCGTGATTATGTCCTTTAATGTGACATTTGTTAGCAGATAAAACCTTCGACTGCTACGCGTCTGCCCCAGACACAGTTGTACATTTCTAATAGACCACTTGGTTGTGTTTATTTAGATCACTGCGGTCCTTTTTCCTCTGATACTGCGTATAAGTACATCTTAGTTGCAGTTGATCCTTGCACGCACATTGTATGGGTGTGGCCACACCGAAGTGATGATTCACGTACTGTCATGAGAGATTTGCGTGTCTTTGTGGGAATTTTTGCATGTTGCACCTTCCATTCAGTCCGGGTCCAGCGTTCGCCTCTAAGGCATTACAAGGATGCCATGGGTTCATTGGGGGTCCAAGTCAAATTTTCGTCTCCATACCAGACCTGAGGGTAATAGTGTTGTGGAACAAATGAACCGAGACTTAAAACAGTCATTGACAGCCTGAGTTATAGGTACAGGGCAGAACTGGCTAGCCCATCTCAGTAGCGTACAGCGTGCACTTAATAATCTCCCTAGAAGATCTCTGGGTGGGCGTACCCCATACGAGATGCTCTTTGGTATCCAAATGTTTGTCCCGGACCTTGAAGGTCTAGACCAGGCGGCAGCAGCTGCCCCCTTTGACGTAGATGAACATTGTACTGTTTTACTGAATCTACAAGAGACGAGAAACAGTCTTGCAAAGGACTGATGCTGCATTTCAGATTCCGGTAGTTGGCTGGCTACCCCGGGTTGGAGAACTGATTCGAGAGAAGATCGAGTCTACAGTTCCTGTACTTAGTGTGCAGGGCACAAGAACAGTCATTTTACCTCCATTGACAATGTCAAATTACACAGAGTGGACGATTCCTCTTAGTATGACACCTGCGGTCTCTTGTCCATCTATAGTGGGAAATTCTGTTTTGGCTCCGGTTCCTAACACCAGGCCTGACGTTGCCATCGAGATGCCTGCTGTTTCAAGTCCATTATTGAATACCTCACCTGATGATCATCTTGATGATACTGAGTATACTTACACCACAGACTTATTGATGCCCGATTTACAAATTTGTTTGGTAACTGAGTCCAGATTTTCATTTGACACTAACTCTACCACATCGAAGTCCCCTTCAAAAATCTGTGTTTGCAACATGGTTTAAACAAGCATTTGCAATGCAATAGGTCTCGCAGCATTAAAGTTTGAGTTACTGGCATTGTAAATGACAATGCTTTGCATTAATTTTTTTACATTTGCAATTGGTATATAAACATTGTTTGTGAGTAGTTAGCTGTTGCTTATGCTAAGCTAAGTTGGCAGTAATATAGAGTGCTAGTCTTGCTTGTTATAAGCATGCTGATTTAAAGCGCTCGGATACCTGCTGGTAAAGTTTGCGCTATATAAAAGTGAAAACTAATAAATAAATAAAAAACAGCCTACCTGTACCACGTCCGTTCTTATGACTGAAGCATGCACAAAAAGAGAAGGGATAGAGGTGTGCACACACAAGGAAGCAGGGACGTGCACACATGAAACAATGGAAGCGCAGAGGTAAGCATAAACGCAGGGCACGGGGAGGCAGAGGGATGCACACAAGAGAAGCCGAGAGGTGCAAGCGGGGATGGGGAGGGACATGGATGTGCACAGCACGAAAGAGACAGGGAGTGTACAGGTGCACAGAGGAATGCATAGGAACCCTCCCTTCTCAGGGGTGCAGCCGCATCCATTATTGGTTAGTGACTTTGATATTTTTTATTCTATTTATCTCTGGTCTATTGTAAAGCGCTCTGATACCCGCAAGGGTTATGTTGGCGCTATAAAAAACTCTCTAAATAAATAAATAAGTTGCCAAGTTTTTCAGAACCCTGAAAATGGCAAGGGCATCAGAGTTACAAACTTATAAAAGTCGTCCTCTCTTCAAAATGGCTTCTGTTGTGCAAAGTTTAGAGCACACAGCAAGCACCGTGAGGCAATGGAAACAGAGGATACTGCGCAGCCACCAAAAAATGCACACAAAACAGAACTACTAAACACCAGCTCAACTTGGTCCATGTTTCATCCAAGTTGGAAGGATAAAACACCAGGTCCAGGACGGGAACCTATGATCGTGAAATGACACTGAAATGCCTGCAGCAGACTTCTTATTAGTAAGCTATCTCAAACACCAATGAGTGACTTTACTTACAAAAACAAACAGATCCCAAACATTTATTTCCAGCCAAAAACGTGCAGATCCAAGAGAGTGTGGCTGGGAAGTAATTGCAACCGGTTGTGGCCGAGCCCTGCCTCAGAAATGCCCACTTAGGGCCAAAAACAGAGTGTCCAGCTCTTCAAAACTGCAGCTGGCAGAGAGCCTTCAGCGCAGCCCAGTGACATTATCGCCTGCTCTGCCAAATACTGGCGCTTCGCACACATTTAAACCCCAAGAGTCGGAGGCGGAACAGCTCTTCCTTTAACCCTTCCACAGGTGACAAAATGAAGGGGTAGAAATGGTAAAGTCATCCCGTTATTTGCAGCGCCAAGAAGACAACGACCTCAAATGCTATACCGAAACACATCTTTTAAATGTATTTAGAATTTATATTTAAACATGTTTGGCAGTCGAGATGGGAGGTCATCTTACGCTCCTATTCAAACCCTGATCTCCTAGCTGAGAAGCATTTTGTGCTGGTTTAGTGGGGGCTTTTGGTGAAGGAGGGAATCCATAGGAGAGAAATCAGCAGCTTTGCTTTATTTTCGGTCCCGGGTCTTATTGGCGCTTAAAATCTCAGCAAACAAATTTAAACAAAAGCAAATGAGTGTGGAATATTTGTTTAAATGTTTAAACCGAGCTGACACCGGCCCAGCAGACAGGCGAGCTGCATGCGAAACCTATCGTGGGGCGGGACTGACAAAACAAAACCTATCGTGGGGCGGGACTTCCGTTTTGTGAAGTCCGCGCCCACGGAGTGCCTGGAGGAGCACCGAGGGAGAGCCCCGCGGTCGGAGGCTGCACAGTCCGGAGGGCCGTTGACCGGTGAGCGGGGAGGGGGGGCGGATGCCTGTATGTGTGTGTGTGTGTGCGACAGCGGAGGGGTGGGGGGGGTGCGACGGCGGAGGGGTGTTGGGGGATGCTTGGTGCACGTGTGTGTGTGTGTGTGTGTGTATGCGACGGCGGGGGTGGGTTCTCTGTATGTGTGGGTGCGTGCGTGCATGACCGCTCGTGTGTGTGTCTGTCGCTGTTTCTGCGCATGCGAGTGTGGTGTTGCTGCTTCCCAGGAGACAGCAGCTGAGCGCGTTCGCGAGCGCGTGGCCAGCGGAAATCGCCTCCTTGAAGAGGCAATGCGCGTGGCGAGGCGGTCTCCTGGGAAGCATAGTCCGTGACAAAAGATCTCGGCGAGTACAGCGCTGACGCGCTGTATCGCTACGAGACCTAAAAACTGTCTGTGAACTTGAAAAGTTGAGTTTTCAAATGAATTAAGTGTTACTCTGTTAGGATAAACTAAACAGCCCATCTTTTTCTTTGGCCAGGCACCTGCCTCTACTCAAGAATTGTTTGACTTATCGAGACCAAAATATATTTTTTCTGTGAAACACACATTTGAGTGAGCATTTTACTCCAAGCATCTTGTATACATGTAGCTCAATGCAATATATGTGAATTCACAAAAATCTGTAAACAACGCTTGGAGTAAATTGCTCAACTTTCCAGAAAACTTTGTGAATCGTCCAGTTGTGCCAAGATTTGCTGTAAATGGAGAGATTGAGTGAGCCTTGTGGACAGTATCTGCCTGAAACCAAACCACTCATATAATGCAAAGCTAACATTGAAATGACATAAAGCACAAGGGGTTGCCCAATAGCAGAAAATACAGCGATGCCAGGCAGCTTCACTGACTGAAGACAATGTTGTACTTGTGCTGGGCAACTTTTTATCAGTAATACATTTATATTTGTTACAGGCAATATGTAAACAATTTCTTTTTGCAGTTGGCAATCTCTGCAAATGTTGCTTTGGACCGGATCTGGGGATAAATGTTGCTAAATTGCCTGGAACTATTAAAAAAAAGTCCAGAACAAGTGCAAAAAAGCATACCTTTAATTATCAAATTTGAAAAGAACTCTCAAAATGTATAGGTTTATTCTCGACAGATTGAGCTTTTCAATTTAGAAAAAATCGTCCTGTGGAAGGAACTAAGTAAAGTACAGTAAAGAAGTGTTTGTTCGTCATTATGACATGTCCTGTCTCTTTCCGTGACTTGATTTTAAGCATATAAATTCAACATGGTATTGAATACGTTTTCCTCGAGCAATCTAACACAATAGACAGATTTTAACAAATGTAAAAATGTTTTACAGTGTATTACATTGCTGATGTAATTTTACAAGCTTTTAGTATATCATATCTTCCACTCCACTCCTCTTGAGTTCCACTTCGTGTTTTTTATGCTTTGCAGCACTGAGATCGCTCAAATTATAGGAAAAAACATGCCAACAGTGGAAGGGAAGCGGATTACCGCTATTATTGACTGCCATTATTTTTAAATCATTAAAAAATACATTATTGTTCGGCCCCGTGGGAAGAAAAGACCTGCCCATTTGTTTACAGAATGGAGCCTTATTCCCCATGGCTTTGTTATACTTATGGCTGGTGCATTAATTGTGGTGCAATACATCTGTAGTTCATTTTTATTTCAAAGGCTTTCTGAAAATCTTGCAGATATCGAAGCGGTGCCTTCATGGTTCCCTGGCAGGTTAACACGCCGAGCTTCCAAAATGTCTGCCAGAGAGACTACGGCTAGTTGAAGGATGAGGTTTGCAAATAAAATAGCCCTGGCCATTTGGGAAGCAGAAACAAATATGCTGTAGGCCCGGCTTTTGTCATAGACAGATAGTTCTCCGGGTAACAGGCCCAGGAGTATTTAGAACGTCCCGGCAAAGTCCAATGGAGTGTCAGCCCCGGCGTGGCGCATCATCACATATCGCCGGCTGGAATCGTCATCACTTACAGCCATCACCGCGAAAAATTGCCGATGATTGATACTGACGGCAAAGATGATCACTCTTGCAACGAGCTTAATTAAAATAATTAAGTACTTTTGCGCATTGCTTGCTTCTTGCGCCACGATAATGTATAAGACGCGCAAAGAAGTCACCAGTCCACCGAGCGCTCATATTTCATCAGTGACACGGCTGGGGAGCTAGGCAAGCATTGTGTTGTGTGCCCGCGTGCTTTCTTGCCACATAATTGCCTGAATAAGAATGGCAACTTGTCGTCTGTCCGCTCATTATGAAGAGCCATCCGCTGAAGGGAGAAGGCCTGTCACTCAGGGACCTCTTGGCGGGAGGATCATGGCGCGCATCCTCCCCACCGCTGACAGGGTAAATGAAGCCCCCACTTCCCTCTGCTCGTAACCCTCCGCATCAAAGGTCAAAGAAGGCCCGCGGTGAGGAAAGCCACTTCTGGCCTTCCTCGTTCCAGGTAGCCTCCCCAACACGGCCCAAGTGCCTGGCTGTAATGTCGGCTCATTTTTCTCGCGTAGTTAATTCAAGCTTGCCTCATTGCAGCAACACCAAGCATGCAAGCCACCCAGGAGGCGAGCTTTAGTGTTGAGGCTACCATACCTGCCGCCATTGACGTCCTCTTTATACCAGTGGTCGCTCTAGCACAACAAATGCGACCTAATGATCTTCTAACAATGAGGAACCGTGAAGAATAGCAAACAAGTGCATGACAATGAATAATAAAAAGGTAGTACAGCTACTCACTTTGCGACGAGGAGCTTAAAAAGCCGTCTCCGGCAATGAGGAGCAGAGAGTTGAAAAGCGGTGCTCTGCAGGACAGCACCTACTTCCGGTTTGGCCGGCAATGCTTCCGGGTCGCCGCAGGCAGCGCGGCGGCCCGACCTGCACGGGGAAGGGAGGCAGCTTTCGAGGAGGACAGCACCTGGCCGCGAGCGCGTTCTCGTGCGCGTGGCCTTAACAAATCGCCGCGCGCGGCCAGTGCTGTCCTCCTGGGAAGCTGAGCCGCTAACAATAAGGTCTCTGGCGAGAGCGAGCTTCGCTCGCTTCTAGCCGAGACCTAAAAAATGTTTGATTCCTCCTTGGACTTACGTCTGGCTGGTGCTTTTTTACATTTTTCTATTCATGTCAATTGGATTTGTGGTGTATTTTTTCCGTCTTGTGAACGGACACTATGTTGAAGAGAGAACATCTATTCGACTAATTAATGGAACATTGGCACCTGACTTTTGTAAGTATTACTGCTTGGCCCGTCTTAGATGGGATTGTATGGGATGCTGTTAAATTTCAAATCCATGGTCCCACAGAGGTTATAAGGTCCTAAGAGTTTCTATTGGGGATGTGATTAAACAAAATATACGCTCTGATGATTGGGATGTTCAAGCCGTAGAGGCTTTGTTTTCATATTTGAAATATTATGCTGCTTTTGATGCTGAAGATTTATATTTAGATTTGGCAAATTATGGTGATTTGTACTGTTACCAACACTATAGCAATCATTACCTGCATAAGGCAAACACCAGGAGGAATGTGGTTAATTACACGCAATGGGAAAATTGCCCCTCTCCTATTGAAGGCAGTTCCAGTTCTCTTTTAAAGAGATTCACATATTTTACTGATTTTACTGATTTTAATCAGTCAAATCCCAATGCATTTTATTTTAAGATGACCGAAAAGTCCACTTCCAAAGTTAGACTTACCCACACAAACTTATTATATTCCAAGTCCTTTCTTGACCAATTGGCTATTGGGGGCTATGAACTGTGGAAAGATACTATTGATCTTAAATCTAGCCGGGTGATAACTTCGCTTTTGTTGAACAAATTATGGAAACTATCTCCTCAAATGTGGATCAGCACTGTCCACAAATCTTCCTCGGTGACTTCAATCTTCACTGGAATGACGATAATGACCCTGCAGTGAATAGCCTCAAAACCTTCCTAGTAGACCTTAACATGACTCAAATATGTGACACCCCCACTCACAATCTGGGCGCGATCCTGGACCTTAGTATCGCTAAACCGAACTTCATTCAACTTGACTCCATAATCCTGTGTGACCGGACTGACCACCACTACATCTCCTTCCACATCATGGAACCGTGGACTAAGATGAAATCTCAGCCTAAGAAACCTAGGCACTGGAAACGATCCTTCCGAAATGCAAACCTGGATTAAATGAAATGAAATTAATTTGTACTTGTAAAGCGCACTTATACTCCATCCGGGGTTTCCTGGCGCTATACACATACCGCTGTGGAACCCTTCCTGGCTTTTCCCTGTGAAATGTCCACTCCTGGGACCCCCCAAGGTGAAACCAGGCATCCCAGCACTGTTGGGGCCGTTGTGGAGATTAAGCAAGCTATTGCCCAGAGTTGCAGAGTTGGACCCATGATTAGAATCGGCACCGAGGCCAGAATTATCAGGTCCTAGGAAATTGAGCCCAAGACCCGCCGAGGCGGGAATTGAACCCTGGTCCCAGGCTAGACCTCTGCATCAGGGTCTACCGCTCTAACCATTGAGCCACACTTCTCCACATGGATGAAATGATAATCCTTAGCAACATGACCTTACCTCCTCCTACTCAAATGTCTGGGGTTCATGACCTCACTGAGCACTACAACAAATCCATATTGAGCATTCTGGACGCTATCAACCCCTTACAACTTAAAAAGAAGGTCCACCAAAGACTCCAAACCTTGGTTCAATGAGGGCTTAAATACAGACAGACGCAATCTAAGACAACCCGAACGATCCTGGAGAGGCTCGCCGTCCCTTCAACACCTTGTGCTCCTGAGAGCTGGGAGGAGCACATACAATAAACACATTAAGAGCGCTAAAGCGATCTTCTTCAGAAATCAACTTGATAAAGCCAGAAACAGCCCAAAAAAGCTTTTTGAATTAATTAAACTACAATCCAACCATCTTCCCATTCTTTCGCCAACAGCCTACGTTATGAGGCCAAACTGTGATAATTTCTCTGACTTCTTCATTGGAAAGATTGGTAAGATTAAATATGATCTCCAGACATCGATGAACCAGCTGACAGACCCTTTCCCTCCCTCCCCCGTCACCCCCCCTGTTCTAGGGTACACTCCCAAAAATAGCGCCTCCTGGAGCCTTTTCACACCCTTTGACGAAACCTCGATACTTAACATACTTACTACACTTAAACCCTCCAACCACTTCAATGACCCGCTACCACCCAGTTTCTTCAGTGAAATGAAGAGGTTCCTAGTTCGAATTTGGACCAAGATTGTAAATGCCTCTTTACAGCA
This sequence comes from Lissotriton vulgaris, assembly GCF_964263255.1. Lineage (NCBI taxonomy): Eukaryota > Metazoa > Chordata > Amphibia > Caudata > Salamandridae > Lissotriton > Lissotriton vulgaris. The sequence continues at coordinate 435,221,003 of NC_141685.1, read as the reverse complement.
AGCGGTGATTCCTGACTGTCTAAAGGCTAGCCAGGTTACGCCCATTCTTAAAAAAACCCTCTGCTGAGCAAGATGACCTTAATAACTTCCGCCCAATCACTACAACTCCTACGCTATCGAATCTGCTAGAGAAATATGTCCATGTCCAACTCTGTAGCCACAATAATCAATTCCAGCTTATTGATAAATTCCAATCAGGCTTTCCCCAGGGACATAGCACCGAAATGGCCATTACCCACATCATAGATGACACTCTATAAATGCTGGATCGGAACAAAGCTTGTCTTCTAATCCTCCTTGACCTCTCATCAGCTTTTGATACGGTCAAGCATGACAACCTCTTGCATATACTGGAAAGAAGGATGGGTCTCTCAGGATCAGTTCTGAACTGGTTTGCCTCATTTCTTCATAATAGATCGCAAATAATTAAATTCAATCACTCCCTTTCCAACTCTTCTCCAATCACTCTGGGGGTGCCTCAAGGGTCCTCCCTATTACCAAAACTCTTCAACTTTTTCATGGAGCCCTTAACGCAAATGCTCAAATCATTCAATATACTGTACCACACGGACAATACCCAATTGTACTTGAAAATCTCCTCCCCCGAAGACATCACTTCACTCAATTCGACCCTACTCAAAACCCAACACTGGTTGACATCCAATCATCTAAAATTAAACTCCATCAAAACGGAATTCCTCCTTATCTCCCCTCCCAAACAGACCACTGCTATCACTGAAAACATGAAGCAGCTTACAGCTCTCAACTGTGTTCGACAAATCATTGACTCTACCAAATCTCTCGGAATAATACTTGATAAGGCCCTGAGAATGCAGGAACACATCAGCGCTGCCACCAAAGGAGCGAACTTCCAAATGAGCATACTAAGAAAGCTAAAACCCTTATTTCCTCCGGAAGACTTGAAGTCTGCTCTTCAAGCACTAGTCATCTCCAGATTGGAGTATGGGAGCTCAACTCTCTGTGGGCTTCCGAGTTACAAGCTGGCTCCGCTGAGGGCCTCTCCGAACTCGGCAGCTAGGCTAATCACAGGATCCAAAAGAAATAACCACATCACACTGGATTTGAAATCTCTAAACTGGCTTCCTATGGAGGCTAGGATTCATCTTAAAATTGCTTGCATGGTGCACAAAGCCCTTCACCTTAACACTCCTCTGTACCTTGCATGGAAACTGGAACTCTCTGGTGGTTGCAGATCTTTGGGGAGCTCAAACACTTTACAGCTGAAACCACAAAAATTTCAAAGGAAGAAAACCTATAACCGAGCCTTCTCCAGTATCAACCCGAGAATCTGGAACGCCCTGCCTCCGGAAATCAGATTGAATCCCTCAATGTCCTCTTTAAAAAACAAAGTCAAAGCACTTCATATGCATACGTTCTGAACCTTTACTGTGACTGCTCCCCCCGGTAACTATGCGCTGAGACCCCCTCCTCACACGTTTGCTCCCTTACTGTATTTTTGTGTTGTTATGTTGACTGTAGTACTCATGTTTATCTGCTTATCCTGCCCTGTCGGATAGCTGTTCCTGTCCTTATGTGAAGCGCTCTGATACCCGCTTGGGTCACGTTCAGGCTATATAAAACTTTATAAATAAAAAAATAAAAAATTGCTGGGGATGCCAAGCTTGGGAGCTTCATGGAGAGGGTACTGGGGATTGGCAGACCTTTCAGCTTTGTGTAGAGGAAGTTGGTGAAATGGGGGATCAGCATGGTAGATGTCCAGAGGCAGATCCTTAGCATAGTGTCATAGTTGTTCTGCATTCTTTAGTCTGGTGGGAATGGATTCCTCGAAAGGTGAGCTTACTGTTAAAACCCCATGATACCCGACCTACAGAATAACGATAATGGGGATGACATTTCATGGTATTTACCCCTCACTGCCACTCACCCAGAAGCTGCTCTTATCGCTTTGCAGTCCCTGGTAGAAAATCAGGCAACAGAGATTGGGACAAGCAGTCATTCACATTTATTTACAACATGAAGTCAGAAACAGGAAGAGATTCCATCACAAGCAGGAAAGGACTGCTCCTTTAATTCAGGCATCCCAACAAACCTGAGAAAAAAATAATGAAAATGGATATGAGAGAGCTGCCCACCTAAGTGGGGGGTGAAGAGTTGAGGACAGCCGTGAGCCGCAGGGTGGAGGAAGATGCGGAAACGGAGACAGAAGAGGAATTCTAAAACGTCGTAAAAAGAGGAATCCTTGCTGAAGCGAAGACGAGTGAAATCTCCGACCAATACAGACTAACGCCGGGAGGCCACTGTCAAGACGAGACACCCCACCACGCTCCTGGAGGAGCGTGGCTAGCCCAGGTATGTGCTCGCTTATAGGGAAAGTCGAGGAGATGCGCGGGTGGAATGTGGGAGGTTATCGGACGTTGTTCTCAAACAGTTAGTAAAAATAACAAAAGAAATTAACTTCAGGAATTTGAAAGAGGCACTATAAGTTCTTTTATTTTCACCTCTTGTGTGAATGTCTAAGAGTTCACTGCAGAGCAGTCGAGGAAAAAATTAACAGCGTTTCTTTTCATTTTGGAGAAAAGTGTTTATTCGTATCTTAGAGGTTTCCACTTGGTGACGGGATAGGAAGCTAAAAATTAACGGGGTGTCTTTTTCCCCCACAAACCCTTTCCCCCTAATTTAAGAATAGGAAAATAACAAATACATACCTGTGGCAAATTGTTTCTTTTCTTTGAGGTGTAAATATCCTTCCTGGTGGTCCTGGCCTTTCATTACGTTGAAGAAGAAAAGAGAGGATCATTCTGGAACTCAGTAGAATATTTATTTTTTGGACAATTTTTTTTTTAAATAAAACAACATTCTAAACCTTAATAAACATGTCAACTGTTATCAATCCCGCTATTTTAACCCATGGTGGAGAATGTAGGCAAGCCTTTACCGCTCTATACAAATGGAGAATATAGTGCATCAAAGAGTACAAGGTCAAAGGAAGCTCAAATGGGATCTTGAGCGACAGATGTCATCAGCGAAAGCAGATCGTGAGATAGTTCGAGATTCAATTAAGTCCTAGAAAGAGACTATCCATAAATTGGCTGAAGATCAAATACAACTAACCTCTCGCCTCCAGGGGTCTTGCACCGCCACACCTATAGGTCCTAATGTGGCACTACAGAAATATGTGGTGGGGAGGATTCTGACACATTTCTACTAAATATTGAAAAGGCTGCCTGAGCCTCTGCATGGCTTGAAGACAAATGGCTACTCTTTTAACAGGCGAAGCCCAGGCTGCCTTTCAAATACTCCTTATAAAGAGATTAAACAAGTGATATTAGACCATCTGGGCATGGACGCTGAGCCTTATCAAGTCAAATTCCAAAAAGAGAAAGGGGCTCCAGGAGACAACCCCAAAACCCTTTTTTTCAAGTTAAAAATGGCTGCTGAAAAATGGTTAAAACCTACAGAAAGCACGAATGTGGAGATTATGAATCAGATTTATTTAAAACAGTGTCTTGGAGCACTTCCTTTACCAAACCAAATGTGGTTAAGACAACATACTCATCTGACTGTGGAACAAGCAGTCGTAATGTCCACCACTTTTTCACAGGCACAACCACATGTCTATTCCAGGGAAATAGATAAAAGTTGTTGTTCTCCATCTAGGCCTGGGTAGAGTGAACGCAAGGCTGGGAAAAATCTTGCTGATGTCACCAAGTCAAAAACAGCAACATTGGAGAGTCTCATGTATAAAGGCCCACAGTTGTTTTTTTTTAAAAAGAGTGTTACATAGCGCAAACTAGACCCGAAGATATCCGGTATCAGAGTTCTTTACATGAGCACCAGTTTTGTTACAGATGGACACATTCATTTTTTTTCTTAGCCACGAGGAGATTGTGATTTGCCCAGAGTCACAGGATGTTGAGCGTTGTTGCAGAGAATAGAACTCGGTTCCCCAGCTTCGAGATTGACCGCTCTAGCCGTAAGATTACATCCTCTCCCCCAGTGTTTTGACTGTGAAGAGTGGGGCCATATAGCTAGGTTCTGTCCAAGAAAAAGAACTCCGAAGAATCTGTGGATATCAGCTACGCACCACACTCCATCCTATACACTCAAGAGGTTGGACATTGCTTTTATGTAAGTGTGTAAGTTAAGGAACAATGAGTTATGGCTTTATTGGACTATAGATGTATACAGTCTGTCAAACAAGGGCATTTAGTTCAGGCATCCCGAATTCTGCCAGTACAAGTAGTCAGCATACGTTGTGTACAGGGGACGTCAGAACATATCCTGTAGCCAACCTCTCCGTAACTACCCTGAAGGTGCAGGTATTTGACATAGTAGTAGGAGTGTTATATAATCTCCCAGAAGACCTTATCCTTGGTACTGAGAACCCAGACTTCCTTGAGATGTTCTTAACAAATGTAGATCAAATGACAACTGACAAGGAAAACCAGGCAAAAGCACTTCCCCAAGATGCCCTACTGTCAAATATACCCAAATAAATGATGCCATGTTACAGAATGCTTGGCAAGAGGCAAAAGCCAATGAAACCAACCCAAAAGGAAACTATCCCAAATTTGTTATTCAAAAAGGTTTCTTGTATGGGTTAGGTCAAGCAGGTGAGAATCCACAACTTCTAGTTCCCCACAAATTCCGTGAACAAATAATGAGGCATATTACCAAGAATAAGCGATAATTATCGCTAAGCTTGGTTAGCGGCTATAATATTATCGCCGTGCTTCGCCTATTTTTATCGCTTAGAAGCCTTGCTATTATCAAGGTTTATCTCATAAGCGATAAAAATTGGCCGAAATGCATGAATATTGCTGAAAAGTCAGCGATATTCATGCATTACCGAGCTAATGCTCTTAGCTATGTTATCCACCTACCATTGGATAACATGGCTAAGAACTACTCTGGGCAGGCGTTAGCTTTTGGAGATATTCGCACTTAGCGTGAATATTTCCAAAAGTAGGTAATAGGAGATAGCAATGTTTCCAGTCGCTAACATCTTTGCACGCCCACTTTGCATGTCATTAGCGATAATTATCGCTGACATGCAAAGTGGGCCCCAAGATGATCGCTATCTCCTACTAGCTGTCGCTAACTGGTGTTAGCGACAGCTAGGTAATATGGCGATACAATTATCGCCGCTTTAGCCGGAAAAATTCCAGCTAAAGCGGCGATAAGGGCCTTGGTAATATGCCCCAATGTTTTTTGCTCATTCCCACTTGATGGATGGGCATAGAGGGACTCTTAAAACACCCCTAAACATTCTTCGATATATATATTGGCCAGGAATTTAAGTTGCAATAATAAACTATTGCCAAGATTGTGAAATGTGCCAAAGAAAGAGTGGGAATGGATCTTTTTAGTCCCCTCCCAAAATCTTGCATTGGGAATCAATATGTACTAGTTATTGTGGACTATTCTATTCAATACCCAAGGCTTTCCCACGAAGAGCACCTACAACAAATAAAATAGACAAGTGTTTAATAGAGTTATTTGCTCCAATGCCAAAAGGCATCCTTGCGGATCAAGGGACACCCTTGGTCTCCCATCTTTTGAAACAATTGTGTAAAACATTAGACCTCACTCACATTAAAACATCAGTCTATCACTCACAGACAGATGGGTTGTTGAGAGATATTACAGGATCCTAAAACTTACTCTAAAAAAATGCTCAGTGGAGAAGGGAAAAACTGGGATCAAATTCTACCCGTGCCCTCTTTTTAATTCGAGGTCAAGTTCCAAAGTAGTGTATTTTTTTTTTCTTCCTCAGAGTTTTATATAGCGCAAACTTGATCCGAAGGTATCGGAGAGCTTTACATGAGCACCAGTTGTGTTACACAAGGACACATTCATTTATTTAGGCATGGGGAGATTAAGTGATTTTCCTAGAATCACATGATGTTAAGCGCCATTGCCGAGACTCAAGCCCAGTTCCCCAGATTTGAAGTCGACTGCCCTAGCCGATAGACCACATCCTCTTTGTTCCTCTTTTGAACTTTTTGTATGGCAGACAACTCCGTACTCTGCTTGAAATTAATAAGAAAGTATGGAAGAAAGATACAGGAGAGGTAGCAGGGGATCTTTTAGACTATACCAGACCGTTGAAGTCTAAGATAGGCAAACATCATGTATCACTTGCAAATGTCCCATTAAAAACAACATAATTATCACATAAAGCTCCTTAAAAAGTAGTTAGGTCCTCCACCAAAAAAAAGAGCATCTAGTCCAACCAATAACACCCCTCCCAAGCACCCCAGGAGTTAAGTTATAAATTAAGCATTAGCCAATGATCAACAAGTCTCCCTACAACTAGTTTTACAACCCTTTTCTTTCCTGTTCTCTGATTTTCCCTAGTGGATTTTCTTAGCCGAACACGCCGTTCAAACAGAAAAAGGTGTTGCGGTGAAACAGAAACCATACAGAATTCCATCTGCACATTGAAAAGAGATATAAAACATGTTACAGAGGGGGGTAATCAAACCATCCCAAAGCAACTGGTCATCACCCGTAGTCCTAGTACCCAAACTAAAGGGCTCAATCAGATTTTGCATAGACTTCAGAGCAGTAAATGCTATTTAAAATGTGATGCCTATCCTTTGCCAAGAATAGATTAACTAATCAAGAAGTGAGGAGAAGCTAAGTATATCACCACCCTAGATCTCACAAAAGAGTACTGGCAAGTACCCCTTTGAAAAGAAGATCAGGAAAAAATACAGCTTTCTCCACTCCTGATGGGCTGTTTGAATTTACTGTATTAGCTTATGTGTTCCATGGAGATCCTGCCATGTTTCAATTACAAATAAATAAAGTATTGCAAACTCATCAGTCCTCTTCAATTGGCTATCTTGATGATATAGATTGTTTTTATAACTTTATTTTTCAAGTTTCAAATACGTAACCAGCACCACTTTCTGTGATACATTGAATAGTATTTCGATTCTATGAACATGAAAAGATAACACAGTAAAAAAAAGTCAAAGTCCGCCATGTTGCTGTAGGATAAGAAATGCCTCATATGTCTGAGAGCAGAGCCTATCACGTTTGCCTAAGCAGTTGTACTGACAGGGGTATCCATGTGAGGGGTCATGGCAACACTCATGCAGTGGGGCTGGAGGGGAAGGTGTCTCCTCATTGTAGCGAGAAAGGGCAGAGCCTGGCAGTTGGTGAGTACTACATAGCTTGGGATACTATTGTTCCAGGATGGTTATACCTGTGAGACCGCCTCCATACGTTGCAGGTATCATGGAGAGGCTGCCAGGTGTTCTGTGAGCAGGATGAGGGAGGTTTCGTCAGGGTGTAGAGTTCATTTGTATCACAAAAAGTGAGACTCTTGAACCATTGTGCTGCTGTGGGGTGCCAGCTACCCCTCCAGCACAGTGCGATCTCCCGTCTTGCTAGTAGCAAAGCCAATACAGCAAATCTTCGGGATCCCTTTGGAATGTCGTGCACATATCCCAATACTGCTAGCAGCGGGTCTGGGGCCACCGCCACCTCCAGTATTTGGGAAAGCCTTTCAAATATCTCAGACCAGCATCGGTGGATATAAGGGCAAGTCCACGCTAAGTGAAAGAAATCTGCATCTTCGGCGCAGCATTTGGGGCACGTAGAGGAACGGAAGGGGTCCACCCTGGCCATAACCTTGGGGGTCACGTAGGCATGTCTGAGGAATTTAAAGTGCAATAATTTGTGGTTGGGAGAGACCAACTTGGCCTTAAGTCAATAGTAATACCAGACGCCATCTGGTAACTGGTGCTGTAGGTCTGCCCTTCAGGCATCGCGCAGTTTGTCATTGCAGCGGGGACCATGTCCAAGCACTTGTGGTATAGCCAAGATACAAGGTGGTCTCCACACTCATCATCGATAAGAAAGGAGAGGGGAACAAAGTAACCGGGAGCGATGGGATAAGAAGGAATCTGGGCTCAGAGGGCACTTTGAATACGGTGTAGTAGAAACATGTCCAGCAGCGTAGCAATGTCAAAATGTGCATCCTCCGCCCAAGTGATAGCATGTCCTCCGGGGAATAGATTGCTTATGGTGTGCAGTGCAGAGTGGTCAGGAGTATGCTTGACGATGACCTCGCCCATTGGGGGTAGTGGCAGGGAAGGGGAGTATAGCATTCTTGTCCCTAACATGCACATCAGGTGTTGCCATGCCCAGCAGATAGTGGCGAGCGGCTGAATGTCCTTTTAATCCAGCAGGTGCCCCACTGGCAGGATGGCATTCAGTGGCGCGTCTCCCACCAGGTCCCGGTCAATGCCAATATAGGGCAGTCGGGCATCAGCGTGGTAGCAGTGGTATACATATTGACACTGCCATCAGGTAGTATAGCTGAAAGTGTGGTACCCCGAAACCACTCCTAGCATATAGGAGGATCAGATTTTTTCACCCGACTTGAAATAGGTTAGGAACCAGCATTTTAAATTATGCCCACTCGTCGGACCAGCGACATTGGCAGTTTGATCCACGATTCGACTAGTGGGGTAAGCTTGTCCACAGCTGGCCCACAAATTCTAATCGGATAACCTGTTCCTGATCCCCGTGTATTTTAATACTGTGATATTTAACAGTGTTGTCACACCACTGTATGGAGAGATTGCCCTGAAACCATGGTGTGGCCACCGTCAGTGGGAATAGCTCTGCTTTGCCCCAGTTCATCAAAAGGCCGGAGTAGTGACCAAAACTCTGGATTTCGCAGACAACCGGGTGCCCAGTACGGTGGTGAGCTGCAGCCCTCTCCAGAGATGTTTCTCCAGGAGGTGTCATACAAAGGGGTCCATCACGATGATGTAAAGGAGTCAGGAAAGCAGGCACCCCTGTCTGGTGACTCTAGTAAGTGTGAGTGGGCTTCAAAGATCTTTTGAATTTGATACAGGCCGTGGGTAGGGCGTATAGTAGTTTGACCAGTGACGTAAATCTTGTAAAATTGGCCCGTAAGGCCGTTCGAGACAGAAGCTTTAGATCCATCCATGACATCAATTGATGAGATAATCTCGTCCACGGATATGGTCTCACTCGGGAATTGCTGTTGTGAGGCAGACAGCCAGACCATGACAATCTCTGCAAGATGTTTTGCTAATGCATCCCCTTCCCCAGCATACCAGGAGGAGTATAGTACTGATAATGCTCCTCCAACACAAATTCATTGCCGGAGGTCCTAATCCCTGCTGTGGGCAGAGCAGCTGTGCCAATGTGCTGCCTTGATACTCCTCCTCACCGTTTCGGCAGGCCCTAGCATATTTGCCCAGGAAATGTGCCTCCCGATCAGCCGGTTTACGGAATTCATCCATGGTCGCAGCGTGGTGTCGGAAGCAGTCTCCATCAAGGTCCCCCGGTGCAGACACATTGATGCGCTATAGAGTGGCCTGCACACACTCCCAAGGAGCAATGTAAGTCTTGCAATGTGCCACTGGGTATTGCTATGACAAACCCCCGGATATAGATTTTCAAGGCTTCCCATAATGTTTCATGGGCATCGACAGAGCCTATGTTGTGGGCTTATTGCAAAATGCCTGGGCCTCTGCTGGGCTGTTGAAGATGGGTAACGTGCCCTGCACATCGACACGAAGTTGGGGTTGGTGTAGCATAACATAGCGAAGACCCTGTGTCCTAAGGGAGGCCTTTACGCCCACGAACTTGCACCTTGCATCCTGGACCAACAGTGTGAAGTCAGGATAGAAGGAGATGTCCCCTTCCTGGTACTGGACCTGGTCCCCGGTCCCACTGCAGGTGCAGAACTGTGTATCATGGAAATTCAACATTCAGGCTATTTTTGGCCTCTGGCAGGCCCCCAGGGGGAGGCCAAAGACCTAAGGCCCAGTGGGCACGCTCCACAATGAGCATCAACAAGAATACCTACCACCCAAACAGGTCCACCAGAAGCTGCTCAACAAACAAATCCATCTTGCCCGTTGCCGTGGACTCCGTTATGCCAACAATACAGAGGCTGTTGCATCACGACCGGGATTCCAAGTCTTCATTCTTCGCAGCCACCGTCTTTATTCTGCCGCTCCAACTTCTCCAGTCACTTCAATGTGGTCGATGCACTATCCTGCAGCGTGGACACCCGCTACTCTGCTCCCTCCAGCCGGGATTGATGACGGTCCTGGCGTTTGCTCATCCAATCTGCTAGACAATGTATCAAAGCGCCCTTTCATGGCACTAAAGCTGACGCAAATCTCTGATACTAGGGTCTCCGCCTTTGCCAGTTGTGTCAGCTCCGGTGTAGTCCCTGGCTACTTGGCTGTCCTAACTGGTGTGGTCATGTCATCGCACTCCCCAGCGGGTTCAAATGACAGTTTGTGCTTCCTGGGCTCTGGGCGGCCCATGCTGACAGGGGGGTGAGAAGTTCTGTAGCTGTGGTGTCCCCTGGGGTAAGTCACTGCAGCACTGTGCTTCAACATGCCAGCGAATGCCAAGATGGCCATCGCGCCTACAGCGTAGCTTTCGTATGGGCCTCCTGGAAACCACCAGCCTGCCGTGTCTAGGCCTCCAACAGTGCAGGTCCTGGGGGGTCTCCTGTCATCCAGCAATGGCAGCGCAGGCCCTATGCACACCACTTACTGCACCAAAGTCTGGCAGGGCAGCGGGGAGGGTGAGCTCAAGCCCCAAAAGACAGCACTTGGCCAGTACTCCAGCTGTCACCAGCCCTCTCCATACCCAACACCCCACTCATCAGTACTGGCCATGCATCCGTCTGCCCCGCAGTAGGCCCAGCGCTCCCCATGTGCCACCAGTGCATCAGAACCCAACAGCAGGTGGGAGGCACAGTCCACCACACCCACCGCAGCCGATTAGGCTGCTGGCATGATGGCAGCCTGGCTGGCGCTGCAATGCTCACTTGCCTCGCCCAGAGCTGGGACACTTGTGCGGACGGGTCGGGGTGCCTCCTCCAGCAGGACTATCAGGGCATGGGCAAGTGCAGAGCCTGGTGGGCCCTATGGCCCCAGCCTCAGGCTTACCTGTGGCCCCTGTTGCAGTTAGGCCTCCGAGGTGTGTCTGGCCCAGCGCAACACCCCACCAGCAAGTCAAGGCTGAGGCCACAGGATTAGAGGAGTACGGCCGCAACTTAGATCATCTGTCCTGCACCTGAATCACCAGGGTCGACCCCGATGTGCACAGTAACCCCACATTTCAGCAAGCAAACTCAGAGGTCAGTGGCAACAGACAAAGATCCAATCACTTGCAGGGGGAAGTGGGGAGGAAATCACAGAGGATGAAGATTTACCATAAACATTCCGAAACATTTATGCAGAATTGTATAAGGGGGACAACCACTATGTGACCTCATACCTGGAGAGCGTACACACGTCTAAGTTAACCACCGACCAAGCAGACTCCGGATCGAAGAAGTGTTAGGGGCAATATCGTGCCTTAAGCCACTCAAGTCACTGGGTGCTGATGGATTCTTGGCGATTTTTAATAGAATATTCTGCCATCTCTTGGTCCCTGTCCTGAGTAGGCTATTTAATTCCTTTGGGTGCACGGGCTCGGTCCCCGTCAATATGCTAACAGCGACTATTGTGGTGCAATCAAAACCAGGGAAGGACAAAACAGTATGTGGGTCTTATCTCCCCATTTCCCTGCTTAATATGGACCTAAAACTGTTCACAAGCATTTTAGCCACAAGATTAGGTTCAATGATGCCAGGCATAAGTGAACTGGACTAACGGTCAATGCCGAGCAGGCGTTTAATCGAGTGGATTGGGGATATTTGGCAAAAACACAGGCCGTCTTTGGTTTGGGGGAGCTGCTACAGCTCTTCTACAGCCTCGATTAGGGTAAATGGTGTGTCTTCCCTCCCGTTCCCTATTCAACGAGGTACCAGGCTGGGGTGCCCGCTGTCGCCCCTCCTGTTTGCCCTATACATCGAACCGTTGGCCCAAAGAGTGAGAGATAATCCTAACATTAAGGAGTTTCCGTTCGGGGGAAGACCACTCAATAGGTTTATATGTCGATGATATATTAGCATCTCTTGAGGCACCCAAGAGATCGCTGCCAGCTTTTCCAGAAGAAATGGAGGCTTTTGGCAAGGCCTCGGGATTCCGTGTGAATGTAGGCAAATCGCAGGCACTTGGCCTCTCCAGGACTCCCAAGGCCTCGGGGATTGGGGAGAAAAGCTTTCCGGTAGCTCAAGCACTTGAATCAGTCTCATAACTGGGGATTGAGTTGGCCCCCAGCATTGAGCAAACGGTCAAGTTGAACTATGCCAAACTGACCCGACAGATTAGGCGGGAGCTGGACGGCTAGATACACCACCGCCTTTCACTCCTGGGACATATAGCGGCCTTCAAAATGTCCATCCTACCTAAAGCACTATATTTGTTTCAAACACTCCCGGTCTCTCCACCTAAAGGAAAAATTGCATCACTATAAAAAGACATCCTCCACTTTGTCTGGGTGAGAACGCGACCGCGAATGCGCCGGGCTCTGGGATACCTGACCCCAGAAGATGGGAGGCTGGGGATCCCAAGTCTCATGGACTACTTTCAAGCAGCTCAGATGAATGGAGCAAGAGGAATCAGGAAAAATATGGCTGTTTCAGGATAGGGTGATAGTGGGACACTCGCTGTGGAAGGTACCCTTTTTACAGAAAGCAGACAGGCCACAGAATCTCCAGTGGTCACCCATCACAAAATCAGTGATAGGGGTATGGGACAGGGTGGCTACGAAACGAGAACTGAAGACGTTCCCCTCCCAGATGACGCTACTGTTTGAAAATAAGTAATTCGCCCCGGGAACTGAAAGCACGGCATTTGCGGTATGGCAAGCCACACCCTGCAAGGCGGCGGGACACATGTTCGATGTAGAGGGGATTATATCTTTCACACAACTACAACAAGATTACACATTGCCGTAGTCTGAACGATTCTGATATTTGCAAATGCGGTATTGGCTGCTCCAAAGTAGCCTACATTCACGTTAGTAATAAATTGGTGAGATATGAAAAATGGTTAGTCACAAAGAGCAATGATAAGAAATTGATTTCTGAACTCTAAGCCATGCGTCGCCCACCTGCCCCTACGCAACCCACACCGAGTCAAAACTGCTAGGCTAAGGAGATAGGAAGGGACCTATCATGTAAGGAATGGGGTACAAAATTATGGTGGTAGTGTTTCTCAAAACTGAGAAAGCGTCAGCACATATAGGCAATACAGTTCTCTAAACACGTATACGTGTATTGTCACTTCTATATAGTTCCTAATATGAGGTGCACTGTTAACCTGTCAAACACCCACCACCTGGAGTGTTACACTTAGCAAAAAAAGGAGTTTTTGCTAATATTCAGTATCAAAGAGAACTGGCATCGATCAAGCACCCTCACAGAATGGGTACCAACTTTCAAATTGGTAACCCTAGATGTATGCGCGCTGTATACAAGCATACCATTGGAAAAGGGAATGGATGCCCTCACCTATTATCTATCTAAGAGGGATGCCACACTATATGATCATACTACCATGATCATTGATTTAACCAGATTTGCTCTTAACAACAACTTCTTTAAACATATGGATGACTGGTACCAGCAACACTCGGGAGTAGCTATGGGGGCTAAATGTTCCCCCTCCTTTGCAAACCTCTATATGGGGTTTTTTGAAGAACACCATATCTGGAAGAAAAGTCCCCCCAACCTAACAGAGCATATTGTCTACTGGGGTAGATTTATTGACGATGTTTTTATGATCTGGGCGGGAGGGGATGATTTACTTAATGAACTCATGAACTATCTAAATCATAATGAGTATAATCTCACCTTCACCTTTGAGTCCAGCTCTAAAAACATATATTTTCTGGACGTCACGTTATTCATATCAGGGAATAGAATTGAGTCCAAACTCTACAGAAAGAGCACTTCCTGCAACTCAGTTCTCCATGCGAGTAGTGCACATCCAGCCTCTCAGATTGGAGCCATTCCGTATGGAGAAATTATTAGATTACGACGGAACTGTAGTACTGAGGATGACTTCACAAGAGAGATTGACATCTTAAAAAATAGGTTTCTAATGAGAGGCTATGACAATAAAATATTAGAAACAGCACACAATAAAATCAAGAAAGTCACCAGAAAAACTAAGCTAATAAGGAAACAGAAAGATCTTAACAAAGAGGCTAACAATAAACTGGCACTCATAACTCAGTATAGTGCTAACAGCACCCAGATTTATAATGCTATCAGAAAACACTGGCATTTGCTCCAACTTGACAAAGATCTTGAAACCTATGTTGGTAATAAACCCCGTGTTATATACAAAAAAGGTAGAACTTTAAAAAACCTACTGAGTCCCTCCATTATAAAGAACCCGGGTCACAACAATGAAGTGATTGATGGCATTAAAAAGTGGATGCCTATCAAACCATGTGGATTTTACAGATGTACCTTATGTAACATGTGCCAATTTGCGTTGGACAAAAAAAAGACCTTTTCCTATAACACCAAACAGATACATCACATAAATCATTTCATTAATTGTAATTCTAAGCTGGTTGTTTATTGCATTATCTGTTATTGTGGATTGATCTACGTGGGGAGTACTATTCACCCACTAAAATAACGATTACAGGAGCATGTTAGAGCCATCCGTAACAATAATGCAAAATATCCCCTAGCAGCACATTACAACAAAGAACACTCAGATTTGGAAGTACTTGGAATCCATTTTCATGGAATAGATATGATTACACCTGATCCAAGAGGGGGTGACAACACATTAGCTCTACGCAAGCTTGAATCTAAATGGCTGATTAAACTCCGTGCAGTTGATCAGGGACTGAACATTGATAGAGAGCTTCATGTGTTTCTCAAATAGGAATCATTATGTGTGTTGTAAGAGACCTATCCATTATACTGCATCAATTCAACCCAGAATGGTACTTTTACCTGACATAATATACTGATTTTGCATCGTCTGTGCTTGCTTATTGTGATTGGTGCATCCATGAAGGTTGATGAAAATTACCTGATTACCGTAACTTTATCCATGTATGCCAATATTCAAACTATTGAATTTGATACTGTGACATAATGTTCAAAATGAATAAGATTGTTTTCAATTGGTTGGGGCTAAGGAGGTAATTTCACTTGTTTCTTGATAATACCTTCTTTACTGTTGACATTTCACACATCAATGTTGTACTACAATGGCTGCTCCGTTTATCACACACCTATTACAAGATGTCTGCCATTATAGGATACTTGATACATAGTTTACCACAAGTACTAGTCTATGAAGTTGGGCGTACTCATGATCATTTAGCATAACTCGGGAATTTATAAATTATCTGGTGACCAAAATTTGGTTTTACCTATTATCTGATTGCCTTCGAAAATATGGGGCTAATACGATGATTCGTGCCTTCGATCATTACAAATTTATTCCCATGCGGTTAATTAATTGGGGCAGCTGGTATAACCCATATTAGTATTATTCACGACTTCTCGAATCATTCGTCCTTCGATTATTACTTTGGTCACTATAATACATATATTGTCCGGGCAATTGTTCCAACATGGCCGCCATACATACAGGACCTACTACTGTGTGAGACCGAGACGTGGCTTCCTCTCTTAAACCACGCCCCTCGCGTTTTACTTAAAATTGGGCGCGAGATTTTGACAATAGTAGCTGACAGCAGTGGAGGTGCCGGGGTGACGCTGTGACTCACAAGGTATGTTCGAGTACGTTCCCAGGCACTACTAGGTTGTTATAATGAGTAGAAGGGCCATGCAGGATTGCTAACTATGCATTTAGAACTTTGGGTCTACCTTTATCCAATTCAGTTGCTCATATAGACTAACTTGAACGCTCGTCATTTACCTAACTTTTGTTTGAGGCTTTTATCTAGCGTCACTCTTAACGGGGACACATCCGTTTTTACAAAAGTTTTTCTGCGTAATATTTCTAATAGAATGGTTTTCCTACTCATGCCCCTGTTCATTAGCACTGTCCCGGCTTACATTTCAATATGGCCGCCCTATACTACACCACAGTACGATGATCGGACCCTTCTCGCGTTGAGATCTACTCGCAGCTTCCGAGCTTTAGCCACGCCCCCCCCGCTTTGTATTTTCAATAATGTGTGTTTAAGTACCAACCCATGCACTGTTGGGCATTTTAAGGAACAGAAGGGATATGCAGGATTGACAAAAATGTATTTAGACTGTTAGAACGATATAAATATAACGCAGGTGCTAGTGTACATTAGTTTGAACGCTGCTCATTTTTTCAAAGTGTGCCTAAGAACTCGAGCTAGCTGCACTCATAATGGTAACATACCTGTTTTGATAAATCACTTTTCTAAGCAATAATGACTATAGAGTTGGCGTTTTTGCCTTATCTCAATCATAGGACACTTGGGCATTTTTTTTATATATTGGAGAATACTTTGTGCTACTACCTCTTTGCCCTTAATAATTATCTATAGCTGGCATATCCCTGACGCCTGATTATTTATTTATTTATTTTCCATTCTCTTATTATCCAGTGACTTATCATGGTCATCAATTGGAATTAAGAATAATTGAACCCACCTCCACGAAGCATGGCTTTGATTTAATTAAGTAAGTAGATACATATGGTGACTGACAATACTCCTAGTTTGTTGATTACTTAATTTCTGTAGAGACTGCTTTTTTATCATAGCATGTTATAATAATTCCCTGCCCCTACTCTTAGGTCTTTCCGTTCTTATTCTGAACTGTTGCCTTGGACATCATTTCATACTTTCCAAGATTCCACACCAGTAATCCGTACCTCAAAGATTGTGTTCTCAAGATATATCTCCTTAAGGTATGTCTTCATGTAATTTGCCTATCACAATAGGGCAGAGACCTTACTTTAACTCCTACTGATTTTGATAATACTTATATCCTAGGATCGATACTACTGACATATCCATATAACTTGGCTTCATCTACTGTTGACAATAAGATTCGTGGTATTTGACACCAGTGCTTTACTTCCGTCTTCTTGGGTATGTTTACGTCTACTTTTTCTGTTTTCTTTAACTCATGATCTAGAATTGAATACAAAGGGACTAGGTACGGCCACCTTAGGTATATATACAGTCTTTGCCTCTATAAACTCTTTGTAACATGATTAAGACACTCAACAATCTGGTTTTTGGAATCCTGGCTTGAACTGGGGATTCTATGACTGTTATAGCCTGCACATTAGTAGTGGATGTTTCCCATTGACCTTATGTGATAAGTGTAAGATGATAACAATCATGAATAGTAACTGTTTCCACTATCTCGTAGAACAACTTCAAGGTGATTGTCATTTTTGCTATTTGTTCTTCACTTTTGTCTTTGTTTCGGTGGTTTCTCTGTAAGGTGGTCTTCACTTTTTAGATAACTTATGTCTGTGTTAGACTTTTGTACATATGTTCTCATTGTGATATTGTATATGTACAGTGTATATTGTGTAAATATTGATTTTAGTTTCTCTATACTTCCAGCCTTGAAAAAGTCTCCAAAGAGACGAAACACGTGTCGGCAGGACAAGCTGGAAATTATTTTTAAATGACTATGAAATAAAAAGATTTGAAGTCTAACACCTGGCTCTGGATCCGTGTTTTGGAAGTCTTTCGGCTATGAATGAACTTTTTTTCGATTAACTAATGATTACTACTTGAATTGTTACATATTCTGTGAGGGTGCTTGATTGATGCCTGTTCTCTTTTTGATAATGTAAGGAATGGGGATAAATATATTACAGGGCCAGGCATACAGCGCGGAGTGCAGCCAGTACTGAGACCGCCACCAAAATAGTAACACATTGGTACTTAACACCAATGCAGCTCAACAACGGGAATCCAGAACGGAGTCTCACATGCTGGCGAGAATGCAGGGACTATGGTACCTTGTTACACATACTATGGGAGTGCTGCGTACTAGAATCATAATGGCCCAAGATATTAGACAAGATAGACCGGCAGTTTGACACACAGATACCAAGATTTCCGGCTTATGTAATATTAGGACTGCCCAACCCACTAACTTTTCCCTTAAAAGCCTGCAGGGGGCAACAGATGGGTATTGCATTGGGGGCAGCACTCCAGAACATTTTATCGCCAGGGGGATGCCAACAACACCAACTTACCTGGGATGGCTCCATAGATTATGGTATGTTCTTGGGATGGAACAAATCAATGCTACCTTGGCAAACTCCGCACACATATTCAAGGAAGTATGGAAGCCATTCCTCAATCTCTTAGCATCGGATTTTACGAAATTACATGCCTGAAATACCTTCTCAGACAAACAAGCACAGATTAAGTCCCACAACACGCACTGCCACCCAACTTGAATGCATCTCTGTATACCGGACTATATTTGGCAATGTGAATACCGGGGAGAGGGGATGGGGGACAGATGAGGGGGAACTGTTTAAAATTAGTTTTTTGGGGACGAGGTTGATAATTACAGTATCTACACGTTCCACAGTATCACATGATAACCAACAAACATTTTGTTATGTATCCACAGCTAAATGTTGCAAGGGAAGAGATAATATACAAATGCTACCACTAGCTATGTGATGTAACTAAATGCAATTGTGTACAAAGCAACAATAATAATAAAAAGAGATTTAAACGTAAAATTGCCATCACCTCTAGCTCTATATTGACCGCTCCCAATTTCAAAAAGTCTTTCATATTATAACCAGAGGCATCAGAGATCGGACTAGGACCAGTCTTATCCCAAGTGAATGATGATGGGATTGAAGTACCAATCCCCTTCTAAGTCCCAAACATTATCCCTGTGAACAAAAGTAGCCAATCATAGAGAAGTAATGCCTAGTCAGTAAATCGGCAGTAGACAAAACTACAATATTATCCAGGAGGTAAACACTCAATTCTGTTTACAGACCATGCCCTTTTGACTTGGATGAATCACAATAAGAGTAACAATGCTAGGGTTCTAAGATGGTTTTTTATTGTTACAACCTTTTCGATTTGAAGTACGACTTTGCAAAGGAAATTGCAATTAAAACACAGATTTTCTGTGCAGATTCCCCCTTTTCCCCGAGCGGGAAAACCCTAGGGGGAATTATATCAAAACCTCATGATACCTGAGTGACAGACAGATGATAATGAGGATGGCATTCTGTAGTATATATCCCTCACCTCCACTGACCCGGAATTTGCTCCGCTCTGTTTGCAGCCCCTATAAGAAAATCAGGCAACACAGATTGTGACATGAAAGTCATTCATAACGTATTTTCATCTGGAAGTCAGGTAAAGGAAGAGATTCCATTACAAGAAAGAAAGGATGGCTCCACTAATTCAGGCATCCCAGCAAACCCCACAGAAAAGACAAAAACAGATATAAGAGATTCGCCCAACTCAGGGGTATATTCACAAGAACGTGTGATAACTTCCGCAAGAGTAGCGTAACGCAACTTTCAACATCGCAGCCTATCGCCGGAAAATAACCATGTCTCAACGTGGAATTTACAACGCAGTGGTAACATACGATAGACACCAGATAACGCGTCAAATGTCCGCCTGAAAATCTGCCACGCCGCAGAAATGCGATACCCAAACGCAAAAAAAATGTGATGAGGCCAACTGCTGTAAAAAAAAAAGAGTAGCGGAAACCAGCCACAAGCCTGCAAATCCTACGTGTCTGGCGGGACAATGCACCATAAAAACCACAGGAAAAATGCAACAGAAACAAGCCAAAGCACGTAGAAACATGGATGCACCCTGACCCAGCGCAGCGGCCAACTCGAACCCCACAACCCCCACAGACTACCAGCAAGAAACGACGGGGTCGGGGAAGGCCAAGGAGAAGAGGGAGAGGAAGATGGGGTGCAGACCGCTGGAAAACAAGACCAGCGTCACAGAGGTGACCGAACACTACCAGCAACTGACCTACTAGCTGAGCACCTGGGTTGCAGTTGGAGTGCCAAGGAGGCCAATCCAGGAGGCCAATAGGCACAGGCATGACGTGACTACCTAAACCAGGCACCAACCCGCTGCCAACAGGAAGGCAGCAACGGCGACAGGAGGTGGCAGTCCAATGCCACCGGAGGAGCTGGAGGGAACGCAGGCCACAGACATCAGTGTGGAGACAAAGCAAGGAGTAGGGAGTACGGATACAGCTCGAGAGGACCTGACACAACATCAACAGGGAGGGTAACAAACAGGGACTGGGGGATGGGGGAGATGGGTACAATGGCATACATGCATAACAAGGTGTAGCACACTGCATACCCACAATCACCCAGAATCATGTTCCAGACCCTCTTGGCACACTGCAGCACACACATATAGCACGAACAGCACACCCACATTGACGACAACATGGAACAACGCGCATAGCCGACACTGCAGAACAGAGGACACAACTGGCTCCACACATGCTCAGAAACATGCCTACTACATCTGACAGAGCCTGAAACGGTGAAATGGAAATGTACGTGTATGACCTCACGTCTGTCATGTAGTCCAATGTACACTATCCCTCAGAAGAATCCAGCACCCTCCAAACAGTTACAATGTACATTGCCATACAGTCTACATGCAAACCGGCACAATGCACACAGATATATGTCAACACAAAGTCAACACGCACCTCCCCTTCACATCACAGAGGGGCACACAACACCTTCAGCAGAGCACAGAATACAACACATCAGTGATGCCGGAGAGGACCACCACACTGTCGACACCGACCCCCTACAACAGCCCATTGATATCCCACGCAACCCCCCCAACAGGACCCGAACAGCCAAGCTACCCAGAGGAGAACACCGAGCCTGCAACAGACCACACAGGAGGAAGCACCCGCAAGCACAGCTGGCTCACGGCACTTCACCCACCCACACATGACACTCCAATGCCATGTGTCCGCACACCAAAAGGAGGTGGCCCAACAGGTGTTGGTGGGGGCCGAACCCATGGAATGCGAACCAGGACACATACATAGGTGTCTATCACCATTCAGGACCCACCCTCACCCCACTAAGGAGACCCACACTGCCATAGATACACATGCAGATGCACATTCACTGTACAGAACCATGCCCAGAAGCGCTCAAATAGCAGTCACACACCCATGTTGGCTCTGTGTATGAGGGCCCCGGGCACTCCCCTTACGAATTGAGTGGGTGACGACAAAGCTACATGCCCAAGCTCCTACCCGCTGCCTGCAGTGACATGTCTGCATCCGATGTACACAGTACAATGTAATGTCCTAGGACCCAGGGCCCTCATGCATACAAGACCACAGGGACAAATGCAGATATCGCGTTGAACTGGCTACGGGCACATGCGCCCGGCCCCTTTATTGGCAGGGCCGCATGTACAGTGATGCCTGTGCTGGATGTGTGTGGGGTGAGTGTAAGCCATTCTGCATGGAATGTCTGGTGCTGGCAACCACTTGAACATTGGACACCAGTGCAATGGAAACAGAAAAAACATGCATATCAGAGTCATCTGCTGAGCAACATGGAGTGAGCTGGAGAAAGTCCAGAGGACAGCCAACATGCAAACAGAAGTGTCCGTGAGTTGCAGTGCACTGGGGTTAGGACAGTGGGGTGTGTTAGACCTGCATCATCTTCCCCATCAACATCTCAGGGCCTCCACACTGTTTGAGGTGACATAGCTGAGCAACCGCTCCACAGCACAAAACACAATCAGCAATGGACAATGTCCTTCGGTGCACTGAGTCACTGGCACCTGGAGCGTAGAGCAGGGTATCCGGCCAATGATGGCATCCACGACAGGTCTGAGCAACTCCGTAAGTCTGTCAGGACCAATGTTTCAACTCTGGCAGATGGTGGTTGGAGGTGGTCCTTGCGGTGGTGGCATGTGCCTCCTGCGGTGATGCGACGTCCAGGCCAGTCTGGACTTGCTTTGGTGTGTGAGCACTGGTGGGATGCATTTAGGCTCGGAGGCTGTGTACAGTGCAAGGCCATAGAGAAATGGCGTTGATGACCCCAAGCCCTACGCTTCAGGGGCCATCCAATGTATTCGGAGAAGAGGTCCCGGACCGGACTAGCACAGAGTTATTGGCCCCGGATGACCTGTGGCCGGCACTGGCACGCAGCCACGGGACGGTGACTTGCAGTGCAGTCAGATGGGCCATGCGACCTGAGCGGGTCACCATCAATGTCTGTGGTGCATGTTGTGGAGGGTTACGGGGGACAGTGGAAGGTGTCCTCCAGGACATGACGCCGAAAGGTTTGAGTTTATCCGAAGCAGCAAATTGTGGGCTGGAAAGCGCAAGCCTTGTTTTAACCACCAATTCAGTGTCAGCTACATGAGAATGAAAACTAGCCTCTACTCCATCGATTCAGACGCCACCAATGTACGAACAGTGAGTGTCCATGAATGTCGGGGAACAGATTTAGTGGCATCGGGGCTCAGAGAGGATGC
The DNA here is from genome assembly GCF_964263255.1 of Lissotriton vulgaris. Classification (NCBI taxonomy): domain Eukaryota; kingdom Metazoa; phylum Chordata; class Amphibia; order Caudata; family Salamandridae; genus Lissotriton; species Lissotriton vulgaris. The sequence goes on along the minus strand of NC_141685.1, from coordinate 435,198,629 downwards.
AGTCTGCGATGATGCTGGCACTCTGATATGATCTCCGCCTTTGCTAAATCATGACTCTGTGCCTACTGGACCACAGTGTAGACCGGAGGCAGCGGTCAGCAGTGACCCACAGCCACGTGTCGTTGGCTCGCGATGCACAGCGCTAGTGACACCAGGGCAGTTGTCGGTAGTGTAAGAACACCTCCGTAAAGATGATTCTTTTTTTCTCTGCCAATATGCAATGCGTCATCCTCTCACGCCTCTCCTTGCGTGCAATGATACGTAACCTGCCTTTGCATACCCAATGTTCAGTTCCAAATCTGTGACCCACTCGAGCGCAGCCTAGGCCGAGAGGAGTGTAGGCCGGAGGCAGCAATCAGCACGGGCCATTCACCGAGTGTCACCGGCATAGGTTAGTGGCCCCACTGGCCTGTGAAGTTCAGATTCAGTGCCACCACATGTTCGGTCACCTCCGTGACTGTGACCCGGCTTTCGTCCGGACTGAGCCGCATCTTCCTCTTACTCCTCTCCGTGCGACCACTGGTGTGGACTCTGCCATTCGTGATTTGCGACTAGGTGCTGGATGTGAGACTTACTGGTCCGCAGGGTAGTCCAGGTCCCTCATCCACGTGTCACCAGCTGGCTTTGAACAGGGTTTGTGGCACCACATGTCGCCGGCTGGAATTAAACAGGGTTAGTGGCACCACGTGTCGCAAGATACCCATATAGAACTATGCCTCACTCAGCGGGGGGTCTGGTGCTGTGGCTCCTGGCCCAGATTTGGGGTCACTGCCATTCAGGAGCAGGACACAGTTTCACTCATGGGACCAACTGGGCCGCAGAGGACACCAGTGGAATATGTAAATGAGGAAGGAGTAATGTGGGCCAGCGTTGGGGGGCCAACGATGGTCTGAGAGGCTGGCAGGGTGGCAGGCCTCAGGCTTGGAGCTTACACAGGCACGTGGTGGGCCCTCCTTGACACACGCCAGTGTCGGCTGGTGATCAGTGTGGCCTGGCTGCGCAGGGTCAGGCCTGATGGGTTCGTGGTCCAGCGGGCCAGGATACAGCATGCGCACAGGATCGCAGTCAACTCCGCTAACGAGGACGGCGTCGGCCTCGTGGCGGGGTTAGAGGCACGGCCCTGGCAGAGACGTTGGCCTTTCCGGAAGAGGACCACGCCCAGGGCTACGTGCTTTTTATTCACACCCCTACGCTGGCCTGGTGTACACCGGTCCATCCCACTCTGCTCACGCTTACGGGGGGAACGTAACATGCAACATTTCCACGAGAACCCACACTGGCTGGGGTGACATGGTTGCGTCCACTGTCCACTACACTCCATACACCTGAGGTGTATGTCGCCGGGGGTATGGGTGTTGTGCATACTGTGGTCTGTCCAGCACATCGTCGCCACTCTTGGCATTGTGTACTTTCCCAATCATGGTTCTACTGCATCCTTCACACATGCCTGGTTGCCACATCTCCCCACATTCGGCTATTGTGTGGCTGAGGTGCAATGCCGTTGATTGGTCATGTTCACCGCTTGCCCAGGTTACCATTGTAAGTTGTTCTATCGTGTCTGGTAGGTGGGCATGTTGTTGTGCATGTTGGTTGTGATTTTGTGATGTGCGCATTGCCAGAGTTTTGGATTGCATGGTTGTGGAGTTGAGGTGAGTGGGGTGTTAATTCGGAACTTGCCAAGGGACTGTGCATCTCCCTTGGTGCCATCCTGGAAACGCTGGTTGCTGATGGACTGTCGGAGGGTGAAGGGATCATGCACACTGGCTGTGTATTTGGAGGCATTGGTGAAGGTACCACAGTGTTCTGATGTTGCCTAGTCATTGATGTGTGACGTGTGCTTCCTGTTGAGCTGATTGTGTGCTGTGTCACCAGGGGGGCACAGGTGGGATGTGTGTGCAGTGGATTGCCCCCAACATGTGTGTGCATCCGGCTATGGCGTATGGTCCTTGCTTGGTCTCGCATTGTGTTGGACGTATGGGAACTGGGGTGCCTGGGTGATGGTGATGTCCAGGACAGGTTTGGGGGGCTTGGATGTGGCTGGCTGTGAGACTCCGCCGACTCTAGTTGGGGTGTGCCAGAGGCCAACAGGTGCAGCACAGCCAGCAGCTTGGTGTGGGGTGGGATGTTGGTTGTCCGCTGTGTTGGGGCCGTTGGCCTGTTAGGCGATGATGGCCAGGATGCGTAGGAGGGTTGTCCCTTTCAGCCTGTAGTGGACAGTGACATTGTCAGATGTTGGGCCTGTGAGGCAGGTGCGTTCCCTGGGGGGGCCGCAGTCTTTGTCTGCACTGCCTCTGTGGGTGTTGTGGCCCTCTTGGGTGTCCGGGCTTCATGATGAGTGGCTCCATGGCATCTGTTGCCCTTCTGATGACGCCTTGGGCTGGGCTTCCTTTTTGTGGTGCATTCTGCCGTCCGACTTTACACCAGGTCAAAGCAGTGTGTTAATTTCCTGCTGCTAACGCGCCTTATTGCATGTTTTGTGTTCATATCGCAGATCTGGCTGGTCGTTTTGAATGTTGAGGTGCTTTTTTTTCCTGGCTTTTTGCACGGGAACGCCTACTCTGCATCTCATTAGCGATAGTTGCGGAGGTCCTCTGTGGCGATGTATTTTGTGGCTGCTATCGTGTGTTAACTGGTGCTGTTAACACCCGCTTGTGAATGGGGAAGTAAATTGATCACGACTTTTGCTGCAATAAAGTGCAGTTAATTCAGTGATAGCTCCTTGTGAATATGCCCCTATGTTGGGGACGCAGAGTGAGGAGAGTCGTGAGTCACAGGACGGAGGAAGGCGCAGAAGAGAAATTCAAAGATGCTGTAAGAAGAGGAATCCTTGTTGAAGCGAAGACAAGTGAAACCTCAGACGAACACAGAATAACGCTGTGAGGCCACCGTTAAGACAAGATTCCTGCCATGCTCCTGGAGGAGCGTGGCTAGCCCGTGTATGTGGGAATGTTGATGAAGTGTGAGGGTGCAAGGGCGGACCACAGGATCAGACTGGACCAGAACAACTTTGTTCTCCAACAGTCAGTAAAAATAATGCAAGAAATTAACTTCTACAGTTTGAAAGTCGACCTATACATTATTTTGTTTTCACCTCTGTAGAAAGAGGTCATAACCCGTGTGAATGCCTAAGACTTCACTGCAGAGCCGTCGGGGAAATAATTAACGAGTTTTTTTTCTGCTTTTGGAGAAAAATATGTTTATTCGTATCTGAGAAGAAGTTTCCACTTTGTGACGGGATCGGAAACTAAAATTAAAACGGGTGTCTTTTCCCCTCACAAACCCTTTCCCCTAAATTTAATAATAGGAAAATACCGAACACTTACCTGTTGGAAACATTTATTTTCTTTGAGGGGCAAATATCCTTCTTTATGATCCCAGCCCTTCCTTACATGGAAGAAGAAAAGAAGATAATTCTGTAACGCAATATGATATTTATTTTTTTGACTAGAAAAAGGTAAATAAAGACAACATTCTAAAGATTAATAAATGTGTCAATTGTTATCAATCCCGCTATTTTAACACTGACAGAAGTAGGTTTTCTATGGAGGGATGCATAGATATTGCTCTTCCCTGATTTAATAAGAGAGGCTCTGTTTGGTTGCTAAAAGTATTGAGACGTCTCTCGGTGTGAAGGCTTTATTCTCTTTCCCTGTTACACTCAAATAGGGGGCAGCCTGGATCGTTCTGTCTGGTCTGACAAGCCTGACTACCTGAGTAGTGTTTTAACTGCCTGCTTGTGCTGACATTGTCTCTGATATTGTGGGACTGGCTGACTTGGTGGATAGCGCCTTATGATGATGCAGGGTAGCCAGCTTCCTTGGGTGCTTTGTTCATAGTGGTACTATCTCGTTAGGTCAAGGTGAACCAGACAGAACAGCTATCTAGATGCAAAGCCAATCTGGGGACATGCTAAAAGTTTATCTAGGAATGCATTCCAACTATTGCTTACCAATTGGCTTTGTAACTCACGTTTTGTTATGTTCTGTTTGCTGTCTTTATTCGTTTTAGGCCACCCAGCATGTAATAGTTCCTCCCATGGAGAATAGCCTCTTTACACCACTCTGACTGATTTGTTCCAAAGGCCCTCACTTTTTGGAAACTCTTTCTTTTTCTTTTTCAAGTGGTACTCCTTGAGAGTGCTTGTGTTTTCAACTGTCTGCTTTGTATGCTAGCTCACCTAGTGTATGTCTTTGAAAATGTTTCCTATGCAATACTGATTCGAATTATAAGTGGCTCTACGAGCTCATCAGCCACACAACCATTTGTCGATGCTGGAGATCAGAAGTGAATGAGCAATAAAGAGCCCTTTAAAATATGTTTTTATCTTGGCATATTTGTTGTGCTTCAAAGATAGAGGTCAAACGTCAGGCTATGTCTGATGTCAAATTGTTGTTAATTCTTTTTTTTCTTTTGCTACTGGATTTTCTTCCCGTTTTTTCTAGTTATTTAGTGCTTGCATTTGGGTGATCCAAGAGCAGCTTGTACTGTTTAGAACACATGTCGCTACTCTGCACTCACTACTCTGCACTCTGCCCTCACTACTCTGCACTCTGCCCTCACTACTCTGCCCTCACTACTCTGCCCTCACTACTCTGCCCTCTGCCCTCACTACTCTGCCCTCACTACTCTGCCCTCACTACTGTGCCCTCACTACTCTGCACTCACTACTCTGCCCTCACTACTCTGCACTCTGCCCTCACTACTCTGCCCTCACTACTCACTACTCTACCCTCACTACTCTGCCCTCACTACTCTGCACTCTGCCCTCACTACTATGCCCTCACTACTCTGCCCTCACTACTCTGCCCTCACTACTCACTACTCTGCACTCACTACTCACTACTCTGCACTCACTACTCTGCACTTTGCCCTCACTACTCTGCCCTCACTACTCTGCCCTCACTACTCTGCCCTCACTACTCACTACTCTGCACTCACTACTCACTACTCTGCCCTCACTACTCACTACTCTGCCCTCACTACTCTGCCCTCACTACTCTGCCCTCACTACTCTGCCCTCACTACTCTGCACTCACTACTCTGCACTCACTACTCTGCACTCACTACTCTGCACTCACTGCTCTGCACTCACTACTCTGCACTCACTACTCTGCACTCACTGCTCTGCACTCACTACTCTGCACTCACTACTCTGCACTCACTACTCTGCACTCACTACTCTGCCCTCACTACTCTGCCCTCACTACTCTGCCCTCACTACTCTGCCCTCACTACTCTGCACTCTGCCCTCACTACTCTGCCCTCACTACTCTGCACTCACTACTCTGCACTCTGCCCTCACTACTCTGCCCTCACTACTCTGCCCTCACTACTCTGTCCTCACTACTCTGTCCTCACTACTCTGCCCTCACTACTCTGCCCTCACTACTCTGCCCTCACTACTCTGCACTCTGCCCTCACAACTCTGCCCTCACTACTCTGCCCTCACTACTCTGCCCTCACTACTCTGCCCTCACTACTCTGCCCTCACTACTCTGCACTCACTACTCTGCCCTCACTACTCTGCCCTCACTACTCTGCACTCTGCCCTCGCTACTCTGCACTCTGCCCTCACTACTCACTACTCTGCCCTCACTACTCTGCCCTCACTACTCTGCCCTCACTACTCTGCCCTCACTACTCTGCACTCTGCCCTCACTACTCTGCCCTCACTACTCTGCCCTCACTACTCTGCACTCAGCCCTCACTACTCTGCCCTCACTACTCTGCCCTCACTACTGTGCCCTCACTACTGTGCCCTCACTACTGTGCCCTCACTACTCTGCACTCACTACTCTGCACTCACTACTCTGCACTCACTACTCTGCACTCTGCCCTCACTACTCTCCCTCACTACTCTGCCCTCACTACTCTGCCCTCACTACTCTGCCCTCAATACTCTGCCCTCACTACTCTGCCCTCACTACTCTGCACTCTGCCCTCACTACTCTGCCCTCACTACTCTGCACTCACTACTCTGCACTCAGTACTCTGCACTCAGTACTCTGCCCTCACTACTCTGCACTCACTACTCTGCACTCACCACTCTGCACTCACCACTCTGCACTCACCACTCTGCACTCACCACTCTGCACTCTTCACTCACTACTCTGCACTCTGCACTCACTACTCTGCACTCACCACTCTGCACTCACCACTCTGCACTCACCACTCTGCACTCTTCACTCACTACTCTGCACTCTGCACTCACTACTCTGCACTCACCACTCTGCACTCACCACTCTGCACTCTGCACTCTGCACTCACTACTCTGCACTCTGCACTCACTACACACACGATAAAGGCAAGTTACCCGGGCTGTGCCCAGAGGCATTAAAGTCTTTGACAGGTGCTGGGCACACTCACTTGCCTGAGCTCGTGGTTACCTTCCACTGCAGGCTGCACACTGCACCACTGTGCCAAGAATGCCCACTGCTACCTTTTACCAGCACCCGCTGCTTATTGGGGGCATTACACTGGCCCTGTACTTATAACTAGTTCGGGGCTAGTAGGCAAAACGCACTTTTCCAAAGCTGCTTCATGTTCATAGTCAAAGGCGACCAAAGCGCTGCGAGGGACAGTGGACTACCCTTACAAACTAATACATTTTAAGAATGTAAAGCTCTTGCACCAAAAGGCGTATGCCTACCAGGTGGCATTCACTACATAAACACTCATAAATTCACTACAAAATAAATAAAAAAGTATTTAGGTGGACTGTTTAATCCCCTCTGGACAATCTAGTGCCTTGACATGTTTGAATGGCTATACTTTCATGCAAAAACATTCTCAAGTAAATTGCTTCTACACGCTGAACTGAATGGTCTGATTTTGTTACATATAGCAATTAACAGTCTACCCAACTTTGTTTCTAAAAAACACCTCTTTATTGAAGCAGATCGTAATGCTCGGCCCTCACTACTCTGCCCTCACTACTCTGCCCTCACTACTCTGCACTCTGCCCTCACTACTGTGCACTCTGCCCACACTACTCTGAACTCTGCCCTCACTACTCTGCACTCTGCCCTCACTACTCTGCACTCTGCCCTCACTACTCTGCACTCTGCCCTCACTACTCTGCACTCTGCCCTCACTACTCTGCCCTCACTACTCTGCCCTCACTACTCTGCCCTCACTACTCTGCACTCTGCCCTCACTACTCTGCACTCTGCCCTCACTACTCTGCCCTCACTACTCTGCCCTCACTACTCTGCCCTCGCTACTCTGCACTCACTACTCTGCACTCTGCCCTCACTACTCTGCACTCTGCCCTCACTACTCTGCCCTCACTACTCTGCCCTCACTACTCTGCCCTCTGCCCTCACTACTCTGCCCTCACTACTCTGCCCTCACTACTGTGCCCTCACTACTGTGCCCTCACTACTCTGCACTCACTACTCTGCCCTCACTACTCTGCACTCTGCCCTCACTACTCTGCCCTCACTACTCACTACTCTACCCTCACTACTCTGCCCTCACTACTCTGCACTCTGCCCTCACTACTATGCCCTCACTACTCTGCCCTCACTACTCTGCCCTCACTACTCACTACTCTGCACTCACTACTCACTACTCTGCACTCACTACTCTGCACTTTGCCCTCACTACTCTGCCCTCACTACTCACTACTCTGCCCTCACTACTCTGCCCTCACTACTCTGCCCTCACTACTCTGCACTCACTACTCTGCACTCACTACTCTGCACTCACTACTCTGCACTCACTGCTCTGCACTCACTACTCTGCACTCACTACTCTGTACTCTGCCCTCACTACTCTGCCCTCACTACTCACTACTCTGCCCTCACTACTCACTACTCTACCCTCACTACTCTGCCCTCACTACTCTGCCCTCACCACTCTGCCCTCACCACTCTGCCCTCACCACTGTGCCCTCACCACTCTGCACTCACCACTCTGCACTCACCACTCTGCACTCACCACTCTTCACTCACCACTCTGCACTCTTCACTCACTACTCTGCACTCTGCACTCACTACTCTGCACTCACCACTCTGCACTCACCACTCTGCACTCTTCACTCACTACTCTGCACTCTGCACTCTGCACTCACCACTCTGCCCTCACCACTGTGCCCTCACCACTCTGCACTCACCACTCTGCACTCACCACTCTGCACTCACCACTCTTCACTCACCACTCTGCACTCTTCACTCACTACTCTGCACTCTGCACTCACTACTCTGCACTAACCACTCTGTACTCACCACTCTGCACTCTGCACTCACTACTCTGCACTCTGCACTCACTACACACACGATAAAGGCAAGTTACCCGGGCTGTGCCCAGAGGCATTAAAGTCTTTGACAGGTGCTGGGCACACTCACTTGCCTGAGCTCGTGGTTACCTTCCACTGCAGGCTGCACACTGCACCACTGTGCCAAGAATGCCCACTGCTACCTTTTACCAGCACCCGCTGCTTATTGGGGGCATTACACTTATAACTAGTTTGGGGCTAGTAGGCAAAACGCACTTTTCCAAAGCTGCTTCATGTTCATAGTCAAAGGCGACCAAAGCGCTGCGAGGCACAGTGGACTACCCTTACAAACTAATACATTTTAAGAATGTAAAGCTCTTGCACCAAAAGGCGTATGCCTACCAGGTGGCATTCACTACATAAACGCTCATAAATTCACTACAAAATAAATAAAAAAGTATTTAGGTGGACTGTTTAATCCCCTCTGGACAATCTAGTGCCTTGACATGTTTGAATGGCTATACTTTCATGCAAAAACATTCTCAAGTAAATTGCTTCTACACGCTGAACTGAATGGTCTGATTTTGTTACATATAGCAATTAACAGTCTACCCAACTTTGTTTCTAAAAAACACCTCTTTATTGAAGCGGATCGTAATGCTCGGCACATGAAAGCAATTTGCCCAAGAACGCACTTTCAAATGCATTTTGTTTGAATGAATGCAGTTGTGAAATAAGTAGACTGTTATAATCTATGTCGTGATGCTCAAGCAGTACTTTATTTTTGATTCTGGCTGCTTCCGAGTTGTCAGTGTAGGCAGTGGCCATAACAATGGTACAATTGGGTTGCGTAGTAATTTAACCAGGTGAATAACTGTGAAAAGTTGCGGGCGCCGCATAAGAAAGATTTTGAGCACCGGGACTTATTTTTCTACAAATTAAGCACTGCTTACACTGTGGCATGGAGTCATCCTGCTCAGCTCTCGGCCTCGCGCGCGCGCCACTCCAGGCATATGTTTTCAATTATCTCCGCCGTGATGGCGAGATAATTCAAGATATATGGCCTTCTGCTCTTAAGACAATGCCTTTCACGTCTGCCCTACACGGAAAGAAAACACAAGAAAAGCACGAACGCGCGCCATTCACTGCAGACTGGTGAACGCGCCCACAACATCTGCATTACATTATCGCGGCACCCTGACAGCTCCTAATTGAAATTAATGCACTGCTGTGCGCGTAACCACACAGAAAATGCCAACATGGCGACCGACAAATTACATTAAGCCTATCGGGTCAAGGATAATAAAAACACAGCACAGCGAAGACGAATCACTATGCAGATGCCAAAAAAAACGCGTGCGCACTAAGGAATGTGGCAGCCCGGACCCCTAAAGAAACTTTTTTTTTTTTTTATAACATAAGAGCTCGGAGCTCCGCCTCCCCTGCTGACGCAGGGTTGACGTAGGCCGAGCCCTAAAAACGCTGCAAAGCCTTTGAAAGACAATGGAAAAAACCCTATTTACCTAATGCTAAGTCGGAGCATTTGGGAGCATTAAAGAAATATCATGCGCTTTGCTGATCAGCTCGCGCAGCCTTCTTTATTGAGAACATTTCTAGCTCCCAAAATTGTCATAAAACCTTGTTTAAAGTTGTGACTAAACTCTAAGCAGCTAGTACTTTCTTGTCCCCTCCCTTGCTTTCCCAAATTCAATGTGAGGAACTAGCGCTGTTTTTTATAATAAAGTTACGTCCATCCATGGCCTACTTGCTGTGGATGCCTCCCAACAAGGGAAGCTAATGTTTCCTGTAAACTCATTGGTGGGCCTCCCTGAATTTTCCCCCCTGGTGTTTGAGTCTGGGGAATCCACACAGATTAGTTCATGGCTCACTTTGGTATGCCTTCCCTGCAGCTGTTTTTGAGATCTATTAAGTCTGGTTTACCTCTTGATCCCCTCCCTCCCTCTAAAAACAGTCTCTTGGACGATGCTGCTCTCACAGTGATCCTTAATTTTCTCAATACTTCTTTAAGTACAGGTTTGGTATCACAGAGTTGGAAACATGCACTTGTCCTTCATCTATTAAAAAAGGGAGGTCTAGATCTGCTCTGATGGTCAAACTTTTGCCCTATATCTCTTTTACCTGTGTTCTCTAAAATTTTGGAAAAGTCCCTCTTCTATCACAACTCGTAATTTGCTGCACCCTTCACAGACTGGTTTTAGACCTGGCCATAGTACCGATTCTGCTCTTCTCAGGGTCACTGAGCATCTCAGGCAACAACGTGACTCCGGTGGTACTGAGACCCTTATTCTGCCTGATCTAAGTGCGGCTTTTGACACAGTGTCGCATTCCATTCTGACGGACCGTCTGGAAGCCTCCGCCATTGAGGGTCTGGCTCTGAGGTGGTTGATCATCTTTTTAAAAGACCATACCTTCCAGGTCTTTTCAAATGAATTTAGATCTAATACCCTATCTTTAACCTCTGGAGTGCCTCAGGCTTCAATTCTGAGCCCTTTGCTTTTTAACATGTATGTTTGCCCTGTGACTGACGTTGCAGAGAAGTCCTGATTGACTATATTTTCTTATGTAGATGATACTCAGGTTATCTTTTTCTCTTTCCACTGCCCAGCATCAAGAGTCCTCCCTGCTTCAGCTGGGCTCGAGTAATATCTTCTTGTGGATGACCAGTAATGTCCTGAAGCTAAATGGTAATAAAACTGAGGTGCTCGTTCTGGGCAATAACCCTGAACTTTGGGGAATTAAACATTGGCCTGGCACTCTGGGCCCTTTGCCTGCCCCTGTCTCCAAAGTCAAAAACCTGGGTTTCATTATTGATAAAAAATCTTTCCCTCAAACCTCAGGTGTCCAGGGTCACAGCATCCTGCTTTACTGTTCTTAAATGGATAAAATAAATCCTCTGACTAATTCCACCGGCAGCTCAGAGAACGGTTTTCAGGCTCCGGTGATATCCAGGCTGGACTATGGCAATGTGCTGTACTTGGGTGCAGATAAAGCCTCTGTCCACCGGTTGCAGGTTATTCAGAATGCCTAGATGTGCCTCTGCGTCTCCCCTGCTGCACCAACTTCATTGGCTTAAAGTCAATAAGCGCATTGAGTTTAAGGTCCTATGTTACATGTTTCAGGTCAGATGTGGGCTTGCTCCCTCCTATGTTCAAAGATTGGTAACACCTATGTGCCGCTCGACAGTCTCTCACTGTTTTCAGTTCCCAGGTATTGTCTGGTTCGTATGAGGGGCCCCTCCTTGTCTTACCTGGGCCCCAAGCTCTGGAATCCTCTCCCTACTGATCTCAGGAATTGTCACTCTTTGTTAGCTTTCCGTAAGCACTTAATGACTGCTTTTTAGTGACCTGGCCTGACTCTCACACCGGCCTATTACCTAGCACCTGCATGGCCTGGCCTCTACTTGTCTAGTGCTGGGAAACCCTGTTGGGTAGCTGCACGCTTTATAAATCTATAAATATAAATACATAAATAAATTGGCTAATCATTCTGAGAAACAGACAAAGTGTAACTCTGTGCATATGCACCAGCAGACGGACCCTCACCTGCATCAGAAGTATTTACAGTAGCTCTGTTTCCTGACCAGCAGCCATCACAGCTTTGGTAATACAGGCACTGGAGATCCCGATGTACTGTGCACAGCACTCAAGGGAAGGGATAACCAGAGAGGGCATGCGTTCCATGCTAACATATGCCTGGGCCTGTGCACCTCCAGGGCTAGGAGCACACCACAGTGTGATCTACCTGCATCAGCAGTACTTACAGCGGCCCTGGTTCCTATTTGCTGCCAACTTGCAAAGTTACCAGCTGATGCAGCCACACCACAGTGTGAGTCAGATACTGAGAGCTGATACCTATAGTACCAATCCTCCTCTGCTGAGGGCTCATACTTATCTTTACTAATGAAGTTCCTACTACGGCCCTGTCACAACAAAGGGGCATATTTACAAGGAGCATGCACTGCTGCAGCGTAATTTATTTTTATGCAACAGCGGCGCAATCAGTGCTCCACACTGCTCCATATTTACAAACTGATGCATTGTGCCCAATGCGTCAGTTTGTAGAGGCATGTGTCATATTACACCTGCGCCAGGTATAAAGTATTCAGGGTTGGCGTTCCAATGTTAAACGCCACATAGAATTGAAGCAGTGAAATTTACAACTTTTTACTGCATCACTCTACGACTTGACTGCGTCAACATCCCTATGTCTTCTCATACCAGGCGTAAGGATTGATGCAGAGCTTTTAACATGGGGCTTGCCTTACTCCTCTGCGTTCTGACTCATTGCTGGAGTTGCTTCAGTCTTACGACCAACTCCAGCAATGCGTCACTTTAGCGCCAAAAGATGTGTTCGAATTTCTGACGCATCCATGAATCCTTGTGCCATGGAGCACTGTAATCTAAAGACATGTTAGGGCATTTGCGGCAGGCACAAAAAATCAGACGCATCAATGCAGATGTGTTAGTTCTTGTAAATATGCCCCCAAGTGTCATGGAATGACACTCCAAATGCTTAATTACTATCGGTGGAAAGCGCCAAATAATGGTACTAAAGCTTTGAGAAACCACTGTCACTCTTTTTAAACATGCAATCACAAAGCTAATTGTTCTAAATTTTTGTAAGGGAAGTGTTTGGTAATGGCTGAGTGAATTTGTGCATTGTTTCTGACTGCCTTAAAAACACATTTCTGTTGGGCTACAACAATAAAGTAGCTGTGAGTGGGGCCCCTTTGTCTAACAGGCTGCAAAATATGGGCCTAATTACAAGTTACGGCGGTGAGGAAGCGAGCAGTCCGTTACACTCACGCACCGCTGAGACTCACTGCCACCCGCCAGATTACGATTTGAAAGTGATCTGATGGGCATGCCACATAAGGGAATGCCACACAAGGTAATGCACGCCATGGAGTATAAAGTCCATGCTGTGCAGGAACTGGTGTGCATGCACACAGGGGAGCATATGTTATGCTCCCCTGTGTGCATCCCCACGGCATGAGGCAGTAGGGGCTTCTGTAGACCCACATTTATTTCCTCTATGCCACGGTTTTCATGGTGATGGAACCGCCATGAAAACCTTGGCGGAGAGAAATCTCGTAATATGCTTGGCAGGACAGCAGCAGTTAGGCCAAGCATATTGCGGCCTCAGGTCAACCACGCCACCGCCAAGGAACGGTCCCAGGGCAGTACAATCGGCCAACTCGTAATGGCGCAATCGGACAGCCGGTGCAGCGGTGGCTGGACCACCACTACTGCGCCACCACAGGTCTGGTGGTCCTTGGACTGCCAGACTCGTAATTAAACCCTAAGTGCACTCGGAACCTAGGACTTCATGATCAAATATTAGTGAACTGGAAAAGCACCACCAAGACTCTCCTTCCAATTGGCTAACAGACTGGGATCTCTCTTTAAACCAAGTTATGCTCTTCATTTCTTCAAGATTAGGGTGTATGACATGAAATTATAAGAATCAGCATAACAAGGCTGGCACAGCTCTTAAGAGGGAGCATCGGAGGCAATTATGCTGTATCCTAATGGCGAACCTACATCATGTATTTAAATCAAACAATTCAAAACACTTTTGGTCATTGATTGGCCATGAACTTGGGTCTTGTCGCACTGTAAGGGATAATTGTATCCCGTTTGACAAATCTAAGCTGTTTAGTAATGACATATATAATCCACATACAAGGAGGTACTATACTCAATGCCTGCATATTGCAAACTGGATTTCACACTCACAATCAAGGAAGTAACAGGGTTAATAAATAAGTCACGCTCATCTAAGGCTGCAGGGTCCAATGGAATTCCCAGTGATTAACTAAAGGCTGACCTGGATTTCTGGTCAGCAATTTGAAATAGACTGTTTTCGTTTGTTTTAGAGTCAGGCCAGATTCCTCATCCAATTTATAGAAAATGTCAGAAGAACCAGCTGAAGAACTATTGTCTAATTGCACTACTTAAAGCAGAAGGGAAGATTTTTGCAAATCTTTTATTAGCCTATCTGCGTGGCTGGGTATTCGAAAACAAGTTCATCCCTATTAATCAAATCAGTATTAATTACAATATCAAAGCTTTTAAATATCTAGTAAACAAGACACTGGAAAAATAATAGTCACTCTAAGTATATTTTATTGGCTACTCGCAGGCCTTCGACAAAGTTAATAGGGAAAAAATGTGGGGAAAATCAATTAATCAACTGTGGCAATGCTCATATCTTGTTACATTTTTTAATGGCAATGCATGATACCACCTGGATGCAAATAAAGCTTGCCGGGGGAGTTTTGTCACCTAGATTATGGACCGTAAATGGCCTTAAAAGGGGTGTGTTTTAGCACTGTTGCTATTCTCTCTATACATGGCGGACATATCCTTATTTTTGGATAACCCAAGCTGCCTTATCCCCAAATGAGGCAATAAGCCCATCAGTTACCTTACGTATGCAGAGGATACTGTTGTTTTTTTCATTAACCCCAAAAGCTCATCAACTCCAAATGACGTGCAGGCTGTGATAAAACTGAAATAATGTCCTTTGGATGCAAAATAATCTTTCCGGGTCTTACACGTGAAGGTAATTTCCTAGTAGAACTGGCACATTATAATTGTTTGTGCATAAACAACATAAAATAATTCTACGTTGGCATTATTCACGAACACAAGCTCACCTAATTACACATCTGCTGTAAAAATATTTTCAAACTTACATCGGTTAAGCAATTCTCCATCAGTTATAGGACTTAATAGTAAGCGTATTCCTCCTCCTTTGCATGCTCCTATCCTTTTCAATGATAAAATAATTGCTAAGCTGGATAGACTTTACATCAACAAAAATAAGCTATTACTTGGCCTTCGCACTTCAACCCCTCTCATATAAGTTTCAGTTGGAGTTTGCTTTAACCTCATAAGTTTTAAAACAGACAGGAACAGTTATAAATGATCTATGTAATTGTGTCAATGCCACGGAATATTCATTGAACCACCATCTATATAATGAGCTTCACTTATTTTGTGATTCTAGCTCAACTCTGACCATTGCAGATGTTAGTAAGGCTATGAGTCAATATAACTTACCACCCGCTCCCATCGGTCCTTTAAAGACTGCCAAGGTTGTCTCGGAAACGTCTCTTAAACCAAGCCAGGAAAGTCACCTCGTGACAGACAGATTTAGCTCCCTTACAGTTTTACAAGCATTCAGATCACAGTTATGATACCTGCCTGAATATACCTCAGGGATATCTTTCTTGTACTTAAAATCCAGCTTGAAAGCTTAAGTATTTGAGGTTCCGCTTTCTTTATATACCGATTGCCCAATTTGATGGATAATGCAACAAGAAGTGTCATCCACTCAGACTGTGTCGCCTCTGTGGCTATAACGACAAATCTATAGACCATATTGTGTGCTTATGGCCATTTTTACTACATGTGAGGAAAAAATACTTGAAGCTTGGTTTTATAAAAGCAAACTGTAGAACAAATCATGAAGCAATTAGATAATGACTCTCTACTAACGATATGCAATTTATTGGAAAGCTTGTAAAATATTAGATCTTGCGTATTGCTATCTTCGATAGATATGTTTTTAAATCCATGATTGCCGTTTCTTAGTTCAGTATTCATGCTGATTCTAATGTTCCATGATTGTATCATATAATATTATATCTATGCAATAAAGTTTTTACACAACAAGCTGCATTAGAATAATTAATATGTATTAAACAGCGATGGTACACTCGGTTTGGGGAAAACAAACAAGATATTTCAAAACAGCAGAGAATAGTTGAAGTAGTCAGACAAATGATCGCCAACTAGCTTTTTAACGGGTAACCCCACAAATCCATGGAAAATTACATAAAAATGAGACATAAACAACTGCATAAATTATTAATTATGATATATTACTAATACTCAGAAGGTAAAATTATTATATTGGCTCAATGCTTTTGTTGTAACGATGAAGTGAAAATTGTGATAAGGGAAGTACAAAGTAAAAATGTATGTAGAAAAAGGAGATGGAAACATTAGTATTAACAATAGGTTGCATTGATCATGTAGTAATCCATCTGTTCTTTCCATATGAACCATACAATGCTTATAATTTTACACAATGTTACAGTCCCTATTGCAAAGGGTCCCCAACGGTTTACTTAGATGGGGTCACCATCAGGATATTTGTCTAAACAACACTTAAGGTAAGTAACCTAAAAAGTAACAGAAATAAGCAGGCGCCGGTCACCCAACTGTGGAAGAAGGAAACCTATGTGGAAAATAGGATTCAGGGGACAAGGTAGTCCAAGGAGAAGGAAATAAGTCAGAAATGTAAAACAAAATACAATAAAATACCTGGCGGAGGTCAATTTAGAATATTATCCAGACCCAAACATGCCGAGCACGTGGACTACAGCCAGTCTGAATAAAGGATATAAAAGGTAATTGTGAGTAGTAAAAAGAAAAATACTTGGGCATAGTGGACCCAACTTATAAAACTGGTGAGGATGGAAACTGAAGATTGGACTGGGACTTGCCAACTTACCAAGGGTTTTGTCAAGGGCAATGTGAAGGAACGGAAAGCCAGGAGAAGTCATAATATCCGGCGCTTGCCACTCAGCAGGGAAAAAAACAGTGCAGCAACTTAGGGCAATAGAGCCTAAAGGCCTAACACAGGGTGCCCATTAGCTTATAAAGAAGCTGACAAATAATTAATGCTATCCAGTGTGGAGAGCTGAGCAATGAGGGAGGAGTGTAGTCAGCTTGTAACCTTGGACTTCAAAAGCACTCACTTGAAGTCGGGAACAGAACCCATAAAGGAGCGCCATTGCATAGTGCAGCTGGGTCGTCGTGCCAAAGACGTGACTGGAACAACACATGTGTGCAGGACGCAGCATGAGAGGAATGATGGGAATCGGAGTTCCCTAATCTTTAAAAGGGATAGATTCATTCAAAAATTGAGACCGTAAAGCCATCAGTGGCTTTATTATTTACGAAGTTGCAGAAAAGTAGTAGAAACATGATGCATTGACATTTAGACATATTGTAGAAACTTACATCTAAGCCGTGCATTTTATGAGAGTTATGGCAACAGCAAGTTATTGCATGCCTTCAAATGTTTTAACAGATAAAAAACCTTAAAGTATAATTTGACAGTGTCTGCATAGTTCTATCAAAGATGTTTAAACTGATATTTGTGTAATCAGACTCTCTATCCATCAGCATGTGAAAACAGTGCTTTCTACATCTATCACATGTGAATTGTATGTTACATGTTCAGTGACTTGTCACTTAATATCTAGATGCGTGTGTTTAGCTTCATGGAAATGATCAACCAAGGGAGCATTGATTGTGCCATATTATATTCTGCTCTTGTGTTGTAGAGTCAATGCGCCATAAAACAAGAGATGAGGGTGTCGTATTCTCTAAAATAATCTTCTTTCTTTGTAAAATTCCTACGTATGTGTACTACAAATTGTGCAAATGGCAGTTATTACGCAGAATATGGGGATGGAAGCTTGAATTTCTTAGAAGCTCTCTTGTACAAGAATCCATCAAGGCATTTGACCATAAGGGCCAGAAAACTAACTTGTCCAATGTTACAGGTCATTTAAATTGAATATAGGGAATTATTTTGTTTAGGCATTAATGAAACTGTAGTAGCTCAGAGTTAGCACCTGTCCATAGTTTTAAAAAAACTGTTGTCAATATAACGTTTTATTCTTATTATATGGATTTTCATCCTTAAGAAGACTTCTTTTTTCTAAATGATCCATGTAAAAAAATTCTAGATTTAGGGCAAATGCAACTTCCATGGTCTGCAAGTAGTACTCCCCAACGACTTTTAGGTTTAAAGTATTTTATTAAAGTACAAAAAACATGGGGAAGGGAATAGGAGGTCAAGCGAACATACAATATAAAACGCGAAACGTTGCAGTGATTCAGAGGGAAAGTAGGGAGGCAGGAAGCCCCGGAGGGCAACAAAGTATAAGTCATAAGGCAATAAGGCAGTGCAAATGACCCTCCAGTAGACCCCCATTCCCCGAGCAAGGCCGAGCTAGAGTAGCGTCCCGCAACACAGGAAAAAAACACACACCATCCCTCCAACCCCCCGTCCCCGGAAAAATAGAAGAAAGAAAAGCAAAGGAGAAAAGGAAAGAAAACAATACCCCAACATCCTCGTCCGAAAGTCAGCATTAGAAGCATGTAACCCCGCCTCCCACCCCCAGCCCCAAACCCCTGATCCCGCCACATTCACTCCGCTGGAGCCGCCGGCGGCGTCAGCCAAAGGAGTCGCAGGTACCGTGGACATGTGAGCTCGCGAAATTCCGTGGACAGCAGTGCTAAAAAGGGGTGCCAGAGCTCTTCAAATTGGTCCACATTCCCAGCCACTGTTAGCGACATCTTCTCCATACCCAGTACCTGCCAGAGCCTATGCAGCCAGCCAGTGATAGAGGGGGCAGTGGGGGTACGCCAGAGCACAAGGATGTTTTGAACCGCTGAGCCTAGCGCAATCGCAATCTGTCTACCCCTGCGGGACCTCAGCAGGTACATCAGGTCATTGGGGAGGCCTAGCAAGACATACGCAGGGAAGCGCGGGAGTTCTATCTCAAAATGCCTGTCGACCTCGTCCAAGACCTCCTTCCAATAGGCCGACAGCACCGGGCACTCCCAGAGAATGTGCGTGAGGGTACCTTCCTGTCCGCAGCCGCGCCAGCAACCTTTATCGCCGATTTTGTGCATCTCGTAGAGCCTCTCCGGGGTGTAGTACCAATAGGTGGATACCTTAGTAAAGGTCTCCGTCAGCCCAGTGTGGTACGCAGAGTGCCTCGCCCGATACGCAATCCTGTCCCACTCCTTGTGGCTCAAGGTCCTGCCCAATTCCCTGTGCCAGCGCTCTCTCCCCGGGTTATGGTAATGAAACGGCGGGGGTTGGAGAAACTTATACAAGTCGGTGATAAGCTTGGCATCCGAGGTCCGGGTTACCAGCCATCGCTCATAGGGCGTAATCGAACGGGCAGCGACGTCGCGTACTGGGGGTTGAAGAGCCCAGTGGCGAACTTGCATGTAACGCAGTCTGTCCCCCTCCGTCAGGCCAAACTCCTGTCGGAGCTGCTGGAAGGGGAGCACACCCTCCGGCCCGTAAATCTGGAAAAGTGCTCTACAACCCGCGCTCACCCAGTGGGAAAAGGCTCCCGGTTCCAGACCCGGAGTGAAGTCTGGATTGCCAGCAATGGGAGTGAACGGTGATGGAAAAGTGGTGAGCTCACGAAGCTCACACACCGCGTCCCACACTCGCAGCGGAACTCGGGTGATAAAGGAGGCGTAGAGATTAGGCGGGCGGTGAGTGCGCCGCAGGAACAGGACTTCCTGGAGGGTACGGCCCGCAACTGCCTGGTCCTGAAAGAGCCAGTGCTTGTCCGATTCCCACCGGCTCCACTCCACCAAATATCGGAGTTGCGCCGCCTGAAAGTACTTCCGGAGGTCCGGGACACCGAGACCCCCCGCCTCCGGGGCAAGCATGGAGAGGACCCGTTTCATTCGAGGCTTACGGCCCTGCCACACAAAGCGGGAGATGTCAGCCTGCGCCTGTCGTATCCAACCTACAGGGGGCTGGAGAGGTAGAGCGCGAAAAAGATACAGGATCTGAGGCAATATCGTCATCTTCACCGCTGCGATACGGCCCAGCCACGAGAGCAGGCCTTTGTTCTATCGGCCGAGTTCCTCCTTGATCTTTTTGCCCAGGGAGGAATAGTTGGCTGCGACCATTGCAGGCAGGGTGGGTGCAAGCAAAATCCCCAGGTAAGGCACCGTGGAGGAGGACCATTGCAGAGGAAAAAGACGCTGGAGGTCCCGCCTGGTGTCGACAGAAAGTGACACATCCAGGGCAGCCGATTTAGACATAATCATTTTGAAGCCCGCCACGCGGGCAAAGGAGTTCAGTTCCTGGACGCAGGCAGGGAGCGACCGCTTGGGGTCATCCAGGGTCAGCAAGACATCGTCCGCATATAAGCTGACAGTATGTGTGTATTGCCCCATCTTCACCCCAATAGCGTCCGGGTTATCGCGAATCCTCTGGGCAAACGGCTCCATATAGAGGGCAAACAGGAGCGGCGAAAGGGGGCAGCCCTGTCTCGTGCCTCGCTCAATGGCAAAGCTGCTGGAGCTGTGTCCATTGACACGCACCGATGCTGACGGCCTCCTATAACAGTTAAAAACCATAGTGCGGAACTTCTCGCCGATCCCCAGTTTCCCGAGAACCAGCTCGAGGTACAGCCAATGAACCCTATCAAAGGCCTTTTCCGCGTCGACCGACAGCAGCATCCGCTCCCCCGGGACGCGTGAGGCCTTTTCTAGCACGTGCGTCACCCTCTTAGTGTTGTCGACCGTCTGCCTACCGGGTACAAAACCAGCCTGGTCCGCCTCCACCAGACCTGGTAGGTGCAGACCCAGTCTGGCCGCCAAGATCCCTGTGTAAAGCTTGAGGTCCACATTCAGAAGCGAGATGGGCCGATACGAGCCGCACAGAGTCCGGTCCTTCCCCGGTTTCGGAATAACCGACACAGTCGCCGAGAGAAGGTCCGGCGGTATGGCTCCCGGTTCAGAAAAGGAATTGAACAAGCGAGCCAGGAGAGGCGCGACAGTGGGACAGAAGGTCTTGTAAAACAAGGCCGTATAGCCATCCGGGCCCGGGGCCTTGCCGTGCTTTAACCGTGCAATAGCGGAGATGACTTCCTCCACATGAATGTCCCTCTCTAGGTGGTCCGCCTGGGCGGGATCCAGGGCAGGGAGGGTTACTGATTCCAAATAGGCCTCAGCCTCTCCCGGTGGGGAGGGCTCTGCAGCGTACAGCGCCTCATAGAAGGCACGGAAGGAATCCGCCACCTCCGCATCACCGGAAACCGGGATCCCATCCGCTCCCATCAGCTCCTTTACTACGTTGCGTTGCTGCGCAGCCCTGAGCCGGTGGGCCAGGAGCTTACCGCATCTGTCTCCGCCGGTGTAAAAGGCATGCTTCAAGCGCAACGCCGCATACTCCGCCCGGTCCAGGTCCAACGCAGAGAGGAGTTTCCGCGCCGCCTTCAGCTGCCTCCAAACTCGGGGAGCCCCCGTCCTGCGGTGAACCTGTTTGAGTTCCCTGACCTGCGCCGTTAGTTCCTCCCTCTTACGTTGCCGCTCCTTGTTCTCCGCCGAGGAGATGGAGATAAACTCCCCTCTGACGACCGCTTTCAAAGCCGCCCACTGCGTTGCTAGGGACGTGTCGGAGTTGCCATTGTGGGTCAGGTACTCCTGAATGACCTCCTCCACTCGCTTCACCACCGATTTCTTATGGAGAAGCGTGTCCAGAAGCCGCCACATCCCTCTAGAGGGGGGGGCCGCCGGCCAAGCAAATACTCCGGAAACCGGCGCATGGTCGGACAGGGACAAGACCCCGATGTCTGCCGCCGTGGCGGCCGAGCGAAGCGGTCCGCTCACCAAGAGGTAGTCCAGCCGCGAGTAAGTGCGGTGTGCGTGGGAGAAATATGAGTAGTCCCTATCGGCGGGATGCATGGTGCGCCAGAGGTCATGCAGATCCATCTCTGCAATCTGATCCTGTACCGCTCTAGAAAGCTCCCCCGTCTGCGGAAAGCGCTGGGCAGACCTATCCAAGGTGGAGTCGAAGACCATGTTCAGGTCTCCCCCCAGAATGACATGGCGATCGGGCGAGGCAGTAACGTCTACCAACACAGATTCCAGGAAGCGATCCTGGTGGTCATTTGGGCTGTATACGGAGCCAACCGTGAAGGCAACACCCCACAGACGCATGCGATACACTAGAAGCCTCCCCTTCTGCTCGGCATGTTTATACAACACCTCACCCCTGAAGGAGCTGGCTAGAAGAATGGCTACCCCTGCAGTCTTAGTCGCAGCCGAGGAAAAGAGTTGCGTGGGGAACTTGGCAGAGCGCAACCTATGGCAATCTTTAGGGAGTAAATGGGTTTCCTGCAGAAGGCAGATATCCGCCTGCGACCCTTCCAGCAGGGAAAGGATCGCCCTACGCTTCACCGGATTATTCAGACCCTTAACGTTAAGGGTCACTACTTTCAGGGACGGCATCGCTCCCAGGGACGCAAAGCGCTATGCAGCAAGCGGGGGATCAGTGGGAGGGGCGCGCGGGGCAGGGGCGCAGGGAAGGCCAGAGTCGGCTTCGCATGTGTTCGGACAGTTTCGGACGGGACCCCCCCAACACCAAACCAGCTCTTGAACCCCCCCAGAACCAACCCATGGCAACCAGCCAAAACCAAAAACAAGAAAAAACACCCCATTGTCTCAGTCTAGCCCAAGTGGGTGAGTCTGTAGAAACCAGTCAGGTGGACGTCCAGCCACACACCTCCAACCTCTCCCCCCCAACCCCCAGCCCCAACCCAGCATCGCAGACGCTAAGAGCCTCTCCCCCCGGAGAAAAGTTAGGCCGTCTGGGCCACGCCATTAGATTCAGGCAAGTTCCTGGCCGCAGTCCTCAGGGCCTCCGCCATATCTGCTCTGATGGTAGGGGAGTCAGGGCGACTCGCCGTCGCTGACGATTGGCGCCTCCTCGATCTCCGTCGGCCCCGCCGCTCGGGGCACCTCCATGCGGGTGTCGCCCCTTCTTCCTCTGTAGCCGTGAGTCCCAGCACCCCACAGACATCTTGTAAGGAGCGCAGCTGATGTAGCACCCCATTCCATCGGAAAATAAGACGGAAGGGGTGACCCCAGGAGTAGGCCGTCTCATGCTCTCGCAGAAAGTCCGTAGCGATGCGGAAAGACCTGCGCTTCTGCAGTGTGATGGCGGACAGGTCTTGATAGAGCGCCACGGGTCGTTCTCGGAAGGACAGCGGCTGCTTCCTGCGGGCCTCTGTCATAATGCGCTCCTTTAGGGGGAAATCCGGCAGGAATGCCAGGATATCAGGTGGGGGTGCCGATGACTGGCGCTGGCGGCCCACCCTGTGTGCTCTGTCGATGCGGATCGGGAAGTCCGCTTCTTCTCCCAAGATGTCGCGGAACAGGTCCTGCAGATAGGCCACCAGGTCCGCACCCTCATCCGCAGACGGAACGCCTCGCACCCGGATGTTATTCCGCCTGGACCTGTTCTCGAGGTCCTCAGAGTGGGCCTGGAGCTCGACACATTGCTCCCGAAGGCGGAGAACGTCCTGTTGGAGATGAACTATCTCTTCATCACGACGCTGGGCCGCCGTTTCCACAGTGTCGACTCGCTCGCCCAGGCCTTCGATTTCTCTGCGCACTTCACGGACCTCTCCGGCCACCTCGGTCTTGAGAGTCTGGAATTCCTCCTTGAGAGAGCTGAATAAGTCCTCCATGAAGGACCTTGTGACTGGTGGTTCGCCTCCGGTGGCGTCCGTTGAGGCCCGGGAGGACCCCGGGGACGGCTGCGTCCTGTCTCGCAGTTGCTGGGCCCTGCCGAGCATGTCCGGCAGAGTGCGATCTCCCCGTGCCGCACCTCGTCTCCCAGCCATCTTGGCCTCCGCGGTGGGTGAAGCCTAGAGCTGGCCGCTGTAGATGCGCCCAGCCGCTCGTGGGCCCCAGATGTGAAGATCTCGCCGAGGACAAGGGTAGTGCGTCACAGGCGACAAAATGGCGGCACGGGCCAGGGCGAGACAACCATCGAGCCAGTCAGGGCGATAATCCAGGTTCAGGTCGGAGGCTTGCAGCCGCGTGCTTCCAGGGAGGACGGCAGATGCGTAGGCACCAGGATGAGCCGAGGCGCCCGTATGGCAAGGGCGCGGGCGAGGGTCACCAGTACCAGCTCCTCAACGACAAGATGGCGGGAGGGCGGAACCTAGGAGGGCAGCCCAGGCCAGCAAGTCTATGGGCGACCCTCAACAGCAATGGGCCGGGAAGGTGCGAAACCAGTGTCCCCCAGTCGCACCGGCTAGTATTCCCAGTTCGGTCACCGCTCAAACTCCACCGTCCCCCGCTTCCAGGCCCGGGGTCCGCAAGGCGTCACACACCGACACCCATGGCAGGGGGATAAATCGCCGACGCAGGCCTGGGGTCTGTCGTCCAGCGATGACTCTGGCCACATGGGCGACGGCCAGGAAGCCTCCGCACTCCTCGGAGTCCGTCGAGTCCGCTCCCTCGGGATCCGCAGCTTTCAGCACTCGGCCCAGCCGAGGCGCGCGGACAGCGCCGCAGTACGCTCCGCCTCCAGGCCCTTCTCCTCGGGGCGATCCAGGCTCCACTCCTCGTCTCAGTCTTTGAACAAACTTTTCGGGGACTTCCCCCGGGGCAACAGAAGTCAAAGTGGCATCAAAATGTGCCCCAAGAATTCCGGCACAGTTCCCACGCCCGCAGTGCAGCCGCGGGGGGAGAGAAGCGCAGAAATCGGGGCTCGAGCTGAGCTGGGCCGGAGGAGCTACGGGAGGAAGCGTCCGCTCACCCCGCCATCTTGGCCACGCCCCCCCCCAACGACTTTTAAAAGGTTTTCATGCATGGCAGTGCTTAGGAGGTAGGTGTTTAAGCTTATAGGTACCTTCATAGGAGTGAAGCGGGTGTCAAGAATCTCTTTTATAACATCAATCGCCTCCTGTCGAGCAATATTAGTGTATAATGACTGAATGACAAGAGTCACTAGAAGTTGCCCATCTTCATTAAATATCCAAATAATCACTTATGATATTCACAGGAAACATACTCAAATTGCTAAAACTAAAATAATAAAATGCCCAATTTTGTGTATTGACATTACGTAATATATGTTGTCAATAACAATCATAGTTAGAACAATTAGTGCTTAGTGCTTAGGTGTTCACACAGTAAATATAGAGAAAAGCTGTACTAGAAATGTGTAAAAAAGAAAAAGAACAATTCCAAGGGAACAGTACAATAGTTCTTATAATAGGTACAACTTCTAAATTCTCAATAAACTATCCATATGACATGTATTATTCTATTTCACTTGTCAGAAGCATCAGCCGCATTTTGATCCAGGTAATTAAGTGGGTCATCATCAGGACATAAGTTTACTTTGCACCTCACTTATCACAATTTGCACTGCACCTCACAACAAAAGCGCTGTGTTGTTATAATAATATTACCTATAATATTACCTTCTACGCTGTAATGATACATCATATTTGAGGAGCATTTAGGCAGTTGTTTTAGTCTTGATTGTCCTTGGATTTGTGGTCCTATTAGTTGCAAAGGCGTTGGTTATCGTTTGTCTGACTACTTCAACAATTCTTTGTTGTTTTGAAAGATCTTGTTTGTTTTCCCCACCCCGAGTGAAACGTTGGTTGAAATATTGTGATTTCCCTGGTTCTTAGGGTTATAGAGCCTGCCTCATTGATTGAATTTGCTACACATGCATTAGCAAAGTTAAGCTACCCTCTCCAAGAAGAGTGTAATTAAAAGTAGTCAAAAATGAAGTTTGTGCTGTGTGCAAAAGGCATAAACTGGAAACTATTGAATAATAAAAAAGGTTGAAAATGGGCTGGTATGTTCAGTGAAGATTATAAAAGTGCTCATATTTACATTGTGAAACAAAAAATAAAACAGGTTATCAAGACAGCAAATTAAAACAAATTAACTTGTAAGGATTATCAGTAAATTACTTTAGTTTGCTAGACAAATATGATTCGCTTCCTGCACAAAAGAGAACAAAACAAACAATTAAATGTCATTGTGTCATGAAATTAAATACATCAATGAAGAAGCACTGACAAGCACTGAATTACAAGATATATGTCAACTTGCTTCTGCAGTGTAAAAGTCTATCTTGATCACTATCTCAAATGCAGACACAAATTTAAGAATTTAACCATACTGAGAATACCATGCTGTAAAGTCAGGAGACTGGTAGTTTAAATAAAATAAGATTTATTGCAAGAACACAGGAGCAAGGTAGGGCACAGCCTACACAGGTCTTCTTCCACAGCAACTGTCCCCAAGCCACCAGCATAGAATGTTAAAGCATTAGCTGAGAGACAGAAGCTTGAAGGAAAACAATTCCAAAGAACAACAATACATATTATCAAAACACAACACATCTTCCTCCTTCAGAAAAATAAAGAAACACAACATAGCTGCAAAGAATATAAAAATAATAAATCAACAAACAAAATCAGCCAACCATTTAGGTTTGGATACAACACGTTTCTTGAATTCAGGTTGCAAGTCAGGAGCTGCAGAATCAACACCAGAATTACCTGTATTGTTAACAACCGCAGGTGAAATAGAATTTTCATTTCCAGTCACATTATCAGAAGAAACATTTTCTGACAAATTAAGAGAAACTTCAGAAGAAATCTCCGGAGAAATTTCAGAAGAAACTTCAGGGGTATTAACAGACATTTCAGAAAAATGAGAAGAAGAAATCACATCACCTTGTCCCTCCTCTAAAAAATCGTCCAAAGTGCCTAAATCCTTTCTCCCAGAAGAAACAGGAACATCTTTTTTACCCCTATAAATAGCAATTCTTCTAATGTTCCATACCTTCCCATCACTCAAAAGAACTTCATTGAGTAAAACCTTCTTGATCTTGAGTGGTTGAGAATATTGAGACTCTCCCTTACGAACCTTCCAAGGTTTTTTAACCTTAACCCACATTCCAGTTTTGACATCAGCCAAACCTCCTCCAAACTTGTTATCAAAAATGCGTTTATACTGTCAATGTTTCTCAAGAATACTATTTCTGACAGAATCCATACTAATATCATGACACGTATTTTTATGCAACCAATCAGGATTACACTTGGTTCTAGCTGTACGTCCTCTCATGATATCAAAAGGAGACATTTTCAAGGCTTCATGAACATTAGTCCTATAGGTCCAAACAGCTTTAAACACTTGAAGTTCCCAATTGCCTCCATTAACCCCAGAAATTTGAAAAGCACTCTTTAGAACCTTATTAAACCTCTCGCACATGCCATTACCACTAGGGTGGTCCTATGTTTAACACCAACTCTTTCAAAATAAGACTTAGTTAATTTGGAAACAAATTGTACACCATTATCACTGATAACTTGAACAGGAAGACCTTCCTCCATAAAAACACAATCCAAAAACTGTAAAACAGCAGCTGAATCAACCTTGTCAGGAACAATCGGTTCACACATATCAGGTCTTAACGTTATAAGAGCCTTGTCCGAGTTAGCACAAACAACACAGTCCCGAACAACCCTCTCAGCATTAACGTCCATACCAGGCCACCAATACCATTTCTTGACATTCTGTTTAGTTTTGACTATTCCACAATGATCCTCATGGCAAAATTCTAAAATGGAAGTTCTTAAGGATGAGGGAGGAATGGCCTTATCACCTCTGAAAACAGTGCCATCCACTACAGAAAGTTCATCTTTGACTTCCCAAAAGGCCTTGAGATCCTGAACTAGTTTAGACTTATCAGGCCAACCATCCTGAATAAAGGAAATAAGTAAAACCAAAACATTCTCCTTACGATATTCTTCACTCCATTTTCCTTTTTCAATACAAAACTGGATATCATCACGAATTAAAGCCACTTGAAAAGAATCCCACTCATTACTTTCACAATCCTGCAATTCAGATGGCATGCGAGATGAAAAATCTGCCAAAACATTGTTTTTACCTGGAACATATTCAATCTTGTAAATATATTCCTGTAACCTCATGGACATCCTTGCAATCCTAGCAGATGCCTTAAATAAACCTTCCGTAGTCAAAAGTGTAACTAAAGGACTTGACGGTACACTCCTTACCCCACACAAAACTTCTGAAATGTTCCAAAACCCAAATTACTGCCAAATTTTCTTTCTCTATGACCGAAAACTTACATTCTGAAGGGGTAAGGGCCCTAGAAGCATAGGCAATCACAAATTCTTTACCACACTCATCAATCTGAGACAGGACACCACCTAAACCTTTATTACTAGCGTCAACTGTAACAATAGATTTCCTATCCAAATCAAAAGGAGATAAAACAGGAGCATGGATAAAAGCTTCTTTATAGAGTTAAACTCATTTTCGCACTCCTCAGACCAAAAGAACCTAACATTAGAATTAAGAAGTTGTCTGATATTGAACACCTTACTCGAGAAGCCTTGGACAAATTTAGAATAAAATTCCACCATTCCTAGAAAAGATCTAATTTCATCTTTGTTAGATGGAGGAGGAGCATTCTTGATAGCCTGAACCAACTTAGGTTTTGTAGCAACACCACCAGCACACAAAACGTGTCCAAGGTAAGTACTTAACAGCAAACCTACACTTGGAATGTTCCACAGTCAAACCCTTCCCCTCCAAGGTCCTTAACACCTCATTTAAAACAGAATCATTTTCACCCTGATCTTTACCAAAAATGAGGATATCATCTTGGAAGAATCTAAATTTAGGATGCTTACCAAAAAGTTGATGCATGATTCGCTGAAAAATGGCGGCGGCAGATGCCAAACCAAAAGGCATTCTTTTAAACTGAAAACACCCCATAGGTGTAATAAAGGTAGTAAGATGTTTGCTCTCATCTTCCAAGGAGATCTGATGATAAACCGATGACAAATCAATTGTAGAAAAGCATTTGGCATCTTTAACTAAGGACAACATTTCAGTAATTTTAGGTAAAGGAAACTTATTGATAACAATATATTCATTTAGGTGACGAAGGTCTATGCATAAACGGATTTTACCATTAGCGCGTCTTGCCACAACTATTGTTGAAATCCACTCAGATGATTCAATGGGTTGAATTATATCTTGTTTAAAAAGTTTATCCAATTCATTTTCCACCTCCTTACGTAATATTATTGGACTATTTCTAACCCTATGAACCTTAGGATTCGCGTTTTCTTTCAACACAATGCAATGAGCAAAACCCATAAAATTACCAATTTGTCCACTAAACACTTTGCTAAATTTGGAAAGCATAGAGTCCCCAATACCACTACCATCTTCAATAACCATGACGGGGTCAGGGCTATTGGGATTCAAAATGATGTCAAGATTACCTTGGTCTTTCCATCCAAGGACAGAAGGTCCTTTTTTTGGCAACATACAATTTACCCTAACACTCTCTTCCTTTAAACCTAAAATTTAGGAGTCTAAAACCAATCAAATCAATGTTTCCCCCAAGGTAACTCACAGGAGAAATATCAGGGGCATAAAGAGTATTTCCCAAAAATTTTGAAAATCTAGATTTCCACACCTCTTTGCTGATAATGGTATATGGAGATCCGGAATCAGCATATATATCTATGGACACACCACCAAATGACATATTACAAATGGGTGTCTTAATTAAACATTTGCTAGTAGGGTCTCTAATATTGAATAAAAATTGTTTCTCCTTCTGCAAATTTTCCTCGTCTTCAATAGAACAATGTAAGATTTTCCTAACAATGAATTCATCCTCACTAGAGCTGGAATCGCAAACTATCTTAACCTTCTTGGTCTTTTTCCTAATGCAAGCTTTAGTGAAATGCCCTATAAGACCACAATTTAAACATTTTTCTTTAACTGCGGGACACAATTTGCTGTTAGCTAAATGAGATTCACTACCACATCTGAAACATTTTAAAACAGAATCTTTCTTAACAAAGCCAGACTTATTCTTAAACTGTGGTTTAAACTTTTGCTTGTGCTTCTCCTGGACCTTAGAGACAGCTTGTTCCAAAACTTCCTTACTCTCATTTTTAATGGCTTTAGCACTGCGACCTGAAAGCTCGGCTTTTCTAACAATGGAAAAAACATCCTTCAAATCAGCATCACCATTGATCCATAGTTTGTCTTGAATTGCTGGGTCACTGGCATGCATAACCACTTGGTCTCTAATAAATTGTTCTTGAAGATGGTCAAATTTGCAATCTTCTGCAATCTTTTTCAACTCAGCTCCGTACACATCAATAGTTTTACCAGATTGTTGTTTCCTATGGAAAAACTTATATCTTGTGATGCCAATGCAGACCTTAGGAGAAAAGTGGTTATCAAAATCTTTTAAAATATCAGCAGAAACATTAGAATCACTCCCACCAGCAGTTTTGACCATGTCATTATAGACTTTCAAACCACAAGCTCCAATAGAATGTAAAAATTAATTTCTTCTTCCTTTCTGGTTTCATCTTATTGTCTTCATCAATTGTTTCAATAAAATTTAAAAAATAGGCTTTCCACTGTAACCATTTCATACTAGGTTCCAAACCAGAAGGCCAAAATGCATCAGGAAACTGGATAGTAAAATTTTGCGTGGCCATAATGAGAAAAAGAATTGATAAGAAAAACAAAGTATAAATAATAATATAAATTCCTCAAAGAATAAATTCTTACACTTACTGTATATATTCCTGAAAATTAAAAGGATAACATCTCTAAATATAAGATAGAGAACACACAATATAAGAATTTGCTCCCAAAAGTATATCCAAAGTGTGCGTATCACTGTTAAAATGAAACGCAATAATCCTCGTAAACCTCCGATCAAGAAGTTGAAAGTGTGCGAATCACTGTTGAGAGAAACGTTGAAGTAGAAATAGTCAAAAGGCTAAAATGCAAAAGTGTGCGTATCACTGAAGTGACACGCAAAGTTATACCTCCTCAAAGATGGCCGCCACGTAATACGTGATGACGAGGTCCTGCAATGTATTCTGGGAAGAACGTCACGCATCAGAAGAACGTCGTAGTGGAACGAAGAATGGACTCCAATGCAGCTTGAATGACAAAGACTCGAGGCAAACTTTAAAAGATGCAGTGACGTGTGGATACACGAGCAGGCAAGAGAAACTTTGTTGAAGGCTTGAGAAGTCTTTTAGAAAATGCAGGAATAAATGCGATGCTTCTTTTGTAAACGAGATGTCAAAAGTCAAGAAAACAAAGTATTCACTGTTAAATATTGCCTGGGAAGTTATTTAAACACTCTTATAAACGAAGGCAAAAATCAGTGAATTTTGAATGACTTAAGATTGAAGACCGCTCCAAATTCAGCTGTTTTATCACAAAAAAAATGTAAGGTAAAGGTCTCTTTTTAAAATGTGTTTTTTTTAAATTATTCAAGCAAGAGAGTACTCATATGAAGAAGTATTCCATTTCAGTCCAAAAGTATCAGTTGAAAGTGGTCATCAGTATAATCCAAAGGTATCAGTTGAAAGTAGACATTCACAAGGTTAATCACAATAAAAAAAATTGTGAATAAAAATGGGTTCAGTGGTTTCCTAGTGTTCATAGCAGAGTCCCTCATCGCCAATTGTAAAGTCAGGAGACTGGTAGTTTAAATAAAATAAGATTTATTTCAAGAACACAGGAGCAAGGTAGGGCACAGCCTACCCAGGTCTTCTTCCACAGTAACTGTCCCCAAGCCACCAGCATAGAATGTTAAAGCAATAGCTGAGAGACAGAAGCTTGAAGGAAAACAATTTCAAAGAACAACAATACATATTATCAAAACAGAACACATGCCCTTGATGCACAGTACTCCCCAACAATGTCAAGCCATAAAAACCCTGTGAAAGTAATTGACAAAAGTGGACTGCCCCAAGACCTACTCACTCTGTATTGCTTCTACATGTAGATTTCTGGTCCTGCCCTTTTAGTAATCTGTTGTGGCAGGCTTTTTGTGGACAATGCCAATACTACAATGGGTTTTGGTCAACCAATTGCTTTCCAGTAGCTCGCTTTCTTGTTGGTCTCATTTACTTGCATCTTATTTAATAGTTTTCTTTTTTCTTCTTGTATTTATCCCTGTCCTGAAGCATAGATTATTTACCATCCTTTTGACTTGATGACTAGGTCCCACACCAGAAAATACTTTGTTGTTGTTTTCAGCACGTCATGGATATGCATGTGTTTTGTTGTTTTGTCTACTCCATGTGCAGTTTTCCCCTCACATTCTCAACTCCTATGTTCTCCATATTGCTCTCCCAAGCTGTATGTTTACTCCCCATCCTATTTGGATCTATTTTTTATTTTTATTTTAAGAACACCACCACATAGCTCCTCTGTTGCTCCTTCCCGCTGCTACCAACAGTCATCTGTGTTTATTTTCCTTTGACCACTCCTCTGTTGCCCAATGGTGTTCTTTTTGATTTTCCAGCCACTCTCCAGTGTTTACATGTAACCCTCATCCCCACATGCTTCATTGTTACTTCCAGGCAGTCACCTTCCTTTTATGTTTCTTTTGCTTTAAATGTTTTAAATGTATTCATTGTTTTAAGTTGGCCCGGCAGCTGCAGTTTTCGACTGGGCCACTCCTTTCTTTAGAAAACAAAAGCACCCCTTAGTTAACTTTTTTTTTTATGTATTGCTCCAAGATTGACAACCACCATCTTGGAATGGTAAATTTAAATGAATACAAAATGGGTTTTTCGTCATGATGCATGCATGCTCATATGTTATCACTGTTGCTGCTGTAGCATCATGACGCATACGTGCACATGCCTCATGATGCATACATGTATATACAACTTTGTGCTTTTCTTTTATCAAATGCTGTTTCACATCGACCAACAAGCTCTATTCGGTCTTGCATTAACCAGGTCCTTTTCATTTTACTAAAATTATATGTTTACTACCCTTACGGATAGGGACTTTCTTCCACCCACCTTCAGCCATTGGTCTTTGATATGTCATTCACATTTTTCTTCCACCCACTACAGGATACACGAGGCAGTGGGTCATCCCATTTCAGTCATTGGCTAGCTTCAGTGTGAGTGATGGCATTCTGCTCTTTATGTGGAGCAAAGTGTGCTTTTTCTGTTCAAAAAATACTTAGCCAGACCTACTGAATTTTCCAATGCTTGTTTTATTTTTCCCCGATGTGGGAAAGCATCAGCAGTAAGCACTAGCAAAGCCTGAATGTTAGTAAGCACCATTGTAAGTTGAAACCTATTGGCTTTGCCAATCCTTCATTAAAATATGAGTAACAAGAGGTCTCCCAGATAGCATAAGCTGCCTTGAGGGGCCCTAAAGATATTTCCTAGTAAAAAAAAGAAACATTGAATCAAAAAATAAAGTAGTATAAAAGAATTCTGGCTTGGATGTTTCACAATTAAACACTAGGAAAATTGGTGTACTGTGCAATGTAGTATAAAGACGACAAAAAAATGCATATCCGTTTGCAAGCAGACTTTGTTACAAAAACAAAGGCAACCCTGAACATTCAAAGTTTCCCAGTGTATCGTATTTCCCAGAAAGCGAAGAGCATTGAATCTGAGCCTTGAGGGTTTCTTTTTTGCAGGTTGTCAGCAATGGGTAGGCGAATCACCACAACAGTGGGGTTAAAAGAGTCATAAACTCTATTTTAGTTTATTGTATTCTCCTTTCACAATTCTGTGAGTGTCTTTAAATTCCATTTATAGCAGTCTTCATAGTGCTCAATTGATACAAAAGTAGACCAGTGGACATAAGGAGCCCAGAGTATATTTACTGCATGTTGTTGTTATTAGAACATCCTGTAATAGCTCTCTATACAGAAACCTTATAGAAATCTGAAGGAGCGAAGTATTTTATTTCATCTGAACAATTTATACTTTCTGCAGCACTCTTCGGCGTAGCTCCGCCGAGCAGTATCATAAGTAGGTGTAGAGAGCAATCTGCCTTGCAACTATTGCAGCTATCCCTTTGTCTGAAGGTGCAAAGGCGGATGTATGACGTTACAACGCATACTTTTACCACGCATACCATTACAACGCGGTATTTACAACGCATACAGTTAAAACGCATAGCGCTTAGAGGTGCTGGATAGTGGTAAGTGTAATTTTATATTCCAACTCCAGTCCCCGTGGACACTAGGGAAGGTGTTGGATATAAAATTATACTTATTCTCTATCCTAGAGCGCCCCCCAGCGCAATGCGTTGTAATGGTATGCGTGGTAATGCCTGCGTTGTAATGGTAATGCGTGGCAAAAACTTTGTTGTAACAGTTGTATACCGCAAAGGCGTGTTTGCCTTCCTCATGCAGGTACACTTGTTTGCAAGGTGTGCAAAATACTTAAAATAAGGAGCACATAACTAGAAAACCTAGTGAATAGTGGTGACCATTTGACATAGACTTAGGTGGTTATTTCTGTTTTTTGGCGGATGTTGGCCATCCACCAAAATGTGTTGGATGCTCCACCAACCTTATTTAGTTTGTAGCTAGCTATACACTATCATTAGGTCGAAGAGGACATATGCCACTTTTTGGCAGATCTCCTGCCCACACGTCCAATAACTGTAAATAACTGTTACATTTAACCACTGGCTCAATTAGCCTGATACAATGTTGACCACTGGCTTTAGACAGGGATGGTTTTGACAAAAGTACTCTATTCAATGCAGCAGGAGTCCTTTCGTCAAAACATAAATGCTGGCCAGCTGCCTTGTCTTGGCAGCCACGCGTAATTTATTTGTTTTGTTACAGAAACAAGTTCCATAAGCAGGTATTTATTTCTGCAACTTAAAAAAAAGCCCACACACAAACTCCGAGTGCTAGCTGTGCTTGGGGGCTATGATGCATTTTTCCTGGCCAAATTTGTCACGCCGCGCTTAGTTGGCTCAGGCAGGAAATATGTATATTGGAAAGGTTGCCCAGACTATCTAATATGCTGACTGACTGTTGTCCTTTGCCATATGGGCTACTTGGTCCTAGATAAGCAGTTCCTCCGCCTCTAAATGAAGGGGGCACCTGAAAGCTTAGGGCCTTATTCACAAAGGTAAATTTACACGTTTGATGTAAGGTGACAGTTTTTTTGCTACTCAGAAACTATGAGTGCAGTTTTGAATGTAGAACTCCGTACATAAAAAGATAGGACAGTCTCTGCACTCGTAAAGATACTACTTGTAAAACTGCGCTCGTAGTTTCTGAATAGAAAAGAATGTAACTTTGCACCGAACGTGTATGTTCACCTTGATGAATAAGACCCTTAGTGAGTAGGAGACCTGCCAATTTACAGTGGGGAGCCCGCTCTGTCAAACCTTAAATATCCTCTAAGAGAATTTCTGTTTTACTTGAATTTGTGCATGTATTTAGTGAGTTATTGGGTGTCTATTTATTTAATTTTTCTACGTATTTATAAAATTTGACACATTCTACTACTAAGATGT
Source organism: Lissotriton vulgaris (assembly GCF_964263255.1). NCBI lineage: Eukaryota > Metazoa > Chordata > Amphibia > Caudata > Salamandridae > Lissotriton > Lissotriton vulgaris. The sequence goes on along the minus strand of NC_141685.1, from coordinate 435,163,388 downwards.
CGTAGTGTGTAACACACTCATTGTCATTGGTCCAATACTGATCCCCAAGATCAAACCTAATGGAAAATGCCTCAAATCTCCAACTCGCAGTAGGTTCATGTGGCAAGAAGAAGCCCACAAGGAAGCGCTAGACTTCTGCAGGCCTTAATGTGGGATGTATGACGTTACAACGCATGCTTTTACAACGCATGCTTTTACAACGCGCTTTTTACAACGCATGCCTTTACAACACATAGTGCTTTGGGGCGCTGAATAGTGAATAGTTTAATTTACTATTCCAACTCCAGTCCCCGTGGATAGTAGGGAAGGTGTTGGATAGTACATTAAACCTATTCCCTATCCTAGACCGCCCCCCAGCGCAATGCGTTGTAGTGGTTTGCAATGTAAAAGTTGCGTCGTAATGGTAGTGCGTTGTAAAAGTTTCGTTGTAAAGGTTGTTTACCCTTAACGTGGAGCACATAATTGAGGCGTGTGCAAGGGTTCTGTATGTGAAAAGCTATTCCTCACAAAAAGCAAGTGGTCAGACACCATTTTCGAAACAATGTTTAAAGGATTGGCAAGTTAAGGTGCAAAACTTTTTGAAGCATGTCTCATGTGGAACAGGTGATTAACTTACAGATTTCTTTTGCGTGAGTGTGCTGTTCAATGTTGATAGTTAAATAGTTTTACCAAAGTTCATTGTCGTCAATAAACTGAACATCGGCCTGTTTTTATGTCAGCTGCTATTTTAAAGACAAACTGCTCTTGATATCCTCTGAATGAAGCTGATGCCAGGATGATTAGTGTGATGGACACAGTTTCTTCAAAGGAGACATACCCAGCTTTTCAGAAGAATACGTGTTATTTCTTTTGAGCTCAGACTTTCTTTTTATCACTGGCTGTATTCGCATTACCCGCTATACAGTAAATGTGTTTGTTCCCGAGTGGTGCCTGATATTGGTGCGGTGAAAGTAGTAAGAGAAATGCTAAGGATTAGGGTTTTTCTCCGGGCTCGTTCCTCTTTTTTAGCAAAAGAATGGTTATGGGATGCAAAGGTGACGTGCGAGTGCCAGAGTGGATGGAAAAAAATGCATGCCAACATTTGGAAATAGTGTAGTGTACCACCTGCAGTGTTTAATGGCTAGCAGAAGAAACTGAAGGCAAAACATATGGTGCCTTAGTTACAAAAGCTATGCTATTTTGTATTACCTATTGTAGCGCCACTGCTCCAAAATGCAATTCACAAACCTCCGGCTGGAGAGATCCAACTGAGCCTCTCCTGTCTTTTATTTTCAGGGATCTACGAGCTGGTGGCATAGATCTGAACAGATATAAGTACAGGATTTAGTGGAGCGTGTGGGAGCAACAAGCAAATGTGATTGGAAAGTGGGAATAACTATTTCAAAATGAGTGGGGAAAATTGATACAAAACATACATCACACATAAGAATGAGGCCATTGCAATTCCTAAAATATGCATTTAAATCTACTAGAGTAGTACATAACAGGCTCAGATATACTCCAGCCCAACCTTGAAATAAGTTAATCAGTTATAATTATAGAAAATAAAGACCCATCTTGGTTTCAGACTGCACCCCCACTCCTAAAGGCACCATGATTGTTCTACCCTCAGAGGGCAGTTTGGGGAGTTTAACCCCAATCTGCCCTGCCTGGGGAGGGAGGGCAAAAAGCTCACAAGGTAATGTGGAGGAGTGTGGCTCAATGGTTAGAGCGGCAGAACCTGATGCAGAGTTCTGGCCCGGGACCAGGGTTCGATTCCCGCCTCAATGGGTCTTGGGCTCAATTTCCTCGGACCTAACAATTCTCGCCCCATGCTGCAACTCTGGGCAATAGCTTGCTTAACCTCTACACCGGCCCCAACAACGCTAGGATGCCTGGCTTCACCCTGGGGGTGCCCAGGAGTGGACACTTCACAGGGAAAGCCAGGAAGGGTTCCACAGCGGTATGAGTACTAGCGCCAGGAAACCGCTTGGTGGCAGTGCGCTCTACAAATACCTTGACATTTACATTTACATTTACCAGGGATTTCTTAATTTATAAAACTAAAAGGGGGTTGTACCAATGCACCCTTACCCTTAATGGCATCTCTAGGATTTTAGTCACTGCTGCGGGCGGATAGGGAGTTCACACCCAGGTGGGCAGATAGGTAGTTCACACTCAATCTTCCTTCCCTTGGGGAAGGTAAGAAGGTAGTCAGAAGCTCATAAGGCTCCACAGAGTTTTAGACTTATAAGCGATTATTTTAGTTATAAAAAATATTATGGTGAGGACGGCCACCCTGGTATTGACCTGTACTACTACCCCATAAGGGATGAATAGCCTCTCTGCTCTCCTCCCAGGGCCAGATTGGAGGGCTTAATCCCCAACCTGCCCTCCCGTGGATTGGCTGAAAGCCCACTAGGCACCATGGAATTTTGCATTTGTAAAATAGAAATGACGTGGGGTCCAGCCCGCCAATGCATTGGACTAAAACTCCACCCCTAAAGAGTCTTTGTGCCCCCTGGGGCAGATAAGAGGTTACCAGCCTGCCTGTCTCATGCCTCCACTTCAAACTGGTATTAGACTGTACTCTGCCCCTAAAGAAGGTCAACAGTGTTTGTGCTTCTGCTGTTTGGTAGATTGTAGGGGTTATCCCCAATATGCCCTCTCCTTGTCTATAGGCACCAGGAAGTTTACATTTATAAAATAGAAATTGGGTGCTGGCTGGCCCAGCCATCTATCGGGCCATGCCCTCCACCCCTAAAGGCTCCAATAGCCTTTCTGTACATCCAGGGACAGACAACAGGGTTTGCCCCCAGCGCTACTCCCCACTAGCTGCCACGTATTTGTTTAATTCTGAAATATAATGGGGTGGGGATAGCCTCCACCCATAATTGACCAGTAATCTTCTTACTGGGCCTCATGGGGGACAGATTGGGGAGTTTGCCTCAGTTTACTTGGGGAAGCAGAAAGCCCAGAGAGTCGAAGGAGTTTTACAATTTAAAAAAAGGCAAATGTATTTGGGCCCAGCCTGACTAGGCATCAGGCACTACTTCCATCCCCAAAAACATTAATGGCTTTAAACTTCTGGGTGGGTAAATTGGGGAGTTTACCACCAAACTGACCTTCCCAGATGATTGAAAAGCCCACTAGGCCCCAGGTATATAGTAAATAAAATGAAGAGGTGACAGACTTGTTCTGGCAACGGGATATATCTCTCACCCCTTAAACCCCAAAAGTTCTCCCAATCCCCTGGTGCCTAGAGAAATCCAATTGAAAGGACGAGTGATAGGATATTTGGATTCTTCGACCAGCTGATAGATGATTAACTGCTTCCCACATTCTGCCTCCCTATGTGGCAGAACGATTATCTGATTCCAGGAGTTGGCTGGGGGGGGGGGGTGTTTTGCAGTGCCTAGATGGGCATACTCTGCACCCCACTCTGTTTCATTTTCTTTGATGGCCTGATGGGTATTTGGTTCCACCGGGGACAGGTAGATAGATGGTATACATCACAGTCTCCCCACCCACAGGGACTGAAATCCATCAGACTACGAGGGGAAAAAGTGAGTAAAGGAATGAGGAGTGGTACTGGATCATCTTAAAATTGCCCCCCCCCCCTCTAGCACCAGGCAATATGTCTGCCCCCAAGGGGAAGAAAATGGGGTATGCCCACTGACTGCCAGCCCATATATCAGAACAATGCAAAAAGAACTCCTAATTTTCTCTCGCTTGCCATCATGAATATCTGCACTATTCAGTCTCTAGGTCAGTCAGCAATAAGGGAACCCTACTAAAACATTCACATTTTTTAAACCTGTAGACCATGGGGAATCCTAGCTTCTGCTTCTTGTATGGGTCTCACATTAGGGCCCCATTAGGATGTCGGGCGGATTGCCCCCGCCGAGCCGGCGGTGGTCATTGCCGGCCCGGCTGGGGCAATCAGCTCGCCATCCCTGTAGAAAAGACCCCCCGTCATATTACTGGGGGGCCCGCGGCGGTTCAATATGGTGGCAGTGTCGGAAAGACACCACCAGCCATATTAAAATTTGCATTTTTCAATGCCTTTCTGTGGCGGCATTGCCGCCACAGAAAGGCATGCGGAGTCTGCTTGTGGTGCCCGTTGCGGGCCCCCATGGACTCCAGGGAGGTGGGGGATGCACATGGATACCTATGGTACCCCCTGCCTTTCAAAGAACAACAGGCAGGCACCACGCGGTGACTGTCACGTTGTGCTTTGAAAAGCACAACATTCATTTTAAGCATTGCGGCGGGCGGTGCTTTCAGCACCACCCGCCGCAATGTTAAAAATACGAGATGTGTGACTGGCGCATCATAATGGGGTGCGCGGGACCGCCGCTAGCATTGCGAGTGGTCCTATTCCCCACTGGTCCGCCCGCCATACTAGTCTTTATACCTAGAATACCCTGTAAATGTCAAAGTATGGGTCAACAAGGCTATTTTTCCATATTTATGTGCACAAAAGCTTGGGACTTCTGGACACAGGCCTAGTTCATACCACCCTGCGTTCCTGCACTTCTGATTGAATCACTGCCTCCCATGTGTGGGTGGACCTGATTCACGGCATTGGAATGGACCAAAGCTATAACCACGTGAAGACCATTAGATGGCTATCTAGACATCATTCTGACAGATGACATAATACAATGCGCTCTGGAAGTTTTCCATTCACCTTAATTTTAATTCCGAAAGTTCAACACATTATGTTTGTTTTCAATGCAATCTGTGTTGAGCTTTCTGTTATAATATTATTGGAACTTCAACCTTTCAAGAGTGCTAAATATGATATAATTTGTCTAAATCCCTTAAAATTAAATATATGTATGAGAATGAAAAAATGTATATTTGGCTTTGTATACAATACTCACTATTAATTAATGTATAGATTTAGTTAAGATTTGTATGTGTAAATTCACATTATTTTTACTAAATTCTTATCCATATTAAAACTTTTTTCATTATGTTCAAATTGAATGATATATTAAACTATTTAAAAATAAAATCAAAATATCTATCAAATACAAAAAGAAGAATTAAAATTTAGAATCTCAACACATTCTTCATTTATTTTCATTTGCAAGATGGGGTAGAAGGTCTCCCTCTTGTGGGACTACATCTTCCAATCTATGTTGGACTTGCTAGAGGAAGCAAAGGTTTCCTGTTACCCTTCTGCGTAGCTTCTAGGATAATGGGATTTTATTAAATATCTAATGAGAATCCACATAACCTCTAGAAATAAACCCAACAATTGTATTTCAAACTCACCTTATGCTTTGGGATTTACTTCATATGGTTCCAGAACAACGCTATGCCACAAATTAAGAAATGTTCGCTCTGTCATAATACTAATTGGTGATCCAGAATCTCGCATAACGAGACCTCAATCAAACCAATGCTCATTTCATAAAAAAATCTGTGACAAATTGGATTTTTGGTTTAGTGGGATGTTAACCCTCCTCAAGCATCAGCCACAATCCCTGTCGGGTTGAACCACAAAGGCTACTATATTATCCTGTGCTTAACCTTCTGGTAACTTGGCACAAAAGCAGTCAGACTTAACTTAGAATCAATGTGTATTTATGGAGCACACACACAATATTAATGGGAAAACAAAACGCAAGAAAAATGACAAAACCACTTTGGAAAAATAGAGTAAATAAATTATTTGACAGCATCAATTGAGCCAAAGTTATACACTTTTAAAGATACAGGTAATAACTGGCACCTAAATATCAATGTGCCAACCTTGGACATGTAGTCGCGCTAGATCCGGTAAAAGTAAAATAAATATATCCAGCAGTGATGGAGCGCGAGTTGGATACAAGAAGTGGATTGGGCCCTGGACGGCGCTTACCTTTGGAAATCGCAATAAAAAGTTTCTGAGAAGGTAGAAGTGTAGCAGTGCAATGCTTTAGGTGGAGTCGAAGAAGGAGGCATCGTCATCGCTGGGGAGCCACTGGACGAAGTTGAGGTGAAGAGTTCCATTTTTGCGCTTGGTGTCTTCTCTGGAAGTCAAAAAAGTTTCAGTGAGATGAGACTGGAAGCAGTAGTGGATGAGGGCTCCACAAGATGAAATACCCCTTCGGTGAAGGACAGCTGAAGAGAAATTGTTACCATGGAGAACAAGGCGGGATCTGCTACAAAGTCAGGCTGACGACGATGCACCTTGGCTGGATAAACAGGCAGGTTGGTTCCAGTCTCCTCTCGCTTCTTGTGGTAGTTTTCACTCACTTTAGTTCCAAGTTTAAAATGTTGGCTCTCTGCGCACCTGTGCGGCCACTGTCAAGGGTCCCGGACTGGAAGGCCACCCCTTGGAGTAGAAGGACTCACTCAGGCTGGGTCGAGGTGTGGGTTCAAGATAGTGGAAGCCTTTTCTGTCTCTCAGGCTTGGATCAGTAGGCCAGACAACTGGACCTTGAAGCCACTCTGGTAGTCCAGGTTTCAAGAGGTAGAACATGACTCAAGCAGCAGGGCCGGCTTGTGAATTTTTCCAGAATATCCTTGAACAGAACCAAGCCAAAGTAATCAACAGTACTTGTTTCTCTGGCTTGATGCAATAGAGTTGTTTTCTTCTCTAGCGGATGTTGGACCAACTCAGACAGATCTTCCTAAGAGATGACCAGGTTCGGGGTGTGTGTGGTTATGAGGGTGCAGATGCCCATCATCCAGGGACGAGATGGATGTCGGCAAATTCGCCACACTGCTAGTAGATTTCTTTGAACACGGAGGTGCCCATTGCAGATCCAGTGCATGCAGTATTGCTCCACAACTTTTATTGGTGACGAGTGGGATTGTCCCTTTGCCTCTGAAACACAAAGAATACAGTGTACGTTTCCATACAATTAGGAGTTGCCCCTTTACTTCTAGCTACATGTACCTATCTGTCTCCAGTGTCCCCGATTTCCTGACATGGGGTATCTATGCTGGCATTTAACCTTTCCCTTCTAGACTCATTTCCTTTTGCAATATCGATGTAAATGGCCCTGCACTGGAACTCCTTGCCTGGGGTCCACTTGGTAAATAATGAATACTGACCTAGATACGCTGAGGGCCATCCTGGGACCACAGGCGGAGTCGTGAGCGGACATCTTTGTGACTGGTGCAGTGGTCTTGCTACCTCCAAGAACCTATTCTCTGGAAAGTGTCCTGCCCTATGGTGCCCTGCCTGCGCATCCTGTCTAGCTCAGTTTGAATGTAGCTAGGATCAGTGAAAAGGTGCAATGCAGTGTGGTTCGTTTCATACGGGTGAGGTACACCACTACTCTATTGGCTTCAATTCTAATGGGTTGTATCTTGGCCCTAATCCTACATACGTACAGTTGGACGAGACATTTTGCTTTTTCGGGGGCAATTTCTTGTGATAAGTAGGGTCTGTCTGCTACCACAGAGTGGGGTATCAACGAGCAGACATAGCATGACCTAACCAATGTTTGGGTTTCCACAGCGGTTATGTGTTGGTACCATATGTTGTTCAAGAATGCGCTGTGTAGTGCGTGCGGAATACTAGCATTGTGGAAATGTCGAGATAGGCTCCATGTGACTAGGCAAGTTTCTCTCTGTGGATGGATGTGGACACACTCACGCTAAGCAAACGATATACAAAGGTGCAATACTAGGTAGCTTTTGAAACATTACAGGTCTTGAGATGGTGTCTGGAGGTTTTTTTAAATTTTTTTTATTTAATGCAATTTTATATAGGGCGAACTTTACCCGAAGGTGTCAGAGCGCTTTACATAAGAACCAGTTGCAAAACATAAGGACTAAGGATTACAAGTCACACAAAGAAGAGACTAGTGATTAGTTATCTCTATATACATAGGGAAGGGCTACAAATGGATATACTCTAAGAGTCACATAGGAATGGTAGAGAGTACAAAGGTCTACTGTATATAGTAGTGATTAGAGTTATCTCGATATACATAGGGAAGGGATACAAATGGATGTACTCTAAGAGTCACATAGGAATGGTAGAGAGTACAAAGGGCTACTGCATATACTAGTGATTGGTGTTATCTCTATATACATAGGGAAGGGATATGAATGGATATACTCTAAGAGTCACATAGGAGTGGTACAGAGTACAAAGGTCTACTGCATATACTAGTGATTAGAGTTATCTCTATATATACAGAAAAGCAGAGTTCCATTAAGTGGGGTCGGAGGGGGGATGCAGTCACAGCACCAAGGGAGGGTGGGAGGGATATACAGGTATGGGGAAAAGGCAAATCAGAAAAGGGACGAAACATTTGAGGATCGTCAAGGGGGAAACGAGGGAAGAGGGTTAAAGGACGAGGGAATGGGCAAGATGGCGGGTTAGGGTCCAGAAAAAAGCGGCCGAGAGCAGCAGCAAAATGGCGGCCAGGACAAAAGAAAAAGTAAAGAAGTCAGGAGAGTCCTTGGAGGGACAGGCCGCTCTTAGTTACTTGGCTACTTGGTGCCCTCTCCACCTGTAAGGACGCTGAGGGTGAAGTACCCGTGGGGGCTCAGCCTGTAGGTCTGCACGGAGTTGACCCCCACATCAGGGTCCTACGCGCTCTCGAGCGGGAAGCGCGCCCCAGGGGCCACTGACTCGCTGATGTCCAGCCGCATGTCCCCGGCCAGGATGGCAGGGCATTGTCGTTGATGTCCTCCACCTCCACCACGGCGCTGTACAGCTCCAGGGGGTTCTCGGCCACCACCTCCAGGTTGAGCAGGCAAGGCACGGCCGGGCCGCACAGCTGCTCCCGGTCCATCCTCTCCTTCACATACAGCGCCCCGCTCTCCATGTCCAACTCCAGGTAGCGCCGGCCCCCTCCGGCGGGCACCATCCGCAACCGGCGCTCTACCAGCTCCCGGAGCTCCAGGCCCAGGTCTGCCACCAGGTTCCCCACTCGGGAACCCCTCTGCGCCTCCTCGGGCACGGCATAGCGGATGAGCATGGAGCCCCCGCCAAGGAGCCCCAAGAGCAGCCGGAGGAAGAGCACAGGGTACCCATGTCAGCAGCTTTATGGTGTCCGGGGGTGTCTTTGCTTGGCACAGTGTAGAGAGTCTGTTTTCAAAGCATTGTCTGTAAAAATAAACTGTGGTCTTTTTGGTTTGAATTCTTGGGCCTCATTTGGACTTGGGAGGTTGTTACTGAAGAGGGATGGTGGGCGGCAGTAAAGATGGTGCATGTAAGGCTTGATTGCAGACCTGCTGGATAAGAACTGGGGGTTGTAGGCTAGCTTGTAGAACAACATGCATCATTATTCGGTCTTGGAAATTCCTGTGCTGGTCATTTTGGGGAACATTCGGTACGTTAATTTTGCATAACTTTCTAATGGAGTACAGAAAGGTGGCCCCAGTTGGGGAGTCATTTTTAGGAGACGGTGAACATTTAGTCATCGAGCACCTGGGTTTTGCCTTTTTCAGTCATTTTGGTGCTCCCCCTCTCCTAGACAGACTTGGGTGTTTTAGTGGGGGAATTTTTATGGGTACTTGTTTTACTCTTTTTGACTAACCAGCGTTTTATGGGTGTTGCCGGCCCTCTAATACCATACTTTTCCTAACTTGTGTGTGTGTCTGGTTTTACTGATGAGGATGGTACCCTTTGACCTACACATGTGCAAAGCACTATGAAGTGAAGGGGGTATGTCACGATTTGGGGCTTGTGGGAAATTGCCACGTGTCCTTAGGACACGTGTGTGCCCATCAAGTGCCTGCATGTGGCGTTCAATGAGGTTTTCGCTAGTGGAGTTGGGTGTTTTGGCTAAGCCCTATTTTTGGAAGCTTCATGTTTGGGCTTCCTGCAGGCAATTGGTCTTCTTCCTAAGATCTCATTTAGTGTTGGTTATAATGTGCAAACCTGTGGTTGTTCAGCAGCTGCTCAATTTGAATTTGGCAATCACAGGGATTGGGCCTATTGCTTCCTTGGACAATGTTCGTGAGGCCCTGCGCTATTTGAGTCGACAAGCTGGGTGCGGTGGTGAGCGTACCCATGCACCTTGTTTATGGGCTGCAATGGTCATCTATGGAACCCCTTTCCCTCCTGTCCCCTCCCTTTACCTTGGATCCTCTGGATGCTTTGGGCCGGTTGCCGTGGGCGTGAATCAGGGACATCCCACCCAGTAACACGCAACAGTGCCTCTCTTTTAGCTTTCTTGTGCCCTACATATTTGGTACGAATATTTGTCCTTGTGTGTTCTATTATATTGGTGTTGAAGATTCCCCCCTCTGGCCAGGGAATTGCATGGGTGTTAGTGTGTGCGTGCCATTCGCAACAAAACGCATCTAACTTTTTAGCCTGCGTGCGGTACCTAGTTTGCATATGGTCTAAAGGTGACTACATGATGGGTTGCTTTTAAAAGGTCTTTCTGGCTTATTGTATCTGCCGGAGACTTTCCTAATTATATTGTTGAGTTCTTTCAAGTTTCCATGGCTTGCTGCTTCCTGGGCTTCTGTGGCAAGACCATTGATGAATCTTCGCTTGTCTGCTCTTAAGCTTCTCTTTGCTTCCTTGATGGTTTTGTGCTATTCGCCTTGAGCTTTTGCTTTTTCTATTCTTGTACGGCTGGTGTTGACTGCAGCTTTCTTTTCCTTTCTCTCTTGGATTTTGTGGAGAGTCTCGATTGAGATACAATATTTATTCTGGTGTTTCTTGGCACCCAGTACCTTCCGGCAGGTTGATGTTACTGTTTCTCTGATCTTCTCTCACTGGTTTTCGGCTGGTCTCTGTTGTCCTCTAGTTCTTGCAGGACTTGAATCTTGTTATTGAGGGTGACTGAGTATTCACTCCGTTTCTGTGCATCTTTGAGGACGATGGTGTTATATCACTGGCGCTGGTTTGTCAGTTCCATCCATGCTTTCTTCAGTTTTAGCTTTTGTCTTCTGGCCACGACATGATGATGGTCCAACACCATATCTGCTTATCTCATCACTCTCACATCCTGCAGGGACCTCCGGATTGCAATGCAAACATGATCAATCTGATTCTCTGTTGAATGGTCTGGTGACACCCACATTGCCTTGTGTATTCTTTTGTGTGGGAATACTCTACCCCCTATCACAAGACTTTTCAGGCCACTGAGATCTGAAAGCCTCTCACCATTCTCGTTACAGTTGCTAAGGCCATGGTTGCCTATGACTTCTTTGTACCAAGTGCTGTCTCTTCCAATCTTGGCATTGAGGTCCCCCATCAGTATGGTGATGTGTCTCTCAAGGCATTTCTGTAGGATAGACTGGAATCGGCTAAGGAACAATTTAGGTAGCTCCTCTGAGCACTGGAGATTGAGCATGACACTTCAGATTCAATATCCCTGGCCACAAGAAGCAGGACGCTATACTAAACTAATTGCATTTAAGATGTTGCAAAAAAAAGGCTTCAGTATAAAGTGCCTAGGGCTACTTGCTTGTATTATCATGGTTGTTTTCGGAATTCTGAGAAATTGGGCCATATATTGGCACTGTAAGCTAAAGAACATGCTAGTAATCTTAAACTCTCATGGGTTTTATGTTGTAGGAAAAGATGCGTTTATCAATGTATTCCAGAATTTTTTTTAGGTTTACATAAAGATGACTATATATCCACGGAAGAAGAAATAAATGCCTACCTAGGCCCTATTAGCTAGACCGAAATTCCAGATACAGAGAGAATTTCTCCATAATCTCCTATTACTTGTTTTTTGGCTTTTAACTAATTCATTTGTGTTGTGCCTAATTATGCCTCCACCTTAGAGTGAGAGTGAGAGAGAAAGATGTTGTGACTTTTTGAATGGAAGATAAGGATCCTAGACTATCTGGCTCTTATTGAACAATTTATTTGATTAATTGTCACTCCAAAATATATTTTAAGATATTGTTGGTTGATTGGCCCCAGTGATAAGTGAACATATTATGGCCAATGCCGTAGGGAAAATTCTAGCCCAGCAACACCTGTCATTGTATACTGTAATGCAGCAGTCATATTTGAGGCTATAATTCAATTAATTTGTAAGTAAATCCTTTATGTGGAATTTTCGATACCCAGTAAGCTAATTACAATATTTTACATATATTTCAGTTGTCAGAAAAGTATGGTGAAATTATCGGCATGCATATTGGAAGTATGAAACTTGTAATAATAAATGGATTACAGATCGTGAAGGAAGCCTATGTTCACCAAGGTGACAGTTTTGCAGGCCGGCCGGCACCTCCTCTTATTAAGGACCTGTATAAAGAACATGGTGAGTTTAGCTTTTTCTTCCTCAGGACCATACCTATTTTATGTTATGATAGTTGCTTTTAGTATATACACTCTAAATGTAATTTAATCATTTTCTTGAATGAAAAGCACCAACTTGAAGAACTATCTCACTGTGTGATGAGGAGGCGGGGCCTTAAAGGGGATGAGGCCTCGTGTCAAGAAATACCTAAGAGGCACTTTTGAACCCCACCTGGCCCCCAAGCCCCGCCTCCATTAGCAAAAAAAGCTTGCTGAGGCTGGCGCCGATGTCCTTGGGTGTTTTCACACACCCTAATGGATGTCGGCAGTTCAAAGCCTCTGAAAATGAGCTAGAAAACCACTATTTACAGTGGTTCTGAGCTTGTTTTTCCTGCCACCATGTGATATTGGCTGCACACCAGGAGTCCTTGTGGTGGGAGCTGATATCCTGTGTCACACTGAGGCACCGTGTGAGTTGGCTTGTATGTCATTGCCATGAGCAAAGTACAAAACCATGTTGAAAACAATCACAAAAATCCAGTGCACTAGAGCCAAGCATTTACATTACATGTTTCTGTGCAGTTGTCGTCCTATCTCAAGATGTTTTTCTTCATAAATAGTATCTATGCATTCAATATGGTATCATTCTTGATTGTTAGCTCCATCAATTAAACAAAAGATGTTGAGATGGTGGCCATTCACAACTTCCACTCACCGTCCATAGCATAATACTAACAATTTTGAAGAATTTGCAGCACTGTTTAATTTAGAAAACTCACAAGTGCAGTGCTTGTCAAGCTGGGGTAGTCTCCCAGCTACCCCAATACCCAGGACTGTAGCATGACCAAGCAAAGTATGATGAATGCACATTCAGCTTTTTAATGTGGTGTGGTGTAGTGTGGTGTGGCGTGGAGTGGAGTGGAGTGGAGTGGCATGGACTGGCATGGCGGGCGCGGTACTACACTAAATGTCTTATAAGCCCAGCTTCATCATTATACTTTAAATAGCAATGTATAAATCCTAAAACTTTCAATAAATAATTTGTCCCATGCCTACGTTGTTTTCCCAAATTATATACTGATTTCAACATATCACCTTCTAGCACTTGACAATAAAGATGTTTTATGTTCAGATTATATATATCCCTAGTGCTAGTCACCTGAATCTGTATTTCAGTTTATTGAGAGACTTTCTTTATGTTCCTACAAGTGCTATGTAAAGGATGCATTATCTATTTCAGATTGTACGCGTCTTCTAACTGAATAATGGGGTTGCCCTAATATTTTCTATTTGATCTATTTAATGTTTTAAGTCCGCAAACTGCCTTCGTGTAATGTTCACTAATATAGGGTAACCAGGAACAAATAATTTCCACACAAATTAAAATTGTGTGCCTAAAGTTTCTGTACATTCCAAAGCCACCAATATTCAAATCCACATACTATAAGACTCATGAACTTTCATTTGACCATGTTAACTAAAAGGTTATTTACTATTAAGTAAGGTTCCCGTTTGGCTTGGAAGACAAATTTACCCCTAGTTGTCTGAGGGAGGAGCAAATCATACTTCACATAAACAGTTGGCAAGAAAAACCCGCAATTCCCTGTGGTAAGGAATCTCCATTTTGATCATTCAAGCAGTACATTTTAAATGTATTCCCTTTGTTGATTGTACGGAATAGCGATGACTCAGGACACGTGTAACATCAAGTGGGCCATGATGCCCCTCTCCTCCCCTTCCAAGCAATAGTAGTAAATTGCACATTGTACTCTGTGTATCTGCAGATATGGGTTGCATCATGACATTGTTTCATGCGTATTTGTTAAAAAAAAGTATTTAACAAAAACCAGGATGCCAAAAGTTACATTTATACAGTGAGGTAAAATTAAAGTTGAGAGGGCTCAGGACCAGAATACTAGAATAGGAGACATTAGGTGACAGACTTCAAGGTAGCGGAGATGGCAGGATATGGGGCTTATGTAGACTTGGGAGGCACAAAGAGACCTATTTCAAAGACTCAGTAGCGTACATTGGTTTCTACTCAGTGACCACAGACCCTAATGCTCTGTGGGAATAAAGAAGCTGGCTCAGACACCCAATAGAAACTAGGTTACATGCTCACAAACTGAAGAATTGCTAAGGTCTAGACAGAAGGAGGATCAGAGCGCATGAGGAGACAGAGTAAACTGCAAGGGATAGACTAAGTAAATAGGTAGTAGACACCACTTGACAGGCTGTGATCTGCACATCTAATATCAGAGCTATTATGCTATTTGCTGTCAATGAAATCATACCTCTGGAGCTGTTACCTAACTGGGAGGTGGAAAAAACAGGGCACTGTCTCCAAGATCTTGCTTGCTGTAGGAGTACAAAGGAGGACCTCACCAACGAGGCAGCCATTGTCAGCAATCTTGGAATCTGAATACTCTATAGTTAACTAATAGGAGGGCCACCGGGAACACAGGAAATCCTGTGGAAGTGCAATTGCTATGACATCATGGCACAGGCTTGTAAATGAGCTGATTTACATTTAAGTACTGGGTAAAAAGAAAACAGCATGGTCAGAGAGTAATGTACATAATAATAAGTACAATGATAGCAACACAGAAAGGGAGATCTTCAGACAGAGAAATGAAGGAAGGGAAATTCTAAGTGGAAGGTAATGCAGTTAAATAAAGATGAGGGGTGAGAATAAAAAGGGGTGGCAACTGACAGACAAAGGAAAGAAAAAATGAGGAAAATACAAAGCTGTCAGGTGGCACATTGAAAAGGTGCTGCCAGGTGTCCTGAAAGGTTGATGGATTCAGAAAATCGCGCAAGCTCGAGTGACCATAAATGGTTCATGATATCCTCAAGTAGAAGACAATAAGCTGTGATGTTAGGGTTAGGGTAGACGCACACAAAAATATAGATAAGAATGCCCAGAATGATGGTACATCTTGGTGGTCTCAACCAGAGGTCTGGGAGCTATTGATATTGTAGGCATGTGAGAGATTGAAATTATCTATAGTGTAACCATTCAGAATCATTTTAATGATGGTCACCTTGATAAGGTTAAAGACACTTAGTACTATTGTGAATGGATGTTAAAGGGTGATAATGGCCTCTGCTTCACTGTTCCGATCTACATATTACGATTGTGGTTGTATTGTCCATGTGGGTGAGCTAGCTTTCATCAGGACCATAAATATCTCTAAACAATGTATCAGGCATGCACTAGTGATTTTCAGATTGTATTGTAGTTTTTTTTATGGAAGAAAAGACATGTGCACATGTGACGACCGGATTTTCGGACCAGATAGAATCATCGCACAAAACACCACCAATCCAGCCGAAACGTAACCATCTCCCTCCTCAGGACCCATTTATCCAGGCACCGGGGTACCTACCTGAGGATGGGGAATTAGCAATATACAAGCTCATATCATCAAAAACACCACTAAATCTATAGGATTACTAGGAATACTCACTGATTACTAATGACTTCCATGCTCTACACCACACTCATACCTTATAGTCTTGCGGCAACTCAGACCCAGACTATGCTACCCTCCTACTCATAGTGAAGGGGGCAGTTCCGATAACTTACCATTACACACTGACCACAATCAGTGCTCAATCAAGCCACAATCCTGTGGATATACACACTGACCACAATCAGTGCTCACTCAAGCCACAATCCTGTGGGTATACACATTGACCACAATCAATGCTCTCATTAACGCCGCTACACAACGACGATCACTTTCCTATGAATACCTTCAGCTCTCTCTCTCTCTCTGTTGGGAAGTTTCTCTAATATCTACTGGGGATGTCTCATATGCAATTGTTATATTTTATGTGGTACACAAGAATGGCCAAATCACAATATGCAAAGGCTATTATCAAATACAAGTGCTCCTCTACTCCCTTTTAATCCATACCATTACAGCATCTGGCTAGAAGAAAGGTTAACTTTATTATGAATAATAATACTTGCACAATTGTTCACTAAGAACTGGGGTTCCTTTATTATTATAACATCACAATAACTAGCAATCTAGACATAGCCTGAAAAGTAAAAGGGAATAGACACATACACAGATCTGCGGGGTCTCTTTATTATAATGGAAAGCTTTATTACTAACACATAACTGTAGATAGCTAAAAAGGGAACTGGATTATAACAGACTGCACACCGCTGAAAGAAAAAGGATTAATCAGTGTAGGGAATCTAACCTAGGAAATAAAAGACAAGATTAATGTATATGGGCACTAATATAACAGGACAGATATCACCTGATTAGTATGAAGTCTTGTTCTAGCTGTCATCTGAGTTCCTCTCTCGTCTGTGCCTTGGCTCATCTCAGATTCTCTCCTGCACTCTTGGACACACATCTGCGCTTATCACTCTTCACTGGATTCCTCTCCCCCACAAACTGTCTTCACCTTCCAACTTCAGTCTAATGATATAGTTTCTGCTGCTCTGATAACCGTTCGCTCCACTAGCTTCTTCACTCTGTCTGATTGATCCAGCTCCAATGTCCAACTCACTCCAGCTGCTCCCACAGACTAATCCACGATATAACTTCAGTCTCTTCCAAAAGGCATCACTCCAAACTCCAGCTCTTAACTGCCTGCTCCAACTGATCACAACTCGTTCTGATAAGTAACTGCTTCTGACTGCTTTCTTCAGCTCCAAACATCATCTGACTTCTCTCTTCAGCTCCAAACACCATCTGCTCTCTACCATTCTAAAACACCAACTCACTTCTCTCTCCAGCTCCAACTGACCTGAACTCTTCCAAACACCAACTGACTTCTCTCTCCAGCTCCAACTGACCGCTCTGCCTCTTCTGCACTTCGCTAATATGGAATGCTCTCTCCTAGTGGAAAGTTCCAGTCAGTAGCCTCCTCCCACCGAATCCATGCACCAGGCTCCCTGCTCCAGACGCCCCCACAGTGATCAACTGCTTGTTTCGTCTAGAGACCTGAGCCCAGGGACATTTCCTGATAAGATTCAGCTCCGGCCGGTTCTCTCCAGTTTGCAAAGAGCGAACAACACCTCATAACTAAAACATCACCTTTACCCTGCAAGCAACTCAGTCTGCAGAGGCAGAAAGCAAAATGGAGTCTCTCTGGTTCTGGGCCTTGTAGGCCCGAAAAGGATGAAATAAACACTTAGCTCTGTCAGAGTACATACACAAACCATACCAATATGTAATATAAGGTCAGGACTACAGGATCCACCCTCTACTATAGGTAGGATGATGAAAGGACACATAATTATGTCAAAGCCAATAGGCAATAGATGGATTAGAGTCAGGAATAAGGGATCTATCATCATATAAAGCGGCTATCCTCTAGTTTATGCTTCTAGGTCTGAAAAGAGGCCTAAAAGGACCAAAACAAGCTAAGAATAGGGATCCAGGATGGTAGCAAGCTTAAAGTCACCATCACTCAGAAAGAGAGCCAAAAACCAGGTCAGCACATTCGACCCTTGACTTTAACTTGCTAACATCCGTAAACAACAACAAACAAATAAACAAACATCAACATAATCTGTCAACAAAATCAAAAGCAAAAAGAATCCCTAAAATGAATGACAACGAAGGAAAATACCACCTAAAACTTGATGTAGAGAATATAAATCAGACAACCAATTGAAAACTAATCAAAGCACCCTTGACCTGAATGTTGAAATGTAACTAAGATTGATCTGATAACAACAGAAACTAACCAAAGCACCCTTGAACTAAATGTGCCTCAACTTCTAGTGATAGCTCATGAAATCTATTGATGTGGGGAAATGTCTGTGAAAGAAATAGAACAAAGGGCCTAAATGAGGCCTACCTACTTCCGTCAACTTAAGAAAGGATTTGGTAAAATCTGACAAATAAACATAACAAAGGGTCCCCAAAGTCTGGGCAACTATTACTAATAGATCTAGGACATGACCTAACTAAAAGACACACCTCCCAGGATATCTTAAAGTCTAAGGTGACCACCCTTGGAACTAATCCCACTGTTCAAATTAAGAATTGATGGATCAAAGTGATAGTATAATAGTAGGAAAACAAGGACAACCCAATTTCTACAAAATAGCTGGTGTAGCACTATGCATCTCAAGCAAGAAGTCAAAAAAAGTGATCTAAATGTGGTGTATATATTCTTCTACAAAATAATTCAGACATAAATAGTCTGTCCAGAAATCCCTATAGCTAAAATAGCTAAATCATAGACTTAAACTTGGGAAATTGAGTAATAGTAGACTATGCCAAAGGCAATAGTCAAAGGTCATAAGTCATCTAAGTTAGGAAACAGTTTGCACCTAATCCCTCTGTATCAATCTGTGGAACACATGTGTGCACCATCATTCAGAACACTGCTTTCCCTTCATTGGCAAAACTGTTTTACAGAAAACAGGAAAACTATAAAATAGGTGAAAGACAGACAAGTGCAAAGTCAATCTGTATCAATAATGAAATAGCGTAGCAAACTAAAATCAAAATATCATGTATCACAGGGCATCAGATTATTAAAGCAGCTCACTAATTATATACTGCACCCTACGACTTTCAAACAATATCATTTGCATATATCAAAAGAAATCATTGAACCAAAGGCCAAATCATTAATGTGGCACTGCATCTTTTAAACTGGAAAATCAAAACCATGAACAGGACTGAGAAATTTACTTAGTATTGGGGCCTGTTTGTGGTAACTGCAAAAGTGGCATAATGGCCATCTGAAATAAAAACATGGGAAAAAATGCAAGACTCAAGAATGCAGGTCAAGGAATTACATTACAGATTCCTTCTGTGGGAAATATCAACATAACCAAATAAAAATGGGTTCTTTTAGATCATCACTTGCAAAAGTCAATTAATAATTTTTTTTTTCAAAAATAGAACTATTGGCTTTGTCAAAAAAAAAAAAAAAATGTTGTTTAGGAAATCCAGATATGTTTGAGGCAGCCAACTGTAGATTGTAATACTAATTTTAAAAGTTCAGTCAATATATTTAAGTGAAAAAGTTCTGTTCTATAGAAATCCATTGTTGGTTTCTCCTCAGAAAAACAGTTCATTCGTGTAGGCCACGACCCTCCATCTTCATCTGTATCCTTTGCCAAGGAAGCACGCCCTCCAGTCTGGTTGTCTCTTGGCACGTCAGCTTCCGGTCTGGGTCCAGGCTTGGGGGTTTTTGGGGAAGGGGCACTCACTCCGAAAATAAGAAAAACACACCACTCCAAAATAAGAAAATACAACACTCATACAGGGCCCCCACATATCAGCCATCTGAAACAAAAAACAAGCATCATCAATTTTGCAAAAACAAATTTTCCATTCAAAAGCACCCCAATTGCTTTTCATCTCTGTAAGAAACCCTAAATTTCATAAAAGAACTCTTCTGAATTAAAGGAATGATTTAAACATTCTACCTATACCATGCTCTCTAAATTTGTTTGGGCAAAATCTAATTTTTCATACACAGCCATAAGGGCTGGGCCTAGCAGGGCCATTTTCTCACTCCTTTGAGAAACAGCCCTCCCCTTCAGAAAGATGTCCGCGCTCAGAGTTTTGAATCAGCTCCAACCATAACAAGCAGGAGACGGGCTACTGCACTGCGATCTAAAATTGAACCACTGCCAAATGCTGATCTCATTGCAGGAGCGAAGCTCCTGCCAAGTTTTTTCTCTACACTGCCTTCCCCTCATCGTGATGTCACCCGCGGGGCTCCTCCACCCTTTCAAAACTCTGTCTGCGAAAAGCTCCTGAATATTTGCCAAGAAATAACAAGGCAAGGGCAAGTCTGCCTCGCTCCAAAAAGGGCCCCTCCTTCCAAAACGCTCCTGAGAGCCTGGCTGAGCTATCATATCAGCCAAGGTCAAAAAGCTAATTCCTTCTAACTGCAAACATACCCGTTCACAGGCTTCAGAGAAACCCTGCCTTTAATTTGAAACACTGCACAATTATTTCTAACTAATTTAAGCAAATTAGACATGGTGAAAAGCATCCTAAAAACATGAATTAATAAAGACATTTTTGTAACCTAGACACATGCTAGCATTCTCAAGGAAGAAGCAAAATATTTCCACAGCCTCATGAAAAAGTAATCTAAGACAAACTATATATCATAATGTACTGTTACTTGCTGAAAAGGAAAGACATTAAACAGCATTACATGCAGCAACATAGAAAATCACGACACATTTCTTAAAATAACATGTGAGACACCATCAATTTAAACAAAGGGGAAAAAAAAGTTATACATGTAATTTTTCACAGCATAACCAGGAATTCAAAATTTGTACGCAAGCATTTCTGTTCTAATGATTAAAAGAATCAGATTTTTTTTTGCAGCTAGCCTTTTTTCCTAACTGAGTGGGAACATTTTAACACATTTTTCTCTCTCACGCTGTTCTGCTTCATATCAGCGCAAAATACAGAATCATTTGCATTTGAACTTTAAACAAAAGGGGCAGCTTGCTTTAGGGGAAATAATCACTTATATTTTCTTCATTTGCAAAATACACAACAGAGCATTTTTTTAAAAGCACACGGTTGCATTTCGCTTTTTTTTTAAGCACATTCTACATTGGATCTGTTGTATTTCCACAACCGGGATCACTAATTATAAAATACAGGTTTGTTTATCTCTCTGCACCGTCCATGCTCAGCTGAAAACCCTCTCCTAAAGCTCATTTTAAAACACCCCTTTGCAGTCTGACTGGTTGATTTATAACACTCCGACCTCCGAGTCAGACACAGTTAATCATGTGTTCAAAGGCAAACCCACACAAACCCGTGGACGCAAATCAAACCGTATGTTAAATGAACACTGCTTTTTTTTTTCTCCGTGCAAGATGTTCCCCTTCCGCCAGCTAGCTGTCAAAGTACATAGGTGAATCCAAACCTTCACTGACTTTTAGTGTCAGCTCATGTAACAATGCATGTTAAACAGCAAATTAAAATAAACACTGCCGTCTCAATTCAAGATATTAACCCTTTGGCAGCTCAAACACAATCGTTCCCGATGCCTGCAGATACATGGGGAATTCAAGAACTTATCTCTCCACGTTATCACATAATACTCCTGCACATTTTCTAAATAGTTTCTCTAATGACTTGAAAGAGATCCAGCTCTCTCCTGCCTAACGTAATGATAACATGCTATGTACAAGCCATATTCACAAGGCCTCACAAGCCATATTCACAAGGCGCTATTCACAAAGAACTCAATGATAACATGCAATTTACAAGCCATATTCACAAGGCGCTATTCACAAGGAACATGCTATTTACAAGCCATATTTACAAGGAGCTACTCACAAGGAACATGCTATTTACAAGCCATATTCACAAGGCACTATTCACAAGGAACTCAATGATAACATGCTATTCACAAGCCATATTTACAAGGCACTATTCACAAGCAACTCAACAAGTCATAATGATGACATGCTATTCACAAGCCATATTTACAAGGCACTATTCACAAGAAACTCAACAAGTCATAATGACAACATGCTATTCACAAGCCATATTTACAGGGAGCTATTCACAAGAAACTCAGCAAGTCATAATGATGACATGCTATTCACAAGCCATATTTACAAGGAGCTATTTACAAGGAACTCAATAAGTCATATTACACTGAATACATTTCACATTTCACAGCATAAGCAAATGCAGCAAGCCATTTAATAGGCAATTTACAAGCCTTTTTAATACACATATTTACAACTGCATCATCACCAAGATGTAATTGGCTCCATCATGTACTGTTACCCTTCAAGCCTGTCAGTTCAAACACCAAGATGAAAAGCATTTCATCTACACTGCATAAGTCAGATGCCATGATGTACTGCAATCTCCTTACACTCCAACTTTTCAAGCCCATAGGTCAGGGACCACACCTCACCATGCAATTCACAGACTGTTCCCAGATGTCAAATTTTAAAGGGTTTGAAGTCCAAATACATGTCAAGGGCCACCCACCTCTGCTCTTTATTCGAAACTGCCCGACTACGCCATATGTGACGACCGGATTTTCGGACCAGATAGAATCAGCTCACAAAACCCCACCAATCCAGCCGAAACGTAACCATCTCCCTCCTCAGGACCCATTTATCCAGGCACCTGGGTACCTACCTGAGGATGGGGAATTAGCAATATACAAGCTCATATCATCAAAAACACCACTAAATCTATAGGATTACTTGGAATACTCACTGATTACTAAGGACTTCCATGCTCTACACCACACTCATACCTTATAGTCTTGCGGCAACTCAGACCCAGACTATGCTACCCTCCTACTCATAGTGAAGGGGGCAGTTCCGATAACTTACCATTACACACTGACCACAATCAGTGCTCACTCAAGCCACGATCCTGTGGGTATACACACTGACCACAATCAGTGCTCACTCAAGCCACAATCCTGTGGGTATACACATTGACCACAATCAAAGCTCTCATTAACGCCGCTACACAACGACGATCACTTTCCTATGAATGGAGAAGTGTGGCTCACTGGTTAGAGGAGGCAGACCTGGAAGCAGAGGTCAGCCCGGGACCAGGGTTCAATTCCCGGCTCGGCGGGGTCTTGAGTCCTAAAATGTCCATGGACTCGACAATTCTCGCTCCGGTGCCTACTCGATTCACGGGTTCACACTCTGCGACTCTGGGCAATAGCTTGCTTAATCTCCACAACGGCCCCTTGCGGTGGGATGCCTGGCTTTCACCTTGCGGATACCCTGCCGGGGTATCTCACAGGGGAATACCAGGACGGGTTCCCTAAGCAAGCGCCTTGATGCCTTCGGGTGATACGTGCGCTATATAAATCGCAATACATACATACATACATACATACATACTCTCTCTCTCTCTGTTGGGAAGTTTCTCTAATATCTACTGGGGATGTCTCATATGCAATTGTTATATTTTATGTGGTACACAAGAATGGCCAAATCACAATATGCAAAGGTTATTATCAAATACAAGTGCTCCTCTACTCCCTTTTAATCCTTCAGTTACCATTACAGCATCTGGCTAGAAGAAAGGTTAACTTTATTATGAATAATAATACTTGCACAATTGTTCACTAAGAACTGGGGTTCCTTTATTATTATAACATCACAATAACTAGCAATCTAGACATAGCCTGAAAAGTAAAAGGGAATAGACACATACACAGATCTGCGGGGTCTCTTTATTATAATGGAAAGCTTTATTACTAACACATAACTGTAGATAGCTAAAAAGGGAACTGGATTATAACAGACTGCACACCGCTGAAAGAAAAAGGATTAATCAGTGTAGGGAATCACAAAAGACCCTAACCCCGCCAAAACCAACTTACACGAAGGAATGAAAGAAGTAGCCGAGTGGATGAAGCACAGCCGTCTAAAACTGAACTCCGACAAAACAGAAGTCCTCATCTTAGGCACCTCCCCCTCCACCTGGGACGACTCTTGGTGGCCAGAGGCCCTTGGAAAAGCACCCATCCCGACAGACCACGCACGGAAACTGGGCGTCATCCTGGACTCCTCACTCTCGATGACCAGACAAGTCAACGCCGTTTCATCATCTTGTTTCAACATTCTTCGCATGCTCAAAAAAACATTTCGCTGGATCCCCACCGAAACTCGTAAAACGGTCACCCACGCACTGGTCACTAGCCGCCTGGACTACGGAAACACCCTCTACGCCGGTACCACCACAAAACTCCAGAAAAAACTCCAACGCATCCAGAACGCTTCAGCCAGGCTCATACTAGGCATCCCGCGTAAAGAACACATCTCTGGTCACCTGAAAAACCTCCACTGGCTCCCCGTAAATAAGAGGATTACTTTCCGCCTCCTAACCCACGCACACAAAGCACTTTACGAACTTGGACCTGAATGCCTCAACACACGACTGTCCTTCTACACCCCCTCCCGTCAGCTACGATCCTCCAACCAAGCTCTTGCCACTGTACCTCGCATCAACAAAACCACCATGGGAGGCAGATCCTTCTCCTACCTGGCAGCTAAAACTTGGAACTCTCTTCCTACTCACCTTCGCCTTACTCAGAACCACCTAGCATTCAGAAAGCAACTTAAAACTTGGATATTCGACAAGTAATTCCCCACCCCTCCTCAAGCGCCTGGAGACCCTATGGGTATGTAGCGCGCTATATAAATCTTTTGACTTGACTTGACTTGACTTGTGTATGTGGTTGTGTGTGTGTGTGTGTGTGTGTTTGTGTGTGTGGTATGTAGTAGTCCGTAAAAGAACTTTGCTCACACATGCCCCTGCCTGCTGCTCTGACATTGGCCTAATGCTGTGCCATTCTCCTTATGTGCTTTCTAAATCGTTGATGCGGCAAAATGTTACTTCCGATTTTTTTTCAGGAAGCAGCACCGCCCAACTACAGTTTTCAACCACTTGGGTGGTTTTATGGGTTGTTGAGGGGAACTCTTTTCTCAATTGTTGCAGCCCAGAATGCTCAACTGCATCGTCTAATATGGAGGCCAAGCACTAATGTTGTTATGCGCGGCTATCTAATTATCTCACTGTGGAGCGAGGCCACCACATTGCTTTGCTGTACTGAGCCGGTCCATTAGCACTATGGCTGTAGCTGGAGCCGCTTTTCTTTTCACCCGTCTCTGTGCACAGCCACCATGTATTGTACCCATTTAGCTCGCTTTGATTTGAGGCCGTGGGATCCCTCTGTTACACTGAGCCGGCCCAGCTATTCTTTTTGGTGCACCACGACTTTCACATTTCACTGATTCTGCTTCAGACACACGCTGGGAAGCTCGGCGAGAATCTACATATTGCCAGGGCTTTAATGTACAATAAATGGTAGCCTGAGGGTTATTGCATTGTCGGGAACAAACAATTGAGAAAATCTAACTATCTTTTTTACGTGGCATTTCACAGATCTGTAAAGAGCAGGTTGTTCTGAAGTTATACAATTCTCTCTTACACACATTGAAAGATGGAAGGCAGAGCCTCCCTAGAGAATATAAACGTGTTTCCTTAATATAACACACTCCTTTCAACTATAGTGTCTCCGAGTACTTCTTCATACAGTCTGCACTACTGCTATTATTACTCAGATTGATGTCACTCATTTTATCGGAAATATGAGGCAGAGTAACCTCTGATATTTATGTAACTCACAGGTGCATCGGCATGTCTCTTAGAAAGGCAATATAGTAATTCATATTCAAAATGTCTTTATTCGGCACAGAAATTGGCCATAAAAGATCGACAAATAAAAACTTCACAAAAACAGGTATAACATTAGAATGTGTTAATGTAGTAATACTATATCGTGGGGACAATTGTTATTTAATTCGATTTCTCTCATGTTGTCGGAATGATGAACAGCAAGACAGCCCTGTCTGAGAACAAACAGCATTTTTTTTTTTACTACATTACAATGTTTACTGGCACCTTATTGTGTCTAGAAATGGGTGTTATTCATTATTTACCTCGACGGCAATAGACTAGTGTATGTAGGATAACAGTTGAATAGGACCTGCGAGGATTTCAAGATGTAATTTGAAGGTTGCACGTTCGTATTCTTTGTTTTCAGTGTTTCGGTCCACTCACTGCATCTGTGAGGGTCTTGCTCACTCCCCCACCAGTCGATCCCATTTGTAATAACCCCCCCAACACCCCTAGCCACAGCTGCAGTCATAACGGGAGGGGACAGGTCGGAGTCTTGTGTTGCGAGATGGACGGGAACTTAATATCAGGACAGTAACACTAGCAATATCAGCCTCAGACTGGCTCCAGCCTGGTTCAAATCTACATAGGGTCACAGAACCTGTAATCGGGTAATAAATATCTGGACTATCAAAGGTGGCTATATTCGGTCATCGTCGCATGAACTTTAGTAAATATCAAACAGGGATATCAGTCTTTGGAATTCAATTTGAAGGGTAGGCTAAAAAAGTGAGGTTTAACTGATGTTCGAAACAGCTGGGTGTAGTATTCCTCTTTCCTGCTCCTTTAGAATTGCTATGGTTCTTTCTTGGTTCTATGTTCCATATGTGGGAGTTGGGCAGTGTAAGCCTGTCTTCTGAAGATTGTGGATGTTCAAGCTGTTTCTCCTCATTAAACCTCCTATCAACAATTACTTCTGTCTCCTGGATTACATCATAATTTTGGCGACGTTTTGGGATTTTGATAACACCATCCTTTTAACTATTTTTTTTTTTTTAAAAGAAAAGTGGATATTTGAGGAAGAGGAAGTGTTGGAAACAGCGTTCACGTATATTTGAAGGTATTTATTTATGTTTAGTGTATATTGATTGCACCTGCGCCTGTTTCTCGTTATTGGATGTGCTTTGATTGCACCAGCGGCTGTAATTATCTTCTTTCCTGGAACTTTCTCCTTCATTTTTACGATTTAAATGACCTTTTTTGTAAACTTTCCTCATTTTCCTACATCGTTTTTTTTTTACTGCATACCGAAGCAAGGTCCGGCTTTCCTTATTTTGAAATTGTTTATACTACTTTGAAAATTAACTTTACCTTTGCCGAGTACTGCTTCGCTCGAGCTGTATTTACACTTGAATGCGGTCGCATGCTCAGAATCTCCATTCCGCCTGCACGCTCAGAATCTTCATTACTGCCTCTGTCATCCGATTCCCGAGTCTAATGCGCGAAGAGGAGAACTTTGATCACGTCATCACGCATCACGCCACGTACCTCGTCATAGCGTGACACCATTTTGGATCTCCCTGACAACGCTTTCCCGACGCAGATGCGCACGGCAACAACCCTTTCAAACGCCGATGCGCACAGCAATGCTTTTGTGAACTTTCTTTTTCATTGACCATATTACCACGTTTTCTGTGTCAACGGGCACAGCGCTATACAAGTGGATTACTATTTTCCTGCATTTTTACTTCCTCAAGATAGACATCGGTGACTACCTTTGTTGTTTTAGTTTCTTTTGTCTTTATTATATCTCTTATCTCTGTAATGTAATGTACCTATTTTAAGCTTTTTGTTTTGCATTATTCATTAAGCACTTATATTGCACCATATTCTCTAACATGGCTAACAATATTGTTTCTCCTGCACATTTCCTTCCTGTAGCTGGTGATCCCAAAATGGAATGGGATTTATGGTATCCCACATTTTTAGCTTATGTTGATGTTGTAGAAGAGGACGGATGTTCTCCTAAAAGAAAATTAGCGTTATTAAAAAATTGTTTGGGTGGTGCTGGTCTTAAAGAATTAGAAAATTGACCTCCTATTGAGGGTGCAGGTGACATAAATGTATTTGATGTTGTGGTTAAACAACTAGGTACTAGATTTGGGAGGAAAATAAATACTGTTATGGAACGTTTTAAATTCTATTTGCATGCACAAAAAGAAGATGAATCAATTGAAAGCTACGTAGCTGCTTTATGAACCTTAGCTGGTTCTTTGAGACAATTAACTTTGAACAGGTTCTCAGAGATCAAATTATGATGAGAACTAACAGTAAGAAAATACAAGAACGTCTATGGATGGGTAATGAAACTACTCTTAAGGCTGTGTTAAATATTGCAAAAGGCATCGAACAATCTGAATTATTTGTAAGTGAGATCAGAGGTCAGGAAAGCAAAAACAAAGTAGTGATTCCTGAGGTCTCAATTGTGAAAGAATCTCCCAATTTTAAAAAAACGCAGTTTTTTCCTTACAAACCGCAGTTTGTTCCTAATAAAAAAGAGTTTTAGAAAAGATGTTAAACCTTTTGAAAGGAGGAACCAAGTTGTTTGTTACAGGTGTGGAGGTGTCGACCATGTAGGGAGCTACAGAGGTTGTCCTGCTTGGAACAAAATTTGCATTAAATGCAAACGTTCAGGCCATTTTAGTAAAATGTGTAGGTCTTCTCAGAAAGTGAATTTAATAACAGAGGAAGAATCTGATCTTGTTGATGGCCTCGGAATTAATAGTCTGCTATGTGTTGGTGACACCAAATGCAAAGGTATTCCTAAAGATATAATCTTGATCGATGCAATGAAATTTCCATGCTCATTGATTCTTGTGCATGGTACAGTATTATAGGCATGGATATTTTCACAACATTTTGGGGTTCATTGAAATTGTCACCACCAGATGTACAACCCGGTGGTTACACTGGTCATAAAATTGATTTGGTTGGTTTTATGTGGGCTGACATCACATTTAAAGGCAGGAGTATTAAAGGCAAGGTTTATGTTGCCACCAATGGCGCGTCGATTCTCAGTTGACCTCACCAGCATGAATTAGGTATCAAACTTGACCCCAACGCATCACAACCTGTGTATGTTATATCTCATGACTCTGATGTGTTTACTAATTCTATAAAAGAAAAGTGTCCTGCTATTTTCACCGACAAGTTAGGCAAATTTGAAAATTTTAAACATCGTATTATTCTCAAGGAAGGAGCTACCCCTGTACGACACAGAGTTAGGAATGTCCCACTGGCGTATCGTGATAAACTTAAAGTGATTCTACCTGATCTTGTGGCCAGGAAGATAGTGGAACCTGTTGAATCTTCTCCTTGGGTTTCACCTGTGGTTTTATCCCTTAAAAGCAATGGCGAACTCTGCCTATGTGTGGACCTTCGGAGTTTAAACCAAGAGATTTGGGTTGATAGGCACCCATTACCTAATATACATGAGTTGATTTCTACTCTTTCTGGTGCTTGTGTATTTTCTACTGTAGACTTGGCAAGTGCTTACCATCAGGTACTTTTACATGAGGAGTCTAAGTTTTTGACTACTTTTATAATACTAGAGGGTATGTTTCAGTATTGTCGCAGGCCTTTTGGCTTAGCCAGTGCAGCATCTGTCTTTCAAAGACTCATGAAAGAAGTTCTTGAGGATTGTGAAGGGGCCATAGCTTTTCAAGACGATATCTTAATTTTTGGGAAAAATTTTGAAGATCATGACAGAAATTTAGACTCTGTATTAAAACGTGTTCAAGACAAAGGTTTAACTTTGAAATTTTCTAAGGGCAAGTTTAGACAGAGTAAAGTGGAATATCTTGGTCACGAAATTTCTTCACAAGGTATTAAGCCAAAAGTTAATCATATCCAAAGTATACTTAAAGCTTCTGCACCTTCTAGTAAAGAACAACTTGTGTCTTTCTTAGGCCTCACTGAATTCTACAGTAAATTTGTACAAGATTATTCATCAAAAGTGCATTCGTTAAGATTATTGTTAAAAAAAGATGCCAAGTTTTTATGGAATGTTGAACAACAATTTGCTTTTGATTTACTGAAAAAGGAGATTCTCAACGCTCCATTTTTAAGACCTTTTGAAATGGGTAAAGAATGTATTTGTATGTGTGGATGCGAGCAATGTGGGTTTAGGTTCTGTGATAATGCAAAGGAATAAAGGTGAAGAGTATGTTGTTTCCTATGCCTCGAGGACTCTCCGGGGTGCTGAGTACAATTATTCCACTATTGAGAAAGAGTTGTTGGCTTGCACTTGGGCTGTTGAACATTTCAGACAGTTTCTTAGGGGAACTAAATTCCGTTTACGTACCGACCATAAGCCTCTTATCAACATGCTAGCTGCTGGTGGTGGTAGGACGTTGACGGCGCGTTTAGCACGGTTGGCTGCGAAGCTGCAAGAATTCCAATGTGTTGTAGAATATGTTCCTGGTCGTTTGAATGTACATGCCGATTGCATGTCTAGATGGCCTTTAGATTCGCAGATCTCAAGTGTCCATAGTGATTTTGATGTTGTGTTTTCTATTGGGGATGTTAATGGCGAAGGTAACAACAGATTGTCGGGTACTATCTCAGAAACTGAATGGAGAAATGCCATGTACAAAGATTCCAGTTTGTCAAGTGTAGTGACTTATTTACAACATGGTTGGCCTGAGGAACGCAAATTGTCTGGTGATGTTTTATCTTTTTATAAGATAAAGGATGAAATTATGTTTGACCATGGTTTTGTAACTAGAGGTGATAAAATAGTTCCTCCTTTTGATTTAAGGAAGAAAATTATCTCATTGGCTCATGAAGGTCACTTGGGTATGTCTAGTACTAAAAGGCATATTCGTGAATTCTACTGGTGGCCAGGTATTGATAGTATGGTTGATAAGTGGGTCAGTTCTTGTTCGCCTAGTTCTTTGAGTGACAAATCTGTCAAACCATTAGCTGTTGGTATTTCTCCTATCGAATTTGTTACTTCTCCTTGGAAAACGTTGGGAGTGGATATTGTTGGTCCTCTCGATTTGTCACCTAACAAAGATGTTTTTATTTTGGTTTTGATTGACTACTTCTCCAAATGGCCTGAGCTAAAGGTGGTGGATAAAATAGGTTCGGCTCAAATTGTGGAATTTTTGGATGAAGTATTTTGTAGAGAGGGCATTCCTGCTGAAATCGTCTCAGATAATGGTCCACAATTGATTAGCAGAGAATTCACTTCATTTCTAGAAAGATGTGGCATTGTACACAAGAAGGTGTCAAATTATAACCCACAGGCCAATGGTCAAACAGAACGCTTTAATAGAGTAATTAAAGAGTCTATTCAACTTACCGTTAAAAGCAATTTGAATTGGAGAGAAGCACTGCGTGCCTCACTTTTGTCTTATCGTGTTTCTCCTAATTCCGTTACGGGTTTGTCTCCTTTTGAGATGTTAAGAGGCAGGAAACCGGGCTCTAAACTGTTACCCAGGTGGATGAAAAATAAAATTCCTTGTGAGTTGGGCAGTGTAAGCCTGTCTTCTTAAGATTGTGGATGTTCAAGCTGTTTCTCCTCATTAAACCTCCTATAAACAATTACTTCTGTCTCCTGGATTACATCACTGGGTACTACTATGCCTTTGGATTTTTGCACTTTCTTTTCCCGCACCTGCAAATTGCATCTGTTTACAAGGTCGTCTTCTAAAAGGCTCACAGGCTCGTCCAATTGAAAACCAACATTTTATAGTGCTGTTTATCGAGGAAGAAGGTATAGAGATCGCTGCTTCTGGAATGGGAATGTATTAATTTATTGAGGAGTATTTTAGAGTGCTACGATTGACTTTCATTTACTTCTGAGAGATCAGCGACAATAAACCAAGTTTATGGAATACACATTCATCCTTCGGCAGAGCGCAATATCATGCAAGTAGATACTTACATGTAGATACTTCCAATAAAAAGCATCTTATTTGCTAAACATTATAACAAGACGTGAGCGTGCACTGCCGAAACCAAAACCTGTTGTGGGGCGGGACTTCCGTCTTCTGAAGCCCGCGCCCATGGAGTGGCTGGCCCAGAGGAGCAGTGGTGACGTGGGGCTCCCATGCCCGAGGAAGAGCCCCACGGAGGCTGCAGAAGTCCGGAGTGGCGCCGATGCGGTGAGTGGGGCTTAGTTGTACTGGGGGGCTGGCGGCGGTGGCGGTGGGGTGTGGTGTGTGTCTCTGTGTGCGCTTGTGTGCGTGCGTGCGTGTATGTGCGCTCGTGTGTTTGCGTGTGTGTGTCTCTCTGTGTGTGCGCCTGTGTGTGTGTGCGTGCGTGTGTCTCTCTGTGTGTTCGCTTGTGTGTGTGTGTGTGTGCGCCGTCATCCAACCCCGCAGACAAGACCTGCATCACTGTTGAATTGATACTATGTCGGCGAGTGCTGGGTCAATCAAACAGTCAATCAGGGGTACATAAAGTACACTACTCACCCGTGAGGGTCTCAAGGCGTTATTGGGGCGGGGGGGGGTGAGTGCAGCTCCGGTTCAGGCGAAGAGCCAGGTCTTGAGGTTCTTCCTGAAGGTGTGCATGGTGGGTGAGCATCTGACGTTGACTAGTAGCTTGCAACGTAGGAGAAAGCTCTTCCTTGTGCTCTGGTTGTGCAGATGCAGGGGTCTCTGCGAGGGCGGCTGAGCGGAGGTTCCTCTTGGGTACGTGGAAGGAGACTCTCTCATTGAGGTACTTGGGTCCGATGTTGTGGAGGGATTTGTAGGCGTGGGTGAGAAGTTTGAAGGTCACTCTGTTCTCGACAGGGAGCCAGTGGAGGTATCGTAGGTGTTAGGTCGTGTGTTCGTGCCATGGGGTTCCGAGGACGAGTCTGACTGCGGTGTTATGGATGGTTTGGAGCTTGTGTAGGAGAGTTTTGTTGACTACGTCAGTTCTGATTAGTGCAAAGGTGTCACCATGCTAATTTTTGCAGAAAAGAAAATAACCCCAATCTGCCTCGGGATCTGGTGCATTTGGAGTGCAATTTCACAGGCCTCAAACCATCTATCTATGTTGTCTCAAACTGCAAAATCAGGCACCAAACCCTTGGGTATGTGAATCCTTCTGTCAGAGGGCATGGAAGAAATGCTACCACCATCACTGCTGGATTCCACCTGCCTGACTTTGACGTCCAGCTCTCTCAGGCTAAATTCCTGAGCCAACATTATCTTTTTCTCCTCAATAGCCAATCTCTTTTGGCTCTCCTTCATCTCCATGACAAATCTGTTTTTGCTTTCCTTCATCTCCAAGGCTAGCTTATTTCCTCAAAGGTCTTCTCCTTCTCCAATTTGAGCTTAAACAGTTTCAATTTAAAATGTTCTCTCCTCCCTCCTGTCCTCCAGCTCCTCTGGGGACAGGCATTTTGATGACACACTGATCCTTGCTCTGGAAGGGACCCTCCTTCCTGGAACTAAGTTGCCCTCCTCCTCCACAGACAGCTGCCCAAGACCTTCTCTCAGATCCAGGTCCGAATCATCCTCCTCATCCTCACCCTCCTCTGGGATTCCATCGAACACATCATGGGTTTCAGACTAGGCTCTCAGTGCCTTTTGCAGGTCTACCTTCCTAGTGGTGCTCTTTACAGGAAGGACAACATCTTTTCAGAATTCCTTAACATGGGCCACAATCTAACCCTCAATTCTAGCCAGCTCAAACTTCATTCTTGCAGCTGTAGATGCAGGATCACCAATAAGACCTGATTTAGAGTAAAAAAGCAAAGATTCCAATTAGGGAGGATTGAAAAATCAAAAATACCAATTCAATCAATCAATCAAAACACTTGTATAGCGTGCTACTCACCCGGAAGGGTCTCAAAGCGCTTGGGGGAAAGGGGCCGCTACTGCTCGAACAGCCAGGTCTTGAGCTGTCTCCTGAAGGTGAGGTGGTCCTGGGTCAGCCGAAGGTGGATGGGGAGGGAGTTCCATGTCTTGGCCGCCAGGTAGGAGAAGGATCTGCCTCCGGCGGTGGTTCTTCGGATTCGTGGTACGGTGGCGAGGGCGAGGCTGGCGGACCGTAGCTGGCGGGTGGGTGTGTGGAAGGTCAGCGGTCGTTGAGGTACCCGGGGCCCAGGTCGTGGAGGGACTTGTGTGCGTGGGTGAGGAGCCTGAACCTGATGCTCTTGTTAAAGGGGAGCCAGTGCAGGTTCCTCAGGTGGCTGGAGATGTGGCTGCGTCGAGGGATGTCCAGGATGAGTCGGGCTGAGGCGTTCTGGATGCGTTGTAGTCTTTTCTGTAGCTTGGCTGTGGTTCCGGCGTAGAGGGTGTTTCCGTAGTCCAGCCGGCTGGTGACGAGGGCCTTGGTGACCGTCTTCCTGGTTTCGATCGGGATCCAGCGGAAGATCTTGCGGAGCATGCAGAGGGTGTGAAAGCAAGAGGAGGATACAGCATTGACTTGTCTAGTCATCGAGAGGGAGGAGTCCAGGATGAAGCCCAGGTTACGTGCGTGGTCTGTCGGCTTTGGGGCGGTGCCCAGGGCTGGGGG
This sequence comes from Lissotriton vulgaris, assembly GCF_964263255.1. NCBI lineage: Eukaryota > Metazoa > Chordata > Amphibia > Caudata > Salamandridae > Lissotriton > Lissotriton vulgaris. The sequence goes on along the minus strand of NC_141685.1, from coordinate 435,129,569 downwards.
CCACCAGGAGTCATCCCAGGCGGAGGGTGATGGTCCAAGGATGAGGACTTCCATCTTGTCTGAGTTCAGTTTCAAGCGGCTGTTCTTCATCCACTCGGCGACGTCTTTCATTCCTTCGTGGAGGCTGGTTCTGGCGGTGTTGGGGTCTCTGGTGAGGGAGAGGATCAGCTGGGTGTCGTCGGCGTAGGAGATGATGTTGAGGTTGTGTTGGCGTGCGATGGCTGCGAGAGGTCTCATGTAGACGTTGAAGAGGGTGGGGCTCAGTGAAGATCCTTGCGGGACGCCGCAGATGACTTCGGTGGCCTCGGAACGAAACGGGGGGAGGCGGACTCTCTGTGTTCTTCCAGCGAGGAACGAGATGATCCACTTCAATGCCTTCTCTTGGATGCCGGTGTTGCTGAGGCGTTGGACTAGTTTGCAGTGGCAGACAGTGTCGAACGCGGCGGAGAGGTCCAGGAGAATGAGTGCCGCTGTTTCCCCGTTGTCGAGAAGGGCTCGGATGTCGTCGGTGGCTGCGATGAGGGTGGTCTTGGTGCTGTGGTTGGCTCTGAAACCGGACTGCGAGGGGTCGAGGGATCCGTTCGTCTCGAGGAAGGCGGCAAGCTGTCTGTTGGCGACCTTCTCGATTACTTTGGCCGGAAAAGGGAGGAGCGAGATGGGGCGGAAGTTTTTGAAGTCGGTGGGGTCCGCTGTTGGTTTCTTCAGTAGGGTGCCGAGCTCGGCATGCTTCCAGCTCTCCGGGAAGGTGGCGGTGTCGAAGGAGGTGTTGATGACGTCACGGAGTTGGGGTGCGATGGTGGAGTCGGCCTTGTTGAAGACGTGGTGGGGGCAGGGGTCAGTCGGAGATCCGGAGTGGATGGTGTTCATCGTGCGGGCTGTGTCTTCGGTGGTCACCGCGGTCCAGGTGCGGAGGGTCTTGGCGAGGTGCGTTGGTTCGACGGTAGGGTGCGGGGATGGTGTGCCGAAGCTGTTGTGGATGTCGGCAATCTTGTGGTGGAAGAACGAGACGAGGGAGTCGCAGAGATCTTGGGAAGGGGTGATGTTGTTGTTGCCGGTACTGGGGTTGGAGAACTCCTTGACGATGCTGTCATGGGCGTTGTTGTCCAGTCAGTCCTTCAGTGATTTCTTCTTGGTGGTGCGGATAAGCTGGTGGTGTTTGCGGGTCGCGTGTTTGAGGGCGGTCATGTTGTCAGTGGTCCGTTCGAGGAGCCAGGCTTTCTCGAGGTTGCGGCAGGTCTTCTTGGAGTCCTTGAGTTCGTCTGTGAACCAGGGGTCCTTCTTGCTTCTGGGTTTGCTGGGGCATTCTTCAGTGGTGCGAGGTCGTCAGCGCAGGCTGTCAGCCACTGCGTGAAGTTGCGGGCTGCTTCGTTGGGGTCCGGTGTGCTGGCAGGTGGGTTCTGGCTGAGGGAGGTGGTGAGCTGGTTGGTGGTGATCTTGCTCCAGTTTCTGTGAGGAACCTGTTGCGGGTGGTGGTGGGTGGTGGTTTTTCTGAAGCTGAAGTGGACGCAGCTGTGGTCTGTACAGTGAAGTCCGGTGGAGTGGTTGAAGGCGATGTGCTTGCTGAATGAGAAGACGGGGTCAAGCGTGTGGCCGGCGTAGTGGGTGGGGGTGTTGACCAGTTGCTTGAGTCCGAGGTTTGCGAGGTTGTCCAGCAGGGCGGCGGTGTTGCGGTCCTTGTTGTTCTCCAGGTGGAAGTTGAGGTCCCCTAGGAGGATGTAGTCGGCGGAGGGGAGGGCGTGTGGGCTGATGAAGTCCGTGATGTCTTCGCTGAATTGTGTGCGTGGTCCCGGGGGTCTGTAGATGAGGGTGCCTCTGAGGGTCATCTGTGGGTTGGTGTGAATCTGGAAGTGGAGGTGCTTGGCGGCGGTGAAGGTGTCGTCGGTGTTGGTCGTGATGCAGGAAGAGAGTAGGGAAAATATGCCAATGGGGATCAGAGACAATTGATCCGAATTGGTCTAGATGTGGGTGGTAGTGTGCACCAAATTACTGTAAGGTACTGCACAACCACAAGTCCTATCCCACAGCTGCCACCAATGTTAGAAATTGTGGTTTCCGGTTGGCAGAGTATATACCCCATTCAAGCCGAAGCCACAGTCCTAGTCATGGTAGGCCCGATACACACTCTAAATTAACTTGTGCTCAGTCTCTGGTAACTTGGCACAGAGCAGTCAGGCTTAAGAGGCATTGTGTAAAGTATTGGTGCACACTTTACTTACAGTAGAACAATGAAAACACCACAAAAAACTCCAGTTTAGAAAAATAGAGAATTTTTATCTGAGTAAAACAAGACCAAACAACAACAATCCAATCAGTAGAAGTCAAGATATGAATTTTTAAAGATTGAATCCAAAAACAGTGCTTAAAAGTCAAAAGTGCTAAAAGGTTACTTGAAGTCGTGCTAGACCGGGGTTAATCCAATGTTCAGGCCTACTGCAATGGAGGGAAAGTCAGTTACAGGACCCACGCAGGGCCTGCTGAAAAAGTACATTGTACGGAACAAGCATCTGTGCTGAAGGCTTTACTGCGTTGGTTCCGATGCATCGGAGATGAGCCTCGCAGTCAGTGTCGAAGGATCAGGACTGCATTAATGTAATGCCTCACAGTCGATGTCAAAGGATCGGTTCTGCATCGTCTTCAAACCTCGCAACTTTACCTGTGTTGTTGTCGAATTGGCACTGTTTTAGCATCAGAGAGTACTGTGTGAGTTCTGATAGGTACAAAGGTGTCACTGTGTCAATATTTGCAGGGAGGGGGCGTGGCTAAGATGGCGGCTTAGCCAGACGTGTTCTCCGGAGGCTCTCCGTCCCCGTTCCCCGAGCCGAGCCTAAATGGTGGACCACTCCACTGCCGGGCCCCTGTGACGGCAGCCAAAGACAGAAGGGACGCCCGCTGAGCGACTGGGGGCCCTGATGAGATTCAGGAGCGGAGGGGTGAGCCGCGGAGCGGCGGCGGCCGGCTGGGCCGCCCTGAGGCGCGAAGAGCAGCGATCTGGCTCCCGCAGGGAAGGGAGAGTCCGGGCCCCCACACCACTACCATCGGACTGTGGGGCCGCGCCGGAGGTTCCCCCGAGTGGTGCAGGGGTCCGGAGGCGGCGTACACCGGAGTCCGTCCGTTGGTCCCGGACGGGCGGCCCGCGAGGTGAGGCGCCTGCGCTGCCGGCGCGAAGGATCAATCGAGGCCCCGGCTTGGGCCTAGCCGGCGGAGGCGCGTCGGCCTCAGACTGCACACACAGGTGAGGGAGGAGGCAGAAAACTCAGAGGACACCTCTTCAGGGGGTGAACGCTCGAGCCTACAACGCCCGGGGAGCCTGGGGGGAGACGCAAGGGCCCAGGGAATCACGGCCACGTTTTCTGCAACAGCGCCAAGAGGTCTACCACCAAGGAGCCACGAACAGGGGCAGTTGAGCCTCTTATGTAGGAGAGCGACGAATACAGGCCTAGAACAGGCACACGAGATCGGGGGGCACTAATCGAACCCCCAGCCGTGGCTGAACGGGCAGCCCTGGCGCCGAGAGCGCGAATTGCACACTACCACTGCCATCCACGGTCCAGGACTTAGACGACGGAGAAGACCGGAGTCGCTGGAGCCGCAGTAAATAGGAGAGGGACCGGAGGGCAGTGGCTGGGACCCCAGGGGCCTCAGGGAGGACCACCGCACCGGGGGCCTGACTTGGAGGAGTTTGACGATCCGCCAGCAAAGCACGAGGCAGGACGGGTCCTTGCAGCCGGGGAAGCCAAGGCCCCGGGCGGGGCGGAGATCAGGGGGCGAGAGAGGGAGTCGCGCTCACGAGGACATGATGGAGCAGGTTGCTTCAAAGGGCCACGGGCCAGCAAGGTGCAGGACACTGGGTCAAGAGGCACCCGACTCTCACCGAGAGGTAGCGCTATCCAGGCGCGCCACTTCCCCTCGCCCCACTACACGCCCGCCACAAATTGACTGTGACCCCGTCAAGCAAGCGAAGCGGCAAGGAGACGGCAGGAACAACTGGGGTGGAGAAGATGGCTTCCTCCAACCGCAAAGGGGGCCGCACCATACCCAAAATGCTGTCCAAAGGGTCCTCTAAGGCCGACAAAAGTCCTGACAAACCAGCTCAGGCGCCCCCCCTCCCCTAAAGGGAAAGATCGCGAGGAGGGAGAGGCCCCGGCGATCAAGGCATTCATGGAGGCCCTCTTCACCTCTCTTAAGGAAGATATCCAAACCCTCAGACAAGAAATGGCGGGGGATTATAAAGAACTTCGCTGGGACGTCGACGAACTTTGGGAGCGGGTAGCCGCAAATGAACTCTCGGGACAAGCCAGAAGCGAAGAAGTGAAGCACCTGAGACAAGAAATCATTCGGCTTAACGAGCAACAAACAGATCTCCAGTCCCACACAGAGGACCTCGAAAATCGCTCAAGGCGAAACAACATCCGGGTCCGAAATGTGCCATCCAGAGCAGAGGGGGACGATATGGCAGGCTACCTACAAACCCTATTCCGAACAGTACTTGACGAAAATGAGGACTTTGAGATCCGTATTGATAGAGCCCACCGGGTGGGTCCAGCTCGCCGAGCTCCGGGTCCCCCCCTGACATCCTGGCTTTTTTGCCCGACTACCCTCTCAAGGAACGCATACTAAAGGCGACACGTCTCGCACAGCCTCTTCACTTTCAGGGCCATGCTATGCAACTCTTCCAAGATCTATCAGCAATCACCCTACAAAAGCGGAAATCTTTCAAAATAGCCACCACCTTCCTCCGCAACGAAGGTGTCCCTTACTCCTGGGGACACCCCTTTAGGTTAATCTTCAAATGGAATGGAACCCTCCACCAACTGCGTTCCTTGCGAGACACCTGTTCCCTACTGGGCATCCCACACGAGGAGGACCGACCGGACGATGAGGAGGGGGGGCGATCTTCAAGGACCCCGTACAAATCCCCCCAGGCTACAGGCGACTGCTGGCAAAAGGTGAGACGCGGACGCCCCTCCAGGAAAAGCCTCAAGCTGAATATAGAGACAATGGCACAAGAAAAGGCAGCAGCAATTCAGGAGGTTTCCAAAGACACTGGCGCCGCCTCTTGAAAGCTTGGAATGATAGTCATACTCAGATAAGTATGGTGACAAAGTTGGGGGACGGGCGGTGGGTCTCGAGCCGTCGAGCCGCCACTGCCACATTACCCGTACAAGTACTCATATACTACAGGTCTGGACAGACATTACATAGGCCTGGGACAAAGTTCAACAATTGGGTTTCATGTTTGGAAATGTTTTTACATTGATCTGTTGGGGTGTATTGGGATGGGGGGGACGGGTGGTAATGATACTGTCCGAATTCTCACCGTAGATCCTTTGAGTGACATGTTATGGACTGTTTATGGGGGGCACCGGAAGTGGGGCTCCGACACAGGTGGGAGCATGGGTGGCCTCGTCAACGTCAGCGGGGGATTTAGTCAACACACGCAGGGAGGGCTGGGAGAAGGGGGTGCTCCACAGGGGAGGGCAGGGCAGAGAATGGCTTCTATAGAGGAAACAACAAGGTTGACTTAGAATGCCACTTACTATAGGAACCTGGAACGTCAAGGGGCTCAACTCCCCGCAGAAACGCCAAAAGGTCTGGAAATATATTCTAGATCAGCATTTAGATTTCGTAGCTCTACAGGAAACACACTTGTTGAAAACTGAAGACCACCGTCTTAAACATAAGAAATATCCCCTTATCTATAAAGCCTCAGCTTCCACTAAACAAAAAGGGGTAGCTCTTCTCTTCAGCTCGCTGCTCAGTTCCAACCTATGGGCACTCAGGGCGACAAAGAGGGGAGATGGCTGATGGTCAAAGGCCGTATGAAGGGTAAGATGTGCACTTTTGTAGTGATTTATGCCCCCAATACTGGCCAAAAGAATTTCTTGCTTTTACTGTTGGGAAAGGTGACTGATTTTGCAGAGGGCCCTTTATTCCTCCTGGGGGATTTTAACCTGGTCTGGCACCCAACACTTGACAGCACGCACACACGCCATTCCGACATGGGTACTTTCCCCGACTCCGTACAGACACACATTGGGGACATGGGACTTTTGGACACATGGCGAGTCTTACACCCACTTACCCGAGACTGGTCCTTCTTTTCACATGTGCACCAGTCCTATTCTCGACTGGATTACATCTTTCTCAGTCAGTCCCTGCAGGGTAACCTTCAGGATGCTAGGATACTCCCCATCTCGGTGTCTGATCATGGTCTGTATACAGTGCGTCTTACATGGCTTGGTAATGCCACGAAACCTGCCCGTTGGTACTTCCCAGAAACCTTGACGAGGGATAGGGAATCAGCTGCACAGTTGAGGGAGACTATCAAAGAATTCTTCACCTTTAACGACCCAGACGAGGCCTCTGAGTATAATACCTGGGACACTTTCAAAGCAGTTCTGCTGGGCAAATGCATAGCGCTCAACTCAGCCCTGAATAGACAGCGAGCAAAAGAAAGGAAAGGGTTGGAAGAGGAACTAACGACTGCTGAGCTGGCCCACAAGCTTGCACCTGCTAGGCAAACGCTTCGCACACTCACGGCACTCAGAGGCAAATTGCGGGCCATTTATAATAACAGGGCAGAGTTCCCCTCCTCAAGCTGCGCAACCTGTCCTACACTCAGGGGAATAAGGTAGGGAAATACTTGGCCAGACAACTGAAGGACAAAAGAGAAAGAGAATATATAGGGGGTATTCAGGACACGTCAGGGACACTACTACATAAAGACGAGGACAAGGCGGGTCTTTTTGGGTCTTTTTACAGCTCCCAGTACTCGGCTGATACATTTGAAACTGACCATCAGTACGCCTTCCTGAGGGACTTGCCTGTCCCACAGGTCTCCCCAGAATGGAATGAGGCTCTCACTGCTCCAATCACCCTTGAGGAAGTACATTCAGCTATCAAAGCACTGAAACCCCATAAGGCGCCTGGCACTGATGGGTATACCGCGGTCTTTTATAAGACTTTTGCGGCTGACATTGGTCTACACCTGGTCCAGCTCTTTAATTGGATGGCCTCGAACGGCGACACCTCGGACTCCATGGCCGAGGCGGTGATCTCAGTGATCCACAAGCCAGGCAAGGACGCCACTCGCTGCACCTCTTACAGGCCCATTGCCCTCCTAAACATTGACGCAAAGCTGTACTCTTCCATACTGGCCAAACGATTGTATGAACTTATGCCGCTTATTATTCATCCTGATCAGTCTGGCTTCATTAAGGGACGTCAAACACATGACAACACCCGGTGTATCGTCCACTTAATCGAGAAAGCCAACAAGTTTAAAATTCCTGCGGTCCTAGTCGGCCTCGATGCTGAAAAGGCATTCGACCGCGTGGATTGGCGTTTCCTATGGGCCACACTCACGAAATTTGGCTTCTCCCCCCAATTCATAACAATGCTTCAGGCCAATTATAGACACCCAAAATCCAAAGTCTCAGTCAACGGCGTGCAATCTACCTCATTCTGCCACTCCAGGGGGACTAGACAGGGTTGCCCCCTGTCCCCCCTGCTCTTCGCCCTCAGTATAGAACCCCTAGCTATAGCAGTAAGGGAACACCAGGTGATTGAGGGCCTCCCTTTCATCGGTGAATCCCACAAAATCTCCCCATTCGCAGATGACGTCCTCCTCTCCTTGTCTAATCCGATAGGTTCGCTCCCACACCTACAGGAAGTGCTTAGCTCCTTCGAAAAAGTGGCGGGTTTCAAGATCAATCTGGATAAGTCCTATATACTTAATCTTACCCTCTTGCACACAGAAATCTTACAACTCTGAACGCTAACGCCTTTAGAGTGGACGTTCTCTTCCATACAATATCTAGGGGTACAGCTGACACCTAAGGTTGAACAACTATATGCAGCCAATTTTCCTCCAATCCTCTCCCGCATTCAAACAGATCTGGCGAGGTAGAAGCCGCTCTTTCTCTCCTGGTTGGGACGCATCCATGCTATAAAGATGACACTCCTCCCCAAACTGCTATACCTATTCCAGGCACTCCCCATAGATCTGGAAGAAGAATTTTTTAAACGCATGAAAACAATGATCCTGAAGTTTGTTTGGCAGGGAGGGCGGGCCTGTTTCTCCTTCTTCATGCTCCGTTAACCACAGAGGAAGGGGGGAGCAGGACTCCCTGATCTTAGACTCTATTATAAGACGGCCCAACTGCGCATCCTGGTCGAGTGGTCACAAATGGAATTGGAGAAACATTGGCTCCACATGGACCGCAGTATAGCAGGTAGGACAATCTGGGACTTGATCTGGCGCGATAAAAAGGACAGACCCCCAAACGCATACATCAGCACCCCAACGCGCACTAATCTTAAGGTGTGGGACTCCGTGGCGGCGAGGGAAGGGTGGACGTCTTTCCCTTCACCACTCACACCAATCCACTTCACCTCTTCATTCCCCCAGCGCTACGGGAGGGGCCGTTTGACGCTTGGACGGAGGGTGGATGTCTCGCACTGACAAATTTATTTCACAACTATGACCCCCTTACATTTGAGAACTGCAAGAGGAAGTATGGGATAGGGGACCACGAGCGATACCATCATGCACAGCTGCTGCACTGGGCTCTCGACCCACGAATTAGGGAGGGTGCCACCAGACCTCTCACCAAGTTTGAATCACTCCTCCTTAAAACTAAGACCATGAAGGGGGCTATTTCTGCTCTGTATAGGCTCTTACTCTCCACAGAGATTACCCCCCGTCCACGATATATGTCTTGGTGGGAGGGGATGACCCAGCGAGACATCTCGGAGGAAGAGTGGACCCACCTGTGGATGGATATCTTTAAGTTCAATCAGTCCACAGCTCTAAGAGAAGCCCACTTGAAAGTAATGACGGACTGGTACTTATACCCGTCCAAACTAGCTAGAATCTTTCCAGGCACGTCAGATAGATGTTGGAGAGGGTGTGGCCTTTTGGGAGACTTCCAACACATCTGGTGGGACTGCCCCTCCATTAGGCCATTCTGGGAGGAGATCCTGGCACAGGTGAAGACAATCCTGGGATACCCCGTCCCGACTTCAATGACAGAGGCCCTACTTGCCATTAGAGACCCTACGCTAGAACACTAAACCAGGGCCGATAAGAGAATTATGTGGCTATGTTTGGGAGCTGCCAAACTGGCTTTAGCGGCTGCATGGAAGAAGAGGGAAGCGCCAGCGATGTCCCTATGGCACTCCCGCCTGTGGCAGTTGCTAAGATTAGAACGCATGTCTGATATATCCCGTGAGGACTTTAAGAACTTTGAATTCCGGTGGGGCACTTTGGTTTCATTCCTCTCGAAGGGCCTGCCGTCAGCGGTTTGCCCTCCCACACTCGGGGCCCTTCATCTATTCCAACTCTGAGGAACACCACACGGTTGAAACCCTAATGTAAAGCAACTCCACCACTGGGGAGGGGGGTGGGAAAGGGAGTTTGGGGGGGGAGGTAGGGCAAGTTGGGGGTTTTTAATATTTGATTCTTGGTATAGTATCCACTTTCAATTTTCGTTGAGCTCTTGAGGGACAATACTTGCTAGGTACGCATGCTGGCAACTGGTCGGTCTGGAGAGCAGTCAGCGCAAAGACATTCACGGAGGCGTCACTGCTTCCTGCGATTATCCCTTATGATTGATATTGTGACTGTACCTCATCTTCATAGATGAAGAACTCTACAAATGTGTTGCGGATAAGCCTTGGGTACACTATGACCAGGGGAAACTCCGACCCTCCCACTTGTCTGTGATGTGAATATTATGTTTTGAACTTCGGAATGCCCCTGCGAGGGCTTATTGGTGGATTGTGCCTTGAATCTTTGTTGTGGAAAAGCAATAAAAATGTATTTGATAAAAAAAACAAAGGTCAATATTTGCAGGAAACAGCTGCATAACCCACTTCTGAGGTTCAGGACTGGTGTGGGCACGTTAGGTATGGGTGGGACTCACAGGTGACAGAGTCCAGCAGCACCAGCAGAGTTGCAAGACACCTTTTGTGTCCCTGAGACTTCAAAAAACAGGAGGCAAGCCAGCAAGCCCTTGCAGAAACATGGGTTTAAGGATTTAAAAAGGAAATCTAGTCCCCCTCACTCCAAAGCAAGAAGCAGCAGGCCAACACAGCAGAGCAGGTAGAAAAATGGTGGTCCCTCCTACAGCACATCAATCAGCAGGCAGCAGGCCAAAACAGCAATGCAGATAGCAAAGTGGCAGTCCCTCCTATAGCACAGCAGCTCTTCTTCTACGCAGAATCCTCCTGGTTCCAGCAAAGTTCTGATTTGGTGGTGTTCGGGGTCCAGTGCACATACCCAAATGTGCCTTTGAAGTGGGAGAGACATCAGAGAGGCCTTTGAAGATCACAAGTTCCCTGACTTTTCCTGTCCTAGCTCCAGACACAATACAGGGGTATGTATCTATTTGTGTTGGGACAAGCACAGCTCTCCCAATCAGCCTGATGATGGCAGGATGAAAATGTCACACCCAGCTACCTTTGTGTGACTTTCTATAGCGAATGCACAAAGCCCAGCTGTCACCCAAACCAGATTTGAATTCAGAGACAGGCAGATAAACAGAATGGATCAAAGTAAGTAAATGCCAACTTTCTTTTGACCTAATGTTTCTCTTTTTCCCTTTTCAAGTTTCATACATGCCTGAAGCAGAAACACTTTCTTATACTAATGAATATATTCTTCAGATAGCGTGTGGCCCTTCCTAGTTATGGACCTGAGCTCGCTCGATTTAACAACCTTTTGAATCCGATCTAATTCAATTAGAAAGACTTAGGAAGACATTTATCAGAACAGAACTACATGCCAAATTTCTTACAGACTGTCTCAGTGCTAATATAATACCCACTGAGTTACAAATCAGGAACATTCCCATTATTTTCACAGAAGACGAAGAGTTCAAATTTGGGTTTAGCTTCTCTGCTAATAAATGCCCATGAACCTGGATGGTTCTGAGTTTAGAGACAGCACTTAAACATATTAAATCACTCCTAAAAGAAATAGAAATCTTTGAAAAGAAAATACGTATAGACTCCACTATAAGCAACTCAAAGACACTCCTGGATAAGGTTGCGTCTACACTTAAAGAATTTGAACAATTGAATGCTCATAAAAAATCAGATAAACTACAAAAGGATATAACCAGATAAGTAAAGAATGGACCTATCCATGTTTTAGAAAATATTTATATCAACCTCAAGGTCCAAATAGTACTTCTTTTAAAAGGACCACCTTTTCAGACACTAATCCGGACACAGATAGTGATCAAGCAACAGGAAATTCATATCAACGTAACTCCGATAATCAGCCCTCCGGCTCACATCAGGCTTTTTTAGAGCAAGTCTACAGAGACACACGACCCCAGAGGAGACACAAGGGGACAAGATGAGGATGGTATTTGAACCAATACACACTATGTGACTATGAGGAGCCCTGCTGGCGCCGCAATTCTTATTATTTACCCTTCCTGCGTTTTTAATGAATCTGTACATATCTTAATTGTGCCATTTTAAATATTGTGTGACTCGGGGGCTCTCAGCATTTTGACATTTGTATCGGGGAAATTGAGGAACTAGCACTGTTACCTGGGGGCATTTCTTAGTATTCATTCTTTGCTGTTTTCATTTCTGGAACCGACCCCGGTCCACCGCAGCAGCTGTGCCGTTTGTGCGGAGGGCGGTTGACGCTACTTTGCACACAAACCCTACTTCCGGCAGGACACGGTCTTGTCGTCGGCCGGAAGGAAGGTATTTAGCCACTCATGCACCGTACGCGCAGCAGACGCGCGCAGCGCGGCATGCTTAAGGCAAGCCCGTCTGCGCCCGTTCGTGCCTGGCCCGCGCCGAGCGCACAGGATGCTGCCAGTTTTCAGGAAAATGGGCTTTTGTACTCTAGGAGCGTACTTCTCGCCTTAAATCATCCAAAGGAGGGATGTGAGGTATGTCCTCTCAATGCCCATCGTAGATGTGGGGGATGTGGTTTTGCCTTTTCTACCGCAAACACGAGCTATGCAGGCAGTCGGCGATCTGAGATTTTTATGCATGGAGGGCTCGTTAACGCCCGTTCTCTGGGGAAGCATAGGTATGAAATAGCCCAAGTTATCGAAAATATGGGGCTGGACATGCTCTTCATAACAGAAACTTGGGCGGACATGGCTTCTGACCCCGACTTCATTACCGCCTCCCCAGTTGGATATAGTTTTGCTAAGATGGATAGGCCTTTGGGTAGGAGAGGAGGCGGAGTACCAATTATATTTAAAAACTGTTATACTGTGACGGTCCATCCCGTTCAGCTTTCTGGCTGTGAAGCATCACACTTCACCGCCAAACTTAGTGCCAACCTTTCATTTAAGGGTATTTTCGTGTACCGGCCGCCTGGAGCCAAAGTTGTGTTCTTGAACAATCTTGATGAACTACTCGAATCAGTGTTAGTTAATAAGGAATTCACCATCTTGGGTGATTTTAACTTTTATTTAGAAGATCCTGAAAAGAAAGCTACTGCGGTGCTCTTGGACACTCTGGGTGCCGCAGGGTTGGCTCAACTGATTGGTGTTCCCACTCATGAAGCGGGGCACACGTTGGACGGGATTTTCTCTTCTTGTTACGGGCTTAAAGTTGGTGAAGGGTTCCCACTTCCCTGGTCCGATCATTCACTCATTAGCTTCACCCTTCCCATAAATGTTGGTCAACAGGACTATATAGCCATGCCTCAGGCGGCCCCTTGTGGAGCCTGGAGTAAAGTGTATAAAACTGCCCTTCGAACCAAACTGGCTTGCTTCGTCCCCTTAAGCTCGGCCAATGTGGACAATGCAGTTAATAACTACAATAGCTGGTTATCCGACGCCATTAGCGTAGTGGTTCCTATTAAGCATATTTCCGGCAACCGGGCGGCGCCATCTGCTCCCTGGTTCTCGGATCTTCTTCGCAAGGAGAAACAGAAGTGCCGCCGTTTGGAACGGCGTTGGCGTCTGACCTACCATGTCTCCGATAAACAGATTTATAAGACTTCACTCAGGTTCTACAAAGCACTAGTAATTACAGAGAAAAGTAAATACTTTAAAGCCCAGATCGACTCAGCAAAATACTCCTCTAAAGAGTTATTTGCAGTTATAAAAAAATTAACAGTCCCCAAGCCTCTGAATAAACTGGGCAGTCAACAATTTGTGGATGACATGGCATCCAATTTTAAAACCAAAGTATTGGACATTGTCCGCAACTTTAAAGACGGCCTGACTGCTCAGCCGGCTCCTAGTTCGCAGGTGACACCTGCCGGCACGAGCAGATTCTTAGAGTTTTCTCCTGTGTCAATTGATACAGTGAGTCACTATATTCTGGCCTCTAAATCAGGCTCTCCTTTGGATCCCTGCTCGTCAGGCTTTTTGATAGAGCTGGCAGACCTGGTGAGTCCCGTGCTGACAGACATCTTTAATAAGATGTTTTCCTCAGGAAGTTTTCCCACTACCTGGAAGGAGACTTCCGTTCTCCCGCTTCTTAAAAAACCCTCCTTAGATGCTTCTATGACATCAAACTATCGCCCCATTGCACACCTTCCTCTTCCAGACAAAATTGTGGACAAGATTATGAATATCCAACTGACCCAGTCCATTGATGATAATGGGCTGTTGGACCACTCTCAGTTTGGCTCCTGTAAGGAACACAGTACAGAGACAGCCCTCATTAAGGTGACTGAAGAAATCAGAGCAGTCATGGATAGTGGAGGTACAGCGGCATTAATCTTACTTGACCTCTCCGCTGCGTTTGACACAGTTGATCATACTCTCCTGAACCCCCGATTAAAAACTCTTGGTGTGGATGGTGTGGCGTTGGCCCTGCTGGCCTCTTTTCTGCAGGAGAGGAGATCAACGGTGTCACTCGACGGGTTCAATTCGGAACCCTATGTGCTGCCTTGTGGGGTTCCGCAGGGTAGTTTGTTGAGCCCTTTGTTGTTTAATGTCTATTTCACTGAGCTTGCATTACTTGTCAGGGATTACGGCTTCTTATTAACATCATATGCAGATGACTCGCAGATTGTGGTTGCAGCTCATAAGAAACAGAGCTCCCCTGCGGTGCAGTTCTATAACTGCATGGTCGCCATCAACATCTGGATGAGCAGTCACTGCCTTAAATTAAACTCCGAGAAGACGGAAGTGTTGATTTTCGGCAACCTACAACCTTCCTGGAGTAAGCTCTGGTGGCCTGTGGAAATGGGCCTCCCGCCCATCCCTACGGCAAAGACAAAAAACCTGGTCTTTTTGATAGACAACAGGCTCACGTTTATCCCTCAAACAAATGCCATTGTGTCTGCTTCTCACTTCCTGATAAAAAAAAAATCAGGAAGGTACTTCCCTATATTCCGGAGGAAACCAGGAGAGTGGTCATCACCTCCCTGATACAGTCTAAGTTGGATTATTGCAACGGGCTGTATTTGAATGCCCAAACGCAGTGCCTGAGAACTTCAGGCTGTCCAAAACTCGGCGGCTCGTTAACTGCTGAGCCTACCCCGGCATAAATCTATCTCAGAAGAGATTCGGAAGCTTCATTGGCTTCCAGTGATGCAGCGGATCAAGTTTAAGGAACTTTTTGTGGCCTTTAAAGCTCTGACACAAAAGGGTCCGCTGTTCATGAGGGAGCTTTTTGCGTGGTATCAGCTAGGCAGATCTCTCCGTTCCTCAGGGGCAAAACTTCTTGCAGTGCCAAAGATTCGGACTTTGCATTGGGGAGGACGGAGTTTCCAGCACAGCACTTCTAAGTTGTGGAATCTGCTGCCACCAGTAATTAGAAAGGCCAGCTCTCTTATGGGCTTTACAAAAAATCTGAAAACCTGGTTGTTTCAGTGACGGGTGTTGGCGGGGTGTCTGTTCATGGTTATAGCGCCTAGACACCATTTTTGGTATTCGTGCGTTTTATAAATTTCATTATCATTGTCATTATCATTATCTAGGTTTCAAACAAAGGAGGAACCTATATTATGAATGGTAAATATTAATCAAACAATTCCAATCTTTAATCTGTCATCCCATGTACTCTCCAAATCTGAAATCTCAGTACTTACCTCAGGGCTCTCCTTTGTGCCAACACATAGAAATTACGTGTTTCAGACCAAAATTGAACTCTATACTTTTTTCCAGAATATGAGACTTAAGAATGTCTTTGCCTCTCACGGAACTATAATAGGATCAGATACCACAGGTTTACATAACCCTTCAAATTTCTATCCCTCTAATCAAATGATTTCAAAAGAAGTCCTTACATTTGAAAATGCAATTTTAACTGAAGTGGACAATCTTTTCAAAGATTCACATTATGTTAAATACAACTTTTCCAAAGATGAACATAAAGCTTTACAGAATATGCAGAGACTTCCTAACACTATCATAAAGCCTGCAGATAAGGGTGGGGGTATTGTCCTCTGGAATAAAAACTCCTATAGAGATGATCTCCCTAAACAACTCTCAATATCTGATTGCTATAAGAAACTCTAAAAATCCAACAATGGAATTATCTAAAGTGATCCTACTACTCAGTAAAAGCGGATCTGTGGGTGGCTTGTTAAGTGACGAAGATGCTTTGTTCCTGATCAATACAGCACCCACTATCCCAGTGGTTTATATCTTTCCCAAAATACATAAAGATTCTGCTAATCCCCCGAACGATCCATTGTCTCAGAATACAACTCTGTTCTTAAACAACTTACGCCTTGTGTAGATTTCTTTATAAGACCTTTTGCTGTTAATAACCTCACATACTTTAGGGACACCACAGCTGTGATTACCATTATTGAGAAACAACAATTTCACTCAGAGGAAGAGCTTCTGGTTAGTATGGACATAGAAAGTGTGTATACTAATATACCTCAACAAGATATACTGAGACTACTTAATGAACTCATAGATTCGAGACCTCAGCCACATAATGTACCGACAACATTTATTATGGAATGTATAGAAGTATCATTGTGTAAAAATTTATTTCTATTTGAAAATTATTTTTATCAACAACTCAAAGGTGTAGTGATGGGAGCCGTTTTTGCCCCGGACATTGAGAGCATGTTTTGACCACCAAAACATGGAATGTACCACCAATTCATATTGAGATAATGTTACTAAATGGATGAGATACATTGATGATGTATTGATGATATGGAGAGGTGACCGTGAAAGTTTACTGACAGTCCATACATGGATCAATTTATTAAACCAGAATCTTAAATTCACGATGGAATTTAATAAACATCAAAGGAATGTTTTTGACATTACAGTAAAGGTAGATGGAAATAATCTACTTTATACAACACTATTCACTAAACCAAAAGCAAGAAACACATTACTCAAATACAACAGTCATTATCCACAGGCAATTTTTGTGTTTACACAGAAATTGCTCCAAAAAGAAAGATTACTTTCTTGAGGCACGGAAACTGAAAGAAAAATTAAAAGCTTGTGGGTATCTATCTAAATGTCTAAAGTCTAAAAAAATCACTTAAACGAGCGTTGTATAATAAGAGAGGAGCTCTCCTAGAAGTAGGAAGACGACCAAGTGAATCCCGATTAGTGTGTGTTTCTAAATTTGGAACCCTCTTGAACAGGATTACAAAAATTATCAACAAACACTGGACCCTTTTTAAAAGGTTTCCAGAATTTAAATAGAATCCTCTTTTTGCGTTGAAAAAAGGATCCACTCTTAGAGATTCTTTGGTCCATTCCTATGATATACGCAATACAGCAATAGTTGAGAAAATGGTTCAACTATCACTGGTGATTGGCATTTCAAATGTAATAATTGTGCAGCTTGCAATACAACAAAGATGACGAAGATCTTTACCATCAATGGCCAACAATTTACACCTAAACATTTTTCAAATTGTAAGACAAGTAATGTGGTCTACTTTATTCACTGGCCTTGTGGTCTTATTTATATAGGCAAAACGACTCAACAGATTAAGAAATAAATATTGCAACATCAAACCCAAATACGGTGTAACATGGTGGAAAATGCCCCTATGGTTGAACATTACACCAAATCAAAACACTCTGAGAAAGATATGTTTTGGTGAGTCATTGATGTAGTGAAACCCTGCAAGAGAATGTCAACTATTGATCATGTTTTAACAATGAAAGAGAATCGCTGGATTTACAAAAGTGTTAATGTGACCAAAGGCCTGAATTTAGCTGTATAATGGCAAAAACTAGCTTCTATGGACTAAACATCCCACAGAGTAAATGTTAACATCATTAACTTTCTGTTCAATTGCCCAAATTGTTGAAATCTTACATCTTTAATGTTTAATATTGATGATTATTGAATTCATGCCTATAACTTTGTTGGTGCTTGTGTGAATGTTTTTCAACTATGTTCACTGTTGGGTTTGGAATTATCATTAATTCATCAGCAATGAACAATTATCCATAACACTGTTTGAATGTGTGCTTGGTAAAAATTAAATTGAAGACGCTGATTTCAATGTGTTTATATACAGAATTGATATATTGATTTCCAAATGTTTTTTATTTTCGATACTTAATCTATGCTAATATATGAATTAAGACCCCTTTGGCTGTCTTTTTGTGTTTAAATAGACAAGTAATTGACTAACAACATGCATGTAATAAATTCTTCTTTTTTCCTTTCTGTGCTTTACTAAATCATTAACAATGAATCACATGTATTTGAAAACAGTTTTTTCTTGTAATTAAATAGTATTATCGGAATTCTTTTATGTAGACCCTCTGAATTAAACAATTTCATTATAAATGTCTACAAAAAGAGTATATACACATTGCTGATTGATTTCTTCACTTTTTTAGTTTATCAATTGATTTATAAAATTCATATAATTGAGGCGATTAGTTTGGCACTCATAAATAATATTGATACATTATGTTCTATTATTTTGTAATAAAATCCCTTGTAGGCACTTTTACCTGACAATATTTTGTTACCCAAGCTTTCAAGGGTATATCCGGTTGCCCAATCAATATATTAACTTTCTAAATGTGGCATTTTCAGACTTCCAATTTAAAATTCGACACCATAAACTGTGATTTTAAATTGTGAGTCCAAAGCCCAGACTCCAAATCTCTATATTTTTCCATTTGGAAATTACATTTAAAAGATGTTTTAAGGCAATCCCAATGTTAACCTATTGGAGAGATAGCCCTCGCAGTAGTAAAAAAACAAATTTAGCAGTTTATCACAACCAGGGCATGTGAAACTCAAAAGTACATGTCTTACCTTTACATACACTGTACCCTGCAGCCTGTCCATACTGTTGCCTAGGGCTTACCTTAGGGGTGACTTATATGAAATAAAATGGAAGGTTTGGACCTGGCAAGTAGGTGGACGTCAGGGGAAGCCACACCAAGGATCCCAAGTCTAGCATATGCGTTTTGTCATTTACATCAAAGCTCGGTAACACTGGGTACAGTATGTTAACTTGTTTAAACTTCTTCTTCATCAGGGTATAGGCATGCCTGGTTGCCTGTGCAGAATGAGTGAACAGTGCCAGCGATGATCTTTGATATGTCAGGTCTTTTTTTCCCAGGCCAGGTCCCATTGGGAATAATTAAAGATCCACATGGTTATAGGTCGAGGCGGAAGAGGGCCTGTGAACAAGTTCCGAAAGTGTCCCCCATGCCCGGTTTAAACTGATACAATTTCATTGCTTGGACAAAACTTACATGGCACCATGCAAAATTTGAGGTATCTATCCTGGTAACCCATCTGGTAGATGTGGGATGTACCGCTGATTTTCTACACATGACATGTTTCCCTGCAGTTGCTAGACTGCTGGGAAGGGGTGAGGTAGGAATTGGAAGGCTGTGTTAATCTGTGCCTCCTGGGATTACAGCCATATCGGAAACACTTTAAATGACAGTAATTCACTGGATGATGCCCAAGGCTTCAGAAATAAAAACTTGGTAGGTGGACTTCTTAGAATGGGTGATTACCAATGAGCAACATATGAAGCCTGCCCATAGGGATGTTGGGATGGTGAAAGATTTGATCAATTGGGGGATATGATTACACCCAATAACATACCAACTTGACTGGAAACAGCCACACTGCTAGAATGAACAGGAACAGCAGAATGTGTGTGAGAGTGTGGAAAAAAGGAACTGACTTACTATAGAAGGTAAATGTCATAATAAAATTATGTATGTGGGTTGGGGAGTAGTAGTGGCTCATGTGAAACTGGTTAATTGACTTTTGTATGTTTGAAAACAATAAAAACATATTGCAAAAAAATGTAAATAGCAGAATGGCTGAGTTGTGTAATTAGTGTACTAATGTGATTGAGAATGTCAATGGTTTGCTCAGCTGCTCCACTTTAATGCAGCTGAGTCCTTGCCGTGTGTTACTGTCACATTGCCCATGTATTTATGCTTTGCAACGTCAGGGAGGTCCTGTTGAATCAGCCTGCATCTTTCTTACGCATTGACATGTCGCTGCAGCAGTAAAGCCACCTGCTTCTCTTCAAAACTGGCCACCAGGATTAACAGTGCTCCGATCAGACCCACATTGGCCCTCGCCCTCCTCGGGTCCAGTAACTCATGGTGTTATTCTCTGCCTTGAGGCTCCAAGAGGCTCAGGCACGCTGTGTCTGATCTCCTGACACTGCTCCTTCT
The DNA here is from genome assembly GCF_964263255.1 of Lissotriton vulgaris. Taxonomy (NCBI): domain Eukaryota; kingdom Metazoa; phylum Chordata; class Amphibia; order Caudata; family Salamandridae; genus Lissotriton; species Lissotriton vulgaris. The sequence continues at coordinate 435,109,965 of NC_141685.1, read as the reverse complement.
GCTCAGCCCGGAGTCCACTACTCCCACAAGCACTCCAGTATGGGCTTTGCTCGTCTTCTTCTTGATTGCGAGATCAAACTAGGCCCCCGCGGCTTCCCAAAGGGTCCCCACCAGTAGTGTGGCTCACTGGTTAGAGGCGGCAGACCCGAGAGCAGAGGACGGCCCGGGACCAGGGTTCGATTCCCGGCGCGGCAGGTTTCTGGACCAGGGTCAGCGGACTCGATAATTCTCTCGCCTCGGTGCCCACTCTGATCAGCAATCACACTCTGCAACTCTGGGCATTAGCTTGCCTCATCTTCACTAACGGCCCCACCAGACCGCCGGGGATGCCTGGTCTCACCCTGGAGATACCCATTAAGGGACCATCTCTCAGGGAAGCCAGGAAGGGTTTCGCAGCGGTCGAAGCGCCTTGGGACCCTACGGGTAAGTAGTGCGCTATATAAATGCCTATACATTTACATTACATTTACATTTACACCGCACCGGCCCAGCTGCAGAGGCAATTCACAGACCCATTTTGGCCTCGACTAGGCCCCTCTAACAATAGTGGATTTTTTGGCCTTACACAACATGTACAGCAGTCTTTTCCCAGCCCATCCACACTTGTAACAGCTATACAAAATGTGTGTTTCTGTGTCTGTTGGTTATCTCCGCTCAGTCTTAAAGATTTTCTTGGATTTATGATTCCGACTGCTCGAGCTTGGAACTATACGGCCATCTTGGGCTGTGGCTCTCTAGCACCCGCTGCTATTTTTTTTAAAGTTGAATACATTTTCAAGCATTTCCTTGTAGTTTACCATAGGGAGATTTTCTTCCTGGTAGCAGAGATCTTGGCTGTAGTGTCCTGCGAGACACGTTCTAGTGTCACGCAGGAAGTTGTAATGCCAGCCACTCCCTCGAGGGCTGGGCACACTGCACCCCCACACCCATCCATCATGGGTGTCACGAGTGACGTGATCCCGCTAATAAAAGTGCCCGGGTGCACGTGCTCGTGGCCAGTTACTAATATACCGACCATGGTGTCCGTGTCCATCATTGCCGCGATGTGTGCCTGAGGCCCAACATTACACTGGCAATGAGCGGGTCTGTCCCCGCGTGTACAGCGTTTGTCTCTCCGGTGTGCCCCGAGGAGAAATGTAGACTGGGGCACCTCTGCACCACCACGTCTGTACGGTTTGCCACTGCGGCCGCCGACCTGCACACGCCGGTGAACAACCTTTACAATGAAACTTTTACAACGCACTACCATTACAACGCAACCATTACAACGCAAACCATTACAATGCATTGCGCTGGGGGGCGCTCTAGGATAGGGAATACGTTTAATTTACTATCCAACACCTTCCCTAGTGTCCATGGGGACTGGAGTTGGAATAGTAAATTAAACTTTTCACTATCCAGCGCCCCAAAGCGCTATGCGTTGTAAAGGTTTGCGATGTAAAAACCGCGTTGTAAAGGCATGCGTGGTAAAAGTATGCGTTGTAACTTCATACATCCGCACACGCCTAACCTGGGAGACACGCTGAAGGATCGTGGAATTACTCCCCGCAGCCACGGAATCACTGATGCTGGGCGCAACCAAATTGGACAGCAGTAGACTGGGCATGCACGGCGAGCCCGACTTGCTATCACCGCAGTAAGCACTAACTCGGTCCCACACCAGGTAGCAGCCCCAACCCTGGTAAAAAGGGGGGGGGGGCGGAAAGGGATTGCTGCAGCAGCCAGACCCTCCCACCAACAGTCTGCTCTCACCCCCTAGCGCGGTTCAGCGAGCGCTGCGGCACGGAACTAGGAGCCAATGCTGACTGCATAGTCGACTGGCAGGTATCCAGCTGGAGAGGAAGCTAAGGTGAAGCGACAGCGCCGCGCTCTGGTCTACGGCCCTTACCCGGTAATGTGCAGAGAGCCTGCGCCACCCACCGCCAGCTGCCCCAGTGCGGAGCTGCCGTAACGGAAACATGGCCCTCCAGGTCTTCAAGCCCGGCTCCAGCAGTGGTAACCCAGCCTGAAAGTCAGCAAAATTCTATCGGCCAGCGGGAAGCGCCCTTGATGCCGCCCCGCTTCGTTGCATCCGAATGCGGCCCATCAGTGAAGAGGCCTGCTGACACATCTGACACCCGGTAGAAGACTATGGCGGCCGGAGCAGAGGACGCAGCGCCACCATCGGTCGCCAGAAAGCACAGCATTATCCTCCATCACCACACAGTCAGGGCATAGTGAAGCAGAGCCGCACCGCTGCCCAGAAAGAGAGAAAGTGGTTCGGCTTCACGAGGGAAACTGCCCCGCACACACAGGCACACACGCCATCCAGGCGGAAGTGGGCAGTATGATACGCGTCCAAGTGAAGTGGTAGAAAGCCAACACTTACCGGAGCCCCTCCATGCGGCTGCCCCGACAGGGGCTAAGGAAATGACCTCCCCAGCATGTCGTACCTCACCGGCATGATCAGCCTAAACAAAAATGCAGCCTCAGAGAGGAGAGCGCCAGCACCACCTGTCTGCCAGTGGCAGAACGGCAGGTGGCACAAGGAGCACGGAGGAGCTCCTCCAGAGACTTCTGTAGCCTTAGAAGAGCAGACTCAGGTCCAGCACCATGCAGCAGTCGCATGCCTGCACAGCACCTGCAAAGCACCGCTCCACCTGGTGGTCAAACGCCACACCAGCACCCCTGCTCAGCGAGAGTGCTGCTTGAAGCGACCCCGGTCCAGAGCCCAGGAGTTCGACCGCCCCCAGCCATCCAGGGCAAACATGCAGCGCCACTGTGAATAGAACGACCTGGTCCACCTACTCCACAAGAGCAAGATGATAGAAGGCGTCCCCACCTGCTCAGGCCCTCACTTCCTCTAGGCCACAGTTCCCCACAAGAGGGGTTGACGCCTGCCCTTGCGCATGACCGCCCAATCTGCAATTATCCGAGCTGCACACCACGGCCGGCTGAAGTCCGGCACCAAGTCAGCCCGCCGCCCAAAACCGGCACACTTCAGACAATAGAAGCCCACAGTTCCCAGGTAAAGACTGCCTGCTCACGCCCAGTAACAGATGGACACAACAAAACGTGGCCTCCGAGAAGAAGGCCCATCAAGTGCCCTCCCCCACACCCTGCAAGTTTGAACAGCCAAGATGGCTGTGGAGACAGCGAAGTCTCCAGGGGAATGCCACACTCGAGCCCCAAGCTGCACCAGCATGAACCGGCATCATTTAGGCTAGAGCACCGCCTGCCATCTCTGCAGAGTACGGGGAGAGTCAGACAAACCCCGCAAGGAACTGCAAGAAACTCAAGCTGCCATGCCTAAGGCAGCCCCACTAGCAAGTGTGGAAGACCAGCCAGACAGCAACGTCTCAAGGTAACTACCCCACTACAAGCACAAGAAAGACTGGTTCAGAGCACGTGCCACACGTGGCTGCACAACGCCACCACCGGTGAAGAGGTCTTATCACCCGCTCCTACTGGTGAATAGGCACACCCGGCAACCACCCCACAGGCACCCCAAGTGCAGAAGAATGCGTCCAAAAACGAGACTGAGCACGCAAAGAGCACTCAAAGCCAGAAGTACCCTGATTGCACAGTCTGCATCCCGGAGACATTTCCGCAAAGAAGCACTGCTGAATGCAGGTAGGAGAGCACCCACGTCTCCACCGCAAAGCCCTGCAGTAGGCCGAAGACCACCCACAGTGTCCTCCCTCACACTGCCTCAAGACGGAGTCGGCCGCGACCCAAGATCGGAAGGAGAGGAGTCGCACACTCCACGTGGCAGGCTGCCACAGCACCATGCGCTCCAACAAACAGCATGTATGTATGTATGTGTACAGCGACACAAGACCGGATGTCACGTCGCAAGCAAGGAGCACGTCACAAAGTGACCAGTCCAGACAAGCACGCCGGAGCGAAGGCAGAAGCTAGCGCCATGAGCGCGCCGCCTCGAGGTCCAAGCGCAACGCCCTAGAAGAAAAGAAGAGTGACAGCCCTGTCACCCCAAAAACCGGATGAGCACAGGTGAGCTGAACAAACCAACAAAGGGAGAAGACCGAGGACTCACAGCAAGCCAAGAGCACACCCTGCACACCAGACAGCCACCAAGGCAGACCGACGTCCCTGGATGCAGCCTCATGGGTGAACCGAACGTAATCCCCAGCAAGCACCAACCGCGTCTCATCCTAACGCTTTCCCAGGTGACCGTCCGTCCCTGAGCGTCGGCAGTCTAAGTCAATCGCATCCCTGCTCCTGTCCGCAGATGCCACGGGTGAAGATCAGCACAGAGTGTCCGTCCTCACACCGCCTCAAGATGGAGTCGGCAGTGGCCCCAAGCCAGGCAAGAGAGGATCCCCACACTCTACGTGTCAAGCCGCCACAGTCACTCCACCTCACCAAGGCGGAGGCACATGGCTGCCAGGTCCCTACGGACATCCAACACTCCCAGCAAGTCACCATCACCTGTCATCCCGAGTCACCACCTAGAAACAGCCATCAGCACCTGCGTCAAACAACACCACTCCTAGAAGATTGGCGGACTGGAGTCCTGCATCGTCGCCACACCAGCCGACAAAAGAAACCACAGACCACCTGTGAACCTGGCCTACACCGGAACTGTGGCTGCGATCGCAAGTCTTGGCCAAGACTCCTCCACCCGTGAGAGTTGTGCGTGCGACTAAGTAACGACTCCTCAGCGGTCCTGCAGCTGCCCCCAGACGGCACACAAGCGGCCCCCAGCACAGCCCTCCTACAGTCCCGCAGCAATTCTAACAGCGGGCCTCCCCAGGCGGGAGAGCGAGAAGAGACATTGCCCCACCGACAGGTTACCGGTCCCAACCAAGCAGTTCAACAGGGACAACCAGCCCAGCAACACATCCATGAACTCTCACTCGGGACTCCATCCATGTTCACAAAGCAACCCACTAAAAAGAACTGTTTAGATTTCACCACAGACCATCACTGACATCCTAATTTTGGAAGCCATGCAAGACATGTCATCGTCAGCGAACCGACGGTATGCAGAGGACATCTCCGAGCCAGCGGTCGTGTCCTGAGCCTCTCAGGTTAAAATACGGGTGACCGCCGAGAAGGTTCTGCTGCAAGCAAAGTCGCCAGCCCATGTCTGATGTCGTCCTGCCACCTGACTCGAGAGACTGATGGACCCTGTGGTATTTAGGTAGCTGTTTGTTTATCCCCACAGGTTGGACTAACACGTTGTTTTGTTCCTCAATAAAATTGTGGAGGAATGTAGTGTCCTGCGAGACACGTTATAGTGTCCAGCAGGAAGTTGTAACGCCTGCCACTTCCTTGAGGGCTGGGCACACTGCACCCCCACACACCTATCCATCACGGGTGTCACGAGTGACGTGACCCCGGTAATAAAAGCACCCGGGTGCACGTGCTCGTGGCCAGTTACTACTATACCCACCCTGGTGCCCGTGTCCATCATTGCTGTGATGCCTGAGGCCCAACATTACATTGGCCTTCGTGCAAACACTTACAAGTAGTAAGTAACTTTACACTCACATTAGGCTCCACCTCCTTAGTTCAGGGAGTGGATACATGTGAGTCCATAGTTTATAATACATTTACACTCATAAGGGGTGAATAGCCAAAAGTATTGTATTTGCTACTAAGTACAAGAGTAAATATACATTTCTAGGTGTACTCATGTGTAGGTTTACCTTTGTGAACAGTACCCGGGGTGCGTACTACAGCATAGCGAACTCATGAGCTGCACCAATTGCAGTCATATTCCAGTGGAGAGATGGACTAGTGTTGAACAGTGGCATGGTAAAAAATCATCCCCAAATGGCTAGTACTGGATAGTTTTATCTGACATGGATCATTTTGTAGTGCCTGATACAATGTTATCCTTAATTATACATAATACCTCTTTATTTATGTAAATATTTTACATGTAAAAAAAAAAATTCCTTTCCCAGAAATGCTGTTATTATCTGTTATTTCTGAGGGTAGGTTAAGGGTTCCCATCTCCACCATATCCACTGCTTAAAAAAATGCCAGTGCTTTGTACCTTTTGGATGCAATTTTCATGCTACAGTGTAAAAGGTTAAAATCCTGCCATTATTACTCAGCCTTCCATCCATAAATTGTGTCCACTGATTGGGAAAACACTTGTTTACAATGATGGACAATGACAAAGGATGAGCACATGAGTAGACGAGTAGATGCTTCTTATAAGACATTGGGTGGGGAAGAAAATAATTAAAAATCTAGGAAGCATAACAGCACAAAAATATGGCTTTTTTATTTCCATTAAGAAGGCATTAACTTGGGCCAAAACATAGCCATGCTTCTATTATTGCTGACATATAAATGAGCAGAATCAGCCACTAGGCAACTTTGATTTAGGAGGATTTTGTTTAGAGTTCCTTTAATACAAAGATAGACTTAAATCGAATATCATAGTTTGAATGTAATTTTGCACCCACAGGGGTAATAAATTCTAATGGACATAACTGGAAACAACAGAGGAGATTCGCTTTATCAACCCTGAGGAATTTTGGAATGGGTAAAAGGAGCCTGGAGGAACGAATCAACGAAGAGCTGAGATACCTAACAGATACAATAGAGGAAGAGAAAGGTGAGTGTCCTAGCACCTAGCAGTATATATTGGGTAGGTAAAATTGCTCTGGAGTTGTTCTTTATATAAGTGAAAAATATAGTTTAAGCAGGAGCTGTCAAACATTTGTATTCTTGGAAGAGATCAAATGATAGGTGTGTCCAGAGTCGAGTGTGTTCACATTTCAAGGGTTGAGAAGGTAACCATAAGTCAAACAGATGGAGGTAATTTCATGTGATTGCTTGTATTTATTATTCACATACATTAAATATGATCATTACTGGATTTAAGCCTGTGGCAGACATGCCACTTAGAGTGAAACATGTGTTGGCTGAATTGTGTATCATAATATCATAAGATTGTTACCAGAAAAAAGCAAATGGTCCTGCCAAACAAGAATCATGTAGCACGTTCTATGAGATTTCGGCTAATGTTATGTTAATTAGTTTCTGGATGCACATACTCAAAAATATAATTTTTCAACTGGAAGAGAAAAAAAATGTTGCATGTACCAAACATGGATCACAAAGGGAGTAGCTTCATTAAGGCTGAAAGAAACACAGTGAAAAAATATTTTTCAACATTTTTATAGCAATAAGTGCAAGTTGATTATGTCATCGGAGCATTACCCCTAAATACAAAAGAAAATATATAGATTTGTTCTCCAAATAATGAAGACAACATACGCAAATTTGCTATTGCACATTGACTAAAAAGATCATTCAGTATACGCTTATCTTCATGTTACTAGCATGAGCACATAAAGTGTTAAAGTTCTTTTGCTACAGCACATACAGATTATCGAGTCACTCAAAGTGCAAAAATTAATACTTGTATTACCAGCCATCAGCCATCCGGGTTTATATTTGTGTAATAAATTAATTAATTACTACCCTGTTATAAAGAACATTTCAGTGTCTCCTAATAAGATGAGCAATTTGTACTTGACATTTTTTTTAATTTATTAAATCTTTTTATTGACCGCTTCAACAGACAAGGTGTTCCAACATAATTAATATCCCATGAAGCCATGGCATGATGATACTCGTATTAAGCAGCCCTCAACAAGTACAAAGCCCCAACTAAACAGACACCCCCACCCTCTCTAAACAGAACCAAGACCAGGACACATCAAGAATGCACCCCCAAACTCTAAGTCTGGCAAGCACTTAAGGGACTACAGCGGGGTCCGACTCCCTAACCCCCTTCAGAAGGCTAGCACACGAGTCCTCTGTGTCGTCCTCAGCTCCTCATGGAGACCCCCAAAGCATCTTCCTGCATTCCCACCCTATTGTCTACCACTGTTAGCGCCCCTCCTCTGCAGTTTTCATGGGGTGCCATATTTTCTCATATTTCCGAGGACAGCCACGTGCTTTGTACACCAACTTCTCTGCCCTCATGCACCAATCCAGATTATTTTCCCACTCTTGCAGTGTGGATGGGATGGAATATCCCCACTTCCGAACAACGTGTGCCACACCCAGGGCCACATTGCAGAAGAGTAGCTTTTACATTTCTAGCATTTGCTCCCACATATACCCAGGTAATCAGTTGCGGCTTGAGCTGAATCTGCACCTCCATCACCTCTTACAGGCGTACCCTCACACTCTACCAGAGTCACCTCACTGGAGGGCACTCCCAAACTGTGTGCAGCAAGATATCCCCCTGACTCCAACCCCTCAAACGTAAGGCAGACCCTTCACTCTCCATTTTGTGCAACCGCTTCCTTGTGCGGTGCACTCTATACAGGAATTTCAGCTGCACAAGGCGGAAACCAGCTTGTATGGCCACCTCCCTTGGGTAGCGGTAGGCATTCCTACATGTGTAATCCTCCAGCCTGCCCAAGTCTCGCTCCCACCTGTCTCTTAGTGTATCCAGCGGGGGCAAACTCTGGGCTAACAGCGTGGTGTAGTAACAGCGTGGTGTGGATCAGTCAGTTAGCATGTGTATGTAGTAGGCCTGGGCGGTAAATTCCGTTCCGCTCGTGCAATTTGCGGAATTTGGGTAATTTCACGTTTTGCGGAGAACGCAGAATTGACAAAAATTCCACGATTCGCGGCTTCGCAGAATTTTTTGCTTGTTCACGCTTTCAAAATGCATGTTCATGAGATATTTCTCACCGATCACGCAAACAGCGTTTACGAACAGGTAAAAAGCATCGCGAATGGGCGGAACAAGCAATTCCGCCCATTTACGGAACTTTTGCATGCTCGTGGAGATTTTTTAATGTTTCGCAGAGCTTTGCGTAGCACGACTACGCAGATTCCACCCACCCCTAGTATGTAGGCTGGGTGCCAGCACTCAGATCTCCAGGGGTGACTCCTATGGTAGATCTGAAAAAATGGCCTAGTGCTTTCCAACTACGTGCCACATCTGCACACACTTGAGATATTGACCTCCTGACAGATCATACTCTGCCTGCAGCCTGGGAAGGGAATCAAACCCTGTCCCCTCCAGACGTCCCCCACCACTGAAATTCCCTGCAAATCCTCTGTCTGTGATTTATTTCAATCCCTCTAAGCTCCTTGAGTGTCTCCAACTCTACCAAAAGCGTCACTAGGCTAAGCCTACCCTCCCTGTCCATAAGCTGCGCTGCCAGAAAACAGCGTAAGATAGTACATAAAAATAAGCATTTGCAATGCAATCGGTCTTGTCACCATTGGCATATTATCGCACATTGCAGGGGTGTTTTACATTTTTGGGTGAAAAGTTGTTTTTATTTTTAAAGGCACACACATACAATGTAAATATTCAGCTGCTGTTGCAATCGAACAGCGCCATTCAGCTCGCCATCATGTATTGATGAAGAAAAGCCTAGGCTGCAGTCATTTCCTAACACAAGAGCAAACATGTTCAAGGAGTGCGTTTCTCTGCACAGGCAAGATGCTGTGAAGTGAAATTGGCTCACTTTACTGCTGCATGTAGTACGTACATGCAGAAGGAGTCCCAGAGATCCTCATAACTATGTCTGCATTTATTTCTATACAAGTGTTTGCTTATTTGGGCTGCTATGTGTGTTAAAGGGCAGAAAGAATGAGCGCTGCCTGAGAGAACACAGGCAGATTTACAATTACTGGTGCATCCCTGCATATCCGCAAGGATGCGTCAGTAATTGTGCTCCGCAGCTCCGCCACCCATGATGCTCCGCATTTACAATGCGGCGCACCATGGGGCAAAAACGGCACAGATGTGTCACGCATCTGTGCCGTAAAAGCGGCGCATTGCTGAAGTTGCGTCGCAAGCGCGACGCAGCTCCAGCAATGATCAGGGGGACCCTATGTGTACAATGCTGCGTCAATCCTTACGCCTGCTTCAAGCAGGCGCAGGGTTTTGATGCAGCATGGGCCCAAAAGTGACTAAGTGAAATCTTGTAGATTTCACTCAGCCACTTTTGGGAGGCGTTCCTGCGCAGGAACGCCTCCCCCTGCGATGGTACGCCTATTTTGGCGCAGGGCTTTACAACGTGACGCGGAGATGCGTCACGTTGTAAATACACCGCACAATGGTGCATCTTTTGCGCCGCCGCTGCGTCACAAAAGTGACGCAACGGCGGCTTAAAAGCTGTGCAAGGGGCTTTCTAAATCTGCCCCACAGTGCTTTAATCAAAGTATCACAGCTCTGGGCTCCCTTTAAAATTCTAATATCGCTTCCAGGGCCAGAATGGCCATTCCGGGCACCGGGCGTTTCCCCGTGGGCCGCCAGGGTGGGGGACAGTTTTGGGCCCCTGGGGTGCCATTTTTGTTACCGGGGGCTGGCGATATCGACCCCTGTAACAAAATCGGCTGAAACAGGCTCTAGCAAACTGCTCGGCTGCACCCCTCTCCTCCCCCTCAAGGGGGCCGGCCGAGCAGTTTGCCAGGGCCGGTTTCGCTTCCCAGTCTGGCCCTGATCGCTTCTGTTGTTCTAGCAGAGTATTTTATTTGCAATAAAATACTGCACAGTGTAACAGTCTGTAACTTATTTGCAGAATGAGACTATGGCAAGCAGAGTGTAATAGAGCTAACACTAAGCAGTCACTTCCTGGCTTAACTGTATCACATCTGCCTTCGCATAAGAAAATGTCGTGTCCCATTGAGTTCAAGTATAATATTTTGCTGAAACTTCAAATCGACCTTTAATTAAAAAATAAAAAATACGCCAGTTTAATATTAAGCAGCGTTTACAGTCCTGCATTAGCCTGCAGTTCTCAATTCTTGTATTTTTAAAGAAGGACTCATATTGCAGTTATTTCTTAACACTAGAGCTGTATGCTGAGACCACTTTCCGAGCTGCCGTCTGGATGACTCGCGTTGACTGTTCAAACCGCTAAAGAAGCTTTTCTTGTACATCACTTCTTTATTAGGTTTTTACAGCAACATCCACGTATCATAGACAAACGTATACAGTAGGGGCATGAACACAAAGCTGGCACAAAAGGTAGTGGAGAAGTGTGGCTCAGTGGTTAGAGTGGCAGACCCTGATGCAGAGGTCTAGCCCGGGACCAGGGTTCAATTCCCCGCCTCGGTGGGTCTTGGACTCAAAATTCCACGGACCTGATAATTCTCGCCTCGGTGCCTATTCCAATCATAGAGTCCCACTCTGCAACTCTGGCAATAGCTTGCTTAATCTCCACAACGGCCCCCACAACGCTAAGGATGCCTGGCCTTCACCCTGGGGGTGCCCAGGAGTGGATGCCTTATTATTATTATTATTATTATATAAATTTATATCGCGCTACTAAGCCCCAGGGGCATCAAGGCGCCTAACCAAAAATCTAGCAAAGGCAGAATGTGATTATTACAAATAGGCCTTGATGAACAGCCAAGTTTTGAGCGCCTTTTTAAAAAGCAACAAAGATGGTTGGGCTTTAATCTCTAGTGGGAGGGAGTTCCATAGTCTCGGGGCCACACTAGAGAATGCTCTGCTGCCCCAGCGAACTTTCCTAATTCTGGGGACCACCAGCAAATCAAGTTCAGATGATCTAAGGGTTCTACAAGGTATATGACGAGTTAACAGAGAGCCCAAAGGGCTTGAAGAATCATCCGAAAGAGCTCTAAAAGCCAAGCACAAGATCTTAAAAGAGATCCTTTGTTGTATCGGAAGCCAATGGAGGCTTTTTCTGGCCATCATGGCAGAGGATGCATTGGGTAGGGCTAAAACAAAGCGCGCAGCAGCATTCTGGACAACCTGAAGGCGCTGCGTGAGTCCCTTGTTGACACCTGCATAAAGAGCATTGCAGTAATCCAACCTTGGAACCCACTAACGCGACCACTATCTGGTTGCGTGCTTGAGGGGAAGATAGTGCACGATATTTTTCAGGATCTTGATCACTCCCCAGCACGTGGCCACTGTTCGATTAACCTGTAGGGTCATGGACAAGGAAGTATCAAACATAACGCCGAGATTTCTGGCCGATTGGGAAGGAGATGGACACATTCCCAAAGATGGAGGCCACCACTCACTCAACCAAATATCCTGGTCCTTGCCAAAGACCAGGATCTCGGTTTTATCGCCGTTCAACCGTAGGGAGTTCTGAATCATCCACTCCGAGACCGTCTGCATACAGGTCCTAAAGTTGACGGCGGAAGTGGTGACAGAGTGGGCCAGAGATACCTTGATTTGCGTGTCATCGGCGTATGAGACGACCTCCATCCCCTGCGATTTTACTAGCCTGGCTAGGGGAGCCACGTAAATGTTGAATAGGGTCAGGCTCAATGCCGACCCTTGTGGCACCCCATACTGCAAGGATTTAGCAGGGGAGAGGAACTCTCCAAGCATGACCCTCTGCTCTCTCAGATGTAGGAAAGAGTGCAGAAGGCTCAGGGCCGACCCTGCAATCCCCGCCTCCCTCAAACGAGATGTTAACGTAGAGGGAGACAGGGTATCAAACGCTGCTGTGAGGTCAAGCAATACCAACACAGTGGTTTGGCCCGAATCCACCTTCATCCTGATATTATTCACAACCATAGTCAGGGCAGATTCCGTGCTATGGGCCTTTCTGAATCCGTGCTGGGAACTATCTAAGAAGCCAGAGGAATCAATAAAGGCAGATAAATGTGCATTCAGGTGCGACTCGAGCATTTTTGCAGGGGCAGGCAGCAGGGATATAGGCCTGAAATTCTTGAGCTGTTCTGGGTCCAGGGTGGGTTTCTTCAGGAGGGGCTTCACTATTGCCTTTTTCCACAACAAGGGAAAAATGCCTTGGGCCATGGCCCCGTTCATCACTTCCAGAAGAGGCGGCAAAAGCGTGTGCCTACAAACTTTCAGAGTCTTCAGGGGGCATGGATCCAAGGGTGAGGCTGATTTTGTCCGCTCCAAGAGAGAGTGGGGGAAACTGAGAGAAGATCCGTGCCGGATCACTGGACCAGGCTTCTAGGTTGGCTAGGGTTTGGGCAGAAGAGTCCCCCAAAGTATTCCTCTGTATCTCCAGGGCAACATAGATATCCTCAATCTTTTTGTGGAAAAAGTTGGAGATATTGTTGCACAGCTCTTGCGAACTCACAACCGGATCAGGCATTTGGAGGGAGCAGAGAGAATCCACGATTTTAAAGAGTTCTCTAGCCGAGGATAGAGAGGTAGTGAGGTTCGCAAAGAACTCCTGTTTTTCTTTAATTACCCTAGCCTTATATTCTTTCAACAGGCGCTTATGCGTGTCTCTTTCTAAGGGGTCCCATGTCTTCCTCCATCTCCTCTCCTGTCTTCTGCACCTCTGTCTCAAGAGTCTCAACGGCTCTGAGAACCAGGGGGCAGAGGGGACAGGGAAAGCCAGGATGGGTTCCACAGCGGTATTCGTACAAGCGCCTTGAGACCCTTGCGGGTGAGTAGTGCGCTATACAAGTATCAATTTTTTATTTCCACTGGAAAAAGAGGAACGAGGGAAATGACCTCCTAACAGACAGCGAATAAGGACTGTATTTATGGGGATGGGAGAGGGGGGTAGTGGGGCAATGTGGATGAAAAAAGCGAGGGGTGATGCCACTGTAGATTACTGCGCGCTATTGTTCAATCCTCCATCTTCTGGAAAATCAACCACTGTCACTAAATCCGGGGGATATAGTGCTGCCTGCTGGAAGAGTGTGTGTGTGTGTGGGGGGCTAAGGTGGGCATAAACACAACTTATTTCCCTCCACCATGGATCAGCCATCCCACTTGGCTGCCATAAGCTTCCTCTTCATGATGGGACAATTAGTTTGAACACAACCCGCGATGGGCACCGGTGCCCTTCTCAACCTGTGCATGCACACTTGTGTACTAGGTCACTTGAAGGCCTCGAGCATGGGTCTACAAGTCCAGGCCTGTTGGAGACCAGGGTCGTGTAGTAACGACGCTGGAGCCAAGGTAAGTTAAAACGTTTATTTGTTGGCTACACAGTGTAGAGCAAGAAGCAGACTCCACCAGTTGCAAAGCAGCCCCAACTGATTTCAACACCAAACATTCTCAGAACACAAGATAAGAAAGAGTCATCCCGAGGCAACACAGAACGCTGGTGAGAAATGTTAAAGGGACATTCTCAAACAAGTGATGTACAAGTAATGTATTAGTTCAGATACTACATACCTTTCCTTCTCCTTATATTTAAAAAAAAAAAACACAAGTAACAATAACAGTTACACCCGAAACCTCCTGGGAATGACAGGAACCCTTGAGCTTCTTCTAAGGTCAACCTGCACATCTCAAGAACTTAAAAAATAATTTTCAACCTCTTTATCTGTACATTTCTACGGTACTAGACCACACTTTAACAATGTTGGCAAGATTCCACCAATGCCCACCTGAAACTTGAACAACATTATGACTGATTTTTACAACTTTGACAGGTTTGCTAAACTTGCTATCCCCTTACTTAACATGGATAGAAGACTTGATCTTGATCATGTCACCAACCACTAATGGGACAGTCTTAACACTCTTTTTTGATCTTACCAAGTTTTAAGCTTACCCTGAGACTCAGACATATTAAATCTCACAATCTCCATAAGTTTGTTTAAATGAGACTCTGATTTGAGCCATTTATTCATCCAACCAGGTCTGAAACTCGTGTTAGCTTTGCATCCCCTAAGTAATTCAAACCGTGAGACTCTGGTAGAAGAATGAGGAGTGGTCCTATAAAACCACACATACTGTGTAAAGATTTACCAACGTCATGGTTCCTAGACTTTGTCCACTTGATGCATTCTCCCACCACTTGGTTCATCCTCTCAACAAGGCCATTAGTTTGAGGGTGGTATAAAGAACTTTTGGCGTGTTTAATTCCGCAAAAGGCATTAAAACTTTCAACCTCCCCACTCACAAATTGAGTCCCATTGTCAAGAATATTTTGTTTAAAAAGCAGACATTAGAAGAAGCATTTGCCTCCCTCAAAAGCTTGATTTCAGACCACTTTGAGGCTTAGTCCATTGAGCACAAGGATAAATCTGAGCCCATCAGACAAATTATCAAAAGGACCCATGACATCAATGCCCATTTTGATCCAAGGTCCAGAGGGACACCCAATTGGCAGAAAAGGAGGGGACACATTCTTAAGACCCTTGTCGGCAGCACCACACACACAGCAGTTAGTAACCAACTCTTCGACTTCTCAATGCATTCTTGGCCTCCAAAGGCTTTCTCGAATGCAGCGCTAGGTGACGGTCACTCCCAAATGCCCCTCATGAGCATTTCTGATGATCTCTTGTCTTACAGTGTGAGAAGGAACAAGCTTGTTGCAAACCATCTTCAATAGACAACTCCTCCTCCTTTACAGTAAGGTTGGAGAACAGATGACAACACTTACTCCCTGGGCCAGCCATTGTGTACAAATTCACAAACTTGTTGGAGTAAAGTATCATCTTTCAAGGCATTTCTCCATTCCAATTCTGAACCTATAGATAGAATAGGCAAATCAAGAGCAGCCACAAAACAATCATAACAGTCCTCTTCACACAATTCACTGACTACATAATCACATTCATCTCTCTTTTGAGGAAAACGAGATAGGAAATCAGCTCTTCCATTCCGTCCTCCAGAAATGTGAACAACATCAAATTGGTATTGCAACAACCTGGAAACCATTCTCAAAATCCTAGGTGTGCAACACTTGTTGACCCTGGCACTGAGAATGGAAACTAATGGCGTGTGGTCTGTTGGCAACAAGAAATGTTTTCCCCAAATATACGGGTGAAACTTCTCAATGGCCTGCAGACAAGCCAGGAGCTCTTTTTCAATAACTGAATAGTGCTCTTCAGCATCTCTCGAAACCCTAGATGCAAAAGCAACAGTATCTTCACAATCACGATGTTTTTGTGTAAGAATAGCACCAAGACTAACCTGGCTTGCATCAACAGTAATGCAGCAAGAGAAGTCAGGGTCAAAGCATTTGAGAGCATTACCCTTACTCAGTAAGGACTTAATAAGATCAAAAGCTGAAACACACTGATCAGACCACATACATTTAACACCCTTTTTTAGCAGGTTGCTGATAAGTCGACCTATGGTGGCAAAATCGGTAATAAAGCGGGAATAGTATTTGCATAAACAAAGAAGGGACTTAAGACCAACCTTGTCAGTGGGGGCAGAAGCATTGACTATTGCCTGCACTAAACCTTGTCTAGGCTTAATACCCTCTTGAGTTGGTAAGTGACCCAAGATTTCAACCTCAGGACAAAATAACTTGCATTGCTCAAACTTTAAAACAAACCCTTTTTCCTCAAATCGTTTGAGGACCTTATGTAAGGTTGCATCATGTGTACAAGCATCTCTAGCAAAAATCAAAACATCATCCTGAAAAACTAGGACACCATCAATACCTTTCAACAATTCTTGCATCCCCCTCTGAAAAACAGAGGCAGCGGACGGCAAGCCAAATGGCATACAGCGGTATTGAAATGTACCAAGGGGAGAAATAAAAGCTGTAAGATGGCGTGACTCAGGATTGGAGCTGTATCTGGTGATAAACACAGGACAGATCTAATCTGGAGAAAAATGTGTCTCCTTTGATGCATGCAAACAGGTCATTAGTCTTCGGCAAAGGATTGGAATCAACCCAAATTTCCTTGTTCAGCGATATTAAATCTACACAGACCCTAAGTTTACCACACCTCTTGCGAGCCACAACTAAAGGGGACAACCATAAGGAAGATTCTGTGGGTTCAATAATTCCCTTATCACAAAGACCCTTAAGCTCTTTGTCGAGGTTATCCCTGACACTGAATGGAACTCCTCTAAGTTTGTGCTTCATAGGGATAGCATTTTCTTTGACAATAATTTTGTGTTTGAATCCATGGATCTTACCCAATTTATCACCAAAGACGGATAGAAAACAATTCTTCCATTTTTTATCATTGTCACAACAGCTAGCAATAGAGATTTGTTCCTTGGCACCCGGCCTAAGGATGATACCAAATAGGCTTTGGTGAAACCACCCAAGTATGTTGAGCTCCTTCACAGTCACATACACTTTGCCTCTTATCCTCTTTCCTTTAAACTTCATATCATCCTCTAAAAAAACCTAATAACTCTATGCTTCATATGAAACCGGCAATCGGTCAGGGGTTTGTAGGATCCTGTCGCCCTATGTTTCCTTAAACAATTGTTGGGTGATCATGGTGATCTTGGCTCCCGAATCAACTAACAATTTAAGTGTTTTGCACCCCACCTTAACTTTGACAACAGGATCAATACATTTAGAAGGATCTCCAGTCAAAGATGTGTCACAATCACCTTGACTACACACAGGATTGTCAAAGACAATTGAGACAACCTCAGTCTCAGTTTTTTTTCAGACTCAACTGCAAATTCAACCGATTTCTTTGAATTTTTTAGTTTAAGACACACATATCAAAGTTTCCTGATTTTGTACAGAAGTTGCAAATGACATTAGATACCGCCCGCCTTTGGGATGTAGAGAATTTCCACAATGAATACAAAATTAGTGTTAGAGAAGTTTGAGGTCCCAGCTCTGAATCTGTTGGAGGCGCTATTCTCAGCACGCACACTCTTTTGTTTTGGTTCGGTGACAGCAATAGCATTGACAGGCTCTAAAGACTTATCTTCAAGTTCCTTTAAAGAAACAATAGAAATTGTAATGCTTTTTGCGACCTTAATGGTTTCTTTAAGTAATGGATTACCCATTGCTAAAAGGTTTAGTCTTATTTGTTTGTCCTTACACTGACAAACAAATTCATCATGAATAAGTTGGTCCTTGAATCCTTCAAACAAAGACTTCTGCATCCAACCTCCTTAATACTGATATATAAACATCTACATCTTCCCCATCATTTTGTTTTCTTTTCAAAAACTTGTGTCGAAGCACCATAAGACCTTGATATTCATCAATGTTGTCACCTTCACCCCTTGGAATGTCTGGAACATGTTTGAATATTGATCTGCCCTCAAAACCAAAGCGTAAAAGGTGAAAGTGTAAAAGGTGAAATGTTTTTCTATCAGCGCAAAATCAGGATACTCCAATAGCACCCAAATAAGTCTCGAAGGCATCAAACCATACTTCCCATCGTACTGGTCGTTCACCAGGATTGTCAAGAAAAGATGGCTGTGGTGTAACAGCTTGCATAACTGAAGATAATAATTAAATAAGCACAAGAAAATGGGATATACAAGATGTTGGAAAGACTGATGAGGTAAGCCTGTGCGTATCAGCAAAAAAACCACCAAATAGACACGCTGTGTGATAGTATAAACATAACTTTGGCAATTAAATAATACAATTTACAGGTATTGCAGGGTAACAATAGTTGTACACGTCGGCAGAGTGTGCAGGGATAGTGCAAACACTGATGAAAACCCCCTAAAAGGCCCTGTTAACTAACAAAATCACCAAGCCGTGCACATCGGCGAAGATGCGCTGTTTAATAAGTTTTTCTGTTCTTTAAATTATTTGTTGTGAAACATTCTCAAATTTACTGACTTTTAAATATAAAGAAATATGCTATGTGTATTGGCGAAATATGCTGTGTATATCAGTGAAGTACGCTTGGAGATACACATAGTGACTGAAGAAATGTGTGAGGCGTTGCTAGGAAACTTGAAGATCAGTCTCCATACACACTTACTATGTGGAAGAGAAGTTAACTTCCAATGCGATGGCTCAGTGGCCGCACATGCACAAAGGCTAATAATGGATTATTAATGGCAGGCAGAGAGGAAGAGCGCTCCCTGAGAACAGCAATCACTGTCAAAGCTCAAGCTCAAACTCAAACGTGAAGATGGCTGCACGAGTAGACGATGAAAGTCCATGCGCATCTGGGTAGCAATGACAAGCGGAGAAGAAAAGCTTGCGCTGTGAACAGCAGTCGTTGCCAAAATTCGAGCTCATGTGTGATGGTGACTGCACGAGCAAGCAACGAAAGTCCGTGTGCAGTAAAGACCACCCAATAGGTATTAATTCAACTTAAAACCCTCCAAAAAACCAAGAAAGGTCTCCCCGGAGTTGTTGAGCATCCACGTCAGCCCAACAAATAAATCACTCTGTGTTTGTAAACGCTGGTACAACACAGCGACATGAGCAAAGACACAGATGTCACACAGAAAAAGGAGAGAACTGAAGACTTTGCGGCAAAGTTACATGATCAGGTGGATGCCAAAGAGCTTCTGGGGTTGGCAGGAAACTTAAGAAGGGCACAGACATCACCATAAGAGACAGTGTTGAGGAATGAAGCTCTGCAGCTTGAGCAATGGTAGATCGTCACCAACAATTTGTAGTGACGACGCTGGAGCCAAGGTAAGTTAAAACTTTTATTTGTAGGCTAAAACGTTGTGGAGCAAAAAGCAGACTTTACCAGTTGCAAAGCAGCCCGAACTGTTACAGATTTCAACACCAAACATTCGCAGAACACAAGACAAGAAAGAGTCATCACCAGGCAACACAGTACTCTGGTGAGGAATGTCAGATGGGCATTCTCAAACAAGTGATGTACAAGTAATGTATTCGTTCAGATACTACAGTTCGTATCACATTCGAAGCGGCATCATGTCAGTGATATTCTACATCATAAAATTAAATGCAGGCCCTCTCCTTAGCACCTCCCACCAAGATACACATGCAAGAAACTCCCCCACACCTCTTCAAATTTATACATGTGATCATTGAGTTTGTATATATTGCACACATGGGTAGCCATTACATGCAGGTCCAACAGCCATGTATCTTAGGACGGTGGTATGGCAGACTTCCAATGTGGTAGGAGTTCCACCTTCGCTGTCGCCAAAGCAGTGGATAGCCACTGTTTTACAGTGCACGACGAGTCCAGGAGAGACAATACATCATGCAGTAACACCTGTTGGCTCGTCAACAGTGCTGCATCTCCAGATTCTCCCTTCAACATGTCCTAAACCGAGTAGTCGTAGTGTGATAGGGCCTGGCAGTCCCACAAGTATGTCAGTAGGTCAAGTAACCCAACCCTTTACCCCACTCCAATGAAGCATTCCTGAGGTGTGCGTCGGTGTACCATAGTGAGATTTATTGCCCTGCACCTGTTAATGTGGACAGGCACCACCTAAACCAGAAGAGGGGCACTGGGTGGATTCTGCCTCTGCGGAGCTCTCTCCAAAAGAAACAGCTTAGATAAACTAGTGCAGAGGGTGGGAGGAGAACGGGCGTGCAACACGAAGAAATAGCTTCGACTCTGATAGTGCCCACACCGCCATGCGCTCCCCTGCTTGTACAATACATAATTACGATTCCCACTCAAAAGAAACTCAGTAGACATATTTGTGGGAAAGAACTGCTGCAGGTTTATTTCATACAACACAGGTATGACGTTATGGTGGGTCATCTTACGGGCGATCCAAAGCAGGCAGCCCCTTGCTGTCCCGCATGCCTAAGGAGCCATCTTGCAAGGCGAGTCGATGCTCTGACGGTGCAGCACATTACCCTTTCGTTATACTCCCGCCCCCCCTGTCAGGGCGGAGCGGTGTTGCACACCCCCGGTCGTTCAGGCCCCCCGACCGCCCGAAGGACTAACGGGGCGCCGTCGCGGTTTTCCGGAACCTCCTTCGGCTCCTGGTCCTTGGCTCAGGCACCCTTACTGTGCCAGGCAGAGGTACCCTTACTGTACCCTTCTGCCGCAGAGGTACCCTTACTGTCCGTCTGCTTCCAGATCGTCCTGTGCTCTGCCACAGCTCTGGAGGAGGCCCCCGTCGATGACAGAGCCCCCCCACCCCTCATGCTACTTACAACCTGCTGCTGTCAGAGCCTCTTGTATGTCTAGGAGGAAAACATCCATACCCAACCCAGACAAGTGCACCCCATCCTTCTCATAATACCCTTCGGTTCTGTCTTGTATGAGTGCATGCCTAATGAACCCCAGGCCCCTCTTCTCCATGAATTTCTGCATGGACCTGTTGACCCTCCTGCGGGACTGCTCAATTGCAACCAGCGATCTAGCGCCCCTCCACACTTTGCGAGGGACAATTTCTGACCAAAAGAGCTCGGTGGCCTCCAGCTTGTTGGTTACCGCTGCCACATCCTTCTGCATGGCCTGAATCAGGGCCCTCCTCCCCAGTGTGACCTGATCATTCCCTCTCAGGTGAATAATGAGGATATTGGGAGGACCACCCCGCCTCACCAAGCATTGTTCGAGCTTGTACTTCAGGTGACCCCATCTCATCCCAGGAACACCCAACCACAGAATTTGCATCCTCGAGAAAGCCAAGTTCCATGTCTTTGATGTCGCCCATTGTTCCAGCCCGAGAACATAGGAATGGCCCATCACCCACACGCAACAGTCAGCTGTAAAGAAAACAAGACATTGTTCAACCAACACTAAAAGAGGGAGAGGACTAGACACCGTCATGTTAACACTTTGTTTATTCGTGCACACTGCAAACTTCACCTGAAAAGACGTGATGACATATAAATACAGTGACCCGTTCACCCTTAGGCGTAGCAGTTGTTTCCAATGTTACAGATCAGTTGTTTCCAATGTTACAGATTACAAGCCGCTTTGTACAGCATAACGCCCAAGCAACCTTCCTAAGGGCGGATGTAGTGCTGGTAGCAAGAGGATGACCACCGTCCCACACTATTGACTCCTTCCTCACCCAACCCGGCTCTAAATGCCGTTGTGGCTGCCCCAATCCTGAACGAGTGGCTGGAGAATTTTTGGCCAAGGCAGCACCCATCACGGTTTCAAGTTCGAATCTAGTTAGGGGCGTGCCATCAGCATGTATGAGAAAGTGCCCTCCCAAAAGTGGCCTGATCCTCAAGTACTCCCTAACCGTGGCAACCGGGCAATACCTGGGATCCTCCAACGCCTGTAGTATTATTGTCACTCCCTTCCCGGCCTGGTCAGTTTTGGATTTCCGCACCCTCAGTACAAGGGCGTCCCCTGCACAGACATCCATCATGTCCAAAGCTCTCCCAGATCTATCTGACTTGGATTTGGCCTCTAACTCGCTTGCTCTAAAGGAGCCAAAGAATGCCAAGCAGAAGGCTGTTGAAAAAAGCGGGGCTTCGAATGCCGAAGTGGTCACTATCGGCAAGATGTCCACCAAGCGCTGCAATGCAGGAAATTCGATTCCTACCCTCTTGTCAAAGGACTTGACCTCCTCGCGGGCCCACCCCTTGAGTGCTGCCCTAATCCTGAATTTCCCTTTGTGGGATCCTCGGCTCCGCTATGCTTGATGTCGTGTTTGAACGCTGCCAGGTGGCCGCACACCCACGAATGCGCCTTGCCCGCCTCCTTGGCCCACACCACAAAAGTCTGAACCTGTTCTATGGGACTCAAAGTAAAAGCTCCCAGTGACAGTATTACTGCTCTGAAAGTGGTCAGCTGGGCCGCATATCTTCTCAGGGTGGCCTGTGCCAAGGAACGCTGTCCCATCATCTTCAAACGCTCCCCCACTGAAGGAGTCGCCACAGTGGCGCCGGGAATGGTGTCATCGCCGCCCTCGCCTGCGGCCAGGCCTCTCGGAATTGGAGCCACTGAAAGCGAGAGAGAGCGTCAGCTGCCACATTCTTCACACCTTCAATATGTCTTGCCCTGAACTCAGTGTTACTCCTCAAACCTGCCCTGACTAATTCCCTGAGCAGACTCAAAACCAGTGGGCAGTTGGCTGACAACCTGTTGATGGCCTGGACTACGGCCATGTTATCCGACCAAAAGACTACTTTTCTGTTGCCCAGTCCACCCGGCCACAAGTGTAGTGCCACCACTACGGGGAAGAGTTCCAGTACTGTTAGGTTTGCGGTCACCCCTTTCTTGCACCAGGCATTTGGCCATCGCATGGCTCCATCAGACATGTATTTATCGTGCCTTAAAGTAATAATGATATCGGTGGACAGACGTACCAGGTTGCAAATTGTGCATCCGTCCATGTATTGTGGGCTCATTTAGAGAAAGTAAGCCAGATATATGTATGGGGAAAACAGAAGTAGTGCACCTCCAATAGGTGTGTACTTATCGTGCATTAGAGTCGTCGTGGTAACATTGGACAGATATACCAGAATACTAATAGTGCATTCGTCTATTTATTGCTGGCTAGTTTTAAAGAAAAAGTAACCCAGAGTGTGGGCTGTGCGGTGGCGCATGGGAGGCTTACTTGATGGGTTACTACATTTAGCCATATAAATGTGGTTTTGTAGGACCTTTTCTAGATATCTACATCTAATTTGCCTTTCTTGTTAGATGAGCCATGTCCACCTTTATTTAATATGGAGGTTGGAGACATACCTCTTGCCTCACCAAGTACTACTTAAATACTTTAACATGCCTAGTATTGATCACTTAAATTGAGTTCTCATGTAAGTGGGGCCTTTGACCTGCTTCTCTGTTTTTCCTTGTCACATAATAAGTGTATTTCATACAAGTCCAAGATACATAACACTATTCATATTCTGAAAATTTCAGTGCGTGGCCTCTTTGTCCTGAGCGAGTGCCAGGCGAGGTGAGGCAATTCCTCCCTACAATTCTGGGTGAGTGTAAAATATAATGGACACATCAAGTACTAACACATTGGATACGCTTGTTCATGACTTGACTATTGCACTGTGTTTCTGTGTGTTTTATTCCCTGTTTCATAGGAGAGGGTTGAAAAATAAAGATATGCGACTACTTCACATTGGGTATGTCTACATAATCAAGACTATCTATCACACCACGTGGTAAGTGTTGCAGTAGTGAACATCATAGGTCCTGACGAAAGCCCGTAGGGGCTGAAACATGTTGACCAACCACCATTCATGGTGAATAGTAATTCTTTTCATACTATTTCCACTCTGCTTTTAATCATGCCGTTTTGATGGTCGCACCTAATAAAGTTTCTTGAGACATCAAGACAGGCATTTTTATATCACCACTATATTTGTTTATACTTTTCACATTTTCTGAGCACTGCAACTTGCCCTTACAGCCTTAAAACTCACATCTTTTTGGTTGATGGTTCAACCTGTGGGTCCGATATTAGCTAGCCTCAGGAATTTTCCCGTGGAAGAGCTTATCGGATACCAACTCTCAACAACAACGCAGATGATGAAGTTCCGCTACGATGTGGGCTGATGGGTACACTTTTCCTCTATCTTTGAACTCTCGTTCTTCTCTCCTCTCCTTTACAACCTCTCATATAACTTCTTGGTATGTGTGACTTTGGATACCATAAATAGGTACCAACCATTGATAGAATTAGATAAGACCCTTGGTATCTTTTGTGTGGTATATTGTTCAGTTGGGGGACAAGATACAAGCAGGTCTATAAATACAGACTCCCCTAGGGCCCTCCCTCATCTTTTGTTTTCTGTCATCCTCCAATGTTGCCTTGTTCCTGCCGATCAGTTACCGAATGTCCTGCCTCAAATCGCTAACCTTGTCAGCTGGAAGCCTAGATTCCCCTTTGATGGTATCCCGTTCGATGCCCAGGAAAGTGAGTATTTGAGCCGGCCCCTCTGTCTTGCCCGGAGCCAAGGGACCACCCAAATGACCTGCCAGTACTTCAAAGGCCCGCAAGGCTTCTGCGCACTCATGAGTACCCTCCCTGCCAAAGAATAGGAAATCATCCAGATAGTGTGTAACTTGAGAAATGCCATGGTTGCTGGTAAGGGCCCACTGTAGAAAAGAACTGAACGCCTCGACATAGGCACACGAGATGGCGCAACCCATTGGCATGCAGCGATCAAAAAAGAATTCGCCCTTCCACTTGAAGAATAACAAGTGTTGACTAGCCGGATGAACAGGCAGGAGACAGAACGCCGATTCTATGTCAGCCTTGGCCAGCCACGCCCCCTTGCCCATTCTCCTAATCATATCAATGGCCATGTCCAGTGAACAATAGGACACGGAACAAGCCCCTTCTTCCAGCCAGTGTTTGACTAAGTTGCCCTCAGGGTAAGATAGGTGATGAATCAGGCGGTATGACCCGGGCTGCTTTTTTGGCACAACTCCCAGTGGTGGAACTAAAAAAATTTCTAGGGGAGGGGTAGGAAATGGGCCCGCCACCCTCCCCAGGTCAACTTCCTTCCTAATCTTTTCACTAACAACCTGAGGTAAGTCCCTGGCTGATTTAAGGTTCAGAGCGTCCCTGCAACCCAGTGGCCCTTTGTAAGGCATCCCGAAGCCATCCACAAAACCCTCAGCCAGCAACGCCTGCTCCTTCAAAAACTGGTACAATCTGACTAAAGGAAGAAAATTCTGCAACACGATGGGAGAGGGGCCCTTGCCACCCAGTGCCCTACTGGCGTGCTCCGTCTGGTCTCTGTGCTAGGGAGGGGGGGGGGGTTCTGGCCGTTGGTACACGTGATGGCTGCATGCTGGGTACCACACTTGCTACAGTTGTGGGCAAACTTACAAGCTCTACCCCAGGTGCAAGTTCCCCCATTGAATAGTCTGGACGTTCCAGAGTTGAAACGTCTCGGTCCGAACCCCTGGCCCCTCCCCCGACCCCCACGAAAGGGCTGCTGAAAGGGACGCCTCGGGCTCTGCTCCCACTTCTTAGTGTCCAACTCACCCTGCGCCTTGTACGGTGTGTCCCTCTGACCGTTACCTGTCCTGCACATGTGTTTGATCCAAAGCTGAATATCCTTATGGTCCCATCCTAACTCAGGGCAGCTGGCCATCGTTTTCCTAAAATCCTGATCATACCAGAACCAACCCATCCCCCCGGACTCTCTTGCTCCCTGTTGGATGGTGTTGGCTTATTCCATCGATACCTCACTCTGAGCCGGGTCCTTCTGCACTATCACTGCCGCTAAGATGTTAAACGCCTCAGTCCAATTCTCTATTGTCTTCTCTGGCCAACGCTGGTACCTGACTTTTTTCTCATCATCCTTTCCCCCATCCTCCTAGTGTCTGCACCTGCGTTGTCATGCATCAACAGAGTCAAAATATCAATGTACTCCCTTCTCCATATCCCTTCCTTGGCAGCCTGTGGTACCTGCCGAGCCAGGGAGCAACGACCGGATGCCAATGGAGCTTGTGGAACACTTGGCTTGCCCGGCCCCACACCCGCCGGATGTACCGCTTCTACTCGTGCCAGGGCGGCCCCCCCGAGCCAGGTCGTGCTAATCCTGCAGCACCACCTGTGCCGCTGGTCGCGTTTGATGCAGCACCCCCTACTGAACTATCCGGGGCGGGCGCCGACCCCGTGGCGGGTGCCTGAACGATATTCTGAGAGGTGACCGGGGTGGCCGAGGGCGCAGCAGGTGCTGTCACCGCGACTGCGGGAACCTGCAAGCTGGCTACTGCAATCCCAGGACCGTGTGACCCCGCAGCAGTTCTTCGCTGCGCCCACACCTGCGCCACTGGGTCAGAGGTTTTAGGCGCGTGGGGGGTTGCCATACCTTTCTGCGCCGCCGCCAAATCATCTAAACGTTTTTGGAAGAGTGCCATTAATCCCAACATTTCGTCCATGGCCTTACCCATTTGGGCCAAGTCTGTTAGACCAGCGGCTGTCTCATGCACCACGGTGGGTGTCACAGTCAATTCGGCGGGCCTCGCCGCGGGGGGCGGTGGCGTCGACTGGGGTTCCTTTCCCGATGGCTCGGCCGGGAATTCTTTGCGCGTGTGTTTCGCTTCCGAGTGGACCTTCGCGTCGCTTCACCTG
This sequence comes from Lissotriton vulgaris, assembly GCF_964263255.1. Classification (NCBI taxonomy): domain Eukaryota; kingdom Metazoa; phylum Chordata; class Amphibia; order Caudata; family Salamandridae; genus Lissotriton; species Lissotriton vulgaris. The sequence goes on along the minus strand of NC_141685.1, from coordinate 435,083,402 downwards.
AGGGACCCGCCGCGTCCTCGGGGGTGGGGGCACTAGTCCGTCCAGCGTCCTCTTGCCTACGCGCCTCGATGAAGCCCTGGGCCCATGCTGGCCCCTTTGCCTGTGCGCCTGCCAAAAATTCCGCCCACAGCCCTTCTTGTGGTAGCGCGGCGCCGCGAGTGCTCATCACGGTGGCTTCTACCCTTGCGGGTGCCTACGGATAAGAAAAACACGTGAGGTTGCGCTACTCCATGCTGAGCCTAGTGGCAACCCTAATTTGCTGTGCTAAACCGGTGCATACTCCCTTGCTCACAACCAACCCTACTGCCGAAACCGCAACCATGTAATTACCTGCTGATATACTTGGTAATCTTTCGCGGCTGCCAATCCTTGCACAGTGTTCCCGGGCGCGACCTGAGGCTGCCAATCCTTGCACAGTGTTCCCGGGCGCGACCTGAAAGACAACACCAAATTACTTTGTTGTGTTCACAACATTTGTGTTATATCTGTGTCTGCAGTTTCACCCCGAGCACAGCAGACGTTTAAAGCTGATGCTGCAGTTGAGAATGATAGTTCGCGTACTACGCCGTCACCAACTCATGCACTCCCCACTCTGTGGCAGACATTTTAGTAGATTTCACGCATTGGCATGAGACTGCCTAATTTTAGTACAAAAATTTGGCTATGAATTCCTTTCTCATACAGAATGTAATTGATTCACAGGTGATCATTTTAGCAGTGGCTCGCTGTTGGCCGCCTGTCTTATGACCATGTTCAGTTCCTTTTGCCGTTCTTGAGCCTAAAGTCAAGTCAAAGATCTCAATATCAACAACGTTTCCAATTCTTCTCTTATTCTTAGTGTTCTGGGTCCTTGTGGCTTGGAAGCCCAGAATCCTCGTAATACATCACTAGAAATTGCTGCACGAGTTCTGAAACGTGCAGACGCATCATCACTGTGCTTAAAACTGACATTTAAACGGCCTCTATCGAGCCCTACGTTTATGTCGTCAACTTTACAGACCGTTCTGGTAAAAGCAGCTCGTGAATCCAGTTTGAACTTGGAAGGCCTAATTATTCGAAGGGCTTCACTTCAAAGGTGCGCTTGCTATCTGCTCATCAGAGGTTTTAAGTAAAGAGGCAAATGAAGACTTCATATACTGAAGCAGAAACACTGCAGCACGTGGTCGGAGGTATCCTCTTTGGTGTGCATTGTCAGACAGAAATTATTCCCGGGTACCCAAATAAAAGTGACCCCATTAGTGAATTAGCTAAACAGGTTCCCTATGTTTGCAAATTGGGCCATTTTGAATTTACAAAAACACGCTGCAAAAGTGTTTTGCAAAATATGAATATTGCATGGATTTGAGCCTGCTGGAGGCCATGTTTGCTTCAATAACAGGGAAATCACAATTAAAACCGGTCAGTCCAACGCCGGGTGGGACTAAAGCGCTGCCCCGCCCATGCTCCCCTGTGGGTCACGCGGTCAGCGGCAGAAACAGGGTTTGAGTGTCAGCATAGACTCAACATTCTGTGCGAATCATTTTATTTCCCAGTGTCTAAAAGTCCAACAAAAATTAAAATATGTATGTAGAATAAGAAATACTGAATGGGGATGAGCAGGAAACAATAAAAAAAAAAGACGCACCGAAGACACAAGCAGGGCACTCACATGTAGCAGCCATTCCAGTTGCTCCTGTTATTTCAGGAATGCAGGCAACCTCATTGGTTGCAGGCAAAAACCAGCTATAAATAAACCAGACTGGAGGAGAGGCCATCACATGCTATACAGTGTGATGGCCAACAAAAACATTCTAATAGTTAAATTGCCAGGGGGGAAACTCAGTACACAAAGGAGGGGCATTTCAACAAATGCACCAATTATAAGCCAGCATTTTTAAATGCCACACTTAACTAGCAATTAGGAGGTGTGCTTAAAAGCCTATAGGGTTGAGATTCGACCTATAAAGGTAACAAACAGATAAAGGAAACAAACCTCTTATTAAAGCAACAAATACAACGATAAAAACTATCCACATAAATTGTGAAACGTAAAACAAAAATAAAAAGAGAAGCTGCCTTTTAGTTTGCCCAAACGCATAGGGAACGAGTCTCTTAAGAAATGGATTGACCCTACTGTTTACAAACGTTTGTATCACTGCCAGTTTCATTTTTTATTACAGTAACAGCCAGTATCAAGACCTAACAAGAGAAAACAACTGTTAAAAAGTATCCCCACTTAAAAAGGACAAAATTGCGACGCAGCCAAATGACGACTAACACTATTCATACCAACACCTCATTCCTTGCTGGTAACAGCGCATGAGTCAATATTTCGATTATATCACAGGAGGCTGCTTAGGAACTAAGTTCCAGTCTCCGGAGGAAGCGTCACATCTGGTGAGTTACAACAATTCACTGTTAGTTTACATGCTTAAAAAACACACATATGTACCTTGAAGCACTGATAAAGATCTTTTCAGCTATGCAGATTTCCTCTTTCAGATATCAGCTAGCACCTTTAAAAACACAACTACAACTATTCAAACTTCTTCCACCATTTCAGACTCCTTATCTCACCCTGCTCACTTAAAAAAAAAAGTGCAAGCGCATTACAATAGTCTTGTGTGGAAATAGCCAAAAGGAATTTAAGTACCCATTTAACCTTTGAAGTCATTCGCCGCAACTTTCTTTCCACTGAACACCAATTGGCAACAAGGAGGCTGCAGTTATGGGACAGGGTTAAGTAATTTTTAGCTGTGTTAAGAAAGGATACTGCTCTACTACAATAAAGCAAAAATTAGCATAGCACTACAGATCAGTATCAATCATCTAACTGGCACATGTGGATGTTGTTGGCACCAGACATTGAATATTTGGCCCTAAATATATATGTATGGGAACCTTCCCGCATAGCTTGGAAACTTCTAAAAAAGACACCAACAAAGTCCATTTCAGAGGATAATAAACTTTTTTCAAACATTGATCATCAGCAGTAAAAACACAAACGCGAGTGGAAACCAAAAATTCCCTAACTTAAAAACCCAACAAAAAAAATAAAAAAGCGCACTGGGAGAAGCAGCCTCTTACATTAGTTCTGGGGCTTTAAATAAAGAGCAACAGAAAGCCAAAAGATTAACAGCCCCGTTTCAATAAGCACGCAACAAGTCAAAACACCAACAGTAGTGTGGAGGACAAGAGCAGTTTTTCGCCGTGTTTATGTCACCGGTGGTGCAAGATAAAAAGAAAATACTAATAGTGTATCAAGGTAAAGTTAACAGACAGAGATAAACACAAACCACATATTAAAAACAACAAGCAGAACAAGAAATGTATTCAGCAGTATCAGGGAAGCACGAGGGGGCAGGGGGAGGAGAGCGAGTGGTTGAAAGATAAATCGCTGCTCTAGGGAATATGCTTATTTGAATTTAAAAAAATAATTCCTGCAATGAAAGTAAAATAGAACAAGTGGGAGAGGACAAGTTCAAGGAGGGGATACATGGGAGTCAACAATTGACAAAAAAAGTGAGACAAACAGGAACCATTAACCAATTAAAAACATCGTTTTTTTGAAGGACACTGACAAAAGCCAATCAGAAGCTGGAAGGGGGCTGTAAGCCCCCTGACTGATAACAGCATGTTGAGAGACAGCGCTTGCGCTGCCTAGGCTCAACCTAAGGATAAAAGATGTAGGTAATCCCAGTTTACCGACTCTTAAATACCGAATCATACCGATTCGATATTTAAGAACAGGTAAATGGGATGTAGGTAATTTTTCGTAAAAAATTACTGAATCGGTAAGTTTTGGTAATTACCGAATCGGTTTGCCATTCATTCCTATGGGCCTGGAGGCCCATAGGAAAGAATGTCAATTACCGAATGTATGGGTGCACATGTTGCTGACATACATGCCCTAAGGCACTGTTGGAAAAGCAAAAAAAATGCTTTTTCAAAGGCTTTCATTATTTACCACCAACTTAGAGTTGGTGGTAAATAACTAACCCTTAAGTGAGGAATGCACTAACTTGAGTTCTCCCTACATCCTTGTTAGACCTGACATCATTGGCTTGAGCCTCTCCTCCATTTTTCCTGTTTGCCTCTACTGTGTTACGATGTTTTGCTGGTATATGCTTTGGGCGCCGTGTCACTGCTGATCAGTGCCATAGCGCAAGTGCTCCCTCTGTTAAAATGATGTATCTATTATATCCATGTTTGGCTTATTTGGTTTACTGTCAGTCCCTAGTCTAGTGCACCAGGAGTGCCGGGGCTTGTAAATACAAATGCCGCTCGTGGGCTTGCAGCACGTGTTGTGCCACCCACAGGAGCGGCCTTGTAAAAGAATGTCTACGGGTCGGTCATTGCGAGACCCATGTGCAGGTATACCTACCTGCCAGCCCCTCCCACCTTCCCTTAACTTCATGTTAGTCACCCCTATGGTAGGCCCATGGGCAGGGTGCATTGTAAGTGTAAGGTAGGACAAGCCTGACCAAGTTGGCATGTCCTGATAGTGAAGTGCCGCCATCTTAGGGCTTCACTATTGCAAGGTAGCCTGCTCTCCGTTGGATAGAATGGGCCGCCGGGGTTATTAACGCTATAATCCTAGCTGGCTCGGGGAGCATGGTGCAATGTCGAGTTTGGTATCCCTGAACTCGGGGTTTAATTACGCATCCGTTGGTGTGGATGGTTGTTGGACTCTGGGTTCGAAAATAGCACTTTTAGAAAGTGTCTATTTTCTTGTCTAACCATATCTGGTCTCTGCTGGTCTGCGTGTATGTGACAGGAGCTGGGTGGCTCCAAGAGGTCTGGATGAGTCAGTGTGGGATGAGTGGGACATTACGTTGAGAGTAGGGGGAGAGTAGTTGTTGATAGCCTGCCTTGCCTGATACAATGCTGGCTCCACCTCCTGCCGAGCGACGGATGGCTCTGTACCTGCCATGGACGATCCTGGCCCCACCTCCTGCCAGGAGGGCGATAGCTCTGCTCCTGCCAGTGTCAATGCTGGCTCCACCTCCTGCGGGGCGTCTGAGGACCCGGCCCGGCTCAATGAATAGGCCAGGTGCTACTGCCTAGCTCCACCCACCACAGACCCAGGATGTTGGGAAATCCCCGGCATAGACAAAGGGATCAAAGACGAAAAGGGGTATAAGAGGAGGACCCCTGAACTAGGAAATCAGATCACTTCTGACAAGGAACCCTGTAACCAAGGACAAGAAGCCTGCTGATCTAAAGGACTGCTTACCCCTTCTGCCAGTGTGCTGTTGTTGGGGGAATCCTGCAGCGCTTCTTTATTTTTGCCAAGGAACCAGGAGAGAGGAACTGTGTGTGTACTCTCACGCTTGCTAAGAAAATCTCCAAGGACTGGAAGAGTGCCAGTCTCCTGCCGAAGTCACAGGGCTAAAGGACTTCACCTGCTACAAAGTACTATCCGCTGGAAGTGTGAATCCAGCATCTCTGAAAGAACCAGCAACCACGACGATCGGACGCTGGGCCCAACCGACGCCAGCAGCAACGCCAGTGAGTAGGAGTACGGCTCTAACTCCAGAGGACCTCGTGTCTGCCCCGCTGCTGATCGCATCAACCGTGTGCCCTTCGACGCCGTGAGCGCTGCTCACTCTGTGCAACTGCATCATCGACAACGCCTGCTGTGGCCTGATCGACACCGAAGACGCGACGCCGGAGTGTTCGACGCCGCTGATCCTCGTGTGCTTCATTTTCCTAAGGTACTGTGTTGTTGGGGGTCCGTGTGACTCCAGGCCCGACGCAGCGCTCCTCGCGGTCGACGCCGAACCTGTGGATTACCTTTGCCCCAGCGTTGTGTAGCTCCCGTGTGAGTTACCCTGTTGCTAAAGAACTGTGTTTCCAAGAAGAAGAATTGCTTGATACTAAAGACTTTTGTGCTAAAGAAGAAACTACCTTTGAACTATCCTTTTTCCTTCCCGAACGTATTTATTCCGATTGTGTACAGTTTTGCCGTTATTTGGTCTTGTGCTAAGTCTTATATAAAAATACTTATTTTTATAATACTACGGTGTTGTGTCCATTTGTAGTGTATTCACTGTATTACTGTGCGTGGTCATAATTGCTTAACACACAGCCTCTGAGATAAGCCTGTTCTGCTCTGCCAAGCTACCAAGGGGGTGAGCAGGGGTTATCGAAGGGTGTGATCCCCTTGCCCTAACTAGAAAAGGAGTGTCCCTATTTGTCAGAAGTGTATACCTCTGCCAACTAGAGACAGCCGGTTCTAACAATCCTGGATTCAGTAATTTACCGAATCGGTATGTTAAGAATTAAGTATTTTACCGAATCCTTAAATTACCGATTCAGTAAAATACCGAATCCTACAAAAATGCCACCTACATCCAAAAGCCCAATACCGGTCGGTAACGGCCGAAATTCGGTCATTTCGGCCGTTACCGACCGGTATTGGGTGACCTACATCTGGCCCTTAATGTGTTTAATAGCAACATTTAGTGTCACCGTAACCCAAAATACTATAGACATCTGGCCCTTAATGTGTTTAATAGCAACATTTAGTGTCACCGTAACCCAAAATACTATAGACAGTCCTCTTAATGTCCTACCCGGGTACACCTTGGTAGTCTCCTAAAGAACTAATTTTACTGGTGTATTCTCAAGCCTACAGAATGTTTTCCTTCCTCCATTGACAGTAACTGCCTTCAACCAGCCAGTGGGCCACATCCTGAACAACGCATTGTATTGACATGGTGTTTCCATGCATAGCTGCACATGCGTTGTTTGAATCTTCATCGAATAGAGCACTTGTACAAGTGGCTTGGTAACCAGTCCAAGCCCACCCTCTTGTATCCATCCTTGTTTCTAGTAATTTTGGTGGGTGGCTGCTCCCATCCTTTCAGTAGGGTGCCTCTTCCATCCGCTACCTGCGCCTCCCAGTCACCACTTACTCAAAAGAGAATAGATAGAGACCCCCGGGAAATCTGTATTTGTGCCCTTTGGGACAAATCTGATTGTTACTTCCACATAACTGTGTTGTAGTAAAGTGCAGTCTTTCTAGTGAAGAACTGAAAGCATTACCTTTTGTGGTAAGAACCATAGTGGTTATCACACAAAGAATGTAGCCTTCTTCTGCCAACAGATCCCCTAGCTAAACTGCTCAATCCTCACACTTTTTACCCATGATATGTTAAGGGCTGGAACATTTTTACCTCATCCTACAAGTTATTAAGTATTAGACAATTGATGTCACATGGCCAGTTCTTTATCAAAGGTGATAATAGTAACACAGGAAATAAAAAAAACAAAATGTTGTCCTTTGTACTATTAATGCCCACATTCTAATTATCACATGACATCCCCACTATCTGTGTTTCTCCATGGTCCTTCAACTTTTGGGAATGAGGGGCAGATCTGTTGCCAGCTATACATTTTTTAAGGTACATGAGATCAGATTATCTAATGGTCTGCAATGTTTGTTTACAGTTCTGAGTCTCCTACAGCTTTTCATGGAGATGTTTGAAAGTCTAGAGAGATTTTTTAAGGAGCGGCTGCTTATGCACAGGTGGCAGCTTGACCCAACTAGACTCATATAAATTGTTGGTATCTTTATGTTCAGGAGATTCATGAAAAACATTCTTGGTTACCGCCTGCAAAATCAACATTTTGGAACATTAAGGGTAAAAAATTAAAACAGATTTTTAGTTGTTGTGCCAATACGTTAATGGTTATACCCTCACTAACGTCTTCTTAAGAGCAAATAAGTGCATTGGAAGAGGTTTTAAAACATTTAGACCCAGGTTTTCTAAGCCTTTTTTGTTGGGCGAGAGGTCACTCCCTACCGTGGAGAGGCAGCTATAGCCCCAAACTGAGAAATTGCAGTTTAAGGGCTTGAGAGCCATGAATTAAATAACTGGGCAGGCTGTCAAACTAGAGATGCCTCCCTGGAAAAACTGGACAGCATGTCAAGCATGAGATGGGTGAAGACTCCTAGTGAGAATCCTATAGAAATCAGTGGGTGATAGACGTATAAGAACACAATCTCAAAACCGAAGTGACCTTCCAGTAAATGCTCTATTGGTGAGAACACCACTTTAATTGATTGCACATAGCCTTTATTGTTGGAGAGTGTCCTGATATGCCCTGCAACTGTTTTAGAGTATTTGGTGCTACAACTCCTACGCAAAAACGTACAGATGTATTATTTCAGTTTTATGATGGTCCCATACATCCTAACCTTGAATTTCTTTCTCTATTTTATCAGTTACTGTACGAGATTCTGAGTACAATATTGCAGATTTATGTGAAAGACATGTCAACATTTAGAATACAATTAAATATCTCCACCGTGAAATGATTTTCTCTAATTTTGAGGGGGTTGTTTCTTGTTTCCCGCACTGCAAACATATTTACTCCTGCCCATGATGCATGACATCATCTCCAGCCATTTCCAGAGTGAATTTACCTTAAAAGCTTTGTAATTCTCCACAACAATGCCTGAGTTTGTGGGTGTCTACTATATTTTGCACAAGTCCACCACTCTGGAATGTGTACAGACCTGTCCCTATGAGTAGATTTACTCACTTAGTAATTTCCACTGTGCTGGTGGATTTTTCCATGTGAGCCAATCCATTTATTAGTGCAAAGTCATAATCTGTTTCCTTTGAGATTGTGTATTTTTATCGTTCCTACCTTAGGTTTTAAAAGTGCAAGAGTACAAGACGCTGGGTCAGAACAGCTGCCTCTACAGCAACCTGTTCAAGTTAAGATGTTGATCCATGGGGCATAGATTAGATGTGTGAACCCGTTTGTGAACTCGACCAATAATCCATTAGGTTTAGGCTTACACATGAAGTGGCAGTTCCAATTTGCATTCAAAAATATAAGCGTTCTATGCTACATTGAGTATTGTAAGCCCTCAGATGTAATCTGAACTTAATTTTGTTTACACTTCAATTTTAGGGCAGCCATTTGACCCACACTTTTACATCAATAGCAGTGTTTCAAATATTATCTGTGCCATAACTTTTGGCGATCGCTTTGACTATCAGGACCCAGAGTTCCAGGAAATACTTCATATATTTGGTGTCACGTCAAAGCTTCACACGAACCTAACTTGTCAGGTAAGCAGAAGTTATTGCACGTTTGTACTTTCTGATTGTGACCATTTTCTATTGTGCCATATGAGTGCGATAAATGTTGTATGCTCTTTGTTTGGACAATCAGCAGAGCATATATAACAGGTACCAACAGAAAGGATCTGTGATAAAGCACATTTTACTTCTCCTGAGAGTCCCTTTTCTTTTGACAGTAAGAACTTTCTAAAAAAGGAAAATATTAATTATCTGCGGAGTTTAGCTTCTTTCTACATATATATTTCCTACCAACACTAGGTATAATGCCTGATCTGAATTGCAGTGAGTAAGAAGAACAGAGCAAGTCCACCTTCCTCAAGGAGCAAAGACTTGACAAGGGGATCCTGATTACTAAAGACCTTTATATCATGGGATATTTCTGGATAAGCCCTGTGAAAAAACTGTATTTTTACATATCCCAACTTTGATTGAGCAAAACAATATCCTCTGACCCAGATAAATACAATTCTGACCTTGGAAAGGTTGTGAAATCACATTAATTGTTACCCAAGATCACCACTAGAAAAGTGTTGACTCTCTTGGATAAGCAAGCAAACAGGGGATTGATTCTCTTAAGGTAATCAGAGGCTGGAATCAAGTCAAAATGTAACAAAGAGCAGTTGCCTCTGACACCATAAATTATACAATAGATTTTACCCAATGTCCTATTTTATTGACATTGTCAGCAATTTAGATTTTTGCAATTTCTTCAAAAGATTTTTCAATATAGCACAATTGGGTGATAGCACATTTGTTCAGGTCATCTCCATTGGTAGAATACATTCAACATATAACAATAATTAAATAAATTCTTTACGACATTTCATTACACAACATAAAAACAATACTCAACATTTAACAAAATTAAAGAAAACTCTGATCTTAATGTTATTGTTCCTAAATCACACAGAAAAAAGGCTTGCAGATTTGTTATTAAGCCAAATTAGCTGAAGAAAGATCAGTCCTAGTTTCTCTCAATAGATTAACTATTCTTCGAGGTATGATTATTTCCCACAAAGACACAGTAAATTTTATCCTGTATAAGGTCGGAGAGGTCTTTTAGGCTTTTTTTGGCCGTGGTGTGAGATACATCTCTCACTGTATGTCCTATTGGTATGTTAGGTCATAAGGCATCTGGTTCTCCTGGCCTGGATAGTAAGCCTACGCGTTTCGACCTTCTTTCAGATGACAGGAAATAAATTTGGAAAGGTCTTCATCAGGGCTCATGGTAATGTTTTGTAGGACATCATGCTACACCTGTGGGGTTGTAAGGGGCATGTTTCGGTGGGGGGATCAAGAGTCTTGTATACATTTTTGTAAAAAGGAAATTAAAATGTAAATTAATATTGAGGGGACCGTGGGGATCACGTACCCGTTTTGTAGAACAATGATTGTTCTGATTCTTTTTTCTTCGTGTCTTTACATTACTTCAGTCGCTGGGCCATGCAGCATGGGAGTATTTTCTTCTGGGGATGGCTCGCGTATAAAAGTCTTTTCCTGGGTGTTTCTAGGATGCGCTGAGGAGAGGGGGCAAGGAAGAACATTCTGGTTATTTTTCTATTTTTCTATTTCAGCGCAGCATTTTTAATTAACCTGTACAGTGGGGGAAGGCAAAGTGTTCATTCTCGGCTGAGCATTTAACCCCAATCGTCGGAGGCCCTCCGCGATCGTGTGGCCATTATGTGTGTCGTGACAAGTACTAAGTGGTTCACCCCGAGCTAAATGCTAGGCGGATAGTAGCATTCTCCAGCGTGGGCAACTCGTACCTTTTAGTCTTTATCCTGGTACCGAATGTCTGTATTCTTTTCGGCAAGTTAGATACGTCGTTTCTGTGTTTGGCGGCGTTCCTCCTGTGTCGGGTTCGTCAGTAACCTGGGTTTGAACAGGATTGCCGGTCATTGGCTGTTTTAGGGCTTATCTTGACTTATCTTCATTCTGATTGGTCGCGCTTCGCTTTGCTGTAGGAGCTGCTTTCCTATAGGTTAAGGAGCGCGTTGCCATGGTGCAAGACGCCTTCCGCTGATCCGGAGTTCTTGTGGCTTTGGTTATTTTTCATGTGACCGGCTGGTACAACTATGGACGTTTCGGAGTTACGGCTTGTCTTATAAATCACATTTTAGTATTGCGCCGTACCGGCCAGGTGTTTAATTGTTTTAATAGTTGTGTATGAGTCCAGTCCGATGCCGAGATACAAGATGGTTATGGAACGCGTTGCCATGGTGCAGGACGCTTTCCGCTGGTCTGGGGTTGTTATAACTTTGATAGTTTTTTCTATGACGTGCTGGTGCAGCTATAGAGATGTTACTGTGACACTATAGACTTTTCGGGGTTACGGCTTGTCTTATTAATTCACATTTGATTATTGCTCCGTACTGGTCAGGTGTTTAGTTGTTTTAATGGCTGTATATAAATCCAGTTGGTTGCCACGATGTGAGACGTTCTCTGCTGGCTCTTGGTGGATGGGGCTTTGATTTTTTGTCGATGATCTTATGAAACGGCGAAGTTTGAACCGGTGTGCGGTATTTGCCGAGTCTTTAGGTTTAGGGTGACTGTGGTTAACTTGTATTTTTTGTTTTGAGCAGGATAGTCTTTTCTTAAAACTGGAGGCTTACACGTCTCGTAATTACCGCGAGTCTTCTAGTGCTGTACTTTGCACTTTTGGAGAATAAAATGTCTCTGAGGGGCATTGTTGCTAGGAGAGGAGAGGTCACGTGTGATCTTCCTTAAAGTTGGGCAGGCATTGTCAGGAACATGTTTGCCTGTATCATGACTGTGTCAGGGATGCAGATCCTTTTTGGTCCTAAAGTATGGGGCTCCATCATACAAAACTAGAAATTTCGGCAAGTTCATTCAATCCATTATCCACAGAACCAAGATACATAATGGTTTTAGCTTCCTGCTTTGATAGGTTTTGGGGCACATTTTTGCCTTTAATGTGTTTAACCACTGTCCATTTAATATCATCTGGTCCATGATTCTTTGCAATACAGTGTGGTACCATTGGTGCATCTTCTTTCCTGCATCTGATTCTTGAACGATGTTGTGATATTCTTGTTTTGACCGGTTGACTTGTTTTGCCCACATATACAAGGCCACATGGGCACACTATACAATATATAACATTATGTGTGTTACAGTTCGTAAAGTCCTCATGTTTGATTTGTTTTAGACCATATGTAAATGTGGTTCCTTCCAATGTACTTGAACATGACACACAATTTCCGCATTTATTGTGCCCTTTGATGGGTGGAAGGTTAAAAAAGGACTGGATGGAGGTGTTTTGTGGGGGCAAAAATGTGTCTGCACGAACCAGTTTGTTTCTGAGAGGATCACGAGAAATGTATGAAGCAGAAGTCCAAAGGCAATTATCAGATGAAAGGTACTACAAACGAACTGATGAAAATTGGAATAAAAAACTGACTAACCGTTTTGAGACACTGGTGGATGAAGGCCGAAGAGAAGGCTGGTTATCCAAAAAAGAGGGAGAATACCTTATAAATAAGAACCCAAGAACACCATTGATGTATGCCCTCCCAAAGATCCATAAGGACCCCACCTGGTCGACCGATAATCTCGGGGGTAAATTCCATACTTAAACACCCAGCAAAATATGTGGATACATTTCTTAAACCTCTTGTGAGCCAAACAACTAGCTACATCAAAGATACTATGGAAGCAATAAACTTCCTTGATGGACAAATTTTTGACGAATCCATGGAAATTCTAGTAACTATGGACATAGTTAGTCTGTACTCTAACATTCCACAAGAAGATGGCCTGGAAGCCCTTGAATTCATTCTAGACAAGAGAGAAAGACCCCACAATGTCCCCACAGATTTTCTGTTGAAATTAGCAGAAATCTGTCTGAAATTCAATTTCTTTAAATTTCACAACATCCAATATGTACAAACAATGGGGACCGCGATGGGATGTCCTTTCGCACCGGAAATGGCAATTATGTACATGGCGCTGTATGAAGCCAAGTGGATTTACAACAACAACCCTACGACGGCCATATTAAAATATGGCGCCGTTATATTGACGACGTCTTTATGCTATGGAGGGGTGGAGAACAGCAACTAAAAGAATTTGTAACTTGGCTCAACAACAGAAACCCCAACATTCAATTCACACTGGCATACAATAAAAAAGAAATCAACTTCCTTGACCTGATGATAAAACACGAGGAAGGTGCCATCTATACCACCCTGTATACAAAAGAGACCGACCGAAACACCTTCCTTCATTTCTCAAGTTTTCATCAACGCAATCTACGAGAGAACTTACCTCTAAGTCAATTTATGCGATTGCGCAGAAACTGTTCTAGGAAAATTGACTATTTTTCAAATGCCAAAGAACTGATTGAAAAATTATTAGAGAAGGGATACCCAAGAAAATGACTGAAGCGAACAATGAAAAGAACGTGGTATATCCCTAGAGAAACCCTCCTGACCCCGAAAGACAAGACTAAGGAAGAAGTTCCAATTGTATGCGTGACAACGTTCTCAGGAGCTACAACCCAAATAAAGAAGATCGTTTGCAGAAATTGGAATACAGTGAAAAGCTTGAAACCTTTCGAAGCTCTACCAATATTTGCACTAAAAAAGAACGAGAATGTGAGAAACAAACTGGTTCGTGCAGACACATTTTTGCCCCCACAAAACACCTCCATCCAGTCCTTTTTGAACCTTCCACCCATCAAAGGGCACAATAAATGCGGAAATTGTGTGTCATGTTCAAGTACATTGGAAGGAACCACATTTACATATGGTCTAAAACAAATCAAACATGAGGACTTTACGAACTGTAACACACATAATGTTATATATTGTATAGTGTGCCCATGTGGCCTTGTATATGTGGGCAAAACAAGTCAACCGGTCAAAACAAGAATATCACAACATCGTTCAAGAATCAGATGCAGGAAAGAAGATGCACCAATGGTACCACACTGTATTGCAAAGAATCATGGACCAGATGATATTAAATGGACAGTGGTTAAACACATTAAAGGCAAAAATGTGCCCCAAAACCTATCAAAGCAGGAAGCTAAAACCATTATGTATCTTGGTTCTGTGGATAATGGATTGAATGAACTTGCCGAAATTTCTAGTTTTGTATGATGGAGCCCCATAATTTAGGACCAAAAAAGATCTGCATCCCTGACACAGTCATGATACAGGCAAACATGTTCCTGACAATGCCTGCCCAACTTTAAGGAAGATCACACGTGACCTCTCCTCTCCTAGCAACAATGCCCCTCAGAGACATTTTATTCTCCAAAAGTGCAAAGTACAGCACTAGAAGACTCGCGGTAATTACGAGACGTGTAAGCCTCCAGTTTTAAGAAAAGACTATCCTGCTCAAAACAAAAAATACAAGTTAACCACAGTCACCCTAAACCTAAAGACTCGGCAAATACCGCACACTGGTTCAAACTTCGCCGTTTCATAAGATCATCGACAAAAAATCAAAGCCCCATCCACCAAGAGCCAGCAGAGAACGTCTCACATCGTGGCAACCAACTGGATTTATATACAGCCATTAAAACAACTAAACACCTGACCAGTACGGAGCAATAATCAAATGTGAATTAATAAGACAAGCCGTAACCCCGAAAAGTCTATAGTGTCACAGTAACATCTCTATAGCTGCATCAGCACGTCATAGAAAAAACTATCAAAGTTATAACAACCCCAGACCAGCGGAAAGCGTCCTGCACCATGGCAACGCGTTCCATAACCATCTTGTATCTCGGCATCGGACTGGACTCATACACAACTATTAAAACAATTAAACACCTGGCCGGTACGGCGCAATACTAAAATGTGATTTATAAGACAAGCCGTAACTCCGAAACGTCCATAGTTGTACCAGCCGGTCACATGAAAAATAACCAAAGCCACAAGAACTCCGGATCAGCGGAAGGCGTCTTGCACCATGGCAACGCGCTCCTTAACCTATAGGAAAGCAGCTCCTACAGCAAAGCGAAGCGCGACCAATCAGAATGAAGATAAGTCAAGATAAGCCCTAAAACAGCCAATGACCGGCAATCCTGTTCAAACCCAGGTTACTGACGAACCCGACACAGGAGGAACGCCGCCAAACACAGAAACAACGTATCTAACTTGCCGAAAAGAATACAGACATTCGGTACCAGGATAAAGACTAAAAGGTACGAGTTGCCCACGCTGGAGAATGCTACTATCCGCCTAGCATTTAGCTCGGGGTGAACCACTTAGTACTTGTCACGACACACATAATGGCCACACGATTGCGGAGGACCTCCGACGATTGGGGTTAAATGCTCAGCCGAGAATGAACACTTTGCCTTCCCCCACTGTACAGGTTAATTAAAAATGCTGCGCTGAAATAGAAAAATAGAAAAATAACCAGAATGTTCTTCCTTGCCCCCTCTCCTCAGCGCATCCTAGAAACACCCTGGAAAAGACTTTTATACGCGAGTCATCCCTAGAAGAAAATACTCCCATGCTGCATGGCCCAGCGACTGAAGTAATGTAAAGACACGAAGAAAAAAGAATCAGAACAATCATTGTTCTACAAAACGGGTACGTGATCCCCACGGTCCCCTCAATATTAATTTACATTTTAATTTCCTTTTTACAAAAATGTATACAAGACTCTTGATCCCCCCACTAAAACATGCCCCTTACAACCCCACAGGTGTAGCATGATGTCCTACAAAACATTACCATGAGCCCTGATGAAGACCTTTCCAAATTTATTTCCTGTCATCTGAAAGAAGGTCGAAACGCGTAGGCTTACTATCCAGGCCAGGAGAACCAGATGCCTTATGACCTAACATACCAATAGGACATACAGTGAGAGATGTATCTCACACCACGGCTAAAAAAAGCCTAAAAGACCTCTCCGACCTTATACAGGTTAACATTTACTGTTTCTTTGTGGGAAATAATCATACCTCGAAGAATAGTTAATCTATTGAGAGAAAGTAGGACTGATCTTTCTTCAGCTAATTTGGCTTAATAACAAATCTGCAAGCCTTTTTTCTGTGTGATTTAGGAACAATAACATTAAGATCAGAGTTTTCTTTAATTTTGTTAAATGTTTAGTATTGTTTTTATGTTGTGTAATGAAATGTCGTGAAGAATTTATTTAATTATTGTTATATGTTGAATGTATTCTACCAATGGAGATGACCTGAACAAATGTGCTATCACCCAATTGTGCTATATTGAAAAATCTTTTGAAGAAATCGCAAAAATCTAAATTGCTGACAATGTCAATAAAATAGGACATTGGGTAAAATCTATTGTATAATGTATGGTGTCAGAGGCAACTGCTCTTTGTTACATTTAGACTCTCTTGGAGTCACCACCCTTTTCCTACTTGACGTTTTGTGACAGAGTTCATGGTATTGTTGAACTGGATGAATACTTACCTTGATAGAGGCCATATCATCACCCTTCTCCCATTCTGCTCAGCACCTTTTACCGCTCAGCTAGACTTCCATCAAGGATATACCACCGCCCACACTCATCATTTTATACCTGTCCTAACTTCTGCAGCTCATTCTGATGTCACCTGGAGCACCCCTGCCTATGACATCCAGATCATCTCAGACATGGATAATCCATTTCTTGGTCTAGATCATTCAATGCTTTTGAGCAATCTGAAATGCAGATTGTGCATGGCATAACCATGGTCCTGCCACTGCCTGGCCCAAGTCATCTGGCAGCTTCCTAACCACTCTACTAAAGTAAAGAATGTGGCTGTGAGTATTGATTCCAAGCTCTCCCATTGAACAGAGTTTTCACAAGGTACAAACGAGCCAATCTGCCCCACAAGACTATGCTGCATGAAGGATTTCCATGCCACTGTAATCATATAGAAAGCATGTCTTTCACAGGCCAATGAACTATATTATAGATCCCCTCGTTATCTATTCCAAAGGTTACAAAAATATAGACCACAGTACTAGAAAAGTTCTAAACTTGAACAGATGTGGCCATATGTCCTGCACTGGCTACACATGGCAATCTTTATCTATTTGTAGACACTTTACATCTCACACTGGATTGTCTCTGGGACAGTATCAGTCTTCCTTTACCCACAAACACAAAGTTTATCTCCAAAAGAAGAACTTTGGATCAGTAAAGATCCCACTTTATAAACCCTTCATTCACAAAAGTCTGCTCTGTCAGGAGCTCTTTCTCTGTACAGATAGTTGAGCTCTAGAGCACCAAGAATACGGATCAGCAATGCAAACACCTCTAGTTCAGTAGAGCAATAAAGACTATGCCTGATGTATCACAGCATTTTTCAGTCACAAAGTGTGTGATTCTCAATCCAACAAGCTTTACGACCACAAAATACACAGATGCAATGTGTTGAAGGCATTTTGTGATTGGAAAAATGTTTTCTGACTTGCAAAATGCATTTTTGTGATTCATTGCGAATCACATTTGGGAGGTCGCATCAAATGAGGATAACTACCTACTTGTGATTCTGAATGAAATTCATCAATCGTTTGTGACCACTACTGCACTTGTGAACTCTCAGATACTGAATCAGAGAGTGACACCCAAGTTGAGGTGGTATCTCGTTCACAAAGTTGAAGCATTTCTGTGGCACTTGGTGTATTGTGTCAGGCATCCCTGGGAGGGGTAGGGTGTGATCCTGGAGACCCTGCCAACTGATAAATATTGAAAATGAAAATGTTTTGCGCTGTAACGCCCTACATTGTTGCCTTGACTATTTTTGCTGGCTGTAGACCGCTGTGCACTTTACCCCTGCTAACAAGTTGTAAAGTGCCTGTACTGCCCCTTTCAACATGATGAAATTTGCATACCCCTGATTGGCATATTTAGCTTATCTTGAAGTCCCTAGTGTATGGTACCATAGTGTATCCAGGGCCTGTAAGCACTCATTGTACCATCCACTATGATGGCAACATAAACATGACTGTAGACCTTCCATCAGTAGCCTGGCTGTTCTGATTTCAACTGCAAATTTGGCATGTCAAATGAACTGCTGTTGACATGCCTAAACCCTCCTTTGAAATGTTATTAAGTCACCCCTAAGTTGGTCTTAAATGCCCGTAAGGAGGGTGCAGGGTATTTAAAGATAGGAAATGTAAAGGTTTCATGTTAAACATGTCCTTACAGTGAAAAAACCCTCAAAGCTAATTTTCACTGTAGCAGGGTAGCTGTTCCATAAGGAAGCACTGTCTGGGATGCAGTCTTAAATGAAATATTTGCTATCGCCACTTAGGAATTAACTACAGAGTTTATCTTTGCACTTTTTTCAACATTTATTACAAGCCCAATTCTTTGGTGAAGTCTGATTTGTAAGACACATTTTAGAACAGGTAGTTAAATAAAATAGAAGCATAATTGTTTGCATGAGCTTCTGACTGTTAACCAGGATCTGATTAGACCCCTAAATGACTTGTGAATGTGCTCCCAGACCTGAGACAAAGGGCTTGGGTGTGGAGGGGTGTTTTCTTTCTCTAACAGGTTGGCCATCTGGGCTGTGCCCAGGAACTTAATCCACTTCAAAAGGGCCTACCTTACCATAGGCATCTGTAGCTAACACCTTGGCCTGCCCCATCCTTTGTCCCCTAGCCAGTCAGCCATAAGGTCCAGTGAGAGAAGAGCTTTTCCCAGAACTGGGTTTGAGTGACCACAGATTAGAAGTTGCTCATTTCCCTTCCCATGCCTCCAGGGTGGGCACAGGAGCTCTGCACAGGGTGGGACATTTAATTTTGCTTGATTTTTCTGTAATTTTCGCCCTATTATGCTTCAACAAATTATGCAAGTTTCGCACTCCCCATTGAAGCTTCCTGGCACACATTTACCACCAGCACCGATTTTACCGGCCAGAAAATCCAGCTGTTGAAATTTTATTCGGAAAAGGCTGCAGACTCTTTGACAGTGTACGGTAAACATGGAATATTCCACCCTGCCGGGGAAAATCTTCCATCTCTCTTCCACGCCAGCCCCACTCCGGCAAGTCAGCCCTCTTCTTCACATCCATCTCCTAACATTGTGGGTTAGTATATATGACACTGCGTATTTTAAGCTCCCAGGAAATACTGAAGATAAGCACTTGAAAGTGATGTAGCCTACTTTCCCAGTTTTTCATCTTTTATTCTCAGCCCACAATGAGCGACAACAGTGACCATAACCAAGCTATTAAAAAGTTGCAACTGGTATATGTCCATGTTTATTTACCAATGAATGTGAAATCACCCTTGAATGGCTATGGATCTTTAGTAGAGTAAACAGGCAAGTGCAGTAGAACTTGTCTAAAAATCATTTGCATTGTAGTAGAAGCAAGTGTGTGCACCTGCAGCTTCTTAAATATCATTAACAAATCACTTACCTTTTTTAATTCCCTGTGGTGAAAATATGTACAACAGTCACGATATACAGCATGTGGTGTCACTCAAAAGTACACCTTCTTGCTATTTATATTTTCTCTCTACAAGTGCAAATGTGTTCTGCTTTTACTAATATGTGAACTGTGATCATAATCGAAATCCATGCTTCCTTTATTGTAATGTGGGAGGAAAAGATTGTGGCCTCAACATTGTTACAGTAATCTCAACTGTCATAATAAGAAAGAAGGTGACTATTATAAATACCTCAGCATACAGTCACATAACAGTAATTTGACATGTCACATTAATGATCAGTCCTGATGTCTGTCCCTTCCAAATCCTTGATTCTCTTTATACATTTCAATTTCCTCTGATTTTATTATGGAAATGGACGGGAGACTCTTGCACTCCTCTTGTATTATTGCTCTTTAACACTAGCGAGAACTCTGATGCAGAAGCACAGGAAAGTCAGGCAAATGTTGCCATTTGTATTTCCTTACAAAACTGATTTGTGTGAGGCCGGATGTTCTTGCAATTCTAATCATTGCACATAGCCCTGCAGCCTTCAGAGTATGAAAATGTTGGTTCTCTGGTTTGTTAGCGTGACTAATGTCAACATACAGCTCTGAAAATATTGTCAACCTTGGGCAAACATTACCATTCAGAATATTATTTTTCTATGCCCTGATCTTTTGCACATACAATATAAGGAGTTAGTGTCTTTATGCTGGCATACATTGAGGCATGGCTTGCTTGTAACATTTGTATTAGTAGGAATTCGCTGTCATAATTGACATCACCTGACAGGGACACATAGGGCCAGATTTACATAGAAGCCTTGCAAAGCAGCACGACAACTTGATCCACTGCGTGACGGGGAGAGAGCCGGTATGCACCATATTGACTAAGCTATGTCGCATTCCTGCTCTCTCCCTGCACTAGTGCACTGAGTGCTGCCTAGCACTAAAGCAGGCACCCTTCCACCATAGTCAAGTGTGCCTGCATTACAGGCAGGATTGCTTTTTGGAAGTAAGGAATACCTTCCTCCACAAAAACAATCCCTAAATGCACTTTTTACATGTGCTGCAGAGTGCAGCACCCTTAAGGGAAAACTATGAGGATTCTCCTCATTATGCCTCTTGTGGGAAGGCATACCATTTTGATGCAACCTCAAGTTTACTACCCTTATTAAATCTCAGTACATGACTGAGGGAAAATACCAATTTTTAACTTATAAGGGCATGGAGGGTCCTTTCACTATCACAAATTAATAACTTTATTAAATTATTTGGTTCACTGGATTTATTTCTACTGGGTTATTGCAGTATTGTCTAAACCAAGTCCCAAAAGTAAGTTATTGAGAATTTCACACACTGTTGTATATAGGATGGTAAACAAAGTACTGAGGTCCATGGCTAGATCCTGGTTTAACGCTAGAGAAAAAGAGTATATAACCCATGCCTTGGAAGAGTTTCACTACCTCAGTGGAAAGAGAATTGAATTCAAGATGTGTACTGTGTACACATCCTTTGTAGGCGGACGTCTATAACTGCTGGAAAATCTTCTCCCCTACATATGCAATGGCAACCTAAAGCCAATAACCGAAACCAGAATCATTCACAGGAAGCATAGCAGCGGATCTTTTAGAGCACTTGCCTACAGCTCTGGAGTGCTATGAACCCATATTGGGAGGTACCTTCCCCATTTGCAGTCATTCAAAAGATCTCTGAGATCCAACTCTACAAGCAGGTCTTCACCAATGATTGTGCCTACCTTCTATGACCCGTGGCATTCAATATCTGGGCACAGTATCTCACATAACCTCCTAGTAGAAAACTCAACTTTACAGACTTCCAGTTAACTACCTAAATGTACAGATTCCTGGACTAGGCTCTCTCAGCAGGCCAACATTCAAAGAAATTCATGTGAATCAAAGTAGTCATGGGGTAACATTTATAAATAGCGAGTGCGACACTTTTCTCTTTGATTGTGATAAAAAGAGTTTATAGAGTTTATAGAGGCCAGCAGGTATTTGCCGGCCAGATTTGATTAATGTTCATTAATCTATGTGTGGTGATCTGCATTGTCTACTGCTTGTTGTTATTTCATTACTGAACCCTGTGATGTCACCTGTGGGGTTTCCATGCACAGAGTATTCCACTCCAGGATTCCCTGTGTGGCAGTTGCAGCTGCTCTTCTCCCCTTCAAGCTGGACGGCTCTCTTTCCTGCAATAAATCTTCAACTAACATTTCCTGTCTGCGCCTCATCTTTACATTGGCGACAGAGGATGGTCAGCTGTTCTTCAGCTGTCTTTTCAACTTCTACAACAACACCATCGCGTAAAGCGCTCTGAAAGTGAGGACATTTTCTTCCTTTACGATCGACATCAATGTGAGTACCTTTACAAACTGTTACTTTGCTTGCCGTACTCATTGAGAGCCGTCACAGCCGCAGGACTTCCTTTGCTATTTTTTCCTGCTATTTTTCTGCCTTTCCTGTGCTACACGCTTCCCCTTCGCCTGTTCCTCTCCTTCCGAGCTGCGCTTCATAATGATGACGTTATAGAATTCCCAACGTACATCAACCAAACGCCATCACGTCTCACGCTTGCTGGTTACCATAACGATCCTCATTCGTCAAGACGTTCACGCTGCTTGTCAGTCAGCTACCACGTCACAACGACGCTCTTACTACACGACGCCCCTGATGCTCTTCAGCTGTTACACGTCACAAAGCTTTCACTCGTCACATCTACTGCATTCAAGTTTTCATTGTTTCTGTCGTCACAAAGGCTCCATCTGCTGCTTTCAAGTTTTTATTGTTCCTGTCGTGCACAGCCAACCAGCTAGAAAGCCTACATCTTCGCTGATGCACACAGCAACTCCTCATTCACACGCTGATGTACACAGCTCTGGTGTGCATATTCAGAAAGCCTACATCTTCGCTGATGCACACAGCAACTCTTCATTCACACGCTGATGTACACAGCTCTGGTGTGCATATTTATGTTTACCTGCACAATTCTTTTCTGCTGAAAAGAGTCTCATCACGCTGATGTGCACAGCTTGCGCACACAGCAAATAATTTTTTTTTTTGTGTGTTTTGTTTTGTCACGCTGATGTGCACAGCTATATATATATATACATTATATATATAAAAAAAAAAACAACTACGTTTTCACGCTGACGCATACAGTCTTTATTTACTAAAGTGCATACAGCCTTTACTTACTAAAGTGACGACTACGCGCTAGTGTGCACAGTTTCTGTACACTTCAAAAGAACTTCTACACATCTGTTTTCTTTTTCATTTCAATTAAAAAAAAAGAAAATAGAAGATTCCACAATGCAAAGCGTTTCTCCTCCAGCTCCATTTCTTCAGACTCCTGGCGACCCTCCTCTTGAATGGAAACTCTGGTTGAGATCTTTCATGGCTTATTTAGGTGCTATTGATGGTCTTAGATATCGTGCAGAAAGAAAAAAAAGTCTTATGTATTATCATCTTGGTGTGGAAGGCCAAAATGTTTTTGACCATTTACCTCCTTATGTTCCGCCTCCTGGTGAAGCTCCAGATGAATTCGACATAGCTATAGCCAAATTAGACAAGTATTTTGTTAAAACTAAAAACATGGTTGTACATTGTTACAAATTTTTCACCAGGGCTCAAAAACCTGAAGAAAGCATTGACACCTTTGTTACTGCCTTGAAAATACTTGCTTCCAAATGTGAATTTGATAATTTCACCTCACAACTTATTAGGGATCAACTAGTTGCTCGTTGTTCTTGCAAACAAATTCAAGGGAAATTATTATCTTGCAAAGATCCTTCTCTGGATAAGGCTATTGACATAGCTAAAAGCATAGAGACATCTTTGGAGGATTCTAAACAATTAGAAGTTTCTCTCTCTAATACCTCTATTTCAAGTGCAGTCTCCACCAAAGTGCCTGTCTCTACCAAGACACCTAACTTTATTCCTCGTGACACACGTGGTTATTTTAGAAGAATGGGAACTACCAGTACCAGAAGACCTTTTATGCCTAATAGACAATTTAGTCAAAGTACTTTTTGTTTCAGATGTGGTTCTTCTTACCATGTTTCTAACTTCAAATATTGTCCTGCTGTCAACCAACAATGCAGCCAATGTGGCAAAAATGGTCATTTCTCAAGAGTTTGCATGAGAGGTAGAAGAGGCAATGTGCGATCTGTCATGAATGAGAATGATTCTTCCTCTGACTTAAATTCTCCAGTGCATTCAACTGAATATTCAGAGTGTGATGTAACTACTCAGGAGTATGTAGTTGTTGTAAAAGATAGTGACAACTTCAGCCATACATTTCATGTTCCTGATCCCGAAGTCGATACCATCATTGAAAAATATCATGTTCAATTACTTGTAGACACTGGGGCTCGTATCACTTTCGTTTCTCATGACAAATACTCTCATTTTTGGCAAGACAAGTGTTTACTTCCTCCTGATGTTCTGACTGTAGCTTTTGAAGGAAGCAGAATTAATCTTTTAGGTTACTTCTGGGCTGAAATCTCTATTTTTGGTAAATCTATTAAAGGGAAGGTTTATGTTGCCAAGCGAGGCATTAATGTCCTTGGTCTTCTACATCAGGCTGAATTTGGTATTACCATCAAACCTGGATTACCTAATCCTGTATTTATTGAAGGGTGTAATCCTCCTTGTTCCATACCTTCATTTTCTGTTCCTGTTTGCAACATTTTGAATGGTAAATGGTGGGAAAGCAAATATGAGAAAATGTTTGAAGATCGTCTTGGTAAAATCACCAATTTTCAGCATTTTATTAAAGTCAAAGACAACATTACTCCAATCAAACACAAACTCAGAAATGTCCCACTTAGCATTAGAGATGATTTGTCTAAACATCTAAAGTCACTATGTGAACAAGAAATCATTGATAAAGTAGAATCCACATTATGGCTTTCTCCCATTGTACTTGCCAGGAAAAGGTCCAGTGACCTTAGGATGTGTGTGGATTTACGCAGTCTTAATGAGGCCATCTGGGTCGATGGTTTTCCCCTTCCCCGTATTGAAGATTTAATAGCTAAGGTGGGCTCATCTACTTGGTTTTCCAAACTTGATCTCAAGGCAGCTTACCACCAGATTGAATTGCATCCTCTCTCACGACATCTCACTGCTTTTGTAACGCCTGATGGTGTATTCCAATTTCGTCGCCTCCCTTTTGGCCTAGCCTCTGCCGCTGCTGTCTTTCAGCGAATCATGTCTGAAATGTTTGAGGAACTCTCTAATGTAGTCGTTTTCCAAGATGGCATTCTCATTTTTACTCAAACTGAGACTGAACATGAGAAAGCCATTGACCAAGTTTTTAACATTCTAGAACAAAGAGGTGTAACCTTACAGAAGAGTAAGTGTGTATTCAAAACCAGAGAGGTAGAATATCTTGGTCATACCATTTCTGAGAGTGGCATTAAACCCAGACCAGGTTTAGTCAAAAGCATTATTGAAGCTCCTCCTCCCTCTAACAAAGAACAACTTTTGTCCTTTCTCGGTCTTTGTGAGTTTTACTCAAAATTCATGAGAGACTATGCCAAGACTACTGAATGTTTAAGACTTCTACTAAAAAAGGGTGCTACCTTCAGCTGGTCTGATGAGTGTGAAAAAGGCTTTCAGCTTATTAAAGAGCACATTACTAAAGCTCCTGCTCTTCAGCCTTTTAATGGAAATAGAGAAACTGTGGTCACCGTTGATGCTTGTGAATATGGCTTAGGAGCTGTTCTTTCACAATTGGCTTATGGAAAGGAATTTACGGTGGGGTTTGCCTCCAGGACCCTTCGTCCTGTTGAAAGAAAATATTCAGTCATAGAAAAAGAGCTCCTAGCTTGCGCTTGGAGTGTTGAGAAATTCAAATCTTACTTATGGGGCAGACCGTTTGTCCTTCAGACCGACCATCGACCTCTCGTCGATATTTTGTCAGGCAGAAATATCAAACGTACTACTGCACGATTGGCTAGACTCTCCACTAAATTATTGGAGTTCAATTTCAAAGTTATTTATATCCCAGGTGGTAAAAACAAACGGGCAGATTGTTTGTCCAGGTTGCCCATACAAGATCCTGACGAAAACGATTGGGAAACTGAGATTGAAGAATGCTTTGTGGCCAACATTTCCGAAGATTCTATTTCTTTTGCTGAAAGTGATTGGATTAAAGCAGTTGAAAATGATGTTGTACTTAAAGATGTAACTTCTTTCATAGAAAAAGGGTGGCCCAAAGAAAAATCTCTTTCTCCCGAACTTCAGATTTATTGGAAAATTAATTCAGAACTTTCTTTAGAGAATGGTAAAGTTGTTAGAGGTAATAAATTCATCCCCCCTTCTGTTTATCGGGAGAAAATAATTGCTGATGCCCATTCTGGACACCTAGGAGCCACCATTACCAAGAGAAATGTCAGATCGAATTTTTGGTGGCCTAAAATGGACAATCAAATTGTTGAAGCCATTAAACTTTGTACACGTTGCAACACCAGTGACAAGGTCCTTGTCTTAGAAGGTGTTAGTGATTCTGTTGTTCCTCCTCCTATCAGAGCCTGGCAGAAAATTGGCCTGGACTTTCTAGGTCCATTTCATGTCCTTCCCAACACTTCCAAATATTTCCTGGTTCTTGTTGATCACCTTTCTAGATGGGTTGAAGTTGAACCCATCAATGTTCCCAACTCTAAAAGTGTCATTGATTGCTTGAGTAAAATTTTCTTGAGGGAGGGTTGTCCGGAAGAAATCCTCACTGACAACGGTGTACAGTTTATTTCCAAGGAAATGGGTGTTTTTTTGAAAAATTGCTGTATTAAACACACCAGAACTCCCTTGTACCATCCCCAGAGCAACGGCAAGACCGAGAGATTCAATAGAGTCATTGTTGAATGTGTGCAAGCTGCTTTCAGGTCTACTAATTGTATTTTTCAAGCTGTAAAAGATCTTATTTGGTCTTATCGCATTTCCCCTCATGTTACCACTGGTTTTTCTCCCTTCGAACTCATGAGAGGCCCTTTTTGGATGGCCAAAAGTTTCCACCGGGGCTGTGATTTAGAAGAGGTTTGGCAATGTGCTAATAAAAAATCTTCTAGTTCTCTGCCCAATAATGAACAATTATGCAAAAAGTCTTTTCACAGTATTCGTACAGGTGATTGGGTTAGAATTAAGAATCCTTTCACTGTTAAAAAAGGTTTCTCAAAATTTCTTGATTCTCAACAGGTTGTGGAAGTTCGCAAGAATGCTGTCAAATTGTCTAATGGTAATTGGTGGAGCACTTCTCGTGTTGCTAAAGATCCTTCCCGTGCAACTGCTCCTTCTCCTAAAATTGTCAATGTTGGGAATAGTTTAAGGAAAAGTTCTAGAGTAACTGTTAGACCTAACAGATTTCGTGATTACATCTAATTTGTTTTTCGTTGTTATTCTGCTCTCAGGATTGTTTTTTTTCTTGTTTTTTTTTTCTTTAAAAAAGGGGGGAGGTGTGTGGTGATCTGCATTGTCTACTGCTTGTTGTTATTTCATTACTGAACCCTGTGATGTCACCTGTGGGGTTTCCATGCACAGAGTATTCCACTCCAGGATTCCCTGTGTGGCAGTTGCAGCTGCTCTTCTCCCCTTCAAGCTGGACGGCTCTCTTTCCTGCAATAAATCTTCAACTAACATTTCCTGTCTGCGCCTCATCTTTACACTATGGTAATGGATTTCAGCTAGGTAGCACGATTTAAATGGTGGTCACATGACTGAAATTATTGGATCCCAGGACAGAGGAAAACAAGGTGCATAATCTACAATGAAGTCACACAGAAAAACCTCACACCAAAGAAAAAGAAGGAAAACGTATAGCAAAAAAGAAAAAAATTATGATAACACAGCAAAAATAAAGACATTTAATGTACCAGATTGCACAATTGTTTTGTACTGTTTTTCAGTGTCTAACTAATGGTAAGCATAGGGTTTAGTACTTTTCAGGGTCACAGCTGTTCAAACATTACTTTAGTACTCCCATGGTGTACCTCACAGGATCTCTTGGTAGCACTTTAGAATACCACATTCAGGATCGTTGCAAATGAAAATCACACAAGCATTTGGGGTAGGCCTGAGAAACCTTTTGAGTTTTTAGTGGGTGATGATGCAGTCTCTCCCCTGTTGAGTTTTTAGTGGGAGATGATCCAGTCTCCCCTGTTGAGTTTTTAGTGGGATGTATTCAAGTCTCCCCAAAGTTTCTGTGGACAGTGTTCAGACGGCCTGAACCACACAGGTGTATTTGGAGAAGACAAAAGTAGATCACAAGTCCCGAGTTTCAATGTAAGGTTCAATGTAAGCTTCGGATTTAGGCAAGTGTGTTAACCATAGGTGGAGTAAATATCAAATGCTGCAGAGGATTCTTGTCCAAATGTGTGTGCTCACTACCCCCCCTAGAATAATGTGAAACATCTCTTTGTTCTATTTCACTGATTACACACTGAAACATAGGCTCTAAATACCATTTTACACTCATTTAAAAAAGGCATATTAGGGATCTCTTTCCTAAGCACTCTTGGAAATGGTAGGCTCACTTGCTTCTTCGGAGTGGTCATGGACTCAGGGATATCACCCACCTCCCAAACCCCACTCGTAGCACTGATGAAGGAAAGAAGTGGAGATAGGACTGAAGAGAAGAGTGAGCAGACATTAATGGGGCTTACTGGACAACTCAGCTTATTAACCTCTCCAGATTCTAGCGAGCCATCAATCCTCCCAAAATTGAAATGCTTCTTAGTTTTTCAGCGTTCGCTTGCCCAGACCATGGCTGCCTGCTGTTAGAACTCAAGGATTCCTCCTACGGTAATACCAGTGGTGATGATGAGTAGCAAAAATGGGTAAACAGCCTGGTCTCTGTCTTCAAGGCCTTCCAAGTCATTATTGCTCACATCTCTGCTGCTAAATTGATTCATGTTTTTAACCAAAGAATCGGATATATGATACGAGAGAATCATTAAATGTTATTACATCTGCATACAAATTGTAAACATAACTGGCTAATAATGTGCTTATTGTTTGTCCAGCTCTACAATGTTTTCCCCCGAATAATGAAGCACCTTCCTGGATCTCATCAACAACTTTTCAAATACCAGAATACCCTTGAAATGTACGTCAGAAAATCAATCCTGAAGCACAGAGAGCACCGGAATCCATCTGAGCCCAGAGACTTCATTGACTGCTACCTCACTGAAATTGAAAAGGTAAGGGTCAGGCATATGGTGAGCTTGACAGACAGCTACCCGATGACCATAAAAAACAGAAAGCAGTACAAAAAGACCAAACTAACCTATGATCAAATGTGCAAGAAAACAGGCATACTGTGCAGCATCTGATGTTTGTTAAGGTTTGTGACTCGGAAATGTGAGTGGTAAGTCAAATGTTAATGACAGATATTAAGAAGGAATAAACAGTGACTGACTGATGCCTGTTGGTGGGGAGCTCAGATAGGTGCGTTTTCTGGAAGAGGGTATAGGAAAGTAGTCATCGATGGGGCTTCCTAGTACAGCACGGGTCCATCGAAGGTATGCTTCAGTCGCTTTATAAGTAATGGAAACTTGAGCTGAGATTGGCCTACTCACATGCCTTATATGTGGCAATCTTTACTATTGCATTACTATAATTTCAGAGAAACCAACATATTGGAAACTATCTGGACAGTGCATCTCTGCATAAGTCTTTTCACACAAGTCCTAAAATATTTCCTTTGACAGCGGTTTTCCTGTGATCCTGTTTTCCCCCTGTTTGTGTTTTTCATTTTTGTTTTGCTTTGTTTAATGGGATGGGTCTATTGCTTCCAGTGGCATGGCACTCAGTATCTGCGATTTGTACCGTTACAGATACCTATACCTCACCTCAAGGATTTGATTTTGGTTTATGGCCGCTACAGGTTTTTGCAATTTTTGTTGCTTACTTCGTTCAGTGGAGCAATATTAAAACAGGTGAATACTTAAACAAAGTCATTGTGTTATCCCAAAGGAGTCCCATAATTAGAGGAACCTAGCACATGGACAGGTCGCGCTTGAAAGTGCACTCTTGATACCACCAAGGCACTGGATGAACTTGCCCCTATCCAACTACGCCATCGAGCCAGGAAAAGGCCCTCAGCCCCTTGGTTCTCCGAACATCTTAGACTTCTTATACAAGAAGTAAGGAGGCGGAGCGACTATGGCATTCTGGTTGGGATCTAAAGGATAGGGAAGCCCATAAGACTCTGCTGAGGAATTATAAAGGAGAAATCATAAAGGCCAAACAAGAACATTTTACGGCCGTGACAACCTCACTGACCTCCCCTAAAGAGCTCTTCAGGGTAGTGGACTCCCTTATAACCCTCCAAACCCCAGATCCCATAGTAGCATCCCAAGAGCTCTGCAACAACATTGCCTCTTTTTTCCAGGCAAAAATTTTAGACAACTACTCTGCCTTGGAGCTGCAGAGATCTCTTATTACTGGGCCCCCTGCCCTGGGAGCTATGGACCATGCCCCTGTAGAAATACTTCCTTTAGGAACCCTAGATTCTTTTCCCCCTCTCTCTTTGGAGGATCTGGACAACCTTCTTAATAAAACTAAATCTGGCTCCCCCCTGGATGTATGTCCTCTTAGGATTCTCAAACAGTGCAGAGATACTTTCTTGCCCCCACTGGTCGATATTATGAATAAAGCCATGAGGGATGGCCTTTTTCCCACCCAATGGAAAAACGCGGTGGTAAAACCTTTACTAAAAAAGGCCTCCTTGGACCCTGCGGTTCTAAAAAATCTCCGGCCCATTTCACTCCTCCCAGCCCCAGCAACGATGCTAGAAGCACATCTTAATAAGCATCTTGCATTTATAGAGAACTCGGGTTGTCTTGACTCCTCCCAGCATGGATTCAGGAGGGAACACAGCACTGAGTCTGCCCTCACCATCGTGTTGGACAACATCCGCACGCGTGTTGATGGGGGCCAGACCACCCTCCTGATCCTCTTAGATCTGACGGCAGCCTTCGATACCCTTTCCCCCTCAGTATTAACAGCTCGCTGAGGGAGGTTGGGGTTCAGGGAGCAGCCTTAGATCTACTCACTTCTTTCCTCAATCACCGAGTGCAAAGAGTGAAGTTAGGGGAGTATCTATCTCCATCCCTCCCTGTGCAATGTGGGGTCCCTCAGGGGTCGGCTCTGAGTCCGACCCTATTCAACATCTATGTGACCCCACTTGCCAGACTAATTAGATCCTATGGGATGGAGATAGTATCCTTCGCGGATGACACCCAGATCCTCGTCTCTCTCTCCCAGTCAGGTGCCCCGACTGCCTCCAATTTTAGATCCTGTATGGAGGCAGTCGGGCAATGGATGATTTACAATTCATTGAAACTGAATGGAGAGAAGACGGAGGTGATGGTGTTTGGAGGGAAAGAGGATGTTTGGTCATCTGGTTGGTGGCCAGACTCATTAGGAGCCTGCCCCACCCCCACCTCCTCTGCTAAAAATCTAGGGGTCATGATTGATCCCGCCCTCAATCTGGATAAACAGGTCAACAGAACCATCTCTACCTGTTGGGGCATCATCCACATCCTTAGGAGGATCAGACACTACCTGTCATTGCAGGCAAGGAAACAGCTTGCAGTTGCCCTGATTGGCTCCCGGCTGGACTACTGCAATGCGCTGTATGTGGGACTGAATAAAAGTACTGCAGCGCTTGCAGGTAGTCCAGAACGCTGCTGCCAGGTTTGTCCTGGATCTTCCCAAACGGGCCTCAGCCACAGCGGCTAGAAAGCAGTTACACTGGCTCCCCGTGGAGGACCGTATCCGCTTTAAGACTCTGTGTATGACCTATAGGGCATTAGCTAAAAACAGTCCCACTGGTGTAGGATCCATCTTGTCCCGCTACACTCCTGTTAGGAACTTGCGCTCCTCGAGTAGACTTCTTCTGTCAGCCCCTCGATTCAGGAGAACTAAATGGGGTGGCAGGGCTTTCTCCACCTTGGCGCCCAAATGGTGGAACTCCCTCCCACCGGAATAAGGATCCTTACCCACTCTCCAGGATTTCAGAAGGGCCCTGAAGACCCATCTCTTCGTGCAGGCCTATCTGTAATGGTGACATGCCCTTGTTTATGACATACGTTGTTAGGCGCCTTGATGCCTTCGGGTTATTGTTTGCGCAATAAAAGTTTTATTCAAATGTAATGTAAATTGTAATGTAAATTGATACTTGTATAGCGCACTACTCACCCGCAAGGGTCTCAAGGCGCTTGTACGAATACCGCTGTGGAACCCATCCTGGCTTTCCCTGTGAGGCGTCCACTCCTGGGCACCCCCAAGGTGGAGGCCAGGCATCCTTAGCGTTGTGGGGGCCGTTGTGGAGATTAAGCAAATCAAACCAGACAGACTCTCCTGGCTCCAAATCACAAGTGAATGCAGGTTAAAGTACCTCAGGCTAAAGATCCGCTAATCCAGTCGTGGGTGCTTAATGTCAGGTTGTCGTGCTCAATTTGAGACTATGGTTTACTAAAACCTGCTTCGAAAGGCTATAAGAATAGCTTAGGCAGCAGATATTAGGCATTTTAAATGTATATTAAAAGCATTTGTAAGAGTGTGATACTTAAATGTGTTGGTACTGTCATTAACAGCGATGGCATGGGCAATCGGTATTACAAGCTGCAGTGGCCTCCTGACAAGCACTTATGTTTTGTACAAATTAGGCACTGTCCTACACCTTGCTTTATTCTTCAATTAAAGTGAATCACAAACCCTTGCTTAGAGGAGAACATTTTTGAAGCCCAGCGGCTAAAGTCTTTTAGTATACCATATAATATAACATTTTGAGAGCAAGCCGCCATTATGCATTGACACAGCTGTTTAAAGAGCACTACGTCACAATTCTGTAATAATTCAATAATCGTCCACCTCTCCTATCAATCAATCAATTCAAGCTTTATTCGGATTATAATATACAACCATAAAAGCATTCTAAAAAAGTTTATCATTATTTATTAGCATAATAATTATTTATTCAATACACAAGGTAAGATACAGTACATAATTACACATAGATAACGAGGGAGATCCTTAAAGTGATTCAGTGTTTTACAAATATAAAAATTTGTCAATTTTAAAAGTATTTCATAGACAATATATCGAGCTATGCTAAAAAGCCTAAATTCTTTCACTCATTGACTGTATGCCCGCCCATGTGTGTGTACAGCGCTCTGCTGCCTTTTTGGCTAGGTTAGCTCTGTAGAAGTATGGTATACATCTTTACATTAGCAACATCTTTTTAATTTCTTAGAGGATCATGCTCCGGATGCCTTGTTTATTACAGAAACCTGACTCCATGAGGCTTCAATGCTGGATGTCATTGCAGCCCTCCGCCCAAACTATTCCATTGTGAGGAGGATTAAGGCAGACCAGGAGCCGGGTTAGCGATTGTATTTATAGATAAATACAAATATAAAAATCAAGAAATGTCTATCCCGGCTTCTGAAGCTGTGACTTTACGCTAGAACTCATACCTAATTCTGCCGTCTCTGGCGTTTAGATTTATCGCTTACCAGGCAATGCAGCCAGTTGAGGCAAGATATTGCCCAACATTTTAGTTCCCCTAATTCTCAAATCTGCCAATTTTGTACTGCTAGGGGACCTGAATATTCATTTTCAGGACCCTCTTTGCAGCACGTGCCAGATCCTAATTGAGAATTTTGGGACACTTATTCTTAGTCTCTTGATTTTTATTCCGACTTATCAAGCAGGGCGCCTGCTAGATCCTATTTTTTGTAATATAAAAGTCTTTTTTTCCTTTTCTCTGGACACTTGTGTGGTCGGATCACCTGGCAGTCCCTTTTTGTGTACCAATTCATCCTGACGCATCTAAGGAATGGAACAGACTTCAAATTCAGGCAAGGGCCTGGTCGAGGCTTGACATTGAGGCTCTTAATAGCCATTTTTAGGAATGCAAGTCCTAATACGCTGGAAGAGGTTAACTTGGACCATCCTCGAACTGAATGACTGAATGAACGAATGAAAGAATGAAACGTACTTTTAAAGTGCCTGGCTACTCAACAGGAGTGTCCGGGCACTAGGGGTTCACGCATAACAGGACACAGAGACACGTCTAGCGCCCTGGACCCTGTTTCAGGTAGGTCCCTCCCACACCCTGCACTGCACCACCGTGTGACCGTGTCCCCTGCTCTCTGCCTCCACAGTAGCCTTGGCCCCTCTGCCTGCATCACGCTCTGAGTAATGTGAATTGCTGGTTTCTTGTTGTTCTATTGTTCCCACTTTTTCCTCCCTGTCCCCCTGCCTTGCCTGCTGTGCCCCTCTCTCCGTGCCCCCGTATTTCACCCTGTTTTCTTTTCCCGCCGCTGCGGCCCGTTCCCCTGCTTGCCCACTCGCCCTCCCGCTTCAGCCTCCCAGCTGCTCCTCCCTCGTACCCCCCACATAATGGCAGCCGCTGCGTGGTGAGGAGAGCAACACTTGACCCTGATTCAGGTAGATCGCTCCCCCACGCCGCACAGCACCACCGTGTGACCATGTTCCCTGCTCTCTGCTACCGCTGCAGCCTTGGCCCCTCTGCCTGCTTCGTGCTCTGTGTAATTTGAATTGCTGTTTTCTTGTTGTTTTATTGTTCAGCCTTTTGGCTCCCAGTCCCCTTGCCTTGCCTGATGTGCCCCTCACCTTGCCCCCACTGGTGCCCTTCTCTCCGTGCCCCTGTATTTCGCCCGTTTCTTTTCCCACCGCTGCGTCCCCTGCGACCCCACCCCCCTGCTTGCCCATTCGCCCTCCCGCTCCCACCTCCAAGCTGCTCCTCCCTCCCACCCCCCCATAATGGTGGTCGCTGTGCGGCCGCTGGCGCGCCTAAGGCAAGCCTGTCTGTGCCCGTCCACGACTGGGGCGCGCCCAGCGCCAGACCCCTTGGCCCCCACGATCGCCGCAAAACTCGACGCCGCTACAACGCCAGCAGCCTCAACGCACTCAATGCCGGCCGATCCCACACCTGCTTCCAGGCCACCCCGAGGCGGACCCATGGACCCTTCTCTTGCCGGAACTGCCACTACACCAGCCTCCAAACCACCTCTACTCCCACCAGGGTAGGTCACAACAGCCTCCGTTGCCTTCTACTCAACACCCGCTCCGCCCGCAAACACGCCATTGAACTCTGGGACCTACTTGACTTCACCTCCCCAGACGTCGCCTTCCTGATGGAGACCTGGATAAACCACTCCTCGGCACCCGACATCGCCATAGCCATCCCCGGCGGATACAAGATCACCCGCAGGGACTGCACCAACGGAACAGGAGGAGGAATCGCCATCGTCCACAGAAACACCCTCAGAATCACGACCAGCACCAACGACACGCTCATCAATCAATTAATCAATCAGTGAATTTGTAGAGCACACTACTTACCTGTGAGGATGATGTGGCATGCGACGAGGGATGTTGAGGATCAAGCGGGCAGAGGCGTTTTGGATGCGTTGCAGTCGCCGTAGGTGTTTGGCAGGGATTCCTGCATAGAGTGCGTTGCCGTAGTCCAGCCTGCTGCTGACGAGGGCTTGGGTCACAGTTCCTCTGGTTTCGGTCGGGATCCACTTGTAGATCCTGCAAAGCATGCGGAGGGTGTTGTAGCAGGAGGATGAAACGGTGTTGACCTGCTTCGACATGGAGAGGGAGGAGTCAAGGATGAATCCTAGGTTGCGTGCGTGGTCTGAGGGTGTCGGCGCTGTTCCTAGTGTGGTCGACCACCAGGTGTCGTCCCAGGCAGAGGGGGTCGGGCGGAGGATGAGGACTTCCGTCTTGTCCAAGTTCAGTTTCAGGCGGCTGCTTCTCATCCACTCGGCGACGGCCTTCATTCCCTCATGGAGGTTGGTTTTGGCGGTGTGAGGGTCCTTGGTGAGGGAGAGGATGAGCTGGGTGTCGTCGGCGTAGGAGATGATGTTCAGGTCGTGCTGGCGGGCCACTTGTGCGAGGGGGGCCATGTAGACGTTGAACAGGGTCGGGCTGAGCCCTGGGGTACGCCGCAGATGAGGTCTCTGGCTTCGGATCGGAAGGGTGGGAGGCTGACTCTCTGGGTTCTGCCGTAGAGGAAGGACGTGGTCAATTCCAGGGCTTTCTTTTGGATTCCGGCTTCTTGGAGGTGTGTTCTTAGTGTGCAGTGGCAGACCGTGTCGAATGCGGCTGACAGGTCCAGGAGGATGAGGGCTGAAGTTTCGCCGTTGTCTAGCTGGCGCCTGATGTCATCTGTGGCGGCGATGAGGGCTATCTCAGTGCTGTGGTTTCGTCTGAATCCGGATTGAGATGGGTCCAGGATGTTGTTGTCCTCGAGGTGTCCAGATCCACACCGGCCCCAACACCACCCTCAGGGGAACCCTCATCTACAGACCACCCGGTCCCCGGCCACAGTTCTGCGACTCCATCGCCGGCTTCGTCAGCACGTACGTGTTTGCGTCCACGGACTACATCCTCCTCGGAGACCTGAACTTCCACCTCGAGAACACCAACGACAGCAACTCCACCACCCTGCTCTAAGGCCTTGCCAACCTCGGACTCAAACCGCTCGTCACGACTCTCACCCACCCCGCCTGACACCCGCTCGACCCCATCTTCTCAGCCCGCAACCACGTCACCTTCAGCCACACCACCGTACTCCACTGGACTGACAGCACATCACCGCACACAACGCGCCCCCCACCGCAGCTGGAGCAAAGTCACCTGAAGACGAGCTAGTCATCACCCTCACCCGAAACCCACCTACGGACACTACCGACACCGACTCCGCCGCCCTCAACCTCATGCAATGGATCGACGACTGCGCCAACACTCTCACCCCGATCAAGAAACCTTCGAACAGAAGTACTGCCAGAAAAGCCACCTGGTTCACCACTGACCTCCAGGAATCGAAGCAGGCCTGCCATAGACTCGAGAAGAAGTCGAAGCACGAACAGACACAAGACAGCAACACAGCCTACAAGAACGCCATCCGCAGACACCACCAACTCACCCATACCGCCAAAAGGAAATCCTTCAAAGAGCGCATTGACAACAACTCACACAGCTGGAAGCACGCTGAGATCAACGTCCTACTCAAGAAACCCAAAGCTGACTCCAAGGACCTCAAGAACTTCTGGCCCATCTCCCTCCTTCCTTTCCCAGCGAAAGTCATTGAGAAGATTGTCAACAGGCAACTGACCTTCTTTCTCGAAAAGAACATCTTGGACTTGTCCCAATCTGGCTTCTGCAGCAACCACAGCAACGAAACAGCCCTCCTCCCCGCAACCGACGACATCAGGGTCATGATGGACAACAGAGAAACCGCGCCCCTCATCCTCCTGGACCTCTCGGCCACCTTCGACACCCTCTGCCACCACACCCTCCGCACACGCCTCCACAACGCAGGAATTCATGACAAAGCACCGGACTGGACCACCTTCTTCCTCACCGGCCGAACCCTGAGTGTCCGCCTTCCCCCATTCCGCTCTGAAGATTCCAAGATCTGCCGCGTACCCCAAGGATCGTCCCTCAGCCCAACACTCTTCTACATCTACATGGTCCTGCTTGCCAACATCGCCAGATCACACGACCTCAACATCGTCTCATACGCCGACAACACCCAGCTGATACTCTCCCTCACCAAGGCCCCCACGACCGCCAAATCCAACCTCCACGAATGAATGAAGGCCATCGCCGAATGGATAATGATTAGCTGCCTGAAACTGAACTCAGACAAGACGTAGGTCCTCATCATCGGATCCAGCCCCTCCGCCTGGGACGATTCATGGTGGCCGGCCACACTGGGAGCTGCACCGACGCCCACTAACCACGCACGCAACCTGGGATTCATCCTGGACTCCGCTCTGTCAATGACTCAGCAGGGGATCACCGCCTTCTCCTCCTGCTTCAACACCCTCTGCATGCTCCGCAAGATCTACAGGTGGATCCCCACGGGTACCAAAAGGACAGTTACCCAGGCCCTTGTCACCAGCAGACTGGACTACTGCAACGCTCTCTACAAAGGAACATCAGCCAAACTCCAGAAACGACTACAACGCATACAGAACACCTCTGCACGCCTCATCCTCGACATCCCTCGCCACAGCCACATCACAGGCCACCTGAAAGACCTTCACTGGCTCCCAGTCAAAAAGAGGATCACCTTCAAGCTCCTCACCCACGCCCACAAAGCTCTCCAAAACACCGGACCAGCTATCTCAACGAACTACTCACCTTCTACACCCCAAACCGCCAGCTTCGCTCCGCCGACCTCGCCTTCGCCACCATCCCCGCATCCGC
The DNA here is from genome assembly GCF_964263255.1 of Lissotriton vulgaris. Classification (NCBI taxonomy): domain Eukaryota; kingdom Metazoa; phylum Chordata; class Amphibia; order Caudata; family Salamandridae; genus Lissotriton; species Lissotriton vulgaris. Next base: position 435,045,664 of record NC_141685.1, on the reverse strand, counting down.
CGAGCGACCGCCCGTGGCGAGTCGTTCTCCCATCTCGCCGATAACACGTAGAACACCCTCCCCATCCACCTATGACAGACCCAGGACCTGCTGGCCTTCAGGAGACTCCTCAAGACCTGGTTGTTCGAGCAGTAGCAGCACCCCCACCTCCCCCCAGCGCCTTGAGACCCTCAAGGGTGAGTTGTGCACTCTACAAATGTTTTGATTGATTGATTGATTGATTGAAAGATTGAGGTGGTTCTTAAAAGCAGTTAAATCAGTTGTGGCTCTCAGAGTTGCAGGTGGTTTGTTCCATACTTGAATGCCCAAAGCCCGAATGATCTGCCCCCCATACAGGCCAAGCGTACCTTGGGGATGCTGGCGAGGTCAGAGTAGCAGGATCTTAGGGGTCTGGCTGGTAGGTAGCAGTTCACACGCCTTTTGAAATAGACAGCTCCCTTACCATGAAGGGCTTTGAAGAACATCACCAGGGCATTAAACTTGAGCCTTTTTTTTCACAGGAAGCCAATGATGAGTTTTGAGATGAAGGGCCATGCATGTGCTGGGCTTAAGTCTTAAGGATCGCCCTGGCCGCAGAGTTTTGAACCACTTGAAGGCACTGGAGGAGGTAACCAGGCAAGCCCAGGTACAGATGTTGGCATAGTCCAGTCTTGAAGTAACGAGAGCCTGGACCACTGTTTTCCTGGTATCAGGAAAAAGAAGTGGGAGGAACTTTTATAGCATGCGAAGCATGCCAAAACAAGTACCCACTAATGCCTGGACTTTGGATCTCGTAGAGAGGGCATTATTGATGTGGATACCAAGGTTTTTTACTGTGGTTTGGGCTGAGAGGGGGGGACAACTCCTCAGGCCTCATGGAAGGCAGGCCAAAAAAGACAATATCTGATTTGTCGTAGTTGCATTTAAGCTGCTTTGCCTTGAGCTAATTAAACACCTTTGTGAGACTGGATCGATTCCATCCCCATCAAACTTTGCACCCCTGTCGCAGGTAAAGATCAGCTGCATATCATCAACATATGAGAATATTTTAGCGCCATTAGCCTCTGCCAGGGATGCAAGGGGGGACATGTATAAATTAAAAAGAGTCGGGCTAAGGATGGAGCCCTGAGAGACTTTTACTTCCATACTAGGCATGGGGGACACAAAAGGGGCATAAAGATTTCCTGGTTTCTATCCTCCAGGAAATATGTTATCTATGCTAGTGCAGCACCCCCATTGCCTATGTTCCTCAGTCTATGGAAAAGTCTCTTGTGTGGGACTGTGTCGAACGCCTCCGACAGGTCAAGTTGTATGAGGATAGCTCTGCCCCTCCGGTCAAGCTGTTCCTTGCTCCATCACTTCCAACAGAGCTGTCTCAGTGCTCTAATTGGCCCTAAAGCCAGATTGAGTTATATGCAGTAGATTGTGACTTTCTGCATAATCCGCAATCGCTCTGTTAACACGCTTCTCCAGTACCTCAGAGAGACGGGGGAGGAGGAAGATAGGCCTATAGTTTGCAGGAACTTTCAGGTCCGCGGACAATATTTTAAGGAGTGGCAGAATTTTTGCCTGCTTCCAAATGAACGGCACAATGCCAGTGGAGATGGATGTGTTTAGCACCTTATTCACAGTGGGGTTTATAGTGGGGGCTACAGATGCTAATAATTTTGCAGGACATGCATCCACCGGAGAGCCAGACTTAAGGCCCTTGAAATATGTAAGGGATTCGTCCAGTTTTATAGTCGGAAATTGTAATAGTGCTGGGGACCAGATTCTCTGTCCAGTGTCTGATGTGGGGCCGTGACCTCCACTGTATCCAAGGAAAAAGACTGTTAGATCATGACAATCTTATTGTGGAGGGACAGAGCCACCTGGCTGGTCCATTTAGCTGAGTGCGGAGATTCCTTAGCCGCCTCCTTGGGGGAGGTGAACGACTTCACTATGCTAAAGATCTCCTTGCCCTTATTCTTAGCGTTTTCAGTCTTAGCCTGCAGATAGCTCTTACCCTCTTTCACCTGCAGTTAATAAGATTTTAGAGCAGCCTCATAGATCAGATAATCCTCCAGTGTATAATGTTTATGCCACTTCCTTTCAAAGCATTTGCAATTGCTTTTTCTGGCTCTCAGGAATTAGTTGCGGGAGGTCAGAGGGGCTACAGCCTTAACATTCGCCCTGAGCCAGAATTCTAGTGCAAGGGCATCTACTTCGGGGTTTCAGAGTAGTGGAGGAGCTGAGGGTTCTAAGGCATCCACCAAAGCCGGGAGAGATATTTTGTGAAGGACTCTATAATTATATTCTGCTGTTTTAGACTGGGGCGGAAAACCTGTACCTATGCTAGTTATCTTGAAGTAAATAAGGAAGTGCTCAGACCAAATAATGGGGGTAGGAAGATCCGTCTCCAACGCCACATTACAAAAGATCTGATCAAGAGTATAGCCTAAGTTATGTGTGGTAGAGGAGATGAAAGGGGCAATGCTGCATGCTGTAATTTTTTTAGGCAGAGAAATAACATGTGGATTCAAAGGTTTATCCATTTGTAAATTAAAATCCCCTAAGAAGAGAAGATGATTGTATCTGAGGGCAAGAGGGGTAATGGCTCCATTCAGGGATTTGATGAAGCTGCAAGACGTCCCCGGAGGCCTGCAGGATCCCTGCTATGCATTGGCGGGGAGATGAAGTACAGCGGAAACCTAAGCATTCCATTTCCTCAACAAGGTCTAGCATGATAGAAGTGCAGTCTAACTCTTGTTTAAAGACAATGGCGACACCGCCTCCTTTCCGTACCGGGCAATCTTTCCTCAGAATTTTATATCCTGATGGAATGGCAGGGGCAAAGGTGGGATTTGAGGAGTCAGACAGCCAAGTTTCTGTGTGAAATATAACATCAGTGCGAGCATCTGATAGAAGATCATACATTTGTGCTTCATATTTTTGCGAGGAGTGTATGTTGAGCAGCATTGTTCTATAGCGTTTCCCCTGTCTCTCGATGTTGACGGCCTTCTTACTAGGGGTGGACACCTTGGGAGACCCTCCTGTGATGGGTGGAAAGTCCATTTGCAAATCAGGCAATGAAACTAAGCCTAATTGTCACAGCTAGCCACTGCACCCCAGCACGAGTGAACGGTGCCTAAGTTAAGCATTTCTTCACGTCCGTACTGGATAGTGAGAGTCTTACCAGAGGGCAAACGGGCAGTATGGCCAGCACCTTCCGCCTCCGGGACGTTGATATGTGCATATAGGCTTGCCTTAGGTGCACCAGCGGCACACCAGCTGCGTGCGTCCGCTGCATGAACGTGCAGTGTCTCCCCTTTTATTTATTGGAGACTAGAGCGTGCACCTCCCCAAAATGGTGGTGCTCTATGTCCCAGGCATGAGGCAATGCCGAGGAAAGCCCACCCCCAACTTCCCGTTTATACCAAAGTGCAAAGTGCCAATTCAAGTTCAAACAGATTCAAATTCAAGGTAAACTTTTATAAATCAGTTATTAAAATCTCCGATAAGAAAAAATTAGCAGAGCAGAGCAAAAAGCAGCTTGATGCACAAGAGTGCGGTCAGCGTGAGATCAACTGTGGCCGCGCATCGTCTACGCTTTTATTCATATGAGACTAGAGCGTGCACCTCCCCAAAAATGGTGTTACTCTATGTCCCAAGCGTGAGGCAATGCCCGGGAAAGCCTGCCCCTAACTTGCCGTTCGTACCAAAGTGCAAAGTGCCAATTCAAGTTAAAACCGATTTGAATTCAAGGTAAATCAGTTATTAAAATCTGAAGTAAGGCTAAAATAAGCAGAGCAGAATGAAAAGCAGCTTGACGCACAAGAGTGTGGTCAGCTGTCAGGTTGCCTATGGCTACGTTGCTCACTAGCCCATATTCTGCCCCTAACAACCTGTCAACCCACCAGGTTGCACCCTCCAGCCACATGGTTAACAGAAGAATTACAGGCTGTGAAAACTAGTTGTAAGGGATTATAGAGAATCTGGGGGTTTAGCTATGATGATGTTTCTAAGTCTAAATACAAAATGGCCTTGAAACAGTATAACAGCCTCTGTAGATGTGACACTTTTTATTCAGATCAGATTTCTTTGGCCTACAATTGCCCCAGAACACTCTTCAGAATAGTCAATGAGCTCTTTGGCCCTAGTACGATCGCAACTGCACCTATATTATTCCAGGATCAGGGTGAGGAACTGGTGTTTTACTTTGTTAACAAAGTGCAGAATATCCAACATTATTTGCTGGGAGCGGTAGGGTAATCATCTCAGTCTGGCGCTCACCCGTCTACCTCTGATTACGATGACTTGGCTTTCACAGACAACCCCTCGGGCTTTCAGACATTGGACCCTTGGGATGTTCTGGCTCTGGATTTATTTATGTCCCTGGCTCAATCCATAAGATCAGGCTCTCCTAAAGATCCCCTTCTCCCAGCGAAGCTGTGCCTTCTGGATACGAACGTCATGTTTTCTTTGGTTAGACTTTTAAACTGCTACTTACAGGAGGGGTTTATCCCTCAGCCTTGGAAGCATGCAACTGTCCTCCCCCTAATAAAAAAACCCAAGTTGGATCCTTCCAACTGGTCCAGTTACAGACCTATTTCTCTGCTTTCTATCCAGTCCAAAATTCTAGAAAAACATGCCTGCAAACAACTTTTGGCTTTTATGGATTCCAAAAATGTACTACATAATGCTCATATTCAGGGTTTAGTGCTGGGCACAGTACCAAGTCCACCCTCCTTGGGGTCACAGAACAATTCCGTCAGCTCCTTGATGAGGGTGAGACGGCAGCCCTGGTTTTGCTTGATCTCAGTCTGCCTTTGATACTGTGTCCAATGATACGCTTGTACTGAGACTGTCACAATTGGGGCTTCAGGAAACAGCTCTTGCAAGGATATCCTCTTTTTTGAGGACCCGTACCTTCCAGGTCTCCTCAGGCAGCATACCTTCTATCTGTCATAATTTGGCCTCTGTGGTCCCTCAAGGTTCTGCTTTGAGACCAGCACTTTCAACATCTCTGTTTGTCCCCTGGCTGATCTGGTGGAACGCTGTGGTCTCACGATATTCTTGTACGTGGATGATACTCAAACTTTTTCTTTTATATAGTCTTTATTAATTTTCACAAAAACAAATAATTGGCATTGTATGTTAAGCAAAATGGTATGCTTGAAACTTAGAGTCAACTTTATTAAAGCACAATCTGCCTATTGTTGTTCTGGTCTCCAGATTTAGTAAACGTATTTACTTGAGTAGTACGAAATTATTGTGGACGAGATGTCCAATCTGTCCATACCTATATATACTTCTATGATATGCTGACTGTCTATTTTTGGACACAGTATTTTAGTGGGACGATATTTATGGCCTCAGTATGGTGACATACATTTGTTTTACTTGCTACTGAATGCAACTTGAAAAGGCCTTATATTTAAAATAGGTGCATCATTCGAAGAGGAAATATGAAAGGTTGTATTATTTTTTAAGTGAAGAATATCTGCAGGTTGCTGGAAGAAGCAAGAGAAATCATGTTTAATAGTGAAATCAAGGTAGTGGTGTGCCATGCTTTAAGATTCTGTAAAAAATAAAGTGTGAGAAGCTGGCCTGGTATATGAAATCCACTAATGTAAGTGAGCACCTTGCACCAGTCCAGACAACCCTTATGGTGATTTAAGAGGTCTAAGTGGTAGCTGTGGAGAGCAGCCCTCAGGCTTAGTCGAGGAGTGTAAAGCAGCTTGTTTACCAGAATGCAATCTTATAGTATAGATTAAATGAAAAAGAACCACTCAAAGTATTTATAAAAATATGTATTTATTATATAATGCTCTCTAGTATGTTCCTGTATCTCCAACACAGAGAAAAACACAATGCATACAATAGTTCAGGAAAATAACACAGTAAATAGCACTAAATACACGTTGGTTCCCACAGAGGGACCAAACCATATGCTAAGAAAGTGGTATAAGAACCATTACTCGAATCAGGACAATGTCGAGAGGACGTACAATCGCTGGGGACCCAAGGAACCACCCAAGGTAAGTAGATAGGGACCCATCGTAGAGCTTGTGCAGTGTGTGAACATGACCGTGTGCTCCATACAACTCTATGTGCCAGTCGCGGTTGGACTTTTAAATATTAAGGACCCTTCCCAGTGGACCCTGAAGAAACACCTTGGAAGGCAGAAGGTTGGAGAGCCACCCCATCCGAGGATACCCTAGTACCCACGTTACCTACACCAGGGAAGCCGGGTGAATAGGGATGAAGTGGTGTCGGAAGCCGTTGTCAAACCCAATTAAGGATTTCAGGAAAGTGCCACTGCTGGAAGAGGAGAAAGCGTCTGGGGGAATCCAAAGTGGATATTTGAAGAAGAGTATCTGAAATAAGCATGGGCGGAAAATCCGTTTCGCTCGCGGATTTTGCGGATTTTCGGGAAATCCGCAATCCGCGAGATTTGCGAATCTCCCGCAAAATCCGCAAATCCGCGAGCAGCGGATTTTGCTCGCACTGCTCGCACTGTTCGCGTGAGTTCGCGTGAGTTCGCGCCCCGCGAATAAGTGCAAAATTGCAGAAATACGATCTTAGCAAAACTGAAAGTAACTACTTACCAGGTTCAAAAGTTCAGGCTCATCATTAGTAGCCATTTCCTGTAGTGCTTCCTGAGGGGCCCCTCCAGAGTTCAGTTGCCAGTTGAAACTATTATGTGACCCTGCTCTGAACCTCAGAATAGTTACACATATGCCACAAAGGTCCTGAATTACAGCTAAGGGAGACAAGCAGGAGCCAGGCTGGAAGTTAAAATCCATTAATCAGCCCCTAATTCATTATTGTCAGTTGGGGCAGGGCAGGTGTTGTAACTAATTTTGCAACAATGAAAGCACTTAGCAAGTGCAAAAGATCACTAATCAGGGCGCACTAAGGAAGCAGGTGCCAGCTAAAAAAATATTCTGTGACACATTAATCAGCCCCAAATTAATTCAGGTCACTTGAGGCAGGGAAGGTGTGCTTTGCTTTGCCGAAAATAATGTACACTGGACAACCAGAGGGTGTGGTGATGAAACAGAGGGTGGCATGGGTGGGCCAGAGGGTGGCATGAGTAGTCAGAGAGTGGCAGTGGTGACAGAGAGTGGCAGTGATGAAGAAGAGTGTCCCAAACAGGCTGGACACGTAGAAACAACAAGTTCGCGAAACTTGCGACCCGACAGGTAAGTTCGCAATTTGCGAAAGTGTACAAAACCCTCGCGAACTGGCAGAAACACGGGCGAACACAAAAAAAAAAAATCCGCGGGAATTCGCGGATTTTGCGGATTGCGAATCCGCAAATCCGCAAAATTCGCGAACGCAAGATCCGCAAAATTCGCTCATGCTTAATCTGAAAGCATAGGTGGCAAAGTCTATGTCACTCAAGCGTGACCAGGAGACTTGGAAGACGAATGCCCCCTGATGTCGGGTGTTTCAGGTAAGATGACGATGACCTAGACTCTGCAGCTGTGGGGACCAGGCGATGCTGAGGATGATCAAGAGCCGGATACGAGCTGTCCCACAAAGAATGTTGATTGCTGAGGGGTCGGTGTCCGCCGGGAGCACCAACAAGCCTTGCCAAAGTCAAGAAGGTGCAAAGTTTTGACCAGCAAGGTCCAGGAGAATCGTCAAAAGCGGGGCAGTCAGGGCACACCCCAAGCAATCAGGGGAGCCCAAAGAAGATGTAGATGACCCTTCTCAAGACCCACAGGCGGACGCCACTGTAGTCGCAGGAGGACCTCCAGCAGCTTAGCAGAGCAGTAGGCCATGGAGCACACAATGCGATGTGGCTGAAGATCTTGGTGGAAGAAGTTGCTAGAAGTTGTGGCTACTTGGAGCCCTATGCACTGGGTGCAAAGTTGCCAACAAACCTTTGCACTTGCAAAAAGTACGCGGTGCACAGGAGTTCGATTATTGCAGCCCTCACAAGGGTTACTGGCCTCAAACTTGGTGAGAGGATAGCTCGGGTCTCGAGAGATGTAGGAAACCTCTACCTGTGTTGTTGAACACTTCAGAGTCCGCACGAGGTCAAGATCAGTAGACCGGTAAGCAGTGATGAGGTACCTGCGAATGCAGGAAAGGGACTCCCTCACTTCAAGAGAGATTCCTTCAAGTGTCTTTGATGCACCACAGGCCTTGGAGGGTTTCTGTTTGAAGCATTGACACAGACGATGCAGCAGACAAGCAGGGAGACGAAGTCTGGCCCTTACGAAGTCCAGCGAAGTCCAGAGTGTCCAGACGGTCGAAGATGAAGTGGTATTGGAATTGAATCTTGCTCCATGACGAATCTAGGGACCCACCCTCAGGTAAGCCCTTAAGTACACTAGGGAAAGGGTTGGGAGGATTCAGAGGACCCTCCAAGGGGAGTGTCTGGACAGGGGGGAGTTTACTCATGTTCTTTGTCTAGTTTCGCACCAGAGCAGGAGCCAATGGCTCCCAGGACTGGTTTGAACTGGACTATGCACAAGGATCCCAAACGTGCCCCTCATGCAGACTTTCTGGCACTGGCAAGCGCACTCACCCAGCCCTAATACAATACATCCTGTCTGGGAGGTGATCAAAGCTCCCTCTGACAGGATGCCTATGGTTTAACCATCCTCTGTTCGAGCTTGGCTCAGCAGCAAGAGGGCAGAGCTGTGTCTATGGTCAGCAGCAACCATTTTGTGCTGTCCGGGTCAAAAAGACTGATACCGGAAACACTGAGAGACTAACAGAGGGCTCTTCCAGTGCTTGGAATCATACCACCTGCACTGTTTATGTTGTGGGGGTATGATCCCAACATGTTTGATACCAAACATGATAGGATTCATTGCAGCCAGTTTCGAGATGGTCACCGCATAATTAGTGTATGACATCTCCACTACAACCTGGGAGAATGGACTCCGTAGGCTGCAGGTGTGTCCTGCTTTTGCATGGGCACCCTCTCACTTAGAACCAAGCACCTTGACTTCAGGATTGTCAAGGCCTGCTATAGGGGTGACTTATAGGTTTTAAGTGCAGTGACCCTTAGATATAGTAAGCCTATATCTTTAGTAAGTGGTGCAAGAACCAACTTACACATTATGCAATGGCAGGCCTGTAATTCCATTTTGCATGGATGGCCCAATACATGCTTCAGCCCATGGGAGGCCTCTGTGGCACCTATGCCTTGGGTACATGGGTACCATATACTAGGGACTGACAAGGGTACCCCAGTGTCCAATCTGGGATGTACCAACGTACTGAACACAACAGTTTAGGAAGAAAGCAGATAAACTGGGGTCTTGATTAGCAGGATCCCAGTCAGACTAGTCAAAACAGCACCACATCAAGCAAAAAGTGGGGGTAATGCAGGGTGGCTTTAACAAAGTTGTACTTGTCTCGGTCACAGGGTGGGTTGGCTCTACCTAGTTTTGAACATTACTATCTGGCGTCCCAAATACTCTGGGTGGCAAAATGGGAGGAGGAATTAAACCTAGCAGATACAGCCGAACATGGACCTTCATATGCCCTGGATAGGATTCTTTATCTTTTCCATCCGTGCAATAGATCACATGAATTGCTTCCTCTTTTGGTACAGGTAGCTCGGAAGTGCTTTCGTAGGGCACTACACCTTACTAGGCATGTTACACCTTATGCACCAGCTATTCCACTGTTGGGCATGCCGAAAAGGGAGGGATATGTCCAAGGGAAGGAGCTTGCTGATTGGCAGGGGGCAGATATATCTACACTGGGGGATCTGTATATGGAAGGGGCGCTGCAGCCATTCCTCTCGCTGAGGATGAGGGTGTATCTCCGGGGCACTTCCTGAGCCATGCTTACTGGTTGGCTTTGTTGAGGCAGCAGTGGGATGATATTTTGTAAGAACCCCCAACGCATCTTCTAATGCAGTATGTGCATGTGGTGGGGACAGAGAGACACCTCGTAAAGTGGTTTGCGGAATCAATCCGGGAACATACCATGACGGATTTAACACCTTTGAGAAATAAATGGGAAATAGATATGACGCAATCATACACGGATAAAGAATGGTCAATACTATTGGAAAGTCCCAGACAAATCCCCAGAAATGCATTTTTAGGCTAATCCAAATGTATGTAGTGCATAGAGCGTACCTATCACCTGACAAGATGATATAGATATTTCAACAGGGTAGATGCATGTGGCCCAAGATGTAAGATGATAGATGTCGATTTGCTGCATGTGCTCTGGGCCTGCCCTAAATTGCAAATGTACTGGGATGAGGTGGTCTGCTCCCTGAATACGGTTTCGGGTAGAGAATTATCACAGACATGGGAAGGGTGTATAACAGGGATTTTCCCTAGAAGCAAGAAGCGTAAAGCCTCCTTGAGATTTTTCGACCTGGGTTTGGTAGTGGCTAAAAGGCTTATTACCCGCTGATGGAAGGCAGAAGATCCCCCCACCCCCTTGATAAAGGCATGGTTACAATCCAGGATAATCTGGGCCAAAGCTGAGGTGGTCTCATTAGTGAGAGAAGACACATTGGCGCTCAGTAAATACCCTATTTCTGAGGTGTGGAATATAATGCTGTTCACACTTCAAGGGTTGGTTACTGTGGAGGACTTGTCTGACATTCCTCAGGTTGACTAAAAACTACTCTAAGCAAGGGATGTAATATGTCTCAAATCGTGGTCTGGGTTGTGAAAGATTTATAATACACCTCAACCAAACTGTATTCCTATATGCTGATAATATATATATGATGTGTGTACGTATGTATAAGTTGATAAAACTGCAATGGATACTGTCCACTTTTTCTCCCACTCAAGTAGGCGTTCCTATATTTTTCCCTTTGTCCCTCCAATTGGTTGTTTTATTGTTCCTATGTTATGTAATGTACGTTAGGTCGAAGTCTTGCCATTTGGACTTGGTATTGAGATAATCTCCTTACTGCACATATGAAAATAATATGTACATGCACAATACATTTGCACTGTGTTATTATTAGAAAGCAGGCCAAGCTTGGAATGACTTTAGTTATATGTTAGACGGAGGGTATGGACAACCCTGAGTACCGTGACAGATCATTATTATTTCAGAGTCGTTATATTGATTTATTCTGTTGTATTGTCTGTTTTGATGATTGCCTACTGATTCTTCTGAAAATGTATACAACTGTCAAATGTATTGTATATGCGAAAATCTAATAAACAGGTCAAACAAAAAAAGAAATCAAGCAAAAAGTTGGGGTAATCCTAAAAAGCAAATCCTACTTTCCTCAAGAAAGCTTGTGGAATGTAAACTTTAAGAGCCCCCACAGACCTTTCTTTCTATTGATTAAGAAGGACGAGGGTGGGAGAGACTCATTGGCAGCTGTTAACACAGGGCCCATAAACTGTTTATTGCAGTTTGGTTCTTCCATACTAATCTGTATATTTTGTGATCGAAATGTTTTTAATTTTATCTTCAGAGCAGGAATCCTGACAAGGCCACCCGCCAGAATTATTGTAGGAATGAAATCTCAGTTTGAAACTTCCCTAAAATGATCCATAATTAGTTCCAACTTCATCTTTGGATTACATACAAGACATTCTGCCTGAAAGATAAACAAGGTGAATTAGTGCACTGGGGCTACTGGGAGTCCCATTTCTTGAAGGAACCTTGAGGCCAATTTAGAATTACTTTCTCCATCAAACTGGAGGTCTGCCCGCCTCATTTAGAGCTAAGCGGACTTTCATTATGTAGATGATGGAGACTACTCCCATCTCCGCCACCAACATAAACCTCTGACGACCCGGTAGAGTAAGGGCCTTTGGAGGTTCACCCATGTGTCTGCCCACCTGATTTAGAGTGGCAAGTTTTCACTGTCCATCACCGCAAAGTAAATCCCATGGCGAAAGATTCATTGATTTTTTTATTTTCCAAAACAAAATCCAACTTTGTGTTTTTGTTTAGTGAAATTTTTTTTGTAAGTTTGCCATGCTACTCTTTTATGTTGACGGAGCAGTCTGTCAAATGTACATTGCAATGACAGGAACCGCTGTTATGGTGGTTCCTGCCAATGCTAGAGATGTCCGCGGGGTCAATGGACTTCTCCGAATTTTGCTGACTCTGAGTAATTAACTCTACTGCCCTTATGAAGTACACAGCAGTTTGTGCCTGATTTAGAGTTCAGCGGATATCAAGTCTGACATATTCCAAGTGCCTTTGGATATAATGCACTTGTAATACTGCAGACAGGATATCCATCATATTTGTGATGGAGTAACCCATCCATCGGACTCTAAATCAGGCCCCATATTTATCTTGTCTTATGTGTAATGCAGATTAAGTTATTTCCATCCTTCAGTCAGCTGTCACACAACAATACCTTGTTGTGCTGGCTGGTTTACTACAGGTTAGGTTAACTTACTATCTGTAATGATCATAGACATGGAAATATTCCCAGGGAAATTAGACCAAATATGAGTAACTTTTATAATGAGAAATAGTCCCTTAAAGTAGGCATACTTAAAATTGCATGTTGTAGTGCCTCTCTAATTGTTCCTGCCTATTATATTTTTGAATTTGTTGATTAGACTAATAGAGAGCACAGTTGTGACTAGAAGGACACATCATGATCTTCTTGAAGAAGCACTGGCAGACACCTCTACATCCTTCAACACAATCCACACACGTCAAGAGATGGGCAGTAAGAGCTGCACACATTAGCTGAGGTCTTCACTGCACTACTAACCTATGCTCTCAGCCATGTTAAAACTCCAAGGAGATGAGATCCCTAATGTTTAGCCCTTAACCAGGAGTGTCCATTCCTGAATCAACTGGCCAGGAGTGTCCATTTCTGAGTGAACGGGCTAAGGGTCATTGGGATGGGGTACATTTAAGCCCTAGGTTTAATTTTGACCAGGTTATGAGAAGAGAACACTGAGGTGGAGAAAGAAAGTGCACATAGATGCTGAGATAATACATCGCACAGAGTGGATTATAGCATTTGCCGTCAGACATGGAATTGATGATCAAAGTTCATTATAACTGGATTTGATTGCTTGGGTAGCAGCCTGCAGTGCATGAATGTGTTTCTCATTAGCCCCAAGGATCTCGGTCTGTACAGCCAAGCCAGCTCCCAAAGCCACTGGAATATTTTACTGTTTTAACTGCGCTGAAGCTTAATTGATCGTACTTAAAACTGTGATTTTACATAAAGGTATCAAGTTGGGTTCATGCAAATCCCAAAGGTTTATAAGTGAGCCTCCTTCTCACTTGAGGGTCCAATTTGCAGCATTCAGAATGTGGAGTTTAAAAAAAGTATATTTGATGCACTAAAATCTAGCCCCATGCAGTTTTTACAAACCACTGCAAACCACGCCCCCACCCTATGGAATAATTTTTACATTCTCTTGAAAGAGCTATGGGTAATGAAGAAGGAATAATATTGAAAATCATTACATACGCCACTAAACAAAATGAACAATTGAGTGATGGTGCACATTCTTGTTTTTCAGTGAGTTATTGGAAGGTGTTGGATATCCTACGATTAACCATATTTGAAGCCGGTTATTGGTTTTTAGTGTTTCAATAAATATTTCATTTGTAATTTGGAGAACAAACACAGAATTATCAAATTCTCCCTGTTACTTTCCATACATGTTTGTAGGAACCAAATTCATATACGGCAGAGTATTAAGTGTTATTTGATTTTTTGATACAGTGAACTCAATAAATACACACGTGTCAAAATGAGGTCTGAAATTCTAAATTAGAAATATGAGTTATTCTGTTGGCCCGTGGATTACTAGGGATCATTCTGTCAGTTTTGCATACCAATTTGGTTATGTAATGCACAATGTAATTTGCAGTTTTTCATAATTCAATTTCCCAGGCGTATACTCAACTAGAAATTGTGTATTGTATTGTTAAAATCATTTCCAAATACTTTGGTGCTTTCCATGACTTTTTATGATTGGTTTCAGGAACTCTGCTCTCACTTTTCCAACTATTTTCGCCTACTTCTTAATTAGCCTTATTTAGCCTTTGACGTGACCCATAGTTTAATACTGAGATAAAGCATGAAATGCAACCTGCAAATTCTTTTGGATATGACATTATTTACCCCACAGAATCAAACTCACTCAGGCCTTGACAGTTTTTAAAATACATTTATTTCTATTTACCCGTTTAGTGCTGACCAATGCTTACCAATGTGCCTCTACCTAACACTTCTCCAATGCTTACCCTTTTTTATGTTTTGGGCAGTTCTCGTTAAGCATTTATAAAAAAAATTCTTACAAAAGGTATCCAGGGTTTGTGGATTCCCCTGGAGGGAACCGAGAAGACAAATTGTAGATGTATTTATATTTTTTAAATCGAAACAGTGCAGTGCAATAAAGTGTACAATTCTTTTTCTAAAAATGGCATCAACAAAAAACAAAACAAAATGTTGTCTGTGCTAAGTTTAACCTCTTACCAGCTTTCCAGGGCAGTTGCAGTTATAGAAAAGAAGACATTTTGAATTCAGCAAGACACTATTTGTGTAGCTCTCTCCTTTTTCACAAACAAACTAATCATTGAAATAAATAAAGGAAACTTAGGTATGGAAAAATAGAAATCGTTTTACAAAAGTAATAAACTGTCACGTCCGACACTCTTTTTGTTGCAGGGATATATGGTGATTGTTGTCTATCAAAAAACATGCAATATCCACAAACAACAACTGAGCTGCAGTTTATAATGAGTTTTCATTGTGCACTGACCATGCAACAACTCAAGCCAGAATCTATTGAATGAAAAATGGGTATGAATGAAACCTTTGCATTTTTCAAATGTGCCCATGATGATGAGTTTAGGAATAGTGGTTAGTTGTGCAACTCGGAATTTGGATTGCCCATAACATGTGATTCAGAGGGCATTTTTCAAAAATGTTTCTTTCTTGCACTCTGGCTGTAAACCTAAAATGGAGATAAATTCAGTCGATAATAACGAATGTTCTATAAGTCTGCATTTCAGTGCTTTTCATAATAAAAACAGTACCTTACTTGTGTGGCTGGGTCTATCACCTGTGACTGCAAAGGACCCAAAATGCACCATGGAAGCTTCATCATATTTCCTTTTAAATTCTGGGTAGTTGCAGTTTTTGTGCCTGGTATAACATTTTGTTAATATTGATGCTGATGTACTCAATGATACGTATATATACAAAAAAAATCGAATCACTATTGTTGAAATAGCCCAATATGACTTCTCCACCAACCCAGAGTCAGAAATACGTGGTCAGGCAGGCCCTGTGCTCTAGGTCTGAGGCTACTGATTGACAGATCACAGGTGGGGTGGCAAATAACCAGTAGGACAAACCTGCGAACAGGAAAAACCCAAATTAGTCCCACAGATAGGCAGCAACACTACAATGGTCCTCAGAGATTGGCCCCAATAAAATGCCCATGGCCGGAGGGGCACGCGTTCCCAAAACACCATAAAGACCTGGTTTTTCCTCACATTTCTGTGAGGTGAGAAAATTCCAGAATCAGCAGGCATTCCCACACTTCTCCCAGTAAAACATTGCCCTGCTTCTGTGGAAGGGCCAATCCAACTCTTCCCACTGCCTGGTAGTAAGTTGGGAGTTTCTGAGGATATCGTGTGGCCCAGTCCTTGGAGATTAAGGGTATATAGAGATTTAAAAACTGAGATAACAATCCTGGGACAGACTCACCTAAGTTCCCTAAAAGTATTTCTAGAAAGACTGAAGACCTTAGTGTTTGACAGACGGGGTACTCCATGAAAATTTAGCAGATGTCCCATCCCTCATTACATGCAATTCACTGACTGTAATGAACTTGTAATACGCACCAACGGAGCATCTGACACATTTTGACAGAGGATGAATGTAGCAATCAGGACACAAGTATGACATATGTGATTACTGGTGTGTGGTTATCTGTGGGTCACTCCGAGCTTGACCATCTACCGTCTACTTACTTGAGATTGCTATGAAAACAGCATCCTTGACTACTTTTTCATGTCTCTATCTCAGTCAGAGTACTGACTAATGCTAAGTGGATGCTGGGTGAAGCTTTACTAATGCCTCTCCGTGGCAGTCTGCATAGGCTCAGAAAGACTTATCTTTCATGTGCCTTTCTCACACTCACTGTGCTAATTCCAACTCCTTCCACTGTGTAGTAGTAAGTTGGGGGGGTCTGAGCATGTCTTGTGACCCTTTACCGGACAGTGTGAGAAATACCTACATTTAAAAACTGGGTTAGAATCCTGGGGCACACACTCGTAAGTTCCCTGAAAAGCATTTTCAGAAAGTTTAAGGACCTTGGGGTTTAACAGCCAGCATACTTTGTCACAATGTGGCACATGCCCTTGTCCCATCCACTGTTATGTGCACTGCATTGACTGTAATCTTCCATGTTTTGACAGTGGATGAAGGTTGGAAGGAGTCCACAAGTATGACCAATATATACTTGTTTACTGAAGTCAATGAGAACACAGTAGCCTGACCCTAATTTAGGCAGAAAAACAGGTGTAGTTTATGATAGGTCATTGGGTGATAATTAAGATGGAACTACTTGAAAGTCTGCATAGGGAAGTCAAGTAAAGAGCCATGAAAGGTATGATTGCGCAACCATTTAAAGTGCATACTAACTCTGAAACTGACTGTTCCACTTCACTCAGTTTCCCAGAACTACGCATTTGTGTAGTAGAAAGTTAAACCAGGTGGAATGCATAGGCCTGGCTGAGATGAGCTCTGGGTACAGTAGTAACAACTCTTCTGCCTCTTTCCTAGCCATGTACTAACTCATCATTTACAATAGTCTGCACTGTTCTTCTCTATTGCAAGAATGTGGTCTGAGAAGTTGTTAAAAATTTGGTCTCTCGCAGGCAGAGGTATGCAACCTGTCCAAGTAAGGACCGCAATCTTAATCAGTGTAAGTCAGATACAAACTCTAAATTAACCTGCGCTCACCCTCTGATATGATAACTCGGCATAGAACAGGCGGCAGTGTGTAAAGTATTTGTGCATCACTTAAAACAGTGAAAACACCACACAAAAATATACTACACCTGGCTAGAATAAAACAGAGCTTAATTTATTGAACAAAACAAGACTAAAGCAACAAAAGTCCAATACGTAGAACCACAGTTATGAATTTCTAAAGAATATCCTGCAATTTAGTGCTTAGAAAGATAAAGCGCCAACTGGGGCAATCTGGTCGTGGTGCATGGGTCAAATCTGAAAGTTCAGGCCAACCGCGATGGAGCTCAGGTCAGATTTAGGGACCAACCATGACCCGCTGGAAAAGTACCTTAGATGGAGGAGTGCGTTGACTTCAAAGGAGCAGAGGAGGCGATACATTGCATTGATCCTTTCGGATGCAGGCAATGCATCAGTTCCGATCCGCGCAGTCGAAGATGTGCCGTCGTCGAACCCCTTCCGATGAAGGCGGTGCTTCGTTATCGAGCCCCGCAGCTGGCGATGCAATGTCCTCGTCTTTGGCAGTGATGCGTCATTGTCGTGGTGAGATGTGTCGGTACCCACGGTGATACATATATTTCGCTGGTTTTAGCACAGAAAACCCACCTCTAGGGGGCCAGGACTAGATTGGCACCACTTGGCAGGGTAGGACTCACAGATGGTAGAGTCCAGGTGCTGTTGAACGGTTTCTGGAAGTCTTTGATGTCCCTGAGACCTCGTAAAGGAAGCAAGCGTGTTGGGCCAGTCCTTCTCACCTAGGCAGAGAGGGCAGCAGGCAGGTCAACACAGCAGAAAAGCAGTTCTTCCAGAGCAGCAAGCCTGTAGAGTGGCAACCCTTCAGCAGCACATCAGTCCTTTTCCTGGCAGAGTATCCACAGGTCCAGAAGTGTACTGAGTTGGTAGGGTCAGAAATCCAGTACTTATACCCAGTGGTGCCTTTGAAGTGGGGGTGACTTCAAAGAGGGGCTTTGAAGTGCACAAAGATCCTCCCTTCCTGCTCTGATTCCAGAACCCCTCCGAGGGTTAAGCAGTCCTTTGTGTGTGAGCAGGACACAGTCCATTCAGGTGTAAGTGTAAGCTCCTCCCTCCCCTCCTGCCCAGAATGACCCATCAGGATATAAATGGCCATCAGGGACACCTACGCTTTCTTTGTGTGTGACTGCCTAGAGGGAAAGCACAAGGTCCAGCTGTCACCCACCCCAGGCGTATATTAGAGACAGAATCCAGGCATGTAGGGCTTAAGAGCAGAAAAATTGCAACTTTCTAAAAGTGAAATTTTTTAAATTGCAATAATAAATCCAACTTTGCCATTATTTTTTCTTTACTTTATTTTTATTTTGAAAAAGAAAATCAGACAGTGTGGTTGTGGCAATCAAAACAAATACATACATCAGATTTTATAGGCAATAAGCAACAACAACAAAAATAGATGCAACTTGTTAGACCTGACACCATTGGCATGGGTCTCCCTTCCATTTTTTGCTGTTGCCTCGTGTATTTTTGCTGGTGTTAGATGCTTTGGGCACTGTGCCACTGCTATTCAGTGCCACAGTGCAAGTGCTCCCTATTGTAAATTGATGTATGGATTAGTGATTCCATGTTTGGCTTTGTTGGTTTTCTTGTCAGACCCTAGTCTAGTGCACTGAGTGTGCCAGGGTATGTAATCCAAATGCTGCTGGTGGGCCTGCAGCACTGGTTGTGCCACCCACAGAAGCAGCCTTGTTAAAAGGTGTTTAAGGTCTGCCATTGCAGAGCCTGCGTGCAGTCTGGTACTGTCATGCTGACTGGGCAAGTTCACCCACTTCCCAGTCCCTAAACCTTCCTTTTTCTTCATATCAGTCACCCTATGGTAGGCCCAAGGGCAGGGTGCATTGTAAGTCTAAGGTAGGACAAGCCCTGATGTGTGTGGCATGTCCTAATGGTGAATTACAGCCACTTTCTTTTTTCACTATTGCAAGGCTACCTGTTCTCCATAGGCCAGAATGGGCTGTTAGAATTGTTACAATTTATAATCCTAACAGGCTTAAAGAACATGGTAGAAATTCAAGTTTAGTATGTCTGAACTCAGAATAATAAAATACATCTTTTAGTAAAGTTTATTTTAATATTCTGTGTTTGCAAATACCACTTTTAGAAAGTAGATATTTGCTTGTCTAACCATTCAAACCTGCCTCTGCTAGTTTGTGTTTTCCTAAGTCTGGTTTCTGTGAGTGACAGGGCTGGGGAAGTCCAGGAGATAGGCTGAGTCACTCAGTGGTGAATAGAGAGATCTGCATCCAGATGGTAGGGAGGAGTGCGCCTGAACTCTGAATAGGGCCGTGCCTGACTTTCACAATGCTGGCTCCACCCCCTGGGGAGCGGCTGATGTCTCTGCCCTTCACACTGAAAAAAGAGAAGGAGTCCTGTCAGCAAAGTGCTCCAGGACTGTACTTGCCTTCCACAATTCTGGCTCCACCTCCTGTGGGGCGTCTGATGCTTCTGCCCTGCACTGTGAAAGGAAAGGAGATGTCTGGTAAACAGAGTGCTTCAGAACTGGTTTGGACTGGGCAAAGGCCCTTCTCCCCTCAGAGAACAAAGGATTTCTGGGTATACATATTGGGAACCTGCTCCCAAGAAATTAGAGCACTTTTGGACTACAAGAAGAAACCTTTACTGAGGAGAGGAACCTGTAGAAACTGAGGAGAGACTATTCCCAAGCTGCTTGGGAGATTGGCCTGCAGGGGTTGCCTTACTGCCAAAGGAAGGAGAAAGGAACA
The DNA here is from genome assembly GCF_964263255.1 of Lissotriton vulgaris. NCBI lineage: Eukaryota > Metazoa > Chordata > Amphibia > Caudata > Salamandridae > Lissotriton > Lissotriton vulgaris. The sequence goes on along the minus strand of NC_141685.1, from coordinate 435,026,014 downwards.
TTGTGTACTTTGCTTTCAACTTGTGAAGGATCTCCAAGGGCTTGGAAAAGAGCTTGCCTCCTGCTGAAGTCTCAGGGACAACAGACTTTACCCCCCCCCCAGCTCCCCAGAGTTCTTTTGGAAGTGCCTGCTGATGTTTTGCTGTTTTGGGCCTTCTAAGGAACTGCGTGTTGCAAGGAGCTGGAAGCGCGACTCAACGAGAAGAAGCGTGTTGCCGTCGCTGTGCCTGCCGTCGCAACTCCGGAGAAAGGAGGATGTCGCCGCTGGAACTGTCGCACTGCACCGCATCGGAGGGAAGCATGCCGCAACTAAGAGGAAGCGTGTCGCCGTCGTTGCTGCTGCCGTCACAACTCCGAAGAAGGAGGGTGTTGCCGCTGTGGTTGTCGCACTGCACCGCATCAGGAGAAGAATCTCGCAACGAGGTCGGAGCGTGTCGCCGTCACTGTGCCTGCCGTCTCAACTTCGGAGAAATAGGGTGTTGATGCTGGAACTGTCACATTGCACCGCATCAATCAAGAGCACCTCACATCCCCGAGAAGCGTGCTGCAGTCGGAGCTGCTGCCGTCGCATCTTGGATGTCGCCGCTGTAGTTGTCGCATTCACGCATCGTGGAGAAGAGCATCGCCGCTGGAGCTGTTGCCGTCGCATCATAAGGGTGTCACCGCTGCAGTCCACGCATCGAACCAAGAGCTTCACGCATCCCCGATCTTCACATCTTTATTTCTTTGTATCTGAACTGTGCCACATTTCCCATCACTGCGACATTGCTTGTCGTGGAAGCACAACACAACTTAAGGTACTTTGAGGCAGAGTGTTGCATCTAAGAACTGAACTGAACTAAGCTTAATCTACCATCTTAAAGTAATCATAGTGTGTATTTTTGTCGTTTATGGTCTTGTGGTAACTCTATATAAAGTATACTTATTTTTTATATAAAACCTGTGTGGTGTCCATTTGTAGTGTTGTCACTGGGTTACTGTATGTGGTCACAACTGCTTAACTTACAACACCTCTGAAATAAGCCTTGACTGCTCGCGCCACGCAACCTAGAGGGTAAGCAGGGGTTATTTTAGGTGTGTAATCCCCTTTCCCTGACTAGAGGAGAGGGTCCCTGTTTGTCACAAGTACCTACCTGTGCCAACCAGAGACCCCCAAATCTAACACTACTGAATTAACAGTGTGATGGGGCAGTAAGGCAAAAAAAAAAGAAAAAGGGAAAAAACATTGAGAGGGAAAAAAACGAAAAGTTCATGGAGCTATAACATATTAAGAAATACACAACTTATATATAGTAAAAACAGAAGTTATTTTAACCATCCCTTTACCGGGTCCCAGATCTTACAAGCTAGCTTCCGCCTACACATACCCTTTAATGTAAATACTGAAAACTCCAGGTTATAGATAGCTAGCAACCTAGCTCTCGAATTAATGAATGTGGGTGCTTCAGGACTTAGCCGCTGCGAAGTAATGCAAAGACGAATCATGGACATGGCTATAAACAAAAAGGCAGATATATGCCACGAGTTTCTAGGCACCACCGAGTCTTCGACACCCATCATCACCATCTTTGGGGACAGTGAGCACGGTATGTTGAGCGTAGAGTTAATAAATCGCTCAACATCGGACAAGAAATCGCGCAGGCTCGGGCAGGAATAAAACATGTGGATAGCGTCCTCTGCGTACAGCCCGCATCTTGCACAGTGATCACCCTTTCTACAGCCCCATTTCGCTATTTTTGCAGGCGTGTAGTATAGATCAAACACTGCCATGTAGCTTTGAGTTTGAAGGCTTCCAGAGGCCAGCACCTCACTAGCTAGCTCCAATGCAGGTCTCACATCAGCCCCAGTCTTACCGAATTTACCTTCCCATATAAGATTTTGCACCTCGAGGTCGTCTGGAAAGCTAGACAATAGGTATTGATAGACAGTCCTGTTTCTGGCTTTTTTTTTAACCAACTTCTAAATCAAAAGCTTGTCTAACATTGAGGGAGATACCCTAAGACGTTTAAAAATAAAGCTTCTGAGCTGTAAATATTTGAAAAAATCATGCGTGTTTAGCTGAAACTTATCCCTCAAAGACGAACAGATAATACTTGCCCGGCCCCCACTAAGTCCCCTATAACATGAATGCCAAGTGCCTGCCACCTAAAAATAGTCTGGTCCTGGAAGATACCGGGTAGAAGTCTAGCGGATTTAAATGGCGTATAGATATTCACGGTAGGAATAGACAGTTTCTGCCTAATCTTTTGCCATATTGAAAACATAGCGATGACCACCTTAAACCTGGTTCTCTTAAAATAGCTTGTCTCCAAAACTTGCGTCAAATATCCTTGGCGTCTGAACCGAGACCAAACTCAAAAATAGTAGGTCTATTACATGGCTGGACCTCCGCCCTTTCCCCCAGCAGTGGCAGTCCCAAAAATTGAACCATCACAGACCAGTAATATAATACCAAATTGGGTACAGCCCAACCACCCCGATCGCGTGGAAGGCACATCCACTTAGCCGCTCTTCTAGACCGGCGATACTCCCATAGAAACCTATGGCAAATCCTATTGGGCTTTACCAAGCTTTATTGCGAAAACTCTGGAGGGATTGTCCGGAAAAGGTACAGAAATTTTGGGAGCACCAACATTTTAAAAACACTGCAGTGGCCATAGAGAGAAAGATGTAGATGATCCAGCCCTTCTTGCTTGGTATTTACAGCCTCAACCACCGGTAGAATGGTCAAATCCGGGATGGTCTCTACAGCAGCAGTGATTTTTACTCCAAGATAAATTGCTTCGCTGATTACTGGGGTATAAGAATACGGCATATTGGGTGTTTGTACTACCTGGGTTTTTGCCACGTTTAGCTTGTACCCCAATACTGATCCAAATTGTTCCGCGGATGCCTTAAGACCCGGAAATGCAGAAGGGACATCTGATGTTAAGACAACGATGTCGTCCGCATAAGCCAACGCGCGATACTCAGTACTTTTGATCCTAATAGGCAAAATCCTGCATGTCCTTCTATTCTGCTCAAGAACAGATCTATGTATAGAGCAAAAAGCAAGGGTGAGCAGGGGCACCCTTGCCTAGTGCCTCTGCTAATATCAAAGTACCCCAGCCCCTGACCAGAAATGCGGAGCGCTGCTACTGGGGAGGTGTATAATGCCCGAATTGCCTGGATAAACCTGTAACCAAAACCCTTCCACCGGAGCACGGCCCACAAGAACCCCCAGGAGACCCTGTTGAACGCCTTCTCGGCGTCCAACAGGATCAACCCGAGGAGAGAGGTTGTGACCTGGGCTCAGTCCAAAAGGGTGATGACACGCCAGACGTGGTCCGCAGTGTCCCTGCCCAGGATAAACCCTTGTTGGCGCAAAGATACCAATGAGACAATCACCTCTATCAACCTAGATGCTAGAATCTTAGAGTATATTTTACTGTCGCTGTTTATTAGGGAGATTGGCCGAGAGGATGACGGGCTCAGCTCGGGCTTTCCCATTTTTTAAAATAAGACGATTGTTGTTTGGCGCCATGAGTCGGGGACAGTACCTTTCTGCGCAGCCCTGAGAGTAGTTAATAGGTCTAGACAGACCTCTCCAAGGAAGGTCTTATAAAATTCCAGGGGCAGGGCATCAGGTCCGGAGGCCTTCCCATTGGCTAAAGCTTTTACCGCCAGTTCGACCTCCTCTCATGAAATAGGGGCCGATAGCCATTCATTCTGCTTCGAGATATCCAATCCCAGTAAAAATCCTCAATCTCAGACTCCCACTGGGTGTCTCTAATGTCTTCTGTATAGAGTGCTGAATAAAACTTCTGAAACACATCAGCCACACCCTCCTGAGTGTCCTGGACCACCCCGGCTTCGTCCTGAATTTTAATATTGCGACCCTGCACATTTTTCTGTTGGAACCTTTTGGCCAATACCCTACCAGAATTTTCTCCATATTCAAACATTGTTGTGCGATATTAGAGATATTTGATAGCCAAGTCCTGACCAAAAGACTCCAAGAGTTTAGACTTTAATATGGCGACCATCTGCTGGCACTCTTCTATATGGGACCCATTCTTAATTGTAGATGTTAATTCTAGCTGTGCTAGCCTAAGCTCCTCGATTCGACTCTTAACCAGCTCCTGTCCTACCTTCTGGCGATAGGCTGCAAAGCTCTTGGTCTCACCGCGAACTGCGGCCTTTATTGCGTCCCAAACCATATGGTTGGATGCTGTTCCCCTATTAACATCTAGAAAATCGAGTAACCACTTTCTCAGATGAACCTGATAGGTCTCATCCAACAAGAGTTTCCTTTCAAACGTCCAGGTCCTCGGAGCTCTGGATGGACGAGTCCAGGGGCATTCCACAACCAACGGATTATGATCCGACAAGATTCTAGGAGGGGCAGAGATAGAAGCTGGTTCAGCCACCTGTTCAGAGATAAAAAAGTAATCCAACTGAACTATTTTGTTGTGAGGGGCAGAATAATATGTATAATCATCATTAGCTTTATTGTGCCGATGCCATAGGTCAGTTACACCATGTTCTTGCACTAGGGTTTGTAGAGCCTTAAACACTCTGGGTTTTCTACCAGTATACTTAAGATCGCCTGCCAGATTGAAATTGCTGGACAAGTTGATGTTTATGTCCCCACAAATAAACAGAGGAGAGGGCCAAGTGGCTAGTTCTACATTTAAATATTTGAACACTTCAGGGTCATCTAAGTTTGGTCCGTAAATCGTACATATTGTTAACGATCTGTTATCAACTAATATTTCGACAATGGTCCATCTACCCATCCTGTCCTCATAGACCTTGGTACAGACACCCACTCCTCGCTTCATTAAGACAGCTACACCCCTGATCATAGAAGTCTGTTTAGAGCAGGCAATTAGGTCATATCCCGGCAGCTTTAGACAGTCACGTCTCCCCCAAGGTATATGAGTTTCCTGTATACATAATACATCTAATTGCATAGTGTTAACAATTTTAGAAAATAATGCTAGTTTTTTAGGATCATTAAGTCCACAAATGTTCCATGAACTTAAGATAAGTTTACCCTGCCCCATTAACACCAAAGAAATAGTTTAAGCCTGACTGTGCATTTTCCAATTTTTTAAACATATAAATCGATTTATAGCAACATTGATCAAATTTCAAGCCATGACAAACACAAACATCCAAAACCACTATAGGCTTAGAACACCCACCCCCCTCCCCCCATGACCCACCCCTTCAGCTACCCCTCATCCTCACCCACCCACCCCCTACAATCCCCTAAGCTGGCAACAGGACCTAGGTCCTTGTGATGGGATGAGCCAGTGGCCCGTTCTCACCTGGATCCCTTCACCCCCTCATAGCTATAACTGAAAGATAGAGACGATTGCTATTGTAAAATAACTAAGAACCCAATAAATAAATAAATAAATAAATAAAAGAAAAAGAAACAAGATAGGGGGTACCCCCCCTGCAATCGGCTCACCACAGCTCTGCTCCTTGGACCACCCTAGGAATAATAATTGAAAATACGTGGAGGAGGCATTTAAAGAAGCAGAAACAAGGCCTGCAGCAGTCTTAGTTATATAGTGCCCAAATATTCCCTGGCCTGAATTTCGGAAAGAAAGAATCTGGTCTGACCCTGGTAGATTATTTTCAATTTAGAGGGGAAGAGTAACGGAAATGGGGATATCAGCTGGGAGAGCTGCCACCTCCACTCAACCGTTGCTGGGCAAAAATCTGGCAGAACAAAAAACTCACAATCTTTCCCAACTCTTTTTCTATCAGGTCTAGCTAGGTCATAAATCTTCTCTCTCGCCAGGAAGTTATTCAAACATATCAAAATTGCTCAGGGTTTATCCCCTGATGATCCTGATTTCTGTCTCTGCTTAAAAGGAAATTGATGTCCTCATTGCACCTCGAGCTGCCAATCCCATTGCTTTACATCGGGGAATGCATCGGTAAAACGCTCAACAACAAATTGCCTGACATCTCCTCCTTCACGACCTCCGGGACCCCTAAGATCCTAAGATTGTTCCTCCTAGCCCTGTTTTCTAAGTCAGTCAGCTTCCATAAAATATCGTCTTTTTGTGCGCCAATCATATCCGTTGCGACCTTCTGCGTTGCTAGGACATCCTCTAGGTTAGAGATCCTCCCCTCGGCCTCTCCGATTCTGCCAGCTATGCCCGTGCAGGTTTTGGCCACTCTGCAAATAGAATTTTGGACTCTGCGACAAGCCTCATGTGTTTGAGCATTCTCTTGACGAGACTCCTCTCGGTGCACCATGATAGACTGACAGATAACAGCAAGTGTTATCTCTCCTGGTGGCAGCTCATCCTGGTTAAATGGTGTATTCTGGATCTTAGTTGTAACGCTCTCCCCTAAGCCGATTCGCGCAGAGAGCGGGCTATCCCAAGATAATGAATCAGATACAGTGGAGGCCATCCTGGGTTTTTAAGTTATTTGCTTTTAGTACTGTGCGCGGACTACGGGGTGATACCTCATTGCAAAGGATTTCATTCAACCGCCAATCTCCATCATCGCTGCCGTCATCAGTCCAATCCCTGTCAAGGTTGTCCTCCTTATCCATGGAAGACCCTGTATGCTCTGACAAGGAGAAAAATGTATCCCCCCCTCAGGGTCCCTGGAAGATTCACCCCCGTCAGTAGCACAGTCAGAATCACCAATAACAGTATCCTTGAGCTCAGAGATATTAACAGATGGAGGAGAATGCAGGTGCACTGGGGTTTGATTGCTTTCCTTTGGCAAAACTACAGTTCCCACAATCCCACTCACCGGGAGGCTGAGCACAGGCTGTGAGGCTCTCATTGTACCTTTGTTCTCCAGGGTAGCTATCGCTGGGTATTTTGTAATGAGCCCCTGTTGCCCTATTTAAGCTTGCTCCGTTGTAGACACCTGCGCAGCACCCCCATTCATGGGAAGAATAACACCGTCTCCTGGTGTCTTTGATCCATTGAGAGCCTGAGGTGGGCTTGAGTGTACTTGCTTACTTCCACCAATACCGACCAATATTTTGCCTTTGGTAGTCGCGTTTTTAAAAAGTGCAGGTACAGTCTGCTCAACTTTGCTGATTGTCGCCGTAGAGGCAGCCTGATTGCTGCTCGGAGCACCATCTCCATTGGCGTCTCCCCCTTGAGAGGCTTTGGCAGCATCCAATTCCGCTGGACTATTCAGTCGAACATTGAGGGCGGATCGAGCCCTTGCGGCCGCAGCGGCAGCCTTGGCTGTAATTTTCGTAGCCATGATGCCACGAAGAACCCTCCAGGGACTATGCTTACAGGGGAAAACTGCACCTCAAGGAGAGACCGGTAAATATAAAACAGGGACACGCCGGATTCTATCAAATACAGCACTTGGGGAGTTCGAGGGGCACTGCAGAAGTCTTAACATTATTTATTTCTTTATTTTAAGAGTTTTATATAGCGCTGGCTAAACCCTGGAGGTATCAGAGCGCTTTACATGAGAATCAACAATGTAACAGACACAGTTCTACAATTACACAATAAATCCCCAAAAAATAGGGAATACAATTAGGAGAGGAGAGAAAGGAGAGAGAAAAGTAGTGGAGGGGGCAGGGGAGGTGAGAAAGGGAGGATAAGGGAAGAGACAATACGGAGACCCTCCGGGTGAGTAGTGCGCTATATAAATGCTTTGATTGATTGATTGATTGATTGGAGAGATGAAAAGAAGTCTGTCTAAAGACCGACTGGGTAGGTGATGACCAAGGAGGGAATCCACGGCCCATCTCCCCTGTAGCTAAACCAGGTAGCTCCATCGGGCATCAGACAAAAAAGTTCAGTCTCAATATATTGAGCGAGGGGAGAAGGAAAGACATAAATAGAAGGAGGATGCGGGAGGAGACGACAGGAGGGACGAAAGGAAGTGCAACAATGTGGTTTAACAGTATAACAGAAAGAGATCAACAATTACACGTTACATCAAACAATCAGCAGTACATTATGAGAGGAGGGAAAGGAGAGAGAAAAGAAGTGGGGGGTAGGGGAGGTGAGAAAGTCAGGATAAGGGAAGAGACAATCGTAGAGATGAGAGGAAGTCTGTCTAAAGACCGACTGGGTAGGTGACGACCAAGGAGGGAATCCACGGTCCATCTCCCCTATAACTAAACCAGGTAGCTCCATCAGGCATCAGACAAAGTAGTTCGGTCTCAAGTGTCGAGGGAAGAGGTTCGCAGAAAAGCAGGATGGAAGGGAGATACGGCAGAAAGACGAAGGAAAGTCTGCCCAAAGACCGGCTGGGTAGGTGACGGTCGAGGGGGAAGACCCAAAACCCATCTCCTCTATAGCTATCAGGTAGCTCAACCGGGCTTTGGCCAAATAGCTAGGTCTCAATGGTAAACATTTAAATAACATGGAGGGCAAAATAAATGGAGCTTAGAGGGGAGGGAACAGGGAAGGTGAGAAAAATCAGCGACCCTTGACCCTGTCACCAGGTAGGTCGCCCCCCTAGCCACCGCGTGGTCCTCCCCGTGCTGCACTGCTGCGCCCTGACCGGCTTGCACCCGTGACCTTTGGTGCTGTACTCCCTTCATTTCTCCATCAATCTTGTGCCTATAATTTCGTCATTACCCTTACCCTTTTAACTCTTCGTTTTTTCTCCCCATTGTATCCTTGTGCCTGTGCCTGTAATTTCGTCATTACCCTCTTGCATTCTGTAATTTATTTTCGTTTTTTCTCCCCATCGTATCCTTGTGCCTTGTGCTTGTGTAATTTTGTCATTACCCTTTTTGTAGCTTGTAACTCCTTCGCTTCTTTCCCATTGTGTCCTCGTGTTTGTGCCTGTGATTCGTCATTCCCCTTGGTAACTTAATTGTTAATTGTTAATCTGCCCCTTGCTCCCCCTTGCCTCTGTGCCCTCCCGCTTCCCGCCTCGCCCTCTCGCTTCCCGCCGCTGCACCCTGCGGCCCCGCCCCCCGACGTTCCCAATCGCCACCCGCTCCCGCCTCCCAGCTGCTCCTCCCTCCCTCAGCCCCTCATATGGAGGCCGCAGGGCGGACGCGCAGCGGACGAGCGCAGCGGGGGCGTCGAATTAGCGCCAAAGGCAAGCCCGTCTACGCCCGTCCACACCTGGACCGCGCCCAGCGCCAGGACCCCTGGCCCCCGACGATGCCAGCCCACACAACGGACCTACGACGCCGCCACCCTCATCGCACTCAAACCCGACCGAAACAGAGCCTGCCACCGAGCCACCCCGAGACGAACCCACGGACCCTTCACCTGTCAAGCCTGCAAGTTCACCTGCCTCCGGACCTGCACCGCACCCGTCAAGCCAAGTACCAACAACAGCCACCTCAAGTGCATCCTGCTCAACACTCGCTCCATCCACAGACACGCCATCGAACTTTGGAACCTGCTCGACACAACTTCACCAGACGTTGCCTTCCTCACAGAAACCTGGATGAACGCCTCCTCCGCACCCGACATCGCCATCGCCATCCCAGACGGATACAAGATCACTCGGAGGGACCGCGTCAACCAGACTGGAGGAGGCATCGCCATCGTACACAAGAACACCATCCGCATCACGACCGACTCCAATGACACCTTCTCCGCCGCCGAGCACCTCCACTTCCAGATACACACCGACCCAAAGACCACCCTCAGAGGCACCCTCGTCTACAGACCCCCGGGACCACGCACACAATTCAGCGAAGACATCACGGACTTCATCAGCCCGCACGCCCTCCCCTCCGCTGACTACATCCTCCTAGGGGACCTCAACTTCCACCTGGAGAACAACAAGGACCGCAACACCGCCGCCCTGCTGGACAACCTCGCCAACCTCGGACTCAAGCAACTGGTCAACACCCCCACCCACTACGCCGGCCACACGCTTGATCCCGTCTTCTCATCCAGCAAGCACATCACCTTCAGCCACTCCACAAGACTGCACTGGACCGACCACAGCTGCGTCCACTTCAGCTTCAGAAGAACCACGACCCACCACCTCCCGCAACAGGTTCCTCGCAGGAGCTGGAGCAAGATCACCGCCGAGCAGCTCAGCACCTCCCTCAGCCAGAACCCACCCGCCAGCACAACGGACCCCAACGAAGCAGCCCGCAACTTCACGCAATGGCTGACCGCCTGCGCCGACGACCTCGCGCCACTGAAGAACCCCCCCAGCAGACCAAGAAGCAAGAAAGCCTCCTGGTTCACCGACGAACTCAAGGACTCCAAGAAGAACTGCCGCACCCTTGAGAAAGCCTGGCTCCTCGACCAGACCACAGACAACATGACCGCCCTCAAACAAGCCACCCGCAAGCACCACCAGCTTATCCGCACCACCAAGAAGAAATCACTGAAGGAACGACTGAACAACAACGCCCACGACAGCAAGGAACTCTTCAGCATCGTCAAGGAGTTCTCCAACCCCAGCACCGGCAACAATGACATCACTCCTTCACAAGATCTCTGCGACTCTCTCGCCTCGTTCTTCCACCGCAAGATCGCCAACATCCACAACAGCTTCGGCGCACCATCCACGCACCTAACAGTCGAACCATCGCCCCACACCACCACCATCCGCATCTGGACCACGGTGACCACCGAAGACACAGGCCGCACGATGAACACCATCCACTCCGGATCTCCAACCGACTCCTGCCTCCACCACATCTTCAACAAGGCCGCCTCCACCATCGCACCCCAACTCCGGAACATCATCAACACCTCCTTCAACACCGCCGCCTTCCCGGAGAGCTGGAAGCATGCCGAGCTCAGCGCCATACTGAAGAAATCAACAGTGGACCCCACCGACCTCAAGAACTTCCGCTCCATCTCGCTCCTCCCTTTTCCTGCCAAAGTCATCGAGAAGACCGTCAACAGACAGCTTCCTCAAGACGAACGGATCCCTCGACCCCTCGCAGTCCGGTTTCTGAGCCAACCACAGCACCGAGACCGCCCTCATCGCAGCCACCGACGACATCAGAACCCTGCTCTACAACGGGGAAACAGCGGCCCTCATCCTCCTGGACCTCTCTGCAGCGTTCAACACTGTCTGCCACCGCACCCTAGTTCAACGCCTCAGCAACATCAGTATCCAAGAGAAGGCACTGGAGTGGATCATCTCGTTCCTCGCCGGAAGAACACAGAGAGTCCGCCTCCCCCCGTTTCAATTTGAGGCCACCGAAGTCATCTGCGGCGTACCGCAAGGATCATCACTCAGCCCCACCCTCTTCAACGTCTACATGAGACCTCTTGCAGCCATCGCGCGCCAACACAACCTCAACATCATCTCCTATGCCGACGACACCCAACTGATCCTCTCCCTCACCAGAGACCCCGCCACCACCAGAACTAGCCTACACGAAGGGATGAAAGACGTCGCCGAGTGGATGAAGAACAGCTGTCTGAAACTGAACTCAGACAAGACGGAAGTCCTCATCTTGGGACCATCGCCCTCCGCCTGGGACGACTCCTGGTGGCCCCCCGCCCTAGGCACCACTCCCAAGCCAACAGACCACGCACGCAACCTGGGCTTCATCCTGGACTCCTCCCTCTCAATGACCAGACAAGTCAACGCCGTCTCCTCATCATGCTTCAACACCCTACGCATGCTCCGCAAGATCTTCCGATGGATCCCGACCGAAACCAGGAAGACGGTCACCCAGGCACTCGTCACCAGCCGACTGGACTATGGAAACACCCTCTACGCCGGAACCACAGCCAAGCTACAGAAAAGACTCCAATGCATCCAGAACGCCTCCGCCCGACTCATCCTGGACATCCCCCGATGCAGCCACATCTCTGGTCACCTGAGAGACCTGCACTGGCTCCCTGTCAGCAAGAGGATCACGTTCAGGCTCCTCACCCATGCACACAAGTCTCTCCACGACCTAGGCCCCAAGTACCTCAACGACTGCCTGACCTTCTACACGCCCACCCGCCAGCTACGTTCTACGAGCCTTGCCCTCGCCACCGTACCACGCATCCTAAGAGCCACCGCCGGAGGAAGATCCTTCTCCTACCTGGCAGCCAAGACATGGAACTCCCTCCCCATCCACCTGCGGCTGACCCAGAACCATCTCGCCTTCAGGAGACAACTCAAGACCTGGCTGTTCGAGCAGTAGCAGCACCCCCCCCCCCCCCAGCGCCTTGAGACCCTCACGGGTGAGTAGTGCGCTATACCAATGCTATGATTGATTGATTGATTGATTGAAAGGGAGGATAGGGGAAGAGACCACAAGGAGAGACAAAATGAAATCTGTCCAAAGGCCGACTGGGTAGGTGACGACCAAGGAGGGAATCCACGGTCCATCTCCCCTATAGCTAAACCAGGTAGCTTCATCGGGCATCAGACAAAGTAATTCAGTCTCAAGTGTCGAGGGAAGAGGTTCGCAGAAAAACAGGATAGGAGGGAGATACGGCAGAAAGACAAAGGAAAGTCTGCCCAAAGACCGGCTGGGTAGGTGACAGTCGAGGGGGAAGTCCCGAAACCCATCTCCTCTATAGCTATCAGGTAGCTCCACCGGGCTTAGGCCAAATAGCTAGGTCTCAATGGGAAAGATTTAAATAACATGGAGGGCAAAATAAATGGAGCGTAGAGGGGAGGGAACAGGGAAGGTGAGAAAGGGAGGATAGGGGAAGAGACAACAAGGAGAGACTAAATCAAATCTGTCTAAAGGCCGACTGGGTAGGTGACGACCAAGGAGGGAATCCACAGCCCATCTCCCCTGTAACTAAACCAGGTAGCTCCATCAGGCATCAGACAAAATGGTTCAGTCTCAATACATTGAGAGAGGAGAGAAGGAGAGATATAAATAGAGGGAGGAAGCGGAAAGAGGCGACAGGAGAGACGAAAGGAAGTCTGGCTAAAGACCGACTGGGTAGGTGGCGCCCAAGGAGGGAATCCCCGACCTGTCTCCCCTATAGCTAAAGCAGGTAGCTCCATCGGGCATCAAACAAAATAGCTAGCTCTCAAATGACGCCGGAAATTCACAGGTAAACAGGGTGGGGAATAGGGCAAGGACAGGTGAGGGCTAAGGTTAGTAGCAGGAAAAAGGAGAGGAGTAGAGCGGGGAGGGGTAGGGGGTAGGTAGTTCGGTAAAAGTTCCTCTGGATCTGCTGCGAGGAATTCAAAAAGCAGGTCTGTTTCTTTGGAGGCACCATCTTGAGGTTAAAACGCCGAGTGATAATTAGCCAGAAGTCTTGTGTTGCTATGACCTGTAGGAACGGCGGCCACAGCGTCAGACGCTCCCGACCATTCGATGTCCGGGGACAAGAAAAATCCAAAAAATGTCCGGGGACAAGTAAAATGTTTGCTAATAATTCTGATTATTGCTAATTTAGATTTGTTGGGAATATGGAGTTTTTCTTGTTAACGAGCTTTTTCTTTCCATTCTGCTGGGCTATTGATCAGGGCTTGTGTGTCTGGACTGGGTACCGCTCCTTTTTTTCCCCCCTGCGGCGTCGCTACCGTTAGCACGTCAGTGACCGGACCCCCTTTCCTTTTTAGCCCTCCTGAGACTCTGCAGCGGTGTATGGGGCATCTGGTGGGATTAGCGCTGCGTTTTGTGCTTGCTGACACTCCCACTTCGACCTGTACTGTTGCGGAACGCTTCTCGCACTACAGGCAAGGTGTGAGATTATTGCGGTCGTTATCCTGATCCAGCGCACAAAAAACTGCAATCGTTAGTCTTTTTTTTTTCTCCAAAATCTGGGGCGGGGTGGTTCTGTTCTACCGCCTGTGTGCTGTGTTATCGTACGGCTAGTCCCTCCTCACTTTTGTTGTTCCCGGACGCTTGTGGGGCAGATGATTAGTCCTTTGTCTGTTTTCGTGTTTCTTCCTCCATCTTATCCCTTCGTTGGTTTTGCTTTCGTTTGCTCCATCTTAGAGCCCCTAGTACTGCTTGCAGGTATTGAGCCCAGTTTATGGTCTCGGCTCACTAATTGCGCACTATGCTATGCATTAGAAATCCCCTCTTTCGTGTTCCCCGGTTGGTCGCGCTTACTCAGCGCGAGCTGCTGCATTTGGGGTTACGATCGTCTTAGTACAGCATTGTGACCGCCATCTTGGTGAAGGTACGCTACCGGCAGGATCGCTCTTGGGATGCCACACACTTTAAGGTACTTTTTTTCCCCCCCTTTTCTGAGCGCGTTTATCAGCTATGGGTCGGTAGCATCGCAGGGGGCTGGTGTTCTGATATCCGGCAGTTATACCGTACTGGACAGGGCGAGCACCGTGTTGCGGTTCTTTCCGCAGGGTTGCTGGCTTGCGCTCACTTCCTGCGGTTTCAGTTTCGTTTTCCTTCCGTTTGGCGAGGCAGCTGGCGGTGGGGCTTCTTTTTACTCCTGGGGGCCTCTTTTGAATTTGGGCTAATTAATCGGGAGTTCGATCTCTCCCTACACCCGTCGGCCGTTTTTAGGGCTGGGCACGTGCTGTGTTGCGGTTCATAGGGTCGCTGGCTCTCGCTCACCTGCGGCACGAACAGCTCGGCTTGCCCAAATCCGACGATGTGGGGTCCGCTTGGAAGAGCTTCAGAGGAGGTGATTCATCCAGGTAAGGTAGACCTGCTCACACGGCCGAGCACTCGGCCGCCATCTTGCCAGTCCTGTAGAGTTTGTTTTTACAAGTCCAACTTTGCCATTAATGAGAGTTTGTTTTTACAAGTCCGTAAGTGCCAAACATGACAGTAAAACATCCTTCTTAATCAGGAATTGCACTTATTAAATGTAATGAGGAATCCACAGTGTTAACCTATGAGAAGGGTAGCCCTCACAGTAGTGAAAAACGAATTTGGGAGTTTTTCACTACCAAGACATCTAACACTATAAGGTTCATGTCCTGCCTTTTACTTACACAGCACCCTGCCCTACAGGCTACCTGAGACCTATCTTAGGCGTGTCTTTTGTGTAATAAAAGGGTAATTTAAGGCTTGGAAAGGGGTTTTAAATACCAAGCCGACATGGCTATCAAACTGCACATACAGGCTCTGCAGTGGCAGGCCTGAGACATGTTTAAAGGGCTACTTACGTGAGTGGCAAAATCAGTGCTGCAGGCCCACTAATTAAATTTACAGACCCTGGGCACATACAGTATACTTTAATAGGGACTTCTAAGAAATTAAATATGCCAGTTGTGGATAAACTAATGTTACCAGGTTTAGGGGAGTGAGCACATGCACTTTGGCACTGGTCAGCAGTAGTAAAGTGCCCAGAGTCCTGAGGTCAACAAAAACCGATCAGCAAAAATTGAGGCAAAACAGGAAAAAGGTTTGAGGAAGACCACCCTAAAGCTGACAGGACTAACATAAGTGTCCTGCAAAGTCCTTCACAAAATGTGAAGTAAAGACTACTGCTTCTTGTTCAGTAGCCCCATCAATAGCCGCCAAATCATAGTCAAGGAAGGACATCAGTCTTCCTATGGTAGTCTGACAACAGACATCATATATACATTGTACTTTACCAAATGGATCAAGTGGAACAGACAAAGTCTTGTTCCATCTGTGAGTTTTATGTATCACATCATGTAGTTGAAGAAGGTGGTCAGTTTTGTCAACTCTATCCATCTAATTGTTATAATATATATACCGTTGGGCTTGCACCTTTCTACAAATCTGACCTCAATGCTTCAATGTAGAAATGCGCTCATCATGAATCATAACATGCACATTTACTTCCGGTGTGTCTAAAGATTTCATAGACAGCACTGGAAGTAATGATTGTAAGATCTGAGCTTGAATACCTCAAGTGACACAGCTCTGGAGCACTCCATAAGCAACCTACAAGAAAAAACGTAGTTCACCTTGAAGCATATACATCAAGGTAAGCTCAAATGCAATTCCCTTGGGAACTGTTGGAAGATGGAGGCACAATTGCCCCCATCAGGGAATGAAAAATGTTACATGATATTGCATCCATGAGGTCAGTGCGCCCCCACCACTTCCACATCAGAAAAACGTATTTCTTACAAAAAAAATGAACTTTTGTTCCATGTTTTTCTTTGCAATTGTAAAAACAAGCCGAAATACCTCTGCTTCAGGCAAATGAAAGCAGAACCATGCTCTCTCGCTACAACCTCACCAATTAAAAAATCGCGCCCGGGAATACGTATCAGCCGCCCTTTTCTTTCACCCAGAAAAAGGCTTCTGCATTGAACTTGGAGCCATAGAAATATAATTTTGTGTGTCAGAGATTTCAAATGGCAAATGCTCCAGCACTTTCATTGAAACCACATGTGAAACACTTCTCTTATAAGCTGTAACATCACTGTTTTCACACCATATGAGTGCCGTCAGTATTTTTTTTATTCTATCGTTTTCTAGTAGATGTTGGCGCATGATTGAACTTGTGTGCATTCAAATTAATTATAAAAATATAGATTTGCACCACAGAAGCTTGTGTACTATTTTGGGCTTCCGGCTGGTTCTTAAACAGCGTCTGAGATGTCTGGTACTCTGGTTTATACACATTTCTATGTGTCAAAACGTGTATGTTTTAGAATAGGAGTTTAGGGCCAATAAGTAATCCAACAGCTGGTTATATTTTACAGACATTTTAAATAGAACTTTTTTTCACTCCTGAACCTCGTCCTCAGGAAACCATTCATGTAATAGGAATAAGAACATATTTACCATTTCATTTAGTACCCCCTTCCCGCTTCGATTAGATTAATAATTACATCTTTATGTGGGAGGGGTGTTCTCTCTCTGCCCTTCTTCAGAGGAAGCCAGGCCGGGCCAAGCTCATGTCTCAGCTTTTGTGGAATGCCTCAGGGACCAGTCTTTGTCTCTCGTCAGCCGCAGGGCAGTGCTTTCACTCAGCTTCTCCAGCTCTCCTCAGGGACTGTCTCTAGCTTTGTTTTGATAGCCTGCATCGACTGCACACTCTGACTCCTCCACTGACTAACTCTCTCCCCTTTGATGTGTTCACCTTTATCCCCTCCTCCACACCAAAGCAGGGATTACCTCCACCAGAGGTAGCCATTTTTATTCACAAATCAATCTACACAATAGACCTCTATTCATTAGAAATGATGACTCTTATCATTGAGAAATGTTTGGCGAAATATCTATTGTGTCCTTGTACACAGGGGACGAGTGATTCGCCAGCCTTTGAAGTGCCCCACAACCACATTTGATCAATCAAGTACTTCTATTAAACACAGAAACCTCAGAATCCCCATGTTCAGAGCCTAAAGTCATGGAGTTCATTTCCAAAGACAAAGGGGACTTGTGTATTACAGTTCTGAAGCTAGGAAATGAAATTAATTCTCTGTTTTCTTTCAGATAAAACATTATAATGTAGACAAAGCCCTATCAGCTCCACTGCAGACTTTGCATGTAGGAAACTATCAATATTTCGCACAATGATGAAATAGGACTGAGCTCTATTAATTGTGGTTAACCTTATATTTCACCTCATATTATAGAAATACATCTTAGCGTGTAGATTTAAGTGGTAATACACGTTGTCTGAATACCAATGTTATAATGCACATCTTTTCTCTGTATGAAGCGAACTGCATAACCTGGCCATAATGCACTTGATCTACCCAAACCCATTGCTTGATATGTGTATTATTTATCAGCAACCATATGGTTATTGTGCTTATGAAGAAAAGCAGGGTTAGTGACACCTTTCTCATCTCCTTTGGACAGCTTTCAAAACTACCTAATGTTAAACGTTTGCTCTTTTCTAATTAACATGAATCAAAATGTCTCTGCCTCACGTGAGTAGGCAAAGCTTTTAAAATTCCTTTGAATCCCCTTTTTCCATTGTCTGTCCAGTGTCCAGATTCTTACAGACAACAAATGGGGAAATTTGTCAATAAACAGGGTGGTGTTGGCTCTTGTCATCTGTGTCGGGATTCTCTGAGACAGTGGACTTGGTCTCAGGCTCAATGAATCCGGCTAGTCGACAACCATGTGGCTGGCACCCTGACTACAAGGACTGGAGGCCTGAGACAGCTTCAACAGTCTGACTGCGAGTAGCTATTGCATCCAGATGTGGTAGAGTCTGTCTTTCCTAGCTGCGACCCACTCTGGTGGACTTTTTTGCCACATGTGAAAATGCGCAGTGCCCACTGTTTTGTTGACATTACAGGGAGGCATGGGGATGCATTTCATCTGACAATGGGATTTTCTCTAAGCATTCCCTCCCATTCATAATATACAGGTTGGTTGATCTCGAATTCTCAAAAAACAGTGTTGATGTAGACACTGCTTATTTGTTGCTTGAGATAATACTATTCCAGCCAGCTATCACTTGTTTCATTACAGTAGGTGTTGTGTATTGATTTCATCATGGTTAGGAAAACATACATATATCATGTGAACTTGTATTGTTCTCTCTATTTTATAGTCAGTAATCACCTCGCCTACATGCATGAATCCAATCATATAGACCAATATTCCAGTGGAGTATTGTGAGCTCAGTTTCAGATATCCATAAATGATAGCAAGAGCCACTCACAAGTGCTACACCATGCACTGTTGTGATAGACGTGTCGCTATGCATAAGAAGTGCTGAAGTGATTAATAAGCACCTGCTAGAGAGAAGTTACATGCATGATTATATAAAAGTAAGATACTTAACAAAGCGTGAGCGTGTCTGGTGTGTCACAATACGTGTGTAAACAAAAGGAAAAAGTACCTTCACTTCTATGTTGGTGTATTTCGCAGTATGTCCCATTTGATCATATCTAAAAGAGCATTGCTTTTTAGTTTGAAATGTTATGTACACAAGAATATTTCTATGTATCTCTTGAAGGAAAACTATAGACCAATCTATTATTCAAGGATTTTCATATTGTAATACTTTGTTTGTTTCAACCATTAAATACAAACTTTTTTTTTAAAGTTTAAAGATGATCCGACCTCATGTTTTGATGAAGAAAATTTGGTTCAATCTGTCCTTGATCTGTTCATAGCAGGAACTGAATCAACTTCAGCCACTCTGCGATGGGCTATTCTCTACATGGCAAAGTACGCAGACATTCAAGGTAAGGCAACTGTTAATAGCTGGTATGCGATTCACAATATTTTCCTTATAAACAACTAGTGCATTAATTAAACTTCCTGTGCTCCCATTTGTTCCCATCGATTCAACAGAGTTTGTAATACTTCCTCCAACCGCTTCCGCTGTAGGGGTAAACTCCACAGCTAAATATTTGCTCAGCAATGCTTTTACCCAGAACATGGTGCTGTTACTCAATGTGTCCCAGAACATGCATTGTTTTTCAGGCTGTATGCTACAAACTAGCCTGAACAAGCATAGAACAAATGCAAGTAGGTGCTGTACATTCTTCAGTCACAGATATGGTGCTCCAGAGTGATGTGTGGAGGCCATCTGTATCTCCTGCACCACTAAAACATAGAGCAAAAGACAGTTTCAAATGACAGAAAATGTCCAAGGTAGTGGTAAAGTTGCTCTTATCAAAACAGTGTCTTTACTCACCCCATTTTTTTGCTTGGTACTAGTGGCAACTTATTCTGACTGTGCATTTGGCTCTGCTTACAAGGCCCAGGGACAGTGCTCTGATTATAAGGAGAAGTGTGGCTCAGTGATTAGAGCGGCAGACCCTGATGCAGAGGTCTAGCCTGGGAACAGGGTTCAATTCCCCACCTCGGCAGGTCTTGGGCTCAAAATTCCACGGACCTGATAATTCTCGCCTCGGTGTCTATTCCAATCATGGAGTCCCACTCTGCAAATCTGGGCAATAGCTTGCTTAATCTCCACAACGGCCCCCACAACGCTAAGGATTAAGCATGGGCGGATTTCGCGGATCCGCGAATTTGCGGATTCATGGATCTGCAGATTTTTTTAATGGGGGGGGTCTTCTGTGCGAGTTCAAGTGCCTCTTGTGTGTATAAATGGTCAGAGACCGATCAGAGCAGCAGATGAAGAGAAAGAAGCTCCTGGTCACAGGAACAGCACGAGGATTGCGTCCTGAAAGTCAAGGATACAAAGGCCTCTATCCAGCATCACAGCTGATTTTCGACGGTAGATTTGGGAAGAAGGCACACCTGCCCAGCCTCGACGACGCTCACGATTGTTTTTGGGCTGATGAATGAGTCACTGAATTTGAGCTTCAACTAGTTCCAGCGACCATGTGTGTGTTACTATGCAATCGCACCGATGTTAGCAGGGGTCCCTTGAGTGACCTGTCCATCCATCATCTTCCTGTAACTATTTTAGGATGGCGCCGGCAAGCTGCCAGCGCCATCCTAAAATAGTTACTAAATTAGCTTCACTAATAGATAAAATAAAGCAGGTGCTCTAGCACCTGCTTTATTTTATCTATTAGTGCTTCCTGTTGAAGCTAACTTTGTAACTATTTTAGGATGGTGCTGGCAGCTTGCCGGCGCCATCCTAAAATAGTTACAACATTTTGCCGCGGGAGTTCGCGGATTTACCGAAAATCCGTGAAATCCGCGAGCGGAACGGATTTTCCGCTCACGCTTACTAAGGATGTCCGGCCTCCACCTTGGGGGTGCCCAGGAGTGGACGCCTCACAGGGAAAGCTAGGATGGGTACCACAGCGGTATTTGTTCAAGCGTCTTGAGACCCTTGCGGGTGAGTAGTGCGCTATACAAGTATCAATTTACATTTTTATTTTACATATGTAAATTAGGTGTAATTATAATTGGTACTAACAGCCTAGCTGCAAGTTACTAGTATATAACAGGGCATGCAGGTTTAGAGGACCAGTAGACTTAATGCACCCAAGTGTGCTCTTCTGTGGCGCCTGCTATCATGTTAAAGGCAGCACTATCTTTCAGGCTGCTTTTACCTTAAATTTATATGCAAATTCGACTTTGGAATTAATGGTATTTCCAAAGACTCAAACTACCTTATTTCTAAATGTACGTCACCTTAAGGTCTGCCCTAGGTGCCCCAGGGATAGAATGCCTTGTAACTATAAAAAATGTTTTATAAGCCCTGGTGAAGGAAAAACTGCCAATATCGTTTTCCCTATTGTAGGGAATGGGCTCCATAAGCTAACATTGAGATATTACTTAAGTATAAATATTGACAGGACCCACCTAAAAATATAGTTCAGGGTATCTAATTAATAGTTGAGATAAATCCAACAAATTGGCACTTAGATTTGTAATAACTATTCCAGAAACTTGGTTATTAAAATTACTTTTTGGTTAGCCAAAATCCAACTTTACAGCTGCCCTCTCCAAATTGGCCAGCCTTTCCCAGGCTGAGCCAGAGCTGCTTGATGAAATATGCAGTGTCTTGTCAGAGTAGACAATAGATTCCCTGTGGGTGGAGAACTTAAGCTGCAGAAACCAAAAGGCAGGAAGGGGGTGGGAGAGCCAAACTAGTCTTCAAAGGCAGAATGACAGTTTGGGACCAGCACAGGCTGACCCCCTCCCCCCCATCCTGCAGCCCCAGCCACACAGGAGCCTCCGTAACTAGATTAGTCAGGGGATTGAAAGGGGTGTGTTAGTAAAACCTAGCCACACCGGTGAGTTGGCTTAGCCAGATAAAACCCCAAAGGAGAGACTTTCTCCATGTTGGATTTTGAGGGAATGGTGCTTTCTGGGACAAGAATATGCCACGCTTTGGAGTGGTCATACATTTGGGTGGTGCCCTTCTACTTGACACTCAGAAACTGAATAAATACGGGAGAGCTGCATAGCTTCTCAGATCTGCTGCCTGAAATTACAAGGAGAAGGATTGCCCTGCTGGAATCTCGATCTGCACCAACAGCACTGCACTCTGAAGGACTGCATCTGTTGCACAATCTGGTACTACAGCCCTAAGGACTTTGCTTTGCTTCAAGAAGTATGAAGGAGTGGATGTCCTGCAAGCTGCAGGTTAACAGAGCCCACCTGCATCATCTGCACCAAGAGTCCTGTGCGTCCAGTGGACTTTAAAGGATTTGGTCAGGTGCATAGTGGGAATTGAAGTCCAAACATCACCAAAGACCATTTAGGAGAGTCCAGACCCTTGGATTTGTGTTTTAGACACTTTGAATCCTCAAGGATACTTTCTGGAAGAAGATCCGGTGGTTTAATGAAGTTTGGGAACTTTTTGTCAAAAAGCTCCAGAAGGTGACCGACTCAACATACCGAGTCAAGCTGACCCGGCCCGGATTTCAGGTTCGCATCAAAATCGGCGTGCTGGGAAGGACTAGAAAATGTTTGTTCTTTAAAAATTCATATCTCCCGTTCCCTACATTGGATGTTTGTCATTTTGATGTCTATTTGTTCATACAAATATAATCTAACAAACAAAATTGGGGTTGGATTATTATTGTGTGTTGTATATGACTTATATCATGTATTGTTTCTTTTAAATGCTTTACACACTGGTCTCCGAAGTTATGAATGTCTGCTTGTTGCCAGCTACCAAAAGATGAGTAAGGGAATAATTTATTGAGACCCTAACTGAACCTTTTATTGTGTTTGTGCCCTTATTACTAGTGGTAAGTCACTACTTATCACTAGTAACGATCCACTCTCCAACAGATACCTTCTTAAAAGATTTCCCACTCCAACCAACATTTTATAAGATAAAGTTATCAGCTCTCTTTTCAGCATATGAGAAATAAATCTTGACCTATTATACTATATTATTAATTTGAATTCAAATGTACAATTTGTACATGTATCCCAGCACAGTTATCAACATTGCTGCAGTGTGGTGTGTCACAGGGAGCGAGCAGGATTGAGTGAGAGAGAGCAGAACAGCACCATGTATACTAAGAACTGGCGCTGCTGCTCTTTTTCTAGCACTGTCACACTTTCAGGCTGCCTAGGACAATGCACAGACCTTTGCACTTTAGTCCAAAAGTGTTTGTGTGAATCTAGCATGTAGTATATACAGGAAGTTAACATTCCAGTACAAAGCCAGCACTATGCTAAGGTATGCTTTAAAATTGCTCTCACTTTGTATTTCTGCTGGACATTGTAGCATACATAGAAAGTTGGAAAAGTTTAGAGAAAAGAAAACATTCTCCTACTTTGAGCCTGCCTTAGTGAGGCGTACATTTGCTTCGCTCAAAGCCTGTACAGATTCTAGTAGATAGGATTTTCCATCAATAACCATGGGTGGTAGAATGGTAATGTCTTTGTTCCACCAATGGGATGCACCTTTGATGCAAAGTAGTGCAAAGCACAGCGGAGTGCTACTTTCCATGACCTTAGGGCAACTTTTCAGTGCAAAACAGGTTCTACGCTGGAAGGAAAATACCAAATCAGTACTTTGCATCAGCTTGGATCCATTTTGGTGTCTCCACCCCAGGCCAAAGGAAATAGTTTGACATAGAAATGAACAGTCAGTAGAGGACCTAAATAACTGTGTTACATTACAAGGGGAAGCCAAGTGACTTGTTTGCTAAACAAAATTGGCATTGAATAATTAAGTGCTGTGGTAAAAAAGGTACATTAGGTGTAGTTATAGCTTTAGTACTCAGGACAAACCGATCTCCTACACTTCAGATTGATCTTATCTTGGCCTGTGCTTGGTAGTTCATGGATGAAGTGTGTATTTATCGGTTCTGCAATCGTGACTGATTAAATGTTGTATATTCTACATACAAAATCATATCATCCAGTTCACTGATAGCATACCGATGGAAAAAATATTGGTGTTCAAAATATTGAAAAAAATATATAGACTACAAAAATATCGACTCCCATACCTACACAGGTAAGTACAAAAATATTGAATCAAAAATATTGATGTGAAAAATATCAGTTGAAATATATATATATAACATAATATATATTAAATATTAATGTTAATTGTAAAAAAATTACATTTAATATGCATTTTTACAAAATACAACAATTAAACTTAATTACAAAAAAATAAACACACAAACAATAATTTTTACACATATAGATATTTACTTTAAAATAATGTATAAACTATTATCTTTAATTTACTTTAAAACGTTAACATTATATGAAAAGGATATGTATATATATATATATATATATATATATATATATATATATATATATTACCTACTGGCAGTCGCCAGTAGGTATATATAGTTAGGATTTTTTCTCTATGGGATTTTTGAAAATTCTATGTCTAATAACTTTGGCGTTTGTGGACGGAATTTGCTCATATTTTCAGGAAAATGGAACATTTCGTTTCTGAGCAGCCCCTGACAATTTGGGGGGGGGTTCATCAAGGGGGGGCCGAGAAAAAAGGGGGGTCCCAAAACGCGTTTTTCCCATGTTAATTTCCATAGGGCGGTTGGCCTCACTTTTAGCTCGAACGGCTGAATGGATTTGCACGAAACTTGGCAAAATTGTAGGGACTGTTAGCCCGATGTGCCTTTGCTAGTTCTCAATATATGTGCTCCAGTGGATTTTGAGTAATTTAGGTTCAAAAAAAGATATATATCTGGGCGGAGCCTAACCACACATCTGATCTGATTGGCTGTCAGCACTTCATCCAAGAAGTGTTGGCAGCCATCTTGGGACCAATATACATGATAGCACCTCATTAAAAAGCATTGTAGTTAATAGAGGGTTTTAGGACTTTAGTTACATTATAAATCATTTGTTGATGGTACCATACTCGTTTTAGGAATTGTGGTGGGTTCTAAGGTGATTTTACCATGGAAAAAACCTTCTGCTGTGATATCATGAATATTGTTTGAAAGAAAACTAATATCTCATGATTTTCCCACAGTGGTTTGTAAGGGGATCTATAAGCTAAACTGAAAGCATATTTTCTGTAAATTCACATTATCTTTCTCAGTCATGTGAAAATGAAGTCTGACATTCTCAGTAAAACATGTTAACGTTAATGTTGTTAATGTTAAGCCGTACTTTTTGAGCGCACGGCTACCCCGAGAGGGTGTCCCGGCGCTTTAGCAAAGAGGCCTGAGAGAAACCATGAAACCAAAGGCAGACACGCTACAGTCACGATGATTACTTGGTGAAGAGCAAAGTCTTCAGCTCCTTCCTAAAAGCCAGAAGGTTATTCGCTTTCCGGAGAGAAAGTGGGAGCTCGTTCCACAAGCACGCTGCCACATGTTGGAAGGATCGGCCGCCCATCCGGGCACGTTTGACCGCAGGCACCTCCATTTTGGCCAAGTCAGCTGACCGCAGCAACCTCCGTGGCACATAGAAAGCAATAAGCTTCCTAAGATAGTTGGGACCAACAGAATGAAGGGCTTTAAACGCCAATGTAAGGAGTTTAAATCTGATTCTGCCAGAAATCGGTAGCCAGTGCAGCCTAGCTAGTAGCGATGAGGCACTGGCTCTCCTAGGCAGGCCATAGATGGCTCTGGCCGCCGAATTCTGGACGATTTGCAGTCTGGATAAAAGATACTTTGGTAGGCCTGCAAAAAGCGCATTTGCATAGTCCAGACGAGATCCCACCAGCGCCTGGACTACATTCCTACGATACTGCAAGGAGAGCAGTGGGAGGAATTTCCTAAGCATCTTAAGGATGGCGAAACATTTCCCTGATAATCCCAGAATGTGTGGACGGAACGAGAGATCATCGTCGAACACAACTCCAAGATTTTTCACTTGAGAAGATGGTTTCTCGGGGGGGAACATGTCCTGGGGCCACCATGTCTTCCAACCAGGATCAGGGGCACAGGCGAAAAAAAGCAGCTCAGACTTGTCTGAGTTGCATTTAAGGCTGTGCCGCTGAAACCACGCAAAGACTGCGCTCAAGCAGTCTTTAATTCTGCCGCCGTCGAAAACCTCTCCCTTCCTGCAGGTGAACAGGAGCTGGGTGTCATCAGCGTATGAGATGACCCGGGCCCCAAACGCCTCCGCTACCTCCGCCAGAGGGGCCATATATATGTTAAAGATGGTGGGGCTCAGAATGGACCCTTGAGGCACCCCCACCTCCAGCGAAGGCATTTCTGCAGAGAACGGCGGAGCCCAGATCACCTGTCGGCGGTCGGCAAGAAAGGATTGGAACCAATCCAACACCGTCCCCCGCAGACCTATCTCCCTGAGTCTTAAAAGGAGACCTGCATGTGGGACGGTGTCGAAAGCCGCCGACAGGTCCAGCATGACTAACATAGCCTTACCCCCCTGATCGAGCGTCTCCCTGATGGCGTTAGTTACCTCTACCAGAGCTGTCTCCGTGCTGTAATTCGCACGAAAACCAGACTGGGAGTCATGCAGCAGTTTGTTATTCTCAATGAAGGTGGTAAGAGTATGCTGAACATGTTTCTCCATCACCTTCGCCAGAGCAGGGAGGAGGGAGATCGGTCTATAGTTAGCCAGCTGCAGGGGATCTAGCAGAGGCTTTTTGATCAACGGCAGAATAAGTGCGTGTTTCCATTGTCGAGGAACCACCCCGGAGCTCAATGATAGATTAAGCAGGGGGTTCAGCAAGCTGTTCACAGCTGAAGCCACCCTGCCCAAACATTTCGCCGGACAGGCATCCAGAGGAGAGCCAGATTGCAAACGGGATAGCAGCTCGAGCGATGTTTCACAGGACAGCTGGGGAAAGACAGATAGTATGGGCCCGGACTCTGCCTGTAAGGAAGCTTTAAGCTTCAGGTTACCCCTTGAAGCAGCGGCATCAATTGAAGGATCCATAGCCGGGAAAGAGTCCTGGATCTTTAAGATTTTAGCCACAAAAAAGTCTGCAAGCTGTTTAATCCATTCTTCCGTATGTGAATGTAAACGGGTGCCTGCGACGGGATTAACAAACTCCTTCACAATCCTAAATAGTTCCCTACTCGTATTATCGACATGTACATCCAACAAGGACAGAGACTGTCAGTTGATTCCTTTGTGTTCTACTGCAGCCTCCTAGAGTGTTCTAAAGAACAACTAGAGCGCTAACAGTCCTACTTATTACAAAGGTATGGCACACCTGAAGCCATCTTGATTGGAATAAAGTGGTAACTCTTAAAACATTTAATTTAAAAAGAAACAACATGAGGGGGTATATTTTGCCATAGAAAGTATGATTAGTGCTGCAGAATGAAAAATTAGGGCACATTTTGAGTGACTTCTCAAATCCTTTTCTATTTCATTAAAACATTCTGACATGCAGTCTCCCAAAATGGCCACCAGAGACAAAAGAGCCCAAATGTAGCCCAAATATCACCCAGATGTAGCCCAAGTATAGCCCAATGACAGAATGTCCCAGAGTGTTCTAAAGAACAACTAGAGCTCTAACAGTCCTACTTATTACAAAGGTATGGCACACCTGAAGCCATCTTGATTGGAATAAAGTGGTAACTCTTAAAACATTTAATTTAAAAAGAAACAACATGAGGGGGAATATTTTGCCATAGAAAGTATGATTAGTGCTGCAGAATGAAAAATTAGGGCACATTTTGAGTGACTTCTCAAATCCTTTTCTATTTCATTAAAACATTCTGACATGCAGTCTCCCAAAATGGCCACCAGAGACAAAAGAGCCCAAATGTAGCCCAAATATCACCCAGATGTAGCCCAAGTATAGCCCAATGACAGAATGTCCCAGAGTGTTCTAAAGAACAAATAGAGCGCTAACAGTCCTACTTATTACAAAGGTATAGCACACCTGGAGCCATCGTGATGGGAATAAAGTGGTAACTCTTAAAACATTTAATTTAAAAAGGAACAAAATGAGGGGGTATATTATGCAATAGAAGGTATTATTAGTGCTGCAGAAAGAAAAATTAGGGCACATTTTGAGTGACTTTTCAAATCCTCTTCTATTTCATTAAAACATTCTGACATGCAGTCTCCCAAAATGGCCACCAGAGACAAAAGAGCCCAAATGTAGCCCAAATATCACCCAGATGTAGCCCAAGTATAGCCCAATGACAGAATGTCCCAGAGTGTTCTAAAGAACAACTAGAGCGCTAACAGTCCTACTTATTACAAAGGTATGGCACACCTGAAGCCATCTTGATTGGAATAAAGTGGTAACTCTTAAAACATTTAATTTAAAAAGGAACAAAATGAGGGGGTATATTTTGCCATATGAATTATGATTAGTGCTGCAGAAAGAAAAATTAGGGCACATTTTGAGTGACTTCTCAAACCCTCTTCAATTTCATTAAAAAATTCTGACATACAGTCTCCCAAGTTGCCACCAGAGACAAAAGAGCCTAAATGTAGCCCAAATATCACCCAGATGTACCCCAAGTATAGCCCAATGACAGAATGTCCCAGAGTGTTCTAAAGAACAACTAGAGCGCTAACAGTCTTACTTATGACAAAAGTATGGCACACCAGAAGCCATCTTGATTGGAATGAAGTGGTAAGTCTGAAAACACTCAATTTAAAAAGGAACAACATGAGGGGGTTAATTTTGCCATAGAAAGTATGATTAGTGCTTCAGAAAGAAAAATTAGGGATCATTTTGAGTGACTTCTCAAATCCTCTTCTATTTCATTAAAAAAATCAGTGATGTCATCAGTGATGTCACTGACCATGTCATGAATGATGTAATATGTGACATCATCAGCAGTGGATTGCGGGTGCGCGATATATAGTTAGTGCAACTAACTATATATGGAATTTCAATGGTTTTGTGTGAGTAAAATAAGGTTTTGTAAATGCGAATTCCTAACTATATATGGTCTATAACCTATGGTTTTTTCAGTGAATTTTCAAGGTTTTGTAAATGCTAATTCCTAACTATATATGGTCTATTACCTATGGTTTTTTCAGTGAATATATATATATATATATATACATAATTTAAAATATAAAAAATAAATATTCTAGAATAAACGTAAACAAACTATGAAAAAATAAATAAACTTAAAATGCCCAATACAATCAGTTCAACAGTAGGGAAAGTGTTGAATAGCAAAGTAATTTAATGTACTTCTCCAACTCCAGTGAGTGCAACAGAAGGGAAAGTGTTGGATAGCGGAGGGGTAAACATTACTATTCCCACTCCAGGTAGAGCAATAGTAGGGAAAGTGTTTGGATAGCGGAGGGGTAAAAATGTCTAATCCCACTCCAGTAACAGCAACAGTAGGAAAAGTGTTGGATAGCGAAGGGGTAAAAATTATTATCCCCACTCCACTGAGTGAATCAGTAGGATAAGTATTGGATAGCGAAGAGGTAAAAATTACTATTCCAATTCCAGTGAGTACAATAGTAGGGAAAGTGTTGATAGCGGAGGGGTAAAAATGTGTATTCCCACTCCACTGAATGCAACAGTAGGATAAGTGTTGGATAGCGGAGAGGTAAAAATTACTATTACAACTCCAGTGAGTGCAACAGTGGGGAAAGTGCAGGATAGCGGAGAGATAAAAATTACTTTTCCCACTCCAATGAGTGCACCAGTAGGGAAAGTGCTGGATTATGGAGGGGTAAAAATTACTATTCCCACTCCAGTGAGTGCAACAGTAGGGAAAGCGCTGGATAGCAGAGGGGTAAAAATTACTATTCCCATTCCAGTGAGTGCAACAGTAGGGAAAGTGTTGGATACCGGAGAAAAAAAATTACAATATACACTCAAACACTTAAAAGATAAATATATAAATAATAAAAAAATGAATACAACATAAACAATAATTTGGAAAATATATATATTAAAAACATAAAAAGAACACATATTTTAATATTATTACATATAACAAAAACATACAAAAATTATATGCAATAAAATATTAAATACATTTACAAAACAATTTGTCTTTTAAACTAGAAAATATTTACAAACAAAAAAATTAATAAAAACATAAAAGCATTTATTTTATGTCCAACCCTACAATACCACACCAATAACAAAACACTTCAACATTTCTAATTACATTTATTTACAGAATTAACATAATTATTAATCAATAAAAATTATTATTATTATTATTATTATTATTATTAATAATTAAAAAACGAATAAACATTAATTGATTACACACACTTTAACACTATAATATCCACAACACAACCCTAAATTAAACTATACAATAATAAAACAGAATTAAAACTTATTTTAAAATTAAGAACTATTAATATTAACGACTAATAATTAAGTAATTAAATTTTATTTAATACACACCCTTTACCCCTTTACAAGTAAAAACGCACAAACAATAAACATTTGTCCAAAATAAATATCAAATAATTACCATTAATTAACATCGATGTATTAATTATTCAAACACAAATTACTTCCCACCTTTTACTCCTATGAACACCACATCACACACCTAAAAGTAATTACACGTATTACTATAATTAATTGCCAATTAATTAATTAAAATTGATTAATGGCCAATTATTGATTCAATAATTAAAAATAATGTAATTTCCACTCTTTACACCTATAAAAACCACAACACACAAATAAAATTAATTACACAATTACCAAAATTAATTACACATTAATTAATTAATTAATTATGATTAACCAATTATTAATAAATAATAATACATTACTTTACACAAATAACACTATAACATCTCAATTAAGCAAATCCTAATAAATAAAAACGAATAAATTAATTTAATATAATTGAATTACTACCCACCCTTTTCCCCTATAAACGCACAACCTACTAGGGAACAAAAAATTCAAAATTCAAATTTAAAAAAATTCATACTTTGAATATAATTAAATTACTTCCCACTCTATTCCCCTATAAACTCACAGCCTGCTATGGAACTAAAAACGCAAAATTGAAATAACGAAAAGTGAATACATTTATTATAATTAAATTACCTCCCACCCTATTCCACTATAAACCCACAGCCCGCTACAGTACTAAAAGTGCAAAATACTATTTTTTTTAATAACTACTAAAAATTGAGCACATATATTAAAAATACAAACAATTCTTATACAAAAAAGATACATCACATACATATAACATATACTAAAATACATAACAATAATAAAAAATGGTATTTTTATCAACTATATTTTTGCAAACGATATTAAACACTTAGGGGTCTATTAGGATGTCGTGCAGATCGCCATCGCCCTGCCGGCGGTGGCGGGCGGTGATGATCCCCACAACATCACAGCACAATTTACCCCTTGCCATATTACTATGGCGGGGGTACCGTGACGGACAGAAAGTCCGTCTGCCGCTTTTCCGCCAGTTGGATTACCGGCCAGGCGGGAAAGGCTGACAATATGGTGGCGGTGCCTTGCAGGCACCACCATCCATATTATCATGTGCAATTTGAAAGGCCTTTTCCTGGCAGCAATACCGCCATGGAAAGGCCGGTGGAAAATGCTTTGGGGGCCCGTTACACGCCCCCGGGGGAGTGGCGGGCTACACTTTAGGGGGTACCTATGATACCCCCTTCATTGGCATGCACAAGGTGCCTGTCATGTTGTGCATGCTAATGCACAACATCCATATTTTACATTGCGGCGGGTGCAGCACCGCCCGCCGCAATGTAAAATATGTGGGAGAACACCGCCAGGGTGGCGGTAACATCCTAACGGGCCTAGCGGGACTGCTGCACCTCTGGCGGTCGGTCCCGTTTGCCGTTACGGTGGCAAGCGGATCGTCGCCTTTCAAATTGCACATGATAATATGGATGACTTTCCGTCCGCCACGGTACCCCTAGCCATAGTAATATGGTGGTGGTAAATAGTGCTGTGATGTCGTGCAGATCGCAACCGCCTGCCACTGCCGGCCGGGCAGTGGCGATCCGCACGACATCCTAATAGACCCCTAAGATATTTTTTAAATTGATATTACTTACCTTTAGTTGATATTCTTGACCACGATATTCTTGCTTTCGATATTTCTGACCCATAATATTAATGACTCGATATTTGTGCAACTCAATATTTTGTACCCGAAATTGTGTGATGTCTGTGCACCTGCTTTTTATAACTCTTATAACAATTTGCTATTGATTGCTATTGTTCTTATAAATGTAATTTATTTTGCTTCTTTATTAACATTTCAATGTTTTCATCAGTATATCTAATTTTTTTTGCCTTTTTTAACATTGTTTTGAATGTGAACTTGCTGTTTACATGTAATGCCATTCTCTTGTTCTTCTATAATGCCTTTTAAAGTCTAATAGTTACAAGTACATTTGTTAAAATCTTTTAGAGAAAGTTCAAGAAGAGATTGACCGAGTGATTGGACATGCAAGAAAGCCATTGATGGAAAACAGAAAGAGCATGCCATATATTAATGCAGTAATTCATGAGGTGCAACGGTTCACCAACATATTTTCTTTTGCTGTTCCTAGACAGTCAACTAGTGATGCAACAGTAGGAGGCTTCCATTTGCCAAAGGTGACTATGTTTTATATGAGCGTAATGGTTAAACATGTTTAAGAGACAGAATAATGTTTGATGTGCCACTGTGCGTGGATTGTGGCATTTTTCCGACCTTTAGCTTGAAATCTTTCAAACAAACACGAGCCATCAAAAAACTTTGCATGACAATACAATTTGCCTATCTCTTGAATCTGGAATTACCTCCACAATTGAAGACTTTGGTGAAACCATTAGCATGCATGTTTTCCTGGGATACTTATCTGTTCTAATACACTAGTTATTCCTAGGATACTTATCTGTTTTAATGTACTAGTAATGCAGACTAAATGACTGATGTGATGCCTCCTTCTGGCTTGATATTTCTGTCCTATCAACCCCTCAAATTTCTTCTATACCAGATCATCATATAAGTGTGTGACAGGGCCTATTCCCATCTTCTGAATAGGGAGCAACTGATACTTTTGATGTTCTCAAAGCAGATTTCAGATATGTATTTCTTCTAAATAGGTTAGTGTTGCACACAGGGTAAAATGTTCCTGTTGTTGCTGCTATTTTGGGCAACTGCTATAACTGTTAAGGATTTTAAAGGGTATTTTTAGCCTGATATTTTAATAATTGTTTGTTTGTAAAAGCTTTTATTCGACACTTTGTCATAAAGCCAACACACATATAATACACATAACATAATCATCATTAAAAATTTGTTAGAATTAATAAAACATTACAATCATTCGTAATGTTGAAAGTGCAAATAAGTGCAAAGTGCATAAGGTAGGTCCAGGACCATCATTACACAAAGAATTTTGTGAGGTGATTCATTGCTCATATGTTAAGAGAAAAATATGCATACCGGGTTTCTTACAAGACCAAATCAAGTATTAAGAACAATTATATACAATTATAAATAATTAAAATGCCAGAAGATAAAAACAGTTTTATCCTACATTAGCAGTCAAAGTTTCTTTCTAATTATGCAAACACCATGGAGATACCTGCTCAAACCAAATGTTATTAGCTTACTGTTCGAAGATCTAAGTATACGCTCTGCCTCTTTGAATGATCGTGTGCCCAAGTTTTTACAAAGGGGTATGATCCATTTCTTGCGCAGTAATACATATGACGGGCAGAAAAAGAGGATATGAGCCTCATCTTCTTTCAGTTTTAGGTCACATGATTTACAATATAGGTCTTTATTTGCCCCTCCCCACCGGCAAGTATTTGCGTTTATCTGTAAGACCCCATATCTAAATTGGAGGTAAACAGATTTGGCCAGGGGTGGCTCAATTTCGTCCATGAAATGTTCAAACGAGGGGTGATCCTTAAATTGCAGGAATTTATGTGTTAAAGTACCAGTAGCACGTTCGTATACATTAATGTTCACGTAATTCCAGTAGGCAGATTTTACTTGGTTCTTACAGATGTTTGGCGAGGTAATTGACATTGCTGGTGTTTCCCAGAAGTGTGATAGACCTATTTTTATGAACCAATGGAATACATGTCAGCCACTTAATTTAGTTAAAAGAATCCAGCTCCCTAACTTCCAATAAACCTGCTCTATAGTCAGCAAGTTCCGGAGTAGACCATAATCTCACCCAATAAAGCAGTGGCCTCAACCAACATAAATATTCTGTACGTTTTAGACTGGTGTCTAAATAGACCGGCACTAGAGGTGTTCTTACTGGCAGTCTTAGTAGACGTCTAAAAAACATATTTTCATCAACATCGAATGATTTTTTTGAGTAAGGCCCCCAAATCTCAGCCCCATTCAAGGCGGCAGATTGAGCTTTAGCTTTGAACACTTCAATCGCAGGGGTTATGGCTTTTGATGTGCTCCCACCATGAATCTTTAGAATGGGGAGGGAGTTCTGTTTTAGTGTTAACCTGCTTTTTACTAATTGGTTTGTCCAAGACATTCTGCTATCCAGCCTGATACCAAGATAATCAAAGGAATCTACATAGTCAAGTTTGGTATTATTTAGGGCCAGGTTCTTCTTAAATGATTTGGGGGGATTAATGGTCATATACTTAGTTTTAGATTAATTGATTTCTAACCCCTTTATCTCGCAATAGCTGTTAAATTTATTTATTAAATTTTGCAAGCCTTTT
The DNA here is from genome assembly GCF_964263255.1 of Lissotriton vulgaris. Lineage (NCBI taxonomy): Eukaryota > Metazoa > Chordata > Amphibia > Caudata > Salamandridae > Lissotriton > Lissotriton vulgaris. The sequence continues at coordinate 434,991,795 of NC_141685.1, read as the reverse complement.
GGTGTTTGGGATATTAGGATGGTGTCATCCGCAAATAACAATGCTGTAACTGCCTCATTGCACAGTTTAGGTGAATAGTGGTTACATTGGGCTAGGTAGTGGGGAATATCGTTTACAAACAGGGAAAAGAGGGTTGGGGCCAGTACACACCCTTGTCTTACCCCCCTTTTCACTGGGATGGCTCGGGTAAGTTCACCATTTCTTCCCCACCTTACTTTAGCGAAGTTATCAGTATGGAGTTTTATAAGGTTAGCCAACAATTCATCCGGGGCACCCATCTTCCTTAAACATTCCCATAGTAAGTGGCGGGGAACAAGATCGAACGCTGAGCGTAGGTCCATGAATGCAACATATATTCTACACTTCTTTATCTTAATATATTTCCAGCATATACACATGAATCTATACACTTGATCCACAGTGCTTGTCTTGGATCTGAAACCTGCCTGGAATTTAGAGAGGATTTCAGATTCATCTATCCAGTTTAAAAGCCGATTTAAAATATGTCCGGCAAAACATTTTTGTAAAATATCGATTAAACTAATTGGTCTGTAATTGCCCGGGTTATAGCGATCCCCATTACTATTTCTGCCCCTTTCCACGTTTCAGGGATCGGGGTTCCCAGTAAGATTGAATTACACAAATAGTTTATATAGGGGCACCATACATCAATATTATGGGTAAATAAATCACCGGGTAATTTGTCCGGGCCTGGAGCCTTACCTGCCTTTATTGCTTTTATCGCACACTGAGTTTCTTTAATGCTGAATTGCACAGGATTAGTACGCTGGGTAGAAGAACCGGGATCATTATACTCAGCAGATGACCCTGCTTGGTCATACAAAACCACAAAGTGGTCAAACCAGACCTTTTCATCCAAAAAGAAGTCCCTATTGGAGCTGCCTGTTTTGTTGTTTTTAGCTATCAAATTCCAGAAGGTGCATTGGTCGTGCCTCCTGGACCTCATAGGATCCTAACCTTAGATTTTCGTATAAGGGGATGATATCTGAGAAGGTGTTATAAATTCCCAGGAGCGTCTCCTCTTTTGCTAGAATATGAGGCCATTTAATTGCCTTCCTATTGTTGGAAACAACAACCTCAGCTACCCCTCTCTCACTTTCCATCTTACTATCGTGTTCCAAAAAAGGGTCAGATAGTAGCCCTAATTGTAATGGAAAGTGATCACTCTCCGGTCTGTTCACGACCTTAAGGGCCAACAATAAATACCAGAGATTAGCTGAAATCAACATAAAGTCGATCAAGGATTTAGACAACCCCTTGCTGAAAGTATTGTTAGCCGGTTTATCCGGGTCTAGTCGACCATTGCATGCCCTCAAGCCATGGGATACAGTCAATTCATATATTTGCATAGCAGCCACTGTGCATTTTACAGACTTTATGTTATCTAGGGGAGGGATGTCAAGCGCTCTGTCTTCATTTTCCAATAATTTTTCGAGCCCCATTATGGGCTCGAACTGGCAGTTGAAATCCCCGCCTATGAATATTTTAGAATCAGGCTCTAAATTACACAGATAAGAGCTAAGTTGTTCTATAACCAATGATTCCTTATTATGCGGGGAAGGTCTATTGTAGACATTTATCATGTGAACATCACCCAAATCTCTCGTGGCTAACTTGACGCCAAGTAAATCATTGGAAGCAAAGTGCAAGGGCGATACAACAACATCCAGGGATATACTTATCCAGATTATTAGGCCCCCAGAGGGTCTACCTCTTGCTGATGCAATTGCCCCACAGAAAAATGTTTTATATCTTATCTTATCAAAGTCTTATAAAGCGCTCGCACACCCAAAGGTTTCATGGCGCTGACCAGCAGGGGAACTAACTTACAAGAGGCCGTTAGCACTAGGCCGCAACCTGGGTGAACAGCCATGTTTTTAAGAGCTTCCTAAATGGAAGAAGGGCAGTGCATGAGCGAAGCTCCTGGGGGAGAGAGTTCCAAAGCTTGGGAGCGAGGGTGGCAAACCTACGGCCTCCTTTGCGCAACAGCTTGTAGCGAGGGACAGTCAGGAAGATTTGGGAGGCAGAGCGAAGGTTGCGGGAGTTGGTGTACCTAAGAAGAAGTTTTTGGATGAACTGTGGGCCAGAGTTGTGAAGGGATTTGAAAATCATGCAGGCCGATTTGAAACTAACGCGGTGTTGAATCGGAAGCCAATGGAGCTGCCTCAGAAGCGGTCTGGCGGACTGCCATCGGGGTGGTGATAAATCAGTCTCGCTGCCTGGTTTTGTGCCAGCTGTAGACGTTTGCTAAGGGTGACAGGTAGACCAAGATAGATGGCATTGGCGTAGTCTAAGTGAGACAACACCAATGCTCTTACAACCTGCGTCAGAGCAGGTCGAGTGAGCAGCCGACTGATCTTCTTTATTTTCCGTAATTGAAAGAAGCAGGTGGACACAACGGAATTGACCTGAGGTTTTAAGGAAAGCTCATCATCGATAACTACCCCCAGGCTTTTGACTGATCTAGACGGCGCAGGTGGGGACCCCAGCTTAGATGGCCAGTATTGGGGGCCCCAGAAACGGTGACTATCGCCGAACAGGACCAGTTCCGTTTTTCCCGGGTTCAGCTTGAGTTGATTCACATCCATCCACCGGCAGATGTGGAGCATGGTGTTTTGGAATTGGTGGATTGAATCAGGGGAGTTATCAATTGTGAAAGTGAGCTGCAGATCATCTGCGTAGTTAAAGGTAGTGACTTTAAATGAATGAAGGGACTGAAGCAGAGGGAGCATGTAAATGTTAAACAATAACGGTGAGAGGGAAGAGCCCTGGGGAACTCCACAGGTAGTGTGGAGTTTGTGGGAGGAGAAAGGGGGGAGTCCGACCGCTTGGGTGCGATCGCAAAGAAATGATCTGAGCCAGTCTAGGGCACGGCCGCAGATGCCCACCGATCTGACACGGTCGAGGAGGATGTTATGGTCGACCGTGTCAAACGCGGCCGACAAATCCAATAAGACCAGCGCTTGAGGTATTCCCAAGTCAGCACTGAGGCGTAGGGAGTCCAAGACCGCTACGATAACTGACTCGGTTGAATGGGCTGGTCGAAAACCGGCCTGTGACGGATGTAACACACCTGACTGTTCAATGAATAGTGAGAGGTGGGAGGTGACGTGCGCTTCCAGTACCTTGGCCAAATACGGAAGCAGGGAAATAGGTCTGTAATTCGAAAGGGTATTGGGATCCGCTCCTGGCTTTTTCAGGAGAGGCAGTAGGACTGCATCCTTAAACGATGCCGGTACAGTCCCTTGGAGCAGAGAGGTATTAAGAAGACTCAAAGCCGGAGTGGGGGCAGCGGTAAAAACCGTCTTTAGTATGTGAGAGGGGCAGCAGTCATGTGGGGAGCCTGATTTTACCCTGTTTAAAAGGGATGCGAGGGTAGTAGTGTCCAGAAGAGGAAAGCAGTCCAAAACTGGGTGGTTAGGTGGATGGGCCAGGACAGGCAGGTCCGGGACAATGGCAGGAATGCTAGATTTGATTAAGGCAATTTTATCCAAGAAATATTGATTCAAGGTGTTGCAGAATTCTTGACTGGCAGCGGGTTTACACTCAGTTCTAGCGGGGTTCGAGAGTTTTTTAACAATGGAAAAGATCTCCTTAGGACTATTGTTTGATTGCTCAATTAAATTGCAGAAGAACTTAGATTTGGCAGACAGGATAGCTTTCATATTGTCTGCGCGGGCAATCAGGTAGCTGGCCCTATCAGGGGAATTATAGGTTCTCCTCCATGCACGCTCTTTTTGCCGAACAAAGAGCTTTTTTTCCCTCAGATCCGATGAGAACCATTTATGGGCTTTGGAGTGCCGAATGGTGTTGCATTTAATGAGAGGGGCGTGGGTGTCGCTAGCAGCCTTGAGCCAGTTAAAGACATCTGACTCGGCGGAATTGAGGTTCGAGTTTTGGGCTGGTTGCGAGTCAATTAAACTTTCCAGGAAAGCAGGGGTGTCTAAAGTACCCCATTTCCTGATGAGTCCCTGTTCAGTGACTGCCTTAGTTGAGGAATCAGAGATGGAAATGTTAAACTGAATCAGAAAGTGATCTGACCAGATGCACGGCGAGACAGTGGGGGGAGAGATGTCAACGTGGGTGCTCCAGACATGGTCCAAAGTGTGCCCTCCAACATGGGTCGCGACATTGATATGAGGCAGAAAGTTGAGTCCAGCAAGAAGCTCCGTGAGCTCCGTGGCTGCAGGGCCTCCCTTCGTACAGTTGAGCCAGTAATTAAAGTCGCCAATGAGCAGTATATTGGAGTAGTCAGTGACCAAGGAGGACAATTGATCACATAGGGAAAAAGGAAAACACGGCATGTTTTGGGGGGGTCTGTATAGCAATATGCATACAAGAGGTCCCGAGCTGGATTCTAGCTTAATGACCAAGTTTTCAACTTCGGTAAAATCAAGCGGTGCCATCTTAAAAAAGGTAAGATCCTTATTAATAATCGCAGCGACTCCCCCACCTGCTTTCCCTGTTGCACGGTCTGCCTGGAGGATGTAATAATTGTCGGGTAAGGCAGCTAGAACATCAGGGGAGGAGCCGGTGTTGAGCCACGTTTCCGTTAGGAAAAAGATGTCCGGTTTATGATCAGTAAGAAAAAGGAAAATGTCCAGGTGATGTTTGGGGAGTGACCTCGTGTTCAGATAGGCGATGTTGAGGTGTCGAGTAGTGGTGGAGATAGGCTTCAGAGATAAGGTTTGGTGACACTGGGGGGACGAAGATGGATGAGTGCTGGTTGAGGAGAGAGAAATACCTAATGAGTTCAGCGTCCCTTGGGTTGCCAGGGGCAGGCAGAGCCGCGAAGACTCAGCAAGTTTTCAGAGGAGTAGGCGATACGGACAGCGGAAGGCCTGGGCCCTGGGCCCGTCCCGGCGCGGACGGGCGCAGACGGGCTTGCCTTAGGCGCGCCTTCGGCGCGCCAGCGGCGCGCCCGCTGCGCGGCCGGGGGGGGGGCACATTATATACAGTCAGGCGAGCGAGTTAAAAAAGAACTACAGCGCCGACCCTGGGCTACTCCCAAGATGGCTGCTGCCCTCCCAGTCCCTATCCCTGTCACAGCGTTCAATCGGCTGCAGCGAGGGAGAGACAGTAAGAGAGAGGAAAAGTCGGGGAAGGCGGGCAGATTCAAAGAAATAGAAGCGCTGTGCAGCTAATGTGCAATAACACAGTCAGAGCGGTAAAATGCGGGTAGGTCCGCCGAAATACAAAACCAAAGTTAAAAGTACAGCAGTAATTTTTTAAAACATAAAACAGGCAGAGACACACAAATGCTCCCGGCTTTCCGCCTCAGGAGTGAAGAAAGTGGCCTACTAGTGCCTCGCGCTGAGTGTAAGTGAGGTTTATATACAGTCAGGCGAGCGAGTTAAAAAAGAACTACAGCGCCGACCCTGGGCTACTCCCAAGATGGCTGCTGCCCTCCCAGTCCCTATACCTGTCACAGCGTTCAATCGGCTGCAGCGAGGGAGAGACAGTAAGAGAGAGGAAAAGTCGGGGAAGGCGGGCAGATTCAAAGAAATAGAAGCGCTGTGCAGCTAATGTGCAATAACACAGTCAGAGCGGTAAAATGCGGGTAGGTCCGCCGAAATACAAAACCAAAGTTAAAAGTACAGCAGTAATTTTTTAAAACATAAAACAGGCAGAGACACACAAATGCTCCCGGCTTTCCGCCTCAGGAGTGAAGAAAGTAGCCTACTAGTGCCAAGTCTATGTACAATGTTAGTAGCCCATGTTTCCTGCAGAAGTATAATGACATGCTCCTCCATAAAGGTGCTCCAATTTCTATCACAGAGGTTTCTAGACAACCCTGCGATGTTCCATGACATTATCTTTAGGTCTCGGTTTGGCTTACAAAGTTCTTGGTTGGCTGTGAAGCAGTTACTTGTAATCAAAGATTCTCCTTCATTAGGTAACTCCGTGGTTTCCATATCAGGCACCTGGTCCCGAAGTACTTTGTTAGACAATGATGATGGTGAAACGTGACCCTCAATGCTACCATCAACAATTGAATCTGGCCCTTGATGTTCAGCTGCTTTTCTTCTGGGCAATTTCCCTGCCTGCGTTGGCTTGGTCTTTTCGTTTCCAGCGTTCATTACCCCAGAACTTGTCTTCGAAATTTTACTTGATTCATGCTGGTCCACACTGAGGGTATGGGAAGACAATCCATTAGATTCATGGTCTTCATTTATTTGTCAATGACCCCACCATGACCAGTTATTGTCCGATCCCAAATTTATCAGGGGTATTCTTTCGATTGGAGTCGGGGGATCGAAAAAAGAATATTTATTGACCATCAAGCCTGGCTGTTGTGGGACTCTGCTGTCTTGCTTCCATTGTATTGGGTAAAAATAACTAAGATCACAGGTCCCAATTCCTCGGTTGTTTCTTCGTGGCTGTTGGCTATATACAAGTTGAGCTACAGAGGGGTCTTTAAAGTTGACCAAGATGCAATCCCCTTCAATATCCTTTGGTCTTGTTCCCACCCAACTGACTCTTCGGACTTGGATAACTTGGCAATTGACAGTATAGGGTAGGGGTCTATTTTCCCTTAGCCAGTATAAGGTCTTATTTTTTAGTTCATCGTAAGACTCCCTTTTGTTGGGTTTCAATGGTGGAACACCAGTGAGAACTACCACATATGGTTGGCACCCTGGCGGAAGATGTGCATTAGGGACCCTCTTAGGCACCTGAGGATCAGTGCTGCAGTCAGATGTTTGGACATTGGTGTTATTGTTGTTGACTGTAGGTCCCATTCCTTTAGTTGATTTTGTGGGTGCCAAAATTCCAGGAGTGGTAGTATTTGATAATTGTTTTGTTTTACGCGGTGCTGGCTTTGGGGGGACAGCCAGTTGCGATCTGTCATTGGTCAGTAAGTCTTTCGGGGGCTCCGTACTCAATCCTCCCAATACGGCATTAGTCCTGCTTGAATCTGCTGCCCTATCGTTCCTAGGTGGGCGAGGTGGTTGCGCTAGTTTGGTGGTTATTGAGCTTTTCTCCATTCTTACAGTTTCTTGGCCAATCTTTGAATGAAGTTTAACCAGCGTTTTTAGGGCAAAGAAATTATCCAAGGATGTTTGTTCGAATTTGTCCAAGCGGTCTGATAGCCCTTTCAGTTTTTCTGTTACTGGCAACAATAGGGATGTCATGAGGGATTGAATCAGTTCCATCAGCAGTTCTGATGCTGGTAGTTCTTCAGAATTGTTAGCTGAATCGATGGCCACAACGGTATCAACAGAACCATTTGGTTGATTACGCTCCGGAGATTCACTGCGTTCTATCACATTATTCGTAGGGTCGTTAACTACTGCTTTACAGTGAGTTCCCACATTCATGTAGTTTTTGCGAATTCTTTTTAAAGCCTTTAGTCTATAGGCTTTGCGTGGGGTGACTAATCTTTTACGTTTTACGGCAACCCTACCTGTCGTCTTAAGGGGTGATTGAAGAGTATGGTCTGTGGGGGCGTCGTGTATCGTTATTAGAGGCAAGGCCGGTGGTGCGGGCACTACAACATTTATAACGTTTCTGGTTCCAGCATTAGTTGATGTTTTGTTTAGAGGTGCCGGGTCAGGTGCAATTTCCAAAAAATCACTATCCGGTCTTAAATCAATAACACATGGTTGCTTGTCGCTAGGGATATGGGGAGTGTTTGATTCAGCTAGAGTGATGTTATTTGAAGGAGATTTGGCCTGCGCAAGAGACCCCATAGAGGATCGCTTGTGTGCCAAGTATTCACGTGATAGTCTACGTTCTGCTAGTATGATCTCCTTCTCTACCACAGAAACTGCAGGAGTAATAAAATTGTCCATGGTCCCCAGCGTAGAATTTCCTCCTCTCCGTGAGCATCTACCTGAACGGGTAGCCATTGGGGAGTATGTAGACATATACAAATGCTTAACACAGTTAGATGTATTACTGTATTCCCTCTACACAGAGGTCCTCTAGCTTACCAGAAAATGTTAGGGGGATGGCCCGTCCCGGCCCCTGCTGTCCCCGGACGGCCACAGACGGCCCGCCCTTTGCCCGGGCTTCGCCCGGCGTCCCGCAAGACGGGCTCTCGCTTGATGTTATAGGCGAGGCAGTGGTGGGCGGGGCACTCAGGGGGCGCTGACCAGATGTCACGTGGTCAAGCAGGGACTCCTGGGATAGTGAGTCCCTGCCGCGCTACCCCTGCAGCCTCCTCAGATTGTACTTCCTCACGGCAGCAGTCACGGCAAACAGGCAAGGGCGGTCAGCGTTCTTGAGTTGGTGGGTCCACCCACAAAGCGAAGCGGCTCCCGCGCAGCGAGAGCGGCGAGCTGTTGAATCCGATTTCTGGCGGCAATCTCCCACAGTGTCACTGGGCTCAGTAGAAGGGACACACAAGGCAGGTGTTTCTGTTTCCTTTTACCGGTCTGCCGGTGGTGGGCGGGGCACTCAGGGGGCGCTGACCAGATGTCACGTGGTCAAGCAGGGACTCCTGGGATAGTGAGTCCTTGCCGCGCTACCCCTGCAGCCTCCTCAGATGGTACTTCCTCACGGCAGCAGTCACGGCAAACAGGCAAGGGCGGTCAGCGTTCTTGAGTTGGTGGGTCCACCCACAAAGCGAAGCGGCTCTCGCGCAGCGGGAGCGGCGAGCTTTTGAATCCGATTTCTGGCGGCAATCTCCCACAGCGTCACTGGGCTCAGCAGAAGGGACACACAAGGCAGGTGTTTCTGCTTCCTTTTACCGGTCTGCCGGTGGTGGGCGGGGCACTCAGGGGGCGCTGACCAGATGTCACGTGGTCAAGCAGGGACTCCTGGGATAGTGAGTCCCTGCCGCGCTACCCCTGCAGCCTCCTCAGATGGTACTTCCTCACGGCAGCAGTCACGGCAAACAGGCAAGTGCGGTCAGCGTTCTTGAGTTGGTGGGTCCACCCACAAAGCGAAGCGGCTCCCGCGCAGCGGGAGCGGCGAGCTGTTGAATCCGATTTCTGGCGGCAATCTCCCACAGCGTCACTGGGATCAGCAGAAGGGACACACAAGGCAGGTGTTTCTGCTTCCTTTTACCGGTCTGCCGGTGGTGGGCGGGGCACTCAGGGGGCGCTGACCAGATGTCACGTGGTCAAGCAGGGACTCCTGGGATAGTGAGTCCCAGCCGCGCTACCCCTGCAGCCTCCTCAGATGGTACTTCCTCACGGCAGCAGTCACAGCAAACAGGCAAGGGCGGTCAGCGTTCTTGAGTTGGTGGGTCCACCCACAAAGCGAAGCGGCTCCCGCGCAGCGGGAGCGGCGAGCTGTTGAATCCGATTTCTGGCGGCAATCTCCCACAGCGTCACTGGGCTCAGCAGAAGCCTGATATTTTAATAATTGAGATCTTGCTGTTGCACTTTGTTTGAGGGCTCGGAGTCGCCATTCTGATTAGCGGTCCAGCTCTCTTTGAGATCACACCAAAAAATGTAGACAGTTGTGCAACTATTCAGCAGACATGCACAGCGGGCTTGCCGCTGTTGTGCAAATGGGTTTCCACTTAAAAGAGTCAGAAAACATTCCAGTCACGGACCTTCTTTTGGACCCATCCATTTATCACAAAGGGTTATAGGTCCTACCAATGAGTAATGCCATCTTTTAGATACCATCTTTTCTAATCAATCAATCAGGAGTTTGTTAAAGCGCAACTACTCACCCATAAGGGTCTCAAGGCGCTAGGGGGGGGGGGGGGGGGTGCAGGTTCCATTCCATCAAGGAGGGGGTCTGTCGAAGAGCCAGGTTTTGAGGTATCTTGCGAAGATGGAGAGCGATGTTGTCTGTCTGAGGTGGAGCGGAAGGGCGTTCCATGCTTTGGCCGCGAGGAAGGAGAAGGAGCGGCCTCCCGATCTGGTCTTTCTGGCGCGGGGGACCACGGCGTAGGAAAGCTGGGCTGATCGTAGGGTCCTTTGGGGTGCATGGAATTTGAGTCGGCTGTTCAGGTATGCTGGTCCGATGCCGTGGAGGGCCTTGTGTGCGTGAATCCGATTTCGGGTGGCAATCTCCCACAGCGTCACTGGGCTCAGCAGTAGGGACACACAAGGCAGGTGTTTCTGCTTCCTTTTACCGGTCTGCCGGTGGTGGACGGGGCACTCAGGGGGCGCTGACCAGATGTCACGTGGTCAAGCAGGGACTCCTGGGATAGTGAGTCCCTGCCGCGCTACCCCTGCAGCCTCCTCAGATGGTACTTCCTCACGGCAGCAGTCACGGCAAACAGGCAAGGGCGGTCAGCGTTCTTGAGTTGGTGGGTCCACCCACAAAGCGAAGCAGCTCCCGCGCAGCGGGAGCGGCGAGCTGTTGAATCCGATTTCTGGCGGCAATCTCCCACAGCGTCACTGGGCTCAGCAGAAGGGACACACAAGGCAGGTGTTTCTGCTTCCTTTTACCGGTCTGCCGGTGGTGGGCGGGGCACTCAGGGGGCGCTGACCAGATGTCACGTGGTCAAGCAGGGACTCCTGGGATAGTGAGTCCCTGCCACGCTACCCCTGCAGCCTCCTCAGATGGTACTTCCTCACGGCAGCAGTCACGGCAAACAGGCAAGGGCGGTCAGCGTTCTTGAGTTGGTGGGTCCACCCACAAAGCGAAGCGACTCCCCCACAGCGGGAGCGGCGAGCTGTTGAATCCGATTTCTGGCGGAAATCTCCCACAGCGTCACTGGGCTCAGCAGAAGGGACACACAAGGCAGGTGTTTCTGCTTCCTTTTACCGGTCTGCCGGTGGTGGGCGGGGCACTCAGGGGGCGCTGACCAGATTTCACGTGGTCAAGCAGGGACTCCTGGGATAGTGAGTCCCTGCCGCGCTACCCCTGCAGCCTCCTCAGATGGTACTTCCTCACGGCAGCAGTCACGGCAAACAGGCAAGGGCGGTCAGCGTTCTTGAGTTGGTGGGTCCACCCAAAAAGCGAAGCGACTCCCCCACAGCGGGAGCGGCGAGCTGTTGAATCCGATTTCTGGCGGCAATCTCCCACAGCGTCACTGGGCTCAGCAGAAGGGACACACAAGGCAGGTGTTTCTGCTTCCTTTTACCGGTCTGCCGGTGGTGGGCGGGGCACTCAGGGGGCGCTGATCAGATGTCAAGTGGTCAAGCAGGGACTCCTGGGATAGTGAGTCCCTGCCGCGCTACCCCTGCAGCCTCCTCAGATGGTACTTCCTCACGGCAGCAGTCACGGCAAACAGGCAAGGGCGGTCAGCGTTCTTGAGTTGGTGGGTCCACCCACAAAGCCATTCTGATTAGCGGTCCAGCTCTCTTTGAGATCACACCAAAAAATGTAGACAGTTGTGCAACTATTCAGCAGACATGCACAGCGGGCTTGCCGCTGCTGTGCAAATGGGTTTCCACTTAAAAGAGTCAGAAAACATTCCAGTCACGGACCTTCTTTTGGACCCATCCATTTATCACAAAGGGTTATAGGTCCTACCAATGAGTAATGCCATCTTTTAGATACCATCTTTATTAATCAATCAATCAGGAGTTTGTTAAAGCGCAACTACTCACCCATAAGGGTCTCAAGGCGCTAGGGGGGGGGGGGGGGGGGGTACAGGTTCCATTCCATCAAGGAGGGGGTCTGTCGAAGAGCCAGGTTTTGAGGTATCTTGCGAAGATGGAGAGCGATGTTGTCTGTCTGAGGTGGAGCGGAAGGGCGTTCCATGCTTTGGCCGCGAGGAAGGAGAAGGAGCGGCCTCCCGATCTGGTCTTTCTGGTGCGGGGGACCACGGCGTAGGAAAGCTGGGCTGATCGTAGGGTCCTTTGGGGTGCATGGAATTTGAGTCGGCTGTTCAGGTATGCTGGTCCGATGCCGTGGAGGGCCTTGTGTGCGTGGGTGAGCATCTTAAAGGCGATTCTCGCCTCGATGGGGAGCCAGTAGAGTGTGCGCAGGTGCTGGGAGATGTGGCAGTGTTTTGGCAGGTTGAGGACCAGTCTTGCGGCGGCGTTCTGGATGTTCTGTAGCTTGCTGATGAGGTTTTTGTTTATTCCAGCGTAGAGTGCATTGCTGTAGTCGAGTCTGCTGGTGACCAGGGCGTGAGTGACTGTCTTTCGGTGTTCGAGGGGGATCCATTTGAAGGTCTTACGAAGGAGGTGGAGGGTGTGGAAGCAGGAAGATGAGACAGAGTTGATCTGGCAGTCCATTTTGAGCTCGGAGTCCAGGATGATTCCCAGGTTGCGTGCGTGGACTGTGGGGGTGTGCGGGTTTCCGAGGGCGGTGTGCCACCAGGTGTCGCTCCAGGCGTCGGGGTTTGGGCCCATGATGAGTACTTCTGTTTTGTTGATGTTTAGTTGTAGGCAGCTGTTTTTCATCCATTTGGCGACGGCTTCCATGCCTTCTCGAAAGTTGCGTCTGGCGGTGCTGGGCTCGTTGGATAGGGAGAGGATGAGCTGGGTGTTGTCTGCATATGACACGATGTTGAGTCCGTAGGTTCTGACGATGGGGGCAAGTGGAGCCATGTAGATGTTGAAGAGCGTCGGGCTGAGGGAGGAACCCTGGGGGACTCCGCAGGTGGTAGGTGTGGGGTCCGAATGGAAAGGGGGGAGTCTGACCCGCTGCGTCCTGCCGGAGAGGAAGGAGCAGATCCAGTCGAGGGCCTTGTCCTGGATTTGTGCATCGTAGAGTCTGCATATTAGGGTGCGGTGGGAGACTGTGTCGAACGCCGCTGATAGGTCGTGGAGGATGAGCGCTACTGTTTCTCCTTTGTCCAGTAAGGTGCGGATGTCGTCTGTTGCTGCGAGGAGGGCGGTTTCCGTACTGTGGTTTTTTCTGAAGCCGGATTGGGAGGAGTCGAGGATGTTGTGTTCTTCAATGAATGTGGCGAGTTGGCTGTTGATGGCTTTCTCGATGACTTTCGCTGGGAACGGGAGCAGGGAGATGGGTCTGTAGATTTTGAGGTCGGTGGGGTCCGCTGAGGGTTTCTTTAGGAGGGGGTTGACCTCGGCGTGTTTCCAGACGTCGGGGAGCGAGGCGATCGCCAGGGAGCGGTTGATGGTTTGGCGGAGCATGGGTGCGATGGTGTTGGCGGCTCTGTTGAAGATGTGGTGGGGGCAGGGGTCCGTGGGGGCCCCTGAGTGGATTGACTTAATTGTCTTCAGTGTGTCTTCGGTGGTGAGAGCTGTCCAGTCATCAATCGCTGGTTTCCGGGTGTCTGGGGTGGTTGGTGAGGGTTCAGTGTGTTGGTTGTCTTCGTCGAAGTTGTCGTAGATGCTCTTGTTTTTGTGGTGGAAAAAGATGCTGAGTTTGTCGCAAAGGTCTTGTGAGGGAGGGATGTCGGTAGACTCGCTGGTGGGTTGGGCGAACTCCTTGATGATGCTGAAGAGTTCCTCGCTGTTGTGTGCGTGGGTGGAGATTCTGTCTTCAATCGCTTTTTTCCTCGTTTCTCTGAAGAGTTGATGGTGGGCGTTGGTGGCGGCTCTGAAGTTGTTGTGGGCTTCTGTGGATTTGGTGTTTCTCCAGGCCTTTTCGAGGCGGCGGCATGTGCGCCTGGACTCTCGAAGTTCGGTGGTAAACCATCTGGCTTTCTTGGCACGGGTATTGTTGTTTTTCTTGAGGGGGGCTATGGTGTTGCGCTGTTCGAGATCCATCTATGCAGGGTTCGGGCTGCGGTGTTGGGGTCGTCGTTTTCCGCGATGGTTGGGGTGGAGTTGTTGAGTGAGGAGGTGAGCTGGTCATCGGTGATTTTGGTCCAGTTTCTTTGTGGAAGCAGGTGCTGGTGTCTGTGAATGGTGGGTGTTCTGAAGGTGAAGTGGACGCAACAATGGTCGGTCCATGGGAGTTCGGTGGTGTGGCTGAAGGTGATGGAGTTTCCTGTAGTGAAGAGGGGGTCGAGGGTGTGTCCTGCTGAGTGCGTGGGCTCGGTCACGATCTGGCGGAGTCCAATGTTGTGGAGGTTGTCCAGGAGGCATGTGGTGTTGGGGTCCAGTTGATTGTCGAGGTGGAAATTGAGGTCTCCCAGCAGGGTGTAGTTGGTGGATGCGATGGCCTACGGGGAGATAATGTCCGTGATGGAGTTGGTGAAGGGTCCGCGGGGTCCAGGGGGTCGGTAGATGAGGGTTCCTCGGAGGGTGGCGGTGGGGCTGGCCAGTATCTTGAAGTTAAGGTGTTCCATCAGTTCTGTGGACTCGTCAGGGAGTGTGCTCAGGCGGAGGCTGGATTTGTGGACGATGGCGATTCCTCCTCCTGGGTGGGTGGGGCGGTCCTTCCTTGAGATCTTGTATCCTTGGGGGATGGCGATGGCGATGTCCGGTCCCGAGGGGGTGTTAGTGCAGGTTTCGGCGAAGAATGCTACGTCTGGGGTGGTGCTGTCGAGGAGGTCCCAGATTTCTGTGGCCTGTTTGTGGAGGGATCGGACGTTGAGGAGGATGCATTGCAGGGTCTCCGGTTCGGTTGTGTTCTTGTGGGCGGGTTGTGCTGGATCCGTGTTCTTGGCGGTGCTGCAGGTGTGCCGGCAGCGGTGACAGCTGAAGGGTCCATGGGTGTCGGCTGGTGATGCTAGCTTCTAATGATAAGGCGCTAAAAGTTTTAAAACCTCCTCAAGTCACTTGGTCTGACCATTTTTTATCCTACTGACCTTGACCAGTCAGCTCAAAAGACCTATCTTAGTCTAAACAGCCAATACACTTAAAATCACAAATAAGATACTCCAAAGGAAAAATCAAATGCTCTGCTAATTCTTTATGCACAATGTTTCGTAGTGTAAAAACCCTCCCTGAACCATCCTCAATGGTCTCCACTTTGGAACCCTTATCATCACGGTGTAACGAATTGGCAGATTCTTTTCTCGAAAAAATTCAGAACATCTATATAACGTGCTACCAGTCCCCCAAAACTGGCAATAATAGATCTAAGGATATCCTGCCTGGAGCAAGTCCATACTCGCTGAATGTGATCCCTTCCATAAGACTAGACAATGTAACAAATATTGTGAGTAAAATTAAATCTGGCTCTCCCAAGGACCCGGTCCCCCCCTCGATATATACATAAACATAGGCACAGCTTGCTAGGTATAATTCCCTGCAAATCCTGGCTGAGTTCAAAACGTTTCTCGAAATTCCTTTGCAGGCTGGCTGATTAAGACTCAACATAGTCGAAACACGTTATGCTACTAGCCATGCTGGAATAAAGTTTTTTGAACTGTGGACAGTGGTGGACTTGATTTCACGCTCAAGGAGGTGGAATGTGTTTTTTCTTTTGGCATATATGGGGAATGACACCAACAAGCCCCGGTCTGCTAGGCTTGGGGTTCCTAAGCATTACTGGTCATTTGGAAATATTCGGATACTCCGGACTGTGGCGTCGTGACTCTGCGCGTGAGGACAGGAGGATTCCATCATCTGAGATTAATCATGATCTCCTTTGGATATTAATTTATGGACCCACAGTAAAGATTTTCTGTATGGTGTGGACTTCTGTAGCTTCACTTGTTCCTTCTGTCATATTCTTCGCAATTTACTTCTGACCTTGACTTGGAGCTGTTTTATATACTGTGGGACTGCCACACTTAGTTCCCTCACTACAATTCCGTCTACGGACTTCTGCTTTTCGACACTACGATATTTTGATATAGGCTGTGTTCTGTTGAGCCGGAAGATTCAGCCTACGCAAGGGATTGTTTAACTGCGCCTATGTACAGATACAATTGAGATCGTGGTTCTTGTGATTGAAAATAGGATTGGGATTATCACGTCCAAGGCCAATACTCTGGGTCCACTCTACAAGTCTACATGTATACTTTTTCCCCTGAGGAAGTGCCTTTTACAGGAACGAAACGCGTTGGCTGTTGTCCAGTGTTTTTATGAAGATTAATAAAGAACTTTTGAAACAAAGTGACCAGTTTGTGACTTGTTCCCTGATGCTGCCTCCACTTATGTATTGAATTTCGTCTCTGGATTTCCAGTGGGACTGAGCTGCAGCAGGTCCCATGGTTGGCTGGCATAGGACTCAGCTCTATATGGGACTATATGATTGATGTGCTCAGCTTAGAGTCAGCTGTAGGTTCATTTGTTGTACTAGATCTTGAATTAATTGACTGTTGGGACACAGGAATGAGGCATTGTGGTTGATGGGGTTTTTTAACACCATCGCTGCTAGTGATATTTTCCTCCTGTGCTGGAATTTTCAAAAGTCCATTGAATATGACGAGCTGGGCTCGTCATCAGCCTGGTAGGAGGCTACTTCATGACGAGCCCAGCTCGTCATGAGCCTGGAAGGGGTCAAGATCAGTACAAGTGAGGACCTAGGTACAGTGTGCTCAATTGAAAGTGTGAAAGGAGAAATCTTCTTCGGATTGACCATGGCAATAACTTCATTAGAAGGAAGCCACTGTATCCTGATTACAAATTTTTACTGTTACTGTTTACTAAGTTGTACATTGTGTCCCTTGTCAGTGTCCATGAATACCACATATACATGTAACCAATGAGTAGCCATTTATGGCAATGCCTATGATTAAGATTCAATGGAGTCAAAATGCGTTATGCTACTAGCCGTGCTGGAATAACGTTTTTTGAACCAGTGACAGTGGTGGGCTTGATTTCACGATCAAGGAGGTGGAACGTGTTTTTTCTTTTGGCACATATGGGGAATGATGCTACCCAACAAGCCCTGGTCCGCTAGTAATTGTTAGAACGCAGATTTATCTTCTCATCCTTGCTAGTGGGAGTTGCTTACGGATGAATTGTATATCTTACGTCTCTTCCTTCTTTCTTCCTCTTCCTTTTCACTTTCTTTTTCCTTTTCTTTTTCTTTTTTCTTTCCCTTTATTTTTTTCATAAATTCATGAATGTTATTGTTTACCGGACACACCCATAGCAGGAGACAGAAGGGCTCTACACATTGTATATTGCACGTGGCAGCTGACGATGCTGTGCATGCTGGGAACATGAGTAGAGGTAATGATACTAATTTGAGAAAAGTGGCTGATTAGCCCATCCAGGGCTTAATGATGATTGTTTATCACTTTGCCACCACATTAATACTTTCTGCAGGGAACATTAATATTACGCAAATATGGCATTGCTGTCTGATAAGAAAAGTATCTCTATTATGTTTATGGGGGTGTCAAGCCCATCCAGGGCAGAAATGCTGTAGCAGTTTTTATCTCCAAAATTACTAAAATTACTAACTGTATTTGCAAAGAATTGTGATTATGATATCGATTGGATTGCGTATTTAGTGGTAACAATGTACCAGCACCATGTCAAGATTTACCACTTTAAGACCGTTAAGACCGCGTTAAGATGGCGCTAATCAGCTGGAAGGAGCTTTTCCATCTATCTCACCCACGTACTACAAACAAAACGTGATAATCATGCAATGAGTTACACATGGCCGTGCCAGTACACCTCAACCGTGTCCTACAGCAGACATGCAATTCATTTTGTTTTAATCTTTTTATTAAAGTTTTATGCAATTTTGTGAACAGCATAATCAACAAAGGTAAACAAGATTATGGTCTCAAGTACAGCTCAGTTAAATCATGTAAGTGACATCACAACATTCGAAACTACAGTATGTAACAAGAACTGACGTTAATTCAGAGAAGTGTTCATTAAATCTACATAGTCTAATCAAAAGGGAAGGATCACTTGTCCTGCATAACATCGGGTATGCGGGAATGGTTCTTTCTAGTCCCAATAAAAAACCCTCATGCACGTGAAGTGGCGATGTTAAGCGGTATATCTTGATTCTCCGCTGACCCTCACACGTGTCTGCATAATCATGGGGTTTAGTGGTTTATGCAACCTCCGCCAGGAGGTAATACCCTTTGTTAAAAACAGTAGTGACCATTGATAGTGACTGTGACGTGATAAAGTGAAAATTGTAAAAAGTCTCTCTCTTCCAGACAAATATTTTTAATAGTTCTGGTTTCTGGAGGCAAATTTAAAAATGATGTAGGTGAACAAGAGTGATTATGACTCTTTCACACTAAAAATGTGGTATAGGTCGACATGTTTCAGCCCTTAGTCGCCAGACATACTAGACAAAGGGAAAAGGGTATAGGGAAACACATAGGACTAATCGACTGGTTTATAAATACCAGGAACACACATAACGCACAGTGGCGTAGCAACTAAAAAATGGCAATACTTCAAACTGACTACCCTAAATCTAGGTTAGGGTCAACTCTCTCATATTTGGCGAAATAGCATATATAAATCCCTGTGATTTACAAGTTATCTGGTCATTTGCTGATCAATGACTGGTGAGTTAGCAAAATATCATTGGTGGTATTCAGGTTTTTAATTTTTACCCTGGGCAGCGTGTGCTTCGCTCAAATGTACACGGAGACTTAATTGTTAATAGCACTCATGACCGCTGTTCATTTCTTGTGGGCGGCTGGGGTTCAGTTAAGTGCTGGACTGATTGAGTTTCACTAGTGGCTAGCTATCTGTTTCATCTTATACACATTAAGTGAGGGTGAAGTGGCGTTTCTCAAGTACAGGCTTAGGATGGAGTTATGCGCCAGATTAAATAATCGTATTCTCCACATTGAGCAAATTGATATCATTATATAACATACCTTCGTTTGTGGTTATGTTAAACCTAATCAGGATCCAGGTGGGTCAGGGAGGCCTGCTACGACAATGAATGATAGTTCAGTAAAAGTTTAAAGTTTTAGGATACATTACAGTTTGCTCTCTCCCCTACATTCGGTCACTCCGTCATTCTGCTTGTACGGACTCTGCCAACGCCGGTCCCGGAAACAGGTTGTGGTTCCGTGGTCACGTATTTGTTGTTGGAAAAGAGGAAGAAAGTGTAGACAGACTATTGAAGGCCAATGGCGGTCTGTCTTTTAGTTCGTACGAGTGCAAAATAATTCAGGGAATTTTTGTAAAATGTTTAACATATGTGCACTCGAAATTCAAACTATAATTGAGTTACAAAAATATAATTAAGTTACAAAAATATCAGTACTGGTTTAGACCAATAGAGACCCAGGATCACAATAATACCTATTGTTGGTGTTTTTGCACCTAATTCACTCCTGTTCAAGGATCAAAAAATGTAATTTAATTAACTAACTCCATGTTCAGAGGTTTTACTGAAGGCCAAGTACATGAATAAAAATATCGAGTTAGACCAAGTGCTTTTCTTCTTTTGTTTTGTTATTTGGCAAGTTGTGATTGTATCCTTTGTTTTTACTGTTCATTTATAGATATTGCCCCATGGTATACTGTCATTGAGTCCTTCTTGGTCCGTGCCAAGTCTGTGTACCCACCGTTGCTCTTTTTCAAAGAGGATCCTTTCAGCATTGTGGTCTTTGTTTTGCAAAGTTTCCAAAATTATCCACTTAAGATCATTGACTGTGTGCCCTGCTTCTAAGTAGTGGTTGGACATTTTCGTCATCATCTTCTTACACTTGACATTGCTTCGGTGTTCACATAGGCATTGCTTGATCTTTCTGCAGGTCATTCCTATGTAACGTTTTCCACAAGGACATGTGATCATATAGATCACATGGCTTGTATTACAATTTGTGTGATTTAGGAGTTTCCATCTCAAGTCACGCAGTAACTGTACCTCTTTGGTGACTTTAGTTAAAGGACATACTGAACATGACCCACATGGGTAATGACCAATAACTGGGCTAGTGTCCCACGGTGAGTTTGTGACTGCAGGTGGTTTTCTCATAGGAGGTCTCGAGTGGACTAATATGTCCTTAAGGTTGCAAGTTCTTCTGTTCGCAAACCTAGGTTTAGGCCACTGAATATTGGCTGAAGTTGAGATCCTCCAGTTTTTGGTGACAATCTTCTTTAGTTTGTTGCTGGCAGGGCCGTAGGTCATTACACAGGTTACAACATCAGGTTCTGGCTCTCGTAGTGTGGATTCTGAAAGTCCGTCCCTATGTTGGTTCCGGGCTCTCTTTTTACATTTATCAATGATTCTTTTGGGATAGTTCCTTTCCTCATGCTTTCCACTCAGGTCATTGGCTTGTTGTTTATATTCAGACAACTTGCTACAGTTCATGCGTAGCCTCAGGAACTGGCTATAAGGGACCCTTAGTTGTCTGGGATGAAAGCTTTGAAAAGAGAGTAGGATATTTTTTGACGTTGGTTTGTAGTACGTCTTAGTTTGCAAAGTCTGACCCTCTGCATAAATAGTGATGTTTAGAAAATCTAGTTGTTTTTTGTTGGCTGTATAGGTGAACTTTAGCCACTCATCACGTGTATTGATCCAGGTGTGGAAATTGACCAGGCTCTCTAGATCTCCTTGCCAGATTAAGATGACATCGTCGATATATCTGTTCTCATCCATTTGAAGAGACATAATTGCTTATAAATAATTTTTGATTTGTAAGAGTGACAGAACCACTGTTTCGCTTGTAGTATTAATTTTTAGATGAGCGCAACTGCATTGTTTATTGATTACATTAACATTAAAAAGTGATAAAGAATGTACACTGAGAAAAAGAAGAGATAAAGACATCACGAGAGGCAGAGAATGAATACAATGGCTTACAACCACAGAAGCACAATTAACACACAAAAGAGGTACCAAGAGACTGCAGACACTGAGAGAGGGGACCAAACAGAAGGAGCAAAGACAGAAATAACATAAGAAACAAACTCAGCAAAGAAAGACACAACAGATAGAGACAAAAAGTACCCAGAGAAGGGGAGTAAAACAGATAGGAAAATTCATAATGACAAAAGGAGCACAGAGAAAAATGGGCATACAGGGATACATGATACACAGAGATGGGAGCACAGAATGCCAGTTAAATACCACCCCCAGCCCTCTGTGTTTAGCCAATCACTTGTTGCAATCTAGTACTTTTAGGCTAATTCCTTACCTCTTATTGGCAGATGACAAATTAGGAGGTCATGTTTTTATAGCACATTTTATTTATTGAATTTAATAGTGTAGGACAAACAACATCCAATAAAATCTTTTTGAATAAACTAATGAACAGATATAACCCAATCCATTTTTTCCATCTATACACTTCCTTACAGCCATGCCTACATCTTCTCAGCTCTTTTTGAATTTCCAATATGTTCACTAGGGGAAACGCCCATTACAAAATGGCTGTTACCACGCATAACCTTTACAACGCGGCTTTTACAACGCGAATGCCATTACCAGGCATTGCCTTTGCCACGTATGCCTTTACAATGAACATTGTTGTTGAAGCATGAAGGGTAAAGGCATATGCGTTTTCAATTATTTGTATTAGGCAAGTATTAAGCGTTTATATAATGCGTTTCAATTGAATGCTTGGTTCCGTCATACATCCCTCTACCAGGCTGTATAATGCACTATTTCCACTTACTTACTATGTCTCTATTGGCGATCATCAAACACAATCTTAGCAACAACAACTTGCATCTATTGTTGTCTAGATTGGTATTCATATGTAGAATGATCAACGTACACTCACAGGAACACTGCAGCCCAAGGACGAATCCAGCGCAGACAGAACTCAGCTCCAGAATTCTTTTATGACTTGGCATTTCCAGAGGGCAAGCACCAGCAACCCTGGTTGAGTTTTGCAATTAAGGCAGATCAGTGAGGGAATTGCAGATGTTTCCACAACCTGTTGCGTGTTAAGTATGTCCTTTGCAAGATTTTCAGTTGAATCAGTTTGTTAAGTGGAAATTTAGATGTTTACCAACTCCAGCGGAATTGGAAACATGACTTAATGGATATGTGTTGTTTCAACAGTGGACTTTGATGTCTTAAAAGCAGAAAAAATCTTTACCTGAAACTGCTAGAATAAATGAGAAATTGCTGGGAAATTGTGTGCGATAATTCTCATTAACGCTCCATTTGTAAGTGGACCTTCTGTGTTCAACTCATTAAGAGGCATTTTCCCCCTTTAAGCCCAAGAGATACCAATAGGCCCAGTGTCGATAATGCTGGGATAGGCGTTGTCAGAATTACCGCCCCGGGGGACGAAGCTAAGCCGTTGACTGACATGGCCACTCGGCTCTGAAGCTCCAGAGCCTATGCCCCCATCTGATGGCTATGCAACACTGAATCCTCCATAATTAAACGAGGAAACACAGAACAATATTCCCTTGCCTCCTGGGAGCTGTAGTGACCACCTGAAACTGACCATCGGGGCCTGCTGGGGTCACCGCACATTGCTGCTGCTGGGAGAGGTGGCCGTGGCCCAGCCCGCCTCAGAGGTCCTGCGACGACAGGGGCCACTGGTGAGCCTGAGGCCAGGGTGGCAGAATCCCTGCTGGGCCCCACTCTCCTGCTCACCGGGAACAACTGTTTGGTGGCCACCCATTCCCTGCTAGAAGGCCTACCCTCGCCCTACCATAGCAACTGGGAAGCGCCCCACCTTCTGGCGACCATGCCTAGGTGGCATCGAGAGGCTCTGACCACCGTCTTGGGCTGACTTTGGCCAGCAGCCACAAACCGCATGACCAATCTGCCCATTGGCCACCAAGGGCGTGGCCGACTGCTGATTGAAATTGCAGGGGTGCTTCTGGTCGCAGGTGGGAGTTCCTGCCGACCTGGGCCACCCGAGAGGCTGACATTGCTGGGTAATGTGGTGGGAGACCAGGCTGGAGCTCCCCTGCTGAGCTCACACTTTCCCCACACATCGATGGACCCTCTTCCCCGGCCTTGTTATTTTACCCCCTGTCTTACATGGTTGCCTGAACTCCCCCCTGGCCACGGGTATACCCATGCAGGACAGAGCTGCCCCAGTTACGTTTGCTCAAAATCATCATACTGTCCCTTACCTGGTTGGCACCCGCACCCACCTTCATCTGTTGCCAGAGGGGCAGCTGCTGAGCAACCCTGAATCAACTACTGCACTTGCTTCATTTTCTCCAGCACCTGGCTGGATTTGGGGGGGTGTCGAGCCCTTAGCGTCAACCCATGGCCCCCCAAATTACCTACTGAGGCCCCTCTGGCCATCACTTACCAGACTCTCACTGCTGGTCTACTGCTGCCCTGGGTGCGACTCTACATACCTGAACCATCCTCTTCATGCATACAGTATGTTGTCTTGGGACTCCTTGGATTTACAAGACCCTCTATGCGTTTCTCCCTACGGACCCCCCAGGCATTGGGTCCTCACTTACAAATTGAGCCTGCCACATTTCCCAGACACTCTCAATTAACATACACTGATCAACTCTATCATAGTTACCCGTTTCAGGGATCCTTTGTGTGTGATGCTGCACACCCCTCATGGACCGTGGAGACCCTAAGCAGCTGAGACTCACTTTTGAGCCCCCCAAGATCACAGACCGATCTGGGGCATCATCCGACATGGAGGGAAACCGCAGTGCTGCACCACCCCCTGACCCACTGGATTGCAATGCGGGAATCATGGCAGAGCTGTGGGCTGGCTTTGGCGCCTTGGACACACGCTTTGATGCCCTGGTTTCCTGTCTGGATCGCATGGGGGAGAATCTGGAGTGACATGGTCATCGCCTAGACACGGTGGAGTACCACATGTCTGGAGGTGAAGGTAAAACGACCAACATGGCACGCCACCTGGAGAAAACAAAGCACCTCCTAAAAGCAGTAGCCTTTAACACCTTAGCTGCTTTGGAACGTCCAGCTCCAGTGCTGAACGTTCCATTGCGCAGGTGCAGTTGGAACGTCCAACGGCCGACGGCAGCACTCCCGAGGTAGTGGTGCCTACGGCCGCTGGACGGGCGCAGCGCTTAAGGGGTTAAGAACAAGGACCTTGAAGCCCAATCACGTCAAAACAATATTCGAATAACAGGCATTGCGGAAACAATGAATGTGGGTCCACTGGAACTGTTTGATAAATCTCTACTCACTGAACTTTTCGGTTCTGGATCCTTTTCATCTACTTTTATTGCTGAGACAACACACAGATCCTTGGGCTCCTGCCCCCCTACAGGTGCCTCTCCTCACCCTATAGTCGCAAGGATCTTAAATTACCGGGACACAATGCTCTGCCTGGTGTGTGAAAGATCACCTCTGCAATATCAAAATACAACGGTTTCCATCTCTCCCAACTTCATATTAGCTGTCCAGGCCGTCAGATGAAAGTTGAACGACGTCAAGACCATGTCCACAGACATGGACTCAAATACGGTATGATGTACCCTGCCAGGCTCCGGGTCATGGAGAATAACAAAGCCAGATTCTTTGACACTCCGGCCTAAGTTGTGTCCTTTTGTAAACAGCTGGGAACTGGCGGCCCTTCTCAGATCCGTAATACTCAGGAATGTTCCTCCCCTGAGCTGAACATGCCCTCCAGTGCTGACCTGTTTAACCCCAGTTGAACTCTGTGATTCCACGCTGACCACACTAGGATACCCCCATCTCTCCCCCATGGTTCGGTGTCCCCAAAGAAACATTCTTGTTGTGTATCCTCACCATATTTGAATAAGCTTATAACACTTGTTTCAGATAGCACATAGTCCCCTATGGCATTCCTCACCCACCTACGAGTATTCCATGTACTATGTTGATATCACTGATCTATTTGGGAGTTGCTGATGCCCTCTGGCTCAGTGTGGGTGGGGCGTTAGGGCAATGGGTTTATTTGAATTGTTTTATCTGTCCTTTTTCTTTTCTTTCTTTATGCTGTTCTCTTTAAGCCAGATATCACATGCTGGGATTCTACACACCGACTCTGACACGCCCGTTGATACTCAGCTATTTAAATGACAGAAGGTAATAAGCAGCGAGATGACCTCACACACCACACTTGGAATATTAGAGGTCGCCACAGTGGCTTTCCTGCAGGAAACACACATTCCCCCTCAATGCTCTCCCACTTTTGCGGCCTCCTAGGGGAACCATAGATATTTTTCAAACTATGGCTCCGACTCCCGCATTGTCTGCATATTGATCCACAATAATCTCCCATTCCATCATCACACTATTATCACTTACATGCGAGGTCACTCCATCTTAGTTACGGTTCAGAGTCGCTATTTGGAAGGGGCGCCCTTGGAACGCCCCTTCCTAATAGCAAGTCGCTAACCCTATTTGACGAGTCACTATTACATTAGCGACTCGCAAAATAGGGTTGGAACATTGTGCTACCGTTTTTTGCGGTCGTAAAAGGACAAAATGCCTCTCTGCGACAACAAAAAACAGTCGTACATCTGGCCCCTGGTCACTCCGTTCCCAGCAAACAACTGCCAAGGAAGTAGGGTGAGCACTGACTGAAACCTTGGGGTGGTATCTGTGCATGCCCTCGGAAGGGACCCAGAAACATCGATGGGAATCAGGAATGTCTGGGGTCAGAGTTGGCCACACAAGTGACAGAAGTGGGCCGTGGCTTCCTAAGAATCATTTCTGCAACTGCCACTTTTTTTTTTTTTTTTACAAATTAATTACTGCCCTCACCTTTAGGAAATATGACAAATGTGTCAAATTTGATGGTGTTAATTGTTCTCATACTGTCATGGCCACATTTGTTACTGGCATGAATCTACTTTAGTGGTAACAGGTATGATACTTTTATTAATCACATACAAGTTCTTCATATTCTGCATCAATTGTCAATGTTTAGAGTTTTGTAGCTTCCCACATTATAAGTGTTATTTGTAAATAGAAGTTACACAAAGCATCTTATAACTACAACAGTTAAATTTGTTTGCTACTGCAAGGGCGAGATTGTAGATCTCTATCTTATCACTATAGATCTAAACCCCGTTCTGGTCAACTGAACCTTTATTGCCTGTCGTTGAGGAAAGAAAGTGCATCCAATACCAAGTTAGTTGATCAATAATGGGCTCGACTCCGAAAAACCACAGACTACTTCTAGCTTTTAAAGATTTATTATAGAGTCAAAGTTAACTGCAAGTACAGGCATCTCAAAATGAGATTCAAAAGATATACAGGCACCACTACATACATGTGCTCTCAAAAGGCCCTTAGGCGAGCAACGAACACAACTAGGACTAGTTCCAGAATTAAAAGGGCTGCAAGCATAGACACATATTGTGATCTCTCTGTCATTTACAGCAGGAGGGAAAGGTTTCAGGTTAGGCTGTCCCTACCCTGCTCTGGATGGTATCCCTACTTAACAGAGTCCCAACCTATCAAAAGGTGTCAGCTGTGAATGACTTCCTAAGAAGATCACCCACACTTAGTCTCTAGGTGAAAACCTATGATCGCCAGTCATGACCCCTCTCTGCCTACCCATCCGCTCTCTAAAGGGTCCTCAGGCATCTGCTCTAACTCCACCCCGGGGTGCTGACCCTAATACAAACACAATAATATTTGAGACGCCCCTCGTGAGACGCCCCTCACGTGGTGTCGCTTCTGGCTTTTTCCATGATGATCTTCCCTTGGGCCTCGTGCGTTAGCGTTGACCTTGCTTCTCAGACTCTTCTCCGGCCCGCCGATACCCCCTAAAACATTCCTGAACCCTCCTCCATGTCTGCACCAATCTCATGAACAAAACTCTATTCATCCAGTTATTAATTGGATCCCCCTCACATATGCAGACAGACATCCGTGGCTGAATCTCCATTCCCATAGACTTCTAACAGAAGTTTGCAACTTATTTCCTGACACAGCTCGGCCTGTACCAGTACGTGCAAATCAGAAACCCTTTTTATTACCTCAGGCCTACAACAACTCTAGCAAAGGTTAACTAAAATAACATGTTAGCATCTTATTGTTAACTAATAAAAACACATCTATGGAATATAAATCCAACGAATAAACAATCATTAAAACATTAGTGCAATCCATGTCAATGCAAAGGAATATACGTCTCTACCCTTCTGGCCTAGCCATAAGGCCCGCTCCCTTCTATGCCTTGCAGCATGTCATTCTTCTATTAGCAGCTACATGACATGGATCATGATTAATCACGTCTAATAAGGTTATATAGTTCACACATTACTACATAATTCCACTTTTATATGAAATCTCTAACTTAACTACACATTTCGAAGTATAGGTGAATATATGTTTCAGCACTCATAGCATTTCTCTTATGATTTGTGCGTACTACTTGCAACTTTGGTGCTCTCATACATTTTGTTCAGTTTGCGCTCTCTCAGTTCCCCCCTTTGATGACCTCTAGGGGTCATCACCAACATTTAAACTGAACTAATTGCTAATGCCCCTCGTTTCTGCGTTTCCAGAGCCCTCAGACTCCGGTACTGATTGTCTTGCATTGCAGCCAATCTCTGTAACTGCTCTCTCCTGGATCTCTCCAATCTATTTGATCTATACCATTGGTATGACCTCACCAATCCCCACAACAGGATCACACAGATCACTATTATGATGATAGGTTTCAGCACATACCATACAAAACTCTTCCCTAGGTTGGCAAACCAACCTCCAACTTCGCCCATTCCATGACCCACTTTTTCCCAAACATTCACTTTAGTTAGGTCTTCGATCTCTTTGTGAATATTAGTTATATTCATAATGACTTTCTCCAGAAGCTTTGAATTGTCTGGAATGTAAGTGCAACATTCCTGGACCTTCAAAGCCTTACAGACTCCGCCTTCTTTTGCTAGCAGGACGTCTAATGCAAGACGGTTCTGAAGCACCATGGCCCTTATCGATTGCATCTCTCCTTCCACCAGCATTAAGGATCTAGCAGTGCTGGCAGACAACCTGTCTACGACTGTTGCCAATCGCCTAATTTTGACATCATTGAGGATCAGTCCTAAGATAGGAAATGCAGCTCCAAATACATCTCCAACTAATTCTGCATCTCCTAGATCTCTTCTCCCTCTTATCGAGGCCTTGCCCTCGATGATCTCTAAGTCCTGGGCATGGTATATTTTGGGAAAGACAATTGCCAAGTAACATGATCCATACCAATTGTCAGGTAGTCTCACGTAGGCATTTCTTCCGCATACAAAATATACATTTGGAATCACTTGCATTCCTTTCAAGAAATCCTTAGTGTAATATTCTAATCTAAAAGCATGTTCACAACTGACTTCTCCTACGAATACATTTTCGTAGTACGTTTTACTTCTGTGAAGACATAACTTCCCTCTCTGCGTTTTATCCAAAGCTATTGGACCACTACTACCCTTTCTCTTGTGTGCCTTCTCTTCCTCGGTCCAATCTGTTTTCCATTGTCCTGATTTTTTCAAAATCTTTTGCCTTCTATATCGATCATCCACCTGCCCTATAAACTTCTTTTCGACTTCTGACACTTTGCATGTCAGGTTATTTCTGCGGGCATATGAAGTATCTAAGGTATCCCAAGGAATGAAGAACTTGGCCAATCTGTCTTCACTCTTCCAGTAGTCCCATTTGTTCATTTGCTTGTAATTTGGGACCTCTGGTAACACGGAATCATAGTTAGAGAAATAATACTCAAAACTATCTCTTCCGTAAAATATACTAAGCAATGAGCTACATGTAATGCCATATGTCAACGGGAGGTGATGATATCTAATGCCTTCATCTACAGACGCCGGCAGTTGCATGCAGACGTAGCAATCTTTGACCTCCATGGCATCCACGTATTCATACAAAAGTTTGGCATAAGCATTTGACCTATAGTCGCCTTGGGACTCATCCATGTGTAACCTACGGGCTTCGGCTGCTAATAACGCTTTCTCCTGTATGTTTTCCCCTTTCTTACCAGCAACAGTGGGTTTTGGTGTCACTACAGACTTCTCGTCTGCTACCCTTGCCTCACTCTCATGTCCCTTTACATATGATACAGTAACTACTAAAGCTATTAGAAGTATCACTCCTACTATTAGTGTGCCTATTATACATTTGGCTCTACGATTTGGGCTACCGGCCTCCATTTCTTCAGACAGTATGGTTCTTTCTTTCTTATTTCAACTCAAAATTCGTTTCTTCTTTGTTCCTTTACAGTCTCTTTTAATCTTTCAGTCTTTAGAACCACACAATTGGAAGCTGGCAATCTCCTTTTGCAGAGTCTTTTAAAGCTTTAACACAGACAACCCTAGCCCTTCTCCGTCAACTAATAGGAAGGTCCCTAAGATTCTCTGCTTCCTAGGCGCTAGGTGATCTTCTTTTTCTTGCTTATTTACAAAGTCTTTAAGCATCTACAATCAGGCTTGTGCCTGCAGCTCGGATAGCATAGTTCAATATTTCCAGACGAAGAATGTGCTCTTCATGACTTGTTATCTTCGTTCCAAAGTCGGGGAATTGCAATTCGGTGAAAAACATGTGCTTTAACTTGCTTAGGCGGGGAGGGTTGGGGAGTGTGAACGTTAGTGACCCTTCTGCTTCGACTCCGGGCACTAACAGCTGTACTTCCACTGTGAGGATGGGTTCAGAGCTGGTCACCAGCACCGCTCGTATCCTCCCTGTCTCTCGTTCCCAAGACATTTGTCACCAGATATGACCACTCAGGGGTGGCGTATCTTCTGTTAGGCACACGTACTCTCCTTGACCTTCTCAGATCTGGTGCTTCAGCGCCCTGAGCACCTTCCTCCGGGTCTGAGTCTTCCGATATTGGAGCAAGGGTTCTCTCTGGAGTTGACCTCAGGCTAGAACTCCTTCTTTGCGGCCAACTGGCTTCTCCACGCCTTACCCTTCTGCTCCTTGTCCTTCTGGTTTGCTCGCGCTCTCTTTCAGACTGGTCGGTGTCTGATTCGTACTCCCAGCTGCTTCCTCCTTCTGTAGCGTCGTCCGTTTCACTGTTGTACTGACCGTCCTCAGCTTGGTCAGACACGTTCCCTTCTTCTTCTTGCACCTCCACAGCTTGGCTGGCCCCCTCTATGGCTTCTCGGTCCGCAGCTGGACTTCCATCCGAGAGAGGAGCTGTTTCTTCCAGAGGTGCTGGAACCCTCCGCGTATGAGACGCGTGGATCCAGTTGGGCAGGCCTCCCACCTTCACTGCAGTGTTCGTGATCAGGATGATCTGGTAGGGCCCACGCCAACGAACATCTAGGCAGCTTCTTCTTACGTGCTTCTTCACAAGCACCCAGTCTCCAGGGCATGGCACAGGTCCTGGCACGACGGAACCTCGGCAGCCTGCACCTGGAGGGACACAGAATGAATGGCGTCAGACAGCCCCTTACAATAGTCCAGGATCATATCATCTGTGATGTTTAACAGTGCAGCAGTTGGTACTGATGGCAATCTCATTGCCCTCCCCATTAACACCTCATGCGGTGATAGTCCCGTTCTTCTGTCTGGGGTACTACGGATGCTCATAAGGACCAATGGCAGAGCATCAGGCCAACTCAGGGACGTTGACGAACACATTTTTGCAATTCGGGACTTGATGGTGCTATTTATCTGCTCCACAATTCCTGATGCTTCTGGTCGATAACTACAATGCAATTTCTGGTCTATGTTCAGGGCCGCACAAATCATTTTCACAAGCTCGCTGTTGAAATGTGTTCCCCTATCTGATTCCAAAGAGGCCGGTACCCCGAATCGCGGAATGAGTTCCCTAAGCAGTAACTTGGCTACTGTGAGGGTGTCACACCTGCGTGTAGGGTATGCCTCGACCCATCTGGAAAATATGCAAACAACCACCAGGACATAACGAAGGTGATTGCACCTTGGCATCTCAATAAAGTCGATTTGCATCCTATTGAATGGACCTCCAGACCTCCCTATGTGACTCAACGTAACTGGTGTTCTTTTTCCTACGTTCAACTGCTGACAGGTCACACAACGCTGGCACACTGCTTCTGCTGCTACTCTGAACTTAGGATTGTACCAGGTTTGTCTGAAAACTCTCAGCATAGCATCTCTCCCTAGATGTACTGGACCGTGTATCTGTCTGGCCATTGGGCTCACCATCTCATTGGGCAACACCGCTCTTCCGTCTGCTGAAACCCAGAAATGCG
Source organism: Lissotriton vulgaris (assembly GCF_964263255.1). Lineage (NCBI taxonomy): Eukaryota > Metazoa > Chordata > Amphibia > Caudata > Salamandridae > Lissotriton > Lissotriton vulgaris. Next base: position 434,961,094 of record NC_141685.1, on the reverse strand, counting down.
CCTCACCTATCACACATCCTGCAGTTTCCCAAGTTTGCTTTTCAAAATCGGATGCATTTTCTTGCATACATTTTAATTCGTCCCAAGTGTCTACAGTTTCCAATATCATGGCTAATTCAGTTCTCACATTTATTCCGCCCACCTCCACCTCTGTGAAAGAGTACCCTTGTTCTGCACAATATCTCGCGACTTCGTCGGCATATCTATTGCCTTGTGACACGAAGTCCATATTCCTGGTGTGGGCGGTACATTTTACAACTGCAATACCCGCTGGACATTGCAAAGCTTCTAACAGCAAACGTATGAACTCTCCATTACGAATGGGTGAACCTGAAGAAGTCATGTAACCCCTTTGAGACCATAATTGCCCGTAATCATGAACTACCCCGTAACCATATTGGCTGTCGGTGTATATGGTAACTCGAATTTGGTTGCTTGCCAGGCAGGCACGCGTCAATGCAATAATTTCAGCTACCTGAGCGGAGTGTACTCCTTCCAGGCATCCGGCTTCCACAACTCCAGTAATTGTACAAACAGCATAAGCTGCTCTCAACTGCCCAACTTCGTCTCTTACACATGAGCCATCGACAAAGAAAACTTCATCGGGGTCAGTCAGTGGCTCATCCACGATGTCGGGTCTCGGTTTGGTGCATAGTTCAGTCACATCAAGGCAATCATGGTCTGTACATACATCATCATCAATGTCACCTGGGAGTGGCATTAAGGTGGCAGGGTTCAAAACAGAGCATCTCTTGAGGGTCACGTTCTCTGCAGCAAGAATGACTTGCTCATAGCGCGTGAGCCTGCTATTGGTCAGATGCTGTGTTTTGGTCCTGGTCATTAACAGTTCAACAGAATGCGGCACATACACCTCTAACGGGTGTCCCATGACAATATTTTCGCAACGTTCAATACTGACACCTGTTGCAGCAACGGATTTGAGACATCCGGGCAACGCTGCGGCTACTGGGTCTAAGGTAGCCGAGAAGTAGGCAACTGGTCTACGGGCATTCCCATGGATTTGGACCAAGACAGACAAAGCACAACCCTCTCTTTCACAACAGTAAAGCAAGAATATTTTATCGTAATCAGGCATTCCCAGAGCAAGAGCACGACACAGGTCCTCTCTCAGCTGCAGGAACGCCATCAAACAGTCCTTGTCCCATGGTACCGGATCACTCACCTCCTTGTGCGTCAGTTTTTGCAAGGGTTTTGCTTTCAGTGAAAAGTTCGCTATCCACTGTCGGCAATACCCCACCATCCCTAGGAACATCCTGACCTCTCTCTGTGTTTTGGGCGCATTCATCTTCATGATCGCCTCTATTCTGGCTGGGGACACCTTCCGTTTCCCCTTCTCTATTCTGTGCCCCAAGTACTGCACCTCTGTCAGGCAGTACTGCAATTTTCCCGGGGACACCTTGTGCCCATTTGCAGCTAAGTGGTTTAGCAAAGCAATGGAGTCCTCCCTGCAAGCCTCTTCAGTTTCTGACGCCACTAGAAGGTCGTCTATGTACTGGACCAGAACTGACTTCTGGGGCAGCACTAGACTTTCAAGATTTTTCTTCAACAGCTGATTAAAGATCGATGGGCTCTCTGTATACCCCTGGGGGATACGACACCATGTTAATACACGACCTTCCAGCTTAAAAGCGAAAAGGAAATGGCTCTCCTCGTCCAGGGGGATCGAAAAGAAAGCCTGACAAAGATCTATCACAGTGAACCATTCGGCTTGGAACGGTATCTGAAACAATATTACTGATGGATTCGGTACCACTGGACAACATGAGACAACTATGTTATTAATCTTTCGCAGATCCTGCACTATCCTGAATTTGCCATTTGGTTTTTGCAAACCCATAATCGGGGAGTTACACGGACTACCCACGATTTCTTTCAGTATTCCCTGCTTAATCATGGACTCGATCACGGGCTTTATTCCTGCAATCGGTTTCACTACGATTTTCACTGGGTCTACTCCTTTTACCAGTCCAATCTCTTCACCAGTGAAATCCCACACTTCTGGTGCCACGGTCTCCCTTAGATCCCATGGGAGCTCATCCACTGTCAAAGTGGGATACAGCTCCACACATATTCTTGAGTTTGCGACTTTGAAGTCAGCGTCATCATCATTTGTTAATACCTCCACTCCCTGCGGGGTGCAATATATTGTACAATATAATTTACACAAAAGGTCTCTTCCCAATAAACATACAGGACTAGAATCGCAAACCACAAACTGATGCTCATCGCTGTACTTCCCTATTTTCACCTGTACTGGTTCTGTCAATGGGCTTGTTATTCTCCTGTTTGCGACCCCCACCACATGGATTGTCTCTCCAGACATAGGCAGGCCTGGAACTGCGGCTGATCTTATCGTGGATCGGGTGGCTCCTGTGTCTACTAAGAAGGTCGTGGGGCACCCTGCCACTTCGGCCTCAACGTAGGGTCCCCTTTGGTCCACATCTAAGGCTCCCCCGAGGGTGCAGTCTTCTCTCTCTACTCTCTGTCCTGTTAAGGGATCAACGTAATAGCACTCCTCTCCTCCTACGAACAGAGGCATCTGTCTATAGGTCTTTCCCGTTGTCCCTATTCTGGGTGGTTGCGGGAACTGGGCTCGCGGAGCTGGGGTCCCCCCTTTGACGACCTTTCCTTGGTACTGCGTTACCCCTCTTCCTGGAGTGCTTTGAACCTCCTCCTCCTCTACTTCTTGTTCTCCAATTTCCACGTTGTAGGGACACTCGCGTTTCCAATGCCCCACCTCGTTACACTGGTGGCATCGGGTCGTTTTTTTCAATGCCGCAATGTCTATCCTAGGTCTAAAGGTGGAGTTCTCCTCATTGCTCTTGTTCTGACTATACTGTTTCTTACCCCCAGTCCCTGTTCCCTGTTGCTGTTGCTGTTGTCCACCCTTACCAGCTGACTGCATCTGTACCACCATCAGCTTTTCTTTTAACTTCTTTGCCTTTGAGTCTATCTCATCACAGCAGTACCTAGCATATCTCAGAATTTCATCCAAAGGTTTATTTTGCCAACAAATCAAGTGTTGCTGAATCATTAAACTAATATCCGGTCTCAAACCCAAGACAAACTTAGACACAAACTGCCCTATGTCTTTCGGGTCCATTACATCCAACCCGCTATATTGTTTAAACGCCTTCAGCAATCTCTCATAATATTCATGAACTGTCTCTTTGAGTTCCTGCCTAGTTCGATCTATTTTGACCCAATCTATGTCCTGCATTGGCACCTTGTCTTTCAGCCAAGTCATCACTCTCTCGTATTTTACCATTACTGTCTCGGACGGTCCATTGGTCCGTGCATCTCTCTCTGGTTCTGCTGTGGGCCACTCAGCACTAACCTTACATGCTGTCCACAAGTCTCCTGGTACCACAATGTCAAACAGTGTGTTCAGATCTATCCACAGTACTTTGGAGATTTTTACAAACCTCTCTACCTGTTTGTACCACTCAACTGGGTTCTCCCTCAATTTAGGGAAGGAGTTGGTAAAGGCTGCTAAATCCCCCCTACTCCATGGCACATGCACATAGTTCCCGTTTGCAACTTCACGCAAAGGGTATGCCTCTACTCTCTGCAGTCCTCCCTTTGGGGTCATTCCAAGCATGCTTCTCCTAACGGTCCCTTTCTTGGACCACCTTTCTTCCCATTTATCCAGCGCTCTCCATGTCCTTATTCCCGTAATCAGTTCCCTTATGTGTGTTTTTAATCCTATTGTTCTTCTCTCATCTAGGTCTTGATCTGAATAATGCAGCCTATGGTTACCCTGTAATGCTTTGGTCCTTGACAGGTCTACCATATACTTTCCTGCCAGTTCGACTAATTTCTCATGTACCGCTCTCGCTTTCCGAGTGATGTCCTTTGCCATGAACAGTATCTCATCCTGCTCATACATTTCCATCCTCTCTAGAGGCAAGGTACCATCCACCATGTCATCCAGATCTGACTTTAGGCTGGCGACATCAAGTCTCTTGGCCTTTATCTCGGCTCACAGTATGTCTTTCTTAGGGGGTTCACTAGTCTCTCTACCGTCCCAACTCCGAGTCCTACGCTTGGGCTCAGGGGAGTTAAGGAGAGTTCTCCCTCTTTCCCATCTCTCTAGGTCCCATGCTCGGCCATCCTGTCTTGGAAGGTGATGAAACACAGGCCTGTTTCCCCCAATCTCGTTTTGTCCACTCTCTCTGTCCTCTTTCGCTCCCTGGTAGGATTCCCTGTTGTTCTCTCTCCTGTCGCTATCCTCTCGTTGTCTAGTGTCACTCAGGATTCGGTAAGTTCCTTCTCGGCTCCCCATCTCCCCAGGACTGCTTTCATGTCCGTAGTCACAGGGGTTATGGCGAGGCCTCTCGCAACTCTCGTTCTGTCCACTATTGCCAGACGCATAGTGGGTGCACTTAAAACTGTTCCCGTACTCCTGCGTTCTCCTATCCCCTTCGCTGTGTATTCGGCGAGACACCCCCCCACACTCAGGGCTCCTGTCTTCCAGGTCTGGTCTACCTCCACTCCTGGTATGACGAGTGTCTCCGCTACCGTCCTGACCCTTCTCGTACTACTGCGGACTGCTTTCGTCAGCCCCACAGTGAGTCCGGGTCCTGCTATCCTGGCTTTCCCTTCCAGCTTCCGCTGCTATGATGCTCTTGTGAGCCTCTACTGCCTCATCCCATTTCTTCATGTACTCGCTTAGCTCCTGGAAGGATTTCCGTCCCGATCCCCTCAGGTCCATCGGCCATCTAGGGCCCCCCGGATCTCCTGTTGTATCTACTGCTGTATGTACTGGGGTGCTCCACTCCTTTGGTCTTGGCAACTGACTTGGGGAATTGATTGTATCGTTCCTCCTTGCCATCCCTGCTCTCTCCCTGTCCATTCGTACCTGTTCCTCCCCTCTTGCTCTCTCTGGGTCATAAATCGATACTATAGGACCTATAGTAACAGGTACTTGCAGGGCATCTGGCAGTGCGTAGGAAGTGGCACACTCCGTTTCTGGCACTCTTTGTACCACAAACCTTCCGACTACCTTCTGCACTGGACTAGGTTGAGACAACTCTTTACTCGCCGTGGGATCCCAATCTGTAGTGGGAAGCGGTCCATACTCCCCTATGCTAGGCCCCCCTTCCCTGCATGGCTCGACATTCCCTGCCTCTTTATTGTACAGGGGTGGTCTATCTGTTAATAACCTATTTATCAGGCTATCTTCTGTCTCGCTCTCTTCATCCTCCTCGAATGGGCTCTTGTTTCCTGCCACCTCTAATACTGGGTACAGTTTATTTACTTCTAGGTTATTCACTCTCCATCTTTTAGCATCCGCATCCCATTTGGCATCCTGCACTGCTCTTACCGATCGTTTCACCCTTTCTTGTCGTCTATTCAGGTTCCTCTCGTGCGCTGCCCTAATCCATGCATGGAGAGCTTCAAACTGGGTCGGTCTAGGCATAGGTCTCATTGAGGTCATGACTGCTTTTAATCGGTGTAGCACCTCTAATCTGAACGTCCCGTACTTTGGGAACGTCAGTTCCTCATTTCCTTCTGTAATCTTACTCCACTCTGAAATCCACAATATAGTGTGTAACCCAACATTTGTCGCCATATAATAAGCCGGCGTACCCTCCGGCGGGGCTTCTTCCCCATCATAAGATCTCCGCCTCTCTCTTTTAAACGCCGCTCTTAACCATTTAAAACACTTCATGATTAAACGTACAATTTCCAGCCTTGTTATTCTATTTACTTCCTGATGACTATCCTCCAATCCTAGCGCGGCTTTGCTAGCTGGCCTATCACAGCGCGGTCTTGCTCCGGCCGGCCAATCCCAGCGCGGCACTTTCTGACGTCACTCGTCTCCGCTTCGCAGCAGCACCCCTCCTTTCTCAGCTCGTCTCCCGGTCACACATGCGTCCCATTCATACACCGAAAAATGACTACTTCCGACCAAGCCGTCACTTCTCTTGACTGTACGTCCACAGTCTATCTGTAATTGTCACCACATCTGACGAAATGTCTTCCGTCTCTCTGATAGGTTGCTTACACACAGTAACTTCCGACCTGCGTCCGTTACTCACGCACTCACTCTTACATTCCCCCTATCTCGGTCTTGCGGGCGATCAATGGTACCTCATGACCCCCTTCACACTGGTTGACAATTACTCTGGATGTCCGATACACCCGAACCACTTAAGCTCTCCTTGAGCATAAGATTTGCACCGGTTGCGCGCGCTCACAACCTGTTCCGCAGTCACTCTACAGGCATTCAACTCCGCCAGACATTACAACATAGATACAACACAAAAACACCGCAATCTAACACGCATGACCCTTTATACTCACTCTCGACCGATACTGCTGCTTTTCTGTCTCACGTCATCCGGACCTTCTTCGGCGGGCGGTTCTTCCGGTCATCGATCTCTAGGGGCCTTGGGGTAATCTAACCTGGCCTAGATCACCTTCCTCAAGAAGGCAACCATCCTCTATAGCTACCAACTGCAAGGGCGAGATTGTAGATCTCTATCTTATCACTATAGATCTAAACCCCGTTCTGGTCAACTGAACCTTTATTGCCTGTCGTTGAGGAAAGAAAGTGCATCCAATACCAAGTTAGTTGATCAATAATGGGCTCGACTCCGAAAAACCACAGACTACTTCTAGCTTTTAAAGATTTATTATAGAGTCAAAGTTAACTGCAAGTACAGGCATCTCAAAATGAGATTCAAAAGATATACATGCACCACTACATACATGTGCTCTCGAAAGGCCCTTAGGCGAGCAAAGAACACAACTAGGACTAGTTCCAGAATTAAAAGGGCTGCAAGCATAGACACATATTGTGATCTCTCCGTCATTTACAGCAGGAGGGAAAGGTTTCAGGTTAGGCTGTCCCTACCCTGCTCTGGATGGTATCCCTACTTAACAGAGTCCCAACCTATCAAAAGGTGTCAGCTGTGAATGACTTCCTAAGAAGATCACCCACACTTAGTCTCTAGGTGAAAACCTATGATCGCCAGTCATGACCCCTCTCTGCCTACCCATCCGCTCTCTAAAGGGTCCTCATGCATCTGCTCTAACTCCACCCCGGGGTGCTGACCCTAATACAAACACAATAATATTTGAGACGCCCCTCGTGAGACGCCCCTCACGTGGTGTCGCTTCTGGCTTTTTCCATGATGATCTTCCCTTGGGCCTCGTGCGTTAGCGTTGACCTTGCTTCTCAGACTCTTCTCCGGCCCGCCGATACCCCCTAAAACATTCCTGAACCCTCCTCCATGTCTGCACCAATCTCATGAACAGAACTCTATTCATCCAGTTATTAATTGGATCCCCCTCACATATGCAGACAGACATCCGTGGCTGAATCTCCATTCCCATAGACTTCTAACAGAAGTTTGCAACTTATTTCCTGACACAGCTCGGCCTGTACCAGTACGTGCAAATCAGAAACCCTTTTTATTACCTCAGGCCTACAACAACTCTAGCAAAGGTTAACTAAAATAACATGTTAGCATCTTATTGTTAACTAATAAAAACACATCTATGGAATATAAATCCAACGAATAAACAATCATTAAAACATTAGTGCAATCCATGTCAATGCAAAGGAATATACGTCTCTACCCTTCTGGCCTAGCCATAAGGCCAGCTCCCTTCTATGCCTTGCAGCATGTCATTCTTCTATTAGCAGCTACATGACATGGATCATGATTAATCACGTCTAATAAGGTTATACAGTTCACACATTACTACATAATTCCACTTTTATATGAAATCTCTAACTTAACTACACATTTCGAAGTATAGGTGAATATATGTTTCAGCACTCATAGCATTTCTCTTATGATTTGTGCGTACTACTTGCAACTTTGGTGCTCTCATACATTTTGTTCAGTTTGCGCACTCTCACTGCTTTTTGTGAATCAAATCCTGTTGCGACTCAGGGTGCTGGATTACCACTTTTACTCTCATAATCCTACACCTAATTTTGACTCCATTGGAAGTTTTAATAAGAAAACACAAAGTATTGCACAAATCACTGTGAAAGTAAAACAAAATAGTGTTACTAGACCCACTCACGTTAGATTTGGTCGAGGGTCACTTAAGTTAGATGTAGTTACCTAGGGAATCTCTGTTAGTCACACTCCCAGGAATAGAGACACAAATTCAACAGTTGCCAGCACACTCCTAACACAAATTGACCACCGCATGCTCACCCATGCTTTTATCTCTGCTGGGTATGATGTGGATCTTTGCAAACATTTACGTTATGATTCTTTTCTGGTATGCACCACAAAGTTTCTTGTTTTTGTGTTCCAGGAGACCTGGATGATTGATGTCTTAAGGCTAATTATGTTTGAGGCCTCAGTTTAACATGTGGTGCCGACCAATTAGATAACTTAACTACCTGCTGTAAATGTTGTCAAGAGTTAAAATCTATTAATTTCGTCTCTGTCTAAACTCAGCGCTTGGACGCCCCTGGGCAGCAACTGCGCTTAACAAATCGATAAATAAATAAATAAATAAATCTGTGACTATATTTGTGTTTATGCCCTAGTCAACTTTAAGTTCTTTACTAGAAGGGAGTTTTGGACAGTAGAGTGAAGAGTAATTGACTCATTTCCCGCAAATTACTATTTATTAATATTATAAAAATGCTGACTTCTTGACTATGCACGTTTTATTATTTGTATGGCTGCTATTTATTTTTAACATCTCCATGTTGTTATCCCCCGCAGATAAACTAACAAATACGTAACTATTTATTAGCTAGAACATCATTTTATTAAATTCTTTATGGTATTGTTATTACTGATTCCGTTCCTCAAAGAGCCCAAAACCCCAAAACCCCATAAATCGTTCTCTCTCAATTTCTACCATGGTGGGGGAGTTTGGATCAGGACAAATGCCTGACTGCTTTTATTGATTAAACAATGAGATGACAATGGGTCAGTCATATAGGAAGGTCACACAAGGCGGACCCTGCACTGTAAGCCTTGTAGTAACAGTGGCATGTGCTATCACTGTCTAGTCTTTGGTTTTGCAATAGTAATCTTCCTTTATTTCTGCCTTTATAAGATGTCTTAGTTAATTGTCTCTGCCGACTACTCCCATCCTGAAATTACACAGCAGAGCTTTTCATGTATTTGTTTTTTCTTTTTATATTTGAAGATGAGTCGCGGAAAGAATAATATTCTATATTTAATTTTCAGGGAACTGTTGTGATCCCAAATTTCACATCTTTGCTGTTTGACAAGAATGAATGGAAAACCCCTGACACGTTTAACCCTGAAAACTTCCTAGAAAATGGCGAGTTTAAGAAAAGTGAAGCATTTGTGTCGTTCTCTCTTGGTAAGAAACAAATCACCTGTTTGATTATTTACTAGTAAAAAGAAAAAACAAGCAATTATGATGGGAATTTTCAAAATTTCATTGCAGTGCTATAAACAATTACAATAGGAGCCGATACATAGATGAGCTATAACACTGCTATGCAGTCATTGTAGACAGAGCATCAGCAGTAGCTTCCTACAATGTGGCTTCGGTGTGGACACTTCTAGCACTGAGTGGTGTGTCCACCATGAGCTTATCACAGGCCCAGTTGGTCAGTCTTTGAGAAGTGATAAGTGACATCTCACTTATCGTATGTCCACGTCCTGTGGTTTCATGCCCTATCGTGCTGCAGACTACCCCCTCCTAATCAGGGCTGGGGAAGCAGATAATGAACAGGGAAGTAGTCAGATAAATGCAGAGAGTATGGCCATTGGGCTAGAGGAGCGAGGCACCTATATATAATATGCATGGCACATCTGTGGCTCAGGTATGCCTTAGATTGCGCTTCACTAGTTAAAAATATCTATTTTGCGGCACACTCTTTTTAGAGACTACCTGGAAATATTTAAAGTGAATGTACTTTTAACCTTTTACATGCAGTTTACTGAGTTTTCTACAATGTCCTTTGAAATAGTTGTAATTAATATATGTGTATCATAACATTAAAAAAATAATTGAAATGTAAATAAGTATAATACTACATTCAAAATTGTGCCCACAAAGTGTAAGGTAGGAAATATAGGTAATACATATATCATATGATTGTGGTAAATATGTATGTAAAGAAGGGTGATGACGCTGAATTAACTGAGGCCGCTGACAGCTATTCTTTATTTGTGTTGTTTTAGGAAATCGTGTGTGTATTGGAGAACAGTTTGCTAAAATGGAGTTGTTCCTCTACTTAGCCACCCTTCTACAGAGATTCAGCTTCAAGGCACCTACAAATGCTAACTTCAATTCTTCAAAGTACAAAAGGGGAATGCCAAACTATCCACTTCCTTACAAGATTTGTGCTGTTTCTCGCTGCTAAAAGCCACAAAGAGTTTGTTCAAATCAAACTGTACTTTGTAGTATTACACAGGAAATCCCAGTGTGGAGTCTCAGGGTTCATCATAAATGGAGCCCTGAAGGCATATATTCTTTTAACACACTAAAAGTAATCATGACGTCATTGTAGCTAGAGAGCTGTGGACAGTTTTAGTCGAAGCTAATGTTTATGTTATACATTAAAATCTAAGATAACAGAATATTCATTAAAATAACATGAGAAACATTTTGCCTTTTGTTCACCTGGAAAATGTTGACTTTATCATGATATGTTAAAAATAAATTTTATGCTAAATAATGTGTTCTCAGACACAGTCGATTCGTTTTTGTATCAACTCAAGCACATTTGGAAATAATTGAATAACATTTTAGTAAGTATAAGCAACACATTTTCCATGGGTGTCATTCTTTAAAGCACTCTCGAACTAATGAAGTATACTGGTGCTTTATAATGCAACAACAGATAAAGCAATGTTTAGCAGTAAGTGAAAGTGGAGAGAAGGTAAGGGGAACTAAAAGCATGGGTATAGTTTATGTCAGGTAAGCTCAAAATCGGAGGGCATTTCGATGTTGTCTGATCACCAAAAGTGACCAAATGGTCCCTAAGATCTGCTGGAAGAGAGTTCAAAAAGAGGTTTGTAGTGAAGGAGGTCCACTCAGGAAGGTTGTAATTCAAGATGCTTTATTCATAAAGACAACAGGTTGTAAGGAACAGGACATCATGTTGATAAGTGGTAGATCAGAGCCCCACCAGGAGCTGCCTGTCAGCTGCTCAGCCCATGACCAACTGTCACTGCCTCACTCAGTCCCAACATTGCGAGGCATCATCAGACTACAACATTCTAATGAGTCAGAGCACAGGCACTGGCAGAGCAGGGCTGGTAAAACACCTTACAGTATAATATGCAGGATACTACAAGGTTGCTGCTCCTGCAAGGATTGATTCTGGCCCTTCTGAATCTAGGCGGTGCAATTAAATGGGTGCACTTCTAGGTCTTCCTGAGAATGATGCAGGGTTTTGTGTCCCCCAAACTCGCACTCACAGAGTTCACTAACAAGTGCATTTGGTAGGAATTTATACATATATACTTTAGAAGGAAAGACTCCCCAAACAAAATTAAGATATAAAATGCAGTTTGCCTCCAGAAAACCGCAATAACTTAGGGCTCTATCTCTGGTGCTGCTATGCATTTAATTGACAAATGGCTGGCAGTCTGACAGGAATGATTAGCATTGCCAATGTATGATTTCATCCTATGCTCACGAACGGCGGCCTTAACTTTAAAAATAGCATTGGAGGTTACAGTGATTGGGTAAGTCCAAAAATAGCTAAACCCCAGTTCATCCAAAGTCTGTTAAACATAAAGTGCTACAAAATGTTTTGGGCTCTACCATTTCAACGTGTGCCTCCAGGTAGGACTGTTCTTAATGATTTATATTCAGATGCAAAATATATCACAGCAGCAAGTGCAAAAGTGTCCGATATGGCACGAAATCCAGGCTCCAAATATAATGGGCTTAGCGGGGTGCCTACCCCAAGCTTCAGCATGGATCCTAAGAAGTTATCTTCTACTACTTGGAGCCGTTTACAACAGCTGTATCTTCCTAATTCAGCACCATCTATATCAGATGCCACTGCTTCTGTTTGTAAACATCTATGTCATGTTATGTTATGTTATGTTATAAAAGGTTTTGTAGCGCGCTCAAATACTCAGCAGTGTCCTAGCGCAAACTCATGCAGAGAAACAGAGGAATGGAGATGGAAGTTATAGTGCCATGGTAAAAAGATGCGTTTTTAGTGCTTTTTTAAAGAGATGGAGATCCTGAGTGGCGCGAAGTTGCAAAGGAAGTGCATTCCAAGCCCTTGCTGCTTTTACAGAGATAGATTGTCCCCCTAAACGTGCCCGCAGGAATCGAGGGAAAGCCAGCCGGCAATGGTTTGCAGACCTAAGGGTGCGGTTGGGGACATACATGGAGAAACGACTCCTCAGGTAGTGAGGTCCTTGACCATGTGTGGCTCTAAAAGATAAAATCAGAGTCTTAAACAGAATCCGTTGGGCCACTGGCCACCAGTGTAGACTACGCAGATGTTGCCATACGCTAGACCTCCTCGAGATGTTAAAGAGAAGTCTAGCGACAGTGTTCTGAATAATCTGAAGACGCTTGGTCAAGTAAGCTGGGATGCCGATGAACAAGGCGTTCGCATAGTCTAAACGAGAAAGAATAAGGGCACGCACCAATGTTTCTTTGGCCTCCCTCGGAAGCAAGGGAAAGAATCTGCGTAAAGCTTTGAGAGTGCCAAAGCAAACGCCGGTTAATTTTTTAATGTGATCCTCAAATTTAAGGTTTTCACTAAACCACATTCCCAAGTTTTTTCCCGGATTTCCCGTCGAATGGGGACAGGGAGCATCGGGTGGCCACAATAATTCTCTGAAATTGGTTGGAAAATCTCTGTAGTGGAGAACTTCAGATTTTTCCTCATTGCACTTCAGTTGTGCAAGTGCAAGCCAACGGAAGATCGATGAAAGGCAGAGCTGGACAGAGGAGGTAATAATTTTTGCACCCAGTTGTTCGGCCAAGAAAATCAGAGGGGTCAAATACATATTAAACAACAGGGGACTGAGAGTAGACCCCTGAGGCACTCCAGTAGATAGTGTCCTGGCTGAGGAAGCTTGGGGCGGAATCCACACCTGTTGGGTCCGATTATTCAGGAAGGATGTCAGCCACTCTAAGGCGGAGCCGGTAATGCCAGTTGCAGACAGCCTGGCGAGAAGAAGCTAATGGGGCACCGTGTCGAAGGGGGCAGAGAGGTCTAACAAAATCAATGCCGCTCTGCCACCTCCATCCAGGCACTCCCTGATAGCCTCTGACATCTCAACCAGTGCTGCTTCAGTCTTTGGACTGGGGTGAGTGTGTGACATTGATCCACATTCGGTCCATCACCTGTTGTATTTTCAATGCTATAGGCAGCACAAAACCCTGACTCGGCCGGGTGCACAGCATGGGAGGCCTCCACAAAGGCGTACAACTGGCGAAATGCCATTTTTTCACAAACCTTGGGCAGCGCTGGTAACAGGGAAATAGGTTGGTAGTTAGATGGAACTGACGGGCCCGGACCTGATTTCTTTAGTAGCTGCAGTAGTTTGGCTTGCTTCCAGCAAATTGGAACTGTAGCTGTCGTAAAGGAGAGTGTTAGACCTGGCACCTTGGCCTGAGTTTCCCTTCCACTTTTTGCTGGTGTGCCTCCGATGTTTTGCTGGTTTTCCGATACTCAGGGCACTGCGCCACGGCCGACCCGTGCCGCAGTGCAAGTGCTCCCTACTGTAAATTGTACATGTGATTGATGTCCATGATTGGTGCATTGGATTTACTGTTAGTCCCTAGTAAAGCGCACTAGGAGTGCCAGGGCTTGTGAATGCCAATACTGCTAGTGGGCCTGCAGCGCTGGTTGCGCCACCCACAGAAGCAGCCTTAAGATGTGTCTGGGATCTGCCATTGCAGACCCCGCGTGCAGTCTCGTACTGTCATGCCGGCTGGGCAAGTGCACCCACTCGCCAGCCCCTGAACCTTCCCTTGACTTCATATTAGTCACCCCTATGGTAGGCCTGAGGGCAGGGTGCATTGTAAGTGTAAGGTAGGACAAGCCCTGATGTGTGTGGCATGTCCTAGTAGTGAATTACCACTAAATTCGTTTTTCACTATTGTAAGGCTACCTGCTTCCCTTAGGCCAGAATGGGCGGCTGGAATTATTACACTCTATAATCCCAGCAGGCTCAGGGAGCATGGTAGAGAGTCATGTTTAGTATGCCTGAACTCAGAATAATAAAATATTTCTTTTAGTAAAGTTTATTTTAATATCCTGTGTTTGCAAATGCTACTTTTAGAAAGTTAGCCTTTGCTTGCCTAACCATTTCAGCCCGCCTCTGCTGGTATGTGTATCTGACTGTCTGGGATGTGTGAGTGACAGGGTTGGGGGATGACAGGCGGTGAATGTGCAGATTACACCTTAGTGGGAGGTAGGAGTGGCTCTTGACTCTGAATCTTGCTGTGCTCTGCCACCACAATGCTAGCTCCACCCTCCTGGGGAGCTACTGATGACTCAGCCGACACCTGGCCCAGGAAGGGCGAAGCCCCATCAACAAGGTACTCTGGCTGCCCCTGTCCGCACAATGCTGGCTCCACCTCCTGTGGAGCGTCTGATGTGCCTGCCCCTCACACTGAAAGCAGAAGCCGGATTGCACCCAACAAAGTACTCAAGGACTGAAAGTGGCTATGCAAAGGCCCCCCTGGTCTGCAAGAACAAAAGAAATGCAGTATAAAAGTAGGAGCCCTGCTCCTTGTAAATTAGATCCTGTTTGTGCTACAGAAGGAACTCTGCCCGACGAGAAGGACCGGGAAGGACAAGGAAGAGTGCTGTCTCTTGCCTGTGTCTGGTGCCTTGCTGCAGAAGGAGAGGAAAAGAAAAGACTACAAGAAGACTTTTGCTTTGTGAAACTTTGTGCCAAACTCTGCTAAAAGATCTCCAAGGGCTTGCTGCTGAACTTGCCCCCTGACCAGTGCCCCAGGACCAGTGGGCGCTACACCCTGAAGAACGCGACTGTGTGTGCTGCTGACCGCTGCAGTACTGACGGAGGAGTCTGGGAGCGCTGGGCAATCCTGCCACGCTCCCCGTAATCCAAGGCATCGACATCCCCCCAAGCACCGTGACCGGGGCCCAAAGCAACAGCGAGAGCAACGTGAGGTCCAGCCGCCGCTGGCCCGAACACCGTGACCGCCTCTGCACCGGGAGCCCGAGAGCAACGCGAAGGAGGACCCGTCCGGTCCAAGCTCCCGAATTGACTGCGCTTCGAGCCGTCAATCCACCTGCGAAGACGGGCAGCCGCCCTGTGATAACTCCCCTCTGGTCGGTACCCGGCCCGACAGCTCAGCTGTGAGCGCACAGCTGCAACCGGCACTTTGGCTGGGTACGTCCTGCACTTGGGGACCGTACTGCCACTTGCCGCCACCACACAGCCGCCGCCTCCAGGGTCGGAGCGAACGACTAAGGAAGGATCCTACCGCCACTGAACACCGCCGCCCCGGATGACCCGTGACCTGCCCGGCTGAGAGCCGCAGCGAACAGCGACCCCGGAAAAGCAACGCGACGTGGGACAGCTCCCCTGGAAGCCGCCCGCTCCACAAGAATTTGAAAGGTACTGTGTTGTATCCTCACGGTGCGAGCGTCCTGCAACTTGAGCTCGCACCGCGCTATCTGCTCCCAACGCGAGCCACCTCTGAAACCGAGGCTCGCACAGCTCCTGGTCCTCGAGGCCCACGCGGGAAGCGTGAGCTTTGGCCGGCCAGGCCCGATCTCCTCTCTGAAGCGAGCGGAGACAGCGGAAAGCGTATTGAGGCGCTACAAGACACTGAACCTTGCTGAACCTGGGCAGAAGGCCCAAAAGATTGCTTATTGCTAAGAAAGAACTGTGGCAACCTGAACTTAAGTAAACTGGAACCGCTATTGAAAGTTTGACAACTGTATTTACAAACCTGCTTAAAGTTATATAAAGATATATATTTTTACAAATACAGTTTGGTGTCATTGTGTGGTGGGTTGGTTGTGATGGTGTGATATTGCAAATGTTTAACCCTATGTGCCCCAAAGATTAGCCTAACGACTGCTTAAGCCACACTACCTAGAGGGTAAGCAGAGGTTGTCTGGAAGGTAACCCTCAGCCCTGACGAGGAAGAGAGAGTCCCTGCTTGTCGCTAGTGCTACACTGCGCCAACTAGAGACTACCCCTTCCTACAGAGAGGTTAATAATCTGAGTAACCACTGCACAGACCACTTCTGCCACCCCTCCCAGCACATGAGCCGGACACGGATCGGTGGGAGACCGTGATTTCATGGACTTCAGAGCGGCCAGGTTGTTCTCATCATCAGAAGGAGAAAATTCTCTAAACTGACAGTTGGGGAACTTAGGGGGGGAGAGTGAAGGCAAAGCCGAGACCCTCTGATGGAGACATACTGTGCGCAGGCTGTCCTGAATCTTCAGAATCTTATCTGCAAAGAAAGAGGACAGACACTCGCACCACTGTTCAGAGGAAGGCAGCAGAGGAAGGTTGCTCGGCACAAGGGGAGAGAAAACTCTTAACGATGGCAAAAATTTCTTTGCTGTTATTATTAGCCTTGGCGATCCTTCCTGCATAATAATTGCCTTTTGCTGTTCTAATGGCGGCATAATATTCTCTCTGGGTGGCCCGGAGAGTCGTCTTAGCAGTTGGACAATAGCCAAGTCTCCAGCACCGTTCAAGTTTTTTACAGCCCAATTTCATTTCACGCAAAGTGTGAGAGCACCACGGTTTGGAGGGAGAAATGCGCTTTTTGCAGCTGGAGCCCTGATTCACAGAAAACACAACCTCCCCACCAATCCAGGCGTTAAAACGCTGCACTGCTTCCGATACCTCAGAGCCCAAAGAAGGACGGCTCTGAGATAAAGAATCAGATAACGCAGGGAGATTGATCTTCTGGGGGCAAACACTAGGGGGGTAACAAAAACCCCAGAGGATTTATCTAGTGACCAGGAAAACCTGATCAGATGATGGTCAGACCGTGTGACACATTCTGGGCAGGATAGAGAAAGGTCAAAGTTGGAGCAGACTAGGGGCCATATGTATGAACACATTTTCCCATAGACACAGAATGGGTAAAACCCTTTGATACATCTGGCCCTAGGTCAAGTAGGTGACCCCCGACATGCGTCGGAAGCTTAACCCACTGTTTAAGCTGGGCTAGATTCAGGGAGTCGGCTAAATATCTTGAATCCGAAGTATCTAGAACATCTGCATGAATATTGAAGTCCCCAAAAGGAGAAACTTAGGAAACCTCAGTGCACAAGGCACAATCACATCCTCCAAAGCAGTAATAAATGGCCCAGCAGGCCCCGGGGGCCGGTACACAAGTGAACCTCCCAGCGTAAAATAAGGGGTAAGAGCAAGGGAGAAATGAAGAACCTCTCCTTCGCCCAGATCTTCTGATGTATCATAGGAAAAAGCCGGTTGTCCCTGATCACCACAGCAACGCCCCCTCCTCTTCCCATGGAACGATCCGCCCGCATAATTTTAAAGCCTCTGGGAATGGCGAGCTCCACCACCGAGGCTCAAGAGCTGTTTAACCATGTCTCGGTGATGAAGAGTAAACCAAGTTGGCCTTCTGCCAGAAGCTCAAAGACATCTGCGGCATGTTTGACCAAGGACCGAGCATTAGTTAGCGCAGCTGAAATCGTAGTGTGGTTAATGGTTTGAGGGGCAGGGCCAGCTGTAGTAAGGTGAAAGCAAAAATAAATGGAAGGGCAGACCTTGGAACTGCAATCAGAAACTTCCCAGTGTCTGTCCCCGGGACATTTGACTATATTTAATGCCATTAGCTCATTGCGACTATACCATTTTTTTCCTGCCATTAACTTGGAAGAAAAACGGGCAGGGAGTCTGGAACTAGGCTCGCCCGTGGCGCGGACGGGCACACACAGGATTTCCTTTGGCGCTCCTTCGGCGCGCCTGCGGCGCGTCTGCTGCGCGACCTGGAAGACATAGGCAATTTATATGAGAGCCTCCCTCCCCCAGCGAGAGCGCTACCACCAGTCCAGCCGGGGTCCGGGACTACTCCCAAGATGGCCGCCTGCCCTCCACTCAATCGTCACAACAAGCCGCGGTGGAACGGGGCAAGGAAGGCACACCTAGGTACTACCCAAGTCAAGCACAGGTAGGCAGATAACAAAAAGTATTTTAAACAGAGCTGGGCTCCTGAAAAGCAAATTAAAAAGAGCGCAAGCGTTTTTGTACACCACTCGAATTAAAATTACACAGCCAGTGAGAAGCACAATGAGTTAAAATGGAGCACACAGAACTGAGTCCTGCCTCTGCAGAGCAAAGCGGGGTTGAGTAGGAGCTGACACTACCTGCCCTAGCCGCAAGCGTCCCAGTCTGGCAGCCGATTTATATGAGAGCCTCCCTCCCCCAGCTAGAGCGCTACCAGCAGTCCAGCCGGGGTCCGGGACTACTCCCAAAATGGCCACCTGCCCTCCACTAAATCGGCACAACAAGCCGCGGTGGAACGGGGCAGGGAAGCCACACCTAGGTACTACCCAAGTCAAGCACAGGTAGGCAGGTAACAAAAAGTATTTTAAACAGAGTGGGGCTGCTGAAAAGCAAATTAAAAAGAGCGAGAGCGTTTTTACACACCACTCGAATTAAAATCACACAGCCAGTGAGAAGCACAATGAGTTAAAATGGAGCACACAGAACTGAGTCCTGCCTCTGCAGAGCAAAGCGAGGTTGAGTAGGAGCTGCCACCACCTGCCCTAGCCGCAGGGCCTCATTTATGAAAAGTGACGCATCGCTGCGTGAAAACAGCGATGCGTCACTTTTTTATTGCGCCCTCCTTGCGACACCAATGATGCGTCATATTTACAGTATGACGCACCATGTCGCAAGGAGTTACAGATACGTCAGTATTTCTGACGTATCTGTAGGCGCAAAAGTGATGCATTGCTGGAGTGTGTCACAAAAGTGACGCAACTCCAACAATATGTCCTTTCACATGGGGCAAGCCCCATGTGAAAGGGCTTGCGTCAGTCTTATGCCTCCTGTGAGGCAGGTGTAAGATTTTGACGCATTTGAGTCCTAGAAGTGACGCAGTGAAATCTCATAGATTTCACTGCGCCACTTCCATGACCCTTTCTTGCGTCAATACGCCCCCCTTGCATACATTATACCTGGCACAGGTATAATGTGGGGCAGGAGTTTACAAAGTGGCGCGTCTACTTAGATGCGTCACTTTGTAAATATGGCGCAACAAGGCGCATTTTTTACGTCACTGGTGCGTCACAAAAAGTGACGCACCAGCGGCGTAAAAGTCACACACAGCCTCTTAAATGAGGCCCCCAGAATATACTCAAAGGGAGACTCCCTATTTTGTTTTTAATCTGAAGAAAGGCATGTGATGTATGTTTCAAAGGAACGCAGCCTTATCAATTTGACTGTTTCAATTCAGTTTGTAATTGAAACATATACCCAAGTAATCATAAAGTGTAACAGATTCCTCATATTGGACACCAACCATTGGGGAGCTCTTAACTGGAAGTGACGGGTATAGCTATAACTTTTGTTTTTGACAGATTAATTTGGAGGTGCATCATCAGCAAATAATACAAAATATATATTTTTGCTACATTATTTTGGTACAGCAGGATTCCTCTTTATGAAATCATGGAAATCATTCAGAAAAAGAGAAAACAAAAGGGGTGCAGGCACACATCCCCGACAAATACCACCATGCCACAACAAAGAAGACCTGATATAACAAAAAACAGCAATAGTAACTTCTTCTGAGCAATGGGGTGCTAGTTTTTAAAACTAAAGTACTAATCTTACAAAAAGCAGGAGTTGAGTCAGGAGTGGACAAGGTTAATTGTTTACGCAGTACAGGCCTGAATGATGATGTTGACAAATGTTGTTAATTTGTTGGCTAATATATGGATCACTTTTATACATGGGTGGGTAAAAAGAAATGGGGCCACATGGGCTATTGCTCAAGTAGTAGAAGATCCCGTAGTGAGTTGGTGTTGCTTCCACCACACCCGCCCCACCAAGTGTGTGATCTATTTATGGTGTAAATTAAGTCACTCCTCAATAAATCACACATCCTAGTGAAAGAGGTTTAGGGGTTTGATCAATGGATGGGAAACGGGATCTGGGAAAGGTGTGACAAAGACAAACATTACAGAACGACACAATATTTATCATGGTGATGATTAGCACATCATCAATCTGTTGTGGAAGGAAATGAAGGAATGAGTGTGACACAGTTCAGTTAAATGCATTACAAACAGAAACAGTACTTCAGCTCCAGAGACCCAAATTATGTATATATCTAAATGTTCTGCCATCTCAGGCTTGAAACATTGCCTACAAATTATGGAGGAGTCAGGTAAACCGACACAGTTCTAAAAAAGAATTCTCAAAATCCAAATTATACTCTATTGCTAAATTGGGTGGTGCATCTGCATTTTTCTCGGATTATCTGTCAATCTTGGGAGCCTGGCTGAAGCGGTTCGGTAAGGTAGGTGTTATGGAGCGTTTGCCTTTTTGTGCAGGAGAAGAGAAGGTCTGTGGATTGTAAAACAGAGAGGATTTTGTAGAGTCAAGGAGAAGAACAGAACGAAAGCTAAGTGTACCAAGAAGACTCAGAGAGGCAGAGCAAGAACGTAGCCAGCTGCAATCAATCATTTTATCACTCGTGTGTGATCATTTAACTGATAAGTGAGAGCAAATTACACCTAATCACGGACATGTGGCTGCATGTACCAGGCTGATGAATCTCATAACTGTCATCATAGCATTTAGCCAAGTGCGTGCATAATGTGATGACATCACTGGTCTAGCTCCAGTTATTTACAATAACAGCCCCCCCCATCCGACCGGACCTCATAATAGAGGAGTTTCAAATTAGCATGCACACTCAGCATCATTGCATTTCCCAAATTAACGCATCTCTTGTCAGTCCACAGAGCTGAGTAGGCCTCTTAGTGTGAGCATCATGGTGGTATCCATGAAATTAATAATGTCATTCTTCTGGCTGTTGAGGTAGCCTCGCCCTGAGTCCTTCCATTTTCCTGCTGACTCTGAGTAACGATGAATCTGTGCAACTCCGTTCCGACTCCTCACCCAAATGAGAGAAATCATCTGTGCACTGCTGTTGATAAGCAGGACAAAAACACTGAGTACTAATTTTTGTGTAGATTTGTGTTTGGTATTAAAAGGTCTAGAACGATGTTTGAAGATTTAATTTGAAACCAGTTACCAAAACAAACAAAAACAATTGACCTGGCATGCAAATCGTGCTACGTGTGAAAGGGGATGGGCCAATCACCTTCAGGAAAAATGTTCACCCATCATGACAAAAAACATTTGCAAATCATCCCAATGAATCTATTGCAAATTATAGTTGGACACCCTCCTTCACTGTCTGCCACCACATGAATCATTCATCACTCACAATAATTTATTGGTGCAATATATACCTATGCCAATCGAAGCATTGTGGTACACAATTGTTGATCCTCATTGATGCATGCAACGCACATTGAAACAGTCGATGTGAATCAAATGTTCTGTGGCAGTCCTGTTAGTGTATAAAAAAAGGATAAGCAGGGGAAATTAGGAGAGGCTTCTTCACTGCGGACTGGTCCAACTCCAATCTGGCAATACATTTGCCTAAAATGGGGCAGCTTCATAAATCAGTCACACACAAACAAAATAAATAATATAATGTTCCCCTAGCTATATATCTATTTTATTTTTTGCAAAGCAATTTGTTAAGTAAGCTCTATAGTGGCCTACTCAGTCAGGGAAGTAGAGTTTGTCCTCAAACTCAGGTTATTCCCCCAGAAGTTGGTCAGCTAACACACTCTGATCTGAGCCTGACCAATCACCCTCATCCTCCTGCTGTGGTGTTTCAGGAACGGTATAATTCGGTTGTATAAAATGTTGGGTAATTTTAATTATGGTCAATCTCCCCATGTTTTGTGGCAAGAGACTGGTCCTTCTTAACGTGACAATTGTGCTAGCTGCACTTAACACACGATTAGCAGACACACTGGCTATTGGACAGGCCAGATACTTTATTGTCAGCCTGCTGTGCTGTGGCAAATGGCTCATCTTTCACATACCAATACAGCAAACGAATTTTGATCCACATAGACCTCTCTTGGGTCATGCAGATACTCATTAAACATACTTTCAATGGTCATTGGTGCTACCACTTGCTCAACCTGTTTTGCCTTTGCCTCTGCAGTGGACTTAAGTCCTGCCGTTTGATACTAAGCCAATTCAGAGGTTGCAGACGATTTGTGTGTTCTTGTTGGTTTTGTTGCCGCCGGTGTTCTTGTTGCTGGTGTTGGCTGCTTTGAGACAACAGGACTGCTATGTCTGGAAGTTGAAGGCTGCATCCAAGAACTTCTTTTCCTGAGTGGGTCTCCATGTTCCAGCGATTCTTCTTTAAGGACTCTGGCTCACTCAACAGTCCACTCCTGTGTTTCCGAAACTAACCCTTCTGAAAAAACGTGAAAGTGGGCAGTATTGTTTTGTAATGTGGATCTAAAATTGTGGCACAGATGTACTCTTTGGATTACACAATGTCTTTTGGCAGCCTTGTATTCTCAGTCAAGCTAAGGATTAAGCTCTGAGTTAAGATATACGCATCTTCATATTCATCACTCACAGCTGTGAAACTGTTAGCACATATATTTTAACTGCTTCTTTAGCAGGTCCAACATTGGGATAGCTTGGCCCATCATACTATCATACTTGCTGACTTCCAGTGTGAACGCCTCAAAAGGAAGTATCTTTGCTGTCAGGCATTTTACTAGTTTTCATTTGTCCATTCCAATGATCATGCTTTAAGTTACATCCCCTCCTCTTTGCATTACATTGATCAGTTTGTACTGCTCAAACAGATGTTGTAGCATGTAATAGGTTGCGTTCCAATGTGCTGGCATTAACAGGTACTTTATAGCACGCTGAATGACCCTCAACTGCTTCCAGGCTTTAAAAGAATGGATAAAATGAGTGCAGATTTGTCTGCAGGTGGTCAGTAGGAAGCTGACTAAGACTTCTTTTTTGAGAAAGCCCTGCACAGTTATCTGGCCGCAATGCGCCAAATACAGGACCCGGAAATGGCGACCAACTGCCATGGCCTTAAATATATCCTGCCATTATCCATGGCAACAAATCCATTTCTGAGACCTCTGAGTCGCAGCCATTCAAACACCTTGCTGTTAATGTCCTCCAAGATGATTTCTCCATGGCGAACATGGCTACTGTTGCATGCCATTAAACGCCCTTAAAAGTTTCTTCAGTGCTGAGACCAGTAGATAGCTGTTGCATAACCCCACAAAAGAGATCCAGTATGAAGTGGCTTGACAACTGGTAAACATGTCTGTCATTAGGTGGATAATATGAACAGCACTCTGCTGCAAAGCTTTTCCAGCCAATTCCAGCACATTGTGATGACGTGTTGGAACAGCCACTCTGGCAAAGTAGGTCCTGCTGGGAACCTTCCATTATTGGGCAGATGGCTGCCACAAACTCTAAAAAAGCCACTCCTTCTACAAAAAAGAAAGGTAGGAGGTCCAACGCTAACGATGAGATGAGACAGGTGACACTGGTTCGCTGCTGGGGTCAGGCCTGCTTTGTATAAAGATGCCTCTCTGTTCTTCCTCATCACGACCTACAACTCCAACTCTGATGGGAAGCTCCAGAGCCGATACTCCTCCCACATCACCTTGACCACTACCACATGCCGAAAGTTTATTAAGGTGCGCCTCCGAGGGGAGTGTTTGATGCATTTTTTTAAATGGCGTGCTTGGCCTCCAGCACTATAGTTTGTACCAAGCTTACCATGACGAACACTAGCATTGCAAATGGACCATATTGCTATGTTGTCCTCCTGCTTGCTAACCGTAAGGATGTCCCAAACTGGGGAGCAGTACTTTTTCTGTAACCAATGGTGCCACTGTCATGCCCGAAGAACTGGAAGTAGACAGGTGTTTTGACGATTGACTCTCTGCAGGGCGCTACTGAGCAAGTGAGGGATGCAGGTCTCAGCATGAGCCGGGGTTCAATCCATGTCCAGAACATCAGAATGGGGCTTAGACAAGATGGTGAAGTACCCTTCCTTTTTCTTGCTGGAGTTATGGAAGCCAATGGTTGTAAACGAGGAGATTCTAGCTCAGCCAGCTGGAGGCTCAACCTCTTGTTCTGCTCCTACTTCAGTTAGATCCATTGCTGACTATGGCTGTTGGTCACTTTCCGGGAACAATTGGGTACTACTTTGGGAAAGGGACAAATCCAGTTCAACGTCAGCATGATTGCAGTAGCTGCCTTGCTGAGAGATATGGGCTTAGGTTGGGTGGTGCCATTGATGCGGGACTACTGCTCCGAGGTTCCTTCCAGGAGGCCGGTCCTGCAGACACACGTCTCCTGAAAAAGGTTGTGCTTGGAGTGAAACTGGTGATTCTTCGCCTCCCCACTGCGCACATTCTTTGGGGTGTTCTTTAGGCTGTCGGTAGCATTTAGCTTCACAAGCTGAAGAGACTAAAAGACTTATGTGACTGTCTGGCACGACTGTTGGTGATGTCTCTTGTGCACCTAAAAACAAACAGGCAAGAAAAACATTTAGTGAAACGTGGCATTGTTGCAGTTTTAATCAGTACAGTACTAAATAAAATTTAGTGTGGTTGCTTAAATTATCATTATTACCCTTAATAATTAACAACAGTGCTTTTCAAAGTTAAACCACACCACTAGGCAATGATATTTAATTTCCAGTCAGGATGACAATTTTACTGTTTGCTTGTGTACAATGCATGCATCTAAGGGAGAAACCTGTGACAGTCAGTGAGGTGCAGGGGAAAATTGAATAATCCTGCTGGTGTGTGTTGTGCACCTATGGCAGGCAGGTTGTCCAGGGGAAAATCGAATAATCCATAAAAACTGAATACTGTTGTGTGTTTGACTATCTATAGCAGGCAGGGTGTCTACATTGCAAAAGAAATACATTAACAATTGATTGCTGGTGTGCTGGGAGGGTATACACCCGTTACAACGCATCTTTTACTCCGCACTACCATTACAACGCGACTTTTACAACGCATACCATTACAACGCATTGCGCTGGGGGGCGCTCTAGGATAGGGAATAAGTATAATTTACTATCCAACACCTTCCCTAGGGTCCACGGGGACTGGAGTTAGAATAGTAAATTATACTTACCACTATCCAGCACCTCAAAGCGCTATGCGTTGTAATGGTATGCGTTGTAATGGTCGCGTTGTAACGGTAGGTAGTTGTAATAGTATGCGTTGTAACATGGTACATCCGCTGGGAGACTATGAGAAACCCATTTGGAGGCAATGGGGTAGAGGTGAAAAATGCAAAAAATATGTATTATATAACTGGTAATAAATATAAGAATATATAATATTACACAATGATCCTCAAGCAAAATATTAAACGGATGTCAGGGAAAAGTAAAAAAAAATGAACACATATGAAAAGGCATAGCCTTCTACTACCAAGCACTCTTTGAGAACTGGAAAAAGGGTGGCTAGACAAAATGGCCACCAACCAGGTCAAACAACAACAACCAGCAAGGAGGCATGGCCCAAAGCAAAGAAAACCTGAAAGCCTACAGCAAAAGGACACTAAGCTGGCTCCACAAAATAGCCGTCGACCAAATGATCAAACAACAACAACTAGCAAGGAGAAAGGGCCTACAGCAAAGAACAAATGCCGGTCTATGGCAAAAGCACACTGGCAGGTTACAGAAATGGCTGCCAGCCACATGGCCAAACCACAACAACAATCAAGAAGGCACGGCCACATTAAAAAAACACATGCAGGCCTATGGCAGAGCACACTGGCTGGCTACATAAAATGACCTGTACTATCAAGGGTAAGCAGTTCCTATAGAAATTGGGACAGGTCGGGGGCCCCTGAGAATCCCGATCAGGGGATCAGGTCCATCAGGAGCTAGAGCCTTCACACACCCCAAGGGATGTCATGCTTCATCATCGGCAACTCCTTGTTGAGGCAGTGCTGCAATGCCCAACTGGTCCCTCATGGGGGCTCTTTGCTGGAGTTCTTGTTGCTCATGTGAAGACGGATGTGCAGTGTGGGTGTGATAAGGTGAGTAGGTTGCTGTGTGTGAAATAAAAAATAACTAATGCTAATCCAAAAGAACATTTTAAAATCTGTATTGCTTTGTTATTTTAAAAACAAGTGATGGCCAGAGATGGACACAATGGTCAATGCTGGCTCTCAAACTTACATAGAGGTTGACATGTTTCTTGTCTTTTTAATGTTAATACTGTTCAAGGCAATTCTTCAGGACCAAATAAAGGCTAGACTAGTTAGAAGTGGGTCAGTCAGTCAGTGTGCAAGGGGCCTCATTTATGAGGCCATGCGTCAGTTTTGCGCTGCGGATGCGTCACTTTTTGTGACGCATCTGCGGCGTAAAACATGCGCCTTGTTGCGCCATATTTAAAAAGTGACGCATCTAGGTAGATGCGTCACTTTTTAAACCCCTGCGCCACATTATACCTGCGTCAGGTATAATGTATGCAGAGGGGGCGTTCCCCCGCAAAAAGCCTCGTAATAGTGACGCAGTGAAATCTATGAGATTTCACTGCGTCACTTTTAGGATGCGGTTGCGTCAAAATTTTGCGCCTGCCTCACAGCAGGCGTAAGACTGACGCAAGCCCTTTCACATGGGGCTTTCCCCATGTGAAAGGACGCATTGCTGGAGATGCGTCACTTTTGTGACACACTCCAGCAATGCGTCACTTTTGCGCTTACAGATGCGTCAGAAATACTGACGTATCTGTAAGTCCTTGCGACATGATGCGTCATACATTAAATATGACGCATCATTGGTGTCGCAAGGAGTGCGCAGTGAAAAGTGACGCATCGCTGTTTTCACGCAGCGATGCGTCACTTTTCATAAATGAGGCCCATGGTTTTTAAGAGCCGTATCCTACACCATTCGCACAAAGTATATATTCTACCTTAGAGCAATCAGTCAATGAACCAACCTGGCACATAAGTGGATCGGGAGAAAAACATATAGAAGGAGCCTAGCACCAGCATAAACATATAGACATACACTATATGCAATGCTCCACATGCAGCGGTCATCCCCCTTATAGTAATCAGTAAGTGTAGAGAAAATGTGTGACGTCAAGTTAGAGGTTAAAATGAGAGGTTAAAAGATACCTTTGAGAAAGGTCTCATAGCAGTGTTTCAGACCTACCAACACATAGTGCAATGAGCAATTATTGCATTCATGAACAGTGTGAGGGTAATCGAGAGGCAATAGCCTTAGCAAAAAAAGTCTTACCATTGAGGGGATGACTAGAGCCCCATTTTCGGCGGCAGGATTCTGCGCAAAGGCCTCGGACCACCTGTTGGGAAGAGAACAGAAAAACACAGAAACACACTGATACCACAGAGTCCCGCAGGATGAAGGTGAACACCGAGTATCAGAAGACCGCTGAAGGTATGCTTTCAGTTAGTTGCGTACAGCTGGTTGCGTACACAGCTGGCGTGTGACCTACCCATGTCTCTGCCGTTGGTGGATTGTGTACGGAGCAGGAAGTTGAAGGGAAGGGAGGCAGGAGCGTCCAGCATGCATTGCAGCCCAGAACTTTCCGGTGGCACTACACTGGACCAGTGACATCTGCCTGTAGTGGCAAAAATGGGCTACATGTTGGGAAAAGCACCGAAGTAATAGTAGCCCACCAATCAATTTGGCCTAGTAATGGTGGCTGACATCAAAACCACTCAGTGCTGGGGTGGGGAATGGGCGGGTCCGGTGTGGCGAGGATCTAACATAACATTGTGGGATTCCTACACAAAAAATAGTCCCATTACAAGAAGTGGAATACAGTAAGGAGTGAAAACGAAGACCTAATAACCCTTTGACGAATTGTATTTTTAGAGGAGGCAATGTACTCTGAACACCTCTCAGACTACCTCTGTGGTGATTCTGCATAATAAGTAATCTAATTAAAAACTGGAGTATAGTTGGAAGGGTCACTGAAGAATAACTCAACCTCGAACTGAATCTTCCAACGGAAGTGGCTAGGGGCCATTAAAACCATTTGGCGGTGGAGAGGGGGTTGAAGGAGGCCGATTCACGAGGGGAGAATGAAGTATAATGCTAAGAGGATTTTCCACCAGAGAACATGTACTACAGTGGGGGAGGTAGGGTCCTCACATTGTGCAAGAGTAACTCTTGCACAATTTTTTTCACAACAAAAGAACACATGCAGGCCTATAGCACAAGCACACTGGCTGGCTACACAAATGGCCCCGTCCACATGGACAAACAACAACAACTAGCTAGGAGGCATGACCACAACAAATAACGCATGCAGCCTGATGGCAAAAGCACACTAGCTAGCTACACAGAATGGCCATTAGCCACGTGGTCAGACAACAACCAAGGAGGCATGGAAAACATAGAACACATGCAGGCCTATTGACAATGACTATAACAAAATGGCCTCTGGCCACATGGCATGTGGAACAAAAACAAATGGTGGCCTATGGTAAACAAACTCACACATTGGACAGACAAAGGAGGACACAGGAGAAAACAACATTAATTCAGCTATTAATTAATTAGTTAATTGGGCTATACAATTGTACACCAGCACCCATCCTCCAAAGGTATCAAATATATATTACTACACCTACACACTCTTTGCAGAAACAAAACATGAAACACCCCCAGAAACTCATTTTGGAGTTTAATCCAATGCCATCCATGGCCTAAATGATGTTTTGATTCAACGGACACCACTGTAACAGATGTTTCATGCACCCATGACTGCTGTTGGACCTACTGGATGGAAGGCCCATTGCAGACCAGACCCCATAGTGAATTTAATTGAATATTGCAAATGTATTAAAAAACATAGAGATAATGCACTGAACTGTACAATATTTTTCCTTTACAAAAGAAGGAAAAAATACCAGGCCTCTTCTGAAACTGCAGGCCACTCACCACAATATATGAAAAAAATGGAATAAAAGTACAAATAAATCCTGGTGCATGCCATCTATCACACAAAACACACCCTTATTCAACAGTTTGCAAGCTTACCTGTGATATCACAAAACCAAAGTCCTTAACTCCAATGGTATATATGCAGCAGACAAAGAGAGTGGTCCTTCCAGCTCCAAATTTAAAGGAAAAGTGACCAGGAGATGGGCACAGCACTGGTAGGAGCCTGCTGGACAGGAACAGGAAGGTGGAGTCTGGTGCACTTCCTCCTTGTTGAAAACAAAGTAACATAAAAAAAAGGATCCTTACACCAAAAACAACTTGCACTTTCCATTGAAGAACTTATTTAACCCAAAAACGTCTATTCAATTATATTTAGCAGCTTTGTGAGAAGAAAATCTGCTTGGCAATGCAGCGGCGGTCACGTTCGCTCTCTTGCACTTACTGACTTCAGAAAAATGGCGCTGGATGTTGCAGGCATGGCCTAAAGCCATGCTAGCGACCGGCAACTCTTGCGAGCGTTAGTGAGTGGTCGGCAAGTCTTGTGTTCAAGAGCGCTGGCAAATCACTAACCCTGGGCGGAGAACTACGCTCCGCTCGCGTAGTTTGCAAATTCTCGGCAACATTGCGCTACGCAGTGAGCGCAAAGTTGTTGACTACTTCGCAATCTACAGCATAGCGTAGTAGTTTTTCTTCCTCGCGCGCTCAATAGCATTCTCGCGTGCGCGGTAATGACTTACCGTGGTTCTGCGTTCTCTTTCTCGCTTTTCTCTCCCGGTCGCGTTCGCTACGATATTTGGAATCCGGCCACACAATCCCATGCAACTGGGAGCAGGCGATCACGTCATTAGGACGCGCGATCTTCCTTGCAGCGCCATGTTGGTAAGATCGCGATTCCAAAAACGCAGAAACTGCAATCTGGCACAGAATATCTCTCGAGCATGTTAAAACCTTCTCAAAAATGATCATTTTGCTCAGGAAAACCCCTCAGATTGTGATTTGGCTGTATTTTTTTGGGCAAGGAGTCCTCTTTTTGTTTCTACTCTTTTTTTCAAGAGAAAGAAAGTGCCTCTGAGTCTCCAACTTCCTGTTCCTGTCCACCAGGCTCCTCCCAGTGCTTTGTTTATGTGGTGTTCACTTTCATTTGGATTTGGA
Organism: Lissotriton vulgaris; assembly: GCF_964263255.1. NCBI lineage: Eukaryota > Metazoa > Chordata > Amphibia > Caudata > Salamandridae > Lissotriton > Lissotriton vulgaris. The sequence continues at coordinate 434,930,964 of NC_141685.1, read as the reverse complement.
GCTGGAAGGGTCACTCTTTGTGTATGTCTGTTGCATCATAGCATTTGATTGGATTTATTGAGGACTTTTGGATTTGAACTTTTCTTTTACAAGTAAGTTTGAGAATTGAGAATTGGTGTACTGTAAATGTTTGTTTGTTTGTTTGTTTTTAACTACAGTTTTCTGGGCTTCTCAATCTTTCTTAAAAATTATTATTGAGGGAGGCCTGTACTTTCATGAGGGGCTAAGTTGTATTTCTTTGAACTTTCATCCAGTAGGCCTAGAGGTACCCATGGGTCCAACCATGTTTCTGTGGTGTCTGTAAAACATCAAGGAATAGCATTGGATTCAATTGCAAACTCTGTTGTAGTGGAATTTAAGTTTTTTTGTGTGTAATTACATTTTGGCTTTTTTCAGCCAATAGGTAACTCTAGTAGTTCATGTAGTTAGTGTAGGCCTGCTTGAGTTCATTTACTTTCTGTGGGTGGCTTGGCCGTGTGGTGGCGGCCATTTTTTGTTTTCAGCCACTGTGCTTTTGCCTTAGGCCTCCAAGCTTGTGGCCTACTCTGCCAGTAGGCCCAAGGTTACTACTAGAGTCATCATCATGGGAGCATGAAAGTTGATCAACTGTTATTGTGGTGTTTAAGTTGTAAGTGTAACATCATGTACATCATGCGTACGTCATACGTCATACGTCATACGTCATCCTTGTTGGATATAGTCATCCCTGTCCACAGGTTGGTCGCCTCCTGACTATTAGGAGCAGACATGCTTAAACACAGTACTACCTGACCAAGGTAGGGGTCCTGGAATAAACTGTCACTTTATTTTTCTTTGCTATCTGGGTTTTTAGTTACACATAAGCACTCCTTTGTTGTTTTCAATAAACCTTATGGGGCACAGGAGTGTTGACTCGAGCCCTACCTCTCTTGTTGATATAAAAAGACCCAAGAATGATATTCAGTCACAGTGTCACAGTGTCCATGGAACTACACATTTGGACCTGGATAATACATTACCTTTAGTATCATTTACGTAATTTTTGATTCCTTTTTCCTCCTCATTTATTTTACGCTTGTGTTTGGTAATTGATTGCTCACTAAAACTATTTCTTAATTTTCTTTGCTAGCTTTCAGCCCGCTACAGCAGGTATTACCGTTTCTCTGAGGGCATACAGCCTAGGCAAAAGTCATATCCATATCATATATAAGAAATACTTCCTTTGAATTGTGTAGTAGTAGTTAAGTACCACTCATTATATATTATTAACCATCAAGTTATAACTTATCTTCATCATGCATGCATTTCCTTTTTCTACCTTAACTTTAGATTTATTGGGTAGTAGTGGATCATCAATCATCGTCTTCATTGTTTTGCTTTTGTTGTCTCCATGCGTACTGTTTTTTTTTGTCAAACCTTTCCCCAAACCCCCGTTCCCATCCATTCATCAAACCCTAACCCTCTTCCCCCGGGCTGTGTGGTTTTATATTGAGGTGTGATGTGACTGCATTAAATTTACACCAACAATTGATCACACGCTTGCTGGGGCAGATGTGGTGAAAGCAACACAAATGAAATGTCAACGAGGCAAGGCGAGGATCTTCTTCTGCTTGCCCACCCAAGCTCAGTGTATGTACTAGTGTACAAGGCAATTAATTTTCCAAAGGGACCCAACGAATAAATATAAACAATTGGTGGCATTGTTTGAATTTAATTTTACAGCATTTAAGTTTACAAATTAGGATTGTGTTTTAGTGACTCCTTCAACACAACTACAGTTATCTTCTTGTACTTGGCAGTCCCCGACTTTCTTTTAGTTTAGCAGTTGCAATATTGTTTTTATTTTTTTGTCAGTCTTATGTCTTATGTACTGTACTTTTCTACTTCTCCCACATTCTCTCCCAGGCAAATGACTGTCTCTTTGTTTTTGTTTGCCAATGCTAGTGCCAGTGTCTAGTCTACTACTACCATCACACAACCATGGCATATTCTCCATTGTCTTGGGAAACCATGCAGCCCTTGCGGTGCCGAACTTAATCATCATCAATCACAGGTAAGAAGATGAGTTTGCTGTGAGGTATAATGGAGGAGAGACTGGTAGTACTAATAGGACAAATGTAACTCAGTAAGGGGTACCGCATCTATCTGTTTGCATGTTACAAATGTGGCCAATTAATAAAGTATTTAAATCAAACACTGGCCGCTGCCCTGCATCTAGAAGTAAACCTTGTGACGTACATTAATTCGTGAAACAGTAACCCCACCACAAAACAACATCATATGTGTACGTTGAAAATAAATAACATTTATTCATGTCCATCAAAAAACATCCTCCTATCCCACACCTTGCCCACCCCTCTTCCGTCCCTAACCCCAACCAATGTCAAAGTCCAAAGAATGTCCCACAAAAACCCCAACACCCAATTCCCACCCACCAACAAAAGTATTTAAAAAGGGGCAAAAGAACAGGGTCCTCATTATAGTCGGCAGGCTTTGAGGTGTTTGTCCACTATTATTTTTACGCGCTCCTCTAATTGGTCCTCTAGCTTTGCCACCCGGAGGAGAAGTTGTTGCTGAAATGCACGGCACCTGCATTTGCATCCATGATGTGGGTGGGCGGCAGATGTTGCGAAATGCCAGCGGTGAGCGGCTGCCTGACCACATCGCCATACTCCTGCAGGTGGGGCCTGGCTGGGGCCTGGGGCATTGGAAGAGGCAGCAGCTGCTGCCGCCGCCGCCGCCTTCTCCTCCTCCTCCTCGGCCTCAGTCACCAGGCGGCGCTACTCATTCACAATGGCCTGCAGTTTCCTTTTCCGGGCACTGGCTGCCAACTCCTTCCGTGATGATTTTTGGAAAGGAGTATGATTATCTATGAAAAAAAGAAACAGAATTGTAACTGAAACTCTTCAAAATGAATTCAAAACATAGTGGCATAGTAGCACTACCAAGCGCAGTACATACAATTCGTGGCAACTTTTAGTATCTAATCTATCCTCCTGCTTCCCCTGCCTGTAACATTTGTTGAAGTTTTTTCCGGCATTATACTTGCCCTAGTACTATGGGTGGACTTCAGTACACAGAAGAACACCAGTCCTTTTTGTATCTCCTTTTATATTTTCAAAGTAAGACTCTGCTTCCAGTGACAGTCTCCACCTATGATGAATACAATACATCCAGGGGGCATCCATCCATTAAAAGTAAATGTCTATCATTCTTTATTATCGCCTTAGCTGGGTTCACTTTCAACAACAACCACCCATGCGTCCACTCCTTCCTTGCCTTGGGTTTGATTGACACAAACACTGCTGATGATTCTTGCTATCCACTATATCCATGCACCCATATTGTGTTGCCCACGCAGGCATGCATCTTTTTTCACCTTCCAGTTCCACCCATCCTTCAACAACCCATGCATCGGATTCATATCAGCCACGTGCATGAACCTTCCAAAGTATCCTTCTATGGTAGTCTTATTACATCTCTTTCGTCCTTCCTCCTACCACCCTAGTTCACTTCTTTGCCTTTTTGTTCAACACATCCCTCAAGGTCATCTGATCTGACTTTTAGTCTTCTCCATAACTTTCACAGCTGAGTTGGAGTCTGATAGAAGAGGCCTTGTTTACTCAACTCACGCTGGTAATGCTGCAAAGGGTGTCTTCTTCAACCATTGTGTATTGTCCAGTACAACTTCAAGTTCATACCACCGCTGATGTTTCCTCCCCCACTGGTGCTCCTGCAGGTGCCGCAGCCACTGTCCCCTCCTGGATGGCATTAGCATTGCCTCTGGCCCCGTCGGCACTGGTGGTTGGTAGTGGTTGTGCACCTATAAAAGCAAGTACACCTTTTTAGATGCCTGCACACCTCCCCCAATTTTACTAGTTGTACTTTTTTTTACCAGGAAGGAAGATTGAAAAAACTGTTGCGTACAACATAAATCATTGTAACTAGTCCAAATTGCGCACTACTGTACAGCAGTCAGTAGACAGAGATTAGTATTAATTTATTAGCTGGTCCCTAGGGTCATCTCATCTCTACTCCTACTCTAGTCTTTGGAAAGTTAGCCTGAGCCATGTATCCATTTTAGATCTGGGTCTACTGTTTTGCCAATGTTACCTCGCAGCTTGTTGCACAGTAAGAAAGACACCTTTTGGAAGCCACATGAGTGTTGCATACAACTAAAGAGGTTGACAAACAAGTTTTGTTAGTCCCTTGTGCTTATCCATAATGTTACACTTTTTGGCATGACTGCTAAAAGCTTGCATAATTGTATTCACTGTCTAACGTGCAACATTTTTCTCATAGGCAGATGAGAAGATTGCCTTCTACGAACCAGAGATTTGCAGAACTGTCAAAAGATTTATGTGTAACCAGTATACATTTAACGGTGAGGGGTCTCCCACAATTCCCACAGTTCTCTATCGTGCACTAGTTGTACAAAATGTATAATATTTAATCTTCTTTATTTTGCATGGTGGAGCTGGATGTTTTTCATGAAACAACTTACAAGTTACAACAATACAAAGCTTGTTATTAAACAAATAAAGTTTTTGAACTTGCACATAGACTCTGTGGTATATTTTGAGTGTCTGTGGTGTTGTGGTCTTAAACGAGTGAGTGAGCGAAGGGGTGTTACTTATGTTCTGGGTTGTGTAATAAAATCATTGGGTATATCTAACTATCTTCGTGTTGGGGGGTCGGGAGTGGGACAAATGACTATGACTGAGACACTTAGGGGTAGGTAGACGGTCAGTGAATTGTGGGTTCTTCTGAGTTCTGTGACTGAGGTGTAAATAGGTCCAACCTCCCTATCACCAACATCCTATTTTCTTGTTCATAGTTCTGTATGTGGCTGTGCAGAGAATAACCCCACAACAGTAGTAGTAGTTTACTAACCTAATAAGAATTAGTAGACAAACATCTGGTTGCGCATTTTGTTGGTGGGAATTGACAAAGACTAGAGATTACAGAGGACAACGCAAAAGACAGGAGTGGACCCAGTGGCTGCAGCTATTCTATCACAGCTTTATTCAAAAGAATACCTTAACTAAAGAGTGGCCAACAGGGCAAGCTTAGCTACAGACAGTCTAATAGTAGTAGCACAGAGAGTCATAGGGCAGAGGCAGTTTGAAGGAACTGAAAGTCAGGGATGGCATTGGATACCCAAATTTTAGAAAACAAATTGAAGACCAAAGAAGCTTTGCTAACATTGAATTAGGAAGGAGGCTTAATAGGTTGGAAAAAATAAAGTGCGTTAAAATGTTAGGGAAATATAATTGTTAATAATATAAGCACTGTAGGACTTACTGGGGCCAGCAGCAGGATCCTCGGTAGAGGAGCGCTCCTCTGGTGGTTGTCTCGCCGACTCGGACCCCGTCTTGTTACCCCTGGGTGGTGCTGATCATGTAAGAAATAATAAAGAAAAAGAAACATTGAGTGCTGTGAAACAAATACATCATTAAAAAATCCTCTCAAACATTTTAGGAAACAACAAGTGCAATAAAATTGACCTCTAAGTCTAAATGACTACTGGCTTGCAGGATTCACAGACCGTCTACTTATAGAACACTAATCAAATGTTCCATAAACATTCTGATTGCAGAATATACTAACAAAGCCAGTACCACCTGACCTACACCACCTATTCCAGAATCCAGACGGGCCAATTGTTCAGTAAGTTGGCATTTCCATTTTATTTTTGCCCGCAAACATGCACAGGTGAGATGGAGGACACATGCATGAATTTGTGCATACATGAAATTGGTGGTTGCTTGCGTCATATGAACCGCTACTAACTGACGTGACAATGCTTTTGCTGCTAAGACTACCACTCAGTAAACAAACTTAAACAGGTTCTATGGAGGGGTGGGATAAATAGGTACTAACTAAGCATTCAGTGACAGAGGAGGCGTCATGCAGACCTTTAAAAAAATATGAACCAATACTAAGTAAACCTATATTCATCCACAACTATTTCACTAAAGGACAATGGAAGGACTAGACTCTAGCAATAGCATTAACTAACTTCAGTTCTCTAAAGTAAACTCTAACATCAATATTCACCAGCCCATGCTAGCGCAAAGTTACAAACCAGTAAGAGAAGTGACGAGCAGCACCTGTGTCATACAATAACAGAAGATTTTGAGACGAAATTGATCTGCAATGTAACTAAGCGCACCAGTAATCGTGTTACTTATTCGTCCAAGAATTATACACAATACTTATACTACTATATATATATTAATATTACTAGCTACTCACCAAGCTCCACGACCTCAACACCTAGCAGGTCCAACAGGTCCTGCTCCCTGTCCAGAATGTCTGCTCACCGGTGGGCCAGCTGCTTGTGGGTGCAAAGGATACACGAGCGGCGGAAGACTGCGCGGCGCACCTTCGCCACCCGGCGGTGACACTTCTCTGGAAGGTAACAGGAGCCTGGCCTGCCGCCTGCTGCCAAGGTCAAGGGGAGGTGGCGCTGGATGAAAAAAACCAGGGCGGCCACCTCTGCCTCCCCGAAAAGTTTCCGGGCCTGCACCCCTGCAGGTTGCATTCTTCCGCAAGTCAGGCGGCTCTTGGGCGCAGGCGCCTTGCCCTTCGAGCCAGTTCTGCTGCTGCCCTTTGCCATGGTTCTGGGGTGGAGGTGGAAAAGAAAAGTTAGAACAAAAGGAAAAAAAGTTAGGGGGAAGAAGTAGGAGCTTAAAGAAAGAAGTAAAAATAAAACAGTAGAAAATAAAAAAAAGGTGTAAAGGTAGAAATAAAATGCAAACAATAAACTTAGGGACAGAGAGAGATAGATGATAAGTAAAAAAAGTCATAAAAACCATGAAAATAAGTAAAGATTGCAAAGATAAAAGCTGGATAGAAAACTAGGCCCAGAACCATAGCATAGAGTGTGAAAAACAAGATTGCCGCGCCCATGGCGACCACGTGGGTAATTTCTCGCTCGATTTCTCGCGAACACATGTCAGCATGAACAGGTAGATGTGTTTCCGAACATGACTTGCACAACGCGAACACGTTATGCGCGACCCAGAAGAGGAAATAGGAAACGCGAGCAGGCGGGACAAATGAAAAAACAAGATGGCCGCGCCCATAGCCCACCGCATGGGTACGGTCGCGCGCTACAATCCCCCGAGCACGCAGACAGCGCCCCGAACACACACAACATGCTCCTGAGCAAGAAAAACAGCTCGCGAACGGGTCCAACAAGCTACTACGCACGCTCGCAAAGCTCGCGTATTGCGAGAATGTCTTCGCGTAGCGCGACTACGCGTACTACGCCCAGGATTACAAATCACGCTGGTGCTCACGGTGGTCGGCAGATCTCGCCGGTGCTCATGAACACTCACAAAAACCTGGCCTCATTGCAAAAGCTAAAAATAAATTCAGCTTTTTTGTTTTTTGTCCTCATTCACCTTAGAAGGTTTCCTATGTCCAATTTTTTCAGCCCTTTAACTGATAAGATACTGACCACTGTTGGGCTTACTACAATGGGCATATTCCTTCGGGCGGCTATATCTCTCACTCGGCGTAAGGGCATACACCGGCGCTGCTTTAGATTTCAAAATGTCGAGGTAAAAAAAAAACAGCTCTTTAGCAGACCAGAGTAGAAATGCCGGTGTAATCATTGGACTTAACTATGTTCTTGATCCACCATACCCTTCAAAATCTACACCGTCCTATCTGGGGACTCCATCCATGCCAACAACAATTTCCAGAAATCTTTCTTCTTAGTTTTTTTTTCCTGCTAAATCCATCCTGAACATATACACAAGGGATTCCAACCATTCAGAGTGCTGCGGTGATATGTTGCTCACCCATTCACGACAGATCTCTCTTCTTGCACGTAGCATGGCATAAAACAGCAGATTTCTTGCGTGGCCCGTAAAAACATCCCCAACTCCAAATATGACCAAAGACAGGCTTTATTTGCTGGTTCAAAATACCAGACAATGATGACTCCACTTTTTCCCAAAAGCCTCTGATCTCAGGACATGGATAGAACATGTGCACGTCCGACGCTTTTTCCAAGCCACATTTACCACAACTTGTTAGACTCCCCTTCCCCATCTTTGATAGCTTTTCAGGTGATATATAAGTCCTGTGGAGCGAAAAAAGGTGGTTCCTTCTTAAAAAAGCAGGTTTGACAGTGAGGTAAAGTGTGCCCATAGATAATTGCCAAATATCCTGCAGTTGCTCCCTCAGCAAGTATGTTCCCCACAATTCCTCAGCCAGCGTAAACTCTCCGTCGATGGTCTCCATAAGATGCCAATACCAGAATGCTACTTCCTTGGTTCCAATGGGTTTTGTTACCAGTTGCTCCTGTAATATGTTGCCGATGCCAAGTGCCTGTTTTATACTTTGTTGCCAGCTTCTTAATTGGATATATTTAAAATTTGACAGTGTATTTTTCGTCAACCCATTAAGATCTTGCCAGGGTAGCAAGCCCCCTTCCCTGGTCAGGTCCACCCAAACATTAAGGTTGTCGTTTTGATGGGTGCTGCCAGTATATCGTCTGGGCACTCAGGAGTTCCTGGTGATTCCCAAACTGGCGCAAAATAAGAGTAGTAGTTTAGTTTGGATAGGCGTCTAATGTGATACCACATTTTCGTCATTGATTGAAGCACTTTTAGTTTGATTTTTTTAAAGAATTTGGGGTCACCAAATTTAAAAAGGAATCCTACTGTATTTACTCTGGATAGTTTCAACATTGCTAAAAATATTGAACCAATTTTAAAGTCATCTGGTGTTTTTAACTGGAAGGCCCATGCATAGTATTGTATGTCAGGCAATGTTAAGCCTCCCTTCTCCCTCTTCCTCCGCAACTTTTTCCAGGAAATCCTTGTTAAGCCTCCCTTTGTTAGCCCAGATAAATTAATTTATCTCCTGCTGAATTGTATGTACAGTAGTTTTGTTGAAGTGTAATGGTATGGAATTAAACAAAAAAGTTATCCTTGGCAATATGGTCACTTTCACCCAACTGACTCTTCCTAAGATCGTTAACGGAAGGTGCACCCAGCTCTTCATTAGTTGAATGATCTCTTTAACGACCCTCCGCAAATTAGTTTCCGCAATTTCATTAATATCCTGAACTATCCTTAGCCCAAGATATCGCATTTCCCTTTTAACCTGAGGATTGGTGCTTACTTGATTCCATACCATGATTTCTGTTTTATGCTCATTAACTGAGTACCCAGAGACTTCTCCAAATTCTATCGCTATTCTCAGAATGGTGGGTAAGGCAGTGCTCAGATCAGATGAGTGCACAATTAAATCGTCGACGTAAAGCGCAACCTTTTTATCCCAATCTCCCTGTTGAAATAAAGGGATATCAGATGCACTTTTCAGTCTGAATGCAAAAGGCTCCATATAATAATAAAAAAGTAGCGGGGAAAGGAGGCAGCCCTGTCTTGTACCCCTGAGTATCTTACAAGGTGAGGATAGCTTCCCATTTACTAAAACCCTTGCTACAGGCTCCTGATATATTATCTGTATAGCTCTACAGAATTTATCGCCAAGGTTATATATCTTTTAATACGACTGATAGGTAAGACCATCTCACCTTGTCAAAAGCTTTTGAGGCATCCAATGTTGTTATTGCTAAGGGAGTATTGAAAGATGTCGCAATATCAATAGCTCTGATTAATTCATAAGTGAGTTCGTGCAAATACCTCCCCTTCACATACCCTCTCTCATCTTCATGTATTGCGCAGCCTGACACTTTGGCTAGTCTACTAGCTAATATTTTTGAGAAGATTTTATAGTCTGCATTTAGCAGTGATATCGGTCTGTACAACTCACAAACCGTCGGATCTTTATCTGGTTTCAGGATCAGAATAACTGTAGCCTCATTCCAAGATTTCGGTTTCTGCATGCCCTGTTCTAGCACTTCACCCATAACTGTTGTCAGTATAGGCGCTAGTTCTTCTACTAGCGTTTTATAGAGCTCCATGGGGATACCATCGGGCCCAGCAGCTTTACTCCCCTTACTTGATTGAATAGCCCTGATTACTTCCTTTTGAGTAATCGCTTTATTCAAGAGGTCTTGTTGGTTAAGATCTATTGTTAGATTGAATCCTCTAGCCAGCCCTCTATCTCAGCATCCAATGGTCCTTCTTTCTCTTCTGTGTATAGGGTATGATAAACTTTTTAAAGGCTTCCCTGATGTCTATGTCTCTGTTTAGTACCATATTAGAGTGGTCTTCTTTGATCTCCCCAATCCTGTTCTTATTCAGATCTGTCTTGACCTTCCAAGCTAGAAGTTTACGTGCTCCCTCTCCATATTCAAAGTGGGCTAGTTTACTAACTTCCCACCTATTTTTAACCCTTATTTGGAGGATCTCTGATAGTTGTTTTTTTTAGTGCTAGCTGCTTCTTCTCTAGATCTGCCTTTTGTTCTTCTGAGACTATGCCTTTCAACTCTATATTCAATTGTTCAATTTTTTCCTCTAGCCCTGTGATTTCCCTTTTGAACTGTTTGTTTCTATAATAGGTTGCACTGGTGATCTTTCCTCTAATGAATGCTTTTAAAGTGTCCCAAACTATAGCATTTGCTGCTGAACCACTATTAACTGTGATATACTCCCGAATAAATTCTGCTTTGAAGCGGAATGCAGTATTTATCGGAAACTTGGCTTCCTCCACAAAACACGGAGTTCCCAAACTCTACGACCAGAGCAGATTTGTACGCTCAACCTAGTTAATTTCCCTACATGGGATGGACTTTATCGTGAAACTCAGCCCTGGGACTTCCAATGCAGATGAACTTTCCAGGTTTTTCCACTTAGATGATTAGGACTAATAGGGGGTAGGTTAGTTACCTATCATCTTTCATCTGGGGGGAGGAGGTGTGTAGGAAAGTCATCCTTTTTGCCCTGATTACCCCCATTTGTTGACAGTTACTGGTGGTTACTGACTCTGAAAGTGCCCTGGCCTCTGTTAACCAGACCAGGGCCAGTACTCTCTCCTTAAAAGTTATATTGTATTTGGCATACTGGTCAAGACAGCCAACCTGTATGTCCCTGTATATGGTAGGGAATAACATGTGGTTATTCCAATCCTTGGGCATTCCCTCCTTTTGACCTGCTTAGTACTATTGCCCTGTGTGATGTTCCACACACATGACTGTCTGCAGGGTGATACATTAAACCTGAACATTGGACAAAGTGATGTTCTTTAGACATTTTATGACATTGAACCTGAACATTAAACACAGTGGTGTTCTGTAGAAATGTTCATGGTATATGTTTGCCAGATATGACTCCCAGCAATGCGTAATGTCTAAAAGTGCATGTTCTGTTTCAAACTATCTTGATTCCATTCTAGATCTCCAGGCAAAATCTTGCATTCTCGTGGGATTTGCAGGATTGTCGCCGTGAGATTGGGTGTGGCAAACAGTATAAGTACAGGCCCCACCCGAAGTCGAGTGCTCGTGATTAGTGCTGCATATGACAGCCACCAACCACCAGCTGTTGTCTAAATCATGCTAGGAAAATTATTCGCATATCGCGCTCTTCATTCCAGTTTGTTGACAGTTTTGGAGGTTTCAATTTACAATGGCAACTGGGATCTTGGGGCATACTAAATGAGCATAGCAGGGTACGTTGAAGGACGCTTATTATATTGTTGTTCTTGTTATAGCAAAAACTTCTTAAGAACAAACTTGGAAGAAAAAATACCAAGGCATAATTGATGTGCATAGCTGCGTTTAGTGCTTAAGTGAGATAATGCATAATGTGTTCTTGATATAACGAACAGCGCCTACAGGACAGTGTAAAAGGATATAGTGCATACTAACACTCAAAGCGCTCAAGGATACTGCGCTGAGACAAATTCAACTGGGATTGTACAAAAAGTCACAGACATGAGTGGTGTGTTAAGTGAATAAGTGCATTTATTGTCTAATTAATAAAAAGCATCACAAACAACACTTTACAATACATACAAGAAAATATATTAAATAGACATTTACACTAAAAATATATCCGTACAAATTCATATAACCATAAAGATTCAATAAAAATACATTACTTGTGACTGAAACATATAAATATTAATTTAAAAATCTCTAAATGATAAAAAAAGTCAGTGCATTAAAATTGAACAACCAGCTAAAGACCATATGAAACTTAAAAAGTCAAGTGCTTGGAAAAAAAAACAACTATATATATATATATATATTCTCGCTCCAGGTTGTCCACCTCTTGAGTAGCACACGAGCAGCAGCTTAATTTATGTGTAGGTGAGGACGGGGATCCGCTTGTAGATGCCGCTCCGTAATGGATCTGCCCGACGCGTTTTGAAGCTCCATCTGCTTCTCTTCAGGGGCTTTAACGGAAGCAGTGTGCGCACCCGCTGACACACTTCTCCAATTTCCATATGACACACCCGCCGATGGGAGGCTCCAATGAGACTGTGCATTCTGGGAAGTGTGGTGCGGAAAGCACACAATCAAGTCCTGTATGGACCCCACAAGTGGGCCCGGACCACACTTCCCAGAATGCACAGTCTCATTTGAGCCTCCCATCGGTGGGTGTGTTATACATTAAATGGGGAAGTGGGTCGGCGGTTGCGCACACCGCTTCCGTTAAAGCCCCTGAAGAGAAGCAAATGGAGCTTCGAAACGCGTCGGGCAGATCCCGTACGGAGCGGCGTCTACGAGTGGATCCCCGCCCTCACCTATACATAAACCAAGCTGCCTTCGAGCATTGATATATATATATATATATATATATATATAAATATATTTATATTACAGTTTGTTACACTATGCAGTTTATTTATTAATAACAGGTAATTACTTGTTTTACCAGCCGCATTTTCTATTATTTTCTTTGGACAATGTCTATATCGTGTAACAGGTCTGTTTCAGGGCATGGCCAAAATGTAAAAGTATTTTCTTTATGTTTATATGTGCCTTTAAGGGGAAGGGCTATATATACTCACGTGTATTTAGCGCCAATTAGATTGAAAAAGGCTTCTGCGAAGCCGAAACGCGTCTCTCTTGTTGCAGGGTCGAGGGGGACCCGAGGAAATAAAAAAGCCATATTCATGCAGCCTCGAGTATGTGCCTTCTTCTTTGTTTGAGTTGGAGTGTTGGTTCGATATATATATATATATAAAAACAAGGTTGCCCAAGGAGAGGATGTCACGCATGAAGGGGTCGCGCACACAGCCACCAGTAACAGGATTGTCAGCCAGCCCTCCAGACCTCACAGCGTGACTGCCAAACGCGTTTTGAGGACGTGCTCCTCTTGATCAATGGCTCATTCCAATCAGGCAGCGAGAAGCGAAATTACGTGGAAACAAACTTTATTAAGTACACAGACCCGCCCATATGGGCTTTGGCAAAACAGGGCCTGCTGGTCTTTGTAGTATCGCCCATCGTTGCTCAGTCCAAAGTTCCATACGAAACCCGGTTGGGTATATATATATTTTTTTTTTGTTGAATTTATGGATCCCCTGGTTCCTCCCAAGGAGTGGCCCCATGATAAACAGTAGCCTCATATCATGTTCAGAAGTAGAGGCGGAAACAGTTAGGCCCTGTGCTCCTACTAACTCTGCCTAAAGAGCCAAGTCTTAAGGTTTTTTGGGAAACTTGCCTCGGAAGGTTCAAGTCTGAGGTTGAGTGGCATTGAGTTCCACAGCTTCAGAACTCTGGAAGGGGTGTAAACATTGATCAAGGGGAAAAGGTAACTAGGTCCCCACTGATTCAGTATCCTGTGTGTAAGACAGAGAGCTTTGACGGAGATTCTGTGTGGGGAACCAGTGAAGTTCAACCAGACCGGGGCTAATGGTAATCCATTTCTGAATTCTTGATAGCATCCGGCTTCTGCATTTTGTCCTCTTTGAAGCATTGCCGTAGTCAAGCCGGAACACCATCAGGGCCTGGGTTACTGTTCTTTGTGCAGAGTCCGGTATTAGCCCCAGAATCTTCCTCAATAGGTGCCCACCATGGCACTAATCTGACTTTCAAATGATAGTTGAGCATCAAAAAGGATGCCCAGATTTTGGGATTGGGGTGGGGCCCAAATCGAGGTTTTTTTCCACAACCACCAACAACTCTGTTTTGTCTGCATTTAACTTCAGGCTGCTAGCCTGCATCCATGTCGCCAGGTCAGCTAGACAAGATTTGAAATTCTTTGCAGCCTTGCCGTCATCATGTGCAAATGTGAAGACTAGCTAAGTGTCATCAGCAAATAACACCATTCTCACGCCATGGGCGGAGATATAAGTTAAAAAGAGTAGGGTTCAGTGCTTATCCATGAGGCGTCCCTCTGCAAGGGGATAATGTCAGAGGTATATGGCTTCTAAATTGCCTGGAAAGAGAGCTTGTGAAGAAAGTCTGCAATTCAGTCAAAGGCTCCTCCCTTTATGCCCAGAGTCACAGTTGTTCCAGTAGCACAGTATGCAAGACTGTGTTGAATGCTGCGCTGAGGTCCAGCATGATGAGAGCCCCAGTTTTCCCTTCGTCACCCACCCTGCATAGCTTCTCCGAGGCTAGAAGCAAGGCAGGTTCTGTGCTATATTGGAGCTTAAACTATTGTCTGATCCTATAGAAAAACTTTCCAGAAAGGACATAATCAAACAAAGCTAAACTACAAATACAAGCCTTTTTTCGGCAATTGTTGGAAACTTTATCATCTGACAAATTAATGAAATAGGAGCACCAGAGGAACATAAAATGAGGGTTTGGTGCACAGATCTCACCCCTTCTTTAAGAAATTAGGGTTTTAATAGTATATGATGTAGAATTAGGCAGATTAGAGCAGGAACACATAATATGCAATAAAGTTTCATGTGACCACCTACACAGTCTACATTCAATGGTTGACTAGCGTTGGATCCAATTTGGGGTGCCATCCTTAGAGGGGTACCTGCAGGGCTTCAATTCGTGCCAGTGGTTTCCGGTGCTAAGCACCGGCACTTATTTAACCGGGCTGGGGCTATTGAATTCATATCCCCTGTGATGGGCCAAGTAATTATTAAAAATAAATATACCTACCTGTCTTTGCCTCCTCCTTCTGCTAGGATGGATGTCTGCCTCCTATGTCTTCAGAGGTTGCCCTGCACAACTCTAGGCATGATGATGCATCACGTTAGTGATTTCAGTAGTTCACGCCTGCCATTCATGGAGCATGTCGTTTGAATTGGTTACTTATTATAGTGGAGGGAGGGCTGATGGTTGAGCTGGGGGCGAGGCACTGAGGCAGGCTGGGTCCTGGAAAGATCAGGTCTCAGCCAGACAACAAACGTAATGCGACATCCTATGAGGAATTAAAAAGCACGTAGCTGCTTACTATTTTAACAGCTCGCATGACGCACGCATAGAAGTGAATTCAGCGGAAGAAGAAGCAGGCCAGAAATTATTAATTTTGACTTGTCTTTTACATGCCTGTGATCGTGACCTGGCCCCACTGTGAGAGCCTGATAAGCACAGGCGAGTGGTGATCTTGTTTGAATGTGGCAAATGATGGCATCGAGAATACACATAACTCCTTTTTAGGAGTATTGGGGATTTTAATGCTCTTTTTTTTCTTCTCCATGGATTATGATGTACTGTGTTCCACCATCGTTGTTTATGAGCACGCAATGCCAAAGTCTACCTATGCAGATACCTGCCGTTCTGTGTGTTTGTTTCCGTGTGGGATCCATTGTGTGTCGGTGCCTATGGTTGGTTATGTGTTAATTTTTGTCCTGCGTTTTGACTTGAGTTTGCGTTTAAACGTGGGAGATTGTGTGCATTTTGTGTGTGACTCCCTGCGGTACACGTGTTTGTGTGTTATGTATGGTGAATGTATGATGTAAGAGTTCTTATTTGTGTAGGTTTCTGTTGTTTTTCGTAGGCGCATGCCTTTTTGGGGGTGTTTGTGATTGCATGTATTTGTGTTTATATGTGCTCGTACTTCCAGCTGTCACTCTTTTGAATGCTCTTGGAGTTTGTTAACTGTTTTCCCTCTGTGTATGTGAAAGAGAAACAGATATTTCTATTGAAGAATTATTTATTCCTTTTACGTACCATGCATGGTGCATAAGGATATTTGCAATTGTGCGTGTGTGTGTGTGTGTCTGTCCCCCTGTGTGAGTTAGGTCACAGCTGTTTAAGAATCTGCATTTGTGTGTGTTAGGTTAGAGACAAAGCCTACACATGTATTTGGAGTGTTTCAAGGTCGAACTGGTTAACGATTCATATTATGGAGAAAAAAACAACTAGCTGGTGTTTACAAAAAACACTCCTGTCACTTCCTGTTTACTGCTAAAACAGGATGCTTAAGCCAAAATAAGATGAGAAAATACGCCTCTACTGAAGTGAATGAATGGCAGCAGAAAAGTACCTAAGTCCTACGGTCAGGAGAGCGCTGAAGCCCACTTGCTGCACCCTGGCCATACAGGGCAGTATCAGGGGAGAACTGTAAAAGTGACATATCAGGGAGAAATGTGACCAGGCTCTCTTACAAGTGCCCATAATGATAGATCCATACACTCGGCATAGAAGCAGTTGTTTGGTTTAGTGCTGTAAAAACCAGACAAGCAGACCAACCAGACAGGCTATCCTGTCTGGTTGCTCTATAGGCCACTGTTCAACCCTTCTATCAACCACCCGAATGGAGCTATTCTGATTTATATTCAAGATGAGTTTCATGTAGTCTCCTCTACACAGGATCAGACATTAACGCCTTACCCACAGCGGTTTTTCCGCCGCGGTGCGGGCGTTCTGAAGAGTGGGCGGGGCTGAGTCGGCCTTTGGCCGACGGCAGCACTAGGAAGGTAGTGCTGCCAACGGCAGACGGCAGCACGCAAGGGGTCAAGGCCCTCTTCAACACTGGCTTGAGTTATTCTTTCCATCCGTCCTGCACATGGTTTTTCCATGTGCTATACACATCAGGTCAGCGAATCAAAATGGCTGCGTGCCTTGTTTCTCAACCAAGCCCCTATTTATTTATTTATTTTCACTATTTTAAACAGATTAATGTCACCCTGAGGTATTCAAGCGCTTAACATTGTAAAAAGATCACTATTCATGAAAATATCAAGCTAGAACAAGATGTAGAGGGTGGGAGTGGGAGAAGAAGAGAGGATAAAAAGTTACTTCCGTTCACCTGAACTGCAAATAAAGTGCCCCAAACCTGGCCGCAATTCTGAACACTGGAGAAGATTGTGTGCTCATTACTTCAATTGGGGGATCCCATTGAGTTCTGAAACTGTGGTAAAGATAGGGCCAATTCTGATCCTGTTATATTGGAACTGTTGAACAATTAGCTCACAGAAATACTTTTTGAAGAAGTGGGTCTTTGGACCTTTCTGAACTATAAGATGCTGGCGAGTTAGTGATTTCCAGGTGCTAGAGGTTGAACCAGAAAAGGATTGTTTCAGGGCTTGGGAAGATCCAAGTGTCAGTTTTTCCAGGATTTTCAGAATTCTTACTTCTGGATTGTCTTACACCTCCTGGGATGAACAAGAGTTCTGCTAGGTAGGTTGGTTTGCAAAAGCACCTCAGGGAGAACAACTGGTTGATGAATGAAGTCCCCTTGACTGCTCAGAGTCCTTGGGGGCCAATAACCCCTCCTGTTACCACCAGTAAGTCCCACTTAGACAGTTTGCTGAGAGCTGATCGAAGCCCTCACCCCTTCCCCACCACTCACCAAACGCACCTTCCAGCCTGTTTCTGGTTGGGGGATAAAGTCCCCTAGGATGCTGAGGGTCATCGGTACTGGAGTATTTCATGTGTTTGCTTTACATGCATTAGTTATTTTAGCCAATTTATTCCAAAATTGTGCTTTACATCCATTTTTTGATTAAATTTTTCTCAAAATTTTCTGTCTTTCAGCAGAACCAATTGAGGATGCAGGTGGAGCCAATATAGTAAGTGGGTGGAGCCAGTGGAGGAAGTGGGTGGAGCTGGGAGAAGTAGGTGTGGCATCCTAAAAAAAATTGAGCCGGTGCACTTAATATTTTACAAATTAAGCACTGGGTATCTGCCAAGTTTTAATTTTAGAAATATATCCCTCATATGAGCGGGAAAATGGGTAGTAAATAGGGCTGGATTTGCATACTCGAATGAGAATTAATCGCCAACTAGTGTAGGATAGCTCCTATATTCCCAATAGGCTATGCGCTTTGGAATAGAATATCCTATAGATTAGACGTAGGACTGAGGTTGACTAGGCCTCTATCGAATATACTAAACTTAATAGTGAGTGCCAGCTAGCTCAGAGGTCAATAGTTAGTTTTTATCTCTGTATTTAAGAACTGTTTAAACTTAGACTTATTAATTTCTGGAAACCCTGACTGCAAGTCAAAACTCTGGAAACATATTCAGAGTGATTTATTTCATACCTGCAGTCGATTCGATTTCGATTTCAAAAACTTTATTCGATCATTATAAAATAATCATAAAAGTGCAGCAGTATATCACAACATTTACAGTTTACATTTGCATTTTATAAACATACTGTTAAAAGGACATACTTTTCCTAAGAGATATAGATTTTAAAATATATACAGCCGTAAAAAAGCACACATCAGGTTTGCCAAGTGCGAATAAAAGACTCATAGCTGTATTCACAGAGGATACCCTATATTTTTTAAAAAGTGGTTTCAAGTATATAATCCGGAGTTGTAGATAATAAGGGCAAATCAGTAAAAAGTGCACAGTGCTCTGTTTGGATGATCCGTCACACAGGCAAGGGGCTACAGTGTGAAGTTGGATGTGCGGACAGGCAACAAGCAAATGAACAATCCCCATACGTAATCTGGTAAGAACAAACTGGTGTGATCGTAAAGTTACCATTTTTAGATATTCAGCAAAACCAGGTTCAGCCAGATTATATGTGTTATAAAAACGAAGGGTAGAGAGCTGGCTAGTGGCAGAACAACGCTTTTGTGCCTTAGCCCTCAAATACACATGTTTTAACTCGTTTTTAGGGATGTCCAAAGCACAAAGGGGGTTATCACGGACATTTAACTTAAAAACATCATCATATGTAGAACATATGTAGTTGAGCCAAGGAATCAGATTATACTTGTCCAGGCGAAGACAATCATTAATAATTTTCCTCGTAAAACTGGTCTGTTCTTTGAGCCAGATAGACCTCCATACCAGCAGGGGTCTAAGACCAATAAGATCTGTAAGATGTTCCAAACCAACCTCCTGATGTATCAGACTGGTAGAGGGAGAAGGTGGTAGACAGAGGAGTTTCTTAATGAATTTATTTTCTTTAACTTGGAGTGTTTGATGATTGCAATGTCCCCATACCCCAGACCCATAAAGGGCCAGCGCAACACATCTGTGGCGATATATGTATAACATATCAAATATGCGCCTTGAGCCCAGCTTAGAAGCAAATTTAAAGATTCCAAATGCACTTTTACCCATTTTTCCTCTAACATTGGTCATCTCATGTGTCCAAATGCCCCCGCTATTAAAAGTGATGCCTAAGTAACAAAAGCTATCAACCACTTGGATCGATTGGGCCATTTAATGTAAAGGGTCTTAGTTTTTTTACTTTCTTTCTGCAGGCCAAAATAAAAGTTTTTGAATTATTAATCTTAAGTTTTCTCCCATTAATAAAATCCTGAAACTTATCCATTAGTTTCTGCATCTGAATAGGAGGACCGTGTCATCCGCGTAGAGCAGAACTGGGATTGATATACCCTCAGCGGACGGAACATCGGCATTAACTGTTCGCAATTCTGTTTCATACCAGCAGTCAAGATCATATAAAAACAAAGAGTGCATGCATTAAAAAATGTAGCCTTGCTGCACCAGGGACTGTCTTCAGAGACCAAACTCGAAATGGATTTCGGCTTGGCCAATTGACATACTGACGTATAAGCCTTAATTAATAATAAATCCAATCATTTAGCATCTTTTCCCCTGGTTATGGGTGAGCCATATGCAATAGGTGACTGTAACTTGGCTCCCATGACTTTAAGAAGGTGTTCATAGGATTGTCATCTCAATGATTTATGTAGTAATTTAAAAGTATAAATTAAAGATGAAGTTACTGCCCTTAAAACATTGAAATGGCTTGTAAACGAGAATTGTCAAATTAAATTCCCAAGTACATATGTCTTCACAACCTAAATTGGCCTACCTCGTGCTATCAAGGATCAAGTCTTAAACCTCACTATGTGGAGCGTTCTTGTGCATACCGAACAAACAGTGATAGCTGCACGCTGCAAACTATATCCTGTGCAAACGCCAATGCTAAAGACATTTCTTAAACAATAGCAGCAGAGAGTGTGTATCGTGCTATGGATACCCAACACAAATGTCTTTAAAGTCTGAAGTTATGTGCCATTAACACCTTTAAATCCCCAACAGATAAGCAGGGTGATAACAATATAAATATGCGTATTAATGTTTCTTAGTTGCTCTTGTGTCTTTCACAGTTGAATTAACCATTGGTCATCACTGCTCCAGGTCTTCCTCCCCGCAGTCCCCTTCCCAAAACCTACCCCACGTCCAGCGACTCCGATCCTCTGGTTTAATACTCCCTGGATCAGTGCTGCCAGAAGGTGTGTATTGGAGGGTCCTGTTCCAAAGAACTTGCTTCCTGACATAGGGCATGTAGGAAACCCCAGTGCACTTAATGCACTTAAGTGTGCACTGCTGTGCTGGCCGGTGTCATTTTAAAGCCAGGCCTGCCGTACAGGTTGATTTTAAAATAAAACTATGCCCAAATTCGACTTAAAAGTACTTCCAAAGTCAAAAACAACATTTAGAATACATATGTCACCCCTAAGGTCTTCCCTATGAGCCGCAACTGCAGGATGCATTCTTATAAAAATCAGGGAAATATACAAGATGTTTTATATGCCTTAGTAGGGAAAAACAGCCAATGTAATTTTTCATCATTGTAGCCCCATAGGCTAACATGGGAAGGCTTTATTAAACCTTAATAAAGTCTAACTTTTAATTGGAGTTACCTAGCAATATGAGTCAAAGTATCAAAGTAATGGTTATAATAAATCCAACAACTTTCCACGGTCTGGTTTATTATAACTATTACAGGAAAGTAGTTTTAGAACAAACTAGCCTGAAGTTACAGAAAACTGCCCTGTAGCAGTCTCTTCTGAATGGCCAGCCTTTGAGAGCTTCAGCAAAGCTGCTACCTGAGTAGGTGTGAAGAGGCTTGGGGCTGAAACAATTTAGCTGTTTGATGGGAGGAGATTTGTTTCCTGGAGAAACCAGGCAGAGGAAGGGGGCTGCGGAGATAAACTAGACATCAAAGGTAGGAGAACAGATGCTACAGGACTCAGACCAGCCCCTGTGTCCTTAATCCTCAGCCAGATACGAGCCCCACTAATTAGATTAGGAGAGGGGCTAGAAGGGGAGTGTAGTGAATTGTTAGCCACACCTGTGGCTAACAATTCACTACACTAGTGGAGTCGTGTGGCTCACTGGTTAGAGGCAGCAGACATGGAAGCAGAGGATGGCCCGGGACCAGGGTTCAATCACCGACGCGGCACGGTCGTAAACCAGGGTCAGCGGACTCGATAATTCTCACCTCGGTGCCTACTCTAACCAGGGATCACACTCAGCAACTCTGGGCATTAGCTTGCCTCATCTCCACAACGGCCCCCCACAAACACCGGGGATGCCTGGTTTCAGCTTGGAGATACCCAGGAGGGAACATCTCACAGGGAAAGCCAGGACGGGTTCCCCAGCGGTCTATAGCGCCAGGACGCCTCCGGGTAGCAGTGCGCTTTACAAGACACACACATTTACCTGTGCTTTAGCTAGACACAGACTGCAAGCAGAGAGTTTCTTCATTTTGATTTTTGGAAAACAGTGCATTCTTAGTCAAAAATATGCCACACCTCACAGGAAGTGGTCATACCAGAGGGAGGTAACCTTGCCCCTATTGGATGGAGGTCCCAGCTCTTGCCATCCCAGAATGGTGTGAATATTGGGAGATCTGCAGGAGCTCTCAGATCCCTATCTAAAACATCTGAAGAGAAGCCTTGGATTGCATCACAGAAGGCTTGCACTCGGAAGGGCTGCACCTGCTGCACTCTCAAGGCTCCACCAAAGAAGAACTGTGATTGATTCAAGGAAAAGAAGTGTATTCCCTGAACAGCAACAGGTAGAAAAGTGCTGGTAGAAGCCAAAAGCAACATCCAAAGAGAGGAGTTCTCCAGCTGACCAGCTACAACTGGATTTTCCTGGACAGACCAGTTGCATTGAGAGGGAGCGAGTCTCTGACCCCAAGAGGCAAGCCACGACTTCCGAAACCTTCCTGGTGCAGCTGGACATTTTTCAACACAAAGAATACTCAGAAGAAGTTCTGAAATGTTGAGAACTTTTTGCAAAGTTTTGGTAAAAAGCTCCAGAAGAGAACCGGCTAGAGAGTCAAGCTGCCGTCAACAACGCGAGAATCAGCCTGACCTCGCTGGTTCATCTGACTGAAAAATCTGGAGCTCTTTGACGCTGAGGACAAACACTTTCAGTGGCTTGCCAAACATTGTGCTGCAGCAGGCCTCGTTTCTGAAGCCAACTCCTGATCCGAGAAAACCCGGCAGCTTGTCTTCAAGAGAAAAGCTCCAAAAAAGTGACTAAGTGCGAAGGTAACATTTTGACCAGGTCCTAATGCTCAACCTATCTGACCCCAGCATGACCAGATTGCTGCGAGTGGCACTTTATGTTTTTCGGCACTAAAGTGCATATTTTTTATTTTTAACTTTAAAATTTCAGATCTCCGGTGCCTACATTGAATTATGGGTTTTTAGTGGTATTTTAAAGATGCAAATATTCTCTTTTTAATTACTTGGTGTTGAATTTTTATTGTTTTTTTTTTACGTATATACTGTTTTTGTGATAGTAAAGGCTTGAAACACCAGTCTCCTAAGTTAAGCTTCGCTGCTCATCTGCCCAAGGGTTGAGCAAGGATTAATTTATTGAGGATTGACTTGACCTTATTAATGATTATGGCATTACTTCAAGGTGGATGTGCATACCCTCCTCCCCTACTGATAACCCACCTTCCTCCAATATGTTGTTCCTGTATCATCAGCAATGAAGGAGACATGACTCATTCTTGTAGAGGAAGCAGCTCACAGGTCACAAAGTTCTCTCCTATCTATTTGGAATTCACCTCAGTCTATCTCAAGCAGTCGTCCCTGGGAAGGGATAGCGCCCAATACTGTGTTAATTTTCAGGAGTTTGATGAATTGATCAGTGTTTTTAATGGGTGCCCACAAAAAGGTGAGGGTTCAGAATTTAGAAGGAAACTCCAGTCTCCAGGGAGGGAGACAGCAGTGGATGAAGTCAAATTAAAATTACAATTGGATAAGATGATATCAGTAAATCTTGATCTTTTCCACTTATATACCTATCAAGAAAATGAACTTATATACATGTGCAAGGATGTTACTAAATGTGTGGGACAAGCTCATGATAAGTTGTGTGATTTAGCTTGAGTATATGATGTGGATTTGTGTAGGACCAAATTCTTACAGTAACGTTATTGCATATGTTTTGATGAAAATTATATAACTAATACTATGACATCAAGGATGAAAAAGCAAATTAGGGAATTGATTGGTAGCATCCGGAAATGGAGTATTTTGAATAAGTGGGAAGGCAGGTGGGCAAAGAAGAAAGACCAAAAGAAAGTGAAGGGGGAGTCACCTCCTTCTTTGACAAATGAAGAGGCTTAAGTGAATTCCTGATGTGAGGTGCCTGGTGGAGGCTATATTCATGTACAGTGGAGTAGGAGTGATCTTGCTTCATTCACAAATGATTTCCCCAAATTGAGAGAGAAACCAGTAAAGTGGTATTCCCAGCTTGATTGATTTGTTAAGATTTCTCAGGTACTGTGCGTGGATTTGAATACCCTTTTTGACATTGTGGTACCAAGTGACGTATGAGCAGAATGCAAAGTGGACTTGCAGTTGCGCGAGGATGAGCATCAGAGAAAGGCAATATCTTATGCCCTGTCACCTCTGGTGATGAAAAAATATCTACAGACAATTACCTTTTTGAAAGGGAAAATACCAGTGAAGCATATTGATTGGGTTAAGATTGACAGGAAGAGTCAGGGGTCTAAAGAGACTATGCATGCCTTTCATGAGAGAATGTTGCAAGTGTTTAGACAGCACAGTAGGATGAAAAATCCCCAAACCAAAAATATGGGAAGTTTTGTGTCTCGATTTGTGACAGGATTGAGGCCGGAGGTTAGTATAATGACTCACGCTCATTTTTTCCAGAGGATTTTGGAGGGGGAACCTACCTGTTGTTTCTTGCCCCTGCTGCAGAGCTCCGCTCCCGCTGCCATTCTGGTCTCCCTCCCGCCGCCATAGTCAGCCATCCAAACGGCCGCCGAGTGGAGGGAGACTACAGCTACCAGCCTGCTTCGCTGGACACCGGAAGCCACCACTGCTGGTCCCGCACTCGGAGGTGCTTTAAATTTGTGACAGCCCCGGTGGAGCGGGTGTCACGCTCATTTTTTCCAGAGGATTTTGGAGGGGGAACCTAGCTGTTGTTTCTTGCCCCTGCTGCAGAGCTCCGCTCCCGCTGCCTTTCTGGTCTCCCTCCCGCCGCCGTAGTCAGCCATCCAAACGGCCGCCGAGTGCAGGGAGACTACAGCTACCAGCCTGCTTTGCTGGACACCGGAAGCCGCCACTGCTGGTCCCGCGCTCGGAGGCGCTTTAAATTTGTGACAGCCCCGGTGGAGCGGGTGTCACGCTCATTTTTTCCAGAGGATTTTGGAGGGGGAACCTACCTGTTGTTTCTTGCCCCTGCTGCAGAGCTCCGCTCCCGCTGCCATTCTGGTCTCCCTCCCGCCGCCGTAGTCAGCCATCCAAACGGCCGCCGAGTGGAGGGAGACTACAGCTACCAGCCTGCTTTGCTGGACACCGGAAGCCGCCACTGCTGGTCCCGCGCTCGGAGGAGCTTTAAATTGTGACAGCCCCCGCATCGCGAATCGCGCGCGGATCGCGCTGGGCGAAGCCCGGGACAAGGGCGGGACCATCTGAGGCTGTCAGAGGTCGGATGAGGTTGGGCTGGGCCGCCCCTCTTTCAAGTGAGATTCGGACTTTTATGTTTCCTTATTTGTTAACTCGGAGTTAGTTGTAACTTCCTCACTTGACTTGGGATATTTGTTGAGGATCCACTGCCCGTAACGAATTTGGTTTTGCCTAAACTGTTAAAATGAACTTACGTTCTGGCAAAGATAGACTGGTGCAGGTTTCCACTTCGAATGGAGTATTTACTGGCACTATCGACCATTTCTTCAAACGGACTACTTGTATTCTTGAGAAAGAGATAGCTCTTGCTGAAAAGCGTCTCTCCATTGACCTGGTTACTGGGAAACAGTCATCACTTGGGAAAATTGGACAGGTTGAATCCTCAGCTCCCCCAGTCACATTATCACATTTAGACCTTAGCGATAACAATGTTATCACCATAGATACGGCGCTTGTAGATCAAGATCTAGAGTTAGAAGATTCTGCTAGACTTTCAGAAACATTGTCAAGTAGCTCCCTTTACAATAATTTAGTGAATATTGATATTGAGGATAATGGCACATCTGAACCTATACCTAGTCCTGGTCCTGTGGTGACCCCAGGCCCCCATAAAACAGGTCCTAGCAAAAGGAAAAGGAAGGAGAAAACCCAGAAGGGGGGAATTGCGAAGGTGTCTAAAGGTAACTGTAATTCAGCACACACAGAAAATAAACCAGCACCCCCGGCTGCCTCACTATCAAGCATGACTAATCCTCTCCCAACAAATGATGCTGAGGATCGTCTTTTGGGTAAGATAGAATTTGTGGTTAAATCCTTAATGTTACCACTACTCGAAAGGACTAGGATGTTAAATATTAAAATGGATCAGATGGAGGCGTTATTGAGAGCAAATACGGAGATTGTGAAAAATTCAACTAATTTCCCCACACTTACTGGTGTCGCAACTCTTGGCAGCCAAAGTCAACCCATAAATAACAACACAGGTGGGTTGGGGCATCTAGGCAAAGTTATTTCAACTTCAACATTATTGCCACAACGAGTAGTGCAGCCCAAACAGGGGTTAAACATAAACAAGTCTAATTCAGTAAAAGAAAACCCCCCGAAGGAAGGCGCACCGACAAAACCACAGCAAGCAGTAAGCAGGCCAGTTAAATCTATTCACCAAAAAGAGCAAGACCACCATAGCAGGAAAAATGTCTATCGTAAGTGACCTTATGTCAATCTGCCACCGGAGTCCGTACCATACACCATCATTATGACAGGAGTGGTTCCTTTAGAGGAGGGGAAAGTAGAATCACACCGGGAGCTATATAATAAAGTAAACTTCTGGCTAAATAAGAACAGGCCACTCCCACCAATGTCCAAAACAGAGATCCTCAATGTAAGAAGAGTAGATTGGGTGGGGCATGGTCAAAAAGATCTAGAGGGGGACTGCATTATCGTTAGTTTTAGGGACCCCTGGGTGGTAGACCTCATCCACAGAAAACCAAAGTTTGGTAAAGTGGGGGATGTCCAAACGTTAACAATGCACTACTTTTTTCCTCAACTAGGATTTACCAGGAACCCCCCCCTTCCATACACCATCAACACCATCATATCATAACAATGATCCCAGAAGGAGACATCCCTGTGACCTGCCCATATATCCCTTGTTCTACCCCCAACTCTCGAATCGGTATGCACCTCTCAGTGGTTTGGAAGGGGTAGATTGACTCTCCTGTAAACCTAAAATTATCCATAGAGTGTCAATTTCAGCTAGTAGTTCGGAAGTTTTGAAATCTGGCAATATTCAAAGGGAATTTAGCGGTACCCAAAAATTAAACTGCCAAGATACTGTAACTGAGGAAGGGCAAAACACATTAGGGCTCGAAAATGGGCTGCTGTCGGGTGAAAGAAGATGGGCGCATATAGACCCCCTTATAATTGTCCCCACCCACCAAGAAAACATTATAAAGTTAGCCTCATGGAACACTGATGGGCTTAAGGGGAAACTTGATGGTACAGAATGGGGGGCTTTTATTGATCAGCATGACATCTTACTTTTCCAAGAAAGTTGGGCTCTCGAGGCTGTCTTCTGTATTGGATATCTTAACTACCACAAACCGGCAATTAAGGGAAAAAAGGGAAGACCATCAGGTGGGCTGGTTATATGGGTTAAACAATCCCTAGGTTACAGGATACAAGAACTGATAGTCCATAATCATGACATCCTGGGACTCAAACTCCAGAGGGACAATCATCAGGCTTTGTTTTTAATTAACATATATGCCAGAGGCCTACCTGGAGGGAGGGATGATTTAGACTGTTTAATGGAGTGTATTGGGAGGGATCAGTGTATTGTGGTAGACCTAAACAGCACCTTTGAACCCATACCTAGTGAGGGAGAAGACAGTTATGGGGAAATTGATCAATTATGGAATGTTCCAAACCTCACCATAAAACCTATCAAGAAGGTCACTGAGGCAGCTCTCCAGTGGTTGGGTATGTGTTTGGAGTGGGGCTTAAGAGCTATAAATGGTCGAGCTAAGTCAGACAGACTTGGAAAAGCTACCTTTGATAATGGTTCAACCACAAGTAGAATTGATTATTTATTTCCTAATCAAGTTGGAGTTTTGGTCAATGGTAGAGGATATGGAAATCATACAGAGGCCAGAGAGTGATCACAATCCCCTGGTGCTAACCTTGAAAGTAGAAGAGGGATCAGTTAATCCTAAAGTTAAAGTTACAAACTGTATCACAGCTGATGCCTTTTTAACCAATGACTGTAGAAGGATTCGTTGGTGTAGAATTCTGGATGACCCAGCCACTCTGGACAAAATTTCCCAAAAAGTGTCAAGCTCAGTAATACAGGCAAAAAGAGTAATAGGAGACACGGGCTCGGTTGAGCAGATTAGCTCTATACATCAGAGCCTGTTTGATAATATAAAATCTTTCTTCACAAAGCCGGGGAATCCAGTGAAAAGGGGTGGAGATCTTCCAGGTACCAAATGGTATGATAAAACCTGCCGCAAGGCTCATAGCTTTTTGATTAGTGCCATTAAAACCAGGAATATAACATTGATCAAAGCAGAGAGGTTGAACTACAAGAGGGTCCAAACGTTAGCGAAACAACAATAGGATGATCGACGCTGGCAGGACCTTTATGAAGCCAGTTTGTCCTCAAACCAAATTAAATTTTGGCAGGTCGTGAAATGGGGAGGACCAAGGGACACGCAAACACCTGCAAACCATGTCCTAGTTGAGGATTGGGTGGAGCACTATTCATCCCAGTTCTGTGGGCTGGACAGGGCACCGAATGAAGAGGAGTTAGTGGCACTCTCAATACCCAACCTCATAAGCATGCCCGTAGTGTTTCAAAACATTGATGCAGAGAAGGCACTATCCTTGGTTCAAAGGGGTAAAGCTCCTGAGATGGACTGTATTCCAGCTGACCTTTTCAAACATGATCAACGTAATTGGGTTCCATAAATAACGATCCTGGCAAATGCTATAGCTAATGGTGCAGTGATACCTGAGTCTTGGAAAGGGGCAGAAATCCTACCCATATATAAAAAAGGGGATAAGTCAGTACCAGGGAATTATCGCCCGATCAGCCTTATAGATGCCCTACAAAAAGTAATAGCGAGAATGGTCCTAGCTAGAATACAGGTCTGGATGGATGAGGAAAATATCCTTTCCCCGATGCAAGCTGGTTTTAGGACAAGCACTAGCACAATCGACCAAGTATTCAGATTTGTTTTGATTTACAGGAAGATTGTGTATCAAGGGGGGGGGGGGCACTATTTATGCAGCATTCGTGGACCTCAAATCTGCGTTCGACCTCGTCTCAAGAGAGAAGTTGTGGGTCGCCCTGAGAAATATGGGTATGCCACCAGAACCTTTAGAGCTCACTATTAGACTACATGATAATAACTTTGCCAGAGTAAAACGGGGTAGGCAGGGACAGGTGACAGAGCGATTTCCTGTGACTCGTGGGGTAAGGCAGGGCTGTGTCCTGGCGCCAACCCTGTTCCTTTTGTTTATAAATCAAGTCGTACAGTTTTTAGGAGAAACCCCAACAGATGCACCTCCTCTGGGTGGGAGAAAGTTTTCCCTTCTAATATTTGCCGAGGATACGTTGATATTGGCAAAAACTCAAGCGGGGTTACAGACTGCAATCAATAAATTCGTGGATTTTTGCAATATCAATGATCTAGAGATCAATGTGTCAAAAACTAAATACATGGTCTTAACAAAAAATAACCCTAAACAGAGTGACGTTAGTTTGAATGGTGCCAAACTAGAACAAGTTGGAGTCATGACCTACCTAGGGGTGGTCATAGATTAAGATGGAAGGCTCAGATCGAGGCTTTCTGTTTAAAATTTGCTAGACTATCTGGGTGTCTAATAAAGGAGCAACGCTGCTCGCAAACAAAAAGAGTCTTGCCAGCTTTGAAAATTTATAATGCTAAAATAAGCTCCGCCATCCTCTATGGTGCAGATTTATGGGGTTATGTAGACCTTGCACCCTTGGTAAAAATCCCAAACAAGTTTTTGCGCAGCCTGATCGGTCTACCACAATCGACCCCCACCTTACCCCTTTTATTAGATATGGGATGTCATTCCATTAGAGATCTAGCACGATATAGGATGGTTGCCCAGTGGAGACGTATATGGTCCACCCCAGAACTGGCCCTATTTGCAAGCGAAATTATGGATCTAAGATCAATTATTTGGTCAGGAAACCTCCCCTCGTTTCGTGAAGTTAAGGCCATACTGTCAAATATGGGTTTAAATTCACAGTGGGCAGATCCAAAAAATAATTCAAATCATTATATTGGGCGACGGTGAAAGAACAACGTATCTCGACTTCCCATCCTACAAATCTGACTGGTCTCTTTTTACTCCATAAGACAGAGGTCCATGTTGAGTCATACTGGGATATTATTACCAAAAGTTTAGATAGAAAACTCTATCACCAGTTCAGAGTTGGCACCCTACCAGTAAGGGCATATACACATAAATGGCACGGTCAACAACATAACGAGTGTTCCCCATGGTGCTCAGGGGAGAAGGAAACCATTATTCACCTTTTCTTTGTATGCCCAGCATATTCTGCGCCGCGTCGCAAATGGATTAAGCCCATCTGTAGGAAGATCAATACGCGGGCGTGTAGGGAAGCCCTCTGGGTCTTAAAATCTAATCCCTCCGAGTGTGTGTCCACTTGTGTGGCAACGTTTCTGGGGTGGGCATGGATTCTAAGAGCCAGGCACCCACAAATCCTCTAAAAAGTGGAATCCCCGAAAGCTTTTATTTTTATCATCGTAAAAATTGTATGAACGTCTTTGTGAATATATTTAATCCTGTTTTAAAGATTTTTAAAATGTTTTAGCTTGTTAAATTATTAATTGTAATTGAGATGAATTTATTTTGTACTCCTGTTGTTTGGTGATGGAATTGAGGTTATTGTGTAAAATCCTTTTCATTTGTCAAATTAATCATGTTACGAAATGGAATTTTATCTGTTGTCTTTTATGATATAACAATCGAAATAAAGACGTATGAAATCTGAATCTGAAATCTGACTCAACAGCATTCAATTTGTTGGCAAAATAAGGTACTTGAACTTGAGGTATGCAAAATATTGTAGTGATGAAATGAAACAGAAGCGGTAGAAGGAAAGCTCATGTTGGTTCTGAAGAAAGCAACAAAGAGGAGAAGTAAGAATCAGCCATATTTAGGGAATGCTGGTGGTAAGCAAGGTGGCGTATATCAACAGGGAGCTTCTGTGATGCAGGGAGGAAATGGTTATCCACAGGTCAGAGGTTGTGGTATCCCAAGTGATCTGAGTACCATGATTGGTGTGGCAGCTTTGATGAAATCTAATCCATATCATTATGTTAACAAATTAGGGCATTAGAAGTAGGGGTGGGTGGCAAATTCTGTTCTGTTCGCGGAACTTGCAAAATGTCGGCATTTCCGCGCTCCATGTGGAACGCGAAAATGACTAAACTTCTGCTATCTGCAGCTGAACGAAATTCGGGGGCATGAGGTATTAATTAAACCTCACCAGGAACCACTTACAGATTATAAGTAAAGCAGGAGCCCAAGAAGAAACTCAAATTCAGTAACACATTAATCAGCCACAAAGAAATCTTGAGCTCAGTCGAGGCTGGGCAGGTCTGCTTTCTCCACATATCTACCATCGAAAGTTAGCTGCAATCCTTGATGGAGGTCTTTGCATCCATGAGTTTCTTGAGCGCAATCCCCGTGTAGTTCCTGTGACCAGGAGGCTGCTTTCTCCTCATCTGCTGCTCTGATCGGCCTCTGACCCTTTATAAACAAGAGGCATGTGAACTCGCATTGAAGCACCGCCCACACACACTAGCGGTATGCAACGTCTTCCCGGCATTTCCACACTATGATGGACAGCTCCATAAAGGGACTTTCGAGCCATTCAGTGCGGTGACAAAGTTACAGACACATGGTCCCTGGAGACAACTCTTCTCTCCCTTTACGCAGCTGTAGTGTAGGAAAAGCACTATACATTTACCCAACGAGGTAGCACTTATTGATTAGCCAGTAGAAAGTACTCCAGCTGAGTAGAGGAATTGCACAGGCATCTTCTTGGATAAATTTGCCGGGCAGGATTCATTCTGGCACGATGGTCGTCTGCCCCTGAGTGTGACCCTGCATAGATTACAACGGGCGCAGCAAAATCTCTGCGTGCACGCGAAATTCTGCGTGCTCGCAGAGATTTCTTGCTGTTTCGCTGAGTTTTGCGTAAGGAAACTCGGCAAATTCCACCCACCCCTAATTCGAAGCGGGAATGCCATCTTCACCCCAACAGAGAAATGAGTGGAAATCAGGTACAAAATCCAGGTTTTGTGTGATCCCATACAGACACCGATGGTGTTAAGTCCAAGAATGCAAGGTCCTAATATGCCACAAGTTCAAGTGATACAGGTCTCTCAAGCCCCAGTGTAGCTACATTTGAATGATCCCAGATTTAGTTTTAACCAGGTCCTGAATTTTAATCATAATCCCTTTCAGAACCAAAATCAAGACCTGTTTCCTCTATTTGACTCACTTGGAGGCTACGGTGCTGATCTGTTACAATGACAGTACCTGAGGGCTGAAGGAGATTATGTGCTTGGTACAATCTTAGGGGTAGACCAAAGTGGTCCATTTGTGGAAAGCCTAGTGTTTGGCCACCCCATATC
This sequence comes from Lissotriton vulgaris, assembly GCF_964263255.1. Taxonomy (NCBI): domain Eukaryota; kingdom Metazoa; phylum Chordata; class Amphibia; order Caudata; family Salamandridae; genus Lissotriton; species Lissotriton vulgaris. The sequence continues at coordinate 434,898,814 of NC_141685.1, read as the reverse complement.
ATTTGTCATTTATACTGGTGCTACCTGTTTCTCTGTTAGAACAGCTGAAGTTCCAAACCTACCTCTCTAGGAAAAAAGAATCCAAGTTGTAGGAGTTGCAAATAAATAAATGTCAAACCCGTAACACAGAAAGTGCCTGCTAAAATGAAGATGAAAATGAAGAGAACGATCAGTTTGTGGTGTGTGATTCGGTAAGCAGTCATAATATTGATTTTTTATTATCGACCTACACTAATATCGACTGTTAAATAGCGTAGGGACAGAATATCAAAGTCAAGAATATCGTTGAACAGAGTATCGACCTTTAGGTAAGTAATATTGTTTTTTTTTAATATCGAAATAAGTAATATCGATGTAAATATTATTGTTAGCAAAAATATAGTTGTTAATAATATCAATATTTATATTAGTGTTATGTATTTTATATGTATGTGTTTACCATTTTTTGTAATGTTTTTTCATTATTTTTAAATATATGTATTAAATGTTTAGAAATTAGTAACAAAAATGTAAGTACATTTTGCATTTTAGTATCAGAGCAGGTTGTGGGTTTATAGGGGAATAGGGTAGGAAGTAACTTATTTATAATTAATTACTTAAAAATGTTATTTAATTTTTTATTATTATTAATTTAACTAATTATTTATTGGTAATTATTTTATTATTAATTGACAAATTTATATTAATTATAATTATTGTATTATTATTTATTGTTATAGTTAATTTATCGTGAATTACTTATTAATTGGTAATTTATTTTTATTAATTGATTAATTGATAATGACATTAAGGGGTCGATTCCGATTCGGGAAAATGCACTCCAATTAGCTGTACGGAGCGTGTTTCCCGTACGAATCGTACACCTTCAACGTCCCCGTACGTACGATCAAGTACGATCCAAACCAAAAGCAGATCTACGTACGATTCATAACAAACACCATACGACACAAAAATACATACGATTTGTATCCAGTTCACGCAGCATGCTACGTCCATACGTAAACAGGCAGCAGTTTCCGGCCCAGCAAGTACGATTCGTCTCTGCGACACTCCGTACGACCCTTTTTCTACGGGACCCGAAAAAAGCCGTAAAAGCAGAGTCCGGCTCGAACCGCACCTGATACGGAACATACACACCATGAACCCCATCATCTGTGTCATCCCAGTCCCGTACGCCTACGACCTGGTGCATAGAAACCAACAACAGCGCAGACGGTGAGAACAACGTACCGCAAGAACAAAAGTGTACAAGTAAGGTGCATCATACTCGCTCGCATATACCACCATTGCAATAGTGATACAAGCCGCACACACGCCATGAATGTTGGGGTACTGTGCTTCACACGTGCTCGCGTATGGCACCACTGAAATAGTGATACGAGCCGCACACATGCGTAAATTTTGGGGTAGGGTGCGTCACACACACTCGCTTATGGCACCATTGCAATAGTGATACAAGCCGCACACACGCCATGAATGTTGGGGTATGGTGCGTCACACGCGCTCGCGTATGGCACCATTGCAATAGTGATACGAGCCGCACACACGCTGTGAATGTTGGGATACGGTGCATCACATATGAGGGGTGGGTGGAAATGACTACCAGCAGTGCCCAACAGTATGGGGGTGGGTGCACAGGACTCCCAGCGGTGCCCATCAGTATGGGGGTGGGTGAACATGACTCCAAGCAGTGCCCAGACATAAGGGGGGTGGGTGGATATGACTCCCAACAGTGGCCAGACATAAGAAGAGTGGGTGGATATGACTCCCATCAGTGCCCAGACATAAGAGGGGTGGGTGCACAGGACTCCCAGCAGTGCCCAACAGTATGGTGGTCGGTGGATGGGACTCCCAGCAGTACCCAGACATATGAGGGGTGGGTGCACAGGACTCCCAGCAGTTCCCAGACATAAGAGGGGTGGGTGCACAGGACTCTCAGCAGTGCCCACACATATGAGGGGTGGGTGGATATGACTCGCAGCAGTGCCCAGACATAAGAGGTGTGGGTAGATATGACTCCCAGCAGTGCCTAGACATAAGAGGGATGGGTGGATACGACTACCAGCAGTGCCCAGACATAAGAGGGGTGGGTGCACAGGACTCCCAGCAGTGCCCAGACATATGAGGGGTGGGTGGATATGACTCCCAGCAGTGCACAGACATAAGAGGGGTGGGTGGATATGACTCCCAGCAGTGCCCAGACATAGGAGGGGTGGGTTCACATGACTCCCAGCAGTGCCCAACAGTATGGTGGTGGGTGGATATGACTCCCAGCAGTGCTCAGACATAAGAGAGGTGGATGGATATGACTCATAGCAGTGCCCAGACATAAGAGGGGTGGGTGCACAGGACTCCCAGCAGTGCCCAGACATAGGAGGGGGGCGTTCACAGGACTCCCAGCAGTGCCCAACAGTATGGTGGTGGGTGGATATGACTCCCAGCAGTGCCCAGACATATGAGGGGTGGGTGCACAGGACTCCCAGCAGTTCCCAGACATAAGAGGGGTAGGTGCACAGGACTCCCAGCAGTGCCCACACATATGAGGGGTGGGTGGATATGACTCGCAGCAGTGCCCAGACATAAGAGGGGGGGTGCACAGGACTCCCAGCAGTGCCCAGACATATGAGGGGTGGGTGGATATGACTACCCGCAGTGCCCAGACATAAGAGGGGTGGGTGCACAGGACACCCAGCAGTGCCCAGACATATGAGGGGTGGGTGGATTTGACAACCAGCAGTGCCCAGACGTAAGAGGGGTGGGTGCACAGGACTCCCAGCAGTGCCCAGATATAAGAGGGGTGGGTGCACAGGACTCCCAGCAGGTCCCAACAGTATGGTGGTGGGTGGATATGACTCCCAGCAGTGCCCAGACATGAGAAGGGTGGGTGGATATGACTCCAAGCACTGCTCAGACATAAGAGGGGTAGGTGGATATGACTCCCAGCAGTGCCCAGACATAAGAGGGGTGGGTGCACAGGACTTTTATAACCACAGAGATTCTATCAAAAAAGTGAATAGGTGATATTTTTTGTATATATACTTTTTACCGTTTATACCTGGGTGCTAGGCTCTCTCTTACACATGGAAAGATGGGAGCACAATGTGCTTGTTAAAATACCCCTCACACTCTAAAAAACCAAGTAGAGTCATGCTTCATCATAGGGGTCTTCCCGCCCCTATAACGGGACGGGGCGTGCTACGACCAGACGGAATACGCGGGAGCACTAAGATGTGACAGAGGCTATGTGTAGGTGTATAGGAGTCAGTGAAAGTGTAGGGACCTAACACTAGTGAGTGTGCAAAAAGTGAAAAAATGGAAAAGATTTAAAAATTCCCTGGCTAGTAGAAAAAAACACATTTATTAACTTCTCCAGCTGGGAACATTAAGAAGGGGTTGTGTGGTAGAGCATTAGCTACTACCTTGTCGACATGTTTCGTAAGCAGTCCCCTACTGCTTACTCATCAGGACCAAAAGAACAGTCCCTACTGTTATTTACTCAGTTTCTAACAGGTAATGCCTACTGTCCTATAAACAACCAACAAAAATAAGTTGGATGTTTAGGCCTCAGGGCATGAGTTGGCCCACGGGAGGCAGAAAAAATCGACCTATTATGGTCTCTGTAAGAAAAAGGAAGAGAAAAACCAACATAAATTTATGCACGGACATTGTTTTCTAAGTGGGAGAGAAAACAAACAAACAGGTTTTTTCTTGTAGGGGACCACAATTTCAAATGTTTAAAAGCGGTTCTACTTTCATACATGAAAATCAGCATGTATTCATGTGTCTCTTGGTATCACTGCCCTATGTGGGAGACACCAATGGTACCGTTTTGTCGGGACCTTTGTCATAATTTCACACACACACTCTACCAATCGTGACTCAATGCACTAACAACACACTAACAAAAGAGGGGAGGGGGACCACCTTGTAAAATGTTTCAGAGTTCGGAACTCATGCGCTGAGGCCTAAACATCCAACTTATTTTTGTTGGTTATTTATAGGACAGTAGGCATTACCTGTTAGAAACTGAGTAAATAACAGTAGGGACTGTTCTTTTGGTCCTGATGAGTAAGCAGTAGGGGACTGCTTACGAAACATGTCGACAAGGTAGTAGCTAATGCTCTACCACACAACCCCTTCTTAATGTTCCCAGCTGGAGAAGTTAATAAATGTGTTTTTTTCTACTAGCCAGGGAATTTTTAAATCTTTTCCATTTTTTCACTTTTTGCACACTCACTAGTGTTAGGTCCCTACACTTTCACTGACTCCTATACACCTACACATAGCCTCTGTCACATCTTAGTGCTCCCGCGTATTCCGTCTGGTCGTAGCACGCCCCGTCCCGTTATAGGGGCGGGAAGACCCCTATGATGAAGCATGACTCTACTTGGTTTTTTAGAGTGTGAGGGGTATTTTAACAAGCACATTGTGCTCCCATCTTTCCATGTGTAAGAGAGAGCCTAGCACCCTGGTATAAACGGTAAAAAGTATATATACAAAAAATATCACCTATTCACTTTTTTGATAGAATCTCTGTGGTTATAAAAGCTTACTTTGGAGGGTGATTCTATCAGTACCTCTACGCTTCTCCCTTTTGGTTTGGGTGCACAGGACTCCCAGCAGTGCCAAGACATAAGAGGGGTGGGTGCACAAGACTCCCAGCAGTGCCCAGACATAAGAGGGATCGGTGCACAGGACTCACAGCAGTGCCCAACAGTATGGTTGTGGTTGGATAGGACTTCCAGCAGTGCCCAGACATAGGAGAGGGGGTGGATATGACTCCCAGCAGTGCCCAGACATAAGAGGGGTGGGTGGATATGACTCCAGCAGTGCCCAGACATAAGAGGGGTGGGTGCACAGGACTCCCAGCAGTGCCCAGACATATGAGGGTGAGGTTCCGTGACAATTGTAAGTGGTGTTTTCGACTCACACGAATATGGTCGAGTCTGGTATCTATGAACCGCAAATGACGAGTTTAGTAAGTGTGCGCAGTTTCGCTGTGCTAACATAAACCGTTCGTTTGTTATGTGGGTTTTTCATCTGTACCCACGGGTTCCATCTTAGATACGGCATCCATTTTGTCTCTTGCCCTCAAGTAGCCAGCGAACGGACGCTGTCCGCTTCGCGACCCTGGGACTCCCAAGATATTTGCGGAAGACACATGTTCTTTGTAAGTGTCTTTATGACGAGGGGGATGATACTGTAAGGCAGATGGCGCCGCTTGAGGCTCATCTTGCCGTGCCGGTTTATTGTCTCAGCCGTGCATCTCATTAGGCACGTCCCTTTGATGCCTGTAGCTCGTGTTTCCTGATACCTCCCCTTTTACACCCTTTCCGATCTCCCCACTGTCTCCGTCTTCCTCTGCACCTGTCTTTGTTCCTATTTCGATCTGTTTTACTGCCGATTGGAATGCACTAATGTTGGGAAGATGGGTTTTTACAGTTGGGAACCGCCAAATGTTTCCGCACTTATGTTCCGGACCTTGTGTGTATCAAAGTGACCAAAGCGACCACTCTGGGGGATAATTATGGGAACCAGGTTGTAAACCTTTGTGTATCATGTTGTCCTATGGGTAAATTCTGTATAAAAGGAGCGATCCACAGAACCAATTTGAAGCAGTCTCCCCAAGTTGCACACGTTGTACTTGTCGTGACTTCTGTGTTCCCTGCAGTAAATAAACCTTGAATCTTTGACGCCGAAGGAAGTGTCCCGTGTCTCTGTCATTCGTACGCCGGAGCAGGTTACCCACGAAGGTTTCAGGTGTTGTGCCCTGGCACCGCTGGGTCTTAAAGAACCCAGTCCTTCAGTTGGCGCCCAACGTGGGGCTGCATCAGTGGTACCGGTCCAAGCCCGACGATCGTGAGGAACTTCGTGTGAAATCTCCGAGGGAAGGTGCACTCCGCTTCATCGATCCTGTTGTCGAAATAAGTGGCCCGAAGACTTTTCCCGCGAAGATTCCCGCCTCCTGACGGCTGCGACGGACTGCTGCCCTGACTGTAGACCTGTTTTGGCGCCTGGCGTAGACCTTGGTATAGCGAGACGATTGACGGGCCTTCCTGGTGACGCCATCGATCTTTGAGTTAAGTATTTGTGGGTCGCTCCCAGAGTTCTTGGTTGTTGACACTTTAGCAAGTGTTTTTGTTGTTGACGCTGTGTGAGTGTTTTTGTCGGTGACACTTTTGCTAGCGTACTTTGTTGTGTTATTTGACGACTGCAGCCGCCAAAAACCAAGGGTTTTTGCTCTTTGCTTGGACTTGGTAAATCCCGTAACCCTTGAAGTTTGTGAAACTCGGCTAGTGTGCAAGATGCCTGGTCGTAGTACTTTGTTCAGTTGTTTCAGACCTTGTGGTGCGGATTCCCGACTGGAGGACTCGTGTCCGATACCTCCGGTTGGAACTCCGACTTATGAACTGTACAGTAAACATGGGCTAGGCCCGATTACCTTTAACGATTACTGGATTCGCTATACAAAGAAGGACGGTGTCCTTAGTTGGCCACCTCATGGTAGCTTTGAGACCCAGATCTTAGATAACCTAGAGGCTAAATTGTTCGAGAAAAAGTCAAGGCCGGCCATGTTTGATGCCTTTCGGTTATGGCGCAAAGAAGCCCGACAGAAAGAAATCAGACAGACTAGACGTAATCAGAAAGATAATGTTGCTACTATTGTGAAGAAAGCAGAGCAGTTTCAGCATGATAAGGAGGTTAAGGATAAGGAAGTGTTCGATAGATTACAGCGTATGACTATAGATAAATGCTATCCTGCTTTGCCTACGGAGTCGGTAAAGACGGAAGATGCAGTTGAGGATCCTTTAATGTCTTATCTCATGAAGTCGCCACCTCCGTATGTGCAGGGTACCACAGCTCCTGTGGTTCCTCCTGACCCTATTCCTCCACCTATTCTTCCTGTTCCTCAACCTGTACCTCAACCTGCACCCGTTCTTCCGACTGTTCCTGCTCCTTTGTCTGTTACTATCCCTACTGCTCCTCCGCTTCCACATACTCCTGCTCACGCTACTGCTCCTGCTCTGTTAACTCCTGCTGTTGCTACTGTTTCTACCCCTTCACTCGTTAGTCCTGTGTCCTATACTTCTCCCTCTACTCGTAGTCGTAATTCTCCTCTTGCGGCTAGTTTCTTCCATTCGCTCGGACCTGTTCTTGGGTCCGCTGGTTCTGATGGTCCTCAGAGACGTAGTCAGCTTCCTGGTAACAGTGAACGTGCTTCGCTATATAATATGGCGATGGGTTGGATGACACATCCTCTTAGAAATCCACCCCGTGTTGTACTCGACACATTTTGCCAATTCAATATACCTACTCAGAGGTTTGTGTTCGAGGAAATGTGTAAGGTCCTTCGCGATCAGATATCGGCTGACGCACCTGACGAGGTGCTGACCGCTTTGTCTGATTTACAGCTTCAGTTCTCGAATGGACTGATAGTGGATACCAACGTTCGACGTGCTGTTGAGCGGTTGCTATCTTTCCGTCCCACTCCTATACCTAAAGCCTTGTTTGTTGAGGATGTCGAAAGACAATCAGATGAGTCTGGACAATTTCCCATGCGTGAAGTTCCACCAGTGTGGATGCCAGCTGATCCTAATGCTCAACCTCCGACACTGGCACATTTTCAGAGAGTGTGGATACATCTTGCATGGAAACGATCAGAAGTGTTACAGGTAAAGCAATCTTTGCCTGACCCTCGCAAAAATCCCGCAGGGTATTATAAGGAATTATCGCAGCTCGTAGACGCTACGGTAATGAATCTTGCCGATATTGACATGCTTTTTGGTAATGTTGTACCGCAACCGGTGTGGGCTAAGATTCGTCAGGAAAATCACGCAAATGAGTTAGGTGGTGATTGGGCGGCCATTTTAGTGGCGGATGGTCGACAAATTGGTGGTGCTAAACCCGAACAGTTGATTGCTGATCTTCCTCAAAGAATAATCACGTTAATGAAAACTCTTATGCCAGCTATGAGGGTGAATTGGGATAAATTATCGGCTTGCAAGCAGAAGAAGGACGAGAGTGTCTCCGACTTCTTTACGAGGTTCGAGGAGGCATTCATCGACCATAGTGGGCAGGATATGAGTACTGAGGGTGGTCAGCGGTTGTTCGTGGACAAATTTGTTTCGAACTTATTGCCCGATTTGAGCAATAAATTGAAAAATTCAGAAAGTGCGTGGGCCGTTTCTACTTCAGCTCAGATATTGGCCACGGCACAATATTATGAGAACAGGGAGAAAGAAGAAAACGACCGTGCTGATAAGAAGACGAAAGAGCTTAAAACTAAAGTGTTGCTTCAGCAAGCGTATCCTCCACGTTCGAATCAGAATGCTTCGCAACAAAATAGATCACAGCCGCAGTCGAACAGATCACAATCTCGTAATGACTCCTCTTCCCAAAGATCCTCGTTAGGGTACAATCAATGTGCTTATTGTAGACAGGAGGGTCATATCAAATTCAATTGCCCTGCTCTGAACGATCGTAATAGTGGTAATTCATTTAGAGGAGGTCGTGGTGGCTCTCAACAGACATCACGCGGTAGAGGTCGTGGTGCTCAAAATGGCCGATCAGATAGCTCGTCAAATTCCGATAATTGTTTCGATCAACGTGGTTCGTCGCAAGGACGATCTGCGCAGTACAATGTAGACGATTATTACGTCGATCAGGGAACTGACGACAGTAATTACTAGGACAGCCATAGACAAGGAGAGGGAGTGGTATCAGTTCCGGTTGATCAGAGAGGCCCTTACGTCGCAGTTGCTACATCGGGCGTCGTTGAGCCTTTTCTGTTGGACACTGGTGCAGCGAAAAGTTCCATTAAGCATTCGAAACTCCCTGGCGCACCTTTGTCTGGCTTAACAAATGTTTCCGTTGGATTCTCTGGCGCCCCCGTTAGCAATCCAGTTTCACGCCCTTTGCCTCTTACAATTGGGCCTCGTGAACTAGAAGCTCCGTTGATTTTGACCACGGGTTGTGGTGAAAATCTTTTGGGCCTGGATTTGCTTAAACGCTTGTATGCAACTCTGTATTGTTCTCCTGAGGGTGTAAAGCTTACGTTGGGAGAGAGGGTTGTCTCTCCCATGTATTTGTCTCTCGATAAGCTTCCACCGGAATTGAGTTCTCTTCCTGCGTCTTTGTGGGCAACAGGTCCCAATGATGTGGGCCTGCTTGATATCTCACCTTATGTTGTCCAGTTGAAGTCCAATGTGCGATTGCCACGTATTCCCCAATATCGTATCTCTCTTGATGGTGAACGAGCACTGTTAGCGATCATCTATGATTTGATCGAGAAAGACGTTATTGAAGAAACACGGGGAAACGTGTGCAATAGCCCTGTACTGCCCATTCTAAAATGTACTGATCCTTCGAAACCACCTGTTTATCGTTTTGTTATCGATTTACGGGAGGTGAATAAAATTGTGATTCCTCAGTTCCCCGTTGTGCCTGACATCACGGCGCTATTGACTCTGATTCCAGCTTCTGCATCGTGGTTTTCGGTGACTGATTTGAAGAATGCGTTCTTCAGCATCCCGATTGCGGAAGAGAGCAGAGACCTTTTCGGTTTCTCTCTTGGTGGACGCAGCTTCCGGTTTAAACGCGCTCCTCAGGGCTGCTGTGAAAGTCCATCGATTTACAGTCAAGCCTTGAAGGGTCAACTGGATGCGTTTACGTTGCCGGCTGGTGCGGCCTTAATCCAATACGTCGATGACTTATTGGTAGCTGCAGATACTCAGGACATTTGCAAAATTGCTACGGTGTCGTTGCTGCAACATCTCTGTGAGTTAAATCACAAGGTGTCACCTTCTAAACTCCAATATTGTTGTCAAGAAGTAACCTATTTAGGTCACTTATTGTCAAAGGAGGGAAGACGGTTGACCCCAGAGAGAATTGCAGCAATTGCGCGAATGGCTGTGCCAACAACCCAAAGAGATGTGCGTGCCTTTTTAGGTATTACGTCATATTGCAGGCAATGGATTCCAAATTTTTCATTGCTAGCGAAACCATTAGTGGCTCTTACGTGCAAGGATGTTTCGACTCCTTTACCATGGACGGAAGAATGTCAGAAAAGTTTTTCTGAACTGCGTGATTCATTGTGTTCGGCTCCTGTGTTAGGTACTCCTGACTATAGCAAGCCGTTTACATTATATGTTCACGAGAGAGAAGGTTGTGCTTTGAGTGTCTTAACGCAACCTTTTGGTGGTAAGCAACGTCCATGTGCATATTTTTCCTCGACCTTGGACCCGGTAGCTAGAGCATTGCCGAGTTGTTTACGAGCAACGGCGGCAGCTGCGGTCTCCATCCGACAATCAGCAGGACTGGTCATGGATAATATGCTTACGGTGATGGTTCCGCATGCAGTCGACACTCTTTTGAATCGTACGAAAACTCAGCACTTGACGAGTGCGAGGTTGTCTGGGTACGAGTTGACGCTGTTGGCAAGCCACATTCAAATAAAACGTTGTAATGTCCTGAACCCGGCAACTTTGTTACCAATTAGCTCAGAGTCAGATGAAATAACAGAACATGATTGTTATTTGAGGACAGAGGAGGAAACAAAAGGTCGAGTGGACCTTAAAAACACCCCATTGGAAGACCCAGATGGAACACTGTATGTGGATGGTTCATGTTTCAAGTTGCCGAATGGCGATGTGACTACTGCATATGCTGTTGTAACGTTGAATACTGTTGTTGAGACTGCGAGACTAAATCAGAATTCTGCCCAAGCTGCAGAGCTGATTGCTCTCACTAGAGCGTGTGTGTTAGCAAAAGGGAAACGTGTGAATGTGTTTACCGACAGCCAATACGCTTTTGGTGTCGCACATAGTTTTGGACGGTTGTGGAGAGAGAGAGGGTTTCTAACATCGCATGGTACGAAGATTCAGCATGGCCAGCTTGTGAATGACCTTTTGGATGCACTTACGTTGCCTAAGCAAGTGGCGATTGTTAAATGTAGTGCGCATCGTAAGGTGACGGATGATGTTGGTCGTGGTAATGCGTTTGCGGATGAGATTGCTAAGGAGACTGCTCGGAACCTTAGCACTCGAATGTATGTGACGAGTTCGGTTAGGTGGCCTACAGAATCGAGTATGTGTGAGGACACTATCGAGAGTGTGAAAGCAATTCAGAATGAAGCCACCGAGACTGAAAAGATGAAGTGGAAAGAAAGTACGGGAAAGTTGGATGCGAACGGTTGTTGGATTGATTTATCGGATCAGAAAAGATGGATGTTGCCTGATGCATATGTGCTGGCTGTTGTGACTATGGCGCATGGGTTAGCACATATTAGCGCGAAAGGTATTTGTAAGTTGTTGTCCCCTGTGTGGAAGAATGATGGTATTACGAAATGTGCTGAACGATTGGTCAAGAATTGTATGGTGTGTATGTTATACAATCCTGGTAAGGGAACCCCAACTCCTCCTGGTAGTTTTGCTCCCCCTTCATGTCCCTTTGAGGTGATTCAATTGGACTTCATCCATATGGAGCGATGCAATAACCTGAAGTACGTTTTAGTTGTGGTTTGCGCATTCTCCCGATGGATCGAGGCCTATCCTCTCAAAGACAATACTGCTTTATCTACTGCGAAAATCCTACTGAAGGAATACTTTCCTCGGTACGGAATGCCTAGAATCGTGTGGTCAGATAACGGAAGTGAGTTTGTGGGGAGTGTGATGAAGAGTGTGTGTAAGGGCCTTGGAATTAATCAGAAATTCCATAGTGCCAATCATCCCCAGTCAGCTGGTTTGGTTGAAGGGTATAACGGCACCCTTAAACTAAAACTAGCAAAGATTCAGGCTACGACTGGTCTCTCGTGGCCTGACGCTTTACCCTTAGCATTACTGTCAACAAGGGCAACTGTACACTCCCGAGTAGGGCTCAGTCCCTATGAAATAGTGTTCGGCCGTCCTGCAAACGTGTGGGGGTCCCTAGGCCGGGTACATTCTCTGATCTTGAGTATCCAATGTTGATCGATTATCTTCATGACTTGACTGCTAAACTGAGGTTAATTCACCAACAGGTTCACGAAGCATTGCCGACGCAGACGGAGGGTCCAGGCCACCAGCTCCAGCCCGGAGATTGGGTGGTGACGCGCAACTTCTCGCGCAAGAACAGTCTGGATCCCAGGTTCACTGGACCCTACCAGGTCCTCCTTGCCACGAGAACTGCAGTTCGTCTTGAGGGGCGGAAGAATTGGGTGCACGCCACCCATACCAAGAAAGTCCCTATCCCGTTGCCAGCAGACTCGTGGGTGAGGAAAGGCATTGCATCAACTGAAACCGAAGGATTGCCGGCGTTTGTACCTTTCAGCGACGCACAACCTGTCGGAGAATCCTCAGTGCAGAAGAAAGACACTGTTGGACATTTGTCAGCAAAAGACTCAAGACCAGAACATTCAGCTGATCAACAGGACGTGGTCTCTTCAACGGATCCTTTGTTTGACGAACAGACACGTCCTGGGAAAACCCGATACTTTTTGCGATCCAGCACTAAAGACTAATAAAAGATCCTGTTCTGTCCCTTGATAATTGCATTATCCCGTTTTCCACGATCAGTTTGAACATTCGTACCATTGTAATTATTTTGTACATATTCCTTGAGCTTCGTTCCTTCTACTTTTTGCTTCCACAGCTGAGAAACATTGTTTTCGCATATATATTTGTGAAATAAAGACCGTAGGGCCGCGCGCGTACTTCCTTCTGGTTAGTAGGTCTTGACACTAGGTTAAAGACCGTCGGTTCCTGGGAACTCCTAGGGATTGACTGCTGCTACACAGAACGAAGTGCGTCAAGAAACGTTGCGGATGGTCATAGGGAATGGCATTTTCAAAGCTGACGGATCTGGAAGGAGCTCAAGCACAAAGATTCAAGCTGCAGCAACTCAGTCGTACCAAATGTTTTATATTCCAAATATTCGTATTGTTTTTGACTGTTTCTGCATTATTGGCGGGTGGGGTGTATTACACGATGTCTTACTTCTTACCCTCTGCTACACCTACTCCTACCCCTGACCCTAAACTTACCTCCACTGCTTCTCCTCATTCTTTTCATATCTTACCTGAACACGAGCAGGCTAGACGTGCAGAATTCCGCAACAATTCCTTTATTCAGCTCCTTCATCAGCATCAGTTAGTGGTTAACACTACTAATTGCTGGGTGTGTGGGTTGATGCCACATACTACGGATAAGGGAATTCCATATCTGGTGTTACCGTATAGCTCCCAAGGGTCTGCTCGAGCATTCCAAACAATGTTTCGAAGCGCACTGGGTTTCCACCCCATTCGAGAACCACGTTCCCCCTACTCTGGTCCTACCTCGTACCAAAAACCTTTGTCTATAGCAATAGAGGATTTAGATAGCGATATCTATGATCCCTCGCTTATTCCTGAAGAAGAGGTACAAGCCTATAGGGTCCTAAGTAGAGGCGAATATAGTGTGTTCACTAGTGAAAAACAGCTTAAAAGCTCGCCTCCGATATGGGTTGTACCCCACATTGGTAATTTTTGTCTCATAGGTCGTGGCCGAAGATCGAAAGCCCGACTTGGAGAGAGTGCTTGCACTGAAAATTACATTCTGCCGATGGTCTCGTCCCCTGTGTTCCTGGCTGCCAAGGGTACATACTTTATCTGTCATGATCGTGCGTATGCATGGTTGCCCTCTGACTTTATGGGCTCATGTTTTATCGCAAACTTGTTGCCTCCGACGTTCACTGTAGATGCAGATTATCACAAGACTAGAGTTGTGAGAGGCGTAATTAGCGAAGAGGATACTGCCGGTCAAGAGGCAGGAGACTTTTTCAAGGGTTTCCTCCCGTTTTGGGGACCTATGGTTAATAGTAGGAACCTGAGACAGTTGACTCGAGTGGTAGAATCAACAGCTAATATTACTGCCAGTGCCCTTGGTAATATCACCACTGAACTGCAGGCGGATAGACTTATGACGTTACAAAACCGTATGGTTTTAGACGTGATTTTAGCAGATCGAGGTGGGGTATGTAAGGTGATCCATTCGAGCTGCTGTATTTTCATTCCTGATAACGCTCCGACTGCCTATCAAGCCATCTCGAAGTTGCATAAGATCTCCGAATCCATACACGTGGATGTAGGGGATTGGACGCTACTTGGATGGTTTTGGGGCCTAATGTCGACTTGGGGTTGGAAGATTCTGATGATCATCGGAGTCGTTGTGGCGTTCCTGTTCACGTGTTGCCTTTGTGTGCAGTGCGGTCCTGCCTTATGTGGCCTCTGTGCTACAACGTGTATGAGACAGCCACCTGTTACCAAGGGGACTCGGTTGGACAGAGCTATGCTACAGCAACATCTCGATGGTCTGATGAATATCGAATATGATTCCGACTAGTGCTTGCCTACATGAGGGCAAAAGGAGCGTCTGAGGTTCCGTGACAATTGTAAGTGGTGTTTTCGACTCACACGAATATGGTCGAGTCTGGTATCTATGAACCGCAAATGACGAGTTTAGTAAGTGTGCGCAGTTTCGCTGTGCTAACATAAACCGTTCGTTTGTTATGTGGGTTTTTCATCTGTACCCACGGGTTCCATCTTAGATACGGCATCCATTTTGTCTCTTGCCCTCAAGTAGCCAGCGAACGGACGCTGTCCGCTTCGCGACCCTGGGACTCCCAAGATATTTGCGGAAGACACATGTTCTTTGTAAGTGTCTTTATGACGAGGGGGATGATACTGTAAGGCAGATGGCGCCGCTTGAGGCTCATCTTGCCGTGCCGGTTTATTGTCTCAGCCGTGCATCTCATTAGGCACGTCCCTTTGATGCCTGTATCTCGTGTTTCCTGATACCTCCCCTTTTACACCCTTTCCGATCTCCCCACTGTCTCCGTCTTCCTCTGCACCTGTCTTTGTTCCTATTTCGATCTGTTTTACTGCCGATTGGAATGCACTAATGTTGGGAAGATGGGTTTTTACAGTTGGGAACCGCCAAATGTTTCCGCACTTATGTTCCGGACCTTGTGTGTATCAAAGTGACCAAAGCGACCACTCTGGGGGATAATTATGGGAACCAGGTTGTAAACCTTTGTGTATCATGTTGTCCTATGGGTAAATTCTGTATAAAAGGAGCGATCCACAGAACCAATTTGAAGCAGTCTCCCCAAGTTGCACACGTTGTACTTGTCGTGACTTCTGTGTTCCCTGCAGTAAATAAACCTTGAATCTTTGACGCCGAAGGAAGTGTCCCGTGTCTCTGTCATTCGTACGCCGGAGCAGGTTACCCACGAAGGTTTCAGGTGTTGTGCCCTGGCACCGCTGGGTCTTAAAGAACCCAGTCCTTCAAGGGGTGGGTGGATATGACTACCAGCAGTGCCCAGACATAAGAGGGGTGGGTGCACAGGACTCCCAGCAGTGCCCAGGCATATGAGGGGTAGGTGGATATGACTCCCAGCAGTGCCCAGACATAAGAGGGGTGGGTGCGCAGGACTGCCAGCAGTGCCCAGACATATAAGGGGTGGGTGGATATGACTTCCAGCAGTGCCCAGACATGAGAGGGGTGGGTGCACAGGACTCCCAGCAATGCCCAGCCGTAAATGGGGTGGGTGCACAGGACTCCCAGCAGTGCCCAACAGGATGGTATTCGGTGGATATGATTCCCAGCAGTGCCCAGACACAAGAGGGGTGGATGGATATGACTGCCAGCAGTGCCCAGACATGAGAGGGGTGGGTGCACAGGACTCCCAGCAGTGCCCAGACATATGAGGGGTGGGTGGATATGACTCCCAGCAGTGCCCAGACATAAGAGGGGTGGGTGGATATGACTTCTAGCAGTGCCCAGACATGAGAGGGGTGGGTGCACAGGACTCCCAGCAATGCCCAGCCGTAAATGGGGTGGGTGCACAGGACTCCCAGCAGTGCCCAACAGGATGGTATTCGGTGGATATGATTCCCAGCAGTGCCCAGACACAAGAGGGGTGGATGATATGACTGCCAGCAGTGCCCGGACATAAGAGGGGTGGGTGCACAGGACTCCCAGCAGTGCCCTGACATATGAGGGGTGGGTGGATTTTGCTACCAGCAGTGCCCAGACATAAGAGGGGTGGGTGCACAGGACTCCCAGCAGTGCCCAGACATATGACGGGTGGGTGGATATGACTACCAGCAGTGCCCAGACATAAGAGGGGTGGGTGCAAAGGACTCCCAGCAGTGCCCAGAAATATGAGGGGTGGGTGGATATGACTCCCAGCAGTGCCCAGACATAAGAGGGGTGGGTGGATATGACTACCAGCAGTGCCCAGACATAAGAGGAGTGGGTGCACAGGACTCCCAGCAGTGCCCAGACATATGAGGGGTGGGTGGATTTGACTACCAGCAGTGCCCAAACATAAGAGGGGTGGGTACACAGGACTCCCAGCAGTGCCCAGACATAAGAGGGGTGGGTGCACAGGACTCCCAGCAGGGCCCAACAGTAGGGTGGTGGGTGGATATGACTCCCAGCAGTGCCCAGACATAAGAGGGGTGGGTGGATATGACTCCAAGCAGTGCCCAGACATAAGAGGGGTGGGTGGATATGACTCCCAGCAGTGCCCAGACATAAGAGGGGTGGGTGCTCAGAACTGCCAGCAGAGCCCATCCATAAGAGGGGTAGGTGCACAGGACTCCCAGCAGTGCCCAACAGTATGGTGGTGGGTGGATATGACTCCCAGCAGTGCTCAGACAGAAGAGGGGTGGATGGAAATGACTCCCAGCAGTGCCCAGACATAAGAGGGTGGGTGCACAGGACTCCCAGCAGTGCCCAACAGTATGGTGGTGGGTGGATATGATTCCCAGCAGTGCCCAGACATATGAGGGGTGGGTGCACAGGACTCCCAGCAGTACCCAGACATAAGAGGGGTGGGTGCACAGGACTCCAAGCAGTGCCCATATGTATGAGGGGTGGGTGGATATGACTCCCAGCAGTGCCTAGACATAAGAGGTGTGGGTGGATATGCCTCCCAGCAGTGCCTAGACATAAGAGGGGTGGGTGGATATGACTTCCAGCACTGCCCAGACATAAGAGGGGTGGGTGGATATGACTACCAGCAGTGCCCAGACATAAGAAGGGTGGGTGCACAGGACTCCCAGTAGTGCCCAGACACATGAGGGGTGAGTGGATTTGACTACAAGCAGTGCCCAGACATAAGAGGGGTGGGTGCACAGGACTCCCAGCAGTGCCCATACATAAGAGGGGTGGGTGCACAGGACTCCCAGCAGTGCCCAGACATAACAGGGGTGGGTGCACAGGACTCCCGGCAGTGCCCAGACATAAGATGGGTGGGTGCACAGGACTCCCAGCAGTGCCCAGACATATGAGGGGTGGGTGGATATGACTACCAGCAGTGCCCAGCCATAAGAGGGGTGGGTGCAGAGGACTCCCAGCAATGCCCAGCCGTAAATAGGGTGGGTGTACAGGACTCCCAGCAGTGCCCCACAGGATGGTATTCGGTGGATATGACTCCCAGCAGTGCCCAGACACAAGAGGGGTGGGTGGATATGACTCCCAGCAGTGCCCAGACATAAGAGGGGTGGATGGATATGACTGCCAGCAGTGCCCAGACATAAGAGGGGTGGGTGCACAGGACTCCCAGCAGTGCCCTGACATATGAGGGGTGGGTGGATTTTACTACCAGCAGTGCCCAGACATAAGAGGGGTGGGTGCACAGGACTCCCAGCAGTGCCCAGACATATGACGGGTGGGTGGATATGACTATCAGCAGTGCCCAGACATAAGAGGGGTGGGTGCAAAGGACTCCCAGCAGTGCCCAGAAATATGAGGGGTGGGTGGATATGACTCCCAGCAGTGCCCAGACATAAGAGGGGTGGGTGGATATGACTACCAGCAGTGCCCAGACATAAGAGGAGTGGGTGCACATGACTCCCAGTAGTGCCCAGACATATGAGGGGTGGGTGGATTTGACTACCAGCAGTGCCCAAACATAAGAGGGGTGGGTACACAGGACTCCCAGCAGTGCCCAGACATAAGAGGGGTGGATGCACAGGACTCCCAGCAGGGCCCAACAGTATGGTGGTGGGTGGATATGACTCCCAGCAGTGCCCAGACATAAGAGGGGTGGGTGGATATGACTCCAAGCAGTGCCCAGACATAAGAGGGGTGGGTGGATATGACTCCCAGCAGTGCCCAGACATAAGAGGGGTGGGTGCTCAGAACTGCCAGCAGTGCCCAGCCATAAGAGGGGTAGGTGCACAGGACTCCCAGCAGTGCCCAACAGTATGGTGGTGGGTGGATATGACTCCCAGCAGTGCTCAGACATAAGGGGGGTGGATGGAAATGACTCCCAGCAGTGCCCAGACATAGGAGGGTGGGTGCACAGGACTCCCAGCAGTGCCCAGACATAAGAGGGGTGGGTAGATATGACTCTCGGCAGTGCCCAGATATAGGAGGGGTGGGTTCACAGGACTCCCAGCAGTGCCCAACAGTATGGTGGTGGGTGGATATGATTCCCAGCAGTGCCCAGACATATGAGGGGTGGGTGCACAGGACTCCCAGCAGTACCCAGACATAAGAGGGGTGGGTGCACAGGACTCCCAGCAGTGCCCATATGTATGAGGGGTGGGTGGATATGACTCCCAGCAGTGCCCAGACATAAGAGGTGTGAGTGGATATGCCTCCCAGCAGTGCCTAGACATAAGAGGGGTGGGTGGATTTGACTTCCAGCACTGCCCAGACATAAGAGGGGTGGGTGGATATGACTACCAGCAGTGCCCAGACATAAGAAGGGCTGGGTGCACAGGACTCCCAGTAGTGCCCAGACACATGAGGGGTGGGTGGATTTGACTACAAGCAGTGCCCAGACATAAGAGGGGTGGGTGCACAGGACTCCCAGCAGTGCCCAGACATAACAGGGGTGGGTGCACAGGACTCCCGGCAGTGCCCAGACATAAGATGGGTGGGTGCACAGGACTCCCAGCAGAGCCCAGACATATGAGGGGTGGGTGGATATGACTACCAGCAGTGTCCAGACATAAGAGGGGTGGGTGCAGAGGACTCCCAGCAATGCCCAGCCGTAAATGGGGTGGGTGCACAGGACTCCCAGCAGTGCCCCACAGGATGGTATTCGGTGGATATGACTCCCAGCAGTGCCCAGACACAAGAGGGGTGGATGGATATGACTGCCAGCAGTGCCCAGACATGAGAGGGGTGGGTGCACAGGACTCCCAGCAGTGCCCAGACATATGAGGGGTGGGTGGATATGACTCCCAGCAGTGCCCAGACATAAGAGGGGTGGGTGGATATGACTTCTAGCAGTGCCCAGACATGAGAGGGGTGGGTGCACAGGACTCCCAGCAATGCCCAGCCGTAAATGGGGTGGGTGCACAGGACTCCCAGCAGTGCCCAACAGGATGGTATTCGGTGGATATGATTCCCAGCAGTGCCCAGACACAAGAGGGGTGGATGGATATGACTGCCAGCAGTGCCCGGACATAAGAGGGGTGGGTGCACAGGACTCCCAGCAGTGCCCTGACATATGAGGGGTGGGTGGATTTTACTACCAGCAGTGCCCAGACATAAGAGGGGTGGGTGCACAGGACTCCCAGCAGTGCCCAGACATATGACGGGTGGGTGGATATGACTACCAGCAGTGCCCAGACATAAGAGGGGTGGGTGCAAAGGACTCCCAGCAGTGCCCAGAAATATGAGGGGTGGGTGGATATGACTCCCAGCAGTGCCCAGACATAAGAGGGGTGGGTGGATATGACTACCAGCAGTGCCCAGACATAAGAGGAGTGGGTGCACAGGACTCCCAGCAGTGCCCAGACATATGAGGGGGGGTTGGATTTGACTACCAGCAGTGCCCAAACATAAGAGGGGTGGGTACACAGGACTCCCAGCAGTGCCCAGACATAAGAGGGGTGGGTGCACAGGACTCCCAGCAGGGCCCAACAGTAGGGTGGTGGGTGGATATGACTCCCAGCAGTGCCCAGACATAAGAGGGGTGGGTGGATATGACTCCAAGCAGTGCCCAGACATAAGAGGGGTGGGTGGATATGACTCCCAGCAGTGCCCAGACATAAGAGGGGTGGGTGCTCAGAACTGCCAGCAGTGCCCATCCATAAGAGGGGTAGGTGCACAGGACTCCCAGCAGTGCCCAACAGTATGGTGGTGGGTGGATATGACTCCCAGCAGTGCTCAGACATAAGAGGGGTGGATGGAAATGACTCCCAGCAGTGCCCAGACATAAGAGGGTGGGTGCACAGGACTCCCAGCAGTGCCCACCAGTATGGTGGTGGGTGGATATGATTCCCAGCAGTGCCCAGACATATGAGGGGTGGGTGCACAGGACTCCCAGCAGTACCCAGACATAAGAGGGGTGGGTGCACAGGACTCCCAGCAGTGCCCATATGTATGAGGGGTGGGTGGATATGACTCCCAGCAGTGCCTAGACATAAGAGGTGTGGGTGGATATGCCTCCCAGCAGTGCCTAGACATAAGAGGGGTGGGTGGATATGACTTCCAGCACTGCCCAGACATAAGAGGGGTGGGTGGATATGACTACCAGCAGTGCCCAGACATAAGAAGGGTGGGTGCACAGGACTCCCAGTAGTGCCCAGACACATGAGGGGTGAGTGGATTTGACTACAAGCAGTGCCCAGACATAAGAGGGGTGGGTGCACAGGACTCCCAGCAGTGCCCATACATAAGAGGGGTGGGTGCACAGGACTCCCAGCAGTGCCCAGACATAACAGGGGTGGGTGCACAGGACTCCCGGCAGTGCCCAGACATAAGATGGGTGGGTGCACAGGACTCCCAGCAGTGCCCAGACATATGAGGGGTGGGTGGATATGACTACCAGCAGTGCCCAGCCATAAGAGAGGTGGGTGCAGAGGACTCCCAGCAATGCCCAGCCGTAAATAGGGTGGGTGTACAGGACTCCCAGCAGTGCCCCACAGGATGGTATTCGGTGGATATGACTCCCAGCAGTGCCCAGACACAAGAGGGGTGGGTGGATATGACTCCCAACAGTGCCCAGACATAAGAGGGGTGGATGGATATGACTGCCAGTAGTGCCCAGACATAAGAGGGGTGGGTGCACAGGACTCCCAGCAGTGCCCTGACATATGAGGGGTGGGTGGATTTTACTACCAGCAGTGCCCAGACATAAGAGGGGTGGGTGCACAGGACTCCCAGCAGTGCCCAGACATATGACGGGTGGGTGGATATGACTATCAGCAGTGCCCAGACATAAGAGGGGTGGGTGCAAAGGACTCCCAGCAGTGCCCAGAAATATGAGGGGTGGGTGGATATGACTCCCAGCAGTGCCCAGACATAAGAGGGGTGGGTGGATAAGACTACCAGCAGTGCCCAGACATAAGAGGAGTGGGTGCACAGGACTCCCAGTAGTGCCCAGACATATGAGGGGTGGGTGGATTTGACTACCAGCAGTGCCCAAACATAAGAGGGGTGGGTACACAGGACTCCCAGCAGTGCCCAGACATAAGAGGGGTGGATGCACAGGACTCCCAGCAGGGCCCAACAGTATGGTGGTGGGTGGATATGACTCCCAGCAGTGCCCAGACATAAGAGGGGTGGGTGGATATGACTCCAAGCAGTGCCCAGACATAAGAGGGGTGGGTGGATATGACTCCCAGCAGTGCCCAGACATAAGAGGGGTGGGTGCTCAGAACTGCCAGCAGTGCCCAGCCATAAGAGGGGTAGGTGCACAGGACTCCCAGCAGTGCCCAACAGTATGGTGGTGGGTGGATATGACTCCCAGCAGTGCTCAGACATAAGAGGGGTGGATGGAAATGACTCCCAGCAGTGCCCAGACATAGGAGGGTGGGTGCACAGGACTCCCAGCAGTGCCCAGACATAAGAGGGGTGGGTAGATATGACTCTCGGCAGTGCCCAGATATAGGATGGGTGGGTTCACAGGACTCCCAGCAGTGCCCAACAGTATGGTGGTGGGTGGATATGATTCCCAGCAGTGCCCAGACATATGAGGGGTGGGTGCACAGGACTCCCAGCAGTACCCAGACATAAGAGGGGTGGGTGCACAGGACTCCCAGCAGTGCCCATATGTATGAGGGGTGGGTGGATATGACTCCCAGCAGTGCCCAGACATAAGAGGTGTGAGTGGATATGCCTCCCAGCAGTGCCTAGACATAAGAGGGGTGGGTGGATTTGACTTCCAGCACTGCCCAGACATAAGAGGGGTGGGTGGATATGACTACCAGCAGTGCCCAGACATAAGAAGGGCTGGGTGCACAGGACTCCCAGTAGTGCCCAGACACATGAGGGGTGGGTGGATTTGACTACAAGCAGTGCCCAGACATAAGAGGGGTGGGTGCACAGGACTCCCAGCAGTGCCCAGACATAACAGGGGTGGGTGCACAGGACTCCCGGCAGTGCCCAGACATAAGATGGGTGGGTGCACAGGACTCCCAGCAGAGCCCAGACATATGAGGGGTGGGTGGATATGACTACCAGCAGTGTCCAGACATAAGAGGGGTGGGTGCAGAGGACTCCCAGCAATGCCCAGCCGTAAATGGGGTGGGTGCACAGGACTCCCAGCAGTGCCCCACAGGATGGTATTCGGTGGATATGACTCCCAGCAGTGCCCAGACACAAGAGGGGTGGATGGATATGACTGCCAGCAGTGCCCAGACATGAGAGGGGTGGGTGCACAGGACTCCCAGCAGTGCCCAGACATATGAGGGGTGGGTGGATATGACTCCCAGCAGTGCCCAGACATAAGAGGGGTGGGTGGATATGACTTCTAGCAGTGCCCAGACATGAGAGGGGTGGGTGCACAGGACTCCCAGCAATGCCCAGCCGTAAATGGGGTGGGCGCACAGGACTCCCAGCAGTGCCCAACAGGATGGTATTCGGTGGATATGATTCCCAGCAGTGCCCAGACACAAGAGGGGTGGATGGATATGACTGCCAGCAGTGCCCGGACATAAGAGGGGTGGGTGCACAGGACTCCCAGCAGTGCCCTGACATATGAGGGGTGGGTGGATTTTACTACCAGCAGTGCCCAGACATAAGAGGGGTGGGTGCACAGGACTCCCAGCAGTGCCCAGACATATGACGGGTGGGTGGATATGACTACCAGCAGTGCCCAGACATAAGAGGGGTGGGTGCAAAGGACTCCCAGCAGTGCCCAGAAATATGAGGGGTGGGTGGATATGACTCCCAGCAGTGCCCAGACATAAGAGGGGTGGGTGGATATGACTACCAGCAGTGCCCAGACATAAGAGGAGTGGGTGCACAGGACTCCCAGCAGTGCCCAGACATATGAGGGGTGGGTGGATTTGACTACCAGCAGTGCCCAAACATAAGAGGGGTGGGTACACAGGACTCCCAGCAGTGCCCAGACATAAGAGGGGTGGGTGCACAGGACTCCCAGCAGGGCCCAACAGTAGGGTGGTGGGGTGATATGACTCCCAGCAGTGCCCAGACATAAGAGGGGTGGGTGGATATGACTCCAAGCAGTGCCCAGACATAAGAGGGGTGGGTGGATATGACTCCCAGCAGTGCCCAGACATAAGAGGGGTGGGTGCTCAGAACTGCCAGCAGTGCCCATCCATAAGAGGGGTAGGTGCACAGGACTCCCAGCAGTGCCCAACAGTATGGTGGTGGGTGGATATGACTCCCAGCAGTGCTCAGACATAAGAGGGGTGGATGGAAATGACTCCCAGCAGTGCCCAGACATAAGAGGGTGGGTGCACAGGACTCCCAGCAGTGCCCACCAGTATGGTGGTGGGTGGATATGATTCCCAGCAGTGCCCAGACATATGAGGGGTGGGTGCACAGGACTCCCAGCAGTACCCAGACATAAGAGGGGTGGGTGCACAGGACTCCCAGCAGTGCCCATATGTATGAGGGGTGGGTGGATATGACTCCCAGCAGTGCCTAGACATAAGAGGTGTGGGTGGATATGCCTCCCAGCAGTGCCTAGACATAAGAGGGGTGGGTGGATATGACTTCCAGCACTGCCCAGACATAAGAGGGGTGGGTGGATATGACTACCAGCAGTGCCCAGACATAAGAAGGGTGGGTGCACAGGACTCCCAGTAGTGCCCAGACACATGAGGGGTGAGTGGATTTGACTACAAGCAGTGCCCAGACATAAGAGGGGTGGGTGCACAGGACTCCCAGCAGTGCCCATACATAAGAGGGGTGGGTGCACAGGACTCCCAGCAGTGCCCAGACATAACAGGGGTGGGTGCACAGGACTCCCGGCAGTGCCCAGACATAAGATGGGTGGGTGCACAGGACTCCCAGCAGTGCCCAGACATATGAGGGGTGGGTGGATATGACTACCAGCAGTGCCCAGCCATAAGAGGGGTGGGTGCAGAGGACTCCCAGCAATGCCCAGCCGTAAATAGGGTGGGTGTACAGGACTCCCAGCAGTGCCCCACAGGATGGTATTCGGTGGATATGACTCCCAGCAGTGCCCAGACACAAAAGGGGTGGGTGGATATGACTCCCAGCAGTGCCCAGACATAAGAGGGGTGGATGGATATGACTGCCAGCAGTGCCCAGACATAAGAGGGGTGGGTGCACAGGACTCCCAGCAGTGCCCTGACATATGAGGGGTGGGTGGATTTTACTACCAGCAGTGCCCAGACATAAGAGGGGTGGGTGCACAGGACTCCCAGCAGTGCCCAGACATATGACGGGTGGGTGGATATGACTATCAGCAGTGCCCAGACATAAGAGGGGTGGGTGCAAAGGACTCCCAGCAGTGCCCAGAAATATGAGGGGTGGGTGGATATGACTCCCAGCAGTGCCCAGACATAAGAGGGGTGGGTGGATATGACTACCAGCAGTGCCCAGACATAAGAGGAGTGGGTGCACAGGACTCCCAGTAGTGCCCAGACATATGAGGGGTGGGTGGATTTGACTACCAGCAGTGCCCAAACATAAGAGGGGTGGGTACACAGGACTCCCAGCAGTGCCCAGACATAAGAGGGGTGGGTGCACAGGACTCCCAGCAGGGCCCAACAGTATGGTGGTGGGTGGATATGACTCCCAGCAGTGCCCAGACATAAGAGGGGTGGGTGGATATGACTCCAAGCAGTGCCCAGACATAAGAGGGGTGGGTGGATATGACTCCCAGCAGTGCCCAGACATAAGAGGGGTGGGTGCTCAGAACTGCCAGCAGTGCCCAGCCATAAGAGGGGTAGGTGCACAGGACTCCCAGCAGTGCCCAACAGTATGGTGGTGGGTGGATATGACTCCCAGCAGTGCTCAGACATATGAGGGGTGGATGGAAATGACTCCCAGCAGTGCCCAGACATAGGAGGGTGGGTGCACAGGACTCCCAGCAGTGCCCAGACATAGGAGGGTGGGTGCACAGGACTCCCAGCAGTGCCCATACATAAGAGGGGTGGGTAGATATGACTCTCGGCAGTGCCCAGATATAGGAGGGGTGGGTTCACAGGACTCCCAGCAGTGCCCAACAGTATGGTGGTGGGTGGATATGATTCCCAGCAGTGCCCAGACATATGAGGGGTGGGTGCACAGGACTCCCAGCAGTACCCAGACATAAGAGGGGTGGGTGCACAGGACTCCCAGCAGTGCCCATATGTATGAGGGGTGGGTGGATATGACTCCCAGCAGTGCCCAGACATAAGAGGTGTGAGTGGATATGCCTCCCAGCAGTGCCTAGACATAAGAGGGGTGGGTGGATTTGACTTCCAGCACTGCCCAGACATAAGAGGGGTGGGTGGATATGACTACCAGCAGTGCCCAGACATAAGAAGGGCTGGGTGCACAGGACTCCCAGTAATGCCCAGACACATGAGGGGTGGGTGGATTTGACTACAAGCAGTGCCCAGACATAAGAGGGGTGGGTGCACAGGACTCCCAGCAGTGCCCAGACATAACAGGGGTGGGTGCACAGGACTCCCGGCAGTGCCCAGACATAAGATGGGTGGGTGCACAGGACTCCCAGCAGAGCCCAGACATATGAGGGGTGGGTGGATATGACTACCAGCAGTGTCCAGACATAAGAGGGGTGGGTGCAGAGGACTCCCAGCAATGCCCAGCCGTAAATGGGGTGGGTGCACAGGACTCCCAGCAGTGCCCCACAGGATGGTATTCGGTGGATATGACTCCCAGCAGTGCCCAGACACAAGAGGGGTGGGTGGATATGACTCCCAGCAGAGCCCAGACATAAGAGGGGTGGATGGATATGACTCCCAGCAGTGCCCAGACATAAGAGGGGTGGGTGCACAGGACTCCCAGCAGTGCCCAGACATATGAGGTGGGTCAATATGACTCCCAGGAGTGCCCAAACATAAGAGGGGTGGGTGGATATGACTGCCAGCAGTGCCCAGACATAAGAGGGGTGGTTTAACAGGACTCCCAGCAGTGCCCAACAGTATGGTGATGGGTGGATATGACACCCAGCAGTGCCCAGACATATGAGGGGTGGGTGCACAGGACTCCCAGCAGTGCCCAGACATAAGAGGGGTGGGTGCACAGGACTGCCAGCAGTACCCAGACATAAGAGGGGTGGGTGGATATGACTCCCAGCAGTGCCCAGACATAAGAGGGGTGGGTGGATATGACTCCCAGCAGTGCCCAGACATAAGAGGGGTGGGTGCACGGGACTCCCAGCAGTGCCCAGACATATGAGGGGTGGGTGGATATGACTACATGCAGTGCCCAGACATAAGAGGGGTGGGTGCACAGGACTGCCAGCAGTGCCCAGACATAAGAGGGGTGGGTGGATATGACTCCCAGCAGTGCCCAGACATAGGAGGGGTGGGTGGATATGACTCCCAGCAGTGCCCAGACATAAGAGGGGTGGGTGCACGGGACTCCCAGCAGTGCCCAGACATATGAGGGGTGGGTGGATATGACTACATGCAGTGCCCAGACATATGAGGGGTGGGTGGATATGACTACATGCAGTGCCCAGACATATGAGGGCTGGGTGGATGTGACTACCAGCAGTGCCCAGACATAAGAGGGGTGGGTGCACAGGACTCCCAGAAGTGCCCAGACATAAGAGGGGTGGGTGCACAGGACTCCCAGCAGTGCCCAACAGTATAGTGGTGGGTGGATATGGCTCCCAGCAGTGCCCAGACATAAGAGGGGTGGGTGCACAGGACTCCCAGCAGTGCCCAACAGTATGGTGGTGGGTGGATATGACTCCCAGCAGTACCCAGACATATGAGGGGTGGGTGGATAAGACTCCCAGCAGTGCCCTGACATAAGAGGGGTGGGTGGATATGACTCCCAGCAATGCCCAGACATAAGAGGGGTGGGTGCACAGGACTCCCAGCAGTGCCCAACAGTATGGTGGTGGGTGGATATGACTCCCAGCAGTGCCCAGACATATGAGGGTTGGGTGGATATGACTCCCAGCAGTGCCCAGACATAAGAGGTGTGGTGAACAGGACTCCCAGCAGTGCCCAGACGTATGAGGGTGAGTGGATAGGACTACCAGCAGTGTCCATACATAAGAGGGGTGGGTTTACAGGACTCCCAGCAGGGCCAGACATAAGAGGGGTGGGTGCACAGGACTCCCAACAGTGCCCCGATATAGGTTTGGGGCATCATCATACCACAACTACATGGGGGATGTGCACATCCCTAAGTTGTGACTTTCATGATGGTGCCATAGGAACACATCACTTACAGCAGTGTCCCAGTCCATGGCGGATGGATTTCTGTCACACACTGTGTGACACACCACATGTGGGTGTGTTGTCAAATCCCACATGCATACACACCCATTGAGGTTGCTGGCAACATACACACCCTACCATCATGACACAATAGTGTATAGTCATGTAACAGGCCACCAAACAAAGAGAGCGAAAGGGAACACACACTGTCATGTACATCCCTGGGCTGATATGAATGTCCAGGTGGGGGTCAGACCAACAAGATGTAGACTCTCATGGAAGGAATAGGGTTGAAAACCCTTACATACAATGCACAAAATTGTGAGTCATGTGCCCAAATACCCTGCAGAACATTTTCCAACATAGGAGTAGGCTGTGATGACACACCTGCATAGTGGGAAAAAGGGTGAATGTGTCCATGAAGGCATTAGTACATACTCAAAACGCAAGTACAGTGAGTAGCATGGATGGCACAGGCTAATGAGCAGTAGACATCTGTGAGATGGGATGGCCATTGCTGAAGGGAACCGTCACCAAAAAAGGAAAGGTGCACACATGTCAGCACAACAATTGTGCAACTGTCTGTAGTGAAGATCTCAGGCATCACAGAGGAAGGAACACTCCTTGGGACAATGTCTCTAGCCAAACTGAACACACACAACCAATGATACATTGCAGAGACATTGTGATGGCACATCGATACCATGGCCCACCTCATTACCATCATAAAAAAACATCTTTCAGAACCCCAAAACATTACCAGGACACCAACTCCTGGGCCCTCAGCACCTAAAGCAAGTACCTGAAATGCAATAGTGTAGAATGAAAAATAAAATGCTTTATTCAGCTCCAAATGAAAATAAGTGCAAAAATGAGTCCTGGCTCAAACAAGGCCAATGGCCAGTCCACATCAAAGTCTCGTAGGGGGATGTTGGGGAGGTCGTCGACCCCAAACTTGCTTGCACATGAATGACCTCAAGGGTTGTTGACCCGTGGGGGGCATCATCTGGGTCAGGACCAGGCACCGCAGGGACAGTAGTGGGAAGGGTAGGTGTTGTGGGTGCAGGGGGGGAGGTATCCCCGTCAGTGGCTTGTGCAGCACCAAAGGTGGAAAGAAAGTCAGCGCTGCACACTGCTGCCAGTTCAGCCAGACCACCACCTGCACCCGGGGACTCTATGGGAGTGGAGGTAGATGGCTGTGAGTCTTGCGGACTTTGTCTTTGGCTGCGTGTCTGCCGTCTGACCCAGTCCCTGTGGGTGTGCCTACATCCCTCTGAGATTGCTTGCCAGGAGATGTGCGCTTAGACTTCTGTGGTGGTGTGCTAGTTCTGTTCGTTGGTGTGCGTGATCGTGTTGTTCTGCATGTGCTCTGGACAGGTATGGGAGAGGGGGGTGGGGATGGATCTGAAGTTTGGGGGGACGGACTGCTGCAGGACAGAAACTGCTGCCGTCAGTGAGGAGTCCATGGACGTGAGAATACAACGTTGGTCAGACATCGCAGCTGACATGCCCTCCATGAATGACAACAACTGCGTCAGGCCATGGAGGACAGTCAGCATTGATGTCTGACCAACCTGAATCTGGCGGAGTAGGTCCACAGACTCCGCACTGAGGGCAGCAGGGAAGACAGGGGCAGGGGCTGCGGTGCTGGGGCCGAAGGAGACAAGGGGGGATGCACGGACAGAAGGGACCCTAGCAACTGGGAGGGCGGAGAATGGTCTGGAGGAGGCGGGGACAGACACAGTGATGTTGGATGCTGTTGCGGCGTATTCCCCCTCCTCCTGGGAGTCAGAAGCGGATCCATCAGCGTGGTAGAAAGTGTCGCCATCCAACAGTTCCGCCGCCTGACTCCCCTCACCCTCCGTGCCACTGGCCCCCTTCGACTCCTCAGCTGTGGTGTCACTGTGGCTGGGTCCCTCCTCTTGGTCCGTGCTCATGTCTCCTCCTGTCTCTGTTGATGATGCTGTGGGCAAGGAGAAGAAACAAAAATGCATCAGTCACCTGTACACATCTGACACATCTGAGCACAAAATCAGTAGGTCACACTGCAAATCATGGCATGCATCACGAGTAACAGCCAGATAGCTGTGCACATATTTGATACTTGTACTGCCCAGTTGGTATAGACACAATGCTACTTGGACACAGGATACAAAGAACACTCCAGGCCACAACTTGAATGAAAATTACACTGAGAAGCTTCTGTTTGTTTACAGGACAGCAGATCTATACACTGAAGTGATGCCACCCCAAGTTCACAAATAAATAAACAGTAGTGGTGCCCCTCAGGGCAAACTAACCCCCCTCACTCCCCAAGGTGACACCACACTCAGAGCCATGTAAGTACATTTGGGTGAAAAATAATGTAACAAATTGTTGGCATCTTGGGATTCACCATACTTCACACATTTGACATGTATTGAATGTGTTAATTCTCCATCTTGTGAAGAGAACACATATGTGCCTGCATGACAGATGTCTCACAATGAAATGCACACAAAAAACATTTACACATTCATTGAAACAGCTGGCACCCTTTAAAATGAAACACTGTTAGAAACAAATGGCATTACAGATGTGCCATATACATGGTCCAACTGTGGTCTTGATGGCTTGACACACAATAGTTTGTACAATTGACAACAAAGGAGTTTCAAGACCTCAAGACCACTGTGGGGACATGTATATGGAGATCAAAGCACAACATTAATCACTAACACTGGCCTCCTTCAAAAGCTGCCTGCTACTTCAAACAAATTGCAAATGTCGTTTTGTGTTCACTACCTTGTGGGACAACTATCATGCAGGCACATAAGTGTTACTTACACAATTCATCATATTAACACATTCAAAACATGAACAACTTTTAATAAGTGTTGGGAGTGCCAAGGTACAATCATCAATGAGAGACAACTTGAAATATATCAGTCCTCACAGGGGCATCCATTACCTGATTGTACAGTTGCTAGCACATAAGACCTACTGGCTGTCATGTGAAGTGGCCCACATCTCCCAAATCAGGACAATGCTTAAGCTAATGAGCCTGCAAATGTGATGAACAACATCTTTGCTGCTTTGTGGACATACCCTCATCCCCAGGCAAAATGTCTGCACAGTAGTGTGCACACTAAGACAAAACAGCGTTGCACCAGAACTACATACATGTGGCAAAAATGAATGAGGCACAATCATGTCTGGAAGCAAATGACATAGGCTGTCAAGCCCCAAATGAAAGCACTGGCCACCATCACAGGGGAAGTGCATGATGAAACATTGACCAGCCAATTCTCACCCACAGGTCACAACTGCCAAGGCCAAATCAGGCAGGCCCATTAGACCTCTCCTGCCCAACACCCCCACCCCTCAGTCAATGTGATTGATACAGCTCAAGAAGTGAGAACTCAGAATCTGGCTAACTAAAACTGGGCAGCAACAATTCCAAAAGTAACCCAAGCTCACCTCGTGTGGCTGGCAATACATATTAGTCACAAACAACCAACAACAGATTGTTGTGAATTGGCACACAGGCACTGCCAAGTGTGAGTATGCACAAGCCAAATCTTGTATCCATGTCCAGAGGGCACATGGAGCAGACACAGGATAAATACAAACTATGCCAGGGACCAATGCCACAGAGGTAGACCCATGCTGAACATACATAGAATGGGCACAGTGTTGGATGACACACGTGATAAGGAGGCCAGGGTGTCTCAGGGGACTGTAGTGGGCACACTGATCTGTGGGTCTGGAAGGAGCTGACTGTTCCATGATTAACCGTCATGGCACTATGCATATCTCCCAACTGATGTACATCATGTCTGAGAACACAACTTGGATCATGCATGCTGCAAGGGTGTGCAGTTGAAACCTCACACTCCTATGTTGAGACTCATCATCAGTGCAAACAAATATGAAGCCCAAACACAGTGCACAGGTCATGGCACAGGCAAGGTCCCAACACATGTCACAGACCACCCTCCAACATGATGCTCTAATCAATGTGCAGTCTAATTATCTTGCACCCTAGATGAACATGTGCAAATGTGAATACACACAGACCAGGGGGCACATGTGAAGGAGGGGAAGGGATGAAAAATAGCACCAGCTGAATATGTGGAATTGAAAATACACTGCACATATAGCCTGTCTGACCAGACACCCCAACTGTGGGAGTGTTTCCAGGCTTCAGAGCACCTCAAGAAGCAGGTGACACACAACACAACAATCGAGGTCTGGAAAGACCACTGCCAGGACTCGGAGCATGTGGGGGGTGAGGTGACGGCTTCCACCATGCCGGCGTGGAGGCTCCATCTTCAGCTGGACCCGGGCGATACGCCGGGTCCAGCACCGGATGTCCTGCCACCTTTTCTGGATGTGGCACAGACCTGACAGCCCTGACAATCTCCAACCATATCTCCCCCTTCTAGTAGGCACTTACCTGTAAGGAAGACAAAGTGAAACAACATCACTACACCTGCTCCATGTCCCAGAGACACACACTTGCAACACATTGATAATGTGAACAGGGCATAGGATGCTGACAGGACTTGCATCATTGTCCATGCGAATTAGGCCTGCAGGCAAACCCCAATGCACTACATGGCATTGAAAGGCAACAGATGGGGTAACGGGTGCAACACACTCACTCATCATGGCACACACTGGACAACACATGCAACTGCAGGGTGTTGGACAGCACGTGGCAAGCAGTCACATATCCTACTCCACTTAAGTACCCTCAGCAGTCCAGACAGACACAGCCTGGCACAGATCACTCGCCTGTCACTGACAACAGTAGATACAACCCTCACTTTGCACATGTGCCACTTGACAAAGAGGTGGCACAGGTGTTGTGCTAACTTTGCAAGTCAGGCACACACACTGCTTACCTGTCACATCAGATGGATTCAGCTCCTGCATACCAGATGGATACAGCTCCTGCATACCCCATGCATCTGTGGTGCAACACATCACATGCACACTCACCAGATGACAAGGAACATTCACACACTTCAATGTCCATGCGGTTAAACACATCATTTGTACAATATCACAACAGGTCCCCACAAGTCATAAACATCTGTGAGTACATTCAGCTGTCACTCCAGGGGGAACATTGTTAGACCTCAGTAAATTTGGGAATAAAGCCACCAAGGTGTGGCACGGCTGAATGTGTCATTCACTATGCATTGAATGTCACAGTAAGCATAATGCAAGTGAGGAGTGAACACACATGAGCTACATCATGCTCTGCATGGGAGACACCACAATGTACACACCCGGGACTCACACCAAACCACATTGCATGTCTGTCCCACCAATACACAATGTCTGTTGTGACACTCACACAACAGGTGCACAGTCAAAGCTAGTGCAGTCAGAATTCACCTGCTCCCCTGGTCTCCCATACAGCTTGCTGTACTGTGGTAGGAGGGCATCCAGCAGAGCCTGGTTTTCCTCCTCAGTGAATGCTGGTGCCCTCTCCTTAGTACGCATCATAAAAGTCCAGGGAATGCAGAGACAGCAGCAGTGTGGTCCACTCCAATGTTGTGCAGGCAAGTGCGCTCTCGCAGCCACATGCAGCCTTAAATCAGTGCTGCTGAGGGGCTTTCAGTCTCAGGAGTACAGTGTGATAGGCCAGATTACTTTGCATCCTACGTTTCATAATATCCCTTTAAACATAAGGCCCTGACACATATTTGCATGGTTTAAAAATTGAGCTTCAGCTCCATAATCACTTGTACTTTGTATATTTTTGCCCAACTGACTTTTGCAGGACACCTGTAGCACACACTCAAATTTCAGTATCCATGACAACCAGGGTGCATTCAGGGCCTACTACTCATCCCCTAGGTGTCCCCTAAATATTTTTTGAGATCCACACATGTGTACGGTGCGTTTCATGTCATGTATGGCACCATTTTAAGTGAGCGATTAACTGGGTATGAATTAACCTTATTTGCACCCCACATTACTATTAAGCGATGTGCCACTCTGAATCCGGCCACGTTACTACCCCTCCCTTCGAGTGACCAAAAGAACGATGTCCATGATTGTATATTCCGAACTGAAGAAGAAACAAAGGGATGAGTAGACCTCACCGACACCCCTTTATCTGAACCCCAAGGGGAGTTGTATGTGGATGGCTCCTGTTTTAAATTAACAGATGGCACAACAACAGCTGCATATGCTATAACTACCCTTAGAACTGTAGTGGAGACTGCTCGGGTTTCCCATCACTCAGCGCAAGCAGCTGAACTAATAGCATTATTAAGAGCATGTGAACTGAGCGAAGGTTTAGGAGTAAGTATTTTTACAGACAGCCAGTACGCCTTTGGCGTGGCCCATAGTTTTGGGCAGTTGTGGAGGGAACGAGGATTCCTTACCTCCCATGGTCAGAGATACAACATGGCCCTATGATTGAAAGATTGTTAAATGCCCTAACACTACCGGAGAAAGTGCCCATTATCAAGTGTAGCGCCCACAAGAAAATTATTGACACCACAGGGGAGGGAAAAGAAAAGCAAAAGACACAGCACAAACTAAAATGTCTACTATGTTCCCTAATGCATCAGCAAGGTGGGTGGCGGAGACAGCAGTGTTTGATAATACGATTGAAAGTATGAAAGAATTGCAGAAAGAAGCTACCCTTGATGAAATAATAAGATGGGAACAAGAGGTAGGGAAGTTGGATAAAAACAATTGTTGGATTGATTTGACTGAAAAACAACGATGACTTTTGCCCAATGCACTGGTATATGCAGTAGTTGTGATGGCCCATGGTCCCGCTCACATCGGTGCAAAAGGCATCTGCGCATTGTTAGATCCTGTGTGAATTAACCCAAATATTTCAAAAACTGCTGCTCATGTGGTCAAATACTGCATGGTCTGTTTACAGTATAATCCTGGTGGGAGGGAGACAGTCCTTAGTGGGAATTTTGCACCTCCTACTTTACCATTTGAAGTAATAAAAATGAATTACATTCAGCTGGAAAGTGTAAACAACCTTAAATATGTGCTGGTGGTGGTGTATGCTATTAGCAAATGGGTGGAAGCATATCCCACCAAAGATAACACCACTATGGCCACTGCAAAAGCCCTAATCAAAGAGTTCTTACCTCAGTTTGGTTTGCCCCGAGTCATTTGGACGGACAATGGGGTACACTTTAATGCAGACCTTGGCAAGTATATTTGTAATGGTTTACAGATAAAGCAGAAATCTCACGCAGCACGGCACCCGCAGTCAGCAGGTCTGGTTGAGAAATATAATGGTACACTGAAGTTAAAGATGGCGAAGATTCAGGAAAGCACGGGCTTGAGCTGGCCTGATGCTTTACCCCTAGCGTTAATGTCATTGAAAGTAACCCCTCATTCACGAGCAGGGCTGTCACCTTATGAGGTTGTTTTTGGTCGACCAGCCAATGTGTGGGGTGTCGCTAAGGCCTAGGTCCTTCCGTGATATTGATTATCCTATGATGACAGATTACCTGTATGCTTTAACTAAAGATTTGCGTTACATTCATCAACAGGTATCAGCTGTACTGCAGCCGCTCCCGGATTGTCCCGGACACCGTTTGGAGCGATGACAGTGGGTCCTAGTCCGAAACTACCAGCGGAAATCAAGTTTGGAATCAATGTGGAGCCATCCCTACCAGATTCTTTTGGCCATGCTGACAGCAGTGAAAGTGGACGGGAAGAAACACTGGATCCACGTTTCCCACGTAAAAAAATTACCTTTGCCATTCCCTTTTGATCAGCAAAACCAAGACGGAGTTCTGACGCAGGAAGGAGAGCGGAGGTTGAGTTTTGTGCCTTTCTCGGATGCCCTTGAAATCGGGCAAGAGGAAGGATCAGTGATACCACAAGGAGACGAATCAGCCCCAGCCCCAGAAACCCTTGATAAGGCAGATTCCTCAGAGTCCCCTGAAGGTTTTGTTGCACCAAATGTCCCTGCTACTGTGTTGTTTCAAAACCAGGAACAACCTGGCCATCTTCGATACAACTTACGGCCCCGAAAACATTCAGTACCCCAGTTTCAGATTCCAGGAGATAGGGAAAGACTTGAGCTGTAGGGGTTTAATTGGCTCTGTACTGGGGTACTGAGCAAGACACTGGACTGAACCCGTTGAGAGCCTGGTACTGTGTTAAGGGCCTAAGTTGCAACGGTGAAGTCAAAGTTTGGAGTTGTTCTCTTGATGAACGATAGGAGCCTGCCTGTGAGGCTCTAGACGGACACAGGGAGAAGAAACCCTCTGGCAGTTGGCTTGCACCTTTCCAGAGTTTAGTTTGGACTTTTAGCTAGGATGTATCCCTTTGCCCGATTTGCTCTTGAATATGAACGACCATTTGCTCCTCAGCCTCTCCGTGAGAATATCCCCATGTTTTCCAGTTGGGCTATCAGAGTGAAGATAGACTTTGTAATAACTATTGCAGTAATTATGATAATATTGATGAGTGTGTTTGTGTATTAGAATTTCAATATCCTATGCATAAGATGTTAGGCACTACAACAGTTCCGCCTGAGCATTTCTTTTATACTTTGCCTCCCCATAAGGAAAGACATCGAGAAACGTATGCTAAAAATGTGTTTATCGAAATTTTACATCAAGCTCATAGTACCACCAATACGTCAAATTGTTGGGTATGTGGCCTTTTGCCATGTGTAATGCATCGTCATGATCTATTCATTTCTTTACCATTATCACACTTAGCAAGTTGTGAAGCCTGGTTTCAATTGTTATCTCCGATGTATTTACATTATGTAGCAGAACCTAAAAGATATACTGAGAAAGATTATGACGCTATTTTGAAATATATAGAGCAGCATCAGGGATTCGATGCTTTGGGAAACCAAGGAGAAGGGTCTTTAGATCCAGATGCTTGTATAAATATGTACACAACTTATGAGAATGCTACCTGGTTGAAGGAAGAAATGTTAGATTTCGAGCATTTTAACTCTACGCAATATTTCCAGTATTTCCAGGATCGAAATGTTACTGATGATAGGGCAATGCCAGTTCCTATTTTAAGCCGTACTGCTTCATTTTGTATTAGAGGTAAAGGCCATGTTAAGGTAGTAAATAGCAAATGTAATTGCACCTACACTATGCATACCACTAGTACTCCACCCCTGATAACTCCACCTAATGTATACTTTGTATGCGGTAAAAATGCCTACACTTTGCTTCCCCGAGGATGGGCAGGGCAGTGTTATCTGTCTTTTCTTTATCCCCTGGTATACATAGCCCCTTCTAATTATCATAAGAATCACCGGCTGTCTAAGAGAAGTATCGTTGCTGATAGTACCGATCAGACAGACACCGCCTTGCAGTAAATTGTGGATATCGCGAAAAGTCTTTTTCCTATATGGGGTCCTATTTTTACTAGCAGGGATGTTAGACGTCTGTCTAGAGTAGTGGAAAAATGTAGTTCAAACCACTGCTGGAATTTTGACTAACTTTACAGTAGAACTTTAAGCCACAAGGCTTGTCTCACTTCAAAATCGGATGGTGCTTGACGTCATCCTAGCTGATCGTGGAGGAGCATGCCGCGTGATCGGCAGATCCTGCTGCGTGTATACACCTGATTCCGCTCCAACTATACATATGGCTATTCAAAAATTGCACCGCTTGGCAGCAGAGGTTCATGCTGACACTGGAACTTGGTCCCTAACAGGGTGGTTCTGGAACCTTTTGTCCACCTGGGGTTGGAAACTCCTCACAATCCTTGCCGGAGTACTTGGGGTAGTATTTACTTGTTGCTTATGTCTGCACTGTGGGCCAGCATGTTGTCCCTATTGCGATGCCAAGCTTACTTCCTCACTGACAGATTCGCGCAAGGCGAAAATTGACAAACAGATGGTGCATATGGAAGTTACTGACCTAATGCAAATAGATGAGGGTGGGTTTTCAGATTAAAGACTAGCTATTTTTATGTATTGGCCACATCAGGCCAAAAGGGCGGTCTGAAGGAAAATAAATTCGATATAATATAATGTTGGCCTAATGTATCCAATATATATTCGTATTACCTCTAGAAACCTCTTGTGAATACATTTGAACCATGCATACGTTAAAAACGGGGCCTTGACTGAACAAACGTCATTTTGGTTTATCTCCCTGTCTCTCTTTGTCGCGTTAGGAAAACACGTGACCTGCCTCCATGTAAAAGACTGAGAGGTCGGTCTGGGCTATGAATGGACTCCTGGTATCTAACATAGGAAACTCAAGGACATATCTGCCTTTCTTGTAGGATGAGCACATTCTTGCAGGCGCCATGTCTGTACTCCCGTGCCATAGAACGAAAGGGAGGCACCTTCACTGATCTCACTGACCTACCCCCGGAATAGTTTGAGCCAAGTTTCGAAGCAATCAATTATGCCTTATATGGGTTTTCCTGTTGGTTTCCAGAGAAGTGGTACTTTTCCATGTACAGGGTTTTCATGAGGTATGCTGAAAGTATTTATGCACTGTTTTGAATGTAAGTCTCCAGTCTCCTCTGCGCACCTACGAGAGAAGGGCGAGAGGGAAGCTCCCCTATATAGGGCGCTTTTGCAAAATAAACGATTGAACCTTCTCCATTGCCGACTGACTTATTATTGGTAATGAGGCATATGGGCTATTGGTAAGTATAGCTCCGTAGGATAAAATTCTAGTACTTCACATTAGTTCCAATGGTTTGGACACACGAGACATGTTTTGTGGTGTTGTGCGAGTCGTTTGCACCCTCTTTGTGCTGTTTTTATGGCTTTGCGTGCGCTTAGTTCAGGGGGGGTTCGAATCGTATTTGCTTTTGTGGCTCGTTCATACGCGACGTTTATACGGGGTTTGCGTGCGCTTCCTTCAGGGGGCGTTCGTTTCGTATTTGCTTTTGTGGCTCGTTGAATCGTATTTGATTGCGTGGCTTGCTCATACATGACGTTTATACGGGGTTTGCGTGCGCTTCGTTGAGAGGGGGTTCGAATCGTATTGGATTGTGTGGCTCGCTCATACGCTATGTTTTCCGTACAAATCGCAGTTCATACACGACAACGTTTTCCCGTACGAATCCTGTTCTCGGTCCCCGGTCTGGATCGTACTTGTCCGGTCGTACAGCATATTTACGAATTGTACGGTTTATTTCCCAAGTCCGTGTGGTATGGTTTTTC
Source organism: Lissotriton vulgaris (assembly GCF_964263255.1). NCBI lineage: Eukaryota > Metazoa > Chordata > Amphibia > Caudata > Salamandridae > Lissotriton > Lissotriton vulgaris. Next base: position 434,860,064 of record NC_141685.1, on the reverse strand, counting down.
ACATGATTTTTGTACGGTTCGAAAGGATTGGGACGTTTTTTGTTTTTTTTATATAAATCTTTTTATTATTTTAAACAAGAAAAAAGGAACATACATATCTGGTGCCACACATACATATGTTGATAATAGGGTGAACAGGATTGACAGCTGGATAAAAATGGAGCAACAGAAGAATCTCTGAGAGGCCAACAGTAATGAAAACGGAATAAGATTTACAACCTTACAATCAGTAGACAATTTAAATGCGGAACCTCAGGACCCTCCCACCCATAAAATCGAAATAGCAAAAGAATCATGGCAACCAGACACTGGAAACAGAATCAGGATATTTCGACAATATTGCTAGTGTAGGAATAACTTAAAAAGAGATTGAAAAAAAGGGAAACCATATTAGCGATAACAGAAAGAAAACAAAAAACCCAACCCCCCACCCTGCACCCCTGCAACGGCTATCGCCTAACCCCCACTAGCAGTGTGCCTGTCGCCCCAACTAACTAAATTCTAAAAGTAGAAAAAAGAAACTGTGGGGGAGGGCATTCCCATATAAGCTCCCAGTCCCCTTTCCCCCTGCCAGAGACAAGCACCCCCTATGATGAAAAATCAATAATATCTATAATCAACAAAAGAGAAATTAGGGGGAGCCATGATGCACCGCCCAACCTCCCGCGAGACCAACAGCCACAAAATCTACATCCATTAAGGCCGTAATACCAACTACAGTCGATCACTCTCAGCCCTGGCCCTTCCGAACCCTTATGTGAACCCCTCCCATTGCTTCAGCAGGAGAACAAAAGTGAAAAAAGAGTCTGAATAAATGCAATACAATACAATTCAAAGTCAGCAGGTTGCCAAGAACTTCAGCTGCACAGGAACACTCCTTCATGGACGGATAGTCCCAATGTAGTTTTCTCCAATATCGGAAAGTCACCAAAGAGGGAAAGGATGGAACAGAAGTCCAAGGACAATCACCCACAAGATTCTCCGGGAAGGTGGCACCAATCGAGACTCCCAAAGTCAACAATGATGGTAGGTATGCCAATATGTTCAAAACACTGGGTTCAGGATTTTTCAGGAGACTAACCAAGGGCTGCTGCTCCTCTTGTCGCATGGGGCTCTCGTTCAGATTCAAGATGGTCGTAGCTGAAATCATAGCTTGCGGTAATAATTGAGATGTAACCGGGTCCGGTTCCACGCACTCCATCACCAATAAGCCCGTCATCATTTTGTGAATCAGGGAATCCACATGGGAATGAAATGCCCCGATGGCTGCCAATATCGTCTTTAGCGACGGCTCACTCTCCGTCCAGTCCATTTCTCCACGCTCAGCAATGATCATGTTCACTTCCCCCGGGGAGCTGGCTTCTTCGGGGGGGAACAACAGGAGCAGAACGGACGATGACAGAGGGGACTGGTCAATTTCTGCGGCGACAATATGTATCTCGCTTCGAGAGCGAAGACCCCGACTCACTGAACACCGGCCGGGCCACACCGGGTCCGCGGGTCAGGGACCTCTACCCCCGACCACTGTAGTGCCATGCCACTCCTCCCTCAATGTTGGTCAGGCAAAATGAGCGCCGTCGAGATTGTGCAAAGAAAAAAACCTCCACCTCGGTGGACCGGACCCTGACTGCCACTCACGGCCGATGTTGTTCAACTTTGACACGGCCAGATCAAAACTCGAGGCCCCGGCTCTCCTGCTGGATTAGGCCGCAAACTTCAACTCGACGCAGCTCCGTCACCAAAGCGAATGAAGTTTTCGGAATTGCACCATCGGAGTGAGCATCGGTTCATCTACACAGAGGTCGGGCGTAAAATAAGGATTATCGACAGGATCTTCTCGCAGGATACGGAGGTCAGCGGAGCCGGGAGACTAAGCGGCCATCTTGGTTGCTAGCGTAGCTCCTCCCCTTCCCTTAATGGGGACGTATTTTTAAGAAACGAATCGTACTACGCGATTCGTACAGATTTGTACGATTCGTACAGAAACGGCTACGAATACGAATCGTCGAACGGTTTTCTTTCCCAAATCGGAGTCGGCTCCTAAATGTTATTTTTTTATGTGTAGCGGGTTGTGAGTTTATAGGGGAATAAGGTGGGACGTAATTTATTATAATTAAGACATTTTAATTTTTATTAATTGGTAATGATTATTAATTTATTGTTAATTAATTATTAATTGGTAATTAATTATTAATAATTGATTAATTTATAATTAACTTAATTGTGTTATTTTTTATGTGTAGCGGGTTGTGAGTTTATAGCGGAATAGGGTGGGAAGTAATTTATTATAATTAAGTACATTAACATTTTTATTAATTGGTATTGATTATTAATTTATTATTTAATTAATAATTGGCCATTCATTTTATTAATTGATTAATTGATAAAAAAATGTTTTTACATCTTTTGTGTAGCGGGTTGTGCGTTTATAGGGGAATAAGGTGGGAAGTAATTTAATGGTATTTAAGTAAATATGTATTTAATTGTTTTGGTATTATTAATATTTTTGTTAGTTATTATTATGTTTTTTTTTAATTGTTATTTAATTAATAATGATGTTAATTTAACCCCTATGGTATCCTACATTTTCCACACTGTTACACTCACTGGAGTTGGAAGAGTAATTTTAACCCTAAAGCTATCCAACACTTTTACTACTGTTGCACTATGCTATCCAACACTTTCCTTAATGTTGCTCTCACTGGAGTGGAAATGGTAATTTTTACTCCTTCACTATCCAACACTTTCCCTACTGTTGCACTCACTAAAGAGAAAATAGTAATTTTTACCCCTACGCTATTCAAAATTTTCCCTACTGTTGCACTGTTTGGAGTTGGAATAGTAATTTTTTTCCCTTCCGCTATCTAATATTTTTTGTATTATTTTAGTTAATGGAGTATATAATTAATTTTAAAAATATTTAAAATAATTGTAATTTTTTTAATGTGTATATATATATTTATTTAATTTTTATTTATATTATTGTTTTATGTGTAGAGATGTATTTGTAATTTATAAGATATTTTTTAACAGTGTGTTATTAAAAAAATTAATGAAAATATTATTAAGGAAGTATATATATTATATGTATATATTTAATTTATTTTTACATTATATGTTAAAAATGTTAAACATTTAAAAATATGTTTATTTGAATTATATGTATTTTTAAATTTACATTATTTTAGTAACTTTAAAAAAAACGATATTTATAACAACGATATTTTTGACATAGATATTATTTTTTCGATTTTTTTGTGCTTACCATAATGTAGACAGGATGTCGATATTCTTGACATCGATATTTTTGCGTCGATATTTCTGTAGGTCAATTTTCTGTCTCTCAATATTCTGTCAGTGATTCGTGTGATTCTAGTTCTGTTAATCTTTTAGGACGCGATTTGCTGTGCAAGCTAAATTGCACCATTTATTGCACACGGAAAGGAGTGGAGTTTCAGCCCATGACGAGGATGTTGATTTCAAACCAGGGAGTCAAGAGACCGATATTGGACTGTATAATTTGATGAAAACTGATGATTTGCCACTGTGTCTCAGAGATACGGTAACGCCTGAAGTCCGTGACGGATATATGATGTTACAACGCGTACTTTTAGCACGCATACCATTACAATGGATTTATTACAACGCAAGTCATTTTACAACGCATACCTTTACAACGCAAAACACTACAACGCACATACTATTACAACGCATACTATTACAACGTAAGTATAGGTAAGTATATAATAATAATAAATAATTTTAAAATATAATGTAAATATTTATTAATGTATTATTTAATTTAATTATTTGTTATTTATTTAATAAATAAAATTAATAATTAAATTAATTTTAATTTTATTATTTGTAAAAATAGGTTAAAAATACCCCTGTACCCCAAAACCCAAACCCAACCCTAAAACCTAAAAATACCCCAGTACCCCAAAACCCAAACCCAGCCCTAAAACCTAAAAATACCCCTGTACCCCAAAACCCAAACCCAACCCTAAAACCTAAAAATGCCCCTGTACCCCAAAACCCAAACCCAACCCTAAAACCTAAAAATACCCCTGTACCCCAAAACCCAAACCCAGCCCTAAAACCAAAAAATACCCCTGTACCCCAAAACCCAAACCCAACCCTAAAACCTAAAAATACCCCTGTACCCCAAAACCCAAACCCAACCCTAAAACCTAAAAATACCCCTGTACCCCAAAACCCAAACCCAACCCTAAAACCTAAAAATACCCCTGTACCCCAAAACCCAAACCCAGCCCTAAAACCTAAAAATACCCCTGTACCCCAAAACCCAAACCCAGCCCTAAAACCTAAAAATACCCCTGTACCCCAAAACCCAAACCCAACCCTAAAACCTAAAAATACCCCTGTACCCCAAAACCCAATGTTTATAAAAAAAGATAAACTTACCAATAATTAAACTTACGATGTAATGGTATGCGTTGTAATAGTATGTGCGTTGTAGTGTAATGCGATGTAATGGTATGCGTTGTAAAATGACATGCATTGTAATTGTATCCGTTGTAATGGTATGCGTTGTAAAAAATCCGTGGTAACAGTTACATACCGTCCGTGACTTCTGAGGATGTAGTGTAGTTCCTATATCCCTGATCGGCTCTGTGCATTGGAATAATATTAGTTTTGACATAGGACTGACGTCAGTATGTCTCCATCGAGCACATTAAACTTAATTACTTGTGTGTGTCAGCTAACTCAGAGGTCACTAGAAACTTCTCAAATAAACAAGAAGGGATTAGTTTCTGACAACCGCATAAACATGACAACTTTGTATCCCTTAGAGTCGTAGCAATATCTTCAGAGTCATGGAAACAATAGATTACAGTTTCACTCAGTCAATCGTGCATGCTTCATTTCTACAGAGTTGCACAGAAATAGAGAGACGGGCATTTCAATAAAAAGGGGTTTATTGAACAGTCTTATTTCTCATGCAAGCGATTTGAACTGCTACAATCGTAAGACAGAATGCGCAGAATAATACGTACAGCATTAGCAGTACTATAAAATAATACTGCAATAGCATGGTCTGTAGCTATGTCATATATAAAAATACATACATAAATACCACAGGCTAAAATACTCAACTGGTGCTTCTAAAATAATCCTACCCCAGTGTACCTAACCTAAGTGTAGTACCAGGGAATAAGTAGATGCTGTTTAGCTATAGTTTACTTCAATTGTATCAAGAGTTGCCAAATGTTTCTCTAGGTTCTAATCAGCTCCATACCTTAGAAGGAGAGAGGTTGGTATCTCTTTCCCGGGACTCGATCTCTAGTACCCCACAAGGGGAGTCAGAAACACTGGAGCTGGATTCTCGGCAAGGAGGATGACAGCGTCTGGTCAGTGCGTCATTTGGGGAGTTGACTTCCTTCGGGACTTGCTGTGGTGAGCTGTGTCATGCAAGCAGGTAGCCAAACTGCACTGTGCCTTGCCATAGCAAGTGAAGGTATATTTATACCTTGAAGGTGTTTAGGAATACCAGTATTGACGTACTAGTCGGGCATATGAATGTCATGAATGAACCCCTAAGGAATAGATGTTCATGCATAATAACTGAATGCTTGGAGAAGCAATATCCAGGCAAGGGGAAGTCATAAAGGCCTAAGAGTCTGGTTTTCCAAGAACTCGTTGTGCCGAAGAGGATCGGATGTAGTTGACCATGCCTGTATTTGGTTAGCATGAGCAATGCCTAAATAAAGGCTGGATTTCTATGCCTAAATAAGGGCAAAGTGAATTGTACCTAAATAAGGGCATGAATCGGGAAATCTATATTCGGTATCTAAATCGACACACAACAAGGAAAGAGCATTTGTTTCATAAAGGAAGTTGAGGCTGTCCCTATAAAGTTAAACATAATACTGAATGCCCCAAAACTCTTCAATACAGTTGGACTACCGAAATGATGACTGGGGTTACCCCGGTAATTAAGTTAATGATACAACAAGGTGTTTTTAAAGGAGATAACGGGGAGTCCATGTAACTGCATCGTGCAGGACCTGAGAAAGGTTAAAAACATTGTTGTTCACTGTTGTCCCAAATCCAGTTGTGATTTTATTTCAGATTCCTTGTGAGGCGGAGTAGTTTACTGTGATCCATCTGTGCCATGCTTTTTTCTCTGTACCCCTGCATGAGGAAAATCAGTACCTTCATTTTCCGGTTCCGGAACAGTGTTTAGGCTTGGTGCTGAGTCACTTCGATCTTTAATCAGATCCTTAAAAAGAACTTTGAGTCCCTGTTAATGCCCTGTAATTTTGTCCTGATTCAGTATAACGACAACTTGCTAATAGCATCAGATACCCAGGAAGTTTGGAAACAAGACACCATTGCATTGTTAAAGCACTTGGCTGAAAATTGACCCAGAATAAGTTGCAGTATTACAAAAGAGAAATTACATATCTCAGATATCACATTGAGAAATGAGTGAAGAAGATGCCACAAGAAAGAATCGCAGCGACTCTGTTAAGTTAATCTACTAACTACCTAAAGAGAAATGAGAATGTTTTTAGGAATGGTGGGCTACTGTCGACAGTGGATGCTTAACTTTTCCCTAGTGGCCAAGCCCTTACAGAGGCACACACACAAGGACGTCGGATCCAGTATCATGGGAACAATTTTTGATTGCCTTCCTGGAGCTGAGAGAAAGCCTTCACACTTTTCTGCAGGGAGAGGTAGGGGTGTGCTTTTTCAATGCTTACATGGATGTATGGGGATGCAAAAAGACCTGTGGCTTATTTTTCTGCAACCCTTGATCATGTAGCCACAGAACTGACCAGATGCCTTACAGCTATAGCAGCAGTAGGAGTCAGCATTGAAATATGTGATAGTATTGCTATGGGAAACCCTCTTACTGTAATGGTGCCCCACTCAGCCGAAATATTGCTGACGAATGCACACACTAATGACTAATTATGAACAGATCATACTTGCAGCTGAGACTATCAACCTGAAGTGGTGTTCTTCCTTGAGCCCTGCTACCTTGTTGCCATTGCTTGAGAACGAAAATTATGATGGGGAAGTAGAACATGACTGTCCTGATAGTATGGTGCTATACCCCAAGCCAAGACCAGATATACAAGATGATCCACTGACATAGTTCTATTACACATTGTTTGTGGATAGGTCTTGCCTAAGAGACGATGGGGGAATCCTAAGAGCTGCCTAAGCAGTTTGTACACAGGGATAGTGGAAGCCCTCTTGCTCTGAGGAATGTCTTCTGCACAAGTGGCTGAACTGATCACTCTTACTAGCACTTACTGTGTTTCTGAACAACTGAGAGTGACTATTTTTACTGACAGACTTGCTTTTGTGTGGTTCATGACTTCGAACAGTTATGGTCACAGAGGGGATTCATGACATCAACAGGATCCCCATCCGTAATGGAGAACATGTCATAAGACTGTTGGAAGCATTGCAGTCGCCTGCAAAAATTACTGAAGTAGAGTGTTTGGAATATAGTAGTAGAGATGATTAGGTAACAGTCGCCAACCAATATGCACAATATTGTGCTCATGGGTCCCACATATTCAATGGAGAGTAGGTAAATGAATCTGATACCAATTGCAACCTTTTGTTGACAACAATAGATACTTGGGAAGAAGTGAAGAAGTTGCAGGAGGCAGTACTAGAGGCAGAAGAGCAGGTTGTGTTAAGAGAGGATGACATCTGGGCTTCAGCAGATGGAAGACGTGCATTGCTGGATAGCTTGCTATCCCCAATGGCTAGACATTTTCACGGTCCCCCTCATGTTGGGAGGGATGCCATGGTTATGTTGTTTCGACAGAAGGTTAACCCCTGATTTAGATTGATGGTTGAAAGATTGTGTCACAGCTGTGTGGTGTGCCAGCAGATGACTGTAGGGAAAAGAACCCCAGTGACATTAAGCCATATTGGGAGATCCGGAGGGACATTCAACAGGATGCAGCTGGGCTTCATCAAGTTGCCGGTGTGTAACGGGCTGAGATATGTGTTTATTTTCTCATGTTTGGTTGAAGCATACTGAACCAAGAGAAATGATAGCCTCACAGTATCTGTTGAGGGAACTTATCCCCAGGTTCGGTTCCCGACTTCACTGGAGTCAGTCTGAGGAACTCATTTCAAAAATGAGGTCTTAAAAATGCTGTGTGCAGCATTGCAAGTGGAGAAAAGACTACATTGCATTTATTGACCTGTGCCTTAAGGCATTGTGGAACTAGTCAATTGTATGTTGAAATCCAGGTGGGCCAAGATGTGTGCGTCAACATCTCTCAAGTGCCCTGATGCTTTTCCTGGGGACTAGGTCTTGGTGAAGAAGCACGTTTGGGAGCCGTGTTTGTAACCTCAATGGAAGAGCCTCTTATATTGCTGTTAAATGTGGGGGGCCTTCCTAATTGGACTCATGCTGCACACAATCACAGAGTGGAGTGTCCCCTTGAAGATGTGACAGTACCTCACCCAGAAGTACAGACAGCAACTGAAGAGTAGTGGGAGGAGGTTGAGAAAGCTACAGAAAATCATCCAAAACTTGCAGCTGCACACCCATGGCCTGAGGGAGGTCTTGATGTGTCAGTGTCCATTGTCAAAACAGAAAGATAATATTGCTCTGTGGTGCTGATTGAGCCAGATTCAGACCCTGGCAAAGGGCCTAGTGTTGTGATAAGCCCAGTGGAAGCAGGAGATGGCTGACTATGAAGGCAAGAGAGAGAGAGAGACTAAAGGCCTGATATAGATCTTTAACAATACAAGCAAAGGATGGTTGGGAAGAAAATTTGCGCTGAGTTACGTACAGTAACAGTGACTAAGTCAGAATGCTCAAGGATATAAGTAATGGTCATCCACCATTACCATGTATGCAGACAGAGGCCCACACATATAGTCAAACAAAGGTTAATATCATGAGCAATAGATAGAAATAAGAACTGTCCACATCAGTAGTTGCCACAAAGTTCTTCTCTTCTTTATTTTCTTACGATAAAGTTCAACAAAACGTCTAGCCAACATGTTTTTCGTCTTTGTGTGGAGTCAACCACAGACTTCTTAGGGGCTAGAACAGAAAAAAATAAGAAGAAAAAGACCTGAATTTTATACTTTTTTTTTTTTCCCCTTGATCGTGACATTCAAGAAAGGGGGAAAAAAGCATGTATGCTTACGCTATTGAACTGAACTTAGTCACAAACAGGGGGTGGTGTGACACCCAATCCTGTTAAGCTCAAGCCTCCTTAAAAGCTATTCAGTCACGAACGCTTGTGTTTAGCCGGCTCCTATTCGTACTCAGGGTCGGCAGGGCAAGAGGAGAGGGTCTGTCCGCAGACGCAAACCTGGCTATTCACCTGGCCAGTGTAAGCAAGGGTGGGTTTTCCGGGAGGGGGGAAGCTAAAATGTCCTCATATGCCTGGCCTTGTATCAATTGTTTTGATCCGCAACTCTTTCAAATGCCCCACGAATAGGGCAAGTCAGGGTAAAAGATGTCACTTAAAGTGGATCTATGACATAATATCGACAGACCGAATATCTACATACAAATATCGACATCAAAAATATCGGAGTTATATCTTCTTAAAGGTAAGTACAAAAATATCGGAAAAAAAAATATCGTAGTACAAAAATATCGAAATTAAAAATATCGTTTTTTTAAATGTATTAATAATAATGTAAAAACATTTAAAAAATAATAAGAAATACATATACATTTAAAATAAATTAAACAGTCTACATATAAATTAATATATATACTTACTCCACATATTGCAACAGTAGGAAAAGCATTGGATAGCTTAGGGGTTTAAATTACTATTCCCACTCCAGAGGGTGCAACAGTAGGGAAAGCGTTGGATAGCGTAGGGGTAAAAATTACTATTCCCACTCCAGAGAGTGCAACAGTAGGGAAAATGTTGGATAGCGTAGGGGTAAAAATTACTATTCCCACTCCAGAGGGTGCAACAGTAGGGAAAGCGTTGGATAGCGTAGGGGTAAAAATTACTATTCCCACTCCAGAGGGTGCAACAGTAGGGAAAGCGTTGGATAGCGTAGGGGTAAAAATGTCTATTCCCACTCCAGAGAGTGCAACAGTAGGGAAAGCGTTGGATAGCGTAGGGGTTTAAATTACTATTCCCACTCCAGATGGTGCAACAGTAGGGAAAGCATTGGATTGCGTAGGGGTAAAAATTACTATTCCCACTCCAGAGGGTGCAACAGTAGGGAAAGCGTTGGATAGCATACGGGAAAACATTACTATTCCCACTCCAGAGAGTGCAACAGTAGGGAAAGTGTTGGATAGCGTAAGGGTAAAAATTACTATTCCCACTCCAAAGGGTGCAACAGTAGGGAAAGCGTTGGATAGCGTAGGGGTAAAAATTACTATTCCCACTCCAGAGGGTGCAACAGTAGGGAAAGCGTTGGATATGGTAGGGGTAAAAATTACTATTCCCACTCCAGAGAGTGCAACAGTAGGGAAAGCGTTGGATAGCGTAGGGGTTTAAATTACTATTCCCACTCCAGAGGGTGCAACAGTAGGGAAAGCGTTGGATAGCGTAGGGTAAAAAATTACTATTCCCACTCCAGAGGGTGCAACAGTAGGGAAAGCGTTGGATAGCATAGGGGTAAAAATTACTATTCCCACTCCAGAGGGTGCAACAGTAGGGAAAGCATTAGATAGCATGGGGGTAAAAAATTACTTCACACACTACTCCCCCTTTAACACACAACACACTACACATACAAAATAACACAATTAATATAAATACCAATTAATAACAATCAATATTATTAAATTGATGTAATTATAAATGAACTAATGTTAATTACCAATTAATTTACAATAAATACCAATAAATAAATGCAATCTCTTTAATTAATTACATTTAATTATATCACACCCTATTCCCCTATAAACACACAACCCACTACACATAAATAAATCACATCATTTAATCACTTAATAATTATTAATTACCAATTAATTATTAACAATAACAAAAATTAAATATATTAGCACATTAACTCTAATTAATTTAATTAACTAATTGTTATTATTGAATTACTAATTAATTTTTAATTAACAATAACAAAAAATTAAATATATTAGCACATTATCTCTAATTAATTTAATTAACTAATTAATATTAATTAATTACCAATTAATTATTAATTAACAATAACATAAAATTGAATACATTAGGACATTAAATCTAATTAATATTAATTAATTGCCAATTAATTATTAATTAAAATATTTTTTAAAATATAATAATTAATTAATTATTATTAAATTACTTCCCACCCTATTCCCCTATAAACCCACAACTCGCTCTGATACTAAAACGCAAAATGTAAACAAAATTACTAATTTTCAAACATACATTAAAAAACAACATAATAAAATACATAACACTAAACAAAATTTCGATATTAGTAAATTTCGATATTAGTAACATACATACCATAAAAACGATATTCTGTCTGTCGATATTTTGCACATCGATATTCTATACCATTGAAATTAAAACATCGATATTATTGTATATCGATATTTTAATTCCGATATTTTGTCTCTCTACCACTGGTTCTATAGGCGGGTGGATGGAATGGAGCAGGATAAGGGAATGATGGGGTTGCAGTTTCTATCCTGGAATGTCAATGGACTGCGTGTGAGGAGTAGGAGACACAGAATCATACAAAATATCTGAGAGACTCCCCCGCGCAGGTCATTGTCATCCAGGAGACACACTTACTCAAAACTGAGGTCAACGACATGTTGAAGAGGCTGAAGTGGGTAGACAAATTTCTATGTACGGACCATAATGCCAACATACGTGGTATCCTTATTATTTTCAAAAAGCAGGCTAAGGTTCAGGTTATGGAGTATAAGGAAGACCTCAGTGGTAGATGGCTTCTTTCCAAAATACGGCTGGATGGTAGACCATATACTCTAGTGGGCTATTATGGCCCGAACTATGATGACCCATCCTACCTGAATAAGATTGAGAACTATTTGATCACTTCCCCAGGCCCGGTAATATGGGTAGGAGACTTCAACCTCGTTCTAAATCCCAAGTTAGATAAGTCACCTAACTCCAGAGCATTGACGCACTCCAAATATAGGCAAACCCTAACATCAATAATGACAACTCTGGGATTAGCGGATTTATGGAGGGAGAGAGCGGGCAATGCTCTGGGGGTTTCCTTTCACAATTTCAAATACAAACACAAATTGAGAATCGATTATGCCCTCTTCAGTTATAATCTTAAAGACGCACTGAAGGAGCTGGTTTACCTTCCCTCCCACTTGTCTGACCATTCAGCCATCCTCTTTACTTTAAGTCTCTCTCAGCAGACTAGATATACATCCTGGTCTTTTGACCAGACGATCCTGCTCGAGGAAGAGGAGACAGGCTTCCTTATAGCAGAGTCCACCTCATTTTTGGAAATTAATTTAAATTCTGCTATGATAGTGACTGTGTGGGAAACATTCAAAACCTACCTAAGAGGGTGTATAACCAACCGTGCCTCATACAGAGGGAAGGTTTATAGAGATGCAATCACAAATATAGAGAGGGAACTGTCTCTCTTAGATCAGATGGGTGGCCCCGCCACAGGATCTTCAACAGACCAAGAAATGCGGGCGGAGTTAAAAAAAAAACCTGGAAAACTTACTCCAAGAAAGGGTGGCTAAGAAGTGGGAGGTGAGTAAGCTCTCACACTTCGAGTATGGAGAGGCTGCAGGCACGGTTTTGCCCTGGAAGATTAAATCAGACCAGGCCAAAAATTACATTAGGGAAGTAAAAGTGGAGGGGGAAGTTACAGCTAGGACTTCAAACCCAGGAATTGGGAGTGCCTTTCAGGAATTCTTCCAGAACATCTACAAGGAGGAGATTATGGAAGATCCAACGGCTAGGGATTCGTGGCTAGACACGGTCAGATTGCCTACCCTCTCATTAGAGCAGAGTGATTGTTTGGATAAGGTAATATCAGAGGCAGAAGTCAGCAAGGCTATCGGACAACTGAAGCGGGGGAAGGCAGCTGGGCCAGATGGCCTGCCTGGGGAGTTGTACCGAGTGCTGGGTCCGGTCATTACTCCAACTTTGACTGCCCTCTTTAACAACATCTTCTTAATCGGCGTGGCGCCACCTGAGTCGTGGAATGAGGCAACTATTGTCTTGATCCCCAAACCTGGTAAGGACCCGACCGACTGCGGGTCTTATCGGCCGATTTCACTCCTAAATGACGATTATAAGATCTTTGCAGCCATTTTGTCGCACGGCTTGGGAGTGAGATCGGCTCAATCGTCCACCAAGACCAGAAGGGATTTATTAGGGGGCGCCAGATGGCAGACCTCACTCACGACCTGGTTGGTGCAATTGACATCGCCACAACTTTTTCTCTTCCCCTGGCTACTTTGACCTTGGATGCTACCAAAGCATTCAATAGGGTCAATTGGCCCTATCTGGCTGCGGTATTGAGAAAATTTCAGTTTGGGGCCAAGTTTTGCCGTATTAACATGGCTTTTTAACAACTAATGTGCCTCCCTCTCTTCACCGTTCAGTTTGCTTTAGCGCCGGGAAACCTCCGGGTAGCTGTGCGCTTAATAAATGTAATAATAAATAAATAATAAATAACAACCTCTTATATAGGGACCCCAGGGCCAGTTTGCTGGTCAACGGTGCCCTCACTGAGCCCTTTCAAATTTTGAGGGGTACTAGGCAGGGCTGCCCGCTTTCCCCCCTCTTATTCAATTTATATATCGAACCTTTCAGGCAAATCTTGAGAGAGGAACATAGCATTACCTCTTTTGAATTTGGAGGTTGGGTAAAGCGGGTAGGACTTTATGCGGAGGACATCCTCATCTATACAACCGACCCAGCTCAAGCTTTTCCCGTAGTCGTAAAAAGGGCAGAGGAATTCGGGCGGATCTCGGGGTATGAAATCAATGCGGGGAAAACCGAGATCATGACCTGGAATATCGATGACTCACAGCTTGTAGTGACTCCCTCCATGCGTTATCTGGGAATAAGGATCACCCATGATATCTGTACTATGGCACAGACTAATCTGGACCGGGTCTTTCGAGAATGTAGGGTGCTGTTAAAATCTTGGTCTTTTCTCCCTTTGACTGTTCTGGGGAGAATAAGTTTAGTAAAAGTGTCCATTCTCCCTAAATTTACGTTTATTTTCAATTCCATTCCATTAGCCTTTGATTCAAAACAAGTGCAAAAATGTCAGCAGGAAATTAATTCTTTTATTTGGTGTTACAAAGCAACCAGGCTGGCATGGAAGAAATTAAGGAGGAGGAGGGAAAAGGGAGGGCTTGCTTTGCCAGACTTAGAGTACTATGCTTGGGCATTTCTGCTGTCCCACTCGGGGATGCTGCTGAAAACTCCATTAAGCTCCTCAAATGGGAAAATGTTTAAGGCCATGTTAACCGGGGCGAATCTGCCACTTGACGGATTTCTATTCAAATTCGGGAATCAGAGGTTTTTAAAAAAGGTGAGGTTGAAGATCTTACAATCAGTGGCGAAGGCTTGGGTGCAAATAAAAGGAAGAGTAGATTTGGCATATTTTTCAAATTTTGCCCCAATCTGGGATTCCCCAGGGCTTCTGCTGTGCCTAAAGGACAGTCTTGCAGTCCCCGGTAAAGGAGGCAGGGATTCTAGCATGGGGAGAGTTGCTAGCAGGAGGCTCATTGGTAAAATGGGAGGAGATATACGAGAGGGTTGGCCCAGCCTTATCAAAATTCAAATACATACAACTTGTTAGTTTGAGGTAAATTAAATTTTATTTGACCTATTGTGTCCCCTACGTCTACCCCCACGTTTAGTGTATGTGCATGACATCCATGCATTTTCCCTCTATGGCCGAAATGATGACGCCTCTGTGTTTACATTTGCGTCCAACGTTAACATGTCAGTTACCAGGCCCACCATGAAAGAAAGGATAATTTTGCTTTTAAGCCTATGTTGCCAATGTCTTTACATGGTGCACGTTTTTAACATCGAGAAGCACCCGTTTTAGGGCTCCGCAGGGCCAGGATGCAAATCCAGGCCCAAAGCCTCCTGAAACACTCTGAATATTGTATTTTAGTTATTTATCCCTGAACTCTCGCATATTTCCTGCTCAGCCGAGAGGTGCCCGGCGCAGCCTGGCCTGGCCTGCGAAGACAGTGTTATGCCTACAGTTATCTGTTCTGCTCCACAGAAACACATTCCTGCCTAATGAAAAGGATAAACATATCCTGCCTGCAGAAGATAGAGTCCAGTCTTTCTGTCTCCATGCAAGTGATTTACTGAACCAGTTTCCATAGAAGATCCATAGCCCCACGCAATACATAAAGAAATATATGCATACACCAGCCTTTAGTGATGAGCTGCCTTTGCCCTGATGACCTTTAAATCAAGCAACATGTACTCCAAACATAAGATACCAGATAATGCCAAAAGTACAGGTCGCTCTGACATCCCAGACTCTCCTCCTAGTGCTAGAAGTCAGCCCCCCAGCTTCCCCTAGTCACACGTCAATTACACGTCATGACCAAGTTGCACACAAGTAGGGCAAAGTTCCAGCTGGCCATGCAACCCCCTCCATGTATCCACCCACTTATGACACCTCCATGACATCTCAAGTGTATGCCCACATGCTCTTATCTCTTTCTCCTGCTCCGCCTGGAGTCCTCCTCTTTTCTCTATGTTCGTGATTCAATGTATAAATAAAGGACTCTGTGAATAAACGTTAGAAGACCCTTCCTGAACCTTAGTGGTGATGGAACAGATTCTCCGCTAACCCGGGTTATTGTAAATAAAGCCCCTTTGAATCAGGACACCACGGACTCTGCCTCTCATTTAATGCATGAGCTTTCCTTTAAGTATAGAAATTATGAAAGGGTAATATTTATTTACCACAGTAATTTGGCGCCCGACCAGGACTGGTCCCTTTCCCCACTCGCCGGTGATGTTAGTCCAGCTTTTGCCCCCTTCTACAGCCGTGACGGACTTCAGAGTGCACGCCGCGGGACTTCCCGCTTACTCCCTCAGGCCCACGAGGAGGACGGACTGCGACCAGGCATCCACACGAGGCGGTGAGGAATGCGGATCATCCCAACCAGAGCCCAAGCCGTGAGAGAGCAAGGTCAGAGGTATCCAGAGGCCCACCTGTTCCAAGGCGCATGCGCAGTATCAAGTTTCCGAGGCCTTCAAGTTCAAGTTCAAGTTCAAGTCTTGCTTCCCGGTGAGTACCGTTGCTGGGGACGCATCTAGACGGGTGCATTAATTTGTGTCCGGTCAAGACGGGTCTGGGTACACAGATCCGGTCTGTACTGTTTTAGCAGTGCATCTGTACTGTTTAGCAGTGCATCCAGTAATTATAGTCTTTCAAGGTTTCCAGTATTGTGTTGTACTATGTACTAGATAGTATCTGTTCAAAATGTTTTAATGTATCTTAATGTCGTGGTATGAATGATGGTTTGACATCTATTACTGTGTTTACTGTGTTTATTGTGTTCACGCTCTAGTAAGTACAAATATGCCACTGTTTTTAAAGTTACGTCGGATAGGGACCAGGAAAGGAATATTAGAAGAGTCAGTTAACATCCCACCTAGAGACACACCTGGTCATTATATGTACAACAAGCATGGGCTAGATGCCATATTGTTTTTAGACTTTAGATTACACGAAGGATTTAGAGAAGAAGTACAGATGGCCCATCTCGGGAAC
This sequence comes from Lissotriton vulgaris, assembly GCF_964263255.1. NCBI lineage: Eukaryota > Metazoa > Chordata > Amphibia > Caudata > Salamandridae > Lissotriton > Lissotriton vulgaris. The sequence continues at coordinate 434,843,351 of NC_141685.1, read as the reverse complement.
ATGGGATTCTGAATGCATTATGAGAGTAGAGGAAGCTCTATGGAAAAAAGAAATCAAGACCCTCACAGAAAGATGCCATTGAGTTATGGCGCAAAGAGTCACATAGGAGAACAGAGAAAGAAATTCATCAAGCAGAGAGAACTAGACAAGGTCAAGGCAGAACAGGCTGATAGAGAAAGAAATGCCGTTGTTACTGGTCCTCTCAGAAGAACTAGCTAAAGTGCCCCCTCAGAAATACCCCTTAGGTCGCGAACGCCACTACCTGTACCCTTTAGAGTATGTAGAAAGAAGCAATTCCCCACTGTATATACGATCCAGAACCAGGAAAGTGCTCAATGCTCGTGATTTCACTAAGACTAGAAAGATTTGTGGAGTTTCTTGTACATAGCTCCTTGTAAATATGGCTTGTGAGGAGCATATTCTCATTTAGACTTGTTGTGTTCCTTGTGCATTGCGCCTTGTAAATATGCCTTGTGAATAGCGTGTCATTTTTGGACTTGTTGATTTTCTTGTAAATATGGCTTGTGAATAGCGCCATGTGGATATGTACAGAGCATGATATTGTTGCGTTAGTCAGGAGAGAGCTGGATCTCTTTCAACTGCTTGGAGAAAATGTTTTGAAGATGTGCGTAAGTGTTATTTGAAAACATGAAGTGATAAGTTCTTGACTTTCCCATGTATCTGCAGTCATTGGGGGAATGATTGTGTTTGAGCCGCCTAAGGGTTAATTCTTGAATTGAGACGGCAGTATTTATTTTTACATGCTGTTTAACATGCATGGTTATGTGAGCTGACACTAAAAGTCAGTGATTGTTTAAATGTATGATGGTTTGATTTCACTTTTTTATTGGTTACTGGTTCTGCCTAAGTGCTTTGACAGCATGGTAACATCTTGCATGGAGAACAGAAAGCAGTGTTCATTTAACTTTCTATTTGAAATGCGTCCACAAATTTGTGTGGGTTTGCCTTGGAACACATGATTTAATGTGTTTTTCCGGAGGTCGGAATGTTATAAATCAACCAGTCGGATTGTGATAAGGGTTTCCAGCTGTGGATGGCACACAAGCCAGTGTTTTAGAATTAGTGTGTTCGGTTGTGGAGAAGAATTTATAAAACAGACCCATCATAGAATGTGCTTTTAATTAGTGAAATGCAACCGTGTGCTTTTATAGAAAATAATATTATAGACGATATATATGGATATTTTCCTACTGCAAGCAGGTTTCAGATAAAACATTTAGTGGAGAAATTTCAATTGATATGTGCAGAGAAATATTAAACCCAACAGTCCATGATAATTCGTTTTTTCAGAATCAATTTGCCCCCTTTTTATGTGTTAATCTGCATACTAAATAAATGCCCATGTTTCAAATGTCTTGCCTTCTAGCTGCATTAGTTAGACAAAAGTGTTTTTTTAGAAAGTGGAACTTTTAAGTAACAGTACATTGTAACAGAATTATTTTAAAATGCCAGCATGTGTCTGAATTACAAAGCAAAAAATATGTCCTTATTAAATTACTGATTTTAGGATGCTTTACATCACGTTTTAAATTTCCTTCAGTTAGTTTGAGAATAGTGGTCTGGCCTGGGAACAGATTTTGTTTTGAGTTACAAAGAATGTGTTTTTCGACCTTGAAGTTGGCATAGCTCCCAGTGACAGAATCACCGACCAGTGCCTGTCTTGTTATCATTGGCCAACATCCAATTTCGTTCCGCGCAAGAAATGTTTATGTAAAGGGAGGGCTACACTCCTCCAACTGGCTCAGGCTCCCTTCGCATGAAGATAAAGGGATCCTTGCACATGCAGAATGTATTGGCAGACGCTTGGCCCTTGGAGTAATATAGATACAGAAGGCCTAAGTGAGCTTCCCTGACTGGAGATTAGAGATGCTTAGACAGAATAATTGGCAGGGAGTGTTGCTCTTGCAATGAGATCAGCATTTGGCAGTGATTCAAAATTACATCGCACTGTAGCTTATTATGCTTGGATCAGATTCAAGCTCTGAGCGCGAACATCTTTCTGGAGGTGGGGGCTGCTTCTCAGAGGAGTGAGGCAGTACACGCAGTCAGAATACACGGTCTACAAATCTTTCTCATGAAACAGCCTAGAGAGGGTAGATGGCTTGTCCCTTATTGAGGTTCCTGTAGATTAAAGGGGTCCCTATGTATAAGGTCGTGTACTAGGACAGGACAGTAAGTTTCTGATTGACACAGGGGCGAGCAGAACCACCATCAGCCATGACGAGGTTCCAGGGGCACCTCTCTCAGGCTCACAAAATATTTCCTTGGGATTTTCAGGAAAGCCTATTGTTAATGAAGTGTCAAAGCCAGTTTCCCTTGGAGTTGGTCCACTGTCACGTACCACAGACTTGGTACTTACTAAATCATGTCCAGAAAACTTGCTAGGTATAAAGACATTAAAGGAACTAGGAGCAGTTATTTGTTGTTCTCCAGAAGGAGTGCGACTGTTCTTATGTGATTTTAAGGGACATTATGTTCTGAAAGATTTTGACCCCAGACTCCAGAATGTACCACAGCACCTATGGGCACAAGGTCCAACTGACGTAGGTCACATGTACATAACACCACACCGTGTCACTTTCAAAGCAGGAGTAGTACTCCCACGTATACGACAATACAAGATACCACCTGATGCCATAGTGGCCTTATTAAAGATTGTTGACGAACTCATTGCACATGGGGGGTGGTAGAGACTGACTCAAATGTATGTAACTCACCTGTCCTTCCTATCCTTAAACGATCAGACCCTAATGCACCACCAGTTTACAGACTAGTAGTTGAACAAATATGTAGTACCACAATACCCAGTGGTCCCAGACATTTCTTCATTACTGACTGCTATTGATTCTGAAGCACCATTCTTTACAGTAACTGACCTGAAAAATGTCTTTTTCAGTGTTCCAATTCATCCAGACAGCCAGTATCTCTTCTGATTCAGTTTAAGTGGACGTAGCTTTAAATATTTAAAGGTTTTACAGAGAGCCCTAGCATTTACAGTCAAGCATTAAAAAGACAGCTGGACAGTATTAACACGCCTACCGATACAGTACTGATCAGTATCCTGAACACAGCATGATCAGAGACAGACTGCGAACATGCATCACTGACAGTTTTACACTTTCTGACAAGACAAGGGGCACAAAGTGTCCGCTTCGAAGTTACAATTCTATGCCCAGCAAGTGGTGTGTGCCTTGTACACTTGCTGTCCAAGAGGGGTAGACAGCTGACACAAGAACGTATTCAGTTAATTGCCAATCTTTCACAGCCCAAGACACAAGGCCTTCATTGGCCTCACTAGTATGCCTATCTAGCCAAAACACTCATACAATTGACAACACAGGAGGCAGCGTCTTCGACTGTCCTCCTTTGGACACAAGAACATACCTTGGCATTTAAAGAATTAAAAAGAGCCTTATGTCAAGCGCCAGTTTTAGCGACTCCTAGTTACAGCAAACCTTTTATGCTTTTTGTCACTGAACAGGAAGGGACAGCATTATCTGTCCTTACACAAGATCAAGCTGGAAAACACAAGCCTTGTGCTTATTTTTCTAGTACACTAGATCCAGTGGCCCAGGCTCTGCCTGTGTGCCTGAAAACAGTTGTAGCGACAGCACTAGCTATTAGACAAAGTGGCCAGACTCCATAGTGTTAGGACACCCTCTGACAGTCCAGGTACCACATGCAGTGGAGGTTCTCTTTAACAGAACACAGACACAACACTTGACTGTAGCTAGACTGACAGGATATGAACTGACATTATTTCAGCCACACATAGAGATCAGACAATGCAACATTCTTAACCCTGCCACACTTTTGCCCTCAAGTACAGTAGATACTGCACCACATGACTGTGTGGAAGTAATAAATACAGTGACGAAACCAAGACAAGACCTGACAGATATGGCACTTCCAGATCCTGACCTGACACTTTATGTTGATGGTTCATGCATGAGAACAAGCACAGGAGAGTTAGTGGCCACATATGCCGTGACCACTGTTACTGAAGTCATAGAGACACACAGAACAGACACACTGTCAGCACAAGCAGCAGAGCTCATCGCTCTGACACAAGCCTGCATAAGAGCCAAGAACTGGAAAGTGAACATTTATACAGACTCACAGTACGCTTTTGGCGTAGTCCATGACTTCGAAGTTCTCTGGAGGGAGAGAGGTTACTTGACCTCTCATGGGGCCGATATTCAGCATGGCCCACTTATTCAAGCCCTGTTAGAAGCAATACATTTGCCTCTGCCATAGCTATCATGAAATGCAAAGCACATACCAAAGTTACAGACACCATCTCCCAGGGTAATGACCTGGCAGATCGAATTCCAAACCAACAGCCCAGACTCAAACAGACATTCCAACTGACACGACAAAGACAGAGGTACCATTACTGACGAATAGCATGACAGTCAGGGATCCTTCACAAGATGTACTCGACATACAGACATATGCCACTTCAGATGAAATAAAGAAATGGACTGAACAAGGAGGGGTCCAGACTGACTAAGGTTGGATGACTAAAGGCAAAGCTACATGGTTTCGTCCAGATTCCATGGTACAAGTAATCATAAACACAAACACATAGTCCAGCACACTTGGGAGAGAAGGCAATGCTAGACAGTTTACAGAATATCTGGTTTAACAAGCACCTGCGTGTAGCAGCGAAACAGAAAGTACGTACCTGTATGATCTGTTGCCAGTTCAATCCAGGTAAAGGCATTCCGGTGGAACAAGGTGTATTCCATCCTCCTGACCACCCTTTTGAGTTCCTTCAGATGGATTATATCCAAATGGACAAATTAGTGTGTGCACTAACTAGATGGACAGAAGCGTAGCCAGTCCCAGATTATACTGCAGCAGGCCTTATAGAAAACCATAATCAGACACTTAAGAAGAGATTAGGGGTACGCCTATGCCTAAGAAAATAACTGATGTTGACAGTAATATGCTGACAGATTACCTGGCTTCCTTGATGTCTGCACTACTCTCTCTTCATTCACAGGTTGCCGCCGCCTTCCCTGACAACACCCAAGTCCAGGAGCCTGCCATAGTCCCTGGAGATGTTATCTATGAGCGGAACTTTTGACCGATCAAGCCCCCTTGAGCCGCATTGGAAGACACCGAGGATTGTGCTACTCACCACGAGGACTGCTATCAAGATCAAGGATGTAAAGGATGGCGATTCTATGGACAATTTGGAACTTTAATTTTGATCAAAAATGACAATGACCCCAGTGACTCAAAACCCCTTTTTCTAGAAAAACTCTGCATCAGGAGTATTAATCCAAGTTACGGTCTAGTAAGTCAGACAGTTTAATTGTTTAAGTCCCTCTCGGTGAATAGGTTAGACAGGTTCCTGACATGTATTAGACCATAGACCCAAATAGCAGTAGACAGAGAGATAAGAGAAAGACGTACTGCAAATCCCTTCGCAGTCGATTTATAATAACTCTGATTATTATGTTCCTTTGATTCCATGTTTTCTTTCCTCCTCACATGTACACTTTTCTTTTAACGACACTGCAGAGCACACATTTAGTGATCTGCCACCCCATGAAGCACTGCGCAACAATTCTTTCATTCGTATGTTGCACCATTCTCATCAGACCAGCAATGCAACAGATTGCTGGGTATGTGGCCAACTCCCGCCTTATCAGAAAATGAAGGGAGTTCTGCCCTTCTTCCCTTTTCCGTTCTCCCACAATGGTTCGTGTGGAGCATGGTTTGCTTTAATGACATCACTAGACAGAACATCTGTAGTTTCCCAGAGTGACTGGATACATGGAAACCTGAATAAAGTAATGAATGAAGTATGTTTCCCAGACAAAGACGGGCTCCCTCAAAGGAAGGGGACCGACCTAGAAAATGAAGAGTACAAGCAAGGAAATGCTTCCCTCAATTTTATAATACTGAATGTTCAGCCCAAGCAAAATACAGGACCACAATCTATTTCAGTCCTACCAGCAAAAGGTGATTTGTGTGTTAGAAAGAAAGGATCAGTACATATGAGACACAGTGAATGTAATACTGTAGTAGAGTTTAATGACCAAGGAAAGTCCATTTTCAAAGCATCACGCCATACCTATTTCATTTGCGGTCAGACAGCCTATGTACAACTGCCCTCAGACTGGGGTGGAACATGTTATATAGCTTTCCTTCTGCCCCCTATCTTTCTAGCCCCATCCCATTATCATCGAGATTCACCACTAGTACATGTCAGACACAAGAGGGAGATAAATTCCCCAGTTGTTGATCAGACTGAGACAGCTTGGGAGCAATATACAGATTTCAACAAAGGATTCTTTTTCTTCATAGGTCCCGTCCAAAACAGTAAACTCATACGTAGGTTAACAATAACTCTGGAAGCAGTAGTAAATGAGACTGCATCTGCCCTGGCTAACTTGACCCAGGAGCAGTCTGCCATGAGACTGTCTCTGTCTGCAGTGTGCCACTGCCTGTGTTCCCCATCCACGTAAACAAAGGATCAAGGATGAACAAATGATACTGTATGATCAAATATACGGTCTCATGAATATAGATGTATCCTGAAGGGTAATGTAGGGGCCAAGGAGGGAATGAGGTAAATGAAATTTTATTTGACCTATTGTGTCCCCTACGTCTACCCCCACGTTTAGTGTATGTGCATGACATCCATGCATTTTCCCTCTATGGCCGAAATGATGACGCCTCTGTGTTTACATTTGCGTCCAACGTTAACATGTCAGTTACCAGGCCCACCATGAAAGAAAGGATAATTCTGCTTTTAAGCCTATGTTGCCAATGTCTTTACATGGTGCATGTTTTTAACATCGAGAAGCACCCGTTTTAGGGCTCCGCAGGGCCAGGATGCAAATCCAGGCCCAAAGCCTCCTGAAACACTCTGAATATTGTATTTTAGTTATTTATCCCTGAACTCTCGCATATTTCCTGCTCAGCCGAGAGGTGCCCGGCGCAGCCTGGCCTGGCCTGCGAAGACAGTGTTATGCCTACAGTTATCTGTTCTGCTCCACAGAAACACATTCCTGCCTAATGAAAAGGATAAACATATCCTGCCTGCAGAAGATAGAGTCCAGTCTTTCTGTCTCCATGCAAGTGATATACTGAACCAGCTTCCATAGAAGATCCATAGCCCCACGCAATACATAAAGAAATATATGCATACACCAGCCTTTAGTGATGAGCTGCCTTTGCCCTGATGACCTTTAAATCAAGCAACATGTACTCCAAACATAAGATACCAGATAATGCCAAAAGTACAGGTCGCTCTGACATCCCAGACTCTCCTCCTAGTGCTAGAAGTCAGCCCCCCAGCTTCCCCTAGTCACACGTCAATTACACGTCATGACCAAGTTGCACACAAGTAGGGCAAAGTTCCAGCTGGCCATGCAACCCCCTCCATGTATCCACCCACTTATGACACCTCCATGACATCTCAAGTGTACGCCCACATGCTCTTATCTCTTTCTCCTGCTCCGCCTGGAGTCCTCCTCTTTTCTCTATGTACGAGATTCAATGTATAAATAAAGGACTCTGTGAATAAACTTTAGAAGACCCTTCCTGAACCTTAGTGGTGATGGAACAGATTCTCCGCTAACCCGGGTTATTGTAAATAAAGCCCCTTTGAATCAGGACACCACGGACTCTGCCTCTCATTTAATGCATGAGCTTTCCTTTAAGTATAGAAATTATGAAAGGGTAATATTTATTTACCACAAGTTGGTCCCAGGAGTTGATCAGGAAAAAGCCTCAAGGTGGGAGGAGTAGCCTTTTGGAACAACAACTGGTAGAAAGGCAAGCAGGGAGTAAAGAGGTAGCCTTCTGGTATTGGACTATCCTGGAGGAGGTAGATGGGGAGTTTACTCTCCCCGAAGAGTGGTGGGGAGGGGACATGGGTGCTCAGTGTGAAGATTTATGGACAAGATCTTTCACTCTCCTGTATAAAGCGCTTAAGCCAGCTTGGTTGAGGCGTAACCATTTGTTTACAGTACATCGAGACTACCTTTCCCCCCCTAAGGTTATCTAAATTTCAGCCAGGAAAATACTGTAATAAGTGTCACCTCCCCGCAGCCTCCGATGTCCATATGTTTAGGGAATGTCCTCTTATCAACGCTTTCTTGGATGAAGTAAAGGTTACCTTGGATTCAATTCTTAAAACATCATTATCCCTCACCCTGTCCCTAATAAAATTTGGTTTGGATGACAATATTACTGGGCCAGCAAGGACCTTCCTGTTTTATGCAATCCTTCTCGCGAGACGGCAGATCTGTAAATTTTGGGTCGATTCTAAGGCACCATTGCATGCAGGTTGGCTAATGTCACTGTACGAAACCTCTAAGGTGAATTTGGCCAGGTCCTGTGGCAAACAAAACCTCACCTTCTGGAACTTGTTGGTTCAGTGGAGTAAGAATGTTCGTTAGGTCTGCCGAAGTTTTTTTTTTTTTCCCCCCCGGGTCCGATGATTATGCCGATATACTCCACGGTCCTGTTTGTGGCTCCGCCCGATAAAGAGAACGAACTAGGTCTACCAGGCTGAAAGACGCCTTGATGGAGTAAAAATTCCTAAAAACATCTCCCGCCAGTCTGATACTTTTGTTTGGGCTTGGGAAAAGATTGTGTTCTTGCCCTGTGCCAAATGACACTCAAGGTGGTTGGTGTTTTTCCATGGAACGAGGGTTTGGCAAATGAGGACAAAAAAAGAAGAAAAAGACCAAATTACAACTCCAGCAGTATCTTTATAATATAATAATCAGAAAAGAACATACCAGAAACCAAATATTATGTGCGGCACACAGTGAGCAGAGACCCATACACAAGGGTGTTACGGGGGTGAAGGCTTGTGAGGGTTGTGTACCGCTGCCAACGCAGTATTTGCACACATTTCTAGTAATTTGTAATTGTTTTTAGAATGGTCTTAAACTTTGTTTAAAATTAATTTTTAGCCGCCTCCAACTTACTGACTGGCCCTAGACCCGCGGAGCCGCCTGTTAGAGCAAGCCCGTCATCTTGGAGGGTCAGCGGTCCAGTTCTTTTTTCCCTGATCCATAAATAGTATGCTTGCTTGACAGCCCAGCGGGCGTGTCGAAGGCGCGCCAAGGGCAAGCCGGTCTGCACCCGTCGGCGCACGGAGCGCGCCCAGCAGCAGAACCCCTGGCCAAAACTCTGCCCATAAATATAGTCAACAACAACTTTACGATATTCAGACCGGTAAGTGCCTTGCTTGTAACCGATGGCAGTGGGGGATGGTGCCTGAAACATACAAATGTACGAGCTGTAGTTTTCAGTTCACCCCACTATTGGGGAGTGAGGGGCATGATCCAACCACATTGTCTACAGGGAACAAGTATACCATATTAGGTAACAAACGTAAAGATTCAGGACAAGCTCCCCCATGCAAGTAGATGGAAATAGTGGCCAGGTTAGGGTTAATGTAACAAATACACAAGTCCAGACCTTAACTTGTATACTACTTAATATGAGATCTCTCGCAAAACACAAATATGAACTTGAATGCCTCCTGCAAACAGACAAGCCAGACATCGTCTTTTTAACGGAGACGTGGAGTGACGCCAGCTCAGATCCCGACTGGAACATAGCTCTTCCACCAGGATATGCAGTGGTGCATCAGGATAGACCAGAGGGAAGAGGAGGGGACATAGCGTTGCTTTACCGAGATGGTCTAAAATTGCGCCATGAGGTGTCGATGCTACTTCCAGCAGAGGCGCTACAGTTCTCATTCAAACTAAATGACCATTTTATATTTCAAGATCTACTTGTCTATAGGGCCCCTGGACCTAGAACCGTTTTCCACAGGCCAAACTGATTTTTTTAGAAATAAGCTTGGAGTCAGATTTCTATACCATCTCAGGAGATTTTAACTACCACCTCGAACTTGAGAATCACCGGGACACAATAAGGTTAGTAGATAACCTAGCCGCATATGGGCTCTCCCAGGTGGTTCGGGAACCCACTCATCGGTTAGGTCATACCTTGGATGGTGCCTTCACAAATCAACCAGACATACAGTTACAAAAACAGTACCACTACCTTGGACTGACCACAGAGCTATCTACTTTGAGGTGTCACATAAAATACCCAGCTTATCACTTCCAATCTGTAATATAAAAGACAGGTTTCACAAAAGGAATCAGATAAAAAAGCAAGATCTGGAACAGGCTTTAAATCCTGGGCCGACCCTCTTACACAAGGACAATGACATAGCAGTTAATCAGTTTGATAACTGGGTGAGAGTAGCAGTGCATAGTATTGCCCCAGAAACCACCAAAATAGTTAAACGAGCATCAACTAGTGCGCCTTGGTACTGTCAGGATTTAAAAATCTTAAAAATGGAATGTAGAAGGAAGGAACGGGCGTGGAGGTGATAATACAGCATTAAACATAAGCAAGCTTATAATTGTAGCCTGGACGATTATAAAAAAGCTATCATTGAAGCTAAACATGTTTACTTCACAACTAAAATTGGGGAGGCAGAACACTCCTCTAAGGAACTTTTTAGAACAGTATATACCCTAGCTAAACCTTAGCATACCGTCCAGTTTAAACCTGATCAAACCCTATGTAATGAAATGGCCACATTCTTTCATACCAAAGTTCAGTTGATCTATAATGATCTTTTAAATACGACCATTACTGTCCCAGTAAATACTACCGAAAATGTAAAAGTGTGTACAACATCCAGGAGGTTGTCATACTTTACAACTTTGACAATGGAGGAGGTTCATGACCTCCTGTCATTTATAAAATCAGGCTCACCGTCTGACCCATGCCCATCAGGTACATATCAGCTAGTAGCTAATACTATCAGCACACATCTTACCCCTCTTTTGAATCAAATTATAGGCACGGGTAAATATCCCAGTGTATGGAAAACGGCCCGTATAAGGCCCAACCTAAAAACGCCAACCCTGGACCCCCTAGAGCTGAAAAATTATCGGCCAATTTCTAGGCTACCCTTGGCAGCTAAAATATTTGAAAAAGCGATGAACAAAGAGCTGATTCTGCTGGACCCCACTTAACACGGGTTCAGACGGTGTCTTTCTACGGAGACAGCTCTGGTGCTAGCTACAGAGGGGATTCCGAGGATAGAAAATTGAGGGGACAGAGCGATCCTGATCCTATTGGATCTCTCGGGCGGCTTTTGATACCGTGAACCACATTGTGCTGGTACAGCAGCTGAGAGACGTAGGGGTGGAGGACACTGCTCTGGCCCTCCTTTCCTCCTGTCCAACAAAGAGCTAATTGTAAGGCTCTATGTATGGTACATAAGGCCTTCTATGGAGGAATATCTGGGGAGATGTGGAAGCTTTTCACAAGGTACTCCCCGGCTAGATCTCTCAGATCCTCAATGAAGGGCTTTGCATGTATCCCAAAAGCAAGGCAAGATGGGGTCGCCGCATGCTGTCATTCTGTGAGCCCAAACTCAGGAATCAGATGCCACCTACATTGGGACTCCAACCAAACCGGAGGATGTTTAGGAAGGAGTTGAAAACCTGGTTGTTCTCTCAAACCTAAGGCATCACAATCCTCACGCTACTAACTGATGTATCACAGTCAGCGCTAAGACGCCACGGCATTCGTGCACTTAACAAGTAATATTTCAAATCAAATCAAATCGAAATCACCATGTAATGAAGAAAGAGTGAGCGAATTGATGCTAACACAAAAAGATATATGTGACAACCACTCCATAAAAAAGAAAAAAACACATAATCGTGTGAAGAATTGTGAAACGAATCAAGCACAAGAAAATGCTAAGGAATAAGTGCATAGTAACACAGAAAAAATACTAACTAAAATAAAATGAATAAATAGAGAGGGAGATAAGGGAGCCTATTCCAAAGAACCCTATAGACATAGAGGTGTAATAATCAGCCACTCACCAAAAAACAAATTAGCTCGATCTAAATATGGCTAAAGTATAGTTGACCGAATGAGCGTCAGAACCCACAGTGGTTCACAATCTAAATCAGAAAAAAAGAATCAGAAAAAAAGGCAAATATTAATAAGATGCGCTAACTAGTGAGTCTACATATGCACTAGCTGTATACCGTATATTCACTTAAAGGCGAACATGAAAGCCCTGAAAAAGTGAATTGGCTTTTCCAAAATCGTTCCAAAGTCAGTCGTCACTAATCCAGAAATAACCTAATAGTAAAATAAGAGTGGAATAAGTGGCCTATTGTACCAAAATTTAGGTTAAGAAACAAGTGGATACAGACATAAGTTATCCCATAATGTACAGAGAAAAATAACAATTACTCTAAAGACCATAAAACGCTGAGAAAGCTAAGTAAAATTACCGAACCAAATAACCATAATGCTGAATCGTAACAAGTTAAAAAACTGCTTATTGTGGTCCTGTAAAAATAAAGCCATCTACTGACATGTACGAAAGACGTGATCTGATATAAAAGCCCCATGGTTATTAAAGGGAGGCAAGCGCAAACAACATGAGGGGAAATAACGGCAGAATGCCCTAACGGTGTACGTGCAAATTGGAGCGATGTAATGCAGCCAAAAGGTACAGCCCAACTCACAACTCAGAAAACATTTACCGGGGAAACAAGGGGGCATATTACCAACAACTAGTGATAATTATCGCTATGTTGGTTGGTTTAGCGGCGATTTTTATCGCTTAGGAACCTTGCTATTATCAAGGTATATCTCCTAAGCGATAAAAATCGGCCGAAATGCATGAATATCGCTGAAAAGTCCGCGATATTCATGCATTATCGAGCTAATGCTCTTAGCCATGTTATCCACCTACCATTGGATAACATGGCTAAGAACTGCTCAGGGGCAGGTGTTAGCTTTTGGAGATATTCGCGCTTAGCGCCATTATCTCCAATAGTTGGTAATAGGAGATAGCGATGTTAGCGACTGTGTCCAGTCGCTAACATTTTGGCACGCCCCCTTTGCATATCATTAGTGATAAATATCACTGACATGCAAAGCGGGGCCCAAGATGGTCGCTATCTCCTACTAGCTGTCGCTAACTCGTGGTAGCGACAGCTAGGTTATAGGGAGATAGTTTTATCTCCGCTTTCTTGGCTTTTAAACCCCCTTGATAATATGCCCCAAAGTTACTATGCGATCCCAGACAATCTAAGTTACAAGTGTTAAAGTTAACCAAGGCCCGTAACAAAAATCCTTCAGATACTGTACCAAAATACATTTCACTTTTACCTGAGAGAAAAACGAATATCACATGGAGAGGACTCCTGGGAAAACTGCGTCTAGCACCAGCGCTGCCTTCGTCTGTCTTGTTTTCGTCTGTCAGATTCCTTCTGACAGTGGTGAGTTTTTGGATACCGAGGCGGTAGACTCATTATTCCACATTCATTTTGGGTTTTTTAGTCGCTGTTTAGGTTGTCTTATTGATGTGTGACGCTTTGTCACAGTTGAGGTTGTATCACAAGGTCAGCACTGTTATAGGCCGTGGGTTGCAGGCTATTTGCTTTGCAGAAGTGTCTGCAAGTTTTATCGCAGTCTTGTATTCATCTGTCAAAATGTCTTCTGGTGGTGATGAGCTTTTGATGGCTGCTGCGGCGGTTGCCTTCGGACAGTGATGAGTTTTAGATGCCTGCCGGGGCGGTTGCCGTCTGGCGGTGATGAGTTTTGCAAACCTGCCGGGTGTTTGCCTTCAGGCAGTGATGAGTTTTTGGGTGCTCAGCTGCTGTTTCAGTTTCACAGGGTTAGCGCTTCGATGGGCCGCAGGTAGCGGTCAAATGGGTTTGTAGAAATGTCTGAAAGTTTCCTGAATAGTGGGTTTTTCTTTTGATCCAATCCTTTGTAGAATGTCCTGTTGAGTTTGAGGAGATGGTCGTCCAACATCTCAGTGCCTAGGTCTCTGTGCATATCTGCTGTTCGTGTGAACATAGGAGCACCTGCTGCAATCCGTAAGGCCTTGCTCTGTAGTCTCTGTAGGTCTTTCCAAATTTGAGGGCGGCAGCCACTCCAAACTGGTGAGGCGTATGTCATAGTTGTCGAATTATTGCGGTGATTTCTTGCACCTTGCTCTGCATGGGCATCGAATTGGTCTTCAGGAGGGGGTATAATGCAGGCAGTTTGGTTGCTGCTTTCTGGCTGGTCTTCCCTACGTGGTTTCTCCAGCTGAGTTTGGAGTCCAGAGTCACCCCCAGGTAGGACCTGCTGTTTTCCCATTTGATCTCTTCCCCATTGAGGAGGATCTGTGGCTGTTTCCTGTTCAGCTTCCTGGTGAAAAATGTTGCTGTGGTTTTGCTTGCAGTCTGCAGAGCGATATCTCAAGGTTCTTAGCCACTTCTTTGTCGCTGAAGGATTGGCAGAGGACTGCAACATTATTGGCGTAAAGGGCAAGATCAGTCTTCTTTAGGTCTGTGGGGATGTCGTTTGTGAATATGTTGAAGAGGAATGGTCCTAGGATTGATCCCTGAGGCACTCCAGCAAGAATTAGGCATGGCGTTGCGCATTCTTCTCGTACCGCCACTTGAAAGGTCCATTTTGACAAGTAGCGAGACAGCAGCTTAACCAGGTAGCTTGGAAACTTGAGCTTGATAAGTTTGTAAAGCAGTCCCTCATGCCATACACGGTTGAATGCTTTGGCTACATCCAGAAAAACTACTCCAGTAGACTTGTTGATGTTGAATCCATGGCTAATGATGTCCACAACTCTGAGGAGTTGGTGGTTGGTTGAGTGGCCTTTCTGGAACCCAAACTGTTCTTTGGTGAGGAGGTTTTCGCTTGTCGCAAAGTCCACGGGACGAGCAAGGATAACTTTTTCGAAGAGCTTTTATAGGCCAGATAGCAGACTTATGGGGCGGTAATTTGCAGGATCTCGTAGTGGTTTCCCAGCCTTGGGGAATAAGACGACTCTTGCTTCTTTCCAGGCGTTAGGGAAATATTGGTGTTGCATACATACATTGAATATCTCCACAAGATGATCCATTGCGGTATCTGGGAGCATCTTGTTGGCTTGGTTGGCTATTTTGTCCTTTCCTGGTGCCTTGACGTTTTTCAGTGTCTTTACCAGGGCCAGTAATTCGCCCATTGAGCATTCCTCAATGATTGCAGCTTTTGTTTCTGGTGGGTGCTCCCGTTGGTGCTTAGTGACCTCTTGCTCAACTTCTGTTGCCAGTTTGCTTGCCTGGTTAGGCCTGAAGGATGCCTCCAGTGTGTCAGTGAAGACCTCAGCCTTGTCCCTGTTGCTGCATGCCAAGTGAGTCTTCCCTTGTATCTGTGGGTTTGGTTCCTTCTTCCAAGTCAAGCGTCGGGTCGGTCATTCTCCAGAGAGAGTTGCCTGAGTCCTTCAAGTTAGCTGTAGCTGCTTCCCACTTTTAACCTCTGTGCTGGCTTATTTGTATCTTCAGCTGTCTTGTCAGCTCATTGTACTTCTTCAGCAGGTCGGGGGTGCGATTCCTTTGCTAGTCTCTCTGGGCTCTGTTCTTGCCAGCTATCGACTGCTTGATGCCCTTCGGGAGCTCGTAGATAGAGCATTGTTGGAGTTTCTGCTCAGGAACACTGCGCTCAATAGCAGTGTGGACTGCAGCTGTGAAGTGGTGAACCGCCTTGTCAATGTCTTCAATGCAGCGTAGGGGGCCAGGGACCAGTGTCTCCTCCAGGCATCTTTTGTATAGGCTCCAGTCTGCCTTCTTGAAGTTGTGCCTGGTGCTCTTTTGCTGGTCTACAAGGTCATCTCCATCTGTGATCAACACTGGGCTGTGGTCAGACGTCAGATCGGTTAAGGTTTCAAGCTCCGTAGACTGGGAGAGATTCTTCATGACGGCGATGTCCAGAACATCCAGTTTATGCAGTGCAGAGCCTGGATAGTGTGTTGGTTGAGTCGGGCCAGCCACTACAAAGCCATTCTTCTTTGAGTGGTCAAGTAGGGCTTGTCCTCTGCTGTTTACTGTGCAAGAGTTCCAGCACTGGTGCTTGGCATTAAGGTGGCCTCCAATTAATGTGGGGATGCTGGGGTCCAATAAAGCATCCAGGTCCTTTGGGCTTAGCTTGCCTGGGGGTGAGTAGGCGGCAATCAGCCGTAAAGGGCCTGCAGATGTCTGGATCTGTATGCCGGTGGCTTCAATAGTGAGATCTCGTGGTGCTTCACTTTTGTTCTGACAATCATCACTCTTCCTCCGCCCTCGTCTCCAGTGGTGCGATCTGTGCAGTACACCCTGTGGTTTGCTATGTTGAGCTTCTGGATTCCTTGGAGGTGGGTCTTGGAGATAAGCGCTAAACTCACATCCATGGTTTCCATCAGGTGCAGGAGTTCTGCAGTTTTCTTTTGAATGCTGTTAGCGTTCTACATCAGGAAGAGGGTGTTTGTTTTAGATTTTGCTGCCATTACGGGTGTTTTCTTCACCGTGGAAAAGTTCGGCGATAAGATTCACCACCATTGTCACCACAGGGTGGATGTTCATGTCTGCAACTGTTTTCGCAATCTTCATGATGAGTTCCTGCCAGTTGATGGCTGAGCCTATTTCACTGGATGGTGCTGGGGCAGTTGTTGGTGGTGGGCTGTCCTGTTTGGGTTTTATTGCTTCAGCGTATGTTCTTCCATCCACGCGTGCGTTGCTATGGCTGTTGGTTGGATTGCCAGTTGGGATCCTGTGTGCCAATGCGGGTTTGCAAGTCTTCCTTTGTCCCTGGTCCATTGTTGTTGAGTGTAGGGACGTCTTTTGTGGTTGGGGGGGTTTGCCCGGTCCATCCTTCTTTGCCTTCTGCAGGTAGGGACAGCCATGATAGCTTGCTGGGTGGGGTCCTGTTCAGGTGGCACATATTGCTGGTTCGGTTTCCAGGTTCCTTGTTCATTGCTTAGAGGTGTGCTCGCCTCCACAGCGTACGCACTTTGGCTTCTGATGGTAGAAAGCAGAGGTGTGCCCCAAGCGCTGGCAGTTGTAGCACATGACCAGTCCTCGTTTCCCTCTTGGTGCTTCTGTGGTGACGGTGCATCTGCAGAGCCGTGTGACTGCTGAGAGGTCTGCTGGCTGCCCATCATGGCTTGCCGACAGGGTTAAAACAAAGAGGGGGCATTTCTTGTTCTTATCCGCTGGAGAGGCGATCTGTGTTATATTTTTGACTGGAAGACCAAGTTCCAATAAATCCTGAGTGATGTGCCCAAGGGGTGCGTTTGCTGGGAGTCCCCGTATTACAAAGCGATGGGCTTTTGCAGTGGTCAATGAAAAGGTGTGGTACTCCATTTTCTGTTCTGTAAGCATGCTGGTCACACTCCTGTAGTCATCTGGTGTTGTGAGCATGATCTTAGCGTGGTCCTGCCTGGGCTTGATTGTGAAGGGGGAGGTGCAGTGTTCCTCCAGTAACTCCTCAAGGTCCTTGTGAGTGGCTACGTTCTCTAGGATGATGGGAGGGATCCATCTGTAGTCGCTTTGTGGGGCCTGAAGAGGTCTCTGGTTCAGTTGCCTCGTGGTCCTGAAGGTGGGTGTCGCAATCCTCGGTATGCTGGAGAGCCAGAAAGCGGTTTGAGGATGCAATTGTGGGGCTAATGAGAGGTGCGCAGGCAAGCTTTGCGACTTTTTCTGGCGAGTTTGGAATTGAGTTGCGCCCTCTCTTTGTTTTAGTGCGCCATTCCATGTCGTCTTCGGTGTAGCTGGTATGAGCCCTAACATCTGCATCCATGGTTGATGCTGCTTGGTGGGGGTGCTGTGGAGCGCCTTGGGCAGACATAATGTAATAGCTACGGGGCGCCTATGGATATAATATCACTCAGTAACACTCACCTTTTTCTGAAAAAAAACAGAACATCACAATCAGTTTGCTAGGGGAATAGAGTATCACAAAATCAAATGATGTAAAACCACAAAATAGGTTGATGCAAAATCACAAATGCAAGCGATGCAAGAGAATATCACAGCGTTTATCAGGTCAGAAGCACAAAAACAAATGATGCAGAGTCACCAGTGAAAGTGATACAAGTGAATTTCCCAGTGTTTACCAGGTCAAAAGCACAGAATTAAATCACCAATACAATTGAAGCAAGTACTCACTGTTTTGCTGACCCCCGGTAATCCAGCAGTGACTCACAGGTAGGCTGCACGTCCAGCATAGCCACGGCGGGAGCGGCTGCTCCAGGAGAGCTCCGGTCGGAGCGAGTTTCCCGCCAAAATACACTGCCAAAATCTGATTTCATCAGGCTCTGCCGCCCGTGGGTATGCGGGCCGTCCGCCTGATGCGGGTCATGGTGGAGTCGGTCTCTCGATTCAAAATCCAGGAGCGGTCTTTCTCAGAGACAAGCGAAGTATAACCAAATCAATCAAATCATCTCAATCGAATGATCAATCCTAGCACCAGCACCTCTTTCCTCGTGGCTTATATAGTCACCGAGCTGAAATAAAAGAGGGACATAGTGTTCTTCCAAGCAAATAACGGAGGAAAAATAGCCGCCATCTAAGGGTGTAATTTTTACATGTAAGGTATATAATCCCAGAGATGTATACATAAGCAAAGGGCTAAAATAAGCTCAAATAAGACAAACGTTAGTCATATTAAAAATTATGATCAGCAGATAAAGGACTATAATAATTATTACTAAGAAAAAAAGTCTGATCTAGGTCATATATAACGAAACGCGAAAATTCTCTGTGCCTATTATAAATAAATATTGAGAGCTCCAAAAACAAAAGTGTGGAAAGACCATCGTGAAAGCATGAAAGTAGCAAAAATAAGAGATATAAAGAGGGAAAGTATCATACATCAACACAAACCCCAAAAGTCACAAACAGATAAAAAAGCATGAGAGCAAGCGTGCATCATCAACACGAATACAATTATTTCAAATGCATATCATTTGTAATTATTTCCAACACAATTAACTTCAAGTGCACCTTATTATTAATAGTAAATACATATCATGCAATATGGCAATTACTCAAAACAAAGTCGGTAACTACAGTAGGGAACATAGGTCATCTGAGATATTATATAACCAAACATCCTTGAATAACATTATAGTATGGTTGAAACTTTGCACAATTGTATCTTACACTAGCAGCCCGTCCCGACGTTGTCTGGGTATGAATTGCTGCCGGACAGTAGTATATTGTTTTGTAGGATTTTGTTTTGATAGCATTTCTTATCTGTGACAGGCCTGTGAAACGCTCCGATTCACAGTGTACTTCTGATGCACTTAAGAGTGCGCGTTCAGTAGTGTGTGAACTCGAGTTTCCCTACTTTATTTTTCCTTGCAATATTATATAGCGCGAACTCGACAAAATGGTATGAGCACAATTTACATTACAGAAGAACACATTCATTTGTGGTAGGCACGGGGAGACAAAGCGATTTGCCTGGAATCACAGGATGTTGAGCTGATGCCGAGATTCGAATGTAGCTCCCCAGCTCTAAAGTTCGCAATTCTAGAACTTGTGGCGGGAGGTGTGTCTAAAAGTGTATGTCGGTGCTGGCCATCAATGAGAGAGACCTGTGCATTTTTCAAATCGGTGGTGAAAAAATACGAGTATGTTGCTGGAGATGTGGGCCGCCGTGCCACTAATGTACTTACCGGGGGAGGGTAAACACCCATTATTCCGCAACTTTCTTTCCGCATACCATCACCCGCATACTTTCATTACGAAAGTACCATGACTCCGCAATGCCATTATAACGCATGGCATTACATTTTATATGCTTTTACCACGCATACATTTACAACGAAATTCGTTGTAAATGCATGAATGGTAAAAGCATGTTTTTTTAATGTTTGGATAAGGTAAGTATTGGTATAGGGGTATATGTTTTGGGGTAGTGAGGTATATGTTTTGGGGTGTTTGGGTATTTTAAGGGTTCAGATGGGGTACAGGGTTCAGGGCTAGGTTTGGGTTTTGGGGTATAGGAGTATTTTTAGGGTTCAGCGGTAGGTTTGGGTTTTCGGGTACAGGGGTATTTTAAGGGTTCAGGGCTAGGTTTGGGTTTTGGGGTACAGGAGTATTTTAGGATTCAGGGGTAGGTTTGGGTTTTAGGGTACAGGGTTATTTTTATGGTTCAGGGCTAGGTTTGGGTTTTGGGGTACAGGGGTATTTTTAGGGTTCAGAGGTAGGTTTGAGTTTTGGGGTACAGGGGTATTTTATGGGTTCAGGGCTAGGTTTGGGTTTTGGGGTACAGGGGTATTTTTAGGGTTCAGAGGTAGGTTTGGGTTTTGGAGTACAGGGGTATTTTAAGGGTTCAGGGCTAGGTTTGGGTTTTGGGTTACAGGGGTATTTTAGGGTTCAGGGCTAGGTTTGGGTTTTGGGGTACAGGGGTATTTTTAGGGTTCAGGCCTGGTTTGGGTTTTGGGGCACAGGGGTATTTTTATGGTTATGGGGTAGGTTTGCGTTTTGAGGTATAGGGGTATTTATAGGGTTCAGGGCTAGGTTTGGGTTTTGGGGTACAGGGGTATTTTTAGGGTTTATGGATAGGTTTGGGTTTTGGGGTACAGGGTATATTTATAGGGTTAAGATGGGTTAGTGTTGGGGTATTTTAAGGAGTAAGGGTGGGTTATGATTATGGGGTGCAGGGGTATTTAAAGGGAGCAGGGTGGGATTAGCACACAATAAAAGACATGGCATGAAGGGCGGAACGTACCACACGCCCCCAGCGTTTGTCACGCCCCCAGCACACGCCCACAGCACAACGCAGACACGCCCACAAGGGACTACTTTGCTGGCATGGTTCTTTTACCTTTTAAATGTATATGGTGGGCCTCTGCATAGCCTATGTCCTGCTGCTGCAACTGCCCCTTCCAACGCTGTATTGGGTGTTGTGATTGGTGCTGTACTTTTTGAGTTTACCCGCCTCAAAGGTTTAGGCTGTCTCTTTATATTATTAGTATGGATTTCACATTATGCACCAATGGTTAATCACAAATATGATTAGTTGACATATGAGTGGAGAAAGAGATGGTACTTAGATAAACCTGAATGTATCATCTTACATAGTCAAAGGCATTAGCTGGCATAAAGGCCTAAAATGAGGCAGTAATAGGCGACATAGTAGAAAGTGAAAGCAGCATCAACTGCCTAAGAAATACTGAAGCTCATTATCAATATTTAATCCTTTGTCAATCGCTCCCAACTGCATAATCCAGCGAGCCTCTCTCTGTCGGAGCTTCAGCTCTCGATTACCTCCTCTGATGTCAGGTTTTACAGTTTCTACACAGTGAAACTTAAAGGTCAAGTGTGTACCTTGAGCTTTACATTCAAGTGCATGAACCGCAATAGGATATCTGAGCCCTGAAGTGTTCAGATATGCGATCTTTACGTTTTCTGATAGTACTACCAATGTAGATCTTATTACACCTACAAATAATGGCATAGATCACAAAAGTAGTGGTGCAATCAATAAGCGTGACTATCTAGTAGGTTTTTGAGCCATTATATTCAAAGTCCTGTATATCATGTATTGCTAATCTGCACATGTTGCAGTTACCACATCTAAAAGATCCTGTGCTGTGTTTATGTAATCTATATCTATAGGGTTCTTTGTAATAGGCTCTCACATCTCCCTTTCTATTTATTCATTTTATTTTATTTGGTATTTTTTCTGTGTTACTCACTATGCACAGATCTTGTGTCATATGGATACTTCATTACATATATTGCGTTAAGTTAGCATGAGTGTATTACATGTTTAAACAGCCGTTTTGCCTTCGGCTTCAGTTTTGCACACGACACGTACTTGTTGTTGTAGCTTTCACCCTAGAAGCGGCGAGTTGCTTTATTTGAGAATAATATGTTATTCCTATGCTATCAGCTTTGCCTGGTACACTTGGTACAACTGTCTGCACACTGAGAGCTGCACACTCTAAGATTAACCTAACACAAGGTTGCTAGGAGGTCTGATCCTCGCACCACATTAGACATTAGACATAACACAAATAATGTTGATGCCAACATTTTGGGCTCTACGCGGGTTTAAGATAGAGTTACACGGAATGAACGCAGACACTTGGTGCTGCGCATGAAGAGAGCTGGTAGCGGTTGATGTGAACTGCTCCTACTGACATTGAGAGGTATGGGGTCGCCCTGCTAAAGCCCGAATGAGACCTTCTTAGATATAATATAATATGCTAGATAGGGTGCGCGAAATATAGGTGATATAGATTTCTATAGAAATTGCATTATAACATGCTAGCACCTTTTGCTTACTATGGATTAGTGACTATGCTGCTGACTCTGATTTTTATAATCTGCATTTTGGTATTATACAAGATACTGCGTTTGAGAACTTTGCATTGAATAATAAATATTTCAAACTTGCACTTGTGTTCTTTGACTCTCAGTTTTGGTTTGAAATGATTATATAACGAAAGAGTGTTCATGTGTTCCACGACTCCTGAGGTATTCTAAAGATCATGTTCTGGTTTGTCTAATACATGTATCATTCCATAATGATCCATGAGACACTGTAGCTAGCTAGGTAACGAGATTTCTGACACTGAGATGAGTTTTTGGATCATCCTAACTCACTAAGGTTCTAGATCTCTATGCACAGTTCTGTGGGAGAACGGAAACCCTGCTACATGGCGCCCAACGGATTGGTTGGCCGTATTTCATGACACTCGAGTAGTATATCATTCATACCTTGACACCTTCATTTCCGTTTCCGGTAAACGGCGGTGTCGGAAAACCTACCTGTTTTTGAAATAGGTCTTTTCAAGCTTGAATTCTTCTAAAAAGGTTTCTTTGAATCACTACCCAGTTGTGCTACAAAGTGTTCTTTGTCTAGTTTTTCTTCTTCCTGTGCTAACATGGCAGTGGAAATAGCGCAGCATAGCCGCGTCGCGGTTCGCGACCACTTGCGGGGATATAATGTACCCGCGGAAGGCTTAGCTGTGGTTCTAGTAGTGAGTGCGGAACATGCGTACCCGTACGAATTGTTTTATTCCTGGGTGACATTTCCGGAAATAGACGCTAATTCGGGTGTCTATCATTCATACACTGCCACGGATGTACCGGCGGCTTATGCTCCGTACAGGGCACTGGAAGTACCTATAGACGCTTGGCAGCACGGAGTTTGGTTTGGTGGCGCCCTACCCCATTCTTTAACGGCTCCGAGGTTAGGTCCCTTATCCATTCCGGGCACAAATTGGCCCGCTTTGGGTGGATTTACTCCTCATCCTAATCGCACCACTTGTAATGTGGGTGACCTGCGGCGTCTTCATGAGGTCGCAGTTGGTGTGATTAGAGCGCTTGTTCATTACATTGGTCGTAATATTCATGGCGCAGCCCCCGCAGGGGCGCAGCTTCGAGCAGACCAGGCTGGCTTGAAAATAAGTCCGGTCTTGGTGAATTCCGTTATGGGCAGAAAGCCAGATGTTAAGGATGATTTTCCTTACTGGCTTGCCGAGAAATTCGACCAGCTGGAGGCTGTGTTTCCTAATACGACTCCGGGTGAAAAACACCGGATTCTTACGCTTAGTTTACCGAAAGATTTAGCCCCGGAACTTGTTGACTGTGAGACATGGGGTAAGACTTTTGCAGCGGTTTACTCGAGGTGCTTTGGCACACCGTCAGTGTCGAACCTGTCTGCAATCCTCAAACGTGTTCAGGATGATCACGGACCTGAGTCGGCGGTTGAGTTGGGTATGCGCCTGAACGGTTCATTTGAGACAGTTTGCGGTATTATCCTTGCCAATGTAAAAGGGGATGCAGTGAACTTTCAAGTGGCCAATGGTCTGGCGTTAATTCCCGATGCCGAGAAACCCCGTCAGCTGGCAAGAATAATTGTGGCGGCTTATAAAATGGTTGGCCGCAATTCTAAGGGTGCGAAGGTTTTTCTTGAAAAAGAAAAGAAGCAACCCCAGGGGCAGTCTTCGGAAACAGGTGGACAGCCCAGGTCCAAGAAACAAAATTGGCCTAAAAAGCAGAATCAGGGTAAGCAACAACAACAACAGACACAGGTCTCGAGTCCGGCGCCTTCACAACCTGCGCAGTCAGAGCGTGTTTATGAATTGCGCGATCGCGCTACGATTAAAACACCTGATAGATATCAGGCATCTGACCAACGCTCTCCTCGTTCCTTTCAGGACTCATCGGCTCCGTCAACCGGTGGTGGAGGGGGCGGCAGGGGCAGGGGTGGTCAGCAAGGACGTGGCCAGCCCCGCACGCGAAGTGAAGGGGATCAGCGGGACGACTCTACGCCTAAGAGACCGCAGTTTGCCAAGAAGAAGGTCGCTGCCTTAACGGCGCATCGATATGCCCCAGATAGTGAGAACGCGGCTTCGGAATCTGACGTGGGCTCTGACCTTGCTGGACAGCGCGGCGGAGATTACCATAGTGAGAGAGGCCCTCCGTCCACTGTTGAAGGTGACAGCGACTGAGACTTTTATTGTAATTGAAACAGCTGATACGCATGTTGCTCCCCCTGAAAGACTTTTTGAAATTGTCCTGTTAATTGAAGGTGATATGCAGCGAACTGTAAAAGGGGTATTTTGGGAGAATCTTTCGGATACGTATGACATTTTGCTTTCGGAGGCTGACTGGCCCCCACCTTTTGTTCTCGCAGCTCCGCGAGGGGAGGAGGTAATCCTCCCCAGTTTCGCGCACACTGTACCGAGAGTGGAAGCGCTGCATTTTGCAGAAGAGTGGGCTCTGGCGCTTGCGCCGGCTGTGTACCGAAATCAGTGTGGCTGGGATAAATTGTCCCCTAGCCATGAGATTCCTTTACGATCACAGCCTCAGCCACAACCCCAGTATCCCATACGGCGTGAAGCTAAGGCTTCAGTCGCGGCTATCCTTGAACAATTGGAATATCAAGGTGTAATTGAAACATGTGTGTCACCAATGAATAATCCCCTTTTTACTGTTAACAAGCCGGACGGCTCGTATCGTCTAGTTTTGGATTACCGGCATTTGAACTCGCATTGCCGTAACTGTGCAGTACAGAATACTCACGGCTCTGCCCTAGTGAATAGTCTTGAGCGTAAACGGTTCAAAACCACGCTTGACATTTCCAATGGTTTTTATGCACATAGATTAGATGGTCTAAGTTCCCAATGGACCAGTTTTACGTGCGGCGGCGTACAAAAAATGTTTAAACGTCTCCCAATGGGATATAAAAATAGTCCTGGAGTGTTTTCCGCCCGCATAGTCTCTCTTTTGGAGAGTTTCGATCCAGTTGCATGTTCGTATGTGGATGACATTTATCTCACAGACGACGAGCTTTGGGTGCATCTGTGTCGAGTAAACAGCATAATTTGTAACTTTGCAGACATGGGTTACAAGTTTAACTTTGCGAAGTCACACATTGCGGAGTACACAGTGTTGTTTCTAGGTTATGAACTTAACCATGAAGGAAAGGGATTGGCTCCTCACTTCCTGGAGAAGTGCGCGCAGTTGCGCTCTCCGACAACTCTGAAAAAATTACAGTCTTTACTGGGTTTTTTAAATTTCGGGAGGACATACATTCCGGAATATGCCCAGCGTATCAAGCCTTTATATGCCTTGGTACAACCATCTTTTTCCAAATCATGCTGGCTGCCTGAGCATTCAGCCATTCTGCAGTCTTTGCAGGCTCATTTGCTCACTTCTGACTACTTACAAACCCGTGATAACCAGACCAACCTGGTGATAAGAATTATCCCTGGGACGGTGGGTTTCACGTACCTGACTTTTAACGAGGGGGATACTGTGCCTATTGCTTACAAGTCACACTTGTACACTTCGGCTGAACTGCGTTTTTCCACTGTGGAGAAAGTGTTAACGGCTGTGCAGATGGCAATTCTTAAAGAACGTGCCCTGTCGCAGGGAAAGCGCATGTTGGTTGTTACCCCGTGTCCTGCCTTGGAGGCGGTCACGAAAGCCAGTGTACCTAATTCTAAAGCTTTGCACCCTCGGTGGATTCAGTGGGCTACTTCCTTGACATCTCAGGATGTCACGTTTATTTTTGACGCCGCTTTACGGTCGCAGGAGTATTTACAGTATGAATTTGTTCATCCTGCTCCTTTAGCAATGCGGCCGTTGGAGGATTTCCACTGTATCATTTACACGGATGGTTCGGCGCAGGTTGCGCATGGCTCTAAACATGCCTACGTTTCCGCTTGCGCCATTGTGGTCGGTGCAATGGTGAACGATGAGTTCGAGTCCAGTGTCGTGCACACGCAGACACTTGGGGACTGCACTGCACAATTAGCAGAGCTACGTGCTCTGATGCTTGCATTGGAGTACGCAGATCCTAGTGTGACGACTTTAATCGTAAGTGATTCTTACTACTGTGTCCAGTCTTACAATGAGAACTTGTTCTTTTGGATTCAGAATGATTTTCGTGATTCCAAAGGTAGCACAATAAAACATAAAATGATCTGGGTCCGAGTAGCGGAACTTAAAGAAAAGCTACCGCTCGTGTTTGTGATTCATACTCTCGGCCACCAGCGCGTGGGAGTCCACGCTGTTGGCAACTCGCTTGCTGATGAAGCAGCGAAATCAGCAGTATCTAAATACTTAGTTGCAGCAGTCACGAGGTCCAAAAGCAAAATAGATGATGACATCTTGGCGGCTGTTGCTGCCACAGCGAAGGGAGGTAAATATCCTGCGGGGTTCCCTTCGAAATACACATACCACTTAAGTCCCGATAAGGTTCCTTATGTGAAAATTCCTGAAGTTGGAGAGCGTCTAGTTCCCAACTCGGATCGCAGAGCTTCTCTGATTACAGCGGCTCATGAAGGTGTGGCGTCTGCGCATGCGGGCGTCTCAGCCACTGTATCTCAGCTACAACAGAGATTCTGGTGGCGGGGACTGTACAAACAGACGCGCGATTATGTCCTTATGTGTGACATTTGTCAGCAGATTAAGCCTTCTACTGCTGCGCGTCCGCCTCAGACACAGTTGTACATCTCTAATAAACCACTTGGATGTGTTTATTTAGATCACTGCGGTCCTTTCTCTTCTGATACTGCGTATAAATACATCTTAGTAGCAGTCGACTCATGCACACGCTTTGTGTGGTTATGGCCGCATCGCAGCGCTGATTCACGGACTGTCATTAAGGATTTGCGTGTCTTTGTGGGAATCTTTGCTTGTGGTGCTTTCCATTCGGACCAGGGTCCGGCTTTCGCCTCTAAGCCGTATAAGGATGCTATGGTTTCGTTGGGAGTACAGGTGAAGTTTTCAAGCCCCTACAGGCCTGAGGGCAATTCTGTGGTAGAAAGAATGAACCGCGACTTAAAGCAATCTTTGACAGCCCGAGTTATAGGCATTGGTAGAAACTGGCTGACCCACCTCTATGGCGTGCAGCGTGCGCTTAATAATCTCCCTAGAAGGTCTCTGGGTGGGCGGACCCCATACGAAATGCTCTTTGGTATCAAGATGTACGTCCCTGACCTTGATGGTGCAGACTGCGAGGCCCAGGCCGCGGCCTTTGACGTAGATGAACATTGCAATGTTTTACAGGATCTACAAAAGACCAGAGACAGTCTTGCAAAGGAACACTTGCCCTCCACGTCGGGTGATGCGTTGCAGATCCCGGTAGTTGGCTGGCTACCCCAAGTTGGAGAACTGGTTCGAGAGAAGATCGAAAACAAAAAGGAGTTTGGTCCCTCATATCGAGCGCCAGTTCGGGTCCTTGGAGTGAAGGGCACAAGAACAGTCATTTTACCACCACTTCCAGGTCGTAAAGAAAACAGATTTATTTCTATTGACAATGTCAAGACACACAGGGTGGCCGATTCTTCATAGCATGACACCGGCTGTATCCTGTCCTTCCATGGTGAGGCACTCTGTGCTGGCTATTACATCTGGTGCAGATCAGGAGGTGTCCCTCGAGATGCCTGCCATATCAAGTCCTTTATTAAATACTATTCCTGTTACTAACATTGATGAGGTGACCTATGCAGATCCTGCTGATTTATCTATGTCCGATTTACATGCTCGTTTGGCTAACCAGTCCAGATTCTCTTTTGACTCTGATTCGGAACTTTCAAAGAAACCATCGACTATTGCAAAATATGCCACGTTGTTTAAAAAACATTTTTTAGTTCCACCTTGGACATACATTTGGCTGATACTATTTTCATTTTATCTTTTTATGTCAATTGGTTTTGTGTTTTATTTTTTCCGCCTGATTGATGGCCATTATGTGAAAGAAAGAACAGGAATTCGGTACCTTAATGGAACATTGGCCCCTCACTCCTCCTCACATTCAGCACACAGACTAAAGAGAGACTTACATTCAGTACAAATTACTGCTTGGCCTGTCCTTGATGGGATTGTGTGGGATGCGGTTAGGTTTCAGATACATGGCCCCACAGAAGTTATTAATGTTCCTAATGTGCTTAGAGTAAACATGGGAGATGTGATTAAGCAAAATATTCGTTCTGATGATTGGGATCTTCAGGCCGTAGAAGCATTGTTCTCTGATTTGAAATATTATGCGGCCTTTGATGATGAGGATTTGTATTTAGATTCTGTCAATTATGGTGATTTGTTTTGTTACCAACATTATGGAAATCATTTCTTGCACAAGACAAGTTCCAGGCGGGTTCCTGTGAATTACACTCAGTGGGAACATTGCCCTGCTCCTTTACAGGGGAGCTCAAGTACTTTTCTGGGAAAATACTCTTACTTTACAGATTTTAATCAATCAAATCCTGAGTCTTTTTACTTCAAGGTGAAACAGAAATCCATGCCAAAAGTTAGACTGACTGACACAAAATTGTTGTATTCAAAGTCCTTTCTAGAAAGGTTATCTGTGGATGGCTATGAGTTATGGAAGGATGCTATTGACCTTAAATCGGTTTGGGGTACCAAAGATTGGCAGGTACAAGGCACTGAGGCTTTGCATCGTGCATGTCTCATCCCGAATCACATGTTGTTTTTAAATTCGACTATTTCCCAAACAACATGTTTTGGATTGGCTACATCTAAAAAATTAAATACCCCTACTATCCCTGATTTGGAAGAATATTCAGGTTGGAGTAATTTCACTACATTGTCCATAAGTGAGATACAAGCACTTTTGCAGAATTCCTCCTTTAATATTTCCAGTTTTGATCCGGATGGGTGGCTTTTATGGCAAAGAAGCTCTGATTCTTGCCAAAGTCGTTTTTTGGGTTTGTCTGAGGGTTTTACACGCATCAGGCCAGATCCCAGGTTTGACTCAGATCACACTGTTACAACTTATTCAGTAGGCAAATTGTGTCAGAACTGGTTACAACATTCCACTTTAGCTGCAGTTAAACTGCATCTGTCCCAGTTGAATGAGAACATAGAGTTAAATGATTTTATAAAAGGCCCGACTAAGGGTAGGTCTAAACGCTTTATTTATGCTATTTATAATGAAATTTGGAAATTTTCAAAAGTCGAAGCAGCTAAACGCCTGAGGGCTATTGATCAAGCCAATTTGGAAAAAGTGCTTGCAGTGGTCGATAATAGTATTAACACGCTTTCTTCCAGAATTTACACATTGGATAATATTGTTTCTTCTGTTGTTGATATTGTACATGATGAAGTGTCCACGTTATACCATGGTCAAAATCAATTACGTTCTGTAATGCAGTTTGCCTGGACTCTACAGACAATTAAGGCTGGTCGAGTTCCCTGGACCTCATTGAACGTTTCATCACTTTTTGCCCCTTTTAATCTTACTGATAAACAGCGCATGCTTTCAATGCGTGATGCATCGTTTTCTATGTTACATATTGAGAAGCTAGAATCCTTACCTTTCTCTGTTGCTGAAACCACCACTGCCACGTGGCTTATTCATGGTTTAATTACATTACCATTTCCTTTATATAAATTTACTAACTGTATGCGGTATATTGCTATAGGACGATATGAGCCACTAGGCAATGCATTCCTACATGAGGCGTGGTCATTACCATACACATACAGATGTCTGAAAGATGGAAAAGAAGTGAATCTTAATGGTGAGGAATGCACACAGTCACCTGACCATTCATTAATATGCAGACACATTCAGTTACACGGTTCTTGTAATCAGGACCGCCCAAATTTAGCATGTGTTTTAAAAGGCACGCCAGTTCCAGCAGTAGTTCCCACATTTACTTTATTAGCTAATGGTAGTTATTTGCTTTTAAACAACGAATTATGTTGTGGTTTATTAATTGGTGTGGCTTATATAGTTATTGTATCAGAGCGTGTAGTGTGCTGCAAGAACGTCCTATACCCACCCACGCATGGCTCTTCAGATGTCTCCATCTGGCCACGGATCCCAACCTTGGAAGCGAAATTCAATGGTTTAAGCAGAATAAGGGCTCTTTTGTCTCAAAAACAAGTGACCCTGAGTTCGGCCCGGGAAACTTATGTCCTTCACATAGCTAACACCCGCACAGAGGTGCAGGCGCTTTTAAACACTGATTTGCCATTTCATTTCTGCGAGCTGGTACACCAGATTTTTAATGCTTCTTCAACGACTGGCCTTGCACATTTTTTTAAATTAGTAAGCAGTGGCCTCGTGACTACGTTTGAAAAAGTTTTTGGTCTCATTCCCACGTTTTTCCACACTATTTTTTCGAGTTTGTTTGGTGGACTACCTGTGTTGCTGGCTGTAGCCGCAGGCTTTCTGTTGGTGTTTTTCTTCATAAAACATGGATGCCCATCCTGCGCAAGACGCCGTTCAACGCCTCCTGACACTGTGCCGTAATCGGATGCTCAATTACTATGGAACATTGCCGCTTGCAGCATTAAGCACGGCCTATAGATTGTCATTTCGGTTCACCGACTTCACGTGTGTCCAACCTGTGTTTCACTGCCTGAGCTGCGAGTTCGATTGGGCCATTGATTTATGCCTATGCTTGAGGACTGCTCCTGACGTCGATTTTGATCAGCTAATGCGTCCCGTTGTGGCTCACGAGCTGATCTGTTCTGGCGAGAGAGTTATGGCCTTGGCAGCGATAAATGGAGTTCTGGGCCAATGGGAGATCTCTGCAGCGGCGAATGCCTTTCTGACACACAGCGATCTGGTGAACCCACCGAGTTGTCCTCTGACGTTGCAGGAGGATCCGATGCTGGAGGAGCACGTATGTTCTTTCCCATTGCTAAATTGGATGGCTGAACTATTTTCGGATGATGGCAGTGATTTCATACTGGAGGCTGTTGCAACTTTCTTTGCATATACTTTCCAATCGTGAGATGCCTGGGAGGAATGCTTTGTGGTGAAATATGACTTTCCCCTCGCTGAATTGGAGAGATGAACTATGTTCAGCTGATGGAGAGTTCACTCACGTGATGTCGCTGGAGATAACGTCTAGGTGGCACATGACTTTGGATATCGGATAAGTGCCTTGGTTTTTCTCTTACAAACATTTGAAAGGATGAGACCTGGTCCTACATTTCGTAATTTTGAGACCTGGCGGATGACTTTTGATTCAAGGGTTTTTGTGTTTTTTTTTTTTTTTTATTAAGAATTGAGGCCACTGTAGGCATTTATACATATTCATTCATACATATTCATTCATACATATTTTTAGCTTATTTTAGCTCAAGATTATTGAATTTTGCTTTCAATTTTTGTATCTGATTTAGTATTGCCTTTTCCCTTATGATTGGCGGTGCTCGGACCAATGGGGGGGTGTCATATGGATACTTCATTACATATATTGCGTTAAGTTAGCATGAGTGTATTACATGTTTAAACAGCCGTTTTGCCTTCGGCTTCAGTTTTGCACACGACACGTACTTGTTGTTGTAGCTTTCACCCTAGAAGCGGCGAGTTGCTTTATTTGAGAATAATATGTTATTCCTATGCTATCAGCTTTGCCTGGTACACTTGGTACAACTGTCTGCACACTGAGAGCTGCACACTCTAAGATTAACCTAACACAAGGTTGCTAGGAGGTCTGATCCTCGCACCACATTAGACATTAGACATAACACAAATAATGTTGATGCCAACATTTTGGGCTCTACGCGGGTTTAAGATAGAGTTACACGGAATGAACGCAGACACTTGGTGCTGCGCATGAAGAGAGCTGGTAGCGGTTGATGTGAACTGCTCCTACTGACATTGAGAGGTATGGGGTCGCCCTGCTAAAGCCCGAATGAGACCTTCTTAGATATAATATAATATGCTAGATAGGGTGCGCGAAATATAGGTGATATAGATTTCTATAGAAATTGCATTATAACATGCTAGCACCTTTTGCTTACTATGGATTAGTGACTATGCTGCTGACTCTGATTTTTATAATCTGCATTTTGGTATTATACAAGATACTGCGTTTGAGAACTTTGCATTGAATAATAAATATTTCAAACTTGCACTTGTGTTCTTTGACTCTCAGTTTTGGTTTGAAATGATTATATAACGAAAGAGTGTTCATGTGTTCCACGACTCCTGAGGTATTCTAAAGATCATGTTCTGGTTTGTCTAATACATGTATCATTCCATAATGATCCATGAGACACTGTAGCTAGCTAGGTAACGAGATTTCTGACACTGAGATGAGTTTTTGGATCATCCTAACTCACTAAGGTTCTAGATCTCTATGCACAGTTCTGTGGGAGAACGGAAACCCTGCTACACTTGATGGACAGGTTACTCGTCACAAGGGTGATGGATAACTCGTCCACTAAAATATAAATCCCAAAGCCTATAATTGGATTTATATTTCGACGGATGGGATATTTGTTATCGTTGTGACAGAGTAACTCGTCCGCGAAGATCTAAATCAAGCCAAAAGTCTATCTGCATTAGGCATACCTCAGACTATCCCAAAGGATACTGAGACAGTATCCTAACTTAAGTCTGTCTTAAGTCTGTCTTAAGTCTGCCTTAAGACAAAATCCTAACTTCTGTAAATACCAAAAGTAGTAAGTTTAGGATTTTGTCTTAAGTTAATTCTTTGAATCGGGCCCCAAGTGTGCAGCTTTTTGTTCCCATTTAAAGACAGAACTTTGGTCTTGTCAATATTTATTTCTAACAGGTTCGCTTCGGCATATCCATGCAGTGCATTAATGAGATTTTGGAGACCTACTTTAGTGTGGCTGACCGGGACCACGTCGTCTGCGTAGGATAAGCTAGGCAGCGCTTTGCCCCCCAAGCGTGGAGCATGCGCGTTACAGGTTTCTAGGGCAGGTGGTAAGTCGGCTGTAAATAGGTTGAAAAGGGTCGGTGCTAAGACGCACCCTTGCTTTAGGCCGTTGGTGGTCGGAATGCGCCTGGAAAGGTGTATGCCGTTGCCGAGCTTTACCTGGACCCACGTGTTGGTGTTCAGTTCGATCAGAAGGTTCAATAGGGGATCGGGGATCCCCCAGGAGGCCAATTTTCTCCAGAGGTAGCCCCGGTTGACGTTATCAAACGCCGCCTTGAAGTCGACAAAGCAAAGGTGGAGAGCCTGTTTAGTCACCCTTGCTTTGTCGATAAGTAGCGAAATTGCCAGCAAGTTTGTCGTTGTTCCCGTTTCTCTGCTGAAACCAGTTTGGCTCGGCGGAATTATGTTATGATGTGTTGCCCATTCGCACAGGTGGGTCAGTAGGAGCCCCGCAAAGTATTTATCCTCGATGTCCAGGAGTGCTATCAGCCGATAATTTTTTGGCAGCGTTCTATTCCCCGCCTTGTAAATTGGTGGAATAATTGAGCCCCTCCATGAGTCACGAAGAATCCTGGATCGGCTCACAGACGTGAAAAGAGGGGTCAGCGTTTCTGCCCAGTATTCTGGCTCAAGTTTGAACAGGGCCGGAGGAATCCTGTTTGGTCCTGCTGCACCATCCTTCCTTCCCTTCGCAATGAGTTTAAGCAGAACCGCGGAGATTCCAGATTTGGATTCTAGCCAAGTTGTTATTGTTTGTAGCGGTTGGCCCTCTGGGGCTTCCTGGGGCTTACTTGTAGTGACGACCTGCTGGTTAAAGTGCGAGTCTAAGAAGGATTCCCAAGAAGATTTGGTAATGTTGGACGTTATTCCGCAGTTTTTTGGATTTATGATTTTGTTTATTGTAGACCAAAACTGGGCGCTGTTATTACCTTTTAAGTCGTAATGTAGTTTTGCCCAGAGGTCGTCATCATTGGATCTTTTGACTGACCATTTCAGTTTTTTTAGGTCCGACGATCCTTCTGAAGTTTTGCAAGAAGGACCCTGTCCCCCGGGCTTTTTCTCAGCATTCTTAACAGTCTGTTGCGTATTAGTGGTGTTGATGGTATTGCTGGTGCTGGTATTTGGTGGTATTGGGGATGGTTGTATTGGTGGTGGTGGTGGTGGTATTGGTGTTGGTGGTGATGGTATTGGTAGTACTGGTATTGTTGGTGGTATTGGTGGTGTTGGCATTAATATTGGTGGTAGTGGTATTAGTGGCAGTGGTATTGATGCTGGTGGTAGTATTTGTATTAGTGGTATTGGTGGTGGTGGTTTTGGTATTGGTGGTGGTATTGGTATTGGTGGGGTTGGTATTGGTGCTGGTGGTTGTATTGGTATTGGTGGTGGTGGTGGTATTGATGATATTGGTGGTGGTTCTGGTGGTGGTGGTGGTGGTATTGTTAGTATTGGTCTTGGTGGTGGTGGTGGTGTTGGTATTGGTGGAATTGGTAATGGTGGAATCAGTGGTGGTGGTATTGGTGGCGGTAGTATTGGTGGTGGTCGTGGTATTTGTGGTTGTTGTATTGGTGGTGGTAGTGGTGGTGGTATTGGTGGAATTGGTAATGGTGGAATCAGTGATGGTGGTATTGGTGGCGGTAGTATTGGTGGTGGTCGTGGTATTTGTGGTTGTTGTATTGGTGGTGGTAGTGGTGGTGGTATTGGTATTGGTATTAGTGGTGTGGTATTGGTGGCGGTGGTGTTGGTTTTTGTGGGGGTGGTATTGCTGTTGGTGGTGGTATTGGTAGTGCTAGTATTGGTGTTGGTGGTATTGGTATTGGTGGTGGCGGTGGTATTGGTGGTGGTAGTATTGGTGGTGGTGGTATTGGTATTGGTAGTGGTGGTATTGCTATGGTGGTTATGGTGGTATTGGTGGTGGTGGTTTTATTGGTGGTGGTGGTGGTGGTGGTGGTATTGGTAGTGTCAAATTTCTTTATTTCAGTTACAAAGAACCATAAAAGAAGCAACCTCACAAGAAAATAATAACCCATAATAGAATGAAAGAACATTCAGATAAAAAATTAGATAAATAGACTAAGAGAGCCAATGCTATATAAACGTAGTTAATTCAATGCCAAAGGGTAGATATCAGAATACGCTCTCAAGAACAAAATTGATTAGCTATTATTTCATCTTTTTTTTAAAATGTAAACCATATAAATACAATAAAAAAGAGTGAATAACAATTATCATCTTGAACATAATTAAAATGCACTTTGCTGTTCGGAGCCTGCTCCACTTTCCATACTGGGTAATAAAATAATTGCTAGCTGAGCTCTCCTCCTTATTACCCAAAAGTGGCCCAGGAATTTGGCTGTTGCACACACAAAAGTGGGTCCAGCATCCGATTTTAATATTTGTAGGGCTTCTCTGGATCTTCGGTTCCCTAATTGCCTGCACACAGGTAATAAACTATTTTCTCCTTTGGTTGACGTATTATTACATTTCTTATATAGCGCCAGAATCGACGCCGGAAGGGGTATCTCCGCGCTTGCCTTGGGAACCCGTCCTGGCTTTTCCCTGTGAGATAGCCCCTACAGGGCATCCCCAAGGTGAAAGCCAGGCATCCCGCCGCGGGGGGGGGGGGGGCATTGTGGAGATTAAGCAAGCTTAATGCCCAGAGTTGCAGAGTGTGAACCCATGATTAGGTAAGGCACCGAAGCGAGAATTATCGAGTCCGTGGATATTTGAGCTCAACACCCTGCCGCGTCGGGAATCGAACCCTGGTCCCGGGTCTGACCTCTGCTTCAGGGTCTGCCTGATCTAACCAGTGAGCCACACTTCTAGTACTCTTTTAGTACTCTGCCAAGAATTGGTGAAAGAATTAATAGGCAAAGTGCCATGCCTAAACTGTGTATATAGTTTTCTATCTGCTGGCACCTTAATTATGTCAAAATAGCTCTTGAAGCTACAGATATTTTTTGGATCAATAAAAACTTCTGTCGCCTACCATGATGCGTATTCCAGACAATATTCTCTTCCGCCCATGCCCAATACCTAACTTTTAGTTGGCTCTTAGTAAATGATGGTGGTTGGCCATTAGCCTCCCTTGGTAACCCAATGCTGTGAAAAAGGCCTGCCACCTGTTTTATCCAGCCAATATTTCTTCAAGTATCTAGGTTTATTACCTCACTCAAAGCTGCAGCGTAGGGTGCCAATTCAGGTGTGGTAGTCAATCTATGCCAAAACAGCAAAGGACAGAGCTTTGTGAGGTCTTTATTTGACTTGATACCCAAGTCTAACTTGAGGGGAAGTAGGGGGGTACTTTTAGGAAAAGATATTATGTTCCAGAGAAACTTAATTTCCACGACTGCAAGGTCGCCAGCAGGTACGGTGCCCTACAATGCAGACCCATAGAGGGTACTGCTCACAGCCTTGCAGCTGTACAACTTAGGAACGAATGCCACTGGTTTGGTGAAAGATTGACAGTGCTCCCGCCTCAGTACCCCCATAAACTGTGAACATCTCAACAATAATCTACCTAGGTGATTCTTCCAAGCAATACCCTCTGAGAACTTAACACCCAAATAATCAAATGAGCTGACCCTTTCGAGCTGAACATTGTACAGCGACAAGGTACCTTTAAAGGCTTTTGTGAGGGTTCAGAATCATTAGCTTGGTTTTGGCAGTATTGATAACCAAGCCCCTTTCATCACAAAAGGCCTTACAATGATTTAACAATCTCTGGAGGCCCATGGGAGTTTTGGATATCAGTAACGTGTTATCGGTGAATAACAAGGTTGGAATTTTGTTATTCGCCAGAGTTGGGGCATCAGCGGGTGTGGAGCACAGGAGATCGGCTACCTGATTGACATACAGAGAAAAAAGTATGGGGGCGCACCCCTGTCGGACCCCCCGCTGGATCATGAAGGGCTTGGTGGTCTGGCCCCGGTCCCCCCATCTTACACTGGCAAAGTTTTCCTCATGCAACTGAATTAAGATTTCTATTTCCATGTCCCTGAGTACCCGCCAAAGCAAGTCCCTGGGGACGAGGTCGAAGGCTGTTTTTAGGTCAATAAAGGCAAGATATAAACTACCTTTGCCCAACACAACAACTTTCCAATATAGTGTGACAAGACGAAACACCTGATTGATTGTGCCAGTCCTCCCCCGAAAGCCTGCATGGAGTGGAGAGAGAATATTATTCTCATCCATCCAGTCCTGGATTTTAGCCAGGAGGGAGTGGCAGAAGAATTTTTGGGCACAATGGATCAGGCTGATTGGTCGGTAGTTGGAGGGCATTGACCTATCCCCTTTCTTAAAGATTGGTATTACTTCAGCCCCTCTCCAAGATTCAGGGGTCCTCCCCCCACTGGCAATGTCGTTTGCCAGTACCATGAAGTATAGAGCCCAGTTGTCCCTGTCCTCTCGAAAAAGATCACCAGGCCTGGGGCTTTTGCAGGTACAATGGCATTTATAGATAAAAGAAATTCCTCTTTAGTAAAGGAGAGGTTGCATATAGGAAGGCCTATGTCACAAGGTGGCTGTGGACTGACATGAGGGTTGACAAGAGCGAACAAATCACTAAAGTGCTTATGCCATTCAACCGCTGGGATATTATTAGCCAAAGGGGGCGATCTCTGAAATGTGCCCTTAGTCAAAAGAGACCAAAACAGCCTGCCATCAGAATACTAGATGGCCTCCCCTAGTTCTTCTCGCTTTTTTTCTTCCCAGTCTTTCTTGGCTTTGATTTGAGCCTGCTTTTATTCCTTCCTAACCCCTCGTATTCTTGGGGCATCCCTATTTCTTATTGCAGTCGAGAGTCTCCCTCTCAACACTCTACACTCCCTGTTGAACCACAAATTTGAACCCAAAAGTCTCCCCTTTTTTTCTTGGTCTTATTCTGTTGGACATAAATGTAACTGGCAACTTGCCACTATGCCGGGACAGCAGCTAGACTGCATAGTCATATTACCAGTGTCTGCAGCCAAGATCTCCAAATGCTTTCCCAGATCATTGGTAATGGATTTGATCTTGGTTTCATCTGCCAGGATAATAGGCCATTTGAGCCGACATTTGTCATTAGTGGAAAGTACCTCCATGGTGTATAGTGGAGTTGGGGTAACCCTCTCTCTTCCAACCCAAGGATGTGACATAGTCAAGCTCAGGAGATTATGATCACTTTCACAGGTAGGACTTATGACCATATCCTGTACCAATGGCCATAAAGTCAAATCCACTAATAGGTAGTCAATCCTACTAGTGCACCTAGGCCCACAAAAGGTCATCTTCCCTCTTTTGTCTGAGCTAGTTCTCCCATTAGCAGCCCTTAACCTATGTACTAGGGATATAGCATTCAACTGTAGGGCTGCTTTCGACCATTTTTTTTATGGGGCTTAGTTCCCAGGGTGGTGCCAACCACACATTGTCCTCTGCACTCACATCATGAGATTCAACCCAATCAAGTGGCTCAAAGATGACATTAAAGTCGCTGCCCACTAGTGAGGGATAATCGTTATACTTTGCTTCCAAAAGGCTATCCAGGACAATCAGTAGAAGAGCTGCCTCCTCTTGTACTTCTAGCACACGCATTATAGACTTCTACAGGCTTACCCTTGCCACAATTAATCCGGATCCCTAAAATATCTGAGTTTTTGGTGTCCAAGCCCTTAACAGTACAATTAAGTGAAATGCTAAGTAAGATAAGCAGCCCACCTGCTGGCCGGCCATATTTAGATGGAATAGCTGGTCTGTGATAGGACATTAACCCAGGAATGTGTCTTGCTCCAAGTTTCCAATAAATAACAAATCTCTTGTTCGTTAATGAGATTGAGCCAGTGGGGGCTTTACAATTTCCCCCTTATGCCTGCCACATTCCATGACACTATTTTGAGAGTCATGCTATTGGCCTCCAGTTACTGAACCTGGGGAGATGATGGACTATACTGATGGTTTGATTCAAATGATGCAAAATATGGTGCATCTACCTCATTAGCTTGACCATAATTACTTGGTCCTGTCTCAGAAGCAGTGTC
Organism: Lissotriton vulgaris; assembly: GCF_964263255.1. Taxonomy (NCBI): domain Eukaryota; kingdom Metazoa; phylum Chordata; class Amphibia; order Caudata; family Salamandridae; genus Lissotriton; species Lissotriton vulgaris. The sequence continues at coordinate 434,804,336 of NC_141685.1, read as the reverse complement.
TATAGCTAACAATGAATTTAAAAACATATTATCAATATCTTGAGAAGGGGTGTCCGGGTTGTTACATGCTAGGGGGGAGGAGTACTCCATGCCTGGACTTAGGATGTGTGGAAGATCCCTATTGGATGCTAAAGGGATGGGCCAATCATTCTGGGATAGTGCGGAGAGAGGTGAGGCCCCATGGGTCATTGGGGTAGTTGCTACTTGATCAGGTGATGGCAAGATATTTAGTTTGATACAAATATTTGTGGAATGAGGATAGGATTAGGCATGGGCGAATTTTGAGAATCTGGCGTTCGCGAATTTGCGTATTTGCAAACTCGCAATCCGCAAAATCCGTGAATTCTCGCGAATTTGCGGATTTTTTTTTTGTGTTCGGAAGGGTTTCTACCAGTTCGCGAGGGTTTGGTACCAGTTCGCAATTGCGAACTTACTTGTCGGCTCGTAACGGTCACGACTATGTTGTTTCTACGTCTGGTTCATCATCACAGGTTCCCAGCACCCTCTGTTTCACCACTGCCACCCTCTGTTTCACCCATGCCACCCTCTGGTACATCAATGCCACCCTCTGGTTCATCATCACTGTAGATTATGGGGGGGGGAAAGCAAGCACACCTGCCCTGCTTCAACTGACATGAATTAATTTGGGGTTGGTTTATTAATGTGTCACTGTTTTAAAATTCCAGTCTGGCACCTGCTTCCTTATCAGTAATTTGCTTTCTGTTGCAGTGCATTTTTTTTTCCAGGACCTTTGTGGCCTACTTGTAGCTATTCTATGAGCCTGCTGTGAGGGTCAGAGCAGGGTCCTACAATTGTTGCAACTAGCAACTGAACTCTGGAGGGGCCCCAGTCAGGAAGCAGTACAGGGAATGGCTACTAATGATGAGTTTGAACTTTTGCACCTGCTGAGTGCTTTCACTTTTGCAAAACTCGTTTTTCTGCAAATTCGCGGGATTCGCGGGGCGCGAACTTGCGCGAGATCGAATTCGAAAGCCGCGAATTCATGCGAATATGCGATTTGTTTTTTTGTGGCGTGTTAGTTCACAAGGTTTTGTGCGTTTTAGCGAGCCACTTGTAGCGCAACGGCGCAAAGTTAACCTTGCGGTCGTTCACGGGCGCGGCCATCTTGTTTGCATGACGTATTTCCATTTCCGGGCGCGATGTGTAATCTCGCAAAGTGTGCGGCTCGCTAGTACAGTTTTGCGTCTGTTCGCGAGGAAAATCTCGCGCGAACTTACCCATGCGGTCGTGAACGGGTGCGGCAATCTTGTTTCTCATTCATTGCTATGGTTCTGGGCATGCTTCTTCTATCCTCTCTGAATCTCTGCCATCCTTTGCTTGTTTGAAGTTTTTTTTAATCTATTTTACTTATTATCTATCCCTCTATTTTTCTAGCTCTATATTTTTGTGTTTTCTGCTACTTTTGGTTAATTTTAAACTACTTTTTTAAACTCTTTTCTTTTCTTCTCTTCTCTTCCCTATTCTATTTTCTTTATTATTTAGCTTCCTTTCTGCCCAGACCATGGTAAAGGGAGCCGGGAAGCATCCCGAGAAGGGGAAGGGTCCCGCACCCCTTGCCCGGCTCCCGTGCGGGCGTTTGAGGGGGGAGCAGGTCGCACCCTGGGAGATCTTCAGCCCGGAGGAGGTGGCCGCACTAATTTTTTATGTTCAGCGCCGCCTCCCCAGGACCATCATGGCAGGCGGCAAGATCGCTAGCGGGTACGGGATCCAGGAGCGCCGGAAGCGGTGGGAGAAGGTGTGCCGAGCCATGTACCACCACACTCTGGTCCGGCGCACCTACAACCAGGCCACCCACCGCTGGACGGATGTCCTGGACCGGGAACGCGATCTGCTCAACCTGCTCGGCCTTGAGATCCCCGGGCTTGGTGAGTAGTAGCAGCTATTTCTTTACTATGTTTTCTCCTGCTCTGTGTGTTATTATCTTGCAAATTTTTGTTTTTTACCAAGAGCAATAATACTGCTGATTACATTGTAGGTACATTATATTTCAAAATCTTCTGTGCATTTCAGGTGCACTGCTCTCCTTCTCAGTAGCGCTGCTACTATGCTTATTTGTTTTCGATGTTGTGCTCATTTCATTGGCCTGTGAAATTATGCATGAGTGTAGTTTAAAGAACTGCCTAATGTTAGACACTAAGGGTCAGATTTTTATTTACTGGCGCATCCCTGCAAAGTAGCAGGATGCGCCAGTAATTGTGCGCCACGCCACAACCACCCATGGTGCTCCGTATTTACAATGCGGCCCACCATGGGCCCAAAACGTCACCAAAGCGTTACGCATCTGTGCCGTAAAGGCGGCGCATTGCTGGAGTTGCGTCGCAACGATGGCGCAGCTCCAGCAATGCTCTGGGGTGCCCTATCTCCCCAATGCTGCGTCGAGCCGTACGTCTGCTTCAAGCAGGCGCAGGATTTAAGTCACGCATCATTGTCCTCAAAGTGACTGATTGAAATCTTGTAGATTTCCCTCAGCCACTTTTTACAATGCGTTCCTGCGCAGGAACGCCGTCCCTTGCACCGGAACGCCCCCTGATGGCGCAGGGCTTTACAACGTGATGCATCTCCCATATGCGTCACGTTGTTAATATACGCCGCACCATGGTGCCTGTTTTGTTCTGCCGCTGTGTCACAAAAGTCACGCAACAATGGAGCAAAAGAGCCGCAAGGGGCTTCTAAATCAGCCCCTACAGACTCAAGTCCAGTCCTTCCTTTGTACACATGGCGATAAGAAGAAATAGTGGTGGTGGATTGATAGTTTGAGTATTTTAATGACTGGTTAATGTAGTAGGAAACTTTAGTGTTGTCGCTGATCTGCAATCACGATGGACTTTGTCTGTCACTTCGCGTGCTACAGACTGCTGCCTGCCAGTCCTAGGCAAACCTTTTTAGTACTTTGTTTAGTGAGTTACATAAGAACTTTCCAAGTCGACGGTCCGCAAATCAAGCAATACTAATAACGCAGTAGACCACATGAGATCGGTCAATATATCCCGTGGAATAGTTGTCTATTTGCTATTTCGCCAAAATATTTTGTTATTGTTCTTTTGAAATGTTTGATTTGGTTGACAAATCTTATCCATGTTTTCTGGTCTTTCTTTCTTTCATGTTGTACATCAGCTCCCCCCAGGGGCAAGAGGGCATTGGAGGAGGCTGCTGCTGCTGCTGAACAGGATCGGTCAGGCGAGGGCTCCTTTGCTGGCCCCGGTAAGTTTTAATTTTAATATAGAGTACCTATTTTTTCCTAGCGTTCCTCATTAGATTTTTTCTAAATCGTCTTTGATCTTCTTGTAGACTGTATCTAAATTCTTATCCTGCCTCGACTATGACTCCCTGTGGTATTACTAGATTATTCTTATTAGTCTGTCTGTGTAGCTAAGTAAGATTGCACATTTGGCAATTCCATTGGACTCCCATTCTAGTCAGCAATAGCTCTATGCACTGAGTGCAGTCCTCTGGGATTGTCCATAATGTCTTTTCAAGTCTTCTAAATGTTTATGCTTTGACAATTGCCAACAATAAAAAGGTGAATGACCACCAAGAATGAATAAGATACTACTTTACTTTTGGTTTGGATAGGAGGACAATCCATTCTACTACTGTTGCAGGGACAAATCTGCACAAACAGAACTACGGACACTAAATAGTGCATTGTTTATCAATTATAATAGGCGCAGGTAGACTTTCCACATACCTCAGTGATATCAGACTTTGAAGAACCCCCAATCTCCTTACTGACTAGATAGTGTGGCAGAGTCATTTAGCTCCCGAATTCATCGATGATTGATCCCCAATGATGAATGAAATCCAACGCAGGACAAGAGTACGGAGTCAGAGTCCAGAAGTGTCAGAGGCATGGGCTCATGCTTGCAAATTGCAAAACCTTTTGCTCATTCACTCATGACCAAAAACCAGAGAGTCTATTTAAGTTTTAAAGCTTTATTAAAAGTAAAAATATTTATTAAAATCAAGCTTGTCATAAAACAGAAACGGTTGATTAAAAATGGAAAAGTGCTAATAGTGATTTATTTCACACATTTATTGTGGGCGAGCCGAGCCCTCACCTGGTTTGAACTTTAATTTTTCTTTTTGGTGATGAATCGTTGGTCCCTCTGTCCTAGTGGTGATGATGATGATTTTTTCTTACAAGTGAAGCTTCTGTCTGTTATGAGAAAAATGGTGCGTGTTAAAAAGCAAGCATTCATCAGTTGTGCCAAAAAGTGCAGCAAGACAAGACCCTTCACTGGAAAATTTTACTTTAGAGTAGACAGTCACAAATTATTAGATTGGTTTCTGTATTCACATTTCTTCATTCCTAGACAAAATGCTAGTGAGTGGTGTATGTCTATGACATCTAACATTCTTAAATGTACTTTGTAGGTGGAACATCTGGTGCTGGGCCCAGGGCGGAGGTGGAGGAGGGAAGCTCTGGGGAGGAGGCGGTGCAAGTGCCGGAGCCGGACCAAACTGCTGTGCGGGTTGCAACGGTAGTGGCGGGCAGTGGTAAGCTCTTATATTCCTTACTTATTGAGATTGCAGACTACATAGTGTGCTGCTCCCCGTGAGAAAACGTAAGGTTTGTCCAGATGAGAGACATGAAGAAGAATGATTGACATTTAGGGGCCTATTATGATGGCGGACGGACCTGAGTCCGTCCGCCACCATAGAGTAGGAGGCACCGTCCGCAGGTGCAGTGGCGGTCCCTCCGTGGTAATTAGGATGTGACCGCCACTCTGGCGGTCACATCCTGTATTTTTATCATTGCAGCGGGTGCTGCTTGAAGCAGCACCCGCCGCAATGATAAAAATGTAAGTTGTGCATTTGCATGCACAAAGCGGCAGGCACCGCGTGGTGCCTGCCGCTTTGTGCAGGCAAATGCAGGGGGGTACCATAGGTACCCCCCATGTGCACCCCCCACGCCCCCTTCACCTCTGGGGGCCTGCAACGGGCCCCCAAACAAAAATCCGTATGCCTTTGCACGTTGGAAATGCCGCCGTGTAAAGGTATGTGTTCCTCCAGACATCCTAATATGGCTGGCTGTGTCTGATAGACACCGCCAGCCATGTTAGTGCTTTTCCGCCGCGGACGGGAGGCGACCGCGGCGGAAAAGCTGCGGACTGAAAAACGACCCCCCAGCCATCCTAATCTGGCGGGGGGTCTTTTTCAGTCCGCTGGGAATTTCCCGCATCCTCCGGGCCAGCGGTGGATTCCGCCGGCCCGGAGGATGCGGGAAATCCGCAATTCTAATCTGCCCCATAGTTTGAATGGATGGATGCCTGGATCATGGTACTATCTGAGTCTTAGATAGCATATGTGTATCTAGAGAGAGTAGACGGTCATTGGATGAACTAAGTGTTACTTTGAAGAGCATGTAACACCGCACCCGTACGTCCGTCCCAGTGTAGGAAAGGCAAGGAAAAGAAGTTGTAATTTTGTCCGAATACTACCATGCATAGTAGCAGTAGTTTGTATTGCAAGCACAGCATATATCCGGCTATTAAGATAGCCACTCACTACCTCTTTTAATAAGTTTAGTAGAACGCGGTCATTCATGTGTGGATGTATCACTGTTCACTCAATAAAAAGCAAAGCACCTAAAGTCATCCAATATGTAAGTAAATACATACCATGTGCAGTCATAGATAATCAGATTATTTATCTTCTTCATTTTCCTTTTCTAGTATTCATTGGCACTGTAGGGTGAAACTAAAATTAATTAAGCAGTAGCCCTTGTAACAGTGTATTCTCAGTGCCACCCGTAATAGAAAAGTAACAGCATCACCACCTGTATGTACTGGACTGGTACAGTAACGCAAGTCTGTCTCACTCATCATGGCGGGCGTCTGTTTTCCTCGGGTGCAAGTTGACTGCGCTGGCATGATGCCGGCTTGCAGAAGTTAACTTACCAATTTTGCTAAACAAGAGAGAAGAAGAAGAATAAGACTGGTGTACTGTCATAGTCGACTCTAATGGAGTGAGTCCATAGTGCTCGTAAAATTGATTCCCTAAACTCCCACTAATGTTAGTTCAAGGGTGAAGAAGTGGGATGTTATATAGATAGTGGCCACAATAGTTATGTACTGCACTTGCAAGTTGCTAGTTCTACTGTGACACAACTTTCTGCTGAATCATTTTTGTTAATCTTAAAGAGCATTGGTTACAGACTATGTCTTTCTTTCTTCATATAGATGCTCCTTCTAAACCAACCCGGAAGGAGCTGGCTACACGGGCCCGGCAACGGAGGCTGGAGGCCACTGTCGCTGAATATCGGCGGCTGGTGGCCCAGGAGGAGGGGGACACGCAGTCTACCACTACATCTACAGGACTGCTGCATCCTCCTCCGCGCTCCCTGGGCCACCCAGACGGCGCAGGTCTCCAGCGGTACAGAGCCGGGGTACCGCAGCCACCCACCACCGCCGAGCGAGGGAGCAGGAGCGGCTCAACACCAAAACCCTGCTCGAGACCCTCCGCAAGGAGCATTCCGACCTGGCCCGGAAATTCAACAGCAGCAGACAGCAGTAGGAGGAGACTGTCCCTTGCCCCTTTTTTAAAGACTTCTGGGGGGTGGGAATTGGGAATTGGGTTTTTTCACTTTTTTGGACTTTTCACGGACATTCGTTGGGGTTAGGGAGTGGGGGTGGGTTGGGTCTTGTGGGAGATTATTTTTGTCAGGGATATAAATATACTTTAAACTCTATCTAAGCATACGTGTTTTTTTTACTGCTTTTGAGGCTGGTGGGTGGAGGTTTAACAGTAACTTTGTTTTGGTGACACTTAAGTGGCATCTTGATTCAAGTTGTGTAATTAATTGCCCAAATGTTTTCAAAACTAAGTGTCTCTCACAGAGTAAGTGAATTCAAGAGTGCTAGGACTTTAGTACTACTACCGTCAATCTCTCGTCTCTCCTAATACTCCATTATACTGTGGTAAATAAATTTACCTGGACATTTTTCCGTATAATTATCATTACAAGACAGCTCATTCAAATGAGAGGCAGAGTCCGTGGTATCTGAGTCATACGGGCTTTAATGGCATTATCCTTAAGGATGGAGCATCATGTTCCGTCACCTCTAAGGTTCGGGAAGGGACAGTCTCATAGTTTATTAACATTACACATCATATATAGTAAAACCTTACAATAGAATCCAATACAGTAGGCGTAACAGGTGAAAAGAGTGAGATAAGAACACATGTGCGTAAGAGGAGGCGTGAAAAAAGGCGTACACATGGGCGTGCACTGTACATGTCAGAGAAACGTCACAAGAATCGTCACATGTGGGTAGATGCATAGGAAAAAGTTGCAGAATCAGCAGAAACCCTTCACCTGGGTGCGCGCGCAACTAGCATGACGTGTAACTGGAGGTTTTGACCTTAGCACTAGTGGAGGAGACTGGTGTCTGGAGTGTCAGGGCAACCTGTACCTATAGCATATCTAGTATCTTATGTTTGGAGGATGTAGTGTCTGAAGTAAAAGGTCTCTCGGGCAGAGGCTAGTGCGTGCATATGTGCCTACGTGTAATGTGCGGGGCCATGGGCCTACCATGGTAACGGAGCCAGTAAATCACTTGCAAGGAGGATAGAAAAGCCGGGAATATGTTTAACTATTTCACTAGACTGGAATGTGTTTTCGAGGATGCTGAGCAGATAACCTGAAGGCAAAACATGAATTTGGCAGGCAGTCCAGGCCGAGCCGGGCACCGCTGCGCTGGCAGGAAGTAAGGCAGAGGTCAGGGATGCATCTCCATGCTGCAGCTTTCAGAGGCAGAGGCAAAAGTGGTTCGAAGTCAGAAATCAGGGCCTAGCTCGGCAGAGCCAGGAAAACCTAAAAGTGTACCATGTAAAGACGTTGGCTTGGCATGGCATGTTTAGAAACTGAATTATCGATCCATTCCATGTGGATCTGGTAGAGGACATGTTAACGTTGGACGCAAATGTATTTGCGTCTTCATATTCGGTCATGGAGGGAAATTACATGTACTTTAAGCACGTACATGGAAACGTTGGGGTACACGTTAGGGGACATACTTGACCATAAAAATTTCAATTACCTCATTCCCTCCTTGTCCCCTACTTTCCCTTCAGGATATGTCTATCTTCATGAGACCATCTATCTGTTCATATAACATCATCTGCTCATCTTTTTTCAGACGGGAACTGGAACGTGGACTTGGATGTGGATTGCAGGCTGTGGCACACAAGCCGCAAATCGCTGGCCCACATTGTAGGCATATACAACAACTAAAGACTACGAGCAGTGCGATTCCTAGGAATGACAATAGCTTCCATCCCCAGGCTGATATTACACTCCAGAAACCGGACCAAGTCCAGGAGCCTGGATTCTGGTGTAGCTGATGAGCTATTTCATGAAGCCTGGTTATAGCTTTGTATACTGATGGTGCGTTATTAGGAATAAACACACAACAACTGGATCCGATGACTCTACAAGCCCCGCCCCTATCGGCCAGGATGACGTCAAGGACGAGACGATTTTGGAGAACAACAAGTCTCATAGCAGACTGTTTCTCTGTTAAGTTACCTAGGGCAGAAGTAGTTTCATTCAATACTGCTTCAAGGATTCTGGTCAATTTGCGTATAAGTTTACTATTTGAGACAGTGCCTAAATAAGGGAAGAATCCCTTATTGAAGTCTGTGTATTGTTCCCATGTCGTTTCAGTCTGGTCGACAATTGGGAGATCTCTCTTTTGCCTAACGTGAATGAGGCGGGAATTTCTGTGATAATCAGATGGGGCTAGAAAAACAGGTGGCAATAGGAATGCAATAAAACAAGTACCATCCCAGTCTAGAGGTAAACGTATATAAGCTGTATGACCACAAATAAAATAGGAATGTCGGGAAGCTTTGAAAGTAGACGTGCCTTTATCACTGAATTCGACAACAGTATCACAATCACTGTGTCCTAGATGTACTGAACCACTCTTTCTGACGCATAATTCACCCTTTACTGGTAAGACTGATATTGATGGCAAGTCTGTATTAGTCTCAGACTGGACATTCAGAATCATGAGGTTTAGTGTAAAATTACCTAATCCATACACTTCGTTTTCTAGATCTGTACCTGTCATTTGGGGAAGACCCTCCTTGTCTGGGAAACATGCTTTGTTCATAACTGTGTTCAGGTCTCCCCATATCCAATTGCCCTGGGAAACTCTGGATTCAGTGTCTAAAGAGGAAATCAAACTAAACCATGCACCACAGGAACCATTATGTGTAAACGGATAAGGAAAGAGGGGCAGAGCTCCCTTGTAGTTCTGATAGGGAGGGAGTCGGCCACATATCCAGCAATTAGTGGCATTGCTGGTCTGGTGAGAATGGTGTAACATACGGATGCATGTATTGTTGCGCATGGCTAAACAATAGGAAAGCTCATGAGGGGGCAGTTCACTAAACGTGTGCTCTGCAGTGTCATTAGAAAAAGAATGTGCAATAGGAAAGAACATATGTAACATCCAACTCGTGCAGATAATCGTAAGACTCAGAAAAAACATAATAAGTAATGTTATAATACAACGACTTCGGAGATTTTTACAATATTGTTGTTTCTTGATCTCCTGTCTATCTCTCTCTCTAGTGGGGTCTATCTTATACATGTCAGGAACCTGTCTAACCGCTTCACCCAGGAGGGGACTTAAACAATTAAACTGTCTGACTTACTAGACCTCAACTTTAACTTGTACTCCTCTTGGGGAGTTTTCTCTAGCAGGGGGAGTTTAGTATCAGTCTCTGGAAGTGGAAGTGGGCAGTCCTTAAAGGGAGAGTCTGGCAACAGTCCGTGAATTTTTTTAACATGGCTCGAATGCAGCCATCCTTTTCTCCCCTCCACTTTTACTGCAGTCCTTGTAGATAACAAAACCAGCTTCGGCTGCTTCCATCTGGGTTCCAGCGGACTCTTCCGATCGAAATTCCTCACAAGAACCAGATCTCCTGGGCGGACTTCATGTGGCTTTACTTGGGTGTTGTCCGGAAAGACAGCCGCGACCTGTGAACGACAAGATTGTAGTGCAGACATCAAGGAGGCAAGGTAATCTGTCAGCATACAACTGTCAACATCTGTGATTTTACGGGGCATAGGCGTCCCCCACATATTCGGAGGCCTTCCAAAGACCACCTCATACGGGGATAGCCCTGTCCTAGAGTGAGCTACCATTCGCATGTAAAAGAGTGCAACTGGCAAGGCAACTATCCAATCTATACCTTTCTCGACACATATTTTGGCTAGGCGTGTTTTCAGAGTCTGATTATGTCTCTCTACGAGACCTGCGGCTTCAGGATGTCGGACACAATGGAACTTCCACTGGTAACCTAACAGGAGTGACACCTGCTTCATAAGCTCGGACGAGAATGGCTGTCCATTATCAGAGTACACGACACGGGGCAAACCGTACCGTGGGAAAAACTCACGTACCAGTTGTTTGGCAGTGGTTACAGCAGTGTAATCGGGGACTGGATATGCTTCTGTCCATCGGGAAAGAGCACATACAACTACGAGGACATACTTAAATTCTCGGCATCGGTCCATCTGGATATAATCCATCTGGAGGACTTCAAAAGGATGGTCAGGAGGATGAAATCCTCCCTGTTCCACGGGGACACCTTTTCCTGGATTGAACTGACAACAGATCATGCAAGTACGCACTTTCTGTTTTGCGGCTGCCCGTAAATGTTTTTTTGTACCAGAGATTCTGTAAACTGTCTAACATGGCTTTCTCTCCTAGGTGTGCTGGACTATGTGCTGTGGTAATTATAACTTGAACCATAGAGTCGGGGAGGAACCATGTGGCCCTTCCCTTCGTCATCCATCCCTGATCTGTCTGGATCCCTCCTTGTTCAGTCCATTTCTTGATTTCGTCTGAAGTGGCATGTGTCTGTATGTCGAGTACATCTAGAATGGCATCCTTAACTGTCAGGCAATGTGTCAGTGTAGTCGGATCAATCTTTGTCATGTCAGTCGGAATGTCTGTCTGAGCAGTGTATTTGGCTGTACGATCTGCCAGGTCGTTACCCTGGGAAATAGTGTCGGTGACCTTAGTATGTGCTTTGCATTTCATAATAGCTATGGCTGTCGGCAAGTGTATTACTTCTAACAGAGCTCGAATAAGGGGACCATGCTGGATCTTGGTACCGTGAGAAGTTAAGAAACCTCTCTCTTCCCAAAGAACTCCAAAGTCGTGAACGACTCCGAATGCATACTGTGAGTCTGTGTAGATGTTAACTTTCTTGTTCTTGGCTAGTATACAGTCTTGAGTCAGAGCAATGAGCTCTGCAGCTTGAGCAGACAGTGTATCAATACGGTGTGTTTCTATGACTTCAGTTTCAGTGGTCACTGCATATGCGGCCACTAATTCTCCTGTGTTTGTTCTCATACATGAACCATCCACGTAAAGTGTCAGGTCTGGATCGGTTAATGCAATATCTGTCAAGTCTTGTCGAGGCTTCGTCACTGTATTAATGACTTCTACACAGTCATGTGGTGCTGGATCAGTTGTACTCGAGGGTAACAATGTGGCAGGATTAAGTATGTTGCAGCGTTTGATTTCTATATGTGGCTGGAACAGTGTCAATTCATAACCTGTCAGTCGTGCTATGATCAAGTGTTGAGTCTGGGTACGGTTCAGAAGTACTTCTACAGAATGTGGAACCTGTACCGTCAAAGGATGTCCTAACACTATTGAATCGCTTTGTCTGATAGCTAGAGCTGTAGCTGCAACTGACTTCAAGCATGCAGGCAAGGCCTGGGCTACTGGATCCAATGTACTAGAAAAATAAGCACAAGGCTTATGGTGTCCTGCTTGATCTTGTGTGAGAACGGACAACGCTGTGCCATCACGTTCTGTGACGAAAAGTGTAAAAGGTTTGCTGTAACATGGTGTCGCTAAAACTGGTGCTTGACATAAAGCTTTCTTCAAGTGATTAAAAGCTTGTGTATGTTCCTGAGTCCAAGGGAGGACAGTCGAAGTCGCTGCCTCCTGTGTTGTCAACTGTATGAGTGGCTTGGCTAGAAATGCATACTGGGGAATCCATTGTCTGCAGTACGAAGTGAGGCCAATAAAAGCCCGTACTTCCTTTTGTGTCTTGGGTTGTGGCAGATGTGCAATTAACTGGATACGATCTGGTGTCAACTGTCTACCCCTCTTGGACAGCAAGTGCCCAAGGTATACCACTTGCTGGACACAGAATTGGAGCTTTGAAGGGGATACTTTGTGCCCCTTGTCCGCCAGAAAATACAAGACTGTCAGTGACGCGCGCTCGCAGTCACGTTCGGTCCGTGCTGTGATCAGTAGATCATCAACATACTGTAGTAGAGCAGTGTCAGTAGGCATGTGAATACTGTCTAGTTGTTTTTTCAATGCTTGGCTGTAAATACTCGGACTTTCCGTGAACCCTTGAGGTGCACGTGCAAATTTAAAGCTTCGGCCATTTAAACAGAATTTGAATAAGTATTGGCTATCAGGATGAATGGGGACGCTGAAGAAGGCGTTCTTGAGGTCGATTACAGTAAAGAACGCTGCTTCTGAATCAATGGCAGTCAATAGTGATGAAATATCTGGGACCACCGGATACTGTGGTACGATACATTTATTAAGTTCACGAAGATCGATCACCAGCCGATAGACTGGTGGAGCATTTGGGTCAGTTCGTTTAAGAATCGGGATGATTGGAGAATTACATACGTTGGAGTCGGTTTCTACAACTACTCCTTGGGCTATGAGTTCATCAATAATTTTCAGTAAGGCTGCTACAGCCTCGGGGGGTAATTTGTATTGTCGGATTCGGGGCAGTACAACACCCTGCTTGAGTGTGACACGATAGGGAGTAATGTGCATACAACCTACATCAGTCGGACCTTGCGCCCATAAATGCTGTGGAAAATTATTCAATCTGACATCAAAATCTCTCAACACATAATGGCCCTTGAAATCACGAAGGAATAATCTCACTCCTTCTGGGGAACAACATATAACGGCTCCTAGAGCTTTCAGTGTTTTAATACCAAGTAAGTTTTCAGGACACAATTTTGTAAGCAATAAATCTGTAGTACGGGACAATGGACCAACTGCAAGGGGAACTGGCTGTGATACTTCGTTAACAATAGGCTTTCCTGAAAAACCAAGGGAAACATTCTGTGAGCCTGAGAGGGGTGCCCCTGGAACCTCGTCATGACTAATGGTCGTTCTGCTTGCCCCTGTGTCAATCAAAAACTTTCTGTCCTTACCTAAAACCTGACTATGTACATAAGGACCCTCTTGATCTACAGGAACCTCGATAAGAGGCAAGCCAACCTCCCTCTCTAGGCTGTTTCATGTGTACTGCTGATAATCTGGGTAATCTGACTGTGCATACTGGTACATCTGTTGTGTGACGTGTTGTGTTGCGGCAATGGGTTGAGGCTGGGGTACAGCTACTGTCTGTTGCTGTACATTCTGTGGAGGTTGTGGAATCTGTGGAATATTCTGATGAACATGTTCTGTTCTAGGCGGACGTGGTCTTTCTTTCGTTTTGCCTGTAGCAATATTGTGTCTGAGAACGGCACAATCACTTATAAAATGACCTGGCTGCTTGCAATAATTGCAATTCCCTTTAACAGGACCTGTAGGATGACTAGTCTGTGTGTTCTGCGTGTTACCCCTCTTCTGACCATCTGCTGGAACAGACTGGGCAACTAGTACTTTCATTTTCGTGTCTTTCATACGTCTCTGTTCATGATCGTGTTCCTCTCTAATTCTGTTCTGGTGGTACTGTAACATCTGTAACATTTGGGAAGGCGTATTAGCTTGCCATGTACTTTCGACTTTCAAAACCCTGTTTTTAACCTGTGGTAAGGAATTCTCGACTAGTTTGGTCACGAAAAGATGTGGGAATGACTCGCTACTTGTCTTTAGGCCACTATTAATAATAAAACATTTCTCGAATCTTGAATAAAAATCACTAGTGTCTTCGTCTTGTTTCTGTTTGCAGGCTGAGATTGCATCCCAGTCTTCCTTTTTGACTCTCAATAATCTAGGCAAAACCTGTACTAATAATCCTGGCAATGCTTTAGTTTTGTCCCCAAGACCTAAACCTGGGGTACGTCCCTTTTCCTCGTCTTCTAATCCATCTCCCACCTCCCATTCTTTTTCTTTCCGTTTTTCGTAAATCCCTGCTGGCAATAATACCTTTAACATTTTAAGAATGTCAGAATACGTGTAATCGCCCATAAGTAACATGTCTTTTAATTCACGGTGGAAACCTGCAGGATCTTTATCGTGACAAGGTACAATTTTCTTCATTTCCAATAATTCCATTTTAGTCAAAGGAGTGTACACGAATACGCGTTCAAGCGTATCATCTGGCTTACGGATTGGATGTACTTCTCGCAAGGGGTTCTGTCTGTCTAGGTGATATGGCTGTCTTACTGGGGGTGGAACGGATACAAAACGTGGAGTCAGGAAAGTTCTGTATTTGTGACGTTGTTCTAGAATGATATCAATTAAATCGGTACCTAGGCCTCTCCACCTTCTCAGGAGTAAGTCTTGCAATAAATTATACAATGGACCTGGATCAGATTGTTGATTTTCATACAGAGTAATGAGATGTTGGGTCATGTATATACCAGCTAGTCGCTGTTCTTCTGGAGTAAGACTTAAAAACGTTTGCACTACTAAATCATCTTTGTATATACTGTCATCCCCGGCCCATTGGACTGCTGACCGGGCTAGTTCCTGATCACGTAAGGTAGTGAGTTCATGATAACCTATCCTTTCTTTCAGTATTTTATCAGTAACTTGGAATATATGTTCAAGAGAACATTGCTCTGGTATCGGGGAAAGGAAACGTTTCTTGTTTTCTGAACAAATGGGTCTGTCAAAAGGTCTGTCATAAGAATACTGTTTAGGGAGTTTCACTCTACCTACATACGCTATTTTATCCTCAATTGGAGTTTCTGCTTCTTCCTCCTCCTCCGAGGAGTCATTCTTGTCTGACTCGGCTTCCTTTTCACCTTCCGTCTGTTATGTATTGCTATTATTTCCTTATGGATTTTTCTGGACATAGCATCTACACAATTCTGTTTGTCATGTTTACCATCTGCAATATTTTGACCCCATTTCGTCAATACCTCCATCTCTTCTTGAACAACATCTGGCTGATCTTGTTCCCTTATCAAACAATTAATCAAGAATCGTAATAGTAAACCTTGTGTCTCAACTTTCTGATATGCCATGGCCTCACGAATACACTCTGGCCTTTCCCCTGTTCTAATAGAATGATATATGTTGTCTAGATGTTCTGGCATTTCTGGTAACAATATCAAATAATCGGTAACACGTCGTAGACGTAACGAGGCTAACATCATGTCTCCTCTCTTACCAGGTACTGGATCATATCTACAATCTGTAAGATACTGTTTAAGCTTTTCATATGTCATTGCTTTCGGAGTACGCTGTGTAGCTAATTCTCTCATTGTCACTCGATGTAACTGTGGCGGGGTGTGGAAGTGACCTCCTGCGGCACCTCCTGAAGCAGAACCGTGAGCATGACCTGACGTCATGGCGTGTGATACATGTAACGGGGACTGACCCTGGGTTGCATCTGTCGCAAAAGGATTAAGAGGACCAATAGTAGGGGGACCAGTAACAGCAGCAGTAGAAGGGGAAGTGACAACAGGTGCAGGAAGTGAATCTTGGCGCGGAGGGGTCATGGCTTGATCAGCCGGAACATGCTGCGGTACATTATTAACGTGTTGTACGGGTACATTAGTATATGCTGGAGCTACATCATCTAAATAGGAAGAAAGGAAAATGTCTGCTGCGGTCTTTTTGTGACGGATTTTAGTCGGAACCAATGGGGGTGCCAGGTTACGGGGTACTTCCGGGGTCGCCTTGGGCAGGCCCTCGGTCAGAACGGGATACATGCCTGTGATGAGTGCATTTCTTTGTTGGTCTAATTGTTCTGATCTGACCTGTTCTCCTTCTTCTAGTAACTCTTTTTCTTTAGCTTTTTCGGATTCATCCCTACTTTTCTCTGCTTTTCTAATTGCTTTTTCCGTTCTTCTATGCGATTCTTTGCGCCACAATTCTATGGCATCTTTCTGAGACTGTCTGGCTTTCTTTTTCCATAATGCTTCTTCTACTCTCATGATGCATTCGGCATCCCATGTCCCTGAAACAGGCCATCTAAACTTCTCTTCCAGATTCTTTGTGTAATCCACCCATTAGTCTAAATACAACACAGCATCTAAGCCGTGTTTGTGGTACATAAAATATCCTGGAGTGTCCCTAGGCGGGACAGGAACTGCTTTTTCAAGTATCCCTTTTCTAGTACCTATCTGACGTAATTTTGAAAACAATGACATGGCTGGAGCGATTCGGACGCGAACACAATAAACACAGTAATAAACAGTAAACAATCATTCATACCACAACATTAAAATACATTAAAACGTATCGGACTGATGTTACCTGGAGCACAGAAAACACAGAAAAACTCTCGAGATAAATCTGAATGACTAGATGCACTGCCAAACAGTACAGACCGGTCTCATAAAGAGACACGTCAGACCGTATCCACCTAAGTGAACACGTCAGGACCAGAATTGTGTACCCAACTCTGTCTTTACCGAGCACAAATTAATGAACCCGTCTAGATGCGTTCCCAACAACGGTACTCACCGGGAAGTAAGAAACTGAAGGCCTCGGAAACTGGACTGGACTCTGGACTGGACTCGACTGCTACGACATCGGACTGGCACGCATCACGCTACCACGCATGCGCTTCGGAACAGGTGGGCCTCCGGACACCGCGGACCTTGCTCTCTCGACTAGGGCTCTGGTCAGGATCCTCCGCATTCCTCACCGCCTCGTCTGGACGCCGGACCGCAGTCTCCATCTCCCTCGTGGACCCGAGGGAAGATAGCGGGAAACTCCGCAAACGTGCACGGTTTCCGTCGGGGTTGTAGAAGGGGTCGAAAGCCGCGTGACTTCACCGGCGAGTGGGGAAGGGGGGGGGGGGGTGGGGTACCTGTTCGGGCACCAAATTATGTGGTAAATAAATTTACCTGGACATTTTTCCGTATAATTATCATTACAAGACAGCTCATTCAAATGAGAGGCAGAGTCCGTGGTATCTGAGTCATACGGGCTTTAATGGCATTATCCTTAAGGATGGAGCATCATGTTCCGTCACCTCTAAGGTTCGGGAAGGGACAGTCTCATAGTTTATTAACATTACACATCATATATAGTAAAACCTTATAATAGAATCCAATACAGTAGGCGTAACAGGTGAAAAGAGTGAGATAAGAACACATGTGCGTAAGAGGAGGCGTGAAAAAAGGCGTACACATGGGCGTGCACTGTACATGTCAGAGAAACGTCACAAGAATCGTCACATGTGGGTGGATGCATAGGAAAAAGTTGCAGAATCAGCAGAAACCCTTCACCTGGGTGCGCGCGCAACTAGCATGACGTGTAACTGGAGGTTTTGACCTTAGCACTAGTGGAGGAGACTGGTGTCTGGAGTGTCAGGGCAACCTGTACCTATAGCATATCTAGTATCTTATGTTTGGAGGATGTAGTGTCTGAAGTAAAAGGTCTCTCGGGCAGAGGCTAGTGCGTGCATATGTGCCTACGTGTAATGTGCGGGGCCATGGGCCTACCATGGTAACGGAGCCAGTAAATCACTTGCAAGGAGGATAGAAAAGCCGGGAATATGTTTAACTATTTCACTAGACTGGAATGTGTTTTCGAGGATGCTGAGCAGATAACCTGAAGGCAAAACATGAATTTGGCAGGCAGTCCAGGCCGAGCCGGGCACCGCTGCGCTGGCAGGAAGTAAGGCAGAGGTCAGGGATGCATCTCCATGCTGCAGCTTTCAGAGGCAGAGGCAAAAGTGGTTCGAAGTCAGAAATCAGGGCCTAGCTCGGCAGAGCCAGGAAAACCTAAAAGTGTACCATGTAAAGACGTTGGCTTGGCATGGCATGTTTAGAAACTGAATTATCGATCCATTCCATGTGGATCTGGTAGAGGACATGTTAACGTTGGACGCAAATGTATTTGCGTCTTCATATTCGGTCATGGAGGGAAATTACATGTACTTTAAGCACGTACATGGAAACGTTGGGGTACACGTTAGGGGACATACTTGACCATAAAAATTTCAATTACCTCAATACTACCTCCCACCAAACGCTTATCTTACCTGTAATTTGTGTTTGAAAGTAGGGCTAGGCCCAGGGCTGGCTTCACGGGAAATGGCGATTACGGTTGGCAATCCTGGGCGGATGAAATGTCCTCATTGCGGTGGTACTAGTGGTGTGACACAGTGGCAGTTGCATGCCTATGGAAAAAAAGAAAATGAAACCTGGTTTGTCCTTACTGTAGCATTACAACGGTACGATAGAGAATATAGCAGGTGACAGTACACTAGAACAGTGCCACCATGTAGCCTAACAAATGGTAAAGTATTGAAAGTATAACTAGTACTTGCGTTGAATTTCTTTGACATTGGCTACTACTACAAGAAATAGTACTGAAGCTGAGTAAGTCTAGAATATATCCTCGGATTCCTTCACCAGCCTGTTGCTATGACCTTATCCTCCCCAGCAAATGTGTGGAATTATTGATGTCATTTAGTCACACATCAATCAAAACCACACAGCCCGGGGGAAGAGGGTTAGGGTTTGGAAAATGGATGAGAATGGGGGTTTCTTTTTGGGTAGGTTTTGTTGAGAGAAAAAAAAGCACAGCATGGACAAACAATAATTGAACATAAAGAAATCTTTGGGTATAAAGCTAACCATAAATCTTTTACGTGACATAAAGGAAGTGCATGCACTACTGAATGCACTGTTACTGAAAAGTAAGTAGTACTTTCGACAACCGTGAATGACAGAATGCGACAGTACAGGGCTACATTAAATTAGGTTTAAAAAATAGCCGAAGTAAAACCTATAGAATGGCGGTAGGGATCAATTTAGAAGCAGAGAGAGATCCAAGAAATGCAGTCACACTCATAGAAGAAAACAATGGATACTGTATCTGTATGTTGTTGTAGTTGTCCTGTTGAATTTGGTAAGTAAGTTGCATGCAGCAAACCATTCCTCTTATTAGCGGCACTCCTCCATTCCAGCTGACGCTTCGTCCATCAATGTTAGTGACCAGAAGACACCCTGTCCACTGCCTGCCTGGCGGATGCTGAATTGCGGCTCGCTAATGTGAAGCCTGACTCCATCCTTTTTTCCTCATTGCACAGACTGAAACCCGGCCTGTAATTATTGAACGAAAAACAGGAAGTGATATTACAACACCACTGATAAATAAATATAAGGTATGTACGCTGTGTAGTGCAAAAAGTCACACTTTGCGTTTCCTAATAGACAATACAATATTTTTGAAAGTGCGTACTCTGTCTGAGTCTCCTTTTGAAGGATAAATAAGTATGGGCAAATTAATTTAGCGGATCTTTCCCCTCATGCTAGGTGTACTGTAAACTGTGTTTTAGAACACAATTAGACCTTCCCAGCAGTGCTCCCACCCAGACCCTTACTAAAGCCAGTCGCAAAAATGTAGAAGACCCCCAATCAGATCTCAAAAAACGAGGCCTAGCAGAAAACTAGTGATAAAACGTACTTTGAAAGTAAAAGTAGGCCCAAATACCCCCTTACCCACCGTGGATTGTATTCAAACCGCTTGCAATCAAGCAAAAGTATCCATAGCCAGCATCGCTCCAGGACTCGAAAATCCCCCCACCCAAACACATGCAATAGAAATACTGCTAACGAGCCCTAAGTTTAGAATAGTGGCAAAGGCTTTCTTTAACTATGCCAAATACCCCCTTTCCCACCATGGATGTTCTTCAAATGACTTGCAACCAAAATTACACATTCCCACGAGTGCTCTAAGACCCCAGAACTCAGTTGCAAAAATCTAGAACACCCCAAAACACATGCAATCCTGCTGCTAGGGCTAACCCTAACGAACCCTAAGTTACAAAAAGTGCCAAAAGGCTTTTCCTTATGGATTTTGTACAAACCACTTCTATCCGGTATTAGACCTTCCCAGCAATGCCCCAAGACCCGCCAACCCACCCGCAAAAAAGCACAACACCCCCAAACAGCCAAAAAGGAAAATCTCATACTTACAATATTTCTCGGCCTTTCGGTCCAAACGCAGGTCATAACTCCCGTTTTCCACCACAGGTTTCCTGAATAGCAAATGCAATCAAAATTAGAGTGTCCCAGCAGTGCTCCCAGACCCCAAAACTCACCCACAAACACCCGGAACCCCCCCAAAGAGCACCTCAAAGGCAAGCAAGTCAGCAAAAACGCAAAAGAATTTCGCCTCCGATTTGGTCCAAACCTCTTTTATCCGATATTAGAGCTTCCCAGCAATGGCCCCAGAGCCGTCAACCCAGGCAAAAACTAGTAGAAGACCCCCAAACAGCCAAAAAGCAAAAGTACAAAAATTGGGACTTAGTCATTTTTTTGGCAATTTCAAAAATCACTCCGCGCGTGCTCTGCAGCTAGGGCCTAACTCCCCTCTGCCACCATGGATTTGCTTCAAACCTCTTGCAATCTAAAGTTTCCATAGCCAGCAGTGCTCACAGACCCCGAAACCCACCCACAAACACAAGGAAGCCCCCCAAACAGGCCCCCGAAAACGCTACATTGAGCAAAATGTCAGAAATTGCAAAAAAAAATTCTGCATGGATATTGTACAAACCACTTCTATCCGGTATTAGACCTTCCCAGCAATGCCCCAAGACCCGCCAACCCACCTGC
Source organism: Lissotriton vulgaris (assembly GCF_964263255.1). Classification (NCBI taxonomy): domain Eukaryota; kingdom Metazoa; phylum Chordata; class Amphibia; order Caudata; family Salamandridae; genus Lissotriton; species Lissotriton vulgaris. The sequence goes on along the minus strand of NC_141685.1, from coordinate 434,783,548 downwards.
AAAAAAGCACAACACCCCCAAACAGCCAAAAAGGAAAATCTCATACTTACAATATTTCTCGGCCTTTGGTCCAAACGCGCTGTGCAGCTAGGTCATAACTCCTGTTTTCCAGCACGGGTTTCCTGAAAAGCAAATGCGATCAAGATTAGACTGTCCCAGCAGTGCTCCCAGACCCCAAAACTCACCCACAAACACCCGGAACCCCCCCAAAGAGCACCTCAAAGGCAAGCAAGTCAGCAAAAACGCAAAAAAATGTTCGCCTCCGATTTGGTCCAAACCACTTTTATCCGGTATTAGAGCTTCCCAGCAATGGCCCCAGAGCCGTCAACTCACCCGCAAAGAAGTAGAACACCCCCACAAGTGCAGAGTCTTTCTTCATTGGGCGTAATCCAGCCCTCTGCTTTGAGGGAAATAGGAGTCTGGATGAGGAGGATAGAGGAGCATGTTCTTGTGAACCTGAGGAATGCAGACTGCGGCACCTTCAAATCAATAAGCAAACAAGTGAAGACAGTTCTGCTGATGGGCTTGTTTTTGTGATTAGGTGATTAAAGTTTGTATTATATTAACTGTGCACAACAAAGAAAGACAGACACACAGGAATAAAAGTGAATAAGGACGAAAAAGAAAGTTATTGATTCATTGTCTCATTTTCAGGGCTCAGTGTCAGTGAATAAGAATAAGGCTTCGTCATCATACTCTGCGAATTCAGGCAGGGTGAGGTCAGTGTCACCTAACAGAGAAGAAATTCCCTCATCTATGTTGCTGTCCAACTCGTCTTCATCCGGCGTGCTTTCTCGTACTTTGTAATCTGGTGGTATGAGCTGCTGATTCATCTTGATCATTGTTAACCTCTCCACATTTTTGGGCGAGAGGCGGCTCCGTTTGGAAGTTACCACCAGCAGCACTGATAACACGTTCAGAAGACACGCTTGCGAGTGGGCAAGACAAGTAGTTTATAGCCAGGTTGGAGAGCTGTGCCCACAATTCTTTTCTCCCATGCCAATACGCCAATGGGTCAGCATTAACATAGACCTCTGTTGAGTCCTTCAGATAGTCCTGCACCATCGACTCAAGGTCCTCCAAGGTTCCTCCACTTTGCTTACTTTTTGCTGTGACCTTTTGAGAACCAAACCCAAGCCGAGTTAGCCAATCCTCTTCTGCATCCAATGTTACTGTTGTGTCTGGTGCAGATGATCCGGTTGCTGGTGTCTTTAACGGCTGAGAGGTCACTTGTGCCACAGCCACAGGGGCAGAAGTGGATTCTTTTGACTTGGGATGGCCTGCTGATGCTGATGTACTGCCTTTTCCTTCAATTTGCTGCCGTTCTCTTTCAAACCTCTTGGCTGAGAAGGCTAGCCAACGTTTGTACTTTGTAACATCTTGATCACCAAAAGGAAAGAATGCTTGACCTGCCAGCGCCTTTTTGTAGCGTGGATCCAGAATAGTAGCACAAATGTAATGCTGTTCTGAGTGGATCATTTTAAGACGTTCATCACCAAGTAGGCGCTCTAATAATTTCTCCGCCAAAAGAAAAGCGTCTTTCTTTTCTTCATCTTTTTCAAACATAGAAGACACCGCCTTCAGTTGGTGCTCCAGCATGCGCAACAATGGGATAGCTTTTCCCAAATTACAGTCCTCCTTGCTGACTGAACACGTGAAGACCTCAAAAGGACGAAGCATGTCTGTCAGGCTTTTAACTAGGTTCCATTGCGCCGCATCTAGCCTCAGGTCCTTCTGAGCTGTACCCAGTTTTAAGAAATAGTGATCGAGTACCGTATACTGCTCATACAGACGCTCAAGCATGTAGAAGGTTGAGTTCCAACGTGTTGCCACCTCCTGGTTGAGTGCTTTCACTGGCATTCGCTGTTCATGTAGCAGGCTCCTCAGATGCTTCCGGGCCTTAAAAGAATGGCTGAAATGGTTGCACATTCTTCGGCAGGTGGCCACTAACTCGCAAGCTGGACTGTCTTCCTCACTCAAGAATATTTTAACAACCAGGTTTATACAGTGCGCCAAACACGGCACTCTGAAATATTGACCCAGCTCCATGGCCTTATCTACATTGGCGCCATTATCCGTGGAAACATAACCAATCTGGCGTTTTTTTGGGGACAGCCAATGAAAGACTTTTGTGTTAAACTCATTCAAAATGTTTTCTGCTGTGTGACGTTTCTCCAAGCCAAACATGGCTAGTGTTGCATGTTTCCGAGCAGCTTTAAAAACTTGGTCCGGGTCAACACCTGCGTTTAGCTTTGCTTTAACCCCTGAAAAAGAGACCCAGTGTCCAGTGATGCACATGTAATCAGCGCCTGCGCCACTGGTCCACATGTCTGTTGTCAGATGTATAGTGTGAACAGCACTCTTCTGCAAAGCTGCCCAAATCAACTCCAGCACATATTCATGTAGTGCTGGAACCGCAACTCTGGCAAAATAGAACCGGCTAGGAACCTTCCATCTAGGGCAGAGCGCTGCCACTAATTCTAGAAAACTAATCCCTTCTACAAAAGAAAAAGGGAGAAGGTCCAGAGCTAGCATTTTAGCCAGCTTAGTGTTATACAGACGCGTCAGTGGGTGGTTGCGTTCATATGGCGCTTCTGTAAACAACATGGTTCTAATGTTACCCTGGACCAAGCATTTACGGGATGATGATGATGACTTCTTCAACCCAGTTACGCTCGCTGATGAACTTTTTCGCATTGGTGTCTCACTCTCTCCCACACTCTTAGTGTGGCTCACATGGGGTGTGCTGCTGACAGGGGTACTGGGTGTAAGTGAAGTGTTTGACACGTCTTCTTCCTCCTCGTCATAATCAGATGAAACATCAACGTTTTCTTGATGTGCAATTCGGGCTTCCTTGATCACCTTTAGGTGCGCAAACCATTGGACAGGGTGCTGTCTCTTAAGATGACCTCTCTGGCCTCCGGTACCATAGTTGGTACCAAACTTACCACGACTAACTGCAAGCTTACAAATGCTACAAATGGTGAAGTTTTCCCTTTTTGGGCAAACACTAAAGAAGTCCCAAGCTGGGGACTTGAATTGTCTGTGGGTGCCGGATGAGGCGGCGATACTGGTGGTCATGCTGCTAATGCCAGATGGAGTGGAGGATGTGGATTGCCGAACTTTAGTACGTTGTGCACTTTCACCACCACTAATTGAGGTCGAGGTGGATGGAGGTCCCTTCTGGCGAGGTAGAAATATGGAAGCGGTACGTGTTGGTGTACTAGTTAAATCCAATGATTGTGGTGTTTCCACTGCCTCCTCGTCGACAACATCATCATCACGCTCAGCAGCTTCTCGGGCTACGGTCAAAATGTCTGTTTGTTGCATGCCCGCTGGGGCTGCAGTGACCTTTATGATGACTGGGTCGTCGTCGTGAGAGTATTCATCACCAGCAGTATCCGCCACTTCTTGTTGAGCCTCATCGCACTCCATAAGTATGAAACTTTGGACGAGCTTCCTTTTACACTTAACTACCTTTGTCAGATCATGGTGTGCCTCACTCTCAGACGGCAGTGGTGCTGGTTCCCAATTTTGATCTGTATCATCAGAAGGAGGTGTGCTTGAAGAAGATGTAGACACCACCCTTGATCTCTTCCTTGCTAGGGGTGTGGAAGACAATGAATGATCATCAGGAGGAGTGGCTTCCTCAAATGATACCTCACCTTGATTGTCGATTTCCTGATGTGCCCCTACTTCGGGAGGAACAACTATTGTGGGCACTTGTGACCCTCCATGCACCTCTGCTTGCACATCTCCTTGCGCTGCCTCTCCTTCCACTTGTACTTGGGCTTGTACTTGCACATGTGGTTGTTGTTGCGGCTGTGGTTGTTCAACACTCGTCAGATGAGTTACAACAACCTGTGTTGATTGAGGGACATTGCTGCTACTTTCTGGCGATGAGCCAACATCACTGGTCGATGGTGATTGAACAACTAGACTAAGTGCCTCTGCAGCACTCAAGGGCTTGGACTTAAGTTGGCGTGGTGGTGCTCCCAGCTTGGTCCCCAGCAGATCCCGCTGCTGCTGCAGGCGTACTTTTTTTTTACTCCCAAAAAATGTGGCGGGCGGCACACCAGTCTCTTTGGTAACTTGCTTCTTCTGCTCCTTACTGGCAACTTTCTTGCTAGAGGAGCTACGGGGAACTTTTTTGGGGCCATCCTCTTCAGAGCAGGTCAGAACAGCAGGCCGCAGTTGCACGAGTTGCAGAGTTGTCTGTAGCCAGACGTGACGTCGCGTGACGTTATGCTGCACACACACACCGCTGCAGGACTTCTTCCTGGCACTGGTGGTTCTCTTGAGTCTTGCGCACCTAAAAGCAATGGAAGACAGAGGAACATCAGTTCAGTTATACACCCCAAAAAACTCGTAAATCACAGAAAAATCAGCACAATCCCAAGCCCTCCATGATGTTTAAATTCAAGACACCCCACAGAAAGACTAGGCCCATGCACCACTCACTACCCCTGGGCATAAAGGTTGAAAGCTAGGTAAAATGGTTGCAGACCTAAGAACACTGCCTGCATTCAAAATGGCCCCCTGCCTCCCAGCACATGGCCAGGGCCTGCCTGTAGCAGCACTCAAAATGGCCCCCACCCACATGGCCACATGGCGTGTCCCCATGAACACCCCAAAAAATCGAAAAACACAGAAATATCAGCACAATCCCATGCCATCCATGCCCTCCATGATGTTTAAATTCAAGACACCCCACAGAAAGACTAGGCCCATGCACCACCCACTACCCCTGGTGAAAAGGCCACAACAACAGCCCAAAAAAACGAGAATCACAGAAAAATCAGCACAATCCTAAGCCATCCAGGCCCTCCATGATGTTTAAATTCAAGACACCCCACAGAAAGACTAGGCCCATGCACCACTCACTACCCCTGGGCATAATGGTTGAAAGCTAGGCAAAATGGTTGCAGACCTAAGAACACTGCCTGCATTCAAAATGGCCCCCTGCCTCCCAGCACATGGCCAGGGCCTGCCTGTAGCAGCACTCAAAATGGCCCCCACCCACATGGCCTGTCCCCATGAACACCCCAAAAAATCGAAAAACACAGAAAAATCAGCACAATCCCATGCCATCCATGCCCTCGATGGTGTTTAAATTCAAGACACCCCACAGAAAGACTAGGCCCATGCACCACTCACTACCCCTGGTGAAAAGGCCACAATAACAGCCCAAAAAAACGAAAATCACAGAAAAATCAGCACAATCCCAAGCCATCCACGATGTTTAAATTCAAGACACCCCACAGAAAGACTAGGCCCATGCACCACTCACTACCCCTGGGCATAAAGGTTGAAAGCTAGGTAAAATGGTTGCAGACCTAAGAACACTGCCTGCATTCAAAATGGCCCCCTGCCTCCCAGCACATGGCCAGGGCCTGCCTGTAGCAGCACTCAAAATGGCCCCCACCCACATGGCCTGTCCCCATGAACACCCCAAAAAATCGAAAAACACAGAAAAATCAGCACAATCCCATGCCATCCATGCCCTCCATGATGTTTAAATTCAAGACACCCCACAGAAAGACTAGGCCCATGCACCACCCACTACCCCTGGTGAAAAGGCCACAACAACAGCCCAAAAAAACGAGAATCACAGAAAAATCAGCACAATCCTAAGCCATCCAGGCCCTCCATGATGTTTAAATTCAAGACACCCCACAGAAAGACTAGGCCCATGCACCACTCACTACCCCTGGGCATAATGGTTGAAAGCTAGGCAAAATGGTTGCAGACCTAAGAACACTGCCTGCATTCAAAATGGCCCCCTGCCTCCCAGCACATGGCCAGGACCTGCCTGTATCAGCACTCAAAATGGCCCCCACCCACATGGCCTGTCCCCATGAACACCCCAAAAAATCGAAAAACACAGAAAAATCAGCACAATCCCATGCCATCCATGCCCTCGATGATGTTTAAATTCAAGACACCCCACAGAAAGACTAGGCCCATGCACCACTCACTACCCCTGGTGAAAAGGCCACAATAACAGCCCAAAAAAACGAAAATCACAGAAAAATCAGCACAATCCCAAGCCATCCACGATGTTTAAATTCAAGACACCCCACAGAAAGACTAGGCCCATGCACCACTCACTACCCCTGGGCATAAAGGTTGAAAGCTAGGCAAAATGGTTGCAGACCTAAGAACACTGTCTGCATTCAAAATGGCCCCCTGCCTCCCAGCACATGGCCAGGGACTGCCTGTATCAGCACTCAAAATGGCCCCCACCCACACGGCCTGTCCCCATGAAAACCCCCAAAAATTGAAAAACACAGAAAAATCAGCACAATCCCATGCTATCCATGCCCTCCATGATGTTTAAATTCAAGACACCCCACAGAAAGACTAGGCCCATGCACCACTCACTACCCCTGGTGAAAAGGCCCGAATAACAGCCCAAAAAAACGAAAATCACAGAAAAATCAGCACAATCCCAAGCCATCTAGGCCCTCCATGATGTTTAAATTCAAGACAACCCACAGAAAGACTAGGCCCATGCACCACTCACTACCCCTGGGCATAAAGGTTGAAAGCTAGGCAAAATGGTTGCAGACCTAAGAACACTGCCTGCATTCAAAATGGCCCCCTGCCTCCCAGCACATGGCCAGGGCCTGCTGTAGCAGCACTCAAAATGGCCCCCACCCACATGGCCTGTCCCCATGAACACCCCAAAAAATCGAAAAACACAGAAAAATCAGCACAATCCCATGCCATCCATGCCCTCCATGATGTTTAAATTCAAGACACCCCACAGAAATACTAGGCCCATGCACCACTCACTACCCCTGGTGAAAAGGCCACAACAACAGCCCAAAAAAACAAAAATCACAGAAAAATCAGCACAATCCCAAGCCATCCAGGCCCTCCATGATGTTTAAATTCAAGACACCCCACAGAAAGACTAGGCCCATGCACCACTCACTACCCCTGGGCATAAAGGTTGAAAGCTAGGCAAAATGGTTGCAGACCTAGGAACACTGCCTGCATTCAAAATGGCCCCCTGCCTCCCAGCACATGGCCAGGGCCTGCCCGTAGCAGCACTCAAAATGGCCCCCACCCACATGGCCTGTCCCCATGAACACCCCAAAAAATCAAAAAACACAGAAAAATCAGCACAATCCCATGCAATCCATGCCCTCCATGATGTTTAAATTCAAGACACCCCACAGAAAGACTAGGCCCATGCACCACTCACTACCCCTGGTGAAAAGGCCACAACAACAGCCCAAAAAACGAAAATCACAGAAAAATCAGCACAATCCCAAGCCATCCAGGCCCTCCATGATGTTTAAATTCAAGACACCCCACAAAAAGACTAGGCCCATGCACCACTCACTACCCCTGGGCATAAAGGTTGAAAGCTAGGTAAAATGGTTGCAGACCTAAGAACACTGCCTGCATTCCAAATGGCCCCCTGCCTCCCAGCACATGGCCAGGGCCTGCCTGTAGCAGCACTCAAAATGGCCCCCACCCACATGGCCTGTCCCCATGAACACCCCAAAAAATCGAAAAACACAGAAAAATCAGCACAATCCCATGCCATCCATGCCCTCCATGATGTTTAAATTCAAGACACCCCACAGAAAGACTAGGCCCATGCACCACTCACTACCCCTGGTGAAAAGGCCACAACAACAGCCCAAAAAAACGAAAATCACAGAAAAATAAGCACAATCCTAAGCCATCCAGGCCCTCCATGATGTTTAAATTCAAGACACCCCACAGAAAGACTAGGCCCATGCACCACTCACTACCCCTGGGCATAAAGGTTGAAAGCTAGGCAAAATGGTTGCAGACCTAAGAACACTGCCTGCATTCAAAATGGCCCCCTGCCTCCCAGCACATGGCCAGGGCCTGCCTGTAGCAGCACTCAAAATGGCCCCCACCCACATGGCCTGTCCCCATGAACACCCCAAAAAATCGAAAAACACAAAAAAATCAGCACAATCCCATGCCATCCATGCCCTCCATGATGTTTAAATTCAAGACACCCCACAGAAATACTAGGCTCATGCACCACTCACTACCCCTGGTGAAAAGGCCACAATAACAGCCCAAAAAAACGAAAATCACAGAAAAATCAGCACAATCCCAAGCCATCCATGATGTTTAAATTCAAGACACCCCACAGAAAGACTAGGCCCATGCACCACTCACTACCCCTGGGCATAAAGGTTGAAAGCTAGGCAAAATGGTTGCAGACCTAAGAACACTGCCTGCATTCAAAATGGCCCCCTGCCTCCCAGCACATGGCCAGGGCCTGCCTGTAGCAGCACTCAAAATGGCCCCCACCCACATGGCCTGTCCCCATGAACACCCCAAAAAATCGAAAAACATAGAAAAATCAGCACAATCCCATGCCATCCATGCCCTCCATGATGTTTAAATTCAAGACACCCCACAGAAAGACTAGGCCCATGCACCACTCACTACCCCTGGTGAAAAGGCCACAATAACAGCCCAAAAAAACGAAAATCACAGAAAAATCAGCACAATCCCAAGCCATCCACGATGTTTAAATTCAAGACACCCCACAGAAAGACTAGGCCCATGCACCACTCACTACCCCTGGGCATAAAGGTTGAAAGCTAGGCAAAATGGTTGCAGACCTAAGAACACTGCCTGCATTCAAAATGGCCCCCTGCCTCCCAGCACATGGCCAGGGCCTGCCTGTATCGGCACTCAAAATGGCCCCCACCCACACGGCCTGTCCCCATGAAAACCCCCAAAAATCGAAAAACACAGAAAAATCAGCACAATCCCATGCCATCCATGCCCTCCATGATGTTTAAATTCAAGACACCCCACAGAAAGACTAGGCCCATGCACCACTCACTACCCCTGGTGAAAAGGCCACAATAACAGCCCAAAAAAACGAAAATCACAGAAAAATCAGCACAATCCTAAGCCATCTAGGCCCTCCATGATGTTTAAATTCAAGACAACCCACAGAAAGACTAGGCCCATGCACCACTCACTACCCCTGGGCATAAAGGTTGAAAGCTAGGCAAAATGGTTGCAGACCTAAGAACACTGCCTGCATTCAAAATGGCCCCCTGCCTCCCAGCACATGGCCAGGGCCTGCCTGTAGCAGCACTCAAAATGGCCCCCACCCACATGGCCTGTCCCCATGAACACCCCAAAAAATCGAAAAACACAGACAAATCAGCACAATCCCATGCCATCCATGCCCTCCATGATGTTTAAATTCAAGACACCCCACAGAAAGAATAGGCCCATGCACCACTCACTACCCCTGGTGAAAAGGCCACAACAACAGCCCAAAAAAACAAAAATCACAGAAAAATCAGCACAATCCCAAGCCATCCAGGCCCTCCATGATGTTTAAATTCAAGACACCCCACAGAAAGACTAGGCCCATGCACCATTTACTACCCCTGGGCATAAAGGTTGAAAGCTAGGCAAAATGGTTGCAGACCTAAGAACACTGCCTGCATTCAAAATGGCCCCCTGCCTCCCAGCACATGGCCAGGGCCTGGATGTAGCAGCACTCAAAATGGCCCCCACCCACATGGCCTGTCCCCATGAACACCCCAAAAAATCGAAAAACACAAAAAAACAGCACAATCCCATGCCATCCATGCCTCCATGATGTTTAAATTCAAGACACCCCAGAGAAAGACTAGGCCCATGCACCACTCACTACCCCTGGTGAAAAGGCCATAATAACAGCCCAAAAAACCGAAAATCACAGAAAAATCAGCACAATCCCAAGCCATCCACGATGTTTAAATTCAAGACACCCCACAGAAAGACTAGGCCCATGCACCACTCACTACCCCTGGGCATAAAGGTTGAAAGCTAGGCAAAATGGTTGCAGACCTAAGAACACTGCCTGCATTCAAAATGGCCCCCTGCCTCCCAGCACATGGCCAGGGCCTGCCTGTGTCAGCACTCAAAATGGCCCCCACCCACACGGCCTGTCCCCATGAACACCCCAAAAAATCGAAAAACACAGAAAAATCAGCACAATCCCATGCTATCCATGCCCTCCATGATGTTTAAATTCAAGACACCCCACAGAAAGACTAGGCCCATGCACCACTCACTACCCCTGGTGAAAAGGCCACAACAACAGCCCAAAAAAACGAAAATCACAGAAAAATCAGCACAATCCCAAGCCATCCATGATGTTTAAATTCAAGACACCCCACAGAAAGACTAGGCCCATGCACCACTCACTACCCCTGGGCATAAAGGTTGAAAGCTAGGCAAAATGGTTGCAGACCTAAGAACACTGCCTGCATTCAAAATGGCCCCCTGCCTCCCAGCACATGGCCACGGCCTGCCTGTAGCAGCACTCAAAATGGCCCCCACCCACATGGCCTGTCCCCATGAACACCCCAAAAAATCGAAAAACACAGAAAAATCAGCACAATCCCATGCCATCCATGCCCTCCATGATGTTTAAATTCAAGACACCCCACAGAAAGACTAGGCCCATGCACCACTCACTACCCCTGGTGAAAAGGCCACAACAACAGCCCAAAGAAACGAAAATCACAGAAAAATCAGCACAATCCCAAGCCATCCAGGCCCTCCATGATGTTTTTATTAAAGAGACCCCACAGAAAGACTCAGTCCACCCACCACTGAGTACCCCTAGTCAAAAGTTCCCAACAACAGCCCAAAAATCGAAAATTCCACAATTGTAGTTGCAGCAACTGTAATGCCCCAAACAAACTTACTTGTGAAATTTCTAATCCAAAAGTGATCCAAAGAAAGTCAAAAAGGCCTCAAATCCAAATATCCAGCAGCATCCACAAACAGTAATCCTTCCAGGTGAAGAATCTGAATGAAAGTGACCAGCACATGAAGAAAGCACTGGGAGGAGCCTGCTGGACAGGAACAGGAAGTTGGAGACTGTGGGGCACTTCCTTCCTCCCCCCAAAATGGACTCCTTGCAAAAAAAAGTGCAGGCAAATGTCAACCTGAGAAGTTATTCTGATAAAAAATAAAAATCATCATTTCCAGAAGGTTTATGCTGCTTGCTGGTGGATTTCCTGTGCAGAATTGCAAATTTTGTATTTTTGCGAGTGCGAGATTGTTGCTGCCCGCCGCATCTACGTGTTCGCAATTGCGAACTCCCGCGATACGTGATCACGGCGTACTCGCGTTGACAAACTCTCGCTGTGCAAGGTGGCAAGCCGCAATGACGTAATCGCGGTTGCCAAACTCCCGCGGGATCCCGCAGCAAGATCCAAAATGGCGCAGCACTCGCAAAATATCGAGAAAAACAACTCGGCAAACGCTGAATGATGGTAAGTGAACGCCGCGCGACGCAAAATTGTATCACCAAGAAAAAAAAATACGCTGCATGCGAATTTGCGGATTTTCTGTAAATTCGCGAGCGTTTGCGGATATCGAATTTACCGAAAATCCGCAAAATCCGCGAGCGGAACGGATTTTCCACCCATGCTTAGATAGGATCTGGCTTCCAAAGCCACTAAGTTATGTACCAGATGGCCACTGACCAAAGTGAGCTTCAAAGCATCTGTTGGGCTATGATCAAGGTCACATCTTTTGGCCTGGACAATATCAGCCCATATTACGGATCTACAGCCTCTAGTGTGTCTTAACCAATGGATGTCTTTGTGAATAAGAGTATCTCCATTTTCACATCTTAAACTGGTGCTGGCCACTTTGGGTACATTAGTAAGATAAATGGGAATAGACGCGGAGATAGTTTGCAATGGGAAAGTATGTTGAAGAGTAGAGGACAAATAAATGCCCTTACTATAACTTCTACTCAGTTCCTTGGATGCTTGAAGGCTCAGTGGACCCTGCCCATCTGCAACCCAAGGTGCGGCCCTAGAATTCCTACCCTGGTGGGCCTGGAGCCTGTGCTTATTATAAAATATGTCGTCTGAGGCCTTAATAGTAAATTCACGTGGGCCTGGCTTGGTAACTCCATTGTTAATCAGATTATTTATACCAATTAATTCAGTATGATTCGCTACAGACCCTGACTCTGTCCTCACTTGGGTGTGATTAGATCGGATTGGGTCAAGTGATGGCACAAGTGGAGGGGGCAGGTATCTGGTGTACTCTTCTAGCTTATGACAGATTTTAGATATTAGAGTTTTCAGGGTCATTATGGATCTTTTTAGGGCTACTATTTCCCTTTGAAGATGGAAGTAGGAACGTATAAATTCCTTATCATCAACCTTTGGGCTTCGTAGGGGAAGCAGATTTGGCCCTGCCTCGGATGTGCTTGTCTGTTCCTTAGCCACACCATTACATGAATCGCTTGAAGCCTGATTGTCGACAAGAGGGGCATAACGATTGCTCAGGGCAAAATCAGATAATATGGTAGCCTCAGAGGGACACTCCTCGGTCAATTTGCTCACAGGACCCAAAGAGTTTCAATTTGGTGGTGTTTCTGATGGTGATTTAGCAGTTGTAGTTGTTCCCATACCCAGTGGTGCTGGTGCCAGCCTTCTTCGGTGGAATCAGGAGCTTGGAAATGTTGCCAGTGGTGCGGGTGTCAATAGCTGAGACTGAGGGCGTAAGCAGCGTCTCACAATCAGCGACTAAGGTCTCCATATGGCCTAGCACACTCTCTCCCAAGGCCCCCTCCCCAGTGCCTGACCCAGAAGGCTGGTACCGTTTTTTCAGTCTCTTCTTGAAGGAACTGCCTGTTCCAGACTAAGTAACTTTCCTTTTCCCCATTGTAGTCAACCTGGGAGACAAACACTAGAACAATGAGACAAAGCTTGCAGCAAAAAAGAAGAAAAAAAGAGAAAAAACTAAATTAAATACTGCCCTTATATGACACACTTATTGTCCGGAGGATAAAGGGTCAAACAGTACCTTGGGGCTCTTAGTCCAATTCCATAAGATGCAGATGTTCGGGAGTGGCCCAGCCCAGCCTCTTCCGGGCGATGACGGGCAAGGACGGGCCCGCCCTTAGCCTGGGCTTTTCCCTAGAGCGACCTGCACGGCGGGTAAAGAGCAGCGCTTTTGAGTGCGAAGATGGTACCTCCCTCTTGGCTGTGGGGGCAGGAAGATTTGCGTTACACTCTGGGACTTGAAATCCACCAGAGTGTTTGTCCGCACAATGCTGCACGAAGCTAGGTGAGTAAAAGGTTGTAACTTTAGATCCAGCCCTCCGGCAGGGTTTTGCGGCCACAAAAAGGCCCTGAGCAGGCCAGCAGAAGAAGAACATTGGTAGTCATGGTGTTGGTATGGGTGGTGGTGGTGATATTGGTGGTGGTATTGGTGGTAGTGGTATTGGTGGTGGTGGTATTGGTGGTGGTGGTATTGGTGGTGGTGGTGGTAGTACTGGTGGTGGTATTGGTAGTGGTGGTGGTAATGGTGGTGGTAGTGGTGGTGGGGGCATTGGTAGTGGTGGTATTGGTGGTATTAGTGGTGGTGGTGGTATTAGTAGTGATGGTGGTGGCATTGGTGGTGGTGGTGGTGTTGGTATTAGTGATGGTGGTGGTATTGATGCTTGTGATATTGGTAATGGTGGTGTTGGTGGTAGTGGTGGTGGTGGTATTGGTGGTGGTTGTATTGGTATTGATGGTGGTGGTATTGGTATTGGTGGTGGTTTTAGTGTTGGTGGTATTGGTTTTGTTGGTGGTGGTGGTGGCATTTGTGGTGGTGGTGGTATTGTGGTGGTGATATTTTTGGTATTGATGGTGGTGATATTGGTAGTGGTGGAGGTTGCGGTATTGGTATTGGAGGTGGTGGTATTGGTGGTGGTATTAGTGGTGATGGTTGTGCTATTGGTGGTGGTGGCATTGGTGGTGGTATTAACCCCTTCCCTGCGGATGACAAAGCCAGCTCGTCATGGGCGTTACCTGCGCTGCGCGGATGACGAGCTGGCTTTGTCACGTTACGCGGGATTTTTAAAAATGCCGCGCACAGCGAAGCGGTTAATGGTGATGGTGGTGGTATTGGTGGTGGTGGTGTTGGTAAATGTAAATGTAAATGTGGCGTATTTGTATAGCGCGAACAGTGACCCGGAGGCATCCCGGCGCTTGTACTCCTACCACAAGGGAACCCCTCCTGGCTTTTCCTTGTGGCGTGTCCACTCCTGGGCATCCCATAGTGAAACCAGGCATCCCTTGTGTATCAGGGGGCCTTTGTGGAGACTAAGCAAGCTATTGCCCAGAGTTGCAGCGTGGGACCCGTGCTTAGAATCGGCACTGAGGCGAGAATATCCGGTCAGAGGAATTTAAGCCCGAAACCCGCCGAGGTGGGAATCGAACCCTGGTCCCTGGCCAGCGTTCTGCATCAAGGTCTGCCGCTCTAAGCATTGAGCCACACTTCTGATGGTGGTATTGGTGTTGGTGGTATTGGTGGTGGTATTGTTGGTCATGGTATTGTTATTGGCTGTGTATTAGTAGTGGTGGTGGTATTGGTGACGGTGGTGGTGGTATTGGTGGTGGTGGTGTTGGTGATGGTGGTTTTGGTGCTGGTGAAATTGGTGGTGGTGGTGGAATTGGTGGTGGTGTTGGTGATGGTGGTTTTGGTGGTGGTATTGGTGGTGATGGTATTGGTGGTGGTATTGGTGGTAGTGGTAGGGGTGGTGGTGGTGGTATTGGTAGTGGTGGTATTGGAGGTGGTGGTATTGGTGGTGATGGTATTGGTGGGGTTAGTGGTGGTGGTGGTGTTGGTGGTGGTGGTGGTGGTATTGGTGGCAGTGGTGTCGGTGTTGGTATTGGTGGTATTGATGGTTGTGATATTGGTAGCAGTGGTATTGTAGGTATTGGAGTTGATGGTATTGGTGGTAGTTGTATTGGTATTGGTGGTGGTATTGGTATTGGCAGTAGTATTAGTGGTGGTGCTATTGGTGGTAGTGGTATTGGTATTGGTGGTGGTGGTAGTGGTGGTATTGGTGGTGGCATTAATGGTGGTGGTGGTATTGGTGGTGGGGTATTGGTGGTGGTGGTATTGGTGGTGGTATTGGTGGTGGTGGTATTGGTGATGGTGGTATTGGTGGTGGTATTGGTATTGGTGGTGGTATTAGTTGTGGTGGTGGTATTGGTGATGGTGCTATTGATATTGGTTGGAGGTGGTGGTTCTAGTGGTGGTGGTATTGGTGGTGGTGGTGGTGGCATTGGTGGTGGTATTTGTGGTGGTGGTGGTATTGGTGATGGTGATGGTGGTATTGGTGGTGGTGGTGACATTGGTGGTGGTGGTATTGGTGGTGATGGTATTGGTGGTGGTGGTATTGGTGGTTGTTGTGTTGCTGTTAATAAAACAGGCTTTTGAAAACAACCCATCAGGTGGCTTTAGCACAGATGACATGGTACTCAGATATACGGTTGTGAGCTTCAGCCCATTAGCACAGGGCCATGTGCTACCTTGAATTCACATGACTTCCTTTGCTAATCATTTCTAAATCTATTTTACTTCGGGGTGAAATAGACATGAGATAATGACAGGTTAAATTGATTGAACGGGGCAGCCATGCTGCTTAAAAGAACACAAGTGGTTTCACCTGCAGCAGCGCATGTCCAGCCTGCAGTAAGAGAAAGTCAATAAAGTAAATAGTGCTTATAGTAACCGTGGGCAATAAACTCTGCTCAGCTAGAGGAGGCTGCAGAGATTTGTTAACTACGCATTACATTGAAAACACAGAATTCATGCAATATTTCCGACTCCGCCACGTAACAGAGTTAGCTACTGCACCCACAACCCTTTCGATAAAACAACTTTACCTTTACATGCTAAAAAGCATATAACCAATTCACAAAAGTGAACTCTGAAAAATACCAGGCAATGAGAGAGGTGATGATTTCGGAGTCACCCCTAACCTAGGGGGAGGGCAAGCAGATACCTTGAACACAAAAAGCATATAATTCTGAACGATTCAGTGGTGGTCCAATCCTCCTAGGACCACCCCAAGTAACAATATGGGCTAAAATACAATGCCAATGAAAGGCCCAGCAGAGCATTATGGGGCAAGATTCTAGAAAAGTTATCCTCATTGAAAACTGCTGTTGTTGTGGACTATATGCCACATTTGCGAATGGTCAAGATTTTATCCATGCAAAACTTCAGGGAGGTCGTTCAGACTATTCTACAGATATCAAAGTTAGTGTGCACCTTGCAAGAACTGTACATTGCCTTTGGCAGTAGTCTTGAACTATCTGTCAAACAATGTGAGAGAATCATATGAACGTCTACAATTGGAATAACTGACCTTGCCTGCATCAAACATTTGATACCTATACCTGTGCAACTTGATAAATTCTAGTCATCAGAATCGAACAAGATGAACGTGGAGATGTTCACTCACCAAAACATTGCTCATGCTTCAGTGAAATCTGAATTTCCAATGATTGTCAATGAGGAGTTGGTGCCTGTAGAACTTATCAAAAGGTACGGTCCATATTGTTTAAGAACCTAACAAAAATGTATAGAAAGTTGACCTTTGTGTTGTCCCACGTGGTGAGTGAGCTGTTTGAAATGGTTCCAAGCAAGTCATTGTACTGTCAAATGACAAAGATGTTATTATTGTGCTACTTAGATTTCTTTCAATGTTCATAAGTCAGGGATTGTCAGAGTTATGGATATGTTATGGAACAGCCGAGAAAAGACACTTAGCCCTGCTTCATATTCTGTACAAGAAACTTGACCCAGAGATGTCCAATGTTCTTAACAAGGCTCATATTCTTACAGATAATGACATTATGAGCAAAATTGGAACAAAGCTTGGAGCTTTAACTGCTGAATCTGTGAAGTTTCTAAAAGTATTTGCTGAGACAGAAGAAGAATGTAACTTTAAAGAAGTAGAAGAATACCTTGTGCGTCTGTGGAAAACGAGTTCTGACTTTCACACATTTGACAATCTTCGGTACAGTAAGTTCCAGACATCAGTCCTGCTAAAGGACCTTCCACCGACATATTCTTTGCATGGACACATTAAAATAGCGTTATACTTAATCAGAAGATGTGTGAATGTCTTGGATCATGCATATGTAGAGAAAGGTCCATGTGAATTTGGTTGGGAAGATAAAACCTGCTAAAACCTATGAACTTTCTAAAGCCTTTACCCACAAACGTACATGTACATGTACTTGCAAAACCTGTGGTACAAAAAAATGTCCCTGTTAATATGCTAGTCTCAAAGGTTCACCATTCTGCAAATGTACAACGAGCGATTGCTGAAACAAAAAAAGTGAACCATGAAAATGTGTCTAAAAACAGGAGGGATAAGCACTATTTTTTCATAATCAGATCATAGACATTGGTGGATGCATAAAAGGGTTAGAAACAATTATTATTTGTTTACTTTCTAAATATGTCTCTTCTTCCTCTTTTATAGCTGCTATTTTTGAAAATGATGGAAGGGTTGCTCCGAGGAGTTTTTTGTCTCTATAAGATTACTTGACCAAAACCTGTTTTGACACCAAAATTAAGAATATAGGTCTAATGGATCCTGAAATAATACATCATCACTGCAATACATCTGCCAGTTTTTAAAATGTCATCCAGAAAAATTCGGCCTGGATCACCAATGTCCGCTAAATTTCTTCTCTAATGATCCAGAAACACAAATAGAAAATGAAAACCTCTGAAAAATATTTTGTTCACAGAGGTATATCGGGAGACTGGGATTAAGTAGTGGAATACCAGTTGAACCTCCATGAATTTGATGGTTTCACTGAACTTGTTTTGAATTGCTTCTACCATTAAATAAACGGACCCAAGTTGCAACTGGTATGGTGTTTGAACTAAGCTTTGATCATTATTTTCATTAAAGACTTAAGAAGATTCCCTAGACCCAAGGTGAAGAATAAGCATAAGGGTGTCATTTAGAGCAAGACAGAGTAGGGTTAGGGAAGACTCACAAAGATTTGTAAATAATTTCATAATACAATCTACAAACTTTGATTTGTCAGTTGTACAAATGTAGATCCGTAAGGAGGAGATCCAATTGCTGCTATTTTCTTCCCAATTTTCTGATTCTAGTGAGGTCATCGAAACCTGTAACTATTATAGATTTAGGTTTATATTACCTGGTGTATTAGTAGCTGTTGTTGTAGGACTAATTGTTTTGGTTTTAGGATTATACTCCCCTATACTTCCCAAATCTATAGAACTTACACCCTAAGACTACCTCTAAAACTCACATTCCTTCTGACGGTAGTTTGCACAAGTTTGATTTTAAGGGTCGACATGTAGGTGCCTCAAGAGGAGAATTCTCCTCAAACACTTATTTTAAGTTGCTTTATGACTGTATTGCTACTAGGCACTCTAAGGATTGTTGTGTATGTACACGGTTACCTGCTTCAGCTGCAAAAGGGAATACCTATCACCATATTCCTCCTAAATTTTGTTCTATCTGTAGCCTTTTATATAGTCTTTATATGGACAAGGATATTTTCAGTATTATTTCTCGAATTAGGATTTCTTTTTTCTGAAGTTCCTATGTTTAAACATTTGATTCACCATCCCAATGACAAAGAGTGGGATAGAGCAGATTGCTTCTTTAAAGCCATTGCAACCTTATATACTGCTTATACTCGTAGGCTTAATTAGACTTGTTCCTCAACTGTGCTTGAGAAGAAATGTCTAGATTCGGTGGAGGACAGGAAAAGGGCAATGGATGCAAGAAAAGGATCAAAAGTACAACAATAAGTGGGCTAAGAAGGAATTAGAATATCAAGAATCTGGAGTTATGTTTGCACTAACGTTTGATTAAAAACACAAGGGTAAACTATGGTGTCTATTAGGATGGGTAACAGTACACAGGACCACTTGCCTGAGGTGCGGCAGTCTTGCTAAGGCAATTAGGATGCGACCGCCACCCTGGGGGTCGCATCCCACACATTTTACATTGTGGCGGGCAGTGCTGTAAGCAGCACCTGCCGCAATGCAAAATATGTATGTTGTGCATTGGCATGCACATCGAGACAGGCACCTCATGGTGCCTGCCACCTTGTGTATGCCAATGAAGGGGGGTACCACAGGTACCCCCCAAGTGCAGCTCCCCACCCATGCGGGGGTCCACAACGGATCCCTAATGCCAAACTCCGCATGCCTTTTCATGGCGGCTACTCCGTCATGGAAAGGCAGGCATAATATTATGGATGGCGGTGTCACTATATTGTGTCCCTTTTCTGCCCAGCCGGCAATCCGACTGCCAGAAAAGTGGTGGACGGTCGTTCTGTCCACCGTGGTATGCCCGCCATTCTAATATGGCGGGGGTAAATCAGGCATGGATGGCAGGCAGATTGCCTCTGCCGGGCTGTTGGTGGCTACAAATGGCCCGGCAGTGGCGATCCGCCGGCCATCCTAATAGACCCCTATGTGTTTGTAGAAATAAATCTGTTGTTCACACTCAATTGATAGGAAGGAATGATTGTGATCACTTTTTTGCATATGGAGGAAATGTGCCTTTATTTATGGGAGGGCAACATCCTGTTATTCTTGTAGTTTATTATGTTCGTGAGGAACACACATATTTTATATTGCCCGAGGGTGGTATGGTACATGTTATTTGGCTGTGGTATTCACAAAGATTTATTATGATTTATTATGTTGAACATCTGAATGATCCAGTGTGGGGTTCACAAGTTGGAACCAAACAGAGTAGCAGTGCTGCTGAAACATTTGGCGATATATTTGGGGCAGTGATTCCTTCTGTTGCAGTAGTTTTGAATGATCTCAACATTAGAAAGCTATCTACTATAGTTGATTAGTTAGCTACAAGTACAGCAAATTATTTTGTTGACCACTGACACTGAAATGATAGCTGTAGGATTTGGTGATGCAGAACTGCCTAGTGTTAGATATCCTTCTCGGCAAGGGGCGCAGGAGTCTGTAGGATGCTGAAAGTCCAGCAATGTTGTAATTATATTCCTGATAAGAGTGAGGAGGTGAAGAAGTACCTTAAGAACATTACAGACTTAAAGGAAGACTAAGAGGAGTTGAAAGCCACAGGTGCTTAGGAGTCGTTTGGAAATTGGTTTGCCGCAATAGGCAAATGGTTTGGAAACTTAGGAAGGGGGATATTTGGCTCCATTTTGAGCGCCTTGTGATTACTTCCATTTGCTTGTTTGTAATATTTAAGGGGTACAAGTGTATAAAAGCCAGGGAAGGGAGAAGGAACGGCATAAAGGGAGAATAAAAAGAAAGACAAAGGATGTGGAACTGGAGGCGAGTCCATGTAGATTTTATGATAAGATGAAGCATTATTGTAAATTATTACACATTTAACATAATTATTTAACAATTAATTAATTAATTGATAACAATTAACAAGCAAATTATAACAATCAAAAATAAATTAGTTTACACAATTACCTCTATATAATAATTTTAAATAAATATTATATATTAAAATTAACAAAAATTGTATTAAAATAAACTACATCCCACCGTACTCCCCTATCAACCCACAACCAACTCATAAAAAAGACACAATTAACATATTTACCAATTATGTATTAATAATTAATATCCAATGTATAACTAATTAACAACACTTTAAGCACAATTAACAATATAAAATATTAATTACAACAATATTAAATATTAAAATTCTTAATAATTCCCACCCTACTCCCCTATAAAACCACAAGCCTCTCCTCAAAAAACAATTAACATATTTACCAATTCATTATTAATAATTAAAATCTAATGAATAACTCATTAATAATAAAAAATAACACAATTAACAATATAAAATACTAATTGCATAAATGCTAATTAATACCATTATTAATAATTAGTTATAATTAAATTACTTCCCACCCTACTCCCTATAAAACCACAACTCACTCATCACAAAATTACACAGTTAACATATTTACCAATTAAT
This sequence comes from Lissotriton vulgaris, assembly GCF_964263255.1. NCBI lineage: Eukaryota > Metazoa > Chordata > Amphibia > Caudata > Salamandridae > Lissotriton > Lissotriton vulgaris. The sequence goes on along the minus strand of NC_141685.1, from coordinate 434,762,727 downwards.
TATTAATAACCAATTAATAAATAATTAATAACAACTGATGTAACACTATTAACAATAAACATTATTAAATACAGAAATATTAATTAATAACATTATTCATTAATTCATTTACTTCCAACCCTATTGCCCTATAAACCCACAACCTGCTACGTAACTAAAATGCAATATTTATTTTAAAAAAAATAATAACTTCGAAATAATTATTATTAAATATATTACAATTAAATTACTTCCCACCCTATTCCCATTTAAACCCACAACCCGCTACGGAACTAAAATACGCAAATATTATTTAACATAAAATTAATTACTTGTAAAAAATTCAAATATACATTACAAAAATAAGCTAAACTTTTAACATACATAGCAACATACAAAACACTGAAATACATTGATATTATTAACAAAGATATTTTTGCTAACAACATTACTAACATCGATATTAATTGAAACGATATTTCTTACCTGCATGTCGATATTCTGGTCGACGATATTCTTGATGGTCGATATTCTATCATATCGATATTTAAACATCAATATAATAGTATATTGATATTTAGACAACAATAATATGTCTGCATACCCACTGCCAGTATGTTCTTTCTTACTTTGCAGGTGCGTTATCATATTTCTTGTTAGCTAGAGAAAGGCTTATTGTTTGTATTAGACTGCTGACAATGAGGCCTGAAGTAAAGAACTTGGAAGTGAATGTGGAAACTGAATGGTCAGAAGAGCCCTCTATTCATCATGTATCAGGGTGGAGAAATATTCATGGTTAAGGTGTACTGTCCCAAATTCAATGTGATGGGAAACTTAAGGGAAGGTGCACTTCTCTTCTAACGATTTGGTTTGTTCCTGGTGTTGTGAGAAAAGACAACGATGTTTCTGAAAGTTCTGTTGTTTTAATTGCTTAATTGTGTGACTTTTTGCTGGTTTTCTGCTGCCGCTTGCTCTCCGCTTTACCAACACAATCCTGAGGTAACCCTCGAGGGTTAAGGGTCCCAGAGTAACGCCACTTCGCCAACCTGCCTTGCCACACTCTGGGGAGGATTTAAACGCCCAGAGTGCAATACCTACATCCGCAGCTGGCGCGCGTGAGGGGGAGGCAGGGCCATCACGCATAAAGCGCTGCCTCTTCCCCCGTCCCATGGGTGACTTTTTGCTGGTTTTCTGCTGCCGTTTGCTCTCCGCTTTATGAGACGCTGCCAACACAAACCTGAGGTAACCCTGGAGGGTTAAAGGTCCCAGGGCAACACCACTTCGCCAACCTGCCTTGCCACACTCTGGGAAGGACTTAAATCCCAGAGTGCAACACCTACATCTGCAGCTGCCGCGAGTGAGGGGGAGGCATGGCCATTGTGCATAAAGCGCTGCTTCTCCCACCGCGGGACAACGCCTGGACGAAGCGCAGACCAATGGCAGGCTCGTCTAAGCCTGTCAGAGACTGGGCTGGGCCACGGTCTTGACATTTGGCTATATTTGTTTTAAATTTTTTCTTTATTCTTTTTGGCCCCCGTTGGCTCTATTAGCCACCTACTAGGCACTACCATCCCACCTACCCTGGGGCAAACAGGGCAAACGGACTATCAGACATTTGGTAATTGACGCACAATTTACTGTTAACAACTTTTGAAGGGGGTGGGATGAATAAGCGAAAATCTTTAACAGGGCAGGGGGGGTGGGGACTTTGGATGCCTTCCTTTTGAGGGCAGAATCAGCCCTGATGCATGAAATTGCTCTTACCGATGTAGATTATCACTTGAGACGTTACCCGGGGTATCACAATCACAAAATCAAGTCCTTGAGTTATCGAACCCCACTGCAGTAGGAATACCCAACACCCCCATACTCAATGGGACCCCCTTGTCAACATCGCCCCTAGAGAGAGAAGTCCTGTCGAAACCCCTGTCCACATCATCAGACTCACAGGGCTTAGCACACCCAAAATTAGCTACTAAAATAAATGTTCAGACAAGGGGCCAAAAAATGAAGATCAGCCAGTGCAAAGGATCAGCCCCTCCACCTAAAAAAAGGAGAGGGCAGGGGGCGATCACACATAGAGCATCGCTCCCCCGGCATAAAACCACAGGGGTGGACATGGAAAATGGAACTGTGACCCTATCACAGTAGACGCTAAGTCCATAGTCTATACTCCTGTAAATTGGGGGCTAACTATCACTAACAAAGCGGAATTCTGGGAAAAAATAGAGGGGCTCATATTAGCCCTAATTAAACCTGTACTAACTAAGCTGTCCACCATTGAAGATAGGCTACTGGGGCTGGAAGGGTCCGTCCAACGTTCCCTCATGCCCTCGCAAATCCCTGCCCAGAATAGGGGTGGGGCGGGAGGGACAAGCACCAGAGGAGAGCCTTTGGATAATAACTCTCAGGGTGTGTCTGATGTGCGTTCCTCAGCTTATACGCATGTGCCAGACACCATGTTCATATCTAATCCAACAGTTAATCTTCATCGGGGCAAAGAGACTCCGGCCCCTAGCACTCCGCCCCCGTCAGTTCCACCAAGTACCCTTAGTCAATGGCAGTTGGGAATGGGATAACAGAGGGGAAGCGTATCTCGCTCGTGCCCCTACACAGGCCAAACAGGTAACCTTGGCTAGGGAGCCAGCGGGCTTGAATGGTGGAAGACAGAATGGCAGTAATATATCAAAGCAGAGGTTCATACATCTCCCCTCAGAGGCCACTCCCTACACTATTGTTTTAACCAACATACCCACATTACCAAACGAAGAACTTGAACACTGGTCCTTCTTGAAAAATAAGGCACTCCACGCATTGTCTAATAAGTCAGGTTACACTAACGATCTGTTCACTGAATTAAAGATGGTCAGTCGGATTCCCTGTATTGGTTGTCTCCAAAAAGAGTATCAGGGGACTGCGTAGTGATCACAATTAGGTCCCCGGGTTTGGTTAGAAATATTTTGGAAGTGGACGGCTACCATCCAGTCAGTAAAAGGGGTGTAAGCATGGTGCCCTTAGGCTTTTTCTATCAACCTGCATCTGTCCTACTATAGGCCCCCGTATTCGGTAACATCTGTAATCCTGCACAACGTAGTTATGCTATTCCAAATTTTAACCCTCGTTACAGTTTAGATGGGGTTGATTGACTGGCGCTACCTTTTGATACCTTAAGCAGCAGGGGAGCGCAAAGAGTTACCAGCACCTTGTACTCTAACCCTGCAAATATGTTTATTCCCGAGTGAGGTTCCAATCAGGCTTTAATCCCGGAGAGTATAGAGGAACATGTAAGCAGGAAGAATGACTACAGGGTTTCAGCAGTCCCTTTGGAGCAACAGGAGCCCATGGTAGGGCCACCTATGTCACCCAATTTGGACCCCCACAAGGTTGTGGGATCAACCCCTACCAAACCTCAATGCTTAACTGATCCCAATACAACTTCTGTGGCATCCTGGAATATTTCGGGCTTAAGAACCAAGCTACATAACCCAGTTTGGGAAGCCTTTATTGAGAACATGGACATTCTATGCCTGCAGGAGATATGGGCCATAGAACCTATCCATATAAATGGATATAAGACAAACCACACCCAGGCAGTCAAGGGTTTGGGAGGGAGACCTAAAGGTGGTATTTCTACTTACATTTCAAACAGGCTGCCCTTAAGTAACACCTTGTTCCATGAGGGGACACTTTTAACCAGTTAGTAGAATTAACCATTAACGCAAAGTATCACATTCCTTTGATTAATATATATAATAATGCAACTCAAAATGAGCTATATTCAGTGGTTAAGAGTATTATGGAGGTTGTTTCTAAAATATGTAACGGAAAAGTTAAAGATACGTCAATCCTGTTGTCGGGTGACTTTAACTGTGGTTTATGTAATCATATGGATGTAAGATTGTGCGGCCTGCTTAATGAAGCAGACAATAGTAGTGACTTTAATCATTCGAAGATGGGAGATCTATTCAATGAGCTCATTTTTAAATTGGATCTTGGATTAGCCAATGAATTATTAACTAAATCATCTTGCATGCCCCCCACCTTCAATGGAAGAGGATACGCTACTACCATTGACTTCATTTGGACCTCACGCTCTCCTTTGCATTTGGCTTCATCCTTTGAGGTGGGTGATATAGCCCTAAGTGACCATTTCCCCCTCCTTTTAAAACTTAAACTACCATCCTTCAGCTTTAATAAGACAGAGAAACCTATTTGAATAATGGCGGATGTAGTATTAAGCAAAACCAATGGCTATTCATTAAAGTGGGATAAAGTGGATGCAGATTTGTTAATTTAAAAAGTTATGAGCAAATGTAGGCCCATGTTGGATACCTGCCCGAGCGAGGCCGCCCCTGACGAGGTCATTGTGAATTCCTTTACAGATATCACGAGGGAGGTTACAAATTTGCTGACGGTACAATTTAGTAATATGGTGAAATCTTCTGGCTGGTTTAATGCTAAATGTACTAGGGCATATGCCAACCTGAAAAAGACATTGTGTACACAACCCATATCACCGTCCAAAATAAAACAAGCCAGAATAGATTATAAAGGGGTAATAAAAGATAGGAAACAAACCTTGCAAAATGAAGCCTGGGATTCTTTGCACAGCGCAGCACACCAGAAAGATAACATCGCGTTCTGGAAGGTTTTGAGGACCCCCTTCCTTTCTCCTTGTACTGGCCCCACTGTGGAATCAGTTATCACAGAAGAAACTTGGACTACCCATTTCTCAAAGTTGTATAATGACTAGGGGAATCCTGCAGTGTACTCCATTGCTGGCAACACCAACATTGCTGAACAAACTGATTTAGAAATTACTCTGGAGTAAGTGATAATGGCATTAGTAGAAAGTTTGGGCAGTTAAGCCCCGGGACCCGATGGGGTCCTGGTCGATATGTTTAAACATAATGGGGCATATTACCAAGCAATAGCGATAATTATCCCTATTGCTTGGTTAGCGGGAAAAAAATATCGCCGAGCACCGAGGATTTTTACCGCTGAGATACCTTGATATTATCAAGGTTTATCTCAAAAGCGGTAAAAATCCTGCGAAATGCATGAATATCGCTGGAAAATCAGTGATATTCGTGCATTATCGTGACAATGCTCTTAGCCATGTTATCCACCTTCCATTGGATAACATGGCCAAGTGAGCAAGGGACTCACGTCTGAGCATACCCTGCCAACTTAGGGCGAACAAAGCGATATAAAAGGGGATGATGGACGGAGCGTTTAGCCAATCAAACACACACCCCCAGTCAACATGATCCTTTGCACATACAGCAGACCAGCCAGCACAGAACTACTTCAGGCAGCAAACACAGACACACACACAACTCACCCATCAAACAACCTTACCACCATCAACACCCCTCCAAAAGCACTCTCACATACACCTAGCAAAATAGACAACCACCCACCCACCCTCACTTGGGCACACACACACACACACACATCACTCACCACCACCACCCATCCCCATGCCCCTAAGAAGAATCCACAGTTCACAGACAGTGAGTTAGAAATATTGGTAGATGAAATCCTCATAGTGGAGCCCCATTTGTTTGGTGCATTTGTACAAAGGACCCCCATGTCACAGAAAACCATGATGTGGGAGAGGATTGTGGACAAGGTGAACGCACAGGCACCAATGTTGCGCACAAAAACCTATATCCAGAACAGGTGGTATGATGTGTGCAGGAGATCAAGAACCTCATCCGCAAGGACTACGAGTTGGCCCATCGCACTGGGCTCTGTTGTGGGGAATACAAGGCCCTGCTGGGAATTGACCACCGCCAAACACCAGAACTCCACTGTCAGCCATCTTGTCAGGACAGGCACACCTCCTCACAGGGAAGCAGAGTCCAAAGGAAGGAAGTGAGGGCAGAGCATGCTGGGAGTTGCAGTCACTTACAATCCTCAGCCACCTACATGGCCCTGCAAGCTCACACTGAACCATGCACACCTCAAGGGCGGGGGGGGTGGATTGGCGAGAATTCTGGGAGTGGGCCCTGTAGTGGGGAGCACAAGGCCCTGCTGGGAACTGTGCACATACATACAACAGGCCAACACTGTCAGCCATCTTGCCATTGCTGCCACACTCCCTCACAGGGAAGCAGAGTCCAAAGGAAGGATGTGAGGGCATGCTGGGAAGGGGGGTGTAGGCCACAGCATGCTGGGAGTTGCAGTCACTCACAATCCTCAGCCACCTACATGGCCCAGCAAGCTCACACTGCACCATGCTCACCTCACAGGGAGTGGAAATGGATTGGCAAGAACTCTGGGACTGGGCCCTGTTATGGGGAGCACAAGGCCCTGCTGGGAACTGTGCACCAACAGACAACAGGCCAACACTGTTAGCCATCTTGCCATTGCTGCCACTCTCCCTCACAGGGAAGCAGAGTCAAATGTGAACAGGGATGACACTCCTATGTCAGCCACCTGATGGCCCTTGAGTTGCAATGACCCTGTACATCTAAATACATACATGAGCTGGCCATGTACACACTGCAACATGCACATTGAAAGGCATCATGATGGCTGGACAATGTGCAACAACAATGTCAATCTCTGTCTGTGACGACTGAAGACAATGCAGTGTACAGGCATGCATCCTGACGTTCTGTTGCCAATGTCATGTACATGAACCATTGATCAAAAAATCGAGGAGGGGGGAATGGTTCACTTGTCCTGTGAAACCCGGGTCATAACGTATTATGTTGCCTCCATTGAAAACCTCACATACGTGCACACGCGTAATGCGGAATGTCTTGGTTTCCCGCATCAGTGTACTGTAGTTGTAGTTTCATTGGGTCACCATTTTAGCAAATATGCTGTGCACCCGTCTGGATGTAAACTGGCAGCTTTCCCAAGAGTGTCCAGAGAGGATAATCAAGAGTGCGTGTCTGTGCCATGTGCTGTGAGTCAAAACCACTCACATCACCCAAAGGCAAAGGTAAAATGGTAAACATTGTGATGTACAAAGTTACAAACAAAGCTGTTGCGTGTTTGGATCCAGCTACTGATACGCCACACCAGGGTTGTTCACTGTTGGACAACATGTTGCAGCCCCATATGATCCTAGAGCCTTTTTCTTCTCTAGACACACTTGTGGAAGCAGCCAGTCCACCTCCAGGTGGAGGCACAGCATATTTGCACAAATGGTGAACCAATGAAAATGTTGCTACAGTTTACAGAGGCAGTGAACCAAGATGTACCGCCCCATTCCTGTGTATGTATATCATGGCATTTAGTAAGGAATTAAAATACGTAAATACCCTGGTTGCACAGGACGAGTGATCCATTTCCTCACCTTCATTGTCATTACTACCCATTGCAAGCTGAATTCATCTGTACCTCTTCGTCCCTCCCGTTGCTAAATACAAATGTGAACCATCAATGCCTGTAGTAACATAACTGACAATGTCTTACTCTTCCAAACACAGGTGCTCGTGGGGACACAGCAGCAAATGAAGAGTCCCTGGCCCAGACTTTGGTCGAGGACGAGCTCTCTGGTGTGGATCTGGCTCTGTCCTCTTCGGATGACGACCAACAGCCTGGCACCTCCGGTGTGAGTCATCATGCAGCCCCAGCAGCACTGACATCTGCACCCCCTGCACCCAAGCCAACAACAACTGGCAACAGACCAAGCACCCCAGCCAACACGGACAGACCTAGGACACCAAATCCAAACTGTACAGGGCCAACGGCTACCCAGGAAGCAACAGACAATAACACCAGTAGCAACACCCAAGGTCTCCCCGGGTCACCTGTGAGTGCCACTGCAGGTCCTGCCCGTGTGGCTAGGGGTGGTGGGAGGGGTGTTAGGCAGAGGTCACGGCCTGCAGAGGGGCCTGGCCTGCATGATGACCCACAACTGCTATGCATCATAGATGCGTACCAGGATAGCACCGGAGGATTCAGCCAGGTAGTGGGGATCCATAAGGACGTGCAACAGGAGCAGGTTGGCCACCATGCACGCATGGAGGCCAAGTGGGACAAACTTACTGCAGTGCATAGCAACATCTTAACTTGTCTCCGGTAGATCAGCACAAATATGTCCACACCACCCTGTGTGCCCACAATAACTGTTGCTGCAACATCTGCAAATGCCACAGGGAGGGAAGATGAATCTGGTGGAGAGTCTGATGCACCGCCGAGGCCTGCACTTGAGGATCCCCCCAGAAGAAGAAGAGGGGTCGTCCGAAGAAGGACAAGTGAGCCACAGATGTCCATGCACATCCCCCGGGAACCCAGTACCTGTTCTGGATATTGGCCTTTGTGTGCAAAGCGTTCACCTTGTTGCACATGTCACAAATCCCCAACATGACATGGAGGTCTATGTTGTTCCAATGTAGGAGATGATTGTGGACTTCACTCTGGACATTTCATCTACCAAGACTCCTAACTCATCTGTGAACTTTGGATTCATAACCTCATGTACAGCACCCACAATCTTGAGCACTATCTACACACATGTATGCAAATAAACTCACTATTACACTATACTTGCCTATGTTGTGATTGCTACTTGGTATGTGTCATGGAGCTGATGAAATGCCAAACAACACAGTGCATGCCAACTACTACAGCAATGTCATTACCGTTATTTGAATCATGTTGATGTGACACGTATGAGTGAGAAACACCAATAGGGCCCCACTACACATACTCACCATGGACATGTGACAAATTGTCTAAAAAGATGTCTACCAGAAATACGGTGGAATGCACAGACACCACACCTATCCACGGTCAGTGCTAACAAGCCCACAGGTGAGGTAACCAAAGGTCAGTCAGATGTGTGAAGATAGACAACACACATAACAAGTGAAGCACAGGTCCATCACACATCAGCAACAAGCTCAATCAATCAACCAATCAATCACGGCATTTATAAAGCGCGCTACTCACCCGGGAGGGTCTCAAGGCGCTGGGGGGTATGCTACTCCTCGAACAGCCAGGTCTTGAGCTGTTTCCTGAAGGAGAGGTGGTCCTGGGTTCGCCGAAGGTGGGTGTAGGAAGGTTGACATCTGACTATGGTTACCCCCAAACTTTTTGCCTGGTGTTTAGCTGGTTTTTGACATAGTTGGCCTGTGATCCTGCTATTCAGGGCCCCAGGCTGATTGCTCTCTCCTTAAAATGGACTCCATGTACCTTAGGTGCATACACAATTGGAACTGGTTCACCTTATTGGCCCCTGTAACAGTGTACCCTAGGTACCCAGGGCATAGGTGTTTCCCAGGCCTACCAGGGGCTGCAGCATGTATTGTGCCACCCCTGGCCTGGCCTCCATATTTGACACAACTGGCTGATCACTCAGCTGGGGTAAGTTGGTGTAATCACCTCTTACTTAGATATAGTATCCCTATATCTAACCTTAAACTGGACACATATGTTCCTATCAGCCACTCCTATGGAAGGCCTCATCAATCCTGGAGGCAGAGTGCTTGGAAATATGTGAGATGGGGCTCTAGCATGAGCTGAGCCTGTCTGCCGTTGTCGGGAACAACTCCCTTAGCTGTTCCGGGATATTGCCATACCATATACTCTTAAGTGCATTATAATCCTCGCGGTTATATGCTAACTTTGGTTTGGCTTTATCAAAACATGTCGAGTAAGGTGTCATACGATTTGGAATACTATCCCCTCGACAGTTCTGTCGACGGGGATAGCATTCCACCCTTCTAGAGGGACACGACATGTGTGTAGCCTTAACCCCGGTTAAAGTTAACCAGAGCCTCAGCATCACAAAATGGATGCTGCCACCACAGACACAAGTCTGACCTCCTGCTGCTGGGAGTCCTTCCAGCGAGGGAGGCTTGGACAAAGGGTTTCCTGCCTTGGGAGGTGCGAGCACCACCCCAGACAGGATTTTGTGTATTGGGTAGGACAGGGCTGAATAGATTGAGACATGCCCGGGGCGCACAAGGTGTCCCCGTGCATAAGCCAGTCCAAACCGGTCCTGGGACTTTCCAGACCCAGGCCTAGCGAGGAGCTGGACAAAGGAAAGGGGGTGTAACCGCCCCCCTTCCTGGTCCCACCCAGAGGAGCGACCTAGCAGGTGATCCACCCCTCAGATTGGGAATAAGAGTGGGAGCAGTGCCAGAGCACCTCAGATCATCCTGAATCAACTTGAAACTAAGAAGACGACTGGACTTCGACATTCTGCTGCACAGAAGACTGAAGAGCATCTCCCTTGTGGCCTAGGAGTGGCCACCCTGTGAACACAGGCACCAACCAGCGAATCAACGTCTGCTTTGCCGCCGCCTCCCGCCGGAGCCCGAGCCCAGAGCCTGACAAAACCCAGACTCCCAGACTTCTCACAGCCCAATCCACAGTCCCTGTAAAGAAGGGACCCGTGGAGGCACCGAGAGACGTGGGACCGGACCTCTTGGAAGACACTCGAAAAGCTGACTGCGCAGCATCAGAGGCACCCTCGATGTTGTGCTTTGGGGACTGAGAACCCCCACCACTGAGCAGCCTTTGCACCGAAGATCAGCCCCCCAGCACCTCCACGATCTGCATGGGGCCCTTTTGCATTGTGCCACTCGACGCGCCATCCTGGCCACTAGCCACGTGGTCAGCGGCCATCTTGGTGACGAATCCGAAGAACTACACTGCGGGTCTGGTTGCTCAAGACTTGCCCTCGCTCCTGTAAAAAGGAGCACCTGCTCTGACCTTTCTGGTCCGAGTGATAAGCCTTTTTCAACTCCTGCGTGGCTTGCATTAGCCAAAGCCTGTTTGCTCCGATCAAGTTGCGGACACCGCCAACAGCGAGAAGCCTGCGTGGGACAGCTCGTGACCGACTCCTGGACGTCCTCGACCCCCGGTGTCCACGTGGCTGCAGAGAGAAGCTACACCTCAACGCCTGTTTGCACCCGACATCGCCTGGTTCCAATCTGGTTCCACGGTAGTCACTGGCTAGTGACTTTGAACATTGTCCCCTCTGCTTTCAGGTCTTCACAATTTCAGATCCACCCTTGTATCCACCAGAACTCTTCACATCGAGCCGCCTGCAGCATTTTCAGCTCCAAGCACCATCGACCAGCGTGACGAAACCCGACACTACTTCGACCCTATGCACCCGCTTCCTGTGGGTGAGGTAACTCAGCAACGCCGGTGTTCCCACACTGGTACACAACTCTAGGGCCTGTGTCTCAAGTTTCAGCTTTCTAGGTCACTCAGAAGGTTCCTAACTAACTAACTTTCTAACTTTTACGCACCATAGACTTTGCATTGGTGAGTGCGTGCACTTTAAACACTGCTTGGCATGGTACAAAGTGATCACTAGAACTAGTGAGCATTATATACCAGGCCAACTTCTCACAGTGGGTGGGGAGGGAGTTCCAGGTCTTGGCTGCCAGGTAGGAGAAGGATCTTCCTCCGGCGGTGGCTCTGCGGATGCGTGGTACGGTGGCGAAGGCGTGGCTGGTTGATCGTAGCTGGCGGGTGGGCGTGTAGAAGGTCATGCGGTCGTTGAGGTACTTGGGGCCCAGGTCGTGGAGAGCCTTGTGTGCGTGGGTCAGGAGTCTGAATGTGATTCTCTTGCTGATGGGGAGCCAGTGCAGGTCTCTCAGGTGTCCGGTGATGTGGCTGTGTCGGGGGATGTCCAGGATGAGTCTTGCGGAGGCATTCTGGATGCGCTGGAGTCTTTTTTGAAGTTTGGCTGTGGTTCCGGCGTAGAGGGTGTTCCTGTAGTCCAGTCAGCTGGTGACGAGTGCCTGGGTGACGGTCTTCCTGGTTTCGGTGGGGCTCCATCTGAAGATCTTGTGGAGCATGCGCAGGGTGTTGAAGCACGAAGATGAGACAGCGTTGACTTGTCTGGTCATCGACAGGGAGGAGTCCAGGATGAAGCCCAGGTTGCATGCGTGGTCCGTTGGCTTGGGAGCGGTGCCCAGGGCCGGGGGCCCCCAAGAGTCATCCCAGGCGGAGGGTGATGATCCCAGGATGAGGACTTCCGTCTTGTCTGAGTTCAGTTTAAGGCGGCTGCTCCTCATCCAGTCGGTGACGTCTTTCATCCCTTCGTGTAGGTTGGCTCTGGCGGTGGTGGGGTCGTTGGTGAGGGAGAGGATCAGCTGGGTGTCGTCGGCGTAGGAGATGATGTTGAGGTCATGTTGGCATGCGATGGCTGCGAGGGGGATCATGTAGATGTTGAAGAAGGTTGGACTGAGTGAAGATCCTTGTGGTACGCCGCAGATGACTTCGGTGGCCTCAGATCTGAACGGGGGGAGGCGGACTCTCTGGGTTCTTCCGGCGAGGAACGAGATGATCCACTCCAGTGCTTTCTCTCGGATTCCGATGTTGCTGAGGCGCTTCACTAGGGTGCGGTGGCAGACTGTGTCGAACGCCGCAGAGAGGTCCAAGAGGATGAGGGCCGCTGTTTCCCCGTTGTCGATCAGGGTTCTAATGTCATCGGTGGCTGCGATTAGGGCGGTCTCGGTGCTGTGGTTGGCCCGAAACCCGGACTGCGAGGGGTCGAGGGATCCATTCGTCTCGAGGAAGGCAGCCAGCTGTCTGTTGACGGTCTTCTCGATGACTTTTGCCGGAAAGGGAAGGAGCGAGATGGGACGGTAGTTCTTGAGGTCGGTGGGGTCCACCGTTAGTTTCTTCAGGAGGGCGGTAAGCTCGGCGTGCTTCCAGCTCTCCGGGAAGGTGGCGGTGTGGAAGGAGGAGTTGATGATGTCCCGGAGATGGGGTGCGATGATGGCGTCGGCTTTGTTGAAGACGTGGTGTGGGCAGGGGTCGGTTGGTGATCCGGAGTGGATGGAGTTCATTGTGCGGGTGGTGTCTTCGGTGTTGATCGGGGTCCAGTTGCAGAGGGTGGTGGTGGCGGGCATTGGTTCGGCGGTAGGGTGCGTGGTCTGTGCGTCAAAGCTGTTGTGTATGTCTGCGATCTTGCTGTGGAAGAACGAGGCGAGGGAGTAGAAGAGGTCTTGGAGGGAGTGATGTCGTTGTTTCCGGCGCTGGGGTTGGAGAACTCTTTGACGACGCTGAAGAGTTCCTTGCTGTCGTGGGCGTTGTTGTCCAGTCATTCTTTGAGTGCCAATTTTTTGGCTTATTATACAACAGTACCAAGGTAAGTCCACCTGACAGTGGGCACACGGTCACCAAGTCTTGTCGATCTGAGCTTCAGGGGTGTGTGTCACATCACATGATGGGATACTAGAAGTTCCACCCTGGCATTGGATTCTGGTTGTTGGGTGTCAGAGTTGACCAAGCACCAGCCAAAGTGCCTTTGGAAGGACAGACATAAGACACAGTCAGAAGCACACCAGAACTGGATGGTAATGCAATGAACATGCACAAAACATGTCACAAGAAACCTATACAGTAACAAATTGGAATGTCGACAACATTGTGGACCACAGACCATCAGACAGGACACATCACTACACGCATCCAGTCAAGTACCACACAGACAAACTCAAACAGCAACTGAGCAGCACCCACACATCTCAGGCAAAGTCAAGACATTGACATAACACCCCTGGGAACTCACAATCAGCTGTAGAAGTTGTTGATGAGCTGTGTGCGGACATCACCCTCATCATCATCATCACTGGCCTCGTGGCCCAGGCCAGGATCCTCCACAGGTGGGGGATGTTAGTCATCATCATCCTGTATGAGAGGCACCTCCTTCCGCACTGCCATGTTGTGTAGCATGCAGCATACTATGATGATCTTGCACACCTTTGCAGGCTCATATGGGAGGGCACCTACGGTCTTGTCCAGGCATCGGAAGCGGCTTTTCAGGAGACCAAAGGTCCGCTCAATCACTCTCCTGTGCCTCATTATAGTGCATCTCGGCTGCTGTCACAGGGTTCCTGAGGGGTGTCAGCAACCACGGCATGTTGGGATATCCAGAGTCACCTACATACAAAGAATAGCACATTAGTTGAGCCGTGTAAGACGGTGGGATTGCCAAACACACACAATGGAAAACAGTACACACCAACAAGCCAGGCATGCTGGTTTGGCATCTGTGACATCATCAACGCAATGCGACTCCTCCTCATGACGTAGACATCGTGCACAGAACCGGGAAAACGTACACACACATGTGTGATCACCATGTCCGCCAGACATACCACCAGAGCATTGATGGAGTGGAAATGTTTCCTGTTGCGGTAGACCTGCGCATGTGTCTATGGTTGCATCAGTGCCACATTTATGCCATCAATTGATTACGTTTGGCATCCTCCCCAGTCTATAAAAAGCATCCTTTATGTCTGTGAGTTCACCAGGGCTAGGAAACCTGATGTATGAGTCAAGGAAATGCAACATCGCCTCCAAGACATCACGAAGCACATGGCTGAACATAGTTTGTGACATACCACCAGCACTAGCCACAGTGTGCTGAAAGGTACTGGTGGCAAAGAAGTGCAGGGATGCCATCACCTTCACCTTTGGTGTCAGTGCTATCGGGTATGTCCGGCCAGGTAGCAGATGTGGCGCCAACTGCTCCGCCAACTCATCGATCAGTCTCCTGGTGAAGCAGTACAGTCGGATGCTGTTGCGTTCCACCAAGGTCTCAAGGTCCGGGAATGGTCTATGGACAGCTGGTGCCCTGCAGTACAGGGATGGGTAAAGTAAGATTATACATTCATCTACCCATGTGGCACTCACCTTGAAAAAAATCACATGATACATCATAGCAATACACAATGAACTAAGGTGTGTGCTGTTGGTCATGGACACATATGTCACCTTCATGCCCATCATCTCACATATCAATGATACATGTGTACATGATTTCCATGGCAAATCATTGGGCTGTGGCACAGTACCTATGTACAGCTGTCACGTTCAAAACACACAACACAGTGACATGTGAGGACTGATGTTTCACAGGCATCCCAACTCCATGTCAGGAAGATGGCCATGGTCCCTGTATTGCAACATGTGCACTGGAATGACATGGCGTATCATGGACATCCCACAACCAATCATGAGTCCCACAGGTAGTGGCCCCTGCGGTCCCTCTAGTCCATACATGGACCTCCCTGAGCCACACACACACAGCATAAATGTTGATGCACAAAGCACATGGTGGACACTGGCTCCCATTGGGCACATGGAACCACAAACATCACAGACACAACATGCCCACAGACTGTGGGTGTACATTATGAATGTGTACATGGGTCTTGCTGTGCCGTACATAACATGCAAACCTGTACTCATGGTGTATGTGACAGGTCATACACATCTCCAAACTGGTACTGTGTCCATGACTCATGACCATAAGCGAACACTTGGACATGACATTTGTGAGGTGCACAACACAAAAAGTATTATGTCCCCATGAACCAGTGCCCAGCCTCGGAGTGGCTGCACCTAAGTGCCCCACAAGAATAGAAATATTGCCCCCCCCATACACACACAGGTGATGCAGCCTTACATGCCATGGGATGTAGTGTGGGACACAGGCCTGCCAAGTGTCACATACCAGGCGTGACGCAAACGCATTTCAGTGTGGTGTTCCTGCATCACCGCACTGAAGTGCATTGTCACACATTTCCCACTGACCGGCCGCAGGTACTCTGGTGACAGCTCTGGAACTGGCGCCTGGTCACCTTGCTGTGACCGAAACTGAAAGCTGCAGTTGCAGCTGCACCATGGTGTGTGCGCTGCACCCAGCAGGCTTGGGTAGGTTGGCTGAATGGATCGGCAGTGCAACATTGTAACAATATGATTCCCAACATGACCGCACAGAATTACGTTCTCTTGCGACAGACGTCAGGATAGGCATTTGCCAGTGGCTATCGCTATATCACTACTCCTAACACATACCTAAATAAGCGCTGCATGCGCTGCGGGGCTCAGGCAGCAGTTCAACATCATGATAAAGTGTTTGGAGTCTGCGGTATAATCATCAAGTCAATGCTGATTCTCCCCTCCGCCGTGACCGGTCCCAACCCCACGGACCAGTACCTGTCTGTTGTCAAATAATCATGGGTTCTGTGGGGGGAAAAGAAACACACAGGGCGGAAGGGATTGTCCTTTTCTTGATAGCAGAGCTTAATTAATTACGCATGTACACATCCCGTCTTTAATCATTGTTCAAATGTGTCCGACTGCTTTTTATGTTGATTGACTTCACTCACGCATCACCACACATTTTGGATCTATTCTTTGTTTTATGAATCGTACATTCATTTGAAAAAGAATATGACTATATCTGATAATGATATCCCGACATGAGCTCCTCCGCTGGCATTCTCTCTGTTTTAAATCATGAGTCTAGTATTCTTCACTAAGGTCTCTACTTATATCTTATGTGATGTCACCATTATTATGTATTTTCATTTCGCTTTCCACCATATAGGGTCTTCACTCACGTGAGGTGTTTTTCCTGCGCAAAATCACCTTATAATGTATTAACGTTGTGCGTATTTTACCATACTGTACCATGTCTTCTATTCTTTTACCCCCAGCCCTGAAGAGTCACGGGTACAGCACCTGCATGACAAAACACGTGTCGGCTGGTTGTTTGCCTTGAGGTCACCCTTCCTATTGGGAAGGCTAAATACATTTCACTTGAAACAAACTTTTCAGATTTGTCCACCTTGTTTCATTAGATACATTTGTTTGCTTACTATGAGTATCTTGACCATATTCTAAACGTGTGCACAGAACTTTTGTTCTATTCATTGGGTGAGCCCTTGTCACTCCCTGCAGAGGTTTTAGGGTCTCCTCTGACCTGTATCACTGTCATATTATCAATACTTTTCACTAATTACTTACCGCTACCAGCCCAGGCGCCATTCTTCCTGCAAACTCAGAAACCCTACACAAAACTCACTGTATTTATAGTGTTGTGTGCAGTCAGTGCCGGTGACTAATGCGGCGGCCTTGTTTTCCTACTTATATGCAGATACATCCAAGGGCACAGGAGACAGGGCCGTGGAACTGGAGGAGCCGCAGACCCAGCCTGGGCCAGCGACTGAGGAGTTGGAAGGGCCCAGTGGCACGGAGGGTGAAGGGAGCCACACCGAGGAGTCCTCAGCACCATCCCCCTCAGCTGAGGACCACAGCAGCTTGGAGGATGACTCCCTTGTGGGGGCGGGTGTCAGCAGCCAGCAAACCACAGATAGTGAGGCTGTTCCCACCACCACCAGCACCATCCTCCCCTCGGCTCCCAGCCCAGAGGTCCGTGGCAGTTCCCGTGTTTGGGAGCATTTCTCCTTCATGCCAGGCACCACACCCCCTGCCCCTGTGTCCCTTGCTGCCCTGAGTGTGGAGTCTGTGGACTTGCTTAAACAGATCCATATAGGGCAGACATCAATGCTGAGTGTCCTCCATGCACACAACAGTCTGTTGACATAACTGGTGTTGTTGATGGAGGGCATCTCATCGGGCATGTCTGCCCTACAGAGGTCCAATCAGTCCATGGCCTCCCTGACGGCAGCAGTATCCCTCCTCCAACAGTCCCTCACCCCTTCAGCCTCTGCCCTATCCACAATTCCTAGCACCCTACCTGTCCCCAGCACACACACACACACCAGCACAGTCACGCAAACACACAGACACAGACAGCACACAATCATACAAACCAAAATCAAAACGTGCACTCAAGCAAAGTCAGGGGACTGATACCACACACACAGGGGATGGGTCGCAAACACACACACAGCCATCCACAACCACTCCGCAGTCCTCCGATCCCTCTTCCACCAAGAGCCCTTCCCTTGCCTCACCTGCAACGCCTTCTCCGAAGAAGCTCTTCCTGTGTGACCTAGGCCTCTTCCCCTCAGATCCAGCAGATCCAGACTACAGGGAGAAGAGGACGTTCCCACACACAGAGAAGAGGGCCCCTCACACCCAGACACCCTCCCCCAGGCGCAGGCAGACTGAAGCCCCCACCCGCAAGTCACCCCATACCCGGAAGAGCAAGACCCCACACTCACCCCACAGCTCCACAGCACAGTCTCCTTCCTCCATTCCCCAGGTTAGCACACCACAGGTTCCCCCGCCACTCCCTGTCCCAGATTCCCCCACCCACAGATGCATCATCCCCAAAATGCACAGGCCCTCCCCAACTCCCACTTGCTCTTCCACTGACACCACCACTGTCTGTAAGTGCAACTAGTGTGGCGATCGTGGCCCCCCAGCTGTGCTGCCAATCTCACCTGCACCCATTTCCACTCCCATGGGGTAGGCACTGCAGTGGAGTCCACGACCACCCAGTCTGACATGGGCAGTGCAGTGGGGAGCATGTCCACTACACCTGACCTGCCCACTGCAGTTGTTCCAGCACCCACCCCATCAGACTTGTGCCCCACAGTTGTGACGGCACAAACCATGTCAGACACCTCCACTGCAGTTGCCACTGACTCTCCTGCACCCACCACCACTTCACAGTCTCCTTCTGATAAGCCCTGATCCTGTCCCTGTGGTGCCTGACCTGCCCCATGTATGCCCCTCAGAGTGGATTTCCCCAGTCCTTAGCAGTGCAGGCAAGCAACGGGTGACAGGTGTCTCTCACACCCTCATTGGACTTTTTATTTTGAGAGGACATTGGACTTAATTTGGTTTTGGGTTTTCCCTTTCAGCTTTAATTTTGCTGAATAAAGCATTTTTTGTTATCCTTGTGCATTTGATTTAGCTGTACATTATGTTGATGCTGTTTACCCTGACCTTGCTGTGATGATGCAGGATTTAAAACTGTCTGATATTGAGGTGTTGCTGTGATGTACACCAAGGAGACCATGAGATATGTATCCTGTTCCGGTTGGTATCCATGTCATTTTTTGCAGCTGACTGGGTGTGTCATGATGAACTAATTTAGCACCGGGATGTTAACATTTCATTAGCATGGTCACATCTGTGGCTTGCACCCATGCACATATGATGTGCTTCACATTGTACATTTTGTCACTTTCCCGGATTGTTGGCCCATCTCCACTGTACATGCAGGTGTGGGCATCATTGGTGTAAAGTCAACTGTGTCCTCTGTGCAACTTGCTAGACATATGTATT
Source organism: Lissotriton vulgaris (assembly GCF_964263255.1). NCBI lineage: Eukaryota > Metazoa > Chordata > Amphibia > Caudata > Salamandridae > Lissotriton > Lissotriton vulgaris. Next base: position 434,743,761 of record NC_141685.1, on the reverse strand, counting down.
GTGTATGTGCAGGTGACTTAAGGGGCAATACCGTACCGTGGTGGATGTGTCCAGTGCCTACATTAGGTGGTAAATGATGGTTGACTGAACAAGTTTTGTGCTGACATGACAAGGAATCATAAATACTGTTTGGCATGTGCTGCTATTTCCATGATGACACTTACCTTAAGGTCACTGTGATGATGGGGGATTTAGACACTTTGCCACAATGCTCAACTTTAGCGGCAGTTTGTGTCCACACATTTTACATTGGATGTACACACTGATGGGGTTTTGAACACACTGGCCCAGTGCTATTGCAAAGCTTGACTTGTGTAGCCCACACTTTGGCGTTGGTCAATCAATCAATCAATCAATCAAAGACATTTCTAGAGCGCACTACATACCCGTAGGGTCTCAAGGCGCTGGGGGTAGGGGGGGGGGGGGTGCCGCTACTGCTCGAACAGCCAGGTCTTCAGCTTCTTCCTGAAGGAGAGGTGGTCTTGGGTCAGGCGCAGGTCAGTCAGGAGGGAGTTCCAGGTCTTGGCGGCCAGGTAGGAGAAGGACCTTCCTCCTGTCATCGTTCTTCGGATGCGGGGGACCGTGGCAAGGGCGTGGTTGGCTGAACGGAGGTGGCGTTTGGGAGCGTAGAAGTTGATTCGGCTGTTGAGGTAGCTCGGGCCTTGGTCGTGTAGGTCTTTGTGTGCGTGGGTGAGGAGGCGGAAGGTGATTCTTTTGTTGACGGGGAGCCAGTGTAGGTCTCTCAGATGTCCGGAGATGTGGCTGGTTCGTGGGATGTCGAGGATGAGTCTGGCTGAGGCGTTCTGGATCCGCTGGAGTCTCTTCTGGAGCTTGGCGGTGGTACCGGCGTAGAGGGCGTTGCCGTAGTCCAGTCGGCTAGTGACGAGGGCCTGGGTGACGGTCTTCCTGGTCTCGGTGGGAATCCACCAGAAGATCTTCCGTAGCATGCGTAGGATGTTGAAGCACGCCGAGGAGACTTGTCTGGTCATGGAGAGGGAGGAGTCCAGGATGAAGCCCAGGTTGCGTGCATGGTCAGTCGGTTTGGGTGCGGTGCCCAGGGCGGGAGGCCACCAGGAGTCGTCCCAGGCGGAGGGTGAAGAGCCCAGGATGAGGACCTCCGTCTTGTCTGAGTTCAGTTTCAGGCGGCTGGTCGTCATCCACTCGGCTACCTCTTTCATCCCTTCGTGCAGGTTGGCTCTTGCGGCGGCGGGTCGTTGGTCAGGGAGAGGATCAGCTGGGTGTCGTCGGCGTAGGAGATTATGCTGAGGTTGTGTTGGCATGCGATGGCCGCGAGGGGGCTCATGTAGACGTTGAAGAGGGTGGGGCTCAGTGAGGATCCTTGGGGGACGCCGCAGATGACTTCGGTGGCCTCTGACTTGTACGGTGGTAGGCGGACTCTCTGTGTTCTTCCGTCGAGGAAGGAGATGATCCATTCCAGGGCCTTGTCCTGGATTCCGACGTTGCTGAGGCGCTGTACTAGGGTGCGGTGGCAGACAGTGTCGAATGCCGCGGAGAGGTCTAGGAGGATGAGGGCCGCTGTTTCTCCGTTATCCATCAGGGCTCGGATGTCATCGGTGGCTGTGGTTGGCTCGGAAGCCAGACTGTGAGGGGTCGAGGGATCCATTCGTCTCGAGGAAGGCAGCCAGCTGCTTGTTGACGGTCTTCTCGATGACTTTGGCTGGAAACGGGAGGAGCGAGATGGGGCGGTAGTTCTTGAGTTCGGTGGGGTCCGCTGTGGGTTTCTTGAGTAGAGCGCTGAGTTCGGCGTGCTTCCAGCTCTCGGGGAAGGTGGCGGTGTCGAAGGATGTGTTGATGATGTCTCGCAGGTGGGGTGCGATGACAGCGTCGGCCTTGTTGAAGACGTGGTGAGGGCAGGGGTCGGTCGGCGATCCGGAGTGGATGGAGTTCATCTTGGGGATCGTGTCTTCGGTGCTGATTGGGGTCCAGGCGTGGAGGGTGGTGATGGGGGGTGGGTGTTCGGTCGTGGTGTGCGTTGGTTGGTTGTTGAAGCTGTTGTGTATGTCCGCGATCTTGTTGTGGAAGTATGAGGCGAGGGAGTTGCAGAGGTCTTGCGATGGGGTGATGTTGTTGTTTCCTGCGCTGGGGTTGGATAGCTCTTTCACGATGTTGAAGAGTTCCTTGCAGTTGTGTGCGTTGTTGTCCAGCCGGTCCTTGAATGCAGTTTTCTTGGCGGCGCGGATCAGCTGGTGGTGCTTCCGGGTGGCAAGCTTGAAGGAGGTCCTGTTGTCCAGTGTGGGTTCCCTTCTCCAGACTTTCTCGAGGGCTCGACAGTTCTTCTTGGAGCTCTTGAGTTCGTCGGTGAACCAAGGGGCTTTCTTGCTGCCAGGTCTGCTGGGCGGGGTCCTCAGTGGGGCGAGCTCGTCCGCGCAGTTGCTGATCCACTTCGTGAGGTTGTCGGCGGCCTGGCTGGGGTTCGCTGAGCTGGCAGGAGGGTGCTGGCTCAGGGAGGTGGCGAGCTGGTCGGCTGTGATCTTGTTCCAGCTTCTGCGGGCAGCCTGTTGCTGGTGGTGGTGGGTCGTCGTTCTTTTGAAGGTGAAGTGGACGCAGCTGTGGTCCGTCCATTGAAGCTCTGTGGCGTGGCTGAAGTCGATGTCTGTGCAGGAAGAGAAGCCTGCGTCAAGTGTGTGTCCGGCGAGGTGGGTGGGGGTGGACACCAGCTGCTTGAGTCCAAGATTGGCGAGGTTGTCGAGCAGGGTGCTGGTGTTGCGGTCGTTGTTGTTCTCCAGGTGGAAGTTGAGGTCCCCCAGGAGGATGTAGTCAGCGGAGGGGAGGGCGTGCGGGCTGACGAAGTCGGCGATGTCCTCGCTGAATTGGGTGCGTGGTCCCGGAGGTCGGTAGATCAGGGTGCCTCTGAGGGTGGTCTTCGGGTCGGTGTGGATCTGGAAATGCAGGTGTTCGGCAGTGGTCAGGGTGTTGTCGGTGCTGGTCGTGAGACGGATGGTGTTCCTGTGGATGATGGCGATGCCTCCTCCCATCTGGTTGGCGGTGCGATCCCTCCGGGTGATCTTGTAGCCCTCTGGGATGGCGATGGCGATGTCGGGAGCTGAAGAGGCGTTCATCCAAGTCTCCGTGAGGAAGGCAACGTCCGGGGCTGTGGCGTCTAGGAGGTTCCAGAGTTCGATGGCGTGTCTGTGGACGGAGCGGGTGTTGAGCAGGATGCACTTGAGGTGGGTGCTGCTGGTGTTCGACTTGGCGGGTGCTGGTGCGAGGCAGGTCCGGATGCAGGTGAACTTGCAGGTGTGGCAGCTGAAGGGTCCTTGGGTGCATCGTGGTGTGGCTCGGTAGCATCCTGGGGATCGGCCGGTGTTGAGTGCGATGAGGGTGGCGGCGGTGTACGTCAGGCGGGTCGGTCGGGGTACTCGTGGGCCAGGGGTCCTGGCACTGGGCGCGGTCCAGGCACGGACGGGCGCAGACGGGCTTACCTTTGGCGCACCTTCGGCGCTCAATCGGTGCTCCCGCTGCGCGCGTCCGCTGCACGGTCGCTCTGGGGCGTCATAAGAAGGGAGCCGGTCGGGAGGGTCTGCGGGGAGGCGGGAGCGTGATCCAATCGCCTGTCGGGGGGCGGGGCCACGGGCTGGGGCGGCGGGAAACGCTGGAGCCGGCTTGGCGGCCCTCGGGTGGCTGGGGCGGCGGGAAAAACCAGGTGTGGGCTCGGCGGCCCTCGGGAGGCTGGGCGGCGGGAAAAAGCAGGTGTGGGCTCGGTGGCCCTCGGGAGGCTGGTGCAGCGGGAGCGGCAGCAGGCACAAGGAGCGTGGGGGTGACCAGGCCGAAGGCGCTGTGGTCACTCCCTAGATCTTGGTCTGGCTCCCCTTAAGAAGGGAGCCGGTCGGGAGGGTCTGCGGGGAGGCGGGAGCGCGATCCAATCGCCTGTCGGGGGGCGGGGCCACGGGCTGGGGTGGCGGGAAACGCTGGAGCCGGCTTGGCGGCCCTCGGGTAGCTGGGGCGGCGGGAAAAACCAGGTGTGGGCTCGGCGGCCCTCGGGAGGCTGGGGCGGCGGGAAAAAGCAGGTGTGGGCTCGGCGGCCCTCGGGAGGCTGGTGCAGCGGGAGCGGCAGCAGGCACAAGGAGCGTGGGGGTGACCAGGCCGAAGGCGCTGTGGTCACTCCCTAGATCTTGGTCTGGCTCCCCTTAAGAAGGGAGCCGGTCACACATGTGATGGTAGTTACATTGTGTGTCGTAAATCAAATTCACTGTTGGGGGTATTTGTCAGACACTACACACTGTTGGCATGATGTTGTGGGAAAATGTATTTGGCTGACATACCTGTGGTTGATGTTTGATGGATGTGTGGCGCATCATCCACCCTATGGGTGGGGTGTCAATATTGTCAGACACAAAGACCCCTATGGGTGGGTGAGGCAGTAGTGATACACAACATGACACATGTGGGAGGGGTGGCATTACTGATAGGCGACATGCTCCTATGGGTGGGGTGCAAAAAACAACAGGTGATGGACAGAATGCAGAACAATATCATACATTCACCCCAGTACAGAGATCTGGGCCTAAATCCATCGTTTTTTTGCTCACCATGCCATTCCAGTTTAAACCCAGTCATATGCAAATCAGTCTTGACCCTGTGCCCCATGGGGACAGTCCATCCCGAACTGCCAAGCCAGGTCCTCCCTGGCCTGGAAACAAGCATCCAAGGACCGGTTTTGGGCTTTCAGCCGTCATCAGTCTGGATAGCTTGATTCCAGTGGCATGGAGAGCAAGGGACTCACGTCTGAGCATACCCGTCTCACTCGGGTGACAAATGTAAAAAAACAACAAGTGATGGACAGAATGCAGAACAATGTCATACATTCACCCCAGTACAGAGATCTGGGCCTAAATCCATCGTTTTTTGCTCACCATGCCATTCCAGTTTGAACCCAGCCATATGCAAATCAGTCTTGACCCTGTGCCCCATGGGAACAGTCCAGCCCGAACTGCCAAGCCAGGTCCTCCCTGGACTGGAAACAAGCATCCAAGGACCGGTTTCGGGCTTTCAGCCCTCATCAGCCTGGATAGCTTGATTCCAGTGGCATGGAGAGCAAGGGACTCACGTCTGAGCATACCCGTCTCACTCGGGTGACAAATGCAAAAAACAGCAGGTGATGGACAGAATGCAGAACAATGTCATACATTCACCCCAGTACAGAGATCAGACTTGAGTCCCAGGCTCTCCACATCACTGGAGTCAAGCTATCCAAGCTGAAGAAGGCTGATAGCCAGAAACCGGTCCTTGGATGCTTCATTCCGGTCTAGGAAAGACATGGCTTGGTAGTTCGGGCTGGACTGTTCCCATGAGGCACATGGTCAAGGCTGATTTGCATATAGCCATTGTCTGACCTAGGGTGGTGTGGAGTGCAGAAAAACGATGGATTTAGGCCTAGATCTTTGTACTGGGGTGAATGTAAGAAATTGTTCTGCATTCTGTCCATCAACAGTGTTTTTTGCAATTTTTACCCCGAGTGGGCTGGGTATGCTATGACGTGAGTCCCAGGCTCTCCACATCACTGGAGTCAAGCTATCCAAGCTGAAGAAGGCTGATAGCCAGAAACCGGTCCTTGGATGTTTGATTCCGGTCTAGGAAAGACATGGCTTGGTAGTTCGGGCTGGACTGTTCCCATGAGGCACATGGTCAAGGCTGATTTGCATATAGCCATTGTCTGACCTAGGGTGGTGTGGAGTGCAAAAAACGATGGATTTAGGCCCAGATCTTTGTACTGGGGTGAAGTTAAGACATTGTTCTGCATTCTGTCCATCAACTGTGTTTTTTGCAATTTTCACCCCGAGTGGGCTGGGTATGCTCAGACGTGAGTCCCAGGCTCTCCACATCACTGGAGTCAAGCTATCCAAGCTGAAGAAGGCTGATAGCCAGAAACCGGTCCTTGGATGCTTGATTCCGGTCTAGGAAAGACATGGCTTGGTAGTTCGGGCTGGACTGTTCCCATGAGGCACAGGGTCAAGGCTGATTTGCATATAGCCATTGTCTGACCTAGGGTGGTGTGAAGTGCAAAAAAATGATGGGTTTAGGCCCAGATCTTTGTACAGGGGTGAATGTAAGACATTGTTCTGCATTCTGTCCATCAACTGTGTTTTTTGCAATTTTCACCCCGAGTGGGCTGAGAATGCTCAGACGTGAGTCCCGGGCTCTCCACATCACTGGGGTCAAGCTATCCAAGCTGAAGAAGGCTGAGATCCAGAAACCGGTCCTTGGATGCTTGATTCCGGTCTAGGAAAGACATGGCTTGGTAGTTCGGGCTGGACTGTTCCCATGAGGCACAGGGTCAAGGCTTATTTGCATATAGCCATTGTCTGACCTAGGGTGGTGTGCAGTGCAAAAAAACGATGGATTTAGGCCCAGATCTTTGTACTGGGGTGAATGTAAGACATTGTTCTGCATTCTGTCCATCAACAGTGTTTTTTGCAATTTTTACCCCGAGTGGGCTGGGTATGCTCAGACGTGAGTCCCAGGCTCTCCACATCACTGGAGTCAAGCTATCCAAGCTGAAGAAGGCTGATAGCCAGAAACCGGTCCTTGGATGCTTGATTCCGGTCTAGGAAAGACATGGCTTGGTAGTTCGGGCTGGACTGTTCCCATGAGGCACAGGGTCAAGGCTGATTTGCATAGAGCCATTGTCTGACCTAGGGTGGTGTGAAGTGCAAAAAAATGATGGGTTTAGGCCCAGATCTTTGTACAGGGGTGAATGTAAGACATTGTTCTGCATTCTGTCCATCAACTGTGTTTTTTGCAATTTTCACCCCGAGTGGGCTGGGTATGCTCAGACGTGAGACCCAGGCTCTCCACATCACTGGAGTCAAGCTATCCAAGCTGAAGAAGGCTGATAGCCAGAAACCGGTCCTTAGATGCTTGATTCCGGTCTAGGAAAGACATGGCTTGGTAGTTCGGGCTGGACTGTTCCCATGAGGCACAGGGTCAAGGCTGATTTGCACATAGCCATTGTCTGACCTAGGGTGGTGTGGAGTGCAAAAAAACGATGGATTTAGACCCAGATCTTTGTACTGGGGTGAATGTAAGACATTGTTCTGTGTTCTGTCCATCAACTGTGTTTTTTGCAATTTTCACCCCGAGTGGGCTGGGTATGCTCAGACGTGAGTCCGAGGCTCTCCACATCACTGGAGTCAAGCTAACCAAGCTGAAGAAGGCTGATAGCCAGAAACCGGTCCTTGGATGCTTGATTCCGATCTAGGAAAGACATGGCTTAGTAGTTCGGGCTGGACTGTTCCCATGAGGCACTGGGTCAAGGCTGATTTGCATATAGCCATTGTCTGACCTAGGGTGGTGTGGAGTGCAAATAAAACGATGGATTTAGGCCCAGATCTTTGTACTGGGGTGAATGTAAGACATTGTTTTGCATTCTGTCCATCAACTGTGTTTTTTGCAATTTTCCCCCCGAGTGGGCTGAGAATGCTCAGACGTGAGTCCCGGGCTCTCCACATCACTGGGGTCAAGCTATCCAAGCTGAAGAAGGCTGAGATCCAGAAACCGGTCCTTGGATGCTTGATTCCGGTCTAGGAAAGACATGGCTTGGTAGTTCGGGCTGGACTGTTCCCATGAGGCACAGGGTCAAGGCTTATTTGCATATAGCCATTGTCTGACCTAGGGTGGTGTGCAGTGCAAAAAAACGATGGGTTTAGGCCCAGATCTTTGTACTGGGGTGAATGTAAGACATTGTTCTGCATTCTGTCCATCAACAGTGTTTTTTGCAATTTTTACCCTGAGTGGGCTGGGTATGCTCAGACGTGAGTCCCAGGCTCTCCACATCACTGGAGTCAAGCTATCCAAGCTGAAGAAGGCTGATAGCCAGAAACCGGTCCTTGGATGCTTGATTCCGTTCTAGGAAAGACATGGCTTGGTAGTTCGGGCTGGACTGTTCCCATGAGGCACAGGGTCAAGGCTGATTTGCATATAGCCATTGTCTGACCTAGGGTGGTGTGGAGTGCAAAAAAATGATGGGTTTAGGCCCAGATTTTTGTACTGGGGTGAATGTAAGACATTGTTCTGCATTCTGTCCATCAACTGTGTTTTTTGCAATTTTCACCCCGAGTGGGCTGGATATGCTCAGACGTGAGACCCAGGCTCTCCACATCACTGGAGTCAAGCTATCCAAGCTGAAGAAGGATAATAGGCAGAAACCGGTCCTTGGATGCTTGATTCCGGTCTAGGAAAGACATGGCTTGGTAGTTCGGGCTGGACTGTTCCCATGAGGCACAGGGTCAAGGCTGATTTGCATATAGCCATTGTCTGACCTGGGGTGGTGTGGAGTGCAAAAAAACGATGGATTTAGGCCCGGATCTTTGTACTGGGGTGAATGTAAGACATTGTTCTGCATTCTGTCCATCAACTATGTTTTTTGCAATTTTCACCCCGAGTGGGCTGGGTATGCTCAGACGTGAGTCCCAGGCTCTCCACATCACTGGAGTCAAGCTATCCAAGCTGAAGAAGGGTGATAGCCAGAAACCGGTCCTTGGATGCTTGATTCCGGTCTAGGAAAGACTTGGCTTGGTAGTTCGGGCTGGACTGCTCCCATGAGGCACAGGGTCAAGGCTGATTTGCATATAGCCATTATCTGACTTAGGGTGGTGTGGAGTGCAAAAAAAGATGGATTTAGGCCCAGATCTTTGTACTGGGGTGAATGTAAGACATTGTTCTGCATTCTGTCCATCAACTGTGTTTTTTGCAATTTTCACCCCGAGTGGGCTGAGAATGCTCAGACGTGAGTCCCGGGCTCTCCACATACACTGGGGTCAAGCTATCCAAGCTGAAGAAGGCTGAGAGCCAGAAACCGGTCCTTGGATGCTTGATTCCGGTCTAGGAAAGACATGGCTTGGTAGTTCGGGCTGGACTGTTCCCATGAGGCACAGGGTCAAGGCTGATTTGCATATAGCCATTGTCTGACCTAGGGTGGTGTGCAGTGCAAAAAAACAATGGATTTAGGCCCAGATCTTTGTACTGGGGTGAATGTAAGACATTGTTCTGCATTCTGTCCATCAACAGTGTTTTTTGCAATTTTTACCCCGAGTGGGCTGGGTATGCTCAGACGTGAGTCCCAGGCTCTCCACATCACTGGAGTCAAGCTATCCAAGCTGAAGAAGGCTGATAGCCAGAAACCGGTCCTTGGATGCTTGATTCCGGTCTAGGAAAGACATGGCTTGGTAGTTTGGGCTGGACTGTTCCCATGAGGCACATAGTCAAGGCTGATTTGCATATAGCCATTGTCTGACCTAGGGTGGTGTGGAGTGCAAAAAAACGATGGATTTAGGCCCAGATCGTTGTACTGGGGTGAATGTAAGACATTGTTCTGCATTCTGTCCATCAACTGTTTTTTGCAATTTTCACCCCGAGTGGGCTGGGTATGCTCAGACGTGAGTCCCAGGCTCTCCACATCACTGGAGTCAAGCTATCCAAGCTGAAGAAGGCTGATAGCCAGAAACCGGTCCTTGGATGCTTGATTCCGGTCTAGGAAAGACATGGCTTGGTAGTTCGGGCTGGACTGTTCCCATGAGGCACAGGGTCAAGGCTGATTTGCATATAGCCATTGTCTGACCTAGGGTGGTGTGGAGTGCAACAAAATGATGGGTTTAGGCCCAGATTTTTGTACTGGGGTGAATGTAAGACATTGTTCTGCATTCTGTCCATCAACTGTGTTTTTTGCAATTTTCACCCCGAGTGGCCTGGGTATGCTCAGACGTGAGACCCAGGCGCTCCACATCACTGGAGTCAAGCTATCCAAGCTGAAGAAGGATGATAGGCAGAAACCGGTCCTTGGATGCTTGATTCCGGTCTAGGAAAGACATGGCTTGGTAGTTCGGGCTGGACTGTTCCCATGAGGCACAGGGTCAAGGCTGATTTGCATATAGCCATTGTCTGACCTAGGGTGGTGTGGAGTGCAAAAAAACGATGGATTTAGGCCCGGATCTTTGTACTGGGGTGAATGTAAGACATTGTTCTGCATTCTGTCCATCAACTATGTTTTTTGCAATTTTCACCCCGAGTGGGCTGGGTATGCTCAGACGTGAGTCCGAGGCTCTCCACATCACTGGAGTCAAGCTAACCAAGCTGAAGAAGGCTGATAGCCAGAAACCGGTCCTTGGATGCTTGATTCCGGTCTAGGAAAGACATGGCTTAGTAGTTCGGGCTGGACTGTTCCCATGAGGCACTGGGTCAAGGCTGATTTGCATATAGCCATTGTCTGACCTAGGGTGGTGTGGAGTGCAAAAAAAACGATGGATTTAGGCCCAGATCTTTGTACTGGGGTGAATGTAAGACATTGTTTTGCATTCTGTCCATCAACTGTGTTTTTTGCAATTTTCCCCCCGAGTGGGCTGAGAATGCTCAGACGTGAGTCCCGGGCTCTCCACATCACTGGGGTCAAGCTATCCAAGCTGAAGAAGGCTGAGATCCAGAAACCGGTCCTTGGATGCTTGATTCCGGTCTAGGAAAGACATGGCTTGGTAGTTCGGGCTGGACTGTTCCCATGAGGCACAGGGTCAAGGCTTATTTGCATATAGCCATTGTCTGACCTAGGGTGGTGTGCAGTGCAAAAAAACGATGGATTTAGGCCCAGATCTTTGTACTGGGGTGAATGTAAGACATTGTTCTGCATTCTGTCCATCAACAGTGTTTTTTGCAATTTTTACCCTGAGTGGGCTGGGTATGCTCAGACGTGAGTCCCAGGCTCTCCACATCACTGGAGTCAAGCTATCCAAGCTGAAGAAGGCTGATAGCCAGAAACCGGTCCTTGGATGCTTGATTCCGTTCTAGGAAAGACATGGCTTGGTAGTTCGGGCTGGACTGTTCCCATGAGGCACAGGGTCAAGGCTGATTTGCATATAGCCATTGTCTGACCTAGGGTGGTGTGGAGTGCAAAAAAATGATGGGTTTAGGCCCAGATTTTTGTACTGGGGTGAATGTAAGACATTGTTCTGCATTCTGTCCATCAACTGTGTTTTTTGCAATTTTCACCCCGAGTGGGCTGGATATGCTCAGACGTGAGACCCAGGCTCTCCACATCACTGGAGTCAAGCTATCCAAGCTGAAGAAGGATAATAGGCAGAAACCGGTCCTTGGATGCTTGATTCCGGTCTAGGAAAGACATGGCTTGGTAGTTCGGGCTGGACTGTTCCCATGAGGCACAGGGTCAAGGCTGATTTGCATATAGCCATTGTCTGACCTGGGGTGGTGTGGAGTGCAAAAAAACGATGGATTTAGGCCCGGATCTTTGTACTGGGGTGAATGTAAGACATTGTTCTGCATTCTGTCCATCAACTATGTTTTTTGCAATTTTCACCCCGAGTGGGCTGGGTATGCTCAGACATGAGTCCCAGGCTCTCCACATCACTGGAGTCAAGCTATCCAAGCTGAAGAAGGGTGATAGCCAGAAACCGGTCCTTGGATGCTTGATTCCGGTCTAGGAAAGACATGGCTTGGTAGTTCGGGCTGGACTGCTCCCATGAGGCACAGGGTCAAGGCTGATTTGCATATAGCCATTATCTGACTTAGGGTGGTGTGGAGTGCAAAAAAAGATGGATTTAGGCCCAGATCTTTGTACTGGGGTGAATGTAAGACATTGTTCTGCATTCTGTCCATCAACTGTGTTTTTTGCAATTTTCACCCCGAGTGGGCTGAGAATGCTCAGACGTGAGTCCCGGGCTCTCCACATACACTGGGGTCAAGCTATCCAACCTGAAGAAGGCTGAGAGCCAGAAACCGGTCCTTGGATGCTTGATTCCGGTCTAGGAAAGACATGGCTTGGTAGTTCGGGCTGGACTGTTCCCATGAGGCACAGGGTCAAGGCTGATTTGCATATAGCCATTGTCTGACCTAGGGTGGTGTGCAGTGCAAAAAAACGATGGATTTAGGCCCAGATCTTTGTACTGGGGTGAATGTAAGACATTGTTCTGCATTCTGTCCATCAACAGTGTTTTTTGCAATTTTTACCCCGAGTGGGCTGGGTATGCTCAGACGTGAGTCCCAGGCTCTCCACATCACTGGAGTCAAGCTATCCAAGCTGAAGAAGGCTGATAGCCAGAAACCGGTCCTTGGATGCTTGATTCCGGTCTAGGAAAGACATGGCTTGGTAGTTTGGGCTGGACTGTTCCCATGAGGCACATAGTCAAGGCTGATTTGCATATAGCCATTGTCTGACCTAGGGTGGTGTGGAGTGCAAAAAAACGATGGATTTAGGCCCAGATCGTTGTACTGGGGTGAATGTAAGACATTGTTCTGCATTCTGTCCATCAACTGTTTTTTGCAATTTTCACCCCGAGTGGGCTGGGTATGCTCAGACGTGAGTCCCAGGCTCTCCACATCACTGGAGTCAAGCTATCCAAGCTGAAGAAGGCTGATAGCCAGAAACCGGTCCTTGGATGCTTGATTCCGGTCTAGGAAAGACATGGCTTGGTAGTTCGGGCTGGACTGTTCCCATGAGGCACAGGGTCAAGGCTGATTTGCATATAGCCATTGTCTGACCTAGGGTGGTGTGGAGTGCAACAAAATGATGGGTTTAGGCCCAGATTTTTGTACTGGGGTGAATGTAAGACATTGTTCTGCATTCTGTCCATCAACTGTGTTTTTTGCAATTTTCACCCCGAGTGGCCTGGGTATGCTCAGACGTGAGACCCAGGCTCTCCACATCACTGGAGTCAAGCTATCCAAGCTGAAGAAGGATGATAGGCAGAAACCGGTCCTTGGATGCTTGATTCCGGTCTAGGAAAGACATGGCTTGGTAGTTCGGGCTGGACTGTTCCCATGAGGCACAGGGTCAAGGCTGATTTGCATATAGCCATTGTCTGACCTAGGGTGGTGTGGAGTGCAAAAAAACGATGGATTTAGGCCCGGATCTTTGTACTGGGGTGAATGTAAGACATTGTTCTGCATTCTGTCCATCAACTATGTTTTTTGCAATTTTCACCCCGAGTGGGCTGGGTATGCTCAGACGTGAGTCCCAGGCTCTCCACATCACTGGAGTCAAGCTATCCAAGCTGAAGAAGGGTGATAGCCAGAAACCGGTCCTTGGATGCTTGATTCCGGTCTAGGAAAGACATGGCTTGGTAGTTCGGGCTGGACTGCTCCCATGAGGCACAGGGTCAAGGCTGATTTGCATATAGCCATTATCTGACTTAGGGTGGTGTGGAGTGCAAAAAAAGATGGATTTAGGCCCAGATCTTTGTACTGGGGTGAATGTAAGACATTGTTCTGCATTCTGTCCATCAACTGTGTTTTTTGCAATTTTCACCCCGAGTGGGCTGAGAATGCTCAGACGTGAGTCCCGGGCTCTCCACATACACTGGGGTCAAGCTATCCAAGCTGAAGAAGGCTGAGAGCCAGAAACCGGTCCTTGGATGCTTGATTCCGGTCTAGGAAAGACATGGCTTGGTAGTTCGGGCTGGACTGTTCCCATGAGGCACAGGGTCAAGGCTGATTTGCATATAGCCATTGTCTGACCTAGGGTGGTGTGGAGTGCAAAAAAACGATGGATTTAGGCCCAGATCTTTGTACTGGGGTGAATGTAAGACATTGTTCTGCATTCTGTCCATCAACTGTTTTTTGCAATTTTCACCCCGAGTGGGCTGGGTATGCTCAGACGTGAGTCCCAGGCTCTCCACATCACTGGAGTCAAGCTATCCAAGCTGAAGAAGGCTGATAGCCAGAAACCGGTCCTTGGATGCTTGATTCCGTTCTAGGAAAGACATGGCTTGGTAGTTCGGGCTGGACTGTTCCCATGAGGCACAGGGTCAAGGCTGATTTGCATATAGCCATTGTCTGACCTAGGGTGGTGTGGAGTGCAAAAAAATGATGGGTTTAGGCCCAGATTTTTGTACTGGGGTGAATGTAAGACATTGTTCTGCATTCTGTCCATCAACTGTGTTTTTTGCAATTTTCACCCCGAGTGGGCTGGATATGCTCAGACGTGAGACCCAGGCTCTCCACATCACTGGAGTCAAGCTATCCAAGCTGAAGAAGGATAATAGGCAGAAACCGGTCCTTGGATGCTTGATTCCGGTCTAGGAAAGACATGGCTTGGTAGTTCGGGCTGGACTGTTCCCATGAGGCACAGGGTCAAGGCTGATTTGCATATAGCCATTGTCTGACCTGGGGTGGTGTGGAGTGCAAAAAAACGATGGATTTAGGCCCGGATCTTTGTACTGGGGTGAATGTAAGACATTGTTCTGCATTCTGTCCATCAACTATGTTTTTTGCAATTTTCACCCCGAGTGGGCTGGGTATGCTCAGACATGAGTCCCAGGCTCTCCACATCACTGGAGTCAAGCTATCCAAGCTGAAGAAGGGTGATAGCCAGAAACCGGTCCTTGGATGCTTGATTCCGGTCTAGGAAAGACATGGCTTGGTAGTTCGGGCTGGACTGCTCCCATGAGGCACAGGGTCAAGGCTGATTTGCATATAGCCATTATCTGACTTAGGGTGGTGTGGAGTGCAAAAAAAGATGGATTTAGGCCCAGATCTTTGTACTGGGGTGAATGTAAGACATTGTTCTGCATTCTGTCCATCAACTGTGTTTTTTGCAATTTTCACCCCGAGTGGGCTGAGAATGCTCAGACGTGAGTCCCGGGCTCTCCACATACACTGGGGTCAAGCTATCCAACCTGAAGAAGGCTGAGAGCCAGAAACCGGTCCTTGGATGCTTGATTCCGGTCTAGGAAAGACATGGCTTGGTAGTTCGGGCTGGACTGTTCCCATGAGGCACAGGGTCAAGGCTGATTTGCATATAGCCATTGTCTGACCTAGGGTGGTGTGCAGTGCAAAAAAACGATGGATTTAGGCCCAGATCTTTGTACTGGGGTGAATGTAAGACATTGTTCTGCATTCTGTCCATCAACAGTGTTTTTTGCAATTTTTACCCCGAGTGGGCTGGGTATGCTCAGACGTGAGTCCCAGGCTCTCCACATCACTGGAGTCAAGCTATCCAAGCTGAAGAAGGCTGATAGCCAGAAACCGGTCCTTGGATGCTTGATTCCGGTCTAGGAAAGACATGGCTTGGTAGTTTGGGCTGGACTGTTCCCATGAGGCACATAGTCAAGGCTGATTTGCATATAGCCATTGTCTGACCTAGGGTGGTGTGGAGTGCAAAAAAACGATGGATTTAGGCCCAGATCGTTGTACTGGGGTGAATGTAAGACATTGTTCTGCATTCTGTCCATCAACTGTTTTTTGCAATTTTCACCCCGAGTGGGCTGGGTATGCTCAGACGTGAGTCCCAGGCTCTCCACATCACTGGAGTCAAGCTATCCAAGCTGAAGAAGGCTGATAGCCAGAAACCGGTCCTTGGATGCTTGATTCCGGTCTAGGAAAGACATGGCTTGGTAGTTCGGGCTGGACTGTTCCCATGAGGCACAGGGTCAAGGCTGATTTGCATATAGCCATTGTCTGACCTAGGGTGGTGTGGAGTGCAACAAAATGATGGGTTTAGGCCCAGATTTTTGTACTGGGGTGAATGTAAGACATTGTTCTGCATTCTGTCCATCAACTGTGTTTTTTGCAATTTTCACCCCGAGTGGCCTGGGTATGCTCAGACGTGAGACCCAGGCTCTCCACATCACTGGAGTCAAGCTATCCAAGCTGAAGAAGGATGATAGGCAGAAACCGGTCCTTGGATGCTTGATTCCGGTCTAGGAAAGACATGGCTTGGTAGTTCGGGCTGGACTGTTCCCATGAGGCACAGGGTCAAGGCTGATTTGCATATAGCCATTGTCTGACCTAGGGTGGTGTGGAGTGCAAAAAAACGATGGATTTAGGCCCGGATCTTTGTACTGGGGTGAATGTAAGACATTGTTCTGCATTCTGTCCATCAACTATGTTTTTTGCAATTTTCACCCCGAGTGGGCTGGGTATGCTCAGACGTGAGTCCCAGGCTCTCCACATCACTGGAGTCAAGCTATCCAAGCTGAAGAAGGGTGATAGCCAGAAACCGGTCCTTGGATGCTTGATTCCGGTCTAGGAAAGACATGGCTTGGTAGTTCGGGCTGGACTGCTCCCATGAGGCACAGGGTCAAGGCTGATTTGCATATAGCCATTATCTGACTTAGGGTGGTGTGGAGTGCAAAAAAAGATGGATTTAGGCCCAGATCTTTGTACTGGGGTGAATGTAAGACATTGTTCTGCATTCTGTCCATCAACTGTGTTTTTTGCAATTTTCACCCCGAGTGGGCTGAGAATGCTCAGACGTGAGTCCCGGGCTCTCCACATACACTGGGGTCAAGCTATCCAAGCTGAAGAAGGCTGAGAGCCAGAAACCGGTCCTTGGATGCTTGATTCCGGTCTAGGAAAGACATGGCTTGGTAGTTCGGGCTGGACTGTTCCCATGAGGCACAGGGTCAAGGCTGATTTGCATATAGCCATTGTCTGACCTAGGGTGGTGTGGAGTGCAAAAAAACGATGGATTTAGGCCCAGATCTTTGTACTGGGGTGAATGTAAGACATTGTTCTGCATTCTGTCCATCAACTGTTTTTTGCAATTTTCACCCCGAGTGGGCTGGGTATGCTCAGACGTGAGTCCCAGGCTCTCCACATCACTGGAGTCAAGCTATCCAAGCTGAAGAAGGCTGATAGCCAGAAACCGGTCCTTGGATGCTTGATTCCGGTCTAGGAAAGACATGGCTTGGTAGTTCGGGCTGGACTGTTCCCATGAGGCACAGGGTCCAGGCTGATTTGCATATAGCCATTGTCTGACCTAGGGTGGTGTGGAGTGCAACAAAATGATGGGTTTAGGCCCAGATTTTTGTACTGGGGTGAATGTAAGACATTGTTCTGCATTCTGTCCATCAACTGTGTTTTTTGCAATTTTCACCCCGAGTGGCCTGGGTATGCTCAGACGTGAGACCCAGGCTCTCCACATCACTGGAGTCAAGCTATCCAAGCTGAAGAAGGATGATAGGCAGAAACCGGTCCTTGGATGCTTGATTCCGGTCTAGGAAAGACATGGCTTGGTAGTTCGGGCTGGACTGTTCCCATGAAGCACAGGGTCAAGGCTGATTTGCATATAGCCATTGTCTGACCTAGGGTGGTGTGGAGTGCAAAAAAACAATGGATTTAGGCCCGGATCTTTGTACTGGGGTGAATGTAAGACATTGTTCTGCATTCTGTCCATCAACTATGTTTTTTGCAATTTTCACCCCGAGTGGGCTGGGTATGCTCAGACGTGAGTCCCAGGCTCTCCACATCACTGGAGTCAAGCTATCCAAGCTGAAGAAGGGTGATAGCCAGAAACCGGTCCTTGGATGCTTGATTCCGGTCTAGGAAAGACATGGCTTGGTAGTTCGGGCTGGACTGCTCCCATGAGGCACAGGGTCAAGGCTGATTTGCATATAGCCATTATCTGACTTAGGGTGGTGTGGAGTGCAAAAAAAGATGGATTTAGGCCCAGATCTTTGTACTGGGGTGAATGTAAGACATTGTTCTGCATTCTGTCCATCAACTGTGTTTTTTGCAATTTTCACCCCGAGTGGGCTGAGAATGCTCAGACGTGAGTCCCGGGCTCTCCACATACACTGGGGTCAAGCTATCCAAGCTGAAGAAGGCTGAGAGCCAGAAACCGGTCCTTGGATGCTTGATTCCGGTCTAGGAAAGACATGGCTTGGTAGTTCGGGCTGGACTGTTCCCATGAGGCACAGGGTCAAGGCTGATTTGCATATAGCCATTGTCTGACCTAGGGTCGTGTGCAGTGCAAAAAAACGATGGATTTAGGCCCAGATCTTTGTACTGGGGTGAATGTAAGACATTGTTCTGCATTCTGTCCATCAACAGTGTTTTTTGCAATTTTTACCCCGAGTGGGCTGGGTATGCTCAGACGTGAGTCCCAGGCTCTCCACATCACTGGAGTCAAGCTATCCAAGCTGAAGAAGGCTGATAGCCAGAGACCGGTCCTTGGATGCTTGATTCCGGTCTAGGAAAGACATGGCTTGGGAGTTTGGGCTGGACTGTTCCCATGAGGCACATGGTCAAGGCTGATTTGCATATAGCCATTGTCTGACCTAGGGTGGTGTGGAGTGCAAAAAAACGATGGATTTAGGCCCAGATCTTTGTACTGGGGTGAATGTAAGACATTGTTCTGCATTCTGTCCATCAACTGTTTTTTGCAATTTTCACCCCGAGTGGGCTGGGTATGCTCAGACGTGAGTCCCAGGCTCTCCACATCACTGGAGTCAAGCTATCCAAGCTGAAGAAGGCTGATAGCCAGAAACCGGTCCTTGGATGCTTGATTCCGGTCTAGGAAAGACATGGCTTGGTAGTTCGGGCTGGACTGTTCCCATGAGGCACAGGGTCAAGGCTGATTTGCATATAGCCATTGTCTGACCTAGGGTGGTGTGGAGTGCAACAAAATGATGGGTTTAGGCCCAGATTTTTGTACTGGGGTGAATGTAAGACATTGTTCTGCATTCTGTCCATCAACTGTGTTTTTTGCAATTTTCACCCCGAGTGGCCTGGGTATGCTCAGACGTGAGACCCAGGCTCTCCACATCACTGGAGTCAAGCTATCCAAGCTGAAGAAGGATGATAGGCAGAAACCGGTCCTTGGATGCTTGATTCCGGTCTAGGAAAGACATGGCTTGGTAGTTCGGGCTGGACTGTTCCCATGAGGCACAGGGTCAAGGCTGATTTGCATATAGCCATTGTCTGACCTAGGGTGGTGTGGAGTGCAAAAAAACGATGGATTTAGGCCCGGATCTTTGTACTGGGGTGAATGTAAGACATTGTTCTGCATTCTGTCCATCAACTATTTTTTTTGCAATTTTCACCCCGAGTGGGCTGGGTATGCTCAGACGTGAGTCCCAGGCTCTCCACATCACTGGAGTCAAGCTATCCAAGCTGAAGAAGGGTGATAGCCAGAAACCGGTCCTTGGATGCTTGATTCCGGTCTAGGAAAGACATGGCTTGGTAGTTCGGGCTGGACTGTTCCCACGAGGCACAGGTTCAAGGCTGATTTGCATATAGCCATTGTCTGACCTAGGGTGGTGTGGAGTGCAAAAAAGCAATGGATTTAGGCCCAGATCTTTGTACTGGGGTGAATGTAAGACATTGTTCTGCATTCTGTCCATCAACTATGTTTTTTGCAATTTTCACCCCGAGTGGGCTGGGTATGCTCAGACGTGAGTCCCAGGCTCTCCACATCACTGGAGTCAAGCTATCCAAGCTGAAGAAGGCTGATAGCCAGAAACCGGTCCTTGGATGCTTGATTCCGGTCTAGGAAAGACATGGCTTGGTAGTTCGGGCTGGACTGTTCCCATGAGGCACAGGGTCAGGGCTGATTTGCATATAGCCATTGTCTGACCTAGGGTGGTGTGTAGTGCAAAAAAACGATGGATTTAGGCCCAGATCTTTGTAATTGGGTGAATGTAAGACATTGTTCTGTGTTCTGTCCATCAACTGTGTTTTTTGCAATTTTCACCCCGAATTGGCTGGGTATGCTCAGAAGTGAGTCCCAGGCTCTCCACATCACTAGAGTCAAGCTAACCAAGCTGAAGAAGGCTGATAGCCAGAAACCGGTCCTTGGATGCTTGATTCCGGCCTATGAAAGACATGGCTTGGTAGTTCTGGCTGGACTGTTCCCATGAGGCACAGGGTCAAGGCTGATTTGCATATAGCCATTGTCTGGCCTAGGGAGGTGTGGAGTGCAAAAAAACGATGGATTTAGGCCCAGATCTTTGTACTGGGGTGAATGTAAGACATTGTTCTGCATTCTGTCCATCAACTGTGTTTTTTGCAATTTTCACCCCGAGTGGGCTGAGAATGCTCAGACGTGAGTCCCAGGCTCTCCACATCACTGGAGTCAAGCTATCCAAGCTGAAGAAGGCTGATAGCCAGAAACCGGTCTTGGATGCTTGATTCCGGTCTAGGAAAGACATGGCTTGGTAGTTCGGGCTGGACTGTTCCCATGAGGCACATGGTCAAGGCTGATTTGCATATAGCCATTGTCTGACCTAGGGTGGTGTGGAGTGCAAAAAAACGATGGATTTAGGCCCAGATCTTTGTACTGGGGTGAATGTAAGAAATTGTTCTGCATTCTGTCCATCAACAGTGTTTTTTGCAATTTTTACCCCGAGTGGGCTGGGTATGCTATGACGTGAGTCCCAGGCTCTCCACATCACTGGAGTCAAGCTATCCAAGCTGAAGAGGGCTGATAGCCAGAAACCGGTCCTTGGATGCTTGATTCCGGTCTAGGAAAGACATGGCTTGGTAGTTCGGGCTGGACTGTTCCCATGAGGCACATGGTCAAGGCTGATTTGCATATATAGCCATTGTCTGACCTAGGGTGGTGTGGAGTGCAAAAAAAAACGACGGATTTAGGCCCAGATCTTTGTACTGGGGTGAATGTAAGACATTGTTCTACATTCTGTCCATCAACAGTGCTTTTTGCAATTTTTACCCCGAGTGGGCTGGGTATGCTCAGACGTGAGTCCCAGGCTCTCCACATCACTGGAGTCAAGCTATCCAAGCTGAAGAAGGCTGATAGCCAGAAACCGGTCCTTGGATGTTTGATTCCGGTCTAGGAAAGACATGGCTTGGTAGTTCGGGCTGGACTGTTCCCATGAGGCACATGGTCAAGGCTGATTTGCATATAGCCATTGTCTGACCTAGGGTGGTGTGGAGTGCAAAAAACGATGGATTTAGGCCCAGATCTTTGTACTGGGGTGAAGGTAAGACATTGTTCTGCATTCTGTCCATCAACTGTGTTTTTTGCAATTTTCACCCCGAGTGGGCTGGGTATGCTCAGACGTGAGTCCCAGGCTCTCCACATCACTGGAGTCAAGCTATCCAAGCTGAAGAAGGCTGATAGCCAGAAACCGGTCCTTGGATGCTTGATTCCGGTCTAGGAAAGACATGGCTTGGTAGTTCGGGCTGGACTGTTCCCATGAGGCACAGGGTCAAGGCTAATTTGCATATAGCCATTGTCTGACCTAGGGTGGTGTGAAGTGCAAAAAAATGATGGGTTTAGGCCCAGATCTTTGTACAGGGGTGAATGTAAGACATTGTTCTGCATTCTGTCCATCAACTGTGTTTTTTGCAATTTTCACCCCGAGTGGGCTGGGTATGCTCAGACGTGAGTCCCAGGCTCTCCACATCACTGGAGTCAAGCTAACCCAGCTGAAGAAGGCTGATAGCCAGAAACCGGTCCTTGGATGCTTGATTCCGGTCTAGGAAAGACATGGCTTAGTAGTTCGGGCTGGACTGTTCCCATGAGGCACTGGGTCAAGGCTGATTTGCATATAGCCATTGTCTGACCTAGGGTGGTGTGGAGTGCAAAAAAACCGATGGATTTAGGCCCAGATCTTTGTACTGGGGTGAATGTAAGACATTGTTTTGCATTCTGTCCATCAACTGTGTTTTTTGCAATTTTCACCCCGAGTGGGCTGAGAATGCTCAGACGTGAGTCCCGGGCTCTCCACATCACTGGGGTCAAGCTATCCAAGCTGAAGAAGGCTGAGATCCAGAAACCGGTCCTTGGATGCTTGATTCCGGTCTAGGAAAGACATGGCTTGGTAGTTTGGGCTGGACTGTTCCCATGAGGCACAGGGTCAAGGCTTATTTGCATATAGCCATTGTCTGACCTAGGGTGGTGTGCAGTGCAAAAAAACGATGGATTTAGGCCCAGATCTTTGTACTGGGGTGAATGTAAGACATTGTTCTGCATTCTGTCATTTCAACAGTGTTTTTTGCAATTTTTACCCCGAGTGGGCTGGGTATGCTCAGACGTGAGTCCCAGGCTCTCCACATCACTGGAGTCAAGCTATCCAAGCTGAAGAAGGCTGATAGCCAGAAACCGGTCCTTGGATGCTTGATTCCGGTCTAGGAAAGACATGGCTTGGTAGTTCGGGCTGGACTGTTCCCATGAGGCACAGGGTCAAGGCTGATTTGCATATAGCCATTGTCTGACCTGGGGTGGTGTGGAGTGCAAAAAAACGATGGATTTAGGCCCGGATCTTTGTACTGGGGTGAATGTAAGACATTGTTCTGCATTCTGTCCATCAACTGTTTTTTGCAATTTTCACCCCGAGTGGGCTGGGTATGCTCAGACGTGAGTCCCAGGCTCTCCACATCACTGGAGTCAAGCTATCCAAGCTGAAGAAGGCTGATAGCCAGAAACCGGTCCTTGGATGCTTGATTCCGGTCTAGGAAAGACATGGCTTGGTAGTTCGGGCTGGACTGTTCCCATGAGGCACAGGGTCCAGGCTGATTTGCATATAGCCATTGTCTGACCTAGGGTGGTGTGGAGTGCAACAAAATGATGGGTTTAGGCCCAGATTTTTGTACTGGGGTGAATGTAAGACATTGTTCTGCATTCTGTCCATCAACTGTGTTTTTTG
Source organism: Lissotriton vulgaris (assembly GCF_964263255.1). NCBI lineage: Eukaryota > Metazoa > Chordata > Amphibia > Caudata > Salamandridae > Lissotriton > Lissotriton vulgaris. The sequence continues at coordinate 434,721,409 of NC_141685.1, read as the reverse complement.
CAATTTTCACCCCGAGTGGCCTGGGTATGCTCAGACGTGAGACCCAGGCTCTCCACATCACTGGAGTCAAGCTATCCAAGCTGAAGAAGGATGATAGGCAGAAACCGGTCCTTGGATGCTTGATTCCGGTCTAGGAAAGACATGGCTTGGTAGTTCGGGCTGGACTGTTCCCATGAGGCACAGGGTCAAGGCTGATTTGCATATAGCCATTGTCTGACCTAGGGTGGTGTGGAGTGCAAAAAAACGATGGATTTAGGCCCGGATCTTTGTACTGGGGTGAATGTAAGACATTGTTCTGCATTCTGTCCATCAACTATGTTTTTTGCAATTTTCACCCCGAGTGGGCTGGGTATGCTCAGACGTGAGTCCCAGGCTCTCCACATCACTGGAGTCAAGCTATCCAAGCTAAAGAAGGGTGATAGCCAGAAACCGGTCCTTGGATGCTTGATTCCGGTCTAGGAAAGACATGGCTTGGTAGTTCGGGCTGGACTGCTCCCATGAGGCACAGGGTCAAGGCTGATTTGCATATAGCCATTATCTGACTTAGGGTGGTGTGGAGTGCAAAAAAAGATGGATTTAGGCCCAGATCTTTGTACTGGGGTGAATGTAAGACATTGTTCTGCATTCTGTCCATCAACTGTGTTTTTTGCAATTTTCACCCCGAGTGGGCTGAGAATGCTCAGACGTGAGTCCCGGGCTCTCCACATACACTGGGGTCAAGCTATCCAAGCTGAAGAAGGCTGAGAGCCAGAAACCGGTCCTTGGATGCTTGATTCCGGTCTAGGAAAGACATGGCTTGGTAGTTCGGGCTGGACTGTTCCCATGAGGTACAGGGTCAAGGCTGATTTGCATATAGCCATTGTCTGACCTAGGGTGGTGTGCAGTGCAAAAAAACGATGGATTTAGGCCCAGATCTTTGTACTGGGGTGAATGTAAGACATTGTTCTGCATTCTGTCCATCAACAGTGTTTTTTGAAATTTTTACCCCGAGTGGGCTGGGTATGCTCAGACGTGAGTCCCAGGCTCTCCACATCACTGGAGTCAAGCTATCCAAGCTGAAGAAGGCTGATAGCCAGAAACCGGTCCTTGGATGCTTGATTCCGGTCTAGGAAAGACATGGCTTGGTAGTTTGGGCTGGACTGTTCCCATGAGGCACATGGTCAAGGCTGATTTGCATATAGCCATTGTCTGACCTAGGGTGGTGTGGAGTGCAAAAAAACGATGGATTTAGGCCCAGATCTTTGTACTGGGGTGAATGTAAGACATTGTTCTGCATTCTGTCCATCAACTGTTTTTTGCAATTTTCACCCCGAGTGGGCTGGGTATGCTCAGACGTGAGTCCCAGGCTCTCCACATCACTGGAGTCAAGCTATCCAAGCTGAAGAAGGCTGATAGCCAGAAACCGGTCCTTGGATGCTTGATTCCGGTCTAGGAAAGACATGGCTTGGTAGTTCGGGCTGGACTGTTCCCATGAGGCACAGGGTCCAGGCTGATTTGCATATAGCCATTGTCTGACCTAGGGTGGTGTGGAGTGCAACAAAATGATGGGTTTAGGCCCAGATTTTTGTACTGGGGTGAATGTAAGACATTGTTCTGCATTCTGTCCATCAACTGTGTTTTTTGCAATTTTCACCCCGAGTGGCCTGGGTATGCTCAGACGTGAGACCCAGGCTCTCCACATCACTGGAGTCAAGCTATCCAAGCTGAAGAAGGATGATAGGCAGAAACCGGTCCTTGGATGCTTGATTCCGGTCTAGGAAAGACATGGCTTGGTAGTTCGGGCTGGACTGTTCCCATGAAGCACAGGGTCAAGGCTGATTTGCATATAGCCATTGTCTGACCTAGGGTGGTGTGGAGTGCAAAAAAACAATGGATTTAGGCCCGGATCTTTGTACTGGGGTGAATGTAAGACATTGTTCTGCATTCTGTCCATCAACTATGTTTTTTGCAATTTTCACCCCGAGTGGGCTGGGTATGCTCAGACGTGAGTCCCAGGCTCTCCACATCACTGGAGTCAAGCTATCCAAGCTGAAGAAGGGTGATAGCCAGAAACCGGTCCTTGGATGCTTGATTCCGGTCTAGGAAAGACATGGCTTGGTAGTTCGGGCTGGACTGCTCCCATGAGGCACAGGGTCAAGGCTGATTTGCATATAGCCATTATCTGACTTAGGGTGGTGTGGAGTGCAAAAAAAGATGGATTTAGGCCCAGATCTTTGTACTGGGGTGAATGTAAGACATTGTTCTGCATTCTGTCCATCAACTGTGTTTTTTGCAATTTTCACCCCGAGTGGGCTGAGAATGCTCAGACGTGAGTCCCGGGCTCTCCACATACACTGGGGTCAAGCTATCCAAGCTGAAGAAGGCTGAGAGCCAGAAACCGGTCCTTGGATGCTTGATTCCGGTCTAGGAAAGACATGGCTTGGTAGTTCGGGCTGGACTGTTCCCATGAGGCACAGGGTCAAGGCTGATTTGCATATAGCCATTGTCTGACCTAGGGTCGTGTGCAGTGCAAAAAAACGATGGATTTAGGCCCAGATCTTTGTACTGGGGTGAATGTAAGACATTGTTCTGCATTCTGTCCATCAACAGTGTTTTTTGCAATTTTTACCCCGAGTGGGCTGGGTATGCTCAGACGTGAGTCCCAGGCTCTCCACATCACTGGAGTCAAGCTATCCAAGCTGAAGAAGGCTGATAGCCAGAGACCGGTCCTTGGATGCTTGATTCCGGTCTAGGAAAGACATGGCTTGGGAGTTTGGGCTGGACTGTTCCCATGAGGCACATGGTCAAGGCTGATTTGCATATAGCCATTGTCTGACCTAGGGTGGTGTGGAGTGCAAAAAAACGATGGATTTAGGCCCAGATCTTTGTACTGGGGTGAATGTAAGACATTGTTCTGCATTCTGTCCATCAACTGTTTTTTGCAATTTTCACCCCGAGTGGGCTGGGTATGCTCAGACGTGAGTCCCAGGCTCTCCACATCACTGGAGTCAAGCTATCCAAGCTGAAGAAGGCTGATAGCCAGAAACCGGTCCTTGGATGCTTGATTCCGGTCTAGGAAAGACATGGCTTGGTAGTTCGGGCTGGACTGTTCCCATGAGGCACAGGGTCAAGGCTGATTTGCATATAGCCATTGTCTGACCTAGGGTGGTGTGGAGTGCAACAAAATGATGGGTTTAGGCCCAGATTTTTGTACTGGGGTGAATGTAAGACATTGTTCTGCATTCTGTCCATCAACTGTGTTTTTTGCAATTTTCACCCCGAGTGGCCTGGGTATGCTCAGACGTGAGACCCAGGCTCTCCACATCACTGGAGTCAAGCTATCCAAGCTGAAGAAGGATGATAGGCAGAAACCGGTCCTTGGATGCTTGATTCCGGTCTAGGAAAGACATGGCTTGGTAGTTCGGGCTGGACTGTTCCCATGAGGCACAGGGTCAAGGCTGATTTGCATATAGCCATTGTCTGACCTAGGGTGGTGTGGAGTGCAAAAAAACGATGGATTTAGGCCCGGATCTTTGTACTGGGGTGAATGTAAGACATTGTTCTGCATTCTGTCCATCAACTATTTTTTTTGCAATTTTCACCCCGAGTGGGCTGGGTATGCTCAGACGTGAGTCCCAGGCTCTCCACATCACTGGAGTCAAGCTATCCAAGCTGAAGAAGGGTGATAGCCAGAAACCGGTCCTTGGATGCTTGATTCCGGTCTAGGAAAGACATGGCTTGGTAGTTCGGGCTGGACTGTTCCCACGAGGCACAGGTTCAAGGCTGATTTGCATATAGCCATTGTCTGACCTAGGGTGGTGTGGAGTGCAAAAAAGCAATGGATTTAGGCCCAGATCTTTGTACTGGGGTGAATGTAAGACATTGTTCTGCATTCTGTCCATCAACTATGTTTTTTGCAATTTTCACCCCGAGTGGGCTGGGTATGCTCAGACGTGAGTCCCAGGCTCTCCACATCACTGGAGTCAAGCTATCCAAGCTGAAGAAGGCTGATAGCCAGAAACCGGTCCTTGGATGCTTGATTCCGGTCTAGGAAAGACATGGCTTGGTAGTTCGGGCTGGACTGTTCCCATGAGGCACAGGGTCAGGGCTGATTTGCATATAGCCATTGTCTGACCTAGGGTGGTGTGTAGTGCAAAAAAACGATGGATTTAGGCCCAGATCTTTGTAATTGGGTGAATGTAAGACATTGTTCTGTGTTCTGTCCATCAACTGTGTTTTTTGCAATTTTCACCCCGAATTGGCTGGGTATGCTCAGAAGTGAGTCCCAGGCTCTCCACATCACTAGAGTCAAGCTAACCAAGCTGAAGAAGGCTGATAGCCAGAAACCGGTCCTTGGATGCTTGATTCCGGCCTATGAAAGACATGGCTTGGTAGTTCTGGCTGGACTGTTCCCATGAGGCACAGGGTCAAGGCTGATTTGCATATAGCCATTGTCTGGCCTAGGGAGGTGTGGAGTGCAAAAAAACGATGGATTTAGGCCCAGATCTTTGTACTGGGGTGAATGTAAGACATTGTTCTGCATTCTGTCCATCAACTGTGTTTTTTGCAATTTTCACCCCGAGTGGGCTGAGAATGCTCAGACGTGAGTCCCAGGCTCTCCACATCACTGGAGTCAAGCTATCCAAGCTGAAGAAGGCTGATAGCCAGAAACCGGTCTTGGATGCTTGATTCCGGTCTAGGAAAGACATGGCTTGGTAGTTCGGGCTGGACTGTTCCCATGAGGCACATGGTCAAGGCTGATTTGCATATAGCCATTGTCTGACCTAGGGTGGTGTGGAGTGCAAAAAAACGATGGATTTAGGCCCAGATCTTTGTACTGGGGTGAATGTAAGAAATTGTTCTGCATTCTGTCCATCAACAGTGTTTTTTGCAATTTTTACCCCGAGTGGGCTGGGTATGCTATGACGTGAGTCCCAGGCTCTCCACATCACTGGAGTCAAGCTATCCAAGCTGAAGAGGGCTGATAGCCAGAAACCGGTCCTTGGATGCTTGATTCCGGTCTAGGAAAGACATGGCTTGGTAGTTCGGGCTGGACTGTTCCCATGAGGCACATGGTCAAGGCTGATTTGCATATATAGCCATTGTCTGACCTAGGGTGGTGTGGAGTGCAAAAAAAAACGACGGATTTAGGCCCAGATCTTTGTACTGGGGTGAATGTAAGACATTGTTCTACATTCTGTCCATCAACAGTGCTTTTTGCAATTTTTACCCCGAGTGGGCTGGGTATGCTCAGACGTGAGTCCCAGGCTCTCCACATCACTGGAGTCAAGCTATCCAAGCTGAAGAAGGCTGATAGCCAGAAACCGGTCCTTGGATGTTTGATTCCGGTCTAGGAAAGACATGGCTTGGTAGTTCGGGCTGGACTGTTCCCATGAGGCACATGGTCAAGGCTGATTTGCATATAGCCATTGTCTGACCTAGGGTGGTGTGGAGTGCAAAAAACGATGGATTTAGGCCCAGATCTTTGTACTGGGGTGAAGGTAAGACATTGTTCTGCATTCTGTCCATCAACTGTGTTTTTTGCAATTTTCACCCCGAGTGGGCTGGGTATGCTCAGACGTGAGTCCCAGGCTCTCCACATCACTGGAGTCAAGCTATCCAAGCTGAAGAAGGCTGATAGCCAGAAACCGGTCCTTGGATGCTTGATTCCGGTCTAGGAAAGACATGGCTTGGTAGTTCGGGCTGGACTGTTCCCATGAGGCACAGGGTCAAGGCTAATTTGCATATAGCCATTGTCTGACCTAGGGTGGTGTGAAGTGCAAAAAAATGATGGGTTTAGGCCCAGATCTTTGTACAGGGGTGAATGTAAGACATTGTTCTGCATTCTGTCCATCAACTGTGTTTTTTGCAATTTTCACCCCGAGTGGGCTGGGTATGCTCAGACGTGAGTCCCAGGCTCTCCACATCACTGGAGTCAAGCTAACCCAGCTGAAGAAGGCTGATAGCCAGAAACCGGTCCTTGGATGCTTGATTCCGGTCTAGGAAAGACATGGCTTAGTAGTTCGGGCTGGACTGTTCCCATGAGGCACTGGGTCAAGGCTGATTTGCATATAGCCATTGTCTGACCTAGGGTGGTGTGGAGTGCAAAAAAACCGATGGATTTAGGCCCAGATCTTTGTACTGGGGTGAATGTAAGACATTGTTTTGCATTCTGTCCATCAACTGTGTTTTTTGCAATTTTCACCCCGAGTGGGCTGAGAATGCTCAGACGTGAGTCCCGGGCTCTCCACATCACTGGGGTCAAGCTATCCAAGCTGAAGAAGGCTGAGATCCAGAAACCGGTCCTTGGATGCTTGATTCCGGTCTAGGAAAGACATGGCTTGGTAGTTTGGGCTGGACTGTTCCCATGAGGCACAGGGTCAAGGCTTATTTGCATATAGCCATTGTCTGACCTAGGGTGGTGTGCAGTGCAAAAAAACGATGGATTTAGGCCCAGATCTTTGTACTGGGGTGAATGTAAGACATTGTTCTGCATTCTGTCATTTCAACAGTGTTTTTTGCAATTTTTACCCCGAGTGGGCTGGGTATGCTCAGACGTGAGTCCCAGGCTCTCCACATCACTGGAGTCAAGCTATCCAAGCTGAAGAAGGCTGATAGCCAGAAACCGGTCCTTGGATGCTTGATTCCGGTCTAGGAAAGACATGGCTTGGTAGTTCGGGCTGGACTGTTCCCATGAGGCACAGGGTCAAGGCTGATTTGCATATAGCCATTGTCTGACCTGGGGTGGTGTGGAGTGCAAAAAAACGATGGATTTAGGCCCGGATCTTTGTACTGGGGTGAATGTAAGACATTGTTCTGCATTCTGTCCATCAACTGTTTTTTGCAATTTTCACCCCGAGTGGGCTGGGTATGCTCAGACGTGAGTCCCAGGCTCTCCACATCACTGGAGTCAAGCTATCCAAGCTGAAGAAGGCTGATAGCCAGAAACCGGTCCTTGGATGCTTGATTCCGGTCTAGGAAAGACATGGCTTGGTAGTTCGGGCTGGACTGTTCCCATGAGGCACAGGGTCCAGGCTGATTTGCATATAGCCATTGTCTGACCTAGGGTGGTGTGGAGTGCAACAAAATGATGGGTTTAGGCCCAGATTTTTGTACTGGGGTGAATGTAAGACATTGTTCTGCATTCTGTCCATCAACTGTGTTTTTTGCAATTTTCACCCCGAGTGGCCTGGGTATGCTCAGACGTGAGACCCAGGCTCTCCACATCACTGGAGTCAAGCTATCCAAGCTGAAGAAGGATGATAGGCAGAAACCGGTCCTTGGATGCTTGATTCCGGTCTAGGAAAGACATGGCTTGGTAGTTCGGGCTGGACTGTTCCCATGAGGCACAGGGTCAAGGCTGATTTGCATATAGCCATTGTCTGACCTAGGGTGGTGTGGAGTGCAAAAAAACGATGGATTTAGGCCCGGATCTTTGTACTGGGGTGAATGTAAGACATTGTTCTGCATTCTGTCCATCAACTGTGTTTTTTGCAATTTTCACCCCGAGTGGGCTGAGAATGCTCAGACGTGAGTCCCGGGCTCTCCACATACACTGGGGTCAAGCTATCCAAGCTGAAGAAGGCTGAGAGCCAGAAACCGGTCCTTGGATGCTTGATTCCGGTCTAGGAAAGACATGGCTTGGTAGTTCGGGCTGGACTGTTCCCATGAGGTACAGGGTCAAGGCTGATTTGCATATAGCCATTGTCTGACCTAGGGTGGTGTGCAGTGCAAAAAAACGATGGATTTAGGCCCAGATCTTTGTACTGGGGTGAATGTAAGACATTGTTCTGCATTCTGTCCATCAACAGTGTTTTTTGCAATTTTTACCCCGAGTGGGCTGGGTATGCTCAGACGTGAGTCCCAGGCTCTCCACATCACTGGAGTCAAGCTATCCAAGCTGAAGAAGGCTGATAGCCAGAAACCGGTCCTTGGATGCTTGATTCCGGTCTAGGAAAGACATGGCTTGGTAGTTTGGGCTGGACTGTTCCCATGAGGCACATGGTCTAGGCTGATTTGCATATAGCCATTGTCTGACCTAGGGTGGTGTGGAGTGCAACAAAATGATGGGTTTAGGCCCAGATTTTTGTACTGGGGTGAATGTAAGACATTGTTCTGCATTCTGTCCATCAACTGTGTTTTTTGCAATTTTCACCCCGAGTGGCCTGGGTATGCTCAGACGTGAGACCCAGGCTCTCCACATCACTGGAGTCAAGCTATCCAAGCTGAAGAAGGATGATAGGCAGAAACCGGTCCTTGGATGCTTGATTCCGGTCTAGGAAAGACATGGCTTGGTAGTTCGGGCTGGACTGTTCCCATGAAGCACAGGGTCAAGGCTGATTTGCATATAGCCATTGTCTGACCTAGGGTGGTGTGGAGTGCAAAAAAACAATGGATTTAGGCCCGGATCTTTGTACTGGGGTGAATGTAAGACATTGTTCTGCATTCTGTCCATCAACTATGTTTTTTGCAATTTTCACCCCGAGTGGGCTGGGTATGCTCAGACGTGAGTCCCAGGCTCTCCACATCACTGGAGTCAAGCTATCCAAGCTGAAGAAGGGTGATAGCCAGAAACCGGTCCTTGGATGCTTGATTCCGGTCTAGGAAAGACATGGCTTGGTAGTTCGGGCTGGACTGCTCCCATGAGGCACAGGGTCAAGGCTGATTTGCATATAGCCATTATCTGACTTAGGGTGGTGTGGAGTGCAAAAAAAGATGGATTTAGGCCCAGATCTTTGTACTGGGGTGAATGTAAGACATTGTTCTGCATTCTGTCCATCAACTGTGTTTTTTGCAATTTTCACCCCGAGTGGGCTGAGAATGCTCAGACGTGAGTCCCGGGCTCTCCACATACACTGGGGTCAAGCTATCCAAGCTGAAGAAGGCTGAGAGCCAGAAACCGGTCCTTGGATGCTTGATTCCGGTCTAGGAAAGACATGGCTTGGTAGTTCGGGCTGGACTGTTCCCATGAGGCACAGGGTCAAGGCTGATTTGCATATAGCCATTGTCTGACCTAGGGTCGTGTGCAGTGCAAAAAAACGATGGATTTAGGCCCAGATCTTTGTACTGGGGTGAATGTAAGACATTGTTCTGCATTCTGTCCATCAACAGTGTTTTTTGCAATTTTTACCCCGAGTGGGCTGGGTATGCTCAGACGTGAGTCCCAGGCTCTCCACATCACTGGAGTCAAGCTATCCAAGCTGAAGAAGGCTGATAGCCAGAGACCGGTCCTTGGATGCTTGATTCCGGTCTAGGAAAGACATGGCTTGGGAGTTTGGGCTGGACTGTTCCCATGAGGCACATGGTCAAGGCTGATTTGCATATAGCCATTGTCTGACCTAGGGTGGTGTGGAGTGCAAAAAAACGATGGATTTAGGCCCAGATCTTTGTACTGGGGTGAATGTAAGACATTGTTCTGCATTCTGTCCATCAACTGTTTTTTGCAATTTTCACCCCGAGTGGGCTGGGTATGCTCAGACGTGAGTCCCAGGCTCTCCACATCACTGGAGTCAAGCTATCCAAGCTGAAGAAGGCTGATAGCCAGAAACCGGTCCTTGGATGCTTGATTCCGGTCTAGGAAAGACATGGCTTGGTAGTTCGGGCTGGACTGTTCCCATGAGGCACAGGGTCAAGGCTGATTTGCATATAGCCATTGTCTGACCTAGGGTGGTGTGGAGTGCAACAAAATGATGGGTTTAGGCCCAGATTTTTGTACTGGGGTGAATGTAAGACATTGTTCTGCATTCTGTCCATCAACTGTGTTTTTTGCAATTTTCACCCCGAGTGGCCTGGGTATGCTCAGACGTGAGACCCAGGCTCTCCACATCACTGGAGTCAAGCTATCCAAGCTGAAGAAGGATGATAGGCAGAAACCGGTCCTTGGATGCTTGATTCCGGTCTAGGAAAGACATGGCTTGGTAGTTCGGGCTGGACTGTTCCCATGAGGCACAGGGTCAAGGCTGATTTGCATATAGCCATTGTCTGACCTAGGGTGGTGTGGAGTGCAAAAAAACGATGGATTTAGGCCCGGATCTTTGTACTGGGGTGAATGTAAGACATTGTTCTGCATTCTGTCCATCAACTATTTTTTTTGCAATTTTCACCCCGAGTGGGCTGGGTATGCTCAGACGTGAGTCCCAGGCTCTCCACATCACTGGAGTCAAGCTATCCAAGCTGAAGAAGGGTGATAGCCAGAAACCGGTCCTTGGATGCTTGATTCCGGTCTAGGAAAGACATGGCTTGGTAGTTCGGGCTGGACTGTTCCCACGAGGCACAGGTTCAAGGCTGATTTGCATATAGCCATTGTCTGACCTAGGGTGGTGTGGAGTGCAAAAAAGCAATGGATTTAGGCCCAGATCTTTGTACTGGGGTGAATGTAAGACATTGTTCTGCATTCTGTCCATCAACTATGTTTTTTGCAATTTTCACCCCGAGTGGGCTGGGTATGCTCAGACGTGAGTCCCAGGCTCTCCACATCACTGGAGTCAAGCTATCCAAGCTGAAGAAGGCTGATAGCCAGAAACCGGTCCTTGGATGCTTGATTCCGGTCTAGGAAAGACATGGCTTGGTAGTTCGGGCTGGACTGTTCCCATGAGGCACAGGGTCAGGGCTGATTTGCATATAGCCATTGTCTGACCTAGGGTGGTGTGTAGTGCAAAAAAACGATGGATTTAGGCCCAGATCTTTGTAATTGGGTGAATGTAAGACATTGTTCTGTGTTCTGTCCATCAACTGTGTTTTTTGCAATTTTCACCCCGAATTGGCTGGGTATGCTCAGAAGTGAGTCCCAGGCTCTCCACATCACTAGAGTCAAGCTAACCAAGCTGAAGAAGGCTGATAGCCAGAAACCGGTCCTTGGATGCTTGATTCCGGCCTATGAAAGACATGGCTTGGTAGTTCTGGCTGGACTGTTCCCATGAGGCACAGGGTCAAGGCTGATTTGCATATAGCCATTGTCTGGCCTAGGGAGGTGTGGAGTGCAAAAAAACGATGGATTTAGGCCCAGATCTTTGTACTGGGGTGAATGTAAGACATTGTTCTGCATTCTGTCCATCAACTGTGTTTTTTGCAATTTTCACCCCGAGTGGGCTGAGAATGCTCAGACGTGAGTCCCAGGCTCTCCACATCACTGGAGTCAAGCTATCCAAGCTGAAGAAGGCTGATAGCCAGAAACCGGTCTTGGATGCTTGATTCCGGTCTAGGAAAGACATGGCTTGGTAGTTCGGGCTGGACTGTTCCCATGAGGCACATGGTCAAGGCTGATTTGCATATAGCCATTGTCTGACCTAGGGTGGTGTGGAGTGCAAAAAAACGATGGATTTAGGCCCAGATCTTTGTACTGGGGTGAATGTAAGAAATTGTTCTGCATTCTGTCCATCAACAGTGTTTTTTGCAATTTTTACCCCGAGTGGGCTGGGTATGCTATGACGTGAGTCCCAGGCTCTCCACATCACTGGAGTCAAGCTATCCAAGCTGAAGAGGGCTGATAGCCAGAAACCGGTCCTTGGATGCTTGATTCCGGTCTAGGAAAGACATGGCTTGGTAGTTCGGGCTGGACTGTTCCCATGAGGCACATGGTCAAGGCTGATTTGCATATATAGCCATTGTCTGACCTAGGGTGGTGTGGAGTGCAAAAAAAAACGACGGATTTAGGCCCAGATCTTTGTACTGGGGTGAATGTAAGACATTGTTCTACATTCTGTCCATCAACAGTGCTTTTTGCAATTTTTACCCCGAGTGGGCTGGGTATGCTCAGACGTGAGTCCCAGGCTCTCCACATCACTGGAGTCAAGCTATCCAAGCTGAAGAAGGCTGATAGCCAGAAACCGGTCCTTGGATGTTTGATTCCGGTCTAGGAAAGACATGGCTTGGTAGTTCGGGCTGGACTGTTCCCATGAGGCACATGGTCAAGGCTGATTTGCATATAGCCATTGTCTGACCTAGGGTGGTGTGGAGTGCAAAAAACGATGGATTTAGGCCCAGATCTTTGTACTGGGGTGAAGGTAAGACATTGTTCTGCATTCTGTCCATCAACTGTGTTTTTTGCAATTTTCACCCCGAGTGGGCTGGGTATGCTCAGACGTGAGTCCCAGGCTCTCCACATCACTGGAGTCAAGCTATCCAAGCTGAAGAAGGCTGATAGCCAGAAACCGGTCCTTGGATGCTTGATTCCGGTTTAGGAAAGACATGGCTTGGTAGTTCGGGCTGGACTGTTCCCATGAGGCACAGGGTCAAGGCTAATTTGCATATAGCCATTGTCTGACCTAGGGTGGTGTGAAGTGCAAAAAAATGATGGGTTTAGGCCCAGATCTTTGTACAGGGGTGAATGTAAGACATTGTTCTGCATTCTGTCCATCAACTGTGTTTTTTGCAATTTTCACCCCGAGTGGGCTGGGTATGCTCAGACGTGAGTCCCAGGCTCTCCACATCACTGGAGTCAAGCTAACCCAGCTGAAGAAGGCTGATAGCCAGAAACCGGTCCTTGGATGCTTGATTCCGGTCTAGGAAAGACATGGCTTAGTAGTTCGGGCTGAACTGTTCCCATGAGGCACTGGGTCAAGGCTGATTTGCATATAGCCATTGTCTGACCTAGGGTGGTGTGGAGTGCAAAAAAACCGATGGATTTAGGCCCAGATCTTTGTACTGGGGTGAATGTAAGACATTGTTTTGCATTCTGTCCATCAACTGTGTTTTTTGCAATTTTCACCCCGAGTGGGCTGAGAATGCTCAGACGTGAGTCCCGGGCTCTCCACATCACTGGGGTCAAGCTATCCAAGCTGAAGAAGGCTGAGATCCAGAAACCGGTCCTTGGATGCTTGATTCCGGTCTAGGAAAGACATGGCTTGGTAGTTTGGGCTGGACTGTTCCCATGAGGCACAGGGTCAAGGCTTATTTGCATATAGCCATTGTCTGACCTAGGGTGGTGTGCAGTGCAAAAAAACGATGGATTTAGGCCCAGATCTTTGTACTGGGGTGAATGTAAGACATTGTTCTGCATTCTGTCATTTCAACAGTGTTTTTTGCAATTTTTACCCCGAGTGGGCTGGGTATGCTCAGACGTGAGTCCCAGGCTCTCCACATCACTGGAGTCAAGCTATCCAAGCTGAAGAAGGCTGATAGCCAGAAACCGGTCCTTGGATGCTTGATTCCGGTCTAGGAAAGACATGGCTTGGTAGTTCGGGCTGGACTGTTCCCATGAGGCACAGGGTCAAGGCTGATTTGCATATAGCCATTGTCTGACCTGGGGTGGTGTGGAGTGCAAAAAAACGATGGATTTAGGCCCGGATCTTTGTACTGGGGTGAATGTAAGACATTGTTCTGCATTCTGTCCATCAACTGTTTTTTGCAATTTTCACCCCGAGTGGGCTGGGTATGCTCAGACGTGAGTCCCAGGCTCTCCACATCACTGGAGTCAAGCTATCCAAGCTGAAGAAGGCTGATAGCCAGAAACCGGTCCTTGGATGCTTGATTCCGGTCTAGGAAAGACATGGCTTGGTAGTTCGGGCTGGACTGTTCCCATGAGGCACAGGGTCCAGGCTGATTTGCATATAGCCATTGTCTGACCTAGGGTGGTGTGGAGTGCAACAAAATGATGGGTTTAGGCCCAGATTTTTGTACTGGGGTGAATGTAAGACATTGTTCTGCATTCTGTCCATCAACTGTGTTTTTTGCAATTTTCACCCCGAGTGGCCTGGGTATGCTCAGACGTGAGACCCAGGCTCTCCACATCACTGGAGTCAAGCTATCCAAGCTGAAGAAGGATGATAGGCAGAAACCGGTCCTTGGATGCTTGATTCCGGTCTAGGAAAGACATGGCTTGGTAGTTCGGGCTGGACTGTTCCCATGAGGCACAGGGTCAAGGCTGATTTGCATATAGCCATTGTCTGACCTAGGGTGGTGTGGAGTGCAAAAAAACGATGGATTTAGGCCCGGATCTTTGTACTGGGGTGAATGTAAGACATTGTTCTGCATTCTGTCCATCAACTATGTTTTTTGCAATTTTCACCCCGAGTGGGCTGGGTATGCTCAGACGTGAGTCCCAGGCTCTCCACATCACTGGAGTCAAGCTATCCAAGCTAAAGAAGGGTGATAGCCAGAAACCGGTCCTTGGATGCTTGATTCCGGTCTAGGAAAGACATGGCTTGGTAGTTCGGGCTGGACTGCTCCCATGAGGCACAGGGTCAAGGCTGATTTGCATATAGCCATTATCTGACTTAGGGTGGTGTGGAGTGCAAAAAAAGATGGATTTAGGCCCAGATCTTTGTACTGGGGTGAATGTAAGACATTGTTCTGCATTCTGTCCATCAACTGTGTTTTTTGCAATTTTCACCCCGAGTGGGCTGAGAATGCTCAGACGTGAGTCCCGGGCTCTCCACATACACTGGGGTCAAGCTATCCAAGCTGAAGAAGGCTGAGAGCCAGAAACCGGTCCTTGGATGCTTGATTCCGGTCTAGGAAAGACATGGCTTGGTAGTTCGGGCTGGACTGTTCCCATGAGGTACAGGGTCAAGGCTGATTTGCATATAGCCATTGTCTGACCTAGGGTGGTGTGCAGTGCAAAAAAACGATGGATTTAGGCCCAGATCTTTGTACTGGGGTGAATGTAAGACATTGTTCTGCATTCTGTCCATCAACAGTGTTTTTTGCAATTTTTACCCCGAGTGGGCTGGGTATGCTCAGACGTGAGTCCCAGGCTCTCCACATCACTGGAGTCAAGCTATCCAAGCTGAAGAAGGCTGATAGCCAGAAACCGGTCCTTGGATGCTTGATTCCGGTCTAGGAAAGACAAGCCATTGTCTGACCTAGGGTGGTGTGGAGTGCAAAAAAACGATGGATTTAGGCCCAGATCTTTGTACTGGGGTGAATGTAAGACATTGTTCTGCATTCTGTCCATCAACTGTTTTTTGCAATTTTCACCCCGAGTGGGCTGGGTATGCTCAGACGTGAGTCCCAGGCTCTCCACATCACTGGAGTCAAGCTATCCAAGCTGAAGAAGGCTGATAGCCAGAAACCGGTCCTTGGATGCTTGATTCCGGTCTAGGAAAGACATGGCTTGGTAGTTCGGGCTGGACTGTTCCCATGAGGCACAGGGTCAAGGCTGATTTGCATATAGCCATTGTCTGACCTAGGGTGGTGTGGAGTGCAACAAAATGATGGGTTTAGGCCCAGATTTTTGTACTGGGGTGAATGTAAGACATTGTTCTGCATTCTGTCCATCAACTGTGTTTTTTGCAATTTTCACCCCGAGTGGCCTGGGTATGCTCAGACGTGAGACCCAGGCTCTCCACATCACTGGAGTCTAGCTATCCAAGCTGAAGAAGGATGATAGGCAGAAACCGGTCCTTGGATGCTTGATTCCGGTCTAGGAAAGACATGGCTTGGTAGTTCGGGCTGGACTGTTCCCATGAGGCACAGGGTCAAGGCTGATTTGCATATAGCCATTGTCTGACCTAGGGTGGTCTGGAGTGCAAAAAAACGATGGATTTAGGCCCGGATCTTTGTACTGGGGTGAATGTAAGACATTGTTCTGCATTCTGTCCATCAACTATTTTTTTTGCAATTTTCACCCCGAGTGGGCTGGGTATGCTCAGACGTGAGTCCCAGGCTCTCCACATCACTGGAGTCAAGCTATCCAAGCTGAAGAAGGGTGATAGCCAGAAACCGGTCCTTGGATGCTTGATTCCGGTCTAGGAAAGACATGGCTTGGTAGTTCGGGCTGGACTGTTCCCACGAGGCACAGGTTCAAGGCTGATTTGCATATAGCCATTGTCTGACCTAGGGTGGTGTGGAGTGCAAAAAAGCAATGGATTTAGGCCCAGATCTTTGTACTGGGGTGAATGTAAGACATTGTTCTGCATTCTGTCCATCAACTATGTTTTTTGCAATTTTCACCCCGAGTGGGCTGGGTATGCTCAGACGTGAGTCCCAGACTCTCCACATCACTGGAGTCAAGCTATCCAAGCTGAAGAAGGCTGATAGCCAGAAACCGGTCCTTGGATGCTTGATTCCGGTCTAGGAAAGACATGGCTTGGTAGTTCGGGCTGGACTGTTCCCATGAGGCACAGGGTCAGGGCTGATTTGCATATAGCCATTGTCTGACCTAGGGTGGTGTGTAGTGCAAAAAAACGATGGATTTAGGCCCAGATCTTTGTAATTGGGTGAATGTAAGACATTGTTCTGTGTTCTGTCCATCAACTGTGTTTTTTGCAATTTTCACCCCGAATTGGCTGGGTATGCTCAGAAGTGAGTCCCAGGCTCTCCACATCACTGGAGTCAAGCTAACCAAGCTGAAGAAGGCTGATAGCCAGAAACCGGTCCTTGGATGCTTGATTCCGGCCTATGAAAGACATGGCTTGGTAGTTCTTGCTGGACTGTTCCCATGAGGCACAGGGTCAAGGCTGATTTGCATATAGCCATTGTCTGACCTAGGGAGGTGTGGAGTGCAAAAAAACGATGGATTTAGGCCCAGATCTTTGTACTGGGGTGAATGTAAGACATTGTTCTGCATTCTGTCCATCAACTGTGTTTTTTGCAATTTTCACCCCGAGTGGGCTGAGAATGCTCAGACGTGAGTCCCAGGCTCTCCACATCACTGGAGTCAAGCTATCCAAGCTGAAGAAGGCTGATAGCCAGAAACCGGTCCTTGGATGCTTGATTCCGGTCTAGGAAAGACATGGCTTGGTAGTTCGGGCTGGACTGTTCCCATGAGGCACATGGTCAAGGCTGATTTGCATATAGCCATTGTCTGACCTAGGGTGGTGTGGAGTGCAAAAAAACGATGGATTTAGGCCCAGATCTTTGTACTGGGGTGAATGTAAGAAATTGTTCTGCATTCTGTCCATCAACAGTGTTTTTTGCAATTTTTACCCCGAGTGGGCTGGGTATGCTATGACGTGAGTCCCAGGCTCTCCACATCACTGGAGTCAAGCTATCCAAGCTGAAGAGGGCTGATAGCCAGAAACCGGTCCTTGGATGCTTGATTCCGGTCTAGGAAAGACATGGCTTGGTAGTTCGGGCTGGACTGTTCCCATGAGGCACATGGTCAAGGCTGATTTGCATATATAGCCATTGTCTGACCTAGGGTGGTGTGGAGTGCAAAAAAAACGACGGATTTAGGCCCAGATCTTTGTACTGGGGTGAATGTAAGACATTGTTCTACATTCTGTCCATCAACAGTGCTTTTTGCAATTTTTACCCCGAGTGGGCTGGGTATGCTCAGACGTGAGTCCCAGGCTCTCCACATCACTGGAGTCAAGCTATCCAAGCTGAAGAAGGCTGATAGCCAGAAACCGGTCCTTGGATGTTTGATTCCGGTCTAGGAAAGACATGGCTTGGTAGTTCGGGCTGGACTGTTCCCATGAGGCACATGGTCAAGGCTGATTTGCATATAGCCATTGTCTGACCTAGGGTGGTGTGGAGTGCAAAAAACGATGGATTTAGGCCCAGATCTTTGTACTGGGGTGAAGGTAAGACATTGTTCTGCATTCTGTCCATCAACTGTGTTTTTTGCAATTTTCACCCCGAGTGGGCTGGGTATGCTCAGACGTGAGTCCCAGGCTCTCCACATCACTGGAGTCAAGCTATCCAAGCTGAAGAAGGCTGATAGCCAGAAACCGGTCCTTGGATGCTTGATTCCAGTCTAGGAAAGACATGGCTTGGTAGTTCGGGCTGGACTGTTCCCATGAGGCACAGGGTCAAGGCTAATTTGCATATAGCCATTGTCTGACCTAGGGTGGTGTGAAGTGCAGAAAAATGATGGGTTTAGGCCCAGATCTTTGTACAGGGGTGAATGTAAGACATTGTTCTGCATTCTGTCCATCAACTGTGTTTTTTGCAATTTTCACCCCGAGTGGGCTGGGTATGCTCAGACGTGAGGCCCAGGCTCTCCACATCACTGGAGTCAAGCTATCCAAGCTGAAGAAGGCTGATAGCCAGAAACCGGTCCTTGGATGCTTGATTCCGGTCTAGGAAAGACATGGCTTGGTAGTTCGGGCTGGACTGTTCCCATGAGGTACAGGGTCAAGGCTGATTTGCACATAGCCATTGTCTGACCTAGGGTGGTGTGGAGTGCAAAAAAACGATGGATTTAGGCCCAGATCTTTGTACTGGGGTGAATGTAAGACATTGTTCTGTGTTCTGTCCATCAACTGTGTTTTTTGCAATTTTCTTCCCGAGTGGGCTGGGTATGCTCAGACGTGAGTCCCAGGCTCTCCACATCACTGGAGTCAAGCTAACCCAGCTGAAGAAGGCTGATAGCCAGAAACCGGTCCTTGGATGCTTGATTCCGGTCTAGGAAAGACATGGCTTAGTAGTTCGGGCTGGACTGTTCCCATGAGGCACTGGGTCAAGGCTGATTTGCATATAGCCATTGTCTGACCTAGGGTGGTGTGGAGTGCAAAAAAAACGATGGATTTAGGCCCAGATCTTTCTACTGGGGTGAATGTAAGACATTGTTTTGCATTCTGTCCATCAACTGTGTTTTTTGCAATTTTCACCCCGAGTGGGCTGAGAATGCTCAGACGTGAGTCCCGGGCTCTCCACATCACTGGGGTCAAGCTATCCAAGCTGAAGAAGGCTGAGATCCAGAAACCGGTCCTTGGATGCTTGATTCCGGTCTAGGAAAGACATGGCTTGGTAGTTTGGGCTGGACTGTTCCCATGAGGCACAGGGTCAAGGCTTATTTGCATATAGCCATTGTCTGACCTAGGGTGGTGTGCAGTGCAAAAAAACGATGGATTTAGGCCCAGATCTTTGTACTGGGGTGAATGTAAGACATTGTTCTGCATTCTGTCCATCAACTATGTTTTTTGCAATTTTCACCACGAGTGGGCTGGGTATGCTCAGACGTGAGTCCCAGGCTCTCCACATCACTGGAGTCAAGCTATCCAAGCTGAAGAAGGGTGATAGCCAGAAACCGGTCCTTGGATGCTTGATTCCGGTCTAGGAAAGACATGGCTTGGTAGTTCGGGCTGGACTGCTCCCATGAGGCACAGGGTCAAGGCTGATTTGCATATAGCCATTATCTGACTTAGGGTGGTGTGGAGTGCAAAAAAAGATGGATTTAGGCCCAGATCTTTGTACTGGGGTGAATGTAAGACATTGTTCTGCATTCTGTCCATCAACTGTGCTTTTTGCAATTTTCACCCCGAGTGGGCTGAGAATGCTCAGACGTGAGTCCCGGGCTCTCCACATACACTGGGGTCAAGCTATCCAAGCTGAAGAAGGCTGAGAGCCAGAAACCGGTCCTTGGATGCTTGATTCCGGTCTAGGAAAGACATGGCTTGGTAGTTCGGGCTGGACTGTTCCCATGAGGCACAGGGTCAAGGCTGATTTGCATATAGCCATTGTCTGACCTAGGGTGGTGTGCAGTGCAAAAAAACGATGGATTTAGGCCCAGATCTTTGTACTGGGGTGAATGTAAGACATTGTTCTGCATTCTGTCCATCAACAGTGTTTTTTGCAATTTTTACCCCGAGTGGGCTGGGTATGCTCAGACGTGAGTCCCAGGCTCTCCACATCACTGGAGTCAAGCTATCCAAGCTGAAGAAGGCTGATAGCCAGAAACCGGTCCTTGGATGCTTGATTCCGGTCTAGGAAAGACATGGCTTGGGAGTTTGGGCTGGACTGTTCCCATGAGGCACATGGTCAAGGCTGATTTGCATATAGCCATTGTCTGACCTAGGGTGGTGTGGAGTGCAAAAAAACGATGGATTTAGGCCCAGATCTTTGTACTGGGGTGAATGTAAGACATTGTTCTGCATTCTGTCCATCAACAGTGTTTTTTGCAATTTTTACCCCGAGTGGGCTGGGTATGCTCAGACGTGAGTCCCAGGCTCTCCACATCACTGGAGTCAAGCTATCCAAGCTGAAGAAGGCTGATAGCCAGAGACCGGTCCTTGGATGCTTGATTCCGGTCTAGGAAAGACATGGCTTGGGAGTTTGGGCTGGACTGTTCCCATGAGGCACATGGTCAAGGCTGATTTGCATATAGCCATTGTCTGACCTAGGGTGGTGTGGAGTGCAAAAAAACGATGGATTTAGGCTCAGATCTTTGTACTGGGGTGAATGTAAGACATTGTTCTGCATTCTGTCCATCAACTGTTTTTTGCAATTTTCACCCCGAGTGGGCTGGGTATGCTCAGACGTGAGTCCCAGGCTCTCCACATCACTGGAGTCAAGCTATCCAAGCTGAAGAAGGCTGATAGCCAGAAACCGGTCCTTGGATGCTTGATTCCGGTCTAGGAAAGACATGGCTTGGTAGTTCGGGCTGGACTGTTCCCATGAGGCACAGGGTCAAGGCTGATTTGCATATAGCCATTGTCTGACCTAGGGTGGTGTGGAGTGCAACAAAATGATGGGTTTAGGCCCAGATTTTTGTACTGGGGTGAATGTAAGACATTGTTCTGCATTCTGTCCATCAACTGTGTTTTTTGCAATTTTCACCCCGAGTGGCCTGGGTATGCTCAGACGTGAGACCCAGGCTCTCCACATCACTGGAGTCAAGCTATCCAAGCTGAAGAAGGATGATAGGCAGAAACCGGTCCTTGGATGCTTGATTCCGGTCTAGGAAAGACATGGCTTGGTAGTTCGGGCTGGACTGTTCCCATGAGGCACAGGGTCAAGGCTGATTTGCATATAGCCATTGTCTGACCTAGGGTGGTGTGGAGTGCAAAAAAACGATGGATTTAGGCCCGGATCTTTGTACTGGGGTGAATGTAAGACATTGTTCTGCATTCTGTCCATCAACTATTTTTTTTGCAATTTTCACCCCGAGTGGGCTGGGTATGCTCAGACGTGAGTCCCAGGCTCTCCACATCACTGGAGTCAAGCTATCCAAGCTGAAGAAGGGTGATAGCCAGAAACCGGTCCTTGGATGCTTGATTCCGGTCTAGGAAAGACATGGCTTGGTAGTTCGGGCTGGACTGTTCCCACGAGGCACAGGTTCAAGGCTGATTTGCATATAGCCATTGTCTGACCTAGGGTGGTGTGGAGTGCAAAAAAGCAATGGATTTAGGCCCAGATCTTTGTACTGGGGTGAATGTAAGACATTGTTCTGCATTCTGTCCATCAACTATGTTTTTTGCAATTTTCACCCCGAGTGGGCTGGGTATGCTCAGACGTGAGTCCCAGGCTCTCCACATCACTGGAGTCAAGCTATCCAAGCTGAAGAAGGCTGATAGCCAGAAACCGGTCCTTGGATGCTTGATTCCGGTCTAGGAAAGACATGGCTTGGTAGTTCGGGCTGGACTGTTCCCATGAGGCACAGGGTCAGGGCTGATTTGCATATAGCCATTGTCTGACCTAGGGTGGTGTGTAGTGCAAAAAAACGATGGATTTAGGCCCAGATCTTTGTAATTGGGTGAATGTAAGACATTGTTCTGTGTTCTGTCCATCAACTGTGTTTTTTGCAATTTTCACCCCGAATTGGCTGGGTATGCTCAGAAGTGAGTCCCAGGCTCTCCACATCACTAGAGTCAAGCTAACCAAGCTGAAGAAGGCTGATAGCCAGAAACCGGTCCTTGGATGCTTGATTCCGGCCTATGAAAGACATGGCTTGGTAGTTCTGGCTGGACTGTTCCCATGAGGCACAGGGTCAAGGCTGATTTGCATATAGCCATTGTCTGGCCTAGGGAGGTGTGGAGTGCAAAAAAACGATGGATTTAGGCCCAGATCTTTGTACTGGGGTGAATGTAAGACATTGTTCTGCATTCTGTCCATCAACTGTGTTTTTTGCAATTTTCACCCCGAGTGGGCTGAGAATGCTCAGACGTGAGTCCCAGGCTCTCCACATCACTGGAGTCAAGCTATCCAAGCTGAAGAAGGCTGATAGCCAGAAACCGGTCTTGGATGCTTGATTCCGGTCTAGGAAAGACATGGCTTGGTAGTTCGGGCTGGACTGTTCCCATGAGGCACATGGTCAAGGCTGATTTGCATATAGCCATTGTCTGACCTAGGGTGGTGTGGAGTGCAAAAAAACGATGGATTTAGGCCCAGATCTTTGTACTGGGGTGAATGTAAGAAATTGTTCTGCATTCTGTCCATCAACAGTGTTTTTTGCAATTTTTACCCCGAGTGGGCTGGGTATGCTATGACGTGAGTCCCAGGCTCTCCACATCACTGGAGTCAAGCTATCCAAGCTGAAGAGGGCTGATAGCCAGAAACCGGTCCTTGGATGCTTGATTCCGGTCTAGGAAAGACATGGCTTGGTAGTTCGGGCTGGACTGTTCCCATGAGGCACATGGTCAAGGCTGATTTGCATATATAGCCATTGTCTGACCTAGGGTGGTGTGGAGTGCAAAAAAAAACGACGGATTTAGGCCCAGATCTTTGTACTGGGGTGAATGTAAGACATTGTTCTACATTCTGTCCATCAACAGTGCTTTTTGCAATTTTTACCCCGAGTGGGCTGGGTATGCTCAGACGTGAGTCCCAGGCTCTCCACATCACTGGAGTCAAGCTATCCAAGCTGAAGAAGGCTGATAGCCAGAAACCGGTCCTTGGATGTTTGATTCCGGTCTAGGAAAGACATGGCTTGGTAGTTCGGGCTGGACTGTTCCCATGAGGCACATGGTCAAGGCTGATTTGCATATAGCCATTGTCTGACCTAGGGTGGTGTGGAGTGCAAAAAACGATGGATTTAGGCCCAGATCTTTGTACTGGGGTGAAGGTAAGACATTGTTCTGCATTCTGTCCATCAACTGTGTTTTTTGCAATTTTCACCCCGAGTGGGCTGGGTATGCTCAGACGTGAGTCCCAGGCTCTCCACATCACTGGAGTCAAGCTATCCAAGCTGAAGAAGGCTGATAGCCAGAAACCGGTCCTTGGATGCTTGATTCCGGTTTAGGAAAGACATGGCTTGGTAGTTCGGGCTGGACTGTTCCCATGAGGCACAGGGTCAAGGCTAATTTGCATATAGCCATTGTCTGACCTAGGGTGGTGTGAAGTGCAAAAAAATGATGGGTTTAGGCCCAGATCTTTGTACAGGGGTGAATGTAAGACATTGTTCTGCATTCTGTCCATCAACTGTGTTTTTTGCAATTTTCACCCCGAGTGGGCTGGGTATGCTCAGACGTGAGTCCCAGGCTCTCCACATCACTGGAGTCAAGCTAACCCAGCTGAAGAAGGCTGATAGCCAGAAACCGGTCCTTGGATGCTTGATTCCGGTCTAGGAAAGACATGGCTTAGTAGTTCGGGCTGAACTGTTCCCATGAGGCACTGGGTCAAGGCTGATTTGCATATAGCCATTGTCTGACCTAGGGTGGTGTGGAGTGCAAAAAAACCGATGGATTTAGGCCCAGATCTTTGTACTGGGGTGAATGTAAGACATTGTTTTGCATTCTGTCCATCAACTGTGTTTTTTGCAATTTTCACCCCGAGTGGGCTGAGAATGCTCAGACGTGAGTCCCGGGCTCTCCACATCACTGGGGTCAAGCTATCCAAGCTGAAGAAGGCTGAGATCCAGAAACCGGTCCTTGGATGCTTGATTCCGGTCTAGGAAAGACATGGCTTGGTAGTTTGGGCTGGACTGTTCCCATGAGGCACAGGGTCAAGGCTTATTTGCATATAGCCATTGTCTGACCTAGGGTGGTGTGCAGTGCAAAAAAACGATGGATTTAGGCCCAGATCTTTGTACTGGGGTGAATGTAAGACATTGTTCTGCATTCTGTCATTTCAACAGTGTTTTTTGCAATTTTTACCCCGAGTGGGCTGGGTATGCTCAGACGTGAGTCCCAGGCTCTCCACATCACTGGAGTCAAGCTATCCAAGCTGAAGAAGGCTGATAGCCAGAAACCGGTCCTTGGATGCTTGATTCCGGTCTAGGAAAGACATGGCTTGGTAGTTCGGGCTGGACTGTTCCCATGAGGCACAGGGTCAAGGCTGATTTGCATATAGCCATTGTCTGACCTGGGGTGGTGTGGAGTGCAAAAAAACGATGGATTTAGGCCCGGATCTTTGTACTGGGGTGAATGTAAGACATTGTTCTGCATTCTGTCCATCAACTGTTTTTTGCAATTTTCACCCCGAGTGGGCTGGGTATGCTCAGACGTGAGTCCCAGGCTCTCCACATCACTGGAGTCAAGCTATCCAAGCTGAAGAAGGCTGATAGCCAGAAACCGGTCCTTGGATGCTTGATTCCGGTCTAGGAAAGACATGGCTTGGTAGTTCGGGCTGGACTGTTCCCATGAGGCACAGGGTCCAGGCTGATTTGCATATAGCCATTGTCTGACCTAGGGTGGTGTGGAGTGCAACAAAATGATGGGTTTAGGCCCAGATTTTTGTACTGGGGTGAATGTAAGACATTGTTCTGCATTCTGTCCATCAACTGTGTTTTTTGCAATTTTCACCCCGAGTGGCCTGGGTATGCTCAGACGTGAGACCCAGGCTCTCCACATCACTGGAGTCAAGCTATCCAAGCTGAAGAAGGATGATAGGCAGAAACCGGTCCTTGGATGCTTGATTCCGGTCTAGGAAAGACATGGCTTGGTAGTTCGGGCTGGACTGTTCCCATGAGGCACAGGGTCAAGGCTGATTTGCATATAGCCATTGTCTGACCTAGGGTGGTGTGGAGTGCAAAAAAACGATGGATTTAGGCCCGGATCTTTGTACTGGGGTGAATGTAAGACATTGTTCTGCATTCTGTCCATCAACTATGTTTTTTGCAATTTTCACCCCGAGTGGGCTGGGTATGCTCAGACGTGAGTCCCAGGCTCTCCACATCACTGGAGTCAAGCTATCCAAGCTAAAGAAGGGTGATAGCCAGAAACCGGTCCTTGGATGCTTGATTCCGGTCTAGGAAAGACATGGCTTGGTAGTTCGGGCTGGACTGCTCCCATGAGGCACAGGGTCAAGGCTGATTTGCATATAGCCATTATCTGACTTAGGGTGGTGTGGAGTGCAAAAAAAGATGGATTTAGGCCCAGATCTTTGTACTGGGGTGAATGTAAGACATTGTTCTGCATTCTGTCCATCAACTGTGTTTTTTGCAATTTTCACCCCGAGTGGGCTGAGAATGCTCAGACGTGAGTCCCGGGCTCTCCACATACACTGGGGTCAAGCTATCCAAGCTGAAGAAGGCTGAGAGCCAGAAACCGGTCCTTGGATGCTTGATTCCGGTCTAGGAAAGACATGGCTTGGTAGTTCGGGCTGGACTGTTCCCATGAGGTACAGGGTCAAGGCTGATTTGCATATAGCCATTGTCTGACCTAGGGTGGTGTGCAGTGCAAAAAAACGATGGATTTAGGCCCAGATCTTTGTACTGGGGTGAATGTAAGACATTGTTCTGCATTCTGTCCATCAACAGTGTTTTTTGCAATTTTTACCCCGAGTGGGCTGGGTATGCTCAGACGTGAGTCCCAGGCTCTCCACATCACTGGAGTCAAGCTATCCAAGCTGAAGAAGGCTGATAGCCAGAAACCGGTCCTTGGATGCTTGATTCCGGTCTAGGAAAGACAAGCCATTGTCTGACCTAGGGTGGTGTGGAGTGCAAAAAAACGATGGATTTAGGCCCAGATCTTTGTACTGGGGTGAATGTAAGACATTGTTCTGCATTCTGTCCATCAACTGTTTTTTGCAATTTTCACCCCGAGTGGGCTGGGTATGCTCAGACGTGAGTCCCAGGCTCTCCACATCACTGGAGTCAAGCTATCCAAGCTGAAGAAGGCTGATAGCCAGAAACCGGTCCTTGGATGCTTGATTCCGGTCTAGGAAAGACATGGCTTGGTAGTTCGGGCTGGACTGTTCCCATGAGGCACAGGGTCAAGGCTGATTTGCATATAGCCATTGTCTGACCTAGGGTGGTGTGGAGTGCAACAAAATGATGGGTTTAGGCCCAGATTTTTGTACTGGGGTGAATGTAAGACATTGTTCTGCATTCTGTCCATCAACTGTGTTTTTTGCAATTTTCACCCCGAGTGGCCTGGGTATGCTCAGACGTGAGACCCAGGCTCTCCACATCACTGGAGTCTAGCTATCCAAGCTGAAGAAGGATGATAGGCAGAAACCGGTCCTTGGATGCTTGATTCCGGTCTAGGAAAGACATGGCTTGGTAGTTCGGGCTGGACTGTTCCCATGAGGCACAGGGTCAAGGCTGATTTGCATATAGCCATTGTCTGACCTAGGGTGGTCTGGAGTGCAAAAAAACGATGGATTTAGGCCCGGATCTTTGTACTGGGGTGAATGTAAGACATTGTTCTGCATTCTGTCCATCAACTATTTTTTTTGCAATTTTCACCCCGAGTGGGCTGGGTATGCTCAGACGTGAGTCCCAGGCTCTCCACATCACTGGAGTCAAGCTATCCAAGCTGAAGAAGGGTGATAGCCAGAAACCGGTCCTTGGATGCTTGATTCCGGTCTAGGAAAGACATGGCTTGGTAGTTCGGGCTGGACTGTTCCCACGAGGCACAGGTTCAAGGCTGATTTGCATATAGCCATTGTCTGACCTAGGGTGGTGTGGAGTGCAAAAAAGCAATGGATTTAGGCCCAGATCTTTGTACTGGGGTGAATGTAAGACATTGTTCTGCATTCTGTCCATCAACTATGTTTTTTGCAATTTTCACCCCGAGTGGGCTGGGTATGCTCAGACGTGAGTCCCAGACTCTCCACATCACTGGAGTCAAGCTATCCAAGCTGAAGAAGGCTGATAGCCAGAAACCGGTCCTTGGATGCTTGATTCCGGTCTAGGAAAGACATGGCTTGGTAGTTCGGGCTGGACTGTTCCCATGAGGCACAGGGTCAGGGCTGATTTGCATATAGCCATTGTCTGACCTAGGGTGGTGTGTAGTGCAAAAAAACGATGGATTTAGGCCCAGATCTTTGTAATTGGGTGAATGTAAGACATTGTTCTGTGTTCTGTCCATCAACTGTGTTTTTTGCAATTTTCACCCCGAATTGGCTGGGTATGCTCAGAAGTGAGTCCCAGGCTCTCCACATCACTGGAGTCAAGCTAACCAAGCTGAAGAAGGCTGATAGCCAGAAACCGGTCCTTGGATGCTTGATTCCGGCCTATGAAAGACATGGCTTGGTAGTTCTTGCTGGACTGTTCCCATGAGGCACAGGGTCAAGGCTGATTTGCATATAGCCATTGTCTGACCTAGGGAGGTGTGGAGTGCAAAAAAACGATGGATTTAGGCCCAGATCTTTGTACTGGGGTGAATGTAAGACATTGTTCTGCATTCTGTCCATCAACTGTGTTTTTTGCAATTTTCACCCCGAGTGGGCTGAGAATGCTCAGACGTGAGTCCCAGGCTCTCCACATCACTGGAGTCAAGCTATCCAAGCTGAAGAAGGCTGATAGCCAGAAACCGGTCCTTGGATGCTTGATTCCGGTCTAGGAAAGACATGGCTTGGTAGTTCGGGCTGGACTGTTCCCATGAGGCACATGGTCAAGGCTGATTTGCATATAGCCATTGTCTGACCTAGGGTGGTGTGGAGTGCAAAAAAACGATGGATTTAGGCCCAGATCTTTGTACTGGGGTGAATGTAAGAAATTGTTCTGCATTCTGTCCATCAACAGTGTTTTTTGCAATTTTTACCCCGAGTGGGCTGGGTATGCTATGACGTGAGTCCCAGGCTCTCCACATCACTGGAGTCAAGCTATCCAAGCTGAAGAGGGCTGATAGCCAGAAACCGGTCCTTGGATGCTTGATTCCGGTCTAGGAAAGACATGGCTTGGTAGTTCGGGCTGGACTGTTCCCATGAGGCACATGGTCAAGGCTGATTTGCATATATAGCCATTGTCTGACCTAGGGTGGTGTGGAGTGCAAAAAAAACGACGGATTTAGGCCCAGATCTTTGTACTGGGGTGAATGTAAGACATTGTTCTACATTCTGTCCATCAACAGTGCTTTTTGCAATTTTTACCCCGAGTGGGCTGGGTATGCTCAGACGTGAGTCCCAGGCTCTCCACATCACTGGAGTCAAGCTATCCAAGCTGAAGAAGGCTGATAGCCAGAAACCGGTCCTTGGATGTTTGATTCCGGTCTAGGAAAGACATGGCTTGGTAGTTCGGGCTGGACTGTTCCCATGAGGCACATGGTCAAGGCTGATTTGCATATAGCCATTGTCTGACCTAGGGTGGTGTGGAGTGCAAAAAACGATGGATTTAGGCCCAGATCTTTGTACTGGGGTGAAGGTAAGACATTGTTCTGCATTCTGTCCATCAACTGTGTTTTTTGCAATTTTCACCCCGAGTGGGCTGGGTATGCTCAGACGTGAGTCCCAGGCTCTCCACATCACTGGAGTCAAGCTATCCAAGCTGAAGAAGGCTGATAGCCAGAAACCGGTCCTTGGATGCTTGATTCCAGTCTAGGAAAGACATGGCTTGGTAGTTCGGGCTGGACTGTTCCCATGAGGCACAGGGTCAAGGCTAATTTGCATATAGCCATTGTCTGACCTAGGGTGGTGTGAAGTGCAGAAAAATGATGGGTTTAGGCCCAGATCTTTGTACAGGGGTGAATGTAAGACATTGTTCTGCATTCTGTCCATCAACTGTGTTTTTTGCAATTTTCACCCCGAGTGGGCTGGGTATGCTCAGACGTGAGGCCCAGGCTCTCCACATCACTGGAGTCAAGCTATCCAAGCTGAAGAAGGCTGATAGCCAGAAACCGGTCCTTGGATGCTTGATTCCGGTCTAGGAAAGACATGGCTTGGTAGTTCGGGCTGGACTGTTCCCATGAGGTACAGGGTCAAGGCTGATTTGCACATAGCCATTGTCTGACCTAGGGTGGTGTGGAGTGCAAAAAAACGATGGATTTAGGCCCAGATCTTTGTACTGGGGTGAATGTAAGACATTGTTCTGTGTTCTGTCCATCAACTGTGTTTTTTGCAATTTTCTTCCCGAGTGGGCTGGGTATGCTCAGACGTGAGTCCCAGGCTCTCCACATCACTGGAGTCAAGCTAACCCAGCTGAAGAAGGCTGATAGCCAGAAACCGGTCCTTGGATGCTTGATTCCGGTCTAGGAAAGACATGGCTTAGTAGTTCGGGCTGGACTGTTCCCATGAGGCACTGGGTCAAGGCTGATTTGCATATAGCCATTGTCTGACCTAGGGTGGTGTGGAGTGCAAAAAAAACGATGGATTTAGGCCCAGATCTTTCTACTGGGGTGAATGTAAGACATTGTTTTGCATTCTGTCCATCAACTGTGTTTTTTGCAATTTTCACCCCGAGTGGGCTGAGAATGCTCAGACGTGAGTCCCGGGCTCTCCACATCACTGGGGTCAAGCTATCCAAGCTGAAGAAGGCTGAGATCCAGAAACCGGTCCTTGGATGCTTGATTCCGGTCTAGGAAAGACATGGCTTGGTAGTTTGGGCTGGACTGTTCCCATGAGGCACAGGGTCAAGGCTTATTTGCATATAGCCATTGTCTGACCTAGGGTGGTGTGCAGTGCAAAAAAACGATGGATTTAGGCCCAGATCTTTGTACTGGGGTGAATGTAAGACATTGTTCTGCATTCTGTCCATCAACTATGTTTTTTGCAATTTTCACCACGAGTGGGCTGGGTATGCTCA
The DNA here is from genome assembly GCF_964263255.1 of Lissotriton vulgaris. Classification (NCBI taxonomy): domain Eukaryota; kingdom Metazoa; phylum Chordata; class Amphibia; order Caudata; family Salamandridae; genus Lissotriton; species Lissotriton vulgaris. The sequence continues at coordinate 434,691,924 of NC_141685.1, read as the reverse complement.
GACGTGAGTCCCAGGCTCTCCACATCACTGGAGTCAAGCTATCCAAGCTGAAGAAGGGTGATAGCCAGAAACCGGTCCTTGGATGCTTGATTCCGGTCTAGGAAAGACATGGCTTGGTAGTTCGGGCTGGACTGCTCCCATGAGGCACAGGGTCAAGGCTGATTTGCATATAGCCATTATCTGACTTAGGGTGGTGTGGAGTGCAAAAAAAGATGGATTTAGGCCCAGATCTTTGTACTGGGGTGAATGTAAGACATTGTTCTGCATTCTGTCCATCAACTGTGCTTTTTGCAATTTTCACCCCGAGTGGGCTGAGAATGCTCAGACGTGAGTCCCGGGCTCTCCACATACACTGGGGTCAAGCTATCCAAGCTGAAGAAGGCTGAGAGCCAGAAACCGGTCCTTGGATGCTTGATTCCGGTCTAGGAAAGACATGGCTTGGTAGTTCGGGCTGGACTGTTCCCATGAGGCACAGGGTCAAGGCTGATTTGCATATAGCCATTGTCTGACCTAGGGTGGTGTGCAGTGCAAAAAAACGATGGATTTAGGCCCAGATCTTTGTACTGGGGTGAATGTAAGACATTGTTCTGCATTCTGTCCATCAACAGTGTTTTTTGCAATTTTTACCCCGAGTGGGCTGGGTATGCTCAGACGTGAGTCCCAGGCTCTCCACATCACTGGAGTCAAGCTATCCAAGCTGAAGAAGGCTGATAGCCAGAAACCGGTCCTTGGATGCTTGATTCCGGTCTAGGAAAGACATGGCTTGGGAGTTTGGGCTGGACTGTTCCCATGAGGCACATGGTCAAGGCTGATTTGCATATAGCCATTGTCTGACCTAGGGTGGTGTGGAGTGCAAAAAAACGATGGATTTAGGCCCAGATCTTTGTACTGGGGTGAATGTAAGACATTGTTCTGCATTCTGTCCATCAACTGTTTTTTGCAATTTTCACCCCGAGTGGGCTGGGTATGCTCAGACGTGAGTCCCAGGCTCTCCACATCACTGGAGTCAAGCTATCCAAGCTGAAGAAGGCTGATAGCCAGAAACCGGTCCTTGGATGCTTGATTCCGGTCTAGGAAAGACATGGCTTGGTAGTTCGGGCTGGACTGTTCCCATGAGGCACAGGGTCAAGGCTGATTTGCATATAGCCATTGTCTGACCTAGGGTGGTGTGGAGTGCAACAAAATGATGGGTTTAGGCCCAGATTTTTGTACTGGGGTGAATGTAAGACATTGTTCTGCATTCTGTCCATCAACTGTGTTTTTTGCAATTTTCACCCCGAGTGGCCTGGGTATGCTCAGACGTGAGACCCAGGCTCTCCACATCACTGGAGTCAAGCTATCCAAGCTGAAGAAGGATTATAGGCAGAAACCGGTCCTTGGATGCTTGATTCCGGTCTAGGAAAGACATGGCTTGGTAGTTCGGGCTGGACTGTTCCCATGAGGCACAGGGTCAAGGCTGATTTGCATATAGCCATTGTCTGACCTAGGGTGGTGTGGAGTGCAAAAAAACGATGGATTTAGGCCCGGATCTTTGTACTGGGGTGAATGTAAGACATTGTTCTGCATTCTGTCCATCAACTATTTTTTTTGCAATTTTCACCCCGAGTGGGCTGGGTATGCTCAGACGTGAGTCCCAGGCTCTCCACATCACTGGAGTCAAGCTATCCAAGCTGAAGAAGGGTGATAGCCAGAAACCGGTCCTTGGATGCTTGATTCCGGTCTAGGAAAGACATGGCTTGGTAGTTCGGGCTGGACTGTTCCCACGAGGCACAGGTTCAAGGCTGATTTGCATATAGCCATTGTCTGACCTAGGGTGGTGTGGAGTGCAAAAAAGCAATGGATTTAGGCCTAGATCTTTGTAATTGGGTGAATGTAAGACATTGTTCTGTGTTCTGTCCATCAACTGTGTTTTTTGCAATTTTCACCCCGAATTGGCTGGGTATGCTCAGAAGTGAGTCCCAGGCTCTCCACATCACTAGAGTCAAGCTAACCAAGCTGAAGAAGGCTGATAGCCAGAAACCGGTCCTTGGATGCTTGATTCCGGCCTATGAAAGACATGGCTTGGTAGTTCTGGCTGGACTGTTCCCATGAGGCACAGGGTCAAGGCTGATTTGCATATAGCCATTGTCTGACCTAGGGAGGTGTGGAGTGCAAAAAAACGATGGATTTAGGCCCAGATCTTTGTACTGGGGTGAATGTAAGACATTGTTCTGCATTCTGTCCATCAACTGTGTTTTTTGCAATTTTCACCCCGAGTGGGCTGAGAATGCTCAGACGTGAGTCCCAGGCTCTCCACATCACTGGAGTCAAGCTATCCAAGCTGAAGAAGGCTGATAGCCAGAAACCGGTCTTGGATGCTTGATTCCGGTCTAGGAAAGACATGGCTTGGTAGTTCGGGCTGGACTGTTCCCATGAGGCACATGGTCAAGGCTGATTTGCATATAGCCATTGTCTGACCTAGGGTGGTGTGGAGTGCAAAAAAACGATGGATTTAGGCCCAGATCTTTGTACTGGGCTGAATGTAAGAAATTGTTCTGCATTCTGTCCATCAACAGTGTTTTTTGCAATTTTTACCCCGAGTGGGCTGGGTATGCTATGACGTGAGTCCCAGGCTCTCCACATCACTGGAGTCAAGCTATCCAAGCTGAAGAGGGCTGATAGCCAGAAACCGGTCCTTGGATGCTTGATTCCGGTCTAGGAAAGACATGGCTTGGTAGTTCGGGCTGGACTGTTCCCATGAGGCACATGGTCAAGGCTGATTTGCATATATAGCCATTGTCTGACCTAGGGTGGTGTGGAGTGCAAAAAAAACCGACGGATTTAGGCCCAGATCTTTGTACTGGGGTGAATGTAAGACATTGTTCTACATTCTGTCCATCAACAGTGCTTTTTGCAATTTTTACCCCGAGTGGGCTGGGTATGCTCAGACGTGAGTCCCAGGCTCTCCACATCACTGGAGTCAAGCTATCCAAGCTGAAGAAGGCTGATAGCCAGAAACCGGTCCTTGGATGCTTGATTCCGGTCTAGGAAAGACATGGCTTGGTAGTTCGGGCTGGACTGTTCCCATGAGGCACAGGGTCAAGGCTAATTTGCATATAGCCATTGTCTGACCTAGGGTGGTGTGAAGTGCAAAAAAATGATGGGTTTAGGCCCAGATCTTTGTACAGGGGTGAATGTAAGACATTGTTCTGCATTCTGTCCATCAACTGTGTTTTTTGCAATTTTCACCCCGAGTGGGCTGGGTATGCTCAGACGTGAGTCCCAGGCTCTCCACATCACTGGAGTCAAGCTAACCCAGCTGAAGAAGGCTGATAGCCAGAAACCGGTCCTTGGATGCTTGATTCCGGTCTAGGAAAGACATGGCTTAGTAGTTCGGGCTGGACTGTTCCCATGAGGCACTGGGTCAAGGCTGATTTGCATATAGCCATTGTCTGACCTAGGGTGGTGTGGAGTGCAAAAAAAACGATGGATTTAGGCCCAGATCTTTGTACTGGGGTGAATGTAAGACATTGTTTTGCATTCTGTCCATCAACTGTGTTTTTTGCAATTTTCACCCCGAGTGGGCTGAGAATGCTCAGACGTGAGTCCCGGGCTCTCCACATCACTGGGGTCAAGCTATCCAAGCTGAAGAAGGCTGAGATCCAGAAACCGGTCCTTGGATGCTTGATTCCGGTCTAGGAAAGACATGGCTTGGTAGTTTGGGCTGGACTGTTCCCATGAGGCACAGGGTCAAGGCTTATTTGCATATAGCCATTGTCTGACCTAGGGTGGTGTGCAGTGCAAAAAAACGATGGATTTAGGCCCAGATCTTTGTACTGGGGTGAATGTAAGACATTGTTCTGCATTCTGTCATTTCAACAGTGTTTTTTGCAATTTTTACCCCGAGTGGGCTGGGTATGCTCAGACGTGAGTCCCAGGCTCTCCACATCACTGGAGTCAAGCTATCCAAGCTGAAGAAGGCTGATAGCCAGAAACCGGTCCTTGGATGCTTGATTCCGGTCTAGGAAAGACATGGCTTGGTAGTTCGGGCTGGACTGTTCCCATGAGGCACAGGGTCAAGGCTGATTTGCATATAGCCATTGTCTGACCTGGGGTGGTGTGGAGTGCAAAAAAACGATGGATTTAGGCCCGGATCTTTGTACTGGGGTGAATGTAAGACATTGTTCTGCATTCTGTCCATCAACTGTTTTTTGCAATTTTCACCCCGAGTGGGCTGGGTATGCTCAGACGTGAGTCCCAGGCTCTCCACATCACTGGAGTCAAACTATCCAAGCTGAAGAAGGCTGATAGCCAGAAACCGGTCCTTGGATGCTTGATTCCGGTCTAGGAAAGACATGGCTTGGTAGTTCGGGCTGGACTGTTCCCATGAGGCACAGGGTCCAGGCTGATTTGCATATAGCCATTGTCTGACCTAGGGTGGTGTGGAGTGCAACAAAATGATGGGTTTAGGCCCAGATTTTTGTACTGGGGTGAATGTAAGACATTGTTCTGCATTCTGTCCATCAACTGTGTTTTTTGCAATTTTCACCCCGAGTGGCCTGGGTATGCTCAGACGTGAGACCCAGGCTCTCCACATCACTGGAGTCAAGCTATCCAAGCTGAAGAAGGATGATAGGCAGAAACTGGTCCTTGGATGCTTGATTCCGGTCTAGGAAAGACATGGCTTGGTAGTTCGGGCTGGACTGTTCCCATGAGGCACCGGGTCAAGGCTGATTTGCATATAGCCATTGTCTGACCTAGGGTGGTGTGGAGTGCAAAAAAACGATGGATTTAGGCCCGGATCTTTGTACTGGGGTGAATGTAAGACATTGTTCTGCATTCTGTCCATCAACTATGTTTTTTGCAATTTTCACCCCGAGTGGGCTGGGTATGCTCAGACGTGAGTCCCAGGCTCTCCACATCACTGGAGTCAAGCTATCCAAGCTAAAGAAGGGTGATAGCCAGAAACCGGTCCTTGGATGCTTGATTCCGGTCTAGGAAAGACATGGCTTGGTAGTTCGGGCTGGACTGCTCCCATGAGGCACAGGGTCAAGGCTGATTTGCATATAGCCATTATCTGACTTAGGGTGGTGTGGAGTGCAAAAAAAGATGGATTTAGGCCCAGATCTTTGTACTGGGGTGAATGTAAGACATTGTTCTGCATTCTGTCCATCAACTGTGTTTTTTGCAATTTTCACCCCGAGTGGGCTGAGAATGCTCAGACGTGAGTCCCGGGCTCTCCACATACACTGGGGTCAAGCTATCCAAGCTGAAGAAGGCTGAGAGCCAGAAACCGGTCCTTGGATGCTTGATTCCGGTCTAGGAAAGACATGGCTTGGTAGTTCGGGCTGGACTGTTCCCATGAGGCACAGGGTCAAGGCTGATTTGCATATAGCCATTGTCTGACCTAGGGTGGTGTGCAGTGCAAAAAAACGATGGATTTAGGCCCAGATCTTTGTACTGGGGTGAATGTAAGACATTGTTCTGCATTCTGTCCATCAACAGTGTTTTTTGCAATTTTTACCCCGAGTGGGCTGGGTATGCTCAGACGTGAGTCCCAGGCTCTCCACATCACTGGAGTCAAGCTATCCAAGCTGAAGAAGGCTGATAGCCAGAAACCGGTCCTTGGATGCTTGATTCCGGTCTAGGAAAGACATGGCTTGGTAGTTTGGGCTGGACTGTTCCCATGAGGCACATGGTCAAGGCTGATTTGCATATAGCCATTGTCTGACCTAGGGTGGTGTGGAGTGCAAAAAAACGATGGATTTAGGCCCAGATCTTTGTACTGGGGTGAATGTAAGACATTGTTCTGCATTCTGTCCATCAACTGTTTTTTGCAATTTTCACCCCGAGTGGGCTGGGTATGCTCAGACGTGAGTCCCAGGCTCTCCACATCACTGGAGTCAAGCTATCCAAGCTGAAGAAGGCTGATAGCCAGAAACCGGTCCTTGGATGCTTGATTCCGGTCTAGGAAAGACATGGCTTGGTAGTTCGGGCTGGACTGTTCCCATGAGGCACAGGGTCAAGGCTGATTTGCATATAGCCATTGTCTGACCTAGGGTGGTGTGGAGTGCAACAAAATGATGGGTTTAGGCCCAGATTTTTGTACTGGGGTGAATGTAAGACATTGTTCTGCATTCTGTCCATCAACTGTGTTTTTTGCAATTTTCACCCCGAGTGGCCTGGGTATGCTCAGACGTGAGACCCAGGCTCTCCACATCACTAGAGTCAAGCTATCCAAGCTGAAGAAGGATGATAGGCAGAAACCGGTCCTTGGATGCTTGATTCCGGTCTAGGAAAGACATGGCTTGGTAGTTCGGGCTGGACTGTTCCCATGAGGCACAGGGTCAAGGCTGATTTGCATATAGCCATTGTCTGACCTAGGGTGGTCTGGAGTGCAAAAAAACGATGGATTTAGGCCCGGATCTTTGTACTGGGGTGAATGTAAGACATTGTTCTGCATTCTGTCCATCAACTATTTTTTTTGCAATTTTCACCCCGAGTGGGCTGGGTATGCTCAGACGTGAGTCCCAGGCTCTCCACATCACTGGAGTCAAGCTATCCAAGCTGAAGAAGGGTGATAGCCAGAAACCGGTCCTTTGATGCTTGATTCCGGTCTAGGAAAGACATGGCTTGGTAGTTCGGGCTGGACTGTTCCCACGAGGCACAGGTTCAAGGCTGATTTGCATATAGCCATTGTCTGACCTAGGGTGGTGTGTAGTGCAAAAAAACGATGGATTTAGGCCCAGATCTTTGTAATTGGGTGAATGTAAGACATTGTTCTGTGTTCTGTCCATCAACTGTGTTTTTTGCAATTTTCACCCCGAATTGGCTGGGTATGCTCAGAAGTGAGTCCCAGGCTCTCCACATCACTGGAGTCAAGCTAACCAAGCTGAAGAAGGCTGATAGCCAGAAACCGGTCCTTGGATGCTTGATTCCGGCCTATGAAAGACATGGCTTGGTAGTTCTGGCTGGACTGTTCCCATGAGGCACAGGGTCAAGGCTGATTTGCATATAGCCATTGTCTGACCTAGGGAGGTGTGGAGTGCAAAAAACGATGGATTTAGGCCCAGATCTTTGTACTGGGGTGAATGTAAGACATTGTTCTGCATTCTGTCCATCAACTGTGTTTTTTGCAATTTTCACCCCGAGTGGGCTGAGAATGCTCAGACGTGAGTCCCAGGCTCTCCACATCACTGGTGTCAAGCTATCCAAGCTGAAGAAGGCTGATAGCCAGAAACCGGTCCTTGGATGCTTGATTCCGGTCTAGGAAAGACATGGCTTGGTAGTTCGGGCTGGACTGTTCCCATGAGGCACATGGTCAAGGCTGATTTGCATATAGCCATTGTCTGACCTAGGGTGGTGTGGAGTGCAAAAAAACGATGGATTTAGGCCCAGATCTTTGTACTGGGGTGAATGTAAGAAATTGTTCTGCATTCTGTCCATCAACAGTGTTTTTTGCAATTTTTACCTCGAGTGGGCTGGGTATGCTATGACGTGAGTCCCAGGCTCTCCACATCACTGGAGTCAAGCTATCCAAGCTGAAGAGGGCTGATAGCCAGAAACCGGTCCTTGGATGCTTGATTCCGGTCTAGGAAAGACATGGCTTGGTAGTTCGGGCTGGACTGTTCCCATGAGGCACATGGTCAAGGCTGATTTGCATATATAGCCATTGTCTGACCTAGGGTGGTGTGGAGTGCAAAAAAAACGACGGATTTAGGCCCAGATCTTTGTACTGGGGTGAATGTAAGACATTGTTCTACATTCTGTCCATCAACAGTGCTTTTTGCAATTTTTACCCCGAGTGGGCTGGGTATGCTCAGACGTGAGTCCCAGGCTCTCCACATCACTGGAGTCAAGCTATCCAAGCTGAAGAAGGCTGATAGCCAGAAACCGGTCCTTGGATGTTGGATTCCGGTCTAGGAAAGACATGGCTTGGTAGTTCGGGCTGGACTGTTCCCATGAGGCACAGGGTCAAGGCTGATTTGCATATAGCCATTGTCTGACCTGGGGTGGTGTGGAGTGCAAAAAAACGATGGATTTAGGCCCGGATCTTTGTACTGGGGTGAATGTAAGACATTGTTCTGCATTCTGTCCATCAACTGTTTTTTGCAATTTTCACCCCGAGTGGGCTGGGTATGCTCAGACGTGAGTCCCAGGCTCTCCACATCACTGGAGTCAAACTATCCAAGCTGAAGAAGGCTGATAGCCAGAAACCGGTCCTTGGATGCTTGATTCCGGTCTAGGAAAGACATGGCTTGGTAGTTCGGGCTGGACTGTTCCCATGAGGCACAGGGTCCAGGCTGATTTGCATATAGCCATTGTCTGACCTAGGGTGGTGTGGAGTGCAACAAAATGATGGGTTTAGGCCCAGATTTTTGTACTGGGGTGAATGTAAGACATTGTTCTGCATTCTGTCCATCAACTGTGTTTTTTGCAATTTTCACCCCGAGTGGCCTGGGTATGCTCAGACGTGAGACCCAGGCTCTCCACATCACTGGAGTCAAGCTATCCAAGCTGAAGAAGGATGATAGGCAGAAACCGGTCCTTGGATGCTTGATTCCGGTCTAGGAAAGACATGGCTTGGTAGTTCGGGCTGGACTGTTCCCATGAGGCACCGGGTCAAGGCTGATTTGCATATAGCCATTGTCTGACCTAGGGTGGTGTGGAGTGCAAAAAAACGATGGATTTAGGCCCGGATCTTTGTACTGGGGTGAATGTAAGACATTGTTCTGCATTCTGTCCATCAACTATGTTTTTTGCAATTTTCACCCCGAGTGGGCTGGGTATGCTCAGACGTGAGTCCCAGGCTCTCCACATCACTGGAGTCAAGCTATCCAAGCTAAAGAAGGGTGATAGCCAGAAACCGGTCCTTGGATGCTTGATTCCGGTCTAGGAAAGACATGGCTTGGTAGTTCGGGCTGGACTGCTCCCATGAGGCACAGGGTCAAGGCTGATTTGCATATAGCCATTATCTGACTTAGGGTGGTGTGGAGTGCAAAAAAAGATGGATTTAGGCCCAGATCTTTGTACTGGGGTGAATGTAAGACATTGTTCTGCATTCTGTCCATCAACTGTGTTTTTTGCAATTTTCACCCCGAGTGGGCTGAGAATGCTCAGACGTGAGTCCCGGGCTCTCCACATACACTGGGGTCAAGCTATCCAAGCTGAAGAAGGCTGAGAGCCAGAAACCGGTCCTTGGATGCTTGATTCCGGTCTAGGAAAGACATGGCTTGGTAGTTCGGGCTGGACTGTTCCCATGAGGCACAGGGTCAAGGCTGATTTGCATATAGCCATTGTCTGACCTAGGGTGGTGTGCAGTGCAAAAAAACGATGGATTTAGGCCCAGATCTTTGTACTGGGGTGAATGTAAGACATTGTTCTGCATTCTGTCCATCAACAGTGTTTTTTGCAATTTTTACCCCGAGTGGGCTGGGTATGCTCAGACGTGAGTCCCAGGCTCTCCACATCACTGGAGTCAAGCTATCCAAGCTGAAGAAGGCTGATAGCCAGAAACCGGTCCTTGGATGCTTGATTCCGGTCTAGGAAAGACATGGCTTGGTAGTTTGGGCTGGACTGTTCCCATGAGGCACATGGTCAAGGCTGATTTGCATATAGCCATTGTCTGACCTAGGGTGGTGTGGAGTGCAAAAAAACGATGGATTTAGGCCCAGATCTTTGTACTGGGGTGAATGTAAGACATTGTTCTGCATTCTGTCCATCAACTGTTTTTTGCAATTTTCACCCCGAGTGGGCTGGGTATGCTCAGACGTGAGTCCCAGGCTCTCCACATCACTGGAGTCAAGCTATCCAAGCTGAAGAAGGCTGATAGCCAGAAACCGGTCCTTGGATGCTTGATTCCGGTCTAGGAAAGACATGGCTTGGTAGTTCGGGCTGGACTGTTCCCATGAGGCACAGGGTCAAGGCTGATTTGCATATAGCCATTGTCTGACCTAGGGTGGTGTGGAGTGCAACAAAATGATGGGTTTAGGCCCAGATTTTTGTACTGGGGTGAATGTAAGACATTGTTCTGCATTCTGTCCATCAACTGTGTTTTTTGCAATTTTCACCCCGAGTGGCCTGGGTATGCTCAGACGTGAGACCCAGGCTCTCCACATCACTAGAGTCAAGCTATCCAAGCTGAAGAAGGATGATAGGCAGAAACCGGTCCTTGGATGCTTGATTCCGGTCTAGGAAAGACATGGCTTGGTAGTTCGGGCTGGACTGTTCCCATGAGGCACAGGGTCAAGGCTGATTTGCATATAGCCATTGTCTGACCTAGGGTGGTCTGGAGTGCAAAAAAACGATGGATTTAGGCCCGGATCTTTGTACTGGGGTGAATGTAAGACATTGTTCTGCATTCTGTCCATCAACTATTTTTTTTGCAATTTTCACCCCGAGTGGGCTGGGTATGCTCAGACGTGAGTCCCAGGCTCTCCACATCACTGGAGTCAAGCTATCCAAGCTGAAGAAGGGTGATAGCCAGAAACCGGTCCTTTGATGCTTGATTCCGGTCTAGGAAAGACATGGCTTGGTAGTTCGGGCTGGACTGTTCCCACGAGGCACAGGTTCAAGGCTGATTTGCAATTAGCCATTGTCTGACCTAGGGTGGTGTGTAGTGCAAAAAAACGATGGATTTAGGCCCAGATCTTTGTAATTGGGTGAATGTAAGACATTGTTCTGTGTTCTGTCCATCAACTGTGTTTTTTGCAATTTTCACCCCGAATTGGCTGGGTATGCTCAGAAGTGAGTCCCAGGCTCTCCACATCACTGGAGTCAAGCTAACCAAGCTGAAGAAGGCTGATAGCCAGAAACCGGTCCTTGGATGCTTGATTCCGGCCTATGAAAGACATGGCTTGGTAGTTCTGGCTGGACTGTTCCCATGAGGCACAGGGTCAAGGCTGATTTGCATATAGCCATTGTCTGACCTAGGGAGGTGTGGAGTGCAAAAAACGATGGATTTAGGCCCAGATCTTTGTACTGGGGTGAGTGTAAGACATTGTTCTGCATTCTGTCCATCAACTGTGTTTTTTGCAATTTTCACCCCGAGTGGGCTGAGAATGCTCAGACGTGAGTCCCAGGCTCTCCACATCACTGGTGTCAAGCTATCCAAGCTGAAGAAGGCTGATAGCCAGAAACCGGTCCTTGGATGCTTGATTCCGGTCTAGGAAAGACATGGCTTGGTAGTTCGGGCTGGACTGTTCCCATGAGGCACATGGTCAAGGCTGATTTGCATATAGCCATTGTCTGACCTAGGGTGGTGTGGAGTGCAAAAAAATGATGGATTTAGGCCCAGATCTTTGTACTGGGGTGAATGTAAGAAATTGTTCTGCATTCTGTCCATCAACAGTGTTTTTTGCAATTTTTACCCCGAGTGGGCTGGGTATGCTATGACGTGAGTCCCAGGCTCTCCACATCACTGGAGTCAAGCTATCCAAGCTGAAGAGGGCTGATAGCCAGAAACCGGTCCTTGGATGCTTGATTCCGGTCTAGGAAAGACATGGCTTGGTAGTTCGGGCTGGACTGTTCCCATGAGGCACATGGTCAAGGCTGATTTGCATATATAGCCATTGTCTGACCTAGGGTGGTGTGGAGTGCAAAAAAAACGACGGATTTAGGCCCAGATCTTTGTACTGGGGTGAATGTAAGACATTGTTCTACATTCTGTCCATCAACAGTGCTTTTTGCAATTTTTACCCCGAGTGGGCTGGGTATGCTCAGACGTGAGTCCCAGGCTCTCCACATCACTGGAGTCAAGCTATCCAAGCTGAAGAAGGCTGATAGCCAGAAACCGGTCCTTGGATGTTGGATTCCGGTCTAGGAAAGACATGGCTTGGTAGTTCGGGCTGGACTGTTCCCATGAGGCACATGGTCAAGGCTGATTTGCATATAGCCATTGTCTGACCTAGGGTGGTGTGGAGTGCAAAAAACGATGGATTTAGGCCCAGATCTTTGTACTGGGGTGAAGGTAAGACATTGTTCTGCATTCTGTCCATCAACTGTGTTTTTTGCAATTTTCACCCCGAGTGGGCTGGGTATGCTCAGACGTGAGTCCCAGGCTCTCCACATCACTGGAGTCAAGCTATCCAAGCTGAAGAAGGCTGATAGCCAGAAACCGGTCCTTGGATGCTTGATTCCGGTCTAGGAAAGACATGGCTTGGTAGTTCGGGCTGGACTGTTCCCATGAGGCACAGGGTCAAGGCTAATTTGCATATAGCCATTGTCTGACCTAGGGTGGTGTGAAGTGCAAAAAAATGATGGGTTTAGGCCCAGATCTTTGTACAGGGGTGAATGTAAGACATTGTTCTGCATTCTGTCCATCAACTGTGTTTTTTGCAATTTTCACCCCGAGTGGGCTGGGTATGCTCAGACGTGAGGCCCAGGCTCTCCACATCACTGGAGTCAAGCTATCCAAGCTGAAGAAGGCTGATAGCCAGAAACCGGTCCTTGGATGCTTGATTCCGGTCTAGGAAAGACATGGCTTGGTAGTTCGGGCTGGACTGTTCCCATGAGGTACAGGGTCAAGGCTGATTTGCACATAGCCATTGTCTGACCTAGGGTGGTGTGGAGTGCAAAAAAACGATGGATTTAGGCCCAGATCTTTGTACTGGGGTGAATGTAAGACATTGTTCTGTGTTCTGTCCATCAACTGTGTTTTTTGCAATTTTCTTCCCGAGTGGGCTGGGTATGCTCAGACGTGAGTCCCAGGCTCTCCACATCACTGGAGTCAAGCTAACCCAGCTGAAGAAGGCTGATAGCCAGAAACCGGTCCTTGGATGCTTGATTCCGGTCTAGGAAAGACATGGCTTAGTAGTTCGGGCTGGACTGTTCCCATGAGGCACTGGGTCAAGGCTGATTTGCATATAGCCATTGTCTGACCTAGGGTGGTGTGGAGTGCAAAAAAAACGATGGATTTAGGCCCAGATCTTTGTACTGGGGTGAATGTAAGACATTGTTTTGCATTCTGTCCATCAACTGTGTTTTTTGCAATTTTCACCCCGAGTGGGCTGAGAATGCTCAGACGTGAGTCCCGGGCTCTCCACATCACTGGGGTCAAGCTATCCAAGCTGAAGAAGGCTGAGATCCAGAAACCGGTCCTTGGATGCTTGATTCCGGTCTAGGAAAGACATGGCTTGGTAGTTTGGGCTGGACTGTTCCCATGAGGCACAGGGTCAAGGCTTATTTGCATATAGCCATTGTCTGACCTAGGGTGGTGTGCAGTGCAAAAAAACGATGGATTTAGGCCCAGATCTTTGTACTGGGGTGAATGTAAGACATTGTTCTGCATTCTGTCATTTCAACAGTGTTTTTTGCAATTTTTACCCCGAGTGGGCTGGGTATGCTCAGACGTGAGTCCCAGGCTCTCCACATCACTGGAGTCAAGCTATCCAAGCTGAAGAAGGCTGATAGCCAGAAACCGGTCCTTGGATGCTTGATTCCGGTCTAGGAAAGACATGGCTTGGTAGTTCGGGCTGGACTGTTCCCATGAGGCACAGGGTCAAGGCTGATTTGCATATAGCCATTGTCTGACCTAGGGTGGTGTGGAGTGCAAAAAAATGATGGGTTTAGGCCCAGATTTTTGTACTGGGGTGAATGTAAGACATTGTTCTGCATTCTGTCCATCAACTGTGTTTTTTGCAATTTTCACCCCGAGTGGGCTGGATATGCTCAGACGTGAGACCCAGGCTCTCCACATCACTGGAGTCAAGCTATCCAAGCTGAAGAAGGATGATAGGCAGAAACCGGTCCTTGGATGCTTGATTCCGGTCTAGGGAAGACATGGCTTGGTAGTTCGGGCTGGACTCTTCCCATGAGGCACAGGGTCAAGGCTGATTTGCATATAGCCATTGTCTGACCTAGGGTGGTGTGGAGTGCAAAAAAACGATGGATTTAGGCCCGGATCTTTGTACTGTGGTGAATGTAAGACATTGTTCTGCATTCTGTCCATCAACTATGTTTTTTGCAATTTTCACCCCGAGTGGGCTGGGTATGCTCAGACGTGAGTCCCAGGCTCTCCACATCATTGGAGTCAAGCTATCCAAGCTGAAGAAGGGTGATAGCCAGAAACCGGTCCTTGGATGCTTGATTCCGGTCTAGGAAAGACATGGCTTGGTAGTTCGGGCTGGACTGTTCCCATGAGGCACAGGGTCAAGGCTGATTTGCATATAGCGATTATCTGACTTAGGGTGGTGTGGAGTGCAAAAAAAGATGGATTTAGGCCCAGATCTTTGTACTGGGGTGAATGTAAGACATTGTTCTGCATTCTGTCCATCAACTGTGTTTTTTGCAATTTTCACCCCGAGTGGGCTGAGAATGCTCAGACGTGAGTCCCGGGCTCTCCACATACACTGGGGTCAAGCTATCCAAGCTGAAGAAGGCTGAGAGCCAGAAACCGGTCCTTGGATGCTTGATTCCGGTCTAGGAAAGACATGGCTTGGTAGTTTGGGCTGGACTGTTCCCATGAGGGACAGGGTCAAGGCTGATTTGCATATAGCCATTGTCTGACCTAGGGTGGTGTGGAGTGCAAAAAAACGATGGATTTAGGCCCAGATCTTTGTACTGGGGTGAATGTAAGACATTGTTCTGCATTCTGTCCATCAACTGTTTTTTGCAATTTTCACCCCGAGTGGGCTGGGTATGCTCAGACGTGAGTCCCAGGCTCTCCACATCACTGGAGTCAAGCTATCCAAGCTGAAGAAGGCTGATAGCCAGAAACCGGTCCTTGGATGCTTGATTCCGGTCTAGGAAAGACATGGCTTGGTAGTTCGGGCTGGACTGTTCCCATGAGGCACAGGGTCAAGGCTGATTTGCATATAGCCATTGTCTGACCTAGGGTGGTGTGGAGTGCAACAAAATGACGGGTTTAGGCCCAGATTTTTGTACTGGGGTGAATGTAAGACATTGTTCTGCATTCTGTCCATCAACTGTGTTTTTTGCAATTTTCACCCCGAGTGGCCTGGGTATGCTCAGACGTGAGACCCATGCTCTCCACATCACTGGAGTCAAGCTATCCCAGCTGAAGAAGGATGATAGGCAGAAACCGGTCCTTGGATGCTTGATTCCGGTCTAGGAAAGACATGGCTTGGTAGTTCGGGCTGGACTGTTCCCATGAGGCACAGGGTCAAGGCTGATTTGCATATAGCCATTGTCTGACCTAGGGTGGTGTGGAGTGCAAAAAAACGATGGATTTAGGCCCGGATCTTTGTACTGGGGTGAATGTAAGACATTGTTCTGCATTCTGTCCATCAACTATTTTTTTTGCAATTTTCACCCCGAGTGGGCTGGGTATGCTCAGACGTGAGTCCCAGGCTCTCCACATCACTGGAGTCAAGCTATCCAAGCTGAAGAAGGGTGATAGCCAGAAACCGGTCCTTGGATGCTTGATTCCGGTCTAGGAAAGACATGGCTTGGTAGTTCGGGCTGGACTGTTCCCACGAGGCACAGGTTGAAGGCTGATTTGCATATAGCCATTGTCTGACCTAGGGTGGTGTGGAGTGCAAAAAAGCATTGGATTTAGGCCCAGATCTTTGTACTGGGGTGAATGTAAGACATTGTTCTGCATTCTGTCCATCAACTATGTTTTTTGCAATTTTCACCCCGAGTGGGCTGGGTATGCTCAGACGTGAGTCCCAGGCTCTCCACATCACTGGAGTCAAGCTATCCAAGCTGAAGAAGGCTGATAGCCAGAAACCGGTCCTTGGATGCTTGATTCCGGTCTAGGAAAGACATGGCTTGGTAGTTCGGGCTGGACTGTTCCCATGAGGCACAGGGTCAAGGCTGATTTGCATATAGCCATTGTCTGACCTAGGGTGGTGTGTAGTGCAAAAAAACGATGGATTTAGGCCCAGATCTTTGTAATTGGGTGAATGTTAGACATTGTTCTGTGTTCTGTCCATCAACTGTGTTTTTTGCAATTTTCACCCCGAATTGGCTGGGTATGCTCAGAAGTGAGTCCCAGGCTCTCCACATCACTGGAGTCAAGCTAACCAAGCTGAAGAAGGCTGATAGCCAGAAACCGGTCCTTGGATGCTTGATTCCGGTCTATGAAAGACATGGCTTGGTAGTTCTGGCTGGACTGTTCCCATGAGGCACAGGGTCAAGGCTGATTTGCATATAGCCATTGTCTGACCTAGGGAGGTGTGGAGTGCAAAAAAACGATGGATTTAGGCCCAGATCTTTGTACTGGGGTGAATGTCAGACATTGTTCTGCATTCTGTCCATCAACTGTGTTTTTTGCAATTTTCACCCCGAGTGGGCTGAGAATGCTCAGACGTGAGTCCCAGGCTCTCCACATCACTGGAGTCAAGCTATCCAAGCTGAAGAAGGCTGATAGCCAGAAACCGGTCCTTGGATGCTTGATTCCGGTCTAGGAAAGACATGGCTTGGTAGTTCGGGCTGGACTGTTCCCATGAGGCACATGGTCAAGGCTGATTTGCATATAGCCATTGTCTGACCTAGGGTGGTGTGGAGTGCAAAAAAACGATGGATTTAGGCCCAGATCTTTGTACTGGGGTGAATGTAAGACATTGTTCTGCATTCTGTCCATCAACTGTTTTTTGCAATTTTCACCCTGAGTGGGCTGGGTATGCTCAGACGTGAGTCCCAGGCTCTCCACATCACTGGAGTCATGCTATCCAAGCTGAAGAAGGCTGATAGCCAGAAACCGGTCCTTGGATGCTTGATTCCGGTCTAGGAAAGACATGGCTTGGTAGTTCGGGCTGGACTGTTCCCATGAGGCACAGGGTCAAGGCTGATTTGCATATAGCCATTGTCTGACCTAGGGTGGTGTGGAGTGCAAAAAAACGATGGATTTATGCCCGGATCTTTGTACTGGGGTGAATGTAAGACATTGTTCTGCATTCTGTCCATCAACTATGTTTTTTGCAATTTTCACCCCGAGTGGGCTGGGTATGCTCAGACGTGAGTTCCAGGCTCTCCACATCACTGGAGTCAAGCTATCCAAGCTGAAGAAGGGTGATAGCCAGAAACCGGTCCTTGGATGCTTGATTCCGGTCTAGGAAAGACATGGCTTGGTAGTTCGGGCTGGACTGTTCCCACGAGGCACAGGTTCAAGGCTGATTTGCATATAGCCATTGTCTGACCTAGGGTGGTGTGGAGTGCAAAAAAACGAAGGATTTAGGCCCAGATCTTTGTACTGGAGTGAATGTAAGACATTGTTCTGCATTCTGTTCATCAACTGTGTTTTTTGCAATTTTCACCCCGAGTGGGCTGGGTATGCTCAGACGTGAGTCCCAGGCTCTCCACATCACTGGAGTCAAGCTATCCAAGCTGAAGAAGGCTGATAGCCAGAAACCGGTCCTTGGATGCTTGATTCCGGTCTAGGAAAGACATGGCTTGGTAGTTCGGGCTGGACTTTTCCCATGAGGCACAGGGTCAAGGCTGATTTGCATATAGCTATTGTCTGACCTAGGGTGGTGTGGAGTGCAAAAAAACGATGGATTTAGGCCCAGATCTTTGTAATTGGGTGAATGTAAGACATTGTTCTGTGTTGTGTCCATCAACTGTGTTTTCTGCAATTTTCACCCCGAATTGGCTGGGTATGCTCAGAAGTGAGTCCCAGGCTTTCCACATCACTGGAGTCAAGCTAACCAAGCTGAAGAAGGCTGATAGCCAGAAACCGGTCCTTGGATGCTTGATTCCGGTCTATGAAAGACATGGCTTGGTAGTTATGGCTGGACTGTTCCCATGAGGCACAGGGTCAAGGCTGATTTGCATATAGCCATTGTCTGACCTAGGGTGGTGTGGAGTGCAAAAAAACGATGGATTTAGGCCCAGATCTTTGTACTGGGGTGAATGTAAGACATTGTTCTGCATTCTGTCCATCAACTGTGTTTTTTGCAATTTTCACCCCGAGTGGGCTGAGAATGCTCAGACGTGAGTCCCAGGCTCTCCGCATCACTGGAGTCAAGCTATCCAAGCTGAAGAAGGCTGATAGCCAGAAACCGATCCTTGGATGCTTGATTCCGGTCTAGGAAAGACATGGCTTGGTAGTTCGGGCTGGACTGTTCCCATGAGGCACAGGGTCAAGGCTGATTTCCATATAGCCATTGTCTGACCTAGGGTGGTGTGGAGTGCAAAAAAACGATGGATTTAGGCCCAGATCTTTGTACTGGGGTGAATGTAAGACATTGTTCTGCATTCTGTCCATCAACTGTTTTTTGCAATTTTCACCCTGAGTGGGCTGGGTATGCTCAGACGTGAGTCCCAGGCTCTCCACATCACTGGAGTCATGCTATCCAAGCTGAAGAAGGCTGATAGCCAGAAACCGGTCCTTGGATGCTTGATTCCGGTCTAGGAAAGACATGGCTTGGTAGTTCGGGCTGGACTGTTCCCATGAGGCACAGGGTCAAGGCTGATTTGCATATAGCCATTGTCTGACCTAGGGTGGTGTGGAGTGCAAAAAAACGATGGATTTATGCCCGGATCTTTGTACTGGGGTGAATGTAAGACATTGTTCTGCATTCTGTCCATCAACTATGTTTTTTGCAATTTTCACCCCGAGTGGGCTGGGTATGCTCAGACGTGAGTTCCAGGCTCTCCACATCACTGGAGTCAAGCTATCCAAGCTGAAGAAGGGTGATAGCCAGAAACCGGTCCTTGGATGCTTGATTCCGGTCTAGGAAAGACATGGCTTGGTAGTTCGGGCTGGACTGTTCCCACGAGGCACAGGTTCAAGGCTGATTTGCATATAGCCATTGTCTGACCTAGGGTGGTGTGGAGTGCAAAAAAACGAAGGATTTAGGCCCAGATCTTTGTACTGGAGTGAATGTAAGACATTGTTCTGCATTCTGTTCATCAACTGTGTTTTTTGCAATTTTCACCCCGAGTGGGCTGGGTATGCTCAGACGTGAGTCCCAGGCTCTCCACATCACTGGAGTCAAGCTATCCAAGCTGAAGAAGGCTGATAGCCAGAAACCGGTCCTTGGATGCTTGATTCCGGTCTAGGAAAGACATGGCTTGGTAGTTCGGGCTGGACTTTTCCCATGAGGCACAGGGTCAAGGCTGATTTGCATATAGCTATTGTCTGACCTAGGGTGGTGTGGAGTGCAAAAAAACGATGGATTTAGGCCCAGATCTTTGTAATTGGGTGAATGTAAGACATTGTTCTGTGTTGTGTCCATCAACTGTGTTTTCTGCAATTTTCACCCCGAATTGGCTGGGTATGCTCAGAAGTGAGTCCCAGGCTTTCCACATCACTGGAGTCAAGCTAACCAAGCTGAAGAAGGCTGATAGCCAGAAACCGGTCCTTGGATGCTTGATTCCGGTCTATGAAAGACATGGCTTGGTAGTTATGGCTGGACTGTTCCCATGAGGCACAGGGTCAAGGCTGATTTGCATATAGCCATTGTCTGACCTAGGGTGGTGTGGAGTGCAAAAAAACGATGGATTTAGGCCCAGATCTTTGTACTGGGGTGAATGTAAGACATTGTTCTGCATTCTGTCCATCAACTGTGTTTTTTGCAATTTTCACCCCGAGTGGGCTGAGAATGCTCAGACGTGAGTCCCAGGCTCTCCGCATCACTGGAGTCAAGCTATCCAAGCTGAAGAAGGCTGATAGCCAGAAACCGATCCTTGGATGCTTGATTCCGGTCTAGGAAAGACATGGCTTGGTAGTTCGGGCTGGACTGTTCCCATGAGGCACAGGGTCAAGGCTGATTTCCATATAGCCATTGTCTGACCTAGGGTGGTGTGGAGTGCAAAAAAACAATGGATTTAGGCCCAGATCTTTGTACTGGGGTGAATATAAGACATTGTTCTGCATTCTGTCCATCAACTGTGTTTTTTGCAATTTTCACCCCGAGTGGGCTGGGTATGCTCATACGTGAGTCCCAGGCTCTCCACATCACTGGAGTCAAGCTATCCAAGCTGAAGAAGGCTGATAGCCAGAAACCAGTCCTTGGATGCTTAATTCCGGTCTAGGAAAGAAATGGCTTGGTAGTTCGGGCTGGACTGTTCCCATGAGGCACAGGGTCAAGGCTGATTTGCATATAGCCATTGTCTGACCTAGGGTGGTGTGGAGTGCAAAAAAACGATGGATTTAGGCCCAGATCTTTGTACTTGGGTGAATGTAAGACATTGTTCTGCATTCTGTCCATCAACTGTGTTTTTTGCAATTTTCATCCCGAGTGGGCTGGGTATGCTCAGACGTGAGTCCCAGGCTCTCCACATCACTGGAGTCAAGCTATCCAAGCTGAAGAAGGCTGATAGCAAGAAACCGGTCCTTGGATGCTTGATTCCGGTCTAGGAAAGACATGGCTTGGTAGTTCGGGCTGGACTGTTCCCATGAGGCACAGGGTCAAGGCTGATTTGCATATAGCCATTGTCTGACAAAGGGTTGTGTGGAGTGCAAATAAACGATGGATTTAGGCCCAGATCTTTGTACTGGGGTGAATGTAAGACATTGTTCTGCATTCTGTCCATCAAATGTGTTTTTTGCAATTTTCACCCCGAGTGGGCTGGGTATGCTCAGACGTGAGTCCCAGGCTCTCCACATCACTGGAGTCAAGCTATCCAAGCTGAAGAAGGCTGATAGCCAGAAACCGGTCCTTGGATGCTTGATTCTGGTCTAGGAAAGACATGGCTTGGTAGTTCGGGCTAGACTGTTCCCATGAGGCACAGGGTCAAGGCTGATTTGCATATAGCCATTGTCCGACCTAGGGTGGTGTGGAGTGCAAAAAAACGATGGATTTAGGCCCAGATCTTTGTACTGGGTGAATGTAAGACATTGTTCTGCATTCTGTCCATCAACTGTGTTTTTTGCAATTTTCACCCCGAGTGGGCTGGGTATGCTCAGACGGGAGTCCTAGGCTCTCCACATCACTGGAGTCAAGCTATCCAAGCTGAAGAAGGCTGATAGCCAGAAACCGGTCCTTGGATGCTTGATTCTGGTCTAGGAAAGACATGGCTTGGTAGTTCGGGCTGGACTGTTCCCATGAGGCACAGGGTCAAGGCTGATTTGCATATAGCCATTGTCTGACCTAGGGTGGTGTGGAGTGCAAAGAAACGATGGATTTAGGCCCAGATCTTTGTACTGGGGTGAATGTAAGACATTGTTCTGCATTCTGTCCATCAACTATGTTTTTTGCAATTTTCACCCCAAGTGGGCTGGGTATGCTCAGACGTGAGTCCCAGGCTCTCCACATCACTGGAGCCAAGCTATCCAAGCTGAAGAAGGCTGATAGCCAGAAACCGGTCCTTGGATGCTTGATTCCGGTCTAGGAAAGACATGGCTTGGTAGTTCGGGCTGGACTGTTCCCATGAGGCACAGGGTCAAGGCTGATTTGCATATAGCCATTGTCTGACCTAGGGTGGTGTGGAGTGCCAAAAAAACGATGGATTTAGGCCCAGATCTTTGTCCTGGGGAGAATGTCAGACATTGTTCTGCATTCTGTCCATCAACTATGTTTTTTGCAATTTTCACCCCAAGTGGGCTAGGTATGCTCAGACATGAGTCCCAGGCTCTCCACATCACTGGAGTCAAGCTATCCAAGCTGAAGAAGGCCGATAGCCAGAAACCGGTCCTTGGATGCTTGATTCCGGTCTAGGAAAGACATGGCTTGGTAGTTCGGTCTGGACTGTTCCCATGAGGCACAGAGTCAATGCTGATTTGCATATAGCCATTGTCTGACCTAGGGTGGTGTGGAGTGCAAAAAAAACGATGGATTTAGGCCCAGATCTTTGTACTGGGGTGAATGTAAGACATTGTTCTGCATTCTGTCCATCAACTGTCTTTTTTGTAATTTTCACCCCGAGTGGGCTGGGTATGCTCAGACTTGAGTCCCAGGCTCTCCACATCACTGGAGTCAAGCTATCCAAGCTGAAGAAGACTGATAGCCAGAAACCGGTCCTTGGATGCTTGATTCCGGTCTAGGAAAGACATGGCTTGGTAGTTCAGGCTGGACTGTTCCCATGAGGCACAGGGTCAAGGCTGATTTGCATATAGCCATTGTCTGACCTAGGGTGGTGTGGAGTGCAAAAAAACGATGGATTTAGGCCCAGATCTTTGTACTGGGGTGAATGTAAGACATTGTTCTGCATTCTGTCCATCAACTCTGTTTTTTGCAATTTACACCCTGAGTGGGCTGGGTATGCTCAGTCGTGAGGCCCAGGCTCTCCACATCACTGGAGTCAAGCTATCCAAGCTGAAGAAGGCTGATAGCCAGAAACCGGTCCTTGGATGCTTGATTCCGGTCTAGGAAAGACATGGCTTGGTAGTTTGGGCTGGACTGTTCCCATGAGGCACAGGGTCAAGGCTGATTTGCATATAGCCATTGTCTGACCCAGGGTGGTGTGGAGTGCAAAAAAACGATATATTTAGGCCCAGATCTTTGTACTGGGGTGAATGTAAGACATTGTTCTGCATTCTGTCCATCAACTGTGTTTTTTGCAATTTTCACCCCGAGTGGGCTGGGTATGCTTAGACGTGAGTCCCAGGCTCTCCACATCACTGGAGTCAAGCTATCCAAGCTGAAGAAGGCTGATAGCCAGAAACCGGTCCTTGGATCCTTGATTCCGGTCTAGGAAAGACATGGCTTGGTAATTCGGGCTGGACTGTTCCCATGAGGCACAGGGTCAAGGCTGATTAGCATATAGCCATTGTCTGACCCAGGGTGGTGTGGAGTGCAAAAAAACGATGGAATTAGGCCCAGATCTTTGTACTGGGGTGAATGTAAGACATTGTTCTGCATTCTGTCCATCAACTGTGTTTTTTGCAATTTTCACCCCGAGTGGGCTGGGTATGCTCAGACGTGAGTCCCAGGCTCTCCACATCACTGGAGTCAAGCTATCCAAGCTGAAGAAGGCTGATAGCCAGAAACCGGTCCTTGGATGCTTGATTCCGGTCTAGGAAAGACATGGCTTGGTAGTGCGGGCTGGACTGTTCCCATGAAGCACAGGGTCAAGGCTGATTTGCATATAGCCATTGTCTGACCTAGGGTGGTGTGGAGTGCAAAAAAACGATGGATTTAGGCCCAGATCTTTGTTTTTTTTATTGAATTTGTACTTTATTGCACCATCGTTGTAAGAACACAGCACTCATCGCTTACAACCCGGAGGCCGGCGGCAACAATAAATAACATCCAGCACAGTGATCAGTAGTATCATACACAGCTATAGTGCCAGCAACCCGAGGGTCTGGCAGCGCCAACAGGAGAAGCGTTTCACAGGCAGAACTTTGCCGTGTATCAAGAGTGAAATAGACAATCCAGGCATCGACTCCCATGGCCACGGATTGAAGTACAAATACAATGCAGCAAGCGTGAGTGTGCAGACGAAGTCTCGAAACCATGTGAACAAGTTACCTAAAAAGGAAAAAGTGGAATAAACCCACAGCCTAACAAACCCCCTACCCCCCAAACAACCAGCCTACCCATACCTGTGTCCACCCACCCACCTACCATGTCTGTTTAATCTAGAATTTACATTGCACCTAAAGTCAAGGACCCATAGGCCCAAGGGTGCAAGGGAGCACTTTAAGAGAGCCACCAAGTACCACCCTCCCTGCGTAACCTCCTTAGGGACACTCACCCCCAACATCTCAGTTAACAGCAATAAGGAACCAGGAGACCACCTCACGAAAAAGAACAGTCAGATGTGTAGCATGTCAACCTCCAATGCCTCCACCCTACCCTCTTGCAACTCATCCAACTCCTCCCCCTCAGGGTCTGACTCACCGCCCCCCTTGGCACACTGATAGTCCCTATATAGCCCCCGGAAATTCTTAGGACGACTCTTCGGTGGAAGCAGTTCATTATACACCTCAGATTGTGTACAGCAATACAATAAATCCGCCTCCCAGCGTCTTTTAGTGGGAATCGGTCCTCTCATCCAGCACAACGCAACCAGGCGCTTGGCCGTCAGCAGCGCAATATCCGCCAAGTGCCGCACTGCCACCGGCAGCGGTTTGGAAAACCCCAGCAGCGCCAGAGCCGGGCACGGCAGGACCTCCATTCCCAACAGCACACTCAGTTCCGAGAATACCCCCTGCCAGAATGTATGAATACTAGGGCAAGTCCAGGACATGTGAAAGAAATCAGCCGAGGGAAAGTGGCACCTCTCGCACTCCGCCGACTCCCGCAATCCGTACCTGTGCAGTCTTTCCGGGGTGTAGTTGACCCGTTGCAAATATTTAAAGTGTATCAAACGATGTCTACTATTAAGTGAAATCTTTCTAGTGTTCATACAACAGTAGTGCCACATCTCATCCGAGATCGTCAACTGGAGATCACCCTGCCAAGCCAATCTGGCTTTGGAAAGTGGGTACTTCCTGTGTCGATCCCCCAATTTCTTAAGAGTCGTAACCAACTTGCGGGACGATGGGTTCTTAATAACATATGTGAGCTCCAGCACCTCCTGCGGCTCCGACAGTTCCGGGCCCAGCAACACCTGCAACGCCCTACGGACCCGATGATATTGGAAACTGTGCAACAGCGTCATCCCAGAGTGGGATTGCAGGACCTGCTGCAATGTCTTTACCGTGCCGTTCGAGAAGAAATCCCCCATCTTTTCTATGCCCAAGTCCCGTAATGCCTTAAGGACCCCCTTCTCTGTCAGCGGGGCTAACCACACTGCCCATTCCACCCGCATAAGGGGGGAGTACAGCAGCTCGCTATCCCGGGAGCGGACTAGTTCATGCCAAGCGTGGTTTGTGGCTGCAATAGAATCTAAATTACCAACCCTGCGGTCAACAGGGCAGCATATTGTGGCTGGAAGCGGAGTGGGATCCGCGAAGAGGCGCTCAAGCTTCACGTGCGGGATACCAGGATCCCCATGGATCCAAGTGTGTAGATGAGCCCCCTGCGCTATTCTGTAGTACCGTTCCAAATCTGGAGCCCCCAGGCCCCCTCGTTCATAGGGGAGCATTAAAGTTTGCCATTGAACCCTCGGTTGTTTGCCCCCCCACGCAAGCTTGATGAGCGTCCGCGTGAGCTGCCGGAAAAAAGCCTTCAAAACCACTACGGGGATATTAGCAAAGAGAAAGAGGAACCTGGGGAGGACCACCATCTTCATTATTGCTATTCTGCCCATAAGGGACAGCGGGAGCCTGCACCACACCTCCACATCATCCACCAGTCTGGAGTACGCAACACCATAGTTTTCGCGCACCAGTATCTCAGGATCAGTGTGAACACGGATCCCTAAATAGCGGATAGAGTCTGTGGTCCATTGCAGCGGGTACTCCGAATCAAACGGAAGGGTTACCGGAGTCAGAGGAAGCGCCTCAGACTTGTTCCAGTTGACCCGTAATCCAGACAGGGCTCCAAACCGCACCACTTCCCGCAAAACAGATGACAAGTTCTCCTCCGGTTCACGAACATATAACAGGGTGTCGTCGGCGTACGTCGAAATGCCAATTTGGTAGGTAGGGAAGTTGATCCCTTCCAACCCATGGTATTCCCTAATAGCGCACGCCAGGGGTTCCGCCACTAAGGCATACAGAAGCGGGGAGAGGGGGCAACCCTGTCGGGCGCCCCTGCTGATCTCAATCGGGGCAGTGACCGAGTTGCCTATCTTCAAACGTGCAGTCGGCTTATAGTAAAGGGCCCCTAGCATCTGTAAAAAAGGTTCGCCGAGCCCATACTTACGCCGAACCCTGAGCATAAACGGCCACTCCACTGAATCAAAGGCCTTTTCCATGTCCAGGAAGATAGCCACAGCCTTATTCTCCTGTCGAACACGCTGAATGGTGCCTAGCACCGTACGAATGTTGTAGGTCAAGTTCCGAGCGGGGACAAACCCAGCCTGCTCCGGGGCAACTAAGTCCGGGACTAGTAAAGCCAAACGTGCTGCCAGAATTTTTGCATATAATTTGGCGTCTACGTTAATCAGGGAGAGCGGCCTGTACGAGCCACACTCATTGGGGGGTTTCCCCGGCTTCGGGATGGTAATGAGAAGTGCCTCCCTCATAGATTTCGGCATACTACCCTGTTGACAAATGTCATCAAAGAGCAGCATCAGGTAAGGTACAAGTTTGTCCTGGAAAGCCTTATAGAAGGCCACCGTAAGGCCATCAGCCCCCGGAGCGCTGCCTGATCTCATCCCCTCCAGCGCTTCCGTAATCTCTTCTTTCTGGAAAGGTGCCATAAGGAATTCTCGCTGCCAATTGGCCAGGAAGGGCATCTGGATATAGCTCAGGTAGTCATCTATTTCCTCCTCTAGGTGCCCCGACCGAGATTTATACAGTTCGGTATAATAAGTATGGAATTCCGCCAGCACATCCCCTTCCTCCGTAACTACCTCACCACTAGATGTTAACAACTCCTCAATCACCAATGGCGGCCTGCTATTACGCATCAGTTTAGCCAACAGGGAGCCAGGGCGGTCCCGTTCCCCGTATGTGCGTGCCATGGCGTACTTCCCCATATGTTGTATCTCCCTATCTGCCTCATTATGAAATTCCGCCAGTAGGGATTTAAGCCTCTCATTCGAGTCGGTATCCTCTGCACCCCCCGCTTGCCGCTCCAGATCAGACAGTTGTGATTCCAAGTATTTCAATCGCTGCCTGATTGCTTTGAGCACCCCTGAGTATTTGGCCATCGTCATCCCACGTATGTACACCTTGAACGCATCCCAAAGTACCTGAACACTATCCATCGACCCCACATTAGTCGAGAAGTAAGTGTCTATATCCTCAGCCAATTCCCCTCTGAAGGCCTCATCCAGGAGTGAATATGGGGGGAACCTCTAGGTGAACGGGGGTATCCTTCTAGCCGGTGCCTCTAGTAGCAAGAGCAGTGGTGAATGGTCAGATAACGTGCGGGGCAATACTGCACATCCCTTTACTGAATTAAGGAGGGAGTGGGAGGCAAACCAATAATCAATTCTCGTGTGTATATTATGGTAGGCTGAGTAATGAGTGAAACCACCCCTCCCCGGGTGCCTATGTCGCCACACATCCAACAAATCAAGCTTCACCAGTTCCGCCTGCATGGGCAATGCCGAGGCCGACGGGCTTTTGGAAGCACCAGCTGACCTGTCCAGCTCTGGATCCAACACGAAATTGAAACCACCCCCCCACAACAACCTGAAGCCCTCATACTGTCTGCATAGGTCCGCCAGCGAGGCGTAGAAGGTAGGGGAGTCATAATTGGGGCCATACACATTCACAACCAACAAGTCGTGGCCTTTCCCCACACAGCGGGCAACAGTATACCTACCCTCCGGGTCCACAACAACCATCTGCAACGTCAATTGCGATTTGGGATTAGCCCACGTAAGCACACCCCTTGCATGTGTAGTGAACCCTGCAGCAACACAAGCACTCCCAAGACCCCTGGTCAACAGCATAGGACTAGTGAGAGGCAGGTGGGTTTCCTGGAGCAGTGCGAGGTCAACCCGGTGACGCTGTAAGTATGCTAGTACCTTCCGGAGTTTACGAAAATCATTCAGTCCCCTCACATTCCAAGTTAGCATTCTGATAGAGTTGGGGCAACTCTCCGGCCCTAACATCTCAACATCCACCATTGCAGAATAGTGAGCAAATCAGCTTCGCACAGGTGGCGCAGCAGACACAGTCCCGTAGTAGGCCGAACAAAACCCACCCCCCATCAGTCCCCAATTGGCACATGTAACATGATCAACAAAAGAAGAATAGAACAACCACCCACCCACCCACAGCCGACCAACCCCAACCCGGTCAGACAGGACCCACCACCACCCATCAACCCCCCCCCCGAAACCACTAGGTGACTCTACAGACCCAAAGGCCCCTCAAGAGAGCCGAAAGCCAAAAGCACAGGGGCAGAGGTTCCCAGCCAGACAACAGTACAATTGGGTGTAGGACCTCAAACCTCGGTCGCTCCACCACCCCGCCCCCACCTAGCATTCGGCATCCTAACCAGCTCAATACCTCACCATCGAAGAACTAAGCTCCCACGCGCGGGAGAGCCCTCCCCAAAGCGACCGGCGGACAGCAAAGCGTGCCGCCACTGGACCCCCAGTACAGTCCTATTAGTTCAATGAGCAACTAGCAAGATCTTACCCCATAATTATAACACAGTAGACCACAGCGTTTGTACAAGAGTCAAGAGAAAAGAAAAATATTCCAGGGCATAGTCGACCCAGAAAGGAGTCCGCACATTCGATTACCCCTGGCCGTCCATGTCGGCAGCGGCATCAGTGTCCTCTCGTTGGCTCCTCGGACTGTTGCGCTGTTCCTTAGCCCACTCCTTCAGGGATTTTTTCAAGTCCGCAGGGTCGGTGAAGAAGTGTGAGTGCCCTTGCCTGTTGATCCGGAGCCTCGCAGGGTACAACATGGCGTAGTCCAATCCAAGGTCTCTCATTTGCTTCTTATACGGGGCAAAGCGCTTCCTCTCCTCCTGCACTCTCGCCGTGAAGTCCGGGTAGAGGGAGATATTCATGCCCTCGAATTGCAAGTTCCCTTTCTCCCTTGCCAGCCGAAGCGCCAGATACCTGTCTCTATAGTTCAAAAGCTTCGCAATAATCGGCCGCGGAGGAAGTCCTGGTTGCGGTTTCGGCCCCAGAGTACGATGTGCCCTCTCGACAATGAACATAGGGGAGAAGACCTCCTCCCCTAACAGGGTCCGAAGCAGCTTCTCCACAAATAGCTCCATTTTACTGGTGTTGGTAGTTTCCGCCACCCCAGTAATGCGAACGTTGGAGCGCCGTGAGCGTGCCTCCAAGTCCTCCGTCTTGTCCTGAATGACTTGAAGTAGCCTTCCGAACTGCTTGCGGTCTTTGTCCCATTCAGTTTGAGCCTCCTCCGCCTCCGTCAGCCGCCTTTCTGCCATATCCAATCGTTCGGCATGCTTATCGACTCTCTCGGACATGCGGTCCATCCTGTATGACAACGCATCGATTTTAGTGCCAATCACCGCCATGCTGTCTTGCAAGCCTTTCTCCATAGTGACCAGCATTTCGCGATTGTCCGCACACAGTGAGCTGTCGGAGGCTGTAGGCCGCGGTGAGGCATCCGGGGCTGGCCCCTCTGCACCCTTCATTTTCCGCTGATCAAACGACAGTTTGGGCTGGGTTCTGTCGCCCTTCCCCATAGCGTTCCTGGTGGACAATCAAACAAGGTGTCCAACCGCCAGCAATAAACCCCGGTTAAATGTTAGGGGAGTCGAGAGGAGACACTGGGGCAGCAGGCTCCAGAGGGCGAGGTGTTGCGCAGCAAGAAATGCGTCACACGGCAGTACGAGTAGGCCCGGTTGCCAGAAAGGCACACCACCGAGCACTCCCCTGTAGCCAAACCACACCAAAGCCGGGCAGTTGGGTCGCCAGCACTCCAGCAAACCTCACATCCACAGTCCCACAGCTGTCCGTGAGGCGAGCAGAGTTCAGGCACAGGCATATAAATCGATCTCCAGGAAGGTTGGCGGCAAGCTAGAAACTTCCTCCGGTGTCCCATAGTACC
Source organism: Lissotriton vulgaris (assembly GCF_964263255.1). Taxonomy (NCBI): domain Eukaryota; kingdom Metazoa; phylum Chordata; class Amphibia; order Caudata; family Salamandridae; genus Lissotriton; species Lissotriton vulgaris. The sequence continues at coordinate 434,662,550 of NC_141685.1, read as the reverse complement.
TCCAATCACCAGCACCTCCGTTCCCCCCGTACGTACAAACGAAGAGCAGTCCACCACAACTTCGCTCGGAAACAGGGCGTGATATCGCCAAGCAGGACCAGTTGATCAGTCGCGGGGGCGGTAGACAGGCACCACACTAGTACCGCAGGCCGCACGTAGCGTGACGCAGCCCGGGCAGCTACTCAGGATAGACCGTGGATTACGGCCTGGTCCGCCACAGCACCGTCCTCCAAGCAGCAAAGCGACACCACACCGGATCTCGACCGGGGAAAGGCCCCCGCTAGGCCGGTGCGCAGATAGAGAGTTCACCTCAACTTTCAGAGCTAGTTAGGTGCCAAAAGGATAATTTTGACGGAGTTTAATGGGGCTCAGGCGAGGAGCTCAGCGCTCACACGTCTTTCATGGACGCCGGCAAGCTCCGCCCCCCCAGGCCCAGATCTTTGTACTGGGGTGAATGTAAGACATTGTACTGCATTCTGTCCATCCACTGTGTTTTTTTTGCAATTTTCACCCCGAGTGGGCTGGGTATGCTCAGACGTGACTCCCAGGCTCTCCACATCACTGGAGTCAAGCTATCCAAGCTGAAGAAGGCTGATAGCCAGAAACCGGTCCTTGGATGCTTGATTCCGGTCTAGGAAAGACATGGCTTGGTAGTTCGGGCAGGACTGTTCCCATGAGGCACAGGGTCAAGGCTGATTTGCATATAGCCATTGTCTGACCTAGGGTGCTGTGGAGTGCAAAAAAACAATGAATTTAGGCCCAGATCTCTGTACAGGGGTGAATGTAAGACATTGTTCTGCATTCTGTCCATCAACTATGTTTTTTGCAAATTTCACCCCGGGTGGGCTGGGTGTGCTCGGACGTGAGTCCCAGGCTCTCCACATCACTGGAGTCAAGCTATCCAAGCTGAAGAAGGCTGATAGCCAGAAACCAGTCCTTGGATGCTTGATTCCGGTCTAGGAAAGACATGGCTTGGTAGTTCAGGCTGGACTGTTCCCATGAGGCACAAGGTCAAGGCTGATTTGCATATAGCCATTGTCTGACCTAGGGTGGTGTGGAGTGCAAAAAAAACGATAGATTTAGGCCCTGATCTTTGTACTGGGGTGAATGTAAGACATTGTTCTGCATTCTGTCCATCAACTACACTTTTTGCAATTTTCACCCCGAGTGGGCTGGGGATGCTCAGACGTGAGTCCCAGGCTCTCCACATCACTGGAGTCAAGCTATCCAAGCTAAAGAAGGCTGATAGCCAGAAACCAGTCCTTGGATGCTAGATTCCAGTATAGTAAAGACATGGCTTGGTAGTTCGGGCTGGACTGTTCCCATGAGGCACAGGGTCAAGGCTGATTTGCATATAGCCTTTGTCTGACCTAGAGTGGTGTGGAGTGCAAAAAAACGATGGATTTAGGCCCAGATCTTTGTACTGGGGTGAATGTAAGACATTGTTCTGCATTCTGTCAATCAACTGTGTTTTTTGCAATTTTCACCCCGAGTGGGCTGGGTATGCTTAGGCGTGAGTGCCAGGCTCTCCACATCACTGGAGTCAAGCTATCCAAGCTGAAGAAGGCTGATAGCCAGAAACCGGTCCTTGGATGCTTGATTCCGGTCTAGGAAAGACATGGCTTGGTAGTGCGGGCTGGATTGTTCCCATGAGGCACAGGGTCAAGGCTGATTTGCATATAGCCATTGTCTGACCTAGGGTGGTGTGGAGTGCAAAAAACCGATGGATTTAGGCCCAGATCTTTGTACTGGGGTGAATGTAAGACATTGTACTGCATTCTGTCCATCCACTGTGTTTTTTGCAATTTTCACCCCGAGTGGGCTGGGTATGCTCAGACGTGACTCCCAGGCTCTCCACATCACTGGAGTCAAGCTCTCCAAGCTGAAGAAGGCTGATAGCCAGAAACCGGTCCTTGGATGCTTGATTCCGGTCTAGGAAAGACATGGCTTGGTAGTTCGGGCAGGACTGTTCCCATGAGGCACAGGGTCAAGGCTGATTTGCATATAGCCATTGTCTGACCTAGGGTGGTGTGGAGTGCAAAAAACGATGGATTTAGGCCCAGATCTTTGTACTGGGGTGAATGTAAGACATTGTTCTGCATTCTGTTCATCAACTGTGTTTTTTGCAATTTTCACCCCAAGTGGGCTGGGTATGCTCAGACGTGAGTCCCAGCCTCTCCACATCACTGGAATCAAGCTATCCAAGCTGAAGAAGGCTGATAGCCAGAAACCGGTCCTTGGATGCTTGATTCCAGTATAGGAAAGACATGGCTTGGTAGTTCGGGCTGGACTGTTCCCATGAGGCACAGGGTCAAGGCTGATTTGCATATAGCCATTGTCTGACCTAGAGTGGTGTGGAGTGCAAAAAAACGATGGATTTAGGCCCAGATCTTTGTACTGGGGTGAATGTAAGACATTGTTCTGCATTCTGTCCATCAACTGTGTTTTTTGCAATTTTCACCCGAGTGGGCTGGGTATGCTCATACGTGAGTCCCAGGCTCTCCACATCACTGGAGTCAAGCTATCCAAGCTGAAGAAGGCTGATAGCCAGAAACCGGTCCTTGGATGCTTGATTCCGGTCTAGGAAAGACATGGCTTGGTAGTGCGGGCTGGATTGTTCCCATGAGGCACAGGGTCAAGGCTGATTTGCATATAGCCATTGTCTGACGTAGGGTGGTGTGGAGTGCAAAAAACCGATGGATTTAGGCCCAGATCTTTGTACTGGGGTGAATGTAAGACATTGTACTGCATTCTGTCCATCCACTGTTTTTTTTGCAATTTTCACCCCGAGTGGGCTGGGTATGCTCAGACGTGACTCCCAGGCTCTCCACATCACTGGAGTCAAGCTATCCAAGCTGAAGAAGGCTGATAGCCAGAAACCGGTCCTTGGATGCTTGATTCCGGTCTAGGAAAGACATGGCTTGGTAGTTCGGGCAGGACTGTTCCCATGAGGCACAGGGTCAAGGCTGATTTGCATATAGCCATTGTCTGACCTAGGGTGGTGTGGAGTGCAAAAAACGATGGATTTAGGCCCAGATCTTTGTACTGGGGTGAATGTAAGACATTGTTCTGCATTCTGTTCATCAACTGTGTTTTTTGCAATTTTCACCCCAAGTGGGCTGGGTATGCTCAGACGTGAGTCCCAGCCTCTCCACATCACTGGAATCAAGCTATCCAAGCTGAAGAAGGCTGATAGCCAGAAACCGGTCCTTGGATGCTTGATTCCAGTATAGGAAAGACATGGCTTGGTAGTTCGGGCTGGACTGTTCCCATGAGGCACAGGGTCAAGGCTGATTTGCATATAGCCATTGTCTGACCTAGAGTGGTGTGGAGTGCAAAAAAACGATGGATTTAGGCCCAGATCTTTGTACTGGGGTGAATGTAAGACATTGTTCTGCATTCTGTCCATCAACTGTGTTTTTTGCAATTTTCACCCGAGTGGGCTGGGTATGCTCATACGTGAGTCCCAGGCTCTCCACATCACTGGAGTCAAGCTATCCAAGCTGAAGAAGGCTGATAGCCAGAAACCGGTCCTTGGATGCTTGATTCCGGTCTAGGAAAGACATGGCTTGGTAGTGCGGGCTGGATTGTTCCCATGAGGCACAGGGTCAAGGCTGATTTGCATATAGCCATTGTCTGACGTAGGGTGGTGTGGAGTGCAAAAAACCGATGGATTTAGGCCCAGATCTTTGTACTGGGGTGAATGTAAGACATTGTACTGCATTCTGTCCATCCACTGTTTTTTTTGCAATTTTCACCCCGAGTGGGCTGGGTATGCTCAGACGTGACTCCCAGGCTCTCCACATCACTGGAGTCAAGCTATCCAAGCTGAAGAAGGCTGATAGCCAGAAACCGGTCCTTGGATGCTTGATTCCGGTCTAGGAAAGACATGGCTTGGTAGTTCGGGCAGGACTGTTCCCATGAGGCACAGGGTCAAGGCTGATTTGCATATAGCCATTGTCTGACCTAGGGTGGTGTGGAGTGCAAAAAACGATGGATTTAGGCCCAGATCTTTGTACTGGGGTGAATGTAAGACATTGTTCTGCATTCTGTTCATCAACTGTGTTTTTTGCAATTTTCACCCCAAGTGGGCTGGGTATGCTCAGACGTGAGTCCCAGCCTCTCCACATCACTGGAATCAAGCTATCCAAGCTGAAGAAGGCTGATAGCCAGAAACCGGTCCTTGGATGCTTGATTCCAGTATAGGAAAGACATGGCTTGGTAGTTCGGGCTGGACTGTTCCCATGAGGCACAGGGTCAAGGCTGATTTGCATATAGCCATTGTCTGACCTAGAGTGGTGTGGAGTGCAAAAAAACGATGGATTTAGGCCCAGATCTTTTATACTGGGGTAAATGTAAGACATTGTTCTGCATTCTGTCCATCAACTGTGTTTTTTGCAATTTTCACCCCGAGTGGGCTGGGTATGCTCAGACGTGAGTCCCAGGCTCTCCACATCACTGGAGTCAAGCTATCCAAGCTGAAGAAGGCCAATAGCCAGAAACCAGTCCTTGGATGCTTGATTCCGGTCTAGGAAATACATGGCTTGGTAGTTCGGGCTGGACTGTTCCCATGAGGCACAGGGTCAAGGCTGATTTGCATATAGCCATTGTCTGACCTAGGGTGGTGTGGAGTGCAAAAAAACGATGGATTTAGGCCCAGATCTTTGTACTGGGGTGAATGTAAGACATTGTACTGCATTCTGTCCATCCACTGTGTTTTTTGCAATTTTCACTCCGAGTTGGCTGGTTATGCTCAGACGTGAGTCCCAGGCTCTCCACATCACTGGAGTCAAGCTATCCAAGCTGAAGAAGGCTGATAGCCAGAAACTGGTCCTTGGATGCTTCATTCCGGTCTAGGAAAGGCATGGCTTGGTAGTTCGGGCTGGACTGTTCCCATGAGGCACAGGGTCAAGGCTGATTTGCATATAGCCATTGTCTGACCTAGGGTGGTGTGGAGTGCAAAAAAACGATGGATTTAGGCCCTGATCTTTGTACTGGGGTGAATGTAAGACATTGTTCTGCATTCTGTCCATCAACTACGCTTTTTGCAATTTTCACCCCGAGTGGGCTGGGGGATGCTCAGACGTGAGTCCCAGGCTCTCCACATCACTGGAGTCAAGCTATCCAAGCTAAAGAAGGCTGATAGCTAGAAATCAGTCCTTGGATGCTTGATTCCAGTATAGTAAAGACATGGCTTGGTAGTTCGGGCTGGACTGTTCCCATGAGGCACAGGGTCAAGGCTGATTTGCATATAGCCTTTGTCTGACCTAGAGTGGTGTGGAGTGCAAAAAAACGATGGATTTAGGCCCAGATCTTTGTACTGGGGTGAATGTAAGACATTGTTCTGCATTCTGTCAATCAACTGTGTTTTTTGCAATTTTCACCCCGAGTGGGCTGGGTATGCTTAGGCGTGAGTGCCAGGCTCTCCACATCACTGGAGTCAAGCTATCCAAGCTGAAGAAGGCTGATAGCCAGAAACCGGTCCTTGGATGCTTGATTCCGGTCTAGGAAAGACATGGCTTGGTAGTGCGGGCTGGATTGTTCCCATGAGGCACAGGGTCAAGGCTGATTTGCATATAGCCATTGTCTGACCTAGGGTGGTGTGGAGTGCAAAAAAACGATGGATTTAGGCCCTGATCTTTGTACTGGGGTGAATGTAAGACATTGTTCTGCATTCTGTCCATCAACTACGCTTTTTGCAATTTTCACCCCGAGTGGGCTGGGGGATGCTCAGACGTGAGTCCCAGGCTCTCCACATCACTGGAGTCAAGCTATCCAAGCTAAAGAAGGCTGATAGCCAGAAACCGGTCCTTGGATGCTTGATTCCGGTCTAGGAAAGACATGGCTTGGTAGTTCGGGCAGGACTGTTCCCATGAGGCACAGGGTCAAGGCTGATTTGCATATAGCCATTGTCTGACCTAGGGTGGTGTGGAGTGCAAAAAACGATGGATTTAGGCCCAGATCTTTGTACTGGGGTGAATGTAAGACATTGTTCTGCATTCTGTTCATCAACTGTGTTTTTTGCAATTTTCACCCCAAGTGGGCTGGGTATGCTCAGACGTGAGTCCCAGCCTCTCCACATCACTGGAATCAAGCTATCCAAGCTGAAGAAGGCTGATAGCCAGAAACCGGTCCTTGGATGCTTGATTCCAGTATAGGAAAGACATGGCTTGGTAGTTCGGGCTGGACTGTTCCCATGAGGCACAGGGTCAAGGCTGATTTGCATATAGCCATTGTCTGACCTAGAGTGGTGTGGAGTGCAAAAAAACGATGGATTTAGGCCCAGATCTTTGTACTGGGGTGAATGTAAGACATTGTTCTGCATTCTGTCCATCAACTGTGTTTTTTGCAATTTTCACCCCGAGTGGGCTGGGTATGCTCAGACCTGAGTCCCAGGCTCTCCACATCACTGGAGTCAAGCTATCCAAGCTGAAGAAGGCCGATAGCCAGAAACCAGTCCTTGGATGCTTGATTCCGGTCTAGGAAATACATGGCTTGGTAGTTCGGGCTGGACTGTTCCCATGAGGCACAGGGTCAAGGCTGATTTGCATATAGCCATTGTCTGACCTAGGGTGGTGTGGAGTGCAAAAAAACGATGGATTTAGGCCCAGATCTTTGTACTGGGGTGAATGTAAGACATTGTACTGCATTCTGTCCATCCACTGTGTTTTTTGCAATTTTCACTCCGAGTTGGCTGGTTATGCTCAGACGTGAGTCCCAGGCTCCCCAAATCACTGGAGTCAAGCTATCCAAGCTGAAGAAGGCTGATAGCCAGAAACTGGTCCTTGGATGCTTCATTCCGGTCTAGAAAGGCATGGCTTGGTAGTTCGGGCTGGACTGTTCCCATGAGGCACAGTGTCAAGGGTGATTTGCATATAGCCATTGTCTGACCTAGGGTGGTGTGGAGTGCAAAAAAAATGATGGATTTAGGCCCAGATCTTTGTACTGGAGTGAATGTAAGACATTGTTCTGCATTCTGTCCATCAACTGTTTTTTGCAATTTTCACCCCTGGTTGGCTGGGTATGCTCAGACGTGAGTCCCAGGCTCTCCACATCACTGGAGTCAAACTATCCAAGCTGAAGAAGGCTGATAGCCAGAAACCGGTCCTTGGATGCTTGATTCCGGTCTAGGAAAGACTGCATTCTGTCCATCAACTGTGTTTTTTGCAATTTTCACCCCGAGTGGGCTGGGTATGCTCAGACGTAAGTCCCAGTCTCTCGACATCACTGGAGTCAAGCTATCCAAGCTGAAGAAGGCTGATAGCCAGAAACCGGTCCTTGGATGCTTGATTCCGGTCTAGGAAAGACATGGCTTGGTAGTTCGGGCTGGACTGTTCCCATGAGGCACAGGGTCAAGGCTGATTTGCATATAGCCATTGTCTGACCTAAGGTGGTGTGGAGTGCAAAAAAACGATGGATTTAGGCCCAGATCTTTGTACTGGGGTGAATGTAAGACATTGTTCTGCATTCTGTCCATCAACTGTGTTTTTTGCAATTTTCACCTGAGTGGGCTGGGTATGCTCAGACGTGAGTCCCAGGCTCTCCACATCAATGGAGTCAAGCTATCCGAGCTGAGGAAGGCTGATAGCCAGAAACCGGTAATTGGATGCTTGATTCCGGTCTAGGAAAGACATGGCTAGGTAGTTCGGGCTGAACTGTTCCCATGAGGCACAGGGTCAAGACTCATTTGCATATAACCATTGTCTGACCTAGAGTGGTGTGGAGTGCAAAAAAACGATGGATTTAGGCCCAGATCTTTGTACTGGGGTGAATGTAAGACATTGTTCTGCACTCTGTCCATCAACTGTGTTTTTTCCTATGGGTGGGGTGGCATTCCTGATAGGCAATATGCCCCTATGGGTGGGGTGGCATTACTGATAGTCAACATGCCCCTAAGGGTGGGGTGGCATTACTGATAGGCAACATGCCCCTATGGGTGGGGTGGCATTAGTGATAGGCAACATGATACATATGGGAGGGATTGCATTAGTGAAAGGCAACATGCCCCTATGGGTGGGGTGGCATTACTGATAGGCAGCATCCCCCTATGGGTGAGGTGGCATTACTGATAGGCAACATGCCCTTATGGGTGGGGTGGCATTACTGATAGGCAATATGACACATATGGATGGGGTGGCATTACTGATAGACAACAATCCCTATGGGTGGGGTGGCATTACTGATAGGCAACATGCCCCTATGGGTGGGGTGGCATTACTGATAGGCAACATGACACATATGGGTGGGGTGTCATTAGTGATAGGCAATATGACACATATGGGTGGGGTGGCATTACTGATAGGCAATATGCCCTTATGGGTGGGGTGGCATTAGTGATAGGCAACATGACACATATGGGTTGGGTGGCATTACTGATAGGCAACATGCCCCTATGAGTGGGGTGGCATTACAGATAGGCAACATGATACATATGGGTGGGGTTTCATTACTGATACGCAACATGACACACATGGGTGGGGTGGCATTAGTGATAGGCAACATGACACATATGGGTGGGGTGGCATTACTGATAGGCAACATGACACATATGGGTGGGGTGGCATCAGTGATAGGCAACATGGCACATATGGGTGGGGTGGCATTACTGATAGGCAACATGCCCATGTATCGCTTTGTTCGCCCTAAGTTGGCAGGGTATGCTCAGACGTGAGTCCCTTGCTCACTTTGCCACTGGATTCAAGCTAGCCTGGCTGATGACGGCTGACATGCCAGAAACCGGTCCCAGGATGCTTGTTTACGGTCCAGGGAAGTCATGGCTTTGGCAGTTTGGGCTGGACTGTTTCCATGAGTCACAGGGTCAGACTAATTTGCATATGGCCATGTCTGAACTGGGGTGGCGGAGTGAGCTAAAGAATGGTGATGGGTTAAACCGAGATCAGTTGACTGGGGGTGAGTCTTAGATTTGCTCAAACGCTCCATCCATCATCCCCTTTTGTATCGCTTTGTTAGCCCTAAGTTGGCAGGGAATGTTCAGACGTAAGTCCCTTGCTCACTTTGCCATGGGATTTAAGCTAGCCTGGCTGATGACGGCTGAAATGCCAGAAACCGGTCCCAGGATGCTTGTTTCCGGTCCAGGGAAGACATGGCTTTGGCAGTTCGGGCTGGACTGTTCCCATGAGACCCAGGGTCAGACTGATTTGCATATGGCCATGTCTGAACTGGGGTGGCGGAGTGAGCTAAAGAATGGTGATGGATAAAACCCAGATCAGTTCACTGGGGGTGATTGTTTGATTTGCTCAAACGCTCTGTTTATCATCCCCTTTTGTATTGCTTTGTTCGCCCTAAGGTGGCAGGGTATGCTCAGACATGAGTCCCTTGCTCACTTTGCCACTGGATTCAAGCTAGCCTGGCTGATGACGGCTGAAATGCCAGAAACCGGCCCCAGGATGCTTGTTTCCGGTCCAGGGAAGACATGGCTTAGGCAGTTTGGGCTGGACTGTTCCCATGAGTCACAGGGTCAGACTGATTTGCATATGGCCATGTCTGAAGTGGGGTGGCAGAGTGAGCTAAAGAATGGTGATGGATTAAACCCAGATCTGTTGACTGGGGGTGAGTGTTTGATTTACTCAAACGCTCCGTCTATCATCCCCTTTTGTATCGCTTTGCCTATGGGTGGGGTGGCATTACTGATAGGCAACATGACACATTTGGGTGGGGTGGCAAAGGTGGTGGCCATGGGTTCCCTGAGGAGGCCTGTTGCTGGTGGAGAGGGTCTGGACCCCCCGAGTGTGTGTGACATTTGGCGCGTTTGTGTTGTTTGTTTGTATGGTGGGTGTCCGACTTACCGTCTGCGCCGTCCGCATCTGTTTCTGATCCGGTCATATATGTACAGGACTGGTATGACCTGCGCGATTGGTTTCATGTTGCTCCGTCTTGAACCGTTGCTAGCTGCTCGGTTTCGAATCCACGGATTGTGTTACTGGCGCAATTCGTAGCTGATATGCAGCTCTTCCTGGTGCTGTGACGTGCTGTGCGTGGCGACCCGTCCGGAACGTAGGAACTACGCATCGTACTTGACCGGCTGGAAGTAGCTGTGTTTTTGGAGCCGTGCTACGCGAATTGTGTGTTTACGGGTCAGGCTCGGACGGAAAATGTGGATGAAGTCAGAGCGTACATGTAGGTGGGGAATTTGGCACTTTCCCGCATCGTACTTCATTGCCCGGACGGTCCCGGTCCTGGTACGATTCGGCCATAAGGTAAGGCTACTGACACGTCTCGGAGGGCTCACCGACTGAGATTGGAATCAGCCCCTCTGTATCTCATCTCATTACGGCTTATCCTACTGAGATATTTCAGCTTACCAGCTGTAGTGTTGTATCCTTTAAATGTATTCATATTCTGCTTATATACTGGATTGGTTAGTATCCTAAAATAAATCCATTTAACCATAATGATTGATTTGTGGTTATTATTGTAGGTTTACATTAGCTGCACAAGTCAGAAATGTATCCTTGGTGTCTTGTCCTTTACAGCGCTTCAAGTCAACCAACAAAGGTCCATATAACCAATGGGGAAAGTTCTTTGACGACTTTACGAAAAGATTGTGGTTTAAGTACCAGTTTGCTGTCACACCACATGAAGGAGTTCGCAGAAGGGCTGTGCCTGATGCTGGAGGTGGGAGCTGGAGCCGACCTCCAAATGCAAGAGTCTCTCTGCCAAGGATTAGGACTTGAGGTCTCTGGCAATCGATGAAGAAGCACTTTCCCTTATAAAATGGCCAGACTTACTGGTGCTGCCTATGATAGCTTTTTTGTTTGCGGCACTTACTTTATAAAGGCATAAGTTCATGAATCAAATCTAATTGACATGAATCATGAAATATTATACAAAACCTTAATTTAATCAAAACAGGTATGAAATAAATATAGGTAATGTGGAAATCTTTGGCAGAAAATAGCTGCTTCATGTGCCTCATCCCTTATCATATACACGTATTGTGCTGACAGTCTGTGTTTTCTATTGCTCAATCAGGTTAATTTCCGAATTCTAATCAGTGCTCCGGTATTAACTTTTGAAGTCTCGCATAGCATTGCAGTGCAACGCGCTGTCGCTTTGGTAAATCTCGCATAGCGTTGCAGCTGTCGCTTTGCGAGACATGCAGTATACACCATGGTGTGGAGAAGCCCCGCCCACTTCTGTCCATATCTGATTGGGTTGACTCATAAATGCTGTCTTTTGATTTGTTTTCAACTTCTTAGTCCCTCCTCCTGACGGCCATGGTGTCACTTATATCCTTCCTCGGTTATTGGCCCCTTTACTCCAAAACAATTTTTGCCATGTGTTCTCCCACCACCCCCTCCTGCAGTCTGTGACTTTTCAGTCCCCCCTCATTCCCCCTCACTCCCGTTCGTGTCTTCCTGGACCCCCACCCTCCCATTTCCAATGCAATAGGACTCACGTAAATACGAGTTCCATTGCATTAAAAAAATGCTTGTTTGTTGTGGGATTGGCTGGCTGATTGCACTCTTTTTTTTTTATGTTGCGCTGCTGACGACTTTATTTGCCTGACTGTATAACACATGCGCAATACATGTGGGAAGTAGTGGCGACGTCCAGTCACTCCTATCCGTGCATTTACATTCCCAGTGCAGCACGTGTCTTCGGTATTGCTATGTTGCACAAGCAGAAACCGACTATAGTGCTCCTGTACTATCACGCAGTGTCCGTTCCACCCCCCACCCGCACAAGCAGGAACTGACTACAGTGCTCCTGTACAAGCACGTAGTCTACGGTCCCCCGGGGCACAAGCAGGCATCCACTCAGGTGTGCTTTTCTTGTTGAAACTGGAACGCGAAAAAAGTGAGCTCGGAGGACATGTACACCAGTAACATATACTAGTTTAAGATTTACAGTTAGTTTATTTCCCACCCTGCTTTGCAATGTTGGCATGATAACGTGTCTGTTTTGCTGATTACGATCCCGCTCCTTAGAGAAGCCTGTAGTCAGGCTGAGCAGTGGGAGGGGGCGTGCATGTGTGTTCATGCCTGTGTGTGCATGCGTGTGTATGTGCATGTGGTGCAAGAGTATCATGAGATGTGAAAGTCTGGCCCTTTGCACTATTCGGCCACAAACAGAACATCAGCATTCGATTTGTAAGACATGCCCACAGGTAGCAGCTCAGTTTCCTATCCGGACAACAGAAGTAGTTCCCTATTGATCTCCTGAGGTCCCCTTGAGTGTGTAAATTCCTGCAGTATATTGGTATGGGCACGGAAATGGAAATGTCTTCCCTGACAGTGTTACTAACGGCTGGAGAAAGGGAGTCGTTTGGTTCCATGAGGGAGCTGTATTATAAAGTGTAAGTGGGGAGCAGCAATTGCCATAGGGAGTCAGCCTTTATTTATGGGTACGTGAGGTCACAGAGCGTATCACACACATGCAAAAATTTCAGAACAGGAAAGTGGTAGATTTAAAAACAAGAAATGGGGGGGGGTAATGTATTTCTCTCAATGACTTCTATTAAGGCAGAGGCTCCTTTAGGCGGGAGACAACAATCGGGAGACTCTCACCTGAATCGGGTCTATTGGTATTCATGGCAATTTTGAGTTTGGCATTCCTGAAGTCCAGCTCTGGCATTGGTGTCACAAAAGCAATGTTCTTTGCAGGTCTCTTGGCAGATAGTGTTATTGAAATGTTTGCTTTTGTCTCGCTGCAGAATCGATACACACCTAAAGCACCGGAGTCATTGTGAGTATGGAAATACTAAAGCAGTCATCGTTCTTCCCGCATCACACTCACAGTACCTGAACTGAAATAACTTTAATGATTTTTCTGGAATTTTACAGTAAAAACATTCAGCTTTTCACCCCTCCAATCAGCATGTCTGTTCGTGGTTTGTCTGAGCGTTTGCCCGTTACCTCTAATACTTGTTCTTCGACACATAGGACCATGTCATCGTCCTCCAGGTCTTCTTCCGCAGGGTCCTCTGACTGGGATTGCGCTATGCATTTCACCATGGACTTCTTCCCCTTCTTGCGGCACACCTTTTCGTAATGTCCGACCAGCCCGCAGAACGAGCATCTGGCGCGAAATGCTGGGCACCGCTTGTCCTGGGCCGTGTGTGCTGTGCTTCCGTACCTGTAGCATGAGAATCTGCTGTCCGTGGACTGTATCCCTGGTTGTCCCGGCTTGCCTGCCCACTTGGGCTCGTGTTTCCCCTCTCCAGTGGATTTTCTCTGCCTGTCTGGGGTTCGAGCTTCATCAATCTTGTTGACCATTTGTCTTTGTGTGTTCTCCTTTTTCGCCGCTTCAGAGCAACGTTTGGAGAGTTCAGCCTTCTTTACCATTGTGATCACTTCTTTGAGTGTTGCCTCTCCTTGTGCCCACAATTTGTCTTGGACTGATCTGTTTGTGGTGTTCATAACAATCTGATCCTTGATGAATTCGTCTTGAAGTTGTCCATATTGGCACGTGATCGCTAATCGTCGCAACGCTGCGATATAATCGTCTATGGATTCACCCTCTTCTTGCTTCCGTTGTTGGAAGTTGAACCGATCAATGGAGACACACACCGCCGGACGATAGTGATTATCTAGGTCTTCCAGAGCATGCTTGAAGACATCGTCGTCCGCTGCTGGTCTCGTCGCGGGGACAATGTTGGCAAACACTCTTACGCCTTCTGGGCCTAGGTTGTGTAACAGTAATCGTTTCTTCCTGGCACTGGGAAATGGTTCTCCATTTTCGTCTTCCAAGGCTTCCACGTAGTTTTTGAAGTATTCCCTCCAATCCTCCCATTTCTTCAGGGGTTCGCCTGGTCTTGGTAGGAACGGAATGGGTGCCCGGGGCGTAGCTAGAGCTTGTGGCGCCCGGGGCTATCCCTCAGATTGCCGCCCCTTGGGGGAGGGGGGGGTGCTGGGGAAAAAGGACGGTGAGTACTTGAAAGATGTCCGAGAGACATGTCGTATTGCTGCTAATAGTTACCTCGATCATGCAAGTTACATGCACATACATGACACGGTCAAAGGCTACACAGTTGAATACACCGGTGACTGGCAGTACAAAAGAGAACACACAGACTGCATGATCTATCTGGGGACTTAGAAAAACCGCATGTGACATCCATCAGAGAGCTGTGTGAACAATTACCCCTCAGCACAATGCAAACATGCACATACATGACACTGTTCAGGGATTCATCATCTACAGCTGACATTAAATGACCATACATCATAGTCCCCCCATTAAAACAGTGGGGACCTGCACAAACGTGATGTGCTCTGGGGACCCAAAACCAACGTAACAGTGTCAAAGCCTGTGATTCTTTACCTTTCAAAAACAGCAAATTAATTATCCACAGGGAATGACTCACTGTGTGCCCTTAGAACGAAACACAGCACAAAGGGGTCAGTCAGCTCCACCTTGCCAACACAGACTGGATACACAGCCCACTCTGGTGGCCCAAAGGCAACAACCAGGGGTCGCGCCCTCGTCGCCTAAAGATTTACACCAAGAAAGTGAAACGAATATGTCTGAATAACTTCTGGGAGGAATGTTCTTTCCTCCCCCCAATAATCTTAGAAATCGTTCCAAATTATTCAATTTCGAGCACAAACTTTATTTAATGGAACTTTAAAACCTTTGGGTTCTAAAAAGGCACTCATGAAATATTTCAATGTGTTCACTTTGTGCAAAGAAAGGCTGACTCTCTCTGAAGATGTTGATGATTCACCTTCCCCAAAAACACTGTTAAAGTGTGCAGGTTAAATGGAACATCCTTAACACAATTTGACCGAAAATTTGGCAAAAAGCCAAAAGTCCTATAGGTAGTTTTGAAAATCAGAGTTTGCAATTTTACAGGGTCTATAAAATTCAAACTATATACAACACCTTCTTGACATCTACATTACACCACCTTTTATTGATCAAGTAGATTTTCATGAATATTTTAGGACGCTCTTTTTTGGAAAAGGGCAGAGTGGAAAAAATTGTTACACAGAACTCGCAACATCATGCCATAGATAACAAGCATTTGAAATGAAATAGGTCTCGCATTCACTGGAGTTTGAGATATTGGCATTGTAAATGACAATGCCTTTTATTTATGTTTTGGGTTTTAAAACATAAATAAAAGGCATTGTCATTTACAATACTAATAGCTTAAACTTGCGTGAATGCGAGACCTATTGCATTGCAAATGCTTGTTTTATTTTGTGATAATGCTATGTGTGCCCTAAGTGGCTATGGGTCTGCCCAGAAGTGGGTCTCTTGCTCACTGTGCCACTGGATTCAAGCTACCTTGGCTGATGAGGGGTGATACCTTGAAATCAGTCCCAGGATGCTTGTTTCCGGTCCAGGGAGGACCTGGCTTGTCAGTTCGGTCTGGACTGTTCCCATGAGGAACAGAGTCAAGACTGATTTACATATGGCTGAGTCCAAACTGGGATGACATGGCGTGCAAAATAACGATGGATTAAACCCAGATTTGTGATTGGGGGTGAGTGTTTGAAAAGTTTCAACACTCCATCCATCAATTTATTTTGTGATGCTGGGAGGTCAGTAGGAGCTTCATTTTCTGATCACAATGTGTGCGTTCTGCAATCACCCCTTCTCATGAAGAAACAGCCCCACAGAAGAGCATCATTGCATACGTATTACATGTGGGACTCCCATATCACTGTAAAACCCACTAAAAAGGAGAGATGGAAACATGGACAACACATCTGCATTCTTTGTGCATTCTTGAAATAATTGTAACACTGAGAATGCTGCCATGTAAAAAAAAAACAAATAATGAATCATTATTTCCGTGCGGTCTAAGCACTTACATGTGCAGGCTTTAGCTGCTGCTGTCAATCAAAGCCTTTCTGCATCCCGCCTTTGTTTCCAATTCCAGTGAAATATAAAGTTAGACATTTAGTGACATTCTGCGTTCTTCAGGGCCGGAATCCATCAATCAGGAGGCAAGTGCTGGCCAGACTACTTTTATAGCGTCAGGAGCTGCTTTGCACTCCATATGCAGCATTCTTGATCACATTTGATTTAATCCGTTTGAGAAAGAAGGTTGTTGTGATATTTGACGACTGCAGCCGCCAAAAACCGAGGGTTTTTGCTCTTTGCTGGGACTTGGTAAATCCCGTAACCCTTGACGTTTGTGAAACTCGGCTAGTGTGTAAGATGCCTGGTCGTAGTACTTTGTTCAGTTGTTTCAAACGTTGTGGTACGGATTCCCGACTGGAGGACTCGTGTCCGATACCTTCGGTTGGAACTCCCACTTATGAGCTCTATAGTAAGCACGGGCTAGGCCCGATTACCTTTAATGAATATTGGATTCGTTACACCAAAAAGGACGGTGTTCTTAGTTGGCCACCTCATGGTAGTTTTGAGACCCCGATTTTAGATAACCTTGAGGCTAAATTGTTTAAGAAAAAGTCAAGGCCGGCCATGTTTGATGCCTTTCGGTTATGGCGCAAAGAAGCCAGACAGAAAGAGATCAGACAGACAAAACGTAATCAGAGAGATGGTGTTGCTACCATTGTAAAGAAAGCAGAGCAGTTTCAGCGTGATAAGGAGGAAAAGGAAAAGGAAGTTTTTGACAGGCTTCAGCGTATGACTATAGATAAATGTTATCCCGCTTTGCCAACGGAGTCGGATAAGAAGGAGGAATTAGTTGAGGATCCTTTAATATCCTATCTTATGAAGTCACCACCTCCGTACGCACAGGATACCGCAGCTCCTGCGGTTCCTCCTGTACCTGCTCCTGTACCTGCTCCTCAACCTGTTCTTCCGACTGTTCCTGCTCCCTTGCCTATTGCTGTCCCTACTGCTCCTCCGCTTGTACTTCCACATACTCCTGCTCCCGCTACTGCTCCTGTTCTACTTACTCCTACTGCTTCTTCTGTTCCTACTCCTTCTCTTGTTACTACTCTATCATATACTTCTCCAACTACTCGACGTCGTACCCCTTCAATGGCTGCAAATTTTGCTAATTCTCTTGGACCTATTCTTGAGTCCGCTGATTCGGACGGTCCACAAAGACGTAGTCAGCTTCCTGGTAATAGGGAACGTGCCGCGTTGTACAATATGGCGATGTCATGGATGTTGCATCCCTATAGAAATCCTCCACGTTCGGTGTTGAATACGTTTAGTCAATTCAATATACCGACACAGAGGTATGTTTTTGAAGAAATGTGCAAGGTTTTGCGCGATCAAATATCGGCAGATGCATCGGAAGATGTATTAACTGCCTTGACCAACTTACAGCTTCAGTTTTCGAGTGGAATGGTAGTGGGTACCAATGTTCGACGTGCCATCGAGCAATTATTGGCCCTCGGTCCCTCTCCGATACCTCAAGCATTGTTTGTTGAGGATGTTGAGAGACAGTTAGATGCGTCTGGTCAGTATCGATATGTTGTTTGGTAATGTTGTACCGCAGCCGGTATGGGCCAAGATTCGTCAGGAAGATCATGCAAACGAATTAGGTGGTGATTGGGCTGCTCTTACTGCGGCAGATACACAACAAATTGGTGGGGCTAAGCCTGAACAGCTTATTACTGCTCTCCCTCAGAGAATCATTACCTTGATGAAAACGCTTATGCCAGCTATGAGGGTGAACTGGGACAAGTTGTCAGCTTGCAGACAGAAGAAAGACGAGAGTGTCTCCGACTTCTTTACGAGATTTGAGGAGGCATTTATCGATCACAGTGGTCAGGATAGGGGCACTGAGGGTGGTCAGCGCTTGTTTGTGGATAAATTTGTCTCAAACTTATTGCCCGACTTGAGCAATAAATTAAAAAATTCTGAGAGTGCGTGGGCTGTCTCTACATCTGCTCAAATATTGGCTATGGAACAATATTATGAGAATAGGGAGAAAGAAGAGACTGACCGTGCCGATAAAAAGACGAAAGAACTCAAAACTAAGGTGTTGTTGCAGCAAGCGTATCCTCCGCGTTCGAATCAGAATGATTCACAGCAACGGACTCGATCGCAGTCGCAATCTAATAGGTCGCAATCGCGGAATGACTCCTCTTTGCAAAGATCTTCGTTAGGGTACAATCAGTGTGCCTATTGTAGACAGGAGGGTCATTTAAAATTTAACTGTCCTGTTCTGAATGAGCGTAATAGTGGTAACACATTTAGAGGAGGTCGTGGTGGTTCTCAGCAGACATCATGTGGTAGGGGTCGTGGTGCTCCCAATGACCGTTCAGACAATTCGTCAAATTCCAATAATTGTTTTGATCAACGTGGATCATCGCAAGGACAATCTGCGCAGTACAATGTTGATGACTATTACGTCGATCAGGGAACTGACGACGGTAATTACTAGGACAGCCATAGACAAGGAGAGGGAGTAGTATCAGTTCCGGTTGATCAGAGAGGGCCTTACGTCGCAGTTGCCACATCGGGCGTCGTTGAGCCTTTTCTGTTGGACACTGGTGCAGCGAAAAGTTCCATCATGCATTCGAAACTCCCTGGCGCACCTTTGTCTGGCTTAACAAATGTTTCCGTTGGATTCTCTGGCGCCCCTGTTAGCAATCCGGTTTCGTGCCCTTTGCCACTTACGATTGGGCCTCGTGAGCTCAAAGCTCCGTTGATTTTGACCACTGGCTGTGGTGAACATCTTTTGGGCCTGGATTTGCTAAAACGTTTGTATGCGACTTTGTACTGTTCTCCTGCAGGAGTAAAGCTTACTTTGGGTGAGAGAGTTGTCTCTCCAATGTATTTGTCTCTCGATAAGCTTCCACCGGAATTGAGTTCTCTTCCTGCATCTTTGTGGGCAACAGGTCCAAATGACGTGGGCCTGCTTGACATCTCCCCTTATGTTGTTCACGTGAAATCTAATGTGCGACTGCCACGTATTCCCCAGTATCGAATCTCTCTTGACGGTGAACGGGCGCTGTTGGCGATCATCTATGATTTGATCGAGAAAGATGTTATTGAGGAGACTCGGGGAAACGTGTGCAACAGCCCTGTGCTGCCTATTTTGAAACGTACTGATCCTTCCAAACCACCTGTTTATCGTTTTGTTATTGATTTACGGGAAGTAAATAAAATTGTGATTCCTCAGTTCCCTGTTGTGCCTGACATCACGGCGTTACTGACTCTGATTCCAGCTTCGGCATCATGGTTTTCAGTGATCGATCTGAAGAATGCGTTCTTCAGTATTCCGATTGCTGAGGAAAGCAGAGACCTTTTCGGTTTCTCTCTTGGTGGTCGTAGCTTCCGGTTCAAACGTGCTCCTCAAGGCTACTGTGAGAGTCCATCGATATACAGTCAAGCCTTGAAGGGCCAACTAGATGCATTTGTGTTGCCGGCTGGTGCGGCCTTAATCCAATACGTTGACGATTTATTGGTGGCTGCGGATACTCAGGACATCTGCAAAATTGCTACGGTGTCGTTGTTGCAACATCTCTGTGACTTACATCATAAGGTGTCTCCTTCTAAACTTCAATATTGTTGTCAAGAAGTAACCTACCTAGGTCACTTATTGTCAAAGGAGGGAAGAAGGTTGACCCCAGAGAGAATTGCAGCCATTGCACGAATATCTGTGCCAACAACCCAAAGAGATGTGCGTGCCTTTCTAGGTATCACGTCATACTGCAGACAGTGGATTCCAAAGTTTTCATTGTTAGCGAAACCATTGGTGGCTCTTACGTGCAAGGATGTTTCAACTCCTTTACCATGGACGGAAGAATGTCAGAAAAGTTTTTCTGAACTGCGTGATGCATTGTGTTCGGCTCCTGTGTTAGGTACTCCTGACTACAGCAAGCCGTTTACACTATACGTTCACGAGAGGGAAGGTTGTGCGTTGAGTGTCTTAACGCAACCCTTCGGTGATAAGCAACGTCCATGTGCATATTTTTCCTTGACCTTGGCCCGGTAGCTAGAGCATTACCGAGTTGTTTAAGAGCAACAGCGGCAGCTGCCGTGTCCATCCGACAATCAGCAGGATTGGTCATGGATAATATGCTTACGGTGATGGTGCCACATGCAGTTGACACTCTTTTAAATCGTACGAAAACTCAGCACTTGACGAGTGCGAGGTTGTCTGGGTACGAGTTGACGCTGTTGGCAAGTCATATTCAGATAAAACGATGTAATGTCCTAAACCCGGCGACCTTATTGCCAATTAGTGCAGAGTCAGATGAAGTAGCAGCGCATGACTGTTACTTAAGGACTGAGGAGGAAACAAAAGGTCGAGTGGACCTTAAAAACACTCCTTTGGAAGATCCCGATGGAACCTTGTATGTGGATGGTTTATGTTTTAAATTGCCAAATGGTGATGTGACTACTGCGTATGCTGTGGTAACGTTGAATACTGTTGTGGAGGCTGCGAGATTGAATCAGAACTCTGCCCAGGCTGCGGAGCTGATTGCTTTAACTAGAGCGTGTGTGTTGGCGAAAGGGAAACGAGTGAATGTGTTTACCGACAGCCAATACGCTTTTGGTGTCGCTCATAGCTTTGGACGATTGTGGAGAGAGAGAGGTTTTATGACGTCGCATGGTACGAAGATTCAGCATGGACAGCTTGTGAATGATCTTTTGGATGCACTTACGTTCCCTAAGCAGGTAGCGATTGTTAAATGTAGTGCGCATCGTAAGGTGACGGATGATGTTGGCCGTGGTAATGCGTTTGCGGATGAGACTGCTAAGGAGACTGCCCGGAACCTTAGCGCTAGAATGTATGTGACGAGTTCGGTTAGGTGGCCTACAGAGACAAGTATGTGTGAGGATACTATCCAAAGTGTGAAAGCGATACAGAATGAGGCCACTGATACTGAAAAGACGAAGTGGAAAGAGAGTACGGGAAAGTTGGATGCGAATGGTTGCTGGATTGATTTGTCGGAGCATAAGAGATGGATGTTGCCAGATGCATATGTGCTGGCTGTTGTGACGATGGCACACGGGTTAGCACATATTAGTGCGAAAGGTATTTGTAAGTTGTTGTCTCCTGTGTGGAAGAATGATGGTATTACGAAATGTGCTGAGAGATTGGTGAAGAATTGCATGATATGTATGCTGTACAATCCTGGTAAGGGGACCCCCACACCTCCTGGCCATTTTGCTCCCCCTTCATATCCCTTTGAGGTAATCCAGCTAGACTTCATCCATATGGAGCAATGCAATAATCTTAAATACGTTTTAGTTGTGGTTTGCGCATTCTCCCGATGGATTGAAGCCTATCCTCTTAAAGACAATACAGCTCTGTCTACTACGAAAATCCTGCTGAAGGAATACTTTCCTCGGTATGGAATGCCCCGAATTGTATGGTCTGATAACGGAAGTGAGTTTGTAGGGAGTGTGATGAAGAGTGTGTGTAAGGGCCTTGGAATTAATCAAAAATTCCACAGCGCCAATCATCCCCAGTCAGCAGGTTTGGTTGAAGGGTATAATGGCACCCTTAAACTCAAACTGGCTAAGATTCAGGCTACGACTGGTCTTTCGTGGCCTGACGCTTTGCCTCTAGCTTTGTTGTCAACAAGGGCGACAGTACACTCCAGAGTAGGGCTCAGAAATAGTGTTCGGCCGTCCTGCGAATGTTTGGGGGGTCCCTAGACCAAGTATGTTTTCTAATCTTGAGTACCCAATGTTGATTGATTATCTTCATGATCTGACTGCTAAACTGAGGTTAATTCACCAACAGGTTTACGAAGCACTGCTGACGCAGACGGAGGGTCCAGGCCACCAGCTCCAACCAGGAGACTGGGTGGTTACTCGCAATTTTGCTCGTAAGAAGAATTTGGAACCCCGCTTTACTGGCCCTTTTCAAGTCCTCCTCGCCACGAGAACCGCTGTCCGTCTGGAAGGACGCAAAAATTGGGTGCACGCCACCCATACGAAAAAAGTACCTATACCTTTACCGGCGGACTCGTGGGTGAGGAAAGGCATTGCTTAGTCTGAAACAGGGAAATTCCAGACATTTGTACCCTTTAGCGATGCACAGCCTGTCGGAGAATCCTCAGTGCAGCAGAAAGACATTGTTGAACATTTGCCATCACAAGACTCAAGATCTGAACAATCGACTGATCAGCAGAACCCTGTCCCCTCGTTGGATCCATTGTTTGATGAACAGACACGTCCTGGGAAAACTCGATACTTTTTGCGATCCAGCACCAGAGACTAATAAAGATTTCGTTTTGTCCCTTGACATCTACATTATCCCATTTGCCACGATCAGTCTAAAACACCCGTATAACTGTGATTGTTTTTGTAAACATTGAGTTTCGTTCCATCTATGTGTTTTTACTTCCACAGCTAAGAGACTTTGTACATATTTGTAAATAAGATACCTTGCATCCAGGTGTACCGTAGGGCCGCGCGTGTACTTCCTTCTGGTTAGTAGGTCTTGACGCTAGGTCAAAGACCGTCGGTTCCTGGGAACTCCTAGGGATTGACTACTGCTAC
The DNA here is from genome assembly GCF_964263255.1 of Lissotriton vulgaris. Taxonomy (NCBI): domain Eukaryota; kingdom Metazoa; phylum Chordata; class Amphibia; order Caudata; family Salamandridae; genus Lissotriton; species Lissotriton vulgaris. The sequence continues at coordinate 434,640,188 of NC_141685.1, read as the reverse complement.
ACAGAACGAAGTGCGTCAAGAAACGTTGCGGACGGTTTTAGGGGATGGCGTTTTGGAAGCTGATGGACTTGGAAGAAGCTCAGGCGCAAAGATTCAAGCTACAGCAGATAACTCGTACCAAATGTTTTATGTTTCAAGTGTTCCTACTGTTTCTGACTGTTTCTTCGCTATTGGCGGGTGGGGTGTATTATATGATACCGTACTTCCTACCCTCTGCCTTACCTAATCCTACTCCTGAACCCAAACCTATCTCCACTGCATCCCCTCATTCTTTCCATATCTTACCCGAACACAAGCAGGCTAGACGTGCGGAATTCAGAAATAATTCCTTTATTCAGCTCCTTCATCAGCATCAGTTAGTGGTTAATACTACAAATTGTTGGGTGTGCGGGTTAATGCCACATACCACGGATAAGGGAATTCCATATCTGGTTCTTCCTTATAGTTCCCAGGGTTCAGCTCGAGCATTTCAAACAATGTTTCGAAGTGCACTAGATTCCTACCCTAATCGAGAGCCAATCGAGAGCCACGTTCTCCCTACTCTGGTCCTGGCTCGTATCAGAAGCCTTTGTCTAAAGCGATAGAGGACTTAGATAGAGATATCTATGAGCCGTCGCTCATTCCAGAAGAAGAGGTACAAGCCTATAGGGTCCTGAGTAAGGTCGAGTATAGTGCGCTCACTGGTGAAAAGCAGCTTAGGAGCTCGCCTCCGATATGGGTCGTACCCCACCTTGGTAATTTCTGTCTATTGGGTCGTGACCGAAGATCAAAAGCTCGTCTTGGAGAGAGTGCTTGCTCCGAGACTTATATCTTGCCAATGGTCTCGTCCCCTGTGTTTCTGGCTGCCAAGGGTACATACTTTGTCTGCCATGATCGTGCGTATACATGGTTGCCCTCCGACTTTGTGGGCTCATGTTATATCGCAAATCTGTTGCCTCCGACGTTCACTGTTGATGCAGACTATCACAAGACTAGAGTTGTGAGAGGCGTGATTAACGAAGAGGACACTGCCGGTCAAGAGGCAGGAGACTTTTTCAAGGGTTTCCTCCCATTTTGGGGACCTATGGTTAATAGTAGGAACCTGAGACAATTGACTCGAGTGGTGGAATCGACAGCTAATATCACTGCCAGTGCCCTTGGTAATATCACCACAGAACTTCAGGCGGATAGGCTTATGACGTTACAAAACCGTATGGTTTTAGACGTGGTCTTAGCAGATCGAGGTGGAGTATGTAAGGTGATCCATTCGAGCTGCTGTATTTTCATTCCAGACAACGCTCCGACTGTCTATCAAGCCATCTCAAAGCTGCATAAGATCTCTGAGTCCATACACGTGGACGTAGGGGATTGGACGCTGCTTGGGTGGTTTTGGGGCCTGATGTCGACTTGGGGTTGGAAGATTCTGATGATCATCGGAGTTGTTGTAGCGTTTCTGTTCACGTGTTGCCTTTGTGTGCAGTGTGGTCCTGCCTTATGTGGCCTCTGTGCTACGACGTGTATAAGACAGCCGCCTGTTACCAAAGGAGCTCAGTTGGACAGAGTTATGTTGCAGCAACATCTAGATGGTCTGATGAATATCGAATATGATTCCGACTAGTGCTTGCCTACATGAGGGCAAAAGGAGCGTCTGAGGTTCCGTGACGATCGTAAGTGGTGTTTTCGACTCGCACGAATATGGTCGAGTCTGGTATCTATGAACCGCAAATGACGAGTTTAGTGGGTGTGCGCAGTTTTACTGTGCTAACCTGAACCGTTCGTTTGTTTCGTGGGTTTCTATCTGTACCCACGGGTTCCATCTTAGATATGGCATCCATTTTGTCTCTTGCCCTCAAGTAGCCAGCGAACGGACGCTGTCCGCTTCGCGACCCTGGGATTCCCAAGACTCTTGCGGAAGACACGTTTCCTTTGAAAGTGTCTTTATGATGAGGGGGATGATACTGTAAGGCAGATGTCCCCGCTCGAGGCACATCTTGCCGTGCTGATCTATTGTCTCAGCCGTGCATCTCATTAGGCACGTCCCTTTGATGCCTGTAGCTCGTGTTTCCCGATGTCACCCCTTTTACACCCTTTTCCGATCTCCCCACTGTTTCTGCCTTCCTCTGCACCTGTCCTTGTTCCTTTTTCGATCTGTTTACTGCCGATTGGAATGTACTAATGGTGGGAAGATGGGTTTTTACAGTTGGGAACCACCAAATGTTTCTGTACTTATGTTCCGGACCTTGAATACATCAAAGCGACCCCTCTCGGGGATAATTATGGGAACCAAGTTGTAAACCTTTGTGTACCATGTTAACCTATGAGAGAAAACTGTATAAAAAGGAGCGATCCACAGTAGCAAATTTAATCAGATCCCGCGAACATACCTGCTGTGTACTTCACGTGATTTCTGTGTTCCCTGCAGTAAATAAACCTCGAATCTTTGACGCCGAAGGAAGTGTCCCGTGTCTCTGTCATTTGTACGCCGGAACAGGTTACCCACGAAGGTTTCAGGTGTTGTCCCCTGGCACCGCTGGGTCTTAAATAACCCAGTCCTTCAATGGAGCTCACGGAGCGTACGGGGTAACCAGGAGAGGTACGTACTCTCCCGGTAACCGGGCGCTGTTGCGCATGCGCACTCAGACGTGAGGGCATAGCTGGTAATAAGGATCTAACACCAGTCAACGACCTTGCCGTCGGCTCAAAAATTGTTAGGATGCAAAATTCATATGTAGGATGTTAGATTTGGTTAGGAACACGCTGTATTAGACATTTGTTAAGGTTAGCCCTTCATACCTGTCTACGTTGATGTAATCTAATGTCAGAATTTTGCATATTAATGATTGTGTAAATAATGTTTAGTTTTCAATGTTTGATTTGTTTTCATATTTTAATGAATACGGCCGGGGGTCCCTAGACCCCCCGCCTTCCAAAGAAACACTTTGGTTGTGGTTGTGTGGCAGGGAGGGGGTGGTCGGTAGTCCCAGACCATACTTCTGCCTTACAACATTGGTTAAAAATGTGTATCCACCAGCGAATGTTCTGTGCTCAAAAGTACCCCAGTAACAATCCAAATCCTGCTGCTCCAGTTCTGACTACTTTCCCTTAGCCAAGGAGGAATCCAGCGGACTGAGCCATAGTCACACTACGAGCATTGCAGGATCCACGCTGGGAAATCCAGTGGTCACCAATGATGCAATGAGCAAAATCACAAGTGTAACATACTCACATGCTCACTCTCACTCAACTAAGCTCACTTACATTTACACACTCAATTCATTCTCATTTAAATGCTATTCTCACTCATGCACACTGCCTCATATGCTTTCACTCACTCCTGTGCACTCTCATAATCTTACTGTCCCTCAGTCCCAGTTATTTTCTATTACTCAGACTCTCTAATTCCCCTCTCTGTTTCACTCCCTTCCCTGTCACTCATTTTCACTCAATCACTTTCACTCACGCATGCACAGACTCACAATCCACCAGACACCTACGCTCTGCCTGACTCTCAATCACTGCATGCATCTGCAAAAAAACAAAAAAAATACGTAAAAAACGTTGTCAATTACAATTCCAAAAGCTCCAACTCTCACAAATGCGAGACCGATTGCATTGCAAATGCTTGTTACTTTTATACTTCATTTTATACTCGTTTAGTGATACTCGGGGCTGGGCGTGTTTTGAGCTTATTTTGGCATGATTTCCACTTGTTCTCTGGTTTCTTTTGTATTTGCGTTGAGCTGGTTTTGGAATTCAACCCTGGCAGCAGCCGCGAGCTTGCTGGGTTAAGCAATCTGCGTGCAGAATTTCAAGCCAGTTTTGGCAGTGTTCTCTTAACAGTGAACCTTCTTCCACAACTATGGAACTGTCCATTTTGTCCGCTGCAACTTTCCTTCTACAGCAGGCGACCATCTCAAACGTCCTGCTGTTTTTAGCAATCTTCCTCTTGGTTGCCGATTATGTCAAAAGGAGGCCACCGAAGAATTTCCCCCCTGGACCCTTCTCCTGGCCCTTTATTGGATGTTTGCCGAGCTTTGACGTTCGGCAACTTGATGACGTAATGGGCAAGGTAAAGCTGTGAAAACAAATAAGAAGCCTATTTGTAGTGATCATAGTTTGCATTTTCATTTCCCGTTTTGTTAATTTAAATATTGGTACTTGTAGAACTGACTTTTAAAGGGAAAAGTGATGCCATGAACATTTAAAAAATATATGAAGTGACTGCATGCTCCACTCGCGTGAGACGGGGTAACTCGAGATGTCTTGAAGTATGTTGCTATGTAAATTCCGGGGAATGCCAATGGCGCTTCAATAATGCTACAGTTTATTTAACAACTCCCTTACAGGAAAGTTGTGGACTGGCAATGATCCGTAGCTTCAGGAAGGTGTTTGCTGTTTGACAACCCCCTAATAAATGCATTCTTGGCTTTTTAGTTTCGAGCTGGGGGCGCTGAGTAGGGTCTGCATTGAGTGTTGTTGTTTCTCTTTCTTGGGTCAAAAATAAAAGACAAAACAATGACCTTTTGTGAAAAACAGGAGACAGAAAGAGATAATCATCTGGGTACTGAATTTCGAAATGACTCGAGATAACCTGTAATCAAAACAGGTTTCCCAGGCTGCCCATGTTGTGTATTGCTTCGAAAACATTATATTTCGCAGGTTCTCCTTTTTTTCTTCTTTGTCAGATGTGCGCCGTGCAAGCACTTTTTATGCTTGATTTAGTAGACTATAGCATCGTTCCATCTATACTAAGACTCTAGGCCATGTTAAGGGTTTACATAACTACTGACTTGCCTCTTAGTTTTATAATGGCAAGTTCAGGAATAAAAACTATCATATTTGAGAAAATATCTGTCTGGGCTGTGATATAATCTGATGTGCTAAGGTGAAACATTTCCATTAGTTAAATAAATACCCGTTCTTAAAGTTAGAAGAGTCTGCAGTATATTTTTATATTATGTTTGTTGCACCATATACATGCCAAACGTTTTCATGGCTTGGCTCGTAAACAGAGTCTTTGTTTCGATTCGGCTTACCCTATTAATTTGCTGGCTCACGCACATCTAATTGTGAATTGAGTTTACTGCATGAGGCTGTCAGGGATTTGATAAAATGAGTCCTGAAAGGCGGGGACTGGAAACATAGACCCCCGCCTACATGCACCAATTTGACATGTCTACCATCAAGGCTTCTCATGGCAGAAATGAAGAAGAGTGTTTGCTGTGAAAATACATCTGAAATAGGTGATCGCAGGGCAGGGCCTGTGCAGCACCTCCCCAGCTGCTGTTGTGCCTGTGCATTATCCATGCAGTACATGATCAGCACTCAACCAACAGTTCCTCAGGGCTCCTCACCCCCACGCAGCCCCAGGGACGCCACCTCCCCGGGGCATTGATCATTATGGGGGGTCGCGCGAGCCCCCCATACCCTGGGGACCGCCATCCCCGGGCTTAGATTAAAATGATAAAATGTAGGGGGAGCTCCTGCCCCGCCCCACACTGCCCAGGGACCACCACTTCCCCGGGGCATTAATTATGAAGTGCGGGGGCAACGCTGACACCCCGCAGCCCTGGGGACCTCCGCCTCCCCGTGGCTTTAATTCCAGAAAGTAAGTGTGAGGAGGGGCTGCTGCGCCCCACACTGCCCAAGGGACCACCACCACCACCGGAGCACTATTTATTAAAATGTGGTGGGGGTCCGTTGCCAACCCCCGGCCCGGGGGACAACCTCCTCCCTGGGGCTATGCCAATGTTGGGAGGGGGGTACAAAAGGGGGTGGTGATGGACGGAGCATCCGAACCAATCAAACACTCACACCCAGTCAAAAGATCTGGGTTTAATCCATCACCGTTCTTTAGCCCACTCTGCCACCCCAGTTCAGACATGGCTATATGCAAATCAGTCTGACCCTGTGCCTCATGGGAATAGTCCAGCCCGAACTGCCAAGCCATGTCTTCCCTGGACCGGAAACAAGCTTCTGAGGACCGGTTTCTGGCATTCCAGCCGTCTTCAGCCCGGCTTGCTTGAATCCAGTGGCAAAGTGAGCAAGGGACTCACGTCTTAGCATACCCTGCCACACTTATGGTGGCCAAAAGCGGTACAAAAGGGGGTGGTGATGGATGGAGCATCCAAACCAATCAAACACTCACACCCAGTCAAAAGATCTGGGTATAATCCATCACCGTTCTTTAGTCCACTCTGCCACCATAGTTCAGACATGGCTATATGCAAATCAGTCTGACCCTGTGCCTCATGGGAACAGTCCAGCCCGAACTGCCAAGCCATGTCTTCCCTGGACCGGAAACAAGCTTCTGAGGACCGGTTTCTGGCATTCCAGCCGTCTTCAGCCCGGCTTGCTTGAATCCAGTGGCAAAGTGAGCAAGGGACTCACGTCTGAGCATACCCCGCCGCACTTATGGTGGCCAAAAGTGGTACAAAAGGGGGTGGTGATGGACGGAACATCCAAACCAATCAAACACTCACACCCAGTCAAAAGATCTGGGTTTAATCCATCATCGTTCTTTAGCCCACTCTGCCACCCCAGTTCAGACATGGCTATATGCAAATCAGACTGACCCTGTGCCTCATGGGAACAGTCCAGCCCGAACTGCCAAGCCATGTCTTCCCTGTACCGGAAACAAGCTTCCGAGGACCGGTTTCTGGCATTCCAGCCGTCTTCAGCCCGGCTTGCTTGAATCCAGTGGCAAAGTGAGCAAGGGACTCACGTCTGAGCATACCCTGCCACACTTATGGTATCCAAAAGCGGTACAAAAGGGGGTGGTGATGGACGGAGCATCCGAACCAATCAAACACTCACACCCAGTCAAAAGATCTGGGTTTAATCCATCACCGTTCTTTAGCCCACTCTGCCACCCCAGTTCAGACATGGCTATATGCAAATCAGTCTGACCCTGTGCCTCATGGGAACAGTCCAACCCGAACTGCCAAGCCATGTCTTCACTGGACCGGAAACAAGCTTCCGAGGACCGGTTTCTGGCATTCCAGCCGTCTTCAGCCCGGCTTGCTTGAATCCAGTGGCAAAGTGAGCAAGGGACTCACGTCTGAGCATACCCTGCCACACTTATGGTGGCCAAAAGCGGTACAAAAGGGGGTGGTGATGGACGGAGCATCCGAACCAATCAAACACTCACACCCAGTCATAAGATCTAGATTGAATCCATCACCGTTCTTTAGCCCCCCCTTTTGTACCAATGTTGGGAGGGGGGCCACGCGGCCCCCCTCCTGGAGCCCACGATGCTCCTGCAATGTCCTGGGGTGCCCAGAATTGCTTTTGGGCAAGGGGAGCTGCATGTCAGCAGCTCTCCTTGCCCAAAAGCAATGCCAGCTCCCTCTGGAGACGGGGAGCTGGCAGGGCCTGTAGGGGCATTGGGGCTCCCTCCAGGGTTCCAAACTTGACGGCCTGCCTTGGGGGATGGGACCGCCGGGCAAAAAAAATCCCTTGGGAGGGGGTGGGTGGGGGATGATTCATAAAAAAAATATATATATATATATAGTAAATGGCTGGGCTTCTGGGAATGGGGTCCCCGAGGCAGAAATTAGGAATTAAGGATGGGGGGCATTTTTTTTTCTCGCATATTGGGAGTTGTAATTCCATCACATCCAGCGCACCCCCCAGTGTAAACACGATGGGTTTGCGACTCCAAGCAAAATTTAAAAAAAAGATTATGTATGTTTTTTAAAGGTAAGATTAACTGTTGGGTTATAGGATGGCTCTAAAAAGAGCCCTTGTTTTCATAATGAGTTTGTTGTAACTATATGTAACTGACGATGCACAGCTCAAGGTTGTTGAGGAACACTCTGTTTAATTGATCTGTGAAGTGCACTCAATTCTGTAGATGTCGTTCATATCAAAACGTAGATTGTTGTGGTAGATGGACAACATTCAACGCACTCTAAGGTATGCAGAAACAGTTTTATTGACATTTTTCCTAGCTTTCTCAAACTGTGGACAGAATTGACTTGACCAGTTCTATTTCTATCTTTGGCATATGTTAGAGCAGTGATACTCAAAGTACGCCCCGGGGTCAGCATGCAGCCCTCCTGACCTTTAATTGCGGCCCCCTGGTGAACAGCAGCACTGGGCTGTTGTTCACTTGACGGAGCAGGAAAATTCAGGAAGATGTGAAAACTGCATTCTTTACTTTCAGGTTAACTAAACTAAACGTTAAGAAGCGAGCAATGTTTTCTAGACAACTTATATTTATTATGCATTTGCTTTAACTCACCCTACGACCACCTTTCAACACCCTGACGCTCCCCAGCTGGCATTAGTGCGGCCCTCGGGAAGCCACAGACAGTACTTTGTGGCCCCTAGAGAAATGTCTGCAAGTACCCTTGTGTTAGAGTGTACAAAGACAGTTTGAGGCAAAAGCAACATCAATTGTGCAAAGGTGTACTTCATTAGCATTTCAAGACCTACCCCAGTCAATGTGCCTAGGTCATTGCCACCACAGTGCACAATCATGAGGTCAGGGGGTTGGAGATGAAAAAAGGTTTTAACCAAAGGCAACAATTGGTGCCACTTTAACCTTCTCTGTGCAATCCATTAAATGTGTACATTTTGCAAACCAAGGTCTTTGGCAATATCTGCATACAGTATACCTTTTGCACCAGAAAACATAGCTGTGCCCTACAATCCACACTGTGAGCATCTTGAAGGGATGTCTGGAAGGAATGAAAAGATGTCTGTAGCTGAGGTAGTCAGTTGGTAGAATGAGAGGTATCTAAAACGTGTTATTTTTTTTAAAAAAGTTGATAAATGATTGGCTGTTAATCAAGATTGTGCACTCAAAAATAGGATGCATGTTACTTTGCTGAGGTATCATGTTCTTGATTCGTTATTAGAAAATGTTTCAAAGGTACAGTACATATCATAAAGTAACATCTTGCAAAAGTCAACCACACCTCCTGTTTTCAATGGTAAGCTTGTGTGCTGAACTTGAAAGTACAGTAAACTTGTGACCTGCCAGTACAGGTGGAAGTTCCATGAGCTATTACTATGGAAACTGGCATTAGGTTGAATGGAGGAAGGGTTGAAACTTAACTGTAGACATAAAATGTGAAAAGGGTAGTTAAATATAAGTGAAAAGATAGTAAATTAATATTTTCTAAGAGTGTTGCTGAAAATGTATAGTAGAAATATTGAAAATAGGGTTTTGAACTCACCTATGGATTCACGGCTCCACCGTGGTGTTTTCATGAATCCAGAAAATTACAGAAGCAGTTTGGGCACCTTTAGAAGACAATTAGAAAGGGTTAATATGTGCAACCAATAGAAATGTGTTCTAGAATTTGAAATAATGATGGAAGCAATGTGATTTGATACTTACATGTATTTCAGTGCAAAAAGAGAGGGAAAGTTTGCCATTTCTGGTTTCACCTTTCTGAGAGAGGTGTACTACATTTTTTGTGTGGAAAAGGAAATCTGTTAAGAGTTTCTTGTATTTGGTATTCTGCATTACTACCTCAAAGGTGAGTACCTACTTTGTAAGGTGTATTATATATTTTTCAGCGCTGCTTTATTGTTTCAGTGGATATTTTTTCTTTAAAAAAAAGAAACGTATGGAAATTGTAAGAGAAATGTGATGTATGGAATATGTTATGAAATGTACAGCTCTTGATTGTACTTTGTATTATTGTAATGAAAAGAGTTTTAAAATAGTTTGTAGATAGTAACATGGTAGAATGATTAGTGTTGGCTTTCTGACATTATCAAGGCAGTACTCTTGTAATTATCTTTTCACTGAGGCACTACTCATCAAGTTCTGCATTCTCTCAGGCACTACCCACTACCCTTCGATTTGTATGTTTCTTTGGCATATGTTACCACTTTTAAAAAGTACTGACAAATGGAAGCTCGTTTTCTGGAATATTGTGAGACTTTTAACAGATAGATTGATAATGTAACTGCTTTGTATTTTTTAGGTTTAACACGTTGAGTATTTACTAAATAGTGAATTTGCAGTGCAAAACTGAGGTTTAAGACATCTTGGCAGAGGGATAACTTATTCATTTAGGTTTTATTGCTCTGTGGAGATGTATACTTTAAATATACTGCATCATTTTAGGTCTGTCATTAAAATGGGAAGTGCAGTTTGTCAAGTTTAAGGTAGATTTAAGTCTTATGACTAGGTATGTGTCTATTCTCTCACATGTTATGCCTAAACAGATGGTAGAGGTATAAAATTCTGGTATACATGTATGTGTATGTTTCTTTTATATATGATACCTCTAGGAAAAGGCACAGACAGATGCATGGTATGCAGTCCCTCAGACATTGGCCATAGATTATTTCAATTACCTACACACTACTATCCCATTGAAACATTGTCAGGCACTACCTATGCTCTTATCTACTCACTCAGGTACTATTGATGTTCTCATAGAATGGCCCAAGCATTACCCCCACACTCATATTTTCTCTCAGGTACTTGCTATACACTCATACAATTATATAGTTAGTACCACTGCAGTCATAGAATTATTCAGGCACCACCCGTGCACTTTTTAATTCTTTCAAGCAGTACTGATACACTTATGTCTTGGACCATGCGTCAGTCTTGCACTCATGGTTTGTCTATGGTATTTCTCCTGCACTGATCTAATCACCCATTCAGTACTGCTGCTCTGATGACATCCCCCAAGCAGTATTCTTGCACTGAACTATTCACTCAGGCACTACCCATCCAGTTATCCATTCTCTCAGGCACTACCCACTAGCCATGCATTTGTATGTTTCTTTGATATATGATGCTACTTTTGAAAGGTACATGCATGCATGCTCCCTGGAATATGGTGAGACTATTAAAAGACACATTGCAAAAGTTGCAGCTTTGTGTTTCTCTAGGCCCAACACTTTGAGTAGTTGCTGAATAGCAAAGTTACAGCCCAAAAGTGAAGTTTAAGACAAGTTGGTAGAATGATTAGTGATTAGGTTAGCTCATATTGGTCTATGGAGATCTACACTTGAAGTATTTTGCCAAATTTTAAGTGTCTGTTTAATTTGGGAAAGGCAGTCTTTCATGTATAAGGGAGTTTTTAGTCTTATGACTGAGGTAGGTGCATGCATATGTATTCTCTGATGTTTTATGTGAAAGAGACGGTAGAGGTATACAAATTTGATATACATCTATCTGTAAGTTTCTTGTTTGATGCCAATAGGGAAAGGCACAGACACATGCACGCCATGTAATCCCTCAGGCATTAACTATAGATTTGTGCGATCACCCAGCTACTACTATCCCACTCAAAGGCTCAGTTAGGCACTACCCATGCTCTTATCTACTCACTCTGATACTACTGATGCACTCATGGAATGGCCAACGCATTACCCTTACATCTCATTTTTTTCTCCGGTGCTTTTCATACAGTCATACCATCATCCAGTTACTAGATACTAACACTGCAGTCATAGAATCACTCAAGCAGTACTCATGCACTTTTTTTGCTGTTTCAAGCACTACTCATACACTTTTGTCTTTAATCGTGCGTTAGCCTTACTCTCATGGTTTATCTAAGGTATTTCGCCAGCACTGATGCAATCACCTATTCAGTACTGCTGCTCTCATCCAATCACCCAGGCAGTAGTCTTGCACTTAACTATTCACTCAGGTGCTACCCATCTAGTCATGTACTCTCTGAGGCACTATCTAGTACCCATCTATTTGAATGTGTCTTTGATATATGATGCCACTTTTAAAAAGTACAGACACATGTGTGAATGTTCTATATTATGGTGAGTCTTTTAACAGATAGATTGAAAAGGTTGTTGCTTTGCATTTGCTTAGGGCTAACACTCTGAGTAGTTGATGAATAGTGAAGCTACAGCCCAAAAGTGAGGTTTAAAATAGGTTGGCAGAGTGATTAGTGATTTGGTTAGCTGGCATTGGTCCATGGAGATGTACACTTCAAGTATGCCACATAATTTTAGGTGTCACTTTAAAATGAGAAGTGCAGTCTGTTAAGTTTTGAGGGACTTTTTAGTCTTATGACTGAGTTATGTGTCTGTGTGCACATGTCTTCTCTCACGTGTTATGTCTAAAATGATAGTTGAGGTACACATGTCTGGTATACATGTATCTGTATATTTCTATTATATATGATATTACTAGAAAAAGGCACAAACACATGTATGCCATGTAATCCATTAGACATTAACCATATATTTCAGCAATCACCCTGGCACTACTATCCTACTCAAAGTTTCAGTCTGGCAGTATCCATACTCTCATCTACTGAGTCAGCTACTATTTATGCACTCATAGAATAGGCCAAGCATTACCCTTACACTCCTTTTGTCTCTCAGGTACTTGCCATACAGTTCTAGAATCATCCAGTTACTACTACTGCAGGTATAGAATCACTCAGGCACTAACTATGCATGTTTTTATTCCCTCGAGTATTATTGATACACTCTTGTCTTGAACCATTTGTTAGCTTTGTACTCATTGTGTGTCTAAGGTATTTCCCCTGCACTGATCTAATTATGCATTCAGTGCTACTGTTCTCATGCAATCACCCAGGCAGTACCATTATCTCAGGCACTACGTACTACCCATCTGTTGGTATGTTTATTTCATATATCATGCCACTTTTAAAAACTACAGAGACATGCATGCATGCTCTCTGGAGTATTGTGAATATATTAACAGAAATATTGAAAAAAGTTGATGCTTTGTATTTGGGTAGGCCCAACTTTCTGAGTAGTAGCTAAATAGTGAAACTGCAACCCAAAAGTAAGGTTTAAGACATGCTAGCAGAGGGCTTAGTGATTTGGTTAGGTTCTATTGGTCGATGAATATCTACTCTTCAAGTATATCGCATATTTTTAGGTGTGTCTTTAAAATGAGAAGCGCAGTCTGTCAAGTTTCGAGGGACTTTTTAGTCTTATGAGTGAGGTATGTGTCTGCGTGTATATGTATTCTCTGATGTGTTATGTCAAAGAGATGGTAGAGGTACAAAAGTCTGATATACATGTATCTGTATCTTTCTTTTGCAAATGATGCCACTAGGGAAAGGTACAGACACATGCATGCCATGTAATCCCTCAGACATTGACTATAGATATGTGCAATCAGCCAGCCACTACTATCTCACTGAAAGATTCAGTGAGGCACTACCCATGCTCTTATGTACTCACTCTGATACTACTGATGCGCTCATAGAATGGCCAAGCATTACACTTGCACTCTCATTTTTTCTCAGGTGCTTTTCACACAGTCATACCATCATTCAGTTACTAGCACTGTAGTCATAGAATTACTCAGGCAGTACCCAGGCACCCTTTTTGCTCTTTCAAGCACTACTTATACACTCTTGTCTATAACCGTGCTTTAGCCTTACTCTCATGGTTTGTCTAAGGTATTTCCCGGCACTGATGTAATCACCCATTCAGTACTGCTGCTCTCATGTAATCCCCTAGGCAGGAGTCTTGCACTTAACTATTCACTCAGGTGCTACCCATCTAGTCATGCACTCTCTGAGGCACTATCTAGTACCCATCTATTTCACTGTGTCTTTGATATATGATGCCATTTCTAAAAGCTACAGGCACATGCATGCATGTTCTTTATAATAGTGTGAGCCTTTAAACAGATAGATTGAAAAGGTTGCTGCTTTGTATTTGCTTAGGCCTAACACTCTGAGTAGTTGATGAATAGTGAAGCTACAGCCCAAAAGTGAGGTTTAAAATATGTTGGCCGAGTGATTCGTGATTTGGTTAGCTGGCATTGGTCTGTGGAGATGTACCTTCAAGTATGCCGCATGATTTTAGGTGTCGCTTTAAAATGAGAAGTGCAAACTGTCAAGTTTTGAGGGACTTTTTAGTCTTATGACTGAGGTATGTGTCTGGGTGCACATGTATTCTCTCACGTGTTATGCCTAAACACATGGTAGAGGTACAAAAGTCTGGTATACATGTATCTGTATATTTCTTTTATATATGATACTTCTAGGAAAAGGCACAAACACTTGCATGCCATGTAATCCCTTAGACATTAACCATAGATTTGAGCAATCACCCAGACACTACTATCCTACTCTAAGATTCAGTCAGGCACTACCTATGCATGTTTTTATTTTTTCAAGCATTACTGATATACTCTTGTCTTTACCCATCTGTTAGCTTCGTACTCATAGTTTGTCTAAGGTATTTTCCCTGCACTGATCTTATCATGCATTCAGTACTACTGTTCTCATGCAATCACCCATGTTTGTTTCATATCATGCCACTTTTAAAAGGTACATGCATGCTTGGTCTTTGGAATATTGTGAATGCATTAACAGACATTTTGAAAAAGTTGCTGCTTTGTATTTGGATAGGCCCAACACTCTGAGTAGTAGCTAAACAGTGAAACTCCAGCCCAAAAGTAAGGTTTAGGACATGTTAGCATAGGGATTAGTGATTTGGTTATGTTCTATTGGTCGATGAAGATCTAGTTTTATGAGTGAGGTATGTGTCTGCATGCATATGTATTCTCTGATGTGTTATGTCAAAGAGATTGTAGAGGTACAAACGTCTGGTATACATGTATCTGTATCTTTCTTGTACATATGATGCCACTAGGGAAAGGCACAGACACATGCATTCCATGTAATCCCTCAGTCATTAACCATAGTTTTGTGCAATCAGGCAGCCACTACTATTCCACTGAAAGATTCAGTCAGGCACTACCCATGCTCTTATCTACTCACTCTGATACTACTGATGCACTCATACAATGGCCCAAGCATTAGCCTTACACTCACATGGTACACAGTCAAAATATCGAATCCTAATTGTCGACCTACAGAAATATCGACTTTGAAACATCGAAGGTACAGAATTTCGATGTCAAGAATATCGTTGGACAGAATATCGACCCTTAGGTAAGTAATATCAAAATTATTTATATCGATGTAAGTAATATCGAAGTTAGTAATATCGATAGCATATATATCGATGTAACTAATTTCGATGTTACTAATATCGATATTTGCATTATTTTTATGTATTTAATTATGTAAGTGTAATATGTTTTTGTTAAGTATTTCAATTTTTTTTAATTATATGTGTATTATTTTTATATATTAATAATATTATTTTTAAGTTAAATTTTATGTTTTAGTACCGGAGCGGGTTGTGGGTTTATAGGGGAATAGGGTGGGCAGTAATTAAAATATACTTAATTAATTAATAATTTTTAGGAATTATAAATTAATTTAAATTAATTTTTGTTTTTATTTCTGTAGCGGGTTGTGGGTTTATAGGGGAACCCTAACTTGGGTAAATATCCCGTATATGAGAAAAGTGTATTATGTCCAAAACGGAAGTATGAAAAACATTAAAAAAAAGAAAACAAGTCAAGAGATTGATGAAGCTGGAAGGAAAATGAAAATGGACACTGTTGATGATATTGTAGGATACCAGTTAGAAAATAGTTCAGGTATCAACTGCTATGCTGATGTAATTTGTGAACATTGTCTGTTATCTAGATGATCTTCATCATGAAATTATGGAAAATTGAGAAAAAAGATTCTGGGCTAGATGTAGGTAATTTAGATTCACCGATTTGAAAATACCGAATTATACCGTTTCGGTATTTTTGAATCAGTAAATGCAATGTAGGTAAGTATTCGGTAAAAAATACAGAATCGTTAAGATTCGGTATTTAGCGAATCGGTAATTACCGATTCAGTATTTACCATTCATTCCTATGGGCCTGGAGGCCCATAGGAATGAATGTCAATTACAGTCGGTAATTACAGATTCGGTAAAATTGGAAAAAAGTCAAGGGTGGCAGGGTGTCACTTTGACACCCTGCTGCACCCCTGATTAGTACTTGTGTGCACATGTGGCACACATACATGCCCTAAGGGCATGTATGTCTGTCCCAGGGCACAGGTGTAAATGCACATATTTGCATTTTCATAGGAATTCGTTATTTACCACCAACTAACAGTTGGTGGTAAATAACGAATCCTTAAAGCCCAGAAGCACTGTTTACAGTGCTTCCTACATCTCATTTACCGAATCGGTAAAAAAGCCTCCTACATAGGAAAAGTCTATTACCGGTCGGTAATGGCCGAATTCGGCCTTTACCGACTGCTAATAGCCTACCTACATCTGGCCCTAAGTTCCTTATTACGTTGTATTTTTCAAAAGTTGGTAACTGATAGAACTAAAATCCATACTTCTTCTGGCATTCTGCATTTTTTTAATATATATACTGGATCTTCGCAATTTACACTCAATATATAACAAGTCGCACAAGAATTTCTGATGTTTATGCTTGCAGTATTGGCAGATCAATACAGAGAAGTACATGATTTATTGTAGTTGAAGAATGTAATTTAGAAACTATAGATAGGTAAACAGATAGTTGAACTTGTTGTAAAACTTTTCAAAGCACATATTTTTTTTTACAATCTCATTGATTGTATTTTTTCCCCGCTGTTATATGATGATCTATATTGAAATCACTGTGGAACAGATATACAAGCCCATGCGTCACTTTTGCGCCACTGTTGCATCACTTTTGTGATGCAGCCGCGGTGTAAAAGCTGCGGCCCATTTACAATGTGGCGCATCTAGGGAGATGTGTCACGTTGTAAAGCTCTGCGTCACATTATACCTGCATTTAGGTATAATGTATGCAGGGTGGGCATTCCCACGCAACAAGCTATGTAGAACTGACTCAAAGAAATTTACAACATTTTACTGCGTCACTCGATGGCTTCAAAATCCCTATTGCTGCTCAGACCAGGCGTAAGGAATGACGCAGAGCTTTTTAAATGGGACTCACCTTTCTGTTGTGACGCATTGCTTGAGTTGCGTCACCTTCATGAGCAACTCCAGCAATGCGTCACTTTTGGGACAACTGATGCGTCAGAATATTTGACGCATCTGTCAATCCTTGTGCCATGGTGGGCCGTATTGTAAATACGGTACAAAAGGGGGTGGTGATGGACGGAGCATCTTAATCAATCAAACACTCACACCCAGTCAAAAGATCTGGGTTTAATCCATCACCGTTCTTTAGCCCACTCTGCCACCCCAGTTCAGACACGGCTATATGCAAATCAGTCTGACCCTGTGCCTCATGGGAACAGTCCAGTCCGAACTGCCAAGCCATGTCTTCCCTGGACCGGAAACAAGCTTCCGAGGACCGGTTTCTGGCATTCCAGCCGTCTTCAGCCTGGTTTGCTTGAATCCAGTGGCAAAGTGAGCAAGGGACTCACGTCTGAGCATACCCTGCCTCACTTATGGCAGCCAAAAGTGGTACAAAAGGGGGTGGTGATGGACGGAGCATCTGAATCAATCAAACACTCACACCCAGTCAAAAGATCTGTGTTTAATCCATCACAGTTCTTTAGCCCACTCTGCCACTCCAGTTCAGACATGGCTATATGCAAATCAGTCTGACCCTGTGCCTCATGGGAACAGTCCAGTCCGAACTGCCAAGCCATGTCTTCCCTGGACCGGAAACAAGCTTCCGAGGACCGGTTTCTGGCATTCCAGCCGTCTTCAGCCCGGCTTGCTTGAATCCAGTGGCAAAGTGAGCAAGGGACTCACGTCTGAGCATACCCTGCCACACTTATGGCGGCAAAAAGCGGTACAAAAGGGGGTGGTGATGGACGGAGCATCTGAATCAATCAAACACTCACACCCAGTCAAAAGATCTGGGTTTAATCCATCACCGTTCTTTAGCCCACTCTGCCACCCCAGTTCAGACATGGCTATATGCAAATCAGTCTGACCCTGTGCCTCATGGGAACAGTCCAGTCCGAACTGCCAAGCCATGTCTTCCCTGGACCGGAAACAAGCTTCCGAGGACCGGTTTCTGGCATTCCAGCCGTCTTCAGCCCGGCTTGCTTGAATCCAGTGGCAAAGTGAGCAAGGGACTCACGTCTGAGCATACCCTGCCACACTTATGGCGGCCAAAAGCGGTACAAAAGGGGGTGGTGATGGACGGAGCATCTGAATCAATCAAACACTCACACCCAGTCAAAAGATCTGGGTTTAATCCATCACTGTTCTTTAGCCCACTCTGCCAACCCAGTTCAGACATGGCTATATGCAAATCAGTCTGACCCGGTGCCTCATGGGAACAGTCCAGTCCGAACTGCCAAGCCATGTCTTCCCTGGACCGAAAACAAGCTTCCGAGGACCGGTTTCTGGCATTCCAGCCGTCTTCAGCCCGGCTTGCTTGAATCCAGTGGCAAAGTGAGCAAGGGACTCACGTCTGAGCATACCCTGCCACACTTATGGCGGCCAAAAGCGGTACAAAAGGGGGTGGTGATGGACGGAGCATCTGAATCAATCAAACATTCACACCCAGTCAAAAGATCTGGGTTTAATCCATAACCGTTCTTTAGCCCACTCTGCAACCCCAGTTCAGACATGGCTATATGCAAATCAGTCTGACCCTGTGCCTCATGGGAACAGTCCAGTCCGAACTGCCAAGCCATGTCTTCCCTGAACCGGAAACAAGCTTCCGAGGACGGGTTTCTGGCATTCCAGCCGTCTTCAGCCCGGCTTGCTTGAATCTAGTGGCAAAGTGAGCAAGGGACTCACGTCTGAGCATACCCTGCCACACTTATGGCGGCCAAAAGCAGTACAAAAGGGGGTGGTGATGGACGGAGCATCTGAATCGATCAAACACTCACACCCAGTCAAAAGATCTGGGTTTAATCCATCACCGTTCTTTAGCCCACTCTGCCACCCCAGTTCAGGCATGGCTATATGCAAATCAGTCTGACCCTGTGCCTCATGGGAACAGTCCAGTCCGAACTGCCAAGCCATGTCTTCCCTGGACCGGAAACAAGCTTCCGAGGACCGTTTTCTGGCATTCCAGCCGTCTTCAGCCAGGCTTGCTTGAATCCAGTGGCAAAGTGAGCAAGGGACTCACGTCTGAGCATACCCTGCCACACTTATGGCGGCCAAAAGCGGTACAAAAGGGGGTGGTGATGGGCAGAGTATCTGAATCAATCAAACACTCACACCCAGTCAAAAGATCTGGGTTTAATCCATCACCGTTCTTTAGCCCACTCTGCCACCCCAGTTCAGACATGGCTATATGCAAATCAGTCTGACCCTGTGCCACATGGGAACAGTCCAGTCCAAACTGCCAAGCCATGTCTTCCCTGGACCGGAAACAAGCTTCCGAGGACCGGTTTCTGGCATTCCAGCCGTCTTCAGCCCGGCTTGCTTGAATCCAGTGGCAAAGTGAGCAAGGGACTCACGTCTGAGCATACCCTTCCACACTTATGGCGGCCAAAAGCGGTACAAAAGGGGGTGGTGATGGATGGAGCATCTGAATCAATCAAACACCAAGCCAAGAAACCTTTCTGCCGACGGGCATTGCCGTGAGGTGAACGGCGGGAGCAGAACACGCCAGGAGGCGACGGGAGGCGTCCCGAGTGAGCGGACCACAATCCCCAGCACTCCCTCTGCCTGCAGCGCGCCTGTGACGCGCAGAGAGCGCCGGAGGCGCCAGTTAAAGCCTGACACCCCCTCTCGCCCCGCGAGACGCGCGCGGGAGCGCCCGGGGCGAAGCCCGGGCAAAGGGCGGGCCCTCTGTGGCCCTCAGTGGACAGCAGTGGTCGGGCGGGCCACCCCCATTGTCCATTCTATACTTTATTTCGTGAGTACTGTCTGAATTTAATTAGTTTTTAACCTGTTTCTTGCTTATACGAATCCCACTACCATTGGTATAATGCCGCCAAAGGAAAGTAAAGGGAAGCGTGACACTGATGCTTTTACGGGAGCTATGGACCAATTTATTAAAAGAATGAACTGTGTGGTGGATGAAAGCATAAACATCATGGAAAGGAGGGTCTCGCAGGAATTGGATATTGCGAGAAGATCCTCTCTTGGGCCATTGGCACATGTACAAACACCTATTTCTAAAGACAGAACTGAAATAGTTGGAAGTTCTAATGGTCCTCAAAGTAATGGTACTAATGTGGATATAACTATTGCTAATGATATACTAAATGCCACAGAGAGTAGTTCTCTAACTGTCTCTGATTCTATTTTACAATCACCTAACAATTTACCCACTGTTCGTGCTGCACCGGTAGCTGTTGAACAAGCCAAAGTTTACAATACCAGGCAGCAGAAAGGGGTGAACGCAGGGGCTATACCAAAGAATAAACAAGGGCCTGCAAACAATATTAGTGGTAAGAGAAAGAAGGGCCCTAAGCATCCTGTGACACCTAACACTAGTCTGGAAGGGGCTGGTGGTACAAACAAGGATCTAACAGGGATTGGCGCAGAGGGGGTGGATTCTGCCTCCACTGTTATACTTGAAGCACTACGTCATATGCTCCACCCATTAGAGGAGAGAATAAGTAAAATAGAGGTATTTTTAAAACGTATAGAGAGGGACATAAAGGAGAGAATAGATATCCAACTGAGTAAGTCCAGTACTAACCCGCAACCAACATTGACAACATCTATTCCTGTAAAAACCTTAGATGCTATATCTGCGCAAAAGGAAAAAGTAGTACTCAAACCAAACGTGGGTGACCCTATGACACC
This sequence comes from Lissotriton vulgaris, assembly GCF_964263255.1. Lineage (NCBI taxonomy): Eukaryota > Metazoa > Chordata > Amphibia > Caudata > Salamandridae > Lissotriton > Lissotriton vulgaris. Next base: position 434,619,668 of record NC_141685.1, on the reverse strand, counting down.
TAGTGATGTACCCAATGGCCAATCTCAAAAGCAAAGTACTCCGAACATAACAGGCAGTAAGGAGGTAACACATGTAAGTAGATCTAGTAAAGATCATGCAAAGGATGTACTTAATCTTCCCCCGGAGGTTTGCCCATTTGTGGTTATCTTGACTGGAGTCCCAGAGCTAGGTGAACAGGAGTTGGAAAGTACATCCTACCTCTGGAAAAGGGTGACCCCCTGGCCTGAGGAGTAACATCTTGAGTATTAGGCGAGTATCATGGGTGGGACGCATGACGAAAGACATACAAGGGGACAGCATAGTTATCAATTTTGACAACCCAAGAATAGTTAATTATATCTGCAATTGGAAGTATCCCAATCCAGACCCAGCCACTACCATACACCCATTTAAATTAACAAATTTTTACCCACCCGGTCACTTCCATCCCAGAACTGATGGGTGGACCACGGTAAGACACCGTGGAAGGAGACACCAAGGAGGAGGCTGGTTAGGACAAATCCACCACCCTTATAACTTCCTCTCCTACAACCAATTTGATTGCCTAGAGTCAGTTGATTGACTACAGGCATCACCATTGACCACTAGATCAGAGGAATCCTCTTCTTCAAATAATGTAATCCCCATACTTAATGTTATACCTCCTAAGGAGAGTGGGGAAGTGAATATACCACTTAATCATCAGGAGATTGGCTGTGAAAAACCTTGCAATAGTAACAATGTGATAGGGTATGACCATGAAGTATGTACAAGACCCCGTGATACAAAGGAAGGAGATAGCGATAACAGTGGGTTATCGGTGGATAGGCACTTAAACATCCGTACCAATATTGACAATAATCTACTTCCCACTGTTACATCTAGTACACATTGTGCAAAAGAGAGACCCTCATTGTTAAACATAGTTTCTTGGAATATTGCTGGTGTTGGTATAAAAATGTGTGATCCTGACTGGAATAGTTATATTAATTCATTTGATATCTGTGTGCTACAAGAAACATGGGCCACGGATCAGGTCCATAGAATAGGATATAGAACCTACCAAGTGGAGGCCGTCCCCTCAGTAAGAGGGAGAGCCTCGGGAGGGTTGGTAATATGGATCAGTACAACTATTGATGTGGGGATAAAAATGTTAAACACCGATTCCTTAGACATACTTGGATTGAAATTAACTACAAGTGACAAGAGGATAATAAATCTCATAAATGTGTACAATAGACCTTGTCCCGCTAATAGGGAATCTCCGGCATGGGCGGAAAATCCGTTCCGCTCGCGGATTTTGCGGATTTTCGGGAAATCCGCAATCCGCGAGATTTGCGAATTTCCTGAAAAATCCGCAAATCCGCGAGCAGCGGATTTTGCTCGCACTGCTCGCACTGTTCGCGTGAGTTCGCGCCCCGCGAATAAGTGCGAAATTGCAGAAATACGATTTTAGCAAAACTGAAAGTAACTACTTACCAGGTTCAAAAGTTCAGGCTCATCATTAGTAGCCATTTCCTGTAGTGCTTCCTGAGGGGCCCCTCCAGAGTTCAGTTGCCAGTTGAAACTATTATGTGACCCTGCTCTGAACCTCAGAATAGTTACACATATGCCACAAAGGTCCTGAATTACAGCTAAGGGAGACAAGCAGGAGCCAGGCTGGAAGTTAAAATCCATTAACCAGCCCCTAATTCATTATTGTCAGTTGGGGCAGGGCAGGTGTTGTAACTAATTTTGCAACAATGAAAGCACTTAGCAAGTGCAAAAGATCACTAATCAGGGCGCACTAAGGAAGCAGGTGCCAGCTAAAAAAATATTCTGTGACACATTAATCAGCCCCAAATTAATTCAGGTCACTTGAGGCAGGGAAGGTGTGCTTTGCTTTGCCAAAAATAATGTACACTGGACAACCAGAGGGTGTGGTGATGAAACAGAGGGTGGCATGGGTGGGCCAGAGGGTGGCATGAGTAGTCAGAGAGTGGCAGTGGTGACAGAGAGTGGCAGTGATGAAGAAGAGTGTCCCAAACAGGTTGGACACGTAGAAACAACAAGTTCGCAAAACTTGCGACCCGACAGGTAAGTTCGCAAATTGCGAAATTGTAAAAACCCTCGCGAACTGGCAGAAACACGGGCGAACACAAAAAAAAAAAAAATCCGCAAATTCGCGGGAATTCGCGGATTTTGCGGATTGCGAGTTTGCAAATCCGCAAATTCGCGGATTGCCAATCCGCAAAATCCGCTCATGCTTAATCTCCATGTATAGAGAAACTGGAAATGCTTATGGACACCTTAGACCATGATGAAAGCATCATTTTATGTGGTGATCTAAATTGCAATTTTGAGCCGATTGTGCGGATGGTTAAACTGTATGAGGATGAGGATGTTGCCCATGGGATACCAGCACTAAACAATGGAACTGTTCGTGGGACCACATTAGCCCTCCAGATCTGAGGGCTGTTCACAAGCTATGGTCTAAGAGCTTGTAATGGGCGCATGCCATCAGACTCCCCGAGAGCATTTACCTTTAGTAGGGGGAATTGTAGTAGCAAGATAGATTATGTTTCTGTTTCTTTTAATTTGTGGCCATATACACATGATCTAAATGTTAGAGAACGTTTTGAGAGCGATCACTTCCCGTTAGCAATAAGTTTTTTGTCTAGTATCCTGAAAGAACCTGGTGTTACTGAGGGTATTCATAGCCTAGAATTACCATTAACCTGTGACAATGTTGTACTAAGTAATAATAGAAGGGCCGTTAAATGGGCATATATTCTTGAAAGAAAGGACCTGTTGGCTAATATTTATTCCACATTGGTGAACTCATTTGAGTTCTATAATATGGATGAATGTAAACCTGGTGAATTTATTGGACTACACAAATCCTTTTGTAAAAAACTGATTGATCTTATTACTAAAAAACCAAGGAAAGGGAACGGGTCGGCGAACACAAAACCAGTAGGCAAACCCTGGTTTAACAAGGAATGCCGAGTAGCCAAGACCGACCTGATCAATGCGGTAAAAACTAAAAACTAAAAACTCTGTAGAACTTAAAGTAAAAAGGAAAATTTACAACAAAACAATACCCACCGCAAAATCATCCTGGGACGAGGATCTATGGTCCAGCATGTTATCAGCTGCAAAAGTTAAAGATCACAGGCAGTTCTGGGAGTTAGTAGCCAATGGGAATATGCCAGATAAAGGCTCAAGGGAGGTTTTCCTAAATGAAGCTACATGGGTTGATCACTTTACATCATTATATGCAGCCCAAATCACAGAGGAAAAGCTTATGGTTAACCCAAATGAAATAGTAACCCAGAGAGAGGATGTTGAAAACCCATTGGTAATTTTTGACTTACAAGAGACCGAAAGAGCAATTGCTTCTGTGAAGCAAGGGAAGGCCCCGGGTCTGGATAAGATCCCTGGTGATCTTTATAAACATAATATGGAGATCTGGGCACCTTATTTAAATCATTTATTTAATGTCATCGCAGCAGGTGACCAAATCCCTGACACATGGGATGGGGCTGAAATTATCACCATTTTTAACAAGCATTTACAATGCAATGGTCTCGGCATTATTAAAGGTAGAGCTATTAGCATTGCTCATGACATTTTTTTTTCATTTTTTTTAAAAACATAAATTAATGGTATTGTCATTTCCAATGGCAATAGGTGAGCATTAGAGAGTAGTAGAGAGTATTCGCGGACACAAAGCCACACACAGAGCCGCGCACACACACACACACACAGACAGAGCCACGCACACACACACACACACAGACAGAGCCACGCGCACACACACACACACACAGACAGAGCCACGCGCACACACACACACAGACAGAGCCACGCGCACACACACACAGACAGAGCCACGCACACACACACACAGACAGAGCCACGCACACACACACACAGACAGAGCCACACACACACAGAGCCACACACACACAGACAGAGCCACACACACACACACACACAGACAGAGCCACACACACACACAGACAGAGCCACACACACACACACACAGACAGAGCCACACACACACACACACACAGACAGAGCCATGCACACACACACACACCCACACAGACAGAGTCACGCACAGACACACACAGAGCCACACACACACACACAGACAGAGCCACGCACACACACACACACAGACAGAGCTACACACACACACAGAGCCACGCTACTTGTCTTGGCCTGTATCCAATAAAAGCTTCAGACTGGCCTGGGCAGTTATGCCATCCACTGGAGCAAGCATGGTGTGTAGGAAGTCAGTACATGTGCTTCATGAATACCCTGGCTGTCAGACAGCGAAGGTGTGAGCCATTACTACCTTCAGTTGTAGAATAAGGCTCTCCCTCCCCCCATCTCCCCCACAAATGTGCACATAACCCAGGTCTGGGGTCAGGCTGTCCATCGCCAAAGCCCCATTTCTCTACAGAGGCCACCAACTCTGCGTCAGACCACATTACTTCCCAGGAATGAGCCATGCACTCACCCGCCCTCTTGTACACACAGACCGGTATCGGCAGGGAGGGTATAGCCCCCTGCCCAGGCACAGACTCACCTCCAGGTCTGTGTCGCCAGACTCGGACACCTCGATCTCGCTGGGGAGCTCGGCTAGAGCGGTGACCCGGATAAGCCCGTCATGCAAGAATATGGTCTCCTCCTTCACCGACAGCCACTGAGCAGAGTCAGCGGCAGCCAAGCCCATTGCTGCGGGCGGTGGCTGTCCAGGCCTACACGGCAACGCAAGTAGCCACAGCTAACACCCTGCGTGAAAGAACGATCGGCTGGCTGACCCTTCTCCCATGGTCAGCGAGCGGCAGCCCCGAGGGAGGTGGAATAGATCCCGGCAGCCCGGGCGAGGAGTAAGGGAGTCCCGCAGCCCCAGCGCAGATCGTCTTGTCTGTCCCGCAGGAGCTTATTATTCCACGTTGGTGAAAACCCGTCTCCCGATTTTTGAAGCAAAACAGCTTTGTTTTGTTTGTCTCCCGCCTGGAACTGCTTCTGCTTAGATCGAAGAAGTCAAAGCGGACAATACAATAATCACTGCCAAGACAATCGACAACATTTGAATTGCATGTCCCAATTAACCAAAGCCCCCGCTTCATTTACCGGTACTCACTGCAGTGCAAAGTTAAGATCTCCTGCTGCACCAGTGCCCAGGTCCGATGCACGATCATATCCCAAACCAGGCGGGACTTACAACGGGGGCTGAGGCTTGAGGCTGAAGGGGGTACCTGGTGAAAGGACAGGACACACAGAGAAGCTGACGTCGGTATATGGAATCTGAAGGTATGCAGTTGCTTCTACAGAGAGGATCTTGATGCCCTGACAGCGAGGGTGATGGGGAAACATAGTAGACTGCTGAGGCATTGGCTTGCTTCATAGGGTGCTGTTCTCAACGATCTGAGAGTATACTTTTGAATTCTTCGACCCTGTTGTTGCGGCCGGCGGGGGAGTTAGGGTGTCCCAAAGGGCCACCCCCCGCTTCTTAAAGGCCCAGGTGACACCGATCCACCCCTGATGAGAACCGCCGAGGACTGGCTGCTCCCCTGCCGAAGCGGTCCGGGCGGAGGGGGATGGTGGTGAGGGGCTACGTGACCCATAGCGGATCCGCCAAATGGTCTGGACGGGAGGGGGTGATGGAGGCTTCCCAAAACCCAGGCCCCCCTCTACTCGCCACCCGCTCGGGCCACGCTGCACCCGGCAGCAAGCTCCCCCCTCGTGGGCCTAAGCCGAAGCTAACATCGCAAGCCACGGTGCTTGCGCATCTGGGAAAGACAGCCTGGCCTGCAGCGGATAGGGTGGCGGGGGCGTGAGGGACTCATCATGCAACACCCATGCTCGGAGACTGGGATGAAATTACCGCAAATCGTTTTAAGCGGTTCTACAACACGCCCAACACCCTCCTTACTCGGCAGCCCCAGAACCCGCCCTTCTCAAGTCTCGGTCGGACCCATGCTGTACAATTGCGGACAGACACACTGCAGCAGGGGGCATTGGTCCGACTTATGCTGTGACGCCCCGCTGGGGCCCTGGCCAGACTACCTCGGGCATCCGGTGCCTGTAGGATAGTAAAAGGTCATGCCCTGAGCTCCCCACTCACTAGCGCCCTGAGCTGTTTGCTCACCTTCACTGCGGTGCTGCGAGGAGGAGGCTCTCCTCTGCACTTGAAGACTCGGCGACGGACAAAAAAAAATGGCGGCCTCAAGCTACCGGAATTTTTCGAATTCGGGGGCGTGTTTTGCTGTCCTGAGTCACGGACGACGTCACGAGCTAAAGAACAGCAAAACTTACACCCCCGAATCCGAAAAAGACGGGGCTTGTTTGGAGTGACTCACTTCTCTTCCAATGGCTGGCCTCTGTTTAGGAAACCAGCCAATGGGAGCGAACTGAGCTGAGAGGCGGGTCTAAACTGCCCTACTAAGAGTCATTAAATCTCCTGACCGGAAGCTGCTTCGCAGCTTAACGGTCCCGAGACCTAAAAAGTATAGCGCACAGAGTTGTGTGCCGCATGGCTAAAACCGTTGGCAAAGCCACTCCGTTCCAATGGTGAGCCCTATTGGCTTTGCCAATGCTTGTTATATGTTACACTTGTTGCAATGGCTTTATGGTGGTAAGTAGTGCTATCATGGTTGTCCAATATAGTGTTTTCACGTGTATTGCCCTTTAAAGGCTGCCAACCGTGTGAGCTCTAAGACCCGAGTCTCTCTGAGTAACCACAGTAGCAGCATGTGCTTTAGCCCACTACGCTATCTCGCCAGCAGGAGCATTGACTCGGAATGGTGCTCTCTCTGAGTAACCACAGTAGCAGCATGTGCTTTAGCCCACTACGCTATCTCGCCAGCAGGAGCATTGACTCGGAATGGTGCTCTCTCGGAGTAACCACAGTAGCAGCATGTGCTTTAGCCCACTAAGCTATCTCGCCAGCAGGAGCATTGACCCATTGACTCGGAATGGTGCTCCTGTCGTGACGTGATAACTTTCAACTTTCCATGAGGCTGTGCCCACACACAGCGCCCAGTGCCAACGCCGGGGGCGCGGCAGCCAGACGGCTCGCTGGCCCCAGCATGCCTGCAGCTTGGGCACCGAGCCTCTAGTTGCCCTGACCGTCGCTTGAAAACCCGGTCTTGGTGGGCTCGGGGCCCCTGCAGCAGGCTGGCTGACGGATCCCCAGCTCTGCCAGACTCGGGCAAGCGCTTAGAAGTAGCACCGCGCAAGGGCTGCTGGGATACTGCTGAATCTGCATATAATCTGGCGGACGGCCGAGTGCGCTCTCACTTCTGAACGAGAACAATCCTTGCTAATTAGCTGACAGCTTTTTTGTGTGTCTGAAACCACACGCAGCCAGCCGGCCCTGGCAGAGGAGGTTGGGATGGCCTCGCCGCTATTGGCAAGAGCCCTGATTGCACCGTAAAGCTTTGTACATAGAAATGCAGGTAAAAGTCAGGCCGGTGAAATAAGGCGCTGCCCTGGAACGTGATCTGACCGAAGCGCTTTGCTGCTGCCTGCCGTGCAGGTCTTTCTTGCCCCGCGCCGTGTGTGGCCTCGCCCCACAGTTAACCTGAGGGGTTACTTTCCTTTTTTTTCCCTAATTTGTAGGAAGTGGCTTGTGATGACATCTGTTGGAAGCCCCGAGGCTCCTGTGCTTTTTTTTCTGCCTTCAAAACGTGTAGCCGCTTTGTTTCCAGGCCTCTGTCAGCCCTGAACAAATACCGAGCCGAGCGCGCAGTGTGGCAGCCACAACAGCCTGTGGAAGAGGGGGAAGGAAGGGGCGCTCCGGTGCAGCCAGGGATGCCCATCTGTGGGAGGGTTGAAAGGCTGGCCCCTGCTGCCATCTGCTGCTGCCTGGCAGAGGCCCTGGAGGTCGCGTTCAAAACCTGCATTGACAAAGCCAGTAGGCTGCACTTTAGTATAGTGCGAGTGCACGAGCACACGCAGCAAGCAGCCACACATTGATGTCACAGGGACACACATACAGACGCAGGCTACTGTGCATACAACAAAATATCTGAACTGTCATGCTGGATTAGGACATGGCGAGGTTTAAAGCCCAGGGAGAGAGGCACCTCCCCCCGCCCCCGCATTCATTTAGGGTGCACACATTTCCAGTACCTCCCTGTGACCGTCTCCCAAATCCTTTCCCCTCCGGTTCAAAAGTGTCTTTGTTCCATGCTTACGTTTTATATGTAGGTGGAGGTTGCCCTGGTACACGTTCCTGACCCCCCTTTGCTCACTCCCTATAGGGCCATGATACCGTCGCTCGACAGGTGGACGCTATACAAAACCTGTAAGTAAAACATATACGAAACCTGATGGGACTTAACAAATGGCTACACACATTTAGAAATGATTTAGACAAACTGCCTCCAAACAGTGCAAATAGGCGCTGAGAGCATCTCTTATTAACTAAAAAACAAAACAAAAACAAAACCCTGAGCAGAACGCCCCATCGACTCTGTTCAAGGTTTATTTATACTTGCAGTAAAAACAACAGTTCACACCTGCCGGTACCACCTTGCCCGTGGCACTGCTTATTGCTGATGCGAATTCAAGCTGGCCACTGACTGTTCTTCCTACTGAAGCTCGAGTAGTTATGTGAGTAGTAGGGCATCTTTCGAAACGCTAAAGAGAAAATGTCCGTTGTTTCCGGGTCCATCTTGGGGCTGGTTTTTGGCGTCTAACGTCTCTTATCCAGCGCCTAGATGCCCGCGAGTGAACAGGCCGCGCTTTACGGGCCACCCCCCGCTTCTTAAAGGCCCAGGTGAGACCGATCCACCCCTGATGAGGACCGGCCGCTCTCCAGCCGAAGCGGTCCGGGCGGAGGGGGATGGTGGTGAGGGGCTACGTGACCCATAGCGGATCCGCCAAATGGTCTGGATGGGAGGGGGTGATGGAGGCTTCCCAAAACCCAGGCCCCCCTCTACTCGCCACCCGCTCAGGCCACGCTGCACCCGGCCGCAAGCACCCCCCTCGTGGGCCTAAGCCGAAGCTAACATCGCAAGCCACGGTGCTTGCGCATCTGGGAAAGACAGCCTGGCCTGCAGCCGCGGGGGGGGGGAACGGGACTGGCAGGGGGAGGGGCCGGGCCTGGCGCGGGGCGTTAAAAAATACATTTTAAAAAAAAGAAAACTTACCTGACTGCCCGTGTCAGAGCAGAGGAAGCGGCACTAGTGTGGGTCGAAAGCGGCAGCATCACCGTACTCGGCGCCGGCTGGGCAACAATGGCTGCCTCAAGCTTCTAAAAATTTTCGGATTTGGGGGCGTGTTTTGCTGTCCTGAGTGACGGACAACGTCACGAGCTAAAGAACAGCAAAAATGACGCCCCCAAATGGCTGGCCTCTGTTTAGGAAGCCAGCCAATGGAAGCGAACGGAGCTGAGAGGCGGGACTAAACTGTCTACTACACAGCATACAATCTCCTCCCGGAAGCTGGCAAGCCAGCATTTCCGGTCCTCGACCGAAAAACGGGGATAAAGGGGATCCAGCGAACTATCACCCCATTAGTCTTTTAGATATAACGCAGAAAATTTATGCCAGACATATTCTAAACCGCGTAAATACGTGGCTAGAGGAAAACCTGATCTTATCCAAGTACCAGGCAGGGTTTAGGGAAAAGACTGGGACCATCGACCAGGTATTAAGGCTATGCTGCTTGTATTGGAAATATGTTATTATTCGCAGAGGTAATTTATATGTTACCTTTGTAGATCTACGAGCAGCATTTGACCTTATCCCCCGTGATCTATTGTGGAAATCATTGAAAAAGCAGGGGTTCCCAGATGATCTATTGAAACTAGTGATTAGGTTACACCAGAATAACTATGCCAGGGTAAGATGGGGCCCTAATGGTGAACTTATAGATGAAATCCCTATCAAGAGGGGAGTACGCCAAGGGTGCGTGCTGGCACCTACACTTTTCTCCCTTTATGTCAACGATATTGCAGTTCATATGGAGAATTGTGACAATGACTCTCCTCGTCTGGGGGGGGATAGAGTTTCGGCCCTCCTCTTCGCGGATGACACGATTCTCATTTCTCAAACTCCTCGAGGCCTACAGACTTTATTAGATAGGTTCCAGCAGTATTGTATCACAAAAGGGTTAGAAATTAATGTAAAAAAGACTAAATATATGGCACTTAATCCTCATAAAAGTTTCAGGAAAAACTTAACATTGAATGGAGAAAAACTTGATTATGAACTAAGTTTTACTTACTTGGGGGTACTATTAGATTCATCCTTAAGTTGGAGACCCCAATTAGAAAAATCTAAAATTGTGTTCAAACAAAATTGTCTACCAATACTGAAAAGGCATAACAATTGTGCAAACAAAGCAGTTACCCCAGCGTTAGAACTGTTTAAATGCAAGGTTCAGTCAGCGGTTTTGTATGGGGCAGAACTTTGGGGACCCGTGTGTAGAAAGACTTTTGAAATCATGGAGAATAAGTTTTTAAGGAGATTATTAAAGGTTCCTAGTAACACTCCACTATTACCCCTACTCCTTGATATGAACATACGACGCACCGACCTACATGCAATATTAAGACCACTATTGTTATGGGTCAGGTTGTGGATCACCCCAGAGCTAACTGAATATAAAAATGGGTTGGTTGAAGTTTTGGAACTGGACACGTGTAACAAGATTCTTTGGTTTAAACACGTTAAAAGCTGGTTAACAAAATTGGGTTTATCCCATTTTTGGAGTCAACCAGAATTACTGACTGTGTCCTCAAAGAAAATAGTCAAACTTTCTTTTTGGGCCTTTGTGAGCCATGATGCTGTATATGTTGGAGCACATGGCCCCTTAACCGAAAAATTCTTATTGGTGAAAAATGTAGCCCAGTTTGAAATGTTTCTTGATGAGATTCAGCCACCATTAGCGAAAATCTTGTATATAAAGTATAGGTACGGTATACTAAGAACCCGGGAAACCGAGTAAAAATGGGGGAAAACCAGTAATGATAAATGTACCTTATGCACAAATAATGCAAGAGAAGACATTTTTCATATTTTGTTTTTCTGCCCAAGCTATGTAGAAACTAGAAGAAAATGGATAGTGCCACTGTGCCGTAATATTGGAAAAACTTCGTATAAGGAAGCTGGAAGAATATTAATTACGGACACTAGTCAAGTAATAGTGTTTGGTATCAGTAGATTCCTTTTGGCAGTAAAATTCATTAGACAAAAATCGTCACTGCCATTTTAAGTATCTGGCTGTTATAAATCAATTTAATGTTTTTTTAAACGTGTAAATATTTTAAACTTCTTTTTAATTATATTCATTGATGTGTGTTTTAAGCCCACTCCCGTGATTTAACTGAGAAGGTTAGGGATAGTATTTGGTCATGCACTAGCACTTTTTGAATTGCACATTTTTGTACATTTGTTGATGATATTGTGGCCATGTATATTATGTATTTTTATATATACTATGTATTTGTATATCTTTTATTGTGCAATTGCAAAGAAATAAAGATTATTGAATACATTACCCCTACACTCATGCAACACCGAGGTATTACCTATGCATTCCTCTAATCCCCCAGGCATTACTCCTGCACTCATGCAATCACTTCAGTATTATCTATGCACTTCTGTAATGCCACAGACATTACCCTTGCACTCATGCAATCACTCATGCATTACTCATGCACTCCTTTAAACACTCAGGCAGTATTTGTGCATTTATAAAATCATCCAGTCACTACCTATGCACTCATGCAATCACACAGGCACTACTAATGCACTTCTCCATGCACCCAAGCATTATCCATGCAATCCTTCAATCATCCAAACATTACACTTGCACTCTTGCAATCACTCAAGCATTAACCATGCCCTCCTTAATCAGTCTGGCAGTACCCATGCACTCTTCCAATTATCCAGACATTACCCATGCACTCCTCCAAACGCCCAGACATTACCCCTGCACCCATACAATCACCCACGCATTACCCATGCACTCCTTCAATCACTCAGGCACAACATATACACTCCTCCAATCACCCAGGTACTACTCCTGTACTTCCCCAATCACTCAGCCAGAACCCTTCAAATTTTAAAATCACTCAGGCACTACCTATGCCTATGGGCCCAATCACCCAGGCCCTACCCCTACCATCTTCCAATCAGCAAGACATTACCCCTACACTTGTGAAATTACCGTACTAACCATGCCACTATGCATAACTTAACCAACATGGTGGCAAAATTCTTGGATTCGCGCAACCACTGTGACTGGTACACGATTGGTATGCAAATCCACTTTTTTTTTATGAACAAAAAATCCTTTTTCAAAAAGGACATTATCACATTATTTTTATAAAACTTTTAAAATTTAAAAAGAGTATTTTTAGGACATTATAATTAGAAATTAGCATTTAATAAACCTTTAAAAGTACGATATCCTTGATTTATAAAAAGCTCATCAACACCAGGGCTGATCTTCTTGTGCGGCTTCGGGCCTCTTGGATCGCGGATTGCCTGGAATTAGACGACGAGGATTGGCAGATAGTGATCGCCTCCCCTAAAGAGGTGGCTATTCCAGCTCGCCTTCGTTTTGTGCAACTGAAGATCCTCCATCGAGTGTACATGAGTGGTATGCGTCTGGTACGAATGGGGTATAGACTGATGGGCTGTGTAAGCGTGGTTGTGACATGAGTGGTACCTTTCTACACATCATCTGGGAATGTCCGGTGGTATCCGCTTTTTGGTCCAGAGTGCATGACATTATGGGGCGGGTCACCGGGGTCTCTCTTTTGCCTGAGGCCTGCTTAATGTCTGGGAGCCTACGGACTGCACAGCCGCTCAGACCTTCTGGGTAACTCTTGGCAACATGGTTGCCAAGAGGGACATAGCGCAACTCTGGGGTTCTCATAGACCGCCTGGGATAACAGCCTGGAAGGAAAACATGGACTGGTGCATGTTTTGAGAGAAGACGGTCTATGAGGCTCGGGCCGTCCCAGGAAGTGGGGCAGGATTTGGTCACAGTGGAATGAGTATCGTGGAGATATCTGCACCCCTCCACCCGATTATACCATTGATGTTCTCTCGTCCCCGTAATTGACGTTCCTGAAGACTGGCAAGTAAAACCTCTTTGTAATCCTTTTCACCATTCCCCCGCCTCTAGATATGAGCCGCTGAATTCTTTAGAGTCTGACTTCCTCCTCCTCTCCACCCCGAACCCTAGGTATCACTCCTACCATGTGAGTGTGTGTGATGTTTGTTATTCGTTTTCACCAAAATTATAAAAACGAAACCTGGTTTATCCTTTCTTTATTGGGTTTTGATGCCGGTGCACCAATACGTTGCTACTTATGGCTTCACTGTAATGCCTCGCTGTCTGGTATCCAGATGTTTCTTGTCATAGCGGCCGGCCCAATTGGGTTGTAGGCAGACGCTGTGTACTGTGCAATCCGAAAATAAAGGTTTTTAAAAAAAAGTAATTTTTTTTTTAAAATTCACTGAAAAAACATAGGTTTCAGGGATGTTAAAGTTAGAAATTAACATTTAAAAACACCTTTGAAATTCACTGAAAAAATCACAGGTTTCAGGGACATTATAGTTAGAACTTAGCATTTAAAAAAACTTTGAAATTCACTGAAAAAAACACAGGTTTCAGAGACGTTATAGTAAGAAATTAGCATTTAAAAAACCTTTGAAATTCACTCAAAAAACAGGTTTGAGGGATGTTATAGTTAGTTGTACATTTCACTCATACAAAGCCAGTGAAATTCTGCTGTTATTGTTAGCTCAGCTAACGCAATGCACTGCTGATGACGTCACATATTGCATCATTCATGACATGGTCAGTGACATCACTGATGACATCACTGATGACATCTCAAATGACATCACTGATGATATCATCCATGATAATCTGATGCGCCTCATCGCACCCTAATATAACATCCACTCTAAAATACAGACTACCATTTTAGAAACCATAGATACACCCACTCACTCATTCCAAGGTCTACACACACATCCACTCATTCACCCATACAGTCACTCATACATGCAGCACTCATCAATACAGCACTATCATATACACTGATACAGCTATACAAACACTCACACACTGCCAGTCACCCATAGAGGTACTCAAACACCTAGTCAGACACCTAAAGACTCAATCACACTACCATTTACTCACCTATACAGTTATATACACACAACCTCACTTATTCATACAGATACTAACACATACTTATTCTCTTATACACTCACTGACAAAAGCACACACTCATCCATACATCCACTCTCACAACCACTCACTCTCACATATAGTCATTTTTAAACTCCAACACTCACATGTACTACCTTTCACATATGTAGTTACTCACACATATACCACTGAGACATCCATTCACTCACCAACACAGCCATACACACCTCCACTCACCCATACAGCCCTTCACAGATGTACTCTTGAACCCATACACCCAGTGAATCACCCACTCACACATATTTGCACAAAGTCACACAATCCCACCTACCCACACAGACACTCAGGCACCCATACAGATACTCAGACAACCAATCAATAACCCATATAGACACTCATATAGCTACTCACCAACCCATGCAGCCACTTACACACCAACAGACAGACTGATACAGACATTCACACAGTTTAGTCACTAATTCATGCATTCAGTAAGACACATTTAATCACTCACTTATAGTCAGTCACGCACCTACTAAATCGTCCATTCCGACACTCATACACCCACTCAGTCTTCAATACAATTAAACTAAACACAAACACACAGTAACTGGATGATGTCATAAGTGATGTCTTCAGTGACATCATTTGAGATGTCATCAGTGATGTCACTGACCATGTCATGAATGATGTAATGTGTGTTGTCATCAGCAGTGCATTGCCGGGGTGCGAGTTATAGTTAACTGAACTAACTACAACGGCAGAATGTCACTGGTTTTGTGTGAGTGAAATGCCCAACTATCTATAATATCCCTGAAACGTGTGTTCTTTTCAGTGAATAGATAGATAGATAGATGGATTAGTGACTGGTTCACCAAAAAATGTAAATATCTGGGTCTATAGAAATACTCCTTGAATGGGTGGAAATTTACTACGTTTTGGAATTCACAAACATTGGCAGAAGTAGGCCTGGAAAGATGCACAACCTCAGTGTTCCTGGAATACTACTGGTAAACAAACACCCAAAAGGTGAATGGATGCTTGCAAAATAGTCTAACAAGTTACAATGGCTTGATGTAGCATTCCAACTCATTGTTTTTCACTCACAGTACCACTCTAGACAGTTGCCCAGGAAATGCAAATCAGCACTGACATTGTTCCTCATGGAAACTGTATGTTTCAAACCTTGATCATCTCAATCCTCCACCCTGCAGTCCTTGATTATTTAGTTGGGAAAATGAGCTTCACACCCCCTGAGTCTCACTGACTAAACTATGCTCTTTACTAGGCATTTACTCACCTCGCACCCAGTTAACCCCTTCCATGCTGGTGACGAACCCCAGCCGTCATGCACTACGGTGCTCGTGTGCTGATGACGGCTGGGGTTCGTCATGGCCCGCCCGTGTTCGGCCGGCGGCCGCACACGGGAAAAATCGCGGCCGCACGGAAGGGGTTAAAGGTCGACCCCAACCAGGTCACTTGATGAAAAAGTGCTTTATTTTTTATGGTGTCTAAGTCAAACCTTAAACACCTCCAACCCCTGAGTGTTGAGGGTTCACCTTCACTAAGATGCTTTTACTCTAATTCTAAAGTAATATATTAGAAAAAAGTCAATCTAAACAGGTCAAGCATAAAGCACAAAAAATATGCAGAAATTAAAACAATACATTGGATAAAGAAACAATACGTTTTCAAATATTTCAAATATTTTACTATTTTGCAGCAACATTAGCATCACCCAGCGACAGCAAAATGTTAAATGCTACCGACACAGTATGTGTCCTAGAGAATTTCTAAGTTTGTGGTATACACAGTCTCTATAACTCATTAAACTGCGGGCAGATAAGCAACACCCGCTGGCAGGAATACTCTAAGTCCATATAACAGTTGTACAGACTGATTAACACATCTTACATGTATTTGTCTCGACAAGATGCCTTTGGAAAATCTTTGGAAAAACAGAACATTTTGCAACATTATTTCCCTGTCAGACAACTATATGCAACATAGGCAGTGCAAAAAGTATGGGTGTGCAATTTCCAATTATCTTTTGTTTTCATAACGTATGCATCGTCTTTCTTCACTTATACTTTCCATTTTCTACCCTTCCCCTTTGAAATAGATTTTTAGTCACTTTGTCGCTGAGATGCTACTTTGAACTGGTGGGGTTGGAAAATCAGGCAATACAAATTCTTGAGTCACTGACAACAGACAGTGCAGCTATTCAAATCAGAAAGGCTCATACAACAGTGCTGCTACTCAGTTTATACAAAGAAGAAAGTGTACATGCTCAGGTTTGGGTTAGGAGTAGAAATATTTTAAAAAGCTGTAACGGCATAGATTATGTACAAGTAAGAAAATTACTGCAAAAGGTGTCTTGTGGTATCAAGTACCTATAATTAAATTAATCCTCCCAAACGCATCACGAATTATCGCTGAAATATCTGTTTTAACTATTTCTCTGAAATGCAACCATTTTAAATGCAATCCTGAACTTACCAGATGTAGCCATTGCTATGTTCCGAATGCTCTCAGTATAAAGAATGGTCTCTTTTAGCCCAAGCTTCTTGATTTCTTGCCACACCTGTCTTCAGTTGCAAGAATAATATTGAGGCTTCTTGGTGCAAGGAACTTGTTTGCAGAAACTTCGAAATGCTGTGCTTAAACCTACTATATAGCCACCAGTTGCTGATCTGACCATTCTCTTTGCCAGTGCTTAGTTTGTAAAAAAGTGTCAGGGCTCTTGTCAGGCAGCCACTGCAGCCTGTACCACACGTTGCCCCTGCCATGCTATTAAAGATCGTAATAAGACTATTGCAGGCCCCCAAAGCGACAAGAATGGCTTAGGCGGCAGATAATAGTAATTTTTAATGTACATTGAATTTAAAATTAGGTGTCGTTGTGGTCATCTCTAAATTAGGCAGGCAGTGTTACCTTGTGGCAGACTGTCACAAGTGCAGGTGTTGACAATGAAATGCGGTGCTGAGCACTGGAAACCACAGGCTCAAATTAAGCACTGCTCTTTGCTCAACAGGATAACTGGGTAAGACTGGTAACAAGAATAATTAAATCCTCCTGCCAACCCAAACATTACACCATTATAGCCCCTTACCTTGAGCCTACTCTAGCGAGCCCATCTGCAGGCAATCTGCTATGAATAATGCTTGGAGGCATTGTAGAATGTTTGAACCTCTACCTAATGAACGTATTTAAGGAACTTATTTAACAAGTACTGTAGGAAAGTGCATCGTCTTAGGAGGTTCTACTAAGTTTTTTACAAAACCTGAAGGAATATTTTGACTCGGGAACACACAAGGCTGCTAAACATCTCCCAGTGCATATACTTGTACCCTAAATGTGACTGCCAATTAGCTAATACCAATGATCTTATTTGACTTTTAGGTAAGGCCACAGTAAAAATGGGTTATAACTGCACAAAGGGCATGGAAGTCCACTATAGCCAGAGGGAAGCATTATGGCTGGGGATACTGAGGCTGCCCTCACAGCTCTTCTTTTTTGCAACTACCCTTATATTTGTTAGATATATTTTTTCATGTACACGCTGCCCACAGCTCTTCACTACAGCAAGCACATATCAGAATAAAACTTGATGACGTGTTTTGAAGTCTATTTCTAACATCAGTTAATTTACTCATAAAAAGTGGCTTCAAACCCCCAAGTTCTAGTTGTGTACTATGCCAAAATGAAAAATGCCAACTATGTAGTTGGCGTGTCTATGCAGCAAAACCATTTGAGTGCTACTTAATGCAGATGAGGACACTGTCTGTACATTTGCAAACATCTGCTCTCTGTTTAAAATCCATATTCCTATAACTTTTAACTGTTATTCCTTTCTTTTTTAATCCCTTCGGCACTGCGCACATTTTCGCCCTGAGCAGGCGATTTAAATAGTGGGCGGGATTAAGACGGCCAGGGCCGTCCTCCCCACACCCCCATCGTGATGCATGACGGCCGGGGCCGTCATGCGCACAGAAGGGGTTAATATTTACGGGCTTAAGCAACCAAGATTATGTTTTAAACTTCTGCTTAATCAACAACAAATGTTTTGAATTGAATCCTACTTCAAGGAAAATATTTCGTTGGAAATTAATGCTAGATAGAAAAAAAAATGTGGATTTAAAGGTCAGGTGTATAAAAGTATTGTGGGCTTACAAATCCAGTGTCTTACAAACTCATTCTTTCTGAATTGCAGATGGGGTTTTGCAACTCATTCTAAATCTCACTAATTATGATTTGCAGTGAGATATATCACAGGTTTGGGACGTGAGTTGCAGCTGTAAATCATCGAATAGATACCAAGACCTCAATGTATGTGGTAACTTATTAGCAAAGGGGAAATCAATCGATGTTGGACAGATTCTCTTTTGGAACTTGTGTCAGGCAGAAGGGGGAGCAGGTTGTCATTTTTGAGGCCACTGCCTTCTCCCAAAAATGTCTTCCCAAACAGACATTTTTTTGAAAGCAGTACTGGTTCCTTTAAGGTAAACCTTAAAGGAACCACAGCCAGTTAGTAACCTGCCTATTTATTATTTATTAGGCATGGTGTTTAGCCCCCCCCCCCCCCCGCTGCTGATATTTGGGAAGGCAGCCTATTACTAAATACATCATATTACAAATTTACAGGCACATCTTCAAAAGTTGTTGCACAATTCTGCACCTACTGTTTACGACCTGCCTGTTAATACATTAAACAGCCTTACTGTATCTTGTATGAAAAACATCTGTCTCCCTGACTTAAAACTATTCAGGTGCTGTCAGTAATGTTCATCATTTTGAGCTGTTCCCAGATATGCGAAATACCACCAGCATTTAATCTCAGTTAAAAATGGAGAGGTTTATGAATTGTATGCAAAATATTCAACACACTTAAATCAAAATACACAAATATACATATATATATATAGGCAAAGAGGAGGCAAAGATGTTTGCCTGAGAAGGGGGACCAAGGACGGCTTTACCTTCCACACCACTGCACCGGCGTGGGGTCACCAGCCAACCAAGATTGGGACATCAAACGATGTTTAAGGAATACCCATCACTGTGTGGGCTCCTATGGAGGACTTCACTTACCAGAATGCAGCTGAGTGGTGAAAGGAACGGAAAGTGCCGACACCTGTGAGGTGTTGGGAGGGGCCGATGAACACATGACCAGGGAGTGGTCATACACTTGTATAACACATGTGAAGACCCCCAGAAACAACAAGAGACTATCTGGAATGGGCACTGATGAAGCCATTGAAGGCGGAAACGCGTCTGCCCTGCGTTTCCAGAGACTTTTAATGCCAGCGTTTTTAACAGAAATAAAGCCGTGTCTTGGAGATCGCCCGGAGCTGTGTCACACTCTTTTCGTCAGGAGGAGAGAGCGAGTCTGCAATATACATATATATATATATATATATATATATATATATATATATATATATATATTCAATGAAAAAACCACAGGTTATAGACTATATATAGTTAGGAATTAGCATTTACAAAACCTTGAAAATTCACTGAAAAAACCATAGGTTATAGACCATATATAGTTAGGAATTAGCATTTACAAAACCTTATTTTACTCGCACAAAACCATTGAAATTCCATATATAGTTAGTTGCACTAACTATATATCGCGCACCCGCAATCCACTGCTGATGATGTCACATATTACATCATTCATGACATGGTCAGTGACATCACTGATGACATCACTGATGACATCTCAAATGACATCACTGATGACATCACTGAAAACATCTCATTTGACATGACTGATAACATCACTGATGATATCATTCATGTGATAATACCATGAACCTCTTCAGACTCTAATATAACCTTAGATACAATCAGTGTAAACAGACAGTCACAGACTGTCACTCATCCATGGAGTTACTCACACACCTAGTCAGTTATGCCAAAAATCAATCACACCTCCATTTTCTCAACTATACAGTTATACACACCTTACTTATTCAAACATATACTAACACATATTTACTTTACTCTCTTATACAATCTCTGATACATGTTCACAATGATCCATACAGCCACTCACACATTCACTGGCTCTTATGCACAGTTATTTATAGATGTCAACTCTCACATGTACTGTGTTTTACATATGTACTTATTTTGACATGTAGCACTGAGATATCCATTCACTCACTAATACACTCATGCACAGTCAACCGCCCATACAGCTGTTTGCACATGCACTTTTGAATCTATACATATAGTGAATCAACTACTCACACATCTATGTACAGAGTCACACACCTTCCAGCCACCCATACACACACACTCAGTTTCCCATACAAATACTTGGACAACCAATCAACCCATACAGTTACTCATATAGCTACTGATCAACATATGCAGCAGTTTGTAGAACAACAGATATAATGATGCACAAATTAAAACAGTTTAGTCACTAACCCATGCACTCAGTGAGACACATTTAATCACTCACTCAATCAGTCAGTCATGCACCTACTAAATCCTTCATCCAGACACTTATACATCCACTCATTCTTCAAAATATAAGACATATTTTAACTTTACAGAAACATACAGTCACTGGATGTTGTCATCAGTGATGTCATCAGTGATGTCATTTGAGATGTCATCAGTGATGTCATCAGTGATGTCACTGACCATGTCATGAATGATGTAATATGTGACATCATCAGCAGTGGATTGCGGGTGCGCGATATATAGTTAGTGCAACTAACTATATATGGAATTTCAATGGTTTTGTGCGAGTAAAATAAGGTTTTGTAAATGCTAATTCCTAACTATATATGGTCTATAACCTATGGTTTTTTCAGTGAATTTTCAAGGTTTTGTAAATGCTAATTCCTAACTATATATAGTCTATAACCTGTGGTTTTTTCATTGAATTTCATTGGTTTTTTAAAAGCTAATATCTGTAGCTGTAAAATATACTCTTTATTACGTGACGTATCACGTAGCCACGTGAGACGCCTCATGACGCGTCGCCTCTGCAGCGCAAACCAAACCCGTAACGTAAGCGCGCCGGAGCACGCTTACAGATATATATATTTTTTTAACCTTAATTAGACAAAATCCACACATGCACATATCTTGAGGCCTTGCAAAGGCACATCAAACAAACAATCCCTACCGCTCTGGACTGTTTAGAATGTTGACAGACACCGGAGAGCCAATCAGCTCCGCTTCGCAAAGTTCCGATACGCGAAAAGTTCGCGAACCGGAGCGCTACCCGGAGCGCTGTTACAGATATAGCTGCCCGGTTAGCTGCCGGTTAGCTGCCTGGTTAGCTGCCCGGTTAGCTGCCCGGTTCGCGTACCAAGACGCGTCTCTACGGCGAAAAAATCGAATATTTTTTTTTTTTTTTTTTAGCTTAGCTGCCGGTTAGCTGCCTGGTTAGCTGCCCGGTTAGCTGCCCGGTTAGCTGCCCGGTTAGCTGCCCGGTTCGCGTACCAAGACGCGTCTCTACGGCGAAAAAAAATCGATTTTTTTTTTTTTGCCCCGCGTGGCTCTATAATATCCCCCTCATCAATCCTAGGGGGTCAGGAGGGGTCTACCTTGCCCCCTTTCCTTCATTTCCCCCTTCGTTTTTCACCACATCTTGTCTCTCGAGAGACAAGATGGCAGCCGCTCCGGACTGTTTACAATGTTGACAGCCAATCAGCTACTCCTCCGACTCACGTTACGCTGCCGGTTAGCTGCCCGGTTAGCTGCCCGGTTAGCTGCCCGGTTCGCGAACCAAGACGCGTCTTTACGGCGAAAAAATCGGATTTTTTTTTTTTGCCCCGCGTGGCTCTATAATATCCCCCTCATCAATCCTAGGGGGTCAGGAGGGGTCTACCTTGCCCCCTTTCCTTCATTTCCCCCTTCGTTTTTCACCACATCTTGTCTCTCGAGAGACAAGATGGCAGCCGCTCCGGACTGTTTACAATGTTGACAGCCAATCAGCTACTCCTCCGACTCACGTTACGCTGCCGGTTAGCTGCCCGGTTAGCTGCCCGGTTAGCTGCCCGGTTCGCGAACCAAGACGCGTCTTTACGGCGAAAAAATCGGATTTTTTTTTTTTGCCCCGCGTGGCTCTATAATATCCCCCTCATCAATCCTAGGGGGTCAGAAGGGGTCTACATTGCCCCCTTTCCTACATTTCCCCCTTTGTTTTGGCCTCCTCTTGTCTCTCGATCCTACCGAGAGACAAGATGGCGGCCGCTACGGACTGTTTAGAATGTTGACAGACACCGGAGAGCCAATCAGCTTCGCATCGCAAAGTTCCGATACGCGAAAAGTTCGCGAACCGGATCGCTGCCCGGAGCGCTGTTACAGATATATATCTTGATTTAAACGTTAATTTCTCAAAATCCACTGAAGCACATATATTGAGACCTAGCAAAGGCACATCGGGCTAACAGTCCCTACAATTTTGCCAAGTTTCGTGTAAATCCATTCAGCCGTTCGGGCTAAAAGTGAGTCCAACCGCCCTATGGAAATTAACATGGGAAAATCGCGTTTTGGGACCCCCCTTTTTTCTCAGCCCCCCCTTGACGAACCCCCCCCAAATTTCCAGGACCTGCTCAGAAACAAAATGTGCCATTTTCCTGAAAATTTCAGCCGATTCCGTCCACAAACGCCAAAGTTATTAGGCATAGAATTTTCAAAAGTCCCATAGAGAAAAAATCCTAACTATATATACCTACTGGCTATCGCCAGTAGGTAATATATATATATATATATATATATATATATATATATATATATATATTTTTTTTTTTAAATAGTGTTTTACGAAATATTGTCTTCCTATAGTTATAACACGAATGACAAAAATATAATGTCAAGAATAGTGTGGAAGGGAATATCATCTAAAGGAAGGTAAGAATATATATATATATATCCCAACACTAAATAAACTTCCTTCATACACATTTACATTAAAATGCTCACATTGAAATACATTTCAAAATAAAAATTATATAGTTATTTCCACCACCACAGTATGTAACTTTAAATATTACCAGAAACAAATTAAAAATATTTTGCTTAAACATAAAACTACTATATAAATATATATGTAAATAATTAAAAAACATTATCAACATATTTCAATTTGAAATGTCCGCATTATACACAAAGTCCTAGTCCAGATATCCTGGGGATACGCATTAAGGGTGCTAAGGGGGGCAAGTCCATTAATGTATTTAACATCTTTGTGAGGGGAACCAAAGGGAGGAGACCCTCGCCTATGCTCACACTTTTGAAAGAGGAGTTAGATAGGTGTCCAACCCACTCAAGATGATTATTAGCAGGCGATTTTAATACCACCTTTGAGCCTGTAGACAAAGAGGACATAATGTGGACAAACAAAGACTACTCTATATGGGCTGTCCCCCAATTAGACCTCCCTCCAGTTAGGAAATGGACGAAACTGTCATTCCAAGTGAACACCCCAAGTGCAGAATTTCGGCTATGGGCATTAAACGGAAGAATCCCCTTGGATAGATTTGGTGCGAACACATTCAATAGGATCAGTGCTCCATTCCGCATTGACGTGGGGCTTTGGAGGAATGTGATCAATATGAGTGTGGGTGTTACAGCAGACAGTGATCACAATCCCTTCTATCTTATTATGAAGCTCCTGTGGGACAATCTCTCTGCTTCTATGAGAGGCTCCCAATTGACTAACACCAAGGAGGTCTACCAAGCCAACGATAGGCATACACCTAGATGGCGGAAGATAGTCTTACAGGAAGATAACATTAGGAACATACACAGCGATTTGGAAGCGGGTACTATCTAGCTTCAGTCTCTGGTCACATGCACAGGTAGAGAGGGTGAGATAGTTACTGCCCATACACGTATCTTTGCTCGCCTTAGCTCTTACTTTACTGATCTGAGAACAGACCGAAGGTCATGCACTACAAAAGAGGGAACTGACCAGTGGTACACAAGGGAATACAAACATGCGCGCTTAACCCTAGCATCAGCCATCAAAGTAAAAGACGGTGCCCTAATAAAAGCCTCTAGGAAGAGCTATAGAACAACCTTGCGTCAAGCAAGACGGGGTTGGGAAGAATCCTGGCGCAGCAATTAAAGGAAGTGTGCACAGAGAAAGATACTACATTTTTCTGGTCCCTAGTCGCCTGGAATAACCAAGCAGGGAGCCAGTCACCACCCACTTATATCACTGACCAGGCCTGGTCTGATCATTTCTTGAAGCTTTATTCGGCCTCCAAGGAGACGCCCATTATGGACGAGGCTGGGCCCTTTATCCAGCATTCAACAGATGAGTTTTTTACCCTGGGTGAGATTGAGTCCTCTCTGAGAAGAATAATACGATCTAAAGCAGCAGGGCCTGATGGCATACTGGGGGACTTACGCTCTTCGGATATTCCAAGCTGGGCTAACTATATCTTACTTCTGTCCAATGCCATGGCCAATGGTGCTCCAGTCCCAGGGTCATGGAAGGGGCAGAGGTGGTCCCAATTTATAGAAAAGGGGATAGAGGCGAACCCTCAAATTATAAGTCAATAAGCTTGCTTGATGCCCTTCAAATGTTTTTCTGTAGAGGCCTTCTGCATAAAATCCAGGCTTGGGAGGAAGAAAATGCAATTTTATCCCAATATCAAGCGGGTTTTAGGGAAATGACGGGGACTATCGATCAAGTGTTTTGTCTCCTGCTCCTGTATTAGAAAGTTGTTGTGATCCATCGGGCAGTCTTTATCAAGCTTTCATTGATTTAAAGATCGCCTTCGACTTAGTCCCCAGGTACAAGCTATGGCTTGTGCTCAATGATTTTATTTTTTTGTAAAACAATATTTTCATTGCAGAGTTCAATGCAAGTAACACAAGACATCAGCAAATCGGTTTACGCGGGACCTTAGAATCCATCGCTCCATCTAGTTAGCACATACACAGCCTTATAACCCGCATCCCGGAGGCCGGGTGGCGTCTCACACATTGAGTACATCCCCCTACACTAAGTGCAATCGTGTTCAGAGGTCAACCGCTTTCTGCTGTTAACTTTTATCAACATTCCCCCCCAGCATCCGGCATAT
Organism: Lissotriton vulgaris; assembly: GCF_964263255.1. Lineage (NCBI taxonomy): Eukaryota > Metazoa > Chordata > Amphibia > Caudata > Salamandridae > Lissotriton > Lissotriton vulgaris. The sequence goes on along the minus strand of NC_141685.1, from coordinate 434,594,435 downwards.
ATTTGCTGCGATCATTGTTACCATTGGGACGCAGCCCTCCCCGTTCTCCTTCCCCCATCCCCCCCCTCCGGTGTCCCACGCCTGCGTCCATTACCAGTACACTGAATTATGTTGGTAGTCTCAGGAGTTTGGAATCGATCACTAAGTGTGTGCGTCCGGGGCAGGTGCTAGGATTGGAGCTGCTCCTTCCGGGGTCCCTAGATCTACAGCTTCCTCCTCCTCTTCACCCTCCACTGCACTATCCCTTAGAGCCTGGACCAGGATTTCCCATGCTAGCGCTGTTTCCTGAGCTTTCTCATCTGACCCACGCCGGGCTAGTTGGTACCTAAGTGTGCTCTCTGCTGCAGCCCATTTCTGAAATTCACTCAGCCATTTTCGGTGCATTGGGGCTGTCTTCGATTTCCACCCCCTGGTAAGTTCCCTCTTCGCTATAAGTAGGCCCATGTCTATGAATTTGCTTGACAGTTTATTTTTACGTGTGATGGCTTGTGCTCAATGATATGGGGATTCTTCCACCTATCCTCAGCTTGCTAGTTCGATTGCATGAGGGGAATTATGCACGGATTAGATAGGGGCCACACGGAAACTCACAGAGCGGATCCCCGTTCGGGGAGTGCACCAAGGTTGCGTCTTGGCTCCCACCCTTTTTTCATTATACATGAACGGGGTGGTCATCTTTCTGCAACAAGATCCTGCAGATGCACCAACTTTGGGGTACCAACCATTATTGTTGCAGACGATACCCTGCTGGTGTCTAAGACCCCTGTGGTACTTCAGCTTCTGCTCAATAGATTCCAATTGTTCTGTGACAATAGGGGTTTGGTTATTAACACTACCAAAACTAAATTCATGGCATTTAATCCCCATAAGTACTTTAAAAGCAGTGTAGTGTTTGAGGGTCCCCCCTAGAAAGAGTCGGTACCTTTGACTACCTAGTTGTCCTACCTTTCAGATAGAATATCTTGGATACCCACCTAACCAAGATGTTACTGAGCCACAAGCGTGTATGGGTGCTCTGGAGAAGGAACATCGCTCCTTGCATAGTAGACTGGTTGCTGCCGCTTTGCAGGTCTATGATCTGAAGGCAGTTTGTGCAGTGCTGCATGGCGCAGAGCTGTGGGCTTTGACAAGACATTTGAGCTTAGTACCTAAGAAAAAAGAAATCTTAGTAACCTCGTAATGCTACCCCAAAGTACCCCGCTTACACCCTTAGTGCTCGATATTGGTAGACGCACTATTCGCAACCGAGCGAGGCTCTGCCTGCTGCTTTATTGGGCACACTTTATGGGGACACCGGAGCTACTACCCTTCGCCGAAGCCCTGGCAGAGGTCATCCGTCTTGACACTTGTAATAAGGTAGGGTGGATTAGAAACGTCAGGAAATATGTGTCAGATGTCAGGCTCTAGGGTCTTTGGGACAAGCCAGACCCAACCCAGCTTCAACAAGAGGTCCTGAAGCAATACTATTGGAAATGGATGGAGCAACGCAAGTCTATCAAGCCTAATCAGGGGTAACTCCCTGAGGAATTCCTGCTCCACAAACAGGTTAGATCATTGGAACCATACCTAGACATAATGCAGGTCCCACAGGACAGGACAGGATGTTATATATTTAATTCAGGTTTGGTACCCTTCCTGTGATTGAGGTTACAGCTAAGTGGCACCTTAACTCTTCAAGTCCAAGCAATTGTCCTGGTTGCAATGCCCAGGTGAAGCCCATATCCCATGTGCTGTTTACATGCCATGCTTACGCGCAGCCCAGGGACAAGTGGTTCAAACCAGTTTGCCGACAACTAGGCACACGGAACCACTGGGATGCACTTTGCATACTGAAGTCGGACACCAGGCCCCTCTTTGCCTGCGCTATGGCTACATTTTTTAAGCCACATGCGGGGTATTAGAAGGAAGGCACTTACGAGAGCACCCCAGCAATGGCCAGGTTGACCCCTAGTCTGAGTTGCTTTTCAGTTCCTAGTGTCTAAACTCAGGTTACCTTGTATTTGTTTACTATGATTCTTTCATTGATTTCCATAAAATCACAGTTCATTTTTTGTCATAAAAGGGGCCCCTTTCTTCGTTTTGAATATCTACACAAACACCTTCAATCCATCAAATAAAACCAAAATGTGAAAAAATTATTACAAAACAGAAACAAAAAACCAGAGAAACCAAATTCACAAATTATAAACAATTCAAGGCACAATCTCTTGGGAAACATAACTGCAGCAATAGGACTATCTAGTGGGATTAGTGGAAATTTCCCAAACCTATGCTACAGTCTCAAATTGAGTCATAAGTCCCCAAGAGTTACCAACAGCAGATTAGAACTATTTTGATTAATGGAATTCTGGTGACTGCTGTTTGATTTCATGAATAAATGACTGGAAAAAAGTACTTGCGAAATTGTACACATGAATTGTTTTTAATTTTTGAATTTGGTTTCTATGGAAAGAATCATAGTAAATAAATACAAGGCCCACGTAAATTGATTTATTGGTTCTATTTTCAGAATTGGAGCAAATAGACAGCTAGAACATTTTTAGGAAAGTACTTTCAGAAAGTTGTCATTTCTCTGCCCTTATCATTTTTGTGCCCTTAACCTATCTTGGGTCACATGACTGGGTGTAGCTAACAGTTAGACTTTTTGAGTTCCTCCCAGGGATTAGTGGTGCCTCAGTTGGCCATCTACTGTCAGGATAGAGGGGTGGTGCCGAGCCCAGTAGCACTTGCAACTGAATAGGCTGTACTCAGCCTTCACACAAACAACCTAATGACCCCACATTGTCACTACAGCCAGCATGGAGCCAGGGCAGGGCAGTCAGGAAATTCCATGCACTCAAAGAATCTTTCCAGAAGCTTCTCCCACCTTCCAGAGGAAGGGAATCGGGTATAAAATAGGATCTTCAGATCCACTCTTCAGTAAACCTCTGGACCTATAGATACTCTGCCAGGAAAAAGGACTGCTGTGCTGCTGAAAAGACTGCCACTCTGTTGACCTGCTGCTGGCTTGCTGAATTGTCCTGGACAAATTGAAGTGGTGCTGAAAGTGACCGGATAGGCAAAATCCAAATGCTGAGCCTTCGTACATTTTTGGCTAAAAACGACTCTGAGAACCAGGAAGAGACTAGGACCATCTTGCTCACCTATCTGTTCAAGATGCATTGCCTGTCAGGTTAACAAATAACCAGAGAAGTGGAGGAGGGTCTAGGGGGCAATATTTAAAGACCAGTTGTACTCCATACCCCTAAGTACAAACTTTACTGACTAAAGGGAGAACAACGGTCTAGGGAATGGGACAGGGAGAACCTATGTGAGAGCACGTGCAGTTCACCAGTTGTACAAGGCTTGTCCCAAACCAGGCTAGAGTAAGGTTTCCATCAGCCCACCCATTTGGCGGAGCTTCGTCATTTGGAAAACCAAGAGAGAAGGGTCACATATAGCCCAGTAGTTCATAGGCTACATGTACGAAGGTAATGGACCTCTTACTCTCTAGATGACTCAGCCTCTATGTTTGTCCAAGGTTTGAGGAACGGTGGAGTGCAGTGCAAGTGATATGTGCAAGTGAGATAAAAATGACTAAAAGGACAAAAAATATGTTTATTAAGGATTGTCCTAATGCCATGTGATAAAAACCGCCTGATAGTTTGGAAAGATTTTTACTATCGTTTGGCTAAGAGTGAGGTCAACATGTTTTAGCCGAGAATGTTAATGACCCGGCTTTCTTCAGGACCTAAAGGTAGTTTGTGCTACTGCAAGATATATCAAATTGTGTGAAAAAATGTTAATATGATAATAAAAAGAAAATAAACCAGTGGTTTATTAACCACCCTACCAGACATATATCTCATATGTGTGCAGTTTTCAAAGTAATTTCTTCATCCCTGTTGAGAAGGAAAAATTTGTAAAAGATAATAATACTCAGTTTGGGGAGATCAACGGTAAACAGTGCTCAAAAACAGGGAGGTTCAATCTGTCATTAAGTTATGCAAGACATTGTACACAACTAGTCCCATTAGCCAAACAGTGCTGACGGTGGGAAATATAATTGTAGTAAAATGAAGGTACTCACCCAGCTTTATGTGGGGGTAAGCCTCACCTCACCCGGCGACCGCTCGGTGTATGAGGCCCCGCTCTAGTGGTAAAAGACAATGGGAGGACAACAAGTGATTACATTATCTAACTTGTGTATCCCTTAGAAATCTGACTTGAAACCTTTATCTGAAGTGACCACAGGCCGTGTTGTTCCAATAAGTGGACCTGGCTGACCCCCACTGTGGGTGGTGTTTAAAGTCTGACATTCAAATTATTAGTGTCAGACTCTGTGGTTGTAACCATGGGGGGGGGTTTTGAGGAAAGAAGCCAAGGTCTTAAAAAACGTTTATATCATTTTGCTCACTATAAAAGGAGCTGTGATGGCAGATAAGCAAACGAAGTTTTAATAAAAAGCTGTGCTCCAACCTAGTATGAAAAAACATGGAGAACAGCCATATTAGCCCCAATGATGTTTTTTGTGGCTTTTGTAATTTACTTTTAGGCTTTATTTGACTTTATTAATCACAGATAACCAGATCAAGAAATTTTAAGAGTCAAAAGTAAAGTTGCTACTTTACAAGACTGGCTCGAGGGGGGTGAAAACAAGGAGTCAATCAAAGGGTAAAACTACAACAACAACCCAGGCTGGAGTTCCTTATGAGCAACAAGGCTCAGGGCTTACCTGTCCGTTGGTACCTCAGCGCCGTCTGCGAGCGTTGTGGGAGGTACCGAGGAAGGTCTGGAGTCTCTTTTTATACTGATAATGATTGGAAAATGAGGGATAGTTAATTAATTAACCAATCCGGTTGCGTCGCTGTCTTTGCAAAATCGCGGCTAAAATTCAATTATACAGGACACATTGCGCATGCGCATCCCCGTGATACTAGCAATGTCGCACATCCTCAAGGGATTTCTATATTGTGCGCGTGCGCCGTAACACTCCCTTCGTAGCTTATGGGAGTCGTGCAGACGGGTATAAGCGCTTCGCTATGCGCTAGTTTACTGCGCCTGCGTGGTTGCTAATTCGGAAACCCGTGCATGTTTACTGCCGAAGGGCTTTAGGCAGCGTCAGCACAAGTACTAAAGATGCGGCAATACGAGCAGTATGAGCGCCCTGTATAGGTATCGAGGCTCAGACCAAGAATCGGGTGATTCTGACTCTTCCAATGCCGGGACATCACAGATGATGGGTAGAGGAATGTCACGTAGACCCAATAAGAGACGTGGCTCGCAGGGCCATTATCAGAACCAGGGCCAATGGTGGCCACCAGCCCCCTGGGGTTTCCAACCACCTTTTTTTACCACAAAAGCAACCATATCCTCCACAACAAATTTTTTCAAGATCAGTCTTTTTTAGGACAGGACTGAGGCCGTGGCCGAGGGAAAAGAAGAGGAACACCAACTGTCCACTGGGAAGCAGACCCGTCCTTCCCCAATACGAGGAGCAGGGGAGGGCAGCAACAATCCACCAACCAGACGGCAGAATGACTGACTTAGTGGTAAACCTCAGTTCCCACACCCTGACTGAGAAAGAAAATATGGTCCTCAATAAAGGATTAGGATACGTGTCCACACATACGGGAGACCCCTTTAAATTGAGGTGTGAACTTGAAGGTTTCTTCAGGAAAATACGATTGCACTTCTTTTTTAAAGATAAAGAAAGTGAGTCTTCTTCCCAGGAAGCAGGAATTAGCAACACAGGACTACGTCCCAAATCTAACTTTACTCCTTTGGCTCATCAAGTCCCATCTCAGGTGACAACATTTGAGAAAGCGGTGACTCATGAGGTGATGGCACTCTGCAGCACACGAAATAATTAATACCACAATTTTTCTAATGAAGACAGACGGACCCTCCAAGGCCTGACACAAGATGATACCATTATCATCAAAGCAGCAGACAAGGGGGGAGCCATTGTCCTGCAAGATACAGAAATATATCTTGCAGAGTGTTTAAGACAACTGGCAGACACTAAATCCTATCTACGGTTGGAATCAGACCCCACTCCCAGACTTAGCCTAGAGATCAAACAACTCGTGGAGGAAGCTGAATCCGAAGGTTAGATCACACCTCATGAGGCAAGATTTTTGATTACTACACACCCGGTAATGCCGTATTTTTACTGCCTGCCAAAGATCCATAAGGTCCAGCGACCGCCCCCGGGACGTCCTATCATTTCCGGGATTGGGTCGCTGTTAGAACCCTTATCCACATTCGTTGATTTTTTCCTGCGGCCTTTGGTGGCTGGGATGCCAACCTACTTAAAGGACACTGCAGACCTATTGCGTATCCTACCCACTATCGAGTTTAATGCCGCTAAAGACTTATTGGTAAGTTTTGACGTGGAGTCATTATATACGTGTATCCCCCAACAAGAGACCCCTGATTCCATCAGAGGTCTACTTGATACACGGGACCTCAACAGTATTACTCCAGTCACGTTCATTATGGAATGCGCAAGACTTGCCATGATGGAGAACTATTTTTTGTTTAAAGACCAGATCTTTCTCCAGATCTCAGGAACTTCGATGGGTAGCGTATTTGCACCTAGCCTCGCCAACCTTTATGTTCACCTGTTTGAACAGAACCATGTCCTCAACCACAGCAACCCGTTTTTACAACAGGTGTTGCTGTGGAAGAGATATACAGATGACATTCTGGTGATATGGCGAGGCTCTGTCACTGAGATCACTACTTTTCATACGTGGCTCAACCAACAAAACTCATTTTTGAGATTTACTGTTGAGTCCAGCAAAACTAGATTATCTTTTCTAGACATCTCCATCTTTGAGGAGAATGGGCATTTACAATGCGAACTCTTCAAGAAACCCATGTCAAGAAATTCCTTACTTGCCTATGATAGTCATCACCCTAGAGCACTACACGAAAATCTGCCTGTGGGCCAATGTACGCAGAAACTGCTCCACAACAGCACTCTTTCACAAACTGCCCAAGTTTTGTCATCACAGCTTGAGGCCCGACAATACCCCAAATGGTTGGTACAAAGAGCGTGGAAGAGAGCCTCTAACGTCAACCGGGATGCTCTGCTTGATCCAAGCCTGACTAAACCAGCAACAGAAAGGCTCACATTCGTCAACACCTTCTGCACACTATCTAATAAAATACAGAAGACGGTTTGCAAACATTGGCGTATCCTCAACATCGCCACGGAGAACATTCCGCCTCCGTTGTTTGCCTTCAAACGAGGCCCTAGCCTACGGGACAGCCTTGTGCACACCAGACCGAGGCAACATCTGACACCTGAATTAAATACTCTCTGGGGACTCCCACCAGTACGTGGTCATTATCCTTGTGGCTCGTGTAGTGCCTGTCCACAGTCAATGAAGACTTAATCCATAGATATCGGAACTGACCCGCCATTGATTCTACGTGATCATACTAATTGCAATACTGATCGCGTGATCTATATGATCTCGTGCCCCTGCTCCTTGAGATACGTGGGCCATACCATCCCCAAAATTAAGCTACGCATCAGCAAACACAAAAGTACTATATGCTGCTGCAAGCAAGCTACATGTCTAACCAATCACTTTTTAAGTGCTAAACATCAGCCTGACGACATGAGATGGGTGATACTTGAACACCCCAAGATTCCGCCACATGTGACTGATATCTCTAGATTTCTCTTCATCAGGGATCAAAGATGGATTTTCAGACTCAAAACTGATACGGAAGGTCTGAATGACAATATTCCCTGGGTGCAGATTTGAGTTTCACACTTGTTACATTTCAAGCGTTACAATAATAAGTAACTGTCAATTGTAACTATTCTGACAGCATAATTATATCAGACCCGTGCAACATCTGCAGTGTCACATCACCACTGAGAGTTCAGGAACTAGACTTAGGACTTACAACTGTCCCTACCACTCCATTCCAGCAATTTGAATACTGATATGATTCATCATTTGAACCTCCATATGGTGGCACAAAATTTGTGTGGATCTGTTTAGTCATCAATGACCAATTGTCATATAACAGCCCTTACTTTAATTATTTGAGCACGAAAAACATAACCTCATTCGAGGGAACTGAGATCCGGAATGAAATAGAAAGATGAAGACCACTCATAGCCCAGAGTAAAGATCTTAACAGTTACATATCTCTGGGTGGTCACTTTTCCTGACTCATGCATTTCGCTTAACAATTGGGCATGTCAACATGCTAACATAAAAATGTAGATACACTCCCAGCTCCATCCTAGAAATGACAAGTTAATCTAAACCATCAATGAGTTTCTCTGCCCATTCTAATCATAGTGCATAGCCAGGTGTGTATTACTGGCTATTGAGAGTTTTTCTATAAAAACCACTTTGCTATTTTATTTGATATACGAATAAAAACTACAGCTCCCTACACCACGTCTGTAAATCCTGACTTTACCTCCAGAGATTGGAAAAACCTTGATTATATTCAACTCGCACAGATTCTCACTGACGCCTTTACAAGTATAGATACTGTACATGACCCAAATATTGCAGCGGCTACCTATACTTCTATCTTGGAAGAAGATTTTCTCATCTTGGCCCCTCTAAAATCATACAAATGCAACAGGAAGACCCCTTCGGCCCCATGGTTTACCGAAAATCTTAGACTCCAACGACAATATTGCCGAAATAAGGAACGACATTGGCGTAAAAATTATAACTCAGCAGACAAGACTGCCTACAAAGCTGCACTTCTTAGTTATAAGCAGAGCATAGTACTTGAGAAAAATATCTATTACACTGCCCAAATAAATCAAGCCCGATGTAGTATGAAGAAACTGTTCGAAGTTGTCAACCATCTTGCCGAACCTTCTAATCCCTCGACGGAAACGTCTCAAAATTTTTGTAACATACTGGCCGACTTTTTCTCCGAAAAGGTCACATCTATATTCAAGGATTTCAGCCCAAAAGTGAAAACCTCCGACACTTTCGACTCTGAGTTACACGAGACTCCGACAGCTTTTACTGAATTTGCCAGCACGAATCCACAAGATATTCACAAATTAATTCAATCAATCAAATCTGGTTCCCCTCTGGATCCTTGTCATCCATCCATACTTAACAATATTCCAGACATTATTTCCATGCCACTTACACATATCTGCAATAACATGTTTGTTACAGGTTCCTACCCTACCATCTGGAAAAACACCATTTTCAGGCCGCTTCTCAAAAAACCTTCCCTGGACCCCACATTATCCTCCAGTTATCGTCCCATTGCCTCTCTGCCGTTTCCAGCCAAGATCTTTGAATCAGTCATGAATAAACAACTATCTGACTATATTCATACTAACGACCTGCTAGACGAAACCCAGTTCGGTTTCCGGCAAGGTCACGGAACAGAGACCGCCCTGATCAAGGCGGCAGATGAAATCAGGGCTACAATGGACAAGGGTGGACAGGCTGTCCTGATTTTGCTGGACCTGTCGGCGGCTTTCGACACGGTCGATCATGCAACTCTGATCGGCCGTGTCGAGGCCATCGGCATCAAACACAGAGCCAGGGACCTCATCACATCATTCTTGGCTGATCGTAGACAAGCTGTCAAGTTGGGCACTTTTACCTCACCTACTTTCAGCCTTCCCTGTGGAGTCCCTCAGGGTTCCTCGCTAAGTCCGACCCTTTTTAATATCTATGTTTCGGACTTAGCGAGGGTAATAAAAGAGCATAACATCAATTTGACAACATACGCTGATGATACTCAGCTGGTGTTGTCTATACACAAAGATGGACCCACGGTTGCAGCAAATCTCAAGAACGGTATGAGGGCCATTAGCAGTTGGATGGCTTCCAACTGCTTAAAACTTAACTCAGCTAAGACTGAAGTTATGCTGTTTGGAAATATCCAACCTTTGTGGTCCCCTTCTTGGTGGCCTGAGGAACTGGGAACTCCACCACAACCTGTCAGTAAAGTTAAAAATCTGGGAGTGATATTTGACAACAAGCTCCTTTTCCATCATCATGCGAACTCGGTAGTGTCATCTTCCTTTAACATCTTAAGGAAAATAAAGAAACTTTTACCGTACCTTCCCATAGCTTCGGGAAAAACACTCATATCTACACTGGTGTTTTCTCGCATTGATTACTGCAACGCCCTCTTCCTCAATGCTCAAAAAAAGGTTATTTCCAAGCTGCAACTAATACAAAATGCCTCCGCTAGAATTCTACTGGGCATCCCCAAATATAGCTCTGTTTCTGGACATCTAGACCAACTGCACTGGCTTCCAGTCAGAAATCGCACGAAGTTCAAGACCCTCTGCATTGTCTATAAGGCAATAAACAACACGGGCCCTAAATTTCTGAGAAGTTCCTTTAAACCTTTGGCAACCCCTAGAACGCTGCGCTCTAACACTGCTCATATGCTTCAGATTCCCAGAACAAGAAAAGTGACCTGGGGGGACAGATGTTTCACCATAGCAGCGGCGAAATTGTGGAACTCCCTTCCCCTTAACATAAAGATTAGTCCATCTTTGATTGTCTTCAGAAAGCAGTTAAAGACTTGGCTGTTTTCTCAATGACATTCCTTGTAGATCACTTTATTCTCTGTTTCAATGTTTAATATCTGGTCAGTTAGCCTTTAGCCGTTAGCGCCGAGACACCCACGGGTAATTGCAGCGCTTTAAAAATTGCAAAAAATAAATAAAATAAATAAATAAATAACTTATCAGAATTAACTCTGCATAATCCTGTTTCGACACCATCGGATTATGCCCATGTTTGTCAACCAGCCTCGATACCTACACAGGGCGCTCATACTGCTCGTATTGCCGCTTCTTTAGTACTTGTGCTGACGCTGCCTAAAGCCCTTCGGCAGTAAACACGCACGGGTTTCCGAATTAGCAACCACGCAGGCGCAGTAAACTAGTGCATAACGAAGTGCTTTTACCCGTCTGCACGACTCCCATAAGCTACGTAGGGAGTGTTACGGAGCACGCGCACAATATAGAAATCACTTGAGGATGCGCAACATTGCTAGTATCACGGGGATGCGCATGCGCAATGTGTCCTGTATAATTGAATTTTAGCCGCGATTTTGCAAAGACAGCGACGCAACCGGATTGGTTCATTAATTAACTATCCCTCATTTTCCAATCATTATCAGTATAAAAAGAGACTCCAGACCTTCCTGGATTTCGGCCTTAGGAGTAGCTGGGTACAGGGACTATCGGCCCTTGTTAGATGGGTGGCCTGCCTTGCAAGAGCTGAGGTAGGGACAATGAGAGCTATCCTCAAAAGTGAATTATTGGGTCATTTTAATGAGTTTTCTCAACTTGTGCGTAATTTTAGAAAAGCCGTAATCCTCCTAAAATTAGATGAAACTGCTTTGTTTTTGTATTCTTCTCTACAGTTAAAATTTGTTTTAAAAGCAGCTTCATGGGACTTGTGTTTCCAGACGGATAAAAAAGTAATTTGTGGAAAAAGGAAGGTAGATCAACTCCTTGATTCCTATCTGTGGAAACTCCCTCAACCCTATGTAAGATGGAACCTACCACATGGTATCCGTAGATTTTGGTTTCTTTTACGTTATGATTTATTACCGTTAAACCGACTGTTATCTAAATGGAATGGCTCCTCTCCTTTGTGTAATTTTTGTAAAGTAAATATCCAGGACTGTATGCATGTGTTGCTGATTTGCCCTGCGCTTCGTAAATTGCGCTTTAGATGGATAAAAGGTATCTGACTGGATCTTGGCATTGTCACTTTGAACGATTTCCGGTTTGCACTTTATTGCCCTCCCAATGAAATGTTCTGCTTTCATATTTTTAACTTTTTTAAAGGGTTTTTAGCTATTTATTAATATGTCTCTGGAGATGTATCTTGACTGTCCGACATATGTAGTTTTTGATCTATATGTCAGTTTCGTATTAACCTTAGGATGTTTTAAGGATATATATTTTTTCTCTCTTCTTTTTTTGCTGCTTTCTTGGAGCAATGTAACTGTTGCGTTGTAATTGTTGTGTGTTAAATTCTTTATATTTTATGTGGCCCTCTTTGAGAGCTAAAACATAATAAATAAAATTGAATTGGATTGAATAGTGCATAACGAAGCGCTTATACCCGTCTGCACGACTCCCATAAGCTACGTAGGGAGTGTTACAGCGCACGCGCATAATATAGAAATCACTTGAGGATGCGCAACATTGCTAGTATCACGGGGATGCGCATGCGCAATGTGTCCTGTATAATTGAATTTTAGCCGCGATTTTGCAAAGACAGCGACGCAACCGGATTGGTTCATTAATTAACTATCCCTCATTTTCCAATCATTATCAGTATAAAAAGAGACTCCAGACCTTCCTCGGTACCTCCCACAACGCTCGCAGACGGCGCTGAGGTACCGACGGACAGGTAAGCCCTGAGCCGTGTTGCTCATAAGGAACTCCAGCCTGGGTTGTTGTTGTTGTTTTACCCTTTGATTGACTCTTTGTTTTCATCCCCCTCGAGCCAGTCTTGTAAAGTAGCAACTTTACTTTTGACTCTTAAAATTTCTTGATCTGGTTATCTGTGAATAATAAAGTCAAATAAAGCCTAAAAGTAAATTACAAAAGCCACGTAAAACATCTTTGGGGCTAATATGGCTGTTCTCCATGTTTTTTCATACTAGGTTGGAGCACAGCTTTTTATTGAAACTACGTTTTCTTATCTGCCATCACAGCTCCTTTTATAGTGAGCAAAATGATATAAACGTTTTTTAAGACCTTGGCTTCTTTCCTCAAAACCCCCCCCATGGTTATAACCACAGAGTCTGACACTAATAATTTGAATGTCAGACTTTAAACACCACCCACAGTGGGGGTCAGTCAGGTCCACTTATTGGAACAACACGGCCTGTGGTCACTTCAGATAAAGGTTTCAAGTGAGATTTCTAAGGGATACACAAGTTAGATAATGTAATCACTTGTTGTCCTCCCATTGTCTTTTACCACTAGAGCGGGGCCTCATACACCGAGCGGTCGCCGGGCGAGGTGAGGCTTACCCCCACATAAAGCTGGGTGAGTACCTTCATTTTACTATAACTATATTTCCCATCGTCAGCACTGTTTGGCTAATGGGACTAGTTGTGTTCAATGTCTTGTATAACTTAATGACAGATTGAACCTCCCTGTTTTTGAGCACTGTTTACCGTTGATCTCCCCAAACTGAGTATTATTATCTTTGACAAATTTTTCCTTCTCAACAGGGATGGAGAAATTACTTTGAAATCTACACACATATGAGATATATGTCTGGTAGGGTGGTTAATAAACCACTGATTTATTTTCTTTTTATTATCATATTAACATTTTTTCACACAATTTTATATATTTTGCAGTAGCACAAACTACCTTTAGGTCCTGAAGAAAGCCGGGTCGGCTGAAACTTGTTGACCTCACTCTTAGCCAAACGATAGTAAAAATCTTTCCAAACTATCATGCGGTTTTCATCACATGGCATTCGGACAATCCTTAATAAACATACTTTTTGTCCTTTTAGTCATTTTTATCTCACTTGCACATATCACTTGCACTGCACTCCACCGGTCCTCAAACCTTGGACAAACATAGAGGCTGAGTCATCTAGAGAGTAAGAGGTCCATTACCTTCGTACATGTAGCCTATGTACTACTGGGCTATATGTGACCCTTCTCTCTTGGTTTTCCAAATGACTAAGCTCCGCCAAATCGGTGGGCTGATGGAAACCTTACTCTAGCCTGGGTTGGGACAAGCCTTGTACAACTGGTGAACTGCACGTGCTCTCACATAGGTTCTCCCTGTCACATTCCCTAGACCGTTGTTCTCCCTTTAGTCAGTAAAAATTGCCTGCCAGGTTGACTTTGCGGGCCTCCTGCTACATTCTTCTCCGCAGCAGCAAATCCGATTCAGCGGTCTTTCGCCAAAGGAGTATCTGGCCTTTTAGAACTGTCTTTCGCTACAGTCCTCTGCTTCATTCCATTTCAGAGACTTCCCTTTCAGAGACGTAGAAATCTTCCCCACAGCCTCAACCCAAAGCTATCAGATGATGCCGCGCCCTCCCAGGACACCTCTTGCAGCCTTGCCCCACTGATCTGTACCTTCTCAGAAAAGCTTCTACGTCTGAAGGTAAGCGCTTGACAGGGTCCAATCCACTTCTTGTATCCGAGCGCGCTCCTTTGCGATCACCCATATTTTTTCAACTTTGACCCCGTCTTTCGTGATTAGATGCCTGCAGCTGGGCCTTTGATCTTTTAGTCACTAGTTTATACTAAAAAGTTTAAAAATGCAAAACTCTGGTTCTACTGATAGAATATTTGTTGTTTTGGTGTCATATAATTTATTAAAATTTACTCTTTTTCAAACTTTGACATTGTCTTGTGGGGGCTTGATATCCGCGGCGGGCGCTTTGATGTTTTAGGCTCTAGTTTTTACTAACAAAATTTAAAAATTAAAATCTCTGGTTCTACTGATTGCATTTTTGTTGTTTTGGTGTCATAATTTGTTAAAATGTACTCTTTTTCTGACTTGGTTTGGGATTTTTCTTGGGTTGTGTTTTCACTTTGTTGCTCTTTGGGTGTTGCATAAATACATTACACATTGCCTCTAAGTTAAGCCTGACTGCTTTTTGTGCCACACTACCCAGGGTTAAGCACAGGTTATTTTAGTGGCTTCTTGTGGTTCACTCTACAAGGGATTGTGGCTGTTTGTTGACCAGGGCTCACACCCCAGTCGACCAAGAACCCAATTTCTCACCTACTTCTCTTGTGCCTATCCAAGTTTAGTACACTACGGGGACGCATGGAAAAATGGTTAGGGAGGAGGGCCGGGATATGCGAAGTGTGCGACCTATTTACAGACTGAGTCTATAATCTATATACCATTTGAAAGTCTATTTATAATTCCAAAGTTTCAGAGAACACAGGTTTGGGTGCGGGTCAATTTTTTGGCCCAGGCTGTGGTTACTGGAGGCTGTGAGAAAGATCTAGCCCCCTAAACCCATTGCCCCTCCTTGGTGTCTGAACTACTCACATACCTTCTCACTTTTAGTAGTTGTTGCCATGCGGTGACCCTCTTTCATGGCATGCTGGCAACGGCCTTTTAGGCAGACACAACACAGTCTTGGTTGGCCTGGTAGACCTCACAGGCAGGCGGCTTTACCAAAGATACATCAGGCTAAATACACAATCAGCTAAACACACCATACATACCTATCCCGTTATATAATAGCTAGAATCTATCAAGGCGCCAGTGACATGTGCCTTAGATGTATGTACTCGCTGACACACTTCAAACATATGGTTCTGGCATTGAGTGGTTAATGTACTTGGGGAGATAATGGAAGGATTAGACCACTAGAGCTGACGTAGTGCCTTTTGGGCCAATTCCATAGGCCTAAACTTCTCTGGCAGACCTGTAGGTTTACAGACCTGGTTTTGGTGGTAGCCAAAAGAAACATCACAATATGCTGGAAAGCAAGAGCTATGCCAGATCTACATAAATGGGTGCTTGACTTAACTAAATGGACTAGGGTAGAGGTGGCCACTTTGGTGGCCCTATCTAGATGCTATAATAAAAGCCTCTTTACTGATGACCCGGACACCAGATGGCTAGCACTGGAATGTAAAATGGACAAACATCCGCCATGAACTGTTCTCAGCACGCACTTAATACTTAACACTTCCTCTACATAGATATAGAGGGTGACTAATCATGTGCCTAGACATCCCTGTCATGCTCAGAAACCAGCTACTCTGACATTTACTTTTTCTGTCAGCAGACATCTTGTAGAATTTTGGTGTATACAGTGTTCTTTTGACCAAGGGGCGGGCAGGGTGTGGGTTGGGGAAGGGGTTTAAGGGTTTAATCAAGTTTCACAATATATAGGATCTTTTTTAAAATGTTATTTTTTTAAAATTAATTTAGACCAAAGGGTTCAGAAGAAAAAGACTTCAAATTAAGTAACAAGAATAAGTTAGTACATATACATTGCACATATACATTGCAATCCCCATGAAGATAGAAGAGAAAAAAAAGAAATAGAAAGAAAAAAAAAAGAGAAAAAAAGAAGTAAAAAGCAATAGTACTAGGGCCAGATGTACGATCGGATTTTGCATGCGCAAACAGGTTTTCGACCTGTTTGCGCATGCAAAATCCCTGTGGGCCATGTGCTAAGACTAATTTGCGAGTCCCAAAAAATGGCAACTCACAAAATAGAGTTTAGCAATTTGCAATTAGGAAGGGGCATTCCAAGGGCATCCCTTCCTAACTGCGTCCTAATTCTCGTATGAATGTTTTGCGACCGCAATTGCAGGCGCAAAACACTCGCAATTTACCGCCCTCTTCAAGAGGGTAGTAATGCAGTTGCAAATGGGAAGGGGTCCCCTTGCAAATGCAGGGGAATTTTTTTTAAGGGGCAGGCCGTGGTGCCAGGGCCACTACCTGCCCTTAAAAAATGAAACTAAAATGTTTCCTTTTTTTTTTTATATGCACCCCATTTACTTTTAAGAAAAACGGGCTGCATTTTTAAAAAAAACTGATTTATTTAAAAGCAGTCCCAGACATGGAGGTCTGCTGAGCCCAGCAGGCCACCATACCTGGGAGGGCCTGCCATTCTCAATGGGGTCGCAAATTGCGAGTGCCTAATTAATATTCATGAGGCAAGGAATTTGCGACCCCATTGAGAATCGCAAACAGTGTCTCGGACACTTGTACATTGGAAATTGCGACTCGCAATTTGCAACTCTCAATCAGGTACAAATTGCGAGTCGCAATTCGCAATGGTCGTGCATCTGGCCCTTAGTGATAAAAAGAAAGAATCAGTTTAGATCTTAATCTAGTATCTAGAATCAAACAAGTCTGTTCCATAAGCGGTCCAATCTCTGAAGTGAGCGCGCACCCATAGTTTTAGCTAATGCATGCTCTCTCTCATAGAGATCCTTCATGATTGCCTACCATTCTAATGCAACAGGGAGATTCGGCGAGATCCATGCTCTTGCAATACAGAGGCTAGCTGCCACTAAAATGATGGAAAAGAAAAATATCAACCCCCTGTTAGCCTCCTCTTTGTGGCCTAGCATAATTTCTTTTGTAGTGGGTGAGAAATCCAACCCCAAACGACTATCAATAACTTGAGTAACTTCCCCCCAAAAAGTATCAAGCTTGGGGCAAGTACAAAACATATGTACGATATTAGCGGCAGTCATTCCGAATTCCAGGCAGAGCGTCCTGTCTCCCCCTTCTTCCTGTGCCGTTTGTGCCCATTTTGTGATCTTTTCAGGAGTATGGTACAGGATACAGTTTGTGCGAAATTGCTGCAGCTTTAAACTGGTAGAGCGAATAGCCCCATCCAAAGTATCTTAAGCGGAAACTATTTTTACAGCAGTAATGGCTACGCCTATAGCTTGACTCGACTTGGTGGTCAGACGCTGACTATCATCCCTCATATATTGGCAAAGTTGTAAAAACATTGTACTAATTTGTGATTTTTTATTAGTATCTAATAAGTATGTCAATAAGTCAGAGTTATACGATGTTTGAATCATTTGTCATCTTAGAAAATAGTCTCTTATCTGTTAGTACTTAAAAAAAATTGTTGCATGAGGTTATGCATATATTGTAAACACGCAAAAGTTCAAAAAGCATTAAGATCAAATAACTGGCCAAGCCATTCAATCCCGTAACCAGCCCAGCATCGGCCAACAGCATCATGGACTGTTTCTGGGAGGATAGGATTATCCCATAGAGGGAGATTAGAGTCCTGCTTAAGTCATTCGAGGACAGCGAGCAATGGTTTAAGATTTCATGCCTCTAGTCATCTTGTCATCTTGAATCAAACTCTTTTATAATAATTTGGGTTATTACATTTATACAAAAACATTTTCCTATCCAATCCAAGTGCAAGATAAAAACACAAATATTTATTCTTAATAGACAGTAGACTTTGGAGGCGCCCAGTAAACGCTGCCCAATAATATAAAAAATCAGATAGTTGGAGCCTTCCTTGTTTATAGGGAAACTTAATTGATCGAATAGCTCGGCATGCCTGCTTATATCCCCATAAAAAGCTATTAATAGCACCTTTCACTTTCTTAAAATAAAAATTTGGAACGCGTACGGGGATAGCCCCAAATAAATATACAAACTTAGGCAGAATGGTAATTTTAATAATATTACATCTGCCAATTACAGTAATTGGAAGTTTATTCCAATTATTTTAACTTTGGATGACATACTGCAACAATGGCTCATACTTAAGCCTCCATATCTGTTCAACCTGAGAGGAAATGTGCACCCCAAGATAGGTTGTGGTCATGCAGCCCCCTGTTATTGGTGCAGCTGGGTGAAAATTAAGAAGAACTTGGGTTTTATGAGTATTAAGTTTGTAGCCTAAAAAGCAGCCACATTTTCCTGCCTCCTCTTGAATTGAGGCAAGTGCCATCGCTGGGTCAGAGGAGAAAACTGCGATGTCGTCAGCATAGGCAGTAACTTTTAATTCACTTGACCCAATACTAAATGGAGGGATGCGGGCTTTAAGATTAAGTGATCTAATAAACGGCTCGATGTACAATGCAAATAGCAATGGGGAGTGTGGGTACCCCTGCTGAGTGCCTCAGTGTATCTAGAAAGGGGCAGAACGCAAATTGGTTTATATTAATTTGGCATGTGGGTTAATATATAATGCTCGGACCCATTTGCTATATCAGCCATCTAACCCATTAGCCATTAATGTGGTCAATAAACCGTCCCATACCGCACGGTCAAATGCTTTCTCAGCATCTAGTAACACCATCCCTATGATAAGTGTTGTCTTTTTGGCAATGTCGAAAGCAGAGATAGCTGTATTAACATGGGCCGGGCTATCTCTACCTATTATAAAACTGTATTCCTGGTCCGAAAATAGGACAGGCATAAGAGGAGCTAGCCGATTGGCCAAAACTTTAGCAAAGATTTTAGCATCCGAGTTTATAAGAGATATAGGGTGGTATGATTCACAGTCGTCAGTTGGCTTCCCCTTTTTTATAGAAAACAATGTTAGTCAAATACCAGGAATTAGGCACCTCTATTTGAATCCCAAACTGATGTATGACCTCGTTTATTAGCGGTAAGATAAGGTTCTTGAACGTATTGTAGAACTCAATTGGCAAAGTATCATCCCCTGCAGCCTTATCCGAAGGTATGGCGGCCAAGGCTGTCAAATCTCCTCGTTAGTAATATCGCTATGAAGAAGGGCAGCTTCTTCTTCATTCAAACATGGGAGATTGCAGGTTTTTAAATATTTATCAAGCTCTGTTTTATCAAGTGAGCAGGACAGGGTGTAGAGTCTCATATAGAATTATTAAATGAAGGGATGTATGCATAGTTCCATCTTCTCCCCTTATAGCTTTTATCTGTCCTTTAGATTTCGTGTCAGCCAGCTCCCCACCCGATCCCTGTATTCATATTGCAGAGAGCGATTTTTATTAAAAACATCAGCAATTCTTTATTTTAACATCCTGCCTATAAGTAAGCGTTTATCCATTAATGAGATATGTAGTTGGTCATGATTTAAACCCCCAAGCCTAACCACCTCAGCATGGAGAGTTTCTAACTGCGTTAACGCCTGGCACACTACCTTCATATTGTTCTCATTTTTATTTTGACAGAGGACGTACTGTTGGGTGACACCTCGTACATAAGCCTTCATTGTATCCCAAACTATAAAAGGAGAAGCAGAGCCCATATTAGAGTGTAAAAACTCAGTTCAAGAGGTTTGGATGAACAAGATAAACTCCTGATCAGTCAACAAGTGCCTAAGCCCTAGGGAATGAGAAGGGCCATTAAATCTTATCAACCATCCCCGGTTGAAAACTAAGCAAGATAGAATTGTGATCTGAAGTAATCCAGGGACATACCTCAAGTTTGGCCGTTGTTAGTACATTACTGTTAGCGATGGCCAGATCTGTTCTGGAGTACTGATTATGAGGGGCGGAATAGTAAGTATAACCAGGTAGTGTGGGATGGAGTGTCCGCCATACATCAAACAGACAATGAAGTCGAGCCATTTCCAAAATTGAACTTCTGACCTTTACCATGCTCAGAAAGGCTGCAATATTAGTGGAGTCCATACCATAATTCAGAGTGCAGTTAAAATCTTCCATAATTATCAATTTACACTGCCAATCCAACAATTCCAACATAGGCCCATACACTGCAAAAAATACTTATTTTGGTCCAGATGTATGACCCTTTTTTGCAGCCTTTCACCCTCCTCTCTTGTCTCTGCTTCCTCTACATGAGTACGAATGCATCATTTATACCGATGGCTCGGCTCAACGGCCACCGGTTCCAAACACGCTTACTCAGCGGCTTGTGCAATTGTTGCTGCCTCAATTGTTAATGGAGAGTTTAATTCTTCCATTGTAGATACTAAGGTACTTGGAGAATTTACAGCACAATTGGCGGAGCTGCGAGCTCTTGTTTTTCTTCTCGAGTTTGATGATCCAAATGTGAATACTCTTATTGTATGCGATTCCTGTTACTCTGTCCAGTCTTTTAACGACAACTTATTTTTTTGTCTCAAAATGATTATCGAGACTCTAAAGGCAGCGCAATTAGGCATAAAACGCTTTGGGTTTGAGCTGCAGACTTTAAACAACGTCTGTCCCTCACACATGTTATACATTTTCTTAGCCATCAGCATGTGGGAGCACATGCTCTTGGTAATTCTTTGGCTGATGAAGCAGCCAAATCTGCAGTAGCCAATTGTTCCGTAGCAGCAGTTACAAGGTCCATGACTAAAATAGATAGTGATATTCTGGCAGCGGCGGCTGCTACGAGGGAGGGAACCGCTTATATCCGCAGGGTTTCCCTTCAAAATACTCTTATCATATAACTCCCAAACAGGTTCCTTATGCTATGATTCCTTCAGTTGGGGATCAGCCGAATTCCAACTTCAACCCCAGACTTCCTCTGATCAAAGCCGCAGATGAGGGCATTGCGTCAGCACATGCAGGTGTGTCTGTGACAGTCTCTATTTTACAGCAACGTTACTGGTGGCATGGTTTATATAAACAGACCCGTAATTATGTACTTTCTTGTGACACTTGTCAGCAAATCAAACCGACTACAGTCACACGCCTGACTCAAACACAGCTGTGTATTACTAATCAACCTTTTGGCTGTGTGTATTTTGGTCACTGCGGTCGACTCTCTTCTGATTCTGCGTATAAATATATATTTGTTGCAGTTTATTCGTGCACTAGTTTTCTTTGGGTTTGGCCACAAATCAGTGCTGATGCTCGAAATGTCATCAGGGATTTGCGTGTCTTTGTCGGGATGTTTGCCTGTGGCATCTTCCATTCTGACCAAGGTCCAACGTTCGCCTCTAAGGCGTACAAGGAGGCGATGAAGCTGATGGGTGTTGGTGCAGTTTTCATCTGCTTACAGGCCTGAGGGCAATTCAATTGTAGAGCGAATGAACCGTGACTTAAAGCAATCCTTGACAGCTAGAGTCTTAGGTACTGTCAGGAACTGGCTGTTCCACGTGTATGGTATTCAACGTGCACTTAATTATCTCCCTAAAAGATCTCTGGGTGGGTGGACCCCATACGAAATGCTCTTTGGCATTAAAATGTTTGTGCTAGACATTGATGGTGAAGTAGTTGTGGTGGCTGCCACAACTTTTGACGTAGATAATCATTCTACTGTGTTACAGGATCTGCAAAAGACCCTTGACAGCTATGCAACTGAACATTTACCCTCTTCGGCTGATGCAGCACTGCTGATTTCAGTTGCCGGCCGACTTCCCAAAATCAGAGATCTAGTACAAGAAAAGCTGGAGATCAAGAAAGAATTTGGTCCCTCTTATCGTGCACCAGTTCCAGTGCTTGGACTGAAGGGTACTCGTACCGTCATTTTACCACCATTACCTGGTCGCAAAGGCAACAGATACATCTCAGTGGACAATGTCAAGTTACACCATGTGGCCGATTCTGAATAGTGTCACGCCTGCTGTTCGTGCAACGCAATTTCATTGAATCTGCTGACTTCATCCTCTTCCAATGGTCCTTGTGTGGCTAAGGAAGTGATGGACACTGTAATTGACCTTTCACCCGTCCAACCTCTATCTTCCAATGCGGATGTCGAGTATACATAGCCTACAGATGAGTCCATTGGTGAGGTGCCGATCAGTCCTCGACCACATCAGGCGGATCCTGCACTTCCACCTCTGATTAATAGAACTTCGAGTGGATACTTTGGGGATCATGCCAGCTTCTCTTCTGACTCATCCTCCTCGACATCCATATTGGCAGACCCACTGACTAAATTCAGTATTTTCTTCTCTTGGTTCAATAAGACTTACCTGGTCAATCCATGGACCTATATTTGGTTGGTGCTTATCCTGATTTTCCTCTTCATGTCAATTGGATTTGTGACAGTGTTCTTTTTACTCATCAATGGTCATTATTTGCCAGAACTTGGTCGATGGAATTCTGGCCCCTCACACATCGTCCCATATCATGAAACGTGATCAGACACTTGTGAACATTTCAGCATTACCGGTGGCAGATGGCATCATTTGGGACAAAATAGCCTTCGAAATTCACGGTCCGACCGAGGTGCTCAGGGTGCTATACGTGTTTCGCGTCTCATTAGTAGATGTGGTAACACGGAACATTCATTCTGATGATTGGGATGTGCAAGCAGTACATGCTCTGTTTTCAGATTTAAAATATTATTCTGCTTTTGATGATGAAGATTTGTATTTAAATTCTGCCAACTATGCTGATCTCTTTTGTTATCAACATTATGGGCATCGTTTTTTGCATAAACAAACACATTAAGACCTGTTCTTAATTACACTCAATGGGAACATTATCCTACTCCTGTACAAGAGAGTTCAAAAACTCTGAGAGATACAATTAACTTATTTTATCTCACAGATTATGACACTTCTACTCCGGAATCCTATTTCTTTAAACTACAAGTGTCATCTAAATCCAAATTTATATTGACTCATACTAAATTGATTTACGCCAACTCATTTAGAACTAAATTAGCTACACAGGGTTATGATCACTGGAAAGAGACCGTTGATTTAAAATCAATCTGGGGCACGAAGCCTTGGCAGGTTCCCAGGAATCCCAGCTCAAATTTTGTTTTTGAATGATACAGTGTACCAAACCACTTTTTTCGGCTTGGCAACTGTAAAAAATTTAAATACCCCATCCATTTCATCCATACCAGAATATGACAATTGGCGCACTGAGACAAATTATACTATTGATGCACTGTAAGCGTTGTTTCGAAATGAAACTTTCAGTGTCTCTGAAATTGATTCATCCGGGTGGTTGGTGTGGCAAACAAAAACGAATGCATGCCAATGGCGTTTTTATAATGTAACACCTGATTTCACTCAGACTAAACCAAATCCTCGTTATCCACTTACACATTTGGCCACCAGATACTCAGTGGGTAAATTATGCCAACAAGGGTTTGAACATTCCCCATTAGCATCAGTGAAACAACACCTTACACTGTTGTTGAATGACATCAATCTGGCCGATTTCATCTGTGGACCTACGTCTCCTCGATCTCAAAGATTTATTTATGCCAATTACAACGAAATTTGGAAACTTTTGCAGGTTGAGGCAGCGCTTCGTCTGCGCCAAATTGATCAAGCCAAATTAGAGAAAGTCCTTGCCGTGTTCGACAATAGCACCAATGCACTTTTATCACACATTTATACGTTGGATAATATTGTTTCATCTGTTATTGATATTGTTCAAAGTGATGTTGTATCTGTGTTATATCATGGTCAAAATCATTTGAGATCTTCTGTTATGCAATTTGCATGGACATTGCTAACTCTTAAAATGGGAAAAGTACCTTGGGATTATTTGAATGTCACTGCTTTGTTTTTGCCATTTAATCTAATTGATAAACAAAGATTTATGTCCATTAAAGATGCTGCATATACACATTTGCATATTGAACACTTAGAGCCCTTGCCATTCTCAGTAGCAGAAACAGACTCTGCTGTTGCTGTTCAATCAATCAATCAATCATATCATTTGTAAAGCGCACTACTCACCCATGAGGGTCTCAAGGCCCTGGGGTGGGGAATGCTGCTACTGCTCGAAAAGCCAGGTCTTGAGGAGCTTTCTGAAGGTCAGCAGGTCTTGGGTCTGCCGTAGGTGGATGGGGAGGGTGTTCCAGGTCATGGCGGCAAGGTGGGAGAACGATCTGCCACCGGAGGTTGCTCTTCAGAAGCGGGAGACTGTGGCGAGGTCGGTGGAGTGGAGCTGGCGGGTGGGGGTGTAGAAGCTGAGTCGTCTGTTGAGGTACGTTGGTCCGGTGCTGTGGAGTGCCTTGTGTGCGTGGGTGAGGAGCTTGAAGGTTAACCTCTTTTTGACCGGGAGCCAGTGCAGGTCTCTCAGGTGGGGTGTGATGTGGCTGCGGTGAGGGATGTCGAGGATCAGGCATGCAGAGGCGTTCTGGATGCATTGAAGCAGTCTCAGGAGTTTGGCCGAGGCTCCTGCGTAGAGGGTGTTTCCGTAGTCCAACCTGCTGCTGACGAGGGCCTGGGTGACCGTTCTTCTCGTTTCAGTGGGGATCCACTTGTAGATACTGCAGAGCATGCGGAGGGTGTTGAAGCAGGAGGAGGAGACGGCTTTGACCTGTTTAGTCATGGAGAGGGTGGAGTCGAGGATGACCCCTAGGTTGCGTGCGTAGTCGATGGGTGTTGGAGTGGTTCCCACTGCGGTCGGCCACCAGGAGTAGTCACAGGCCGAAGGGGTGGATCAGAGGATGAGGACCTCCGTCTTGTCCGAGTTCAGCTTCAGTCGGCTGTTCCTCATCCATTCAGCGACAGCCTTCATTCCTTTGTGAAGGTTGATTTTGGCGGTTTGAGGGTCCTTGGTGAGGGAGAGGATCAGCTGGGTGTCATCGGCGTAGGAGATGATGTTGAGGTCGTGCAGACGGGCGACGTGGGCGAGCGGTGCCATGTAGATGTTAAACAGAGTTGGGCTGAGGGATGATCCCTGGGGTACGCCGCAAATGATCTCGGTGGCTTCAGAGTGGAAAGGGGAAATGCGGACGCTCTGTGTTCTGCCAGAGAGGAAGGAGGTGGTCCAGTCATGGGCCTTCTCTTGGATCCCGGCGTTCTCGAGGCGTGTTCCTAATGTGTGGTGGCAGACTGTGTCGAAGGCGGCTGACAGGTCCAGGAGGATGAGGGCTGCTGTTTCTCCATTGTCCAGCAGGGACTTGATGTCATCGGTGGCGGCGCTGAGGGCAGTCTCCGTGCTGAGGTTGCTGTGGAACCCGTACTGGGAAGGGTCCAGGATGTTGTTCTCCTCAAGGTAGAGGGTCAGTTGTTCGTTGACGGTCTTCTAGATGACCTTTCCCCGGAACGGGAGCAGGGAGATGGGCCAGATGTTCTTGAGGTCCTTGGGGTCCGCCTTGGATTTCTTGAGTAAGGCGTTGATCTTGGCGTGCTTTCAGCTCTCCAGGAAGGTTGCTGCCTCGAAGGAGGTGTTGATGACTTTCCAGAGATGGGGTGCGATGGATGTGCTTGGCTTTGTTGAAGATGTGGTGTGGGCACGGGTCTGACGGAGATCCAGAGTGGATGGAGTTCATGATCTTGATGGTGTCATCGTCATTGATGTTGGTCCAGGAGAGCAGGCAGTTGGTGGGGATGGTGGTCGTGGGGGCGGCGGTCTCAGTGGTTCTCGGGCGGTTGTGGCGTTGAAACTGTCGTGGATGTCTGCGCTCTTGCTGTGGAAGAAGGTGGCCAGCGAGTCGCACAGGTCTTGCGAGGGTGGAACGTCGTTGGTGTTGGAGCTGGGGTTGAAGAGTTCCTTCACGATGTTGAAGAGCTCTTTGCTGTTCGTTGTTGTCTAGGTGGTTTTTTAAGGAGGCCCTTTTGGCGGATCTGATGAGGTGATGGTGTCTGCGGGTGGCGTTCTTGTGGGCTGCGTGGCTGCCCGGTGTTCGTTCATGAAGCCAGATCTTCTCCAGCTTTCGGCAGGTTTGCTTGGAGGCCCGGAGGTCTTCAGCTGGCTTTCTTGTTGGAGGGTTTCTTGATCGGGCGAGGGTGTAGGCGCAGTCGTTGATCCACTGTCTGAGATTGTGGGCGGCGGTGTCAGGGTCAGTGGGGTCGGCTGGTGGGCTCTGGGCGAGGGTGGTGGTTAGCTGATCTTCTGTGACTTTGCTCCAGCAGCGGCGAGGCATCTGTTGGGTGCAGTGGTGCGTGGTGGGTTTGTTGAAGGTGAAGTGGATGCAGCGATGGTCGGTCCAGTGGAGTTTAGTGGTGTGGTTGAAGGAGACGTGGGGGCTTGCGGAGAAGATGGGATCAAGCGTGTGACCAGCAGAGTGGGTGGGTGTTGTGACGAGTTGTCTGAGTCCGAGGTTGGCTAGGTTGTCGATCAGGGTGGTGGAGTTGGTGTTGTTGTTGTTCTCGAGGTGGAAGTTCAGGTCCCCGAGGAGGATGTAGTCCATGGAGGCCAGGGCGTGTGTGCTGACGAAGTCGACGATGGAGTCGCTGAACTGTGGTCGGGGTCCAGGGGGTCTGTAGATGAGGGTTCCTCTGAGGGTGGTGTTGGGGTCGGTGTGGATCTGGAAGTGCAGGTGTTCGGCGGTGATGAGGGTGTCGTCAGTGTTGGTCGAAACTCTGAGAGTGTTCCTGTGGATGATGGCGATTCCTCCTCCTGCTCCCTTGGTGGGGTCCCTACGGATGACCTTGTAGCCTTCCGGGACGGCAATGCTATGTCGGGTGCCAAGGTGGGTTTCCGCTAGGTCTCCGTCAGGAAGGCGACTTCTGGGGAGGTTGAGTCGAGTAGGTCCCAGAGTTCAACGGCATGTTTGCGGGCGGAGGGGGTGTTGAGAAGTATGCATCTGAGGTGGTTGGGTTTTTTCCTGGTCGGGAGCATGGTGGGGCGGATGCTTGTGAAGCTGCAGTTCCAGCAGGTGAATGCTCCGTGGGTGCGCTTCGGGGCAGCCAGGAAGCAGGTGTGTGATCGTCCGGTGTTGAGTGCGTGGAGGGTTCTGGCATCATAGCGTGTCGGGTGTCATGGCTTTCGCTGGGTCCAGGGGTCCAGGCTTGGATGGGCGCTGACTGGCGTGCCTTAGGCGCGCCTTCAGCACGCCAGCGGCGCGGCCGCTGCGTGGCCTCCATATGAGGGGATGTGGGAGCGAGGAGCAGCTGGGAGGCGGGAGCAGGGCGTCGAATAGGATTGCAGTGGGCGGGGCCACAGGGAAGCAGCTGCGGGAAAATGGGCGGGCCGCAGGAGAACTGGGCACAGGAAGGAAAAACAAGTTTAGGCAAGAAAACAAGAACAGGCACAGGGGAATAAAAACAAGTCTGGGCAAGAAAGCAAGTACAGGCACAGGGGAATACAAACAAGTCTGGGCAAGAAAGCAAGTACAGGCACCTGGGAATAAACACAAGTCTGAGCAAGAAAGCACGTACAGGCACAGGGGAATAAAAACAAGTCTTGGCAAGAAAGTAAGTTAGGCACAGGGCAAAAATACAAGATTAGGCAAAAACAAAGAAGGCAGAGCTGTGCAGCAGCGTGGGGAGCGACCTGCCTGCCTAGAGATTTATCCTCCACAATTTTTAGTTCTGTTGGTTTTTTAAGCTTGAATATTAAAAGGTTTATGCCCTATTTGTGCTACGCTTTGAATCCTTGATATATTGACTACGGCGCAACCAGTGACTAATGGAGCGAACTCAGACCGACAACACAAAGTCCCTAATAGGAGAGCTCCAGTGTTTTTTGTAGTTGAAGTGAATGCTGACATTTCCAATATTATTTTCATCTTTAGCGCCCTAGGTTTTTAAATGTGCTATGCACGATTTCCTATGGGCTATAAGAACAGCCAGGGAGTCTTTGTGCCATTAATTGTGTCGATTCTTCAAGAAATAGATCCTGATGCTTTTTCCTACATAGATGACATCTACCTAATGACAATTAATTAAACCCCCACTTGGTGAGAGTAGATCTAATAATATTGCGATTTGCTGAACTTGGTTACAAGATCAACTTTAAAAAATCGAATCTAGTCTAATCTAATCTAATATAGAGTTTCTGAGTGTTCTTTTCTTAGGATATGAGGGAAAGAGAATTGCCGCTCACTTTCTGGAGAAATGTGAACAATTGCAACTTCCGAACACACTTAAAAAATTTCTGAATATACATATCGGAATAATGCATTGGACTTTAGAAATGCTATGATCTTTACAATCTGACTTGCTTGAAACATGCCACATACATACATGTGTTAATACCACGATGCTCATCATGCAAGTTTTACTGGGTGTGATTTGATTTACATATGTCACCTTCAATGAAGGTAAAACAGTGCCCATAGCATATAAATTGCATATGTATTCAACTGCGGAAATAAATTTTGCTTCCACTGAAAAAATATTGACTGCCATCCAGATGGCCATTCTTAAAGAATGGCTGCTTGCTCAAGGAAAACACATTATTGTCATTACACCCGTGCCAGCCTTAGAGGTTACTAATACCAAATGGGGTTGGCTCTAATCAGTAAGGCTGAGCCTGACAATGTAAACAACGGAGGAAAATGCCAATACTGATGCTTGAATTCAACAACTAAATTACCAATGTAAAGACAACAATTCAAAACATGTATGGGCTAATGAATAGCTCTTTATTCTGAAGTATTTTCAATTATGCACAGTTTTATAATTAGTGATGCAGTTCAAAACCAAATTACATAACAACAATGAAAAAAGGACACAAAAGTGGGATAAAACATCAAACACATCATCACTCATAGTTCTTCAAGCATGTCACAATCAACCATCTCACATTCAAACATTCAAACAGTGTACTCCACGCAATTTGGAAGGTGAATAAACCAGTTGGTGGGGTACTTAGGTCTGCTACAAAGAAAAATAACGTTCCTAATATTCTAGGCAATACACTATAAGCTGTACGGTTGAATCAATAGATTGAAAACATAGTCATCAAAATTAACGTGAAAAACCACTAGTCAAGATGCGAAACAGTTAGGCACCAAGACACAACAAGCAGACCAAACGGCCTACGCGTTTCGAATCCTTCTAGTTCTCAGGATTCTCATCAGGGCCAATCAGCTCTGTAAGGAGAAACAAAAAAAGACTAGTGTATAGAGTATGGCAACCAAGAAACCTCACAAGCGCTACTACACCAAGGTAAAACTACAGCTTACCAGTCTGTCCTAAAACAATGAAGGTCTTGTACATAACGATCCACTCCTGCAAAAGTGAGAAAAAGGAAAAAAGCAAATTTTGTGAGGAATGCACCCTTTGAAAAGTGAGAGGTCATGAACATAAACAAGCAGTGGTGGAGGACGTCAAGGCGACCGGCTTACCTCATGGTAAGTGGATCGTGTCCCGTAAATGCTGGTATCGACTCCTCAGCTTGCTTGGGTGAAAAAGGGGGAGGGCGGGCTGGGCAACCTGTCGTGATAAGCATACCAGCGGTTAGCTTGCAGAGGGCTATAATTCTAACATCAAGCATCACAAGTGGTGGCGGCCGCTAGACAAGTGCGGAGGAATCGTACAAAGAGTATGATCTTACCAGGTTTGTTCTTGGGCTGTAACCATGTGTGGAGCCGTAACGGAACGAGTTGTCAGACTTAATCAGATTGGTAGCGCGTCGCACTACAAAGAAAGGGAGAGCAGCACGGGTTAGGCAGGGTGTGGGCAGCGTTGTGGCAAGTAAATTTGCGGTTCGTGTCACGGAGGTAATCCACTTACCGGTGGCGGTACCGGGTGTGCAGCTTAGTGCTCTCGTGAATCCAGGCTTGGAATATTGCGCATGCGCTAGCGCAGGGAGACCTGGGTTATGAAGTCGCAGAGTGCTACACGGCAAAAATCATGAGCATGCACTGTCATTAGCGCAAAGGCTGGGAACTGTGTCAACTTGTGGGCATGCGCGATCGCATGCGGAGTGTTTGATGGGAGTAGTAGTCTCTATGCTATCACAAAAAAACGAGACTACACCGCTGCCGGCAACAAAGCTGTTGAAGAATGGGGAGTGGAAAGCACAGCTTCACTGAAGTTAAGGAAACGGGCATTCAAGGGTCGAATTTCGACAATCTCCAGTGGACTGGAGGGGGGGGGGGTTGGATTAGAGTGGGGGCCTTGTTAGACTCAAAGGCGGCTGGAACAAGGTACTAAGGGGGTACACTGGGGTTATACAAGAGTTGCAGGGGGGTGCAGGAGCGGAAACAGGGGCCACCAGCGGTGTGGCCGGGGGGGGGGGTTCGTTATGAGATGGTATCTAAGTCAGGGGGCTGGTGTCAGGGCTACTACCAAAGGGAAGATGATAGACTCACACATCTCGGCTGTGGGTCAAGAGATGGCATCCAGGGGGACCCTATAATTGATACATTTCAGATAATTCGTTGAGGACTGACACGGCTGTTTCAAACTTCACGATCAGTAGTGCCTCTCTTTTGGAGAGCTTTAGGTCTAGGTCACCTCCACGTGGATCTTTTTCAACTTTGGAGATTACTGTCCACTTGAGATCACTTATCTGGTGTTTTAATCTCGTCCAGTGGTTCACGAGTGGTGCTGTTTCCACTTTATTCTTAATTCTCGATTTATGTTGGGAAATTCTTTGGCAGATTTCCTGATTAGTTTTTCCAATGTACAGAAGCCCACATGGGCATATCACTCCATAGACAACGTATTTGGACTTGCAATTGCTAAAGGAGTCATGTTTCCACGAGATTCCTTTATGTTGAAAAAGTGAACCTTCCATGGTATGTTCACAGCTTACACATGTTCCACATTTGTGGTGGCCTACGACAGGACTTAGACCCATTAGTTGCCTCAGTGTTGGTTGGACTTTCCTGGGCGCTGCAGCTCTCACCACATAGTTGGCAATGCTGCTCTCCTTTTTGAAGGCGAAAAGGGGTGGTGCATGTAAACTTTCGTCTAAGTTTTTTACCAGGTGCCAATTTTGTCCAATAATTTTTTTGAGTTTGTTGGCATTGGGACAGTAGGTGGTGACACAAACTTGACGTTTCATTTGTGGTTTACTTCTGCGTTCCAAAAGACACTCCCTTGGCGTCCATCTAGCTCGTTTCATCGCATTTCGCAACAATTTTCTAGGATAGCCGCGTTCGCAAAGTTTGGTAACAAGATTTCTGCCTTGCAGATTGTAATCTTCATTGAAAGAACAATTCCTGCGTATGCGTAAAAATTGGCCATATGGCACATTTTCTTTCAAGCTTCTAGGCTGGTTGCTTGAGAACAATAAGGCCTTATTTCTGTCTGTCGGTTTGGTAAAGAGTGATGTTACTAATTTGCCTTCAGCTGGGAACACCTCTACATCTAGAAACGATATTTTATTAGCCGAATGGGAAATGCTAAACTGGATGTAAGCTGTTCTGGCATTCAGCCAATTGTGGAAAAGCATAAGTTTATCTTCGCCACCCGTCCAGATCATAAAAACGTCATT
Source organism: Lissotriton vulgaris (assembly GCF_964263255.1). Classification (NCBI taxonomy): domain Eukaryota; kingdom Metazoa; phylum Chordata; class Amphibia; order Caudata; family Salamandridae; genus Lissotriton; species Lissotriton vulgaris. The sequence goes on along the minus strand of NC_141685.1, from coordinate 434,562,983 downwards.
GATTAAACGTAGCCACGTTCCAATATGTTCTCTGAATGGATTGTTGTTATGAACAAAAGTGTCTTCGTACAAGGACATAAATAAGACCGCCAGCTCTGGGTCAAAAGGGCACCCCATAGCCACTCCTTTCGTTTGAAAAACGAAATCCTTGCCAAAGCAAAAATAGTTCTTTTTGAGGGCAAATGATGCCAGATCTACTAGAAACTGGTTTAGCACCTGGACTGGTCTAACTCTTAGGTCTAAAAAATGGGAGAGCACTGCCACTGCTTCATCCTGGGAATTTGAGTGTAGACGGATGTCACATCCATTGTGACCATTAAATCGTTCCCTCTATTGAAATTGACGTTATCCAGTTTATTGATGAAATCTGTTGTGTCTTGCAGGTATGAAACCACAAGATTCATAAATTCCTTCAAAAAGCAGTCCACATATTTGGCAATTGGTTCAAGTAGTGAATCGCATCCAGCCACAATTGGCCTTCCTGGAAGAGTTGTTTGATTTTTATGAATCTTGGGCAAGACGTCCTACACCACTGCTTGTTTATGTTCATGACCTCTCACTTTTCAAAGGGTGCATTCCTCACAAAATTCGCTTTTTTCCCTTTTGTCACTTTTGCAGGAGTGGATCTTTATGTACAGGACCTTCATTGTTTTAGGACAGACTGGTAAGCTGTAGTTTTACCTTGGTATAGTAGCGCTCGTGAGGTTTCTTGGTTGCCATACTCTATACACTAGTCTTTTTTTGTTTCTCCTTACAGAGCTGATTGGCCCTGATGAGAATCCTGAGAACTAGAAGGATTCGAAATGCGTAGGCTGTTTGGTCTGCATGTTGTGTCTTGGTGCCTAACTGTTTCGCATCTTGACTAGTGGCTTTACACGTTAATTTTGATGACTATGTTTTCAATCTTATGATTTAACCGTACAGCTTATAGTGTATTGCCTAGAATATTAGGAAAGTTCTTTTTCTTTGTAGCAGACCTAAGTACCCCACCAACTGGTTTATTCACCTTCCAAATTGCGTGGAGTACACTGTTTGAATGTTTGAATGTGAGATGGCTGATTGTGACATGCTTGAAGAACTATGAGTGCTGGTGTGTTTGATGTTTTATCCCACTTTTGTGTCCTTTTTTCATTGTTGTTATATAATTTGGTTTTGAACTGCATCACTAATTATAAAACTGTGCATAATTGAAAATACTTCAGAATAAAGAGCTATTCATTAGCCCATACATGTTTTGAATTGTTGTCTTTACATTGGCAATTTAGTTGTTGAATTCAAGCATCAGTATTGGCATTTTCCTCTGTTGTTTATACAGCCTTAGAGGTTGTCACAAAAGCTAGCGTTCCTAAATGGACTCCATTTTTGATGGATACAATGGGCTACGTCTTCAGCTGTAGATGTGGACTTTGTCTTTGACCCTTCTTTGCAAACACAAGAATTTCTACAGTGTGAGCATGTCTATCATTTCCCCTCTACTGTTCTGCCTCTTGGTCACTATAAACATATAATTTGAACTGATGGTTCAGCTTAACCTGCTATAGGTTCTCAGCAGCAGTACTCTGCCACATGCACCATCATAATTGGTATTATTTATTTTTATTTCAAAGGTTTTATATAGCGCGGACAAGACCCTTGTGAGTATCAGAGCGCTTTACAGGCCTGATGTAAGGAGCAAAACAAGCATTGAGAAATATAGGTATTTCCAATACAAACCAACAAACGTATTACAAGTTATATACATAGTTCATGTAAATTTGGACATGAGAAGAGATTTCCCTTCTTTTTTTAAAGATGCAGTAGAAGGATTCCGTCTAGTTTCTGGGGGCAGTGCATTCCAAATCCTGGGAGCCATCCCCGAGAAGGCCCGGTTGTATGTTTTCTTCTTGGCAAATCGTTGTGATTTCTGTAGAAGATTACTGGAGCTCCTGAAGGATCTGTTACCACAAGAAAGCACCAATTTCTGAGCCAGATAACTTGGAGTGTTGTTATGTATGGCTTTGTGCATCATACATGCAATTTTCAGTTGAATTCCGGCATCGAAAGACAGCCAGTTGAAGACTCTAAGGTCAGGAGAGATGTGACAGTTTCTTTTGGAACCTGTGATGAGTCTAGCTGCTGCATTGATTGAAGCTCTTAGAGGGGCCATAGTCGATCTGGGAAGACCGCAAAGAGAGACACTCCCATGTTCCACTCTTTGGATTACTAGTGTTTCAACTGCCAGTTTGAAGTAATTTGCGAGAAAGAAGGGTTTTAGTCTTCTCAAGGTGTTCATCTGAAAATGTCCTCCTTTTGTTGCAGAGCTAGTGTGTTTCTGCATGTTTAGATTTCTGTCAAGAGTTACTCTAAGCGAATTTGGTCAGTCGATAATAAGAAGTTGTCAGTTGAGTGCTGTTAGGTGTTTCAGCCAATCTAGAATGATGGTTGATTGGTTGGGAGGAGCAATTAGGAGGAATTCAATTTTGAGGGTGTTTAGTTTCAAATGGTTTTCGGCCAGCCAGGTCAGCATTTTTTTAAGCGTTAAGTTGAGAGATTTGATGTCTTCTGGTGAGTGGATCTTTAAATATAATTGTGTATCATCTGCGTACATGTGATAATGGACATTAGATGAGCTGAGAAGTTTGGTGAGTGGTTCCATGAATAGGTTGAAAAGTGTAGGAGAGAGGGATGATCCCTGTGGAACTCCTAAAGAGACTGGGACGGGCTTGGACAAGGATTGATTAACCTTGAATCTTTCTGATCTATTTTGAAGGAAAGAGGTCAACCAATTTAGAACTGATCCAGATAATCCCATTCTGTATTTCAGGAGATCTAGCAAGTTATTGTATTTTACGGTGTCAAAGGCCGAAGATAGGTCGAGCAAGATTAGCAAACAGGCTTTGTTTTGGTCAAAGAATTTTAGTGCATCATCTATTATGTGGGTCATGGCTAATTCAGTACTGTGACCTGCATGGAAGCTGGATTGGTATTGGTTGAGCAGGTTAAAATGATCTATGTGGTTGCTAAGCTGCATATGAACACATTTTTCTAAAAGTTTGGCCAGAGTAGGGATGTTGGATATTGGCAGGTAATTATTTAAGTCCAAAGGGTCTACCGCTGGCTTCTTTAAACCCTTCCCTGCTCATGACGAGCTCAGCTCGTCATGCAGTACACTGCTCCTGTGCTTATGACGAGCTGAGCTCTTCATGAAAAATGGGAATCTAGGATCTCCAGCACAGGAGGGGAATTCAGCAAGCAGCGATGTGGTTAAGATGGGGATACCTGCCCAGATTTAAGGATTTCAGGGAAGATTCCTTGCAAGAGAGAGGCGTTTATAATCTTAGTCCATAGAGGCAGTAACAGTGGAATGAAGTCTTTTATGTAGTTTGCGGGAAGAGGGTCTATAAAGTGGTTGGAGGGATTCAAAGCCATAAGCGTTTTTAATATACTTTCTTCACTGTATGTATTGAAGGAGGACCAGGATGCGTTGTTTTCGAGGTTGAACTTGGTGAACATATGAGTGGGGCTCCTAGAGGGGGCGATGAAGTGTCCATGTGAGTGTCAGTATGGGTTATTAAGTCGTTGAGCAGGTCCGTCTTTATGTTTACAGTCTTCATGTTGAAGAAGGAGGCATATTCTTCACAATTGGGTAGTGTGTCTGGGTTAGCTTGGGGGAGGTGAGGTACACTCTTAGATTGTGTTTTGATTAGTTCAAGTAGTTTTTGGGGACGGTTCTTGGCTTGGTCTAATTGATTACTGAAAAAGTCTGCTTTTGATCGTCTGATCTTTCTGTAGTAGGAGTTTCTCGTGGTTCTTAGTGGCTTGAAGTGGTCAGAGGATGGCGCTGATCTCCATTGTCGTTCAACTAATATTAGGGATCGTCTGTCCTCATTTAGACTACCATTGTACCATGGTTTTGAGTCTTTGTTGGAGACTCTCTTCAATTGTTAAGGAGCTGTCTAATACCATGTTCATGTAGTAGAAGTAGTGATTAGTCAGACCTTGGACATCGGATAGGCCTTCAGGGGAAGCAGGATATTAGGGCTGGAGGTTATGAGTAAGTCAGCACCAACATTTTTTAGATTCCTATTCCATATTTTAGTTTTTTGTGGGTTGGGCAGAGTGTAGGTTTACTGATTCATTGATTAAGAATGTGATGATGTGGTGGTGAGACCAATCACAAGGGAGGATCGTTTCAAGCTGAATAGATTCAGCTTTGGAAATGACCAGATCTAGGATTGAGCCTCTATTATGTATGGGACTGTTACAAATTTGGGTGAGGTCAAGGTCCGAGAGGAAAGCTTTGAGGCTATTGACCGCTGAATCGTCAAGGTTATTCCAATGAAGATTGAGGTCTCAAAGGAATATTTGAATATTTTATTGTCCGGCATTTGTAGATGTAAAATCCATGCGATATTCGATGAAGGTGAGGTCCCCTGGTGGGTGGTATAATGTGTGCAGTGAACACACTGGTTTGTTATTACTAGTGATGTCTAAACAAAGGTATTCACAGGAGGATAATACTGGTGAGTGGGAGCAGTTCACTGACAGATTGTTCCAATGTATACAAGCAATACCACCACCTGGCCTATCAGTTCTATCTAATCTGATGATAACATGGTTTGGTGGTACCAGTATGTCGAGTATAGGTGTAGATGATTCATTTGGTGGAGTGGTGTGGCTCACTGGTTAGAGGCGGCAGACCCGAAAGCAGAGAACGGCCCGTGACCAGGGTTCAATTCCCGACGCGGCAGGGTCGTGGACCAGGGTCAGCGGACTCGATAATTCTCGCCTCGGTGCCTACTCTAACCGGGGATCACACTCGGCAACTCTGGGCATTAGCTTGCCTCATCTCTACAACAACCCCCCACATTCGCCGGGGATGCCTGGTTTCACCTTGGAGATACCCAGTAGGGACCATCTCACAGGGATAGCCAGGACGGGTTCCCCAGCGGTCTACAGCGCCACAACGCCTCAGGGCAGCAGTGCGCTTTACAATACCACATACATTACATTTAGCCATGTTTCTGTCAAATGTAGTAGATCAGGTTCATGAGTGAGTATGAGATCGACTATATATATGTTTTGAGGCAGATCTACAGTTTAGAAGTATACATTTTAGAAGGGCCTTGATGGGGGTTGTGTTGGGTTCGTGTGTGAGGGGGACTCGCATAAGGTTGTTTTCAACTATATCTCTAGAAATGTCTTGTAACTCTATGAGTATTGGAGGGGATGGTTTGGATTAGGGAATGTTTATGCAAGTTGTCTGAATGCGCTGTATTAAGGGTGAGATGCGCTAGATCATAGGAACGGAGTAGGGAGATTAAGGGGCAGATTTGCAAGCCACTTGCGCCACTTTTGCGTCATTTTAAACATGGGAAAAATGACGCAAAAATGGCGCAAGGGGCTTGTAAATCTGCCTTTAGTCTTTAGCCGATAAAGTATTTTTGCTTTTGGACCGGACGGGCTGAGGCATTGGGGTAAGGCACTGTTCTTCACCTTGGGGGCTGATGATTCGGGGAGCGTGCATGCAGCTGTTGGATGAATTTGGAGTGGTTACTGTGGAGGTTTGTCCTAGATTCTAATTCAGAATGTTTGAACTTGGGTTGATGTAGAATCAGGTCACATAGAATTTGGAGGTCCTCTTTGACTTGTAGTGATAATAATATCTCATCAAGTCTGGGGTTTGGTGTGGGTGGTGACATGCTTAATGTTTGGACTGTGGGTAAGGCAGGTGTGCTTGGGCCATGTATGTGGTTTTACGGGGAATTGTAATCTGGTTTGTTGTATTGCGGTCTGCCTGTGTGGCTATCAGGAGAGGGGGTGGAATGCTAGGATGTGCGGAGGTATGGATGTGAGGTGTGGTTGGGACAGTGGGAATATTAGTGGTGTTGGTGTAGAGTAGGAATTAGAAGGATGTACGTCATCTCCAGGGGTGTCTGTTTGGTTTGGGGTGGGTGTATATGCTGGTTGGGTCACAGGAGGAAAATGTCTTGATGGGGAATCAGGCGGGGAGTTAGGAAGTGAACTGAGATTGGGATCAGCTGGGGAGGCGGGATGGGGACTTATAACTTTTTCCTTGATGGGAGGAAATATGTTATCCAGTAGGTTTAAGCTACGGTCCAATGATTGAATGAGGATGATCCCATTATGATAGATGGTGATTGTTGCTGTGGCTTTGTAGATTGGGCAAGGGATGATAGAGATCGTGAGACCATGCGCTGTTTTCCTAGTGGAAGAGATCGAGAACAGGGCGAGAAAGGCTTTCCTTCATTGGGCTTTTCTCTTAGTATAAAAGATGATGTTGTTAGTTATGTGTCCTTTGTTTGTTGAGAAGTAAGGATCTGAGATTGGGGTTTTGGGGTGTGATTTTAGCAGATTGTGTTTAAAGCATTTGGCTTCTTTTTTTGTAAGGTTGGAGGGTATTTAATGGTATGAGTGTGTAGTCCTGTGTGCTCCATAGTGGAGTTGACGCTTGTTAGTGGGGGTTAAGAAGGGTCAAGGGAGTGAGTGAGGCAGTGTGAAGTAAGTAGAGGGAGTGTGGGGGTGGGGGAGTAGGGGAGAATATGCAAGAAGGGTGAGGTTAGGTTAAGGTGAGCATGGGGGGTATGTGTGGTCGTGGGTTTGGGTCATTAAGGGGGGCATATTCTGTATAGGCAGGGATGGGAATAGAAAGATTGATGTAAAGCGTGAAGTGATGGGAGGTGCTGGAACAGAGGGGTTGAGGGTGTCGGGTCATGGGAGGAGGGGGATAGGGGGGTGGAATAGGGGCTAGCTCAAGTCTGCATAGATACCACCAAGATGGAACTGTGAAATTTAGGTGGAGCTAGGTCAGAAGGAAAAAACTCTCACCTGTGTACTTGTTGAGTAGGGAATCGAGGGATATTGTCTGGATTCTCTAGGGAACAACCCATAGAGAGTGAGTCAGTCCAAGATGGCCGCACCGTTTACTGCATAAATCTGAACCTGAAAGGTAGTTCTATCACATTTTCCATTAATTGGTCATCTTAGGGTGCAGTCCTATTTCAATTTCTATTTGCACTGTATTGAATTTGAATTTTGAATGTATAAGGCGCAACAGCTACCCGCAGTGGGTTTCCCGACGCAAGGGATAGACTGAAGTACAAAAAAAAGGACACAACATCAATACCATAGACCAATCAAAGCGGCATATAGATCTATTGAAAGAGTAGAGTTTTCAGTTTTTTCCGAAAACAGAATAGATTGGTCTCTGATTTCAAAGCAATGGGTAGTGTGTTCCAGTATTTGGGGCCTAGATGGGAGAAGGCCCGACCCCCCCATCCTTGCAAGTTTAAATCTTGGAACAACGAAGTCGCAGTTGGCAGAAGATCTTAATGTGCGTCTAGGCTTGTAAGGTTGGACAAGACTCTGCAAGTATTTTGGGGCCAAACCCTGCTTGATTTTAAAAAGATAACACAGGGCTTTGAATTTAATACGGCTAGAGACCCTGAGCCAGTGTAGATCGCGAAGAGCCTGTGAGGCCGATGATCTCCTCGGGATGTTACAGACAAGTTGGGCCGACGGATTTTGTACAACCTGGAGTTTGTTAATGGTAGCAGCGTAGGCACCGAGGTAGAGGACATTTCCGTAGTCCAGGCGAGAAGTTACTAACGCCTGGACAACGGTTCTACTGGTGGCATGGCAGCATCCATAGAATTTTGTGGAGCCATCGCAAGGTGGCAAAACAGATGGCGGCCACCTTAGTGGCCTGCTGCCTCATAGAGAGTTTGTCGTCTATGAGAAATCCGAGGTTGCGAACCACAGAGGATGCTGGGGGAGGGGTCCCATGTCGCTGGGCCAGTGTTGCGGGCCCCAGAGATCTTTATGCTTCCCCAAAATGACGATCTCGGTTTTGTCACTGTTTAACTTGAGGAGATGCCTCTGCATCCACTCAGCCATACGTGACAATCCGGTCTTCAGGATCGATGCACTATTGCACTCACTGCTGGAAAGGGAGAAAACAATTTGGGTGTCATCGGCGTATGAAAAAATAGTCAGCCCGGCGTCCTCTGCGATGGTAGCCAGGGGTCTGACGTAGATGTTGAACAATAGGGGGCCGAGTATGGACCCCTGCGGAATGACATACGCTGATGGACATGTGGCAGATGTGGCTTTCGTAGAGAAGACCTGGAAAGTGCGCTCACTTAAAAAGGAGGCAATCCAGGCTAACGCAGGACCATCTACTCCCAGGGACCGGAGAGAGTTCAAAAGGATGGAATGGGACACGGTATCGAAAGCCACTCTCAAATCCAAAAGGATGAGTGCAGATGTTTCCCCGCGGTCGATACCGTGCCGCAAACTCTCTGTCACCCCGAGTAGAGCGGTCTCAGTGGAGTGATGCGCACGAAAACCGGACTGGGAAGAGTGTAAAAATCCTGAGCTTTCCACAAGATGGTTTAACTGAGTGTTAACGTGCCTTTCCAACACTTTTGAGAGAACAGGCAGCAAGGATATGGGTCTAAAGTTGGCAAGATTAGACACATCGGCTCCTGCCTTTTTTTAGAATAGGAACAACCATTGCATGCTTCCAATCCTGTAACACATGAGACTCTGTTAGAGATGCATTTAAGAGTCTCATGAGAACCCGCCGGGGTTCGAGATCCAGTAATTTTAGGATTTTCGCAGGTACAGGATCACGAGGTGAACCAGATCTTACACTGCTCAGGAAGGAGAACGAGGTATCATCGAACAGTTGCCAGTTTGTGACCTTTGCCGTTGGGAGTGGTTGTTCGATCCCTGCAGCCTGTCCCGATTGATGTTCATTTACTGTCAAGGGAGCGCTCATAGAATCGCATATGCGCTCAACCTTGGCAATGAAGAATTCCACAATGGAGTTACACTGGACTTCCTTCAAAGCTGGGGGTATCGGGATAGTGTCCGCTCCTGTCAATTTTTTAACAACGGAAAAAAGAGTACGTGGGCAATTCTGTGCTTGCGTCACTGTACTCACAGTGTAAGCAGCTCTCGCAATTTTACATTGTGAGTGGTATCCCTTTAGAGCCTCTTTGTAAGCAGTCTTCCGTGAGACCGAATAAGAGTGCCTCCATTTCCTTTCGAGAGCCTTACATTTGGTTCGTAAGACCTTCAGATCAACAGAGAACGAACGTGCCGGGGAACGATGTGACCTAAAATGTTTTGGTGTTAAAGGAAGGAGGGTGGTTACAGCATTGGTAAGCCAATGTGATACAGCGGTATTCAATTCCATAACTGGAGCATCACTGTCCTCAGGGCGTGTGTTCAAAAGGTGCTGGTTCAACTTTGTAATATCAAGTTTACCCCACCGGTGGATTAATTCACCTTTACCGCAGCCACACTTTACCAAGTTCTTAGTGTAAAGTAAAGAGAAGTGGACTGCGAAATGGTCGGACCACTCCAGCGGGCGGGCACTCTGTGAACAATCAAAAGGGAGATTGGAGAGAATGGGATCCAGTTGATGTCCAGCAGAGTGAGTGGATCCAGAATTACGCAACAAAAGGTTGAGAGCCTCCAGATCAGATAGAAAGCGCTTGCTGGTGGTACATAGAGGATCTTCTAAATGCAGTTTGAGATCACCAAGAATGGTGAAATTTGCTGCCCTAAGAAGTAGGGGAGCTATGGTCTCAGCAAATGAAGAGATCCAAGTGAGGGCATTGCCAGGGGGGCGATAGACCAGGAGGCCGGATAAGGTAAGTTGGGGATTAATTGCTAGTTTGAATAGAGCAGTTTCACTTCCGGACAAGGGAAAGGCTTCAAGCTTACAAGTATAAGTAGACTTGAAAATTATAGCAATGCCCCCCCCTTTTCCGGAGTCTCTGTCCAATCTCACTATAACATAATTGTTAGGAACAGCGGTGGCAATATCAGGACTTCCTGAAGCCAAGTTTCAGTGAGAAACAAAGCGTAGGGCTGCTCATCAACAAGAAAGTCATAGATATTTTGTTTGTGTTTCGGGAGGGACCTGCAATTAATACTCCAAAACTGGAGTATAGTGCAGTTAGGAGGTTTTTTAATTCTCCTCCGTCTACCTTGTGTGCGAACCCAACGCATTGCCTTACAATTGGACATTTTACCAATGTGGAAGTTACAGCCGGCGCATTTAAAATTATAAATTGGTAGAGAACAGGAGGTACAGTCAGAATGTATAGTGGGGCGTAAGGATTCTAAAACCTCACCAGTGTAAGAATAAGCATCAGATGGTACGGGGCTAACACTGGAACTAGATGTAAGAGTCATGGCCCCTGGGCCCGTTCTGGCGTGGACGGGCGCAGACGGGCTGAACTCTGGCGTAACTGCGGCGAAAAATCGGCGATCCCGCTGCGCGTATCCGCTGCGCGTCTGCGTGACCTCCTTATGTAGAGGTCTAGCGTCCTTATGACGTCTAGACCGTCAAACTAAGTGGCGCCGTCAGGCGTCCTACTAACCCAAGATGTCCTTTCTTTATTTCGCTTTGGTGTGTTTTTTGGAGAAGTCCTATGTCTCTTGCTGACTAAAACCATGCAATGGTTAGTCCTTTCTCCATAGTTATATGTGTTTCTGCCATTTTGTCAACTAGAGGTGTAGCTTATGACTGTTGATTCCTCACGAAAATGAGATCCCAAAATGGTTTCCCTGTTGTGTGCAATCAAGTCTGCAGAAAATAATCAAATAATTCAATAATCCAATAAACCAAAAATGGGTTCCCTATTGTGTGCACTCAAGTCTTCAGCAAATAATCAAATAAATAAATAAACAAAGTGTCAGCAGGCAATTGTGTGCAATCAAGTCTGCATCCATAGCGAGTGCAAAACCCTCATGACTTAAGGATCCCGCCGTCTGAACCGAACAATCACAGATTAACGCTCTCTCAAGAGTGGACGAGCGGCCGCCTCGTTCTGACTCCCTCACTGCTCAGACAACCAGTGAGGGGGGGTAGAGGAGGCGTCATGATTTCAAAACACCCTGTTAACGTGAGTGCTGGTCCGCGTGAGCGTCAATGGAATGCGCTTTCATGGGGTGCTCCTGGTGGAGGATGAGCTCAAGCTCCCTCCAGCTTCTTGGACGAGGGAAGGTCCAGTATACAGGGAGTGTGCCCCCCTGTGTCTCACAGCCAATCTTGCATTTGAGTGAGGTTTCGTGGGAAACAAATTGGGTAGGAGACCGGCACTGGAATTCCCGCTGTGGATGCCTCCAGTGCTCAAGATGAATGTCGCAGTAGATCCAGGAGACTCGCTGAATCCTGGTATGTGAACCGGGGTTCCGGGCCTGTCCAGATCAGAGTCCTGAACCTTGCAGACCAACGATCAGATCTGAAAAAGGTGAGAGATAGGAATGTAGTCATGAAATAAGCTTCTGTTAAAGGTAAAGTTCTTTCTTTCTTTCTCTGTGTCCAGTTCAGATGCCTCTGGGGCTAACATGGATCTCATGAAAATTACGATCCGAAGTGAGCGGAACTCCCTTTGTGAGCTCCTCACCAGTCAGCCATTTTAGGTTAGGTTTTTAAGTTGGTTGGTGTTTTTCACCCCCAAATAACTTGCACGCAGTCTCTAGTAGACCGCACTGCGCAGTTAGCTGAATTGAGAGCTTTGCTTCTTGCACTTGAAAATACGGATCCTGAATTCAACACACTTACAGTGTGTGATTTCTATTACTGTGTACAATCCTTTAATGATAATTACATTTTTTTGTCGACAAAATGATTTCAGAGATTCAAGGGGTAGCACAATCAATCACAAACGGCTTCGAGTTAAAGTGGCAGATCTTAAGCATAGGTTGCCACACACTCATGTAATACATACATTGAGTCACCAACTTGTTGGAACACACATTGTAGGGAATTCCCTAGCAGATGAAGAAGCCAAATCTGCAGAATCCACAGCTAAAATAGCAGTTTCCCTCTCTAAAACGCGTATCAATAGTGATATCTTGACTGACATAAATGCTTTACAAAACGGCACTTCTTTACCAAAGGGCTTTCCTTCTAAATACTCTTATCACTTGAATGTCCAGAATATTCCTTTTGTAACTATTCCTGGAGTTGGCAATCATGTGATTCCCAACAGAGGCAGGCTTTAATTGTTGCTGCGCATGAAGGTGTAGCTTCCACCCATGCAGTAGTGACTGCCACTATTTCTTCTACAACAACGTTATTGGTGGCATGGCTTATACCAACAGACTAAAAAATATGCCCTGTGTTACGACATCTGTCAGCAGATGAAAACCTCCACTGTTCTCATCCACCACAGACACATCTCTTGATTTCTCACAAGCGTTTTGGCTGTGTATGCCTCGATCACTGTGGTCCACTGATTTCGGATACTGCATTCAAATGTATCTAGTTTGCAGATGATTCTTTCTCTAGGTTCCTCTGGGTTTAGCCAGAGCATTCGACTGATGCTCAAACTGTTATTAAAGACTTGCAAGCCTTTATCAGGACTTATGCTTGCTGTGCATTCCACTCCGGCCTAGGTCTGGATTTTGCTTCTAAGTGTACCGTGATTCAATTAAGTCCATGGGTGTACAAGTTAGTTATTCTTCTCTATATAGGCCTGAGGGCACTCTTGGTGTGGAAAGCATGAACTGTGACTTAAAGCAGTCCTTAACGGCTAGAGTATTAGGTACGAGGTGTAGTTGGTTGAACCATCTCTATGGGTTCAACAAGCACTTAATACCCTCCCCAAAAGATCTCTGGTTGGGCAGACCTGTACGAAGTGCTTTTTTGGTATCAAGATGTATGTTCCAGAACTTGACGGTCCAGACATTGTGGCGGCTGCCGCCACCTTTGATGTACATAACCATTGTGCTGTCTTACAAGACCTACAAAAGTTCTGTGATGCTTAATCTAGCAAATACTTGCCTGTGTCTCCCTCTCCAGCATCAGACATACGAACAACAGTTTATGGCTAGCTTCGGAAAGGTTGGGATCGCGTTCTAGAAAAGTTGGGGATTAAAAAATTTGGCCCAAGTTACTGTGCTCCTGTTCAAGTTCTTGGCATACAAGTTACACAAACTGTGATCGTGCCACCACTTCCAGGTTCTAAAAACAAACGATTTGTCTCCATCAAACATGTCAAACTACACCATGTGGCCGATACCCCATAGTATGCCATGGAGTGATCATACCCTTCCACCTGACTTCTCTTTACAACCTGTAAGCACCGCCGATGCTTATTATCCCTGGCTGAAGAGGAGAGGCTGAGTCCTCCATCAACAAACTGACAGACACAATACATGTTTATACTATTACGTGTTCTACAGCGTATGTCATTATACGGATCCACCATTGGCGAATCCTTCCCAATTGGATTTTCTGAGTCCTGCTGCTCAGTCACAGCCCCTAGTTGCCCAGCTGAGTACCTCCACGTACTATATGGATCAAGATGATTTTTCTTCAGACAGTTTTTCAGTTTTGCAATTGCCTACAGCATGGATTTGTGGTTTTTTTTCATGGTTGAAATCCACTTGTTTAGTCCCGCCTTGGATATATGTCTGGATCATACTTTTCTTGGTTTTTCTTTTCATATAGATTGGATTTGTGACTTTTTTTCCTGTTAATCAATGGCCATAATCTCCCTGAATGTTCTGCTACAGACCTGGTCGAAGGGGTGTTGGCCACCCATTCTTCATCGCATAAACTGAAAAGAGACTTGTCCATCATCAACATTTCAGCCATTCCAGTAACTGACAGGATTGTTTGGGATAAAGTACCTTTTGACATATTTGGCCCTATGGAGATCCTGCAGATATCATATGTGTTCAAAGTTTCAGTCGGTGATGTAATAGTACCGGGGTTACATTCGGATGATTGGTATGTTGATACTGTAAATTCTATGCTTTCCAAACTAGATTATTATACTGTTTTTGAGTCAGAGGTCCTATACCCTAATTCTGCTAACTATGCTGAAATGTTTTATTATCATCATTATGGACATCATTTTCTGCGCAGACCCAGTGTTCAGCGTACACAAATTAACTATACACAATGGGAACATTGTCCAACTCCCCCACAAGGGAGTTCCAAAAAGCAAAAAGACAAGCTCATGTATTTTACAGGATATGATACTTCAGATCCCACGTCATATTATTTCAGATTAGTTATTATCCCAACCAAAACAATACATGGTTACCCAGACTAAGCTTATATATACACGTTTTTTTGTGTTTGTTACCTAATTGACCCTTAAAGGCTATGATTACGGAAAGGACACAATTGATTTGAAATCGTTTTTGAGAACACATTCTTGGCAGGTTCAGGGAACAGAAGCCTTACTCCGAACCTGTTCAATTCCTACACAAATGATTTTCTTGAATGAAATGATCCAGGTGACTACTTATCTGGGATTGGAAAAATGTAAGGAAATTAACCCCCTGACAATTTCTCTATTGCCCACTTTGATAATTGGCAACGTTTCACAAATTACACTGAAGAACTATTAAATAGCATGGTGCAGAACAGTACATTTAACTCCTCATTCTTAGGTCCTGGTGGGTGGTTGTTGTGGCCAGTAGACACTAATGGTTGTCACACTCGTTTTCTTAATTCCATACCTGGGTTTAAATCAAACAGACCTGATTCCCGATACTTACAGTTGACACATTCTGGTATTCTTACCACCTGTTCGGTTGGAAAGTTACATCAACAATGGTTGGAACATTCCACACTGTCTGCAGTTAAACAACATCTTTCTCTCCTGTCCGAAGACATGAATGTATCAGATTTTGTTTAGATCTCAAATCTCCACATTCTAAAAGGTATTATATATGGTACATATAATGAAACTTGGAAAATATCCAGATTGACGCTACTGCATGCTTAAGACAAATTTATCAAGATAATTTGGATAAAGTGCTTTCTGTTGTCGATCATAGTATTAATACGTTGTCATCTCGTATTCACAATTTAAAAAACATGGAGTTTTCTGTTATTCATATTGTGCAGCATGACATGTCAACGCTGTGTCATGATCAAAGTCTGCTTAGATTTATTATACAGTTTATCTGGATGCTTTAAACACTCAAAAATGGGTGCATTCCATGGCAGTATTTGATTGCAGCGATTTATTTCAGCCTTTTAATTTAACACGCAAACAACAAATAATGGCCATGAAACACACAACCTACACAATGCTGCATGTAGAAAAATTAGAACAACTCCCATTCACTATTGCCGAAATGCCTTCGGCTGTGTGGTTAATATGCAGTGTCATTTCACTGTCTATCTCAACATTTCAATTCACAGCTTGAATTAAATATTTCCCTGGAGGTAGATATGAACCCCTTGGAAGTAGCTTCATTCAAGATTTATGGTAATTTCCCTTTACAAATCACTGTGAAGGTACCAATAAGGAAGTTTTTATTACTGGAGAAAAAATATATTCACTTGTTTGTAAACATGTTAAAATCATTGGTGCATGTAATACTTCAAAGCCTAATTTGGCCTGTTATTTAAAAGAAATCCCAGTCCTGCAGTTCTCCCTTTCATTACAGTACCTTCTAAAGGGAGTAATTTAATGCTTAGTCATCAAGATTGTTGCGGAATGTGAGCTGGAGTTCCATATGTTTAGTCCATTTCCCAGTTAGTCACTTGTTGCAACAATGTCTTGTTTCGCCCTCCGCATGGGATCCTAGATAGCGCGTTGTGGCCTTCCTTTCCATCTTTGAAGGTAGATTTCAACAAGCTAGGCGGACTCAAAGCATTATTGTTTCAACAAGAAGTAGCTTTCATATCTGCATATGAAACCTTTGAAATACAGATGGCTAGAACCTCCAGTGAAATACAATCATTCTTAAGTTGTCAAATTGAAACCTTCCCCTGCATTTCGTAGAATTTGTGCGTCAAATTTTTAATGCCTCTTGTACGGCTGGCCTCGTCCACTTTTTTAAGTTTGAAGGCTCGGGCCTTGTTAGTTCATTCCAAACTATCTTTGGAGAAATCCCGGCTTTTATGCACTCAATTTTTTTCAGTGTATTTAGAGGATTCCTGTTGCTGTTATTCCTCATTTACGGCATTCTCATCCTGTTCCTGCTTCCCTGCAATGAATGTTCCTTTTGCAGGCCGTCTGGAACTAGAACCGCTCCAACACTACTATGAGCACATGCTTCAGATGTTTGGAATATTTCTACTGCAGGAACTCAATCTTGATTGGTCCTACACATTCGGACCTGCCTTGTTTAACGGTGTGCAACCCTTTTTCCACTGTCTCTGGTGCCCCTTTGAATGGGCACAGGATATTTGCCTGGCTTTGCAAACATCCGCTGCTTTGGACATTGGACTGCTGATGAGTCCATTAGCGATCCATTTTCAAGACTGTCCTTTAGGTTTGCAATTTATCCACAATGCGAAGTTTGAACCACTAACCTTCAAGGAAACATGGGCATCGGCACATGAATCTAAGGATGCAGGCTCTACTAATGCAGTTGTAGGTTGCCCAGTGACTGTCTGGGCATTGACTAAAACCGCAGATCATGTTTGTTCTTTGGAGCTTGTGACCTGGGCTGATGATCAATCATCATATGCGGAGTCGGACTCCTTTATAGAGTCCTTAGCCTTAGAATTGGTGAGTGACACAATGTATTCCTCCGGAACACCATGATTTGATCATTTTTCCAAACTGACAATTCCTTTCTGAAATTCCAGTATTTACACAGTGTGCTCTGAGTTTGTTTATCTTCTAATTACATTTATGTAATTTAGTATTTTCTTTCATGCTATTATCCTGACCAAAGAGAGGGTGTTGTGTGTTTCCTGCATGGCCCATTGTTGTTTTCCCTATGTTAGCCTAGTTGTACACGTTGTCGGCTGCATTTTCCTTTGCACACTTTACTATATAAAGGTGCTTGTTTTTCTGCTGCATTGTATTTTCACACAGAACCTGCATATGTTTTCGTGTTCTGTTGGTGCCTGAGATTTAGTCTAAGTTATGGATGAGTGGGTTACCCAACTATAGTCACTGGGACCTGGGTTAAGTAGTTACTAGGAGGAAAGGGTCCCAGTGTATATGCAGAATAATTTATACAATTTAATGAATGAATCCAAACACAATTATACTATCCACAGAGTTTTATTCACTCAGGGATCAAAATGTAATAAATACATATTGCGAACAATCAACTGTATTAATGGTCGTACAGTGCCCCGGGGAAGAGGGGGGGGGGGAAGTGATAGTGATAAGGGTAAGGGAGTGGTAGGATTCAGTGACAGTAAAATCAAGCATTAAAGAAAAAACTTTATAGCTATTATTTAGATAGCAGCATTGCCATAGAAAAATGGCGACCATAGTTTAGATAAGGCATACAACACTAGGTACAATGTATCTACATAATGTTGGCGTGAAGTTGCCACAAAAAGAACAACAGTTGACGTTTCGACCCTCTTAACAGTGCAGGAATGATAGTCCTTGCTGCGGGGTCTTCATCAGGACCAGGGGTAGGGGGCAGGTGGACCTAATAAAAAGAATATAGATTAGAGGGGTGCTAATCCACCTCTCAAATTTATCACAATGGTAGTATTGTTATCATAATGGTAATTTCATTGTCATGATACTAACTACTAGTGGTGACTGAATAGTGGATAATGTTATACTACACTATACACGTAGAAAGAGTGAATCTAGGTATATCCACATATGTTAAATAACATGAGGAGCAGTGGTACATAGTATCCAGGTAATTTAAAAAGGGGGGGAACCTGAGCTTCCAGGTCAGAAAGTGGGCACGCAGGTAGGCACTGCAACTCACAAAGTAGGACAGAATAAATACATTGGAATTACCTGAAATTGTACACACGTAGTCTACAGGTCAGGCAACAGATTTCAATTGTACGAACGAGGTCTACAGTTCAGGCAACAGATTTCAATTGAAGAGCCTAGAATAGTGAATGAGGCTGTCACAGGTTGATACATAGTGATATGACAATTGATTCAGGTAAAGAACTCGACATACCACAAAGTGTGGAGTTCACAGAGCAATAAATGGTTGGTAGAGGCCTTATATGTAAGGGGACCGCACCTGGGAAAATGAGATATACAATATTGTAACTCTTCTTTGCGGAATGGCAATCAGGAATGGCGTCGTCTGAGGGAAACACAACAACTGGAATCTACCAACTTAGTTTGGATTAATGAGCCTATGCGAGTAGAACTGTCGCAAATGGTAATTGCAATGTAATGCACCTTCTTAAAGCAATCAGTCAGAGTCAAAAACGTACCGCGAGGCTTGGGGTCCTCCAATTAATTAATGTATTATAAGAGGCGACGTCAATGGTGAAGCAGCACCTGGAGGTCAATATTCCATATATTAGGGAGAAATGAATTTAACGTGACAATTTAACTCAAACAAATTGGTTGGTGATCACTCTAATGCAGTACTATTGCGGTAGATATACAATTAAATACAATAGAGCCCGGGACATACCACAAGCGTTGGAGGTCGTCCAAGTAATCAATGTTTAGGTGAAAGCGGCAGCAGCACCTGAAAGTTCAAGTGATATTAAATAAAGCGTCTGGGGGGACAGTATAGAGACATCTCGGCATGAAGCGGCAAACACTTAAAACTGTAGCGCTTACCCGACGTTGAATCAGGCAACAGCATGGTGCTAAACAAAAAGGCGGCACCCGGGGAATCAATCGATAATACGTCTAGTAAAATAAAAATGGGGAGGCCAGCGTAAGTACATGAGTAATCACAACGTCGAGTTTGATTCATGACGAGGGGGGAGAGGTACTTACTAAATGGATGCTCCGTGCGTGGGCAGGCGATGTCTGCTCCGCTTCGTTAATCAGTTTAGAGTGCTCCGTGCTTGAGCAAACAGTGTCTGCTCCACTTCCTGATTGAGGAAGTAACCGAGGTAACCGGTCACATGATAAATGGAGCGCAATGACAGACCATCGTCTGACTGGGAATGGTGGTGTTGACAATGTGCATTAGTGGCGTTGACAATGTGCATTGCATACGTCTAAAGATCAGAAGGTGTATATTTGGCATAATCACGTTAGGACGTTGATAATAAAGATTAGGGAAATGCAACAGGCTTGACTATAAAAACAGTTTTAGAATTCAATTCAAGATCCAAAAAAAGCGTACCTCTCAGACATGAGGGTAAAAGCCAGGGATCTACCAAGGCAAATAATAATAAAAACATTCCTACAAAACAATATGTGGTGTCATGTCCAGATACTCGGTCTAAGCCCAATAAGTGTACCTCTCTAGCATGAGGGTAAGGCCAGGGGCTAAGTCACTTCAGACAACCAAAACATTTTTGACAAATATTCATTACTACAAATATACTATAAATTCTTGAACATCAAAGTATCAATTGGTACATGAAAGTAGACCGCTACTTCATAAGAATGAGTTAATGGAGCCAGGCGAGCAGGAAAAGGGGACCAGGCTATATTAATGAATATTGGCATAATTAGTATATAGGCAATGAAGGGTATATGTGTATTACATTGTAAAGATGGAATTAAAATTGCCGATACTGAAAGTCCAAGAAGTGGTACAGAATGCATCCCATTATGGGAGTATAGCCAGTTGGGAGAATGAACTATCATGTTCATTGAGACCCGTTTCAATGGAATCAAAGAAGTAAATCCATTTTAGTTCACGGGTGTTAAGAATGTCTGAGATATTACCACCTCGTGGACCTAATGTTGCCTTTTCAATGACCAGCCATCGTAGGCTTTCAGGAGGATGGGAGTTAAACTTGAAGTGGTCTACCAGTGGTGCACCCGGAACCTCGCATCGGATCCGGCTCATGTGTTGTAGAATCCGTGCCTTTACTTTTTGTTGGGTCTGGCCGATGTAGATTTTTTGACATGGGCAAATAATGGCATAGATGATGTTATTCGAGTTACAGTTGGTGAAAGATTTGAGTTTCACTATCGAGTGAAGGTGTCGAAGTTCCTTTGTCTGAATAGTTGAGTCACAAGCTTTGCACTGTCCGCACTTGAAGTGACCAATAACTGGTGGTAAATTCCACATTGAAGTTATTGTTGGTTGACTGTCTGTGGAGAGAAAGGAACGGACCACATAGTCTTTAATGCTCTTAGCTTTCTTGAACGCATGGAGCGGTGTTTCCAGTTGCTGAATGTCCTCCGAGACCAAATGCCAGTGCTGGTTAATGATCCGTTTAATTGTATTACTTTTGGTGTTGAAAGTAGTAACACATACAATACGGTTGGCTTGCTGGTATGTTCTTTCCTGTGGTGACAGTAATTCTTCTCGAGGATAGAACCATGCCCGTTTGTGTGCTTTTTTTATTAGGCGTCTCGGGTAGCCTCGGCTTAACAGGCGATTTGAAAGGTCCTCTGATTCAGAGAAATAATGGGTTTTGTTCGAAAAATTCCTTCGTATCCTTAAAAACTGCCCGAAGGGAAGGTTGTCCCGGAGAGCTCTGGGGTGATGGCTGTTGTAGGCCAATAACGAATTTCTTTCCGCTGGTTTGCAATATAATTTGGTGTTGAGTGAACCAGACTCATGGTAGATGGTAACATCCAAAAAGTCAATGGTATCGCTGTCAGACTGGATAGTGAACTTGATAGATTCAGATTGTTGATTGAGCCAGATAAAAAATTGGCTTAGTTCATCCTGGTTGCCGTGCCAAATCAATAAGACGTCATCAATGTACCTCATCCAGAGGCCCAAATGGTCTCTGAATGGGTTCAATTGATTGAGGATGGTGTCTTCTTCAAAAGCTGCCATATAAAGTATGGCTACATCCGGAGCAAAGGGTGCTCCCATGGCTACCCCGGAAGTCTGGAGGTAAAATTTATTGTCAAACAAGAAAAAATTGCGAGTCATTGCTATTTTGAGCAAAGCTGTGATGAACTCAGAGGGGACTTGAACGGGTGCAGGGCGTTTCTGAAGGCATCATTTTCTTGTTTGACAATAAATCCTCCTGAAAGCCTACGATGGCTGGTCATTGAAAAGGCAACATTAGGTCCACGAGGTGGTAATATCTCAGACATTCTTAACACCCGTGAACTAAAATGGATTTACTTCTTTGATTCCATTGAAACGGGTCTCAATGAACATGATAGTTCATTCTCCCAACTGGCTATACTCCCATAATGGGATGCATTCTGTACCACTTCTTGGACTTTCAGTATCGGCAATTTTAATTCCATCTTTACAATGTAATACACATATACCCTTCATTGCCTATATACTAATTATGCCAATATTCATTAATATAGCCTGGTCCCCTTTTCCTGCTCGCCTGGCTCCATTAACTCTTTCTTACGAAGTAGCGGTCTACTTTCATGTACCAATTGATACTTTGATGTTCAAGAATTTATAGTATATTTGTAGTAATGAATATTTGTCAAAAATGTTTTGGTTGTCTGAAGTGACTTAGCCCCTGGCCTTACCCTCATGCTAGAGAGGTACCCTTATTGGGCTTAGACCGAGTATCTGGACATGACACCACATATTGTTTTGTAGGAATGTTTTTAGTATTATTTGCCTTGGTAGATCCCTGGCTTTTACCCTCATGTCTGAGAGGTACGCTTTTTGGATCTTGAATTGAATTCTAAAACTGTTTTTATAGTCAAGCCTGTTGCATTTCCCTAATCTTTATTATCAACGTCCTAACGTGATTATGCCAAATATACACCTTCTGATCTTTAACGTATGCAATGCACATTGTCAACGCCACTAATGCACATTGTCAACACCACCATTCCCAGTCAGACGATGGTCTGTCATTGCGCTCCATTTATCATGTGACCGGTTACCTCGGTTACTTCCTCAATCAGGAAGCGGAGCAGACACTGTTTGCTCAAGCACGGAGCATCCATTTAGTAAGTACCTCTCCCCCCTCGTCATGAATCAAACTCGACGTTGTGATTACTCATGTACTTACGCTGGCCTCCCCATTTTTATTTTACTAGACGTATTATCGATTGATTCCCCGGGTGCCGCCTTTTTGTTTAGCACCATGCTGTTGCCTGATTCAACGTCGGGTAAGCGCTACAGTTTTAAGTGTTTGACGCTTCATGCCGAGATGTCTCTATACTGTCCCCCCAGACGCTTTATTTAATATCACTTGAACTTTCAGGTGCTGCTGCCGCTTTCACCTAAACATTGATTACTTGGACAACCTCCAACGCTTGTGGTATGTCCCGGGCTCTATTGTATTTAATTGTATATCTACCGCAATAGTACTGCATTAGAGTGATCACCAACCAATTTGTTTGAGTTAAATTGTCACGTTAAATTCATTTCTCCCTAATATATGGAATATTGACCTCCAGGTGCTGCTTCACCATTGACGTCGCCTCTTATAATACATTAATTAATTGGAGGACCCCAAGCCTCGCGGTACGTTTTTGACTGATTGCTTTAAGAAGGTGCATTACATTGCAATTACCATTTGCGACAGTTCTACTCGCATAGGCTCATTAATCCAAACTAAGTTGGTAGATTCCAGTTGTTGTGTTTCCCTCAGATGACGCCATTCCTGATTGCCATTCTGCAAAGAAGAGTTACAATATTGTATATCTCATTTTCTCAGGTGCGGTCCCCTTACATATAAGGCCTCTACCAACCATTTATTGCTCTGTGAACTCCACACTTTGTGGTATGTCGAGTTCTTTACCTGAATCAATTGTCATATCACTATGTATCAACCTGTGATAGCCTCATTCACTATTCTAGGCTCTTCAATTGAAATCTGTTGCCTGACCTGTAGACCTCGTTCGTACAATTGAAATCTGTTGCCTGACCTGTAGACTACGTGTGTACAATTTCAGGTAATTCCAATGTATTTATTCTGTCCTACTTTGTGAGTTGCCCTGCCTACCTGCGTGCCCACTTTCTGACCTGGAAGCTCAGGTTCCCCCCCTTTTTAAATTACCAGGATACTATGTACCACTGCTCCTCGTGTTATTTAACATATGTGGATATACCTAGATTCACTCTTTCTACGTGTATAGTGTAGTATAACATTATCCACTATTCAGTCACCACTAGTAGTTAGTATCATGACAATGAAATTACCATTATGATAACAATACTACCATTGTGATAAATTTGAGAGGTGGATTAGCACCCCTCTAATCTATATTCTTTTTATTACGTCCACCTGCCCCCTACCCCTGGTCCTGATTAAGACCCCGCAGCAAGGACTATCATTCCTGCACTGTTAAGAGGGTCGAAACGTCGACTGTTGTTCTTTTTGTGGCAACTTCACGCCAACATTATGTAGATACATTGTACCTAGTGTTGTATGCCTTATCTAAACTATGGTCGCCATTTTTCTATGGCAATGCTGCTATCTAAATAATAGCTATAACGTTTTTTCTTTAATGCTTGATTTTACTGTCACTGAATCCTACCACTCCCTTACCCTTATCACTATCACTTTCCCCCCCCCCCCCTCCTCCCCGGGGCACTGTACGACCAATAATACAGTTGATTGTTCGCAATATGTATTTATTACATTTTGATCCCTGAGTGAATAAAACTCTGTGGATAGTATAATTGTGTTTGGATTCATTCATTAAATTGTATAAATTATTCTGCATATACACTGGGACCCTTTCCTGAGATTTAGTCTAAACACCCTAGACAACGTCAAACAACAATGCCTCTTTTTATACTCACTGGTCAGACACTAGCAGCTAGACATAACACGAGAACGCAGCTGCTGTTTGTGGGCAAACATGTCTTGTCATATAACTGAGAACAGAAGTTCTAAAAACACACATTGAGCGAAGGTCCTTAGGCAAGACCACTGAGTCCGCTGGGATGTAGAACATCCATCTATGTATCCTATGGTACAGAGCCTGCCACTAATCCCAGAGATCTTTGATATATAATCATTTAGCTTCAGTAGAAGGGGAGGGGGTTCTAGGCTAATCTGTCTTATCACATCACAGGGCTTTTTATAGTATGTGGTTTGTTAAACATGCTAACAATTTTTTGGGTATGCATTTGTTTTCTAATTGTGGCACAAATGCTGCATCTTAGAGGACGATAGTTTAACCACTTGGCTGCTACGGCACTTCAATGATTTATGTGTAATTTCCATTGAAATGAATGGCAACTCCATGACGAGCTGACCTTGTCATTAGCAGGGAAGTGGTTAAATAAATATTTTAAACCTCCTTCGTGTCTCTTGTTTTTCTTATTGTAGACAAGTACGAGTGAGAGAGCGAAAGTGTGTGTCCTGTTACGGCAATCACTGAGATGATCAAGAATATTGTGTTCTGGGGTGCCAACTTACTTGTTTCTCTGGAAAGGCTAAAAAAGCTTAGGAGGGCAAGTGAGGCACTATTGCTGGTCAAGCTCAGAAAAGCTACTGATGTAGTATGGTAACTCAGTCCCTACATGCCAATGTTCTTTGGTCCCAAGCATAGTTCTGTTCCTGAGTAGAACCCCTGCAACAACTCTGTTGAACACTTTTTCTGGGGTTGATAGAAGAGTTATCCCTCTGTAGTTTGTGCAGTTACTCGGGTCGCCTTTCTTGGGGACTTCGATGAGATATCCCTCCTTCCATTCTGAGGGCACCTTTTCCTCACCCCAGATCCTTACAAATATGGTGTGGAGCACATCTCCTGATGTTTCAATGTCTGCCTTCAGTACCTCTGCAAGTCCTTGTCAGCTGGCTGTATATTTGGTGGCGACTGCGGTACAAGCTGGTTCAGCAGTTCTTCGAAGTGCTCCACCCGTCTTCATGGTTGGTCTTCATTAACCATGAATGTCTTCCCAGCTTTGACTTTAACAGGTCTTTCTGGCTTGCTGTATCTGCCAGAGGTTTCTCATTATGTTGTAGAGTTCTTTCAAGTTTCCATGGCTTGCTGCTTCCTGGGCTTCTGTGGCAAGACCACTGATGAATCTTCGCTTGTCTGCTCTTGAGCTTTCTTGTTGGTTCTGGTCTATTCGCCATGAGCGTTTGCTTTTTCTGCTCTTTGGCTGGTGTTGACTGCAGCTTTCTTTTCCTTTCCCTCCTGGATTGTTTATCGAGTCTCAGTGAAGATCCATTCTTTATGCTGATGTTTTGTTGCACCCACTAGCCTCTGGCAGATTGATGACACTGTTTCTTTGATCTTTTCCCACTGACTTTCTGCTGGGTCTCTGTTGTCCTCTAGTTCTTGCAGGACTTGAAACTTGTTACTGAGGGGGACTAAGTATTCACTCAGTTTCTGTGCATCTTTGAGGAGGATGGTGTTATATCGCTTGCTTTGGCTTACTGTTTCCATCCATGCTTTCTTCGGCTGTAGCTTTAGTCTAGCCACAACTTGGCGATAGTCCGACGCCACGTCTGCTCCTCATGAACCTCCGGAACTTCTTGGCAATGCAAACATGGTTCATTTGATTCTCTGTTGAATGGTTTGGTGACACCCACGTTGCCTTGTGTATTCTTTTGTGTGGGAATACACTACCACCTATCCCCAGACGTTTCAGGGCAAAGAGATATGTGAGCCTTTCACTATTCTCGTTCATGTTGCCAAGGCCATGGTTGCCCCTGACTTCTTCGTACCAGCTGCTGTCATTTCCAATCTTGGCATTGAGGTCCCTCATTAGTATGGTGACGTCTCTCTCAAGGCATTTCTCTAAGATGGACTGGAGTATGTTTTAAAATTGTTATTTTCCCCTTTCTTTGCTGGCATTTGTAGGTGCATATCACTGCATAGCATTCATGTTCATCCTCTTTTTCTTTGTGTGGAAAGTCGCTGTGATGATTCTAGGACCATGGGCTTTCCATCCAATCTGAGCTCTGTTGGATGCTGGCATGAGCATCAGTGCTACTCCTTGAATATGTGTGACGTTCTCGTCCAGAATACATCAGCATTCCTCCTGGAGCCAGCCTTTTTTGTCTGGACTGTGTCACTCTGGTCTCACTGATGTCAAGCATGACAAGGTTGTATTTTTCAACTCTCCTGCCACTTGGGCTGTCTTGTCTATCTCATACATGGTCCTCATGTTTCATGTTACGATGGCTATGGTCTCGGTCAAACGCATGTGGATCAGTTTTGTGGCTTTCAGGGATCTCTGTCTTTCACCACAAGACGTCACAGCTCTCCGTGAAGGAGATTTCTCTCTCCCCAAGGCCGGGATATCTTTTGTTTTACGTTTTGTAGTTAGGAATTCTTTACATGGTGGGAATGCTAGCCCACGCATAACCCTCCTCCTTTCACAGCTGGGCTTGGGAGTTTTTATATGTATACACTTATACTAATATTTTGTCATATATTGTAATAGAAAATGAGGGCTCGGCCCCACATGGAATTGTGTGGGACTCCTAGAAGTCAGTCAGTGGTAAAGACTGCATCGCTTAGCTTTACCATTTGAAGACATATTTGTGCCAAATCTGCAATAGCGAAACTTAGGGAGCTCCTCTTAGCACTAGAGATCGAGCATAACACTTCAGGATCAGTATCCCGGTCCACAAGAAGCAGCACTCTATACTAGACTAGTTGCATTTAAGATTTTGCTAAAAAAGGTTTCAGTTTAAACACTGAGAATTTGGGCCATATATTGGCACTGTATGCTGAAGAACTTGCTGGTAATCTTAAACCCTCAGCGGGTTCATATTATGGACAAAGATGCATTTATCAATGTATTCCAAAATTTGTATTCAGGTTTACCTGAAGATGAGTGCATATCCACACAAGAAGAAATAAATGCCTACCTTGGACCTTTTGAAATTAAATAAGTATCCTAGACTGTGTGGCTCTTATTGACCTATTTATTTTATTAATTGTCACTCAAAAATATATTCTAAGATATTGCTAGTCGATAGGCCCCAAATATTAGTAAACAGATTTTGGGCAATGTCGTAGGTGAAAATTCTAGCCCAGCATCACCTCCCATCGTATCCAGTACTGCAGCAATCATTTTTGAGGCTGATATTGTATGTTGGAAAACAATTAATTTGGCGTAAGTAAACCTTTTTTCTACGTGGAACACTGGGTATCCAGTAAGCTAATGAAAATATTTTACATATATTTCAGTTGACGGAAAAGTATGGTGAAATTATCGGCATGCATATTGGAAATAGGAAAATTGTATTAATAAACGGACTCCAAATTGTGAAGGAAGCCTTTGTTCACCAAGGTGACAGTTTTGCAGGCCGGCCAACACCTCATCTTATTAAGGACTTATATAAAGAACGTGGTAAGTTTTGATTTTACTTCCTTAGTACCACACCTATTTTATGTTATGATAGATGCGTTTAGTATATACTCTGTACATGTGATTTAGCCATTTATTTGAATGAAAAACCTAATTGCCATGAGCAAAGTACAAAACCATGTTAAAAACAATCACAAAAATTCAGTGCACTAAATCCAAGCTTTTACATAACATGTTCCTGTGCATTTTTAGTCCTATCTCAAAAGGTTTTTCTTCAGAAATAGTGTCTCTAAGCATACAATACGGTAACATTGTTGATTGTTAGCTCCATCAGCTCCATCAGTTAAGCAAAAGTTGTTGAGATGTTGGCCATTCATCACTTATTATAAAGTACTCACTACCGTCCACAGCATAAACTAACAATCTTGAAAAATTTGCAGTGTTGTTTCATTTAGAAAACTCACACATGCAGTGCCTGTCAAGCTGGGGCAGTCTCCCAGCTATCCCAACACCCAGGAATGTAACATGACCAAAAAAAGCAGGATAAATACACAGCCTGCTTTTTGGCGTGGCGTGGTGTGATGTGTCTTGGAGTGGCATGGCGGGTGTGGCACTACACCAAATGTCTCGCAGGCCCAGCTTCATCATTAGACTTTAAATAAAAATGTATAAATCCTAAACCTTTCAGTAACTAATTTGCCACAGGCCTAAGTTGCGTGCCCAAATTAGAAACAAATTTCAACATAATCCCCTTCTAGCACGTGACAGTAAAGATGTCTTATGTTCAGATTATATATATCCCTAGTGCTAGTCACCTGAATTTCAATCTCAGTTTATTGAGAGACTTTCTTTATCTTCTTTTGATTCGCCCATCCTATTCCCCTACCAATTCTATGTAAAGGATGCATCTCTATTCCGATTGTTCTAAAGGAAAAATGGAGTTGCCCTAATATTTTCAATTTGATCTATTTAATGTTTTAAGTCAGCAAAATGCCTTTGTGTGATGTTCTCTAGTATAGGGTAACCAGGAAGGAATAAATAATATCCACACATACTTAATATTGCGCCTTAAGTTTTTGTACCAATGTCAACAATATTCAAATCTATTTATTTATTTTATTATTATTTATTCAATACTAGGAAATTGCACATTGTACAATTTGTATCTGCAGATATGGATTGCTTTATGACATTGTTTTATTTGTATTGGTTTAAAAAAACTATTTTGCAAAAGCCCCGATGCCAAAAGTTACATTTATACAGTCAGGTAAAATTAAAGTTGAGGGGGCTCAGGAACAGAAAAGTAGAATTAGGAGACATTAGGTTACATAATTCAAGGTAGCGGAGATGGCACGATATGGGGCTTATGTATACTCTGAATCCACAAAGAGACATATTTCAACGACTCAGTAGCTCCGGGAGCAAACTGAGAGATTGAGAAAGCAAAAGGGGAAGATTTTATAGACCGATATTTTTCAGTCTGTACATTGGTTTCTATTCAGTGACTCCAGATCACAGACTCTGATGCTCTGGGGGAATAAAGCAGTCAACTTAGACACCAGTAGAATCCAGGTTACCTGCTGACACACTGAGCAGTCACTAAAGTCTAAACGGACGGTGGATCACAGAGCACTAGGAGACACGCTGAAGGACAGATCAAACTGCAAGGGACAGAGTAAGAAAATAAGTAGTAGACACCACTTGACAGGCTGAGATCTGCACATCTAATATTAGTGCTATTACGCTATTTTCTGCAAATGAAATCTTACCTTCAGAGCCGTAACCTAACTGGGAGGTAGACAAGAAAGAGCACCGTCTCCAAGATCTTGCTGTAGGAGTACAAAGGAGGAAATCACCAACCATGCAACTACTGGCGGCCATCTTAGAATCTGACCACTCTAAAAATTAACTAATAAAACTAAAAATTAACTAATAAAAGGGCCACCTAGAGCACAGAAAATCTTGTGGAACTCCAATTGCTGTGACAAATAGGCACAGGATTGTAAAGAAACAGACTTGCATTTAAGTGGCAGGCAAAAAGAGAACAGCATGGAAGGAGAGAAATGGAGATACTCAAAAGTACAGTGATAGAAACAAAGAAAGGGGGATCTCCCGATAGAGAAAGGAAGTCGTGAAGGAAAGGAATTTATGAGTGAAAGGTAATGCAGTAAAATAAATTTGAGGGGGCGAGCATAAAAAATGGAGGTAACTGACAGACAAAGGAAAGAGAACGTTAAAAAACAATACAAAGCTGCCTGCTGGCACATTAAAAAGGAGCTGCCAGGTGTCCTGAAAGATATATGGATTCAGAAAGTCTCCCAAGAACAAGGTTTCATAGTGGCCATATTGGATTTGGGATATCCCTTAGGAGTAGACAATAAGCAGTGATGTTAGGGTTTGGGCTAGACTCAGACTCAAATGTAGACAAGAATGCCCCTCATGATGGTACATCTTGATGGGCTCAACCAGAGGCCTGTGAGCTATTGATTTTGTAGGCATGGAAAGAATGAAATTATATATAGTATAACCATTCAAAAACATTTTAATGATTGTCACTCTGATAAGGTTAAAAACACTTAGCACTTAGTGTAGTGCCTTGCGGGTTAATGACGGAACCCTTTTGGCTCCTTATGAACTCCGTAAAGCTCTGATGTAAGTGTTTGAGTGGAATGCAATGAAGGCTTGTTTAGAATGCTGGGCACAGAGTTACACGCAGAAGAATAAAGATGTGTAATACTAAGCTCCATGTGCAGCGTAATCCTTGTCGGGTATCCAGGCTGGGGAGGACACTACAACTGGAGGTGAGATAAAGGATAAGTAACCCAATGATCAACAATGCTCTACCAGAGAGTTTGCTGTGATCCAAGCAAACTGCTCGTGCGTGCTACTTGTGCCGTTGTCGAAGTGCAGCATCGACGTCTAATGCATGTGGAGTCAAAAGGCAGCTCCAACCACTGTGAAGCAGTTGTAGATAATGAAAGCATCGAGGAGAATCTAGATGTCGTTGGCAAGAACCTGCTGGTCAGGTTACACATAAAGGTACCGCGCTGCACCGCAAGAAAAAAATCCTATATTATATGAAGTGTTAACACTGAAGGCGGATGTACCAAGGTTGTCAAAGAGCAGCCATTGATAATCAAAATCTGCAAAATAACACTGCGACCAGAAGCGCTACAAGGTGGGGATCAACTAGATGTCAGAAAGTGCAAATTGACAGTTGGAAAAAAATAAATAATTAACTTACCAAACTCATTACAGAGAGTCATCGTACTACTGTATTTGATGAAGTGGCTCAAAGAGAAGTGCCCAGGTTTGTGCTTACAGAGCTGTATATACCCAAAACGGCATGCCAAGGAAGCTGTTGAGTGGGGCTCAGAATGACACGTTAGCCATAAATGTGTGAGAGCCGAACAAGGTGTCCAAAATAGTGAAAGATTGTGTTTCTGATGGAGACCAAGAAGAAAGTCACATTTCCAGGTATCATTGAAGATGATCCAGAGGCCAACAGGTCACAAGACCTCACAGATGGTTTGCATAAACCAATTCACAATGATCTACAAGTAGTTCCATTAAGTTCCGCACTGGTTTACAATGTTGCTGCGTCCTTGGAACCACGACCACCTTTCGAAACTGCCAAAAAGCAAAATATTTTCAATAGATGGATTGTTTAGATAGAGACATTTGAAGAGACTAGTAACAAGAACATTAACAAATACCTAAAAAAATATTGCTTGCGTTGTTTAAAAGAGGTCATAAGTATTGTATACAGCGGAGGAGCACTCGGATGCCGGCATAGGACCATACTTGAATCACGCCCCCATTGACAAGCTAGATCACCAACATGCCCTCACACTGGAGAAAGACATACACCTAAATGAGGTACTTACCGCAATATCCCACCTACCGAACGGGAAGGCGCCAGGACATGATGGCTACCCTCCAGAATTCTATAAACTGCTGGCCCCCGTTCTGGCCCCTGTCCTCACACGACTGTATAATTCAATCAGCTACTCTGGCACCTTGACTGATAGAATGCCACTTGCCACCATTGCAGTCATACCCAACACATTAAAACTCATATAGACCTATCTCACTACTTAACATAGATGCAGAGATCTTCACCACAAACCTTGCAGCGCGATTGGCACCAATGATGCATGATCTCATTGACCCAGATCACGCCAGCTTTATTTCAGAACGTAACTGCAATGACAATACAAAGGGAATATGCCACCTGCTAGACAAGGCTCAGCGAACTAAGACGCCCACATTACTACTTTCCATGGAGGCCGAGAAGGCGTTTTATAGGGTGCATTGGGCTTATCTGAAAGCTGTCCTGGAGTCTGTGGGCCTGGGGCTCCGATTTATAAAATGGGTCTTAGCTGGATATGCGGCACCCCAGGCAATGGTGCGGGTAAACGGGACAACATTGCAGACTTTCCTTATTGAAAGGGGAACTCAACTGGGATCTCCCTTGTCCCCGCTCCTATTTGCACTGTATATGGAGCCATTTGCAGAACATGTCAGAGCAAATACAGAGATAGTGGGAATGAGGATGGGGGTAGGGACAATAAGTTGGCTCTTTACACTGATGACATCTTGGTACTCCCAACAGATCCCCTCCGGTCTCTACCGAGGCTTGCTCTGGAGGTGGAGGAGTTGGGAGCTGTGTCAGGTTTTAAAATTAACGTACAGGAATCGCAACTCCTGAACCTCATGCTCCCAGCCCCAGAAGTCGAAACTCTGCGGAATGTCAACCCATTCCCTTGAGCCTCACAGAGGGTGACTTACTTGGGCCTGCACATACACCCTACGGTTAGGCAAATGCCGGGGAACAACTATGACCGCCTGCTAGCAGATACACTCTCAGAGCTGGAAAAATAGAAGGACTATACGCTGACCTGGCTCAGGAGGCTGCAGGCAGTAAAAAGGACACTCCTGCCTAAGATACTCTATGTTATGCAGACTTTGCCCCTCTCACCCCCCTGTTTAGGTGCTACCCAAACTACAACACCAGCTAGACCGCTATATTTGGGTGGGGAAGAGGGTACGTATAGCCAAGAGACTGACATATCTGCCACCTACTTGTGGAGGACTCGGCATCCCAAATCTCAAACACTACTATCAGATGGCCCTTCTAAGGTATATGGTGGAGTGGAATAGACACACAACAGAGAAGCACTGGTGCTTCATCAATCAGGCTATCACAGGCATTCATATATGGAAGATTGCATGGCTTCCTAAAGCGCACCAGCCTCAGGTAGCGTATATCTCCCCGGTTCTCCGTGCCACGATCAGCGTCTGGGACGTGGTGGCGGCCCGAAGAAATTATCCACGAGGCTCTCCCCATTGACCCCCATCTTGGGAAACCCGGATTATCCACCAGCATTACATGGCTCAGCATATATGCCAAGGCAACAAGCAAATTTGAAGAGGGTGGGTGACTTCTTTGATCACTTAGGCATCATGTCCTTTCGGCACATACAGGAGGGGTATGGGTCTCGCAACCAATACTGAAACCATACGCAAACATGCCCCTTCTACCAGTTGAAAAATGACTTATCATCAGGCACACAGACAAGAAGCTATTATCAAACATATATGCCTTTCTGAAAACATCGCAGCTACAAGCCAATACAAAAGTGCAGGTGAGGTGGGAGAGAGAATGTGGTAGGCAGTTCACACAAAAAGAGTGGCTGGAGAAACATAAACGAGCTAACACATCGCCAGGTTCAGCCATAGGCAAGGGGACGCTCCTGCAGATAGTTCATTACTGGTATTACAAGCCCGAGCATACAGCACACTGGAAAAGGGGAAGTGATCATAAATGCTGGAGAGGCTGTAGGGACACTGATACATTGATGCATCTCTTGTGGTACTGCCCTAAAATATAGAGATATTGGCAGGAGAACTTACACGCTGTAGATGAAATGTTCAATACTGAGCTCCCCAGGTTTCCGAGTTATATTCTCTTTGTACTCCCCAAGCCATTAACATACCTTCTTGGATCCTTGAGAGGGCAAGCAATCACTCTAGCCCTGTGCGCAGCAAAACAGGCTTTGTTAGCTCGGTGGTGCACGAATATGGTACCGCGCCATGCAGATTGGCTGCTCAGTTTATGGGAGCTGCTAGGTATGGAGAAGCTCACGGCTGTGGGAGAGAACCAGTTACAGCTCTTTGGTAAGATGTGGAGTCCCTGTATTAGCTATCTCAGCAGGGAATTCAGAGAGCGAACTTGCCCGATTTATCTTTGGTTGCTCCGCCTGATACCCGAAGAACACTCTGATGTGGAACTGCCCACAGGAAGCTAAAGTCTTAGGGCATTCTATACCAGCATCCTTACGTAGATGGGCCTTTAGATATAACCATGCTAACGTTCCGCCAAACAGCCTGCATGTTACTCCCGCCCCTCTAAGACCCTCATCCTCTTCCTTCTTATTAAGGTTATGCTATGGTTTTCTTGCAGTCTTGTATAACTTAAATTTGTGTAATTGCATATTTCTTGCCTCACCGGCCCGTGGTTGTAGGTGAGAGTATTTGTAAGGTATTTTCCTTTGAAATTGTTTCCTGAGTTCTCTCATTATTGGACTCTAGAAAATCAATAAAAGGTATTGAACATCAATTGCACCTCTCAGAGCCTCAATCAACGCCGCAGCAAGACTCGTAACTGGATCTAAACGCAGCTCCCACATCTCCCCGGACCTTCAATCCTTGGACTGGCTACCCCTAGAGGCAAGAATTCATTTGAAAATTGCGCGCATGACACACAGAGCCCTACATCAGAAGACACCCAGTTACTTGGCACAGAAACTTACGATCTCTGGTGGGGCCAGACTCTCAAGAAATGCAGAAAAATTACTTCTGAAACCACAAAAATTCCAGAAGAAAAAACTTATAACAGATCCTTCTCTGGGATGGCACCCAGAATTCGGAACGCCTTACCCCCAGCAACCAGACTTAACCCGTCCACTACTTCTTTTAAAAAGGAAGTTAAATCCATCCTCATGGCCAAATACACATGACTAGGGTCTGCTGAAACCCTGTAATGAGATGCTGTTGCGCTCAACTACAAGACACTTATGGATGCTAATTCTAACTATGCTGCTTTTTACTATATTTTATGTACATTTAATTGTATCTATTTCTATTTCCTGTATAAGTAACATATATTGTCTGTACAGCGCTCTGATATCCGCTAGGATCTTGTTCGCGCTTTATAAAACTCTCCAAATAAATAAATAAAATAAATAAGATGGTATCTCTTTCGCACCTATTGTACCAATTTCAATCCCATGCATATCCAATTCCACAGCAGTGATTCCAACAAATTAATACAACTTGGCCAATTGTTATGGCGAGGCAGTACCGCTCAAGTCGCACTACGTACCTGCTTCCAATCTACATATTGGGAAGGCATTGCTGCTGTGGATATTCAATTATATCATGCAGCAGCACACATACAGATCCTGAATGAGTGGTGGTATGGCTCCAAGCATGATCCAGCATTTAGAGTAGAACAATGGATCATGGGAGACCGCTCCCTCTATACGTACCTTTACAAAAGATCTCCCCCCATTGACAAGGGTTGTAATCCTAGTCTGGTGACAATCTCTCCGCCAGATGGGATGGTGGGGTCGCATCACTAGAGAAACCCCTCTATGGCAAAACCGACTGCTCCCACCAGTGACGGACCTTCAAGGCTTCGCACACTGGGACCAAATCGGGATCTAATCAGTAGGTGATGCAATGAAAGGACCCGCTCTCAAATCTTTTCAAGACCTTCGAACAGAATTCTCAATAAACCACAGCCAATTCTATAAGTACCTACTAATAAAGCATACCCTACACTCATATATTCATGACCTCACCACTATTCCCAAATTCCACCCCCTAGAGGGTAAATACGGATGGGTGACCTAGGTGAACACAAAATCACGAAAATATATCAATACCTGATTACAAACACCCCTAGCACCCTGGATACCCTTAGGGCAACAAGGGTGACTGACCTAGGTTCCATTGACGATCACTGGACAGAAGCGTTAGAAATTAATCACTAAGAGGGGCCGCAATTTCTACCTGCCTAAGGCTTATACAATTCAAGTATCTCCATAGGACATACTATACTAGATACAAATTATGGAGGTTGGAGCTGATTGCATCCTCACAAAGCCTACGCTGCAAACAAGACAAAGACAAAAGTACAGTCCTGCACTGCATTAGACTGCTTCTGGTGCTGCATGATGATTTGCTAACAGAGGTATTGGCATGGGATCTTCCCAGATCCCCAAAACCTCTACTATTACACTGCACGGAGGGAAGAGGGGGGGAATGCATATAAACAACATTTGCTATTTCTGGGTCTCTCTTTGGCCAAACGCGACATCGCTAGACAATGGAAAGAAGATACTCCAACCGGTATCGGAACCTGGAAAAGGGGCATGGACTTCAATATGGAACTAGAACGCCCAGTTTTCACGACACATGGATGCCCCTAGAAACATATCAAAAGTTGTCAAAGATGGGCTGATCGCAGAGGCTTGTCATTGGAACCACACACTATACCCCACCAACACTTAGATAATGAGATAATGTCATACAACAAGATCAGAAAGACACAGCACGGATCAAGGCCTCTACCTAAAGGAGCTGTCGGGAGGGAACAGGATATAAAATTCTGAGTTCGGATGCACATTGTTTTCTTTTATAGTTTTGTTACATTATGTTCATAGCCGGTGGGCACACAGGAAAAAAAATTCCAGGAAGCATAACAGCTCAACATTATGGCTTTTTTATTTCCATTAAGAAGGAAGGAACTTGGACCAAAACATAACCATGCTTCTATTATTGCTGACATATGAATGAGTAGAATCAAGCACTAGACAAATTTGATTTTGGATGATTTTGTTTAGAGTTCCTTCCATACAAAGATAGATTTAAATTGAATATGATAGATTGAATGTAATTTTGCACCCACAGGGATAGTGCATTCTAATGGACGTAACTGGAAACAACAGAGGAGATTCGCTTTATCAACCCTGAGGAATTTTGGAATGGGTAAAAGGAGCCTGGAGGAACGGATCAACGAGGAGCTGAGATACCTAACGGATACAATAGAGGAAGAGAAAGGTGAGTGCCCTAGCAGATGCATATATTAGGTAGGACACACTGCCCTGGAGTGGTTCTTTATATAAGTGAAAAATATATTTTAAACAGGATCCATCAAACAATTGCATCCTTGGAAGAGATCAAATGGTAGGTGTGCCCATGTCAAGTGCGCTCACAGTCTTACACTCAGGTTTCCAGAGGGATGAGTAGGTAACAATAAGTCAAACAGATGGAGATAATTTCATGTGATAATATGTACTTATTGTTCACCTAAATTAATTATGATAAATACTGGGCCAAGCCTTTGACAGACATGCTACTTAATGTGAAACGTGTTGGCTGAATTTTGTATCATAATATCATAAGATTATGATCACGAAAAAATCAAATGGTCCTGCCAAACAAGAGAATGTAGCACGTTCTATAGGGAAAACTAAGATTTCTACTGATAGTATGTTAATTAGTTTCTGGGTGCACATACTCAAACGTATTATTGATTTACTCAAAGTCAAGATTAAAAAATAAGTTCAATATACCAAACATGGATCACAAAGGGAGACATTTCATTAAGGCAGAAAGAAACAAAGTGAAAAATGGTTTTTCAAAATTTTTATAGAAATAATTACCAGCTGATTATGTCATCAGATCATTACCCTGAAATATTGAAGAAAATGTATAGATTTGTTTTCCAAATAATGAAAACAACATATGCGAATTTACAATATCAATTTGCTTTTGCACATTGACAAAAAAGATCATCAAGTAAATGTTACAGCGCGTACAGATTATCGAGTCACTCAAAGTGCACAAATTAATTCTTGCATTTCCAGCCATCAGAGTTCACATTTGTGTAATATCTTAATTTATGACAAACCTGTTATAAAGAACATTTCAGTGTCTCCTAATAAGATTTTACTTGACATTATTATTTTTTTATTTAATAAATCTTTTTATTGACCACTGTAACAGGCAAGTATTCAAACTTTATCAATACCCCATGAAGCCAAACTCATATTAAGCAGTCCTCAACAAGCCGAAAGCCCCCAACTAAAGTGAAACCCTGACCCAAACCAAGACCAGGCAGTCAGCTGCTATCATTCAGCCATTTAATAATGCACCAAACCCCCCCCCCCTTCAAACTTCAAGTCCAAATGCACTAGGGGAACTACAGCAGGGTCCGTCACCCTAACCCTCTCCCGAGGCCTAGCACACCATCCTTCTGTGTCATCCCCAGATCCTCATGGAGACCCACAAAGCATCTCCCCGCATGCCCACCCTGTCATCTACCACTGTTAGCGCCCCTTCTCCGCAGTCTTCGAGGGGTGCTATATTTTCTCACATTTCCGAGGACAGACCGGGGCTTTGTACACCAACTCCTCTGCCCTCATGCACCGATCCAGATTGTTTTCCCACTCTCACAGTGTGGATGGGATGGAACATCCCCACTTCCGAACAACGTCCTGCTGTGCCACGGCCAGGGCCACATTGTAGAAGAGCAGCGTATACATTTCTAGTTTTTGCTTCAATCAGATACCCAGGGTAATCAGTTGAGGGGTGAGCTGAAT
This sequence comes from Lissotriton vulgaris, assembly GCF_964263255.1. Lineage (NCBI taxonomy): Eukaryota > Metazoa > Chordata > Amphibia > Caudata > Salamandridae > Lissotriton > Lissotriton vulgaris. The sequence continues at coordinate 434,525,280 of NC_141685.1, read as the reverse complement.
CTGCGCCTCTGTCACCTCTGACAGGCGTATCCTCACTTTTTCCCAGAATCTCCTCACCGTCGGGCACTCCCACAATATATGCAGCAAAGTATCCCTCTGACTCTACCCCTCAAACATAAGGCGGGCCCTTCAAGCCCCATTTTGTACAGCTGCTCTGTGCATTAATTTCCGCTCTACCAGATGGCAACCCGCTCGAATTGCCTCCTCCCTTGGGTAGGGGCAGGCATCCCCCCCAAGCGTCATACTCCAGCCTGCCCAGGTCGTGCTTCCACCCGTCTCTTAATATATCTGGGGGCAGACTCTGGACCATTGTGTGGATCTGTCAGATAGCATGAATATTTAGGAGGGTGTGGGGGGTGTTGCGGGGGGGGGGGGTTGGAGTGCAAGCACCCAGAACTTCTTAGTTGACTCCTCCAGTACATCAGAAAAAAGAGCCTCATGTTTTCCAATTATATGTCATATCTGCACATACCTAAGATGTTGAGCTTCTGACAGATCATGCTCTGCCTGCAGCTCCGGGAAGGGAATCAGCCCCCGTCCCTCCATGGGTCCCCCACCATCGAAATTCCAAACAAATCCCAGAGTCTGTGACCCTCAATCCCTCTAAGCTCCCTGGGTGTCTCTGACTCCCACAAAGGCATCAGCATGCTAAGCCTCCCCTCCCAGCCTATAAGCTGCCCTGCCCTCCGCCATAAACCCATCACGAAGGCAGTCGTGAGGGGAGCATTCATGTTCTCCCCCAACCATATAGAGCCCTCAGGGGCCCGCCCTGTAACTGACATCATTAGTTGTTCGGGATTTGTCGCTGTTCGGACTTCGTTGTTCAGGTTAGTCGTAATTTCGACTTCGTTGTTTAAGATGTTTCCCCATTAGTATCTTTAGAAATAAAACAATATATGAAACTGATAAGTTCCACAGTTTACTATTTATCATCCAGGCTCGTCGGCCCTGAAAATGAGCCTTGGAATAACCATCTCTTTTCTTCTGAAACTCTGAATGGCTTTTTCACGACGCAAACACATTTATGTACCAGAACCACATCCCCTATTTAGGGGTGGAACTGGCCCTCGTAATTTACAACTATAGTATGAAACAATGAGTAACTAATATCAGCTTTCACTAGGGATCGCAGTTAAACAAATGGGCATCAATCAGGGAAACTTGGCAAGTGTATTTTTGGAATATAGCAATAATACTGAATCATGTCTGCATACCAAAAAAAGAAAATTACAAATTATGAAGCAATTTCCAAAAACACGTAAACCAACATGAAAACTTTGTCGTCATACATCACGGCTCTAAGGGTCACAACAGAAACTCATGAAAACCAGGTTACATTAAATATTAATTGGTCGAAGAAAATACATCAAAAAACATGTATTTAAGCCAACCTAATTGCCCCTATTAAGTTATAACAATTTGTAAAGTTGTAATCCGATGTTGTTCTTTAGTTCTCAGGTACCACCTCATCTATTAAAACCTATCTGTTGTGTACCTAGGAATTTAATGTGTTTAATAGCAAAATTTAGCGTCACCATAACCCTCAATGCTATATACAGTCCTCTTAATGTCCTACTCGGATCCTCCCTGTACTCTCCCAGAACACTCTTTTCACTGGTGTATTATTTATTCAAGACTACAGAACGTCTTCCTTCCTCCATTGACAGTAACTGCCTTCAGCAAGCCAGGTGGTGACATCCTGAATAACTCGTTATATTGCCATAGTGTTCCACATGCGTTGCCTGCCTCTCCATCCAATAGAGCACTTGTACAAGCTGCTTGGCAACCAGCCTAAGCCCGCCCAATTGCTTCCATCCTTGTTTCCAATCTTATTTTGGTGGGTGGCTGCTCCCAACCTTTCAGTAGGGTGCCTCTTCTATCCACCACCTCCGCCTCCCAGTCACCACTTACTCATAATAGAATAGGTAGAGGGCTCCATCTGGGGAACTCTATATTGTGCCTTTTAGGACAAATCTGATTCTTACTTCCACATAAGTGTATGGTAGTGAAGTGCAGTCTTTCTAGCACTAAAAACATTCCTTTCAGTGTAAGAACCAAAGTGGTGGTGATCACATAGACAATGCAGCCCTCTTCCTGCCAACCACTCCCCGAGCTAAACCCCTCAATCCTCACACTTTTTAACCCATGATATGTTAAGGGATTAAACATTTTGACCTCCCCCTACAAGTAATAAAGTATTCGACATTTGTAGTCACAGGGCCAGTACTACGTTTATCGAAAGGTGATAATAGCAACACAGGAAATAAAACAAAACAAAATGTTGTCCTTTATACTATTAATGCTCGCATTCTAATGATCACATGACATCTCCACTATCTGTGTTTCTCCATGGTCCTTCAACTTTTGGGAAGAGGGGACAAATCTGATATTCAGCTATGAATTTTGTATGGTACATGAGATCAAATTCTATAAGGGTTTGCAATGTTTGTTTACAGTTCTGAGGGCCAGATGTACTAAAGTTTTTTGTGGGCGCAAATGGGTTTTAGACCCGTTTGCGACCACAAAAAACGTGTGGCCCATGTACTAATCCTATTTTGTGATTCGCAAATCAATTTGTGACTCACAAAATAGGAATAGCGACTCGCTATCAGGAAGGGGCGTTCCGAGGGCGTCCCTTCCTAATAGCGACTTCTGAAGCAATGTATTACTGTTTTGCAACCGCAATCGCGGTCGCAAAACAGTCGTAGTTTATCACCCTTCACAGAAGGGTGGTAAACCACTCGCAAATGGGAAGGGGTCCCCAGGGGACCCCTTCGTCTTTGTGAGTGACTCTGGAAATATTTGGAAGGGCAGGCAATGGATCCAGGGACCCCACTGCCTGCCCTCAAAAGTGAAACTGAAAAGTTTCAGTTTTATTTTTTAAATGCATACCATTTTCCATTAAGGAAAACGAGCTGCATCAAAAAGAAAAAACCAGCTTCATTGAAAAGCAGTCCCGGACATGGTGGTCTGCTGCGCGTGCAGGCCACCATCCTTTGGAGTGCCAGCCATTCTCGATGGGGTCGCAAATTACGACAGCCTCATGAGGCATGCCATTTGAAACCCCAATGGGAATCGCAAACAGTGTCTCAGACACTGTTGTGCATCCCAATTTGCGAGTCGTTAATGCGACGCAATTTGCGACTCGCAAATTGGTGGGTCGTACATCTGGCCCTGAGTCTCTTACTGCTTGTCCATTGAGATGTTTGAACATCTAGAGAGATTTTCTAAGGAGCGGTTATTTATTCACAGGTGGCAGCTTGACCCAGCTGGACTTCATTTTTGTTATGTTTACATTCAGGAGACTCATGAAAAACATTCCACTTTACCGCCTGCAAACTCAACATATGTTTTGGAACATAAAGAAAACAAATTCAAACAGATTTTTATCTTATGTGCCAAAACATGAAAGGTTATACCCTCACCAAGGTCTTCCTAAGAGCAAAGAACTGCATAGGAAGAGGTATTCAAACATTTAGATCCAGACTTACTGGGCCTTTCTGTTGTCCTTGCCTCGCTGTTGGATGTGAGGTCTCTACAGTGGTGAGGCAGCTATAGCCCCAAACTGACAAATTGCAGTTTAACAGCTTGAGAGCCATGAATTGAAAAAACTGGGGCAGGCTGTCTAACTAGGGATGGCTCCCTTCCACTGGGTGGAAACACTGACAGGGTGTCAATCATGAGATGGGTGAAGACTCCTAGTGACAAACTTGCAGAATTCAATGGGTTATAGATTTATAGGAACACTATCTCAAAACAGAAGTAACCTTCCAATAAATGCACCAGTTAATTGAAAGCAGATAGGGACACATGCATCAAGCTAATTACCGGTCGCAAACGAGCCGATTCGCAGAATCAGCCCCTTTGTGACCGGTAATTAGCCATTTGAGATGCATTAAGCCCAAAGCCATTCACAAAATAGGTAATCGCAAAATTTACGATTACCTATTGTGCAAATGCAGTTAGGGAATCCCAATTTGCGATTCCCTAAATGCAATATTAGAAACATTATCAGAATGCGACTTTGCATTAAGGAATCGCAAATTAGCATCAACTTCAAGTTGATGGTAATTTGCAATTCCTTAGAAAAATGCACCAAATAGCATTTTTCTATGTGCCATGTGGCACACACACATGCCCTTAGGGCATGTGTGTGGGCCACATGTGTACACATGCTAATTTTGGGGGTGCATCAGGGTGGCCTTTTGGCCAACTGGTACCCTTTAAATTGCGTTCACAATTTGCGATTACCTATTTGGTAATCGCAAATTGTGAATGGTTTCCGTTCATTCCTATGGCCCATAGGAATGAATGGGAAAGCATTCCCTAATAGGGAATCACAATTTGCAATTCGCTATTAGGAAGTGTGTAGGAATCATTCTTTTTTTAGCTAAACTTACATGCATAGGCAATTGCGATTCCTTAATAGCGATTCCTTAATATTCGCTATTAAGGAATCACAATTGCTTAGGTTGATGCATGTGCCCCATAGTCTTTATCGTTTGAGAATGTTCTAATATTTGGTGGCACAACTCCTATGTAGAAATGTACAGATGTATTATTTCAAGTTTATGGTGGCCCCATAAATCCTAATCTTGAATGTCTTTCTCTGATTTATCCAATTCCAATTCCAATTCCAAAAATTCTTTATTTCGGCCGCAATGGGCCATAAAAGATACAGTAAAATACAGTACATAAATACACAGTAAAATGGAATGCATATGTTACAGAAGTATTTACATATAAAAGGCTAGAGGATCTGCATGGGGTAAGGAACACAATGGCACCAATTCAGGGGGACATTTTCTTCCTTATTAACCAAGCTGCCATTAGGAATTTTGACACCGCAAAGACAATATGTCCCAGGGTATTGGTTTTCATAACCCTGTATGCTTGTAGGTATTCACGAAATCCCAGGTTCCGACACAGCGGAGCAATCCAACGCTTCCTGGGATTCCGGTATGCGTGGCAAACAAACATTATGTGCAAGTCATCTTCGTTCTTGGTTTTACAACAAGGACAGAGTTTGTCACCCCCGGTACGCCATTTGTGAGTAAATACTTTAGTGGGGAGTGTGCCAAACCTCCATTGCAGGAACAATTTCCTCGCCAAAAGAGGAAAGATAAAATCCATAAAAGGTTCAAAGAGGTAAGAATTTTTGGACTCCATAAAACGACTCGTAAGGGTGCCGGTGCTGTGAGCATTATCCATGTCAGCCAAATTTTTGTTTTTGTACAGCTGGGCAAGAGTTTTGCGTGTGATCCTTTGACAACCCTGAACTGGATCATCCCAGAGGTCTGGCAAATTCAAACTGGACAATTCTGATTTAATAAAAGCCAGCCAGGGGATTTTGTTACTGCCATTCATCCTCAGTACATGGATAAGGTCCTGCCTATAATGATGCAGTTCCTCAGTGGACCATATCCGATGCCAGAACTTCACGGGTTTGGATAAAAGATCTTCAGCGATGGAGTGTAGGCCCAAATCCAATCTTAGGGGGAGCAGTGGCGTTCCCTGCGGGAGAGCAAGCAGGCGTCTCAAAAATGTATTTTCCACCGCTAACAATGCCTTCCCTGCTTTGAAACCCCACAGCTCGCTGCCATACGTGGCTGCTGCCTTCGCTTGAGTTCTATAGGTTTCGAGAGCCGGGCTTACAGGCTTAAAGGTGGATTTATTTGCCACCTTCAGGAGTGCGCCCGCTAGCTGGGATAGCTTCAACCTTGATCTCGCTATCTGGCAGTCCCAGGCCAGGTTTTCTTGTAGTGTTACCCCCAGATAGACAAAGGTCGAGACCCTCTCAAGGCTAACTTCACCCAGTTTTGGGTTGGGTCTGGTTCTGGCTGGGGGATTAAAGATCATAAACTTAGTCTTTTCTGTGTTGACCTCCAACCCGTGTTGCCGACAGAAAAGGCCAAAACCATTTACAATCCTCTGGATCCCCATGGGGGATTTGGAAAGCAGGAGGGTATCATCAGCAAACATGATTGCCGGAACCCTCCTGCCTGCCAAAACCGGGGCATCATTGTCCTTGACAGTGTCAAGATGTTGAATGACACTGTTAATGAACAGGCAGAAAAGGGTTGGCGCCAGGACACAGCCCTGTCTGACTCCTCTAAGGACAGGGAATTTGCCCGAAAGCTTACCATCCCTCCCACACCTTACTTGGGCATAGTTGTTCTCGTGAAGCCTGATGATAGTACTAAGAAGGTGTGGGGGCACTCCTAGCTGATGCAAAACCTCCCAAAGTTTCCCTCTAGGGACTAGGTCAAAGGCTGACCTCAGATCCACGAAGACCATGTACAGTCTTCCACCCTCTATGGTGACAGTCTTCCAATATAGGAGAAGAAGGCGGAAGATCTGATCCATGGTCGACGTGTTCTTTCTGAAGCCAGCCTGAAGGGGGGTCATGATGTCATTTTCCTCCACCCAGTCCAAGAGGTGATTAAGGATGAGGCGCGCAAAAAGCTTCTGGGGGACATCTATTAGGCTAATGGGCCTGTAGTTGGCGGGGAGCAGAGTAGATCCCTTCTTATGGATCGGAACAATCTCTGCCCCCAGCCACGACCCGGGGATTGACATACCTCCTAAGATGGCATTAAAAAGAACAAGAAGGTATGGGCCCCAGATGTCCAAGTGGTGCCTAAACAAATCCCCAGGTAGCCTGTCTAGACCCGGCGCCTTCCCCGGTGGTAGTTGCTTCAGGGCTGCCTCCACTTCCCCCAGGGATAATTCCAATTCACGGTCCTGCATGCCAGGAGGCGCATCCAGAGCTGTAACAGGACAAGGATTGGTTTCTTTATAGAGTTCCCCAAAATGGGCCTCCCAGACCTCGGGGGCAATATTGGGTTCTACTGCGTACTTAAGTTCCCCTGTGCCATTGTTAACAAGAGCCCAGAATTTACGGGAGTCCCTAGCTTTTAGGGCATCACAAAGATCATGCCAGTGGTTCCAGTCCCACTCGGTCCTGGCAGACGCCATCACTGTTTTATAGTGTTTCCTATGGGCACGCACCTCGGCCTTGTTTGACCCCTCTTTTATTGCAGCAATGAGCTCAGACTTTGCTGCCCTACAAGAGGAGGTATACCAGGTGGGAACACGGGTCTTTTTCTTTCTATTTGGCACCAGCGGGTGGAATACCTCAGCCAAATCTCTTACAAGACCCTGGTGGATGTCACCCAGTTTCTCATTATATTCCGGGGTTCTTGGTGCGTTTAGCAGTGCATCCACCTCCATAAACCTTGGGATTGCCAACCCGTATAATTTGCTAATGGCCTCTTCTGAGCTCACCAGTTTTCCCCACTTAACCCGTCGCCTGCTGGTTATGAGGACCAAATCCCCCTCCTCTCCCCCTGAGTTTTCTACCACTTTTCCCGCTGCATGGGGAGGCCACTTGATATTTAAGCACAGGGCGTTATGATCGCTATCCGACCTGTTTATTACCCTAAAATCGTGGACTTTAGGCCAGAGTGAGATATCCACCATGATGTAATCTAGCCTCGACTCATGACCCCTCCTATTAAAGGTACACACTGAGGGAGTATCGGAGATGGTGCGCCCATTACAAGCCCTCAGTGCGTAGTTCAGGGTAAGGGACATAAGTTGTATTACAAGGGGGGACCAGGCTTTAGGATATGGGGAGGACGAAGGTGGGACTCCCCAATAATCGTCTTCAGCCGTGAGGGCACCCTCCGACATGCCCTCCAGGGGTTCAAAGTGGCAATTGAAGTCCCCTCCAAGCACCACCTTGAGGTCTCCCGGCAGCTGCCCCAGGAAGGAGGAGAGGTCGTTTAGGGTGGGGGATTCGTCAGGCGCGGCAACCGGACGAGAGTAGACATTCACAATGGCCCATGATGGTTTACCAGGCCATGTGAGCCGAACACACTGGATGTCCTGCGAGGACGTAAGTACCTGTTCCGCCTGACATCCAGTGTGACTCGCAATCCAGATCGCCAGCCCGCCCGACGGCCTCCCCCTCCCACCCCATTTGGCAGGAATCTCAAATACGTCAAACCCATTCCTGGTTACAGTATCCCGTGCCCAAGTTTCTTGAAGGAGGAGGATGTCGCTACTGGCCAGTAAATGGTCCCACTCCGGTGTGCCTTCCTTGTTTGCAATGCCCGCTACATTCCAAGAAACAATTCTCAGTCCCTGATCTGTGGGTAGAGCGCCTTGACCATCAGTGGGGGATTGCATATAGTCGGTAGGTGGGTGAGTTCCTGGCACGATGGTAGGTGGGCCAGCCAGCTCGACCCCCCCGGGTTGCAGGATGTGGCCAGTCCCGGCGTTGTGAGAAGTCCCCTGTAAGCCCCAGCTATCACCGCTGTTAGGTGGTCGATCACTAGCGTTAACCTGCGGGGCGTATTCTATTGCGGGGGCTGCAGTCATTCCCACCCAACTTTGCTCTTTGCCTTTAGCATTGACCAGGGAGCCAGGTTCAGCTACAGGGGTTCTGCTCTCTCCCACCCCCCTGAGAACCTCATCTACCATCTTTCCCGAGCCAGACGAGGTGTCACTGATTTGTAGTCAGTCGACCTGGTCTAGGCAGGAGAATCTGTTGTAATGTATGAAACTTGCCTGGGCATGCGAAGGGTGGTGCCTTGGTCTGTAGCGTGAGCCATCCACAGCATAGCCCACCCTAGTCCACCCCTTCTCCCCCCTTGCCTCTGTGCTGCTTGCATTTGGGTAGAAGTACGAGAGGGGGACTAGTTCTATGTTGGACTTGTCAGGCCTAGCAAGCCAATTAGAAATATAGTTGGCTACGTGGGGGCTTTTAAAACTTATGATGATACAATCCCCAGCCTTGTTCTTTGGGGTGTAACCAATCCAAGGGATCCTCCTAGCCATCAGGACCTCGCCTTTCAGGTTAGGGGGCAGCGGTCTGTTGATGCTAAGCCAGCTTATCACCTTGTTGCGTAACGAGTCTTGGGGCTCCCTCATATCACCAGTTAGCTCAGGTACTCCCACCATGATTACCGTATAAGGGACCGCTTCTGGGGGCAGGTTGACCACCCTACGCCTATCACATTGGGGAGCAGGACCATCAGTAGTGCCATTTGTAGGGATCACGGCTCCCCCAGTCTGTGGCGCTGGAAGTTGCTTTGATCTCCTTGGGGCCGGAACAGGGGGCCTGGGAGCCGAGGGCAACAAAGGGGGCGCCTGGGGAACAGGCGCCCCGACCGTGCCCAGCAGTACCACATTAGCCCCCTGTGACGGTGTACCGGACCGCAGGCTATTCACCAGGGAGGCCCGGGGGACTGGAGTGGGGTTGGTCATATTTCTATCTGTCCCGGGGCTTTTCCTTAGGTGACTGCTTTCCAGGGCCTTCAATCTGGACTCTATGGCGTCCAGTTTAGCTGCAATGGGGGTTAACAAATTCCTCATGATGTCAGTGAGTGTGTTGACTAATGAGTCAGTGCTGGTAGAAGTAGAAGTTGCCCCACCAAAAATGAAAGGACCCGTGTGCAAGGGTGGGGAAGCAGGAGCTGGAGAGCCCGTGCGAATCGGCCTGGACCCTGATAGGTTGAGGTCCGGAGAGGCAGAAATGTCTGTGCTGTCAGTCTGATTTAGCTCTACTATGTCCACTTTGGCCCTCTTTGCCTTCTTTGCTTTCCTAACCCTTTTCCTTTTGGGGGGGTGCTGTACTATGCTACCTACATCATCTATGGGCAAGTCAGCCTGACCTGCATCTTGTAGGACTGTTCCTCTGCTTTCCGGGATGGTAGTGTGATCAGAGATCCCAGATAGCCGGGAGGAGTTCCTGTCCCTCTGCCTCAAGGGAGTTCTTAACTGCTGAAGGACCGACTCAATCGTCTGATCAATGCTGTCCATTAGTGACATGTGGGTGGCATCCAGTGTGAGCGGTGTACTCGCCTCTGTAGAATAGGTATCTCCCTGATCCAGAAACACACTTTCCGGGCCCATCTCAAGGTGGGCCTCAGGGATTGACGGGCATTTACTAGCTAGGTTACTCGTCTTTGGGAAAAATTTGTCCAGAGTGCTTGTACCTTGTTGGGCAGACTTGCTTCGTGAGGTTCTGGTCGCCATGATGGAATATGTAGGGGGAGGTGAAGAAGACCCGAGGCGTCAGAGGGGTGGCCCGGTCCGGTCTCTGCCGGCCTCTAACGGCCTAGAACGGCCCGCTCTTTGCCCGGTCTTCGCCCCGGGCTGCGTCCCGCGCGCGTCCCGCGGTCCGCGGTCAGGCCCAATCTCATATAGAAGGGTTCCCAAGGGGGCGTGGCACTGGGAGGGGGCGCGGCTCCCCCGGGAAGAGGACACAGCTGTAGGTGTTTCAAGCTGAACCTCGCAGTCCCGGGGCCGCGCCTCTCGCCTCCTCTGCGGCCTCACGCCTCCCTCCTCTTGCTGGCAAAGGTTTATGGATGGAGTCCCAGGGTAATGCTACTCCTGTAGCGGGACCACACGAACAGGCTCTGGCAACACGGAACTCCTCTCACGAGCGGCACCTCTGATTTATCAGTTATTGTATGAGATATTTAGTACAATATTGCTGATTTATGTGAAAGACATATATCAACATTTAGAATAAAATTTAACATCTCCACAGTGAAAATATTTTCTCCATGGAGAAACCCTTTCTCCTACACCCTCTCCAATTTTTATTGTGTTCACCCTGCAAATATATTACTCCTACCCTTGATGCAAGGACATAATCTCCAGCCATGTTCAGGGAGAATTTACCTTAAAAGCTTTGTAATTCTCCACAACAACTTATGAGTTTGTGGGTGTCTACTACATTTTGCACAATTGCTCCACTCTGGAATATGTACAGACCAGCTCTTATGAGCACATTTACTCATTTAGTAACTTCCACTATGCTGTTGCATTTTTCAATGTGAGCCAATCCATTTATGAATGCAAAATCATATTCTATTTCCTTTTACATTTAGTATTTATAGAGTTCCGACCCTAAAATTTACAAGTGCAATAGTACAAGGCGCCATGTCATTATTAGAACTGCTGCGACTTTAGCAACCTCTTGAAGCTAAGATGTTGATCCGTAGTGCACAAGTTTGATGCTTATACACCTTTGTGAACCTGACCAATAATCCATTATGTTTAAGCTTACGCATGAAGTGGCAGTTCCTGCTGGCATTAAAAATATAAGTGCTCTCCATTATATTCAGCATCGTAAGTCCTAGGATGTTATCTGACCTTTATTTTGTTTACACTTCAATTTTAGGGCAGCCATTTGACCCACACATTTACATCAATAGCAGTGTTTCTAATGTTATCTGTGCCATAACATTTGGAGATCGCTTTGACTATCAGGACCCGGAGTTCCAGGAAATACTTCATATATTAGGTGACACGTCAAAGCTTCACATGACCCTAACTGCTCAGGTAAGCAGAAGTTATTCCACTCTTGTACTTTCTGAATGTGACAATTTTTTATTGTGCCATATTTAAAGCGATAAACTTTTATGCTCTTTGTTCTGACACTCAACATACAGTATATAAGATGTACCAACAGAAAGGCTCTGTGATAAAGCATATTTTACTTCTACTGGAAGTCCCTTTTTTTTTACAGTAAGAACTTTTTTTTAAATGGAAAACTCAAATTATCTGTAGAGTTTGCCTTCTTTCTAAATATATTTCCTGCTGACACTAGGTATAATACCTTATCTGAGTTGCAGTGAATGAGAGAAAAGAGCAAGTCCACATTCCCCAAGGATGAACGTCTTGACCAACGGGATCCTGATAACTGCAGACCATTATCCCAGGGCTATATCGGAATAAGCCGTCTGATAAAACAGCCTTTTCATATATCCCATCTCTGCTTGAACAAAACAACCTCCTCTGACACAGACACATACAATTCTGACCTTGGCAAGGCAGTGAAATCACATTAATTGTTACCTGAGATCACCACTAGAAAAGTGTTGACTCTAATGGCGTCACCACCCTTCTCCTATTTGACCTCTTGTCAAGGAAATCATGGTATTGTTGAAATGGATCAATTCTTACCTTGATACAGTCCACATCATCAGCCTTCTCCAATTCTGCTCAGCACCCTTTACTTCTCAGCTAGGCTTCCATCAAGGATCTACCACCACTCCCACACTCATCATATTATACCTGTCATACCTCCTGCAGCTCACTCTAATCTCATCTGTAGAACTCATGCCTATGATACCCAGATCACCCCGGGCATAGATACCCCACCCCTCGGTCAGTACCATTAAAAAGTAGATCAGTTGATTCTATTTAACCATTTCAAATTGAGATTTTGAACTGTGGTGCATGACATAACAATGGTCCTACCACTGCCTGGCCCAAGGCATCTGACCACTTCCTAACCACTTGAATAAAGTGAAGAATGTGGCTATGAGTTTGGATTTCAAGCGCTTCAATTGAAAAGAGGTTAATCAAGGTACCAAAGAGTGTCTCTGCACCAGAAGACTATGCTGCATGAAGATTTTTCCCATAGGGTCCATGACACTGTAATCATATGTAAATCATGTCTTTCACAGGCCAGTGAACTATATTTTAGATCTCCTCATTATCTATTTCAAGGGTTACAACAAATCTAGAACACAGTGACTAGAAAAGTTCTAAACTTGACAATATGCCCTGCACTGGCTACCCATGCAAGCTTTATCTATCTGTGGACACTTTGTATCTCACTCTGGATTGTCCTCGGGACAGGATCAATCTTCCTTTACCCCAAATACAAAGTCTATTTCCAAAAGAAGAATTTTAGATCAAGAGAGACCCCAATTTATAATCCTCGCCTCCAAATGTACAAATAGTTAAGCTCTAGAGCAACATGAATAAGGATCAAGCAATCATCTCTAATTCAGTTTAGCAATAAAGACCTGTGGACCGATGAATCACCTCTTTTTTCAGCCCAGAGCGTGTGATTATCAATCTAACAAGCTTTATGACCACAAAATGCAAGGATGCAATTACTTCTGGACCTGTGGAAGAACAGAAGATGTTATGTTCCATATAGGTACCCCAATATCGGCTCAGGTAATGAGTGCACTTTTCAGCTACATTCCACCGATATTACACTGCATAACGGTTCTTAGTACTGACCTTTTACCTAGTTATGGTAATGCCCAAAAGATGACATGGGGTTTTCTCTGAAAAGCTTAAGCCTAATTCATTATGCATGAGGATTTCTGGAATCCCAACAAGACACTGGCCTACCATCTCATGCATAATAACTATGTATAAGGGTCATACCTTCCGTCATCCTAGTCTGACTTGACACAGCAAGGTATGGGCGTGGCTTGGACGCCGATCGGGATGGCGGCGTGAGCTCGCAGCTCCGCGCGGAATCCCGCTAATTCTCCTGTTTTCTGCACCCTGGGTGACCCGAGGTCGACGCTCCTGCCCTCTGAAGTGTAAGGGGACAGCCGGGCGCAGACGGAGAGTTGCAGGGGGACTGCTGGCCCCGAGGAGATCGAGCTGGGCGACGGCCGAGGTGTTGCCGAGAGTGAGAAGAAAATGGCGGTAAGGAGGTCGGGAGGCCCCGGACATCAGCTTTGGGCCGAGTTGTCGCCGGCTGGCAGGAGGTCCTGCAACCGATAGATCGAGACACTAGGGTCAGCGGTGTTAGATCCAGAGATCGGGGGACAGTGATTCGCCCCGCCCAGACCTTGGGGACCCTCGCTGGCTGCCATCTCTACATCCTTCCTTCCCCCCTCAAGCTTCCGAGGGGGTCGGCTGAACAGTGCTCGCCACGCTGGTCATTGGTCCTGAGGGCATCGGCGGCGGCATTTGACCCTGCTCGGTGCCGGGGAGTTGGCACTGAACTACGCGTACAGAAGCTGGACGGTCTCTTGGGCCTGTGACGCAGTACCCTGAAATGGCGGCAGCTGGAGGGCTGGTGGCCGAGGAGCGCGCTGAGGGGGACCCAGCGACATCGTCTCGGATGGACGAGATTCCCCAGCCGGAGCTGGACCAGGAGCAGCGGCTGAACCGACGCCTGGACGCCATACTCGATGCGATCACCTCAACCAAGGAGGCGCTGCACCAGGACATTGCTCAAGTGGCCACGGGACTGGGGCTATTGCGAGCGGACCACGCGAAGCTGGCGGATAGGGTCAAGGACCATGATCAGTTGTTACTGGACCTGAAGCCATCGGTGGTGACCGCGGAGCACAAGATCACAGACATATTGGCCCGGTTGGACTCGCTGGAACGACGGGCGGAGGATGCCGAAGGCCGCAACAGGCGGAACAACGTGCGGGTCGTAGGCCTGCCGGAACGGATTGAAGGGGAGGATGCGGTGGCCTACATGGAGACCTGGTTTCGCACAGTGGTGGCGCCGGAGGGGCTTACTCCTTTCTTCACTCTGGAGCGAGCCCACCGGGTGCCTGCCCACCCGCCAGGGCTTGGCCGCCCCCCCCGACCGATGGTGGTGCGGCTCCTCCACTATAAGGACCGGGATCTCCTCATCCAGCGGGCTAGGATGTCGGGCCCATATGAGGTGGAAAACAGTAAGGTCACGATTTTCCTGGACTACACTCAGGCGGTCCAGAAGAACAGGGCATCGTTTTTGGCGGTGAAGAAAGAGCTCCGGGAGGAAGGCATCCAATATTCCTTGCTCTACCCGGCCAAGCTGCGGGTCATACTGGATGGAACTACGCACTTTTTCCAGACCCCGGACGAAGTATGGCAGTGGCTGGAGTCGTATAGAGCGGGGACGGACAGGTCGCATCAAAGTAGGCGAGATCAGCCTAAGCCACCCCGGATCAGACAATCGCAGCGTATCAGGTCCCGCAACAGGCGCCAGAGGGAGAAACGGGAGGCTCAAATGGCGGCGGAAAAGAGAGATGCGCTCGCAGCGACGGCGGCCATTACGGGGTCGCAACAGAACAGTGAACTGGCAGAAACGGACTCGGGCGGGGAAGGCAGCAGAACGGGAGAAGACCTCTCAGAAGCGGAAAGCTCGAAGGGGCCGGTGGTGACCCCCCAGACATCTGATGGAATATTTTGCGGCTGAGACTGTATTGGGACTTGATCGAGACTTCATGGTAGGGCGGTATCCTGTTGGCGATGAGCGGGTTGCCGGGAGGGGGGGCTGAGCGCACAGTGGGGGATGAAGGCGCGGGGTGCGGGCTCCGCTGGCTGGGGTCGGCGGTAACTCACCCCCCTTGGGCCCTTAAGGCCTACTGTGGTGGAGACCGCAGGGTAGGAGAGTGGGAAGTTGGTTCAAGGTTTGGATGGGGGCTGACATTGGGTTCGTAGGCTCTGTCCTGGGGAGTGGGGTTTGGGGTGTTTTTCTGTTCAGGGTATGTTCGGGGGGGGGGGGGCAACTGCTTTGGGGGGGATGTGAACCTTTGTTCTTTGGATCGGACTGTTCGATGTTGGTATGGGGACATTACCTAACTTGAAATGCCTGACGTGGAATGTCCGGGGGCTGCGAACTATGGTTAAACGCCACAAAGTACACGCATACCTGGTGCGCAGGGGGGTTCAGATTGCTATGCTACAAGAAACTCATCTGACCAAAAAAGAATGCGCTGCATTGCAAAAAAGATGGCGGGCCAGGTGTTTGGCACCACTTACTCAGCGTATGCCAGGGGAGTGCTGATCTGGATGAGGGCGGGGATACCATTCCAGGTGCTGAATCAAGTGGTGGACCCTGATGGTCGGTTTGTAGCGGTGGAGGGGAGGCTGTATGGAAGGGACGTGGTTCTCTGCTGTGTGTATGCGCCGAACACTGATCAGGCTCGATACTTTGATGGCCTCTCTGGGTCCTTGGCCTCTTTCCTGGCGGGCCCGATAGTGTTAGGGGGGGACTTCAATTCGATCACGGATGTGGCTCTGGATAGGTCCCATGCCCCCCTGGTGGACTCCCCGGTGCGCAGGTTGGCCATGCACAGGAAGGACTGGCAGGACAGATGGGGGTTGCTGGATGTTTGGCGGGAGCAGCACAGAAACACCAGGGATTATTCCTTTTACTCTGCTCTCCACGATTTGCATGTCAGGATAGATTCGGTGCTCTGCGGTGGGTCCCTAGCCCCATTGATTTCCCATACGGAGTACCTGGCTAGGACCATCTCGGATCATAACCCCCTATTGGTACACATTCAGTGGCAGCGGGAGCGCTCAGCGATACCAACATGGCGGCTCCGGCCGGAGACGCTGGAGGACTCAGTATTCAGCGACGCGGTCCAGCAAGGCATTGACCGCTATTTTGGCGAGAATGAGGGCACGGCCACGAGTAGGTCCACTGAATGGGATGCAATGAAAGTGGTGGTGAGAGGGGTGTGTCTGGGTAGGTTTTCGAATGCTCGTACGACTGTGTTGAATGCACTCATGAAAGCGGAAGAGACTTTGAGGGATTTGGAGCGCCGCAGGCCGGCCAGGCCGGACTTGCAGACCCAGTTATTGGAAGCGAAGGAAGCGGTCGCCACCGAGACAGAACGTTTGAGGTGTTACGACTACAGGCAGTATGTCATCAGAGCGCATGCAGAGCGGGATAAGGTGGGCACCCTCTTGGCCAGACTTGCTAACCCGGAACTTAGGGGCTGCCCGATCCTTAGCATTAGCAATGCACGGGGGGGAGATGGTGTATTCCCAGGCAGCGGTGTTGGAGTGTTTTCGGGCGTACTATCAGGAATTATATCAGAGTCAGTTGGGTGTGGAGGTCCAGGAAATAGCAGAGTACCTAGGGGCGAAGCAGCTTCCGGTCCTAGACGAGGAGGATGCGAAGGAGCTGGGCGGCCCGATCACGCTCACTGAAATACGGGTGGCCATTAAACATATGGCTCGTAATAAAACGCCCGGGGTGGACGGGTTACCAATCGAATTTTATCAACAATATGTCGATAGCCTGGCCCCCCGGCTCCTGGTGGTGTACACGGAAGCCTATGAGGCAGGGGGATTGCCTGGGTCCATGCATGAGGCCTTGATTGTACCGCTCCTAAAGCCTGGCAGGGACGCAACGGATGTGAGGTCCTATCGCCCGCTATCCATGCTGACGGTAGACTACAAGATCCTGAGTCGAATTCTAGCCACCAGACTGGCCCCACACATGATGGGCCTGGTGCACAGGAATCAGGCTGGGTTTATACCCACGAGGAGCACGGCGCTGAATATTCGCCGCCTGGTGGGAATAATGGACGCCATCTTGGATGGGGACGGGGCCCCAGCGGTCCTGTCCGTGGACATCGAGAAGGCCTTTGATAGCTTAGAATGGAGTTTCCTGGATGGAGTGTTGGAGAGGTTCGGCATGGGTGAGGGGTTCCGCCGGTGGACGAGGGTCTTATATGCCTCGGCGACGGCGAGGGTGCGCTTGGGCGGTCTGGTGTCTGCGGCATACCCGGTGGGCAGGGGCACGCGACAGGGGTGCTCCCTTTCCCCCCTATTGTTTGCTCTGGCGATGGAACCTTTGGCGGTCCATGCGAGGTCGGGTGACAAGTACGCGGGGATAGCCAGCGGCGGGCAGCAGCATCATATATCGTTGTATGCGGATGACCTACTCCTGTACCTCGACGACACGGAGCGGGCCCTGGAAGGAGCGATAGACCTGCTATCGGAGTTTGGCCGGCTGTCGGGCCTTAAGGTCAACTGGGCGAAGACCTGTGTGTTTCCGCTGAGAGCGGAGTCGCCCAACCCTGATCGCGATCTGGGGTGGTCTGGGAGCCATCTTGCTTCACCTATCTGGGAGTCCGCATATATCACGCGACTGCGGATCTATTGGAGGGCAACATTGGTCGGTGCGTCCGGGCACTGAGGGGCAGCATGTCCTTCTGGTCGACCCTCCCGCTGACGGTTCTGGGTAGGATCGCTCTCTTAAAAATGGTGGCGCTCCCCTGCTTCCTGTACTACTTCCGGACGTTGCCTATCTGGATTCCTCAAGGGATCTTTAGAGACCTGAGGACAATGATTATTGGTTTCCTATGGGGGCATGGCCGCCGCAGAGTGGCGCTGAGCACGTTGTTTCGCCCCAAGATTGAAGGGGGCATGGCTGTGCCCGACTTTGAGCTATATTATTTGGCGGCGCAGTTACAGGTCCTTACGCAGAACGTGGCCAGGGTGTTTAGGGGTCCGGAGGAGGACCGAGACCGGGGGATACAACGCCATGTGCTGTCCTATATCGTCATGCAGCAGAGACTTGAGTTGCGGGGCCTCACTATGGAGGAACGGACACTCAGGCTGTGCTGGCAGAGGAGCCTTAGGAGAGCGAAGGCGACGCGGCCTTATGCACCGGAGATCCAGATCGGTATGCTGACGGCCTTGCCACACGGGGGAGATTGGTCACCATTGCTGGATTGGGAGGAGGCGGGCCTACAGGTGGTGGGTGACCTGTACATTGATGGGGCTCTGGTACCATTCGAAGTGCTTCGGGAAGAGTTCGGGCTGCCTGACGGGGGGGTTCCTCCTGCATGCGGCGGTGGTGGCGGCTATACAGAAGCACTGGAAAGGGGGGCTCATGGAACCAACCACGACTATGGCGTGCCAGTATGTGGTAATGGCGGCGGGTACGTTCAAGGCTGTAACATGCCTCCATAACAGGATGTTGAACGAGGGACTGGAACCGCTCCAGGGGCTCAAGGCTAAATGGGAGGAGAGTGTAGGCCAGCCCATCCCTGACACGGTGTGGGGCCACATCTTGCGGCGCACGTGGAAAGGCACGAGAAATGCGCGCTTCCAGCAAGTGCATTTCTATGTGCTCCATAGGGCCTACTTAACCCCCGAAAAAATACGGCGGTACTTCCAGGTACCGGACGCCCGGTGCCCGCAGTGCTCGTCTCCAGGAGCGGACATGGACCATTTGTTCTGGGGGTGCTCGCACTTGGAGGCCTACTGGGCGGAGGTGGGGGACCTCCTAAACGATGTGACTGACAGGGAGGTGGATTTCGATATGGCGGCATGCTTGTTGCTCTGGTTCCCGCACACCAAACATACCAAGGTGACGAGCAAATTTATTGATCTGGGTCTGATACTGGCGCAAAGAGAAATATCGTGGCATTGGAAGTCCAGGGGTGGGCCGTCATTGCGTAGATGGAAGAATGAATTGCTGCGGTGGTCTGAATGCGAGAGTGTGCTCCGGATGAAGCAGGCTGTTAAGCTTGGAAATGAGAAGGCTTTGGACGCAGCGCGTGCGTGGGAGTTGGTGGTGCAGGCTTTGCGTGATTCTTTGGTGGAGGATGAGGACTGAGGGAATAAGGCCAGTGGACACTGCGGGGCGAACGAAAACAGAATTGTAACTTACACTGTAGTGGATCCATCCAACACGTCGGGACGAGGCATACACCGTTAGCAGTTGCCAGGGGGGGGGTATCGGGGGGGTAGTTTAGTGGGAGTTTGGGGTGGGTTGGAAGCCAAGTAGCTGGTCGTCTGCTAGGGCGCCCTCGAGTTAAGTAGGCCGGTAGGGTTCCGTGCGGAGTGAGAGATGGCTGGGGGAGCGGCCAGGCATGATAGGCATGATGAAGTAGTGTGGCTCACTGGTTAGAGGCGGCAGACCCGAGAGCAGAGGACGGCCTGGGACCAGGGTTCGATTCCCGGCGCGGCAGGTTTCTGGACCAGGGTCAGCGGACTCGATAATTCTCTCGCCTCGGTGCCCACTCTGATCAGCGATCACACTCGGCAACTCTGGGCATTAGCTTGCCTCATCTTCACTAACGGCCCCACCAGACCGCCGGGGATGCCTGGTCTCACCCTGGAGATACCCATTAAGGGACCATCTCTCAGGGAAGCCAGGAAGGGTTTCGCAGCGGTCGAAGCGCCTTGGGACCCTACGGGTAAGTAGTGCGCTATATAAATGCCAATACATTTACATTTACATAGGCCCTACAGCGCTCGGGGTAGGTCCCGACATGGGCAGGAACACTGATTACACAACTGGAATGGCTGGCGGAGGCAATGTTGAGGGTGGGGGGGTAAAAGCAGATACATAAAACGACATATCAACCATGGTCCCTATGGGACGCTCACCGTGATGTTTTCCTACTGAGTGGAGTATTATGCCGCCCGGCCTCCGGGATGCGGGCTGAATGGCTGTGTACGATACACGTTTTACTGTTGATCGGGGGGGATGTCACGAGTGGACTGGTTGACTAATTGTATTCTGTGGTTTCTAATTCTGCAATAAAAACAAATTTAAAAAAAAAAAAAATTGACACAGCAAGGTATATGCCCAGGGGGTACCACTTTGGGTATATATACACCATATCTTGCTGAGGTAGTGAGAGGAGAAAAGGACTTCCATGCCGACACACTGACACAAGACTCTTAGGTTTCTGCACGCAGACACTCCAGCTCGCCGTGGTCTGACATCCCTTGCAGAATGCCCATCTCAAGACCAAGACCGGGTCCCTCAGTCTCTCACTTCAGGTAATGGGGTTGACTTTATCCTAGAGGAATTTTTGCTTTTATACCCACATACATGCTAGGTACACTCAGGTACATCTAGTTAGGGTCACATCGTAGTAGTACACATTCTACTGTCATGCATTTTATATACTTGCCTGTATTCATTGTTTTAGCACGATGGTAGAAATCTGCCTTCCGTTTACTCTGTTAGTGTTTATAATCATTTATATCTGTTACTGTCTAGTGGTTGTTTCAGGACACCTATTTTACACTAGAAAGACGCTGGCTCAATAAATGCTTATTGAAAAACGTCCCCACTGTTTATTCTGTGTATCTCTCTGAGACAAAGTGAGCACGAGTGACTGAGCGAAAAGTATCGCACTGTTTCCACGATCCTTGATGGGACAAGTTTGTCATGTTCGATACTTGCCAAGAACTATTCTCTCCTTGTTAACAGGGGTTTCTATGGCACTGTGAGCAAGCTGGTATACAGGCCATCATACCCTCTAGGGGTGTCTAGAATCAGTCTGACACCAATCCTACAGTCTATGTTGTCTAAACGTGCAGATCTTATATATGTTTATAGGAACTACACGATATGGCGCCGCAAATGTCGGTTTGGTACTTATTTAACAGTCAAACATGAGTAGTTCAGTCGTGGTATTCTCAGATATCCCTACTCACATTTCTTCAGAGACATCTGGAGTGGGAAGGGAACTATCTGCCACAGCTGAGTAGGTCTATCCTATCTATTTGCTGTAGCTTAATCAAGCTTGAAGGACAAACAGTTCCTATTGTGCATAAAACCTTATCTCAGTTTCCTTGAAAACCTTCCTTGAGGAAAACCTTTTTAAACAATGACTGAAGAGAACGCCGCTGTGCGAGCACAGCCTGCTGTAGCCAGGGAGGAAGATGAGGAAGGTGAAATAAACATTTCAGAAAATGTCAGAACTGCCCTTACTTTAAAACTGACAGACTACGGAGTCACAGCTACGGGTGGGATAGTAACCTTTGTGATTGAGGCTCACGAGTCATATAGAACAGTGGTATTCTATCCATAGGTTAAATTCCAACAAGTAGATTATTATTATTATTATTATTATTTATTTTTATAAAGCGCGTAGTCACCCGGAGGTATCCCAGCGCTAAGAACCCTAATACTACAGACCTGTGGACCAGGAGCAGAGAGCAGAAAGAGAGGAGGGATGAGGATTCAGAAAGAGGGGGGGGGGGGGGCATAGAAAAAAAAAACTAGGGGAAGAGATGCGTCTTTAGCTGCTTCCTGAAGCGCAGGTATTGTGGTTCAAGACGCAGGTCGCGAGGGAGTGAATTCCAAAGGCGAGCAGCTTGTACCGAAAAGCGTCTTCCTCCTGATCGGGCTTTCCTGAATCTTGGGGTATTGATGAGGTTTTCTGCGTTTGAACGGAGGGATCTAGTGGTTTTATAAGGGGTGATAAAGTTGCTAAGGACTGGGGGGCCTTGGTTATGCAATGTTTTGTAGACGAGGCATAAGGCCTTGAATTTGACTCGCTCCCTTATGGGGAGCCAATGAAGGAGTTTGAGAGCAGGTTTAGCAGATGATCTGGCCGGGGTGTTTGTGATAATCCGGGCAGCGGTGTTCTGGATTCTCTGAAGTTTATTGAGGGTCGCTTCAGCAGCGCCCAGATAAATCACATTGCTGTAATCCAGTCTCGATATTATGAGACCTTGGATTAGCAAGTTTTGGGACTTGGGGGGTAGAAGGGGCAGGACTTTCCTCAGAGATTTTAGGAGACCAAAACAGGTCCCTGCTACCTTCTTTGCTTGCGTAGCGAATGAGAGATCAGAGTCAATCCACACACCCAGACTTTTTACCTCTGTTTTTGGATCAGGGGGAGGACCCAGACAGGCTGGCCAGATGTCCAGGGGGAGTGAGGTTCCTTTTGGGCCAAGTATGAGGACCTCGGTTTTCATCCCATTTAGCTTTAGGGCTGATCTATTCATCCATCGGTGGACCTGCGTAAGGCAGTTGAATAGATCAGCTTTCTGTTGCTTGGGGTGGGACAAAGACACCACTAGTTGTGTGTCGTCAGCATAGCTGACGACGCTCACTCCGAATGGGGTGATAACCTCCTCCAATGTGGACATATAGATATTAAATAATGTGGGGCTCAGGGAGGAGCCCTGAGGCACACCACATTGGAGGGGCATTTCGGAGGAGCGGGCGTTCTTCTCCCAGATCTGATAGGTCCGTTGGGCCAAGAAGGATGAAAGCCAGGATAGGGCTGTACCTTCCACTCCAACTCTTTCCAATCTTTCGATGAGGAGTTGGTGGTCAACGGTATCGAACGCCGCACTGAGGTCGAGGAGATCCACAATCAAATGCATTTCATTCTTACACTGAAGATGAAACACCAGATGAATACTGTCCGTATGAGGACATTGAAATTCCGCTCAATTACCAGGAGCATATAAACTGGTTTAAAGGCGCCCTCCCTCACACAAAAAACATAGTTAGACTAGGTCCGCTCGGAAGAGATGGATCCACTTGGCCATCCTTGCGGCTTATACTCCGCATCCCGACATTGGTTCAATGCCAGTGGTAGACATACATCCACTTCATAAAGAAATAATAAAACTTTACAGAAACCTGACACAGTTTGTGATGAGAACACTCACACTTCAGCCAACAAGAGCTACACAAACAAGTCAAATCAGTGTTCTACAACTAAAATTACACCACAAACCCTACACGCAGTAATGGGTAAAATGCCTACTAAACGTGAGCAAATGCAATTCTGGATAGCTCAGAAAATAACACAGCTAGAGGAAGTATTTCCACACACAAGCCCTCAAGAAAAACACAGAATGCTAACAATCTGCTTTCCAATAGGGATAGCTCCCCAAATAGAGGATTGTACCATTTGGGGTACAGTTTTCGCTGCCATACATATTACATACCGGAACTCATGGTATCCCTTCATTTGCGGTAATACCAGACGTATTAAGACAAATACAAACGGAGTATGGAGCAGAACCAGCTCTGAATTTAGGGATGAAATTATTAGGTAATTTTGCCCAGGTATCAGCTATAACATTAGCAAATATAAAAGAGGAGGCAGCAGCAGTGGCAATACCTCAACGCCTGAGGGATTTCACTCCTTTACAACAGGAACGTGAATTACCTGAAATTATCACTGACACCTATGCTGAATTAGATAGAGATAATTTGGGAGCTAGAGCAACAAAACCTCATCTCATGGGTGATCCTGAAAAAGAGAACACCAAGCAAGAACCTGATCCTTCCAAGAAGAAATGGGATAATAACAACAAAAAACAAAAGTTTAGAGAGAATAGATCTCTATCCAGGAGTGGGTCTCCACAACAGGAGCCCTCGGAAACGAGGTACCAATTTAGGAATAGAGATAACATTAAAAAATCTGACAGGTATCAGGATACTGATACACGTTCCTCTCATTCCCTTCAGGATTCATCAAGAAACTCCGAGAGGGAGGGACGGTCAGAACACAGACAAGAAGAGCGTACAAAGTCCAGAGACACACAACGAGCTTCAGACTACACTTCTAAAAAAGAAGACAAGCCAAAATCTAAACCTCACTTTAAAAAGAAGAAGGTAGCAGGTCTTAAAGTTAGGCATGCCCAGAATTCTGAGGACTCAACTTCTGAACCGGGAATGGACTCTGACAATGCTAGACAGAGCAGCAGAAGTAACAATAGCTCACCGGAACCTGATGGAATTTCTGGTGACAGCGGAGTTGAAACACCTGGTACAAGTGTAAGTGTCCCACATAGATTACATGAAATAACTCTCCAAATGGAGAAGAACAAACCTAAAAAAGTTAAAGGTCTCTTTTGGGAGAACTTCACTTACAGCTAGGACATCCTTTAAGCTGACAAATATTGGCCGCCTGAAATTGTTATGGATTGCCCACAGGGAGAAATGGTGATTTTACCGTCCTTTTCCAAACTTGTTCCAATTTACTTAAAACACACATACACACAGGAGTGGACAGTAGCTCTTGCTACGGCCCTTATTGCTACCATATTGGGTGCGATGCTGTGTTACCACACCATGTAATCCCAGTACAAACTACTCCAACTCCACAGAGACAGTACCCAATAAAACAAGAAGCGAAAAAAACAGGTCAGGGAGATCTTAGATCAACTTGAATACCAGGGTGTAATAGAAACTTGCACTTCTCCAATTAATAATTCTTTGTTTCCCGTAATGAAACCTGATAATTCATATCATCTAGTGTTAGACTACCAACATCTGAATACATGCACAAAGACATTTGCAGTACAGAATGCACATAGTGCCAAATTAATTAATAACATTGTGCAAAAAAATACAAAACAACACTAGCTATCTGAAATGGATTCTTCTGCCAAAATATAGCACCTGAAAGCAGGTATTTAACAGCATTTTCCGCTCTAGGCTCTTAGCGTCACTTTTGTTGACAACCCCAAGGGTATAAGAATAGCCCCGGGTTGTTCTCCGCTAGGGTAACAGAATTACTTCAGAATTTGGATGAAGAGGCATTGTCCTATGTAGATGATATTTATCTGACGGATGATGATGTAAAGGATCACTTGGCCAGGGTGAGCAACATAATGTTGAGGTTCGCCTCTGAGGGCTACCAATGCAACATTTAAAAATCTAAAATAGCCCACCTCAAAGTCCTATTTTTGGGATTTGAGTTATCATGTGAAGGAAAAAGCCTGGCTGTTAACTTTTTAGAAAAGTGTGCGCTGCTCCAACCTCCTAAATCTTTGAAAAAGTACAGTCCATATTGGGATTTTAAAATGTTGACAGAACATACATATCAGAATACGCAGAGAAAGTAAAACATTTCTATGACCTAATCAGACCTGATTTTTCAATTAGGCAATGGACACAGGAACACACAGATATCCTTTGTTCCCTACAAGTTGATATGATAGCTTCAAAACACTTGCAGACATGCATAAATGTTCACAACCTGGTGATCCGCGTTATAGCGTGGGAATCTGGGTACCCTTACCTAACCTTCAATAAAGGAGAAACGGTACCCATAGCATACAAATCATATTTTTACACAACCACTGAAATGCACTTTGCTTCTACAGAGAAAATCCTGACAGCAGTACAGACTGCTGTAGTGAGAGAAAGAGCACTGGCTCAGGGGAAAGAAAGAAATGTTGTAACTCCAGTACCAGCCTTAGAGGCTGCTATAAAGGCTAGCATTCCTAATGCAAAAGCCTTACATCCAAGATGGTTATAATGGGCTAATTCTCTTACTGCAACAGATGTAGAATACAGATATGACCCAAGGCTAAAAACACAACCATTCCTAAATTAGGAATAAGAATATCCTCTCCCAAATGAAATAATGCCTCTAGATCAGTATGAATACAATATTTACACTGATGGATCTGCTCAGTCGGCGTAGGAAGTAAACAGCAATTCAGCGCCACTTGTGCGATTGTAAAAGGACGTATGCAGGATGGTAAGTTCAATTCCAGCAATACGAAGACACAGTATCTAGGAGACTGCACGGCTCAGCCGGCAGAACTAAAAGCCCTATTACTGGCCCTAATAAATTAAGATAGAGAAATCCCCAAACTGATTGTGTGCGATTCAAAAGGTGGCTCAATTAAGCATAAAATGCTAGGGAAACAGGTAGCTGAGTTGAAAAACGAACTACCAAGAGCTCACATGATTCACACGCTAAGTCATCAATATGATGTCATTCACATTGAAGGGAATTCACTGGCTGATGAAGTCGCAAAATGGGCAGTACATATTGCTTCCGTAGCTGCAATCACTTGCTCGAAAATGAGAATCAACAGACAGATAATGGTAGCTGTCATTGCTTCATGCAAAAACAGCCCAGCCTTACCGAAAGGTTTTCCACTCAAATATTCCTACAAGTCTGTTTGCTCAAATTCCAGGGATGGGGGATAGAGTAATACCAAACATGGATCGCAGATTAGGTTTAATACTAGCTGCAAACAAGGGTCTAGGTTCTGCACACGCAAGGATTTCCGCGACGGTTTCTTTATTGAAACAACGCTATTAGGGGCCTGGTTTAACAAAACAGATGAAGAATTTTGTCTTAAAATGTGACATCTGCCAGCAGATGAAGGGTTCCACTGTGGCACTTCCAGGGCAGACGCCTTTACTAATATCAGACAGATCGCTTGTATGCGTCTATTTGGACCACTGCGCCCCCTCTACAGTCAGACTG
This sequence comes from Lissotriton vulgaris, assembly GCF_964263255.1. NCBI lineage: Eukaryota > Metazoa > Chordata > Amphibia > Caudata > Salamandridae > Lissotriton > Lissotriton vulgaris. The sequence goes on along the minus strand of NC_141685.1, from coordinate 434,498,758 downwards.
GGATTACAAGCATATCTTGGTGGCAGTGGATTTATGCTCTAGATTTCTATGGGTATGGCCTCCGCGCTCGGCTGACGCTTGAACTGTTATAAAAGATTTGCGAGTCTTTATAGGGGCATACACAGTTGGCACATTACATACTGACCGTGGCCCCATGTTTAGCTCTAGGGCTTACAAGGAAGTCATAGAAGGTTTGGGTGGAGCATTGCGGTACTCCTCTCTGTACCATCCCAAGGGAAATTCAAGCGTGAAGAGGAAAAACCGAGACTTTAAACAATCTTTAACAGCAAGATTATTAGGTTCGGGTGGTAGTTAGGTCAATCACTTTCATCGGGTACAACGGGCCCTCAACAATATGCCAAGAAGTTCTCTAGGGGGTGTCACTCCTTACGAGGTCCTATTTGGGACAAGAATATGAGTACCTGATCTTGATTTTGAAAGCACAGTGGACGATGATAAACCATTTGATATCAATAAATGTTTGGCTGTTTTACAGTATCTAAATGAATCCCGGGCTCTACTAACCAAGGTGCAAGTAAAACGCACCACCACTGGGAAAGTCAAATCAGTCACAACAAGAAATGTCTGGATCCCAAAAGTCGGGATCTGGTCAGAGAAAAGATCAAGGACAAGAAAGAAAGCTTGTGTCTGTCCTGGCTGTTGAAGGAATTAGAACAGTACTTCTTCCACCTCTTGCCGGCAGGAAAGAAAAGAGATTTGTCTCCATTGATCTGATCAAACCACACTATGTGGCTGATACTGAATAGAAGGCCTTATGGGCTCCTGGGTAGCTGACGCTCTCATCTCACTACCATACAGGAAGTTCATACAGAAATACTCACCAATACGAAATGATGGAATTTCCAACAATGACTTGGAACTCGTTCCTCTGGAAACAGAACTTCAAACAACACATGTAAGACAAATTTCAATTCGGCCAAACACTGATGTCTACATTAATATATGCCTCAACAATAGACACCTGCCGGTTCAACACAACCTGCTGAGCTGCCAAATATAGATCAAACTCCATCTGGCTACTTCAACGATTTTTATACCTTCTCTCTTGAGCCCAGTGAACCTGAGACAATGCCAGCTCCAGTCTCCCATAAGCAACAACTTTGTGACTTCTACACTTTTCTGAAAGAGACTTGCTTAGTATCACCTTGGCTCCACTTCTGGATCATAACTGGAATATTGTTTTTTTCTGTTCTGGATTGGCCTAGTGACTGTTTTTTGCTTAGTCATAAATGGAAAATATCTCCCAGAATGCTCTGTAGTATCAAATGTGAACTTGGTCCTGAAACCTCATACATCATCTGATCGTGAACAAAGAGACTTGTTTTTCATGAAACATTACAGCTGTTCCAATTCCTGATGGTATTGCTTGGTACAAGGTTGATTATGATGTACTTGGCCCTACTGAACTTTCGAAGATTCCACATTCATTTAAAATTTCTCTAAATGATATCATTACCTCCAGTATATTTTCTGATGATTGGGATTCTGAAACTGTAAATAATATGTTGTCTGATTTGGAACACTCCGCTGCATTTTCAAACAATAAAATGTTAGAGGACACATCTGACTTTGATAGTATGTACTGTTATGATCATTATAGTCATTACTTTTTACACAAATCGAGTGTCTCACGTAATGTTTTCACAAACCACCAATGGGAACATTGTCCGACACCACCAAAAGGTAGTTTGAAAACCTTTGCAAAGAAATGTTCATATTTGTCAGGGTTTAACACTTATGGCTCAACCTCATATTACTATAAGGTTGCACCTACACCTGCACAGAAAAGTACGCTGACTAACACCAAATAGCTTTATTCTGCATCCTTTATTTCCCAACTGTCTGAACAGGGTTTCAACTTATGGAAGGGCACTATAGACACAAAATTAGTCTGGGGTTCTATGGAATGGCAAGTTCAGGGACCAGAAGCATTATTTAGAGTGTACCTCATTCCGCAACAGATAATATTTCTGAAGGAAACTGTGCAACAGACTTCCTGTCTTGGACTAGCCAAGAACAAGGATTTGAACACACCTCATGTTCCTACACCTTCACACAACAATTTTACATCACGTGGATGGGATCCAATAGGTGACATCATGCAGTACAATACTTTAGACCCAAATTGGAAGGGGTGGTTAGTTTGGCCCACAGACACCAACAGATGTCAATCAAGATTCAGGGGTATAACCAAAGGGTTTAGTATGCATAGGCCAGACCCACGATATGTACAAAGAGAACTTCCAGGGGTAGTGACATCTTACAGTGTTTGGAAGTTGTGCCTCAATTGGCTGAAAACCTCAACACTGTCTCAGGTGAAACAGCACTTATCCTTACTCTCAGATGAGGTGAATCTAAGGGATTTTTTGTTAGGTCCCTGAAAGTCACATCAGAAATGTTTCTATTATGCTGTCTATAATGAATTCCGGAAATCTCTCAACAAGAAGGTGCGGAGAGACTCTGTGAAATAGATAAAATTAACCTAGAAAAGGCATTAGCTGTAGTTGACAATGGTATGACTACATTAACATCCAGGATTCATTCACTGGGCAACATTGTATCTTCTGCCATAGATATACTAGAACAGGACTTGTCCATACTACAACACAGACAATCTCAACTACGTTATATTATGTTATTAACCTGGACGCTGCAATCATTGCGCGCTGGTTATGTGCCATAGCAATTTATCAACAGTACGTCCCTGTTTTTGCATACAATCTAACTGAAAAGCAGATAACAAAGGCACAAAGGGGCGCAAAATATACAGTGCTCAGTATTGAAAAACTGGACAAATTACCTTTTACTGTGGCAGAGTCACCATCCACAGAATGGTTCATCCATGGCCATTTAACACTACTGGGCACAACTTTCCAGTTTCAGTATTGTAGCGCAACAGAGAGGCAGATATGAAGCAATGGGTAGGAAATTCCTCAAGGAATCTTGGGAATTACCATAAAGATTTTGATGTAGGAATGGGGACATGGAAGTGTTCCTTAGCGGGACCCACTGTAAAAATTCCTTAAGTGGATCTCTCATATGCCATGATATAATGCTTCATGGGGCCTGTAAAGGTTCAGTTGCTAACTTATCCTGTCACTTGAAAGGATCCCCAGCTGCTGTAATGATCCGGTGTTCAAGCTGCTTTTGAATGGGAGTTATTTGATGCTGAATGATCAAGGTTGTTGTGGGATGCTCCCGGGCATCTCGTATCATGTCACTGTAAGCTCCAGGGTTACTTGCTGTATGCAAGTATTGTTTCCACTGACCTATTCAGTCAGGGAGGTGCCGTTATGGCCTTCATTGAATGTTTCCTTTATACGGTTTGATACTCTGTGCTGAATGATAGACTTGTTTCTATAGCAAACCGTGCCCTTAACTTCCGCCTGAGAAACTTATGAACGCCAGGTTGCAAGGTTCTCGGCTGAGATACAGGCACTCGTATGAACAAATTGCCCTTTCCATTTCTCAGAAATGGTACAACGTATCTTTAAAATGTCTGATACGACGAGTATTGTCCACCTATTTAAGACCATAGGTTATGGACTGTTAAGCACCTTTCAGACAATCCTCGGAGTCATTCCCAACTTTATACACTCCATATTCGCAAGCTTTTTGGGAGGGTTGGGAGGGTTTCTATTGATCCTGTTTCTAATAGCAGGTATCCTGATCATTTTTCTGCTATGCAATGGACGTCCCAGTCACCAAGGAGATGGGAAAAAAATGCTCTTGGAGAGCCGATACTGTGATCGCATGGTAATCCATCTGGGCACACCTCGACTTCGAGAACTGAGCAAGTCTTGGTTCTTGTCATTTAGACCAGTCTGGATCAACTGTATTATGCCTGTCCTCCGATGCCTGTTCTGTGGACAAGAATGCATGTTGGACCTCTGTCTAACACTTCCAACAACTGTGCCACCAGACGTTGATACTTTACTGGACCTGATAATGGTCTATGCTCTGCAGTGTTCTCAGCTTATTCCAAAGTTGATGTCTGCATTCTTAGAGACACCACAGGATGCTTCAGCTCCTGTCGGAAGGGATTCCGGCTCCATATCAAATACTCAGGCCTTGGGTGACACTCATACATCTCCAGCAGTGGCTGCGGTGAATACGGAGGAACACTGTGCTTGATTGACCTGATCTGCGAGGTGTTGCAAGGACTGTCGTCAGCAATTGCAGGCAACAGTGATGTTGCGTCTCCCAGCCAGGACACATAAACATTTGACTCATTGTGTGCTGAGAAAACTCGGCTTTTCAACAAGCAAATTTGGAATTTTAAACAAGACACTTAAGAAAAGAAACTTCATGGCTTTCAGTCGCTTGTTGTTAAGACTATGTATAAACGAACACATCTAGCACAAGACTTCTATCGCATGTACCATTCTTTTTTTTAGCATTTTTTTGAAATTTTACTTTTTTTAAAGTACTATTTTTTAATGGACTTATTAATAGTTTGCGTACAACATTTAGCCGTACATTAGGATTTTTAGTATGTCGTCCAGTCGGATGAGAAGTGCGTGTTATGTTCCCTATAGGTACCCCAATATCAGCTCAGGTAATTAGTGCACCTTTTACCTATTTTCCCCTGATACTACACTGCATAACGGTTCTTAGTACTGACCTTTTACCTAGGTATAGTAATGCCCAAAAGATGACAAAGGGTTTTCTCCAAAAAGCTTAAGCCTCATTCATTATGCATGAGGTTTCTAGGAATCACAGCAGGGCAGCAGACCTGCCATCTCCTGCATAATAACGATGTATAAGGGTCATACCTTTCATCATCCTAGTCTGACATGACACAGCAAGGTATATCTCCAGGGGGTACCACTTCAGGTACATATACACCATATCTTGCCGAGGTAGGGAGAGGAGAAAAGGACGTCCATGCCGACACACTGACACGAGACGCTGAGGTTCCTGCATGCAAACACTCCAGCTCGTAGTGGTCTGACAGCCCATGCGGGGTGTCCTTCTCGAGACCAAGACGGGCTCCCACAGTCTCTCACTTTAGGTAATGGGGTTGACTTTACATTAAACTAAGCATGTGCGGGAAATCCGTTCCGCTTGCGGATTTCGCGGATTTTCGGTAAATCCGCGATCCGCGAACTCCCGCGAATTTACTGAAAATCCGCAAAACCCGTGAGCGGCGGATTTGGGGGGCAAAAGTCAAGCCAGTTGAACTTTTAACTATGTTAGGATGGCGCCAGCAAGCTGCCAGCGCTATCCTAAAATAGTTACTAAGTTAGCTTCAACAGGAAGCACGAATAGATAAAATAAAGCAGGTGCAATTTTGATAATTGGACAGCACCCTTCAAAAGTTATACACTGTTGCAGAACAATTATTAGAAACATATAAGTGAACAACGTTAATGGTTTTCCCAGCTTATCCAGATAAGACACACAAAATTAGTGACTAGGATTTTCTTTCTTTTATTCAATTTTTTATTCTTTATTTTCTTTTTTTTGATAGTTGCAGATAGCCGACGCTTTTCGTCCGTTGCCGGACTTCTTCAGGGCTTGAAACAAAACTCTCTGATATCAAGTTTCACATCCGTCCTTGTCGGGCTTTCATGGAGTTTCTTTTATTGCTTGATAAATTGTAATCAAGGTCACAGATTCTAGTCACAGTCGCTGTCAAAGAAGCAAAGGTAGGCCCACAGAAAAGTCAAGGGGCTGGAACATGCAGGAGCATCAAGTTGTGGTCTTCTGGTTCCTTTGGATTTTAAAATTTGCATAATTCTCCTGACAGTTTTGCCATGTTCAACTTTGATCTTCTCCATGGTTAAAATGTTATCTTGGAAAAACATGACATTGTTGACATCCTTGAATAATTTAAACATTATGCGCTTCAACATTGCTGCAGCGGAAGCCAACCCAAATGGAACTCGCACATACCTAAAACATCCGAAAGGAGAAATAAATGTAGTAAAACTCCTGCTGTTCTTATGTAATGGAACTTGGTGGTAGGCTGCAGTGAGGTCAATAGTACTGAACCATCTGACCCCCTTGATGTCAAAAGCATATTTCCTATTTTTGGCAAAGGAAATTGCTCTACGATGATGTTCCTATTTAGATCTCTCATATCCACACACTATCGAAGTTTTCTGTTTGCTTTTCGGGCAATAACCAGAGGAGAAACCCACTCCGATGCTTCCACTCTCTCAATGACTCCTTCAGAGCATAACTTTTCTAATTTACATTTAGTGGTATGTTTGTTCCTTACCTTATGTATATGTGGACTAGCATTATGTTTTATCATGATCCTGTGGTGAAATCCTTTCAGTTCCCCAATTGCACCCGAAAACTTTTCTGGGTATTCCTTCAACACGTCTTGTTCCAGCTCCTATATTGGTTGAACTGCCAAAACGGCATCTGGGCTGTTGGGATCAAGTACAATACCCAATTCCCCTCGATCCCACAGCTCAAAACCGAAGAACCTGCTTCCGCAACCTACAATTTACCTTCTGATACTCTATTTTGAAATTGAATATCACAGCTTTAATTCCTAACATTTTAATAACTTCACTAATAAATGTCTTTGGACACATATTAGTAAGCTCCAATATGTCCCTTAGAACCGGAACAAATGTCTCCTTCCATACTTACCTATTTACTATAGCATAGGGCGAACCTGAGTCCACTGTGACCATTACATTCAAACCACTAATACTGATATCACACTTCAGTTTTGTTCCTTCGATGGCTAGTTTCCCTAGATACTCAATCCTTACCTACAAGCAAAACGCACATGTTCACATTCTCATCTTCAGAATCATTGGTTCCAGTAGAGAAATCTTTTGTTAGAAGGCTCACCACCTTAACTTTATGTTTCCTACAAACTTTTACGAAGTGTACAACTACCCCACAACATGAACACCTTTGGCTCCTAGCAGGACACCTTTTATTGGTAGCCAAATGCCATTTGCTGCCACATCTATAATGTTTGGTCTTAAAAATGGATTGCTCAGGCTAGCGTGGGACTATTTTTTCCACAACCTGTTTCTTACTACCTGATTTATTTTCGTATTTAGGCTTGTATTTGGTGTGTACTTTGGCAACTATGTGTCTATCTTTCTCCACAAGGGTACTATCACCCCTGTCTGGCATAACCACTACCAGTTGACTCCGCTTTTTTAACTACATCTATTACTTTTGTAGTGTTGATTCTCCCATGGTCCACAATTTATCCTGAATATTAGTATTTGCAGCACACATAACAATTTGTGTCCTTACCTAACCCCGCAGCGCCTACACCGTGCCAATTTTTCCCCTTCTGCCTCATGTACGAGATGTGGCCAGGACCCGCCCGATTTCTACCACATGGTGTGGTGGCGTGCCCCCATCTGACTCAGTTCTGGGGAGAGATTGAGAGTGAACTCTCCGAGGTCCTGGGGTGGGAGGTTCCCCATGACCCACGTCATTCCCTTCTTGGGATCACAGATGGACTAGATGGTACAAGGAATGAGAAGCAATTCTACAATACGGCCATGGTTGTGGCTAAGAGGGACATTGCCGCCTCTTGGAAACTTCCCACACCAACAGGCTCAGAGAAATGGCGACAGGGGGTGGATTGGTGTGAGGCACAAGAAAACCTATCTACAAGGCACAAGGGTGTCCGAAGAAATACCGGCTCCCAGCCACTTGGGGCAAGTGGCTGGGAGCCATGAAGTAACATACTCTTTATACGAGTCGTTTGTATCTACCGCTGGAGGGTGGGACTAAAAAAGCGTTACTTATTTCTTCATTGTACTATTCAGTGTTGGTGCTCTTCACGGTCGTGCAGTTGGTGCTTGTATTTTGTAAAACAATAAAGTTGTTTATCAAAAAATAGACACCTCGAATATAAATACAAAATAACTAAAACCCCAAACAAAGAAAGTGCTGGAGGTCTTGATGCAGGAGCATCTGTTGGTAGACCCCTGGCGTCAATCGAACCCTACTGTTGCCAAATTTACCTATTATTCCAATCAATTTCATACGGCCTCTCGGATCGATTTTTTTCTAATATCACGATCCTTAAGGTTTATAGGCATCTCAATGGGGGCCAATCGATTCTCGGATCACTCCATTGTGATAATGGAGTTGGAAACAGAAGGGGGCGGGAGGATTCAATCCAGGTGGCAGATGGATAGTCTCCTCCTGCAAGACCCTCAATGGGTAGCCGAAACCAAAAAATGGACACTGGATCTTTTTGGAATAAATGAGGGTACAGCAGAAATTTTTTCAGCTTGGGGTGGGTTCAAGGCAGCCATTCGGGGGCAGATGTTTGCACGCTCAGCTGCTCAATCAAGAGAAAGGCAGGAAAAGATTAAGCAACTTCAGCAGGCAGTAGACAATGCAATGAGCTCCAGAGACACTCAGCCCCAGGGATGTGGAGACGCTGAAACTCAGCTAGTAAGAGCAAAGGTTGCACTAAAATAATTTTTCTTAAACAAAGAAATTAATAGCTCCAGAACCTTCCAGCAACAAGTCTATGAGGAGAGTCAAATGGCGGGAAAGATGCTTGCAGGGCAAACAAAAACTAAACAGGAGAAAGCCTTGATATCAGAAATCATCGATCCCAAGATATTATAAAAGATAAAGATGGTACAGCTCTAGTTTTTATGGAACACTATTCAGAGCTTTATTCCACAAAATATGAGGTAGGGTTGAGCCAAATTCAAAAATATTTTGATGAAGTAAATCTTTCAGTTTTCCCTGGACCTTTAGCTAAACAACTCGAGCGTAATATCTTGGGCATAGAAATCTTAGACACGGTGAAATCATCAATTGCTGGCGCGAAAGCCTGTGGAAGATGGGCTCCCAATTGAATTTTATAAAATCTTCTCCAAAGAACTGCCTCCCTTTTTGGAAAAACAATTGAATACAGTAATACTGGGGGGTATTGTTCCTCATGGCTTAAAGGAGTCTATCATAATTAGTTTTGTCAAAAAAGGTTTGAACCATAGAGATGTTAAATCTTATAGGCCGATTAGTCTCCTGAACGCCGATTTTAAGATTTTAATGAAAATATGGGATCAACGCTTTACCCCGATTGTCCAGGCTTCAAGTCATCCCGATCAGTCCGGGTTTGTGGCAGGGAGGTCAATGTCTTCTAACACTGGGTTTTTGATCCAGGCCCTTGATTTCTCAACAAATAATAAAACTCTGATTTTAGTTACGATGCCCAGATAATTAATATGTTGAATACCATTTATCAAGGTGCCCAAGCCCGGGTGGTAGTAAATGCCAATAGCAAAGGGGCAATAAATATAAACCGGGGCACCCGACAAGGCTGTCCAATGTCCCCCATCCTGTTCACCTTTTTTTATTGAGCCTCTAGATATAAGAATTCGTGAAAACCCTGAAATTAAACTTCCAATAGAAGGAATGGTGAAATTAAAATTATTCGCAGAAGATATAATCCTTTACCTACGACCAGACAAACAAAATCTTGATCAGGCTCTACACAAATTCAGTCAATTTGAATTAATTGGTGGGCACAAAATAAACCAAAACAAAACCGAGGTCTTAACACTCAATGTGGATTGTAATTTTTTACCTTTAGATTTAAAATTCCAAGCTCAGAGGGCAGAACCTATTAGATACTTGGGTATTTATGTCTCCAATCAATTTGAAACAATCGTGAAAAGTGTGATCAAAGGACCTTTGATAGCATCCCTTAGGCACTCATGTAGGTGTAATCCTCCACAAAATATTCACTGAAAATTCGGTATTTTCAACTGAGTTTTATTACTCATATTTCAAGTTTGTAATATTTTCCATTTCAAACGATGTATCCACTGCCATAATACATATTAATATTCATATTCCATATTAATATTCTTGCTCCAATGCATTTCGGGCTACTAGCCCTTCATCGGGGAGCCTACACAAGACGGACATATCTATCAGACTGTTTGTCAAGTGTAATGAAAATAAAAATAAAAATAAAAATAATAAAAATAAAAATAGTCCCTTAATCCAGAATGTTCACCAAGTGACTAACAGAGATCTCGAGTGGATTGTAACAAAAAACGCAGTGCTTAACCTGGGAGTTGTCGATCAATAGTGAGAACGAGTTTAACTGAGCAAATGAAACAATGTAGCAAAGAACGCGGTGCTTAATCAGGAAGTTACCGGTCAATAGTGTGGACGGGTTTGACTCAGCAATGAAGCAGTATAGTGAACCCAGTTACCCAAGCTGAAGAGCGTGCTGCGCCAGGAATGGTTAAAGCGGCATAAAACTTACTCATGGCTGGAGTTCTCAGCGTTTCGGAAAAGCGCCGACCGCAGACCGGCAAGGTATTCCGGAAATGCGGCGGAGATGTAAATAACTAACGTGAATGGTTAGTGCGTGAACACGTGATCGCGATTAAGAGAGATGAAAAGGGGACTGAAAAGAAAACATGTAAGGAACAATGTAGGGAACAATAAAGAACATGGCGAGGCTGTGATTGGGAATGTGAATGTAAAAACAACAATTAGCATGATAAGACAAGTGAAAGGATAAACGTCCATATTAACAAAACATCCAATTAACAAAAACCACACAATGGAGAATGGATCAGAACTCCTGCACCCTCATGGTGCAATTATAATGTTGTACAGTTTTTATAGATAACACGCAAATTCGATCCGTTCGTTCAAGCCAAAGGGCTTGATCGAATTTAATTTGTAAATCCAGAAATTTTCTCTCTGTAGTAGTACCCTATTGTTATCTCTTCCTTCCAATTTCTGGACAATTTCCAAAGCCATGAATTTCAGTTGGGCTATGGTATGGTTGGAATCCAAGAAATGTGACGCTATGGATGATTTGAGGTTTTTTGTTCGAATGTTAGATTTGTGTTCATTGACACGGGTTTTCAACTTGCGTTCCGTTTTGCCCACGTACACCTTCCCACATGGGCATTTAAGTAGGTAAATTAAGTTAGTAGAGTCGCATGTGGCAGTGACCTTTAGATTAATGTTGTAGCCTTTCATGGGGTGTGATAATTTGTTGCCTGTAATTACGTTGTGACAGTTGTTGCAGTTGTTGCATGCTCTAGTGCCTTTGTGAATCATAGGTTGTTCTGTAGGATATTTGAGAATTTCTCCCAGGTTTTTGCCCCTTGTATGTGCAAATATGGGTTTGGCTTCAAACATATTATTGAAGTCTGTCTCTAATTGTAGCATTGGCCAATGTTTTAGAATAACCCTTTTGTACATTGAGCTGACATTGGAATATTTAGAAACAACGACCATCCGGTCCTCTTCTTTTTTCTTATTTGAAAATTGTAGAAGTTCTTGTCTGGGCAAATCTTTTACTTGATTTTTAATTTTGGCAAGTAAATCGTCTGGGTATTCTCTCGCTTTGAAGCGGTTGATCATTTCATCCATTCTGTTTTCCAGAACTGTGGGATCCGAGATAATTCTTTTAACTCTCAACAGTTGGGATTTGGGTAGATGATTTTTTAGAGACGGTTGGTGAAAACTTGAGTAATGTAACATGTTGTTACGATCAGTTGGTTTTCTGAAGATGTCTGTTGTGATTTGGTGATCTTTTATGGTGATGCGAACATCCAGAAAGGTTATTGTGTTTGAGTCAATGGTCCAGGTAAATTGAATGCGTTGATTGGCTACGTTTAGGTTGGTTAATGCAAGTTCCAAGTTGTCGCGTGAACCTTTCCACAAGATGAATAGATCATCTATGTAGCGTACATACATCTTCAAATGATTCTTCCACAACGGGTTCTGCCAGATGTTGTTATTCTCAAACTCTCCCATGAAAATATTTGCGTATACTGGGGCAGCCGAATTGCCCATGCTGGTGCCCACTAGTTGCAAGAACCACTTATCTTTATAAGTGAAATAGCTGTGGTACAGTGTGAATAGTGTCAACTCCATCAGGAATAATTTCAACGAATCCTCTATATCCAATTTCATGATAGCTTGTTCCATGGCGTCTATACCTTCCTGATGTGGGATGGAAGTGTATAGCGAACTTACGTCTGCTGTGCACAGCCATAATTGCTCGTAGGGATCTATTTGTATGTCTTGTAGTCTCCTCAAAAAGTCAGTGGTATCCCGAATGTAGCTAGCCATTGACTGAACGATAGGTTGCAGGTGTCGGTATAGATATTGACCTACTGGTTGGTGTATGCTACCACATGTCGACACGATGGGTCTGATGGGAGGGTTCATCAGATCTTTGTGAATTTTTGGTACAGCATATATTCGAGGACTTTTAGGGTACGATTTCAGTAGGAAGTTCTTGGTTTTTTGTTTAATGACACCAGATGTTTGTGCTTTATTAACGATTTCTTGTAGTATCCTCATAAATTGAGTGGTTGGGTTTCCTGTCAGTTGTAAATATGTGGTCTCATCAGATAAATGATCCTGAATTTTTTGATGATACATTGTCGAGTTCATGACGACTAGAGCGCCGCCCTTATCTGCTTTGGTGCATGTTATTTCGTCGTTGTTTGCAATTTTTTTGAGCATATCACGGTCCTTTTGTGTGATGTTTTTGAAAGGACTTTTCTTGAAATTGATGGTTTGTAGGTCTTTTTTGACCATTTGTTCAAAAAGGTCAATGGTTTTGTGACTTTGAGGAGCTTGGAACGAGCTAGTGATTTTTAGGCCCATGAGTGGGTCGGGTTCATTGTCTCCCATTGATGGTGCTATGTTAGTGAAGAAATGACGTAGTTTTAGTTTTCTGATCAGTTTGAATGTACTGATTTCCAATTCTAAAAGATCTGTTCTGGTCGTTGGTACAAAGGAAGTTCCCTTCTGGAGTAGTTTAATCTCTCGTGAGGAAAAGGAATAGTCAGATATATTGATCACTAATTGAGGTTCGCTTTCTTTTTGAGATCCTTCTTCGGTTGAGTTGTACTTCTTGTTTGCGGTGGTCTTGTTTTTTGCTTTGCTCCTCCTGGATCGTCTGTTTCTACGACCTGTTCTAAAAAACTAACCGTTTGAAAAACCATATCAACAGCAGTGCACGGGTTCCCCCATACAAAATCTGTGTCCAATCAATTTGAACAATTATTTAACTTGAACTATGTAGCAATGCACAATAAAATCAAAATTTTGCTTGATAGGTGGGCCCTTCTACCGTTTACTCTGATTGGCCAAGTAGAACTCATCAGAATGTCTATTATTCCCCTATTGGTTTTTCTTTTTATAAATATACCGCTAAAAATTAATTCCCTTTACTTTAAAGAGATTGAGTCAATGATCAGGGATTTCGTAGGGAATAGGAAATCTCCTAGGGTTAAGCTGCCTATATTACAGTTGGGAACCGCTCAGGGGGGTGTAGCACTACCTAATATTCATACTTATTATTTGGCAGCAATTGTAGATTAATCAGCATGCTTATTGGAACCTAATTGTCTGTTAGACATGTTTTTTCATGATAAAATAATACAGGAATCTGGATTGCAAGTTCCTATCTTTTTAAAAACAGCTAAACTACCAAAAACGACCTGATAAAAGACTGTCCGGGATTTCTCTGATAGACTACAGTCTTTTTATAAACAAGCAGGGTCTGCTGGCTTTTACTATTTGAAATTAGAGAAGTGTAAAATATTTAGGCTCCAAATTAATTCCACTAGGCTCAAAAGATGGAAGGACTGTGGGCTAGGAGAGTTGGGTCTTTTCCTCACCTCACGGAAACTTATCTCCTGGCAAGAGGCCCTAGATAGATCTGTTAGTCGACTAAAACCTGGTTTTTGGAGTATCTCCAGATTGTAAACATTAAAAATAAATGTAATCTGTTGTCGTGTGGGATACCATCAGCCCAGGCCAATGCCTTATACAAAGCTAAATTGAAGGGGGTGGGAAATTGGTATACCCTACTGAGAACAGGTGAAGAGTCCCCCCTGGGTGAAGAAGTTTTGTCCAAAATAACATGTGAAACTAACTGTTCCTTCTCGGGACAGGAGTGGGAGGAGATAGCTCAACTAGGAAGTAAGGCCCTTAGAGCAGCTAATTATAAAAGGATGGCCTTTTTATCTCGGTGGCTGGCCTATTTTACCCCAAAAGCTCTTAATAAACGCTTTCCGGGAGTGGAAAATAAATGCCTTTGTTGTCAGACTCAAGGCGGGGACGATTGGCTCTATATAATATTTACATGTCCGAAACTTGAAATATTTTGGCGTAACATCTTCTTGTTAATAAGCCAGGCCATTAATAAGATGCTTGACCCCGAGGCCGAGGTGGTTATCTTTGGCATCTCCAAAAAAGGTCTGATTTGACCAAAGTTGAAGGGACATACAATGTGATCTGTTCCCTAACGGCTCGCTCCCTAATCCTACAAAATTGGAGGTCTGAGTAGGTACCATCTTACCTAAAATGAGTGAACAAAATGCTTATGTCAAAAGAGTCGGGCGTCAAAAAAGTTTACTAATGTTTGGAAATTCTCCGATAGCTGGGAGTTTATAACTGACATTTAGCACTTTAGCACTAGACACTTTGTTGTTATACACCTAAGGATAGTCACAATAGCACTTTAATGCTGCAGGGCTTTTTGCCAAGATTAAGTTTACTTAATAAATGAATACGACCTATACTGGGGGGAGCTAAACAACAACAAGAATGATGTTTAACCCTGCAATATTTTAGTATGGAGCACGGATAGCACTTTTGAAACTAGGATGGTAGGATTGTTAGCACTCAGCACTTTATTGTTATGTATTTTTTGGAGGACATGATGTTGTTTTAATGTAGCTGGGTTCCTCGATTGATAGAATGTCTATGTAATTATTGAAAAGAGGCAATGACAACAATAACATTTGCCATTGATCAACCCAGCCGTATTTTATCATCTAGCACTGTTGCACTTTAGAAATCATGGTAATAGGAACTTCACTTTCTTTTGCTGCTTCCTGATAATGTTTACGACCAAAGGATCTTATTGGACTCTGTTTGTCTTTTTTATTTAATAAAAATTGTTATGATCTAAATCCCGATTACTGATCATTGTATATTGTATTAATTGCCCATCTGCGCTGCTCAATAACAATAAAAAAAACTTCTTCTGTTTTAGTTCCGCTTCCACAAAACAAAATGTACACAAAGATAGTAATAGGCACTGCATATGCATAGGTTTTCTCTGTCTGGATCACTTTTAAATTATCGCCAAAGTTCTAAAGAATCATTCTTATAACATGTTTCTTTCGTGAGCTTTATTCTATGATCCTGGCATAACAACACAGTTACTTCCTTCCTTCTCCAGCTTTCCCAACCGTCCTCCATTTCCACCCTCACCACAGTCACAAAACCTCCTAATGCATTCTGACCTGGCATGGTACATTCTATGTTCGAAACATTACACGTTCACAACAGGTTCCATAGAAGTCCATATTAACTCTGCTGCTGTAGAAGAGGTTGGCAGACAGCAAATAAAAATTATCAGCCAATCTATCAACGCTTCTATAATCTACCAAGCAAAATCTTGCTAGGTGAGATTACACTCTAGGTCCGAGACAATAAGGATGTCAATAACATTGTGCATAGTTGATAATCTGGGTTGGGAATGTTTTGTGTCCTAAATTTCATTTGCCTAATATGAGGGAAGACCTGCTTTTGTGTCTCGATGCAGAACAACCAGGAGTCTTGAATCTCTTTGATCCATCAGAAATCTACATCACAGAAGACCAGGATTTGCTGTTGGGTGTGAGCTACGGTTTACACTTCAGTGGTGCCCATCATTCCTAGCAGACCTAAGTCTGAAGATCAGTTTTTGCTCATCAATCATTTGAAGCAAACATATCTCCTGCTGAGTCCCTGAGGCTTTTTGCTTTGTTACTGTTTACCAACATCTGTAAGCAAATCATGGCACAGATGAAAAAAAGCATCAAGTGCAGTTTATTACAAATGATGGCAATACCCTGCTGCATCTCTGACCGGAAAGCAGAGTTGAACACTAGCACACTACATGAACAGCATACTACGATTACAAAGTAACTATTCGCTCTTGGATGAAAAGCAGGTGGTATCCAAGTGACCGAAGGCCCAGTCAGTAGAAATTTAGTATTCTCACAGCCTAATGAACTGAGAGCAGCTTCCACCTCAGGACATTACTGAGAGCAAATACCAAATTTTAACTCATGAGGTTATGGAGGGTCCTTGCACGCCTGCACATGAACAACTGTACTGAATGTGCTGGTGCACTGGAGTTATCTCTACTGGATTATTGCAGTATTTTCTAAACCAGGTCCCAAAAGAAAATGAATAAGAATTTCACACACTGTTTTATACAGGATGGCAAACAAGGTACTGAGGTCCATGGACAAATCCTGTTTTAAAGCTAAAGCATTTAAGTCAGGCCTGGTCAAGAGTTTCACTTCCTCAGTGGAGATAGAATAACATTCAAGCTGTGTACCGTGTGCACATCCTTTGTCGGGTAATGACAATTACATCTGAAAAATGTGCCCCCCCCCACACATCCAATGGCATCCTAAAGTTAATCACCTAAACCATTATTGTTCACAAGAAGCACATTAGCAGATCTACTAAAGTTGCAGCTGGGGTACCTTCCCCAGCTGCAACCCTTCAGCAGAGGTCGTGGATTCATCTATCTCTACATGGCAGATACTGGTACCCACCTTCTATACCCCTATTATGCCATGGGGTATTCAATATCTGGGCACAGTATCTCAAATAACCTCCTATTGTAGAGACTCGACATTACAGACTCCCTGTTAACTACGTAGATGTACAACTGTTTGGGTTAGGTTCTCTCAATGGGCCCATATTCAAAGTATTTCACATGTATCAAAGTGGTTAATACGCAACATTTAGGAACATTACAAAAAAAGAAAATAGCCAGTGCAACACTTGGGATCCCGTTATGTATCCCAGGCTACTCCTTGTGTTGGTTTGCTTTGTCTTTTTTATAGTGATAAAAAAAGCTCATAGAGGTAAGCAGCTATTTGCTGACCAGATCTGATTAATTTTCATTACTCTATTCTAGATGATTTCAACTAGGTGGCCAGATTTTAATGGTGGTCACATGACTGAAATCATTGGATCCCAGGACAGAGGAGGTAAAGAAGGTTCATGATCTACAATAGAGCCAAAAGGAAAAACCTGACACCAAAGAAAAAAAAGGAAAACTAATAGTAAAAACAAAGAAGTAACTAATGAAACAACAAAAAAGAAAAATGTAATATTGCAGATTGTAAAAATATTTTGTACAATATTTCAGTGTCTAACTACTTGTAAGTAAAGCATTTAGTCCTTCTCCGGGTCACAGGTGTTCAGTCATTACTTTAGTATTCTCTTGGTGTACCTCACAAAATCTCATGGTACCACTTTAGAATACCATATTAAGGCCTGTTGCAAATGGACATAATACAAGCATTTGGGATAGGCCTGGGAACACTTCTGTTGAGTTTTTAGTGGGAGATTTGCCAGTCTTCTCTAAATTTCTTTGGCCAGTCTTCAGAAATTCTCAGACTGCCTGAATATCACAGGTGTATTTGCATAAGACAGAAGAAGATCACAAACCCGGAGGTTCAATGTAAACTTGGTATTTGGATTGGTATATTAAATAATGTTACAAAAATCAATTAAGATTTTCCATGGGATTCTATGAAATGCTGGATGGGATTCTTCTCCTACTGTGTGTGCTCACTACCCTCCAGAATACTGTTAAATATCTCTTTGCACTATTTCTCTGATTATTCACTGAAAAATGTGCTTTAAAATCACCTTTTTGCACTCGTTTGAAAAAGGCATATAGGTGAAATTTCTCTTAAGCACATTTTGGAAAAGATAGGCTCACCTGCTTCGTAGGAGTGGTCATGGATTCAAAAATATGAACCCCATCTCAAACTCCACTTGTAGTACTGATGAA
This sequence comes from Lissotriton vulgaris, assembly GCF_964263255.1. Lineage (NCBI taxonomy): Eukaryota > Metazoa > Chordata > Amphibia > Caudata > Salamandridae > Lissotriton > Lissotriton vulgaris. The sequence continues at coordinate 434,480,913 of NC_141685.1, read as the reverse complement.
AGAAATAAGTGGAGATGGGGCTGAAGAGGAGAGTGAGCACACATTCATGAGGCTTACTGGACAACACAGCTTATTAACCTCTCCAGATTCTCTTGAGCCACCAGTTATCCCAAAATTGAAATGCTTTCGAGGTGTTCAGACTATGGGTGCCTGTTCTGAGAACTCAGAGTAGCAAATAGGGGTAAACAACCTGGTCTCTTTCTTGAATACCTGCCAAGAAACAATGACTTGCTTCTCTATTGCTTAATAGATTCACATTTTGTTATCCAAGTAAATCAGTTATATGATGAGAAAGATTCATTAAATGCTACTAAAATTGTATAAATAATGAAAAAATTGACATGAACTATTTTTGTTCTTATTTTTTGTCTAGCTCTACAATGTTTTCCCACGAATAATGAAGCACCTTTCTGGATCTTCCCAACAACTTTTCAAATACCAGGATACCCTTGAAATGTACATAAAAAAATCCATTCTAAAGCATAGAGAGCACTGGAATCCATATGAGCCCAGAGACTTCATTGACTGCTACCTTACTGAAATTGAAAAGGTAAGGGTCTGGTGTATGGCGGTGAGCTTGAAATACAGCTACCTGATGACCATCAAAAAAGAAAGCAGTACAAAAAGACCAAACTATCCTGTAATCAAATGTTAAACAACACAAGCACACTGTGCAGCATTCAATTTTGCTAAAGTTTGTAACTCAGAAATGTGAGTGGTAGGTCAAAGGTTTATTAAGAAGGGATGAACAGAGACTGACGGATGCCTTTTGGTAGTAACCTTAAGACAGGGACATTGTTTGGCTGAGAAGATAGGAAAATAGTCAGCAATGGGGCTTTCTAGTACACCATTGGTCCATTTAAGGTGTCCTTTAGCCATATTAATGGTACCTTGAGCTGAGATTGCCGTACTCACATGTCTTATATGTGGCAAACCTTACTCTAGCATTACTATAATTTTGGAGAAACCAACATATTGAAAACTATCTAATTGATTGTGTAGGACAGTCCATCTCTACATAAGAGTTTTCACCAGAGCCTTAACATATTTGCTTTGAGAGAGGTTTTCTTTGATCCTGGGTCCCTCTCTTTGTATTTTTCAGTTTTGTTTTACTTCGTTTAATATGATGGAGCTATTGCTTCCGGTGACATGGTACTCAATATCTGTGGCCTGTACCTCTAAAGATATCCTTTCCTCTCCTCAAGGATTTGATTTTGGTCTATGGCCACCACAGGTTTTCACAAATATTCCTTTGCTCACTTCATCAATTAAGCAATTTTAAACCAGGTAAAAACTGAAACAAAGTCTTTGTGTTATCCTGATGGAGCCCTTTAGAGGGGCCTTGCTCATGAGCAGTTCACGATTAGAACCTGTGTTTTTGTGAAGTCAGCTGGCATGTCATGCAGTTCACTCTTGATACCACCTAGCAGCCTCTCCTGGCTCTAAATCACAAATTAATGGAGGCAAAGTTAATTCTTGTTAAAGATCCACTAATCCAGTCATGGACTAATTAAAACGTACATGTAGGACACCTTGCTTTACTGTTTGAATAAATCCTTGCTTAGTGGAGAAAATTTGTGAAGGGCCACAGTTGAAGCTAATAGTATCCCATAAAATAATACATTTCAAGAGTAAGCCACCATTATGCATTGATACAGGGTATTAAAGAACACAACATCACAATTCATTAACAATTCAATAACCAGCTACTTCTCCTATCACTCATTAACTCTGTGCCCGCCCATGACTGTGCCTTTTTGGCTAGGTTTGTGCTGTAGAACTATAGTAAACATAAATAAATACATACATTCGTACATTATGTGAAAAGACTGATCATAGTGTTGGGTTAAGGAAAATGTGTACTTGATAAACATTTTATGTTAAAGAAACTGTAAGCTTATAGCGTAGAGTAAGCTTTATTAAAGCACATTCTCCCTGGTGTTGGTCTGGCCTGCAGATTGAAAAAAAACACAATTTGACATGTTTTACCTGCATAGTACAAAATTATTGTGGATGGGATATCCCATCTATACATACCTGTATATATGTCTATGATTTGTTATTTGTCAATATTTGGCCATGGTATTTTAATAGGATGATATTTATGGCCTTAAAATGATTGACATACATTTGCTTTATTTGCTACTTTCAGCTTGAAAAGACCTTTATCAATAAACTAGTGCATCATTTGAGGTGGATATATGAAAAGTTGTATTATTTTTTTAATGAAGAATATCTGAAGGTTGCTGGAAGAAGCACAACAAATCATGTTTAAAGGTGAAATATTGCAAATTAGGCATTTTGGATCAAGGTGGTGGTGCGCTCTGCTTCAAGATTCCATGAAAAATGAAAAAGAAAGCTTGTGTAATGTAAACTTTAATGTCCCCCACAGACTTTTTATCTTCTATCGACTAAGAAGGACGAGGGTGGCGAGAGCTCAATGAGCGAGAGCTCATTGGGAGCAGTTAACACAGGGCCCATGAATGTTTATTGCAGCTTGGTTCTTCCAAAAGTAGCTATATATTTTGTGATCTAAATGTCTTTTGTTATATCTTGGGTGCTGGAGCAGTAATCCAAGAAAGGCCACAGGTCAGAATTAATGTAGGAATAAAATCTCAGAATAGGAAAATACCATTGAGATTTTCCTAAAGTGATTCATGGTTACTTGCAGCTTCATGCCTGGATTAAATACAAGACATTCTGCCTTAAAGAATTAATGCACAGGAGTTACAGAGTCCCATTTCTTGAAGGAACCTTCAGCCAATTTGGAATGTGGCAGAGTATCCTCACTGCCAAAATAAAGGTCCACTCGCCCCATTCAGAGTTGGGAAGACTTTTCATTCTGTAGATGGTGGAGACTACTTCCATCTCCACGCCAACATACATCTTTAGAGTAAGGGCCTTTGAAACTCTGGCTATGTGTCTGCCCACCCGATTAAGAGTGGGAAAATGCATGGCACGTTTTCACTGTCCATCACCCCCTGGGAAATTCTATGATGAGGAGGGCATTGATTTTCTTTTTTTTCCAAAACCAAATTCAACTTTGGGTTTTTTGTTTAGGAAAAAAAACTTTTATAAGTTTGCCATGCTACTCTGTCATGTTGACGGAGCTGTCTGTAAAACTTACTATACGATGACAGGAACCACGGTTCCTGCCAATGTAAAGATGTCCGCTGGATCAATGGACCTCTCAGTGACAGGGTAAATAACTCATTTGCCCTGACAAAGTACACAGCCATAAGGGCCTGGTTTAGAGTTCGGCGGTGGGTACTCCATCAAAAAAGTTACGGAAATCACGTCTGCCATATTATAAGTGGCTTTGGGTATAATGCACTTGTAATACGGCAGACAGGATATCTGTCACTTTAAGGATGGAGTAACCTGTCAATCAGGCTTTAAATCAAACCCCATGTTCATCCGGTGTCAGGTGTAATGCAAATAAAGTTATTTCCACTCTTCCATCAGTTATTAAACGATTATACATTGTTGTGATTGCTAGTTCACTGCGGGTTAGTTTAACTTAATATCTGTAATGATTAAAGATTCACACCTTTTTTGGAAATTTTCCCAGGGAAATTAGAAGGTATATGAGTAACTTTTATCATGAGAAATAGTCTCTGAAAGTAGGTATAGTCAAAATTGCATGTTTTAGTACTTCTCTAATTACTCCTGCCTAAAAAGAAAATAATTGTTTTCAATAAAGCTTTTGTAAAAAACATTTTAGATTAGACTAGTACAGGAGAGACTAGAAGGACAACCCATGATCTTCTTCGAGAAGCACAGTGAGACACCTCTAGATCCTTCAACACAATCCAAACATGGACACTGAGTAAGAGATGGGCAGTCAGAGCTGCACACATTAGCAGAAGCCTCCACTGCGCTACTAACCTATGCTCTCAGTCATATTAAATGCTCCATGGAGATGAGATCCCTAATGTTTAGCCCTTAACCAGTAGTGTCCATTCCTGAAAGAACTGACTTACGGTCATTGGGAAAGGTTCATTTTAGCCCCTAGGGACAGCGCACATTCTTGTTTGTCAGTTCAGTTTTTGGAAGGTGTTGGATTCCCTACAAGTAACCATATTGGAAGCTGGCTATTGGTTTTAGAGTTTTGATAAATTATCCATTTGTGTTTTGCGGAATGAACACAGAATGATCAAATTCTCCTAGTTACCGTGTATAAATGTTTGTAGGAACTGAATAATCTATGGCAGGGTATTAAGTGTTATTTGAGTTTTGATAGATTGATATATTGAACTCAGTAAATACACTGAAGTGTCAAAGTGAGTTCTAAAATTCTAAATTAGAAATCTGAGTTATTCTGTTGACCAGTTGATTACAAGGGATAATTCTGTCAGTTTTGCAAGTCTGAAAACATATCAATGTGGGTTCTGTAATGCACAATGTAGTTTGCACAACTAGAGCCTTACTTTTTTTCATAATTTAATGTCATAGGCTTGCAATCAAACTAAAAATGAATTTTGTATTGTTCAATCATTTCCAAATGTTTTGGTACTTTCTATGGCTTTAAATGATGGGTTTCTGGAACTCTGCTCTGACTTTTCAAACTAATTTGGGCTAAATCGTATTCTGTCTTTCACATGACCAGTAGTTTAATACTGAGATGAATCATAAAATGCAACCTGCCTAACACTTGCTTATGTTTTATAGCACTTACAAAATTTGCACATGTCATTACCCCATAGATTTAATCTCACTCAGGCCTTTATTATGCGTCAAGTCAATTTAGATGCCACATTTGCTTCTGGATAAAACGGGCACATATAAAAATCACAAATTAATAATAATACAACCCCATTAGTTTTGAGGCTTATGATGTCTCGGTACCTAACACCTCTCCTGTGCAGACCCTTTTTTCAGGTCTCGTTAAGCTTTTATATGTTTTTTTCCACAAAAGTTTTCCGGGAAAAATTTGTGTAATTTTTTCTAACATTGGAAATTCCAAAAGTATTCATGTTTTGTGATTTGCCTGGAGGCAACCGAGAATTTTTTTTTAAAAATCTAAACAGCGCTGCAATGAAGGGTATCATTTTTTTTTTTTTAAATGCCATTTACAAGATGTTTGCTGTGCTAAAATCACCCTCCTCCTAGACATCATTGCAAATTCAGCAAGACACATAGGGCCTCATTAGGATCGCGGACGGACTTGCGTCCGTCCGCGACCCCAGAAGATGAGGGAACGTCCGCATGGGCTGCGGCGTTCCCTCATGTGCGATTAGGATGTGACCGCCACCCTGGCGATCACATCCTGGATATTTAACATTGCGGCGGGTGCTGCTTCAAGCAGCACCCGCCGCAATGTTAAAAGTGCATGTGTAACATTTACATGCACAAAGCGGCAGGCACCGCGCGGTGCCTGTAGCTTTGTGCAAGTAAATGCTGGGGGGTACCATAGGTACCCCCCATGTGCACCCCCCACCTGCCAACACCCTGGGGGCCCGCAACGGGCCCCCAAAATCAAAAGTACACATGCTTTTCCACGGCGGAAAAACTGCCGCGGAAAAGCATGTTTACAAATGCTTCCTAATTTGGCTGGCGGTGTCTGATAGACACTGCCAGCCAAATGAGAGCTTTTCCGCCGCGGTTGTAATCTGACCGCGGCGGAAAAGCAGCGGACAGTAACCAAGACCCACCAGCCATCGTAATGCGGCGGTGGGTCTTTGGTGAGTCCGCAGAGGATTTTCCGCCTCCTCCGGGCCGGAGGTGGCTTCCCCTGGCCCGGAGGAGGCGGAAAATCCTCCATCATAATGAGGCCCTAATTGTGTAGATCCCGCAAAGAAACTAATCTTTGAAATAAATCAATGAAATTTAGGTATGAAAAAACTAGAAATAGTTTTACAAAAGTAATGAACTGTCATGTGTGTCAGGGACAGGGTCTTGGTGCAGGGATTTATAGTGTTTTTTAGCTGTCAAAAACATGCAGTACCCACAGCCAACAACTGAGCTGCAGTTAATAATGAATTTGCATTGTGCACTGGCCATGCATCAATTTAAGGCAGAATCTAATGAATGGAAAATGGGTATGAATAAAACGTTTGCATTTTTTAAATGTGCCCAAGATAATCAGTTTAGGAATAGTGGCTAGTTGTACAACTCTGAATTCGGATTGCCCTAATATGTGATTCAGAGGGCATTTTACAAAATGTGTTCTTTCTTGCGCTGTGGCTGGAAACCTAAAGTGGAAAGAAATTAAATTGATAATAAATGTTCTTCAAGTTTGTGTGCCTACACTTCTCTCAATAAAAATGGAACCTTACTTGTGTGGCTGGGCCTATCACTTGTGAATGCAAGTGACCTAAAATGCAAATTTGATTATTGTATATGTTTCCTTACAAATTGACCCCTTCTGGATAGTTTCAGTTTTTGTGCCTGGCCAAACATGTATGCAAATTAAATATACAGGACGACCCAGGGTGATGTGATGTGCCTGGATCCCACTATGTTTCCTTACCCAGAATGCCTTCCAAATCTCAATCTTTGGCTAAAATCATAGTTTCACCTCACATTTCTGTGAGGAAAAATTCCAGAATCTACAGGGTTTCACAAAAGTGCTACCACCAACCATTCCCACACTTCTCCCGGTAAAACATTGCCCTCCTTGGGTGGCAGACCAAACCAAATCCTTCCACTGCCTGGTAGTAATTTGGGGTTTTCCGTGGATATCTTGTGGCCCATTCTTTGGACATTGTAGGTGTATCTTGATTTGAAAACTGGAATAAAAATCCTGGGGAAGACTTACCTAAGTTCCCTAAAAACCCTTAGGGTTTGGCAGACAGGGTACTTCATCAAAACGGAGCAGACGTCCCATGCATTATTACATGCAGTGCATTGACTGTAATAAACTTGTAATACGCACCAATGGAACATCTGCCACATTTTGACAGAGGATGAAGGTAGCAAGCAGGACACAGGTATGACATATGTGAGTAGTTGTGGGTGTGGTTATCTGTGGGTCCCTCTGAGCTTGACCATATGCCTTCTACTTACATGAGATCCCTATGAAAACAAGCATCCTTATATCCCTCTTCATGTCTCTATCTCAGTCAGATTGCCTACTAATACTGTGTGGATGCTAGGAGAAGCTTTACTAATGCCTCCCGATGACAGCGTGCATAGGCTCAGAAAGACTTGTCTTTCATGTGCATTTGCCACACTCACTGTGCTAGATTCAACTCATTTCCCTGTGTAGTAATAATAATAATAATAATAATTCTTTATTCGGTTTGTCACAAAGAAAACCCTGTGTAGTAAGTTAGGGGTGTCTGGGCATGTCTCGTGACCCATTCCGCGGACAGTGTGAGCAATGCCTACATTTAAAAACGAGGTAAAATCCTGGGGCAGACCTATGTTTTGTGAAAACTATTTCCAGAACGTCTAAGGACCTTAAGGTTTAACAAATAGGGTACTTTGTGACAATGTGGTGCATCCCCATGTCATATCCACTGTTATGTGCTTTGCATTGACTGTAATGCACTTGTTATTGGGAGGACAGAAAATCCCCAAAATTTTTAAGTGGATGAAGGTTGCAAGGAGTTCACAAGTATGACCAGTATATACCTACTTACTGGAGTCAATAAAGACGGAGTGACTTAAACCATATTTAGGAAGAAAACGTGCATGGATTATGGTATGTCTTTGGGTAATATTTAGTAGAGTTTCCAATTTAGATGGAATACATTGAGAGGCCGCATCGGAAAGTCAAGTAATGGACCATGGAAGGTATGTATTTTTGTGCAACCATTTACAGCGCATACTAACTCTGAAACAGACTGTTCCACTTCAATCAGTTTCCCAGAACTCTGCATTTGTGTATTAGAAAGTTAAGCACGGTGGAATGCAGAGACCTGGCTGATGTGTGCTCTGGGTACACCAATAACTACTCTTCTGCCTCTTTCCTATCCAAGTACAAAATCATCATTTACATTAGTGAGCCCTCTTCTTCTCTGCTGCAAGAACACAGTCTAGGAAGTCTCCTTGCAAAGTCCTCCACAAAAGATGAAATAGAGACTACTGCTTCCTCAGCAGTAACACCATCGATAGCGGCCAACTCAAAGTCAAGGAAGAACACCACTCTTCCCATGGTAGTCTGACAACAGACATCATATGCTTTGTACATTACCAAAGGATCAGGTGGAACATACAAACTCTTGTTCCATGAGCGAGTTTTAAGAATAACATTTTATTGTATGTTAAACTATTTGTAAAGGGCATGGCTGCCCCAGCAACGGGGCATCCCAAACGCTAGTCTCAGAATGGACGGCAGAAAAAGGTATTCAGAGAATTAAGCACAGAATAGCCAGGTGTTCATGGCCTTTCTGAAAGCCCAAGATTCTGAATGAGGAAGTGCATTCCAGATGGTGGTAGCTTTAGAGTCAAAAGAGCGACCTTCTGCTCTTACTCTTCTGAAATGAGGGAGACGTGCCAAATAAAGATTAACTGAGCTCAGGGCCCACAGGGGGACATAAGGGTGAAGCAGATTAGATAGAATGGAAGGCCCCTGAGAGGTAAGGATGTTATGTGCAATGCATAGAACCTTGAATTGAATTTTCGTATTCACAGTGGCATCAGTGCAGCCTGGGGATAAAGCTGGAAACCGAGCAGAACTTAGGAAGAGCAAATAATGGCCATGCTGCAGCGTTTTGGGCCAGCTGAAGTCTTTTGGTCATTTCCTTATTGGAATCTAGATACAAAAGTATTGCAGTAGTCCAGCCTTGAAAGTATAGTAGACTGGATAATAACCTGGCGTGTGAGAGAATATAAAAATCCAATAATGAGGTTTAGCCCTCGTAAGAGTCCAAAACAAACATCTACCGCCAATTTCGCCTGAGCTTCAAAGGTTAAAGTGCAGTTGACCCAAACCCCTGATTGTTTTACGACCGCCTTGGGCTTGGGAGCAGCCCTAAAGAGAGGGGCCATCAATGATCGCCCCATTGGTGTATATCTCTCCACAGGAGAAGAATTTCCGATTGGCAAGAGTTTAGCTGTAAGCAATTGGTCGCCATTCACTCAACGATAGCCAACATGTCGCCTTGTAAATTAGTCAGGTTCCGAGTTGAGTTATTGGAAAGAAAATCACCAGCTGAGTATCATCGGAATAAGATACCAGTGTAAACCCCAGGACTTTTGAAACCAGAAGACAGTGGTTGGATATACATTTTGAATTACGTAGGGAGGACACCATGTCATAGAGTATGAACCTGAGAGCTGTATGGAGAAGACACAACCGGAAAGGATCTTTCAGATAGAAAGGAAGTGAACCAGGCTAGTGCAGCTCCACCAATACCAATCTCCTGTAAGCGCCACAATAAAATACCATGAGATACGGTATCAAAAGCGGTGCTTAAATGAAGCAGAATCAGAGAAGATCTGAATTCATCTAAAACGCCACGCAGATGCTCATTAACCACCAGCAGTGCAGACTCAGTGTTGTGTTGTGGTCTAAAGCTGTGGTCTAAAGAGATATCCAGAATTTGGTTAATCTCCAGGAAGTTTGTTCGAATAGTGTTAATGTGAGACTCTATGATTTTGGCAAGAAATGGTAGTAAGGAGATAAGGTGAAAAGTGTCTGGTTTGATAGCATCAAAAGAATGCTTTTTCAGTAGAGGAACAACTTTGGCATATTTTCACAGGGCAGGTACTGATGAAAAGCATTGCCAGTCAGGCTTACGGGGGTAATCTGGGGAGCCCGGTTTGACTTTGTTACAGAGGACAGCAAGGGAAAAAGGTGAAAGAGTGGAGGAGTGGAGGGGGATGACTAGTAGGCACTTCTAGGCTGGAATCCCTAGTTTCAGAGGCAAAGTTAGATTAGATAAGTTCTACCTTTCTAATAAAATACTTTGCCACTCCCTCACATTGGACATTGGAAGCGATGCCAGTACGGGTGTCAGAAAAAAGAATTCGAGAGAGAAGAGATCATTTTAGCAGGTTTGCTATTGTTTTTTATTTTGTTAGCACAATACTCCTCCCTAGACTTCCGAATCAATTTATGATATGCCTTAATGGCAGCTCTGTAACTTGTTTTGGTAGAAGGATCATAGGCGTGTTCTAGGACCTTACAATTTTTTGGGGCTAAGATCAAAGTCTTACTGAACCAAGGGCTGGCCTCTGTTCTCTTAATAGGGACAGGTTTAGCTGGGATTCAGATGTCCAGGGCATGTGTGAGCTAGTCATGGAAGAGACTATTAGCTACCTCTACATTGGAGGATAATTGAGGACTCTGTGTTCGAAGAAGGTCTCGAATTTTTTGGGGGATTGAGCTTATGCAATGGGCGTTTAGAAATAGAGTTTCGGTGGGCAGGCAGTTTAGAGCCTTCAGATCATATAGACATAGAGATTAAGAAATGGTCAGACCAGGTCATGGGAAGAGGGGTAGGGACCTTTAGCAACAAAATGTTTGAAAAGGCGGGATTGAGAAGGTGCCCAGCTAGATGTGTGGCACTTGGAACATGGTGCGTCACCTGGCACGCTGCAAGATCATCTAAAAAATGTGACTGAAGTGGCTGGTCAGTTTTGTCAACTCTACCCATTTAATTGATATTATATGTATACCTTTGGGTTTGCATCCATCTACAAATCTGATCTCAAAGTATCAGTGGAGAAGTGCTCTCATGAACTATAGTGAGCACATGTACTTCCTGTGTGTCTAAAAATGTCACAGCCTGCAGTTGTCTGCAACGCAACACACTGCTCTGACCTTCCTAGAGCTTCCTACAAAAATGCTTCTGAGGGAATGCTTTGCAATTTCTTTTAATTGCACACAAGCCACAGTGCCCGCATTGTACAGCTCAGTAAATGTCTCTGTACTCATGTACAGAAATGGTCCACATTAACGGTATAACCTTTATGAAACAATGATTGAGCAAGATCCTACTCAATCTTCAGACTGATTCCAAATGTCAATGGGAATCCTGCAGGATTTATACTAGATTCCTTCCCAGGATACACTCTCAGGCTGCCGGTATAGCCAGAGGAAGTCTCGGACATGTATAGCTTGATGATGTAATGAACACCTTTGCTTGATATATACTGTTTGAATAACAGTCATCTTTTGTACAGGATCAAAGGCTAGTCCACTGCTATATTCTTCCCTGGAGTATACATTTCTGACACTTGAGGCAGTGAAATGTTCCACAGCAGGCCAGATTTTGAACAACACTCCATTATCTGGATAGTCATGTGACAATGCTGCAGAGTTGAAAAGCAATCTGTGCCCATGTGAGATTGGAAGTTGGATGCAACTTAAACCATAAGGAAAAACCAGTAAGACTTTAATACCGGTGTGGGTAATATTCTCATGAGTTGTGTAAGACTCTAAACATATCTCAACTTCCCACATGAAGTGGGAGTGCACAAGTGTGCCTTAGAATAAGGGACCAGTGGAGCCCCATGCTTCCTTAACCCGTTGGCTGCTGCCGTCGGCCATTGGCCGAAGACAGCACTACCTCGCTGGTGCTGCCGTCAACCAATGGCCGACGCGACCGCGCCCATTTTTTAAAATGCCCGCACTGCCGCAAAAAAGCGGAAGCAGCCAACGGGCTAAACAGGGTTTGGCATGCAGATTTGTTTACTGCACTATTTTGTTCAGGAACATATCATCCACACAAAAAAGTTGGAAATAGTCAAGTAGCACACACATTTACTGTACTGACTTTATAGTCACAAACTCACAAGGGAGTTATCCTCATGTAGAGAAAAGGGACAGGGTATGTAACAAGGAAACAGAAAGGAGACCCATCTCACTGGATACAAAGAAAAAATTTGTTTTGAAAACCGGCAAATACTACAATTAGAGGGTGGTAGTATGGAATGGCGTTTCTAAGCTAAGAGGCAGTACATAGACAGTTCAAGATAATTCAAGGTTGCAGCAGTAAGTGATATTGATAATCATAAGCAAGAACACATTTGAATATTCAATTTCATAATTTAGAAATCTTTTTTATTTTCCATAAAAAAACATGAGAATAATTTAAATACATTAAAACCAAAAAGAGGATCAGACCATTCGGGTTGTTATGTGCATAATATAGACCTCTTATAAAAAAAAATCTCATAAGCACAGTTCCACAGAATCAATGTTTGCCAATATCCAAATATTAGGAGATTTCTTTCTTTTATATAAAGAGACACACATATGTTAAAAACACTATACAAATTAATACATGCAGTGAGGAGGGTCCCCTTTCAGTTTCCTTGACTTTATATTCAGCATTGCAAATGAAGAAAGAATTGGCAGTTGGAATCTATTAGGGTATTGCCAAGTGTGCAGGCTTCATGTGCTTCACGTTGTACCTGCCTTGTTTCCTGTTTGAACACACTGTCACTAAGCAGCACAGGCTGTGTGTGCAGGGGAGATCACAACTGCCTTACTGGGCTGTCGAAGCCGGCTTTAGCACTGGTGACACACAGTACGGCAATCATTTTTGGCACCCCCACATCCCATGACCGCCTCCTCGGATTTTCTCACTACCACCAGGCAAAAGTGTCCCTCACCTCTCCAATCATAAGTTATTACTAAACGCAGCGCTCCCCCTGAGGTAAGCACCCTCCTCCACAGGTCAACGCCCAGTGCACCAGCACCAGTCGCACTGCCCTAAAGCTGGCCATGGTGCCGTATGACCATATCCTTTTGAATCATTAAAAGAGGAGCCATTGGTGGAACCCCACCAACTGAAAAACTACTTTGAGATTCAGATCAATGATCCCCTCCCTCAGATGCATTCTCTGACCGAGAATTGGCTACCTAGTTCGGCTCCGAGCAGCAGTCAATGAGGCTTCATATCTAACTTTGACCACAAACTTTATTACTCAAATGCTGTGTGTCAGGTAGACCTGCAGATGTCCTCCTAAAAATTTTAATGCACTGAGAATGCTGTTTGTGATATGAAAGGTAAGTGAGAATGCGGTGCTAGTGAGAGTGGGTACAAAAGTAATAGATACTGAAAAAACACTGGAAGTAATAAGTTTAAGATTTTAGCTTAAATTACTCCAGTAAAACAGCTCTAGGGCACGCGATAAGCAACAGACAAGAAAAAACTAAGTTCAACTTGAAGCATACACATCAAGGCAAACTGAAATGCCGTATCCTGGGGAACTGGTATAAGATAGAGGGTACAATCGCCCCCCTCAGGGAAAGAACATTTTCGCATGATACTGCCTCCATGAGGTCAGTGCGCCCAACCACTTCTACAGCAGTGCAAAAAAACCTATTGCTTATCAATAAAGTTTTCGATGGCTTCTGCATTGAACTTTGAACCATATAAATATAATTTTGCTCTCAGAGATTTCACATTGCAGGTCCTCATGCACGTTTATTGAAACCACATGTTGCAATGTACTTCTCTATCAAGCTGTAACATTGCTGTTTTACACCATGTGGGACCTACTCAGTGTTTTTTCTTTTGTCATTTCCTAATGGATTTTGATGCATGCTTGAAATTATGTGCATGTGCGTTTAAATTAATTATAAAAATATTGATTGACACCACAGAAGCTCATGTTCTATTTTGGGCTCCAGGCAGTTTCCTAAACAATGCCCCTCTGAGTTGTCTGGTCTATATTTGGGGACAGGTTTTACATATGTCTGTGTGTCAAAATGTATATATTTTACAACTGGAGTCAAGGGCCAATAAGTAATCAAATTATTTGGGTATATTTTTAAAACATTTAAAACAGAACCTTTTTCACTCCTTCCCCTCCACCCTATCTTCAGGAATCCATGCATTGCAATTCTAATAGAAATAGGAACTTATTTACCATTCCATTTAATCTAATCTTCGATTAGATTTATAATGACATGCATCCTATTCTACACCACAGGTTTATTAATGTCCTTCTCCGTAAGGAAAAATTCAAGATGTTGTCCCATGCACAGGTTCTTATGGCTCCGATTTAGAGGATTGGATGATGTCCTTTGACTTGCATGATGCATACTTTCAAGTTCTGTTCCTCCAGTTGCACAGGGTTTAGCTGTGCTTAGTAGCTGGATCCACCCACTACTAATTTGCAGTCCCCACGGTTGGATTAAGGTTAACTCCCAGATCTTCACCAATGTCATGGTGGTAGTTCTAGTACATCCTCAGAGAACTGGAATGTAGCTTTCCTGTACCTCAATGACTGGCTGGTCTCCCTAACTGGTGTCAGACCATCTAAACACCACTGTGACCCTGCTGTTTGACTTGGGATTCTCAATCAATCTACCAGAGTCACACCTCACAGCATCTTCTTTTCATAGGAGTAATAAGAGGCACAACATCTCTCAGAGCCTCACATCTGTCATGCAGGATTTGTGACATTTGGTATACGATTCCAGTGTTTATGCAACAATTGAATTTTCCAGAGGAGTATTGTGAGATCAGTTTCAGATATCCATATATGATAGCAAAAACCACTCCCAATTGCAACAACATTCAATGTTCCAATAGGCATGTTGTTTTGCATAAAAGTGTTGAAGTGATTAAGTACCACTTGCTGTTGAAAATATATATGCATGATTAGCCAGTGTAAAAGTAAGCGTAAGCTTGTCTGGTGTCTCACAATAATGTGTGTGTAAACATAGCCTAAAAAGTACCTTCAATTTCATATTCGTGTACTTTGAAGCATGTCCCATTAGCCCCTTCCATGCTCATGACGAGCTCAGCTCGTCATGCAGCACAGTGCTCGTGTGCTCATGGCGAGCTGAGCTCGTCATGACCACACCCGTTTTAATTGTGGTCCAGCATAGGAGGGGAAACTTGCAAGCAGCGATGTGGTTAAAGCATATCTAAAAGAGCGTAACTTTTTAGTTGGAAAGATTAAGAATGTAATATCCTTTCTATGTGTTTCAATCTCCTGAAGGAAAACTATAGACCAATCTATTATTCTGTGTAGCCTTGACTCTGTAATGCTCTTCTCCATTGGATGCCTTTCTGTCTGATTCAGAGCCTACAGCTTGTCCAAAACACACTGCCACAAGAATCTTTCTTGACTCTTGGTAGGAGAATACCATATTTATTCTCACTTTGTCTTGCTTCATTAGGTCTATCATCCCAAACACGTGACTTATAAAGTACTCTGCATCAACTACTGCTCCTACTGTAATAAGGGACCAGACATTATAAGTGGTATTGTTAGGCACTACCCCTTGCAAAACCTCAGTTTCTTCACTCCCAATCTTTTTCATAATCTTCACTTTCGCAGGGCACACACTAGATTGCACTTTCTTTTTCTTCACTACTTGGGCATGGACTGCTCTGCCTTAGAGCTGAGGACCACCTCTCTTTTGTCACGTGCCGTAAACTGGGCCAGCTCCTTTGTATTCATGGTTGATACTCAGCACTAGAACCCCATATACCTGGGTAACACTGCTCTTTGGAAAATATGAAAATATGTAATAAATAATATTAACTCATAGGTGTTGTATGCCATTCATTTTCAGCAATTTTTGATTTTCATATGATAAGACTTTGTTGATTTCAACCATTAAATGCAAACTTTTTTTCCCTAAAGTTTAAAGATGATCCGACCTCATGTTTTGATGAAGAAAACTTGGTTCAATCTGCCTTTGATCTGTTCCTAGCAGGAACAGAAACAACTTCAGTCACTCTGCGATGGGCTATTCTCTACATGGCAAAGTACACAGACATTCAAGGTAAGACGACTGTTTATAGCTGGTATGTGGTTCACAAAATGTTTCTCATAAACAGCTAGGGCCCGATTCACAGAACTAACAAGACAAAATCCTAAGCTTACTACCATTTTGGTATTCACAGAAGGCACTTACTCATTTTGGTATTCACAGAAGGCACTTACTCATTTCGGTATTCACAGAAGTTAGGAGTCCTAACTTTAGGACTCCTAAATGCCTTCTGTGAATACCGAAAGTCTTAAAGTTAGGATTTTTCTCAGTTTAGGAGTAGTAGAGTCAGGAGTCCTAACTTTACTACTCCTAAACTGAGAAAAATCCTAACTGTAAGACTTTCGGTATTCACAGAAGGCATTTAGGAGTCCCAAAGTTAGAACTCCTAACTAATGTGAATACTGAAATGAGTAAGTGCCTTCTGTGAATACCAAAATGAGAAAGTGCCTTCTGTGAATACCTATGGTAGAATTTGTCTTAAGTTAGTTCTGTGAATCGGGCCCCTAGTGTGTTAATTAAACTTACTGTTCTCCAAGTTGTTCCCATCGATTCAACGGAGGCAGTTCGTAATACTTCCTCTAACGAACCTCTTCCGTTATAGGGGTAAATTCCACAGCTGAATATTTGCGCAGCAATGCTTTTTACCCATGACATAGTGCTGTTACACAATTTGTCCCAGAACATGCATTGTTTTTCAGTCAGTAGACTGCAAACTGGCCTGAATAAGGATAAAACAAATGCAAGTTGGCGCTGTACTTATTTCATTCAAGGATATTGTGCTCCAAACTGATGTGTGGAGACCACCTTTCTCTCTTCCACCACTAAAACATAGATGGGTTTGCAGTTTCCTACACAGGTCAGATTCAGACCAAAAAAAGAGATGAAAGAACGTGGAGGTAGAACGTAGAATAAAATACAGTTTTAAATGACAGTAAGATGGTGGCAAAGTTGCTCCTAACAAACATAGGGCCCCTACTCTAATACCTACTAAAAAAGCTTTCCCAATCAAACCAACAGTTTACAATTAAAAAATATCAGCTATCTTTTCAGCTCATGAGAAAGGAATCATAACGTATTATACTTTACTACAGATTTGAAGGCAAATTTGTTATTTTTTCGTGAATACCCAAAACAGCAACGTTGCTGCAGTGTGTTGTGTGAAAGGGGGAGAGCAGGATGGATTGAAACAGAGAGAGCAAAACAGCACAAAGGGGGATTCTCAACACGGCGGTACCATGTGATAGTCTCGCGCTAACGCGTCAAATGACTGCTGTAAAATTAACGCGGTGCTGAAAAAATGCGAAACACGAATGCAAAAATAGTAGCGATGAGCCCCATCGCGATACAAAAATCTGCGATAACCAGCGACAGGTCAGCAATTTCCACGCGTCATGCGGGAAAATGCACTATAAAAGTAGAAAAAAAACATCCAAACAAAATCCAAACAACAGCGAAGCACAATGGAGGTAGCCGGAGCAAGTACAGAGGACAACCAGAACCCCCTAGCCCCCTAGAGGTCCAGCCTCAGACCTCGTGGTCCGGAAGAGCATAGACAAGAAGAGTAGGAAGAAGTGGTTCAGTCCACTGGAAAACAAGATCCTGTTAACGGAGGTGGTAGAACATCATCAACTACTGTTCGTCAAATCCACTGTGTCATTGGCAGCAAAAAATTGAATATGGCAGTCCATCCTGGACAAGGTGAATGCAGTCGAAGTGCTGAAGAGGACAATGGAAGAGGTCAAGAGGCGCTGGAATCAGTGGCGGACGGTGACATTTGAAAGTGATGAGGCGTAAAATGATTGTCATAGTGCACCGTAGCGAGCGAGCGTAGCGGGTGAGCCCGATCAACCTAAGGAGGGTCCGAGGGTGTTCTCTCACTGAGAAAATTTTGAAAAAAGAGTAGAAAAATTGTGAATTTTCAAGCAAATTTGAGAAAGCAGGAAGGGTAATAAAGCAATTGTGAAAGTGCAGATATTACATTGATAAAGAGATGTCATATAACATAGGTAGCTGCTTATTGAATATAACTACAGAGCTTCATAACAGACTTCGAGATATAATGCATTTCTGAGTACGTCACAGATGTTTTTTATTTAACAAACAACTAAACAGGTCGCAAATGAGCAGCATTTGCCATATTGTTTACTTTTTGTATCTAAAATCAGCACGTCTGTTTTTAGGAGCAGCAAACTTTTCAATAACTTGAATGTTAAAGTATGAGATATTTTGAACTAGCTTGCTCAGCATTGCCAAAGCATTTAGTCTTTCCTCAAGCATGGTGTTCCTCAGGAATATCTTAATCCTCTTTAAGGCGGAAAAACATTGTTCTGACTCTGCTGTTGTCATTCGAGTGGTAATGACAATTTTTTGTAAAGTCACTGTCTCTGTAAGTGACTATTCCATGTTAAGTTTATGAATTAAAGCCAGCAAAGACCTGGCATCTTTGGCCTTCCGGTACACAGGCATTGAGTACAGTACAGTCAACTCAGTTTTGAGGTCCTCTTAGTTGAGCATAGCATAAGCTTCCACAGCCTCATGCAGAGCATGCTCAGGGAAGGATTCATCATATTTTGCAAAGTATTCACTTTTCAATAATACGGCACTCACCAAATGTTTTGTGAAAGCAAAACGTTCTTGTGATTGCACAATTACAATGTCACATATTTCCTTTGCATTTCGGTCCAGAGTGGTAATGTTTTTCCTGTGGTTTGAAAAAGTAGAAGCCTCTGGCAGTTTGCTGTCTAAATTGTCAACCTCATCCCTCACTTTGCTTATGCGTTCGACAAACATAGCAGTATTTCTTTTCACAGAGACAGTATCTATCTCTCGTGGTTGTAACTGATTGTATAAAGTGTCAACAGATAACATTATTTCATGAAATAAAAGCAGAAAGAACTGAAACTCTCTGTCTTTTAGTGTTCTAGAAAAGCCATTGGCTTCACTGTGAGTTTTGAAATCAACGGTTTCATTGGCTTCTATGGCTTTGAAACATTTCACAAGGTCCTCCCTATATTGACATATTAGTTGGACTGTACTTATGTTAAAGTTACAATGAGTTGAAGATCTCCTTGGAACCTTTTTGTCCACAATCTCCTGTAGTGAGAAGAATGCTGCCATGCCTCCTACATCCCGAAAGAAAATTGGTGTCTCGGAGATCTTTGATACTGCCTGTTGCATAATAGGATTAAGTTGGTGAGAGTGACAGTGCACATAATGAGCATAAGGGTACACATCACTAATTCTTTTCTGTACCCCACCAAGGCTTCCACTCATTACAGACGCACCATCATAGCGTTGTGCAATACGTTTTGTTTATGCACCTCTGGAAAAATTAAGTTCCGTTGACGCAGTATAGTTGCAGGAAAAGTTTCTGCAGTAGAGTCTCTTAAATGAGTGAAACCATGGAACCTCTCCACAACATTATTGTCATCGTCCAGGTACCAAAATACTAATATGGACTGTGTTTGTGTGGCCACATCAGTGGTGTCATCAGCCTGAATAGCCACAAAGTCTGTGTTTTGTAACTCTTGGACAATATAGCTTCTCATAATTTCTAGCATACACTCAAGGAGTTCATTTTGTATAGTTTTAGAGGTGCACTTAAAGACTGTAGCACTTGCTAAATGTGCTTCTGTTCCTTGTCTATGCTTGCTATTAAATCCACAAGGCCTTTCAATATTCCAGGATTTGAGGAACCTTCTGATTCATTATGGCCTCGCAATGCCAGTTCGAAAGCACCACAGAAACGAACACAATCAATCATTTTTGATAGTATGTGTCTATTCCTATCAACTGCTTCATTGTGTTTCTGTATTGTTTGGCGGTATGCATTGTTTATGTGCTGCTCACTCGGTGTGTCTGCCCAACATTCCCAGTCTTGTCAGGGTTTCCATATGCTTTCTTGTGTGTGCATGCTTCTTTATTTTTTCAGACAGATGCTTTAAGTCTATCACTCCTACTCTTGTCCAAGCAAATTCACCATTAAACAGCAAGCAGGGGAAGCAGAATAGTTTGTTTCTTGACGGGCACCCTGTAAGCCAATCAGCTTTTGTGTACCAGGTGTTTGAGAATGTACGTGTGTAAGATTTTCCTCTGTCCTGGGTAACTTGTTGTAGTTGTAGGTCAGGCCAATCAGATCCTAATCTCTTTATATGTAGTTTCTCTTCAGGTGGCCGTGCATGAAATGACTGTGTAATTATTTGTTCTACCGTATTCATCATGCTGATGCTGTCCTTACCAATATGAAAGAAGCCTGTCAATAGTCAAAGTACAAAGTATAAGATTTAGTGCAATAATATCAAATTTCAGTATAAATACATATATCTTGTGCATTATTGCAATATATCTCCAACAGCTCCTCTTTGGAGAACAGGACTGCTAAAAATACAACCTTACTGCCTGCTGCCTCTGTGTGCTATCGTGGTTGCTGAAGGCACTGAAACAGACACTGTTTGAGGGCCTTGAACAAGACAAGGAATAGATAGTGCCTTTAACAACCGTTATTGCCAAAGCACAGGGTTAAGGCTCAGTATTGTTAATTTACATCCACTGAGGGTACAATGTTCAGAATGTGCACCCACCCCATCCACCATGTAGAGTGACCACAAACATAGCCCTTACTCCAATCTAAAAAAAATAAATCATCAGTTTCCTTACATTTAACACTGTTGTTTGCTGGGTCGTAGCCGGGATGAAAGAGCAGCAAAGGAGGTTGGGGCTTCGTGTTCTTCGTCTAAAAATTGCCCAAAAATTAGGTAATGGTTCAGGTTGTCAGGCTTTACCAGGTTCTGAAAATAAAAATATAACCGTTTATTTTTTAAACATTAGGGTAATCAAACAAAGACTGGGGGGGGGGACAAAATGCTACAATTTCTACCTTGCAGTTTGCATGCAGGTCTTAGATGACAGTTAATAGCTCACTTTTGTATGTTAGGATTTTAACTTACAAACTGCAAGTAACAAAATTATCTCTCTGACAAACGCAGTGACTCACTGACCTATTTACATCCTGTGCATTTTGTGATCTGCTTCAGGTACATGTTCTTTGCAACAGGCACATTAACCTTCTGCGCTACCTTTCCATGAGTCAAAATGTACATTAGACAACACTCTGATCTCTCTCTAGGAAAAACATTAACAAAATCCCTTATGCAACAACTTCAAGTGTTGCATGGCTAAATATTTATAAGGTCCCAAAGGCAAGACCTATTGGTTATGCCAATGCTTGTTCTGTTTACAGTGGCATCCCCGTGCAAAAGGAATACTCGCGACATTGGGACTTATTCCTATTGTAATCTGTTTCAATCACACAAAACAATGTCATGTGTGGGTTGAATTCCTTCTTTACAAAACCTCCTGAACCATGTTCCCTTATCCTATCTGTGATTAAGTTTCCAGTCACCAGTGATATGTCTGTCATTTCTATTATGGGTTCATTTTAATGATGATTCGACACTTAATGCTGGTGTTAATGGGACAATTATTCTTGCTTCCAGAAAATAATGCCAGGGTCAAAATTCACATAGACTAATGGAACAACCTCTTGTAAACGGAAGATTAGCCAGGCAAGTCTTGTTCTTACTTTGCAATTTAAATTATGCTTTTAGATCGAAGCATTTGTAAATTATGTACTGTACTGCTGAGGAAACAACCATATTTCACAGTATCCCCTCATTTGTATATGTGCCATGGAGTACCCTACTGATTGCTGAAAGCTGGGTTTGGAGCATTAAATTATACATTTCGATTAAATGTACAGTGCATGTGAAATTATCAGTAATTCCATTTTTTTTAAATCATCCAGTCTTTTTTTATCCCCCATCTTTTTGATGTGCAGCTGTTCATACGTGCGTTTAAAAGAAGAAAAAAAACGTTTCTTTTGACAATAACATTTTTCTAGTGTTTGCAACGTTTTTTTAAAAACGTTTCTTGCAATTCATATCCAAGCGGACTGAGACTTATACGCGGACAATTTTCCATCCGGTACCATCAGCTGCCACTGGAGTCTGAGCAAGTGCAAGCACGTTGTCGGAAAGGTGACAGGTGATTTCTTGATGAAGAGAGAGTATTCATTTCATAGTGATTGCCGATGACACTTCTTTTGATGAGCGTCGATGTATGCAAGTGCGCCAAAAAGACACTTTCCATATCAAATGCGAAAGTGCCGCTCTTTGCGACGAACCGCTTGCGCCCCGCCTAGTACGAAGTGAACATCTGAGGTGATGGGGTGTGCAGTTTAGTCTACCTTGGCTTCCGACTGGGGTGCTGAACTCTCCTCTTTGAAGCATAAAGAACAGCCATTTTAATACTAACACTGGGGGTTTACAGCTCGGAGGGTGTGCTAACGCCAACTGAGGAGAGATAAACTGTGGCTGTTCCTCTTTCTGCCAATGTGCACTCTCTTCTGCACATCCGCTTACACACAACATGGATTATAAGAGCATTTAATTGAAATACACGTATTTGAATAACTTTATCAATTTCCCAAACGGCCTCTCTGAATCACTGCACTGGAAATAAAAATGAAACAGAGAGTACCAGTTACGTTAAAACCAAGCATTCTCTATTTCTCTGTGCCTCTACTGTCCTAGTGAAGTTGTCTTTTACAAAAGTGTCATGTATTTAAGTCTGGAGAAAGGTTTAATGAAGTGGTGGGACACAGAACTTGTCCCAGCGGGAGTTACGTGGTATTCAGCTCGGGAAAAGGGCAGTATTTATTAAGAAGAGATTGAAATCCACATTGTATTCGGTTCCTGAGAAAGTGTGTTCACTCAAAAAACATACGCATCACATGGGCTTCCAGATCAGGAGACAGCTCCGTCCAAACAGCCAGGACGCCTACTGGACCTACACTATTTAGGACATGACAAAGCTTTGTTCAGTGAGAGGGCCATACGGGACTACATTCATGTTCAGTTCACATCACATCTAAAACAAATCTCACACAATAAAGCAAACAGGAAACATACCCACTATCTGAGACGGATAAAGAAAAGACACAAAAGATCTCTGAAACAGGCAGAGGGCTTGCAATTTCCAGGAACTAAGACAGAATTGTGCCTTGCATCTGCATGGGGTTAAAATAGTCATGTTTTAAAGACATAAGAGGACCATATAAGTGTTCCTAAAATAAAGAGCGAGTATTGTCCCCCTGTTTCACGAGAAAAAAAAAAGCCTAAATTGTTCTAAAAACGTAGTTGTATAACTATTTGAATTAACAGTAATTCGAACAACTGATTGTGCCGGAGATACCAGAAACCTTGAAAGCGGAATTTCATGCGCATTAATTCAACAGCAGTTACCCTCGCACTTGGGCCCCTGACACACTCACATCATTCATGCCACTGTACAGTCACTGTGTTAAAAACCTACGTTATGTATGAGGGGAAGAGTAGTAGACTCACTCGACTGACTGTAGACACACCGGCGGCACAAGGTCTACCGTCTGTGAGATACGACGACTTGTGACTCTGACTCGTGTGGCATTGGCGCGGTGACGTGCCGACAGCGTAGAGGAAATGGCCAATCACTACTGCATGGCTTCACATAAGCCACAGTGTGATTGGCCATACAAGTGCTGCCCTGGCCAGTGCCACACCTATACGCGGCACCATACATGCTGCGCGGTGTCTCAGCCAATCCTGGTGCTGCATTAGCAGCGCTGCTGCGCTAGGATTGGCTAAGATCAGGTTTACTCCATGCCCATAATGAGACCCGGGGCCTGCAGTATGAAGAAGCACCCTTGGGTCCCTCGCCGCCAGTCTGAGTCGCTATTAAGGGGAGGAGGGAAGGTACTACTGTGCGTGTGCGCATGTTCGGGCCAGTCATAAAAATGATTAGCCCAAAAATTGACATGCGCACTGCTGCTGTGCTATTTCCGTGCTCAGTCAGTTACTGCCGCAGCCCCTCCCCCACACCCTTCAGCGCCGTCCGATAGAGTCGGGCTTGTCCCAGTAGAGCTAGAGCGTTGAACAGACTGCATGAGCGCTCAGTGCGCCGCTGAGAGCTTATTTTGTTTTACTTAATTGAATGTTAGCGTAACGGTCATCCATGTGGCTTAGTGGGGCAACGCCCTAACGCACCCAATGGGTGCACCGCCACTGGCTGGAATGATGTGAAGCGCAAAACCAAGCAGAAACTCACCAACAACCGGAAGACAGCAATGCAGACTGGAGGTGAGAGTCCAGCGCCACAGAAGGAGCTGGACGATATGGAGGAAATGGTGTCCACAGTCATCAGTGGGGTGACAGTGGCAGGAGCTGGGGGACCGGACACTGTTCAACATGATCTGACACAACAGCACCATGGTGAGTAACGACCAGAGTCTGTGCGGAGGGGGGGAGATGGGCACAATAGCACACATGCACAATTAAGTAGAGCACATCTGCGGACAAACCATGCCCTAGACCCCCAACTACCACCAAGACCAATGTACCCAAGTATGCCACATTTCAGCACTCTATAAGCACAGAATTTAAATGCACACCGCATGAATGGGATAAGGGGCAGCAAAATCAAAGCTGCAGGGGCGACTCCCCCAAAATACAGCACACACACATAACATGCAGAGCACATCAATATTGACAACAATGTGGTACAAACCGCAACACGTCCACAACAGAACAGAGGACACAACTGGTGCCGCTTGTGTGTATAAACTGGCCAATCACATGTGGCATAGGAGGGAAATGTGAGTTGACAATGTACAAGTACAAACACACATCTGTGATGTTGTTGAAATGTCCACTGTCTCGCATCAAATAGGCAGCTCCTCCCAAACAGTCACAATGTACACTGTCATGCAGTCTGTATGTAAATATGTACAATGTGTCAACATACATATGAACACAATGTTAAACTGCATTTCCCCTTCATATTGCAGAGGGAAAACCAACGCCTCCTGCAGAGCAGGCCAAACCTCTCTTCTCTGATGACAAAGAGGACCACCACACCTTCGACACCGACGCTATCCAAGAGTTCATTGATAGCCTCCACACCCCATCTCCAGGAGCAGGGCAGCACAGCTGCCTTGAGAAGACCCCACCCCCTGCATAGACCACACAGCAGGCAGCACCGACGACCATGGTTGCCTCCCAGGACCCCCACGAAGAACACATGGCCTTCCAACGCTGTGTGTTGGGATGCCAGGTGAAGCTGGCTGAACAGGTGTGGGTGGGGTTCGTCCCCATGGCAGCCAAACTAGATGCCATACGTGGGGGACTAAGTCCCATCAGGGACCACTCACAGTCCCTAACGGACACCCACAGTCCGCTCCATACTCTCCAATGAACCATGGCTGACATTGCTGGAGTCCTGACTCAGAGACAAGAACAACTGTCTAGTCAGAGTGGCTCTAGCGATGTTACCCGGGAGTTGAGACACATGCAGAGGGTAATGGAGACCAAGGAGAGGATGCAGGCGGAAAGAGCAGCTGCCACGGCAGCACACCAGAGAGAGGTAGCTGGGTTCCTCAATGCCCTAAAGACCCTCCTCATGGCATTGCTGCCACAAGGCCTGGTGCTGATGAATGCTGCTGCTACTACTACATCCACATCTCCGCCCCCTGAAGTGTCAGTGCCACACAGTAAGGCAGACATTCCACCTCCAGCTCCTGAGGTATCACTGCCACATAGTGCTGGAGACAGACCACCACCACCCACATGTGAGGTACATGAAACAGCAGTGGACGAAGATGCAGATGAATCTGCTTTCGTGGTATGAAGGAAGCAGTAGCATTCATCTCCGCCATATGGGCGGTTTCTGCTTGGTTCTGCCCTGTGCATCATCACCTTCCACTGTCCCCCAATACACTCTGCGACACTCACCTTGGACCTCGACATCAACTGCAATATTCTGTTTCGACACCAATGACATAGCAGTCAGACTGCGGACTGAGTTCTTCCCCTTTCGTTGAACTTGTCATTCCCTGAAGGACTCTGGCTGACCCTCCATGGGCCCACAATGTTATGTTGGGTTTGCATGACCCTGTACTGCTCCAGCTACAACACTCCAAAATTCATATTCACACAGATGTGTCATGTGTATGATCTTTCAATTGTGGAAGTGTGGATGAATGTAGCGTTCAGTGAGTCCCCCTTACCTCCATGTTGCTCATCTTGTAGGACTTGGCTCACAGGGTGACACATTGCTGATTGTGGTCCGGGTGGCACGGGCACTACAACAGGGACACACGCATTAGTTACTTCCTTTGCCAGCCCAGGACGGAACCACACCCAGAGCACCAGGGTCATTGTTCACACCCGTACGCTGAACTGGCATATTCCAGGCCAGCCCACTCCGCTTACGCTTACAGGGAGGTACAACAACGCTACATGTCCCAGGTCCTCCTTGTAGTGATCTGTTGATCACAGGTCTAGTTGTAAGCAGGCCACAGCCACTCCCTCACTGCTGGCTTACACCCACCCCACACACATCCAGCACACACGTCACAGGACATGTGCCCCTTCCAATTAAAAGGGGCAGTCGCACATGCTGGACGCCATTCCGCTCTCTATCTGGGTGTATCTGTGTGGTTATTATTTATGCATGAGGACCTAGTGCCTTGCCACATCACATTCCCCAGTGCCGTAGGTGACATGATGGCGTCCGCACCACAAGACTCAATCATAAAGGGTCCATGACTAGCAGGGCACAGACTTGGTGGCACCGGATACACTGCGGCCAGCACAGGCACATGGGACGGTGACTTTTGGTGCACTGAGGCAGGGGCACATTAAGTGCTGAGCG
Source organism: Lissotriton vulgaris (assembly GCF_964263255.1). Taxonomy (NCBI): domain Eukaryota; kingdom Metazoa; phylum Chordata; class Amphibia; order Caudata; family Salamandridae; genus Lissotriton; species Lissotriton vulgaris. Next base: position 434,454,533 of record NC_141685.1, on the reverse strand, counting down.
GGTGTACAGCCTGCGATGATGCCCCGTCCTGGCGGTCCGGACTGGTAAGCATTTGTGTGAGCCCTGCGGGACCGTAGTGTAGCCCTGACCAGGCTGCTTACTGGCACTTCTTGTGGATCTTCAGCCAAAACTGCACTCAGAGCCCTTCACTGGCTGCCAATACGTGAAAGGATTAAATTCAAGTCCCTATGCATTGCCCATAAGTCCTTACAGGGGAAGGGACCCTCTATTTTAGGGAGTCTGGTCTGCCCATATAAGGCCACTAGGACCCTTCGCCCAGACCACGGAAATTTGGCCATAGTTCAGAGAGTCAAGAAAGCTCGTACAGGGGGGCGCTGATTCTCAGTGAACGCGGCCACCCTATGGAATGCTCTCCCGGTCAGGATTCGGGCTGAACCTTCCTATCTGAGGTTTCGCAAGCTCCTCAAAACTTTTTTATTTCCTCTGGACTCCTAAATTCTAGCGCCCTCCTCAGCTGTTCTTGTTCTATAGCGCTGGGACGCTCTCGGGCAGCCATGCGCTTTATAAATCTATTTTCTTTCTTCTTTCTCTTTCTTTCTTCTGAGCCAGCGGGCAGTGCTGACGTACCCGCATGTGGAGTTGCCTCGCGGGTCACAGAAATAGTGGCACCTAAAGGGCTGAGGAGCCTGCGATGATGACGTGTGCACTGATATGATCTCTGCCATAGCAAAATCAAGACCCAGAATCAAGTGTGTGACCTGGTGGCCCGCGGAGCGGGCTGCATGATGTGGAGGGTGCCATGTGTGCGGGCCCCGGGCTTGGGGCTTGCACCGGCACGTGGCGGGTCCTCTTGGAGACAAGCCGGTGGCGGAAGGTGAGCAGTGAGGTCTGGGTGCACAGGGGAGGGCAGTCACCGCTGGGCGGCGGGAGAGGTTGGGGTGCAGCAGCTTGTGTGCGCAGGAACAGGCAGCAATGGTGGTGTGTGCAATTGTATTTACTCTGCCATTCATAAATCGGGACTCGGTTTCAGATGAGGGAGCTGGTGAACTGTAGTGCATACCAGCACGTGGTTGGAGACACACCGGTGGCAGCAGGTGAGTAGTGAGGCCTGCGTCCACTGTGTTGGGACTCTCTCTCCCTCTCCCTCTCTTTCTCTTGCCTTCTCTTTCTCTTTCTCTCTCTCTCGATCTCTTTCCCTCTTTCTCTCTCTGTCGCTCTCTCTCTCTCTCTTTCTCTCCCTCTGTCTATCTCTTTCTCTCCTTCGCTTTCTCTCTATCCTTTGCTGAGCGCATGACACACCTTCTTATCTAGAATTTTGTCTTGCAGGCTGTGACCTACCGATTGTCCTGAGAAGACCCACCATCACTCTTCAAAATAGTTGTTTTGAGTTTATTTGAATAAAATGTTTTGTTTGGTAATTAAAAATTGAATGAGTCAATCTCTTTTTTCTGACCACACATGCATGTTAAGTGTTGTGATTGTGCGACATCAGGCAAATTGTTTTGTGCATGATTTCGTGAAGTTGCTGTAACATATCTTTGTCCGGGGGATGCCCGGGGTAGAGGGCCAGGGGTGAGGGGGTCCTGGGTGTGGTGGTGGTGGGTTTTGTGGCCCTCTTGGGGCTCCGGGCTGCATGATCAGTAGCTCCATGGCATCTGCTGTTCTTCAGGTGTTGCTCTGGGCGGGGCTCCCTTTTCTGGTGCCGGTTGTCGTCCGACTTTACACCACGTAAGAGCAGGTGTTAAATTCCTGCTGCTAACGTGCCTTATCACCTGTTTTGGGATCTTATCGCTGAACTGGCTGGTTGTTGAGAATGTTGTGGAGTGGTGTTGTTGCAGTTTTTTGCATGGGAACGCCTACTCTGCATCTCATTAGCGATAGTTGTCGGGATCATATGTGGCGATGTTTTTTGCGGCTGCTATCGCAAGTAAACTGGTGATATCGACTGTTAGCACCAGCTTGTGAATGGGGCAATAACTTTATTGACACTTTGGCTGCAATAAAGTGCTGATAACTCGGCGATAAGTCCTTGAGAATATGCCCCAATGTGTATCAAGAACTAGTGCTGCTTCTCTTTTGACTAGCACAGTCACACTTTCAGGCTACGGAGGGCCACGCACACACCTTTGCACTTTAGTCCAAAAGTGTTTGTATGAGTCTAGCAGGTAACATTCTAGTACAGAGTACAGAGAGGCATGCTATAAATTTTGGAGAAAAATGCTATAAATTTTGGAGAAAAAGAAAATGTTCTCCTGCTTTGAGCCTGCCTCAGGGTGTCATGTTCGTTAGGCTAGTCCTGTCATGTATGCCACTTTTTACATGCATTGTCCCATCCACACGACAATAAAGGTTCTGAATGGTGACCTTTTACCTAGTAGTTTGCTCTGTCTCTTCGTGAACAGGCTCATAGTATATTATCAAAACAACACTGTACCTGATGTACATAAACATGCCCCCCCCCGGCACTGCATAATTATTCTGTATAAGGGTAACCACTTTTTTTCATCCTTAGCCAACCGGCCCACTGTGCATGATTGCATTGTTTTGAAAAACATTTATGATTGTTTGCAAAACGTTTATGATTGTTTTCACAACATATTGATTCTAGAAGAAATCCTCGAGTGACCACTCTAGTATATAAGACCCTTATTCCCCCTGCAAATGAGAGGAGAATTCCTTCCACGCTGACACGGGGTCCTGCATGCAGAGTCTTCGGCACGCAGCGCTCTGACATCCCTCGTGGGGTGTCCTCCTCGGAGCAGAGACGGGGTCCTTCATTCTTTACCAACAGGTGAGGGGGTTGGAGCTTCCCTAGGGGATTCTTGACCAACTATATACGTTTACACATCTACATGCTACACTTACATATCTAGGCTACGTACATTTAGGCAAATTATGTAGGGTGCGCATTATAGGAGTATGCAAGTGCTATTGTCTTGTCTGAACTGCATACGTTCATCTTCTTAGCACTATGGTAGAAATGTATCTACTGTTTACCATATTGGTACTTGCGATTTCTTTCGTATGCTTCTGTCTCCTGATTGTTGCAACACATATGTTTCACACAAGACTGACTCTGGACCAATAAATACTTATTGAAAAGGTCCTAATCGCCATCCTGTGTACTGTCTGAGGGGCTGGGCAAAAAATACTGTACTGTTTTCCATGATCCCTGAGGAATCTGGGTTGTCATGTTCAGTGGTTGCCAGAAACTACCAACACCAATGTAAGATACACAGGGGTGGTATGGCACTGTAGAGCTAGCTGGTCTAACTGTGGGGGTGTCCGGAGTCTGTTTGGACGCCAAGCCCTGAGTTTAGGTCATCCAAAATGCGCAGGTCCTGGGGACTCCTAGGAACTACACTACAAGGAAGGCATATATTTTTTTCACTTAAAGCCTGTACTGATTGTAGTAGATAGTCAATAGCCATGGGTGGTTGAATTGTAATTTCCTTGTACCACCAATGAGATGCACCTTTGATGCAAAGTAATGCTAAGCACTGCGGAGCACTACTTTCCATAACTTTAGAGCAATGTTTCAACACAAAACAGGTTCTACTCTGGAATGAGAATCCCAGATCAATACTTTGTATCAGCTTCGGTCAATTTTGGTGTCTCCACACCTGGCAAAAAGAAAAAGGTTGACATAGAAATGAACAACCAGTGGAGGGTCTAAACATGGGTGTTACATTAAAATAGGAAGCCAAGTGACTTGTTTGCCAAACATAATTTACATTAGAAAATGAAATCCACAACACTAATGAGTCAATGATTCACCCACCATTTTCCTTTTCTTTTCCCTGCTTGTTCAGGTCTCGCATATGATGAATCATTGTAATATCCTTTTTACCTCTTTGATCCTTATTGTACTGTATTGTCTTCTACTTTGTTTTTGTTTTTGATTTGAAATAAAAATGATTTGAAATAAAAAAAAAAAGAAAATGAAATGCTGTGGTGAAAAATGTATATCAGATCTTTTTATAGCTTTAGTACTGAGAAAGAAACGATCTCTTACACTTCAGGTTTATCTTTTCGTGGCTTTTGGTTGGTAGTTCATAGATGGGGTTTCTTACCTGTATTTGACGGTACTACAATCTTAACTAATTAGATGTTGTATGGTCAACATGAAAATCATATCATCCTATAATTATTTTAATTTCTTTCTCAATTGCTAATAGAGATCTCAATTTAATTTCCAATTTTCTAAATAGGCTTTTATAAATCTTCAAATATGTAACACTTTGCTATTGTTATTAATTACTTTTGCTCCTTTCGTCAATGTTTTCATCAGTATATCTAATCTAATTACAACATCAGTAATTTTCAATGACTCGGGATATGCTTCTTTGTCTTTTTTTAAAATTGCTTTCAATGTGAACTATCAGCTTGCTGTTTACATGTAATACCATTGTCTTGTTCTTCTATTATGCCCAGTAAAGTCTAATAGTTACATGTACATTTGTTAAATTCTTTAAGAGAAAGTTCAAGAAGAGATTGACCGAGTGATTGGACATGCTAGACAGCCAGTGATGGAAAACCGAAAGAGCATGCCGTATACTAATGCAGTGATTCATGAGGTGCAACGATTCAGCAACATATTGTCCTTTGGTGTTCCTAGACTATCAACCAGTGATGCAACAGTAGGAGGCTTCTATTTGCCAAAGGTGACAATTTTTATATAAATGTAATGGTTAAACATGTTTAAGAGATAAGCTGATAGAATAATGTTTGATGTGGCACTCTGTGTGGATTGTGTCATTTTTCTCACCTTTAACTTGAAATCTTTCAAGCAAACACATGCCATCACAAACTTGCAAGTCAATAGAATTTATTCATCTCCTGAATTTGGAATTAACTCCCATAATAAAAGACGTTGGTGGTGCATGTTTTCCTGGGATACTTATCTTTTCTAAGGCACTAGTTATTCCTGGGATACCTATCTGTTCTGATATACTAGTTATGCAGACAAAATGGCCACTGTTGGCTTGATCTTTTTGTCCTATCAACCCCTCTAATTTCTTGTATACCAAATAATTACATATGTATGTGACAGGGTCTATCCCCATCTTTTAAACAGGGCACAACTAATACTTTTGATGACCTCAAAGCAGATTTCAGATACATATCTCTTTTCATTAAAAGTGGCAAAAAATGACGACTCCATATTGAATCTAAACATTAGCATGAAGTGCATTGTATTCACTTCAGTTGTAGCAAACACTTCAGTCTAGTAGTTTTGGAATCCAAGCTGTAATAGTTGAGGTTAATCATATTTACCTACCTACTGTTAAATCACCAACTACCTGTAGCTAATTGGCTAGCAAAGTCAGATTTTCAACATTTATTACAATAGCAACTTGTTAACTTGTTGCTACTATTAAATGTACTGTGCTACAAAAGGAACACTGGGGCTTGATGTACAATTTTATAATAGAGCTTATGACAGAGATTAATCATATTCTTCAAGTCCTCTACTTGACTAGACTACATGCATTTAATGTATTTAATGCTCAACTCCTGTACTATGATATACTGAGTAGTGTTTAGTCGGACAAAACAGCAGACCAAATTATAGAACACATAAATGAATACATTGAATTTTTGACAATTCAAAATTTGAATTAATGGGTCTATTGTGAGAATGTGTGTTAGTTGAGCTCCTACAGATCTTCAGTCTACAAAATATTAGTTTATGTTTTATGCTTCCTGTTGATATGTTTGGATGTTTTTGGGGGGTATAAAGTGTTTTGTTCCTGCTGATGGGGAAAGCAGATCAGAAGCTAAACAGAAAGGATAATATCCTACTGCTTCTGAAACCAACTCTCTGAGAACTGCATAGGCAGCAGAGTCTCTTGAATCTCCCAGCTCTCAGAGTAACACAATAGAGAAACCCACTAGTCCTAGGACTACGGCTGTATTCACCAAAAGCTATGTCTCTGTAGAATGACAAAGTGGACATTGGAAATATTATTTTGGATTTAATCCTGCAGAGGTTTTCACAGTGACTATCACCAAGGGGAGGATTAGAATGACATGAAGATACTGTGCATACTAAGAAAACTAAGTACCTTCTGATCTAAAATAGGCATTGAACAGAGTGGAAGCGCAGACACAATAATATGAAACTTTTGATTTGCCCTGTCAGATTTGAGCACGGCCCAATGTAAACAATTATGGAACAATGTATACATAAAATTCTTCAGGATACCGAACTGTCTAAGATGCTAAGAAAACAGCAGATCAAAGAAGATAATTCCCTAAAAACAATTCAATCGGCTGGGGAAAATCAGGGGTACAAATGGGTAGCAATTGGGTAAAGAACAAAATAAAAAATCATCAGGGAATTAAGTGTTGCTATGCATGTTGCCTTTTCAAGCTCTGCCATTTGTATGCCAAAACAGGAACTGACCTAATAGTAAGACGCTCATCCACATCTTGAATCCGGATGTTTCCAATAGCTACCAATAGAGAGACCACCATCTTGGACTGTGTGCACTATATGAACATACTCCTCTCTTGACTGGGATCCCATGATTGCACAAAGAGGAAGCCCATGTTTGACATTCAGCGTACCAGTAGGTTTTTTGGAGGCCCACCACCTACACTTTGTACTATCTTTTAACCATGTGAGACCCCTCTTTGTTTCCACAGGTGTGGAGGCATCTAAGTCACCCCGAGGATTGTAAGGCATTGTTCACATCAGGGAGACATACCCGGGCATATCCCTCAGCTGTTACCACTGATTTAGTCCCTGGGCCTTATGCACTTGAAGGAGAGTGGCCATCCTGCTAGATCCTCACCACCCGCACCAGCACAGAGACCCACATTTTTCTATTGTTTTCTTCATCAACAGCTGTTACACGCATATGGTTTTGAAGCTTCTACATGCTGATCCGGCTTATTGCAGCCTGGACCAGTTACATGATTTATTTCTCTTCAAATGGTCAGAAACCTCTAGTTTGAACATTGATTCAACCATCATACTCTAAATAATTGCAATTATTTGTTAGTTGACCGAACTCCCATTTCATTACACTTTAGTACATTGTCACCACCATCTTTCTCTCTTACCTCACATTTTTTTCTCCCACCTCACATTTCTCGACTCCTGACATATCTGCATCACAACTTGTCCATCATATGAGCTCTACTCTCACAGTAAGTGATACTATTCCTTATGTACAGTAACCTAATGTGTGTGTGTGTGTACACATATATTTATATATATATTTATATATATATATATCAACCCGGCTCTATCAAGAAGAAAGGAGGTGAGCCGCACACAATTTCGTCTCTTGAAACCATTTATTTCTCATGTTGCAAAGTGGCCAGAATTCCGATGCATTTCGGTCGATACACTTCGACCTTCGTCAGGGAAGGGGGCCAGGCTTCACACAGGCTTAGCAGTCACTATTCAGCTCGGCTCCTTAAGCTAACTTCGCCATCCAGTGGCCACCCCCACGGGCTGTCTGCGCTTAATGGCATGCTGGGTCTTGTAGTGTAGTGCTTGCCGTGATGGTGTAACCCTCAGGTGGGTGATGCCTTTCTTTTTATAGCTGCTGTTCAGAGTGACGTAAATTTCCTGGCATACCGCTTTTGGGTTGTCAGGAGCCTTGCCAAAGTCCGGTCCTTGGCGGCTGCCATCTGCCCTGGTGCTTGCGCGGGAACGGAGTGTTTGTCCTTTGAAGTCGGGCAGTATAGGCGCTCTTGCAGGCGGTGCCTGGCTCGAGGCAGGACAGCCTCTTAACATCAAACCGGCTCTTTGAAGAAGAAAGGAGGAGAGCCGCACACAATTTCGTCTCTTCAAACCATTTATTTCTCATGTTGCAGCGCGGCCAGAATTCCGATGCATTTCGGTCGATACACTTCGACCTTCGTCAGGGAAGGGGGCCAGGCTTCACACAGGCTTAGCAGTCACTATTCAGCTCGGCTCCTTAAGCTAACTTCGCCATCCAGTGGCCACCCCCACGGGCTGTCTGCGCTTAATGGCATGCTGGGTCTTGTAGTGTAGTGCTTGCCGTGATGGTGTAACCCTCAGGTGGGTGATGCCTTTCTTTTTATTGCTGCTGTTCAGAGTGATGTAAGTTTCCTGGCATACCGCTTATATATATATATATATATATATATATATATATATATATATATATATATATATATATATATATTTATATAAATATATATGTATATATATTTATATATATATTTATTTATATATTACGTAATCCAAGAACTCCCCAACCTCCAAACAGCGATGAAGAGAAACACGAACTCCAATTAGAGTGATTTCGTTGTTTTTATTTTCTGCTTCTGTGCTCCCACAACCTGCCATTACGCGTTTCGGCCAGCCAAGTTGGCCTTGATCACATATATATGTGATCAAGGCCTCTGGGCAGGCCGAACCGTTATGCTGGCAGGGCGAACTTCACGAACAATAAATCACTAATTGCTCACTTGCAAATTTGGGTCGGCTCATCTTTCCTAAATCGTCGATAGGCTCCGAGCAACTGGGAGTTCGGGGGTTTGGAAGGAGTGTTTTGCATATATATATATATATATAGTTTGCAAACCATATGGGATACACATTTTAATATTCCGTCCTTCCATCTCATCTTCCACCAGAACTAAGAACTAACCGACACTCTATACTACTGCTGCTCTCTATTGGGTAATTATAACATATTCTAATCAACATAATCTACTTTTATATTCAGCACTCGTTTTACCTTTCTTCACATACTGGATTTGGATTACACACACTTTTCACTCTCTTTTTTTTGTGTTGTAATTTTTGATTAGCATTTCTTAAATACAGTAAATAAATATATGAAAACATTGTATATCTTAAAATACGTTATAGTAGAGAAAAAATAATGAATATATTTGTAAATATAAAAGCAAATGTATCAAAATCCACAGAATAGCAGAAAAAATAAATAAATAAGGAAATTAGGGGCAAAACATATATCAAATAAAGGAAATACAAACATCCTTAAATATTAAATAGTGAATATAAAATAGTAAAGCATTAAACCAATAATTTGACAACAAATCAATAAAAGTGGAAAATAATAGAATGTCAAGCTAGTAAAACATAAGTTACATATTTCATTAAAAGAATTCATTTGGAATATTATGAGGGAATGCATTATAAAGAATACAGAATCACACCAGTAGTAAGTATAAATATACTAGTAAAAGGTTGACTAATTGAAGACAATACAGCATAGTCATAAGTCATTGAACTAACAGTACCCAAAGGTCAATACAATATAATGAACAAAATAATCTAAGAAGTAAGGTTAGCAACAGATATCTTTTACCTGCAGGAAAGGATCCCATACCTGTATAAACAACTCAGTTTGATCTTGAATGTTATAAATGACTCTCTCATGTGAGGAATTTGGATCATTGATGCTACCAAGTCTCTTGTGATGGCGGAGATGAGGATTTCCATTGTATTAGTATACAAATTTCAGCAGTAGCTAATGCAGTGTGAACTGAACGACATTGCGGTTTGGAAAAGGTAGGGGAATCCTGTAAATCATGCAGTAAAATTGTTGCTGGTGAGAGGACGATGTTACGCAGAAATCGACCTATATATAACCAGTAAAGTTTCACCACGGGACAATTGCATATGATATGCACAATGTCACTACCAGAGACATTACATCTCCAACAATTAGTATGCTGTAATAGGCCTGCTTTACCGGAGACCAGTGCCAGTCATGTTTTATTTTAAATATACAAAATTTTAAGTGAGCCTCTCGGCACCTTTAACTAAGTTTTCCAGTAAGGTTGTCCATTGTTCATTTTCATAGGAAAGTCCTAGGCGTGATTGCCATCTGGAACGAAGGTCATGAGATAAAGGATAAGAAAATAATTGTGTTGTGAGTGTTTTGTACAGACCAGAGATAACCCCTATGTGCCTCCTCCAAGTATGAAGATGGAATGTTATTGATGAAATTTGCAGTGTCCAGGGTTTCAAACCTAAAGCCTCAAGAAGACAGTTATATAACTGTAAATAGTTATCCTTTTGTGATAGGGGAAGAATTAACTCCTCAACCTTTTGTGGAAAGGATTTTAGGTCTCCATTCTGAAGAATCTGATCTAAAGTCCGGATACCCGCCGACTTCCATGTAGGCCAGAAGAGAGTTTTCCCTTTAATGCGTATTCCAGAGTTATTTCATACTGGGGCCTTTACATGCAGACGTGGATTAAAGCCTAAAATACTGTGTGACCTTTGCCAAATTTTACGCATTGCAGATAGCATAGGATTACGGGGATCAAGACGGCTGGTACTTGACCCATATAAGGCTGAAAGACCCAATTCAGAGGATAAGAGAAATCTTTCAGTATGTACCCATTGTAGCTTGTTAGAGTTACCGTGAAGCATGGATAATTGTAATGCAATTGAATAGTGTTCAATTGAGGGGAGACTCAGACCACCATTGGAATGATGGGCAATACTTTTATTGATGGCTAAACGGGGTTTAATGGGGCCCTATATAAAGGATTTAATCTTAGAATCTATGAGATGTAGTGTGGATAACTGAATATGGAGAGGAAGCATTCCTAGTGTGTAAAGAAAACGTGGAAGAGTGACCATTTTCACAGCTTGTACTCTACCCCACAAAGATAAGCCCAAGATTTTCCACTTATCGAAATCATGTTGCGGTTGGGTAAGTAAAGGATTTATATTATCCGGAACCATGGCTTCTGTCCCCTTATTCACAAGAATACCTAAATATTTTAAATGAGAAGACTGCCAATGGAAGGGTCTTTTCACTCTCTTCTTTCTACTTTTTAGAAGAAAGGCATTAGATATACTTAATTTCCACACCTTGACGGTGCTGACAACTTGAACACATATTTGCTTCAGTCCCATTAATGTTTCTTTTGGTGTTTTCTTGTTACCTTACTCTATATATTTTATAAGTAAATGCAAAGCCTTACAGAAATTTTAAACAACTGTCACATTTTCTATACACCAATTACAACATGTGTATACTCCAATTAAGAGTAATACTGTAGTGTGCTAATATCTAATTCCAGCTCTAGAAGAAGTCCTAAGGGCTCTCCAAATCATCAAAACTTTAACAGAACTATAAAAATTAAAAGGATTGAAAGAACATACATTCTGACATTAATTTATTATTCTATGTAACTGATAATTGTGTTCCCCTTGCCTTCTTTAGTAGAGAGGCCCATCATTATATATGGGGACAGCGGCTCAAGTCCAGGCACCCAGTAGTACACCTACTGGGAAGGAAAGCGCTCTACCATCAACATACTTTTGTTCCTGATTCTACTTTACCAGTCCTTGTCCTGCTTCTCTTTTTCTCCTATGACACTGGTCACTTCAGTAGTAATTGGTGATACCTTCTACATTAAGTAAAAAGTGACTGTTGTCACTTCAGTTACCGGAACTTCCAGGCACCTCGGGGTCCTCACCTGTAATTATGTCACTTCCGGGGAGGGGTGGGGGATCCTGGGGGAGTCATGTGACCTGTAATTATTAAAATGTGTGTGTAAAATAGGGGTGTCGGAGGGACAGCTATTTCTTTTAACTGTGATGGCTAAAGGACCTCTGTTGTGGTTTAGGGAAAAGTAGCTGAAGCATGTTGTTTGTTTCAATGTGTCACATTTACTTAGGAGGCTGCAGGCCGAGTGGAAATTCTAATTTACAAAATGTATAAAATAAAATCTGTTCTTTAAACCACAGTTGCCAGGGGTTAAAGGTCGGCTGCAGGCTTTGAACCGGGCTTCAATGCAGGCAGCAACAGGTCACGACCTGAGGCCATTGGTTGTGACACAAGCCTCAGCACGGCAGTGAGCAGGATAGGAACATGGGTGGCTGAAGGGTGGGGATTAAAGGGAAGAAGGTTCTATAGTCAGAGTTGAGCTAGTTTCAAGGGTTGGAGCAAATGTGGTTTAGAAACAGAGCCATGTATACACCATCCTCAAACAGTTGGAACTGTAAGGATTTCAAAAATGAAAGTGCTGCTTTGTTTTATATTTTTCGCAGAAGACTCTAGCTCTTGAATATTTACTTAAATGTGTAATGGTCTGTGTAATAGTAGACATTGTTCTGAGGAAAAATGTGTGTTGACCTTGAATATGCTTTATGCAATTCTATAAGGAGTTTGAAAGATCTAGTGCAGCCCGTGGGCTTAGACATCTGACCTATTTAGCACCGTTTCAAAGCCCCAGAGTTAATCAGCCTTGGGCCACACAGTTTGCTAAGAATGTTGATTTCAGCAACTTTAAAAATATGTACAAGTGAGAAAAAGAGCGAGAGAAAGACAGGGTACGTGAGTGATTGATCTGCCAATATAGTGGGGGTGACCTAGAACTAGCAGGAAGCTGAGACGTATGAGGGTATGGGCTTTTTACATTATTTGCGCCCCCTCCCCAATCATGGCACCGAGCCATTCATCATGATGGGCAGAAAAGTTGTGTCTGATAAGTGATGCCCTCCATACAATGTATTGTTAATAATAATAGAATAAATGAGAGCTGTACGATGGTGAAATTAGTGAAATTGACATCTTGGAAAAGCCTATCTGTGTGCAAAGTATGATGAGTGTTCTGCTCTTTATTCATCAAGTGTTTAAACCACCTTTAAAAGGGGTCTCAGTGAAGCAAAACATTTTTTCTCAGTATTACACATTTTTGCAGGTGAGAAGCCGCCAACGCACCTGGGGCGGGCTTAGGGGCATATTACCAAGGCGGCTGAAATGTGATTGTCGACGCTTTAGCTGCCGTTTTCGGCCGCTAAGCGGCGATAATTCTATCGCCCTATTAGCAAGCTGTCGCTAACAGCAGTTAGCGACAGCTTTTAGGCGATAGCGATCGGTTTGGTACCCGTTTTGCATGTCAGCAATATTTATCGCTAATGACATGCAAAGTGGGCGTACCCAACCTGTTAGCGACTGAAAGCAGTCGCTAACGTTGCTATCGCCTATTAGCAAGGCAGGCGTAGCGATGGAAATATTCGCGCTAAGCGCGAATATCTCCAAAAACTAACGCCTGCTCAGACCAGTTCTTAGCCATTATATCCAAAGGGAGTTGGATATTATGACTAAGTCCTCATTAGCGATAATGCGCGAATATCGCTGGATTACCAGCGATATTCAAGCATTTCACCGCTAGCGTCTGAAATGTTATCGCATTTGAGATAAATGTTGCTGATAGCAAGTTATCTCTGCGATAAAATCAGGCGTAGCACGGCGATAGAAAAAATTTCGCTAAGCCCATTTAGAGATGAATATCGCTAGTTGTTGGTAATATGCCCATTAGTCTTGTTTCGCACACCATGTGAGTATTCAAATTATCAATGGCCCTTTAGAACCTGCTGTGGAGCATAAAGCTGTTCAGCAAGCTTATTTGAAACTTGTGTTGTTAAGTGCACAACTGATTGGATAGTTTGCAAATTTCATAGGGTGAAGAAATCCTATCCCCAAACCTTCCTTGCTCAGCCCTGCAACTAGGGACACTTTTGCTGATGTTACCACAATACCCAGTAATGACAACATGAAGAGAAGGTCCAGACTGCGGGAGCAGGGGTTGTTGTATCCCCTTAATGCTACAATAGAATTGATGTGTGTGCTAGCGATGGGAGTCTGTTGTAGTAAAATCAAGGCATAGCTGCCAAGTGGCTGTGCCTTCCGTAACTGACATTTTTTGCCAGTCCTGGCTTTGTAGCCAAGAGAACTTTGCATTCATAGCCATTTTGTTTGGGTTAATGCCCATTAACTGTACTGAGTCGATGCCCATTTGGTCTGTTATATTGCAGACTTTCAGGAGTGAGCTGCCAACTGGCGTAAGGTGCTTTACTAAATGTGACTGCATTGCTCCTTATTAGCATCACAAAAGATAAACAAATTTATTTACCTGTATCGTATATTGCATCTTCAGAATTGCAGCTTGCCCTCAGTCTACCCTATAAATAAATGTGCACCACTTACACGCATTATTATAAAACTCATACTGACCATGTGTGAGGGGCATATTGCAAGGCTACTTGGGGCATACATGCCTTCTCCTACCTATTCCCATTATGAGACCGATTCAAAAATGGCCTGCAATTTTGGGCGGTAATTCTGCTGACCCATAACCCAGTATTATCAACACCCGGCTCATTGGTATCTCTTTGGCTTCAAGGGAGAAAATGCCCCATTATGAGTTGGACATGGAAGGAGAGTTTTTAGGACATCAAAGTCCCCTGATGAAACAACACGTAACCATGGATTTACTGTTATAATCCTGCTGGAGTTGGTAGCCATCAAAATTACCTCCCAACAAACTTATTCAACTGAAAATCTTGCACAGGGCATACTAAGGAGCATATTATCAAGTCAGGAGATAAAATGATCGCAGCTTTATCGGCAGAAAACTGCTGATAAAGCGGCGATAATGGGCTTGATAATATGCTCTATGGAATTCCAATCGAAGCCCATGTTAGATGTCTTCACATCTAACATGGGCTTCTGGTGTAGTATATATCTATATATCACTAAAATAAATCTACATTGATTTATAGGTATAAACAGCTCGCTCTCTGGATGGATATATATATATATTACACTTGGACAGCGCTCCTGCTGCAACCCTTCGCCTTCGTGGGTGTGGCTCGAGCCGGCGGAGCAGCCGGAATCAATATGCAAAACGTAGCGGCGTTCCTCACGGGCACTCGGACAAGGATCACACAGCAAACTCCAGGGTTACCAAGATCAAAGATTTATTACTCCATAAAATATATATTTGACGATTTGGTCCCACTGCCCTGTTCTAATAAAAGTTGAAAATGTGACCATGTGTGGTGCTTCAAGTTGTCGAGCCTTTCATATATATATATATATATATATATATATATATATATATATATATATATATATATATATATATATATATATATATATCTCTATATGAAAGGCTCGACAACTTGAAGCACCACACATGGTCACATTTTCAACTTTTAGTTGTCGAGCCTTTCATATAGAGATATATATATATATATATATATATATATATATATATTCACAGAAAAAAACATAGGTTATAGTGGATATATAGTTAGGAATTTGCATTTACAAAACCTTGAAAATTCAATGAAAAAAACATTGGTTTTAGGCCATATATAGTTAGGGATTTGCATTTACAAAACCTTATTTTACTCGCATAAAACCATTGAAATTCCATATATAGTTATAAGCGCTAACTATATATCGCGCACCCGCAATCCACTGCTGATGATGTCACATATTACATCATTCATGACATGGTTAGTGACATCACTGATGGCATCACTGATGACATCTCAAATGACATCACTGATGACATCATCCAGTGACTGTATGTTTCTGTAAAGTTAAAATATCTCTTACATATTGAAGAATGAGTGGATATATAAGTGTCTGGATGAAGGATTTAGTAGGTGCATGACTGACTGTATGAGTGAGTGATTAAATGTGTCTCACTGAGTGCATGGGTTAGTGACTAAACTGTCTTAATTTGTGCATCATTATGTCTGTTGTTCTGTAAACTGTTGCATGTGTTGATAAGTAGCTATATGAGTAACTATATGGGTTATTGATTGGTTGCCCAAGTATTTGTATGGGATACTGAGTGTGTGTGTGGGTGGCTGGGAGGTGTGTGACTCTGTGCATAGATGTGTGAGCAGTTGATTCACTATATGTATGGTTTCAAAAGTGCATGTGGAAACAGCTGTATGGGCGGTTGACTGTGTGCATGAGTGTATTGGTGAGTGAATGGATATCTCAGTGCTACATGTCAAAGTAAGTACATATGTAAAACACAGTACATGTGAGATTTGACATATATAAATAACTGTGCATAAGAGCCAGTGAATGTGTGAGTGGCTGTATGGATCATTGTGAACTTGTATCAGGGATTGTATAAGAGAGTAAATATGTGTTAGTATATGTTTGAATAAGTAAAGTTTGTATAACTGTATATTTGAGGAAATGGAGGTGTGATTGATTCTTTGCATGACTGACTAGGTGTGTGAGTAACTCCATGGATGAGTGACAGTCTGTGAGTGTCTGTTTACACTGATTGTATCTAAGGTTATATTAGAGTCTGAAGAGGTTCATCGTATTATCACATGAATGATATCATCAGTGATGTTATCAGTCATGTCAAATGAGATGTTTTCAGTGATGTCATCAGTGATGTCATTTGAGATGTCATCAGTGATGTCATCAGTGATGTCACTAACCATGTCATGAATGATGTAATATGTGACATCATCAGCAGTGGATTGCGGGTGCGCGATATATAGTTAGCGCTTATAACTATATATGGAATTTCAATGGTTTTATGCGAGTAAAATAAGGTTTTGTAAATGCAAATCCCTAACTATATATGGCCTAAAACCAATGGTTTTTTCATTGAATTTTCAAGGTTTTGTAAATGCAAATTCCTAACTATATATCCACTATAACCTATGGTTTTTTCTGTGAATTTCATTGGTTTTTTAATAGCAAATATGAAAAGCTTTAAAATGTCAAGTACGTGATAGATAAAAACATTTTCGTATTTATGCGCGCTGATGTGCTTTGAACGCTGCACCCCCCCCCCCTCCCCTCTTTTGTCTTAGTAGTACTCTCTCTTTGCAGATACTGAAGGGTAGTTAACGCAGGCCTTTACCCCCGTTGTAATCCGTCGTGCCTGCTTGTCTCTCCATTTGATTGATTGTTGTCCAAGCATTTACTGTTTTAGAATTGGTTCTCTTTGGATCATTCTCTATTTACAAACAAGTACAAAGTCGCAATACTCTGTTTAGTCTTTGCAGATAGTGAAAAATCGTGTAAAAAAATAAAAGTAATCGAGCAAAATCAGTAGGCCACTAATCGGATCTCTTTTTGACCTCGCTAAAATAGAAATATTAGGAACAACCCTTCATGAGAAATACGAAAATAGTGAGATGAACTGAGCTCCACACCATGAGGGCTGCAAGACAGCTCGGCTCCATCACCCATCCCGCACAAAATAACGACAAACCCTATGCAAATATTAAAAATATAGACAACACACCAGCAAAGAAACAGGGTAAAACATTTTATTAAAAAACTATTTACATAACGTTGGTTTATAAGATGATGTCAGTAGTGGACCGATGTGTGAATAGGTCGAAAGCAGCACAAGGCTCCAAGATCCGGATGGCAAGCTCCTGGATGTTGGGTGCCATAGTTCAGAGTTCTGAGTTTGAGCCTTTTTCAATGCCTGTGCTTTGTTGAATCAAAATGGCGGCTTGACACAAAGCTGACTCAAGCGTTGCTACTGATGCTATGCAGACCAAAACTGGTTTTCAGTTTGTACATTTTTCTAGATTTTTCAATCCAAGTTTGGTTGACTTTGTAGAACGATGGCTTCAAATTTTCAACATACGGTGTGGTGGCGCTGACTGGGAGGGGGCGCTTCGCTCCTGCCCCCTCCCCAAGTAAGATTTTCATACGTGAAAGTACGTTAATGGTTTTGGTCCCTGAGTTGCTTCGATGTCACTGCCATTCTCAAATGGCATAAGTTCTGGATGTTGGGTACCATAGTTAAGAGTTCTGAGCAGCGCTTGTAACACTGTCTGAAGCTTATTTCCACCTACTGCAGCTTCACTATTCTCAAAGTAAGTGAGTGTCGTTTGTGGACCTGACTGCATTAGAAAACAATGTGATATGTTACCTTCCTAAACAGCTTGACGGAGGCCCCTGAGGGGCGGTGTGATGGCCATGGACTCGGAGAAGACGCTTGGCTCCGACACCCTCCCCAAGTCTTATAGCACTGGTGTAGCCTGAGATCGCCCCCGACATAGGCGGCCGGCTCCCGGGGTCCGGCGGAACTTTTTGCCTTTTGATGACTCTTCAATTCTGAACCTTGTCCCATCCAGCTGAGTTGCGCCCACTCTTGCGGCTACAGCGTCTTGCCCACCATCCAGCTGAATTGCGCCCACTCTTGCGGTGCAGCGATAGGCGGCTGCCACAGGACTCTCAAAATGGCGGCCGGCTCTTCGGTTTTGGGCCTGGTCCACTAAAATGGCCCTGGGACACCTTTGAACTCGGACGCTTCCCTGATAGGGCTTGGGTCCCATTCTCGAAAAGCGTCCCCTCAGCCGTGAAGATTCTACAAAAGTCTTGGGGGCCTCCGACTCCCGCAGGCTTCTGGTGGGGAGCGGCTGCCATGATTGCTCGTGGAATGGCCACGACGGAGCTACGAGATGGTAGTGGTCTCATGCTGACGCCAGCTTTAGTCTGAAACATCCAGAAACACTGTAGACTACCAATTCGATCAGTTCCGGTAGCGCCCCAACATGACCCGGAAGAGAAGAACTTGCCCTCCCCTCTTTGACTGATGGTTCTTGTTGCCTGTCCCCTCTGTTGTCATTTAACAGAACTTTTTGGACTGCTGAAAGGGGTTGTGTTCCGAACGCTGGTTGGTGGAGACATTTTGACTATATTCTTGACCTACGTTGTCGCGTAATGCGTTATATGACACGCCGCGTTACCGCACCCGGAAGTGATCCGAGGCGCGGCGCGCAGCGCGTAACGTAAGCATAACAGGTCATGTGACTTGTTAATAAAACTTTTCATTGGTTCATTTTACTTTTGTTAATTTAATGATGAAAAGCTTGGTCATATGACCTAAAAATTACGCTTTTTATTGTTTTCGAACAATATTTTTTTTTCAAACATATGTTATAATATTCCAGGCTAATGTACTTTCCCGGAAAATTTACAACTGTCTTGTAAGTAAAATATATTCCTTTTTCGAGAAAAAGGGCGTTTCTTCCTTCCATGACGGAGCCGTTGAGTAAAAGAGATTCGGCCTGCTGTCTTAGTCGCCGATACGCCTGATTATCAGATTCTTATCGATCACTTTATATTGCAGACATTAAAAACACAACTGCCCTTAAGCATTTATCTTTACTGCGTTCCTACATATTATACCTTTTATCCGTCATGTAATTGGACTGCTTTATTTCACTTGCCTTTACTGATTCGAAAACAGTGACTAAAAGTAAAAACTTTACCAATGTAAATACTACTACCGTGTTTTGTTTTAAAAACCTTTATTGTGAAAATGTCAGTATACAAATACGGGCCTATAACCACGTGGGCCGGCCACGGAGCAAACTGAAATCGTATATGATGAGGAGACATTTACACTGTAGAAGAACGTAACGAGCGGGCCATTAGGTTGCAAGAACAAAGGTGTCTAACAGTTGCGGAATCGGTGGACGTACATTTTGTAATTAAAATACGACAGGGCCACTTACAATAACATTTTCTAGATATACATTTGCGGGCAAGGAGTTACGAGTCCCATTTATACCGGCGCCATTTTGGGCGAGGCCGGGCAGGTTCAAGATATAGTCAAAATGTCTCCACCAACCATCGGCCAGACCAGAACCCCTTTCGGCCCTTTATGCTACAAGATGGTGTCTTCCATTCAGAAAATATTGTTGGCAGCATTTTGAAAGGAAACAGAAACAGCCGTTCTCCTAGTGAGTTTCACATTGTTACATTTAGGAAGAATGTTGAAGAGTAGTATGTGGAAAATCTGAAGCCATTTTTCTACAAACTCTCAATCAGACTTGGATGGAAAAAAAAAAACCTGAAGAATGTACAAACTGAAAACCAATTTTTGTCTGTATAGCATCAACAGTAACGCTTGAGTCAGCTTTGTGTCAAGCCGCCATTTTCATTCAATCAATAGCGTCCCCCTGCACACATTCAGGGACCTGGTCGTGTCTTCAGATGAAACGGATTGTAGGAAAAGAAGCAGAAAGGAAAAGGAAAAAAGTTCCGCCGGACCTCGGGAGCCGGCCGCCTATGTCATGTGCCACCTTTGGCCACACCAGGGCAATAGTGAAGCTGCAGCAGGTGCAAATAAGCTTCAGACAGTCTTACAAGCACTGCTCAGAACTCTCAACTGAGGCACTCAACATCCAGGACTTGCCATTCGGATCTTGGCGCCTTGTGCTGGTTCCGACCTATTCACACATCGGTCCACTACTGACATCACCTCATAAGCCAACGGGGCACCCCACGCCGACTTTCGGCGCAGCATTGTAGGATGGCCACACCAGTGCGGCAACTTGCTGGACACAACATCGGGGCCATCCAGATCTCGGCGCGTTCGACTCACTGTACCGCAAGAGTGACCGCAACTCAGCTGGACACGCCATCTTTCGGCGCAGCATTGTAGGATGGCCACACCAGTGCGGCAATTTGCTGGTCACCACCTCGGTGCCATCCGGATCTCGGCGCGTTCGAGTCACTGTACCGCAACAGTGACCGCAACTTAGCTGGACACGCCGTCTTTCGGCGCAGCATTGTAGGATGGCCACACCAGTGCGGAAATTTGCTGGACACCACCTCGGTGCCATCCGGATCTCGGCGCGTTCGAGTCACTGTACCGCAACAGTGACCGCAACTCAGCTGGACACGCCGTCTTTCGGCGCAGCATTGTAGGATGGCCACACCAGTGCGGCAATTTGCTGGACACCACCTCGGTGCCATCCGGATCTCGGCGCGTTCGAGTCACTGTACCGCAAGAGCGGGAGAAACTCAGCTGGACACGCCGTCTTTCGGCGCAGCATTGTAGGATGGCCACACCAGTGCGGCAATTTGCTGGACACCACCTCGGTGCCATCCGAATCTCGGCGCGTTGTGCTGCCTTCGGCCTATTCGCACATCGGTCCGCTACTGACGCCGCCTCACGTGCCAACGGATTTTCTACGCTTTTTGTAGCCCTATGCCGCATAACAGGTCATGTGACTTGTTTATAAAACTTTTCATTGGTTCATTTTACTTTTGGTTTCCTAAAGATGGAAGGCTTGGTCATATGACCTAAAAATAACACTTTTCATTGGTTTAAAACATTTTTTTTTCCCAAACGATGAAAGCCCCACCTTGTTTCTGGATCATTCAGACTGAAGCTGGCGTCAGCATGAGAGCACCACCATCTCGTGGCTCCGTCGTGGTCATTCCGCGAGCAATCATGGCAGCCGCTCCCCACCGGAAGCCTGCGGGAGTCGGGGGCCCCCAAGACTTTTGTAGAATCTTCACGGCTGAGGGGACGCTTTTCGAGAATGGAGCCCAAGCCCTAGCAGGCAAGCGTCCGAGTTCCAAGGTGTCCCAGGGCCATTTCAGTGGACCAGGCCCAAAACCGAGGAGCCGTCCGCCATTTTAAGAGCCATGTGGCAGCCGCCTATCGCTGCACTGCAAGAGTGGGAGCAACTCAACAACATGGTGAGCGAGACGCTGTAGCCGCAAGAGCGGGCGCAACTCAGCTAGATGGCCGCCACCTGGGGAGGCCCGTTCACGCCGCCTCCCCCACGCCCCCCCCCCCCCCGGGGCGCCGCAAGCCAATTTTCGGAGCAGCATTGTAGGATACCAAAACCAGTGCGGCAGTTTACTGGACATCACCCGGGTGCCTGTCGTACATGTTGTGTCAGCCATGGGACACTGGACACAGTCCCATCAACATCTCAACGCGTTCTGCTGCCTTGGGACTATTCGCACAACAGACCGCTACTGACGAGGCCTCCCCCCGCACCACCCGGGACGCCCCACGCTGTTTTTCTGTGCTGCATTGTAGGATCCCAAAACCAGTGCGGCACCCAGGCGACATCACCTGGGTGCCGTCCAGAACTCTGCACGTTGTGCTGCCTTGGGACTATTCGCACAAAAGACAGCTTCTAACCATTGTTGCTTTTTGAGTTGAAAAATGTTTAAATGTTTTTAGTTTTTGTTCCGTTCATTATAGTTAAAAATTAATAAAGTTTTATAATCTTACTTTGTTGGAGTGTTATCTATTTTTTTAAAAACGGGTGAATAGGGCCTTGAATCGGGTTATTGTCATGTGTGGGCTTTGGAAGTGTGCTGCTGCAGGATCGGACATTTCAAACTCAAATGCACGTTCTTTTTCTTACCTTTCCGAAGCATGGAGCGCAATAGCAGGCAGAGAAAGGGTGATGCACGTGTTGAACACTACCTGACCTGGCAAGTTGCTGGCAGTGCCCCCCCGCCCGCTCCTGAAAGAGGGCACACACACACCGCCGCCCCGAATACTTCACAAATCTTTAAAAGACCATGCGCTTGTTCATGAGGCTTAAATGGTTTATCACCTCTTCTAGAACCCCTGCATCGACCCTCTGACGTTTCCTGGAAAAATTACCATGTAACACAATACCAAGCCCTGTCAGCTGAAACCCCCAAGGAATCGTGGGGCATATTATCAAGGGGGTTTATCTCCGCTTTTTTGGCTTTAAAAGCCATGAAAGCGGAGATAAAATTATCTCCCTATTACCAAGCTGTCGCTAACACCAGTTAGTGACAGCTAAAAGGAGATAGCGACCATCTTGGGCCCCGCTTTGCATGTCAGTGATACTTATCACTAATTGATTCACAAAGGAGTGAGAGACCCAATTAGACCCTTGAGGGCTTGGGTAGTTAAGTGAAAAGGTAGGGAGGCCTTCAAGGGATTTGATTCAGAGCAAAAATCAGTTGTTCAGTTTACTTAAAGGCTAAAATTAAATAACCTGGTGTGTAAGTCATGTAATTAAATATACATAATCAATTTGTGAAACACATCAAAACATATAGACATATAAACAACCAAACACAAGGGTGTATCAAAAAAAGGAGCTTTATCAAATATTTCATAAGGTCAGCAATAAATCAAAGAAGCAGGTGAGGAAATGCTGATATGAAGAGCCTAATAGCAAATCAACAATAATGCAGCAAAACCTATAAAATACATCTATCTCAGGGAGCAAAAGTGAATCAAGCACTGTAGAGATAAGATGGAGGTCGACGTTTCGGTCTCTCTACAACCCAATTAACGAGACCATCTTCAGGACTGTTGTCAATAAAAACACTGCTATAAATTGTGCTGAAATCTGTAACATAAAATTTAACAGTTACAAATCCATTTGCATTAGAAGCCACTAATCCATACACCCATGTGACAAAACATTACTACAAAGAAACGTGACTTGTAAAGACTAGACATGAACATACGATATACAAAATTATTTAAACTACATGAAAACATGACTGACTAGAAATGGACAAACAATAAGTGAATATAAACAATATCTTACTGCAGTTTAACATTTTACAGAGAAGCCTATCCATTTTGGGCAAAATTCTTCACTGTTAGTGAGCTCTCATTTTATGGGCTAGTTTATGCACAATTTGGCGGAGCCTATCTTTTACTTAAGGACAAACCATAGTAGAGACACTGTGTATAACGTTATTGGCTTTTGATGACATATCTAGAAATCGCACATGTGTCCACTTTTGGTTGCAACAAGCCTATCAAGGTAGAGTTATAAAGGCAAAAGCATTCCTGTTACATATAATAATCATAAAGTTAATATGGATGTTTCACAAACATACCCCAGCTAAATGAAGCGCCACACTGTTGATTTTTGAGGCAAATTTACACGTTGAAACGGTAGGACCAAGTCCTGCATCACAAAGAAACCACGTGTTTTAGTGCACAAACCGTGGAGAAGACGTATACAAAAACTAACCTAGCATAGGTTATGAACAGTTACCTAAATCAGGGAACACAAACGTCCCGTGGACGAAGACGCCAAGGGTAACTTGATGGATGGGAATTCGATGGTAAAGTGCTCAAGACACCGAAGAAGTTTAAACAATCTGGTTGATTAAAAAAGAGAGGAGCGACTGTCAGTTTCATATCCCTCAGAACAACTCGACAAGTTGGACAGTGAACTCGATTAGACCCACCTCTCACGTTTGGAAATTGGTAGATTGAGAGCCTTATCTTATCCCAAAGTAGTTGTGTCCGTAGATATAGGATCTACAAGGGAAATGAAGAAGCCTACTTAAAGAAATATAAGCTTGTGGGACAGTAACTACATTTAAACAAACGCGTCGTGGTACATAGATACCTTATGGGATGGTGCTGTAATTCAACAGATGATTACGTGGACGTATGGCAGCCACGGGTTTAATTTAACTGTAAAACCAAGAAAGGGCAGGGTGTCAGTATTCAAAATCTAAATTATGCCATCGCTCTAACGTAAAGCCTTAACTAGCGCATGACGCTTACCTTGAAAGACGAAGTAGGGTCAGAGTCAATCTAACATCAGCCACGGGGAAGACCGAGTGAGAGACCTGCAACTACCATCGCTTTTTGAGTGCAGGTTTGGAGCGCGAAATAGGACTACGCGCATGTCATTAGTTGCCTAAATTATCGAGCGCCATCTTGGAATGGGTAAACTTAAAAATAAACGACGCGTGCATTTATGGACAAAATAAAGTATCGAGCCCTGATTACTTTTGCTAATTTTGGAAATAAAAAGTCAGAGCATGGGGTGTTTTTGAACAGCCAATTGCAAAATTAACACAGAGGGGACGATGTTGCAAATGTTATGTGAGTTAAAGAGTATAATCAATGGGCAAATATGGCCAGTAAGTTGGTGAAACATCCACATTTTACAGCCTTCAAATAAACGCACTTAGGCACAGCACATCGATTATAGGCGTTTTACAGGGTTAAACTGATAGCTTAACAAATACAGAGATATCACATTCGGAATTACAAATACTGTCTATGACAGGACAGCAAGAGCGTGCCATTCTGTAGCTGAATTTAAACCGCGTCTGACCGTATCAGTTAGACAGATTAATTTGCCCTCTCGTAATGAGAGGATTTTGTCAACATTATTCTGGCGTGTATTAGGTCGAATGACTTCAAGAACCCACCAGACCATGTCACTTTCTTTGTGCCCCATTTGCAGATAGTGTTCAACTAATGGGGCATTCTCCTTTTTACACCGAATCCTTGATTGGTGTTGCAGGATACGTTTTTTGATGGGCTGTATCGTTTTGCCCAAATAATGAAGTGAGCATGGACATTGAATACAATACACCACATTGGTGGTATTGCAATTGGAGAAGTTTTTGGAGCAAAATTTGATACCATTAATTATACAGGTTTTAATGGTTATCGTAGTGGCACAGGCTGCACAGTTATTGCATTTATGATGGCCAGTCAAAGGGACAAGTTGTCGCATGTTGTCTACAATATTGTCCCGGACGGTGCTATCATATGCATGGACAAGTCTATCCTGTAGGTTAGTTCCACGTTTGAAAGTGAAAAGTGGTTTCTGTGCAAATTCTGGCAGAGAATGTAGTAAACTCCAATGTTTGGAGACAATTTTCTTAATGGCATTAGAGTGCGTACCGAACGTGGAGACACATACTGTATTGACTTCCTTTTGTTGTTTATTCACCGTTAATAGTGTTTGGCGATCATTGTACCAAGCCCTTTTCATCGATTTTCTTAGTAGCCTAGATGGATAACCTCTTAGTTGGAGTTTCTCTTTGAGTTTACGTGCCTCACAAAAGTAGTCGTCCTTATATGTACAGTTCCGCCGTAGGCGGAGAAACTGTCCAAAGGGCAATCCATCTTTCAGGGCCTGAGGATGGTGACTAGTGTATCGTAACAGGGTGTTTCTGGCTGTTTTTTTAGTGAATAAGCTCGTATAGAGCAGGTTGTTAGAGTCAACTTTTATCATGATGTCTAAAAAAGGCATTTCAGTTGTATTTTGTTCCAGAGTAAACTTTAGATGAGTGTTCCTGGAGTTGAGCCATTCATGAAACTTAAGGAGCTGGTCAGCCGATCCTGCCCAAACCATGAACACGTCATCTATATAACGTAGCCACTTCAGTATGTTACCTGAATATGGATTGGAACATTGCCAGATGTGTTGATCCTCAAAGTTAGCGACATAAATATTCGCTATGTCAGGGGCAAAAATAGCGCCCATAGCCACGCCTTTTTGTTGCAAGTAGAACGTATTTTGGTACAGAAAGAAATTTTCGCACAAAGGAATTCTGATACATTCCATGATAAAAGAGGACGGAACAGAGTGTGGTCTAGATCTGGATTCCAAAAGTGTGTACAGTAACTCCAGTACTTCCGTCTGGGGGATGTTTGTGTACAAACTTTCAATATCCATCGTTACAAGGATGTTCGCAGCAGGATCAAAAGGAAAATTCTCCACTTCATTAATCACAGCTGTTGTGTCTCTTATGTATGATGGACGTTCTACAGCAAATGGTCGAATGAAAAAATCGGAATATGTGGCCAGTGGTTTTAAGATAGAATTGCAGCCCGAAACAATGGGGCGACCTGGTGGGTTTATAAGGTCTTTATGCACCTTAGGGAGCATATATATGACTGGTATTGTCGGTGTTTTGTTAATCAAAAAGGAAGCCTCCTTTTCGTTCAACCAACCTCCTTCCAGGCCCAAGTTGCTTAGGGCTTGAATTTCAGCTGTCAGTCTTTTAGTGGGGTTACTGGCAAGTTTTTTGTAATGAGTGGGGGTTGAGAGTTGTCTCATCATTTCTAGATCATATTTAGACCTTTCCCACAGGACTATTCCACCACCTTTGTCTGCTGGTTTTAACAAAGTATCTGGTAGATTCTGGAGATTTCGTAGTGCCAGCTGATGTTCTTTGGGTAGATTAGATTTGTATCTACATGATTTTTGAAAGAGGGACTCTATTTCAATGAGTGTGGCATTCTCAAAAGTTATTATGTCCTTGTGTATCATCGTGTTTGAAGGGTAAAAGGTAGATGGATTCCTCAAACCCGTAAAGCCTCTTTTTGGGTCTGAGGTTGAATTCGCAAAAAAGTTTTTTAGCCGCACAGTTCGAAAAAAGCGGTATAGTTCCAATTTGGTCTGGAACAAATCATTCTTATATGTAGGGACAAAACTGAGCCCATTAGACAGCACTGCCACTTCCTGTTCAGACAAATCATGTGATGACAAGTTAAAGATAGGTATCGTCTGATCCTGATCTACCACTCGTAGTATTGATTTCGGGTCCGACGGAACCCTGGGGTATATTGTCTGCGAAACCATCCCCGTCTGTTTTGTTGAGGTCTCCCCGGTGGTCTGGAGCCTCGTTGGTCCTGTCCTAAAAAAGGCTGATGGGATGTGGAGGGTTGTTGGTCCTGTTGATGATGGTTAGTGTTAAAGGACCTCTCGCTCCCTGACTCAGAGCCAGTATCTGAGAAGTTGACCCTTTTAGCTGACTGTTGGTTAGGACCTTGAGTGGTATAGAAATCCTTCCTCAAATAAGGATATGTTCTCTCTTTGTTGTATCTCTTAATGTCGTTCTGCAGTTTGTCGCACTTTTTCTGGGAATTAAACTCCTCAAACTCTTTAATCGTTTGTTGAATTTTGTCCAAGAGGAGTTTGCTATTAGGAATTGAGCTATCTCCTGAGATTTTGCTTTCTAATGCTTGGATCTCTTTCGTCAAAATCTGTACTTGACGAAGTGCAGTTTCTATGCTAAGAACCATCCAGGTTCTTGAGCACCTGTTTGCAGAAAAACTGAAGCCGATCTTGAACTGCTCGTCATCTACAAATATAATTGGAACATTGCGTATTTGTAGACCCGCCGGTATAATATTGGCGTTAAGGCAATCAGTCAAGAATTTCGCATGTAGTTCTGTGCGAACAAGCTTCTTTTTCAGTCTCTCTAGTTGGTTGAGATCTGAATCAAGCGGAAGATTAACATTAGGCCCTTTATTCCCTAGCAGGGAAGGACCAGATGCAATCTTTAGAATATATTCGTCTGAGTACACCAAGGTTTCTGCCTCAGACATGGACTGTAAGATTCTTCAGAACAACCACTGATTAAAGTGACTCACAACAGGCATGCGCCTGCGCGAAATATTGATTCACAAAGGAGTGAGAGACCCAATTAGACCCTTGAGGGCTTGGGTAGTTAAGTGAAAAGGTAGGGAGGCCTTCAAGGGATTTGATTCAGAGCAAAAATCAGTTGTTCAGTTTACTTAAAGGCTAAAATTAAATAACCTGGTGTGTAAGTCATGTAATTAAATATACATAATCAATTTGTGAAACACATCAAAACATATAGACATATAAACAACCAAACACAAGGGTGTATCAAAAAAAGGAGCTTTATCAAATATTTCATAAGGTCAGCAATAAATCAAAGAAGCAGGTGAGGAAATGCTGATATGAAGAGCCTAATAGCAAATCAACAATAATGCAGCAAAACCTATAAAATACATCTATCTCAGGGAGCAAAAGTGAATCAAGCACTGTAGAGATAAGATGGAGGTCGACGTTTCGGTCTCTCTACAACCCAATTAACGAGACCATCTTCAGGACTGTTGTCAATAAAAACACTGCTATAAATTGTGCTGAAATCTGTAACATAAAATTTAACAGTTACAAATCCATTTGCATTAGAAGCCACTAATCCATACACCCATGTGACAAAACATTACTACAAAGAAACGTGACTTGTAAAGACTAGACATGAACATACGATATACAAAATTATTTAAACTACATGAAAACATGACTGACTAGGCCCTGAAAGATGGATTGCCCTTTGGACAGTTTCTCCGCCTACGGCGGAACTGTACATATAAGGACGACTACTTTTGTGAGGCACGTAAACTCAAAGAGAAACTCCAACTAAGAGGTTATCCATCTAGGCTACTAAGAAAATCGATGAAAAGGGCTTGGTACAATGATCGCCAAACACTATTAACGGTGAATAAACAACAAAAGGAAGTCAATACAGTATGTGTCTCCACGTTCGGTACGCACTCTAATGCCATTAAGAAAATTGTCTCCAAACATTGGAGTTTACTACATTCTCTGCCAGAATTTGCACAGAAACCACTTTTCACTTTCAAACGTGGAACTAACCTACAGGATAGACTTGTCCATGCATATGATAGCACCGTCCGGGACAATATTGTAGACAACATGCGACAACTTGTCCCTTTGACTGGCCATCATAAATGCAATAACTGTGCAGCCTGTGCCACTACGATAACCATTAAAACCTGTATAATTAATGGTATCAAATTTTGCTCCAAAAACTTCTCCAATTGCAATACCACCAATGTGGTGTATTGTATTCAATGTCCATGCTCACTTCATTATTTGGGCAAAACGATACAGCCCATCAAAAAACGTATCCTGCAACACCAATCAAGGATTCGGTGTAAAAAGGAGAATGCCCCATTAGTTGAACACTATCTGCAAATGGGGCACAAAGAAAGTGACATGGTCTGGTGGGTTCTTGAAGTCATTCGACCTAATACACGCCAGAATAATGTTGACAAAATCCTCTCATTACGAGAGGGCAAATTAATCTGTCTAACTGATACGGTCAGACGCGGTTTAAATTCAGCTACAGAATGGCACGCTCTTGCTGTCCTGTCATAGACAGTATTTGTAATTCCGAATGTGATATCTCTGTATTTGTTAAGCTATCAGTTTAACCCTGTAAAACGCCTATAATCGATGTGCTGTGCCTAAGTGCGTTTATTTGAAGGCTGTAAAATGTGGATGTTTCACCAACTTACTGGCCATATTTGCCCATTGATTATACTCTTTAACTCACATAACATTTGCAACATCGTCCCCTCTGTGTTAATTTTGCAATTGGCTGTTCAAAAACACCCCATGCTCTGACTTTTTATTTCCAAAATTAGCAAAAGTAATCAGGGCTCGATACTTTATTTTGTCCATAAATGCACGCGTCGTTTATTTTTAAGTTTACCCATTCCAAGATGGCGCTCGATAATTTAGGCAACTAATGACATGCGCGTAGTCCTATTTCGCGCTCCAAACCTGCACTCAAAAAGCGATGGTAGTTGCAGGTCTCTCACTCGGTCTTCCCCGTGGCTGATGTTAGATTGACTCTGACCTTACTTCGTCTTTCAAGGTAAGCGTCATGCGCTAGTTAAGGCTTTACGTTAGAGCGATGGCATAATTTAGATTTTGAATACTGACACCCTGCCCTTTCTTGGTTTTACAGTTAAATTAAACCCGTGGCTGCCATACGTCCACGTAATCATCTGTTGAATTACAGCACCATCCCATAAGGTATCTATGTACCACGACGCGTT
Organism: Lissotriton vulgaris; assembly: GCF_964263255.1. Taxonomy (NCBI): domain Eukaryota; kingdom Metazoa; phylum Chordata; class Amphibia; order Caudata; family Salamandridae; genus Lissotriton; species Lissotriton vulgaris. Next base: position 434,424,599 of record NC_141685.1, on the reverse strand, counting down.
TGTTTAAATGTAGTTACTGTCCCACAAGCTTATATTTCTTTAAGTAGGCTTCTTCATTTCCCTTGTAGATCCTATATCTACGGACACAACTACTTTGGGATAAGATAAGGCTCTCAATCTACCAATTTCCAAACGTGAGAGGTGGGTCTAATCGAGTTCACTGTCCAACTTGTCGAGTTGTTCTGAGGGAAATGAAACTGACAGTCGCTCCTCTCTTTTTTAATCAACCAGATTGTTTAAACTTCTTCGGTGTCTTGAGCACTTTACCATCGAATTCCCATCCATCAAGTTACCCTTGGCGTCTTCGTCCACGGGACGTTTGTGTTCCCTGATTTAGGTAACTGTTCATAACCTATGCTAGGTTAGTTTTTGTATACGTCTTCTCCACGGTTTGTGCACTAAAACACGTGGTTTCTTTGTGATGCAGGACTTGGTCCTACCGTTTCAACGTGTAAATTTGCCTCAAAAATCAACAGTGTGGCGCTTCATTTAGCTGGGGTATGTTTGTGAAACATCCATATTAACTTTATGATTATTATATGTAACAGGAATGCTTTTGCCTTTATAACTCTACCTTGATAGGCTTGTTGCAACCAAAAGTGGACACATGTGCGATTTCTAGATATGTCATCAAAAGCCAATAACGTTATACACAGTGTCTCTACTATGGTTTGTCCTTAAGTAAAAGATAGGCTCCGCCAAATTGTGCATAAACTAGCCCATAAAATGAGAGCTCACTAACAGTGAAGAATTTTGCCCAAAATGGATAGGCTTCTCTGTAAAATGTTAAACTGCAGTAAGATATTGTTTATATTCACTTATTGTTTGTCCATTTCTAGTCAGTCATGTTTTCATGTAGTTTAAATAATTTTGTATATCGTATGTTCATGTCTAGTCTTTACAAGTCACGTTTCTTTGTAGTAATGTTTTGTCACATGGGTGTATGGATTAGTGGCTTCTAATGCAAATGGATTTGTAACTGTTAAATTTTATGTTACAGATTTCAGCACAATTTATAGCAGTGTTTTTATTGACAACAGTCCTGAAGATGGTCTCGTTAATTGGGTTGTAGAGAGACCGAAACGTCGACCTCCATCTTATCTCTACAGTGCTTGATTCACTTTTGCTCCCTGAGATAGATGTATTTTATAGGTTTTGCTGCATTATTGTTGATTTGCTATTAGGCTCTTCTTATCAGCATTTCCTCACCTGCTTCTTTGATTTATTGCTGACCTTATGAAATATTTGATAAAGCTCCTTTTTTTGATACACCCTTGTGTTTGGTTGTTTATATGTCTATATGTTTTGATGTGTTTCACAAATTGATTATGTATATTTAATTACATGACTTACACACCAGGTTATTTAATTTTAGCCTTTAAGTAAACTGAACAACTGATTTTTGCTCTGAATCAAATCCCTTGAAGGCCTCCCTACCTTTTCACTTAACTACCCAAGCCCTCAAGGGTCTAATTGGGTCTCTCACTCCTTTGTGAATCAATATTTCGCGCAGGCGCATGCCTGTTGTGAGTCACTTTAATCAGTGGTTGTTCTGAAGAATCTTACAGTCCATGTCTGAGGCAGAAACCTTGGTGTACTCAGACGAATATATTCTAAAGATTGCATCTGGTCCTTCCCTGCTAGGGAATAAAGGGCCTAATGTTAATCTTCCGCTTGATTCAGATCTCAACCAACTAGAGAGACTGAAAAAGAAGCTTGTTCGCACAGAACTACATGCGAAATTCTTGACTGATTGCCTTAACGCCAATATTATACCGGCGGGTCTACAAATACGCAATGTTCCAATTATATTTGTAGATGACGAGCAGTTCAAGATCGGCTTCAGTTTTTCTGCAAACAGGTGCTCAAGAACCTGGATGGTTCTTAGCATAGAAACTGCACTTCGTCAAGTACAGATTTTGACGAAAGAGATCCAAGCATTAGAAAGCAAAATCTCAGGAGATAGCTCAATTCCTAATAGCAAACTCCTCTTGGACAAAATTCAACAAACGATTAAAGAGTTTGAGGAGTTTAATTCCCAGAAAAAGTGCGACAAACTGCAGAACGACATTAAGAGATACAACAAAGAGAGAACATATCCTTATTTGAGGAAGGATTTCTATACCACTCAAGGTCCTAACCAACAGTCAGCTAAAAGGGTCAACTTCTCAGATACTGGCTCTGAGTCAGGGAGCGAGAGGTCCTTTAACACTAACCATCATCAACAGGACCAACAACCCTCCACATCCCATCAGCCTTTTTTAGGACAGGACCAACGAGGCTCCAGACCACCGGGGAGACCTCAACAAAACAGACGGGGATGGTTTCGCAGACAATATACCCCAGGGTTCCGTCGGACCCGAAATCAATACTACGAGTGGTAGATCAGGATCAGACGATACCTATCTTTAACTTGTCATCACATGATTTGTCTGAACAGGAAGTGGCAGTGCTGTCTAATGGGCTCAGTTTTGTCCCTACATATAAGAATGATTTGTTCCAGACCAAATTGGAACTATACCGCTTTTTTCGAACTGTGCGGCTAAAAAACTTTTTTGCGAATTCAACCTCAGACCCAAAAAGAGGCTTTACGGGTTTGAGGAATCCATCTACCTTTTACCCTTCAAACACGATGATACACAAGGACATAATAACTTTTGAGAATGCCACACTCATTGAAATAGAGTCCCTCTTTCAAAAATCATGTAGATACAAATCTAATCTACCCAAAGAACATCAGCTGGCACTACGAAATCTCCAGAATCTACCAGATACTTTGTTAAAACCAGCAGACAAAGGTGGTGGAATAGTCCTGTGGGAAAGGTCTAAATATGATCTAGAAATGATGAGACAACTCTCAACCCCCACTCATTACAAAAAACTTGCCAGTAACCCCACTAAAAGACTGACAGCTGAAATTCAAGCCCTAAGCAACTTGGGCCTGGAAGGAGGTTGGTTGAACGAAAAGGAGGCTTCCTTTTTGATTAACAAAACACCGACAATACCAGTCATATATATGCTCCCTAAGGTGCATAAAGACCTTATAAACCCACCAGGTCGCCCCATTGTTTCGGGCTGCAATTCTATCTTAAAACCACTGGCCACATATTCCGATTTTTTCATTCGACCATTTGCTGTAGAACGTCCATCATACATAAGAGACACAACAGCTGTGATTAATGAAGTGGAGAATTTTCCTTTTGATCCTGCTGCGAACATCCTTGTAACGATGGATATTGAAAGTTTGTACACAAACATCCCCCAGACGGAAGTACTGGAGTTACTGTACACACTTTTGGAATCCAGATCTAGACCACACTCTGTTCCGTCCTCTTTTATCATGGAATGTATCAGAATTCCTTTGTGCGAAAATTTCTTTCTGTACCAAAATACGTTCTACTTGCAACAAAAAGGCGTGGCTATGGGCGCTATTTTTGCCCCTGACATAGCGAATATTTATGTCGCTAACTTTGAGGATCAACACATCTGGCAATGTTCCAATCCATATTCAGGTAACATACTGAAGTGGCTACGTTATATAGATGACGTGTTCATGGTTTGGGCAGGATCGGCTGACCAGCTCCTTAAGTTTCATGAATGGCTCAACTCCAGGAACACTCATCTAAAGTTTACTCTGGAACAAAATACAACTGAAATGCCTTTTTTAGACATCATGATAAAAGTTGACTCTAACAACCTGCTCTATACGAGCTTATTCACTAAAAAAACAGCCAGAAACACCCTGTTACGATACACTAGTCACCATCCTCAGGCCCTGAAAGATGGATTGCCCTTTGGACAGTTTCTCCGCCTACGGCGGAACTGTACATATAAGGACGACTACTTTTGTGAGGCACGTAAACTCAAAGAGAAACTCCAACTAAGAGGTTATCCATCTAGGCTACTAAGAAAATCGATGAAAAGGGCTTGGTACAATGATCGCCAAACACTATTAACGGTGAATAAACAACAAAAGGAAGTCAATACAGTATGTGTCTCCACGTTCGGTACGCACTCTAATGCCATTAAGAAAATTGTCTCCAAACATTGGAGTTTACTACATTCTCTGCCAGAATTTGCACAGAAACCACTTTTCACTTTCAAACGTGGAACTAACCTACAGGATAGACTTGTCCATGCATATGATAGCACCGTCCGGGACAATATTGTAGACAACATGCGACAACTTGTCCCTTTGACTGGCCATCATAAATGCAATAACTGTGCAGCCTGTGCCACTACGATAACCATTAAAACCTGTATAATTAATGGTATCAAATTTTGCTCCAAAAACTTCTCCAATTGCAATACCACCAATGTGGTGTATTGTATTCAATGTCCATGCTCACTTCATTATTTGGGCAAAACGATACAGCCCATCAAAAAACGTATCCTGCAACACCAATCAAGGATTCGGTGTAAAAAGGAGAATGCCCCATTAGTTGAACACTATCTGCAAATGGGGCACAAAGAAAGTGACATGGTCTGGTGGGTTCTTGAAGTCATTCGACCTAATACACGCCAGAATAATGTTGACAAAATCCTCTCATTACGAGAGGGCAAATTAATCTGTCTAACTGATACGGTCAGACGCGGTTTAAATTCAGCTACAGAATGGCACGCTCTTGCTGTCCTGTCATAGACAGTATTTGTAATTCCGAATGTGATATCTCTGTATTTGTTAAGCTATCAGTTTAACCCTGTAAAACGCCTATAATCGATGTGCTGTGCCTAAGTGCGTTTATTTGAAGGCTGTAAAATGTGGATGTTTCACCAACTTACTGGCCATATTTGCCCATTGATTATACTCTTTAACTCACATAACATTTGCAACATCGTCCCCTCTGTGTTAATTTTGCAATTGGCTGTTCAAAAACACCCCATGCTCTGACTTTTTATTTCCAAAATTAGCAAAAGTAATCAGGGCTCGATACTTTATTTTGTCCATAAATGCACGCGTCGTTTATTTTTAAGTTTACCCATTCCAAGATGGCGCTCGATAATTTAGGCAACTAATGACATGCGCGTAGTCCTATTTCGCGCTCCAAACCTGCACTCAAAAAGCGATGGTAGTTGCAGGTCTCTCACTCGGTCTTCCCCGTGGCTGATGTTAGATTGACTCTGACCCTACTTCGTCTTTCAAGGTAAGCGTCATGCGCTAGTTAAGGCTTTACGTTAGAGCGATGGCATAATTTAGATTTTGAATACTGACACCCTGCCCTTTCTTGGTTTTACAGTTAAATTAAACCCGTGGCTGCCATACGTCCACGTAATCATCTGTTGAATTACAGCACCATCCCATAAGGTATCTATGTACCACGACGCGTTTGTTTAAATGTAGTTACTGTCCCACAAGCTTATATTTCTTTAAGTAGGCTTCTTCATTTCCCTTGTAGATCCTATATCTACGGACACAACTACTTTGGGATAAGATAAGGCTCTCAATCTACCAATTTCCAAACGTGAGAGGTGGGTCTAATCGAGTTCACTGTCCAACTTGTCGAGTTGTTCTGAGGGATATGAAACTGACAGTCGCTCCTCTCTTTTTTAATCAACCAGATTGTTTAAACTTCTTCGGTGTCTTGAGCACTTTACCATCGAATTCCCATCCATCAAGTTACCCTTGGCGTCTTCGTCCACGGGACGTTTGTGTTCCCTGATTTAGGTAACTGTTCAATACCTATGCTAGGTTAGTTTTTGTATACGTCTTCTCCACGGTTTGTGCACTAAAACACGTGGTTTCTTTGTGATGCAGGACTTGGTCCTACCGTTTCAACGTGTAAATTTGCCTCAAAAATCAACAGTGTGGCGCTTCATTTAGCTGGGGTATGTTTGTGAAACATCCATATTAACTTTATGATTATTATATGTAACAGGAATGCTTTTGCCTTTATAACTCTACCTTGATAGGCTTGTTGCAACCAAAAGTGGACACATGTGCGATTTCTAGATATGTCATCAAAAGCCAATAACGTTATACACAGTGTCTCTACTATGGTTTGTCCTTAAGTAAAAGATAGGCTCCGCCAAATTGTGCATAAACTAGCCCATAAAATGAGAGCTCACTAACAGTGAAGAATTTTGCCCAAAATGGATAGGCTTCTCTGTAAAATGTTAAACTGCAGTAAGATATTGTTTATATTCACTTATTGTTTGTCCATTTCTAGTCAGTCATGTTTTCATGTAGTTTAAATAATTTTGTATATCGTATGTTCATGTCTAGTCTTTACAAGTCACGTTTCTTTGTAGTAATGTTTTGTCACATGGGTGTATGGATTAGTGGCTTCTAATGCAAATGGATTTGTAACTGTTAAATTTTATGTTACAGATTTCAGCACAATTTATAGCAGTGTTTTTATTGACAACAGTCCTGAAGATGGTCTCGTTAATTGGGTTGTAGAGAGACCGAAACGTCGACCTCCATCTTATCTCTACAGTGCTTGATTCACTTTTGCTCCCTGAGATAGATGTATTTTATAGGTTTTGCTGCATTATTGTTGATTTGCTATTAGGCTCTTCATATCAGCATTTCCTCACCTGCTTCTTTGATTTATTGCTGACCTTATGAAATATTTGATAAAGCTCCTTTTTTTGATACACCCTTGTGTTTGGTTGTTTATATGTCTATATGTTTTGATGTGTTTCACAAATTGATTATGTATATTTAATTACATGACTTACACACCAGGTTATTTAATTTTAGCCTTTAAGTAAACTGAACAACTGATTTTTGCTCTGAATCAAATCCCTTGAAGGCCTCCCTACCTTTTCACTTATCACTAATGACATGCAAAGTGGCGTGCCAAGATGTTAGCGACTGGAAACAGTCCCTAACATCGCTATCTCCTATTACCAACTTTTGGAGATATTCGCGCTAAGCGCGAATATCTCCAAAATCTAACACCTGCCCTGAGCAGTTCTTAGCCATGTTATCCAATGGGAGGTGGATAACATGGCTAAGAGCATTTGCTCGATAATACATGAATATCGCTGACTTTTCTGCGATAATAGCAAGGTTTATCTGCGATAAAAATCGCCGATGTGCGGCGATAATTTTTGTCTCTAAACAAGTTAGAGACAAAAATTATCGCTAGTTGTTCGTAATATGCCCCCGGGTTTTTGCTTGCAGAAATCGGGAGGCGGGAGACTAGCACTGAAATCAGTAGTCACACGCCTGAATCGGGAGGGTTGGCATGTCTGAATTCTCTACAGCTGGGGCCATAAACTACATCCGCAGGGGTAGGTGATAGCCTGGGACCAGCCTGGCATCTAAAATGGCTGCCGTGCACGACAAAATTGTGGCATTGGAAAAAAGGCAAGATGGCGCAGCCGCTGGAAGAGATGTATCAACATATATCAGCCTCCTCAGCCACCCTCAGGAAACATAGGGGATTAGGATACGTCTCCCGCACCCCCTTATACCTAGTAATTTAATTAACGAAGCACAAAATGGCGAATTCCCGTTTCGCTACCAGTTTGCGGCCCAGTTCGCGGCCCGTGAAGCGCTTCTACCGTGAAAAATCATTTTTTTTTTATTTTCCCCACGGGACCCTTTAATAACCCCAACAACATTCCTAGGGGGTCAAGAGGGTGATACCTTGCCCCCTTTCATTAAATTCCCCCTTCGTTTTTCACCTCTTCTTCTCTCTCGATCCTACCGAGAGACAAGATGGCGGCCGCTCCGGACTGTTTAGAATGTTGACAGACACCGGAGAGCCAATCAGCTTTCTGCGCGCAAAGTTCCGAAACGCGAAAAGTAAGCGGACCGGATCGCTGCCCGGAGCGCTGTTACAGATATATATCTTGATTTAAACGTTAATTTCTCAAAATCCACTGAAGCACATATATTGAGACCTAGCAAAGGCACATCGGGCTAACAGTCCCTACAATTTTGCCAAGTTTCGTGCAAATCCATTCAGCCGTTCGAGCTAAAAGTGAGTCCAACCGCCCTATGGAAAAATGAATGGGAAAAACGCGTTTTGGGACCCCCCTTTTTTTTCGGCCCCCCCTTGACGAAACCCCACCAAATTTTCAGGGGCTGCTCAGAAACAAAATGTGCCATTTTCCTGAAAATTTCAGCCGATTCCGTCCACAAACGCCAAAGTTATTAGACATAGAATTTTCAAAAATCCCATAGGGAATTAATCCTAACTATATATACCTACTGGCGATAGCCAGTAGGTAATATATATATATATATATATATATATATATATATATATATATATATATATATATATATATATATATATACATATATATCTATATCTCTATATGAAAGGCTCGACAACTTGAAGGACCACACATGGTCACATTTTCAACTTTTATTAGAACAGGGCAGTGGGACCAAATCGTCAACTTCCCAGCTACATTGTAGTGTCCAAATGCCTTTCAGGCTATCACAGCCCTTTGTCAATGGATCGCTTCAGAGGGGAACCACAGCAGGATAGAGCTGACGCACTCGCGGTGTTTGTTATAAAGTCCCGCCCAGGTGGGCGTGCATCGCCACTGCATGCTGGTCTTTGGAGTCTTGGCATAATTACAGTCATCGTGAATTGCCGTGATGCCCCTCAATTTTGTTAAGTCCCCTAGTGGGGCGCTGAGCAGGTAAATATTGGGCCCCGCTTGTATTGAACCTGCTCAATCGGTCGTGCCGTTCCTTTTGACGCTCACCATTCATGGCGGGAAGGAGCTGCTCATCCGCAGCGGGGTTGCCTCGCGATCAGAGCAGACCGCTATACATCCATATGAAAGGCTCAACAAATTGAAGCACCACACACGGTCACGTTTTCACCTTTTAATAGAACAGGGCAGTGGGACCAAATCGTCAACTTCCCAGCTACATTGTAGTGTCCAAATGCCTTTCAGGCTATCACAGCCCTTTGTCAATGGATCTCTTCAGAGGGGAACCACAGCAGGATTGAGCTGACGCACTCGCGGTGTTTGTTATAAAGTCCCGCCCAGGTGGGCGTGCATCGCCACTGCATGCTGGTCTTTGGAGTCTTGGCATAATTACAGTCATCGTGAATTGCTGTGATGCCCCTCAATATTGTTAAGTCCCCTAGTGGGGCGCTGAGCAGGTAAATATTGGGCCCCGCTTGTATTGAACCTGCTCAATCGGTCGTGCCGTTCCTTTTGACACTCACCATTCATGGCGGGAAGGAGCTGCTCATCCGCAGCGGGGTTGCCTCGCGATCAGAGCAGACCGCTATACATCCATATGAAAGGCTCGACAAATTGAAGCACCACACACGGTCACGTTTTCACCTTTTAATAGAACAGGACAGTGGGACCAAATCATCAACTTCCCAGCTACATTGTAGTATCCAAACGCGTTTCAGGCTATCACAGCCCTTTGTCAATGGATCTCTTCAGAGGGGAACCGCAACAGGATTGAGCCGCCACACTCGCGGCGTTCGTTATAAAGTCCCGCCCAGGAAGGCGTGTATCGCCACTGCATGCTGGTCTTTGGAGTCTTGGCATAATGACAGTCATCGTGAATTGCTGTGATGCCCCTCAATTTTGTTAAGTCCTCTAGTGGGGCGCTGAGGAGGAAAGTATTGGGCCCCGCTTGTATTGAACATGCTCAATTGGTTGTGCCGTTCCCTATGACGCTCACCATTCATGGCGTGAAGGAGCTGCTCATCCGCAGCGGGGTTGCCTCGCGATCAGAGCAGACCGCTATACATCCATATGAAAGGCTCGACAAATTGAAGCACCACACACGGTCACGTTTTCACCTTTTAATAGAACAGGGCAGTGGGGCCAAATCATCAACTTCCCAGCTACATTGTAGTGTCCAAACACATTTCAGGCTATCACAGCCCTGTGTCAATGGATCTCTTCAGAGGGGAACCACAGCAGGATTGAGCCGCCGCACTAGCCCAGTGTGACTTGTAATATAAAGCAAGTGTAATACCGCACGTGCACTCTCGCACTTTTATTACCACAGTAAGTGATGTTAGAGTTGCTGCTATCTTGCGGAGTGGAGTGCACGTTACAACGCTGGAGCAGAAGAAAGCAACTCTGTGAATGTGAAGAGGCCCCTTCAGTGTGATTTTACTTTAACCACAGGGGCTCAAGCCCTAGTGTCTGGGGTCTAGGTTGGGCGCGTGTGTTTATAATTACGAGGCATGACAGAACAGCACGGCAACTGACCCGGTATTGAAGGTGGACCCGTGCACAACCTCCCTGCACCGTCTCCAAGGGTGAAGAGGGAAACCCACGGTACGGTACAAGTCCATCACCCCCTACTGTGGTGATACAAGGGCTACATTCGTGTTTATCATCACGCTTGTGTAGTGTGGACAAACGACAGCCACAATGAAAGTGACCATTATTTTATTATGAGATAACAAGGGCCCGCTGGGCCCAGAAAGAAGAACAGCGTCCACCGTGAGAGTCAGCTGTCAACTGTCAGACAGTCATGGTGACGTCACATAAATAGACCGTGAACATTCCATGATGACACCATATGATGTCAGGTCATGGAGCTGGAAAACATACTATGCTACATAACCCCTTGAACAGATACTATAAGAAAATAGCAGGTACAACACCTCCCTTCCTTCACATTTGATAACAGAACAGTTTCTACTCCATCACATAGTCCTGGAATCTTTTTGGTAAGTTGACAACTCTACCCCCTCTGGATGTTATACCCACCATAGGTGTAGGTGCAATGTCCCCCATGCATGCTGCGGAGAAACTAGCTCCTTCTTCAGTCGGGCACTCCACAGGGTCTTCCCGTGCTAGAACAATGTCATCATTTTCTACAAATGAACTCCTAGACCTTCTTCCTAACTGCGGCGAACAACTGGGTCTGGCATCAGCATGTGACTGGTTTTGAGATTCAGGTATGTCTTCCCATTCAAGCACACTATCATTACATCTCCCTTCCTCCTTTTCCTCATTTTTCATTATTATTTTCTCCTGTCCTTGTTTCAGTCTTACCACATCGTCTTTGCTACGCCATCCTTCACCTTCTATATACACAGCACCGCTAGAAGCCTTACAGATCCTCATAGGTTTACTGAACTTTGATTCTCCTTTGCTTACAGATCCAGGTTTTCTTACCAATACCCAATCACCTGGTGTCACACATTTGTCCTTCACCCTGTTTACCATATCAGAGTATGCCTTGGCTTTCATCTGTTTTTTCTCAATGTTCTCTTTTACTTTGAGCTCTTTCTCACATATTTCTGTCGATTCGACATTGGTTCCTTTCCATCCACCTATTTTAGGTGTCATGATGTTGTTACACATTCTACCTCTCATCAAGAAGAATGGAGTTTGTCTAGTAGTTTCATTGGGCGTATTGTTGTACGTGTTTATCTTTATTCTTATGAACTCTTTCACATCCATTTCGTTTGCAATGGCCATTTGTATCCCTTCTTTGAAGTACCTGTTCATTCTTTCAACTTGACCATTGCTCTTAGGACTATACAGTGGTGTTTTTTCCCGAGCAATACCGCAGTTTTCTAAAAACTCCTTCATCATATGGGAAACTAATTGCGAACCATTGTCTGACACCAGGACCTTAGGTTGACCCTCTTTGTCAAAGACTTTTCTCAAAAATTTGATGACTACTTCAGTCGTTACTGCATTCACAAATTTATAACAGACCCATTTTGAGTAGTAGTCTGCATCCTTATAATGTTCCTAGTTGCAGTGATACCCGGATGTCCTCTGTGTGCCAGCTTTATAATTTTTTGTCTGAGTCCATATGGTGGCACAAAGACTTCACCTCTTTTTAAGAACCCATTTTCCAACGTTAGTTCTTCACCTACTTGTTGGTAATTTCTCAGTTCATTCTGCATGTTTCTTATGGGCGGCCACTTAGATCGTACATATGTGTTCACTTTTGCTAGTACAGTATCCTTAGCCATGCTCTCCTGCCATTCCTTTTCAGTTATCGATCCTTCACACATCTTTGTGGCATCAATGAGTGCCACCACACATTCTGTGTCATCCTGCACCTCCTCTGTTTGACTTTGTATGGGCAATCGTGATAAGCAGTCCGCTCTGCTGTTGTTGCCCCCTTTTATGTGCATTATTTTAAAATTAAATTCTTGAAGTTTTGACATCAATCTTATCAGTCTTCAGCTAGCATTGCCATTGCCTCTACCTTCGCCGTCCACCATGTATATCAACGGCTTATGGTCGGTGACCAAAGTGAATCTTTTTCCCCATAAATAGTCTTTAAGCTTGTGGACAGCCCACACACATGCTAAAGTTTCCCTTTCAATTGTACTGTAATTGATCTCTGTCTCATTCAGCCTCCTAGATATGAAGGCAATAGTGTTTTCTTTATTTCCCTGTTTCTGACAGAACACAGTGCCAATACCTTCAGCACTGGCATCCACAGTTACTATGTTCTCTAATTCTGGGTCATATGGTTTCAGAGCAGCAGCATTTGCTATTTCCTCTTTGACTGCTCTAAAAGCCTGATCCTGCTCATCTGTCCACTTAAATGCCACATTCTTTTTCAACATTCTCCTGAGCAGTTCCACCTTTTCTGCATATTTCTGTATGAACTTCGCATAATATTCACTGAGGCCAAGGAACGATTTAAGTGTTTCCTTATCTTTTGGTTCCGGGGCCTCCCTTATGGCTTTTACAAGATCATCTTTTGGCTTGATACCTTCTGCTGTTAGGAAGTGTCCCAGATATTCAATTTTATTTGTCATAAATTTGCATTTGTCCTTTGAGACAGTCATGCCTTTCTTTTTGAGAACCTCCAACACCTTTTCAATTAGCCTCAAATGGTCCTGCTCAGTTTCAGAATGCAAAAGAATGTCATCTTGAAAGGCTTCTACCCCTTTCATTCCCCCAAACAGGTTGTCCATTAGTTTCTGGAAAACACCAGAGGAGGACGCCAATCCAAATGGAAGTCGCACATACCTATACGCTCCGAATGGTGTGATGAACGTAGTTAATTTCTTAGACCTTTCAGATAGACAAACCTGATGATACGCAGCCCTCAAGTCAATTAATGAGAAGTACTTTGAACCTGATACTGACTGTAGTATGTCTTGAATTTTTGGTAGAGGATGGCAATTTACAATTATATTTTTGTTTAGCGCCTCAGGTCCACACACAACCTAATGTCCCCAGTCTTTTTCTTCTTGGAAACAACAATGGCAGAAACCCATTCGACTCATCTGCTTCCTCAATTACTCTTTCTTTTATTAATTCTCTAGTACTTCCTTTAACTCTTTCCTTATAGACAAAGGTATGGTTCTCACTTTATGTTTACATGGTATGGCTCCTTCTTTCAATTTAATGTCATGGCTAAAACCTTTGACGCATCCTATTTCATTTTTAAACACATCCTTATGTTTGTCAAGTGTTATTGTTAAGTCAACTTTATCCTCCTCTACACACACACTGTTCACCCATTCCTCACTCAAAATGATTGGGTCTTTGGCTCCAGGTTTTAAAACGACTCCTAACTGGGCTAGATCTCTCCATCCCACTAATATTTTCCCCTTCTCTGCCACATAGACTTTAGTTTCAATTGTTCTTCCCTTGAAACAAACTGTGTCATTAAAATAACCCAACATATTTATTTCCTTTTCCCCAAATGCTTTTGGGTTAACATCTGACTCAGTTAGCTCAACGTTTTGCCATTTTTCATTAAACAGGCTGTCTGAAATGGTTATTATGGGAGACCCAGAATCCGCGGTGAACTTTAGCTCGACCTCCCCAATCTTTACATCCCCAATGGGACCCTTTATTCTACCATCCACCATCTCGACATACAGAACAATGTTTGCACACATTTCCTCATCAAAACTTCCTACAGTGTTTAGGTTCATACTACCGTTCATTCTTTTCGTTTTGCATAAGGTAGAATAATGACCGTACTTTTTACACTTGACACATTTTTTACCAACTGCGGGGCAGCTCTTGTAATCAGCTAAGTGCTCTGTAGACCCACATCTGAAACAGCTCATTTGCTTACCTCCTCCCTTTCTCTCACCCCAATTTTTCTCATGACCTTTACCTTCACCCTTAAATTTTGTCCTGCAAATAAAATACATTTGTGTTATTTCCTGCAAGCGACAGCTCTTTTGTAGATACTAACGATCTCTCGATTCCCCTTGCAATATCTATAACCTCTTGCAAGGTTGGTCTTTTGCAAGCCAATAACCTCTCTTGTACCTTTTTCGAATAACAATAGAAAACAATTTGATCACCTATCCCAGCATGCTTTACGCGCACAGCTGAGGTGATTCCTGCGCCTTCAGTAGTTGCCTGACACTGACAGGAATCCGCGCCAAATCCTTAGGTAAAACAACAGCCGGTTCTTTACTTTGGTTTAGTTACGCTGTACTGTGCTAGTTGTTTCCGCTTATTATGCTCAAGGCTTACAGCTAGCGCACACGACCCAACATAACTCCTGACGCTTTATTCAGAGCTAATAGCTTACACGCAGCCGATTCCTTTAGCGTACTTGCAGCGCTCCTTTAAACTCACACAGAGTTGCTCCTCTCACAGGCGGCGCCTTTCATTCAAAATACGGGTACTCACTCCGCATATTTTCCAGTTACTCGTTTTTCTTTCTTTGCTGTTATGTTGATTGCGGACTTCTTGAATCAAATCCGCTTTCTTATCAGATATTTCACCCGCAGGCCCTTTCTGGTCCGAAGTCCCTCGTCGCCAATTGTAGTGTGGACAAACGACAGCCACAATGAAAGTGAACGTTATTTTATTATGAGATAACAAGGGCCCGCCACATCCACCGTGAGAGTCAGCTGTCAGACAGTCACGGTGACGTCACATAAATAGACCGTGAACATTCCATGATGACACCATATGATGTCAGGTCATGGAGCTGGAAAACATACTATGCTACATAACCCCTTGAACATATACTATAAGAAAATAGCAGGTACAACAGCTTGCCCCAAATTATGTGTTATCGTGGTACATTGTTTTCACTGACAAGCAGATATGAGCCCGCTCGCGCGCATCTTCAGTTCTCGTGCTCTGACAGACCGGCCAATAGTTTGTCTGAAGAACCCAGGATTGCACTGTTTACTTTTAATTAGTCCAGGAAGCAATCGCGCTTGGTTAATGAGCAGTGCCGCCTGTGATTGGCATTCAGAGGAGCGCGAGGAAGCAGCCGGAACCATCGCTGAACTTCCGTCTTGGCACCCACTTCCGGCCCCTCGTGGGTGACAACATTTGATTGCGCAGGAGCCCCCTGTGCACAGGACATCCTAAAGTTCATTGGTTGCCTCTAGCCTGCTGGCGTGTGGGACCCTAGTGAGCACTACTGACCTGCGCCATAGTATTTCTGAGAGCACGAGTAGTGAAATGACTGTGGCAGCGCTTTCTTTAATTTAAAGTACATGTCCCGGTTTTTGGGACCAAGATCACGTCAGACAGGGGAGTGGATGTAGTCTGACGGTTAGACTGCCAACTTTGGCTCCACTCTGCTCGCCAGAAAAAGTAAGTGTGTCGGTGCCCTACTTTTCAGAAGCTGTGCTACATAGCTGAAGTCACACTTACTGCTGGTCAGCAGTGGTGGGGGGATCTAAACCTAACGCTCTGGGTATAATGATTTTAGCCATCAGTAAGTCCAGTCAAGGAGTACCTTTTTAAATAATTGCTGTCAGCTTTGGTAGGTCAATGTCGCTCATAAGTACACTGAAAACTTCGCAGCAATGAGGGTTTGATGTCTCGTATTTATAGGTTTCTCTCGTCTTTATTTCTTGGTTTTGCTTGCGGGAAAGTGTCAGTCATAGTCCCCGAATATCACTCATAATTACACTAACATTACCGAAATGTCATACATAAGCAGTCTGAATCCTTGGTAGCTATGCACTGAGAGGGTTCATTACTGTGGGCACAAGACTGCAGGGGGCAGACTAAGGGTTAAAGTGCTCCTGCCTGCAAACGAGGACAGCGGCGCGCTCTTTGGATTGCTTTTCCAACTCTGCACTGCACCGAGGACATATTTTCATAGTACACTAATATGGCGAAACCAATTGGCATGGCCAATGCTTGTTTTTAATATGGAATGAATGAATAAATAATGTTGTTGCGCTCCTCTAAAATTTAAGACCCGCAGCACCACCCTTTGGAGGACTGTCATTAGCGCAGGTGTTCATAATTAAATGCTGGTGCCGAGCACTGGAAACCACCAACTCAAATTAAGCACTGGCTTCTTTCTCAAAGTGTTGTTCTTTCCCAGTACTCTTCTTTCTCTCATTGGTCCTCCTTTCTTTCTTTCAATGTTTCTTCAAAATAGGCAAAGAGGAAAAGAAGGGCACTGAAATAAAGTGGGTTCATAGAGAAAAGGAAGGACCTCTTCTTTTTTCCTCCTCCTTCCTCTCCATGCCCGATCCTCTTCTTACTTTTGGGAGGAGATTTCAAAAATGTTGCGCAACACAGCACAGCCCCCTGCGAGGCTGTGCTGCGTTGTGCGACAGGGATGGAGCAGGGAAGTGCCATATCTTCCTACAGGAAGGATAACCTTCCTGTACAAAATACTATGCTAGACATGAGGGAAAGCTTTTTCCAATTTGTATGCATGCTGCACAGTGCAGCATGCATGCAAAGTAGGAAAAGGAAGGAGAAATGAAAGCATTTCTCCTTCTTTGCACCTAGTTGAAATGGGTGCAGTTTTGTCATGCTAAACCCTATCTACTATTTTTAGTAAATAAAGTTTAGCATGAGAAACCTTGGGTGGTTGCATGGGAACGCCCATGCACCACCCTTGGCAAGACCCCCATGGCGCAAAGTAACGCAAAGCAGCGCAATGAGCTGCTTCGCATTACTTTTACGTTATTTCCAGCTCTAAACAAGCTTAGCGCTGGAAAGTTAGTTAGGAAAAAAGATTTTGCACTGTTTTGTGTCATTTTTGTGAATAGCGCAAAATCTTAGTAAATCTCGCCCTTGGTGCGTCATTTTACTTTCAGTGGTCCTTCTTTTTCAGGGTAGTCCGGCTGCCACTTGTCTGACCTCCTGCTTCCAGTTTCTGATGCAAATACATAATTCTTTGAATCCCACCTAAAAAGCTTGCCTGAACTTTGTCAGCTATCTCTCATCACAAGGAGTAGTCTAACCTGCTCAAGATTGTACCTTGTGCCAACAGTTTCTTGGCAGGCTGAGGTAACATGGGGAAATTTTTCCTCAAATTCCTCAACAGCCCCTACATGTAGCCACTGTTCTGTTGGCATGCGCCTCCATAGAGAGTCTGTAATTGATCAGCACTCCTAAATTGCAAACTGATTGCGCAGATCTTGGGTTAGTTCCTTCCACCTTGTCCAAAAATTACACAACAGTGGATACTGTATTTTACTAGAGGAACAGCACAGAAATTCTGTTTTATTGCAATTAAATTTGAGACTGTTCATGCTGAGCCATTTGGCTATCTCTACTAGGCAGTGGGACGGGTATGCCCAGACATGGGTCCCTTGCTCACTGTGCTTCTGGATTCAAGCTAGCCTGGCGGATAAAGGGTGACATACCCTGAAGCCGGTCCCAGGATGCTTGTTTCTGGTCCAGGGATTACCTGGCTTGGCAGTTTGGTCTGCACTGTTCCCATGAGGCACAGGGTCAAGACTGATTTGCATATGGCTGGGTCCAAACTGAGGTGGCGTAGTGGGCAAAAGAACGATGGATTTAACCCAGATCTCTTGACTGGGGGAGAATGTTTGAATCATTCAGCCTTCCGTCCATCATTTGTTGCGGTTACACGGTTTGCCCTCAGCGGGACCGGTATGCCCAGACGTGGGTCCCTTGCTCACTGTGCCACTGGAGTCAAGCTAGCCTGGCTGATGAAGGGTGACATACCCTGAAACCGGTCCCAGGATGCTTGTTTCTGGTCCAGGGAAGACCTGGCTTGGCAGTCCGGTCTGGACTGTTTCCATGAGGCACAGGGTGAAGACTGATTTTGCATATGGCTGAGTCCAAACTGAGGTGGCGTAGTGGGCAAAAGAACGATGGATTTAACTCAGATCTCTTGACTGGCGGAAAATGTTTGAATCAGTCAGCCTTCCGTCCATCATTTGTTGCAATTACACGTTTTGCCCTAAGCGGGACCGGTATGCCCCGACGTGGATCCCTTGCTCACTGTACCACTGGATTCAAGCTAGCCTGGCTGATGAAGGGTGACATACCCTGAAACCGGTCCCAGGATGCTGGGAAGAATGCTTGAATCATTCAACATTCCATCCAGCATTTGTTGCAGTTACAATCTCTACTAGGCAGGCATGACATTTTTCAAACTGAGCCAGATCCTTGTTGTCAATGGACACTATTAGTTGGGTGCCATCAGGTTAGTTTAAAAATGACACCCCCAAAAGATTTGATCACTGTCAGAAGTGTCCGGAGATATATATTAAACAGGATGGGCTCAAAGCTGACCCATGGAGAATTGCTTTCAATTCAGACACATATGGGGAAAAATATAGTGTCTGAAATCAGCCAGTAAGGTAAGATTCAATCCAGTCAAGAAGGACGCCACCTATCCCCATCTCCTTAAGTCTGGTAAGTAAAATTTGACGTCTGACGGTGTGAAAGGCAGCTGATACGTCCAGCAGAACCAAGACTTCCACCTGACCACCATCAACCATCATTATTAGCTTGTCTGTAGCTACTGCCAGAGCTGCCTCAGTGCCATGGGCTGGTTTAATGCCAATTTGTCCTGGCTCTAATCATTCATTTTGCTCAAAAAAGCTGGCCAGTATTTTGCTGACATATGTTTCAAGGTTCTTAACAGGGTAGAGGAGGAAGGAAATTGGACGATTGTTGAGGACAGTTGGCTAGTTGATCTCTGTCACAAGATGTGTCTTTAGCTCCAAATCATCATTTTTTTGTATAGTCAATAATCTGATTGATTTTAATATGTTAGAATTGGGAAATACTATCACAAAGATTTTGTGAGGGTTCCACCTACAGTTTTAAGCAGTCCAGAGAGGCAAGGTCCATTATGGTGTCAAATACCTTTTTAGACTTATTGCTTGCTTCTGTAATAGGTTTAGTAAAAAAGTTTTCCTTTGCCTTTTTAATCTGTTTTTTATAATCATGAAGCACCATTATCCTGCTCTAAATAAAATCTGTGCCATTGTCTTTCTCTGGATCAAACTTTAGTTCTAACCTATTCAAGACATCAGTAAACCAAGGTTCAGAAGGTTTGGCTTTTGCTTGAATTGGTTTTAGAGGGATTATATTATCAAGAGTGCCAACAATTGACTTCTCTAGCTGATCAAAATTAACTTCTATTGTATCTGTTTCAAGGTGGCAGAGTGTGGTATCAAATAAGTTCTAAGCATCTAGTTTTTCTAATTTAAACCAGGCTGTGCCCCGCACTTTCTTCCCTCCAACATACTCCTTGCTTGATCAGTTAAGTCTGATAAATTGAAACAGCACAAAAAATGATCCGACCACCTCACTGTGTGCAGATCATTTACCATCACCATATCAGGCAGTGCAGATATTAGGTTGAGTTTGCGCCCCTTTTGATGTGTAGGGCCTCTTACCTGTTCTTGTAAGCCACAGACTTCACAGGACCTTTCAAAAAGTCATTGGTATAGTGCTGCAGAGTATCTTCCGCCCAGATCTTAAAATCACCAAAGACCAGGACTTTCTTGGTCAAGGCCGAGTTAGCATTGAGAAACCTCATTAGAAGAGCCTGGAGGTCTGTAGCAGAGCAGTCCTAACTGAGGAGACCCACCTTTTTCCTTTAAAGAAAAACCAAGCAATTCAATCCCTGGGGGTGTCTCTACTTGTAACAATTCAACACACCATTTATCAGTAAGGATACTAACCCACCGCTTCTTTTGTCAATCCTAGATTGGTGCAGGGCTTTATAGCCGGTCGGGCAAGCGGATCCCAGATCAATCCTCCTGGGGAGTCCAATTTTCGGTTATAAAAAAGATATCCCACTCCTTGGATTCTAACAGGAGATTCAATCAGGTGCATGCTTTACGATTATGATTCACATTTGAAAAGGAGACTGCCATATCATCATGAGGTTGCTGCTTAGTACTAGTAATACAATCGTTTATTAGACAATTAAAACCATAAATAAGATCATTCAGTACCTAGAGATTAAAAATACATTAAAAAAAGGATTAAAAAAGAGATTTGTCATACAGCTATTACGACCACTGAGCATCATGCCACAAGCCCTTCACTTTCTTCAACTTTCCTTCCTAGATATTTAATTAGAGGTGCCAAATACATAAATAAATCGGATAAAAGTGGCTAATCAGGGACTGGTATTTTCCCTAGTTTATAAAGTGCAAGATTGCAATACGGGTGGCCGAAGTTTGCTTATGTAGATTAATATAGGTAATTAAAGGGCTTATGTGCAGATCTGAGGCAGGTATATATGCGGTGCCAGATGGGCTTTGGAGCCCCCTGTAAAAGTGCAAGTGTGCAAGACTTTGCATCATTAAAATACCAGAACAAACAAAATGGTGGCCTGAGCTTAACGGGATAGGGAACAGCTGATTATGGCAATCCCTAGCAACCCGACATTGAAGATAATCTGCTCATGTTAAGTTTGCTTTAAAGAATACTGATTTATCATGTTTTAAAGTTCCAGATTACTCATTGCCCAACCTATAAGCTGATCATATTTTTTTATATATTCTACAACTGGGATGGTCTAATGTTCAGCATTGTATTGCATGGGTCCATAGACTTCAATCAATCAATCAATCAATCAAAGCATTTATTTTGTGCACTACTCATCCAGAGGGTCTCAAGGCGCTGGTAGAGGGGTCCGCTACTGCTCGAACAGCCAGGTCTTGAGTCGGCGTGCTTCCAGCTCTCCGGGAAGGTAGCGGTGTCGAAGGAGGTGTTGATGATGTCCCGCAGGTGGGGTGCGATGACAGTGTCGGCCTTGTTGAAGACGTGGTGAGGGCAGGGGTCGGTAGGAGATCCGGAGTGGATGGAGTTCATCGTGCGGACGGTGTCTTCGGTGCTGATCGGGGTCCAGGTGCGGAGGGTGGTGGTGGGGGGCGGAGGTTCGGTCGTGGCGTGCGTTGGTTGAGTGCTGAAGCTGTTGTGTATTTCCGCGATCTTGTTGTGGAAGTAGGAGGCGAGGGAGTTGCAGAGGTCTTGTGAAGGGGTGATGTCGTTGTTTCCAGCGTTGAGGTTGGAGAGCTCTTTAACGATGTTGAAGAGTTCCTTGTTGTTGTGAGCGTTGTTGTCCAGTCGTTCCTTGAATGCGGTTTCTTGGTGGCCGGGATGAGTTGGTGGTGTTTTCGGGTGGCGAGCTTGAGGGCAGTCATGTTGTCCGGTGTTGGGTCTCTGTGCCATGTTTTCTCGAGGGCTCGGCAGTTCTTCTTGGAGCTCTTGAGTTCGTTGGTGAACCATGGGGCTTTCTTGCTACCGGGTCTGCTAGGCGGGGTCTTCAGAGGGGCGGGGTCGTCTGCGCAGTTGCTGATCCACTATGCGAGGTTGGTGGCCGCCTGGCTTGGGTTCGTTGCGCTGGTGGGAGGGTTCATGCTCAGGGAGGTCGCGAGCTGGTCGGCTGTGATCTTGTTCCAGCTTCTGTGTGCAACCTGTTGCTGGTGGTGGTGGATCGTGGTCGAGAGTGTGTCCGGCGTAGTGGGTAGGGGTGGTGACCAACTGCTTGAGTCCCAGGTTTGCGAGGTTGTCCAGCAGGGTGGTGGTGTTGTGGTCGTTGTTGTTCTCCAGGTGGAAGTTGAGGTCCCCGAGGAGGATGTAGTCATCGGAGTGGAGGGCGTGCGGGCTGATGAAGTCGGCGATATCTTCGCTGAATTGTGTGCGTGGTCCCGGGGGTCTGTATATGAGGGTGCCTCTGAGGGTGGTCTTGGGGTTGATGTGGACCTGGAAGTGCAGGTGCTCGGCGGGTGCGAGGGTGTCGTCGCTGTTGGTTGTGATGCGGATGGTGTTCCTGTGGATGATGGCGATGCCTCCTCCGGTCTGGTTGATGCGGTCCCTTCGGATGATCTTGTAGCCGTCTGGGATGGCGATGGCGATGTCGGGCGCTGAAGAGGCGTTCATCCAGGTTTCCGTGAGGAAGGCGGCGTCTGGTGAGGTTGTGTCGAGCAGGTTCCAGAGCTCGATGGCGTGTCTGTGGACGGAGCGGGTGTTGAGCAGGATGCATTTCAGGTGGCTGCTGCTGTTGCTCGTCTTGGTCTTGGTTGGTGCTGGAGTAGTGCTGGTCCGGATGCAGGTGAACTTGCAGGTGTTGCAGCTGAAGGGTCCGTGGGTGTGTCTCGGGGTGGCTCGGTAGCATCCTGGGATTCGGCCGGCGTTGAGTGCATTGAGGGTGGCGGCGTCATACGTCCGGCGGGTGGGCTGGGGTCTGCGGGGGCCAGGGGTCCAGGCGTCCAGGAGCGGACGGGCTTACCTTTGGCGCACCTTCGGCGTACAATCGGCGCACCCGCTGCGCGTCAACGCTGCACGTTCGCCACTCTGCCATATGTGGAGAGTGGGGGGGACGGAGCGAGGGAGGGTCAGCTGGGAGGCGGGAGCGGGGTGGCGAATGGGAAGGGCGAGCGAGGGAAGGGGGTGGGGCCGCAGGGGGGCAGCGGCGGGGAGGTGGCGGGAAACGCGGCAGGGGCTGGGCACCACAATGAGGGGGAAACAGCGGGCGAAGAAAAACACAGGGGGCAAGACAAGTAAAACGGCGAAAATGCTGCAAAATAACAGGGGAGAGCAGGCAAGGTTACACGGAGGCAGAATGCAGAAAAATAATAGGGGAGAGCAGGAGGAGAGCAAGCAAGGTTACACGGAGGCAAAATGCGGAGAAATAACAGGGGAGAGCAGGAGGAGAGCAAGCAAGGTTACACGGAGGCAAAATGCGAAAGAACAACAATGGAGAGCAGGAGGAGGGCAAGCAAGGTTACACGGAGGCAAAACGCGAAAGAACAACAATGGAGAGCAGGAGGACCTGACCTGATTTCCTGTTCAAAGAACACCCATCTTAATAGGGATGTTCGTTGAACCATCAATACAGGACAGATGCTTACAATGTGGAGCAATGTTTCATTCCCCTAGTGGCATAAACAGCAGGAGCGATCTTCACTTCGACCAGCCATCCTCCATTTTGGCATGAGGTCTAGTGTAGGTATTTCTCCGAATTGTATGGCCAGAACTGACTGTTTGATCTTCCGGTGGAAGGGTGCTGACAACAGGAATGATTCTCTTAGAATGGAGTGTGATTTCAACATCAGCCATAATCTGCCCACCAGTTAGCTCCAACTACATTAGCGCCTAGACGCCTTAACGTATATGTATGCGCTTTAGAAATACTTCATTCATTCATTCAGCCACCCATAACAATGTCTAGACAGGCTTTCCTTATCTGCCACTCAGCTTTGCAGTTTAGTTGATTTTTTTACTAGTTTCTGAAAGGTTTGAGCAGGGGTATTAGAGGTCCATAGGTCACCCAGTTCAAGCATCCTAATGCTGTTTCCTAGATATTTCTTGTGAGCACCATTACCCCACTGTAAATTGATTTCGGTCCAGACTAAATTTGCCAGGGTGTTTTTTGCAGCTGCTGCTTGCAGGTTATGACAAAGCTTTACGAACGGCGCCGGCCTAGCAAGTGTCTTTTTTGTAAATAGGACTGCTACCCGGAGCTGTGCAGGAGATGCAGACCTAAGGAGCCTAAAAGTTTGTTTTTAGGCTATTATCATCAATTTGTCTAGCAGAAGAGCCTCATCACCTAACATTATCTCTGATCCGTATGCCAGGGTTGGCAACAATTTGGCTTTCATAACTGATCACATGGGTTTCAGATCATGGCCTCGAATGGATCTGTCCAATGACGAGAAGCCATAATTAATGGCATGCGCTTTCACCCTTATCGCCATCTTCTGGGAGCCAAGAGAGCCGTTTGCGTCTATTTTAACTCCTAGGTATACGTAGAGTTTAACCTGATCAATTCATCAATTCTGTTTCCCTCAAGGAGCCATTTTTTATTTTTTGTAGAAGAACGATTACATACCATCACACTTGTTTTCGAAAGATTTATTTCCAAGCCATTCTTTTCAGTGTAAGCTCCTAGAGTATTCAGCAGCCTTTGAAGGCCTAATCGAGTTTTCGCAAAACAGTGCCAGGTCATCAGCATAGAGGATATGCAACATCAGTTGTCCTCCAACGCTCGGTACCTGTGCCTTCTTTCCGTCAAGCTCTGTGGAGAGATCTGCCCACATATTTTTTTTTCAAAGAATGGGGGCTAGGACACAGCCCTGTTTTACACCAGATGTTGTTTGCACCTTCTTTGATATGCTCAATCCTTCTCCAATTTTGATCTTGACCCAAGTATCAAAGTATACCAGCCTAATTGCTCATAAGATATTCGGTGGGATACCCCATCGCTGAAGTTTGGCCCATAGTTTGTCCCAAGGGACACTGTCAAAAGTTGCTTTAAAGTCAACAAAGCACTTATAAAGAGGTGTCCCAGTTACTTTTGCTCTGTTCCTAATTAGGCTCAGGGATATAAGATTTGTTAAAGTGATTTGGCTCCTTAAAAAGCCAGTTTGGTTTAAGGGGAGTCTTCCTTTGTCGTGTGACCAGGATTCCAAATAATGCAATAACAACGTTGAAAAACATTTTAACTCAACATCCATCAGTGCTAATAATCTATATTTGCTTGGTGAACATGGTGAACCTTTGTTAAAAATTGGATGGAGTATTGAGCCCCGCCAGCTGTCAGTAAAAACGTTGTTTTCCAGGATGAAGTGAAGCCCTCCCATTGTGGGGTGACGTGTTTGAATAATGCCTGTGGTTGCCCATTTGGGCCAGGGGTGTAGTCTGCCCGGGACTTTGTGATGACCGTATCTTCCTCTGTCACTGTGACTATCCGCTGTGCTACAGTGGTTTCATTAGGACAGTAGGGACTAGTTGTAAGCGTCAAACCGCTCTTGAAGTGTGTACCCATTCCGTCTTGCTAATATTTGCGTTATTTGCAGCTGCCGGACTTTCTCATTCCTATTGATTATCTGCCAGAATCTTTTTGAATCGTGCGTTTTAGAGGCGTGTAGTAACTGGGCCCATAGCATTTCTTGTTTGGATTGTTTATACAACCAGATCTCTTTTTTAGGTGCCATCTCTCATTGCGGAGCTGTTGTAGTAGATCCGGATCTCCTGGGTGTTGGCGTGATTGCCGGAAAAGTTTGCCTGTTTCCTTTTTCATGTTCCGGATGTGAGCGGGTATAATTGACAATTTACAATGGTCACGTCGAGAACCCTTTTTGTGGCTGTTCTCTCTATGGTTTTTAGTCATAATATTGGCTAGAGTCTCCCATGTCGCTATTGGATTGGGGTCTAGTTGAGCAAGGACTTGTAAATTAGAAACTGCACCCTCTCCTATTGAGTTGATGGAGCCAGAGGTCCACTTCAGGCGTCTCAGGGTTTTTGAGTGCGTTTCTCCCAACAACGTACGAAATGGCTCAAGTTTGCACAGGGATGCGTTCACCATGATGACCTGAGGATTGTGATTGCTCTCCACATGGTGGCATATACTATAGTCACAAACCTGGTTATAAAGGGGCATAGAAACAAATGTGTAATCTATGATTGAAACTGCATTACCACAGACCCGTGACCAGGCAGGTGGAGGAAAGTCTGATGGTTTTCGGCCATTTAGTGCCAGCAGACCCAATAGTTCACAGGCCTTTATGAGTTCTTCTCCAGATGTATCCCTCTATGTTTTCAATGGCATTGCTTACTCAGGGAGGGGGCCAACCACATCTGTGTGCTCCTCCGAGGGACAGTGAAAAAGGTTGAGGTTGAAGTCTCCGGAAACTAGCTGAAATAAGTGAGCTGCCATTGGATTGATGAATAGGTAGAAGACGATAATTGGATCTTTAGAATTATTAGCCCAACCTTCCAGATTTAATACCAGCATATTTGGGTCATCCATGAACACTTCCACTGTTTCACTTGTTATGTTGGTGTTTATATAAATTGCCAAGCCCCCTTTTGCCTTTCCATAGGCGCTCTTTCTTTCTGCTGGTTTGTGTATTCTTTGTAGCCAATGAGAGGGATACGAGTCTGAGCCCTGGTTTCCTGGAACATTAGGATGCCAAAGGATCTCGGAAATCCTATCTATTCTGGATCCGAGCATTTTGCCTGTAGACCATTGATGTTCCAAGAACAGACTACCAGGCCGCCTGGAACTTTTCTGGTGGCCTTCCCTCGTCTCAATCTTGAGTACTTCTAATGCAGTTACCAGCCCCAGGCAGTTTGCTGCTCATTAGTTGTTACCAGTCTTTGCAGCTGGCCGGGGACTGTTTCATGGGTTACTTTGATTGTCATCTTAGTGAGTCAGATTTGTGAAAGGCCGCAGGGTGAGACCTTCCGCTGGCTCCTCTTAGTACAGACCAGTTGGAAGCCACTTGTTAATTTATTGGTGGTACTACTAAGAGCACATGAGGGTATCTATCTCAGTGATAGGAAATTACTTCAATGCCCACGTCTTTTACGTGCTTTTTCTTTTCCAAGATCTGAGCCGGAAGCACCCAGGATGAGAAGGTGACCAGAGTGGGATCTGTGAGCTGACGGCTTCTAGCCGGGAGGAACTTGATTGAAAGAATGTCATCAGACTTAACATGGGCCAGGTCCAGCAAGGCTTTGATCATCTTTAGGAAGGTGGAACGGTTTAAGATGTCTTGCGAGCCCCTCAATTTAAATTCTGGCATCCACAACAGCATCTGACCAGTGTTGTTTGAACCACCGAGATGTTCATCAAGGCTGATATTACCTCTTGAAGTCGATAGATTGGGATCAATTACCGCCTGCAACTGAGGTTCCAGGAGAGCCTGCTCCCTTGTGGGCTGTGTATGAGTTTCTTCCACCATGCACTCTTTCGCTTGCGGTTTCTCTGTGCGCAGTGTTTGATTGTCTCGGCCGGCATCTTGGACTCCAGGTCTTCCCTCTGATTGGGAGCTACGTGACGGCAAAGGTCCGCTGGGTGTTGTATAAAATGCCCTTAAATTTGCAAGGGATACTGCCTTGTTGTGGACAATGTTGTGACATTGAGCTACAGTTGTACCATGTGCGTTCAGGTCCATTTGAGCCATCTCTAGACAATCCAAGTCTTTCTGTTGAGTAATTAGGGAGGGGTGAATGATCTCTAAACTACTTGGGTGAGTTTTTTCCTTCTATTCCTAGCTCGTTTCTTTTCACTTTTGGTTTGTTGGGGTAGCACAAAAGCGTTATCTTTTGTGCTCCCATCGAAAAAGATGAATGGTGGACCCTGGAAAATGTTTCGAGGTTATCATCCCATATTTCCACTGAGTCCTCCTTTGCCGGCCTATTATTGGAGACTACTTGACTCCGTAGAGTTACCATCTTTGGACTGCATATTACCTCTTTCAATGTTGTACCGGTCCGAGACTCAAGCCTGTGCTGTTTTTTACTTCACCCAGTATTGATTGCATGATTGCCGGGAGTTGCACTCATTTGTCGACTCCCTCCTTGCAGGAACAAACTTTAAAGTCATTTAGCTGGTTTAATTGGACCCTTGTGACTAATGTGTTTAGTTTTTTTAGTTTCTTGTTGATTCCAGACACTAAGATTGCCATTGTGTTCAGTAAGTCCACCTGAATATCCATTTTGTTAGAGTGATGAGTTACGGCCAGTACTGTTGCTTGCATTGAGTTCAATATAGCAGACCACAGATTTGGGGGGGGGTTTCTCTGGGTATCACTGTCCGTGCACTTTTGGTTAACTCCTCTTCTATGGTTGCTCCCTGGATAATTATATTAGCCCCCTCCTCGGGGGCTAGCAGGGGGAGGATCCTCATCGTTGTTGTTTAATTTAAATTCAGGAAATCCGAAACATTGAGGTGCTCCTTTCGGTGCCAACCCATCTGCGCCTGCTGTTGCTGGATTCATAAAAATCACATCTTCAGGAGCATACAGAAGTGACCCGCTTGATGGATGAAAGTTTGGTTGAGATACTGATTTAGGAGGTGGGAGGTGTAAATATGATGAATAGCATCCATCATTTTTTCTGGACGAAATGTATCATTCTTATTTTGTGTTTGCTTGATGGCCAGAAGAATCGTTATTTTTGACAGGTTATGCTGATCCAATGATTTTATATCATCTTTGTCAGCAAACTTGCCTGGCCTCAATGCAGCAGTGCAGTCTGAAGTGGTTGGAACCTTGAAGCTACCTTCTAGTTGAAGCTCCGGGTCGAGGTCCTAGTCTAGGTCCGAATCAGACCTAGAGTGGTGTGGTGTGGTGTGGTGTGGAGAAGTGTGGCTCACGGTGTAGAGCAGGCAGACCCGGAAGCTGAGGTCAGACCCGGGACCAGGGTTCAATTCCCGACGCGGCAGGGTCTTGAGCTCAAATGTCCACGGACTCGATAATTCTCACTTCGGTGCCTGCTCTAATCATGGGTTCTCCACAACGGCCCCCTGCGGCGGCGGGATGCCTGGCTTTCACCTTGGGGATGCCCTGTAGGGGCTATCTCACAGGGAAAAGCCAGGACGGGTTCCCAAGGCAAGCACCGGGAAACCTCCGGGTAGCTGTGCGCTCAATAAATGCAATAATAATAATAATAATCATAGTTGACGCTGCGTTTCCTCTGGACGGGGCGCAGATCAATGGCATTGACAACAGACCTGCTCAATTGGATTTGTGGTTTCCTTTTTGCTGTAAGGATTCCCAGTGCAGTGTCTTTATCTCCCTTCCTTTTAATTGGGGCTTTTACCTTACACCGCACCTTATCGGATTTCATCCTTGTTAAACCAATTAGACTTCTTGTTGGTTTTGGGCTAGCAGCCACAAAACGAATCTTGGCTGTTGCCTTGCTATGTTAACTCCACAACTCCACAAATAGAAGCTCCAAGAAATATACTCAGGTGTCTTTTCCAATAAATATGGGCCCTTTTCTCGTGATTACTTAACCTTGAGGAGTAATGCAACCTTTTAGGTAAAGTTGATATAGATTCATAGATTTGGGGTAATAAGTAACAGGCAGGCTACAAGCAAGGCTGAATACCTACTGCTGGGTATTCCACAGAGTATTCGCCTGAGGCCTGGGGATGTGAAGTTGTGATGGGAGCAGAAACACGTGGTATGGGAGAGCTGAGGAGCTTTAGGAGCTGGGGAGGGAATGGGTACCACCCAAGCGAGAGCTTGCCAGTGCCCCCGCAAGCTGTACCTAAACCTTGCTGGGCCGCTTCCGCATGGTCTTGGGCTCACACTCTGTGACAGCTGCTAAAAGCCGCCGCGCTCAGGGTATGAGTACACACCCACACAGTCTCTCACTTAGTCCCACTTAGTCTCTCACCCCAGATTGACAGAAATAGCCATTGCTGCTTGGGTGCTGCCGCTGAGGTGACATTTTACCTTGAATTATCCTATGCTAGACAGCAGTAAGAAACTTAGGTGGAAGGGGGGGTAAGATCTGTCGGGCACAAGGATCACCCCTTGTTCTTGGACTTACACCACCTCCAGGCGAACTGGCACATCAGACACAACAGCCCACTGTCTTATGAGCAAGCAGCTCACCTCCGTTCACCTCCTTTGCTCCTTGCTAAGGCCGCTAGGGTATGGCCTGTGTAGATGTGGGATGAAGGGTGGTGGCCGTGTAGCCAAGTAATGGACTTCCCAGGGTCCCTACTGCTCGTGGTCAGCTCCCGGGTCGGCTCCCGGGACTCTGCGTCTCTGCCTATCTCCGTCCCCTTCACTGTTTTTTTCTCTGCCTGCCACCGCTGCTTGCCTCTGCTTGCCCCCGCTTGTCTCTGCTAGTTTCCGCTGCCGTACCGCTGCTCCTCACAACCGCAACCGCAACAGGAGCCTGGAGAGACGTCACATAACAGCGTGCCCAGACTCGATCAATTGAATCACACTGGGCGAGTGTTTGACCAGATGCTTGTGAGGATTAGTACTAGAATAGGCAGGAGTTGGCCTCAAGTTGTGAAGTTCCTTACCGGGGTAAACCAGTCTTGTTACCGTTTCAAGTGCCAGCTCAAATATGGCAGCAATGCTGGCTCTGGCCGCTTCATGGACACTGACGACTGCAGACGGGCTTGCCTTTGGCACGCCTGCTGCGCGGTCGTGCCCAGGTTCTCCTTAAATCCCCTTCCTGTTCGAGGGATAGAATGACTAGACTGCTCACATGGGGGCAGATTTACAAGCCCCCTGCACCTCTTTTATGCCGCCGTTGTGTCACTTTTGTGACGCAGGGGCGGCGCAAAAGATGCGCCATGTTTCGGATTATTTACAACGTGACGCATCTCCCAGATGCGTCACGTTGTAAAGCCCTGCGCCAGATGGAGGCGTTCCATTGCAGGAGGGGGGGGGGGGGGGCGTTCTGGCGCAGGAACGCCTTCCAAAAGTGGCTGAGTGAAATCTACAAGATTTCACTCAGTCACTTTTGGGCCCATGCTGCGTCAAAACCCTGCGCCTGCTTGAAGCAGGCGTAAGGATTGACCCAGCATTGTGGAGATAGGGCCCCCCAGAGCATTGCTGGAGCTGCGTCATGCTTGCGACGCAACTCCAGCAATGCGTCGCTTTTACAGCACAGATGCGTGACGTATCTGTGCCGTTTTTGCCCCATGGTGTGCCGCATTGTAAATGCGGCGCATCCAGATTGGCGGAGCTGCGGCGTACAATAACTGGCGCATCCCTGCTGATATGCAGGGATGCGCCAATTATTATAAATCTGCCCCCAAATGTCCAAAATGGCGGCCATCAAGCAAGTCTCCTGAAGAGATAGGCCGTGAAGTACAATAAAGTGCAAGCGCAGCAATATTTTACACAATGTTTTAGGTCAACGCATTCTAAAAATGGTATTAAAATAAACGTTGTTTTACAGAACGTTGAAATTAGTCTCCCGGTTCTAGCTTAATAGAAATGTAAATTGTAAAATAATACTTGTATAGCGCACTACTCACCCACAAAGGTCTCAAGGCGCTCGCACGAACACCGCTGTGGAACCCATCCTGGCTTTCCCTGTGAGGCGTCCACTCCTGGGTACCCCCAAGGTGGAGGCCAGGCATCCTTAGCGTTGTGGGGGCCGTTGTGCAGAAGCTATTGCCCAGAGTTGCAGAGTGGGACTCCATGATTGGAATAGGCACCAAGGCGAGAATTATCAGGTCCTGTGGAATTAGCTGTGGAAACCATCCTGGCTTTCCCTGTGAGGCGTCCAGTCCTGGGTACCCCCAAGGTGGAGGCCAGGCATCCTTAGTATTGTGGGGGCCGTTGTGCAGAAGCTATTGCCCAGAGTTGCAGAGTGGGACTCCATGATTGGAATAGGCACCAAGGCGAGAATTATCAGGTCCTGTGGAATTTTGAGCCCAAGACCCGCCGAGGCGGGGAATTGAACCCTGGTCCCCGGCTAGACCTCTGCATCAGGATTTGCCGCTCTACCCATTGAGCCACACTCCTCCACAGAAAGAAAGGTTGTCTCAATTTCCTTCAAATGCTTAAAACAATTCCCTCAAAAGTAAAGTGCTATGCAATCAAGATTACTGGTGTTTTAACAATAATTAACTCGCGGTCGCAAAGGATGCTCCTTAAATCCCCTTCCTGTTCCAGTGACAGAACGACTAGACCAGTCACTTTGCGGCCGTCAAGTTGTTCTGTAGAAGAGATTGAAAGTGAAGTACAATAAAGTGCAAGCGCTGCAATATTTTACACAATGTTTTAGGTCAAAGCATTCGAAAATGTTTATTAAAATAAACTTTGTTTTTCAGAGCGTTGTGATTAGCCTCGTGGTTCTAGGTTAAAAGAAAGAAAGAATGTCCCAATTCCCTTAAAACATTTTAAACAATTTCACCAAAACTAAAGTGCAGTGAAAACAAGATTACTGGTGTTTCAACAATAATTAACTCGTTGCATGATTATCAGAGTTTATTGTAGCACAGGGGTGAGGTAAATTGGAAAAGCTGTGTGTGTTTCACGAATAGTAGGGATGCTGTTATACAGCACTGAGGCACAATAGGAGAGTTGTGTGTTAATCTCAGTGCATGAGTAGCAGGGTGCATTCCAGGTCAGGTTAGAGGTACACTAGAAGAGCTGTGTGTGGGTCTTAGTCTTGTGTAGCTGATTGTGTTGTAGGTCACAACTGGGGTGCAGTTTCACAGTTGTGCATGTCACAGTTGTGCATGATTGTGCAGCAGGCATGCTTTGAGCTGCTTTGGCAGAGCTGCATGACTCAGTGCATGCCTGGCAGGGTGTGTTGCAGGACATGGTTGAGGGTTACTAGCACAGCTGTTCATTCCTCTCTCCTCTTGCATTTCCTACACTCTCGTCCCTTTATTGCCCTCAACTGTTCCTCAGCCCTCCACTTTTGCCTTCTGCTCTCTCTTCTTCCTTTCCCCTGCCTACCCCAACCCTCTCCCCATCTGCTCCACTCCTCTCCACTCCCCTTGTGCTCCCTCTAAGCCCTCGCTTCTTCCCTGTCGGCTTTTCCTTGTGATCCTTCCCTTGCCCTCATGCCTCACCTCTCCCCCATCTGCTCCCATTCCTTTCCTCACCCCTACAATCTCCTTAGCCTCTTACCCCAGACCCGGGGCATGGAACAGCAGGAGCGGGGGGCCGGTGCTGCTGTCTGGCCACTGTCAGTCTGTCTAATTTTCCTGAGAAGAATTTATTAATTTTGGGTCAATAATTTTAGCGTTATTTTAGCGGCTTGGGCAAATGTGGGATGGCTGTGCTCTCATGGACATCCCCTTGACTACAGCAATGATCCGTGCCTCGAAACACTGTCGAAAACTGAGAGGAGTCTGAGCGCTGGGCACTGTCAACTTTCCATATGAATGCTCATTCTTACCATTCATTCAACAGGCCCTGCTGTTGACCTGTCGCTGTGCTGTCATTGATAGCAACATCATTTTGTTCAGCTAGACTTCACCTTTGAGCTTTGCATAATAGGACTTTTCAGCACATAATCACAATCTATAAAGCAAAATTATAAATCTCATGGTGCAACATTATTGGCAAAAATGCCATTATGAGCTTAACATTACACATTGCATAGCCTCAGTTGACCAATTTATGTCACTCTGTTCCCAGCAAACAGCAGCCAGTGAGGTAGGTGTTTAGGGTGGTATCTGTGCCTGCAATCGGAGGTGGCATGGAACCAACAGTAGGAGTCGAAAAGCCTTTGGTCTAAGTGGGCCGTTGCGTCCTTAAAATAATTTTTAGGCTTCGCCTGTACAGCGTTTGCACTGTGCTTTTGAAATCTACTATAGTCAATATAAAACTTAAAATGGGCTTACAGCACACCCTCTCTTTTCAATGGTTCCTGTGCTTGCCACTTACTTTTCCTCTGCTTCTATTGGCTGTAGGATAGTTCCTCTGTGTCTTTCTCTTATCAGTTTCCCATCTGCAAAGTACTGTGTTCATCCACTTTGGTGGAACTTCTTTTAAGTGTCTCGGCCTGCTGTTGCAGAGGCCAGCCCCCAAAGGGGGCATCAGAGTCCGGTGCCATAACAGACGCCGAGCCACCAGCACCTCCAGCCATAACCGGTTTGGAGCCGCGAAAAGCGCGCCGAAAGCGGAAGGAACCAAACCCCCCCTCACCACCCCCCACCGGGTAGCCACGGCAGCGCCTACCCCCCCGGCCCATGGGTCCCCTGCAATATTCGAATGGTCCAATGTAGCGGTATGGCGCGAACCGGGGCCACCATCACTGGGGGATATAAGCGTGCTTCCCCCAGGATGGCTCCTATCTCTGGAGCGTGGGGAGCAGCACAGACGAATTGAACTATTGACCCACACCTAACGAGCAGCCATGTCGCAGGGATGCGGGAAGGGTCGAGAAATATTGGTTGGCACAGAAGCACACCGGAGGGCGGTGTGCTGGAACAGGACCACTTGCCTTAGGATGCCTCACGGCTGGGCGAGGGGACCGAAGGACAGCGTGTAGGACCGTTCACCTTACAATGCCTCACGGCTGGGTGAGTCAGCCTACCAAGAGGGGTAGCAAACGGAGACGGCGCTCGGATCCCAGCCCCCCGCCGGTTGGCAGGGCACAACAGGAGTCCAACAAGGTAGCGAATTTGGCCTAGCTCCGGGACAGCGGCTACACCCCTCCTTCATGCTGATGTCAAAGCAAGCTGAACCAAATCACCTGTCAAGAAAATAATGTTTACAAATATGTCATGCCACACTGCCATTGACAGCTGAATAAAGACGTTACTGAGTACCCAGAAATTGAGATATATCCCTAATAAAAACTGCGGCCAACGAATGACCGCCACAAGAAATGTGTATGTTGGCTTGTTTCACAAAGGAGAACGGGTACAGTTCACAAGGAACACCAAGAGGGAGAGAGTGGGGCTGGTGCAGGAGTTATCACTACAAGAGCTACACCTTGCCTGTGCTCTAAAGTTACAGCGCTGCTAGAGTGCCGTGGGCTCAGCAAGCTGTTATTATCTCACGGAGATCCTCCTATTGCCTTTTATTCCTTTGCCATGCTTAGGCGAAGCATGCACTACCTAGTGCCCCCAGGGCACAAGCAGGCACTCACTTGAGTGAGTTTGTGCTACACCGTCCCCTGGGGCACAAGCAGACATCCACTTCAGTACTTGTTTACTGAGCAATTCTGATATGCGCAAATGTATCTGTTTATATTCTGTCCGTTGTTTTAGTGAAAGTGCTAAGTCTTCGCACACATACAAATGTAAATATATCCAACTTGCTATATCATAGCAATCTATATAAACATTTGTTTGTACCTTTGAGGTAAAGGCAACACGATTTGCTGTGTGCTCCAGAATATTGCGGTGTCTTGCTGGTTCCTAGAATCAATTGGTAAATCCCTCATATGTCCAGTGTTCTGATGACGCACCCGTGCTTCCTGCTGGGGGAATGAGAGCCTGGGAGGTCCGCTGAGGTGATCGGTCTTGGCAGCAAGAGATAAGAGGCTGCTGTAAACCAGAGGAAGAAAAACAGCCAAATCCTGCAGACTTTTAAAAACAGTATGTCGATGGTCAAAGATGACATGAATGGTTGTGGCCTGTAGCTTCACATCATGGCATCCTTGGCAAATGACCCTTATCTTTTGCCTTGAATCAGATTATTACAGACTGTTTTGTAAAGAATGAACCCCTTGACGCAACACTCCTCTGAGATAAACTTATGAAAGCATTTTAGGATGTCGAGTGTGCATGTGTGTGCTGGAGTGGAGGCCATGCAAAAAACCAACATTAATTTAATATGTAAAGAGCGCAACATTTACCGCATTTCGTGACAAACTTTGTGTAATATCTGGTATCCCCTTGGGATCGTGTATCCCCTTCACTTCGGCTGTGTTCGGATAACAAACTCAGCCCGGGCAGGTTTAGACAGAAGCAGTCGATCTCTGCTCGGGCTGAGCGAGGGGATACACGATTTCATGGGATACCAGACAGGTTCACGCTATAAATTACGTGACGTTTCTTTAATCGCGGAGCCACAGCTGCACAGGAAGCAAAACGGGAGCAGCAAAAAGAAGGAAAATAAATTAACATTAATGCATGTCGGAGTGAAAGAATGGTATTTTTTTTAAGTTTAAATGAAATGGAATCAGATTGTAAAAAAAAAAAAACACGAGGAGCAAGAATGACCGAAAAGGGAAACAATGTCATAGATTAAGAAAACGAAAATAGGGTAGCAGCTTTC
Source organism: Lissotriton vulgaris (assembly GCF_964263255.1). Taxonomy (NCBI): domain Eukaryota; kingdom Metazoa; phylum Chordata; class Amphibia; order Caudata; family Salamandridae; genus Lissotriton; species Lissotriton vulgaris. The sequence goes on along the minus strand of NC_141685.1, from coordinate 434,389,029 downwards.
GAAAAGCCAATAGGTCTCGCATTTTGCATGCCAATGCAGACCTCTTCGTTTTGTCATTGTTTCTTGCCGATATTGTTCAGCATAAGCGGAAAAAGTAAAAGGCCGTTGATCAGTGGGGCATTTCTGAACGAATGCTGCACACACGTGAGATAGCAGGGAAAGACGTAGTCCCGTGGAGTGGTGGTTTCACAATATGGAACAGATTGATGACACCTCACGAAGCACCTAAGAGCGAGCGATGTCACATTAATGAACTACCAGCAGTGGTGTCACATGAGGAAACTGACATAGGTGATGTAACATAGTCGCTTTGACATTAGTGATATCACACAAGGAAATAGGCAGCAGAGATATAACATTCTATATACGGGAATGTTGATGTCACCCAAGAAAACCAGCTGTCAAATGTAAAGTCATCAGAGGCAATTACAAAAATAGCGATATCAGGCGCAGCAGCTGACAAACAATGATATTACATCAGGACATATTTGAATTAATGTCAAAAAGGAAAACTGAAAGAGAAGAAACTAATTGGTCTAATTGACTTCGGTGATATACATGAGGACTGATAGCGTGATGTCACATGAGGCAACCGGCAGTGACACAGTAGACCCCCCAAAAACTTCATGTGACCAATTAACACTTGCAATGCTGGTGAAGTTTTCTAGATCAATGTCACACATAACAAGCATTGGCATAGCCCATAGGCCTCACCTTTGGGACCTTACAAGTGATTAACTATGCAAGAGTTAATGACGGTGCACCAAGGATGTTGTGCTGCATAACAAAATACTTATAAGGTCCCAAAAGCGGGCTCCTCTTTCGTTGGGGTCCCCCTGCCCCGTGTGTTGATGCAGGGCAGTGGTGCCGAGTACTGGGGCTGATGTTTAAGGCAGAGTGAGGAATCTGCTCCTGGAGGAGGACATGCATGGCTCCCAGCAGCACCGACAGGTACGATGAGGGCTTGAAGGGGTTAATCACGAGATACAGCAAACACTGCCAGCTTTCAGCATGAATGGGGTCAGGCGCTATGAGTCTGCGGGGGGTGATTCATGGTGTGAAGGTAGGGTGAGACACAGCGAGGGATGAAGCGAGGGGGAGATAGGATGGGCAGGGATGATACAGAGTGACACTGCCAGGATGGTGAAATGAGGGTAGGATGAGGCAGGGGCCGAGGTGATGCAGGGGTGAGATACAATGGGAAGGAAGCGAGAGTATGCGGGGAGAGTGGTGGGTGACAGGTGAGGGATAAGACTGTGAGGGTGAGGTGAGAGGGCGGGCGATGCGTGGCTGACAGGTATGACAGGGTGGGGTGAGACAGCTGGTGGGGTGAGGCAGAGGGTGAGTGACGGAGGAGTGGGAGATGAGAGGTCAAAGGGGTGGAGAGGCTGCACACGGTGAGGATGTGAGGCTGGTGGAATGCCGGGAAGGAGTGTCGGTGGGCAGAGGGTCCGTGGTGATGCAGGGGTGACACTGAGGGGGGCTGAGAGGAAGAAAGCGTAAGAAGAGGATGGGAAGAGACACCACAGAGTTAAAGCAGTAGTGTAATGCAGGGGGTGGGGCTGTTAGGGTCCACAGCCATGGAGGGGTGGGGGCTGTGAGGGTGCGAGGGGTGGGACTGTGAGGGTGAGCGGTGACAGTCCCAGAATTGTTTAACATATTTAAGTTAGAAAATATGGAACTCTAAAAACCGTGACTAAAAACTCAGCCTGAATGTAGATAGTTTTGTTAGCTCCGTAAAAAACACCAACTTGCCCTTGAAATGCATATAAGCAGCGAGCGGCAGGCGGGCACCTTGACTTAAACTAGCACAGCAGTTTTTTGGGGGAACAGAGAGAGGTTTTATTGTACTGTTTTGTTGACACGTGTAGATGGAGCAACGTTTAGCTAGATAACCGGGAATAATTGTGTTCCCAACATCACCCCCTTCCCCCACAACTGCATAACTTTTTTGTCTGTGGCAAGCTGAGTTTTGGCAGATAAACACCTACTCGAGCGCCGCCCTAGCGTCCTTTAACTAGGATTTACAGAATAGGCGCTCGTGCCACTCATGCAGTCTGCGCAACAGATGAGTGACTACTGAGGCCATCTTACAAACGAGTGACTGGAGTTGGGAGTTAATTGTGCCTTTGTACGAGAACTGAGGTAAAGTACTTTAGAATCCCACTAAAATAATAGTACGCCATTGAACAGAACAAGGGCTACAGTGGGGTTAAAAAAACACTTTGGAGTTTAATTTACAGACTTACTCTTGTTCACTGATTTAACCACAAAGATTTCTCCGTTAAGTAAAGTGCGAAAGAGTTTACAGGCATTTTTGTCAACTTTTATTGCATGTTTAGAAAAGTGAATCCTACAGCAATGGCCCCCTTGTTTAAATCTGTCCTTTGTATGCGCCAGGGCTAAGTAGAGGTACTCACTTGTAAGTCCTCTTTTGATTTCTAGTCACTGAGTAGCCCAGGCTTCGTTCCCAGCTGTGGGCGATGATCTTCTCCCACTCGTATTTCAGCCCATTCTCAGCAATGCGTTAAACATTAATCCTGGGGGGCCACCGGCATAGGACAACGCCGTGTGAAAAGTACATTTTGTGAGAAGTTGGCCTGATATATAGTGCTCACTATTCTAGTGATCACTGTGTATCATTTCAAACGACCCTTATTGATGATTGGTTGTAAGTCAACCTTATGGACCAGCTATCCTGGTAGCGTGGACAAAAGCAGTCTTTAGGCTAAACCCTAGAGGGCGTGTTAAGCCAGCTGTTTTACCATCACATATACCCCTTGAACACCAAGTGAAAGGACACCACACAAGTTGTTATAAAAATAAAGTATATTTATTAATAACAAGTCTACCCTGAACTCTTTATGAGTCAGGGAGCTAAGCACAATACAAAACTCTTAAGAAAATACTGCAAGTTGCACAAATAACACAAATGCCCGACGGGCACGAAAAACCATAAACTCTAAAAGTAGAATGCGAAATACTAGCAGGTGAGTAACACGATCCAGAGGCTTCAGGACCGCTAGGACTACACTACTGAACTCTTAGGTTAGGAGCAGGAGGCCTAGGGAACTCGGTTGCAGACTGTGCACTCTCACGCGGGATGCGGGACAAAGTCTATGGATTCTAGTAATTCTAAAGTTACTGTTTCCGGACGAATCCGACTAGGTAGACTAAAAACGAAAAAGGATCTGGACACTTGGATAGTGAACCTGCGTTGGAGCACCGAAATGCTCGGGTTACCTAGCCCAGGGGCTGCGGCTGCATAGGGTTCAAATGATGTCTGGAATCCTCGTTGTAGTCTATGGAACCTGAAAGAAGATGTTGCTGGCAGGCGACCAGTGAAGATGTTCGGTGTGATCCAAGACTGGATCGGTGATGGAGATGACCTGAAAGCAGAGGGGACTCAGTTATTAATCACTAGCCAGTGATTGTGTGGGCACCAGGATGGCACCGGATGAGGTCACCGCGATCAGGTGAGTGGGCGACGCTGGACTCTGCAGTCACACGGGCCAGGAGGTGCGAGCTGTCCCGCAATGGTGTCTGCTCTGCTGTCGGCGATGCTGGAACCAGGATTGGAGCAACAAGCCTTGGCAAAGGCAAGCCCACGCGGTGAAGTCAAGATGGCGTCTGGAGTGGACCAGGAGGGTCCGGGGTGCTCCTCTTTTGGAAGGGAGCAAGGGCAAGTCTAGAGCAACCAGACCAGCGGTGCAAACGTCATCGTACGTCGTGAGGAGGGTCACTAGCCAGCGGGCGAATGACCGGACAACGTGGCAAGCAGCGACGGAGCAGAAGGGCCCCACGCAGATCTCGTGGATGCTGGGGGGGCTGGACTTCGGTGCTGGAGCTGCTCTGGGTTGGGGCTTCTCAAACCCCAGTGCACTCACTCAAGAATCCCTCGGCGGTCGTGCTGGTTGAGCGTCGTGCAGGTTTTGAAGATGGCCGGTCCCTCAGGTCTCGTCTCACCCACGAATCTCAGCTGGGCTGATGATGTAGGTAGAGGTCAGAGATGGCAGGGAATCCGGGTCTCGTCGAGCTGGTCAGTCTTGATCCAGAGGATGGACGTGCAGCAAACCGCAAATGCTTAGGTGGTGCCTGCGGGTGCAGGGTGGCTACTCCTTAGCCACAAGGGATAGTCTTCAGAGAATGTCAAGAGTTCATTTCGTGGAAAGTAGTTCAAGATTCAAGATTATCTAATTTGGGAAGGGGGCCCGCTCCTACCTTTATCCTAAGAAAAGGGGCTGGCACGCGACTAGGTCCTGCCCATGGGTGGGACCAGGAGGGGGGTGGTTACACCCCTCTCCTTTGTCCGTCCTCTCCCCAGCTCAGGGGCTGGGGTGCCCCTGGAACTGGTTTGAGCCGGCATATGCACAGTGAGCACCGGGGTGCCACTTGCAGTCACCTTCCTCTCAGCCCTGCCTACCTGGGATACACAAAATCCTGTCTGGGATGGTGCTAGCACCGCCCCTGACAGGAATCCCTTTGTCCGAGCTCTCCTCGCTGGAAGGATTCCCAGCAGCAGGAGGTCAGACTTGTGTCTGTGGTGGCAGTATCCATTTTGTGATGCTGAGGCTCGAGTTAACTTTAACCGGGGTTCACAGTTACATACATGTCGTGTCCCTCTAGAAGGGTGGAATGCTAACCCCGTCGCCAGAATTGGCGAGGGGTTAGTATTCCAATTCGTATGACACCTTACTCGACATGTTTTGATAAAGCGATACCAAAGTTGGCAAATAACCGCGAGGATTTTAATGCGCTTAAGACTATATGGTACGTGTTATCATGGAACAGCTATTAGGACTTGGTTCCGCAAGCTGCAGACGGGCTCAGCTCATGCCAGAGCACCATCTCACATAATTCCAAGCACTCTGCCTTCAGGATTGTTAAGGCATGCCATAGGAGTGACTGATAGGAATATATGTGTCCATTTAGGGTTAGATATAGGAATACCATATCTAAAGCAAAGGGTGATTACACCACCTTGCCCCAGCTGTTGTGCAGCCAGTTGTGTCAGATAATACATGCTTCAGCCCCTGGTAGGCCCTGGGTACACCTATGCCCTGGATACCTAAGGTATGCTGTATAGGGACTGATAAGGTGGCCCAGTACCAATTGGTAAATGCACCTAAGGTACATGTGCGTTAATTTAGAGAGAGAACAGCTAGGCTGTGGGTCTGATTAGCAGGCCCACAGCCAGGGAAAGTCGTAAACCAGTGAAGCAAAAAGCAAAAATCGGGGGTGACCATAGGATTGCAGACCCCACTCTCCTACATAACCCCCCCCAAACTTAGGGACATTAAACTAACCTTGGCCAGGTGAGTCTTCTTGTTCTAAGTGGAAGTACCGGGAGAGACCATCTGCATTACCATGGTCAGTCCCTGGGCGGTGCTCCACTGTAAAGTCCATCCCCTGTAGGGAAATGGACCACCTAAGAAGTTTGGGGTTTTCACCCTTCATTTGATTTAGCCATAAGAGGGGCTTATGGTCGGTCTGAATCTTGAAGTGAGTGCCAAACAAGTATGGCCTCAACTTCTTCAGGGCCCAAACCACAGCAAAGGCCTCCCTCTCTATAGCTGACCAATGTTTCTCTCTAGGGGTCAGCCTTCTACTTATAAAAGCAATGGGCTGGTCATGACCATCAATATTCAGTTGAGAAAGAACAGCTCCCACACCCAACTCAGAAGCATCTGTTTGGACAATGAATGGCTTGGAGTAGTCTGGACTCTTGAGAATAGGTCCAGTGCACATGGCCTGCTTTATGTCATCGAATGCCTTCTGACAGCTAACTGTCCACTGAACTTTCTTTGGCATTTTCTTACTTGTCAGGTCATTAAGTGGAGTCACAATGGTTCCATAATTTCTGACAAATTTCCTATAGTAACCAGACAGGCCCAAGAAAGCTCTAACCTGTGTCTGGGTGGTTGGAGGAGCCAAGTCCTTTATGGCCTGTATCTTGCTCTCCAAAGGTTGAACTTGGCCTCCACCTACAAGGTGGCCCAAGTATACAACTTGACTCTGCCCTATCTGGCACTTGGTAGCTTTTGATAGTGAGGCCTGCCTTTTCCAGGGCCTCTAGAACTTTCCTCAGGTGGATAAGGTGATCCTCCCAGGTGGAGCTAAAGACAGCAATATCATCTAGATATGCTGCACAGAAGTCATCCAGCCCAGAGAGAACTTGGTTCACCAACCTTTGAAAAGTGGCAGGTGCATTTTTCAAACCAAAGGGCATCACCACAAACTGGTAATGACCTCCTGGGGTAGAAAATGCTGTCTTGGCCTTGGCATCCTCAGCTAACCTGATTTGCCAATAACCAGCTGTCAGGTCAAATGTACTCAAGAACTTGGCAGAAGCCAATTTGTCAATGAGTTCATCTGCTCTTGGTATTGGATGGGCATCTGTCTTAGTGACAGCATTGAGACCCCTGTAGTCTACACAAAACCTCATCTCTCTCTTACCATCCTGGGTGTGAGGTTTAGGCACTAGAACTACAGGACTAGCCCAAGGGCTCTCTGAGGGTTCAATGACTCCCAATTCTAACATTTTCTGTACTTCTTGTTTGATACAGTCCCTGACGTGGTCAGGTTGCCTGTAGATTTTACTCTTTATAGGCAGACTGTCACCAGTGTCCACCTCATGGGTGCACCAGTTTGTCTGACTGGGTGTCAGAGAGAACATTTGTCTGAAGGATTGAAGAACCTGTTTACAATCCTCTTGTTGATGCTCAGAGAGGCTGTCAGAAAAGACTACACCATCTACTGACCCATCATCAGGGTTCTGAGTGAGCAGGTCTGGGAGAGGGTCACTCTCTTCCTCCTGCCCCTCATCTGTAGCCATGAGCAAGCCCATGTCTTCCCTGTTGACAAATGCCTTGAGCCTGTTCACATGAAGTACTCTGTGAGGGCTCCTGGGAGTTCCAAGGCCCACCAGGTAGGTGACCTCTCCCTTTTGCTCAATAATGGTATGGGGTCCAGACCACTTGTCTTGGAGAGCTGCTGGGGCCACTGGCTCCAACACCCACACCTTCTGTCCTGGGTGATACACAGTCAGGACAGCCTTTTGGTCATGCCAAGCTTTTTGGAGTTCTTGGCTGGCCTCCAGGTTTTTAGATGCCTTCTCCATGTACTCTGCCATCCTGGAGCGGAGACCAAGTACATAGTCCACAATATCCTGCTTAGGCTTTTTGAGAGGTAACTCCCATCCTTCCTTTACAAGACATAGGGGTCCTCTTACAGGATGCCCAAACAGAAGCTCAAAAGGGCTGTAGCCAACCCCCTTCTGTGGGACCTCTCTGTAAGCAAACAGAAGGCAGGGTAAAAGGATGTCCCATCTTCGCCTAAGCTTTTCAGGTAACCCTTTTATCATCCCTTTTAGGGTCTTGTTGAACCTTTCAACAAGCCCATTGCATTGTGGATGATAGGGGGTGGTGAACTTGAAGTTTACACCACACTCCTTCCACATAGCAGTCAAATAGCCTGACATGAAGTTTGCACCTCTGTCAGAGACAACCTCCTTAGGAAACCCCACTCTGGAGAAAACTCCAAGTAGGGCCCTGGCCACAACAGGAGCTTGTAGTGGTCCTAAGGGGAATAGCTTCTGGATACCTGGTGGCATGATCCACTACTACCAGTATAAATCTGTGCCCAGATGCTGTTGGGGGGTCCATTGGTCCAACAATGTCAATCCCCACTCTTTCAAAGGGTACCCCCACCACAGGTAGTGGTATAAGGGGGGGCCTTTGTTGTGCCACCTGATTTGCCACTGGCTTGACAGGTGACACATGAGCGACAAAACTCTTTAGTGTCTTCAGACATATGAGGCCAGTGAAAGTGTGGGGCAAGCCTGTCCCAAGTCTTGTTCTGGCCTAAGTGACCTACAAGGGGAATTTCATGGGCCAAGGTGAGAAGGAAACCTCTCAGAGACAAGGGGATGACCAGCCTCCTGGTAGCACCAGGCTTGGGGTCTCTTGCCTCCGAGTAAAGGAGTCCATCATCCCAATACACTTCATGGGCACCTGTGGCATTCCCTGCAGCCTCAGCAGCAGCCTGCTGTCGGAGGGTTTCAAGAGATGAACAGTCTAATTGTGCCTGTCTCAAGTCTGCCCTGGAAGGTCCCCCCATCCCAAGAAACTCCACCTGTTCAGGCTCAAGTTCTTCTAGGACAGTTCCTTCTGGGGTCTTTGGGTCAGTCTCCTGTGAGAGCTGATCCTCACCTTGAGGCAAGGGGGAAGGCACTGCCTTAACCCTACTGTTCTTACTCTTGGTTAGTGTCTGGTCCATTGTTCCAGGATACAGCACTAGTTCAGCTGGGCATTTATTGGCCTGTGACCTAGTCACAGCAAGGACATGTGCTGACAAACCTAACATCTCCACATGAGTCCTATACTCCACATCTGACCATAGAGAGGATTCCAAATCATTGCCCAAAAGACAGTCCACTGGGAGGTCTGAACTAACAACAACCCTTTTGAGGCCATTTACCCCTCCCCAGGAGAAATTAACAAGTGCCATACTATGGGTGGTAGTGACATTGCTAGCGTTGGTCACTAGGTAGTCTGAACCTAGTATTACCTGTCCAGGGTCCACAATGTTTGGTGTCACCATAGTGACACTGGCACACGTGTCCCTGTAGGCCTGAGCCAATTTTCCATTGATTAAAGGCGTTTGCTTGTACTTGCCCAGGGTACTGGGACTTATTGCAGGGGTCAAATCCATGTCCCCAGTACAAACAAGAACAGCCTGGGTAGGTACTCTGACTAGGTCAGAGCCTGCCTCAGATACCAATGTCAACCCCACTATAGCCTTAGGGGGAACACTACCACTACTAACTGAACTAGGGGTTGCAGGTGCCTTAGGGGCAGTAGTGGTAGGAGCTGGGCCTTTCTTGGTGCACTCACTAAACCAGTGAGTATTACTTTTACAGTACTGGCACCATGGTTTCTTCTGACCATTATTCTTCTTCTTTTGGGAATTCTGGGACCCACCCTCCTTAGATTGTTGGGGCCCTGTTGAAGACTTCTGGTCATTTTGCTTACTCTCATTACCCTTCTGGTCTGCTTTCTTCTGGCCACCACCCTGGTTCTGGTTCTGCTGCTGGACCCTTGTCCTGACCCATCTGTCTGCCTTCTTTCCCAATTCTTGGGGAGAGGTCAGATCTGAGTCAATAAGGTGCTGATGCAACAACTGATTTTGACAATTACTTAAGATTTGTTATCTCATAATTAGGTTATACAATCCTGTATAATCAGTAACTTTACTTCCCAGTAACCAGCCTTTAAAAGCCTTAGTGGCGCAATCAACAAAGTCAGCCCAATCCTGAGACTGAATTTTCTGGGTGTCTCTGAACAGCAACCTGTACTGCTCAGTTGTTAAGCCAAACCCATCAATCAGTGTATTCTTCAGGACTTGGTAATTGTTAGCATCCTCAGCTCTAGTAGTGAGGAGCTTATCTCTACCTTTCCCTTCAAAGGAGAGCCACAGAATAGCTGCCCACTGACTCTTGGGGATGCACTGGACAGTGCAGGCCCTCTCCAAAGCAGTCATCCATTTGTGGATGTCATCCCCTTGTTTAAAGGGGGGCACTATTTTACTCAGGTGTCTAGTATCAAAACTCCTGTCTTTATCTCTAGGGATAATGCTGCCACCAGTGGGGTCTGCCCCACTCAATTTCTGCTCTCTGGCAAAGGCAAGTCTTTCTTTGGCAAGGGCAAGTTCTTCCCTCTCAATCCTCAGATTTACTTCCCTCATCTTAGCTTCATGCTCTCTTCTCTGAGGGGTGTCATCCCTCTATGAGAAGATGCCTGAGAGACATGGGTATGAATAGATCTGTTAAAGCCTCTGGAGTGAGACCTAACTCGTCTATTCCCAATGTTAAGCCTTCCAGAGAGTGGGCCTGGGGGTCCCCATGTCCATTCTCATGGATGCTTAAGTTGGTCCTGGTGAGCCTACTGACTACTACTGGACCTTTGTCTGCCTCGTCCCCTGACAACTCCTGTTCCTCTTCCTCCTCTTCACTTTCTGCTCCATGGAGGTTAAGGTCAGGGTCCCCAAGGGTTCCCTCTAAGGGGGGCATGCTCCCATCTGGAATAGAAGGGCCTGTGCTAGAAGCCCTCCTGGCATCATAAGTCTCTAAGAGACCTATCAGAAAAGGAGTGGTAGGGTTAGAACCTTGTTTTAGTTTCCTGGAGGTACACACGTGTCTCATCTCCTGGAAGCTAAGAGCTGCATATCTGGAAGTGACCTGTGGGAGGTCATCAACCACAAGGGGGCCCTCTGTGTTCCCTCCTGTGGTAGACATGCTTTTCTAGTGAGGTGTAAGTGGTGCACTTACCTACACTATGGGTTTACCTACTGATCCCTTGCTAAGAGTTGTAGTCAGGGTGTGCTAAGCCCTGTTACACTACAACAGCTGGTTCAGTAGAACTCAGAGTATTCTAAGCTACGTTATATGTACCTTGGTACTTATGTGATCTTTCCAATGATATTCTTAGGATACGTGTGTCATAAAACAACAGCAAGCTCAAATCACAACCGCTGCACACCAATGTGAGAAGTTGGCCTGATATATAGTGCTCACTATTCTAGTGATCACTGTGTATCATTCCAAACGACCCTTATTGATGATTGGTTGTAAGTCAACCTTATAGACCAGCTATCCTAGTAGCGTGGACAAAAGCAGTCATTAGGCTAAACTCTAGAGGGGGTGTTAAGCCAGCTGTTTTACCATCACATATACCCCTTGAACAGCAAGTGAAAGGACACCACACAGGTTGTTATAAAAAGAAAGTATATTTATTAATAACAAGTCTATCCTGAACTCTTTATGAGTCAGGGAGCTAAGCAGAATACAAAACTCTTAAGAAAATACTGCAAGTTGCACAAATAACACAAATGCCCGAGGGGCACGAAAAACCATATACTCTAAAAGTGGAATACGAAATACTAGCAGGTGAGTAACACGATCCAGAGGCTTCAGGACCGCTAGGACTACACTACTGAACTCTTAGGTTAGGAGCAGGAGGCCTAGGGAACTCGGGTGCAGAGTGTGCACTCTCACGCGGGATGCGGGACAAAGTCTATGGATGCTAGTAATTCTAAAGTTACTGTTTCCGGACGAATCCGACTAGGTAGACTAAAAACGAAAAAGGATCTGGACACTTGGATAGTGAACCTGCGTTGGAGCACCGAAATGCTCGGGTTACTTAGCCCAGGGGCTGCGGCTGCATAGGGTTCAAATGACGTCAGGAATCCTCGTTGTAGTCTATGGAGCCTGAAAGAAGATGTTGCTGGCAGGCGACCAGTGAAGATGTTCGGTGTGATCCAAGACTGGATCGGTGATGGAGACGACCTGAAAGCAGAGGGGACTCAGTTCTTAATCACTAGCCAGTGATTGTGTGGGCACCAGGATGGCACCGGATGAGGTCACCGCGATCAGGTGAGTGGGCGACGCTGGACTCTGCAGTCACACGGGCCAGGAGGTGCGAGCTGTCCCGCAATGGTGTCTGCTCTGCTGTCGGCGATGCTGGAACCAGGATTGGAGCAACAAGCCTTGGCAAAGGCAAGCCCACGCGGTGAAGTCAAGATGGCGTCTGGAGTGGACCAGGAGGGTCCGGGGTGCTCCTCTTTTGGAAGGGAGCAAGGGCAAGTCTGGAGCAACCAGACCAGCGGTGAAAACGTTGTCGTATGTCGTCAGGAGGGTCACTAGCCAGCGGGCGAATGACCGGACAACGTGGCAAGCAGCGACGGAGCAGAAGGGCCCCACACTGATCTCTTGGATGCTGGGGGGGCTGGACTTCGGTGCTGGAGCTGCTCTGGGTTGGGGCTTCTCAAACCCCAGTGCACTCACTCGAGGATCCCTCGGCGGTCGTGCTGGTTAAGCGTCGTGCAGGTTTTGAAGATGGCAGGTCCCTCAGGTCTCGTCACACCCACGAATCTCAGCTGGGCTGATGATGTAGGTAGAGGTCAGAGATGGCAGGGAATCCGGGTCTTGTCGAACTGGTCAGTCTGGATCCGGAGGATGGACGTGCAGCAAACCGCAAATGCTTAGGTGGTGCCTGCGGGTGCAGGGTGGCTACTCCTTAGCCACAAGGGAGAGTCTTCAGAGAATGTCAAGAGTTCCTTTCGTGGAAAGTAGTTCAAGATTCAAGATTATCTAATTTGGGAAGGGGGCCCGCTCCTAGCTTTATCCTAAGAAAAGGGGCTGGCGCGCGACTAGGTCCTGCCCATGGGTGGGACCAGGAGGGGGGTGGTTACACCCCTCTCCTTTGGCCGGTCTCTCCCCAGCTCAGGGGCTTCCACCGCAAGATCGCTGACATCCACGACAGCTTCAACTCCACAACCGCCCGACTACGCCAGACTCCACCTCCCCTGTGAACACCACCAGCGCCAACCGCCTGACCTCCTGGTCCAACGTCAACGACTACGAGACACGCAAGGTCATGAACTCCATCCACTCAGGATCTCCGTCTGACCCGTGCGCACACCAGGTATTCACCAAAGCAGACGCAGGCATCGCACCCAATTACGAAAGGTCAACATCTCCTTCAAAACAGCGACATTCCCAGAAAGCTGGAAACACGCCGAAATCAACGCCCTCCTCCAGAAGCCCAAAGCGGACCCCAGTGGCACAGCTAGGGGGGTGGCGGGAGGCTGTCCGCCTCAGGCGGCATCATTTTGGAGGCACTGGAGGCCCGTTGCGGCCGCAGCGGCTTTTATAATTTATTTGGAAACAAACAGAGTGCCCTCCAGTGCCGCGGCCACCCGGGGCTCAGTTTAAAAGTCTAAAGCCGGGCTGCACCACTCCGTCACCTTCTGACCCGCTTTGGTAACAGCTGAGCTTGTGCAGCTCAGCTGTTACCAAAGCAGGTCAGAAGGAGTGGAGTGCAGCGCGACATTGCACACAACACAAATGCGGGACTTCGTTTTTGGCAATTTAATTGAAAGCACTGCAGGTAGGCGGCCGCAGTGCTTTAAATTAAATTGACAAAAACGAAGTCCCGCGCTTGTGTCTCCTAAGACTCCTCGACCGTTGGTGCCCCCCTGTCACAGCCTCAGACAGAGTCCAGGGCTGTCAATCTTGTAGCATCGGCGGCCTGCGCGAGCGCTACTAATAACAGCCCTGTACAGTAATATTTTGGCCAGCCCTCGCAATGAACGTAGCAGTGACGCGTTATGCGCTTCACCTCTACGCTCTTGCAGATGATTCTAGTGCCGGAAACGACAGCCAACACCCAGAAGGCTCTATTGCGGAATTCGAGGACTTGTCTGGCAAGCAGTGGGGTAAGCATGCCCATGGTGTTTCATGTTAGCGTTTTTACTGCTGTGTTGCACCTAGTTAGTAAATTATATCAAACTAGTCGCACTGAATAGACAGAGGTAGCATTCTAAGTTTCAGCCGTAATCACTGGCCAAGACTCTTCAAATATTAAATAATATTTCATTACCGCCATACAGTATGATAATCTTTATTTAGATATAAAACAAATCTTTAAAAGAATTTACAAATTCACAACCTGACCAAATATTAAGATAAAAACTTCAAAGAAATAACAACACAATATAAATATGAAAACACAATCCATTGGCAATCTTTAAAAAAAAAACAGGAATTTTGTCTCGTAGTGTATTTTAAAATCACAAAAATTGAAACGGCACCAGCTTGCATTGAGTATCACCAGATTATGTCTAACATTACTGAAAATAATGCCAGTTGTTACTCATTTCGGTGTGAGAGAAAGGAAAATTAAGCATTAGCATGGTCTCCTTAAGTTAAAGATGTAATATGCTCGCTGAACAAATTTTGTAAATTTTATGTTTAACACTATGTTTTCCGGGTTTAAGGCTGCCATGATGGCTTGCCTGCAGGTCCGAACCCCCAGCCTATTCCATTCTAATTTTAGTCTGGACCTGCGTTCTGTATTAAGGGCTGGGCAGAGGCAACTTACATGAAACATGGTTTCCGCTGTTTTCCCACACCCTCTACAGGAGAGATCTTCCGATGTACGTCGCCATGATGGTAAGTCCTGCAAGAAACGCCAGTCACCCAGTCTGATGGCAATGAAGCCACGTTTCAAGTATAATGGGTATGTGCTGGCCAAATAACTGACTGGGGCTGGGTGTCTGTAGGAATTTATCATGGCCCAGGCGTGGCGACGTTTCAGAAAAAGTGCTTTATCAGTGAGACAAGAAGTAATTCTCACACATTTTTATGGCTTTTTTAAAAGCTATCTGGCCAGGGTTTAGGGCCCACAGATCGCTTGCTGACATTTGCTTAATGGCGTCTGTAAAAAGTAGTCCGTACAACCCCCCCGGGTTAATCTGGCCGATTTCTTGCCAGACTAGGGATTCTAAAGTTCCTGGCTCAGCTTGTCTTAACTTATGACACAGGTTAAGGTATGCCCCGGTGGCTGAGGCCTCGTAGTTTGTCAGCCCCATCTCCAACCTAATCTGTGCTGCGGAGGATGTCTTTGGCAGCCGAAGCACCCTTTTATAAATTTTGGTTGTCTGTTGGTTCAAGGTTGTGTTCATTTTATCACTGAAAATCTCAATCCCGTAGGATAAAGTAGGGCCAACTTTTGCTCTCATTACCTCCAAGAGGGGAGCTAAGGTTGGGCCGGAAAGATCTTTTGCAAGTTTGCCTAGTGACACCATTCGGGTCACTGCTTTGGCTCCGATCTCTCCGCGCTGTTTTTTGTAGCCACAATTTGAGTCCAGGTGGACGCCTAGGTATTTATAGGACTGGCCAATTTCTAAACTGACATTGTTGAATGACCAACCGCCCCCTGTGTATCGTTTCTTACCAAATGTAACTACTTGCGTTTTCTTCAGGTTAACCTCGAGTTGGTTTTTGATTGTGTAATCAAACAATTTGTCGAGGAGTCTTTGTAACCCAACCCTGGTTAAACTGAAGAGAGCCAAGTCATCGGCATATAAAAGATGACTTAGAATCATGCCACCCACCTTCGGAGAGTGACTATTAGTGTCGTCTAGGGCCGCTGACAGGTCTGCTACAAATAGATTAAAAAGAAGGGGGGCCAGCACGCATCCCTGCTTCACTCCTCTTTTTGTCATTATTTTATGTGAGAGATGTGTGCCGGTCCCCAACTTCACCCGCACCCACGTCCTAGTGTGGAGCTGAATTATTCCCTCTAGTATTTTCTCTGGAATCCCCCACATCTTTAGTTTGGCCCATAGGACCTCCCTGGGGACTCTGTCGAATGCTGCTTTGAAGTCAACAAAGCAGCAATGAACTAATCTTGAGCTTACAACTGCCCTGTCGACTACTGTTGATATTGCTAGCAAATTGGTGCGGGTTCCTGAATTTGCCACAAACCCTGTCTGATTCATTGGCAATAGCTTATTGTCCTTTACCCATAACCTTAGGTCCTCTAATAGAAGACCAGCATAGTGCTTTGCTTCTATGTCCAAGAGGGCAATAAGTCTATAATTGCTCGGATGTGCATGAGATCCGGATTTATAAATTGGGTGTATTATGGCTCCCCGCCATGACTCTGGTATTATGGCTGTTCTTAATGCGTAGTTGAAGAGATTGGCCAATGTTCCTGGCCAGAGGGCGATATCTGAGTTAAACGAAGTCTGTGGCAGGCCATTTGGGCCTGGCGCCCCGTCTGATCTTGCTTTTGACAATAATTTCGAGACCCTTTCCTGTTTTATAGTCCACGTGGATCCGTGGTCTTGGCTGGTCTCAGTTTCGTTGGCATTTCCGGTGGGGCTTGAGAAATTAGGAGACTTAAAATTATTGAATAGGAAATTTGCCCAGTCTGATTCCAGGATATTAGCCGATCCCATACACACTGTTCCTAAGCTGGTGTGGTTAATAAGCGCCCAGAATTTCCTTGAGTTTTTTTGCTTACTTTCCCACACCAGTTTACTCCAGAATTGATTTTTCATGTGCCAGTTTATCCTTTTTGATCGCTTGCTTGAGTGATTTTTGCGAGATTTGATAATTGGATATGCAATCACTATTTCCCGGAGATTTGGCCAGTGCCCGCAGGGCCTTATTTCTCGCTTTCTTTAGTGACTTCGTCGTCTTAGATAATGTGAATTGATGCGTCGAAGTTACCCTTTGGGCTTGGTGCCTTGCAGGAAACAGATGGATCAGGTGGGAGCATAACATGGACCATTGTTCTGTTGGACTGACCTCTTGCTCCTGGCCCCGTCTTATTATATCCGAGCTTGCCCGAAGAATATTCGAGCTGATTTCTTCTGTCCACTTTAGGCGCTTTAAATTTTCTGTGTGGATTCCCCGAAATGTCGATGGTGCCATTTTATGATGCTCTGGGTTTATGTTAAAAACTGTGACCTGGGGCCTATGGTCGCTTTCGGTTCTTGGGTGTATTTTTAAATCAGTAATGCAGTTTAATAGGGGTGCGGTGCAGATCGTGTAATTCAGATGCGATTGCTTTGAGCCATTTGTCCATGTCCACGTTGGTGGAGTGTCCCCGGCTGTTCTCCCATTAATGACAAGGTAACCTGCACTATAAAATTGGCTCACACATACGTCACCTAGATTACTTTGAGTTTGTATTAACGGTTTGGTTTGCATTGTGGCCTCGAAGATTTGGATTAAAGGGGAGCAGTCGTTGTCTGCAGCATTCCCCTGAAATAGTTAGGTGTTAAAATCCCCAGTAACTATACAGTCTGAATTAGGTTGGTCCATGACTATATCATTCATAATCTCGGTTAGACGAGTCAGATGGTCCTTTTTAGTGCGTGTACTGGGTTGATATACACATTTAGGAGAAAGAGGGGACAATGTTTCCGCCAGGGTTCGATCTTAAACCCTAAAATCCAGTCTTCCTTGAGTGGCCATCGTGTAATCCGGGCTTTTAAAGAGTTTGATACATACGTTGCCAGTCCGCCTTTCGAGTGACCAAAGCGACTGTCCCTGGTTGCTGGATTCCATGTCTCAGTGAACCCAAGCACTGGGCACCCCTGTAAAGCCCAGGTTTCCTGTAGTGCTATTATTGAGTGATTCCACAAGAAGGATTGCGTATCTGGGTCCCCAATTTTTTTATGTAGACCGCTTATATTCCAGGAGCATAATAAGGTAATTTGTTCCGATAATAAATTGGATGCTGCTCCTGACTGTGGTGGATGTGCTGGTATTTTTGTGCCGGTAGACATGATCTTAGGGTTAGATGGTCATTCGTGCCTTTTAGTTGATATAATTGCTGGGAGCCAGTCCCACCTTTGACCAATGTCTTTAATGGCTACATCTCTAAATTGGATGTTGCAGTCTTCTTCTGGCATAGAGTATGGGTAGACTCGGATACCCCATTCCCTTAGAATTACTTTGTTGTTCAAAAACCTGGATGCCCACTTTGCTTCCTTGAATGTCACCAGAGTTACCTCCGATGGTTGTGTTCCCCTTGGTGGGAGGAAATCAATAGCCTCAATTTCATTAAATACTAAACCCGTCAGTCCAGGGATCCCCTCTGTCAGTTTCAGTATGTTTGCTCTGTTAAGGATGTCATGGCGGCCCTTTGATTTATATTCAGGGGCTAATATGATGTAAGAGTGCGATGTAACCTTGGCAGTCTCAGTTTGATGGTGGCATATTGTGTTTTTATTGAATGTCAATCCTTCATTATGCTTGTTCTCCTGGGCTATTAAGTTAGTCCTGGTCTTTGAGGACGAGCGATGATTTATGAGATGGTCTTGTCTCTGGTTGAGGATCGTTTTGGTCAGGTTCTGACCCATCATTGAAACGTCACCCTGAGCTGGGGGTGTAACGTGCCCTGTTTTTTGGGACACTTCGATTTCTTTGGGTCTTAATATCCCTTTTTTAACTTTTGTCGTGTCCTTATTTACTAAAGACGGACTGGGCTCTTTTTTGGCTACTCACATTGGAGAATCAATTATTTCCTGGGGGCTCCCCATTATGGATTGGTTATTAATTACTGATAGGTCCTCTTTTGGCTTGGACGCAGTGGGGTTTCCTGGCAAGGGAGGTGCGTCTGTCGCACTCAGAGCCCGTTTACTTGATACCGTTAAAAAAAGCAGGTAGTATCCCGGGTTGGCAGCAGTCGTTAATGCCTTGGCCTTATTTCTTTGTTTGCGTTGGCGTTTACGTTCTCTTTTGCTTAACTGGGGTCCAAACCCTGGCTGTTTATCCTGGATGGTAAGAGCCAAACACTGGGGGCTGACCAGTAGGCCATTCGGAGAATTAACCGAACTGGTGGTACCTCTATGTGGCGACCCCATCTTTCCCTGCTCGGCTTCTACCTGGTCAGATTGTATGTGACCTGGATTTGGTTGGACCCTTGCCTGGTTTAAGCAGGAGTCTATGCCCTCAGTTGGCTTGGTGCCTTCTTTGGCGTCTGGCTGGAAAGTGGCATAATCCTGGGTCCAATATGGTGACTTTTGTGTTGAAACTCCCAGTATGGTGCCTGGATTGCTGCCCCTCAGCATCCTTACCTCCTTTAGTACACTGGCCAGGAAGTCGGGGAGCGATGATAGAGAATCAATTATTGGGGAGCAGCAGCAGACCGACTGAATTAGTTTTGTCGACGCTTGAGCACCTATAATTAGATTGTTCAGTTGGTCTAATTTATTATCTATCCCTGCCGTAAATACGGCTAGCGTGTTTAGGAGATCAACCTGTACATCCAGTTTGTCCGAATGGTAGTGTAGGGCGTTGACTGTGTTGAAATGTCTGCAAAAGTTGGGGCCAAACGCTGGTGGCTGTATGAACGTCATGGTTAGGGTTTGAGACGGTGGGAGAGTCGTTTGCGGGGTTTTGGGTATCTTTGAAAAAGTAGGACAGATCTGCTAAAAGCTGGTCACTTGGGTCGATTTTATTAGGAGTCTTTTGGGATGGAGGCATTGTTAATTCATATGGTACAAATGGTACAAATGAATGCAGAACCGTGGGCAATGAACTTGGCTCCGTCGGTTGAGCAGTAGGTGTACTAATTGGATGAGGGGTTTGAGCAGTACTATTACTCAGTGCGGTGTTTTGGGCGTGGATTTGGGCACAAATTAGCTTCCGATGTGGGTCCGGCAGATCTTCTATTACAATGACAGGTTCTTCTTCTCCATTGGAGGTTGCCAAAGTGCATAGTTTCTGGGTTTTTGCTGTGGAATCAGTCAGCATTATCAATGGGCTCTTTGATGTGGTTTGCGACAGAGAACCACCCTTGGTGACTGCCGCCAGAACAGCCGGTTGCTGGCCCAAAGCCTCACCCAAGGATGTGTCCTGTTGGCGATTGACTTTACATGATTCTAGATTGGCACCACCCCGACTTCCAAGACTTCCAAGACTGGACAGTGGTTTGATTGGAGTGGCGCCAAAAGTAAATACCTCCCTGGCTTGAGCTGACTTATTATTTTCGCCTTCGCAAGGCTGGGCGTTCGACTGTTGTTGAAGAGGGGAAGTTAATTTCCACTCCCAAGGCGGATTCCTGCTCCTGATTACCTCCTGGAGCTGATGCTGTTGAAAGATTTTGGGTGTAGTTAAAAAATAATTTGACAAATCCAACTGCTTTCCTTCATGTGATTTTAACTTAGTCTTGGTCGTGGCCTTTTGGAAAGAACCGTGGCACCCTTCAGGTGAGATTCCGTCCACTGATAGGGTTTCACTGGCTGGAAGGGAAACCTTGGCCGATGTCGGTTGCCTGGTCCCTTTTCGTTTTGGGACCGATGCCGCCTTCCTTACTTTCCCCGACCTCATCTTTGTTATTACTTTTTATTGCGGCTTCTGCTCTTCACGGCGCGGTTTTAGGTAATCCTCGGCAATGTTCAATGGCCTCCAGCGCTGGGGGAGCGGTGATGGAGGTGGGTTGGATGCTTCAGTGGGGTAGGTGAGTGAGGTGGGTGGGGTGGCTGGTGGGGTAGTTGGGAGACCACAAAATGGGGGAGGAGGTGTGGGCCAGGAGGCCAGGGGGGGTGGCTGTTAGAGTGGCTCACCTCAGATCGCCTCAGGTCACCTCAGGTCCGGTCACCTCGGCAGCACACCAGCACACCAGGGCCACCGCACGCCGGGAGAGCAGTTCTCCCTCAGTGCCTCCCTGTGCTGCTCTGCACCTCCTCTGATGCTCCTCTGGCTCCTATGTTGCCTTCTCCTGTGCTCCTGTGCACCAGCTCCCCAGCACGGTCCCCAAGCCGGGGGTCGCGCTTCTCATGTGCTTGTAGGCACTTGTAGGTGCAAAGCCTGTATTCCCCTCTGCCGTCAGTCCATTTTTCCGGCAGGGAAACGGCAGAGAAACACAAACGCCAACGCCGGGTTCACAGCTGTGGCCTGGGCGGGGGGGGGGGGGGGTGGTGGCGGAGGCTACAGCCGGGTAGAGGCTCTCTTGAGCACACACACACGGGCTTGGTTGCTTGCCGCCCAGTGCCCAGCGCCCGGTGCCGCCCGATGCTGCCCGGTGCCACGGTGGCTGGCTGCTGTCTTTCTTTGCCGGTTTGCCGGTTTTGCCGGTTTGCAGTTTTCTTGCCCGCTCTTTCGGTCCGCAGCTTGCGGCTTGCGGCTTGCGGCTCGCAGCTCGGAGCCGCTCCTCCCCCAAATTCTCTTCCTCGTTCGTCACGGATACCGCCATACATTACAAATGTTTATGGAAAGCACATGAAGAATATTATGTCACTGGTTGTTTCCTTGGTGCCTTACTATTTCTGCCATGCAGTGTCTCAAATACTTATATATTTGACTAAACTAGTTGAGCTTTGCCGATTTTTGGGATCTGAAATCAATGCAATATTTAGAATTTAAAACCTAATTTAAACACCTCCCAGTTTATTTGTTCAGGGGAGCTGACATAGGATAGACAGTAGAACTGAAATAAACAAGCATTTGCAATTCAATAGGTCTCGCAGTTGTAGAGTTTGAGCCATTGGCATTGTAAATGGCAATGCCTTTTTGTTTATGTGTTGGTTTTTAAAACGTAAATAAAAGACATTGTCAATTACAATGGCAATAAGTTAAACTCTCGCAAATGTGAGACCTATTGCATTGCAAATGCTTGTTATTCAATGAAGAGGTATGAGAGACACTAGTGGCCTGTCTGCGCCCTTGCTATTCATTGAAGAGTTATGAAGGACATGGGTGGCCTGTGAGCGTGTTTGTTATTCTATGAAGAGGTATGAGATACGTGGGCGGCTTGTCTGCGCCCTTCTTATTCAATGAAGAGGTATGAGATACATGGATAGCCTGTCTGCACCAGTGTTATTGAATAAAGAGGTATGAGATACACCTATGGCCTGTTTGCACCCTTGTTATTCAATGAAGAGGTACAATATACACATATTGGCAAGGTGGAGCTGACTGACCCCTTTGTGCTGCGTTTAGTTCTAAGGGCACACAGTGAGTCATTCCCTGTGAATAATTAATTTGCGTTTTTTGAAAGATAAAGAATCACAGGCTTCAGCACTGTTAAGTTGGGTTTGGGTCCCCAGAGCACATCACGTTTGTGCAGGTCCCCACTGCTTTAATGGGGGGACTATGATGTATGGTCATTTAATGTCAGCTGTAGATGATGGATCCCTGAACAGTGTCATGTATGTGCATGTTTGCATTGTGCTGAGGGGATTACCAGGTAATTGTTCACGCAGCTCTCTGATGGATGTCACATGCGGTTTTTCTGAGTCCACAGATAGATCATGCAGCCTGTGTGTTCTCTTTTGTACTGCCAGTCACCGGTGTATCCAACTGTGTAGCCTTTGACCGTGTCATCTATGTGCATGTAACTTGGATGAGCGAGGTAACTATTAGCGGCAATACTATGCGTCTCTCGGACATCTTTCAAGTGCTCGCCGTCCTTTTTCCCCAGCACCACCCCCCCCCCCCCCCCAAGGGGCGGCAATCTGAGGGATAGCCCCGGGCACCACAAGCTCTAGCTACGCCTCCGGCGGACCGCAAGGACATCAAGAACTTTCGGTCCATCTCCTTGCTCCCGTTCCCGGCAAAGCTCATCAAGAAAATGGCCAACATGCAACAGGCCTGCCACCTGTAAGACAACATCTTGGACCCGTCCCAGTCCGGATTCAGACGAAACCACAGCACTGAGACAGCCCTCATCGCCACTACAGATGACATCTGGCACCAACTAGACAACGGCAAAACATCAGCCCTCATCCTCCTGTACCTGTCAGCCGCCTTCAACAGGGTCTGACATCGCACTCTAAAGACACGCCTCCTAGAAGCTGGAATCCAAGAGAAGGCTCTTGACTGGACCACGTCCTTCCTCTCCGGCAGAACCCAGAGCATCCGCCTCCCACCCTTCTGATCCGAAGCCACCAAAATCATCTGCGGCGTCCCCCAGGGATCATCTTTCAGCCCGACGCTGTTCAAGTCTACATGGCCCCCCTCGCACAAGTGGCCCACCATCACGTCCTCAACATCGTCTCCTACACCGACGACACCCAGCTCATCCTCTCCCTCATCAAGGACGCACACACCGCCAAAACCAACCTCCACAAGGGAAGGAAGGCCGTCGCCGACTGGATGAGGAGCAGCCGTCTGAAGCTGAACTCGGACAAGACAGAGGTCCAACTCCTGGTGGCCGCCACACTGGGAACAGCCCCAATACCCACCGACCATGCACGCAATCTAGGATTCATCCTCGACTCCTCCCTCTCCATGTCTAAGCAGGTCAACGCTGTCTCCTCCTCCTGCTACAACTCCCTCCGCATGCTCCGCATTATCTACAAGTAGATCCCAACCGAAACAAGAAGAACAGTGACACAGGCCCTCGTCAGCAACAGACTGGACTACGGCAACGCACTCTACGCAGGAATCCCAGGCAAACACCTACGACCACTACAACGCATCCAAAACGCCTCCGCCCGACTGATCATCAACGTCCACCGCCGTAGCCACATCACCCCCCACCTGAGAGACCTACACGGGCTCCCCGTCGACAAGAGGATCACCTTGAAGCTCCTCACCTGCGCACACAAAGCATTCCACAACGCTGGACCAGCCTACCTGAACAGCAGACTCTGCTTCCACACCCCCACCCGCCAGCTCTGCTCCGCCAGCCTCACCCTCGTCGCTGTCCCCCACATCCAACAAACGACCTCTGGCAGCAGATCCTTCTCCTACCTCACCGCCAAGACCTGGAACACCCTGCCCACCCACATACGGCAGACCCAAGACCTACTCGCCTTCTGAAGACTCCTCTAGACCTGGCTCTTCGAGCAGTAGCATCACCCACCCCTCCCACCCCCCTCAGTGCCTTGGGACCCTCACGGGTAAGTTGCGCGCTTTACAAGTACTCTGATTGATTGATTGATTGATTGATTGATCCTTGTGTTTTGATTTGATGTATGTGGTGTGGAGTGGAATTATGTGGTTTGGATTGGAATTCTTAGTTGTGGAATTGCATGTGGTGGAATTGTGTGGTGTGGAGTGGATTTTTGTAGTGGAATGGTGGGCAGTTGAAATATGTGGATAATTATATGGGATTAAGTGTACTGAAATTATGTGGAGTGTAAATGTATGTCACAGAGTGTAATTGTGTGGAATGGCATTTTGTGTTGTGAGGTGAAATGTTGTGGATTTTAATTATGTAGTGTGCTGTTTAATTTTGTGGCATAGTTTGGAATTCTGGGGCATTGTTTGGATGTATGTGGTGTGTTGTGTAATTGCGTTGTTGAGTTGAAATATATGGTTTGTTGTTTAATTATTTGGTGTGAAATGAAAATATGTAGTTTTGAATTGTGTGTCGTGGAAGTGTGTGGTGCTGAGGGTAATTGTGTTGCATGGTGTGGAGTGTATTTGTGTTGATTGTGTTACTAAATTTTAAAATGATGACATATAATTACAAAGAATGGTGGCCTTTCAATGCGCACACATTTACCACAACTTTATAATAATATGTAAAGAGTTGTCCAAATATCTCAATGGAAAAATGCAGAGTAAATCCCCAGTGACATTTTTGTTGATACATTTTAGGAGGCTTGAACAATGTGGGGTGCTGATTGAGTTGCAAATGGTGCTTTGGCTCTGCACATGTGTGGGGGGTGGGACCCAAACCATGTTTATCTAAACACAGCCTGGCACATTTGTCAGAGGAGTTCTGATTCCGTGGGCCCAAACCATGCACCCATAGATTTGTATGTGGTTCCTGGGATTTTGAATTAATTCACTGCTCAGCAGGCAGGAGTGGGTTGCTCATGAAACTGTAAACGTATTCAACACCTCAGCATTGGATAGCTATTGAGTGAGGTAAATAAACAAGCAAAACATTTATGTCAGATAAAAGAGGGCAGACACCTGCCTCATTGCATCTGGCCGCGCAGAGTACTGTTGTACCTAGCCATTTCCTCTCTGCATTCTCAAGCTGTTATTGCCTTGTTTACCTTATCAGACCTGAAATGGGGGGATCTTGCTGGGGGCAGTCCCATTTCTTTAATAATGATGCTGACCCATGCCTGACCCACCACATCGCCAATGTGATTGCGTCATGTGTTTAAGGCTGGTGTGTTTGGGGTGGCCATTCACCACTAGTGACTGAGATCAACTTGCAAAAATAAAACAAAATCGCACTTTCTTCCCAAGGGCTCGGAAAACTAGTGATTTTATTATTACTGTACTTCCTGAGAAATGGTCTTATTTAAGCATGATTTTAGTCTCTCTACACAATGAACCCTAGTCAGCATGTCTGTTCAGTAGGTTATATGTTCTCTGCTGATATTACTGTGTAGGTTTCCACCCCTAGCCCAGAGGTGCCTGGAATTTCCTGCCTCACTGCCCTGGCCCTAGATTGTCTGGGGCAACAATAGACCAGTGTCAAACTCACAATAGCCATCTGTGAAAAAAAGGAAACCTGATTTGGAATAACGCTTGCTTGAGCAGAAATGTGCCAAATACACAGAGGAACTGACAGCAGTCAAGATATCCACTTGTTTGAAGCATGCAGTTTAAGTGCAAATGCGTCCATGCTTAAAGTTGAAGCTTGACGTGCAGCGCAGATGAATGTATAAAGAGCTGCGTGCCGTGCTGATCAAGGAGGAAGCGCTCATTGCGATGACCGACCATGAATAACCATGAACGCGTGATGGACAATCCGAAGGAATAATGAGCAAACTCGCCTGAGCATGAACCAAGCACCCAATGGAGGGACAATTTCAAGCAATGGACCAATAAACTGGCAGTGTTTCGAAAAGGCACAAAAAAAAACTAATGCCAATCGATGGGCTTGGTTAAAGCCCATATTGTGGATACATCATGCTCGCAGAACAACTCATGCACACTGACCCTAGGCTCGACCTAAAAAGCAAATATGATACAGACTTA
This sequence comes from Lissotriton vulgaris, assembly GCF_964263255.1. Taxonomy (NCBI): domain Eukaryota; kingdom Metazoa; phylum Chordata; class Amphibia; order Caudata; family Salamandridae; genus Lissotriton; species Lissotriton vulgaris. Next base: position 434,363,777 of record NC_141685.1, on the reverse strand, counting down.
ACCCTTTTTTTATTGCTGGTGGGGTAGGAGGAAGGGCAGGGACACAAGGAGGTATAGATGGAAGGAAATAAGGGGTGTGGGAGGCAACATGGACAACATAGAGGGGTGGGTAAAAAAAATAACGTTTCGTTTTTTTCCAGGCTGGTGGCACAGTTCTGCCAAGTATTATACATCAGTGGGTAGACTAATACAGTTTGTGGGGTAGTCCTCACCACTGCACTAAAATGCTTAGTTATGCATTTACAGTGCCTCCTAACACAGTGGCACTGTGAGGCACAATTACTGCAAATAGGTGCAGGACATTGCAAAATCACAAGTAGTGAGCTGCCTGCTGGCAATTCTGTGCATACCCTGCTGCCATTCAAGATTCCATTTCTCCAATTCCAATAATGAACACAAATTGTCATCACATGGTGCAGTGCCTGCCTCAGGCTCTGGCTGCAGTGCACAACAAAGTCTCAGGTCTCAGGTACTCAGGTACGTGACATGCCATTGCAAAGGCAGTCAAACAGACTCTGAAAATTGTACCCTCTCTGGAAAGTAATAATCACCCTGATACCACCCAGCCGTGCACTGCCCCTTGCCCAGACTGAGACAGACAGTGATGATCCATCCAGGGGGCGGCGGCTTGCCCTGTTGTATTTTAAAAACTGGCGCACCCTGCATGGCACCGTCAGTGACAGTTAACTCAAGTCCACAAAGAAGTCAGTGATTGGATGATGATTGGCCAGTGACCTTGCAACTGACGGGCAAAACTATGTTTTTGTGTTGCTGGATGCCGTGTGCTCCCCCGCAGGCATAGAGTGAGTGGATCTGCTGGCACCTCTCAGGACCATGCAGCGTTTCAGACCCCTGGGGCCTCATTTGGCAGTGCTGTGTTTGTTTTTTTCAAAATCCTCCTGACCTCCCCCTGGAAGGCATCACTGCCAGTGGACAGGGCACACTGGGCCTACCTGCTGGCTTGAGAAAAACGAAAAAGGAAAACAAGGGAACCCTACTCACTAAGGAACCAGGGTGATTAAGTATTTTAAGAAACAGTGGTTCCAGTGGCATATATACTTAATATTAATTAAGGCAGAGAAGGCGAGAATCGCATTTGGCCAGGGTTTTAAGTGGATGTCAAAGAGAAAGGAAAACTCATACACTGATTCAGTTATATCTAGAATTGTATTCCAAAATTCAATTAACCAATTTTTACAAAACATACTAGAGGACCCAGCCGGGTTCCCTAGTAAGGGTGAAGTTTTCAGCAATCCTAATTTGTAATATTAATATTCAGTAGCTCAGTTTCCAATAGCAGTGGTCGAGTTCAGCAGAACATGCCAGCAAACTAGGGAGCAGCATCTCTGCACTAGTTGAGCGTCAAAAGGCAGCCAGTGTGAGTCAACACTGGAGCAGCTATGGCATGGGTGTCAGTCCGCTGAGAGCCAGCAGACAGAGTTGGCAAGTTGCAGGCAGAGCTACCATTAAGAGAAAGACAAAGTGATATGTCTGCCACTGTGCTGTTTGTGGTGATCATATTTGCATGTCATATTGCGGTTTTCTGAAACAATGAGAAAAGAAGATTTCAAATAAAATGTCTACGTCGTGATAAAAGATGTGTTTATGTAGCCACATTACATCATGGCCAGGCAATTCCACTCTTTTCGGAGACAGTAATGCCATAATTTGTCCATGTTGCTGCAAGGGTCAAAGTAGCCCTGGTAAGTAGGGGCTAGTCCACGAGTTTCTCATGTTTTTATAATGGAGGGTGGTTGTCATAGTAACCTTCCATTTGAGGTACTTGGCAACTGTTTCAAGATTGTTTTAGATCTTTTTATTGCTCAAAGGTAAGTCATTTTGCATTCTATGCACTTCAGTGCTTGGTTTTACTCACGAGAAAGTGTCACTCCGAGAGTCACATATTTGGTTGTTGAATGTCACTCATAAGTAAGCTTAAGCCATTGAAATATCACACATAAGCAGCAAATAAGCTGTTGTGGTGGTAACGTGGGTGGGTGAGTCAGGGGGACAACACGGACACTAGATGGTGGAAGGGAGGGCCTCAGAGCAAGCACATGTACAATGCATGTTGGGAGGGTGGGTGCAAGCAAACACTGGCAACAACATGTACAACAACAGGAGGGAGGGTGGGTCAGGTAGGGAACAATACGAGCAACATCCAAGGAGGGTGAGTGGGGAAAGCAACAAAACAAGAAAAAGGGAAGCAGCAAGGGTGGGTGGGGTTGCAAGCAACAACGGAAGAAGAAAGTATTGGTGGAGGCAAGCAACAACGGAAGGAGGATAGGTGTTGAAAGCAACTACACAGGCAACAACAGAAGAAAGGAGAATTGGAGGGGGGAAGCAAAAATAAGTGGTGCAACCATGGAAAAAGGGAGGGTGGGTGGAAGCAAGCAATAACATAGGCAACAATGGACTGAGGATAGAGTGTGGATGTTGCAAGCAAAAACCCGGGTAACACCGGAAGGAGGGAGAGCAAGGGTCAAGCAACAAGTGCAATAATGGAAGTTGGGTGGGAAGGTAGAAACGAGCAATAACACGACAACAATTGAAGGAGGGAGGGTGGGGGCAAGTGAGAAACACCACTGGCAACAATGGAAGGACGGAAGGAGGGTGCGTGGAGGACACTACAACATGAGCAAAAGTGAGAGGTGGGACAATGGGTGTTGTAAGTAAAATTACAGACAACAACAAAAGGAAGTTGGATGGATGGGGCAAGCAACAACATGGACAACAGTGGAAGGAGGGACAGGAGCATCATGTATGAGGAAGGAACCCTCAGGGGGAGAAGTACACGAAGGAGTCAGCTGAACAAGATGCACTCTGCTATAGTGCTTAAACACAAAGAAAAAGTTATGTTTAAATAACATTATCAGTGAAAGGATACAAGTAATGTGTGCATGCTCTTTTGGAGGGACACATACGTAAAATGAAAGGAAGCCTACAGCATCTTACCAATAAAAAGTAAACAAATGAGATTGACAATGAAGCCAACAAATGGTAAGCAATGAGCAGGCTTTAAGCCCACTTTTAGAAAACAAAATATCTCACATTCGCAGCACATGCGCTGCTTGGTGAAACCTACAAAGCAAATGCATACAATTCTGTATGTTTTCTTTTGACATAAACCTACAAGAGCAAGTATGTGAATAAATCATTTGAAAGTGTCTAATTTTTCAATACTTATTTAAGGAAATGGAGGCATGATTGTTACAAATGTGGACTTAGCATTTTACACAAACTTGTTTTCACCTAACAGCTCTTGGCTGTTCCAAAATAGCAAACATAAGCAAATTAAATATTTTTTCTAGTGTAACCGGATTATCAAGGAGCTGTATACCATGTGAGATAGCAGTCTACACTTTTTAATTTACACCATGTTGCATTCTGGGACTGGAAAAGGTTATCTGTTATAATTGACAGTACAACTGAAAAATAATTGGAAGCAAAGTGCTGATGTGGCTAAATGAGAAGGACACTAAGGGCCCGATTCACAGAACTAACTTAAGACAAAATCCTAAACTTACTACTTTTGGTATTCACAGAAGTTAGGATTTTGTCTTAAGTTTGTCTTAAGACAGACTTAAGACAAAATCCTAACTTAAGTCTGTCTTAAGTCTGTCTTAAGACAAACTTAAGACTAAATCCTAACTTCTGTGAATACCAAAAGTAGTAAGTTTAGGATTTTGTCTTAAGTTAGTTCTGTGAATCGGGCCCAATATATTCTGTGTGGGCATCAACAGTGCTATAGTCAATAGCTTGAGGAGAATCAGTACTTCCCAGGCACCTGCAGCATAAGCCCCAGTCAAACACAGAATAGCTACAGTAAGTACACTAGTACACCTGTGCATCATTACTTATTAAAGAGTCAAGAGAATTGCATACACATTTGAGGGAAACATTTTAAAATTTAAAAGAAACATGAAATTAGTAGAAATCCCAAGTCTGGGTTGGATGCATCATATCTTTGGTTTGCTTATGGTGCTAAGTTAGTGTCAGCAAGTCTGGTTTGGTACTGGTTAGAGCACATGCTTGCCTTGCACTATAGCATTGTGTATTTTATATTTTGCAAAAATTCCAAATTAGTAGTCAACACGATGAGTCCATATAGGCTAAGTGAACAGTGTCCCAAAAATAATGGCCCATACCGGCTATATTTAGTAGCCCCTACATACCAAGTGTTAACACTTACCAGAATAGAATTTGACATGCTCTTCACCTGTTGACTAAGTGAGCGCAGTACTTCTCTGTCAAATCACACCTTTCCTAGTAATTTCCTCTCAGGGGCTACCTTTTAGGCATTGGCCATTTCAAATTTCATTTTATTTGGCTGGGGATCACAGTAGGTCTATCTACATTTGACATTTTTAGTGCACCCTCACATGCAGTTCTTGTGAAGGATACCATGTACCTGTACGTTGCTATAATATTTTGTATCACCTACGTTTACAGAGTTAACTCTTACCTTGATAAGATTGAAACAGCTTTATGTTGGCCTGGTGACTTCAGTATTTTCCAGCCAATTCACATCCTTCTTTGTTTTAAAATATCTTCTTCTACTGGGACACCAAATATCATGGCTCATTTATTGCTATATCTTGTCTCCCCTATAATGCAAGGCTTAACTTTAAGCTATTTACTAGCTGAAATGGCTTTTTATTTGATAGGAGATCACAATATCTTGTAGTACTTTTGATACCATTCCACAAGCTTTCACTTCTGGGTCTATTAAGCCATACCTAATATAATGACCATACGGGCTATATTAGATTGTGTCTCATGTTTCTTGGGTTAAAACGTAACAGGATACTATTTGATATGGTCTTATAGTGATGTGGAAAACACAGTAATTTTCTGACACATCATACCCTTGTTTATGTTTTCCACTGTCTCTTTCAATGGGGATATTAAATATTATGGAACATGCAGTGGTGTAATATCTGCTATCCCTTACTTGTCAAGCGTTATCTTTTGACCATTGACAAGTTAAAATTGCCTTTTATATGACAGAAGATGAAATTATCTTTAAGCATCCTTAAATGCATTCCACAAGCTTTCATATCCAGGCCCTTTTGGGACTACCAAATATAATGGCCGATACGGGCTGTAATATTTGCTAGTCCATATGTTATTAGAATTAAAGCTTACAAAGATACAATTTGATGTGCTTACAATGGCATGGTGAACACAGTGTTTGTCAGCCATATCGCAGCAGTGTATTCCAGAGTCACTTTCTATATGTATACCAATTATTACGGCTCATGCTTTGCTATAATGTGTGGCATCTCCTACCTTTCAAGGTTTACCTTTTAACAATTGACAAGTTGAAATTGTTTTTTATTTGACAGCAGATTATAGCATCTATTAGTACTTTTGAAGTTTTTAATGCATTTCACACGCTTTCACATTGATTTCACTTTGGGGATCCTAATAGGCCCATACAGACTATAATCTTTAGTATTCCCTATGTTTTTAGGGTAAAATCACAACAAGATTCCATTGGAAATGGTCTTTTGCTGGCTGGCTTGTGAGCACAGTATTTATTTGCCAACTGGTAGCCTACTTTGAGTTTTCTAATATCTCTTTCTATGGGAGTACCAAATATTATGGTTCATGCATTGATCTACTATATCTCGTTTAATGAATCACACTTTAGCCATTGACCAGTTGAAATGGTATTTTCTTTGATAGGAGCCTACAGTATGTATGTGGCCTTATATATTTGGTATCCCCTTTGCTTCTCGGCTTAGAACTTACCAGGATTCGATTTGAAATGGTCTTATGTGGATGATGGAGTAAAGTATTTCTATGCCAAATAGAACCCCTCCATTTGCTTTCCAACCTAGTTTACTATGGGGATACCAAATATTATATCTCACTCATTGTTGCAATATCTTTCATATCTTCAATATCCTACATTTCATGGGTTATCCTTTAGCCATTGACCAGTTAAAGTTACCTTTTATTTTTATAGCAGACTACAGAATCTTTTCACATTTTGTACATCATTCCAAAAGATTTCACATCTGGTTCCTTTAGGGGATACTAAATAAAATGGACATTATGGCCTATAATATTTGGTATCCCCTGTGTTTCTTGGTTTATAACTTACCAGGATTCAATTTGACATGGTCTTATGCTGGCTGGGTGATTACAGTATTTGTATGCCAAATACCACCTGTCCTTTTGCTTTCCAACATTGTTTACAATGGAGATACCAAATATTATGGATCCCGCATTGCTGTAATATCTTGTATCACCTTTGTTCCACGGGTTACCCTTTAGCCATTGACCAACAGACTAGAAAACTCTTCTCACATTTTTTACATCATTCCACAAGATTTTACATCTGGTTCCCTGAGGGGATACCAATTATAATGGCCTATATCAGCTATAATATTTGGTATCCCCTGTGTTTCTTGAGTTAAAACTCACCAGGATTCAATTTGATGTGGTCTTATGTTGGATGGGTGAGCACAGTATTTCTATGCCAAATAGCACCCTTCTTTTTGCTGTCCAACATTGTTTACAATGGGGATACCAAATATTATGGATCACACATTGCTGTAATATCTTGTATCACCTTTGTTCCAAGTGTTACTCTTTAGTCATTGACCAATTGAAGTTGCCTTTTGTTTCATAACAGACTAAAAACACTTCTCACATTTTTTACATCTTCCACAAGATTTTACATCCGGTTCCCTAAGGGGATACCAATTATAATGGCCTTTACCGGCTACAATATTTGGAATCTTAAGTGTTTCTTGGATTAGAAGTTACCAGTATTCAATTTGACATTGCCTTCTATTGGATATGGGAGTACAGTATCTCTATACCAAATTGCAGCCTTCCTTTTACTTTCCGACATAATTTACTATAGGGATACCAAATATGATGGCTCATGCATTGCTGTAATATCTCATATCACCTATGTTTCATGGGTTACCCTTTAGCTATTGACCCGTTGAAATTGCCTTTTGTTTGATAGCAGACTACAGTATCTTTTTAGATGTTGTACAACATTCCACAAGATTTTGCATCTGGTACCTTTAGGGGCTACCAAATATAATAGCCTATTCGGCCTATAATATTTGGTATCCCCAGTGTTTCCCGGGTTAGAAGTTACCAGGATTCAATTTGACATTGCCTTATGTTTGATGGGAGAGCACAGTATTTCTGTACTAAATAGAACCCTCCTTTTTGCTTTCCAACATCATTTACTATGGGGATACCAAATATTATGGCTCACACATTGGCCTAATATCTCTAATCCCCTATGTTTCATGGGTTAGTTTTTAGCCATTGGCCAGTTGAATTTGCCTTTTATCTGACAGCAGACTACTGTATCTTTTGGCATTTCGTACATAATTCCATTAGATTTAGCATCCTGAACCCTTAGGGGATACCAAATATAATAGCCTATATGTCCTATAATATTTCGTATCCCAAGCGTTTCTGGGGTTAGAAGTTACAAGGATTCAATTTCACGTGGCCTCATGTTGCTTGAAGGAGTACAGTGTTTCTATACCAAATAGCAGCCTTCCTTTTACTTTCCAACATCACTTACTATGGGGATACCAAATATTATGGTTCCTGCATTGCTGTAATATCTCGTATTCCCTATGTTTCACAGGTTACCCTTTAGATATTGACCAGTTAAAATGTACTTTTATTTGAAAGAAAACTACAGTATCTTTTCACATATTGTACATCATTCCACAACATTTTGCATCCGGTACCCTTAGGGGATACCAAATATATTAACCTATATGCCATATAATATTTGGTATCCTGAGCGTTTCTCGGGTTAGGAGTTACAAGGATTCATTTTCACATGGCCTCATGTTGGATGGAGTAGTACAGTATTTCTATACCAAATAGAACCCTTCCTCTTGCTTTCCAACATCACTTACTATGGGGGATAACAAATATTATGGTTCCTGCGGTGCTGTAATATCTTGTATCCCCTATGCTTCAGGGGTTACCCTTTAGCCATTGACCAGTTGAAATGTACTTTTATTTGAAAGCAAACTACAGTATCTTTTCATATTTTGTAATTCATTTCACAAGATTTTGCATCCAGTACCCTTAGGGGATACCAAATATATTAGCCTATCCAGTCTATAATATTTGGTATCCCCAGTGTTTCTCAGGTTAGAAGCTACCAGAATTCAATTTGACATTGCCTTATGTTGGATGGGGGAGCACAGTATTGGTATGGCAAATAGCACCCTCCCTTTTGCTTTCCAATATCATTTACTAAGGGGATACCAAATATTATGGCTCACTCATTGCTGTAATTTCTCATATCCCCTATGATTCATTAGTTACCCTTTAGCCATTGACTAGTTAAAATTGCCTTTCATTTGATAGCAGACTACAGTATCTTTTCACATTTTGTACATTAATCCACAAGATTTTACATCCTTCACCATTAGGGTATACCAAATATAATAGCCTATACGGCCTATAATATTTGGTACCCCAGAGTTTCTCTGGTTAAAAGTTACCAGGTTTCAATTTGACTTGACCTTACGTTGGATTGAGGAGTACAGTATTTCTATACCAAATAGCACCCTTCCTTTTGCTTTCCAAAATCATTTGCTAAGGGGATACCAAATATTATGGCTCATACATTGCTGCAATATCTTATATCCCCTATGTTTCACGGGTTAACCTTTAGCCATTAACCAACTGAAGTTGCCTTTTGTCTGATAACAGACTGCAATCGCTCTAGCATTTTTACATCATTCCACAAGATTTTACATCCGTTCCCTGAGGGCATACCAAATATAATGGCCTGTAAGGGCTACAATATTTGGTATCCTAAGTGTTTCTCTGGTTAGAAGTTACCAGGAATAAATTTGTCATTGCCTTACGTTGAATGGGAGATCACAGAATTTCTATGCCAAATTGCACCCTTCCTTTTGCTTTCCAACATCATTTACTATGGGGATACCAAATATTATGGCTCACGCATTGCTGTAATATCTCGTATCCCCTAGGTTTAATGTGTTAGCCGTTAGCCATTAACCAGTTGAAATTGCCTTTTATTTGATAGCAGAGTACAGTATATTTTCACATTTTGTACATCATTCCACAAGATTTTGCATCCGGTACCCTTAGGGTATACCAAATATAATAGCCAAGATGGCCTATAATATTTGGTATATTGACCAGTTGAGGTTGACATTTGTTTGATAGCAGTCAAAAGTAGCTTTTCACATTTTATACATCGTTCCACAACATTTTACGTCCAGTACCATTAGGAGATACCATATATAATGGGCTATACCAGCTATAATATTTGGTATCCCCTGTTGTTCTCGGGTTAGAACTTACCAGGATTCAATTTGACATGGTCTTATGTTGGATGGGTGAGCCCAATATTTCTATGCCAAATATCACCCTTCCTTTTGCTTTTCAACATCATTTACTGTGGGGATACCAAATATTATGGGTCAAGCATTGCTGTAATATCTCGTATCCCCAATGTTTCATGGGTTAACCTTTAGCGATTGTCCAATTGAATTTGCCTTTTATATGATAGCAGACTACAGTATCTTTTCACATTTTGTACATCATGCCACAAGATTTTGCCTCCGGTACCCTTAGAGGATATCAATTATAATAGGCTATATGGCCTATAATATTTGGTATTCCCAGCGTTTCTCAAGTTAGAAGTTAACAGTATTCAATTTGAATTTGCCTTCTATTGGATGCGGAAACAGTATTTCTGTAGAAAAAAGTTCCCTTCTTTTTGCTTTCCAACATCATTTATTAAGGGGATACCAAATATTATGGCTCACGCATTGCCGTAATATCTTGTATCCCTATGCTTCATGGATTACCCTTTAGCCATTGACCAATTGAGTTTGCCTTTTATTTGCAAGCCGACTACAGTTGCATCCGGTACACTTAGGGGACACCAAATATTATAGCCTAAGTGGCCTATAATATTTGGTATCCCGAGATAGAAGTTACCAGGATTCAATTTGACATTGCCGTATGTTGGATGAAGGAGCACAGTTATTCTATACCAAATCACACACTTCCTTTTGCTTTCCAACATCATTTACTAGGGGTATACCAAATGTTATGACTCAAGCATTGCTGTAATATCTCGTATCCCCTATGTTTCATGGGTTAGCCTTTAGCCATTGACCAATTGAATTTGCCTTTAATTTGATAGCGGACTACAGTATCTTTTCACATTTTGTACATAATTCCACAAGATTTTGCCTCAGGTACCCTTAGGCTATATGGCCTATAATATTTGGTATTCCCAGCATTTCTCGGGTTAGAAGTTACCAGGATTCAATTTGACAATGCCTTATGTTGAATGTCGGAGCAAGGTATTTCTATACAAAATAGCACCCTTCATTTGCTTTCCAACATCATTTACTCTGGGGATACCAAATATTGTGGCCCACGCATTGCTGTAATATCTCGTATCCCTATTTCATAGGTTACTCTTCAGACATTGACCAATTGAATTTGCCTTTTATTTGATAGCGGACTACAGTATCTTTTCACATTTTGTACATAATCCCACAAGATTTTGCCTCCGATACCCTTAGGGGATACCAATTACAATAGCCTTTAAGGCCTATAATATTTGGTATCCCCAGCTTTTCTCTGGTTAGAAGTTACCAGGGTTCAATTTGACATCGCCTTATGTTGGATAGAGGAGCACAGTATTTCTATTCCAAATAGCACCCTTCCTTTTGCTTTCCAACATCATACAATATGGGGATACCAAATATTATGGCTCAGGCATTACTGTAATATCTTGTATCCCCTATGTTTCATGGGTTACCCTTGAACCATTGAAAAGTTGCAATTGCCTTTTGTTTGATAGCAGACTACAGTATCTTTTCACATTTTGTACATCAGTCCACAAGATGTTGCATCTGTACCCTTGGGAGATATCAACTATAATAGCCTATACGGCCTATAATATTTGGTATCCCCAGTGTTTCTCAAGTTAGAAGTTAACAGTATTCAATTTGAATTTGCCTTATGTTGGATGCGGGAACACAGTATTTCTGTTGAAAAAAGTTCCCTTCTTTTTGCTTTCCAACATCATTTACTAAGGGGATACCAAATATTATGGCTCACGCATTGCCGTAATATCTTGTATCCCTATGCTTCATGGATTACCCTTTAGCCATTGACCAATTGAGTTTGCCTTTTATTTGAAAACAGACTAGAGTATCTTTTAACATTTTGTACTTCATTCCACAAGATTTTGCATCCGGTACACTTAGGGAACACCAAATATAATAGCCTAAGTGGCCTATAATATTTGGTATCCCGAGCGTTTCTCAGGCTAGAACTTACCAGGATTCAATTTGACAACGCCTTATGTTGGGTGGAAGAGCACAGTATTTCTATACCAAATAGCAACCTTCCTTTTGCTTTCCATCATTTACTGTGGGGATACCAAATATTTTGTCTCACGCATTGCCGTAATATCTTGTATACCCTATGTTTCATGGGTTACCCTTTAGCCATTGACCAATTATATTTGCCTTTTATTTGATAGCAGACTATAGTATCTTCTCAAATTTTGTACATTATTCCACAAGATTTTGCCTCCGGTACCCTTAGGGGATACCAATTATAATAGCTTATACGGCCTATAATATTTGGTATCCCCAGTGTTTTTTCGGGTTAGGAGGTTACCAGGATTCAATTTGACATCGCCGTATGTTGGATGAAGGAGCACAGTTATTCTATACCAAATAGCACACTTTCTTTTGCTTTTCAACATCATTTACTAGGGGTATACCAAATATTATGACTCAAGCATTGCTGTAATATCTTGTATCCCCTATGTTTCATGGGTTACCTTCTAGCCATTGACCAATTGAATTTGCCTTTCATTTGATAGCCGACTACAGTATCTTTTCACATTTTGTACATAATTCCACAAGATTTTGCATCTGTACCCTTATGGGATACCAAATGTAATTGCCTATACGGCCTATAATATTTGGTATCCCCAGTGTTTCTCGGGTTATAAGTTACCAGGATTCAATTTGACTTTGCCTTATGTTGGATGGGAGAGAACAGTATTCATATACCAAATAGCACCCTTCCTTTTGCTTTCCAACATCATTTACTAGAGGGATACCAAATCTTATGGCTCAACCAATACTGTTATATCTCTTATCCCCTATTTTTCATGGGTTACCCGTGAGACATTGAATAGTTGAAAATGCATTTTGTTTGAAAGCAGACTACAGTATCTTTTCAAATTTTTTACATCATTCTACAAAATTTTGCATCCGTACCCTTATGGGATACCAACTATATTAGCCTATACGGCCTATAATATTTAGTATCCCCAGTGTATCTTTGGTGAGAATTAATCAGGATTTAATTTATCAGGATTCAATTTTCAATACGCCTTATGCTGGACGCGGGAGCAAGGCATTCCTATACCAAATAGCACCATTCCTTTTGCTTTCAAACACCATTTACAATGGGGATACCAAATATTGGGGCTCACGCATTGCCGTAATATCTTGTATCCCCGATGTTTCATGGGTTAGCCTTGAACCATTGAATAGTTGAAATTGCCTTTTGTTTGATAGCAGGCTACAGTATGTTTTGCCATTTTGTACATTATTCCACAAGATTTTGCATCTGTACCCTTAGGGGATGATATCTATAATAGCTTTTTCGGCATATAATATTTGATATCCCCAGTGTTTTGTCGGGTTAGACGTTACCGGGATTCAATTCGACGTCACCTTATGTTGAATGTAGGAGCACAGTATTTCTATAGTAAATAGCTCCCTTCCTTTTGCTTTCCAACATAATTTACTATAGGGATACCAAATATTATTGCTCATGCATTGCCATAATAACTTGTATCTCCTATGTTTCATGGATTACCCTTTAGCCATTGACCAATTGAGTTTGCCTTGTATTTGATAGCAGGCTACAGTACCTTTTCACATTTTGTACTTCATTCCACAAGATTTTGCATCTGGTACCCATCGGGGATACCAAATATAGTATCCCATACGGCCTATAATATTTGGTATCCCAAGTGTTTCTCAGGTTAGAAGTTACCAGGATTCAATTGGACACCGCCTTATTTTGGATGGTGGAGCACTGTATTTCTATACCAAACAGCACCCTTCCTTTTGCTTTCCAATATAATTTACTGTGGGTATACCAAATATTATGTCTCACACATTGCCGTAAATCTCGTATCCCCTGTTTCATGGGTTACCCTTTAGCCGTTGACTAATTGCAATTGCCTTTTACTTGATAGCAGACTACAGTATCTTCTCACATGTTGTACATCATTCCACAAGGTTATGCGTCCGGTACCCTTAGGGGATACCAATTATAATAGCATTTACGGCCTATAATATTTGGTATCCCCAACGTTTCTAGGGTTCAAAGACACCAGGATTCAATTTGACATCGCCTTACGTTGGATGGAGGAGCCTAGTATTTCTATAAGAAATAGCACCCTTCCTTTTGCTTTCCAATATCAATTACTAGGGGGGATACCAAATATTATGTCTCACGCATTGCTGTAATATCTCGTATCCCCAATGTTTCATGGGTTACCCTTTGGCCATTGACCAATTGAATTTGGCTTTTATTTGATGGCAGACTACAGTATCTTTTCACATTTTTACGTCATTCCACAAGATTTTGTATCAGTACCCTTGGGCGATACCAAATTTAACAGCCTATATGACTTATAATATTTGGTATCCCCAGTGTTTCTCTGGTTAGAAGTTACCAGGATTCAATTTGACTACGCCTTATATTAGATTGGGGAGAACAGTATTCCTATACAAAAGAGCACCATTCCTTCTGCTTTCCAACGTCATTAAATATGGGGATACCGAATCTTATGGCTCACGCATTGCTGTAATATCTCGTATCCCCTATGTTTCATGGATTACCTTGAGCCATTGAATAGTTGAAATTGCCTTTTGTTTGATAGCAGACTACAGTAACTTTTCACATTTTATACATCAGTCCACAAGATTTTTCATCCGTACCCTTAGGGGATACCAACTATACTAGCTTATACAGCCTATAAAAGTAGGTATCCCCAGCGTTTCCCGGGTTAGGAGTTACCAGGATTCTATTTGACCTCCCCTTATGTTGGATAGAGGAGCACAGTATTTCTATACCAAATAGCACCCTTCTTTTTGCTTTCCAACATAATTTACTAACATTTGTATTCAGTTTGAATGAGACGACCAAGTCATTTATAAACAATAAAAATACAACAGTTGGAAAGTGTCAGTGAAAAAAAGAGACAGACTCTGCACAGCAGTTGCTTAAAATGTGAAACCTTCTTTTACACAGTATTATGTCTCACTTTAGTAATTTAGGTTCTTCTTTGGTATTATTCACTTGGGACACACTATCACCTTTGTGATTAAATGTTTAAATAATATTACTGATGATCTGTATAAATTGTTGATACATATTTACATAAACTTTGTGAACTCTCACTGTGTATGCGCAGCCTCCTTCTTTGACATCCCTCTAAATCACCCACATTGCCATTGTACATTATATCTATCAAGAAAAGTTTCTTATCTATCCACAGGAGCCATTGTTTCCCTTAACAATGCTGAAGGCAGGGTGCTTGGTTCTAGGTGGGAGGGTGCCAATGCATGAGCAGGACATCCCTGCAGCCTACAAAGTTAATTCTCCCGAGTTGTTAGTGCTGCAGCCATTTACGAAATATAGAGTGGCATTAGGTTGACCGTTTAATGACCAACTCTAAAATGGCTGAAAGTAACCCTATTGTGTTTGAATTCAAACATCGTGGAATCATACCCCCACACTGGTAACCAGTGTGGGAAGTATAATTCCACGCCTCAGTACCAAGCTTTGTAAGGTCCCTGGTGTTCCCGGCCCCAGCCTTATAGTCCCAGGCAGCCCAAAAGGGTTGCTGCCGACCAGAGACACATTTATGACCTCCTTCTGCTGAGCCAAGTTAAAGCAGGGGAAGGCCGAACAATAGGCATCCTTTCACAGGGAGGTGTGGCTACCTCCCATACAGAATTTAGTGTATTAGGCCTAGGTGGGTGCGCTTGCCAGCGACCGATAGTCTGCATGAGGGGCATATTTGGTGTCCCTGTGCATAGTCCAGTTCAAACTAGTCCTGGGAACCGTTGGCTCCTGCTCTGGTGTGAAACTGGACAAAGAACATGGGAGTGACCTCCCCATTGTCCAAACCCTTCCCTGGGAGGGTCCCCTGAATCTGTCCAACCTTCTCCTTGGGTACTTAAGGGTTTACCTTGCTGTAGGACCCTAGATTCGATGTGGACAAGTTTCTGATCATGAAACCACTGAACTTCGACTGTCTGGACACTCTGGACATTCTGGACTTTGCTGGACTTTGTTTGGGCCTGACTTCATCTCCCTCTCCATCCAAAGCATCATCTGTGCCCATGCACCATACAGGCTCGATGCAGGACCTGTGGAGCATCAAGGACAACTGAAGACATCTTCCTTGGAGTGACGGATTCACTCCCCTGCAACCGCATGCACCACATCTCAACCGACCAGTGTGCTGCTCCTGAGCTCCTATGGACTCTGAAGGCTCAAGCACCACAGGCTGTGGGTTTTCAAGTCCCTCAAGTCCCAAGCTGCCCTCCTACCAAGTTTGAGGTCAGAATCCTTCATGGAGGCTGCAGTACCTGTACTCCTATGCACCGCATACTTTTAAAAGTGCATATGCTTGTTGGCATTTCCAATACAAGTGCAATGGGCTCCGAGTAGCCCCAACCGCTGGCACCATTTCCACCAAAGAACTTCGGCCTCCTTACACTGAGTGCTCCGTTGGCTGTTGCTTTGCAAAACTGCTCAAGGTTCCCTCGTGACTCCTGTGCCTCTGGCCTGCGGGTCCTCTTGAGGGTCAACACTGCTTTTCTTGGATTCTCCTAGTTGCTCCAGGCCTGGCATCCCTGTATCTGGTGAGTCTCCTGGACCTTGCTGGTCTGAACAGTAACCGCCCTTGACCTTCTGCGTGGGTTGCCTCTGCCAAGACTTGTTGGTGCTTCGGCTGGACACCGGCCCTTTCAGCACTCGACATCCTTTGTAGGTCAGCTCGTATCCAGCTCCTGGTTGTCCTCAACGTCTCATGGTCCCTGTTGCTGGAGAGTTAAGAATCCCCTCTACGTACCTGAAGCACCCGACATCAGTGGGCATTCGTCCAGCCGATGCCACTTCAGACGTTCAGGTTCCCTGGGATAGGTAACTCTGGTACAACAGTATCCATAGGTGGGGCGGCTCTCCAACTTCCTAAGTTCCACAGGGTTTATTTGAAGTCCACTTAGTAGGGGCCTTAAACTCTAAAGCTTCAACTGCCACTTCCCCATAGAATTGTACGGAGCACATGGTCGTGTTCCCACACTGCACCCGTCCTCCGTGGGGTCCCTACTTACTCACCTTGGGTGGTTCCTTGGTGTCCCAGCGATTCTACGTACTCTAGACACTGTCTCGAATCAAGTTGTGGTTCTTTTACCACTATTTTAGTTTATCATCTGACTGTGTATACGTGCTATTTACTATTGTTTGTTTGCTACAGTATTGTGTGCTTTGTGATTATCTGCGTGTGGCAGATACCTCATTGCACTAGAGAGTATTATATTAATAAATACATGTTTTTATAACTACTGTGTAGTTCTCCTTTCATTTAACCAATACTATAAGGCTACTTTTTTAAAAAAAAAATTAAAAACTTTTTTATTGGTAGGACATACGGCTACACAGCATCGTGCCTACAACCAAATCTTGGCCGGCAGCGTTGTTATCTCCTATGCATGAGGGCAGCCCAATGAGGGTAGCATACGGTGAGATTAACACAGCAAGCCGCCTACAACCGCATAGGGCCGGCAGCGTAATAATGAACAGCATAAATAATACAAACTCTGTGTTTGGCTATAGGTCAAAGCAATAATGTCAGGTAAGTAAAAAATAACATATCACATTGCTCAGTAAGATAATCATCATTCGTGAAGATAGTGCATGTGGTAAGGCATCTCCGGTAGTACAAACAATTCACATACCCTTATCTGGCAATAGGGCAGCATTCTGGACCTCTAGCCCACGAGTGGAGGGAACCGCAATGAACGTCAATTGATGTACCGAAGGGGAGTATTAATGGCCTCCTCCCCCAGCCTCGTTCCGCAAGTAAGACAGCAAGGGCGCCCATATATCCCTGGGCCGAGATGTAATAGGTAACAGTTCAGCATATAGTGCCGATTGCTGCTGGCAGAATATCATATCATTAAGCCACTCTTTGAACTTAGGGGCTCTCCCTCTGCCCCATCTGCAACCTATTCGTCTTTTAGCCATCAAAAGTGCCAGTGCCGTATAACGACGGAATGCCAGTGGGACCTGCTTCACATAGCTCAGCAAAGCCACCAGTGGTGAGGCTTCTATATTTACATTGGTCATGTGATGCAATGCTGAAAAGACCCTGCCCCAATAATTATGTATTGCCGGACAGTTCCAAGCCAGGTGTAAAAAATCTGCTTGTGGTGCCTTGCATCTGTCACATCTGTCACATCTATCAGTCTCTCTGAGGTTACGCTTGTGCATGCTAACCGGAGTGTGGTACAGTTTATGAAGATATTTATAGTGTATTATCCTCAACCTGCTGCTGGCTGAGATTTGTTCCGTTTGTGAGCAGCGGTTGTAGAAAATTAGAAATATTGATGTACATAAGCAACGTTCATTTCCCTTTTCCCACTCCTCTCCCTGCACACACCATGAATACCGTAAAGCATTGACTGCATCCCTCTGCCAGCAAAGGCCTGTACCCATACGTACATGACAGCCATTTTAGGTACCCTGGCCTTTTGCCCACCTAAGATTAGAATCACCGGCTTCCCTTCTGCGCGTATTTGAAACCCCCCCCTCTCTCTCTCTCTCACATGCATAAACCATGAAACCCTCTCCCTCTGCGCGACCCTGCCCTGAAAGGCAGCCCTTCTGCTTGACCCACGCAAACCCCCCATTTCCTCTTGAAGAGGCATCCTTTGCCTCAGCTGACATAGCCCTCCCCAGCTGCACCTGACTGCCCCCGCTCTCTCTCATGTACGGGTCATAAGATCTCTCTCTCTGTGCGACTCTGTCCCTGTGCAAACCCTGGCTTCCCCCCTCCCCTTCTCCCTCACACGAGCAAGTCATAAACCTTCTTCTTCTGCAAGACCCTGTCCTTGGGAGTCACGGCCGCGCCTGACAAGCACCTCCTTTCCTTTTATGAATAACCCCTCTGTTAGTAAACCCTCCCTCCGCGATGGACTGTCCACACATGTCCGAGGCCATCTCCTAAGCCGGAAGATACTGTTTATTGCCCCTTATGGTATGGAGTCACTCCTCTTCAAAGAACCCACTATTGATCCTGGCTTCCCCACCCCTTGGGATACGATCAGGCGCACATCTCCTAAATAATCAGCGGAACACTCAGCTGCGTCATTGCCCCCTCCCTTATCTACAGTTCAAGGGTCTCTATTGATAACATATGTGGGATAGGATTGACACGAGGATTATAGGGATGTCTTTTCCTTGTATCACAATGTCGTAATTGTAATGCCAAGTGTTTTGTAAAGTATAAAAGACGGAGTCTCAGCTCACTTGTTAGAGCACCTCCCGACAGACACTGTGTTTCGTGTCCGAAATGACAGGCTCTCCTCATGAGTAATAAATTCTGTTCTCTTGATTCCTGCTTCCAGCGCCCGTCTCTTTATTTGATAACTATTCAGAATGGGAACTAAGAGGCGGCCTGCGCCAGCAGCCCGGGCATCGATAGTAATGCGGGCTCACCTTTTACACGGTACTCCCATTGCTCCTCCGTTATGTGCTGTCCCAAGTCCTCTCCCCATTTGGAGTGTGATGGTGTGACTCCAGTAGTGTGTTGGGCACGCATTGTACGGTATAGCAAGGACACTAGTCGCCTAAGCGTGGGCTGTAGGAGGAGTGTCTGCAGTGGCGGGAGAGTTGGGGGCTCGCATGGGAAGTCTGTGTGTAAGGATCTAACCCCCTGCCGCAGACGGGTGTACAGGAACATATCCATTGGAGTGCCCCGCACCCCTCAAAACATGTCAGCAGCCTTCCTGAAAGTCCCATTCTCGTATAAATCCCCCCAAGTGTTCAGGGATAGGCGGTCTCGCAGTTTATGAAAGAGTGTTTCCTGGAGTAGGGGCATATCTGGGTGATAAACTAGTGGCAAAAGTGGTGAGTAGGGTATTGGGATCTCACACCGTCGTGCAGTCTGCTGCCAGGCCGTGATCGTGGCATTTACAGTAGTCTGGGTGCGTACCAAGGTCGGCACCGGTGTAAAGATAGCGCCCTCTATCGGTTTAGGGTATGCTAACCAATGCTCCGCTGCCAACTGCGGCAAATATTTAGGTTGATGGACCCAAAAATATAAATAGTGTGCCTGAGCGCTGATGTAATATTGTTCGAAGTCCGGTATATCAAACCCTCCGGTCAAGTAAGGCCTGGTTAGTATTGCCCACTGTAGTCTAGCTTGCTTACCCCCCCATACCAACTGAATCATTTCAGATCTGAGCATCTTAAAAAAGTGTCGCCCCGGGAAGAAAGGAATATTCAAGAAAAGATACAATAACTGGGGTAGGATCACCATTTTAATCAGTGATGCCCTTCCTGCCATAGACAGTGGGAGCTTCACCCAGCGATCAACCCTCTCTGCTATACGAGTGATGGCCACTCCATAATTGAGTCTCATGAGTTCTTCCTTATTTCTACTGATCCGAATTCCCAAGTAGCGGAGTTCATCCTCACACCACTCTAGCGGGTAGTCTAAAGGAAAGCATATCACTGAGTCAGTGAGAGGGAAGAGGCACAATTTCCCCCAATTGATCTCGACCCCTGATAATTGCCCGAAAACAATGAATTCCCGCAGGAGCGTGTTGCGATTGTGCTGTGGGTCTTTCACATATAAGGTAATGTCATCTGCATACATTGAGATTAATATGGGCCTCATGTTACATTGTAGGGCCATGGCGTTGTGATGTTGTCGTAAACGTGCTGCTAGCGGTTCCGTAGCCAGAGCAAAGAGTAAAGGGGATAAAGGGCACCCCTGAAGCGTCCCTCGGGTAATCGATAATGCTGGGGAGACCTGGCCGTTAATTAGCACCTTGGCTTCTGGCTTGTGGTATAGGAGACAGATCCAGGATAAGAAAAGGGGTGGGAAACCCATTCAGCTCATTACCGCAAATATGTAGTGCCATTCGATAGAATCAAAAGCCTTAGTGGCATCGAGAAATATCGCAGCCAAAGGCAATTCCGGGGCGACATTATTCAATAGGGTGAATAGGGTTCTCAAGTTATGCGAAGTAGTCCTCCCGGGGACAAATCCAGACTGATCCGGAAGGACGAGAAGGTCAAGTAACAGGTTTACGCGGTTGGCTATGAGTTTTGCTAAAATGTTGGCATCGGAATTGATAAAGGAAAGCGGCCGGTACGACCCGCACTGGTGAGCCGGCTTGTCTAGTTTCAGCAGTGATATTATCAAGGCTTCTCGCATAGATGGGGGGAGTGCTCCCACCTCTAGTGACTCTTCGTAGACTTCACAAAGGACCGGGGCCATGACATCAATATACGTCTTGTAGAATTCTATGCGGATACCGTCCATTCCCGTTGCCTTCCCAGACTGCATCCCCATTATGGCCTCCCGGACCTCATCTAATTCAAACGGGGCACAAAGGAATCTACGATCCGCATCGCTTAACCAGCCAAGAGCTACATCACCCAGAAAGTCATCCAAGTTTATATTCGGAGGGCCTGAAGTGGTGTACAGCTGTTCATAATGCTGTGCGAATCCGGCCAATATGCTGGCTGTATCGCAGCAGCGTGTACCGTCCGCCCCTTCTAGTTCCACAATATAGCTGGAGTAGCGCGGTTTGCGGATCACGTCCGCTAGAGTTTTCCCGGGACGTTCTCCCTCACTGTATCGACGGGCATGCCAATGTTTCCCCCGGAAGTTGGTTTCCCTGAGCGCCTCCTCAGTGTATTTTGTGAGTTTAGACCTGATTTTTCCCCTCGTGTCCATGTCTGGCGTGTGATGCAGTGTATGTTCAAGTGTCTGTAGTTCGCGTTCCAACCTGTGGAGTGTATTAAGTATGTCCTGTAGTACCCCAGAGCCCTTAGAGATACAGAATCCTCTCAGTGTCACCTTGAAGGCATCCCAAATGGTTTCTACACTACGCACTGAGCCCCTGTTGCGTGCAAAAAAATCAAGTATTCCTTCCGCAGTTCTTCCTGGAAGACTGCGTCCATCAGCATGCGGGGATTAATTCGCCAAGCACTGCGTGGAGGGCCAAAGTCTGCTGAGGAGAGTGTCAGCTTAACAGAAGCATGATCTGAATACGTTTGGGCTAAGTGCTGTACGGCACGGATGGCAGGTCCCAGCCCTCTGGAGACAAAACAATAGTCAAGCCTCGCCCAAGTTGCTGCATGTGCTGTAAAGTGGGTGCCCTCCTTCAACGAGGGGTGTAAATGGCGCCATGTGTCCAGTAATTGGTGATCTGAGACGATATCCTTGAGGAATCTGCTCGCTCTCGTGTGGTGTCGTGGGGTAGGGTGGGATCTGTCCCAGGTGGGAGCGTTTGTGACATTGAAATCTCCTCCCCATAAAATGTGGTTCGATCCAACAGCTCTCATTGCTTCCCACAACCGGAAGAAAAACTCTGGGTCATCGACATTAGGCCCGTAACAACACACCAATGTAACCGACTCAGCACCCAGGCTTCCCCACACCATGCAATATCTACCCAGATCATCACTGGCCGAACCCACCACGTGGAAAGGTACCTGTTTTTTAATCAGAATGGCGGTGCCCCTAGCATAGTTGGAGAACGAGGAGAAGACTCTGTGCAGAGCCCATTTTGAGGCGAATGCAGCCGCCCGCTGGGAAGTAAAATGAGTTTCCTGCAGCATAGCTACGTGCGTGTTATGTCTGTCCAAATATGCGAGCACTTGACGCTTCTTACGAGGATCCTCCAGCCCTCTTACATTCCATGTGACAATGTTCAGTAGTGATGCATTATCAGCCGCCATGCAATATTCGAGAAAAAAAGGAAAAAGCCTCGCACAGCATGCCTCCCCAATGTAACAAAATGATCACAGTTTAGAAGTCGCTGAGCATGTAGTGCATTTTGATCCATCAACTTTAAATCACAATTTAGTAGCCGTACTTCGTGTGTACCCACCATGAACCTAACAGTGAAACTAAAACTGGTTACTGTTATACTTTGTTGCCCCTTTTCCCCCCTCCCACTGAAGCAACCCCAACTCTCCAGCATAGTGAACCCACCCCCCCCTCCCTACCCATTCATTCAAACCAACACAAAGAAAATATCCCGGCTGCTCATAAAACCAGGCTTGGAAAGGGGAACACCCTGTGAAGGTCATCTAGGTGGCAACACAAACCTTCCCATACCTTCCGAGTCCGTGTTGAGACACACTGCAACTCTTATGAGTAATTGGGGGGCCCAGCGAAGCGTCCACCAGCAGTCCAGAGGGACCCCATCTTTAGAAGTACACAGTTCAAATAGTCTCAATCCCAGTCTGAGTTAACCGCATAAACCATAATGATGCATGTGCGAAGCCCAACTTAGTGTATGGTATCTTATTGTTCTCCTGCCCCCTCCTCCTCCATGGGCGGCTGTCGTTCTCCATCCTCTTCCTCCGCCGACCGGGCTGTTTTGCGAAGATGCTTAAGAAACTCATCCACCTGCTGTGGTTTGGTGAAGAAATGCTGGCGACCCTGATGGGTCACTCGCAGCTGTGCCGGGTACAGGAGAGCATAGTCAATTTGGGCTTTCCGCAATTTCGCTTTAACGTCTAGAAATTTCCGCCGTTCTGCCTGTACTATTGGGGTGAAGTCGGGGAACAGTGTGAAGGAATTAACCTCAAATGACAGTGCCTGCCTGCCACGGGCCGTCCTCAGCGCAACATCTCGGTCCCTGTAATTTAGCAGCTTGGCAATTATAGGCCTCGGGGGCGCACCAGGCTTGGGTTTAGGTCCCAATGACCTATGCGCCCGCTCGACAATGAATTGGGAGGAGAAGGCCTCAGTCCCCACCGCGGCCAGCAGAAGCCTCTCAACATACTCCTCCATTCGACCAGTGTTTGTGGATTCCGGAATCCCTAAAATGCGTATGTTGTTCCTTCGACTCCTCGCTTCCAAATCTTCATTCTTGGCAGCTATGTCGCGGAGTAGATTATCCATTCTAGAGAGCTGTGAGGTATGCCTTGCTACCCTGTCGTCCGAATCCGATAAACGCCTCTCTGCCTCTGTTAAGCGTTCTTCGTGGATATCCATTTTGTGGACAATAGCATCCATACGGGAGGATAATCTGTCAACCTTGTCCGCAATTGTCGCAAATCCTTGGCACACTTCTCGTAGAATGTCCTGTATCTCCGTTGGTTGCGCCCCGGCAGTGTCGGTGGTCTTGCTCGCCAACAGGGCCGCAGGTTGTTCCTGCCCCGATCGGACATTACGCCGTGGTGCCTCAAATCTGAGTTTAGGCTGCTTTGCGTCGTTCTTGCCCATGGCGCCGTCAAGGTGAACGTACGTACCAAATCCTGGTGGTGCCACACAACCACTGATAGTCTCTACGGCAAGGGGCAGAATTCAACTCGGGGGGGGGGGGGGAGGGGGTAACTCCTCCAGCGCAGCCAAGTGGGTGCTCAGTTCGAACCTCGGCACCAGGCCGCCCAAAGGGCTCAACCAGCGCAGGGCAAGGGGGGCAGGCGGAGATCAGCAGTGTCGGTGCTGTTCTGGAAGGTCTCCCCAGTCTAATGTAATCTGGCAAACTTTTGCACAGCAATGCAGGCAGTCAAGCAGGCAAGCGTCGCGTGTAGGGGGCCCAGGGGCCACTCGTGCAGCTCCTATTCAGGCCCAGAGTAGTGGGTGATTCCTCAGGGAGTCAGCCTTAGCAGCTTTCTATTATCGCTCCTCGCTGCTCCCCCGTCTCCAAATGCCCCGGGGGGGGCATATTCGCCACCGTGACCAGAGCCCGCGCCGGTATTTTAACTACACGGGGGGGCCGTTGTTCACCCCTGCTACGTACCGCTGTTCTCCGCACTGTTCTGCACGTCCCCGTCTCCCGATCCCGGTTCGAGGGGGGTCACTCAAGCCTGCCGCCCACCACCGATCTGGCTCTCGATGTTGACCGGGCGTTCTGGGCTGTTGTCCCTTTTTTCATGGTTTTTGTGGCCTGTGCTCCCGCGCCGTGCCTCGGTCTCACGTACCCTGCAGGGTTGGCCAGTGCGCTGCTCGCGCTCCGTGATCGGACCCCCTCCGTCTTCACGGAGTGATAGCAGGGGATCCACTGTGCCAATCTCCTTCAAACTTCCCCACCACATTCTGGGGGCTCGCGGCTGGGATCGTTGCTATTGGGGGCCTCCGGAAAGCTTGTTTAGCCGGATAAATGTAGGATTTCGGACGCCGGGCAGTGAGAGCCTCACGCAATGGCGGCCATTCACCAGTGCGCCACCTAGCACCTCCTACTATAAGGCTACCTTCTGGTAAAACAAGCTGCTTAACATTCCTTCAAGACTAAGCCTGAAGGTTGTTCTCCACAGCTACCACTTGGATAGTTTTTTATGGTTATCTTTGACTTCCTAAATCACCATACGGGTTGTTTGCACTGGGGCAAGGTGCCCACTTTAATTAGTGAACAGCATATACTTGGCCAACTTCTCACAGCAGGGAAAGAGCAGTGCATGCCCCAGTGTGAGAGTCAGACCCTGACTGAGTTCCAGTCTGTCCCCAGCAATGCCTGCTTTCTCAGCCTTCCACTCTCTAGTCCCGCTCTCCCCAGCAGCGGTTGCTCTCACTCTCTCCATTTGCTGCAATCCTGGACATTCTTTTCCCAGCAGTCTTTACTCTCCCTCTTCCTCTCAAAATTCTCGCCTACTAATCTCCTGCTCTAATCCCTTTCCTCGCTTTAACCCATCTCTCCGCATCAGCGCATGCTCTCTCACTATCCCTCCCCCTACCCGCTCAATTCTCAGTATTGCCTTCTCCTAACCCCTCTCCTCTCAGCAGTGCTTTCTTTCTATCCTGTCCCTTCCCCGGGCACTCCTTTCTCTAAACATTTTCTCTGCTTTGTAAAAGAGGGTGTTCCACTTTTTCTGGTGAGACTGACCACAGCAGCACCCCAGATCTTGGTGTTGCATATCTACAAGATGAAAGTTATATCACTGTTGTGGGAAACAGGGTTGCTGGTTGAGGGGAATGGAGGTAAGCCCTTCTGAAGCAACAGTCAAAATACCTGTCAGTGTGAACCTTAAAGGTACTAAATTAATCTGTTTTAATCCACCAGTAGCTTGACACAAAAGCAGTCAGGCTTAACTTCGAGGCAATATGTAAAGTATTTATGCAGAATACAAACAGTAATAAAGTGAAACACAACATAAGAAAAATTCCAACCCAATTTGGAAAAATAAGAAATATTTTAATAAATGTAATAACACCAAAACAAATTCAATCAGTACAACTCAAGTTACAATTTTTAAAAGTTTTCAGAAAAATCTAGAACCTAAAAGATCACTGTTATTTGGTTGCGCAAGACCGGTAAAAAGTTAAAAGTTTAGGTTTACTGCAGTGCTGCACAAGTCCGATACAAAAGGTGTATTGGGCCTGGTCTTGGCTTACCTTTGGACTGAGAAGAAATTTTGAAGAAAAGAAGAAGAAGAATGTAGAGCTCAAAGAGGCAAGGCAGGAAGCTGTGCCCAAAGAGGATTCATCATCACAGGGGAGTGGTGGACGTAGTCTTGGTGTAGCAAATGCCAATGGCAGGGAAAAGCTCTGAGCAGAAAAATCTGAATTTCCAGGCTGATGAGTTTGTCATTATTGATGAGGAGCTGGTCGACAGTGAGCCTGGTGAAGACTTTTTCCATTCAACTTAGACAACCTTTTGGGGGTCGAAAACCTCCTGAGGACTCCACATGGCCAGATGCTATCACTGAGAGGTACCGGTGAACAGGATCTGGTGCTGTGGTGAAGACCTTAGCTGGAGCTACTGCATTGTCAGACCGACTGCAATGCACCTTTGGCGGATCATATGGAAGGTAGGTTGCAGTCTTCTGTTGGTTCTTCTGGCACTTTTTGGTGAACGTTTTTTGAAGTCCAATGGCCTCATTTATGAGGATTTGCCATGGGGAATGAAGGACTGGGTTCTTTAAGACCCAGCGGTGCCAGGGCACAACACCTGAAACCTTTGTGGGTAACCTGCTCCGGCGTACGAATGACAGAGACACGGGACACTTCCTTCGGCGTCAAAGATTCAAGGTTTATTTACTGCAGGGAACACAGAAGTCACGACAAGTACAACACGTGCAACTTGGGGAGACTGCTTCAAATTGGTTCTGTGGATCGCTCCTTTTATACACAATTTCCCCATAGAGTTACATTGAACACAAAAGTTTATGACCCGGTTCCCACAATCATCCCCCAGAGGGGTCGTTTTGGTCACTTTGAAACACACAAGGTCCGGGACATAAGTGCGGAAACATTTGGCGGTTCCCAACTGTAAAAACCCATCTTCCCAACATTAGTGCATTCCAATCGGCAGTAAAACAGATTGAAATAGGAACAAAGACAGGTGCAGAGGAAGACGGAGACAGTGGGGAGATCGGAAAGGGTGTAAAAGGGGAGGTATCGGGAAACACGAGATACAGGCATCAAAGGGACGTGCCTAATGAGATGCACGGCTGAGACAATAAGTCCGTGCGGCAAGATGAGCCTCGAGCGGCGCCATCTGCTTTACAGTAGCATCCCCCTCGTCATAAAGACACTTACAAAGAACATGTGTCTTCCGCAAATATCTTGGGAGTCCCAGGGTCGCGAAGCGGACAGCGTCCTTTCGCTGGCTACTTGAGGGCAAGAGACAAAATGGATGCCGTATCTAAGATGGAACCCGTGGGTACAGATGAAAAACCCACATAACAAACGAACGGTTTAAGTTAGCACAGCGAAACTGCGCACACTTACTAAACTCGTCATTTGCAGTTCATAGATACCAGACTCGACCATATTAGTGCGAGTCGAAAACACCACTTACAATTGTCACGGAACCTCAGGAAGCGCAGTAGGCCTTCCTGCGGCGCTTCCCTATGGCAAAAGAAAAAGGCAGGAATGCGCCGTATCTATAAGATACGGCGCATTCCGGTCCTTTTTCCCTGCTCTGGCGCACAATGGGCTGCCTGCGCCAGCTTAGGCACCTTTGCACAATGGTGCAAGGGTGCCTTACGTTGCAGGGATGACTATTTTTGTACCGAAAGGGAAACCTTTCTGTACAAAAATAATCACAAGAGGTGTTTCCTCTTTCTACGTGTGCTGCAGAATGCAGCACACATAGAAAAAGGAAAATCGAGGAGAAATAAAGATATTTCTCCCCGTTGCGCCTCCCTTTCACCTCCCCTGGGGAAGCGTAAGCTTTTGGCACTTCCTCAGATTTACGATTTCTCGTAAATCTGGGGCAGTGTCAAAAGGTCATGGATGTTGCTGGGAATGCCCCCAGCAACCCCCATTGCATGCCCCTTTAACACTGAGGGACTGATATTTATCAGGCAGCATTAAGCCCAAAAAAGTGGCTTAGTGCTGCCTGATAAATATCACGCAGGCTTCTGAACCACGGAACATCACAAAAAGTGACCTTCCGATCGTCATAAATGAGGCCCCAAATATTTAAGGGTAGGTGGGAGCAGCACCTATAACACCACTTCTAAAGGTGCAGGATGGGTGGTAGCATTTGGAGGCTGTAGGGACTAACTCCAGCAGAATGACCAGGTGCAGGGTTCAAGGTCTCTGGAGATTGTTATGCCCCTGTATCTTATACAGGAGGCCAGCCAGTTAGCCCTTAGAGTCACATCTGGTGGTCCTGCTTTCAAGGAGATGGTGAAGTTCTGTACTAGCAGAAAGGTTGGGCTCTAGAAGCAGGGCAATGTCTGGGAAGCAAGGTGGGTCTCAACCATCAGGGCAGTCCTATGGAGGTCCATGAAATCCTTCTGAAGTCTTCCATGGGTTCAGAAACGTACTGAAAAGATGATCCAATGTTCTAATAGTTATACCTGGTGATGGCTTTTGAAGTGGAGGCATTTCCTATGTTACCCATACATTTGGTTCAAAGGCTCTAAGAATTCTGTGGTGAAAAAGACTCAGGCCAGTCAGGTTTCATTGTGTGTGTATGCTGGAGGCAGTTCTTTTGAAGTATAGGTGGGGCAGGGAACAGCTCAACCCCCAGCTATCCCATCACCAATGCACAACCTGCCAACACCTAATCCCTTTTTGTCTCACTTGGAGGAATATACAAAGCTAAACAGCTGAACTACTCTTGTGACCAAGTACACTGCCAGAAGGCACCAAATGATCAGGACAAGAAAATGTCATCTTTCAAAAAGTGGCAATTTTAATTTAAACTTAAAATAAAAAGTTACCATTAAAGAGGTTTTTAAGTTACAATTAGTTTGAGTCAAAATTTGACATCCTTATGTGTTCCCAATCAAAAGGTAACATGTAAATGTAATACAGTCAAACAATGTTATCCAATAGGAGAGACAGGCCTAATAGTAGTAAAAAATGTAATTTAGGAGTTTTTCCCTCAGAGGACATGCAAACTTAAAAACACATGCCCTAGTTGTTATTAAGAATGCACCGTGGGCTTTTTAGGAACTAGACAAGGGAGGCAATATGTATTAAAAAAGAAGGTTTAGGCCTGGCAAAACATGTATTTTTCCAGGTCAGACTGACTGTTGAAAACTGCAATGGCAAGCCAGAGATGTGTTTTTAACTGCTACTTTAGTGGGCGGCACAAGGAGTGCCACAGGCCCACTAATAGCATCTTGGGTTAGATTTCTCAAAATGCCATGCAACACATTGGAGCAAGACACCTTGCAGTGCTGCATGACAGGTAGGGGACAGGAATGGACCATATTTACCATTATATTGTGCATTCCTGTTCTTTCCTTGCGCTGGTGCCCTTGTGTCTGCCTAGCACAAATGCAGATACTCTTGCACCATTGTAAAGGGACCTGCACAGCAAGCAATATTGTTTTTGTGCAGGAGGGGACATCTTCCTGCACAAAAACAATACTGTGAGGCTTACTCCAGAATTACCAAGTCGCTCAGGGTCACCAAGGTGACCTTGCATGGCTTTGTAAATCTTAGTCTAGATTTTGCTTCACCCTGTGTCCCATTGTGTGGCTCTAGGGTGACGCAAAACCTTTCATAAATATGCCCCTTAATATACAGGTATCTAGTACCATATACTCAGAGCCGGACTGGCCAAAGTGGGCACCAGGCATTTCCCCAGTCGGCTGCCAGTACGGGGGCCGGTTTTGGATCACTAGGAGGCCGTTTTTGTTACCTGGGCTGGTTTCGCAATATAAGCCCCCTGTCACAAAAGTGCTCGAAATCCGCTCTGGAAAACAGCTTAGCCTCCCTCCCTGAGGGGCTGGCCAAGCTGTGTGCCAGGGCCGGTTTCTGTTCACAGTCTGGCCGTGCATATACTAGGGACTTAGAAATAAATTACTTTTACCAATTAGATGCATGGTATTTCATGGAGAAATCACAAGCATTTTAACACTGGATGGAAGTAGTAAAGTTGGGAGTCCTAACGCCAACAAAAAAACGAATTAAGAAAACATAAGGGATAAAGCTAAAGGTTTGGGAGTGACCCTACAGAGAGGGCCAGGTCCAACAGGTACCTTGATTGAGAGAGGACTTCAGTGAAGTCATTAGGCAGCTGACCATACTTGCTTTCTCAATGTGTAAGGGCAAAGGTCTAGCAGAGGACCGGATGTCATTTTCAAAATAAGTTTTGTTAGAGTCTCAATGTCAACTGGATGAAATTCTGATAGTAATAACATAGGTCAGATCAAGCTTTAAATTATCTTTAAAAAAATCTTTTTCAATCCCACTTCTGATGCCATTGATTTTTTATCCTATTGCTTTAAGAGCACCCTGGAAGTAGTTTGTAAGATATTGGGTTGATGAATGAGTGGGGAGGGGGGGTGGGGGGGGGGGGGTGAAACCCTTCTCAAGCAGCAGCCACAATTCTTCTCAGGGGCAAGTCACACTCAAAAAAACTAACCTGCCGCACTAGCTTCAGCCCCGGAGGAAGGGCCGTGACACCTGGATTTGGCATTGGAGCGCCATAAAAAGCATTGAGGCTCCTCACTGCGCGGGAACGCAGTAACTTGCTGCACTAGCTGCAGCCTCTGGAGGAGCTGCTATGACACCTGGATTTGGTGCCGGAGCGCCACAAAATACATTTGGGCTTTCCGCGGCACGGACAACACGCACACTCGGCCCGGGCAAACACCAGGCCAAGACGGGCCTGGCTTTGTCCGGGTGAGGCTGGGCTGGGCCACCTTCCCGGAACTTGACCTTGGATATCCCAGGTGCATGAACAAGGGCACATTTTGAGCTTATCCTGTTGCTAAAGTTAAAATGGCCCCCCGAAAAGTCCCTGCAATGAGGAGGTACCTGTGTCAGCATCTACTGCCGCCGTGAACATCTGGTCCCAGCTTACTTGTTGCATAGGTGAGCTATTGGATGTGAAACTGCGCCCCATTATTGATCGTTTAGACCAATTGGAAGCCAAAATAGTAACGCAACCAGCCTTCAGGTCATTCACTTGTTCTCAGGAGACTCAGTGCACCCCCATTCCCCATATAAATCAGTCTTCCAAACTTAGGGGTGGAGGGGCAGCTGATAACCAAGCCCCTGACTTTGACACTGGCCCAGTTCTTATCAGAACATCCAGGATCAATGAAGCACTCCCCATCAGGGATAAGGAAGCTGCCCATCCACCAGTAGCATGTGATTCCAGCGCAAACAAGCTTCCTGTAATTGATTTACCTCCTGCCTCTGCCCCCTACGTTATTGTTCTGGCAAATGTTCCCAGACTCACAGTTGGCAGCCTGGAAAATACAAAGGGACTTAGAGGCCTTTTGGGAAACCGTGCATTCTGTTTTGTCTCCTCCATCACAGGATGATAAAGTTACAGTTCACATCCTGGGGGAGGCTTGCTTGTTGCATTTTTCTCAGATGTACTCCTCTAACGGTGGGGCAGACGATGTATTGCAGTCACTGGTCCCCCTGGTGTTAAACCTGGAGTTTAATGAGGAAGAGGCCCTGAAACCAATTGTGGATAGTAGGTGTAAGAAGGCTCCAGAACCCAATGGTGTCCAGCTTGATCTGTTTAGGGAGGACCAGGAGTTCTGGACTCCTGTCCTCAGCTCAGGACAGGAGGATAATATTCCCCAGAGTTTTAAACTCTGGGGCATATTATCAAGAACAGCGTTAAAACTATTGCCGCTTTAGTGGCAGGAAACTGCCCCTAAAGCGGCGATGATGGGCTTGCTAATATGCCCTTGAGAATTCCAATAGAAGTCCATGTTCACGCCAGAACATGGGCTTCTATGGGAATTCACAAAGGCATATTATCAAGCCCATTATCGTCGCTTTAGCAGCAGTTTCCTACCGCTAAAGCGGCAATAATTTTAACGCTGTTTCTTGATAATAGGCCCCTCTGTTAGTAGTTTAGGGGTGCCCAGGTCTTAGTGTTCATCCATAATAGTACCTTCACCCTTTAATCTTTCTACAAAGTTGTGATTGTGTGTTTTAACTGTGGAATTACTTGCCTGGCACTCTATGCTAGCTGTCCCCCGGTCTGCCACGGCTTGTTGTGCTGATTGAATGGAGGGGACACAACTTCTCCCCAGTATTCCCTCATTTCCTGCCTGCCGGCTCTGACGTGTATTTAATCAGATGGGGGCTCGGCCGCGCAGCGGACATGTGCAGCGGGCTCGCCGCTGGCACGCCAAAGGTGTTGCAAAAGCAAGCCCATCTGCGCCGGTCTGCGGCCGTACGGGTCCAGGGGCCAGCCACTATGCCCTTTTCTTGAGTTACCCAGCCATGGAGTTGAAAGAATTGTATGGGAAGCATGAATTAGCTGATAATATCCACCTCAGTCCAAATGAGTTGGTTATATTTAAGCAGAGACTAACTTGCCCTGATATTCTACACAACTCTTTCCCCGCTTCCCCCACATTATTGCATGCCCTCAATACTTCCCACAGTAAGGAAATAATGGGTTTCTCAGTCATTATTTGAATACATGGTCCTTGGTGAAACACCAACTTGAAATCTATCAACTCTTACAGTCTGAGAAGCTCGATTTACTTCTTCTTACTGAAACATGGCTTAACGAACAGTCCACCCCTGATATTTTAACGGCAGTACCAGATAATTACTACATCCTGCAAGCTAATCGCTCCCCAGGGAAAGTGGGGGGTGGGGTTGCAGCTATCCTTCATAAGGATCACCAGTTTAAGATATTAGGGGTTACCGGTCTGCCTTCTGTCGACAGTTTAGTTCTTAAACTGGAAATCCCCCAGTCATCTTTCACTTGCGCCCTTTTTTATAGACCTCCATTTAGACCTTAGTAACCGGTTTCAAATGGTACGTCTCGCCAACTTCTCTTCTAAGAAAATGGAACTGACCTGTGGGGTTCCCCAGGGCTCCTCCCTTTCGCCGCTTCTTTTTAACCTGTACCTCCTTCCTCTAATCTCTTCTTTGCGGGAAAGGAAAGTTGGGATATATAATTACGCGGATGATCTTTAACTGGACTTCAACATTGATCTCCTTCCATCTTCTGTGTCACATTTTCAAGGCACTATAACCTTCATAAGTGGGTGGATGAATGAAAATCAACTGAAGCTCAACCCTGATAAGACCGAGCTAATCCTCACTGGAGGATTTGCTAATCCATGGAACACCAACTTTTGGCTTCTACCGTGGGAAACCCTCCCCTTTCTGTTAGCTCAGCCAAATGTTTGGGTATAGTGGTAAGCAATGACCTATCGATGAAGGCCCAGATCAGCTCAGTAGTTTCTGCTGGGTTTTTCCAACTGTGTTAAACTAAGAAGATCAGCAGATTACTGTCTCCGGATGCTCTGACCTTAGTGATCCTGGCCTTGGTCATCTCCCGACTGGACTGTACCAATTCACACTATGTAGGCATCCCGGCTTACCAAATTAGATGTCTCCAGCTAGTCCAGATTCAGGCTGCTAGACTGATCTTTCACCAACCTAAATGGCATTATGTCCGACTACTGATGAAAAGCCTCCATTGGCTCCCTGTTGTGGCTATGTGTGGCTTATTTAAGATGGGATGCGCGATTTTTAAAGCTCTTCACAGCAACAGTCCAGCCTTCATCTCATCCAAGATTCTACAATATGTCCTCCCTCGTAATCTACGATCTTCCCATCTGAATCTATTAGTCACTCCTACTAAGAAACATGGTGGCTCCTGATTTGCAGTCTTAGCTCCTCAGTTCTGGAACTCGCTCCCCGTGGAGCTGAGGTCGTTCACCTCTTATCTACCTTTTAGAAGACAGCTGAAGACATGGTTGTTCTCCCAGGCATATGACAATTAAGCTTACCCCTCTGTTGCTGCCTTACTTCCACTCCTGCGCCAAGAAATCGTTTGGTGAACGTGCGCTTGATAAGTACTTTATAACATAACATAACCTATCTTTAAAAAAGGTAATGTGCACAACATTAAATGTTATAGCCCAATATCCCTCTTGAACTCCACAGCCAAAATTATTGGGAGATTAGTCCTAGATCGCTTACTCAACTGGACTAATAAAAATAGAATACTCGCCCCATGTCAGTATGGGTTCAGAAAGGGGCTTGGGACTATTGAGCAGTGCCTCAACCTTCACTTCATTGTGGCCAAATATAAGAATGCTAAAGGGGTAAACAGCCATTAGTACGCGGTTTCTGCTAGTGCGCATACCATTACTTCGCAAGCGTTACTACTCTTCCGATCTTACAACGCGTACCATAAGAATGCAAGTTGTTACATCGCAAGCGTTATTACAACGCATGAGTTGTAATGGTATGCGCTATCCACATCGTTGTTTGGAAGGCACTTCCGTTTCCAAACAGCGACGTGCAGACCTGATGTCACTGGAAGCCGCAGAAGAAAGGAATCACGGAGGAGAGAGAGGTAAGTGTAGGTTTCTTGGGTCGTGCAGTGGTAGTCTTTTAGGTTGCAGGGTTTGGTTTGAGTAGTCTAGTGTAGTGTATTTGAGTTTAGGGTAGTGTCTGGGGTCATGAAGGGTAGTGTTGGGGAGTAGTGATGTGGTGTTTGTGTAGTGTAGGTTAGTGTTTTAGGGTTTAGGGTAGTGTCGGAGGGTTGTCCAGGGTAGTGTGTTTTAGTGTAGGGACCTGGCTGGGGGTAGGGGCAGGGTTGTGCTGGGGCTAGTGTTTTAGGGTTTAGGGTAGTGATGTGGTGTTTGTATAGTGTAGAGTAGTGCTTTAGGGTTTAGGGTAGTGTTGGAGTGTCGTGCAGGGTAGTGTCATAGTGTAGGGAGAGGACTGGGGAAGGGTAAGGGTCATGCAGGGGGTAGTGTTTTAGGGTTTAGGGTAGTCGTGTGGTGTTTGTGTAGTTTAGGGTAGTGTTTTAGGGTTTAGGGTAGTGTTGGGGGGTCGCGAAGTGTAGAGTTAGAGTGTAGGGTCCAGGCAGGGGGAAGGAGGATGGTCGTGAAGGGGCTAGTATATTAGGGTTTAGGGTAGTGTAGTGGTGTTTAAGTAGTGTAAGGATGATTTTAGTGCAATGTTTTTAATTAGCATAAACCATAGCACATTTATAACCATTTGCGTTATAAATGCACGCGCAGTTAAAACTTGCAAAGTAATGGTTTATGCTAAGTAAAAACATTGCACTAAAATTATGCAAAGTATCGACATACATTCTGCTAAAGGAGTCTACACAGTTGGCTTTTATAGACCAGTCAAGAGCCATCGACTACGTATCTGGAACAAAGCTGTGGTCTATTTTAGAGAATATGGGCGTCACCAAGGGGTGAGTTTCAATTTTAAGACTTCTTCACCATGATCTTACGGCAACAGTTACGTATGCTAGTGTTAGTTGATGCACAGAATCATTTAGTATTAAGCTAGGGGTGCTCCAAGGATGCGTGCTCGCCCCAATTCTTTTCCTCCTTTATACAAATGATCTAGAAAAAACTCTGGTATCCGTTGGGGCAGACGTGCAGTGTGTGGAGAAAAAGTCAGTTCCAGCACTTCTATATGCTGATGATGCAGTGCTCCTAGCAGGGACTGTCAACAGTCTTAAGAGTCTTATATTTAGTTATGTCAACTTCATGAAAGAGCTGGGCTTGGAGACAAATCTTAAGAAAATCTTTACTATGGTCTGCGAAACCAGAAACACGAAAAAACGCACCTTCAATATCGCTGGCTAAACATTAGACAGGGTTAGTTCCTTCCCTTACCTGGGTTTTGGACTTTGATGATGGCTTTTCTTGGTCTACCTGTATCAAAAATAGGATAATGTGTTTTACTCAAGCTGTTGGTACCACTTCCTCGCTTGCCATGTCCATCGGCAAAAAAACCATTGCACCGATTCTAGAGATCTATAATCGGAAATGCTTGCCAATCTTGACCTATGGAATGGATATTTGGGGATATAAGGATGTCCTTCCAATGCACATGGAAGAGAATAGATTTTGTTGCTCGTTACTTGGTGTCTCTCCCTCTACCCCGCATTTCCCCACTGCATTTGGACTTGGGCTTGGGTTATGCTCAAGACACTATTAATGCCTTACCCTTGGCCCTTTGGTGTTCTATTTGGTACAAGAAAGAAGCTGAACTTAATATGGTAATCATCAGAGATTGCTTATCCTGTGAGCAAGGCTCGGCCATCCCATGGCTAAAGTATATCGATCAGAGTTTCTTGGTGCTGGGATGTGCCCGCCTGTTTGAGCACCCTGACATAATCATGAAGAAAGATAGAAACTGGGTCCTGGACTGTTTTTTAAGCATAAACAAGCAACTAGAGAACTAACAGAAGTGGCCAAGTCTGCAGTCTGAGATTATTGCGTCATTCAAATGATGCAAACTACTGCCCCAAACGTATTATACATGATTAATATGTATGAGAGAACAGTGCTGGCAAGGTTCAGGTTAGGCTCCTTCCTCTGGCTAATTTGTTTTCCCCTCTGCCAGTATTCTTCAGATTCTATTTGTACTTGTCCATGCGATGAGCATTCAAACCAAATTAGCTTACACTTTTGTCTTCTTTTATCAATATTATTTGCCTACACAAGGACATTTTTATTACCCTTATTACATAGATATACATTTTTGAAATGTAAAGCCGTCCTATTTTACTTGCTGCAACTCAATGACCAATGTGTATGCCGTGCAGTTGCTAGCTTCTTGAAGTGTGTCTTAGCTAACAGAAGGAGCATATTGTTTTGATGAAATAGTTTCTTTTTTCCATTTTAAAAAGTGTTGCGGTCTTGTATTGTAAGGCGTACATTTTTCCTTGCCATCTTACTTTTTACCCCTTTTATTGTCTTTTTAGTTTGGCTGTGCTTGGATTTAAAATTTAGCACTGTCACTTTACATACTTAACATATGTGTCTTATATTGCATCATTCTTTTTATTGTATGTATGTTTTATTATCTTCCTTCGGGAGATCGAATAAAGACGAATGGATAGATTGCACAGAGCAGTCAGGCTTACCTCAGAGGCAATGTGTAAAGTATTTGTGCAACACTTCAAACAGTAACAGAGTGAAAAGACTCCATAAAAGGATACCACATCAGTTTGGAAAAATAGAGTACAGGTCAACAAAAATCCAATCAATGGAGATATGCAGATTTTAATATTTCAGCTAAAATAGCATTAAAACTCACTAAGCACCAACTGTGGATATCTGGTTGCTTCAGACTGGGACAAAGTCACTATTTCAAGCCAACCACGATAGAGTGTGGGCCGGCTACAGGGACCCAGTTAGGCCCGCTGAAAAAAGTACCTTAAATCCTGGTTTGCACAGCATTGTGTGTTTCTGAGTCAGAGATGCATCACCTCGCTGAAGGGATGCATCGGTTCTGAGGTGCAGCAATGCTGCGGTGCAAGGCCCTGCAAGGTCATTGATGATACCATTGATGAGGGCTTGCATGCAAATTCCATTTTCAAGGAAGCGTTGCACAGTTAGAGCAATGCCTCTGTACTGAGGAGCTCAGAGGCGTTGATGCTCCGCTCGGCATTGTATTCGAGGCTGCCTTCGATGAGAGATGAAAAGTCCAGCACCAAGAATGTGTCTCACATTAGCAGTTCTGATGCTTCATTGGGCTGGGACGCAATGCAGCTCTTTGTCACGGTACTGATCCAAGCAGGATGGCAAACATTGGTTCTGCTCAGAGTTATGCTTAGAAGCAGCGAATATGCATCAATTCCACTGGATTCACAAAACCTGGCAGAGCACCTTAGGCCCACTTTCAAGGCTCCAGGACTGAGGTGGCACCACTTGGCAGGGTATACTCACAAATGGCACATTCCAGGCATTGAGATCAAGATTGCTGGAGTCTTCTGTCTCAAAGGCTCAGGTCAGGATGACCGCTAAGTAGCCCATTCAGTCACTTTGGAGTCCTGGGTTCAACAGATGCAGATCCTGTCCTTCTCTCTCAGGCAAGATGCCAGCAGGTCAGCACAGCAGGGCAGTAGTCCTTCTTCCTGGCAGAGTATCCACAGTTTCAGAAGTGTACTGAAGAGTTGGTGTCTGAGGTCCAGTATTTATATAAAGCTGAGCCTTTAAAGTGGGGAGGAACCACTAGAGGTTTCCTTTAAAGTCCCCAGGCATCCTACCTTCCCTGCCCTGGCTCCGGACTAACTACTTGGGGTAAGCAGCCCTTTGTGTGGAGTCAGGACATGGCCTATTTAAGTGTTACTGGGGCTGCGTCCTATTGGATGTGGTTGTCTAGAAGGAACACACAAAGCCCATCAGTCAGCTACACTCAGTCATGTGAGAAATGTTACAGGCACCAAATGGCTAAGGCAGCAGTAAAATGCCAACTTTCCAAAAGTGGTATTTTTAAAATCGTAAGCTAAAATCTGACTTCATCATGAGTTAGGATTTTTAAATACAGTTTCAAATCCACCAAACACAAACTGGTAACCTGCTTCCATTTGGAAATTACAGCTTATTAAATGTAGTAAAATAACACCAATGCTATCCTATGGAAGAGGTATGCCTTGCAGTAGTGAAAAATGAATTTAGGAGTCTTTGACTACCAGGACATGTAAACACTCCACCCTGCCCTCTGGGCCGCCCAAGGTCTACCCTGGGGGTGGTTTGGGCTTGGAAAAGGGTTTATTTTTCCAGGTTCAAATGGCAGTTTAAATGAGCATACACATTCTGCAATGACAGACTTTAGACATGTTCAGAGGGCTACTTAAGTGGGTGTCACAATCAGTGCTGTAGGCCTACAAGTAGCATTTAGTTTACAGACCATGAGCAAAGGTAGTCCCACTTTACAAGGGACTTAAAAGTATATTAAATATGCCAATTAGGGATAAGCCAATGTGACCATGTTTCAAAGGAGTGAGCCCATGCACTTTAGCTCTGGTTAGCAGAGGTAAAGTGCTCAGAGTACATGGAGAAGGAAAGCAAAATGTTTGGAGAAGACCACCAGACGGCTGGCAGAAGTACTCAAGAGGTAAACTAGAGTAGATGTTTGATGACAGAGGTGGAAGATGTTTGACCAATCTACCATTTGGTGTGATGATTGATATTTCAAAACCAAGACATATGTAATCTTTATTAGAATGTCAGATGTATCTTTCTGAGTCATTATTAGGATACATTTACTAATATAAGGATCACCTCACAAAAAAGTAGTAACCCACTCAGTTGTCAACGTAAAAACACAAAGCTATCACACAAGAATACATACTTGCATGTTACACACTGTACTTTGCAACAGGCATATTAAACCTTAATGTGATTTTAGAAAAAATCTTTTTTTTAAATGTATTTTTTTTTTTTTATTAGAAAAGTTGTCAATGAAATACACAGCTGTACGCCAACAACCCACATCCTAATAATGACTCAGAAAGATTCATCTGACAACACAGGGGCCGATAGCTAGTCAATATAAGGCATTTTACACAGCTTCATAGCCCACATCCCGGAGGCAGGGCAGCGTCACTATTAAGGATTGTAGCTCTCTTCCTTATATCGTACGCATTTGCTGCGCATCAGCAACATAAACAGTGCACAAACATTTATGACAAACAGGGAGACATCAACACTACCTACCGCCTACGTAACATTGCCTTTCTGAACCCGTTACCTCCCGCCAAGCTATCCCAATGCCGTCTGATTCCCGTCCAAGTCTTCTACACCATCTATCAGTTTGGGCGCCTCCCCCTACCCTGCAGGCCGTGTGTGCTAGAGGTCGCTGTACAGCGCTATTGTCTATGAAACAGGGGTATTAGTATCTACTTCAGTATCCGTCATTGCATCTGCAGTAGTACCCTCACCTTTACTATTCAAGTATGCTGTGTATAGCCCTCAGTAGTTCTTCGGTCTGCTCCGCGGAGGAAGCAGCTCGCTGAAGGTTTTTGTTTGTGTGCAACAGTAAAGGACATAGTGTGACCACTGTGACACCGTGGGCAGGGGACCCCTCATCCAGCAAATTGCTACTCTACGTTTTGCCATCAGCAGGCCCATGTCCACCAATCTTCGGCTTGCCTTCGGCAATGTTTTGGAATACCCCAGCAGTGCCACGGCAGGGTCAGGAGAAATCACAGAGCCAACTATGGTGCTCAGCTCGCTAAATACCTTTTCCCATTACTGTGAGACACCTGGACAGTTCCATGCTAAGTGCATGAAATCTGCTGCCGGGGAGTGACATCTATCACAGGTCGCCTCCTCCCTCAGCCCGTATATTTGCAGTCTCTCCGGCATATAGTACTCTTAATGTCTTTGAAATGTATGAGTCTGTATTTGCCATGTAATGATATTCCTTTTGTGTTGTTACAGCAATAAGACCACATGGCATTGTCTATCGTCATGTCCAGATTGCGCTGCCAGGCTAGTCTGGCCCTCTTATACTGATTTGGTCTGTGGGACAATACTAACTTATATATGTTCGAGAAAATTTTGCGAGGGGACTCAGTTTTAATAAGATATGACATTTCTTGTACCTCTGGTGGTTCGTTCATGTCATCTCCCAATTCTTGATGCAGCGCCCTGCGTACTCTGTAAAACTGGAAGCGTTGCATCACTGGGCGCTTCAGCAGTGGCCGTGGCCTCATCCCATGTCTTCACGACCCCGCCCAAGAACAGGTCTCATGCTTTATGTATGTCTAACGCTTGCAATGCCCGCATGACCCCTCCGTCTCTACAGGGGGCAAGCCATACCATTGAGCTTATTGGCATTTCCGGAGAATATAACAGCACACTGTAGGAGACTGTGCCATGCATGTCTTGTGGAGTTGAGAGAGTCCAGAATCCATGTCCTGCGGTCTACCGGCTCAAGAATCAAAGCTTCTCGAGCCTGAGATATGGTATGTCATCCACGCCGTGCATCCAACATGGGGCCTGCGCTCCCTGTGCCGCCCTGTAATTTAACTCTAAGTCAGGGGCGCCAAGTCCTCCCAAGTGATATGGCAGGGTGAGCACTCAACTTTGCACTCGTGCCTGCTTGCTTGACCACACCAGTCTTATTAATGATTTATTAATTCTGTCAAAAAAGGAGCGTGGCTGCACTATCGGGATATTTACAAACAGGAAGAGGAACCTGGGTAACACCGCCATCTTTATAATTGAGACTCTGCCAATGAGAGACAGTGGCAGACCAATCCAAGTATCAACGTCATCCTCTAGTTTGGCTACAGCAGTACCATAGTTCTCACGGAACACAATTTCTGAGTCTGTATGCAATCGGATGCCAAGGTACCTGACCGAGTCCTCCGGCCATTGAAGAGGATATTCCATCTCAAATTGCGAAGTGGCCGGGGTGAGCGGAAAGGCTATGGATTTGGACCAGTTTACTCTTAACTCAGATAATGCTTCGAAGTGCACTACCTCTCTAAGAACCCGGGAGAGGTTGTTTTCTGGGTCCCTCACATATAGCAATGTGTGATCGGCGTACGTAGAGACCACAATGCTGTAGGTAGGGAATCGAACACCTCTATGACCGTGATATTATTGGAGCGCACATGCCAAAGGCTCAGCAATTAAGGCATATAGTGTCGGCGACAAGGGGTATGCCTGCCGGGTCCCCCTGGAAATAGTAATGGCTCCAGTGACCAGATTCTTCAG
Source organism: Lissotriton vulgaris (assembly GCF_964263255.1). Taxonomy (NCBI): domain Eukaryota; kingdom Metazoa; phylum Chordata; class Amphibia; order Caudata; family Salamandridae; genus Lissotriton; species Lissotriton vulgaris. Next base: position 434,322,581 of record NC_141685.1, on the reverse strand, counting down.
CCGTATGCGAGCCGTTGGGGCATTGTACAACACTCTGATCAATTGCAGAAAAACGGGGCCTAGTCCCATCCTGGTCAGTACCAGCTGCATAAAAGGCCAATCTACCGAGTCAAAGGCCTTCTCCATGTCCAAGAATATTGCAATAGCTTTTGTGTCTCGTCATACATGCTGCATAGTGCCAAAAAACGTACGCAAATTGTAAGTTAGGTTCCTGTCCGGTATGAACCCCGCCTGTTCCGGTGCAACAAGTTCCGGGGATAACAGGGCTAGGCGGTTGGCCAACACTTTGGCGAACAACTTGGTGTCCACGTTCAGTAGAAAGAGCGGCTGGTAAGAGCCACACTCCTCGGGGAACTTACCCGGCTTAGGGATGGTCACTAATATCACTTCTCTCATAGATTGTGGCATCACACCCGACACACATAAATCATCAAATAACATTGAAATGTGGGGAAGCAATATTTCCATAAAGGTCTTATAGAAACCTACTGTAAGGCCGTCCGTCCCTGGGGCGCTGGCCGAACGCATCCCCGCCAGTGCATCCATAATCTCATCTCTTTCAATGGGATGCATGAGGAACTCTCTGTGCGTGTCAGATAGGAAATTCAACTTGATGTGCTCCAGGTAGTCCAATATTTCATCGTCCAAGCACGGCAAGCGAGAAGCATACAATTCCGAGTAGTATTGTTTAAACCTGTGCGCAATGTCCTTTTCGTCTGTTAACAGTTCGTCCCCTTCCGACCGGATTGCAGTAATCAAAGTTTTGCTGCGTTTGGCCCTTAACATGTTAGCCAGCACCGATCCCGCCTGTCAGTCTCCCCATATGTGCGCGCAATAGCATATTTGCCTAAATGTTTCACTTCACTATCCACCGCTTCCTGATCCTCCACCAATAAGCCTTTCATTGCATCTGCAACTTCCTCGCCTTCCCCAGCCAATTGGCATGACTCCAAATCCCCCAGTTCTCATTCCAGGGTCGATAACTGCTGTTGTATGGAGCGAAGTACCCCCGAATGTTTAGACATGGCTACCCCCTGGATGTATACTTTAAAAGCTTCCCATACCGCCTAGAAGCTATCCACCGAGCCAATATTAGTGGCAAATTATGTATCTATAGCTTCTGCCATCTCTTCTTTGAAAACCGGGACTAGTAATGAGTAAGGGGGGAACCGCCATGTAAACGGTGGTATTGTTTTCTTAGGTGTGGACAAGACCAGTAACAGCAGTGAGTGATCGGACAAAGTGCGCGACAACACCTGACAAGCACGGATCCGTGACATGATTGACGTTGATGCCAGCCAATAATCTATGCGTGTATGTAGGTTATGGTATGCTGAGTAATGTGAGAAGCCACCATCATATGGATGAATCTCTCTCCATACATCTGTAATGCCCTTGCTAATCATAACACTTTCAATAGTCCTGCCCGCCATCGGTCTTCCGGATCTGTCTACATCCGGATTTCTGACCAGATTGATATCGCCTCCCCAAAGTATTTGTGTTTCCTCTTCATTACCGATCTTGTTAGCTAAAGTTGCAAAGAACTCTGGGAAGTCATAGTTGTGGCCATATACATTCACTATAAGCAAGTCTAATCCTCTAACCTGTAATTTAGAGATCACAAACCAACCCCCGTATCCACCATCAGCTTCTTTATCGTGTAGTCAGATCTGGGATTTACCCAGGTCATTACCCCTCTAGTGTGCGTTGTAAAGCCAGAGGCATTGATATGGCCTGGGATTCCCCTGTGGCGCAGCATTGGGTTATTGGAGCAATGCAACATCAATATCTTGCCTGTTTAGGTAACTCAGCACTTTACGTAGTTTGCGGTGGTAGTTTAGGCCTTTCACGTTCCGCGACATTGCCCTAAGGGAATTTATAGCTCTCGGGCAGTAGCTCTACTAGCCATAGCCATCAGGACTCTCAAGTATCACAGCATGTACTGTCTCATGTAGCTTGCTTACGCAATGTGCAATGTGCAGCAACTCAGTTGACATCTCCAACATCAAGAACAACATAACCAACACCCAACCCCACCCTCCACCTACCCACAGCAGACCTCCCACAACTCGGTCACGCAGCATCCCCTGAGGAATCCCCCCTTACACCCAACCTCCCCCACGAATTTAGTGAACAATAGTGGTGTTTTACACTCTGAGGCAGAGGTTGCTCTTTTTACTCTTATCTGACAATTACAGGCACTCTTTCGTCCCGTCCTCCGCACACTGACTTTTTAGCGCCACAGCTCCCGCGATAGAGCTCTCTGCTTCTGTGTGTTTTTTAGAACTGTATGGCGGAGTCAAACCTATTCCCCTTTATAGGAAGGGCGACAGGTTGCAATCCCTTTACTTCTATATGTACAATTCCGATTCTATCCCCTGCGTCCCGCCCCACCCCATCCCCACAATACTTATCGGCTCAGTGTAAATTGGTGAGTCTCAGTCCTGCTCCTCAAGTGATCCGCCTGCCGCCTCGTCCAAAAGTTGTCACTCCAGGCTCCGTAACTGTTCTTTGGACCAGTCTTTCATTGCCATCTGTAGTGCCTTTGGATCGGTAAAAATGTGGGAGCGTCTTTGTTTATTCACCCGGAGTTTGAGCGGGTACAGCATGGCATAGTCCAGGCCTAGGTCACGCAGCTGTTTTTTGATGGGTGCAAATTGTCTACATGCCTCCTGCACTCGGGCAGTAAAATACTGGTAAAGTGCTATAGATGACACCTCATAGTTCAACTCTTGTTTTTCCATCACCGTCCGCAGGGCAGCAACTCTGTCCCGGTAATTCAACAATTTCGCTATAATTGGGCGCGGCGGGGCACCTGGCACCAGACGGGGCCCCAGAAAACGGTGCGTTCTCTCCACTACAAACATGTTGTAGAATGTCTCTGCCCCCAGGAGGCTCACCAGCAACTTCTCCACAAATTGCTCTGTAATACCAGTATGCATCGACTCCGGTAGGCCCGTAATTTGTAGATTACAGCACCTTGAGCGGACCTCCAAGTCCTCTGCTTTGTCCTGCAATACAAGTATGACCCTTCCAAGCTGTTTGTGGTCAGAGGCTAGCGTAGTTTGTGCCTCTTCTACCTCTGTAAGCCGCCGCTCAGACATGTCTAACCTCTTGGCATGTTTATCCAGCCTTTCTCCCATTCTGTCCATCCGATATGAAAGAGCATCAATTTTTGTGCCCAATGAGGTGATGCCACTATGTAGGCCTTTTTCCATTGACAGCAGCATACTTCGAATGTCTGGTTCATCCTCCATAGGGGCAGAAGTCCTATTGGCTTCCTCTGTTGCGGTGTCATGCAACTTAAAGCGTTTTTTTGCTGGAAAGTGAGTTAGGGTTGCGTCCTGTCCGTACTTCTCATTACTTTCTCCTGTTGAGGGCATTGTATAAGGGCTATCTTACGCGTCACCGCAATGGGCTACTCAATAGGGACCGAGCTGAGGTCTATTACCTCCCTGGCTGTGTACACCGTCGCAGTCCTTTACCAGGGGAAGGCGCCTCCCTGTGTCGGCATGCTATCTGGCACCCGCAGCGAGGAGCTGTGTTAGTCACTGTGGAAGCTTCCGCCTATCCCCAGTCCACCACTCCACTGACCTCAGACTTGCCGTGCTGCTCTGTCTCCAAGAACGTCCTTTCTCTCTGATTCCACACTAATTCTTGCTCCCAGTGCCGCACTCCGATAGGTCTCTCAATGTTGCCTTAACTCTGCCCTCTTAGTCTTGTTCACAGCTGACCTGTAGATCGTTGGTTTGCGGCTTCACCCCTTAAAGGTGTCTCATTGCCGTGACCGCACGCGAGGCTCAGGCCGGCTCTGCATCTTAATATCCCCTGGAGTCTGGCTGTACAAATTGTTCAGCCCCATGCGCAGTGTTGTGCTGCTCCACGCTGCCCAAGTTGTTCCATGCAGGGCGGTGCAGGGCCTCAGGAATGGGTCCCGTCTTGACGCTATCTCCCCTAGCGCAGAGCCTCCACCAGCACACAAAATGGTGGTTCCCCACAGCTGCGGATGGCCACTTAGTCCTGTTGTTCTGGGCTCATTTCTGCCACCTAGCGAGGTCCCCCGTCTAGAGCCTCTTCCTGCCTTCACCACCCAGCCTAAGTTGAGGGGTCGTTGTGCAATCCTCCGCTCCGGTTATCTCAGCGAGCCACCTCGGGCATCCTGCATTCCTGTCCGGGACTCCCCCGGTGCCGACAGTAGCCCGCCTGTTCCTAGACGATCGTCGCAAGTACCAGACCCCCAGGACCAGGGAGCCGGTCGCGATCAGCAATCCGCTGCCACACGTGCGCAGACGTCGCTGCGCCCGTCACTGCACTCTGGCCCGGGGATCAGGGCCTGGTGTATCGCTTGCCTGCCTCGGCTGTAACTCCTTAAGTACTGGGGCTGGGGAGTTCGGGGGCAGTTCCTCGGGGAGCGGCCGGGCTCCGATATTTGGATTGCTATACTTGGGCTATATTTTAGTGGTGAGCTGTCGGATTATATAAGGATTGTTGTTCGGCGTTACGGAGCTCGAGACCAAGGCAGCCATCTTGGTCTCAAGCAAGCTCCGCTCCCCAGAAAAAATCTTTTATTGTATATTTTAAACAGAAAATACAATTAATACAAAATAATGCATTTGGGTCACAATTTGGTATACAACGCAGCATACTTGTCAAGGTGCAAACAGCCTATGGGGGTCGTGCCCTCTACTAGTAGTGTAGGAGCAAGACCTGGTGAGAAGTCTATGCTATTTTATGATAAATAAAACCTGTAACTAGATTGTACACACATCTGTTCAGCAAGTGCATTAGCCTTCATAGATATCTCATCAATGCTATACATTGGAATCTGCTTACACAGTGATCTCCACAGCAAGTGCCTTATTGTGAGACAATATATATAAAATGTAGACAACTTTTGACCAAAAAAGTACCCAAGTACACATTTACTATAATCTGTCAATTTCTTTGAATCTGATGCTACACTTATCTCTCCCACTTGTGACTCCAGCAATGCTGCCAATTTCCCCTGATAAATGCATGATGTGCTGCTCTAGCCGAGTTTTTCTTGAATTCTCAGATTTGTAGTCCAGTTTTGTAATGAAATAAACAAGACTACAAGTCCCAGAATTTAAAAACAAAAAAATCTGCCCTGGGGGCGAGGGAAACTTGGCAGGGCCCCTCCAGTCCGTTCATCTACCATAATGTCAGCCCCAGGTTATGGGATTCTTTAGCAATTTTTCCACATGCAGCACTGGTTAAAAGAAAAGCCTTCACATGCCACAATGCAACTTGCAGCAGGTTGAACTAGAGGTGGGTAATTAGCAGAAAGCTCAAGCCAGGCTCAAACCTGAAGACTGGCTCTTGTCCAGCTCGAGGTCCCATTGGAACTTTGAGCCTGTAACAAGCTGAGCTTTCACATGGCTTCTGCCTACTATCCACTGCTGAGCCCAGGATGTGGCGTTATGGCTAGAGCTGTTGATTTTGGAACTGGGTAACCGGCAGTCTCAACACTAGCTCAATATTAAAAAAATATGACTTTGTGTAATTTAACTGATGCAGATGTTAAGTGGTTGCACTATATAAAAACTGCAGAAAAACGCAGAGAGGTAAAAACAAAGTCTTAACATAAAATGAGACAAATACATAGCTATTTAGTGAATGCTTTTTAGAAAGTGAAGCCAGAAAGCCTAGATAAATCACTCCTTACCTGCAAAAATGTGATCTTAAGTATATATTTAATTTAACTAAAACTCAATTTTCTTCAAAATTACATATGACCGTTCTTTCAAAAACATGAGTTTAATAAATTGGTTTTTGATTTAATAGATCATAATTTTGCTTGATAATGATCTGGGACGTATACAGGGTTCAGTTCACTGTCACCATTGTGGAGGCTGAGGCAGGAATGGTTCTGTAGCCATGTTTAAAAGCTGTCACTGTTAAGTACTTCTCAGTGCAGCTCTATAATGTGACATATTAATGTCAAAGCTTCCACAGGTTAGAGAAATACACTTCTTTTAATTTTTATCAGACTTTATCATATTTTACACAATCTTTGTTGGATGATTGAGGATTTTGATGGAGAGAGTATCCGTGAGTGCCTTGGGGCTGTTTTTAAATGGCTCCAACTGAACAGCCTCGAGAGCAACTGAGATAAATCGGAGGTGCTCTTCTTCGGTTGTCAATCCGATCCGGACTGGCAGGTATGGTGGCCTGCTGACATGTCTCCTCCGGGGCGGTCGTCTCAGTCAGCTAAGAATTTGGGGATCAAATTTGACAACGGTCTGACTTTAAGATCTCAGATCCTTGCCCTCACTGGCACCTGCTTTGGTCTTCTCCGCATGCTTCTGAAGTTTTTCCCTTTGCTCTCTGAGGACCACAGGAGGATTACGGTACAGGCCTTGATTGGTTCAAGACTGGACTACTCCAACGTCCTATATCTTGGCCTGCCGTAATATCTCCTGCAACGGATGCAGGTGGTCCAGAACGCGGCAGCGCGTGCCATTTTTGCCCTGCATAGGCGAGTCAGAGTCTCTGGCTTGTTGCAGTCGCTTCATTGGCTGCCTATCCGACAGCGGATAGTTTTTAAAGCCTTAACTCTCGCTCACAAGGCCTTTTATGCCACAGGGGCTAAATACCTTCAGAAGAGGCTCGTCTCCTATCGTCCTTCCCGATCTTTGAGGTCAGAGTCGATGTTCCTTGCCATTGTCCCTCGTGTGAGGAAGGCTCGTATGGGAGGTCGTTCCTTTATGCTCCGGGCCCCACAGCTTTGGAACTCTCTGCCCCTGACGTTACGTAGCACCTCAAATCTGTTGGTTTTCAGGAAGGGCCTGAAAACTTGGCTTTTTGCTTCCTAGATTTCCGTATTCTGCTGACCTTGTTTCTTTTAATCTGTGTGTTGTTTGTCTTTTTTAGGTTGTCAATAAAGCGCCGGGACACTCTTGAGTAGCCGAGCGCTATAAAAGACACAAAATAACATAACATAACATAACATGATTTTCATTAGCTCTGAGTTCAATAGGGAGTCAGAGTCATATGAGATATCATCACAAGGCACATCTACTTGCAATAATGGAAGGCCTTTACTGCTCTGTCCCTGTACTATCTCTAAAGATTTGAATATGTTTTATTATTAAAAAACCAAAAGGTTAACTTTCTCAATTTTACTCTCATGCTTATCCTTCTGAGCTCAACAGAGTGTGCATCAGAATGGTGGCACGAGGGGCCAAATCAGCATCTTATCTTTCCTAGCTGGATATAGTACTCACTAGAGTGCTGGCATGAAGGGCCTAGTCGGCATTTTATACTTCCAAGCTGGATTTAGTACAAACAGAGTGCTGGTGCGAGGGGCCTAATCAGCATCTAATCCTTCTGTACGGATATAGTACGCATCAGAGTGCTGGCAAGAGAAGCCTAGTCAGTATCTCATCCTTCAGATCTGGATATAGTACTCATCAGAGTGCTGGCATGATGAGCTTGGCCAGCCCACCATCCTTCCAAGGTTGATACAGTGTGCCTCAGATTGCTGGCACGAGGGGCCTATTCAGCATCTTATCCTTTTGAGCTCAATAGAGTGTGCATCAGAGTGCTCTCCCGAGGGGCCTAGTCAGTCTCTTATCCTTCTGAGCTGGATATAGTGTGCTTCAGAGTGATGGCACGAGATGCCTAATCAGCATCCCATCCTTCTGAGCTCAATTGAGTGTGCATCAGAGTGCTGGCACTAGGGGCCTAATCAGCATCCCATCCTTCTGAGCTCAATAGAGTGTGCATCAGAGTGCTGGCACGATGGGCCTGGTCAGCCCTCCCTCCTACCAAGGTTGATACAGTTTGCATCAGAGTGCTGGCATTAGGCTCCTAATCAGCATCTTATCATTATAATAATAATCCACATTTGTAAAGCGCACAATCACCCGTAAGGGTCTCTAGGCGCTGGGGGCCGTCGGGAAGTTTAAGCAAGCTATTGCCCAGAGTCACATGGTGCTGCCGCCGGTGCCGGGGATCGAACCGTGATCCCCATTTTCCGGAGTCAGTCGCCCTAGCCGCGGCGCCACACCTCTTTCTCATTCTGAGAACAATAACGTTTGCATCAGAGTGGTGGCATGACGGGCCTAGTCAGCAGCTTATCCTTCCAAACTGGATATAGTTAACATCAGAGTGAAGCACGATGGGCCTAGTCAGCCCTCCGTCATTCCAAGGTTGATTCAGTTTGCATGTTAGTGCTGGCACGAGAGGCCTAATCAGCATCTTATCCTATGAGCTAAATAGAGTATGCATCAGAATGCTGGCACAATGGGCCTGGTCAGCCCTCTATCCTTCCAAGATTGATACAGTTTGCATCAGAGTCCTGGCACGAGGAGCCTAGTCAGCATTTGATCCATCTAAGCTTGATAGAGTGTGCATCAGAGTGCTAGCAAGAAGGGCTATTCAGACCCCCTTCATTCTGAGGTACAGTGTGCATGAGTTTTCTGGCAACCTTCTGTATGCTTACAACAGCAAGATTGTCTGCAGGAGGGATGACGGGACTAGCTAGCCTCCCACCCTTCCGAGCTTGATACATTGTGCCTCAAAGTAGCGGCAGGATGGGCCTAGCTAGGCTCCCATCCTTCCGAGTTCGATACAGTGTTCTGTTTCGTGATGACTACATAGATAGACAGATAGACATATAGACAGACAGACAGACAGACAGATAGATTGTATTGTATTGTATTTGCATTTATATAGTGCGTGTTACCCCTGATGGGGTTCTGAAGCGCTTTTTTCTGCGAGTTGCACGCTACTCCAGAACCCATAAAGAATTAGTGGTGAATTAGTATAGTGAAATATGAAAGTAATTTGAGTGGTGATATTAGTCAGTTATTTGGATTGAATATATGATTTTACCACGATTGCAAGTTCCACGCATGGCATTACCACGCGAATTTTAGTTCGCAAGTGGCTTTACCACGCTGGAATTTACAACAATGGATTATTACACGCGTAGAAACGTCCACTAAGCACAAATGAAACATAATGAAACTGATAGGCAAAAAGTATGTCTAGAGTTTGTAGTAACTGCTTAACCCAATCGATCGTTTTTTTTCAACATTCAAAAACAACAAATTACCCTAGATTTATAAATTATTTTATTTTACTGTGCGCTTAAATATTTATATATTTTAAATAAAGATTATTTACTTACCTTACACCTTCCCGTCTTCACCAGCAGCCCTTGCTTCCATCCACCATCGAAACAAGCGTCAAAACACGTCTGCCAACATTAAAAACGGACTGCTTTTTTGACGTACACGGCACGTCTTTGGGGGAGGCACTTTCCTTTTTCTTCAGTGGTACTGAAGTGCGTATTTTATTTTCTAAGTAACCTGCTCCTTTGTTTTTGTTTTTTTTTGGGGGGGAGACCCCCCCAGCCCCCCCAATTCCCCCCCCCCAGCCCCCAAGCCCACGCAGAACGAATGGAAATAATACCACGTCTCCCCCCCAGCCCACGCAGAACGTACTTGCGTGGTAGTGGAGGTCGTGGAAGGCACCCGAGTTTAAAAGACGTTTGCGTGGTAAGTGACTCGTGGAAAACGTTATTAGTGGTAATTACTTCGTAGTAAATGATGTTTCCCATTTGGATTGAGAAGGATAATTGAGGGACAGAAGAGGGAAAAAGGTTTGCATTTATATAGCGCTTGTTTACCCCTGATGGGGTGCTGAAGTGCTTTTTTCAGCTAGCAGCATACTACTCAGGAACCAATAAAAGGATTAGTGGTGAATTTGTATAGTGAAATATGAAAGTAATTTGAGTGGTGGATATGTTGGTCAGTTATTTGGATTGAGAATGGTAGCAGAGGGATAGAACAGGGAAAGTGAATCACATATCATACAAGACAACGGTAAAGGTAACCTGAAATCCTCCGATATCTACTGTAATAGATAGATACATAGACAGACAGACAGACAGACAGACAGACAGACAGACAGACAGACAGACAGATAGACAGATAGATAGAGAGATAGATAGAGAGATAGATAGATAGATAGATAGATAGATAGATAGATAGATAGATAGATAGATAGATAGATAGATAGATAGATAGATAGATAGATAGATAGATAGATAGATAGATAGAGAGAGAGAGATAGATAGATAGATAGATAGATAGATAGATAGATAGATAGATAGATAGATAGATAGATAGATAGATAGATAGATAGATAGAGACAAAAAGACAGACAGATAGATAGGGAGACAGACAGGGAGATAGGGAGACCGATAGATAGATAGATAGATAGATAGATAGATAGATAGATAGATAGATAGATAGATAGATAGATAGATAGATAGATAGATAGATAGATAGATAGATAGATAGATAGATAAACAGACAGTCAGACTGACAGACAGACAGACAGACATTAGAGTGCTGGCATGAAGGGCCTCGTTGGAATCTTATCCTTCCAAGCTGGATCTAGTGCAAACAGAATGCTGGTGGGAGGGGCCTAGTCAGTATCTTATCCTTCCGAGATGGGATCCTGCAATCCTCTGATATATACTGTAATAGATAGATAGATGCAGCATCTCATCCTTCTGAGCTCAATAGAGTGTGCATCAGAGTGCAGGTATATAGATAGATAGATAGATAGATAGATAGATAGATAGATAGATAGATAGATAGATAGATAGATAGATAGATAGATAGATAGATAGATAGATAGATAGATAGATAGACAGACAGACAGACAGACAGACAGACAGACAGACAGATAAATGGTCTACCTGCTCTGCCTTAGGACAGATTATTTTGAACATGCCCACTCACAAAGCACACTGGGGTAGGGGTCTGATGTCTAGTAGTGTTTAACAAAAACCCTTATTAAAATAACCTAATAAAACATCATTCTACATATGACAATATACAACGTAGCGCTGTGCTACACAGATGTAAAACCCTCGAGTTAATTAATTATAAAACTAATGTCTGCCAGAGAGTTTCAAAACTTGAGCAAGGAGCACGCATTTCATAGTGCTAATGTGAATTGCCCCTGTTGCTGTTTTTTTTTAATCAGTGACAGGCCTATCCTAAATACAAGTTAGAGGGAAAACAACTCGTACCATAAGGGCTCAAAGTAAAATAATACAAGCATAGAAGACATGCCGCCAAGCCTTTTAGGTCACGTGCACTGCTTTCATCATCGCATTTTGTAAATACATTACACTGGACAGATTTGGTGATTTATTTTAACAATATTCCCCGAGGAAATTGACATACGGTTTTAACCCTCCGTGAATTTGGTGGCGCCTCGGCTCTAAAGCAGAAATGTTTATTTCCATCAGCAGATTTGCTCGGTGCGCAGCTGCTTCTGCCTGCTAGAGCGGAGGCTCGCTTCTTCTGTGGTGGGAGGGGCGGCAGGAGGCTCGTCCGAGATGGCCAATAGGCAGGACCTCCGGAGTCGGCCGAAGGACAGGGGATACCTGATCCCGTGGGGATACCACATATTACACAACACCGGAAATCGTCCCCGTGTTGCTGCCGAGTGCTTGACAAACTTAGATTGTGTACTTCCTTTAATGTTTACAAGCTTTTACAAAGGAAAGAGGGAAAACGAGAACAAAATTATGTCATTTTCAAGAGACTAACCCGGTAATGTACTAGTGTTTTTTCCCTTGCGCAGCAAACTGTAACGTTCTACTTGTAAATGTAATATTTTACAGAACTTTGAGATAAACATGTTTGTTTTTGAAGTGTAAGCTTTGCTATATTTGTTTTATATTGAGAACAATGTTTTCAACCATTTGTAATACTACATATTCCAGTATATAATGCTAAAATAGTTTTCTGTAAAATAAAGTATTTATATTGTAGATTATAATTTTGCTAGCTGTTTGCCAAAAGGGCATGAAATAATTTACAGATGCTACCCCCACGAGAATACAATCCGAACTAATATATGCAGCGCCTCCTAGTGGAGTTACAAAGGATGTGTGCTCCTTTAGCAAAACGGTTAGGAATAGGCCAGGGCGAAGTTCCGCCAAACGGAACCCTGCAAATTGACCCCAGAAATATGCTGCGCTACACGGAGTTCTGCAAGTGGCGTAGTGTGTCAGATCTTACCTTTCGCGCTGGTTTTTAACACTGGGTTTTTGTCCCACTCTGGAAAATCAGCACAAACTGCACCATGCGCAGCACAAGAGGGTGCTGCTTCTCTCAGCAGCTCGAGTAGATGGTCTACTTGAGCGGTAGTTTTCTCAACGCGAACAGAAGGTTTCTCAATGCGAGCGGTAGTCGCCATCTGCAACCGCCCACTTTGAGAAATCTCACCAGGAGGTGGTGAGGAGTAATATTTTCATCGCTCAACTTAATGCGGAGCACGGAGTGGGAAAAACTCTGCAGCGGAATATCATACCCAGGCCTAGTTAGGAATACAACTTGCATTTATGTTAAATGCAGGGTTAGGTCATGCAGTTTCATTGGATTAGAGGAAAGTAAAGATGAGGAAAAATGATCTGGGAAGAACATAGGATGGAACAGTGACTTGTGTAAAATGTATGCATAGAACCGACGTTTTGGTGTCTTGGAGGAAAATAACTGTTGCTCTCCCCTCTTGTTTCCTGCCTTACTGATGCCAGTGGCCATACCTTTCATTTTACATTCTGGCACTACAGGCTGAGCGTTCCTTTAACATGCTCTGACCCTGCCATGACCCCCTTCACCCACTAGCTCCATTCTCGTTGAAGGCACTTGCAGTGTGGGGGTGGGTTCAACATTTTGCAGGGCTAATTTTGGGTTCCAGTTCTCCACTGGCTTTCGACCACAGCATCCTGTAAATCTCAGCAAATCACTCCATCTCCCTGTGCCTACCAAAAATGAATGTGTCCTTGTGAATTTTAACTGGTGCTCATGTAAAGCGCTCCAATACCTTCAGGTCGAAATTCTGCTATAAGACAACTGTAACAAAAAAAAAGGACTGCAGTCTGCACATTCGTAATCACCCACAACAGAGAGACTGCTGAATGTCTGCCACAGTGCATGCTGGAACCAATGTATGCATACATCTGTGAGTAGAGTTTTGTTTTCAATAGTTGTGGTCTCTTGGGATCTACTTGCATGTATTCCCTATCATTCACCTACTTTCTGGTTGTATTTATGTATTTTCTGTTATTGTCATTATCCAGCACTTCACTACATACCACTGTTAGGATCATTTATAGCTCCTGGATTGCTCCATACATTGCAGAGTTTACATTTATTAATTTCTCTAAGTGATCGATTAATTTCAATTTGAGTTATCTCTGAGATTGTAGCTACCCAGGCTCCTCTGGCAAAGGAATGCCATTCACAGGACATACCAACTGTAGCCTCCCACCCAAGTCACTGTCAGGGAACATTGAAAATATTCACTCAGCAGAAGAGGCCCCTCTCCGGGCCTGTGTCCTGCTGCACTTATTTGTTATCCCCTTCGCTGCGGTGTTAATTTTGCAGAGGTGCTCTTGACGGCTCCCGGCTGTCATGAGTCACAGTAGGTGTGTGCTCATGATGGTCGGGAGCCATCCGAACTCTGCCGACTGATTAATTTTCCCTGCACAGGCGGGGAATTAAATGCGCGTGGGCGGAGCGGCAACGTTCGGACGGCTCCTGGCCGTCATGAGCACAGGACTACCGTGACTCATGACGGCCGGGAGCCGTCATGAGCACGGAACGGGTTAAGCAGTGTCTGCCAGGCGAGATGCGGCGCTTTACAAAACAAGTAAACAAACAAATCAAATAGAATAATGACTGAAACAGACACATCATTCAAGGGCAGCCAGGGGAGCAAAGAGAATCTCAGCAGTAATGCTCCGTAGGTTCTTTGCAGGCACAAGGAGCACAATTTATGTCTCCTCTTGGAAAGCAGTCACCAGCTCTGGAGTTTTCTGTTCACAATGCAAATTGAGGAATTTGATGTGCATGAGGTATAGCTGTGTCGGTACCAGTAGCACTGGGGATAGGATGTGATGTTACGCCAGAGCTACCAACTTTGGAACTGGATGAAAATAAATGAATGAAAACATTTATTGCATGATTACTTTAAATCATTGCAATTTCCCACATGCATACAAACACTTAAAAGCATTACAACTTCACAAATGTATAAAAACACATTGAGCTAAGTTAAAATGGAATTTACCCCTTACTGGTGTGTAAATAATTAGGTTTTGCCTGCACAGCACTTGTGCCGTGCTTGTGAAATCTATTGTGTCACTAATATGGGCCTAATGCTAGTCTTATTCTTCATAGATCTCCCCTTATATACAGTCCTGAGGAGACCCCCCATACATAGTGGGTCGAAACGTCGTCGACAGCCTTACAGATCAGACCAACCTACAGCCAGTGCAACTTCACACCTAGGCTGTCATTAAATGTATAAATTGAATGGTCGATTTCTGTTTTTATGAAAACCACATATTGCACATTGTACAGTCACAAATTGCTTTTGTTTTCATGCTTCACTTGGGGACACTACGCACATAATGTAGCGCTTTTTGAATTTAAAAAAGTGTTTTTACTACTGAACTGTGAATTAAATCTTCAAAGACAAAACTGTGCAGTGTCCCTTCTGCCCTCTGATATTTATAGGGTCTTCAAAACTTATTGCCATTGTGCTTATCAATTATCAAAACTTTGGCCCCCATTAGGTTGACGGGCGGACTTTGCCCGCCCGCTATCCCATTGGAAAAAGGGATTGCCGCCATGGAAAGGCATTGCTAATTGCCCATCCTAATATGGCTGGCGGTGTCTGATAGACACCACCACCATATAAACCCTTTTACGCCCCGGTTGCAAGGCGACCAGGGCGGAAAAGCGGCGGACGGTCTTTCTGTCCGCTGCGGATCCCCCCAGCCATACTAACATGGCGGGGGTCATTCCGGAATGGATGGTAGGCAGATTGCACCCGCCAGTCCAGTGGTGGCTACCGCCGGCCTGGCGGGGGCGATCTGCCCGCCATCCTAATGGGACCCTTTGTTTTTATTAGCCCCAAGAACCATAGTTTTTTTGTATAAACCTAATACCTTGGTTCCTAGTGAGTAGGGTTCCCCTGTCCCAAGCAGTGGCCAAATATCATTTGGGCGTGACTTAATTGGTAACATTTCTGCATAGTACCTCAAATTGTCTTGCCATGTAGTCATGGTGTGGACCCAGCATTTGAACTTGGGAGTGGGTTCCCTCCCCAACGACAAGCCACCTGTCGCTTCGACACAAGCAGCCCCATAGCTAGGAATTTTTTATGTGGTGTGTTAATGTCCTGGGACAACCCTAATAGATTACTAGGAAGAGAGGGAGGAGAGCACATGTAGGCGCAGACGTGGAGGATGTACCATGGAACAAGACCCCAGATGAAGGGTCCCTGACCCGAAATCCATTGGGTAAATGAGAAGTGAATATGATTTATTCAAGATGATAACATCAAATATAAACAAATAAATGATCACAAGAAAATAATAATCAAACGATGACTTGGATGAATTTATTTGAGATACGTGTTTGAAATGAATAAATGATAAATTTTGGAATGACCTCTTCAGGCCAATGTTGAAGAGTGCACACGACCTTTAAAGGTGGGGGACCTCCACCTTTCCTAGTAATCAGTTACACAACAGTGTTCATAGACACAACACTTTGGAAGGAGTGCACTAAAACTAAATAAATTATAAGGATTCATACAGTTTAAACAAGGAGTGCACCAGTGGATCTAATACAACAACCCTAATAGAGCCACAAATGGGCATGGCTCCAGTTGGATCCCCAGCATGATCGAGAGCCCCTCAAATGCATGTGTCCAGAAGGTTGCACCATGGGGGCAACTCCACGCCAGATGCAAGAAGTCCGCCCACTCCCCACCACATCTAACGCACCTGTCATTGTCTCTGAGACGGAATCTATAGAGTCTGGTCGGGGTGTGGTATAACCGGCGCAAAAACATTAAGTGAATAAGACATAGTCTGCTGTTACCGGTGATGACTACTGTATGTGTACAGCTACGTTCCCATTGTTAATCTGATAGTGGAACTTTCAAATCCTTATCCCATTCTTGCCTGGCTCTAAATGTGTGAGATGGTATTGCAGCCTGCGTATGTTTGTATAGGAGAGACACAGCGTGCCTAGGGGGTTCTGCTTGTAGGAAAGCGTGCAAGGGATCCAGCGTGGCCAGCTTCTCTGGAAATGCAGGGGTGGCCGCCTTTACACTCTGATGGAGTCGAGTATATAGGAATGTGTCCATTATTGTTGGTGTGTGTGTGGCGAAGAATTGTTCCTTTGTGTGGAATTGCCCCCCTATGTAAAGATCCTCCCCAAGTGAAGTATTTAAGGCCTTCAAGCATCTTTCGGCAAATCCCTTCGCACGTAACCTGTATTAAGGGGTTACGCATCAGAGTCATTTTGGGGGAGTATAACATCGGGGATTCCAGCTTATGGGCTATTCGCTGCCATGCCACAACAGTACAGTCCACAGTAGACGGGTCTCGTCCATGCTCCTTCACCGCCGTGAAAAAGGCGTCAGAGCCATGTAGCCGTCTTTGACCGCCAGGTGGGGCATGAAGGGCGGCAGGTGGAACCAATACACTTCAAAGTGGGTTTGTGCACAGTAGTAATAGAATTCAAAGTTATGCACATCGTACCCTCCCTTGAGATAAGGCAACATCATTGAGACGTGCCTGTTTCCCACCCCATATAAGCCTCGTAAGTTGAGTCCTGTGTGTACTAAAAAAGAAGCTACCTGGGTGATATGGAATAATAATGAAGAGGTACAGAAGGTTCAGCAACAATACCATCTTGATCAGCGAGATCCTTCCCCTCATGAATAGGGGGAAACGCAGCCTTTTAGTGATGGTGTCAGTTATCTTGTCCATGGCGGTGCCATAATTGCTCTCATTAGCGCATTTCTGTCCCTAGTGATGTATATGCCAAGGTACTTGAGTTCCTCCGATTCCCAGACTAGCGGATAGTCTAGCTGATGTCGCTGGGTATTGCCCGTAAGAGGGAAAATCTCGGACTTAGACCAATTTATTTGTATACCTGATAGAACACCAAATTTAGTAATCTCTCTCAGTATGGGGTTTGATTATCTTGGGGTTTGTGAACATATAGTGTCATGTTGTCCGCGTATAGAGAAATAAGCAGTTGCCTGGCAGGGTAGATCAACACCTTATCATTGTGATGTTGGTGCAATTTAGCATTTAAGGGTTCTATGGCTAGGGCATATAAAATAAAGGATAGGGGGCAGCCCTGACGCGTCCCTATGGAAATAGGAAAAGGGGAGGACCTGGCACCATTCAGTAGTACCAACGCCACCGGCAATTGTATCCATTGGTGGAAAGTAGTGGGCATCCCCATACGACCCAATATATGCAACAAACGCTTTGGTAGCGTCGAGGAACACTGCCACTGCAGAGCAATTGGGGTCAATATCCTGCAAGACCGCGGCAAGGGGTCTGAGGTTGTGTGCCGTGGCCCGACTCGGGATAAATCCTGCCTGGTTAGGCAGCACAAGTCGCTGCATCAGCAAGTTGAGTCTAGTAGTCAGAACTTTAGCAATTATTTTCGTGTCGCAGTTTAATAATGATAGGGGTCGATATGAATCGCAACACACTGGGGATTTCCCTGGTTTAAGTAAGGAGGTGTGTAGGGCCTCACGCATGGTCCCCGATAGGCATCCCTCTTCCAGAGCCCATCCGACCCCGGGGCTCGTCCAGACCTCATCTGCATGATAGCATCTGTGATTTCATCCAATTCTAGGTCAAGGTTCAGGAACTTCCGCTGGGTATCCCCTAACCATGCCAGTGCAGTGTCCTCTAAATAGTCAGTCAAGTCCAGCGGGGTACCTCTCTGGGAAGAGTACAGGTTGCTATAGAAGTCTCTAAATGTGTTGAGTTGTTGAGGGAGGTTCCTATGTAAGTTGCCCTGCGCATCCTGCATTTCAGCTACATAATTGGAGAACATAGGGGCTTAATCGCAGTCACCACAGCCTTCCCTGGACGGTCCCCTTCGCCACATACCCTTGCCATATGTGGTTTCCACCGAAATCTACCCTCCCTGTCAGCCAGCTCTTCATATTTTGTCAGCGTATCACGCATGGTGGCTCTGAGTGCGTTCCGTCAGGGTCGGTGTTGATGTCATTTTCCAGCTGTTTAAGTTTATTTTCTAATTTGTCATGGTCATTACGTAACGTTGTGAGGATACCTGCCCCTTTGGAAATGCACCACCCCCGGCCGTGACTTTAAAGGCTTCCCACACTATTGTGACACGAGACAGATTCCATATTTCGCTCGAAAAAGTCCTGTATATCCTGCTCTATTTCCACCTTAAATACTGTGTCCTGCAGGTGTAGAAGATTCAGACGCCAGCTTCTATAGGGGGAGTGTTGTAGTGGGGCCTGTAACTCCACCATGACAGCGGAGTGGTCGGAGTAAGTGCGGGCTAGGTGCACCACATGCCTCCGCCAATGTGCCATTCCCGCTGATTGAAACACATAATCAAGCCTGCATCACCCAGAATGCCAGGGGCGAACCTTGCCTGATAGGTCAGCGGTGTGCTCCCAGACCTGCTGTTTTCTTCAAATGGACTCTCGTGAGTCATGGAGCTGACAAGCTCGTGGTTGATGCCCTGCGCGCCAGTGAGCGGTACCAGACCTGAGATGATTTCGGCAACCTATCCAGCAAACCCCTAAAACTAGTCTGTAATCTCTACTGACGAAGGTTAATGAACCTGAAACCCCGGTGTCTAGAGATCAGCACATTTGCGCCAACCTTGGCGGAACACTCGATAACACTACTACGAGGCAAACTACCAAAGACTGCATCACCCAGAATGCCAGGGGCGAACCTTGCCTGATAGGTCAGCGGTGTGCTCCCAGACCTGCTGTTTTCTTCACATAATCAAGCCAAGCCCAAGATGTGTGGACCGCCGAGTAATGTGTGCCCTCCAGTAAGGTGGGGGTGCATGTGCCTCCAAGAGTCAAGTAAGTAATTCTCAACTATGAGTTCCTGTAGCGCCCTGCACACGTTAGTGTAATGTGCTGGGGAAGCTCTGGACCTATCTAGTCGGGGCTGTAATGTCGTATTGAAATCTCCCCCCCATATTACATAGGTAGTGCCTATCTCCTGAATCCTACTTCATAATTGGAGGAGAGTTTGGGGCTCATCAGTGTTAGGGTCTAGTAGTTGGCAAAAGTCACATCGTAGGAGTGCAGCCGCCCCCAGAGCAGACAGAACCTTTGACCCGTATCTGACTCTGTCTCGCCAGGCACAAATTCCACCGCTCTTTTAACCAAAATGGTAACACTGCGGGCATAGGCAGAATAAGATGCAAAGCAGCCGTGTGAAGCCCATCTAGAGGCAAACAAGGGTGTAGCCCTGGGGCACAGGTGTGTTTCCTGCAGCATTGCAATCGCATTGTGGTGCCTATCTAAATATCCTAACACTTGCCTTTTTACCTCGGGTTGTACAGTCCCCGCACATTCCATGACATTACTATTAACGCTATGTATGTCACGTGTGTCGTCTACCATTGCTATAGTGTTGATATTCCATACTCAACCAGACATTTTTAACCATTAGTGATTGAATGAATTGCCATTTGGCACTTGAGGTACCACCCCCTCACCTCCCACACCGGTCCCCCAACTTGCCGGGTACACGGTTCCCTCCCACCCAAAAAACGTTCATAATGTAACTCTTACTATCCCGCCTTAACAAGTCTGTAGGGGGCGGCGCCCTCATGGGGAAAACACCAGGGGTACACGACCCGCCCACTGCCCTCCATACTTTCACCCACCCTCTGTACCGCCTTACAGCAGACAGTTACGGTGGGACGGAGGCAGGTTGCCAAGCAGATTATGTGAAAATGCAATGAACATATGAATATATCACCCTTGTGGGTCAGTCCCTCAATAGCAAAGCGTCCGGGAGAACCTTAGGAGGTTCATAGTGAGTAGGTTCTTCAGCCAGGATCTGATAGGGGAGAATGAGACCTGGAGCGATCGCGCGTCCCAAATCCCGCCGATGTAACCTTGCGGTGCCGTTTGAAATATTCTTCGACCTGCTGGGGGTTCTGGAATAAATGCTGTTTCCCTTGATGAGTAATCTTCAATTTCGCTGGGTACAGCATGGTGTAGGGGATTTCTTGCATTTGAAGCTTTTTCTTGACTGCCGAAAACTTACGTCTGGAGTCTTGCACTGATTGTGTGAAATCTGGGAAGAACGCCAATCTTGTGTTCTCATAATGTACCTGCTTCCTTTTGCGGGCTATGCGTAGGACCGCATGTCTATCTCGATAGTTCAAAAAGCGAGCCATCACCGGCCGTGGCGTCGTCCCCGGAGGAGGGTGAGCCGCTAGAGATCTATGCGCTCTTTCCACAGTAAGGTGTGCTGAGAAGGATTCCCTGCTGAACAATTCCACAAACAGTTTTTCGATGAAGTCCTCCATATGGCCCACGTTGGTGGACTCCGCCAGGCCTAGGATGCGCACGTTGTTTCTTCGGGAGCGCGTCTGCAGATCCTAATTTCTCTCAGCTTACCCATATGAGTGAGCTGCCCTTTGCTAGTAGTGGCTCCATCATCCAGGTCCGACACTCTGGTTTCTACTTCCTTAACGCGCAGCTCATGTTGATCTAGTTTGTTAACCACAGCTTCCATTTGCAAGTTCATTGTGTGCATTTTGGCGTCTATGGATGTGAGACTTTGCTTCATTCCTAGCAGGAGCGCTCTCCAGTCCTCTTCCGGCACCCCCGTGATATCGGAATCCACCTGTTCCGCTGATTGCGATCTGGGTACTTTACGCGCTTCGAATGGGATTTTACATTGCTTGGTGTCTGTGCGCCCCATTTTGTAGGCTCGTGGGTTGTGTTGCGGTAAAGAGCAGGCCCGCGGGGGAGTGGAGGAGGGCCACCAGTACTCGAGTGCCGCTCAGTCACCAAAGATAAATGCTGTCCCTTCCGCACAGAGAACAGGGCGAGTGATTCCAGCAGTCTTTTACGTCGTTGCAAGCCCCTTCACTGTGACTGGAGCACACGCTGATCAACCCTCACATGGAGCAGGAGCAAGCATTTGCACGTAGCGGCCACCAGTTGTGACCATTCAGGAGTAAAGATCATGGACCAGCCTGTGCAGCCTGAAGTGGCTATAATAAGTCTCAAGGGCACACTGATGAATGCCAGAGGCCAGGCCGCCAAGCGATGAGGGCAGAGAAGCTATGGGGTGCGAGCGCAGGGGGCCCTCGTTATAGTCATAAAGTCACAGTCATAACAAACCAAACAGTAGGGGAGGGCTAAAGGGACGTTTAAAGACCAATGCCTAAGTATTGTCCCCCAAAGGACTGAATTTATACACAAAAAACTTAGGGGTCTAAGGGCTAAACCAGAAAAGTGTTTGCTAATGTAAATCCTATGTCTAATTAGTACTATAGGAATACAGAGTATAACAGACCAAATCGCCAATAAATGAAACACCTGTAATCGTGAGTCACCCCAGTTGTTTTCGATTCCCATCAAAGTCTTACAAGATCAATATTATCATTTGGTAATCCTTGGCGGGTATTGTGTCTCCTGACCATTGAGATCACATGCATACCCTCTCGGATGGTTCGGGGTAGCGACCACAATCACACAGGTATCACAAATGATGTTGATTTAGTGGGAAAGGTGCAGTGCAAGAAGAAAAAGTGGTGGTTTAAAATAGGATAGGGAACTAACAGAAAATTTTTTAATAGGCGTTGGCCCCTTCCTGATTAAAAACAAGAACAGACTGGCAAAATCATCGCATTGATAACAAATATCTGCGAGGAGACCAACATGTTTCAGCCTCAGAGGGAAATACCTCAGGCTTTCTTCAGGGTCTCTGTTCTGAGGTGTGCTACTGCCTGTATATGTGCATAAAGGAGTGTGAAAAATTATACAAAAAAACACACAAGTGAAAAGAGCCAGAAAAGGATATAATGTTCCTTCTTCTGTGCGAACTCCTCTTCGGAAGCAGGTACTTGGTTACTGTAATCGGGGGACAAACATACAAGTGAAACACTTCCAGCAACTCTGGTCTGGCTGTTACAGTGCAAGAAGTCAAGAACTGTGTCATCCTACGATACTCACCCAATGCTTCCGGGGAGTGGACCTCACCTCTTCCTGGACCTGGCTCAGGATATGTGAGACCCCGCTCTACGGGAACAGAAACCGACCTCATGGTTATGGTAACGGAGGGATCAGGAATAGATCTACTCTCATACATACTGCATGAAGTCAAACATGTTCTGAACGTAGAGTATACTGTCATACACCAAAAACGCGCTCCCATGTCAGTGCCCCTCGTCGCACCCACCCAACATAAGTCAATGTTTCCAAAATTATTACGCTGACATGACTATAGGTGTCTCATGCAGATCAGTGTCAGACGTAGCCCGCCAGAAGTGCTAGCGGAGCTATCGTCTTACCTATCCGTCGTTGTCTCGAGCTGTGACTGAGTCAGGGGGAGGCTCAGACTAGTATACGTCATTCTTACTTGAATGGTTTGGAAAGAAGTTCACAACCAATCAGCAGGAGCTACAACGACGTAACCTCATACTGAGGCTCGAACTACTCGATGACGTCATACTCAATACTCGGGTAGTTCCAGTGGTTTGCAAAGGACCCCGTGATTTTTCAGTGGCTGGTCACGATTGCCTGACGGGGAGTTTAGGAAAGACTGAACCAAGGGATGCCGTCATTCAGTCCGTGTTGATCAGTACCTAATTTGTACACCCATCTCTGTTCTTTGCGAAACAGGAAATTCGACACATCGCTAACATGGGCAGGAATGTGTGGTTTTTCAAGAACATGCCATTTGAAGTCAATTTCACTATGATTGTGCTCAATGAAGTGTTTAGTAAGTTTAGAGATGTCCTTTTTGCAACGGAAAGTGCTTTTATGTTCCTGCATTCTCACTCTAACTTTTCTAGTGGTCATGCCCACATACCGTTCGTTACAGATACAGGTGAGGAGATAAATCAGGTTGTTGCCTATTGCAATTTGAGAATTGTCTCAGCTCCCAAGGTCGATCTGTCCCGATATCCACACTCGTGATCTTAGATGTGAGTGGGCAAACAGAGCAATTACCACAGGGGTGGTGACCTGTTACAGGCGGCAGGTCCCAGAGGGTACCCACTTCTCTCTTAGCAGTGGCTTTGGGACGGGTGTGTACTAGGCGATCCCTTAAGTTTTTTGAGCGTTTGAACGCAAACAGTGGGAGTTCGAGTTTGTCTTTACCGCAGTTCTGACCATTCAGGAGTAAAGATCATGGACCAGCCTGTGCAGCCTGAAGTGGCTATAATAAGTCTCAAGGGCACACTGATGAATGCCAGAGGCCAGGCCGCCAAGCGATGAGGGCAGAGAAGCTATGGGGTGCGAGCGCAGGGGGCCCTCGTTATAGTCATAAAGTCACAGTACCTTGTCGCTCTATAGGCCCTGCACCGCTGTAGTAGGCACCGTCCATCCACCTCAAAATGGCAGCTGGATCTTAGCCAGTAGACCCAGGAATGGCAGAGCTCGGGCCCTGCATGCGGCCCCGCCAAAAGTCAGTGCGGGCAAGTGACAGGCAGTGAAGTTTGCTGCCGCAACCTGCTGCGGAGATTTTGGACCCCTTCCTTGGTTATGGGCACTGCGACGAAGTAAGATGGCGTCCGCTCCCCTCCGTATCTGTAACAGGGTATGTCCAGGAGATGGGGCAGGAGGCAAGACTGCGCGGCTCATTCAGTGCTAGTAGGTTGTACTACATGCAATTGGACCCGGTTCAGGGCTCCGTCACCATCCGACTTATTGCTGCTGTTCACTGCTATGTTTTTCCTGCCGGTGGCCCGACCCGGTCGCCCGTGTGCCTCCGAGCCGCTGCCGAGCCTCCAGCAGCGCCGCAGGCCGCCACTAGTAGACAGTCCACATGCCAGGGGGGTCCCCCTGCCTCCAAGCACGGCTCCTCACCTCGCACCACCCGATCTGTGTTTGTGGGGGCGGCGCAGCACTCCTGCAGCCGGCCGCCGCACAGAACTCCGCCCCCGCTTCTCCTGCGGCCTCGGTCTTTCCCAACTGTCACAGCCGCGTCAGTGCTTCCGCGCCAGATCCTCGTAGTCCGATCAGGATGTTGGTGGCCCGATTAGCAGCAGCTCTTCAGCCTAGGCACACATAAAAGGTATCCCCGGAATCAGCAGATTCTCAGGCATCCCACGGTGAAGCCAGATATTCGCACATACAGTCAAGGATGGGGCTGAAGGATGTTTTTCTGCTCGGCTGGGCTGGAGCCTCACTGGTATGCTGCCATCTTGGTTGTGTGCCACCTAGCGCCCCGAACGTCCATGTATTTGTACTGTTGCTCAGTTACTTCCTATACCTTTCTATAATGACCTACAACCACCAAGATCTTGACACACACTCAAAGCTCTGATGAAGTCCACACCAGTTGAACGAAATGTGGAGGCTGTTTGGCTGTTGTTTTTAATGAACAAGAAGAATAGAGATCGACTTTTGTAATCTCCACAGTGGATGGACTAAATAATTTTTCTGTGTTGGTGTTTCACTTCACATTTGTATTTAAATTTGTCATTGGTCTTGGAAACGGCGGGAGCAGTGAAGATGCACACCGAGCTGCAAGGCTCACAAGTTTGGACTCTTGTGGGGGATCTTTCTTTGCGTATGTACTACATTC
Organism: Lissotriton vulgaris; assembly: GCF_964263255.1. Taxonomy (NCBI): domain Eukaryota; kingdom Metazoa; phylum Chordata; class Amphibia; order Caudata; family Salamandridae; genus Lissotriton; species Lissotriton vulgaris. Next base: position 434,297,926 of record NC_141685.1, on the reverse strand, counting down.
ACACGCGGTAAATGTAAATTGATACTTGTATAGCGCACTACTCACCCGCAAGGGTCTCAAGTCGCTTGTACAAATACCACTGTGGAACCCATCCTAGCTGTCCCTGTGAGGCGTCCACTCCTGGGCACCCCTAAGGTGGAGGCCAGCCATCCTTAGCGTTGTGGGGGCCGTTGTGGAGATTGAGCAAGCTATTGCCCAGAGTTGCAGAGTGGGACTCCATGATTGGAATAGGCACCGAGGCGAGAATTATCAGGTCCGTGGAATTTTGAGCCCAAGACCCGCTGAGGCGGGGAATTGAACCCCGGTCCCAGGCCTGACCTCTGCATCAGGGTCTGCCACTCTAATCATTGAGCCACACTTCTCCAGCGGTGTGCTTGTTCAGCGTGCTGTTCTATTTTGCAAACACAAGAGTTAAAATCTATTTATTTTCCACCTGTGCCTCATCTAAGCATTAGCCTTACAAGCAGAGGTAGTGCCTTCATTGCCTAAGAAGAACTTTTTCTATTAGCTCTTTAACTCTTATTTTCCACCTGGGAAATGTTGAGATTCTGCTTTCTTACCTGAAGTGATGCAAATTCTATCGAAGTCACTTATCATGGCCAACCTTTCCTCTTGTTGTGTGATTTCAACACGAAGATTACAGGAAATACATAACCTTTGACTCCATAAATGTGATAAATTCTTAAAATTCTGCCTTGTGCTTAATTTGAGCCAGTGGTTTATGGTGCTCGGCACCAGCACTAAATTGTCAACACCGGCGCTTTTGACAGTCTGCCACATTGTGGTGCGGTCTGTCTAATTTAGAAATGAGCACAACAGTCATTTATTAATCCAATATACATTAAAAAGGACTAATACCTACCGCCCAAGCCATTCTTATAGTGTTGGGTGCCTGGAATGTCTATATGTGTAACTAAATATGTGTAACTATGCCCTAGTGAACTTTGAGATCTTTACTTGAAGGGTGTTTTGGGCATCAGAGTGGAGAGTCATCGACTCATTTTCCGGAAATAACTATTTATCAAAATGCTGAAATCTTGACTATGCAAGTACTAATGTATGATTCTATTTGTTTTACATCTCCATGCTGTTATCACCCACAGTTAAACTAACAATAAATACGCAACTATTTATTAACTAGAACAGCATTTTATAAAATTCTTTATGGCTATTGTTATCACTGACTCTGTTCCTCAGAGCCACAAACCCATTGAATCTCAGGATTCTCTTTCAATTTCTACCCTGGTGGGGGAGATTAGATTCTGAGATATGCCTGACTGCTTTTATTGATTATACAGGGAGATGACAATGAGTCATACAGGAAGGTCGCGCATGGTGGTCCCAGCACTGTAAGCCACAAAGCTGTAGTAACAGTGGAATTTGCTATCACTGTCTAGAGATCAAGGTGCACAGAAGGTGGTAATGTGAAACACCAAAGCGACTTTGGTTTTGGAATAGTAATCTTCCTTAAAGTCTGCCTTTGTGAGATTTCATAGTTCATTGTCGCTGCCGAATTCTCCCATCCGGAAATTACACAGCAGAACTTCTCATTTGTTTGTGTCTTTTATATATATATATTTGAAGATGAATCGATGAAAGAAGTCCAATAATTTTTCTTGTTTGATTTTCAGGGAACTGTTGTGATCCCAAATTTTACATCTTTGCTATTTGACAAGAATGAATGGAAAACCCCTGACACATTTAACCCAGAAAACTTCCTAGAAAATGGCGAGTTTAAGAAGAGTGAGGCGTTTGTGACGTTCTCTCTTGGTAAGAAACAAATCACCTGTTTGATTACTTACTAGTAAAAAGAAGAAAACAAGTATTTATGAGAGGACTCGTCAATATTTCATTGCACTGCTATAAACAATTACAATAAAACCAATACGTCATTAAGGTATAACACTGCTCTGCAGTCACTGTAGACTTAGCTTCAGCAGTTTTTTCCTACAGTGGGACCTTGGTGTGGACACCTAGCCCTGACTAGTGTATCCACCAGGAGCCTATCACAGGCCGAGTTGGTCAATCTTCAAGATGTGACTAGTCACATCTCACTTATTGTATGTCAGCGTCCCTGTGATTTCCTACACTATCGTGTTGCAGACTATCCCCCTCCAAATCAGGGCAAGGGAAGCGGCTAATGAACAGGGACGTAGTAAGATGAACACAGACAGTATGGCCATTGGACTAGAGGATTGAGGCACCTACATATAGTACGCATGGCACATTTGTGTTCAGGTATGCCTTAAGTGTAGTTTCACTGGTCAAAATGATATTTATTTTGCTGTACACTCTTTTCAGAGGCTACCTGGGAATATTTAAAGTGACTATACTATTAACCTTTTACATATAGCTTACTGAGTTTGCTACAATGTCCTTTGAAATAATAGCCATTAATATATGTGTACCATAACATAAGAAAATGAATGGGAATGTAAATAAGTATAATACTACATTCAAAATTCTGCCAACAAACTCTAAGGCAGGAAATATAGGTAATCAACGCATCATATGATTAAAGTAAATATATATGCAAGGAAGGGGGATGACGCTGAATTAACCGAGGCCGCTGACAGCTATTCTTTATTTGTGTTGTTTTAGGAAATCGTGTGTGTATTGGAGAACAGTTTGCTAAAATGGAGCTGTTCCTCTACCTCGTCACCCTTCTACAGAGGTTCAGCTTCAAGGCACCAACACATGTTATATTCAATACTTCAAAGTACAAACGGGGAGTACCACACGATCCACGTCCTTACAAGATATGTGCTGTTTCTCGCTGCTAAAAGCCACGAAGAGTTCGTTCAAATAACACTGTACTTGGTAGTATCACACAGTGAATCTCAGTGTAGAGTCTCAGGGTTTATCCTAAATGGAGCCCAGAAGGCATATATCCTTTCAACACACTAAAAGTAACCATGACTTCATTGTGGCTAGAGAGCTGTGGACTGTTTTACTCGAGGCTATACTACTAATGTTTATGTTATAAATTATGATCCAAGATAACAGAATAGATTAATTAAAAAATAACATGAGAAGCAGTTTGACTTTTGTTCACCTGGAAAATGTTAACTGACTATATCATGGTATGTTAACAACAATAAATCGGATGCTAAATAATGTGTTCTTAGACACAGTGATTCGTTTTTGCATCAAGCAAATTGTGAAATAATTGAATAAAATATAAGTATAAGCAACACATTTTCCATGGGTGTCATTTTTTCAAGCACTCAGGAACTTATGAAGTACACTGGTTCTATACATTGCAACAACAGATACAGCAATGTTTAGCAGTGAGTGAAAGTGGATAGAAGGTAGGGGGAACAAAAAACATGGGTATAGTTTATGTCAGATAAACTCAAAATAGGAGGCCATTTCGGTGTTGTCTGGTCACAAAAATTGAGAAACTGGTCCTTAGATCTGCTAGAAGAGAGTTCAAAAAGAGGTTGCCACACCTGCAAGGATTGATGCTGGGGTCTTCTGAATCTAGGTGGTGCAAAGAAAAGGGTGCTCCTCTAGGTACGCTTAGTCACCCCAAGATGCTGAGCAGGTCATCTCAGTAAGGCGACGTATAAAGGTAAAGGGTTTTGTCGATTAGCCAACGCAGGTTACATTATGAAAAGACCAGAGACATCTCTATAATCAATCAATCAATCAATCAATCTATTTATTGTTTTCAGCAATAGCCATAGCAAATAGCTACATACAATAAAAAAACGGAACAATTAAAAACAATGAGAATCCATCAGAAAAGAAGATAGGAAATACTAAGTTAAAAGGACTAACTACAGAGGGAGCCTTTAAAAAGTAAAAGCACAAATGCAACTACGTACATAGCAGTTCATATCAGCAAGATCAGATAAATATTATTGACAGGCACCTGGCATAACAAGGCTAATCCTGGGCCTATTTTAGTCTTCTCATCAAAACCAGGCAGCCCATAAATAGCGGATAACGTCTCATAAATTAGCATCTACTCTAAAACTAATTGAGTGCATTGCTGCAAGTTAAAATCGAGACTAGTTTAAAAAGAGGTAGCAGCCACTTCCGGCGCAGGTATCTAATTTTAGTACAAAATAATAAAAAATGCAGCAGGGTTTTGTGCACCCTAAATTCGCAGTCACAGAGTTCACTAACAAGTGAATTTGATGGGAATTTAGGCATATATACTTTAGTAGGACAGACAAAATTAAGATATATAGTGCAACTTGCCTCCAGAAAACCGTAATAACGTAGCTATATCGCTAGTCCTGATGTGCATTTAATTGACAAATGGCTGGCTGTCTTATAGGAATGATTAGAATTGCCAATGTGTGCTTTCATCTTATGCTCATGAAAGGCGGCCTTAACTTTAAAAATAGGATCGGAGGTTACAGTGATTGGGTTAGTCCATAAATAGCGAAACCCCAGTTCATTCAAAGTCTGTTTAACATAAAGTGCCCAGGTGTTGCTAGAAAATGTCTTGGGCTCTACCATTTCAACTTGCGCCTCCAAGTAGGACTTTCCATGAGGATTTCAATTTAGGCCCAACCAATACAGTACAGGAGCAAGGGCAAAAGTGTCCAATATGGGTTGATTTCCAAGCTCCAAATATATGGGCTTAGCGGAGTCCCAACCCCAAGCTTCAGCAAGGATATAAAATTATCTTTTAATAAAACATCTTGAAATAAAAAAATATAGTTCTTTTCTACTACTTGGAGCTGTTTACAACATCTGTATCCCCATAAGTCCGCACCATCTACAGCAGGTGCCACCGCTTCTGTTTGTAAACATCTAGCTATACTCAAAGGACAACACTCGATTTAGGGTCATATTATCAAGAAAGGGTAATACATTATCGCCGCTTTTATTGGCAGGAAACTGCCGCTAAAGCGGCGATAATGGGCTTGATAATATGCCCTTGTGAATTCCCATAGAAGCCCAGGTTCTGGTGTTAACCTGGGCTTCTATAGGAATTCACAATGGCATATTATCAAGCCCATTATCGCCGCTTTAGTGGCGATAATGTATCGCCCTTTCTTGATAATATGGCCTTTAGTTTTTAAAGAACAGAAATAAATGCCGATGTCGCTAATTCTAAATAAGACAATTATTTGGTCAAAACATACGGATATCCACATTCATTCATCACTCGAACCAATACAAACAACCACAACAAAACATAAATGATTCAAAGAATGTTGGAATTGCAATATTCACAACAAAAAGCCAGTATTTGTTTTACAGCACAAATGTATATATGCAGTTTGTATTTGTCTTAATTACTAAATCATTAAGTTTGGCTTTATAACAAAACAGGTCTACGCGTTTCGAACTCTTGTTATTTCGAAGTTCTCATCAGGACCAATATCTCGCACTCATCAGAGAATGGTTGGAGTTGTTCTTGTAACACAAGTTTGTAAAATTCTCTAGTCTGTAATTGACTGCCTGGCTCGCCGTTTCTGAGTGGGCGAGTCAGGCGCGTTGTATCGCCTATTGACGTTTTTTTGGTTTTGAGTTTTTTTAGAAGCGGTGTCCTAGTCTCCCGGCATCCGAATGCTCGTCTGTTTGCCTTCACTTCCTGGTCCTTATGTTTTGTTGTGGTTGTTTGTATTGGTTCGAGTGATGAATGAATGTGGATTGAATGGTGAAAAAAATGTAATTTCTTGTAAAGACAAGTTGTGAATTTTGATACATATCAATTTTTTGTTGTGTACACCAGATTTTAAAATTTGTACAATAATTTTAAAAAAGTACTTATCAAAATAGAAGTGATCAACTGAAACTAAAAAATAATAAAAAGAATTATAATTAAAATCAATAAACATACTGTCTTATCCGTATGTTTTGACCAAATAATTGTCTTATTTAGAATTAGCAACATCGGCATTTATTTCTGTTCATTAGTAGCTTGTGGCAAGCTGTGTCGTTGGGAGCCCAGACCCAGTGGTATTGTCCTTTAGTGTTTAAAGGCATTTGATTTGACGTGTTTCAAAATAACTACAGCCATATCAATTTGACTGTTTCAATTGATTTTTTAGTTGAAACTGATACCCAAGTAATCATAAAGTGTAGCTGATTCCTCATACTGGACACCAAACATTGAGGATCTCTTAATAGGAAGTGACGGATATAGCCATAACTCTTGTTTTTGACAGATTAATGTGGAGGTGTGTCAGCAGCAAATCACAAATCTTTTTGTTGCATAATTTTGGTATACCAGGATTCTCCTTCTCTAGATAACTGTTTACATCATTCCGAAAAAGAGATAACAAAAGGGGTGCAAGCACACAACCCTGACAAATACCAGAATGGATGGAAAAAGACTTGCTGCATTTTCCTGCAGCCCCATAATGAACACAGGCGCTAGTATCCACAGCAAGTCTTCAATGTAATCTAACAAGGGTTTCTCAATTCCCCTTAATATCAAGCGAATGCCATAACTTTGACCTGTTCACCAGGTCAAAATCAGATTTGAGATCTATAAAACATAGATAAAGCAGAAACTTTAAGAACTTAAGACCTGATTTGTAGTTCAACAGACCGGTTACTTTGTCACAAACGTGACAAATTTCCCTGTCTGCCGTATTCCAAGTGCCAGGTTATGGTTTTTAGTGTCACTGAAGCCATTTCACAGAAAGAATTGTTAGATGCTGTCAATAATGATTTTGTGCTGCAGAAAGGGAGTAAGGCGATACGTGATGGATGGAGTTCAGAGTTGCACAAGAATTCTAAATTGGATGGGTACTGAAAGGTAAGACATGAGTTATCTTGTGAGAGTGGAATTAGTTTGTGTGGAATGAGATTGGTGGTGCCAGTGGTGCCCAGAGAAAGATTCATGAAAGTTGAATATGAAGGTCATCATGGTATGGGCAAAACAAAAGCAAGAGTAAGATTGATGGGTGGCCTGGTATGGACATTCAGATTGAGAGGTTGATAAGAGAATGTCTTAATGTGTGTGATAAGTTTTATGTATAAGGTAAGTAGTAACCCCATGGCATGCAGAGACATGCTTAGTATACCTTTGGAATTAATCTTAATAGATTTTGATGGACTGTTGCATAGTAAAGGGTTCAGTAATTATCTTCTGATTCTTGTGGGCCAGTTTTCTCATGGGGATGAGATTGGAGTTGTGGGTGGAATCGGAGACCAAGAAAGTTACAGATTTTTTGAGTGAAATCTTTAGTAGAGAAGATTTACCTGATGCCATTCTCACTAGCAATTGGCCACAATTTGTTTCAAAGGAGATGGAAGATTTTTTAAGGATAAATGAGACCATAAATAGGAGATACTCATTGTATCATCCTGAGGGGAATGGCACTGTGATGAGATTCAATAGAGCAATAAAGTAGTGTGTGCAATTGGACATGAGTGCTGGCAGGTATTGGAAGGAAGGTTTGTAGAAATGTTCGTATGCTGATAGATTTTCCCCACTCTATACGATGGAAAAATTCCCTTTAGAGTTGTTTGAAGGAAGTAGAGTGAACATGAAAGTATTACCTGGTTTTATGTGTTGGAGACAAAAATAGCAGTATCTAGTGTGAATTGGAAAACATTTTAAATAGGGATTTGAGATCTGTAGGAAATCGTCAGCTGAATTATGAATTGTAGAATGCAATCTCACATCACAATTTCAGTATTGGTGACATGGTTTTGATAAAAAGTCCTGTGAGGTTGGGGGTGTTTTCAAATTCTCTGTTCTGCAAAAGCTGAAAAAGTGTTTCAAAATGCTGTCAAGTTGGATGACGTGAGGGTTTGGAACCTCAACAGGGTTCTGGCATTCAAGGGGTGTGTATCATAAATTCTTATTGTAAGCTCTGTCTTTTTTAACCTGTGTGCCACTGCATTTTCTCTGAGCTTTTATCAGATCTATTTTGTTGCATGGCTGTTTTTTTGTATTTGAGATATTATTGTGTTCTGCTTTTGTTTCATCTTTTTATAAAATATGTTTTAGTTTTTTCTCTGTTTGTTGAGGAGATAGGTGTGTGGTATTCCTGGTTTTATGGGTTAAGAATTATGCCTGGGCTGAGTTCGTGGAGTTCCGCTATGCAGAACTCTGCGAAGTGCAAAACAAACTCCACCACGCAAAGCGGAGCTCCGCAAGCGGCAACGTTTCTTTAGATAAATGCTGTGCGCTGTGATTTTCAGTGCAAGGTGCTTGTCCGCACTGTGCAATCATCGCAAACCATGCACAGCACAAGCGGGCGCTGATTCCTTTCTGCCATTCAAGTAGATTTTTACTCGAGCGGCAACTTTTCCAACGCGAGCGGTCGTGAGCATACGCGACCACTCGCAATAAGAAATCTGACTGTCCCTGTTGACGATCGCAAACGAGAAAAAATCTCACCGGGAGATGGATTTTCCTCGCTCGCTCTTGCGAACTTGACGATGATGAACACAAGCGAGGGAAAAACTCTACTATGAACTCCGTGAGCTCTGCGTAACGCAGATTGTCAAAAAACTCCGCAAACTCCGCAGGTAGGGCGGAGTTCACCACCCAGACTTAATAAGAATGTTAGCAGGGTAGAATGTTAGCCAACATCCCAGGTTGATGATGATCTGTCTGGAGTGTTCTATTTGAGGCAGTTGAGCCTGGACCAGGAATATATTGGCATGTGATTTGAGGTGTTCCTAATAAAGAACCTATAAACTCTACCACGGCATTGCTATGATCTTAATAGAAACCAAATTCAAATTAAAATCCTGTTGCTTCACAGTCTTCCTAAGTGGGTAAGCAAGTGCATCCACATTTTGCATGTTGGACGCATCCTTATATAACACATTTTTATTAGCATATGTAAAGGCAAACCAAAGAATAAAATGACAGTTACACTTGACAGTACAGAAACGTATCTATTTATGAATCATTACAGTCATAATCCCACAGATGGTATCTTCGGCCCATTGGCTCGTCAGTCAAGAACATACACCAAATATCTGAACCCGCGGTTCCTCTCGTACTGAGAAGGAATACTATTGCAACAACACATCATCAATAGGGTAAAACTTACCTGTCTCACAAAAGATCTAATCCCAGCTCCCTATTAGTGGGTGAACAATCCAAAGCTTGGTGAATTCTGCTTAATAATGATAGGAAAAGCTGACATTGAAGGATCAAAAATCAACGTCACAATAAATGTTTGGCCACCACAAGCCAGTTATCCCTGGGACAACTTTTCTGACACCTCCTGCTTGAAGCCCAAAATGTCAGAAGGATCGTGAACCCCACTTTGATTGTCTGTATTGATACTGAAATTGAGATCAAGTGAGCTTTTGCCCTTCTGCTCTGAGGGAGGTTTATATCAACAACCCAAAGAGACTGGGTCACAATCAAAGTACATAGGGACGTTTATGTCCCAATCAAACATCTTTTAGAAGCCTAACAGCACCCTGCTCCAAATGACCCCCTCACTTGTCCCTGGAAAAACAAGGATGAATGGGGGATTTTGATGGGGCACTAGGGAAACCATTGCAAATGCCCATGTGGGGAGAGAGGAGCATATTCAAAGGGTTCATTATGTGGATCTTTCAGTTTTGCGGTTGCTCCCATAGGCTACTTCATTGTGCTGGTTCTTAAAGGTGTTACCCCTTCGAGACCAGGTTTACCTTGGAACCATGACCAGCTAGTTAACAAGGTGGCACTTTGGAATAATTGAAGGGTGGGTAGCTCGGGGTATCTCCACAATCAGATTAATCTTGAACAGAGAATTTCTTGGGTAGGTAATCATCCCAAACCTGACAATACTGACTGCATGACTGCATTGTTGTACACTTTAACAATAGAGCAGTTGTGAAGGACATTTTGGTGAGGCTTAACCTTTCAGGCAATGGTCCATCCACAAAGAAGGCACTTCTACTGTGCTTTTTTTATAGACCAAGAAGTAATTTGACCCTAATACCCCCACGTGTGCCCCGCCCTGTCACTGTCACAAATAGTTTCTTCCCCTCTCACTGTTAGATCAGCTGGATTGACTTCCAAAAAAGGCTATTTCTCCTAGCCCACTAGAGCAGTCAATTGCAGGTTGTCAGACGGACAGCCCTTCTCTTACTATATTTGACTCAGCACACTCTACAGTGAGATCTACTTTAAGAGCTATTCCCGTATTCAAGCTGATAAAACTACAAGTTTAGCTTCATGGAATGTGGCAGGACTGGCAGCTAAGTGGACAAATCTGGATTGGCTAAACTTCATTCAACGCCATGAAGTACTTTGCATGCAAGAAAATTTGCTAACAGAAATGATTTTCATTGCTTTATTTGTTACCTATTTTACACTCATTATATTGGGGTCTATGGGTAGCGCAAGGGAGGCTTATTTACCCTAGTTTCCCTTACTTTCCCGGGTTGATCTATATGGAAAAGTCTTAACTCTCCCCATTATCAACTTTTGTTGATAAATTGGTAAACAAATGATCTGTTATTGATAAATGTCTATATTAATGTCTTTGACACAATTAACTTTGTTATGGTGAAATCATTGCTTGAGGGATATTGAGCGAACACTGAGTAGCATTAATGGCAACTATGTTATTGTATGGATGGGACATTTCAATACAAAACATTTTCAAGAGTCATTAGCAGAGTCTTGGGGTATGGTGGGTGTTGGAGGGGATCCTATCACACATTTTGATCATGGCCCATATGGAGAACAACTCTTGGCCTTATTTATGAGGCCCTTATGCATTACATTCATTGCCAACAAAGAGGTTGTTGTTCTAAATGCAACTTTTATACAGTGTGCTATCTGTTCAAGAGCACTGAATGTATCATGAATTATGAATTCTCGTTTTAATGTTTCTTTTGTGACTTCTTTTTTATGCATTATTAACTTTGCAGCATTTCCTGTACTGTGTTATACAAGGTTACAATGTGCTTCTTTTATGGCCCCTTGATCAAACAAAGAATAATGGCTTGCTGACTAATTATGGTCAAATTACAAGATCTAGAAGATGAATGTCTTCCCCATGTGCAAGGAGCCACGGTCTCCAGGGTTCACTGATAGAATATCGATGCCCAAAACATCCCCATACACAAAAATAGAAATGTCAAAAATAGTGACATCAAGGGCCATATGTAGGTGGCAAAATACCGGTCGGTAACGGCCGATTTCGGCCGTTACCGACTGGTATTTGTAATTCCAGATGTAGGGGGCCTGAAAATTACCGATTCTGTATATTTACCGAATCGGTAATTTTACCAAATCGGTAAAGTACCGATTCGGTAAATGTACAGAATCGGAAATTTGGGATGTAGGTGGCACTGGAAACAGTGCCACCGGCCCTTAGAAATTCGTTATTTACCATGAAATACAATGGCATGGTAAATAACGAATTTCTGTGTACATGCACATCTGTGCATGTACACCTGTGCCATGTGGCACACATACATGCCCTAAGGGCATGTATGTGTGTCACATTGCACACAAGCCAAAATCAGGGGTGCAACAGGGTGTCAAAGTGACACCCTGTCCCCCTTGACAAATCGGTAAAATTACCGAATCAGTATTTACCGATTCGGTAATTGCCATTGATTCCTATGGGCCTCGAGGCCCATAGGAATCAATGGCAATTACCGAATCGGTAAATACCGATTCGGTAATTACCGCATATTACCGATTCGGTAATATTTACAGAATAATTACTTACATGGCATTTACCGAATTGTAAATACCGAATCGGTAAAATTCGGTATTTACGATTCGGTAAATGCCATTTACCTACATATGGCCCCATATATTTAAAACTGTAAGTACAAAAATATCAAAACAAAAATATCGATGTAAAAAATATAGATGTAGTTCTTCATTTATAACAGACTCCTTTTTATACCTTTTGACCTTAACAAGCGGTTTTCTGCAACTCCGGACACTTGCTGGTCTTGCTCCTTTCTGCGTGCCACCCTATTTCACATGTTGTTCCACTGCAAATCTGTTCATGACTTCTGGCTACAGGTATGGGCTCAAATTGATGTAATCTTCCATACTTGCATTCCCTTTTCTCACATTCACATCTTTCTGGGAAGCCTCTCTGATATTTCTTTCAAAGCATGGTGGTACAATGTATGTCACAACCATTTTTCCTATTCATATGGCAGCGAAACGTACAGAATTATGGCTTCCTATTACGTTATACCTCGAAACATGTGCCAATTGTTCCTTCCGTCTACAGCCTGTTCAACAAGAAGTTTCCAAACCCCCTTAACGACCCTTCACATTTCTTCTCTTTTTCTCTACTACCGTGTATGTATTTATTCTCGCACGACCACATTCTATAACCATTGTATCTCTTCTGTTTAGCTTTAAAGCCCATGGTTAGTTTTTTATTATCGATTTTGCAGTATTGCTTTAATTGATTGATATTGCTTTCTTTTTACTTTTCTCTCAAATCACTTTTGCATTACTCATGTACTCTGTATTGACACCTTATTTTTTCTGACTAATAAAATACTTTTTTGAACCTAAAAAAATATAGATGTACAGAATATTGATTTTTTTATTTAAATAAAAATGAATGTTAAATATATTAGAAAATAAAATTAACTTACAAAAAAGTATTTAGATTTACTGTAAAATTTAACAAATAATAAAATAAATGTAATTAAAAAAATATTTAAACATACATATATAAATGTAGTATATATATATATATATCTTTTCTTTAAAACATTTAATAAACTATTAATTTTAATTTATTTTATAATTATTTAAATATATAAAAATTTACAAATAAATATATATATTTACATACACTGTCTTAGAGCATAAAATCTAACAACAAATAATAATATTATAAATTAAAACATTAAAATATTTAATAGTCTTTCAAATTAAATTTTGCTCTCCATTGAGTGCAACAGTAGGGAAAGTGTTCGATACCGGAGGGGTGAAAGTTACTATTCCCACTCCAGTGAGAGCAACAGTAGGGAAAGTGTTGGATACCAGAAGGGTAAAACGTAATATTCCCACTCCAGTAAGTACAATAGTAAAGACAATGTTGGATAGCAGAAGGGTAAAACTTACTATTCCCACTCCAGTGAGTGCAACCGTAGGGAAAGTGTTGGATAGTCGAGGGGTAAAACTTAATATTCCCACTCCAATAGGTACAACATTGGGAAAAATGTTGGATAGCTGAGGGGTAGAAATTACTATTCCCACTTCAGTGAGTGCAATAGTAGGGAAAGTGTTGGATAGCAGAGGGCTAAAACCTAATATTCTCACTCCAGTGAGTTCAACAGTAGGAAAAATGTTGGATAGCGGAGGGGTAAAAATTACTATTCCCACGCAAGTGGGTGCAACAGTAGGGAAAGTGTTGGATAGCGGAGAGGTAAAAATTACTATTCCCACGCAAGTGGGTGCAACAGTAGGGAAAGTGTTGGATAGCGGATGGGTAAAAATTACAATTCCCACTCCAGTGGGTGCAACAGTAGGGAAAGTGTTGGATGGCGAAGAGTTAAAATTTAATATTCCCACTCCAGTGAGTGCAACAGTAGGGAAATGGTTTTATAGCGGATGGGTAAAAATTACTATATCGTCTCCAGTGGGTGCAACAGTAGGGAAAGTGTTTGATGGCGGAGGGGTAAACAATACTATTCCCACTCCAGTACGTGCAACAGAAGGGAAAGTGTTGGATAGTGGAGGGTTAAAAATGACTATTCCCACTCAAGTTTGTGCAACAATAGGGAAAGTGGTGGATAGTGGAGGGGTAAAAATTAATGTTTCCACCGGAGTCAGTTCAAAATAAAAAAAATAAAAATTAACAACAACACAAATGATTTTAAAAAATAAAAAAATAAAACTTATATAAAAATGTTAAATATTACAAAAGATAGAAACAGATTAGATTGTTAAAAAGATCTAACAAAGATTATTTTAAAAAAAATGCAAAATTTATTTAAAAACAAAACTATTTTTACTAGAATTTTGTTATAAACAAAAACATTAATTATTACATAAATGTATTATTTTTTATTTCCTACCCTATAACACCACACAATTCACAACCCACATTTAAATTTAAAAAATGTACCTCCATAATTAACATAATTATCAATTAAACAAATATTATAAAAACATTTTATAAACAAATACAAATTTATTTAATCCCCAAACATTACCCCTATAAAACCAAAACATATAGACACAAAAAACAATAAACACTTACCATAAATATGAACGGATAAATTAATAATCAACTTATCATTAAATAATTAATCATAAATTACTTGACACCCTCTACCCCAATAAACACCGCAACCCACACCTAAAAATCATTACACAATTTCCATAACTAATTTTATATTAATACATTAATATCACTTAGCAAGTTATTATTAAATGTAAAAGAAATTACTTCTCACCCCTTGTTATGTTATATGCTGTTTTATACCGCGCTCATTTACTACCGGAGAATCCTGGAGCGAATAGACCGCTGGGGAACCCGTCCTGGCTTTCCCTGTGAGATGGTCCCTACTGGGTATCTCCAAGGTGAAACCAGGCATCCCCGGCGTATGTGGGGGGCCGTTGTGGAGATGAGGCAAGCTAATGCCCAGAGTTGCCGAGTGTGATCCCTGGTTAGAGTAGGCACCGAGGTGAGAATTATCGAGTCCGCTGACCGTGGTCCACAACCCTGCAGCGTCGGGAATTGAACCCTGGTCCCGGGCCATCCTCTGCTCCCAGGTCTGCCGCCTCTAGCCAGTGAGCCACACCACTCCACTTTCTCCCTTACCACTATAAACCCCAAAACTCACATCAAAAATTAACTACACACACAATTGCCATATTTTAATTTTAATTTATTAGCATTAATTAGCAAACAATTATTAATTATAAATACATTACTTCCCACCCTGTTCTCCTATAAACCCCACCACCCACTCCTAAACAAATGACAACAATAATATAATCAATTACAAATTAATAAATGAATAATAATTAACAACCCATTAATAAATATGCAATAATAAAATAACTCCCACAATTAACACTTTACAATATAAATTAAATAAATATTAATAAATACAAAATATTAATACATTTATTATAATTAAATGACGTCCCTCCCTACTCCCACAATTAACATAATTACCAATTAATTAATCACAAATAATTAACAACCAATTAATAAATAATTAATAATAACATAATTCCCATAATTATTACTAAAAAATCTAAATTAAATACTAATACCTAAAAAATAAATAATTTATTATAATTACATTATATCCCACCCTATTCCCTAATGTACCCACAGCCCACTACAGAACTTAAAAACTCAAAATGTAATTAAGATAACATTTATAACTACTAAAAATGTAACACATATATTAAAAAACAAAACAAATTCATATACAAAAAAATAGATCACATACTTTTACAATACCTACCAAAATACATAACACTAATTAAAACATCGATTTTTTAAACAACTATGGGCTAGATGTAGGTAATCTAATTTTCCTAAATACCCAATTTTTACTGATTCCGTATTTAGAAATCGGTAAATATGATGTAGGTAATGAATCGGTAAAATTTACAGATTCGGTAATATTTCTTATTAGCGATTCGGTAAATACCGATTCGGTAATAAGAAATACCTTCCCGTTCATTCCTATGGGCCTGGAGGCCCATAGGACGGAATGGGAAGCCATTCACTATTACCGATTCAGTGTTTACCGAATCGGTAATAGGGGGAGCATATTCAAGGGTGGCAGGGTGTCACATTTATACCCTATTGCACCCCTGAATCTTGCATGTGTGCACATGTGGCGCACATCCAAGCCCTAAGGGCATGTATGTCTGCCACATGGCATCTTGAAAAAAGCTAAATATTGCTTTTTTAAAGGTATTCAGTATTTACCACCAACTTGTAGTTGGTGGTAAATAACGAATCCTGAAAGCAAAAATGCACTCACTTGAGTGCCTCCTACATAGCTTTTAAGGATTCAGTAATTTACTGATTCCTTAAAATAAGGAATCGGTAAATTACCTAATCCTTAAAACCTGCCTCCTACATTAGAAAGGGCTAAATACCGGTCGGTAACGGGAAAATTACTGATTTTCGGCCGTTACCGACCGGTATTAGCCCACCTACATCTAGCCTTATATTTTTGCAAACAATATTAACAACTTCAATATTTCCAAAAACTATATTTCTTACCTGCAAATCGATATTCTTGACCACTATAATCTTCCTGTCGACATATCTGTATCACAATATTCAAAACTCAATATTTGTGTATGTCAACATATTAAACTCGATATTCTGTCTGTGCACCGGTCTCCAGATGCCACGCAGGTTAGGGACTGGAACATCAAGTACAATTCCCCTACATTGACACTAGTCCCCTCCAAATGTTAAGGTGTTTCTGGGGTGTCCTCTTGCTCTATATACCAGGATCTCGAAGGTCATGTATCAGTCTAGTCACTTCCGCTATGTTTGCAAAGATGGAGGCTCTTTTTAACTCCAGTTATTGGCAAAGTATCATTTTACAATAAGCAATCCAATCCATATGAGTGCCAATTTAGAACAATTTGTGACAATCTCTTTATTCATATGTAGTGTTGGGACAGAAAAGTCATCTGCGTGGTAAATGACTGATTTTTGTTGTCATGGGCAAACACGGATCATGTATGTGCGCCATAACATAGGTCTGTCATTTGGATTGCAGTCTTGTTGGACCAGGAGGAACGCCCAAGCCCAACCTCATAGTGGTGAAAGACTACTGCCTTTACTGAGAGATACTCAGCACAAGTGTGATGGTGGCAGCATAATGTGTAGTTATTTGTGGATCAAACAGGTCTTTTTTACCTGTGTTACTGGTGTGAGGCCTACAGGCTCACTCAATTGAAATTCCGCTGCTGTGTGTGTAACTCACCCTTGGCTTACATCATTTTGGTGTGTAGTGCTCTGCCGTGCATGTGTAGTGTACATGTGTTGGGTGTATGTGTGCCTGTGAATGGCACAATACAGGGATAATGCAGTACTGTGTAGTGCATGTATGTTATATGTATGTACCAGGTCAAGTCAAGTCAAATGATCTTTATTCGGAATTAATACATCCATAAAAGTACACACAGGTTAACAAAATACAATAAAAATTTGATAAAAACAAGTTCATTATACTGTTGAGCAAAACATTAGAATAATATTAAAAATATACATAAAAATGATCTTTTCCAAATACAAGGGAACAGCTATGTATCATAAACATCGGATGTGCAAGAGGCAGTAGTACACAGTGTGTGGATATTTTACAGATGGGGTTCCACAGAAATTGTTTCCAGTAAGCCCAAACGTCTACATATCTATGCACTAATATGCATATACTCAGATGTGCAAAAAGCAAATGTGCAAAACAAAAAAACAGAGTGCTAATGTTCATCAGGCAAGTTCCATAGTTGCCCGTGAACGCACACTAGCTTTAAGGAAACAGCTCACAATAAATATCACTTCATCTGAGATCATCATTTGAAGAGTTCTCATTGCCTGAGTAAAGTCCCTTAAATCATGTTTACAACAATACGGCATTAGATATTTGGTAGTATAAAATTTATAAAAACCACAGAACAAAAAATAGTGTGTCAAACTTGGTTTACCGCCCTCGGAACAAGGACAATCCAGCTGTTCCAGATGTTTACCAGGTGTATGTATGCCTGTGAATGGTACAATACATGAAGGGTGTAGTGGTGTGCAATGCATGTATGTTGTGTACATATGCTGGGTGTATGTATTGTTGTTATATGTAAATGACTATGATAATTGTAATGAAGTGAACATGATTGTCTAGATGTCACGGAATTGTGCACCAAACCCCACCCTGACATTAAGGACGAACCCGTGATTGAGCCTGATCATGTGTAATCGGTGGATGGCTTATGCTTGAGAGGAAACGATGGCAGAGTCAGAGCAGCATATTCCATGTGCACCATAAATGATGTGGTTGAAGTTTCATGGCTTCAAACAGTTGTTTCTACCAAAGCTGCTGAACTGGTTCCCCTACTAGAGCCTGTAGTTTAACTGCTCAAATGAGAGTCACCATATTCACTGACAGCCAGTATGAGTTTAGTGTTGGCCATGATTTTGGACAATTGTGGTCACAGAGGGGCTTTCTTACCTCTTCAGGTACACCAATTAAAAATGGTACCTACGTCAAGGACTTGTTGGATGCTCTGCAATTACCAGGAGAAATTGCTGTGGTAAAGTGTTTAGCTCATCAAAGAGGAAGCTGATAAATTGCCATAGGCAACAGATATGCTGACTCAGTGGCCAGGTAGTGCTCATTGTTATCCATTTCACATGCGAGACTCAAGGAGAGAATACCTGGCAATGTTCATGAAAGTTACTGACACGTGGTATGAATTGAAATGGGTACAGGAAAATACGTCAGAAGCAGAACCGAATGGTTGGATAAAGGCAAAATGTGAGAAAAATGCAAACAGCATCTGGATGTCAACAGGCGGCGGACCGGTATTATCTCATAGCTTCTTGTTTCCAATGATACAATACCACCATGGTTACACATATTTAGAGAAAGACGCAGTGGTGAGGCTTTTCAGGCAGAGTTGGTACAGCCCCAGATTTGGAATATTGGCAGATGAGATTTACCATCGGTGTGTAACTTGTCAACAGATAAACGTAGGGACATGTACACGTCACTCTAACAGACCTAGGGAGATCAGGTGGGCCATTCAACAGGATATAAATGGATTTTTATTGAGATGCCTGTGCATAACCTGCTGATATATATCCTAGTGATTGTGTGCCTCTTCTTAAGATGGGAGGAAGCCAACCCAACTAGAAGAAGCGTCAGTCTTACTCTAGGTAAGTTGTTATTACATGAATTAAAACCCAGGTTCAGCATGCCGATTTCTATTTAATCAGATAGAGGAATGCACTTCAACAATGAAGTGATGAAGATGATCTGCACAGCCTTACAGATTGAACAAAGATTACACTGCAGTTACAGAGCAGAAGCCTATGGTGTTGTTGAGCAAATAAACTGTACCATCCTCGAAGGCGGTCGCTCCCCACGCTGCTCCCAGCCCAGTACACGCTGCTCCCATCCCAGTGCCTGACCTGATATTGTAGCGCTGCTCGCGCTGTTGTTGCTGAACTCGATTGGATTGGAGCTGATCTCTGACCTGGAAGCATTGTCCCCTCGCTGCTATTGCTTAATTGCATTCTGTGGTATCGCTGTACTGCGCATTGTTAATTTGTTACTGTACACTGTGGTATCGCTGTACTGCACATTGTTTATTTGTTACTGTACAGTGCTGCATTTGCTTGCTTGCTCCGATTTGTGCCTGATTGTGCCCATTTCGCTGGCCATTTCACTGCCATTCGCTTTGCCTGTGCCCCAATCTCGTCCTGGTAGCCTTTTGGCTTGCTGCCATTTTGTTGTTGTTGTTGTGCCTCCCAGCCCGGCTCTCCGCCTCGCTCCCGCCTCCCAGCTGATCCTCCCGCGCCCCTCCACCCTCCACTAGCCATTTATGACAGATGCTTTTGCGTGCAGCGTTCACGCGCAGCGTCGCGCCCCATGCGCGCCGAAGGTGCGCCAAAGGTAAGCCCGTCTACGCCCGTCTGTGCCTGGACCGCGTCCAGCGCCAGACCCCCTGGCCCCCACAAACCCCACTTCACCCGCATAACGTACGATTTCGCAACCCTTTCAGCACTCAACTCCGGCCATCTCCCAGACTGCCACCAAGCCGCCCCAGGACACACACATGGACCCTTTACCTGCCACACCTGTAAGTTCGACTGCATCAGGAGCCATACCAAATCCACAAACTCCAAACAAAGCTCCGACACTAACCACCTGAAATGCATCCTGCTCAACGCCCGCTCGGTCCACAGACACTCCATTGAACTTTGGAACCTACTCGACACCACATCACCGGACATCGCTTTCCTTACAGAAACCTGGATAAACACCTCATCAGCGCCCGACATCGCCATAGCTATCCCGGACGGCTACAAGATCATTCGAAAGGACCGCACCAACCAAACAGGAGGAGGCCTCGCCATCATCCATAAGAACACCATCCTCATCACGACCAGTTCCGACGATAACTTCGCTACCACCGAACACCGTCACTTCCAGATCCACACCGACCCCAAGACCACACTCAGAGGCACACTCATCTACAGACCCCCAGGACCCCGCAAACAATTCAGCGAAGACATCACTGACTTCATCAGCCCACATGCCCTCCCCCCCGAGAACTACATCCTACTGGGGGACCTCAACTTCCACCTGGAAAAGAACAACAACACCACCACTCTTCTGGACAACCTGGCCAATCTCGGCCTCAAACAACTTGTTGACACCCCCACCCACCTTGCGGGGCACATGCTCGACCCAATCTTCACCTCCAGCAAACACATCTCCTTCGATCACACCACAGCTCTCCATTGGACGGACCACAGCTGCATTCACTTCAACTACAAAAAGACCACGACCCACAACCCCCCACAACCTATTCCCCGAAGAAATTGGAATAAAATCACCACCACCCAGCTCTTCTCTTCACTTCACCTAAACCCTCCTGCCAAATCATCGGACCCAAACCAAGCAGCCACCAACATCACACAATGGATCACCCTCAGCGCCGACGAACTAGCACCCTTGAAAAACCATCAAATCAAGCAAGGTACCAAAAAAGCCCCCTGGTTTAACAATGACCTTAAGAAATCCAAGAAGTTCTGCCGCACCCTCGAGAAAGCATGGAGAAAAAACCCAACCACTGACAACCTGGCCACCTTCAAGAACGCCATCCGCAAACACCACCAACTGATCCGATCCACCAAGAAATCAGCATTCAAAGATCGACTCGACAACAACGCCCAAAACAGCAAGGATCTATTCAACATCGTAAAAGAATTTACCAACCCCACCGCCGGCACCAACGACATCACTCCCTCCCAAGACCTCTGCGACTCTTTATCCTCATTCTTCCACAACAAAATCGCCGACATACATAACAGCTTTGAAAACGAGTCCGATGACCAGTCCACTCCACCCACCTCCAAACCAAAACAGCACTCTAACAACCTTGGCGCCTGGAACCCAATCACTACTGATGACACCATCCGCCTGATGAACTCCATCCACTCAGGATCACCAACCGACCCATGCCACCACCACATTTTCAACAAAGCAGACTCCATCATCGCACCCCATCTCCGCGACGTCATCAACTGTTCCTTCAACTCCGCTACCTTCCCGGAAATCTGGAAACATGCCGAACTCAGCGCCCTTCTGAAGAAACCCACAGCAGACCCCTCTGAATGTAAGAACTACCGCCCCATCTCGCTCCTCCCATTCCCTGCCAAAGTCATTGAGAAAGCCGTCAACAATCAGCTCGCTGCCTTCCTTGAATCCAACAAATCCCTCGACCCCTCACAGTCCAGCTCCCGAGCCAAACACAGCACCGAAACCGCCCTCATCGCAGCAACTGACGACATTTGAACGCTACTGGACAACGGAGAAACAGCTGCTCTCATCCTACTTGACCTCTCCGCCGCCTTCGACACAGTTTGTCATAGCACCCTCATACAACGCCTCAGCAACGTTGGAATACAAGGAAAAGCTTTGGACTGGATCATCTCGTTCCTCGCCGGAAGAACCCAGAGAGTCCGCCTCCCCCCATTCAAATCAGAGTCCACCGAAGTAATCTGTGGCGTACCACAAGGATCATCACTCAGTCCCACCCTCTTCAACGTCTACATGAGTCCCCTCGCATCCATCGCGCGACAACACAACCTCAACATCATCTCCTACGCAGACGACACCCAGCTGATCCTCTCCCTCACCAAAGACCCAAACACCGCCAAAACCAATCTACACGAAGGAATGAAAGAAGTAGCCTAATGGATGAAGGACAGCCGTTTAAAACTAAACTCGGACAAAACGGAAGTCCTCATCTTAGGATCTTCCCCCTCTGCCTGGGACGACTCATGGTGGCCACCAGCCCTGGGTACAGCACCCATACCTACAGATCACGCCCGTAACCTGGGCTTCATCCTAGACTCCTCCCTCTCGATGACCAGACAAGTCAACGCCGTCTCATCATCTTGCTTCAACATCCTACGCATGCTCAAGAAAATCTTCCGCTGGATCCCCACCGAAACAAGAAAAACAGTCACCCACGCACTGTCACAAGCCGACTGGATTACGGAAATACCCTTTACGCCGGAGCCACAGCCAAACTTCATAAAAACCTCCAACGCATCCAAAACGCCTCAGCCAGACTCATACTGGACATCCCCTGTCAAGCTTACATTTCCGGTCACCTGAAAGACCTCCACTGGCTCCCCGTCAACAAGAGAATAACTTTCCGGCTCCTCACCCAAGCACACAAAGCCCTCTACGACCTAGGACCCGAATGCCTCAACACACGACTGTCCTTCTACACACCCACCCGCCAACTACGATCGTCCAATCAAGCCCTCGCCGCAATTCCGCGCATCCATAGATCCACCATGGGGGGAAGATCCTTCTCCTACTTAGCGGCCAAAACCTGGAACTCTCTCCCCACCCGCCTCCGCCTTACACAGAACCACCTCTTCTTCAGAAAGCAGCTAAAAACCTGGCTATTCGATAAGTAAAGCATCCTCCCTCCCTCAAGCGCCTTGAGACCCTCTGGGTGAGTAGTGCGCTATACAAATTTCTGAACTTGAACTTGAACTAGATTGGCCAAGGTCTGTACATTTACCTCTCTGAAATAACCAAAAGTTTTACCTTTGGCGTTGATGAGTATCTGGAGTACCACAGACAGGAAGTCGGGGTTGTCCCTCCATGAAATACTGATGGGCAGAGCAATAAAAATTACCTTCCGTTCCTGTCAAATCTCTTTTGAATATCATGTCACTGACAATAATGTTAAAATATTATGTTCTAAAATTGTATTGAGCACAGACAGTTATCCCGAGGCGCCAAAGCGCTAGCTCAGTGAGAAGGACAGAAGCACTAGTAAGGCAGCTTGTCAAAGGTGTACTCTTAAAGCGGTGGTACCCAGTACTTTTACTTAGTAAACAGCAAAGTTTATTGCCTTCCTAAACATGAGCAGGTTTGAAATATTTGTGATGTTGGTGGGGAGAAGATTTCAATCATTGGCCGTAGTAACCCTCTGCCTCCAAAATGTGTATGTTTGAACATTCGAGTCTCTAGTTTTCAGGGACATAAGGGCCTCAGAGTTCTCCCTGGGTTATACCATTTAAAGGATTGTTTCAGGAACTCAGGGCTGCTCCATGAAGATCCTTATGAGCAAGGCACAGAGCTTTGAACTTAGTTTGCTGCCTAATCTGCAGTCAGTGAAGATCTTTAATCACATGAGCAACTTATTTGTGCTTGGGAAGTTTGTTTAGGTGTTGATTCTCCACATTAAGGTACATTGCATTACAGTACTATATTGTGGCCATGACTAATGCCAGAATCGCCGTCTTTTGTGCGTTGGCTCTGATGAAAGGGAAGATCTTTCTGAGCCTCCTAAGAGTGTAGAAAGTGGAAGAGGTAACTGCTTTAACCTGTAGCCCAAAAGCCAATTTACTTTCCATTACCAATCCCAGGTGCAAGACTTTACTCACTGGAGTGAGCTGAGCCCCCAGTTCTTTTGGCCATCAAAACGGAGCCCAAAGGGAAGGGTTGTTTCAAAACAGGATGACCTCTGTCTTCCCTGAATTAAGTTTCAGACAGTTTAGGTTCATCCATGTGCCAATTTCTACCATACAATTGTGGAAATTGGCACCTGCTGAGTTATTGGGAGAGGAAATTGTGACCATAATTTAATTTGCGTGTCTTCAGCATATGAGGTAAGATCTAACCCAAATGATCTTATCCGCGTGGCCAAAGGTTTTACATAGATATCAAACTAGATTGAGCTAAGTACGTCTCTGCGGAACCCCACATGGCAGACTGAAAGGTTTTTATACGTAAGGATCCATGGCCACCAATTGTTTCCTATCAGAAAGGAAAGATTTTAACAATTTCAGGGCTACCGCTTTGATACCAACCTCCTGGAGGCTGTTGACTAAGATGGTGTGGTTGACCGTATCAAAGGCTGCTGATGGGTCTACGATTATAAACGCCACACTGCCACCCTCGTCAACTATTGGTCTGATCTCTCCAGTAGATTTGATCAAGGCTCTTTCTGTACTATGACCGCTTCTGAACCCAAATTGTGTGGTGTCTAGCAGCTGGTTATTAAATAGAAAATGTGCTATTTGCTTGTTCATCGCCTTTTCTATTGCCTTAACAAGGAGGGTAGGCGAAACATGGGTCGATAGTTATGTGGATCTTTGGGATTTAGAGTAGACTTTTTCAGTAGGAGGCTGATAGATGCGTTTTCCAAAGGATCAGAAAGTGAACTGATTCCAGCATGGAATTGAAAATGGTGGTCAGGCCAATTGCCACAGTATTGGTGGCCAACTTTACAATTTTGGGAGGACAGGGGTCCATAGTGGCTTCAATAATGGTAGAGACTTTCTGAGTTGAGAGAGGAGAGAAGTTGGTAAATTTGGTGAAGGCTTCAGATGGAGTTGATTGGGGGTACGTCTCCCAATTGAGTAGCCCCCTTTTGGTCAAACGTGTTAAAGATCTTAACAACCTTGTCCAAGAAAAAGTCGACCAAAGTATCACAAAAAGCTTGGCTGATATTTGAGTGATCGTACCCTGGGGCAGAAACCAGATTGGAAACTACATGAAAGAGCTCTTTCGATTAGTTTTTTGCTGTTGTTACTTTAAGTGTGCTCTCCCCTAATCATTAGTGCTTTATATTCATTCAGCCAGACCTTGTATTTCTCGTTCCATTTTGTTTGATGTTTTTTCTCCACCGTCTCTCTTGCCTTCTGCAGGCTTGCTTCTTAAGCTTTACATTTTTGGTGAACCAGGGGGCTGAGGGATTACCTCTCTGCAATTTTAGAGTTTTAAGAGGCACAGGGATTGATATTTGATGGAGGAGTCGTCCAGGTTTTCAGAGAGAGGGGGCATTGTGTCTTTTAGGGTTTTATTAAGAACACCTGCTTGTATATTATTCAAGTCCCATCTTTTAGTAACTTGATTTTGAGTTTTATCAATGGTGGATTTCTGTTCCAAATTAATATCAAACATGACCAGATGATGATCGAGCCATGTTAGAGATAGTGAGTCTTTCATGATCACTTGCGGGTTATTAGAGAACATCCCATCTAAAGAGTGTCCTGCAATACGGGTGGGTTTATTTACTAACTTAGTCAGGCCAAACCCTTCCAGGGACTCAATAAGTGGCAGTGTATCATTGTCATCAAAGTTTTCTAGATGGAAATTAAAATCACCAAGCTTGGTGATGTCTTTAGAGGAGAGACCTTTCTCTAGGTGGGAGTCAATATTTTGGACAAAGATGTTCCTGGGTCCGGGGGGGGGGATATATTAAGATACGCCTAAAGGATTGGGTTTTTGAAAGTTCAATATGGATCTAAAAGGCCTCACATTCGGGTATGCAATCTTGTTCAATCACCGTGAACAAGTTGTCCCTATGGACCATGGGAAGTCCCCCCCACGTTTCAGGGGCCTATCAACATGGTGAAGGACAAAGTTAGGAGGGGTTGCTCCTGCTAGATCTGGTCAAAATGCCTGGTCGGCCCATACAATATCCATTTCGTGAGAGTTCATAAAACCTGTAAACTCAAAGTAATGTTTTAAAAGGGATTTGCATTCAACAGTGCACACTTAAATTGGCAGTCGGGTTGACAGACAAGTTCAAGTTCGAGAATTTGTATAGCGCACTACTCACCCAGAGGGTCTCAAGGCGCTTGAGGGGGGGTGGATGCATTACTTATCGAATAGTCAGGTTTTTAGCTGCTTTCTGAAGGAGAGGTGGTCTGTGTAAGGCGGAGGTGAGTGGGGAGAGAATTCCAGGTTTTGGCCGCTAAGTAGGAGAAGGATCTTCCTCCCATGGTGGTTTTATGGATGCGCGGGATTGCGGCGAAGGCTTGATTGGATGATCGTAGTTGGCGGGTGGGTGTGTAGAAAGACAGTCACGTGTTGAGGCATTCAGGTCCTAGGTCGTAGAGGGCCTTGTGAGCGTGGGTAAGGAGCCGGAAAGTTATTCTTTTGTTGACGGGGAGCCAGTGGAGGTCTTTCAGGTGGCCTGAAATGTGAGCTTGACGGGGGATGTCCAGTATGAGTCTGGCGGAGGCGTTTTGGATGCGTTGGAGTTTTTTCTGAAGTTTGCCTGTGGTTCCGGCGTAGAGGATATTTCCATAATCCAGTCGGCTAGTGACCAGTGCGTAGGTGACTGTCTTTCTTGTTTCGGTGGGGATCCAACGGAAGATTTTTTTGAGCATGCGTAGTATGTTGAAGCATGAAGATGAGACAGCGTTGACTTGTTTGGTCATCGAGAGGGAGGAGTCTAGGATGAAGCCCAGGTTACGTGCGTGATCTGTGGTTATGGGTGCTGTACCCAGGGCCGGTGGCCACCATGAGTCGTCCCAGGCAGAGGGGGAAGATCCTAGGATGAGGACTTCCGTTTTGTCCGAGTTTAGTTTTAGACGGCTGTTTTTCATCCACTCGGCTACTTCTTTCATTCCTTCGTGTAGATTGGGTTTGGCAGTGCTTGGGTCTTTGGTGAGGGAGAGGATCAGCTGGGTGTCGTCTGCGTAGGATATGATGTTGAGGTTGTGTTGTCGCGCGATGGATGCGAGGGAACTCATGTATACGTTGAAAAGGGTGGGACTGAGAGAAGATCCTTGTGGTACGCTGCAGATGACTTCGGTGGCCTCTGATTTGAAAGGGGGGAGGCGGACTCTCTGGGTTCTTCCGGTGAGGAACGAGATGATCCAGTCCAGAGCTTTTCCTTGTATTCCGACGTTGCTGAGGCATTGAATGAGGGTGCTATGACAGACTGTGTCGAAGGCGGCGGAGAGGTCAAGTAGGATGAGGGCAACTGTTTCTCCGTTGTCCAGTAGCGTTTGGATGTCGTCTGTAGCAGCGATGAGGGCAGTTTCGGTGCTGTGTTTGGCTCGGAATCCAGACTGTGAGGGGTCGAGGGAATTGTTGGATTCAAGGAAGGCGGCGAGCTGATTATTGACGGTTTTCTCAATGACTTTGGCAGGGAATGTGAAGAGTGAGATGGGGCGGTAGTTCTTAAGTTCAGAGGGGTCTGCTGTGGGTTTTTTCAGGAGGGCGCTGAGTTCGGCATGTTTCCAGCTTTCCGGGAAGGTAGCGGAGTTGAAGGAACAGTTGATGACATCGTGGAGGTGGGGTGCGATGATGGAGTCTGCTTTGTTGAAGATGTGGTGGGGGCATGGTTCGGTTGGTGAACCTGAGTGGATGGAGTTCATCAGGCGGATGGTGTCTTCAGTAGTGATTGGGTTCCAGGCGTGAAGGTTGTGAAAGTGCTGATTTGGTTCGGGGGTGGGTGGAGTGGACTGTTTTTCGGCCTGGTTTTCAAAGCTGTTATGTATTTCGGCGATTTTGTTGTGGAAGAAAGAGGATATAGAGTTGCAGAGGTCTTGGGAGGGAGTGATGTTGTTGGTGCCGGTGGTGGGGTTGGTAAATTCTTTGACGATATTGAATAGTTCCTTGCTGTTGTGGGCGTTGTTGTCGAGTCGATCCTTGAATGCTGATTTCTTGGTTGATCGGATCAGTTGGTGGTGTTTGCGGGTGGCGACTTTGAAGGTGGTCAAGTTGTCAGTGGCTGGGTTTTTTCTCCAGGTTTTCTCGAGGGTACGACATACCTTCTTGGATTTCTTAAGGTCATCGTTGAACCAGGGGGCCTTTTTGCCACCTAGTTTGATCTGGTGGTTTTTCAAGGGTGCTAGTTCGTCAGCGCTGTGGGTGATCCAATGTTTGAGTTTGGTGGCAGCTTGGTTTGGGTCCGATGATATGGTAGGCGGGTTTTGGTTAAGCGAAGTGAAGAGTTGGTCGGTGGTGATTTTGTTCCAGTTTCTTCGAGGAATAGGATGTGGGGGGATGTGGGTCGTGGTTTTTTTGTAGCTGAAGTGGACGCAGCTGTGGTCCGTCCAATGGAGAGCTGTGGTGTGATCGAAGGAGATGTGTTTGCTGGAGGTAAAGATAGGGTCGAGCGTGTGTCCGGCTAGGTGGGTGGGGGTGTCAACAAGTTGTTTGAGTCAGAGATTGGTCAACTTGCCCAGAAGGGTGGGGGTGTTGCTGTCATTTTTCTTTTCCAGGTGGAAGTTGAGGTCTCCCAATAGAATGTAGTTCTCGGAGGTGAGGGCATGTGGGCTGATGAAGTCAGTGATGTCTTCCTTGAATTGTGTGCGGGATCCTGGTGGTCTGTAGATGAGGGTGCCTCTAAGTGTTTTACTAAGATTGGGAATATGAAGTGTTTGCATTTTAAGTTCAGCCAATTAAGCATAACCCGTCATTCAGAGCATATAAATATTTTTCCATAAGTCTTGGCATGAGGGTAAAAACATAATCACCGGTGGGTCTTACCTTTGATGTTTATTGTGAGGAGCCCTTCTCTTGTATATAATATCTTTGGTGAAGGAGGGGGGTTTGGATCGGGCATAGTGGCTGGCACGAGCCAGCGGACAGATGCGCTTCCTGCCGCATTATATCCCCCTTCGGGACTGGTAGGTGTGTCCCAAATACCCAAGCTTTACAGTAGGATGAGGATGACCTTGCATTATTATTAGCAACGTCAATAGCTCAAACTTTCAGTAATGGGAGAACTATTGCATTGCAAATGCTTTTAATCTTACAGCCATATTTCACAGGGAGCGCGCTACTATGCAATATGGCAAAAAGTTTTTACACAGCCAATAGATCTCGTAGAGGCGAGACAAATTGGCTTTGCCAATGCTTGTTTTTGCATACTGTTGCCTGGATCGCTATGAAGCTCGTTCTCTCAGTAATAAAGAAGACCATTTAAATAGCACGGACCACAAATTTCGCGCTGTGCTTAACTCGATGGGAAAAACTCGCAAAAAAACAAGAACAGCTGAATGGACATGTAAGAATTAAAGCCAATGATGCAAGCAATACCCTGACATCTCTGCAGCAAGCATATAACCCCACAGAACTATCTTGTCATTTTAGACCACTATTACACCAATATTGAGGTGTATCACATAAACAGCAAACATTCTGAACTAAACCGTCTTTCATTAATGTTCTTACCCAATTCGATATGTTGATTAACAACCTGTGAAAGATTGTGAAATGAAGCAGTACAACAAAAAACAGATCAATGAGCTGCATGTCACACACGAATCACTGAAGCAATCATATTAACCCGCTGGGCTATCCTACAGGCTTTTCTTTTACCTCTACTACACCACTGTTGTCGGAGTGTTTAATGCCGAGTTAGTAACGATCTGAAATAATGCACATCTGTCTTCCTGTATGGGGAAAACGTTTCAGTGCCTTAGGCGTCACACTGGGGCTGACAATTCAAAAACAGTAACGTGTATATCAGACCAAAAACTAGCATCAAATAACCGGAGAAAAAGTGAAGAAACGGTAAACATAATGCTTACATGAAACCCTGACTCTTGTGTGGGCTAATCTGTCAAATTAGGGTAATCCGTGCGGTTTGGGCTAGGCACGTTACCACTGATAAAGCACGCAAAGCAGAACTCGGATGTTTACAATTAAGAAAATACAACCTTAAGAGACGGTGTGCAACCCGCACTTCATGTGTTTTTTCAAAAAATTAGGGTAATAGGACACAATCTGTCGCTGGAACGTAAACAGATAGTAGTACTTTGAAAATATACTTGTGATGGAGTGAAACAACAAGTGAATCCACGATATTCACATATAGCTTACCCACTGACGGACAGTCTACTTCTCTTGTGTCTTCACACGTGCGCTCACATTCATGCAGGTAACGTGCTGTGAGTGGAAAGGTATACGCCAGTTACTTACAAAGCTGCACGCGATTTATTCAATGAAAAGCCTAATTCCTCGAATTTTCCCGAATGTCTCAAAGATGAGCGTCCTCGGTCGTGAAAGTGAATATCATCAGATACAACCTATAGACAAAAGCCAGTGAATGCTCCTGTGTAATGATGGAAGTTATGGGCCCTGGGCCCTCATGTTAGGCGCAGCAAGGATGGACACGGACACCAGGAATGAGTGGTAGGAAAGGTCCTGAGCACGTGCGCTCAGCCTCTTTTATTGGCAGCGTCATGTGACACCATGACGTCTGTCTTGGGTGGGTGTAGAGTGTGTTACATCACACAGGAACACTAGAACGTGTCCACACCAAGACACTACATCACTCCCCTTTTTAATCAATGAAAAGACCCAACTTCATAATTTACATTTGGAGAAAATAACATATCTCAGGATGCAGTGAAGTGTTCAGTTCCGCCAAGCATTTCAATCCGCCGCTGCTTGGAATTGGGCAGATGGAGTACAGTCTGTTTCGGGGAACAACTGTCCGCTTTGGCACTGGTTGGTTGTGCTCGATGGAAACAGTCTGCAAGCGACTGGGTAGCCCCTTTGTACTCACAGTCTTTCTGTTGCTGACTTCCGTGGTCACGGGTGCGGTTGGAGTTCTTGTAGTTCGCCGTGGAATGATGGTTACGTACCCTATTTGGCCTTGGACTCACTGTGGGGACCTATTTTGCACTGACATCTTCTTCACTCTTAACTGTGGCAACGGCCACGTGGATTTACTTCCTTCCTTTCTTAACTGTGGCAACGGCCACGTGGGTTTACTTCCTTCCAGTGGCGTCACTAGGGCTGGTGTCACCCGGTGCGGGTAACTCATGGTGTCACCCCCTCACAACTTACCGGATGGACCATCTCACCGTCTGCCTGCACCATGTCCCTTCTGCCTGCACCATCTCCCCTCCACCTGCACCATCTCACCCCCTGCCTGCACCATCTCACCCTCTGCCTGCTTCCAATTGAAACACGTCAGTCTTTTGAATAAACTTTTGAATAAACTACTACGGCAACTATATCTCACAATGCAAGCTTTCCTCTGTGTGTGACCACGATGCTCTCGCTCTATCTATCCCTCTCCTCTCTCTCTCTTTTTATCCTTCTCCTCTCTCTCTCACACGCTCTCTATCCGTCTTCTGTCTTTATCCCTGCCCCTCGCTCTCTCCCTCTCTTTATCGCTCTTTCTTTATTCCTCTCCTCTCTCTTTATCCTTCTCCTCTTTTTATTCCTCTTCCCTCTCGCACACTCTCTCTCGCTATCCCTCGCCTCTCTATCCTTTTATCCCTCTCCTCTCTCACGCGCTCACTCTCTAGACCTCTGCTCTGTCTTTATTCCCCTCTCCCCTCGCATGATCTCTCTCTTTCCCTCTCCTCTCTATCCTTTCATCCCTCTCCAATCCTTTTATCCCTCTCCTGTCTCTTTTTATCCCTCTCCTCTGTCTCTTTTTATCCCTCTCCTCTCTCTCAAGCGCTCGCTCTCTATCCCTCTCCTGTCATTATCCCTCTCTCGCATGCTCACTCTCTCTATCCCTCTCCTCTCTATCCTTTTATCCCTCTCCTGTCTCTTTTTATCCCTCTCCCCCTCTCGCACGCTCTCTCTCTATCCCTCTCCTCTCTATCCTTTTATGCCTCTCCTCTCTATCCTTTTATCCCTCTCCTGTCTCTTTTTATCCCTCTCCCCCTCTCGCACGCTCTCTCTCTATCCCTCTCCTCTCTATCCTTTTATGCCTCTCCTCTCTATCCTTTTATCCCTCTCCTGTCTCTTTTTATCCCTCTCCCCCTCTCGCACACTCTCTCTCTATCCCTCTCCTCTCTATCCTTTTATCCCCCTCCTCTCGCTGTCTAGTTTTATCCCTCTCCTCTCTCACACTCACTCTCTAGCCCTCTCCTGTCTTTATCCATCCCCCCTCTTGCACACTCTCTCTATCCTTTTATCCCTCTCCTGTCTCTTTTTATCCCTCTCCCCCTCTCGCACACTCTCTCTCTTTCCCTCTCCTCTCTATCCTTTTATCCCCCTCCTCTCGCTGTCTACTTTTATCCCTCTCCTCTCTCACACTCACTCTCTAGCCCTCTCCTGTCTTTATCCATCCCCCCCTCTTGCACACTCTCTCTATCCTTTTATCCCTCTCCTGTCTCTTTTTATCCCTCTCCCCCTCTCGCACACTCTCTCTCTATCCCTCTCCTCTCTATCCTTTTATCCCCCTCCTCTCGCTGTCTAGTTTTATCCCTCTCCTCTCTCACACTCACTCTCTAGCCCTCTCCTGTCTTTATCCATCCCCCCTCTTGCACACTCTCTCTATCCTTTTATCCCTCTCCTGTCTTTTTTTATCCCTCTCCTGTCTCTGCCTCTTTTTATCCCTCTCCTCTCTCATGCGCTCTCTCTAGCCCTCTCATCTCTCTCTCACCAGGTTGCACTGTTTGTTTTGATCTGAAAACGTTAATTTGGATTCATTTTACAAATTGCAAATACAGATGAAGCGCCATTTTCACACAGTTGTGAAAAATGTCACCTTGCCTTTAAATATCCGTTATGAAAAATGAAAATGTTTTGGCAAACAGGGCTACGCACCTGCTCTTACTCAGCCTTAGCTTGCGCAGGGTAAGTTCAACTGTTCCAAAAATCCCAGCAACCCTCTGTACTCCCCGCTTCTCTTGGGCCTACCTTCCTTCCACAGAGGCAACTGCTCCGGTCTGTTTTTTACTGGTCACGACCGCACTTTTAATTGTTGTACATGACTGACATTAGTGGTCCTGCTGCTCTTTTATTCTCTGAGGGTGTTGTCTTGACTTTACTCCATTTTTTTAAGGCTTGAGTCTGCATACCAAGACCGAAAAGGGGCCCATTAGTACTGCAGAGACCTGTCCAGCTGCGATGAGCAGCAGCCTCACTCTGCCTGTACTCCCGTCAGACACAGGCTCCAGCACCATCCCTCGACCGGCCCTCCGGGTCGGCAAACATTATTTACTGGCAGGGGACAGAGAACATAGATGATATAATTTGAGCCCCACTGTAACAGACTGAAGGTGCGCTCTGACTAGTGCTGCCTGTGCCAGCCAGCCGAGCACATGATTCCGGTGCACCTGCCGCCCGCTGCCCGCAAACCAGTGCGCTCTGCAGCCAGCCAAGCCTCTACCTCTCAGTTGGAACGGACCCCCCCAGTGGGTACTACTGACGATGTGCAGTTGTTCTCGTCTCTGCACTCACTCAATTCAGTGCCAGCTTGTGTGTACGCCACGCCGCGCGCATCCGCATCGCACCACCAGTGACGATCATTCACATACATGATCTCTGGTCAGGTGAGGTGCGGTGCACAGTGCGTGGCGCAGGGTGGTGTGCGCTTCAACAGCTAGTGGCCAGGCTAACTAACTAGATTGGTGTCACCCCCAGATGGGGTGACACCCGGTGCGGTCCGCACCCCCCGCACCCCTCTAGTGACGCCACTGCTTCCTTCCGCTCTCTAACTGTGGCAACGGCCACGAGGATATACTTCCTTGCGCTCTAGCAGTGGCAGAGGTGCCACATGTCTCTCCTTTCCTTCCTTTCTTTTTTTTTTTTTACGGTGGTAACCGTGCCACGCAGATCTCTCCTTTTCTTCCTTTCTTTTCACAGTGGCAAACGTGCCACACAGCTCTCTCTTCTTCTTCCTTTCTTTTCACAGTGGCAGACGTGCCACATAGCTCTCTCCTCTTCTTCCTTTCATTTCACCGTGGCAGACGTGCCACACGGCTCTCTCCTCACAGTGGCAGATGTGCCACACAGCTCTCTCCTCTTCTTCCTTTCTGTTCACGGTGGCAGACGTGCCACACCGCTCTCTCCTCTACTTCCTTTCTTTTCACGGTGGCAGGCGCGCCACTCGGATCTCTCCTTTTCTCCCTTCCTGTTTCGCGACATCACTCGGTCCGATCTTGCATCTTCTCTCCTGACCTGGCTCCTCCATGCAGGGCGCGCCCGCTGCATGTGTGATCCTGGTTTGTCCCCGACTGGAACACTTCCTCCTTCTTCCTCAGCTTCCAGAGTTGGTGTCGCGAACCCTCTTCTCTAGATTCTTGTTGGTGACGTTCGTGGGATGGTGTTCACAGACCTTGACTAGGTTGAACGTCCTGGACCGTTTGGTGGTCCACTCCTGCTGATGTTTTGGCAGGTTTCTTCGGTCGTCCTGACGGACTGGGTGCATTGGCACTTTCTGGTGTAGTTTAGGGAACCCGTCGCGGGTCATACTTGGTACGCGATCTTTCTGTGGATCGGCTTCTGGGGGCGCCACGCTTAGTGGTCGTCTTCGGTAACTGTTCTGCACTGTGGCGTTACCTGTGCCCTTCATCCATCTCGTGGGGGCTGTGCCTTGCCACGTGGCACGTTATCTGCGCCCGTGCATTTCAAGGCTCTCGGACACTTGTTGCGTGTCGTCGGTACTTGCAGCTTTGGCTGGCGTTGATTTCTTGCTGCTTTGGCTGACGTCCAGTACTTTGCTGCTTTGGACCGTTGGGTACTTGCTGCTTTGGCTGGCGTCAGGAGTTTGCTGCTTCGGACCGTTGGCGGGAGTAGTTGATGCTGCGGTGATCTCCTGTGGCCACTAGGAGTCACTGCTCTCTCCGTCTTCTGATCTCGGCGGTTTTGTCCTTGACCGTTCCTCCAGTGCTTGGCAGTCGTTTTCCCCAGACGTTTTGTCCTTGCTAGGATGTTTGGTGAGGTGTTGATGTTAAGTGAGACATTCGCGCCTCCTCCCACGTCGCTTTGGAAGTGGCAACCGCCAACTCCTTGCTGGTGCGTGTGGGTGTCTTCTGCGCAGAGCGCGCTTTCTGGATTCGGGCGTTAAGATGCTTTCCCTTGGGGCGCCACTCCGTCTGTTGCCTCTAGATGGTGCTAACTTCTCTTGCGTTGTACAATGCTTGTTTCAGTGCTAGTGGATGTTGGTGCACTATTGCTTTTGGCCACTGGGTGGCAATGTTGCTGGATTTGTGAGC
The DNA here is from genome assembly GCF_964263255.1 of Lissotriton vulgaris. Classification (NCBI taxonomy): domain Eukaryota; kingdom Metazoa; phylum Chordata; class Amphibia; order Caudata; family Salamandridae; genus Lissotriton; species Lissotriton vulgaris. The sequence continues at coordinate 434,263,094 of NC_141685.1, read as the reverse complement.
AGCCTGTCTTGTCTTTCCCTGGTGTGCACTCTACTGCTTCAGTGCACAGGGGGTTGGAGCCGCTGCTGTGAATGGGTGAGTCGCTTTCCTTTGCTTTTGGTGTTCACAGAAATGTACTGAAGCATAAATGTACTGAAGTCCGGCAGACATTGCAAAAGCACTGTTTATTTCCCTTTGGTGTTGTGCAGCTTTGATGCTGGGGGGCAATTTCCACAGTCTTTGTGGGTGCACCGTTGGTTCCTTTTGTTTCAGTGTCCCGGTGGGGCTTATGTAAACTTTTGGCGGTGTTGACCGCTTTGCCGGCACTCTGCCCCTCACGGAGCACACAAGGAGGGGGCTCTTATGATGACGGCGGCGCTGGCCTCGTGCAGACACTTACTTCTCCCCTGCTCCCGTGCACTCTGCTCCTCACACGGAGCACACGAGGAAGGGGGCGCCTTCTGATCTTGGCGGCGCTGGCCGCCTGCAGACGCTTGCTTCTCCCTTGCTTCCTCTCCCCGTCCGCAGCCGCCTCAGCAGTACTCACGCGGGCGGGGGAGAAGGTGCTTCACTCCGGCGGGGGAGCGCGTCGCTCCGGTCACTCCTCCCTGGGTGGGGGCGCTCGAGTCAGGCCGCGGTTGGGCTCCGCCGGCTCTGTCTTTTTTGAATGTTCTTGGTCCGCTGGCCCCACTTTCGCCGGTCTCCCGCCGCAGCAGCTTCAACAAGCACTCGCTGCGCGGCGGAGACCCGCCATGCTTCTCGCAGGCCGCGGGTGGGCTCCGCTGGCTCTGCAGTGACTGTCCTTCGCTGGGCGCTACCGGCGGGCCGTGGGTGGGCTCCGCTGGCGCTGCTTACTCTTTTCTTCGCTGGGGCGCTGCCGGCAGGTCGCGGGTGGGCTCCGCTGGCGCTGCTGAGTCTTCCCTCGGTGGGGGTGCCGCCAACAGGTCGTGGGTGGACTCCGCTGGCCCGGACCACATTGCGAGGGGGGTCGGGAGGCGGTTAGCTACTCCGCTCCCTCCCCCTCGTTGATTTTGTTAATTTCCAGGTCCGGCCGCCTTCCCTTCACGCCGTGGCTTTCTCTGGGCCCCGCCGCTTCCGTTATACACGCGGCGGGGGCAAGGGATGACTCGGGCAGGCCGCGGGTAGGCTCCGCTGGCGCTGCTTATTTACTGGCACAGTTCATGTCGGGCACTTCGCCCTTGGGGCTCACCTTCGGCCGGCGGGCCAGATGCTCCGTCGCGGTCGCGGCGGGTGGGCTCCGCCCGGCCCGTGCACCTCTCTGGTGGGGTTTTGCTTCGCGGCCGTCTCAGGTGGCTCTGGGCGGTCCGCTCATTTCTGGTGGCACATGTTGCTGGCGGCTGACGCGGGTGGCTTCGGTCGGCTAGCTGTTCGCCTCTTGGTGGCTGCTGGACTCCGACGTGCTCACCGGGTTCTCGGCTCGCTGCACCTTGCTGCGGGGGATGCCCTTCAGGTGGGCAACTCTCTCCCCCTTTTCCTCAGTGTAGGGTAGTGGCACGCATGGGTATCTCTACCGACCTCGTCGCCACTGTAATGATGGAAGGTATGGGCCCTGGGCCCTCATGTTAGGCGCAGCAAGGATGGACACGGACACCAGGAATGAGTGGTAGGAAAGGTCCTGAGCACGTGCGCTCAGCCTCTTTTATTGGCAGCGTCATGTGACACCATGACGTCTGTGGTGGGTGGGTGTAGAGTGTGTTACATCACACAGGAACACTAGAACGTGTCCACACCAAGACACTACATCCTGGCGTAAACTGAAAAAAATACAAAAACAGTGACAAATACGAAACAAGAAAGTGAACGAGTGCTAATGCCAGGGTGAATGGGTGGATGAATAACTCTCTTCCTATCTGTGCCCTAAAAAAGGGATGCAAAGAAAAATTGGCTCCCTGGCTAATGAGTTTTTAATCTGCCTGAAAAAGGTATGCAAAAAACTGGAAAGACAATGGAGACTCAATTACGAGGAAAAGACAAAACTCACCTATTGGGCAGCAACCCGGCACTATCACCAAACTGCAATTTATGGAGTACTTTTGGGCAAGGCAGCCAACGCTCTTAGGGAGTTATTTTGTAACGTAAATGCTCTTACTGCTTCCAAAAGTGGGATTTCACTGCCAAATCCGTCAGAAAAGCGCTGTAATGAGTTAGCAGATTACTTTCAAAACCAGGTTGCAGACATCTATAGCGAACTAAAAAAAGAGTAGGGAAGCCCCCTACTCCAGTCTTGAAACGTAGTCAGTGATTGAAGGGACATTTCGTCTGTAGAATTTTCCACTTATTATGGAAGAAACACTCCTAGATCTGGCTCCCCATTGGACCCAGCTCCTCTTCACATTCTCTCACAAGGGAACCAAGAAATCCTGCTTATAATCAAAAAATTATTAAACACCTCGATCTCCACAGGCAAAGTTCGACAGGAGGTAGTGCGCAGTTCTATTCTTAGTCGATTAGACTACTGCAATGCACTACTTCTGGGAGCACCAAAAACTTTGATTCTAAAGCTTCAAAGGATCCAAAATATAGCGGCTAAATTGGCTTTGTCCCGTTCTCGATCTGCCTCTTCCTCTGGCGCATTAGCAGACCTCCATTGGCTACCCATTCAAGAGAGAATTTCCTTCAAGGCGCTCTGTCTCGTCTTTAAGGCCCTACATGGACAGGGGCCGATACCGCTCCAAAATCTTTTTTCCTGGTACCGCACTGCCAGACCCCTAAGATCCTCCTCTGCGTTTCTGGTGACAGTCCCCAGGATCAATAGAGTGAGGGTGGGTGGTCGTGCTTTTAGTTTCACGTCTGCCACTCTCTGGAACACCCTCCCGTTGGCGCTGAGGTGTAGACAAGATTTCATCCCTTTTAAAAAGGACCTCAAGACCTTTTTGTTCCCCAGAGCAACATAATGGTAGTATGCCTGCAGGACAGACACAGTCTCAGCACCAGGATACCCTTTGGGTGGCAGCCGCGCTTAACAAATAAACAAACAAATAAATAAATAAATAAATAAATTGGAAGCATGCGGTGGAAAAGTCTCAACTAAAAAAACTGAAACGTGACCTCGCCTACCCATGGCACTTCAGGCCTATATCTTTTCTGTCGGTATTCGGGAAAATTCTAGAGAAACACATCAACCAGTATCTCTCTAAGAATCTAGAGGACAACCTGCTTATAGATGACTGCCAAAAAGAAATCAGTCAAAAGCATAGCACAGAGCCAGTGCTGCTAGTAGTCATGGAGGAGGTCAAACAAATCCCAGACAAGTGTGGAACGGCGGCCATTATCCTACTTGACCTGAGTGCAGCGTTCAACATGGTTGACCACCAGACATTGGCACTCAGGCTGAGGTAAATTGGCATAGGGGATACCTCTCTCGAATGGCTTTTGTCATTTCTATTCCTAAACCTCCTGGTTACCCTGAAGCCGTCCATCTGAAGTGTGGGGTAATGCAGGGTTCCACATTCAGCCCTACACTTTTTATTATCTTTTTCAGCCCCTTGGTTCACTACGCTGACAATAAGCTGCTGATCATCTCCTTTGTTCTTAACCTGAAATAGGCCCACGCCTTGAGAAAGTGGGCCACTGGATGGCAAGCTGCCCCTTAAAAAGAAATGGAGACAAGACCAAACTGATGGTACTGGGAAATAATACAGTCCCTTTGACACTGTTGGGATGGCAAACCATTCTAGGAATGCTACCCATTCCTTCTTCCCCTACAACAATTTGGGAATGTGGCAGGACAGTTCCCTGTCAATCGAAGTACAAGCCAAAAACTGACCAGTTACTGCTTCTCCATATTGAGGACCCTGAGGCAAATTCTGGATCTACTGCTCGTCCCCTGCAGAGGAGTGGTAGTCTAGGCTTTGATTTCTGGCACCTGGACTATGGTAACTCTCTATATCTTGGCTCCCCAAAAGCAGTCCAAAAAAGGCTACAAGTGCTGCAGAATGCTGCAGCAAGAACCATTTATAACATACCTAAAGGTTCCACAGCCAAGAAAGCCCTGACCCCATTACACTGGCTCCTGGTAGGTCCTGGTGGAAGATAGAATCAAATTCGAAGCACTATGTCTGACCCACGGGTAATAAATGGGAACGGTCCTTGTATGATTAGAGCCCTACTAACTGCCTACATCCCAAGCAGGATATTAAAATCCTCCAACAAAGGTCTTCTAATAGTCCCAAGCATTAAGAGGGCCTGTAGCGGGAATTCCGTTCTCCTACAGAACTGTGGATAGAGACCTGGAACCTCGGTGAATTAGGATGGCCCAAAACTCACCTCAGTACCCAAAATCCCCTTACCGAGCTAGCTACAGTGTCTCATTGGTCATAACAAACTCCCAATGCTTAGACAGACCAGAACATGAACTTAGATTACCTCAGGTATCGTGGAACACATGAACACTCTTTCGTTATATAATCATTACAAACCAGAACGTGGAGTAAAAGAGGACACGTGCATGTTTGAAATATTTATTTACTAATGCAAGGTTCTCAAATTCAGTATCTTGTACAATACTAGAAAAGATATTATAACCAACAAAGTTATCAGCATAGTTACTAGTCCATAAAAGGCGAATGGTGACAGCATACTAAGATGCTATAATACATAGGAATGAACAATACCTAATTCACACCCTCCCTATTTAGCATAGTATTTTATATCTATGAAGGTCTCATTTGGGTTTTAGCAGGGCGGGCCCATACCTCAAAATCTCAGTGGCAGAGGATCACATCATCTTCCACCAGCTCTCTGCATGTGAAGCACCATCAAGTGTGTTTCGTGTGTGTGCAGCACAACAATATAAAATCCGCCTAGAGCCAGATTTTGGCAGCAGCATGTGTGTTATGTCTATGGACGTGCGAAGATCAGACTCACAACAACATCGTGTTTAGTTATCCTTGCAGCCTTCAGCACTCACTGTGCAGACAGTGTACCGAGCAAAACATATCAGACCAATAACATATTTCTCAAGTAAATCACAAAGCTCTTCTGGGTTGAAAGCTAAATCAACAATTATGTGTCGTGTGCAAAATGAGGCAGAAAGGTAAAATGGCGTTTAAACATTTAATAAGCTCATGCTAACTTAACACAGTATATAGAAAAGAAGCAGCGATATGACAGGCCAAATGGGAAGAAATATTTTTCTCCTATCTCGCCCCAAACTGTGGAATACACTACCAATCAGTTTAAGTTGGATTAGGCCAAGTTTAGAAAATGTCTTAAAGCCTGACTATATCCTAACTACTGAGGGCCCTATGGCTCTACTTGGGAAGCCTTAGGGTAGCTATGCACTCTCTAAGTCAAGAGAAGATAAAATGGGGAAAAATGTCCCCACACCTTCCAGAGCTGACCTGTATCTGCTCACTGCTAGGGTCGACATGGGCTTTTGCCACACTACCAATACTGGGTCAAAAGAAAAATTTCCGTACCTTCTATAACAATCTTTCTGGTGAATACTCTATTTGCAAATTTCTCACCTCTTGAATATCCCAAATGCCGTACTGGCTCTGGAAACTTTTAATAGCTCTCCCATTGTGGTAGAAGAGGCCACCTCCACATTGGCATTGGAAGCAACACCACTGTGGCATCACCGGACACATCAGGCAACCTTCCAAGTGTCCTGATGTCAGTTTCCATGCATTGCTTAATGTGTCTCCAAGGCGATAAACGGATATGAATGACATCGGCATACATGATGCAGTGCGATGTTTTAACTTAGAACTTTATTAAATAGGCATCATCGCAGCATATGACTATTCTACAGAAGGGGAGGTGGGTGAGAATGGCAAGGAATCTGCAGATAGATAAATATCCACCACAAAAATCATTAATGAAAGTAGATAACTTTTCCTTGTGATTGATACTTCTACTTGTAGATTCCTCACCTCTTAAATAGATTCCTGAGCAGAACCGCCATAGGTAAAGGGTCTGACGGACTCAATGACTAGGGGCTTTTGGATCTTCACACAAATTTTATGTCCTAAAGATGGTCTCACAGATGTATTACAAACTGGGTTCCTGAATGATTATGATGATAGCAATAATATTTTGTTGTATTTGTTAGTGCTTGGTGATTTTAATATTCATGTTTGTCCCACTAAATGTTTACAGAATATGCACTCTGAGGAAGACCCGTTTGAGGCCACTCATTTTGAGCACACTAGGAGTGGGGTCAATCTAGAGAGTTTTTTATCATCATATTATTTGTTCGCCCTAGCACAGGAGGGAAGTCAAGACCTTGTCCCGACTTTTAATGGCCAAGGTAAAGAATCTATTATTGATTATATTTTTGTGTCATGCTTATTGAGGGACTCACTAGGCCCCTTTAGCGTTTCACAGAGAGGCTATAGTGATCACAATCCACTCACGCTGACTATTAATATCAAGGCACTTAAAACTGAATCTGTCTCATCTAGTATCTCAAACTCTAACATAGCCTCTAAATCTCAAGGCCGCAGGGTTCGGTGGGAGGCGGTTACTCCTAGCGATTTTCTGGAAAACCTGTATAGCAGCAGCACTGAGGATCTGACTACCTGCATAGGAGGTAATTCCGATCCCACAGAGATTCTGTTTGCTTTTAACCGTATAACAGCACAGGTAGCAGTTAATCTGACTAGGAAAAGTAAAATAAGGCCCAGGAAATTGAAGAACTGGTTTAACCCCTTCCATGCTCTTGACGAGCTCAGCTCGTCATGCAGTACACTGGTTGTGTGCTTATGACGAGCTGAGCTCGTCATGAACCATGGAAATCTGAAAGGTTCAGCACCAAGCGGGAATTGCTGTAGCAGTCAAGGTGTTAGTAAAGCCTGTAGTGACTCCCATACGGCACTCTTAGAGGTGCTTAAAGACCCTGGCAAGGATGCACAGAAAGTTGCGGAAGCAAGAAGGGCATATAAAAAGGCAATTAAAGTAAGGAAATGGGAGTTGAAAGGTATGGCATGGGAGGAACTGACCAAAGTGAGTGTACTGAAAAGTAGCTCTCAATTTTGGAAGGTAATAAACAGCCCTCTGTTTAATGAGACAGAAAATTCAAATCAGGATTGCCTTATTGTGGGAGGAGCATTACGGAGGCCTCTATGGAGGAACATATTATCTATCTTCCGTGTATCAAAGTGATTACACCCAGCTAGGGGAGATAGTGTTCTAGGAAGAGGAAGTGCTGAAGGCCATTGAGTCTACTGCACATGGGAAAGCACCCGGTCCAGACGGGGTTCCGGCAGATCTTTATAGAGCAGACTCGCATTAATGGGCAAAAGTTTTAACTTCCGTTTTTAATGCAGTTACCATAGTGGGTCCCCCAGTGTCCTGGGGCAAAGCAGTCATTGTCCCTATATTTAAAAAGGGTTCAAGAGAGGACCCGGCATGTTATCGGCCAATCTCTCTTTCTCTCAATCTCAGCTGCAAAAATAATGGGGAAAGTAGTCTTGGAACGGCTGACAGATTGGTTGGAAGTGAATGCAGTTATTTCAGACCTACAGTACGGGTTTAGAAAGGGAAGAGGCACTGTTGGACAGTGCCTCAACTTACATCTTCTTATAGTGAAGTACACGGTCGCAAAGCAGGGGGACATACATCTAGCTTTTATGGATCTGTCTCCAGCGCCTTGAGACCCTCTGGGTAAGTAGTGCGCTATATAAATACGATGATTGATTGATTGATTGCTTTCGACCTTGTAAACTGCCAGAAACTCTGAAATGCCCTCTGACATAGGACTAGACCCTGTGCTGATATCCTTCCTAGCCAATATGCATAAAGATACAAGTGCAGCAGTTCGTTATAATGAGGATGGGAGTCTGACAGACGCTTGGCCGGTAAAACGAGGAGTAAGGCAAGGTTGTATCCTTGCCCCTCTATTATTTACACTCTATATAAATAAGTTGGGTGAAGCCTTGATTTTATCATGTAAGGATATCCCCAGAGTTGGTCATAAAATGATACCTGCATTACTTTATGCAGATGATGCTGTACTCATTGCTAGGACTGCACAAGGTTTACAATCCCTGTTAGACTGCTTCATTAATTTTATGGACTCCTTGGATTTAAAAACTAATTTTAAAAAATCACATGCGATGTCGTTAGGCAGTAGACAGGCGAAAGGGGCAGCGTTTGTTTGCAAGGGGTTGGAACTCAGTAAAGTACCCACCTTTCCATACTTGGATATAGTTTTTGATGATAAAAGATCATGGGTTATGCAGCGCGCATTGAAAAAAAACACATTAGCGAGGGCGACAGGGGCCCTGTTGGGCTTTGCTAAACGATTAGGCTGTAAGCCATTACCGGCCATCATGAAAATCTATAATGCTAAGTGTTTGCCCATGGTGTTGTATGGAAGTGAGGTGTGGGGCTATACTAATTCAAGTGAGATCCAAATGGCAGAAAAAGTATTTTTCAGGGAAGTTCTATCGCTCCCTCAATCCGTAGCATCTTTTAATGTGCATGAAGATTTGGGGGCTGGTTGTATTTCGGACCAGATTGCGGTAGCACTGTTATTAGGGTGGCTGAGAATCTGGGCACAGAAAGCGCCGAATTTAAACCAATTAATTGTCCAGAATTGCATGTCCCTAGACAAGGCTTCGGCGGTACCATGGTTCCGATATATTAAAATGCAAGCTGACATAATGGGTAGGCCTGACCTGTTTACAAACCCTAGGGCCTTAAGTAAAATTATGATTAAGGCAGTGAAATTCCAGTATCTAAATAGGTTGAAGGCACAGAGGGAAGAAGTGGAATTGGCCAAACCTTCGGTGAGAATGTTCCTTATGCTAAGTACGGGGAGAGAGATCCAGCCGTACTTGACATACATAAATAAGCCATTCCACCTGTTTGTCTTGTTAAGATTTAAACATGGTTTGTTGCCTTGGCTGTTATCTTTCCCTAGGGGATTTGCAAAAAGCGGGATGCTGGGGCCGTGCCCATGTGACAATAAGTCGGAACAAGATGCCCTTCATATGATCTTTTTTTGCAAATTTTACACTTTGCAGCGAAGGAAATTCATCCTCCCACTATTAAGAGGATGTAATTTTGAACAGGCCCGACCAGTAAATTTACCGATTCAGTAAATATACAGAATCGGTAAAATACCGAATCGGTAAATTTACCGATTCTGTAAATCAATATGTAGGTGGCACTTCACAGAGTGCAATATAGTTGAGTTGGGTAGATGCACTGCTTGTTTTAATGAGATTATTCAGGTTAAATGTACGTTGTTCAGGTTTGGTGGTGCTCAATTCGGAGGCGTCGAGTGCCCTACGACGTCGAGAAAATTATGAAATGTGTGAGACCAGACGGACTCTGGTGTCATCCCTAATTGGCACACACTTTGATTGCGTTCCCTTGGTTCAGGAAAACACTTTCATTCAATGTTCGCTTTGATCATCGTTTATTAGATATTTTTCATGGTTTGCGTTGCATTTTATATTATTTCATTTCAAAGTTCATCAAACTGTTTTATATTTCAAAAATCAGGCAAATATCAAGGCGTGTCCAATGCATTTCGGGCACTGACATAATGTGCCCTTCATCAGGGAAATGACATAGGCATCTCCTGCTCCGGTCCCGCGTATCATCACCCACAAGATGGGTGATGATACGCGGGACCGGAGCAGGAGATGCCTATGTCATTTCCCTGATGAAGGGCACATTATGTCAGTGCCCGAAATGCATTGGACACGCCTTGATATTTGCCTGATTTTTGAAATATAAAACAGTTTGATGAACTTTGAAATGAAATAATATAAAATGCAACGCAAACCATGAAAAATATCTAATAAACGATGATCAAAGCGAACATTGAATGAAAGTGTTTTCCTGAACCAAGGGAACGCAATCAAAGTGTGTGCCAATTAGGGATGACACCAGAGTCCGTCTGGTCTCACACATTTCATACTTCACAGAGTGCCACAGGCCCTTTAGGAGTCGGTATTTACCACCCAATCCTATTGGGTGGTAAAATACCGAATTCAGGTGTGCATGCACATCTGTGCATGCAAACCTGTGTCATGTGACACACTGACATGCCCTTAGGGCATGTATGTGTGCCACATGTCACACAAGCCCGTACTTGGGGTGCTAGAGGGTGTCAAAGTGACACCCCCTGCACCCTTGCAGGATTTGGTACCAAATCGGTATATCCCATTGATTCCTATGGGCTTCAAGGCCCATAGGAATCAATGGGCAATACCGATTCGGTATTTTCCGAATCGGTAAATACCGAATCTTACAGATTCGGTAATTGTGTTTTAAAAATTACCTACATCTGCCTCCTTCTAATTTACCGATTCATAAATACTGAATCGGTAAAATTCGGTATTTATGAATCGGTAAATTAGATTTACCTACATCTAGCCCCGCCTAGTACCTATCTATAGGACAGACTCTATATCTGGCATTATAGTAAACGGGCATCCATACACTGATGATAAGCTAACGTCCATGGATAATAACTGAAATATCTGTGATCAATGTGTGTGAAAATTTTGTTGTGAACTCTTAATTTTATGAACGTTTTGATATACACCCAAAAAGAATATAATCACCCGGCTAATGCAATTCATTTCATCAGACGAATCAATGTTTGCACTGCTTTAATTGATTTGCAATGCCATGGTTAGATATCTTGAGTAAGTGATAGATAGACACACATTTCTGAGAAAAACAAATCCCTTCTAGGACCCCGTATCAACTTTCTAAAATTGCATTTTCTAATCTCAACTTAAAATCTGACATCACTATCAGTTAGGATTTTAAATTGTGATTCCAGAGACACCAAACATGAACTGGTCATCTCTTCCCATTTAGAAATTACAATTATAATATGTAATTAGGCAATTCCAACGTTATCCTATGGGAGAGATAGGCCTTGCGGTAGTGAAAAACACATTTAAGAGTTTTTCATTACCATGACATGTAAAAGGGAAAAGTACTTGTCCTACTTTTTAAAATACATTGAACCCAGGGCCTACCTTAGAGGTGACATATGTTTTTTAAAAGGAAGGTTCTGGACTGGCAAACGTTTTTTTTCCAGGTCAAAATGGCAGTTCCAGGTCAAAATCTGCAATGATAGGCCTGGGATACAATCAGCGTTTAGTAGTTTCAAATTTACATGTCCTGGGCACATGTACTGTCCCTTTACTAAGGACTTAAAAGTAAATTAGATATGCCAATTTGGGATAAGCCAATACTACCATGTTTAGAGGCGAGAGCAGAAGCACTTTAGCACAAAGGCCAGTAAAAAAAGGTCAGGAAAGAAATGGCAGAGGAAGGAAAAAAGTTGGTGGGAAGACCACCCTAAGGCTGATAGATCTAACCGTATTTCTTTTTTTTGTATAACAGTTCTATATTAAGGTTAGCATAATATGCCCTGTATGAGAACTATTAGTTAGATGTCCAAAAAGGTAAATTCTCACAAATATATAAATAAAATTTTCCCAACAAAACAATCAACATCCACAATCATGAAGCAATAGTAAGCCTCCCAAGAATACATCTAAACGTCTTGCGGTAAACTGAAATTCAAATAAGAATTGAAGAGTCCCACTATGCTTCCCCTTACTCCCAATGCATGTTACCAACCACCTGCAAGATTTCTCCTCGTGTAAGGCACAGGATTGCTCTCCTGCAAGCTCATTGGTGGTGTATTTTGCCTATATTCATGACCAAGGGCCCAATTTACATGTTGGATGGAGACAGAGTTTCCTCCCCTCCAATATTGTGGTCCGCTTGCCCAATTTATGACGGTGTACCCTATATTTGGCTATAACAGCGACTACTCTGTCACTGCCATAGCCAAACTACTCTGATGGCCTGACGGAGTAAGGGTCATTGGAGAACTGGCTACATGTTTGTCTGCCCAAATAGCATGGCAGTGATGGACAGTAAATAAAAATGCCTCCCTTGCCATGGGAGATGACTCCCATGGAGAGTTGGCATGATCTTTCTTATTTTCAAAAAGAAAATCTTAATTTGTGATTTTGTTTTTATAAATAAAACTGGTGCAAGTCTCTTTAATTATGAAGGAACCCTGCACCAAACAACGGAATACATTGACCAGAACTGCCATCACGGGGGTTCCTTCCGATGCTTTCTATACGACCGCCACCTTGGACCTCCCCCATGGTGACAGAGGAATTTATTATGTCACCCTTGCCGAACAACGACAGAATGCTGATTTTTTTTTAAAACAATATATATATAAGTGTCATTCTACATTCACCCACAACCCTCCACCAATTTCAAACATCTTTTTCTTTTCTCATCCCATCTACTTTGTGATCCACATGGGTAATACGCAGGAGAACTACTATTTGGTTTCATTGATATCTTCCCTCCTCGTTTAAATAGGTGGTGAGTCAAACAGTGAGAGATTGAGTCAATCAATTAATTGAATACCGATAGCATAAATACAATGTCTGTTCAAAACCCCACCCCTTATCATCAGGGGTATGAGCCAAAAAGCCTGCCCCACACTTCCGCAAACTGCACCATTCTATTGTTTAGTCTGTAAATAGCATTAGAAGCTATAATAAACATGCCACTCATCCACATTTTGCATATCAGCAGGGTCAAAGTTCACAAGTGGCATAGGATGACTAAGTTCACCACTGCTAATGTTATGAAAAACCAGCTCCTCATATAAAAGGGCATGTAAGAAGATCTTAAGTTTTGTGCAGCAGCACAACTCTAGCTGTCACAGGGGCTTTAATATCAGCCTCTGTTCGCATGTCATCCATGATCATTGTCCAAAGTTGTACAATAAACACTTGTCCCAAACCCAGCCTGTGTATTATTTGGAATAGGCAGACCCGTTCAACACACTCAAATGTCTTTTCGGGATCTACAGATTTGGTTATTTTCTCTTTCCACTCATGATTGACTTGCCAAATAACACACAAATGAGTGGTCATATGATTACAGGACAAGTGGTTTAGAGGCAGATTAAGCAATTCCTCCTGTCTTTCTTCGCTAATGCTAGTTTGTCTTGCTATTCATAATAAAAGAGGATGTTGAAACATATGGTTTGGTATATTTACCCACTGAACGAAAGCTGAAGCTGTGGCCTTACACAGAGAAGATGCCAGAGGGCTGCGTTGCGGCCCAATGTCCCAAAAGCACAAGTTACTCCGTGAGTAACAATATATCTGTAAGAGACATTAGTTAGTGACAGTTTCATTACCCTAGAATATCCCCAGGAGTCAGACTGGACCCAGAAAGTTTTGCTTAGCAGTACCCCTGAGCATCAGAAAGTGGCGTCCTGTGGCTCCGCGTCCGTCACTGGCGTCGTCAGATTCGGTAATTGAATTACCGAATCTGTAAAAATCGGTATTTACCAAATCGGTAAATACCGATTCGGTAATGCCCATTGATTCCTATGGGCTTCAAGACCGATAGGAATCAATGGGCATTACCGAATCGATTCAATTACCGAATTTACCTAAATCTCCCTCCATCAATTTTACCGATTCATAAATACCGAATAGGTAAAATTCGGTATTTATGAGTCGGTAAAATATACTTACCTACATCTGGCCCCCAGATCCATGCAAGATACTGACCATTGGTGCATAAAACTAGGGCCCTAAAAGGGATGACCTAAACGCACAAGTTACTTACCTTCGGTAACAATATATCCGTAAAAAACAGTAGTTAGTGTTAGATTCCTTACCTTAGAATATCCTCAGGCGTCAGACTGGATCCGGAAAGTTTTTGTCAGCAGTACCCCTGCGCGTCGCTAGGCGTCGTCAGTGGCTCAGAGTCCGTCATTGGCGTCGTGATCGCCGGGATTACATCATCGGAGAACTTAGACGCCGCCCTCGCGCGCTTACGTCAGTTCTGTACATAGCTTTCCACGCCAGGAACGCAGAGCCATGATAGAAACCGACACTGGTGCCATGAAACTAGGGCCCTGAAAGGGATGTCCTTAACCCTAGATATCGGTTCGCAGAACGGGGAGGATGGGTGGGGCGGTAAGGAATCTAACACTAACTACTGTTTCTTACAGATATATTGTTACCAAAGGTAAGTAACTTGTGCATCTGAAAGAAACAGGTTAGTGTTAGATTCCTTACCTTAGAATAGATACCCCAGCAATACCAACCCCGTTGGTGGGTCTGTGACCAAGATCACACCAGAAAGTCCTGGAGAACGGAACGGCCGAAAAAGACACCTCTACGGACGTGGCTGTCCGGGCAGTAGTGTCTAGCAAACGTGTGCCTGAAAGGGGACTCCCCGACCCAGGGCAGTAGTAGCCGCTGTGGCCCGAGTGGAATGGGTGTGCAGCCCAACAGGAGGCACCTTTTTTGCCAAGGAGTAACAAACCTTGATACACAAGGCCCGAGAGATGGTCCGCTTGTGCACCGCCTGTCCCTTCTTTGCGCCCACGTAACCAACAAAGAGCTGGTCGTCCACCCAGAACTGGCTTGTGCAGTCCAGATAGAATGAGAGCGCACGTTTTGGGTCCAGACGGTGGAGCCTCTCTTCCTCTTTCGATGAATGCGGAGGCGGATAGAAGGTGGGCAAGGTGATGGACTGCCCGATATGAAAGGCTGTGACCACCTTGGGCAGGAAAGAAGGACGAGTCCTTAGAACAACCTTGTCCGGATGGACAGAGAGGAAAGGAGGTTTAGAAGATAGAGTCTAGAGCTCACTGACTCTCCTGGCAGAGGTGATGGCAACCAAGCATGCAGTCTTAAGAGTCAGAAGACGAAGAGGACAGTTATGAAGTGGTTCAAAGGGAGCGCACATCTGATACGTTAGAACAAGATTCAATTCCCACTGAGGCATCACGAAGGGAACAGGAGGGAACATATGCGTGATGCCCTTCAAGAATCTATTTTACAACAGGGGACTTAAAAAGAGAAGGCTGATCAGGAATCCTTAAGAAGGCTGAAGTGGCCCAAAGGTAGCCCTTGAGAATGCCCAGAGCAGAGCCCTGCTGGGCAAGAGAAAGAAGGAAGAGGAGAACGTCTAAAGGGGGGCAGAGAGTGGATCCACAGCCTTTGCTGTGCACCATGCCACAAATGTGTTCCACCTGCAGGCGTATACCGTTTTTGTGGAGGGACACCTGGCTGCCAGAATCACATCGCAAACTTCAGGAGGCAAGTCAAATGGCCTCAACTGCCACCACTCAATCTTCACGCATGTAGGTGGAGACTGGACAGGTTCAGGTGGAGAACCGTCCCCTGCTGCTGAGAAAGAAGGTCCTCCTGAAGAGGCAGACGAATTGGAGGATCGATTGACATGCTGAGTAGCTCTGGATACCAGTATCTTCGTACCCAGTCCGGAGCCACAAGGATGACTTAGGCCCGGTCTCGCCTGATCTTCTTCAGCACTCTGGGCAGAAGTGGTTTAGGCGGAAAGGCGTATAACAGACCGCAGCTCCACTCACGACAAAAGGCGTCGCCGAGGGAGTGCTGCCTTGGAAATTCCAACGAGCAGAACTGATGACATTGTGCATTCTCTTCGGTGGCGAATAGATCTAAACAAGGCCGACAGAGAGATCGATAGATCTCCCCACTGCCGACAGAGACCTTGCGCCACGTCCGAGTTCAGACGCCATTCGTAATCCATCATGCACTGGCGGCTGAGTTCGTCCGCCCTGGCATTCAGGGAACCTGCCAGGTGTTGAACCACCAGGGTAACGTCCTGGTGTTCCAGCCATGTCCAGAGGCGCAGAGCCTCCTGACAGAGGGTCCACGACCCCCACCCTGCCATGTTTGTTGCAGTACCACATGGCGGTGGTGTTGTCCGTGAACACCTGCACTACACTTCCCTGGACAGAGGGAAGGAATACCTTCAGTGCAAGTCGGATCGCCCCCAGGAGGAGCAGCGTCAACCTGACCGAGACTCGGGATAAAGGCTGGAAGATCTGAATCTGAGCCTGAATATCCAGAACCCGCTGTTCGGGGGGATAAACCCAAAACTGCGCTGAGTCCAGAACTGCTACGATGAAAAGGAGCTTCTGAGAGGGGCACAGGTGTGACTTTAGCACGTTGATGGAGAACCCCAGTGAGTGCAGAAGGTCGTCCGTAGTCTGGAGGTGGGATACAACTGTCTGGGGCGAGCCCGCCTCCAACAACCAATCGTCGAGATAGGGGTAGACTGAAACCCCTAATCTGCGCAGATGAGCTGCGACCACCGCCATCACTTTCGTGAACAGCCGTGGGGCGCTGGTAAGGCTGAAGGAGAGCACGGTAAACTGAAAGTGCTCGTGGCCTACTATCAACCACAGGTAACGCCGGTGGGCCGGCAGGATGGGGATGTGGAAATACGCGTCCTGCAAGTTCATTGCTACCATCCAGTCTTCTGGGTCCAGGGCAGCTAGGACCTGAGCCAAAGTCAGCATCTTGAACTTCTCCTTCCGGAGGAAGCCGCTGACGCTCCTTAGGTCCAAGATAGGGCGTAGGCCTCCTTTGCCTTTCTTGGGTACTGGAAAGTATTGGGAATAGCAACCACGTCCTACTTGTGGCCCAGGAACGCGCTCGATGGCTCCCTTGACCAAGAGGGCTGTAACTTCCTCCTGCAGAAGTTGCAAGTTATCCCCGACATGCGGTGGCATTGCGGTGGCATGGTTGGAGGGGTCGCCTTGAAGGGGAGGGAGTAGCCCCTTCGGACGATTTGCAGCACCCACCTGTGCGATGTAATGGTACGCCAGTGGAGGAGGTGATGGCAAACGCTGCCCCCCACTGGCGTTGAATGGGCCTGAAATGCTGGACTAGAAAGGCTTAGAGGCAGATGCTGCGGGGGCGAGTGTGGACTGACCTTGCCAGTGTCCCCCAGAACGGCCATGGCGGTAACCACGTCCGCGACCACGTTGAGACTGGTCCTGTGGCGGGCTGGACGTGTGGGGATGCCCCTTTCTTGGCCACGAAAGGAGTGAAAAGCGGAAGTTTGCTGGCGTTGGCCTAGGCCCAAGGACTTGGCCGTAGCCCTGGAGCCTTGAAACGCTCCAGTGCACTCTCCGTCTTGTCGCCAAAGAGGCGACAGCCATCAAAGGGCATTTCCATGAGGGGGGCCTGGACATCCCCCGAAAAGTTGGCGGACCCTTAGCCAGGCGTGGCGGCAAACCGCCAATGTCGTTGCCATCGCCCTACACAGCGAGTCCGTGGTGTCGAGTCCACGCCGTATGGAGTAGCGTGCTGCATCCCGTTCTTCCGCCAGGGCTTGGGTGAGCTTTGCTCGGGCCTCCACCGGGCACTGTGGCAGCACCTCTGCAACCGTATCCCACAAAGAGTGGGTGTAACGGCCCAAAAGGTAGGCGGTGTTGACAGACCGCAGCCCCAAACTCAAGGAGGAGAACAGTTTCTTCCCAAACTGATCGTACCGGAGGAGCGGTCGGGAATACGGTTTGGGACGTAAAGGCCTGGATCACAAGGCTCTCGGGGGTGGGGTGAACGGACAGGAAGCTAGGGTCGCCGGAGCCGGGCAGTGGCGTTGGGCCACGTTCCGATCCACAGGTAGGCCTGTGGAGGGCTTGGACCAGGTGCCCAGCAGAACATCAGTGAGGGCCTCGTTAAACGGCAGTAGAGGCTCTGAGGAGCTTGCCTGCGGTTTGAGCACCTCAGTGAGGAGGTTAGTCCTCACGGCCGCGCCAGGGAGCTCAAGAGCCAAGGCCTTGGCCGCCCTAGTCAACACCACTCTGTAAGCAGCCCCCTCCTACGTAGCCACGGAGGGAGGAGAGACGAATCAAGTGTTGGGCGAAGTGTCCAGACCACTGGTCTCCCCTAGCTCGTCTGCCCAGTCCCGGCTCAACTGGCACTGCAGTGTCAAAGGGGCCTCAGACCTCTCCAAGTCCTCCTCGTCATCCATCTCCTGATAGTCAGGGAGAAATGATGGATATGGGTTGTAGGTGAATAGCTCACTCGTCAGTGCCGGAGACAGCGCTGGGCAGCGCTAGGACTGGGGACAACGTCGTCTGGGGACGGCGTCGTGGGCGACACCCTCGGGGTCGGCGCCAGCGGAGGAGTCGTAAGGTCGACTGGCGACGACCCGGATCCAGGCCTGGATCCTGTGGGGCCCTGCGGCGTAGGTACCGGAGCCGACAACAGCGCCGGGGCCTAAGCACCCAATGGGGCCAGAGCCGCTAGGGCTCCCAGAGGGACCCGCAGGTCCCGAAGGCGCCACAACAGGGCCAGAGGAAGGAAGTGAGTCCTCATGGCCATGAGGAACTCACATATCTCCTCCGGCATCGCGTGCAGCCCAGAAACCGGCAGGTGTGCGGCTGGACGCGACCCTTGCAGCTCCAACAGAGCTGCGTGGGCTGTGTTGCCCGAACCGCCAGCCGCGTTGCGTGAGCGCCGGGGGGAGTCGGAAGAGCGATGACGTCTCTTCAACTTCTTTTTCGAATGCCTTGACTTACCTGAGGACTTGGAGCCCGAAGAGTGGTGTTGATTCATCAAGCGGCGATGACCACGGCTCCGCGACTGGTCCCTCAACGTCCTCCTAGACCGGCACCTCGAGAGGCACGGAGACGACTGCCAGAGCTTCACCCGCTAATGGGACCACTCCTGTCTAGCCTTCGATGTCAAGGCCCGGCAGTCGGGGCACGACTTGTCATCATGGTCGGCCCGAGACACTAAAGGCACCGACGGGGGGGTCGGTAACCGTCATCAAGCGGTGACAGTCCTTGCAAGGCTTAAACCCAGGCATCCCTATCAGCACCACGAGTCGAAGGTCGACTCGAGAAGTAATCAAAATAGATCAAAAACTTTAGTCAAAAAATTACTAAGAGTACTGCTCTTCCCGGATGTGCGCTTGCTAGCACGGAAAAAAGAACTGATGTCAGCGCGCGAGGGCGGCGTCTAAGTACTCTGACGACGTCATCCCGGCGATCACGACGCTGACGACGGATGCGGAGCCGCAGACGACACCTAGCGACGCGCAGGGGTACTGCTGAAGAAAACTTTCCAGATCCAGTCTGACGCCTGGAGATATTCTAAGGTAAATAATCTAACACTAACCTGTTTCTTTCAGATCCTAGAAATCAGTTCACAGAACGGGGAGGATGGGAGGGTCGGTAAGGAATTTATGACTAACTAATGTCTCTTACAGATATATTGTTACACAAGTAGTAACTTGTGCATCTGAAAGAGACACGTTAGTGATAGATTCCTTACCTTGGAATACATACCCTAGCAATACCAACCCCGGAGGTGGGTCTGCAAACCAATTTACACCAGGAAGTCATGGAGAACAGAACGTCCAAAGAAGCCGTCTCTCCGGACTTGGCTGTCAAGGCAGTAATGCTTGGCAAACGTGTGCAGCGAAGCCCACGTAGCTGCATGACAAATGTCCTCAAGGGAACACTGCATCCCAAGGCAGTAGTGGCAGCAGTCGCCCTTGTCGAATGGGCACGCAGCCCCACAGAAGGCTCCTTCTTGGCCAAGGAGTAACATGATTTGAAGCACAGAACGACCCACCTGAAAATGGTCAGTTTGTGCACGGCCCGACCTTTTTTGGCGCCCACGTAGCCAACAACGAGCTGATCATCCACCCGGAACTGTTGTGTATGCTGCAGATAGAATGCGAGCAAACGTTTTGGGTCCAGACTGTGGAGCCTCTCCTCTTCCCTTGAAGGATGTGGAGGCGGAAAGAAGGTGGGCAAAGTCATCGTCTGCCCGATGTGGAAGGACGTGACAACCTTCAGCAAGAAAGAAGGACGGGTCCTTGAAACCGCCTTGTCCGGATGAACAGAAAGGAAAGGAGGTTTGGGAGACAAAGCCGAGAGCTCACTCACCCTTCTGGCAGAGGTGATAGCTACCAGAAAAGCTGTCTTTAAAGAGAGAAGACGGAAGGGGCAGTTATGAAGGGGCTCAAAGGGAGCGCACATCAGAAAGGCCAAGACAAGATTTAAATCCCACTGAGGCATAATGAAAGGCATGGGCGGAAACATGTGCATAATGCCTTTTAGGAAATGGTTAACAACCGGGGAATTAAAGAGAGAAGGTTATCAGGAAGCCGCAGAAAGGCGGAGATGGCAGAAAGATAACCTTTGGCAGTGCTCAGAGCAGAGCCCTACTGGGCCAAAGAGAAGAGGAACAGAAGGACCTCGGAAGAGGGGCAGAAAGGGGATCCACAGCCTTTGCTGTGCACCATGCCACATATTTGTTCCACCTGCAGGCGTATACCGTTTTAGTGGAGGGACGCCTGCTGCCAGAATAACATCACAGACCTCGGGAGGAAGGTCGAAGGCCGTCAACTGTCACAGCTCAATCTCCATGCATGGAGGTGGAGGCTGAACAGGTTTGGGTGAAGGACCGTCGCCTGCTGCTGCGACAGAAGATCCTCCTGAAGAGGCAGTCGGATCGGGGGATCGATCACCATGCTGAATAGCTCAGAATACCAGTATCTTCATGCCCAATCCGGAGCCACAAGGATGACTTGGGCCCGGTCGCGGCAAATCTTTTTCAGTACTCTGGGCAGCAGTGGTAAAGGTGGAAAGGCGCACAATGGACCACAGCTCAACTCACTACAAAAAGCATCGCAGAGCGAGCGCCACGTTGGAATTTCCAACACGCAGAATTGATGGCATTACGGGTTCTCTTCGGTGGCGAATAGATCTAACCAAGGCTCTCCCCACTGCAAAAAGAGACCTTGCGCCACGTCCGAGTTAAGACGCCATTCGCGATCCATCACGCACCGGCGGCTAAGTTTGTCAGCCCTGGCGTTCAGAGAACCTGCCAAGTTTTGAACCACCAAGGTAATGCCTTGATGTTCCAGCCATGTCCAGAGACGCAGAGCCTCTTGACAAAGGGTCCCGGACCCCACCCGCCCTGTTTGTTGCAATACCACATGGCGGTGGTGTTGTCAGTGAACACCTGCACCACACTTCCTCAGACAGAGGGAAGGAATGCCTTTAGAGCAAGTCAGATCGCCCGCAGCTCCAAAAGGTTGATATGGAGCCGGGACTCCGCCTTAGACCAGAGGCCTCTGATCTCCACCTCTCCCAAGTGGCCTCCCCATCCCAGGAGGGACGCATCCATCACCACTGTGTGCTCTGGTTGGGGAAGGGAGAAAGATCTGCCACTGACCCAATCTTGTTTCGTGAGCCACCACTGCAGTTGTTGAGCAGTGACCTCCGAGATCTGGACATGATCGGACAGGCTGCCCTGATGCTGTGCCCACTGGAACTTCAGGTCCCACTGCAGAGCCCACATATGCCCATATGCCATCTGACATGTTGCATTAGCAGGATGCAGGATGCAGGAGGCCATCAGGCCCAGGAGCCGGAGGGTCATCCTGACTCAAACCCAGGATAGAGGCCGAAAGATCAGAATCATAGCCCGAATATCCCGGACTCGCTCCTCGGGAGGATAAACCTGAAACAGCGTTGAATCCAGAATCGCTCCAATGAAGGGGAGCTTCTGAGAGGGACTCAGGTGCGACTTCGGCCGTGACTTCCTGTTGGAGAAGAACCAAATGATCCCCCGACATGCAGTGGCACTGAGGTGGCATGGCTGGAGGGGAGGACTGAAAGGGAAGGGAGTAACCCTTTCAGATTATCGGCAGCACCCACTTGTCTGACGTAATATTGCGCCAGTGGGGGAGGTGGTGGCAGATCCTGCCACCCACCGGCATGGGGTGCTCCACGAAGCTCAGACTAGGAAGGTTTGGAGGTAGGAGCAGCGGGAGTGGAGGTGGACTGACCCGCATGCTGATTCCTAGACCCACCCCTGCGGAAGCCGCGACCACGGCCACACTGAGGCTGGTTCTGCACTGGCTTGTTGAAGGAACGTGCCTGGGTGCCTCTGCCCTGGCCACAAAAGGAACGAAACCCAGGAGTGGCTGGGTTCTTTGCAGAAAGTCCCTAAAACGCTCCAATGCACTGTCAGCCTTATCGTCAAACAGGCGGGTGCCATCAAAGGGCATATCCATGAGCGAGTTCTGGACATCGGGCAAAAACCCAGTGAAAAGCAACCAGGTGTTGCGTCGCAACGCCACTGTTGTAGAAATCGCCCTGCTCAACGAGTCTGCGGTGTCCAAACCACACTGAATGGCGAACTTAGCCGCATCCTTACCTTCAGCAATCGCCTGAGAAAGGACAGCCTGGACCTCCTCTGGACACTGAGGCAACACTTGAGCAACGGTCTCCCACACTGCGTGAGAGTAGCGGCCCAACAAGCAGGCGGTGTTCACCGACCACAGCCCCAAGCTGGCCAAAGAAAACAACCGCTTACCAAACTGTTCTAGTTTCTTAGAGTCCTTGTCCGGCGGAGCCGTGGGAAAGGCACTCTGCGACGCCGAGGCCTGGATGACTAGACTCTCAGGCGTAGGATGGGTGGTCAGAAAGGCCGGGTCGCCAGGCGCCGGGCGGTGGCGTCTGGTGACTTTTTTATCCACAGGGGCCCCCGTGGCCCGCCACGACCAAGTGCCCAAGAAGACTTTGATAAGGGCGTCATTGAAGGAAAGCAACAGCTCCGACGAAGTAGACGCCGTCTGGAGCACCTCAGTGAGGAGGTTGGTTTTGAGGGCCACTGTGGGGAGGTTGAGGGCCTCAGCAGCCCGACGGAGCACCATCATGTAGGAAGCGCCCTCCTCCATTGTAGGTGGGGGAGAGGTCAGAAGAGACGAGGTCGCCGGTGTCTTCCAGGTTGTCCATCCAATCCTGCTCGGAGTCACACTGCCGGACAAGGGAGTCCTCAGATCCTTCCCAGTCCTCCTCCGCCTCCGGCACAGGAGGGGCCGGTTGCGGCGGCAGGGCCAGAAGGGACAAATGGTGTCGGAAACGGCACTGAGAATGGAGCCGCCTCCCAATGCGGAGCCCAGGTTGGAACAAAATGGTCCTGGAACCGGGGCAAGGGCGGAATGAACGGCACCCAGTGCAGCTCCAAGGGTTGGCAACGATGCACATCATGGTGCCGGAGCCAACGGCGTAGGATCCTGTGGCGCCGGGGCTGGAGCCGCTGGCGGAGCCGGCAGGCCAACAGGATCTGGACACGGGTCCGCTGGGCCCAAAGGCGCACCTGCGGGAGTCCGAGGCCCAAAAAGGCGATCCTTGACAGCAAGAAACTCTTACACCTGTTCGGGAGTCGCCGACGGATTCGGGTACGACGAGTAGACCGTGGGACTCCCAGGCTCCAGAGGAGCCGCAGGCCTGGAGCACCTGTCCCCCTAGTCCACCTCAGAGGAGCGTCAGTGGGACGTTAGAGAGCAAACACGCTTCTTCAACTTCTTTTTATGACGTCACTTACCAGAGTCCAAAGGCGAAGACTTGGAGCCCAAAGAGCGACAGACCCGGACCCGGAGCGGCGGTGTAACAAATGCCGGACCCCCAGCGATTTCCTGCGATGCTCCTGCAAGGCCTACGGGGCCATGGCATGACAGTCCCGGCAGTCCCGGGAGTCGTGATCAGTCTCCAGGCAGTAGAGGCAAACATTGTGTGGGGTCCGCCACCTACATATTACGGCGTCAGGATCCACAGAACTTAAAACCAGGCATCCCTACGTGCACCAGGAGAAAGAAGGGGGGAGACAAAAGTCTCAAAATAGTAGTCAAAAAGTGACTAAGGTGAATACGGATCTGCGCTTGCTGGCGCGGAAAAAGGAAGAATTGATGTCAGGGCGCATGGGTGGCGCCTAAGTGCTCTCCGTGACGTCATCTCGGCGCTGACGACGCCAGTGAAGGATGCGGAGCCGCAGGACTCCACCTACAGATGCGCAGGGGTACTGCTAAACAAAACTTTCCGGATCCAGTCTGACGCCTGGGGATATTCTAAGGTAAGGAATCTATCACTAACATGTCTCTTCCACTGCTTTGAGATGCTGCTCTCCCAGTTGATTTATCAACCCCCGGAATCCTTACCAGACTCCGCGACCCAGAATCCCCATCTTCACTCCACAAGGCGAATGGCCCATTCACCCCTCGCGGATACCCTAGTCCTAACGCACTCACTCAAGTAGACTCCTAGCCTAGTGCTAATGTAGATCAGTAACCTAGTTCCTGGGTACCTCAGTTCCAGGGACTCTCCTTAGTCTTCGGCACCCTGAATAGCGACTCCATGGTAGGTGAGGGATTTCTGCAGCATCTCAGGTTAGATCCCCATCCAGATCTCTCCCTCATTCCTCTATATTCTCCACCTTCCTCGTTCCCTTACTCTTCTTACATATGCTATTGATTAGTGAGTGACGCTTTGCTCAGAGACGCTAGAGTGCCCGGAGATCCCTACCTGCTGCCATAGGAACCTTTTTCCTCCTGCCGGTGTCTCAGCTCACCCCCGCCTCCGCATTAGCTCAACCACATTGCGGCCGCCGAGTGGGGGAGAGCTCCAGGGCCCACGAAAGACCACAAGCCCCATCGGACCTTGCGGCCGGAAGCCGCTTGCAGGAAGGAAGCGCCAGGAGGTGCACAAATACCCGCGTCGCGGGAGTGCCCGAGCAAAGCCCTGGCAAAGGGCGGGCCATCTAAGGCCAGATGAGGTCGGGTTGGGGCAGGTCCCTGATCTGTTGAACTTGAGGTACTACCCTGATTGATTGTGTTTTTATCAGCTGGTCCCATTTTTCCCTAAAGACATTGGATTCTTTATCCAGCTATTCGTGCAATAGTTCATACACCGATTGGCAAATAGATTTGTAGCCCAACTAAGTGGCACTGCTATTAGTGAGGGGAGGAGTGCACCTTACTTGTTCTAGATCCCTACAAGGTTTTTCTCCAATTCCTCTGCAGTAATATATAGTATATATATATTGTGTAAATCCAAATAGTGCACTTTCTCCCTCTCACATTATTTCTCCACCATCAGTCATTAATTTCTTAAATTACCATGGGTAAGAGGAAGCAGACAAGTCCTAAAACCCTAAAGAGTAGCAATGCCCCTTCTCATTCACAGCAGACGCTTTTGAACTATCTAACAGGGGCAGGGGGTCTGCTAGATAAACAGATTCTCTCGGTTGAGGGGTCAATTGAGAGTACTACATCGAGACTGAGTCATGACTCCTCTGTCTCATTGAGTAGGGTTGCAAAAGACTTAGGTTCTCCACCAGACCCCCTTGTAAATGGCTGTATACAAGCAAGTCCGAATGAGATTATCACACTTACTAGTGATTCACCTACGCAACCTCCTCTAAAAAGATCTAAAAATCCGGTTGAAGTAGTAGATGTTACTCCTAGGGAGCCAGGAAATAATACAACTAAATCCCGCGCTCAAGTCCATTCTCTCCCAAAGAAACTGTCTAAACCACCAATATCAGGAAAGAAATCCCAGGTGAATAGAAAACATCAAACAGCTAGAAACATTTCATCCTCCAGTAGCTCAAATTCACAGATGGACTTACAGGCACTGGGTTCCCTAGTTGAGCGTTCTGACCTCTTTGTAAGAGTCAGGCTAGACCAACTCACAGCCAGACTGGTGCAAATTGAGGAACTTCTTACGGCAAAAGTTCCTTACCCAATAGAGCCACTGGTTAAACCAACTACAAATTCCATAAACCCAAAGCTAGGCCCTGTACAGAGTCAGATTTCCTCTGTTAAGAAGAACTCCTCTACACAAACCAGTCATACTAATGTTAAGGGGAATCTTTCTCTAGGACCAAATTATAGACTACCCATAGGAATGAGGCCAACGAACACGACAGCATCGCAGTGTGCTTCTAACCCGCTTAGTCCTTCAGTCCCCTACGAAGGCACCCACAACTCATTTTCTTCACATACCGTAAGACAGAAGCAATATTCACTACATCAAATTAATAATCAGGGAACATTTAATTCAGAATATCGGCACTTAGACTTGCCCCCTGAAGCGACCCTGTACGTGCTAGTGCTGGCAAATGTGCCCTTTATAAGCGGCCAAGAAAAGGAATTTCCTGATGCCCTAAAAAATAAATCCCTGCACTGGCTAAGCACCCGGGTAGGCCTAAGCAGATATTTGTTCGACGAATTTAAGATGATCCAGAGAGTGAAGTGGATAGGCACTAGGGAGAAGTCGCTTACAGGGGATTGTATAGCAATAACCTTTGCTTCCCCATTCCTGGTAAAAGAAATATTAGCAATAGGCGCCAATCATATCCTAGATCCTCTAGGGATCAATATCTTACCATTAGGCTTCTTCTATCACCCTGCCAGGAGCAACCCGAAGCCATCAGTGTGGAGAAATACCCAAGATTTGCATACCTGGCCCCAACCCTTTCCAACACATAACAGATTCACTCCCCTGCCTGCCCTAGATGACAATTAATGACTGGCAATATCAGATTGCCATTTAGGATGCCTGCATGATCAACTCACCAATGCTACTACTATCCATGAGAATACTATAACTAAATTCGTTTCTATCAATACGGTATCTGAGTCCCCCCAACTGACATTGGGGGATAATCCCTTGCAGACCCGCTTTTTAATAAAGCGGACCACCATGCGCCTCCGCAGAGCGGAATCATGGAAAAAACTGTAGGTTAGCTATAGATAATAGGGTTATGAGAGGTCTAAAACAAACTGATACCCATTTAAATATGATATTTTGGAACGTGGCAGGGCTGCGCACAAAGATAGATTTACCCTCTTGGCTCTCTGGTATACGACAACATAATATCCTCTGTTTTCAAGAAACTTGGTTGACCACCTCTATCCACCTGCAAGGCTATAAAACATATAACTCTTTTGCCCAACCCTTTGCTTCTGGCAGAGCAAAAGTTGGCCTAGCAATATATATCCCTAACGATCTTCCAAGTGCGGGTATAAAGGAACTAATCCATGCTCCTAACTTCCAAGTTATCAAAATAACACCTAATAAAAAATCCATGTATTATATAGTTAATTTCTATAATAATCTAACGTCCCAAGACGTACTCCCTGTCCTGGAAGAAATTTCCCTCTTCCTACTGGAAGAACGGGACAAACACACGAGCAAATTCTTTAATCTGATCTGGGGAGGGGACTTTAACATAAGTCTATGTAAGGAAAGTGGTACCAAAAAATGCGGAATTGCGGATGAGGCTGGGTTTAACTTAACCCACTTTCCACATACCAGCACAGGGAATTGTCTAACGGAGATCCTCTTTAACTTGGACCTTGGATTTGCAAATGAGCTTGTAGCCCCATCAGTAGCTTTTTCCCCCAACATTTAATGGCAGAGGTTTGTTTAGCCTAATCGATTTCATTCTAGTTTCACAAAATATGAAAGAAAAAATTTATTGTTTTAGTACTGGAAACAATTCCAGTAGTGATCATTTTCCTAACACTATGATCATCACAGTACCTGATTCACGCAAACAGTGTAATTTACCCACCCTATTAACTCAAGAGGCACTGAGGGTGGACAAAATGAACGGTTATACAATAAAATGGGAAAAAAACGATCCAGCTGAAACCACAGCTAAAGTGCTTAGACGTACACTCTCACAAGTGGAAGTATGCCTTAACCCTGATTCCGCACCAGAGCAAATTTTGGCTAGTTTTCTGTTATTACCAACACAATTAAAGATGAACTACGCAAAATCAAGGGTAATAAGAAACCTAAAAAGGGCTGGTTTAATCCCGCAACCAGGAGAGCCTATTCTCTCCTGAAGAAAGCACTGCGTAGGGCTGTCAGAAATAAAGAAGAAATTATAAGATTAAGAAGGGACTATAACCAGGCATTAAAAAAGTGTAAATTAGACATTAAAAAAAGGACTATGGGATACATTGCATCAGAGCTGTGTCCTGAAGGATACTACTACATTCTGGCAAACTGTAAAAACACCTTTTTTAACTGATCCAAATTCAATCCCCCGAATTGAAGAGGCAGTGGATGAAACTGCTTGGGTCAGCCACTTTTCTAAGATCTTTGGGCTTACAAAGGGTTCCATACTGGAGCCTACTGACTCACCAGGGAGGAGCAACTTACACAACTGCCTAAATCCTACACCAAACCTCAGCTTTGACCATGAGGAAGTAGTTACCGCCCTGATGGCATCTAAATGCAGGAAAGCCCCAGGCCCCGATGGGGTCCCTGTGGACATTTTTAAATACAGTTTAGACCTATGGTCCCAAATCCTTACTAGGGTCTTTGAAGCAGTAACCAGAATGGGCCCAATTAAATCATGGAAAACCTCAATCTTGCTCCCCATATTTAAAAAAGGGGATCGTAATAATCCTGCCTGCTACAGACCCATCTCCTTACCGGACGCAACCGGAAAGGTGGCGGGCGCCTGGTCCTTCAAAGACTTCAAAACTGGGCAGCCAATAATCAAATAATATCAGATTTACAGTACTGATTCCGCGAGGGCCTGTGGACTGTGGAACAGGCGTTAAACCTTTCCCTAATAATGGGTAAATATGTGGGGGCAAAGAAGGGAAAGCTGCATCTGGCCTATGTCGACCTGTCGGCAGTGTTCGACTGTGTCTCTCACGGCAAGCTGTGGAAAATTCTTCTTAATATAGGTGTAGATCCCCCATTAGTTCACTTCATGCAAGACCTATACTTAGACGCATCAGCCAAAGTAAGATACAGTTCTGGTGGGGAGCTTACCACACCATTTGCTGTGGTGAAGGGAGTCAGACAGGGTTGTGTACTGGCTCCCTTCCTTTTCAATCTGTACACAAATGGTCTGGAGGCGTCAATGTTAGAAGGGAGCCAGGACCTCCCCATGATTGACCGTCGTCCAATTCCTGCGTTGCTTTACGCGGATGATGCGGTCATCATGGCGCGGACTCCCTGTCAGTAGCAATTCCTCCTTAATAGATACTTCCACTTTATGGCGAGCTTAGACCTTAAGGTTAATATAAAGAAAACCTATGTTATGCACGTAGGAAAAAGTACAAGGCAATCAAAAGGTATTTATATTAATAACACCAAGTTAGAATGCACAAACTCCTACCCCTACCTGGGAATTTTGATTGACAATAAGTCAAACTGTCATCCAGCTATCCAAGCAAGAAAACTGTCATTCCTCAGAACCACTACAGCTTTGGTAACATTTGCACAGAAGCTGGGGCAGCGCCCTTCTCGGGAGATGCTCCAGATCTATCAAGCAAAATGCTGTTCAGTGGCAATATATGGAGCAGGAGTGTGGGGTTTTGTTGCCACCAATACCATCCAAAAGGTGGAAAATTGTTACATAAGATACCTCTTGGCTGTCCCTAAAAGCTCTCCGACATACGGTTGCCACCTGGAATTAGGCTTGGATTACTTATCTGACATCATTTCTATCCAACCAATACTTTTATGGCACCGTATATGGCAAACAAAGGAATGGAAATTGACCCGCTCTCTGATTACAGACTGCCTAGCCTTAGAAAATTGGAAAAGTATTGCATGGTTGACCTATGTCCGTAGCTTTTTGATAGATATAAACTTAAAATCCTACTTCTTACACCCAGAAACTATTGTAGAAATATCACGACCAAATTTGAAAAAGTTCTGCTTATCACATTTACGTGAGCTTCGATTGACTAAGGAGATCTTCAAGCCCTCAAATGTTCATCTCTTAGCAGTTCAGACTTCATATGGGATTCAGCCTTATTTATTACTTACTATCACAGATTATGAGAAATACTTACTGACACGGTTTCGTTTTAGCACTTTCCATCGATTGTTAACATTCCAGAAGAAAAACGACTGGTCTGCCACCCTTTCTCCCTGCCCCTGCGATGAGCAGTCTGAGCAATCACTCGTGCATATAGTCTTTTTCTGTAGCCTTTATGAACATCCACGGAGACAGTGGGTTACTCCTTTAATAAAACACATGGGATTGCGCCGCTGTCGTCCGGCGCTCCTAGCTTTACAATGCCAAGACACAGAATTCAGTGTTAAACCCATAGCCTGTTTTTTAAAATGTTGCACTAAATATCGCAGAGACTATGATTAACTCTAATAAGAGGAACTGTTGTACTGCCACCTATCAAAATCAAAGACTCTAGTGAGGGTGGCTTCTTAGTACCAGTATTTGTACACTATGTTTCCAGTAATTTCCACCTTACTGTATTATATTTGCATCTGCAGATATTTGTTAAAAATCTTTTGCACTTTCTTAAAAATATGTTACCATCTTTTATGTGACGTCTGCCACCAGTCTTCTAAGATACCTACTTTAAATGTATAAAACTGTTCCTGCTGTATAGCATATTATGTACATGTCGTGCAATATTTTAAATGGTTTTATAATGTACAATTTATTTGCTATCTTTGTACTTTTATGGATATACTTTTTTTATCCAAATAAAGTTTTAGTTGATTGATTGATTGATTAGTGAGTTTCTGGCTGTTTCTACCGGAGAGTTATAATAAAAGAAAAGAATACATGTATCACAAAAGTACTGTATAAATAATAAACTGCCTGCTATGTGGACGACTCTATATTATATATTTTGGTAAACACAATAAATGAACTAGTTAAAAAGAGGGTGTTGAAACACATAATAATGTTATACTTTCCTTTGTGGTAAGGTGTATTACCTGATGGACGGCTCAATGATCTTTACATATAGGACACAAACTTAAAGCATAGGAATAAGAAATGAAAAAATACGGAGACAATTAGTTTAAGAAAGGATTTTTTATGTGAATATAAATAGATTTTTTTCCCGATGGAATCACATGCCTAAAAATTGAAGAATGCAAAGTAGTGCAAATAGTTTTGGGATTAATTCCGTGCAGTATCACATTGATTGTGAGTTTAGAACAGGTCGATACATTTACAAACAGGTTATAACTTTCACATCTTAATTAGTGCTGAGCTTCCCTCCCCCATCAACAATTATGGAAAAGTGAAAGGGAATATAATTTGTGAAGTTTAGCAAACAATAAATGATACATTAAATAACAGGCTTTGAAAAACAGAAGAAATTATTATGCTTGTCATTTTCTTAAGCTTTTCTAGTGGGCAAGAAATCATGTCACTTTGAATGTTACCAATTCTCAATTCGAATGATATA
The DNA here is from genome assembly GCF_964263255.1 of Lissotriton vulgaris. Taxonomy (NCBI): domain Eukaryota; kingdom Metazoa; phylum Chordata; class Amphibia; order Caudata; family Salamandridae; genus Lissotriton; species Lissotriton vulgaris. The sequence goes on along the minus strand of NC_141685.1, from coordinate 434,232,266 downwards.
ATGAAAACACAGAGCTCAAAATAGGAGAAAAAATGAAAGTAGTTTCCGTACTGACGTAACTGTAAACAATGAAAGAAAACAATCTTGAACGTTATCATCATAAGGAATGATTATCAATATAAGCAGTATTTCTAGGCTAGACTAATATTTAAGGTCAAGTCACAGTGTTGTATTTGAGACTTTACTGGAAACCTAAACAAATGTACATGCCATATGCAGATAACAGTGTATTGATATGCCTCGAATAATTCACTAAAGGTAGTGTTTACATTAAGGGACCATTGATTTAAAACTACAAGCAACATGCAAACAAAAAACCTTTTTGGTGAAAACCCTTCAGGGTTATTAGCAAACGTGGCAACTCCAGAGAGGTTAAACATTCAAAATCAAAAATATCGACGCATTATCCTTAAAACACTTAAAAAAGAGGTAGTCAATAAAAGCACTCACATATGCATAAGACAATGCACTCAAAAGGGCAAAATGACACGGGATGTAAGCCTACAATGAAAGGAATGGAATTCAGTTCAACTAAAAATCTATTTCCTGCGATAACTCCGTAGAAAAGTGTCAGGACCACAACTAAAAGGGCAATGTAGGATATGGTAAAGGACAGTCTGTATACAGTTTAACGCTGGGGCTTTACTGAAAAGTAAGCAATTAAACAAACAGTTACATGAATAAAACGCTACCTTAGGGCGTTAGCAGAAGGGTTTCAAGTCGTAGTCATGCAGAGAATCAGTCAGCAGTCGCTGAGGTACATACATGAGCATTCCGAACACATCTAGTTTCTAAACACTGAAACATAGGTAGGTACCCCACCTACAATACACTGACAGGCACACAGTCTTGTTGTATATAATGCCCCTTATTTTTTGTAAATGTAGAGACTAAATGAGTCTGCATTAGTGCAACCATTTGCCAGCAATTAATAGTAAGTAATGTGTGCTTTTAGGTACAGCTACTGGGTAGAATGACGAAATGTTAGTAAATTCTGTGTGTGGTTACTATTGACTAGCTTGCATATTTTCATAAGAGGTGAAGCGCGGGGGGCTACCTGTATTTTATCAATGATTAATTGTAAAACTACAACAAATTTCGGAAAAGTTGGTGTGTGTGAGACAACTTCATAGGAATTTTCTTACAAATATGTGAAAAGGCTAGAAAGAGGTTTGCCTAAGATGGTGTCCAAAGAGTAAATTGGGTTCTGCCCTAGACTGTGTAGGAAGACACAGAGGGGCTATGCCTAGGATTGTGTGAGAATTATATGCAGAAAAAATATGTATGGGAGGCCAAGATAGAGTTTTGTCTTAGATTGTTTGAGGGATACGATGAGATGTGGTCTGGCATTGTGAGGTGAGTTTAAATGGTTTTTGGATAAGAGTTTGTGGAAATACAAGATGTGTGTTTGCCTAAGATTGTGTCAGAGATTGTGTCAGAGTTCTGCCTAGTATTGCAGAAAATTGTGTGACAATCCAACATAGGCTTTGTCTAAGATGATGTGATAATACTACAGGTGGTGTTGCCGAAGCAATGGTAGGAAGACTAGATAGGGTGTTGCCTAAGACAGTGTTAGGAAGACCGAATCTTTTTACTATAATTTGTTTGGGAAATAATACATGGTTTATTCTCTCAAGGCTAGTTCAGTTCTGTGCGTGGCTAGTCTTGGAGAAGTGTGGCTCACTGGTTAGAGCAGGCAGACCCTGAAGCAGAGGTCATACCCGGGACCAGGGTTCAATTCCCGACGCGGCAGGGTCTTGAGCTCAAATGTCCATGGACTCGATAATTCTCGCTTCGGTGCCTGACCTAATCATGGGTTCACACTCTGCAACTCTGGGCATTAAGCTTGCTTAATCTCCACAACGGCCCCCCCTGCGGCGGGATGCCTGGCTTTCACCTTGGGGATGCCCTGTAGGGGCTATCTCACAGGGAAAAGCCAGGACGTGTTCCCAAGGCAAGCGCGGAGATACCCCTTCGGGGGTCGATTCAGGCGCTATATAAGAAACATAATAATAATAATGAGGTCCATATATAGAGGGCAGACAATACTTGAAGTCCTACCAGTGTAATAGTGATGACTGTATGCGACAGTCATGATTTTGGATGTAGCACCTTTGCCTAGAATCTTCCCACATTGAAACTTCCCATAAAAATCACGAAAGTACATAATTTTTAAAAAGATTGACATTGCTAAAAATAGTTTTTTTTCTCCCAAGTTACAATTAGAGGTAAATAAAGGAGCCCATTTAAATCAGCCAAACCCATTACACACAAATAAGATTAAAATATATTGCTTTACAATGCAGACACTTTGGCAGTGAAATAATACCTCGTGGATGGGTCTTTCGTATTTATGTGCACAAGTCTTTATGTAGACAATTGTAATACATTTAGTTACTACATTACAATTAATTAGGGCATAATGTAGATAGGTTATACACTTCTCATGCTGCAAACAACTTCGTGAGTATAATTTATGGAGAAACCTATCTCTTTTTGGAAACACAGCTTTGCAAAGCGGCATTTGCAACTCAAAGAGAGCATTAATGAAATGCATTAATTTTTAGTAGTAAAAATGAAGGGCACCTAGGCAAGTGGGTGCACTCCTTCAGAGACATTTTTTACTTGGCCATTTAATTTTCAATAGAATAGGATTGTTTTAATGTAATTCTTTCGTCTAGCTTCTCGACTCCCTTGGAGCCAGCCCGTCATCCACATCCACTTTCACCAATAGTGATGCATCTATTTTATACCTGAGTGCCTATATAAGGCCACACCTAATTTATTTACCATTTTCAATAAAACAAATGTGGCTTACCCCTGTACCTTTAATTTTAAACTTGTCTTTTTCTCAAGTATTCATGAGGCTTAGATGCCAGCTCCTAGTTTAGTTTTTGCAGTTTTACAGTGCCCGTCGGCCATCTTCATGGCTGCGATGCCTTACATAAAAAGCAATAAGCTAAACTTCAGAGTAGTCTAATGTGTAACAATAACCACAACAAGACCGGTAAATTATTAAAAACAAATACAAGTAAATCACAGTTCCCTATTCCTTCAATCAAGTATGAAAATAAGAGCGCTGCATGCACTCTGATTAGGGGAAGTATTCCCCTATGTGAAATATGAGCTAAGCAGGGAAACGGTATGTACGTATTCTAAGTTTAATATCCGGTGTCCAGCATCACAATGTTTTCTCACTTTCACATACGTTTAATGGAAGCTACAAAATATTTTTAAGGCCACTTTAGGAAACACATTTACTTGAATATTTAATTGGGTGTTGCAACAGAAACTGGGATGGAGAGATTTCTTCGCGTGTTGGTGACATGGCGTTGCTGTGCTAAGAAGGATTGTCCAGTGGTACAGAAGCCCGCTTCCTTTCCTCCTCCTGATAGTCGGGATTCCATTGCCAACTTCTGACATGCAGCACTCTAAAGTTACAAAGCAAGGAGAGGTTACCATTTTCATTGACAACATACACTTCAGAAACTTTGATCAAGAGGTGGGATCCAATACTGAGCCCCAATGGGTCGAAACATACAATGGTGACAAACTAACAAGGAGAACCAAGGAAAAACAGAACCAAAAGTAAAGCACTGAAACCCACCACTGGGAGAAGTCCCATGTCTTGAGTTAAGCTCAGTCATGTCTTGGTTGACACGTGAAGAGGATCCTTACTTTGGAGACACTATAGTTTAAGTAGAGATCGCCAAGGAGTCTTGTGACATGATTTACCTTGTGTTTGTAAAGGTGGTGGGGGGTGCTTAACCTTTGCACCTCAAACATTAATAGAAAGCTGAATAACACACTCCCCTCCTCTAGTTGTAGCTCACCAAATACCTTTCAGTGTCAGCAGAGCATAGCAAACTGTCACACTCATTGCATGATGTCATCAGTGATACCACCTATGCCATTTGAGATGCCATCAATGATGTCATTAATGATTTCATTGAACATGTCCTGAGTGATGCAAAATGAGAGGACATAAGCAGTGTGTGGCAGGGGCACAAGTTATAATTAGCTCAGTAAACCATAACTGGTAAATAACTTTTTTTAAATGCTATTTTTTTAGCTGACATTTTCACCTAACCATAATCTTACTTTAAAGTTTAATCTTTGTTTTTTTCAGTGAACTTCTAAGGTTTTTTAAAAACATAAACTAAAGTATTATTACCTAACCCAACTAGAACGTCACTTTAACCTTTGTTTTTTTAGTGAATTTCTATTTTTTTTTAAACACAATGTAACAAATTATCACCCATAACTATAACACCACTTTAAACTTTGTTTTTTTCAGTGTATTTCTAGGGCCTTTTTTTTACATAAAGTGAAATATTACTAATACACCTAAATGTAAGTAGAAGGCCCTAGGCTACTTCAAGAGGCAGGAGTATATGGAGGGAGTGAGTTCTCTGTGAAGAGCTGCAAAGAGACTGCAGCCTCTGCATAGTAGAGGCTTACCCACCTAATTGAGCTTGAGTGTCTAGAGGGAGTAGGCTCTCCATGAGGAGTGGCGCAGATGGCCCAGGCTGTGCATAGGAGATTCTTTCCCACCTAAGGTGGCTTGAGTGCCTGGAGAGAGTGTGTTCTATGCAGAGTCTGCGCCCCGGTCGTAGGCTGTGCATAGTAGAACGCTGGCCACCTAATGGGGCTTATTCAACCAGAGAATAACCACAAATGCACACAAAAAACAGAATACCATTAAAACTATTTACCAATCACAGCCTAGCACAGACATATTTAGGTAAATAACATATGAAAACAGTCATGGAAAGTTAGAAAATATCCACAAAAGACTGGTTTGTGAATACTACGGGAAGATTTCATAAAACCATAACACTTGAGAAAAACCATTATCAGTAACCCATGAATCTAACCTGAAGCTAAAAAACTACACACATAAACAATCTTGTGCCTTTCTAAAGCATACAAGTATAATACAAATAACAAATAAGAAAATCATATAATAAGAAAACTGTTAATTAAAACAATTCAGGCATTAAAGACGTAGGAGCATATTATCAAGACAATTATCGCCGCTTTAGCGGCCGTTTTCGGCCGGAAAGCGTTGATATTTGTATCGCCCTATTAGCAAGGTCCTGCTATCGCATGAATCCTTGCCTCAGTGCCCTTTCCCGTAACTCCCAGCTTTGCATCTCTAATGAGATGGAATGTGGGCGTTCCTCCCCAGAATAATGGGAGAAATGTCGCTGACCGACATTTCTCCTATTATTTACCCTCACACTAACCTGCAGAGCGCTAAGAAAAGTAGCGCTAAACTCAGTTATCGCTATTTTCCTTACGCTTGCTTTTCATCTGACTTAGCCATGATATCCTATGGAAGGTGGATATCATGGCTAAGTCTGCCCTGCCCTAGCAGCAAGCATTCGACAAACGTTGTGCGATTATCCCTGGATTTCCAGCGATAATCGCATATTTGGCAGCTTGCGCCTTGATATTTATTGCTGTTGAGATGAGCGTTGTTGATAGCACGCTATCTCAGCGATAAAAATCAGCATTACCCGGCGATAATTAACCTCGTGCTAAGTGCGCTGAGCGATAATTATCGCCGGTCCTTGATGATATGCCCCTTAGTGACTTAAAAACACAATATTGAGGGCCCTCTATGCACAGCAAGTAGATAGAAACTTAAAGGTACAATTCATTAAACTGATTTAACCAAATTGTTTCCTTAATCTGAGGGGACATCGTAAAAATCTGTTTACAGCAAAACAGGTCTTTACAGATGCGAATTGCTGTAATGCCAGTAGCGCTTGCCTAGCTCTCCTTATCTTCAAAACATACAAATTTGCAAAACAATGTTAAGTGCAAGGTGCTCAGGGTGGTGCTTTCATCATACAGGCAAATTCTTAAACCAGGTGCCACAGATGGAAAACCCAACCAAGAAGTGCATGATGTTTAATCCGAAGCACAATAATTAAAATCTATGCCACTCAATGTATATTCTGAGGCGCAATAGATAAAATCTGTGCTGAGGATTATTAATCAACAAGAGATAAAATGTTGGTCCATTCCCCAGCAATAAATGCACATAATACTGCACTAGCGGTTTGCGTACTTCCGGAGCTAATTTACAATCTTCAAGTGTAGCAGCATACGACTGCTTCACTACTTCCTTGTTTATTAATGCACCTTTTTCTGTGTTGTAGGAAAGTAGGATCTTTCTTGCATAGATACCTCCACTTTTTGGCTGGTGTCAGTATGTTTTGACTGTAGTTCACTAGGATCCTGATAACCAGGGCCCCAGTGATAGCGCTCTCTCCTCTAAAATTGATGGTAAGTACTTTGCACACCCCACAATTGGCATACTGGGATACCACTGTAAGTCCTTAGTATAGGTACCAGGGCATTGGTACACCAGGGGTCATGGGCTGCAACATGTATTGCGCCACACATTGGGAGTCAATGCAAACTGGGTCCACAGAGCTGCTATCAGAGTCTGCATGAATTGGTGCATGCACCTTTCACTTTAGATATAAGGTTTTCCTTATAGCCTAGTCACTGCACTTTTAACCCATATGTAAGTCCTTCAGTCCAAAGGCAGGGTGCATGGTTCCATGTGTGTGGGTACCCTTGCACAAGCAGAAGCACCCCATACAAACCCGGACTCCATTCTCTGGACATTATAAGTGTGGGACAGCCATGTTAAGGTATATAATGGACACTGGCATGTCGAGATGTCCAACTACATAGTGGCTAACACCGAAACTGGTCATGTTTGATGTCAAACATGTTGGAATCATGCAGCTATACCAATTCCAGTGTTAGTTGCATGATACCATGTACTGGGGGGCTCCTTAGAGGACCCCCCAATACCTACCTGAGTAGTCTTACAGAGTCTACCTGCCAGTCCGCGCTGCTGCTGACCTTGGACAGTGTTCTGCCCCCTGCTGATGAGTGTAACTCAGTCAGGGGAAGCTGAACAAAGGATTCCCTGCAAAGGAGAGGTGTGACCACCTTTCCTTTAGAATTAGGTAGGGAGGGGAGACTTCAGAGCACCACCAGACTACAGAAGGCACAGGGATTCACAGGGAAGTCTCAGCAGCACACAGAAGACGGAGGCCATGGCGCAGAGAATGCAGACAGGACGTTGTTCTTGGAGCTTTGCAATGCTGGAGGGATGTCCGTGGGACAGCAGCAATTTGGTTGTCGACGTAGCGCTGACTGCGGATGCAGGGAATTGACTCCTTTACGCATTCCTTGTTGCTTAGATGCAGGCAGAGTCCTTGCTGACTCGGAGGATGCACGGCCACGGAGTTGCAGAAACTTGAAGATCGTGGAAACAAAGTTGCAGCAGGAGTCTTCCCACTGAAAGCAGTCTTGTCTTTAGTCCTGGCTCAAAGAAGCAGCAGAGTCCCAGTGTCCACTAGCAGAACAGTCTTTAGACAATCTTAGGAAGACAGGCAGTCTGTCCTTGAAGATGTTGTCTGGACTAATCTAAGGCCCCACCCTCAGGGAAGCCATTAAGTAACCCTAGAAAAGGGGAAGGACCTCTTCTTTGGTGATCCACCTATCAGGGGTAGTCAGGGATGCTACTCAGCAGGCTTAGTGAGTTAGATGCTCCCAGGGGCCAAGACTCAACATGGCAGAATCAAGTGGCCATCTGGAGCTCTGGGGACCTCACTAGGGAGAAGGTGGACAGGGGTGTTGATACTTCCCTGTCTTTTGTGCTGTGTCTCACCAGAATGGGAGTCAAGGGTTCTTGAAATGGGCAACACTGGTTTATGCAAGGAGGGCACCTAATGTGATCTTCAATGTTGTCTGGTGGTGCTCGAAGGTTCCCCCAACCTACCTAATTCTAAAGGAGAGGTGGCCACACCTCTACGCATTAAATCCTTTATCAGATTCTTCTTCCCGAGTTTAGCTCATCAGGAGGGGTGGGGGCAGAACACTGTCTAGGGTCGGCAGCAGGGTGGGAACAGTCCAACCCGAACTGCCAAGCCATGTCTTCTCTGGACCGAAACCAAGCATGCTGGGACCGGTTTTGGGTTAACACCCCTCATCAGCCAGGCGAGCTTGAATCCAGTGCCAAGGTGAGCAAGGGACCCATTTATGGGAATACGGTGCCAACATAGGGCAAACAAAGCAAGCACAATAAGATGACGGAGGGAGCGCTGAAACTTTTCAGACACGCAATTCGGGCTGGACTGTTCCCATGTTCAAGACTGATTTGCATATGGGTGGGTCTGAACAGGGATGGTGAAGTGAGCTAAAGAACGATAATGGATCCAACCCAGATCTCATAGTGACTGGGTGTGAGTGTATTAAACTTTTTTGCGTTCCGTCCATCATCTTATTGTGTTTGCTGTGTACAAAGTACTTGCCATAGAATTTAGAGAAAAGAGAACTGCCACTAGGGTCCTGGTTAGGAGGATCCCAGTGAACTACAGTAACAACACACTGACACCAGGCAAATAGTGGGGGTATCTATGCCAGAAATACCCTACTTTCCCACACCCTTTGACAGTCCCGCCTTTTTGCGGCGAAGGGTGATTCTGCTTTAGAGCGATTTAAGGAGAGCAGTACTACAGCTCTCCTTAAATCGGCCTCTCCAACCACACCACCCTTACCGCTCCTTTAGCGGATTTGGTAGAGCTGACCCAAATCACCAACCTGTCCAGCCTCAGCAAGGAACCCAGCAGTTCTGTGGAGGAGGCACGGTGCCCCCCGCCCCTACGGCTAAAATTGACAGGCTGCCCAGTTCACTTGCCGCTTGTGAGCCCACTTGCCAAAACCTTTCAGTATGCCCTTACGAGAGAACAGCCAACTGGTGGAATGCAGGATTCATAGATTATTTCTAGGATGGCTGGCTATACCAACAAACACATGGAGATGATGCTGAAACTATTCAGACACTCACCCCCAGTCACAGATCTGGGTTGAATCCGTCATCATTCTTAGCTCACTTCGCCAACCCAGTTCAGACCCAGCTATGCAAATCAGTCTTGACCCTGTGCCCCATGGAAACAGTCCAGCACGACCTGCCAAGCCAGGTTTTCACTGGACCGGAAACAAGCATCCTGAGACCGGTTTCAGGGTAACAACGCTCATCAGCCAGGCAAGCTTGCATCCTGTGGCAAAGTGAGCAAGGAACCCACGTCCGGGCATACCCTGCCAACTAAGGGTGAACAAAGCAAACACAAGGAGATGATGGACGGTTAACTTAAACTTTTCAGAGACTCACCCGGAGTCACAGATCCAGGTTGAATCCATCATAAATTTTTAGCTCACTTTGCCACCCCAGTTCAGACCCAGCCATATGCAAATCAGTCGACCCGGTGCCTCATGGGAACAGTCCAGCCCGAGCTGCCAAGCCAGATCTTCACTGGACCAGAAACAAACATTCTGGGACCGGTTTCAGGGTAACACCTCTCATCATCCAGGCTATCATGAATCCAGTGGCACAGTGAGCAAGGGACCCACGTCTGACATACCCTGTCAACTTAGTACAAAAAATCAAACAAAAGGAGATGATGCATGGAGCAATGAAACTTTACAGACACTCAGTCACAGAAGGCAAGCTCATCCCAGGCAGTCATCAACCACCTTCAGACTACGGTGAATCTCCTGTCATTTTTGGGGTTTACATTCAACATGCAGAGGTCGCACCTGACTACTCAAAATCTCTACTTTAATGGAGTCATTCTGGACAGTTTCGTTTTGTGCATTTCCCTCAGTATAGAGACTCCAGGACATTCAGGCTATGATCCCAATCTTTCTGCCTTGGTCCTGGATTTCAGTGAGGTCAACTCTGAGGCTGCTAGGGCTTGTGGCCTTTTGCAATCTGTTGGTCAAACATGCAAGGTGGCATTTGCAGGCTCTGCACTTGGATCTCAAGTTTCAGTAGGCCCAACATCAAGGGGAACTCTCCGACCAAGGTCATATTTCAGAGGAGACTATAAAAGATCTGCAGTGGTGGTTACTGGAATGTACTGGATGTGCCGCAGACTCCTCTCCCTTCCACACCCGGAGCTAACAGCGGGGACCAATGCAGCGCTTCTGGAATGGGGTGGCCATCTAGGAAAAGTGGATATCAGAGGCCTCTGGTTTCCTGTGGAGTTCCAGCTCCATACGAACATTCTGGAGCTGAGGGCCATCTACCTGGCATTGAAAGCCTTCCTTTCATTAACTGAGGGGAGACTGGTACAGGTACTTACGGAGGTCAATACCACAGTCATGTTGTGCTGCAAGACACAGGGCTGGGTTTGGGCACAGACTCTGTGCTAGGAGGCAATGGCCTCGGGAAATGGCTGAACTGCCAAGGGATTCTCCGGGTGGGAACTACCTGCCAGTCTCCTTGAGGGCCATGGTGGACGAACTCAGCAATCGACTCCTAGTAGATCACAAGTGGCAGTTGAATCCGGAGGTGACTCAAGGTCTCTTCCTACTGGTGCATATGTGCAATGTCACCTCTTCTGCACTTTGGAGTTTACAAGGCATCTCTCACTCTGTGACACATTCCACCTTGATTGGAACTCGTTTCTCCTGGACGCGTTTCCGCTGATACCACTCCTTCTCTTAGTCCTCAAAAATATAAGGACCGACCGGGCTCATGTGATCCTAATGACTCTGGATTGGGGATAGAGGGTATGGTATCCAGAACTCCTGGACTTGAGCATCTGTCCTCTGATCAGGCTGCCTTCCGGGAGGATTTGCTATCACAGCAGCAGGGATGGGTTTTGCAATCTCCACCTTCATGCTTGAATATTGAGCTGTGAAAGCTGAACACCCTCGAACATCCTCCAGAGGTAGGTGATGTCATCTTGGCAGCCAGGTGTCCCTCAACAAAAACTGTATGCACCTGTTGTTGGGACAGATTCGTAGCTTGGTTTAGCAATTGGCAGACAGACCCTCCAACAGGCAAAGTTACCTGACATTTTGTCATTTGTTTTGGTCCTTGACCCACAAGGCTTTGCTCTGGCACTGTTAAATATCTTTCTTCTTTTTCGGCTTTTGTGTGGTTGCCGGAATAGACTTGATTGTTTAAGCCTCCAGTTTTTATGCGTTTTTTTAAATTGTCAAAAAATCTGTTGCCTCCCAGTAATTTGACCTAAATGATAGTTTGGAGGTTAAACTGACCTCACCCGGAGTAGTTCATAGACGCTTGTTTCCAATCTTTACAAGGGCCATTTTTACATGCCTTTTACAGGGTATATTACATGACCCAGGAATTGTTCTGGGCCCTGACAGTAAGAGCACAGTTCAGGAGTGGCCCTAATTCTTCTCCAGTATAGAATGGGCTTCAGTCCCGTCTTATCGCAGATTAATCAAAACCCTAGATCTATCTAAGGGGAAGCAAAGGTGTGCTAATTGGGAGACCAGTCAATAGGTGCATAAATAGGTTTTTAACTGCCACCAAGGCAGTCACGTTCCTATTGTCCCACAGTTCGGCAGCAGAGAGAGGTGCTCCAAAGGCTTTGTGATTTTAAAGTTGAGTTACTGGGGAGATGGGACGCATTTGAGTTCCTCAATGCATTTTTGCTACTTCCCCGATTAGGTGTTCCATTTTAAGCCCGCAATGGACTATATGAAGATCTCTGACATATCAATCACAAAAGTATTGTGATAAAAAATATTATGTCAAAATTATTGAGAACAAGAACTTTGTTTTTGCATACTTCGAATGATAAATATAAAATATCAAGATAAAATATTGTTTCACACTAATATTGTTAAAACAACAAACAAAAATATTGATTTTCATTATATATATATATATATATATATATATATATATATATATATATATATATATATATATATATATATATATATATATATATATATATATATATATATATATATATATTCATTGAAAAAACCATAGGTTTCACACCAGTTATTGTTAGCTGGAAATTTTACTGACATAAAACCATAGAAATTCCAAAGTTATAGTTAGTTGGACTCACCATAACTTGCGCGCCTGCAATGCACTGCTGATGACGTCACATATTACATCACTCACGACATCGTCAGTGACATCACTCATGACATCACTGATGACACCAGCCAGTGAATGTGTGTCTTTCTGAAAAATCAATATGTTTTATATATGTTTTTGTAAAAGTTGATGGAAGAATAAATGGTTAAATAAGTGTGTAAATGGATGTTATTTTAAAAAACAATGATTGGTTAACTGTCTTATTAAGTGTATCTTATTGAATACATATATTAGCGAGTAACTTTTAAATATTGAAATATATGTATCAGTGTTTCACTTTGTGTATAAGTGGCTGCATGGGTTGGTGACTGACTCACTGTTTATATGTGTTTTTAAGACAGCATATGTGCAGGACTGTATGGGTGGATGAGTGTGTATATGTATGTGTTAGTGAGTGAATGACTGTCTCACTATTGTCTTTTTTAGTAACGACATATATTTTAATCTAGTGTATGTGAGTTTTGATGTATATAAGTGAGTATATGTGAGAGTAAGAGATTGTAAGAGTTCCTGTTTAAATAAGTATGTGTTTCTATAAGTGATTATTTAAGAGAGTAAGTATGTGTAAGTTTCCTTAGAGTAAGGAGGTAGTGTGTGCATAGTTGTATATGCAAATAAGTGGATGTTCAATAATTTATTTGTATGTGTGTGAGTAACTTTTGGATGACTATCGGTGTATAACAGGATGTATAGATGTATCACTACATATGATGAGTGAGTATATGTATGAGTGACTATATAGAACTGTTGGTGAATGAGTGGATGTGTATATAGATGGTAGAATTGTTTCTCCCCATAAAAATAACAAAAAAAATATAAAATAGTTCATAAAAGCAAAAAAAAGTACAAAATGTTCAAAAAAACATTAAAAAAAATATAAAACAACAAAAAGAAGAAAAAAAACAGTTCTTTTTAGAACTACCTCCAAATTATAAAAAAAGGCTAAATTTTTTTAGAAACTCTATCATTCTTTTTTCACCATGGAGCGCTTCCCGGTACACTCCGCGGTGCGCGTACCGGGCGCTCCCCCCGCGCAAATCAAAAAAATATATATATATATTTTGCCCCGCGGGCCCTTTTATAGCCCCCACATCCAACCTAGGGGATCAAGGGGGGTCTACTCTGCCCCCTTATGGTCATTTCCCCCTTTGTTTTTTCCACCTCTTGTGTCCCGATCCTACCGAGACACAAGATGGCGGCCGCTCCAGACTGTTTGGAATGTTGACAGACACCCGAGAGCCAATCAGCTTTCCGCGTGAGAACTCGTGTATCGCGCTGGTTAGCGCCCCTGTGCGCGTACCGGGGCGCGCTTATAGATATATATTTTTTTTAACCTAAATTACTCAAAATCCACTGGAGCACATATCTTGAGACATAGCAAAGGTACATCGGGCTACCAGTCCCTACAATTTTGCCAAGTTTGGTGGAAATCCATTCAGCCGTTCGGGCTAAAAGTGAGGTCGACCGCCCTATGGAAATTAACATGGGGAAAACACGTTTTGGGACCCCCCTTTTATCTCGCCCCCGCTTGACGAATCCCCCCCAAACTTTCAGGGAAGGACCGGAGTGCCGCGAGGCAAATTTGAGGAAATTTTCAGGCAGATTCCTAAACCGGCGCCAAAGTTATTCACAATAGAATGTTGAGATTTTCTATTGAAAATAATCCTAACTATAACTACCTTATATATATATATATATATAGATGGTCCAGTGGAAGGCAGGAGCCGAAACGCGTAGACCGTCCTTTTGATGCACGTTACTTTTTGCACTGGTGTGTAAATAAAAGAACGCTAAAACCATCTGTTGCTGTGCCGTGTCCTTTGGTCTACTTAATGTAGAGAGAAGAAGCTGTGGCAATATATATATATATATATATCTCCAAACAAAGCTGCTTCCGCTGCAATGCTGTGACCCGTTGAAAAGTGGCGTACACTCCAGCGAAGCAACCGGAAAGTTTAGTATTCCACACAGATATCAGAATCTAGTACGCTCTCAGGAACCACCTGAGAGCGTACTAGATTCTGATATCTGTGTGGAATATATATATATATATATATATATATATATATATATATATATATATATATAAAATAAAATAATAGATCCAAAATATGTAACATATAACATTAAACTATAAAATAAATTATTTTTAAGATTTAAAAATATGCATGAACATATACTTGTATAAAAGCACACAAACATATATATATTTGTATATACATATATTATATAAAACTTAGGGGCCGATTCCGATTCGGTAAAAACCCTTACAAATAGCCGTACGGAGCATATTTCCCATACGAATCGTACCCTTAGACGTCCCCGTACGTACGATGAAGTACGATTCGGACCCAAAGCAGATCTCCGAACGAATCGTACGAAAGACCATACGACTTAAAAATCTGTATGAATCGCATTCGGAACACGCAGTACGTGACGTCCGTACGGAAAAAAGCAGCATTTTCCGACCCAGCAAGTACAATTCATCTCGTCAACACTCCGTACGTCTCTTTTTCTACGGAGCCCAAAATGTCCAGAAAAGCAGATTTCGACTCGAACCGCGTAGGAAACGGACCCCCGGATACGGTGAGTACACCCCATGATTGCAGGGGTACAGTGCGTAGGGGTACGGTGTGTATACCCCATGATTGCAGGGGTACGGTGCGTAGGGGTACGGTGTGTACACCACATGATTGCAGGGGAATGGTGCGTAGGGGTACGGTGCGTACACCCCATGATTGCAGGGGTACGGTGCGTACACCCCATGATTGCAGGGGTACGGTGCGTATGTGATTGTGTGGCTCTCCGTACGAATCGCTCATATGTAACGTTTTCCGTACGAATCGCGTTCTTATTCCCCGGTCCGGATCGTACTTATCGGGTCGTACAGCATGTTTACGATTCGTACGGTTCACTGTGAGGTTACGTATCGTACGGATTTTCCCTTGCTTTTCGTACGGTTCACAACAATTTGGTCGTATATTTTTCAAACGAATCGTACTACGGGATTCGGACGGAATTGTATGAGTCGTACGGAAAGGGCTACGGATTCGATTCGGTCGTACGATTGGTTTACCGAATCAGAATCGGCCCCTTAATAAAACATATTTTAATTTATATTACATTCTATAAATTATTGTTTTTAACTTACTATTAAAAATATAGAAATATGCATATTTATATATTTAAATGAAACATGAAAAGTATTAAAACACATAAAACCCATTAGACTAAATTAGTACATTTATTAAATATAAAAAATAATTATAACATTCAAACAAAATGTATTAAACATATTACTTTAAAAAAAATCTATATATAAACAAATATAACAAACAAATAAAAGAGACCAATATATATTTTAATAATTAAAAAAATACAATTTAAATAAGAAGTAAAAAAAATACACTATTCCCTTTTCAGTCTGTACAACAGTAGGGAAAGCGTTGGAATTCATGGGGGTAAAATGTATTATTCCTCCCCCAGTCTGTGCAACAGTAGAAAATGGCTAGGATTTCGGAAGGGTTAAATTTACTATCCCCCCGTCTGTGCAATGGTAGGAAAAGTGTTTGACTTCGGAGGAATTAAATGTACTACAGTCTGTGCAACTGTAGGGAAAGAGTTGGACTTCAATGGGGTTAAATTAACTATTCCAAATCTAGTTTGTGCAACAGTAGGGAAGGGGTTGGACTTCAGAGACGTATAATTTCCTATTCCAACTCCAGTCTGTGCAACAGTAGGGAAAGCGTTGAACTTCAGAAGGGTCAAATTGACTGTTCCCACTCCAGTCTGTACAACAGTACGAAAAGTGTTGGACTTCACAGGGCTTAAGTTTACTATTCCCACTCCAGTCTGTGCAACAGAAGGGAAAGCGCTGGACTTCAGAGAGGTAAAATTTACTATTTCAACTCCGGTCCATGCTTCAGTAGGAAAATAGTTCACTACAAACACATAACATATTTTAATAACCCTATTAGCTGACCCAAAAAAAACATCTCTTACTATAAAATTA
Organism: Lissotriton vulgaris; assembly: GCF_964263255.1. NCBI lineage: Eukaryota > Metazoa > Chordata > Amphibia > Caudata > Salamandridae > Lissotriton > Lissotriton vulgaris. Next base: position 434,216,292 of record NC_141685.1, on the reverse strand, counting down.
AAAAAACAATTTAACAATGTAAATGAATATTAAAAAATTTAATAATTAATTTTAAATTACAAAAAATGTTATGTCTTATTTGAATAGGTTCCACACTATACTCCCACAAACCTAGCAGACCACACTTAAAATATACCTAAAATACAGAAGTATAACACAATAAACATATGTATTATCAATTAAATATTTATTAAAACATGAATTATTAATTAAATATATATTAAATAACTTCCCACCCTCTGCCCCTATGTATACAAGCCCACACATAATTAATAATAATAATAATAATAGTATTTATAAAGCGCGAACAGCTGCCTCAACTAGGAGGCGTCCCGGCGCTGTGAGGGCTCAACAAGAAAGCTAGCTGGGAGTCTGCAGCTTAGAGAGGCACCGAGAACAGCCACGACTTAAGCTGTCTCCTAAAACTTGTTTCTGATTGGGCCTTTCGCAGCTCAGGAGGTAGGGAATTCCAGAGACCGGTCACGTTGGCTGAAAAGGTCCGGCCGCCCAATCTGGCCCTTTTGACTCGCGGCACACTCAGTAGCACCTGATCATTTGAACGAAGGGAGCGGGACTGTGTATATCTAGGCAGACGGGCTCTCAAATAATTAGGACAGGTGCCGTAGAGGGACCTATAGGCCAGAGTAAGAGTTTTAAATTTTATTCTACTGGCAATCGGGAGCCAGTGTAAGGCCCGAAGATGGGGGGAAATGTGCTCTTTAAAAGGAATATGTTTAAGCAACCTGGCTGCCGCGTTTTGCACCGTCTGCAGCCTTTGAACCAAGTATTTCGGGAGACCGCTGTACAGGCCATTAGCATAATCCAATCTTGAAGTGATGGTAGCATGGATCACGGTTTTCCGGCAAGACTCAGGCAAAAGCTTCAGGACTGGACGGAGATTCCTCATTTTGCTCAGGCAGCAGCCTGTGACCTGATGGATCTGGGGCGCAAAGGAGAGATTTTCATCCCACTTGACCCCCAGATTTTTTGCCCACTGGGAGGGGGAAGGTGGAGTACCCATCTCAGTCGGCCACCAGAGCTCAGCTGGAGGGTGACTGCCTTTACCAAAGAAGATCACTTCCGTTTTTCCCGGATTCAGTTTCAGCTTATTAGTATTCATCCAGGAAGCCACATCCTGAAGGCACCCCTTAAAGTTTGCAAATGCCGCATCTGTCACCTCAGAGTAGGGAAAAACCAACTGGGTGTCATCAGCATAAGATATTGCGGTGACTCCCCAGTTGGCAATGAGAGAGAAAAGAGGGGCAAGATAAACAAAAGGGGGCTAAAGGCAGATCCTTGCGGGACCCCGCATCGCAGCGGCTTACGCTTTGAGTCACAAGTGCCTAGAGTGACCCTCTGGGTTTGGTTTGACAAGTAGGACTGCATCCAACTGAGTGCCTGATCTTGTTGGCCAATGTCTGCCAGACGTTGGATCATCCTAGCATGATCCACCGTATCAAACGCGGCCGAGAGATCCAGGAGCATCAGCAGAGCTGAGTCTCCTGAATCTAACGACCACCTCAGAGAATCAGCCACCTCAATCAGCGCCGTCTCCGTGCTGAAGCCGGGTCGGAACCCAGACTGAGTCTCATGAAGGATGTTATTAGAATCGACATGAGCATTCAGCTGGCGATGAATTAGTTTTTCCAGCATTTTCCCGGGAGCTGCCAGCAGAGAGATAGGATGGAGGTTAGTTAAATCCTCCGCATCCCCGTTTGGCTTCTTCTTCAGAGGAAGGAGCGTCGCATGCTTCCAACTCTCCGGAAATTCCCCAGTGTCTATGGAAGTATTCAGATATGTTGAAGCATAGGTGCAATAGCGTACGCTAAAGATGCCCACAATTTAGGTGGACAAGGGTCCTCTGGGGAGCCAGACTTACACCGGGTTATCTCTTGACTTCCTCATCTAGCGGGATAAGTTGAAATTTCCTCAAGGAGACTGGGGGCCGGTCCCCATTCTCTCTATCCTCCTTGGCCGTAGGTTTATGCGGGCCAAAGGAGTCATAGACCATCTGTATCTTATTGTCAAAGTAGATAGAGATCTTATCACAGAGTGCTATGGATGGGGGGATATCCCTTTCAGTACAGTGGGGCTTCAGAAAGGATTTAACCAGTTTAAACACTTCTTTGCTGGGGTTCTCTGCCTGTTGAACAACGGAGGCATAGTAGCTCTTTTTTTCTTTCCTAATATGCTTGTGAAACAGCTTGGTGGCCTCTTTAAATTGTATTTTTGCTAGGGGGCAATAGTTTAATCGACCATTGTCTTTCGAGTTTCTTACAGGCTCTTTTTTCCACTCTTAAATCATCAGAGAACCATGGGGCCGTGGGAGAAGTTCTCTGCGCTGTCACCCTTTTTGCTGGCGCTACCGTCTCTACCATGTTGCTAATCCAGTTATGTAGTGCCTGGGCATCCACGCTGGCATTCATGGTACGCTTAGGCGGATCATGGGACAGAATTGGGTTCATGATGGCCGGAGTGAGATTTTTCCATTGCCTCTTCATATAAGAGTGTTTGCTTTTTCTAGGTTTTACACCATTTAATACTAGTGTGAATGGTATAAGCCAATGATCTGACCATACTACTGGGAGTGCATCATCCACTGCTATGCTTTCTAATGTGGAGAAAATTAAATCCAGCGTGTGTCCAGATCTGTGTGTGGGACCTTTGTTATGGAGCATCAGGTTTACAGCACTCATTGCTGCCATCAGGTGCTCTGCCGCTGTATTGCCATCCCTATCAATGTGGACATTAAAATCGCCCACAACCAGGAAGTGCTCGTGCTTCAGCGCGTTCAGTGTAATCGCGTCTATAAGACGAGCTGTGCTACTCTCAGCACAGTCCAGGGGGCGATAAACCACCATCCCAGCAATGGCTAGTTGGGGGTTTAGGAGAAGGCAAAAGTATAAGCATTCCAATACCTGGGATTGCAACTGATGCTGCGGAAGATATGGAGAAGCAGTCTTTAAAAATTACTGCCACCCCACCTCCGCGTCTGCCATCCTCGCGGTTCGAGATGCACATGGAAAAGCCCGCCGGTACAGCTATGCTAATGGCTGTCACATTCTGCTCATTTAACCAAGTTTCAGTTAAAAACAATACGTCCCAGTCCTGGCTCTCCAGGAGCAGCCAAATGTCCGTGCTGTGTTGGGGCAATGATCTACAGTTCACAAGTCCCGCTCTGAGACCTCTAGTTACTTGGGCTGGAGCAGCCCCTGAAGTTGGCCTAGGAGGAGAAACGGCCCTGACCCACGCGATACCACATTCTGAGCAAGTAAGTAGGAGCGTGGCTTCCATAAGGGAGTGAGTTTTGCAAGGCCCTCTTCGATTAATGGCCAATAGATCTTGCCTCGACCAGACAGTCCTATAGGGATCCGACCTCACTGGGGCAGCATGCTTGGCCTTGGCCGCAGTCCGGCCGCGGACGGGCGCAGACGGGCTGGACTTAGGCGCGACTTCGGCACGCCATCGTCGCGCCCGCTGCGCTCGTCCGCTGCGCGGCCGGATGCGCATCGCCTCTAGTAGGGGTCTGGCCCGGAAGTGATGCTAGCTGGGGGAGGAGTCGCGTCCCTCCGCTCAATCGGCACCCAAAAGCCGTGGCGGAACGGGGACGGACCGGGACACTGCAAGGGGTTAGTACAATCAGCCCAACAATGTCTGCATCCCCCTAAAGAATTCTAGCTCCCACCAGCAGTAAGTTTAAAAATTAGTAGCACGCTTCAACAGCGATAAAATGATCCAAAACAGTTTTAAAAAATGCACGTTTCTCTGACACACCGCCCAGCGCCTTACTCGCGCTGCTCTCACCAAGCGCGGCGGGATCAGGTGTGGCTTTTCTATCAGAATGCTAGCTGGGGGAGGAGTCGCGTCCCTCCGCTCAATCGGCACCCAAAAGCCGTGGCGGAACGGAGACGGACCGGGACACTGCAAGGGGTTAGTACAATCAGCCCAACAATGTCTGCATCCCCCTAAACAATTCTAGCTCTCTTTCTAATTATATATGCTTTCTAATGTAAAGCATATATAATTATTAAACAATTTACAAAATTAAAATAATAAATTAATAATGAATTGTTAATTATTACTTATTTAACTTCCCACCCTATACCCCTACAAACTCAACAACCCAAACCTAAAAGAAAACAAAAAAATATTTACACAATCTACATAATAAACAATGAATCAAATAATTAATAATTAGTTATTGATTAGTTATGACTTAATTCACTCGCCACCCTATACCCCTACAGACCTATCAACCTACACCTAAAATATAACTTTAAAAAATAATTTCACAATCTGAATAATTAACACTCATTTAAATAATTAATAATATATTAATTAATCATCAATTTTTACTGATTTAACATCCCTCCCTATACTCCTACAAACAAAACAACCCACAACTAAAATTAGAATTGAAACAAATATAATTACACAATTTACATAATTATCAATTAAATAAATAATACTTCATCTAAAAATTATTATTATTAATTATACCTAATTAACTTCCCACCATGTACCCCTACAAACCTCATACCCAAATACAACACTACAAATGAATTTTAACAATTAAGTTAAAAATTATAAATAACTTCCAATTACAACTATATTAAAAAATATTGTCCACCATTATACCAACAATATTTACCATATAACATTAATATATGAACTAAAACACATAAAAATAATGTAAACCAATATTTTTAATAACTTAATTATTGAAAACGATAATAAAAACACAGATATTATTGCAAACAATATGACTTACCTAAAAAAAATTGATATTCTTCTCAACAATATTTCTGCATCGTGATATTCATGTGTCACGATAATAGAAACTCGATATTTATGTATCTCGATATTTATAATTTAATATTTTGTCCAAATACCTTCAATGAGTATGCCATTCATGTTGACTGTTATTGTAAACCCTAAATAATCAAAAGTATGGACAAGTGGATCCTTTTTAACGTATGATTCCATCTAGTAGAATGACAAGGGACTAAGAACCATATACTTGGTTTTTCTTATGTTGATCTCCAAACCCTTCTGTTTGCAGAAGCTTTCAAATCGATATAGGTGATTTAGAGAGAAATAACGTATCAGCTACAAACAGAAGGACAGGAACTATAATGTTTGCCAAGCTCGGCTCATCATGCTCATGTTGTTCAAGTGAGCTACTAAATTTGTAATATACAATGTAAATAATATAGGGGCAAAAACTCAACCCTGTCTTACCCCTCTATTGACAGGGAATGAATCAGACAGTTCACCCACTTTGCCGCACCAAACTGTTGTGTAGTTTTTATCGTGCAGTCTGATAATAATATCCAGGAGGTACTTGGGAATCCCCAATTCAGCTCGTACCTGCCAAAGAAAGGTTCTTGGATATAGATCAAATGCAGACTGCAGGTCTACGAATACCATGAAGATGTGACCATGCCTAAGGAGACTGTTTTCCAAAATAGTAGCTGGAGTCGAAATACCTGGTCAATGGTACAAGTGTGTTCATAGAAGCCAGCTTGCAGGGGAGTTAACATCTCATTTGTGACTAACCATTCCTATAACCTATCCAAAATGCTCCTGCTAAACAGCTTTTGAGAGCTATCTATGAGACTTATAGGTCTGTAATTAGCCGTAAGGGCTCTAGAGCCCTTTTAAAAATAGGGATTTTTTCTGCCTCAGCCCAGGTTGAGGGGATCAGTGCTCCTTTTATATTAGCATTAAAAATCAATGTGAAAACAGTTGATTCTTGAATGTAGGCCATGGACCTGCAAATAAAACATATAGTCCCCATCTCATGGGGTTGTTGTGCAGGCTGAACAGCGAAACACTCAGATCTGCCATAGCCCCCTTCACTCAGTCAGGTGGACGTGATTACTGATTGTACCAATCAACCTATCCAGATGGTTATGTGAAATACATTGATGTCACTTTACAACACCAGTGAGCCCCATTTGAAATCAGCAATGGTGGGGGACAATGCTGCATTAAAAACATAGTAGTCTTTCTTTGTCGGGACCATAGTAGAAAAAGATTGCTATCTCTAGATCCTTCAGATGGCCTCTCACTCTCACCATTCTCACTGTGTCATCTCTTGTTGTCGCATTATGTGTCCGTGAAGTTGTCTTGCATACTAGTATCACCAGTGTAACCTCACCTTTCCCCAATAAGTGGGATTCTTGTAACAAGCTTCCACACTCTCTGAATGCTCCACACAATCTTCAGATAGATCCCAGTCAACACCATAAAGATCGTCACTCAAGCCCTCGTCACCAGCCAGCTCGACTACGGCAAAGCTCTCTACTTTGATGACTCCACTCAGCTCCCCAGAACTCTAGACCATACATAACGCAGCAGCCAGACTCATCCTGGAGCTTCTAAATGGTCACCCATCACCCCCCCACCTCAGAAACCTCCACTGTCTCTCCATTTAGAAGAGATGCCAGTTCAAGATCCTTGTGCACACTCACAAAGCCCTTCACGATCAAGGACCTGCCTACATCAACCATCAACTGAAATCTCACCAGCTCTCCAGACTCCAGCATTACTCCTCCATCGGCCTCGCCCTGCCCCCAAATGCTCCAAGTCAATCCATCGCAACCGCAGAGAGGGCTGCTCCTTCTCCTACATCGTCACCAAGGCCTGGATCGACCTACCCCTCCACCTCTGTACAACACACTCCCTGGCGGACTTCAGGAAAAGGCTCAAGCCCTGGCCTTTTGATGGTGACAAGGCATCCTCAGCACCCAGTGACCCTAAGGGTGACAGTGCTGCGCTTTACAAATATTGTTTGATTGACTGATCGAAGGCCAATTTAATCCTATTATGAAGTTATTTCAACATATCCTGCATCTTTACTGAAGAATTTAAGAATTGTACATTTAATGATGCCGTGAAGAGGTTAGACATTATATAAATGTATGGAGAGACCCTTAAGGATCATATATGCACCTGATGTAGCTCTAGTTTGACCTCCAACTACTATGACGGCTTTCTGTACATTGAGGGGACATCCATTTTCCCCTTTAACATAACCTGTAAGTCAATCCCCATAGCTATGAAAGTAAGGTATATGAGAGGGAGGTATTGTACTGCTTTATAACATAGCTACAGCAACACACATATTAAAATAAAACTTCTAAGCATTCTAAACATTTGAAAAATCATGTTCATACATGTTTGTAAAACAGGGGTGGGCTGTTTCTGCCTCACTCAGAGAGGGGACCCAGCCAGAGCTCACCAGGAGGCTACGGCCACAATCTTACAACCAAAAACATACAGGGGACTTCTGTGTTTGACCCTATTACATTGTCTCTACATATTAGTCAATAGATCTCAGATAGTTTTGGGGGTGTTCAAAATTTCAAAGTTCTGCAGAGGGACTAACAGGTGTCAAGGAGCAGGTGCAATCCATCAATCTTCTGCTGATGACCAAGGTGGGGTCCCAGTGCCTCCCTCTGTCGCCTTTGTCTCCTATGTGCCCTACTGATTATCATTTGCACCCAGTAGTCTCTTATGGATATTACAGTGCTAACCTCATTGTTAAGCCGATACATTTCCTCTCAAGCATTTGGCAGTCTAATTAACCTAAGGGCCTCATCCGGATCACAGATTGTATAGGCTTTTCCCTCCATCATGAAGGAAAGGAGCAATGAATATCCCCATTAATAGGGTATATTCTTCTACTGAAGGAGCCCTATCCAGTTCATCTAAAAAATCCTCACTACACATGTTGAAAAAGTGTCATAACACATTGCTCAGAGTCTGCATTGGAAATTTCAAGATTAATGCCCCTTGTGAGGAAGTTGTTTCGCCGTGAAGTGTTTTCGCTATCCTCCTGTTTTTCCACCAGGGAGACATAGTCCTTCTCACCGCCAGAGTATCCATTCATGTGCCTGTTCAGAAACAAATGACGACTTGATCCAATCAGGCCTCAGTCTTTTGGAGATTATGATCCAGTTCTGAGATGCCTCTATTGATGTCCTGTCTTTAAGAGGTAATTTTTGCCTTACATTCTTTGATCAGGAGGAGATGTCTCTGTCGCTGGTAACTGCGCCTCTACTTAATCCAAGGCAGTCTCCTTGCCAGACAGTTTCTGGCAGCCACCTCCAACAGCTAGATCGCTCAGCCATCTTTTTGGGTACTCAGAAGCTCCTTGATATAGGGAGATTTTGGTTGCTTAACCCTTGTAGAGGCCATCTGGAGTATGTTGTCACAGAGAGTTTAAGTTAGATGGGAAGAGGTGTTCTATCATTGACTCTCGAGAAGCTGTCCCCCAAGGGTGAACACAGAGTCAACAACAGGCCTTTTACTCATTAGCATATCGCACCCATTTATTTGGGTAGGTCAGGCAAAGAATTCAGCAAGACCGGGTAGAGAGCGTGCTAAAATATTGTCTCTAAGAGCTGACTTCAGGCAAAACATGGGCCACCACCTAGCTCAAGGGGAGGGGTTAAAGAGTAGCAACGTTGCAAAGCTCTCAACACAAAGGACTGTGTAAGCCCCCACTCCACTTTTCACAAACAGTGTCTTCACTCTGCCTCTAGTTGTCACTACTTCACTGGTTGCATTGACTCATTGTTATGCTTAAGGGGCTTTGTGAAAGCCCCACAGTCTGCACTGCCCTCACTGATCATCATACCACCCAAGTGCTCTCTATATTACAGAAGCCTGCAAGGGCAAAGCAATTCAGGTTAAGCATCCTGCAGCTATGTGTGCCCTCCCCCAGACTCTATGCTGCATTCTATGGTTTCAGGCTGGTCTCACTGTGTTGCCATATTCCATCCTTCGCATCTTCTGCACCAAGACTCACATGGTGGGAGCCATCTTGTTTTCATTGGATCGCCCCCCCTGCCCTTCTATCCAACTGTAGGAAAACAAGCCCTTTAGAGCCCGCAGGTAATGCTCTATAGGTAGTCTCTGCCCATAATTTAATAATAGAAGTCCCAAGCTGGACTTTGGGGACAGGTCTTGCTGGGTCCTTACGTGGAATTATAAAGGAACAGTGATCCCTTACAGAACATATTAGTAGAGCAGATTAACACAGTGATATAGTAAAGACTGTATCATATAATATGGGAGAATAAAGATTTTTATTTACATAATAAAAAACATGGAAAAACACAAAAGAATGTGGGATAATAACGAGAAATGGAGTTAGAAGAGCTCAAGCATAAACAAATATGGCCAAAAACTTAGTAAAAGCACCACTGCACCAGTATACCGTGGTTATATTGAACAATTTCATGTCAAGGTCTTGACTTGGGGCATGCCCCAAGTAACTTTTTCTTCTGATAGATTCTACCTGAAGCCCCCCCCCCCCTTTTGAAGGATACCTTAGCAGTACCTCTTATTTGGTGATGGGTCTGAAAGAGAGAAATCCATGAAATCCAGAGCATAGAATGAGCGAAACAGCCATCCCTACCCATTTCTAAGTCCAAGCAATAGTGCTAGACAAATGTGGCGAAGGAAGTTCATATTGCCATGCAACAAATCTCAACACAGGCACACCCATGGCAAGTGCAAAAGTTGAAAATGTTACTCTGGTGGGGTGAGCAAGGATTCCCTCTGGCGGTTCCTTCGTAACAAGGACATAAAACATTTTAATTCAGATCGCAAACCACCATAGTAAGTTCCTCTTCTGGACCCCCTTCCCCTTTTTTCTTTCTTTACTATGTACATATCTGATGAAGAGCTGGTGGTTAGACCTCATCCCCCTCATCCAGTTGATGCTATTAGATTACTCAATGAAGATCCAGCCCATATAGTCTTTCCTTCTCCTTAATGGAACGGTGCAGGGAAAAGGGTGGGAAGAGGTCTCTTTGAGAGTAATGGTTGAACTCCAGCTCCACCAGATGTGCTTCTCACCCAAGGTTGGCCATGTGTCACTACTGTGGCTATTGCTAGTGATGAGTACAAAGACTTTCCCTGCGGGAGGTTCTCTTTTATTCTCCTCTATTGACCACCACCATACGGGGAGATTCTGATGATGTCAAGTGTGTGCCGAGAGAAAAGCAAAATACCCTAGGAGCTCAGCACGCCCCTCTCTATCTCCAGGTGACATATCAAGCCCACTGGCATTCTGCAATGTTAGGTAGTCAGCCTTATCTGATAAGACAGAAGGAGGCGAACTAGCTGCCTCACTGCTATCATCATTGCCATGTGGTTCCACCTTGGGCATTTGGATGTGGTCTGAATTCACACCGAAAATATTGTCTAGTGCAACTATTGCTGATGTGGCATGGGACCAAGTTGAGGTTCCAGTACCTAGCTTCTTCAACCACACTCTGGTCTCCCTCCTAGATCTCATTAAGATGGCTTTAGTCTTTGTAGGCTCTTACTGAGCAGGTGCAAGAAGCATCACTGCTGGTGTTGGTATCACCACTGGAGGTGGTCACATACTAGGGGCTCCGCGGGAGAGGCATGATTTTTTAAAGGCATGTGGGGTTGGATGGTACAGAGGGCTAACCCATCGGCGGTACTCCAAACTGAGCCTCAAACCGTCCTATGGGGCCGGAGAGCGCACCAGAGGGGATCACTATATTACTGAATAACAACATCATGACATGAAGGCACTGTGCTGAATCAGTACCCTTTGCTGGAAACGCTGGGTAGGCTAGAATAGGTGGCAGAATAGTTGCTGACATTGGAAATGGCAATGGTGTTGGCGCTGGAACAGGACTTGATGGAAGGGTTGGCAAAGATCCCGAAACGAGCACTGAGACAGGGGCCAGAGCCAGTGGCACTGCCAGCAGTGACTCCTTGGGCATAGTGATGTCAATGTGCTTTTGTTCCAAAGAGGACTCCACAGCCCAAAGTAACATTGAGGTGAATCATTGACTCTTCTCCTCTTCAGTAGTCATTATCAGAATTTGACCAGAACAGGGAATGCTTGCTGAGGAAGAACACCAAGTGGATCTGAGGCAGAATACTGTGGTATGGCAGAAACCAAGCATGGCCTCAAGCAAGGTTGTCGTGGCACTCACTTGGTGTCAGAGAGCACAAATGAGGGCCTTGTCTTCCGGCGTCGATGAAGTCGGCATCAATGTCGACATCCCAGTAACCAGTGGAGGTTGTTGAGCCAGAGTCATTACAGGTGCTGGAGAAGGCCCAGTGATAGGTTCAGAGTGTCCAACTGGCGTGAGGATGAACCCACCAGCCGTATCCCAGATAGAGGGCTGCTCGGCTACTCGGATCCGGCAGGGCTGCCCAGTGGGAGTTGGAATTGATCCAAAGAGTCAGAGCTTGACCACGAGGAACTGTTTGACCTGACTCAGTGATGCAGATGGCCCCAAAAACTCAGGTTATGCTGGAACAAGTTGCGGGATGGGCTCCGATGTTGACTGACTTCGGGAGAAAGAATGAGAGGAATGATGACACTCTTGTGCCTTCTCAGGAGTATGAGAGTAGTGGGAAAGTGCCAATTCTCAATTGGATTCTTTATGCCTTTTTTCCGACTTACCCGAAGAGTTGGAACGCAATGACGAGTGAGCTGGAATAATCTCCTGCGACTTCTAGATTAGGAATGGTACCAAGACCGACCACTGGATATAGACAGGCCACAACATGGAGTATTCTGAGGTTTGGGGATGTTTAGCTGTGTTATACTGTCTCGTATGGCCTTTAGGTTCATTGACTTACAGTAACTGCAGACCTTAGAACTTGTGACTTGATACCAAGCAAACCCGATGAGGATCTGTCACAGACATTTGTTTGCGGTAGTCCTTACAGTGTTTAAATCCTGTTGTCTTGGGTGGTGACTTCTCCCCTGCACACCGGTAAAAGTACGTCGAAAAACTATCTCAAAGAGATAAAAAGGTAGCTCCGGGTCCATGTCTGGTTGTGCGAAATGAAAGGAATTGATGTCAGCTTTTGACAGTGGTGCCTATATAGGCACAAAACATAATTTCTGGGGCAGAACAGTGTTAGTGTGAAGCTGCACGTCACCACCTACCCGCACGCACAGGTACTGCTCTAGTCTGACACCTGGGGAGTATTCCAAAGCGGATGAATCTGCAGTTAGAAGTTTCCATCAGAAAAGAATCATATTTTCTTGTAAAGTACATTAAAATAAAATGCTTTTTTATAGCTGTCCTTAGTATAACTGCATGCTAGTGACCACTCATACCGTTCTACAGTATATGTGATGACTATTTTTAATAAAATATTAACATATTATTGGCTTGTTTAGGGGTGGCATTTTTTTTTTGTGGCATACTTACAATAGGATATGCTTGTTTTTATAATGAAGGGACATTGTTGATAGTCTTAATAAATGTACCCAAAATGAGCAAGCATAGCCAGAAATTATTTTATTTTCAGTGCACAACGAAATACACAACAAAAAGACAAGTGATAAAGAAACACTACCTTGTTGTACCATGCAGTCACAATTAATTTTTCTTCATATTCACGCAGTTTAGCTTGATCGCATTCACTCTGGAAAGGAAGAAAAGATTACTACTGAAAGGGTTTAAGTGAAAATCAAAATATGATGGTACTGCCGCGCATTACAGATTACTGCAAGTAAATACAGAAGCCACGTTTAAAAAAAACTAATTTCTTTAATTTTTCCACAGGTGCTTGCAAAATGCAATGCGACTCAAAAGTTTGCATCAATTTACTTACCATTTTAAATTAGGAGCGCGTCCACAGCAGTGAAATGTTTTGCGTTGCGCGAGCACCAATGAAAACTTTAGTAAACGAAGGCCATGTACCGATTGGAATAGACTGAATGTCTTCAAAAAATGGTTTATTGTGGCTCTAAAAATGGTAATAATTGTGTACACAGATGTATCAGACTTCCTGAGTAGAAAACAGAAAGTTGATTAAATATTTAAAGCATTTAAACAATGCTATGACCTGCTCATAGCAATATTACAAAATAAAGTTTTAATGTTTATTTGTCGGATGAAGCCCAACATACTGATGTCATTCCTAAACAGCCGACCTTTAAAAATAGGAACAATTACAAATGATACCCATCGTTTAGTGCAGTGCAGAATATTATGTTCAATTGTCTGTAGTAGTCCATGGCAAAATCTAAACTGGCATGCGCCGCCTTATGTTCCCTGCTATCTACCTGTCAGTTCAAATAAGGCGAGTTGATTCATGTGGAAATGCGAATGAAGCTTCAAACTCGGGTGAATGGTCTTGATACAATAAGTAGGTAGAAATGTATGGTGTAAAGTGCAGAGGAATACTGAGTTTTTCACATAAATACGTCCAGTCTTCATTGTGCAATACTGCATGATGGCATTTTTTAGAAGCAGTGCAAAGCTGGAGACGGTTGTGAGAGGCTCAATACAAGCTTCATTGAAAGAGACTTGTCTGATATGAAGACCTACAAGAGACATGCAATTTCGCCTAGATATTCACCACAGAGGTTGGCATGGCTTGCTGGTCTCAAATCGAAAGCAAGATGGGTTGCAGATTTTACCAGTCTTGTCTAGGAAGAACCTAGGCTGAGTCCCCGAAGACCTGTTTGGATACGTTTATTTTCCCTTATGTTAAATGCTTCCCACAGAAAGTGCACTTCCATTCTATCTAACCACTGCTCTTTTTTCGAAACCACGACTGCGGACTTATAAACTGGGGTCAGGTATGCTATTAGGCGCAGTTGAGCAGAGTTTCCAAATTAAACTGCTGAATTTAGTCAATTCACAATAAAGCTTTTGGCCATTACTTTTATTGTACACCTAGGATAGGTTTCCAAAGCAGCCTGACATTTATTAGTAGGCCTCGGTAGGTATATTCACTGTCTTAGAAACATGGCATTTAAAGAATCCGGCAATTTTATTTTTATTATTTTAATTATTTTTATTGCAGGTTCACAGTGGGTCAGTGACAAACACTCACATACTTCAGACAATAGCCGCCAATGGCGCATCTCACTATCAGTAGACGGGTACACGGCCATTTAGCCCACATCCCGGAGGTTGGGCGGCAAGTTTTGGTAGAGCGCATAAGGCATATCGAATATACATTCCTGGGCATCCAGGTGGTATTCCAAGTCCCTGCATTTTCTCTTTTGTTGAACCCCCCCCCCTCCATAACCGTAAAACATATGGTATTTTCGTCAATTAAAATACGTACAAAACCACTGCAGCGATCACACTTTCGCACCCACTCCCCCCCCGCCCATGCCAGGGACACACGCCATATTTCTGAGTCACGAATCGCGGGTATCCCATGATAGCCCATTGGTACAGTAATGAGCGACACCCTCTCAGCGTCAGTGTCCCAATCAGCCTGGCAGCCCAAACCATGCCCATCAAGGGGAGCCCACCCTCACAGCCCCCCATCCAACCCATGGTAGCGTCTCCACTTAGACCAAACTCTGCGGAATTTTTTGGGACATCCCCTGGCCTTACAAGTTACCCTTTCGGCTGCCATGTAGAGGTCAAGCCCTGTCCTCCATTCCTCCAGGACTGGGGGTTCCGGCGCCCCCCAGTGCTTTGCAATGTCCCTTTTTGCCACTACCAATGCTAGGACCAAAAATATAAGAAGGGTTCGTGTTAGATTAACCTCGTTGGTCATGCCCAATAGTGCTAGCTTGGGATCTTGTGGTAGCGGGGCTCCTAGGACCTCCTCCAATTCTTTGAACACCTGGGTCCAATATGCTTGTACGATACTGCAGGACCAAATCGTGTGGTAGAAATCCCCAACCCCTTGATGGCATCTAAGGCAACTTGGGTCCTCCACCTTTCCAATTCTACATAGCCTCTGTCTATCATAGTAGTTTCTATGAAGTACATTGAACTGTATCAGTCGCAGTCGGGACTTGATTGCTACCTCCCGGGGATGTGAATCCGGCAATTTAAATTTGATATCCCACTCCCTATCACTGTTTCCCTCCCCTTTCATTCCACCCCAGAATGTGATGTTCTCAATGGAATGTTCATAAGTGATCTGGATGTCAGTTGCCTGTAGCAGATTAAGGCTGAGCTGTTAGTATCATGCCATTTGCAAAGAAAAATGTGATTGTATAGAAATATCCTATTTTTGGGAAAACACAATTAACCTTCTCCACAGACAAAAATGAATAAATTGTCGTCAAAATTAAACAAAATGTGGTCCAGCAAGCAGCTTTATTTTACCCCCGAAGAAGCCGAGACTTTTCTAGTTTAACCTTCTACATTTTAAGCCAAAATGAGGTCCGTGTTTCGTCATATAATAGTAGAAATTCTCATGGTCACATTTTTTTGTGGTCATTGAACAAACATTTGAATTTTTCCGTTCATATTAAGGTGGTTTATATAATGGCAATGTAGCCAATGCTTTGTCTGTTTGTGTCCAAGCTGGTTACAAGAAAGTCTTCTAGATCCAGCTCTTTGCTTGTTTGAGGAAAGTCAAAGTGCTATCACACTACTATTTATTACATGTTTGAAAGGCAGGTGTTTGTAAGAAGGGCTATAGTTCTTAAGGAAACAACTAAAGTCATTTAAAAAGACTATAGAAGGTGATACAGTCCATCCTTTTGCCTTTAGAAACCAGGAGAAACTAAAGAACAAGTTACTTACCTTCGGTAACGATATATATGTAAGAAACATTAGTTAGTGGTTGATTCCTTACCTTAAAATTACCCCCATGCGTCAGACTGGATCCGGAAAGGTTTTGTCAGCAGTACCCCTGCGAGTCGGTAGGCGTCGTTGTGCAGTTCATGGATACATTGCTGGCGTCGTAGTCGCCGAGATGATGTCACTGGAGCTACTTAGACGTGCCCACATGCGCTGATGTCAGTTCTGTGCACGACTTCTGCGCCAGGTACGAAGATCCATGCAAGATACTTACCACTGGTGCATTGAAACTGGGGCCCTGAAAGGAATGACCTTAACCCTATAAATCTGCTCGCAGAGAGGGGAGGATGGGTAGGGCGGTAAGGAATCTACCACTAACTAATCTTTCTCACAGATATATCATTACCGAAGGTAAGTAACTTGTTCATCTGAAAGAAACACGTTAGTGATAGATTCCTTACCTTAGAATAGATACCCCAGCAATACCAACCCCGGTTGTGTGTCTGCGAACCAAGATCACACTAGAAAGTCACAGAGAAGAGAAGGGCCAAAGAAGCTGTCTCTCCGGACTTGACTGTCAAGGCAATAATGCTTACTAAAAGGGTGCAGCGAGGTCCACATGCCTGCCTGACAGATGTCTTGCAGGGGGACACCATGTCTCAATGCCATACTAGCTGCTGTTGCCTTGGTAGAATGGGCGCGCAACCCCACCGGAGGTTCTTTTTTAGCTAAAGAATAACAGGCCTTGATGCACAAGTTACTTACCTTCGGTAACGATATATCTGTAAGAAACATTAGTTAGTTAGATTCCTTACCTTAGAATATCCCCAGGCCTCAGACTGGATCCGGAAAGATTTTTCGTCAGCAGTACCCCTGCGCGTCGGTGGCTCAGAGCCCATTGCCGGTACCCTGAAAGGAATGACCTTAACCCTAGATATCGGTTCGCAGAACGGGGAGGATGGGTGGGGCGGTAAGGAATCTAACTAACAAATGTTTCTTACAGATATATTGTTACCGATGGTAAGTAACTTGTGCATCTGAAAGAAACACGTTAGTTAGATTTGTTACCTTAGAATAGATACCCCAGCAATACCAACCCCGGTGGTGGGTCTACGAACCAAGATCACACAAGGAAGTCCTGAAGAACGGAACGGCCAAAGAAGCCGTCTCTATGGACTTGGCTGTCCAGGCAGTAATGCCTGGCAAACGTGTGCAGCGAGGCCCACGTAGCTGCCTGACAAATGTCCTGCAGAAGGACTCCCTGTCCCAAAGCAGTAGTAGCTGCTATGGCCCGAGTGGAATGGGTTTGCAGCCCCACAGGAGGACCCTTTTTAGCCAAGGAATAATAGGCTTTAATTCACAAAATGACCCACCGAGAGATGGTTCGCTTATGCAATGCTCGCCACTTCTTAGCGCCCACATAGCCAACGAAGAGTTGGTCGTCCACCGGAACTGTTTTGTGCAATCCAGATAAAAGGAGAGCGCACGTTTTGGGTTTAGATGGTTGAGCCTCTCTTCCTCTTTCAAGGGATGAGGAGGCGGAAAGAAGGTGGCCAAGTTAATGGACTGCCCGTTGTGAAAGGCAGTAACCACCTTAGGAAGAAAAGAAGGACGAGTACTCAGAACAACCTTGTCCGGATGGACAGAAAGGAAAGGAGGCTTAGAGGAAAGAGCCAGGAGCTCACTCACTATTTTGGCAGAGGTGATGGCAACCAGGAAAGCAGTCTTTAGAGTCAGAAGACGAAGAGGGCAGTTATGAAGTGGCTCAAAGGGAGCACACATCAGATAGGTCAACACCAGGTTCAAGTCCCACTGAGGCATTACAAAGGGAACAGGAGGAAACATGTGAATAATGCCTTTCAAGAATCTATTTACAACAGGGGCGTGACCAACACCATGGCGTGCTAAGACGTGCGGCTCCGGAGTTCCCAGCGAGCTACCCAGAAATCCGACTTTAAAAACACCCAAATCGCCATCCAAATACTGGAATCTGATCGGGGGACTCTTGTGCCCTCCGAGAGGGAAGAATCGAGAGGAATTTCTGTTCGCAGCGCTTTCTACATGGATTTTCCGGCATCGCTCGAAGCGCCAAGCCGAAGACAAGATGGCGGCCGCGCCTAACGGAGAGCAGCGGAGGTACAGGGTGTTTTCCCGACTCGACTATGTCTTTATGTCCCGCCAGTATTTGGGGGCGGACGCCACAGCAGAATATAGAGCCAGGGGCATTTTGGATCACTCGCCATTATATGTGGGGATGGGACGGAAGGGGATTGGAGACACGGGTTCCTGGCGCCTGGCGGCCTGGGATCTGCAAAATCCGAACATAATGAGAGGTATACGGGTAGACATCAAGGTGTATATCGCAGAAAATGAGGGAACGGTAGACTCCAGTGTTACCCTCTGGGAGGCTCTCAAGCCAGCACTGAGAGACAGAATACAATCCAGACTGGGGGAAGAAAGACGGAGCCTCCAGGCAGAGGTCGCTGCCCTAGAACAGACTGTCGTAAACTGGGAGAGGGAGTATCTGACCCATAAAAGCACTGAGACTCTCCTGAAACTCATGGATGCCCAGAAACAATATAGGGAACTGATAACGAATGAGGCGAAGACCCAGTTCCTTGCCACCCTCCACCGATTATATGATGTAGGGGATAAATCAGAAAAACTCTTAGCGTGGCTCAGTAAAAAGGAGCGGGCCGCAAGATAGATAGACAGTATAAATACCACAGATGACACCACTGTTAGCACCGATGTTGTGATTGCGGAAGCTTTCGCTACCCATTATGAAAGGTTCTACGCAGCTCGGGACCTTGCGACCCAGGAGGAAGCCTTACAATATTTAGACGACACGATCCTACCGGCCCTACCCTCCGACAACATGGAGGACCTGGAGGCAGACATAGCGGTTGATGAAATCACGAACGCCATCGCCAGGTTGAGACCGCACAAGACCCCTGGCCCCAATGGCTTCCCAGCGGAGCTCTTTAAACGCGCAGCGGATTTCCTGACCTGCCATCTCCGGGGCCTCTTTGCGGCTGCCTTTAAGGAGGGAGAGCTCCCACCTGACCTCGCTCAGGCGACAATCGTCCCAATCTATAAAGAGGGCAGACCACGAGAAGATTGCGCCTCTTATCGGCCCATTTCCCTACTAAACACGGAGGTGAAGCTGTTAGCAACCATCTTGGCGGCCCGCCTACGAACAGTTATTACAGATCTGGTTCACCTAGATCAATCAGGCTTTCTACCAGATAGGGCAACTAAACTGAACCTTAGAAGAACACACAATTGGCTGCAAGAGGTGAAGGGGCATAGTGACCCACATTGGTTCCTCGCCCTAGATGCCGAAAAGGCGTTTGACGCGGTGCACTGGCCCTTCCTGTTTGCGGTGCTCCGTAAGTTCGGTTTCGGGCCAAACTTTATTAAATGGGTACAGCTTCTCTATTCAGCTCCGAGGGCCAAGGTGAGAGTGAACGGGATACTTTCACGCGAGTTCCAGATTCAGAGGGGCACTCGTCAGGGATGCCCCCTGTCCCCTCTGCTCTTTACGCTCACCATTGAAGTGCTAGCGGCCAGGATTCAACAAAACGAAGACATCCACGGCTTAGCGAGCAAAGACGCCAACTTGGCAACAGAAAAGATCTCGCTATACGCAGACGATGTCTTGCTCTACATAACTAGGCCAGAAACCTCAGTCCCTGAGCTCTTCAGAGAGCTGGAACTGTACAGTGGACAAGCAGGACATCAAATAAACTGGCATAAGCCCGTACTTTATGACCCAGGGGGACACAGCCAGTGGGGGAGGCTGCCGGAAAATCTACTGACAACCACAGACGGTTTCCAATACCTCGGGATTTATATCACCGTAAACGCGACCCTCTCGTTCCATAGGAACCTGGAACGGATTATGATCAACGCGGTGGCAGATATGGACAGATGGCAACAGCTCCCTTTAACACTACTGGGTAGAGCGGCCATGTACAAAATGATCATCCTACCGAAATTCCTCTATGCTTTGCAAAATGAGTACTATCCGTTACCAGCGACGGTCTTCCACAGGATACATGCGGACCTGAGATCCTTTCTTTGGCTGGGCAAGCACGCCAGGGTGGCTCTGACCACGCTTCAAAGACATCAGTATAGTGGGGGAATCTCGCTTCCCAACCTAGAGGCCTACTATTGGGCAGAACATTTAACACCAATAAATGACTGGTTACACGCCCTGGCAGATCACCCAACCTATGCTCTGGAAAGGACGAAGCTAGCTTCAAAAAACCTACTGTGCTATCTCTACGGGACCTTTAGAAGGGCGCCCCTCCTCCCGGCCACATCCATAACACTTGCCGCTTGGACGAAGGCCACGAGACGCATGGGCTGGGAAAAAAGGCCCACACGGCAAACTCCGTTGTGGCACTGTCAGTGGTTAGCGGAGCTACGCAAACTGCAAGGTTTCCAAAGGTGGGACGACATCGGCATTTCTACTATAGGGGATGTGATAGCCCAGGGGGACTTAAAATCTTTTCAAAAACTTAGATCAGACTTTGGGCTACACGCTACACAACATTTCAAGCACCTCCAACTACGACATGCTTGGCCAGCCCAACACATTACACTCACAGACATCCCAGAGTATGCACCGCTGGAGGGGAGACTCCTTCAAGAACAGATAACGGAAAAAGCGGTCTCACTGACATATAAAACACTAACTAACCACATGCTAGGGGACTTGGCAACCCTAAGGGCTACTTGGGAGGCCGAGGTCGGTGAGATGGAAGATCTGGACTGGGAATTGGTGTTGATGCATCCCCGGGAGGTGGCAATCAAGTCACGCCTACGGCTTATCCAAGAAATGGAGGTGAGGGCTGGACCTGTATATGGCGGCCGAGAGGGTGACCTATAAGGCTAGGGGATGTCCCAAAAAATTCCGCAGGGTCTGGTCTAAGTGGAGACAATATCATGGGCTTGATGGGGGGATGTGAGGGGGAACGGCCTGCAGGGAATATGAGCAGGGGAACTAAGACCTCTTTACAAGGAGTTAGACGAGACATCCTAAATTTGTGGAACTCCGTAGGGCATCTGTGTTCTCTGGTTCAGAACTGAGACGAACATTGCTGGCAACAGAGAGACAAAGGAGGGGATGGAAATGTGATTGCTGATATTTTTCTTTTGTATATATGTGTTGAGGATAACCAGCTTATGTTCTTGTTCGTTAGGGGGCTGGGGGTGGTTTAGTAAAGAAAAAGGGAAAAAAGAAGATATTAGGACCGCCCTTTGAAAGCCTACATTTATATATGCAACAGAGCCGACAGTGCTCACTCATGATTCGCCGCCAACCTAAGGGATGTGGGCTAAATGGCCGTGTATCCTTCTGTTGACTATGAGATGTGATATTTATAATGTATACCTGAAACAACTGATTGATTGTCTATGCCTTCCTGTGAATCTGCAATACAAATTAAATTGAAAAAAATAAAGAAAAGAATCTATTTACAACAGGGGACTTGAAAAGGGAAGGCTGATCAGGAAGCCTCAAGAAGGCCAAAACAGCTGAAAGATATCCCTTGATTGTGCCCAGAGAGAGCCCTGCTGGGCCAGGGAAAGAAGAAAGAGGAGAACCTCAGAAAGAGGGGCTGTGCACCATGCCACATATTTGTTCCACCTGCAGGTGTATATCGTTTTTGTGGAAGGAGGCCTGGCTGCCAGAATGACATCACAGACTTCAGGAGGCAAGTCAAATGGCATCAACTGCCGCCGCTCCATCTCCACGCATGGAGGTGAAGGCTAGACAGGTTCGGGTGGAGGACCGTCCCCTGCTGCTGTGACAGAAGGACCTCCTGAAGAGGCAGTTAAATCGGGGGATCGATTGACAGACTGAGTAGCTCGGGATGCCAGTACCTTCGTGCCCAATCTGGAGCCACAACGATGACTTGGGCCCGGTCGCGCCTGATCTTCTTCAGCATTCTGGGCAGAAGTGGTATAGGCGGAAAAGCATATAATAGACCGCAACACCACTCGCAACGAAAAGCGTCTCCGAGCAGGTGCCGCCTCGGAAATTCTAACGCGCAGAACCGATGACATTGCGCATCCGAGTTCAGACACCACATGTGATCCATCATGCACCGGTGGCTGAGTTCGTCCGCCCTGGCGTTCAGAGAGCCTGCCAGGTGTTGAAGCACCAGGGTGATACCCTGATGTTCCAGCCATGTCCAGAGGCGCAGAGCCTCCTGACAAAGGGTCCACGACCCCACCCCGCCCTGTTTGATGCAATACTTATGGGGGTTGCACTACACTTCCCCAGACAGAGGGAAGGAATGCCTTCAGTGCAAGACGGATCGCCCGCAGCTCCAGAAGGTTGATGTGGAGCCGGGACTCCGCCAGAGACTAGAGGCCTCTGATCTCCACCTCTCCCATGTGACCCCCCTATCCCAGGAGGGACGCATCCATCACCACTACGTGCTCTGGTTGGGGTAGGGAGAAGGATTTGCCACTGACCCAATCGCGGTCCGTGAGCTTCCACTGCAACTTTCTTGCAGTGACCTCTGAGATCAGGAAGTGGTCCGACAGGTTGCCCTGATGTTGAGCCCACTGAAACTTCAGGTCCCACTGCAGAGCCCACATCCGCCACCTTGGGTGATGTACCAGCAGGATGCAGGAGGCCATCTGGCCCAGCAGCCGTAGGGTCATCCAGACCGAGCACGGTGAACTGAAAGTGCTCGTGGCCTACTGTGAACCGCAGGTAACGCCGATGGGCCGGCTGGACGGGGATATGAAAATAAGCGTCCTGAAAGTCCAACGCCACCAACCAGTCTTGCCGGTCCAGGGCAGACAAGACCTGACCAAGTGTGAGCATCTTGAACTTCTCCTTCCGAAGGAAGCGATTGACGTTCCGAAGTTCTAAGATAGGACGAAGGCCCTTGTCCTTCTTTGGAACCAGGAAGTAGTGGGAGTTTAACAACCACAACCTACTTCTGGCATCGGAACGCGTTCGATGGCCCCCTTGGCCAAGACGGCTGCAACTTCCTGCTGGGGAAGTGCCAAGTGATCCACGGACATGAGGTGGAACTGAGGTGGCATGGCTGGAGGGGTAGTCTTGAAGGGGAGGGAGTAGCCCCACAGGACTATCTGCAGAACCCCTCTGTCCGAAGTGATGGTGTGCCAGTGGGGGAGGTGATGGCGAATACTGCGACCCACTGGTGTTAGGTGGGCCTGAAACACCCAACTAGGAAGCTTTGGAGGCAGTGGCTGCAGGGGAGGTGGTGGACTGACCTACCCGCTGGCCCCATGACCCATCTCTGGGGGTCCCACGTCCGGGGCTGCACTGAGATTGTTGCTGCGCATGCCTCTGGCTTTGAAACGAACGTGTTTGGACCCCCTTTCATGAAAGGAGCAAAAAGCAGAAGCGGAAGGAGTGCTCGTGGCCGAAAGGCATAAGGACTTGGCCGTAGCCCCAGAGTCCTTAAAACACCTTGTCACCAAAAAGACGAGTGTCATCCAAAGGAATGCCCATCAGTGTTTTCTGGACATCCCCAGAAAAGTCAGTTGTCCTCAGCCAGGCGTGGCGGCGTAGTGTTGTGGAAATTGCCCTGCCCAGCGAGTCAGCGGTCTCAAGGCCACAACGAATCATGAACTTGGCTGCGTCTCACCCCTCAGCAATAGCTTGGGAGAGCACCATCCGTGCCTCCTCCGGACACTGAGGCAACACCTGCGCAACCGTGTCCCACACAGAATGGGAATAGCGGCCCAAGAGGCATGCAGTGTTCACAGACCACAGGCCTGGATTGGCGGAAGTAAACATTTTTTTCCTAACTTGTTCCAGTTTCTTGGATTCCCTGTCCGGAGGTGCGGAAGGGAATGTACTTGGGAACGCAGAGGCTTGGACAACCAAGCTCTCAGGGGGTAGGGTGTTCGAAGAGCAAAATGGGGTCAATCGGGGACAGGCAATGGCGTCAGGCCACATTCTTATCCACAGGAGCCTCTGAGTTGGGCCTGGACCAGGTGCCCAAAAAAGAACGTCCAAAACTGCGTCATTAAAGGGCAGTAGCGGCTCCTTAGAGGAAGATGCTGGCCAAAGCACTTATGTCAGGAGGTTAGTCCTGACAGCCACCGTAGGGAGCTCGAGGTGGAGAGCAGTGTGCCAGGTTCTGGACTAAATTCAGGTCATCTGCATCCTCCAAATCCTCCTTCTAGTCCGGGTGTAACTCGCACTGGGCTGCGAGAGGGTCCTCAGACCCCTCCCAGTCGTCCCTCTTCTTCAGAACCTGCCGGGCAGATGGAAAAGATGGAGGTGGATGGAGAAAGGGAAAGAAATTCCCCATCGAAATCGGCATCGATCGACACTGGTCTGGCACCGCCCCCATGTTGGGGTGGAAGCCGGGGACGGAGCCGGTCGGGGAGCCAGCCGGCGGCGGCAACGTCGACGGAGGTCGTACTAGGCAAACCGACATCGGCTAGGATCCATGGGGGTCTCTCGGCGTCGCGAGCGGAGTCGTCGACAACGTCGGGGCTGGAGCTGACAACGTAGAAGAGCGAGGACCCCCAGTCAGGCCCATGGGACCAGAAGGCATGCCGATGGGGCCCGACAGGCCAAAGACGCGGCCCTTGCCTGACAGGAACCACTGCAGTTGGGCCGGAGTCATAGGATCCGCGGGAGCTGCGGGGGCGGCGCCACCCGCACCCTCAGCCATGTCGCATGACAGGCTAGGGGAAGGCAAAGAACAGCGGCGCTTCTTCGACGTTTGGTGCTTCGCCTTACCTGACTCTGAGTGCAAAGACTTTGTCGAAACATCGTGATGGAGGCTCCGCGACCGGTCCCTCGACCTCCACCGAGACCTTGAACGGCGCGGAGCCGACTTCCGGGCCTCCAACAACATTCGGGACGGCTCCCGCAAAGATTTCAGAGCCATGACCCGGCATTCGGGGCACGACTCGGAGTTGTGATCGCACCCCAGGCAGTAGAGACACTCCAGGTGCGGGTTCGTCACTCCCGGTGCGGGTCCGTCACCGACATGATGCGGGGACAAGCCACGCCAGATTTAAAACCGGGCATCCCTACACACCAGGAGTCAAAGACTCAAAAACAGAGACAAAAGTCCCAAAAAAACTGAGTCAAAAATTGACTGGGGGTACCGCTCAACCTGCATTTGCTATCGCGGAAAAATAAAGAACTGGCGTCAGCGTGCCTGGGCACATCCAAGTAGCTCCAACGACGTCATCTCGACAACTGCGACGCCAGCGACGTACACGGACCCCCACGACGATGCCTACCAACTCGCAGAGGTACTGCTGACGAAAACTTTCCGGATCCAGTCTGACGCATGGGGGTAATTCCAAGGTAAGGAATCTATCACTAACGTGTTTCTTTCAGATAAAGCCTTTCAGGAACTATCAAAGAACAACACTGAAACACACCAGGGCTGTAAGTACACAGCAGCCCCCTTGTAGAAAATGTTTTGGGAAAAAACAATTATGACTGCTACTGCTTTACAACACAGCTTCTATGATTAGAGACAGTCTTATATAGAAAAGCACAGTAGCAGGTAGTAGAAACTGTCACAGGACTGGCTTCCAAATTAAACTGGGAAAAAAGTAGCCTTCTTGCATTAAACAAAAGGGGCAACCAAAAAACAGGACTTGATTTAGAGCTAAATGGTTGCCTTAAAACAGCAACTAAAAGTTATTTTCCAAGCAATAGAGCACCAAGGTGTAGTGGAAGAGTACCTGTCCCATCCTCCGCTAAACAGAAGCAGAGTGGCGCCATGACAAGTCAACTGTAGAGGGTAATCACAACCAGTGTGCTGAAGCGGCAGGGTCCGACAGGAAAGAGCCAAGCTCCAGGAGGGTTGAGGTAAGAGGAGCCAGACTACCTTCTCCTTCCTGCTGCCAGAAGTACTCTGAAGCTGCGTTCACTGTGAATGGCGCCCACTGCCTTGCGGCGGTAAAATTTTTATGAGTTTAGGATAGCAAAAAATTAATAAGTTTAGGATATAATTTTTTTTACACCATCCCTATGCCCTACTTTTTGGCACCTTCACTGTCCTCTCATCCCTAGAGTCAGAACTAATATTGGCAGCTATTTATTTGTCCCATGTTAACTTATTTTCATTAAATCTACGAGACTATGTGATGGTTTAGGCTAACTAGAGTCTCTACAAAATAGGGTGTTACAGAAAGTAAGTAATTGTTAATCTGATAGAGACTTTTAGCCGCAGATTCCTTATCTTAGAATAGGCATCCAACCAATGCCTCCCTGAAGGTGGGTCTTCAAAACCGTTTCTTGCACAAAATCCCTGCAGGACCGAACATCTGAAGTTCCCATCCCGATGGACCTGACTGTCCAGGCATTAGTGCTTAGTGAATGTGTCCAAAGAAGCCCACATTGCTGGCTGGCAGATGTCCATGACAGGTACTCTGCATCCTAACTAAGTGGTCACAGCCTTAGCTCTGGTGGAATGAGAAAGCAAACACTCAGGGGGTTTGTCTTGGCCAGTGCACATCAGATTTTGATGTAGAGCATGATCCATCGTCAGAAGGTCTGTTTTTGCAGAGCCTTCCCTTTCTTGGTCCCAACGTATTATACAAAGGCTTGGTCATCCACCCAGATTTCTTTTATGCTGTCAAGGTAGAATGACAAAGATCTCTATGCGCCCAGAAGCTGGAGTTTCCAGTCTTCCTTAGAAGGATGAGGTAAGGCAAAAAAGGCCAGCAAGGGGATCAGCTGGCATACGTGGAAGTAGGAGGCACATGTACAGAGAACCAATTTATCAAGATAAAAAGTAGTGCAAGGCAGTGTGTGCACCGGCAGAGCCTGCAACACGCTGACTCTCCTGGCCGAAGCAATGGTCACAAAAAAGGCGGTTTTGATTGCTAATAAATGAAGAGGGCAGTTGTCAAACGGCTCGCACATCTGGAAAGTGATGACCAGGTTAAAGTCCCACTGGGCCATGATTTGTCAAGGAGGAAACTTGTTTTGCAAACCTTTGAAGAATCTCGTTACAATGGGTGACTTAACTAGGGATGGTGGGTCTGGCAACTGCAAAAACACAGAAATAGCTGAAAGATAGCACTTACCTGTGCCCGGTGCTGAGCCCTGCTGAGCCAATGAAAGAACAAACAATAGGACCTGAGAAAGTGGAACAGATACAGGATCAATGCTTTTAGATAAACACAATGCCTCAAATCTATCCCTTTGGCAGGTGTATCCTGATTTGGTGGAGGGATGCCTGGCTACCAGAATAACATTACAGGCTTTGAGCGTAAGGTTGAATGTGGTCAACTGTCACCACTCAATTTCCACGCATGAAGGTGGAGAGTGTGCAGGTTCAGGTGTAGACCTTGCCAATGAGGCAGCTAAATGCGCAAAAGCTCGTGATACGAGACTCTTTGTGCCCAATCTGGAGCCACAAGAGTGACTTGGCCCCGGTCGTTCCTGATCTTTTTTAGAACTCTAGGCAGGAGGAGTATTGACGGAAAGGTGTAGAGAAGGCCAGAACTCCACTTGAGGCAAAAAGCATCTCCAAATAACAGCCACTTTGGAAACTCGAGCACGCAAAACTGCTGAAATTAAGCATTCCCGGTGGTGGCGAACAGATCTAACCAAGGCACTCTCTACCCTTGGAAGAGGCCATGTACCACTTCTGGATGGAGATGGCATTCTTAATCTGCTAGGGGTCGACAGCAGAGTTCATCTACCCTGGCACTAACCTTCCCATGACGGGGAGGTAGAAAGGGCTTCAATGCCAAGCAACTCGCCTGAAGCTCTAACGAGTTTATGTGGAGTCCAGACTACGCCAGAGAACAGAGTCCTCTGGCCTCCACCTCTCCCAGATGCCCCCCAGCCCAGGAGTGATGCATCTGCCGCTACAGTCAGCTCTGGCTGGGGAAATGAGAGGTTCTGTCACTGCCCCAATCGTGGTTCATTAGCCACCACTGCAGGTCTTTTGCAGTTCCTTCTAAGATCATGCTGTGCCCATTGGAACCTCAAGTCCCATTGTAGAGCCCGCATATGCCAAAGGGCATGTGTAGGAAGGTAGGAGGCTTCTAGCAAGGCTACCCCCACTTTTTGATTAGTGTCAGTGTTTTGACCTATTCTGACTGGGATCCTGCCAATCAGGACCCCAATCTCTATGTTTTCTCCCTAAATTGACCTCGGTAAGTACTCCTGTACATCCACAATTGGCTACTGGTGTACCCTTGTTAGTCCCTAGTATATGGTACTGAGGTACCCAGGGCATAGGTACACCAGGAATCTCCCATTGGCTGCAGCATGTATTGTGACACACATAGGAGTCCACTTAAACTGTGACTACAGGCCTGCCATTGCAGCCTGTGCGGTTGGTACTTGCACCCCTCACAACAGATTTAGGTTTTCTTATATGTGGGGTCACTACACTTAAAACCTATCTGTCACCCCTATGGTGGGCTCTTCAGTTCCGAGGGCAGGGTGTTTGGTTATAAGTGTGAGGGTTCCCCTGCATGAGCAGAACACCTCTACAAACCTTGGCTTTGATTCTCCAGGCAGTGTAAGTGCAGTCAGCCATTTTAATACATATGGTGGACATCAGTCATTACGAGAAGTCTAACTATACAGTGGCCGTACCGAACCTGGTCAGGTTTGGTACCAAACATGTTAGAATCATACCCCAACACCGATTCCAGTGTTGGAAGTATGATCCCATGTACTGGGGGGCTCTCTTGGGGTCCTCCCCTATACTACTGGTAACAACCTTTCTGGGTCTGACAGCCAGCTAGTACTGCTGCCGACCACAGATACAATTCTGCCCTCCTGCTGCTGAGCCAAGCTCGAGCAGGGAAAGGTAGAACAATAGGTTTCCTGTTGCCGGGAGGTATGACTACCTCCCAGTGATGACTTGAGGTAGGAGACGACTGACTGGAGCGAACCAGCCTTTAACAGCCAATAGACGAGGTAGGGGAAGACTGGAACCCCGACCTCGCATGTATGTTACAACCACAGCCATAACCTTGGTGAATATCTGAGAGGTGCTGGTTGGACCGAGGGGAGAACAGCAAACTGAAAGTGCTTTTGGCCCACTATGAACCGCAGGTAACCTCTGAGGGTGGGGAGGGGAGTGTGAAAATATGTGTCCTGCAAATCAAATGCTACCACCCAGACTCCAAGGCCTAGGGCAGACAGAACTTGAATGAGCATTTTGAATATCTCCTGTTTGAAGAAGAGATTTAGAAGGTGACATCCTAGTATATGACAAAGGCCTCCATCCTTCTTGGGCACCAGAAAGCAGCACACATAGCAACCACAAGCTACTTCTGATGCTAGCTCTCTCTAGTTCTCTTGGCCAAGAGAGCCAACACTTCCTGGCACAGTAAGGAAACATGGTTCTCCATCAACCAGCCGTGAGTGGGTGACACAGGTGGCAGGGCAGCCACAAAGCAGATGGAGTAGCCTCTTTGTACACTCTGTAGAGCCAAATGGTCTGATGTTATTGACCTCCAGTGGGCCAGGAGGTGGTGCATTCTGCCCCCTCTGGATGCCCATGATGGTAGGTGGGCAAACTAACAAGGTTTGGAGGCTGTGGCTGCTGATGAGTGGTGGACTGGTCCAACGCGGTCTTTGGGAACCACATCCTCAGCCATGAAAAGGTGTGGAAGCTTCCTGGCTGCGGTGGCTAGGATGGTATTTATGCTTTTGGAAACTCCTTTCGTAACTAGGAAAGGGGGGAAAGGTGGACTGGGGGTGGCGAGGGCCTATATGGAGGCCCAAGCACCTGGCTGTAGCCCTGGAGTCCTTAAGGTGCTCTAGTGCTGAGCACGCATTTTCTCCAAAGAGATGGGAGCCTTCAAATGGGATGTTCATAAGCGATGCTTGAAAATCTGTGGAAAAACGAGTAGTCCTCAGCCAGGCATGGTGCTGAAAGGCCACCATTGAAGAAATTCCTCTGTCCAGAGACTCTGTCGTGTCCAGACCACAAAGAATGGCGAACTCTGCTGCATTTCTCCTATCGGCAATAGCCAGAGAGAGTATGACTTGGGCCTCCTCCAAGACCATTGGCAGGATCATTGGCAGCACTTGCGCAACCGAGGCCCAGATTGTGTGGGAGTAATGGCCCATGAGTCGCACAGTGTTCACCGATTGCAGTGACAGACTGGCAGAAGAGAACATTCTCTTGCCAGCCAAAGGTGTCCAGCCTTTTGGATTCCCTTTCAAATGGAGTCAAAAGTAATGCATCAATGTTAATTCTGGAAATGGAGACCTGCACTGCCAAGCTCTCCGGAGTGTGGTTTGGGTGAGAAAATTGTTGTCCCCTGGAGCGGGCGGTGGTGGTGGGCAATCCTCCTGTGCACAGGAGACCCTCTGCAAGGCTTGGGCCAGGCCCTGAGGAGGACATCGGCGAGTGATCCACTAAAGCGGAGTTTGGAGAGGGCTGTCCACTTCAGTCAAGACGTTAGTCTTGATTGCCACTGAGCTGAAGGTTCAAGACCTCAACAAGTAGCACAGCAATGGTGCCATAGGTGCTGGTGTAACGTAAAAGCTACACCTCACTATAGTCCACTGGCTGCACAGTAAAATAAAAGACATTATTTGGGAACATTGGACACTTAACACCCCTGGGCCCAGTGCCACTGCACCTGCTGCCCTGCTAATGGCTGTTCTCCTGACCAATGAGTATGCCCAGGTACAAAGGGATGTGTTCGGCTCCTCTCATAAAATGCAATGGGAAATCACAGGAAATTACATTACATGACATGGACATTGACATCGACCTAAGCACAGGGCCATGGTAAAAAGCTGTGAGCCAGAAACAAACGGAGAGTACTGGACTCGGAATGCAAATATCAAAGCGCAAAGGATCTCGGACCACTCTCCTGTGGACGTAGTCCTCCAGGGTCCACCAATAATAACTGTGTTGCCACCAAGAATAGATCCCTGGGTTTTTAAGAACAAAGAACTAGTTGGCCTTATTAGAGTGAGAACACAGCTCTATTTTCAGGAAAATGAAGGGTCTCTAGCTTCTTCATGCATTCTTTGGGAAGCATTCTAGTCAGTGATGCGTGGACACATACAGCCACATACAGGCACTGCTAAAGGGACAAAAAAAGGAAAAGGAAAAGAAGATTCAATGGGACACCCTAGAGAGAGAAGTAGTTCAGCTGGAAGCGAGAGCACTAGCAGGGGAGGTAACTGACCCCACCAATTTCACATCAAGTCAGGCTCCAACAGCAGGAAATTAAAGATTTGGCAGAGGATACGTCTAGCTCCTTGGCATTAGCAACACAGAGGAGGCTACATGACCTTGGAGACAAGGCTAACAAAATGACTGCGTGGCTGGAAAGGAGAAACAGAGAAAGGAGCTGTGTAGTGGAAATACAGGACTCCTCAGGGATGGAATAGCAGAGGCCTTTGCCGATTTCTTTGAGGGCATATATTCCTCCAGTCCAATTAGAACAAAAGTAGACTGCCAAGAACTATTGGCGGACGTCCAAGTCCCCAGGCTAACAGATGGAGATAGGGAAGATATAGAAAAAGACATCACACTTCAAGATATTGAAGGAGCTATAAGCGACTTGCAGGCCGTAAAGGCATTGGGGCCTAACGGTTTCCCAGCCGAACTGTACAAGGGCACGGCGGGGAGGGTGGTGCTGCACTTGTTGAAGATGTTCGAAGAGGCAAGTGAAAGGGTATGCCTGCCAGTAGACCAATGAATGGCCACAGTAGTGGTGATTCCGAAGGCGGACAAAACCCCAGAACAGTGCAGCTCCTATAGGCCCATATGCCTGCTAAATTCAGAGGTTAAAATTCTGGGCAAGGTCTTAGTGTATCGTATATTGGGAGTTGTTATAACTCTGGTACACCGTGATCAATCAGGCTTTATTCCACGCCGGAGTATCAGACAAAACCTAAGACGTTTGTTCAGGGTGATGCATTTGATCCAGTTCCAACCAGAGAACTAAGTGGTACTGCTCTCGCTTAAAGCGCAAATGGTGTTTGACTGTATTGAGTGGCGCTACCAATTCGCAGTCCTGGAAAGATTCGGGTTTAGTCCCAAATATCGATCGTGGATTCAATTGCTGTATATGAAACCGATGGCCAGGGTGCAAGTGAACAACTGTTGTCTTTTGCCCTGCGTAGAGGGACGAGGCAGGGGTACCCGCTATCCCCCATTTTCTTTGCACTAGCATTGTATCCGCTAGTGGCTTGGATAAGAGGGGATACAGTAATCACCGGAATAATGGGAGAGGTGAATTGGGAAGAAAGTATTTCACTATACGCTGATGATATTTTGCTGTATGCAAAAAGGCCTTGCTTCACAGTAAGCAGATTGTTGCAAATATTTAGGACTATTTGGAGGCTATTCAGGGTATCAGATCAAATGGGACAAGTCTCTTCTGTTACAGCTTACAGAGGAACCAACGCTCTCGCTGACCGGGGAGGTCAAACTTCAAACTAAGGATAAATTCAAATACTTAGGTATTACAATAAGAAAATCAGAATCAGAGTTCCTGGAGGACAACCTGGCACCTAAGGTGGAACGGCTGAAAAGGGATGTGATGTATTGGAGGGCCTTACCAATCTCATTGATGGGAAGGGCGGTGCTCTTCAAAATGTTGACATTGCCCCGCATGTTGTAAGTCCTGCAAAACACTCCATATAAAACACAGACAAGTTCTTTAGGGAGATAGATAGCGAACTGGTAAAGCTCATATGGGACGGGGAGGTGCTAGAATCGCCCTGTACAAACTCCAGAGAGATATCTATGAAGGAGGCCTAGCAAATACAGATCTCGAAAAATACAATAGGGTGTCTCAGTTGGTGCAAATTAACAAATGGATTTATGCAGGCAGGGATGACCCAGTGTATAGAGTGCATCATTTAGGGATGGCGAAGAGGGGCAACTCAGGAGCACTATATCGTAAAACAGGAATAAAGTGCATGCCTCTGCATACGCAAGTAGTGATTGATGTTTGGCAGAAGGCCACTAAATTTCTGGGGTGGGACAACATACTAACACAAAGAACCCCACTGTGGGTTAGCGACATGTTACATGAACTGAGTACACTGCAGGGATTTCAAAAGTGGAAACTGATTGACATAGTCCACCTGGACAATACTCCCATTTGAAGAATTACAGAAGGAGTACCAACTAGCAGACTCAGAGAGATATAAGTACATCCAGTCGGGACACACACTCAGACGACACATTGGGGAAGGAGAGTAGCTCCCAGAATACATTCCCCTGGAGGACCGGCTCTTGTTAGATCCGAACCTGGAAAAAGCTACATCCTCAATATACAGAAAGATAATCAATAATGCGCCTGATCCACTGATGGCACTGCAAGAGGCTTGGGAATCAGATATTGGGCTGCTGGAAGATGATGACTGGACCGAGGCAATACAAAGCCCGAGGGAGGTAGCGATTAGAGCGAGATTTCAGCTGGGCCAGTAGCTGGTCCTGCACAGATCTCACTATCCTGGGGTGTTGATGTGCAGGCCGGGACAGGCCCCTACAGACCTGTGTGTCAGAGGTTGCAATCAGAGAAGTACATTCTTTCATATTATTTGGGCTTGCCCATTTATACAGCACTTCTGGGGTAAGGTAATATGCGTTATGTCTGATGTCATGGGGCAGGAGATCCCAACAGAGGCCAGATGGCACATCCTCTGCATAACAAATTATCAGACCTGGCAAAGGTATTAGAAGATTTGGCTAATGGTGGCAGCAATGGTAGCTAAAAGGAATATAGCCAGAGCGTGAGGGGCAAACCTCCCCCCGAGAACAGGGCAATAGAAGTCCGACTTAGATAGGTGTTGTACTACTGAAAAAGTTGTTTACGAAAGCAGAGGATGGCCAAGGAAATTGGAAAAAATATGGAACCGCTTGGTGGAATATAGAGGCCTTGGAGACATGGGTGGGGAGGTGGGGGAGGAGACCAAGAATGAGAAAGGTATGGGAAATGAATACTAGCCCATAAGTAAATCGCTACGGCAGGCTTTGAAAGGTATGTCAGAGTATTAGAAAACTGATTCGTAATGCAATCCTATTGATGTAGGGGAAATATTCTGGTGTCTGAAATGCTGTAAGTGGTAACCAACAATGGTTAGCTTCTAGGTTTTATGTTACCAAGATTCCTGTACCTGATACACTGTATACTGCAACTAACAAGAGTTTATTAAAAAGATTCTTTAAAAAAAAAAAAGAAGTGTAGCACCACAAGCCCAGGGGAAGGGTGTTCCCTCCCATGGACCACCCCACCATGATCCAGAGCTGAGAGGCCCATGGAAGTGTTGTCCCATCATCTGGCCTTACACATATGATGTGGTGCTGCAAGGCCCACGGGATGTGCCACCACTGCCCTGGGTTTCGCAACCATAATCTGGTGCTGCAAGACCCAGTGAAGGAGAGTCTTATTCCCTGGGCCTCACAGCGATAGTTTTCCATCATCATTTCACAGAACAATTAATTTTTTGGGAGAAACACTGCATGTGTGGAGACACATTTTGTGTGCACAGACTTCAGAAGATGTTTATGGGGGAGCAGGGGAAATAATCACCATTTTCAAAGGCTGAGCAGGGCCCATAACAAAGAGAATCACTGACACTCCAGTTGTGGTCTAGTGGACTAGTTGGAGATATGGAAGCAGGAGATTAGTTTTTTTAACCCTGGCTTCCCATTTGCCAAATTGTATGCTCTTGGGAAAACACTTTTCTGAATTTATTGCCAGGGCCACTTTTCCCGCATAATTATAGATTTGCTGCATTTGTTACATAATCTGCAGGTTTTAACAAAAACAATTTTTGTTTCTAGCTCAAATGTTTCAAAAGTTGCTAATAACACAACAACACATGTTGCCGCGCAACCCAAGATCCTTTTCAAAGCTAGACTGGTTACCATTCTGTTGCTTATTTCTATATTTGGATGTTAAATTGGTGCTAATTAAGTTAAATCAATACCCAGGCAGTTCTAAAAAGTGCAAAAATGACAATGTAGTGAAGTAATATTATCAGAAAATGTGCCTTATTATATTGCATAATATGCCTTTTCTTGGTGCATAATTTACTCGCTCTGTCGCATAGTTTGACCCTTCCCAGCCACATAATTCCAGTGGCTGTACTTATTGCTCAGTTGCTCCCTTTTTGGCAAGATTTGGAATGTTTTGATTGAATGTAAATATTGCTAGTCACTGAGATTTAAAAAAATGTACTGAATATTTCCTGAGATAAGGAACGAGCCCAGTCATATGTATTAGTCTACTTAATGCAGTACAGTGGTAAATATATAGCCTTGTACCAAGTAGCAGTGTACTACAGTCCTGGGTTTATTAATTTAACAAATTGTTTGATCCTAGGCAAATAACATTCTCCCAGTGCCTCATCTACTGATCTGACAATACAGCAGCACTTTGAAACAGGCTTTATGTGAGAGATAGACAGTAAAGGTATACTCCCTGGCTATGACTCAGTCGGAGGTCCAGTTTGAAGCACAAGTCCATAAAGAGTTGAGCTCTCATGTGACTTCGGCCTGCCATCCCCTGTCTAACCAGGATGTGGTATTATAGCAACAGCTGCCGACTTTGGAATTAGGGAACCGGGTTCCAGTCCTGGCCTCAGCTCAAGATGCTTTCATTCTGGGGAAATCACTTAATATCCCTGTGCCTACAAAAAGAGTGTTTCCATGTGTAATGTAACCGGTTCTCATGCAAAGTACTCCAACACCTTCAGGTGGCGATCGCGTTATACAAAACTGCAAACAATTGGTTTCATTCCTCATTCAAGGCGGTTTGCATCTAGGGTTGGCACCTGGCTGGTTTGCTGTCCTGTTCTGTTCTGTTTCATTTCATGTCCCGGCCAGTACAAAAATATGCAAATCACCTAAATCCATTATTTTTAGTCCTAATTTGTACATTATCAAAACAGCAAATATAAACAGAAAACACATTTAAACATGTTCTAAAGCTGCATTTGATCCCTGAGTAATAATTAAGGTAAACAAAGACAGAAACACAAATGAATACGTATAATTTTCTTTAAAGTGCCTAACAAAAATGAATGAGTCCTCATGTAACGCAACTGGTGCCATGTAAAGACCATTTACATGTTAATTAAGCTTTGTTGGTATTTCACCTCTTAGCGCCCCTGCATCCCCACTCTGACAATCAGCCTCCCGCCCCCACAAAGCAGAGTCTCTCTGAGTCCGGGCGTTTGCTGACACAATTTAAATTTTTTTTTTAAACGCAGGTACGATGTCTGGAAGGTCCGCGGGCTGCCAAGGAAGGCTTGCCGGGCCGCTGACGGCCCGCGGGCCGTACTATGAGTACACATGGTCTAGGGTCTCTGTGGACTATCAGTTTTAAATTAAAGTTCACCCTTCAACGTCCGTGATATTTTTGTTCACTCTGTAATCACGGTACCATGCCAGATCATATTTCTGACATAAGCGTTCTTCTGTCTTCTCCAGAGGGGTGCGCTAATCGGCCCTGCTACCGAGTGTGTGAAATCTTCAAAGTGGTCACCTAGGGACTTGCTAAAAAAACTGAAAAATTGGTATGATACACACTTAAGGAATTGGTGAGTCAGAGCACCACCAGCTTACCCCCTGCCCTCTCCTTTTTTAGAATGGAAGTATCCATTTTGGATTAAGATATGTAGAGATAATGCAATAACAATAACGTATCTATATTGCGTAACCGTGTTCCTATCAAAGCACCCACATTACAATGGTATACAATAATGTGGTTTACTGTAATGCTCCCTAAAGGTATCCTTTTGAGACTGTGATATGTATTGAGGTAGTATAATGAGATTTACGGTTAATACTTCCCTCTTTTTGGAAAAGGCTCTTTTTGAAAAATCTCAGATATCAAGTAAAGGCAATTCTGGTTCTTTTTCCTTTAGATTTTAAATAAACATTCAGCCTGCTGCCATGACATTATCAGATTAGATTTGTGGAAATAACATTGAAATGAAATTACCGCTTTGGATATAACGTTCTTAATCAGCCCTTCACTAAACAATTTCAACTCTACACACAAGTTGGTGAATATCTCTCTTTTTAGTCTCCAGAATCCTAAATACATTTTTACTCACATCTTGGGTAATTCACCTAATTTCAGGACATCTTCATCATCTGAATCATAATCTGTAAACCACTCTATTAATTCTTTTTCTTTACACATGTTTTTAACTTTCTTCAATAATCAACCCTTAATTTGTACACATAATTTATTGGATTAATCATTCAATTTAGGGGTCTTCAGTTCACAACATAGACATTTCGTCCTGAAGATGGTCTAAAAGATGAGAACAAATAGACCGAAACATCGTCAAGCTCACCTAATCCCATATGTAAATACATTGTGTTATTTCAAACAACGCTGTCCATGCTGTCTAAGATTTAGAATAGGTGTTGGCGAAAGTGTCAATGAGAACTTGATTAGTGTATAAAGAAAATTGAACTCATTTCACTTTTTGTATACTTGTGCTTTACATTTTATTTACCCTCAATGAATTTTTCCATATAAATCAATATTTTTCTGAAAAAATTATACACCCCTCCTATTTTTTGTTTGGAGATTTATTCAGGTTGATAACATATGTTTAATTAAAAATTGTTGGAAGTGACTATTTAGGACTTCATAAATATATGAGAACATCAAAAACTAGAGATAAAAAAATCCCCTTCTTGGCATATTTACTCATTACTGGTACCAGGCAAAGCACGCTCAACAAATATATTCTACAGGGCAGGGCCTTAGCCAGACAAAGACTGGTGCCCATGCTGATGCGGACCCAGATATCATTGCCCTCCTGGTGGCCATCACGCTGTCTCATGATGCACTTTCTTACAGGAACGTAGCGGTGGGCTCTGAGGTCACATTGCTCCGGCAGGACTTCCGCAATGCAGTGGAACCACAACTGAGGTGGAAACCTGGGTACCCAGGGTGGAGGTCTCAGTGCCCTCCCTCCAATACACAGTATCTAAACTCACTGCTGCCCATGTGGAAGACGCTGAGGCAAGGGCAGACCACAACAACCTCCACTTTGTTGGCTTCCCTGAAGGCTGTGAGGGCACATCTATGGAGCAGTTCTTGGATGGCTGGATTCGTGAGTGGTTGCCCCCAGGGGCTCTTTACCCTTGTTTTCTGATTGAATGGGTCCATCGGGCTCTGATCTGCCACCCTCCTCCTGGGGCCTAACCTCAAATAGTCATAGCTATACATAGTCACAGCAGCTGCCGCAGTCCTTCCAGGCTGCTAAGCGGCACCTCTGCAAATTAAACATCCGCTACATCGTTTAATTCCCTGCAAAACTAAAGGTGATCTATCAATCACAGATGTTCTTCTTTGATATCACGTAGGCGTTCCAGTAGATGGATGAGTGAATCCATGTCAAACCACACACACCGCCCTGCTTGAAATCAAACTCCTCTAAAGGTGACAGACAGCACGGGACCACCAAAACTTGGACTACTCATCGTCGCTGATGGTGCTTATCCTTGCGGCGCCCTCGGGGGAACGGCTGATGCTTAGATGTTTAGAGGGGGATTGCCAGCCTCCGGGGCATTTAGAGCAGACTCTCCTCTTGTGTAGGAATCAAGGACCCTAGAGTAATTTTCCCGATTCATGCCCCTATATAGGTATAAATTACCCATTCCTTATATGGGCATAGAAATCATTGCCATATTTAGACTGAGCCTGTGCAGCCCGAATACGGCATGGCTACTTCCAACTAAGTTCCGAGAATCAACAACGATTTCTTAGAAAAACCCGCCTTCAGCAGCTAGGGACTTCCCCTTGCCTGAATACTAATTTATCTAGGAAATCATGGAGTTTTCAAAGAACTGAGTCTTTGATGACGTTATTATGTCCAATCATACGTCAAACTCTGCACCTTCAAGGTATAAATATGCCTACATTTGCCCAGACACACACACAGTGGTTTGGAGCAGTTCGACTATCTACTTGCCCGACGCGCTCTCCAGCAGCAAGTGCTGAAGGAAGCCGACCCTCCAGCTGACGCACTGAGCGACGCTGTCTTTTCTCCTGCAGAGAAATCCAGCTCCAGTGTTCCCAGGCTACCCTTGCGGGTTGCTGGGAAATCGAGTCCTGAAAAAAGAGATACAAGACCTCCTTCATTCTAAAACCAAGGTATGGAGCTGATTAGACCTTTAGAGAATTCTTGGAATAGATTTTTGGCAAAGAATACTAAACTTAAGCTACACCTCACTTACTTCTTCCCTTGTACTAGACTTAGGTTAGGTACACCCGGGTAGGCATATTTTAGAAGCACCAGTTGAGTACTTTTAGTCATTATTTTATCACTGTATGTACTTTATGTATTTTATGTATTTTATGGCTTAGAAACCATATCATGCTTTTACAGTACTTCTTTATAATACTTATTGTATTATATACCTTGTACTTTATAACCAGTATTATGATTGTAGCAGTACATTTCTTATGCCTGAGAAAGAAGACTGTTCAATAAATACTTTTTATTGGAAACACCCATCTCTCCATTTTCTCAGCACCTCTGGTAAAACGAAGCATGCACGATTGCCTGAGTAAAATAGTTATCTATTGTTTCCGCGACTCTAGAGGTTGATTTCTTATTCTTGGGAAACAAAGTTGCCATGTTTATGTGGTTGTCAGAAACTAATCCCTCCTTATGAATTCAAGAAAGTTTCTAGTGACCTCTGAGCTAGCTGGCACTCACAATTAAGTTTAATATATTCGATAGA
The DNA here is from genome assembly GCF_964263255.1 of Lissotriton vulgaris. Taxonomy (NCBI): domain Eukaryota; kingdom Metazoa; phylum Chordata; class Amphibia; order Caudata; family Salamandridae; genus Lissotriton; species Lissotriton vulgaris. The sequence goes on along the minus strand of NC_141685.1, from coordinate 434,177,063 downwards.
GACCTAGTCGACCTCCGTCCTACGTCTAAACTATAGTATATATTATTCCAATGCGCAGAGCCTATTGGGAATATAGGAACTACACTACATGGCGCCCAACGTTTGGTAAGGCGATAATTTAACGCTAGATACTAGAGTAACTCAGTTGTGCTTTTCACACAGACCTCTTTTCTCCCAAAAATACTCCAATAGACGTCTGGAGTGGGTGAAAGGATAATATCCGCCAAAACTAAGTAGGACGAAAATTCTATGTATTAGTTTTTGGTTTGTTCAACGTTGAAGGATACAGTGTTCCAAAATATTGTGCACCTAATCTTTGTTTCCTTGAAACTTGTCCTGCAAACTCTTCAGTCAGTAAAATAATGATTTCTGACGAAGAATTAGCTACAGCTGCAGCTCAAGCAGTTTTAGATGACAGAAATGTCCTACAGAATGACCCGGATGCTATAATCATCACGGTAAATGTAAGAAAAACTATAACTTACAAACTCATAAATAATGGAGTATCATCAAGAGGTGGTAAAGTAATATTTATTATAGAGGCACATGAATATCGGCAGACAGAAGTGTTCTATTCATGGATTCACTTTCCTCCAGCAGATGGAGGGACACACGAGTTCCACTACTACAAAGTAGAGGAACCTCCAATGGAATACGTTCCTTACGGGGACGTTGAAATTCCATTAACTTACCAAGAGCATGAGCTCTGGTTTAAAGGCGCCCTACAACATGAAAATCACATAACCAGGCTCGGTCCACTAGGTAGACCAGAAGCGACATGGCCGGTACTAGCCAGCTATACACCACATCCTGACATTGAGGACATGACAGGTCCAGAACTGTTAGTACAGCTAAAACAGTTAATTAAAATACATAGACAATTGGTTCAATATGTCATGCGGACCTTGACAGTCCAACCTACTGTGAAGATTCCACGGCACACCCCTCACCAGGGGAATACAAACAAAATCACACCACAGACTATACAATCAGTCATTGGTAAATTGCCCGCAAAGAGGGAACACATTCCGTTCTGGTTAGCTCAGAAAATTACTCAAATAGAGTCAGTATTCTCTGATAGTACACCTCATGAGAAACATGACAATTTGTTTACCAATGGGGATAGTACCACATGTGGAGGACTGTGACACTTGGGGTACAGTCTTTGCTTCAATCTACACAAAAACACATGGTTTACCGTCCATGACGGTAATACCAGACGTTCTGAGACAGATTCAAAACGAATACAGACCAGAACCGGCCTTAAATCTTGGTATGAAATTACTAAAAGTTTTCAAACAGGTCTCGGCTATACTATTAGCCAACATCAAAGGTGAAGCAGCATCAGTGGCAATCCGCCAAAAGTTAAAAGAAACAGATATAACAGACCAACCATATGAGCTTGCTAGAATTATTGAAAAATCTTGTGAAGTCCAAAGACGAACAGCACGTTCCAAAAAATAAGAAAAATCAATTCACCAAAAAGAAGGTAGCAAGTGTAAAAATCAGACATGCCGAGGATCTTGAGGACATAACTCATGAACGGGGAGTGGGCGCAGACAATGCTAGACAGCGCAGCAGAAGTCACCATAGTTCGCAAGATCTTGAAGGATCATCTGGAGACAGTGGACTTGAATGAATCCATTCAAGTTGAAACTGCAGACACCAGGGTTAGTGTACCCCACAAGTTATATTAGATAACACTCCGGATGGAGGGAGACATACCTAGAAAAATAAAAACACTCTTTTGGGAGAAGCTATCAAAGGGTTATGACATTCTTCTAGCTGAACAAGACTGGCCACCTGAATTTGTCAGGGCGTGCCCACATGGCGAAGAGATAATTATGTCAGCCTTCTCAAATCACATTCCGATTCACAAAAAATACACATTTGCGAGAAAATGGGCTGTAGCCCGGCTCCAGCATTATATAAAAATCATGTAAGAGGGGATGAGGACTCTCCTTACCATAAAATCCAGTTGAAAAATCAGCCTACTGCACAAAGGCAGTATCCAGTTAAGCAAGAAGCTAAAAAAAAGGTCAGGGAGATTTTAAATCAACTTGAATACCAAGGGGTGATTGAAACATGCACCGCATCAATGAACAATCCTTTGTTTCCTGTCTCTAAACCGGACGATTCATATCGTCTAGTATTGGATTACAGACATTTAAACTCCTGTTGCAAAACATTTGCAGTACAAAATGCACACAGTGCAGCATTGATGAATAAGTTTGTGCGGAAGAAATAAAAAAACACATTAGATATTTCAAATGGGTTTTTCTGTCAAACATTGCACCTGAAAGCAGGCATTTGACCTCTTTCTCAATTATGGGGACACAGTGACAATGTTGCCGTCTCCCCCAAGGATTCAAGAATAGTCCAGGGTTATTTTCAGCCAGGGTAACAGAGTTACTACAAATGTATGATGATGAGGCATTATCTTATGTCGATGACATCTATCTTACTGACGATGATTTGGACGTGCACTTGAAAAGTGTGAACACCATAATACTTGGGTTCGCGTCTGAAGGGTACAAATTCAATTTTAAGAAATCACGAAGTGCCCACCTCAATGTCCTATTCTTAGGATATGAACTTTCAAGTGAAGGCAAAAGCCTGGCATCTAACTTTCTAGAGAAATGTGCGCTGCTCCAACCTCCAAAAACGCAGAAAAACTTACAATCAATTCTATGTTTCCTGAATTTCGGAAGAACTTATGTTCTGAATTATGCAGAAAAGGTTAAACCGCTCTACAAACTAATCAAACCTGATTTCAAACCAACAAATTGGACTCAAAACCATACAGAAAATTTGCATTCAGTGCAAACAGACATGTTAGCAAAAACGCAGTTAGAAACACGCTACAATATGCGCAATCTTGTGATCCGAATCATCCCAGGGAGATGCGGATTCACGTACCTGACCTTTAATTAAGGTGAAAAGGTACCAATAGCATACTAATCTCACTTTTACACACAAGCTGAAATAAAATTCACTTCAACGGAAAAAATTCTGACAGCGGTTCAAACTGCAGTAGCAAAAGAGAGAGCTCTCGCGCAGGGAAAACGTATAATGATCGTTACACCTGTACTTGCCTTAGAGGCAGTGACGAAAGCAAGCATTCCCAATGCTAAAGCTTTACATCCGAGATGGATTCAATGGGTTAACTCTCTTGCTGCAACAGACGTTGAATACGTCTTTGACCCCTACTTGAAGACACAAGAATTCCTACAATACGAACACGAATGTCCCCTGCCGACCAAAATTCTGCCTCTAGAACATTACGGATCTATACAGACGGATCAGCACAGCCCGCAATTGGGGGTAAACAAGCCTATAGTGCTGCATGCGCGATTGTTAAAGGTCGCTGGTACAAAGGTAAATTTAGACCGATGGTCACTAAAACTTAATCACTCAGAGACTGTACAGCTCAGCGAGCTGAACTACAGGCTTTCAGGATGGCGCTTGAAAATACTGATAGCGAATTCCCCACACTGATAGTGTGAGATTCGTATTTCTGCGTTGAATTTTATAACAAGCACTTGCAGAACTGGGTTCGAAACGGTTTCAAAATACAAAAGGTGGCACAATTAGGCACAAAATGCTTTAAAAACAAATAGTTCTTTTACAGAAAGAACTACATAAGACTCACGTTATTCATACCCTGAGTCATCAGCGTGATGGCGTTCATGTTGCAGGGAATTCATTGGCTGCCGAGGCTGCAAAGGCAGCTGTGCAAAAGGCTTCCGTAGTTACAATCACTCGCTCAAAAAAAGTAATAGGCGGTGAAACAATGCTAGCAGTCAAAGTCTCAATGGAAGGTAGCTATGCAGCGTTACCTGTGAACTATCCACTCGGTAATACATACATAATTGATGCAAACTCCGTTCTTTTTGCTCGAATCCCTGGAGTGGGGGACAGAGTAATTCCAAACAGGAACAAGAGAGGTGCTTTGGATCACGAAGCACATATGGGAGAGAGTCTGAGACATTGAGGGATCTTAGAATCTCTAATGGAATTAGAAGAGATGTACTGGTGGCCGGGAATGAGCGTCAAAGTTTACAAATTCGGAATTAACTGTGACACCTGTTACAAAGATTATAGCTTCGAAAACCACCGGGTACCTGACTGCAGTATAGCCAGCCCAGTTGGACAGCATCAGGCTCTCTACACACAGACGTCGCCATAGACGTACGCGGTCCCACAAATACAAGGACAAGATTTATTTGGATGCGGCCCCAGCGCTCGGCTGACGCCAGAAATGTTATAAAGGATTTGTGAGTCTTTATCGGCACATACGCAATCGGCACACTACATTCTGACCAGGGTCCTGCGTTTAGCTCTCGAGCTTACAAAGAGGCCATGGCTAGCTTGGGCGTTGCACTGCGGTATTCTAGTCCCTTCCATCCTAAGGGTAATGCGGTAGTGGAAAGAAAAAAACGTGACACAAATTTATTCGGCAAACTTTTATGCTCAGCTGTCCACATTAGGTTTTGACTTTTGGAAAGACAACATTGAGACAAAAACTGTCTGGGGCACAAAAGACTGGCAGGTGCAAGGTTTAGAAGCACTGTTCAGAGCCTGCATTATACCAGAACAAATAATCTTTTTAAATGACACTGTTCAACAAAGTTCTTGTCTTGGCCTGGCTAAGATAAAAGATTTAAACAAACCGTCCATACCAAAGTCCGCACCTGACAGTAATAATACTGCGGATGAGAAGGTAGACGTCAAACATATTTTAATTCAAAACAGTAATAATCATGAGTGGAAAAAATGGTTAATCTGGCCCACGGACACGAATAACTGTCAAGATAGATTCCTGAACAAAACACAAGGGTTCACAGTGAATAGGCCAGATCCAAGATACTCCCAGAGACAACATCCAGGGATAGTAACTACTTACAGTGTAGGAAAGCTATGCCTTGAGCGGCTACAGAAATTTACACTTCAAGAAATCAAACAACACTTATCTTTACTTAAAGAAGGAAATGATTTGCAAAATGTCTTAATGGGGCCTTGCAAACCACGTCAAAAACGTTTCATATACGCCGGTATATACGCTGCGTACAACGAAGCTTGGAAAATCACGCAAATGGAAACTGCAGAAAGAATACGAGAAATTGATCGTATTAATTTAGAGAAAGCTCTCTCTGTAGTGGACAATGGGTTAACGACTCTGTCCTCCAGAATATATTCTTTTGACAGCATTGTATCCTCTGCAATTGACATAATAGAGCTGGACTTGCTAATGTTATAACATGGCCAGTCTCAATTACGTTCTATAATGCAGCTAGGCTGGACGTTACAAAATCTTCGTTCAGGCTACGTGCCATGGCATCTAATCAACACAACGTCATTGTTTGCTGTATTTAACCTTACAGATAAACAAATGTCTTTGGCACAAAGAGGAGCAGACTATACGGTGCTGAGCATTGAAAAACTGGAAAGATTACCATTGACAGTTTCTGGGAAGCCTGTTGTTGAATGGTTAATGCATGGCACCATCACGATACCAGTGACGATTTTCCAATTTCAGTATTGTCTACAGCATATACCAGCGGGCCTGTATGAAAGGTTGGGTAAAGAATACATTAAGTCAACCTGGACTTTACCTTACACACACAAATGTTGGAATAGGGGAAAAGAGGTATTCCTTAGTGGTAAAAAATGTAAGAACTCAGTAAGTGGTACACTTTTGTGCCAGGGTATTAATTTACACGGAGCCTGCAAAGGTTCTGCAAATAATCTCTCTTGCCACCTGCACAGTACACCCTCGACAGTGATAGAACCAATTTTCAGGCAGCTATCCAATGGCAGCTACGTTATGCTCAATGACCACAGCTGTTGTGGCATGTTGCCAGGAAAAGCGTATCTAGTTAGTGAGTCAGACAGGGTCACTTGTTGTATGCATGTATTGTATCCAAAGAGAAAAACAGATAGGGAGACGGCGTTATGGCCTTCACTGAATATCTCTTCTATACGAATTGATACTGTAAGCAGAATGAAAGACATTCTTTTGAAAAAAACTGTGCCACTGACCTAGTCTAGAGAAACGTATGATCTACAAGTTGCAAGGACTTCTGCAGAGAAACATGCATTATTATCAACAAACTGCCCAGTACATTTCGCAGAAATGTTAAGTCAAATATTAAACATGTCTGATACCAGTGGCATCGCACATGTATTTAAGATGATTTTTTGGGGACCGTTAACACCATTTGATGCAGTCCTCAGCATTTTTCCAAATTTCGTGCACTCTGTGTTCGGCGGCCTGCCTCTCATCTTGGGACTCGTAGCAGGAATTCTATTTTTATTCCTTCTGTTCCGATATGGCAAGTCCAGTCACCAGCGATACCCAGACTTCCATGGAACAAGCCCTCCTTGCCATGAGGTATCGTGAGAGAATTACACAGATTCTTGGCTTGGCTCGTTTAAGGGATCTGAACACAACTTAGTTCCTTTCAATCAGACCAATCTGGCAAGATTGCATCTTACCTGTTCTGCGACGCCTGCCTTGCGGAGAGGAATGCGTGTTGGACATTTGTCTTACACTTCCATCAGTCCTGCCATCAGATGTTGACGCTTTGCTAGGTCCGGTAACGACTCATGCATCGTGTTGCCCCCAACGGCTGCCTATTCTTATGAAGGCATTCATTGAGGTCTCACCGACAAGTCTAACTGAGGGTGAGATACGAGACACTACAGGCACACAGGTACCACCCACTGCGGACATTGTTAATGCATAAAACGCTGACGGCGATGATCCTCATCTATGCACATTTGACCTGATAACTGGAGTGGTTCCACTTTCGCCTGGTAGACGGTTTCTTTGCCAGCCTAGACGATCTGAGGTTTTCTCCTGACACCGAGAATAACTTTTGATTCATTCACGCAGTGTTCCCTGAACTCCGAAATTCGACCTTGGTTTTTTTTAAACAGACCGTCTAACAATTTGAACTTTTTCCTAAATAGAACTTTTGGCACAGAGTAATCTGCTTAAAGTAGAACTATTCTTAGAGAACAAGATTTCTTTTTAAAACTTCCTAATGACAATATTTGGCCTTGTCCTAAAAACAAAACAGTTTAAATATTATGCTATGGGATGGTCTCGACCTTTTTTCTGTACCTTAAGAGACATTTCATGAATGTAATTTCATATTTGATAAAGGTTAGAATGTATGCTCTCATAATATGCTTCATATCGGTTGAGACTTGTTTTACCATACAGTTTATACTCATTTCATGTGAACAAACCTTTTCAAATGCAAATTGTATTTTGGGTGAGATTGTAAACACTAGCCTTAGATATGTTCAGTGTTTATACAGTGGGAGGCCAACCTTCCGCTGGCGTCTCTCGACGAGCATCTGCAGAACTCTCTGCGGAGTATTTGTCCCTCAATGTTGGTACGGCGTCCTACCAGGCGGTGTTTGTTAGGCCTTTAAGCCGATGCTGTGCAGCGTAGATACCATCTATTGTGCGGGGGAGTACTGGTGTCAGGCACAGGGATGGGCAGGCCTTGAATTGCAGATGCAATCGCTTGAGGACCGGGGCCACCTGTCCGACAGCCAAGTGGCGCCACAGCAGTTGGGACTCGCTCAACAGCAGTACCATCAAGTGCTCCTAGAGGAGGCCAAACAGACCTGGTTTGCAGTGCAAAGCAGCTATATCAATGGGGGACAAATCAAGCAAAATGTTACATAGGCTGTGTCGAGCCACCCAATAACAGTCTTCTGTGCCCAACCTCCAGGAAGCCCAGGGGCGACTGCTGGAGAGCCCTCGCATGGTAGCTCAGAGTTTTGCCACGTATTTTTGAGAGAGATGTATACCGGAGGGAGGTAGACAAGATTGCTGCCTTTTTGCATGACTTGCCTCCCCGGGCCCTTTCAGATTCTGCCCCTGCTCAGCTGTAGGAGCTAATTACTGAGGAGGAGCTCTGGCTGGCCCTTGCGGGCTGCAGTCTGGAAATGCTCCAGGTCCCAATGAATTGTATTGCAATTATTTTAATGCATTCATGCCTCAACTCAGAAAATACTTAATGGGAACGGTGCATCCAGCCCTCGAGGCTGCACTGCTCCCACCGGACTCGGGTAACGCAGACCTCGTGGTCATCCTTAAGCTGGGCGGCCACCAGAGGATCACTCCTCGTACTGCCCGATCTCTCTATTAAACTTTCTTTTCTGAAAAATGTATTTACGGCCCCCCCGCTCCTATGTCTATGGCCATGTATTAAGGCATTTAATCCCCCCACACGTTCTGCACCCAAGGCAATCCCCCAGGCAAGTCACATAGGGTGCCTGCCTGAAGGCCTTCAGCCAGTAGGTCATGACAAAGCTTCCTCCAAACCTTAGGTCTTCCTCTAGTTTTTTATCTTTGTGACTCCTCTTCATGTGCATCTCCTCAGGCAGAGTCCACTCATGTACACTCTGAATCCATGCAGAGACCTCGGGAGCCCTCACCCTCATCCAGACAATTATGATTCTGCACCAAAAGTAATTGCAGGAGCCTATATGCCATCTTACTGTGCTTTTTGGGTTTATGTATCTGCACTTGACTGCTTCCACTGCCTCTTATCCACTCCACTACTTCCGACCAGAAGCTACTGACCTGAGGACATTCCCTGCCAAATAGAGAAAGTTGCCCCCCCCCCTTGACACCTGGGACAGGAGTTGAGCCTACCAGGGGTCATATGATGTATTCTCACTGGGCTCATGTATGTGCGGTGCAGGTAGTTATAATGAATTAAACGTTCCAGGCTGCAAATGCCCCAGGAGGAGGGGCAATGGAATTAGACCTCACCCCCTGTACAATAATGACACAATCCGCGTGCCGGCCCCGCTCCTAGTTAGAATGCCCAGTGTCTGTGTAAGCTGTGGGATTGAAGGATAGGTGGGCCAAATTTCTTCTAGTAAGTTGGCTAACTCGGCATATTGTAGGTATTGTCCCTGTCCCAGTCCAAAGTCATCGCAGGCCTGTTCAAATGTGATAAAGCTCTGACCTGGGTACAGGTCTGCCAGCATGTCGCAGCCCCCTCCCCGCACAGCTGATATAACATATTGGACATCACCCTACTAACTGGCGAAAGATCCCACACTGACAGCTCTGGATGGAACAGGGCGTGTCTCAGGATACGTTCCACAAATATTTGCCAGGTGCGTGCAGTCTGTATATCCAGATATGGGACCGCTTCAGAGGTGCCTGTGCCCTCCAGAAACAATGATGGCAGGTCAATGATTGATACTCTACCCTGGAGTAGCCATTGCTCCCAATTATTCCCTTCGGTGAATAATTTTGTGACATGCTGTAGTTGTGTGGCGTAAAAGTAGAGCTCCAATCTTAGAGCCTCTAATCCTCCCTCCTCAAATGTACGATTCAGCGTGGCAAGAGCCACCCTGCTGTGACGACCTGCCCAGTCCAGGTTTATCAAAATAGAATCCATGGTATGGAGCACAGTGTGTTCTGTAATATGTAGAGGCAATGGGGCAGCCCCACCATTTAGGCTATAGCCAACCTGCCCATTAAGGAAAGCGGGAGTGTGCTCCGGAGTCCCACTGAGCCCTTTATGGCGTCTATCGCCCTTTGTAATATCAGTGAGTACTCTCTCGCCACCTGCATACCCAAGTATCTAAAGTGTTCCATCGCCCACGTAGGCTCAATTGGGGAAGAGGTCACCCGGAATGACCAGCCAAGCAAGCCAGGGGGAATATCAATGATTTCGTCCTGTTAAGCCGTAATCCTGAGCACCCTTCAAAATCCTCTAGTGCCTGCCTGCAGCAACCTTGGTACTGTCTCCTGCAGTGAGGAGACAGAATAATGCGTCATCCGCATATAATATGAGAAGTTCCGCCGACTGGGATTCCCTAGTGGCCCAGGTCCCTACATACCCTTATAGCAAGGGGGTCTACTGCTAACGTGAAGAGGAGTGGAGAAAGAGGACAGCCCTGGCATGTACCCCTACCCAGCTGCCACTCTCTCGACCTGCTGTGTTAAACTCGGACTCTGGCACTGGGCGCGTATATAAAATCTGTACTCATCGCCTGAACCTCGGTCCAAATCCAGCCACCCTGAGCACCTCCAGTAGATACCCCAGTCCACAGAATCAAAAGGCTTTTCCAAGTCTATGGAGACCATGGCTAGATCCTCGTCCCTCTGACGCACTTCGTGAAGAATATTTGACAACAGCCTGATATTCATGCCTGTATTACGGGATAGTACGAATCCACATTGATCTCCGTGGAGCAGGTGCACCATTTACGGGGCCAGCTTCTTGCCCAGAGCCTTGCATAGTAATTTAACGTCCGAATTTATCATTGTGAGGGGTCGTTACACTAAGGAGTCCTCAGCATTTCCCCCTAGCTTAAGGAGCATGATGATTTCCCCCTAACACATCGACAGGGGCAATACCCCCACTTCGAAAAGCCTCCTCATACACCTGTAGTAAGGGGCTGTACAAGCTGATCCTAGTAGGCCTCTATAAAGTCCATTGGGAACCCATCTGCTATGGGGCCTTGGCTCCAGGCATCTCCCGACTAAACTTAGAGGTAAAACTCCTAGCCAAAACCTTGGTCAATAAGCTGGTGCAGTACATGCCGGACCTGGTCTACCCCGACCAGACAGGATTTATGCCCAAAAAGCCCATGAACCATAATATCAGGCGTGCCTACAATGCCTTGGCGTCTGCTGGTCTTATGGAGGGATGGGGCAACGGTGGTGCTACTGGAAGATACCGACAAAGCTGAGACTACTTGTTTGCTCTGCTCCAGAGGTTAAACTTGGGCCCCTGCTTTGTCTCCTATGTTCAATCAATGACTATTAAAATGCAACGGGGGTGGATGGCTACTGGTCCATCAACGTCACATTGGTTCAGTCGAAGAGCCAGGGCTTGAGGTCCTTCCTGAATTGAGGCAGTGACGGCCACTACCTGAGGTGGAGAGACAGGGTGTTTCAGGGCTTCGCTGCAAGGTAGGAGAAGGATCTTCCTCCAGCTGTGTTCTTGCGGATACGTGGGAAGGTAGACAGGGCAATTTGGGTGGGGCGGAGGTGGATAAGTGGAATGCGAGCAGCGGTTGATATATGCAGGTCCTGCATCGTGTAGGGCTTTATAGGCATGTGTGAGGACCTTGAAGGTGATTCTTTTGTCGACTGGGAGCCAGTGGCGATCTCTGAGGTCGCTGGTGATGTGACTGCAGTGGGGAATGTTGAGCATGAGTCTGGCTGAGGCGTTCTGAATGTTTTGCAGTTTCTTGAGTAGTTTCTTGGTGATGCCGGCATAGAGTGCATTGCTGTCGTTGATTCTGCAGCTTAAGAGTGTGTGGGTGACCATCAGTCTGGACTTAGTGGGGATCCAGTTCAAGATCTTTTGGAGCAGGCGTAGTGTGTGGAAGCAGGATGATAAGACAGTGTTGATCTGGCCGATCATGGTGAGTGAGGAGTCCAGGCTGATGCAGATGTTCTGCACGTGGTCTGTGGGTGTGGGGGAGGATCCAATTGCTGCGGGCCACCTGGAGTCATCCCAGGTGGGTGGGGTGGAGCCCATAATGAGGGCTTCGGTCTTTTCTGAGTTAAGCTTGAGGCAGCTATTCTTCATCGAGGTGGTGACAGCCTTTATCCCGTCGTGAAAGTTGTTCTTGGCAACTGTGGGTTTGTTGGTGAGGGAGCGGATCAGCTGGGTGTTGTTGGCATAGAAGACTATGTTTAGTCCCTGGTTCGACTCTTATACACTGAACTTTCGGTGACAGTGAGGGTTGCGAGTACCTTGTCTGACTCGTTTCAGATTAGTGGAGGGACGAGGAAGAGGAGTCCCCTATCGTCGCTGTTATCTGTGCTGCCCTTTACACGAACAACGTCCTGTTCTTCCTTACCATCGGGAAACCTTGAAGCCCCAAATTATACAGATTATGCAGCTCTTCTGAGAGACCTCTGACCTCTACGTGAACGCCTTGAAATACATAATATTCCCCTTAAATGGCTGTATGGGGGACTAACAGAGTGGGCACAGGGACTGACTCAGCCAGATGGGGGTTTTAAATATGTGGAGGTGTATATCTGCCCAGATGTGGCGTTTCATGATTACGTAACTTAGGGGCTGCATTGGCATGAATTATATCAGTTGCAAAATGTCCCCATTGCTATTCTCCGGTCATGGTTTCAACAGGTGGACGCCTCTCTAGGAGGATTCCTGCATGGGAGCATGCTGCCCGCATTGCCCTCAGAATCTGTTTTCAATCCACGTATTGTGGTGGAATTGCCATGGGCGACATACACTCGTACCATTCAGTGTCTCATCTCTAGATCCTAAATGAATGGTAGTACGGACAGCAGAGTGACACAGCATAAGCAGGTGAGAGGCAGTCGAGGGGGAAACCCCCATACAGGATTCTCTATACACCTCCATACACCAGGGAGGATGGAGTGAGCTCTCTTCCGTCAGCTATGCAGATGCTTCTTAACGTGTGAAGGGGATCTCTGCGGCAGATGGGTTGGTGGGGGAAGATAACTGTGTGGACGCTATTGTGTATTTTGGATGACCCTTTGAAGACAACCGACATTGTTGAGTCTTGCATTTATCAATTGCCCTATTTTAAGTGGCTGTTCGGTAATATCAGCTCTTCATCCAAGCATTTATGGTTTGGTTGGATATCTTAAAGCAGGACATCTTTTTTCAAGCAGGCATCTCCCCGTTTTCTGATTTAGACTTTCACAAGCTGTTGTTTTCATCCTTCTTCACATACTTTTGCAACACGTGCTCCTGCTTGGAACATATCCGGATCAGCTCATGTGGTATCTTCAGTGGTGTAAAGTTTATGGATAGCATTTCAGCCTTGAAACGTATTATTTGATTACTCTTTGTCAGGTTTGGTTTATTATCAAATGTGGCTTTCCTGATGAAGGCGCTTTGTTGGCCGAAAAGTGCATAGATTGTATGAAGATCCATCATTGTATTAAAGCCACTATATTATATTGTCTTATTTCTTAGTTTTTTCCATCTGCATTTTTTTTATTGACTATTGTCTTGACATGTGTATTAATCAGTTGTATGATGTTACAACACATACTTTTCCCCCGCATGCCGTTGCAATACAATTTTGTACCCCGACTTGCTGTTGGGAGTGCACTGGATGTTGGAATAGTATAATTTACTATTCCAACACCAGTCTGTGCAACAGTAGGGAAGGTGTTGGAGTTAAATCCAACACTTTGTAACCCCTTGAGCATGCCATTTACGTTGCATAGGCATGCAGGGTAAAAGCATTAATTGCAATGAATGTGGTGTAATGGTTGTTTCCCGTTTTCATCTAACCTATTGATAATACTGAACAGGATTAGATTTATAGACCACATCTATAAGGAAGATAGCGTTGCTTGTTCTTCGATGTATTGTATTGTTAATCAATTTGTTACATTTGTCGTTTTTAATGTGATGTGTTAATATTAAATATGTTTATCCAAAAAAGAAAAACTGTACAAATGTTGGTTTTAAAGTCAGTTTGTATGAATAAAAGGTTTTTTTCAATGATATTTGTTGGACACTGAGTTTTCTCTTAGTATGTGATAATGATGTTTTTGCACATTAGAAAGATCATTGATTGCCTAGTGGTTTTTCCTGAACAATGGTGGCATGCTGCAGCAGGTGGCTCAACTGCAGGGCTTTCAGAAGTGGGACATGATTGGGATCTCTACTCGGGGTGATGAGATGTGGAGTACTGTATTGAAATCGTTTCAAGAGCAACAAACTGATTACAAACTGCACCACATCCAATTCCACCTGTATCTGCAGCTCTGCCATTGCCTCACTTCCTACCTTAGGCATCTCACGGACCTTTCAGAATTTAGCCCACTGGAGGGTCAGCTCTTCCTGGGAGACTTAGGGCTTCATAAAATTGTGAAAGTTTACCAGACACTAGTCACAAATAGCTCTAACACACTACCCAGCCTCAGGGCAGAATGGGAGGCCGACATTGGAGCTCAAGACAATGACGCCTGGACAGCGGGATTTGGGGCGCCCCATGAAGCGGCGATTTTGGCCCATATTTGGTTGATACAGCTCAAATAACTTCATAGAGCCTATTACATATGCCATTGTTTGTGGCATGGGAGCGATTGAGTCCGAGGCAGAACCGAGGAGTGTACTTTTCTTCATACTGGGTGGGGCTGCACGGCCCTGGACAGGTTTTGGAGTGGTGTGACATCAAGCTTGGGAGCGTTGTTTTCTTAGACAATGCCCCTGGACCCAAAATTGATTCTTCTTCACATAACGGACGGCATAGGGGAGAATAGGTAGTAACGGTTGCGCCTGTTTCTGGGCCTCACCCTAGCGAAAAGAGGCATAGCCTGGTAAAGGAAGGCAGAATCTCCACCATCCCTTGCAGTATCTAAGAAAGGATTGGACCACTGTATGGGGATGGATGTTGCGGTGTACCAGGCCAGGGGCTGTCTCCAGAAGAATCCTACGTTCTGGCAAAAAGTGGGCTGACTACAGGGAGATTGTCCTGGCACCCATTAACATAGGACACCCATCACTGAGGCAGACATCTGGAGGTATGGGGCTGATAAGTAGGGGACTGCTGTACATGATTAATGTCAGACTTAAGAAAAATGTACATTGTCGCTCTGTGTTTGGCGGGTGGATGGGGTCAACGATGCAGATTTTCAGTTCATGTTTTGGGTACATTTACTTCCTTATCCTATGTGTACTTTTCTGCCAGTGCGGAGATGCTTTTCTGTATAATGCAATAAAATCTGTTATTTAAAAAAAAAATGGTGAGGTTTCAATATAAGATTTTGGAAACTAGTACATACCTGGCATATCTAGACACACGGGCCTCATTAATGAGGCCCTGCGTCACTTTTACGCTGCCGGTGCGTCACAAAAAGTGACACACCAGCAGCATAAAAAATGTGCCTTGTTGCACCATATTTACAAAGTGATGCATCTAGGTAGATGTGTCACTCTGTAAACCCCTGCGCTGCATTATACCTACGCCAGGTATAATGTTTGCAGGGGGGGCGTTCTGACGCAAGATAGGGTCATAGAAGTGACGCAATGAAATCTATAAGATTTCACTGCGCCACTTCTAGGACACAAATGCGCCAATTTCTTACGCCTGCCTCACAGCAGGCATAAGACTGACGCAGGCCCTTTCACATGGGGCTTGCCCCATGTGAAAGGATACATTGCTGGAGTTGCGTCACTTTTGCACCTTACAGATACGTCAGAAATACTGACGTATCTGTAACTCCTTACGCCATGATGCGTCATACTGTAAATATGACGCATCATTGGTGTCGTAAGGAGGGCGCAGTGAAAAGTGAAGCATCGCTGTTTTCACGCAGCGATGCGTCACTTTTCATAAATGAGGCCCGCAGAGAGTAGCTTGGATGAGGTTAGGGGATTGCAGGATATAAGTGTAGAAGAAGATACACAGAGAGTAGCTTGGATGAGGTTAGGGGATTGCAGGATGTAAGTGTAGAAGAGGATGCAGTGGTTAAGGATATCTCCTTAATTCAGCCTGAAAGCAAGGTTATGAAACTTATCTATGCAGCCTGCTAGGGCTGGGATCGAGAGACTGGGAGATATGTTTCCAAAGGGAACTTTCACGTCCAAGAAAGGCTCAGATGGTTTAGGGGGGTCATATAAGGTAACATCTTTTAATATGTAAAATTAAGGTAGCATTTGCAGCTCAATGGAGACCTTCCTAAAAGCTCTTTAGATGAATGAATCGATGAGCTTGTTATTAGGGATGGTGCTTAATGCAGGTAATGAGTAACAGGCAAGAGAAAATGGCAGGAAATAACAGTCAATCAAATAGTATTGCTATTATGCTGATCATGGTAATAATGCATGATGGACCAACCCCGTACAACTGTTGTTTCAACAAACAAATGATGTAGGGAAAAATGATCCGTTAGAATAGTTATTTCCCAAGATCCTCCATTCTATGGGGCAGATTTACAAGCCCTTTGAGACACTTTTGCGTCACATTTAATATGGGAAAAGTGACGCAGAGGTCGCGCAAGGGGCTTGTAAATCTGCCCCTATATTTTTTTACATACACGTGAGAAAATCAGCTACATGAACCCCATAACATTATCGTTAACGCCATTACCAACTTTCAAGAGTTTGCAATGTTACCTGTAATATTTCAATTCTTTTATCTTTATCTGTTAGTTGCTTTCTCAGTAACATTATCTCCGCTGACGCTGGATTTAATTTTGGATCGAGTGTTTTTATTACCTGTAAAAAACATAACATCTTATAACATCATCAATAAAAAGTTTAGACAGTATAACATGTAAAAATCAACTTATGCATGTAGTGCTAGCACATCAGGGACAAATAACTAATTTTGACATCTGAATTCGAAACAGAAATTAACATGAAGGAGAAAAGAAGAGGATATTTTTGACTTCTTACAAGATTCCTACTTTTCCAACATCTTTTTATTTTTAAACTGCACGTTTGTGCCCAAAAATGGTACCGTTTTTAGGAAATGAGAAAAGCTATTTGTCTGCTGCTTCCAAGGCACTGCATGAGGTCAGTTTGTCAGGGATCCTTTTGACATAAATGCGTCCATCAACATAGTGTGAGCACTTTTATTTGGTAAAAATTTAACAGTAGCCCGTCAACTTTTATTCTATTTTAAAAACAAACACCTAAAGTGGGAATTTGTTTTTAAAACACAAAATAACAATGGGCCTGACATGCAAGCTTTCTGTTAATGTTCTTTTTGGTCTTGCATGGGGTTCTGAGGAGGATAAAATATATGTTGGAAGGCCCAACCTAAGAAGGCTAGGACTTCAAACACACTGACGGTGGCACACTGGATGATTGACTATCAGCAGAAAAAGTAGAATCATCAACATTAGAAACTTGGTGGCTGCCCATCTCTAAATAAGATGGGGGAGCCATGGTTAGTCTGCCAATGATATAAATTGAGCTCCCACTCCTCTAAATCCTAAATGAGGCCATAAGACTTTATTTGATTTTGTATTAATGTCAAAATCTCTGCTTAAAGAACAATCATGAAATTCCACCTACACATGGCACCATAGTGGCATAAAGTGTGATGGTCGCAATACATTGTACAAAGATTTCTGTCAGAACACATGCCTTGGCATGACGGCACCCTGTGCACACAACAATGTCATTATTTACGAACAAGAAAACACTACTAGCTAACCACTACCAATCACCCTATCTTCCAAAGATCTTCTGCTCACCCTCTCATTCTAGGGAAGATCATTGTCGTAATGGGACTTTGTTCTGGACCAGTTTTGAACCAACATATATACTCAGTAACATATAGAATTTCTTTTCAAATACAATGTTAGAATTAGGCAGAAAACCTGTTTGAGAAAATTTTGGTTGCGCGTTTTATCAGGTCATTATTTTTAAAAGATTGATTACAAATCATGTGCAATATGGAATAACGTGTAATAATAGTTTTTGCAGCCATTTTTACACACAGCATTCCCCATCATTGCACTTGTTTGCACAACGGCCTTCTAGATCCTGGACAAACATTTTGAGTGCAAAAACCAAGGACTGAGAACTATTTGTATGAAACTATTGCTGTGTGCTATGTTTAAAACTGGTTACACAAAAATGGTGCTACTGATATCTCAGAAATAAATTATGCTAATTCCTAAGGGACTTTTTTGACAAATATTCAACATTTTTTAGCAAATATTTTAGGGTAGAATGTTTATTTGCTACTAGGTATGAATGCAATAGATTAATGAAAAAAGATTGTGTGACTGTTCCTTCTTTAAAATGTAGTTATTTCTAACCCATATTTGTATACGGTGAACATTTACAAATGATTCCTGGAGCACTGTTTGTTCCTGGGTTTACACTTTGCAAGGTATTTGTAATGGAGACTTTAGCATTCAGATGGCCTTTACCAAACACATCAATCCATATTAGTGCATATACAACAATAAAAGAAATGACTGAAATGCTTTCCGAAGGCAACAATATATTTTACAAAATGTGAGCTACATAAGTTTAATGATAACATATAAATTCTACTTTAGCAACAGATTTAATTTCGTTCTTCCACTATTCAACTTACATTTCTTGCCTTTTCAAGGTACAACTTATACCTTTCCTCCATCGCTTTCATATCTTCGTCTTTCTTTCTCAACGCCGACTCAAGTTCTTCAATTCTTGAAGCTATATGTATACAAAAATTACATTAAACAAAATAAAGTGGTTCACAAAAAAATTCCCAATTTACAAAGAGTAGCGCTACAATATATATCATGTCCAGAGCATCTGACCTTGATAAAGAACTGATTCGGATATCTCACTTTGAAGCTCAAACTCAAAAAACAAGCACTGGCTTTGCCAAACCATACCTACTGGCTTTATCAATGCTTTTTGTGCCTATACTGTTCTTCAGTGGCAAAAAGACAAAAACATGCATCTTTGGTGTTCCTGAACAGAACTAGCCCAAACAAAAAAGTAACTGATGTAAATGCATGTATAAGCAAGCATGTGCCATCATGAATGCGCAGGCATACAGCATGACACGGCCACCATTTTTTGCTCCCATGTGGCAGGTGCCTGTCTTGGAGCGATTTTAAGAAAAATGAATGAAATAAGAACAAAAACACTTTTAAAGAAAGAATCGGCTCGGCTGATAAATATGGCTGACTGGCAGGCAACAAAATAAAAAGAACGCAATGGGGAAGGGCATGGAGGGCTCAACAAAGGAGCAGATGGAGGGAATAGGGAGGGATAAGTAAGGCAGAGAGAGGTGCTTTGGAATGGAGGTTGGAAAAATTATATTTTTTCAAACTGAAAGAAAGGTGTGACGGAAGCTACGGAAAGAAGATGGAGGTGGGGATGCAATCATAATCAATGCTAAAAGCTAAAAGAACAAGCATTTGCAATGCAATCAGTCTTGCCTTTGGGACCTTAAATATATTTAGCTATGCAGCCTGGGTGCTGAAACATCTACTGTTCATTAACATGGAGGGAAAGTAAGTACCAAACCAAATATTGCCTTTCAGTGGCAAATTGTATACTCCAATGCTCTGTTTTTAATATAAAATCAAGGCCTTCAGTGGTCATATCACTGAAAATACAAGATTTGAAAAAATATTATTGTCTATGGGTCTGGTGGAAGGCAATTTCTATGGACTTTGAATCTAGAGAATGCAAAAGTGATTCTGGTATTTGACTGACCTCTGCTTGTCGTTTTCTATCAAGAAAGTTAAATGGACGGAGGGACAGACGTCTCATGCTGGACGTATCAGGCCTTGATGACACACTCCTGCCCGGAGGCAAACACCACACTGTCTTCATAATAGGTCATCGGGTTGAGACGCCTATTGCATGGGATTGTGAGCCTTGGACTAGATTGTTGCCTTACAGTCTTGTTAGTTCATAATTGTCGGGGGCAGGAGTGGGGGTGGACCATATCTAACTGCACCATACCAACTGTATTGCTATATTTTTACAATGGACCCAGCTGTCAATTTATCAATGTACTGTACCTTTTCTTTTGCTCAATACAAATTGTTAAAAAAAAAAGTTAAATGGAGGCAGTTGCCAGACGTTTTTTAAAAAGAAAGTCCCTCAGCAGAAAGCAATTCTGGTATTTTACTGATCTCTACTGGTCATTTTCTATCGAGACAGTTAAAGAGAGGCAGTTGAACAGAAAAAAATCCCTAAGTGGGAGCAGACGAGCCCTATGGCTAATCTCCAGGACCCACAAAAGACATACTTAAGTATATACAAGAGGTCTTGAATGCTCGACCTCAAAAACAGTTAACTGAATGTGAACACTGGAAATATACAAGTCATCCAATCAAATGGCTTTGATACGGGAGGGACAAATACAAGAAGAGGAAAAAGGTCACTTTAAGCTCTCTGTAAATCGTAGCCAGGTAAAAGCTATCACTAGGTGAGACCTTAGAAATCTAAATTGCAGGAAAGGCATGTTTTTAACAGTCCACTCAAATACCCTACAACTAAAAACAACAAAGAGGCTCACAATGATATGCGGAAAACCGGTATGGAAACATACAATTAAAAGCGCTTCTCATTACCAAACAACAGAAAAAAACAATACATGGCAGCAACGAAATTGCAAACAAAGGACCATAAAAATTAAGGAAGTAGGATACATCTCCAACACTGCTATCCTCACCAACTAGCAAACACAAAAGGTAATGAACGGTGTGCTAAAACTGTTTAACCACTCACCCACAGTCAAGAGATCTGGGTTTAATCCATTATTCTTTTGCTCACTATGTTACCCCAGCTTGGACCCAGGCATATGCAAACCAGTCTTGACCCTGCTCCTCATGGGAACAGTCTAGCCCGAAATGCCACACCAGGTCCTCCCTGGACCGAAAACAAGCATTCCATCCCTCATCTGTTCTTTGAGCTTTTGTCGCCCTAAGTGGGAAGGGTATGCCCCGACCGGGGTCCTGTGCTCATCTCGCCACTGGATTCAAGCTAGCCTGGCTGATGAGGGATGATACTTCGAAACCAATCCAGGATGCTTGTTTCTGGTCCAGGGAGGACCTGGCTTGTCAGTTCAGCTGGACTGTTCCCATGAGGAGCAGGTATCAAGACTGATATGCACATGGCTGGGTCAAAACTGACATGCATGGTGAACAAAACAAAACAATAGATTAAACCCAGATCTGTTTACTGCGTGTGAATGTTTGTGTTGTTCAGCATTCCATCCATCATCTGTTCCTTTTGCTATCATCACCAACTAAGCTGCAAGCTTATATGCACACTCACAGATAGTAAACAAGCATTGGCATAGCCAATAGGTCTCACCTTTGGGACCTTATAAGTGTTTAGTTATCCAGCACAATATCCTTGGTGCAACAAGCTTAACTGCTGCATGGCTAAACACTTATAAGCTCCAAAAGGCGAGACCTATTGGCTATACCAAAGCTTGTTATTGACTGGGAAGAGGAAGACAGATGAAGAGGTAATGATTATTAGGATATCTGGGCAACATTGTCGGCCCTTAAAGGCATGATTACGGCAATCAACAGTTTAAATGGCAACTTTTTTTATCCTGCCTTGTGTGAATGTAAGCTTTATCTGCAGTGATGTTAAGAACCTTAAATCCATTTAAGAAAGAAGCATTTTTTGTTCAGTGGCCTCAGCCTTCTCAGCACTGGGGGAGTCTCCTATCTGGAGCGGCCTTATCACACACTGCCCCTTCGCCTTCGACTGAACGGCCTTGAGAAACGGATGTTTCGCTTTGCGAGAGTAGAAAGGCCAGGGGAGTTATACACTTCAAGAACAAGCAATTGTTCTCAAGCTAAGACCAACTTGCCTTAAAGGCAAGAGCGAGGCAAGATGAACCAAGAACTGCCTTTATGTCAGTTTCGTTGTGTGACAAGTTCCCCCCTGAGAAGCGTAAAAAGTGGTAAAATCAACCATGACTTACTGCCCGTGACGCTGATGATGACCTCTGTATTGGCGCATTTCAGAGACAGCCAGCAGCAGGAAGCAAGGCAGATAACCACTTCCCTAGGAAGGCATCGAACACAGGGGAAGGGAGGTGGGGCCTCAGCAAACACAAGTGGACTAGTAGGAAGACAGCCTGACTGAACGCAGGGAGGGTGTGGTCGGAGGATGAGCAAACACGGGGGGAATCAGTAAGGGGACCAGCCATGGGTGGATAAACAAACACAGACGAAGGAGGGAGGAGAGCTCGGACGAACACGTGGGAGGGGGAGATTGGCAAGACACCAGATCCCCTCACTAGGCACAGCAACAATTACATGCACACTTTTGACTGAGGTGTCGATTATAGCTATTAGACCACCCTCTTCTGACCCTTGCTCCTACCCGCCGCACCCCCATTTGAGGCGTGAATTAAAAAGGAGCAGCCCTCCATGATTGAACTACTGGAATGTTTGATTACATTTTGTTGGCTGACATTACAAATGACACGGGTGCTTCAGCGAGACTTGCTGCCGGGTGGAAAATTAGCCCATCCATCACGGCGAGCTGCCAACCACTCCTTCCAGTCAATAGCTGCCAGCGTAGGGTACTTCTGTCACAACGTTTAGCAAACAGAAAGGGGAAAGAATGACAAGCAAGCAAGTGGTGTGCGCACTCGCGCCACAGCAAGACACCTGTTTTGCATTATTGCGCATGTATCTGTGCACTATAATTGAAAACAGATGTGGCCCGTGCGGGTAACCGCAAGCAATAGGCCGTGGGCAGAGCAAAGTCGGGACATGCACCCACCTTTGCCCAATTGTGTGCTGTCTTTCTTAGGAAGACGCACGCAAAGCTCAATAGCCTGTGATAAATAAACACACAAAAAACACACGCACGAGTGTGTGGTGAGTTTGGTGAGCTTTCTGAAGCCCCTTACTAAAAGTCTCGCAAGCAGCACATACGCACTGCTCTAGGCTCGACCTAAAAACTGCTTCAGCATGCTGAAAACGAAGTGACAGGCTCCAAACCAAGTAACATGTTGTCCAGTGCAGCATACTATGTAAATTAATACTCCCTTGATATACTACACATTTTACCCCAGGAGTGCAAAAGGTATATGTGCCACTTTTTGGTCTCCAGGGTCACTATGGTATTAGAGGCCACAGTCACTTGTACAGTTCCTTCTGTAATATTGATAGCGTATTTCAATAAATGTGCTGCTCCTAGGTCAGGTGTGGGTTTGCAGATGGCAAGAGGGCAGTGCATTAACTGTAATAGGGCGCACCGTCCCTGTTTGCGGCGCGCACTTGCTTAAAGATATGCCATGGTGCAAACATGGCCAGTTTGCCACTTTGCCTATCTCTAATACGGGCCCAGGTCTTTAGCTGAATTCTTATACGGTTGTTTAATAAGCACACATTGCCCATTTTAAGATGGCCCCCTCGTTTTACAAGTCGTGCACTTTAACTTCACCCAAGCAGAAATGGAACACAGTACGCAAAGGAACCATGTTTTATAATGTTTCAGATACCAGATTTCAATCAAAAAGCATTGGAGCGCTCTACACGGGGCTCGTGTAGAGCGCTCCAATGCTTTTTGATTGAAATCCATTACCATGCTTTTTGATTGAAATCCATTACCATTGCGCAGTCAGAGTCACTTTTTTTGTAGGCAAGCAGAGATTAAATGACTTGCCCACCATCATAGAATGTTGACACAAAGTCGGTACTCTAACAGAGTTCCCCGCTTCCCAGGGTGGCAGTTCTTGACGTTATGTCACATTTTCACCCACGTGACTGGCCTGAACGACGATATTCCTTGGGGCCAACTAAATTAACAAAATACGGAACAACTATGTCTTGACACTGCATCTCATGGTCCCTCAAAAGGTGCTAATCCATAGTAAGGTATAGAGAGTGATTGGTTTACCAAGGTCTGTGCTGTATTACACGCTACCTACTGGTCGCTTAAATATCATGCGCACTGGTCTTGAACCTCTTTTTTAATTTCTAATATCCTAATGTCCACTTTTTAAACACTAAACTGGACATACTGTGTTTAGATCTATACCAGTACAAAAATACCCGTTTTCACTTTATACTTGGGCCTCTATGATTGCCCAGGTGTAAGCAACATATTTTACTACCCAAAGAGATTACCCCCTTTATGTATCTCTGTCATAATACCTTCAGAGCAAACCCGTATTACAAATAACACGGGCACCGCAAGCATTTAGTTAATTCCTCCCGTGGATGCACTACATGAGCTCATACTTGCTGAGCAAACCCGTATTACACAATACACGGGAACCGCTAATATCCTCTCGCGGACGCTCTACTTGAGCTCATGCGGGAATACCCGAGACACTCTGACTCGGGGTTTGCACATGCGCGGTAGCAACGCCCCACCCACGCATGCAGTAGTATGGCCACACTACTAAGGAGATAGCCGTGACTCAGCTGGGCGCCCGGAAATACCTTATTTGGCCCGTTTCTTTTCCCGGTTTTAGCAATTTGACTTCAATTAACTCACATTAGTGGGAGTATTTAAAGCGCTGGGACTAGGCTCACCTCTCTACCATCGCTGCCGCGAGTGGGATAAGTAAGGCGCAGGAATTCCCTTGAGGCCGTGAGTATGATCGGGCACTGAGGCATTTTCGAGCACCATCACATAAAGTAAGTAAACAAGGAGCGTCATTTTGAACGGGGTGTTGTAACTTGTTCTCCACAGGGTGCTAAATAGCACAACTACCCCATGGTTTGGAGGCTCATGGTGCCAACCAGTAATTTGGCAGCAAGTATGCATATATGATTTCTTTCACCAAACCTTTAACAACATTAGATTCCTTTTCCAAATAACTACACAGGTTAACCTATTAGAGCGCGTGTTTTATGTTAACTGTTGTGTATTGTTTTGTCTTTGTTCTTTTACAGGGCACATAACCACCAATACGATGACAAATTTTGTCTTGCAGTTGCTGCCCTCACATTTTTCTAGGTAACTGAACCTGCGCCTTTGGATATTTAAATTACAAATATCAAAATGCTCGTCTTTTGTGTTCTTTTTCTCTTCTTATGCAGGGTCTCAACGCAGAAACCTTTTAATTGAGAAGTAGGCACATATTAGCCTTTTTTGTAGCTTAAATATCACTTTTCTGTCAATGATCAGCAGTTTTTTGAAAGACGTGTGTAAGGGGGTGTTGTACATTAAAATACAAAATACCTCACATATCACTCTTTTAACAATACCAGCAGGAAGGGCTCATTAAAAGTTTATGTTAACCTTACGTGCCAGGTACCTTTTTAACATCACTTTTATCACTTCTCGGAACCCACCACTCACCTTTATACACAATACACCACACATACCCAATAAGTAAGTGCTCCCACGTAGTCGCAGGTTAGCAGCACGCCGCATCCCCTAGAGGGATGCGAGGACCCCAATGATGAAGCATGACGTGTGAGGGGTATTAAAAGAACACTATGTGCTCCCCACCATTGTAGGGACCACTCCAATGAAGTCTTTATGTGGATTATTTGTGTTTAACAATATTAAAGCTGCCATGACAGAAGGGACAGGCATGAGACAAATCAAACCATGATCATCGGTTTCGTTAAAAAAAAAATTGCATTGTCGGTGTATAAGCAATCATATATAATGGAGCATGTGGTGCATCAGTTGTAAGTACCATTGAGGACATACATTGGTGTGTGGAAAAAACATGTGAGAACAGGTAGTATGTACTCTTTCACTAACGAAGAATATGAGGATTACGTTGCATAGTAAAAACATGAGAATTATGTTGCATAGTATAAATATGAGACATTATTTGGGAGTGCCCCTGGAGAACCGTCAGGGGGTCCTTCTGGACCCCCTGGATTAGTATTCTTCAACGGACAAATTGTAGTTAAGTCTCTGAAGGTGTCAAAGAGCGCTGGAAGCACTCATAGATCATTAAGGAGTTTAATATGAGAGGCCCCCTGCGTGGTGTTAGCATATCGTTCTCACAAAAAGCTGTATTCTGAATTGAACAGTGGTATCTAAAACGAGGAGTGTTAAGATCAGGTAGGGCGGTGTGTCTACACATGTGTAGCATGCATCTCGTCACATGTGTTTGAGATGGCCAGGCTCCAACACAGTGTGGTATATGGAGGATGCCTATACCTCAATCCAGGGAATTTCATCATTAAGTCCGCTCCTGTTGCTGTGGAGGTGGAGGTGGAACACCCATTGTTGCTCTTGTCTGAAGATGTTAGTGGCATTCAAGGAATGGTTGGCTTCGAGGACTGTCCATTTGAGGTCATTAGTGGAGTGATTTTCCTCCTTAAAGTGGTTACTCATTGTGGTTGCACTCCGTCTGCATCTGATGGTGCTCCTATGTTCTCCTATTCGTATTTTTACTGATCTTGTCGTCATCTCTACATATTGCATCATGAAGGTGTTGTATTTCTATCTAGGACCCTAATTCGATATTCCCGATTCATGCCCTTGTGCGGTTATAATCAATAATATCCTTACAAAGGCATAAGAATCATATCCATATTCAGTAATAGCCCATGCAGTCCAAATCACAGCACGGCTACTCCCATCAACTCCGAGAAAGCACAACGCGTTCTTTAAACAAACCAAGCCTCCAGCAGCCCGGGAAATTCCCCCCTGCTTTTGTTTTGATTGAACAAGAACTCCTGGAGTCCAGCAAGAACTGTTAGTTCTTAGTGACGTCTTATGTCCAACCTTACAACAAACCCTGCACCTTTTAGGTATAAAATACCAACGGTTGCCTTAAGCAAAGACACAGTGGTTTGGAGCAGAGCGGCTATCTACTTGCCCGAGAGCCCAGCTGATGCGAGAGCCCACGGAAGCTGCCCCTCCCCTTTGACGCGCTGGAGAAGCTACTTTTTCTCACGCCTAGAAAATCCAGCTCCGGTGTTCCCGAGTAACCCTTGGGGGTTGCTGGGAGATCAAGTCCTGAAGAAAGAGATACCAGACCTCCCACATTCTATTACTAAGGTACGGAGCTGACTAAACCCTTCAAGAGAATTCTTGAATCAGATCCTTGGCAAAAACAATCTTAACCAACTTAACTTAAACTGCTACTTACTTACTCCTTCCCAAGTATTAGGCTTAGGTCAGGTACATCGGGGTAGGCGTAGTTAGAAGCACCATTTGAGTACGTTAGTCAATGGTTTTATGTATGTATATATATTTTGTCTATTTTAAGTATCATATGGCTAAGAAACCATATCTTTGCTTTTACAGTATTATTTCGTAATACTACTTTTACTGTATGCACTTTACTTCATAATAAGTATTGCAATTGTGGCAATTCATTTCTCTTGCATGAGAAAGAAGACTGCTGAATAAAATAACACATTTTTATTGAAAACGCCCATCTCTCTATTTCTCTGCACTCTGGTGAAACTAAGTATGCACGATTGACTGAGTGAAATAGGTGTCTATTGTTTTCACACGACTCTGGAGATAAACACTCTATTCTGAGGGAGCAAAGTTGTCATGTTTGTACGGTTGTCAGAAGCTAATCCCTTCTTGTCTAATCCGGAGAGTTAACTCTTTCCTGAACATTCGAGAAAGTCTCTAGTGACCTCTGAGCTAGCTGGCAAAACTATTTAGGTCTAATATAGTCAGTAGAGACCTAGTCGACCTCAGTCCTACGTCTACACTGCTGTTTATATTATTCCAATGCGCAGAGCCTATTGGGAATATAGGAACTACACTACAAAGGGGCATGGGATGAGATAGATGCAGTTCTTAGTGTTGCCGTTGGTGTGCTGCCTTTGCGTCCAAGAAAATAAACCTAAGTGCAGGGTGGTAGAATGTGCAGTAGATCTGCATGTGGTACAGCTACTGCATGGGTAGTGTCCGGTAACTGGTGGGAGGTTCCAAAGTGTGGTTTTTGAGTTGGGTTTGTTCAGGAGTGGTCTTGTATGTACCAACTGATCTCTCATATTAGATATTCTTCTGAATGCAAAGAGAGGGCGTTCTAAGTTCAAGTCGCCTGTACTCAAGATCCTTGAATGTTTTAATATGATTGATTTGACATTGTTGGAGAGGAGTGTAAAGGAATTAACACATCATAACTTCCTGCTTTGTGTGTGTATTGTTTTCCAAAAGAGCCTCTATGTTATTGTTGCATGCCCTCTTTTCTGTGAGTCTAACTACCTTAGGGGGGTACTTTCTCTCAAGGAGATTTCTACTCAGTTCCTTGGCTTGCATGTTATAATCAGTCAGGTCACAGGAGTTACATTGAAGTCGTACGAACTGTCCATGGTAGGTCCTCCAAAAGGGCTCTTGAACAAGAGGAGGCTGTCGCAGTCCGTGCTTCTGACCTTGTGTGAGATTAATAAGTAGATCAAGGAAGGGGATCTCCGAGTCTAAGATTGTGGTAGTGAACTTGAGGTAGAGGTTCAGTGTATTGACCCAATCCGTGAAAGCTTTGCAGCTGTTCTTGTCGCCCTCCAAAAGACCAGGATGTCCTCTATGTATCTCTTATATAAGAGGATGTTAGTCTCAAATGGGTTTATGGTACAAATGATATGTTTGGATTCAAAATCGGCCATATAGAATCAGGCCAGACTTGCGGCGAATGTGCTCCCCATTTATGTCCCTTGTACTTGGTGGTAGACCTGGGTTTTGTACATGAAGAAGTTGTTTGTGGGAGTGATGGTGGCGCATTCAATAATGATTCTGCTGCGCTGTATGTAAGTCACCCTTACAGTAGGCCTTAAGAGCCCTATGTCAGGGTGCATTATAGCACAAGTGAGGACATATCTGCATGAACAGATATGCTCCTGTGAAATCTAGTTCTAATGCTAGATATTGCAAGTGAACAAGGAAGCCATCTCAAGGTATGTACTAGGAACTGGTCAATAGAGTTACCCAGGTACATAATGGCTTCACTGAAACCTATGGTGTTTGGTATCAAATACCTCATCTTAATAAATCTACACTGATCCCAATATTGGATTTATAAAAACATTCACCCAGAGGACACCTTTGAGGTGCCCCCTGAAAACCTACCTGCCTCTTAATGTGCTGGCTGACTGGTATCATCAAGCCTGCACCACAGGCATGTTTCTGACCCCCTGCAGGTGACAGCCCACGCTCCCTGAGGCCAGAAACAGTGCCTGCTCCAGAGGAAAGTGTTCATGCCTCCTCCAGCAGGATGGCTGGTAAACCTGCATACCAAGCCCAGGAACTTCAAAGACTCTGCCGCCTTTAATATGCGACCCGGTTTTACCCAGACCTGGGAGATGTCAACCCCTGTCCTGAGGCCCATTTGGCACCAGGAAAGGCTGTAATTTAGCTATACAAGGAGGCACAGTACACTACCAGGCCAGTCCCACCCCCAAGGTGTACTGCCTGATGTGCTCCATGAAAGAAGGATTCCGCCATCTTGAGTTTCGTGGAATTAGGTGGCATAAGGATTATGTCCAAAACCCACATGAAGTGGTCATATAGTGGGCATAGTGACCCCAAGGGTGAGTAGCCCATTACCTATTACCCTTCACTTCCCTCAACAGTCCTAAATTCAGTATTTTGGTGGCCCCCGGACACCAGGAATAGAGATTCACCTGACAAAAGAAGAAGGACTAAGAAGAACTGAAGAAGCGAGCACTGTGGACTACCGATGGACTTTGGCGCTAAAACCTGCCTGCCTGCTCCTGTCCTGACAATTGCAACAACTTGACTCATCCTGCAGCTGTGTATCCTCCAAAATCCTCAGAGGGCCTCCAGCTCTTCGTCAAGTTGTTAGCATCTCCCTTGAAGTGGAGGAGTCACTTCCCTGAAACCTGCGGTTCACCATTCTGCTGACCACTGGGTGCACCGACACAGCAGCCACCCAGGAGGAAACCACCAGAGGTCAGACCCGTCTTCCCATCAAGTGTGGAGCAGTCAGGACCCCCAATAGCTGCCCTGCACCAATACCGAGGGTACCGGAGCCCTTGCAGCAACCAAAGCTGGTTTGACCCAAATCCAACCTCCAGCAACGTCAACAGAGGCCAACACAGGAGTGGACCAGCTGTCCTGTTTTGCCCCCTCTGCAGGTCTGACCGAACAATGTGAGCGCCTACGACACACGGGAACCAAAACCCTCTGCACCCGAGCTCCCTGGCCCAGGTCCACGAGCACTGACTCTGCTCTCTTGCTCCCAAGACCCTCATGAACTTAGCCCCCTGTTGGAGCTCCCAGACTTGTGCCCAAGTCGCCTTCTGCAGCCTGTTTCTAGGTTCCCCCCACACTTTGCCTACTGTGTAGCGCGCAGGGCTACTAACCCATCCAGTACCTCTGCACCAGAAATCTCCAGGGCAGGTAAACCCGAAGTGCTTGTGGTTTTTGGGACCTTGGCTCCCTAGCACCACAAGTACTAAAATAGACCCCTGAAATATGATTGCAAGTACCTCAATTAAGTATATTTCTTTCTCAATAGTAAAACATTACTGCCTAAAAATGCATTTGTGTGACATTTTTACTTACCTGTAAACTCTTGGTGCAGATATCTAACCTTTTGAATATCGCTGGAACCAGTTTGAATCTGGACACTCTTCAATAGCTCTCCAACTCTGGTAGGGGGTGCCAGAGGCACTTCCGTACTGCATGCAACACCTCATGATGTCAGGAATCGCAATTTCTTTAGCGATTCATACATGCATAAGAAATTGCAATTCCTTAATAGAAATTCCTTAATAATCGCTATTAAGGAGTCGCAATTCTTCACTTTGATGCATGTTCCCTATGTAACTGCAGATTCTCAACTTGTGAATATCCCCAGGTACCAGACTGGATCAGGAGAATTTTGATAGACACGTGACTGTGTCAGATCTGTTCCACCCCGGATGTGATGCTGGGGCCAGTATATCTGCGCCACCTCCGCGCACTGAAACCAGTTTCTTTCTGATCTCTGTTCACGAGATCCAACGCGCAGCCCACAGGAATCAGAATATACAGATCTCTAGATTGGAATCTTGCTAATGGACAGTACGAGTTCATTACATAGAAAGGGTAGGAGCGAGTATCTACCAGAGAATGCCTTATCAAAGGTAAGTAAACCTCTTCTTCTATTAGAGAAATCTAACCCCAGATTCCTCACTTTGTGAACAGATACCAAAGCAGTACCTCTTGAAGTGGTGGGTCTGTGGAATGGCTCAGACCAGAAATCTTAATGAACAGATCAAGCTAAGTGCCTATCCCACCAAACCTGGTTGTTAATGCAATAATGCTTCATGAACCTATGGAGGGACCCCAATGCAGCAGCCTTTGCTCTGATATAATGAATGCATAACCCTTGTCTGGGTTGCTTTTTGGCTAGCCCAGAGCAGATCTTAATACATAAAACATTTAATCTGGGAATGTTTCTCCTTTGCACTGCTTTCGCCATTCTTGCACCGGGGAAGTCCACAAACAGTTGATCGTCTAAATGTTGGTCTATGGTCTGATCAGTGTAAAAACTGAGGGCTCTCTTATGGTTAAGACGGTGAAGCTATTCCCCCTCCTTAGATGGTTGATATAGAGCGTAAAAAGCCAGAAAGGTGATGGATTGGAGCATGTGGAAAGTCTTAACTACTTTCAGCAGGAATGCAGTTTTTTGTCCAGACGACACATTTGTTTGGGAGAAACGATGTGTATGACTGCTTCACGAACAGGGACTGGAGTTCATTTACTTGCCAGGCAAATGTAATGGCAGTGAGGAACACTTTCTTGATGATCATCAGGTGTAGAGGGAAGCTGTGCATTCGTTCAAAGGGAGTGCATGTCAGATACATGAAGATCAAATTAAGGCCCCACTATGGCAACACAAAAGGTGTTGGCAGGAAGATATGGCTAAACCCTTTCAAGAAACACAACATAAACGGTGCTTTGAAAAGTGATGGCTAATCTAGTTAAAGTAAAAAGCAGAAAAGAAAACCCTTAACTATTGCCTGCAACAATGCCATGCTGGCATAAAAAAAGACCAGAGAACAGGATGTCAGACATTCTTGTACCCAAGAGTTGGATGCTACAGAGGGAACACATGGAAACAGACCTCTCCAAGCATCCTGTGTATACCGTTTTGGTGGCTAGACGCCTGGCTGCCAAGATAACACCAACCACTTTGGGATGGATATCAAATAGCTATCTCTGCTCCATCTCTACGCATGGAGATGTACGTAGTACTGGCTCAGATTCAGGATGCATCCCTGCTGCTGCTGCTACTGGAGGTCCTGCTGAAGGGACAGCATGATTGGTAAACAAATGTTCATGGTCAGAAGATCCAGACTCTTTTCACCCAGTCCGGAGCTACTAGAATTTTTTGGGCCCAGTCTTTCTTGAAATTTTTCAGTACTCTAAGCAGAAGAGGTAAGGGCGGAAAGGCATACAGAAGTCCCAAGTCCCAGTTCAAAAGGAAAACATATGTAAGGGAGTTCCGTTGTGCGAATTCCAAGGTTCAAAAGCCTTAACACTTCTCAGTCACTAGGGCGGTAAACAGATCGAGGCCCAGTTCTCTCCAGTGCTGTGAGATGTCCTGTGCCATCTGGAAATGCAATTTAAGTTCATGATCTACTAGGCAAAGTTGGCTGAGTTTGTCTGCCCTGGCATTTGAAAGTCCTGCAAGGTGATGGGCAATCAGGGAAATGCCCTGAGCATTTAGCCACTTCCAGAGATGTATAGCCTACTGGCACTGAACCCACAAACCATGTCTGCCCTATTTGTTGCAATATGACATAGCGGTTGTGATGTCTGTGAGAACCTGTAGCCATTCTCCTTTGATGGTCTAGAAGAATGCCTTCAGTGCTAGGCAAATGGCTCGGAGCTCCAGCAGATTGATATGGAGGCAAGCCTCTGCCGAACACCATTGGCCTCTGATTTCCACCTCTTTAAAGTGGCAACTCCAACACAGCTGCGAGGCTTCGATCGCCAGTTTCAACTCCGGGTAGGGTAGAGAGAGTGGTGTGCCCCATCACAGTCCAGCAGCCATCACTGTAGGTCGTTTTCATTTCCTTTGAAATCTGGACATGACCAGAAAGATCCCCCTACTACTGTGCATCCTGGAATCTCAGATCCCATTGCAGAGCCTGCGTATGCTATCTGGCATGCTTCACCAGCAAGATGCATAAAGCCATCAGCCCCAGCAGTCTCAGAATTATCCTCACTTGGGTCCAGGACAGAGGCTAAAACTTTGGGATCATAGCCTGAAAGTCCTGGACTCTCCTTTCAGGGGAAAAGTCACAACATCTGAGCCATTGTCCAGAATGGCTCAGATGAAAGGGAGTGTCTGCAAATAAGTCAGATGTGTATTGGGAACATTGCTAATTATCTCCAAGGATGTGAGGAGGTTCACTGTAGTCTGGAAGTTGGTGGTGATTGCCTAGGGCCATCCTACTTTCAACTGTCAGTCGTTGGAGTGGGGAAGAATGTGACCCCTGAACTCCAAAGATTTGTTGCTACCATTGACATCACATTCGCAAACACCCAAAAGGCACTGTAAGGCCAAAGGGGAGCACAACGGACTGAAAATTCTTAAGGCTACTGTGAACTGCAGATGATGCCTGTGGGACTGCAGGACGGGGATGTGGAAATAAGAGCCCTGCAGGCCCAGCGCTATCATCCAATCTCCAAGATTGAAGTCAGACAAGACCTCGGTCATGGTGAGCATTCTGAACTTGTCTTCTGCAGAAATGCAGTGAGAGGGCAAAGGTCTAAAACTGGACCAAGACCCTTGCCCTTTTTTGACACTAGGAAGTAGCGGAATTAACAATAACAACCAACTTCTACTGTCGATAACCTCGCTAGGGGTCTTTTGGCCAAAACAGCTTCCCTCTTCTGCTATGAAAGAGGCAGATGGTCTTCTGTCAGTCGGTCTGAGGGTAGTTAAGGGTGGGGCAGGGTGTTGAAAATGGTAAGGTATGGCCCCACTGCACAATTGGCATGACTCACTTGTCCGAAGCTACCGTCTGTCATTCTGGCAGAAAATTTCGGATCTTGCCTCTAAATGGGTGACTGTGTGTCATCTAGAGGCAAATGGGTGTAACTGCTGGACTGGGAGAAGACTGGGCTGCGAACTGTCCCTGATGCCCTCTCTTAGGGGCACTGCGGCTATGGTCACGAAAAGACTGGGACGACTGCTGCACTGGTTGGGTTGAGGTGATACTGGGAACCCCTACTATACCCAAGGAGAGGGCGAAATTGCTGATCTAGCTGGCGGGTAGGAGATGACAGGTCCAGGGTAGTGCTGTGATCCAGCTATATTTGAAGCGCTTCAGGTCTGAATCTGCTTTATCCCCAAAAAAGTCAGCAACTATCAAATGGCATGTCCATAAGACTGGCCTGGATGTCTCCCGAAAGCCAGTGGACCGCATACAGGCATGCCTACCAAGGACTACTCTGGTGTCACTAGACCTACCAGTGAAGTCAGTGGCATCCATCATACAAAGAATGATAAACTTAACTGCATTATGACCATCCTGTATGGCCTGAGAAAGTATGGCCTGGGCTTCTTCCAGGACCATGGGCAATAAGTAGGCCACTGCATCCCACAAAGCTTGAGAGTAGGGGCCTAAGAGGCAGTTAGCATTGACAGAGCAAAGAGCCAGACTTGTAGACGAAAAAACCTGCGAGCCAAATATTTTCTACCTTCTTCAATTCCCTATCAGGCGGAGTAGTAGGGAACGAGTTCGGGTTTACTCAGCTTGCCGAAGCCTGCATTACAAAGCTGTCCGTAGTGGCATGTTAGATGAGAAAGTGTGGGTTGCTCTGAGCAGGGTGATGGCATCTCGCGACTTGCTGATTCACAGTAGGGCCTGAGAAAGGTTTTGCCCAGGTCTCTAAAAGCTTGTAAGAAAGAGCTTCATTGAATTGCACTACCGGCTCAGAACTCGTTTAGCCAGGCTGCAACACTACCGTCCAAACTTTAGTTTTAACTTTAAGTAGGAAGTTGAAGAACAAGAACTCCGCCGCCCTTTACATAGCCATAGCAAAGGAGGCGCTGTCTTCACTGGCTGGCCGGGAGGCAAAACCAAGCCAGTGTCTAGAGAGGTATGCAGACAACTGCCATCCTGGAGGCCCTCGTACCAGTTATCCTCCTAATAAGGCAAATTTATCCCCAGCATCATAGCCACCATTGTCAGAATCCATGCCAAACAATTAGTGGACAAAGGTATTGTGTTGGAGTCAAAAGGGTGGGTGAATGCTTGTGGCTCAGTTAAGAAAGTGTGTTGGGGTGGCGCCGCTTAATAGCACTATGGGTTGGCTGATATCATCCGGAGTCAATGGCGCTGGTGGATTATGTTCCAGAGTAGGTTGTGGAGCTGGAGAGGCAACTGGCAGTGAACTCGGCCCTGAATCTGGAGCAAAGTTAAGGGCCCAGCTGATGTCAAGGATGGACTCACAAGTGGAATTCCAGTTGAGAGGCCTCAAAGGTACTATGCTAATGTGCCAAAAAAGCCAAAGCATGGCTTCACTAAATTCCTCAATCTGCTGAGGCGTCGCTGAAGGCGCTGGAATTTCACGTTGCTGCGGTAAAAGGTTCGGAATCGGCTCCAAAGTATGACTACTTTGGAAGTGCGAGTTGGAGGCATAGTGATACTTTCGTGCCTCCTCGAGAGATCAAAAGTGGTGGGATGGGGTTGAGTCCTGCTTGGACTTCTTGTACTTTTTCTTAGACTTCACCCAGGATTTGGACTGCTAGGATTATCTGATGTGCGAACAGCTTTGGAAGCGAGACCAGGGCCTGCACTTGGCATTCAGTCAATCATGACGTGGAGTCTTGCAATGATTTGACACACACAGCATTGCTTTCCAGTTTTAGATGGCCTTGGGGCACAGTCACTGCAGGCTTTAGGGTTGTAATCTGACACTAGATACTATAGACACCTGATGTGTAAGTGAGCCACTGATAACTGTTGGCAACATTTCCCACATTTTTGTCAGAAGCGTGGGCTCAGAGAATTGTTGGCATGGAAAGATGTACAGTGATTTCTGCGTGTATGGTTGGACCCCGCACATCACTTCCGGAGAGGAGTGATGTCAGTGAAGACCCATGTGGCGCCACCTGTTGACACACAAGGCACTGCTTAAGATTTTCCATATTCAGTCTAACATCTGGGAGTATTCAAAAGGTGAGGAATCTATGGTAAGAAGTCTCTATTAGAAGGCAACATATATGCGACCACACTCTAAAACTGCATCACATCTAGTGACTTAAACAACAATGGGTGGTAATACAAATGTATAAAGGCAGCAAGAAGAGGTAAGTAACCTTTAACAGTGGCTAGAGTTAAGCCTTTCCAGCCCAGTGACAAAGCAGATATCAGAACAGCAGATATCTTAGCCTGAAGAGAATTAGCCTGAAATACCTCACACCAGGCCACAAACCTCACCCATTGACCAGAATAACCAGATTTGGTAGATGGCTGCCGATTCACTGGGATAATGTTCACCACTTCTGTGGGGTAATCAAGCTCCCTCAGTTGATTATTCTCAATTTCCACACAAGAAGGTTTTGGTGCAGAAATTTTCCCTGATGCTGAGATAGAAGGTCCTACTGAAGAGGTATATGGAAGGGAGAACAAATGCTCTAGCTCAGCAGATCGGAGCTCCACACTTTCAAGGCCCAATAAAGGCCTTTCTCAAGATGAGCTCGGTCCAGTCGTCCTGACCTTCTGCAGAAGTCATGGTTAGAAGTGACAGTGGTAAAAAGGAATATGGGAGACTGCAGGCCCACTACAGGCGGAATGCTTCTCTAGAAGCAGATCTTGCGTTCTCCTTGTTCAAGGGATGGTTACAAGAAAGCCAAATAATGTAGAATATAAGGGGCTGCCTGCAGGATACTGATCATACTTTCACCTATGTTAGCAATGTTTTTTTCAGACACTACTTAATAGCCTTCACTGACAGTGTACTTCGCAAACAAAAAATTATAAGCTGATCAACATACTCATCAGATTCCTATCCCTAATGATGTTGGACGAATTTAATGTTAATATTACGAAGAGTATTTTTTTTAATTCTAACACTTCTCAAAAGTTTAAATCATTGGCTTGGTTACAAAGATTACAAATGAGTACTTACAATTTGAATTTATATCAGGTTGGAGATCTTCTAAAAGTTCCCTTTTCTGCTGTAATGCATCATGCACTTCATTTAATTTTTCCCTGTTAAAAAAGACATTATGATGATATAAGGTGCACTCACATCACACCACAATTGAAGGAGCTCTAGAGGTTCCCCATTCACAAAATATAACAATTCAAACTTGTCACCCACACTTTCAAGGCACTGCATAACATTGGCCTAGGATATCTAAACAATTGTATCTGCTTTCACAAATCTTCAAGACACCTGTGCTCGTCCGGACTCCTATTTGCACAATTCCCACGCATACAGAAAACTAGGTATGGTGGTTGAGCATTCTCCTATATGGCTCCTAAAGAAACGGTAACCTCTACTCATAAAAGCCTCCTCCTTGATTCCGTGAATTCTGCAAGAAGCTGAAGAACTTGCTTTTCGAGTAGTCCCACTAGGTTTGCCTAAATTCACACCTCCTCAGCACCAGAACACCCTCCCTCCCGGGTAAAAGTGCGCTCTACAGAGCTGCATAACATAAGCATAGCAAACATCCTAAGCTAAAACAAAGAACATGTGTAACACCAAATGAAAATGCAGGAAAAGGTATACTGGTGTAATCATTGCGAAATGCCCCTAATGCCCTAGTAGTGGGCCTCACAAATAGCACCATTGCCTCTTTTGAGTCCAAATTTCATTCAGTAGCTTGCACCACATGGTACTAAAATGTGAGACCATCTTTTCTCAGTTTGTTACCTTAGAAAGGTTTAAGTGCCGAAGTTCAAACAAATACCACAAGTAAGGCTATCCCCCGGCGAGTAAACATCTATGACAAAATCAGGCCTTCTCTTTCATACATCTTTAGTTTTGGAAGCCAATTATTTTTACCATTTGACTTGCTTCACCATTAACATATTTCTGATGTCTGCTAAGAGTAACAGAATAAAGATATATATAAGGCATGTAAGGGTGGCTGCCATTCAATTCACTTTCACAGGATGTGTGTGTGTTTGTGTGGAGTGTGCATATGTGGTGACAGAGTCAGATTGGCCTATTGGGCAATCAGGCAGTGCTCGATAAGCTGGTCTCACAGATTAGTGTGTAGGCCGTTTTTTTAGCAGTTTGTGGGCCTGTTCCATGGCCTGGTGGGCCGGTTTTAACTGTTAATTTCAGTGATATAACCACAAACATTGGCAGCAACCAACACAAATGTATTCAGTCTCCCACAGCTTGCAAAATACTCATAGAGCTTGCCTGTACAAGTTCAAACTGGCCTGATTTACAAATGTGAGTGACTTTTTTAGTGATCTGGTTTGCTAACGGGGGCCTCTTTTATTTTGGTGCCCGGGCCTAATTTTGTGCCAATTCAACCTTGTGTGGGGGGAGGAGAGTAAAGTAAGGGCAGGCAGGTTTGAGTGACCAACTGACTTAACTAAGACTGAACTTTCTCCTCTCATTGGCTAATCCTTCACACAGTCAATCAGAGGAGACAATACGGAAAACTATGCCCTAATTACTGACAGTTTTTTGTGCTCTAATTTAGGCTCTCCCTGCATCTTAGCCTGTCTGTCCTAGACCTTTACCTTGTGCCCCTGGCCCACTCATGATCATGCTCTTCCCACTCAGAGCTCAGTAGGCGGAACATGCAGCTAGCCTTGGGGATGACGAGAACAATATACCTGCTTGCCCCAAGGATCATAGGTCCCTAATTCTGTCACCAGCCACAAACTGTACCAGGGGAAGAACCAGTGCAAAGTGGCAAAGAGTCTGCTTCACCTTACAGGGTTTTTTTGGAACAGGGGAACTGGGTCACAGAATTGAACATGTGTGCATGAGTGAACATATGTGAGTAAGCATGTGTGTGGGTGCATGCGTGTTGTATGGTTGCAGAGGCAGAGTTGGTGACAAAACTCCAGCGGATGTTATGAACCTTGGTCGTCTTTTGGTGGTATACTTGACAATATCTTGGCTGTCCTGGCATTATGTGGGCATTCATGTCAAAATTCTGACTTCCTACTGCCTTAATATGACACGTCCATGACATGCTGTGGACATTCATAGTGTCTATGTGGGGACCAATTTTGTAATTTACGGTTAAATGTTTAATTTCGCCAGAAACAAAAATATATGAGACAAATTTAGTGCATTTCTGAAACATATACATTTAGGAGCTGAGTTCATGCATCGTTCAGGAGGCTTAATGTTGTTTCTTGTTCCTTCGTGTAAGATGGTACTTACTGCAAATGCTGATATTTTATGACTTGTTTGGAGATAGTTAATCATCCACACTGATAAAGCTGCCATTATTCCTAATGTTGTCTGAGGACTGAGCTTCTAAATTTGGAGTAAAAAACTAGTTACTTACCTGTACACTATGGTTCTCCAGTATTATCTTTCATAGATTCACGTGCTTGTATCTTCCCCGTCGTCATGGTGGGAGTCTCACGGTAACAGAATGATCATAGCAGTACTAGAAAAACTGCAAAAAAAACCCATAGGGTATCACATTATTAAAAACTAAACCTCATCATTATTTGGTCCAAAACTCGGCCAATCAGCTGCCAGCCCTGACATCACAATCCCCAGCAGAGCCATCATCCCTCAGATTTCCAGCCCCAAGTGAGAGACAAGGATATATCCAGAGATAAAATGGTCTACCTGAGAAACAGGGAGGTGGGCGGGCCGCATGTGAATCTATGAAAGATAATACTGGTGAACCATAGTGTACAGGTAAGTAACTAGTTTTCTCTCCAGTATTGAATCTTTCATAGATTCACATGCTTGTATCAGAATAGAGAGCAGTACTCATACCATATTGCGTTTCCAGAATAGAACCCTATAATCTCTACGGGCTCTGCTCCAATCTCCAGGATATTATAAACCCTAGACGTAATCCATATGAACAAATCTGCAATAACAGAATGCTTATGCAAAGACAACATCCAAATAGAGTTGGATATTAAATGCATATATCTACACATAAATATATTTGCATATACGTATAAAAAAACACATATAGTTTGAGAAATACCTTATTAAAATAAATGGTGTAGAGCTGCTTGTCCCACTGCGACATCCTCCTTCCAAGCAGTGTCCAGACAATAGTATCTAGTGAAGATGTGCACATTTTTCCATGTCACTGCTCTGCAGATGTCTGGTAGCGACACTCCCGCAAACAGAGCCGTTTAAGTTCCCATCTTTCTCGTGGAATGCACTCTGGATTGTAGAGGTTTTCCAGCTTTGTCATGACATAAGGAAATGGAAAAAGTTATCCATCGCGAAACACTAGATCTGAGCAGCGCTAAACCTTTTCTAGGCCCAGAAGAGGCTATAAATAGTTGGTTTGTTTTCCTGAAAGACTTCGTTTTATCAATGTAGATTTTTAAACATCGTTTAATGTCTAGAGAGTGTAGGGCTCTTTCCGTAGTCGAAGAAGGATCTCTAAAGAATGTAGGTAACACTACAGGCTCACTGAGATGAAAAATGGACGGAATCTTAGGAATGATCTTTGGATTTGTCCTAAGGATAACTTTATCTTTAACTGTAAAAAAGGTTCTGCAATTGAGAAAGCTTGAATTTCACTGACCCTCATTGCTGACGTGAGGGCTAACAGCAAGACTGTCTTGCATGAAATAAACTGTAAGTCCGCTTTATGAACTGGTTCAAACGGCGGTTTCATGAGCTGCGTAATAATCGTATTATTTGCCTAGGGACTATCGGGTGCTGAACTGGGGGAAACACTCTTAAGAGCCCTTTGAGAAATTCTTTTATCACTCCTTGTGACCAAAGTAATGGATGTTGGAACCCTCCTATATCTTGAAACAGCTGCCATATACACCTTCATAGACGCATGAGAAAGACCAGCTTTGGCCAAATGTTAAAAGGTACGGGAGAAGCATTAAAGGGATACAGAGCTTGAGATGCGCACCACTGACAAAATCTTTTCGATTTTGCTGTATATGTTTTATTCGTTGAGATTGCCTGAGATTGTGAGAGTATATCCCGGCATTCCTGAGAAATATTTAAGGATTGGAATTCATGTTTGTGAGGTACCAGGCTGACAAGTTCAGCAATTTCAAATTTGGATCAAGAATTTGGCCGTCGTTCATAGTGATCAGGTCCTGCAATAGCAGAAACTGTATTCTGGGTGCCACTGACAACTGGAGAAGTTCTGAGAACTAGGCTTGTCTTGGCCATGTAAGGGCTATGAGAATTAAGTGGCACGGTTCTGATCTCATCTTCTTTAACACTCTTGATATCTTGATATCAGAGGGAATGGAGGGAATACGTACGCAAACATACCTGTCCAGCTAGCGGTAGTGCATTGCCCCACGATCCCGCCTGGGGAAACCTGCTTGCGAAGTGCTTGCATTTCGAGTTGTGGTGGTTTGCGAACTGATCCAACGATGGGGTGCCCCACAGATGAAACACTCGCAAAATTTGACTTTGAGCTAATTCCCACTCATGGGAAACACTAGCTGATCTGCTCAGGATATCTGCCCTTGTGTTGTGCACTCCTGGAACGTGCTGGACTTGCAGTGAGATGTGTGAAGCAGTAGCCACTTCCAAATTTCCTGAGCTTGTTTTGACAGGAGGTTTGACTTTGTAACCCCTTGTTTTAATAGGTAAAACATCGTCGTTGTACTGTTCGTCTTGACTAGTACTGTCATACTATGGATTCTGGGAAGGAACGCCTGTAATCCCAAGAATACTGCTTTTAGTTACAACAGGTTGATGTGAAGTTGAGCTTCGCGGCTGGACCAATGTCCTTGTATTTCGAGGTCTTGGAGATGTGCCCCCCAACCTTGGAGTGATGCATCTGTCATCATAACATAACTGTGATGTTGAGGTTTGAAGAGCAGACCTTTTGTTAAATTCTACCTGATCCTCCACCATGACAGGTTCTCTTGGATCTCAGATCTTCGAAGGACCCTTGGGATTGTGTCCATTGTTTGTCTAGAAACTCTTGGATAGGTCTCATGTGCAGTCTGCAATTGGGAAGTAAGGGGATACAGGACGACATCATCCCCAATAAGGACTTGTAGATTCTCACAGAAGTGCACTTTTTTGTTTGCAGATGTGACGCCAGGCTTATGATTTTTTGAGTACGTTCCTCTGTAGGATAAGCTTTTGCTTCCCTTGTGCGAAGCATGGCTCCTAGAAATTGAAGGGATTGAGACGGAATGAGAGATGACTTTTCTAAGTTGATCCTTAGACCCAGACAACGGAAGAGATCCATGCAGCATTGCAGTGAGTGCTGGGTATCCTGGAATGATGCACCTTTTATGAGTCAATCGTCCAGATGTGGGTAAATTTGGTGACCTTGAAGTCTCAGGTGTGCTGCTACTGGCGCCATGCACTTTGTAAAGACCATTGGTGCCGATTTCAGACCAAAGGTTAAGACTTTGAATTGGTAGTGGCGCCCCGCAACCATGAAACGCAGAAATTTCCTGTGTTTTATGTGAATCGGAATGTGGAAATAGGCATCTAAGAGGTTCAGGGATGCAATGTAGTCTCCTTTGCGTAAAAGCATGAGTATTTCTTGAAGAGATAGCATACGATAAGTTATCTTTTTGATGAATTTGTTCAAACCTCTCAGGTCTATTACCTGCCTCCATTTGACGTCTGTTTTTTCTTTATCAGAAAGAAATGAGAATAAAATCCTTTCCTTCGCT
Source organism: Lissotriton vulgaris (assembly GCF_964263255.1). NCBI lineage: Eukaryota > Metazoa > Chordata > Amphibia > Caudata > Salamandridae > Lissotriton > Lissotriton vulgaris. Next base: position 434,134,897 of record NC_141685.1, on the reverse strand, counting down.
GAGGAAACAGAACCTCCTCTATTACCCCTTTTACTATAAGAGATAATATTTCTGCCTTGAGGGCTGACAGATGTTGTTGCTTCCTGTGAACAGGAGGTTGATTCGGGGGCTCCTGTATAAATTCCAGGGTATGGCCTTGATGTATTACGTCCAACACCCATCCGTCTGTTGTTATCGACAGCCATTTCTGATAAAAGAGAGAAAGGTAATGATCGTTGTCGAGGTCTTAGCAAGTGGCGGGCACTTTGACAAAGTCACTGTCTCCTATTGGTTTGCTGCGATTTACCCCTCGCAGTATTCTTCCCTTTGGACTGTTGATGATACGGGGTGTTTGAGGACAGAAATTGTTGGTTGCTCGAAAACTGACGCCGGCTGACTATAATGTTGGTTGGTATCTGCTGGACTGATATAAAGATCTTTGATTGTATTGTCCTCTAGCCCCTCTTTTCCGAAAGGATTGGAATCTACCTTGCTGTCCAGAGCCCAAAGCTCGCGCTGTGTCTGTGTCAGCTTTGATTCCTTGGAGAGCATCGTCTATATGCTTTCTAAAGAGATTTTCTCCATCAAAAGGCATATCTATTATCTTCGCCTGGACTGAATGAAGTGGCCTTAAGCCAACCTTGTCTTGGGAGTGCCACTGCACCCGCCATTTGCCTAAATGCACCGTTGAAATATCCATCACAATATCTATGGATTCAGAGGCAGCCCTAGCCCCATCCTGTAATATGGCGGCAGCTTCTTCCTTTTTATCATCTGGTAGATGGGCCAACAACGGTGCTATGTCTGACCACATCTGTCTATTGTACCGACTGATCAGAGCTAGAGCATTTGCAGCTCTAATGGAAGCTGCTTCCATCACAGCAAACCTCTTCCCCACACCATCCATCTGTCTTCCTTCCTTATCAGGAGAAGCTACAGAATTTGAGACTGGATTTTTGGACTGTCTCAGTGCAGCTTGCATTACCACTGATTCCGGACGCGGATGTCCAATTAAGCATGCCGGAGAAGATGCTGGGGCCCAATACTGTTTCTCTATTCTGTGCACCGAGGCCGCAACCGAGGCTGGGTTCTTCATTATTTTCAAGCCCTCGTCCCAAATATGATCGATGATGGATTTCCTTGATTCCTCTTTAAAATCGTAAAGAAAACACTCAGTTTCCTGCACTGGTAGTGGAAGCTCAAATCTCTTTGAGGCTTTTTCCATAATGTCATGGAATCCTCCAATGTCCTGCGGAGCAGTGGCGGCTGGTGACATTTGAAAGTGGCCAGCGTAAAATGACTGTCATATTGCACTGTGGCGAGCAAACGTAGCGAGCGAGCCTGAGCAACCTACAGAAATTTTTGAAAAAGGAGCGGACAAACGGTGCATTTTCAAGTAAATTTGAAGAAGCAGGAAGTTTAATAAAGCAATATGATTGAATTATTTATCATTTAAGAAATTGCCAATTTTATGAGCTATATAGGATAATCTCTGCTTATGCCCATATTAACTTTTGAATACACTGAAACACGTGCAATGGTTTTAACTATACAATAAACACATCTTTGACTGTGCAGTGCTGTACATCAATATGATGATACTATTTCCTTAAATTAATTTTCTGTTTTCATGCAAGAAACGCCATTTAAAAAAAAAGTGCAGAAAATATGAATATATTTCAAGTAGTACTCTGTGTAAAACATGCCTGCATGTAACAGCAAAGGCTTCCCATGTTATAGTTTTCCAAAAATAGGAGATTAAAAGTAAAGGTGGAGTGGTGACAGAGAGGGACAAAATTAGAAGTAAGGTGTAGAAAGACAGGTTAGGTAAAGCGCAGAGCAAGAGGGATTAAAAACGGAAAGATTTGTAGAGGGAAAAGATTAAGTAGATAGGTGAAGTAGAGTATGAGTGGAAAGTAGAGAGAGAGTGAGGTACAACAATGGAGAAAGGGGTAGAGAGCAAGGTAGAGACGAAGGACTGAAACAAAGGTGGTACAGAGAAAATGGAGTGAAAAGAGAATGACAGACTGCATAAATGGTTGCTTTAGAGAAAGAGGTAGCAACGGAGAAGGAAGGTAATGAGAGGCGAGTTAGGAGGAACCAACAAGGAGAAAGAAGGGAGGTGGAGAGGTGAGGCTGTGAATAAATGTTAGGCACATTGAGAGGTTAGCTTGTGAGTGAGGTGGGGTACAAAGATAAGAGTGAGTGAGGTGAGGAAGACAGAGAAATGAGATGGAGGTGGTGAGTAAAAGTGTGGGGAAAGAAGGGCGGAGAGAGGTGAGTTAAAGTGAGGTGAAAATAGGAGAGTTAAAGGGAAAGATGAGGTAGAGAGAGAGGTGAGGAAGTGAGATGGGAACAGTGTGGTGAGGTGCAAAGAGAATACTGACTTGATGAGGTAATGATAGTGAGTGACAGAGAGGACAGGTACATAGAGGTGTACCTGCGAGAGGTGAGATGTGAATCAGGCAGAGGTGAGATGGGAGTGGGAACATCAAGATCTAGAGGGCATGGGTTAGAAGACATGAGGCAAAGTAAGGATAGAGGAGTGAGACTGAGATCGGTAAGGCATAGAAGGGGGGCTAGAGGGTGGTACAAAGAGGTGACATAGTCAGAGGTAGATAGATAAGAGCTGCTATTTATTCATTTTTAGAGAGATAAGACACTACAATATTGTTAGGTAGAAAGAAGTGAGGTAGAAAGAAGAAAGTGAGGTAGAAAGATGAGAGAGAGACAAAGCAGAGGGAGATGATGTGAAGATGTGAAGAGTAAGTTGTTGGAGGTAGACAGAGGTAAAAATTGGCGAAGGTCGGTACAGAAAGATGGCTGAGAAAGAGGTGAGATACACATGTTGAGAGTTTTGGGGAAAAGGATAGAGACGCAGGCAAAGGAAAGAGGGTGGTGAGGTAAAGGAAGGATAGGTAGAGAGAGCGAGAGAGAGTCAGGGGTAGAAGGACGTAGAAAGAGGTTGCCTTACAAGCTCAAACACCTTTGAGAATTAGGTCCATCACTATGTAATACAAGCTTTAATATCAACAGATAGCCCTGGGAATAGGATGGGCTATTTCTGACATAAAATGCGAAATACGCATCTCTGTGACATTCCTGCAGAACTAATACTGAACCCCATTGACAGGTACAGCTTAAAAGCTAAGCCCTTCATTTTGAGCTGAACGCTATGGGATGCAATAATTGTCACACACAATTAACACAGACACCGCGGTGTTAGGTATTTACCACTAACAATTTTTATTGCCTCCCACGTTTAGTTTTTTTTTTAAAACGTGTAGATTTTAGTGCACTATTTACTGGCCATTTCCCTCTCTAATAAATATAATCAGGTCTGAAGTACCAGTATTTACTACAAAACTAATAATGACTGCCTTAATATCCCAACTTAAGCATGAAATCCTGAGAAAAGCAGCCATAAGTCACAGGCATGAAACCATTGTGTCACAGACACTACGCACTCAGCTGCGTCACAGGAGCAATGTGACCCATTAAGTAAGTCGGAATAGCAGTACTATAGTTTTTTTCCTTGTCAACTTTGTGGAGTTAGCAAAGATATTAAATAGACACTGAAGTCTACAGGCTGATTGTTCTCGTGGCTGCATTACTCATGACTCCGGTCGCCTAACCTCCATCCATTTGCCAGTTCACTGACTTAATGGTTCCTTTTGCAAGCATGGATAACTTGAGAGTACTGATAATAAGAACAGTTTTTTTATATAGCGCTTTAAACGTGTAGCACTCAATCAAACTCTACAACAAGTGGTTACCCAGCTCAATGATAGTCTAATCTTGCAAGGAATTAGGCACATTGTTCCTCTATGTATTTGAAACTCTGCCCTAGATTACCTACAGGACCATCATGGCATTCGCATATTTCAATTGTATGGCCAACGCAAAGAAAATGATGTCACCATTGCTGTTCCTAACACTGAAATGACGCCATCCGCATCATGCCAGTTAATACATTGCTTCACTTCCAACTCGAAGGAAAAAAAGCAAAGAAGACATTTTCCGAAAGTGAGGGCTTCAGAGTACCCAGTACCAGCTGGCATGGCAGAGGTGCGAGTGGGAAGGCTACTTCAGGGAGCAGAAGTATGAGAGAGTGGGGAAATAGTGAAGAGATTGGGGAGAGACCGGATGGACAGTGAGAGTGAGGAATTCAGGAGGGAAAAGGCTGGGTGGTTGGTATTAAGAACGGATAGACTGGGAGTGAAAAGGAAGAGACAGAGGGAGAGGGGAGTCAAAGGGAGAGGAGGCCCGATAGGTGAGAGCCGATAGGGACAGTAGAGGAGCAGATGAGGAGAGAAGACAGACTGGGTGAAAGGAGACATACTGGGGAGGGGCGAGGCAACCTAAATGGGAGAGCAACGAGGCAGGACGGAGGGAGACAATCAGAGAGAGGGGGCATCCTGGGGAAGAGCAGATAAATCAAATGTGGACTAGTGAGTCGAGCGATAACAGTAGAGTAACTTGGAGAGAACAGAGGGATTTGAGGGAGAGTGGACTTGCTGAAGTGGGAGAGGGTAGCTGAGCACCCGACTTTCTACAAATCGATATCAGGCAAGGACTAGTCAGCGCTGCTCCCGACCCTCATGGCATTACATGCACCAGACGGGCAAAAATAACATATCAATCAAGGAGCTTGGAGGTAAGTCTCCACAGTTACAGCATGTATAAACTTAACAATGTTTGGTGTGTGCAAGCTCTCACTGCGGAGACTCCTCCATGCTCCGTGTTAAGCTAACATAATATACCATGTACTGTAGTTGTTACAAAACAAAGCACTTACTCGTGAGGTAGTCCATCTAACGGACGACGAGGTGTCACGTGCACTGCAGCACTCCCTGTCCTCCGGATTGAAAGCTGCTGGGCTCCACCCCTCAGGCCTCATCAACTAATACAAGATACAGGAGCAATGAAGGAGGCGAGGCAGGCTTTCCATTATAGCCACCCACTTCTGCTGCGTCACCCCTGAGTCTGCCCCCCCCCCTTTTCCATTAAAGGAATGCAACTCTTAAGCTCCCATCCTAGGCCAGGGCAGTATACGCCCAAAAGTAAGCCTAAGCATCACCGCTGAAACTGGGCACGCCTTCACAGTGACGTCACTGGCCTGGTTTGTGCCTTAAGGGCGAGAATCATCACGCTCACTGCTCACACATGCGCAGGCAGGTACTTCTACCAAAAAAAACCTTCTCAGTCTTTCATAAAAGAGCATGTTGTCCTGCCATCACGGGGGAGAGGGAGAAAAACCTACGAGCAGCTCTAGTCAAGCCCAACTATTAACTTTTTGACTAAAGATGCTCGTAGGTTCTCCCCACCCCCTTGATGGCAGGGCAACGCTCCTTTCGCCCTTGAACACCAGCGGCCCCTGCTGCGGAGGAGAGTTTGCTGGTGACGGCAATGTAGACGGAGTTGTAGTTAAAATATAATAATCCCATTCTATTCCTACTGGATTCTCCTGAATAAGTTCTCCTTCTTCTGGCTGTTCTCCGTCACTCTCTACGAAATCATCCCTAATTGTGATAATTGGGGAGATCGAACCTTTTGCACTGAAGGTGGAGGTTGAGGTACTGGAGTTTGGGTAGAACCGACTGAAGTATTCGAGGCAGGAGTATTAACTTCAGGAAAACGACGGTAATAGTCGTTGATCATGTAACGTAAGTCAGTCACTAGAGAAATCGGCATTGAGACAGACTCCTCCCTCACATCAGGCTGCATTTTCTCTTCCTTTCATAGTCGTATGATTGCTGGAAAGACTCATATCTCAAGACTCATGTCGGACACTGGACGATCTTGAAATGAGAATACCTCTTGAACCTCCTGACACTCTTCTTCATCCATGTCTTGACTCTTTATTTGTAGCTTTGAAGGACTGAAAGCTACTCCCGTCAACTCGTCATCCTCTGACTGTATCTCTAGCAGATTTGATGGAGGAAGCAGAGAAATGTTTGTCCAGGTTGTAAATTCTGCAGATTTCTTCACCGTCGATGAGGACATCTTCGACAGAGTTCCAGTCATCAACGCTCCCGTGGACGAAGATATGCGAATTATCGTCGACGAGGTAATTGCCGCCGATGGTGCCGTAGACGAAGTCATCGTCGACGAGGTCGTCGTCAACGGAGTCGTCCGCGAGGTCGACGATGTTCTTCCCGTCAACGAACCTTTCTTCAATGACGTTGTTTTAGTCACCGATGTCGACACAAATGTCGTCGTCCAGATTGTAGTCATTGACGTTTTCACAGAAATAAGCGCCGGCGACGCCCCCAATCTTCGTCGATGGGGCTGAAGACACCTCCCTTGACTCTGAAGACTTCTTTAGTGGAGTATGAGGATGAGAAGACGAAGAAACCTCTTTGTCTTTAGTTTACTGCTTTTTGGACTCCACTTTTTCCTCAGGAGCAGAAGACTTCCACTTCTTAGAAGATTGGATATTAGAATTGTTTTCTGTGTCAGATTCTGAAGTGGCCTTCTTTTTCTGAAGCCACAACAGTAAGCGTGCCTCTCTGTCCCTTAAACTTTTAGCTGAAAAGGTTCTGCAGTGCTTGCAGTCTTTAGGCACATGTTTTGGGTGAAGACAATACAAACAGTCCTTGTGGGGTCTTCAGAATACAGTCTAGCTTTCCCACAGGATGTGCAGGACCTGAAAAGCCTCTTTTTAGAGCTTTCAGCCATAGTAGGTATAAGATGAAAAACAGTACCTTAAATCCAGAAGAGAGAACTTTCAGTTGGAAAGGTCAAACGTTCACTCAGGAACAAAACTGAGCAAGGCTCAGGGAGACTCCTTCTCACACGAAGGCAGTTAGAAATCTGAGAGATGATGGCTCTGCTGGGGAGTGTGATGTTAGGGCTGGCAGCTGATTGGCTGAGTTTTGGACCAAATAATGATTTTGGTTACCAAATAATGTGACTCCCTATGGAGTTTTTCTATGCAGTTTTTCTAATACTGCTATGGTCATTCTGTTACCGTGAGTCTCCCACCACGACGACGGGGAAGATACAAGCATGTGAATCTATGAAAGATTCAATACTGGAGAACCTATCTGCTGCCTGATTCTGTAAACTCTACTGTTGTCGTTTGGGCTGCACTTGAGAGCTTTATATAAGGTTTGATTTTTTTTCATCCTTACTCAACAAGAAGTAAAAACATTTTAAATAGATATTTTTTTAGTGTTGTGCCTTTCCATCATACTGTCTGTCAAAGAGTGGTGGTATCCTTTTCATGACCCTTCAATATGATCTGTGAAGAAAGGTCACATAGGAGATATTGCTTCAGATGTTTTTAAAGGCCAGCTCCAACAACACATTGTGTTATGTTATGTTAGACGGACTCATATAATGCACATCCTGCCATTCATATGGCTTTGCAGCAGCAGCAAAAGGAAAGCACAGTAAGCATAAGCCCCTTCTTGATATGGCACAAATACAATTTCAGAAAATATTGTCACAATTTGTGTTTATGATCATGAATGTAAAATGGAAAGTTACAGCAAAGAGAATAAGTCCTCTGTTCTAAAGGATAAGAACGAACAATTAATTTGGAGGAAAACAAAAACAAGTCTGAGGGAGGCAACACATTACAAATGTTCAAGAGAGTAAAGGACACTAATCACCAAAAGGGGAGAGTGACTAATTTAAATCAGAGGTCTGTCATACATTCTACCAAACAAAAGTTACTTACTTGCGGTAACAATCTTTCTGGTGGATTCACTATCTACTTCCTGATTTCTCACCTGTAGAATAATCCCAGGTGTCAGACTTGATACAAAAACTTCAAAGCTCTCACGTCGCCGGTAGGGGACGCTAGCTTTGTACTGACGAATAATGTAGCATCGGATGACATCATCAAAGCCATATAGAACCCACCGTGGGCCAACAATATCAATTTCCATCCATTTTCCAAGTATTTGAGGTTTAAGGACGGACTGACATCAATAGGGTAATGCAGTTTCAAAATATATGCATATTTGGGATGTTATTAACTTTCCATATAACTATCCATCAAACGGGGAAGGTGGTAGGTCCGTACGGAATCTGCAGGTAGACAGAGTATCCACCAGAAATATTGTTACTGCTGGTAAGCACATTTTTTCTTCTGATGGGTACTTCTACTGTCTGCAGAAAAGATTCCATAGTGATACCCACCTAGGTGGAAGGTTGACATATGGTTGTACCAGGAACCCCTGAGAGGCAGATCTGGTAAAATGACCATCTCTCCACATCTTGGAATCCAGACAGTAATGCTTGGCAAATATGTGCAGACACCCACGTGGCTGCCTTGCAGCTCGCTGCATTAAGAACCCCCCCTTGAAATGAAATGAAAAGGGGATTTGTATAGCACGGCTGCTGCCCAAGGGCGTCCAAACGCTGAGTAGAGGGCGTAGTACTCCGAGGGGGGATGGGGTGGCTAGTTTCTGAAGAGGAAGGTTTTTAGTTCTTTGCAGAAAGAAGAGAGGATCTGGTAGGGAGGGGGGAAGGGAATTCCAAAGCTTGGCAGCGTTGAGCTCGAAGAACCTGCCTCCTGCTCTGGATCTTTTGATTCGGGGAACTGCGGCAAGGCAGGCGTTTGATGAACAAAGTTGTTTACCGGGGCAGTAGGGGGTGAGAAGGGAGTGGTTGGTCTGGGGGCCAACTCTATAGAAGGCTTGGTGGGAGATACAGAGGGCCTTGAATTTTATTCTTTCCCTGACAGGGAGCCAGTGGAGAGATTTAATCCCTGCCTTAACTGATTCTCTACGGGGTATCTGGAGTAGGGTCTGGGCTGCACAATTCTGGGTCCGCTGAAGCTTTTCTAGTACGTATTCTGGTGCTCCCAAGTAGAAGGCATTGTTAAAATCAAGCCGAGATTGAATGAGGCCCTGAATGACGATGTGTTTGGCTTCAAGGGGTAGGAGAGGAAGGATTTCTTTTAGCATCCGGATTAACCCGAAGCAGATTGCTGATGTCTTTGTTGCCTGAGTGTTAAGAGTCAGGGATTTATCGAGCCAGACTCCTAAGCTCTTGATGTCCTCCTTCGGGGATGGGGGTAGGCCCAAGCTGGAGGGCCATAGCTAGGTATTGGTGGTGGGGGAAGGGGGACCGAGGAGCAAGATCTCGGTTTTATCCCCATTCCGCTTTAGAGAAGATGCCGTCATCCAGCTTTTTATCTCTTCCATGCAGGAGGCCATGTTGACTTGCGGGAGCCCGCTGTTCTTCTGTGCCAGGGAGACCACGAGCTGGGTATCGTCCGCATATGATATGATCTTGATACCATATTGACGAACGATCCCAGCCAGCGGTCTCATGTACACATTGAACAGCGTGGGGCTTAGGAAAGAGCCCTGAGGCACCCCGCAGCTCAGAGGTTTGCTGGTGGAGCAGGAGTCGCCATTGAAGACCTGGAAGGTCCTTCCGCTCAAGAAAGATCTTAACCAGGCAAGAGCATTTCCAGAGACTCCAAGATTGAGCAGTCGATGCAATAGAGTTTTGTGGCACACCGTGTCAAACGCAGCACTGAGGTCGAGGAGGACCACTGCCACTGATCCCCCTCGATCTAAGATCTTTCTAGATTCTTCCACCACGGCTAGAAGAGCTGTTTCCGTGCCATGTTTTGGGCGGAATCCTGTTTGGGTGACATCCAATAGGAAGTTTTCTTCGAGGTGTTTTGTTAGGTGGAGATTAGCATGTTTCTCCAGTATTTTACTTGCCCAGGGTAACAGAGAGATGGGAAGATAGTTGTTAGAGTCGTTCACGTTGAGATTGGGCTTTTTCAAAAGCGCTTTCACCATCGCCTGTTTCCATATGGGAGGTACGACTCCCTTTTCTAAGGAGCAGTTCAGTAGCTCTAAGAAGGTGGGGAGAATGATTTGGCTGGCCATGGTCATCGTAAGGGGGGGTGCTGGGTCAGAGGGAGAGCCAGATTTTATCTGTTGTGCAAAAGTTTGAAGTGATTCCAGGTCTAATGGTGGGAAGTTGCTCATGGTTACTCGGCGCGGGAGTGTTGTATCTGTTGAGAGCTGAGGCTCATTGATGTTTAGCTCAGGAGCGGAGGTGGTGAAGGAAGAGTATATATTGTTGTTTTTTTGGTGGAAGAAGTCGGCTAGATCATTGCAGTGGCCGATAGGGTTATCGGCTGGAACTGCAGTGGGGGAAATTTTGGGAAGGGTTTTGACGATTTGATAAATTTCTCTGGGCTTGGATCTGGCGGAGAGGATTTTTTCTCTGTAATAAGTGGATTGGGCTATAGTGATCCCAAGTTTGTATGCCTTTATGGCTTCCTTGTATCTGGTTTTGTCAGGGTTAGTGTATTCAAGGCGCCATTCCTTTCCAACCTTCTACACTGACGTTTAAGTTCCCTGAGTTCTTCTGAGGGCAGAAGTTGTGGTTTAGGCCCTGGTAGAATGAGCCATGAATCCATCTGGTGGTTATTTCTTGGGCAGAGCATAGCAAGTCTTACTGGAGAGGAAGATCCACCTTGAAAGAATCCTCATCTGCACTACTCTGCCCGTCTTGGCACCACAATTCGAAAAGCTGGCCATCGAGTCTAGTGTCCTTGGTGCAGTCCAGGTAGTAGTTGACCGCCCACCTAGAATCCAATTGATGCAAACGCTTGTCCTCCTTCGTGGGATGGGGCAGGGATAGAAGGTTAGAAGATTGATGCACTGACTCAGGTGGAATGGATTTACCATCTTAGGCAGGAAAGCAGCCCTGGTTCTTAGAACGAACTTGTCAGGATAAAAAAGATGTAACAGGTGGAGAGGAACTAAGAACCTGCAACTCACTCATCCATCTGGCTGAGGTTATCACTACTAGGAAAACTGTTTTAAAGTCAACATCCCTAAGGGGCAATTGTGCAGGAGCTCAAATGGAGTCCCCATCAGAAAAGCTAACACTAAATTGAGGTCCGACTGGGGAACAAAAAATTATGTTGAAGGTTACAGATTTGTTAATCCCTTAAAAAAAGGAATCTCAATTGAGTATTTGTAGAGGAACAGCTGATTTGGCCGATAGAGAAACACTGATGATGTCGCTAAATGGAAAATTTACTTACCTTCGGTAACACCTTATCTGCTAGAGACCTGATCTAGCCGCAGATTCCTTACCTTTGAACTTCCAGGCGTCAGGCTGGATCCGGAAGATTTTTCTTAGCAGTACCCCTGCACACCGGTAGTTGGCGTTGGTCGACTCTGCGTGACATTGTCGGCGTTGTGTTAGTCGTGACGTCCGCGTTGTCAATATAACTGCCACTCCGGCGCGCTGACGCCTGTACTTTTCACAAATTTCCATGCCAGAAGCACAAAGCCATGAAGTGACTGACCATGGTGTGTTAGAAACGAAACTCTAGGGACCTGAAGGGGCACATCCCTGAGACATAAAATCAATTTCGCAGTGTGGGGCGGATGGCTGGGTAGGTAAGGAATCTGCGGCTAGATCATGTCTCTGCCAGATAAGGCGTTACCGAAGGTAAGTAACCTGTCCCTCTGATAGAGACATCCAGACGCAGATTCCTTACCTTTGAACAGATACCCACGCAACACCATCCCGGGAGGAGGGACAGCGGAACGGCTCAGACCAGAAAATCCTGCAAAACAGAGCGAACAAACAGGCCTTCTCTGCGAACCTGAGAATCCAGGCAGTAGTTTCTGGCAAACGTCTGCAGGGATCCTTATGTGGTGGCCGCCTTTGCACTGGTGGAATGGGCCCTAAGCCCTTCAGGGCGTTCCTTCTTCGATAAGGTGTAACAGATATTTATACAGAGGATAACCCATTGACACATAGTCCTATTCTGGACAGCATGGCCTTTCTTTGCACCCACGTATCCAATAAAGAGTTGGACATCCAACTGGAACTGTTTGGTTCGATCGAGGTAGAACGATGACGCTCTTTTTGGGTCCAGGCGAAGGTATATGCTCCTCTTCCTAGAAAGGATGCAGGGTGCATAGAAGGTGGGCAGGGTAACAGACTGTCCCAGATGGAAAGGTGTTACCACCTTAGACAGAAAAGATGCCCTAGTCTGGAATACTTTCTTGACCGGAAAGATTGTCAGGTAAGGAGGCTGTGAAGACCTTACCTGCAGTTCACTAACCCTTCTTTCAGCAGAGGAGGGCAGCTTCCTGATCAGTGCGTCAACTGGAGAGTCGGCTTCCTTCAGCACTTGCTGTAGCGAGCTGCGTCGGGCAAGTAGGTCGTCGAACTGCTCAGAACCACAGTGCTTTGCCATAGCAAGTGAAGGTATATTTATACCTTGTTTAGGAATGCCATGCTTGACGTAAAGTCGGGCATATGTACGTCATGGTTGAACCCCTGGGGAATTGTTGTTCATTTTAAAGTAACTGAGTTCTTGGAGAAATCAATATTCAAGCAAGGGGAAGTTCCGAACGGCTTAAGCTGGTTTTCCAAGAAATCGTTGTGACGTTTGGTGAACGGATGGAAATAGCCATGCCTGTATTTAAGTAGCATGGGCTATGCCTAAATAAGGGCTTGATTTCATATGCCTATATAAGGGCAATGTGAATTGTACCTATATAAGGGCATGAATCAGGAAAATCCATTCGGAATCTAAAACGCTATACAACAGCCTGCCTTCAACAACCAGTTGTTGAGATAGGGGAAGACTGAAACCCCTGATCTGCGCAGATGAGCTGCGACCACCACCATCACTTTGGTGAACACCGAGGTGCTCTGGTAAGGCCAAAGGGGAGCACACTGAACTGAAAATGCTCCTGCCCTACCGGGAATCGCAGGTAACGCCGGTGGGCCGGCAGGCCGGGGATATGAAAATACGCGTCCCGCAGGTCCAACGCTACCATCCAGCCTTGCGGGTCGAGGGCAGAAAAGACCTGAGCAAGTGTGAGCATCTTGAACTTCTCCTTCCGGAGGAAGCGATTGACGTTCCAAAGGTCTAAGATGGGACGCAGACCTTTGTTCTTCTTTGGCACCAATAAGTAGTGGGAGTAACAAACACGACCTACTTTTGGCGTCGGAACGCGCTCGATGGCCTCCTTGGCCAGGAGGGCCGTAACTTCCTGCTGGAGAAATGCCAAGTGATCCCCCGACATGCGGTGGTGGCATGGCTGGGGGGTTGTCTCGAAGGGGAGGGAGTAACCCCTTTGGACAATTTGCAGAACCCACCTGTCTGATGTGATGGTGCGCCAGTGGTGGAGGTGATGGCGAATCCTGCCACCCACTGGCGTCTGGTGGGCCTGAAACATCGGACTAGGAAGGTTTGGAGCCAGTGGCAGCAGGGGGGTGTTGGACTGACCCGCATGCTGGCCCCCTGACCCACCTCTGCGGGTCCAACATCTGCGCTCAGACTGTTGCAGCGCAGGCCTGTGGCTCTGAAACAAACGTTTTTGCACGCCCCAGCCTTGACCACGAAAGAAGTGAAAAGCGGAAGCGGAAGGAGTGCATGTGGCCGAAAGGCCCAAGGACTTGGCTGTAGCCCGCGAGTCCTTAAAACGCTCCAACACGCAATCCGCGTTATCGCCAAACAGGCGAGTGCCATCAAAGGGCATGTCCATCAATGTGTTCTGGACATCCCCAGAAAAGCCAGTTTTGGAAATCGCCCTGCCCAGCAAGTCAGCAGTGTCAAGACCACAACGGATTGTGAACTTGGCTGCATCTCTCCCCTCAGCAATAGCTTGGGAGAGTACTGTCTGAGCCTCCACCGGACACTGAGGCAGCACGTGCACAACCATATCCCACACAGATTGGGAATAACGGCCCAAGAGACATGCGGTGTTCACAGACCGCAGTTCAGAACTGGCGGAGGAAAAAATCTCTTCCCAAACTGCTCCAGTTTCTTGGATTCCCTATCCGCTGGTGCAAAAGTGAACGCGCTCAGGATGCAGAGGCTTGGACCTGAGCTCTCAGGGGTAGGGTGTTGGGAGAGGAAAACGGGGTCGCCTGGGGCCGGGCGATGGCGTTGAGCCATGTTCTTATCCACAGGAGCCCCTGTGTTGGGCCTGGACCAGGTGCCCAAAAGAACGTCAGAGAGTGCATCATTAAAGGGCAGCAGTGGCTCCGTAGAAGACGCCGGCCAAAACCCCTCTGTCAGGAGGTTAGTCCTGACGGCCACGGTAGCAGCTCGAGGTGGAGAGCCTCGGCTGCCCTACGCAACACCATGGAATAGGAACCACCCTCCTCCGTAGCCACGGTAGAAGGACACAGTGAGTCAAGTTCTGGAGTATAATCCTGGTCACCTGCAACCCCCAGATCCTCATCCCAGTCCCGGTCTAACTCAAATTGTGCTGCGAGAGGGTCCTCAGACCCCTCCCAGACCTCCCCATCCTCCACATGTCGAACAGGTGAAACATAAGGAGGTGGGTGAAGAAAGGGAGAGAAATTCCCCATCGGCGTCGGAATCGGCCGACACCCTTCTGGCGTCGGCTCCACGTCAGGGAGGAAGCCAGAGACGGTGTCGGCCGGGACTGCGGCCGGCGCCAGTGACAACACCGTCGATGTCGGTGGAGGTCGTACAGGGCCAACCGACATGGAAGGGGATCCATTCCTGGATCCATGGGTGTCTCAGCGTCGAGACAGATGTCGTCTACATCGTCGGGGCCAGAGCCGGCAACGTAAAAGCACGAGGACCCTCAATCAGGCCCGTGGGGCCAGACGCATGCTGCCAGGGCCGGACAGTCCCAAGACACGTGCCATGGCTGGTAGGCCATCGGCAACTGCGGAGGCTCCACCGGAGCCGTGGGGGCGACACCACCCACACCGTCAGCCACGATGGGCGAGGGGAAGGAGAAGAGCGACGGAGATTCTTCAACTGTTGTGCTTCGCCTTACCTGACTCCGAGTGCAAAGACTTGGAATCGTGGTGATGGCTTTGCGGCCAGTCCCTTGACCTCCCACAGGACCTGGAATGGCGCGGTGCAAACTCCCGGGCCTCTAGCCACTTCAGGGATCGCTCCTGCAAAGTTTTCAGAGCCATGGCCCGGCAGTGGTGGCACAACTCCGAGTCGTGGTCACGCCCCAGGCAATAGAGGCACTCACGGTGCGGGTCCGTCACCAACATCGTTCGGGGTCAGGCCGCCCAAGACAACCGGGCATCCCCATGCACCTGAAGTGTAAGTACTCAAAAAACAGAGACAAAAGTCCCCAAAAACTTGGTAAAAAATTAGTGGGAGTACCGCTCTCTCCGGATCTGCGATTGATGGCGTGGAAAAAGAAAAAGAAAGAACTGACGTCAGCACGCATGGGCACGTCTAAGTTGCTCCAGCAGCGTCATCTTGGCGACTACGATGCCGACGTTCGCGGAGCAGTACGACAACACCTACTAACGCGCAGGGGTACTGCTGACAAACTTTCAAATCCTGCAGTTTATGTTGTCTAAACGCGCAGATCCTGTATACGTTTTATAGGAACTACACGACATGGTGCCGCCAACGTTGATTGGGTACTTATTTAACAGTAGAATCTGAGTAGTTCAGTCGTACGAGTTACTTACCTTTGGTACCGATGTATCTGGTAGAGAGGATTCTAGCCGCAGATTCCTTCACGTAGAATTATCCCCAGGCGTGAGACTGGATCCGGAAACTTTGTGCCACAGCATCCCTGCGCACCGGGGGCGGGGCGGCATCACGCGACTCCGCCAAGGTGTTGTCCGCGTACATGACGTCAGTGAGGTCACATAAGTCCCACCCTGGCGCGCCTACGTCAGTTTTGTTTGGAGAACTTTTCCGCACCACAACACGGAGCCACCTGACAAAAAACTGTGGGAGCATGAGAACAGTGTGCGAAAGAGTAGAAAAAAGTGAAATGGAGACAAACAACCAGTGCAACACTGCAGTGTCCAAAGGCAGGGGCAGAAGAAAGAACAGAGCAGAGCCCTGAGCAGCCTCCCTGCCAGTACGCAGACAGCCTCCAAGCCACCCCACCATAGAGGGCAACCACCCCCCAAGGAACAAGGGCAAAGCATGGCCAGATGACCCCTATTCAGAGGTTAGCAGAGGGGCCAGGACCCCTAGCAGCATGAGGAAGGGAAGGGATAGGAGGGAAAGAGAGATTAAAGGCAAACCCCCCCACACCTGGAGTAGCCAGAGCAGCGGGGCACAGGAGCACCGTAACCCCATCCTCCAAAGAACCAAGAGGAGGAATGAACCGGAACCAGACGGAGCCACCCGTCAAGAGCAAAAGAAGGCACTCACAGGAGACGCAGCCCCACACCGGGAGGCGAGTACCGAAGACCAACCCAAGGGTCCTCGCAGAACACTGAGAAAGGGGGGCCGTCAAGGAATCTGCGGCTAGAATCCTCTGTACCAGATACATCGTTGCCGAAAGTAAGTAACTCATACATCTGATAGAGACTACTAGCCGCAGATTCCTTCACGTAGAACAGATACCCTAGCAATACCCACGGGGAAGGAGGTTCTGCGAAAGGACCCCACCAACCTGTGCAGAACAGTGTGACTCACAGGGGAACAGATCTGCGGACCAGGAAAGCAACCTGGTCCCTGCCAGGCAAGAGGAATCCCCACAAGCAGAACACCACCGACCCCAAGAGGACGTAGGAGGAAGAAAGAAGACTGATGAGGCCCGTACACTCACAGCAGAGAAACCAAGGGCAAGGCCAGAGAGGCTGAAGCACCCCACTCCCCTACAAGGCAACAGAGCTTCCTTCCAATGCCAAGACAGGAAGAGGAAGAAGGAGAAGCCTGGAGGGCCCAAGGAAACGAGGGAAAAGAAGGCGAGCCCACCCCCGATGGAAGGCAACAGGCCAGCCAGAACAGCGCCGACAGTCATAAGCCGCAAGAAGCAAGAACAGCCCGGGCCCCAGGAAGACCGGGCAGGCAACGCCTGACAATGGAGAACACAGAATCATCCCAGCCCACAGGACAGGAGCAGGAAGGTGAGGAAATGCCCGGACACACCACTACGGGGGGCTGCGCACACGACTTCAAGAAGCAAAAGCAACATACATAAACACCATGGAGAACAAGCACCCGAAGGCGGCCAGAACTCCCTAGCAGAGCGCAAGCTATATAACAGCTACCACTACCCCACAGAGAGTACGTAACGTCCCAATATATGGGAACCCTCTTTGCAAGAACTTACGCAGCAAAGGAAAAACAAAAGAGCCACAGGAAAAGAAACCCCAGCGGAAGGCAGCCCAAGAGAAAACAGAAGGACTAATCTCAGGGCCAAGTCTGTGCAGACAACTCTGGCAAAAACACACCCACAACAAGAGGCCGTCCAGCAGCCAATAGCAACATAATCCCAGCAAGGAGGACTCGAATGGCCATAAAACAAGCTCCACATTAAGGGCACCCGGCCCAAACAAAAGTCCAGAACCAGCTCAACTCAGCAGTCACTGAGATGGGGAAGGAGGAGGAGGATAAGGCGGAGGAGGAGGAGGACGGAGCCCTGCCAGGAACATTTGGATGGCGGAGTCAGCTGGGGCATGGAATACCAGGCTGCCATCGAGCGGAAGATCAATCAGCCGCTCCTGAATATTTTCAGGGAACAAGCCGTCCTTAAGCCAAGGATGGTGACGGAGGGCGAGTGAGGAAGCCATGGCCAGCCCAGCACCTCCGAGATGTCCAGAGCGGAGCAGAGAATAAACACTGCTAGCTCCCGGCCATCCAACGCATGATGCCGTAAGTCAACCTAAACAGTCTCTTGGGAAGGTGCGGATCCCAAAAACTCAGCCGAGTCCCACAAACAAGAGGAGGCCCTAGCCAACACACATAAGGTGTTAAGGACCCTCAGGGCAGCGCTGGTCAAGGCAAACATGCTGCGCCCTCAAGAGTCCAGCCAGCGGGCTTCCTGGGATGGTGGAATCAATAGTGGCGGCAGGGACGGAAAAGGAGTTCGTAAAAGTGGACGGGAGCCAGAGGGGTGGAGGGAAAGACACGGCGGGTGACGTGGCGCCGGGAGGTGCCGGTGCAGAAGGTGCTGAGGCACCGGATCCCCGGAGGAGGGGCGCCTCCAAGCCCCCGTCAGGGAAGAAAGGAGCGAACCCTCAAAGGGAAGCACGATCTCCCTCCCACCAGAGCCCTGGTGGAGAACCTCCAAGAGTTGGTCCGCCGGGAAGTGAGCAATCGGGTCACCCATGCGCAGAATGCCCACAGCCGTGGACACTGCGTGAGCAAAGGCCACTCCTTCGTGGGCGACGGCTGCCAAACTTAGGTGGCCCGAAGCCAAGCGGGGCGGCCAAAGTTCAGACCTGGAAGTCAGAAGGAACTGAAGAATGGGGGACCTGCTACTCGTCCGACGAACACCACGGCCTCTGAAATGGCAGTGAGCCGCCTTTCAATGAGGCCGGTGAAAAAGACACCACGCGGCGGCCTATCTCTGGGGAGGATGACACCAGTAAGTATCCAGCCAACTTCCGGAGAAGAGGGAGCGTCCGAAGACGAATCCGCTGCACAACCCCTGTGTGAAGCCATAGAGTCTGCTGCACGAGGCAGGACGTTGACCCCATCCGGCGCCGACGGAGACACCGGACAGGGCTCCTCCAAGTCACACCGCGCCGGGGACCGGAGCGGAGCCGAAGTGGTCGAGGAGCGGTGAAAAAACGCGCCAACTCGATCTCCGCCAAGGCAGCCGCCTGCGTGGAGGAACGAGAACGAGAGGGACCAGGGGAGTGACACAAAGCCCTCCGCCAGCCTCGGCCCGGGATGTGGTGGCGGTGGCCCAGTGACCCATGTGGCGGCACCAGGGATGATTCAACCTCCGACTCGCCCTCCGACGAGGCAGCCGCCCGCGTGGAGGGACGAGAGGGGCCAGGAAGGGGATGAGGGGTCCCCACCCAGCCTCGACCCAGAGCGGAACGGGGAAGGCCCACCGACCCCTGTGGTGCCGCTTGGACCGGTAGGTGCCAATGCTGTGGCAGCGTCAGCTCAGCCGTGGACAAGGCCTTTGCCTGCCCGAGGGCCGAGCGGGGCTCGGGATGCAACCCGAGCCCCGGCGACCTCCTGCGACACCACAGGGACTCCCACGGGAGTTTGCGGTGAGGCAGGGGCGCCGTGGTCTGTAGGAGGGACCCCCAAAGGGCCGCCCTCCAACAGCACCAGATCCTCCAAGCCTGGATCCGAACCAGTCGGCGCCGGGGCCGGAACCTCCGGCGGCACTGCGGAGGGCCCTGTGCAAGGCAAGGGATATGCTGACGCACCAGGAGGGGAAGGAGGAGGTGGAGACGCCAGCTAGGCCTGCAAAGCTGCCGCATATGTCTCCATCTGGACTCTCGACGCTCCATCACCGGGAAACGGTGGATACGAGGATCACACGCAGGGCAGCATCACCTGCGGAGAGCCCACGCACCCGGCAGGCCGAACACCAGCCCCCGGGGACAAACTGCGACATCGCAAGCATTTCTGCAATACAAACAAGAATATCCTCTACCAAATGAAATAATGTCTCTAGATCAGTATTTATATATAATTTACACTGATGGTTCTGTGCAACCGGCCATAGGGAGAAAAACAGCAATACAGCGCCACGTGTGCTATCGTTAAAGGACGCATGTGGGATGGAAATTTTCATCCGAATTGTCCAAAAACAAAGTCTCTAGGAGACTGCAAGACTCAGCTGGCAGATTTAAAAGCAGTAATACTGGCACGGGTAAATACTAGCCCCTGAGGCCCTGGGAGGCAGGCTCACAGATGGGGGAAGTGTGTGCCCACGGGCCTGGGCATGCCCCCCCCCCCCCCACCCCTCCAAGCAAAGGTAATGCAAAAGTCTCTCTTCAACCCGAGGCCCATACCCAAGGGTGGGCAATGGCCCTGCCAGTCAAACTTCGACCAGAGTGTGGATGTGTTTTTATTCTTTTGTGCTGCTTTTTAGTCGTGCGGACTTCCAAGACCTATTGATACTTGCATTTTACACTGCCTTTTTTTTAATTGTGAAAGATGGTGCACAAAGCTTGTGTGCACGCGCGCTAGTGGTTGTAAAATCCAGCATTACTGTGCATGCGTGAGATGGGCCCAGAACAGAGAAAGGGGTACATAATTCGGATGGCGAGTTTCCCTACTCTGGCCCACGCCCACTGATTCCTTTACCCTCCTAATGAATCCACTGATGTCCTCGAAGGGAGTCCGGACGCGGCAGAGGTCAGGGTTTGGGGTTGGCAATGAAGCAGAGTTTCACCAGCTGAGGCTGCTCGCATGAAGCCGCTACTACAGCCTCAGTGTTGGGAGCTTTGTTTACCTTCAATAATACAAGCCTCTCCTCTCTTAGACTCTGCGTGGAGGTCGTCTGATAAACTACCCCATCCTTGCATCCCTGTCACTTGACCTCTGTTAACAGCCCGGTGCGAAATAGCCACCTTCCTGGTTTAGAGACAAATACAGTCTCGCCCCTTGCATCCGAGCTTCGTTGTGTTAACAAAGGTACACAAATCCCAGTGCCGCAGCATTGTGTTTTAAAATCGCTACCTTGGAGAGAAATGCAACGAACCTATCGGAAATTCACTTTTAGACCAAATGTGCGGAAGGTTATCTGCTAGAATGCACGGGGTATTGGCACATTGATGCTTTCCAATGCAAACCTTGCTGCCGGGGATAAGATACAGAGAGGGTCGAGGGATCTGAGTGGCAGGTGACTGCTAAGCCCTAGTGGCTCCCAGAAGAGGCGTGAATCGGTGTCCATCTAAGGGTACACCCGGGGCCAAGTCCAGACCGAGCAGGATGTTGTATCTGCCACAATGTGGCGTCTGTTCGCCGCTGCTGCTTGTCCGGGAGTGACCTTGTGATGTGTGTGCTCGGCTCCAGATTGAACACTCGAGGGTAACATTCACCCTGCGACCACCCCGTCATTTCTAATTCCTGCACCCTCTAGTCCAGTGTCAGCAAGTCCATGCTACCAGCCTCTTTTCACAGCTTCTCTGTAGGCTGAACTGATTGATAGCAGCCGCCGAATAACTGGTGAGTATTTTAAGAATAGCGTGGTTTTTGCTGTTAAGCAGCAACGCTGTGATTAAATAGTCTTTCAATTGAAACCCTTTAACGGATTGCAATGAATGAAACCTAAAGTGTCACATAATGAGAAAGCAAACACTGCATAACAAGCGCGGTCAAAATCGCTCTCAAAGGAAAAACAAGCCTATAGCATTGCAGATTTTCACAGTAGAAAAGGTCCTATTGAAAAAGGGGCGCGCCAAGGAGAAACGAGTGGTGCGCTTGTGCGCGCCACTGCAACACACGTGACCACATGGCCTATTGGTGTCTATTACGCGCACCAAGCGCGTAATAGACACCAATAGGCCATAGGCGGAGCAATGCACCTGCCTGTGGCCTATTGCGTACAGTCTTTCATTAAAAGATGCACACAAAGGCCAATAGCTGCCCACAAAAGGAAAAGCACACGCACGAGCGTGTGCGATTCCTAGGGCAGCTTACAAACCCCGTTTTCAATTACTAAATGCCCGCGCTGCCCGAGCACTGCTGCGCAGTGCAACACGCAGGGCGCGACCCCTAAAAAGGGTGATCGTGAAAACCCTGCTTCTTACCGCCCAATATCCTTGTTGGATTCTTTGATGAAGGTGTTGGGCAGGATTGTTCTAGAAAAATTACAGGGATGGACCAAAGAAAATAACATTTTAAGTGACGTCCAATATGGTTTTAGAGCTGGCTTTGGCACAAATGAGCAGATCTTGAATTTACGTATTTTAACTGATAAATATGTTAGAGCAAAGGGAAGTAACTTTTATCTGGCCTTTGTTGACCTTTCAGCTGCCTTTGATTTTGTAGTTCATGAGAAATGATGGGGGATTTTAAAGGAAATTAAAGTTGACCCCGTTTTAATTCAGTATTTAAGACAATTGTACACAGGAGCTACCACAAAGGTTCCGTATGGCACCGAGGGTGAGTGTACCGCCTCATTCAAAGTTGAACGAGGCGTAAGGCAGGGCTGTGTATTGGCAACTCTCCTGTTCTCTTTATATACTAATGCTTTAGAACAGGAGTTGGTGTCAAATACTAGGGACCCGCCGTTAGTAAATTCCCGCCCCATTGCTTCTCTTTTATATGCGGACGACGCCGTCCTCATGGCCCGCACTCACATAGGACTACAAAGGGCCCTTTCTTTTTATACAAGTTTTATGGACAGTCTTGGACTAAAATTGAATGCCAAAAAAAGTTTTGTGATGTCATGTGGTTACAGCAGAAATAAGACCAGAAGCTTCCAGGCGGGGGTAAACAAGGTTACCCCTGCATTCAGCTACTTCGGAGTGCTTTTGATAAATCTGGTTGTTGGATACCAGCCGTAAAGGCTAGGTCTCTACTTTTCATGAAGTCCATCGCAGCCCTTTCTAATTTCTCTAAAAAACTGGGGAAAAGGCCACCAGATATTTTATTGAAAATATATTGTGCAAGGGTTGTGAGTACTGCAATTTATGGGGCAGGAATCTGCGGTTTCCAAGACTGCAGTATAATTCAGCGCATTGAAAATACCTTCCCGAGATCCCTTTTAGGTGTCCCAAATAGCGCCCCTGTTTTTAATTGCCATTCAGAAATGGGGGTTATATACATTTCCGATTTGATAAAGGCACAACCAGTGCTGTTACGGCACAGGATCTGGACCACTGAGAATGCAAGACTAAATAGAGAAATAATCAGGGACTCTATGGGATTATACAAGGCTTGCAAAATATTATGGTTAAAATACGTGGGAAGTTTTATGCAGGATATTGGTCACCCAGAATATTACACCAAGCCCGACTGTATGAATCTCCTAAAACGTAAAGATTTTTAAAAAAATGGTTATGTCTTATTTAGAAGGAAATATATTAACATCAGAGTTAAGTAAACCTATGGGGACCAGCCATCAATTGACCCTGACGACTGTATATATACAGCCCTATTTGCAGTGTGTCCAGGGTGGTTATGATAGATATCTTCTGACCAGATTTAAGTTTGGGAATTTCCATCATTTAACCTCATACCCAACTGTAAATGATTGGTCAAGAGTATTATGTCAATGCCCCTGTGATAAAGTATCTAGACAAAGCACAATGCATGTAGTTCTATTTTGTAAGTTATATAATAAAGAGAGGAGAAGATGGTTAATACCTTTACTAAAGCAGGGCGGATGGAGACAATGTCGCTCTGCCTTTATATATTTGCAGATGCTTGAAAATCATTACTGTATTGGGTCTATGGTGGGCTTCCTAAAGAATGTCTTGAGGACAAGGAAAAATGTTAACAACTGAATCATGGGACATATGTTTGGAAATACCTATCATAGGGAAGAATGAAATTACCCCAACTTTTAGTCTAACATTTTATATGTTTTTACAATGATTGCTGTCCATAAATGAATATTTTTATGAATTGTATGGAAATGTATTGTTGGATTATGTGCATGCTTTTATGATTTTAACTTGTCAAAATCGAATAAAGCTCATTTTGATTGATTGAGTTGTTAACCTCGTCTACGACCATGTGCATTTTTGGGACGAAATTGTTATGATAAAAATGTATCAAAATGCCTGTTTTGGGAAACTAAAAAACCAGGAGGTGAAAGAAAGGGCTCCTGTCAACAGACTTCCTTATTTTTGGTGAAAATGTATTTGGGATTAAAGTCAGGAGACCCCCCTTTGGCCTACCTGCAGCTGATGGCAACGCCATTGTCTGATAGGAATGATAGCCATTAATAAAAATAGGTTCCAAGGCCTACATTTCCTTAAGGCAGGTAAAATCACTTGCCTGCCAAAGATTGTGCCAGTGTACATTATCCAGTTCTTCCTAATACCTGCCATGTTCCAAGAGGTTCCAAGACGTTATTTTAAATAGGCTATTTTGTCTTTCTTTAAACTCATTCTGTTTGTGGGAAACAGGAAGGTGGTGGGTAGGAAACGCTCAGAGACAGAATCCTTAGGTGTGAGGGGGTAGTCAGTCACAGCGATCTAAGTCAGAAAGGGGGGCATACCTATTTGTAGTACAGACTCCTGTCCCTACTGCAACTGTCAGTTAAGGGCCTAACTAGACCATCCAATGAAATCACTCTGGGATCTTGTAGGCCGAATGGGGAGGATTGTAAAAATTGGCCAGGGAGAGACCCTTGATCTGTGTGTCCCGCGTGGGTGTCTGTGTAGTTGGTCCAAAATGTGAATCAGTGCAAAGTGGCTATTAAAATTAATCACTGCAGTCGCCCTCCAACATTTTCCTTGGTGGACCAACCCAACCCACCCTACTCGCCATGATCATTTGGCTAACCAGTGACGGTCCCTCTCTGTCCTTAATATGGCGCCATAAAACTCCTTCGCTCATGGCCCAAGGAAAGGAGGGAAATGCAGAGCTGACCTAGGCAGCCGCTCCCCGCAGCGGGACATCGAATGCTGAGGTTCCTCCGCTGCATTGCGAGACGGGTGGGGCAAAGTCGTATCACACTTCAACTTCTGCTTTTGTGGTGTTTCTTACCTGACTTTGACTATTTCAACGAAGAGGACTTCGACTCACCGGAGCGGTGCTCAGAACTTCCTCTTGACCAAGACTTGGACCGGGATCAAGACCGACGAGGCGACCTCCACGGTGCTGGACTTCGGGCCATGAGACGATTTAGGGACCGCTTCTTCAAAGCCTTCGGCGCCATTGCCCAGCAGTCGGAGCACGACTTGGAGTCGTGGTTGCACTCCAGGCAACAGAGACAGATCAAATGGGGGTCCGTAATGGACATGGTGTGGTGACAGGTGCCACACAGCTTGAACCCTGGAGTCTCCTCAGTCGACATGACTACTAAACACATCAAACGAAAAAAGTCTGTCAAAAAATGACAGGGGGTAGCTCTCTTCAACGGATCGGCACTAGCTGGCACAGAAAGAAAAGAACTGACGTCAGCGCGCTGGAGTGGCGGTTATATTGACAACGCGAACGTCACAACAACGACGAACGTGACGCTGCAGAGTCGACCATTGTCACCTACCGGCACGGAGGGGTACTGCTAAGAAAAATCGTCTCTATCCAGCCTGAAGCCTAGAAGTTCAAAGGTGAGTAATCTGCGGCTAGATGTCTCCATCAGATACAGTGCCTAGTGGATTGACTGGGTAGGATAGAGCACAGAAAATACAAAGATCAACTGCATGCTGAGGGTGACAAGGCAGACTGCCTGCTAACTTGACTCCTATTATCAGAGATCCCCAGGACTGCAATAGGCACCATCTGCGACAGTAAGGATCTGGTTGTGAATTCTCAAACAGGGATTAATGTGGTGCTTGAGGATTAGTATAAATATCTCTATGCCCCCCCCCCACCTCTCCCCAGACACAGGAGGTGTAGACGTTGTCCATTATCAGAATGAGATTCTGCTGCCCTTAACACACTCTAAGACACAGATTTAAATTAACCCATGCAATTGGCTATATCTCAGACTACTAGGAGCAAAACTCCAGATGATTTCCCAGTAGAATTCTAAGCCACTTATGTGGCAAGCCTAGCTCCCCGACTTCTAAAAGTAAACGAGGCGTTAAAACATTTGGACGCCTATCCACGTCCATGAGAGAGGAATTAATAAGTGGTCCTCCTGAAGGCTGCAGAGACCCACTACTACTGAGCTCTTGTTGCCCACTATCATTGCTGAATTCTTGGGAATGTGTTGGCTAACTGGTTGCCACAAAAAGTCCAAACTGTCCTCCATCATGATCAGATCGGGTTTCACCTGTCAGGAACATAATACTTAACCCGAGATGCGTGTTCCAGGTTATGGACTTGACAGGGTGATATGGCACTAAACACTAGGTGGCTTCTACAAACACTGAAAACCTTTCAATAGCACATGAGATGGCTGTTCCTGATGGAGGCACTCTGTTGCTCGGGCATGAGGCTGGAAATTTTACAATGGCTGCCGTTGCTAAATACAAAACCAGTAGCATGGTGTGCAATGGCAGTGTGCTTTTACGAGCAGTGCAGATCTGCAGAGGAACCAGTAAGCGTTGCCCTCTGTGACCTCTCGCATGCATGTTATGAGTGCAGAGACTAGATTGAATGGCACACTGTCTCTCTGTACATGGGTGTCGCCCTGATATAGCTCTCTGTCATGCCTACTAACACTGATACCCTGGCTGGCTTTATGGCACTATTAGATGACTTTGGAAAAGTATCTTGGTTGAAAGCTAACTGTGATAAGTCATGCTCATTCCCACTGACCAAGTGGTTGGGATGGGGGCACAGACTTCCTTCCAGTATGGGGCTACACCTAGCTTTTGACACATTTCACAAAGAGGCAGATATATAATGAAAACCAAATTAGGAACAGCGATAACGTCAATCCGTCAGTCTGTACCTTTTTGGAGCGCACCGCTATTGTCGACAATGAGCCAGCTGTTGGCCTCCAAGATGATAATACTGCCTGATCTGCTGTAGTTTGTTCCAACACTTCCAGTGATACTCAAAAAAGCCCTTTCTAAAGTTGCAGTCCTCACTGGTGTCCGTGATTTGGGATGGGAAGGGGAGCAGACAGAAGGTGGTGTAGGGGGTACACGTGTGCCCAAGGTACAAATTATATTACACAGCAGCCCAATTACAATGCTGATGCATTGGCTTGCAATACCCTTGGATCCCGAGACACAGAATGTTGTCAGGCACTTACAAGGGTTTCTGATACTGGAATACTTACAGGGAATAGAGGATGGATGGGCAAAAAACATTCACTTCTACATGTGGCATGGTGTTGCTGGAAGACATACGTGTAGGCGAAAACTGTCCGGCCTCCCTATGCCTTGGAACTTCTGTTATGGGCCCTATTGAACTGTTGGTGATTGGCACTGAGCTATGACATATGTATGTGGCCATAAAGGGACATAACAGTGAGGGAGGATATCCTTGAAGGGGGGATGATGTTGATCTTCAATAACCCCTCGAGAGACTTATGGGATACTCCTGGGGCAATTCCTATTCAATAATGTGCTGGTACGACAGGTGGTGGGGACTTAGGATACTGATTTTGGTGAGCCCCCCACTTTACAACTACTTCACAATTTTTTGACTCATGAAGCATGTACAAACGCAGTCACCGATATGTGCACAGCACTACTACTGAATTTTGGGTGAAAGTAGGTCTATTAAAAGAATGGCGGGAACAACACTTAGGGTTGGCACTGGCGTTAAACAATTGGACAAAATGTTTGCACACTGTGAAATCTATCCCAAAATCTCCAAGTTCAAATACATCCAAATTAATTACATTAATCACACATATCTGACCCCGACACAAACAGTACATATGTATCTGGGAACATAATCAGCCTGCCTCAGGTGCCCAGGGGGTGAGGTGGATTTCATACACATGGTTTTGCAGTGGTTGATGATCTTGTGGTTCTAGGGAGAGGTGCTCACATTTCTGAATGATACGACTGCAAGCTTAACTCTGAAACAAATTGCCACATGCCTTCTGAGTTGGATACCCTGAACAAAAAAAACTAAACACAAGCTTAGATTCAAAGATTTGTCCAATGTATTCATTAAAAAACATATTGCCATGTCATGGAAGGCTGCCTTTGCACCACTGGTAAAAGGCTGGCTGTGGGATTTGATGAAATCAGAATACGCTGGGTTCGACGCTCTATCCAACCTTCAGATCTTGTGAGAGTCAGGTCAGTGGTATGCATGGTGGGACATGGTGGAAACAAAATCCTGTGGTACCACACAATGCGAACACTATTGGGCTGGACGACAGTGATATCCCATTGGTAGCTGAATGCTCGCCCGCCCCATGTCTGTCCTAATTCCTTCCTCTTGTGTGCTAGATTTAGAGGACATGACAGCCACCACATTCATATGCTGGGTACTGGGGTTGCGGTATGTTACTACTCATGATCATGTTACACGTTTTTGGTTTACTTTCTGTTGATACTCAGAATTTATGAAATCCCACAATACATTTAATTTTAGACTGTAAACTTGAACACACTGGTACATTGCAAGCCTGTGAGGCAAAATATATTGTTATTAATGATGTACATCATGTCTATGTGGCCCCAAGTATATTCCGGAGATTCAAAGCTGTCCTAAGGGAATTTGTATGGAATGGTTCCTGGTGCTGTGTGGCCCTGGCAAGCTTTACCTCCCAATTACAGGGAGTGCCTAGCGATCCCCAATTTGTAGCACTATTTTCTAGCTTCACAACTCCAGTGGGTGGCCAGGTGGTTAGTGGGCCTACAATTGGCTGACACTGCCGTGGTGGGCCCGCCATGGTCGGTGGGGGACATACTTCGCTTATTCCATCTGTGCGCGGACGCTGTCAATTTGGTCGACTGCTTCTACAGATTGCATACAAAACTTATCGCAGAAGCCTTTTTCATAACACGAGCAGCGACACCATACGCACCAACCTTACCGCTGCAGGAGAAGCCCATCAGAGATAGCCTGCTGACAGTTGTGAAGTTAGTGAGCTGGCTAAGTGTGGGGGGTGCAGACACTAGGGGACCTCTACCAGGACATGATCTCATTCCGTATGAGGAGCTGGCTGAGGCATATGAAATGTCACCTGATCAGTTCCTACTCTACTGCTAAATTCTGGCAACACTGAGGGACAGTTGGGGATACATGAGTGACAGCCCATACATTATAATCTACAATATTAGCATGTTATGGGAAGGGGCAGTCATCACACTAGCTGGTTTGCGGAGTTACTCCATCTTCACATGGTGGCCCCAATGACATCTGTTAGGCAGAAGAGGGAGACAGATAAAGGGTGGCCATATACAGATAAGGAATGGTCTGAAATACTACTTAGTCCCACGTACATCCCGCGTAACTCACGCTTCATACTCACACAACCCTACATACTCCAGAGGGCCTATCTCACTCTCGAGAAAATGAATACATTTTATGGCCAGAAAGATGGGGACACCTCAGATGCAAACAAATGGGGGCTGATTTATTACACATGCTATAGCACTGGACCTCCCTACATGAATACTGGAGGTGGGTCCGCGAAATACTGGGAGTGTCTACCGATCGCCAACTAGAATGCACCTGGGAGAGGTGCATACTGCACCACTACCCTAGGGGTAAGAAACTGAGGGCAACTTCTCGTTTCCTGGACCTAGGTATGCTAACCGCAATCCTTCTGATAACCAGGAGGTGGAAAAGACCAGACCTGCCGAAAATACCAACATGGATCTTCTACGCTTCGTGTAGAAGATATGCGGGGCCTCAGCAAAGTGCCTATGGTGATGCAATGGGAGGTCATGGTGCAGGAATTATATAGTTTACTGGAGGACGGTGAGGGGGATCCAATTACCGCTTCCCCCTGAACAGTCACATTAGATGGAACGCACAACCAGTCACCCCCGCTAGAAGATGATAGATTGGAAGGGGATCCTCTCCTCTCCTCTATGTATCTACATCTGGTCGTCTGAGCTCCTTGACTCGTGGAATTGTTGAGGGGGAGTAACCATGGAGTGGCTTGAGTCTCGACAATATGAACATATAGATATATATATATGCAGCACTACCTCACAGTTACGAATAGGGTAGTGGCGATACGTGGGGCTCCTACTGTAAATGAAGTACTACCTACCCCCCTCTGTATTCTGTAACAGGGGAAGCAAACCCGATCAGAAATGTATTATATAGGGTATGTACATGTCATAGGGCACAAAAAGTATAGTACAAACATAATAGAATGTGCAGCAGTTTTATTATATATGTTTGAATCTGTTGCTCGATCTCTAACCACGAGACCTAACAAACACAGGCAGTTAGTGCCCAGTACTACTTACCGGCAAGCTCATTGAAGTAATTCCCAATGTGTACAGTGGGTAAACAAGAATTGAAAGAAATGGCTGTAACTAATGGTTGAATAACAAAGCTGTTAAAACCTTGTATAAGTATGAAGATGTCATTTATATAATATGTAAGTAGATGATTATTAACAAACTTCAATAAACAAATGTTTCAAAAAAAGAAATTAATGATGTACATAATTTATGTTGTTAGAAACCCAATAAAGATCTAGACGGGAAAGGAATATCTTCAAAATAGTCCATTTTAATGGATTTGATTTATCGTAGTATGTTTGGTAGTAGGGTGATTCTACGAAGGCCTTGGAGTGGTTTGTTACTTTTGTTAATGGGAGATATGGTAGGACAAATGTTTTCTTTATTTTGTAGGTCAATTACTATTTTTTGGGGATACATAATCCAGCAGTGTTTTATGCCCTTTTTATAGTTTTTATTTAATTAGTAAAGTGTTCATATTGGCTAGTTTGTTAAAAACTGTATTTTTATTTGTTTTATTTGATATTTGAATTCTTTAATTCTTTTTAGTCCTTATTTGGAGTTTCAAATTAGTATTTATGTGTTAAAGTTATATATATTTATTTTTTAAGTTATATTTTTTAAACTTCATGTAAAAGTGTTGATTTATTACACTAACATTTTCATACGTGCTGTACCAGTTGGTTTATATTATAATTTTGGTTTTACTGTTGATTCAATGTTACATTTTGTTAATTTAGTTTCATGCTAGCTTGATATTTTATTTAATATTATGAAATATTTTACTTTTGTGTTTATATGTTAAATATTCTGAATATTTTAATTTGTTTTTTGTTAGTGTATTGCATTTTAAATTAGTATTTGAGTGGGTTTTAGTTGCTAATTATATTCTATATATTTCTGTCGTATTATATAGATTTAATGTGGTCACTATATTGTTTTCTTATTTTTTGTTTTTGATAGATGGGTATCATAGATATTTTGAGTTGTAATATTTTTGTTATCAATAATCTTTTTTAAGTTTGGGATGATTATATTTTTGTGATCGATATATTTTTGTTGTTATTTTTGTATTTCAATATTGTTTTGCTCGATATTGTGTTGTACAAGCACTTGATTGCTTCAATGGTAACAGCAAGGATTGCATTAAAAATCAGCCAGTTAAAAAATAATAAGGGCAGGCACTGCTCTTTTAAACTGCCTGGAGTGATTAGCTGCCTAATTGTTTTGAAGTAATGAAGATAGAAATTAGCCACTTTTGCAACACTATCAATGTAAAGGAGGATAAGAGGAATGAAGTGATCTAAAGTGAAACAAAGAGCTTTTATCATCAGAGTGAACAAGAGAAAGTTTCGCATTTCAGAGTACCCAGAAGAGAGAGACAGATTTGCTCTTTTTACGAATTATGGAAGAGGAGGTACACCGTTTAATATAAGAAAGTTCTCTGCCATCCGACTCTGAAATCTTTTAAGTTAGGAGTACAGAGTGAAAATACTCCTTACTCTTAATTTTTTAGGTAGCATGAGGTACCTACTAAGTGGCCAAGTATTATGAAGAGCTCAGTTCAAAAGTGGCTCAGAATAAGCCTAAGCCAGGGGCCCCGCCACGCACAATTATTGCTCAGATCCTGAATTTTAGAGACCGAGATGCCATCCTACAGGCATCGAGAGTGACCGAAGATCTCCAGCTTGACAATGCCACCATCCTCTTCTTCCCTGACCTTACGCTCAACGTTCAGTGACTGCTCAGGTCATTTGAAGGAGTAAAGAGAGCTCTCAAAGAACAAGGCTAAGTATATGATGCTCTTTCTGGCTCGTCTTAAGATCCTGGATGGCGGCAAGTCTTACTTTTTCGAGTCGCCTGAGGAGGCCAGTGACTGGTTGGAAGGATGGCGGACAGTGGGCAGGAACGGAGGCCGGCGTGGGCCCGAACAATGCTCGCCGAGACGAGATGCTGCGAGGAAGGACACTCACGCTTCAGACAGGCAAGGCAGTGCTCAAAATGGGCCCAGGTAACAAGGGACTGTGCATCGATTTGAAGTGACTCCTGCTCTGGGCGATGGGATGGCCTCTGGTGGCCCCGGAGCCCAAGAAGCTGTTTGAGGCCTCGAGGGACCGAACTTCATTGTCCCAATTAGATGTTTTGTGCACTGGACATAATGTTTACGATGTAGATTTATTACAGTATGATGGGAAAGGGGGGGCCTGGGGAGTTGATTAGGGGATACTAGAAATTATGTATAACCTTTTTGCTGACTGCAAGCTCATGTTTCCTTTCCATGTTTGATATGGGGCACAAGGGACGACAGGCACTCTGCATGTTTGGATGGTGGGAGGTTGGGTACCTACCAAGCAGGGAGGCAGGGAGGGGGAGTTAGTGGGGGGGGGTTTGTAACAGGGGAAAGTTATGCTCAATATCAGTATAGTTCTTTTGCATGCGGATACTGCTCGATTGGGGTACAATGGGGCACTGACTATCAGATTAGAGGGAGGCCTGATGTCAAAGATGGGCGACCGGACACACATTAAAGTATGGACGTGGAACGTTAACGGGTTGGGCAACAAGATCAAGCGTACACTAGTTCTACAGTACCTGAAAAGGCACTCACCAGATGTGGTCCTACTCCAGGAGATGCCCTTTTGAGGAAACAGATGCAAGGCCCTCAACAGATTTGGGTATAAAATGTTGCCCATTCGGGGTTCACGTCGGGATCAAGGGGGGGTGGGCATTTTAATCCACAATACCCTGCCAATAGTAGTCTCAGGTACCTTGACAGACGACACAGGATGCATGGTCGCAGCGACTGGTAGATGGGAGGGGCGGACCATAGTTCTGGGTTCCTGTTATGTAATGGACGCTGACCTCAACCATTCAGGCGGGGGTCCAGGGGGGAGTATGGGTTACTAGATTTCACTTCTGCCCTGGGGCTTAGCGACATCTGGCGCACACATCACCTCACACAACGACAGTATACATTTTAATCGGCTAGACATGGGTCCTTCTCCCGGCTGGACCACTTCTTTACGCGTACTGATCAGCTGGGTGACTTCGTGGAGCCACACATCCTAGCCTGGGGAATTTCCGACCACTCCCCAGTTGGGGTCACGATCAAGGGGCCGGTGATTAACAGGGCCTCCTTTCCGAGGACTGATACGTGGAGCATCCGGGACGACAGCATAAGTGATAAGCTCCGTGAGGGCTCCCAGTTATACTTTGAGGAGAATAGGGGATCAGTGGAGTCCTGTATCACGCTCTGGGAGGCCTTCAAGACGGTTCTAAGGGGGCAAGCCCAGTCTCTGATAGGAGCCAAAAAGGAAGAAGAGTCCCTACAGGTTAACCAGTTGGAAGGGGAGATTGAGAGGATGGAGCGGGAGGCTGGTGCAATGCCCTCTGCAGATATCCGCCACACCTTGGCTCTTAAGCAGAAGGAGCTCAGGGCTCAGGCGGAGGAAAAGGCACGTTCCTACTCCATTGCCACCCAGCATCGAATTTACGATGTGGGACACAAGGCTCTCTAGCTGCTGGCGTGGCTCGAATGACGAGTCAGGGAGGCTCACTGGCCTCAAACAGTACAGACATAGCGGAGGCCTTTGCGTCCTGGCGGAGGCCTTTGCGTCCTGCCGGTCTGCACCTGCACTGAAGAAGAATGCGCAAAGTTCTTGCAGGATTTCACACTCCCCACCTTATCCCAAGAACATAGAGACCGACTGGAGGCAGACCTTACAGGGGAGGAAATAGGAAAGGCCCTCAGCTCCCTCCAATCTGGAAAGGCACAGGGGCCCAACTGACTCCCAGTGGAACTTTTCAAGCGACAGGCCAAAATCATTACAGGCCCTCTCCTTCAGATGTACCTGGAGGCACGAGAGGTGGGTAGGCTTCCACCCGGCCAAATGGAGGCCACGATGGTCGTAATCCATAAAATGGGGAAGCTGGCTGATCTTTGTTCGTCCTACCGCCAAATCTCGCTTATAAATGTAGAGGCTAAGGCTAAGGTCTTAGCAAGGCCCTGGCTGATAGACTGCTATTGGTTCAGCCAGATTTGGTGCATGTAGATCAGTCTGGGTTTATGCCACCCAGGAGCACCTGACATAATTGATGCCGTCTCTATAGAGTGCTATACATGATAGAGGATGTGGGGGCCACCCAGACAGCATTGATGGCGCTGGACGCCTAAATGGCTTTTGATTGAATGGCTCTATCTGTTTATGGTACTTCAGCGACTGGGGTTCGGTCCCATATTTGCAGTTGGGTTCGGCTTTTATATAAGTAGCCGGTGGCGAGGGTGGGAGTTAAGGGCCCTGTATCCAGAGCCTTTCCGCTACTGAGGGGCACTAGACAGGGGAGCCCTCTGTCCCCCCTCCTTTTTGCATTAGCCCTGGAGCCGCTGGCTCACTGGATTAGGGTGTAAGCATGGGGGCTTCAATGGCCCCATCAATAGCTAATATCTATATGATCTTGTTCGAAAGCAAATTCATTTACAATGAGGTGGCACCGTTTTTTGAGTCTGTCTCCCACTGGTACCGTTACATTGATGATATATTTTTTGTGTGGACCAATGGGAGACAGACCTTACATGAATTTCTGTTGTGTCTAAATCTGACAGATGAAAATCTAAGATTTACTGCACATACGAGCGAATCTAAAGTTGAGTTTCTGGACATAAGTATTCAAAATAAAGAAGGTGTTCTCGAAGTGGATCTATTTACAAAGCCCACTGCCCGAAACACTCTTTTACATTTTAATAGTTACCATCCGCGCTGCCAGAAAGACAGTATCCCCTTCTCTCAATTTTTGAGAGTAAGGCGGAACTGTACTAATATAAAAGACTTTGATACCCAGGCTGAGATCATGAAACGTAAATTCATTGAAAGAGGATATCCACATCGTTTAGTGAGAGGAGCATACAAGAGAGCCCGATTTTACGATCGTGACACTCTGTTGTATTCACAAAAACAGAAGGCAGACCCAAAACTAGTATGCATCACTAAACACTCTACTATGGACTCGACAATTAGGCAGATAATAAACTCCAACTGGCATCTTTTAAATGTTCAAGACAATGAACCAAAACTACAGAAACCCATGTTCGCCCATAAGCGAAACAAAAATTTAAAAGATCAAGTGGTTCATCCCCGACATAAGGTCAACAATAGGAATAACCCTTTTATCCAGAAATCGATTACTGGATCAAATGCCATCAAGGGTACCTCTCGTTGCGGTTCTTGTCAATCCTGTGATACCATCATAGTGGGTGAAACAATGGAGTTTAATAAAATCAAAATCCAAGCAAAGGAATTGTGGACTTGTAACACAAAAAATGTTGTGTATTTACTCATTTGTCCCTGTAACCTTGGATACGTGGGCGAGACGTCCCGCGCGATAAAGACCAGGCTAACTGAACATAGGTCAGCCATTAAGACACAGAAAACTACAGCCCCGTTAGTAAATCATTTTATAGAGTATAAACACAAACCTGAGGAACTAAAATGGCGCATTTTAGAAAAAATTAATCTGCAGAAAAACCAAGGAGGGGATGAGATCCGGAAAAAAAGAGAGGTCTTTTGGATCTTCACCCTCGGGACCTTTGACCATGGGCTAAATCAAGAATTGCCATGGGAGAACGCAATAACATGACACAACTATGAGGTTGTTATGTTAACAGAATATACAAGCCCAAGAAATGATAGCGCAATGACATAATGTTAATTCCTGAGTCCCCGTTCATTGAACCCCGTTCACTGAATCCCAAAACGGTGATCCTAATATTTACTCGCAATGAATTAAATTTGCTGTCGCTTTAAATAGGGGCGGGGTTTACCTAGATAAATAGCAGTGGTAGAAGGACCGTAGGTAATCACCATTTGATCAACCCGAACCACTGAGGGAGGTAGAGACGTCTCGAGCAGCACGCTTGTCTAAACGGTAAGAATCCGGTATATCCCATGCGCACCTCACGTTAGTGATACGCCACTCTGTGATTTTGTAACTCCGTTTTGCCCGAATGGGCTTTTTGTTAAATTTTCCTCCCCATCCCTTTTTTTCCACTTCTAATCTAGTGGCTTTCGGTATTCTCTTTCTCTGTTTAGTGGGCGTATCCGGCCAACGTACGTCTCACCTGAATCACAGCCTTTTGTTTAAAAGAGCGGACCTATGATACGCAATAGTCTCTAATGATTACCGCGTCTTTCCTAACATTGCACGAGTGTTAAAGGTAATTATTAACAAAGAAAAACCACCCTGGACCTTTAGAATAATTCTCTTTTAAAAAAAGCATCCTGACGTGAATCTATCTGTGTGTTTGTTCTAGTTATACGGATTAACAGCATATACAACCGCTACGATACTTAACCACCAAAATGGCGGATGATATTTGAGGTCTCTCTCCCTCTTAAAGAAACGACGAATAGTGGGTGTAGGTAGAAGTAAGACGGAAGCAGTGAACACTGCTTTAACAGGTAAGGATGTTACCTAACAGAACCTCGAGTTAAAATAGGGAGGACTCTGTGAAACCGGGTAAATTAGTAATGGAGTTGACATAGCGCATTGTTCTTCTTTAAACAGTTATCACATACCGATTCCGGACACTAAAGGAAAGGTGCCTTACTCCCTTCATCAACTTAGAACCTTTTTGGTCATAATCTCTTTTAGGTAAGGATAATATGGATTAAAAGATGAATTTAATTAATCAAGGAAGATTTTCCCTGTGCTCAATTGTTGTGAAATATAACGCTCTTGTCTATCAGCTTAATGCCGTATTAACTTCAAAGTACTCTAATCTATTCAACTACATTTGGGGAATTTTTAGCTTTTCAAACTAGATGTTCTGCTGACACAGTTTAGAGTAATCGCACACTAATAAACCCAATGTTTAGTAAAATTGAACCCGCCCCAAGCTTTAATACACAAGTAGTCCATAACTCTAAAAACCGAATGTTTGTTAGATAAACCACAGAATGATCATGACGTATGAAAACCTCTTTTATGGAATGGTCAAACTCTTTAGTCATAGACATGGGCCCTGATTTACAATGTGAAATCTTTTAAACGTTACGCTAATTTCCACCTAGCATTTACAAATTTGTCTAACACTAAGTTTGCGATTATAAGGATATATATGTATTGCTGCTTGTTAAACCTATGAATTATATATGTATTGCTGTTTGTTAAACCTATGAAATATGTATTGTTTATGTATTGTGTTTGTTATATGTATTGTGTCTGTTTTCCAACTATGTATCTGTTATGTAACCTATACTACAATATAAGTCTGGCTAAGGGAAAGTTTTATCAATTTGATGACATTTTACTTCTGAAGAAAAGCAATGTACTGTGATTTCAATGTCACTTAAACACTGTTTTATTCCATTTAGAAAAAGTGGCTGAATATCTACTAGTCCTGATGAAGACAAAAGACTTTGTCGAAACGCGTTGACACACAGCCCTATTCTTCATAAAAAAGGAAAACAAAGATCCTTTTTCACATATTATGATGTGTTTCTAATATATATTTACAAAAGAGCCACATGATCCTTTTTATTGTGTATTTTATGAATTAAGTGTATTTATTGATCTTTTATTAAAAATTATCCGTTTTGATATCATTTCAGTCCATTGCGTTACTTTTTATCAGGTATATATTTATGTCTATGTCTTACCATATAGCCAGCTTTTGTATCTAAAGTCTGCCTGGGTATATGCCGTTACATAAAAATTGTTGTCCCGGACCCAGGAGTCTTATCCACATCAGGGGGTCCTTGCTACCTACAAGATCACTGGATTAAGAAGGACAGTACGTTCTGGGGCCTGGAGGTGAATGATGAGTGCGGAGAGCGTATTTCCTTATACGCAGATGATATTGTGTTATATATGGCCAGACTATACCACACGATAGCACAGGCTCTACACCTCTTTGAATAGTTCGGCAGCTATTCGGGCTATACGATTAATTGGAGGAAGTCAGTGATTTTTACGCTCTCAGGTTGTCCACCGAAGATTCTGACCTCGTGTCCTGCTTCGATCGCTGCAGACTGGTTTCAATACCTGGGAGTATACGTCACAAGGGACAGGGCGGAGTTCTTCGCCAGGAACCTGGAACCCAATTATTGCGCCTTAAAACCGACGTGAGCCATTGGAAATCGCTGCCTCTCTCCCTTATGGGACGGGCGGCAATATTCAAGATGCTTGCATTGCCGCCCCTGCTCTACTTCCTGCAAAATATGCCATATCCGGTACCAAAGGGGGTGTTCAAGCGGATCGCACAAGATCTACGAGTACTGCTCTCGAATGGTGGCACCCAAGGATAGCGCTGCCTAAGTTGACAAGGGGGGTCTATGATGGGGGGCTGGCCCTTCCGGATGTCAAGTTGTATTATTGGGCTTCTCAGTTGCAGGTGGTAAACGACTGGGTGTACGTGGATCGGTCGGAACCGACCTAAACGGTGGACCGCTGGGTTATGCCTGGTGGTAACTGTGAACCCCTGCTCTATGCTCGAAAGCAGGGAAAGGATTGGCCATCCAACACCGGGGTGGTGGTTCAATGTTGGAGGGAGGCAAATACACTTTTGGGGTGGATGGGCTCCATGACCGGTAGAACCCATCTGTGGCATGGAGACCAGCTCACGGAAGTGACTCATTTGACGTGGTTGGTAACTTATAGGCATTGAACACCTGGGGGACTTCTGGAGGGGGGATTTCCCAGGAAGCTTCGCCTACCTTAAAAAGAGTATGACCTGCATGACTCGAAACATTACCACTACATACGCCTCATGCACGCCCTACGGGCTCACATAGTAAGCAGCACGTCTATCCCAGAGTACTCCCCTATGTAGGATAGGTTGCTCCTGGACCCGAGAGTGGAGAAGCCCACTTCTAAAATATACCGTAAACTCATAAATAACATGTCATACCCACTGAGGACGCTGCGGAGGAGGTGGGTGGGGGACATTGGTGAATTGGAAGACGATGACTGGCAGGACGCCCTACAAAGCCCACAAGAGATAGCAATCCATTGTAGGTTCCGGTTAATACAGCTCAAGATCGTGCACCGAGTATACTACCCCCACACCTATCTGTATGCCTGGGTGAAGAGTCAGTCGGCCCTTTCTGCACCACATCTTATGTGAATGCCCGGAGATAGTCCCTTCTGGACTAAGGTGGTCGACTCATTGTTGACAATGGTGGGTTCACTGGTCCCGCTAGAGCCCATGTGGTTACTATTAATGATTAGAAACTACTCTGACTGGACTAAACACAAGGAGATCTGGCTGGCATTGGCAGCAGGGGTGGCAAAAAGGAATATTTCAAGGGACTGGGGTTCGCAGACTCCACCTTGATGGGACCAATGGGTGCGCGACTAGAACTGGTGCTAAAGGGCGGAGGAAACTATCTATAAAAACAGGGTTTGCACCAAGAAATGGCGGAAAACATGGGGGTTACGGCGGAAGTACAGGGTGACGAGGGGAGGATCGGGACTGTGATACCAACTGTCATTTGCCCCACTTATGCCATCGAAGGTCCTTTATTGTATTGTAGATTGTGATTCTACTGCTTGCACTGTGATAATTGTCCTGA
Organism: Lissotriton vulgaris; assembly: GCF_964263255.1. Classification (NCBI taxonomy): domain Eukaryota; kingdom Metazoa; phylum Chordata; class Amphibia; order Caudata; family Salamandridae; genus Lissotriton; species Lissotriton vulgaris. The sequence continues at coordinate 434,095,703 of NC_141685.1, read as the reverse complement.
ATTGTATGATGATATTTAGTGGCTCCATCACATGAGTGACTCAGAATCCTGAATCATTCAGCTTCAGTGGCTCCATATCTTCAGGGGCTAAGTAAATTTAGAAGGTCGGTATCATCAGTGGATGACAATCATGATTGACATAAACGTATTGCTAATATTAGTGCCTCATAGGAATATAGCTAGTGCGACAGTAAAGCTAATTATTGTTAATTAAATTAATGGCTAGTGCTAGATTTAGGGTTAGGCTAAGGGTATGCATTTAATGTGGTTATTTGAATATGAATTAAACATATATTAAAATATTTCTAAAACCAGCCTTAAACTACCTCTGATTTGGCACTAATAGCAGCAAAAAACTGATGATACTAAAATGATTCAACATTATTTAATTTGATAATATATTAATTAAATTTCATTTAAATAAATGAATTAGGTTAGAATTATGGATACGCAGGCCTTAATTACGATGTCGGGCGGACTTGAGTCTGGCCAACGCCGTTTAGGTGTGGGAACCGACCAACCGTAGGTCAGCGGCTTCGAACACCGCATTCTGATGCGCCCTCATATGGTACATTCACAAACTCCCATTTCTCTATGGGAGCTTGAGCGGTGAGCGGGTTCCGCCTACAGCACAAGCTTCCATAGAGAAATGGGAGTTTGTGTAAATTTCTGCCCCATGTGACAGGCACTGAATTTTCAGGGGGGCACCATAGATACTCCCTCTGCCCCCACCAGAGCCCGCAGGGAAAAGGGGGCCCTGCAAGGATCCCCAAAGTTGCTTCCCGACAGACTTTTCATGTCGGAAAGCCCAACATGAAAAGCCTGTCTGAAACTGACATCATAATCCCGACAGCAGAATCGCTGTCCGTGTGGATTAAGTTACAGTGTCCGGCTGCCCGACAGGCTCCTTGAGCTAGTCGGAAGCCAGCCGGAATGGCTTGCCCGTTTGACTTCCGAACGCCTACAAGGTTATTAGGAGGTCGGAAGTCAAACCAGGGATGTTGATCGGAACGCTAATAAATTAACGTTAAATAAATTAATTAGAAGCTAGGGCTAGTATCAAGATTAGGATAAGGGTACATATTTAATTAATTTTAATATGACATTCAAATATATGTATCTTTAATCTAACACAAATGTCAGCCACAAACTAATTTAAATAACATCAATAAATTCTGCTTAATGAACAAGTTACTTACCTTCGGTAACGATATATCTGTAAGAAACATTAGTTAGTATTAGATTCCTTACCTTAGAATATCCCCAGGCGTCAGACTGGATCCGGAAATTTTTGCGTAGCAATACCCCTGCGCGTCCTTAGGCGTCGTCTCCGGCTCCGCGTCCGTCGTCGGCGTCGTCTGCGCCGGGATGACGTTGTCGGAGTACTTAGACGCCGCCTATGCGCACTGACGTCAGTTCTTAGCCACAGCTTTTTCGCGCCAGATACGCAGAGCCATGGTGCCAAGAAACTAGGGCCCTGAAAGGGGAAGAACCTTAACCCTATGTATCAGTTCGCAGAGCGGGGAGGATGGGTGGGGCGGTAAGGAATCTAATACTAACTAATGTTTCTTACAGATATATCGTTACCGAAGGTAAGTAACTTGTTCATCTGAAAGAAACACGTTAGTATTAGATTCCTTACCTAAGAATAGATACCCCAGCAATACCAACCCCGTGGGTCTGCGAACCAATATTCACACCAGGAAGTCCTGGAGGACAGAACGGCCAAAGAAGCCGTCCCTCCGGACTTGACTGTCCAGACGGTAGTGCCTCGCAATGGTGTGCAGCGAGGCCCACATTGCCGCCTGGCAAATGTCCTGCAGGGGGACTCCCCGACCCAGGGCAGTAGTAGCCGCCGTAGCCCGAGTGGAATGGGCCCTCAGCCCAACTGGAGGCTCCTTTCTAGCCAAGGAGTAGCACGCTTTGATGCATAAGATGACCCACCTAGAGATGGTCCGCTTATGCACCGCCCGTCCCGTCTTCGCACCCACGTAGCCAACAAAGAGTAGGTCGTCCACCCGGAACTGGCGTGTGCGGTCCACATAGAATGAAAGCGCACATTTTGGGTCCAGACGATGGAGCCGCTCTTCATCCTTTGAGGGATGCGAAGGCGGGAAGAAGGAGGGTAAGGTGATGGACTGCCCGATGTGGAAAGCAGAGAGGTGATGGCAACCAGGAAAGTCGTCTTTAAGGTGAGAAGACAGAGAGGGCAAGAGTGAAGTGGCTCAAAGGGAGCGCACATCAGGAAAGTAAGAACGAGGTTCAAGTCCCACTGAGGCATCACAAAAGGGACAGGTGGAAACATGTGCGTGATGCCCTTCAGAAAACGATTCACTATAGGGGACTTGAACAAGGAAGGCTGATCAGGTAGCTTTAAGAAGGCTGAAAGGGCAGAAAGGTAGCCCTTGAGAGTGCCCAGAGCAGAGCCCTGCTGGGCAAGAGAAAGAAGGAAGAGAAGAACTTCAGAAAGAGGGGCAGAAAGGGGATCCACAGCCTTTGCTGTGCACCATGCCACAAATTTGTTCCACCGGCAGGCGTATACCGACTTAGTGGAGGGACGCCTGGCTGCCAGAATAACATCACAAACTTCAGGAGGCAAGTCAAATGGCCTCAACTGTCGCCGCTCAATCTCCAAGCATGGAGGTGGAGACTGGACAGGTTCGGGTGGAGGACCGTCCCCTGCTGCTGCGACAGAAGGTCCTCCTGAAGAGGCAGACGATCGGGGGACTGACTGACATGTTGAGTAGCTCGGGATACCAGTACCTTCGAGCCCAGTCCGGAGCCACAAGGATTACCTGGGCCCGGTCGCGCCTGATCTTCTTCAGCACTCTGGGCAGAAGTGGTATAGGCGGAAAGGCGTATAACAGACCGCAGCTCCACTCGCGACGAAATGCGTCGCCGAGCGAGTGCCGCCTTGGAAATTCCAACGCGCAGAACAGATGACATTGCGCGTTCTCTTCGGTGGTGAATAGATCTAACCAAGGCTCACCCCAGTGCTGAAAGATGCCCTGCGCCACGTCCGAGTTCAGACCCCATTCGTGATCCATCGAGCACCGTCGGCTGAGTCCGTCCGCCCTGGCGTTCAGAGAACCTGCCAGGTGTTGAACCATCAGGGTCACGCCCTGATGTTCCAGCCACTGCCAGAGACGCAGAGCCTCTTGGCAGAGGGTCCAGGACCCCACCCCGCCCTGTTTGTTGCAGTACCACATGGCGGTGGTGTTGTCCGTGAACACCTGCACTACACTCCCCCGAACAGAGGGGAGAAATGCTTTCAGTGCTAGACGAATTGCCCTCAGCTCCAGAAGGTTGATATGGAGCTGGGACTCCGCCGGAGACCAGAGGCCTCTGATCTCCGCCTCTCCCAAGTGGCCTCCCCAGCCCTGGAGGGACGCGTCCGTCACAACCACGTGCTCCGGTTGGGGAAGGGAGAGGGATCTGCCGTTGACCCAATCGCGGTCCGTGAGCCACCACTGCAACTGTCTCGCTGTGCCCTCCGAGATCAGGACATGGTCGGACAGGTTGCCCTGATGCTGGGCCCACTGAAACTTCAGGTCCCACTGCAGAGCCCGCATCCGCCACCGGGCGTGATGCACCAGAAGGATGCAGGAAGCCATCAGCCCCAGGAGCCGCAGCGTCAACCTGACCGAAACCCGGGATAGCGGCTGGAAGATGGGAATCAAAGCCTGAATATCCTGGACTCGCTGCTCGGGAGGATAAACCCGAAACTGCGCCGAGTCCAGAACAGCTCCGATGAAGAGGAGCTTCTGAGAGGGTCACATGTGTGATTTCGGCACGTTGATGGAAAACCCCAGCAAGTGCAGGAGATCCGCCGTAATCCGGAGGTGGCTGACGACCGTCTGGGGCGAGCCCGCCTTTAACGTCGTCGAGGTAGGGGAAGACTGAGACCCCCAACCTGCGCAGATGAGCTGCGACCACCGCCATCACTTTCGTGAACACCCGTCGGGCGCTTGTGAGGCCAAAGGGGAGCACGGTGAATTGAAAGTGCTCGAGGCCTACCGTGAACCGCAGGTAACGTCGGTGGGCCGGCAGGACGGGGATGTGAAAGTAGGCGTCCTGCAAGTTCAACGCCACCATCCAGTCTTGCCGGTCTAGGGCAGTCAAGACTTGAGCTAAAGTCAACATCTTGAACTTCTCCTTTCGGAGGAAGCCGTTGACGCTCCGTAGGTCCAAGATAGGGCGTAGGACCCCTTTGCCCTTCTTGGGGACCAGAAAGTAGTGGGAGTAGCAACCACACCCTACTTCTGGCCCAGGAACGCGCTCGATGGCCACCTTGGCCAAGAGGGCCGTAACTTCCTCTCGTAGAAGTGGCAAGTGGTCCCCGACACGCGGTGGTACTGCGGTGGCATGGCTGGAGGGGTCGCCTCGAAGGGGAACCCACCTGTCCGATGTGACTGAGCGCCAGTGGAAGAGGTGATGGCGGACCCTGCCCCCCACCGGCGTCACATGGGCCTGAAAACTCGGACTAGGAAGGTTTTGAGGCGGGAGCTGAGGGAGCGGGTGCGGACTGGCCTCGCCTGGGACCCCGACCGCCTCCCCGGCAGTTCCCACGGCCGCCACCGCGCTGGACATTCTGCTGCGGCGTGTGACTGATGGCCCGTGTGGGGGCGTCAAACTGTTCAAACCTCTTGGATTCCCTGTCGGGAGGTGCCGACGGGAATGCGGTCTGGGAGTTCGAGGCCTGGATAACCAGGCTCTCAGGGGTTGGATGGGTCGACTGGAAACTTGGGTCACCCTGAGCCGGGCGGTAGCGTCTGGCCACGTTCCTGTCCACAGGCTGTCCTGAGGCGGGCTTGGACCAGGTGCCCAGCAGAACGTCACATAAGGCCTCATTGAACGGCAGCAGAGGCTCGACCGAGCTTGACTGCGGTTTGAGGACCTCGGTGAGGAGATTAGTCCTCACAGCCGCTGAGGGGAGCGTAAAGTTTAAGGCCTTAGCCGCCCGCATCAGAACTACGCTATAGGCTGCCCCCTCCTCCGTAGCCACGGTTGGAGGGGAGACAAAACCAGTGTCTGGAGAGAGGTCCAGGCCACTGGCTTCCCCAAGCTCCTCTGTCCAGTCCGTTTGGTCCTGACATTCCTTAGTCAGAGGGTCCTCAGACCCCTCCCAGTCCTCTTCATCACCCAATGCCTGGTAGCCAGGATCAACAATTGGGGCCCGGTCATTAAAGTAAAAAGTACCCAAAGCCGTCTTGTACGGCGCCCAACGGGGCCTTGTCGACGGCTGACCGGGATTGACAGAAGAACTGGGGCCGGCGTCGACCGAAGTCGGCGGCGGTGGTGACACCCTTGGGGACGGCGCCGGTGAGGTCGACCGGCGTCGACCCGGATTTGAGCCGGATCCGACCGGGGCCTGCGGCGCCGGGACCGAAGTCGCCGGCGGCGCCGAGGCCGAAGCCGTCAGCGGCGTCGGTGCCGGAGCACTCGACCCGCTAGACCCCGGAGCCGGACCCACTGGGCCCGAAGGCGCCGTGGGGTCCGGTGGAGAATAGAGCGACCTCATGGCCATGAGGTACCGCTCGATCTCCTCCGGCGTCGCACCCTGTTCAGGGACCCGCAGGTATGGGGCAGGATGCGGCGCTAGTGACTGCGGAGCCGTGTGGGCGGTGCCACCCAAAACCCCGGCCGCGTCGGGCGAGCGTCGGGGCGGTCAGAGGAGCGATGACGCCGCTCCGACCTCTCATGCCTCTTACCTGAGGAGGAACCAGAAGACCAATGCCGACTTCCGGAGCTGCGAGGGCTCTGTCCCCGCGACCGATTCCTCGACCTCCCATGGGACCGGGACCTCGAATGGCGCGGGGCCGACTGTCGGAGCTCGAGCCGCTTGCGGGACCGCTCCCGCCTAGCCTTCGACGTCAGAGCTCGACAGTCGGAGCAGGAACGGTCGTCGTGGTCGAGGCCTAGGCACTGCAGACACTGGCGATGGGGGTCGGTACTCGACATCAGTCGACTACACCTCGAGCAGGGCTTGAACCCGGGCATCCCTACTGGCACCTGAAGAGTCGAGGGACTTTAAGAAGATCAAAAATTATCAAAAAGTTTTAGTCAAAAAGTGACTAAGGGGGAGAGCTTCTCCGGATCTGCGCTAGCTGGCGCGGAAAAAAGAAGAACTGACGTCAGCGCGCATAGGTGGCGTCTAAGTACTCCGACGACGTCATCCCGGCGCAGACGACGCCGAACACGGACGCGGAGCCGGAGACGACACCTAACGACGCGCAGGGGTATTGCTACGCAAAAAATTCCGGATCCAGTCTGACGCCTGGGGATATTCTAAGGTAAGGAATCTAATACTAACGTGTTTCTTTCAGATGTATCTCCATTTTTAACCCTATACCTCTCCGTCACTAGCACAGCGCCACCGAGGCTGGTGACGGAGCGGTTCCGTCACCAGCATGGGAGGGGTTAAGGTAAGGCAAAAAGTTACTAAATAGGTAAGGCAAATAATCATAGACATTAACAGTTGATAAGGGAAAATAAACCCCAAAAATGACATTTCGAAAACAGACAAGCTATGATCCAGTTAAGGCAGGAACTTGTTCATTAGGTTTGTTTATACTTCCTGTTTGAAAGCCGCCGTGTAGGGGGATTCTGCGAATTTCCGTAGGAAGAGAGTTCCATATCTTGGGTGCAGCGCCCAAGAAGTCTTGTTTCCTTTCTGCGAAAAATCTGCGGTTTGAGTAGCAATGAGTTAGCAATTCTGGAAGGTCTGCTACAACCTGATAATTCCAGTTTTTGAGCCTGGTATCCAGGTGTTTTGAAGAGGAGGGATTTGTGCGTCAAATAAGCAATCTTTAATTGTATTCTTGCTTCCTAGGGTAACCACTTTAGAGGGGAAATGTGCTCATTTCTTTTAGTGTTAGTGATCAGTATAGCAGCGGCATTCAGTGAAGCCCTCAGCAGGGCTAAGGTATATTTGGGGAGCCACAGAGCGTTGCACTTCCATAGTCTAGCCTAGGTAGGACAACTGCTTGAATTCCTCTTGAGGGAGGAATGGTTTTAGGTTTCTAAGAGTCCTTATTTGGTGATGCGCACCCTTGCACAGCTTACAAAATGTTTTCTTCATGTTCAGGTGTGAGTCATAGGTGATTCCAAGAAATGTTGCTGAGTCGATGATAACCGCAGAGCAGTTAAAGGTAGTGAGGTGTTTCATCCAGAGGTCAATCCTGAGGGTGTGCTTAGGAGGGGAAATGATAAGGAATTCTGTTTTGGTGGAGTTGAGCAGGAGAGGGCTTTCAGTTAGCCAGTTTTGGATAATCGTCAAGGATCAGTTGAGTGAGATGAAGTCTTCAGAAAATTGATTTTCAGCATTGATATAGAAAAGAATGTTCATGGAGGATAGAACATTTGCTAGTGGTTCCAGGAAAAGATTTAAGAGTATAGAAGACAAGGCAGAGCCTTTTGGGACCCCCATGGAAACTGCAGACGGATGGGATAAGGTATGGTTCACCAAACATCTTTGGGATGTATTGTGAAGGAAGGAAGAGAACCATTGCAGTACGAAGCCGGAGAGGCCCATCCTGTGTTCCAGAATAGCTAGAATGTTGTTGTGATTAACTGTGTCGAATGCAGAAGCGAGATCAAGGGGATTAAGAGGCAGGATTTGTTTTGGTCTAGCATGTTTAACCCCTTAAGTGCTGCTGACGGCCAATGGTCGTCAGCAGCGCTACCTCCCCAGTGCTGCGCACGACCATTGGACGTCCATTCAGCACTGGTTCCAATGGACAGCGCAGCACTGGGGAGGGATGTTTACACGCAGCTAAGGTGTTAAGATATCATCAATGATGTGGATGAGTGCTGATTCCATACTGTGAACATTCCTAAAGCTTGATTGGTATTGATCCAGGTGATTGAAAATTTCGATGTGCATGCAAACTTGCGATTGTACGCACTTTTCTAATAGCTTAGCCAGAGTAGGGATGTTGGAGATGGGGCGGAAGTTATTGAGATCAGATCTGTCCGCATCCGTTATTTTTAGAATAGGTGAGACCTTTGCTGCTTTTAGACATTCGGGAATCTTGCCTTGAGATAAAGAGGTGTTAACAATTTTAGTCCCGAGGGGGATGAGGGCCTCCTTGATTTTTTTGATGTCAGCTGGTGGCAGTGGGTCGCTAAAGTGACTGGAGGGGTTAAAGCTAAGCAGGGTTTTGTATTTGTCATCTTCATTGAGGGACGAGAAGGAGTTCCAAGTGGCTCTGTTCTTAGTGCTAAATATTGTAACTTACAGAGTTAGTGCTATTGATATTTTGGGGTTATACAAGGGTACCAGAAGGGAGGCACACAGAGAAAACATAGGACAATCCAGACAGCAGTTCGAACGTAACAATATTTATGGGCTACTTACCTGCATGAAAACGGTATTCAGATGTATGCTGAGCATTTTCCCCCTGGAGCACAAAATATATTATAACCACTATTTCTCTGCTGCACATTCACTGGACATGCAAATTTCATGAAGGTCCCAAAGCTGTTTTTACAGCTGTTCACGACAAATGCTTGAATGTACATGAGTTTCCTATTAAACTAAAGGATCTGGCTATTTCCTGAACTGCCCTTTGGAACTCTGTATGCTTGCTGAACAGGTTACTTACCTTTGGTAACGATATATCTGTAAGAAACATTAGTTAGTGTTAGATTCCTTACCTTAGAATATCCCCAGGCGTCAGACTGGATCTGGAAAGTTTTCGCTAGCAGTACCTCTGCGCCTCAGTAGGTGGCGTTGTGCAGCTCCGAGTCTGTCGCCGGGGTCGTATGCACCGAGTTGACGTCACTGAGACTACTTAGACGCCACCTATGCACCCTGACGCCAGTTCTGTACACGACCTTCCGCACCAGCAACGCAGAGTCATGGAAGACACTGACCATTGGTGCATAAAACTAGGGCCCTAAAAGGGAAGACTTTAACCCTAGAAATCAGTTCGCAGAACGGGGACGATGGGTGGGGCGGTAAGGAATCTAATACTAACTAATGTGTCTTATAGATACCACTTGCAGCCTACCTTGTGACCTGAAGGACCTGCGGACTCCCTCGGACTGCCTCTGACTCCACGCCTCGCGGAACCCGCTGCGCGGGTCCCGCATCGTCCAGGGGCGCTGTTGAACTTGGGAGCAGTTGTACTTTTTGCCATCTGGGGCTAAGGGCTGCGAGGGCTGCGAGCAGGAGGGGCTGGACTCAGTCTCCCAAGAGTCTCAGCCTACCTCGCACCCGTAACACCTGGGCCGCTCTCCCTCATCGCCCCGCCCCCAACAGACCGCTGAAAGCCACCGGATTCTCTCCTCTCCGTGGGATACCACTTGCAGCCTACCTTGTGACCTGAAGGACCTGCGGACTCCCTCGGACTGCCTCTGACTCCACGCCTCGCGGAACCCGCTGCGCGGGTCCCGCATCGTCCAGGGGCGCTGTTGAACTTGGGAGCAGTTGTACTTTTTGCCATCTGGGGCTAAGGGCTGCGAGGGCTGCGAGCAGGAGGGGCTGGACTCAGTCTCCCAAGAGTCTCAGCCTACCTCGCGCCCGTAACACCTGGGCCGCTCTCCCACATCGCCCCGCCCCCAACAGACCGCTGAAAGCCACCGGATTCTCTCCTCTCCGTGGGATACCACTTGCAGCCTACCTTGTGACCTGAAGGACCTGCGGACTCCCTCGGACTGCCTCTGACTCCACGCCTCGCGGAACCCGCTGCGCGGGTCCCGCATCATCCAGGGGCGCTGTTGAACTTGGGAGCAGTTGTACTTTTTGCCATCTGGGGCTAAGGGCTGCGAGGGCTGCGAGCAGGAGGGGCTGGACTCAGTCTCCCAAGAGTCTCAGCCTACCTCGCGCCCGTAACACCTGGGCCGCTCTCCCTCATCGCCCCGCCCCCAACAGACCGCTGAAAGCCACCGGATTCTCTCCTCTCCGTGGGATACCACTTGCAGCCTACCTTGTGACCTGAAGGACCTGCGGACTCCCTCGGACTGCCTCTGACTCCACGCCTCGCGGAACCCGCTGCGCGGGTCCCGCATTGTCCAGGGGCGCTGTTGAACTTGGGAGCAGTTGTACTTTTTGCCATCTGGGGCTAAGGGCTGCGAGGGCTGCGAGCAGGAGGGGCTGGACTCAGTCTCCCAAGAGTCTCAGCCTACCTCGCGCCCGTAACACCTGGGCCGCTCTCCCTCATCGCCCCGCCCCCCAACAGACCGCTGAAAGCCACCGGATTCTCTCCTCTCCGTGGGATACCACTTGCAGCCTACCTTGTGACCTGAAGGACCTGCGGACTCCCTCGGACTGCCTCTGACTCCACGCCTCGCGGAACCCGCTGCGCGGGTCCCGCATCGTCCAGGGGCGCTGTTGAACTTGGGAGCAGTTGTACTTTTTGCCATCTGGGGCTAAGGGCTGCGAGGGCTGCGAGGGCTGCGAGCAGGAGGGGCTGGACTCAGTCTCCCAAGAGTCTCAGCCTACCTCGCGCCCGTAACACCTGGGCCGCTCTCCCTCATCGCCCCGCCCCTAACAATCATCCAATTGTTATTGAGGATATAAGTTGGACCAAGGAGACCGCTGCGCGGGAGCGTCCCGGGAGAAGCCCGGGACAAGGGCGGGACCGTCTTTGGCCGTCAGTGGCCGAAGGAGGCTGGGCTGGGCCCACTCTCTTGATCCCCCTTTGTGTTACAATCAAGGCAATGCCTTCGCCTCCACCACGGGAAACCCCCTCAAGGGATGGCGCCTCCAGCTCTGGGACTTTGGATAATTACTTTAAATCCACTAAAGGAGAAGCGGACAAGGAAAGTTCGCTTGAGAAACGTAGGGTGGAGCGCAGGCGCTCCATTGAATCTATGAAAACCAGGCCCTTGACCGATATCATTCCTTACCCCACCACTCAAGAGGAAGGCACTCCACCCAGCAGTCTAATTAATTCGACACTCGAGGACTTCCCCGTCTTACTAAGGGAAATTCCCTCTACTCCAGGGATAGCGCTTGGAAAAAACACAGAGCCAGCCCCTCTTGAGTTCTCCCATACCCCTGTTAACCTGGTAACTCAAACCCCACCTATGCAATTGGCTAATAAGAGCAAGTCCAAATTAAATGTAGTGGCGGAGTTACATAGGCCCCCACCCAGTAAACGTGCTCGGAAAACAGTGGGGGGCGGGGGAAATCCAAAATATCACATCTTGACTTTGGCAAGAAACGCACTAACACCGCTCTATCGGGGAAGCCTACGGAGATAGTGCCTACCATTCCACCGCCTAAGCCCCCAAACCCCAGTATAACTGCCACCACTAAAGAACCAGAGGTAATTTCATCAAACTTAAACCTCCCACTCTCTGCCAAGGGGAGCATTGAATTCCTACTCCGCTCCCTTTTGCAGCCCATTACCGACAGCTTAAAAAAAGTCGAGATCAGGCTCACCCTACTAGAAACTTCTCTTACCACTCTGAACACTCTAGTAAGTAAGCAGACAAAGCTAGTGGGAACCCATTCCTCTGCTGGGGATCCTTCCAAAGCAGAAGCTGCAACTCATGCCAATAAAGCCCCCCCCAGAAACCCGCCACCTGCCCCCCCTCTGCAACCCCTTATGGCCATCCAACTCCAGGCACGGCACAATAACCAAAGCAACAGACCTACTCACCCAGTGGATCTAGCCTTCCATAGCTCTCAAATAGAGTCCTCTGGAATACATCAAGATCAGGTTAACGCCCCCCCACCCACGCCCGTTTGCCCAACTCCCAGACCACGAAGGCCAGACCTCCCGCCTGAAGCTAATAGATTAATGGTGGTCTTAGCTGGTGCCCCCCACTTAAGATCAGGGGAAAATGAGGACTACCAATCCCTTAAGAAAAAGGTAATCAAATGGCTTAACTGGAACCGACCCTTGCCATCCCATTTTAATAACGAAATCATCATGGTGAGAAGGGTTCCATGGCTAGGGAAGACCAGGAAAACCATAGTGGGGGACTGTATTATGGTAACTTTTAAGGATCCGGGCACGGTTCGACACATTTGTGGAGGAATGAACCGATCCCTTGATTCCACCATACAGACCCTCCCAGTATCTTTTTTCTTCCCCCCGATTCCCAGGCACCAGGTCCCAATACACGATGACTGGACAAGGGTGGAATACAGACGTAAACACAAAGGCTTTCTACAACGCCCGTATTTCCAACCGTCGGACACACCTTTTTGCGATTTTAATCGCTTTAACTGCCTGAACGGTTTGGATGGGGTCGACTGACTTACCGTCTGTACGACAGTGCCAGGGGTCTCGGGCTCCTGTGGCCTCCTGGAACCCCCCACTGTGTCCTCCGGTTCAATTTCTGGCCCCCTGAATGATCCAGCTGCTTCAGACCACGGCAGAACCGAATCTTCTCACCAAGCCATTGATGGGGTAGTTGTTGCTGAGGGGATAACTACGGTTCCTTTCCTTGTGGGCAATGGTGCGCCAAGACCACCGGTGCCACATGCATCTTTTGCTGCCCCCACTACAGGTCCCGCAACTGAAGTGGAGCCTGGACTCACCTCCTCCAACCCTCATGGTATGGCATCTGCCACCTCCGAACATTTGAAGATAATCTCCTGGAACATCGCGGGATTAGCTAACAAACTGGAAGAGCCGGCTTGGGCTAAGTACATAGAAACTGGTGACATATGCATGTTCCAGGAAACCTGGGCCAGAGAGGACTACGGACATCAAGGCTATTCGTCATTTTTCATCCCAGCAAGGTGGGAAGGCAAAGGCCGCCCATCAGGGGGCCTTACGACGTGGGTTGCTGCGCCCCTGGGCTGTGTGGCCACACGGCTCCCATTCAACTCTGATGACATCCTTGCGGTCTTATTAACATGGCCAAACAAAGCTAACCTCCTGCTGGTCAACATCTATTCCAGGCCGATGGGAATGGCAAAAGAATGACCGACCTTTGATGAACTCTCGAACTTCTTATCTGAACTGTCGACCGATTCATATTATGTGGTGGGTGGGGACTTTAACTCTCACTTTGAGCCACTCCCCGGCCTCCAGGAAGGGTTCTTATCAGAAGAAGAAGTTAGGTGGGCAGTACCATGGGTTGATGTGCCATCTCCGAAAGCTTGGACCCCACTGGCACTGCAAATCACTGCCCTTACATTAAGGTTTGGACTCAGAGCGTGTAATGGGCGAATTAAATCCGATATACCAGGCAAAAACACTTACAATCGTCGGGGAAGAGAGTCTCATTTGGACTATGTCCTGGTCCAATTGGCGAGGTGGTCAACAATACAGGACTTCAGGGTAATAGACAGGTTGGACAGTGACCACAATGCCCTCGAGTTAGACCTTGCCCATCCAGCACCTCAGGCCCCAGTGACCCATGAGGAAGGGAATCGCCCCACGCTCCTCCTAGATAACAGTAGGAGAAGAATCAGGTGGGAGCATATGGTCACAAACAAGGATAAACTCCCACTGCTTTATGCAGAGATTACTCCCATCCTGGAAACTGTTGGGGATCTTGACAGTGTGGCAAATAAAATAGATATAAGGAGCAAACTGTTTGTTGCCCACGAGGAACTCATAAAAGTTGCGGCACCCCACTTTACTCGTAACTTACGAAAGCCAAGGGAGAGGTGCCAAGGTAAAACACAATGGTATAATGTAGCCTGTAGACGGGCCAAAACAGAACTCCTTGGAGCAATTAAGGAGGGCACAGGAGGGGAACGCCTTAAACAACGCAGGCAAGCCTACAAGAAGCTTCTTGCTCAGGCCAAAATAGAATGGGAGGAAAATCAGTGGGAAGAACTCACAAAGGCCCTAGCAATTCAAGATCAACGCCTGTTCTGGAGAATTGTGAATGGGGGATCAGGGAGTCTACATTCGGCAGTGGAGCCTAACATAGCTCCTGGAGTGTGGCAGGCCCACTTCCAGTCCCTATATAGCGCTGAGTCCGGAGAACTTCCTGCGCCAATCGAACCGGAGAGGCTGGGCCCTCAGGCGGATCTAATAATAATAATAATAATAAAGAGCTTATAGAGCGCTCAGTAACGCCATCACGGCGTGTCCCCGCGCTAAGCTACCAGTGAAACCAGCATAGAAAACCCAGACTCTATGCCGTATATAGGTGTGTTTTGAGCAGAGCCCTGAACCGCAGTTCATTACCCTCCAGTCTCAACACAGGAGGTAGTTTGTTCCAATTTTGAGCTGCTAGTAGCGCGAAGGAACGTCCACCTATTCTCGCCTTCCTGATCCTGGGGACTGTCAGCAAACCGGTACCCTCTGAACGGAGGGTCCTGGTAGGTTCATATCGGCTGACTAGCTCCTTCAGATATGTCGGTGACTTGTCCCAGACAATCCGATGGCAAAAAAGGAGGCACTTAAATAGCACACGCTTCTTCACCGGCAGCCAATGAAGCGCATCCAGCGCCAGTTTCGAGCTAGCTCTCCTGGGTCTTCTTAACACCAGTCTGGCGGCGGAGTTCTGGATGACTTGTAGGCGACCTATGCTGCCCTCGGTTGCCCCAAGGAACAGAATGTTGCCATAATCTAACCGAGAGGTCACTAGTGCCTGCGTTAGTGTTCTTCTGGCCGATAAAGGGAGGAGGTCTAAGGTTTTGTTTAGGGTCTTTAGGACTCCAAAACATTTGCCCACAAGGCGCCTTATGCGGCCTTCATATGAGAGCGAGGGGTTCATCCAAATTCCCAGATTCTTGGCCTCCTGACATGGTATGGGGGTAGGGCCCAGACATGAAGGCCACCACTCATCCGACCATTTTTCGCTTTTACCCCCTACCACCAGCACCTCTGTTTTAGAGCCATTGAGTTTTAGACAATGGGCATCCATCCACTCTGCTAATGCCTGCATACAGGATTAAAAATTTTTAGGGGTGTTGGAGGTACTCTGTGATAGGGAGATCAGCAGCTGAGTGTCGTCAGCGTACGACACTAATTCCACCCCAAAAGAGTGTACAACTTTCGCCAGAGAGGCCATGTATAAGTTAAAAAGAGTGGGGCTCAAAGCAGAGCCCTGAGGCACTCCCTGGTCTAATGACATCTCCCCTGAGCGGCAGGTCCCCTGCTGAACCTGGAAACATCTCTCTGTAAGGAAAGATTGCAGCCAGCCCAGCGCAGGACCAACGACCCCAGCTTCGTTCAGACACCGTAGCAAGATGGAATGCGCCACGGTGTCAAAAGCCGCGCTTAGGTCAAGCATGATCAGGGCCATTGTGTGACCAGCATCTGCCCCTGCTCTTAGAGTCTCAGTGGCTCTTAGGAGGGCCGTCTCCGTAGAGTAGCCCGCCCTAAATCCTGATTGCGAGGGATGTAGTAAGTTACATTTTTCCAGGTGCTCCGTGAGCTGAGCATTAACCACCTTCTCGGCTACCTTCGCCACGTACGGCAATAAGGAAATGGGTCTAAGGTTTTCTAGTACCTCCAAGCTGACATTGGGTTTTTTCCTTATTGGCAGTACTATAGCCTTCTTCCACTCCCTAGGGACTTGCTGAGTGGAAAAGGAGGTTTGTAGGACGTGTCTAATATGAGGTTCCAAGGCTGTCAGGCCCTCTGATATGACCCAGGCAGGGGCCGGATCATTAGGGGAGCCGGACTTCACGCTCCGACAGATGTTTATTAGCTTGTCAGCTGCCGGAACCTCAAAGGTTAGGAGTGAGGAATCCGGGGCTGCCAATGAGCTGTCTGCTCTGAAATCAGTGCCCTTCTCTGGTATCTGAGAAAATGAGGCATAAATCTTCTTAACTTTACTAGAGAAAAAGTCAGCGACTTTATTGCATCCCTCCTTGGAAGATTTTATGGGGGTATTGGAGCTAGAGACCAACGATATTTCTTTATATATTTTAAACAGTTCCCGCGAGGAGCTCTCGGCATCCTCAATACGAGTCTGAAAATATTTGGCTTTTGCTCTACGCACCGCATATTGATAGCTCCGGTGTGCTGAGCTATAGCTATTTTTTGCTTGCTCACTCGGGTTCCTTCTCCAGGTCCTTTCTAGCTTTTTGCATTTAGATTTAATTTGCTCCCAGACTATTTTAATCAGAGTGTTTGAGCTGCTCGCTGCCTGTTAGAGCTCTCCCTAGAGGGAGGACTAGGGCTGCGAGCTACTGGGTGATCTGCTTCGAATACCTGCGACAGCCTGTGCTTTTAGATCGTGTTTTTTTACTGCATTGAGATTTTTAAAAACTTGGGGGCTTTTACCTTTAGAATTTAAAGGGAATTGATTTTTAGGTACACTGACACCTCTAAACACTCTACCTCCTTGATACAGCCTCGCCCAGCCGATCCTTCTCCCGGCTCGAGGCGGCGGCGGGCGCCATCTTGGGTGTGGGCAGGGGCAGCGCTCTAGTCGCGCCGGCCTCCCGCCCTCCCAGACTATTTTAATCAGAGTGTTTGAGCTGCTCGCTGCCTGTTAGAGCTCTCCCTAGAGGGAGGACTAGGGCTGCGAGCTACTGGGTGATCTGCTTCGAATACCTGCGACAGCCTGTGCTTTTAGATCGTGTTTTTACTGCATTGAGATTTTTAAAAACTTGGGGGCTTTTACCTTTAGAATTTAACGGGAATTGATTTTTAGGTACACTGACACCTCTAAACACTCTACCTCCTTGATACAGCCTCGCCCAGCCGATCCTTCTCCCAGCTCGAGGCGGCGGCGGGCGCCATCTTGGTGTGGGCAGGGGCAGCGCTCTAGTCGCGCCGGCCTCCCGCCCTCCCAGACTATTTTAATCAGAGTGTTTGAGCTGCTCGCTGCCTGTTAGAGCTCTCCCTAGAGGGAGGACTAGGGCTGCGAGCTACTGGGTGATCTGCTTCGAATACCTACGACAGCCTGTGCTTTTAGATCGTGTTTTTACTGCATTTAGATTTTTAAAAACTTGGGGGCTTTTACCTTTAGAATTTAAAGGGAATTGATTTTTAGGTACACTGACACCTCTAAACACTCTACCTCCTTGATACAGCCTCGCCCAGCCGATCCTTCTCCCGGCTCGAGGCGGCGGCGGGCGCCATCTTGGGTGTGGGCAGGGGCAGCGCTCTAGTCGCGCCGGCCTCCCGCCCTCCCAGACTATTTTAATCAGAGTGTTTGAGCTGCTCGCTGCCTGTTAGAGCTCTCCCTAGAGGGAGGACTAGGGCTGCGAGCTACTGGGTGATCTGCTTCGAATACCTGCGACAGCCTGTGCTTTTAGATCGTGTTTTTACTGCATTGAGATTTTTAAAAACTTGGGGGCTTTTACCTTTAGAATTTAAAGGGAATTGATTTTTAGGTACACTGACACCTCTAAACACTCTACCTCCTTGATACAGCCTCGCCCAGCCGATCCTTCTCCCGGCTCGAGGCGGCGGCGGGCGCCATCTTGGGTGTGGGCAGGGGCAGCGCTCTAGTCGCGCCGGCCTCCCGCCCTCCCAGACTATTTTAATCAGAGTGTTTGAGCTGCTCGCTGCCTGTTAGAGCTCTCCCTAGAGGGAGGACTAGGGCTGCGAGCTACTGGGTGATCTGCTTCGAATACCTGCGACAGCCTGTGCTTTTAGATCGTGTTTTTACTGCATTGAGATTTTTAAAAACTTGGGGGCTTTTACCTTTAGAATTTAAAGGGAATTGATTTTTAGGTACACTGACACCTCTAAACACTCTACCTCCTTGATACAGCCTCGCCCAGCCGATCCTTCTCCCGGCTCGAGGCGGCGGCGGGCGCCATCTTGGGTGTGGGCAGGGGCAGCGCTCTAGTCGCGCCGGCCTCCCGCCCTCCCAGACTATTTTAATCAGAGTGTTTGAGCTGCTCGCTGCCTGTTAGAGCTCTCCCTAGAGGGAGGACTAGGGCTGCGAGCTACTGGGTGATCTGCTTCGAATACCTGCGACAGTCTGTGCTTTTAGATCGTGTTTTTACTGCATTGAGATTTTTAAAAACTTGGGGGCTTTTACCTTTAGAATTTAAAGGGAATTGATTTTTAGGTACACTGACACCTCTAAACACTCTACCTCCTTGATACAGCCTCGCCCAGCCGATCCTTCTCCCGGCTCGAGGCGGCGGCGGGCGCCATCTTGGGTGTGGGCAGGGGCAGCGCTCTAGTCGCGCCGGCCTCCCGCCCTCCCAGACTATTTTAATCAGAGTGTTTGAGCTGCTCGCTGCCTGTTAGAGCTCTCCCTAGAGGGAGGACTAGGGCTGCGAGCTACTGGGTGATCTGCTTCGAATACCTGCGACAGCCTGTGCTTTTAGATCGTGTTTTTACTGCATTGAGATTTTTAAAAACTTGGGGGCTTTTACCTTTAGAATTTAAAGGGAATTGATTTTTAGGTACACTGACACCTCTAAACACTCTACCTCCTTGATACAGCCTCGCCCAGCCGATCCTTCTCCCGGCTCGAGGCTGCGGCGGGCGCCATCTTGGGTGTGGGCAGGGGCAGCGCTCTAGTCGCGCCGGCCTCCCACCCTCCTCATCACCCATAAAATGTGCGTAGGGTTCAGACGGCGCAGCGGGCTGGCGCAGCGGGCGCGCCGGATGCGCGCCGAAGCCGCGCCAAAGCCAAGCCCGTCTGCGCCCGTCCGCGACCGGCTGGGACCAGGGGCCCAGACCCCTGTTCTGCGGGCGTGCGGCAGGCAAACTTACACAAGTAAGAGGCTGAGAGACCTATGTCCCGTTTTACCTACTCACTGTCATCACTTGATGGAGCCCTTGGACCTAGGTCCATGTCCTCATTGTTCATTCAGTGGTAGCTGCTTAGTGCCAGTTGCTCCTGACTCTGATACGATTCTGGCCAAAGGGGGTCTCCTAAATTGTAGATCCATCAGCAAACACACTCTTCAGCTGTGGGATCTCTTACTGGATGAGGACATGCAGATACTGTTCCTTACTGAGACCTGGTTGGGAGAACACTCTGACCCGGATGTACTGGACACCATCCCTCCTGGCTACACCCTCCACAGACTTGACAGGACAATAGGAAGGGGAGGCGGGAGTGCCATTATTGTCAAACACCCGTTCGAGTGTATTCTAAAGCCAGTAAAAATTGATGACTGCGAAGCTGGTGAATTTAGTATCAAACTGACGCAACATGACACTATCTCTGGCATCCTTATCTATAGACCCCCTGGGTCCCTGGGAAACTTCCGTAGTAGCCTACTTGAAGGGGCTACTCAGACCGCCATCAAACACAATAAGGTTCTGGTACTGGGTGACCTGAACCTACACCTAGAGGACCCCGCACAGAAGGAGGCAGAGGATGTTCGCCTTGTATTACAAGAACTACAGCTGACCTTGCTAAGTACAATAGCGACACATCAGAGGGGTCACTGTTTAGACCCTATCTTTGCGAGCTGTAATAACACTGTGTGAGGTCACTGCTGCTATTTCAGGCCTGGCTTCGGGGAAGGCGCCTGGACTGGATGGGCTACCGGGAGACCTGTTCAAGCAGGAGCCCACCGTCTGGGCGCCTTACCTCGCTGTTCTTTTTAACGGTATCCTCGGTGGGATGGAAATCCCTAGTACTTGGCTGGGGGCTGAGGTGGTCCCGATTTTCAAAAAGGGATCCCCCCTCCTCCCAGCCAACTACAGACCGATTAGCCTGATAGACGTAGCGCAGAAGCTGTTCGGCAGGGTTCTCCTGAATAGGCTTCAGGAATGGATAGAGGAGGTGGGCGCCCTCAGTCCCTATCAGGCAGGATTTAGGAAAGGGGTATCGACTGTGGACCAGGTCTTTAGATTGAATCTGGTCTATTGGAGGACAGTAAGGTTCGAGGGCGGTAGTTTGTACACGATTTTCGTGGACCTACGGGCCGCCTTCGACCTCGTGCCCAGGGGAAAACTTTGGATCATCTTGGCAGGGATGGGCGTACCACCAGATATTTTATTGACCTTGCAGAGGTTGCATCATAATAATTATGCCCAGGTGAGGTGTGGGAGGTCGGGGGAACTGACTGATAGATTCCCCGTTGGCAGAGGGGTAAGACAGGGCTGTGTGCTGGCGCCGACCCTGTTTTGCCTCTTCGTCAACGGGGTAATCGCCCATCTTAACGCCACCGACTACACAGATGCCCCCAAATTAAACGGCAACAGTGTGCCCGCAATAATGTTCGCGGACGACACACTGTTAATATCTAAAACACCCATGGGCATCCAAAGGATACTCGATGCCTTTGTGGCCTTCTGCCAGGATAGAGGGTTGGAAATCAACGCCACAAAAACCAAATATATGGTATTGAATCCGAGCCCCAAACAGCGCCCGAATCCCCAACTGGGAGCAGTGCGGCTGGAAAGAGTAGCCACGTTTGAATATCTCGGCGTGACGCTCAACGAAAATATGACCTGGGGGACCCATCAGAGCAGGGCTAACCTTAAATTAGTGCAAATTACCGGGGGTATATCCCGGATGATGACTGGTTCGACCTACCGCCCACTGGGGGCCTTAATTCAGATATATAAAGCCCAGGCCAGGGGGGCGATCTTGTACGGGGCTGAATTGTGGGGCCACATTCCATGTTGGAACCTGTCTTCCACGGAAAATAGGTTTATAAGACAAATAACCGCACTTTCCCCTAGCACTCCACTCCTTCCTCTGAGGCTTGATCTAGGGCTACTGCCACTTGCCGACGAGATAAGTCTAAGACCCATTGCCTTCTGGCGCAGGCTATGGAGCGGCGATGATCTCGCCGACTATAGGGCGGAACTGGTCGAACTATTAAAGCACCCCAAGGCGCTCAGTATTCCCTGGGTCCAAAACATCCAGTCAATTTGCACCGATCTGGGGCTCCCTGAATTGTGGACCGAACCAGCGAATGCAGCACCAGGAATCTCCAAGAGATCCCTGGCGAATCTGTATCACGAACACAAAAGGGCAAGGGCCTTAGCTACCCAGACAGAGGGGTCCCTTTCTTCCATATTCCTGCAAACTAAGGATCTCTACAGATTTGAGAAGGCTTTCGATCCCATATATCCCATACTCACCAGAAAGTTATTTCTCCAGTGGAGATACGGTACATTGCCTTTTCGGTCCTTCTCAAGCACCTGGTCACATGTCCCTTCCACCAAATACTGTCCTCTTTGCGTTGATAAAGAGGAAAATGATTTGCATGTGATCTTTTTCTGCCCAGCCTACAAGGCAGCCAGAAAGCATTGGCTGCTTCCCCTGATTAAGAATTTGGGTGGCAGGGAATATACACCTATGTACAGGATTTTAAAATCCGATGTTTCTGGCCCAACCGTTTTTGTACTTTCCAAATTCTTTACGAATGTTTGGTATACGCGTATTCGTCTTTTAAAAAATGCTGGGTAGACTTTAGAATCGCTTCAATTCTTAATAACTGTTTTTATTGTCTGTGTTGATCTTAAAATCATGTATTGATGTTTTAACAAATCTGACAGAATTCATGTGATTTTATTGTATGTGCATCTTTTATGACCAAATGGTCGAAATAAAGATTGGAAAAATGAAAAAAAAAAAAATGATATATTGTTACCAAAGGTAAGTAACTTATTCATCTGAAAGAAATAAGTTAATGTTAGATTCCTTACCTTAGAATAGATACCCCAGCAATACCAACCCCGGTGGTGGGTCTGCAAACTAAGGTCACACCAGAAAATCCCGGAGAACAGAACGGCCAAAGAAACCGTCTCTTGGCACTTGGTTCTTCAACAAGATAAAACTCAGCAACCTGGGAAAGCCCCGCTTGCTATGTTTTGATTAGTAATAGAACTCTAATGAGCACTGAGAGACGATCACTTCCTAGTGACATCTTTATTGACGTCTTATGTCCAAAAACTTACGCCAAACAAGGCACCTTTCAGGTATAAATATTCCCAACGTTGCCTTAAGCAAACGCTGCCTCAACGACATCGATGATAGCGATGGTGTGGGGAACATAGGAGCAGAACAGCTGTCCCCTGCAGAGCCCAGCAGATGCAAGCTGCCCACGGACGCTGCCCCTCCTCCTCCTCGACACGCTGAGAGAGACGCTGTCTTTTCTCTTGCCGAGAAAATCCAGCTCCGGCGTTTCCAGCCTACTCTTGCGAGTGACTGGGATATCGAGTCCTGGAAGGAGATACAAGACCTCCAACATTCTATTCCAGAGGTATGGTGTTGACTAAACCCTTAGAGAGAATTCTTGAAGCAAACCTTGGCAAAACCAACTTAACTAAAAGTGCTACTTACTTACTCCCTCCCAAGTATTAGGCTTAGGTCAGTTACACTGGGGTAGGCGTAGTTAGAAGCACCAGCTGAGTACGTTAGCTAAATGTATATATGAATGTATATATTTTATTCATTTTAACCATTGTATGGCTAAGAACCATATCAATGCTTTTACAGTATTATTTCGCAATCCTCATTTTACTGTACGCACTTTTTATAATAACAAGTCTTGCAATTGTGGCAATTCATTTCTCTTGCACGAGAAGAAAGACTGTTCAATAAATAATACCTTTTATTGAAAACGCCCGTCTCTCTATTCTCTGCACCTTGGTGAAAGTAATCTGCACAACTGACTGAGTAAAATAACTGTCTATTGTTTCACACGACTCTAGAGATTGACTCTTATTCTAAGAGGCAAAGTTGTCATGTTTATGCGGTTGTTAGAAAACTGAATCCCTTCTTGTCTGTACCAGGGAAGCTGATCACTTCCTATTCAGTCAAGAAAGTTTCCAGTGACCTCTGAGCTAGTTGGTAACAAACCCAATTAAGTTTTGCATAGTCAGTAGAGACCTGGAAGACCGCACTTCTACGTCTATACTGCTGTTTATGTTATTCCAATGCGTAGGGCCTATTGGGAAAATAGGAACTACACTACAAAAGGTTCCTAGTGCCAATAGCAAAGGAGTGTCTTTTAGGCGCAAATTGTCATTACATATCATTGTGGTGAAAAATGTATAATTTATGTTTAGCCTACAGGAGAAAATTTGACAACAAAAGTGAGGCAATGCCAGCTTACTTACATATGTGCTGCTATCTTTTCCTTCAGCAACGTAGACTGGAAAAAATAGATGGAGATAAGTCATCCAAAAACTCAAACCTTTTAAATCATGCAATGCAATATTACTTCCACTTGTGAAAGAATATAACAATTGATTGTCTTTGAGAGAAAAGCACAGCATTTTCTTTCAAATAGTTACTATCCAAAGGTACATCCTGTGACTTGTGTTATTTCACTTGTTGCACAACTTACATATTATGCAGTTTGTAACAAATCTTTGTATTTAAAAAAAAAGTTATCTATATTTAAAAGTAAACAGACCTTTCTGGAGGCAAGATCAAATTAACAGATTCAGAATTATATGCAACACAGTAAGTCTTATACCTCCTTCAAATACAGTGTCAACAATTTAATATATTTTTTCAAACCATAGCAGAATGCCCTAAACGGAATTGCCGAACAACTGTTCATCTTTCCTTGTGGCACCTTTAGGTCTAAACGCATGTGTATTGTGATTTAACATTAGGAAGATTGTAAATAATGAAATCACTGTAGCTACATGACAAGTATTTCAGAAGAAAAGCATTCATTTTACATAGAGACATTTGGGTGGAATACACTTCTGCTGAGATGCTTCCAACCACACCACCCTGCACAATCACCTCTGAGAACATGTCACGTCTTAAAAGTGGCAGATCAACAATGTTGCACACATCTGATGGACACTTGCAAGTACAGCTCCTTTGAATGTCTTACCATCAACATCAAGACTAAGGATAAAAGTACAATACTCTGTCACCTTCTTTATCACCCACCAGGCAACAACCCCACATTCGGGGAACAAGTTTCTGACCTAATTGCCCACTGCTCACTCGGAGACGTTATCAACCTATTCCTTGGTGACCTTAACGTACGCTGGAACAAAGCGAACAATCCGCTAATTCAAAATCTAAACAATCTTCTCTGTGCCAACAATCTATCCCAACACTGCTCAGAGGAAACACACAATAAAGGAGCAGCCTTGGATGCCATCATCGTTCAACGAGACGCAATTAAGATCGACTACATACTCCCTGTGGACTAGTCGGACCACCACATTATCTTATCTTCTACATCAACCAATAAGTGCTATCCCTGCCGTTCAAGACCCACCCAAATGGGCTAGAAATCTCACCCCTGATTCCCCTTGGCGTCCTGGAAGAAAGGATAAGTTTGCTCCTTCCCAGTGCCACAACTAAACTCACCTCACTCTACAACTCAAATATGGTGGTCATGCTTGATCAAGTAGCACCCCTGAAATTAAAAAAAAGCTGAGCTACTTCGTCCAGATCATAGTTCGACTCCAACATCAACGCCAAAAGGAGACAACTAAGTGTGACAGAAAAACGCTGGAGGAACCATCCTACTCCTGTTCACGGCGAACAACCCAGAACAGTCCGGAAGAAGCACAACAGTCACATCAAGAACAAAAAATGCAGGTTTTTCTGCTCCGCTCTGGATATCCCAAAAAATTAGACCCAAGGAGCTCTTTAACATCATCAGACAACAAACCTCCAAGCCTGCTCCATCCTCAGGGCAGACGTCCACAAACGATGCAACAACTTAGCCAACTTCTTCAATGACAAGAACACCAAGATCGAGTTCTCACTGGACATCAATAGCAGCCCCCCCCACCAATAGAGCTCATCTGGGGTGTATGATATTGCTCCCTTACCTCCTACCAAACCCTGGCTACTCTTCCATCCAATTCAGGAAGCTGAGATAGTTAAGCTGATCTCCACCTCCAATCCCTCATCTCAATTCCTAGACCCTATACCTGCCCAACTGATCAAAAAGCTAAAACTCTCTCTAGCCCCACTCTGATGCAAGATCATGAACAGCTCCCCAAAAAGCGGAGTCGTTCCAGACTGCCTCAAAGTGAGACAAGTCACCCCACTGCTGAAAAAACCCAACGTGGATATAAAGGATTTGAATAACTTTAGACCTGTCTCTAACTTTCCTCTTCTATCCAAAATCCTAGAAAGATGTGTACTCTAAAAATTAACCCGACACATGGACAGTATCAACCTCCTTGATGCACAAGCTACTACTTGTGTAACGATATATCTGTAGGAGACATTAGTTATTGATAGATTCCTTACCTTAGAATAATCCCCAGGCATCAGACTGGATCCGGAAAGTTTTGCTTAGCAGTACCTCCGCGCATCGGTGGGTGGTGTCGTGCGGCTCCGCGTCCATCACTGGCGTCGTGCGCGCCAAGATGACATCACAGAGACTACTTAGGCACCACCCATGCGCGCTGACGTCAGTTCTGTACACGACTTTCCGCGCCGAAACGCAGAGCCATGCAAGATACCGGCCATTGGTGGATACACCTAGGGCCCTAAAAGGGAATGACCTTAACCCTAGTAATCAGTTCGCAGAACTGGGAGGATGGGTGGGGCGGTAAGGAATCTATCACTAACTAATGTTTCTTAGAGATATATCGTTACACAAGTAGTAACTTGTGCATCTGAAAGAGACACGTTAGTGATAGATTCCTTACCTTAGAATAGATACCCCAGCAATACCAACCCCGGTGGTGGGTCTGCGAACGAGATTACACCAGAAAGTCACGGAGCACAGAACGGCCGAAGAAGATGTCTCTCCGGACCTGACAGTCAAGGCAATACTGCTTGGTAACGTGTGCAGTGAGGCCCACGTAGCTGCCTGACAAATGTCCTGCAAGGGAACTCCTCGTCCCAAGGCAGTAGTGGCTGCAGTTGCCCTGGTGGAATGGGCACGCAGTCCCACAGGAGGATCCTTCTTGGCCAAGGAGTAACATGCCTAGATGCACAGAACGACCCACCGGGAGATGTTCCGTTTGTGCACAGCCCGACCTTTTTTGGCACCCACATAGCCAACAAAAAGCTGATCATCCTCCCGGAATTGCTGTGTACACTGCAGATAGAATGCAAGCCTCTCCTCTTCCCTTGAAGGATGCGGAGGCAGAAAGAAGGTGGGCAAAGTGATGGTCCGCCCGATGTGGAAGGGCGTGACAACCTTTGGCAGAAAATAAGGACGGCTCCTTAAAACCAATTTGTCCGTATTAACAGAGAGAAAAGGAGGTTTAGAAGAGAGAGCCTGGAGCTTACTCACTCTCCTGGCAGAAGTGATAGCAACCAGGAAAGCCGTCTTAAGAGTGAGAAGACGTAAGGGACAGTTATGAAGGGGCTTAAAGGGAGCGCACATCAGAAAAATCAAGACAGGATTCAAGCCCCACTGAGGCATTATGAAGGGCACAGGTGGAAACGTGTGTGTAATGCCTTTAAGGAAACGGTTAACAACAGGGGAATTAAAAAGAGAAGGCTGATCTGGACGCAGCAGGAAGGCGGAGATGGCTGAAAGATAACCTTTGATAGTGCCCAAAGCAGAGCCCTGCTGGGCCAAAGAAGGAAGGAACAGAAGTACCTCAGGAAGAGGGGCAGAAAGGGGATCCATAACCTTTGCTGCGCACCATGCCACAAATCTGTTCCACCTGCAGGCGTATACCGTTTTGGTGGAGGGACGCCTGACTGCCAGAATGACATCACAGACTTCGGGAGGAAGATCGAAAGCTGTCAACTGTCGCCGCTCAATCAGCAAGCATGGAGGTGGAGGCTGGACAGGTTCGGGTAGAGGACCATCCCCAGCTGCTGAGACAGAAGATCCTTCTGAAGAGGCAGACGGATCGGGGGATCGATGCTCATACTGAGTAGCTTGGGATACCATACTCTTCGAGTCCAGTCCGGAGCCACAAGAATGACTTGGGCCCGGTCGCGCCTGATCTTCTTCAGCACTCTGGGCAGAAGTGGTATAGGCAGAAAGGCGTACAACAGACCGCAACTCCACTCGCAACGAAAAGTGTCTCCGAGCGAGTGCTGCCTTGGAAATTCCAACGTGCAGAACTGATGACATTGCCCGTTCTCTTCGGTGGCGAATAGATATAACCAAAGCTCTCCCCACTGCAGAAAGAGACCTTGTGCCACGTCCGAGTTCAGACGCCATTCGTGATCCATCATGCACCTGCCACAGAGAACCTGCCAAGTGTTGAACCACCAAGGTAACGCCTTGATGTTCCAGCCATGTCCAGAGTCGCAGAGCCTCCTGACATAGGGTCCACGACCCCACCCCTCCCTGTTTGTTGCAGTACCACATGACGGTGGTGTTGTTCGTGAACACCTGCACCACTCTCCCCTTGACAGAGGGAAGGAATGCCTTCAGTGCAAACCGGATCGCCCACAGCTCCAGAAGGTTGATATGGAGCCGGGACTCCACTGGAGACCAGAGGCCTCTGATCTCCGCCTCTCCCAAGTGGCCTCCCCATCCCAGGAGGTACGCATCCGTCACCACTGTGTGCTCCGGTTTGGGAAGAGAGAGGGATCTGCAAATGCATGGTGTTTTAGGATCCAAGCGAATTTTCTCCTATTCATGCCGTAATATATAGGTATAATTCACATTGCCCTAATATAGGCATAAAAATCATACCCATATTTAGACATAGCCCATGCAGTACAAATACAGGCATGGATACTTCCACCCGTACCAAAACGTCACAACCATTTCTTGGAAAATCGGCTTAAGCAGTCAGGGACCTTCCCTTGCTTGAATATTGATTTGTCCAAGAAATCATGAAGTTTACAAAGAACTACTATTCCCTTGGGGTTCTTTACTGACGTTATTAAGCCCGACTTTACGTCAAACTAGGCACCTTCAAGGCATAAATATGCCTTCACTTGCTCTAGTAAGGACACAGTGGTTCGGAGCAGCTCGACTATCTACTTGCCCGACGCAGCTCGCTACAGCAAGTGCCGAAGGAAGCCAACCCTCCAAGCTGACACACTGATCAGGAAGCTGCACTTATCTGTTGAGAATACAGCTCCAGTGTTTCCAAGCTCCCCTCGCGGGGTGTTGGGAAATCGAGTCTGAGACAGAGATACCGGACCTCCTTCATTCTAAACTAAGGTATGGAGCTGATTAGACCCCAAGAGAAATCTTGGATAGATTCTTGACAAAGAAAACTAAAACCTATGCTACACCACACTTACTTCTTCCCTCGTACTAGACTTAGGTTAGGTACATTGGGGTAAGCGTATTTTAGAAGCACCAGTTGAGTACTTTTAGCCATTGTTATTTATGTATGTATTTATATATGGTTTAGAAACCATACAATGCTTTTACAGTATTATTTCATGATATTGTTCTCGCTGTACGCATTATACTCTGCAGCTTGCATTACGATTGTAGCAGTTCACTTTACTTGCATGAGAAAAAAGATTGAAAACGCCTGTTTCTCTATTTCTCTGCACCTCTGTTGAAACGAAGCATGCCCAATTGACTGAGTAAAATATTTATCTATTGTTTCCACGACTCTGAAGATGCGTTTATTCTTGGGGAAACAAAGTTGTCATGTTTATGCGGTTGTCATAAACTAATCCCTTCTTGTGTATTCGAGAAAGTTTCTAGTGACCTCTGAGCTAGCTGGCACTCACTATTAAGTTTAGTATATTCGATAGAGACCTAGTTGACCTCAGTCCTACGTCTAAACTATAGGATATACTATTCCAATGCGCTGAGCCTATTGGGAATATAGGAACTACACTACACTGCCACTGACCCAAGCGTGATTTGTGAGCCACCACTGCAATTGTTGCGCAGCATCCTCCGAGATCTGGCCGTGATCGGACGGGTTGCCCTGATGCTGTGCCCACTGGAACTTCAGGTCCCACTGCAGAGCCCGCATGTGCCATCTGACATGTTGCACTAGCAGGATGCAGGAGGCCATCAGGCCCAGGAGCCGGAGGGTCATCCTGACGGAAACCCAGCATAGAGGCTGAAGGATGGGAATCATAGCCTGAATATCCCAGACTCGCTGGTTGGGAGGATAAACTCGAAACTGCGTCGAGTCCAGAACCGCTCCGATGAAGGGGAGCTTCTGAGAGGGACTCAGGTGCGACTTCGGCACATTGAGGGAGAACCCCAGCAAATGCAGGAGGTCGGCCGTAGTCTGAAGATGGTTGACGACTGCCCGGGGCGAGCCCGCCTTCAACAACCAATCGTCGAGGTAGGGGAAGACTGACACCCCTAACCTGCGCAGATGAGCTGAGACCACCGCCATCACTTTCGTGAACACCGGAGGGGCGCTGGTAAGGCCGAAGGGGAGCACGGTAAACTGAAAATGCTCCTGGCCTACCATGAACCGCAGGTAACATCGATGGGCCGGCACGACAGTGATGTGAAAATATGCGTCCTGCAAGTCCTACGCTACCATCTAATCTCCAGGATCAAGAGCAGTCAAGACCTGAGCCAGGGTTAGCATCTTGAACTTCTCCTTCCGGAGGAAGCGATTCACGTCCCGGAGGTCCAAGATAGGACGCAGACCACCTTTGTCCTTCTTGGGGACCAGCCCTGCTCAGAATCACACTGATGAGCAAGCCGGTCTCAGAACCTTCCCAGTCATCCTCCTACGCCGGCGCCGTAGGCACAGGCCTCGGTGGCGGGACAGGGACCAAGTTGTCCCTCTACAACTTGGAAACCACCCGAAAATCATATGTTCAAATGAAAGGGAAAAAAAAATGTCCGCATATCCTGTATAGCTGGTTAATATTCTGTACTGTTATCAATAATTTGTACTGTGATCAAGAGATCTGAATTTGGAAATATCAATCTAACTAGTATGAATGCTTCAGGGATGACTGAAGTTAGTATGCTGCAAAAATCAAAGCCCTGTGCGGATCTATAAAAACAACATTTATGAATTCTTTTAAATTATTATATATAATAAAATAAATGTTTTTGTATTTTTTTAAATATTAGTGTCACTACTTTTATTTGACATGTTTTGATTTTTCTATTAAGTTGAAGTTGCCCTGGAATATTTACAGTTTAAATACAACCCCTTCATACAAAGAACTTTACGTTGAATGGGGCGTTCCATAGGTGTTGCTGTGGGTGTTCCCACACAACACCCATAGAACAAGACACATCTCCAGATTTATGAGAAATCCTAAATCTGGAGATGTGTGTGAATGCCGCGCCATCCTAGAGTTGGTGTAGCAAGGCGCAACGAGGAGAATTGTTTTCATTTCTCCTCATTTTTCCACAGCATACATTGAAAGAGGAAAATGCCTTTACTGATTGTTTTTGTGCAGGAAGGTGTCCCTTCCTGCACAAAAACAATCTCCGCACTACACAGATATCCGTGCACCATGGTGCAAGGGTGCTTGTGTCACTGCATAGCTGCAGTTTGTGCAGCAGTGCAGAGGGAAGCACAGAGTTGCAACATAATCATGTACCTATGTCACATCCCTGTGCTTCGGAAGTGCCGCAGTGCAGCTAAAGAGCTTGCAGTGTCACGCTGCAGTACTTCCTCATAAATCTTCACCTATAAATTCACCATACACTACTAATGCATTCTTTAAGTCAATCATGCTGTATACATATATTCAACCAAACTTTCACACATTACCTCGCAATTATAGTTCTTTCTTTAACCAGATAAGGTAGTTCTGATAAGAACTTTTATTTAGAGTTTTTTCAAAAAATGAACAACCAAAAAAGAAATTTTTGAATTGGAAGGCGTAGCATTAAAGAAGTAAGTCTGGAAGTGCCAAACCGCCAAGTTTTAATCCTCTCCTCAACTTCTTCCAAGCTATTCTGGGAGCTTTTGTGGCCCAAATAAAAGAACCTATCCTTCCTTGCAGGTTAAGGATATCTTTTTTATTAAAGATTAAGGGAATGGAATTGAAGAGAAACGTTACCTTTGGCAGAATTACCATTTTAATTAAATTCACCCTGCCGTAGATGTTTAAGGGCAGGGTGTTCCACCTAGTCAAGAGTTTTTTTACCTCTTTTATTACAATTACCCAGCTGGTCTTAGCCAATAAGCAGGACTTTACTTCACACGGCAGACTCTTCCAGGCTATGCTTCTAGACCTTCCACATAGTACAGATTTCTTTTTGTTTAAGTTTGGTTATCAAATTTTTTTTTACAAAATTCGCCTGAAGCTTTTAAGGACAGCCCTAGACAATTGGCAACAGATTCGTAAAATATTAGGCATTCCTTACTACAACTCTCAAGCCCCAATTTGGGACTCCCCCGGCACCCAAGAATGCTTAATGGATCAATTAGCTCTTCCATTGAGGAGAGCCGGTCTTTCAAAATGGGGGGACCTTTGTGAAGCCTCGACATTATTAAGCTGGGAATCCCTAGTGAGTTTAACCGGGGGTACCCTTACGAGATTCAAGTTCTACCAACTGTCTGCTTGGTGGGGGAGTCAAAATTGGAATACGGAAGAAGAGAGCCCTTTGCTAGAATTAATAAGTAGTAATACGGGAAGAAAGGGTGAGACTGCTGAGTGGTATAAAATCTTAGTGGGAAGTAAGGATAATCTGGAAGCAGAAATTATTAAATTATGGGATACTTCCACAGTTCAGATCTCAGATAATTTAGTGAAAGTCTGGATAGATTCTTTTACAATGTCTCAAAAAATTATAAAACCTTCAAACCTGAGAAGAAATCACTTATTTACAATGTATAGGGCTTACTGGACTCCGGCGAAATTTTCTAAAATGTCAACGGTACAATATTCTTGTCCTAGATGTAAGCTTCTAGCAGCTAATGATACACATATGTTTGTCTAATGCCCTGAAATAGGTAACTACTGGAGACAAGTGTGTGGTTTCTTGGAAGAGGTACTGTTATTTCCATTTATATGTACCCCAGATTAGTCTTCTTTGGTCTTCAATCTGACTATGACATTAACAGCTATATATCACAGTTTATTTTTTATGTGGTAGTTATCGCCAGAAGAGAGATTTGTAAAGAGTGGAAGTCAGAACTCCCCCCAAAATTTGCTGATTGCCTCAAAAACATTATGGCGGTGAGTAGATTTGATACACTATGTGGAGGGGCGAAGTCTGTTAAGCTGTGGTCTGCCTTAAAAGCATGGAGCGAGAAATAAAAACTAATAGTCCAATGATTATGCCAGAGGTTAAGTGGTCCGGTCCTCCCAATGTAGCAAGAAACACCGCGAGTGGGAGTTGGACGGGAAACAACCCTACCTCTGGGCAATCTTCACTGGCTATTCACAAACACAAGGGCAGGAAAGGAAGGTTTGTGTCAGTGGCCTGAAGTACGCCCATTTAGAGCTAACCTCTACTGGTGGCATATATGAGGACAAAAAAAAAAAAACCAACAAAAAAAGAAAGAATAAAACAGGATACTTTTGGAATTACTTATCATTCCAAAAACAAAAACAAAAAAAATTAACAAAGATGGTTGCGTTGCGCTGAACAAACTGCATCCACTGACTCTTCACCGAAGCATATAAGTTTCTTACACTTCACGCAGTGTTGATCGAGAAACGCGAATTCTGGCCTAATGTCCATTGCAGGTGTTTCTTACGATGCTCTAGACGTACTTGCCACAGCAGGTGAGGGGTTCAAAGCAGCTCGCCGCATTTCCTCCCGAGCAAGATTGAGAGGATGTGTGGTACGGAGATGCTTGTACATAGAAGCAGTGCCACAAGAGTATTTTTTTCACTGCCTCTTGACAGGACTCTGTCACAAATTTTGCACATCACCTTTCTCGCATTTACTTTCTTCTCTTCGGGTAAAAAAGTGAAGAATTCTCACACAACAGATTCCGGCCTCTGTGGACGTGGTGCCTCCTGCAAGAATTCTTCTTCAGAAGATACTTCCTCCTGCTGCTGTCCATATGCCATTTTGTTTGATATTTTTTGAAAAACACCAAAATAAACAAGCAAAAAGGGTTCTTGTAGAAAAAGGGATGTCTCTCTAAAGATGCTCCAACAAGAATGATTAAATGAGGGGGGTCCTTCAATAGTTACAGTGGGAAATGTTATGAACCAATGAAATCTTTTTTTTTTTTTTTTAGGTCACATGGGATCCGCACACTCTGCACCCACGAAACACTCACCCGATGCAACTTCGCGAAAATATATTTTAAAATAATATAGGTTTATTATGAGTACAAATATATTATTTTTATGAATATCTTGGAAAATCTCTTACCCTATAAATGTATATTAAAGACACATACATATCATTTTAGAACATAAACATTTTTTGCGGGAGTCGCGCACCCAGCGCGCCCCAGCACGTTTATGACGTCACGTGGGACCCGCCACTGCGCAAGCGTCGCGTACCGTAATGCACATATGTCACAAATGCGCGGGAGCAGGAGTCGCGGACTGGTCGCATACCAATCGCACACATCACCTAATATTAAATGTATATGCCTAGCCTGCATCTTCACCGCCCGGGCTGGGCCTCCTTGATCATAGTCTGGCCCAGGGACTCCCTGCTAACAATGCTGGGTGCCCCGGGCTACACACGGCAGAGCTTGGGACGACACCAGCTCGAGCCTAGGCTGGAGGTAGGGCGCAGGCCATCTTGGGCCTCCCTGGACCATGGGGTGCGCCTAGTTGGTTTGGACCCCCTGCACTACTTTAACGCCGCACTGGGGGGGCCGAAGCTCCTATAAGCATCCTCTCTGGAGACATACAGCCATGATATTCTCTCCGCTGCCTCGGGCTCCCGTTGCTGGATTGTGGGGCCTGGTGTTCTGGTCCGCTTCCTCGCTGTGACTTAGTTGGAGCACCCGGGGATTGCATGCTGCGTGCTGCTGCCTGACTGTTTCTAAGGGGAAGTAGACACCTCAATATCTAAGGTCACAAGTACCCTTGTAGACCTCGGCAGACCCCCTGGGGAGCCCTAGAGGGGAGTGCTACCACTGAGTGCCGTCTCAGTTGCTGAATCTGTTGCCCGGTCTGTGCGGGTGGCCCTCCCTACGTGGCGTGGTGGAGGGGTGGCGATATTGAACGCTTGCCTAGTCTGGAATTTCCTCTTTCAACGGACTGCCCGTGCCTCACACTCTCCCAATTGCCCGGTGGAACACTCGGGGGTCCTGAAGAATCGCCCTTTGGCTGCCCCCACGTCACGTCGCCTTCACCGGCCCTAACTTCAACGGCCTCTTGACTTTGTTAGCTGGCCTACCCTTCTCAGCCGGACCGAGTAGCAGTCTGACTTTGTGCGGCGTCCCTTCGCAATGGCCTCCTGCTCGTAGCATAACACTCTGAGGGGACATGGCTCGCTCATGGACCTGGAGGGAACCCTCTGCACCCCCTAAAGACAACCCGGTATTGGCCCTGTGGAACAAATCGGGATCAGCCTCTGCAGCGGACATGGCATCAGCGGCCGGGGGTCTTCGGACCCTGTCACACAGACCTTCATGGCCAACTTCATGAATGAACTCAAATCTGAAATTGGCTCTCTTAGAACAGAGGTTCAGGCCGGCGTCATGGAGCTCCGGAGAGACATGGTGGAGCTAGGAGGGATGGTGGATGATCTCGAAAGGACAGTTGATGCCCGCTCGGCGGATCTGGAACACCTATGGCAGAGCTTGACCATCCTGGAGAAACAACACATCGAGTTGCAGATCAAGCAGGAGGACTTGGAGAATAGGGGACGCCACAATAACCTGTGCCTAAGGGGGGGACCCGGTTGGGGCAGAGGGTTCAGACATTATGACTTTTGTAGCAGACCTGTTCCAGGACATCAGTTGAGACGGCAATGCATCCCCGCCGGCCCTGGACTGCGCCCACCGAGTGTCTGGTCCACCTGAACTTTCAGTCCTCATCCCCGACATCTGGCCCGGGCCCATTTTTTCACAGAGATGGAGGCCATCCTCAAGGCAGCCCTAGACAAAGCAGGGCTCACCCTCAAGGGTACCCCCATCCAACTGTTCCAGGACCTTGCACCCACAACGCGCCGCCGCCGCAGAGATTTGCGACCTATAACGGATAAGCTAAGGGAGTTGGGTGTCCGCTGCCAGTGGGGGAACCCGTTTGCACTTATCTTTCAGTGGGAGTGAAAGCACTAGGTGCTGCGGTTCATTTGAGAGGCTGCCCAACTGCTCCAGATCCCAGACACGCCGCGCACTATCCCCTCGAGTCTGCCTCCCAGGACCCGCAAGCCTGCAAAACCCCAATGGACAATGCACATCGTTCCAGACGCCCTTCTCCCCGGGAAGTCTGCACTTCATCCCAGGAGAAACAGGACATTATACAACACATCTGTTCCCTAGAAGGTGGACACTCGCCCTCAGGCTTCCAGCCTTCTGACAAGTAGTCAGTAAGCGCCCCTGCCAGCTGCCTGCCCTTTTTCCCCCCTATGCTGACCTCCTGCGGAAGTGGGCCTGCGACCCCACTCCCTTATCGACCTCTTGTTGACATGACTGCCCTGTGCCTGAACTGCACTCCGACGACGGTTCTGGACTACAATCCTAGAGGGTGATGCTGATCTCCTAAGACAAGCCTCCACTACTATTCCTTAGAGAGTGACATCTCTGGGATGGCCTGTACCTCTGAACCTTGCTTGCCCCCGAACTGGAATAGACCTTGTTTGCTACATTGGCCGTTGTTATTTTTGGGGTATCTTGTCTCTCTTTCTTACCTCTCTCTTTTCCCTTTCTTACTCCTATCCCTGGTTGGGGCATCCGTGATCGTGATGGGGGTGCTCTTTGTGCAGATTACCCTTTTCTCCCTCAGCACTGCGCTAGGTTCTGCAGCAAACGCCACTGTCTTTGTCTCATTTGGAGCTGCGTTGGGGGGGAGCTACACTGCGTCCTACTCCTACTCTTCTGCCCGAGATGGCACTTGCACCTGGTACACTGATTTCATGACTTTGGTACCCTGTCTGAAACTCCTCTCCCTCAATGTGAAGGGTCTTAACTCCCCCAACAAGCGCCGCCAGATATGGCGATATCTTTTACTGCAAAATCCGGACATCATATTTTTGCAAGAAACTCACCTCCTGAGAGAGGATGTCTCTTGCATGGCTCATCCTCGATACCCTCTTCAACTCTGGGCATCTGCACCCACTAATTTAGCGGTATGGCAATCCTCTGTCGAGCAGGTATCCATCAGGAGGTTTCCAGGGTAGTCCGTAGTAATGGATGGCATATTCCTCAAAGTGATGGTCAAGATTGGGCACCGAATCCTCACCTTATGCAACACTTACACACCGAACCAGGCTCAGTATTTATTTTAGCAGGGTTTTTGTGGGAACACATAACACACGATGACCCTGTTTTCATCCTGGGGGGAGACTTCAATCTGATATGGGAGGCGGTACTCGACCGTAGCGAAGGCTCGCTCCACGGGATGGGGCTATGTGCACTGCCTTAAAGAAGCAACTAACTGCACTTGGCCTCATAGATATTTGGCAACACCACTCCCCGGACACCCGCGATTACTACTATTACTTTCATGTTCATCACTCCTACTCGCACATAGACTACCTCTTTGTCCCACACTCCCTTGAAAAGGACATCCTTTCGGTGTCTATGTCTGACATCTCCGTCTGTGACCACGCTCATGTGGAACTTCTGATTCAGGATCACTTCTCTAGCCCCAACCGTCCCTCCCGGTGGCGTTTTGCCTCTCATATCCTCAGGGACCCCGTGGATGCGGCGGAACTCCGGGATGCAATCATATCCTACTTCGAAACCAACGACCTCCCAGAGACTCCACTCCCTGTAGTCTGGGATGCGTTAAGGCCACAGTTCGCGGCAGTATCACATCCATCTCTATAGCTCAGGCTCAGGAAGTCCGCCTGTTTGAAGACAAACTCTCTGGAGACATAAAGGTGCTCAAGAGATTAGACCGAGAGCACACCTAAGTGCTACACAAGAGGCGCCTTGTTATGCTATGCTCCGAGGCCAGCTCAGTGCGCACAGAACTAACAAGGCAGAACACGCTCTCTTAGCCCTGCGACAACGGTACTACGATGGGGGGGACAAGGTAGGCACGGTCCTGGCACACCGCCTTAGAACGCGATACTTGGGCCACCACTGAAGCTGCCAAACTGCAAACATTCCAGAACGACTACTCGTCCCTCTATGCCAGGGAGTCGCCCGACCCAAACCGGGTATTGGCCACTTTGGAGGCCTGTGAGTGGTCTCCGATTAGCAGATATCACTCCCAACTGCTGCAGGAACCTATCTCTCCGGAGGAGCTCGCTCGCACTCTAAAGGACCTTCCTCTCGGCAAAACTCCGGGACCGGACAGTCTGCCAGTCTGGTTTTATCGTGCCTTCTTCCCGCAACTACAATCTCATATGCTCCGCCTCTTCAATTCTTTTCAGACGCGGTATGGCCCGCCACAGATATGGCCATGGCTGAAATCGCCTTAATTCCCAAACCGGGGAAAG
Organism: Lissotriton vulgaris; assembly: GCF_964263255.1. NCBI lineage: Eukaryota > Metazoa > Chordata > Amphibia > Caudata > Salamandridae > Lissotriton > Lissotriton vulgaris. The sequence continues at coordinate 434,058,598 of NC_141685.1, read as the reverse complement.
ATCTTACGCTCTGTTCCTCCTTTCGCCCCATCGCCCTCCTAAACATGGATCTCAAACTCCACACTAAAATACTAGCTAAACGTCTCGACTCGCACCTCCCTGGACTCATAGAGCCGAATCAGGTGGGCTTTATCCACCAAAAACAAGGGGCAGACAAAGTACGATGTGTTGCCCATTTAGTTGGGAAGGCACACCATTTGAAGATACCCTCTTGCTTGCTATCGCTCGATGCTGAGAAAGCATTTGATCGAGTTGATTGAGTAGATTGGGTATTCCTCTGAGCTGTCTTGCAGAAAATCAAGACTCCTAATCTCTCTCCTCTTGCTCAGATGTGGGTCAACTGTCAGCTCACAAAACCCTTCTCCATACACAGGGGCACCCGACAGGGGTGTCCAATGTCCCCCCTCTTATTCGCTCTCGTAGTGGAATCGCTGGCCATCATGATCCGCCAGTCTCCCGACATCTACGGCATCACTCTTGGGGAGCTAGATCACAAAATAGCTTTGTTCGCGGATGAACTCCTCACTTTATCACGCCCACGATCTTCTCTAGCTGCCCTGCATAAGTTGCTTTAATCGTTTGAACAGGTCTCGGGGCTTACAATCAACCATGTGAAATCATGGGCTCTCAATCTTACGATCCCTGCGGAGGAGATTGCCACACTCCAATCTCTTGTTCCTTATCAATAGGGATCACACTCTATTCGGTATCTGGGGCTAAGTTTGACTCCCAACCTTGCCACATGGTTTCAAGCAAATTGGCAGGAGTGTAAATATGCCGTTGTAGCTGACCTGAGAGCATGGAAATCCCTTCCACTGCCCTGGTTGGGGCGCCTTAATACATTCAAAATGTTGATCCTCCCAAAGATACTCTACCTTTTCCAGACACTACCCACGCCCATCCCGGAGCATCAGATGCAGGGTCTTCAGCGTGAGCTCATCGCATTTATATGGGGATGGAGTAGGCCGCGTTTCTCTAGTAAAATACTCATGCTACCTCGCGACAGGGGAGGGTTGGCCTGCCCCAACTTGTTGGAATAGTATTGGGCATCACATCTCAGCTTTATCTCGGAGTGGATGGCATGGGAGAGTGAAAAAGTCTGGTTTCATATGGACAGGGCAGTGACCTGTCGCCCCATCTGGGATCTTGCATGGCTCTCCCAGGAAGCCCTCTCTCGCAGTGCTGATATCGCGGTTCCTACTAAGCACGGTACTCAAGATTTAGGATAAATTGGCAGAGGCCTCACATCTTTTCTGTCTCCACATACCACCATTGCTCGCAACTCCCACTTCCCGTCTCCTTCCCACCCGCCCTACTTCCCAGACTGGACGGAAGGGGGATGTCGGACGATTCGGGACCTTTTCATGGGGGACACCTTCGAAACTTTTGAACAATGTAAACAGGATTTCCAGCTATCAGAGGGGGACAGATTTCAATATGTTCAACTTCGACATTGGGTTCAGCTGTCTTCTTTGACATAGGCGGTCACTCGACCCTTCACCTTGTTCGAGCGGCTGGTGCGCTCCTTCGATAACTCCAGGGGGTTAATCTCTTGTACCTATCAAGTCCTCTAACATTCACTACGAGCCGCTTTGCATGCCTACAAGCTGAGGTGGCAGTCGGTCTTAGACACTGATATCACATCCACCCAATGGGAATACCTGTGGCCTGACATCCTTAAGGTCTTCCATAGCATAACCTAGCGGGAATCCGCGTACAAGGTTATGACACAATGGTACTATACCCCTCACAGGCTGCATACAATGTTTCACACTTCTTAGCTTCTATGCTGGTGTTGCACCAAATCCCAGGGGGATTATCTGCACATTTGGTGGACGTGTCCACTCTTGAGCATCTATTGGAAAGAGGTTCTCAGTCGCATCAGACTGGTATAAGGCTACCCACTGCCTGAGAACTTTGTGCTTTGTGCCTCTTTGAAGACGCTGTATACCCCCCCGGACGCAGATAGTCTCTGGAAGCCCACCGATGGACTTACTTGAACCTCACCTCGGGCGGTGCTTACGCTCCAGACCCCAGACGTCCCAACTACTCCTCTGACATAGACGACCCTGGCCTTTACTTGCTTGCCACCTGTGACCACCAATGACTCTAGCTGCCACAGCGCTTACACCCTAATAGATCACACTCCTGGGGCCGGTAGAACCCCCCCCCCCGCCATACCTCTTGCATGCATCTCGCTCCCTTTCCTTTCTCACTTACCCCCTCTTCGCTCTCTCTTTCTTTCTCTCTTTGCTTTTTATGATGGATATACTGTTCTTAGTTGCAACTGGTATTCCTACGAGCAGATTCGAAAAGTATGTCCCTTGGACCAAAATCTGCTGGGTTAGAGTTTAGTTTTGAGCTATGGTAATTAGGTAGCAGCCCCACGATTACCAAAACACAGAGGCTTTAACTACAGGAGGCCCGACTTTGCTATTGTGTCCTTCCTTACATTCGCCATCCTGTACTGCATGCAATACTCCTGACATCAACCTTGTTGAACTAGGCAGATGACAATAATGTATAATGGCCTCTGACTTCTGGCTGAACTGATATGGTGTAATAATGTGGGGAATGTGGCCGATAATAATATTGAGATCTGCTCCTGAGTGATTACTTTAAATGCCAATAAAAACAAGTTATAAAAAAAAATTGAAAAACTGTCAACGACAGAGTCCAACACTTCTGCAACAAGCAGAATAACCAAGAAAACCACCTATTGTGAAATATAAATTGCAACTGTCCAGGATTAAAAAGCAATAGGCATCAATAACCTTTGTATCAAGCAAAACACTAACCTGGATGTACCAGTTGAAATACATCATACCTCAGTTGTGTATACACCTCTCAACATAAGATCAACACAAAATTCAAACTTACAAAATAACTAAAGTGGACTTCTCAGCTATGCTAGCTCTGAATAACCTTAAGGCCTGTTCACCAAATAAGTGGACATAATGAAATGGCATATCTTTAAGGCTCTCCTGCACAGGCTTTGAAAACACAGACTGACGCAGCTACACACACCTGTGCAGAATAACCGACTGAGCCATGGCTCTACCCACAGAATCTGAGATAGCCACACTAAATATGATAGTGAATCTTGCTGCCTCCCGGCCATCTTGCTCTACCTCCTATGACTCATTCCTGGCTTACTCTGATAGAGAAGGCAGCCTGCCACGGACTCCCAGAAGGCATATGAAAACCTACCTATAACACATGCAGTGTTCAGACATCTCTAAGCCGAGCTTAAAGAAGAAAATATATTCCTCCCAAAACTTTTTAACCATCTGGATTATTTTCCTGATGGAACTAAAGGAAGGCACTAGGGTCCGAAGAAGCTGTAGCAGCTTGAACCACCAGTCCTTTTGTAGTGGGATGTTGTAGGAGACAGTGAGGACCCCCGGGGCAGGACGATGCCTATGGCCCACAGCTCAGTCAAGTGGAGATCCTAACACTGGCTTTGCCCAAGCTCTCAAACGAAGATCAAACAGAGACTCATTAAAAAGAAGCACGGGTTCCACCCCTGTATCATCTTGATGAAGAATATTTAGTGGATAATTCCACTAAGGGAAATTGGCAATCCAACACCACAGCTGCCCTCTTCAATACTGCAGTCAACAAGGCACTTTTCTCTGTTTTCATACCAGGTGGGGAAAGTAAATCTGAAACTGGGGAGGCCTCTAATGCAATAACCTCCCCCAGTTTAGTCAGCCAATTCCCAACCACAGGGGGATGGACAACATCATGCAAAAGGTTTTCACCCCCAATATTCTCCCCTTCAGTTTCCAAACTGTGTATTCCCATAGAAAAAATAGATAAGGGCTGAAAAACACCAGAAGGAGAGCCCAAAGGAGCTGGCACTGTCTGCATTACGCCCAATGCTGTCCGACATCACTGAGGCGACGTGCCAATGGCGGATATAGGACCGACATATACTGGCGCCGCCAACAACGTCTCCCGACTGGGTACCGTAGTGTCAGGGTCGACATAGACCGACGTCGCCGACTTCTGCGGCTGAATGGATGCCGAAAGTTTGAGAGCCCAAAGGTCTGTGCACCAGCACTGTCTTGAATCTGACAACAGATTCAGAGACCCCAGCTGTTATTGAAGTTAAATCCACCTGTGAAGACCCAGCAAGGGTACCTCCCGATTCTTTGGAGTCAGAGGGCACACAAGATCGAGGTAAATACCCAAAAACCTTTTGTAGGGAAAAATAATATTCCCTCATTTGGTCTAGAGTCGCTCGGCTCCAGGAAATTTAGGGAGGTGCGGGAAGACTCTTGTAAGTGCTCCTCAACCGACGGTTGGGAGACAGAATCAGACTTATGTTTTGACCATTGGGTTGTCATAGCCTTTCCTGATGTTGATGGAGGCGATCCATTGCTCAAACAACTCCTCAACTGGTTCCCGGACTTCGGTGTTGAGTCACAATGCCGTGGTTTCTCAGAAAAATGCGCCGCCAGGAGTTTTATATGGCACTCTTTCAATGCCTTTGGATGAAGACAATGGCAGGAACCACATTCCTTGAAGTCGTGTTGTTCCCCGAGGCACCATAAACATATTGTATGCAGATCAATGATTGACTATCAACACTGAGGGGAGCGCAAATTGTGCACTGCATGTACCATGATGCAAAAGAGAAAACTTTACTGGGTTATGATGTAGTGTCTGGCCGTACCCTTTCCCCTGCTCAAACTGTTTTTCATGACCTCCTCCACCATTTATCACACATTTCAAATGTTCCTTTTTGTAAAAATTGCAATCTGGCACATTTATTAGACTTTATCCAGCCCCAGCCGGAGATTCCGGCTCGAGCCAGAGAGTAATACCCTAGCCGGAGAGTACGGTCCGGGTGCGGAGATTACGCTCCGGGTGCGGAAATTCCGGCCCGAGTGCGGACGTAAAGTTAGGAGTCATAAGTGTATTATGTGAATACCAAAAATCGTAAGTGCCTTCTGTGAATACATGAAGTAGTACGTTTAGGATTTTGTCTCAGATTAGTTCTGTGAATCGGCCCTTTGTTTTTAAATATGGGGAGTATGTCAAAACTAAATACGTTGCCAGTTGCAGTTTACTATACGATTGCAAGACCATCAATGCATGAGCTTGCTTTCTTAATCTTGTTGTATCTTCCATTAGCGAATGCTTTATGGTTACTTTCTTTATCGTTTGTTGAAAAGAAGAAAATAGAAGATTCAATTGCCAAAGACCTGTTGTATTTGTGAGTTTTAAGGATCATCGTAGGTACTTAGTGTAGACTGACTGGGGATCATCGTCTCGGGCTCTTCATAGCGTATTAATAATTGAATTTTGCCGTTTGGACCAGATTTCGTACCAAGATTTAATTGTTATGTATCTTCTTTGTACGTGCTGCTGCTGCAACCCAAATTTCAACCTCACCTGCGCGGAAGAGGAGTTGCGAGGTAAAGAGAATACTATCTTGGAGGCCCTTGTGTGTAAAGCATCTAAGGTTGCCGTGTCTTTCCCATTCTGGATTTCACTTGCATATGCCACTGTCGGCAAGATTTTTGCGTTGATGAATGCTAACAGGGGGTAAATGATGGACCTTTTAGGTGTCTTGCTGTTGAGTAGAAGGCAAATATTAGCCCAATTCCTTTTTTTGTTTGGGTCTCATTATGTTTTTGAAACGTGAATCAGTTATCCATAAGCACTCCCAAATACTTGTAGCTGCTGACCACTTCCAAGTCTGTTTTGCTGATTTTGAATGGAAGATGCTTCTGAGCACGACGAATTATAATCATGGCTTTTGTCTTTGTAGTATTGATTTCCATCAAGTTTCCCTTGGAGAATTGCGCCAGTTCATTGATGGCCCTTTGGAGGCTTGCGTTATGGAACTAGGCCTCTCCAGATAGTGGAGATGCCCACCCCCTGTCCAGACACCCACCTTTTGGTGGCAAGACAGGTGGGAAAATTAGTATGATTAGAAGGTGTGTCCCACATAAGCCAAGACCACCCCTAAGGTGGAATAGCAGATGTAGACACCACAATTTCAGAATCCTCCATCTTAGTTTGGAAGGAATTCGCCTTCTGGGGTCAGGGTTATGCCCACTTCCAACAGGATATGGATACTGAAAACTGACGGCCGTGGGCCACTGGGGTCGCCGATATTTTCAGAAAAGGGGCTTATCACAGTACCCGCAACAAGTGACCCCACCTTGCACCATGAACTAACTAACGCAGAGAACCTTATCATTCGCTTGCTAGTGATTGATTTTGGAGCACTGTATTATTGGACTTCTAATACTGAACCAGCAGCTATATTAGAGAAATCAATTTATTGACTAATGAACTGACTCATATCCTGAGTTTCCTTTAAAAGAAAGGCCTGAACTGGGAGAATCACGAGCAGCACTATAAACTGCTGCCTAGTGTACATCTGCTCAGGATTCAAGGTGTATTTACTAGCACAAGACAAGAGAGGCATTACCACTTATCGAATTAATCTTTATAGCCTGTCTGCTACCTTTTTCGATAAAGGATTCTCCATATTTTGAGACTCTAGAGCTCCGTGTGGACCCCTTACTAGGCTTATCTGCGACTACAGTCTTGACAAGGGATCTCCGGTATCTTGAGAATCTAGAGCTACAAACTGGAATACTGTCCCAGGCTCATTCCGTTACTATACTATAAGCCTTGAGGAAGTCACGGTGGTGACGAAACGCGCGTTGGCTGTTTTCGTTATGACACAGACAAGGAACTGGAACTCTAATTAGGAGATTTCTGTTGCGTTACTGTTCAAACTGTCTGAAATCTATCTTATGTATATGTGAGGAAATAAATCACTGTTGAATCATGCAAATCTGTTCTGTATACTGAATCCTTGTGACATGCCGTCTCTGTCATTATCCTAGAGTGCTTTCTGTGTTATAGAAACTTATTTAAAACGTGTTTATGATACATTTAGAGTGCTGGGGTCCTGTCTTTTGTATATTTTTGAATACGTCATTTTGTGTCTTGTTCTAATCGATACTCTGGGTAGTGGGGCATCTTACCCTGAGTGGCACCTACTTGAATTGGTGAATTGTGAATAAGTGTAATTTAAACTGTACCCATATCTGACAACACTTTGTGGAAGTGCAACATTATATCCACCACTACCGAATGTGGTTCTTTGTAGGATATGGAGGGTGTAGACACGCTAAAGGTAGTCAGCCTATTGGCTACTACCTATCACTCACCTTAATGCCCCTGAATTGAGTATTTAGATGGCACTCCTGAACCCAGGAACTCGGATTCGACAGATCAATAGAAGAAGGATGAAGAAGAGTCACTACCTGGAGAACTGCAGAAGAAGCTAAACCCTGCCTGTTCGCAACTCCCTCGACAATCGTGACAGAGTGACTCGTCCTGCAAGCTGGAGAACTACCACAGCACTGGATAGCCTGCCAGCACATCAAAAATTGCCTACAATCTCCCTTGAAATAGAGGAGCTACTCACCTACAGCCCGTCTTGCAGCTCCCCAGCCGACCGACGCCACAGTGGACCAGGAGAATGTACTTGTGCTCTGGAACACCAGATCCTTATCCCCTTTGAGTGTTAAGACATCAGGACCAACTGGAGCCCTCCAGCAGCAACCCCCGGGGTACCGAACGCCCTGCCCCAAACACCGGCTGTGCACCCTTGCTCCAAGACCACTTCCAACCCAAGCTCCTGTTTGGGAGCTCTCAGATTTGTCACCAAGTCCCCATGTGTAGCCTGTTTTCAGGTGTCCCCCTTCTCTGTAGCAAACGAAGAACTGCTTGTAGTACTTTGTCCCTTGGCCCACTACAACTCTAAACTCAGGAGGTGAACCCCTGAAACCGACTGTACTTACCATTATGCATTTTCCCTCCAAAAGATTGCATTGTGAGTAAAAGCACACACGTTTGAAAGATTTACTTACTTGTAACAAGTGATAACAAAATCAGTGCTAACTTTTGAACAAAGTTCCTGGTTTCACAAAATATATAAAAAGTAGTGTTGTTTTTCAAATTTGGTCTCTGATTTATTATTTGAGTGTGTGGCTAATTTATTACCTATGTGAGTAGAATAAATGCGTAGCACTATCCCCTGATAAGCCTAAATGCTTCCCCACACTACCACAAAAGAGAGCATTAGTATTATAGACTTTAGCATCTGTAAGCCAACTGGAGACCCACTGGACTCTCTACTCAGTGTACTTCTTTATAGAGAGCCATTTGCCTCTTAGTTCAGAAAGAAAGGAACTGACGTCCACGGGCAGGAATGGCACCTCTATATTGAGCTAGCACATCAAACGCTGAGCAGAACAGTGTCAGTTTGGAGCCACACAGTGCGCAAACGTTGTACTCAAAAGTCGGACAAGTAAACCAATCAAGCCAATCATGGAGTCACTAATCCACACATCAATTTACCATAGGGAGCACTTGCACTGTGGCACTGAACAGCAGTGGCACAGTGCCCAAAAGCATCTAAAACCAGCAAAAACATAAGAGGCAACAGCAAAAAGTGTAAGGGAGACCCACGCCAATGGTGCAAGGTCTAACACGTGTCCCCTCCAACTAAAATGTGGGAAGAACTACCCTACTTCCTGGGAGTTCTCACCACTAAGGTGGAATATTCTGGACAGACCATCAGAGGTGGCGTTTTCTGTACCAGGGCGGTGTTCCACTGTGAAGTCCATCCCCTGTAGGGATATGGACAACCTCAACACCTTTTGATTCTCACCCCTCATCTGCATCAACCATCTGTGGGGCCTGTGGTCTGTCTGAACCAGGAAGTGATTCCCAAACAAGTATGGTCTCAACTTATTCAGTGCCCAGACCACAGCAAATGCCTCACACTCAATTGCACTCCACCTCTGTTCCTGTGGAATTAACCTCCTACTTATGAAGGCTACAGGTTGATCTAGGCCCTCTTCATTAATCTGTGATAGAACAGCCCCCACACCATGCTTTGAAGTGTCTGTTTGCACAATAAACTCTTTTGAAAAGTTGGGTGCCAGGAGCACGGGCGCCGTGCACATGGCCACTGGATTCAAGCAAGCCACATCACCACCACCCCCTTTTGTACCGCATGGCAGTCTTCAGGGCATCAAAAGCTCTCTGAATGGTGTCAGTCCAAATCACTCTCTTGGGCTGCTTCCTGGAAGTCAGCTCTTTGAAGGGTGCAACAATGCTGCCATACCCCTTGACAAACCTCCTGTAATACCCGGTGATTCCTAAAAAGGCTCTCACCTCTGTCTGGGTCTTGGGGGGGGGGTTCCCAAGCCAGGCTGGCCTCAATCTTGGGCTGTAGGGGCGCCACCTGGCTGCTCCCAACCTGGTGTCCCAAGTACACCATGGAACCCCGCCCGCTCTGGCACTTACTCGCCTTGATCGTGAGGCCTGCTCTCCGCAGCGCCATCAAAACTTCCCAGAGGTGGCGCAGATGTTCTTTCCAACTGGTGCTGAACACTGCAATGTCATCCAGGTAGGCAGCACTGAACTCATCCAGTCTAACCAACACCTGGTTGACCAACCTCTGGAAGGTAGCAGGGGCATTCTTTATCCCAAAGGGCATAACCCAGAATTGGTAGTGCCCATCTGCTGTGGAGAATGCTGAACTCTGTTGCCCCATCAGTCAAGGCGATCTGCCAGTACCCAGACGTTAAGTCAAACCTGCTGAGGTACCGGGCAGCCCCTAACCGATCAATGAGCTCATCAGCTCTGGGGATGGGGTGCGCTTCAGTCCTGGTGACTGAATTGAGCTCTCGGTATTCCACACAGAACTGCAGTTGTGGCGTGACACCCGGTGTGGCAGCCTTTGGGACCAAGACCACTGGGCTGGCCCAAGGACTGCTAGAGGACTCAATCAACCCTAACGCACGTATCTTGGAGACCTCCTCCTTGATGCAAGCTCTCACCCTGTCAGTTACCCTGTAGGTTTTGCGCTTGACAGTGTCTACATCATGGACGCACCAATCAGTGACTCTGGGAATCAGGGAGAACAGGTCAGAAAACTGTCCCAGCAACTGGTGAGTCATTCTGTTGCTCAGGAGTCAGGGTGGAAGAGAGGTTTACTCTATCCACTGACCCATCTTGCTCGGTTGCAGACAGGAGGTCAGGAAGAGGCTCAGTCTCCTCCTCCATTCCAGCATCTGTTGCTAGGAGCATCCCCACTTGACACATCCCTAAGTGGGGCTTCAGGCAGTTAACATGCAGGACCTTAAGGGGTTCCTGAGAGACCGCAAGTCCACCAAGTAGGTAACCAGACTTTTGCGCTCCACCCCCTCAAATAGTCCGGTCCACTTATCCTGGAGCGCACAGGGCTACACTGGCGCCATGACCCACACTTTCTAACCAGGCTGAAGCTCTACCAGAGTGGCATTCTGGTCATACCACCGCTTCATCTCCTCCTGGCTGGCTTCCAGATTCGCCTCAGCAAGTTTTCTGAATCGCCTAGTTTGGTTCCTGAAGGCCAGCATGTAGCTATATACATCCTGGGGAGGTTTCCTGGGAGATTGCTCCCAGTCTTTCTTAACCCAACTCATAGGTCCTCTCACGGGGTGTACATAGAGAAGTTCAAAGGGACTGAACCATAGAGATTTCTGTGGCACCTCACGGTATGCAAAGAGAAGGCATGGTAAGAGGGCGTCCCACTTACACCTCATGGTTCCTCAAGACCCATTATCATGCCTTTTAGGGTTCAGTTGAACCTTTCAACCAACCCATTTCCTTGGGGGTGGTAAGGAGTGGTGAACTTGTATGTTACACCACACTCCTGCCACAGGGACTTCATATACTTAGGAATGAAGTTGGTATCTCGGTCAGACACCACCTCTCTAGGGAATCCTACATGTGAGAAAATTCCCATCCTTGCCCGTCCTACCACGGGGGACATCACTGTTCTCAGAGGTATGGCTTCCGGGTACCGGGTGGCACGGTCCACCAGCACCAGGATGAACAAGTCAAGTCAAGTCAAGCCAAGCCAAGATTTATATAGCGCACTACATACCCATAGGGTCTCAAGGCGCTTGAGGAAGGGGGGGGGGGAGTTACTTGTCGAATATCCTAGTTTTAAGTTGCTTTCTGAATGCTAGGTGGTTCTGAGTAAGGCGGAGGTAAGTGGGAAGAGAGTTCCAGGTTTTAGCTGCCAGGTAGGAGAAGGATCTACCTCCCATGGTGGCTTTGTTGATGCGAGGTACAGTGGCAAGGGCTTGGTTGGAGGATCGTAGCTGACGGGAGGGGGTGTAGAAGGACAGTCGTGTGTTGAGGCATTCGGGTCCAAGTTCGTAAAGTGCTTTGTGTGCGTGGGTTAAGAGGCGGAAAGTAATCCTCTTATTTACGGGGAGCCAGTGGAGGTTTTTCAGGTGACCAGAGATGTGTTCTTTACGCGGGATGTCTAGTATGAGCCTGGCTGAAGCGTTCTGGATGCGTTGGAGTTTTTTCTGGAGTTTTGCGGAAGTACCGGCGTATAGGGTGTTTCCATAGTCCAGGCGGCTCGTGACCAGTGCGTGGGTGACCGTTTTTCTAGTTTCGGTGGGGATCCAGCGAAATGTTTTTTTGAGCATGCGAAGAATGTTGAAGCAAGATGATGAGACGGTGTTGACTTGTCTGGTCATCGAGAGTGAGGAGTCCAGAATGACGCCCAGGTTCCGTGCGTGGTCCGTCGGGATGGTTGCTTTTCCAAGGGCCTCTGGCCACCAAGAGTCATCCCAGGCGGAGGGGGAGGTGCCTAAGATGAGGACTTCTATTTTGTCTGAGTTAAGTTTCAGACGGCTGTGCTTCATCCACTCGGCAACTTCTTTCATTCCTTCGTGTAAGTTGTTTTTGGCGGTGTTAGGGTCTTTGGTGAGTGAGAGGATCAGTTGGGTGTCGTCAGCGTAGGAGATGATGTTGAGATTGCGTTGGCGAGCGATGGTTGCAAGGGGGCTCATGTACACGTTGAAGAGGGTGGGGCTGAGTGACGATCCTTGCGGCACGCCGCAGATGACTTCCGAGGCCTCTGACTTGAATGGAGGGAGCCGGACTCTCTGAGTTCTTCCGGTGAGGAACGAGGTGATCCATTCCAGTGCTTTTCCTTGGATTTCGATGTTTCTGAGGTGCTGTAGCAGGGTGCTATGGCAGACTGTGTCGAAGGCTGCGGAGAAGTCAAGGAGGATGAGGGCGACTGTGTCTCCGTTGTCCAATAGAGTTCGGATGTCGTCTGTTGCTGCGATGAGTGCGGTCTCAGTGCTGTGTTTGGCTCGGAATTCGGACTGTGAGGGGTCGAGGGATTTGTTGCTTTCGAGGAAGGTGGCAAGCTGGTTGTTGACAGCTTTCTCTATGACTTTGGCCGGGAAAGGAAGAAGCGAGATGGGGCGGTAGTTTTTGAGTTCGGTGGGGTCAGCTGTGGGTTTTTTCAGAAGGGCGCTGAGTTCTGCGTGTTTCCAGCTTTCCGGGAAGGTGGCGGAGTTGAGGGAGCAGTTGATGACGTCTCGGAGGTGTGGAGCTATGATGGAGTCTGCTTTGTTGAAGATGTGGTGAGGGCATGGGTCAGTTGGGGATCCTGAGTGGATGGAGTTCATCAGGCGGATGGTGTCCTCAGTGGAGATTGGGTTCCAGTCGTTAAGGATGTTCAAGGGGGGTGAAGGTCCTGCAGTAGGTTGAGTGGGTTGGTCTCCGGGTCGGTTGTCGAAGCTGTTGTGGATGTCTGCGATTTTGTTGTGGAAGAAGGAAGCTAGGGAGTCGCAGAGGGCTTGGGAGGGGGTGATGTCGTTGGAGTTGGCTGATGGGTGGGTAAATTCTTTGACGATGTTGAATAATTCCTTGCTGTTGTGGGCGTTGTTATCTAGTCGGTCTTTGAAAGCGGCTTTCTTGGCAGACCGGATTAGTTGGTGGTGTATGCGGGTGGCGTTTTTGAAGGCGTCCTTGGTGCTGGTGTTTGGGTCTTTTTTCCAGGCCTTCTCGATGGAGCGACAGAGTTTCTTGGATTTCTTAAGATCATCGTTGAACCAGGAGGCGTGTTTGCTGCCTAGTTTGATTTGACGTTTTTTCAACGGTGCTAGGATGTCGGCGCTGTTGGATAGCCATTGGGTGAAGTTAATGGCTGCTTGGTCGGGGTTTGAAGAGTGGACAGGAGGATATAGAAGGAGCGATGAGGAGATCTGGTCGATGGTGAGTTTTTTCCAATTTCTACACAGGGTGGGTTGAGGGTGGTTGTGGATTGTGGTCTTATTGTAGATAAAGTGAACGCATCTGTGGTCCGTCCAATGAGGAGCTGTGGTGTGGCTGAATGAGACATGTTTGCTGGAGGTGAAGATAGGGTCGAGTGTGTGACCTGCAATGTGGGTGGGGGAAGTGACAAGTTGTTTGAGTCCGAGGTTGGCGAGGTTGTCCAGAAGGGTGGTGGCGCTGTTGTCATTGCTCTTTTCCAGGTGAAAATTGAGGTGTGGGGTGATAAAGTCAGCGATGTCGTCATTGAATTGTGCACGGGGTCCCGGGGGCCGGTAGAGGAGGGTGCCTCTGAGTGTGGTCTTGGGGTCGTTGTGGATCTGGAAGTGAAGGTGCTCGGCGCTGGCAAGGTTGACGTCTGAGCTGGTTGAGATGCGAATGGAATTCTTATGGACGATGGCAATGCCTCCTCCTGTGTGCTTGACGCGGTCCTTTACGGATGATCTTGTATCCTTCTGGGATGGCAATGGTGATGTCTGGGGCTGAGGAGGCGTTCATCCAGGTTTCTGTTAGGAAGGCGACGTCCTGTGAGATGGTGTCTAGTAGATTCCAGAGGCCGATGGCGTGTCTGTGGACAGAGCGGGTGTTGAGCAAGATGCATTTTAGGTGGTTGGTGTCAGGTCTCTGTATGGCGTTGGTGGATGAGGAGTTGGTTTTGGTGCCGTCGAACTTGCAGGAGTTGCATGAGAAGGGTCCATGGGTGTGTCCAGGGGCGGCTTGGACACAGTTGGGGGAGCGGCCGGGGTTAAGGGCTAGGAGGGAGGTGGCATCGTAAGTAATGCGGGAGGGGTGGGAGGGACGGGGGCCAGGGGGTCTGGCGCAGGGCGGGGTCCAGGCGCGGACGGGCGTAGACGGGCTTACCTTTGGCGCACCTTCGGCGCGGCCGTAGCGCGTGGACGCTGCGCGTAGGACCATCCGTACTTAAATGGTTAGTGGGGGGGCGGAGCATGGGAGGGTCGGCTGGGAGGCGGGAGCGGGAAGGAGACACGGGGCCCAGGTAAACACACAACAGCAAGATGGCGGTGGGGTATCCCAATACAAAGCAGGGGCACAGTCGCCGGTAAAAATGCCAAAAACACTGCACGAGCGCTGATTAATTAATTAAATTATCGTAATGCGGCAGCAAAGAGCAATGAATAATAGACAGGTATGCCAATAAACTGCACGAGCGCTGATGAATTAATTAAATTATCGTAATGCAGCACCAAATAGTAATGAATGATAGACAGTCTAAATATCGATACCAGGCGCTCCAGGCGCTATGCTGTCGTAGAGGCGCTCTCTCGGGACAGGCAGGGATCGAGGGGGAGCGAGTGGGAGCGACCGCAGACCAGAAGATCCAGACGGTCACAGGGTCAGAGGGGGACAGGTTATCCAGAGCAGTCCTAGTGTGTGGGAGGGTCGGCTGGGAGGCGGGAGCGGGGAGGAGACACGGGGCCCAGGTAAACACACAACAACAGCAAGATGGCGGTGGGGTATCCCAATACAAAGCAGGGGCACAGTCGCCGGTCAAAATGCCAAAAACACTGCACGAGCGCTGATTAATTAATTAAATTATCGTAATGTGGCAGCAAAGAGCAATGAATAATAGACAGGTATGCCAATAAACTGCACGAGCGCTGATGAATTAATTAAATTATCGTAATGCAGCACCAAATAGTAATGAATGATAGACAGTCTAAATATCGATACCAGGCGCTCCAGGCGCTATGCTGTCGTAGAGGCGCTCTCTCGGGACAGGCAGGGATCGAGGGGGAGCGAGTGGGAGCGACCGCAGACCAGAAGATCCAGACGGTCACAGGGTCAGAGGGGGACGGGTTATCCAGAGCAGTCCTAGTGTGTGGGAGGGTCGGCTGGGAGGCGGGAGCGGGGAGGAGACACGGGGCCCAGGCAAACACACAACAACAGCAAGATGGCGGTGGGGTATCCCAATACAAAGCAGGGGCACAGTCGCCGGTCAAAATGCCAAAAACACTGCACGAGCGCTGATTAATTAATTAAATTATCGTAATGCGGCAGCAAAGAGCAATGAATAATAGACAGGTATGCCAATAAACTGCACAAGCGCCGATGAATTAATTAAAGTATCGTAATGCAGCACCAAATAGTAATGAATGATAGACAGTCTAAATATCGATACCAGGCGTTCCAGGCGCTATGCTGTCGTAGAGGCGCTCTCTCGGGACAGGTAGGGATCGAGGGGGAGCGAGTGGGAGCGACTGCAGACCAGAAGATCCACCTGTTGCCCATGGCTGTCTTGGGATCCAGTGGCCCCACAATGACAATGCTCACCCTTTCAAAGGGGGTGCTGACCACAGGGACGGCTAGAGAAGAGCCATGAGCTTCCTCCCACACTTTCCACTTGCCTGGCAAGTCTGACAGGTCCTGCAAATAAGTGTCTGAACACTTGCGCATTTGGGGCCAATAAAAATGGGTGACAAGCCTTTCAAAGCTCTTGTCCTGCCCCAAATGTCCTGATAAAGGCACATCATGAGCCAGCCCCCGTAGGAAGGCTCTGAAGCGCTGGGGTACCACCAGCACACGGGCGGACCCAGGCCCAGCAACCTTAGGCTCACTATACAGGAGACCATTCTCCCAGTAGACCCATTGTGATCCAGACAGCTCACCTGCTGCCTGGTTTGCAGCCTGCTGCTGCAACCCCACAAGAGAAGGGCACTTGTTCTGCTCCTCACAGAACTCCTCCCTGGAGGGACCTCCTTCCTGCTGCCAATAGGTCAGCTCAGGCAGGTCTCCCAGTTCAGCTATCTCTTCCCTGGTAGGTTCCAGGGCAACCCCCTCAGGGCCGTATGAATCTCAGGGGTTGGTTTCCAGTGCCCCCTACCTCTTCTTTTTTTAAGGAAGGCACCTGGGCCATTTTCTCAGGCTCCAGGTCCTCTTGAATACCCTTACTGGCTGCCATAGACCGAATGGTCATGCAGGCCGGCTCAGGCAAACCCAACATCTCTAAATGAGCTCTTTGCGCCACCTTAGCCAAAGGGGAGCTCTCTAAATCGTTACCTAACAGACATTTAACAGGCATGGCTGGCCTCGCAGCTACTTGAAGAGTCCCTGAGACCCCCAAACCCACTCAAAGGGAACCTGTGCCACCTTGCAGTGGCTCTCTGTGTTGTCAGCGGCAACAACTGGGTAAAATGCATTAGGGACTACCTGCTCTTCAGACACCAGCCGACAAGTGAAAACTGTCCCACTGGCTCTGGTGTCTCTAAGGGCCCGATTCACAGAATTAACTTAAGACAAAATCCTAAACTTAATACTTTTGGATATTTCCAGAATGCACTTACTACTTTTGGTATTCACAGAATGGATTTACGACTACTAACTTTACGTCCGCACTCGGGCCGGAAATTCTGGCCCGGAGGCGGAGCTTCCGGCTTGGAGATGGACCTTGCGGCCGGGAGGCGGAGCATCCAGCTTGGAGTCAGAACTTCCGGCTAGGAGGTGGGAATTTAGCCGTGGCTGAAATCTCCACCTCTGGGCAGGAAGCTCTGCCTCCAGGCCGCAAGCTCCACCTCCAAGCCGGAAGCTCCGCCTCCAAGCCGGAAGCTCCACCTCCGGGCCGGAATTTCCGGCCCGAGTGCGGACGTAAAGTTAGTAGTCGTA
This sequence comes from Lissotriton vulgaris, assembly GCF_964263255.1. Taxonomy (NCBI): domain Eukaryota; kingdom Metazoa; phylum Chordata; class Amphibia; order Caudata; family Salamandridae; genus Lissotriton; species Lissotriton vulgaris. Next base: position 434,041,801 of record NC_141685.1, on the reverse strand, counting down.
AATCCATTCTGTGAATACCAAAAGTAGTAAGTGCATTCTGTGAATGGATCACTGACAGAATCACTGACAGAATATCGAGGAGCAAAATATCGACGTGCCAAAATATCGTGAAGAAAATATAGAATAACCGAATATCGAATTCCTATCTTCAAACAGGTAAGTACAAAATATCGACTCCAAAATATTGTTGTAAAAAATATAGACTGTCAAAATATCAAATTTTTTAAATGTCTTAAAAGTAATTTAAAATTAATTTAATAATAAATATCATTAATTTAAACATACCTAAAATACTTACAGTAGGGAAATCGTTGGATAGTGTAGGGGTAAAAATGACTATTGCCACTCCAGTGAGTGCAACAGTAGGGAAAGTAAATACTTCATATATGAATTAAATTAAATTAAATATTAATACCAATAACAAATAATATAAAACAATTAACAATTTTATATAATATATTAATTAATCAATTAAAAATACAAATGAAATTTAATTATTAAAAGAAATTACCTACTAATACAAATTATTTACCAATTAACACTAAATTAATTAACAATTAATAAAACATTAAATATTACAACAAAAATAAGCAATAAATAAATTAAAACATTTGATTATTTATAATTCAATTACTTCCCACACTATTCCCCTATAAACGCACAACCCACTACTGAAAAGAAATTAATAAAATTAACATAATTATCAATTAATCAATTAAATAAAACTATTGACCAATTATATTTTAACTAATTACCAATTAATAATGAATTAACAATTAATTCAAAATAAATACCAATAAATTATTATATTTAATTAATTATATGTAAATTACTTCCCACCCTATTTCCCTATAAACCCACAACCCGCTGCAGAAAATACATCAAGTTAATTAACATAAGTATCAATTAATCAATTAATTAAAATGAATTACCAATTATATTTTAATTAATTACCAAGTAATAATTAATTACCAATTAATTCAACATAAATACCAATAAATAAATTAACATATTTAATTAATTATATTTAAATTACTTCCCACTCTATTACCCTATAAACCTACAACCCGTGACAGAATTATATTGCCCAAAAATTAAATACAAATAAATTAATTAATTAAAATGATTTATAAAATAAATATACACTTTTCACACATATAGTAACATAAAAAACACTTTAAAAAATTTGTATTAACTTACTTACCTCAAATTCGATATTTTTGTTGTCCATTCGATATTTTGTACATTCTATATTTTGGATTCGATATTAATGCTATTCTATTCGATATTTTGCTATTCTATTCGATATTTTTGTAGTCTATATTCTGTCCATTCGATACTGTGTCCATTCTATATTTTTAACTCGATATTTTGGCCAATCGATATTTTTTATTCGATATTATGACTGTATACCTCTGTGAATACCAAAAGTAGTAAGCTTAGGATTTTATCTTAAGTTAGTTCTGTGAATCGGGCCCTATGAGCTTCCACCCTCTTGCCATTGATGGTCACCCACTGCCTGTATTTCTTAGTGTTATCAGGCAGCTGGGTTCTGGGGACTACCTCACAGTCTCCTAAAGAGACAAGGGACATTTTTGCGGGACCCCACCCACCTTGGGCTCCCATCTCTTCCCCCAGGGCTACACTAGCTAACTGCCGGGGTGGTGCACCAGTGGGTGCTGTCTTCCCATACAAGGGACATCTAGCATCATAAGAACAGTGGCCTACTAGACGACACTCAAAACAGGTCTTGGGCCCCTTGTGAACAGGTTTATCTGTCGGGCCACTGCCTTCTTCTCAGGGGGAGGCTGGAAACCTTTCCCTTGGTTCCCTTAGGGATTACTTTGGGGCCCTTTCAGGAACTCCCTCCGTTTACCCTTGTCCCCCCCCCACTCTTCTGCGAGGAACCCTGCCCATCTTTGGCAAAGTCTCCCACATGACGCTTCTGGACCCGGGTGCTCACCCAGCGGTCTGCCTCCTCAGCAAGCTTCCTACGGTTAGTCAGCTTGCTATCAATAATATGCTGGCGTAGCTCTGGAAAACAGTTATTTGACAAGTGCTCCCATGCTAACAAATCATAGAGCCCTTCAAACTTATCCACCTTGCTACCCTTCACCCAACCATCCAATGCTCTGCAAAAGAAAGACACATATTCCACCCAAGTGTTATACTTTAGTTTTCTGCAATTTCTAAACCTTTGTCTGTATAACTCTGGAGTCTTGTGGAAATCTTTCACTACATCTTTGGGGATTTAAGCTCTTGCTTCTACATGCACTGGCGGTATGCTGCCACCAGAGGGAGGAACCTCCAAATTTTTGGCCTTGAGTTCCAATTCCCTCAATCCTCTTTCATGCTCAAAATGCATTCTCTTTTCCTCTAAGGCAAACTTCTTTATCTCTAATTCCATTCCAAGCTCTATTTTCTTGCCCCCTATGTCTTTCTGACCATCCATTTTAAGCCTAGCTAGCTTAAGCGTATGCATCCTCTCCTTTGGTCTGTACTCCAGCTCTCCTGGGGACAATCCCTTGGAAGAAACACTGCTACCCGCCCCTGAAGGTGCTCTCCCCCCAGTTGGGCCCACTAGTCCCACAAGCGGCCCATCTAAATTCTCTGCCTCCTTTGCTGGCTCCTCAGGATGCTCACCGGCATTCCTAGATTCTACCCAGGCCCTCAGAGCTTTTTGGTATTCCTCTTTCCTGGTGAGGCCTTTCATAGAGATTTTACATTTTTTTGCACAAAGCTTTGAGATGAGGCACAGCGTAGGTATCAATTCTCTCTTCTTCCATTACAATGTCTACTGATACTATGGATGCTGACTTGCTCAAGGTAGCAAAAAGACTGGCAGTTTTCAAGAATCAAAAATAGAAAAGAAGTTCCAAGGAAGAATTTCGCTCTCAAAGTATGTGGTTGCGTTTTGGTCTGCACTCACTAATAGTGTACACCAATCAATGTATTTGAATCACAAATGCAAGTCCAAATCCTCACCGCTGACCACCAATGTTAGATTTGGGGGTATCTAGTTGGCATAGGTGGGTACCTGTGAGAAATAGGGACCCTTGGGTCTAGTCAGGGTAAGGGGCTACCCTCCTAAAATAATCCCTGCTCACCCCCTTGGTAGCTTGGCACAAGAAGGCAGACGTATCTCAGAGGCAGTGTGTAAAGCATTTCTGAACACATACAGTAATACAGTGACAACACTACAGATGGACACCACACAGGTTGTATTATAAAAGTAGATATTTTTATATAGACTTAACACAAGACCAAACGACAAAAATCCACAATACTGTACTCAAAAATAGTCTCTAAAAGGTTATAAAATAGCTTAGTTCTCTCAAGTTGTAAATGCGACGCTTTACTCTCAATGTACCTTAAATGCGTAACACAAGGAAAACAAAAGGCTCGCAGGGAATTTGATGGGTCGGTTCCTTACACGCAAGGAAGTGGATGCGTCGGTTCCTTACTGCTGCGCAGGGGAGTTGATGCTCGCTTCCTTACTGTGTGAGGAGTTGATGCGTTGGTTTCTTGCTGCTCTCTGGTGCAATGAGACAAGATGGCACCTCGATTCGATACTCTTCTCTGGTGCGATGCGACAAAATGGTGTCTCGGTTGCGATGAGACAACGTTGGTGTGATGCGTGCACGCCCGACGGCCGTGCGGCGACTCGATGATCTTTGGAGCCGCGACAGGCCCTGTGAAGCGCTTCTCCGGTGATGTGACAAAGTCATCTGTGGCAGCGTCCCGCTTCTCCAGCGATGCACTGCGCTTCGGTGATGCGATGATGTCAGCGCAGCGGCGGATCGCTTCCTCGGCGATGCGATGACAGCGGCTGCGGCGGTGACACGCTTCTCCTTGTTGCGTCGCGCTTCTAGCTCCCAGCGACACGCAGTCTCTCAGAAGGCCCAGCACATTAGCACGCACTTCAATTCCCAGCATGGGAATTTAGGAGGAGCTGGTTGGTGAAGTCTTTTATCGATGAGGCTTCAGGCCGGAGGCAAGCTCTTCTTCAAGCCCTTGGAGATTCTTCTTCAAGTTGATAGAAAGCACACTCAGTCCTTTTCTCCTCTCTTTGGCAATGAAGCAACCAGTGCAGGCCAACCCCCAAACACACAGCACAGGTGTAGTCTCCTCCTTTAGCTTCCTGTTTCTTCTCCTCAGCAAAGGTTTGTCTTGATTCTCAGAAGTGGTCTAAAGTTCTTGGGTCTGGGTCCCAAAATGTATACCACTTTTCTTTTTGTTCTCTGAAGGCAGAGAGACCTTTGTCTAGTCCAAACCAGTTCTTGTCAGTCCTGGAGCACTTTGTTGACAAGACTCCTGCTTTCCTTTCAGTGTGTAGGCCAGGGACATCAGACACATCACAGGAGGTGGAGCCAGCATTGTGAAGGGAAGGCCCAGCCCTATTCAGGTCCCAGGTACAACTCCTCCCTTCCATCTGCATGCAGATCTCTCTATTCAGCCCTGTGCTGACTAACCCTCTCTCCTGGAATCCCCCAGCCACTGTCACTCAAACTCCAGACAAGGAATACACAACCTAGCAGAGGCAGGCCTGGATAGTTAGGCAAGGAAATACCTACTTTCTAAAAGTGGTATTTTCAAACACAGAATGTTAAAACCAACTTCACTAAAAGATGTATTTTATCATTCTGAGTTCAGGCATACTAAACTCAAATTTCTACCTAGTTCCCGGAGTCATTATAAGACGTAATAATCTAACTGTCCATTCTGGCCTATGGGGAATAGGTAGCCTTGCAATAGTGAAACACGGAAATGGCTGTAATTCACTATTAGGACATGCCACACACATCAGGGCATGTCCTACCTTTTACCTACAATGCACCCTGCCCTTGAACCTGCCTTAGGGGTGACTAATATCTATTAAAGGGAACATTTAAGGACTGGAAAGTGGGAGCACTCGCCCAGTCAACATGGCAGTACCAGACTGCACACAGGCTCTGCAATGGAAGGCCTGAGATACATTTTAAAAGCTGCTCCAGTGGGGTGCACAATCAGCGCTGCAGCCCACCAGCAGCATTGGAGTTACAAGCCCTGGGCACACGCAGTGCACTACTAGGGTCTGACAAGTAACCCAATCAAGCAAATCATGGAGTCACTAATCCATACATCAATTTACCATAGCGGTACAGTGCCCAAAAGCATCTACAACCAGCAAAAACATAAGAGGCAACAGCAAAAAGTGGAAGGGAGACCCTCACCAATGGTACCAGGTTTAACAGGGACAAGAACGGCGGCCCGGCCCCACCAAGCAGGAGTCAGCAAGAACAGGGTGAAGGGAAGACTAGGATACCCCAAGTTCATCCAAGGTACAAGGGACATCCGCCAGAATACCCCAGAGGGACAGACAGCGCCAGAGGAGTACCAAGGAAGACAAGAACCACCCCAAACTCCAAGGAGAAGAGGTAGAAACAGAGGCAGAGCCCGCTGCAGGAGAACCAAACACAGCGAAGGGGACAGCTGAACAGGCATCAGCCTCCAGGCAGCGGACAAGGCAGGAGCGGCTCAACATCCAAGAAGCGCAGTCATGAGACAAAAGACACAGCCGCGCAAAGCTCCAGCAGGACAAGAGGCAGGAGCACAAGGGTACATGCCAAGCCCCACGGCGGTGGACCATAATGAGCAGGCGTGCGCAGCCGGCAAATACCATGAAGCAGTGCGCCCAGAACAAGCCAAACGCAAGACTAAGGCAGAGGACAGGGAACTCCAGAACAACCTCCAAAGGAGGACTGTTCCAGAGACACAAACCGACCCATGAAAAGAAGTGGGACCAGCCAGAAGAGAAAGAGGAGAATTATGTAGACGGACCTAAGCTGTCAACCAGAACAAAGGAAAAAACAAGGAGAATCCTAGCCCCCCGGGAACACCAGACAGAGGACCAGACCGACACGCCGAATAAGAAGGCGGAAGCACCACAACACGAAGCCGTAGACAGCATGCCAAAGCAGGTCTAGCAATGTAGCGGGTACTGAGAATGACAGAAACCTGGAGCAGCACATGTTGTGCTAAGACAAAGATAAAAGAGACACCACACCAGGGGTATACAGCGATGCCAGGAAAGGCGCGGAACCCGAAAAAGGGTGTCCACGCCCTCCCAGCTTAGGACACAGCTATAGAATAGCTACAAGTACCCCACTTAGGGTATGGCACGTCCTAAAGAAAACATGGGAACACCTCTTAGGGAAGTAATCCGGCAGCACAGGACAAGAACATAAAGGACCTACGGGTAGTACCACAGACGGCTTACCTTACCAATCAGCCAAAAAATACACAGATGGCCCAACCTGAGGACCTATAGGGTTTACCAACAGCAAAAAAACACAAAAGCCAAAGGGGCTGTACCAGCAGCCAACAGTACAGAGGGGCCAACCTAAGGACCCCGAAGGCACGTCAAACCACACAGAACACACAGACGGGCCAACCGAAACACTAGACCCAAGAAAAAAGGTGGAATAACGCCTCCCATAAAGCACTGGAGGACCTACAAGCCAAGCTTACAGAGGGGGAGGAGGACAGAGCCCCACATGGAGCCGCTGAATGGCGGAGTCTGCGTGGGTATTAAACAAAAGAACCCCATCAGAAGGCAGGTCAACCTGATGCTCTCTAATATTCTTTGGAAAAACGTCATCCTGCAACCAAGCATGGCGGTGGAGAGCCACAGAACTCGCCATAGCGTGGCCGAGAGCATCAGAAACATCCAAGGTCGAATGGAGAATAAACATGCCCAACTCCCGGCCATCCAACACATGGTGCCACAGATCAGCGCGGACACCTTCGTGGGAGGCGCGAGACAGAAGGGACTCCACTGATTCCCACAAGCTGGAGGTAGCCCTGGCCAGTACACAAAGCGTGTAGAGCGCTTGCAAAGCAGCACTAGAGGAAGCGAAGATGTTACTCCCTCATGAATCCAACCATAGAGCTTCCAGTGACGGAGAAAACAACACCAAAGGCAAGGAAGGAAAAGCAGTCTGCAGAAGAGGGTCCTGAGTAGAAGGGTGGCAAGAAAGGCAGACTAAGTCGTGCGGAGCAAGACAGTGGCGGTGCAGTAGCGGCTGAGGCACTGGATCACCCGTGGCTGGATGCACCCAGGCGGGGCATCCTGTCTCCGGGGAACAGAAAACAAGAAGATGACAAACCTCCGGAGAGGAGGGGACGTCTGGAGACAAGTTAATGACCCGACGCCAGCACGGAGCCGTAGAGTCCGCCAAAGGCACTGGTGCGACGTCGACCGGCGCCCGATCGGGCACCAGGGGCACCAAGTCGACCTCCACCACCACTTGCGTCCTAGGAGAATGGGGCGGAGTCGGAACTGGGGCTGCTAAAGAATGGTGCCGAAAAGATCTCCGATGAGGCAGCCGCCTGCATAGAGGGCCGAGAGGGAGCCGGGGAGGCACCCCCGCCCCTAGCCACCACCCGCTGTGCCACCAGGGCCAACAGCCATCGGCGCCTGAACGGCGTTGGCTCAGCCTACGGCAAGGCAGCCACCTGCCCAGAGGCCAGAGGGGGACTCGAGTACGAACTGTGAGTCCCGGCGACCTCCTGCGACACCACAAGGACCCCCTGGGGGTTTGCGGCGAGGCAAAGAGACGCTGTGGGTCGAAGAGGGGAACCCTGTATGGCTGCACCTCCATGACGCCACACCCCCAAAACCTGAAGCTGAACTCGTCGGCGCCGGGGTTGAAGCCGCCGGCGACTCCATGGAAGGCCCCAAACGTGGCAAGGGATCTGCAGACGTTTCAGGAAGAGGAGGAGGGGCCAAAGAAGCCTGCAGAGCCGTAGGATAGACCTCCATTTGGGCCCTCGCACCCCCACCCCAGGAAACGGCGGGTAGGGTGGCGACAAGCGAGGCCATATGTCCCGAGGAGAACCTGCACCATCTCCAGAAAGGGGACCAGGCCTCGGGGACAAGCTGTGAGACTTATCTGTGGGTGAGCGATGCCCCTGGGGCCTCGGTGAAGGGCGATGTTGTAGTCGGAATCAGCAGTTTCCAGACCCTTCCGTAGGGGACGGACGCGGTGACGAGACCGATCTGGACAAACGGGCCGAAAGTAGTTTCATCCGGCGCTCCCGCCGGGACTTCGGCTTCAGATGCTGGCAATCATGGTGCTCGCCCAAACTCCACATACAAATAGGATGAGGGTTCGTCACCAACATCTGACGCATACAAGTACACGTCTTGAAGCCCAAAGGCATTCGCACACTGTTCCTCAACACCAAAGCGTGTAAAGAAGGCCTGAAAACAGGTTAGGGACACGATCCAGATTCGCGTTGCACGCAGAATAGAAGGAAACTGACATCAGCCACTGGGGTGGGGCTTATGTGACCTCGCTGACTTCATGCCCGCGGACGATGTCAGGGAGGAGTCACGTGGTACCGCCCCCAGCAGAGATACTGTGGAAAAGAACATTTTTCGGATCCAGTCTTACATCTGAGGATAAGTCTATGTTAAGGAATCTGCGGCTAGTAGTCTCTATCAGATATAAAAGTTAACCTCAATTTAAAAAGAAGAAGGTAGACAGTCTTAAAATACGCTAAGCCCAGTCTACTGAGGACTCTACTACGGAATGGGGAATTGACTCTGATAATGCTAGACCGCACAGCAGAAGTAACAATAGCTTGCCAGAACCTGATGGTGACAGCAGCGTTGAATGAGCATTTCAAGGTGGTAACACCTGACACACGGGTAAGTGTCCCACATCAGTTATACGAAATAAGACTCCAAATGAAAGGGGACATACCCAGAAAAGTGAAAGGTCTGCTGTACAGAATGCACACAGCGCCACACTAATGAATAACATCTAGCTGCACACAAGTGTCTGGGTTCAGCACACAAAGCTGTCACTGCAACTATTTAATTACTAAAGCAGCTTTATTGGTGGTCAGATCTCACTAAACAGACCAAGGGTTTTGTCCTTAAGCCTGTAGCAAATGAAGGGTTCTACCACAGCACGTCCAACGCAAACACGATTACTGATATCAGACAAACCTCGCACGTGTCTATTTGGACCACTGCAGCCCCTTACAATCTGACGGGGCTTACAGGTATATCCTAGTGGCAGTAGAATCATGCTCTAGATTCCCTTGCGTTTGGCCTCAGCGCTCGGTTGACGCCCGAACTGTTATAAAGGATTTGTGAGTTTTCATAAGGTCACATGCAACTGGCAAATTACGCTCTGACCGCGGCCCTGTGTTTAGCTCACAGGCTTAGAAAGAAGCCATGGGAAGTTTGGGTATTGTATTGCGGTACTCCTCTCCGTAGCATCAGAATAGAAATTCGACTGTGGAGAGGAAAAAACGAGACTTAAAGCAATCCTTAAAAGCAAGGGTACTAGGCTTGGATGGCAGCTGGGTCAATCACCTATAGGGGGTCCAGAGGGCACTTAACAACATGGCAAGAAGTACCCTGGGGGGACGTATTCCATTCAAAGTCCTGTTCATGATTAGATTGTGGGTACCTAACCTTGACTGTGGGACACAGTGTTGGATAAAATACCATTTGACATCAATGATCATTTGGCTGTTTTACTGGAACTCAACGAATTCTGGGCATTACAAAGCAACGCCCAAGAAAAAAAGCACCTCCACTACCGGAAAGACCTGCCTGGATCACAAAGATTGGGGACCTGGTAGGGAAAAGATTGAGGACAAAAAATAATTTGGGCCATCTACAGGGGGTCTGTACCTATCCTGGCTGTTGAAGGAACAAGAACACTACTTCTTCTGCCTCTTGCGGGCAAGAAAGAAAAAAGATGTATCTCAATTGATCTGATCAAACCACACTATGTGGCTGATACTGAATAGCAGGCCACTTGGGCTCCTAGGTAGCACTAGATCTCCTCTCGCTACCAAACAGGAAGTTCAAATAGAAAGACTAATAATGTTTGAAGATTCTACTCCACAAATTGAAGGAGGTATGAACCGTAGAATGGAACTTGTACCTGTTGACACTGAACAACTTCCATCAACAAATGACTCACAGATCTCAATTCGGCCTAACATCGACATCTATGTGAATATGTCCCAAACTGAGACATCTGCCAGTTCTACAAAACCTGCTGAGCTACAAAAGATATATCGAACTGCATTTGGCTATTTGATTGATTTTGATACTTTCTCATTGGATCCCAGAGAACACGGTTACCACCACCGCCTGTTTCCCACAAACAACAAATTCGTGATTTCTACCTTTGGCTCAAAAATACTTACCTTGTTACTCCCTGGCTACAGCTCTGGATTGCTATAGGTCTACTGTTCCTAATCTTCTGGATAGGTGTAGTGACTGTCTTTTCCTGCTCATGAATGGACATTATCTCCCAGAATGCTCTGCAGTACAACATGTGAACTTGGTCCTTAAACCGCATGCATCATCACACCATGAACAGCGAGACCTGTCCTTAGTGAACATCACAGCAGTTCCAGTTCCTGAAGGAATAGTTTAGGACAGGGTTTCATTTGATGTATATGGTCCAACAGAACTTTAAAAAATACCACCCATGTTTAAAATGTCATCACCTCCAGTACTTTCTCTGATGATTGGGACTTTGAAACTGTAAATACTATGCTGGCTGATTTATAACAATCTGATTTATTTTCGAGTGATGAATTGTATGATGATACATCTAACTTTGATACCATGTTCTGTTACCAACACTATGGTCACCATTTCTTGCACAAAGCAAGTATGCTACGTAATGTTTTCACTTACCATCAGTGGGAAAATTGCCCAACACCGCCAAAAGTTATTTTAGCTCATTTTCCCAAACGGTTAACTTATTTTTCTGGGTTTAACACATCAGACCAGACCTCTTATTATTATAAGTTTGCACCTACATCTACAAAGAAAAATATGCTCACTAACACAAAACAGATATACTCTGCTTCCTTTATTACCCAGCTGTCTGTATAGGGTTTTGACTTTATAAAGGACACTTATAGACACAAATTCTGTTTGGGGGACTAAAGATCGGCAAGTTCAGGGAACTGAGGCTTTATTTAGAGCATGCCTCACACCATATCAGATTATCTTCCTGAACAACACAGTGCAACAGACTTCCTGTCTTAGGTTAGCCAAGATCAAGGACTGAACATACCTCAGATTCCCTTGTTTACACACTTTGAGGGCTTGCAAAATTACAAACAACACAGTGAGGATACATTAGATACCATATTACAAAATGGATCATGCAATTCATCAGACCCCAGATGGAACGGATGGTTGGTTTGGCCTATCAACACAAATAAGTGTCAGTCAAGATTCAAGGACAACACTAAATTATTTAGTGCCCATCGACCTGACCAGCGCTATGTACAAACAGAACACTCTGGGGTGGTTACATCTTATAGTGTTGGGAAGTTATGCCTAGAGTGGCTTAAAATCTCAATACTGTTCCAGGTGAAACCACACTTGTCCTTACTCTCAGATTACATGGATTTTTTATTAGGTCCCCAAAAGCCACATCAGAAACACTTCCCATGCGCTATTTTCAATCAGGTTTTGAAAATCTCTCAACAGGAAGCTGCTAAGAGACTAAGTAAAATTGATAGGGTTAACCTAGAAAAGGCTTTGGCAGAGGTCGACAATGGTTTGATTCAGGATTTATTCACTGGGCAACATTGTATCTTCTGCAATAGATATAATGGAACAGAATTCCAATAGATATAATGGAACTGAATGTATCTATATTACAACACGGATAATCGCAATTGCAGTCCATTCTATTATTGAGCTGGGTGCTACACTCATTGAGCCCTGGTCACATGCCCTGGCGGTATATCAACAGTATGACTGTTCTCTGCATACATTCCAACAGAAAAACAGATAACAATGGCATGAAGAGATGCAAAATATACAATGCTGCACACTGAAAAATTGGACTAATTACCATTTACCATCGTTGAGTCACCTTCCACAGAATGGTTAATCCATGGCCATATTACACTGCTTGTCACAACCTTCCAGTTACAATACTGTCTACAGTATCACCATTTAGGCAGGTATGAAGCGCTGGGACAGGGATACATACATGAATCTTGGAATTTACCATACAGATTTAGATGCAGGAATGGGGACATTGACGTTTTTCTCAGCGGTTCAGACTGCGAGAGTTACACTTATTAAATAGTCTTATCTTCAGTCTATTGGTATGCTTTTAACTCGAACAGTCTGTTACCATGCATGTGTGTGGCTTTATCCTTCGTGTGGCTTATGCTCTCATAACTAGTGTCATTGAGAGAGAGGACACATATGTCCATACACCTGCCTGACCACATGATAGTGAAAAAACAAGATCTTAAATAAGTTAAGGTTTAAAACTTTCAGTTGCTGTTAGATTCCTTAGAAAATACTCCACATATGAACCCGGTGGTAGGGCTCCCAAATATATACATTAACTTCTAGAAAACTAATATGGACGATTTAGCCTCATGTACAGACTCTAAAGCCAAGGAAAAAGCAAGATCGTTCAAAGATGGCATAACAAGAGATCTGTTGTCTTGAAGTCAAATTTTGGACTGCAACAATATAAAGGCATTAATACAAAGCAAGTAGTTACAAGCCATGGCCAATGGATTGAAGAATGAAGTATGCACACTGTAGTAATGGTACAAAAATCCCCATTACATTTTTTGTATAACTCAAGCGGATGACAGCACTAAGAAACTATTCTAAATTCTAAAATTCAGTTTCAGCTTTAAGTAAGTAAGAAGCTAGCCATAAGTTCTTTCAAAATAAAAAGGATAAAATCAGGAGTTGGGGAGAGTAGCCGTCCCTAGCCCAGGGGGTGTAAGACGCAGATAACAGGCCCAGCAAATCCGGTAGCATGGGAGTGAGAGGAAGTGGTTCCTTTTTAAACTGGGATTGAGAATATTCCTGCCAATGGACCTGAAGTCTGTTATTGTGCAAGCATAAACACCATGCTGAAGACTTTTAGACTAGATTGCAGCCCTTACTAAAATGAATAACCTGTTAATAATGGGGCCTGTACCTCAAACAACAATGCATGAAAAAGCATTCACTGAGCCATGCACATCAGGTATGCTTTTGCTCCATAGTATGTGCCACAATCCTACATAAAATCATGGAGAAAGGTGTTGCACTGCAGGTAAAACAGCATCCAGAAACCAATGGCCTCTTAATTAAAATGCAGGGTTTAGGCCAGTTTGTGGAGCCGTAACACTGTTAACTGATTTGAGTAAACAACTTTATTGGGTGGCAGATCTGATGTCAGTAGCACTGCTAATGCTGCTATAACTGTCTTACCTGTTTTCATAATGCAGAACACAAAAGTTTAAATATAATGTAAAATAGATGGCAGGGGTTCAGATTAAGCAGTCGGTTGGTTTCACATTTTCTTATTTAGGAAGGGTCTTCCAAGTGCAATGTGATGGGTCCCTGGTTAGTGCTTTTAATCAATACCCTTATCAGACAAGATATCCATAGGTTAAAGGATCCATCAAGGATACGTTAAAATAGACAAAGGATAAATAACTATCCATAAACATTAGATTTATTCAGATCTTGACTTGGTAATGTCACGTGAGGAATCAACTGCAAGTTATATGTGTATCACTTGATCCTGCCAACGTGAAAAGTCAAGAAATAGAGCCACATGAATTGACTGAACTTCTGTGCATGGCAGATACTAATTCAATTCATCTGGCTGCTATGGGGTTTGAAGGCAACCAGAGAACCAGAGATAGATTTCAGTTGAAACCACACATATGGTGAATAGTAAGGTTCTGAATACGCTGGATTTTACTGATTTGAAGAAAAAGATAAGCCACAATGGAAAAACCCAAGGAAAAATAATTCAGAAAGGAGATACAGAGCACTGGAAATGAAAAATGAAAAATGAGATACACAACACTGGTGCAATCCTATAAAAGAGAAATAAGAAATTAGGTGAATGGGATCAAGGAGTGGAAAAGTTTTCTAAGACGTTTGGATTAAACAAAACAGGAAGACGTAATGGCATTATTCTGCTGAATAAGAGAAAGGCACATCTAGAATATGAAATTAATATGTTACAGCCATTGCATCTTGGTAAAAGAAGCAAGGCATATGATTTCAGGAGAATGTACATATTTCACAGGAAAATACTTTGAACTATACATCCAATGTACCCGTAGGGTTACCCAGAGACCTCACAATCCCAACAGGTAGTGGTACATATAACTTGCCCATGATTGCATGGTCCTGGGAAAAGTATGCATGGTCTTTTGCATTGGCAACACAATCTAGAATTTCTTTAATATATAAAGGCTAGAGATCCTCTCTAACACAAGTAAAGGCTTCTGGGGAAAAGAATCTGTAAATTATACAAGTTTTAAAAAGAAATAAATACTATGGCTAGGATCTAATTCAGCAATGCAATTTACATTAGGAGCGAAATTGCTCATGGTGCTTACATTAATTCCATCAGATTTTGATCCCTGATCCTGCAATGTTTTCTGAAGATCTTCAATCTGTTGCTGTAGCTCCTCAACACGCCCCATGTTTAACCTGTCAAAAAGTAAGGTATATTGGTTCATTGCTGCAAAAACTGTACTTATTGCCCACTGCATCAGCCAACTGTTTGTTAAAAAGCTTTTGTCTATCAAAAAACAAAACAGCTTGAATGCATTTCCTTATCTATGATGTCTGTATTGCAGCTTGTTTCTAAACTTGTAAAGAACCACTCTTGTTTATCACAGCCCAAACTGAGTTTAAAACTTGACGCAAAGTACTTCCATCAGAGGCTACTACAACAATTGCATGCCTAGTGAAACCCTCCATCACTGTGATACTCCTACTAGATGAGCACTTTGTAACAATCACATTTCCTTCTTAGACAGTGGAAGACAAAACACAATACATTGATTATCAACTAAAGGATCTCTCAAGTGGAATACCAGTAGCTGTCACAGTCCCAAAAAAGTATTAGCTACACATGAAAAGGCACGCTGCCCTGTCTTGAAAATTGAGGGGTACTAGTTGATGTTGCAGGCTGTTTAACCCTACCAGTGCCTACATCAGTGCAACAGCCTCCATTGAAATCCCACATTCCTGTAACATAAGGCAATCAGCAACATGACTACTAAGCATCTACAGTCGGCTTTGCCACCTGCTATGGGCCTTTGTCACTTTTCTAATACGCTCTACAGTAACTGGCCCACACACATATATGGAGCAAGAAACAATCCACCAACAGTGACAGGATTAGTGGGAAATTGAAGCATTGGCGCACCATAGAATGCCACAATAGACAGATGAAAAGACAGGGAAGGGAAGAAAGAAGCAACTGCATGTATAAGGAAAGGATCACCCAAAACTGGCCTACAGAAAGAGGAAACAAAATCGATCACAGAGTCACATTTCTTAAGAGAGGAAATGCTAGGAAAACAGAGAAAATCAAGAGGGAGGGCAGGGAGCTGAAGAGCTGGCTAAACCATGCTAAATCCCCCAAGTCTCTGGATAGGGCACAAAGCAAAATTTAAGAGTTGTTGATCCTGATGAAGGCAATACCAGAGTCTAGCAAGTTTAAACCTCAGTAGCCGATTCAACCACACCAAAGGACTAGCATATCCCATGTTTCAAAGCTGTCAGAAATATGAACATATACATACAACTGAGCAAAAAGCTCACACAAATCTGAATCCACTAAATGTTCAAGGGACCCCTGGAGAAACAGCCAAGTTGGAGAAAATGGTGAAACCCCATAGGTTGCATTTTGATCTAAAATAAAAGACTGGTGGGAGAGTGGACTGAGGTACAAAAGGGACATGGAAGAATGATGGAAGATGAAAGCCTAGGCATCTTTACATCTTCCTCCCAAAAAAAGGATACAGCCTTACTAGATAGGAACCGAAAGGAGACAGAGAGCAGAATGTTTAAGAAGATGAGTGTAATGATGTTTATATTTGGCCAAACTATCAACCTGGCCTGTTGTGGATACAGGTCCCTCGGCTGCACCATTATGCACCTGCAAATGGAAAATCTCACTTTGTAGGCACTAACATTTTAGCCTTCTCTTCCCATGTGTATTTAGCAGACATAATGGTGCCTAACAGAAAAGACATCCTGAGAACTGAGGAGGGGTGAGCAATGTTGCAAATCCCAGAAGCCAAATACAAAGTGGAAAAATAATAATGAGCTCTAATGCATTGGCAATCCTGAACTAGTTTGCAGGACATTTCAGAGAAGAGGCTTAGGGAAGCTATATCCAGATCAATACCCACAAGTGTCCCATCCTTCACATGTTGCAGTGAATCTGCAAACTTGATTACGAAAACAGTCTCACTATTGAACTCCTTAGTCAAGATGCCCAACTCACTTTCGCAATCTAACAAAGATTGAATGCTATCCCACAACAGAAGAATTATGGTGATGGTGACACCACTACCTAACCTTAAGCCACAATTCAAGGAAAGATTATGACTTGCAAACTCTCAATACATATACATAAGACTTCAAAGTAATTTAAAAAATGACGGAAACAATTTTTTTAATTAACAAGGTCAGCACTAAACTGGACGGGTAATAAAGAATTGCTTTTGAGGCGAGTTTCGCTTCCCCTCACTTTCTCCATTTGTGAGACAATAGTCACAAGACTAAAAGCATTTTGCGTTCTGCATGTTTGGTTTGCAATCAACTCCGAGAATATCTTTTTATAAGTCAAATAGCTTTAGACTCTGTCCATCCTCCTATTTCTACTCATGACCCATTTGGAAATAAGAATACATCACAACATTGCAACGTCTCTGCATGTCCGACTTACTCTTTGTCCGGTGAATCACTTTGTAGAGACTGTTCAAAGATTTTAGAATTCCAATCTCGTGCAATATGCTGTTATTCCTATATCTGAGAGGCTCTCACCATATTATGCTATAACTATGTCATCACTCCCCAATTTCAAATGGATCCGAATAGCAGCGTTACTTTTCTTGTTTAATTTGTTATTTAGATGCTCCTAGGACCCTAACATCTAGGTGACAAAAATGTGTTGAATAACCTTGATTTTACCTAATTTCTTTATGATCTTTTAAGAGCCAAAAGGAATGAAAAAGGAAGGAAAGGCTTTCTTTTTACATGTTAAGTCTCGCTTTTTGCCTGATGCTGTGGTTTCTCAACTATCAATGTGCTTTGGGCTATGCTAACCATACTTAAGACAGGTGCTCTTGACACTTAAACAGTACATGTTAGATTATTTACACTTAACATGTCTTAGCTTACTTATAAGTTCCTAGTATATGATACTATGTGTACCTAGGGCCTGTAAGTTAAGTGTCACTTGTGGACTGCAGCAGTGATTGTGCCACCATAAAGTTGACACAGACAAACATGACACAGACTGGCAATGCAGCCTGGAAGGACTGTTCAAACTGCCAACTCGACTTTTCCATTTTAATGAATGGCAAAGCCCAAACATTCCCTTATATCACTTACAAGTCACCCTTAAGGAAGGTCTGTGACGCCCAGCAAGCAGGGTGCTAGGTGTTGCAAGATGGGGATATGTATTTTAATAACCCAGCATCAAAAACACCCTAAAGGCTGTTTCTGCTGTAGCAAAGCTGGTAGCCCCATTCACTAACATGGGAGTTGCTCTACTGTGCCAAATCTGCAATGGGACAACCAAAACTGGTCCTCTTTGGTATTAGAGAAAATGTCAATATAAACTCGATTTTATTCTTGAAGTCAGATTTAATGTAGATCTATCACCAATGGCAACTATTTAGTTACCCCAACCAGCCTGTAGCCTGGCTAGTAAACATTTGCTCTCTCTGAGCTGCTTTTCTGTCTGCTAAGGTGCTAAAGATCCTGCTGGCAAAAAAATACAAAGGGCTGCCAGGGAAGAGTTGCATCTGGTTTCCTGACAGGATGCCCTGTGGAGGGGGTCAACAGAGTGCAGGCTACCAAGAAGTCGCCATCTCTGGTGAGAAAATGTTGCGTACGTCCCTACCCTTTGCAAAGCTAGATACTTTGGCACCTTTGTAGGTAGCAGGGAAACCTCTGTAGAATCGGTTTTCCTAGGGGCACGTAGGCCTTGGCTCGCCACACTCCTCTGGTGGGCTAGTAAGGGTTACACTGCCCAAGAGGGGTTCTGTCATTTTGTTTTAGGGGGAAATTGTGACTTCTGGGACACATGAATGCCCCACTTCCAAGGAAGAGATCATCAGGTGGGAATGGCTACCCGAGGGCACATTATCCCCATTGGCTAACGGTCACGCCCTCCTCTCCGACTCCAATCAAGAGAGATGACACCTAGGACACACCTTCCTGGACACTTAGGTAGATTCGAACTTGTATCTGACCATGGGAAGTTCCCCAAGAGTGAAAGTGCTTCTAGACTCCAAAAGACCCCGGAGACTCTCCTAAATGCTAGTGGTCCTCGGTACCTGTCAGAACCACAGCTCTACAACAGGTTCACAGGACTGACCTGCACATGAGGGAACCATCCTCTGCTGACCAAAGTGCACCATGGTCGACGTAGTCCTGACACCTGACGAGAATCAGAAAGTTTGCCCAACTGGCACCAATCCACAGGAGCAGCTACAGACGAGTATTTCCTCTTTTTAGATCACCAAAGCATCTGCAGCCCCAGAGACCCAATTGGGACTGGTCACCAGCTGGACCCCGTCAAAGACACTGAGGGACATACCAGGAACCCTTTGCACAATAAGAACCACAAGATTGGGTACCGGAGGTATTGTCTGGCATCATTAGCAATGACAGTACCAAACCTCACTGGTCTTGCTCCCCAGCGCAGCATCCAGATCATTGTGGCACCAAAGGATCAAAAAACATACAGGACTTGGTCCTAAATCAGTATTTCAACCCACGTAACTGATTGAGGTCAATTGGTCCGGTTCCCCTAACTGGGGTACACATTTTGATTTGGCCCAAAAGAGCACCTGGTGGCCGCACTGTGCAGGGTACCATTTTTTCTCCAAGGACGACACGACTCTGTGTGACCAGATACCCCGCATCTTTATGTGCATCCCAAAACAATTCTGCAACTCATGAAGCATCGGTTACCCTTTTAAAGCTTAAGGTATCTAAAAATTCATAAAAATATAATCTATCATTATACATTAAATTGGTGTCATCCTTTTATTGTGTTGTCTCCTTTAATTACTTGTGGTGTTGTGTAATGCTTTACACGCATTCCTCTGAGTAAGCCGGGTTGCGTCAGTGCCACAGCTACCCCAGGACTGAGCAGGGTGACAAAGATTAATCTTACTTGGTCTATCAAGGGTGGAGTGACGATGTAATAGGGTGTTTCCACCATAAAATAACCCACTCTGCTGCAAACCCCATTTGTGGACTGCACTCTGGAGCTTGCAACATGCTATTAAGGACAGTCTAAGTGTGCTAGCATCTACTATGCAGATACATTTTCCAACTGATTTGAATAGAGTAACGGAAATGAAGGCACCAACGTAAATTTTTAAGCAACTGTCACCTGAATCTGACCTCAAAAACATTACACAAACATTAATCAGCTCTTAATAGGAATGCCAAACACCCGCTGATGTGACCAAGGAAGCCAATATGGCGGCTGTTAGAGAGAGTACTTGCAGGCTGAAGCTCCGCATAGCCATTCTTTCATTGGTCCATCCTCCTCTTCTGTTGCCCATCTAGGAGGGGAAGGGTGCCAGAGGTATTCATAAGACAGAAATCCCCCCACCCACCCAATTTAAGTCCTGCTACCTCTCTATCACATACAGCAGCCCAATGTGGATCTGGCCCTCAAGGGTTGGCTAGGACCGGTTGCAAATATCTGAAAATACACACATTGGTGAGATACTCTGCACCCTGTTGCCGATCATCCCGGATAGAGGTAATGGCCCCCTCTGGAGGGCTGCTGGACCTGAACTCTGAAAGGGAACCAAAGGAAACCCATGCGACTGGCCCTGCCGGTGTGGTCTAATTGACTTGTTGGTACCTCCACAGCTTCACTGACTCATCAGCAGATCCACACTGCTCTGCCTTGGAACAGCGCTCTGGCCCTCTCCTGGTACATGCTGCTCTCCTGATGGGCCCCGGTGCTGATGTGTGCGCTTCCTCCACCTAAAGGCCCCGGGGGACAGAGGCCGAGTACTGCCAGCGCCTCATGGCCTGTGCGACTAGCAAGGTGGCCTGGACTTGAGATGTCCAGCTGCGGGCTACCCTGAAGATTTCTACCCCATCCAAGAGTGCTCAAAGCATTTCATGGGCACTACAGATGCCACCAGAAGCCTTACTAGGGTTCGGAAAGGCTGTTCCACCGGACTATCATGCCCACCTGCCTTGCGACAGCACTTGGTCACCAGCCTAGAGTGCACAATCTAGATCTTAGCCCTTACGCACAACCTGCACCTCCTCAGCTTGGAGAGCATTGTGGGGATATCAAGTGTCTATGGGGGAGGCAAGACAGGAGATTGGTGTGGCTGGGCCTCGTGGCCTGAATGATTTGAATACCGGCCTCAGCCCAAGTGTACACGCTTACAACCCAGCTATAGAGTCCCCTCCCCATAAGGACAGATCTGGAGAATCTTGGGAAGTGTGGGCCTGGAGACGATCCACCCGCCAACAAAGAGTGGCTGGTAACTGCTGATACCTGTCAAGCCCTGAGGGGGACCTTCCCACACTTTCAGACACCTTGCTCTGGAGTGATGTAGCCAACCTGCAGGGGTGGGTTGGCCACATTGAAATAGTTGAGGGGCCCGGCCTGGGTCCACTAGCATCTCCCCAGCGTCCTGAAGTATCCCACTTGGACTAAACTATAGCGCTTGCAATTGTGAAGTGCATGCAGAGTCCCCAGCCGCTATGCCAGCTGGACAGCCTCTCACGGGCCGGGGGTGCCCTACCAGGACTCTGGCTCTCCTCACTTTGTCTGCCTGTAGGTTAGCCCCTACACGGGAAACTTGCTACGTGCCCCCAAAGTGCAGGAGGTGATCTGCTCCATGAGTGACGTCTGCCTCTGGAAAGGTTGCTAGGAGGAGGCTCCTACACTATGTCAATTGTTGCCATTGCGGTCTGCTAGGGGGCTTCCCAAGAGGATGGAGTCTGCAGTGGAAAATCGTGAAGAAGCTGTGAACATATTCAGAACTTCCACAATTTAACCAGATGGCTCGTGCTGCCACTGCCTTCTTGTTATCAACTTGACAGCGGCCGCTAGCAAGAAGGTCCCGGTACTACAGCGGACTGCTGCCGACGGTCTACGATGAATCCTCTGTTTACTTCAGCAGACCTGATCATGAGCCATAACTAGAAATCCATGGTGGGCGTCCACCTCTCGAAGACAAATGAGGTGCCTTTCCCCTCTAGTGCACCCCCTGCAAACCTGACAAGATGGACACACTTTTGACAGAAATTGAAACCACAAGGTCATTACTTGAAACAAAAATGGAAGCTGTTGCTCTGGACATGAACATTCTCTGTAAAGATTACAGAAAACTCTCGGACCAGGTGAATCAATCTAAAAAGTTTCTTGAAGAATTACAGCCCCAACATATTAGCAGCAACAAATATGGGATCTCACAGAGGGTACCTGTACCCTGAAGGCAGAGCAAAGGATGTAGAGGCACAGCACAATATAAGACTTGTTGGTCTGCCAGAGGGGCTGAAGGGCTAATCCTTGACAGACTACCTTGAAACCTGCCTTAAGGGATTCTTTGCCCCATCAGACCTGTCCTCTATCTTTTCACTTGAGAGGGCCTTCTGTGTCCTGGCCCGCTGCCCCTCTCTGGGATCTCAACTGCGTCCTGTGTTAGCAAAGCTTTTAAATTACAAAGATCCTGAAAACTCACAGACAAATTAGATGCATTGAGATCAACAACTACTGACTTTTAATCTTCCGAGACTATATTCTGGTGGTACAATATAGACTACTGATAACAGCATTACCAAAGGTTCGTGTTCTTTTGATAGAGACAAAAGCAGTACTTACTTGGAGGTCCTGTAGCACAGAGCAGGCAAATTATCCCTCTCTGGGAACCCGACTGTACAGACAATAGTGCTTCAAGATCATATGGAGGGATGCTTACGTAGCTGCCTGGAAAATGTCCACCAATGCAGTGGTAGTAGCTTGGGCCCTGGTAGAATGAGCATGTAGTCCTTCCAGAGGCGACTTTTGGGGCCAATGAATAGCAGATCTTAATGCAATGCCTGATCAAGCCTTGCCTTTTTTGCCCAGGAGAATCCCGCCCCGGAGAATCCCACCAGGAGATGCTCGTCCACCCGATGTTCTTTGGTAGGATCTGTGTAAAAGGCAGTGCTCTCTTGTGGCATGGGGATGTTCTAACTAACGTGGAACGGTATCACAACTTTAGGGAAAAAAGATGCCCCTGTCCGCAATACGAGCTTGTCTGGAAAGAAGGTGGTGTATGGCGAGATGACACTGAGTCCTTAAAGCTCACTCACATGCTGCGCCATTGTAATGGCTACAAGCAAAACTGTCTTGAGAGTGAGGAGCCGCAAGTAGCAGCTATGAAATGGCTTGCTGGGAGTAGACATCAGAAATGTAAGGGCCAAATAAAGGTCCCAATGTGGCAAGGCAAAGGAAGAAAACAAATGTAACCCTTTTAAAAACACATAACAATTGGAGACTTAAACACTAAAGGCTATCCCAGCAACCGCAAAAAAAATGAAAGAGCTGAAAGGTACCCTCTAACTGTATCCAGAGCAAAGTATTGCTGGGATAAGGCCAAAACAAATAAAATGTCGGATAATTTAGACTGAACGGGGTCTTTGTGCAGAGTACTGCACCAAGCCACACATTTGTCCCAATAACAGGCATATACAGTTTCTGTGGTCAGCTGCCTGGCCGCCAAGATCACATCAACCACCTCCAGAGGACGGTTGAATGTGGTGAGCGGTCGCCGCTCAATCTTAGGAGTTCTGGATACAATAGTATCCATGCACAATGGAAGCCACCAGGATGACTTGGGCACAGTCAGTCCTGAGCTTTTTGAGAGCTCAGGGCATGAGAGGTATCAGCGGAAAAGCATACAGAATTTCAGAGTTCCATTAGAAGCGGACATTGTGTGCTTTCGGTGGAGGCAAAGAAATCGAGCCTCAGTTCTCCAGATTCACGGACGATACCTTGTGCCACCTCCGGGTATACCTGCCACTCGTGATCTACTAGGCGTCGATGGCTGAGTTCAACTGACCTGGCATTTAAAGAGCCTGCTAGGTGTTTCACCACCAGAAAAATCTTTAGTGGTCCTGCCATTAATGGATACACAGGGTTCTTAAGCCCACAGTACCCTGTTTGTTGCAGTACCCCATGGGGTGGGGTTATCCGCGAGCACCTGAACCACCCTCTCCTTGATGGATGGTAGGAAGCCTCTCAACGTCAAGCTCCAGAGGGCTGATATGGAGCCTGGACTCCACCGGAGACCCGAGGTCTATCATCTCCGTCTCTCCCAGATAGCCATCACAACCCAGAAGAGATGTGTTCGTCACCGCTGTCAGCTCTGGGTGGAAAAAGGAGAGGGGGCGGCTGCTGATAAAATAATCACCTCTGAAGATCTTTTGCAGTTTCCTTTGAATTTGGAAGGTGGTAGGAGAAGTCCCCTTGACGTTGGGCTCACTGAGACTTCAGATCCCACTGCAGTGCCTGCCTATACAATGTGGGTTGCTCAACTAGCAGAATGCAGGAAGCCATCAGTCCTAGCAGCCTCAGAGCTGGCCTCACTAAAAATTCAGAACCGAGGCTGAACAATTGGGATTATAGCCTGAATGTTATGGACTCTCTTGCCGAGGAAAAGGCACAAAACCGAACACTGACCAGAATGTCACAAAGTTAGGGAACCTCATACATGACAGGAGGTTCGCCGTTGTCTGGAGGTGGTTGACAGCTGCTTACGGCGAGCTCAAGTTCAATAGCCAGTCACTGAGGTTGGGGAGAATTAGCATCCTTGACCTCTGAAAGTCTGCTGCTACCAGTGCCAAAGTGAAAATGCTCCTGTCCCACCATGAATGGTATTATAGAGATAGAAGGATGACCAATTTTGGTGGTATTGGCGCTTCACAACTTATAGGCTCTTATTACTCTTCACACCACTGGGTGTATCTGTAGTTGGGTGCCTAGGCATGGGTTGTCATCCTTATCCCCAAGTAATCCTTAGATTAGGTATATAAATGTACAAAGCCTGTCACACCAACAAGAATTATTAATAAAAGGTTTTCAACAATATTTCAGTTTCACAAATACAGTACAAATCCGATAGAGATTCAACTTCGTTTAATCTTTAGAGGTTTTCCTCCAGTCCAGCCAACACGTGTTTCGTCGATTGGGATGGAACCCACGACTTCATCAGGGCTGAATGGTAGGTAGTGCCCATGGGACTACAGGATGGGTATATGGAAATCGGTGGCCTGCAGGTCCAACACCACCAGTCTCCAGGGTCAAGAGCCAATAAGACCTGGGCCAGAGAGAGAATTTTGAATTTCTCTTTCCGGAGGAAGGCATTGAGAGGGCGCGGGTCTAAAATATCAGAAAGGCCTCCGTTCTTCTGGGTCACCAGAAAGTAGCAGGAATAACAACTACATCCTACTTTTGGCATAGGCCCCCTCTCAATAGACCCTTTGGCCAAAACGGCTGCACTTCCTGCCGCAAAATGGAGAGATGGTCCTCTGTCAATCACTGGGGGGGGGGGGGACAGTGGAAGTTGTGGCAGAAAGAGAATGACAGGTAGGACATATCCTCGATGAACAATTTGTACAATGTTATGGCCTGTCAACCGAGCAAGAATTGTCCGATATTGCCTCCCCCTGAGTGGCTGTGCTCCACTATGGACATGCAAAATGTTTTGGCAGGTGGGGCTGCACCGCAAGTGGACTGGGACATCTGGTGACCTTCAGCGCTAGGGAGATGGGCACTACAGTCTCAACAATGAAACTGCTGGGTGCCTTGTGGGCGTTGGTTTGGTTGAGTTAATGGGGAACCTCTGTTAAAACTGTGAAATGAGCAGTAGGGTTGATGTGGCTGGCAAGGTGGGTGAGATGAGGTCAGGAAGCATGCAACGGCCTTGCTCTCCTTTAAATGCTCGAAATCGGGGACTGCCTTGTTCTCAAACATGCGAGTCGTATTGAACAGCATGTCCACGACGGACGACTGACTACTGCCCGAAAAAGCGTGGACTGCAGCAAAGCGTGGAGGCAAATTGAGACACTGGTACCAATGGCATGCCCAATGGAATTGGTGGTGTCCTATACACAATAAATTGCAAACTTGTCTGTGTAACAAACAACCAGTATGGTCTGGGCGAGATCTTCAAATACACCGGGGAACAGTTGAACTACCAAATCCTAAAGGGTGTGGGAATAGAGACCCCAGCGGGCAGATGGTAAGTACTGATTGAAGAGCCAGGCTGCTAGACGAAAAGGCTCTTTTTACCAAACATCTCCATCTGTTTGGACTCCTTGTAGGGGGAGTAGCTGGAAACATATTGGGGTTAGTCTTGCTTGTAGGCACCTGTGCCACAATTGCACAAAGCTTTCAGTGGAAGGGAGCTGATATAAAAATGCTGGATCATCCATGGCCTGGCAGTGCGGTTGTGCAATCTGGCTGTTTACTGGGAGCCCAAGCAAGTGTTGACCCATGCCCCTAGCAAAGTATCTGTAGGGACCTCATTAAAAGGTAAGAGGGGCTTAGTGGATGCTTGGCCCGGCTGTAGAACTTTTGCAAGAACACTAGTCTTGATCTCCAAGTTGGGGAGCCGAAGGTCAAGGACTTCCATCACTCTGCACATAACAACCATGGCATGAGAAGAATTATCAGTAAACAAAAACAAGAGGACTAGGGGAGATTTTGAGACCTGTGGGTGTTCACTCCCAACTCATATATCTTTTACACTAAGAAATGCCAGGGTCTATAAGAAGTTAGGAAACCCTAACTGAACAATAGTATTCCTTTTATAAGGCAAATTTCCTCCCCCACCAGAGATGTCATGCTTGATCATTGGGATTCTATTCTCACCTTGACAGCAGATCACGGTGTGGGCTACTACTCCCTCTCTAAGAGGGAGGAGCTTTTCAAGTGTTTTAAGAAAATGAGAGAAGCCCTATAGAAAAATTAATGGTGGTGAGGCTTGAAAAGTGTCCATTTTGTAAACAAAAAAAGTGATTAAAGCAACTCTAGGGCAGGCGTACAACTTTATTCTTGCGTGTCCGGATCAGGATTAAAATGATTGATCCTTCAGAAGAGGTGTATTCATCAGGACCTAGACGTATCGCTCCTGCTCAAATAATATACTCATAAAGGAAAACATACCAAACTGAATTAAGTGGTCCACAATATGTTTAAAAAGGAGATCGACTGCATTATGACCTGCAGGAAGATATAATGACAGGTAGGTTATTCTAATAGTGTTAGTAGCACTTACTAAATGAGTGCCACCAACTGCCCAAAAGCCCATGTCGCTGCCTGACAGATGTCATGGACTGGGACAACCTGAGTCAATGCCGTAGTCTCGGCCTGTCCCCTGGTGGAATGGTCTCTTAATCCCTCAGGGGCAGTTTCTTTGCCAAGGCATAACAGATTTTGATGCAATGAACGTCCCAGCGAAAGATGGTCCTTTTCTGCACCGCCCTTCCTTGGGTCCAGTCGGTGGAGGCGCTCCTCTTCCTTAGAGGGATGCTGGGGAGGAAAGAAAGTGGACAAAATGATGAATTGACCCAGATGGAATGGGGTCAAGACCTTTGGCAAAAAGGAAGCTCTGGTGCGAAGCACCACCTTGTCTGGAAAGGAGATAAGGTAAGGAGGAAAGAAAGTTCACACCTGCAATTCACTCACCCTCCAAGCAGATGTGACTGCCACCAAGAAGGCTGTTTTGATGGACAATTGTATGGACAATTGTGCAAAGGCTAAAAAGGAGCACACATTAGATAGGTAAGGACCAAATTAAGGTCCCATTGTGGCATAACAAATGGCATAGGTGAAAATAAGTGAGTCAGCCCTTTGAGAAATGTATTAACAATTGGAGACTTGAAAAGAGATGGCTGGTCTGGCAGCCGCAAAAAAGCAGACAGAACAAAAAAGTAACCCTTGAGAATTCCCAAAGCAGAGCCCTGCTGGGCAAGGGTTAGAATGAATTAAAAGACAGTAGCAAGAGAAGCAGAAAGAGGGTCAATAGACCTTTCTGTACAGTATAACACAAATGTCTGCCAACGGCAGGCATATACAGTCTTAGTGGAGGGTTACAGACTTCGGGAGGAAGGTCAAAAACTATCAACTGTCTCCGCTCAATCTCCACGTGTGGAGGCGCAGAGTTAACAGGTTTTGGTGAAGAACCCCCCCTGCTGCTGTGACAGAAGATCGTGCAGTACCGCTGACACTGTGCATTCTCTTCGGAGGTGAACATATCTAACCAAGGTTCTCCCCACTGCTGAAAGAGACCATGCGCCACCACCGAATGGAGGCGCCACTCGTGATACCCTAGGCCTCGACGGCTGTATATATCTGCCCTGGCATTCAGAAAATGTGGCAGGTGTTGAACCAACAGGGTTATGTCTTGCTGTTCCAGCCATGTCCGGAGACAAAAAGCATCTCAACAAAGGGCCCTCAACCCCACGCTGTCCCGTTTGTTGCAGTACCACATGGTGGTGGTGTTGTCTGTGAACACCTGCACCAACTTCCCCTTGACAGAGGGAAGCAATGCTTTCAATGCCAACCAAATTGCTCGGAGCTATAATAAATTTATGTGGAGCCCCGGCTCCGCTGGAGTCCAGTGTCCCCTGATCTCCACCCTCCCGATTCCAGAAGTGACGCATCTGTCATGACTGTGTGATCTGGTTGGGGAAGGGAGAGGGGTCTGCTGTTGACCCAATCGCAGTTGCAGATCTTTTGCAGTTCCTTCTGAGATCTGAACCACTTCAGTGAGATTACCTATATGCTGTGCCCATAGGAACTTCAAGTCGCACTGCAGATCCTGCATACACCATCTGGCGTGTCTCACCAACAGGATGCAGGAGGCCATGAGGCCCAACAGCCTCAGAGTCAGTCTCATGAAATCCAGGTTAGAGGCTGAAATATCGGAATGATAGCATGAATATCCCGGACTCGCTGCTCTGGAGGATAAGCCTGAAACTGTAGTTTCCAGAACAGCTCAGATGTACGGGAGAATCTGAGAAGGAATCAGGTGTGACTTTGGCACGTTTATAGTGAACCCCAGCAAGTAGTAGTCTGAAGATGGAACCCCACTGTCTTGGGCAAGGACGCCTTCAACAACCAGTCGTCAGAGTAGGTGAAGACTGACACCCCTAACCTACGCAGATGTGCTGTGACCCCTGCCATCACCTTGGTGAACACCAGAGGGGCACTGGTAAGGCCATAGGGGAGCACAGTAACCTGAAAGTGCTCGTGGCCTACCTTGAACCGCAGGTATCGCCTGTAGCCCTGCAGGATGGGAATGTGGAAATACGCGTCCTGTAGGTCCATTGCTACCATACAGTCTTCCTGGTCTAGGGCAGAGTAAGCATTTTGAATTTCTCCTTTTTGATGAAGAGCTTGACGGTCCAATAATCTAAAATGGGCCGCAGCCTCTTATTCTTCTTCGGAATTAGAAAGTCGCAGGAATAACAGCCACTGCCTACTTCTGAAACCGCGACCCTTTCTGTAGCTCACTTGGCCAAGAGAGCTGTAACCTCCTCTTGGAGCAACTTTAAATGATCCTCCGTCAGCCGTTCATGATTAGGCAGAATAAGAGGAAGAAAGGAAAGGAAAGGCAGAGAATAGCCCTCCTTGACAATCTGCAAGACCCACTTGTTCGATGTTATGGATCTCCAGTGGGGGAGATGATGTTGAATCCTCCCACCAACTGGTGTAGTGTGGTCCTGCAAAAACAGCCTGGGAGTGCTTGGATGCTGCAGCTGCTAGGGGCAGTGTGGCCGACAAATTCTGGCCTCCATTCCGAGCTTGGAATGCACCGTGTTCACGTCCTTGCACAGCTTGGGCAGTCTGTGCGGGACGGTGGTGAGGATAGGGTTGACGTGGCTGGAAACCCATTCCGTTGCCACGAAAGGGGCAAAAGGAAGACTGGCCATGGGAGGTAGAGGAGAGACCAAAGGATCTGGCTGTAGCTAGAGAGTCCTTGAACCTGACCAGGGAGGAGTCTGCCTTTTCCCCAAAAAGGAGGGTTCCATCAAGGAGCATGTCCATCAAATTGGCTCGGACATTGCCTGAGAAGCAAGTTGTATGAAGACAGGCGTGGCGCCTCAAGGCCACCATTGTTGAAATCAACCTACCCAGTGAACCGGTCATATCCAAGCCACACCGCATGGTGAATTTTGCTGCATCTCTCCCATCCTTGACAGCTTGGGAGAGCACAGCCCAGGCTTTCTGCAGGACTTGTGGCAGCACTTGTACAACAGTTTCCCAAAGGGAGGAACAGCCCAATAAGCATATAGTATTCACCGACCGCAACGTCAGGCTTGAGGAAGAAAACAACTTCTTCCCAAATGCATCCAACCTCTTGGATTCCCTATCCAGAGACCTGCATCACCAGACTCTCTGGGGTGGGATGTTGGCTGAGAAACTTAGGGTCACCCGGTGCTGGGCGATGTTGTGTGCAATCGTTCTATTCACAGGAGCCCCTGTGCCAGTTTTGGACCATGTTTCCAGAAGGACGTCAGTAAATGCTTCATTGAATGGCAACAAGGGTTCTGAAGTGGAAGCTTCAGGTTGAAGCATCTCAGTTAGGAGATTAGTCCTGTCTTGCACTGAGGGCAGCTCCAGTCCAAGGACCGGACTGCCCTCTTACCCACTAAGGCATAGGATGCCCCCTCCTCCGTAGCCACCGTTGGCGGTGACAGCATGCTAGTATCTGGAGAAGTATTCAGTCCACTGGCCTCCCCAAGTTCCCCATACCTGTCCAAATTCTCCTCAGAGACTTCCTGGATTTCCGGATGGTCCCTAGACCCTTCTCATTCCTTTTCCAAGCCTAGCACATGCTCAAAGTGCTCAAGAGACAACATAGAACCTCTGGGTTCTGTCGACCTAGTAATTGGCATCAATCAATCGGCGTTGATCGATGTTGCTCCGGCTCTGTGTCATCGGAGATGAGAATGGGGCTTGCGTCACCAATGGGCATCAGTGACGTTGCAGGCACCGACCTCAGAAGGTCGCATTGGCATGACTGGCGTCGAACCAGAGCCGACCGCGTTGAACCCAATGGGGCCCCTTCAGACTCCGCAGGGCCTGAAGGATCACCAATGGGGTCGTTCCACTCAAATTTGCGGCGCATAGCCTTGTAAAACTCTTTTATTTGAGCGGGAATCGCTCCCACTCCCGGAAAGGAGGGAGACGCGAAGCTGACACTGACTCCGGCACCGCAGAACCGTACCTAGAGTGTTGGTGTTCCTTACCTCTCTCAATGACGGATGCCAGCTGAGGTGAAGTCGAAGTCTGCTTGGATTTCTGCTTCTTCTTATGCCTCTTCCCCGAGTGTCCCACAGACCTCGAATGGGAGGAAGAGGACTTAGGGCTCCTCCTCTTCTTCAATCGGGACCATGACCTCCTCGGAGTCTCGCTTGACGGTGTCTACTGCCGGGCCACAAGTAACTTCATTGACCGCTCCCTCAAGGTCTTCAGAGCCATGGTGGATGCTCTCGAGACATCAATGACATACACGGTGGGGATCGGTGACCGGCATCTTGCGGGAATAAGTCCCGCATGGCTTGAAACCTGTCATCCTCGAAGACATCCCTCGCACGCAAAGTTGGAATTCCAAAAAATTCAGCAAAAGTCGATAAAAAGCCTCCCAAAAAGCGGCAGGGGGGTAGCTCTTCCAGGATCGGTGCTTAACTGGTGCAGAAAGAAAAGAACTGACGTCGACGCGCATGGGTGGTGCCTATATAGGCACCGCAACAACATGACTGACGCTAACGATGCCGACAAAGTCACGCGGAGCCAAATGGTTCCACCCGATCGAGCCTGATGCTTGGGAACTCAAAGGTAAGGAATCTGCAGAAAGAGGTCTCTATCAGATTAAAGCTGTACATGAATAAAGTTGTACACCTGCCTTGGAGTCAGTTTGAATCATTTTTTTGGTCACAAAGTGCACGCTCTGAGTCTCACCACCCTTTAGTTTTCCATAGGGCTTCTACAATTTTCTAAAACGTCTTAAGCTATCCGAAAAGTGCCTCCTTCTTAGAGCGCAAGATGTCAGAAGCAATATTCTCAGTGGCCAGCCCAGGGGGTGAGTGGAGCCCAGTCTCAGGGAAAGTGTTACGGTAACTAGCCTCCTGCAGGTTATCATACCAATTCTATTTGTAAAAGGGTTGGCCAATCCCGTCACGTGCATCATAGTCATTGTCCAAGCAAGGAATGCAAGGTGTCGATTTGTTGTTATGGAGACAGATCAAGCAGAGGAGCAAGACCTCAATGGCAGCCAATGGTTGAGGTCAGGCTGACACCGAGACAGTATCAGAAAGGAAAATGTAAGCCTCATCTTCTGGAGTCGATGGAAGGTGCCTGGAACTGATGTGGACCTTGGCGCTGGAGTCGGGACAAGAGCCAGAGACTGCCTCGTTGAGGGATCCCAGGGTCCAGCTGGCACCCAGAGTGAACCTGGCTGTGATAATCGTAATCCAGGTGGACAACTTTTCGGTTTTGGGGGACCGCAGGTGCACCAGAGAAAGCTGGCAGGGATCCAAAGAGTCAGGACATGGCCTCACAGAACTCTTCCACCTCTTTAGGAGTGGCGGATGGCTCTGAAAACTTAGGTTGTGCCGGGACAAACTGCAGGACTGGCTCAAAGTCAGACAACTTCGGGAGCGAGATCGAGAAGTAAGGCACAGCACGCACCTTCTCAGAGAAGTGGGAGAAGCAGAAAAGGCCAAGTCTCGCTTACGTTTTTTCTATTTTTTCTTCGACTTATCGACGGCTTTGATAAAGACGAAGACCAATCTCTAGAACAGCTCCAGGGACTTCTGGATCTCAAACAGGGCTGGACCAAACTTTCCACTTGAATGGTCTTCTCAGGTAGTCTTCCGGTGCTCAGAAATGTAGACTTTCAACTTGCAGTCTTGTATGGCTTTCGGGTTCATTGACATGCAGGCCTTAGATTGTTGCTCTACCACAGGAAAATCTGATTAAGATCTGTTATAGGAATTTGTATGAGACAGCCCTAAAAAACCTACAACCTGTTCCTTGCACACAGAAAAAAAGACTTTTGATGGAGGTAAGGTCTCAAAAGGAGATGAGAGGAAGCTCTAGATCTGCATCTGGTGGCAGGTAAAGACAGAAATTAACATCAGCACATGGGAGTGGTGCTCATATAGGTTCCGCATGTCATTTCTGGAGCAGAACAGCGTCAGTGTGGACTCGCAGATGTACTGCTGAAAAGTTTCCAGACCCAGTCTGACCCCTGGGGAACATTCAAAAGGTGAGGACTAATCAGCCGGAAATCTCTATTGGTAAGCATTCTTACTTGGGTGATTACGACCCACAGAGAATGGATGGCTTTTGGATGGGTCTGACCTGTCAGTCAAGGCTGAGTTGCCCTATAATAATGATAATGCTCCTGACTCCCTTATATTATTTTGTCAACTTACCTATGTTCCTTACATTAACGATATTCCATTAGTTAGACTTTCTCCTTGGTGATCAAATCTGACATATAGGGTGCCTCTGGGAGGCGCTTGCTAAGCTGAAGCAACCAGTCGACCACAGGGGACTGGGAAACCCCAACTTTGGCAGTCTAACAGGCTAAGAACCTGGATGCAGTGAGCACTGTTCCCAGAGAACAATTGTTCTAAATGTTCAGAATTTTTTAACCTTTTTATAACAATTTTTCTATTTCTGCAATAAAACAGATGTACATCTTCTTTTTTCGAAGAAATTGTTATTTGACAATAAATCATATAACCTAATTCAATACATTTCTTGTTTGCTATGTTTTTTCACAACATCATTTCATTCATGAATCGGCGCGTTGCTTTCACAAAGCCCAATGCATTTCCGGGGTCCCTTCCTCAGGGGAAAATTCTTCCCGATAGTAAATGGTCTGTCATGTTGCTGAAAGAGCCACAAAGTATGTTGTGGTTGACCCAAACTATATTGCCTTACGCATGGACCTCTGTGATATGTATGCCTCACTCGAAGCTGAGGTTTAATTTGAAAGTTCTGCCCGTTACGCGTATCCCTTCAGCCGTACTGAAAGGAACTTTCACAATTGCTATTTAGCTGCACAATTGCAGTGTCTATTCTACTGGCTCACCGGATGGAAACTGGATTAACTGTCTACCCGGGGCACCACCTGGAGTCATAAGGTTTTCCCCGGCCTTCTAAGAGCAAATCTATTTTGGGACATGCCCCATCTCCTAAGGGAAAAAGAACTGTTGATGGACGGAATGAAGAAAAAATGTCAAACACTCACCCAAGGTACAGAGATCTGGGCCAAAATCCATAGGTTCTTTTGCACACCAGATCATTCCAGTTTAGATCCAGCCATAAGCCAATCAGCCTTGACCCTGCTCCCTCTGGGTACAGTCCAGCCCGAACTGTCAGGCCAGGTCCTGCCTGGACCGGAAACAAGCATTCTGGGACCTGTTTCAGGGTATCAACCCTCATCACAGGACCCATGTCTGGGCATACACTTACCACTTAGGGCGACAAATGCAAAAAGATCAATAGATGGACAGAATACTGAAACATTCACCCCCCAGTACAGAGATCTGTGCCTAAATCCATAATTTTTTGCCCACAATAACTTTCCAGTTTAGACTTAGCCATAGGCAAATCAGTCTTGACCCTGCTCCCCATGGGAACAGTCCAGACCGAACTGTCAGGCCAGGTTCTCACTGGACCGGAAACAAGCATCCTGGGTCCGGTTTCAGGGTATCAACGCTCATGAGCCAGGCTAGATTGACTCCAGTGGCATGGTGAGCACAAGACCCACGTCTGGGCATACCCTTCTCCTAAGGGTAGCACTACAGGGCTTTGCTAAAACCCTACAACCAAGCATGACTGCATATGCTCCTGCAATACCCCTGCTGGGCCTCCATTAACTCAACGGCCTCACTAAGAGGTTTGATTTGCGTCACTGGGATGAGGCCAGCATCGCAACACTGTGGAACCATTTTCTAGATGAGCAACCTATATTGTTTTTCTCCCTTGCTGAACATTTCCAATTATACGATGGCCAATTTTTGCAATATGGCTCAATACAACATCTGAGCCAGGAGGGCTATTAGTGATAGCCCTCCTGGCTCAGATGTTGTATTGAGCCATATTGCAGAACCTGAGAGCCACAAATATGGGAAATAGGCAGAGCATCATCCGTTGGTGCTAGAAGGTGATTCTGGCCAGTACCTAAATCCCACCACAATAACTTCGAGTAACTTACGAACTCGAGCTCCTTAGAGTATTGCATGACAAAGAATGGGCCAAGGCCCTAGATCACCAAAGCAAGCGGTTGAGAATTGATTGTTTCAAACTAATACAATACTTAATCCTCCACAGAGCGTGCCACCCTCATCCAAAATTAACCATGTGTTCCCCACTGCCAATGTGGCCTGAACCCACTGTGGGACTATGGGCCATATGTATCATCATCACCATTTGCGATTTCTAAATAGCGAATTTTAAGGAATCGCTATTTAGAAATCGCTAAATGGTATGTATGTACAAAATCGGTATTTTTTAGCGATTTCCAATTATTCCTTATTTGCGAATTCGCAAATAAGGAATAACTTCCCAATTATTTCTATGGGCCAGGAGGCCCATAGCAATGACTGTGATATAATTCTCAATTTGCGAATTCGCAATTTGCTAATCGCAATTTGAGAATTATTTCAAAGGTGTAGGGGTGTCTCAAGGACACCCTGCTGCACCCCTGTAAATTACATGTGTGTGCATATGGCGCACATACATGCCCAATGGGCATGTATGTGCGTCATATGCCACCCTCACAAATGCACAATTGTGCATATTTAGAAGAAATCGCAAATTACCACCAACTACAAGTTGGTGGTAATTTCCGATTTCTAAACCTGAAATCGCAATTCTAAAAAGCTTCATACATAGCATTTAAGGAATCGCAAAATTGCGATTCCTTACATGCTTAAGCAAAGTAAGGAATCACAATTTTTTGCGATTCCTTATTTTGCTAATTTTTCATACATTCCAAAATCGGTAAAAAGGCCGTTTGCGATTCGCTAAGGCCGAAATTCTGCGAGTTTCGGCCTTAACGAATCGCAAAAGGCTTGATACATATGGCCCTATATCTGCAGACATCTGTCACATGCTATGGGAATGCACAAATTGTGAAAAGCTCTGGTCAGGAGTCCTACGGACAGTCGACTTAACAGGACTCATGAAACGAATGTCATGTCAGGCTTGTGCGCTGGGAATGGCCAAATCATGCACTTTCTAGATTTTGCACTTTTGCTTGCTAAAAAAAACATCACCAGCAAATGGAGGTCAGTCCAGCCCCCATTTTAGACAAATGAGGCCGGGATCTCTTACACTGGATGGAGGCTGAGTGTGTTGCCCTTCGCAGAGAGGGAGCCTCTGGCCTTCACAAATGCTCCATTGCTGATGAGTAGGACATGGTATGGAAGCCTCTCACAATGCCCCCTAGTGATGGGAACTCATAAGTCGGAATGCCTCTTTTCCCTCCCCGTTCGATAGATCCACTAGGGCCCACTCTCCCCGAGGCCCATATCCCACATCAACACTACTAGTGCCCTCAACTGGAGCCCTTTGACCACAGCACCTCAAAATACTTTATTTGTCAAATTATTTGCTACTATTATTTTCTGAATATCATCCAAGCCTACTTGTTCGCATCAGTTTGATACTTGCCTCATATACAGTTTGGGCCCTTGTCTACACTGTAATTGTATTCTTGATAGAGCAAACCTAAGCTCATCTCACTGTTAAGCTTTTGCATGATCGTTCTCCCATCTATATTAATACTCGAGCTGGCATGAGGGGTCCATAACACATGTAGTACAACAGTCTGCTATAATGGACTAATATCATACACAATAGCCCTAATAGCCCCAGCTAGGGCAACACAATTTTGGGAGACAGCTCTTTAAAAACTAGGAAATATCAAAGCCTTACATATTCAGTGATTGTGTCATTGCTTAATTGAGATGTCAAGCATTAAAATGTATTCAGAGTTCTCTTTTACACCATCTCTAAATATACTATTTTTCCCTTGAGCAAGAATGAGAGGCAATGAAGGTTCCATTAAGCATCATACCTATAGCAATGGTTTACAGCACAGTATTTGTTTGGCAGAGCTCTCCCACTATCCCTTGAGAAAAAGGATATGCCATCTTGAGAAAAGTGATAGAGGATTAGTCTATTTTTAAGTCTACAGGGCACCACAGTATTGCACGATGATGAGTAAACCTATGGTTTCTGTGTTACGTGTTAATGTACTGTTGAGGAATGTAAAACTTCAATTTTAATAAAGGTACTAAGCTTCAAAACAAGTCTTACAGATAAGTATCTTGCTAAATGTCACTGGCAAGTCTCCCAGTTCTGTCGGAAACTCATAACCACAGTAACATGATTCTTGATGCTGATCTCTAAGGCTCAAAACACTGCTATTTCAAAATCAGTAATTCCATTGCTTTTTTTTGCTATCTTAAAAATTAATATCTTTAGACCATCTGTTGTAAAGGCAGCACTTGGTGTCATGTCTTTCCATCTCTGACAGAATAAAGTCAGAATTTTAGAATCCAGCACATTAGTTTTTAGATTGTTCAAATTCTCATATTTCCCCAAACAACTAGATATAATGTTAAACAAAAGGTAGTAAATTACTTGGTGTTACATTAAAATTGTGTGACTCGAATATTTCAGATGCAGAAAAAACACGACTTGAAGGACTTAGGCCTTCAGAACAAGGAGGTGAGAAGGATCTGTGAAAAATCTACACAAGGAATGTTCACCAGAAAGATCGCTGCTGAAGTTACTTCAAGATTTCCTCTGAGGGATACTTCTACATGCAAAGCACTAACCGTCTGAATAGATTACCAAACAATACGTAACCGATGGAGCGTCTGAAGGAATGGTCAGACAAGGAAATCCTCAAGGACTGAGCATGCAAAATGGTCATCTCTCGTCACCTAAAAATTCAAAGATTAATGCTTGGCAGTGGTGAGAAGGGGTGCCCAAGAAGCCATTCTACAGATTTCAGTTACAGAGACTCCTCGTGTCAAGGTTGATATTTAGGACTTCTCGATGAAGAAATGGGAATGTATGCCCAACTGTGGGTCATTATGTGCAGGGTAATAGAATAAACGGAGATGCTTATAAACACTACCCACTACTATGCACACTGATCCGCCCACAGACACAGGGACAAATACCAATAAGAATACTGGTGTCCAGATCTCTAACTAAATAGATGGAAAAGAGAGACCATTTCAAAGAACGGGGAGGAGGGAGTGAAGTGAGGAATTTGTGGTTAGAGTATCCATCATAAATAGCATTATTGAAGGTAAATAACCTGTTCTTCTGATTGGAACTTCCAACTACAGATTCCTCATCGTTAGTACAAATACCAAAGCTGTACCTCTGAATGTGGAGGGTCCGCGTAATGGCTCAGACCAAAAGGTCCTGCAGGACTG
Source organism: Lissotriton vulgaris (assembly GCF_964263255.1). Lineage (NCBI taxonomy): Eukaryota > Metazoa > Chordata > Amphibia > Caudata > Salamandridae > Lissotriton > Lissotriton vulgaris. The sequence continues at coordinate 434,004,234 of NC_141685.1, read as the reverse complement.
AATGGATGAAATGCCCTTCCTGTCGGATCTGGCTGTCAAAGCAGTACTACTTTGTGAACATGTGTTTGGATGTCACATCGCAGCCTAACAAATATCAAGAACAGGTTCTCCGCATGCCAACACAGTTGTAGCACCGTAGACCCTGATGGCATAAGCCCTCAGTCCTTCCAGAGGCTGCTTCTGTACTGCCTTAGTAGTCTTTGCCCTAGCATACCCAACAAAAAAGCTGATTGGCAACGAGGTGGTCTTTGGTGCAATCAAGGCAAAAACTCAAGGCTCTTTTGGGGTCCAGCTGATGGAAACTCGCCTCCTTCTTCGAGGGCTAAGGCTCAACAAAGAACATTGGTAGGGTGATGAACTGGCCAATATGATAAGAAGTCAAGAGTTTTGGCAAAAAGGTCACCTTGGTCTTCAAAATCTTTGTCTGGGGAAATCTGTTTGTCTGGCAAAAAGGTGGTGCAGGGCAGCTGCACCAAGAGAGCCTGAAGCTCACTTGTGCGACCAGCTGAAGTAATCATGACAAAGAACACAGTCTTAAGAGTCAGAATATGTAATGAGTGGCTGTGCATGGTTCGAATGAAGTGCAAATGAGTAAAGTTAGGAAAAAATTGAGATTTCATTGTGGCATCAAAATGGCTTAAGGGGGAAACATTTGCTAAACCTTTGAGAAACCCCATCACAACAGCTGATTTAAATAAGGACAGATGGTCCATCATAGGGCCATCCGAAAGGGGAGATAAGGAAAATGCTACTTACCAGTATGCATCTGTTCTTGGCATGGAGAGCTGCAGAGTTGCACACTGTGCATAGATCTCCACCTAGTGTTGGGCCAGGATGTTTTCAGTTTGTTTTTGTCCTGAAAAGTTCTTTGGAAGTCACGAGATGGGTGACTCCTCCTCTGGACCATATTGCGCATGGACATCGGCTCCATCCTCAGATTGTTTATCGCCATTAGGGAAATGATGGAGCTTTGCAAGAAAAGGAAGGATGTCTGTGTAAACTGTATCTAATTAAGATAATACTGGAATAGACAAGGGTAGGCGGGTGGACGTGTGCAACTCTGCTGCTCTACATGCCAAGAACAGATGCATACTGGTAAGTAGAATTTTCCGTTCGAGGCATATGAGCTGCAGATTGTACACTGTGCATAGATTGTATTGCAGTACCCACCGTTAGCGGCGACCACCCCTATCTGTTGCAGTGGTTTGAAATAATGTTTTGAGAACAGCCTGGCCCACATTAGCTTGTTGCTTGGTTTGCACATCTACACAATAGTGTTTTGTGAATGTGTGCGGTGTAGACCATGTAGCTGCTTTGCAGATGTCATCTAGGGGAATATTACCTAAAAATGCCATTGAAGCCCCTATTTTTCTTGTAGAATGGGCTTTAGGAGGAACAGATAAGGGTTGTTTAGCTTTGTGGTAGCAAATTTATATGCATTTGACAATCCATCTAGCTATCCCAGATTTTGATATGGCATTACCCTTGTATAGTGGTGAGAAAGACACAAAAAGTTGTTTGGTTTTACGAAAAGGTTGTGTTCTCTCAATGTAGTATAGCAATGCTCTTTTGACATTTAGGGTATGAAGAGCTCTTTCTGCTACTGTTTGTGGCTGTGAGAAGAAAACTGGCAGTTCCACAGATTGATTCCGGTGGAAGGGAGAAATGACCTTGGATAGGAATTTTGGATTAGTGCGGAGAATTACCTTTTCTGATGCATTTGCAAGAAAGGTTCTTGAATTGTTAGTGCTTGTAGTTCACTAACTCTCCGTAGAGAAGTAATAGCTACTAGGAACACAACCTTCCATGTTTAAAATTGTAGTTCACATTTATTTAAAGGTTCGAAGGGAGGTTCCATTAGCCGCGTGAGAACAATGTTTAAATTCCACACTGGTGAAGGTGGTACTCTGGGAGGAATTATTCTCTTAAGGCCTTCCATAAAGGCTTTTTATAGCAGGCACTCTGAAGAGAGATAGATGCTGTCTGTTTTGAAGATATGTTGCTATAGCTGCATGATGTAGTCTAATAGATGTGTAGGCTAAGTTACATCTTTGGAGGTGCAGTAAGTTTCCTATGATGTGTGGAATAGACACGTCTAAAGGATTAATATTGTTGTTGTGACAGTATATTACAAACAGTTTCCACTTAGCTGCATAGCATGCTCTAGTGGTTGGGTGTCTAGCTTCTTTTATAACATTCATGCAGGAAGGAGGAAGGTTAAGATACCCAAATTCTAGGATTTCAGGAGCCAGATCGCAAGGTTGAGTTGAGCTGGGTCCGGGTGCCTGATCTCTCCACGGTTCTATGTTAAAAGGCGTGGAGACAGGTATCGTTTTTGGTGTGGCACTACAGACAGTTGTAGCAGTGTGGTGTACCACGGCTGTCTGGCCCACGTTGGAGCAACTAGGATGAGGGTCAGAGAATGCTGCTGTAGTTTGCGTATTACTAGTGGCATTAGTGGTAGAGGTGGAAAAGCGTACGTAAATTTGTTTGACCAGTTGATCCATATTGCATTGCCTTTGGACAGTGGGTGTGGATATCTGGCGGCGAAGCTTGGGCATCTTGTGTTTTCATGGGTGGCAAAGAGGTCTATCTGAGGTTGTCCCCACATCTGAAAGAATGGTTCAAGAACTGTTGGATGAAGTTCCCACTCGTGGATCTGTTGTGTCTGACAACTTAACAGGTCTGCTATGGTATTTTGAACTCCTGGGACATGCTGGGCTAAGAGGAATATGTTTTGAGGTATAGCCCACCGTCATATGTTCTGTGCTAGCTGAGAGAGTTGCAGGGAGTGTGTTCCTCCTTGTTTCTGTATGTATTACATGGCTGACATGTTGTCCATGCGGACTTACACAGCTTTGTTTGATACTTGCTGTTGAAAAGCTTTCATTGCTAGGAATATAGCTAGTAACTCCAGATGATTGATGTGGAGTAACTTTTGTTGCGGTGTCCACCTTCCTTGCTTGGTGTGTTGCAGTAGGTGGGCCCCCCAGCCGGAGAGCGATGCGTCCGCTGTCAAGATTATTTGAGGAACTGGCTCTAGGAACGGTTGTCCCTTGGAAAGGTTTTTGGTGTTCCACCACTGCAGAGAGCGATGAGTCCGACGGTCTACCAACACTAGTTCTGTTAATTGACCTTGAGCCTGGTTCCATTGACTTGATAAGCACTCTTGGAGAGGACGCATTTGAAGTCTTGCATGGGGCACTATGAAATTGCATGAGGCCATCATCCCTATAAGCTGCATTAAACACTAGTGCAGGAATGGAGTGTTATGGCTGAAACTTTGTGAGAAGAGTTTGCATGCTGGCTATCCTTATTGGAGTGGGATAAGCTAGCACTGTTGAGGTGTTTATTGTGGCACCGGGGTACTGTTGTACTTTGGATGGTTGCAGATGAGACTTGGTGTGGTTTATTGTGAACCCCAAGTTGTGGAACGGTTGGATTGTGGCATGGGTGTGTTGTACACACTAGTTGTATGAACTGGTTTTTATGAGCCAGTCGTCGAGGAACAGGAAGACATGAATGTGCTGTCTTCGTAAATGTGCTGCCACTACTGCACTTGGTGAATACTTTTGGTGCCGTAGTGACTATGAATGGGAGTACTTTGAATTGAAAGTGCTGCCTGTCTATTAGAAAACTGAGATACTTCCTGTGAGCTTTGTGAATGGGAATGTGGCAGTATGTGTCATTGAGATCTAGAGTAGCAAGGATGTTGTTTTGTAATAGGAGAGGAAGGTCTTGTTGGAGTGTTACCATGTGATAATGGTCTGACTGAATGTATATGTTTAGCAGGCTGAGGTCCAGAATAGGAATTAGAGAGCCGTCCTTCTTTGGGATAAGAAAGTATAGGGAGTAAACCCCCTTGTTTTGTTGGTGCAGAGGAACTGGTTCTATTGCACTTTTTCTAACAATATTACTTCTTGCTTTAACAGTGGTAGATGTACTTGTGACATTGGGCGCTGTTTGGGTGGTATGTTTGGGGGGGTAGATATTAGTTCTAGACAGTAACCTGACTGAATAATTTGTCACTCCCACCTGTCTGATGTGATGTTTATCCAGGCAGGAAGGAATTGTTGTAGTCTTCCCCCCACAGGAGTGGAATGTTGGGGGGAGTGGAGGAAAGTCATTGGGTAGGGGTGGAGGCAGAGCGGGAGTTGTTGGTTTTGCCTCTGCCTTTGTTGTTGTTACCCCTGTAACTCCCTCTCTGGTAGCCCCTAGTGAATGTGGATTGGCTAGGGGTCTTGTAAGAAGTGGAAGGGCTTTCGGAGGAGTAGCCTTCTGCGTTGTCTCTATATGATGAGCGGCGAAAAGAACGTCTGGAAGCTTGCAGCTGCAAGGCTCCCATAGATTTTGCGGTGTCGGTGTCTTTTTTCATTTTCTCTAAAGACACATCGACATTAGGGCCAAAGAAATGTTTTTCATCAAATGGCTGGAATTTTGTACCTCAGGTTTAAAACCTAAAATACGTAGCCATGCATGTCTACACAAAAGGGTACTGGTATTAATTGCCCTTGAGGCAGTGTCTGTAGCATCTAGGGCACAACAAATTGAAGTATTAGTAATATTTTTACCTTCTTGTATGAGTTTATTGGCCCTATTTTTAGACTAGTCTGGTAGATGCTGCATTATGGACTCTAGTTCATCATAATGTGCCCTGTCGTATCTTGCCAACAACGCTTGAGTATTGGCAATGCGCCATATGTTAGCTGCCTGTAACGCCGTGCACTTACCAGAGGCGTCAAGTAGTTTAGATTCCTTATCTGGTGGTGAGGCCTCACCTGATGTCTGTGAATTAGCACGTTTACGTGCATTGGATACTAGTAAAGAATCTAATGGTGCTGGACCTCTATTGTAAACTGGGTCTGTAGGGGCAGCTTTGTATTTTTTCTCAATACGAGGGTTGAGGACCTGAGCCCTGACAGAATCTTTAAATACCTCTGTTGCGTGCTTAAGGACCCCTTTAAGCATTGGCAAAATGGCAGTGGACCTTTGTGTGTTATCAAAAGTGTCCAATAGGAAATCTTCCTCCACAGTATCGGTGTGTAAGTCAAACCCATGGTACTGGGCAGCTCTTTGGACTAGTAGGTTAAAACCTATAGTGTCCTCTGGTGGGGAAGGCCTAGAAGGATATACATCGTCTTGGGGGATGTAAGGCACATCAGGGGTGTTATAATGATCCCATGGGTTAGGTGACTGAGGGGGACTATTGGTCCATGCTGGGTCATGTGCACCCCCACCTGTGTCATCAGAGTCTGTATCTACATCATCATCTGGGTTAGTGGATGGTGGAGGCGAATGATGTGGTGGAGATGGGGTAGGAGGCGTTGGAGAAGGGAACCTTAATGGAGAGGTTGCAATGTCTCTCTTCTTTGGAGGAAGAGGAGATGCAGGCGCCTCTAGTGGTCTCTTCTTGGAGCTAAGAGATGGTTTTCCAGTTTTAGGATCCTTTATAAGAGTCTTTTGAGTAGGATCAGGTGTAAAAAGCTCTTCTGTGTCTGGCAGATCCTTCGGCGTCGAAGTTTTCGGATCCGAAGGTTTCTTCGGCACCGACTCGGTAGCTGGTCTAGAGTCTTTTGGCTTAGAAGTATCACCTTTTGAAATGTCTTTTACCGGAACGTGTTTTTTCGGTTCTGGGTGTTTTTTTCAGCTCCGAAGTGTGAGAGTCGGGACCTTTAGGTGGTTTTTTACTCAGCTCCGAGTGCGGTTTTGGCATCGATGAGCCGGTCCCAGCCTTCGGCGCCGAGTGCTTAGGTGTCGGAGCAGTGGTTGGCGTGGGTGAGGAAGATGGCTTCTTTTTCGGTGTCGGTATGGGATCGGTACTGGGAATAGGTTGACTCGAGCCCAAACCGCCTGAAGGCTTAATAGGCTTCTTTGCCGAGCCCGAAGGCAGGGCATGGGAAGCAGTCTCACGGTGTGCACCCGGGCCCGAAGATGAGGGTGTGACAGAAGCCTTTTTTGAGTGTGTCGAGAAAGGGTTGGGGGTGACGGTCTTACTTACGACCCGTTGAGCTGGAGTGATGACCTCGACGTCTGAGTCTTCGGCATCAGAGGAGCTGGCACTTACTTTGGCCTGCTGGAGTTCTGGCACGCCAACACCTTCTTCGAAGAAGACGCTGACGGGCGAGCCATTTTTCTTCAAGCTCATCGGTCCCGAATCGTCTTTTTGGAGCGGAAAGAGGCACAGGAGGAACAGTCTTTGGCCTTGTGCTCCGGTGAGAGACAAAGGTTACACACCTCATGTAGATCTGTGTGGGGAAACTTCGACCCACATTGAGGACACTTCTTGAATGGAGTCCTTTCCATGAGCCAGAGAGTAAGGCCTAGGTAGGCCCGAAGGCCTTCGTCGACCGGAATCGAAGACTTTTAAGTGGTGACGAATAGCGCCGATGTGGAGCGCGATCAAAACAATACCGTCAAACTGGGTGAGGATTGTGCTCTGAAGGAAATTCGGTTCCAAACCGGAGCGCAGGAAACACATCAGAGCCCGATGGCGGAAAAAAACAATCTGAGGATGGAGCCGATGTCCATGCGCAGTATGGTCCAGAGGAGGAGTCACTCATCTTGTGACTTCCAAAGAACTTTTCAGGATAAAAACAAACTGCAAACATACGGGCCCAACACTAGGTGGTGATCTATGCACAGTGTGCAATCTGAAGCTCATATGCCTCGAACATAAGCTTTAGCGGTGCCCACTGCAAGAGAAAAAACAAACAATAAGAGATCCAACACTTTGGCTTTTAACAGTTGTGATTTGCTTTCACCACACTAGGCTGTCACCATACTAGGCCACAAATTTAAGACAGTCAAATGCTGCACACTCAATCTTCACACATGGGGGTTTAGACTGTACATGCCCGGGTGCAGAACAGTCCCCTGCTCCTGTGATGGAAAATCCTCCCGAAGCAGAAGCAGAAGATTTGGGAACAGATGCTCAAGCCCAGAAGTTCCAGGTATCAGTGTCTCTGGAACCCCTACTGAAGACTTGGGCTAGTTGTTCCTGATCTTCTTCAGACTTCAGGTGAAGGAGTGGGCGGGGCGGAAAGGCATACAGGAGTCCTGTGCCAGCTCAGCTGGAATGGGCCTCCTGGAGAGAACCTACTTGGGAATTCAAGCACGCAAAAGCGTTGGTAGTGCCTGCTCAAGAAAATATCCGGCCAAGATTATCCTCATCAATATTGGATGCCCAGTGCCATCTCGGGTGAAAATGCCATTTATGATCCACTAGGCCCCTTCGGCAGAGATCATCCCCCTTGGCACTCAGGTGGGTCATGAACAGGGAAATGCCTTGATGTCACATCAACTCCTGGGGTAAAGAGACTCTAGGCACAGAAACGAGAACCCCAAACCACCCTGCTTCTCACAATACCACATGGTGGTGGTGTTGGTCATGAGGACCTGTACTAGCCTCCCTTTGATGGTCGGTAGGAAGGCCTTTAGCACTAAGCGGATGACCCACAAATCTAACAGGTTGATGAATAGTCTGGTTTCCACCGCTGATCTAATTGAGATCAAGTAGCCACCACAGTAGATCTTTTGCAGTCCCCACTGAAACCGTGCTGAAATCTGAGAGGTTCCCTTGGAGCTGGGCCCACTGAGACTTCAGGTTCTATTGCAGAGCCCACATATGCCACCTGGGCACAGTCGATGAGCAGAACACAGTAGGCCAAGAAGCCTCGGTGCTAATCTCACTGAGACCCAGGACAGAGTCTGAACGTCCTGGACTCGTGATGGAGGGAAAGCTCCGAAAAGCACTGAATTCAAGATGGCTCCAATGAAAAGGGCTGGACTGTTCCTATGAGAAGCAGGGCCAAGGCTAATTTGTATATGGCTGAGTCCATACTAGGGTGGCATGGTGAGCAAAAGAACAATGAAAGAACAATGAGTTTGGATGCTACCCAGAGCGATTGCCAGTGGTTAGATACGATGCAAGCTTTCCTCTCATCACCTTTTGTGTGTTTGATTACCGCTCTAAGTAGCAAAGGTATGTCCTGTCCTCACTGTGAAACTGGAACCAAGCTATCCCTGGCTTATAAGCCCTCATCAGGGCTAAGCCAGTCCTAGGTTGCTTGTGTTCAAGTTTGTTGAGTACCTGGCCTTGCAGTTTAGGCTGAACTGTTCCCATGAAGAAGACTTATTTGCATATGGCTGGGTCCAAACTGAGGTGGCATGGTAAGCAAAAGAACGATAGGTTGGGATGCTAACCCAAGCGATTGCCAGTGGTTAGAGTTACAAACAATTCTCCCATCCTATTTTGTGTGTTTGATGTACAGCTCTAAGTGGCACGGGTATGCTCAGGCGTGGTCCTATGCTCACTGTGCCACTGGAACAAAGCCATAACTGGCCGATGTACCTTTATCAGCACAAAACAGGTCCTACATTGCTTATGCTTGGGTCTGGTTCGGACCTGGTTTGTACTGACATTTCGGGCTTTACTGTTCAAACAAGGAACAGGGTCAAGGCTGATTTGCAGATGGGTGGGCCCAAACTGAGGTGGCGTGGTGGACGAAAGAACAATTTGAAGAGATGGTACTGCAAGCGATTGCCAATGATCAAAACACAAGCAATCCTTCCATCACCTTTTCTGTGCCCAATGAAAAGGTCCCTCAGAAAAAGAGTCAGATGTGACTTTAGCATATTGATCGTAAATCCAAACGATGTCAGGGAGTTCGGCATCATCTGGAGGTGGCAGGCTTCCCTTAAACAGCATGTTATCAGGGTAGAGGAAAACTGGTATCCTCAATCTCCGAAGGTGTGCCATGACCACCTCCATCCCTTTTGTGTTCCATACTAGCGAGACCGTAGGGGAGCACAGAAAACTAAAAATCCTCTTGGCCTACATTAAACCACGTGTGTCTTTGTGACTGCAGGATGGGTATATGAAAATACACATCCTGCAGGTACAGGGCTACCATCCAGTAGCCCAAATCCAGGGCAGACAGAACCTGGGCCAGTGTGGCCATTTTGAATTTATCCTTCTGCAAGAAGGCATCCATTTTACGGATAGCTATAAATGTGGCAAAGGACTCCATCCTTTCTCAGTCAGTGGAAATAGCAAGAGTAACAACCAGTTACTATTTTGGGAGGATCAACGAGCAGGTAGGTCCCTGTCTCTTGTCAGTTCTAAGGCCACTTATTGGTGTAGTATAGTACTGTAGGTGGTATAGGTTTTGGCTGGAGGAGCACTTTCAGCACTATTTCCAAGTGTCCAGGACTGGTCAAGCACCACTTGTGGGGGTCAGGACTCACTCCAGGCAGAGGCCAGGTGCAGGGTTCAGGGTCTCTGGAGGTTATTATGTCCATGTAGGTCACACAGAAGGCCAGACAACTCGTCCGATGAGTCACACTGACAGTACTGGGTTCAAGTAGCAAGGCAGGCCTCAAGCAGCAGGCCGGTACTCTGTGAGACCAAGGTAGTCCTTCTGAAGCCCTCCACAGTTCTAGGAGTATACTGAAAAAAGGTTCTGAGGATCCAGTATTTATACCTGGTGCCAGCCTTTAAAGTGGGGAAATCTTCTAGACTACCCCAAATCTGGTTATGTACCGTTCCTCCCTTTCCCTGGGATCTTTTTAATAAACAGAGTCCAATTCACAGATGGGGAAGATGGTTGGGTTGAGGAATCTGTGGTTAGATATAGTCTCAAACAGAGAGATCGATATCACAGGTAAGTAACTTGTTTTTCTGACAGAGACTTCTAACCACAGATTCCTCATATCTGAATAGATAATAAAGCAATACCTATTTGTAAGAGAGTGTGTGAATGGACTCAATCCAAACATTACTGTAGCACAGAGGAGGTAAAATGCCACTCTCGTTTAATCTGGCTATCCAGACAGTAGTGATTCGTGAATGTATGACACTCATGTTGCTGCCTGACATATGTCCCGAACAGGAAATGTGTGTGCCAACGCAGTAGTAACAGCTTTACCTTTCATGGAATGAGCACACAGCCCTTCAGGAGGCTGCTTTTTGGCCAATGAATTGCAGATCTTAATGCAGAGTACGATCAGGCAGGAGATAGTCTTTTTCTGCACAGCACTGGCTTTTGGTATTCTGGTAAATTCCACAAAGAGCTGATCGTCCACCCAGTGTTCTCAGGTGCGAATGATGTAAAAGCGAAGTGCCTTTTTGGGGTCCTAGCGATGGAGTCTTCTCCTCCTCTCGTTGATGGTCCAGTCATTTCCAGAGGTGTAGTACCTCCTAGCACAATTGCTTTAGAATTATCACCAGGTGTCAGACTAGATCCGATTTTTTTTTGTGAGCAGTGCTTTGCACGTCAGTAGATGGCGTCATTTGGTTCCACATGGCATCATTAGTGTCGTCTGCAGGGCCTATATAAGTGCCACCCCAGCGTGCTGATGTCAGTTTTGTTTCACAACTTTTCACGCCAGGAGCACGAAGAACACTGACCAATGCTGTGGAAAATTAGGGCCCTAAAAGAGGAAAGCCCTATCCCTAGAAATCCGTTCTCGGAGCGGATAGGATGGTTGGGTCGGTAAGGAATCTGCGCTAGATAAAGTGTCTACAAGAAAAGGCGTTACCGAACGTATCTTGTTTATCTAATATAGACTTTTAGCCTTAGACTCCTTACCATGGAATAGATACTCAAGCAATACTTTCCCGGAGGTGGGCATTTAAAACTGTTTCACCATCCTGACGGACCTGACTGTCCAGGCAGGAGTGCTTGGTGAACATGTGCAAAGAAGCTCATGTTGATGCTTGGAAGATATTCAGGACGAGAACTATGTGTGTTAACGGAGTGGTCAAAGTCTTAGCTCTGGTGGAATGAGCACTCAACCCCACAGATGCATTGCTTCAAGGGCAGTGCATTGCAGATTTTAATGCAGAGCACAATCCATCAGGTGATGGTCTGTTTCTGCACAGCCTTTTCCTTCTTTGCTCCGACATACCCCACACAGAGTTGGTCATCCATCCAGAACTCTTTTGTGTCGTCAAAGTAGAATGACAATGCTCTTTTTGAGACCAGTCAGTGGAGATGCTCCTCTTCCTTAAAAGGGACGCTGCAGAGTGCAAAAGGTAGGCAGGGTTGTGGACTTGCCTACCTGAAAGGGAGTGACAATTTTCAGCAGGAAGGTAGCTCTAGTGTGAAGAACGAGCTTGTCTGGGAAGCGATTTAGGTACGAAGGCTTAGATGACAATGCCTGGAGCTCACTGACTCTCCAGGCAGATGTTATTGCCACTGATAAGGCTGGCTTGTTGGTAAGAAACCTGAAAGGACCGTTGTGCAGTGGATCAATAGTAGCGCCAATCAGAAAGCAAAGTCCTACGATGAGGCCCTACTGAGGCATGGTGAAGGTGGAAACAGGTCTTGAAGACCTTTCAAACCCCTATTAACAACAGGGGATTTGAACAGGGATGGATGATCCGGCAACTCAGAAAGGCTGAGATGGCAGAAAGGTAGCCCTTTTTGGTGCCCAAAGCAGGGCTCTGCTGGGCAAGAGAAAGAATAAATAGAAGGACTTGAAAAAGAAGAGCAGGAAGGGGGTCACTTTACTGCACACCATGCCACAAAGCTGGCCCAGCGGCAGGCATATACCGTCTTAGCCAAGATAACATCGCAGACTTTGGGCGGAAGGTCAAAAGCTGTCACTGCTCGATCTCCACACATGAAGAGGAGGGTTGCCAGGTCCGGGTGGAGGATCTTCTCCTGCAGCTGTAACAGGAGACCCTCCCGAGGGGGCAGTCTGATCGGAAGACTGATGACCATGCTCAACAGCTTGATATACAAAACTCTCTGGGCACAGTCCTGAGCCACAAGGATGACTTGGGCCCATTTGTTCCTGATCTTCTTGAGAACTCTAAGCCGAACAGCCCAGTCCAGAGCCACAAGGATGACTTGGGTTCGGTCGTTCCTGATTTTTTTGAGAACTCTGGGCAGAAAAGGTATGGGCGGAAAGGTGTACAGGATGCCTAAGCTCCACTCAAGACAAAAAGAGTCTCAGAGCAAGAGCCACCTTGGAAACTCCCCCCCACAAAACAGATGACATTGCGTGTTCTCTGTGGTGGCGAACAGATCTAATCAAGCCTTTCCCGACCGCTGAAAGAGACCTTGCACCACCTTCGGATGGAGACACCATTTGTGATCAGCTGGGCATCTTTGGCTGAGTTTTTCTGCTCTGGCTTTCAGAGAGCCAGTCAAGTGTTGAACCACCTGGGATATGCCCTGACATTCCAGGCATGTCCAGAGGCACAGGGCCTTTTGACCAAGGGTCCACAACCTCACTAGTCCTGTTTGTTACAGTACTGCATGGCAGAGGTGTTGTCTGTAAACACCTGCACTAGCATTTCCTTGATGGAGTGTAGAAAGGCTTTCAATGGCAGCCGGATCATCAAGAGCTCTAGCAGGTTGATGTAGAGCCTGGATTCTGCCAGAGACCGGAGGCTAATGATCTCCGCCTCTCCCAGATAGCTGCCGCATCCCAGGAGTAACACATCCGTCACTACAGTCAGATCTCATTAGAGAACTGAGAAAGGTCTGTTGCTGTCCCAATTGTGGTTTGTTAACCACCACTTCAGATTTTTTCCAGTTCCCTCTGAGATCTGGATCATGTCAGAGAGACTCTACCAATGCTGCATGCACTGGAACTTCAGGTCCCACTTCAGGGCCCCCATAGGTCAGTGGGCATGTGTCACCAACAGGATACAGGAGACCATGAGGCACAGTAGCCCCACAGTCAGTCTCACTGAAAGCCAGGATAGAGCTGAAACATCAGTATAATAGCCTGAATATCTTGGACTTGTCGTTCGGGAGGATGAGCTTGAAACTGCACCGCGTCTAGAACAGCTCTGATGAAAGGGAGAGTCTGAGAGGGAGTCAGGCGTAACTATCGGATGTTGATAGTGAATCCCAGCGAGTGCAGGAGGTCCGCCCGATGTCTGGAGGTGGGAGATGACTGGATGGGGGGAGCTTGCCTTCAACACTCAGTCCTGGAGATAGGGGAAGAGTGGAAACTCTGCTCCCTGCAAACAAGCTGCAACCACAGCCATCACCTTGGTGAACACCAGAGGGGTGAAGTATGGCCGAAAGGGGGGACGGCAAATTTAATGTGCTTGTGGCCTACGGTGAACTGCAGATAACGCCTGTGGGTGGGCAAGATGGGAATGTGGAAGTATGCGTCCGGCAGGTCCAGTGCTACCAACCAGTCTTCTGGGTTGAGAGCAGACAGAACTTGAGCGAGCATGAGCATTTTGAATGACTCCTTTTTCAGGACGAAATTGAGCGGGTGAAGAACATGGATAGGAGGAAGGCCTCTATCCTTTTTGGGCACCAGAAAGTGGCATGAATAACAACGTAACCTACTTCTGTTGTCAGGGCCCTTTCTATAGCTCTCTTGACCAAGAGGGCCGCCACTTCTTGTCGAAGTAAGAAAATGGTCCTCGCGTTAGCCTGTCACAAGTGGGAGGCATGGGTAGAGGGGTATTCAAGACGGGGAGGGAGTAGCCCCTTCAGGCAATCTGGAGAACCCAGTGGTCCAATGTTATCAATCTTCAGTAGTGCAAGTGATGGCGTATCCTGCCTCCCACTGGTTGCCCATGACGGTTGACCAAACTAAAGAGGTTTGGAGGCCGCAGCTGCCAGAGGGGTGGTGGATTGGCTTGACCTCTGGCTGCCCGACCCATGGTGTCTTGGGGAGCTTGTGTGTCATGGATGCTAAAGATGCAGCTGAAAGTGAAAGGCAGACTGGGGTTGGCGGGAGGCCATGGAAAGGCTGGATTGCCTGGCCATAGCTATGCTATACTTGAAGCACTCCAGCACTGAGTCTGCCTTGTCTCTGAAGAGACCGGAGCCATCAAAGGACATGTCTATAAGTGAAGCTTCGATATTCCCTGAGAAGCCAGTCATCCTCAGCCAGGCGTGGCACCCTAAGGCCACAGATAAAGAAGCTGCTCTGCCTAGCGAGTCAGTTTTGTTCAGCCCACATCTGATTGCAACTTAGCTACATCTTGTAGGAAAGTAGGAACTTTCTGACATACATACCCCTACTTTTTGCCTGGTGTCAGTGTGTTTTGACTGAAGCTCACTGGGATCCGGCTAACTAGGACCCCAGTGGCAGTGCTCTCTCCTCTAAATTATCTGGTAAGTACTTTGTACACCCCACAATTGGCATACAGGGGTACCACTGTAAGTCCTTAGTATATGGTACTGAGGTACCCAGGGCATTGGTACACCAGGGGTCTCCCATGGGCTGCAGCATGTATTATGCCACTCATCGTAGCCCATGCATACTGTGTCTGCAGAGCTGCCATAGCAGTCTGCGTGAAATGGTGCTGGCACCTTTCACTTTGGATATAAGGTTTCCCTTATATCCCGGTCAATTAACTTTTAGCCTATAAGTCACCCCTAAGATAGGCTCTTCAGTCGAAGGGCAGGGGGCCTGGTTCTAAGAGTGTAGGTACTCCTGCACTAGCAAAGATACCCCTAAAACCCCTGACACCATATTCGGGGCTTTGTATGTGCGGTACAGCCATTATAAGTTATGTAGTGGACACTGGCAAAGTCGAGATGTCTAACTACATAACGGCTGTCCCAAACCTGTTCAAGTTTGTTATCCAACATGTTGAAATCATGTAACTACACTGCTTCCAGTATTAGAGGCATGATACCATGTACTGGGGGGTTCCACAGAGGAACCCTCAATAATTACCTGTGTAGCCTTACAGGGTCTGACTGCCAGCCCATGCTGCTGCCGACCCTAGCAGTTTTCTGCCCCCTTGCTGATGAGCTTAACTCAGGAAGGGAAGCTGGACAAAGGATTTACTGTGAAGGAGAGGTGTGGCCACCTACCCTTTAGAATTAGGTAGGGTGGGCCGCTTCTGAGCACCATCACTACATTGAAGGGCACATTTGGTGCCCACCAAGCGTAAACCAATTTTGCCCAGGTCAGGACCCCCTTGGCTCCCGCTCTGGAACAAAACCACACAAAGGACAGGGGAGTGACTCTCCCCCCCCCCCCCCCCCCCCCCCCGCCCAGCTCCTAAGGCTTAAGGGTTCCCCTGAGGGTGGGTCCTTAGAATGGTCCCACCACCAACTTCTGGAACCAACTGCCTGCTGCTGAAGATTGTTCAAAGACTCTTCTGCTGGAGGACTGTGGAATTCTGCTGTTCTTCAAGACAGGCCCCACAACAAGACTTCTCCCGGTAGGAAGAATCCTTTTGCATCTTTGTCCCTGTGCTTTTTTAAGGATCTGCAACTCGGTGGCTGTGCATCCTCCGAGTCACCAAGGACTCAGCCTGCATACTAGGCTGAAGGAATCTCCCTTGAAGTGTAGGAGTCACTTCCCTGCATCTGCAGCCACCTTAGCGCCGGGGACTGGTTTGCTGATCCTGTTGTCCAATGGACATCGCCTGGCTCTGCAACACGGGTGATAGTTTGTTGGATCTCTAGAGGCACGACCATTCTTCCCTGCAAGTTGGGAGACTGTAATCCCTCTCCAGCCAACGTGTCGCTCCAGCTCCCAGAAACTTGGGGAGGCGCCGAGACAGCTGAGGCGCAGACTTAACTGCGCAGCCAGATCTAGGGTGACTATGCTCCCTCGTCTGATTACTTTGACAGACAGGGTGAAGTCGAAGAGCTCTTCGACTTCTTACTCCTATTCTTCTTGTTGTACTTACTGCAGTGGGACGAAGATTGGTGGCTCAGCGACCAATCCCTGGATTTTTCTCTCGGCCAGGATCGAGACTGTTGTATCATTGCACGTTGAGTGCAAAGGAGCTTGAGGATTACGCTCTCAAGGCCTTGGGGTGCACGGCACAACGAACTATGCACGACTTGGCATTGTGGTCACGCTCAAGACACCAAAGGCAGATGAGGTGCTGGCCTCATCACCAACAGTTGCAAGTGACTGGAACCGCAGGGCTTTTAGCTAGCCTTTCTCTGGAA
The DNA here is from genome assembly GCF_964263255.1 of Lissotriton vulgaris. Lineage (NCBI taxonomy): Eukaryota > Metazoa > Chordata > Amphibia > Caudata > Salamandridae > Lissotriton > Lissotriton vulgaris. Next base: position 433,988,335 of record NC_141685.1, on the reverse strand, counting down.
CATCCCTGCCACACCAGGAGATAAGTCTCGAAAAAACACATTGACAAAAGCTGAAAAAAGGGCTGGTAAAAAATGACCAGAGTGTAGGTCTCTCCGGATCTGCGCTGATTGGTGCGGGAATAAAAGAACCAACACAAGCACGTTGGGGTGACGCCTATATAGGCCCCACGCATGTCACTTCTGGCATGGACGACGCCACACGGAGCCAAATGACACAACCTACTGAAGAGCAGGGGTATTGCTCACAAGAAATTGCCAGATCCAGTTTGACACCTGTGGATAATTCTAAGGTGAGTAAGGAATCTGCAGCTAGAAGTCTCTATCAGAGGTGTTGATATTTTTATCGATTTGGAACAACAGTTTTACAACTTTCGGTAAGAAGGATGCTCACATCAGCAGAATCAGTTTGTCTGGGAAGAAGATGTATGGCAGGTTGGCAGAGAGAGCTTGAAGCTCACTTACATGCCATGATGATGTTATGGCGAAGAGGAACATCATTTAAGGGTGAGAAGCCACAAAGGTCAGCTGTGAGGCGTCTCAGAGGGAATACACATGAAATTTGCGAGGACCAATTTAAGGTACCACTGTGGCATGGCAAAACGAGAGAGGAACCTTACTTTGTAGGCATTAAAAAAAAGCTTCACAAAAAGTGATTTAGAAAATGAGGACTGACCTGGAAACCATAAAAAAGTCAAAACAGTCAAAAGATACCCTTTTATTGTGCCCAGATCAAAGCCTTGCCAGGCAACAGATAAAAACAACAAAACATCAGATAACTTTGCCTGGAGGGAGTCAATCTGCTGTGTGCCATATCAAGCCAAACTCTGTCCCAACTATCTCTGTGTGCATACAAAAGAGGAAAGAATATTAAAGACCATCTTGTACGGTCTGCCACAGATAAGAAGCCGCCTTCAACCAGTACACTGCTTGACACATGGGGTCTTCCCAAGATAAATGGGTCCTGTGTATCCTGTAACTTTACATTTAACACCACTACCTTTGAACATGGCACAGTGAAATAAAATTTAGAAAACTTCACAAATTGTAACACTCGAAATGTAGTGTACTGTATCCTGTGCCCGTGTGGCCTACTGTACATAGGCCAGACACAACAACCCATCAAAGCACAAATCGCCCAACATCGGAGCGGCATTCGGAGATCTGTACCTAATGCGCCATTAATATCACACTTTAGTGACAAAAAGCACACTGCAAATGAAATAAAATGGCGAATAATCGAGATTGCAACTGTGTCACAGAGAGGTGGTGACATAACAAGCATACTGCAAAGAATGGAATGTCAATGGATAGACAGAGTTAAGTCCATTGAAGAGGGCCTCAATTCTTCTGAAGAGTGGAGAGGCTTTGTTACCACACTACACTAGATCTATGTGAGAAGTTGGCCTGGTATATAATGCTCACTAATTCTTAGTGATCACTTTGTACCATGCCAAGCAACCCTTATGATGATGGTTGTAATTCAACCTTGTAGACCAGTTATCCTAGTGGTAACGTGGACAAAGCAGTCTTAGGCTAAACTCTGAAAGGCATGTGAAGCCAGCTGTTATACCATACACAACCCCCTTGAATACCAAATGAAAGGGACACCACACAGATATATATTGAAAATATATATTGATTTATTAACTATAAAATCCCCTGGACTCTTTATGAGCACAGAAGCACAAGCGTTAAATCACAAGACAGTTTAAAATACACAAAAGTTGCACAATATGGATGAGCCCTAGGGGCCACCTAAACCATATACTAAGAAAGTGGTATAAGAGATACCAGGAGGAAAGTGAAGAGGCCTAGGGCCTTGGGAATCGCTGGAGCTATTCGAGACTGGAGTTAACTAAGTCGGGAAAGGCCCACAGGACTCGGGTGCAGTGTTCAAAGTGAACGCACTTCTCAATACAAAGTCTATGGTGCGTAAAAAGCACAAAGTTAGAAAGTTAGGAACCTTCCGAGTGACCTACGGAGCTGGAACTTAAAACACAGGCCCTTGGGATGTGTACCAGTGCAGGAGCACCGGCGGAGCTGAGTTACCTCACCCACAGGAAGCGGGTGCACAGGGTCGAAGTTGTGTCGGGTTTCGTCACGCTGGTCGATGGTGCTTGGAGCTGAAGATGCTGCAGGCGGCTCGATGAGAAGAGTTCCGGTGGATCCAAGGGTGGATCGGAAGATGTGAAGACCTGAAAGCAGAGGGGACAGTGTTCAAAGTCACTAGCCAGTGACTACCGTGGAACCAGATTGGAACCAGGCGATGTCGGGTGCAAACAGGCGTTGTCGGGTAGCTTCTTTCTGCAGCCACGTGGATACCCGGGGTCGAGGACGTCCAGGAGTCGGTCACGAGCTGTCCCACGTAGGCTTCTCGCTGTTGGCGGTGTCGGCGACCTGATCGGGGCAAACAGGCCTTGGCAAATGCAAGCCAAGCAGAAGTTGAAAGATGCTGTTCACTCGGACCAGCAAGGTCAGAGCGGGTGCTCCTTTTTACAGGAGCTTGGGTAGGTCTGGAGCAACCAGACCTGCTGTTTAAATCTTCGGGTTCGTCGCCAAGATGGCCGCTGGCCGCGTGGCTAGTGGCCGGGATGGCGCGTCGAGTGGCACAATGCAAAAGGGCCCCACGCAGATCGTGGAGATGCTGGAGGGCTGATCTTCGGTGCAAGGGCTGCTCGGTGGTGGGGGTTCTCAATCCCCAAAGCACAACGTCGAGGATGCCTCAGAAGCTGCGCAGTCAGCTTTTCGAGTGTCTTTCAAGAGGTCCGGTCCCACGTCACTCGGTGCCTCCACGGGTCCCTTCTTCGCAGGGACTGTGGATCGGGCTCTGAGAGGTCTGGGAGTCTGGTTCTTGTCGGGCTCTGGGCTCGGTCTCCGGCAGGAGGCGGCGGCAAAGCAGACGTCGAGTTGCTGGTTGGTACCTGTGTTCACAGGGTGGCCACTCCTAGGCCACAAGGGAGATTCTCTTCAGTCTTCTGTGCAGCAGAATGTCGAAGTCCAGTCTTCTTCTTGTTTAAAGTTGATTTCGGGATGATCTCCTGTGCAATGGCACTGCTCCCCCTCTTATTCCCAAACTGGGGGTGGATCACCTACTAGGTCCCTCCTCTGGGAGGAACCAGGAAGGGGGGCGGTTACACCCCCTTTCCTTTGTCCAGCTCCGCGCCAGGACTGGGGCTGGAAGGCCCCAGAACCGGTTTGGACTGGCCTATGCACGGGGACACCTTGTGTGCCCCGGGCATGTCTGATTCTATTCAGCCCTGTCCTACCCAATACACAAAATCCTGTCTGGGGTGGTGCTCGCACCTCCCAAGGCAGGAAACCCTTTGTCCAGGCCACCATCTGCCGAGTTTCGGTCAGCAGCAGGAGGCCAGACTTGTGTCTGTGGTGGCAGCGTCCATTTTGTGAAGCTGAGGCTCTGTTTAACTTTAACCGGGGTTAAGGCTACACACATGTCGTGTCCCTCTAGAAGGGTGGAATGCTATCCCCGTCGCCAGAATTGGCGAGGGGATAGTATTCCAATTCGTATGACACCTTACTCGACATGTTTTGATAAAGCCAAACCAAAGATAGCATTTAACCGCGAGGATTATAATGCACTTAAGAGTATATGGTATGGCAATATCCCGGAACAGCTTAGGGAGTTGTTCCCGACAGCTGCAGACAGGCTCAGCTCATGCCAGAGCACCATCTCACATATTTCCAAGCACTCTGCCTCCAGGATTGATGAGGCCTTCCATAGGAGTGGCTGATAGGAACATATGTGTCCAGTTTAGGGTTAGGCACAGACATACTGTACCTAAGTAAGAGGTGATTACACCAACTTACCCCAGCTGAGTGATCAGCCAGTTGTGTCAAATATGGAGGCCAGGCCAGGGGTGGCATAATACATGCTGCAGCCCCTGGTAGGCCTTGGATACACCTATGCCCTGGGTACCTATGGTACACTGTTACAGGGGCCTATAAGGTGAACCAATTCCAATTGTTTTATGCACCTAAGGTACATGGAGTCCATTTTAAGGAGAGAGCAATCGGCCTGGGGCCCTGAATAGCAGGATCCCAGGCCAACTAAGTCAAAAACCAGCTAAACACCAGGCAAAAAGTTTGGGGGTAACCATAGTCAGATATCCACCTTCCTACATAACCCCCCCCCCCAAACGAAAGGAGATAAGGCTATCCTTGACCAGGTAAGCCTATATTGCCTAAGTGGCCATATAAGGAAGTACCAGCTCTGGCTTGGTAACCCCCTGTCTCATGGTCCACTAAACAATCCCTCACCCTAAGGGTATCTGAGGGTCTCCACCATAGGGAATCTCTACCTGTGGTGTGTCTTTGCAAAGTCAAAGGCTGGTGTTGAGATGGAGTACTGAAGTGAGTCCCCTCTGTAGGGCTCAGCTTCCTCCAATCACTCTCCACCATGTGTGCCTTTCTTCATTGACTGAGTTGCACTGTGCTCTCAGGGTCAACCTCTGGCTACCTAAAGCTGGAGGCTAAGTCCCTCTGTTTGGCTTACTGGAGGGACAGTTCAGGTTTGGGCCCTTAGGGTCCCAGGTTTGGCTGTGCCCAACAATATCCATCTGGGGGAGGTCCCTAACTACTTTTAAGGGGGATCCCTCAGGAGTTTTTAAAGCTTGCACCTGACTAGGGCTACTAGTTTCGGTGCCCCTAATCTGCTGATGGGGGTGCTTTATTTGACAGGGGGCCCTTTGGGTCTCACTGTCCTTCTTGTCCTCTGCAGCCCTGGGCTGAGTAAGGCAAGGTAGAGAGGGGCAGGTTACCTGCTCCAGACTGGGTCCCACCTGAGAAGGGTCCACTGCCATCAGAGGCTCTGTCAGGCCAGGCCTAACAACCTCTGGGACAGTTCCTTCATCAGGGGTAAGATCAGTTCCCTGAGGAGGCTGATCCTTTCCTAAAGTCTGGTGAGGGGGAGATTTCTCTTCCTCCTCCATGCTCTCAGTTTGGGTGGAGTGATCCATCATTTCAGGCTTCACTACCCATGTATCTGTTTGAGTTTGGGCTGTGGCCATCACAGCCCCACCAACCTTTTCAGGGGGAGACTCAGTTTGGGTATGGGCTGTTACTAGTACAGCCCTGCTACTCTTTTCAGGAGGGAGGTTATCTAAAGATGGGGCTGAGGTTTGCTCAGCCCTCCCAACCTTTTCAGGAAGGACATCTTGGATTGGGGCTGTAGCCATCACAGCCCCACTAACCTGTCCATGGAGATTTACCATTCTAGAATGGGTTTGCTGTTCAACCTCAGCCCAGGCTGAGATTTCCAAATCATTACCCAGTAGGCAATCTACAGGCAAGTTTGCTGACACTGCCACTCTCTTTGGGCCAGTGACACCTCCCCAGCTAAGATTGACTACTGCCATGGGATGATTGGTTTCTATGCCATCAATGTTTGTCACCTGATATCTGGCATCAGGTAAAAGTTGCCTTGAGGGGACTAGACATTCAGCCACCATGGTGATGCTAGCCCCTGTGTCTCTGAAGGCCTCAACTTTCAAACCATTGATGAGGGGCTCCTGTCTATACTTGCTCAAAGTGTTTGGGCAAGCAGTGAAATTGGCAAACCCCATGCCAGTCTCATAGACAAGAGTATCTGAGTTAGGGGACCTGGATAGGCCAGAGTCCACCTGTTCTCCAAAAGTAAACCCACCCAAATTCTTGGGGGTGCTCCCACCACCTGGGGGACCACTGCTAACAGTGACAGGAGGTGTTGGAGTCTTACCTGGAGGTATATTCTCCTTATTGCCATTCTTGGGACAACAGCTATCTGTTTTGTAATGCCCCACCTGTTTACAGGTATGACAATATGGCTTTTTCTGGGGTGTAGAAGTGTCTTGGGACCCACCCCCATTCTTGGAGTTTTGGGGCCCTGGGGAAGTCTTTTCCTTACTTTTATCCCCACCCTTCTCTTGAGGCTTGGTAGTCTCTTTCTTTTGGTCACCACCCTGGTTCTTAGGCCTGATCCTGGTTCTGACCCATTTGTCTGCCCTCCGACCCAATTCTTGTGGGGAGGTCAGATCAGAGTCAACCAGGTGCTGATGTAGAAGCTGATTTTGACAATTACTTAAGATTTGCTCTCTCATAATTAAATTATACAATCCTGTATAGTCAGTAACCTTACTTCCCAGCAACCAGCCCTCCAGAGCCTTAGTGGCACATTCAACAAATTCAGACCAGTCCTGAGTCTGTGTCTTCTGGGTGTCTCTGAACATTAACCTGTACTGTTCAGTGGTTAAGCCCAACCCATCAATCAGAGCACTCTTCAGGACCATGTAGTTTCTAGAATCCTCATCACTAACTGTGAGGAGTCTGTCTCTGCCTCTACCTTCAAAGGAGAGCCACAAGATTGCTGCCCACTGCTCCTGAGGGATCTGTTGTACCATGCAGGCTCTCTCAAGTGCAGTCATCCATTTGTGGATATCATCCCCAGCTTTGTAGGGGGGCACAATCTTACTCAGGTTTCTTGTATCAAAAGACCTGTCTTTATCCTTCTGGATAGTGCTGCCACCAGTGGATCCTAATCCACTCTCTCTAGGCTGGCTTGCTCTAGCAAGTTTCTCCTTGGCCAGGGCAACCTCTAACTCTTGCCTCTGGATCCTAAGCTCAGCCTCTCTCATCTTGGCCTCATGTTCCCTTCTCTGAGGGCTAGTCATCTCCTTTCTGGAGTGACCATGAGAGCCTCTAGAGACATGGGAGGTATTGGATTCACCTGAGTGATGCCTCCTCCTCCTATGGCCCTGGTTAAGTCCACCTGGGGGTCTGAATGGGTTGTTACCTGATTCATTCCCAAGTTGACTTAAGTTAGCCTGGTTCAGTCTACTGACCAGCACCTGACTATCTCTGTCATCATCTGACTCACTGCTTTCCACCTCCTCCTCCTCTTCTTCTTCCTCTACATCTACCTGAGGAGCTCCAGTGGTGGAGGCTTCCTCATCTACCAGGGTGATAGGGGCAGGGGTGTCTACCGTGTCATCCTCTGAAGGATGGCCTCCTTCAGCATCCCCTGTGGGGTTTGCTTTAGAGGTCTTTAGAGCCTCAGACTGATCCAAGAGCTCTCTTAGGTGGTCTGTAGTAGGGGAAGGCCCTGTCTTCAGACCCCTTAAGACACAAAGCTGTCTTAATTCCTTAAAGGGAAAAATAGCAAACTGGGATGGTGCCCTTGGAGGGTCACTCTCAACAGGAGTAAGTCCACTGGACCCCTCTGTTCCAGACATTGCTCTAGTGTGGGTGGATGTGTTGCAATCTACCTACACTGGTGTTTACCTACTAAACCTATCTAGTAGTTGTAGCTAGGGTGTGCTACTCCCTTTGCTCTACAACAACTAAGTTCAGTAGAACTTAAGTATACTAGTCTTGTTTTATATGTACCTAGCAGGTACCTGTATGATCTTTCAAATGATAATCTCAAAGATTGCAATGGTAAAACAACAGCAAGCTCAGATCCCAATCCGCTGCTCACCAATGTGAGAAGTTGGCCTGGTATATAATGCTCACTAATTCTTAGTGATCACTTTGTACCATGCCAAGCAACCCTTATGATGATGGTTGTAATTCAACCTTGTAGACCAGTTATCCTAGTGGTAACGTGGACAAAGCAGTCTTAGGCTAAACTCTGAAAGGCATGTGAAGCCAGCTGTTATACCATACACAACCCCCTTGAATACCAAATGAAAGGGACACCACACAGATATATATTGAAAATATATATTGATTTATTAACTATAAAATCCCCTGGACTCTTTATGAGCACAGAAGCACAAGCGTTAAATCACAAGACAGTTTAAAATACACAAAAGTTGCACAATATGGATGAGCCCTAGGGGCCACATAAACCATATACTAAGAAAGTGGTATAAGAGATACCAGGAGGAAAGTGAAGAGGCCTAGGGCCTTGGGAATCGCTGGAGCTATTCGAGACTGGAGTTAACTAAGTCGGGAAAGGCCCACGGGACTCGGGTGCAGTGTTCAAAGTGCACGCACTTCTCAATACAAAGTCTATGGTGCGTAAAAAGCACAAAGTTAGAAAGTTAGGAACCTTCCGAGTGACCTACGGAGCTGGAACTTAAAACACAGGCCCTTGGGATGTGTACCAGTGCAGGAGCACCGGCGGAGCTGAGTTACCTCACCCACAGGAAGCGGGTGCACAGGGTCGAAGTTGTGTCGGGTTTCGTCACGCTGGTCGATGGTGCTTGGAGCTGAAGATGCTGCAGGCGGCTCGATGAGAAGAGTTCCGGTGGATCCAAGGGTGGATCGGAAGATGTGAAGACCTGAAAGCAGAGGGGACAGTGTTCAAAGTCACTAGCCAGTGACTACCGTGGAACCAGATTGGAACCAGGCGATGTCGGGTGCAAACAGGCGTTGTCGGGTAGCTTCTTTCTGCAGCCACGTGGATACCCGGGGTCGAGGACGTCCAGGAGTCGGTCACGAGCTGTCCCACGTAGGCTTCTCGCTGTTGGCGGTGTCGGCGACCTGATCGGGGCAAACAGGCCTTGGCAAATGCAAGCCACGCAGAAGTTGAAAGATGCTGTTCACTCGGACCAGCAAGGTCAGAGCGGGTGCTCCTTTTTACAGGAGCTTGGGTAGGTCTGGAGCAACCAGACCTGCTGTTTAAATCTTCGGGTTCGTCGCCAAGATGGCCGCTGGCCGCGTGGCTAGTGGCCGGGATGGCGCGTCGAGTGGCACAATGCAAAAGGGCCCCACGCAGATCGTGGAGATGCTGGAGGGCTGATCTTCGGTGCAAGGGCTGCTCGGTGGTGGGGGTTCTCAATCCCCAAAGCACAACGTCGAGGATGCCTCAGAAGCTGCGCAGTCAGCTTTTCGAGTGTCTTTCAAGAGGTCCGGTCCCACGTCACTCGGTGCCTCCACGGGTCCCTTCTTCGCAGGGACTGTGGATCGGGCTCTGAGAGGTCTGGGAGTCTGGTTCTTGTCGGGCTCTGGGCTCGGTCTCCGGCGGGAGGCGGCGGCAAAGCAGACGTCGAGTTGCTGGTTGGTACCTGTGTTCATAGGGTGGCCACTCCTAGGCCACAAGGGAGATTCTCTTCAGTCTTCTGTGCAGCAGAATGTCGAAGTCCAGTCTTCTTCTTGTTTAAAGTTGATTTCGGGATGATCTCCTGTGCAATGGCACTGCTCCCCCTCTTATTCCCAAACTGGGGGTGGATCACCTACTAGGTCCCTCCTCTGGGAGGAACCAGGAAGGGGGGCGGTTACACCCCCTTTCCTTTGTCCAGCTCCGCGCCAGGACTGGGGCTGGAAGGCCCCAGAACCGGTTTGGACTGGCCTATGCACGGGGACACCTTGTGTGCCCCGGGCATGTCTGATTCTATTCAGCCCTGTCCTACCCAATACACAAAATCCTGTCTGGGGTGGTGCTCGCACCTCCCAAGGCAGGAAACCCTTTGTCCAGGCCACCATCTGCCGAGTTTCGGTCAGCAGCAGGAGGCCAGACTTGTGTCTGTGGTGGCAGCGTCCATTTTGTGAAGCTGAGGCTCTGTTTAACTTTAACCGGGGTTAAGGCTACACACATGTCGTGTCCCTCTAGAAGGGTGGAATGCTATCCCCGTCGCCAGAATTGGCGAGGGGATAGTATTCCAATTCGTATGACACCTTACTCGACATGTTTTGATAAAGCCAAACCAAAGATAGCATTTAACCGCGAGGATTATAATGCACTTAAGAGTATATGGTATGGCAATATCCCGGAACAGCTTAGGGAGTTGTTCCGACAGCTGCAGACAGGCTCAGCTCATGCCAGAGCACCATCTCACATATTTCCAAGCACTCTGCCTCCAGGATTGATGAGGCCTTCCATAGGAGTGGCTGATAGGAACATATGTGTCCAGTTTAGGGTTAGGCACAGACATACTGTACCTAAGTAAGAGGTGATTACACCAACTTACCCCAGCTGAGTGATCAGCCAGTTGTGTCAAATATGGAGGCCAGGCCAGGGGTGGCATAATACATGCTGCAGCCCCTGGTAGGCCTTGGATACACCTATGCCCTGGGTACCTATGGTACACTGTTACAGGGGCCTATAAGGTGAACCAATTCCAATTGTTTTATGCACCTAAGGTACATGGAGTCCATTTTAAGGAGAGAGCAATCGGCCTGGGGCCCTGAATAGCAGGATCCCAGGCCAACTAAGTCAAAAACCAGCTAAACACCAGGCAAAAAGTTTGGGGGTAACCATAGTCAGATATCCACCTTCCTACAATCTAGACCCCTCAAATGCAAGCAATGAATCCATTACTGACACTGGTTCCTAACAACTGGCTACCCCACTACACTTCACTGCACAGGGACATGACATATTAAGTAACAGAAGCTATTCCTACCTGAGCATGCCCTAACAACTGTCACGTTGTATATCTATGGTTATGTATACTGTGTAATATGCACTCAATAACGATATCAAATGCATTCAATACATGCTCTGTCGTTCACAAAATGGCCAAAAAATGTACTGCATATAGGGTCCTCCGAAAAATTGTGTCTAGAAATTTTGTTTGCAAAAATGTTTGTAATTTTCATGGGTCGTCGTTAGAAAACATAAACTTCTCGGCAGATATCAAATTGTTTATTACAATGCCTGACACGTCGTTAAGAAGATATCTGTACTGTAGTAGATGCTCGCACACAATATACTGGTTAATAATGAATGCAAAATATTTGTTTTTATTACGCATAAATAATACCGAGATCGAGAATGGTTTGGATTACGCATAAATAATACCGAGATCGAGAATGGGTTGCTAACTACAAATGTATGATGTAATTACACTATACTTATATAGGCAGAACATACCCCTAAATGCACAACTGCCAGAACTAACAACATGTAACGATCCCAGTCCGTCCGCACAGTTGCGGAGGTCTGTCTTCTGATTTTACTGACAGGAACCGATCACCGGATGGAATGGGGATGCGGCTATCCCCATTCTGGCCTACCATCGCTTGGCGGGAATACCGGTATTTAACCACCCGCAGCCCAGGCGATCTCTGTCATTGAACCTTAGTGCTGACGAAAGCGGCAAACGGAAGCAGACCGAAGCGGCTCTTACGGAACCCAGAATCGGCAGAATCATATCGCCGATCCTGGTAAGAAAGGAGATAACCCCCTGTGCTTTCATCTGCATTTCATCCTGAACTTAATTGCAGCCTTCTCACGTATTATCTGCCCCTTGCAGTACCATCAGTCCATTGTGACTTAATTACGTCAAGGGTACACCAACACGGGTACGGCTGTAGCGTGTTTGAATAGGAGCATCCGCCCAACCACAATCCTCATACGCATGCCTTGCCTCACATTGAGGTAAGTGATACTTCTACCATTCCACCATTAATGCTGCATAACCCCAAGTGCAGTAAAGTGATCCTTTTTTCATTTAATTATATGACAGAACCCGGCGGGGTGCTCATGTGAGTCACTTTTAATTATTTCACTTTCACCGTGGCACACTTTCACCAAGACTGCGATATTAAATTACAGGTACTCTCCTAAAAATACCTTTTCCAGTCCACTCCAGCATTAGCGCTGGTATATGGACCTTATGCCCTTTCCTTTCTCATTGTAGATGTCCCAGTTATCCAAGTCCTGAAGAGACCCCCATCCAAACAAGGGGTCGAACGCCGTCGAACGCCGTCGACAAGTTAAAAAGAATGAGCCACTATTCAGCATGTCGAACGCCGTCGACAAGTTTAAAAGAATGAGCCACTATTCAGCATGTCGAACGCCGTCGACAAGTTTAAAAGAATGAGCCACTATTCAGCATGAGCCACTATTCAGCATGTCGAACGCCGTCGACAAGTTTAAAAGAATGAGCCACTATTCAGCATGTCGAACGCCGTCGACAAGTTTAAAAGAATGAGCCACTATTCAGCATGTCGAACGCCGTCGACAAGTTTAAAAGAATGAGCCACTATTCAGCATGTCGAACGCCGTCGACAAGTTTAAAAGAATGAGCCACTATTCAGCATGTCGAACGCCGTCGACAAGTTTAAAAGAATGAGCCACTATTCAGCATGTCGAACGCCGTCGACAAGTTTAAAAGAATGAGCCACTATTCAGCATGTCGAACGCCGTCGACAAGTTTAAAAGAATGAGCCACTATTCAGCATGTATTATCGTATACTGGTGCTCCTAAGCATGTGTATATAAATGGTCGTTCTTTGTAATTTTGGAAACCTTGTATATAATAGACCACGTTAATACTCACATTTAGGTTCCATTTCACAAGGGGACAAAATGCACAATTATTTTTTTGTTTACAAATGAATATAAAAAAAACTGTGAATTTGGTTATAAATCAACCCCTGTGTGTGAGTGGTTCCTTGTCCTCTGATATTATAGCACCTTACATATTGCCATTGAGCCTCTTTCTACTAATATTATCCTCATTAGCCACAGAAACCGCCACTTCTCGTGCAGGCACAATGTTGATAGCCGTTTTGGCACTTCCTGCTGTATGTCAGACAGATGGTGCTACATCAGACTTGGACTGGACCCGGCATGTAGTCTTCCAGTGCTTGCCTCGCGATCTTGTATGGCCTTTGGGCTCATGACATGAAGTCACTGCAGGCGTTAGAGTGATGGTCCGACCCCAGGCAGCACAGGCAAACATGATGGGGATCTGTCAGGCATTCGCTTGCAACGTTCCCTACAAGGTTTAAACCCTGTAGTTTTGGGAGGTGAAATTTCCCTTGCACACTATATGTTTGAATTTCTGAGGTAAACAAGTCTCTTCAGAGATGAGATGTAGCTCCAGAGCCACGGCTGGCGGTGCAGACAGAAAGGAACTGAAGTCAGTGCATGGGAGTGGTGCCTATATTTGCCACGCACATCATTTCCTGAGTGGAACACCGTCAGTGTGGAGCCGCACATCACCACCTACCAGTGAGCAAAGGTACTGTTGAAACGTTTTGAGATCCAGTCTGACGCCTGGGGAATATCAATAGGTGACGAATCTGCGTTTCTATCGGAAACATGCGATTTTGGAATCTAGCACTAAAATCTGACACCCATACATTTAAATTTGCAGGGTCTGTCATATTACAAGTTAAGAGACGTATAGCCAATTCATGAACAATGTTTGTTGTCTTGAAATAAAAGAGAAGAGGTATGAAGCCTTATCACATACACACTGGAGACCTCACGAGTACTGAGAGAGATTTGACACCATTTTACTGGCTAAAGCCAGTGTAGTTGATAAAGATTTGATTGTACTGTTACAATAAAAAAATGTGGTAGTGCAGGTGGCAGATAATATTGATTGGGTATGGATGTGGAAACTACCAGCTACTAATTAGTAAGCTTTAAAAAACCAGCATTAAAAATGCAATAGGTCTCACCTTTCAATAAGTTAAAGCTATTTGCTTTGCTATACAATACCATTAGCAAAGCAAATGGCTTTAACTTAATCAAAGGGGAGACATATTGCATTTTCAATACTTGTTAACTTGGTAACACTCTGTGGGCATTGTTTGCACATCATTAGTACCAGTTTAAAATACAAATATAGCAATAAGCAACAGAAAGGAGACCAGTCTAGCATTGCAAAGGGCCTTCTTCGGCGCGGCAACACAGGCAGATTAATCTTTAGTAATTTTTGAACTGTTTGAGCTAGAAACGTTTTTTTTTAAAAATAATCTGCAGATTACGTGGCAGACAATAGATTATGTGACACATTCATCACTAAGCGAATATTTCTATGGCCGCACAATCGCATACTTCCAGTGGCCCTGTGTATATGCACCCACTGGCAGACCTCAATAGATCTCATTGTGTGTCTTCCATCATTCAGGGTAATGACATTTCTCGAAATCAGCTGAGCAGCGAGATGACCGCAATAGTTTTTTTTTGCCAGCATAAAAAGGTCTCTGGCAGACAGCAAAAAATTGTGCCATCTGATTGGCTGTGTGCTTTTATGTTAGGTGTGCAGAGTTTTGGCCTCTGTGCATGTGTTATGATCCATCTGTTCTTTTGCACCTGTTTGTTGTGTACATCTTCATGCATGTTTCATACAAGAGCCAAACCTACTCGCTTTGTCAAAGACGGTTTCACAGAGCAATTACGATTTCCCTCAACCAACTGCTTACATTTCAAAACGCGGTGTCCTACAGCAGATGGCATTAGAGCTTGGAACCACTATCCCCAAGTTAGCACAATGCCAGAGAAAACAAGATGCTTAGTGTTATAAACGAAGTACACCCTTCCAGATATAATTTGTAACTCAATTATATATATTTATTATAAGCATCAGAGAATAGTTGGTGATCCCATTACAGCTAGCAGGTAGCTGAATCATAGAATACAATGACAAGAACACCATCGTGACATAGGATCCAAATGGAATGTTATATTTAAAGTGCAAATCACATGAAAATATGCAATGCAAATACAACACTTAGCAACCGATCATCCAGAATGTTACCACAAAGGAGATGATAGCAAACACACACTCTTAGACACATTATATACACACTAAGGACGCCGATTTCAAAGTGACAACATTCTAAAACAATTTCTATTATTTAAGGTTAAAAAGGATTGATTTCAAGTAAAATAAAGTGCCGAAATAATGCTGCAAAATATCAATTTTTGTGCCACAAAATGTGCACATATATTCAGCAATATCCTGGGTGGTCTGTCAAGAACCGGGCTTGAATTCAAGCATTGCAAGGAACTGTAGTTACTTCCTGACATCACTGCACAAGTACGTTTGACAGGAAGGTGGGCTATGAGTGCCAAAGCTTTTAATGCAACTTCTTGTGGTGTCATTATGAAGCCAAAGGTCATTGAATATAACGTTTATTAATGTCATCATTATGTTAATGACTTGTCTTGAAACATTAAACAGCTTACCTCTTTTGAGTTACTTAATGTTGAGCAGTACATTATTTAGTGATTAATTAATATGAAGGTGTGGAGCTCAGGCACAGGATGTGATGGAACATGCACTAATGCAAAGCCAGGAGCGCTGGATATAAGCAACTACAGTCATAACTGGGCGTACTCTTGGAAATACCGAAACAACGACCTGCTTTTTAATGCATTAGGCCCGAACCCGGCAGCTCCGGCTCGTGCCCTGTCTAAATGGGCAAAGAGCGCTCACGTTCCTTCCTTCAACGTGCTACACGGCCAATGGGCATAGATGACAGTGGACGCTAGGGGTGGAGCCTCCTGACAACAGACTGAGACTTTCAGTTACCACAGCAGCGGGCGGAGGGAGGCTCGAACGGCTGGAGCCATGGAGGCACTGGAAGGTGAGTCTTGACTTGTGCGATGGGTAGACTGTGATGTCAGTGAGGGCGTTATGTTGTAATGGTCGCAGCGGTAGCAGCAAAGGAGTGTGTTTTTCCGGCTCCTATTCCCAGCTCCATACTCTTGGGGAGGGTGAGAGAACCCATCAGTGGCAATGGTCCATGCAGAGCACAATACCCTACTGCGGCTCGTCACTGCTGGAGAACTGGTCATCTCAGGCATCATTGAGCAGCTTATTTTCGCGTTTGTCACATTGGGTGTTGGTCAGCCAAAGGGTTTTTCTATGTATCTCAGTACGCATCACTCACTACCCACTGTACTGTCGGGCTGTTCAGGGTCACAGGGAGGAATCTGAACTCCTTGTTATCACAGTTGTCCTCACTGTCACTGACCGGCGTTTACGGCTCAAACGCACCTTTAACCAGTTTAAGCATACATTAATTGGCTCATAACACTACTTAGCGCATCCTCCTCATATGTATTATTTCGGGCCGGTGGAGTTACCAAATGCGAACATCCTCACTATGCTTGTTATTATGTAGCCTGGCTACCTGCCTGGTCGTCTGATTCTGCACTGTAATATATTTTTTTGTGAATTCGGCATAAGTTTAACAAGACAGAGCGTGCTGCGTTTGGAGCGCGCGTGCGCATTACAAAAACGAAAGTGGAGCTTGCGATGACGGAAGGGAGATGTGCACATGCGTGTGTTCACGGGTGCGTACACAGACCCCAATAGGCGCGCGCCCTGGTCTGTATCACTTGGCAGGCAAGACGGTAACAATAGAACTCGCTGGCGACTGCGTCGCCATGTGCGCGACCTAATTAATGCTTTTTTCTACACTTTTCTGACATAGTGAAATTAAGTTTATGATCCTACAATAGATAGTGATTGAATCTATTGTTACTGAATTTTGCTGTTTACTGATTCATGAGCACTGGTAATAAAAATATTAGTCGTTATAAAAAGGAAATGTGTGGACAAGGAAACATTTTAAGAATGCTGGAGAAGAAGGACACAAAATGGTAGAGGAACACAAACGGGAAATCACAGGAGTATCCACTTATGGACGTTTTCTGGGATACATTCTCTATGCCTCTATGATAAATGTACAATTATGTGAAAAAAGCAGAAAAGTGCCAAGTGAATGGACACATAACGTCTGCAGTGCTAGAATATCACAGCCCTGATTTGTACTTATAACACTATAATGTTGTAGTTCGGCGCCATCTACTGACATAAACTACCAATGCCATCAAACTAAAAAAGTGGCAGATAGATTTACGGAACATCAAATGTCAGCAGTGCAAAAAGAGTAAAAATCACCTGTTCTCAGTTTCCAGTTCGCTCATCTTGCGGTGTTTATCCTCTAGCTGCCCTTGTAGTTCTGCAATACGCTCATTTTCAGACCCCTCTTGCTGCAACCGGAGCATCTTGTTTTCATGTTGTAGTCTAATAAAAACTTCCCTGAAAAGAAAAACAAACACTGAGGCCAAGGTATACTCTTTTCATTATTTAATGTAAAAAAATGTTTTCATTCTAACAGATCACAGACAATATGTAGTCTTATCACCACGCCATGTTTTAACTGGCCACGAGGCAGTCGTAGGCAATTACAATCTCGTTGCATCGTGTCACGAAAAACAAATCTTAGATCTATAAGTTGTCAATTCTTAAACACCATTAGAGTTGATTTTTTGCCTTATGCGTAATAATACATGAACGCTAATGAAAGGAGACAGAAAGGAGTATACACCCAAGTTATAACATTACTTCAGACAGTATGGGGAAGTTTTGGGGAAGGATTTGTCCATGTAGGTGTAAGAAAGTGGCTCTTTTGGACATGATTAGCCCCCCCATTGTGCCTGGGAAATTATGTAATCTAGACTGGAAGTGCACAGGGACTCTGCCAACCAGGCCCCCTGTGCCAGAGCTCCTTCTCTAAACTATACCTTTGATTCCCAATTGGCACTACTTCAGAACCCCTAGTAAATGGTATCCCTGGTATCTAGTGCATTGGCACTGAAGAGGGACCCCAAGGATAGCAGCACAAATTGTGGCACTCTAGGGTCCCCTCACCAAGACCCTGCACTCTGCCATTTGAGACTGCGTGCCTTTGTCCAGACAAAACTGAAGACTCGACATGCACACATCCCTGTGTGGCATGTCCACAGACACTGCATAGGCTATAGGTAAGACACCCCTCTAGCAGACCTTAGCCTTACAACAGGGAGCACTATATCTCCGTTGAGGGCATATTTGCATGAGCAGATATGCTTCTGCAATATCCATGTTGATTCCTGGATATTGTAAGTGACCAGGTAAGCAATAGTAAGTACATGGGCTTGACAGCCATCATTGTGAGTTCCCCAGCTCTATGATGGCTTCATTGAAGTATGGGATGCTTGGTACCAAACATCTCGTCATAATAAACCTGCACTGATTGTAGTGTCAGGCTTATTAAAAATTGCACAGAGGACCACTTAGAGGGGCCCCCTGAAACCTACCAACATTTGTACTGCGACCCAAGAATCTCTTGTTAGAAGGACCAGTACCCACCTCGTGTGCTCACCCCCCTTTTTGGGGCGAAGACAGACGGGAATACTCAGCAAGAACAGTAGGTGTGCCACCCTTTGCCAACTCCGCCCTCAGATGCTGAATGTGAAGTGAAGTACACTTTTCAGTGCCCACTATCTTGAAGATAGTGGGACTTGTCCAAACAGGGCTTGGGCTATGTCCCTCTCCCACAAGAAGTGGGCATAATTGAGGGTGTAGATCCCCAGGTAAGGGGCCAATTGGCCACTACCTGTCACTCCCTTGTAACACCCCTAAATCGGGTATTTAGGTGGCATAACCAGACCTCAGTTCCTGATGACATAAGAAGAGCTGGACACTACAGAGTCATACCAGCAGAGAAAACTGCAGAGAACTATTGACTTGGCCCCCAGCCCTACTGGCCTATCTGCACTCCTCAATGATCCTGCACCAGAAGACGACTCGTCCTGCAGCCCAGGGACCTCCAAAACACTGGGAGGACTGCCTGCCTTCGACAAAGAACAGGATCTCCGGAGAACAGTTCAGATTTGCATATGGCATATGGCCATGTCTGAACTGGGGTGGTGGAGTGAGATAAAGAATGATGATGGATTAAACCCAGATCAGTTGACTGGGGGTGAGTGTTTGATTTGCTCAAACGCTACGTCCATTATCCCCTTTGGTATCACTTTGTTCGCCCTAAGTTGGCAGGGCATGCCCAGATGTGGGTCCCTTGCTCACTTTGAAGAAGCTCCCCTCACAAAGATGTGCGCTCAGTGACGTGTGGAACAGATCGTTCCTTTAAGTTTCCAAACTGGTTATAATCCAAACAATAATCCACTTTTTGTAGTAGTTCAAACGTTTATTTTCATATTTCAAACATTCATAATATTCATCTTATGATGTTTTCATCATTTTCCCAATCTTCCGAAAACCCAATGCATTTCGGGTCAAACCAAAAGGACCGTTCCTCAGGGGTCTATAAAGAAATCATACAGGACCAGGTTAGTTGCCTGCAGTATAACTTGCATGTTCACAGTAACATGTATGAACTCAGTGATGTCATGCAAAATGAAAGTGGCAGTACGAAAGATGAAAGTTACACCCTCAGTGTAGGAAGAATACAAGTACGAGCATTGATAGTTACACCCTCATTGTGAGACCATTAAACCACCAAAAGTAAGCTTCTGATAGTCTGACAGCGTGAAAATCAGGATATACAGTGGCTGAGATAGAGTTAGTAATCACCGAAATACACCGTAAGTTCACCGCACTACTCCGTGCAAACACGAAACATGAGTATGACGCAACAGAAAATACCAGTTTAAAGTGAAATACACTCGATAACATGCCCCAGCCTGAAAGCATAATTTTAAACTTACTTAAAGACTGGGAACACAGCGTCTCCGTAAACACCTCGGGAGCCATGTTCAACTACCTCACTGAACATTAAACCAATAGCGCACCAAGAACTTTGCATGTGACGCGGGTCACATGACATGAGTATATCGGCTTCACGGAAAGCAAACTAGCCGGGATGTGAACAACTGGGGTTTGAATAAAGTTCAAAGTTCGGCTGCCATAACAACATCATACCAAATAAAAAATGAATGAACATATGCATGCAGGCACCTCACGCAAAAGCTAATTGATGTACCTAGAATAAGCTGGCAAATAGTGGTTAAAGAAATAAGCAAACTTTTACTCAGATGGGCTGGTCTACCTCTGAGTATATATGGCAGAGTTAACCTAATTAAAATGGTGGTAGTGCCTAAAGTAACCTTTTTATTTAACAGTATCCCATTGACTTTTTACAAGGCAAGATAGGTTCCTTTATTTGGGCCACTAAATCACCAAGAATAGCTTGGAGGAAGTTAAGAAGGGGTTTAAAAATAGGCGGCTTGGCCCTCCCAGATTTGCTCCTATATTGTTACGCTTTTCAGTTGAAGAACTTTAGACTCCTGGCTAATAAGTTGGACTCCTCCTCACACGGCCGTTTGTTTCAGGCGTTGCTATCTGACCTACCGCAGGGCCTTGAATTTTTCTTGTTCAAATTCGGTGCCCAGAAGTTTTACAAGAAATTTTCTTTAGAAATCTTATTAACAGCACTTACGTTGTGGCAAGTAGCCTGTAAAACATGGGGAATTCCCTATTATAATCCTTTAGCCCCAATCTGGGACTCCCCGGGAACACCTGCATGCTTATTAGACCGTCTGTCGCTCCCTCTTAGGGATGCGGGTTTTGTAAGATGGGGAGACCTGAGCAACAATCTAGGACTTCTCGATTGGACATCCCTATGTAATATAACAGGAGGGTCCCTACAAGATTTAAATTCTATCAACTATCAACTATCATCTTGGTGGGGGAGCCAACATTGGGAGCTGGAGAATGAGGGAAATGGCTTCCTGGAACTAGCCAGTAGACAGGAAGGCTGGAAGGGGGAGGTCTCCGCATGGTACATTTTACTAGTGGGGGCAAATGATCAGCAGGAGGCAGAAATTTCCAAACTTTGGGGTGACCTCCTTGCAGATAGCTCAGCAGGGAAGTTGGAGGTTTGGAAAGATTCATGTATAATATCTCAAAAGACAATAAAGCCTGCCAATCTTAGAAGGAACCACCTTTACAGCATACAGGGTTTATTGGACTCCCTCAAATCTGACAAAAATCTCTGGAGAATCTTATTACTGTCCAAGATGCAAGCTTTCAGCAGCAGACGACCTACATATTTTTATGGACTGCCCAGAAATCAAAAGCTATTGGCAGCAGGTTTGCAGTTTCTTAGAGGACGTACTGTTGAGATCAGTAACCTGCAGTCCGAGATAGTATTTTTCAGTTCATATTTTATGTTATTGTCATCGCAAGGAGGGAGGTGCGTAAAGAATGGAAATCATTGCCCCCCCCCCCCCCCCAGGTTTGCTGACTGTCTTAGGAACATCATGGGTATAAGTAAATCAGATCTGTTGTGCAGTGGAGAGGGCGCTGCTAAGATATGGGCTCCATTGGTAAAATGGTCAGACAGATAAACGATGAAAAGTCCAATGATTATGCCAGGGGTTTGTGGTCTGGTCCTCCCAAGGGGCGAGGTTCACCCACATCGAGAACGGGAGTTGGACTAGTAGACAGCCTACCTCTGGGTGATCTTATACCGCTATGCATAAAATCTCAGGGTGCATAGTAATGATTTGTGCTAGCGGCTTTGAGAGATCCCATCTAGTCTCAACATCTGGTGGCATCTATGAGGACAAAAAAAAAAAAAAAGAACATATGCATGCAAACAGCGCGAAATGCGTCGTAATCACAGTGCAACCAACATCTAAATGGTGAAATACATGAAATGAATAAAGGGGAGAATACCAAAATTGTACATTTTCATCACGAGCACTCGTTGTCAAAAACATTGCAAGATCAATAATACCAGCAATATGTTGCCCAAAATTTGTGCACGTAGCAGTGAATAAAATCAACAAGTCACATTTTCATAATGCTCAATAAAGGACCCTGGGTAAAGAGCAGTCCATCTGCCAATGCCATAGATTATCAATAGTTTTATAAGAAGCAAGTATATTCAATCCTGTCATTCATCCCAACTGGTTGGAGGGAATGAAGTTCTTAATCCAAAAAAACTCTGCCTGTAATCTTTGTTTACTGTGATCCATGTCGCGGCGTTGTTTAACCACCTCTAGAATCGTACATCTCAATTGTGAGATTTGGTGACGTGCCTCAATCCAGTGATTAGCCACGGTGGATTTTGTGTTTGAAAGTCTGATATTACTTTTATGCTCTGTAATTCGCACTTTTAGTTTCCGTTCAGTTTGACCCACGTATACTTTCCCACAAGGGCACTTTATCGCATATATGATGTTCTTAGTGTCGCATGTGGCCGAATGCTGTAATTCAATTTAATATCCTTTTGTGGGATGAGTAAACTGGTTGCCTAATATCATATTACCGCAGTGAACGCAGTTTTGACATCTAGACATTCGTTTGTGTGATATTTTTTCTTTACTAGGACTGTTCAGAATTTCTTTTAAGTTACGTGATCTTTTGAATGCAAACGTGATTCTCTCACTGTATAACTCTTTCAAGTCAGGTTCTTCTGAAATTAAAGGCCAATGTTGGTTTAAAATTCGCTTGATTCGTACTGCTTCCGTAGAATATTTTAACACACATACAGTTTTAGTCGTATTAACTGGAACTTTTGCTTCAAGTAACGTTTTCCTGGATTTTGCTTTGACTTTATCTAAGGATTCCTTCAAAATCATTTCTGGATAAACCCTAGTGCGGTATTTCTGAGTTTGTGTCTCAAACGATGTGTGTAAATCAGATTCATGAGTGGTTATAAGTTTTAGTCTGGTAAATTGAGATGTTGGTAGATGCTTTTTAAGTGTCTCAGGGTGAAAGCTTTGGAATAGTAAACACGAATTTCGGTCAGTTTGTTTTATGTGCACTTGAGTGCTCAAATTGTTGTTACGCAATGTGACTTTGACATATAGAAAAGCTATAGATGACTCCTCTATGGTGTGTGTGAATTTAATCCTCTCATTGTGCGTGTTTAAAATTTCAATGTTATGTTTCAATTCTGCCTTTTCCCCTTTCCAAATCAGGAATATATTGTCTATATAGCGCTTAAACAACATTAAGCCGCTTGTCCAGATGGGATTGTTCAGAAAGTGATCACATTCAAATTTGTGCATATAAATATTGGCGTATGAGGGCGCCCCCCCCCAAAGCCCATGGATGTTCCATTACACTGATTGAAAAATTTCACTTGCCACTCAAAATAACTGTAGAATAAAGCAAATTGCATCAGTTCCAGAATAAATACTTGTTGTGATTCATCCATATCACTCTGTAGTAAGCTCCATTCAAGTGCTTCAATCCCCTCACTATGCGGGATCGATGTATATAAAGATATTACATCTATAGTGCATAACAAATAGGTGGAACCTTCTTCAAATTGAATGGAATTCAATAGTTTCAAAAAAGCCGTTGTGTCCTTGATGTAGGTGACGCACTTTTGTACGATGGGCTGTAAACATTTGTCTACAAATTTTCCTATCTGTTCCGAGATGGAGCCACAGGCCGAGACGATGGGTCTAAATGGAGGATTAACAGGATCTTTATGGATTTTCGGCAACATATACAGTTGCGGTCTTCTGGGATATTTCACTTCAAAAAATCTTTTGGTTTTGTCACTATTCCAATTCATTTCCTTTGCGTGATCAATGATTTTCTGTAGAATAGATTGATATTCTTGTGTGAGGCCTTGTTCCAGAGGTAAATAAATGTTTACATTGGCAACATGATTATTCACACAGATCAGTTGACTGGGGTGAATCTTTGATTTGCTCAAACGCTACGTCCATTATCCCCTTTGGATCGCTTTGTTCGCCCTAAGTTGGCAGGGTATTCCCAGACGTGGGTCCCTTGCTCACTTTGCCACTGGATTCAAGCTAGCCTGGCTGATGACAGCTGATTAGTCAGAAACCGGTCCCAGGATGCTTATTTTCGGTCCAGGGAAGACATGGCTTGGCAGTTCGGGCTGGACTGTTCCCATGAGGCACAGGGTCAGACGGATTTGCATATGGCTATGTCTGAACTAGGGTGGTGGAGTGAGCTAAAGAATGATGATCGATTAAACCCAGATCAGTTGACTGGGGGTGAGCGTTTGATTTGCTCAAACGCTACGTCCATTATCTCCTTTGGTATCGCTTTGTTTGCTCTAAGTTGGCAGGGTATGCCCAGACGTGGGTCCCTTGCTCACTTTGCCACTGGATTCAAGCTAGCCTGGCTGATGACGGATGATTAGCCAGAAACCGGTCCCAGGATGCTTCTTTCCGGTCCACGGAAGACATGGCTTGGCAGTTCGGCTGGACTGTTCCCATGATCCGGAAAGTTCAGGAAACTGGAGCCCCTGACAACAGAAGAAAGTGAGGTCACTGACCTAGGCAACAAGCGCCTCGACTTACCAAGTGGAGAACGACAGCCCTGGACCCCAAAGGGCGATCAACGGCGAAACCAGACAGTAGAAGGCCCTGCATACTGCGCACCCGCAGAGACTTCGGTTTCAGATGTTGGCAGGCTTCACAGTCCGTGGAGTCATGGTGCTCGCCCAGACACCACATACAAATAAGATGCAGGTCTGTCGTGGACATTTGCCGCAAACAAGAATGACAAGATTTAAAGCCCGACGGCATCGCACATTGTTCCCGACACGAAGCGTTGAAAATGGGGCCTGAAAACAGGCCAGAGGAACTCACTCTGGATCCGCGTTGCACGGGGAAAAGAAGGAAATTAACGTCAGCGCCCCAGGAGGGACTTCGCTGACGTCACCTAAGAGGACGATGTCAGGGCGGGTCGTGTGGCACCGTCCCTCGGCACCCAGAGGTGCTGCTACAAAAAAATTCCGGATCCAGTCTCACGCCTGGGGATATTCTAAGTTAAGGAATCTGTGGCTAGATGTCTCTAAAAGATGATAAAGACATATGTGTGGTTAAGACTTGCATTGTTGAGACTGTGTGGTACCAGAAGGATGGTAAACACATGCGTGGTTCCATCACACAACCATTTTAAAAGGGGGAAATGAGAAGTGAGAAAAAGTCAACTAAGCTGTAGAACACGTTACTTACCTTGGTTAATGACTTATCTGGTAAATCTAAACCTAAATGCAGTATTTGTAAAGCACAAACTACTCACCCATTGACTGCCGGATAGCCACTGTGATGGTTGGGACTACACCGCCAAGCCAGCAGCATCCCGACTGCTGTATTTTCTGGAACACTGCCAGGCTGGCGGTGTTGTGCTCGCGGTGCCAGGGCATGCTTCAGCTCATAGAAAGTCTGTAGCATATGATGCTGCCGTGGCAGCATCGCTTGCACGGCAGTGCACTGTGTACCATGCATCATGTTGTGCATGGCACACAGTGTACACATGACAATGCAAGCTTAAGAGGGCACAGCATGTGCCGCCATGCACCATACCCATGTGCTAAAACACCCAGAGGCCCTGTTTGGGACCCCTTCCCCTGCCTTTCGGCCAACCTTTTCATGGCGGGGTCCCCATTGCTGCTGCAAGGAGTCCAGTACCACAGGTACTGGCACTGTGCGGCACTGGTCGGTCCTGGCATTTCTACACTTGGAGGATCTGACCTGTGGGAGCACTGCTACCTCTTCCTGGGCGGCTGCTACGTCGGTAGTCCCCGTAGGCAGCAGGTCGATGTACTGGGTCTTGCTTCTTTAGTGCATGCGGCTACAGGGAAGTAGCTCTTCTACTCCAAGGGAGTTTCTTTGTCTATATGCAAAGTGCTGGCAGCCCTCTGGGTTTCTTGAGGTCTGCACAGTGGCAGGACAAATCAGTTGCTCCATTAGGTTTGGGTGCAGCAGGTTGGCTGGCAGGGTATGCGCCAAATCAGTCTTGCTTATCGGTTCAGCAGTCTTCTTCTTTGTCCATTTCTTCTTTTGGTCTGTAGAAATCTGAAATCCTGGTATCAGGGGGTCCACTAAATACTCAATTTAGTAGTGTTAAGGGGAGTGAAGGGAAGCTGTCAATGGGAAATTCACCCTTGGGGTCACTACAGCCCCTAGATGACCACTTTCTTTGAAAAGTGGGCATCACCCTGTCCCAGAATTCCTAATTCCACCACACACAAGATGGTGGAATCTCTAAAGTCATATTCACTTCCAGCTGGTCACCCTAAACGTGTGTCCAGCCTTTCAGTGCAACATGCCCCTGCATAGCTAATTTCCCCCCTGTCCTGGTGTCAAATGGGCCTGGTCAGGGGGGTGGCATCCCTTTGAGGGAAAGCCAGATTCACATACCAAAGACGGCAGGCTCTTTGAAGCCCCTTGCTTTGGAATGCTAATTGGCAGGTCATCCTGTTGGAGGGGGTGTAAACACTCTCTGCTGGACAGGCTGCTAACAATCTGAGAGCATAGGCCCTCACTCCTGGGGTCAAGAAACGTATTTGTGGTGGCAAGCTGGTCAGGACCAGTCAGCCAGCACACTAGTAGTTGGTAGGTTTTCAGGGAACACCTCTAAGGTGCCCTCTGGGTGCATGTATAAATAAATCCATCACTGGAATTAGTGTGGGTTTATTAATATGAGGTGCCACTCGGACGGAGAGCCCCTTGCTGCCACAACTCTCGGGCCATAATCTCTTGCTTGCTCACCTGCCACCTTCAACGCCGATTTGGGGCTGATTAATGGACCTGCGGGACTGCGAGGACCAGGGATCCTAGCGGCGAGTCACCGGCCGCACCTGGGTCCTCTTCCCGCCTCACCTCCCTATTAAGCAACGCCCACTTCTGTGTTTCGCCCGGGCAAAGGGCGGGCCGTCTAAGGTCGTACGAGGCCGGGCTGGGCCCCCCTCTTTCAATTGCAGCTCCCTGCTGTATCCTTTAATGAACCTACTTTAGCATACCTTCATATTGACTTTGTATGATTTTCATTCTGTGCTAAAGTCCTAAAGAACCAGCTATTATGTCTTTACGGTCTGGGAAGGACAGAAATGTAACCCTTTTGTCATCGGGAGGGGTGGTTACTGGTACTTTGGATCAATTTTTTAAACGGGCTACAACAATTATTGAGAAAGAAATAGCCCTCACAGAGAAGCGCTTATCCCTGGATCTTATAACTGGAAGCGCTCATCTTTAGGTCCAACTGGGTCAGTGGTCTCTCTCGAACCGTTAAGACAACCAGACCCTTTAGTTACCCATGGTTGTAGAGCAAGTCCCTTGCCGGCAGCCACTGATGATGTAGTGGGCTGCTCTATTTTGAACTTATCTACAACCAGTACAGTCTCTAGTAGTTCCAATACAAGAGTATTAAATTCTCCCTTAACACACAGATTATCCCCTTTAGCTCAGAATCAGGGGCCACCAGCTACCACTACACACAACAAAAGGAAAAGAGGGGGTGGTCCTTTGAAGGGGGGTCTGGCAAAAATTCAAAAGAAAAATACCAAAATCCTGGCTTCTCATGTTGCCGTTCAGCCCCCTAGCCCGTCTAGGGCCCCAATAGAATCTACCAAACAATTCCCCTTTTGTGGTTTAGATGATGTCGGGTTCCTGGGTAAAATAGAAATTTTGATCAAATCTTTGATGTTACCTTTTCTGGAAACAACTAGGATGATCAATTCTAAATTAGATCAAATTGAGAAACAAGTTGTAGCAAACTCTATTACATTGGATAATCTGGTAAAAGGCATGGATAGCATAAAGGTCCCAGACACTACTTCCAAGGGTTTGGGATCTGGTAATGGCGCTAGGGTGGCCCTACAAGCCACTATTGCCAAGCCCAATACCCAGTCTGAAAAATCATGTTTGGAGAACCTCCCTGTAGTTAAAACCCCCCCGAGTATTACCAGGGCTGGGGGCATGGTGGTAGGCGCGGTGCCTAGAACGCAGTCTGCATCACGGGTTTTAGACGTAGGTAGAAAGTCTAATGGGCCTACCTCGCTGGAGAAGAAGGTCTCTAAACAGCGTCTCCCTTGCATAAACCTCTCCCCAGAGTCCGCGCCATACACAATCATACTGGTGGGAGTGCGAGCATTAGGGGAGGAGAATTTAGAATCGCCTAGGGAGTTGAAAAACAAGGTAATCTACTGGCTCAACAAGAATAGAACTCTTCCCCACTATTCCAACACAGAGATATTAGGAGTTAGAAGGGTGAGCTGGGTGGGATACAGCCCCAAGGACTTAGAGGGAGACTGTGTCGTTGTGAATCTTAGGGATCCCTGGGTGGTTGATTACATCCGAAGAGAACCTAGGTTTGGGAGAGTGGATGATGATTTAATCCTGTTTTATGTATCTTAACTTATTACCTTGTATGTTTGGCCTAATTTATTACTTGGTATGAAATGTGTTCTGAAATTAATGGCTAACTAAGTTTTAATGTGTTTTTATTAAGGAGGGCATATGCTGTAATTAGTTAGAACACAGTGTTTTAGGATTGTCTTTTATGAAGAAATATATCGAAATAAAGACTTATGAACTGAATATGAGGTGTTTGATACCAAACACCATATATTTCAGTGAAACCATAATGTAGCTGGGGAACATAACTTTAAGATAGCTTTCCTGCTCACTTGCAATATCCAGTAATAGAACTGGACATCACAGGAGCATATATGCTCATGCAGATGACTTCACAAAAAATATAATGCACCCAGCCTTACGGCTCAAAGTCCTGCTCTAGGGGTGATATATATATATATTAGATGCAGTGACTTTGGCATGACAAGAGTGTGTCATGTCATGTTTTCACTCTTGGTTTGCACCACTTAACACAGCCTCCAATAGCAGTCTGTGTGGTATTTGTATGTGGATCCCTTAGGGTAGCATAACATATGCTGCAGCCCTAAGGGACACTCTTTAGTACCCCTGCCCTAGGTACCTGGGGTACCATCTACTAGGGACTTACAGGGAATTTGCTAATTGTGGCACAATCAGACAACACCTTGTTTTAGGGAAGGAGCACTGAGGTCTCGTTAGCAGGCCTCCATGAACTATCAGAGTTGAAAACCAGCATCTAGTAGCTAAAAAGTGGGGGGACAACTGGAACAAAAGCCCAGTTTCCTACAGTAGCTCTTCCCGGATCTGTGCTGGCTTGTGCAGAAATAAAAGAACTGACATCAGCACACCTGAGTGGCACCTATATAGGCACCATGAACGTCCCTTTTGGCACGGACGACACCGACTAAGCCACTCAGAGCCAAATGACACCACCTACCGGCGCAGGGGCTCCTGCTCATCAAACATTTCCGGATCCAGTCTGATGCTTGGGTATAATTCTAAGGTAAGGAATTTGCAGATAAAAGTCTCAATCAGACACTGTATCTCAAGAATGGGACAATCTAGAACAATAATTAAACAACTATTTGTAATAGTTTTTATAAATCCAATTCAAAGGTGGAATGTGATTTTTATTAAGTATTAAGAAAAAAAAACTTTTAGAAAGTTACATTTTCAGTGCCTGAAGTTCTTGTATATTAAATTTGCATTTGCTCTCCCACTTATGCACACCAGTAATTAGCATTTGAATAGGGGTGAAAAAAGGTGCAAAATGAATCCCAGAAGCAAGCAAAAGGCTCACCTGAACAGACAGAGCTCACTGCTCTGAACCTTACAGAATATGTAGGGGGGGGGGCGCTATGATCTTCCTTATTATCATGTCACACCTTGCCAGACTGTCAAATCCTGTTTGACAGGTCAGCTGAGTTTAAATATAACACTTGAGGTGCACATGAAAAAAGAGACATTCACTGTTTGCTGGAAACCCCTACTTTTGATCTACCAGAGTCCTGTCCCTGGATTTATTGTGAGTACAGCGACTGGACAAATTGGGTCTTTGTGTTAGATTAGGGGAGGACAACAGACTTACTAAAGTATATCTCCCACAACCGCCCCGCACTCAGAGCTCAAGTTTAGTGTGACTGAAGACTATTGCCAGCTTGAAATGCCCAGAGTGGGTAGGGTTGGCTCAAGGAACTTTGAAGTCACTTCTTAAGGCATTCCCAGGAGTCATTAGCACCCACTAGCTTGTGCCAGGAGTAAATGTAGCATCTGCAGACTCACACTTCAGAGCATTCCTGGAGCTGAGGAATATCAGGACTGAACTTAAAATGTTGCCTGCGACCTGATAAGAGCCATGAATGAACAGACCTGCTCTCTTTTGTATGCAGGACAAAAGTGCACTCCAAGGGTCATAAGGCTGGCCTCCTGTTAAAGCGAGATGGATTCAACAAGCTATAAGAGGTCTTTTCCGGCTTGGCAGTGGCAACTGAACCTGGACTGGTTCCTTCTGTGTGACCTCTGCCTAACACCCTGTAATTCTCCAAGTTCCTCCTAAGAGGTCCTGAGGGACTTAAAACATTGTTTTAGTGAACCCTGACCACTCTATACCATAGCTACCAGGTTAAGTAACCAGGTTAATTAGTTGCTTTGAGGGTTCATCCCGACAATGGTTGTGATTATTCCTTGAGGTCGGTAGTCACCCACCAGAAATAATAATCAGATTTCTTACAACTTCAAATGACACATTGTGATGCAGTTCTTATATTGACATCTAAAGAATAATGTTTAAAGAAGGAGTGCAGAGAGGCCTAAGTAGTTGCAAGGCAAGTTCACCAAATTGGAACTCTGAGAAGAGGGTCCTTTTCTGCCAGTGGCAGCTGTTAATAATGCCTAAAATACAGGCAGAAACCTATAAATCATGGTTTACCTTACCAAGTTTGGATCCTTGGTTGATATTTTGGCTGAGATCCTGTGAATACAGCAACTGGGAGTTCTAGTACGCTCTATGTAGTTTCTCCTCACCTCTGGAGTGGTAAGGAAAAGTAAATGAAACTTGAAAGTTTATTTTGGCTTATCTCTTAAAGTCACACGCTCATTCTAAAACAATGAGAAACAAAAACGCCTGTATCTCTCCAACCATTCACACTTTCATGTAAAATATTTTTAAAGAAAAAAATGCATAGGTTCAAAGAGAGCTACCATTAAGAAGGACATTACTAATTTAAGGTAGAACAGAGACACAAAACAAAATCAATATGTGGAAACTTGTACTTTGGTCCCTATCAGAAACTATCCACTACTGGGAGCTTGAATTAAGACCATGGTTAGATTAATATAAATATATGCAGGCTGAGAATATATTGCCAGCCAACTCCTACTATACTTAAGTACAAACTCATGAATGTTCACTACTTCATCTTGAAGGGGGATCAAATGATCTGATAAGACAAAATCTAGAGAAAACAATACCACTGCTAGAACATATTACACTTCTAGAAGGACCTACTGATTCAATGAGGAATTCCTCACCTCATATGAAATACACTGGAGAAATCACACAGGATGATTCAGGATCAGTCACCATTTTGGACGTAAGAAGTTGCTATAACAACCACTGACATTTCAGTAAGTGCAGCACTGCCAGGCTATGTACTTGGCATCCTTGGCAGTGGCAGTAGCGGCTGTGAGATTTCGCCTCCTCTCAAGTGACGAAAACAATTCAGGCTTATCAGCTGGTGTGCACCATACACCATAGTTTGTCTGGGCACCCAACACGGATGAACGCAGAGGCTCCGCCATCAAATCTTCAAGTTAACCACTGTAAACCTCTATCGCTATGATTTGGCAGAGGAATTAAATGTGTATGCAGTCTGTAGCATTGCCCTCATCCACTTTCTGAGGTATTAATGGGAAGATAAGAAGGGGCACTGGCATGAGGTAAAATGATGATTGTGTAAATATGTCCACACAGTCAAGAATTTTGATTGATGGCACAAAGTTGTCTAGGCACTGTCTAGGGGTGGTGTGGAGTGCAAACAAATGATGGATTTAGGCCTAGATCTCTGTACTGGGGTGAATGTATGACATTGTTCTGCATTCTGTCCATCACCTGCTGTTTTTGCATTTGTCACCCCAAGTGGGACGGGTATGCTCAGACGTGAGTCCCGTGCTCTCCACACCACTGGAGTCAAGCTATCCTGGCTGATGATGGCTGATAGCCAGAAACCGGTCCTAGGAAGCTTGATTCCAGTCCAGGGAAGACATGGCTTGGCAGTTCAGGCTGGACTGTTCCAAGGAGGCAAAGGGTCAAGGCTGATTTGCATATGGCCATGTCTGAACTGGGGTGGTGTGGAATGCAAAAAAATGATGGATTTAGGTTCAGATCTCTGTACTGGGGTGAATGTATGACCTTGTTCTGCATTTTGTCCATCAACTGTTGTTTTTGCGCTGGGACTAATCTGAGCATGCACTAAGAATTAATGATTACTCAAATGTTGGGGAAAATGTTACCACACACTAGGATTACAGACTGATGGTGGAAACCTGAACATGGACTGACTATTTATTAATATTGGTGTAAATATAGCCAACAAGCTAAAAAAATCTATGTGACCGCGTAAATATTGCGTCACTGAAGATTTCGGAATGCAGATGTTAACATGATGATGTCTACCGCTTGAGGGCTGACAGCACTGTCATAATAGTGGTAACCCTTAACATATTGTGGATATTCTTATCCAAATGCTGCTACGCCCTGGTGTTAAGCTTGTACTGCTATGTTTGTAACATTATCACTACAGATGTCTGAGGCGTCAACTTGTGAGATTAATCCAACGTGCCCGGTTCCACCCATGCATACCCTCCCTTAATCATCCATTCCCCCACCTCTCTAGCATACACATACATATTCAACATTTCATTTATGCACTTGCTCATTCAACCATCAATCATTTCATGCACTCAGTCAACTATTAAGTATCCATTCAATCGTTAATTCATGCATGTAGTCACTCATCTGTTCAACTTTTGAAACATTAACTCTCCACACAGCCACATACACACAAACACGCCAGTCAATGAAGAAGCACATTAAAAATAGCTAAGCTTAATGGCTTTGATAATGCTTGTTTTCTTTGCTGCACAATACTATCTAGCCCTTTTCATACACTGAGAAGGTGCATGTAAACAAGAGGGGTACTAAAATGGTACAATGGTACAGAAGTCTCTCTGAAATTAATAAAATAAGTTGCCTATTTTGACCAGTCCAACTATCACGTGGTCAACAAACACATAATACCCTACCTGTACTCCACAGGCAGAATTTCAGCAGCAAGGTTGGCATAACCGGATACTCCAGCAGCACCTAAAAAAATGTACAAATAGTTTATTTTTGTTTTTATCATTCAATTAAAATATAAAATACATGTGGTTTAATAAAAGTACCAGCTTGATTCAGATGATCCTGTTGAATCTGTGAGCACCTGAGTTCTTCGTTGGTCTCCTTTAAAGCATCCCGCTGTGTTATGAGTCGCTATAAAAAAAGCATTAGAGTTAGTTGCAGGGGATTAACATTGACTAGGTATCAAATGTAAACACTGTACATAGTAACAATTTCAACAATCATTCTGAAACACCTCTATAAACAATAATGAAGGAATTGATGAACTGCTGAAACAAACTTATTGAACATTTTATAAACTAGCAATTTGAAAGCCAATAGGTATGGCATTGGGTTTGTAAATTCTTGTGATGCAAACATGTAGTTAGTAATAAAGCATTTTCAAATCATTGTAAGAAGTCCGCCAATCAATACACAACTCAAGCATACATCTTTGAATGTTCTTGATAAATTGCAGCTAGGGGATGTGAAGGCATGCTCTCGAATGGTGGTTTTACCAGACTAGCTTTTGTTATACTTATGGTAAAAAATTTAATTCCAAGATTTTCAACTACACAAGCATGGGTCTCACAATAGGATAACTTGCACTCCAATAATTGCACCTGCTGTCTTCTGCCATCACCATTATTTGAATGTTGGGAGAGGATATGGCCTAAAGGCTAGGGCGGTCAACCTCTGAGCTGGGGAACCGGGTTTGAGTCTTGGCAATATGGCTGAGATACCCGCCACCCCCTCTCAACACAATCCCCAAGGATGGGAAACCGGAAACGGTTCTGAACTTTTGGAAGGCGGGAGGGAGTGACCCTCCCGGCCGTATTTATTAAATTATGAAACAAAATCAAAACATTAAAATAACAGTTTCATATTATGTACAATTTCATTTCCACATTACAATGTTTGGCTAACCTTAACAGATCTCTAATACAAAGGTTCTCCTAGCCGAACTAACATCCTACAAAAACATTTGACTTGAAATTGTACATCCTAACGTTAAGGGCCAACGGCAAGGTCATAACCGGTGTCAGATCCCTAAACCAGAAATACCACCCTCACTTGTGAGGGGACCAACCGCACAGAGGCGTACCTCAAGTGCATCTACCAATTTCCCTTGGACTTGACGGGGGCCCCAATGAACTCGACGCCATTTAACGGTCGTCCGAGGACTCGTGTGAGGTGTCTAAAAGGTAGCGTAAACCCCCCCCCGAACCCCACACAACTTACACATCTGCCGTCGCAGATGTCCTGGCCCCAGGAAATTCCCCAGGAGGGCCCGTAGCCCCTCCTATCCAGGAAGGGGCCTTGACCACCTTTCCTTTCCTTCCGGCGGCCTATCCTTAGACGGGACCGCCTCCCCGTTGAGGGGCCAATGGCCACCTCCCCCGAGCGCTCCCATCCGTAATGGGTGACGCCCCCCCCATAGGGATCTTCCAATTACTGCTCACCGATCATGACCTTACCGCCCGACAATAAATACGACAAATCTACCTAAATTACTAAATTACAAAAACAATTATGACTTATTACAAGCATGATTACTGATCAACATTAGTGCAAAACACTTTATTTGCAAAACATACTGAAAGTGACCATCTTTATTGCATATTCAAAATTATTACGACAATTATCACAACCTGCAAGAAATAGAGTTACCACATCAAAACTTTATTCAAAACAACTAGCTGTCCTCAGGGGCTGGTGGGTGGGTCAAAATTGCTCTTCGTTCCGTCTCGAGCTCACGTGCAGCGGGGAGGTGCAGCTTCAGAGCACAGGAACAAGAGGATGCTTTCTTGGCTTGTTGCTCCTTTTATCCGTCTTCAGGGCGGGCGTAAACCCGCCCCCGCCTGCCTCCGAGGGCGTGGCCGGTCGCGTCAGTGTCTAGGACAACCCACTCCAGGGCGGGAAAAGGCGCGCCCCGGCTACGCCGCTTCGGGCATACCAGCCGAGACTCGCCTCCCGCCCAACATGGCTTCCCGGGGGGATCGTGGTACTCCACCATACGTTCGGGGGGACCGAATGGTCGCCCCTTTCCATATGGCTGAGATACCCGCCACCCCCTCTCAACACAATCCCCAAGGATGGGAAACCGGAAACGGTTCTGAACTTTTGGAAGGCGGGAGGGAGTGACCCTCCCGGCCGTATTTATTAAATTATGAAACAAAATCAAAACATTAAAATAACAGTTTCATATTATGTACAATTTCATTTCCACATTACGATGTTTGGCTAACCTTAACAGATCTCTAATACAAAGGTTCTCCTAGCCGAACTAACATCCTACAAAAACATTTGACTTGAAATTGTACATCCTAACGTTAAGGGCCAACGGCAAGGTCATAACCGGTGTCAGATCCCTAAACCAGAAATACCACCCTCACTTGTGAGGGGACCAACCGCACAGAGGCGTACCTCAAGTGCATCTACCAATTTCCCTTGGACTTGACGGGGGCCCCAATGAACTCGACGCCATTTAACGGTCGTCCGAGGACTCGTGTGAGGTGTCTAAAAGGTAGCGTAAACCCCCTCCCGAACCCCACACAACTTACACATCTGCCGTCGCAGATGTCCTGGCCCCAGGAAATTCCCCAGGAGGGCCCGTAGCCCCTCCTATCCAGGAAGGGGCCTTGACCACCTTTCCTTTCCTTCCGGCGGCCTATCCTTAGACGGGACCGCCTCCCCGTTGAGGGGCCAATGGCCACCTCCCCCGAGCGCTCCCATCCGTAATGGGTGACGCCCCCCCCATAGGGATCTTCCAATTACTGCTCACCGATCATGACCTTACCGCCACAGGCCGGATAGTTGACCGGCTATCCGGACCCCCCACAACAACTCCTGCCTAAAGGTCATGTTTTAAACTCTTTAACCAAGCTATGAGGTCTCCTATGAGTAACTCATTCCCCACCCGGGACAAATGAACACCATCCCCCAAATACATACTGTCCCCTTTGATACAACCATGCGAAACAGAATGCAGTGTACTTGAACGAAACAATCTACTCACTTTGTTATTTATTTTCCTTACTGAATGATTCAGAGCAGAAACCGAAATAGCCCTCCGCCACACTTTTCGTGGGATCATATGGGACCATGCAATTGTGCACCCTGGAACTCTTCTTGCCAACCAACTTACTGTGGAAAGCATTGCCTCAAGAAGAAGTCGTCTACCAGTGGTCACCAAATCGTTGCCCCCAAGATGAACTATGATTATAGACAGCGGTGACCTTGTCCGCCCTAACAAACCCTCGAAAAAGGATTGAAACTGGTCAATACAGAGCCCGCCCTTTCCGTAGAAGGACACACTGTACCCGTATTCCCCAGCCACGTGAATCATGTCATCTGCTTTGAATACGTCCGCGGCACGCCTCACGTATGAGTGGCCCACGACCCACACCTCCTTTTTCACAGCCGGTGATGTCTGACCGCTGGTCCCCAGGTGTCGGGTCGACTGCACAGTCCGCCCCGCCTCGTAGGCTTGCGCAACTGAAAACCAAACAAAAACAAGAAGCGTGAGTACATCATTACAGCTTCACAACATGTGCAACCGCACATACCTTTTATAACAGTTCGAGGACCAACGCCCCACACGTTTTACC
Source organism: Lissotriton vulgaris (assembly GCF_964263255.1). Lineage (NCBI taxonomy): Eukaryota > Metazoa > Chordata > Amphibia > Caudata > Salamandridae > Lissotriton > Lissotriton vulgaris. The sequence goes on along the minus strand of NC_141685.1, from coordinate 433,952,256 downwards.
TCTTCTACACTCAGACCCCTGGCTGTAGCCTCTGTGGCAGCCCCTATCCGAAAGGAATGGGTCCCAAACTCGCCGGGGTTCAAGCCCGCGGCCGAAATCGACATCGCAAGCACCCGCTGGAACTGAAACCTCGTCAGTGGGGTGGTATCAGCGTGTCTCAACAAGGTCCCCCCCCATGATGCCACCCTCAGTGCTAAATATTCCTCCACGCAAAGAACCGGGCACATGGAAGACCCGGGAATCCTCTGTATGATTATGCAGTCCCCAATCGCACCCTGATCGGTTTTGGACCTGACAAACGAGACAGATATCGTCTCCCCTTTGACCTGAATGTGCTCTCGGCACAGTCCCCCCATCGTATCCTGCTTGTTCTTCGCCACTAGTTCGCTTACCCGCATAGCCCCATGGAATGCTAGCGCAAAAGCGGCTCGGAATAACACTGTTTCATACTGGGATTAACATGTTGCAGGGAGTACGGATAATAACAGGGCCAACCTATCCAGACCTATCGGGTGCCTCACATCTGTTCTGCGACCCTCAAGGCGTTGCCACCCACGTAGCGCTTTTTGCACCACGAAAGACGCTGTTGGGTCCTGGATCCCATGAGCCCTTGCCATAAAGGAAATGGCGGCCCGATGCCTCTGGGCCGTAGCTACTGATTTGCCTGCCTGATGTAAAGACAGCAGAAATTTTACTACAAACTCTTCCTGGCCCCAAAGCTCCCCCCTAGCAGCCCCCAAAAAGGCCCAATAGGAACGGAACGCCCCTTCATATGCCTTCCTCGTCCTGGGTGCTAAACTCTCTCCCACGAGGTTTTGTAGTTCGGGGCACCGAGAGACCAGAGAGCTTCGGGAAAGGGTGCCGCCACCGGGTCCGCTGTGGGCAGAAAACCCCAGAAGGCCTGCATACGGAAACGACAAAGCGCATCAGCCGCTTGGTTCATTACCCCCGGCACATGTCTTGCCTTAAACAGCACATTCAATTGCATACACAATAACACAATTTCTTTGAGCAGTCTCAGAATCCATTTGCATCGTGCTGCCTGACTATTGATACACTCAACCACGGTCATGTTATCAGACCAGAACACCACAGAGTGATCCCGGAACCCCTCAGGCCAAGTTTTCAGGGCCACCAGAATAGGGAAAAGTTTGAGAAAAGCAATGTTACTCGTCAGCCCGTCCTCGTGCCACCATGACGGCCATCTTTGGGCCGACCATTGTGTGCCAAATATGGCCCCGAAACCAATACTCCCTGCCGAATCGGTCCACAGCCCCAGCTCCTCGGAGGACACCGCTGGTTTGCTCCAGACAATTCGACCATTGAAATCCGCCAGAAATGCCAACCAAATGCGCATGTCCTGGCGAACCTCTGCCGAGAGCCTCGTGCGGTGATGCCCCTCCTTCAGGCCGACCATGGCTTGAGCAATCGAGCGGGAAAAGGGGCGGGCCATCGGCATTACTCTCAGGGCAAAATTCAACTGGCCCACCATTTGTTGCAATTGATGCAGTTTTACCTTAGTCTCATTAATACACGTTTCGAGGGATGCCCTGAATTTTAACACTTTTTCTCTCGGTAATCGAAAACAACCTTCCTCCGAGTCGAGCTCGATCCCCAGAAACTCGAGGCAAGTCGAGGGACCCACCGTCTTACCTGGCGCCAATGGCACACCAAAATGGTTCATTAAGACACAAAATTCATTTAAGGCCTGTCCACATTCTGGATCCCCGGCTGCCCCCAGGAACAGAAAGTCATCGAGATAATGCATAACATGTTGAAAACCCGTCTTCCTTGTGAAGACCCATTGCAGAAAACAACTGAACTTTTCAAAATAGGCACAAGATATAGAGCATCCCATTGGCATACATCTATCCATGTAATATCGACCCTGAAACATGAAACCAAGGAGACGCTGATCGTCTGGGTGTACCGGGAGCAACCGGAACGCTGACTCGATGTCTGATTTTGCCATCAGCGCCCCGGGCCCCAGGCGATTCAACATGGCGACGGCCTCATCGAAAGATGCGTACCGCACCGAACACACTTCCGGGTCTATCGCATCATTCACGGAAAGACCACGTGGGGCCGACAAGTTATGTATCAGCCGAAACTCACCCGGGTCCTTCTTGGGGACCACCCCTAAAGGGGAACAAACAAAGTTAGCAACCGGTGGCAAATCAAATGGGCCGGCGACACGACCTCGAGTCACCTCTTTCCCAATCTTCACCTGTACCACCGCCGTATGCTGCAAGACCGACAGTTGATTCTTACAGTTTGCTACACCCTGAAAATCCCCCACTGGGATGCGGAAACCATATGAAAACCCGTTCCGCAACACCCCAGCGGAAGCATGATCCGGGTATTCGTTGAGCCAAGGAATCATTGCCATGGTATCAATCGGGGTAGGTAAAGGCGCCCCTCGGACTATATCAGACCTGTTTGGCGCCTCCCTTACCACCGTTATCACCCGTTTTGGCTCTGCACATGGACTCAGGATGGGATGGCTGCCCACACCCCCCACACTCATGTCTGAATTTGCATGACCCCTGGGGCCTCGTACATTTCCCTCTGTTGAAATTCCAACAAATCCCCCTTTTACCTGTGTTGCCACTCGGCTTCGAGTGGTACTCGTTACCTGTACCCGTCCGAAAGGGCGTCCCCGAGTATTGGCGGGAAGATTCACCCCCGTTACTCCCTAACAATGGTACTTTCAACATTCCTGTACTCTCCATCTTTTGCCATGACACGGAGTCATAACAATCCCAAGTCAAAATTGGGTCGTGTTCTTTAGCTTTTCTGAAAAGGTTGTCATAGCAAAACCGCTGATTGCCCCCATACGCTACGGAATACTCCATGATACGTGATTGATAAATAGGCAACTCGGTCAGCAACTCGGGCCTGCGCTCGCCCATAATGGAGGTAAAAATGCCCCACGCTCTGCCCCAAGTACCAATGTTTTCGTCAACCTTAAAGGCGGCCATTTTTGCGCGCCAAACACTAGGATGCATGAGCTCCTTTTGGCTCTTAACATGCTCCATCTCATAATGATCGGTAAGCAAGGAAAAAATGTTCACATACTTATCCGCCCAAATCTTTTCCTTAATTTCCATTGGGACATGCTGAGCCACCTTTTCCCTCCGCGAAGGTACAGACCCCTCCCCCGCGATCGGCAGTGGCCGCTTACCTGAACCAGACGCATTTTCCCCCGACGGAACCGGCGGGGTAACAGGAGACGATGCCTTCGCAGCCTCCCTAGCTTCCCGCATTTTCCTCATCACTGCCCTGGCGTCGTCAGCCGTGGTGCCCTCGTTATCTTTTCCCAACCACGCTGCCAATTGTGCCGCTAACTCGGGCGGCATATCTTCCCCGCTCACGGGGGTGACCACCACGGGGATCGGATTCCCCTCTTTCGGCACCGGGGTTGGCTCCTCAAGTGGGCTCTCGGGGACCGGGGTCTCCCCCCCGAGTGCCCCTCTTCTGGACCTCTTGCCTCTCCCACCCGGGACTGCCCCCGGCAAAGGCCGTTTCGATCCTCCCTCCCCGTCCTTAGCCGCCATCTGCTTCTTCAAATCGGTTACTTCCTTCATGAGCATGCGGAGCATCTGATCGGTGCTGACCCGCTTTCCGACTTTCTTGGGCATTCTCAGACAGAATCTCTGTAAGACAAAAAGAAAGATTACAACGCTCAAAATTGCTCTTCGTTCCGTCTCGAGCTCACGTGCAGCGGGGAGGTGCAGCTTCAGAGCACAGGAACAAGAGGATGCTTTCTTGGCTTGTTGCTCCTTTTATCCGTCTTCAGGGCGGGCGTAAACCCGCCCCCGCCTGCCTCCGAGGGCGTGGCCGGTCGCGTCAGTGTCTAGGACAACCCACTCCAGGGCGGGAAAAGGCGCGCCCCGGCTACGCCGCTTCGGGCATACCAGCCGAGACTCGCCTCCCGCCCAAGATGGCTTCCCGGGGGGATCGTGGTACTCCACCATACGTTCGGGGGGACCGAATGGTCGCCCCTTTCCAGAATGCTGGATATCCTGTGATTCTGGGCAAATCACTTAAACTCCCCATGCCTAACAAAAATCAATGTGTCTGTCTGTAACACAACTGGTGCTCATGTAAAGCGCTCCGATACCTCTGAGTCAAGTTCACGCTATAAAAAAAAAACCACAAGCACGAATAGTATAAGCTATTAGCATAATTCAATGAGATTCAGAAACTATCCTATTTATTTTGAGGAGCGGGAAGTAACTGTAATAACATTTGTTTCACCCTTACTGTGAAAGTTCAATAAACTGCACATGCATGGGCCCTGCATGAAGACATTGACATTATTGTGACGTGGGAGAAGTAATTTTGGATTGAAAACCAGCCACTTAGGCATTATTACTATGACTATAAAAACACAAAATGAGAATAGAGGAAGGAAAACCATGCATAAGAGTTGGTGGAAAATCATATATTTAATATTGTGATAAGATTACGTTGACTAGGAATGCTGTAGACACAAAGTATATTATGATGATATGTTCAAGAAAATGAATTGGTCCATAATTTATGAACCTTCCAGTGTAACACATAAAGAAAGAAAAGTTCTGTAGAAGGAATGTGCACACATTTGCTAAAAGGAATGCGAGCCCAATAGTCCTATACAAGACAAAAAAACTAATTTCATGTGTGACTTCATCAGCCAAAACCAAGCTGTTTTGTCAGGCCTGCCGTAAGTCAAGACTATTTGATTTTACTACAATTATATGTATAAAATGATATGCTTTTGACTGGCACTCTTTATCAGTTGGTCACTTGTTGCCTCCTGCTCACTTCTTATGTTCGGCAAGAAACTAAAGCCGTCGCTCTTTGTGTAAACACCTAGGGGACAACACACCTACACACTTGCCCAAGCGCCTAGATACTCTCTCAGGTGATTAGTGCGCTACACAAATCAATATAACATGGTGAGGTTCCGTGACAATCGTAAGTGGTGTTTTCGACTCGCACGAATATGGTCGAGTCTGGTATCTATGAACCGCAAATGACGAGTTTAGTAAGTGTGCGCAGTTTCGCTGTGCTAACTTAAACCGTTCGTTTGTTATGTGGGTTTCTCATCTGTACCCACGGGTTCCATCTTAGATACGGCATCCATTTTGTCTCTTGCCCTCAAGTAGCCAGCGAACGGACGATGTCCGCTTCGCGACCCTGGGACTCCCAAGATATTTGCGGAAGACACATGTCCTTTGAAAGTGTCTTTATGACGAGGGGGATGATACTGTAAGGCAGATGGCCCCGCTCGAGGCTCATCTTGCCGTGCCGGTTTATTGTCTCAGCCGTGCATCTCATTAGGCACGTCCCTTTGATGCCTGTATCTCGTGTTTCCCGATACCTCCCCTTTTACACCCTTTCCGATCTCCCCACTGTCTCCGTCTTCCTCTGCACCTGTCCTTGTTCCTATTTCGATCTGTTTTACTGCCGATTGGAATGCACTAATGTTGGGAAGATGGGTTTTTACAGTTGGGAACCGCCAAATGTTTCCGCACTTATGTTCCGGACCTCATGTGTATCAAAGTGACCAAAGCGACCCCTCCGGGGGATAATGGTGGGAACCGGGTTGTAAACCTTTGTGTATCATGTTGTCCTATGGGTAAAAACTGTATAAAAGGAGCGATCCACAGAACCAATTTGAAGCAGTCTCCCCAAGTTGCACGAGTTGTACTTGTCGTGATATCTGTGTTCCCTGCAGCAAATAAACCTTGAATCTTTGACGCCGAAGGAAGTGTCCCGTGTCTCTGTCATTCGTACGCCGGAGCAGGTTACCCACGAAGGTTTCAGGTGTTGTGCCCTGGCACCGCTGGGTCTTAAAGAACCCAGTCCTTCAGTTGGCGCCCAACGTGGGGCTGCATCAGTGGTACCGGTCCAAGCCCGACGATCGTGAGGAACTTCGTGTGAAATCTCCGAGGGAAGGTGCACTCCGCTTCATCGATCCTGTTGTCGAAATAAGTGGCCCGAAGACTTTTCCCGCGAAGATTCCCGCCTCCTGACGGCTGCGACGGACTGCTGCCCTGACTGTAGACCTGTTTTGGCGCCTGGCGTAGACCTTGGTATAGCGAGACGATTGACGGGCCTTCCTGGAGACGCCATCGATCTTTGAGTTAAGTATTTGTGGGTCGCTCCCAGAGTTCTTGGTTGTTGACACTTTAGCGAGTGTTCTTGTTGTTAACGCTGTGTGAGTGTTTTTGTCGGTGACACTTTGCTAGCGTACTTTGTTGTGTTGTTTGACGACTGCAGCCGCCAAAAACCGAGGGTTTTGTTCTTTGCTGGCACTTGGTAAATCCCGTAACCCTTGAAGTTTGTGAAACTCGGCTAGTGTGCAAAATGCCTGGTCGCAGTACTTTGTTTAGTTGTTTCAGGCCTTGTGTGGTACGGATTCCCGACTGGAGGACTCGTGTCCGATACCTCCGGTTGGAACTCCCACGTATGAACTGTATAGCAAACATGGGCTAGGCCCGATTACTTTTAATGAATACTGGATCAAATATACGAAGAAAGATGGTGACCTTCGCTGGCCACCACATGGTAGCTTCGAGGCCCCGATCTTAGATAATCTAGAGGTTAAATTGTTCGCGAAAAAGTCAAGGCCGGCCATGTTTGATGCCTTTCGGTTGTGGCGTAAAGAAGCCCGACAGAAAGAAATCAGACAGACTAAACGAAATCAGCGAGATAGTGCTGGTACCATTGTAAAGAAAGCAGAGCAGTTCCAGCATGATAAGGAGGTTAGGGAAAAGGAAGTGTTTGACAGATTACAGCGTATGACTATAGATAAATGCTATCCTACTTTGCCTACGGAGTCGGAAAAGAAGGATGAGGCAGTTGAGGATCCTTTGATGTCCTATCTTATGAAATCGCCACCTCCGTACGTACAGGGTACCACAGCCCCTGTGATTCCCCCTGTACCTGTTCCTGCACCTATTCTTCCTCCGCCTGTTCCTCAACCTGCACCCGTTCTTCCGACTGTTCCTGCTCCTTCGTCTGTTGCTATTCCTACTGCTCCTCCGCTTCCACATACTCCTGCTCACGCTACTGCTCCTGCTCTGTTAACCCCTGCTGTTGTTTCTGTTTCTACTCCTTCACTTGTTAGTTCTGTGTCCTATACTTCTCCCTCTACTCGTAGTCGTAATTCTCCTCTTGCGGCTAGCTTCTTTCATTCACTCGGACCTGTTCTTGGGTCCGCTGGTTCAGATGGTCCTCAGAGACGTAGTCAGCTTCCTGGTAATAGGGAACGTGCTTCGCTATATAATATGGCGATGGGTTGGATGACGCACCCCCTTAGAAATCCACCCCGCGTTGTACTCGACACATTTTGTCAGTTCAATATACCAACCCAGAGATTTGTGTTCGAAGAAATGTGTAAGGTCCTTCGTGATCAGATATCGGCCGACGCACCTGACGAGGTGCTGACCGCGTTGTCTGATTTACAGCTTCAGTTTTCGGCTGGACTGATAGTGGATACTAACGTTCGACGTGCCGTTGAACGATTGCTATCTTTTCGTCCCACTCCTATACCTCAAGCCTTGTTTGTTGAGGACATTGAAAGACAGCCAGACGAGTCTGGTCAATTTCCTATGCGAGAAGTTCCACCGGTTTGGATACCAGCTAATCCTAATGCTGCTCCTCCGGTATTGGCGCACTTCCAGAGAGTATGGATACATCTCCCATGGAAACGCTCGGAAGTATTGCAGGTGAAGCAATCTTTGCCTGACCCACGCAAAAATCCTACAGGGTATTACAAGGAATTATCGCAGCTCGTAGATGCTACGGTAATGAATCTTGCCGATATCGATATGTTGTTCGGCAATGTCGTACCGCAACCGGTATGGGCCAAGATTCGCCATGAAAACCATCCAAATGAATTAGGTGGTGCCTGGGCTGCCATTGTAGCGGCAGATGCCGGACAAGCGGCTGCTACTAAACCCGACCAGTTGATTATTGACCTTCCTCAAAGAATAATAACGCTAATGAAAACTCTTATGCCAGCTATGAGGGTGAACTGGGACAAATTGTCAGCTTGTAAGCAAAAGAAGGACGAGAGTGTTTCCGACTTCTTTACGAGGTTCGAGGAGGCATTCATCGACCATAGTGGCCAGGATATGAGCACTGAGGGTGGTCAAAGGTTGTTCGTGGATAAATTTGTTTCAAACTTACTGCCCGATTTGAGCAATAAATTGAGGAATTCGGAAAGTGCATGGGCCGTTTCTACCTCAGCTCAGATATTGGCTACGGCACAATATTATAAGAATAGAGAGAAAGAGGAGAGCGACCGTGCTGATAAAAAGACGAAAGAGCTAAAAACTAAAGTGCTGCTTCAGCAAGCGTATCCTCCACGTTCAAATCAGAATAATTCGCAACAGAATAGATCGCAGCCGCAATCGAACCGATCTCAAACTCGTAATGACTCCTCTTCCCAAAGATCTTCGTTGGGGTACAATCAATGTGCTTATTGTAGACAAGAGGGTCACATTAAATTCAATTGCCCTGTTCTAAACGAACGTAATAGTGGTAACTCATCGAGAGGAGGTCGTGGTGGTTCACAGCAGGCATCACGTGGTAGAGGTCGTGGTGCTCAGAACGATCGCTCAGATAACTCATCAAATTCCGATAATTGTTTCGATCAACGTGGATCGTCGCAAGGACGATCTGCGCAGTACAATGTAGACGATTATTACGTCGATCAGGGAACTGACGACGGTAATTACTAGGACAGCCGAAGACAAGGAGAGGGAGTGGTATCAGTTCCGGTTGATCAGAGAGGGCCTTACGTCGCAGTTGCTACATCGGGCGTCGTTGAGCCTTTTCTGTTGGACACTGGTGCAGCGAAAAGTTCCATTAAGCATTCGAAACTCCCTGGCGCACCTTTGTCTGGCTTAACAAATGTTTCCGTTGGATTCTCTGGCGCCCCCGTTAGCAATCCAGTTTCGCGCCCTTTGCCCCTTAAAATTGGGCCACGTGAGCTAGAAGCTCCATTGATTCTAACCACGGGTTGTGGTGAAAATCTTTTGGGCCTGGATTTGCTTAAACGTTTGTATGCGACTTTGTATTGTTCTCCTGCGGGTGTGAAGCTTACGTTAGGAGAGAGGGTTGTCTCTCCCATGTACTTGTCCCTCGATAAGCTCCCACCGGAATTGAGTTCTCTTCCTGCGTCTTTGTGGGCAACAGGTCCCAATGATGTGGGCCTGCTTGATATCTCACCATATGTTGTTCAGTTGAAATCTAATGTGCGATTGCCACGAATTCCCCAATATCGTATCTCCCTTGATGGTGAACGAGCACTGTTAGCGATCATTTATGATCTGATCGAGAAGGATGTCATTGAAGAGACTAGGGGAAACGTGTGCAACAGCCCTGTACTGCCCATTCTAAAACGTACTGATCCTTCGAAACCGCCTGTTTATCGCTTTGTTATCGATCTACGGGAGGTGAATAAAATTGTGGTTCCTCAATTCCCTGTTGTGCCTGACATCACGGCGCTACTGACTCTGATTCCAGCTTCTGCATCGTGGTTTTCGGTGATTGACTTGAAAAATGCGTTTTTCAGCATCCCGATTGCCGAGGAAAGCAGAGACCTTTTCGGTTTCTCTCTTGGTGGACGCAGCTTCCGGTTCAAACGCGCTCCTCAGGGCTACTGTGAAAGTCCATCGATTTACAGCCAAGCCTTGAAGGGTCAACTGGATGCGTTTAGGTTGCCGGTCGGTGCGGCCTTAATCCAATACGTCGACGACTTATTGGTAGCTGCTGATACTCAGGACATTTGCAAAATTGCTACGGTGTCGCTGCTGCAACATCTCTGTGAGTTAAATCACAAGGTGTCACCTACTAAACTCCAATATTGTTGTCAAGAAGTAACCTATCTAGGTCACTTATTGTCAAAGGAGGGAAGGAGGTTGACCCCAGAGAGAATTGCAGCAATTGCACGCATGGCTGTGCCAACAACCCAAAGAGATGTGCGTGCCTTTCTAGGTATCACGTCGTACTGCAGGCAATGGATTCCAAATTCTTCATTGCTAGCGAAACCATTAGTGGCTCTTACGTGCAAGGATGTTTCGACTCCTTTACCATGGACGGAAGAATGTCAGAAAAGTTTTTCTGAACTGCGTGATTCATTGTGTTCGGCTCCTGTGTTGGGTACTCCCGACTACAGCAAGCCGTTTACATTATATGTTCACGAGAGAGAAGGTTGTGCTTTGAGTGTCTTAACGCAACCTTTTGGTGGTAAGCAACGTCCATGTGCATATTTTTCCTCGACTTTGGACCCGGTAGCTAGAGCATTGCCGAGTTGTTTACGAGCAACAGCAGCAGCCGCGGTCTCCATCCGACAATCAGCAGGACTGGTCATGGATAATATGCTTACGGTGATGGTTCCGCATGCAGTCGATACTCTTTTGAATCGGACGAAAACTCAGCACTTGACGAGTGCGAGGTTGTCTGGTTACGAGCTGACGCTGTTGGCAAGCCACATTCAAATAAAACGTTGTAATGTTCTGAACCCGGCAACTTTGTTACCAATTAGCACAGAGTCAAATGAAGTAGCAGAACATGATTGTTACTTGAGGACCGAAGAAGACACAAAAGGTCGAGTGGACCTTAAAAATACCCCATTGGACGATCCGGATGGTACATTGTATGTGGATGGGTCATGCTTTAAGTTGCCGAATGGCGATGTGACTACTGCTTATGCTGTTGTAACGTTGAATACTGTTGTTGAGACTGCAAGATTAAATCAGAATTCTGCCCAAGCTGCAGAGCTGATTGCTCTGACTAGAGCGTGTGTGTTAGCGAAAGGGAAACGTGTGAATGTGTTTACCGACAGCCAATATGCATTTGGCGTCGCACATAGTTTTGGACGATTGTGGAGAGAGAGAGGTTTCTTGACGTCGCATGGTACAAAGATTCAGCATGGACAGCTTGTGAATGATCTCTTGGATGCCCTGACGTTGCCTAAGCAAGTAGCGATTGTTAAATGTAGTGCGCATCGTAAGGTGACGGATGATGTTGGTCGTGGTAATGCGTTTGCGGATGAAACTGCTAAGGAGACTGCCCGGAACCTTAGCACTCGAATGTATGTGACGAGTTCGGTTAGGTGGCCTACAGAATCGAGCATGTGTGAGGACACTATCGAGAGTGTGAAAGCAATTCAGAATGAAGCCACCGACGCTGAAAAGACGAAGTGGAAAGAAAGTACGGGAAAGTTGGATGCGAATGGTTGTTGGATTGATTTGTCTGATCAGAAGAGATGGATGTTACCGGATGCGTATGTGCTGGCCGTTGTGACTATGGCGCATGGGTTAGCACATATTAGCTCAAAAGGTATTTGCAAATTGTTGTCTCCTGTGTGGAAGAATGATGGTATCACGAAATGTGCTGAACGTCTGGTGAAGAATTGTATGGTGTGCATGATGTACAATCCTGGCAAAGGAACCCCAACTCCTCCTGGCAGTTTTGCTCCCCCTTCATGCCCCTTTGAGGTGATTCAATTGGACTTTATCCATATGGAGCGATGCAATAACCTGAAATACGTTTTAGTTGTGGTTTGCGCATTCTCCCGATGGATCGAGGCTTATCCTCTCAAAGACAATACTGCTTTGTCTACTGCGAAAATCCTACTGAAGGAATACTTTCCTCGGTATGGAATGCCTAGAGTCGTGTGGTCAGATAACGGAAGTGAGTTTGTGGGTAGTGTGATGAAGAGTGTGTGTAAGGGCCTTGGAATTAATCAGAAATTCCACAGCGCCAATCATCCCCAGTCAGCTGGTTTGGTTGAAGGGTATAACGGCACCCTTAAACTAAAGCTAGCGAAGATTCAGGCTACGACTGGTCTTTCGTGGCCTGACGCTTTACCTTTAGCATTACTGTCAACTAGGGCGACTGTACACTCCCGAGTAGGGCTTAGTCCCTATGAAATAGTGTTCGGTCGTCCCGCGAATGTGTGGGGGGTTCCTAGGCCAGGTATTTTCTGTGATCTTGAGTACCCAATGTTGATCGATTATCTTCATGACTTGACTGCTAAACTGAGGTTAATTCACCAACAGGTTCACGAAGCATTGCCGACGCAGACGGAGGGTCCAGGCCACCAGCTCCAGCCCGGAGATTGGGTGGTGACGCGGAACTTTTCGCGCAAGAATAACTTGGACCCGAGGTTTACCGGACCCTATCAGGTCCTCCTTGCCACGAGAACTGCAGTTCGTCTTGAGGGGCGGAAGAATTGGGTGCACGCCACCCACACCAAGAAAGTCCCCATCCCGTTGCCAGCAGACTCGTGGGTGAGGAAAGGCATTGCATCAACTGAAACCGAAGGATTGCCGGCGTTTGTACCTTTTAGCGACGCACAACCTGTCGGAGAATCCTCAGTGCAGCAGAGAGACACTGTTGAACAATTGTCAGAGAAGGACTCAAGACCAAAACATTCAGCTGATCAACAGGACGCTGTCCCATCAACGGATCCTTTGTTCGACGAACAGACACGTCCTGGGAAAACTCGATACTTTTTGCGATCTAGCACTAAAGACTAATAAAAGATCCTGCTTTGCTGTAATGATAATTGCATTATCCCGTTTTCCACGATCAGTTTGAACATTCGTACCACTGTAATTATTTTGTACATATTCATTGAGTTTCGTTCCTTACACTTTTTGCTTTCACAGCTGAGAGATATTGTTTTGCATACATATATATATTGTGCATTGAAGGCCGTAGGGCCGCGCGCGTACTTCCTTCTGGATAGTAGGTCTTGACGCTAGGTTAAAGGCCGTCGGTTCCTGGGAACTCCTAGGGATTGACTATTGCTACACAGAACGAAGTGCGTCAAGAAACGTTGCGGACGGTCGTAGGGAATGGCATTCTCGAAGCTGAATGATTTGGAAGGAGCTCAGGCTCATAGATTCAAGCTGCAGCAACTCAGTCGTACCAAATGTTTCATATTCCAACTATTTGTATTGTTTTTGACTGCTTCTGCATTATTGGCGGGTGGGGTGTATTACACGATGTCTTACTTCTTACCTTCTGCTACACCTACTCCTACTCCTGACCCTAACCTTACCTCCACTGTTTCTCCTCATTCCTTTCATATGTTACCCGAACACGAACAGGCTAGACGTGTAGAATTCCGCAACAATTCCTTTATTCAGCTCCTTCATCAGCATCAGTTAGTGGTTAACACTACTAATTGTTGGGTGTGTGGGTTGATGCCACATACTACGGATAAGGGAATTCCATATCTGGTGTTACCGTATAGCTCCCAAGGGTCTGCTCGAGCATTTCAGACAATGTTTCGAAGCGCACTGGGTTTCCACCCCATTCGAGAACCACGTTCTCCCTACTCTGGTCCTACCTCGTATCAAAAACCTTTGTCGATAGCAATAGAGGATTTAGATAGCGATATCTATGATCCCTCGCTTATTCCCGAGGAAGAGGTACAAGCCTATAGGGTCCTAAGTAGAGGTGAATATAGTGTGTTCACCAGTGAAAAGCAGCTTAAAAGCTCGCCTCCAATATGGGTCGTACCCCACACTGGTAATTTTTGTCTTATGGGTCGTGGCCGAAGATCGCAAGCCCGACTTGGAGCAAGTGCTTGCACTGAAAATTACATTCTGCCGATGTTCTCGTCCCCTGTGTTTCTGGCTGCCAAGGGTACATACTTTATCTGTTATGATCGTGCATACGCATGGTTGCCCGCTGACTTCATGGGCTCATGTTTCATTGCAAATCTGTTGCCTCCGACGTTCACTGTAGATGCCGATTATCATAAGACTAGAGTTGTGCGAGGCGTAATTAGCGAAGAGGATACTGCCCGTCAAGAGGCAGGAGACTTTTTCAAGGGTTTCCTCCCGTTTTGGGGACCTATGGTTAATAGTAGGAACCTGAGACAATTGACTCGAGTGGCAGAATCGACAGCTAATATTACTGCCAGTGCCCTTGGTAATATCACCACAGAACTTCAGGCGGATAGACTTATGACGTTACAAAACCGTATGGTTTTAGATGTCATCTTAGCAGATCGAGGTGGGGTATGTAAGGTGATCCATTCGAGCTGCTGCATTTTCATTCCAGATAACGCTCCAACTGTCTATCAAGCCATCTCGAGGTTGCATAAGATCTCCGAATCCATACACGTGGATGTAGGGGATTGGACGCTACTTGGATGGTTTTGGGGCCTGATGTCGACTTGGGGTTGGAAGATTCTGATGATCATCGGAGTCGTTGTGGTGTTCCTGTTCACGTGTTGCCTTTGTGTGCAGTGTGGTCCTGCCTTATGTGGCCTCTGTGCTACAACGTGTATGAGACAGCCACCTGTTACCAAGGGGACTCGGTTGGACAGAGCTATGCTACAGCAACATCTCGATGGTCTGATGAATATCGAATATGATTCCGACTAGTGCTTGCCTACATGAGGGCAAAAGGAGCGTCTGAGGTTCCGTGACAATCGTAAGTGGTGTTTTCGACTCGCACGAATATGGTCGAGTCTGGTATCTATGAACCGCAAATGACGAGTTTAGTAAGTGTGCGCAGTTTCGCTGTGCTAACTTAAACCGTTCGTTTGTTATGTGGGTTTCTCATCTGTACCCACGGGTTCCATCTTAGATACGGCATCCATTTTGTCTCTTGCCCTCAAGTAGCCAGCGAACGGACGATGTCCGCTTCGCGACCCTGGGACTCCCAAGATATTTGCGGAAGACACATGTCCTTTGAAAGTGTCTTTATGACGAGGGGGATGATACTGTAAGGCAGATGGCCCCGCTCGAGGCTCATCTTGCCGTGCCGGTTTATTGTCTCAGCCGTGCATCTCATTAGGCACGTCCCTTTGATGCCTGTATCTCGTGTTTCCCGATACCTCCCCTTTTACACCCTTTCCGATCTCCCCACTGTCTCCGTCTTCCTCTGCACCTGTCCTTGTTCCTATTTCGATCTGTTTTACTGCCGATTGGAATGCACTAATGTTGGGAAGATGGGTTTTTACAGTTGGGAACCGCCAAATGTTTCCGCACTTATGTTCCGGACCTCATGTGTATCAAAGTGACCAAAGCGACCCCTCTAGGGGATAATGGTGGGAACCGGGTTGTAAACCTTTGTGTATCATGTTGTCCTATGGGTAAAAACTGTATAAAAGGAGCGATCCACAGAACCAATTTGAAGCAGTCTCCCCAAGTTGCACGAGTTGTACTGGTCGTGATATCTGTGTTCCCTGCAGCAAATAAACCTTGAATCTTTGACGCCGAAGGAAGTGTCCCGTGTCTCTGTCATTCGTACGCCGGAGCAGGTTACCCACGAAGGTTTCAGGTGTTGTGCCCTGGCACCGCTGGGTCTTAAAGAACCCAGTCCTTCAATGGAATAATATCATTCATATTTTGCTTCCGCCCTCTACAGCATTCAGCATGGGGCAATGGGTCAGCCTACTTCAGCCACAGGCCAACTTCACTTTGAGTCACTGCATTTTCCTCTTTGACAAGGAACACATCTGCACACAGGTAGTTCCCTTTAGAGATAGAGTGCTTGTTTTCACTTTATTATTTCTTTACTGTTGCCTTTATGTTTAAATCCTGCTGTGATAGTAGGATATCTTCTACCCGTGCTTCATGTTGCTTTGGATGTAATCACATAGCACATTCCAACTTTATCAGTTCCTGTCTCCTGCCAATGCTGTCGCACATTCCTTAAGGGTTGGCTTTTTTTTATCTTATTGTCTTTTCACAGCATGCCAGACTGTGTCTATTTGAAACTGCACTTTATAAAGTTATCCTCTTTTCAGTATGCATTTTCATTTATTTTATTTATTTATAAAGTTTAAACCCGAACTAGACGAAGTGAGGGTATCAGAGCGCTTTACAAAAGTTAAATCAAAAGAAAAAGTGAGAACCAGGCACAGAGATATGAGTAGCTAACAGGAGAATGTAAATGTTGTCCGTTCTCGTTGTAGGTCCGAAGTGCGTAAGCCATTCTCACTCAGAGTGCATCGCGGGTCCTGGCAGGTGAGCTGCATCTGGTTGGTACCTAACTCGCACCAGAGCTGGGATCAGGGGAGAGTTTTATTCATTAGAAGTAGTTTGACTTCTTTTTTTAAGGCGGTGGTAGAGGGGTTCATTCTGATTGCCAGGAGTAAGGTGTTCCAGATCCTAGGTGCTAGGCCGCAGAAGGTGCGGGTGTAGGTTTTCTTTTTCCGAAATTTTGCGGTTTCAATAGCAAGGTGTCAGTGCTTCTAATAGTTCTGCTACTGCCAGATAATTCCAGTTGATTGGCTAGGTACTTTAGTGTCTTGAAATGCAAGGATTTGTGTGCCATGCAGGCATTTATTAGCTGTAATCTTGCCTCATAAGGATCTAGTTAAGTGCCTGCAATGAAGTGCATTTATAACTGTACTCCTATATGTCCTGTATGTCATGCTGGTATGTATCTTAATTTAGGACTTCATTTATACTTGTTAACCCTTTTAGTATGCATGTCCTGCTTGTGGGTCTTTCAAATCTTCTAATTCTATCTATGTATCTATCTATCTTTTTAACTCTAGCAATCATTAAAAACTTCTCTACATAACTCTATCCTATCTATCTATCTATCTATCTATCTATCTATCTATCTATCTATCTATCTATCTATCTATCTATCTATCATCTATCTATCTATCTATCTATCTATCTATCTATCTATCTATCTATCAATCTATCTATTCAACTGTAGGAAATTGGGTCACTGGTTGAGTAGATAAAAACCATATTCAAGCAGTAACCACAATTCCTGTCAGGGTGAATTAGCATTTAAAAAACCTTAGAAATTCACTGAAAAAAACATAGGTTTCAGGGGTGTTATAGTTAGCTGAACATTTCACTTGTATAAAACCATTGAAATTCCCCGTTATAGTTAGTTGTACTAACTATAACTTGCGCACCCGCAATCCACTGCTGATGATGTCACATATTACATCATTTATGACATGGTCAGTGACATCACTGATGAAATCTCAAATGACATCACTGATGACATCATCCAGTGAATGTGGTGTGGTTCGTTATTTAAATATGTATTATATATATATATATATATAGCAATCTGCCTTGAAGACTGAGTGGATGTATACGTGTTTGAATGGAGGATTTAGTACCAATGTAATTGACTGTCTAAGTGAGGAATTTTAAGTGTCTCACTAAATATATGGGATATTGATTAAACTGTATGAATACCTGTATCACTCTATCTCTTGTTGTGTAAACTACTACATAAGTTTGTTACTACCTATGTGACAGTCTACATTAGTTATTAATTAATTAAATGAGTATTTGTATGGGATAGTGAATGAATCTGTGTGTGATTGGGTGGGACGTGTGTGACTGTAGAAAGATGTGTAAATATTGATGTAGTAAGTATATGAGCTTAAGAATGTATGTGGATGGACGGGTATGGGAGGGGGGTGGTAAATCTGTGCGCCGA
Source organism: Lissotriton vulgaris (assembly GCF_964263255.1). Classification (NCBI taxonomy): domain Eukaryota; kingdom Metazoa; phylum Chordata; class Amphibia; order Caudata; family Salamandridae; genus Lissotriton; species Lissotriton vulgaris. The sequence continues at coordinate 433,934,805 of NC_141685.1, read as the reverse complement.
GATGTCCATTCAGTAAAGTCTCCCCGGCGTAGGTCCCAGAGGTTTCATGGTTAGAGTTGGGAGGCATACAGGGGGTTTGATCTTTTCATGCTGGCCGTGATGTTGACATGTAAATGTAAATTGTGGTGTCTTTTATATATCAATGTCTTACTGCTGCTGACCACTGTGTGATTAACTGGAGCATGTTTCTACAATAAAAAGATTATAAAAAAATTAAAAAAAGACTGTATGTGGAAACAGTTGTTTGGGTGAGTGAGTTTCTTTATGGGAGTGGTGATAAGTAAATATATTTCTCAATGATATATGTCCAACAAACAAAAAATATAAAAGGCAGTGTATGTGACAGTTATTGTATATAAATAAGTATACATAATACTCAGTGATTTGTATGAGTGATGTATGGATAACTGTATACTTGTAATACTGATGTTATAACACACTAAGTATGAGTTACTATCTATATGAATAAATAAAGTGGTGTTTGTATACGTGTAAATATAAATATGAACTATTGTTTGCATAAGTGAGTAGGAGGTCTGCATAAAGGAATATGATATGTGCTGGTGTGTAATGTTGATGTAGGTATATAAGTATATTTAATAGTGTTCTATTGATCTTTGTTAGCATGTATGGGTGAATCTATAGGTAAGTGTTTAGATGTGTGTGTAGATGTAGGAGTCACTGAGTGGGTTTTTAGAAACTTGTACTGGTGTGTCAATGTTTCAAATATGGTACTTCATATTTTATAATGTGTGTTAAAAGATTATGCTACAGTATGATCAGATGTATCAGCTTGTCACTTGGATGATGTCATCAGTGATGTCCTCAGTGATGTCATTTGAGATGTCATCAGTGATGTCACTGACCATGTCTTGAATGATGTAATATGTGACATCATCAGCAGTGGATTGTGGGCGCGCGAGTTATAGTTAGTACAACTAACTATAACGGGGGAATTTCAATGGTTTTATACGAGTGAAATGTCCAGCTAACTATAACACCCCTGAAACTATAACTTATCTGAAACCTATGGTTTTTTTCAGTGAATTTCTAAGGTTTTTTAAAGGCCAATTCCTACCTATAACATGTCTGAAACCTATGGTTTTTTCAGTGAATTTCAAAGGTTTTTTAAATGCTAATTCGTAACTATAATATGTCTGAAACCTTTGGTTTTTTCCAGTGAATTTCAAAGATTTTTTAAATGCTAATTTGTAAATATTCTTTTTTATAATTTCGAACTACATTTTTTTAATCTTTTTATTTTTAGATGTTATTTTTTAAATTACATTACACATTTTTTAATTATTTTTTTTTACATAAAAATATATATTTTTTCATTATTATATATTGTTCATAATATACTTACATTATTTGTTTTTCTTCTTTTCTTTTTTTATGGAGTTGCGCACTGTTATCCTATGGGTAAAAATTCACTTAGCATGTACATAGTGTTATCGTTAGCTTTTCTTACTCAGTGGTGGATCCTGAAAACAGCACTGCTGCATCTCCTCAAAACTGTTGAAAGAATGCAAATGACCAAAGACGAGCAGAAGCCCACGTCTTTTAAAAAAAAAAAATATATTGCTAGAATGCGCGGATCATACGCGCACCCCGCGAATTTTCCCAAATTAATGAAAAAGAAATAGGGGCCCTGGGAGACCTTGTGGGCCCCCCTGAGGAGACCAAGAGGATCAGGATGAGTCTACCCTCCCCCTTTTCACGTTTTAAACACACCTTTCACACGCTTCTTCAGCATCCCTTGTACCGAGGCATAAAATGGCTGCCAACAGTTTCTAGTTTTGAATGTTGACAACCACTTGACAACCAATTAGCTTTCACTGCGTGATCGGAAGGGTGCGCTTATAGTACGATGACAATAAGCGGAGTATACGTATTCAATTTTTGTATGGGAAGTGGGCCGCGTGGCCCCCCTCCCGTGCCCAATTCCGGGGCATGGCTAATTATATATTATTATTTTATGGAGGAGGGCTGCGAAGCACCCCTCCTGAAGCCACTTCAAGACCACGGGGATATCCGAACTCCATCTATGTATGTACCCCGTAGGAGTTGCCTTCACTTTGTGCATGCATGTTTGTGGTAGGGCATGCGTGTTAATGTTACGTATGTGCACAATATGTCCCACCATCTCGCTATGTACCCCTAACGTATTTAGTTTTATTTGCGCATGCTCAATTACAACATGCCCACAGCTCTCACGCCCAGTGACATCATACTCAACCAATCATCCTTCTGCAAATCATTTATAAGCTGCCAACCTTCTTGAACTTTTCCTATTCCGCAGTCACAGCCATGGAGACTGTTCGTATCCACTTCTTCGTAGTTGAGCACTTTTTTAAGAGTAATTAAATTAATTAATCTGAACAATCTTTAAATACCGCGTAAATGCAAATTTATGTTCCATTTGGCAATGTTGTTTTTAAGCACGCTTTCCTGCTTTTTTATATCGTTAAAGTTGACTTCGTAACTTTTGTCTCTGTGCAAACCACTGAATCCTGGTGTGTTTGTTTAATTTGCCAAGTGCCACCTGGCCGCTCCTACAGCTGTGTGCTGCGTGCTGTTCAAGTGAATGCGATGTAGTTTTTCTCGTTTTAGTGCGTCACGTGCCCCATGCATTGCAAAAGTAATGTTTTCGGCAAAAGTGTACTTTAGCACAGTTTCCAGCTCTTATAACTTAAATATTTTGCCTTGGTAGGAGATGTTTCTGGGCAAATTACTTAATCCGGCCACATATAATTTTTTAAGTAGTGCGTGACGTGCTCCTTCCTCCCCATGTCCTGCACATGTAATTGATTGGTCAATGTTGTATTTTAGCACACTCTCAATGTTTTTTAATAACCTTAAACTTCGTTTGCCCCCTGTTCCATCTCATTATACAGATATTTCAACCATGAGACATACTGGTCGCCACAAGATGTCCTGCCCATACACTATACCACGTGGTGGTGAACAACTCGACACACCACATCCACTGACTGCTCTCCATATGTTATCAGCCGAAAATTGCAATGTAAATAAAGTGAGTGACCAATCTCGGCCTAACATTTGTATAATGCAATGCTATTTCCTATTTTGCTTGCCAAATACAACCTCTGATAACTGCTTTTCATCCGCAATCCTATTGAGAACAAATGTTTTGATGTACATTTAAATTAATCTTGGACATACGTACAACATATACATTTTTAACTCTTTTTTTCACTTTGCATTATGTTTGTTGCCGAGGTTCAGGAAAACTATATCCTCCTGTTCCAGCTGATTACAATGATGTCTCAAATATGGCATTTAATAGTTGTCCGAAGCCATGCACATTCACAAATTTTTAACGGACAATGTTAAGGTAAATACTCACAATAAGACTACTCGACGAAGTTAAAAAGTATCGGATATAAGTACTTGAGGAGTTTTCGGTGGCAGATAATGTCAATTTCACACTTCTACAAATGAGTATGATACAGGGTGGATCTCTGTATAACTAATGGATAATTAGGTTTTAGCATGGCATACAGAGCTCCCAACCTTCTTACTTTTTTTCTTAAAGGGTTACAAATTGGGGACGAATATTAAGCTGTGCAGTAGAGGTTGACGGTGTTGCTCCACTGGTACTTGGGCCTCCTCATGAAGCAGGAGGAGCCTCCATCAATCTCCTTAACTCTTCTCTTGCAAAGTTGATCGGATTCTTAGTCTGCAAGTGCTTCCGCATACTTGCAGTTCCGCACCAGTCCTCTTTATTGGGGTCTCCTCTTGAAAGCAGTCTTGCGTATGCGGCAAGTAACTTTTCTTGCATTCACCTTTTTTAAGACTTGTGAAAATTAATTTCAAAACATTCAATAAATACGGTGTCACTATGCATTGTGTCAAATGCTTTATTAAAAATATGCAGAAAATGTTCCCTTTAATTCTTGTTAAAGTCTTTACAAAAGAATTTGAAAGGAGAAAGTAGGAGATGAATAACAGAGGTACGATGTTATATCTCAAACTGCAAAAATTGATAAAAAGGGTGGACCAAAGTCTGCATGTACAATGCCAGTTGAAGCGTTTCAGGCACACTGGAAACATTAAAAAAAATATATATATTGTCAAGTGTTACTTTCACTTGTAATGTTTGACCTCATTTATTCACATCAATCTAATTTTAAACACTAATTTTCTTTTTTGTTTTGCAGATTAACTACAATACTTCTTTTGGACTCCATATTATATGTTTATCATATTGTTTTGTTAGTTATAGTTCTAGTTATTCATTGTATTATCTTTTAGTTATAGTTCCAGTTATTGTTTTAATAAAAGTTAATTTAAAAAGTACATACGTCTGTTTTTTTTTGTGGGGTAGCAGTCATCAAAAAAAATTATATTTATAATGTGATGTATAATTCTGAGGCTAACTCATTAGTAACTATAGTGTGGTGACCTTTCAACCTCTGTGCTCACGTAAGTGTTCCATGAACTGTTACTATGGTAACAGGCAGAAAACCGTTTGGGGTAGGATTAAAAGTTACTGGCTGTACAAAAGCCGTTATATTTACCCAGGATCTTTTACATCACAGAAAGGAAAGCAAAGTAAAACAAAACACTGTGTACCAGATTTACAACCGCCTTGCACCACTTTCGCGTCCAACCCCCCCCTACAACATTACAAGTATGTGAGCTTCAACGACCCCCCTCAAGCCCCGGGAACCACCACTCCTTGAAATTTGTATATTACGGGATGCAAACTGCGTGGCCTATGTTTACATTTATTCACATGCCACCTTGTGTGATGCACCACTAGAATACAGGAGGCTCTAGCCCCAGGAGCCGCAGCGTCAACCTGACCGAGACCAGGGATAAAGGCTGAAAGATCAGAATCAGAGCCTAAATATCCCGAACCCGCTGTTCGGAGTGAAAAACCCGAAACTGTGACGAGTCCAAAACCGCTCCGATTAAGAGGAGCTTCTGAGAGGGGCACAGGTGCGACTTCGGCATGTTGATGGACAACCCCAGGAGGTGGAAGAGGTCGACCATAGTCTGGAGGTGGGAGACGACTGTCTGGGGTGAGCCCGCCTTCAACAACCAGTCGTTGAGATAGGGGAAGACTGGAACACCTGATCTGCACAGATAAGTGAATAAACATGTGAATAAATCTTTCTACTTTTCTATGAGACTATAGAATATTGTCCATATACCACAACAATCTGTGTTTCAATATGCATGACATCTATTAAAGAGATAGTGTACATTTTACAGATGAAGGAAACCGAGTCTTCCTCATGGCCTTTAGACTCTGCATCGGTACTTACTTGTAATTACTAAAATCTCTCAAACACAAGGGCTCTTTGTAGAACCTCCCAACATCTATACACATAAGCTTGATAAATGCGCAGATCGTACGCACATATTGCGACTTTTTTGTAAAAAAAATTCTTACTTTTTTTTCCCTACCGGTCCCAATGTGCCTTGAGCAGGCCTAGGTGGTCAGGGTGTGTCTAACCTGCCCCTGTTCACGTTTTGCCAACATATTTTACAGACTTCCTCACCCTCGCTTCTACAGAGGCACAAAATGGCTGCCAACAGTTCCTGGTTTCGAATGTTTACAATGGCTTGACAGCCAATTAGAATTGAGCGTGTGATCGGAATGGTGCGCTTATCATACGAGACCAATCCTCGCACAATCCGCGGATCCTCTGCACCCATAGATATATAAATGACTTTAACCACAACTTTCAAAGAAACTACTGAACAGATTGACACCAGATATGCCAAAGGCACAAGTCGGAACTGAGGACTACCTCTCTGCCAAATTTGGTGTAATTCCTTTCAACCATTCGAGCTTTAGCCGTGGCTAAAGGTCCTTTGAGAAATTGCTTGGGGAAAACGTGTTTTGGGACCCCCCTTTTTTCTCAGCCCCTGCTTCACCAATCACCCCCAAACTTTCAGGGAAGGAGCGGAACTGAGCTGGCGAAAAAGTTTGGAAAATTTGAAGAAGATTCACCAATCGACGCCAAAGTTATTGCCAATAGAATGTTGCGGTTTTCCTATGGATAATAGGTCCTAACTATAACTACCTACTGTCGACCGCTATATATGGAAAATGCTACTTACCAGTATGCATCTGTTCTTGGCATGTAGAGCTGCAGAGTTGCACACTGTGCATAGATCACCACCTAGTGTTGGGCCCGGACGTTTGAGTTTGTTGTCCTGAAAAGTTCTTTGGAAGTCACAAGATAGGTGACTCCTCCTTTGGACCACATTGCGCAAGGGCATCGGCTCCATCCCCAGATTGTTTTTCGCCATAGGGAAATGATGGAGCTTTGCAAGAAACGGAAGGAAGCCCATATAATTTGTATCTAATTAAGATAATACTGGAACACACAAGGGTAGCCGGGGAGGCGGGGTAGGCGTGTGCAACTCTGCAGCTCTACAAGCCAAGAACAGATGCATACTGGTAAGTAGCATTTCCGTTAGAGGCATATGAGCTGCAGAATGCACACTGTGCATGGATTGTATAGCAGTACCCACTCTTAGTGGCGACCACCCCTATCTTTTGCAGTAGTTTGGAATAATGTTTTGAGAACAGCCTGGCCCACATTAGCTTGTTGTTTGGTTTGCACATCTACACAATAGTGTTTTGTGAATGTGTGCGCTGTAGACCATGTAGCTGCTTTGCAGTTGTCATCTAGGGGAATGTTCCCTAAAAATGCCATTGAAGCCCCAATTTTTCTTGTAGAGTGGGATTTAGGAGGAACAGATAACATACATTTAGCTTTGTAGTAACATCTGTATGCATTTGACAATTCATCTAGCTATCCCAGATTTTGAAATGGGATTACCTTTGTGAGGTGGTGAGAGACACAAAAAGTTGTGTTGTCTTACGAAAGGGTTGTGTCCTCTCTATGTAAAATAGCAATGCTCTTTTGACATCTAGGGTATGAAGAGCTCTTTCTGCTACTGTTTGTGGCTGCGAGAAGAAAACGGGCAGTTCCACAGATTGATTGAGATGGAAGGGAGAAATGACTTTGGGCAAGAATTTTGGATTAGTACGCAGAACTACCTTATTGTTTGCAATAAGGGTTCTTGAATAGTTAGTGCTTGTAATTCACTAACTCTCCGCAGAGAAGTAATAGCTTCTAGGAACGCAACCTTCCACATAAAAAATTGTAGTTCACAGTTATGTAAGGGTTCGAAGTGAGGTCCCATTAACCGTGTGAGAACAACATTTAAATTCCACACAGGTGAAGGTGGTACTCTGGGGGGAATTATTCTTTTCAGGCCTTCCATAAAGGCTTTAATGGCAGGCACTCTGAATAGAGATAGATGTTGTTTGTTTTGCAGATATGCTGCTATAGCAGCGAGATGTAGTCTAATAGAGGTATAGGCTAAGTTACATCTTTGGAGATGCAGTAAGTATCCTATGATGTGTTGAATACACCAATATTGTTGTTGTGACAATATATTACAAATCGTTTCCACTTGGCTGCATAACATGCCCTAGTGGTTGGACGTCTAGCTTCTTTAATGACATTCATGCAGTCTGGAGGAAGGTTCAGATATCCAAATTCTAGGATTTCAGGTGCCAGATCGCAAGGTTGAGCTGAGCTGGGTCGGGGTGTCTGATCTCTCCACGGTTCTGTGTTAAGAGGTGAGGAGACAGATGCAATTGTTGGTGTGGTACTATAGACAGTTGTAGCAGTGTGGTGTACCACAGCTGTCTGGCCCGCGTTGGAGCAACTAGGATGAGGGTGAGAGAATGCTGCTGTAGTTTGCGTACTACTAGTGACATGAGTGGTAGAGGTGAAAAAGCATACGCAAATCTGTTTGATCAGTTCATCCATATCGCATTGCCTTTGGACAGTGGGTGTGGATATCTGGCGGCAAAGCTTGGGCATTTGGCGTTTTCGTGGGTGGGAAATAGGTCTATCTGAGGTTGTCCCCACATCTGAAAGAATGGCTCAAGAACTTGCATATGAAGTTCCCACTCGTGGGTCTGTTGTGTTTGTCGACTTAACAGATCCGCTATGGTATATTGTACTCCTGGAACATGCTGGGCTAGACGGAATATGTTTTTAAGTATAGCCCACCGCCATATGTCCTGTGCTAGTTGAGATAGCTGCAGGGAGTTTTTGCCTCCCTGCTTCTGTGTGTAATACATGGCTGTCATGTTGTCTGTGCAGACTAACACAGCTTTGTTTGATACTTGCTTTTAGTGCTAGGAATATTGCTAGTAACTCCAGATGATTGATGTGGAGTAACTTTTGTTGTGGTGTCCACCAGCCTTGCATGGTGTGTTGAAGTAGGTTGGCTCCCCAGCCGGAGAGCGATGCGTCCGCAGTTAAGATTATCTGAGGAACTGGCTCTAGGAACGGTCGTCCCTTGGAAAGGTTTTTGGTGTTCCACCACTGCAGAGAGCGATGAGTCCGACCGTCTACCAACACTAGGCCTGTCAATTGACCTTGAGCCTGCTTCCACTGATGTGATAAGCATTCTTGTAGCGGACGCATTTGAAGTCTTGCATGGGGCACTATGAAAATGCAAGAAGCCATCATCCCTATGAGTTGAAATTAAATTAAATAAAAAATTACATTTATAGAGCACAAACTACCCGTAGGCCTCGCAGCGCTTTTCACTGAAATCCGAGGCAGCCAACTAGGATGATTAACAGGCATTACTGAACAAGTGGGTCTTTAGAAGCCTCCTGAATGCCATCCGGTTCTGTTCTCTCTGAGGAGAAGCGGAAGAGAATTCCATATTCTCGCAGCATTGTGTGAGAATGAGCGGCCGCCCCAGCGAGCTTTGTTTATCTTGGTCTTGGAGGCTAGTTGCAATGAACTTGAGCGCAAAGCTCTGAGGGGAAGGTAAGGGGTAGCTAAAGGGTACATTATGGCTGGACCAGTTCTGCGGATTGCTTTTTGGACAAGACACATGGCCTTAAATTGTACCCTAGCTGCCACAGGAAGCCAATGTAACTTTTTTAAGGCATGTTTGGCCGACTGCCAGCATGGAATTTGAGAAAGCAGCCGGGCCGCACAGTTTTGGGTGACCTGGAGTTTATTGATCACTGCCACCAGAGCTCCCAGATAGAGAGCATTACCATAGTCCAGGCGTGAGAGTATCAGGGCCTGGACCATGACTCTCCTCGGCTGGAATGGGAGCAAGGGGAGCACCTTCTGGAGCATTCTTCTCAGCCCAAAACAGATGGATGCAGTTTTGGTGGCCTGACAAGTAAAGTCCAGTGATTTATCAAGCCACACTCCCAGGCTTTTTATCTCAGATTTAGTGAGGGGTGCCTAAACATGTGGGCCAAAAGGAGGCCAGGCTTGTGGGTGAAGGGTTTCCCAGTAACATGACCTCCGTCTTCTCTCCATTCAATCTGAGGCAGGAGGATTTCATCCATTTAGCCACTGCTTCTAAGCATGAGCTCAGTGTGCTAGACGACCCTTCAGAGTGGTCTAATGAGACCACCAACTGAGAGTCGTCTGCGTAGGTAACAATACGGACGCCAAATGGATGAACTATCTCCGCTAAGGGCCTCATATAGATGTTAAAAAGTGTGGGGCTCAGGGCAGAGACCTGAGGAACCCCACAACTGAGTGGCTGTTTGGTGGATACAGCCTCGCCATCAAACACCTGGAAGAAGCGTTCATCCAGGAAGGATGCGAACCAGGCCAGGGCCGCGCCCGCCACTCCCATGCCCTTCAAACGATGTAATAGGGTAACATGGTTAACCGTGTCGAACGCGGCTCTGAGGTCTAATAATATGATGGCTGCTTTTCCTCCCTGATCTAACACAGTTCGTGTTTCTTCGGTTACTGCTAGCAAAGATGTCTCAGTCCCGTGTTGGGGACGGAATCCCGTCTGAGAGACACATAGCAGATTATTGGATTCCAGGTAGTCTACTAGGATGTTGTTTATGTGTTTTTCTAGCAGTTTACTCGTCCAGGGTAACAGGGAGATGGGGCGGAAGTTGGCTAGATTGTTTTGGTCTAAAGTGGGCTTTTTTAAAAGAGCCCTGACCATTTCCCATTTCCACCCAGTCGGAACTATGCTCGTAGCAATTGAGGTGTTAAGAACATCGAGAAGAGCTGGTCGGATGACATCCATGGCCAGAGTGAGGAACTGGGGGGGTGCTGGGTCACTAGGGGATCCTGATGTGACTTTAGAGATTATTTCATTTAAGGAAGTAGAGTCCAAGAATGTAACGCTTTCCAACATACAGGGAGCTGGGGTGTTGGGGCAGGCTGTAGTAGCAACGTCCAATTCGATTCCATCAGTGGAAAAGGAAGAGTAGATGGTCTAAATATTCTGGAAGAAGAAGGTTGCTAAGTTTTTACAGCGAGCTAATGCCCCGTCTGATGACATCCGCTCGGGAGGAGGGGAGATCAGAGATTTGGCTATTTTAAAGATTTCTCTGGGAGCATTTGCTGCCAGATTGATCTTTAAATCATAAAACTGGGCTTGGGCAGATTTCATTTCCTTTTTATATAGCCTAATTGCGGCTCAGTTGCATGAACACTCTTGCTGGAAGGGAGTGTTGTAGCTGAAACCTTGTTAGAAGAGTTTGTATGCTGGCTATCCTTGCTGGAGTGGGATAGGCAAGCGCTTTAGAGGTGTTTATTGTGGCACTGAGGTACTGTTTACTTTGGTTGGTTGTAGATGGGACTTGGCGTGGTTTATTGTGAACCCCAAGTCGTGGAGCAGTTGCATTGTGGCATGAGTGTGTCCCACGCATTGGTTGTATGAGCTGGCTTTTATGAGCCAGTCGTCGAGGTATGGGAAGACATGGATGTGTTGTCTTCGTAAATGCGCTGCCACCACTGCTAAGCACTTGGTGAATACTCTTGGTGATGTTGTGACTGTACTTTGAATTGATAGTGCTGTCCGTCTGTTACAGGCAGGCTGGTTACTGTAGTTCTTTAAAGGCTCACATTGATTCTTTCCTTAAGTAGGCGGCGTGATTTTGTGCAATTTGTTATGTCTTTAAGTTAATTCTTTGGTAGGTAGCGGTGGGTGGGTTCCGAGGTTGCAATTAAATCAGAAAAAAAAAAAAATATATATATATATATATATATATATATATATATATATATATATATATATATATATCCTACTGGCGGTCGCTAGTAGGTAGTTATAGTTAGGATTTTTTTCAATGTTAAATCTCAAAATTCTATTTGGAATAACTTTGGCGCCGGTTGACGAATCTGCCTGAAAATTTCCTCAAAATGGCCTCGTCGAGCTCCGGTCCTTCCCTGAAAGTTTGGGGGGGATGCGATAAGCGGGGGCCGAGATAAAAGGGGGGTCCCAAAACGCGTTTTCCTCATGTTAATTTCCATAGGGCGGTCGACCTCACTTTTAGCCCGAACGACTGAATGGATTTACACCAAATTTGGCAACATTGTAGGGACTGGTAGCCCGATGTGCCTTTGCTATGTCTCAAGATATGTGCTACAGTGGATTTTGAGTAATTTAGGTTCAAAAAAATATATATATCTATAAGCGCGGCCGGTACGCGTTCCGGGGAGCGCTCCGGGTGCGACACGCGACTTGCACGCAGAAAGCTGATTGGTTCTTGGGTGTCTGTAAACATTCGAAACAGTCCGGAGCGGCCGCCATCTTGTGTCTCGGTAGGATCGAGACACAAGAGGTGGCCAAAATAAAGGGGGAATTGACCATAAGGGGGCAGGGTAGACCCTCCCTGACCCCCTAGGTTTGATGTGGGGGCTATAAAAGGGTCCCACTGTGCAAAATAACCAATTTTTTTTTTCGATTTGCGCGGGGGGAACGCCCGGTACGCGCACCGGGGAGCGCACCAGGGAAAAAAGAGAATGGCAGAGTTAAAAAATGCAAGTCATTTTAAATAAATGGGAGTTAGTTCTGAAAATACCTGTTTTTTTTCTTTTTATGTTTTATATTTTTTTTTTATTTTTGGAACATTTTTTTGGGGGGGGGATTTTCAGAACAATTTTATATTTTTTTTGTAGTTTTTCTGGGGTGAAACAAAAGACAGGGAATTGCAAACAGCTCAACTGGAGCAAAAAAATAGAAAAAAATTAAGGTTGCTTGCTGCAGTGATGGTTGTCTGCAGCTCGATTAAGTAAAGTGGTGCTCTGCTCACCATAAGATATAGTTTTGTTGCAATATATGCAAACAAATTTAAATTTGGAAAACTTTGGGGCTCATTAGGATTGCGGTTTTTCCGCATCCTCGGGGCCGGCGGAAGCCACCGCAGGCCCAGATGATGCGGAAAAACCGCAGCGGACTGACCAAAGACCCACCGCCACATTAGGATGGCTGGTGGGTCCTGGTTTCCGTCCGCAGCTTTTCCGCCGCGGCTGGTTTACAACCGCGGCGGAAAAGCTCTAATCTGGTGACGGTGTCTGAGAGACACTGTCATGCAGATTAGGATGGGATGTAAAACATGCTTTTCCGCGGCAGCCTTTCCGCCATGGAAAAGCATGTGTAACTTCACTGCGGGGGCCGTTGCGGGCCCCCTAGGTGAAGGGGGGGGGGGGTGGGGGGTGCACATGGGGGGTACCTATGGTACCCCCCTGCATTTGTATGCAGAAAGCGGCAGGCACCGCGAGGTGCCTGCCTCTTTTTGCATGCAAATGCAATGTCGGCATTTTTAACATTGCCGCGGGTGCAGCTTGAAGCCGCACCCACCGCAATGTTAAAAATAGAGGATGTGACCGCCAGAGTGGCGGTCACATCCTAATCTCACAGGAGGGGACTCCGCAGTCCATGCAGACGTCCCCTCCTCCTCAGTGATCGCGGACGGACGCAAGTCCGTCCGCGATCATAATCGGCCCCAATGTTTGAACATTAGGGACCATCTCCCTAGCCTCTGCACCCGATGGAGTGGGTTGGTTGGAGATGCCTGAAGTTGAAGGATGGGGAGGGTTCTTGCTCAGTTGCCTGACTTCAGCTCTTGAATAATTGTTTGGGTGCTTCCTCTGCATGTGCCTTATCGTGTGGTTCCCAAACGAATATTTCCTGTTTGGGTTCACTCTTGACAGTTCTTGGTCACAGATGAGGCAAGTGGCCTTTGCTGCATTAACTTTTTTGGCACCCCTTGGCATTTTGAAAAACTCCCAAATAAAATGTTCTTTGGGTTTGTATGGAGGAGAGTCCTCAGGCAGATATTGCCTCTCCTCCTGCTCCTCTTCGTCCTCCTCTTCTTCATGACCACCAATGTGGTCTTGTGGTGGTCTTTGTAGTGGTGGTGGAGGTGGTGGTGGTCCAGATGCACCTGCAGCAGCTACTACTGAAGCCATTTTTCACAGTCTTCTTCACTCAAACAACAAAGTGAAAATAAGGAAAAAAGGTGGGGTCTTTCATCATTTGGAAAACAAAACTGTTGTGAACCAATCAAAAGTGTTATTTTCAGGTCACATAACCCGACGCGCTTACGCCCCGGGGCGCGCCGCGTAAGCGCGTCAAATGCTTCCGGGTGCGTTTACGCCGTGCGTATCACGCGGACACGGCTACGCGATACGTCACGATCATGTTTTCGTTCGCGACCTTGGCGCTAACGGGACGCTTCCCGGTTCGCGCACCGGGGTGCTTCAAATGAGTACGCTCTCCGGGGCGCTCACCGGGGCGTGGAAAAATTGTAGGGACTGGTAGCCCAATGTGCCTTTGCTATACTCAAGTGGTTTTTACAAAAATTAACTTTGAAAAAATATATATTGTGCTACATTGGGCTATATATATGGTAGAGCCCAAATGTAGCCCAATGTAGCCCAATGTAGCCCAAAGATGGCCACCAGAGACAAAAAAAAACAAATGTAGCCCAAATATCAGCCATATGTAGCCCAACTATAGCCCAAAGATAGAATGTACCAGAGTGTTCTAAAGAACAACTAGAGCGTTAACAGTCTTACTTATAAAGTGAGACTTATAGTTAGGAATTAGCATTTAAAAAACCTATGAAATTCAGTGAAAAAACCATAGGTTTCACACCAGTTATAGTTAGGAATTAGCATTTAAAAAACCTATTAAATTCACTGAAAAAAACCATAGGTTTCACACCAGTTATAGTTACCTGGAAATTTTACTGACATAAAACCATTGAAATTCCACGTTATAGTTAGTTGGACTCACTATAACTTGCGCGTGCAATGCACTGCTGATGACGTCACATATTACATCACTCATGACATGGTCAGTGACATCACTCATGACATCACTGATGACACCATCCAATGAATGTGTATCTTTCTGAAAAATAAATATTTTTTATATATGTATATGTAAAGGTCGATGGAAGAATAAAGGTTTGAATAAATGTTTTAATGAATGTGTTTTTTTAAAAAAAAAATTGATTGGTTAACTAGCTTATTAAGTGTATCTTAGTGAATACATATATTAGCGAGTAATTTTAAAATATTTAAATATATGTATCAGTGTTTCACTTTGTGTATAATTGGCTACATGGGTTGGTGAGTAGCTGCATTTGTGTGTATAGGGGTTATTAGATGTTTTTTTAGTATCTTTATAATTGTCTGTTTGATTTGGTGGGGGTGTTACTTAGCACATAGATGCATCAATGACTGACTCACTGTTTGTATGTGTTTTGAAGACAGCATATGTGCCGGACTGTATGGGTGAATGAGTGTGTATATGTATGTGTTAGTAAGTGAATGACTGTCTCACTAGTGTCTTTATCAGTAACTACATATGTTTTAATCTAGTATATGTGAGTATTGATGTATATGAGTGAGTATATGTGAGAGTGAGAGATTGAAAGAGTTCTTGTTTTAATAAGTATGTGTTTCTATAAGTGATTGTTTAAGAGAGTAAGTATGTGAAAGTTTCCTTAGAAGTAAGGTGGTAGTGTGTGTATAGCTGTATATGCAAAAAATGGATGTTTAATAGTTTATTTGCATGTGTGAGTATGTGTGTGAGCAAGTTTTGGAAGACTGTCGGTGTGTTAACGGATGTAAAGGTGTCTCACTACATATGATAAGTGAGTATATGCATGAATGACTATATAGAACTGTTGGTGAATGAGTGGATGTGTATATAGATGGTGGAATTACTGAATTGGTTGTTGTAACTGGTATAGGTATCTCCACTTTTTTGTAAATGTTAGTTTCTATTTTTGAATATGTGTTTCAAGGGTTACTTTACAGTGAAAGGAGGTCAGTCACTCTGTCACAAGGATGGTGTCATTAGTGATATCATGAGTGATGTCACTGACCATGTCATGAGTGATGTAATATGTGACGTCATGAGCAGTGCATTGCACTCGCACGTTATAGTGAGTCCAACTAACTATAACGTGGAATTTCAATAGTTTTATGTCAGTAAAATTTCCAGGTAACTATAACTGGTGTGAAACCTATGGTTTTTTCAGTGAATATATATATATATATATATATATATATATATATATATATATATATATAATTAACTTAATATTAATTAAAACTATACAATATTTTTACTATAGCATAGCAAGAGGTTAAAATTTACTATTACCACCCCAGCAACTGCAACAGTAGGGTAAACATTTGATCGCGTAGAGTTTAAAATTACTATTCCCGCTCCAGAGAGTGCAACAGTAGGGAAAGCGTTGGATAGCGTAGGGGTAAAAATTACTATTTCCACTCCAGAGGGTGCAACAGTAGGGAAAGCGTTGGATAGCGTAGGGGTAAAAATTACTATTCCAACTCCAGAGGGTGCAACAGTAGGGAAAGCGTTGGATAGCGTAGGGGTAAAAATTACTATTCCCACTCCAAAGGGTGCAACAGTAGGGAAAGCTTTGGGTAACATTACTATTCCCACTCCAGAGGGTGCAACAGTAGGGAATGCATTGGATAGCGTAGGGGTAAAAATTACTATTCCCATTCCAGAGAGTGCAACAGTAGGGAAAGCGTTGGATAGCGTAGGGGTAAAAATTACTATTCCCACTCCAGTGAGTGCAACAGTAGGGAAAGCGTTGGATAGTGTAGGGGTAAAAATTACTATTCCCATTCCAGAGAGTGCAACAGTAGGGAAAGCGTTGGATAGCGTAGGGGTAAATATTACTATTCCAACTCCAGTGAGTGCAACAGTAGGGAAAGCGTTGGATAGTGTAGGGGTAAAAATTACTATTCCCACTCCAGTGAGTGCAACAGTAGGGAAAGCGTTGGATATCATAGGGGTAAAATGTACTATTCCCACTCCAGAGGGTGCAACAGTACGGAAAGCATAGGATAGGGTAGGGGTAAAAATTACTATACCCACTCCAGTGAGTGCAACAGTAGGGAAAGCGTTGGATAGCGTAGGGGTAAAAATTACTATTCCCACTCCAGAGAGTGCAACAGTAGGGAAAGCGTTGAATAGCATAGGGGTAAAAATGACTATTCCCACTCCAGAGAGTGCAACAGTAGGGAATGCATTGGATAGCGTAGGGGTAAAAATTACTATTCCCATTCCAGAGAGTGCAACAGTAGGGAAAGCGTTGGATAGCATAGGGGTCAAAATTACTATTCCCACTCCAGAGGGTGCAACAGTAAGGAATGCATTGGATAGCGTAGGGGTAAAAATTACTATTCCCATTCCAGAGAGTGCAACAGTAGGGAAAGCGTTGGATAGCGTAGGGGTAAAAATTACTATTCCCACTCCAGTGAGTGCAACAGTAGGGAAAGCATTGGATAGTGTAGGGGTAAAAATTACTATTCCCAATCCAGAGAGTACAACAGTAGGGAAAGCGTTGGATAGTGTAGGGGTAAAAATTACTATTCCCACTCCAGTGAGTGCAACAGTAGGGAAAGCGTTGGATATCATGGGGGTAAAATTTACTATTCCCACTCCAGAGGGTGCAACAGTAGGGAAAGCATAGGATAGGGTAGGGGTAAAAATTACTATTCCCACTCCAGTGAGTGCAACAGTAGGGAAAGCGTTGGATAACGTAGGGGTAAAAATTACTATTCCTACTCCAGAGAGTGCAACAGTAAGGAAAGCGTTGGATAGCATAGGGGTAAAAATGACTATTCCCACTCCTGAGAGTGCAACAGTAGGGAAAGCGTTGGATAGCATAGGGGTAAAAATTACTATTCCTACTCTAGTGAGCTTAACAGTAGAGAAAGTAAACATTTAATATATTAATAAATATAAATTAAATATCAATACCAATAAAAAATTAATTAAAAGTAAATACCAATTTAATACAATATAATAATTAATTAATTAAAAAAATATTAATTATTAACATTCATTAACTATTCATACAAATTAATTAGCAATTTATAATTAATTAATTTAAAAATATTTAATTACCAATTAATTCAAAATAAATACCAACAAATAAATAAAAACATTTAATTAATTACAAATAAATAACTTTCCACCCTATTACCCTATAAACCCGCTACGGAAAATAAATTAATTAAATTCACGTAATCAATTAATCAATTAATAAAAATTAATTACCAATTAAAAATTAATTTACAATTTATTCAAAATAAATACCAATAAATTAACATATTTAATTAATTATAATTAAATTACTTCCCACTCTATTCCCCTGTAAACCCACAACCCGGTACAGAAATTACATGAATACAATTCACATAATTATCAATTAATCAATTAATAAAAAGTAATTACCAATTAAGAATGAATTAATTACCAATTAAAAATTAATTGACAATGTATTCAAAATATATACCAATAAATAAATTAACATATTTAATTGATTCTAATTAAATTACTTCCCACCCTATTCCCCAATAAACCCACAACCCGCTACAGAATTAAATTACGCAAAATTAAATAACATAAAATTAATTACTTAAAAGTGTATATTTTTGTTGTAATTTATTTAAACACATATACTAACATATAAAACACTTTAAAAAATGTGATATTATTAAAAATTCGATAATTTTAATAAGCTATATTATATACTTTGATATTTTGACTTTCTATATTTATAAAAATCGATATTACATTACTTACCTTAAAAACGATATTTTTGATGACTATGTTCTGTCCATTCGATATTTTGTCCATTCTATATTTTGAAGTCGATATTTGTGTAATTCGATTTTTTGTACTCAATATTTTGTCTGTATACTCTGCCGCATCTAGGGCACAGCGAATGGAAGCGTTGGTAATATTTATACCTTCCTGTATAAGTTCATTGGCCCTATTTTTGTATTTGTCAGGTAGATGCTGCATTATAGACTCTAGATCATCATAATGTCATATCTGGCCAGCAACGCTTGGGTGTTGGTGATGCGCCAGATATTAGCTGCTTGAGACGCTGTTCTTTTGCCTGAGGCGTCCGGTAGCTTGGATTCCTTGTCTGGTGGTGAGGCCTCACCTGATATCTGAGAATTAGCACGTTTACATGCAATAGACATTACTAAAGAGTCTAATGGTGCTGGACCTTTAATATAGACTGGCTCTGTAGAGGCAGCTTTATATTTTTTCTCAATTCGAGGATTGAGGACCGTAGCCCTGACGGGGTCTTTAAAAACCTCTGTTGCATGTTTGATTACACCCTTAAGCATTTGTAAAATGGCAGTAGACCTTTGTGTGTTATCAAAAGTGTCTAGTAGGAAATCTTCCTCCACCGCATCTGTAGATAATAATAATAATAATAATAATAATAATAATAATAATAATAATAATAATAATAATAATAATACTATCATCATATACTCTGTCATTATTTTCGTAATTCCGACTTTGGCAGAGTACTAACAATACAAACAAACACACAAAAAACGTGACGATGATGGTGGGTTTCCATTGGAGGATGAGACTCATCCCTCGACATTTTTGGCCAGCGCTTTAGCCAATCAATTATTGTCTAAATACGCTATTACCCTATCACGCCGATTCATCTTTACCGAAGCCCCTGCGCGCATTGCTCTGCTTTTCGGCATGCGAATGTGTGTTAAACTTCGCGCAGTGCCCCTGTACCTTCGGTTGAATAATACCATTATCTTATACTCTGTGATTATTTTCGTTATTCATACTTTGGCAGAGTACAAAAATATAAACAAACACGAAAACCTTACAATGATGGTGCGTTTCCATTGGAGGATGACACTCATCCCTTGACACTATTGGCCAGCGCTTTAGCCAATCATTATTGTCTAAACACTCTATTACCCTATCAAGACGATTCACCTTTACCGAAGCCCCCGCGCGCATTGCTCTGCTTTTCGACAGGCGAATATGCGTTAGGCTTCTTTCTGTATCGAAGCCGACTCGACTTGATTGCTGCTACCTATTGGGTCCGCAGAATCAATACTTATTCAGACCTCCCTGTCCGTCAAGTTACCTTCCCCGCGACTCAGTAGGGATTCGAGGTACCGACGGACAGGTGAGTGTGCAAGAGTTCCAGCCTTGTTATTTTATAAGTGAAGCGATTGCAAACTTGTGAGTGACTTTGTATAGGTCGGAATCTATGTCGTTTCTCTGGCATATATTTTTATAGCCATTACTTTTATAGCCAGGTTATATGAAACATAGCTACCTTGTTTTGCAATTTGTTTTATATATATGTATGTGCGGATTTAACCATCTCTTCCGCTCTTCGTTGTTCAATCTAATAATTATCACGTAGACTATTGAGCCAAAGGATTGGACTAGTTTGCTTAAAAACTATAGACGCAAGCCGTCTTTTCATATTTTAATGACTTTATTTACACTACCTTTCCAACATTGTTTTACTAGGTCAGCGAGTACTGCTGTTCTGCACTTTATGCCTTTATATGACACCAGGAGGTTAAGGAAATGGTTTGGCATCAAACACAAATAGATGTTATGGTGTATTTTTCTCCTTTCTCCATTTTCATTAAAGCGGGGTCTCATTGACCTGAGCGAGTGCCAGGCGAGGTGAGGCCACCCCCAAGCAAAATTTGGGTGAGTGACTAATTAATTAACAATTTTCGAGCAATGACTCTGTGGCTGCTATATGTATTACCATCTATATGTTACTTCTGTACTTACAATATTGGTACCGGTTTGTATATACTGTCTTTGTGTTTCAGGAGCGGATTGTTTTCTATATACCATGACTTCATCTCCTTCCAATATACACACATGTGTCTGGTAGGTTACTGGTCTGGCATGGTATGTATATCTATATCCTTTCCACTGAAATTTCACAATTGCAGTAGTGTTGTAGTAGGTCATGAAGAAAACCTTTGTAGGCTGAAACATGTCGACCAATTGATTCATCTAAGGATGGTAATATTTGCTTTCATCCATTCACACTCTGCTTTTAATCTTGCCACCATGGTGACCGTTTGAATAAAGTTTACTATTAGGCACCATGTTAGTCAATTTTATCGCATCACTTTCTTACTAGCACATATTTTTTTGAACACTGCAACTCTTTTCACTTCCCACAGCCCTTTACACACTGCTATCTGGCTTTCCATTATTGGTGTATTACACACTAGCAGTTGTCCTCACATTTCCTTCAAGGTGAGACACCTAGTGGATACCATTTTGGATTCTTAAACCCCAAAAGATGAAGTTCCGGCAATGGGTGGGCTGATGGGTTCACTCTTTTTCTGCTCTCCCACACTCACAGTCTATACATCTATCCATTTAGTACATAACAAACACTTCTCAGCCACTACAGACCTTTAGCACCCCTTGTGTGTGTTCTCATTAGTTAAATAGGGGTAGGGTGTTTATAGGTCTCTAATCTCGAATCCCCCTCAGACCCTTCTCACTTTTGTTGTTTGTTGTTGTCATCAAAATGAACAGCCAAGCCAGACGCGTTTCGGGAAAGGATTCCCTTCTTCAAATGGCAAAGTCTTGCTGCTTCAAGGCAGTACCGTGCACCCTTTTCTTCCCAAAAGCCTGCCTCAGTGGGCGTGGCCATCACCATAGCCTTGTGGTTCTGGTAGTGCACGGAATATTAAAAACTACAGTGAGTCCTTGAAGTGCATGCAAAATGAATAAAGTTTTTCCCCCCCCAGTGGGTTGATGGACTTCATGCTGAAATAAACGCTGCCCATAACTCGTTGCCTCCATGAGCACATCTCCCGTTGTACCAAGGCAGCCTGGACCGGCTCCTCACGCGCCCGCAACACTCGCAGTGGTTCAACTTCCGTGGCTGGGCTCCAGCCGCTACAAATCCACAACTTCAGGTAGCCCCGAAGGAAGAGACCATCAGGTACGTGCATATCTTCATTTTATTATTGCAGGCAACAAACAGTTTGGTAACGCAGCGGCAGGTCATCAAAATAAACAGCCAGCCAGACGAGTTTCGGGAAAGGATTCCCTTCTTCAATGGCAAAGTCATAATAGAACATGATGTTTCCAACTTACAGCGCATTCAAAAACCGGTGCAGGCAGAGCGTGTGGAATCCAACCCGTAAATGAATTCAATCGTCAAAAAAGGAATGCCACACTCCAAAGATCCATATTTCAGAGGTTTTAATTCACAACCACTACTAAAAAAGAATTAACACTAATAATTGTTAAATATTTAGCACTTTAATTCCCACCCTATAACTCTACCAACCAAGCAGACAACACCTAAACTATATAATTATTACACAATATACATAATTAATAATCAATAAAACATTTAATTATGCATTAATAATAATTATTACTTAAATAATATCCCATCCTACACACTTCCATACCAAGCTGCCCGCAATTAAGATATAAGTTATCAGTATTCCATAATGTACACAAATAATAAGCAATAAAAAATGTTTTATAATTATTTGTTAATTAATTATTACTTAATTAACTTCCCACCCTATACCCCTAGAAACCCAGCAGCCCACAACTAAAATATAACTAAAATATAAGATTATTACGCAATTTACATAATTAATAATCAATCACATAATTAAAAAATAAAGTAAACATTAATTGTTAACTATTACTACATTAACTTCCCACCCTATACCCTACAAACGTAGCAACCTGCACCTAAAAGATAAGGAAAATAAATCAGTATTACATAATGTACATAATTAATATCATATCTCACAAAAAAGCCACCCAAGTGAATTCATTCACCTGGGGACACAATCACACTAGAGTGTTTATTAAATTAAACATGCACCAGATCGTGGCACAGCTGAATTTCATGACATGCCTGCTAAATTGCATGCCTGTGATTGAAACTGGCCTGTAAACCACTCTCACCAATAGGGCACGCCAGTCTGGTGGTATAATCACACTAGTGTGTTTATTATGAAACATGCATGGGGTCGTAACACATCTGAATTTAGTAATTTGAAATGGTTGCTGCATGGTGGCAACTTTGTAGCATTCACATACAGCTACTACAGTTATGCTGTTGGGTGTCACTAATTAATCACAGGTGCGACCCCATCAGGGTATTTAAGGTTAACAGAAAGTGACTCCCGTGATCATCGGGAGGTAGAGCCAGTATGGACAGGTGGACGGCGAGTAACGCACCTTGGTGTAGTAAGTGGGTAGTGGTGGGAAGTAATACTTTCAAACGAGGTTCACAACGTCTTTCTCCATGGGGCCCAAATGACCCTCTATTCGGGTAAGAAAATGGAGGGGCCCCGTCCAAACTCACTCAGGTACGCTCAGGCCAGGGTACTGTGCAGAGGGGGCCCCTAGGAGCTCAGGCCCCCCACACTGCGGGCCTGGTTCGGCCTTTGTTATGCCACTGCAA
Organism: Lissotriton vulgaris; assembly: GCF_964263255.1. Classification (NCBI taxonomy): domain Eukaryota; kingdom Metazoa; phylum Chordata; class Amphibia; order Caudata; family Salamandridae; genus Lissotriton; species Lissotriton vulgaris. The sequence goes on along the minus strand of NC_141685.1, from coordinate 433,912,184 downwards.
TATTGTATGGGTGTGATACACACGTGTCACGTTTACACTGCATTTTACCTAATTATGAGATTGAAGGACTCCAGGTCCAATTTTAATAAGCCAATAGGTACATTTGTAATACACATATGTTATTACGTGACTTATGCGCTTAGGGTGGCAACAAGCGTTAGATCCCCAGTACATGAGTATACATAAGAAGGGTATATACTTAAAAAGTATCCAACATCTGTCCTGATAAATGTCATGGACATCCCATCAAACGTTTGTGTGTTTTTAGGAACAAGCTGGTAATCATGCAATAACTAAATAGTGTAGAACTGCAAAATAATATAAATTCACTAGGGTGGCTTTTTTGAGTGAAGTAGGATTTGTTTGAAGGCCAGCTCATCCTTGAGGCTCAATAGCATCTAGTTCCCCCGTGGAGATTGTCCATGGTTCATGTGGTTTGACATAATTAAAATCAATCACATACTTAGTTTAACATTATTAATGAATTATTACTTAATATACTTTCTGTAGTGTAGTTCCTATTTTCCCAATAGGCCCTGCACATTGGAATAACATAAACAGTAGTATCGACGTAGAAGTGCGGATCTTCCAGGCCTCTACTGACTATGCTAAACTTAATTGGGTTTGTTACCAACTAGCTCAGAGGTCACTGGAAACTTTCTTGACTGAATAGGAAGTGATAAGCTTCCCTGGCACAGCCAAGAAGGGATTCAGTTTTCCAACAACCGTGCAACATGACAACTTTGCTCCTCAGATCAAGAGTCAATCTCTAGGGTCGTGTGAAACAATAGACAGTTATTTTACTCAGTCAGTGGTTGTGCAGTTTACTTTCACAATATGTAGAGAGAGACGGGCGTTGTCAATAAAGGGTAACATTTATTGAACAGTCTTTCTTCTCATACAAGAGAAATGAATTGCCACAATTGCAAGACTTGTTATTATAAAAAGTACGTACAGTAAGATGAGTATTGCGAAATAATACTGTAAAAGCATTGATATGGTTTCTTAGCCATACAATGGTTAAAATTAATAAAACATATATACATTCATATATACATTAGGCTAAAATACTCAACTGGTGCTTCTAACTACGCCTACCCCAGTGTACCTGACCTACGCCTAATACTTGGGAGGGGAGTAAGTAAGTAGCTTTAAGTTAAGTTGGTTTTGCCAAGGTTTGCTTCAAGAATTCTCTCTAAGGGTGTGGTACTGTAATTCCGGACCCTGGCACCGGGGTCCAACACTCGTGTCACAAAATATCGTCGTACTATGACGAATTTGGTATCCACGGACCGGTAATGATTAGGACATTATCCCTATGCATTTGCATCACAATTGAGTGATGCTAACACCCTTAAATCGTAGTTTCCATCCCGAACCCTCAGACTCCATTTTGTAAACGGCATCCATCTTATGGCTTGCCCTCATATATAGGCAATTGATTAAGACCGAGTTTGATGTAAAAGGACACGTCCACCGTAGCTGACTTCCCCATGACCTGGCCGAGCTGACTCCATTGCCTCCAGCCAAGCCTGTTTGGGCAGCTCCTCGCTCAGTGGCCGAGCAAGATATCATCTAGGCACAACATGTCATAAACCATTCACCCCATACAGACCAAGTTTTTCATACACATACACCTGTCCATGCTTCTTGTTTATGACCCATTTTATGATGGGAGGGTGCCCGACCTTATTGGTGTTTCATCGATATCTGATGGGAATTCTGGATCTGGCGGGGTAATCCATCACAAACTGGACATCCAAAATATGTGCTGACCAGCATGACTTCGCTCTTTGTATTGTTGTAGAAATATGTGTATAACCATATCATAAACCCAAGAATTCTTGCCCGCAGCTGTTATTTATGTATATAAGGAGAAGGCTGGTTCTGTAAAAACGAACAGTCTCCTGAGAACTTACGGCCCGTGTTGTCGTACTTCTAGGACACATGTTACTTGGTTGCAGCCAATAAAACTCGATCTCTGACTTCAACTAGAAGACTCTGTGTTTCTGTGGTCCGGAACAGGGAGAACTCAGAGGTCCCCGGGTATTACCCCTGGCACCACCGGGTTCCTAAAAACCCGGCACCTCAGTTGGCGCCCAACTCGGGGCGGTATCAAGCGGTGAAGGTCCAAGCCAGATGTTCGTGAGGAGCTTCGTGTGAAAATTCCAGAGGACGGCCAGCCACTTCAGCGACCCCTGCATGTCGACGTGGTTCCGAAGGTCTTTGCTGCGAGGTGCCCCGCGTCCCGACGGCTATGAAGGACTGCTGCCCTGACTATCGCCCTGTTTTGGACCCAGTGATCCTTGGTAGAGCGAAACGATAGACGAGTCTTCTAGTGACGTCACCGATCTTCAATATTCAGTTAAGTATAAGTGGAGCGTCTCCCAGTCCTTAGTTTGGTTCTTAGTTTTGGTATCCCAGAGATACGGTTTGTATTGGTTCTTGCAAGCACAAAAACCGAGGGATTCGTGTATTCACGATCATATCATAATTAGATAATCCCTTGAAGTTTGAAGCTAGACTAGTGAGCGAAGATGCCTGGTCTTAGCAGACTTGGAAACTTGTTTTGTCTTGGTTATAGTAAGGACTCCCGATTAGAGGATTCGTGTCCAGTTCCTCCAATTGGAACTCCAACATATGAGTTATATATAAAGCACGGAGTAGGTCCTATCACGTATAATGAAGTGTGGATAAAATACACCCGCAAGGATGGTGTTTTAAAATGGCCCCAATATGGTAGTTTTGACTCAGAAATATTAGACAACCTCGAGGTCAAATTGTTCAAGAAGAAAGCCCGTCCGGCGATGTTTGACTCTTTTCGCTTATGGCGCAAAGAAGCCAAACAGAGAGAAATAAAATTAGCAAAGAAAAATAAAAGAGGCATGTCGATGGTACAGGCTGCCATCGCATACAGGGATAATGAGGAAGAGCAGGAAAGTGAACAAATGCTCAGAAGCAAGAAACTAGCAGTAGATAAATGCTACCCGATGTTACCACATGGGGGACAAGACTCAAAGGGAACATCAGAGAAAGATCCATTAATGTCCCATTTATTGAACTCACCACCCCCATACACATTGAGTATTGTTGGACCCCCAAGGCGTATTGTTATACCGCGCCCTGGCGCACGAAAAGCAGCTCTTGCACAAGCACCAGCTCCTCTTCAGCTGGTTCCTACTTCTCCGGCGCAGCCTTCTCAAGGGCCGCCGCCTTTGCTACATACTCCATCTACTTCTACTACTTTACCTACCGCTCCGCCTGCTCATCATGATACTACGTCTGCTACTGCCTCGACTTCCTCTGCTGTTGCTTCAACTTCCTCTTTACATCAGCCTGTCTTTTCTGGCGCATCTGCCTCGCCGCAAGCTTCTCCTTCTGTCAGACAGAGAGTGGCAAGTACTGTCACTGGTCTATTCTCGCCCTTCTTTGGGTCGCCTAAAACGACCCCTAAAACGGAACGTAGACAGTTGCGTAGTCAATTACCCGACTACGAGGAAAGAGAAGTGCTGAATGAGTTAGCGCGCAAATGGGTTACTGATACTGTAAAATATGATGTTCAGTCTGTTATGGAAGTCTTCCGTCAGTGGGATTCATCGACTCAAAGATATGTATTTGAAGAGATGTGTGTGTACCTCTGGGAAGATTTACGAGACAATGACCCAAAACGCAGAATGCAAGAACTAGCCCGCATGCGATTCAAATTTTACGAAGGCATGATTATAGGTGCAGATGTTGAGAAAGCAATGGATCTGTTGTTATCTTATAGGAGTAAGGGAAACAGCTCTAGATCGTTTGATGAGGATGATGTGTCTGGTAGGAAAAAGGCGCGACAGTACCCCATGAGAGAGGTTCCTCCAGTATGGAGGGAAGGTGATGCTAATGCACAACCACCTGTTCCACCGCATTTCCAGCGTGTATGGGTACATGTCCCCTGGAAAAGATCCGAAGTTTTAGCACTCAAACAGACACTACCTGATCCACGCAAAAACCCAGCAGGATATTACAAGGAATTATCACAAACTGCCAGCTCATGCGTAATGAATTTAGCAGATGTAGACATGTTGTTTGGGAATGTTGTTCCGCATCCTTTATGGAGTAAAATTCGTCATGCAGATCATGATCAAGAACTAGGTGACTCATGGGCTAATATTACTGCTACTGATGCTAGACAAGTTGGTGGTTCTAAACCCGAGCCTTTAATAGCAGACCTTCCCGGTAGGATTATCGCGTACATGAAAACGTTAATGCCTGAATTACGCGTAAATTGGGACAAGCTGTCTGCATGCAAACAGAAGAAAGATGAGAATGTGTCTGACTTTTTCACGAGATTTGAGGAGACTTTCACCGATCATAGTGGTCAGGATATGGCTACCGAGGTTGGCCAAAGATTGTTCGTAGACAAATTTGTACATAATCTGCTTCCTGAACTGTGCAATAAATTGAAAGATTCAGAGAGTGCTTGGGCTGTTTCCACGTCAGCGCAGATTTTAGCCACAGCCCAGTACTATGAAAATAGACGCAAAGACGAGCTAGATAAGACAGACAAGAAGACTAAAGAACTGAAAACTAAAGTTCTTCTCCAGCAGGCCTATCCGCCTCGCACTCCTAGTCAGCCCAATTATCAGCAACCACAGCAGTATTCGAGAAACGCTCAAGGAAACGAGTTTTCCCACCAGCGTTCTCCGTATGGCCCGAATCAATGTGCCTATTGCAAAGAAGAAGGTCATTTCAAAAGTAATTGTCGAGCTCTTGCGCGACGCTTGAACGGTGTTTCCGGCGCGAGAGGTCGAGGTGTTCAACAAGCTCCTAGAGGGAGGGGCCGTGGAAATTTCTCCCAGAATACCATTTCCTTTCCGCCTCAAAATTCTATGAATAGCTTTGACCAACAGAACCATGCGTCTTCCAGGTCAGCTCAGTACTACGCAGACGACTATTACCCAGAAAACGAGAATGAGGGTAATAATTGCTAGGACAGCCATGGACAACGAGAGGGAGTTGTTTCAGTTCCAGTAGATCAGAATGGACCTTATGTCGAGGTGATTACATCCGGAGTGTCAGAGCCATTTCTGCTGGATACTGGTGCTACAAAAAGTTCTATTATGCACTCAAAACTTCCTGGCGCACCTTTGTCCGGCGAAATGAATGTTTCAGTAGGTTTTTCTGGCGCCCCTGTTAGAAACCCGATCTCCAGTCCCATGCCCCTTTCTGTTGGCCCATGCGAATTAGAAGCACCCCTCATTCTTACAACAGGTTGTGGCGAAAATTTGTTAGGTTTGGATTTGTTGAAGAGATTATATGCCACTTTGTACTGTTCTCCTTCGGGAGTACAGCTCACCCTTGGTTAAAAGTGATTTCCCCGATGTATTTGTCAAAAGAAAGAATTCCAACTGAGTTGTCATCTCTTCCAGATGTACTTTGGGCGAATGGTTCTAATGATGTGGGTCATTTGGAGATAGCACCGTATGTCATCACATTGAAAACTAATGTTAGGTTGCCACGTATTCCCCAATATAGAATATCAAACGAATGTGAAAATGCTTTGTTAGCGATCGTCTACGATCTAATTGCGAAAGATGTCATCGAAGAGACTTCAGGCAACATTTGTAACAGTCCTGTTTTGCCTGTGTTAAAGCGTACCGATCCTTCACAGCCCCCTGTGTACCGATTTGTGATCGATCTTAGGGAAGTGAATAAGATCGTTGCACCACAGTTCCCAGTCGTCCCCGACATTACTGCCTTATTGACAATGGTTCCAGCTACAGCCAATTGGTTTTCAGTGATTGACCTGAAGAACGCCTTCTTCAGCATCCCGACTGCCGAGGAGAGCAGAAATATCTTTGGCTTCAATTTAGGAGGACGAAGCTTCCGCTTTAAACGCGCTCCTCAGGGCTACTGTGAGAGTCCATCAATATTCAGTCAGACTCTGAAAACGCAACTAGATACGATTGTTTTACCTGGTGGCGCGACTCTGATTCAGTAAGTAGACGATTTACTGATCACTGCAGATACTGAAGAGATCTGCAAGCGAGCTACGTTGTCATTGTTGCGTCATTTATGTGACATGAAGCACAAGGTCTCACTTTCCAAATTACAATTTTGCCGACAAGAAGTAACCTACTTAGGTCACATCTTGTCGAAGGAGGGAAGGAAACTGACCCCAGAAAGAATACAGGCAATTGCAGAATTGAGTGTCCCAAGGACGCAGAGAGAAGTGCGTGCCTTCTTGGGCATTACATCGTACTGTAGACAATGGATACCGAACTTCTCACTGTTGGCCAAACCCTTGCTGGCATTAATGCGCAAAGACACACCCAACCCTTTGCCTTGGTCTGAAGATTGTCAGGCGAGTTTCCATGAGTTGCGTGAGGCATTATGTTCGGCTCCTGTGTTGGGCAACCCCGACTACAGCAAGCCGTTTACATTATATGTCCACGAGAAGGAAGGTTGCGCATTATCAGTCTTGACACAGCCCTTTGGGGGCAAACAACGCCCATGTGCATATTTCTCCGCAACTCTAGATCCTGTAGCTAAGGCATTACCAAGTTGCTTGAGGGCCACTGCCGCAGCGGCTGTCTGTATTCGACAGTCCGCTGGGTTAGTCATGAATAATACTCTGACCGTAATGGTCCCACATGCAGTAGATATCCTACTAAACAGAACAAAAACGCAACACCTAACTAGTGCTCGACTATCCAGCTATGAATTGACCCTGTTAGCAAGTCACATTCACATAAAAAGGTGCGATACACTCAACCCTGCTTCCTTATTACCCATTCCATCAGAGACAGATGAGGTCAACAAACATGATTGCTGCTTTAGGACAGAGGAAGAGACGAAAGGGAGAGTAGACTTACGGGACACTCCCCTCTCTGAATGTAATGACAATTTATGGGTTGATGGTTCATGTTTCAAGTTGCCGAATGGTGATACGACTGCAGCATATGCCGTGACAACATTACACACGATTGTATAGACAGCTCGCATCCCCCAGAATTCTGCACAAGCGGCGTGTTGGCGAAAGGAAAACGAGTGAATGTGTACACTGATAGTCAGTACGCCTTTGGCGTAGCCCACAGTTTTGGAAGATTGTGGCATGAGCGTGGGTCCTGACGTCACATGGCGCGAAAATTCAACACGGCCAGCTAGTACACGACCTTCTCGAGTCACTGACCTTGCCCCTACAGGTTGCGATTGTGAAGTGCAGCGCGCATAGGAAGATCCAAGATGATGTTGGTCGAGGGAATGCATTTTCCGATGAGGTCGCGAAAGAGACTGCAAGGAACACAATGAGTCGGATGTATGTTGAAGGTCCTGCTAGATGGACCCCTGATGTGGGTATGTGTGAGGACACCATCGAGAGTGTGAAGTCTATACAAGCTGATGCTACCGAGAAAGAGGTGAATGAATGGAGAGAAAGCAAGGGTAGGTTGGACGCGAATGGTTGTTGAGTCGAACTGTCAGAACATCAGCGATGGTTGTTACCTAACGCCTATGTGCTTGCAGTGGTAACGATGGCCCATGGAATGGCACACATCAGTGTGAAAGGAATATGTAAGCTGTTGGCCCCAGTATGGCAGAATGGTGGTATCCCAAAATGTGCAGAGAATCTGGTCAGAAATTGTATGGTGTGTTTGAAGCACAATCCCGGTAAAGGAACCCCAACCCCAGCTGGTCGTTTTGTACCTCCAACGTATACGTTCGAGGTCCTGCAACTCGATTTCATTCACATGGAGAGGTGCAATAACCTAAAATATGTCCTTGTTGTCGTTTGCGCCTTCTCCAGGTGGTTAGAAGCGTACCCCCTTAAGAACAACACTGCATTGTCAACTGCCAAAGCCCTCGTCAAGGAATTCTTTCCCAGATTTGGCATGCCTAGAATTGTATGGAGTGATAATGGAAGTGAATTCGTGGGACGAGTGATGAAGAGAGTGTGTGAATGTCTAGGAATCCACCAAAAATTCCATGCTGCGAATCATCCCCAATCGGCAGGATTGGTAGAGTGCTATAATGGCACGTTAAAATTGAAACTGGCCAAGATCCAAGCCAGTGGCCAGACTCCTGTCTACCCGGATGATTGTCCACTCCAGATTAGGACTTAGCCCGCAGGAGATCGTGTTCGGGCGCCCAGCAAATATATGGGGAGTACTGAGGCCCAGAAAGCTCAGGGAAATAGAGTACCCTGCACTGTTTGACTATTTGCACGAACTGACAACTAAACTGCATGCTTTACATCAATAGGTCCACAGCTCCTCTCCACCGGCGTCTGACGATCCAGGCCACGACATCGAACCTGGCTCTTGGGTCCTGATTCGGAACTTCAGACGGACAAAGAACGAGGAGCCTCGCTGGACCGGACCTTTCCAGGTTTTACTGTCTACCCGCTCTGCAGTACGTGTCCGCGGAAAGAAACACTGGGTGCACTGCGCCCACTGCAAAAGGGTCCCGCTCCCCCTTCCATATGACCGATGGGTCCAGCAAGGAGTCGCTGACTCCGAAACTGAGTCTATACCTCGTTTTGTCCCCTTCAGCAATGCACGATTAAAAGGAACTGGTACCGACAAAGAGAGCGATTGTATTTTGCAAGGATCTGTGCCACCATCGATGCAGTTGGACACTATGGAACCTGAAACATTGTTCGAAGATCACGCCGAGCCTGGAGAAGAACAATATAATCTGAGGTCAAGACCAAGGAACTGACATAACCGAATTAATACGATTTCCCCCCTTTTCCCTATTAACTATTTTTGAATTCACAGCTCTCTCGCCCAGGGAACTAGCTCATTTTTGATTTTCGAACCGCCATCCGGTTCTGCTGCTAGGGCCGCGGTTGAAGTCTGAGGAGTGCAGCCGGGGACGCCTAGGTCAACGGTTCTGGTCGGTCTGAGGGAATTACCCCGGACTGGACAGAGCGCACATCTTGGCAGAAGCAACCTCCCACCGCGGGCAGCAACCAGAGGATGGAGTTTCCGAGGGTAGAGAGACCTGCTAGACACATGAACTTTAAAAGAAGAATACGCACTGTAATGGCGAAAAGTAAATTCCTGATAATATGTATTTTGATGATATGTAGCATAATGATGTTCTTGATTGGTTACACCTTATCCACGTTTCAAATCACCTTTGTAAACAACACTCAGCCCACGCCTTCTCCGACCGCCTCTTTACACTCCTTTCACCCTCTCCCTGAACACGAGTCTGCCAGAAGACTAGAGTTCGTAAATAACTCCTTTATCCAGCTCCTACACCAGCACCAGTCCATAATGAACACATCGAATTGTTGGATCTGCGGACTCATGCCGCACGCGACAGATAAGGGCATTCCATACTTCATCCTACCATTCAGTTATTACGGTTCTCTGTGGGCTTTCCAGACCATGTTCCTGTTCGCCCTAGAACCATACCCGCCCGTTCCGCTGAGAGCGATTCCAGCAATAAGTCACTAGTGGTAGGAATAAGAAACATGAGTAGGGATGTTGATACGTATCAAATGATTCCTAACGATGAACTCACTCCCTACGGCCGTTGGAACGTGACTAAATATGGGATCTCTTTGAATAAAAGCCAGAAAACAAAGAAATCCTCCCCAGTCTGGATAGTACCCCACCGAGGTCACTTATGTCTGCAAGGTATTGGCAGGGATCCCAAAGAGCAGTTGGGGAAGAGCACATGTACGGAAACATACGTATTTGCCTCCCGAACTTCCCCTCCATTCTTGGCGGCTAAAGGCACCTATTTCGTCTGCCATGACAAAGCCTACACATGGTTGCCCCCTGACTTCTCGGGCACATGTTTCATCTCGTTTCTGCTGCCACCCACCTACACGGCCGGGGCAGATTACCATCGGACAAGGACAGTTAGGGGTGTCGTGAGTCAAGACGACACCGCGGATCAGGAGTTTGGAGACTTCGCAAAGGGTTTTCTGCCATTTTGGGGGCCTATGGTGAACAGCAGGAACATTCGACAATTGACGAGGATAGTTGAGTCCGCCGTGACCGAAACGGACGGTGCCCTTAGCAACCTGACAGCTGAGCTTCAGTCGGATCGACTTATGACCCTTCAGAACAGGGTTGCCCTAGATGTCATACTTGCAGACCGTGGTGGTGTATGTAGAGTGATCCAGTCTAGTTGCTGCATTTTCATCCCCGATAATGCTCCGACAGTGTACCAGGCCATCTCCAAACTACACAAAATCTCTGATTCCCTTCATATAGAGAAAGGGGATTGGTCTCTGCTAGGGTGGGTCTGGGAACTGATCTCTGCCTGGGGATGGAAAACTCTGATCTTCATCGGGATGATCTTAGCCGTTCTGTTTATGTTCTGCCTGTTTGTACAGTGCGCTCCTGCAATATGTGGCCTCTGCGCTACTTCATGTGTAAGGAAGCCTGTATCAAGGGACGAATTAAGCAACAGAATGATGCTACAGCAGCATCTCCATGAATTCATCAATACAGATTTGGACTCAGATTAGAGTGAGTTATTGCCTAATATGAGGGCAAAAGGAGGGCCTGTGGTACTGTAATTCCGGACCCTGCTGTTCCACCGGCACCGGGGTCCAACACTCGTGTCACAAAATATCGTTGTACCATGACGAATTTGGTATCCACGGACCGGTAATGATTAGGACATTATCCCTATGCATTTGCGTCACAATTGAGTGATGCTAACACCCTTAAATCGTAGTTTCCGTCCCGAACCCTCAGACTCCATTTTGTAAACGGCATCCATCTTATGGCTTGCCCTCATATATAGGCAATTGATTAAGACCGAGTTTGATGTAAAAGGACACGTCCACCGTAGCTGACTTCCCCATGACCTGGCCGAGCTGACTCCATTGCCTCCAGCCAAGCCTGTTTGGGCAGCTCCTCGCTCAGTGGCCGAGCAAGATATCATCTAGGCACAACATGTCATAAACCATTCACCCCATACAGACCATGTTTTTCATACACATACACCTGTCCATGCTTCTTGTTTATGACCCGTTTTATGATGGGAGGGTGCCTGACCTTATTGGTGTTTCATCGATATCTGATGGGAATTCTGGATCTGGCGGGGTAATCCATCACAAACTGGACATCCAAAATATGTGCTGACCAGCATGACTTCGCTCTTTGTATTGTTGTAGAAATATGTGTATAACCATATCATAAACCCAAGAATTCTTGCCCGCAGCTGTTATTTATGTATATAAGGAGAAGGCTGGTTCTGTAAAAACGAACAGTCTCCTGAGAACTTACGGCCCGTGTTGTCGTACTTCTAGGACACATGTTACTTGGTTGCAGCCAATAAAACTCGATCTCTGACTTCAACTAGAAGACTCTGTGTTTCTGTGGTCCGGAACAGGGAGAACTCAGAGGTCCCCGGGTGTTACCCCTGGCACCACCGGGTTCCTAAAAACCCGGCACCTCAAGGGTTTAGTCAACACCTTACCTCTGGAATAGAATGATGGATGTCTGGTATCTCCTTCAGGGGGTCGATATCCCAGTCACCCGCAAGGGTAGACTAGAAACGCCGGAGCTGGATTTCTCTGCAGGAGAAAAGACAGCGTCTCTCTCAGCGCGTCGAGGAGGAGGAGGGGCAGCGTCCGCGGGCAGCTTGCATCTGCTGAGCTCTTGCAGGGGGACGGCTGTTCAGCTCCCAAGTTCACCACACCATCGTTCGCTAGTTAGCAGCGATAGCAGTAGCGATAGCAGCTATGGTATCATCAGCATAACAGCAACTTCAGCATCAGCGAGACAGCGATAGCTTCAGCGTTTGCTTAAGGCAACGTTGGTAATATTTATACCTGAAAGGTGCCTTGTTTGACGTAAGTTTTTGGACATAAGACGTCAATAAAGATGTCACTAGGAAGTGATCGTCTATCAGTGCTCATTAGAGTTCTATTACTAATCAAAACATAGCAAGCGGGGATTTCCAGGTTGCGGAGTTTTTATCTTGTTGAAGAACTCGGAGTGTTAATCTAGGAATCTTAAATAGTAACTTCTGCTATGTCATTGCACTAATTGGTTGCAAAGGAAGTGGCAGAGAAAGCGATTCTGAAATGTGGCTCTGTTCGTGTGAGGCCAGAGACGAGTTTCTGAATATTGCACTTGAACGGTTATGCCAATATAGGGAATAAATGGATTTACAGCCGAATAGGGGCATAAGGTCACAGTATCGATCAGGGTCCTAGATTAGAACGCTACATTCCCATCCTATCCCGCTACAAACAAAACAACCTGCTATGATACTATAAAATACTATTAGTAATTAAATTCTAAATTCGAAATCCCTTAAAATTACAAACTATATTTAAAACAATTATTAACTATATGTAAACAATAGTAACACATAACACTAATATATGAACTAAAACACATTAAAATAATTAAACATTTATAAAACTCTTTTTATTGAAAACAATATTAACAACGACATTCTTAACAACAATATTACTCACCTGGAAAAACGATATTCTTGACAATTACATTTCTGCATCACAATATATTTGTATCACAATATATTTTTCTGATATTTCCGTCTCCCAATATTTGCAACTCGATGTTGTCCGAACATCGTTTATTAGTTTTGCTCTCTCCTGTGGTGAATCTGGAAGTACCAGAATGACTGGTCCAACGGGTCAGTGTGTAGGCTGCATTTTTGGCTGTGACCTGTTTTATGGCTGCTTTTTACTGTTGAGTTCTCTGATGTTACCACAAACATTGCCTGCAGATGGCACAAACACATACAATCTCCCATATCTTGCAAAGCAGCTATGCAGAGCGTCTTTAAAAAGGTCTGTCCTGCCTTGATTTGCAAATGTGAGACACATTTTAGCTACCTGCTTCGCTAATGGGGGCAACTTTTATTTTGGTGACCAGGTCTTTTTTCTGTTTCAATGTGACCGTGCGCCAGTACTTATGACCATTTTGTGGTGCATACAATGGGGCTGCAGTCATGAATGCCACCCCCATTCTAAGCCTCTACCTTCTATTTGGGCTCCAAGGCTTTGGATATTATTTGTGCTTTGGTCCGCTCGCCCCCACTGAACTTCAAAGTGTCCTGTGCTTCTGAGGCAATTGAAGGGGATGAAGTTCTATTGCTGCCTGCAACCTCCCTTGTGGATGAGGACCAGGTGCTCCAACTGCTATGGCCCACTGACTGGCAGGCACCGGCTCTGGGTCATCTAGTGCCTAAGCCCCACCTGCTGCCTTGAAGTGGAGGGTGAAGGGGTTCCATTCATTCTATAAGGAAATCAAGCTGACGCCTCACCAACACTTGTAGACTTCCACTGCGATTTTTTTGGGTGTGTATGCATGCCCTCTCCAACAATGTGTGAAGTTTAAACAGAGAAAGCAATGCAGCTTTGTGCATAACAAAACTATGGGAACTATGATTCTGTGAAAACAGGAGGATGGACATAAATGTGACTAGAAAAGGGATTGTCCCCTCTATTTTGGCAGCACCAGAGAAAGTCAGACAATGTCTACCCTGCACCTTCACTGGGCCTGTCAGTTGACACTTCCGCAGCCCCAAAAAGGCACAGGCATTTTCTATCCACACATGTCCAGGGTTAGATCCCCTGCTCTTCAGCAGCCTTTTAAGGGAACAGGCAGATGGGCCCAAAAGTACTATTTCTAAACACACACCATAGTGCCATGAAAAGCTGCCCCCTCCTTTCCAAAATGCTCCACTTCATGATGCATAGCGCTGACTGACCCACTACATTTGAAGCAGACCTGTGAGAAGCCGCGGCCCGTGCAGGTAAGAACGGTGGGTGGAGGGCTGGGTTGGGGGGGGGGAGGGGAGGGGAGAGGATTTCGACACACGGCAACAAGGGAAAATTAATTATTCATTTAATTTTCCCTTGTGGACATCTGTCGAATTCCCCCCAGACCGCCTCCCCCGCTCTTACCTGCACGGGCCACGGCTGCTTGTGAGTGCCATGACGTTCTTCCCCTGCCTTCTCCGACTGCTCAAATACCATAGAAAGAAGGAGAAGGTATGTACCTCCTGAAAGGAAGAGGAGTCAAGGACAGGAAACCCGTCCGCGGACCACAGTGCCATCAGAAGGGAACAGGAAGCCAAGGACAGGTAAAGAAACCCCCACGACGAAGACCATGTGGGGATCAGAAACTCCAACAACAGAGGGAAAGAGTAAAGTAGGCCCCCAGGCTGAACAAAAAACAGCTGGAGGGAAGCCTGACAGGAAGAAAACGACGAGGATACCCACAGAAGACAAGATACCCAGAGGGAGGCAACTGTAGAAACTCAAGCAGAGGGTCCTCGCAGAAACAGGGAGGAAGGGTGGGTCGTGAAGTAATCTGCAACTAGTATTGTCTCTACCAGATACATCGTTACCAAAGGTAAGTAACTTGTACATCTGATAGAGACTAATAGCCTCAGATTCCTTAACGTAGAATAGATACCGTAGCCATACCCAAGGGGAAGGAGGGTCTGTGAAAGGACCCACCAGCCTGGACTCAACACAGGGCCCCAAGGGGATGAGTTAACCGGACAGGAACAGAGCCCTGTACCCCCAGGCAAAAAAGAACCCCCTCATCCAGAAGACCACCTGTCCCAGAGGGGATGCGGGAAGACAAACAAAAAGGCGGCCCGCCCTCCCCAGCAGGAGGAAACAAGGACACGGCGAAGGGAGGCCAGAGCACCTCAACCCCAGTCAAGTACCAAGGATCTCTACCAGAAGACCCAGAGGCATAGGCAACGCAGAGGAGCCCCAAGAATGAAGAGCTACCCAGATACACTAAGGAGAAGAGGTAGAAGCCCCCCTCCCACAAGGAACACACCCAGTGAAGAGGGCATCCAAGCCTGTCTCCGCCGGAAGGCAACAGACATGACCGAACGGCGTCTTAGCAAAAAGGCAGACGGGAGAAGAAGGGACCAAAAGCACAATGGTACAGAAGAAGAAAACAAGTTACTTACCTGTAACTTTAGTTCCCCAGTATTGGTAACTTTCATAGATTCCCATGCTTTGTATCATTCCCCGTCGTCGGAATGGGAGTCTCGGTAACAAAAATACCATAGCTGTAGGTACAAAAGACAAAGGAAAAAGGCCTAGGCCTCATTCCTTTTTGTAGCATATCACCCTCTTTGTGTAAAAGAGACCAAACTTAGGCATCAGCCAATCAGAAGTGCCTCCCCCCTTAGAACCTTCCTGAAGGAACCTCAGATTTTCGTAGCCGTTGTGTACTTAGACACCTTATCTGTTGTAGGCTGAGCTTTCTTCGGGGAGGTGGGTGGGCGCATGGGAATCTATGAAAGTTACCAATATTGGGGAACTAAAGTTATAAGTAAGTAACTTGTTAACTTACCCCAGTATTGGAACTTTCATAGATTCCCATGCTTTGTATCAGAGTAGCAAGCAGTTAGCAAGAAAATCACATTTTGCATCATAAAATTATAGCTATAGGCAACATGACATAAGATACAAAATGAGTAATACGGAAGGTGGGATAGAAAGGAAAGCTCACCATCATTGGAAGAGGTTCCTCAGGACAGCCTGTCCTTCTGCCGCATCATCTTGTTGCAGGGATTCTAAGCAGTAATGCTTGGTAAAGGTGTGAACGATGCTCCAGGTAGCAGCTCTGCAAATGTCCTTAATCTGTACCTCCGCGAAGAGGGCTGTTGAAGAAGCCACAGATCTTGTGGAATGTGCTCGGATCTTTCCAGTTAGAGGTTTTCCTGCAGCCTTGTGACAATGAAGAATGGCACTCGTGATCCATCTTGAAACACCCTGTTTGGATAGCGGAAGGCCCTTGCTTGGACCTCCGAAGGCAACAAAGAGCTGTGAGGATTTTCGAAAACCTTTAGTGCGTTCCAAATAGAATTTCAAGCACCGTTGCACATCCAGCGAATGCAATGCTCTTTCTTCTGGCGTAGCCGGTTGAGGAAAGAACTCCTTCAGAATGACCAGCTCATTCAAGTGGAAATCCGAGGGAACCTTAGGCATAAACCTAGGATTAGTTCTCATGATTACAGTGTTTCTCTTGAATTGAAGGAAGGGTTCTTGGATGGTCAAAGCCTGCAATTCTCCAACACGCCTAGCCGACTCGAGAGCAAGGAGGAGAGCCAATTTCCACGAAAGGTATTTCATGTCAGAACGATGGATTGGTTCAAATGGGCCCTTCATGAGTTGAGAAAGGACTACATTTAGATGCCATGTAGGAGGGGGCAGTCTCACTAGTGGATAGACCCTGAACAAGCCCTTAAGAAATTGCTTGATAATTCTGGAAGACCACAAGAAAGGATCAGACCCTGTCCTTCTGAACCTTGATAATGCAGCCAAATGGACCTTAATCAATGAATGGGCTAGTCCTGACTTAGCCAAGGACAGCAGATGAGGTAGGATCTGATGAGGCTTGGAAGTGAAAGGATCCATGCTTTCTTTCCTACACCAGCAACAAAATCTTTTCCACTTAAGGCGGTAAGTCCTGTTCGTTGAAGGAGTCCTTGCCTGGGACAGAACCTCCTTAATCTCTCTTGATAAGGGTAGGTTCATAAACTCTCGCTGCTCAGGAGCCATGCAGTCAGGTGTAACGACTGTGGATCTGGGTGCCAAACTTGTCCGTCGGACATTGTGAGAATATCCGGCAGAACTCTCAAAGGAAGAGGAGGAGCTATCGACAACAGATATAGCTCCGTGTACCAGAACTGCCTCGGCCAAGCAGGGACTATCAGGATCATCCTGCACGGCTCCACCTTGATCTTCCTGATAAGCCGTGGGATCAGAGACATGGGAGGAAAGGCGTAGACAAATGTCCTCGACCATGCTATCGAAAGCGCACTCCCCAGAGAACCTCAATGGTGAAGCCTGCTTGGATAAGACCAGCATTTCTTGTTGGTCGGAGTGGCAAAAAGATCGATCTCCGGTCTGCCCCACTGGCTGAAGACCTCCTCCAAAACTCTCTGATTCAATTCCCATTCGTGGCTGACTGAGGATGACCTGCTCAGTCTGTCGGCGTTTTCGTTTAGGACCCCTGGTAAGTGTTCTGCCTTCAGCGATATCCTCTGAAGGATCGCCCATTCCCAGATCTGTTGAGCTTCTTGCGACAATGGACAAGATCTGGTTCCTCCTTCCTTGTTCACATAGTGCATGGCCGTGGTGTTGTCCGTCCTGATAAGCACTTGTGAACCTTCCAGGCGAGGAAGAAAAGCTTGCAGAGCCAGTCTTATCGCCCTTAGCTCTAAAAGGTTGATGTGGAGATATTTCTCCTGAGGCGACCAATGACCGCTGACATACAGGTCTTGCATCACTGCTCCCCAACCCTCCAATGACGCGTCCGTTGTCACTACATGTGGGGACGGGCCGCTTACGAAGGATAGACCTTGGGATAAGTTGTTTTGATCTGTCCACCATAATCTTGCTTCTTTCATCCTTGGAGTGACCGTCACCATGTCCTCGAATGAACCGTGGACCTGTTGCCACTGGTTGTCTAGTTCCTCATGCAGAGGACGCATTCTCAGTCTGCAATAGGGAATCAGGGGAATACACAATGAAATCACCCCCAGTAGAGATTTGTAGCGGCGTACAGAAAGACACCTTCTTGCCCGTAAGTCCCAAGCCAAGTTCTGTAATTTTTACCTCCTTTCCAGAGTAGGGAAGGCTCTTGAGAGCTTTGAATCCAAGAGGGCCCCCAGGAAGCGAGCATTTTTGGACGGGACCAGAGAGGACTTCTCGTTGTTCAGAGTGAGGCCCAGATTCTGAAACAAATTCGTACAAGCTTGAACAGCCTCCAGCGCTGCCTCCCTGGACGGAGCTTTCAGCAACCAGTCGTCCAGTTTGGGGAAGACTTGGAAATGGTTCCTTTGCAGGAAAGCTGCTACTGGCACCAGCACCTTTGTAAAAATTCTCGGAGCTGAGCAGAGTCCAAAGGGTAAAACCCTGAACTGAAAATGGCTCTTGGCTACTGTGAATCGCAGAAACCTTCTGTGTGCTGGGTGAATTGGAACGTCGAAATGCGCATCCTCGAGATCGAGCGTGGCCATGAAATTCCCCTGGATTGATGAGCTTCAAGATGCCCTGGAGAGAGACCATCCGGAAGGACAGGGAGATGAGATAGGTGTTTTGCTCCCTGAGGTCTAAAATGGGACGCCATTTCTCTAGCGTCTTCCTCACCAGGAAGAACCTGGAATAGAATCCTTGTCCCCTTTGGTTTGAGGGAACCGGCTCTACCGCTCCCTTCCGGAGCATCTCTTGGACCTCGAGCCGCAGGAGACGCTGGTGTTTCGACGGAATGGCTGCCGGGGGCTTGGGTGGAGGTACTTGCGTGAATTCCAAAGTATGCCCTTTCCGAATGATGTTGAGCACCCAACGGTCCGATGTTATCCTGGACCAGTTTTGAAGGTATTTGGTGACCCTGCCTCCAACTGATGATCTCTTGAAGGAGGGTCCAGTAGGAAGAGCCAGGAGGCCGCTATTGGCGCTTTGACGAGTCTCGTCCTCGTCCAGCCTGTTTCCCCTTATTGTAAGGCCTGGAGTAGTTTGTAGACTGGCCTTGCCGCTGTTGATAAGGCTGACGGTATTGCTGGGAACCTGAGCCCGTGGAGGAATAGCGCTGTTGTTGGAGTCTGCCTCTGGATTCCTTAAAAGGAGACTTGCGGTATTGAAGGGTCCCCAAGGACCGGGCAGTCTCCGTGTCCTTTTTTATTTCTTGAAGTGTATCGTCAATGAGTTTCCCAAATAATGCCTCCCCATCAAACGGGAGATCAAGGACCTTGTTCTGGATCTCAGGCCGGAACCAAGTCGCCTTGAGCCATCCTTGGTGACGGAGGACTGCCGCACCAGCCAGGGACTGAAACGCTGTGGTTGCAATCTTCATTGCACAGTCAATGATTTCCATTGAAGTCGCTTCTCCCTCTTGCAAGATCTTTTTTGCTTCAGATGTTGACTCCGGAGGCAGCTGGTCAATGTACGGGGCGATATCACACCAAAGCTGGCGGTCATATCTCCCCAAGATCGCCAGGGCATTAGCAGCTCGTACTAGTAAACTCGCCATCGATGAGAATCTCTTCCCCGCATTGTCCAATCTCCGCCCTTCCTTGTCCGGAGGAGTTGTTAAGGGAGCAGAGGGGTTACGGGATTTTCTCTGCGCTGCCTGCGAGATAACGGAGTCTGGTCTTGCATGACCCGTTAAGGCCGCCGGACCCTCGTCGGGTGCCCTGTATTTCTTGTCCAGACGCGGTGGCACAGGGACCACCGTCCCCGGGTTCTTCATGGCCTTAAGGCCCTCCTTCCACAGATGATCCACGATAGGAATGGATCTTGTCGATTTCCTAAAAGGTTCTTTGAAATCGTATAGGAAACAATCAGTAGTAACCTTAGGAATGCCCAATTTGAATCTGCCAGCTGCTCTCTCCATCAACTGATCGAAGCCCCAATGTCCGCTGGCGGGGAATCCGCCAGATCTGGGACTGGTGAAGCGGGATCAGGAATGATATGTTCATCATATTCAGTATTAGGAATAGAGTCATGATCCGACTGCTGATCCTCATCCGAGGAATCATCATGGGCCTCTTGCAGCCCGGAGGAATCCTGTTGGAAGGATGCTTGAGGCTGAGGAGAAAACTGAGCCGGTAGAGTTGGCTTCACTGGCGAGGCCGAAATCGCTGTAGGCGCAGCAGGTGCTGTCGGGACCTGAACTGGCCTATTCGCCCTAGATTTGTAGTCCTGCAGTATGTTATGCAGATCTTGGAGAAAAGAAGATGGCACCGTCACCATATCCTGCCCAGAATGATGTTGTGACTGGGCCGTTTGATGATGACCAATCTCCTTGTGGTCGTATCCACCCTCAGAGTCCGTCTCCTGGCACTTGACTAGAAGTTGGGAGGGACTATTGGCATAGCTGTAAGCGTCCTGGACCTCCTCCTCTGACTCCCCTTCTTGAAAAAGCATGGTTGGCAGTAGGGGGGACACACTCCTCGGAGAAGTCATCTCCGGCGTGATTCTTGTCACAGAAATAGTAATCCTTTTTCAGAGGATAATATCGTCGACGTCAACGGCTGTACACGCGTCGGCGAGATCGGGGTCGTCGAAGTCGTCGACGAGGAAACTGTGGACACACCAGCCGTCGTCATCGTCAGAGTCGTCATCGTCGATGCCCTCGTCGACGAGACCGTCGTCGTCACCGTCGGCGTCGTCACCATCGTCGTTGGCGACACTGTAACCTTCGTCGTCGGCACGTCCTCCGTCGACGCTGAGGTACCTGCCGTCGGTGGTACCTTCGTCGACGAAACTCCCGTCAACGTCATAGTCGACCATATCAACTTCGATGTCGATTTCTTTGTCGACGGAACGTCCGCCGTCGACTTCTTCGTCGTCGAGGACTTAGAACTCCTCTCAGAAGACTGGGAAGAAGGTTTTTTCCTGGCTGAGGCAGTCTTCTCACCTTTTGAAGGCGTAACTGGTCCTACCCTCTCCTTTTCACCTCGGTGAGGAGATTTGCTGGGACCTAGGCTCTCAGACTCACTGGGGGTCTTTTTGGAGGCCTTCGAAGATCTTTCCACAGAAGGAGAAGGGGAACCCCTACCCCTCTTCACTGACCTTCTTGAGGAAGACATCGATGCTGCATCCTCACTGTCACTAGAGACAGTCTCCTTCCTGTATTTCAGCTTCTGGAGCCATGTTAAAAGTCTACCCTCACGGTCCCGGAGGGTCTTGGTCGAAAAGGTGCAACAGATCTTGCAGTCCGCAGCCTGGTAGTCAGGATAGAGGTAATAGATGCAGTCTTTGTGCTTATCCTCCACAAAAAGCTTTTTCTTGCCACAGGTGGAACATGGCTTGAAAAGAGCTTTTTTCTTCTCCATTTCAGACATCCTGGAAGGCAGTCAACAATCCTGAAGTGAATCTGAAAGATTCTGAAGAAAAAATCCTAAAGAAATTCCTTAGAAGAGTAGAAGTTGAGCAGAGCTCACAGGAGACTCCCTAAGCACAACGTGCGGTACAAAATCTGAGGCTCTGAGGTTCCTTCAGGAAGGTTCTAAGGGGTGAGGCACTTCCGATTAGCTGATGCCTAAGTTTGGTCTCTTTTACACAAAGAGGGTGATATGCTACAAAAGGGAATGAGGCCTAGGCCTTTTTCCTTTGTCTTTTGTACCTACAGCTATGGTATTTTTGTTACCGAGACTCCCATTCCGACGACGGGGAATGATACAAAGCATGGGAATCTATGAAAATTCCAATACTGGGGTAACAACAGGTCTGCACTGGCCTGCACAGCCAGCAGCCAGCACCAAAGTACTGTGCCCCCGAGACAAGCCAGACTCCAACCGAATTTAGAGGCCAGCAAGGCCAAAAAGGGCCCGGACAGCCCCCATGAGAGGGGCCGTCACAAACGGGCCCACGAGAGAAGTGGAAAAACAACAATTGATGGACAGAATGCAGAACAATGTCATACATTCACCCCAGTACAGAGAACTGGGCCTAAATCCATTGTTTTTTGCTCACCATGCCATTCCAGTTTGAACCCAGCCATATGCAAATCAGTCTTGACCCTGTGCATCATGGGAACAGTCCAGCCCGAACTGCCAAGCCAGGTCCTCCCTGCACTGGAAACAAGCATCCTAGGATCGGTTTCGGGGTTTCACCCCTCTTCAGCCAGGATATCTTGATTCCAGTGGTATGGAGAGCACGGGACCTACGTCTAGGCATACCCATCCCACTCGGGGTGACAAATGCAAAACCAACAATTGATGGACAGAATGCAGAACAATGTCATACATTCACCCCAGTACAGAGATCTGAGCCTAAATCCATCGGTTTTTTTGCTCACCATGCAATTCTAGTTTGAACCCAGCCATATGCAAATCAGTCTTGACCCTGTGCCACATGGGAACAGTCCAGCCCAAAATGCCAAGCCAGGCCCTCCTTGGACTGGAAACAAGCATTCTAGGACCGGTTTCGGGGTTTATGGAACCAGGCAGAGTTACACGCAAAAACGCAGATAGCAGGCCAGCCCAGGCTAGTGACACAGCGATCCAGAAGGACAGACCGTGGTGCAACACAAGCCACTCCAAAGCATAGTAAGAAGATCGCACCTGCGCCATACTGTGATGCCAAAAAGAGCAGAGGCCCGAAGGATGTCCACACCACCCAGCACATGACAGAGCTATATAATAGCTACCAATACCCCACATAGGGCATGTTATGTCCCAAGACATGGGAACCCTCTTAAGAAAAAGTATTTGCAGCAGAGGACAAATAAACCAGCGGAGGAACGGCAGACGGCTTGCAAATCAGCCAACAAGAATACAGAGAAGGCCTAATCCTGATAAGGTCCCAAAAGCGAGACCTATTGGCTATGCCAATGCTTGTTTAAAATGAGAGAAATACTACAACCCGTCCCAAAATGCACAACAAAAACAGGGGTGTGGCTGAGGGAAACCTGGGGAGCTCTGAAAATGTGGGCAAGTGAGACAAATTAGGATAGGCATCTTGGTTTGGAAGGGTTGTTAATTAGCGAAGGATACTAAAAAGAGGTAGCAGCAGAGATGGGACAAGCAGAACAATGATTACTGGGTCTTGAAGGCGAACTTCACCAGCAGGGTCTTGTTCTTGGAATTCAGGACTGGGAAAAGATGCAAGCGTCTGCGACTACAGGAGGTTCCGCCCCCCATTCGCAGTGCTGCATGAGACTAGCTCATCGCCATTTTACTCTTACTGCGCGCGTCCGTCGTGCTATGGACAAGGATTGACATTGAAGAGGGACTGAAGAAAAGCTCACTGTTACCGAGTCAATCACTAGAACCACAATGATAACAGGAAAAGAAGGAAGAGCTGAAGGAGTAGCTACAGTATCAAACACTTCTGATTTCAGGGCAACGAGAATGCTTTAGGAAATGCCAGTTGATTAAAGATTTGAAAAAAATTAGACAGAATTTGAAGTTGATAATATTTCACAAACTTTTCTCACAAGTGACATGGAATTGTATTTTCTAATAGAAATTATAGACAACAGCTAGCTTTTCATGTCCATATATCTTTCAAATATGCTTAATCATATATATGGAGATTAATATTGTAGGCCCATAGTGAAAAAAGATACCTGGTAATTTTGCTTAGCTGCGACCACGGCGGCGAGAGGCGGGCTCCCCCGTGCAGTGGTGAGCATCAGCACCCAGGGATGTCCGATGACCTCCGAGGTGGCAATGAGCAGGATGATCATCTGAATCTCTGCACTGGCCATGCAGCAGTACGACTGGCCAAACTATCCAATTAACTAATATTTTAACCCCTTGGCCGCGGTGGTAATTCTGCCACGGCGCTAGGGGGGAGGGGGCTGCGCGGCGCCGCAATGCTCGGGGCGGGACCACTCCGTCACGGGCCGCGGTGGCGCTGTGGTTGTGACGGAATGGTTCCGTCACGGCCCCGCCCGCCTAATAGAACGCTCAGCGCAGGCGCGAAATCAGTGTCGCGCGGCGGCCAGGCCGTGGTGGAACTATTCCGTCACCAGCACAGCACCACCGTGGCTTGTGACGGAATGGTTCCGTCACAAGCATGCAAGGGGTTAAATTACGGATGATTGCGCATTTTACATAAATTTGTGCCTTAGTAGCACAAAATTGGCAATGGTGAAACATTATACACTTAATAAACAATTTAGCAGCATTAAGTGTATACATGGTTATGCTGCATAGATGAAGCAGTGCCTATGGGTTGTTAATATCAGTGTTTAAAGGGTCTGACTATTTGCTTATTATCTTTTCTTTTTGGCCTGTTTGCTGAGCGCACAAAGTGATACGGATTGTTTTGTTATTTTGTAGTAACACCAGATTGAGTACAACACTGTAAAAGGGGGCGCAGTCGGATGACCATATAGCTGGTTACAATACTTCCTCACTAACTCTTTGGCCTCTGTGCTGAGCATACAACATAAAGTAGACTATAAAGGGGTTCTGTCTATTTTTGTTAACATTTAGTGCAACACTGTAAATAGGGGTGCAGTTGAATGTTTATATAACTGGTTAGAAAACCTGCTCACTGTTTGGCTTCTTTTCTGAGCGCACCAAGTGATGCAGAGTGTAAAGGTGTTCAAAATATTTGCTAGTTAGCTTTTTAGCCTTTGTGCTGAACACACCAAGTGAAGCGGACTGGTATTTTAGCTTACGCTTACACCGATATAAGTATAGCATTGTAAAACGGGGGGACGGGAGGGGGTTGGGGGTGGAAGGACGGGGGACAGTAGTGTGATCCAAATTGTCCAATTTACCCAAAAATTAAATAACAGATGTTGTACTTAAAAGCACACAATTGTTAGTGGCTAAAACGTTCCCCACTCAATATACATCGCGTGGTTAACATAAAAACAACAGAGTACAAAAATAAATCCTTAGTACACAGAAGCTAAACAAGCTACTATAGTCTTATCATAAAGATTGCAATTTGAAATTTGTAATCTGAAACAGCGCAAAATTAACCCACCGCTCACAAAAGGAAGTAAGCAAGCACCAATTAAAACGGCAAGGGGGCTGTAGCTGAAACAAAAACATTTCCTTGCGCAGTCCAAATGTTACTGCAGCTTGTGTCCGCTGTCTGGGTCCAAAAGTAAGAAAATAATATTGTCAAACACCCTGCATCCAACAACACCTCCATTGGCACGGAGCAATAATAAGGCGATCAGATAACGGCAGATGAGCGCTTATACCAAAACAATCCCTCACGCAAAACGAAAATCCGTTGTTGCATTGTTTTTGTAATCCGAAA
Source organism: Lissotriton vulgaris (assembly GCF_964263255.1). NCBI lineage: Eukaryota > Metazoa > Chordata > Amphibia > Caudata > Salamandridae > Lissotriton > Lissotriton vulgaris. Next base: position 433,887,487 of record NC_141685.1, on the reverse strand, counting down.
CAGAGCGTACAATTAACCCACCGCTCATAAAAGGAAGTAAGCAAGCACCAATTAAAACGACGGGAAAGATGTAGCTCAAACAAAAACATTATCTCGAGCAAAATGGCAAAGTAAAACAGGCTTGCCTTCGAGTACAAAACAAGCATTGGCCGCGTGGGTTAGAAAATGCAAATTGGTTTGTGACTTTGTAAGAGAACCTCAAACATGTGCCTTGAAGCGGTTTCAAGGTGATTTCCAGGATATTATATAAGTTAGGAGCTAAAATGTGACATGTGCCTGATTCCTTTCATGATTCCTTTCACCCGAAATAAAATGTCACTCGTGTCACACTGAAAAGATGGAAACTTCCCACAGACCAAATGAAAACTTGTCAGCTGTGGGGACACGCATTCAAGGGTCCTAGTGATTTAAGTGTCAGCTTGAGCGATCCCAGAGAGGTGACATGCGCCTCTAGTTTCAACATGGAGGGCAGAGCTATATCTCAACTCTCTTCTTCATTTAAAACAAGCATCGCGGCACCCACAGAGATGACTGGAATCAGCGCACAGGACCACCATCGTAAACACTTTAACCAAGAATGTACGATGTGTCCACCCAAAGCACGCAGGTGCCTGTCTTAAAAGGTGCTTGACATTACCTAGAAAGGAAAGGACGATATTCTCCTCCAACCCTGCCCTTTTTCTATCTTGAGGGAGGATGGGGTGCGATTATTGACTCACCCACGTAATGAAAAGGGTGGAATCCAAGAAGAAGTAATGGAGACAGCAAGGAAATGAATGGTCAATCCCTCTGCTTCGGGCTGTGAAGTGCTATGCCTGAAGCAGTATTAAATCAGTGGCAAGGTGATCTACGAATTGTGAATGGAGGACGGGTGGGATTTTCAAGTGCGCAGGCTTGTGAGCAGCAGACCGAAGTGGATGCCTGCTTGTGCCCCAGGGGGACTGTTGAGTGCGAGTGGTGCAGCGAGTGGTGACGCTAGTACGTGCACGCACAACGGGAAAAAGTGCTTGCCGGCAACCAACTTGCTATTACGCGTATGCGCGGGCGCTCTTGTGCGCGTTCTAGTAAGCTGATCGCCGGAAAAGTAGCATTTCTCAGAGCTACTAAATGTCTCGGCCGAGACCAGCGCATGAGCTGGATCAGGCCGAGACCTAAAAAGGGGCCGGACCAGTAGCAAACAGCACCAAAGTCCTAACAAAAGGACCGGAAGGCGCAACAAGCACACAGAGCACACACAACCGGAGCTACCCACAAACAGGCCTCAGAACACAATGGAAGAACACCTCCCAAAAACCAGAATGACTCACCGGTCACTGAGGGGGAAGGAGGAGGAGGAGGAGGAGAAGGAGGTGTTGTGTTCTATCTAGGACCCCGATCAATATTGCGACCTCACGCCCCTATATGGCTATAATCAATAGATATCCCTATAATGGCATAAACGATCAGAGCCATATTTCAGTAACTCGTCTCTGCAGCTCATTACAGTACATGACACAGCAGAAGCCACTTCCTTAGATTCCTAGATAACACACCGAGTTCTTTCGACAGCTCAAACCCCCCAGCAACCTGGGAAAGCCCCGCTTGCTTTGTTTTGATTAGTAATAGAACTCTTGCAAGCTCTGTAAGAATGACCAGTTCTTAGTGACATCTTTATTGACGTCTAATGTCCAAAAACTTACGTCAAACTCGGCACCATTCAGGTATAAATATGCCAACGTTGCCTTAAGCAAACACAGTGGTGGTGAATACTAGAGCAGAACAGCTGTCCCTTGCAGAGAGCCCAGCAGATGCGAGAAGCCTAAGGACGCTGCCCCTCCTCCTTGCGACGCGCTGAGAAAGACGCTGTCTTTTCTCCTGCCGAGAAAATCCAGCTCCGGCGTTTCCAGCCTACCCTTGCGGGTAACTGGAATATCGAGTCCTGAGAGGAGATACCAGACCTCCAACATTCTATTCCAGAGGTATGGTGCTGACTAAACCCTTAGAGAGAATTCTTGAAGCGAACCCTTGGCAAAACTAAACTGCTACTTACTTACTCCCTCCCATGTATTAGGCTTAGGTCAGGTACACCGGGGTAGGCATAGTTAGAAGCACCAGTTGAGGACGTTAGCCAAAATGTATATATGAATGTATATATTTTATTCATTTTAACTATCGTATGGCTAAGAAACCATATCAATGCTTTTACAGTATTATTTCGCAATACTCCTTTCACTGTACGCACTTTTTATAATAACAAGTCTTGCAATTGTGGCAATTCATTTCTCTTGCATGAGAAGGAAGACTGTTCAATAAATAATACCTTTTATTGAAAACGCCTGTCTCTCTATTTTCTGCATAACTGGTGAAAGTAATTCTGCACAACTGACTGAGTGAAATAGCTGTCTATTGTTTCACACAACTCTAGAGATTGACTCTTATTCTGAGGAGCAAAGTTGTCAAGTTAATGCGGTTGTTGGAAAACTGAATCCCTTCTTGTCTGATCCAGGGAAGCTGATCACTTCCTATTCAGTCAAGAAAGTTTCCAGTGACCTCTGAGCTAGCTGGTACAAAACCAATTAAGTCTAACATAGTCAGTAGAGACCTAGAAGACCGCAGTCCTACGTCTACACTGCTGTTTATGTTATTCCAATGCGCAGGGCCTATAGGGAAAATAGGAACTACACTATAGAGGAGGATAAAGCCCCGCCAGAAACCTCTTAATGGCAGAGTCTGCAGGGGCGTGGAACAAAAGAGTGCCATCAAAAGAAGGTCCACCAGCCGTTCCCTAACGTTCTCCGGGAACACACTATCCCGTAGCCAGGCATGTTGGCGAAGGGCCACAGAAGAGCCATGGTACGACCCAGCACCTCTGAATTGTCCAGAGCGGAGCGAAGAATAAATGACGCCAGCTCACGGCCATCCAGCACATGGTGCCGCAGATCAACATAGGCACCCTCCCGAGAAATGGCAGGCAGAAGGGACTCAGCCGAATCCCACAAGCAAGAAGTGGCCCTAGCCAAGACACACAGAGTGTTAAGGGCCTGCAAGGCCACGCTGGTGGAGGCGAAGATATTGTGCCCCCAGGAATCTAACCAGCGGGCCTCCCGTGAGGGAGGAGACAACACCGATGGCAGGGAGGGAAAGGCAGTCTGTAAAAGAGGGCCCTAGGTAGAAGGCTGAAGGGAAAGACAGATAGGGTCATTCGGCACAGGGCGGTGCTGAAGCTTTTGGGGCACCGGGTCCCCCGTGGAGGGCTGCCGCCAAGCCCCCAAAATCGAAGTGTGGAGTGAAGCCTCGAAGGGAAGAGGCAGTCTCGGACCACCACAACCCTGATCGAGGACCTCCAAAAGATGATCCATGGGGAAATTGGCAGCTGGATCTCCCATGCGTCTGATTTCCACAGCCGTGGAAGCAGCCCGAGCGAAGGCAGCACCTGCCTCCGTAGGGCCCCGCAATGGGGAAAGCAGCTCCTTTGTGGGTGACGGCTGCAAGCTAAGGCTGCCGTCCCCCAGTCCCACCGGAGGAAGGAGAGGCCAAATCCGGGAAGGGGAAAAGGGACCGAGGATGGGGAACCTGAGGCGCCTACGGCGAAGACTGCTGTCGCGGCAACGGAGAGGAGCCGTCCTTAGACGACGCCGGTGAAAAAGCCACGACGCGGTGACCAGTCTCCGGAGAAGATTAAACCATCAACCACGAAGCTCTGGAGAGGAGTGGGCGTCCGAAGTCGAATCAACAATCTGACGTCGGCCTGGCGTTGTAGAGTCCGTGACCGGGGGCAGGTCAACGCCGACCGGTGCCGAAGGAACGGCGTCGAAAAGCTGTTTGGAATCAGATAAAGAGCTTGAGTCAAAGAGGGTCAGGAGCTCTACTATATGATGATGATAAGATTTGGGAGGAGGCAAGATCATTTATGCATAACCTGTATGAGGAAGATATTGAACCCGGACCAGAGAGAGCTAGGGAGTGGTTACATTCAATGGATCTCCCACAGTTGTCTGAAGCAGATAGGCTGTTTTTGCATACAATTCAGAAAAGGGGGTGGTGATGGACAGAGCATCTGAATTAAACATGCAAATTAGTCTGTCCCTGTTCCCATGATGCACTGGGCCAGGGACAGACTAATTTGCATGTAGCCAGGTTCTGAGCTGGGATGGTGCAGTGAGCTAAAAAACGGTGATGGATTAAGCCCTGATCTGCTGACTGGGTAGTAGTATTCTGTTTAATTCAGATGCTCTGTCCATCACCACCCCCCTTTTCTGAATCGTTTTGTCCACCACAAGCGTGGAAGGGTATGCTCAGATGTGAGTCCCTTGCTCACTGCACCATCAGGATTCAAGCAAGCCGGGCCGAAGACGGCTGCAATGCCAGAAACCGGTCCCTGGAAGCTTGTTTCCTTTCCAGTAAAAGAATTGGCTTGGTAGTTTGGTCTGCCCTGTTCCCATGATGCACTGGGCCAGGGACAGACTAATTTGCATGTAGCCAGGTTCTGAGCTGGGATGGTGCAGTGAGCTAAAAAAACGGTGATGGATTAAGCCCTGATCTGCTGACTGGGTAGTAGTATTCTGTTTAATTCAGATGCTCTGTCCATCACCACCCCCCTTTTCTAAATCGTTTTGTCCACCACAAGCGTGAAAGGGCATGCTCAGATGTGAGTCCCTTGCTCACTGCACCATCAGGATTCAAGCAAGCCGGGCCGAAGACGGCTGTAATGCCAGAAACCGTTTCCCGGAAGCTTGTTTCCTTTCCAGTAAAAGAATTGGCTTGGTAGTTTGGTCTGCCCTGTTCCCATGATGCACTGGGCCAGGGACAGACTAATTTGCATGTAGCCAGGTTCTGAGCTGGGATGGTGCAGTGAGCTAAAAAACGGTGATAGATTAAGCCCTGATCTGCTGACTGGGTAGTAGCATTTTGTTTAATTCAGATGCTCTGTCCATCACCACCCCTCTTTTCTGAATCGTTTTTTCCACCACAAGCGTGGAAGGGAATGCTCAGATGTGAGTCCCTTGCTCACTGCACCATCAGGATTCAAGCAAGCCGGGCCGAAGACGGCTGTAATGCCAGAAACCGGTCCCCGAAAGCTTGTTTCCTTTCCAGTAAATGAATTGGCTTGGTAGTTTGGTCTGCCCTGTTCCCATGATGCCCTGGGCCAGGGACAGACTAATTTGCATGTAGCCAGGTTCTGAGCTGGGATGGTGCAGTGAGCTAAAAAAACGGTGATGGATTAAGCCCTGATCTGCTGACTGGGTAGTAGTATTCTGTTTAATTCAGATGCTCTGTCCATCACCACCCCCCTTTTCTGAATCGTTTTGTCCACCACAAGCGTGGAAGGGTATGCTCAGATGTGAGCCCCTTGCTCACTGCACCATCAGGATTCAAGCAAGCCGGGCCGAAGACGACTGTAATGCCAGAAACCGGTCCCCGGAAGCTTGTTTCCTTTCCAGTAAAAGAATTGGCTTGGTAGTTTGGTCTGCCCTGTTCCCATGATGCACTGGGCCAGGGACAGACTTATTTGCATGTAGCCAGGTTCTGAGCTGGGATGGTGCAGTGGAGTGATGGGTAGTAGTATTCTGTTTAATTCAGATGCTCTGTCCATCACCACCCACCTTTTCTGAATCGTTTTTGCATACAAGCATCCCTGAGGGCAAGATTGGAAAGGGGCGACCACTTGGTCCCCCCGAACGTATGGATGGGTGCCCGATCCCCCCGGGAAACCATTTTGGCGGGAGGCGTGGCTCGGCTGGAATGCCCAAAGTGGCGTAGCCGGGGCGCGCCCTTTCCCGCCCAGGAGGGGTTGTCCTAGACACCCGCACGGAAGACCGCGCCCCAGTGGGCGTACCTGAGGAGGATCCCGCCCTCCCGCAGACGGATAAATAGAGCGAGAATCCGAAGAAGCGTCTTCTTGTTCCTGTGCTCTGAAGGCTGCACCACTCGTCGCTCGTGAGCCCTCGACGGAACAAGCGGCAATTTTGAGAACTTGTAATCTTGTTTTTTCTCTTTCAGTTATCGAGAGTTCGAAGGATCTGGGACCTCGTTGATCGACTCGAGCGGAGTAAACGAAGCTATGTGTTAGGAAACGGGTTAGTCTGTCTTCCATGACCATACTCCATTGATCACATGACACATGAATGGGTATTTAAGATCTGCCCTTTCCTGAATTCAGTGCTTGGTATCTTTTTGTTTTGGGTTCCAGGTTCTGGGTTTTGCTATCTGGGTTGTTGCAGAGACAGGTTCACGGGCTCGTGTACCTGTTTTATTTGATTTCCCTGTGTATCTGTCACTTGTGTTGCCTTGTTAGCCCCCATCCCCTCCCTTCCCCAGGTCCCTCCGTGTGTTTTCCTTAGGCTACTTCATTTGCTTATCCCGCCCCCGTCACTCTCACCTTTCCTCTGTTTCTGTCACTGCCCTTAGATTTGTTAGTGTTGTCTCTCGAGGGTACTGGGGCTCCAGCCCCCTCGTATTCCGGTTTCTCGGCAGGACTATCCATCACGTTGCCGAGTGATCAGCCGGCTGGTTGGTTTGTGTTTCCTGAGTCGCGCCCCCGGACTTCCGCGTTTTGCGTAGTCTATCCACCTCATTGTGTGGCGCTTGGGCGCTTTCAGCCGCGCTGAGTCCCGGAGGAGAGACAGATCCCGGAGGAAGGATCCAATTGTGTGTTGCCCGCAGTTCTACGGATTGTACATTGATAAGGACGTTTCCTGGGGGTTTTTTATGCCGAGTACGATGGCTTTTTCCCCTGAATAACCCCGTATTGGCAGGGGGCGTTTCTGATTGTTTTTTCCCCACTCCCCTCCCCCTGACTGGACTCGAGGCCATAACGATAGTGGGGTTCTATCATTCTATCGTCAAGGACCTCCCGAGGCAGATCCTGTACAGTACACAAGTAAGGAGGTGTTATGTGATTGCATGGTGGAGTGTGGTTATGGGATTGGGAGACTGAGGGGTATATATTGAAGTGGGACACAGAAGTAATTGTATTTACATTGTTCCATAGGTGCAGAGGCGAGGAGGTGGTGGTTGAGTCTCATTGTCCAGTCCAGTCCAGGGGTGAAGCCTTTATTGACCTGAAGTCCCTTCGTTTGAATTCCTGCCCCCTGCCCTGGGCTCGGGTATTCTCTCATGGTTTTTTGTTCCATGGGAGGTGTTTGAGTCAGGGTGGTGGGTTTTGGACATACATCGTTCCTGCAGTGTTTTTGGGCGTGTGGAATCCAACAGAATACCAAGCCCACGATAATATACACTGCCCGGACGAGGTATGGACGAGGATGTGGGGGGTGCTGAACGGGCACCTACGATGCAGGATATAGTGGGGGCGGTGGCGGCCCTCCAGGCTCAGGTCCAAGGCCTACAGCAGGAGAACCTAGGACTTAAACAGGAATTGGGGGCTGTTAAGGCCAGGGAACAGCAGAGAGATAGGACACAGACTCCCATCATTCAACCAGCTGCCTTCCAGTATGGGGGCGGGGTGGGTCAGAGATCGGAGGGGGGAACACCTGTGGCAGTCACTGTTACAACACCTGTTTCTGTTCCATTGGCCCCCCCTGAGAGGTTCACGGGAGACAATAACAAGTATGGGACCTTTATGACTCAATGTCAACTGCACTTCATGTGCAGGCCGACTGCGTTCCCGGATGACACAGCGAAGGTGGCATTTACTATATCGTATTTGGCTGGCACAGCGGCACAATGGGCTATCCCTCTGGTAGAAAATAATGCTCCGGTATTACAGGATTATCCGGCCTTTAAAGAATTAATGAGGGGCCTATTTGCTAAGCATGCTTTTATGCAGGCGAGTGATGCGGAGCTCCTCCATTTAAGACAGGGTAAACAGGACTTGCTAACCTATGTGTCAACATTTAATAGGTTAGTTTCAGAGACACATTGGCCCACCGAAAAGAGAACCTCCTTGTTTTACCAGGGTTTGTGCGACGACCTAAAAGATGTAGTGTCTCAGGTGGTTGATCCTCCAGATGACTGCGCTGTCTTTATTGATCTGGTGGTAAAGTTAAACCACAGATTGACTGAGAGGCGTGGTGATCGCAGCCGAGTTCAGGGACCCTGGAGGAATTATGCGAAACCAGAAGTAAGACCCACAGGGGATAATAAGCCTGCTCCAGAACCCATGGAGATAGGAGGCGTGAGAGGCCCATTAACTATGGAGGAGAAGAGAAGGAGGAGGGAATTGAACTTATGTCTGTATTGCGGACAGGGGGGGCACTTTGCCCGAGAGTGTCCTGTTAAGCCCTCTGGACAGGCATTCCATAAGAAGGTAGCTTGTGTACAGGTGGAACGAAGACAAGCCATGAGCAGCAGAGTAGGAGGAACTTATCAGGTGCTGGGTGTGATTGATCAGGTGCCAAGACATTTCATCATTTCGGTGCATCTATTGCTGGCAGGGAATAGGCGTGTACCGGTGTCTGTTTTGTTGGACTCAGGGGCAACTGGGAATTTTATTGACATCACTTTGGCGGAAAAGTTAGAAATCCCATGTCAATTTAAGAGACAACCAGAACCTGTGAGGGCCATTGATGGGACCGAATTAACCTCGGGGTCCATTACACGCCAGACAGAACCACTGACATTGTTGTGTGAGAATGGGCACTCAGAGTCAGTGGTCTTTGATCTTATTGATGCTCCCTCGTTTGGGTTGGTGTTAGGAGTTCCCTGGCTTCAGGAGCATAACCCCAAGATCGACTGGGTGCAGCGCTTGGTGACTCTGGACTCCAAGCATTGCCTTACACATTGTTACAGGGAGGCTGTCGAACGGGTTCCTCCCTTGTCTTGCGCAAGTGTGGAGGCGACATCGGTTCCTTCTCAGTATTCCGCCTTTCGGGGTGTTTTTGATAAGACTAAGGCACAGGGTCTCCCTCCTCATCGGTCCTTTGACTGTAAAATTGATTTGATACCTGACATCCCTTTGCCTTCTTGTCGCATATATGCGCTCTCCGAACCTGAGGAGATACATCTAAAGGAATATTTGGAGGAGATGCTGGGGATGGGATTTATTCGCCCTTCTTGTTCACCTGTGTCCTCGGCGATCTTTTTCATTCCGAAGAAGGAAGGGACGTTGAGGGCATGTGTGGACTACAGGGCACTGAATAAGGCCACCGTGAAGAATAGGTACCCTCTTCCTCTCATCCCCGTGTTATTGGACCAGCTCCGCAAAGCAACCATCTTTACCAAACTGGATTTGCGGGGTGCTTACCATCTCATTCGAGTCCGACCCGGGGATGAGTGGAAGACGGCCTTTAAGACCAAATTTGGCCTATATGAGTATTGTGTGATGCCGTTCGGCCTGTGTAATGCGCCGGCGGCATTCCAATACTTTATTAATGAGGTGCTCCGGGAATATCTTGACAGGAGTGTCATTGTCTATTTGGACGATATTTTGATTTTCTCAGAGACGGAGGTGGAACATCATACCCATGTATCCCAGGTTTTGCAGAAATTACAGGATTATCATCTGTACGCCAAACTGGAGAAATGCCAGTTCGGTACACAGAGGGTAGAATTCCTGGGGTTTGTCATCACAGCAGAGGGTATTCGAATGGACCCTAGAAAAATAGAGGCTATAATCACCTGGCCTATACCATCGACTGTTAAACAGATCCAGGCCCTTCTAGGGTTCGCCAATTTTTATCGGCGCTTCATTTCCCACTTTTCTGATGTTGTATCCCCATTGACTCGGCTGCTAAGGAAGGGGGTTCCCTTTATCTGGTCCTCTGTAGTCCAGGATGCCTTTCAGCTGTTGCTGCGATCTTTTACCTCCGCTCCGGTTCTGGTGCATCCCGATACTGCTTTACCATTTTTTGTGGAAACAGATGCCTCATTGTGTGCTGTGGGTGGGGTTTTGTCCCAAAGGGATGTGGTAACGGGTCTGATGCACCCCATTGCCTTTTTTTCTAAAACCTTGTTGCCCGCGGAGCGCAACTATACGGTGGCTGAGAGGGAACTGTTGGCGGTCAAACTGTCCTTTGAGGAGTGGCGGCATTATCTCTGGGGTGCTAGACACACAATCACGATCTACACTGATCATAAGAACCTTGAGTTCTTTCGCTCTGCTCGGGCGTTAACACCTCGCCAGATGCGGTGGGTCTTGTTTTTTAACGAGTATGATTTTATTATCACCTATCGACCCGCCGCCCAACAGGTAAAATCTGATGCCCTTTCTAGGATACACGTGGAGGGGAAGGAACAGGGACGAGTGAAGGAAGATAGACCTATGATCAGCGAAGAGAAGATTGTAGGGGTGACATGTACTGAGGATTTACCCACCCTAGTGAAAAGGCAGTTAAGACTTTTGGATTTAGCCCCTTGGAAGGCTTTACCCCAGGTATCTATGCGAGACGGGTTGTTGTATCAGGGGGACCGTTTGTTTATTCCCCCTTCCTTGAGACAGATGGTTTTGGAAGGGTGTCATTCTTCAGCACTGGTAGCACATCCAGGAATAAATAAGACGAGGGAGCTGTGTTTGCGTTGGTTTTGGTGGGACTCGTTGAGCACGGATATACAGAGTTATGTGACCGCTTGTCCCATTTGTGCCATTAGCAAACCTACACATAGTATGCCGTCAGGTCTGTTGCGGCCCTTAGAGGTTCCTCCTACCCCGTGGCATACCATCAGCATGGATTTTGTGACGGATCTACCTCCTGCGTCAGGACATACCGCCATAATGGTGGTAGTGGACCTGTTTACAAAGATGGCACATTTTGTTCCACTACTGAAGATACCTACTGCCAGGGAGATGGCTTTGGTTTTTATGTCATCTATAGTCAGGATACATGGATTGCCTTCTGCTATTGTTTCGGACAGGGGGGCGCAATTTGTGTCACATTTTTGGACTGAACTGTGTTCAGTGTTGAAGGTGGAGGTACGTTTGTCATCTGCGTACCACCCACAATCAGATGGTCAGACTGAAAGGACAAACCAGACTATGGAGCAGTATTTGAGGTGTCTTGTGTCGTCGTTGTCTTGTGACTGGATGGTGGCTCTTCCTATTGCGGAGTTCGCCTATAACAACAGCCTGCATTCCGCATTGGGTATGACTCCTTTTTTTTGTTCGTTGGGGTACCATCCTAGGGCCTTAGCCATCCAGCCTACAGGGCATGTGCCAGCCATAGACGATATATGTGGGTCCTTGGGTGGAATATGGGACAGAGCCCGTGAACAACTGCAGGCAACTAAAATCACCATGAAGGCTCAGGCCGATAAACACAGAGTCTCCGCTCCATCCTATAAGGTGGGTGATCAAGTGTGGCTAGCTTCGCGTAATTTGAGGTTGCAGGGATCTCGTAAATTGCAGCCAAGGTTTGTGGGACCCTTTGCAATTATACAGGTCATTAATCCTGTCGCCATGAAGCTAGGTTTGCCTGATGAGTACAGGGTCCATCCGGTTTTTCATACGTCCTTGTTGAAACCCTACATACCAACAACGCAGGTCCTGCCACCACCCCCTCCCTTGCTGATTGATGGAGAAGAGGAGTTTGAGGTTCAGGCTATAGTGGATTCTAGGCGGAGGAGAGGCCACCTATTCTACTTGGTAGATTGGAAAGGTTATGCACCAGAAGATAGGTCATGGGAGCCAGCGGGTAGTGTACATGCACCACGGCTGGTTCGTTTGTTCCATAGACAGCACCCTTTCAAACCCCGTCCGGTGGGGAGGACCATTGGGGGGAGATACTGTTAGGAAACGGGTTAGTCTGTCTTCCATGACCATACTCCATTGATCACATGACACATGAATGGGTATTTAAGATCTGCCCTTTCCTGAATTCAGTGCTTGGTATCTTTTTGTTTTGGGTTCCAGGTTCTGGGTTTTGCTATCTGGGTTGTTGCAGAGACAGGTTCACGGGCTCGTGTACCTGTTTTATTTGATTTCCCTGTGTATCTGTCACTTGTGTTGCCTTGTTAGCCCCCATCCCCTCCCTTCCCCAGGTCCCTCCGTGTGTTTTCCTTAGGCTACTTCATTTGCTTATCCCGCCCCCGTCACTCTCACCTTTCCTCTGTTTCTGTCACTGCCCTTAGATTTGTTAGTGTTGTCTCTCGAGGGTACTGGGGCTCCAGCCCCCTCGTATTCCGGTTTCTCGGCAGGACTATCCATCACGTTGCCGAGTGATCAGCCGGCTGGTTGGTTTGTGTTTCCTGAGTCGCGCCCCCGGACTTCCGCGTTTTGCGTAGTCTATCCACCTCATTGTGTGGCGCTTGGGCGCTTTCAGCCGCGCTGAGTCCCGGAGGAGAGACAGATCCCGGAGGAAGGATCCAATTGTGTGTTGCCCGCAGTTCTACGGATTGTACATTGATAAGGACGTTTCCTGGGGGTTTTTTATGCCGAGTACGATGGCTTTTTCCCCTGAATAACCCCGTATTGGCAGGGGGCGTTTCTGATTGTTTTTTCCCTACTCCCCTCCCCCTGACTGGACTCGAGGCCATAACGATAGTGGGGTTCTATCATTCTATCGTCAAGGACCTCCCGAGGCAGATCCTGTACAGTACACAAGTAAGGAGGTGTTATGTGATTGCATGGTGGAGTGTGGTTATGGGATTGGGAGACTGAGGGGTATATATTGAAGTGGGACACAGAAGTAATTGTATTTACATTGTTCCATAGGTGCAGAGGCGAGGAGGTGGTGGTTGAGTCTCATTGTCCAGTCCAGTCCAGGGGTGAAGCCTTTATTGACCTGAAGTCCCTTCGTTTGAATTCCTGCCCCCTGCCCTGGGCTCGGGTATTCTCTCATGGTTTTTTGTTCCATGGGAGGTGTTTGAGTCAGGGTGGTGGGTTTTGGACATACATCGTTCCTGCAGTGTTTTTGGGCGTGTGGAATCCAACACTATGGCCGGCAAAAAAGCGGGAAAGAGCTCCGAGCTGGAGAAGGTACTGCGCACCTTGTCGAACCGAATGGCAATCATGGACCGAAAACTCGGTAAAGTTGATTCGATCGGTCAAGGTTTGGCCGAAGTTAAAAAGCAGTTAGCGGCCCAGAACAACCCCTCAGGTTGCCCTAAGAAGGTAATAGGCCCGGCCTTGCCGGGAGTGGTCCCTGAGGGTAGGGAGAAGCGTATTAAGAGGAGGGCGGTTTCCGGGGAGGATCCGGTTCCTGGGGTGCCCCCATCCGCCCCCATCACGCCGGCGGACATCCCGGTACCAGTTCCGAATATAGGCTTGCCAATTCCTGTGGTAATCACCCCGGTTAATGATGATCAAATGCCCCCGGAACTGGCCATTCAGTTAGCGGCAGTGTTACCCTGGCTCAAGAAGAAAGCGGGGGGGGGGCAGTGGCCGCGGGGGACCCGGCCGAGGAGGCTAGATTAATAATCGAGCAGTTACGGCAGTCGAGAGAAGCCGGGACGGCGAATGGTCCTTTTGTTCCCCCACAGGTGGCGCCAGGAGTACCAGCGGTTAGCCGGGAAAAGGCAGCAGATACGACGGTTGAACCCGGTAAGCAACCAATGCAAATGGCAGGGGAAGGTTCATTACCTTCAAGGCGCGAAAGGGTGGCCCAGCACATCCCAGCGGCCACAAAGGAAATGACATGGGGGGAAAAATATGTGAATATGTTTTCATTGTTGACTGACCATCGCGAGATGGAATATGCAAAATCCCAGAAAGATCTATGGCACCCCAGTGTATGGCGGGCCAAGATGGCGGAATTTAGGGTCGATGAGACCGTAGCGAACTGGGTGAAGGCCTTTTCGATATTTACGGCAGTCATGGGTGAACGAAAGCCAGAAGTGATGACCGAGTTGTCTTGTTAACAAAATAGGATTATGGATTTTTATGCCATGTATGGGGGGGACGAGTGGAAAGGATATGACATGAAATTCCGAAAAGCGAAAGAGTTTGATGCAACTTTGACCTGGGACTGCCTCGACTCGGTGTCATGGCACAAGCAGCTCATGCCTGGTGCGGCGGGTACGTCCTCGGTGCGGGAGCGGGCCGGGGTCAGTTCGCCAAAAGCCTGCGTTGCCCTTTCGAGCAGGCGCCGGTGGGGAATTTCAGCCCAAGACCGGCGGAAATGGCGGCAAGCGGGGGGTTTGTTGGGGCTTCAATAGAGGCAACTGTAACAGACCCCAGGGAACATGTAGGTTCAGGCATGCGTGTGCGGGCTGTGGGAACTCCTCACACCCGGAGAGTAGCTGTAGATCAAAGAACAGCGGAACGGGAGGAAAAGGGGGGTCTAAGCAAGAGTGAGGTGATGCTTGGGAACCGCTTGCCTACACCTGTCGACATCATGGCTCTGACTCCTTGGTTGAACAAATACCCTGATCATGTATCCGCCGGGGTTTTGAGGAATGGATTCCTATATGGCTTCAACATCCCGGCGGGGGATTTTCGGGGGGGCTCCTTTTGTAAAAATCAGTTATCTGTCCAACATAACCCAAGCGTAGCAGCAAAGAAAATTTCCAAAGAAGTCAGCTTGGGGCGGGGCCTTTTCAATGCCCGCCGGTGGCGGATTTCGTGTGTTCACCGCTAGGAGTGGTTCCAAAGAAAGACCCGGGGGAGTTTAGACTCATTCACAACTTGTCTGCCCCATGGGGATCCTCGGTGAACGAAGCCATTAACCCGGATATTTGTTCGGTTCGGTACGCATCGTTCGACGATGCCGTTGCCATATTAAATCATCTGGGCCCCGGAGCACTGATGGCGAAATCAGACATCGAATCGGCATTCAGGTTGCTCCCGGTACACCCGCGGGACCAGCGCTTGCTAGGTTTTGCGTTTCAAGGGAGTTATTACATGGATAAATGCATGCCTATGGGTTGCTCCATTTCTTGTGCCTATTTTGAAATGTTCAGCTGTTTTTTTAGAGTGGGCATTCACTGAGGCCACGGGGCATAGGCACGTTATGCACTATCTAGATGACTTCCTGTTCTTGGGAGCGGCCGGCAATACGAAATGTGCGCAGGCGCTGCAGGACTTCTGCATCCTCATGCGGGAATTCGGAGTCCCATTGGCACCAGGTAAGACGGTTGGACCATCTACTTCACTGGAGTTTCTGGGAATTGAGCTCGATTCTGTGGAAGGATGTTTCCGTTTACCAATGGAAAAGGTGGCCAAGTTTAGGGCTTCCTTGACGCAAAGCCTGGGCAAGGAGAAAGTGACCCTGCACCAGTTACAGCAAACAGTGGGTCAGCTTAACTTTGCCTTAAGGGTGATACCAATGGCTCGCCCCTTCTCACGCTCTATTGCACAAGCTATGGTTGGCCTCAAGGAGGGACACCACCGTACGAGACTGTCGGCAGAGGTTCGCCAGGATATGCGCATTTGGCTGGCATTTATGGTGGACTTCAACGGTCGAGTTGTGTGGAACAAACCACCAGCATCATCGGATGAACTAGGCTTGTGGACCGATTCAGCCGGGAGCGTGGGATTTGGCGCCATCTTTGGTAACCGATGGTCGGCGCAAGTATGGCCGACGTGGTGGCACTCCAGCGGTCTAACAGGTAACATTGGGTTCTTGGAGCTATTTCCCATTTGGGTTGCTCTGATGGCATGGCCAGACGATTTTAGGGACCGATCAGTAGTGTTTTAGTCAGACAATATGACTGTGGTTGAGTGCATTAATCAGCAGGCAGCTCGCTGCAAGTGGATCTTGAGATTGTTAAAAGAAATTGTTTTACGTTGCATGAAATTGAATGTACAATTCAGGGCAAAACATGTGCCAGGTGTACTGAATAATGCAGCTGATGCACTCTCTCGTTCACACATGCAGGCTTTCAGGGGCTATCTACCCATAGCGGACCTAGTGGCGGCACCGTTCCCCGAAGCGCTATGGCTAATCGGTGGCCCGGATTACAAGACCTCGTGGCAGCCAGCTTAGCTCCCAGGACAAGGAAGGCTTACGAAGGAGCGTTTCGTTCCTACTGCACATTTTTGGGTCCGACAGGGAGACAGAGCTGGGGTCAAGAGGAATCCTTCCTGGGGTTCCTGGTAGCGCTGCACAGAGAAGGCCGATCAGCGGCAACGGCCAAGAGACATAGGGCGGCCATTTCGTTCATGGCACAGCTGCACGGCATAAGTGACCCGACGGGTTCCTTTTTGGTTAGGAAGGCACTCCGCGGCTGGCAACGCCTCGAGGGTCGCAAGCAAGATACGAGGCGCCCGATTGGCTTAGATAGATTGTCTCTGCTTTTAGCAAAGCTGGATGAGACGTGCTCCTCCCCTTTCGAAGCAGTTCTGTTCCGGGCAGCCTTCGCCTTGGCATTCCATGGGGCTATGCGGGTAAGCGAACTCGTGGCGAGGAACAAGAAGGATATGGAGGGAGGCTTGTGCAGGGATCACGTACAAATAAGGGGCGATTCGATGGTAATCTCGATAGCCTGGTCCAAGACAGACCAGGAAGCTATGGGAGATAGTGTTGTCGTGCAGCGCGCACGAGGGTCCCCCACTTGTCCGATAAAGTGTTTAGAGGAATACTTGGCACAGAGGATGGATACATGTGCTTAGGCACAATGATGGCACCCCACTGACGAGATTTCAATTTCAGAGGGTGCTAGCACTGACAATCGCTGCCGCGGGCATGGACCCGTGCGATTTTGGGACCCACTCATTTAGGATAGGGGCTGCTACTGAGGCTACGGCCCAGGGTCAGAGCGCGGAGGAAGTAAAACAGCTGGGCCGTTGGTCCTCGAATTGCTTCAAAAGGTATGTGCGATTGCACATGTTGTAAAAGTCAATTGACATGCACTCACGTTTCTTGTCTTTTGTTTGAATTACAGTTTCGCAAGCCTGTCACGCGGGGCGGAATTGCGAGTCGACCCAACACCAGGAGACCAGCGGTCGAGGATCACCGGCTGGAGAGAGAGTGGTATGGGTCGTGGGCCACTCATATGTGAGGCGCGCCGGAGACGTATTCAAGGCAGGTGACGCGATTCACGCATCTGGGGAATACGGGTACAGAGTGACCTTTCATGGGAAGGGCGGCCTCTGTTTTGACCAATTTCAATCGTTTTTGGAGGGTCTTTTAGGGCGGCAAAGGTCACCGCCATCTGTAGTCATAGTACACCTGGGGGGCAATGACTTAGTGAAGTTGGGAAGACGAGTGTTATTAGAACACATCCTGTCGGCAGTTAGCTGGTTGGCTCAGAAACTCCCGGGGTGCACGATTGCCTGGTCACACATGATCCCCAGGAAGATTTGGCGGGGGGGTCTCTCAGTGTCAGCGTTGAACTACTCAGTGAAGAGGGTCAACAATAAAATTAGGAAATTGTTTCGCTCAGCACAGTTGCATAGCATTCCTCACGGGTGTATTCGGGGTGATCACATGTATCTGAATGATGGGGTTCACCTGTCCAGGGAGGGGAATGATTAACTCATAGGAGACTTCATAGCATGGTTAAGGGGTTTGAGGAAGCATGACCTTTAGGAGGAGTGGGGTGTCCGGATAGTCGGTCAACTATCCGGCCTGTGGCGGTAAGGTCATGATCGGTGAGCAGTAATTTCAAGGTCCCTAGAGGGTGGCGCCACCCAGAATAGATGGGAGCGCCCGGGGGGAGGCGGCAATTGGCCCCTTCCACGGGGAGGCGGCACCCACTAAGGATGGGTCGCCTAGGGGGAGACGGCCATAGGCCCCTCCCAGGGGGGAGACGGCTAGATGCCCCTCCTACAAATTTCCAGGGGCCGGATATGTGCTCTGGCGGAAGAGAGTGTGGGGATGGGGGGGGAGTCCACGCTGTCCTTCCTACAGATACCTCACACGGGAACTCGGACTACCTTTAAGATGGCGTCGAGTGAAAGGGGGCGCCCACGACAAGGGAAGTTACAGTTGGCAAGGAGGGTAAAGTCCTCTGCGCATGCGCCACTCACACCGTGAGGGCGGGATTTTGGTAGAAGGGATCTGACACCGGTTAAGACCTTGCCGTTGGCCCTTAATGCTAGGATGTACAATTTTAATTTAGAATGTATGCATTTTCAGGATGCTAGACTCGGCTAGGAAACCTTTGTATTAGAGATCTGTTAAGGTTAGCCAAAGAACATGTCTTCATCAAAATGTAATGAAAGTAAAATTGTACATAATTCATGAAACGTTTTATTTAATGTTTTAAATTTTGTTTCATATTTTAATAAATACGGCCGGGGGGGTAACTCCCCCCCGCCTTCCAAAAGTTCAAACCTGTGTCTGTCTTCTCCCATGGGGAATCGGTGTTGGGAGGGGGTGGCGGGCATCCCGGCCATATAGAGAACAACTTAAGAAAATGGCTAGGGGCAAAGCAGCCGGCCCTGATGGGCTTCCAATATAGTTTTATCGTGGGATACTGGATATGGTGGTACCGGTTTTAAAAAACCTGTTCAATAAAATATACATGCAGGGAGAATGCAACCCTAAATCATGGTCGAAGCGACAGTGACCTTAATTCTAAAACAGAATAAAGATCCGCAGAAAATTGCATCATACAGACCTATATCATTGTTAAATTCTGACCACAAGATCTTTGCAGGGATACTGGCAGCAAGGGTGGCGAAAATCATTAAGGACATTGTGCACTCAGACCAGAGGGACTTCCTACCTGGAAGACAGCTAAATGAGCTTACCTTTCAAGTCATAGGGGCAATAGATGTTGCAAGGGATAAAATGCTTACACTCACATTAGTTACAATAGATGCCTCTAAGGCTTTTGATCAGGTTAATTGGTTTTATCTCTGGGAGACTCTGCAAAGTTTTGGTTTTCCGAGAAAGTTTTGTGCAGGCTGTCAAATGCCTCTACTTTAATCCCCAAGCAAAAGTTTTAGTTAATGGTGCTCTGACGGAATGGTTCAGTATCTCAAGAGGCACCAGGCAGGGGTGCCCTCTGTCACCGCTAATATTTAATTTATATATCGAACCCCTTTGTATGCTCCCTCAGGGTTGATCCTCTCATTAAGTCTTTTAAAATTGCAGAATTAGAGTTAAAGTTTACTCTTTGTGCTGACAACCTCCTCATGTATAACACAAGAAACTTGCCTTTTTTAGGCAGATATTTGTTACTGTCTTTTTTGCACTGTTCTGGTTTTTAATTAGGAGGTGTGTCTTGTCCACAGAATAAAGTTGTCAGAAGGAGGGCATCCCATCCTATTTTAATTTCACAATTTGTTTTGTTGCACTTGTCTTTTATACCATCAAAAGATCAGTCATCATGGACGTTTTGTTTATGTTGGTGGACCAAATCCCAAAACAGCGATAAGGTGCGGTACTGTCCCTATGATCAAGGGATCAACCTTTATGCACAAGAGTTTGGCCAAATGATATGACTGATCATTAAGTCTGTTTGATGGAAACCCGATCTGAATTGATTTGGACTGGTTAGCCATTTATCAATACCCTATGATGTAACAGTCCCTTCTATGCATGTATAGTTCACCTATTTCTCTCTTTTTTTCTCTCAAACACACTGTCTTTGTGATATACACACTCTGAGATCTTGTGGACTCGGTTTTGACAGTACAGCTCTAGTATTAAGCTGGTAGACCCCCTGTGTTTCTTGTGTTATACACTAAGTAGGAGCTGGGGATATGATCAGGTGTGGGTCTCTAAATTATATATCCCTTGGACCCTTTTTTCAAATTTTTGTGGTTATAACCTCCTCATGTACACTTCTATTCCTGCAGAAGCTATACCTAGGCTGTTTGAGTTGGCTGAGAAATTTGGTGAATTCTCCGGTTATATAATCAACAAGGATAAGACCGAAATAATGGAATGGAACCTAGCCAATATAACACAGGGGGCAAAGTGTCAAATGAGATACCTTGGGATCCATCCAGTCCAGAACTTGGTAGATATACCAAAGATCAGCTGGAAGGAGGTGTCTAAAGAGGTCGGTAGTCTATTAACGCACTAGGCAAACCTCCCTTTGAACATCTAAGGGAGGATCAACCTCGTTAAAATGATAATTTTGCCCAAATTAACTTTTTTATATAACTCGATTCCATTATCCTTTAGTATAAATGATATCGCTAAACTGCAAGGCAAAATTGGTTTATTTATTTGGGCCACTAAAACGCCCAGAATTGCTTGGAAAAAGCTTAGGAGGGGTCTCAATGTGGGAGGTCTTGCATTACCTGATTTATTTACTTATTGTCATGCATTCCATTTTAAGAATTTTAGAATTTTGGCCAATAAACCTGATTCTTCCTCTCTAGGTTTACTATTTCAGGCTAGGCTACATGACGTTCTGCTGGGACAGGTGTTTTTTCTCTACAAGTTTGGACATCCTAAATTTTACAAAAAAGTTAGACTTAAGATCTTGGGGGCAGCACTAAACAATTGGATCCATATCAGAAGGGTCTTAAAAATTCCATACTGTACAGTGCAGGCTCCAATCTAGGATTCTCTGGCACTCCTGATTGTCTTCACGACCAACTCTGTCAACCACTTAAGTTAGCCGGTATCAAATTTTGGGGGGATCTCCAGGAAGATTCGCAGTTGATTAGTTGGGAGGAGTTTTGCAGTTTGACTTTTGGGACACTGACAACATTCAAGTTTTATCAGCTATCTGCATGGTGGGCAACCCAGTCCTGGGGCAATGAGGATGCAAGCCTGAAATTTGATGCAATCTCCAGAACGGGTAGTTGGAAACAAGAAGTTTCATTTTGGTACCGGGCTTTTTTGGAAGCAGGGGAAGCCGTGGAATTGGAAGTTGGAAGACTCAGGGGTGGTGTCTTTGGGGGTAGTGACGAGGAAATGTGGAACCTCTGGTGTGACTCTTTCTCTATGTTGCAGGCAGTGGTTAAACCAGCTACACTTAAGAGGAACCATCTCTATACTGCCTACAGAGTTTATTGGACTCCAATGAAACTATCCTAAGTGACCGCGAGGGTATATAACTGCCCCAGGTGTAAGTATCCAGCAGCAGACGATTTTCACATGTTTGAAGATTGCCCAAGAATTAAGTTTTTTTGGACTGAGGTACGTGGCTTTTTGGAGGATGTGCTGCTAAAGCAGGTGGAAGTTAGCCCTAGGTTAATCTTCTTTGGTCTTCTGTCGGATTATGTATGATTGCTCCAGCCTCTAAACTTGTGTTTTAGGGAAATCTGTAGGGCTTGGAAATCCGAAACGCCCCCTTCCTTTGCGGACTGTCTGAAGCATATCATTTTGACTAGTCAATCTGACATGGCTTGCGATGATACAAGTATGCATAAGATTTGGGCGCCCTTGGTGACCTGGAGGGAGAAGTAAATCTGGTCCTATGATTATGCCAGGGTACTGTTGGTCCTGTCCTCCCTAGTAACATATGGTTTTCCAAGAGCTGTGAACAGGAGCGGAATAAGGAAACAGTCATATCTTGAGGGAGAACTCCTTTTTTCTTTCCATAGGCCGCACACAAGGGTTGAGACAGAATTGACCTCCGTGGAAAGGTTGGAGGGATCCCATCAAGAGTGTCTCTGAAGGCATGTATGAGGACACCAAAAGAAATAAAAAAAGTTTAAAAAAAGAAAAGCTGTTGACTCGCCCCCCAACGAGGCAGTCCCCTGCGAGGAGGGACGAGGGGGGCTCGAGGACACACTCAACCTATAGCCTGCGGCGCCGGTAGGGGCAGCATCTGTCAGCACCTGAGTGGCGTCACCTCGGACAAGGCCGCCGCCTGCCCAGAGGACCTAGGGGGACTCGAGGACACGCCCGAGCCCCGGCAACATCCCGCGACACCACAGGGACCCCCGGGAGGCAGAGGCGCCGTGGTCCGAAGGAGGGAATCCCAAGTCGAACCTGTCGGCGCCGGGGCCAGAACCGCCGACGATGCAGCTGAAGTCCCTGCATGCGGCAAGGGATCCGCAGATGTCCCAGGGGGAGAAGGAGGAGCCAACAAGGTCTGCAAGGCTGCCGCATGGGCCTCCATCTGGGCTCAAGTCGCCCCCGTGCCGGGGAAGCAGGGATAGGGTGGCGGCGCGCGGGGCCGCACCACCCACACAGAACCCACACCCCCAACAGGTCAGGAAGCGGCCCTAGGGGACAAACTGCGACACTTACCAACAGGTGAGCGATGATATTGCGGCCTGGGAGAAGGACGGTGTCGGAGACGCAGGCAGCGGTCTGGAAGCCGTCTGCGGGGGATGGACGCGGTGACGATGCCGGCCTGGACATGCGTGCCGAAAGGAGTTTCATCCGGCCCTACCACCAGGACTTAGGTTTCAATTGCTGACATGCCTCACAGTCTGTGGAGTCGTGGTGCTCTCCCAAACACCACATGCAGATGGAGTGAGGATCCGTCGCCAACATCTGGCATGCACAAGACAAGCACGTTTTGAAGCCCGAAGGCATTCGCACACTGTTCTCAAGAAAAGCCCTCAAAGCGAAAAAGGAAGGCCTAATATAGGCCAGGACACACGATTCAGGTCCGCGTTTTAAATCGAAAAGAATAAAACTGACATCTGCGCGCCGGGGTGGGGCTTATGTGACCTTACTGACTTCACATCCGCGGAGGACGTCGGGCAGAGTCGCATGGCACCGTCCCCCCTCCCCCCGGCTGGCAGGGACGCCTGTTGGGTTATTCTACATTAAGGAATCTGCGGCTAGTAGTCTCTATCAGATATAACTAGGCTTTCCTGTTTTCAGTTTCTATTTTTGGTAACTTCTGGTGGGGTTTTTTCAGTGTTTTCAATATCTTAAAAAACAGTTGTTATGAGTGGTTACACATTTTCGCGCAACTAAAAACAACAGGAAAATGTTTTTCCGGTGTTTATGGAACGTTTTGCTTTTATTATTGCTTGCTTTCTGCACTGAATGAACATGGTATATAGACAGTGTACTTATAGTGTATATGAGGTCCAAATAGATTTTTGCAAATTAATCTTATTGTAGTACACCATACAATACTTCTTCAGTGAGTCTTTGGGTCATGTGCACTTGCTCTTTCCTTCCCATGTAAACTTCTGTGAAAAGGCCCTCTCAGCATTCATAGCCCCTTGGGCTGAGAACCATCAGCTAAGGAACACAGTTGGGATGACTCTTTCTTTGATGCCACATAAAGCACAAAATTATAAATATTTGCATTTTAGTTCCTGTGCATAAGAAAACAGTGTACCAGAATGGACTAAAAAGTCAATAGCATCCCTCATTAACTCCGAAGATTGTAAAGATGCTTTCAGCATACCATCTAACAAGTGGCAAGGATCTGCTACAGGGAATCACTTCAGCTCGGTTAACAATTTTGACAGGTCATCGCACAACTTTTTTTTATATACGTAGCTGAATCACTGCAAATACAAACAATATCACTCCAATCTTTGTTGAACTTGGAAAGAACCTTTTTTGCAGAGCATTACAAGTGAGACTGCGTTCCATGTTTTCCAAAAGTCTGGTGTCATCTTTTCACCACTATCCCAGATGCTTGGTGATATATACTTGTCACTATACCTTGCATTGAATGTTTAAAGCCTGAGGTGTTGGCAATTCACAAACTATCAATACTGACCCACTAGAAACTATGGCCTGATGTATTAAGGGTTTTTACCCATTCTCTGTGGGTAAATGTGATGACACATATTTGGATTGATTTTTATGAAACCAGACATTTTACCTATCAGTGAAAGAATCAAATGCAGCCAAAATATCAAATATGAGTTTGATATTTCCTGATTCTCTATAGTTTATAAAATAATTAAACTGGACCTAAAACATAAAACTAAACCCTGCATCTTTAGGCCAAAGGCCACAAAACTGAAAAAGTAAAAGGAACAAGAAACAATATTTTAGTGGCATCTCTAAAGAATAAAACTCAAGCGGAATAATGTTACTGCTAGCTTGTATAACAAAGTTACATTGCATTGACCCCTTCAGGAAGAAAAAAAATACTCTTTCACTCTATTTTTCCTTTCTTTGAATGGCATTTAGTTTGTGGTTGTTCAGGTGTTTTTTCAGTGTTTATATGTTTTCACCGGTGAGGGCTATTTTTCTTTCAGTGGGGTTTTATCAGTTATTATAGGTTTAAACCTAAAACCCCACAGCCTAGATATAACATGTATTATTTTATTTCACGCTTTAAGAGTCATATTTATGCCTGGAATGTATTGTAGATATCAAAACTGAATCCTGGCTAATTGAATAATTGGGACTTAATGCGGTTGAGCAGACTTTAAGCAGTGTCTGTTGGGGAAAAGTGAAAGCGGTTGGGTTAATGTACCCATCTCCGTTGAATTGCACCCAGTGAGCTAGCTGAACGCTTTCCGGGAGGCGATTTGGACTCCCTTAAATATTGAAAGAATAAATGTCAAAATGGTGAATTTTCTACCACTTCTTTCTAAATAAATTATTTAAAACGCTGTTGAAATATTAAAATCCTCAATACTGTGCCCGACCCCTTTTGGCAGAAGTAAAAACCTAACCAATAGAATACAGTTCATCATCAGCATGTTACTCCTTCACTATCATTTTTACTAAACATCTTGTTACCTACTCCTTGATAAAATTCCTAGAAAAATAGTGCAGTGAGAGCAAAAGCAGATTACAAAGGCTGGTCCTTGAGGAACTCAGGAACCATTCAGAATCAGAAACTATGTTTATGCTATAAAATGTAACACAAATATTCTTAAGTATGTTTTGTTTTAATATTAGAAGAAATGATGATTAATAGCAAAAATCCTCAAAGTCAAAAAGATAATTTTTCAATTAAGTAGCATATTTTATACTGTTAAGTAAACATCTACAGGAAGTGTGTCATTGTTTCACAAACTAATGGAAGGTGAAGAAATAAGGAAGCGAAAAAGAAAGGAGGGAGGAAGGAATAATGGGGAAATGGAAGTAGAGAACACAGAATGAGGGAATAGGAAGAAAGCAAAAGAAAGAAAGAAAAAGCATGTAAAAATGGTAGAAAGAAGTAGAAAGGAATGAAAGAAGAGATGTCGGAAGAGGAAATACAGAAATTAAACAGAAGAAAATGGAAAAATAGGGATCCGAAAAGGAAGTGAGGAATGGAAAAGAGAGGTAAGAAGAAAAAAGAAAGAGAACAGAAGGAAAGCTGATGGAAGCGAAGAGGTATTTATGTTCTTACTCCTCATGCACTCTCAAAGGGTTAAGCATAAACTGGGATCTGTAGTACGTATTGTAGCACTACAAAAGTACTACAGGTGTATTACAAAATATTATTCACCAACCTACGTGCAGTTTCCACCTCTGCCTTTCCCATCTTGTTTCTGTGCCGAGAACTCCATCCCAACTGCGGAGTACCCGCGCAAGTAGGTAACCGTTTTAGTAGTAAAAGTGGGAGGGACAGTGGGGCATGACTGGAAAATAGGAATACTTATGACAAAAGGGAAGGGGATTGGGAAGGAGTAAGGATGGGTTTAGTGAGGGCCATGGAGAGGTTTAAGAAGGACATTCATCAACCCACAAAAGCCCACTGCTGTTAACAAACTGCACCCCTAAAATTAACACCTATAAAAGGCACCCAAAGCAGTAGTAAATTACTCCAGCTCAGAGATAAAGCCCAGCACCATTTGTTAAACATTAAATTATATTTATTTATATTTGTAACTATTTTAAATAATGTAATTTAACATTATTTCCTATAGGGGTTACATTTAAGTCCCTGCCCGAATTATTTTCAATGGGAGGGTGCTGTAGTACCAGTCGTTGGCCATGTGTCGTGCTTGGTTTACTACTAGGTTTTTTCAGTAGTAACGTGCACTCATAGGTTTGGTCCATGTAAGTCTACACTTTCCAATAACTTTACTCTCGGACTTTATGATTAGGCAAAAGTAGTACAGTTATTTAAAAGTGTAAGAGTAAATTACAGGTGTAAATGTTTGTGAACAGCCGCGTCAGTTGTTATTTGGCGTCCTATATTATTCATTCACTACATGGACTAAGTAATGCATTGCAGAGTTTAACCAGATTAAAACTAAAAAACACATCAGTGTACATTTCAACATAAAGAATGCTCTTACATGCGAGTTGTGTTAACAGCTACTAAATGTCTGTCAGAGGGAAATGGTCATGTTTTGAAGGGAATTCTATACAGCTTTCTTCACAATTTTCCTTCATCCTAACCCAAGCTCCCACACCACACCCCTCGCGATACTTAGGGCAGCATGAGGTTGAATGACACAGTGACTGCATTAAGGGCAGCGACACACAGGACAATTCATTCCTGGTTAATTTCAACCGTTTCCAACTTATGCCAGCAGGGTTTCCAATATCACATTCTCAGCATCCCTGCTTTTTTATGTCTGGTGCTAGCCAAGACCTTTTGAGTTTATGAAAATGATATGTATAATATACTTGCATGGAAAAATTGTCCCCAAGCATTAACCCTGACCTACATCTGTGAGCATACAGTGACTGATAAGAGCATTCGGAGAGAGGAAACAACATGGGTGAAGGCCCAGCATCTAAGTATATTCTGCTAGTCTTTCTAATGCGTTTCTGTTATACATGAGTATAGCGCTCGGACGCTTTTAGAGGAACAGCTCAAGTGAGCTTGCCCCCACTCACTCAGGATTGATTAAACACATCTGTATTGCTTCTGTGTTCGCCTCTATTGTGGTATTACAACCCCCACACATACTTTCCCTTCATGGCTTCAAGACTTTAAAACGTTTCCCTTTTCCTTTTTCCCAGATTCTACTAACTCTTGCATTTAACATTGCCTTCCGTCAATGTGTCGCTACTTCTAAGCGCTGCACAGTCTAACTCAAATGGTGTTATCATAGCTCAGTTCATTGTTACAGCAAAGCTACGAACGGTCATCCGAAATTGTGAAACTCCTTTATCCCTGGGATATTTGCTACAGACACATTAGCTCTATAAAGTATATCACCCAAAGGTGGAACAGATATCTGCTGTGTGAAGAACTGGCCATTAGGATCTCCATTCCCACACCTCACCCCTACCATCTACAAAAGGGCAGTGGTTCAGGAAGTCTAATTAACAGTTCCTTGCGAACAACGACCTTATTGCGCTTCTAAAGAAACCTGTGGGACCATCCCCCTCTCCTCAATGTCTGGATCTCCACCCTCCGGCCACAGGAATGCAGGCAATACACCTCGACTGTCAAGCAGTGCTCTATCCGCCCTTCGTCTTTTGCAGTTTTAAACTAGAGGCATCCAAAATGGATCCCACTTTGCCTTATAATTAACACAGTGAGCCAAACCTTGAGGATAAACAGCACAAGACTTCCATTCTAGCATTTGCAAAATCTCCTTTTTGATGTCTGCACTTAGTTATCTATCTATTTTCTCACACTGCTATGATCTTGATGTCACTGCTTACTTTAAGCGCCATCTAAAGCTCTCAAGATTTTCGTGTATATGCATTCAGACATTAGGTTATGCTTCCAACCAATAAATGATCAGTACTCCTTGCTGGGACAGTGGATTAACGTCTGACTGACAGTGAACAGACTAGTAACGTGAGACAAAACAGTGCATAGTTCAGGACAATTTTCTGAAGCATAACACCACTAAAATATTTATGAATAAAAACAGTACAGAGTTAGGTTTGTCTTTCATGAGATGGTGTACCGCAGGATATTTAGGTTCACTCCAGGAGGGGGGGGGGGGTGCAATCTTAAGTACCTAAAATAGCACTATCTTCCCATTCAAATACCAGTGTTCCGTTATACAGTCTTGCAGTCTCAAATTGCAAGCCATCTCATAAAGCATCCATTTATTTCTAAAATACAGCACGAAAACTGACTGTAACTCAAAACATCTGATTGTCATCTTTCCTTTTTTTTCAAATCGCCCTCTCTATCCCTTCCATCATTTCCATGTCTCCTTTCTCTAAGCACAACCTTCTTTCTCTAAGTCGCATGTTTCCCGTAATCATGAATCATTTATTTTTGTGAATTGCCTACAACTCACTTCAAACATCACAACCTCTCCTTTCTAACCATCTGAGTGAACATACATACCCCTGGCTCCACTAATCGTCACACTTTACTCCTAATAATTTAATCTACCACAGAGAAACTGGAGTGATTGCATGTAATGATCTGCTCGAGCACACAAGACTAATCCCTATAACCAACAATAACCAATGAAATCTGGATCAACCACTAACTTTGGGTTCCGGAGCAGCATGCTGCCTGGAGTAAATCACTTCAAAATCTTGTCAGGAGTAGTAAGGGCTATATAAATGTAATTAAAATACGATTACACTACAATACTTATAGGGGCTTTCAGTCAGCCTTCTTCATCCACTGTTCGGTCAGTATATCATTCATATTTTCTTAAGCCTCTACAGCACACAGTATGAGACAGAGTCAGGCTACTTAATCCATTGGCAAATGCATTAGTTCATAGCTCGGTTCACAAAATAAGTTTCTAATTGCAAACTGTGATCACTAATTCCGACTAACAAGTCAGAACACCTAGCTCAAAGTTTCTTAACACATAACCAGTTTATAAAGGATAGTATTATTTTATGCATTTGTGGAATGTTACTATTTTTGACGTCACGTGATTTTTTGTAATACAAATTTAAATATACATTTTAGATCTAGCTAAAAGCAGCTTTAGCTGACAAGACCTCACATCATAGAAAAAAGAAGTAAAAACAAAAATTGACCTTTGGAGAGGGGGAGGATGCGTTGCCAAACAACCTCAATCAGATGTTCTATTTTTAAGTCTCTAACTGATTGCTATAGGACAGTGTTTCCCAAACTTTTTAGACCCTTTTTTAAACTACAAACTTTTGCGACCCTCCACCCACCCCCAGCTTCAAAAGACTTCAGGCAGAGAGATGCTTTTTAATATAACTAAAGCATTGTGTGGCAGGGTACAGTAATTTACAAACAGCACATTTTCCGTTGGAATGGGCATTAATTTGGCAAAGATATGGGCAATAATTTGGCATAGACATACAGTTGTACTGATAAAACTATATTGCACACAAATGATAATGTGTAGAAATCGGGTTTCAGTGACTACCATTTGTTCATCAACAAGTAAAGTGTCTTGATTTGTTTTGATCCTATTTGAATCTGTGCTTCATTCACACTTCAGAATTACAAAAAAATGTGCTTCGTTTTTGATCTCCTGTTATTTACATATTGTTGTGAGAAACATAAAGTTATATGCTCCATCCTTTCCTTTCATACATTCTGTAACCTAGCAAGACTCATATGATTCACCTTATTTTTCTTTCTTTGATGCAAAATGAGAGGAGTTTGTAAACATCAATCCCTTGTTAAAAACACAAAAGCAGCAAATCGTCAGAAGACATAGCCTGACATTCGACCCCCTATCTTTGAAGCGCAGCAAATGTGACAAGGTAAATACAATATTAAAGACATCTTTATTTATTTCTTTGACTATTTACGACCCACCAAAAATCGACATCCAACCCACAGCGGATCGCGACCCACAGTTTGGGAATGGTAAAAGCAGTAGTGGCAGAGGAGAGTAGTTCTTTGGGTAAGAGATATTCAAGAAGCCTATTACAAGAACGATAAGTCACAAAATGTACAAAAGTCTTTTTGACATACATCACTCTCATCAAACATCGTACTCACACGACTGACAAGTATATGGGTCAGCTTACCTCTTTTTCTTTAAGCAATGTTTCCTGTTTTTCTTCAAGCCTCTTTATATCGTATGCAAGTGTATCTGCCCTCTTGGATTCCACTGACAGCTTGTTGTGAAGATCTTCGACCTTTTAAAGTGAAACAAAAGAGTTTGTATTCGAAAGACATAGCAAACAACGAATGGATGTTGTACAAAGACTTCAAGCCTCTAAGTAGTTCTTTAACTAAAAAGATGCGTTAATGCACAACTGAATTCTAACTTCTTAATATCCGATTAAGCAGCTACATGGCACAAATGACTAAACAATTTATTTTGGACTGGTGCCATCTGTCGTGAACAAATACATTAATATGGTCTGGCATTTCGTTACTATTACGGCATGAAACATGCACAATCCAAGTCATTCAGCAAAAACAGTAACTAAGTCCCAATCTTCAGAAATACTGGTCTGATTTGTACCTTGGGTCTCTAAAATTTTAGTTACCCAGCTATTTAAGCCTTCTACTGAACCATTAAGATCTGTGCTGAGGATGCCTCTGTTCTTGAAATGTTTGTTGACAAGCCTCACTTAGTACACATTAATTGTTGGGAGCGGGCTAGACTACATGGCTAGCAAACACATGATGCTCCAAGGAATCAGTAAATGAAATATAAAGGAATGCCTGCACAAACTTGGATGTGAAACTGATCTGTAGTTGACCTGAAAATGTACACGCAAAACTCTAATAATTTTAAATCACTGTGTACCTCTATAAAGTACTTTTAACGCATATCTTTCTTCTCTAGAATGCAGAGTATAAGAAATGAGGTTATTGGTTGAGGGAGGTGACTACCCACTCCAAGTAACAACCACAACCCTTGTTGTCACTGAATAAACATTCTTAACCCTCTGCTGGTTATGGCACACAACAGACAATCTTAACTTAGAGGCAATGTGTAAAGTGTTTATACAGTACCAAAACACTATTAAAGAGCACACAACATAAGAGAAATCCGAAAACAATGTATAACAAGCATTGGCATAGCCAATAGGTCTCGCCTTTGGGACCTTATACGTGTGTAGCTATGCAGCACATTATCTTGGGTGCTCTGCCCGCCAGGGGTTAAATAGCTAAACAATGACTAATTTTGCTGTTCACAAAGCCATCTTCATCCAAAAAAGATAATGTGCAATTAATTGCACAGCAGAAATCATTAATCTATATCACAGTACATATACATAGAACTCACAAAATTTACAAAATGTCTGAAAAGCTGTCCCACTTAAATCATTTCACTCGCCCCACGGAGAGAGTCGAGTCAGTCAATATATCACACTCATAAAAGCACTAACAAACAAGCGGTAACCTAAACATTTCTATTTCTGAAACCCAAGTCTAGTGCATACAATATGAACGGTAACCATCTAGAATGAGAAAATAAATGCAGCAATGCATGACAGGGCCAGAAAAAACGAAATGAGCATTATTAACATGGTTAGGAAGTTCCTGCCATCCTAATACCCTATCGCTACTTGTAATTGCTATGATAGAATTTAACAGAAATAGAGAATAGCAGGCCTATGAATCAAGTATCTTAGGGTGGATCCCACAGCACACCTGTTCTCATTAAGAAATACCTGTTTAGATATTCTCTATCACAGCCCTTCCCTGGGAATGCTGAGCAGTGCCGGATCGTAGGCCACTTTTCTGCGCCACTCTCTGAGCCCCAGATCAACTCCCGACTGCAGCTGGTTTGTCGCAGCAAACTGATGTGTTCTCTTGCTCGAAAATTCAATAGCAAAGCCAGCCTTTCCAATTAATGGTCAGATACCTACGTTGTTATAGTATCTGATAGCTAATTTTATCTCATGTTTACAATTTTAGTGACAGTAAATTCCCAACAAGACAAAATAAGTATTGGGAATAAATGCATTATCTATATTCACATGTAGATATTTAGTCTTCACTATAAACGTCCTTATTAACCCCTTCACTGCTATTAGGGTTCTTCACACTTATCCCTTTATAGCTTTTTTGATAACTTGGTGAGTACTTTTTTACCAACATCCTGTGGATTCTTTAGGTTCCCATGATTTGTGTATTCCCTTGGAGGGGACCAAGAAATAGACAAAATATAGATACATTTTCTTTTTTAGGGAAAAATGGGAAAAGTGCAGACCAAGACAGCATACTATTTTCCCTCTAAAAATGGCATCAAATAAAGGTCTACTGTGCTTGGACCACCACTTCTTCCAAGAACAAACACAGTTGTATCAAAAAACGATTTTTACCATAGTTGTAGCATTTTTTAAAGACTTAGGGCCGATTTTGGTGGACAGGGTAAAATCTGTTGGCTGGTCACGAACGTAACATCTGGCAGACCGAGACTTCTCCACCTGCCGAATTTAGGAATGACCGATAAAGTTGGCGGTTATTCCTAAAGGTTTGGCAGGAACTGCTGTTGCATCATTTCCTGTCAATGCTTTTTATAAGGTTGGTGTAGGGCACAGTCAAGATGACAGAGCCCTGCACCAAACTGTATTCTTTTTTATTTAAAAAAAATGCTCCCCTCAGCACTGGAGTCCTCTCCAATGGCGAAGGGAGCATTAAGCAGTTTTCACTGCCCCTTACCTGCTGGGTTTTCCTCGCAGCGAAGGTTAGTGAAAACTGACCTCTAATTCCGCTTATCTAAATTAGGCGGGCACAATTATAGCCTGCCTCTGATGGCTCTTACTTCACTGGGCCATCGGAGGTGTTTAATCAAGTAGAGATGCAGTATGCTCCACTGTGATTAAACCACAGTTCGCCCGTATCTAATTCAGCAGGCGGTCCGCATTCTTGGCCAGTATGAAAACAATCCCTTAGTCTATTTTTTCAAATTTTTGTGGTTTCAACATACTTGCAGTTTGTGGTGGAAACAGGTGCGAAACCCATGGAAGATGCCAGGAAGCTATAAAGTGGACATTATTTTGAATTCAGCACAGGGTCATTTATGTAGATACCTCAAGGTTTTCCCAAAGAATTTAAGGCCCTCATGTTGATGTCGGGCAGACCACAAACAACAACCCGTTGGTGATGGTCCGCCCGACATCCAGGGCATCGGTTCGACCACCGGTTTACAATACCGGCGGTCGAAACGATTATGTCAGGGGGAAGACCGCTGCTTCTTACAGGCTCAAGAGGCCGTCGGGCGGCAATCGGACGCTAATCCCTACAATGGAGGCACTGCCATAGGGATGAGGATGTCCCTTTCCGACTGCCTTTGCAAGGTTCCAGCGACATGAAAAGGCAGACGGAAACAGACTTTTGGGGCCCCCTGCAGAGCCCCCGTTATTCTAGGGCCACTTCTAAGTAGCCAGGGCGCACATGTGGTGCTCACCAAAATTTTTATGCAATTGGTACCTGATATATGTGCATGATACATAATCTATGGTTGTTTGAAAAGTGCCTTTTTCTACTGCGGCTGAAGGCATTTTATGTCTGCCTGCACGGCGGGAGTATCATAATAGGGCAGGCGGGACCACAACTCATTGTCAAACGGTCACCTGCCCGCAGCAATGGCGGTTGGGCGCTCATCCAACCTCCATCGTAATCAGGCCCTAAGTGTTGAAATAAAAGAAAAAAAGAATAAGACATAACAGCCACTTGTGACAACATTTTAATTTGTAACTTCTTCTCACAATGGCCAATTTACAGAAGCAATTAAGTGTTATGTACGACTGACCCTTCTGGTTGGGTTTGTAGTGTCCCCAATAAAAAGCAACAGCCTTAGCCAAAGCCACAGCTAATAACTGAGCTGCACCTTACAATGATTTCTCATTGCACACAGATTACAAAGTAATTTATATTGTAAAATATAAAGAATGAAACAGAGGTATGAAGGAAACCTACGTATTTCTAAAAATCTACATAATATGCTAAGTTTCGAGCAGTTGTTATTTGCACACTTCTAAATTTGGAGCTCACAATACTATCATGTGATCCACAGGGCATTTTCCGAAAAGACTTCTTACTTTTGCATTTGCTTACATTTGGAATGCAGAGAAATCTAATCGGTAATAACAAATATTCTGCTATTCTGTGTTCCCGCTCATCTCCTAATAAAAACAGCACCCCACTTGTGTGACTTGACCTGGCGCCGGCGGCACAAAAACCCCCGAAACACAACCTGGAGATAACATATTTCACACAGCATACTCCACATGTTTTTTACAACATGGGTAGCTGCATATTTTGGGACCCAGCCCAACCTCTGTCCAGGGAAATTTGCCATACCAAAAATGTTAAAACTCGACATCTGCGGTTGTCCACAGTGGTGTGACTTCTATAGATCTCAAGAGATTTTCATACCCAGAAGCCTCCATTGCAGACCTTAAACCCTGGCTAAAAACACATTTTCCTTACATTGCTGTGAGGGAAAGTTCTGGAATATGCAGAGTTCTACAAATTTCCTATCAGCCAGGGCCTCCCACGTCTCCCAATAAAAATGGTACCTCACTTCTCGCGTGGGTCGAATCCCCAGTACAGAAAAGGGTCAAAAATGCAGCACAGACAGTTTACATTTTTCCACTCAATATCAACCATTTAAAAAATTTAAATTTGGTAGCTGAGGATTTTGGGCTCTATATAAGCTGGTAACTACGGGAAACTTACCAAATCCGCACAGTTCTGTAAACTAGAGACCCAGGGAAGTCCAGGATGGCGTAACTTGTGTGGCTCTCATGGGTCATTTTACCCATCAGCACTTGCAAGCTTCAAACTGCAGCTAAGAACACAGAGTTTCCTCACATTTCTGGCTGGAAAAGTTCTGGAATCTGCAGGAAGACACATTTCCTATCACCTAGGGTTCTCCATTGTCTCCAAGGAAGAATGGCATCTCACTTATGTGGGTGAACCTTGCACCCATGATAAAAAAAGACCCCAAACGAATGTGGAGATATCAACATTTCCTTTAAAAAAAATGGCAATGCAGGTACCTGTGGTATTTCAGCCACAGTTCGGTGACCATCCATGGAAACTTACCAAAGCCAGACATTTATGAAAACGAATCCCAGAGGAAGTCGAGAATGGTGTGCTTCATGTGGATCCCATGACATTTTCGTACCCACAATAATCTGCAATCCTTAAGCTTTGGCTAGAATTAA
Organism: Lissotriton vulgaris; assembly: GCF_964263255.1. Taxonomy (NCBI): domain Eukaryota; kingdom Metazoa; phylum Chordata; class Amphibia; order Caudata; family Salamandridae; genus Lissotriton; species Lissotriton vulgaris. The sequence goes on along the minus strand of NC_141685.1, from coordinate 433,852,952 downwards.
GAATTTCCCTTGCATTTCTATGATGTCCATGTCAAGAATTGGCATGAATCTACAAAATTTGTAACATCAAGTGATCCCCCTACTTGTCACGATAAAAGCGCTAATCCACTTGAGTGGCTGGGCATAGTGCCCGTGACAGGAATGGATTAAACCAGGGTCAATGGGAGTCCTCACAAGTATACTTTCTGATACACTTAACAAATACAGTTGGCCTTCGGTGTTTCCATAATATGTATTGTTTGTGATTATTAAATAAGACCCATTACTCATGAGTATTTGTTGGGCTGGGATGGATAGAATTGCTGCAGCTACCAATTTACAGCTCAATATTAGCATCAAAGGGTTACAAGCTCCGTGCATAATGATGGAATTACAAAGAAGTGAGTGACCTAGAGGATTCGAACATCCAAATGTACTTATGACTGCAGGGTTGTCTAGTGTGAAACAAGCAAATTCAAACATTAACTCACACACATGATGAAGGATAGTGTTTTTTCATACCAACCCAAGGACTTATGTTTCTGCCATTCATTAAAATGAAAGGCCCTCGTGGGCAGTGAAATTACTTAAACGGGGTATCTTCCATTTTTTCAATACTTAATATGGTATAGATGGCTTCTGTTTAAGCCATGTTTACTGAGTTAGAGGTTAGGTTACTTAGCTTGATTATGTCACTCTTGTTGCTGAACGCCAAGGCACTTTATTAGATTTCAGTGTATCTAGCATTCAATGTAGCTGTGTAATAGCTCACAACTGAACCTGTCCAGGTTGTAGAAGATCTACCTCTTCTTTCAGAAGATCACTATAGTGCTTATAGAATACAATCATTTGCAGATTGTTCATATACCATTATCAATAATTTAAATATGGTTTCCATAATTTCAGTGTTACTTACTCAAATTCTTTCGGCTGCCTCTTCTAAGAATCTCAGAAAGAAATGAGCTGTGAATCTCTCAATTTCAAAGACCACTCTTTCAGTCCAGATTCTATCAAATCGTATGAATTTATTTTAAAATATTTACTTCTTTCTTTTTATAAAAAACAGATTTTTTTGTTTTTTTGTGGTATTGAAAATAACAAAACAGTGTTTATATGGCTTCTACTTGGTCTAACATAATTTTCATGGATATCAAAGGAGGAACAGGGATCTTAGTGATGGGGAATGTTTTGGAAAAGAGAATTCTTTGAAAAGAATAAGTGGAGGGAAATGAAATAGAACACGTTCAATACAATGAATTACTATACATAGAAAGACACCAGACAAGGAAGGAATGGTCAAGGGGGGGGAAAGGCAAAGTGGGGGGGTGTGCGGTCGCCCTGCGCTAGTCCTATTTATGATAGCAGGAGAAACCAAATCCACTGAACGCAGACAAACAAAGATTGAATGCAATCAAAAATATAGACCATCAACAATTTTACATTTGAACAATACAATTACAAAAGATTGGCCTAAATTTATAGATGAGAAAGATCGACGCGTTTCGAATCCCATAAAATGTTGGGATTCTCTTCAGGACCATGTGGACATAATCTGGAAAACATAAATTAAAAATCCTACTGTCAGTCAAAAAATTGGGCAACTCTCAACTTCACATTCAGTCCAGCACATACTCGGCTCATACCTGTGCTTCTGTTGCTGTTCTTTTTTGTCCCAAAGGGCTAGATTATTAAAGGTGGAGAGGGAGGGTTCAGGAGTATTTAAACTCAAATGGGACATTTCATAATGAGAGCAATTCTTTTATGTTACTCACTTGGTTGTTTCTAGACTCGATCTCTTTGGTTCGTTGTAGTCCTAAGACTATTATGCCATTATGTAGGGAAGATATTCAGTTTTTTCAAATTGTTTCTGAAAAAGCCAAAAAGGTTAAGTAAGAAACCGTGCAGCTCAATCTATGCTGGAGACGTTCGACGCTCGGTGGTGCCGGTAGCAAAAGCTGCCCTTTTGCCCCGGAACTTGCAATCTTGTTCATGAGCCAATACGAGGACACATATGTCTACAACAATAACCCATTCCAAAAAAGGATCGGTGGATGTGTTCGTTTTATTGACGATATTTTCTTCACATGGTCTGGAACCGCGGAACAACTGTCAGAATTCCATGAATGGCTGAACAACAGGACGAGAGATATTAAATTCAGCATTCAATCATCTAATATTAGACTTTCTTTTCTTGACGTTGAAGTTTACTGTACCAATGGTCAATTAGTGACTACTCTCTTCAAGAAAAAATCAGATCGCAATAAAGCTCTACACTATTCGAGCAACCATCCAAGAAGTCTGAAACAGAACTTACCCGTTGGTCAGTTTCTTCGAATTCGGAGAAACTGCACCTTTAAGGATGAGTACATGAATCATGCCAACGCTCTAAAAGAGAGATTACTGGACCGCGGGTATCCATCTAAACTATTAAAGCAAGCCATCAAGAGAGCGTGGTGGACGCCACGTGAAGAGCTACTTAAAAAGAAAGAAAAGACAGACCTGAAACGTACAGTTTGTGTATCCACTTTTTGCCTATCATCCAACTTTAAAAAAAAAAGTGATTTACCAAAACTGGCACTTGATAAAAGATCTGAATATGCAGTTTACGGAAACGCCACTTTTTGCCTTCAAAAAGGACAAGAGCATCGCGAATCAAATCGTGCGAGCAGCCGTACCAAAAACAAAAGTTCCTACATTACGAGACTATGTGAACCTTCCTCCAATCACAGGACATAGGAAATGTGGAACATGCTTGTGCTGCAATTCCACAATTGAAGGAACTTTGTTCCAGCATGAAGGTATATCGTGGAAACATGATCATTTCACAAACTGTAAATCGCGAAACCTAGTCTATGGAATCCTTTGCCCTTGTAACAAGCTATATATAGGGAAAACTAATCAGGAAGCCAGACAAAGAATATCACAACACAAATACAGGATAAAGAAAAAAGTAGTGACAGCACCTCTAATACAACACTGGATCGACGAAGCCCATGGGGAGAATGATTTCAGATGGACAATAATATCGAAAGTTGAATCCGACCTGAGAGGTGGAGATTTGGAGGCCAAATTAAGACAGCGGGAAGCAATGCTTATCCTTAAATTTAACACTACAACTCGAGGTTTAAATGAGATGACTGAATTATACAATCTGTAATGCACCATGAGATGCTTTTGAGGTGCACTGTAACTCTGCCTTAAGTTGCTGACCTTGTAAGAGCATCCAGCACCACTTGACAATCATGCAAACACAACTATACTGGACCTCGCAGTGATCCTAGCCTATTTGTAGTTCAGAAGTAAATGACCGTTCCGTAAAAATCACCATCTCAGTCAGTGATCCAAAACGCACAATTTCGAAGTGCCTGCCGGTCTATCGAACAAATATAATACCCGTGTAAATTCTCGGGAATTTACATCCTTATTCTGTCTATTTCAATTAGGAGCGCTTTTATAAGCACCTTGCTCTTCAAAACTACAATTCCCATCATATCGCCGATTGTGAATGAAGTACTGACTCTAATCAAAAAATCTTTTTAAATAAATGTTTTGCTTTGTAAACCATCTGACCACTTTTTGAATGGTTATCCATCCATGTAAGTCAAGTATTCTTCCAAAACTGCAAAATCTAACATTTACCGGCCTGTCAAACTACAAATCCCAGCATGCCCTCGAGTCGGAACAGAGTCCTATTTGAACCCGCTAACCCGAAACAACTACACGGCGTTCCAATTGATGAAAGCGACGCCCACGGAGGAATCATGGTTCTAAACCAGAGGTAACAACTCAATATTAGAGCAAAAATCATTTAAGTTCAATGTCTAACCGAACGCTTAAACCATTGCAAGCCATGCGAGTTCGAATTTGAAGTTCATTGCCATTTTTTAAGAACTAGCAAGGACCCTTGTTTAAATTACTGGAGCAATGTTTATTTTGGTTTAGTGTTTCACCGAGCGTTCGAAGTAGCTTAATTCATGCGAGTTCATATGGGGAGTTCCTTTTAATTTTAATAACTAGCAAGGAGTGCTCACCAAATCCCCATTTAATTTGCTGGAGCAATGTTATTCGGTTCAGTGTTGAACCGAACGTTTAAAGCAGCGTAATTCAGGAGAGTTCGCACTTGGAGTCCTTTTGTGAAATTTCTAAGAACTAGCAAGGATTATTCATTCAACCCGTTGTTTAAATATCCCAATGTCCACACTACTAAAACACGGCCCGAGTATTAAACGCCCATCTTCACCGCGTCACTAAAATGATAGAATGCTACCGGCACCACCGAGCGTCGAACGTCTCCAGCATAGATTGAGCTGCACGGTTTCTTACTCAACCTTTTTGGCTTTTTCTGAAACAATTTGAAAAAACTGAATATCTTCCCTACATAATGGCATAATAGTCTTTGGACTACAACGAACCAAAGAGATCGAGTCTAGAAACAACCAAGTGAGTAACATAAAAGAATTGCTCTCATTATGAAATGTCCCATTTGAGTTTGAATACTCATGAACCCTCCCTCTCCACTTTTAATATTCTAGCCCTTTTGGACAAAAAAGAACACCAACAGAAGCACAGGTATGAGCCGAGTATGTGCTGGACTGAATGTGAAGTTGAGAGTTGCCCAATTTTTTGACTGACAGTAGGATTTTTAATTTATGTTTTCCAGATTATGTCCACATGGTCCTGAAGACATCCTAACATTTTATGGGATTCGAAACGCGTCGACCTTTCTCATCTATAAATTTCGGCCAATCTTTTGTAATTGTATTGTTCAAATGTAAAATTGTTGATGGTCTATATTTTTGATTGCATTCAATCTTTGTTTGCCTCCATTCAGTGGATTTGGTTTCTCCTGCTATCATAAATAGGACTAGCGCAGGGCGACCGCACACCCCCCCACTATGCCTTTTCCCCCCTTGACCATTCCTTCTTTGTCTGGTGTCTTTCTATGTATATTAACTCATTGTATTGAACGTTTTCTATTTCTTTTCCCTCCACTTATTCTTTTCAAAGAATTCTCTTTTCCAAAACATTCCCCATCACTAAGATCCCTGTTCCTCCTTTGATATCCATGAAAATTATGTTAGACCAAGTAGAAGCCATATAAACACTGTTTGTTCTTTTCAATACCACAAAAAAAAAAAAAATCTGTTTTTAAAAAAAAGAAAGAAGTAAATATTTAAAAATAAATTCATACAATTAGATAGAATCTGGACTGAAAGAGTGGTCTTTGAAATTGAGAGATTCACAGCTCATTTCTTTCTGAATTTTATGATCAATTGCGCAGTACTGGCTTCTTGTTTGTTTATTATAGTATTGGCGTAGCCTTATTGCGCTAAAGTCAAAACCCTTGTTGCTGTCTCCTTCTTCTAAGAATCTCTGCATCTCATTATAGATTGCACAACCTGCTATAAATATGACGCATTTAACTTTAGCTGGGTGTGGACCCAGGGGAACGTCTTTGAAATCCATTGTTTCACGAATTGTGACCATGTGCTCCTACACAGCCACAAGGCTAGAATGTGCTAACTGTCATCAGCACATGCGGACTCACACTATATGTGGTGCCAGTTACAGGTGTATATTTACTATACCTAAGGTCTGGGTGAATACCTAAAGAACCATAGGTTTTGGAAGGAAATCAGTTCAACCGTACATCAATATCAATTGGGCATAGCTCTATCCCTTCAGGGTGTCATACAGTCAAACTGTGGACACCATTCTGAATTCTTTAATTTAGCTCAAAATATGTAACATTTCCCTTTCTTTTTGATTTTAGAAACTGAGTAGAATTGACTTCAGTTGGAAATTAAGGTCTTTTTAAATCTTTACTGGAACTAATCCTAGAAATGTGGTCTACTGGACAGGTTTGTTCAAATCATTTCTTAAGGAGTTATGCATGCTCTGAACAAGGCTTCTGTGCCTTCAAACTGCGAAATATAGGTTTCCTAAATACTTATCTCCTCAATATTTTCTTTCCAATACTCATAGCTTTTCACTGCAAGTTTTTAATATTTTTTATAGGAATATATCAGCTTGTAATTAGTAATGAGTTTTTGTGTGGCTTTTCTTCTGTCTGTAAATAATAGAAGCAGTTTGGATCTGACTTGTCTATGCTATTTAGAAAAAGGAATTTATTTTCACAATCTGGGTGGCTATTTATAGATGGAACCCCGTAATGCATCCACTGAGTGTAATTAAATATTTATCAAGGTGTGCTGGTTATGTGTATGTAGTGCAGTCCATAGTGATGAAAACAAAACACTTCTTTATGATAATCAGCATTTAAATAAGGATATTCATTGTCAAAGTTGGTGTGTTCCCAAAGGCTTTTGCCATTCTTTTAATGATGTTTGTTCTTTTAATTTGAAAAGGAACCCATTAACAACAATTTTTAAGACAAAGGGTATTTGTAGAAACTATGTAGGTCCCATGATCTGATAAGGAACCTATTCCCTAACTGCACTATATAGTACAGGATACTTGTGCCAAAATCAGTAGCAAATAGTCTTACTGGTGATATTGAGCAACTGTGGAGAGTCAGAATCATTTTCATAAAATAATATTTCTTTCAAAGGCATCATTTCAATTGAGGTTCGCTTTTCTGTTGGTTCATAGTAAATCACAGCAGTCGTGGAAGCCACTGGGGTTGTTGAAATAGCAGTCCTAGGCTGTATAGTGGAAGATGCCACTCGGTAAAAAGCTGAAGATATAGTGAGCTATACAGTCCCCGGATTGGGACTCAAGGTTTCTGTGTGGTGGTACTCTCCTTGAAGCAGTTCCTTCAGATCAGGAAGAGGCTATAAGGCACTATTCCACATGCGTTTTGGTGTCAAGAGGTATCTACTGTATAGAATTGGCTACATAGTGCTTTTTAAGGTGATCAATGGGCACATTATCGTTTTGAGCTCAACAAGCTAATGAAGACAGGATTACAGTTTGTGGGCCTTTACCCCAAGAACTGGAACAGGTCATCTGTAAGATGGCTCAAACATTGTTTATCTGGAATCTTTTTTTAAACTAGCTCATCGAGCTTGTGGAGCCTCCAGACAGCAGCTGAGGGAACCTTATCTTTGCTGGTGGAGGAGTCAGAATGCTTCAAATTAGATAGCTTGTCTCTGACATCTTGAATACTTTGCAAGACATTCAAACGTAGTGCAGGTCAAATACTTTATTTTCTGGCATCATTCCCGAACTATCAAGATTGAGGAAATACATAGATACTCCAAGAATATCTCATATGGGGTGCAACCACTCCTACTGGGAAATTATTTAATGCTCTTGGAACTTCATACAGATTTTGTAGCCTGCTAAACAGGTGTGAGGAAGGCAGACATACTCATAAAGTAGACATAGCATCCCTGAGTCGCAAGCGCAGGACCATTGTCTACATGAAAGGCATAATCTGCACCTATTGCTACTAAGCACTGCAAATCTTCTATCACTTCTCGAGCATCAGCATTCCACAGGAATTTAGAGCATGATTCAACAGCAACTAATATATGCTTATATTGCTTTACTGGATTTATTGGGCCAATATGGTCGAGCTAAATTGCCCAAAATGGATGACTGGAGATAGCGAGTGGAGTCTGTGCTGGTCTTGAAACTGTAAAGCATTTTATTTGTTTCCAGGTGTTACATTGCACCAAATAGTTTTTAGTAGTTTAGGTATTTTTGCTGGAACATGGCTACTGTGGTACTCATGCTAGCGCGGGCAGACGCTAATCCCTCATGAGCTTCTTTGATTAAGCCTAATCAAACTTGCTCATTAGTTTGTATATCTCTAGACTTTCCTGTGTTCAGTGTATATTTTTTTGTGGAGTTTTTCACTGTTTTTAAAACGTTTTGAAATCAGTGCTTACCAGTGTTTATTCCGCTGCCTAACCCCCAAAATAGACAAAAACTGAGTTTTTTCAGTGCGTATAAAACAGGGTATGTTTTAGCAGCAATTTTTGTAACATGAATATTTAATTTAATCGAGCAGTAATGTAGGGTATGTAGTGACTTCTTATTTTATTTATTTATTTATAAAGTTTTATATAGCGCGAACATGACCCACAACGGTATCAGAGCGCTTTACAATATACAGTTATTAAACATTAGACCTTTAAAATTACAAAGCGCACCAGATTAATTTGCAACCCTGCATTCTAAGGCACCTGAAACATGAGAGTTTAAGCTTGCTTACCTCTACTTTTCTGTAGCCTTTGCCTGACTACATTAAGGTGGTGATGCTACAGTGTGGACATTAATATCTGCCAAGTGTCCACAAGGCAGATGTCTCACTTTTAGTCAGTCCTGGTCTTTTAACAGATATTACATTGTATGCTGCCACTAGAAACATGTAACTATGGGTTACAAAAAAACAGCATTAAAGTGCAGTTGGGTAAAAAGCCAGGATTAGCTAAAGGTATTACACATAACAATGTACACCTTGCAGCTATGTTTTTTGTTGACATGAGGCAAGTCTTGTGTCCTATTTTCAGCACTATCCCATGTGCATGGTGACAGCACTCTTTTCACAGGTACCGGTTACTGCATGTTGCATAAAACATTTAAAGTCTGGGATGTTTAGCAGGTCACCTGCTTTGATTAATATTAACTAGTTAGAAAAGGGGGCTGATTAATTAAAGGTTTTACCCATGTTGTGTTTGTGGGTAAATCTAATAGTAAATATTGGCAGAGATTCTTACGAACCAGCCATTTCACCAGTCAGTGAAAGAATGAAAGAGTACCAAAAGATCAAATATGATTTTAATATTCTCAAATTCTCTGCTGTGTATAAAATAATTAGATCAGACCTATACATGCTTCAAAACCCAGTGGGCCCAATTCACAGAACTAACTTAAGACAAAATCCTAAACTTACTACCATTTTGGTATTCACAGAAGGCACTTACTCATTTCGGTATTCACAGAAGTTAGGAGTCCTAACTTTAGGGCTTCTAAATGCCTTTTGTGAATACCAAAATTCTTAAAGTTAGGATTTTTCTCAATTTAGGAGTAGTAAAGTTAGGACTCCTAACTTTAGGACTGCTAAATGCCTTCTGTGAATACCGAAAGTCGTAAAGATAGGATTTTTCTCAGTTTAGGAGTAGTAAAGTTAGGAGTCCCCGTATTACCACCTTAAAGGCCTCCCATTCCATTGGCCTTGTGGTGGCCGTGCCAGCATTCTCAGTAAAATAATGCGTTATCCCTTCACTCACTTCCCTCTGAAGAATCGGGTCTTCTAGTGTTTCAGGTTGTAGACGCCAAGTGGGGTTGGCAGACAATGCCGTCATCCAGTGCATAGTAAACAGCAGTGGAGTGTGAACAGACAGTGTTCTGGTCAGATATTCAGTGTGCACTATGGAGGGTACCATTAATGTTGAGCATAAAACTGCATCTAAACGGACATGCAGATCATGCATCGCAGAGAAGAATGAGTAGTCCCGGTCGTGTGGATGGTGCGTGCGCCATATGCCCACTAAACTCCACCTGTCCTGCCAGTCCAGCCTACCTTTCGTCAGTCTATGTACATGAGAGTCCGCTAGTGGGGGGTGCGATCTATCCAGTGATACATCCGCTATGGAATTAAAATCCCCTCCCAGCACTACAGAGCCTGTAAAGTAATTTGCTAACGTGCCAGATAAACGTTCTAAGAAGCGCAATTGGTCAATATTTGGTGCGCAAATACTACAAAGCGCTATATCCCTACCACAGAGTCTTCCTTCGACTGCCACAAACCTGCCTTCAGGGTCTATTGTCTGCTTCGTTACCTGGAAAGGAACCCCAGCTGTAATCCATATCAGTGCTCACCGTGCAAACGCTGAATCTGTGGTGCTAAATACCTGTCCCCTCCACCTCCATTGTAAAGCTATACCCTCCGCCTTAGTGAGGTGAGTTTCTTGAAGCAACGCTATGTGGATTCCTCTTCTGACTAAATATGCATAGATCATGTGTGGCCGTGTCATTGTGTGAAGTCCCCTCACATCCCAGGTTATACAACGTAAATCAGGTACAGCCCCATCACTAATGTGTAATATCCGCATTTCAAGTCGTATTTCAGCAACCACACCGGCGAACCTCTTAACCCAACTTCCCTCCCAACAGCCCAACAACCCCCCCCCCCCCAAGAACAGGACCTAGAACCAAACAGCTAGTCCCCATCCAAACCACTGCAAAAAGTAGCACACATCTAAGCCCACCAGTAGTAACTGAGGGCATGCCTTATGGGCAATGAGGGGAGCTCAGTGCCAATGGGCCGCCGCTTCTACTCTAGACTCATACCGCCCCAAAACCCCAAATAAAGGAATGCATCATACATTTCTCCCCACCTGATCGCCACCTTTAGTCTCAGTGAGCATCAGCTAACAGTTCAATCGTATCCCAGCCCATTTGGAGCAAAAGTGTACCCCCTCCCCGAGCAACATTCAACATTGTTATACCTCCCCCAGCAGCTGTGTCCACAATTACTCTCACCCTCCCCAGCAACACCTTATTGGTCTTCCCAAGTTCAATCTTTCATTTGTCCAGTATCCCATCCGCTGTCGCTGGTGTGATCGGCGGCATCCGTATGCTATCCGCTTCTGAGGTCTCAGTGTTGGAGTGTTCCTTGTCCTTCTCCGAGTCAGTGCCTTCTGGAGAATGCCTTTTTAGCCCCTCCTATAGTTTTTTTCTCCACCAGAACCCCCAGTTTGTTATCCCAAGCTGCCACAGTCCACAGACATATGTTTCAGGAATTCTTTTAGTTAATTCTCGTTCAAGCTCTTGAGCAGGATCATTTGCAGATTTCTGGCGTTTTGCCAGAGCCACCGCTTCTCCTCAAATGTTGCTCAGAATGATAGCAGAAACTGTTTCGAAATTCCCACTAATTTTATTGGCAGTGTAGCTCTGTGCTCATTCTGTAATTGTCTAAGTATAAAAGATAATACCGCCAATGTAGGTGTACCATTTTTTGTGATGTAGATAAAGGCAAACATACTTCCTTAGTTGTTGCGCTCTTCTACGGGTAGCAACATCCCAAGGGGAAGACACACAGTCAAAATACTATGCTTGTGTTGGGATGTTATATGACAGTAGACTACTTCCAACTGGTTAGTCCTGCAAGCAACCCAGAAGGTAATTTAATTGCATTTTACAGACACCTTGTCAATTTTAGCGGTTATAGTCTTGGGACGGATTGCATGCGATATCCCCTTCAATTTGTAATTTTATAGTATAAATCCGGTTTGGAGGGTTTACATGTCCATCTGGAGTTTCGACCTGTGTATATTCTTCAGTTCGTTTCATCACCAGAAGCTCTAGGAGAGTTAGGCATACTATTTCCTCTTCTGCTGTGCTGTCCAGAAGCTCTGTCACTCAAGCCCCTTTCCGCAAAAGTATTTGTACTTTTTTAGCTAATCGGGCTCCTTTTTTCTTTTTAAAGTGAATCTTTGAGTCCGAACTTTCTCTTCCTTTGGCATACTCGTCTTTTATGCAGTACTTGGCCCATTCAGTCCCCTCTGCCCTTTGACTGTCGATGTCCAGGGAAGGAGGGCTATTAGTATTCTGACGCCAATCTGGCTTTTTAGGTCTCGCCTACGCAGTGCGCATGCACTATATAGGAAAAAGACCTTTTGGAATCAGCTCGCTTTTGCCCTAAAAACGTACGGGAAACAGCCATTATAACGCGGTTTTTACCATGCGTTGCCATTACATCGCATGCGTTACAATGCATGCGGTGTTACAACGTGTGGTAAAAACCACGCATACCATTAGACTTGTTGTAAAAGTTAACGGTTGTAAAAAGCGCATGCGACGTAATGTGTGATGGCAGCGGGGGCTATCCAAGTCGTTGTGAGGAAACTGAGGCTGTTTCCTCACAATGACGTGTACCACGCAGGAAGGAGGAAGCAGAAACCGGGAGCAAAGACGGCGACACTGGAGAGGAGAGAGATAAGGGGGTTTGAGCTTAGGTTGGAGGTTACTTTTGTAGGGTTTAGGGTAGTGTAAAAGTAGTGTTGTAATGTTTGTGTTTTGTGTTTTTTTTATAACGTTTTAGTGTGTTTTTTGTAGTGTAGTGTAGTGTTGTTTAAAGAGTTTGTTTAGTGTAGTGTATCAGGATTTAGGGTAGTGTAGTAGTGTTTATGTAGTGTAGTGTTTTATGGTTTAGGGTAGTGTTGTAGTGTTTGAGTAGTGTAGTATGGTAGGGGTTAGGGTAGTGTTTTATGGTTTAGGGAAGTGTAGCAGTGTTTGTGTAGTGTAGTGATTTAGGGTTTCGGGTAGTGTTGTAGAGTTTGGTAGTGTAGTGTTTTAGGGTGTAGGGTAGAGTTTTAGGGGGTAGTGTAGTGTTTTAGTTTTTGGGGTAGTGGTGTAGTGTTTGTGTAGTGTAGTGGTTTTGGGTAGTGTAGTGTTTTAGGGTTTAGGGTAGTGTAGTATTGTTTGTGCAGTGTAGTGTTTTAAGGTTTAGGGTAGTGTTGTAGTGTTTTAGGGTTTAGGGTACTGTTGTTGAGTTTGTGTAGTGTACTGTTTTAGGGTTTAGGGTAGTATTGTAGTGTTTAAGTAGTGCAGGGAATTAGGGTTTAGAGTAGTGTTGTAGTGTGTAATGTAGTGTTTCAGTGTAGTGTTGTCATGCAGGGTAGTGTAGTGTTATTGTAGGGAGAGGATGGGGCGGGGAGGGTTGTGTAGGGGTAGGGTAGTCACTTACCTTGCAAACTTTCACCACACGTATAGCTTTACCACACATGCTTTTGCGTTGTAATGGCATGCGTGGTGAAGGCATAGTTATGGAAAAAAATTGCGTTGTAATGGCATGTGGTTGTCATTGACATCGTGTAGTAATACCCACGATGTAATGGCATGCGTGGTATTAGTATGCGATGTAATGACATACATCCAAAACGTGCACGGGCTGCATTGCTTTCAATGGAAACGCATGCACGTTTGGCGATTCCCTTGCGGGAGCGAGCTTGGACACCATATGTTTGTAATTAACTTCCAAAAATGTGGTGCCCCTGCTCGCTCCCGCAAGGGAAACGCTCTGAAAGTTTGTTTTTTTTTACTTTTTTTTTTTTACTTTGAAACTGAGCACGGCGCCACTTCACAGACACAGCGCTCTGTTCTTTAAATCTTTTTTTACTTTAGCCCGGAGAGCAGCGCCCACCTCAAGGACACCGCGCTCATTGTTGAAGTTAAGAAATATATAAAGAAACCGAGCGCGGTTTCAGTGAAGCGGCGCCGCGCTCAGTTTTAAACTTAAGCATTTGCAATGCAATCGGACCGATTACATTGCAAATGCTTGTTGTTTTAGCCTCTTGACCTACATTTAGGGGCTTGAAATATTTTGTGCTCCAATAATTTGCTCCAGTGAAAAATGTGTTAGCCTGTGATTCACGAAGACAAAAATGTCCGAAGCTGTTTATTCAGAATTAATAGTTGATGTTTTTTTAATTTACTCAAAAGTAGGTTGCCGGTGGAAAAATTGGGCTGAAGTTGGGAATAACACACAATAGTTGCTATGCAGGAAAGAGGCAGGTTCGAGGGCATTGTATGTAAAAATGCCTTCAGCGGTTGTGGGATAACCTAATTAACACCAACAGCGGTCGGTGGGGTCAGAAGTGTCGCGAAGTGATTTAATCCGAATTTTAAAACGCGTGTTTAAGAAGAAATGCGTTACTTACCTGTAACTGCAATTATCCAGTATTGGTATCTTTCATAGATTCACATGCCTGAATCATTCCCCTTCATCAGGATGGGAGTCCCCGGTACATAAGAAAAGTAATGTCTCACTAGACATATAGAGAGATAGACCAAAGGTCTCACCTTAGTAACATATCCAGGTCCTTTTATAATGAGGGCCAAACTCTAGAGAACAACCAATCAGCTATCACCACCCTCTGGAACCTTCTTGCAAGGAGCTCTAGTCCCTCAGATTTTCATAAGCACAGTGCTAAGTAGATGTATCACTGAGAGAACTAGGTGAGCACTTCCAGGGGAGGCGGGTGGGTTGCATGTGAATCTATGAAAGATATCAATACTGGATAACTGCAGTTACAGGTAAGTAACGCATTTCTTATCCAGTATTAGTGTATCTTTCATAGATTCACATGCCTGAATCAGAGTAGTAAGCAATGATAAGCACATTTCAGATGGCACAGAATGTAGAAGTTCATCAGACAATAACATATCAATGTGAAAATAGAAAGTAACAAACTGCAATGAAAAAAAAAAGTAGAGAACACATGGAGAAATGGGCGTGTAAGAAAAAGGATAGTGGGATGAAAAGAAGGCTCACCTTTAATGAAATAGATTACGTAACACCGCCTGTACCACTGCAGCATCCTTCATGAGTTCCGTATCCAAGCAGTAATGCTTGGCAAATGTATGCAGCGTCTTCCATGTCACCGCTCTGCAAAAGTCTGTGATAGGCACACCTGCAAAGAGTGCCATGGAGGTAGAAATCGCCCTAGTGGAATGAGCATAAACTGTGGAGTGCAAAGGTTGGCCTGCTTGCTGGTGACAGAAAGTAATAGCTCCAGAAATCCACCAAGAATGACTTTGTTTAGTAAGTGGAAAACCTTTCCTAGGTAGACTATAAGCTACAAAGAGTTGGTTGGATTTGCGTATCGTCTTTGTCCTGTCAAGGTAGAATTTAAGGCAGTGTTTCCAGTGAATGCGGAGCTCTTTCTACCGCCGTTTGAGGATTTGGAAAAAAGGTTCGTAAGACTATAGGCTCATTAAGGTGAAAGTCCGACGGGACTTTAGGCACAAACTTGGGATTAGTCCGAAGTATAACCCTATCATGTTTGAATTGAAAAAAAGGGTCTTGAATCGGGAATGTATGAAGCTCGCTTACTCAACTTGCAGATTTAAGGGCTAGAAGGAGTGCTGTCTTCCAAGAAACAAACTTGAGATCAGCTCTGAGTATCGGCTCAAAAGGGTGTTTCATAAGCTGAGCAAGAACTATGTTGAGTTGCCAAGTTGGAGGTAGAGACTTTAGGGGAGGAAAAGTCCTAAGCAGACCCTTGAGAAATTGTTTAATCAGTCTACTTGACCAAAGAGAAGAGCCTGTGGAAGATCTCCTGAAACAGGATATTGCTGCCAGGTGAACATTAATAGAGGCGTGAGCAAGACCTGAAGTCGCCAGATGGAGAAGGTATGGCAATATTTGCTCTGGAGAAGAAGAGAGATGGTGTACATTCGCAGACTTACACCAGATGCAGAATCTCTTCCATTTCAAGGAAGATGTCTTGTTCATACTGTCGGCTCGAGCCCGAGCCACGACTGCCCTACAATCTGGAGAAATGTCTAGGCCATGGAACTCTTGGAACTCAGGAGCCAAGCCGATCATTATAGAGATGCTGGATCCGGATGTTGGACTTGTTCCCTGTCCATTGTGAGGACAGAGGGAAACGGTTTCAAAGGAATCGGCGGTTCCAGGGAGAGAAGATTAAGCTCTGTGAACCAATGTTGGCGAAGTAACGCTGGAGCCATCAGGATTAGCGTGCACGGTTCTACCTTCTACTTCCGGAGGACCCTTGGAATCAGGTGATGGGTGGAAAAGCATAGGCAAAGACGTTGAATCATGCTATCGAAAATGCCTTCCCTAGAGATCCCTGTTGGGGATGCCAGCTTGCGAAGTTTTGGCATTTGGTGTTGCGCTGGGTGGCAAATAGATCCAAGAGAGGGGTGCCCCATTGAGAGAATATGCCGTTGAGAGTCCGCTGGTTCAACTCCCATTCGTGACATGTTGTTTGCTGCCTGCTTAGTGAATCAGCCAGCACATTGTCTGCGCCTGGAACATATTCCGCTGGTAGGGAAATGTTGTGCTGAAGCAACCAGTTCCAGATCTTTTGAGATTCGTGAGAGAGTGGCTGTGAACGAGTACCCCCTGTTTGTTTAGGTAGTGCATTGTGTTAGTATTGTCCGTCCGGACAAGCACTGGAGAACCTTTGATCCTGGGAAAGAACGCTAGGAGGGCCAGATAAACAGTTCATAGCTCGAGGAGGTTTATGTGAAGCTTCCGTTCGGAAGGAGACCACTTTCCGCTGATCCAGAGTTCTTGGAGGAAAGCTCCCCAACTCTCCAGGGACGCATCCGTTGTGATTATTTGTGGAGAGGCTTGAAGTAAGAAGGGCAGGCCTTGAGAAAGATTCCGACGACGAGTCCACCACTGTAGAGAAGTGACCATCTGAGGGGTCACTTGAATGACATTGTCGAAGGATCCTTCGGCGTGAATCTAATGAGTGGAGAGTGATTCCTGGTGAGGACGCATGTGGAGGCGACAGTAGGGAGCCAGCAGAATACAGGATGACATCATCCCGAGAAGGGATTTGAACAGGTGTACTGAGAGGAACTTCCTGGAACTTATACGTTTCACCAAGTGAAGAAGTTTGCATTGTCGCTCTTGCGACGGGAAAGCTTTCTTCTGGTTTGTATTGAGAATAGCACCCAGAAAAGTTATCCATTGGGAAGGTTGGAGGATGGACTTGTCCTGATTGAGAGTGAGCACCAGGCGACTGAAAAGCTGTCGATAGGCGTTGGAAGATCTTTTTGCGCCGTCTAGACAAGGTGGCCGTCGACGGGGCTGAAGTAGGCTCTTTTAAAGGTGTGCAAAATCCTCGGTGGAGAAACCTTGGTCGGTAAAGCCTTAAGTTTTGCCTCTGAAGACTTTTTCTGCGTCTTCTTTTGAGGGGGCTGCGACGAAAGACCTGGAGAAGTATCTCTGGGCCTTTCCTGTGAGGTTTTTGAAGACTTTGTTGAGCCCTCACTCTCCTCAGAGGACAAGGAGTGTTCTCTGTCTTCAAGCTACTGTAGCCAAATGAAAAGGCGTCCCTCCCGTTCTTTAAGGGTCTTTGATGAAAAGGTACGACATACCTTACAGTCTTTCAAAGAATGGTCTGGATAAAGACAGTAGAGTCTTTATGTTGGTCGTCGACATGAAGCCTCTTCTTATTGCAGGAAGCACAGGGCCTAAAAAGGCCTTTTTTTTAGGAGTATCTGACATGAAGATTAAGAGAACTTCACTCGGAAGAAGTAATTCTGAAGAAAAAAACACTTGAATTCCAGAAACAAGCTCAGTGGAGACTCCCTTAGCACGACGTGTGGTAGAAAATCTGAGGGACTAGAGCTCCTTCCAGGAAGGTTCCAGAGGGTGGTGATAGCTGATTGGTTGTTATCTAGAGTTTGGTCCTCACTACAAAAGGACCTGGATATGTTACTAATGTGAGGCCTTTGGTCTATCTCTCTCTATGTCTACTGAGACATTACTTTTCGTATGTACCGGGGACTCCCATCCCGACGACGGGGAATGATTCAGGCATGTGAATCTATGAGAGATACCCTAATACTGGTTAAGAAGTAAAACTCATGGAAAGCTAGTTGTAATGGGAAGTAAAGAAACGAGGAAACCTGTTCAGTTTCCCAACACGACCCACAAGGCGCTTAGTAAGGTAGTTATGCAAGACTACTGGTATGTAAACAGAAATCGGCACTCTGGTGAGCAGTACTTTTCTGTGGAATTTTAGCTCAGTAGTTGTGCATGCTTGAAGTTTGCAAATTGACAAATAAGTCGTAAAGTGCTTTCCCAGTGTAATTTTAAAGTCAAGTCCAAGACTTTTGCTGATATCTCTGTGAATCAGAAGCATTGTCCGGCTGCGCCAAGTGCCGAATACAACAGTATTGGGTGGTTACTTCTTGTAGGTGCAGCTCTGTTCGTGTCAGCTGTAGAGTTTATCTCCCTACACTAGGCACATGAGGGGTAAACCTGTTTCTTAACAAGATCTTTTAAGAGCCATTGCCCAGGCTAAAGCGCTTTCCTGGTAGCCGAACTGTATTATTTATTATAGCGCTTCATGGTCTTGACAAGTTTTTTATCGACCAGAGACGTCTCCACATCTTCTCAGTAAATCACCATGTCTCATAATTTTTTTTGTCTCTAGTTATCTTTACTGCTATATGGATTCATTTTTATTTCTAATGCCATCTCTCCTCCACTTTCACAGAAAAATGCATACAAACTTTTAGAAATATTTCCTGAGTGCCGATGACAGCTCTGCCACCATCCAAAACAGCGCCGAATACTGCTTGAATGTTGGTGACAAGAGTTCTGCACCGCCAGTCTGAAGAGGAGCAAAACCCAGATGATGAAGCATGACACCTAGCTTGCTGGGTGTGTGAGGGTTTTAGTTCCGAAAGCGGGATTCCCCCTCCTTTCCCACCTTGTGCTTGGTTCTCTTATTCTTACCCTTTGGGGAACAGTTAATGTTTATTGTCATGAAGATGGAGTGAGTTAAACAAGTTGCTGGTGACATTGATTGAACCTCATGCATGGCAAAGGCTTACAGCATGGTCGATTCCTGCTATCACAAGCTTCAGCTCGATGAATGACTTACCACTGAGCTGGGAAGCAGCCCTGGTTAAGTTTCCATTATTGAGAGTGGAGACACCCTCGGGAGTGGCAGGGAGGAGTTATTAAGGCTCCCACTTGGTGTGCACATCCCCGCAATTGCTTTGACTGCTGTTCAGGTGGAAAGACGTATAAATTGCTGTACATTACTGTTGAAACAGAAAGTGCACTCATTTTTGTTGTCACGTATAAAGTGCAAGACATACAAAGTGCAACAATTACTCATAGTTCTGGGCAGCAAAATACGCTTTAAGAATAACTCTGCACATATCTGCTAGTCGAGGACTATGTAGGCTCCAACTATCACCCACGTTTGTATATTTAAAGAAAATGCTTCCATCAGTAGTGAGGATTGCAGGTACTTCACAGCAGAACGTGTAGACATAGATTGGGGAACCTAAGTTGTTAATTGTAAACCGATATACACTTTTAGCGAGCTATCGCCTCTATATGCAATGCCTCTTTACACTGCAAAGCAAGTGTTTCAGTGCATTTATTGCACCCCAGGCCACATCTTTGGAATAATGCTTCCTGCTATGTAGAACGTGCAGTATTAAGATCAGAAAAGCAGCAATCAACTCTACAAAGAACCACAAAGACACATACAGCTAAACTTCAAAAGGGCAACACCACCTGCCCCAATTCACAGAGGGTGAGAAAAGAATACACTCAGCTTGCATCAAATGTTTGAACACAGCAAATCTCAGAAACAACAAAACAGTCCACCTAAACCAGTCTGAAACTTGCAAACTTCCAGCCAAAACGCAAGAAATAGGCCTTAAAGCTAAAACAAGCATTGGCATAGCCAATAGGTCTCGCCTTTGGGTCCTTAAAAGTGTTTAGCCATGCAACAGTTGATGTTGTTGCACCAAGGATATTGTGTTGGATAACTAAACACTTGTAAGTTCCCCTAGGCGAGACCTATTGGCTATGCCAATGCTTGTTAATTTTCTCATGTTCCCTCGAATTGTAACTACCCCGGATTACTTCTGAGTTGAGTGAAATCCAGTCCTTTTCTTTTTCTTTTTTAGGTCGAAGCTTGCATTGCAGGGCATGGCCCTGCTGCAGGCAAAGAGATATTGTGAGCAGGGGATTTCTGTATGGCATGAAGCCACGCCCCTTTTTTTCCATTGGCAGGCCTCTGGAAACGGAGGCCTGCCATTGGAAAAAGCTCCTGTTTAGCAGATTTGTCTGCTCTGGATCCCGCCTCTCGAGGACTCCATGACCTGCCTTACGGTAGCACGACAATATTTTTAGAAATATTGCCTTGGCAACCATGAGGCAGGTCAGGGAGTCCTGGAGGGGCGGGATTCAGTATCCTGTTTCCTCGGCGGTGGAGCAGGTAGGGGAGAGGCGGTGCTTGTTTGATATGCAAGCTCTTTAAACCTATTGACAGTTGTTTGCTGACCATTAAGAATCAGTGAGCTACAGGTGCGGTTAGTGCAACTCCCTACATAACGTTCCTCCCAGACAAATTGGTGCTGCAAACTTGCACTTCCTTTTTAGGTCTCGCTGAGTCAGATATGAGCCCTCACTCTCCCCTCTATCTGCTCACTTCTGAACAGCCCCTCTAACTCCGGAAAGCCCTGCACGCTCAAATAGGCGCACAACTCCTCGGTGTCCCAGTGCCGTGGTTCAGGCAAAGACGCCTGGTTCTTGCTGACTGCGCAGCTCTTCTCCGGCGTCCAATATAAACCACATTCGTATTGCGGATCAAGCGGGCTTTTTGATCTTTTCATGGCGGGCTCTGGTTCTCACTAAACTTCCTACACAGGTCTTGTCTTGCAGCACTGTCTGCGCGTTAAAGACTTCCACAAAACTACCTATGCCTACTGTTAGCTCTCCTGGATGTCGAAGTACTATCACTCCCAGTACCTGCACCCCTAGTATACGGTTGCGCTCCGCCCGCTGCTCCCACGACCCGTCTGTAACGTCATAACACTATCCGTTATTGATATGTTGATGGTTGTATTGTCCGTGGTGCAAGACAGCAAATATCTAATCTAGGCTGCAAATCTGGATACGCGATCTGCGCGTAGAACTTGTACTATAGAAGGTAACATCGAACTGGAGAAATGTTCAGACCTCAGCCAATCCTTATGCGCTACACAGAATTCCGAAATTCTCATTGGCAATGGTCCGCACGTGTCTATGATGTGTAGAGAACACCGTTCTTTCCCAGATCGTTGGATTGTCGCAGTCAGTCGTTCACACATCAGGTCTTATTTGCAGTTTTATATAGGGCGATCTCCTCCCAGGGTCATTGGAGTGCGTTACACAAAGTCAGATAATCAAATTCATTTTTTCTTTAAAACTGGGGAGATTAAGGGATTTGCCTGATCCCAAAGTTTCAAAGTCACCAGCTGTGGTGATAACGTCACAGCTCTCCGAATGTAAGATTTACCACCTTTGCACCAATTTGGAAACCGTCTCCTTTTATTTAATTTTATTTGAGAAATTTATATGGGAAAGCAACATGTTTGTAAGCAAAGGAGCGCCGTAAGAGAGACAGATGTAGCAGGTAATGATGAGGCGTCATGGCCAGAGCTGATGAAGACGGTATGGGTAAATAAAGTTCTAGTCCTGGCGCCAGCTCAGCATCTTGTAATTCTGGGCAAATAACTTAATCTCCCTGTGCCTCAAAACATGAGCTTGTGGAATGTAATCGATGCACACGTAATGCGCCCCAAAGCCCTTGGGCCGAGTTCGCGCTATATAAAACTGCAACAAAAAAAATCAGAAATACTGCCGCCGCCTGCACAAAGTTCAGCACCACGACCTCCGGTGCCAGGGCAACCGCGTAAGCAAAGGTCGGCGCTGGCCTGGGCCCTTGTGAGGTTCTGCCTCCCCCACACAGCATGCGAAGGCCACTCCTCAGATGCGCAGCTATGGGGGCACGAGCAATGTTTATTTCAGATCCATCCCACCTATGCTAAACTGCAGATACGATATGCCAGCGAACCTTACTCCATTCTCTTTGTATTACATGCAAAAATTGTGAGTGGTTGAGTCCATATTAAGAGTATGCAGTGCCACAAAACACCAAACTGTATTAGGAGCCTATATTATTAAAAGGTTTTATTCAAAACTATACATTTTCATGTATTAACAATAATGAAACATAGCAACAACTTTCTTAAAAATATATTTTTGTAAATGACACAGTATGACAGTGCAGAATTATGCCATTAGTGTTCTACATATACTATGGTTGATGCTTATGTTAACAAGCATTGGCATAGCCAATAGGTCTCGCTTTTGGGACCTTATAAGTATTTAATTATGGAGCACAATACTCTTGGTGCAACAACATCAACTTTTGCATGGTTATACACTTATAAGGCAGGGATGTAGAATTCCTATAGCCCGACGCCCAGGACATATTGTTTGAGGTCAAGGGCAACAAGTTTTAATGTTTATTTTGTCCTTGGGACAAGTAGGCCCAACCCCCTGCAGCACAAACCCTTAGGCTGCCAGTTTGCAGTACCACATTAAGGGTCAGGGAAGGGTACTGCCTGCAGTTAACTTAATATTTGTGTGCATATGTTAATGCTGTTCAAATTTGAATTCATGATTAATTAATTTGAAGCCTTTATTATTAGGGTGAGCGCTCTAAGTAAATGTAAATTCTGACTGCACTACTGACAGTGGTTCCAGTATAATAATGTGTACACACGTTTAAAGGTTTAGCAATATGAGGCTATGCATAATGCTCCCAGAATGCTCTCTGATTAGATGCACATATTTGCAGAAGCTTGAAAGCAAGATTAAGGATTATTTGCTTTCAATATAAAATGTTCCTAACAAAATGAAAGTAGGGGGAAAAAACATTTTGCTAAACTACTGAAAATGTTCAGGTACCATTTCTTTGCAGCATCATTTAGTAAAATGTGTTGTTGCATGCTAGTATTTCCCAAAAATATTCATATTGGAAAATCAGTTTAACCAGTTTCAGTAAGATTATGGGAAATATACAAATAAACAAGCATTGGCAAAGCCAGTAGGTCTGAAATTGGTGGTCAGCGTTTTAGTTTTGGCAATGTGTGACTTGTTTTGGCATGGTTTCTGTCAAAACTTATTGATGTGAGAGCTGCCGGGTCCTCACCATTATAACAAACATTGGCAAAAAAAAAAATGTTTTTGGTCTCAAAAAGCACACACTGCCACATTAGTTATAGGCACTGAACGAAACTTCTGTGTGTGCCGATATGCCCCTTGTGAAACAGAAGAATGCTGTCACTCACAGTGAAGCCAGCTGATACAGAGAGAGATGGAAAGAATTTTAATAAACCCAAAAGGTCATGGTTAACGCGAGACACAAGTAGGGCAAGAAATTGTACTCCTAGAAAATATTTGTGAACTGCATTTTAGCATGAGCAAATATGCGTGTGTAGATTTGCTCATGCGAAAACCTGAGGGTTTGCAAGTTCATTTTCCCACCAGCCACTTTTTTCCCCAACTAAATTTCCAACATTTCTTAGTATGGGAAAAGATTACAGAAGAGTTTTTGAAAACTCTTAAAACATGCAATTTAGTAGGTTTGCACAGACTCAAATAGGCATTCTAACCCTGGAACTATTGCTTACCACTACCTTCAGTCCCAGGATGTAGATCTGCTGAAACGTGGCAACATGAAGGGATTTCTGGTATTCAAACACTACTATGATATGAGCCCTGGCATAATCAGAGAGGCTATATAAGAGCTCTTATATAATGAGATTGCTGCCATAATTTGTCGCCACACTACATATCACTAAAGGGACAAGTGGATTTTGTTACAGGACAAGTAGATTTAGGAAGCAACCTGCCTCATGGACAAGTAGATATTTAAATAAATTCCACACCGCTGATAAGGTCCCCAAGGCGAGACCTATTGGCTATGCCAATGCTTGTTCAGTTTCCTTTCTGTCTGTCGTACCGTTTTTTTCTCCACTAGAACCCTCAGTCTGGAAAGGGGCGACCATTCGGTCCCCCCGAACGTATGGTGGAGTACCACGATCCCCCCGGGAAGCAATCTTGGGCGGGAGGCGAGTCTCGGCTGGTATGCCCGAAGTGGCGTAGCCGGGGCGCGCCTTTTTCCCGCCCTGGAGTGGGCTGGCCTAGACACTGATGCGGCCGGCCACGCCCTCGGGGCAGGCCGGGGCGGGTTTACGCCCGCCCTGAAGACGGATAAAAGGAGCAACAAGCCAAGGAAGCATCCTCTTGTTCCTGTGCTCTGAAGCTGCACCACCTCGCTGCACGTGAGCTCGAGACGGAACGAAGAGCCAATTTTGAGCGTGGTAATCTTTCTTGTTTGTTTTGCAGATACTCTGTCGGAGAATGCCTAAGAAGGCGGGAAAGCGAATGACTACCGACCAGATGCTGCGTGTTCTTATGAAAGAGGTGACCGACCTAAAGAAGCGAATGGCGGAGAAAGACGAGGAAGGGGGGCCGAAACGTCCTCTGGCAGGAGCAGCTCCAGGAGGAAAAGGCAAGAGGCCCAGAAGGGGAGCAGCTGGGGGAGACGTCCCAGTTCCCTGTACTCCACTTGAGGCACCCACCCCTGTGCCGGAGGAAGGGAATCCGATTCCCGTGGTGGTCACCCCCGTGTCCGGGGACGATATGCCGCCCGAGCTGGCAGCACAACTAGCAGCGTGGTTGGGTAAAGGTAGCAAGGGCGCCACGGCTGACGACGCGCAGGTGTTGATGAAACAGCTGCGGGAAACAAGGGAAGCGACGAAGGCACCATCGCCGGCTGCGGCAGTAGAAAAACCACCTGGGTCAGGTCCAGTCGCAGATACAGCTTCCGGTTCAGGTAAGCGGCCATTGCCGATTGCGAGGGATGAGTCGGCACCCTCCCGAAGGGAAAAGTTGGGTCAACATGTCCCCCTGGCTATCAAAGAGAAGATATGGGCAGGGGAGTATATAAACATCTTCTCGTTGCTTACCGATCATTATGAGATGGAGCATGTTAAGAGCCAAAAGGAGCTCATGCATCCGAGTGTTTGGCGCGCAAAGATGGCCGCCTTTAAGGTAAATGAAAACATTGGTAATTGGGGCAAAGCATGGGGGGTTTTTACATCCATCTTGGGTGAACGTAGGCCCGAATTGCTGCCCGAATTGCCGATTTATCAGTCACGGATCATGGGGTATTCAGTATCTCACGAGGGCAACCATTGGTTTTGTTACGATAATGTTTTCAGAAAAGCGAAAGAGCATGATAAAAACTTAACTTGGGATTGTTATGATTCTGTGTCCTGGTCCAAAATGGAGGATTCTGGTATGTTGAGGGTGCCATTGGTAGGGAGTAACGTTGGCGAATCCTCCCGCCAATACGCGGGGACGCCCTTTCGATCAGGTACGAGTAGCGACAATCACTCGAGGCCAATCGGCAACACAGGTAAAAGGGGGGTTTGTTGGAACTTTAACAGGGGGAAATGTACTAGGCCCCAGGGGTCATGCAAATTTAGGCACGAATGTGGGGGGTGTGGGCAATCATCCCATCCTGAGTCCATGTGCAGAGCCAAAACGGGTGATAACGGGGGTAGAGGAGGCGCCAAACAGGTCTGACATAGTCCGAGGGGCGCCTTTACCTACTCCGATTGATACCATGGCAATGATTCCCTGGCTCAGCGAATACCCGGATCACGCTTCCGCTGGGGTGTTGCGGAACGGGTTTTTATATGGTTTCCGCATCCCAGTAGGGGAGTTTCAGGGTATAGCAAAATGTAAAAACCAGATATCGGTCTTACAGCATACAACCGTGGTACAGGAAAAGATTGGGAAGGAGGTGGCTCGAGGTCGAGTCGCCGGTCCATTTAATGTGCCACCAGTTGCTAACTTTGTTTGTTCCCCTTTAGGGGTGGTCCCCAAGAAGGACCCGGGTGAGTTTCGGCTGATACATAATTTATCAGCCCCACGTGGTCTTTCCGTGAACGATGCGATAGACCCGGAAGTGTGTTCGGTGCGGTACGCATCCTTCGATGAGGCCGTAGCCATATTGAATCGCCTGGGGCCCGGTGCGCTGATGGCAAAATCTGATATCGAGTCAGCGTTCCGGTTGCTCCCGGTACATCCAGACGACCAGCGTCTCCTTGGTTTCATGTTTCAGGGTCACTACTACATGGATAGGTGTATGCCGATGGGGTGCTCTATATCGTGTGCCTATTTCGAAAAGTTCAGTTGCTTCCTGCAATGGGTCTTCACAAAGAAGACGGGGTTTCAACATGTTATGCATTATCTCGATGACTTTTTGTTTCTCGGGGCAGCCGGGGATCCGGAATGTGGACAGGCTTTGAATGCATTTTGTGTCTTGATGAATCAGTTTGGCGTGCCATTGGCACCAGGTAAGTCTGTGGGTCCCTCGACTTGCCTCGAGTTTCTGGGGATCGAGCTCGATTCCGATGAAGGTTGTTTTCGTTTACCAGGTGACAAAGTGTTAAGGTTCAGGGCATCCCTGCAAATGTGTATCAGTGAGTCTAAGGTTAAGCTCCATCAATTACAGCAATTGGTGGGGCAGTTGAATTTTGCCCTAAGAGTTATACCGATGGCCCGCCCCTTTTCTCGCTCGATCGCTCAAGCCATGGTCGGCCTGAAGGAGGGTCATCATCGCACAAGGCTCTCGGCAGAGGTTCGCCAGGACATGCGCATTTGGTTGGCATTTCTGGCGGATTTCAATGGTCGAATTGTCTGGAACAAACCGGCCGTGTCCTCTGAGGAGCTGGGGCTGTGGACAGATTCGGCAGGGAGCATTGGTTTTGGTGCCATATTCGGCACTCAGTGGTCGGCACAAAGATGGCCGTCATGGTGGCATGATAGTGGTCTGACAAGTAACATTGCTTTCCTAGAACTTTTTCCCATTCTGGTGGCCCTAAGAACTTGGCCCGAGGGGTTCAGAGATCACTCTGTGGTATTCTGGTCTGATAACATGACCGTTGTTGAGTCGGACCCGGTGGCAGCACCCTTTCCCGAAGCTCTCTGGTCTCTCGGTGCCCCGAATTACAGGACCTCGTGGGAGAGAGTTTAGCACCCAGGACGAGGAAGGCATATGAAGGGGCGTTCCGTTCCTATTGGGCCTTTTTGGGGGCGGCTAGAGGGGAGCTTTGGGGCCAGGAGGAGTTGGTAGTGAAATTCCTGCTGTCGTTACGGCAGGCAGGCAAATCAGTGGCTACGGCCCAGAGGCATCGGGCCGCCATTTCCGTTGTGGCTAGGGCTCATGGGATCCAGGACCCGACAGCGTCTTTCGTTGTGCAAAAAGCGCTACGTGGGTGGCAACGCCTTGAGGGTCGCAGAGTAAATGAAAGGCGCCCAATAGGTCTGGATAGGTTGGCCCTGTTATTATCTAGACTCCCTGCAACATGTTCATCCCAGTATGAAACAGTGTTATTCCGAGCCGCTTTTACGCTGGCATTTCATGGGGCTATGCGGGTAAGCGAATTAGTGGCGAGGAACAAGCAGGACGTGATGGGGGGACTGTGCCAAGAGCACGTTCAGATCAGAGGGGAGACAATGACTGTCTCGTTCGTCAGGTCCAAGACCGATCAGGGTGCGATGGGTGATTGCATAATAATACAAAGGATCCCCGGGTCCTCCATGTGCCCGGTGAGTTGTGTAGAGGAATATTTAGCACAAAGGGTGGCATCATGGGGGGGGACCTTGTTGAGACACGCTGACGCCACCCCACTGACGAGGTTTCAGTTTCAGCGGGTGCTTGCGATGTCGATTACTGCTGCGGGCTTGAACCCGGGCGAGTTTGGGACCCATTCCTTTCGGATAGGGGCTGCTACAGAGGCTACAGCCAGGGGTCTGAATGTCGAACAAGTTAAACGTGTGGGGCGTTGGTCCTCCAATTGTTATAAGAGGTATGTGCGGTTGCACATGTTGTGAAGCTGTAATGATGTACTCACGCTTCTTGTTTTGTTTGGTTTCAGTTGCGCAAGCCTACGAGGCGGGGCGGACTATGCAGTCGACCCAACACCGGGCCAGCGGTCAGACTTCACCGGCTGTGAGAAAGGAGGTGTGGGTCGTGGGCCACTCATACATGAGGCGTGCCGCGGACGTATTCAAAGCAGGTGACATGATTCACGTGGCTGGGGAATACGGGTACAGTGTGTCCTTCTACGGAAAGGGCGGACTCTGTATTGACCAGTTTCAATCATTCTTTGAGGGTTTGCTAGGGCGGACAAGGTCACCGCCGGCTATAGTCATAGTACATCTTGGGGGCAATGATTTGGTCACCACTGGTAGACGACTTCTTCTTGAGGCGATGCTTTCCACTGTAAGTTGGTTGGCGAGGAGAGTTCCAGGGTGCACGATTGCATGGTCACATATGATCCCACGGAAAGTATGGCGGGGGGCTATTTCTGTTTCTGCTCTGAATCATTCAGTAAGAAAAATTAATAACAAAGTCAGTCGATTGTTCCGTTCCAATACACTGCATTCTATTTCTCATGGTTGTATTACGGGTGACAGTATGTATTTGGGGGATGGTGTTCATTTGTCCCGGGTGGGGAACGAGTTACTCATAGGAGACTGTGTAGCTTGGCTAAAGACTTTAAGACATGACCTTTAGGTAGGAGTGTTGTGGGGGGTCCGGATAGCCGGTCAACTATCCGGCCTGTGGCGGTAAGGTCATGATCGGTGAGCACTAATTGGAAGATCCCTATGAGTGGGCGTCACCCATTACGGATGGGAGCGCTCGAGGGAGGTGGCCATTGGCCCCTCAACGGGGTAGGCGGTCCCTTCTAAGGATGGGCCGCCGAAAGGAAAGGAAAGGCGGTCAAGGCCCCTTCCTGGGTAGGAGGGGCTACAGCCCCCTCCTGGAGAATTTCCCGGGGCCAGGTCATCTGCGACGGCAGATGTGGTAAGTTGTGTGGGGTTTGGGGGGGGGGTCTACGCTACCTTCTAGATACCTCACACGAGTCCTCGGACGACCTTTAAGTGGCGTCGAGTTTATTGGGGCCCCCGTCAAGTCAAGGGAAATTGGTAGTTGCACTCGAGGTACACCTCTGTGCGGTCGCCCCTCACAAGTGAGGGGGATGTTTCTGGTTTAGGGATCTTGACACCGGTTACGACCTTGCCGTTGGCCCTTAAACGTTAGGATGTACAATTTCATATTTCAAGTTAAATGTTTGTAGGATGTTAGTTCGGCTAGGAGAACCTTTGTATTAGAGAATATGTTAAGGTTAGCCAAACATCGCAATGTGGTAATGAAATTGTACATGATATGAAACTGTTATTTTAATGTTTTAATTTTTGTTTCATATTTTAATAAATACGGCCGGGAGGGTCACTCCCTCCCGTCTTCCAAAAGTTCAGAACTGTTTCCGGTTTCCCATCCTTGGGGATTGTGTTGAGAGGGGGTGGCGGGTATCTCAGCCATATGGAAAGGGGCGACCATTCGGTCCCCCCGAACGTAAGGTGGAGTACCACGATCCCCCCGGGAAGCCATCTTGGGCGGGAGGCGAGTCTCGGCTGGTATGCCCGAAGTGGCGTAGCCGGGGCGCGCCTTTTTCCCGCCCTGGAGTGGGCTGGCCTAGACACTGATGCGGCCGGCCACGCCCTCGGGGCAGGCCGGGGCGGGTTTACGCCCGCCCTGAAGACGGATAAAAGGAGCAACAAGCCAAGGAAGCATCCTCTTGTTCCTGTGCTCTGAAGCTGCACCACCTCGCTGCACGTGAGCTCGAGACGGAACGAAGAGCCAATTTTGACCCACCCACCAGCCCCTGAGGACAGCAAGTGTTTTTGGACAAAGTTTAATGTGGTAACTCTAATTTTGTTTACAGGTTCGGATTATTATCGTGATAACTTTGAATATGCAATAAAGAATGGTCGATTGTGGTATGTTTTGCAAATAAAGTAATCCTGCTCTAGTGTTGATCAGTAGCATGCTAATAATAAAGTTGTTGTTTTACTGTCTTTTAATTAAATTAGTCATTTAGTTTAGAACTGTCGTATTTATTTTGGTCGGGCGGTAAGGTCATGATTGGTGAGCACTAATTGGAAGATCCCTATGAGTGGGCGTCACCCATTACGGATGGGAGCGCTCGAGGGAGGTGGCCATTGGCCCCTCAACGGGGTAGGCGGTCCCTTCTAAGGATGGGCCGCCGAAAGGAAAGGAAAGGCGGTCAAGGCCCCTTCCTGGGTAGGAGGGGCTACAGCCCCCTCCTGGAGAATTTCCCGGGGCCAGGTCATCTGCGACGGCAGATGTGGTAAGTTGTGTGGGGTTTGGGGGGGGTCTACGCTACCTTCTAGATACCTCACACGAGTCCTCGGACGACCTTTAAGTGGCGTCGAGTTTATTGGGGCCCCCGTCAAGTCAAGGGAAATTGGTAGTTGCACTCGAGGTACACCTCTGTGCGGTCGCCCCTCACAAGTGAGGGGGATGTTTCTGGTTTAGGGATCTTGACACCGGTTACGACCTTGCCGTTGGCCCTTAAACGTTAGGATGTACAATTTCATATTTCAAGTTAAATGTTTGTAGGATGTTAGTTCGGCTAGGAGAACCTTTGTATTAGAGAATATGTTAAGGTTAGCCAAACATCGCAATGTGGTAATGAAATTGTACATGATATGAAACTGTTATTTTAATGTTTTAATTTTTGTTTCATA
Organism: Lissotriton vulgaris; assembly: GCF_964263255.1. Lineage (NCBI taxonomy): Eukaryota > Metazoa > Chordata > Amphibia > Caudata > Salamandridae > Lissotriton > Lissotriton vulgaris. The sequence continues at coordinate 433,823,023 of NC_141685.1, read as the reverse complement.
TTTTAATAAATACGGCCGGGAGGGTCACTCCCTCCCGTCTTCCAAAAGTTCAGAACTGTTTCCGGTTTCCCATCCTTGGGGATTGTGTTGAGAGGGGGTGGCGGGTATCTCAGCCATATCATTTTGCACTTTGAGATGAGGTTTGACAGCTTGTTATCCGCTGCCACAGCCCACTGATGCATATGTTTCAGAAATTATTTTAGCTAATTTCAGTTCAAGCCCTTGAACAGGATCAGATGAAAATGTCTGGTGTATGACCAGAGCCGCCGCTTCCCCGCAAATATTGCTTAGAATAATTGAGGAAACTGTTTCAAAATTCCCTTTAATTTCATTGCTGATGCAGCTCTGTGCTCTCTTTGTACTTGTGTAAGTATATCAGGTACTACGGCCAATGAGGGTGTGCCATGCATTGTATTATGAATAAAGGCAAATATACATTCCTAGGTGTTGTGCTCTTCTACAAGTGGTAAAATCCCAAGGAGAAGGGGCATAGTCTATTCTATTCTATTCTATACGGAATTTGTTAAGCGCACGGTCACCCAGGGGTTTCATGGCGCTGAAGGTCAGAATACTATGCTTGTTTTGGGCTGTAGTATGCAGCTCACAAGGCAATTTCATCGCATTTCACCAACACCTTGCCTATATTAGCATTTTTTGTCCGTGGACTGATTACCTGTATGGCTACCTGTGCCTCTGGGTCAAGTCCAACTGTAATTGCTCTGCCTGCTTCATTTTGCAGTATATACTGTCTGAGACTCGTGTATAAGGATACTGTATGATTTAGTATAGTTGTTACATACCTAGCCTATGGGGAATGTAGATTAGGAAAAGGTGTGTACCCGGTCAATATGGGCTAGGTGGCCCCGTCATTACTTGAAGGACCCAGTCTGAGGTGTGTGTGGCCATGGACCACGAAACACATTTTCATTTTCTTGGTGGGTCAAAGGGACCTACAAGTCCTGATATGCTTGATATTGGGAAGGAACGTCTGCAGCTTAATATACGTGGAAATGTCCAGGACCAGAATCTATAGCATTAAACTCCACCCATGAGTAAAACTATTTCATAGTCATATGCAGCATGTTCATGTGCAACAGATGTTACTGCACCTCGCGCATCAGGAACACCTCTGATTTTGAGATGCTATGTAACTGTTGGCCTGTATTTTACTCCATCAAAACAGGAGCTGCTATGTTTAATGCACACATTGAATTAACAAGAGATGCAAAATGCAGAAACCATTGAAAGGGAAAGCCCCTTTTATAAGCCAAGCTTGACAAACATGCAGAAAAAAAGGGATTTTTATAAATGAATAACGACTCAAAATAGCACTAAAAAACACGGGACAAAACTTTAAAATATTTTTTTTCTAAAACCCAAGTTCAGTGCATAAAATCTAAATGGTAACCAAACAGAATGAAAAAATAAATGCAACAATTCATGGCATGGATAATTGAAGATTAAAATGAAAATTCCTAATATGTTTAGCAGGTTCCTAGCATCCTAACACAATATCACTACTTCTACGCGCCATGATAGAATTTAGCAGAAACAGAAAATAGCAAGCCTAGAAATCGAGTTTCTTAGGATTGGTCGCACAGCATCAGCATAAGAACAAGCAGTTTAATTATTCTCTATCATAGCTCTTGCCCGAGAATGGTAAGCAGAGTCGGGCTGAAAGCCACTTCTCTGCACCGCTCTCGGAGTCCCAAAGAAACCCTGACTGGGGCTAGATAGTCTCAGCGAACCAACGTGACCTAGAGAAGCCTCTTTAATTAATGGCCAGATACCTGAGCTTTTATAGTATCTCATTGCCAATTGTGTTTAAGGTTTAAAAGTTGGGTGACACTAACATCTCAACAAGACTAAACAAGTATGCCAATAATGTGTCAACTCGATTCACTTGCAGATATTTAGCCTTCACTATAAGCGTCCGTATTAACATGTCAGTCAGTGACTATAACATAAACAATGAAAATGTCAGCCTAGATAGGAAGCGGACATGATGCTAATATTTCTGTATGTCTCTAAACGTCACGCTTTGTAATAAAAAGTGATAAAAGAATTTGCAGGCAAGCACATGATAAAAATAGAAGACATAGAAATGTGCCCTGTCACAGAGTTCTTGAAAACTGTCCTTAAATAGTTCGAGCTCTGAATCAGCCTTCTCTCAAAACAATCTGGAACCATCAAAAGGCATATCCATTAAGGTTGCTCGAACATCTCCTGAAAACTCTATTGATCTCTTTTAGGAGAGCCTTGTATGACACTGGTGCCAATAGCTCTAACAATAAAGTCTGTGGTGTCCAAGCCTGAAAGCAAGACATACTTTGCCATGCCCTATACATCAAGTATCGTTTGAGCCAGCAAGGTCTTCCAGAGTGGACAGCATGATCTCGCTGGCTATGTCCCATAAAGCCTGTGTGTGCTTCCTCAGAAGAGACATAGCGCTAAAGGATCTTTTGTCTCACTAGCCAGAGAATGTTCTTTTTCTGATAGCATCAATACGTTTTGGCTCTGAATCTAGAGGACTGGCTGAAAAAGCATTAGGAGTAACTTTATTTGTCTACGCCTGTACCAACAGGGTTTCAAGTATAAGGTACTTCGTTAAAAAAAAATAATCAGGGAGCAGATCTAGATTGACTGGCCACAAGTCGACTGACCGAACAATGGAACATGGAATGGACCAAGTCCCCATGATAGCGTCTCTGAGAACATCACTGACTGATAATATTGGCTCAGAAGAAGAGGAATTAGGCTAACAAATTAAAAAAATGGTCTTACTTTTAACAATAAGCAACTGTAACTCCAGCACTTCTTCAACCCTTCACACTACTACTACGAAGGAGGCCCTTTCTGCGATTGGAGGCCTAGGTGGTGAGCCCAGCTCAGTCTCTAAAGAAGCATATTGGCATTCAGTAAATCTGCATAAAACCTACCCTCAGTAAAGTGGTGAGGAGCAGGTTGTCCCCCTTTTCTGTGTTATGGGGAACATTTTGTATTCAGTGAACTGCATCAGAGTTGGATCCGAATAAGGCATCTAGTCTGTGATACTACTGGCCCTAAGGCAAAGGGCGATGATTAGAGTTTGGTTGTATATTGGCAGGCTGCCATTTTTTAAAGTCATAGCACAGTGGTATGAACCATCTTCGGTTTGGGTCTGAAAAGCACCATTGCAGTTAGATCTGAAACTGGTGCTGGTGGATTAGAAATAACCACGAAAGCGACTGACGATGGGCGAAGTTTGAACCGATATCAGAAGCAGCTTGGAAACATGTTACAACGTGCCGGACGATCATCCTGCCGGCTGATGGTAAACTGGAGGATCCTGCACCTCTGTAGGGCGTAAACGTTTGCCAGATCAAGCCATGAGCATCTGAAAGGGTTGTAGTTTGAACTCTTATACTTGAGGCGCTCCAGGACTAGTTGTGGGACCGATTGTAATTAGAAGTCGCTTTCGGGATAAGGTTTTTTGATTAACATTAGTGCCCACACACCAGATTTCAAGTGTGGAATGGGGTTGAATCCTGCTTAGGATTTATTGCACTTACGTCAGGTTTTTAACTTCGACTTACTACAAGACTTTGCACAGGAATTGGCCTTTGCATGGGAAGGACCACTTGGGCAAGATTGCAAGGAGCCCTATGACATGGATCTCAGCTCAGTTTTGAAGATGTATGGTTCTCACATCCCTAGTTCATTTAGACAGGTGAAGCAGATGGGAAACTGCAAGTGTACTCTACATCTAGACTGATCTCAAAACAGCTAGCCTGATTAAAAAAACATAGGAGGACATGCCAAATCAAACCATTGCTTACAACCTTGTGTTGGCTCTTTCGTTAGGCAATAGGTATGTCTTCACTTTAGAGTTAGAAATATTGGTCCTGATTTACAAAGCACTTCATAATAAGATGTTGATGCTTTTAACTGAGGAACAGTGTGCTAACAGCCACCCAATAGCAACGTTTGGTTGGGACATTTGTTGCACAGAATACAAAAACATAGATACAAATACAGGGTTGCACCAACATGAATTTCTTCAAGTTTACTCCCTCCAAATCCTCAATCATCAGCAGCTGATGGGTCTTAGGAAGAGGAGCTACCTTTTAGAACTATCTGCAGTAAAGCAAAAGAGACATCAACAATCTAGTGTTATTCAGAGCTAACTTAAATATATGTGCATCTTTGAAATGTGTTACTTCATTAGTCCAAAATTATTCAGCCATTTTCGAGGGAAATATAAGCTTCATATAATACACAATGGCAATAAAATAGCTCCTTTTTACAGTCTATGTGACTTGCAAACGGATGCTACTACTGAAACACCTGGCATGCATGATAGGCAGGTCTAGAGTCTGGAAGGAAAATACTTTAATTTCCTTTTTGCTAAAATGATTAGCAAAATTAATTAGCTGCAGCAATGCTGGTTTAAGAAAGTATTCTGTTTATTGTTGTTTGTTTTTGCCACTAGCAGACTAAATGTGGAATCCCACATCGGTTTGTGCCAGCATTAGTGGCACTTTACCCACCTCTATGATCTCAGAAAATATGAAATTCTATGAAGGATGAAGCATTACAAAAAGAATCATTTACCATATAAGCAATATGGAACCACTATTCTACCTGTTACAGCATTTCAGCAATTCAAGTAACATACATCAATACAAGGACAGTTGGCAGACAGTCTTCCTTACCTGTCTTTTGTATGTTTCCAGTTGCGCACGTGCTGCATTTGCCTTCTTTAGTTCGTCTTCTAGGCTGACTGTGTTATGCATGTACATCATGTTTGTATCCTCCAGTGTTTTCACCTGCCTGCGAAGGTCACCCAGATCCTCTAGTTTTTGGCGGTATACTTCAACCGCTGCCTCAAGTTTACCTGCCTTATCAGATGTTGCCCTGCAACCCAGATACGATGGGGAAGTTATAGAGGTGATACGAAATTTGGGCATTATAAATGTAATTATTCAGTTATATAATGTTCAATCTATATGGAAAGAATTTCTCTAATTTATCATCTGTTGCTTTATTATTCTTACATATGTGGCAGTATTTCACATGATGAAACTACAATGAAATATTCACAAAATCATTAATAAAAAAAAATGCTTCACTAGGCAGTAGCAATAAACAAGACATAACCTATTCAGATCTCACCAAACTTAAGGACCTTTTTAAGGTAATCTATGCAGGGAAAATACTGTGCATATCAAGTTTTGCACCTCAGAGAACGGGAAAGGAATACAGTTACTTACCTGTAACATCAGTTCTCCAATGCTGGTATCTTTTATAGGATCACATGCTTGAATCATTCCTCATCTTAGAGCTGGAAGCCCCACTGTGACCTTTAAATAGTGGTAACAAAGGAACTGCTTCGAAATCAGCGCAAGCAAAATCATTTTAGTAGCGTAATCACTAATCTCCAGGAAATATGGTGAGAGCTCACAGAACTCCACTTCCTACCCCCATACTTCAGATTTCTAAAGCACTTGTGTGAAAGGAAAACGAGAGTGTCTGAACGTGGAGGAGGGAGCCTATGAAAGATAACAATGCTGGAGAACTGTACTTACAGGTAAGGAATGGTTTCTTACCTGTAATCCTAGTTCTCTGTCATAAGAATCTCCATTGATAATCATAAGCACTGAATAGATTAGCTAGCTCATTCCCAAGGAAATCCGCGAGGTAACAGATAAAAAGGAAGAAATAGAACTTAGGCAAATAGATTTCTTAGCGAGGTTTGCCCAACCTGGGTTTCTACCCTCAATCTGAATCAACACAATAGTGTCTTGTAAAGGTGTGAACGGGTTTCCAAGCCGCGGCTTTGCAAATCTCAGAAATCGGAATATTTCGAAGAAAAGCGTCAGTAGCTGCTTTATCTCTGGTAGAATGGGCTTTAGGTTTCTTAGAAAAGGTGTTTTTGGCTTTCTTGTGACATAGGAAGAAGCAGGAGACAATCAATCTAGACAAGGATTGTTCGCAGTAGCGAATCGTGTCCATAGTTTATAAAATGTTGTCTTCATCATCATCATCATCATAAAAAAACGGGGCACAAGAGGGGTGGCACAGAAGGCAAAAAACGGGGCACAACAAGGGGGTAAACAGTGGCACAGAAGGCAACAACAAAAAACGGGGCACAACAAGGGGGTAAACAGTGGCAAAGAAGGCAAAAAAAACGGGGCACAACGAGGGGGTAAACAGTGACACAGAAGGCAAAAAAACGGGTCACAAGGAGGAAAACAGTGTCACAGAAGGCAATAAAAACGGGGCACATGGAGGAGGAAAACAGTGTCACAGAAGGCAATAAAAACGGGGCACAACGAGGGGGTAAACAGTGACACAGAAGGCAAAAAACCGGGTCACAAGGAGGAGGAAAACAGTGGCACAGAAGGCAATAAAAACGGGGCACCAAAACGGAAGAAACACACTTACCAGCGAGACCTCTGCAGCGGCAGAGGCACACAGGCAGACCTGTGCAGAGGAGGAGAGACCTACCCGGAGGGGCCAAGGGTCACCTAAAGCAGCAAGTTCTTGCTTGACATAATTTAGTCATCTAGTCTTGCTGTGGTTCTCCATTTTTAGTATATCTCTTATAATCTTCTGGTTAAGGGGGACAGTGTCCCTATGCCAGATCGATAGCCACAGCATGAGCGGGGCCACGCGAATTGAGTCAGCAATATATGGGAGGCCCAGTTCTATATGGGAGACATAATTTGAAGAGGATTGTGGAAGAGAGGTAAGCGATTTAAAAAATATATTTTCAATTATTTGGAGTGGTTCGATGGGTGCCATACCCCATACGCCTACCCCATAAGCTACAGGTAATACTCTCTTGGCATGATAAATATTTTTTATGGGGCCAAGTGGTCTTGCGCCCAACCTACTAGAGAAAGATTTTAATGCCGCTAAACTCATCTCCATGGCCATAGTCCTTCCTTCAACCAACTGTATCCATGTTTGATTTTTTTCAAAAAGTATCCCTGGATATGGGAAGGAGTTGACCACCTCGATTTCTTATGAGTCCATATGGAACTGGGGGGGTTGACGTTTAGGTAAAATGTATACATAAAAGCTGCATATGCTGTTATGAGACGTTGGAGACCCAAGCCCGTTCTGGAAATCAATACAGCATCATCGGCATATGCCAAAATAGGAACTCAATGAGAGTCAAATTCAGGGTCTTGAAGGGGCCGGTGCGCTCCCCGTTTTTCCCATACCGGACAGATGCAGAGGCATCAGAATACAGTTGGTGGATGAAATTGATTAAGAGCTGGTCAATTCCCATCTCGACATTAATATTCCAGAGCTTTGGGTGGGATACGCAGTCGAACGCTGCTCCATAAAAGCAAGGTAAAGTTTCCCACCCTTAGCTCTGGTATATTTATCCATGATTAGCGAGAGGTTCAGGCACTGGTCAACAGTGTCCTTTCCCTGTTGGAATCCATACTGGGACTGCATAAAGAGGTTCCTATCCAGAGCCCAGGACTCAAGCCTACTCAAGAGTGGAGTGGAGAGGTGTGGTGCAGCGGCCAGGGCAGCTGAATTCCGTGCACAGGGCTAACAGCGTCAGTGGCAGATCAGTTCAGCACCATGTGACTCTGGGCAATAGCTCACTTAATTTCCACGACGGCCCCCAGTGCCTTGAGATCCATAAGGGTGAGTAGTTCACGCTTTACAAATCCCCGATTTTATGATTTAAGAGGAGACGACCCATCAATTTAGCTGTTGTATCTATAAGGGAGATTGAGCCATAGTTTTTAGGGGTTCTCTCATCGCCCTTTTTATAGATTGGCACTATTACACTCGTCTTCCATGAGGGTGGAGGACCTACTAGCACTATCTTATTTAAAACATTTGTCAGCAGGGGCACCCACAGACCTTGATTCTCCTGAAAAAAGTCTATTGGGACTCCATACTCCATCCGTCCTGGCGCTTTCCCAGTACTGCAGACCTCTAGTCCACACTTCACCTCTATGAATGAAACCACTAACTTTTCCTGAGGGTTAGTGCCTGTTGGATTAGGTGAAGAGGGCGGGGAAGTAGTAAGAGAAAAAATACTTGAGTAAAGTGCCACCCAATCATCTTCGCCTATGTAGGTGTCTAAGGTAGGGTCTCTTTGGGTCTTACAGTAGGATGCATTTATTCTCTCCCAAAACTCTTTGCTGTATCCCGTTACTGAGGTATACTCTAATCTAGCCAAGACCTCCTCCCTCATTGCCCTCTCCCTAGACCTTCTTGCCAGTTTATACTCGCTATGCATTGAGGCAATTTGTATCTCATCTCTAGGTTGTGCCCTTAGTGCTTTTACTAGGGCCTTCCTAGATTTTGAACAGGGCGAGTCAAACCAACTCTTAGACCTTTAAGATTTGTCTGACATGTACTGTGTCAGCGCCCTTTCTATATGTTCTAATAATTCAGTAAAACCAAATAACGGTACACGGCGGAAATATTCAAATCCAAATAGTTTTCAATGCTATCAAGAGAGTCACTAACCGTTTCACAGAGGAGCTTTGGTTTATCAATTTAGGCCCACTTTAATTGATAACCATTTCTCTTTGCTAATAATGGTGGACCTATTTTCTGTTGACTGGCACTTCTCTATGAGAAGTCAAAAACTCACAAGTTAAACTAGCAGGATCACTAATGGTTGTGAATTGGGCATCAACATGAATACAGCTATCATTAAGGGAGTTTGACATCAAGATAAAATCTATAGTTGTTTCATGGTCATATCGTCGGAAAGTTTTTAATAGGGAGTCCGAGGAGGAGGAATGCTTATTCACAATCACCATATTCCTAGCCGAGATGGTCCTATTTTAGCCTGTTACCATAAATTGAATGGGAAAAGTGATATATTGGGTTACCCTTGAGGTCCTCCAGGTCACATACACTTTCTAGGTTATACTTACAAGGGTAGATGTTAAAATATCCAAACCAGATGATGTATATGGGTTCTTTTATCCTTTTTGTTTTTAATACCTCATCCAGTTCTCTATTTACCTCATATGCGGTCAGGAGCATATTAGGCTCAAAGTTATTATTGTAAAAATTTATTAAGAGCCAAGAACCTTGGTTAACAAACTCAAGGGTGAGAATATGAAAAAACTGGCTCTTTTCCCCAAACTTCTTTGGTTTCAGGGCCTATTTTCTGTTGACTGGCACTTCTCTATGAGAAGTCAAAAACTCACAAGTTAAACTAGCAGGATCACTAAAGGTTGTGAATTGGGCATCAACGTGAATACAGCTATCGTTAAGGGAGTTTGACATCAAGATAAAATCTATAGTTGTTTCATGGTCATATCGTCTGAAAGTTTTTAATAGGGAGTCCGAGGAGGAGGAATGCTTATTCACAATCACCATATTCCTAGCAGAGATGGTCCTTTTTAGCCTGTTACCATAAGTTGAATGGGAAAAGTGATATATTGGGTTACCTTGAGGTCCACCAGGTCACATACACTCTCTAGATTATACTTACAAGGGTAGATGTTAAAATCTCCAAACCAGATGATGTATATGGGTTCTTTTATCCTTTTTGTTTTTAATACCTCATCCAGCGGGCTCTTTTCCCCAAACTTCTTTGGTTTCAGGGCCAACATATTTGGGATTAGCGTTAACAGACCCCCTTGGACCTTCCCGACAGCAACAGGATTGCCCTCGTTTGAAAAGAACGGTAACCGTTTACAAAAATGGAATCCGTTGCCCAAGTTTTCTGCAGGGAGATTATGTCATGTTCCTGCCAGATTTATACACATTGTTAATCGCCCAGTTTATTTGTTATACCCGCCACATTCCAGGATGCTAATACTAGTGTACTGGCAAGCCCCATCCTCCGGTCGTTACTCTAGGGAATACTTGGGTTTCAGGCAGTGAGAGTCCCAGCTGGCCATAGAGGTAGTCAATCACAGAGATCCATGCCAGAAAGAGTGGCAAATCTATTCACAAGGGGTAAACCCGGATTACCCAGAAGGATAGAATTTACTTGATCTTCCCTACGGTAAAGGTTTATTTCTAATCCCATTTGACGGGGAGGAGTATAGAAGTGACCAAGAAGGAGTACTATGATCTGGGTCCCTTAGGTGGAGCTCTATATAGTTGGGACAGAAAGGATGTTGATACTGATGGATTATTAAAATGTAATACAACACCATCGCCTTCCAAAGTTTTGGGGGTCGAGCCCACCCACCCTACCCTCCTTGCCATGATGATCTAGTTAGCTAGCCGGGATACCCCCTTGCCAAACCTGCTGAATGGGCAGTCAGTCAGTGAAGATATTTATCAATTTTTCATCGCCGCTGATGGTGGTAGGTGCTACGATTGGGACCTACTGTGGGGTTGCCACTCTAAAAGTTTCCCTGTTTTAAAGTGTCAGCCTTACCACCCGCTGTTCTAGATGCCTGTAAATTACTTGACGGCCCATCTGAGGCATTTCTAGGAGGGAGATGGAGAGTGGGTATAGATTACCTATGATAAAAAAATTGACCAATGCTTTGCCCTGTAGTGTTTTGCCTATGCGGGGCAAGTAAGGCAACAAAATTACTTGCATTCTTATTATGGTGGAATTCCTGTTGAAGTGGCTGAGATGGATGACTTCCTACAGTCGTAGGTACTCTTGGGCCCTCCCCTGTCCTTCCTCTGTGCCAGTGCGGGAATATTGTGTATGAGAGTGACAAGGTAAACCCAAGCCCTCTAACCTAGCTAGTCTCTCTTCAATTTGGGATACTTAAGCTGGAAAGGACTCAATAGCACATTAACCAGAGTCTCCATTCTTTTCCAAAACTCCTCTCCACCAAACTGAGAGGGCAACATTACCCGGTCAGTAGTCAATGAAGCAGGACCTAGACCCTGTTCAGATTCTCCATGCCCTTTAGATATGGTGGATCGAGTCCCTTTCGAAAACCCTTTCTCTGGTTTTTGGGGGCCTGTGCCCCTCCTACTGGTGGTTCGCTCATATTATCTTCATCATGAGGCTTAGGAACCCGGCCCCTCGATCCTATACTGGGCCAATTTGGAGTAGCAGAAGGAGGGGGACGTCCAGCTCTTCTACCTGTTGAGGCTCAGACAGGCTTTGCGTGGGAATTGGCAGGGTGATGCCCGTGTTATAAGAGGCAAGTGAGGAGCGTTTTTGTAAAATCAATGGACCAATGAGAGTCGCCGCTCCGCTAAATCTCATGGCTAAGTATTGATTCAGCCTGTGTAATAAAGGTATCCAATGTCCCTGCTACTCCCGTACGGTCAGGGTGGCCCTTGTGCTTCCACATTATAGATATCAGTATTTCTTATGCGCCTTAGAAGAATAGTAGTAATAAATTGAGATAACAACAACACAGTACCGGGACGGCTGCTCGGCTCCTTGCTGACTCCCCGCAGGAAAAAAAGTAAAGTTTTGAACAGCTTCACCCGCCGCGGGTCAGCGTTGGTGTTTTGTAGGCTCTCAGGCACAGGGGAAGATCGGTAGTGTAGTCCCCTGGGCGGCGTGTTTCTCCTGGTGTTACTGGCCAAATACTAAAGATACGGGACAGCTGCTCGGCTCCTTGCCGACTCCCCGCAGGACAAAAAGGTAGGTTTTGAACAGCTACAGCGCTGCGGGCCGGGGTATGTGTTTTGTAGGTGCTCCAGCGCAGGTGAAGATGGGAAGAGTAGTCTCCCAGGTGGCATGTGGTCTTGCTGGCCAAACACTAATGGTACAGGACGGCTGCTCGGCTCCTCGCCGACTCCCCACAGGACAAAAAGGAAAGTTTTGAACAGCTAAAAATGTTGTCTTGGCAACCTCAAAAACCTCAAAACCTTACATCAAGAGTAATGAAAGGTCTCTCAGCAGGATAAGAAGGACTCTGAAAAATGTAGGTAAAGAGATGGTCTGAGTGATATGAAAATCTGGCACTTCTTTAGGGAGGAAGTTAGCATGTGTTCTCAATCCCTACCTATTACTATGTAATGCAGTGTAGGGTTTGTGGGAGTAATGGGCTTGCATTTTGCTAACTCTACGTACAGAGTTTATAGCAACAGAAGCCTTCCATTATAGATGTTGAAGAGAGGACCTATGAATTGGTTTGAAGGGAGGACCCATAAACCACGAAAGGACAATATTTAATTCCCAAGGAGAAAAAGGCCTTCTGAGAGGAGGAAAGATTTTCTTAATATCCTCTAGGAAATCCTTGACTACAGGAATTTTTAAAAGGATACCTGTAAAGGCATTTTCAATAGGCCGTGATTGCTGCAAGATGAACTCTAATAGATGAAAATTGCAATTTTGCTTCAGCCAAATAAGGGAGACATGAAAGAACAGCCTCTTTTTTTGCATGTGAGAGGGCTGAAATTGTTCTGAGCACACCAGCTGCAGATTCTCTTCCTCTTAAAAGAATAATAAGTTCTAGTTAGAGGTATTTCGGCTTCTCTTAACCCCTTCCATGCTCATGACGAGCTCAGCTCGTCATGAGGCACAGTTGAGCTGTGCTGATGACGAGCTGAGCTCGTCATGAATAATGGAGCTTTCCTAAGATCAGCACAGGGGAAAAATAACCACAGCAGCGATGTGGTTAAAAAGCTCCATGCGTTCTGTTATGTTTCCAGGTTAGGCCCATGTAGCGAAGCTGCTAATTTCTTACTTTGTCCTCTTTTTCACAATACATTACTGCCATGACCTTTTGCACATATTTGCATGCATGACAATGCTGGATTATTTTCTCTGAAACTACTTTGTTTGCACATCTACCTTCTTACAACATTATCACAAAGCTTGAAACATCATGTACAAGACCTCTTTCACACTATGTACAAATGTTGTTCTATCTTCATTCACGGAACGACAGAGCTATCAAAATATCCATAATATCGCTAATATACAACATACATTGCAAGGCTGATTTATATTATAAATAATGAGCATCCTGATTGATTAGCAGAGGAGGTGCTTCAGCTGACACCGAGGCTCCCTGTATGCTGAGACTTCACCAAGCAGCGGTCTGACATCTCGTGAGGGGTGTCCAGTTTGTGACCAAGATGGGATCCTTCATTCTCTCCCATCAGATAATGGGGTTTCACCGTCCCTAGGGGAGATTCTTGGCTCTACACCTACATACTCTCTAGGTACACTTAGAGTAGGGTTTGCATAGTAGGAGTACGCCTGATTTCTGCCTTTTTTGTATATGCGCGCATATATACACTGTTTTAGCACTATGGTAGAGCTGTATCTACTATTTACTCTTTTGGTGTTCGTAATCACTTTCATCTGCTTCTGTCTACTGATTATCGCAGCACATGTAGTTTGTACCAGAATAACGTTGATTCAATATATATATTGAAAACGTCCCACTGTGTATTCTGATTATTTCTCTGAGCGTAAGTAAGCACGAGTGACTGAGCGAAATGTTCGGATCTTTTTCCATGATACCTGAGGGGTCAGGGTTGTCATGTTCTGTGGTTGCCAGAAACCATTCCCTCCCTGGAAAGGTTGTGGGGTATTACAGTGGCACTCTGAATTAGCTGGTCTCTACGCCAATATATTCTGCAGGCGTACTTAGTATCTGCCTAGGCACCTCGTCCAAAGTTTATGTTGTCCAAACAAACGTGCAGGTCCTACTGATTAGTGGGAAGTACACGACATGGCGCCACCAACGTTGGTCGGCCTCCTATTTACCAGTCTTTTCTGAGCAGTTCAGTTGTGCTTTTCTTGGAGACTCCAACTCACCTCTAAGCTGGAGACTGTGATGGGAAAGAAAATCCAGTTCAGCTGAGTAGGTATACCCTATGTATTGGCTTCAGGTTATTCAAGCTTGTAGGATGAAAAATTCCCACATTTGTGCTAACCCCATCACCATAAATTAATTTACTAAAATTCTACCACCTTCACACAATGTCTGTAACCAGAGAAGCGGTTAGAGAGGATGATGTACAAGAAGTTATACTAAATAATACAGAAAATTACAGACATGCAGTTACTATGAAATTACTACAGCACGGCCTTTCGGCAACGGGTGGTGAATTTCCCTTCATGGTTGAGGAACACAAATCTTTCAGAACAGAGGTATTCTACTCTTGGGTTACATTCCCACCTGCGGATGCTCGCACAAAAAATGTTCACATTTACATTGAAGATAAAACACCAGAGGAATACTTTCCATATAAAGATATAGAAATCCCGTTAAATTACCATGAACAAATAAATTGGTTAAAAGGGGCCCTCCCCCATACAGTAGAAAATGTGAGGCTCGGCTGAATCAGTAAAGAAGGAGCAAATTGGCCCGTCCTAGCTGCCTATACACCACATCTTAATCTTGCTAATTTAGATGCACCAGAAATAACACTATACAAAGATTTAGTAAAACTTTACAGAATACATTATGCGAACACTGACAGTTAATAATGCGTGGACGGCTCAAGCTGCACAACCTCAATAGGCTGTAACAGATATCAGCCCTCAAACACTGAATGCCATTATGGTAAAAGTTCCCACCAGTCAGGAGCAAATTCTGTTCTGGATAGAACAGAAAACAGGCCAGCTTGAAGCGGTTTTTCCCCATACGGGACCACAGGATAAACACAGAATATGAACAATATGCTTGCCAATGGGGATGGCCCCCTCGGTGGAAGATTGTACCACTTGGGGTCGAGTCTTCGCTGCAGTCTACACCAAACTAATGGTACCCCTTCAATAGATGTTTTACCAGATGTGCTGAAACAAGAACAGAATGCGTATGGGGAAGGACCTGCCCTGGACTTAGGGATGATACTGATGAGCAATTTTGTGCGGTATCAACCATTATGTTAAGCAACATAAAAGGGGAACCAGCAGCATTGGATATGCACGAATGCCTGAGGGAATTCACTCCTGCACAGCAGGAGCAGAAATTACCTAGACTTGTCAAAGAAACCTATACTACGCTAGGCCGAGATCATTTTGGAGCCAGACATGAGAAACCAAAGGTTAAGAGTAATTCTGAAAAGGATAACTCTAAGCAAGCATCCGATTCTTCCAGGAAGAAATGGGACAATCAACAAACAAAAAAATAAACAAATTAAGACACAATCATGGGGTGGGTCTACTCAGCAGGAATCCACTACCAAAAAATACAATCTGATAAACTGTGATAATATTTGAAAGCCTGTTGGCGACTCGAAGATTAATTTTGACTGGCACTTGGTGGCAGAACGCACTATTTACCATAATAGAGGCTGTCAGAAAAAATGGGAAAAGATCTGGGGACTCTGGCAAGCCTATCAAGGGTTGTGATAGGAACCATAGACTACTAAAACGCTGCGTAACGATGGGGAGAACTCATCTCAATAGAAGTAAGAGATAGATAAAGTGAGGGCTAAAATATGCATCCAATAATATTTCACAGATGTACTGCTATTATGTCGTTGACAATAAATAGATCAGAAAAAAATATATATATGTATTTGAAAGTAGGCCTGGGTGGTAAATTCCGTTCCGCTTGCGGAATTTGGGTAATTTCGCGGTCCGCGGAGAACGCGAAATTGCCCAAAACTCTGCATTCCGCGACTTTGCGAAATTTTTTGCTTGTTCCTGTTCTCAAAATGAGTGTTTGCGAGATATTTCCCCCGAGCACGCAAACAGCAATTGCGAACAGGAAAAAAGCATCGCGAACAAGCAATTCCACGTGTTCGCGGAATTTCTGCGTATTCGCAGAGATTTTTTACCGTTTCGCTGAGATTTGCGTAACGCGATTACGCAAATTCCACCCACCCCTATTTCAAAGCCTGAAAGATATCAGGATACTGATACATGCTCCTCTCATTCCTTTCAGGATTAATCTGAAAGAGATTCAGAGAGAGGTAGACAGCCAGGGCGCAGATCAGAAGGGCGCGTGAAGCCAAAAAGGAAACGCATCCCACTTCAGATGATATCCTTAAAGAAGACAAACAAAGGTCTCAAAAACCTCAATTCAAAGAGAAGAAGGTAGCAGGAATTAAAATAGGACATGCCAGACTACTGAGGACTTTGCTTCTGTACGGGGAGTGGGCAGTGACGATGCTGGACAGCACGGCAGAAGTCACAATAGCTCGCCAAAACCTGATGGATTATCTGGTGGTAATAGCGCTGAATGAGCCTATCACTGTGTAAAACACCTGATACAAGGGTAAGTGTCCAACATCATTTATACAAAATAACGCTCCAAATGGAGGGGGACATACCCACGAACATCAAGACTCTCTTCTGGGAGAGCTTGACACACGGTGACGACATTCTTTTGACTGAAAGGGATTGGCCACCTTAGATCATAATGTGATGCCCCCTGGAGAAATGGTAATTTTACCCGCTTTCTCCGACTTCGCTCCGGAATCAGTTAAACATTCATAAGCGCAGGAGTGGGCTTTAGCCCTAGCTCCTGCACTGTACCGCAACTATGTTGGGTGGGATGATGAGTCTTCTCATCACAAAATCCCATTAAAATCAGTTCCTCAGCAGCAGAGATAGTACCCAATAAAACATGAAGCTAAAAAGCAAGTTATATAAATCCTAGAACAAGTTGAGTACCAGGGTGTAATAGAAAATTGCACCTCGCCTATGAATAATCCCATGTTTCCTATAATGAAACTGGACAATTCATGCCGTCTAGTCTTAGACTACAGACATTTGATCACTTCCACATGCACATTTGCAGTACAAAATGCACATGGTGCTGCACTAATGAATAACATTGTGCAGAAGAAATACAAAACAACACTAGATATTTCAAGTGGATTTTTCTGCTAGAAAATAGCACATGGAAGCAGATATTTGAATTCTCAGCACTTGGTTCACAGCATCAATTTTGTCCTTTACCTCAAGGGTATAAGAACAGCCCTGGACTGATTTCAGCTAGGTTAACAGAGTAACTTCAAAATTTTGGTGAGGCGGCATTGTCCTATGTAGATAATATTTATCTGACAGACTATGAATTCATTGAACACTTGACTAGAGTGAACCACATAATTCTTGGGTTTGCTCAACTGTGTTACAAATTTAATTTAGAAAAATCAAAAATTACTCATCTCAAAGTCCTGTATCTAGGATATGAGTTGTCAAGTAAAGGCAAAAGCCTAGCATCACATTTGTTAGAAAAATGCGCACTGCTCCAACCTCTGAAAAGATTACAATACATTTTAGGACTTTTTAATTTCGGCAGATCATACATTTTAATTACAAAGAACGGTAAAACCATTTTATGATTTGATCAGGCCTGATTTTTCAATCAACCATTGGACACAGGAACACACAAACCTTTTACGTTCTGTACAAGCTGATATGATTTGCAAACACAAGTAAACACAACTAACCTGGTGAGCCGCGCAGTCGCTAGACCCACTGGGAACACCTTTATCACTTTCAGAGACGGAGATAACAGTATCCATTGCATAGAAATCACACTTGTACACAAACACTGAAATGCATTTTGCATCTACGGAGAAAATTCCCCCAACTGTACAGACTAATGTAGTGAGAGAGAGAGAGCACCAGCTCAGGGTAAGCTAATTATTGTCGTCACCTCAGTACTGACCTTAGAGGCCGTAACAAAAGCAAGCCTAAGGATTACATCCACGATGGATTAAATGGGCTAACTCTCAATCTGCAGTCCGCGACACTTAGGGTAAGTGTCATCTCTCCTAGCACAACCAATAGAAACTAAAGGAACGTTTTGAAAGCAATTGTTCAAATAAGTGTGATTAAGCCAGTAATATCCTTTGTCATCGTGACAATTTATTCTATGTTGTCTTTCACATGCAAGTCAAAAGTTCATAAAATCATGATAGATTAATCCAAGTATCGATTCCAGATACAAAGTATTCATTCATAGAAAACTGATCGCATCACCGAATGCATTTCGCACAAAGTCCTTCATCAGGGGTAATCTACAAACAATACAAATGAACGTTTATGTAAAAACTACCGAAGTGTCTACATAAAGAAACAATTTTTATCACTCTCGACGTTGCAGGAAAAAGTGGAGCGGGAAAGTAAAGAAGTGACAAACCATGAGAATAAGCGTGATCAGTGGGTGTATCGGGTGCCGTTGTGATGGTAAAGCAAAAAAATAATTTGGTGCGATTATGACCGCGTGAGTGGCAAACAAACTACTAGAGAAAGGCCCAGTGTAAATTGAAGTAACAGTGACAAACGAAAACATGCTGTTTCACGTTGCATCAAAAATATCCCTGACATACTCTCCGGTGAATTTACCAGTGATGCCGTTAGATTTAAATAAACGGTGAGTACGCGAAACATTTAATACAAAACTTACTTGCAAGTCAGTTCGGAATAACCCAACTACATCGTGCGGCTATTGCTACGAGTGAGTGTTCGTTCGTGTCGCGTGTGGTAGAAAAAAGCTGAGTGAAACATGCTCATAGAAAGAGGACAAGGTGAATGGCAAAATCAATAGCGGCCATATTGTAGTGTTGTCAAACACGAAAAGCGTAAATCATGTGTGTGATAAGGTAGAATACCTGAACGCAAGTATAACCCAAATCTAATATAGTCAAATTGCATGTGCCAAAAATAATGTATACATCACAAAATAGACTAAGAGCTGAATGTAATGATCAGAAAGTAACAACAGTGTGATGAAAATGAAAAAAGTCCGCTTTTCACAAATAACAAGAAAATTCCATACGGTCATTTAAACCAGAAGGCTTGAAAGATTGCAAAAACGTAATCCAGTGATTCTCACGCTGCAAAAGAAAATTATTGTTATCTCTGCCTTCACGCTTGGCCACCACTTCAACAGCAGCAAATCTGAGTTGACTTATGCTATGTCTAATGTCTTTGAAGTGCATTGCCAAATTAGATTTTATATTTTCAGTCCGTATATTACTTTTATGTTCGTTGACTCTCGTTTTCAATTTGCGCGAAGTTTTGCCAGTGTAAACCAAACCACATGGGCATTTAATAATGTAAATTACATAATCAGTGTCACAAGTAGCATTGAGCCTCAAATTGATAACCGTGCCTTTCAAGGGATGTTTCATTGTTGATCCTTTAATCAAATTGTTGCAATTTTTGCAGTTCAGACATGGTTGATTGCCTTTGTAAACAGTTGGACTGATTTGTTTGGGTTTGGTGATGATCTCTTTCAGATTATTCCCCTCAGTGTAGGCAAATAAAGGTTGTCCTTGATAAATCTGTTTGAAGTCTGGTTCCGTACTAATATTGGTTGTGCTAGGAGAGACGACACTTACTCTAAGTGTCGCGGACTGCATATTGATTACCACACCTTCTGTCGGGGAGTGATATCTCTTGTGCACGCCTCAAATTACACAATTTGTTCTAAAGCGGAGTGCGTAATCTAAACCCTTTTCTAACTCTTAATCTAACAGATGCCGATTACAGATTCGATTCTACGTTACAAACACAAGCATTCCTGCAGTACGAACAAGAATATCCTCTGTCAAATAAAATAAAGCCTCTAGATCACTATGAATGCATAATTTATAACGATAAATCTGCTCAGCCTGTTGTAGGGATACAACAGCAACAGCAATAGTCCGCAGCATGCGCAATCGTGAAGGGGCGCATGCATAACGGAAAGTTCCCTCCTGAGAAAACACACACTCTGCGTAGCTGGCAGAGCTCAAAGCCCTGATAATGGCACTACAAAGTACAAATCCTAAATTGCCCATACTTATAGTTTGGGATTCACACTACTGTGGCTAGTCCTATAATGAATATCTTCACTAGTGGGTCCAAAGTGGATTTCAGGTTCCAAGGGTTGCACAATCAAGCACAAGCTGCTTTGGGAACAAGTGGCAAAACTGATAGAATGCTTGGCACAGGCTCAAGTTATCCACACATGAAGCCATCAATGTATTGGCGTTCACCTTGAGGGAATTCAATGGCCAGTGAGGCAGCTAAGGCAACAATTTCCGTACGTTATTCATTAATGCGGCACTGTGTGCATTCTGTACTGCAAATGTTTTTGTGCATGTGTCTGTAGTCTATAACTAGATGTTATGAATTATCGGGATTCATTACAGGAAACAAAGGATTATTCATTGAAGAGGTGCAAGTTCAATTACACCCTTGAATTTATTTTGATCTAAGATCTCCCTGGCTTCTTTTTTCACTTCTTGTTTTATTGGGTACTGTCTTTGTGGAGTTGGGAACATTTTTACTAGGATTATATTGTGAGGTGACTCAGCATCGCATCACACATGGTTGCGATATAACGCTGGATCAAGTGCTACCGCCCACTCCTGCGCATATGAATGTTATAGTGATACTTGAAAGAGGTCGGGAAAGGCCAGTAAAATTAAATTTTCTCCCTTTGGGTACTCCATAAAAATCTCAGACGGGAAATCTTTTCAGCCAAAAGGATGTCATAGCCAAAAGTGAGGTTCTCCCAAAAGAGACCTTTCATTTTTCTGGGTTTGTCCCCCTCCATTTGGAGTGTTATCTCATGTAACCTATGTGAGACAATTACCCTCGTATCAGGTGTCTCTACCCTGATATGTTCATTCAACTCCACTGTCACCAGAAATTCCATCAGGTTATGGAGAGCAATTGTTACATCTGCTGCACTGTCTAGCACCATCAGAGCCCATTCCCCGTTCAGAAGTTGAGTCCTCAGAATTCTGGGCATGTCTAACTTTAAGACCTGCTACTTTTTTAGGTCTCGCCCTGCGATTGCAGGCCAAAGGCCTGCTGTCGCAGAGCGAGACTATTGCTATCATTCCGGTTTTCAGGGACTCAAGGGGAGAGGACAACAGACTGTCACGCGCACGCAGCAGCAGCCTGCCGGGATCAGGTCGCGCGCGTCAACACGCGCTCCGATTCCGGCAGGCTGTTAACAACATGTGCAAACACACATACAGCCCCCCCCCCCCCGCATACACGCACGCACACACATACACAGAGAACCCCCCCTTACACACACATTACCTACCTTGTCTCGGCGTCTTCGCGCTCCCTTACCCCCGCTCCTCTGGTGCGCGCGCACCACTGGTTTCGATTCCCGAGTCGGCTCCTCTCTGGTGCGCGCGCACCACAGGTTTCTATTCAGTGTTGATTTCAACAGCCAATCAGGAGGCAGAACTTCAACAGCCAATCAGGAGGCAGAACTCCTTGAAGATATGCTCCCTCTCTGGTCCGCCATCATTTGAACTGCACGGTGCGTCGTGCACCCCAGCAAAAACGGCAGCATGGGCCAATAGACCATCATGGGTTAGGATCCGGTTTTACTACTAATGGCAATAACTTTTCAAGTGCCTTTTCGCATCAATATAGTCTTGCCTTATTACATATTTTATACGTGATGTATTTAACCCATTACAAGATGGCGGGTCCGGCGAGGGCTCGTCAGTCCGCTTTCGATTTTCAGTAATCGGACTTTTTACTGACAGTGGGCGTGTATTTAAAGCCCCGGAATGGTAATGGCAGGTTTTTTCTCTCCGTGAACATTTTTTAGGAGCATGCCAGGAGACCTGTGAGTCCCGGTAAGTTTTGGTACCATGGCGAACCAGGTGCATGAAAATAAAACCCTGTTTTTGCACCGACCACGTTCTATATGGGTTGGAGGAGGTGGTTGGGTTTATCCTCTGTTGTCCGGATGCGGCATACGAAGTAGTGCTTCTTGGCCACGGATGTGTTCATTCTCCCTCTGTGGGTTCTTAGATTCATATTTTGCCCGGTGCTTCTCGCTATAGCCCTGGGTTGGGTATATCAAACCGTGCATTGATAATTTAAAACAAGTTCCAAATTGACGGAGTGTAACAACGGGGCTTTCTCATTATGTCTATACAGGCACTTTTAAATATCATTCATTTTAAACATTATTTGCACCGCAACGTGAAGTCTAAGGGTATCACGGAGTGCATTGCACAAGCCTTCATCACCCACAGGTAAATTCCGTGAACACACGATGGAATGTGTTACTGTGTGTTTGATAGCAGTAGAGAACAATGGGGTTTAGTGCGATTCTTAAAAAATTCATTTTTGGTATTTAATCATTTCAGTGTCTTGTATGCGAGGCCATCTCTTTGAGGTGTTCATCCTCTTCGCTTTGGGATCTGAGTGACCCTTTGAGATTTGGGAGATTAGGCAATTGAGGTATTTATTGCTCTGACAATAGTAATTTGGAGGATCAATGGTCCATTATTATTTTTTTAAATGAGACATGGGCCTATTAGCCTTAGTAATCCTTTGGGACGTCTCTATGGTGTAAGACGCCGCTAATATTGTCCTCTCTGATACTTATAATGATGCATGTCGTTTTAGGGTGATTATCCGTGCGCCCTTCACTTCACCCATTGATCTGCTTGTGTACCATCTGTGGACATTAGAGCAGCGAATTAAGAGAGATGAATTTCCTCCGATAACCCACGAATTCTATCAGTGTGTATTCAGGTTCCATTTTTTCTTTGATTTTGAATCTGAGTGCGAACAAGTGATTGTGTGTCTTAAGAATGGAGCGGGTGATGTAGTTTTATTCTTACTTACAGCACCCATTGGAAGCGGGGAATGCAATGGTTAAACACTATACTGATGATTTGTTCACAGTTGGGATTTGCTATTTTGGGTTGGTGTTAGTAAAAGTTCCTGACTGCACACGCCATAATGCATTTTTTAACTTGTGTATTACAATTTGCATTGTTTTTTAACATTATGATGTAGGTGCCATCTTTTTAACTTGTTTTTATTGTCATTTTTAGATTATTCGTGGGGAGATTTACCAATTATCTAGTGTTAGCCTGAGGAAGGTGGAAAGTATATGCCACCGAAACGCGTTGCTTTGTTTGTTTAAATCATTGGTTGTTTGGTTTATGAGAATAATCAACACGAAGCTGGTCTCACAAGTAGACCTATGCTGGAATTCACTAGCATTGATAAACAGCAATAGAGCACACTGAAATTTGATTTTTTTTTTTAAAAGTGTTTTTGACAAAAGATCATATCTTCCTCGTTTGTATTTATACTCTGTGTTTTTATTTTTGTATGATCACTTAATGAATTTGTTTTACTCCTATAGGGTCATATTTTGTGTATGGATTTATGTATTATGTGTATTTTTGTTTAAAAACAATGTACAATCTGATTTGATCACTATATATGTGTTTTTTAAAAAACTATTATAAATAAATTGGAGATAGCAAAAGGACTTTTTTAATAAATGTTTTGGTAACTTACTTTGACATTGTATTCTTCAACTCCTAGGGTGACTTTTTGAATGTAGTGTGCGCGGTCTGTGAATGCAAGTTGACTGGTGCTGTATGCTCAAATTAAACAGAAAACAAAGGGATTCTTTGTTTTAAGCCTTATAAGTGTTTAGCCATGCAACAGTTGATGTTGTTGCACCAAGGATATTGTGCGGCATAACTAAATACTTATAAGGTCCCAAAAGCGAGACCTATTGGCTATGCCAATGCTTGTTCTTTTTGAAATGAAGTTTTGCTTTTGGTTTATCTTCTTTTTTGGAAGTATAGTCTGAAGCGGTTGCGTGTCTCTGAACTTTGTAATTGTCTGTGTTCTGACCGTCCATCCCTCTCAGAGTTTTTTGATGAACCCTGGAAGGAATGAGGGGAACGTTTTATCAGTATCTTGATACCTGTCAGTTTTTTTTATGTTATCTCTATTTCTAAGGTTATACCTCCAGTCGAAGTACTCCTGTTGAGGAGACCCTCTCCTTGATTGTTCTGTATTCTTTCTATTTGTTTGTGTTTTATTATTATCCCATTTCTTTTTTAAAGAATCAGGTGCTTGCTTGGTGTTATCCTTTTTAGGACCACCCATTATTTGTGATTTTGTTGCTCTAGCCCCCAAATTATCTCTATGTAATTTAGCATATGTGTCTTCAATAATTATAGGTGATTCCCACTCCTGCTGTGCAGGAGTGAAATCCCTCAAATGTTGGCGTATAGCCACCGCTGTATATATGGCAGCGAAAACTGTACCCCATGTGGTACAATCCTCTATTGAGGGAGCTATCCCCATTAACAAGCACATTGTTAGCATTCTGTGTTTCTTTTGTGTGGTAACACTGCCTCTAACTGTGTGATTTTCTGAGCTATCCAGAATGGCATTTGTTCATGCTTAGTGGGCATTTTACCCATAACTGTGTTTAGTGTTTGTGGTGTTATTTTAGTTGCAGAACCTTTTATTAGTCCTTTAGGTGTAGCCCTTGTAGGTTGAAGTGTGAGAGTTCTGATAATGAACTGTGTTACATTTCTGTATAATTTTAATATTTCTTTATGAAGTGGACATAACTTACTGGCATTATATCAATATCTGGATGAGGTGGGTAAGCCGCTTGGACTGACCAAATTACTCCATCTCTTCCGAGCGGACCGAGTCTAACTTTTTCTTTTGTGTGTGGGAGGGTGCCTTTAAACCAGTTTATGTGCTCCTGCTAGGTGAGCAGAACTTCCATGTCCTCGTATGGACAATATTCCTCTGGTATTTCATCTTCAGTGTAAAAATAAAATGTATGTGTGCATCCATATGCTGGTGGGAATTTGACCCATGAATAGAATACCTCTGTTCTGTATGACTCGTGTGCCTCAATCACAAAAATGACTGTCACACTCCTAGATGTTACTCCATATTCTGCTAGTTTTAAAGGGTAGTTATGACATTTTCTAAAATGTTTATAGCACCTTCCTGCTCTTCCTCCCATGCTGCATTCGCACGTAATGCTTGTGCAGCGTCTTTTTCTTCTTCAGTCATTGTTGAAAACGTTTCAAGGAAACTGAGATAAGGTTTTATGCACAACAGGGAACTATTTATCCTTCAAGCTAGATAAACCTACAGCCAATACATAGGATATGCCTACTCAACTGTGGCGGATTGTTCCCTTCCCACTCCAGACGTCTCTGGATAGAATGTGAGTAGGGTCTCTGAGAACAGCATGACTGCACTACTCAGATTTGATAGTTAAATAAGAACCAAGCCAACGTTGGTGGCGCCATGTCGTGTACTTCCTATAAATCTATATAGGATCTGCGACATTAACAAAACGTAAACTATTTGATTGGTATCCAGACTGATTCCAGATACCCCCATAGGATAGGTAAGTCTGTAGTCCTGCTAGCTCACATTGCTTCTATGCTCCCCTCTTACCAAGGCATGAATAGTCTTTGGCAACTCTCCAACATGACAACCCTGATCCCTCAGAATTGTGGAAAAAGTACAATACTTTTCGCTCAGTCACTGGTGCTCACTTCGTCTCAGATAAATACACAGAGTGAACAGTGGGGACGTTTTCCAATAAGCGTTTATGAGACCAGCGTCGTTCTAGTGTAAAATAGGTGTGCTGAAACAACCATAAGACAGAAACAGATATAAATAATTATAAGCATCAATAGAGTAAAAGTATGGTAGATTCCTACCATAGCGCTAAAACAATTAATACTGCCAGGTATCAAATTACTTGACAATAATAAGGCATACTCCTACGATGAAACCTTACCTAGATGAACCTACGTGTACCTAGCAGGTATGTAGGTGTATAGCCAAGTATCCGCCTAGGATAAAGCCAACCCCATGACCTAAAGTGAGAGACTGTGGGACCCCATCTTGGTCTCAAGATTGCCAGACCACTGCGAGCTGGAGTGTCTGTGTAAAGGAACCTCAGGGTCTCGCATCAGTGTGTCAGCATGGCAGTCCTTTTTCTCCTCTCTTTGCCTTAGCAAAGATATGGTCTTTATATACCCAAAGTGGTACCCTCAGGCAATCTACTTTGCTGTGTCATGTCGAACTAGGATGACGGAAGGAATGACCCTTATACAGATTTATTATGCAGCAGATGGTAGTCCTGCTGAGATTCCAAGAATCCTCATGCATAATGAATGAGGCTAATTTTCAGAGAATACCCCACGTCATTTAAGCAGTACAGTAACTAGGTATATGGTCAGTACCAAGAACTGTTATGTAGTGTAATGGCAGGGGAATTATAGGTGTAAGGTTTAGTTACTACCTGAGCCTATATTGGGGTACCTGTATGAAACATAACAACACAATTGGTTGCGCCACTTGACACTGAGGGCCAGATGTACAACCATTTTTGCATGCACAAACAGGTTAGCGAACCTGTTTGCGCATGCAAAAACAGCCTGGGGAATGTACAAACCTTATTTTGTGACTCATGATTTTTTGCGACTCGCAAAATAGGGTTTTGCAACTTGCTGATAGGAAGGGGCTTTTCCTTCCTAATAGCGAGCGCAACCCTGTGTAAGAATGTTTTGTGTCCGCAACTGCGGGCGCAAAACACTCTCAAATTACCACCCTCTTCAAGAGGGTGGTAATGGTCTCGGAAAAAGGAAGGGGTCCCCAGGGGACCCCTTCCCCTATGCAAAAGCAGGGGAATATTGTTTTAAGGGTAGGCAGTGATCCCAAGGACCACTGCCTGGCCTTAAAAAAATAAAACGAAAACGTTACATTTTTTTATTTTTTAAATGCATCCCGTTTTCCTTTAAGGAAAACGGGCTGCATTTAAAAAAAAATACACTGCTTTATTTAAAAGCAGTCCCAGACATGGTGGTCTGATGAGCCCAGAAGGCTACCATACCTGGGAGGGCCTGCCATTCCCAATAGGTTCGCAAATTGCGAGAGGCTTATTAATATTCATGAGCCTCTCTATTTGCGACCCCATTGGGAATCACTAAAAGTGTGTTACACACTGTTGTACATCCTAAATAGCACCTTGCAAATTCCGAGTTGCAAAAGACTCGCAATTTGTGAGGCGCTATTTTGGCCGTCATACATTTGGCCCTGAGGCACTAATGCACCCTTTAAAGGCCCATGTGTATTGGTGTCCCCAGTGTATTCCATTGCTGAGAAATGCATTCTACGAACCTCCCTGGGATGCTTTGGCTCCTAGTGAAATGGACACCGGCACAACAATACTCTTACAGGATGCATTCCCTCACTCAGTGAGCTGCTGTGGGAACTGGATGGAATCAACAACACAAATATCCACGGATCTATAAGGCGGGATAAACAAAAGGAGCTAAACAACTGGAAGAATCTGATTCATTCAACTCAGAAAAAAAGCTTTGAAATGGACGGATTCCCATCAGTCACCGATGGTGACATATATCATCATCTGGAGAAAGGACCAAGTTTCGCTTGGAGTTTGTTTTTTTCATATTGCTTCTTTGACTTTCTAGAACATTTGGAGTGCAACAACGATCAGCCTCTGTATCGGCTCTGATGACTCCTGGATGGGGGAACAAGGCTGGGACTGCCCCTTGGACATGGACTGGTTATGAAGTGGAGTCATGCTGTGCCTGGCAATGTAGAGTTTAGCCTCACAGTCCCTTAGGCCTTTGGGTTCATGGACGCCAAGATACTGTAGGGCCTGGCCACCACAGGCACAGCTGATGGGGATCAATCACTGACGGATAAGTTACTTACCTTCGGTAAAGCCTTATCTGGATGAGACAGTATCCAGCCACAGATTCCTCACCTTTGAATTTCCCAGACGTCAGACTGGATCCAGAAGATTTTTCTTTGAGTAATACCCCTACATGCTGGTAGGGAGTGTCAGTCGGCTCCGCATGACGTTGTTGGCATCGACTGCGCCGGAAGTGACATCCGCGTCACCTATATAGGCGCCACCTCATTGCGCTGATGTCAGTTACTTTTCAAGACTTTCCACGCCAGAAACGCAGAGCCACGAAGAGTACTGAAGTTGGTGTGTTTAAAAAACTAGGGCTCTGAAAGGGAACAACCTTGACCCTGGAAACTTGTCCGTGCGGGGAGAATGGGTAGGTCGGTAAGGAATCTGCGTCTAGATACTGTTTCTACCAGATAAGGCGCTACCGAAGGTAATTAACTTGTCCATCTGACAAAGGCATCTATCCGCAGATTCCCCACCTTTGAATAGATACCCAAGCAATACCATCTCCATAGGAAGGACTGCGGATATGTTTCAGACTAGAAAGTCCTGTAGGAGTGAACGTGCAAAATGGCCATCCCTTAGGACCTGACTTCCCAGGTAGTAAAGTTTGATAAGCTTGTGCAGTTAAGCCCACGTTGCTGTCGGAGAGATTTCCAGGACTGGGAATCCACGTGCTAACGCTATAGTAACAACTTTAGCTCTGGTGGAATGAACTCTTAAGCCTTCAGGGGCTGCTTCTTTGCTTCTTTGATGCAGAAAGTTACCCATCATCAGATTGTCCTTTTCTGCACCACCCAACCTTTCTTCGCACCTACACATACCCCATGAAGAGTTAGCTGTCCACCTGAAAATCTTTTGCGCGGTCAAGCTAGAACGGCAAATGTTCTTTTTGGGTCTAGATGGTGGAGTTGCTCCTCTTCTTTAGAGGGATGTGGAGGAGCGTAGAAAGTGGGCATAGTGACAAATTGTCCCACAACAAAAGGTGTTGCTACTTTAGTGAGCAAAGAGGCTGTGGCACCAACTTGTCTGGGAATATTGTCTAAAAGGAAGGCTTGGACGATAGAGCCAGCAGCTCTCTAACCCTCACCCTCCCGGCAGATGTAACTGCCACTAAAAAGGCTGTTTTCATTGTGAGTAGCCGGAGGAATTATACAGAGGCTCAAAAGTAGCCCACATGAGAGAGGTGAGAATCAAATGAAGGTCTCACTTAGGCATAATGAAGGGCGGCGGTGGAAACATATGTACAAAGCCTTTTTAGGAATCTATGTACTATGGGGGGCCTAAATAAAGATGGTTGGTCTGGCAGCCTAAGGAAAGCCGACAAATACCCTTTAAGGATGTCCAGAGCAGATCCCTGCTGAGCAAGGGTCAAAATAAACAGTAAAACGTCAGAAAGGGAAGCAGAAATGTGGTCGATAGACTTCATTGTAAAATATTTTACACATTTCTTCCACTGTCTTAGTGGAGGGACTCCTGGCTGCTAGAATACCATTGCAAACTTCAGGAGGAAGGTCGAAGGCTATCAACTGCTGCCACTTAATCTCCACGCAAGAAGGCGTGGAGTTGATAGGTTCAGTTGGGGGTACCTCCCCTGCTACTGTGAAAGAAGACTTTCCAGAAGGGGCAGACTGATCGGAGATTGATGCCCATTTGCAAAAGCTTGGCATACCAGACTCTCTGTGGCCAGTCCGGAGACACAAGGATAGCTTGGGCCCGGTTGTTCCTGATCTTCTTCAGAACTCTGGGCAGGAGTGGTAAGTGCAGAAAGGCGTAAAGGAGGCCTGAGTTCCACTCGAGAAGAAAAGCGTCTCTGAGTGAGAGACATCTAGGAAACTCCAGCGTGCAAAACTGTTGACATTGCACGTTCTCTGCGGAAGCAAACAGATCTAACCAAGGCTCTCCATACTGCTTTAACAGACCCTGTGCCACCTCTGGATGGTGATGGCGCTCGAGATCCAGTAGGAACACGGCATTCAGGAAGCCTGCCAGGCGTTGAACCACCATAGATATTCCTTGCTGTTCCAGCCGTGTTCAGAGACATAAGACCTCTTGACAAAGAGTTCATGACCCCACTCCACCCAATAGTATGTCTCTTTTTGTGTGTATGCACATATGTCTACATGTGTCCTTATGTCTATGTATGCATGTATATGTCCATCAACGTGTAAATGGCAGTGTTAATTTGTGTGTGTACATATGTGATGTTATTCAGATTTGTAAAGCGCACTATCACTTAGGAGGGTATCCTGGAACTGTTCGTACTGTTCTGCGTGCCTCTGTCAACATATCTGCATGCCTGACTGCCTCTGCTTTTCTCTGTATACAAGGCACTTGTCTGTTTAGTTCTACATATTTATTTCTGTGTGCCCATCTCTGTTTTATTAACCTAATATGGAAGCTCTTTGTGCACCATCAGCATCTTGTTCATAAGCATTTTTTTAAACTCATTCTCACACCCAGTTCTCCCCACCCAGAACAGATTAACATATTCTTTATGGTGCCTTTTATGCGTGCACCTCCATCAAGCTCTTGTTGTGTTGTAGTTAAAAAACATGTTACATAGCAACACTGTAACAGGTTTTATATTCAATTAATTTATAAGGCACTTTTATATAGCGCAAGGTCGTCCCGAAGGTTTTGGAGTGTTTTACAAGTGCCCCACTTACATTACAGAAGAACACTGCTGTGACCTAAAATTAAAAAGAAAAAAAGCTATATGACGCGGTCAACGCTGGCCGCATCACAGCTCGTTAAAAAAAAACTTCAGGTCATGTTGTACAGCAGCTAGCATCGCTGTGCAATATGTTTTAACAAGCACATGAAAAACAAGCTACAGAGATGTTCATGTGACTGAGAACATGGCGTTGGTACTCAGAAACCGTCTAGCTGTAGGTACACAGAGTTCTAATAAAATGCCATGCATGAGAAACCTGACCCGGATTCAGGAGGAGAGCATACCCTAATTTGATAACACATAAAATGGGGATGGGTGTGTTAGGCCGGGGGAGTGCTAGACCAGAATAAATCAAAACACTGCAGAAACTTGTGAAATCTGAGGTGCACGTTGCTTCTACGTGTCCTGTCCCTAGGCACCACAGTGAACATATAAGATCTGCTATCGCATTACATTACCCATACGACATTGTGTAACAGAGCGGTTTGGTGTTTCATTTGTAATGTGATTAAACAAATAACACTATCGATGTTCAAACAATCTCAAATTACACAATTAATTACTCTTTAAAAGGGAATGGGAACAAAGAGTACTTTGAAAAGATGACGTGATAGTCATTGAGTAGATGTAACTTCCTAAATGATCTGACCATTTATGGATCTGCATTTTGCGCACACTTATAGTAATTACAAAAACCCAACGTGTGAAATAAATCGTACACTTTACTGTTTTCTAATAAACAGCATATGTTTAATTTAATCTGTCATTGTGAAATTAAACCAGACTCCATGGAAGTTCACCATTAGAGAGGCGAAGCAGTGCGCGCTGTGAAAGCAATTCTTCAAGCTAGACATTTCCAAAAGCAGCCTCTGTGCCTTAGGTAACATGTACACGCACATAAACCTCCACTCACTGTCATTCACTTTTGCATGGCCTCAGGGTTTGGAAATACTCAAATCGGGCCTTTCACGATGGATACCCCATCAACATCTTACTCAAAAGATACACACTATGTTTCGTGTTATCAGTTAAAAGCTGCATAATGTCAAACCAAAAGAGCAACCAAAGCCAGAAGGTTCCTGCATGCCATTGGATTTAATGGCTAATCCTCGGCATTTTTAATGCAGACTTGATTCCACGGAGAGCCATGTAAACATTCTTCAAATGAAATTAATGCTGCTCAGGAGGATGTTTGCCTTGGCTTGTGGGAGCAGTAACAACGGAGTCCTGAGCAACATGAGAGAGGTGCGTGGGAGGATGGAAAAGGGGAGCACAATGAGGAACGAAGACGAACCGTAGAGGGTCATGCACTTGGTAGAAAAAAAAAAAAAAAACAGGCACTGAAGAAATTAATGCTGGCAGGACGACATTACATTTAAAAAATAGTTGTTTAAAATGCGTGCAGCCAGAGGAAGATACGTAAAGGTAAACAGCAAATGCTGTGCAGCCTTAACCTAATGAAAGAAGTTCCACCCACCAAAGCGCTTGAAAATAAGTACTTGGGCCACGGGAGACTGATAACAGAGAAACACAAGGAACAACAGGAAATAGAACGCTACAACCAATAGAAATGGAGAAAAAGTAAAGTGGCAAGCACATGGACAAATAAGAAGTGAGGGTGGGGTGTATGCCCCTTTTAAGCTATATTAAATACAATGGATTTCACAAGGACAGAGCCAACGCTGTGTAGGTGAAACCTAATGAGACAGCACCTATTTTGATTCGCTAAAAGGGTGCATAATAAGTTTGAAATTATTTAAGCAATCGGACTGCTGTCACTTACTAGAATGGGGCCTTCCTTTGCACTTCCAATAGGCTGCTCACTGTCACTTAGAATAGCTGTGCCACAAACTTCATGCAACTTGTAGGCAGCTGACCATCTCATAGCTGTCTGTAAATAACTAACTGCTATTCATGCTTTTGTTTGTAGTGCCTGGTAAGCAGAAGTGGATCCCAGTGAAAACGCTGTTTCCACCATACATACTAACATTTTGAGGGAGATGTTGAAAAAACTATTGGTAGGCATTATTTTATCCCATTGACTTACACTAACACTGAGGTGATTTCAGGATAGGGAAATATAAAATAAAGCCATTTTGAGCTTTAAAAAATGAACCGGGTCTGTTGGCATGTATATACACAGAATTTCTGTTTGCTGAAATAAAAGAAATGCTCAGTCTTATTAAAGATTGTCCATTCAGAAATACCGTAACACTTCATCGTTGCTGGCAATTTCTTTAAAAATAATTCTGCAAAGTACACTATTTAGTTTGATTTTTTTCAAACTATTCTCTTGGAGGGGACTCTTCTCCATTATTACTGTGCAACACGCCAAATCTTTTTGGCAGCCACCAGAACCACAAACATGGCACCCGCTGCAATTTAAAGTGGCAATAAATACAACAATAACTTTCAGAAAATATTGAAAACAAAGTAATTTTCAATCTTTCAGTATTGATCACATTTTGGCACGTAATTGTCATACCTAAGAATATCTATTTCATCTTTCATAGCCCTGGTTTCTTCTGCCAAACTGGCCAACTCGTCGTTTCTATGCTGTGTCTCAATAAGTTGTTTCTCCAGCTCTTCACAGTGAGCACGGTAATCGTCTTTTGCCGCTTCAAGCCTTTACAGAAAGAAAAAAAGAACAAAACAACAGCATAGTTTTTTAACACAGGAAAGCATTATGATTTTTGTTTCAAACTGTTTCAAGACGGATTTGTTTTCAAAGTGTTTTCCTTTCATGACCATCAATCAAAACTATCAAAATGGCAACAAAATAACATTCTAGAGCACTGTGCAAGACATTCACTTTCATTTGGAAAATCAGAAGGCTCATATATGTGAGCTGTGGGAATACGTTATACATTCCAAAATGCTTATAAATGGTTTAAGAAAAGGAAGCATACACCCACATGGCATTTTGAACCAATGCTTGGACTTCCACAAAATATAAATGACTGTGCCATCTGACGACAATCAAAATGTCCTAATAAAGATGCTGAAACATAAATTTCAATGATAATGTACATATTTTTTAGAGACAACCTGAGATTTGCTCACCAATAATGGCAAGACTATGTAGGTGTTTACAGATGAGACTCTTGGCAAGGCATACAGCTGGTTAAGGGTATCATCAGTAAAAGTGGGTGGAGTACTCCGCTTCACCGCGGAGTGTGCTGAGATTTGCCTACTTCGTGTTCCGCGGAGAATGCGGAGTAGGCTAATCTCCGCACACCCCGCGGCGGAGCGGAGTTCGCCAGCCCAGCCTCCCACCCGCCCTATTAACAACTTTTAAAAAACGAGTTAAAAGTAAATAAAAAAGCATTACCTTAGCTGTGGTGTCCCAGGGCTGCCCTCTTCCTCTTTATTGTGTTCTTGATGAAAACTGTGCATGCACATTTCTTGCAAGAAATATGCATGCGTGGGCGCCAGCGCTTGCACAATGAAGAGGAAAAGGCAGCCCGGGGACACGGCAGCTAAGGTAAGGTGTTTTTATTTACTTTTAACTCGTTTTTTAAAAGTTTTAACCAATTGTTAATAGGGTGGGTAGGAGGCGGGTGGCATAGCAGAGCTACGCAGAGTTTCACAGAGTTTGTTCTTAACTCCGTGGCCCTCCGCATAGCCCCACTACGCCCAGGGTTAATCATCAGGAAAAACAAAGTACTGGTGCTGTACATGGGCAATATAAAATCCTACAGTTGGTACTGCCTGCAAAACAAAGATAATAACTTCAACAGCATTTGGAAATTCCTCCAAAAAGAATCACTCCACCGGCATTTAAGTGCATTGCTGCTGTTCACGTCCTGGTGTGGAGTAGTTATATGGACTGAACACAGGTTCCTGCACCCCTAACCCGTTTAGCCCAATGTCTTCACATATTTGTGAAATATGGGAGACTCATGGGCCCCTCACCACAATCTGAAGGAGGCGCCCTTCCTTTGTGTTGACTTGTGGAACACCCGTTTGGTGGGGGTATGATACTCTGGTTGGTGGTGGTTTTATACTCATTGGAAATGAAAGGGGGTTTGATATGAAATTGTCGGGGTGGGCTCTGAAGAAAAAGTCACTGAACTTAGTTCACACTCCTTTTGGTAGGGGGGCGTGGCTTGGACAGCGCGGTGCATGGGACCCTAATTGTGCAGCTCCGCCGCGCGGTCCTTCACAGCGACCATTCACACATGTTGGCACCAATGAAATCCGCCTCAGTCCCTGACTCCTGAACATCCGCAGACCCGTTCCTGGAGCAGGATCAAGACTTCCAGATTCTATGAGGCTCTTTTCATCGACCTCAATCGTTGCCAGTCTCCTCTCTCCAAAATGGCGGCTGGGCCCTCGCAACATCGGCAGTGGTAACTAAACTGGGAGTGAAGAACTCTCCACACAAGGCTCCGCAGAGAGCTCCACATTCCACCAGTGGTTCACTGAGGAACGCTCTATCTCGGAAAGTATGTTGAAGGACTGGGCTCTCTCAGGCTCTCTAAGGAGCTGCTTTGTTTATCGGCTTGCCTGACCTGAAAATGGTGGCCATATTTGAATAAAACAAATCTCTAAAACTTGAAAGTCAATTACACAAACAGCTGCTCCTCTGTGCACATCGGGCAGCTCATCTGAAAATATACTCCCTACCAAGGAATTCATACCAAGGAATTCATCAATTGATAGGGTATGAAGTTGTACTGAAGCTTCATAGGGCTCTGCCTGACCCCAAAATGGCATCCATGCACGAGGTGAAGTGATCTGAGCTCCTGGCCCATTTAGACCTACAAGTCCCTCTTTGTTTGACCTCCTCGATCCTGTCTGATCTCTATTGTTCCACCTGGTTGCCACAATAATCTAGCACAATCTCTGCTGTGTACTACTTTGTTAGACTTGCTGGATCCATTCAGGTCTCTACTGTGCCACCTGGTTGCCACAACAATCTAGCACAGTATCTGCTGTGTACTGCTGTGTACTAGAGGGGGCAACAACTTTAATCCCTGCCCTATTCATAGCACTGACTGTCTCTTAAACTGGTATCTACTGGCATCTACTCAGCGCCGCACTAGCAGCCTTCCTGCCACAAAAACCATAGCAGACAAAGAGCCCAAACCGAGCAACAAGCGCACCAAGCCTGAACCACCGTTGCCTGACTCCCCAGTTAAAGGGAAGACAGAGTTCAATAACACTATCGACAAGATCCTTAAGGGGTCGGGGCGGCCGCATGCTGGTGACGGAACCGCTCCGTCACCAGCATCGGTTGCACTGTGCTTACAACGGAGCAGTTCCGTCATGGCCCCGCCCGCTCAGTAGAACGCTCATCGCAGGCGCGAAATTCGCGCCGCGCTGGAGCGTCGGGGGGGCCATGACGGAACCGCTCCGTCATCAGCACAGCGCCACCGCAGCTGATGACGGAGCGGTTCCGTCATCAGAAGGGGAGGGGTTAAAAAGTTAGAGGAGGTACATGCCTCGCCAAATCCACCAAAATCAACATGGATGTGATGCAACTGGAACTGTCTGCTATCAGATCTGACATAACTAGCATCAACGCCAGAACATCGGAGGCAGAATCTCTCATCAGCACCCTGGAAGACAACTCTACTGCTTCATCCAGAGTTGTAAACAATCTCTTGTCCACCACTAATTCCCTTCAAAGAGAAGTTTCTTATCTTGAGGACAGGAATCGCAGAGGGAACCTGCGCATCTTTAACCTACCTGAAGGTTCAGAGGACTCAGCAGACTCTTGTATTAGCTTCTTGGTGACGAGGATCCCACAAACGACAGGAATCTCTTTTAAAAACGAGTTTGAGCTGGAAAGAGCACACTGTGTTCCCTCCTTCAAGTATACAAATAGAAACCAAATCCGTCAGATTGTCTGCCGCCCACTAAGATATCAACATACAGAATTAATTCTCAGCTACGTCCGCAGGAACAACCACATTCTATGGAATGGCCAAAAAATCTTCATCTCGCAGGATTATTCAAAATTTACGATGGAGACTAGAAAAGGCTTCCTAGCCCTGCAACCTAGATTGAAAATCTCTAACATACAGTTCTCATTCATAGCTCCAGCTAAATTCAAAATTCTGGTGGATGGAAGACACCACACCTTCAGTGACTACAGAGACTTATAAACTTTCCTGAAACGTGAGGGTAAGAGTGGAGGTTCTGTAAAGGACACACACCCCCGCTCCATCAACCCAGCACCGCTGACCAGCCCAATTATTGATTCAAATGGTCCTCATTTTCTTCATCCATATCCTTTTGTTCTGGCGGGGTTAATTACTTGACTCTGGGTTCATGCTTGGTGCATTGTTGTGCTTTGGTATATTTCGCCTATCTGTGTCAACAATTGTAATATGAGTAGGCTTGTTATCCATGAAGGATCAATGACTGTTTTTTGCTTGGCGATATTTAGCGCACTGTTCCGCTAAGCTGCTGTATACCTCTCTTCTTGGTTATGTACTATTTAGCACACGTCTAGTTTAGTATACAGCACTACTGCAATCGTTACAACAATCATTGTGTATAGACATGTATGCATGCTCAATACCGGGATCCTAGCTAGAATCCCTTCCTGGAGTGTTAGAAAAGCTGTGAAATAGTACTTGGAGTTGGATTCTTTTCGCTGTTACACAAATAGCAGCCCGGCTGTACACCGCTGGGCTAGCTCCATAACACTGTCGCCTGCCTCACAGACATGTTCTGGGGTGGGTGGGGAGGGGTGGAGAGGCAGTGGGTTTGGGATGGGGTTAATATTTTATATCGTAATTTACATTAGAATTTGTTTATGCTTGTATTGTCATGTGACTTCTTTCTTCTACACCTCACTTTGCCTCTGGTTCACATCCATTTCTCCAGAGAAGCATTGCCTCTTTTCCATAGTTCCTCTGGTCAGTCCTCCTTCATTAACTTCTGGGTTCTCTGTTTTGAGATGCCCTTGTTTCCACAGGAGATCCTTACCGGACCTTTTCTCATTCTCATAGATGATGGCTTACTCCAACAATATATTCCCATGAGTAGACATCTTCATCACGAGTTTCCACACACACTGATATGAGTCTGAAAATGGCCTCTCTCAATGTTAGGGGTCTTAACCATCCGGTTAAGCTGAAGAAAATCGAAAATTACCTGTACAAACTCAAAGCAGATTTTTTTTTTTTGTTTGTTTTTGTTTTGTAGAGCGCGTAGTCACCGCGAGGGTATCCCAGCGCTGAAGCCTTGTTACTCATAAGGGGGAGAGGACCGGAAAGGTGCCAATTTAGGGGAAGAGAAGAGTTTTAAGGGTTTTTCTGAACCGGAGGAGGTTAGGTTCTGTTCTGAGGTTCAGAGGGAGTGCGTTCCACTTGATTCCAGTGTTTACCGAGAAGCGACGGCCACCTATGCGGGCCTTTTTCACCTTGGGGATCGTGATAAGGTTTCCGTGCTCCGAGCGGAGCGCTCTCGTGGGTCTGTAAGGGGTGATCCAGTTGTTTAGTATGGGAGGGCCGGTGTTATGAAGAACCTTGTGGGCAAGACAGAGGGCCTTGAAAGTGACCCTTTCCCTAATCGGGAGCCAGTGCAGCTTCCTAAGAGCGGGCTTGGCAGATTATCTGGCCGGGGTGTTTGTTATGAGTCGAGCGGCGGCGTTTTGTGCTTTTTGCAGAGTTTGAAGAGTGGATTCCGGGGCGCCCAGGTAGATGGCATTGCTGTAGTCCAGCCTAGATAGAATTAAGCCCTGGATCAGCATGAGGCGCGACTGGAAAGGTAGAAGTGGAATTACTTTCCTGCAAGATTTAAGTAAACCGTAGCAGGTGCCGGCCGTCTTTCTGGCCTGGGTCCGGAAGGTAAGGTCAGTCTCCAGCCACACTCCGAGACTCTTGACCTCCTTCTTGGGAGGGGGGGGTTCGCCCATGCAGGCGGGCCAGATGTTAGAAGGGATGTTCGTGGTTTTTTGTCCAAGGAGCAGGATCTCTGTCTTGGAGCCATTTAGCTTCAAAGCAGAGTCGCTCATCCACTGGTGTACGCTGGAGAGGCAGTCGTGGAAGTTGGAGGGCTAGAGCTTAGGGTGGGAGAGTGTTACTACCAGTTGTGTATCGTCGGCGTAGCTGACGATAGTGACTCCGAAGGGTGAGACAAGTTCCTCCAGTGGGGCCATGTAAACGTTGAACAACGTAGGGCTCAGGGAGGAGCCCTGAGGCAGGCCGCACTGGAGGGGGATGGAGGAGGAGCGGCTTTCGCCTTCCCATACTTGGTAGGAGCGTCGGGAGAGAAAGGACGAAAGCCACTTCAGGGCTTTGCCCTTAACCCCAACAGTCCCTAGACGGTGGGTTAGAACCTGGTGACTGACCGTATCAAAGGCCGCACTAAGGTCTAGGAGGACCACTGCCACTGATCCTCCTGTGTCGATGATTTCCCTGGTTCTTTCTACTGCCACGAGGAGAGCAGTGTCTGTGCCCTGACCTGGTCTAAAGCCTGTCTGTGAGTCGTTGAGAAGATGGTTTGACTCGAGGTACTGTGACAGCTTTTTATTTGCTAGTTTTTCGGCGACTTTACCTATCCAGGGGAGAAGTGAGATAGGTCTATAGTTGGAGAGGTCTGTGGGGTCAAGCGACGGTTTCTTGAGAAGCGCTTTGACGACAGCTTCCTTCCAATTAGAAGGAACCTCTCCTTGTTCCAGTGAGATATTGATCAGGGCTGTCAGTTGAGGAACTATGGTCTGTGCGATATTTTTTGCAAAACGTATAGGAACCGGGTCGCTAGGGGCTCCGCTCTTGGTTGAGGTGAATATGACTCTTACTTCTTCTTCTGTGACTGGGCCAAGCGACTCTAGAAAGGGTTTGTCAGCGGGGGGTGTCCGCTCCTTGGCTCTCTCTAAGACGTCGGAGTTGGCAGGTGGAAGGGAGGAGAGAATTTTTTTAATTTTTTCGTCGAAGAAGGAGGCCAACTTGACGCATTTTTCCTCGGCTTCTTTGGGATCCATAGGTTTTTGGGGGGGGGGCCGGGACAAGGAGGAGTTCTTTAAAAATGGAGAAGGTCTCCTTGGATGAGCAGGCGGAGTTTTTTATCTTTTCCTCGAAGTAAGTCCTTTTGGCGTCATGTAGGGCTCGTTTGTAAGCTTTCATGGAGCAGTGATAGACGCTTTTCTCTTCTGCTGACTTGTTTTTTCTCCATGAGCGTTCTGTCTTTTTGCATTGTTTTTTAAGAGTGGTAAGGGCGGGTGTGTACCAGGGAGAGGGACTGATTCTTTTCACGTGTTTTAGCGTGCTAGTCAGTGGAATGGAGCTATCTAGGGGTCGGACTAGCCAGATGTGCTGCTCCTTCAGGAAACGAAGGTATCCAACAAGGAAGTGTCCTCATTCGGATACAGCTGGCTCTCTGATGACCTTTGCTCTCCTGCCATCAAGAAGAGGGGTGCGGTAATTACGTTAATCGCAAAAAAATCCGGCCTCTTAGTGGACTCTCACACCACAGACGAGAAGAGTAGATGGGTCCTCACAAAATTATCTAGGAACATTCTAAATGTGTACGGTCCTAACAGCGACAACACAGATTTCTGGGATGGGGTTAATATTTTATATCGTAATTTACATTAGAATTTGTTTATGCTTGTTATGTCATGTGACTTCTTTCTTCTACACCTCACTTTGCCTCTGGTTCACATCCATTTCTCCAGAGAAGCATTGCCTCTTTTCCATAGTTCCTCTGGTCAGTCCTCCTTCATTAACTTCTGGGTTCTCTGTTTTGAGATGCCCTTGTTTCCACAGGAGATCCTTACCGGACCTTTTCTCATTCTCATAGATGATGGCTTACTCCAACAATATATTCCCATGAGTAGACATCTTCATCACGAGTTTCCACACACACTGATATGAGTCTGAAAATGGCCTCTCTCAATGTTAGGGGTCTTAACCATCCGGTTAAGCTGAAGAAAATCGAAAATTACCTGTACAAACTCAAAGCAGATGTGCTGCTCCTTCAGGAAACGAAGGTATCCAACAAGGAAGTGTCCTCATTCGGATACAGCTGGCTCTCTGATGTCCTTTGCTCTCCTGCCATCAAGAAGAGGGGTGCGGTAATTACGTTAATCGCAAAAAAATCCGGCCTCTTAGTGGACTCTCACACCACAGACGAGAAGAGTAGATGGGTCCTCACAAAATTATCTAGGAACATTCTAAATGTGTACGGTCCTAACAGCGACAACACAGATTTCTGGAACTCCCATTCTCTCTGACTCCTAGGTGGTGATCTCAATCTCCCAATGGACTTTACATAAGACTGGCAGTCCAACTCAGCACTGCACTCCTCTAGGTCGCATAAACCATTTCTCAAACTTTGTGACAGATTCAACCTCCTTGACTCATGGAGATTACAACATCCAGACAGTAGAGACTATACCTTCTACTCAACCTCCATAAATCTTACTCCAGAATCGACTACCTGTTGATTTCTAGATCACACACACACACCTTCTGGACCACACAGACATCTTACCCAGACTATTTTCAGATCACTCAGCCATCACCTTGTCCCTCTTGGGTACCAAGGCAAGAGCTTCTACACGAATCAGGAGATTCAATGATGAATCTATCAGAGACACAGCTTCCAGAACTACTATTGAAACAGTGATAAAGAACTACCTGAAGGAAAACTTGGTGTTGGAGACTTCTCCTACTACACACTGGGATGCACTTAAAAAGTATGCACAAACACTGTCCATTCTAACTAACGAAAAGTACGAATACAATATATTACTGAGCGAAAGAGTAGGGGTCTGGATTACCATATACAAATCCTTACAACTGAATGACGCCAACAAGGCAGGGAAAATTCTGGACTCTTACCTGAAACACAAACAGAACCGTAAGGGTATTAACTCACTCAAAGACACGAACAACATTCCTCACTCCAAATCTGATAATAAATAATTTAAATCCTTAAGGATTTCTACATTTCTCTTTATAAAGAAGACTCTGTCTTCTTTATAAGGTTGATATTACCTTGAAGAATCAGTCCTTCCATCTATCTCGGACCAGGACAAACTATTACGGAGCGCACCAATAACACTGGAGGAGGTGAATAGTGCTATTGACTCACTTAAACTTAACAAAGAGTTAGGTCCAGATGATTTCAATGCTAAGTTCTATAAAATATTCGCCCCGCACTTTCATCTACTCTCCTTGCCCTATTCCGTCACTTCTCAGACACAGGATCCATTACCAGTTCAATAAGCGAGGCCACTATCGTGATTATCCCAAAGGAGGGCAAGGAAACCTTGTTGGTGAAAAATTATTAACCAATCTATATATATAAAAACGAAAGTATGTCTGTTTGTCCTTTCTGCATTACTACACCATTCATCCGATCGCCATGAAACTTTGGGAAGTTGTTGAGTACACTCCCGCGAAGGTTTCTGTCAAATTTTTTTTTTACGTCGGCCCCCCAGGGCCCTCATAATCTTTCGAATACTGAAATAGACAGTGAATCTGCGAGCATCGTCGACAGTTATGACCCACAAACGGAAATCGATTGGTCAATCTACATCAGAAGCACAAAAGAAAAAGGCATTACGAGCTTCAGAAACAGACGAGCAACGGGAAGCTGTTCGAATACAAACTGCTCAAGCCGATAATTCTCAAACGAACGAGCAACGAGAATCAAGATTGGAAGCCGATCGAGTACGCACTGCTCAAGCCCATTCTTCTCAAACAAACAAGCAACGAGAATCAAGATTGGAAACAGATCGATTACGCACTGCTCAAGCCCGCGCGAATGAAACAGGAGAGCAACCAGAATCAAGATTGGAAGCCAATCGAGGACGCACTGCTCAAGCCACACTTAGAAATGTTTTTAAAAATAAAATTAATAAGTTTCAATAACAATGACACAATGTAAATTTAAGGTTATCATAATGAGTTTCCTTGAATTTCCTTTCTTCGGAGATCGCACCAACGCGCGACGGGTAAGCTAGTTTAATTAATAAAAGCAAAAATCTACACTAAAATATTGTGTAAAAAACTTGAACCGCTTCTGCCCTCTTTAATTAATCACTCTCAGGTGGTCATCATGAAAAACAGACTCGGACACTGTAGCCATCACCTTTGACGCCGAAAAGACTTCGATAGGGTCTCCTGGTCCTGTCTTCGAGAGACCCTGTTGAAATATAACCTCGGTGACACTTTTACGAGAATGGTCCTGGCCTTATATACTGCCCCTTCAGCTAGAATACGTTCAGATGGTCTCTTATCCTCAGGTTTTATTATTATTATTATGATGTTTCTTATATAGCGCCAGAATCGGGTGTCCGTCAAGTCTGAAATCATGGGTCTGAAAAAACTTTGTACTAGTGATATGTTCAAATTCACGGATCTAGCTTGGCAACCCCACTACATTAAATACCTTGGTCTAGAATTCATTGTGGGCTTGTTAGAATCACTCCGCCACAATGAAAAAGTAACTCTGTTGAAGGGCTGGAATCCCAACTTTTAACTTGGTGGAGTCATATCGAAACCATCAAAATGATGATCACACCAATTGTCAACTATCTGATCAGTATGCTACCCATAGTTCTATCGGAGGAGTTCCATCACAAGCTGGACAAAGTTTTAACAAAATTCCTATGGCAAAACAAACGCGCAAGAATTTCTCTGAAGAAATTACGTTTACCTGTCCACCTAGACGGTGTTAACTTGGCAGATTAAAAAAAAATACCAAACCCCCTTCCTAGCCAGACAAAGCTCTCTTTGGCTTTGCCCACCCCCTGATTACACTCCCTCCTGGCTACTAGGTGAAAAAAATTACTTGGTGTACTTCACCCTATTGTGTTTTTATCCAGTAGCATATTACCCCTTACCTGTGGAAAATACAAAATGTCCATTACAAAAAGAGCTCTGAGAAAAATGTATAAACTTCTAGAAACCCCTCTCATTCATTCCAACATGATCGCTATGGAATAACACAAAGATCAAAATCAAAGAGCAATCCATATTCTGGAAATCGTGGGCATCAAAAAGCATCCACTTCCCAAGTCATCTGGGCTCCTTAAGTGTCCCTCTCTCCTTCAGAGAATTTGAACAGCACTACAACCTCTCAGACATTGGCTTTTATGATTTTCTTAAACTCAAAGCAAGCCTGTCCAAATTAAACCCCCCTAATAAAGATCCCTCCATCCTAAAGACAATAATGGCCTTTAACAAATCAGGCCACTAAGCTTCTAAGTTATGTCACCTCTTATAACCTAAATCCACATCCTCCATGAAAGCTGTACTAGAAAAATGGAATAGCCACTGAACCATCCCTACGGATAAATGGGAACCAATTTGGAACTCAGTCGTTTCCCACAAGATCTCCCCTGCGCTCTCCAAGACTAAATATTGACTTCTGCTTAGATCATTTTGGACTCCGTCAAGGCTCCACAAAATGTCTCTTAAAGATAACCCTCTATGTTGGAACTGTAATGCTGCTACAGGGGACCTCTGTCATGTTACATTCTACTGCAGCAAGGTTTCCTCCTTTTGGGACAGTGGGTTTGACTTCATCTACACTATTTGTGGGGCTGCCTTAACAAGGACGTTCTATCACTGATTCAAGGATTTCTAGAACCTCAAATCCAACCACAGAATGATAGAGTTCTAGCGGACATTTTACTGACATCGGCATGTAAATCGATACTAGCCAACTGGAAAAATACAGCTGCCTCCTCCATTAAGCCCTGGCTCAACTGGATCTCTTTCTTAAGAGGTGCAGATAATATCTCTCTTCAAACTCCCAATGGAAACATCAAAATAACAGGGTATGGTCTTCTCTGGACACTTACTTCCTTATGACTAAACCTCCCTGAACCCCCCATTTTCCCATAATCTGTGTGCCCAATTTATATCTTTGTAACCTTGTGCTCTTAAAGATGGGCCATCCAAGCGCCTACACATGCTTGTCACCGGTAAATGTGCTATTCTCTGGTTGCAATCCCCCTATACTCGACCGTTGGAAACTGTTCATAATATTGGACGGCTTGAGGTTCCTCAGTGAACCACTTTATAATTTTCCTTCTGGTTTATATTGTATATTTGCAGTACTATGTATATTCTATATTGTTTTTGCCTTGCAGTAGAGAATTTCTGAACACTAGGTTTCTGGCTACAACTCTGTATGACATTTGTTTTCCCTTCTTTTGTTTTGTCAGCAGTTTTGCGCATACACATGCTTCTCACCGGTAAATGTGTTATTCTCTGGTTGTAATCCCCCTATACTTGACATTGGAAACTGTTCATAATATTGGACGGCATGAGGTCCCACTTTATAATTTTCCTTCTGGTTTATTTTGTATATTTGCAGTACTATGTATATTCTATATTGTTTTCGCCTTGCAGTAGAGACTTTCTGAACACTTAGGGGGTCATTAGTATGGCAGGCGGATCGCCACCGCCGTATGGCGGTGGCGATCTGCCCGCCATAAACCACGGCCTGCTTAAAAATTTAAAAATGTGGCTGGGGGGGGGTGGAGGGGGGGAGGGGAGGGGAACCGGCGGACAGAAAGACTGTCCGCCGGTATTCCGCCCAGTCGCAGAGTCGACCGGGCGGAAAAGCAGCTAATTGTTATTGTTAGGTAATTTTATATAGCGCACAGCTGTCTCAATGAAATGACGTCCCGGTGCTTGCAGCAGTGCCAAAGCAAGGGCTAGATCGTATGGAATAGGTAGTTCTTGATAGCCTTGCGGAAGAACACCAGGCAATCTAAATGCCGGATCTGAACAGGAATTCCATAGTCTAGCGGCTAGCTAACGAAATGACTTGCCCCCCGCTCTAAGGCGCTTCACACGGGGGACGGCTGCAAGGGATAGCTTTAACGAGCATAGTTGGCGAGTAGGGACATAGGGAACTAGCAGATTTGACAGGATCTTAGGGGGAGACAGCTTTAGAGTCTTGAACGAAAGGCATAGAGCTTTAAATTAAATCCTTTGGGGCATGGGTAGCCAGTCAAGGCGCCGTAAGGCACCTGAAGCAGAGCTGGTCCTAGGAAGCCT
This sequence comes from Lissotriton vulgaris, assembly GCF_964263255.1. Classification (NCBI taxonomy): domain Eukaryota; kingdom Metazoa; phylum Chordata; class Amphibia; order Caudata; family Salamandridae; genus Lissotriton; species Lissotriton vulgaris. The sequence continues at coordinate 433,778,042 of NC_141685.1, read as the reverse complement.
CAGCAGGACTCGAGCGGCTGCGTTCTGTACTCGCAGCAAGCGAGTAACTTCAGCCTTATTGGCGCCTGACATCAATGAGTTGGCATAATCTAATCTAGATAGGATGGTCACCTGGACTATTAACTGTCGGGTAGAAGGATCAAAGAAGCCCATTAGAGGCCTCAGACCCCGCAGAAGTCCAAAGCAAGTTCTGGCGATCTTCTTTGTGTGTTCCTGGAACCCAAGAGTGGAGTCAAACCAGATACCTTCATTTTTTACTGCCAACTTAGGGTTGGGTGCAGTCCCCAGAGAAGCCAGCCACCAGTGCTTGCTCCACAGCCCTTTATACTTCCCCCATCAGCAGGACTTCTGATTTGTTGGCATTGAGATGCAGGAGGTATACCGTCATCCAAGGCGCAACTGCCGCTAGGCCATCCATGAATCATAAAGCACCCAGAATATGGTCATTGGAGAGGGCCACCACTACTTGCGTATCATCGGCGTACGAGATCATGGGAGACACCGCCAACCATATTAGCATGTCTGCGAGGAAATGCCTTTGTTGCCGTCACTGAAAGGCAGGCAGTTCAAGCAATTGGGGGCCTGTAGCGGGCCCCCAGGGACCCTGGGGGGTCGGGGTGCACTTGAGGGGGTCCTTATGGTACCCCTCTGCAGTTCCATGCACAACATGGCAGGCACCGCGTGGTGCCTGCCACGTTGTGCATGGAAGTGCACGACATGCCTTCCTGGCATTACACCGGCAGGCCGCCGCAATGCCAGGAATGCAGGATGCGCCCACCAGTGTGGTGGGCGCATCCTAATGTCAACAACGGGACCCCTGCAGCAATGGAGTTCGGTCCCATTTCACGAAAGGATGCATCCTAATGACTGCCACGTTGTGCATGGAAGTGCACGACATGCCTTCCTGGCATTACACCGGCAGGCCGCCGCAATGCCAGGAATGCAGGATGCGCCCACCAGTGTGGTGGGCGCATCCTAATGTCAACAACGGGACCCCTGCAGCAATGGAGTTCGGTCCCATTTCACGAAAGGATTTATCCTAATGACCCCCTAGGTTACTGGCTACAACGCTGTATGACATTTGTTTCCCTTCTTTTGTTTTATCAGCAGTTTTGTCTGTTAAAAACCTAATAAAAAACCTTTTGAACAAAAAACAAACAAACACTCTTTCTGGTAGATATTCCATCTAACCCTAGATTTCTCTCCTTGTGAATATACCCATACTGAATTTGGGGATTTTTCAGATAATTTCCCTGGTGTGTTGGTAGATGAGATGCAGGGTCCCCTACATAACCACCACCTCCTCACGCTGATGCCATATTCTTCCTGATCCCTTTCTCTGCTGTCAGACGCTGAGCCATTGTAAATTTGCTTCCACCAGTGTGCAGATATCAAGTTTAGAATATGATTAAAATGGACTTGATTGGTCAATTTTGCAGAATGGAGAGGAAGGTGGGTCAGTGAGGAATCTATGATTAAATAGAGTGTACACCAGAAGCAGCGTTACCAAAAGTAAGTACATTTTCACCCCAGAGAAACCCAAATATAGTTGATCATCCACTCGCTTTTTATTGGTGCAATCGATGTAGAAGTTCAGGGTTCTCTTAGGATGAGGGTGATGGAGTCTTTGTTTCTCTTTAGATGGAGGAGGAGGGTCAAAGAAAGGTGTCAGGGTGATAGACTGTCCTATGTAATGTAAAAAGGTGTGATGACCTTTAGTAGGAATGCTGCTTTTGTCCTAATTACCAACCTACCTGTGTATATGGCAACTAGAAAGACAGCACCTGTAGCTCACTCACGCAATGAGCTGACTTGATGGCTCTGGGAAGATAGTTTTCAGCATGAGGAGGTAGGGAGTACATCTGTGCATTTTTTCAAACAGGTCACACAAGGTAAGTGAGAAATAAATTAAGCTCCCATAGAGGCATTACAAAAGTTGCTGGTGGGAACACATGAATCACCCCTTTCAAGAAATGAATGACAAGTTATTTAAATAAATGATGGCTGATCAGGTAGGTGTAAAATGCAGAGTGGGCCAATAAGTAACCCTTAACTGTTGTCATTTCAATGCCTTGCTCGTCAACAAAAGTCCAAATAACATTATGTCAGCTCACTGCGCCTGAAACGGCTGGATGCACCATAAAACAAACTTTTCCCAGCATCCAATTTGGGTTACAGGGATGCCTGGCGGCTAAGGTGCACCAACTACTTCAGCTGCCACTGCTCATTCTCCACATATGGAGGTATATGTTGTGTAGGTTCAAGTGAGGACCCTGCCCTGCTGCTGCAACAGGAAGTCCTTCTGAAGGGGCAGCTAGGGTAGAGGTCAGATGTCCATGGGCAGTAGTTCCAGGTACCACACTCTTGTTGCCCTGTCCGGGGCCACCAGGATAACTCGATCGGTCTTTCCTGATCTTTTTGAGAACTCTGGCCGCTAGACGCGGGAAGGCAAATAGGAGTCCCAAGCTTCACACCAGGGAGAATGTGTTTCTAAGATACAGTCATCTTGGGAACTCAAACACGCAAAAGTTTGAACACTTCATGTTCTCGGCAGTGATGAATACTTCGCCCCAGGACTCTACCCCTTTTTTGGAAGATGCTGTCTGCTACCTCGGAGTTCAGCTGCCATTCGTGATCTACTAGGCAATGTTGGATGAGTTTGTTCACCCTGGCATTTAAAGATCCTGCCAGGATCTGTGCCACCAAAGAGTTGCCCTGGCCATTCAACCACTTCCCGAGGTACACGGCCTCCCGGCATAGAACCCACAACCCTACTCCACCTTCATTGGTGCACTACTACATTGTATTTCCCAAGGTTACACTATGATAAAACTTGTATTGATGTCACAAGGTTTATCATTTTTGTAATGTATTTAAAAGCATCTGACCCTGGGCAATTTACATGTTTTTAGTACTTACAGTTTTAAAATGGTTCAAATGGCAGCACTAAATATTTTGCAGAATATTGTAAAATACTTCCTTATGTACAATGTGACACACCCAGATAGCTGTTTCAAGCAGCAGTATTAGTCCACTGAAGTACGAAATCTTTGAGAGCTGCTTTAAACATGAGCACCTTATTGGCTAAACAAAGCACTAAATGTTCGATAGGAATTTTAGCATGAGTCCACTGAGCTTGTTTTTTACAACAGCATTACATAACCATGATTTTTAGACAATGTTTTTTAAACTGGTGTTGTATTGCATTTTTTTCTTCTTGTAAATATTGTGTTGTACTTGTTTTAATCTAATAAGTTTAGGATCATATACTGGTCAAACAAACTACTACTGCTACTATTATGGTAAGATTGTCTATGAGAACCTGCACCCATTCCTCTTTGATGGTCAGGAGGAACGATTTCAGTACCAAGTAAATTGCGCACAACCCCAGCAAGATGATGTGGAAGTGAGCTACTGCAGGAGCCCAGAGTCCACTGATCTCCACCTTTTCCAGATAACCTCCCCAACCTAGACACGATGCACCCATCACAACTGTTAGCTCGGGTGGAGCAGGCAGAGGGATTTGTACACGGTCAAGTTTCGGTCTAGCAGCCACCACTGGAGGTCTTTGGTAGCCATCTCCGACAAATGGATGACATTGGAAAGATTCCCTTGATGCTGAGTCCACTGAGACTTCAGATACCACTGCAGAGCCCGCATGCGGCCCCTGCCGTGGTCCAGAAGCATTTTTTAGAAACAAGGGGAACCCAGAGGATAGCTAAGAACCATGGGTATAACTACGTTATAGGGAACAAAGGTTCCTAGCTCATTTAGAGTAATCACAATACAGTATAGAACACAATGGAAAGCTATACGTTATGATTTCCTTACCCAGCCGGGCTTACGATTTCCTTTCCCTGCCCGGCTGGGTAAGGAAATCATAACGTATAGCTTTCCATTGTGTTCTATACTGTATTGTGATGACTCTAAATGAGCTAGGAACCTTTGTTCCCTATACCGTGGTCCAGAAGCAGGATACAGGATCTGAAGAGTCAGTCCCATTGAGACCCAGGTCAAAGGTTGAAACATTGAAATCATAACTCAAATGTTCCAGACTTGTTGTGGTGGAGAGAAGGCTTGGAAGAGTACAGTGTCTAGCATGAGTCTAATGATGGGGAGACATTGTGAAGGAATCAGGTGTGACTTCAGCACAGTGTAGAAATACCCAAAAACAACAAAAGTAAGCCATCGTCTGGACATGGCTTATGACAGTTAGAGGTGAACCCATCATCAGCAGCCAGTTCTTCAATCAAATCAAATATCAAATGCAGATTTTATAAAGCGCACAGCTACTCTATAGAGTGTCCTGGCGCTACAGGTTCATTGCCTGCTGATCTCACAGGGGAGGAACATAAACTAAAGGGCTCCATTAAAAAGCCTGGTTTTCAAGCTGTGTTTAAAGGAACCAGTATTTATTGTAGCCCGAAGGTGCAGGGGAAGAGCATTCCTGCCAGCAGCAGCTAGTGCAGAGAAGAAGGTATCCCCCCATCTACTCCTCTTCATCTTAGGCACCACTGCCAGCAATGCATCAGCAGAGCGTAAAGTTATGGATAGATGATAGTGAGGAAGTCTCTTAGTTAAATATTTTGGACCTAGTCCAAAGAAAGCTCTGTGGGCTAGTTCCTTGAACTTTACTCTAGCCCGGATGGGAAGCCAATACAACTCCTTGAGATGGACATGAACAGAAATGTTCCTCATAGTGTTAGGCAGGAGCAGGGCTGCAGCGTTTTCCAAGGAGACCCTAGTATAATGCATTGGTATATTTATTTATTTACTTTTGTGTTTTATAGAGTGCAAACTTTACCCATGAGGGTATCAGAGCGTTCTACGCGGTATACAGTGGTGAACAAACAAAAAGTCTAAAGTGCAGAAATATACAAAATCAACAAAAAGGATGGCGAGGGGCAGGGGTGCTGAGAACATAGGGAAAAAAGGTGATACAGGTGTATGGTTATAATCACAGTTAGAGTCAGTAAACAAAGGTCACACATATTCTCAGTGGGGAGAATTGGTGATCTGGGGAAGAAGCAATAGTCTTAGATTCATCTGGCACAATGTGGAGGTTGAGGGCAGGCCTTAGATGAGGAATTTACCCACGAGGAAGGCTTTGGCCTCCTTCTTGAAACGTGCTAGAGAAGGGATTCTTCTGATGGCGGGTGGGAAAGAGTTCCAAATTCTTGGTGCTGCTCCGTTGAACGCCCTATTGTAGGTTCTTTTTTTCTGAAAGAAGGCAGGTTGGAGTAAGAAGTTTCGAGCAAACCGGGAGTTCCTGCTTCCTCCAGCTACCACTAGTTTCTGTGCGAGATAAGCAGGGGAGTTTGTGTATAGAGCCTTGTGTGTAATGTATGCCAGTTTGAACTGAATTCTGGCCTCTGGAGGGAGCCAGTTCAGCGCTTTTATATGTGGGGAGATGTGGTCAAATTTCCTGGTGCCGGTGAGTAGTCTGGCGGCCGCATTGAGGCAGGCTTTTAGAGGTTCTAAGGAGATCTTGGGTAATCCTGTAAGGGTGGAACATCCATATTCCAGTCTAGAGATAACTAGTGCTTGAACTGCCATTTTTAGGTCCGGAGCATCGATGAAAGGAGAGAGGAAGAAGCAGAAAGATTCAGCCCCATGGAGTTCAGGAACGTCAAAAGAATTAAATTCAAGGAGCGTTTTGAGACGAAAGAGATGCTTACCCATTGTATCATGGTGAACGATTGCATAGCTCACGGGGAGAGCAAACGCAATATCCGGCACTGAGCTATAGATCATCCAAGTTTCCGTGAGAAAGAGGATATCCAAGTGTTCATCCCTGAGAGGTTCAAAGATGTGCAATGCATTTTTGTGGTGGGATCGGACATTGATTAATGATGTCTGGATACTTAGCGTATTGGCTTGATGGTTACTAGCCTTCAGGGAGCAATTAAGCCAGAAGACATTAGCGGATTACTGAAACCCATACAGTTTGAGGGAACATAGATGGCAGATAAGGGGCAGGGCTGAGGTGGACAGGTGAAACTGACCAGAACATGAAGCACTAATGTTCAGAGCTTAAATCTCTGGAGGGGAATACCTTCTGCATGGGTCCTGCTAAGATGATATTTGAGCAGCATGGTTGGCGCTGAGTGCATGCCCAGCATGGACCGGCGCAAACAGGCTTGCCTTAGGTGTGACTTTGGCGCGCCCGCTGCGCATCTCTGCTGTGTTTCCACGCACAAGCCCCTCTTTTGTCCCTACAGCACACCCCCGGCAACTAGACCGCTAACTGACAAAGATGGTGACCCAAAGCAGAAGTATAGAGGCACAAACGCAGCACAAACGCAGCAAAAACAGCGTTCCCTGCATGCCGACTAAGCCGTTTGAAGAGTAGGCTCAAAATATTCAGGTAAGTTTAAAATGCTAGAAAAAGCAAATATGTCCCCCTCCTCCCCCCAAAAAGAAGAAAGTCAACAGACCTGAAAGAGCATCGCACATCAGCCCCTCTTATGTCCCTACAGGACATGCCCCTCCGCGGCAACTAGACCGCTAACTGACAAAGATGGTGGCCCAAAACTCCCCAAAGCCAACCTATAGCAGGAAAAGCACACTAAACATGGCATTCCCTGCATTCCAAGCGAGCTGCTTGAAGAGCAGGACTGACGTGCTGAACCTGGTGGCTAACAAAGGCGAAGGGACTGTGTCTTTGGGTTTTGCTCATGGAGAAGACAACTCCTGAGCCAAGTCGAAACAAGAGTCTCCAAGGATCAGTTGGCTGACCTCCTGTTCACAACACTTAGCTAAAAAAGCTGAAACCACCTGTTAAGGTAAGTTGGTAGCCCAGACATTCAAATCACCACTGTGCAGCACCAGGGACCAGGACCCGACACTCAAAAGTTGTCCTTGAGTCTGCTGGACTCGGGAGAGTTGTTGGAGTGCAGTTTACTCCTCCCAAAGACTAGTTACCGCCCAAGGAAGGGTTGCACTCTGACTGCGATATAGGGCGACTTAACTTCTGCCAGGCTCGAGAGGACTCTGAGTGACATTACTCTTGTGGCCAGGACCACCGCACCAAGCCTGTGGACCAAAGAGTAGCGCAGGACGATCCTGTCAACAGCATTGCATCCACAGCCTCCTTGTGTGTATTCAGCATCCTGTATCCCTTGCATCAGAACCACTTCCATAGAAGTCTATGGCAAGGGGACACCTGGAACTGACTAAAGACTGCTTATTTTCTGAAGGTAACTGTTTTCTGAGGGTATTGCTGGCCCCCTGACTGGCTCCCTGCCGCAGTTCATCATATAAAGTAAGTAAAAGAAACCGCATTGATACTTGTCAAAGATTTTCTTGAATAAGTTTTAAAGTGGCAAATTCGTTGAATTTGCCAATGTTTGTTCATGTACAAAACTGCATATTTACTGTACCCTATAAATGCTGTATCTCCAGGGATCCTCTGGTGTATTGTTCTGGTGTCTAAAATTACATATAAATGCAATCTATTTTTATGCATTTTTGTTTGATTTCTTGAGTGTCTCATGTATTTATTCTCTAATTGTTTTAGTGTTGTTTAAATGATTTATACATGTTCCTTTTTGGTCAGAGTCACAGCTACCCAGGGTTAAGCTAAGGGGTTCACAAACAACACCTATTGGTCCTTAGGGGGTTGGTAAGTGAATTACAAGGTAAGGTCGCACAACCACACCGTATAATTCATCCCATTTCATCACATGGTCAAAGGCAGGAGATGTGTCAAGGCCATTAGAATCCTGTGAGTCAAAAAATAGGTTCTCCTCATCTCATCATCAGTTCAGTATCATGACGTTTGAGAAGCCCAAAACAGGGATAGCACAATATATTTAAAAAATCACTGAATATGGGGATATAGCAGAAATAGATACATAGGTATCACTGATCAAAACAGACTATGTAATAAAGACTTAACCTCCAAGACTTACTGGGATGCAAATTCCAAGCACCGGATGTTGTTTTACATACCATAAAAATGTATTTGTGAACAGACCCAGTTTTTCTCAATGGACTACTAGAACATATCAATTGAATTGCCACTTGCGTGGAAACTACTGCATTCTGCTGAGAAATTCTGTCCCCACATTTCTCTTCCCCTGAAAGGTGAGACACTAATGGGATAATGTTATCTAAAGATCAGTAGCAAATCTGAACTCCTACTCTTCAAACAGTAAAGGACCAAATTTAGGCACACGGCAATGGGTGTGGCAGGAGCACAATAAATTGGGCTATTATGGATATGTCATAAAATACCAAACAAGGCAACAAAACGAATTGCCCAAATCAGTCTGTATGAGGAGAAATCCAGTTGGATAGCACTCATACTGGATGTAGAGATAAGGAAGGGAAATGGTGATAGGCGTAGCACAAATATTTAAGGAATACTATGAAGATCTATTTCAAAACTAAGCTATGAGACAATCTGTCTATCGAGGAACAGTTTATGAGCAAGCTTGGCTTTCCCATACTCTCCAACTCAGACTGACCACAGCTACATGAGAACCTTTCGAAGAAGATCAAAACTACAAATAATCAGTTACAATCGGGCAAAATGCTGAACCCTAACAGCCTCATGGTTTCTCTGTCATACTTCGTCTCTGGCTTCTGGGTTTGTTCTTAGATACTAAATCTGAAGGAATTGAGATATGTCATCATTATTTGGACCCATAAGAACAGTAACTACTCAAGATTTTTCCTCATATCATCCCTTCTACTTCTGAATATATAAGTTAAGGTATGGGCCTAGATCTTCGGTATCAGACATCCAGATCAGGAAGGCATTATGCTACGAAGGCCTGTCAGCTTAAATTTGCAATGCTTTCACATCTATATATCAAGAGGGCACCCAATAAGATAATCTGGATATGTGGGCTCTTGATACCAACCTAGGCTTTGAAACTTACTACATGGAAAATAGGCTTCAGTCTCGAATTTAATTCCTGGTTAGCCCAATTGTACGCACAGCCCACAGCAGCATTTAAATTTAATGAGGGGATTCAATGTTTGCTAATCATACTAGGCCAGGGATCCTAAAGAAATCCACCCTCTTCTCCATTTCTCTTTCATATAGCATTGGAACCACTGCTGCTGGGTCAGATGGGATCCTTTGGTCATATGGTTTTGGCGAACAATGCTGAAGATAAAGAGAATTGTAAGCAGTTGATATCTTCTTGTTTGTTGAGAATCGTGGTGAACTGTGCCTCAGCTAATGTCTATGTCCTGGGAATTCAGACCACAGTCTGGATTACACATAAGCAGGACTAAGTCTGCTCTTTCCTTACAGCATTGCCGCCTGGTGGTCCTCTGGCATAGTCATCCTTAATTTGAGCAAGGAGTGGCGTTGTAATCTTGAAAATCCAGGAATCAGGTCGGGGTTCCAGACTGTAATTTGACAAATTTAATAAGAATATCTGACATTGGAGTAAGCTGCCTTTGTGCATCTCAGAAAAACAGCCCTGCTTTAATTTTTGATATCTAAGTTTCAGCACAGCTCCCAAAACACTGCGTACTGAATCTTAGACTATTATTTCAAAATAGTATACACAATGCTCAGAATCTTAATTTGAGGGGGAAAACTTCACAAATCTCTCTAATTAATGTGTAAGAACAGTATGAACAGTATAAGATGGGAGAAAATTCACAAAGGAAACCCCTTGTGGGTGACCATCTCTCAGGGAAGCCAGGAAGGGTTTCGCAGCGGTCGAAGCGCGGAGATACTCCTCCGGGAGTCGATCCTAGCGCTATATAAACTTGTAATTAATTAATTAATTAAAGAGCTTTCTGATGGCCTTTAGGTGTTTGGATATGCAAGAATCGTAGGCCAAGGGGTCAAGATCGGCCACTAGACACCACATACAGATTTAGTGAGAATCCAATAAAGATGTTATTTACAACATCATCAACAAGGTGTAAATCTCAGTACATTTGGAGGTGAAATTTGACATTGTCATTGTGTGTGAAATCACTTAGGAATTTATTCAATGGACACCATAAACAAGTTCTGGATCTGCATCAGCAAGGCCAAAAACAGGAACGGACATCAGTGTACCAGAACTTGTCATGTGTAGTCCAATTTCACCACATCCTGGGCTGAAAGAACTGCAATTAATGTTGAATGGCACCACCTGCTGGCACTGAAGAGCTTTTTCTGGGAGAAAAATGTTCCCCATTTAGTCTGCAACTACTGTTGAATGATACCACCTGGTGGCGCTGGAGAGCTTTTGCTGGGTGAAAAATGTTCCACATTCAGTCTTGCACATGAAGGATATTTGAAAACGAGAAATCTGTAGAAAGACGTTTCCTTAAATGTGGGTGAGTTGTGCTCTCTTCAGCCTCACGCCGGATTTCTTTTCCTTTTTGTTGAACCTTATTTGTGCTGGCTCTAGAACTCTGTGCACTTTAACTCTGCTAACCAGAGGTAAGGGAAAGTGTCTTTGCTCCTCCCTTCAATATGATGAAATTGGCATACCCCTGATTAGCGTATTTAACTTACTTATAAGTCCCTAGTCTATATAGATAAAAACAAAAGTATGTTTGTCTGTTTGTCCTTTATGCATTACTACACCATTCATCCGATCGGCATGAAACTTTGAAAACTTGATGAGTACACTCCTGCGACGGTTTCTGGCAACAAAAAAAAAAAGAAAAAGAAAAATGTAGTCAATATCGGCCCCCGGCCTCCCAGGGCCCTCATAATCTTTCCAATACTGAACATTTACAGTTTCCGGTGCGACTCGCTTTTGCAATGACCATCAACAAAGCACAAGGATAATCGCTGCAAGTGTGTGGACTAGATTTGGAGAATCCGTGCTTCTCACATGGACAACGGTATGTGGCCAGCTCACGCATCGGAAAACCTTCTGATTTATTCGTGTACGCACCAGACAGAAAAACAAAAAATACTGGGTATCCACAAGCACTCCAATAAATAAACAGAATTAAAACAACACTTTAAAATGTTTTACATATTAAAATGAATAAGTATCAATAAAAATGACAAAATGTAAATTGAATGTTATCATAAAAGCTTCCTTAAATTTCCTTTCTTCTGAGATCGCAGCAACGCGCGACGGGTAAGCTAGTATATGATACAACAGTGTACCTAGGGCAAAGTCTTCTTAGTGTGGAGGTGCTTCTCACCTACCCACAAGCAGGAACAGCGTTTAGGTCGGTGAGCCTCAAAGGTTTCCTTCCCTTTCTAATGCTGACCAGGACCTCTACAGCTAGTGGAGATGCCAGCTTCCCTGACGAAGCCCCGCTTTTGGCAGCAAGGTAGGCAGGAAAATTAGTAATCAGGAGAGGTGAGTCCCCTCTCTGCCAGGACCATGCCCAAGGTACCCTGGTCTGACGTGACCTCCTCCTTAGGAAATCCTCCATCTAGAATGGAATGATTCTACCCAATTAGGTATGGGGATGCCCCATCCCTAAAGGGAGGGGACCTACAAAGGGTGTAGTCACCATAAAGGCAAGTAGTCCTTTGGCTACCAGCTACCAGTACCTGTAATGCCCCTATATTCAGTATTTAGGAGCACCCCTGGACCTTGATGCTGAAATTCGAGCGACCTAAGAAGAAAAGGAAGAAAAAGACACCATGCAGACGAGCCTGGAAGACGACTACTGATTTGTTCCCAGCCCTACCAGCCAATCTCTTGCTCAAAGACCCTGCGAAGAAGACGGTGCCTGTCCGGTGGACAGCGACTTCCAAGAACCCCAGGAAAACTGCCACCCTTCAACAAAGCATTACATGTAATGGGGTGACCCTGTAACCCTCAGAACCTGGGTGGGTAATAGAACTAATAATAATGGTTCTGTCGGAACGAAATACACACTGATATAGTATTTCTTATTGCATTCGCGTGACCTGCAAAGAATGAGACAGATGCTGGCACAAGCATTTCTAAATCGAGGAAACCATACCCTTTCCATCTTCACCATCTGGTAGATTAAACCACCATAGAGGTTGAAGGACTATCGTGTTGACTGAGTCGGCTGACCAGCAACTCTCTTCATACAGGACCAGGTTTCCAAGAGGAGCCGAGGTTCATTTAAGGCTGTCCCACCATTGTTCAGTCCTGATGAAGACCCGACCTTGATGCGCACAACCAGCGCATCGCCCCCCCAGGGTCGAAACATCGACGCATTCCTTCTTTCCATGAATCAACTATACAAATACCCACTACGACCGAAGAATTAATTGATGTACCTATTGGTTTATTGCAAATATAGTTGGCTTTGTCAAAGAACCGTTTGATTTGACATCAATGTATGTTGTTTTTAAATGTATAACAATTTTGCACAAAATTTATGTGGTTTATATGTTGTATGTGTTTTTGTTGGACAGCAAAATTAATGATTTAACATGATTCAGATATGATGGAAATATATGACTAAAACTTTATTTCCTCTTTGGTCAGTGCGCTTTGTTTATACTGGTATAGATACCATTATCCTGGTACCCGCGCAGGGACAGATTCTCTAAGTAATGCAATAAGAAATACTATATCAGTACGTATTTCGTTCCGACAGAACCATTATTAATAGTTCTTCTACCCTTCAACAAAGACCAGGTCTTGAGAGGACAGACAAAACTCCAGCTTTAAGGACTCTGGGTCCAGGCGGATCTCTGCCCACTGCCCACTATGCACCCTATACCCACGGCCCGAGTCTGAGTGGCTTACCTGTCCAGTGACATCTCCCCAGCGATCCAGACCTTGACTCCATCGGTGGCCGACCTCTCCTGGACCACACGAAGTGGTCCTTGTGAAGGAGTTCACGTCTCCCACCTCTTATTCACCTCCGCCTGTATCACCTGATGCGTGGGCGCGTGATCTGGCCACCTTTTTCACCGACAAGATTAAGGCTATTCAGGCCTCTTTCTCGGAGAGCACGGTAGAGGGTTGCTGTGATCTTGGGGCAGGACTTGGAACATCGGCCATGCCTTTGGCTATCCTGGAGGACTTTCCACCTGTCTCCAGTGACATGTCCCGGATTCTGTTAGCCAGTCTTAAATCTGGCTCCCCACTTGACCCCTGCCCCGCCAAATTTTTGGCTGAGATGGCGGCAGTGGTGAATCCCCTGGTCAACCCGATCCTCAATGCCTCCTTGAGCGAGGGGAGTGTCCCACGCACCTGGAAAAGGGCGATGGTGATCCCCCTCCTGAAAAAGCCTGGTCTTGATGCCGAGGTCTTGGCCAATTATAGGCCAATTTCACTTCTTCCGGCTCTGGCCAAGATTACTGAGAAACATGTTCATGGCGTCTTGTCGAATTTCCTAGAGTCTAAGAATCTGCTCCATCCATCCCAATCCGGTTTCCGTCCGAATTTCAGTACGGAAACAGCGTTGGTGGAGGTCTCTGAGATCATCAGGGAGACCTTGGATGGGGGTGGCAAGGCCATGCTAGTCATGTTGGACCTGTCGGCGGCTTTCGACACCGTCCCCCATAAGGCGCTGCTCGCCAGGCTTTACGACATCGGCCTAAGGGGGACGGTGCTCAGATGGTTTACATCTTTCCTGGAGGGCCGCCGCCAGAAGGTCTGGGTTTCCCAGAGCTCCGCCGAGATGCCGCCATTGGGTGTTGGGGTTCCACAGGGCTCTGTGTTGAGCCCGACATTATTTAACATCTTTATGTCCCCCCTGGCGGCTGCGGTTGAGGCTTACGGAGCCCAGATCGTGTCCTACGCCGATGACACACAACTCCTCTTCACATGTGAAAAAGATCAGACATTTGATGGGGAGAGAATCCGGGACTGCTTGGACAGGGTCTTCAGCTGGTTCCAGCGAATTTGTCTGAAGGCCAACTCCAGCAAGTCGGAGGTTCTATTCTTCGGCTGTGCCTTCGATCCCGAGTGGCGGCAGTGGTGGCCGGCCGCCATGTGTCCTCCGGCACAATCGTCCCTGGTTGCCAAGAACCTGGGTGTTAAGCTTGATAACAAACTTTCTCTGAGAGCGCACATCCTTGGCCTGTCCGGCACCTGTTTTGGCATCCTCAGAATGCTCCGCAAGTTTCTTCCCTTACTGTCTGCGGAGCACAGACGGATTATGGTGCAGGCGCTCATCGGATCTAGGCTAGACTACGCTATTGCCCTTTTCTTAGGCCTTCCGGATTATTTGGTTCAGCGTCTGCAGGTGGCACAGAACTCGGCAGCCCGGGCAATCTTTGGTCTGCATAGACGAGCACGGGCTTCTGTGTTGCTGCAGACGCTCCATTGGCTTCCAATCCGGAAGCGGATTGTTTTCAAATCTATGACGCTGGTGCACAAGGCTTTGTTTGGCTCAGGCGCAGGATATCTGAAGAAAAGATTAGCTTTCTATCGCCCTGCTCGCTCACTGCGTTCGGAATCCCTTTTCACTGCTGTGGTTCCACGCGTGAGGAAGGCCCGCATTGGGGGGCGCTCCTTCAGCCTTAAGGCCTCCCAGCTGTGGAACTCGCTTCCATTGGCACTCCGTAGCACTCCCAACTTGCTTCAATTCAGGAAGAATTTGAAGACTTGGCTTTTTAATCACTCTGTTTAGGTGGGTTTCTTTCTCCTTCTTTTTTGGGTTCTGTTTTACTTGTTATGTTGATTATACACTGTAAGTTGCCTGTGGAAAGCGCGGGACACAAAGGGTCCCCCTGACCACGATCGGCACAGATAGAGAAAATCCAAGACCAAAAGTAACCCTGCATCCTCAGCCCCACCCCCATGTGGAGCCCAAACAACAGTGTCCAGACCTCTATCTACTTCCTAACTTACCTGTCCAGCCAGTGGACACCTTCATCCAAGTTCCTGGCCCAAGCCTGTGGCCTCTTTGTGTGACCAAGATCCTCCATTTGTTTGCACTGGGTGCCCGATGCTGATTTGCACCCTGCACCCAGCCGCCCCTCTGGCGCTGGTGGCGTAGCTTTTTTGCTACCTTGTGCCCCCGTGCTTACCTTAACCCCCGGGTCTGTGCCCTGAAAGTGCTGGTACCTACTTGGAACCAGCAACTTTTGTAGGTGCCCCCAGTCTCTACTGACTAACATTGGGGCCGGTGATCTCTGCACACAGCCGCCCCAGTGCCGCTGGTGGTGCTATACCTACCGTAAACTGAACCTTACCCAGTGTTGGTCTGAACCCCCAAAGACTGTAAAGAGTAGGATTGCATTGCATTTCTCCTATTGCATTTAAACTGTCTATCTTTTACAACTGCTAAGTTCTACTGTTTCTGATTGACAACACACAAGTATTTCTATTACTGTAAAGCATTTTTACTGAGTTGCAAAACAATTCCTACTGCATTTATGAATGGATTACTACACTTGAGAGTGTTTTTTACCTGCAACTAAGTTCCTATTGGTTCTAAAATAAAACAACAAAGTAATAACATTTTGTATTCCAAACAATTGATCTTGGATTCAGTCTGAGTGTGTGTAATAATTTCTTGCCTGAGTGTGCGCAGCAAATGCTTAACACAGCCCATGATAAGCCTAATTGCTCGACCACACTACCACAAATAGAGTTTTATTATTATCTACTTAAGCCTCTAGGAGGCTCTGGGGATCCACTGGGCTCTGTGCACACTATACCTTATTTATTTATTTAAGAAGTTTTATATAGTGCTAGCCTGAGAGGAGGGTATTGGAGCGCTTCACATCGGTTACATACCATAGGAAAAGATAGCAGCACAAAGTACAGTAAGGCAAGACAGGTCAGCAATAAGAGTCACAGTGCCAAAGCGGTGGAGGGTCCATCTCAAGATCCTGACTGACATCGGATCCGGGAAGGGAAGTGTGAATCTCCAGGCTCCAGCTGCTCCTATCTGTTCTCAGGGCTCTTATAGCCCTTTCTATCGTTAATGTGGATTATAAGAATATGAACACAATCTTGAACAGATTGTTCCCCCACCTCATTCATGAGGACCAAACAGGTTTTATCCCCACCCATAGCACTGTTCCTTATATCTGACAGCTGGTGCACGTAATGTCTGCTTTGTTGGAGGATTGCCCAAAGGCCCACAATATTGCAGTAGATATCAAAAAGGCCTTTGATTCACTTAACTAGGACTATTTATATACTACAATTGCTGGCATGGGCAGCAGCTTCCTTCGTTAGACGTACCTGCTATACACAAGCCTGCTGGCTCATGTGAAGACTGGCACCAATATCTCGCCACAATGGGAGTACCCGTCAGGGCTGCCCCTCGCCCTCATACTTTATGCTATGGCAATAGAGCCACTGGCTCTTACAATGCAATTGGGATACCATTTCTGGGGATGGGGAACAATGGTTCGCCCTAGTTTATCTTTATTTGCTGACTACCTCCTCCTTCATTAATGGCAAGAGTGCTTGGACATGGGAGGAACCATAAGGGCACTAGAAGAAATTGAGTGCCATTCCAGCCTCTAGTTTAATTGAGACAAAATCAATACATTCTCTTTGCTGAGCCCAACAACACGTACCCCTCCCCCCACCGAAAGAGGCTGATCCCTCTGCTGGAAGCCAGTTGTGTTTTTTTACCTCGGAATACAGGTGTGCAATACTGAAGGTGGTAGAGGGTAACGCATGCTTCCTTGCATCAATCCATTCATTTTCTGGTTATCTTTCCCACTGTTTGTGATCGGTCAGGTTGCATTGTCAAAGATGAAATTCCTCCCCCGTCTGCTTTAATATTTTACTACCTTCCCTGGTCGCCTCTCCCAAACCCTTTTTACTGAGATGACTAGTCTACTAACCCAACTCATTTAAGGCACAGACCATCGTGGACTGTCTTAGCAAGTTGCGACAGCTCAGATATGGGGGGCTAGCAGGTACAGACATGGAATGTTATTACCTCACAGCGCAGCTTAAATGAGTAGCACATTGGAGAGATTGCCAGTGGAGTGGGTGGGTGCGAGGAAAGAGATTTGTCCCCTCCTGTGCCATGTTATTGTCCTTAGTGCTCACACCATGCCCAAGGTGCTGCACGGGAGCAGGGGGATCTCCTCTCTACACGCTACGATTCATCTGGGCTCAGGCACTTTAGCATATGGGTACCAACATCTCCTTTGCAAAAGACCTCCCTCTGACAGCCCTCTATACCGTTCCCACCAAGATGACTGGTCTAGCATTGGGAAAAGAGGGGCATGGTCACACTGGGTGACTGGTATGCAAATGACCTCCTATGAAGCTTTTGAGTTCTGGCAGATGAGTATGACCTCCCTGTTCCCGCTATTCCTTAATGTATGGAGTAGTGGCGGACGCCCTCCATCATGTGTGGGATGGGAAGGAACCAGAACTCCCTGTGCACAACTGCCTGAAGATCATTTACATCACGAAGGGCAGTGTACATGCAATTACTCTCCTCTACAGGCCCCTTCTCTCCCAGGCCAAAGGGGCCAAAGGTGATCTCTCCCACCGCCAAGAGCGTTAGGCCACAGATATGTGCTTGTCACTTACAGATTGGGAACGGCTGATGTCCTGGTTAACAACACTCATACATCCCGCAATGCACGTTTCAAGCGGATATAATGCTACTATTTGCATAGAGTGTACCTGACCCCAAAACGCATTACTGGGGTGTTCCCTGTGGTACAACCTTCCTGTCCCAGATGTCAGCTGTAGGGGGCTAACTTTTATCATCTGGTTTGGGACTGACCGAACCTTGCGGTTTACAGGGATACAGTAATTCGACCATTAATGTGGCCACTGCCCAGAACATTGGAGAGACCCCAGCAGTTTGCTTGCTTGGGTTGTTTTCAAGGCCAAATCCTGGCTAGTCACCACTAAGTTTACAGATCTGGCATAGGTCCTTGCTCACAGGCAGCTAAAGAAATCGCTATTTCAGAATCACAAATTGGTATCTATACTACTATTATAAAGAGAGAACAGAAACCTTTTGGCAAGGTAAACTCGGGAACCACAGCGCCAATCCACACACCCAATACATCGTTGTAAACCTCAGGGTGTGTAGATGGACATAGGCTGCATAAAATAAAATAAAAACGTAAATTAAAAAATTTAACTTTAAAAACAAAGTAGTCCCCTAAAAGTAGCGCCGGCCGCGATGTAGCCCTGGCCGCAACCTAGCGATGTCTGCAAGGTGCGTGATGACGACAGGCGAGGAGGAGCGGTGACAAGCAGCGAGGAGTGGCGGTGAAGTCCGGAGCAAGGGGAAGAGCGGCGGCTCAGGTAAGGCAAAGGCAAGGCAAAGGCGAGGCGGGAGGCGGCCGGGAGGCGGTCTGGGCAATGTCGGGGCGGGCAGGGTAAGGCAAAGGCAAAGGCGAGGCGGGAGGTGGGAGGCAGGCGGGCGGGAGGTGGGAGGAGGGAGGCGGTCTGGGCAATGTCGGGGTGGGCAGGGGCCAGGGCGGGAGTGCACCCAAGCCTGAAATTTTGTCACCAGCCCCCTTCTGCCCCGGGCAACGCTACCGCAATCCGGAAATGCTGCCCCCAGCCCCCTTCTGCCCCAGGCAACGCTGGGGCGGGCTGCTAGTTTATGTACAATTTCGCTTTTTTTTAACAAATTCTTAGTATTCCTTAATTGCGATTAGCAAATTGCGAATTAAGGAATACTTTCCCATAGGAATGAATGGGAAGGTATTCTCAATTTTGCGATTCGCAATTTGAAAATCGCAAATTGAGAATAATTTCAAGGGTGCAGTGGTGTCCAAAGGACACTCTGTTGCACAGCTGAAATATGCATGGGTGCACATGTGGCGCACATTCATGCCCTAAGGGCATATATGTGTGTCACATGGCACGTTGAAAAATGCTGAAATGTGCATTTTTCAAGGAAATCGCAACTTACCACAAACTAGAAGTTGGTGGTAATTTGCGACTCCTAAAGGGCATTTTTGAATTTTTTTTGGCTTCATACATTGCATTTAAGGAATCGCAAAACTTGCGATTCCTTAAATGCAATTGCAAAATAAGGAATCGCAAATTTTTCGATTCCTTATTTTGGACCAGATTTTACTTCATACATATCATTTTGCTAATCTGCGAATTTCGGCCTTTGCGAATGTGAATTTGCTTCATACATATGGCCACTAGTGAGTAAATAAAATCGCAATAAAATGTGTTGCAACAAAAAATATAAATGTTTGTGAGCAAGACAGTGGCACGTTTATGCCCTTGCATCTTTTAGGCGTTCGAGGCTGAAAGGAAGGGGGCGAGAACCACTTTGAATTCTTGTGTTTCTTTTTGACTTTACTGAGGGCTTAGATTGCGACAAAGATCTGCCTCAGGAAAAACGTTGTGAGGGGGAATTTGACCTTCCCTTAGACCAGTCACGGCGGCGAGTTGTCCGGTACTTGGCGACGTACATCTTCTTTCACAGTCATACATAGCTTTGGGATTCAGCAAGGCACAGTCGCTATTGGTCGTGGAGTCATATTCCAACCACAAACACCAAGGACAAATCCCAAGACGATCTGTCACAGACATTTGCTTAAAATCGTCCGTTCTAAGTCTGTATATCTAACCCAGACATTTTGAATGCTGGTAGAGTACCAGGTTTACAATATGTTATTTGTGTTACCAAGCCTTCTAATGAAAATTAAGATGATTAGTATGCGCGTGCTGTGTTTACCAATTCTACAAACATCAAATTCAGAAGTACAGTGTGAATGAGAACAATAATGCAAATCAATAAAATGTGTAAATAAACCAAAAAACAAGAGCGAGCGCTAGAACATGGCTGTACAAAGTAGATCCTGGTTCTAGGTTTGTGGCTATGTAAGCTATTCCCCTTTAGATTGACTTTATGCACATTTTGTCTTATATAGATGTAATAAAACCATTATATGAATCAGATCCTCATTGACTTCTTTTAGACACACAGCCTGAGAAGATGAACATTCCTTTACCATATAATAGAATATTTAAAGAAAACTGAACATTTTAAAAGTACTGTATGAGACGGTGGCCCCCTGAAAATGTAAAATGAAAACCTTTTTTTATTTACAGATCTAACTAAAGTATAGAACTAATGCTAAAGAGGTGTGCTGCATCTCTCCAAAGATGATCCACTAATATACGTCTTGCTGTGTTATTGTTCAATGCACATTTTCCCATTCAGCTTTATGCTGATTTTAATTCCAGCCTTTTCCTTGATACATTAGTTTGATATCTCAATTTGTCATCTAAAAACATGAAGCTAAGAAGTTGCATAAGACATAGGAGTAGTCTAGGGACAAATTACCAGTGTTGATTGGGCTGACATGTCGAGCAGCATGGCACAGCCAGATGAGTCGGCTTGAAAGTACTGTTTTTTTCGGATCAGTCATGGCCATCAGAGCCAAAAAAAGTGCACACACTGGCCCTTTCATGGTGGCCCATCTAGCAATGGTAGATGTCTGACAGGCCAACTGAACACCGCAGTTTACAAAGATTGCACCAGCGTCAGAAGAATTGTGCACTAATATTTTCGGCCACAAGGGCCATTTCAATGTTGCACATAATTTACACTAATACTTGGACCGAATGACGAATAATGCTGCTTTTGTATTGGTCAGTGGATGTAAATGTCCAATTTTTGAGCCTCACAGGTGACGCAGATGCCATTGAAAACTTCCAGAATTCCACAACACTCTGTGCAATCTGAAAGTGTTGCTGAGAAACTGAAGTAGAAACAACAAAGAAAAGCACTTTTAACTTAAAAACACTTGAGTATTTCCATAGTGATGTAGCCTCCAGTAGCACATTTGAATTAGACATATGGTTAGACAATTTTCACCTTTTGAAAATGTAATTTAGAATTTACCAACCTGAAATTTTCTTCTTGCAACTGGTCGAGTTGAAGTTGGACGAGAAAGTACTTTTTTGACACCATAGTATGGGGTTCATCAAAAGAATCCAACTGATTCAATCTATCATTCATGATCTCGTTTTCAGCCAGTAAACTGTTCCTTTCATCTTGAAGGGAAGCAACCTGCAAAATACAGTACACATTAACAAAACAAGCAAACGCAGGGCATGCTAACAGTTACTGTTTATAACGGTGTGATATGGCTGTAAGTACACACCCACTGAAGCCAGGAACTTTGCTGTGGCAAGGAAATTCTAGAATTGTTTTAATGCTCATCAGCTAGGGTGCAAGTGATCATGCTTAGAAGGATAACATATGACCCCACTGCCAGAGGAAAGGGTTGGGGTGGGTATTAAAGGGCAAATTAACAATTTGCTTATATATTTACTGTATATATTTACTGTACCCTAAATGCAACGGAGAATGGAAGGAAATTCATTTTTTTGTATGGTTATTCCCAAGTTTTTGACTGATGCTGCTGGTTTTTCGACTATGAAAGAGCCCTAAGGCCTGCTTACCAGCACTCAGTGTCAGTGACCTGACCCCAAAGCATGTATGTTACATTGGCATAGGCTAACTTTCCTGTAAGTCCCTAGTATATGGTACACAGGGCCAGTAAGCTAGAGAGTCATCCCAGGGATTACATCACTGGTTGTGCCATCATGGTTGTGACAAGGGTAGAACAACTCTCTTAGCCAGTCTGCCAATGCAGACTGGTAGAGCAGTTTGAACTGTTAGACCAACTGTGAAATTTTGAGCCATAGCAAAGTCAGCTGTCCCCCTAAAGCATGTGTACGTCACCCCCATGTCAGGCCCACCGTGCCCTAATGCAGGGTGCAGCATATGTCATGGGAAGGCCGAGTCTTCTTAGTGCACTGATGGTAAAAACATTTTTACTGTGGGAAGACTTGGCCGCCCCATTGGCGAGTGCAGAATTACACACTGACCCCTCAGCTGTGCTGACTCCTGAAAGATGCAACCAATGTTGGTACTCCAAGGTATCAAACAACTTGTTGTATTAAGCCAGACTTGGTTCTCAATTCGAAAATAATGTAAATAGTTACTGTGTGCAAATTTTACAAAGTTACTTTGTTGCCCTCAATCTTGTGTGCCCTTAACAATTACAGAAGGAGCTTGACCCGAGACAACTTTCTTCCCTACTAGGGAGATGTGCTAATGACTCCCTGGAAAGGAGACAATAGGGGCCTGCAGTGGAGAGAGGTGTTACCACCCTCCTGGAGGAAGCCATATGGGTGTAGGCCCAAAAGATGAGATTCAAAGCTGAAGCCGCATTTGAAGAGCAAATGGATAACACCTGGGAGAGGGGTAGACCCATTGTTTAACCCTTTTGATGCTTGCATTGATGGTTCCAATGACCAACACCAGGTAGGGCCCCCTTTAATCCTCTGGTGAACTCCGATGGTAGAATCAGGCCGAAAACAGCCTCCCCAGCTCCCAGGGAGGCCTTGTTGGAAAGGGGAGAGCCTCCTCTTTCAAACGAGGCCTTCCTGAAAGGGTTTCCTGGCTGTGGATCGTGGCAGCGCTGCGATCCATGGCCAGGAAACGCCACTTTCACTAGACACCAGGGATGTCTTTGGGGGGGTCGGCCCTTGTGGGAATGGGCGATCCCCCAGCCACCCCTCCCCCCAGGGACACATTATTTTATTATGCAACTTTGGCTTTTTCCCCAAAAAAATGGTGGCGAAATTGGCAGGGGATCAGTCCTCCTTCTCAGTAGCCGACCCCCTGCGGGGGCACATTATTTTTTTATAGTCATGTGCTTTCCGTGGGGCCACAATCGGTCCCAGGGAAGCCATAACTATATGAAAAAAATTGAGAAAGAGAGATCTCTCTTTCTTTATATACACATATATAGAGAGAGCGAGAGAAAGAGGGAGAGTCTCTCTTTCACTCAGTAGATGATATATCTATATTTATGTATCTACATACATATATATGTATATAGATACATTTATATACATAAGCCATCTACAGAGAGAACAATCTATCGCAACACCCAATACAGCGTTGGAAAGGGGGGGTTCAGTAGATGGATATAGGCTATATAAAAAAAAAAAAAAACATTATTAAAAAAATAAACAATAAAAAAAAGTAGTCCCCAAGAAGTAGCGCCGGCCGTGTGCGCTAACAATGTGGACGTGCGTGGACGTGCGAGCTGACATCATCTAGCGTGGGGAGGAGCGGCGGGACAGGAGAGTGAAGAGGTCTAGGAGCGGCGGACGGGAGCTAGGAACTCACCTGTTGAGAGACAGCTGCAGCCAGCCTGCGCCCCGGCCACTCTACCTCGCAGCCTGGCACGTCCCAGAGGCGGGACACAAGGCACTACGAGCTAGAGGCACCGGGAGAACGGGCAAGACCATGGCGCCGCTGACCCTTTTACTGTCCCTCGCCATCCCAGGTAAAAACGTTTCACCCAGGAGTTTGCTCTCTGCAATAAAAATAGCTGTAAGTAAACGTTTAACATAGGAGTTTGCTCTCTGCAATAAAAATAGCTGTACGTATCTCAGCATTCTGTTACATAGCGCCAAACTGTCCACCCCCGGGGCTTCATAGCACTTTATTGTGCGAGTTAGATTGCTCAGTAAATGACCCACTTCCTGCTAACAAACCTCCGAGGTTACTGGTCTCATAGCGGGTGCTGCGAGGCTGGCACAGGGGCATGTGACGTCTAACCAACTCCCGAACTACTCTAAAGCAACTTTCAGAGATGCCTCCCCGCTGCCCTGTAGCGCTAAGTTCGTAATGCGATCTGCCCTGGCGCATAACTGCCTCCTCTTCCCCTAAATGAAACCTTCCACCCATTGTCTTCTTCACGCATAGGACAAAGCCCCTGCTTTTCCAACACCACGAGGAAACAGTGCCTCGAGGCACCTGTGTTGGGAGTGTGAGCTATGCACGCCTGAGGCCAAGGGACGAGTCACTGAGTCCCGGGGCGACAACGGCCAGTCTAAGGCCCACTTTGGCAGCTCTGTACTGTCTGTATTCAGTAGTTTTGGGAGATCGGCTGATGTGACCCAGAACTCACTGTACCACCCACGCCCCCCCTCAGAGTTACTACTAGTACTAGCAGTTAGTAGAGTTTGTAACGGACCAGAACGGGCACAGGATAACATGCGGAGTCAGTCTTGCCGGGAAGTCTTAGAGGGTTTACGGATCTTTGCAAAAGACCCTTGCAAACACCCCAACCTTGTGTTAGTAAAGCAAATAACGGAAGTTATACTTAAGGGTCCCAAGTTTCCACATGCAAGTGCATACCCAAAACCAGCTATTTATTTTTATTTTTAAAAGTGGAAAAAAGGCAAAATTACCTCTATACATTTAATTATGTCAATGCTTCAAGTAAAGACTACCACGCATATGGCTGTCCCTAACGACAGATAGAGAGGTTATAAAAGGCGCAATGTTTTTTATTGAAACTTTAAATAGTTGCAGCTGTGCATATGTTTAACCGCTGATGTTTTCATGAGATCTGCACGCAAGTGATGCATTGTATATGTTTTCTTGTACCACTAAAGCCCATCAGATGTCAAAGTGAGTGGACCATCTATCTATACATACTCTATACTACTATTATAAAGAGAGAACTTGCACATTTGAGCCAGGTAAACTCGGGAACCACAGCGCCAATCTACACACCCGGTACACCGTTGAAATCGGCAGGGTGTGTAGATGGTCATAGGCTTTACATTTTAAAAAATAAACGTTATATCAAAAGTTAAATTTTTATAAAAAGTAGTTCCCCCAAAATAGCGCCGGCCGCTACGTGCGTCGTCACGTCAGGAGCAGGGGAGGAGCAGCGTCCCAGGAGCGGCGGACATGGCGCGCAGGGGAGGAGCGGTGAAGTGAGGCCAGCGGCGGAGCGGAGAGGCGGACATGGCACGGGGAGGAGCGGCGGCGGACAGGTGGTGAGTGGCAGAGCGGCGGAGCGGAGAAATATGGACCGGCGGTGTGAGCTGCAGAGGCAAGGTAAGAATCCGGGGCAGCCAGGGTCGGAGCGGGCGGGGGCACGGGCTGCTGGGGAATGTCAGGGCAGGCGGGGGTAGGGGAAGCCAGCATTTCAGGCTTGCGTGCTCTCCCGCCCCGGCCCCTGCCCACCACAACATTGTCCGGGACACAGACAATGTCGTGGCGGGCGGGGGCCTGGGCGGGAGAGCACGCAAACCTGAAATGCAGCCCCCAGCCCCCTTCGATCCCAGGCAACGCTGGGGCGGGCTGCTAGTACTATTATAAAGAGAGAACAGAAACCTTTTGGCAAGGTAAACTCGGGAACCACAGCGCCAATCCACACACCCAATACATTGTTGTAATCCTCAGGGTGGGTAGATGGACATAGGCTGCATAAAATTAAAAAAAACGTAAATAAAAAAATGTAACTTTAAAAACAAAGTAGTCCCCTAAAAGTAGCGCCGGCCGCGACGTAGCACTGGCCGCGACCTAGTGATGTCTGCAACATGCGTGATGACGACAGGCGGGGAGGAGCGGTGACGAGCAGGGAGGAGTGGCGGTGAAGTCCGGAGCAAGGGGAAGAGCGGCGGCTCAGGTAAGGCAAAGGCAAGGCAAAGGTGAGGCGGGAGGCGGCTGGGAGGCGGGAGGCGGTCTGGGCAATGTCTGGGTGGGCGGGGTAAGGCAAAGGCGAGGCAGGAGGTGGGAGGCAGGCGGGTGGGAGGCGGGAGGTGGTCTGGGCAATGTCGGGGTGGGTGGGGGCCAGGGCGGGAGTGCACCCAAGACTGAAATGTTGCCACCAGCCCCCTTCTGCCCCGGGCAACGCTACTGCAATCCAGAAATGCTGCCCCCAGCCCCCTTCTGCCCCAGGCAACGCTGGGGCGGGCTGCTAGTATATATATATATATATAAATATGTATCTATAAACATATATATATATATGTATATAGATACATATATATATATATATACATATATGTAGAGATACAATCATATATATATATATATATATATATATATATATATATATATATATATATATATATACATTATCTACTGGCGGTCGCTAGTAGGTAGTTATAGTTAGGATTGGCTACCATAGGAAATCCGCAACATTCTATTGGGAATAACTCTTGCGCCGGTTGAGGAATTTGTGTGTAATTTTCCAAAATTTTGGCCAGCTCCGCTCTGCTCCTTCCCTGGAAGTTTCGGGGGGATTCGTGAAGTAGGGGCTGAGAAAAAAGGGGGGTCCCAAAACGTGTTTTCCCCATGTTAATTTCCATAGGACGGTCTGATAAGTCTACAGCCCGGACCGCTGCATGGAATTATGCCAAACTTGGCAAAATTGTAGGGAATGGTACGCAAATGTGCTTTTGCTATATTTGGTGGAAATTGCTCCAGTGTTTTTGCTTTAAATTAACTTCAAAAACACATATATATCTATAGGCACTCACCAAGCGCTCACCGGTACGCGTACCGGGGAGCGCACCCGGCGCGCTACGGGAGTGCGCGAGCGGAAAGGTGATTGGCTGTCGGTTGTCTTTCAACATTGTAAACAGTCTGGAGAGTCCGCCATCTTGTGTCTCGGTAGAATCGAGACACAAGAGGTGAAAAAGAAAGGGGGAAATAATTAAAAGGGGCAGAGTAGACACCCCCTGACACCCTAGGTTTTGTAAGGGGGGCCTAGAAGGACCCTGAAGGGCAAAAAAAACGTTTGTTTTTTAAAAAATATTTGCGGGGTAAGCGCTGGGTGCGTTTCCGGGTACGCTCTCCGGTACGCGCAGCCTAAGCACACCACGGGGAAAAACTCTTTTTTATTTTTTTAAGAATACAGCTCTTTGATGAGAATTGGAGGTGTTCTGAAAAGAACTTTTTTTTTTCTTCTTTTTTCCTTTTTTTTTAACAAAAACAAAAACAGGGAATGGGAAACTGCTCAACAGGAGCAAAATAAAAAAATCAAAATTAGGGCTGGGGATGGCAGCGGTGGTTCTCTATTGCTCAAACCATGAGCATAACACTTTGTTCCCCATAACAAAGTAGCTGATCACATTTTCTGCATTTAATTGTGGCTTCATTAAAAGCAGGCAGAATATTAGGGATCAGCTGGTCTGGTCGCCCCATCACTGATGATGCAGTTGCTCCTCTAGTTGAGGTAGAAGCACCCTCCCCTGGAGCCTCTTGTACCAGAGCCCGGACACTCTCTCGGGCATAGTTCTGAGGGTGCCTCCTCTCGACGTGTCGGATCATAGTTGAATTTCCAAAGGAATATTTTTTGGAAGGGTCACCCCGTGACAGGACAGTTTGACAAATTCGACACTCCACTTTTGGAGCATTTACCTTTTTTTTGGTCTGCTGGTATGGAAAAAAAATTCCAGATAAAATGCTCCTTTTTTCTAGGCTGAGGAACCTCTTCATCTAAAAATCTATCTGGGTCATCACTTCTGCTGCATTCTCTGGCAGCCATGATATTCAAACAAAGATTAAGCAGCAAAAAGACAGGTCTTGCAGTCACAAAAGTGAAAGAAGAAGTGAAGGAAATGAGTGGGGATTTCATTCTTTGTAAAAAGAAATGTTAGCAACCAATGAAAAGTGTTATTTTAAGGTCATATGACTTGACGTGCTTACGCTGCACACTTCGAAGCGCTTACGCGGCGCGAACGTAGGCGCTTCCGAGGGCGCTTACGCGGCGCGAACGTAGGCGCGAACGTAGGCGCTTCCGGGGGCGCTTACGCGGGGCGCCTGAGTGACGTTTTGCTAGCTGTACGGAAATGCAAAATCATTTTCATTTCGTAAATTAAAAATACTGCTTTTTTAAGTATGGTACTGAATGTCTTGCATTATTATTTAGTTTTCATACATATGTTTTTTTTATGAACGCAGAATTAGCGCTCTCGCTGCGCTCTCGGGAGAGCTTACCGGTGAGCGCACCCTGAGCGCACCAAGAAAAAATGATAAAAACATTAAAAATACATTGAAAAAATATTTTTTAAAATAAATCTATAATAATTAATACTAACACAAAACAGCAAATAAAAAAAAACACTAAAAATCGTAGGTTACAAACTCGATATAGAAAAGAATTAGCTTTTAAAAAACCTTTGAAATTCAGTGAAAAAACCAGAGGTTTCACAATCGTTATAGTTAGGAATTAGCATTTAAAAAACCTTTGAAATTTAGTGAAAAAAACAGAAGTTTCACAATCGTTATAGTTAGGAATTAGCATTTTAAAAACCTTTGACATTCACTGAAACACCATAGGTTTCACACCAGTTATAGTTACCTGAACATTTTACTCATACAAAACCATTGAAATTCCCACGTTATAGTTAGTTGGACTCACTATAACTCGCGCGCCCGCAATCCACTGCTGATGATGTCACATATTACATAATTCATGACATGGTCAGTGACATCACTGATGACATCACTGATGACATCTCAAATGACATCACTGATGACATCACTGATGACATCATCTCTGTGATAATATAATGCACCTCCTCACACTCTAATCTAACCTTTGATACATCCAGTGTTGAATACAGACTACCATTCCTGAAACCATTGACACACCAATGCTAGTTACTACATACACACTCACTGATTCCTAAGTCTACACACACATCCACTCATTCACCCATACAATAACTCATACATACAGTCACTCATCAATACAACACTATCATATGCACTCATACACCTATACAGACACTGACACACTGCCACTCATCCATGGAGTTACTCACAAACCTAGTTAGTCATGCAAAGAATCAATCACACTCCCATTTCCTCATCTATACAGTTATAAACACATAACTTTACTTATTCAAACATATACTAACACATACTTACTCTCTTTTACAATCACTGATACAAGTACACCTTGATCCATACAGTCACGTACGCAATCACAGACTCTCGTGTATAGTCATTGATATATGCCAACTCTCACATGAACTGTGTTTTACATATGTACTTACTTGGACATGTAGCACTGAGATATCCATTCACTCACCAACACATCCATGCACACAGTCAACCGTCCATACAGTTATTTCCACATGCACTCTTGAACCCATACACCAAGTGAATCAACTGCTCACACATCTATGCACAGAGTCACACAACTCCCAGCCACTCCCACACACACTCACCCTCACATACAAATACTTGGGCAACCAATCAATAACCCATATAGTCACTTATATAGCTACTAATCAACACATGCAGCACCTTACACAACAACAGACATAATGATGCACACATACAGACAGTTTAGTCACTAACCCATGCATTCAGTAAGACACATTTAATCACTCACTCATACAGTCAGTCACGCACCAACTAAATCCTTCATCCAGACACTTATACACCCACTCATTCTTGAATATGTATAACATATTTTAATTTACAGTAACACACAAATGATGTATAGAACTTTACAGAGACACACAGACACTGGATGATGTCATCAGTGATGTCATTTGAGATGTCATCAGTGATGTCATCAGTGATGTCACTGACCATGTCATGAATGATGTAATATGTGACATCATCAGCAGTGGATTGAGGGCGTGTGAGTTATAGTGAGTCCAACTAACTATAACGTGGGAATTTCAATGGTTTTGTATGAGTAAAATGTTCAGCTAACTATAACTGGTGTGAAACCTATGGTTTTTTCAGTGAATATATATATATATATGTGTGTGTGTATATATATATATTCCATTCCAGTTCCAACTTCTCGGTTAGAGTTGGATCCCCACACCAGGTACGACACCACAAAAAAAGAAGCTGAGAACTCTGGGTAGTCTTTATTTGCATAATTTATGCGTCACTCTATGCCTGAAAGGGAATTTGTTTGGGACTTATACTGGGTGCTCCCTTGTGTCTGGACAAAGCTGTACCCCTCTGAAGAGCTCTAATGAGAGCAAAACACGTGTCAGGGGTTGCTTTTATTAATTTCAGGTTGGCTTGGATGGTATTACCAATCCAAAGCTGTAATACTGTACCTAGAGTGGTAAAAGGCTTTGGCCATTTTACAGCACGGCAAGGATAGCACTGTGCTAATCCTATGCTTAAAAACTTTGCTGTAGAAATGGTAAAAGACTTTGTCCCATTTTATCTCGCCGTGGATAGTACTGTCCTAATCCTAGGCTTAAAGACTTTGATAGAAAAGAAGACATTTGAGGTGAGCAAACTTAGAGTGTCGCTGGTGTTGAGAGTGCTTTGTAGTGGAGCTGCTTTCCCCTAGTGGCAGTTTTGATGCCATAAATTATGCAGAGGGTATGCTGGAAAGAACAGATCTGTATTATGTAGATAGCTAAGTGGATTAGTAAAGCCACGCATTAGAAACACTTTGAAACAGAAGAAATGTATGTGAGAGAGGGCCCATGGAGAGATGAGGGGCACATTTGCAAGGATGGTAGTGAGGGAATCAAAGGAGGTCATAGTGTGCAATTGCAAAACACACGTTCACCCGTAGACATCTTGGCGCTGAATAACAGATATTTATTAAAAGTCATGGGAGGGCGCCAAAATAATTGTTGCACTGGCTTCCACCAGTGCTAAAGGCTGCATTGACGGGTATTTGGCAACGTAAAGTAATAGTGTCTTTTTTCTCGCTTTCGTAATTTTTTTGGAGACTTCGTCATTACTGACTGTTAAACACTTCACTCACGCACACATCAACCTACACTTTGAAACTGTTTGATTTGGGGGTCTCTAGTTGGCAATGGTTATCACCTTTGTCCAAAGAGGGACCCTTACTTCTAAGCAGGATAAGGGGATTACACTCCTTAATAACCCCTGCTCACCCCCTTGGTAGCTTGGCACGAGCAGACAGGCTTATCTCAGAGGCAGTGTGTTAAGCATTTGTGAATATACACAGTAATACAGTGATAACACTACAGATGGACACAACACAGGTTTTATAAAAATAAGTATTCTTTATATAGACTTAAACACAAGACCACAAACGACAAAAATCTACAATACTACACTTAAGATTGCTTGAAAGATGATTCAAGTTGCTAAATTCAAGTTGATGATTAATGCAGCAAAGTTCTCAACAAAGTACCTGGATGCGTGAAGCAAAGTAAACAAAAGGCTTGCAAAAGGGGAGATGCGTCAGTTCCGTGATCCGGGGAAGATGATGTGTCGGGCCTCAATGCTTGCGCAGAGTAGAGGATGCGTTGTGCTTCTTACCGGTGCGGAGGTGATCCGTAGATTCTCGGCCTGCGGGCCCGATGCGGTGCGCAAGATGGCGCCTTGATGCGATGCGAGGATCCAATTGCGATGCGAGAAGATGGCGTCCTTGATGTGGCGATGTGATTACGATGCGATGACGCCCTGGCAGCCTTGCGACGACTCTGTATTTTGGAGCTGCGACAGGCCCTGCGATGCGCTTCTCCGGTGATGCGATGACGGCTCTCTCGAGGCGTCGAGCTTCTCTGGCGATGCGACAGCAGGCAGCTTTGATGAACACTCGCTTCCAGGAAGATGCTGCGAAGGCACACTTCTACGGCGTTGCGATGATCTCAGCTGCGGCGGCGACACGCTTCTCTCGATGCATCGCGTTTCCAGCTCCCAGCGGCACACAAGTGACTGGAGTCAGAATTTCCAGCAAGGAAATTCAGGAGGGAGCTGGAGGTGAAGTCTTTTGGCCCTGAGACGTCAGCAGGAGGCACGCACAGTTCAAGCCCTTGGAGAATATTCTGAAGATAAATGAAAGTCCTTAAAAGTTCCTTCTCCTTTCCCTTGGCAATGAAGCAACCACTGCAGGCCAACCCAGCAAACAGCACACTGACAGAGTGGCAGTCCAAACTCCAGCAGCTTCCCTGGTTCTTCTCCTTGGCAGAAAGGTTTCTTGTTCCAGAAGTGATCTAAAGTCTGTGGGACTGGGTCCCAATATTTATACCCCAAAATCCTTTGTTCTCTGAAGGCAGATAGGCCTCTGTCTAGTTCAAACCAGTTCCTGAGCACTTTGTTTACAGAACTCTTCTCTTCCTTTCACTGTGCAGGGCAGAAACATCAGACGCCCCACAGGAGGTGGAGCCAGCACAGGGGAGGGAAGATACAGCTCTGGAGCACTCTGTTGACATGATTCCCCTTCTCCTTTCACAGTGCAGGGCAGAGACATCAGACAAGCAACAGAGGTGGAGCCAGCATTGTGGAGGGAAGGCCTAGCCCTATTCAGGTCCCAGGTGCACACCTCCCTCTCATCTAGGTGCTGATCTCTCTATTCACCACTGGGCTGCCCCAGCCTGTCTCCTGGAATTTCCCCAGCCCTGTCACACACAAACCCAGACAAGGAATACACAATTCAGCAGAGCCGGGCTCAAATGGTTAGGCAAGCAAATACCTACTTTCTAAAAGTAGTATTTGCAAACACCGGGTATTAAAATAAACTTTACTAAAAGATGTATTTTATTATTCTGAGTTCAGGCATACTACATTGTAATTTCTACCAAGTTCCCTGAATCAGTGTGGATTGTAGGAATGTAACAATCTTAACTGCCCATTCTGGCCATTCTGGCCTATGAGAACAGGTAGCCTTCAATAGTGAAAAAAGAAAATGGCTGTAATTCACTATTAGGACATGCTACACAAATCAGAGCATGTCCTACCTTATAGGGGCTGACAGTAGCTCAAATAGCCAATCATGGAATAACCAATTAGTATATCAATTTAACATAGGGAGCACTTGCACTGTGGCACTGATTAGCAGTGGCACAGGGCCCAAAACATACAACCAGAAAAAACATATCAAAACAGAGGAGGAAATCCGTCAAAAATGGAAGGGAGACTCACACCAATGATGTCAGGTCTAACAGAAACCAACAACCTATCTGCCTTCTCCGTAGGATAGTGTTTTAAAAGGATAGTTTTAGACACTAGCAGAGATGGAGTATCGTTGGATGAATGCAGCCCAGGCCCTCAGTCTGGTTCTGGAGTCCAGCTCTGCAGCAGGATCAGAGACTGAGACAGCAGATACTGAGACAGTTTTTGAGAGAGAGGACAATGGAGAAGAATCTGGGAATGATTTGTCAGTTGGCGCAGTTCCATCCGATGACTCATCTTCCAGCGATTCTGAAGGAGACGATGTCAGTTGTGTTGTCCCTTTGCCAGCATAGTCTGTGCAGCAGGACACCAGTAGCAGGTTAGAGCAACCCAGAGAGCAGGCACGTGCGGCCGCAAGCGCAGACGGAGCACTATCTTGGCAGCCTCCCAATTTAGTTCAGCCCCAAATTCCTCCTTTCACTCGTGGCACTGGATGTAAAGTCGATAAGGCACATTTATTGCCAATTGACAAAGCCAATCTCTTTTTGGGTGTTGACTTCCTTTTTAAAAAAAATGTTTTATTGAAACAATAGACAATATGCATATACAGTGTCACAGTCACGAGGGCGAGTACACACAGTCAATCGGTACACGGTTTCCACAGAGACACCAACTCTATGATGACTACAATAATGTTATATCTCATCGTCCGAGTCTTGATCCAACACCGGAGGTGTACAAATGTTTCCCCTTTAGATATTCCATTTGCCCCACACCCTTCCCCATTTCTTTGGGCATTCCCTGTCAATAAAGGTGGCCTTCTCTGTTACCATAACCATTTCCATTTCTCTGTATGTTGACTTCCTTGACGAAACTGTGCAGCAAAAAATGTGTGTGCCAAACAATTTCTGAGGGAGCATGGAGGCACTGTTGGGCCTCATTCTAGGGCACAAAAGTGGACTCCCACTTCTTTAGGGGAGTTGAAGATATTTTTGGGCCTCACACTTAAAATCGGGGTAGTGCATAAACCAACCTTGCTATCCTACTGGTCTACTCGCACGGTTTGGTAAACCCTCATCTTCGCACCATACATGAGCAGAGATCATTTTTTGCTTTTGCAATGCATGCTGCATTTCAATAACAATTCTGCTGCATTGCCCCGGGACCATCCAGGCCATGACAGGTTGTTCAAAATTCGGCCTGTTGTGGAACATTTGTCTGCCAGGATTTCAGAGGTTTATACTCCTGGAAAGAATATAGCCATTGATGAGTCCTTGTTCTTGTATAAAGGGCAGCTGCTGCTTAGGCAGTACATTCCGAGCAAATGCGCTTGCTATGGCATTAAGCTGCACATGCTGTGTGAGAGCTCAACTGGCTTTGTGCACAGCTTGAAAGTGTATACAGGGAAGGACACAACACTTAACCCTGTAGGTTGCCTTCCCATTCCAGGGGTCACAGGAAAGATTGTATGGGAGCTTGCTCGTCCACTTTTTCAAAAAGGTTATAACCTTTATGTGGACAATTTCTATACAGGAGTTCAGCTGTTCAGTGAGCTCTACAAAGCTGGCACCGTTGCTTGCGGTATAATTTGTTATCGACGCAAAGGATTCCGGCAGGAGCTTGCTTGCAAGAAGCTCCAGAAATCCCAGAGCACTGCGTTGCTATCCAACGAACTGCTTGCAGTCAAGTTCTCTGTGCCGTGTACGTGCTAACTACAGTTCATGCTGAGAGCACTTCCCCTGTCACAGTTTGGGGATCAGATGGCTGAAGTCCACAAGCCCACCTGTATACTTGATTACAACAAGTACATGGGCGGAGTAGACAAAAAAGACCAGGTTTTTCAGCCATACAATGCTAGTCGGAAAACTTGCACTTGGTATAAGAAACTGTTTACTCACCTGATACAGATGGCAACATACACTGCTTTTGTTGTTTATCAGACCACCACAGGAAGAAAGACTCATGTCTTTCCTTGACTTTCAGTTGTCTATGATTAAAAGTCTCACTGCTACAGAAGCAGCAGCCTCCCCTTCATGTGTTTTGGAGGACGTGGCAAGGCTGCAAGAGCAACACTTTGCTGATAACATTCCTGCAACCCCCAAAAAGGAGTAACCATGTTGTGGTGGTGAAGTGTGCTCAATGCAGGGAAAGAGGCAGGAGTTTCATGTTTACTGTCCCCAGTGCTCAAGTAAGCCTGCCTTCTGTTTTCCTACTTGCTTCATGTTGTATCATACTAAAGCAAAATACTGGGAAATTGACTGAGGTGGAGCTGCCAATAGGTAAACCTTTCAATTGGTGTGAATGGATACCTGTGGGCCACTCCTTCACTACGCAAGCAGCTGCAGAATATTTGTTCCTCTACTTCAGAAAATCATGGACTTCTCAACACCGTTATCTGCTTTCAGAACGTGGTAGTTGTGCTGTTCGCCAATTGACAAGTGCATTATAGTCCCCAATGCACATACTGGTGGACAGACATATGCCACGTTGTCACAGAGTACCCCTGTTTCACATTCAACTGTTCTTCATAGTTTATGATGTTCTCTTTAGAAAGCTTTCTAAAATTTCCAGCATGTTTACCTTAGTTTCAAAGGTAGATATGCTCAAGGAATGGCTTTGCAGCATACTCGGGCACCCCCCATCTTGCATCCACAAACTGGAAGGAGTGGATTTAGTACAGTGAGAGCATTGATAGCCTGTAACAGAGATGTTTTCTCAAGCTTCAAGTAGCTAGAGATGGAAGGCATTAGTACAGGGTCTATTGACAATTATACCGGATTAGTCAGGACTCTGATGAGGACAGACACACAAACAGGTTCAAACAGCTTACGGTAGGTGCGCTTTCCGGAGAATATTGCAAAGGTAGAAGGCAGATAGTAAAGGTAGTATACATACAAGTCATGACTTCATCTTCACCCATGGATTCAAATACATTGCTGCCACTCTCACACTGAATTTACTATCGTACTTATGGGTCAATGCTGTTTGCCATGTTCATCCTCCACTAGAACTTAGTAGATGGTCAGTTTGCTGTATGATAAGTGCTTACAGTCACTGCACATAACGGTGGATTGGACATATGGTACTTTGTCATGGACTACCCGTGTTTCACATTCAACTGTTCTTCATAGTTTATGATGTTATCTTTAGAAAGCTTTTGAAAATTTCCAGCATGTTTGCCCTAGTTTCAAGGGTAGATATGCTTGCTCACCTTGAGGAATGGCTTTGTGGCATACTCGGGAACCCCCCAACTTGCATCCACAAACTGGAAGAAGTTGGATTTAGCACAGGTGCAAAGAAACATTAAGGACATGTCTTCCTGAGCCTCATGTGGCTGTCATGGGAGCCATCAGTAAAGGTTCACTCTGCATGAGCTAGGTAACGTTCAGGAAGATGGAGAGGGGGGACTTGACTTCTGGGCATTAGCTTGCCTCATCTTCACTAACGGCCCCACCAGACCGCCGGGGATGCCTGGTCTCACCCTGGAGATACCCATTAAGGGACCATCTCTCAGGGAAGCCAGGAAGGGTTTCGCAGCGGTCGAAGCGCCTTGGGACCCTACGGGTAAGTAGTGCGCTATATAAATGCCTATACATTTACAATTACATTTACATTTACAGGTGGTAAAATTTAGTCAAACTCATTATGTCTTGTGGCATATGAATGTGATGGGCCCTTGCATGGTGGCGGTATGTTTATGTGAGTGCAAGTGATCTGGTTGATTGGGCCCGTGGCTGGCAGTATGCAAGTCTTGTGTGTGGTGCGTGAATGGCGTGTGAATGGACCATAAAGTGGTTGGTGCCGTGAAGTGGCTTTATGGCTCCCATTCAGAAGGCTTGACTTCATTTGGCCAAAAACTTGCTCACCTCCTTTTTGGCCAACTGCACGCAGACGGTGAGGCTGGGGGAGTTTTACTCACCCTTTTTCACCTTACCGTGCGGGGTACGCCAGGGCTCATCGCTAAGCCCTACATTATTTAATATATATGTAGCGGACTTGGCGAGAGTTATAAAAACTCATGGTTTATCCTTAACCACCTACGCTGATGACACACAGCTGGTGCTGGCGGTACACAGAGACGGACTTGCAGTTGCCTCGAGATTCCAGGAGGGGATGTTAGACATTTGCTCCTGGATGTCGAGGAACTGCTTGAAACTTAACTCGGATAAAACCGAGGTGATGACCTTTGGCACCCTCTCACCAGATTGGTCCCCCATCTGGTGGCCCAAGCAAATGGGGCCCCCTCCGATTCTGGTGACCAAGGTCAGAAACCTGGGAGTCATCTTCGATGACAAGTTATCATTTAAACATCAAGTAAACTCAGTGGTCTCCTCCTCTTTTTTCACACTGAGAAAAATTAAAAAAGTTCTTCCATACCTACCAGCCTCAGCAGGAAAGACTCTGATTACCACCTTAATCTTCTCAAAAATAGACTATAGTAATGCGCTATTCCTCAATGCGCAAGAACAAGTCCTAAACAAACTACAATCCATTCAAAATGCGGCAGCCAGAGTCCTGCTCAACATCCCTAAACAGCACTCCACCTCCTTGGCAATACGCCGCCTTCATTGGCTACGAGTCAGGAACAGGATCAAATTTAAGGCACTCTGTATCGCCTATAAAGCTATACACGAGACCGGGCCTCGCTTCCTTAGGAATGCATTCCAGATCTATGCCCCAAAAAGATCTCTGCGATCAGCTTTCACCTTCTTACTACCTGTTCCTCGCACCAGATCCTCAACTTGTGGAGACAGACGCTTTCTGGTAGCAACCCCCAAACTCTGGAACTCCCTGCCCTTGTCGATCAAAACCAGTCCCACCCTCATCTCCTTCCGAACATCATTGAAGACCTGGTTATTTGATCAATGATTCCATCTGCTGGCCTTTGTCCCTTAAAGTTCTAATGCGCCGAGACACCCCAGGGTATTTGTTGCGCTATACAAATTACGTAAACATAAACATAAACAAACATAAACAATATTTATATACTTTGATGAGTATTTGTGCTTTGAAACCAGCGTTTCTGGAGAGGCTAAAACCAACCAGTGTAAGTGGTGGATTAACTTTATCAGATTAGTGTTAGATTTATATCTGTGCCGGTTCAATGGCCTTTTGTAATACTTTTTGTATTTGGTAAATATTTGTGGCCTAGCTCAGTCGTCACCCAGGCAAATCTTCACATTTTTGAGTAGTAGACAAGGAGGGAAGTACAGGGGTGAATGACTTGCGTGGCTCTCACTAATTTATTTTTTACCCAAATCCCCTGCAAACCTCAAAATTAGCTGAAAAAAACCTCTTTCTTTCTCAAATTTCTGTGTGGGTTGTAGGATCACCGGCTGAAACAAAATTCCTACCACCCAGCGCTCAACCAGGTCTCCTGATAAAAATGGTACCTCACTTGTTTTGGTGGCCCAAGTATCCACAACAGGCAAAGGCCCAAAAAGTATTGAGGAGACATGAAAAAAGCCTATCACAAAACGACTTGGTTTTGCAAGGGGGGTCACCTGGGTTTTTGGCCCCATGCTCGACAGCCATTTAGGGAAACCTACCAATCCAAGACATTACTGACAACTAGACACCCGGGGGATTCCAGGGAGGTATGGCTTGCGTGGATCCCCCAATGTTTTCTTACCCAGAATCCCCTGCAAACCTCAAATTTAGCTGAAAGTAATCACTTTTTTTCTGAAATTTCTGTTTGTGAAAGTTGTGGGATCACCAGGCTGACACAAATTTCCTACCACCCAGCATTCCCACAGGTCTGTCTACCTCACTCATGTGGGTGGCCGAAGTACCCGCGACAGGCAAGAGGCCAAAAAGTATTGAGGAGACATCATAATTGCCTATCACAAAACGACCTGGTTTTGCAAGGGGGTGTAGTGTGGGCTGGGCCTTGTTTTTCACACTGCTAAGTTAAGCATAGGCTTATTAGAAGTTTAAACGCCATTTTTCTCTTTGCTGCTCTCACACACAACAATGCATATAACTGTTGTTGTAGGTTAGGCTGCATGAAATGTTTCACATGAGAATGGCTTGTTTTCAGCATCCCTAGACTTACTTCGTGACTTGAGTCTTCACACTGAGGGCTAAAGCCTCCAAGGTTATCATAACAAGGTAGCTGTTGTTCGAGCTGATCGGCTCACGTTCTTGCCATAACATATACGCAGCTGCAAGCCAATGTGATTCTGGCGCCTTTAATAATACACTATAAGCATGATTTCAGGCACTTGGAAGAAGCCCGTTTTTCCAGAGAGACAGAGAGCTTTTGCAGATCCTGATGTGATACACACCTGCTGGTCTTGGAGGTATGGGGTCCCCCAAACAAGTCTAATAGACTTTCTATATTTTATAAAACATAGTTTCTAGCTATGGAGAGTGATTTACTAGGCGTTATAATACCTATTTAGCCCATCATTGTAATATGATTTCTCCTTTTGTGTTTTAGGGAATTGTAACAATGCTGATCATATTATTTCTAATCATATGTCTGTTTATGTTAGCAA
This sequence comes from Lissotriton vulgaris, assembly GCF_964263255.1. Lineage (NCBI taxonomy): Eukaryota > Metazoa > Chordata > Amphibia > Caudata > Salamandridae > Lissotriton > Lissotriton vulgaris. Next base: position 433,739,070 of record NC_141685.1, on the reverse strand, counting down.
AAATACTGCATCTTAGAGGACGTTGTTAAAATAAATATTTTACCCTTTCCGCGTCTCTTTTTTACTCCTGTAGTGGACTGGTATGAGAGTATAACAAAAGAGTGTTCTTGCTTCCCACCATTCCTGAGTATAACCTAAGCTGCACGTTCTGGGTTGTCTAATCATTGGTTCCTTTGCTATAGGACGAAGAGCTAATGTGACACTGATGCTAGCTGGTTAGGGTTTCTAGGCACTAAGGTGAGTTTTTGGTACACCATAATTCACTGAGGTCCTAAGTCTCTGTGTACAGTCCTGTGTAGGAGTAGAATCCCTGCAACATGGCACACCTAACATTGTGGTCTTATTGTGAGACTCTCGAGTAGTGCTTATATCAGTCCACGACCCCCTCACTGTTGTTTCCGGTTGACAGTGGTGATGGATAAACCTACCTATAGTTAAATAGGTCTTTTCAAGCTTGATTAATTAAAAACAGTATTCTATTGGATTACTACCCAGTTGTGCTATTTTCTTTGCATTGTTCTTTATTCTTTCTGTGTGATTATGGCGGCCGTTGACATCCCGCAGCATAGTAGGATGGGGGTCCGTATTCATTTACAGGGCTATAACGTCGCCCTGAAAGGCATGGCAGTTGTTTTTGTTGTGAGTGCTGACACAGCTTACCCGTTTGAGCTTTTCTAATCATGGGTTATATTTCTTGCGGTCAATGCAGATACCAATTTGTTTCATACTTACACGCCCACTGCCGTGCCTGCAGAGTACACTCGTTATAGGACACAGGAGGTTCCGATTTCTGCTTGGCAGCACCGTGTTTGGTTTGATGGCGCCCTTCACCACCCTCTAACAGCAATTAGATCAGGTCCTATGTCCATTCCAGGTGCTTCTTGACCTGTTTTGGCTGGATTTACCCCGCACCCGCCTGCAGGGGAATGTCACTTGCTTGACTTGAGGCCCCTTCATACCTCTGCAGTAGCGGTTATTCGGGCTTTGGTTCATTATATTTCCCGCAACATGCCAGGTGGGGGCCCTGGTGTTGCGATGCATCCAGTTGGGCCGAACGTGGTTGAAGCTTAGTCCTGTTATTGTTAATGCCTTTTTGGCTTGCCCAGAAATTTGACCAACTGGAGGCAGTATTTCCTAATATGTCTCATGTGGAGAAACACAGGATTCTTACAATTAGTTTGCAGAAAGACTTAGTACCTGAAGTGACTGACTGTACCACATGGGGTATGATTTTTGCAGCAATCTATACGAGATGCTTCGGCACTCCGACAATGTCTGTCCTACCCTCAGTCATTAAGCGTGTTCAGGATGAGCACGGACCGGAGGCAGCTGTTGAAATGGGAATGAGATTCGTTGGAGTGTTTGACGTAGCTTTAGATCTTGTCCTTGCTAACGTTAAGGGTGATGCAGTAAGCTTCCAGGTGTCGCATGATTGCGCGATGTCCATGATCCAGGGAAACCCCGTCAGTTACCGAGAATTATCACAGCAGCTTATAAGACCCTTGGCTGTAATAGTTTAGGTGTTTAGCCTTTTGCCAAAGCAGCACAAAAGCAAACAGAGGCGGCAAAGTCTGACAAAGATGATCGCCCCCTCAGGTCCAAAACAGACTTGGACTAAAAATAAAAACAGGGGAAAAAGCAACAGAAACAGGGGTCCCGTTCTGCCTCGCCAATCGTCTACTGAGCGCACTTATGAATTGTGCAACCATGCTACAATTAACTCACCTGATTGTTTTCAGGTTCCTGAGCAACGTTCTCCTCGCTCTTTGCAGGATTCATAGGTCTCACCCACCGGTGGAGGAGACGGCAGCCGAGGGAGGGGTGCGAAGCAAGACCAACCCCACAACACTGATGGTAAAGGCAATCAGGACGACTCTTCACGTCAGAGACCCCAGTTTCAGAAAAATAAAGCTGCTGCTGTAACAGCGAGATATGCCACAGATAGTGAGAACGCAGATTCGGAATCTGACATGGGCGCTGCGCTGTTGGACAGCGCTGCGGAGATTACCATAGTGCGAGAGGCCCTGCGTCCACTACTGAAGGTGACAGCGACTGACATTTGCTGTAGTTGAGACAGCTGACACTAGGGTGGCACCCCCTGAACGACTTTTTGAAATTGTCCTTTAATTGAAGGTGACATACAACGTACCATAAAAGGGGTATTTTGGGAAAAACTGACTACTACCTATGACATTTTGTTGGCGGAGATCGACTGGCCCCCACCTTTTGTTTTAGCATCTCCACAAGGGAAGGAGGTGATCCTCCCTAGCTTTGCGCACACAGAGCAGAAGGAGCAGGCCATGCATTTTGCAGAAGATTGGGCTAAGGCGCTTGTGCCGGCTTTGTACAGTACTCACTGCGGTTGGGACAAATGTTCCCCCAGACATGAGATTCCCTTATGGTCTATGCCACAGCCTCAACCCCAATACCCCATGCGGCGTGAAGCGAAAGCTCCTGTGGCACAGATCCTTGAACAATTGGAATATCAATGTGTGATTGAAAAGTGTGTGTCTCCAATGAAAAACCCTCTTTTTACTGTGACTAAGCCTGATGGCTCATACCGTTTGGTATTGGATTACCGCCACCCGAACTCCTACTGTTGTATGTGTGCAGTACAGAATACTCACAGTTCTGCTCTTGTGGTTAGTTTTGTGCTTAAAAGGCTTAAAACCACGCTTGACATATCCAATGGCTTCTTTGCTCATAATCTGTCACGTATTAGTAGTCAATGGACAGCTTTTACCAACAGGTGGCAAACACCGCCAATTCTGACGTTTGGCTATGTCTATAAAAACAGTCCAGGCATCTTTGCCGCCTGCATAGTCTCTCTTTTAGAGGGACTTGACCCAGATGCATGTTCGTATGTGGATGACATTTATCTCACAGACGACGAATTATGGCCGCATCTCTGTCTTGTAGACTGCATTATTTGCCATTTTGCAGATTTTGGCTATAAATTCAACTTTGCGAAATCTCACATTGCAGAGTACACAGTGTTGATCCTGGGCTACGAGCTCAACAATGAAGGTCAAGGTTTGGCTCCTCACTTCCTGGAGAAATACGCACAGCTGCTCGCTCCAACAACACTGAAAAAAATACAATCTTTACTGGGCTTTTTGAATTTTGGGCGTACTTATATTCCCAATTATGCCCAGCGTATCAAGCCTCTTTACGCTTTGGTACAACCTACTTTCTCCAAATCGTGCTGGCTGCCTGAACTTGCAGCCATCTTGCAATCTTTGCAGGCTGATCTTATAGAATCTAAATTCTTAAGGAAGGTGCACTGTCGCAGGGAAAACGCATTTTGGCTGTTACTCCGTATCCTGCCTTGGAGGCAGTGACGAAAGCCAGTGTACCAAATTCAAAGGTTTTGCACCCACGGTGGATACAATGGGCCACGTTCTTGACATCTCCAGATGTCACATTAATTTTTGATTCCTCTCTGCAGACTCACAAGGTTTTGCAGTATGAATTCATTCATCCTGCTCCTCTGACCATGCGGCCATTAGAGGATTTCAATTGTATCATTTACACTGACGGTTCTGCACAAGCAGCTACGGTTTCATAGCACACATATTCTTTGTCCTGCACAATAGTGGTTGGTACTATGGTGGATGGTGAATTCAAGTCCGATGTCGTGCATACACAGACATTAGGGGACTGTACCGCCTAATTGGCAGAGCTTCGTGCTCTGATGCTTGCATTGGAGTATGCGATCCTAGTGTGACTACTCTTATCATAAGTGACTCTTACTACTGTGTTTAATCATACAATGACAATTTGTCCTTTTGGGCTCAAAATGACTATCGTGATTCCAAAGGTCGCACAATATAACATAAAATGATCTGGTTTCGAGTGGCTGAGCTTAAATAACGGCTCCCACTCACCTTTGTAATTCATACTCTTGGTAACCAGCGTGTTGGAGTTCACGCTGTTGGTAATAGTCTTGCCGATGAAGCGGCCAAGACAGCAGTTGCAGCATACTCAGTAGCAGCAGTTACACGTTCGAAAAGTCCGATTGATGATGACATCTTGGCAGCTATTGCCGCAACAGAAAAGGGAGGTAATTACCCGAAAGGTTTCCCTTCTAAATACTCCTATCATTTAAGTCCTGATAAAGTTCCTTATGTGATCATTAACGACGTTTGTGACAGGTTGATTCCTAACGCGGACCGCAGGCAGACTTTGATTGCAGCGGCTCACGAGGGCATGGCATCAGCGCATGCCAGTGTGTGTCAGCTACTGTTTCTCTCCTACAACAGCGTTACTGGTGGAGCGGATTGTACAAACATGTGATTATGTCCTTCATTGTGACATTTGCCAGCAGATTAAACCTTCTACTGCTGCACGCCCGCCCCAGACACAGTTGTACATATCTAATTAGCCACTTGCGTGTGTTTATTTAGATCACCGCGGTTCTTTCTCGTCTGATACTGCCTATAGGTACATCTTAGTTGCAGTTGATTCGTGCACACGCTTTGTGTGGTTGTGGCCCCAACGGAGTGCTGATTCTCGAACTGTCGTAAGGGATTTGCGTGTATTTGTGGAAATTTTTGCATGTGGTACCTTCCATTCAGATCAGGGTCCAGCGTTTGCCTCTAAGGTATACAAGGATGCCATGCGTTCATTGGGGGTCCAATTAAAATTTTCGTCTACGTTTCGGCCTGAGGGCAATAGTGTTGTGGAGCGGATGAACCGTGACTTAAAGCAATCCTTGACAGCTAGGGTATTAGGTACAGGCCGGGACCGGCTCACCTACCTCAATAGCGTTCAGCGTGCACTTAATAATCTCCCTAGAAGGTCTCTGGGTGAGCGGACCCCATACAAAATGCCCTTTGGCATCAAAATGTTTTTTACGGACCTTGACGGTCTAGACATGGCGCCGCCGGCCACATCCTTTGACGTAGATGAACATCCTACTGTTTTACAGAACCCTCAAAAGACCAGACACAGTCTTGCAAAGGAACATTTGCCCTCCACATCTGATGCTGCGTTGCAGATTCTGGTAGTTGGCTGGCTACCCCGAGTTGGTGAACTAGTCCGAGAAAAGGTCGCAAACAAGAAGGAGTTTGGTTCCTCATATCGTGCTCCAGTTCCTGTGCTTAGCGTTGCAGGGTACAAGAACAGTCATTTTACCTTCGCTTCCTGGCCGAAAGGAAAACAGGTACATCTCTATTGTCAATGTCAAACTACACAGAGTGGCCGATTCTTCTTAGTATGACACCTACGGTCTCTTGTCCAGCTATGGTGCGAAACTCTGTTTTGGCTCCTGTTTTGGCTCCGACTCCTGCTACCGGACCTGATGTTTCCATTGAGATGACTACAGTTGCAAATCCTTTATTGAATCCTCCTGCTGGTGATCCACTTGATGTTACTGAGTACAATTATACCATAGACTTATCTATGCCCGATTTAGAGAGTTGTGTGGCTAATTATTCACGTTTTTCATTTGACACTAACTCTACCACATCAAATTCCCCTTCAAAAGTTTCGATTTTTGCTGTTTGGTTTAAAAATGAACAACACGCGTAGACTCTATAAGCCTAAAAAGATTATCTAAAACTGTGAAAAAACATCAAACAGTTCTTGGAAAATACAAATTTTCTTGGGCTTCACTGTAATCCAATTGATTACATTATTGAAATAATTCACATTGTTTCTTGTAGATGTGTCTGTATATAATGTGTATATAGTAGGGTGTGAAAGTTGTATGATTGAAGGTGTGTGATCTGTTTTTGTCTAACTTTTTCCAATTTTTCCTTTGTTGTAAAAAATATATATTTGAGTATATGCTATTTGTTGTTCATGTTGTACATAAGGTCTTAAAAAATGAACTTGGTTAAAATCTTCCTTTAAAGTGAAAATAACCAAACGAGTCTAATCAAAATAAAATAAATAAACGACACTGTTTTGGTCAAAATAAACATTTGTTTCATCTCTAATGTTTAGCCAAGAGAAGGCAGGTAATTGATTGGCAGCACGTGCATTTTCTGTTGTTCATTATTAGCTTGTGGCAAGCTGTGCTGTTGGGAGCCCAAACCCAGTGGTTTTTGTTTAAGTTTGGTTTAAAAGACATTTTTTAATTCCCCCGGGACTAACATTTGGCTGGTGCTTATTTCAATTTTTTTATTCATGTCCATTGGATTTGTGGTGTATTTTTTTCCATTTTGTGAATGGACACTATGCTAAAGAAAGAACTACAATTAGACTAATCGCTGGAATTTTAGCACCCCACTCCTCATCGCACAGAATGTAGAGGGACCAGACTTTTGTGAATATCACTGCTTGGCCTGTCTTAGATGGGATAATATGGGATGCTGTAACATTTCAAATTCACTGACCCACAGAGGTTATTAATGTCCCTAATGTACTTCGTGTTACAATGAGGGATGTGGTTAAACAAAATATACGCTCTGATGATTGGGACGTCCAACCCGTAGAGGCTCTGTTTTCTGATTTGAAATATTATGCTGCCTTTGATGCTGAAGATTTGTACTTAGATTCTGCTAATTATGCTGATTTGTACTGTTACCAACACTATGGCAATCACTTTTTGCACAAAGCAAACACATTTAGAAATGTGGTTAATTACACACAATGGGAACATTGTCCCGCTCCTGTTGAAGGCAGTTCCAAAACTCTTTTGGAAACGATTTCTTACTTTACTGATTTTAATCAATCAAATCCTGAAGCATTTTATTTTTTAGATGGCTGAGAAGTCCTCTTCCAAAGTTAGACTCACCCACACGAAACTACTGTATTCAAAGTCCTTTATTGAGCAATTGGCTATAGGGGGCTATGAGCTGTGGAGAGATACTATTGATCTTATATGTGTTTGGGGTTCTAAAAGTTGGCAAGTGCAAGGCACTGAGGCTTTGCATCGAGCATGTCTCATCCCGAACCTTATGTTGTTTCTGAATTCGACTATTTCCCAAACCACCTGCTTTGGATTGGTTACGTCTAAAAAATTCAATGCTCCGTCTATTCCTGATTTGGGAGAATACTCCAATTGGAATAATCAGACCAGTAGCTCCCTTAATGTTACATAATTAATCCTTTAACATTTTCAGTTTCAATTCTAAAGGCTGGCTGTTAAGGCAAAAAAGTGCAGATTCATGCCAGTATCGTTTCTTGGGTTTGACCCCTGGCTATACACAAGTTCGGGTTGACCCCCGTTTTTCTAATGTCACTACCTACTCTGTAGGCAAGCTATGCCAGTCCTGGCTCAAACATTCCACCTTGGCCTCAGTTAAACTCCATTTATCCAAATTGACTGACGCCGTTGACTTGAATGACTTTGTAAAAGGTCCTGCAAAAGGCAGGTCCAAAAGATGGATTTATGCAGTTTACAACGAAGTTTGGAAGCTGTCCCAAATTGAAGCTGCTTCTAGGTTACGTGCTATTGATCAAGCTAATTTAGAAAAAGTGCTTTCAGTTGTAGATAATAGCATTAACACACTTTCTTCCCGGATTTACACATTAGATAAAATAGTTTCTTCTGTTGTTGATATTGTGCAAGATGAAGTCTCAGTTTTGTACCATTGCCAAAATCAATTGTGTTCTATTATGCAGTTTGCATGGACTTTACAAACGTTAAAGGCTGGGAAGGTGCCTTGGGACTATATGAACACTTCTTCACTGTTTTTACCATTTCATCTGACTGTTAAACAACAATTTATGCCAACAAAAGATGCCACGTTTTCACTTTTGCCTATTGAAAAGTTAGAACCCCTACCATTTTCTGTGGCCTAGACAAATTCTGCAGTTTGGCTTATTCATGGGTTAATAACGCTCCCTTACCCGCTGTTTAAATTTGAAGCATGCATGAAACACTATGCCATAGGCAGATATGAACCACTGGGCAACGCGTATCTCCATGAGGTATGGTCTCTTCCTTTTACCTATAGGTGTCTAAGCGAGGGAAAAGATGTTTATTTAAAAGGTGAAGATTGCACATCCATACCCAATCACTCATTGGTCTGCAGGAATATACAATTGCACGGTTCTTGCAACCAGGAAGCACCGAATTTAGCATGCATTTTAAAAGGTACACCAACTCCGGCAATTACACCTACTTTCACGTTATTAGCAAACAGTAGTTATTTATTATTAAGTAATAAAAATTGCTGTGGTATGCGGGCAGGAATTCCGTACATCGTGACTGTTTCCCAACATGTAGTCTGCTGTAAGAATGTACTGTTTCCTCCTCCAAATGGGAAGCTCATTGTATCCATCTGCCCCTCTTTTCCGACCTTGAAAGCAGAGTTCAACAAGATGAGATGAATAAGAGCGCTTTTGTCTCAAAAGGAAGTCGCCCTTACATCTGCCTGTGAAACATTCATCCTTCACGTGGCTAATACTCGTACTGAGGTACACACTTTATTAAACACAGATCTCCCCCTGCATTTTGGGGCATTGATTCACACAATCTTTAATGCCTCTACGACTGAAGGCTTGGCACACATTTTTTAAGTAGTAAGTTCTGGCCTGGTCACTTCATTCCAGACTATATTTGGTGTCATACCGGCATTTTTTAATTCTATTTTTACCAGCGTCTTTGGCGGTTTACTGTTAATTCATGCCTTAGCTGCCGGCGTACTGCTGTTAATTTGCTTGCTGCAAAATGGTAGCACATTCTGTGCCCCATGATGGTCTGCCCCGGCTGCTCTTGCTTTGTAACCGGATGCTTGAATACTATGGATCGCTACCTCTGGCGACTCTGAGTGTGGCGTATGGATTATTTTTCCGTTTTTTGTATTTTACATGCGTGCAGCCAGTTTTCCACTGCCTGGATTGCAGATTTCAATGGGCTCTGGATTTGTGTCTCTGCAACACGGTGTCTCCTAACCCGGATTATGATCTATTACTGAGTCCCTTATTTGCTCAAGAACTAGATTGTTCTTGAGTCGGGATTATGGCCAGCGCAGAGGCTCAAGGGGTCCTGGGCAATTGGAACATAAGGACTGCAGCACATGACTTTCTGGTGCGCAGTTATCTTGCAGAACACCCGAGTTGTCCTCTGATGGTGCTAGAGGCTCCGGCTGTTGAGGAACATTTGTGTTCTTTTCCGATGTTAAATTGGAATGTTCACTGACGAAAACAAAGACTTCCTGTTGGAGGCGGGTGCCACATACTGTGCCTATATGCTGTTGGATTGAAGTTATGACTTTTTATGTTTCATAGACAAGTATTGGTATGATGACCATTTTCCTTTAAATTTATTCTATCATTAACTCTACAAGTTGCAGGTGTTTTGACACCATACATTCCTTTTGGTTTTAAAAAACAATTTTTGATTACTAATTCGGAATTTACTCCCAATTATCCACTTTGGCGAACTTTTGAACTTGGTTCTGTCTCATTAGAACTCGAACTCTGCTTTCTGAAAATTGCCCCCGCTATTGTGCGTTTCCCGATCAAGGGAGGGTGTAGTGTGGGCTGGGCCTTGTTATTCACACTGCTAAGTTAGCATAGGCTTATTAGAAGTTTAAAAGCCAATTTTCCTCTTTGCTGCTTTTGCACACAACGCTGCATATAACTGTTGTTGTAAGTTAGGCTGCGTGAAATGCTTCACATGAATATGGCTTGTTTTCAGCACCCCTAGTCTTACATCGTGACTCTAGTCTTCACACTGAGTGCTAAAGCCTCCAAGGTTATCATAACAAGGTAGCTGTTGTTCGAGCTGATCGGCTCACGTTCTAGCCATAACATATGCAGCTGCAAGCCAACGTGATTCTGGCTCCTTTAATAATACACTGTAAGCATGATTTCAGGCACTTGGAAGAAGCCCGTTTTTCCAGAGAGACAGAGAGCTTTTGCAGATCCTGATGTGATACACACCTGCTGATCTTGGCGGTATGGGGTTACCCAAACAAGCCTTAGAGACCTTCTATATTTTTATAAAACATAGTTCCTAGCTAGGGAGGGTGATTTACTAGGCGCTATAGTACCTATTTTCACCATCATTGTAATATGATTTCTCCTTTTGTGTTTTATGGAATTGTACCAATGCTGATCATTATATTTCTAATCACATGTCTGCTTATGTTAGCAAAAATACTGCATCTTAGAGCATGTCGTTAAAATAATACTTTAACCTTTCCATGTCTCTTTTTTACTCCTGTTGTGGGCTGGTATGAGAGTATAACGAAAGATCATCGGGCCGACCCAAATTTCCTATCACCCAGCGTTCACCCGGGTCTCCCGATAAAAAAGGTACCTCACTCGTGTGGTAGCCCAAGTACCCGCAACAGGCAAGGGCCCAAAACATATTGAGAAGTCATAGAGATTGCCTATCACAAAATGACCTGGTTTTGAAAGGGAGGTCATCTGGGTTTTTGGCCCCGTGCTCGGCGGCCATCTAGGGAAACCTACCAAACCCGCAGATTTCTATAAACTAGACACCTGGGGGATTCCAAAATGGTATGGCTTGCATGGATCCTCCAACGTTTTCTTACCCAGAATCCCCTGCAAACCTCAAATTCAGCTGAAAAAATCACACATTTTTGTGTGGGGTCACCTTGCCGGCACAAATGTCGTACCACCAAGCGTTCCCCTTTTTTCTCCCGAGTAAAATTGTATCTCACTTGTGTGGCTGTCCAATGCAGAATCGACTAGAATTATTTTTTTTTTAAATGTAGTGTGAGAAGTTGGCCTGGCATATGTCTACTATTCTAGTGTGCACCTTCTACCATTTCAAACAACCCTTACTGATGGTAATTTATAGACAACCTTTACAGAAAGCTATCCTAGTGGTAGCTGTGGAGAGCAGCCTTCAGGCTAAGTCTTGGAGGAATGTAAAGCAGCTTGTTTTACCAGTCTATAATCTCAAATGAAAGGAAAGCCACACCAGGTATATATATAAAATATATGTATTTATTCTAAACACATCCCTCTAGTCCCTTTATGAGGCTAGAGGCAAAAGTACATTCAGTAAACTTAATATCACACAGTAAATTAGCACAATATACGTTCTACGTTCAGCTCTAGGAGAGTACCAAACCATATATTAAGAAAGTGGTATAAGAACCACGACTTGCAGAGACACAATGCCTAGAGCCTTTAGAACCGCTGGGGCCACTAGGAACCATCAAAGGTAGTGACACAGGGGACCCACGGGGGGGCGCGTGCAGTGTGTGAACACAGCCGCGAATCACCATTAAATTCTATGGGGAAAGTCGCAGTTGGAAATTTAAAGATAAAGGACACTTAGGAGAAGACTTTGAGCAAATCCCTTTAGATTTAAGGGGTTCGAGGGCCAGCACTCACGGGAGCACCGGAGTACTCAAGTTACCTCACCCAGGTAAGCCGGAGGCATAGGTGTCTTTTGGTGTCGGGTTTCGTCGTCATTTTCAATGGCAATCTGCGGCAAAGTGCTGCTGCCGTTGTTGAGGAAAGTGTCCAGTGTGATCCAAGCCTGGATCGAAGATGAGAAGAACCTGAAAGCAGAGGGGGCAGAGTTTGGGTCACTTGCCAGTGACCAGGGGCACGATAGTCGAATGCCCACCGATGTCGGGTGATTTCAGGTGAAGAAGGTGAACCTTGCCACTTCAGCCATGAGGACCGGGAGGTGTCAGCGACGACCAGGTTCTGGATTCGAGCTCTCCCACAAAGGATGTCGAGTGCTGCGGTGTCGGTTTCCGGATTGGGCCCTACAAGCCTTGGCAACAGCAACCCACGCAGGAATCAAAGAAATGCTTTGGTGTGGACCAGCAAGGTCAGAGGGACTCACCACTTGGTGGGGAGTCAGGGCAGTCTGGAGCAACCAGGGAAGCCAAAGACCAGTGATCGCAAAGAAGCCTCGAGTGAAAATGCAAGAAGCAGGCTCACAGAACACTCGTGGAGTGTAGGCCCACAATCTCTGGTGCTGATGGTGCGCTGGGCTTGGACTAGAAGTAACCTAATGCACAACTTCAGGAAAGCTTGTGAAGTCAATGCACTAGCATACAGGGGCTCCTGTTCCACGTCACTCGTGAGGGCTGCGGGTCTCAGCTTTGCTGGGGACTGGGATCGGCCTTTGAGAAGTCTGGAAATCCTCGTTCTGGGCTGCCAATACTTCAGAGTCCGGCAGGAGCTTCAAAGATGCAGTCCGGCAAATGCTTCATTGGTGCCTGCTTGAGCAGGGGAGTCACTCCTTGACTCCAAGGGAGATTCTTCCGTCCTTTAGTCTTTAGTAGAGCATCGAAGTTTCAGGATTCAGTTTCAGAGTTTCGTCCAGGTGTAACTAAAGTCCTGTTGCCAGGGGTCCCTTACTTATACTAAAGAAAGGGGTTGGACATACTCTGGGGATCCACCTATGGGAGGGTCTGAAAAGAGGGGTGGCTACACCCATTTCCTTTGTCCAGTTTTGCGTCAGGGCAGGAGCTGAGTGTTCCTGCAACCGGTTTCAACTGGACTAAGCACAGGGACACCAAATATGCTCCCAGTGCAGACATCAAGGCACTCTCAGAGTGCACCCACTCAGCCCCAATACACCAAAGCCTGTCTGGGAGGTGGTTACACCTCCCTGTGACAGGAAACCTATTGTCCTCTGCCGGAGTTTCGATCAGCAGCATGAGGCCAGACGTGTGTCTGTGGCTGCAGCATCCATTTTGTGATGCCAGGGCTCTTTTAACTAGTTACCGGGCAGACCGGTGTGTACATGGCTCTCCCTATAAAAGGGTGAAATTGTACCCCCGCTGCCAGAACTTGCGGGTGGGGTAGGATTCCAAAGTGTTTGACACCAAACACGACATGTTTCCATGCAGCCATTCAAAAGTTAGCATTTATTGCAAGGTTATAATGCACTTAAGACTATATGGTCTAGCTGCATCACAGAACAGCCTCAGAGAATAGATTCTGAAAGCTGCAGAGGGGTCCTGCTCATGCATGGGCACACTCTCACACAAAAGCAAGCACTCTGCCTTCAGGATTGATAAGGCCTGCCATAGGAGTGACTGATAGGTTTATATGTGTCAGTGATTAAAGGTAGATATAGGTAACCTATATCTTAGTAAGGGGTGAATGCACCACCATACCCAGGCTGTAGTCCTGTGGTGTCATTTTGGAAGGCTTCCCAGAGGTGCAGCCCCTGGTAGGCCTCTGGGGTACCTATGCCCTTGGTGCCTAAGGTACCATATACTAGGGACTCACAAGGGGACCCCAGTAACCAAACTGGAGTGTACCTAAAGTACATGAAATCATTTTAGAGAGGAAGTAGCTAGGCTGGGGTCCTGGATAGCAGGGCCCCAGCCAGACTAAAGACGAAAAACAGTTAAACACCAGCAAAAAGTGGGGGTAACCTAAGTAAGCAGATCTACTCTCCTACACATATCGCTTAGAATTCGCTGTGCTATACCCTTAATCCCTATGTTTTTGGCTCTTCCCGGTCACAGGCCCATGTCCCACCCACACAAGTGAGGTATCAATTAACTCCGGGGACAAAGGGGAACGCTGGATGGTAGGACATTTGTGCCGGCACAGTGACCCCACAAAAATGTGTGGAAAAATAGATTTTTTAGGTTTAACTCTGTTTTTATTGACAATCTGTAGCAAATAGAAAACATACATCTCTAATGACCCCTAATATGTGATCGCATGTCCCTCCCCCGCCCCACCAGCTGCTTTCAAACACTTTGTGTCCTCTGTGCACATTCAATACAAAATAGTACTCCCAACTTTGTGAGGCGCTGCTACGACAGGATCTGTGGTGTCGGAAGAAGCAAAATCTTAAGAACACTGCAACGTCAAAAAGGATAATCAAGCCCTCACCTCCCCCCTACCCCCGTGAACTGGTGTGCTGCCAGCCCGTTCCGTCTGCGGGACGATGTAAGTGATCAATACAAGAGACCGAATCAGGATGCAGTGTTAGTTTCCTCTGGAGCATTGAGTCGAAGAAGGCAGAGGTACTTTGGGCATGTTATTTTGTTCAGCTCGGTGCGACACTATAGGCTGCCAAATTTCTCTGAACCCCTACATGGATTTAGGAAGGTAAGCCAGTATCTGTTCCATCCCTTAAATATTCCATAGTCTATGTAAGCACCCCGTATACGTCGGAAGTGTCTGTGACCCCCAATGCGATAAGATATTCTGGAGAGCTGTCCCAGCGGCCAATCCCATCTGTCTCCCCCTCCTGGAGTTTAGGGATAGGTGAGTGGGTTGAGGAGTCCTAGCACCACGCATGCCGGGGAATCTCGGGATTTGAGTCTCGAACTGTCAGTCCATGTCGTCCAATATTCTGGACCAGTGCACCGTCAGTTCCCTGCAGTCCCACAGCACATGCACTAGTGTGTCCTCTTCCCCGTACCCCTTCCAGAAAGCCGGGCTACAGTCCAGGTTCCCTTTATTAAGATGCACCGGCGTCAAGGACCAGTATGTGGTTATCTTGACAGCAGTCTCCCTGCTAGCGGTGTTGCGCGCCGTGTGGTTGGTCCTATACCCACCATTCTTTCTCTGTGAAGTCCCGTCCCAACTCAATTTTCCAGTGTTTCTGACTAGCAGTTGGCTGCTTCTGACCTGGCGGTCGCAGCATATCATATAAGTTAGAGATCATTTTCCTGTCCATGGTCTTGCTCACCAGCCATTTCTCATATGTTGTCAATTTCCAGTGCACATGTGGTTGCACCTCGGGGTGGAGAAGCCAGTGCCTAATCTGAAGATAGTGGAACATTTCCGTTTCTGGGAGAGCGTACTCCCGTCACAGATTGGGGAACGAAGAATTCCTTTCACATCAAACAAGTGCCCTGCCGACTTACACTCTGATGCCCACCACACCGAGAATTCCCTCTCTGCATGTCCTGGCTTGAACTCCCTATTTTCGAACAGGGGAGTCATGGGGTACGGAAAGAAGGTCAACCCTCGTCTAGTGGCAACCCCGTCCCAGACCTGTAGCGTCGTGCCTGTTATGGGTGAGCCCTGGAGGTTTATAGGTCTGTCCGCCCTCTTGAGGAGAGGGACCTTGCATAGGGAGAGTTTCACCATTGACCTGTCCTGGAATAGCCATCTCTTTTCGGACTCCGGCCTACTCCACGCCACCAGGTACCAAAACTGGGCCACCTTTCAGTATATCAGTACACCCGGGATTCCCAAACTTCCCTCGTGTTGCCTCAAGTGGCTCAACTTCCGCCGCATACAGGGCTGTTCTCCTACCCAAAAGGATTGGTGTATCGCTTGTTGCAGTCTATGAATCGCCCCCTGCCGGGCCAGAGCGTTATCGTCTGAAAAAGGTATAACGCTTTAGGAAGGATAGACATCAACCCTGCCAAGCAATGATAGCTGGTCGTGTTTCCAGTAGTGAATCTCCTTTAGAACCTGGTCACCTAGTTTCGAATAGTTCAGCTTAACCGTCTGCGCCACAGATGGCGCTAGGTCTAGTCCTAGGTAAGGGATAGTCTCCATGCCTGGCATCCCTGCATAGGTGTCTCTGCCTGTCCCAGAGGCCCCCCCTCTGGCCGACCCAATTGGAGGATCATCGATTTCCCGACATTGACCCAGAACCCCGCAACTTGGCTGAAGGATTCCAACTCTTACAAGAATGCAGGGACCGAAGGAGCTGGAGATTCTAGGGTTGCTATGATATCGTCCGCGTAGAGGCTTATTATTTGTCTCTCCCCTCCGAAGGGGATGCTGAGGATGTTGGGGTTATTCCAGATTATCTGCGGCAGTGGCTCAATGTATAAAGCAAAGAGGAGGGGCGAGAGCAGACACCCTTGCCTCGTCGACGATAGCCCATTCCCTCTGATATTTGCTGTGGGTCCACTGTAACAGCTTGACATCCAAACCCAAAATCGGTCCCCCAACCCAAATCTGATTAGAGTTATGTCTAGAAAACCCAATCCACCCAATCAAACGCCTTCTCGGCGTCCACTGACAACAGAAGAGCGTCCATATGTGTGCGGTGACCCTTATCTATCAGGTGAAGAATTTGTTTGGTGTTCTCGCTACTCTGGCGGTTTTGGATGAACCCCGACTGATTGGGCTATATTATGCCCGGCATCAAGGGTCCCAGTCACGCCGCTAAAATGCTGGTGAATAGCTTCAAGTAGACATTAAGAAGGGACACTGGGCGGTAGGAGTCACAGAGGGATTTATCTTTTCCGGGTTTGGGAAGCATCACTATCGAGGCTGCCATCATCTCAGTGGAGATCGTTCCTGGCCCAGTAAATGAGTTAAAAAGCTGTGTTAGGAGCGGTTCTAGGATGTGGCAGAAAGATTTATAGAATCCCGCAGAGAGGCCATTCGGTTATGGCAATTTCAGGAGCTTAAGGCGCGAGATCGCCCCTATAACTTCATCCACCAGAATCGGTTCTTCTAGTAACTCTGCCTGTCCCTGAGCTAAAGCAGTCGAATTTGCCCCCTGCAGGGACGCTGTTATATGAGCTTCAGGGGGAGTTTCCCTCTGATAAAGGTTTGAGTAGAATTCCTGAAAGACCCTGGCGATCTCCTCGTTCCCCTTTACCACCTCCCCTCTAGTATCCTTGATTGACTGGACCTTTGTCAGTTGGGTGCGGGCCCTGAGTTTGCTCACCAGCATGAGTCCCGTCTAGTCACCCCCGATATAGTAGGAGTGCCTTAGGCGGAGTGCTGCATATTCCGCCCTATCGATATCTAGCTTCGCAAGTTGAGCCCTTGTCGCCTTCCATTGGCGCCATACCCGTGGGGCCCCGGTCCTGCTGTGCACCCTTTCCAACTCCAACCCTTGGGAGGTGAGGTGGTCTCATTTGCCTTGGCGCTCTCAATTCTCAGCTGCAGAAATGGATATAAACTCTCCGCGTCCCATCGCCTTAAGGGCCCCCCAGAGTGCAGGCAAGGTGACGTCTGGTGAGTCATTAAACTCCAGGTAATCAGTAATGCATTTGTGTATCTGCTTTGTCTCCGCCTCTCTATGGAGCGTGCTTTCCCGTAATCGCCATGACACGGTCTGTATACGTGTCTGAGGCACCTGAAGGGACATTATTACTCCATCATGGTCTGAAAGTGCTGTCGGCATGATGTTCACCTCCCACACTAGGTTGTTCAATTCTGTCGAGCCTATCAAGTGATATAGTCAGGCATAAGTGCGATGTGCATGTGAAAAGAAAGAGAATTGAGAGGTCTGCGAGTGCGCTAGCCACCATATGTCCACCAGTCCTCTATTTTGAAGCCAGCTCTTCCCATCCAGAGACAACTCCCTGTTCTGGGTGTATCGGTGGCCCGATCTGTCAAGGGAGGCGTCCATCACTAAATTAAGGTCCCCTCCCACCAACAACCACCGCTCTTGTGCACTCAACACCTCGGAAAAGGCGGCCCTCAGAAATTTCTCCTGGCCCGAGTTGGGTGCGTACAGTGAACCCACCACCAGGGAGAATCCCGCTATCCAGAGTTTGTAAGCTAGAATATGGCGTTTGATTTCAGCTATTTTATCCCCCACCTTCCTAGCAAATCACTTGGCAATCAAGATGGCCACTCCTGCTTTTTCATCGTTAGTTGAAGAGTAAAATTGTTGAGGCAATGCGCTGGACCGCATCTGCTGCCACTCTTTGGAAAGGAAATGGGTCTCCTGAAGGCGACAGACATCCACCCCCTGGTTCTCTAGATAAGACAGGATAGATTTCCTTTTAATAGGGTTGTTATGAGCCTTCACATCGAGACTAATTACACGTAACTGAGAGTACATCATTTTGTAGGGGTGGAGTGTCGCCTCTGCTCCCCTGGGTCTCTGATCCCAGTGTCCTGCCGCGAGCCCCCCGCCCCTCCCGCTCTATTCCCGGGTGATTTGTGCCCCCTTGCTATATGCCCCATTCGCAGCACACCAGTCCCCCCTCCCTAACCCTAACGTAGAACCCCCGACCCCCTCATAATGTCCAGTGCCCGCCGGGCTAAATCGCATGCACCTGGAGAAAAAAAGTATCAGGAGCAGTTCGGGGCCCAAGGTTCCCCGTCTCCTTGCTCCCGCCTGCCCTGCTTATCTCTGCTTTTTGCATATACCCAACTAAACTATCCTGTGAGGCGGTGTACCCTAGCACACTTCTCCAGAGCTGATTACCTTTCTTGTGCCATAGCTGTGGGGTCCGGGTTCACCGTGCGGTTGGAGAAACCCTCCAACTCTCTGCCATCGCTCTTGAGGGGGCCTGCAGTCCAGTCAGGTAACTCTTCAGGGCTGTTCTGCTCCAGGCCGATTAGCTTACACGCATCCTGCGGGGATTTTAGTTGGTGAAGCTTACTGGTCCACTTGAAGATCAATGTAAATTGGTGGCCCCAGGAGTAAGCCACTCCCTTTTCCCGCAGGTGCGTGGTCACTGCTCGGAACTCTCTCCTCTTCTGTAAGGTGATGGGAGCCAGATCGTGAGAAAGAGCGACTGGATGGCTGTGGTACATGATCGGTTGCTTCAACCTGGCCTCTTGCAAAATGCGTTCTTTGGGAGGATAGTCCGGTAAGAAGGCCAGGATATGTGGTGGTGGTGCATGAGCCCTTCTTTTAAGCCCCACACGGTGCACCCTGTCTATGCGGATCTCAAAATCATCAGGGACCCCAAAAATGTCCCAGAACAGCCCCTATAGGCATAGGACCATGTTCGAGCCCTCTTCATCTGA
Organism: Lissotriton vulgaris; assembly: GCF_964263255.1. Taxonomy (NCBI): domain Eukaryota; kingdom Metazoa; phylum Chordata; class Amphibia; order Caudata; family Salamandridae; genus Lissotriton; species Lissotriton vulgaris. Next base: position 433,720,521 of record NC_141685.1, on the reverse strand, counting down.
TGGGACCCGCCTCACGCGGATATTGTTCTGTCTGGAGCAGTTTTCGAGATCCTCTGTGTGCGCTTGGAGGTCTATCTGTTAGGTTTACAGTCGGATCACCTCCTGTTGTAGCTGTTCCACCTCTTTATCTCTGGCCTGCCCTTGGTCTTCTACTCTCACCACTCTCTCCCCACTCGCTTCCAAGTCGCATCTAATCTCTTTCACCTCCCCTGCGACTTCACCTTTAAGTGTCTGGAAGTCTTCGCGGAGAGTGTGGAATAATGCCTCTAGGAACGACCGAGTGCCTGGGACTTCAGCTCCCTCTGGCTCGGTGTGCATGAGCGTGTGAGGGGACGTCTGGCCCTCCCGGCTACTGGAACTTTTGTAAGCATGTCTTTGAGCGTTCTTTCCTCGCACCGAGGAAATGTCTGACACGTTGATCACCTCCTTGTTGTCGGTATGCCTGGTGCTCCCGCCGAAGGATGGGGATAAGGTGCGCTTGTGAATGAGGTAGGCCGTTCCACAGAGATCCCTTCTGCTCCAACCCAGCTGGCCTCTATGATCCTCCTCCGTAGGCCTTCCTCTTAAGTTGCATGGTGGGCCCACTAAGTCTGGGAGTGAGGGTGCTGTAAGGCTGGACTATATGAACCAGCAAGCGCTACGCGCCAAGAAAAGCGCACTGCTCAGCTCCTCCGATACGGGCCACTGTCCTGTCCTGCACTGTTCCGTCAGTGCGCGGCGGCTTCGGACCTCCCTCTATCATGGCCCCCCTACCCTCCGAGTGGCCTTGGGGGACTCTCCTGCTCCCAGTCTCCGGCTCTGACTCCGGGTTTGCTGCTCCATTGCCTTGTGGTCCCACCACCGGCACCAGCGCAGAAGCCAAGCGGCTGTCAGGTGGCCAGCGGGCCCCTTTCCTGTTGGCGTGCTTCCTTCTAAACTCTCCACATTTTGTGGGGGGCTTCCGTACTGGAAACCTCTACTGTTCACCCCGGCATGCTGGAGTTCCGCTCTCGAGTCCTCTGGCCCCTCTTTACTGTGGCTTGTCACCACGCTATCACGCTGACAATTATGAGGTCTTAGTGCCTCCCACACAGTTCTGAGATCCTCCGTGCCGGCAGTAACTCCCACCGGCTGCGCAGCGTCCACTCGTGCGGCACCCTTGTTGTGTCGGGGACGGGGGCTTCTGCGATGGGGTCTTCTGCAGCCCACCTGCGGCCTAGTTATTTCCTCAGGTCATGTACCTGCAGCCCTGTGGTGGGAATCCTCCCCCGGGGGCCCGCTATTGGCTCTCGCTTACCGGAGCCCGCTGACCGCTCCCTTCGCTGCGGGGCCTAACTGACATCCCGGCCACCTCTCGCACTTGCGGGCGCCAGTCGACAGTGCTGGCCGATGCCACGGTCAGTCTATTTTCCGCTGCACCTCCTCCCACTACGCTTCACCTTCCACTTGAGTTCCCGGCCTACATTTGTCCCTCAAGGCCTCACCTACGATATTGTTCTCGGGCTTCCGCCCTCGCTACTCTTCACTGCTCTGGGCCCTCACTTTGCTCAGCAGACGGCACAACCACCGAGATCCCGTCTTGCCTTCCGGGACTCCCACTGCCACCGCAGCCGCCTCGTCCGGTCGCGGGCCCCAGTCAGCAGCTCTGGCTGATGCAGCCGCTGCACCTACTCCTGCAGCGTCGCTCCTTGCAATCGAAGTCCTCGCCTTCACTTCGCCCACTAGGTCTCACCTCCAATTCTGCACTCGTATGTCAGCTCTAACCAGTCCGCTGCCTTCCTCTGCTCCGAGTCTCTTGTCACCCTCCGCATTCGGGTCTGCTGCTGGGCTCCCGTCAGGCCCCATGGGATCTCGGCCCAACGCGGGCGCAGACTGCGCTTTTAGCAACTGCCGGCCATTTTCACTCTCCGCATCGCAGCTGAGCAGGAGTCGCTTCCAGTCTCAGGCGGACCTCCTTTCTCCAGGTGGCCCACTTCTACCAGTGGTGGCGGGCTGTAGGCACGTTCCCCCCTGACATTCGGATCTCCGGGGTGGGAAGGATCGCTGAATTAGTCGAGGTTGGGCGCCCAGGAGTGCGGAGATGACACGGAATGTGTTTTACCCGCTCGCCATCTTGCCCACCAAAAAAGAGATTTTTTTTTTAGCTCAATTTGAGGTTTGCAGGGGATTCTGGGTAAGAAGCCATACCTCGTTGGACTTACCTGGGTGTCTAGTTTTCAGAAATGTGTGGGTTTGGTAGGTTTCCCTAGATGGCCGCCGAGCACAGGATCAAAGACACAGGTGACCCCCCTTGCAAAACCAGGCCGTTTTGTGATGGGCAATTTTCATGTCTTCTCAATACGTTTTGGACCCTTGCCTGTCACAGGTACTTGGGCAACCGACATGAGTGAGGTACCATCTATATCGGGAGACCTGGGGGAAGGTTGGGTGGTAGGAAATTTGTGTGAGCCCGGTTATCCCACAACTTTCCCACACAGAAAAAAGTGATTTTTCCGCAAAATTTATGAGGTTTGCAGGGAATTCTGGGTAGGAAAACGTTAGGGGGTCCACGCACGCCATACCTCCCAGGACTCCACCAGGTGTCTAGTTTTCAGAAATGTGTGAATGTGTTAAGTTTCCCTAGATGGCCGCCGACCACGGGGCCAAAAACCCAGGTAAACCCTCTTGCAAAACCAGGTAGTTATGTGCTAGGCAATTTTGATGTTTCCTCAATCAGTTTTGGGCCCTTGCCTGTCGCGGGTGCTTGGGCCACCCACAAGAGTGAGGTACCATTTTTATCGGGAGACCTGGGGGAATGCTGATTGGTAGGAAATTTATGTCAGACCGGTGATTCTACAACTTTCCCACACAAAAAAGAGAGGAAAAAGTGATTTTGAGGTTTGTAGGGGATTCTGGGTAATGAAAACATTGGGGGATCCATGCAAGCTCTACCGCCCTTGAATCACCGGGTGTCTAGTTTTCAGAAATGTTTGGGTTTAGCATGTTTCCCTAGATGGCCACGAGCAAGGGCCCAAAAACCCAGGTGACCCCCGCTTGTAAAACTAGGTTGTTTTGTGATAGGCAATTTTGATGTTTCCTCAATACGTTTTGGGCCCTTGCCTGTCGCGGGTACTTGGGCCACCAAGACGAATGAGGTGCCATTTTTATCGCGAGACCTCAAGGAACGCTGGGTGGAGGAAACTTGTATGAGCCCGGTGATCCCACAACTTTCACGCACAAAAATTTGAGAAAAAAGTGTTTTTGGTTGCTAAATGTGAGGTTTGCAGGGGATTCTGGGTAGGAAAACGTTGGAGGGTGCACACAATTCACACCTCCCTGGGCTCCACCGGGTGTCTAGTTTTCAAAAATGTATATGTTTACTAGGTTTCCCTAGGTGATGGCAGAGCTAGGGTTCAAAATCTACAGCTAGGCACATACGACTGCAAAAATGTGGAGTTGCCACGTTGCGTTATGGACCGTTTTCTGTCTCTGGCACTAGGCCTACCAACACAAGTGAGGTACCGTTTGTATCGGGAGACTTTAGGGAATGCGGAGTAGGTGGAACTTTGTGGATCCACGCAGATTCCAGAACTTTCCACCACAGAATTGTGAGGAAACTCTTTTTTTTTGTTACAAAGTTTGAGGTTTGCAAGGGATTATGGGCAACAGAACCTGGTGAGAGCCAGACAAGTCACACATCCAAGATTCCCCTGGGTGTCTAGTTTTCAAAAATGCACAGGTTTGCTAGGTTTCCCTAGGTGCAGGCAGAGCAAGGGTTCAAAACCTACAGCTGGCACTTTTGAAAAAAGTGTCCATTTTGTCTGTAAAAATGTGTTGTCTCCACATTGCGTTTTGGGCCGTTTACGGTCGTGGGCACTAGGCCGACATACAAGTGAGGTACTGTTTTTATCGAGAGACTTTGGGGAATATGGGGTGGGTGGAATTTTGTGGATCCGTGCAGATTCCAGAACTTCCATCACAGAAATGTAAGGAAAATGTGTTTTTTTTTTACAAAGTTTGAGGTTTGCAAGGGATTCTGGGTAACAGAACCTGGTGAGAGCCAGACAAGTCACCCCATCCTGGATTTTCCTGGGTGTCTAGTTTTAAAAAATGTATAGGTTTGCTAGGCTTCGCAAGGTGCCGGCACAGCTAGGGTAAAAAAGCTACAGCTAGGCACTTTGGAAAAAGAGGGTCAGTTTTGAGAGTAAAAATGTGGGTTCTCCACGTTGCGGTTTATGCTGTTTCCTGTAGCGGGGACTAGGCCTACCCACACAAGTGAGGTACCATTTTTATTGAGAGACTTTGGGGAAAGCGGGGTGCATGAAATTTTGGGGATCAACGCAGATTCCAGAACTTTCCACCACAGAAATGTGAGGAAAATCAGTTTTTTGGACACAATTTGAGGTTTGCAAGGGAGTCTGGGTAACAGAACCTGGTGAGAGTCATACAAGTCACCCCATCCTGGATTTACATGGGTGTTTAGTTTTTAAAAATGTGTAGGTTTGCTAGGTTTCCCTAGGTGCCGGAAGAGCTAGGAGCCAAAAGCCACAGCTAGGCACACTGCAAAAAAGGGGGAATTTTCCCTAGAGAAAAATGATAAGACAACGTTGCGCTTTGGCCCTTGTCTTGTCACGAGCACTATGCCTACCCATACAAGTAAGGTTACATTTTTACTGGGAGACTTAGAGAAACACAGAATAGTAGAACAAGTGTTTTTGCCAATTGACTTTCTATGCATTTATCCCTTCGAAATGTAAAACAGTATGTAAAAAAGAATACATTTTCAAAAAGGGCCTCTAATTCACATGCTGGTATAGGTACCCACATTATGAAGTTGTGCAAATAAACACTGCTTCTAAACTCCATATGTTGTTCCCATTTCATAAATACATAGTTTTCCTTGATAACTATTTTTCACACTTTTTATTTTACCAAGTGAATTGCTGAATACCTGGTACACAATGAAAAACCATAGCAAGGTGCAGCTTGGTTATTTACTCTGGGCACTTCGGATTCTTGGTGAACCATAAGGCTCCAGTGGACATAACGGTTTATTGCTTATAAAACATTGTCATACTTAGAAGTACTTACGGGTAAAAATGCAGACACAAATAGCTGTTTTCAATATGTTTTACATTTAACTATTACTTTCTATAGGAAAACCTTGAAGGATCTACACAAATGTCCCATTGCTGATTTCAGAATTTTGTCTACATTTGAGAAAAGTATAGCTTTCTGGGATCCATTATTGGTTTTAAATCAATTTCTAGCAATAACTGAAAGGAGGTTGAAAGCACAAAAAAATCAAAAAAATAGTCTATCTCCCACTAAAATGCCAAAACGGTGCAGAAAATAGTGGTTTTCTAACAAAAGTCTGCCTGTTCCTGAAAACTGGGACAATGGTGATTTTATCACAGAAACACTTTATTGATACCATTTGCAGGAAGAAAAACAGAAACTTTCTTCTTCAGCACTTTTTTTCCAAGTTTTCACCAAAAACCCAAAATGTTGCTTTATTTTGGCTAATTTCTGGGTCCCCTCTACGGGAATCCACAAACCCTGGGTACTTTTAGAATCCTCAGGATGTTCGAAGAAAAGGGAGCAAATTTGACATGGATACTTTATGTGGACAAAAAGTTACAGGAGCCTAAGTGCAAGCTACCCCAAAAAGCCAAAAAGGGTCTCAGCACTGGGGGGGGGAGACCCAGCAGTTAAGGGGTTAAGAAGACTAGCTGGCACCCTCAAAGAAGAGGGGAACCTGCTGTCAAACCAGTTTTCAGGTGCATGTAACCCCCCCACTAGCCACACTTCTGGGTTGCCCTAGGGAGCTCTGGACACCAAGAGAGGGGTTCTGCAAGTTGGGAGTGGACAGAATAGTGCATCTTGCGATAGCAAGATGCCACGCTTCTCAGGAAGAGGTCTTAAGGAGAGAGGGAACATAGTTGTTATTGTTAACTTCGGTTTGTATAGCGCCAACTCACCTACAGGTCTCTAGGCGCTCTAGACAGATGACAAACAGCAATAATTGAGAACGTAAGGAAGGCAGAGAAAGGCCAACACTACAACTATTTAAATGGGCCAAATGCCTCCCTAAATAGAAGCGTTTTTAACAGCTTCCTAAAACGCAGTAGATTTACTTCTCTCCGAAGCGGTTCTGGTAATTTGTTCCATATCTGTGGAGCCAAAACCGAAAAGGATCTCCCTCCTTTAGTTGCTAGCTTGTATCGAGGGCAGACCAGTAGCTGGGAATCGGAAGACCTCAGAACTCGTTTGGGGTTATAGATCTCCAAGCGTTCTTTGATATAAGCAGGGGCTCATTGGCTACTAACTATGTCTACCCTGAGGGCACTTTCTGAACATAAATAGGGCACCCCAGTCACCCAGAACTTAGATATCGACTGGACTGGAAGAAGGGCCGAAGGGCTGCCCTTCGGCAATGTGGAGCCGGAAAAGAGGGGATGCACAGTTCTGGACTGCTCCTGCTGAACCTGGTGGCTAGCACATGAGAGGGACTGTGCCTGCTGTGTCCTGGTCATGAATAAGTCACCTTCAAAACCCAGACAAAGAGAAGAGACTCCAAAGGTCAGTTAGTTTGCCGCCAACTGCCTCTGTGTGGCACCGGAGACCAGGACCCGATGCACAAATTTGGGATGAGTTCGCTGAGCCCAGGAGAGTCGCCAGACTGCAGCTTGGACACCCAGTGCGAGACGACTTCGAGGGACATTGACCTTGCGAGCAGGACCGCCTCACCCCTTCAGTGGACTGAGGAGTAGACACAGGAAGACCCCGTCAGGCGCATGGCTTCCACAGCATCCTTGAGCATATTCAGCATCCTGCATCCCTTGCACCAGGACCACTACCATAGGAAACCACTGCAACAGACTGAAGATTGCTTCTACCCTTGAGGTAACTGCTTCTGAGAACCTTGCTGGTCCCACTAACTGGCTCCCTACTGGAGTTGGTTGCATAAAGTGACTCTAAAAGACCGCATTACAACTAGCCCAACTTTTTAATGACAAACTTTCCAAGTGTCGTTGAATTAGCAGAGGTTTGTTCGCAGTTGAGTGAAATGCTTTGATTTACTATTCCTTGTGAATTCTATATCTCCTAACTTTCCTAGGGAACTTTTTCGTTGGGGTGTCTAAAAATACATAAAAATGCAGACTATTTTTCTAAGTTAACGCTGGATTTCTTTGGTGTCTTGTCGATTTATTCATTAATTATTTCCGTGCTGTTTAAATGCTTTACACTTGCTCCTATGAGGAAAGCCTTGCTGCTCAGAGCCACAGCTTCCCAGGGTTGAGCTGAAGGTTTGACAAACAAAACCCAAAGCTCCTAAAAGGGTTGGTAAGTGTATTACATGGTGAGGTCACACAACCACACCATATAATACACCACATTTCCTCACAGAGAGTATAAGCTAAAGTGGGAGCAGTGTGTTAAATGATACAGGCAAGTGTAATATGTTTTATTTGCATATTCTTTATGTACACAGCAGCACATAATGCAGACAGAGTATACCCAATCTCAGGCTTCCATGTATACACCATCTCAACCAACACAACTTGTATGTGTTTGTATGCTCACACAGCACATGCCTTTAATATAAATATATGTATAGTATTAGGTTTTTGAAATGTATAACAATGTATGTTAGAGAAGCTTCAAACCAACAACTGTTTCACCATAAACACGTTTTTTCATATATAACACAGACACAGGCAGGCGCATACTGTCATTCAGTAATTTACCTGAGCTACTCATTATACATTCATTCCTACTCCTTGAATGACTCATATCGTAACACAATCTCGTTGCAGGCACATACCATTGACCTATAACCACACTTGGACACAACCTACATACAGGCACAAATGGACACAAATTGCAGTGGAACCAAAACCGACTACTCTTAATAATCAGGCTTCCAGTTTCAGTTATGATCACTTTTAAAACAGCATGCACAACACAAAGGACCCTCTAACATAATTACACACTCAATAACCTTATTATTGGATCCACTTCAGTGTTTAATGGCTTCCCAGATAGGATTGTGCTGCACAAGTATCCCTACACACAAATGTAGCTGCAAATGAATGCACAATGTTTTAACAAAGCACGACTAGGAGATCGTTCTGTGACCAAAACAGAAAACACTAAAAACCCCACCTCTATATATTACAACAATCTAGAATGCAAAAAAACGGTAATCTCTAGACTTTATATGCCTGTGCATTAGCCCAATTTTTCAGTCAGTCTCTCAGTTCCTAGACTCTTTTTCGGGTCCTTCTTCTTTCAAACCAAGGGGTGATACCAGAAAACAATATATTACAACAGGGTGCTTCAGTACTTACTCTTGAGTGATGGGTGTTTTACCTGGTCGGAGGATAAAAATTATTATCCCAGTTTTTCTTATTCATGATGACGATCTATAATAATTATATAATTTGGGGGCGAGAGATTTAATGGTCGCCTGTCAATACATTTTGACTCTATTTGACTATTGAACTGGCAAAGGACCAAATATACAGAGCATACAAAGGGAGGGGCTCATTTGTTCTACACCAGGACAATATTTTTTAGACTTCTATTCAATTGCTTATTCTCTTCCTTTACAAAGAGAGACGTGAAATCCCACAGTCGCACAGTTAGTGTTTTTAGGTCTCGCCTACGCAGCGCGCATTCGCTGCATCAATCAATCAATCAATCAATCAATCAATCAAGGAATTTGTAAAGCACGCTACATACCCGTGAGGGTCGCAAGGTTGCTACTGATCGAAGAGCCAGGTCTTCAGAAGTCTTCTGAAGGTCATCAGGTCTTGGGCCTGGCGTAAATTGGTGAGGCGGGTGTTCCAGGTCTTGGCGGCGAGGTGGGAGAAGGATCTGCCGCTGCATAGGAGACCTTTAGCAATCGATTCCCTTTTTCTGCCAAAAACGTGCACGCATTCCATTGATTTGAATGGCAACATGTGCACCTTTGGCAATTCCCTTGCGGGAGAGAGCTTTAAAACCATCTGTTTGTAATTAACAGATGGTTCCTGCTCGCTCCGCAAGCGAAACCGGCGCAGGCCACCTCCTCTCTCCCCTGCCCCTGCTGCCTCTTTTCAGCATGAGGCGCGCGCGCTTGTTTCTTCTCATTGTCAATAGCTGAAAATAAATATTAACTTTTACTTTGTAAAAGAACAGATATTGTTGGAAAATAATATTAACAAGTCTGTGAATACCTTATAAATGAATGCGTTTATAGCTATGCTTTATTGCCCGTATCTGCACTAAATAATTGACGGCTAACTACCCTCTCCGCTAGTTATGTTCCTGAGCAGTGGGCGAGGGTGCACAAAAATGGTCTGGAGGGTAATTATTAACCGTTATTGTCCTGCTGCTGCGGGAAATAAGGCTGTTGGCAACCCACCCGGCCCGAAATCTGGGGTGCTGCAGCAGCACGAGCGGTCTCTCACCTGAAGTTTGCCTAAAACTGCTCCATCCTCTGATGGGACTCTCCCTCTTTTCCTCCTGCAGCTGCTGGTCACAGACCGCTGTTGGGGCTCCTCTCCCTACTTTTGGCTAAGTGAAGCCCCTTCTGACAAGGAAAAGTAGAAGAATTTTGTTTACGTTTTTTTCCACTTTTCTTTGGCCAATTGGGCTTCTCTTCAACAAAAGCAAGGGGACAAGCCACTCTATGTGTAAAAACAGCAGCTGCTAGAGAAAAAGCTGAGGGGGTCTGCTGGAGGAGGGAGCTGCTGTTGGTTCCAAATGCTCAGGTGGGAGGCTGCTCATGCTCCCGCAGCAATCCTTACATGCACAGAGCAAACAGGAAGGACTTTGGCAGCATGCCCCCGTTGTAGATCTGTAATATTAAATATAGCCAGCAAAGGGAGCATTCTGACTGGCAGTTCCAGTGTTACCCTCAGGATGCTAATTGAACACCAGATTTTTATTTAAAGGTGTCTAATCGTTAAATTAGCTACCTGGGTTATAAAACAACACCCATCGCCCAATTGTTTGGACTCAGAAAGAGTAAATGTTGTTTGGCATCGAAACAAATGACTTTCCCATTGCTCGTACTTCTCGACTTTCCCATTGCTCGTTCTTCTCTGTGTGCTGTCAGTGCTTAAAGAACTGCGCATTACAATACTATAAATAATCCTAGATACTGTAAATGATCTATTATGTTTGTGTTCTGTAATCAAAGCGATTCACTACCTACAACTTTTACAATTTGTAAAGTGATTAAACTAACTGAGAGAAATGATTCCACACAACAGAAAATCTATTTATGAAAAACCATGACATAGTCTTGCATGCATGATTGTATGGGAAATAAACCACTGCAAATCTGATGAATAGTAATACATGTTTTTCTTTTTTATACCTTTTTTTAATCTATCAAGCATATGCTTGTATTTGCGTTTTTTCTGTGGATAGATGAATGCAAACATGTGTCAGTTGATCAATACATGGATGCATTAGTGCAAGGATAAATTAAATCATGTATGATGTGCTTTATAATGGCTTCAAGTTTCAAGTTTATTTATTTATGATTTTGGAACTCAGATGAGATCCACATAAAAGAATTAACAAATTTACTGCAATAACATATAAGCATAAATACAATGCATAGAGAAATAAACATTTGTACCCTTCTAATATATCGCTAAGAAACATTTAAAAAAGTTATACAATTTTTTTATAAGTTTTTAATATAGTGCAGTCCTTTTTCAAGCCGAGAATTATTGAAACAGAAGTCACCCCATCCGAGTCTCTTTGTGAAGGTATCTCGGATTATTTTTATGACAAAATTAAGAAAGTGTATGGTACCTTCTCTGACTCTCGTCCCACCATAATGGCTGATAGTGTTGATAATAGCCCATCTACCTCGATCTTAGGTCAATTTCATTCTATCTCATTTAAGGAGGCATTGCAGGAAATAAAGAGGTGCAAATCGGGGGCTCCTGATGATCCTTGCCCACCGAAGCTCTGGAGCATGATGGCGGAGTCAATTGTGACCACCCTCCTGCACATTTGAAACACGTCCATTACATCTGGGGTGTTTCCGGACTGTTGGAAACATGCCACACTCCTCCCTCTGAAAAAAAAAACAAATGGAGATCCGGGGGATTTGAGTAATCTCCGACCAATTTCCCTATTGGCTGCCCCAGGTAAAATGATGGAAAAACTGATTCAGCGCCAATTGAATAGTTTCATTGAAGAGAATAAGATCTTGCATGAAACTCAATCGGGTTTTAGGCCGGGCTTCAGCACTGAGACCGCCCTGATTGAGGTAGCTGAGTCGGTTAGGTGGTCTCTAGATTCAGGAGCATCTGCTATGCTGGTGCTCCTGGATCTATCGGCCGCATTTGATACGGTTGACCACGACAGACTTCTGCAGCGCCTAGAGGACATTGGCATTCAGGAAAAAGCACTTGGGTGGCTTCATTCCTATTTGACCAACCGGTCTCAGAAGGTGGCGTTGGGCTCTTTTTCCTCCAAACCTAAGCGACTGGGGTGTGGGGTCCCTCAGGGATCGGCACTTAGCCCGCTACTCTTTAATATTTATCTGGCACCACTTTTTACTGGGGGGCATGGCAATCTCATACGCAGACGATACCCAGCTCGTCTTCCCCTACTCAGAAGTGTCGGAGGCAGCCTTCGGTAAATTTAAGGGGTGCCTCCGCGATGTAGCCAGCTGGATGAACACCAATAAATTAAAGTTGAATGCTGGCAAGACGGAGGTGATCTTTTTTGGGAAAGGCCTTCGCCCTTCCCCGGATCTGTGGTGGCCATCTGAGATGGGCCCTGCGCCTTCCCCCAGCACAAAGGCTAAAAACTTGGGGGTAATGTGGGATGAGAGCTTGGCCTTCTCTGCCCACATTCAGCAAGTGACAACAGGGTGCTTAAGCAAGCTGAGGAATTTGTGCAAGTTCCTTGTGCTGCTTCCAGAAGACTGCCGAAAAATGGTAGTCCATGCGATGGTCACCTCGAAGCTAGACTATGCAAATGGCTTATATTTGGGCCTACCCAAATATTTGATTCAACGTCTGCAGAACGTGCAGAATGCGGCTGCGAGGCTGATAAAACATATTCCTTTTAAACAGCATGTCTCTCCGCATTTGCGCGAGCTGCACTGGCTTCCGGTGGCAAGCAGAATTAAATTTAAGGCGCTGACACTGGCTTTTAGAGCTCTCCGTGGCACCTGTCCTAGCTATCTTAAAGCAAGACTCCCTAGATATGAACAGGCGAGACTCTTACGGTCAAACTCCCTACTCCAGCTACACGTCCCACGAGTCAGAAAGGCGCGTTTGGGAGGCAGGACCTTTTCAGCAAACACGGTGAAGCTGCGGAACGCCCTACCGCCTGCCATTCAGTCAGCAACATCAGAGATTGGTTTCAGGAAACATTTAAAAACTTGGCTTTTTAATCAAAAGATCTGATCCCCCGGCTTTACTTATTGTTTACTTTGAGCTGCTCACATAGCACCGGGACACCTCCTTGCGAGGTTGCTGTTCGCGCTTTAGAAATTTCTGTATTATTATTATTATTATTTAAAACAGAACATTTCATTAGGAGGGTTGTGAATAGCATCAAGGAAAGCAGTAGCTGAAAGAATGCTCAGTTGAAGACAAATAGGTTTTAACCACTTGCGCCTATGCACCATTAGGGCTGGGCACACGAAGATAACGTGATGCATATCCTGAGTTTTGATTTTACAGAAGTCACATAAAGGTGAGGAGCCATACCATCTGGACATTAGAGAGTTCAAAGGAAGTAAATCCTGCCTCAGTAGAAACAGTAAACGCCGAACTCCGTGAGGGATATTCCAGAAAACATATGGTTGGGCTTTCCTCATTAGACAAGAGTCTATGGCTGGTGTAATATCTTTCTTCGCTATACAAGCCTCCCTATCCAATCTAAAACCTAATTCCCAGGAGGCCAACTTCAGGGTAGATTTCAGCTGATATGCCGATAGAGTGAATAGAACTGATTCATCTAATTGCAAAAGATCGGCAGCAATTCTGAAGTTCTTTACAATGAGTGAGTATTCATTAAAATTTCCCAATAACTCAGTTTTTATAAGATACCTTAAGGTGCCAGGATCTCCCTTTGCTAGGGTATAAACCCAGCGCACTATCCCCGATAAACCTTGAACCCAGCTACTACGTAATCCAAATTCCTGTCTGAGGGCGGCTGTTGAGCTTGCTGTATTGACAGACGCTAGACTACGAAGAATTTTGCCTTCCGTTGCATTCAAGAAGCTCCAACTTTTCATGTCAACTATTTCCATACCATAAAGTAATGATGCTGGAATTTTTGATCGATATACCTCCAGCAATGTCGCAAAATGCCTTCGACCAGTAGCCTTATAAAGTGAAATCAAACTCTTCCCTTGGACAATAGCTTTCCGTGTGTTATTAGCTGCATGTGCTTTTTCACCTAAATTACTAGTAACTATTTTTCCAAGGAAAGTATAGGATTGTACTACTTCCAGTCTTTGTCCCCCCACAGACCAATGAAAGTTCACATATTTTGACTTTTTTCTACCCGACAGGCACATTACTTTACTTTTTGCAATATTTATCTTTAGATGATGCGCCTCCGCATATTCATATAAGGCATGCAGGCGACTGTTCAAACCTTTGGTGTAAGGTCCAGAATCAGTATGTCGTCTGCATACATTAGACATCCAATTGGGGCACCCCCCAAGATCGGAACAATACCTTTACTTGCAGATAAAACCTGGGGGAGATCAGCTATGTACAAGGAAAATAACAGAGGGGCCAATAGGCAACCCTGTTTTAAGCCATTTGCTGTGGTAATTACTCTAGATAACCCTCTTTCCCCGCCCATCAACACTCTGCACCAGGTGTCTGAGTGCAAGGCTCGAACTAAATTAATAAGAATAGGTGGCATCCCTAGAGCGAATAACTTTCTCCATAGCAAAGATCTATCCACTTTATCAAAGGCTGTGGAGAAGTCGATAAAGGCGCCATAAACTCCCCCTCCACAAACCTTGACATATTTCTCAGTTATAACCTGCAATGCAGTCAGATTATCTAAAGTACCGTGCCTTAGCCTAAACCCGGTCTGTTTGTGGGGTAAGATTTCAGCCTTAAGCACCCAATCATTAATCGAGTTAAGAAGACATTTTGCAAAAACCTTGCCTATAGCGTCTAAAAGAGCGATTTGACTGTAGTTTTGTGGCAAGTCTCTAGCTCCTTTCTTGAAGAGGGGGACTAATATGCTCCCTTTCCAGGAGGGGAGAACAGTTCCACTAGCAAAACAGAATTTAAAAACTGGAAAAAGGATTTTACTCCAATGCTCACTCTGTTGTTTTATCACAGAGATGGGGAGCTCATCCGGACCCATCGCACCCGAAAAACGCAAGCCCTTAATGGCTAATTCAATGTCCTTTTAGGATGGTGGGCCATAAAGATGATTAACCTCGTATAATGTATCGTTTTCACGTGGCAAACTATTACTACTGTATAATTGCTCGATGTATTCGACCCAAATCTGCTTATCTATAGAGATTGGTGAAGGTCTAGATCTTAGACCGCAACCCTCACCAATTAATGACCAAAATAACCTAGCTTGACCCCTATAGGAAGCTTCCCGAAGTTTAATCCACAAGGAGTCTTCATTCTCTCTCTTCAATCTGGCCTTCACCCTCGTTTTCCTTCTTTTTAAAAGAACTATTTTATGACATCTTTCAAGGGTATAAAAAAGATATTGATCCCTAACCAGTTTATTTATTTCAATATTTAAATACCGAAGACAGTATGGGATTACTTTGGTTTTTTTTGCAGGATAAGATTTTTTTGCTATAGATATTACTACTTTCAAAAAATTGCAGAAGCATAGTAGTTCATTTCCCTCCCATTGAAACAAATTCTCCACAGTGGACTCCAAAATATTCACCAAACTCTTAATAGCCCCGAAATTCCAGTAACATCTCCCAGAATTGACTCCAAAATTTACCAGATCACTATTTATGTGCCATGTATCCATAGGAGGGGGAATAAAGTTTACACTAAGAACCAATACCTTGTGGTCACTAAGTTCTGTGTTACATACTGACAGATCTTTCAGGAGAAAGAAAAGGGTATTGCCTGCTACCACATAATCGAGGATAGATTAACTGTTCTTAGATTTATGTGTGAAATTAGCCGGAATGTCCGAGGGGAGCCTTCCATTTATTATTATACTATCTACCTCTAATATTCCCTCCAAAAATAATTTCCCTCTCTTATTGGTCTTGATATTCCCAGGGAATAGGGCTCGCGGTATCTGAAGTGATTCCTCCTTGAGTTTATTCCTGAACAAATCGAGGCTACAGTTTGAGATTTTACAATTGAAGTCCCCTAATAACAAAATGTGAGGAGGGGACTCGGAATCAAGAAGATTCTGTATGAAAGAAAAAATAATTTTTAAACCTACATTAAAACATGCATCTGGGGGAATACAGGCATTTATCAATACGAGTGATTTCCGTGGGTCATCCTTAACTAAGCTTAACAATGTTATTGCCTGGAACAAATTATTAGGGTCTAAGTAATAAGTGTAATGCCATTTGATCTTGTTGGAGAGTAGGAAAGCCAACCCTCCCTTTGCATGACCTCTCCTCGAGGGAACTGCACTACCGTCCAACACGTAATAATCCCTTTCCACTAGGAATTTCCCATCCACCCAAGTCTCCTGTAGACAAATTACGTCAGCTTCTAAGGTATACAAATATAAAAAAAATTCTGGACTATTCTTTAATCCAGCCGTATTCCACGAGATTATTTTTTAATCTATGTTAAAAATTGGAATACGGTTTAGGAGCAGAGGTGGATTTACTTGACAGAACACCTGGCAACCAGCTCCATTTAGAAACATCTTCTACCAAAGTTGTTTGGGAGGGTGAAGGATTTTTATAGATCACTTGTCGTTCGTTTTTCGATATACAGATTTTTAATTCCTCCGTTTTTATTGAGGACCAATCTGAAATGCCTGGAGTTGCTCCATGGACTATCGACAAGTTTGTAGATCTTTTATTACATGTTTCCATAAAGAAAAAAGGGGTGACATCAATCCCCCTTATTTGTAATTCTTCTGACCATTGTAGAATATGATTTAATACTAGTTTTGAGTACAATTTAACCCTTGCTATCTTCCCAACATCGGGGTTTAAAAGCGATACAACGTCTATATCATTTGACTGAATTAATTTCAAACTTTCAATCTCTCGAAAGCAGTTAAGGAGTACAGATCTATTTAAAATAAGATCAAAATCAAAAAGAGGAATACAATCTAAGAAAACAGTATCTACAATTTCCTTTTCAGGAGTGAGTAGTTTAGGAGCATGTTCAATTGCATTCATATCCGGAAAAGGTATAGTTGAAGGATTAAGAACTGGTATTGAACCATTTGTAGTAATAATCTGTTCACCATTCCCAGGGTAACTAGAAGGCCCTAAAGAATCAGTAGTCAAGATTACTTTGTAATGGAGTTAGTTTGACCAATTAATTCTTGAGATAAATTGGACACAGAGTCTTGGGGAGAAATTTTTTCAGGCAAAGTCTCTATGTTGTCTTCAAAATTAATTTTCCTCTGTCTTTTTTTAAAGAATCTACGGGTTGGTTTCCTCTTTTTTTCTCTTTGCTTTTTTTGCTTGGCTATTACTGCCCTTTTCTCCTTATTTGCAGCATGTACGATAACCTCTTTTCCTTTATTTATTTGAGGTGTAAAAATTGGAAATGGGTCTTTATTTAACATTTTGTCAGGGACGGTGAGAGTTTCCATTTCTTGATCAAGTTCGGCAACACAATTACCGCTGGCTGATTTTAATTTGCCAGCCGGACTACTCACCGCGGTAACCCCTATTTTTTTTCCATTGAAATCTTGAGAGTTCTTATTTTGATCAACTTGAAGTAAGTCTAAGTCTAAGGTTAAAGGAACACCTTCGGACTCATTTATGGACTTCTTATCTTTACTCACTTTCACGTCTAAGTTAGCAGACTCATGATGCGAATCAGATTCAGTCCCATATTTACTATTTAGTAATACCCTAAGTATTTTTGGTTACTGTATCTAGTACACAATGAGAGCCGCCTACACATTTCTTCCAATAATAGTAAGATGGAAGATAGTAGGTGTTCTAGGGAGAGTAAAGATTTGGATATTATATTGTCATTTCCAGTAGGAAAACTAGGGAGAATAATATTCATGTTAAGAACGGGGCTAGATGAAAAATTTACCTGAGATATAGAAAACTCTGATTTATTAGCGGGAGTACTACTATAAAGTTGAAGCCCTAGCGTTGCTAATACGTCTTGGGTATTGGTATGATTCAAGAATATGTTGTGTACAATATCGGACTGCCTCTTCTGAGTCACTATATCTATCTCAGGAACTTTTGGATCCTCCTTAGGGGCTAGTGGGGGGTTATGCACTAACACCTCAGTTAGTTTCGTAAAGATGCTGTAGGAGGGTATGATATTATTTAATCTGGACTCCCCCGAAGCAATCTCTACTTGCCTCTGTGGATCATGGGAATCGGGAAGGCCTCCCACCGCAGAGGATGATTTCTCAGATAGTGACGATGCGGAATCATCCACCTGATTACTATTATCTTTTGTTGAGAATATATCTTCCTCTTTGTTTTTACCCTTAATTTCTTCAGGCTTTAACCCCTCAGACAAAGCTTTATCCTGTCCCCTTTCCCATAAACTATACAATTGACATTTACCCTTTAACTGTAGTGTAGAGGTATCTTTATTATGCAAGGGATTTGATTTTGTCTTAGAACATGACCTACCCACTAGTACACGCCCTGACCTTAATTTTTTTGCCGTCATTTCAAAACCCAAACAAGTACAACCAAGTTATAAATCAATAGTATTATACACCAAACGGAGACTATGATAAAGCAATGGGACCATAAAATGTATATAGACAAATCCAATTTCGAAGCCTTCTATAATTGCAATAGTGCAGAAAATATAATTGAAACAATAACTTCTTAGATGAAAGACCTATTTCGTGAGATTTTCCAAGGGAGAGGGCCCAGCCCAGCCTACTTCAGCCTCTGAGGGCCTCAGAGGGCCAGCCCTTTGCCCGGGCTTCGCCCCGGGCTGCGACCCCCGGCGCGTTCCGCGAGCTCGGGTCCCTGTTACCCTAGATAGTGAGAGGAGGTAGGGGCGGGAAGAGGACCAGCTGAGACAAGTTTGAATCCGCACTGCCCGCTGGTCCTCGCAGTCCCGCGGGGTCCAGAGAGAGTTTCAGTTAACTTCCGTCAGTCCAGTGAGTCAGCACAGGAGCGGCACCCACGGAGCGGGGCCCGCGAGATGTGGGCTCGGTGTGCTGGAAACAATGATGTACACAGGGGCGATTACAGAGATCAGCTCCCACTCGCAGCACAGGAATCCGACGGTGTTAAAAACTGCTCGCTCCTTTAAACAGATCGGGAGGTAGGGGCGGGAAGAGGACCAGCTGAGGCAAGTTTCAATCTGCACTGCCCGCTGGTCCTCGCAGTCCAGCGGGGTCCAGAGAGAGTTTCAGTTCACTTCCCTCAGTCCAGTGAGTCAACACACGAGCGGCGCCCGCGGAGCGGGGGGCGCGAGATGTGGGCTTGGTGTCCTGGAAACAATGATGTTCACAGGGCGCAGGGGCGATTACAGAGATCAGCTCCCACTTGCAGCACAGGAATCCCGCTCTCGGGTACCGGAACAGTTGTCTCTGAGGGCACTGTCAGGTCACTTTTCAGGCGCGGAGTGCACTAATGCGCAAAATAGAACGGAGTCCCCCTTGTTTTGGGAGGGAGCTGGGGTGTGAGCAAAGGTAGGTAGAAAATGCGAGCCGCTACCAGCTCCGCTCGCTGCCTTCGCTCACCTCTCTCGATTAGCCCGGCCCGGCACTGGCACCGGCGCCGGCACCGGACACTGCTCACTGCTCCTGCGCTCCTGTGTGTTTCTCGGCTCTGGCACCAGGTCGCAGCTCGTGTGCTTCTTTAGCCGGGTGCCGCCACAGCCTCACTCCGCGCTCCTCGCCTCTCCCTCTGCTTCGTCGGACTGCAGAACGCGACTCTCAGCTCCTCCTCCTCGCACGTGCAATCAATCTCGCTTTATAATGGCCTAAATTCACAAGTGACTAAAGATGCACTTCTTGTTTTTGCTAGATCCTATAGATATGGCGGGTTTTTATGCGTCATTTTTTTAAAATGTATTTTTATATGTTATTTCGTAGACAAAAAGAAAACATGCATACACAGCTGGTGTCCACAGACCACAGTCACTATAACAGAATTCACATAGTTGTACAAGATCATATAGTTTGAATGCATCCCCATCATCCCAATATAATATTCTCCAATTGCCTGGACTTAGTCTTCGAATCAAGGGTATTTAGTTAACTGCTTCCAATTTCAATTAAGTAAAACGTCGAAGGAAAAAATTTGGAAAGCATTTTTTCTAACCTTTTACGTACTACCTCCAATTGTATGTGCTAAACATCTGTAGTCTGTGGCACTTCCACTTATGATGGGTGCATTTCTTGTCATGATACATAGCTGAGTATTCCTTCTTATGCCATATCTTGGAGCCCAAAACAGCTGGTCTGGAATCTGCCATATTAGGCATTTGAGAATAAGATATTTTTAACATGAGGTACAACATTTATCCCTGAATCGGGCTGCATGACCCAGTGTGTAGCAATTGTAAAGCTTTCAATTCCTAACGGCCCAGCACCCAGGCTAATGTCCTGCATGCCTAATCACTTATAAATTCCCAAAGTCGAGACCTATTGGCTATGCCAATGCGTGTTTGTTTGGCTGTTGTCATTACAATTTATGCTAGATTTAGAAGCCTGATTCAAGCTTTGGTTCGGACTTGGAATGATGGCTAAAATGACTTATTAATGCGATTTGCTAGCTATTACTTGATAGAATGTCCTATGTGACACTGGAGTTAATGGTTCCCTATTTAAAGAGAAATCCTCTTCACGATTCAATAGGGACCGGAAGGATAAGAGACCTTCTCTCTCCTCATTTGCAGCAAGGCCTATGAACAACCGCACCACGTTGCCCAGTGTAAGCCTTGCTTACTTTTGGTCATGAGGGATTGCAGGGAATTCTGAAGACGGTACACTAATATAAAATGTTAATCAATTTAAGTATGACATATTTCACACCAAATGAGAGTGAAAAGACTAAATAAGCAGCTCGTAACCTGTGGTCTGGGGACCCCTTAGGGGTCCGGGAAGCCTACCCAACTGGGTATGTGACCTGTATCAAATTAAAAAAAAACAGATCAAAAGAGTGTATATGAAGAAAGAAGCAAAATTTAACATTTTAAAACGTTCTGTCAATGTGAAGGAATTTGAAATTGGAGGAGGTGGGTGCAGTGCAAGTGCATCAAACAGAATATAGTATTAAATAAAATATTTTGTTTTATAAATGCCTGTTTCCGGCATCTGTGTAATAATTTGTGGTTCAAATTATGGAAATTTCTTAGGCTAGGCAACCCCAAATTCAAAAAATGAATCAGTGGGGGACCCATATTTCAAAAATAATTCAGTGGGGATCCCGGATTCCAGAAATGATTAAGCGTAGACCCACAGAAGTCAAAACGATTCGAACCACTGGGCAACACAGTTCTTATTTCACTTGACGGAATGCCTACGTTGATTGACATTTACATTTCTTTTAATAACGAGTTACAACAAAGAAAAACTATCTTCAGAAAGTGGGTATTATCTTTATGGGCAGACTTTTTAAGTCAATTAAGACTACGGTAGGTTTCAGATAATAACTAATCAACAGAAAAAGAGAAACTAATTAACTCATACTAACGTAATGTCCATTGTACCCCAAAATCCAAGAAACCGTGAAAAGGAAACAATAAAAAGTACTTCAAGCTGCAGTAACGAAAAAAGCAAAATACTATAACAAAATCACATGCCATTTAGATGTAGCATTGAATTGCATTCTGGTAGCATTAGAAGATACAAAGCAAACTGGAACTTATAACACTAACATGCCGATAATGTGATTAGCAGCAAAGTAATAGGGCTTAAAACCAGCATGGGTGTTGGTGGTACTCTTGTTCTAAGCACCCCGTTTGCGTGTATTTTGTAAACGATGCAAACATATAAAAGTTATATTTGCAAAAAATGGCTACAGCATGTTCCACACGCAATCCAAAGAATCGCATTTTAGTGTTCTGCTGCATTAATTTTCCCAACGCCATATTTAATCTATTGCTATGCCCTATTTGTTATTCTTAACATTATTTTTCAGAATTGTTTTTGAAGTGTCTACTTTCTCAGTTTTGGATCTGTCCACAGGGCTAAGGACCATATGCATCAAAGGGTTTTGCCCATTCTGTGTCTATGGAAAAATGTGTTCATGCATATGGCCCTAAACGTTTTACATCATAAACCCACCTCATTCCTCCTCACCCAATCACAAACGCTTGTCCATTGTCCAGGCGTCTTCCCCAAAGCGTTCGTGCATTGAACCTCGAGCATTTGAACTGCCCATTGGCCCATCATGTGATTTTCCCTCTTTTGTCCCCGCCCTAGACATTTGCTCTCTTCTTTAATGAGTAACATCACTTTAGAAACGTCTGCATGGAAAAGCCAGTATAGAACGTTTCGGGGACAAATAAGAGAGAACAGAAAGACCCAATCTAACTTAAATGTATACCAATGGTGAGGAAAATGTAAGGAAGATTGCCATAATGCAAACTTCACGTGTGCCACCACCTGTTTGTATATGGGGTAAAGTACCCCTGTCGCATATTATAGGAATACCACAAGTCACCAAGGAGTTCCTTTATAAGATAATGGAACTACGAGGTGACAAGCAATATCCTTATAACGTACTGCAGCGGATACTTTATTCACTACAATACAAGGTCACACCATCACCTTTCCCACAAGCCACTTAAATATTTGATCTGTTGCTCTCTCCTGTGAAAGAGCCGGCAAACATAATGAATACAAGTAAGGTTTCTAGTGCAAAATTAAACAAACCAAAAAAATCAGTTCAATGTTTATTACAAAACAATATTGGAATCAGTATATCAATCAGATATGTGCAAAAACATGCTGAGAGATACTATGTTTCTATAATTATCAATAGCTTGCAAAAAATAAACAAGTGACCATAAATATCTCCTATCTGCTTATCACTATTCATCTATAAAAATAGAGCAGAAGATAATAAAGCAGCATTTCGTTATTCGTCTTTTTAAACTGCAGCTCTAATTATGCTCAGTGTCTTGCTGCAACTATTGTGACATGAGAGCTCAATTGTAATAAACTATTACAGTAGAGCTGCTACATATATATTTATTTTGGATGTACTCCGGGTATATATATATATATATATATATATATATTACCTACTGGCGATAGCCAGTAGGTATATATAGTTAGGATTTTTTCTCTATGGAACTTTTGAAAATTCTATGCCTAATAACTTTGGCGTTTGTGGACGGAATTGGCTGAAATTTTCAGGAAAATGGCACATTTTGTTTCTGAGCAGCTCCTGGAAATTTGGGGGGGGTTCGTCAAGGGGGGGCCGAGAAAAAAGGGGGGTCCCAAAACGCGTTTTTCCCATGTTAATTTCCATAGGGCGGTTGGACTCACTTTTAGCCCGAACGGCTGAATGGATTTCCACGAAACTTGGCAAAATTGTAGGGACTGTTAGCCCGATGTGCCTTTGCTAGGTCTCAATATATGTGCTTCAGTGGATTTTGAGAAATTAACGTTTAAATCAAGATATATATCTGTAACAGCGCTCCGGGCAGCGATCCGGTTCGCGTACTTTTCGCTTATCGGAACTTTGCGAAGCGAAGCTGATTGGCTCTCCGGTGTCTGTCAACATTCTAAACAGTCCGGTGCGGTCGCCATCTTGTCTCTCGGTAGGATCGAGAGACAAGAGGAGGCCAAAACAAAGGAGGAAATGAAGGAAAGGGGGCAAGGTAGACCCCTTCTGACCCCCTAGGATTGATGAGGGGATATTATAGAGCCACGCTGGGCCCAAAAAAAAAAAATTCCGATTTTTTTCGCCGTAGAGACGCGTCTTGGTATGCGAACCGGGCAGCTAACCGGGAAGCTAACCGGGAAGCTAACCGGCAGTGTAACGGGAGTCTGACGAGTAGCTGATTGGCTGTCAACATTGTAAACAGTCCGGAGCGGCCGCCATCTTGTCTCTCGGTAGGATCGAGAGACAAGAGGAGGCCAAAACAAAGGGGGAAATGAAGGAAAGAGGGCAAGGTAGACCCCTTCTGACCCCCTAGGATTGATGAGGGGATATTATAGAGCCACGCTGGGCCCAAAAAAAAAAAAAAAAATTCCGATTTTTTCGCCGTAGAGACGCGTCTTGGTACGCGAACCGGGCAGCTAACCGGGCAGCTAACCGGGAAGCTAACCGGCAGTGTAACGGGAGTCTGAGGAGAAGCTGATTGGCTGTTATCATTGTAAACAGTCTGGAGCGGCCGCCATCTTGTCTCTCTGTGGGATCGAGAGACAAGAGGTGGAAAAAAAAAAGGTGTAAATGAATGAAAGGGGTAAGGCAAACCCCTCCTGAACCCCTAGGATTGATGAGGGGGCTATTAAAGTTCCCTGGGGGGTGAAAAAAAAAATTGTGATTTTTCGCGGTAAAGGTGCTTCCTGGTACGTTAACCGGGCAGCTAACCGGCAGCGTAACGAGAGTCCGACATGTTGTGTTTTTTGAACGTTTGTGATATGTGCAGGTGTGGATTTTGTCTAATTAAGGTTAAAAAAATATATATATATCTTTAGGCGTGTTCTGGCGCGCTTACGTTTTGGGTTTGGTTTGCGCTGCAGAGACGATACGTCACGGTTATGCGATGCATCATTAGGCGTCTCACGGGCTACGTGATATGTCACTTAATAAAGAATATATTTTACAGCTATAGATATTAGCTTTTAAAAAACCAATGAAATTCACAGAAAAAACCATAGGTTATAGACCATATATAGTTAGGAATTTGCATTTACAAAACCTTGAAAATTCACTGAAAAAACCATAGGTTATAGACCATATATAGTTAGGGATTAGCATTTAAAAAACCTTATTTTATTTGCACAAAACCATTGAAATTCCATATATAGTTAGTTGCACTAACTATATATTGCGGACCCGCAATCCACTGCTAATGATGTCACATATTACATCATTCATGACATGGTCAGTGACATCACTGATGACATCACTGATGACATCTCAAATGACATCACTGATGACATCACTGATGACATCTCAAATGACATCACTGATGACATCACTGACATCTCATTTGACATAACTGATTACATCACTGATGATATCATTTATGTGATAATACATCTTCAGACTCTAATATAACCTTAGATACACTCAGTGTAAACAGGCACTCACAGACTGTCACACATCCATGGAGTTACCCACACACCTAGTCAGTCATGCAAAGAATCAATCACACCTCCATTTCCTCAACTATACAGTTATACACACCTTACTTATTCAAACATATACTAACACATATTTACTCTCTTATACAATCATTGATACAAGTTCACAATGATTCATACAGGCAATCTCACATTCACTGGCTCTTATGTTCAGTTATTTATATATGTCAACTCTCACATGGAGTGTGTTTTACATATGTACTTACTTTGACATGTAGAACTGAGATATCCATTCACTCACCAATATACTCATGCACACAGTCAACTGTCCATACAGCTGTTTCTACATGCACTTTTGAACCCATACACCTAGGGAATCAACTGCTCACACATCTATGCACAGAGTTATACACCTCCCAGCCACCCACACACATACTCAGTCTCCCATACAAATACTTGGGCAACCATTCAATAACCCATATAGTTACTGATATAGCTACTGATTTAAACATGCAGCAGTTTACAGAAGAACATAAATAATGATTGCCAAATTAAGACACTTTAATCACTAACCCATGCACTCAGTGAGACACATTTAATCATTCTCTCATACAGTCAGTCATGCACCTACTAAATCCTTCATCCAGACACTTATACATCCACTCATTCTTCAATATGTAAGACATATTTTAACTTTACAGAAACATACAGTCACTGGGTGTTGTCATCAGTGATGTCATCAGTGATGTCATTTGAGATGTCATCAGTGATGTCATCAGTGATGTCACTGACCATGTCATGAATGATGTAATATGTGACATCATTAGCAGTGGATTGCGGGTCCGCAATATATAGTTAGTGCAACTAACTATATATGGAATTTCAATGGTTTTGTGCAAATAAAATAAGGTTTTTTAAATGCTAATCCCTAACTATATATGGTCTATAACCTATGGTTTTTTCAGTGAATATATATATATATATATATATATATATATATATATATATATATATATATACATATTCACTGAAAAAAACATAGGTTTTACAGATGTTACAGTTAGGAGTTAGCATTTAATTTTTTTTTAGAAATTCACAGAAAAAAACAGATTTTAGGGATGTTATAGTTAGTTGGACATTTCACTCATACAAAACGATAGAAATTCCGCTGTTATAGTTAGTTGAGCTAACTATAAGTCTCGCCCTTGCAATTCACTGCTGATGGCGTCACATATTACATTATTAATGACATGGTCAGTGACATCACTGATGACATCACTGATGACATCTCAAATGACATCACTGATGACATCACTGATAACATCATCCTGTGAATGCGTGTTTCTATAAATGTAAATATGTTTTATATATATACATGCCAAAACTTATTGAAGAATGAATGGGTGTATAAGAGTCAGGATGGATGATTAAGTAGGTGTGTGACTGACTGTATAACTGAGTGATTAATTATATCTTACTTAACGCATGTGTTAGCGACTGATACAGACATTGACACAATTTAGGTTGTCAGTTGTGTGTAAGCAGTTTCATAGGTTAGTTAGCAACTAAGTGAGGATCTATATGGGCTATTGATTAGTTGTTTGAATATCTTTATGGGTGCCTGAGAGTCTGTGTGGGTGTGGGGTGTGACTCTGTGCATAGATGTGTAAGTGGATAATTCACTGTATATATGTGTTCAAGTCTGTATCAGTGAAGGGACATATGGCTGGGAGAGTGTGTGCATGGGTGTGTTGGTGAGAAAATGGATGCCTCAGTGGTACGTGTGTGAGTAACTGCATAAGTGAAAGGCAGTATATGTGAGTGTTGGACTGTCTAAAAGACTATATGTGAGAGTGACTGATTGTGAGAGTGCCTGTATGGATCAGTGTGTGCTTGTATTAGTTATTGTATTAGAGTGTAAGTATGTGTTAGTATATGTTTAAATAAGTGACGTGGTATGTGTATAACGGTACAGGTGAGTAAATGAAAGTGTGATTGATTATTTCCATTACTGACTAGGTGGGTGAATAACTCTATGAATGAGAGGCAGTGTCTGTATAGATATGTAAATGGATATGATAATGCTGTATTGATGGCTAACTAAATATATATTAGTGACTGTATGGGTCAATGAATGGATTTGTGTGTAGACCTAGGAATTAGTGAGTGGATATATAATAACTGGTATTGGTGTGTTCATAGTTTTGAAAAATATAGTCTGTATTTTAGAGTGGGTGTATTAAGTGTTATATATTAGGGCCTGATGAGGTGCATCAGATTTTCACATGGATGATGTCATCAGTGATGTCATTTGAGATGTCATCAGTGATGTCACTGACCATGTCATGAATGATGTAATATGTGATGTCCTCAGCAGTGCATTGCGGAGGCGCGAGTTATAGCTAGCTCAACTACCTATAACAGCGGAATTTCTATTGTTTTGCATGAGTGAAATGTCCAACTAACTAAAACGTCCCTAAAACCTATGTTTTTTTCTGTGAATTTCTAAGGTTTTTTAAATGCTAATTCCTAACTATAACTTCTGTAAAACATATGTTTTTTTCAGTGAATTTCAATGGTTTTTTAATGCTAATTTCTAACTATAACGTACTTGAAACCTATGGTTTTTTCAGTGAATTTCAAAGGTTTTTTAAATGCTAATTTCTAATTAAATGTTCATTAAACATATCTTTTTTTTCTGTCTTTTCAATTATCATCCCATTCTCAACCTGGTGAAAACTGCAAATCTCACCACTCTTCCATCGATACCTTCCGCCAACAAAATCGCCACAAACAAGAGCCACAACTAACGCTAATGATATGCAAAGTTGCCGTTCCTGAGAAAAAAAAAACTAAAACACCACTTCCCCATATTTACAACAACCAGCCAAATCTACAATGTGATCCAAAAAGCAGACGATAAGCCGACTTACCAGTAATAATTTAACATCAACCTTCAACTGGTGTAAGGAGATCGACTATCTACTGCGTGAATTAGACCCAAATCACAGCCACATCTAAAGACCAACACGTGATATAGCTACTGATCATGCAGCTCCGACACCCAACAAGACCCAACAAGACCACAGTAGGGAAAGTAATGATTTAATATATTAATACAAATAAATTAAATATCAATACCAATAAAAAAGTAATTAAAATTAATAATCAATTTAATATTATGTAATAATTAATCAAATAGAAATACAATTAAATATTATTAATTAAAATTAATGACATATTCATAATTAATTACCAACTAATTAATTTTCAATAACAAAATCTAATTATTAATACAAATTAATATCAATTAATAATTAATTAACAGTAAATTAATTATCAATACACAAAAAGTTTTTTTAATATGTAACTAATCACAATTAAATTACTTCCCACCCTATTCCCATATAAACCTACAATCCGCTAGAAAAAATAAATTAATACAACTATCGTAATTAACAATTAATGAATTAATATAAATTAATTACCAAAGAACAAAAATTAATTACCAACTAACAATTAATTAACAATAAAATTAAAAATCAATACCAATAAATAAATAAAAATTATTTACTTAATTACAATTAAATTACTTCCCACCCTATTCCCCTATAAACCCACAACCCGCTACAGAAAATAAATTAACAAAATTAACATAATTATCAATTAATCAATTAATAAAAATGAATTACCAATTACAAATTAATTAACAGTTCATTAAAAATGAATACCAATAAATAAATAAAAATACTTAACACCAATGCTGCTAAAGGAATTCTCCTCCTGTGCTGGCCCTGATTTAAATGGGTGTGGTTGTGACGGAACCATTCCGTCATCAGCACAGCCAAACCGTGACTGATGACGGAATGGTTCCGTCACAAGCATCGAAGGGATTAAATATTTTCAATTAAATTACTTCCCACCCTATTCCCCTATAAACCCACAACCCGCTACAGAATTAAATTACTCAAAAATTAAATAACATAAAATTCATTACTTGAAATAAATTACAAAAATTACAAAAATAATATACACATTTCACAAATATACTAACATACAAAACACTTAAAAAAAATTGATATTAATTTTAATTAAAAAATTTGATATTATTAAAAATTCGATATATTTTCATACCTATATTATATACTTCGATATTTTGACTTTCTATATTTAAAAAATCGATATTATATTACTTACCTTCAATTCGATATTTTTCACCACTATATTGTGTCCATTCGATATTTTGTCCATTCTATATTTTGACTTCGATATTATGGCTATTCTATATTTTGGATTCGATATTATGTCTAGTTACCATAGAAAGAGAGTAGTAGAGAGTAGAAGAGAGTGAGTAGTAGAGAGTAGTAGAGAATGAGTAGTAGAGTGATAGTAGAGAATAGGAGAGAGTGAGTAGTAGAGAGTGAGTAGTAGAGAGTAAGTAGTAGAGAGTAGTAGAGAGTGAGTAGTACAGTGAGTAGTAGAGAGAGATTAGTAGAGAGTGAGTAGTAGAGAGTGAGTAGTAGAGAGTAGTCAGTCAGTGTCAGTCAGTCAGTGTCAGTCAGTGTCAGTCAATCAGTGTCAGTCAGAGTCAGTCAGTCAGTGTCAGTCAATCAGTGGAGAAGTGTGGCTCACCGGTTAGAGGAGGCAGACCCAGAAGCAGAGGTCGGCCCGGGACCAGGGTTCAATTCCTGACGCGGCAGGGTTTGGAGCCCAAATGTCCACGGACCTGATAATTCTCGCTTCGGTGCCTACTTGAATCAGGGGTTCACGCTCTGCAACTCTGGGCAATAGCTTGCTCAATCTCCACTACGGCCCCCCCGGCGGGATGCCTGGCTTTCACCTTGGGGGTGCCCAGCTGGGCTATCCCACAGGGAAAAACCAGGACGGGTTCCCAAAGCAAGCGCCGAGATACCCTTTGCGGTGATACGTGCGCTATATAAGAAACTACATTACAATTACATTACATTACCATCAGTGACAATCAGTAGGTGTCAATCAGTCAGTGTCAGTCAGTCAGTGTCAGCTAGAGCAGCTCTGCTGACCTGGTTCTCTGGCTCTAAAGCAGCTCTGCTGACCTGGTTCTCTGGCACTAAAGCAGCTCTGCTGACCTTGTTCTCTCCTTCTAAAGCAGCTCTGCTGACCTGGTTTCTCTGGCTCTAAAGCAGCTCTGCTGACCTGGTTCTATGGCTCTAAAGCAGTTCTGCTGATCTGGTTCTCTGGCTCTAGAGCAGCTCTGCTGACCTGGTCCCTTGGCTCTAAAGCAGCTATGCTGACCTGGTTCTCTCCCTCTAAAGCAGCTCTGCTGACCTGGTTCTCTCGCTCTAAAGCAGCTCTACTGACCTGGTTTCTCTGGCTCTACAGCAGCTCTGCTGACCTGGTTCTTAGGCTCTAGAGCAGCTCTGCTGACCTGGTTCTCTGGCTCTAAAGCAGCTCTGCTGACCTTGTTCTCTCCCTCCAAATCAGCTCTGCTGGCCTGGTTCTCTGCCTCTAAATCAGCTCTGCTGGCATGGTTTTATGGCACTAGAGCAGCTCTGCTGACCTGGTTCTCTGGCTCTAGAGTAACTATGCAGACCTGGTTCTCTGGCTCTAAAGCAGCTCTGCTGATCTGTTTCTCTCTGTCAAGATCGGCAGTAGCACAAGAAACATTCACGCCACTAACCTTCTGTCTTTTCCCAGCAGAGACGAGATCAGATGCTAGATCCTTCACTCCCTTCAATACACGCCCCCCTACAGAGGAACTATATACCTCTGTCTGACTGCGTGCACCGAAGGGAAGAAAGGAGAGAAGAAGCCTTGGAGGAGAGCGGGAATGTGGTCTTTCTATCTTCGTTTCTCTTTCTCTCTGGAATGGTCTGAGTCTAAGGGACGTCTCTGTAACACCTGTCCAGGTATCTACAAAGGAAATAAACACACGATTACCTCTCACGACCATGTACTGCTTCACTATGCTAATAAGGGGAATGATAACTTCACTCACCACACTTTCTGCATACAGGGCCTTAAGAAAAGGGAACGCTGTCTCTCTTTTCCCTTGCACGTCTCCCTTTACCAAAGAGTATATCTTCCCAAAGTCATAGTAGTGTGACTCCTCCACACTTAAATAAAAGTAAACAAAACATAAGGCTGAACACCGATTTCTGCCAAAGCTTCTCTCCTTGTAGTTGTTATGAGCACAACTAGGACTACACGTCCCACAAAGCAGTTCGAAATTGTCACAGGAATCCAATCCGGAATAGACACTACTCCTTAAACACTCGGACTCTAGTCAGGATTTTACGAACGCGGCCGCGCTGAATCCTTAATCCTACTAAATTCTACCAGACGGTACACTGCACGTGTTTGATTTCACGCGCGCTAATATACACACTGTATATCTCACGGGTTCCTTAGCGCTAGATGCGCTAAGCGAAACTCCGTGGCTACGCTAACAGGCGACTCGCCTGCAGGAATCCAAGTACACAAATCTCCAATAAGGAAGGAGGCGAGCCCGCACTCCTTCTTACTTGCCACACGGTCCGTTTGGAGTTCTCCGTTTTCTCCCTCTGGCGCTGTACAACGGTACTCTCCTAGATGCTGCAATTCTTCTTGCTGAAATCCGGCGGGGAACACCTTCCGCCTCTCCTCTGACTCGCACTGAACAAACAATTGACAAGCACCCTTCTCTGGGGAAGGAGGGGCTTAGTACAAACGAGTCTCCCCCACGGCAGTCTGGGAGTTGTAGTTGTTTGTCTCTTCCCCGTTATCCTCGCATAGCTGGAAGGCAGCCCTTTCGTCCTGATAATCGCCACAGAACCCCCTCTCGAGGACAGCCGTCCCGGCGGTCGCCCAGGCTTACCAGGATACAAGTCATGAAAACGTGCAACTAACTCAGGACAATGGAGATAACCCACAGGTTCCCAGGACCGCTCCTCAGGGCCATACCCTTTCCACTCAACCAAGTACTGAATCCGCCCCCGCACCATACGGGAGTCAAGGATCGAATGGACCTCATATTCTTCATGCCCATCAACATCTACTGGAAGGGGTTTATCAGACAGCCTAGTACTCACGGGACAGGGTTGGAGCAAGGAAACGTGGAAGACGGGATGAATCCTCCAAGTATCAGGGAGGGTCAACCGCACCGCCACAGGGTTTATGATTTTCTCTATGCTATAAGGCCCCACATATCTAGGCTTCAACTTGTTCTCTCCTTTCAGATGTAAGTTTTTTGTGGAAAGCCACACCCTATCCCCCACTGCATATGCAGGAGCAGAAGACCTTCTATTGTCAGCATAACGTTTCTGAGAAGACTGCGCGTCCACTAAGCCATGTCGCGCCCCCACTAGTACTGCTCTCAAATGTGCATGGTGTTCGTGTATGCTGGGCACCGGGGAGTGAACAGGAACCTCAAAGGGTAGGGCATTAGGATGAAAACCAAAAAGACAAAAAAAAGGTGAACAGCCCAAGGTGGAATGAACGGCATTGTTGTAAGCAAATTCAGCCATCCAGATCAAGGTAGTCCATTCAGTATCGTTTTGCAAGGCAAAGCAGCGAAGGTACTGTTCTAACGTCTGATTCAGGCGCTCTGTTTTGCCGTCCGTCTGGGGGTGATAAGATGACGAGAGTCGCGCATCAACATCCATGGTCTGACAGAGGGCCTTCCAGAAGCGAGAGGTGAATTGAGTGCCTCTATCGGTGATGAGCACACAAGGTATCCCATGGGCACGGACGACGTGTTGCAAGAACACCTGCGCCAATTCAACAGAAGTCGGCAGGCCGTTGAGAGGAATAAAATGTCCCATTTTTGTCAAATGGTCCACGACCACTAAGATCACAGTCTTACCCTCACAGGGTGGCATTTCAACAATAAAGTCCATCGACACCGTATGCCAAGGCTTCGGAGGAATCGGGAGAGGTCTGAGAAGGCCAACCGGCTTAACATGCACTGCCTTCCCCTGTATACATACGGCACAATTCATCACATAGTGTCTTACTGTTGCTCTCAATTTTGGCCACCAAAAGCTACGTTCCACACCTGCAATAGTTTTGTAAATACCTAAATGGCCACCTAAAGGTGAATCATGGATCCAGTGCAACACCTTCCGTTGCAAGGGTTCAGTGGGGACATAGATGGCTAATCCCTGATAGGCAAGATCATCTTTCACTGTGCGATGCTCAGGATCCTCTTTCACCCATTCCGGTATATCCATATCTGCAAGAGCCACTCGGACATCATCCAGGAATTCAGGAGTTGACACCAAGGCGATGAAAGGAGAGGGGTGGCTGGACTCTTGGAGAATAAGTGGAGGTTCCTCTTCACTCTCTGTTTTCTGTTCCGCCGTCTCCCCGATTCGAGATAGGGCGTCAGCCTTACCATTTTGTGGTCCTGGTTTATATTTTATAACAAAATCAAAGTCCGAGAAGAACAATGTCCACCTCAACTGCCTGGGAGTAAGGGCCTTGGCTGTTTTCAAAAATAGCAAGTTTCTGTGGTCGGTATAGATTTCGACAGTGTGCATTGCTCCCAGCAGATAATGGCGCCACTCCTCACATGCCCTCTTGATTGCAAGAAGCTCCTTGTCCGTGACAGAATAATTTGTTTCGCAAGGAGAAAGTTTTCTTGAGAAATAGGCCACGGGATGCAACTGGCCTGTTTCGGGGTGGCGTTGTGATAATATCCCACCGATAGCATACAGGGAAGCATCAGTCTCCAGGACAAAAGGCAACTGCGAATCAGGGTGGCGTAGAATAGGAGCCTGTGTAAACTGTTCCTTGAGATATTGAAATGATCTTTCCGCTTCAAGGGTCCACCCAAACACAGTGTTCTTCCTCAGTAGACTGGATATCGGCTGAATGATCTTGGAGAAATCCTTTATGAACCGGCGGTAATAGTTGGCGAAACCAAGGAAACTTTGTACCGCCTTCACGTTCTTGGGTGTACTCCATCCGAGAATAGCCTCCACTTTACTGGAATCCATTTGGAAGCCCTGGTGCCGAGATGATATAACCAAGGAAGGCCACTTCCTTCACATGAAAAAGACATTTTTCTAGCTTGGCATACAAGGAATTCTGCTGTAATCGCCCCAACACCACCTTTACATGATCCACATGTTCGTGAAGTGTAGATGAATAGATCAAAATATCATCTATGTACACAATGCAGAATGTCTCCAGACACCCGCGTAGTACTTCATCCATGAAATATTGGAACGCTGCAGGGGCGTTGCAGAGCCCAAACGGCATCACAAGGTACTCGAACAATCCGAATTTTGTCCTAAACGCGGTCTTCCACTCATCTCCACTCTTTACTCTAACAAGATGGTACGCTCCTCTGAGATCGAGTTTAGTGAAGAAATGAGCCCCTTTCAATTGATCCAAGAGTACAGGTATAAGCGGTAGTGGATACCGGTTCTTGATTGTCATTCGATTAATGGCCCTGTAGTCGATGCATGGTCTCAATTCCTCGCAGTCCTTCTTAGGAATAAAAAACATCGGCGAGGAAGCTGGCGAGGTAGAATGACGAATGAACCCCGTAGCCAAATTGTCATCGAGGTAATTCCGCAAATATACTGACTCTTTTTCAGTGAGAGCGTAAACTCGGCTACAGGGAATATCAGCACCAGGAACAAGGTCAATTCTACAATCGTAGACGCGATGTGGAGGCAAATCAGTAGCCTTTTGTTTGTCGAACAAGGAACTGAACTCCTGGTACTCATCAGGAAGAGCGGTGGCACAACAGTATGGTCCTAAGGAACATCCAGAAGCCAGACAGACTGACGGCGTAGCTGATTGTTCTTCCTTAACAGACACGTCCTGTCTGCAATTGGCCTTACAAAACGCCGAGGACAAGGTAATGGTACATGCTGCCCAACTAACTTGAGGATCGTGAAGAGTCAGCCACGGCATCACCAATATTAAACGGAATTGAGGGGCATCAATCAAGTCGAATTGGATCATCTCCTGATGATTTTGATTCGTCTGCATCAACAATGCTTGGGTATGGTAAGAAACGGGGCCAGATGACAAAACCGTCCCATCCACTGCTTTGACCAGCTCCGGTTTATCCTTTTTCTCGCATACCATCCCAATCTTCATGGCGTATTCTTGGTCGATATAGTTACCAGTGGCTCCGGAATCTAGCAGAGCATCAATCTCCATAGCGTCACGGGTATTGACCCATAAAGTCACTTTTAAATTCATGTGAGCCACTGCAGGATGTAATGTATTTGCAAGTGTAGGTGAGATCATTAATGGTGAACAACCCAAGGCAGCGACCTCCTCCTGATTTGGGCATGTTAGTTTTCCGCCGGTCTTCCCGTTTGTATGACAGCCTGAGAAGGGGGGGCCGTTGATCTTCCAGGAAACGCGTTTCTGGCTCGACAATCTTTCACAAAATGACCACCCTTTCCGCAGTACAGACACTGTTTCAGTCTTCTTCGTTTGTCTTTCTCTTCCTTTGAAAGGGGTCCCCGAAGCCCTCCTATTTGCATGGGTTCAACTCCCTCTGGCGTCTTAGGATGATCTTCCATAGTACCTCGAAGACGTGGATAGAAGAAGCGACTGTCTCCTCTGCCTCTATCACCCCTTCGTTCCAATAGGCGATGGTCCAATTGAACAGTTAAGTCGATCAATTCTTCACAAGAGGTGGGAAGTTGTACCACTTGAGCCAGGACGTCCTTTAGCTCCCCTCGGAGCCCTTGATAAAAAATAGATATTCTCTTTGCAGTAGGCCACTCTGTTTCGACCACAAGTCGATTGAAGGAAGTTATGTATGATAGCAAATCTTGAGACCCTTGCCGTAGGGTTAACAACTCTCTATCCAGAGATAACATATGGAGTTTTCTATCGAACAGTCGTCTCAGTTCCAAACAAAAATCATCAAAATCGTGTAACACAGGATCATTTCTTTCCAATAAGGGTATTGTCCAACTCGCTGCATTGCCTCCCATGTATGACATCATAAAGGCTGTCTTAGTTGTATCCTCTTGGAACACCCCCGGCTTGCACAAAAAATGTAATCTGCATTGGTTTAAGAACGTTTCAAATTTACGGGGGTCCCCATAGAACCTTTCAGGAAGGGCAAGTGGGATCCCGGTATTTTGTATGACATGGACAGTGGGAACTGCATCAGAAGAGGAGGGTGTGGAGGGAGATGACACAGTGAACCCACCCCCTTCAGCTCCCTGTGACACAGGAGACACGGTGGAAGATGGAGGTTGTAAAGTGGCTGGTTTGATGTACGAAGCCCCTTTGCCCCCTCTCATGGTCAATTCGGACATCTCCTTTCTAAGAACCCCTAGTTCCTTATATAGGACCTGACTCTCGGTGCGAGACGTAGTAACTTCCTGTTGTAGAGCCGCAAGGCTTTCCACTACAGAATTTAGTACACTTTCCACATTCATCGTCCGGGCTGGGTCTTATTACTTGGGCTTGTCAATCTGTCAAGATCGGCAGTAGCACAAGAAACATTCACGCCACTAACCTTCTGTCTTTTCCCAGCAGAGACGAGATCAGATGCTAGATCCTTCACTCCCTTCAATACACGCCCCCCTACAGAGGAACTATATACCTCTGTCTGACTGCGTGCACCGAAGGGAAGAAAGGAGAGAAGAAGCCTTGGAGGAGAGCGGGAATGTGGTCTTTCTATCTTCGTTTCTCTTTCTCTCTGGAATGGTCTGAGTCTAAGGGACGTCTCTATAACACCTGTCCAGGTATCTACAAAGGAAATAAACACACGATTACCTCTCACGACCATGTACTGCTTCACTATGCTAATAAGGGGAATGATAACTTCACTCACCACACTTTCTGCATACAGGGCCTTAAGAAAAGGGAACGCTGTCTCTCTTTTCCCTTGCACGTCTCCCTTTACCAAAGAGTATATCTTCCCAAAGTCATAGTAGTGTGACTCCTCCACACTTAAATAAAAGTAAACAAAACATAAGGCTGAACACCGATTTCTGCCAAAGCTTCTCTCCTTGTAGTTGTTATGAGCACAACTAGGACTACACGTCCCACAAAGCAGTTCGAAATTGTCACAGGAATCCAATCCGGAATAGACACTACTCCTTAAACACTCGGACTCTAGTCAGGATTTTACGAACGCGGCCGCGCTGAATCCTTAATCCTACTAAATTCTACCAGACGGTACACTGCACGCGTTTGATTTCACGCGCGCTAATATACACACTGTATATCTCACGGGTTCCTTAGCGCTAGATGCGCTAAGCGAAACTCCGTGGCTACGCTAACAGGCGACTCGCCTGCAGGAATCCAAGTACACAAATCTCCAATAAGGAAGGAGGCGAGCCCGCACTCCTTCTTACTTGCCACACGGTCCGTTTGGAGTTCTCCGTTTTCTCCCTCTGGCGCTGTACAACGGTACTCTCCTAGATGCTGCAATTCTTCTCGCTGAAATCCGGCGGGGAACACCTTCCGCCTCTCCTCTGACTCGCACTGAACAAACAATTGACAAGCACCCTTCTCTGGGGAAGGAGGGGCTTAGTACAAACGAGTCTCCCCCACGGCAGTCTGGGAGTTGTAGTTGTTTGTCTCTTCCCCGTTATCCTCGCATAGCTGGAAGGCAGCCCTTTCGTCCTGATAATCGCCACACTCTCCCTCTAAAGCAGCTCTGCTGACCCGGTTTCTCCGGGTCTAGAGCAGCTCTGCTGACCTGGTTCTCTCCCTCTAAAGAAGGTCTGCTGACCTGGTTTTCTACCTCTAAAGCAGCTCTACTCACCTGGTTTCTCTGGCTCTACAGCAGCTCTGCTGACCTGGTTCTCTAGCACTAAAGCAGCTCTGCTGACCTGGTTCTATGGCTCTAAAGCATCTTTGTCGACTTGGTTCTCTGGCTCTAGAGCAGCTCAGCTGACCTGGTTCTCTGTATCTAAAGCAGCTCTGCTGACCTGGTTCTCTGGCTCTTGAGCAGCTCTGCTGACCTGGCTCTCTAGCACTAAAGCAGCTCTGCTGACCTGGTTCTATGGCTCTAAAGCATCTTTGTCGACTTGGTTCTCTGGCTCTAGAGCAGCTCAGCTGACCTGGTTCTCTGTATCTAAAGCAGCTCTGCTGACCTGGTTCTCTGGCTCTAAAGCAGCTCTGCTGGCCTGGTTCTCTCTCTCTCTTAAGCAGCTCTGCTGACCTGCTTTCTCTGGCTATACAGCAGGTCTGTTGACCTGGTTCTCTGGCTCTAGAGCAGCTCTGCTGACCTAGTTCTTAGGCTACAGAGCAGCTCTGCCGATCTGGTTCTCTGGCTCTACAACAGCTCTGCTGACCTGTTTCTCCGGCCCTAAAGCAGCTCTGCTAACCTGGTTCAATGGCTCTAAAGCAGTTCTGCTGACATGGTTCTTTGGCTCTACAACAGCTCTGCTGACATGGTTCTCTGGCTCTAGAGCAGCTCTGTTGACCTAGTTCTTAGGCTCTAGAGCAGATCTGCTGACCTGGTTCTCTGGCTCGACAAAAGCTCTGCTGACCTGGTTCTCTGGCTCTAAAGCAGCTCTGCTAACCTGGTTCTATGGCTCTAAAGCAGTTCTGCTGACCTGGTTCCCTCCCTCCAAAGCAGCTTTGCTGACCTGGTTCTCTGGCTCTAAAGCAGCTCTACTGACCTGGTTTCTGACTCTACAGCAGCTCTGCTGACCTGGTTCTCTGGCTCTAGACCAGCTCTGCTGACCTGGTTCTTAGGCTCTAGAGCAGCTCTGCTGACCTGGTTCTCTGAATCAAAAGCAGCTCTGCTGACCTGGTTCTATGGCTTTAAAGCAGCTCTGCTGACCTGGTTCTCAAGCTCTAGAGCAGCTCTGCTGACCTGGTTCTCTGGATCTAAAGCAGCTCTGTTGACCTGGTTCTCTGGCTCTAAAGCAGCTCTGCTGGCCTGGTTCTCTGGCTCTAAAGCAGCTTTGCTGACCTGGTTCTGTCCCTCTAAAGCAGCTCTACTGACCTGGTTCTATGGCTTTAAAGCAGCTCTGCCGACCTGGTTCTCTGGCTCTAGAGCAGCCCTGCTGTCCTGGTTCTCTGGCTCTAGAACGGCTCTGCTGTCCTGGTTTTCTGGTTCTAAAGCAGCTCTGCTGACCTGCTTTTATGGCACTAAAGCAGCAATGCTGACTTGGTTCTCTGGCTCTGGAGCAGCTCTGCTGACCTGGTTCTCTGGCTTTAAAGCAGCTCTGCTAACCTTGTTCTCTCCCTCTAAAGCAGCTCAGTTGACCTGGTTTCTCTGGCTCTAGAGCAGCTCTGCTGACCTGGTTCTCCAGATCTATAGCTGATCTGCTGACCTGATTCTCTCCTTCTAAAGCAGCTCTCCTGACCTGGTTCTCTGACTCTAGAGCAGCTCTGCTGACTTCGTTCTATGGCTCTAAAGCAGCTCTGCTGACCTGGTTCTCTGGCACTAGAGCTGCTCTGCTGACCTGGTTCTCTGGCAAGATGCTGGGTGACCTGGTTCTCTCCCTCTAAAGAGCTCTGCTGACCTGGTTCTCTGGCTCTAAAGCTGCCTCTAGAGCAGCTCTACTGACCTGGTTCTATGGCTCTAAAGCAGCTCTGCCGACCTGGTTCTCTGGCTCTAGAGCAGCTCTACTGACCTGGTTCTCTGGCTCTGTAGCAGTTCTGCTTACCTGGTTTCTCTGGCTCTACAGCAGCTCTGCTGACGTGGTTCTCGGCCTCTAGCGCAGTTCTGCTGACCTGGGTCTCTGGCTCTAGAAGCTCTGCTGACCTGGGTCTCTGGTTCTAGAGCAGCTCTGCTGACCTGCTTCTTAGGCTCGAGAGCAGCTCTGCTGACATGGTTCTCTGGCTCTACAACGGCTCTGCTAACCTGGTTTCTCTGGCTCTACAGCAGCTCTGCTGACCTGGTTCTCTGGCTCTAGAGCAGCTCTGATGTCCTGGTTCTCTGGCTCTAGAGCAGCTCTGCTGTCCTGGTTCTCTGGTTCTAAAGCAGCTCTGCTGACCTGGTTCTCTGGCTCTGGAGCAGCTCTACTGACCTTGTTCTCTGGCTTTAAAGCAGCTCTGCTGACCTTGTTCTCTCCCTCTAAAGCAGCTCAGTTGACCTGAATTCCTCCGGCTCTAGAGCAGCTCTGCCGACCTGGTTCTCTGGCTCTAAAGCAGATCTGCTGACCTGGTTCTCTCCTTCTAAAGCAGCTCTCCTGACCTGGTTCCCTGCCTCTAGAGCAGCTCTGCTAACCTGGTTCTCTGGCTCTAGAGCAGCTCTGCTGACCTGGTTCTATGGCTCTAAAGCAGCTTTGATGACCTGGTTCTCTGGCTCTAGAGCAGCTCTGCTGTCCTGGTTCTCTGGCTCTAAAGCAGCTCTGCTGACCTGGTTCTCTCCCTCTGAAGCAGCTCAGTTTACCTAGTTCTCTGGCTCTAGAGCAGCTCTGCTGACCTGGTTCTCAGGCTCTAAAGAAGATCTGCTGACCTGGTTCTCTCCTTCTAAAGCAGCTCTCCTGACCTGGTTCTCTGCCTCTAGAGCAGCTCTGCTGACCTCGTTCTCTGCCTCTAGAGCAGCTCTGCTGACTTGCTTCTATGGCTCTAAAGCAGCTCTGCTGACCTGGTTCTCTGGCTCTAGAGCAGCTCTGCTGACCTGGTTCTCTGGCTCAAAAGCTGCTGGGTGACCTGGTTCTCTCCCTCTAAAGAGCTCTGCTGACCTGGTTCTCTCCCTTTAAAGAGCTCTGCTGACCTGGTTCACTGGCTCTAAAGCAGTTCTGCTGACCTCGTTCTCTTCCTCTAGAGCAGCTCTACTGACCTGGTTCTATAGCTCTAAAGCAGCTCTGTCGACCTGGTTCTCTGGCTCTAGAGCAGCTCTGCTGACCTGGTTCTCTGGCTCTGAAGCAGTTCTGTTTACCTGGTTCTCTCCCTCTAAAGCAGCTCTGTTGACCTGGTTTCTCTGGCTATACAGCAGCTCTGCTGACCTGGTTCTCGGCCTCTAGAACAGCTCTGCTGACCTGGTAATCTGGCTCTAGCAGCTCTGCTGACCTGGGTCTCTGGTTCTAGAGCAGCTCTGCGGACCTGCTTCTTAGGCTCTAGAGCAGCTCTGCTGACCTGGTTCTCTGGCTCTACAACGGCTCTGCTAACCTGATTTCTCTGGCTCTACAGCAGCTCTGCTGACCTGGTTCTCTGGCTCTAGAGCAGCCCTGCTGTCTGGTTCTCTGGCTCTAGAACAGCTCTGCTGTCCTGGTTTTCTGGTTCTAAAGCAGCTCTGCTGACCTGCTTTTATGGCACTAAAGCAGCTCTGCTGACCTGGTTCTCTGGCTCTGGAGCAGCTCTGCTGACCTGGTTCTCTGGCTTTAAAGCAGCTCTGCTGACCTAGTTCTTAGGCTACAGAGCAGCCCTGCCGATCTGGTTTCTCTGGCTCTACAGCAGCTCTGCTGATATGGTTCTTTGGCCCTAGAGCAGCTCTGTTGACCTAGTTCTTAGGCTCTAGAGCAGATCTGCTGACCTGGTTCTCTGGGTCTACAACAGCTCTGCTGACCTGTTTCTCTGGCCCTAAAGCAGCTCTGCTGACCTGGTTCGATGGCTCTAAAGCAGTTCTGCTGACATGGTTCTTTGTCTCTAGAGCAGCTCTGCTGACCTGGTTTCTCTGGCTCTACAACAGCTCTGCTGACATGGTTCTCTGGCTCTAGAGCAGCTGTGTTGACCTAGTTCTTAGGCTCTAGAGCAGATCTGCTGACCTGGTTCTCTGGCTCGACAAAAGCTCTGCTGACCTGGTTCTCTGGCTCTAAAGCAGCTCTGCTGACCTGGTTCTATGGCTCTAAAGCAGTTCTGCTGACCTGGTTCACTGGCTCTAGAGCAGCTCTGCTGACCTGGTCCCTTGGCTCTAAAGCAGCTAGGCTGACCTGGTTCCCTCCCTCCAAAGCAGCTCTGCTGACCTGGTTCTCTCGCTCTAAAGCAGCTCTACTGACCTGGTTTCTGACTCTACAGCAGCTCTGCTGACCTGGTTCTCTGGCTCTAGACCAGCTCTGCTGACCTGGTTATTACGCTCTAGAGCAGCTCTGCTGACCTGGTTCTCTGGATCTAAAGCAGCTCTGTTGACCTGGTTCTCTGGCTCTAAAGCAGCTCTGCTGGCCTGGTTCTCTGGCTCTAAAGCAGCTTTGCTGACCAGGTTCTCTCCCTCTAAAGCAGCTCTGCTGACCTGGTTTCTCT
Source organism: Lissotriton vulgaris (assembly GCF_964263255.1). Classification (NCBI taxonomy): domain Eukaryota; kingdom Metazoa; phylum Chordata; class Amphibia; order Caudata; family Salamandridae; genus Lissotriton; species Lissotriton vulgaris. Next base: position 433,679,070 of record NC_141685.1, on the reverse strand, counting down.
GGCTCTACAGCAGCTCTGCTGATATGGTTCTTTGGCTCTAAAGCAGCTCTGTTGACCTAGTTCTTAGGCTCTAGAGCAGATCTGCTGACCTGGTTCTCTGGCTCTACAAAAGCACTGCTGACCTGGTTCTCTGGCTCTAAAGCAGCTCTGCTGACCTGGTTCTATGGCTCTAAAGCAGTTCTGCTGATCTGGTTCTCTGGCTCTAGAGCAGCTCTGCTGACCTGGTCCCTTGGCTCTAAAGCAGCTATGCTGACCTGGTTCTCTCCCTCTAAAGCAGCTCTGCTGACCTGGTTCTCTCGCTCTAAAGCAGCTCTACTGACCTGGTTTCTCTGGCTCTACAGCAGCTCTGCTGACCTGGTTCTTAGGCTCTCTGGCAGCTCTGCTGACCTGGTTCTTTGGCTCCAAAGCAGCTCTGCTGACCTTGTTTTCTCCCTCCAAATCAGCTTTGCTGGCCTTGTTCTCTGCCTCTAAATCAGCTCTGCTGGCATGGTTTTATGGAACTAGAGCAGCTCTGCTGACCTGGTTCTCTGGCTCTAGAGTAACTATGCGGACCTGGTTCTCTGGCTCTAAAGCAGCTCTGCTGATCTGTTTCTCTCTCTCTAAAGCAGCTCTGCTGACCCGGTTTCTCCGGGTCTAGAGCAGCTCTGCTGACCTGGTTCTCTCCCTCTAAAGAAGGTCTGCTGACCTGGTTTTCTACCTCTAAAGCAGCTCTACTCACCTGGTTTCTCTGGCTCTACAGCAGCTCTGCTGACCTGGTTCTCTGGCTCTAGAGCAGCTCTGCTGACCTGGTTCTCTAGCACTAAAGCAGCTCTGCTGACCTGGTTCTATGGCTCTAAAGCATCTTTGTCGACTTGGTTCTCTGGCTCTAGAGCAGCTCAGCTGACCTGGTTCTCTGTATCTAAAGCAGCTCTGCTGACCTGGTTCTCTGGCTCTTGAGCAGCTCTGCTGACCTGGCTCTCTAGCACTAAAGCAGCTCTGCTGACCTGGTTCTATGGCTCTAAAGCATCTTTGTCGACTTGGTTCTCTGGCTCTAGAGCAGCTCAGCTGACCTGGTTCTCTGTATCTAAAGCAGCTCTGCTGACCTGGTTCTCTGGCTCTAAAGCAGCTCTGCTGGCCTGGTTCTCTCTCTCTCTAAAGCAGCTCTGCTGACCTGCTTTCTCTGGCTATACAGCAGGTCTGTTGACCTGGTTCTCTGGCTCTAGAGCAGCTCTGCTGACCTAGTTCTTAGGCTACAGAGCAGCCCTGCCGATCTGGTTCTCTGGCTCTACAACAGCTCTGCTGACCTGTTTCTCTGGCCCTAAAGCAGCTCTGCTGACCTGGTTCTATGGCTCTAAAGCAGTTCTGCTGACATGGTTCTTTGGCTCTAGAGCAGCTCTGCTGACTTGGTTTCTCTGGCTCTACAACAGCTCTGCTGACATGGTTCTCTGGCTCTAGAGCAGCTCTGTTGACCTAGTTCTTAGGCTTTAGAGCAGATCTGCTGACCTGGTTCTCTGGCTCGACAAAAGCTCTGCTGACCTGGTTCTCTGGCTCTAAAGCAGCTCTGCTGACCTGGTTCTATAGCTCTAAAGCAGTTCTGCTGACCTGGTTCCCTCCCTCCAAAGCAGCTCTGCTGACCTGGTTCTCTGGCTCTAAAGCAGCTCTACTGACCTGGTTTCTGACTCTACAGCAGCTCTGCTGACCTGGTTCTCTGGCTCTAGACCAGCTCTGCTGACCTGGTTCTTAGGCTCTAGAGCAGCTCTGCTGACCTGGTTCTCTGAATCTAAAGCAGCTCTGCTGACCTGGTTCTATGGCTTTAAAGCAGCTCTGCTGACCTGGTTCTCAAGCTCTAGAGCAGCTCTGCTGACCTGGTTCTCTGGATCTAAAGCAGCTCTGTTGACCTGGTTCTCTGGCTCTAAAGCAGCTCTACTGGCCTGGTTCTCTGGCTCTAAAGCAGCTTTGCTGACCTGGTTCTCTCCCTCTAAAGCAGCTCTACTGACCTGGTTCTATGGCTCTAAAGCAGCTCTGCCGACCTGGTTCTCTGGCTCTAGAGCAGCCCTGCTGTCCTGGTTCTCTGGCTCTTGAACAGCTCTGCTGTCCTGGTTTTCTGGTTCTAAAGCAGCTCTGCTGACCTGCTTTTATGGCACTAAAGCAGCTCTGCTGACTTGGTTCTCTGGCTCTGGAGCAGCTCTGCTGACCTGGTTCTCTGGCTTTAAAGCAGCTCTGCTAACCTTGTTCTCTCCCTCTAAAGCAGCTCAGTTGACCTGGTTTCTCTGGCTCTAGAGCAGCTCTGCTGACCTGGTTCTCCGGATCTATAGCTGATCTGCTGACCTGGTTCTCTCCTTCTAAAGCAACTCTCCTGACCTGGTTCTCTGACTCTAGAGCAGCTCTGCTGACTTGGTTCTATGGCTCTAAAGCAGCTCTGCTGACCTGGTTCTCTGGCACTAGAGCAGCTCTGCTGACCTGGTTCTCTGGCAAGATGCTGGGTGACCTGGTTCTCTGGCTCTAAAGCAGTTCTGCTGACCTGGTTCTCTGCCTCTAGAGCAGCTCTACTGACCTGGTTCTATGGCTCTAAAGCAGCTCTGCCGAACTGGTTCTCTGGCTCTAGAGCAGCTCTGCTGACCTGGTTCTCTGGCTCTGTAGCAGTTCTGCTTACCTGGTTTCTCTGGCTCTACAGCAGCTCTGCTGACGTGGTTCTCGGCCTCTAGCGCAGTTCTGCTGACCTGGGTCTCTGGCTCTAGAAGCTCTGCTGACCTGGTTCTCTGGCTCTAGACCAGCTCTGCTGACCTGCTTCTTAGGCTCGAGAGCAGCTCTGCTGACTTTGTTCTCTGGCTCTACAACGGCTCTGCTAACCTGGTTTCTCTGGCTCTACAGCAGCTCTGCTGACCTGGTTCTCTGGCTCTAGAGCAGCTCTGCTGTCCTTGTTCTCTGGTTCTAAAGCAGCTCTGCTGACCTGGTTCTCTGGCTCTGGAGCAGCTCTGCTGACCTTGTTCTCTGGCTTTAAAGCAGCTCTGCTGACCTTGTTCTCTCCCTCTAAAGCAGCTCAGTTGACCTGGTTTCCTCCGGCTCTAGAGCAGCTCTGCCGACCTGGTTCTCTGGCTCTAAAGCAGATCTGCTGACCTGGTTCTCTCCTTCTAAAGCAGCTCTCCCGACCTGGTTCCCTGCCCCTAGAGCAGCTCTGCTAACCTGGTTCTCTGGCTCTAGAGCAGCTCTGCTGACCTGGTTCTATGGCTCTAAAGCAGCTTTGATGACCTGGTTCTCTGGCTCTAGAGCAGCTCTGCTGTCCTGGTTCTCTGGCGCTAAAGCAGCTCTGCTGACTTGGTTCTCTGGCTCTGGAGCAGCTCTGCTGACCTGGTTCTCTGGCTTTAAAGCAGCTCTGCTAACCTTGTTCTCTCCCTCTAAAGCAGCTCAGTTGACCTGGTTTCTCTGGCTCTAGAGCAGCTCTGCTGACCTGGTTCTCCGGATCTATAGCTGATCTGCTGACCTGGTTCTCTCCTTCTAAAGCAGCTCTCCTGACCTGGTTCTCTGACTCTAGAGCAGCTCTGCTGACTTGGTTCTATGGCTCTAAAGCAGCTCTGCTGACCTGGTTCTCTGGCACTAGAGCAGCTCTGCTGACCTGGTTCTCTGGCAAGATGCTGGGTGACCTGGTTCTCTGCCTCTAGAGCAGCTCTACTGACCTGGTTCTATGGCTCTAAAGCAGCTCTGCCGACCTGGTTCTCTGGCTCTAGAGCAGCTCTGCTGACCTGGTTCTCTGGCTCTGTAGCAGTTCTGCTTACCTGGTTTCTCTGGCTCTACAGCAGCTCTGCTGACGTGGTTCTCGGCCTCTAGCGCAGTTCTGCTGACCTGGGTCTCTGGCTCTAGAAGCTCTGCTGACCTGGTTCTCTGGCTCTAGACCAGCTCTGCTGACCTGCTTCTTAGGCTCGAGAGCAGCTCTGCTGACTTTGTTCTCTGGCTCTACAATGGCTCTGCTAACCTGGTTTCTCTGGCTCTACAGCAGCTCTGCTGACCTGGTTCTCTGGCTCTAGAGCAGCTCTGATGTCCTGGTTCTCTGGCTCTAGAGCAGCTCTGCTGTCCTTGTTCTCTGGTTCTAAAGCAGCTCTGCTGACCTGGTTCTCTGGCTCTGGAGCAGCTCTGCTGACCTTGTTCTCTGGCTTTAAAGCAGCTCTGCTGACCTTGTTCTCTCCCTCTAAAGCAGCTCAGTTGACCTGGTTTCCTCCGGCTCTAGAGGAGCTCTGCCGACCTGGTTCTCTGGCTCTAAAGCAGATCTGCTGACCTGGTTCTCTCCTTCTAAAGCAGCTCTCCTGACCTGGTTCCCTGCCTCTAGAGCAGCTCTGCTAACCTGGTTCTCTGGCTCTAGAGCAGCTCTGCTGACCTGGTTCTATGGTTCTAAAGCAGCTTTGATGACCTGGTTCTCTGGCTCTAGAGCAGCTCTGCTGTCCTGGTTCTCTGGCTCTAAAGCAGCTCTGCTGACCTGGTTCTCTCCCTCTGAAGCAGCTCAGTTGACCTAGTTTCTCTGGCTCTAGAGCAGCTCTGCTGACCTGGTTCTCAGGCTCTAAAGAAGATCTGCTGACCTGGTTCTCTCCTTCTAAAGCAGCTCTCCTGACCTGGTTCTCTGCCTCTAGAGCAGCTCTGCTGACCTCGTTCTCTGCCTCTAGAGCAGCTCTGCTGACTTGCTTCTATGGCTCTAAAGCAGCTCTGCTAACCTGGTTCTCTGGCTCTAGAGCAGCTCTGCTGACCTGGTTCTCTGGCTCAAAAGCTGCCGGGTGACCTGGTTCTCTCCCACTAAAGCAGCTCTGCTGAGCTGGTTTCTCTGGCTCTACAGCAGCTCTGCTGACCTGGTTCTCGGCCTCTAGAACAGCTCTGCTGACATGGTAATCTGGCTCTAGCAGCTCTGCTGACCTGGGTCTCTGGTTCTAGAGCAGCTCTGCTGACCTGCTTCTTAGGCTCTAGAGCAGCTCTGCTGACCTGGTTCTCTGGCTCTACAACGGCTCTGCTAACCTGATTTCTCTGGCTCTACAGCAGCTCGGCTGACCTGGTTCTCTGGCTCTAGAGCAGCCCTGCTGTCTGGTTCTCTGGCTCTAGAACAGCTCTGCTGTCCTGGTTTTCTGGTTCTAAAGCAGCTCTGCTGACCTGCTTTTATGGCACTAAAGCAGCTCTGCTGACCTGGTTCTCTGGCTCTGGAGCAGCTCTGCTGACCTGGTTCTCTGGCTTTAAAGCAGCTCTGCTAACCTTGTTCTCTCCCTCTAAAGCAGCTCAGTTGACCTGGTTTCTCTGGCTCTAGAAGCTCTGCCGACCGGGTTCTCTCCTTCTAAAGCAGCTCTCCTGACCTGGTTCCCTGCCTCTAGATTAGATCTGCTGACCTGGTTCTCTGGCTCTAAAGCAGCTCTGCTGACTTGGTTCTATGGCTCTAAAGCAGCTCTGCTGACCTGGTTCTCTTGCTCTAGAGCAGCTCTTCTGACCTGGTTCTCTGGCTCTAAAGCTGCTGGGTGACCTGGTTCTCTCCCTCTAAAGAGCTCTGCTGACCTGGTTCTCTGGCTCTAAAGCAGTTCTGCTGACCTGGTTCTCTTCCTCTAGAGCAGCTCTGCTGACCTGGTTCTATGGCTCTAAAGCAGCTCTGCTGACCTGGTTCTCTGGCTCTAGAGCAGCTCTGCTGACCTGGTTCTCTGGCTCTAAAGCAGTTCTGCTTACCTGGTTCTCTCCCTCTAAAGCAGGTCTGCTGACCTGGTTTTTCTGGCTCTACAGCAGCTCTGCTGACCTGGTTCTTGGCCTCTAGAGCAGCTCTGCTGACCTGGGTCTCTGGTTCCAGCAGCTCTGCTGACCTGGGTCTCTGGTTCCAGAGCAGCTCTGCTGAACTGCTTCTTAGGCTCTAGAGCAGCTCTGCTAACCTGGTTCTCTGGCTCTACAACGGCTCTGCTGACCTGGTTTCTCTGGCTCTACAGCAGCTCTGCTGACCTGGTTCTCTGTGCTCACAATGCACGCACCAGACTTCACAAAAAAAGTATTATTTTTATGAAATATCTTAAATAATCTCTTGCCCTAATATGTATATTAAAGACATATACATATCATTTTGGAAGATACAATTTTTTTGCGGGAGTCGCACACCCATCGCGCCCCAGCATGTATATGACGTCACGCGGGACCCGCCACCGTGCAAGCATTTCGTACCGTAATGCACATGTGTTGTGAATGCGCAGGAGCAGGAGTTGCGGATTGGTCGCATACCAATCGCGCACATCACGTAATATGAAATGTATATGATGTAACTGAAAAACACGTAGCCGTTGCACACCGTACGCGGATCCTTCGTGGCGGCTAGAATCCACTCACCCACCGTGATGTGTACGCTTTGAGTGCGCGACTCCGAAAAAAAATTGGGAAAACTGTTTTTTTAAAGAAAATAATATAAATACTTTTTAAAATTTTTTTATTACAAGCCGTAGGATAATAAGAAAAATACATTGGTACATTAATTTCTTCATGATTAGACATTCATTGGGCAAAAATTTACAATATCCAAGAGACAACTCTAGACAATAAAATGCCACAGTGATAATACAAGAAAAAAAGAAAAGAAAAAAAAAACTGCAATAATGCACAGCTGGCCATATCGATATAGAAGTACTAGTTGAAGAACAACTGATATTATGCGTCAAAATTTTAAACCTATCAAAATATTATTTTCAAAACGTCTTAAATTACCTAATATGTAAACAACTGGTATTAAGCAGCATCAAGATTATTATTATTGTTATACCGTTCAGAAAGTGCTAGTGCAAAGATGGAAAGACTGACGCTTTAAGACCACAAAAAAAACAACATTAATATAGTTCTGAAAGTGCTAGTGTTATTACGTGCAAAATTTGGCCTATATAAAGTGACTAATGCAATAAAGTGCCGATGTAAAATATCACAAATAGTAATACATTTCATGAAGTGTAGATATAATGACCAATATATATGATAAAAGTGCTTAGCAATTTAATATAGCACGACAAATGGATACTGTATTTCCTCAATTGCAAATGTAATACCATCTTACAATTAATTAAAATATAATATAAATTTGGCCTATATAAAGTGACTTATGCAATAAAGTGCCAATGTATAATAGCACAAATAATAATACCATCTTGCAATTAACTAAAGTATAACAATCACCTTCCTTTTAACAGTTCAAGCATGTTAAAGTCCTTCCAATTCCTTTCAAATCTTGCAATCGCACCCACTCTACCTGCATAGGCTCTCTCAAAATTATATGTTCTTCTCATTTTATTGAACCACTTAACATGACAAGGACTCGCCATAGATTTCCAATTTTGCAAGTTCAGGGACCGTGCCACAGCAGTGGAAATAAAAATAAACACTTCTTCAGATTTATTGAACCTGTTCCTTTCTTTAGCAATGCCAAAAAGAGCCACTTCTGGTTCTGGAAGAAGAGTTTTCCCAGTTGCTATCTCCAAATCTGCGAAAATCTCCTTCCAGAAGGGCTCTAACTTTGGACATGAGAAAAAAATATGATACCAACCACCCTGTCCCCTGGTTTTGCATCTAAAATTAAAAATTAAAAATTAAAAGCGCCAGGAGTCCCGCAATTGATATTCTGACATAAAAGCCTCTAACACCCCTTTAGTCTTTGGTTTTAGTTGTTTCTTATTCTTGTTAGAGGTATCCCTCTTTAAATCCTGGATGTAATTGAAATCACCTCCTACTATAATTTGCCCAGCAATGCCCCTTAGTATTTCACTAATTTCAGTCAGGGCCGAGGTGTCATCAAAAATTGGGCCATAATAATTTACAAAGTTGTATACCTTTCCCAACAATTTTACTGCGACCCAAAGCCATCTACCTTTAGAGTCTCTTTGCATTTGCACAATTTCCCAGGGTAAATTCCTTGAGAAATAAATAGTGACACCCCTCTGGGCGACCCCAGCTGAGAAAAAAAAACCATAGGAGAAGTATCTAGGTAGAAACAACCTTGGAGAGTTCGATTTCAGGTGCGTCTCCTGGAGAAAGACTACATGGGGTTTAAAGGCAATTGCCCATTTCAAAAGGGCTCCGTATTTCTGCTTATTTAGCAGCCCATTCGCATTAATGGACAGGATATTACATAAGTCATGACCCATTAACGAAGCTATGAATTTCTACACCTTTTCTGTACCAACCAATGTTAGGAATAGAAAACATACTGAACTTGTGTTTTTTTACTGCTTTCACCCCCCCCCCCCCCCCACCCAGAACCCCCCCAGGAGTGTGGGAGACCCCTCCCCGTCCACACTGCCCACATCCCACCCCTTCTTCTTCTTCGGGTGTCTTCTTGTTACACCCTGATGTGACCCTTGACCCAGGAACACCTGCCTGAATTTTTCCATTTGGCTAAACGAAAGGAGGGAAGAAATCCCCCCTTATTGCGCACTCTTTTGGTTTTTATTTAACATTCAGTTAAACCATGCCATTAAGCCTAGGCCCTTGTAGATATCTCATTAAGAAGAGTCTGAGCCTCTTCTAATTCAGTAAATAGAAAGAATTTTCCCTTAACGAGAACCTTCAGCTTTGATTGCTGCGCAATCGAGGCCTGGGCACCATTAGCTTTAAATAACTGCAGCAACTTTACGAATTCTTTCCTTCTTTTGGCTGCAGTTGCTGTCATGTCCGAAAAAATCCTGCATTTTGTAGTTTCGGAAACAGGAAACTGGCGTTGTTGATATGCCTTAGAGAGTATCCGTTCCTTAATCCTGAAATCCGCAACATTTAGTAGGATAGTTCTAGGAAATGGAGAGTTCGCAAAACGCTGAGCCGGTACTCTGTGGGCTCTTGTTATCGTTAGGTCTCCTTCAAAGTCTGGTAGAACTACTTTCTGTATAAACGAGTTAACCCATTGTACTGTGTCGGAACCTTCTGTTCCTTCTGGAACCCCTACAATCCTCAGGTTAGATCTACGAGAATGGTTCTCCAACTCCTCAAGTTTATTCTCCATTGTAATCCTCTCCTTTGTAGCCTCTTTAGTCTCTCCTGATACCAGATTCATCTGATCTTCCAGGACAGCGATCCTTGACTCAGCTTCCAAAACCCTATTGGGGAGCGCCAGTGTTAACTCCTCCAGCTTATCTATTCTGGTGTGAATAGCAGCAAGTTCTGTGCGCTGATTATTTTTAATTTCACGGATCTCATCGAGAATTAGGTTAAGCATCTCACGAATATCTACCTGGAATTTCACTTCGGATCTTGCTTCCTTGTCGAGAAGGCTAGAATTGGGTCCTAATATTCTTTCACTCCAGGGAGTTGTATCATATATACTCCCCCCATCACTTACTACTTCATTTGCTACTTTTACTGTAGAAAGCTGAGTTTGAGGTGGAGATACTGTCATGTCAGGACCCTTAGATAGAACGTTAGAGTCTGGGGGATCCAAAGTGGTGGAAACCGAAAGGAGTTGTGAAGAATTAGGAATGAGAGATTTCGGAGTTGTTCTTTTAGCAAACAAAGGAATATTATAAATACATTAAAATAAAAAATGAAACCAAAAAAATGTATCAATATTTCAGGTTGATTTTTTCTTTTTTTTTGCAATTTTCAGAAAAATATATAATGTTATTTAATGAATAAAATATTTATAAATAAAAAGTACAACTAGTGTATGATGAGGTGTATCAGATTGTCACGTGGATGATGTCATCAGTGATGTCACTGACCATGGAATGATGCAATATGTGACATCATCAGCAGTGCATTACGGGCGCGCTAGTTATAGTTAGCAGAACTAACTATAACTGAGGAATTTCTATGGTTTTGTATGAGTGAAATGGCCAGCTAACTATAACACCCCTGAAACCTATGTTTTTTTCTGTGAATTTCTAAGGTTTTTTAAATGCTAATTTCTAACTATAATGTCTCTGAAACCTATGGTTTTTCAGTATATATATATATATATATATATATTCCAAACAGTTGCCTGTGAAATAGAGGAGCCTCACGACAGGATATGATATTGCCACCATCAGCTTTATTGGAGGGGTTGAAGCAGGGCACACACCAGCAAAGTCTCACAAAATAAATAAAGTTCCGCCTGACGCGTTTCGTGGTCATTCCACTTTATCAAAGGCTCACGAACTGAAGAGGCAGCAGCACCGCACTAAAAGCACCACTAACAATTCTCCGACCCCGCCTCCATGGGCGTAGCCCTTCCGGCGGCACTCTGGTCTTCGTAGTGCTTAATGTTTCTTCAATGAGCAGCTGCGCTGATGCCCCCCATAATTATTGTCAAAATTGCTACCACAGTGGGCCGTGGGACTTTGCACGAGTCCTTGCTTACCCAGTCTTCCTCCAACAGCCCGGCTCCTGTCCCATAAGTAACAGCGCTTTACACGTCGTTGCAGGGGTGCTTGGACAACACCGGAGCTCCTCCGCGGCTCAGGCAGGCCGCTATCAATTCCAAACAGTTGCCTGTGAAATAGAGGAGCCTCACGACAGGATATGATATTGCCACCATCAGCTTTATTGGAGGGGTTGAAGCAGGGCACACACCAGCAAAGTCTCACAAAATAAATAAAGTTCCGCCTGACGCGTTTCGTGGTCATTCCACTTTATCAAAGGCTCACGAACTGAAGAGGCAGCAGCACCGCACTAAAAGCACCACTAACAATTCTCCGACCCCGCCTCCATGGGCGTAGCCCTTCCGGCGGCACTCTGGTCTTCGTAGTGCTTAATGTTTCTTCAATGAGCAGCTGCGCTGATGCCCCCCATAATTATTGTCAAAATTGCTACCACAGTGGGCCGTGGGACTTTGCACGAGTCCTTGCTTACCCAGTCTTCCTCCAACAGCCCGGCTCCTGTCCCATAAGTAACGGCGCTTTACACGTCGTTGCAGGGGTGCTTGGACAACACCGGAGCTCCTCCGCGGCTCAGGCAGGCCGCTATCAATTCCAAACAGTTGCCTGTGAGTGTAAAGTGGAATGACCACGAAACGCGTCAGGCGGAACTTTATTTATTTTGTGAGACTTTGCTGGTGTGTGCCCTGCTTCAACCCCTCCAATAAAGCTGATGGTGGCAATATCATATCCTGTCGTGAGGCTCCTCTATTTCACAGGCAACTGTTTGGAATTGATAGCGGCCTGCCTGAGCCGCGGAGGAGCTCCGGTGTTGTCCAAGCACCCCTGCAACGACGTGTAAAGCGCCGTTACTTATGGGACAGGAGCCGGGCTGTTGGAGGAAGACTGGGTAAGCAAGGACTCGTGCAAAGTCCCACGGCCCACTGTGGTAGCAATTTTGACAATAATTATGGGGGGCATCAGCGCAGCTGCTCATTGAAGAAACATTAAGCACTACGAAGACCAGAGTGCCGCCGGAAGGGCTACGCCCATGGAGGCGGGGTCGGAGAATTGTTAGTGGTGCTTTTAGTGCGGTGCTGCTGCCTCTTCAGTTCGTGAGCCTTTGATAAAGTGGAATGACCACGAAACGCGTCAGGCGGAACTTTATTTATTTTGTGAGACTTTGCTGGTGTGTGCCCTGCTTCAACCCCTCCAATAAAGCTGATGGTGGCAATATCATATCCTGTCGTGAGGCTCCTCTATTTCACAGGCAACTGTTTGGAATTGATAGCGGCCTGCCTGAGCCGCGGAGGAGCTCCGGTGTTGTCCAAGCACCCCTGCAACGACGTGTAAAGCGCCGTTACTTATGGGACAGGAGCCGGGCTGTTGGAGGAAGACTGGGTAAGCAAGGACTCGTGCAAAGTCCCACGGCCCACTGTGGTAGCAATTTTGACAATAATTATGGGGGGCATCAGCGCAGCTGCTCATTGAAGAAACATTAAGCACTACGAAGACCAGAGTGCCGCCAGAAGGGCTACGCCCATGGAGGCGGGGTCGGAGAATTGTTAGTGGTGCTTTTAGTGCGGTGCTGCTGCCTCTTCAGTTCGTGAGCCTTTGATAAAGTGGAATGACCACGAAACGCGTCAGGCGGAACTTTATTTATTTTGTGAGACTTTGCTGGTGTGTGCCCTGCTTCAACCCCTCCAATAAAGCTGATGGTGGCAATATCATATCCTGTCGTGAGGCTCCTCTATTTCACAGGCAACTGTTTGGAATTGATAGCGGCCTGCCTGAGCCGCGGAGGAGCTCCGGTGTTGTCCAAGCACCCCTGCAACGACGTGTAAAGCGCCGTTACTTATGGGACAGGAGCCGGGCTGTTGGAGGAAGACTGGGTAAGCAAGGACTCGTGCAAAGTCCCACGGCCCACTGTGGTAGCAATTTTGACAATAATTATGGGGGGCATCAGCGCAGCTGCTCATTGAAGAAACATTAAGCACTACGAAGACCAGAGTGCCGCCGGAAGGGCTACGCCCATGGAGGCGGGGTCGGAGAATTGTTAGTGGTGCTTTTAGTGCGGCGCTGCTGCCTCTTCAGTTCGTGAGCCTTTGATAAAGTGGAATGACCAGGAAACGCGTCAGGCGGAACTTTATTTATTTTGTGAGACTTTGCTGGTGTGTGCCCTGCTTCAACCCCTCCAATAAAGCTGATGGTGGCAATATCATATCCTGTCGTGAGGCTCCTCTATTTCACAGGCAACTGTTTGGAATTGATAGCGGCCTGCCTGAGCCGCGGAGGAGCTCCGGTGTTGTCCAAGCACCCCTGCAACGACGTGTAAAGCGCCGTTACTTATGGGACAGGAGCCGGGCTGTTGGAGGAAGACTGGGTAAGCAAGGACTCGTGCAAAGTCCCACGGCCCACTGTGGTAGCAATTTTGACAATAATTATGGGGGGCATCAGCGCAGCTGCTCATTGAAGAAACATTAAGCACTACGAAGACCAGAGTGCCGCCGGAAGGGCTACGCCCATGGAGGCGGGGTCGGAGAATTGTTAGTGGTGCTTTTAGTGCGGTGCTGCTGCCTCTTCAGTTCGTGAGCCTTTGATAAAGTGGAATGACCACGAAACGCGTCAGGCGGAACTTTATTTATTTTGTGAGACTTTGCTGGTGTGTGCCCTGCTTCAACCCCTCCAATAAAGCTGATGGTGGCAATATCATATCCTGTCGTGAGGCTCCTCTATTTCACAGGCAACTGTTTGGAATTGATAGCGGCCTGCCTGAGCCGCGGAGGAGCTCCGGTGTTGTCCAAGCACCCCTGCAACGACGTGTAAAGCGCCGTTACTTATGGGACAGGAGCCGGGCTGTTGGAGGAAGACTGGGTAAGCAAGGACTCGTGCAAAGTCCCACGGCCCACTGTGGTAGCAATTTTGACAATAATTATGGGGGGCATCAGCGCAGCTGCTCATTGAAGAAACATTAAGCACTACGAAGGACAGAGTGCCGCCGGAAGGGCTACGCCCATGGAGGCGGGGTCGGAGAATTGTTAGTGGTGCTTTTAGTGCGGTGCTGCTGCCTCTTCAGTTCGTGAGCCTTTGATAAAGTGGAATGACCACGAAACGCGTCAGGCGGAACTTTATTTATTTTGTGAGACTTTGCTGGTGTGTGCCCTGCTTCAACCCCTCCAATAAAGCTGATGGTGGCAATATCATATCCTGTCGTGAGGCTCCTCTATTTCACAGGCAACTGTTTGGAATTGATAGCGGCCTGCCTGAGCCGCGGAGGAGCTCCGGTGTTGTCCAAGCACCCCTGCAACGACGTGTAAAGCGCCGTTACTTATGGGACAGGAGCCGGGCTGTTGGAGGAAGACTGGGTAAGCAAGGACTCGTGCAAAGTCCCACGGCCCACTGTGGTAGCAATTTTGACAATAATTATGGGGGGCATCAGCGCAGCTGCTCATTAAAGAAACATTAAGCACTACGAAGACCAGAGTGCCGCCGGAAGGGCTACGCCCATGGAGGCGGGGTCGGAGAATTGTTAGTGGTGCTTTTAGTGTGGTGCTGCTGCCTCTTCAGTTCGTGAGCCTTTGATAAAGTGGAATGACCACGAAACGCGTCAGGCGGAACTTTATTTATTTTGTGAGACTTTGCTGGTGTGTGCCCTGCTTCAACCCCTCCAATAAAGCTGATGGTGGCAATATCATATCCTGTCGTGAGGCTCCTCTATTTCACAGGCAACTGTTTGGAATTGATAGCGGCCTGCCTGAGCCGCGGAGGAGCTCCGGTGTTGTCCAAGCACCCCTGCAACGACGTGTAAAGCGCCGTTACTTATGGGACAGGAGCCGGGCTGTTGGAGGAAGACTGGGTAAGCAAGGACTCGTGCAAAGTCCCACGGCCCACTGTGGTAGCAATTTTGACAATAATTATGGGGGGCATCAGCGCAGCTGCTCATTGAAGAAACATTAAGCACTACGAAGACCAGAGTGCCGCCGGAAGGGCTACGCCCATGGAGGCGGGGTCGGAGAATTGTTAGTGGTGCTTTTAGTGCGGTGCTGCTGCCTCTTCAGTTCGTGAGCCTTTGATAAAGTGGAATGACCACGAAACGCGTCAGGCGGAACTTTATTTATTTTGTGAGACTTTGCTGGTGTGTGCCCTGCTTCAACCCCTCCAATAAAGCTGATGGTGGCAATATCATATCCTGTCGTGAGGCTCCTCTATTTCACAGGCAACTGTTTGGAATATATATATATATATATATATATATATATATATATATATATATATATATATATATATATATATATATTTACTGAAAAACCATAGGTTTCAGAGACATTATATATATATATATATATATATATATATATATATATATATATATATATATATATATATATATTCACTGATAAAACCATAGGTTATAGTGGATATATAGTTAGGAATTTGCATTTACAAAACCTTGAAAATTCAATGAAAAAACCATTGGTTTTAGGCCATATATAGTTAGGGATTTGCATTTACAAAACCGTATTTTACTCGCATAAAACCATTGAAATTCCATATATAGTTAGATGCGCTAACTATATATCGCGCACCCGCAATCCACTGCTGATGATGTCACATATTACATCATTCATGACATGGTCAGTGACATCACTGATGACATCACTGATGACAACTCAAATGACATCACTGATGACATCTCAAATGACATCACTGATGACATCACTGATGACAACTCAAATGACATCACTGATGACATCTCAAATGACATCACTGATGACATCACTGATGACAACTCAAATGACATCACTGACAACATCACAGATGACATCATTCATGTGTTAATACGATGAACCTCTACAGACTCTGATATATCCTTAGATACACTCAGTGAAAACAGACACTCACAGACTGTCACTCATCCATGGAGTTACTCATACACCTAGACAGTCATGCAAAGAATCAAACACACCTCCAATTCCTCAACTATACAGTTATACACACCTTACTTATTGAAACATATTCTAACACATATTTACTCTCTTATACAATCCTTGATACATGTTCACAATGATCCATACAGCCACTCACACATTCACTGGCTCTTATGCACAGTTATTTATATATGTTAACTCTCACATGTACTGTGTTTTACATATGTACTTACTTTGACATGTAGCACTGAGATATCCATTCACTCACCAATACACTCATGCACACAGTCAACCGCCCATATAGCTGTTTCCACATGCACTCTTGAACTCATACACCTAGTGAATCAACTGCTCACACATCTATGCACAGATTCACACACCTCCCAGCCACCCACACACACACTCAGTCTCCCACACAAATACTTGGGCAACCAATCAATAACCCATATAGTTACTCATATAGCTACTGATCAACACATGCAGCAGTTTACAGAACAACAGATATAATGATGCACAAATTAATACAGTTTAATCACTAACCCATGCACTCAGTGAGACACATTTAATCACTCCCTCATACAATCAGTCATGCACCTACTAAATCCTTCATCCAGACACTTATACATCCACTCATTCTTCAATATGTAAGACATATTTTAACTTTACAGAAACATACAGTCACTGGATGTTGTCATCAGTGATGTCATTTAGTTATATAGCGCATCTAACTATATATGGAATTTCAATGGTTTTATGCGAGTAAAATAAGGTTTTGTAAATGCAAATCCCTACCTATATATGGCCTAAAACCAATGGTTTTTTCATTGAATTTTCAAGGTTTTGTAAATGCAAATTCCTAACTATATATCCACTATAACCTATGGTTTTTTCAGTGAATTTCAATGGTTTTTTAATAGCAAATATGAAAAGCTTTAAAATGTCAAGTACGTAATAGATAAAAACATTTTCGTATTTATGCACGCTGATGTGCTTTGAACGCTGCACCCCCCCCTCCCCTCTTTTCTCTTAGTAGTACTCTCTCTTTGCAGATAGTGAACGGTAGTTAACGCAGACCTTTACCCCCGTTGTAATCCGTCGTGCCTGCTTGTCTCTCCATTTGATTGATTGTTATCCAAGCATTTACTGTTTTAGAATTGGTTCTCTTTGGATCATTCTCTATTTACAAACAAGCACAAAGTCGCAATACTCTGTTTAGTCTTTGCAGATAGTGAAAAATCGTGTAAAAAAATAAAAGTAATCGAGCAAAATCAGTAGGCCACTAATTGGATCTCTTTTTGACCTCGCTAAAATAGAAATATTAGGAACAACCCTTCATGAGAAATACGAAAATAGTGAGATGAACTGAGCTCCACACCATGAGGGCTGCAAGACAGCTCGACTCCGTCACCCACCCCGCCCAAAATAACGACAAATCCTATGCAAATATTAGAAATATAGACAACACACCAGCAAAGAAACAGGGTAAAACATTTTATTAAATAACTATTTACATAACTATTTTATACTTTTTATTGCCCGATCCGGCTAGCTCAATCGATCGAGCATGAAACTCATGCACTCTGATAGCAAGCGTTGCTACTGATGCTATGCAGACCAAAACTGGTTTTCAGTTTGTACATTTTTCTAGATTTTTCCATCCAAGGTTGGTTGACTTTGTAGAACGATGGCTTCAGATTTTCAACATACGGTGTGGTGGCGCGGACTGGGAGGGGGCGCTTCGCTCCTGCCCCCTCCCCAAGTAAGATTTTCATACGTGAAAGTACGTTAATGGTTTTAGTCCCTGAGTTGCTTCAATGTCACTGCCATTCTCAAATGGCATAAGTTCTGGATGTTGGGTGCCATAGTTCAGAGTTCTGAGCAGTGCTTGTAACACTGTCTGAAGCTTATTTCCACCTACTGCAGCTCCACTATTCTCAAAGTAAGTGAGTGTCGTTTGTGGACCTGACTGCATTTGAAAACAATGTGATATGTTACCTTCCTAAACAGCTTGACGGAGGCCCCTGAGGGGCGGTGTGATGGCCATGGACTCGGAGAAGACGCTTGGCTCCGACACCCTCCCCAAGTCTTATAGCGCTGGTGTAGCCTGAGATCGCCCCCGACATAGGCGGCCGGCTCCTGGGGTCCGGCGGAACTTTTTGCCTTTTGATGACTCTTCAATTCTGGACTTTGTCCCACAATCCGTTTGACCTGAAGACACGCTGTAGTGGGGCGCCCCTTTACCGTTTCAGTTGCCATTCCGCCCGCTTTTGCTACACTGTGCCTCTTCCGCCATTCAGCTGTTTACCGCCCGCTCTTGCGACTACAGCGTCTCGCTCATCATGTAGTTGAGTTGCTCCCGCTCTTGCGGTGCAGCGATAGGCGGCTGCCACAGGACTCTCAAAATGGCGGCCGGCTCTTCGGTTTTGGGCCTGGTCCACTAAAATGGCCCTGGGACACCTTTGAACTCGGACGCTTCCCTGATAGGGCTTGGGTCCCATTCTCGAAAGCGTCCCCTCAGCCGTGAAGATTCTACAAAAGTATTGGGGGCCCCCGACTCCCGCAGGCTTCTGGTGGGGAGCGGCTGCCATGTCTGCTCGTGGAATGGCCACGACGGAGCTACGAGATGGTAGTGCTCTCATGCTGACGCCAGCTTTAGTCTGAAACATCCAGAAACACTGTAGACTACCAATTCGATCAGTTCCGGTAGCGCCCCAACATGACCCGGAAGAGAAGAACTTGCCCTCCCCTCTTTGACTGATGGTTCTTGTTGCCTGTCCCCTCTGTTGTCATTTAACAGAACTTTTTGGACTGCTGAAAGGGGTTGTGTTCCGAACGCTGGTTGGTGGAGACATTTTGACTATATTCTTGACCTACGTTGTCGCGTAATGCGTTATATGACACGCCGCGTTAGCGCACCCGGAAGTGATCCGAGGCGCGGCGCGCAGCGCGTAACGTAAGCATAACAGGTCATGTGACTTGTTAATAAAACTTTTCATTGGTTCATTTTACTTTTGTTATTTTAATGATGAAAAGCTTGGTCATATGACCTACAAATTACGCTTTTTATTGTTTTCGAACATTATTTTTTTTAAAACATATGTTATAATATTCCACGCTAATGTACTTTCCCGGAAAATGTACAACTGTCCTGCAAGTAAAATATATTCCTTTTTCGAGAAAAAGGGGGTTTCTTCGTTCCATGACGGAGCCGTTGAGTAAAAGAGACTCGGCCTGCTGTCTTAGTCGCCGATACGCCTGATTATCAGATTCTTATCGATCACTTTATGTTGCAGGAGTGGAAAACACAACTGCCCTTGACCATTTATCTTTACTGCGTTCCTACATATTATACCTTTTATCCGTCATGTAATTGGACTGCTTTATTTCACTTGCCTTTTACTGATTCGAAAACAGTGACTAAAAGTAAAAACTTTACCAATGTAAATACTACTACCGTGTTTTGTTTTAAAAACCTTTATTGTGAAAATGTCAGTATACAAATACGGGCCTATAACCACGTGGGCCGGCCACGGAGCAAACTGAAATCGTATATGATGAGGAGACATTTACACTGTAGAAGAACGTAACGAGCGGGCCATTAGGTTGCAAGAACTAAGGTGTCTAACAGTTGCGGAATCGGTGGACGTACATTTTGTAATTAAAATAAGACAGGACCACTTACAATAAAATTTTCTAGATATACATTTGCGGGCAAGGAGTTACGAGTCCCATTTATACCGGCGCCATTTTGGGCGACGCCGGGCAGGTCCAAGATATAGTCAAAATGTCTCCACCAACAATCGGCCAGACCAGAACCCCTTTCGGCCCTTTATGCTACAAGATGGTGTCTTCCATTCAGAAAATATTGTTGGCAGCATTTTGAAAGGAAAGATAAACAGCCGTTCTCCTAGTGAGTCTCACATTGTTACATTTAGGAAGAATGTTGAAGAGTAATATGTGGAAAATCTGAAGCCATTTTTCTACAAACTCTCAATCAGCCTTGGATGGAAAAAAAAATCCTGAAGAATGTACAAACTGAAAACCAATTTTTGTCTGTATAGCATCAACAGAAACGCTTGAGTCAGCTTTGTGTCAAGCCGCCATTTTCATTCAATCAATAGCGTCCCCCTGCACACATTCAGGAACCTGGTCGTGTCTTCAGGTGAAACGGATTGTGGGACAAGAAGCAGAAATGAAAAGGAAAAAAGTTCCGCCGGACCTCGGAAGCCGGCCGCCTATGTCATGGGCGATCTTTGGCCACACCAGGGCAATAGTGAAGCTGCAGCAGGTGCAAAAGAGCTTCAGACAGTCTTACAAGCACTGCTTTTCTAAACATTTTGTTTGTATTTTTGCACAGTTTTATATATTTTTTTTGTTTTCGATGGAGGGGAAACAACAAAAAACAGGCATTGAAAAAAGCTCAACAGTGCAGGGCGCCTTGTGCTGGTTCCGACCTATTCACACATCGGTCCACTACTGACATCACCTCATAAGCCAACGGGGCACCCCACGCCGACTTTCGGCGCAGCATTGTAGGATGGCCACACCAGTGCGGCAACTTGCTGGACACCACCTCGGTGCCATCCGGATCTCGGCGCGTTCGAGTCACTGTACCGCAAAACTGACCGGAACTCAGCTGGACACGCCGTCTTTCGGCGCAGCATTGTAGGATGGCCATACCAGTGCGGCAACTTGCTGGACACCACCTCGGTGCCATCCGGATCTCGGCGCGTTCGAGTCACTGTACCGCAAGAGTGACCGCAACTCAGCTGGACACGCCGTCTTTCGGCGCAGCATTGTAGGATGGCCACACCAGTGCGGCAATTTGCTGGACATCACCTCGGTGCCATCCGGATCTCGACGCGTTGTGCTGCCTTCGGCCTATTCGCACATCGGTCCGCTACAGACGCCGCCTCACGTGCCAACGGATTTTCTACGCTTTTTGTAGCCCTATGCCGCATAACAGGTCATGTGACTTGTTTATAAAACTTTTCATTGGTTCATTTTACTTTTCGTTTCCTAAAGATGGAAGGCTTGGTCATATGACCTAAAAATAACACTTTTCATTGGTTTAGAACATTTTTTTTTCCCAAACGATGAAAGCCCCACCTTGTTTCTGGATCATTCAGACTGAAGCTGGCGTCAGCATGAGAGCACCACCATCTCGTGGCTCCGTCGTGGTCATTCCGCGAGCAATCATGGCAGCCGCTCCCCACCGGAAGCCTGCGGGAGTCGGGGGCCCCCAAGACTTTTGTAGAATCTTCACGGCTGAGGGGACGCTTTTCGAGAATGGAGCCCATGCCCTAGCAGGCAATCGTCCGAGTTCCAAGGTGTCCCAGGGCCATTTCAGTGGACCAGGCCCAAAACCGAAGAGCCGTCCGCCATTTTAAGAGTCATGTGGCAGCCGCCTATCGCTGCACTGCAAGAGTGGGAGCAACTCAACAACATGGTGAGCGAGGCGCTGTAGCCGCAAGAGCGGGCGCAACTCAGCTGGATGGCTGCCACCTGGGGAGGCCCGTTCACGCCGCCTCCCCCACGCCCCCCCCCACCCCCCCCCCCCGAGCCGCCCCACGCCAATTTTCGGAGCAGCATTGTAGGATACCAAAACCAGTGCGGCAGTTTACTGGACATCACCTGGGTGCCATCAACATCTCAGCGCGTTCTGCTGCCTTGGGACTATTCGCACAACAGACCGCTACTGACGAGGCCTCCCCCCGCACCACCCGGGACGCCCCACGCCAATTTTCGGAGCAGCATTGTAGGATCCCAAAACCAGTGCGGCACCCAGGCGACATCACCTGGGTGCCGTCCAGAACTCTGCACGTTGTGCTGCCTTGGGACTATTCGCACAAAAGACAGCTTCTGACCATTGTTGCTTTTTTGGGTGAAAAATGTTTAAATGTTTTTACAGTTTTTGTTCCGTTCATTATATTTAAAAGTTAATAAAGTTTTATAATCTTACTTTGTTGGAGTGTTATATATTTTTTTTTAAAACGGGTGAATGGGGCCTTGAATCGGGTTATTGTCATGTGTGGGCTTTGGAAGTGTACTGCTGCAGGATCGGACATTTCAAACTCAAATGCACGTTCTTTTTCTTACCTTTCCGAAGCATGGAGCGCAATAGCAGGCAGAGAAAGGGTGATGCACGTGTTGAACACTACCTGACCTGGCAAGTTGCTGGCAGTGCCCCCCCGCCCGCTCCTGAAAGAGAGCACACACACACCGCCGCCCCGAGTACTTCACAAATCTTTAAAAGACCATGCGCTTGTTCATGAGGCTTAAATGGTTTATCACCTCTTCTAGAACCCCTGCATCGACCCTCTGACGTTTCCTGGAAAAATTACCACGTAACACAATACCAAGCCCTGTCAGCTGAAACCCCCGAGGAATCGTGGGGCATATTATCAAGGGGGTTTATCTCCGCTTTTTGGGCTTTAAAAGCCATGAAAGCGGAGATAAAATTATCTCCCTATTACCAAGCTGTCGCTAACACCAGTTAGTGACAGCTAAAAGGAGATAGCGACCATCTTAGGCCCCGCTTTGCATGTCAGTGATACTTATCACTAATGACATGCAAAGTGGGCGTGCCAAGATGTTAGCGACTGGAAACAGTCCCTAACATCGCTATCTCCTATTACCAACTTTTGGAGATATTCGCGCTAAGCGCGAATATCTCCAAAAGCTAACACCTGCCCTGAGCAGTTCTTAGCCATGTTATCCAATGGGAGGTGGATAACATGGCTAAGAGCATTTGCTCGATAATACATGAATATCGCTGACTTTTCTGCGATAATAGCAAGGTTTATCTGCGATAAAAATCGCCGATGTGCGGCGATAATTTTTGTCTCTAAACAAGTTAGAGACAAAAATTATCGCTAGTTGTTCGTAATATGCCCCCGGGTTTTTGCTTGCAGAAATCGGGAGGCGGGAGACTAGCACTGAAATCAGTAGTCTCACGCCTGAATCGGGAGGGTTGGCATGTCTGGATTCTCTACAGCTGGGGCCATAAACTACATCCGCAGGGGTAGGTGATAGCCTGGGACCAGCCTGGCATCTAAAATGGCTGCCGTGCACGACAAAATTGTGGCATTGGAAAAAAGGCAAGATGGCGCAGCCGCTGGAAGACATGTATCAACATATATGAGCCTCCTCAGCCACCCTCAGGAAACATAGGGGATTAGGATACGTCTCCCGCACCCCCTTATACCTAGTAATTTAATTAACGAAGCACAAAATGGCGAATTCCTGTTTCGCTACCAGTTTGCGGCCCAGTTCGCGGCCCGTGAAGCACTTCTACCGTGAAAAATCATTTTTTTTTTATTTTCCCCACGGGACCCTTTAATAACCCCAACAACATTCCTAGGGGGTCAAGAGGGGTATACCTTGCCCCCTTTCATTAAATTCCCCCTTCGTTTTTCACCTCTTCTTCTCTCTCGATCCTACCGAGAGATAAGATGGCGGCCGCTCCGGACTGTTTAGAATGTTGACAGACACCGGAGAGCCAATCAGCTTTCTGCACGCAAAGTTCCATTTCGCGAAAAGTAAGCGAACCGGTGCGCAGCCTGGAGCGCTGTTACAGATATATATCTTGTTTTGAACGTTAATTTCTCAAAAACTACTGGAGCACATATTGAGACCTAGCAAAGGCATATCGGGCTAACAGTCCCTACAATTTTGCCAAGTTTCGTGCAAATCCATTCAGCTGTTCGAGCTAAAAGTGAGTCCAACCGCCCTATGGAAATTAACATGGGAAAAACGCGTTTTGGGACCCCCCTTTTTTCTCGGCCCCCCCTTGATGAAACCTCCCCAAATTTTCAAGGGCTGCTCAGCAACAAAATGTGCCATTTTCCTGAAAATTTCAGCCGATTCCGTCCACAAACGCCAAAGTTATTAGACATAGAATTTTCAAAAATCCCATAGGGAATAAATCCTAACTATATATACCTATATATACATATATATATATATATATATATATATATATATATATATATATATATATATATATATATATATATATATGTGTGTGTGTATTATTTTTTTATATATATGCTGCGGGGTCCCCACACGTGGGTGGGACTATTCAGTGCTTATGACTATTGATGAGTATCCCCTGGAAGAGAATTTGCCTTTTCTTGTCACAGAATTAAGCCGACATATAATTCCAGTGGCTCGGGATACAGCTCACACATTCTTATAGTAATGAGATTGCAGAATGAAGCAAAAAGGGTCTGACAAGCCAATGGAAAAGGTGATCTCCTGATTAAGTGAACTTTCAGAACACCTACATATTATCAATGCCCTTCTTTTATGGTGTGTCTATTTTGTAACATATGTGTCCAAATGCATGTGAAAGGAATTGGATTTTGCATTATACATAATAGATTTGGCATTCACCATGACTACTTTTGTCCTTGAAACCTGGCGATGGCTCCAACTTCTACCCGTGATAGTGGGCTGGGTTCATGTAGAAGCTAAAGGAGCTGGACAGAACAGATGAAAAAAGGATGCTCAGCCCTCTAACCCTCCTTGGTACCTCAACACATGGCTTAACTGGACACAATGGAGGAGTCCTCCCTCATTCCAACCCAGAATTGCTGCTGCCCCGTGATGATGAAGCTGGAGGTGGCCAGCTCATGAGAAGTCGCTCCTTACACCCTGTTTAAAGAGAGCCTAGGAGGACAAGTGACAGTGGTTGCAGTAGGGCGCGTTTAGAGTACATTACCTTTTCAACCCAGCAACAGATCTAATCATTGTCAGTAAAAGCATGAAAGTCTGCCTATTCGAAAGAATTTCTGTCCTAGATGTTGATCACATGTCTCGCCAGACACTGCACTACAGTCAGCAAACCAAACATGCAGCAAATTACCTATATCTGGGAAGGCTGACTGCCCTATGGGTCAAAGTGCAAATGCATGATAGATTGGAAATAAAACCAATTTGAGCGGAGGGTTACAAGATATAGGCACTATTCAATTCTTCTACAAGTCCCATTTAGGTGTTTGGTTGCTGAAGAAGCCTCCTCCCCCCCAAATAAGCTACACTGTTTTTTTCTATTGAGTAACGCACATCTTATATGTTCCAAATTAAAAAAGCCAGCTCAGGAATAGCAGTATCACGCTACGTTTTTTGTAACTTTGTGTTTTTTACTATCCAAGTTAAGATGGCTTCTTAAGACACATGACAAGCATGAATGTGTTTAGGGACCAACAGAGTGGCTTGTTGACCAACAGCAAAACCTTCATATTTGCCCGAGCTCTTACCGTGTGGCACAGGTCACTTTGAATTTGTAAAATAAAATTTTATTTTCTGTTAAACTGGTACCATAAAAGCCCTCAGATGTCATTTACACCTGACAATATTCCACTTTAGATATGAAATCCTTTTACAATTGTAACGGCTTCATGTAGATGTGTTCAGCAGGTTTCCTCATCAATTAGAAAGGTCACACCCCTGTCTCTGGTAAGTAGAGAGAAGAAAGTGGAAATACAATTAAAGAAAACGAACGTCTGAATATTGTAACTCTTACCTGCATGTCTAGCTCTTGACAGCGTTGCTTTAATTCTTCTTTTTCTGCAAAAGCTTCATGAAGTTCTTCAACTGTCTTTTTTAACTTCAATACGTAATAAGAAAAAAAAACAAAATATGTTTTAGTATTCAAGACTGACACCAATTCTGGGATGCACACTGCAGTTGACAACATTTGCCACTCATTGGAAACTGTATCTCACCGAATAAATCGCATTCTAAAGAGATCTTTCCTTGTAGATAAACTACCTTGGTTCAAAAGGTGGAACACTTGGTGGTAGATTAAATCCTCATACAAGGGATAAGAATCCCCGGGGATTTGTTGTTCAATCTCTTATCATATATTTTAATAAGACAAGTTCACATTCTTTTATTTTGTGTTCTTTG
The DNA here is from genome assembly GCF_964263255.1 of Lissotriton vulgaris. NCBI lineage: Eukaryota > Metazoa > Chordata > Amphibia > Caudata > Salamandridae > Lissotriton > Lissotriton vulgaris. The sequence continues at coordinate 433,653,944 of NC_141685.1, read as the reverse complement.
GAGAAAAGCAAAGCAGAACATTCTTCATTTCTGGTTATAGGGACATACAATAACAAGCTACACTCAACTAAGAATTCTAAAAGAAAGCAGACCTAATACATGCCACTATAGTACAGGCAGCTGGCAAAACAACATCTCACAAATAATGAGATAAAGCATTTTTTAGGATGCAGTGAGTAAAAGGATGAGGTTTAAAATATACTTTGAAATTGAAAGTGTTGTTCCTCTTGTTTTGAGGTACTTACTTCTAACATTCACATCGACAATATAAAGCATTTTATTGATAATTTTACCACGAAATAGTATTCTAATGTTTTCACTCACTTAACAGCGGTAAAAATATGTTTCTGTCGCTAGAATTATAGGAATGGGAAAAAACTAATATGGTGGACCCTCTTAAGGAACAAGAGGAGGACCTATGTGTAATCAGCAAATGTACTCTACTGTTTAATCATGTAGGATATTCAATTCAGCCTATGATTTATGTACCCATGCTAAGGTTTCCCCACTTTAGACCTATAGTGGTCCAATTTACCTTCTATCTTTTGGTCAAACCATTGGCTAGTTAGAGAACCCTTTAATAAATATCATTTTTTCATTTCGCAAAATACCTCAAACTTATGTTTACAAAAAATATGGGTTTTTGCAGTTGGTATAAGTGCCACAGTGGGTAACGGCTATTTTACACACACACACACACACACACACACACCCATACACACACACAGACACACGCGCACGCGCACACACACACACACACAAACAAAACAAAGGTTAAACTGATTATATAATTAGCCCATGTCATAATATAAAACTATTGTTTTAGAACAAAAAAATACTGAAATTTACCAGTTAGTTTTTCAAAGCAATTATAACTTGCAGTCTGCCATGCCTCCGCTTATGACCTCGTATGGTACATCATTCATGGCATGTTCAATTACATCACAGATGACATCTCAACTGATATATTTAATGACATCACTAATGACTTCACTGATTACATCATCCAATAAATGTGAGTTTAGCATACGCACGTACAGCAAGGTATCAGCAAGGTAGAATTAGACCTAATATTCTATAGCCTCTTTAATGCTAATGCATATAATCTTTTCCAACATGACTGGCCTCCTAATGGGTCTTGGGTGTGTGAAGGTAGTGAATTCTCTGTGGATGGTTGTTCACAGAACGAACAATGAGCACAGCAGAAACCTGCCGACTCATTTCACATCGATTGGCCACTATTGTTCGGCTATCTATAAAAGCCTTGCCACAAGGCAAAGTTTGTATGTAGTAGGTACTTACTTTCTTAAGGTGCCTTCAATGTGTGTGTGGAGGGAGTTGGCTCTTCTTGGGAAGTTCTGCATAGGAGTGAAGAATGTGCGCACTAGGTACTTGCCCACATGTGTCCTTGACTACCCACAAGGGGTCGACATTCTGTAAAGAGTTTAGTACACCATGAAGGAAGTGCAGAGCAGGGCCTTCCCCACCAAAGGGGCCTTCGGTGTCTAGAGGGTAGAAAGATCCTGACCAGGGCAAAGACTGTTCGCAGTAGGTACTTTCCTACCCACTGTCTGGTTCATTGCCCATGAGAGGTCGGCTATCCATGAATGGTTTAGTACAGGGCTTACGCTGTGTGTAGTGGGGACTTAGCCACCTAATAGGGCTTGGGTGTTACATGAAAAGTTTTTCACAGGGGTAACAGGATGAAAACTGTGTGCAGCTGGGGCTTGCCCACCGATGTCTTGTTTGATTGCGCAAATGAGGTGAAGTATCCACAAACTATTCTGCACAGAGTGAAGGAAGTGCTTAGAAGGAGCTCATTCACCTATGAGGGTTTATGCACTTGAAATAGAAAATTATCCTTTAAATGACTACGCCAATTGGTACTTACTTTCATATCTGAATTGCTGTACTGGTTTACAGAGTATTTTGAACAGCAGTAGATTGGATGATGTCATCAATAATGTCATTTCAAAAGTCATCAATGATGTAATTGAACATGTCTTGAGTGACGTCATTTGTGAGGTCATAAACAGTTAATGGTGGGGGCGCAAGTTATGGTTAGCTCAGTAAACTATAACTGGCGAATTTCAGTATTCTTTTCTTTTAAAGCAATTATGTTTATATTATTAAAAGATCTAACTGTTACATCAGTTGTTTTTTTCAGTGAATTTCTGGATTTTTTTTAAAATGTAAGCTAAAATCCTTTTTACAGTACCTAACTATAACATCAATTTTTATCGGTGAATTTAAAATAAGACATTATTATGTACCCAACTCACAGTGGGCATATAAATCCCAGCCAGTCACAGCCTTTGGGCCGCAGGCACTGCTCCCAATCTCCCACAAGAGGCCAAACTCTGGCCAAGAACGGTCAAACTGGCTGCAGGGCTTGCCTAAGGCCAGGCCTTGATGTCAGCCTACCCACGGGCTACTAACCCCTGCTGCACACAGCTTTTAGCAGGTGTGAACACAAGTGGGTGCATAGCATTGAAACAGTGTAAGTCCTGGAGGCAAGTGTGGTTATACACGGTGAAAGTCATAAGGGGTACCGTTTACAAATCACAAAAATGTGGGGCTAAAGCAGTACTCCATGTTAAATAAGGTAAAGACTGATCACACCTGATGTGGGTTGCAGAGGTACGTTTCAAGGTAGGTTGTGGCTTAAACCAAACCCTGTACCAAAAAATCTATAAGAAAGGCTAAAGCTTCTGTTAACAATAGACTATCCACAAGTCCGTATCCGGGCACATGCACATTTTAAATAGATGTAATACAGTGTTATAGACAAATTTGTTGTAGCAAGGACGTTGTTTAAGTGTGGATGATTATTTTCAGAACTTCGCTGAAGATTTTGTAGCACTGCAAATTGTTGAATAAGGTAACATGTGGAATAGTCCTACTTAGAGGTGGTTTATCTCACACTGGCTTTGCAAGCATGGCTCTAAGGTTATATGCCATTGTGCTCTTAACAAGTGCCCCAGAGAAATAAATGTGCAGGTAGAGAGAAAACCTGTTTGCTATAAACGGGGCTACTAGGACACACCCTCCTTAGCTATATACATCACAATAAAGGTATCCTACTGTCATTATCATTTTCCGACCCAGTTAACAGAGCTGCAGATTAAGTATGGTTTATCCTCCTTATGACAATAACCCAATAAATCCTTTTGTTTCTATTGGGGACCCTCATCCACTCTAACGGCGGCATGCTTCATCATCAGGTCGCATCATGGTCTCTATAAACCAGGACGGGCTCAACTATATCCCTGGTAGCACTTTGGAGAATATTGTCTTACGGGGTACTAAAGTAAAATTATCTTAAAAACACAGAGACATCCTTTTAAATACATGGTGTATTTACGTATGGATAAAAACGAATCTCAGGTGATCAAGGAAGATTAATACCCTGCACCCTAAAACAGAGTCGACACGATTGAGCCCTTTTTAGTAAATGGCCCAAACGGATCGCAAGCTTTCACAGAACAACAATATTCCCCGGTCATGATAAAGTGGATTTTTTTTATGGACATTCTAGTGGTCTAACTGCCGTATACAATTTTGGTGGAGTATACAAACAAATACACATAACATGCAAAAGGGCTACTCGCCCAACAGTTGAGTCTGTCACTTCAGGTTCCTAATTATGGAACACTCTACTGGGAGGACATGCCCCTGTGTCACACAGTCTTCGAGGATGCAATGTCACTTGTAGAACCTATAATAACCCTCCTATTCTTTCCTGGCTGCTCATAGGACGGAATAAAGGGATTACTATAGGTGTATACAAGCGACATACCACTCTCCTCGCTCAGTTTGTATCAACAAGGATGACTTGGGTCTGCCCTTTCCTGATCTTCAGCAGAACTCTGAGCAGGAGAGATAGAGGCAGGAAGGTTACAGGGGGCTACTCTACAATCCAAGCAAAAGGCAATGGAAATCCAATGCACAGAAGCTTGAAAACTACATGTTCTCTGCGGTGATGAAAAGATAACGACTGGGTTCTCCCCATTGGTTGAAGACACCCAAGGTCACCTTTAAGTACTGCTGCCATTCATGATCCGCTGGGCAATATCAGCTGAGTTTATCTATCCTGGCGTTCAAAAGATCCTCCAAGGGTGCTGTGCGACCAGGGAAATGCACTGGGCATTCATCTACTTACGAAAGAGCAAACCTCCTTGTGCAGCACCCAAGCCTTCCACACCCATTGAAAAGCTTTCGGTGGGAGGGGAGTCACCTGGAGCTCCTAGAAACTGATGTGGAGATGGGCTTCCACCGGAGTCATGAACTCTCTGACCTGATGTCATCCTCCCCCAGATGACCTCTCCAACACAGAAATGATGCATCCGTCATAACCGTCTAGGGGGGGCAAAGAGAGGGGTTTGCTACCGTTCCAACTGGGTGTAGTAGCCATCACTGCAGAACGTTTGTAGTCTCTACAGACACCTTGATGAAATCTGTAAAGTTCCCTTGGTGATGAGCCCACTGAGACTTCAGATCAAACTGCAGACCCCGCATGTGCCACCTGGTGTGGTCCACAAGAAGGATGCAGGTGGTGAAGAGGCCAAGAAACCTCAGAGCCACCCTCACTGAAAACCAGGTCAAGGGTCGAAACATCAGGATCATAGTCCAAATGTCCTAGACTCTTTAAGGCATACGTAAAAGGATCAGTAGAGCACTGTGTCCAGGAGGGCTCCAATTAAGGGGAGTTGTTGTGAAAAAGTGAGGTGTGACTTTGGCACATTGATGGAAAATCCTAACAATGTCAACAGGTGGATCGTTGTGTGGAGTTGGCTTACAACTGTATGAGGCAAAGCCAGTCACTGAGGTATTGGAAAACTGGTATTCCAAACCTCCAAAGATGAGCAGCGACTGCCACAGTCCCTTTCCGAAATACCCGAGCTGCACTGGTAAGTCTGAAGGGGAGCAGCAAAAACTGAAACTGCTCCTGGACTACATAAAACTGCAGGTAGCTTCCGTGGGATTACAAGATAGGGATGTGGAAATAGGCGTCCTGCAGATACAACACCACAATCCAGTCTCCTGGATCTAGGACAGACAGAACTTGTGCCAGGGTGAGCATTTTGAACATGTCTTTCGGGACACAAAAGTTTGAAGGGTGTAGATGGAGGACATGCAGGGGACCTCTGCCCTTTTTTGGCACCAGAAAATAACAAAAAGAATAACCAGTCCTGATTTCTGAGGCTGACACCCTCTCTATGGCTCTCTTGACCAGGAGAGCTTGGACTTCTCAGAGTATGAGCAAGTGGTCCACAGGGAGGTGTTGTGGTGGAGAAGGAATGTCGGGGTTGTGTCAGGAAAGGGACAAAGTAACCATTCTGCACAATCTGGAACAGCCACTGGTTGAATGTAATGCTCCTCTACCCCGGGAGGTAAAAGGTCATCCTCCTTCCTACCAAATGATCGAGTGTGGCTAAGGATAAATTCAAGTGGTTTTGAGTTGGCTACAGAGTTTAAATAGAGAATTGGGTTGAATGTTGCCCTTAGGAGTCTGGATGCTGATGGCTGGATCTTCAGCATGTGCCTCGAAAGGTTTGGGAAGCCTGCTGTTGCTAAGTAAATGTTTGGTTCTGGCTCTGCCCATAACCCCTCCAAAGGTCTCAAAAAGAGCAACATTGCGGGGGAAACTGCTTTGGGGGCGCTGTCAAACCCAAGAAGCAATCCAGGGCAGAATCTGCATTATCTCCACAGAGGTGTGTGCAGGTAAACAGATTAACTGAGAGGCTGTTGGACATCACTTGAAAATCTGGTAGAGCTAATCCAGGCTTGACGCTGAAGCAGGTTTTGGCAGCCCTACCTAGGCAGTCGGTGGTATCCAAGCCTGAGCAAATGGAGTATGTCGCTGCTTCTTGGCCATCCTTAATAAGGCTTTGGTGATTGGCCACATATCATTTGGAATGACTGGCTAGGTGTCCGCCACCATGTCCGACAACGGATAAGAATATCTCCTTAGGAGGCAGCTGGTACTGATTGATCTGAGGGCAAGGCTGGCAGAGAAAAACTTATTTTTGGCGATTGGCTTGAGACCTGCAGCCAACAAACTTTCTGGAGTGGGGTGTAGGAGGAGGAAAGCAGAGTCCTCCGGAGAAACCCTATCTTGTCTTGCGATCGGCATGTTCACTGCAGGGCAAAATCTTGGTTTTGCCCAGTTGCCCTTCAATGTATCTGTGAGGTGCTCATTGAATGGTAAATGATGTTCATAGGAAGTTTCTTCCACTTCTACAGACAGTGGCAAACAAGGCAGACTCCTCTATAGCTGTGAATTTGGTGCATGAAGGCCAGGGTCAGGAGAAGGGTCCAGGTCCGCTGGTGTCTTGTAAATCCAGGATGAGTATCTCATCTTCAGTTAGCTGACTTTCGTTGCCATTATAATTATTACATTGTGGAAATGTCTCATGATTGGAATGGGTATATTGACAGGATGGATGCGACCTTGGTAGAGGTTGCAGACGATCTTCAGAGTCCAAAAGAAATATTGGGTACCACTCGGGCATCGACACACAGGATTGCAGCATCAGTGGTGGCACCGTGGGTGGCATGAGGCAATGCGCTCTGCCAGAAAACTGGGCTGAGGTGTGGTCAAGTAGTTCAGCCAGCAGCTGCGATGAATTAGCTAGTGGTAATCCAACTGGAGGCCACCTCAGATTCAGAGAGATCTGGTTGGGAACCAAATTTAGAACCATGGCCTCCTTGAATACCCTTATCTATTGTGGTGTTGGACCAGTGAAAATGGACAAACTGGGGGGAGGGTCAGAATCGATACTGTAGTCGGAGGTGAGGTTCAGTGCCTGGAGGTACCCAGTGCGTTGCGTGACTCTAAAAGGTGGGAGTGGCAGGACAAAGGGAGACGTGCTTTGATTTCTTGTGACTCTTGGACTTCTTTGACTTACCTAAATAGAATTCGATGAAGAATGGCCGCACGAAAGAACTCTGGAACAAGAGTGCATCGTGCCTTCGACTTTAACTGTGACTGCACCTTTTTCGGTTTCAGCTCATGTTCTGTGAGATATAGTTTTACTTTGAGGCCTTGGATGGCTTTAAGCTTAATTTTTTCGCACTTGTCGCTCAGCGTTGAATTGTCCTTGGAGCCTACACACCATAGACAGACCTCATGGGAGTCCACCACTGACATCTGTCAGTGGTATTCCTTGCACAGCTTGAACCCTGTCATGTTTGGAGAAGACATGTGTCCCTTGCACACTTTTTTTTTTAAGTCTGCTAACTTGGCAGAATTTGGGAATGCAGCTCCGGATCCACTTCGCAAGGCACAGAAAGAAAAGAATTGGCATTAGCATACAAAGAAGGCAGCTATGTAGGGGCCTCAATGTCACGTTTGGGATGGGATGTACCTGACACGGAGTCACACGATGCCAAATACCAGTGCATGAGGGGACAGCTGAATAAAATAATCTCCTGATCTAGTCTGGCACCTAGCTGTAGTTACAAAGTGAGGAATCTTCAAGTCTAAAAACCCTATATGACTGTAACAATGCCTGTGTGATTTCATCAGTGATATCATTTGAGATGTCATCAGTGCAGTCATCAATGTTGTCATTTGTAATATGTGAGGGAGGTGAAAATCAGGGCATAGAAGAGACACAGGTTATAGTTAGCTCTGTCAACTATAACGGATGGATTTCAGTTTTCTTTAGATTCTAAACGTTAAGTTTTGTGTTACTTCAATATTTGACTATAACATCAGTTTAACCTTATTTTATTCAGTAAATTTCTGTTTTTTTATGTAGGTTAAGCTCTTATAACTATACCTAATTATAACATCACTTTACCCTTTGCTTTCTTTAGTGTATTCAGTGTATTTCTGCTTTTTTTTTTACCATATTCAGCCAACTCCCCTGCAGCAAATGGTTTTTGGTCTCAAGCAGGTGGGGGTTGGCAGCAGTTCCTAACCTCTGGTCAGGCGCTGTGCACATACCCCCTCAGACAGTGGCCGGGGTGACCCTACCCTGCCACTCCCCCCAACCGTCATACGTATTTTTTATTTATAAACTTCGGTACACAGGGACAGAGTCCTTGGGTCCTGTGATGGCAGCCATTACTTTTTGTCAAGGTTGTGGACAGCCAATCAGATCGTTCAATACTGCAGGACTACTACAGATCCTGCAGTACTAGAAAGGCTGCCAGGAGAAAAACCTCCCTTGGCCGATCAGAGGGCACCTATCATTTTACTTTTTGGTACTGGGGTACTCCCCCGAGACCAGCTGTCCAGATATACCAACCCTTTTAACCCTTTCCTGACCACCTGAAGCACCTCTTCAAATGTGAATTTCTCAAGAATTGCTGAATGGATTTAAACCAAATAAAGAAAAACATTCCTTCTGAGTAAAGTTCTAACTTTCTGCAGAATCATGTTAAGCCATCATTTCTGTATCAGAGAGTAGGAATTACCTTGAGAAATCAGTGTAGCTGGATCCCCAACTTTCTAGAATGGAGCTGAGGGGGAGGAACTGTTTTTAGAAAGTTTTGTACAGATTAATCAAATGGCACCAAAGTTATTGGAAAAACAAAAAATGCCCTTCTTATGGAAACTCTACCCTACCTATAACTGCTGACGCCTGGGTTGTGGGTAATAATACAGTTAAAAGATGACATTTGATTTACACTGAGGTCTCCATAACTTGAAACAATGTAAATTACTAAAATGATTCCTGAAAAGAAAGGACCTCATGGGCACTAGATTTAATCATCTTGTTATATTAGCAGTCAGGCCGCATGGCAGAGGTTGCCCTGTTCAAAAGGAATTAGTAGATTATGCAATAGAGACACTGCATATGCTGTTCATTTATTATCACACAGTCATAAATGAACACATGTAGAAGTCAAGTGCCTTCACATCAGTTTTAGACTTGTCAATAGGTATGTATTTGTATTTCTTTTGACGCCCATAATTCCTCATGGTTAGAGTCTTTCATTGCTTGAATATCGAAAGGGAAGGAACTGTATATAGATGCATGAGGTTTTTAAATAAAGAAGGCAGGTTTGGAGGGCTTTACGAAATGTGAGCAGATTGTGTTCTCTTCTTTGTTTGAGTTCCATGGTCAGGGGCCTTGAAGGTGGAAAGCTCTGTCTCCCCATTTTGGGAGATTGAATCTGGGGATTATGAAAGAGAAGGATTTTGAAGTCCTTATACTCTGGGTAGGATGGTTCTTCCTCATTTTCTTGCTAGAAAAATTGGAAGAGATCTGTAGTAGGCAGTCAATAATTTTTTTTTAACTGGAAATAAGCCTAGCGGTGGCATTTTACAGGTGCTGTAGTCTCTTATTCTTTTCAGAGTTTTTTGGGCCAAAATACAGTCATGATGAAATAAAGGCATGAGCCACTTTTACATGTGGGGATAGAAATTAATGGGAAATTTCCTTAATGTTTTAAGTAGAAAAGGTTAGGATTTGGCTACAGTTTACATCTGGTGCCAAAGATAACTTTCAATTTAAGATAAATCCCAGGTTATGAGCATACTGATCATATTGGGAGGGAGGTATAAGACTGTTGGCCAGATGGATTGGTCCCATTCATTGGCTTTATGGTAAATGGGAAGGATCTACATTTTACCAGGATTACATTTTAGAAACTTTGCTTGCATAGAGACTTTAGTTATTGCTAGTACGATGGGTAAATTATAGGGAGGAACAGTGGGTGATCTCAGCAGACAATAGACTAATTGAGTGTCATCAGCATAGAAATAGATAGTTACATAGTATTGTTGAGGCAGGATAAGTAATGGGGCTAAGGGTGGCTCCTCCACCAGGGCGGAGGAGCGTCGCCCCACTGCTTTCTCGTAGTGCGAGAAGCAGAAACATAAAATGCTAATTACTACCATTTTATGTTTCTGTTTCTGCTTCTCGCACTGCAAGAAAGCAGAAAGGTTTGGTTGCAGGCGGGTGTGCCCACTCCTTAGGGCGCAATGACTGGACAGACCTCTGGGGCCGCCCAAACCAGTCATGCGCACTCTGCACTTTCTCCATGCAGGCTGCAATGCAACCTACATGGAGAAAATGGCCTCCCCATAAGACAATGGCTGGACAGCGTCCCCACCAATCACAAAGCTGCCATTGCAGAATTGTGATTGGCTTAGGGGAGTGGAGGGAGGCTGCCTGCTTCCTATTCCTGCTGGAAGCAGGAGAGCAGGAGCAGGCACTGAGAAAATGCGTGATCTGGCCCACCGACTGGTACGTTTTTAAAAATTATTAAATTTACTCCCCGCGTGAATCCCTGCTCCCCCACTCGCGATTAATGCAGGCCGCGACTGAATGGGGCTAACTAGAAGTTAAAAATACTGGGGAAATTATAGCTCCTTTCACTACACCGACAGGTAGGGTTCTGGCTTTGGGATAGAAACAGACTTGGGGCCAGAACTACAAAGCACTTTTGACATTTAACCCCTTCCATGATGATGACGACCCCCAGCTGTCATGGCACACAGTGCTCGTGTGCTGATGACGGCTGGGGGCCGTCATGACCTCGACCGCGATCGGAATGTGCCGCACCGGAGCGGAATTCCGGCCGCGGGCAAGGGGTTAAATGGTCTTATTCGCAGAATCAGGCCTTTTGTAATCGCAAAAATGATTTTTTCAATGTACAAACATCAAATTGCGAACCAAATCGCAATTTGTGTTTGTGACCCAAATCTAATTCGGTATTTGGAAGGGGTGTGTGTAGTGTGTCACTTTCAAATATCGAATCAGTAAAATTGTATGTCCAATTTAGTGGACAATTCAGTAGAAAATATGCTGTTTGTAAATGACAGTGCGATGTAACTATATTTCATATATCATGGAGATTAATTAAGTGACTCTTTTATGGACACTGTGTAAAAACAAAATGAATTGTGGGTACTTTTGAAATGTTTTTAATGTATGTATTTCTCTTGCCTTTTATGATTTTAACAAAAATCGAATAAAGTGTATTTTGACTGACTGACTGACTGACAGTGCGATGTTTTAGTTACATTAAAACATTGCTAGCCTCATGTTCATTAAATCTAAATGAGTCGTAAAAGTTTGTCGGTTGCTAATGCATGTTGTTCTAAAAAGTAGGTTATGGTTCAAAAAAGTTTGGGAAGAACTGATCTAATCCTATATTATGTTATGGTTATTAGTATTTAAAGAGCCAAGTAGTAGGACATTTTTATACGTTTTTTGTAAACTGACAAATTTAAATTAAATAAATGATAAATGATTCAAGATATTTTATTAAGAATACCTGTAGCTCCATGTCTCCGGAAAAGTCGATTCCTGTAGCGTCCACTGTGTCTTTACTCATCAGCTACGAAACAAAATATAAACTGTGCTTACTGCAGTTACAAATATTAAAGAATAATTATTCTCTAAAGTTATGCCGTATTTTACACAACAAACGTGGTGGCAATGCTTTGAATGTAGCATGAGTTGTAAAAATAACAATGCTGCAACCTGCACACATTAGATACGTATGATTTACCAAAACAAATCCCAAAAAGCAACACAGCAAATGTATATTTCAAACGTATTGTTTCTACCATTATTTGGAAGAAGAAAAAGGAACATACGTGACACATCTCAAAATTTAATTGCACATGTCTTATTAAGGGGGCAGCAGGTGTTATATGAATTTACTTTAGCATGGATAAGATCAATCTAGTCACAATGTGAAAAATATCACATCTATTGGCGAGGTTCAGTTTGTATGGCTGGATGATGGCAATGTACTCAGTGACTTACCGGCGCACAGAGGATAGCATACCCGATAAGACTGGGCAAGTTTAGGTTAGCAAAGTGTAAGCAAAACGTACTTTCCTGTAATTCTGGCTTTCTGTCACGAGTATTCTCTCTTAAGCAAAAAACAGACTATGTCCACGAACATGCAGGATCTATGGAACACAATTTTTTGATTTTTTTTTCAATGCCTGTAAAAGGCAATATTTTCTTCTTATCCTCTTTTTGGTTTAAAAAAATCAAATTGAATTAGCTAAATTAACAAACAATACACTTGGCTGAAAAACCACTGAAGTAACCTTAATAAAATTCTCACATTTTGGCAAAATATAGCCTTTAGTAGACTAGGCACGCTACTGTGCCAATTAGACACTAAACCTTTGAAATTTCAGAGTCAGCCAGACTTCGCATCATGCAGTGTAGGTTAAGTGAGGCAATTCACCTGGAAGGTAATACAGGGAATGATAGGTGCAAGAAATTGGGTTATTATTAAGACTTTGTTGAGAAACTACTGCGTGCAGCCATCGGAGCAGACTCCCTATCCTCACAATTTATAATCAAACGGGCGCACTGCTGAGGGGGCGTGGCTTTGCATCAATGTGAGCGGAAGCGCACTCCGCAGCTCCGTCTGTGGCTTCCCCTCGCTCGTAACTATCCTGACAATGTGAGGGGCCCCACATCCCATAATAGGTATTCGAACAGCTGGTGCCACTGGCGAACGTCTGCCCAACGACATAGGTGCCCCCGCGACGGTGAAAACGTGAAATTTCTCAGGCTCGGCTCTGAGCGCAGAGCTCCCAAGATGGCGGCCAGACGTTGTTGAGCCAGATATCTCTGCACAGAGACCAGTACCTAGGCTCCCTGCCAACCTTGGGCATCGACGCGGAGGGAGGACTGCAGAATGACTGCTAAGGGGAGGAGAACCCTCCGCGATAGCGGCGCAATGCAGATTGACCAGTTCGGCTACGAGTTTGGAGCCCACAAGTTGGCAGCTTTGATGTGGTGAAGGGAGATGGTAGCGCGAGGGCCCTGAGGCCCGCATTTCTCGGCATGAGCGCTCTGGCCACTGATCCCCACTCGGTAAACAGTCATAATATCTATTCCAAAATATAGAATGGACATAATATCGAAGTAAAAATATAGAATGGACAAAATATCGAATGGACACAATATAGTGGTTAAAAATATCGAATTTAAGGTAAGTAATATCGATTTTCAAAATATAGAAGTCAAAATATCGAAATATACAATATAGGCATTAAATATATCGATTTTTTAATAATATCAATTTTTTTAAAGTGTTTTGTATGTTAGTATATGTGTGAAAAGTGTATATTAATTTTTGTAATGTATGTTTAATGTATTTTAAGTAATGAATTTTATGTTATTTAATTTTTGCGTAATTTAATTCTGTAGCGGGTTGTGGGTTTATAGGGGAATAGGGTGGGAAGTAATTTAATTGTAATTAATTAAATATTTTTATTTATTTATTGGTATTCATTTTGAATTTATTGTTATTTTGTAATTGGTAATTAATTTTTATTTATTGCCAATTAATGTGTATTAATTGATTAATTGTTAATTATGTTAATTTTCTAAATTTATTTTCTGTAGCGGGTTGTGGGTTTATAGGGGAATAGGGTGGGAAGTAATTTAATTGTAATAAAGTAAATATTTTTATTCATTTATTCGTATTGATTTTAAATTTATTGTTAATTAATTTTTAATTGGTAATTAATTTCTATTAATTGGCAATTAATTTTAATTAATTGGTAATTATTTTGTATTAATTAAATATTTGATAATTATGATAATTGTATTAATGTATTTTCTGTAGTGGGATGTGGGTTTATAGGGGAATAGGGTGGGAAGTAATGTAATTGTAATTAATTACATATTAAAAATACTTTTTGTGTATTGATAATTAATTTACTGTTAATTTGTAATTGGTATTAATTTTTATTATTATTTAGTTTTTGTTATTTAAAATTAATTCGTTGTTGAATAATTATGAATGGGTTATTACTTTTTAATAACTAATATGTAGTTGTATTTCTAATTAATTATTGCATAATATTAAATTGTTATTAATTTCAATTAATGTTTTATTGGTATTGATATTTAATATTTTTTTAATAATATATTAAATCATTACTTTCCCTACTGTTAAACTCACTGGAGTGGGAATAGTAATTTTCACCCTCCCGCTATCCAACGCTTTCCCTACTGTTGCACTCTCTGGCGTGGGAATAGTATTTTTTTACCCCTACGCTAGCCAACGCTTTCCCTACTGTTGCACTCTCTGGAGTGCGAATAGTAATTTTTACCCCTACGCTATCCAAAGCTTTCCCTACTGTTGCACTATCTGGAGTGGGAATAGTAATTTTCACACTCCCGCTGTCCAACGCTTTCCCTACTGTTGCACTCTCTGGAGTGGAAATAGTAATTTATACCCTTCCAATATCCAACGCTTTCCCTACTGTTGCACTCTCTGGAGTGGGAATAGTAATTCTTACCCCTACGCTATCCAACGCTTTCCCTACTGTTGCACGCTCTGGAGTTGGAATAGTAATTTTTACCCTCCTGCTATCCAACGCTTTCCCTACTGTTGCACTCTCTGGAGTGGGAATAGTAAATTTGCCCCTTATGCTATCCAACGCTTTCCCTACGGTTGCACTCTCTGGAGTGGGAATAGTAATTTTTACCCCTATGCTATCCAACGCCTTCCCTACTGTTGCACTCTCTGGAGTGGGAATAGTTTTTTTTACCCCTACGCTATCCAACGCTTTCCCTACTGTTGCACTCACTGGAGTGGGAATAGTATTTTTTACCCTCCCGCTATCCAACGCTTTCCCTACTGTTGCACTCTCTGGAGTGGGAATAGTAATTTTTACCCTTACGCTATCCAACGCTTTCCCTACTGTTGCACTCACTGGAGTGGGAATAGTATTTTTTACCCCTACGCTATCCAACGCTTTCCCTACTGTTGCACTCACTGGAGTGGTAATATTAAATGTTACCCTCCTGCTATCCTACGGTAAAATATTGTAAATTTTTTATTAATAACTTAAATTCATTATATCTTAATTTTAAGGTTATTTGAGTATTTTTAAGTATGTTTTAGTTAATTATATTTATTATTTCATTAATTTTAAATTACTTTTAAGACATTTAAAAAAATTCGATATTTTGATTGTCTATATTTTTTACAGACAATATTTTGGATTCAATATTTTTGTACTTACCTGTTTGTAGATAGGAATTCGATATTTTGGCATTCTATATTTTGGTGACTATATTTTGGTAAGTCTATATTTTGTCATTCTATATTATGTCAGTGATCCGATCCACTCACCACCGCGAGTTGGAAACACAGCAAGCAGGGACCTGAAGGACCTAGAAGCCGGAGAGGGACCGGCCTTCTGTGAACTCGGCGATTGCCTGCAAACTGGAGGGGGATAGTGAGCAGAAGGGCCCGACTCATCAGGCCGGAGCCCAACCGCAAGTAAGGCAACGACTATGGGAGGGCTGTTGCTCCCTCCGCTACCTGAGTATCAGTTCTGGTGGGCTTGCGAAACACTTCGCTGTGGCTGTGGAATGGGGGTCTATTGTCAGAGGGGACCTGATGCGGAGGACGCAGGCGGCGGCGGCTGGTATTGGGCGAGAGAGGCCAGAACTATAGAACTCACCGCTGCACTGGTTGAGAGGTGCAAGGGCATTATCGCTCTGGTCAGGAGGGTTGGAAGGCCTCAGAAGTGTGCACTGAGATGCCTGAGGAGGGGACAACCACCCTGCCCAGGGAAACGGCCTACTGCACCAGAGTGAACTTCCTGAACTTTCCTGTGCTCAATGCCTTTTCTTGAATTTTTCTGAACTTTCCTGTGCTCACTACCTGGAAGACCTGTGTGACCCATTGCAATCAGCCACAATGGGACGAGTATCCCACCGGAAGGGCTTCATGGCCTTGCATGTGGAAGCAACGGGGCAACAGTCTGATGAGGAGGAGGGACGAGGCAGTAGGGGGCCCCACGCTGGTGGACATTATGCAGGCCATCACCTCCTCGAGGGAGGCCTTGGAGACCAAGATGGACGCCATAGGGGTGGATCTCAACCTATTGAAGGACGACCACCGCAAGCTCAAAGAGCGGGTGAAAGCTAATGAGAAGTCCTTGGAGGAGGTTCCAGACGTAATCTCTACTTTGTAGCGCTCTCTAAAATTAGTGGAGGACAGGGTCAGGTGAGAGCGGAGGACAGTGAAGGGCGCTCTTGCAGGAACAACCTGCGCATAGTGGGGGTCCCGGAACAGGAGGAAGGAGATGACGCTGTTCAGTACATGGAAAACTGGCTTACGGTTGCGGTGGCCCCAGAGGGGCTCTCCCCCTTCTTCGCCTTTGAACGCGCACACAGGGTCACAGCCAACACTCCCAAGCTGGGTGCACCCCTGAGATCGCTGGTTGTGTGCTTACTCCATTATTGCGACAGAGACCACATCTTACAAGCGCGTGGGAAATAGAAAATAGAACCTTTGAATCGCGAACGCCAGGGTGATGATCTTCACCAGGGAGGTGCAGAGCCAGCGCTCTTCCTTTCTTGCACTAAAGCGGAAACTCCGACAGCTGCAGTTACTGTACGCCATGTTGTTCCCAGCACGCCTAAGGATAGTAGAAAGTTACACATTTCTTCACTACCCGGCAGGACGCATGGCAGTGGCTGGAGGCGCGAAAACCGAGAACAAGGAATTCTTCTCCGGCGAGCACTACGGAACGAGGATCAACTGCACATTTGGGAACACAGAGGTCCATAACGCCGCCGGGACTCCAACTTGAGAGGGACAGGGCTGTGCAGGCAGTTGCAGAGATCAGCCGGGGCGTGGCTAGCCCAAACTCCACTATCACTAGTCATAGCATGGGCAGACTTGAGACATCTCCTTCCAGCAGCACAAATGGAAACTCTGAGCCTGAACTTCCCGAGGTTACACCCCAGACGGCAGATTTACTCATGTGAAATGGGTTCATGAAGTTGGGTGAGAAAGGACTAAGCAGCTATCTGATACAAAAGGGCTCAATGTGACCTGTTACGATTGACTGGTCAAGAATGATGTGAACCAGGTATGGATAGACATTCCCACTATGGTCATTGGTTCCAGAAAATCCAAAAGGCAAATGACAGCATGTAGTAATAGCAAACTAATGGTCCAAACTATACCCTTATTGGTTCATCACATTAGGTAAATGCAGATTTACCCGTTAAAGCTTGCAGTCTTAAATGGAAAATGTATGTGGTTCTTCAAGACACCGTAAAAGGACTAGTACTGAGCGGAGAAAAGGAGAAAGATGGATAGGAAAGATTCAAAAGAACCAAAAGGGGAGGGAGGAAACAGAAAGTGTTGAGGGGAGAATCTAGATAAATCAATGAACAGAGAACTCCACAGTAAGATAGCTAGTAGTAGCAGGGCGAGGAACAAAAATATACTTGGAGGTACAAGATTCTAAACCAGTGAAGGAGAGGGCCAATTGACAGTGGAAGTTTGCAAGACGTTACAACGCATGCTTTTCCCACACATTTTTTACATCTCATACATTTGCCACGTATCTGCCTTTACAACGCATCTATCTTTATCACACAGGTAAGTATAAATAAGGTAAGTGATATAAATGTGTCTGTGTGTGTGTGTGTGTGAATATATATATATTTCATTACAAATATATCTTTTTTAATAGTTTTTAGGGGGAAGACCCCCATTTGTTCAATAAATTATTTTTATTTTTAATGGGGGAAATCCTCCTAAATGCCCCTCTATTAAATAACCATCCTATACACTTACCACAACTAAAGGCTAGAAATACCATAACCACCCTATACCCCTAAACCCTAAAAAACACCCTTTCCACCCAATACCCCTACCCACCCCTAAAACCCTAAACACACACTTACAACCCAATACCCTTACCCTCCCATAGGAGGGTAAGGGTCCCCTGAGTAGGGCTAGGGGGTCAGGGGGTCTCAACCCTGCCCCCTTTTCGTGTTTTCCACTCTTGTTTTGTGCTCTCTTGTGCCTCACTTCTCCTGAGAAACAAGATGGCTGATCAGGTGGTCCCAGAAGGATAATAACATATATAAACGTTATCCGCTAATAGAATTAGCATTTACAAAACCTTTGAAATTTATTGAAAAAAAATATAGGTTTCACGCCTGATTTAGTTAGGAATTAGCATTTAAAAAACCTTGCAAATTCACTGAAAAAACCATAGGTTTC
Source organism: Lissotriton vulgaris (assembly GCF_964263255.1). Taxonomy (NCBI): domain Eukaryota; kingdom Metazoa; phylum Chordata; class Amphibia; order Caudata; family Salamandridae; genus Lissotriton; species Lissotriton vulgaris. The sequence goes on along the minus strand of NC_141685.1, from coordinate 433,635,959 downwards.
AAAGCCTTATATAGTTAGGAATTAGCATTTAAAAAACCTTGCAAATTCACTTAAAAAACTATAGGTTTCAGGCCTCATATAGTTAGGAATTAGCATTTAAAAAACCTTGCAAATTCACTTAAAAAACCATAGGTTTCAGGCCTTATATAGTTAGGAATTAGCATTTTAAAAACCTTGCAAATTCACTTAAAAAACCATAGGTTTCAGGCCTTGTCATTTGATGTCATTTGAGATGTCATCAGTGATGTCATCAGTGATGTCACTGACCATTTCATGAATGATGTAATATGTGACATCATCAGCAGTGGATTGCAGGTGCCCAAAATATAGTTAGTACAACTAACTATATCGGAGCAATTTCAATGGTTTTTTAAATGCTAATTCCTAACTATATAAGGCCTGAAATCTATGTTTTTTTAAGTGAATATATATATTTGCTGATACCGGCTGAAAGGACACACCCTCTCGTTCAGGTGCTCCGCGTTTACTCAGCAAATCCTTTGGTGTGAGTACAAACAGTGCTAAAACGCGGCGCCCCCCCAAACAACAAGTCATTGCCATCTGGCGGTTATTTTAGTGAGGGGAGAGAGTAGGCAGTATCTATGCTGCCTGATAAGGATACCAGCAGAGGTAGAGTGGGACGATTCTATCAGGACATTGTTTGCGAAGTGCTGTGCCCAGCGCCATGAATTTTGGGGCATCACTTGTTCATTTGGTTCTGCTATACTGCATGCTGAACTTAGTTGGACCACAGCACCCAGCATGCACTTTGCCCTGAGCCACAACCACACCGGCGCAAAGGAGGAGGAGCTGAGAGACTGCCTTAAGGGAGGGGTCTCTGAGCCCAAGGATGTTACCACCAGCCTGTGAGACCGGCACTGATGACGGCCAAATCCGGCTAGAAACGCGTCTGCCATAAAGCGTTTCACGGACTGCGAGGACTGGTTTGTGCTGTGCTCAATAAATCCCCTGTTGGTATCCGGGGCTGTGACCTGCTTGTCTTTTAGTGGAGAGGAGCAGTGGTTTGGATCTATAACGCCGGTTTGCTGATACCGGCTGAAAGGACACACCCTCTCATTCAGGTGCTCCGCGTTTACTCAGCAAATCCTTTGGTGTGAGTACAAACAGTGCTAAAACGCGGCGCCCCCCCCAAACAACAAGTCATTGCCATCTGGCGGTTATTTTAGTGAGGGGAGAGAGTAGGCAGTATCTATGCTGCCTGATAAGGATACCAGCAGAGGTAGAGTGGGACGATTCTATCAGGACATTGTTTGCGAAGTGCTGTGCCCAGCGCCATGAATTTTGGGGCATCACTTGTTGCTTTGGTTCTGCTATACTGCATGCTGAACTTAGTTGGACCACAGCACCCAGCATGTACTTTGCCCTGAGCCACAACCACACCGGAGCAAAGGAGGAGGAGCCGAGAGACTGCCTTAAGGGAGGGGTCTCTGAGCCCAAGGATGTTACCACCAGCCTGTGAGACCGGCACTGATGACGGCCAAATCCGGCTAGAAACGCGTCTGCCGTAAAGCGTTTCACGGACTGCGAGGACTGGTTTGTGCTGTGCTCAATAAATCCCCTGTTGGTATCCGGAGCTGTGTCCTGCTTGTCTTTTAGTGGAGAGGAGCAGTGGTTTGGATCTATAACGCCGGTTTGCTGATACCGGCTGAAAGGACACACCCTCTAGTTCAGGTGCTCCGCGTTTACTCAGCAAATCCTTTGGTGTGAGTACAAACAGTGCTAAAACGCGGCGCCCCCCCAAACAACAAGTCATTGCCATCTGGCGGTTATTTTAGTGAGGGGAGAGAGTAGGCAGTATCTATGCTGCCTGATAAGGATACCAGCAGAGGTAGAGTGGGACGATTCTATCAGGACATTGTTTGCGAAGTGCTGTGCCCAGCGCCATGAATTTTGGGGCATTACTTGTTGCTTAGGTTCTGCTATACTGCATGCTGAACGTAGTTGGACCACAGCACCCAGCATTCACTTTGCCCTGAGCCACAACCACACCGGCGCAAAGGAGGAGGAGCCGAGAGACTGCCTTAAGGGAGGGGTCTCTGAGCCCAAGGATGTTACCACCAGCCTGTGAGACCGGCACCGATGACGGCCAAATCCGGCTAGAAACGCGTCTGCCATAAAGCGTTTCACGGACTGCGAGGACTGGTTTGTGCTGTGCTCAATAAATCCCCTGTTGGTATCCGGAGCTGTGTCCTGCTTGTCTTTTAGTGGAGAGGAGCAGTGGTTTGGATCTATAACGCCGGTTTGCTGATACCGGCTGAAAGGACACACCCTCTCGTTCAGGTGCTCCGCGTTTACTCAGCAAATCCTTTGGTGTGAGTACAAACAGTGCTAAAACGCGGCGCCCCCCCAAACAACAAGTCATTGCCATCTGGCGGTTATTTTAGTGAGGGGAGAGAGTAGGCAGTATCTATGCTGCCTGATAAGGATACCAGCAGAGGTAGAGTGGGACGATTCTATCAGGACATTGTTTGCGAAGTGCTGTGCCCAGCGCCATGAATTTTGGGGCATCACTTTTGCTTTGGTTCTGCTATACTGCATGCTGAACTTAGTTGGACCACAGCACCCAGTATGCACTTTGCCCTGAGCCACAACCACACCGGCGCAAAGGAGGAGGAGCCGAGAGACTGCCTTAAGGGAGGGGTCTCTGAGCCCAAGGATGTTACCACCAGCCTGTGAGACCGGCACTGATGACGGCAAATTCCGGCTAGAAACGCGTCTGCCATAAAGCGTTTCACGGACTGCGAGGACTGGTTTGTGCTGTGCTCAATAAATCCCCTGTTGGTATCCGGAGCTGTGTCCTGCTTGTCTTTTAGTGGAGAGGAGCAGTGGTTTGGATATATATATATATATCGGAGGTTTGTGTAAAGATATATATATATATATATATATATATATATATATATATATATATATGTATGTATGTATGTATGTATGTGTCTATATATATATATATATATATATATATATATATATATATATATATATATATATTCACTGAAAAAACCATAGGTTATAGACCATATATAGTTAGGAATTCGCATTTACAAAACCTTATTTTACTCACACAAAACCATTGAAATTCCATATATAGTTAGTTGCACTAACTATATATCGCGCACCCGCAATCCACTGCTGATGGTGTCACATATTTCATCATTCATGACATGGTCAGTGACATCACTGATGACATCACTGATGACATCTCAAATGACATCACTGATGACATCTCAAATGACATCACTGATGACATCACTGATGACATCTCATTTGACATTACTGATCACATCACTGATGATATCATTCATGTGATAATACGATGAACCTCTTCAGACTCTTATATAACCTTAGATACAATCAGTGTAAACAGACACTCACAGACTGTCACTCATCCATGGAGTTACTCACACACCTAGTCAGTCATGCAAAGAATCAATCACACCTCCATTTCCTCAACTATACAGTTATACAAACTTTACTTATTCAAACATATACTAACACATATTTACTCTCTTATACAATCCCTGATACAAGTTCACAATGATCCATACAGCCACTCACACATTCACTGGCTCTTATGCACAGTTATTTATATATGTCAACTCTCACATGTACTGTGTTTTACATATGTACTTACTTTGACATGTAGCACTGAGATATCCATTCACTCACCAATACACTCATGCACACAGTCAACCGCCCATACAGCTGTTTCCACATGCACTTTTGAAACCATACATCTAGTGAATCAACTGCTCACACATCTATGCACAGAGTCATACACCTCCCAGCCACCCACACACACACTCAGTCTCCCATACAAATACTTGGGCAACCAATCAATAACCCATATAGTTACTCATATAGCTACTTATCAACACATGCAACAGTTTACAGAACAACAGACATAATGATGCACAAATTAAGACAGTTTAGTCACTAACCCATGCACTCAGTGAGACACATTTAATCACTCACTCATACAGTCAGTCATGCACCTACTAAATCCTTCATCCAGACACTTATACATCCACTCATTCTTCAATATGTAAGACATATTTTAACTTTACAGAAACATACAGTCACTGGATGTTGTCATCAGTGATGTCATCAGTGATGTCATTTGAGATGTCATCAGTGATGTCATCAGTGATGTCACTGACCATGTCATGAATGATGTAATATGTGACATCATCAGCAGTGGATTGCGGGTGCGCGATATATAGTTAGTGCAACTAACTATATATGGAATTTCAATGGTTTTGTGTGAGTAAAATAAGGTTTTGTAAATGCGAATTCCTAACTATATATGGTCTATAACCTATGGTTTTTTCAGTGAATTTTCAAGGTTTTGTAAATGCTAATTCCTAACTATATATGGTCTATAACCTATGGTTTTTTCAGTGAATATATATATATATACATACATATATAAACATATATAATCTGTATATCTATATAAATACAAACATAAATGCATGCATACATATACTTATATGCATACAGATGCATGTTATTTACATGAAAGTTGAAAAAACACTAATAAAAGCAAAGCTAAAAAGCCACCTCATTACAAACAGAATGGCTTTAACTTAAACGAGGGCGAGATCTATTGCATTTTCAATGCTTGTTTACTTTGGTTAGATCAAGAAGGCATTCAGATGTGTCACACATTTGCCATAAATTCTGAATGTTAGCACTCTAGTTGCACATTAGATCACTGTAGTAAAGCTACTGCTCACCAGGGACGTCTGCTGCTGGTATTCAAAGTGCATGTTTCAGTCTGCATGTCAGAATTTTTTTAATGAAATTGAAGAGGGTTTGAGAAGTCACTCAAAATGTGCCCTAATTTTTCTTTCTGCAGCACTAATCATAATTCATATGGCAAAATATACCCCCTCATTTTGTTCCTTTTTAAATTAAATGTTTTAAGAGTTACCACTTTATTCCAATCAAGATGGCTTCAGGTGTGCCATACCTTTGTAATAAGTAGGACTGTTAGCGCTCTAGTTGTTCTTTAGAACACTCTGGGACATTCTGTCATTGGGCTATACTTGGGCTACATCTGGGTGATATTTGGGCTACATTTGGGCTCTTTTGTCTCTGGTAGCCATTTTGGGAGACTGCATGTCAGAATTTTTTAATGAAATAGAAGAGGATTTGAAAAGTCACTCAAAATGTGCCCTAATTTTTCTTTCTGCAGCACTAATAATACCTTCTATTGCATAATATACCCCCTCATTTTGTTCCTTTTTAAATTAAATTTTTTAAGAGTTACCACTTTATTTCCATCACGATGGCTCCAGGTGTGCTATACCTTTGTAATAAGTAGGACTGTTAGCGCTCTAGTTGTTCTTTAGAACACTCTGGGACATTCTGTCATTGGGCTATACTTGGGCTACATCTGGGTGATATTTGGGCTACATTTGGGCTCTTTTGTCTCTGGTGGCCATTTTGGGAGACTGCATGTCAGAATGTTTTAATGAAATAGAAAAGGATTTGAGAAGTCACTCAAAATGTGCCCTAATTTTTCATTCTGCAGCACTAATCATACTTTCTATGGCAAAATATACCCCCTCATGTTGTTTCTTTTTAAATTAAATGTTTTAAGAGTTACCACTTTATTCCAATCAAGATGGCTTCAGGTGTGCCATACCTTTGTAATAAGTAGGACTGTTAGCGCTCTAGTTGTTCTTTAGAACACTCTGGGACATTCTGTCATTGGGCTATACTTGGGCTACATCTGGGTGATATTTGGGCTACATTTGGGCTCTTTTGTCTCTGGTGGCCATTTTGGGAGACTGCATGTCAGAATGTTTTAATGAAATAGAAAAGGATTTGAGAAGTCACTCAAAATGTGCCCTAATTTTTCATTCTGCAGCACTAATCATACTTTCTATGGCAAAATATACCCCCTCATGTTGTTTCTTTTTAAATTAAATGTTTTAAGAGTTACCACTTTATTCCAATCAAGATGGCTTCAGGTGTGCCATACCTTTGTAATAAGTAGGACTGTTAGCGCTCTAGTTGTTCTTTAGAACACTCTAGGAGGCTGCAGTAGAACACAAAGGAATCAACTGACAGTCTCTGTCCTTGTTGGATGTACATGTTTTACTGAGAATGTCAGACTTCATTTTCACATGACTGAGAAAGATAATGTGAATTTACAGAAAATATGCTTTCAGTTTAGCTTATAGATCCCCTTCCAAACCACTGTGGGAAAATCATGAGATATTAGTTTTCTTTCAAACAATATTCATGATATCACAGCAGAAGGTTTTTTCACATGGTAAAATCACCTTAGAACCCACCACAATTCCTAAAACGAGTATGGTACCATTAACAAATGATTTATAATGTAACTAAAGTCCTAAAACCCTCTATTAACTACAATGCTTTTTAATGATGTGCTATCATGTATATTGGTCCCAAGATGGCTGCCAACACTTCTTGGATGAAGTGCTGACAGCCAATCAGATCAGATGTGTGGTTAGGCTCCGCCCAGATATATATCTTTTTTTGAACCTAAATTACTCAAAATCCACTGGAGCACATATATTGAGACCTAGTAAAGGCACATCGGGCTAACAGTCCCTACAATTTTGCCAAGTTTCGTGCAAATCCATTCGGCCGTTCGAGCTAAAAGTGAGGCCAACCGCCCTATGGAAATTAACATGGGAAAAACGCGTTTTGGGACCCCCCTTTTTTCTCGGCCCCCCCTTGATGAAACCCCCCCAAATTGTCAGGGGCTGCTAAGAAACAAAATGTTCCATTTTCCTGAAAATTTCAGCCAATTCCGTCCACAAACGCCAAAGTTATTAGACATAGAATTTTAAAAAATCCCATAGAGAAAAAATCCTAACTATATATACCTACTGGCGACCGCCAGTAGGTAATATATGTATGTATGTATGTATGCATGTATATATATATATATATTACCTACTGGCGGTCGCCAGTAGGTAGTTATAGTTAGGATTTTTTTTCAATGTTAAATCTCAAAATTCTATTTGGAATAACTTTGGCGCCAGTTGACGAATCTGACTGAAAATGTCCTCAAAATGGCCTCGCGGCGTTCCGGTCCTTCCCTGAAAGTTTGGGGGGGATTCGTCAAGCGGGGGCCGAGATAAAAGGTTGGTCCCAAAACGCATTTTCCTCATGTTAATTTCCATAGGGCGGTCAATTTCACTTTTAGCCCGAACGGCTGAATGGATTTCCACCAAATTTGGCAACATTGTAGGGACTGGTAGCCCGATGTGCCTTTGCTATGTCTCAAGATATGTGCTCCAGTGGATTTTGAGTAATTTAGGTTAAAAAAAAATATATACATCTATAGCAGCGCCCCGGTACGCGCCCCGGGTAGCGCTCCGGGCGCGCCACGTGAGGTTCGCACGGAAAGCTGATTGGCTCTCGGGTGTCTGTAAACATTCGAAACAGTCCGGAGCGGCCGCCATCTTGTGTCTCGGTAAAATCGAGACACAAGAGGTGGCTAAAACAAAGGGGGAAATGACCATAAGGCGCCAGGGATAGACCCCCTTTGACCCCCTAGGTTTGATGTGGGGGCTATAAAAGGGCCCCACGGGGCATTTAAAATATTATTATTTTTTTTCGTTTTGCGCGGGGGGAGCGCCCGGTACGCGCACCGGGGAGCAGACCGGGGAGCGTACTATGAGGAAAAAAGATGACAGAGTTTTTAAAAAATGAAGCCTTTTTTTTAGAAATTGGAGGTAGTTCTGAAAAGAACTTTTTTTTTCTTCTTTTTGTTGTTTTATATTTTTTTTGTGTTTTTTGAACATTTTGTACTTTTTTTGGCTTTTCAAAACAGTTTTATATTTGTTTTGTATTTTTTTAGGGGGAGAAACAAAAAAAAGGGAATTGACACTGGCTCAACTGAGCAAAAAAAAACAAAAAACCCCAAAAAATACTTCTTTTTGGGGCACTTGTGATTATCACCTGCAAGGACGATGAGCTTTACGCTTTTTTCACCATAGGCGATAAGCTTGCCACATGCAGAACAAGTGATTTTAAAATCAGCAAATCGTGGCTGAATACAAGGCATCATCTCTGATGTTTCTGGTCCCGATGAAGTGGGTTCGTTTCTTTGGGAGGTGGTCCTTGAAGACTGGGGGAGGTTACTGGCCAGTTCCCTGAGCTCTGCACGAAAATAGTTGTTAGAGTGCTTACGGGTCATATGTCGAATCATGGTATAGTTACCAAAGGAATATTTTTTGTTTGGGTTGCCCCTTGAGAGTTCTTCCTTACAGATTAGGCAAGTTACCTTGGCCGCATTCACTTTTTTCTTGCCCTCTGGGAGTGAAAAAAACTCCCATACAATGTGTGACTTGGGCTTGTATGGGGTATTTTGTTCAGGCAGCCATCTTTCATCAACCTCCTCTTCCTCTTCCTCCTCCTCCTCTTGTTGACCACCAATGTAATCTTGAGCTGGTCTTCTTGGTTGTTGTGGTGGTGGTGGTGGGGCAGATGCACCAGCTGCTGCTGTTACTGAAGCCATTATAAAGATCAAAAAGGTACAGAGAGGTATAAACAGGTCTTCCTCAGTCAAAGGACAAAGTCAGAATAAGGAAAAAAGGTGGGGTCTTTCATCATTTGGAAAAAAAAAACTGTCCTGAACCAATGAGAAGTGTTATTTTCAGGTCACAAGACTAGGGGCTTCATCATTATGAAACCAAAACTGTTATGAACCAATGAAAAGTGTTATTTTCAGGTCACATGACCCGACGCGCTTACGCTACTGGGTCGCGCTCCGGGTCGCGTCGCGTAAGCGTGTCGGATGTTTACGTTGCACGATCGTATTCGCTCGAGTACTTCTGGGTGTGCTTACGCCGTGCGTATCACGCGGACGCGGCTACGCGATACGTCACAATCATGTTTTCGTTCGCGATATTGACGCTTACGGGACGCTCCCCGGAGCGCGCCCCGGGGCGCTTTATAGAAGTACGCTCTTTGGGGCGCTCCCCGGGGCACTCACCGGGAGAGCTCCAAAAAAACATTTTAAAAATGGGAAAAATTGTAGGGACTGGTAGCCCTATTCTTAAGTGGTTTTTACGAAAATTAACTTTGAAAAAATATGTATTGTGCTACATTGGGCTATATATATGTTAGAGCCAAAATGTAGCCCAAATGTAGCCCAATGTAGCCCAATGTAGCCCAAAGATGGCCACCAGAGACAAAAAAAAAACATTTTGCCCAATGGCAGAATGTACCAGTGTGTTCTAAACAACTAGAGCGCTAACAGTCTTACTTATAAAGTGAGACTTATAGTTAGGAATTAGCATTAAAAAAACCTATGAAATTCACTGAAAAAAACATAGGTTTCAGACCAGTTATAGTTAGGAATTAGCATTTAAAAAACCTATGAAATTCACTGAAAAAACCATAGGTTTCACACCAGTTATAGTTAGGAATTAGCATTTAAAAAACCTATTAAATTCACTAAAAAAACCATAGGTTTCACATCAGTTATAGTTAGCTGGAAATTTTACTGACATAAAACCATTGAAATTCCACGTTATAGTTAGTTGGACTCACTATAACTTGCGTGTGTAATGCACTGCTGATGACGTCACATATTACATCACTCATGACATGGTCAGTGATATCACTCATGACATCACTTATGACATCATCCTTGTGACAGAGTGACAGACCTCCTTTCACTGTAATGTAACCCATGAAACACATATTGAAAAACATAAATTATTATTTTTTTTAAATGGAGATACCCATACCAGTTACAACAACCAATTCAATAATTCCACCATCTATATGCACATTCACTCATTCACCAACAGTTCTATATAGTCTATACATCCTGTTACACACCGACAGTCATCCAAAAGTTACTCACACACATACTCACACATGCAAATAAACTATTGAACATTCATTTATTTGCATATACAGCTATACACACACTACCACCTTACTTCTAAGGAAACTTACACATACTTACTCTCTTAAACAATCACTTATAGAAACACATACTTATTTAAACAAGAACTCTTTCAATCTCTCACTCTCACATATACTCACTCATATACATCAATACTCACATATACTAGATTAAAACATATGTAGTTACTGATAAAGACACTAATGAGACAGTCATTCACTCACTAACACACGCATATACACACTCATCCACCCATACAGTCCTGCACATATGCCGTCTTCAAAACACATACAAACAGTGAGTCAGTCATTGATGCATCTATGTGCTAAGTAACACTCCCACCAAACCATACAGACACTCATACTGATACTAAAAAAACATCTAATAATCTATATACACACACATGTAGCTACTCACCAACCCATGCAGCAACTTATACACAAAGTGAAACACTGATACATATATTTAAATATTTAAACATTACTCGTTAATATATGTATTCACTAAGATACACTTAATAAGCCAGTTACCCAATCATTTTTTTTTATAAAACATCCATTTACACACTTATTTAAACATTTATTTTTCCATCTACCTTTACATATACATATATAAAAATATATATACAATAAACATATATAAAAAATATTTATTTTTCAGAAAGGCACACATTCACTGGATGGTGCCATCAGTGATGTCATGAGTGGTGTCACTGACCATGTCATGAGTGATGTAATATGTGACGTCATCAGCAGTGCAGTACACGCGCAAGTTATAGTGAGTCCAACTAACTATAACGTGGAATTTCAATGGTTTTATGTCAGTAAAATTTCCAGCTAACTATAACTGATGTGAAACCTATGTTTTTTTAGTGAATTTAATAGGTTTTTTAAATGCTAATTCCTAACTATAACTGGTGTGAAACCTATGGTTTTTTCAGTGAATATATATATATATATATATATATATATATATATATATATATATATATATATATATATATATATATATATATATATATATATATATATATATATATATATATATATTATATACATAAATATATATATATATATGTGTATATATAATTTACCTTAAATAGATTTATCATGCATGGTAAAAGACCCCAAAAATGCATGTGTGATAAATGCATACATGGTAAAAAAAGCTGTGTGATAAATGCACTGTTTGGTAATTTCCACGTTGTAAAGGCTGTTTCCTCAGTAGAACAATTAGACAAAGATCTGTAAGAACTATTGTTCCTAAAAGGCCAAAAACCTGCATATGGTTGAGATACATATATCCCATGTGAATGTGTAGAGGTTGCACTGATGCATTTTAGAAATTACAGCTAGTGTAATTAAGCTTAAAACATAGAAACATAAAACAACTGAGTAAAACATTAATGTGTTTTTTATAATGTGATGTTGGAATGAGAAACTAGAATTTAATTTGCATTTCTCATGTTAAACCCATGTCAGCATGCTGCATCAATGGCAGGAAACCATAAAGAATATCTGGAAGAAAAAGTTACTTCCCTATGGTAACGATTTTTCTGGTGGATAATCTCTTTACCTGCAGATTCCTCACCTGTAGAATTATGAAAGGTGTCAGACTGGATCAAGAAACTTCAGAACACTCACAGTACCAGTAGGGGGCTCTGGGTGCAAATTGACTCTGGAAGTGGCTTCAAATTACATCCATTATTTCACAGTGTTCGAGGTGAGCAAACGGACCGACTTCAACAGAGTAGAGCAGCAGCAAAACATTAACTGGGATCTTATTAACTTTCCCTAAAACAATCCATCAAGAGAGGAGCGGTACAGGTCAATGAGGAATCTGCAGGTAGATAGAGTATCCACCAGAAAGATTGCTACCGCAGGTAAGCAACCTTTTTTCTGATGGATACTTCTACCTGCAGATACCTCACCTGTTTAATAAATTTCAGAGCAATACCCTACTTAGAAGGAGGGTTGATGGATGGTTATACAAGGAAATCCTGCAAGACAGATCTGGTAAAGTGACTGTCTCTGCATTCGAAATGCAGGCAATAATGCTTGGTGAAGGTGTACAGGGATGCCCACATAGCTGCCTTGCATATCTTTGAAATTGGTACACCTCTTGCAACGGCAAAATGGGTGGATTTAGCTCTAGTTGATGGGCTCTGATATCTTTTGGAGGTTCCTTCTTGGCAAAAGCATAGCAGGTCTTGATGCTGTTGGTGATCCAGCAATGGTCAAGGTGAGTGGCATCATAGCCAGAGGCATGAATAGCAGGAAACCGTATGTCGCCATGGGGCCTGCAGGAGCACTGGATGGCCCTGACTGTGAGGTAAAGATGGCCTTGAGAAATTCTGGATTTCGCAGGAAGCGGATGGAGATCTGGGAAGCTCTGAGACTCGGTCCAGCAGATTAACTGAATGGGCCGCTCAGAGGAGACTAGGTCAGCTGTTTGACCAACTCCAGCTCCGAGGAAAAAGATTCTGTGGAAGTCAGAGGTCAACTGGGTGACTTACTTTTTTGTTTCTTGTGCGAGGTCTAAAATATTGACAGCTTCACCTGCGGGCCTTGGCACTAGCAATAAAACGCTTGGCCTCATACTATTTGATGGCCTTAGGATGCATGCACGATAAGATTCACGGGAACGCAAGTTGTGATCTGACACCCAAGAGACAAATGGAGCGGGATTCAGTAATAGACATCTGTCTCTGCAACACTACACTAGGATGGCAACATGGAACGGCAGAAAATATTTTCTGTGATAAAAATGCACAATTCTGAACAGTGAACTCTGGCTCTTACACCAAAAACGCAGAAATAAGGGAAAGGACAACGTTATGCCTGGGTGGATACTACATGGCTTTGGTGATGTCATTTGATGCCACTTCTGTATTGGCACGAAGCCAGCGCACCCCATCTGAGGTGTGAGACCATTGAAGATACACTCTGATGCCTGGAATAATTCTTCAGTGAGGAATCTGCAGGTATAAGTAGCCAACAGAAGCCCTATACGTAATTAAAATGATAGAAATGTATGAATTGCTACGTACAGGTGTGATCATTGAGAAGGAGTTGCCTGGCCCTCACCTGACCTGGACCTGGACATTTTGGCGCTCAGGCCTTGGCCCTTTCTCATCCCGCAACACGGCTCTGCTGCAGAGGAGTCACCGCCTTACTCGGACTACGCTTGACATTCACAATTGTTCTCCACTGGCTGCCTCTTTTTCCTTTTCTTTCTTTGCTCCCTCTGACCTCTTTTTGCTGCTTTTTTGGCACTTTTTGGCATCTCTTTCCTTTGCTCTTAGCACCTGTTTCTGATTTTTCACTCCTCCAATATCTCCCTCACACACTCTTTGATCTTTGTTTTTTACCTTTCTATGAGCACTTTTTGCCACTTTTTCGCTGTCACAAACTTTTGATATTTCTATTTTCTCTTTGCACCGTTTCCCACTTTTTCACACCTTGAATCTCTATCACGCTTTTTGGCATTGTTTTCCCTTTCACTGTGGACTTCCACTTCTTTCTGTGCCACTTTGCCGCTTGCTGCTATTTATTCATGTCTTGCAGCGCTTGCACTCTTTCTTGACTCCAGTGTTTCTCTCACCATAAGTCCAACCCAGTGCTCTATGGCAAACGCCCACATGATCTCCTCCTTATCCTCCTTCACTGTAGGTGCAGATATCTCCCTGGGATGCAAGATCACCTGACAAGACAAGACCAACAAACCTGGAGGAGGAACATCAATTATCTACAAAGAACACATCTACTGCTCCTTCACCGAAGCTTACGTAAGTGACAAACACCTGGTGTTCAAACTCTGCATCTCTGATAACACTACCCCAGGGGGTGCCATCCTCTACCGACTGCCAGGACCAAGATCTGAATTCGAAATCTTAATTGCAGAAAACATCGACCCATCTCAACTCAAGCTCCTTCATCCTGCTGGGTGACCTCAATTTCCACATTTAAGACCTCTCTGATCTCAACACCCACCAACCTCCTGGACAGCCTGAACATACTCACACTTTCTTAAAGGGTGAATGACCCCACACACATCACCAGCTACCTGCCCGTCTTCACCAACTTCAAAGATGGACAAACCCTCCCCCTCACCTGGACTAACCACTTGCTTTTCCATCTCAACCTATGCTTCAACCATCAAGACGAATCACCACATCCACAATCACCCACTGTAACAGATGCATCTGGAACACTCCTGCAAAGAAACCTGGCCCCTGAAATGCAACACCATCACCAACAGCCACATCAAGGCAACCTTGCTTGTAACATCGGTAACTTCAGTCTCTTTATCACCACCTGCGCAGACAACTTGGTAAATCTCAAGTTGACACCACTACAAGGATTAGACCTCAAGTTAGCTGGTACAACAACAACCTTTGACTCACCAAGTGGCACAGAAAGCAGCTTGAGCACAGATGAAGACTCCCCCACAACGATAGAGACAAAAAACCTTCAAATCTACACTCCAACAATACCACCAAACATTGACAGACACCAAGCCCATAGAATGCATAGAAAACAGCAAAAACAGCTCAAAGGAAATATTGTTCATTGTAGAGCAGTTCTCCTCAGTTGCTACCTCTTCCTAGGAGCTCTGCGTCCAGCTCGCACTTTTCCTGCACAATATAAGCACTATCTATGACAACTTCTCATCCCGTCTAAACCCTACCACTCTAGCAGCCCTATTTGATGACAAAAAGAGCGCTCCATGAAACATCCGGACCTGCTGGCCCTCCATCACTCTCACAGAAACCGCTACAACCATGCAACCAATCTACTCAAGAGCCCCTTCAGATCCCAGCCCGCACTTTACATTTACCTTTGCAAGAGGAGGCAAGCCCATCTGCACTGCCATTGTCCCAATCTTCAACTGTCACGACCCCGCAAGCTCCCTTGGTGTAGTGAGCTTAGGGTGCAGGGCTTATAATGCATTACCCCTGTGGCGTTTAATGGCATGTATGACTGGTGTTTCCTAAAGCCTGTGATTTCATTGCACTTGAGTCCCTGCAAGCACCCCTCAGAAACCGTGAACCAATTGAGTACCTTGCACCGCTGCTACTAGGGCCTTGGTCTGGTTTTCCATTGAGTCTGTGCAAGCTTCCCCAGAATCCCATGAACCAATACAGTAACTTACACTCGCTGGTACTAGGGCTGTGGTGTGTTTTTATTCTCCGTAAGCTCCCCCCACAATCCTGTGAATCAATAAAGTACCTTGCGCCTGCTGTTACTAGGGCCTAGGTGTTGTTTTCCATTATGCACGTTCGAGCAAAAATTATACATTAATTTACTGATTAATTGGTTTCCAACCGTCAGGTTGCACCAGCACTTCCTGCAAGGTCAAAGCGAGTGTACTAACATGTGTTTCCTTCAAGGGCTGTTGAGAATCTTCCAGGCGGCCATGTGCCTGCACCACATGCAACGTGTGAACTAGCTACATCCGTTTAGTCTTCGAGAGGATATATCAACCACGTCCAACCCAGAGTCGTGGCTTAGCCTCACTCCCTGTGAAAGAAGCTTCACCCTTCCCACTCACTTAAAGACTCCAGCCGGAACTGAGATGTGCTCTAGTCTCCTCAAAGTTGAACATGTGGCTCCCGTGGATCCAGCTCCCTTGGCGCCTCCTTCATCTCTATCTCCTCCACAGCTACTCCTGTTCCCCTGCGACTCCCTGAGTCAAAGCTTCAAGATCTTCTTCGAACTTCAGTGAAGTGGAAGAACAAGGCTAAGTACTTGTTATCAAGTTAGTGCACATGAATCTTCGTATAGAAGTAAGCAGAACTGAGTATCAATGTCTTCAAAAACTATAGACTTTTCCTCTAGGCCCTCTCCATGATTTCCTCCAGCGCTTCTTGTGTGTACATGCTCCAGACCATTCTTGCAACCTTGGTGCTTGAACTGCGATTGTGCAAGAACTAAAGACTTTAGCTCTGTGTTTCTCTTATGAACAGTAGTACCATGAGGAAGCACTTCAGAGCTTATGATATGCGACTGCACCTTGTACCGAGATGTGTGTTCTGAATTAAGCCTTGGGAGTGCCAGTAACTTCAATCTTTTTTCCGATTTAAACCTTGGGAATGCAAGTAACTCCAATCTGTGTTCAGAGTGTATGCTATGGGGTTCCAATAACTCCAAACTGTATGCTGAGTTTATCCCATGGAGTGCCAATAACTCCAATCTGTATTTCAAGTTGATACCTGGAAGTTCCAGAAACTCTAATCTATGATCTTGGTTATTCTCCTCTCATGCTGTGTTGCTGATGAAACATGTAAGTGTATGTTACTGATGTCAAAGTATGGTCATGGTGTATTGAGGCCTGTTAGTTTACTGATAGTATCTGCCTCCTCTTGTTATTTCCAGTCTTTTGCGACTTCTCTAAACCCAAGGTTCTGGTCCAGTGCATATCTACCTTGCAAACACAGAAGGTCTCAGATGTGACAAATCCTGTTACACAGAATTGCACTGACAGTGAGCATATCCAGTTCCACAAGTCTCTCTTTTCCTATTGTATCCCAACCCCCCTTTCCCCAGGTGCCATGCGGGTTCTAAGGAGTTTGGTCCCTGGATCTAGTGCGTCTCTGAGAGGTATAGGAGGTCCAGCATCGGCTCCAGTGTCGTCTCTGCAGTTGGGACCAGGTGAGTGCATGACATCAATTACTCTCTAACCACAGGTACCTTCCTGGACACCTGGAAACATGCTACCATCCTAGCACTTCCCAAGAAACCCACAGAGGACCTGACAGAAATCCCCTCCTGGACCTATACCTATCACGCTTTAGACCTAATGGCTGCACAGGAACTGCTCTCATAGCCACTACTGATGACATCTGAACAATCTTGGATGCAATAAACACTGCAGTTCTCATCCTCTCTGTGGCTTTTGACACCGTCTCCCACCTGACTCGCATCCAATGGCTACACAAGTCAGGAATTCCTATAACAGCCCTTTAATAGCCATCTCAATCCTCACAGGACACACACAAGTCAGCGTGCCTCTTTCACACCATTTGAACAACAAAGGTTATTTGTGGGGTCCCCTGGCGATCTGCACTCAGCCCCACGTTTTTCAATAACTACATGGCCCCACAAGCCAAAATCGTTTGAACTTTTGGAAATGAACATCATCTCATATGCCAAAGAAACACTAGAATTAATGAAGAAACTGAAAACGTGGCTCTTCACACAGGACCCAGCCAGAGCAGCACCTCCATCTAATCTCACTGCGAGGATACTGTCCCAGGTGAGATGCGTGCCGTACAAATACACTTACGCTGCTAGAGGTTCCTATACATCTTTTGGAACTATAGCATTATTAATCATTAAGAGGTTAAGAGTTTCAAATAAAATTACATTAAGCAGTAAAAGGAAATACCAACAGAAGCAACCTATACATGAGCTTTTGGTAGGCTTGTAAGTAGATAGAGGGAAGCACCATACATTTTTCATTTTGTTAGACTATATAGATAGCAATGTATCTGGGGAAGACTGAGACAGACCTGTGATCAGTGTGCAAACCCACCCTTTAGCAATGTAATATATATATGTTTAATATGCTTATTGCCATGAGATGGGATACGTGCCATGTTGAACCTAGGTGCCAAGATACTTGGGAAGGTCGATGCAATATGAAATCAGAGTGTTACAAGTTTGCTAATAAAGCATCACTTAGACCTCTTCTCCAAGAACCCTTCCTGACACACACAGCTATATACACAGACATCATGTTAAGGTTTCATAGATATTGTGTTGTCAGTTTCAGGAACTCTGAGCGTTCCATCAGAAAACAGAGACTCAGAGACAGAGATATTCGGAAGGTACTGTTACAATATCAAGTGTTAGAAGCAGCAATACATGGATAATATATCAAGGATCCTAATCTTGTCTTTAGATATCAGCTATCGCCCAGCTGAGTGGTGATATCTGATGTCTCTTTCTCTCTCTTATCTCAATCCTTTTTCGACGGGCCTAATGCTAACCGACATATTGTTATAGTGTATAGTTGGTTAAAATACGGAGAGTTGTGGCACTTGCTATATTCTGAGGCTAAAGAGCTGTATGGCAGCAGTGAAAGATCAAAAGACAATGACCACAGTCCAAAACAAATGCAATCATTGCAATTTCTTTCTAAATCAAAAGGCAAATGTCTCCTTCTAGTTTTCATGCCTCCTCTACTTCCTCTTCTTTAATTTCTCATGGATTTATTTTCCCAATCCCTATTCCCTACACTCCTCCCCTTTTTAAACTTCTTCACTTCTACCCCACTTAGCTTGCTTCGCCTTCTAATTTTTCTTCTCCCTTGCAGTCTTTAGGCTTCAGCATCATCTTAAATCACGTTAGTTATTAGTGCACAATTATTCTGTCTCTTGTTACTTGTAAATAAATATCTCTCTTTGGAGTTTTTTTTATAGTGAAGTATGCTGTCACCTACACTGTAGAAATGTTGAAATATAAAAACAAATGAACAATTAAACACTGCAATCAACATGTCTAAGCTTATACACCTGAAACCACAAAAATCTCACTGTAAAAAAGTCATAGCATGGTTGCAGAAAAGGGCCATCCCACTTATTATCTGGCGACATGATCTGAAGAGATTAAAATAGGTCTTCATCTTTGGCTGGATAGTGAGAAACAAGTACAGAAATGAGCAGGAATTGCTCTGGACTTCAATTTGTAACTGATGCCTTCTTTTCTGCGTCACCATACATCAAGTTTGAATGCAGGAGTGTTGCTTTGTCCAAGGTGTCTACAAATTTTAAGTCGGTAAATGCAGTATATTTCATAAGTGCATTAATTTCTTTGCACGTAAGAGTCTATGCGCTGAAAGTGTTTAAATAAATGTTACAATAAAACCTCCACAAGTGGCCACTGGACGGAATCTCTGGAAGCAAGTGAATGTTTATTTTGGGGGAAAAAAGCACCCACATACCTCCAAAGAGACTAATGACTAGTGACCTAGAAGTATCAATGCTAATCAAAATAGAGAATCATATATTCGAGGGGAACTGGTAACAAGCAACAGGTTTCTATGTTCATGGAGATTTGCAACAATTTTCACCTGCCAGACGAGCACTTCCTCACATTTGCAAGCACAACCAGATGCAGGTACACATGAGTGGTGTGAGGTGCGCAGTGGAGAAGTTGAAGAAGCAACAGTGAGAGAAACCCTGTGTACGTATTGATTATATAGCTAGAAATGCTAGGTTTATACAGATTCAATTCAGTTATTAACACAGAAGAAAACAAGTTACTTACCTGTAACTTTGGTTCCCCAGTATTGGTAACTTTCATAGATTCCCATGCTTTGTATCATTCCCCGTCGTCGGAATGGGAGCCATAGAAACAAAAGAGAAACACAGGCCTAGGCCTCATCTCATTTTGTGAAAGGGTAGAGAGGCCTTCAAGGGATATATTTCATAGGAGAGATGAATAGTTCAATATACTTGGGATAAAGTTAAATATCCAGTGAATCAATCAAATGATACAGTGCATACAATCAGTTTTAGAAAACACATAAAGACATCTAGACATAAAAGCAACAAAGCAACAAAACACGAGGGTGTATCAAAAAAAGGAATTTTATCAAAGATTTCATTAGGTCAGCAGTAAATCAAAAAAGCAGGTCAGGAAATGCTGATTAGAATAGCATAGTGGCAAGTAATCAATAATGCAGCAAAACCTAGAGAAGACATCTATCTCCAAAACAAAAAGTGAGTCAAACACAATAGAGATAAGATGTAGGTCGACGTTTCGGTCTCTCTACAACATAGTTATCGAGACCATCTTCAGGACTGTAGTCATAAAAAACACTGCTGTAAGCTGTGCTGTAATCTGTAACATAAATATTAACAAATTACAAGTCTATTCTATTTAAAAACCATTACTCCATACACCCAAGTGACAAACCTAACTACGAAAAAACGTGACTTATTACACACTAGACATAGCTGACAATATCAACATATTTAGACTACAAGAATACATAACTCACTTAGAATGGACAGACACTATGTATAGGATACAAAACTAAACAATATATATCTACATTGTAACATTTGCAAAAGAACATACTTCGAGCAGAATTCATAATTAGTGATCAGCTTACATTATCAGGCTTATTATAGAGACCATTAAGAAGCCTATCTTTATGTTGAGCTAATGTAAACCAGCAAATCAAGTATAAGTTATCAAGTCAATGGAAACATCGAGTATTAGAGTCTTAGCTTGCACATCACAAGTATGTCGCTATCTTACTTTCAAGAAAGCCCAAGAGAATGAAGTTATAGTAGCTAGGACCGATCCATTATGTGCAATGATTAATCAATGTGGATGTTTCACAAACGTACCTAGTTAAAATCGGTTGCCACAATGTTGGTCTCAATTTTGAAATTGCGCGTAGGACACCAGAAGGCTGCCTGTATAAAGAACCACGTGCTTAATATGTATAGCGTGGCAAGGAAATACAAAAATGGCACATAGTATGGAGAAATTTTTACTCACTGGAGGAAATGCGTGCACCTAAAAAGTGCAGCTCAAAGATAATTCGATTCTGGATGACAGGTGACTCAGCAGATGAAGTCTGAATATGTAAGGGGAACAACTATCAATATAGTGTCATTTAAGAAGTTCTATTGGTTATTTCTAACCTTGATTAAACCTACCTCTATAGCATGGAAGGTGTGGACCGTGGTTTCTTTATTAACGTTTAAAATATGCGCACATCGAAATTCAATCTGCAAAGAAAGGGACCTGCTTAGTCAAGTATGAGCATAAATGAACGGTTTGGAACTTAATAGAAACACTCAGAAGAGCATAGCTACCTTGCGAGTAGACGCAAATGTCCAGTGGTAATTACTAGGCGATTTATCAGTCTCTTTGCGTGGTATTCTGTAAGAGTCAAAATATACCGAAAGCTCAGTATCACAGTCTGTGGAGAGACCTAGATGAGCGATTTAACACTAGCCTAAAGTAGCGCGTGGGGCTTACCTTGTATTTGAACACACGGATCAAAATCTGTTCGACAGGGAACACGGGAAAACCGAGTTAGCCGCGAGCAGTAAACCTCCCTATTTGAAGCTTGGTTTAAAGCGCGAAGTAGGACTAAGCGCATGTCTGTTATTGCCTAAATTTTTAAGCGCCATCTTGGAAAGGGTGATATACGAGGGGCGCGAGTTTGTGACAGAACAAAATGTTTTAACCTTTAAAAAGTATTATCGACTATTAGGGTAGAATCCTAAGGGTCAGGCGTTTTTTATATGACCTAATTGAAGTGCCAGTTAATTCCACATGCAAATGGAAAAAAACGAAAAAACGGAACGTATTGGCGATTATGCTTTTAAATGTATATACTGCAGGAGGAAAATGGAAAAATAACTTAAAGATAGGTTGGTAAAACATCCACATTTGAACATTTAATAAAGACACAGTCTCAATAAACATGTCAAAAAGGAATTATCTGCGTGTTTTAAGAGTTTAAGAGGTGAATCATGACAGGTACCAGAACCACATGTTAGGTTCAAGCAAGTTGTCTAAGGTAGGACAGCAAGAGCATGCCATTCCGTGGCGGAATTCAAACCCCTTCTGACAGTATCAGTCAGACAGATTAGTTTCCCTTCTCTTAATGAGAGAATTCTGTCGACATTGTTCTGGCGTGCATTGGGTCGAATGACTTCTAGCACCCACCAAAGCATGTCGGTTTCTTTGTGCCCCATTCGAAGATAATGTTCGACCAGTGGGGCATTTTCCTTCTTGCATCGAATCCGTGATTGGTGTTGCAAGATACGTTTTTTGATAGGCTGTATCGTTTTGCCTAAATAATGCAATGAGCAAGGGCATTGAATGCAGTACACCACATTGGTGGTGTTGCAGTTGGAAAAATACTTGGCACAAAATTTGATGCCATTGATCGTGCATGTTTTCATAGTTATTGTGGTTGTGCAAGCTGCACAGTTATTGCATTTGTGGTGGCCAGTTAAAGGGACAAGTTGTTTCATATTATCTACGACATTCTCTCGGGTGGTGTTTTCGTATGCATGGATAAGTCTGTCCTGTAGGTTAGTTCCACGTTTAAACGTGAACAATGGTTTCTGGGCAAATTCTGGTAAGGAGCGGAGTAGACTCCATTGTTTGGAAACAATTTTCTTAATCGCGTTTGAGTGTGTGCCAAACGTTGATACACACACTATGTTAACCTTCTTTTCTTGTTTGTTCCCAGTTAGTAATGACTGGCGATCATTGTACCAGGCCCTTTTCATAGATTTTCGTAGCAGTCTAGATGGATAACCTCTTAATCGGAGTTTTTCTTTCAGTTTGCGTGCTTCACAGAAATAATCGTCCTTATATGTACAGTTCCGTCGTAGACGGAGAAATTGTCCAAACGGTAATCCGTCTTTAAGGGCCTGAGGATGGTGACTCGTGTAGCGTAGTAAAGTGTTCCTAGCTGTCTTTTTCAGCAGTGTTTTGTTCAAGGGTGAATTGTACAATTCACCCAGGAACACGCATCTACAATTCACCCTTGAACAAAACACTGCTGAAATGCCTTTCCTAGACATCATGATTAAAGTAGACTCAAATAACCTTCTCTATACAAGTCTCTTTACCAAAAAGACAGCTAGGAACACTTTACTACGCTACACGAGTCACCATCCTCAGGCCCTTAAAGACGGATTACCGTTTGGACAATTTCTCCGTCTACGACGGAACTGTACATATAAGGACGATTATTTCTGTGAAGCACGCAAACTGAAAGAAAAACTCCGATTAAGAGGTTATCCATCTAGACTGCTACGAAAATCTATGAAAAGGGCCTGGTACAATGATCGCCAGTCATTACTAACTGGGAACAAACAAGAAAAGAAGGTTAACATAGTGTGTGTATCAACGTTTGGCACACACTCAAACGCGATTAAGAAAATTGTTTCCAAACAATGGAGTCTACTCCGCTCCTTACCAGAATTTGCCCAGAAACCATTGTTCACGTTTAAACGTGGAACTAACCTACAGGACAGACTTATCCATGCATACGAAAACACCACCCGAGAGAATGTCGTAGATAATATGAAACAACTTGTCCCTTTAACTGGCCACCACAAATGCAATAACTGTGCAGCTTGCACAACCACAATAACTATGAAAACATGCACGATCAATGGCATCAAATTTTGTGCCAAGTATTTTTCCAACTGCAACACCACCAATGTGGTGTACTGCATTCAATGCCCTTGCTCATTGCATTATTTAGGCAAAACGATACAGCCTATCAAAAAACGTATCTTGCAACACCAATCACGGATTCGATGCAAGAAGGAAAATGCCCCACTGGTCGAACATTATCTTCGAATGGGGCACAAAGAAACCGACATGCTTTGGTGGGTGCTAGAAGTCATTCGACCCAATGCACGCCAGAACAATGTCGACAGAATTCTCTCATTAAGAGAAGGGAAACTAATCTGTCTGACTGATACTGTCAGAAGGGGTTTGAATTCCGCCACGGAATGGCATGCTCTTGCTGTCCTACCTTAGACAACTTGCTTGAACCTAACATGTGGTTCTGGTACCTGTCATGATTCACCTCTTAAACTCTTAAAACACGCAGATAATTCCTTTTTGACATGTTTATTGAGACTGTGTCTTTATTAAATGTTCAAATGTGGATGTTTTACCAACCTATCTTTAAGTTATTTTTCCATTTTCCTCCTGCAGTATATACATTTAAAAGCATAATCGCCAATACGTTCCGTTTTTTCGGTTTTTTCCATTTGCATGTGGAATTAACTGGCACTTCAATTAGGTCATATAAAAAACGCCTGACCCTTAGGATTCTACCCTAATAGTCGATAATACTTTTTAAAGGTTAAAACATTTTGTTCTGTCACAAACTCGCGCCCCTCGTATATCACCCTTTCCAAGATGGCGCTTAAAAATTTAGGCAATAACAGACATGCGCTTAGTCCTACTTCGCGCTTTAAACCAAGCTTCAAATAGGGAGGTTTACTGCTCGCGGCTAACTCGGTTTTCCCGTGTTCCCTGTCGAACAGATTTTGATCCGTGTGTTCAAATACAAGGTAAGCCCCACGCGCTACTTTAGGCTAGTGTTAAATCGCTCATCTAGGTCTCTCCACAGACTGTGATACTGAGCTTTCGGTATATTTTGACTCTTACAGAATACCACGCAAAGAGACTGATAAATCGCCTAGTAATTACCACTGGACATTTGCGTCTACTCGCAAGGTAGCTATGCTCTTCTGAGTGTTTCTATTAAGTTCCAAACCGTTCATTTATGCTCATACTTGACTAAGCAGGTCCCTTTCTTTGCAGATTGAATTTCGATGTGCGCATATTTTAAACGTTAATAAAGAAACCACGGTCCACACCTTCCATGCTATAGAGGTAGGTTTAATCAAGGTTAGAAATAACCAATAGAACTTCTTAAATGACACTATATTGATAGTTGTTCCCCTTACATATTCAGACTTCATCTGCTGAGTCACCTGTCATCCAGAATCGAATTATCTTTGAGCTGCACTTTTTAGGTGCACGCATTTCCTCCAGTGAGTAAAAATTTCTCCATACTATGTGCCATTTTTGTATTTCCTTGCCACGCTATACATATTAAGCACGTGGTTCTTTATACAGGCAGCCTTCTGGTGTCCTACGCGCAATTTCAAAATTGAGACCAACATTGTGGCAACCGATTTTAACTAGGTACGTTTGTGAAACATCCACATTGATTAATCATTGCACATAATGGATCGGTCCTAGCTACTATAACTTCATTCTCTTGGGCTTTCTTGAAAGTAAGATAGCGACATACTTGTGATGTGCAAGCTAAGACTCTAATACTCGATGTTTCCATTGACTTGATAACTTATACTTGATTTGCTGGTTTACATTAGCTCAACATAAAGATAGGCTTCTTAATGGTCTCTATAATAAGCCTGATAATGTAAGCTGATCACTAATTATGAATTCTGCTCGAAGTATGTTCTTTTGCAAATGTTACAATGTAGATATATATTGTTTAGTTTTGTATCCTATACATAGTGTCTGTCCATTCTAAGTGAGTTATGTATTCTTGTAGTCTAAATATGTTGATATTGTCAGCTATGTCTAGTGTGTAATAAGTCACGTTTTTTCGTAGTTAGGTTTGTCACTTGGGTGTATGGAGTAATGGTTTTTAAATAGAATAGACTTGTAATTTGTTAATATTTATGTTACAGATTACAGCACAGCTTACAGCAGTGTTTTTTATGACTACAGTCCTGAAGATGGTCTCGATAACTATGTTGTAGAGAGACCGAAACGTCGACCTACATCTTATCTCTATTGTGTTTGACTCACTTTTTGTTTTGGAGATAGATGTCTTCTCTAGGTTTTGCTGCATTATTGATTACTTGCCACTATGCTATTCTAATCAGCATTTCCTGACCTGCTTTTTTTGATTTACTGCTGACCTAATGAAATCTTTGATAAAATTCCTTTTTTTGATACACCCTCGTGTTTTGTTGCTTTGTTGCTTTTATGTCTAGATGTCTTTATGTGTTTTCTAAAACTGATTGTATGCACTGTATCATTTGATTGATTCACTGGATATTTAACTTTATCCCAAGTATATTGAACTATTCATCTCTCCTATGAAATATATCCCTTGAAGGCCTCTCTACCCTTTCATTTAATTACCCAAGCCCTCAAGGGTCTAACTGGGTTCCTCACCCCTTGCTAACCAATCATCTCATTTTGTATCCTATCCCTCTCTTTGTGTAAAAGAGACCAAACTTTTGCAAGGACCAATCAGAGCAGCCTCACCCTCTAGAACCTTCCTGAGAGAGCTGAGAGCCTCAGATTTTTGTAGCCGTTGTGCAAACCGCCACTACCTCATGTGAAAAGGCTGAGCTTTCCCAGGGGAGGAGGGTGGGCGCATGGGAATCTATGAAAGTTACCAATACTGGGGAACCAAAGTTACAGGTAAGTAACTTGTTTTCTTGCCCCAGTATTGGAACTTACATAGATTCCCATGCTTTGTATCACAGTAGCTAGCAGTAATAACCAAGACACATTTTGTAGATACATGGCCTCAGATAACCATAAAGAATACACACGTATAGTATAGCAAACAAGAAACAAAATGTGCTCACCAGGATGGAGGGTTCGTAGGGAAAGCTCATCTCTCAATGGAAGAGATTACGCAGAACTGCTTGACCAACAGCTGCGTCGTCTCGTCCTGCAGATTCTAGGCAGTAATGTTTCGTGAAGGTATGAGTACTGCTCCACGTTGCTGCCCTGCAAATATCCAATATGGCGACTCCAGAGAAAAGAGCCACAGATGATGCCACTGACCTTGTAGAATGGGCACGAACCTTATTGTTCAAAGGCTTACCCTCCTCCTTATGACAAAATTGAATGGCACTGGAGATCCAGCGGGAAATGCCACTCTTTGCTAAAGGAAATCCCTTCCGTGGTGCGCTGTAGGTGACGAACAACTGGGAAGATTTCCGAAAGGGTCTTGTACGTTCCAGGTAGAATTTTAAACATCTTTGAACGTCCAAAGAATGTAGAGTGCGTTCCGCAGGTGTAGAAGGACGCGGAAATAAAGACTTTAAAATCACGGGTTCGTTCAAGTGAAACTCAGATGGTACTTTCGGAATTAACTTTGGATTGGTGCGAAGAATAAGAACATCCTTTTTGAATTGAAGGAATGGATGGACTATGGAGAGGGCTTGAAGTTCACTAACTCTTCTCGCTGAAGTAAGAGCTAGAAGGAGAACAAGTTTCCAAGAGAGGAACTTCAAATCCGCCTTGTGCACCGGCTCAAACGGAGGTTTCATGAGTTGAGCCAGGACAAGATTGAGCTGCCAAACTGGAGGAGGAGGTCGAACTGGAGGGAACATCCTGAACAGACCCTTCAAGAACTGTTTAACAATCCGAGAGGACCATAAGGAAGGGCCTGAAGAAGTACGCCGAAATCTTGAAATGGCAGCAAAATGGACTTTCACAGACGAATGTGCCAACCCAGATTTAGCCAATGATAGAATAAATGGCAAGAGTTGGTGAGGCAGAGATTTATAAGGATGGAGACCTTGTCTTTGACACCATAGGTAGAACCTTCTCCATTTTGCCTTGTAAGTCTTATTTGTGCTCGGTGCTCGAGCCTGTGACAAAACGTCTCGACATTCTTGGGAAAGATTTAGATGACAGA
Source organism: Lissotriton vulgaris (assembly GCF_964263255.1). Taxonomy (NCBI): domain Eukaryota; kingdom Metazoa; phylum Chordata; class Amphibia; order Caudata; family Salamandridae; genus Lissotriton; species Lissotriton vulgaris. The sequence continues at coordinate 433,608,817 of NC_141685.1, read as the reverse complement.
ACTCTCTGTGTTCAGGAGCCACGCTGTCAAGTGGAGCGATTTCGGATCTGGATGGTAAACCTGCCCCTGATTCCTGGACAACAGGGACGGAATAGACTGTAAGCGGATCGGAGGAGCCTGGGAGAGCCGCAGGAGCTCCGTGTACCAAAATTGCCGGGGCCACGCTGGTGCAATGAGAATCATCTTCTTGAGTACTCGAGGAATGAGGGGAAATGGAGGAAAAGCGTAAAGGAATGCGCTGTCCCTGGCCATCGAAAGGGCATTCCCCAGGGACCCCTGATGGTGAACCCTGCTTGCGTAAAACCGGCATTTGGCGTTCACTGGGGAGGCAAACAGGTCGATGGTAGGTATTCCCCAAACCGAGAATACTCTCTCCAGAATGGACTGATTCAATTCCCATACGTGTGTCACCACCGTCTGTCGACTCAGGGTGTCTGCCTTGACATTAAGTGAGTCAACAACAACAGTCCTAGTTCTCATGGCAATTTTCCATTGTAACATTGTAAAACATCTCTGGCCCACGTGCCAAGTCCAAAGGGGTTTCTTTACTCTTAAGAAAAATCCTGAGATGCTTCAAAATATTGCCTTTTAAAACAACAACCTCTCTGATTGAAACAAGCAGGACAGCACAAACAGAAAATGTGTGAAGAAGCGAGATGGCACCTCACGGGCGCACCACCAGTGGGGCCCCTGATTGGTACTCACCAGGCTGGCCCTGTTCTCATCATTGGTGCCATCAAGCTAAAACCAAAAAAACCGTGTCTCGAACCTCAAAAGTAAAAAGACAGTGAATGGTGCAGTGGACACAACTTATATGTGACAAAACTAACAACATTTAACATATAAATCACTGTGCAACTGGGACCATAAACTTTACTTTCATTCCCTTCTCTGTTGCAAACCAATGAACACACATATACTAAAAAGGAAGAGAGTAAATACTACCTATCGATTTACTCTCTACTCACAGCCAACATGTTTCATTGCCTTGGTTTCTATCAGGCAATTTCTTCAGGGCAAAATATTTTGAATGCCACTGCAAGAGACACTGAGGCTTGGGTGCTGTAACAAAAACAAAATAAAAATGTAAAATAAAAATGTGGTCACCTGGAATCCCCCTCTGTATTCTGCAACTTAGAAATGTCAAACCACCATGCTATATTTCAGAAAATGAAATGAATGGAAAGGAGTCTATTTACCCTGCTTCTAGTTTTGCCTCTCATACCAGTGATGAAGGAAAGATAAAAACGGAATCCAGCCCCCTTAGGTGAGCATGGTCCTGACTCCCCGTTCGAGAGTGTAACTGTAATTAAAAAACACAGGGTATTACATTACTTCAGTGTAGGTGCTAGTTCCCAGCTGACGCTTTCCAGACCTCCAGAGTGCAGCCCTGCTAGATGCTAAATGTTACCGGTAGAGCAGTAGCGGTAGGCGTCCTCTCAACCCTCGAGCTCAGAACGAGTAAGTTTCTGTGTATTTACCGAATGAAGAGCGATCGGATTGGTTCAGGCTGCCGTTTTTCCGTGTCTCGGATTGGTTCTCGAGATCACGTTCCGCTCATTTCTATTGGTTGGCATTATCTGTTGACACGGAAACCGGTTTACATGTCAGGACACAGATTGTCCTATTATAAAATGCCGGTCTTCGGTGGAAAGACCCGGCCATTTGTAAATGGGCACATTAGTCCTGGTTTTAGAGTGGTTATATCATGCGTTTACATGTTTAGTGTGCGCCTCCGATTAAAACGACATTTGCATGTAGTTTTCTTCCCCCGCATTTCTTTCAGTGAAAAAATCTTTAGTTGAAAAAAATTTTTAGTTGAAAAAATTTTTTAGTTGAAAAAAATTTTTTTCATAATATATTAAGTGGATTCATAATATATTAACGATTTATGTTAGCTGCTCACCCCGTTTTAATAGATGTAGTGTGGAAAGTTTAAAGGCTTTATCACTTATTAGGTCAATTCAAAACGTGTGAATCAAGGAATTACTAGAATGGAGCAAGGGGTTTATTAATATAGATGATATATATATTAATTTTATTTTAGGAGGAGTACCACCAGTCAAATAGGACAGCAGAACACTGTGCTTAATATAGATGATATATATATTAATTTTATTTTAGGAGGAGTACCACCAGTCAAATCGGACAGCAGAACACTGTGCTGGAAGGCAGCTCTTCAGAAGGTTAACGCAACTTATTCCATTCTAAAAGTTCGTTCAGCCCTTTCTGCTCACTTTGTTCCTGATATATCCAGCGGGCTTCTTTGTTGATTAGTCGTCTTTCCACCGACTGTACATCGCCCATCACTCTCTCTAACACTACCCATGAAAAGGTGTGTTTATTGCGGTGGCAGTGTTGCACTAACTTTGTAGTCAGTTTTCCATTCCGTATCGTGCTGACATGTTCTTGGATGCGGAGTTTGATCTTCCGTGTGGTGAGTCCAATATACTCCAGTTAGTGCAACACTGCCACCGCAATAAACACACCTTTTCATGGGTAGTGTTAGAGAGAGTGATGGGCGATGTACAGTCGGTGGAAAGACGACTAATCAACAAAGAAGCCCGCTGGATATATCAGGAACAAAGTGAGCAGAAAGGGCTGAACGAACTTTTAGAATGGAATAAGTTGCGTTAACCTTCTGAAGAGCTGCCTTCCAGCACAGTGTTCTGCTGTCCGATTTGACTGGTGGTACTCCTCCTAAAATAAAATTAATATATATATCATCTATATTAAGCACAGTGTTCTGCTGTCCTATTTGACTGGTGGTACTCCTCCTAAAATAAAATTAATATATATATCATCTATATTAATAAACCCCTTGCTCCATTCTAGTAATTCCTTGATTCACACGTTTTGAATTGACCTAATAAGTGATAAAGCCTTTAAACTTTCCACACTACATCTATTAAAACGGGGTGAGCAGCTAACATAAATCGTTAATATATTATGAATCCACTTAATATATTATGAAAAAAAATTTTTTCAACTAAAAATTTTTTTCAACTAAAAATTTTTTTCAACTAAAGATTTTTTCACTGAAAGAAATGCGGGGGAAGAAAACTACATGCAAATGTCGTTTTAATCGGAGGCGCACACTAAACATGTAAACGCATGATATAACCACTCTAAAACCAGGACTAATGTGCCCATTTACAAATGGCCGGGTCTTTCCACCGAAGACCGGCATTTTATAATAGGACAATCTGTGTCCTGACATGTAAACCGGTTTCCGTGTCAACAGATAATGCCAACCAATAGAAATGAGCGGAACGTGATCTCGAGAACCAATCCGAGACACGGAAAAACGGCAGCCTGAACCAATCCGATCGCTCTTCATTCGGTAAATACACAGAAACTTACTCGTTCTGAGCTCGAGGGTTGAGAGGACGCCTACCGCTACTGCTCTACCGGTAACATTTAGCATCTAGCAGGGCTGCACTCTGGAGGTCTGGAAAGCGTCAGCTGGGAACTAGCACCTACACTGAAGTAATGTAATACCCTGTGTTTTTTAATTACAGTTACACTCTCGAACGGGGAGTCAGGACCATGCTCACCTAAGGGGGCTGGATTCCGTTTTTATCTTTCCTTCATCACTGGTATGAGAGGCAAAACTAGAAGCAGGGTAAATAGACTCCTTTCCATTCATTTCATTTTCTGAAATATAGCATGGTGGTTTGACATTTCTAAGTTGCAGAATACAGAGGGGGATTCCAGGTGACCACATTTTTATTTTACATTTTTATTTTGTTTTTGTTACAGCACCCAAGCCTCAGTGTCTCTTGCAGTGGCATTCAAAATATTTTGCCCTGAAGAAATTGCCTGATAGAAACCAAGGCAATGAAACATGTTGGCTGTGAGTAGAGAGTAAATCGATAGGTAGTATTTACTCTCTTCCTTTTTAGTATATGTGTGTTCATTGGTTTGCAACAGAGAAGGGAATGAAAGTAAAGTTTATGGTCCCAGTTGCACAGTGATTTATATGTTAAATGTTGTTAGTTTTGTCACATATAAGTTGTGTCCACTGCACCATTCACTGTCTTTTTACTTTTGAGGTTCGAGACACGGTTTTTTTGGTTTTAGCTTGATGGCACCAATGATGAGAACAGGGCCAGCCTGGTGAGTACCAATCAGGGGCCCCACTGGTGGTGCGCCCGTGAGGTGCCATCTCGCTTCTTCACACATTTTCTGTTTGTGCTGTCCTGCTTGTTTCAATCAGAGAGGTTGTTGTTTTAAAAGGCAATATTTTGAAGCATCTCAGGATTTTTCTTAAGAGTAAAGAAACCCCTTTGGACTTGGCACGTGGGCCAGAGATGTTTTACAATGTTACAATGGAAAATTGCCATGAGAACTAGGACTGTTGTTGTTGACTAGCTTTCTGAGTGGAGGGCGTCCTAGTTCGGTTTGTCTTTCCCTCTAGACTCCCATTTTGTGTAGTGCCTTGTGTACGGCGGCTCAGCCGTGAGAGTACCCTTATGCAACCTTACGTCGTAACTCTGATTTTTAACATATAGGTGTGGTCACTCCAACCGGGTTCCCCCACCACTAACTGCATATTCAAACCACCAATAAGCCTGTATTCTGATAATGGATAAAAATTGCCTGGCTTTCACGAATGATCAGATCGCGGCAATTTTCTCACGCCCATCATTATTTGAAGGGAATCCCCTCTCTGGTAACAACAAAGTTAGAGAAGAATGGGAGAAGCTTACTAATTTGAAAAAGAAACATATAAGAATTGCCCTTCATGGGGCTCTTATGACTGAGTACTACCAAGCTGGAGCCTCACCAGCAAGTTTAATAGTGAGAATAGAACCGCGGATCTTCCTTGATGATAAAGAGTTCCGACGAGACTGGAGCTTTATCGCTAATAAGTGTACCAGGGATTGGTTAATATTAATAATAAGTACAGCTCAGAGACTAAGCGAAGAAGTACTTAAGGAGATCTTAGAACTTGAGGAGGCCATCAGTCGGGACAGCAGTTTCACTGACGCGAAAGACCATCTACAAAAAATCCAAGACGATCTGGAAGAATACAAACAATATATGATAACACAGAAAATTAGGGGATTGCAGCGCAATTTACAACGCTATACACATGAATGGGCTTTTCCCTACGTGAATGATTCATACTACGAACAAACTCAAGAACAACAACAGCCACAACAATTCGGAGGAGGGAGAAGAGGCAGAGGTGCCAGATTTCAACCACAAAGAAGAACACCTGTTAACTGGACCTTTGACAATACCTCCAGTGAGGACGAGCCTGAACCAGGACCCAGCACTAGCAGGGTAAGATTCAATCAATCAGAAGCTTCCAATACCGACCTGAGCACCTTGTTACGGAGTTTTTTAGAACAGGGACAAGCGTCCAACAAGGGACCGGGACAACAACAAGGGAAAGGAAAAGGACGCGGAAGTCGACAACCACAACAATGGCAACCGTTCTCCCCACGCCTGACACGGAGCAGAGGAAAGAAGCCACTGTAATGAGTATTGTGGTCAACCTGTCCGATCATCAGTTAACAATGGAGGAAGAACATGTACCTAATAAAGGGTTGGGATTTGTTCCCACCCCCATCCATGATGCTTTTAAATGCCGGACTGAGTTTCACGATACCATGAGAAAGATCAAATTGAAGAAATTCTTCGCGAAACAACCGTCTGAGGAGAATAAGGGCTACTATACCAACTTGAGAAAACCATCTACTTTCTGCCCTCCGACTGGAGCTACCGGCCCGGAAGTGGCAGTTTTTGAGGCTAAAGTTCTAGAGGAAATTGGGAGAATAGAAAACGACAACAGATCAGGTGTTTTCAAAAACATGACGAAAAGTGATTGGGAGGCTATGAAGTCCCTACAAAGAAATGATAAAATCACTATAAAAAGCGCCGATAAAGGCGGAGCCATCGTCATATTAAACACCTGTGACTATGAAGCTGAAGTCCGCCGTCTACTTAGTGTGAGAACTAATTATCAACCGCTCACCAAAGATCCCACTCCAGATCTCATGAAAATGATAACTGACCTAGTGGGACTGGCAAAGGAGAAGAAGTGGATAAACGCGAAGGAAGCGGAGTTCCTCGTCAACACCAATCCCAGGATCCCGGCATTTTACATTCTGCCTAAGATACATAAGCCGGCCCGGCCCCCCCCGGGTCGGCCCATTGTATCGGGAATACAATCGATTCTGGAGCCCTTATCACAGTTCGCTGATTATTTTCTCCGTGAATCAGTGGTAACCCAGAAATCCTACGTCAAGGACACTATGGACATTTTAAATGTCCTGGACCAAACAACATTTGAACCTGCCAACGAATACATTGTAACTATAGACATAGAGTCTTTGTACTCATGTATTCCCCAGGATGCAGCACTGGTGGCTGCATCCAGAGCATTGGCCACACAAGAGTGGTTCTACGACACCCCACAAAGCTTTGTGCTACAGTGCATAGAAATTGCACTTACGAGGAATTTTTTCTGCTTCAAGGACGACCTTTTTCTGCAAGTGACGGGAACGTCTATGGGGGCTACAATGGCACCCAGCCTGGCCTGCATTTATGTGGGCCAATTCGAGGAGCACGTCATCGAATCTGACATCAATCCCTTCAGAGACCACATACGTCTCTGGAGGCGATATATTGATGATGTGCTCCTCCTTTGGACAGGGGAAGAAGCTTTGCTGATCCAATTTCTAAACTGGCTAAATACTCAGGACATGAGTCTGCGGTTCACCTGGAACTATGACCACACTAAGGCGGTTTATCTGGATCTTGAAATTGAGGCATCAGGAGGAGGATTCAGAACAAGCGTACATCAAAAGCCTACCGATAGGAATTCATTATTGTCATACCGGTCATATCACCCGAGAGCACTGAGGGACAATCTCCCGGTAGGACAATTCCTCAGGTACCGACGAAACTGCTCTTCCACAGAACTCTATAAAGAACAAGCAGGAGCTCTCAGTTTGAAACTGGAAGCACGTGAATACCCACGGAGAGTAGTCAAGCAAGCCCGGAAAAGAGCCTTGAACACACCCAGAGCAGCCTTGTTAGAGACACAACCTAAAGGGAAATCAGACTGTCTACCCGTAGTCATGACTTACGATCCCATGGCTACAAAGATCCGCCAGGCGATCAGGAAACATTGGTCCCTACTTTCTACAGCGGATTTCAAGATGCCACCACCACGGTTTGCCTTCCGAAGAGCGAGTAACCTGAAGGACAAACTCGTTCACACCCGAAGTGTGGAAAGACGGGAAACTGAGAACACCACTATCCCCAACGGACATTACCCATGCGGGAGCTGTTCGGTGTGTCCTATGACTAAGAAAACAACCACCGTGACGTTGCAATCGGGGAGGATGTGGTCACTGAACCACTTCAGTAACTGCAATACCACCAACGTGGTATACAGATTGAAATGCGAGTGTGGTCTGGAGTATATTGGACTCACCACACGGAAGATCAAACTCCGCATCCAAGAACATGTCAGCACGATACGGAATGGAAAACTGACTACAAAGTTAGTGCAACACTGCCACCGCAATAAACACACCTTTTCATGGGTAGTGTTAGAGAGAGTGATGGGCGATGTACAGTCGGTGGAAAGACGACTAATCAACAAAGAAGCCCGCTGGATATATCAGGAACAAAGTGAGCAGAAAGGGCTGAACGAACTTTTAGAATGGAATAAGTTGCGTTAACCTTCTGAAGAGCTGCCTTCCAGCACAGTGTTCTGCTGTCCGATTTGACTGGTGGTACTCCTCCTAAAATAAAATTAATATATATATCATCTATATTAAGCACAGTGTTCTGCTGTCCTATTTGACTGGTGGTACTCCTCCTAAAATAAAATTAATATATATATCATCTATATTAATAAACCCCTTGCTCCATTCTAGTAATTCCTTGATTCACACGTTTTGAATTGACCTAATAAGTGATAAAGCCTTTAAACTTTCCACACTACATCTATTAAAACGGGGTGAGCAGCTAACATAAATCGTTAATATATTATGAATCCACTTAATATATTATGAAAAAAATTTTTTTCAACAAAAAATTTTTTTCAACTAAAAATTTTTTTCAACTAAAGATTTTTTCACTGAAAGAAATGCGGGGGAAGAAAACTACATGCAAATGTCGTTTTAATCGGAGGCGCACACTAAACATGTAAACGCATGATATAACCACTCTAAAACCAGGACTAATGTGCCCATTTACAAATGGCCGGGTCTTTCCACCGAAGACCGGCATTTTATAATAGGACAATCTGTGTCCTGACATGTAAACCGGTTTCCGTGTCAACAGATAATGCCAACCAATAGAAATGAGCGGAACGTGATCTCGAGAACCAATCCGAGACACGGAAAAACGGCAGCCTGAACCAATCCGATCGCTCTTCATTCGGTAAATACACAGAAACTTACTCGTTCTGAGCTCGAGGGTTGAGAGGACGCCTACCGCTACTGCTCTACCGGTAACATTTAGCATCTAGCAGGGCTGCACTCTGGAGGTCTGGAAAGCGTCAGCTGGGAACTAGCACCTACACTGAAGTAATGTAATACCCTGTGTTTTTTAATTACAGTTACACTCTCGAACGGGGAGTCAGGACCATGCTCACCTAAGGGGGCTGGATTCCGTTTTTATCTTTCCTTCATCACTGGTATGAGAGGCAAAACTAGAAGCAGGGTAAATAGACTCCTTTCCATTCATTTCATTTTCTGAAATATAGCATGGTGGTTTGACATTTCTAAGTTGCAGAATACAGAGGGGGATTCCAGGTGACCACATTTTTATTTTACATTTTTATTTTGTTTTTGTTACAGCACCCAAGCCTCAGTGTCTCTTGCAGTGGCATTCAAAATATTTTGCCCTGAAGAAATTGCCTGATAGAAACCAAGGCAATGAAACATGTTGGCTGTGAGTAGAGAGTAAATCGATAGGTAGTATTTACTCTCTTCCTTTTTAGTATATGTGTGTTCATTGGTTTGCAACAGAGAAGGGAATGAAAGTAAAGTTTATGGTCCCAGTTGCACAGTGATTTATATGTTAAATGTTGTTAGTTTTGTCACATATAAGTTGTGTCCACTGCACCATTCACTGTCTTTTTACTTTTGAGGTTCGAGACACGGTTTTTTTGGTTTTAGCTTGATGGCACCAATGATGAGAACAGGGCCAGCCTGGTGAGTACCAATCAGGGGCCCCACTGGTGGTGCGCCCGTGAGGTGCCATCTCGCTTCTTCACACATTTTCTGTTTGTGCTGTCCTGCTTGTTTCAATCAGAGAGGTTGTTGTTTTAAAAGGCAATATTTTGAAGCATCTCAGGATTTTTCTTAAGAGTAAAGAAACCCCTTTGGACTTGGCACGTGGGCCAGAGATGTTTTACAATGTTACAATGGAAAATTGCCATGAGAACTAGGACTGTTGTTGTTGACTAGCTTTCTGAGTGGAGGGCGTCCTAGTTCGGTTTGTCTTTCCCTCTAGACTCCCATTTTGTGGAGTTGACATTAAGTGAGCCTGCCAGGTGTTCGGCTCTCAGACTAATGTTGTGAAGGATGGCATAATCCCAGAGTTTCTGAGCTTCTGTGGACAGAGTCTGTGATCTCGTTCCCCCTTGCTTGTTTACATAGTGCATGTCTGTCCGGACCAGCACGGAACGGTTGCGAACCTTGGGAAGGAAAGCCTGTAAGGCTAACCGAATGGCCGTCAGCTCCAACAAATTGATATGGCACTGGCGCTGATCCACGCTCCAGTGTCCGCTGATTTGAAGTTCGCGGAGCACCGCTCCCCAGCCTTCCAAAGAGGCATCCATGGTTATGATGAGGGGGGATGGCGAGATTCTGAACGACAGACCTTGTGTGATATTGTCTTGTACCAGCCACCATTCACATGCCTTTCTCATTGCCAAAGTTACCAACACCTTGTCGTTGAAAGATCCGTCTGCCTGGCGCCATTGCTTGTCTAGTTCTTCCTGCAAAGGGCGCATTCGCAGCCTGCAATGAGGTATTAATTGTATGCAGGATGACATCGACCCTAGAAGGGACTTGTATTGGTGGACTGACAAGCATGTCTTCTGGAACAGCCGGCGAGCTGAGATCATCAACTTCCGTTGACGGTCCTCCGAAGGACGAGCCGTGCACTGTGTGGTGTCCAAAATCGCCCCCAGAAACCGTGCGGTCTTGGAGGGAAGCAGAACTGACTTGCTTCCGTTTAATTGAAGGCCTAGGTGTCTGAATAACTGAATGCAAGTCGAAACAGCCTGAGAGGTTTTCTTGAAAGATGGAGCCTTGACTAGCCATTCGTCCAAGTAAGGGAACACCTCTAGGGAATGAGTCCTTAGAAAAGCTGCCACTGGTGCTAACACATTGGTGAACACCCGAGGTGCAGACCCAGGCCAAACGGAAGCACCTTGAATTGGAAATGGCTCTTGCCCACTGTGAACCGCAGATATTGTCTGTGAGCTGGGTGTATCGGAATGTGGAAATACGCATCTTCCAAATCCAGGGAAGCCAAGTAGTCTCCTGGGTTTAAAAGAGGAAGGATTTCCTGGAGAGTGACCATCCTGAAAGAGAGTTTGATGAGATAAGTGTTGAGCTCTCGTAGGTCTAGAATGGGGCGCCAAGTCTCTGTCGTCTTCCGCACCAGGAAGAACCTGGAATAAAAACCTCTGCCCCTCTTAGAAAGAGGAAGCGGTTCTATTGCCCCTTTGAGGAACAATTGATGGGCTTCTAGATGGAGTAGACCCAGATGTTTCATGCGGATGGCCCCCGGAGCTCGTGTTTGAGGTTGATCTTGAAATTCCAACGTATGGCCACTCTGTACAATATTCCGGACCCACTGGTCCGATGGTATACACCTCCAGCTGTTCAGACAAAAAGAAATCCTGCCCCCCACTGATGTGACTGGGAGGGAAGGAACAGCAGGTAAAGCCAGGTCCTCTTTGATTTCCTTTTTATAGACCCCTGACGAAGGGTCATGGCTATGGTTGACCCGAAATGCATTGGGTGTTTCCAAAACGTGGATTATTGTATCGATTGACAATACGACATAAGAATCAATTATGTTGACAAGAAAGCAAAATATTATTTCAAATTACAAAATGGATTTAAATATGTCTTGAACTGAATAAACTTTGATGATCTTGAATGAGAAAACTTTGTTTTCGTTGTGATTGGAGAGCCCAGTCCAGAGGCTAGTGTCACTAACCTCAATATTTACACCACATCTGGAGATCATATCTTCCCAGAATGGCGAGAGAATTGGCTGCTCTAACCAGCAAGCTGGCCATGGTGGAAAACCTCTTACCCACATTATCCAGACGTCTAGCATCCTTGTCTGGAGACGTAGTCAAAGGCGTCGTTGGATTCTTCGACTTGCTTTGGGCGGCCTTAGAGATGACTGAATCAGGCTTCGGTTGACCAAGAAGACAAGCTGGACTGCCTTCCGGAGCTTTGTACTTCTTTTCCAGTCTGGGGAAAACTGGAATCACCGTGGCTGGATTCTGCATGATTTTTATGCCTTCCTCCCACACATGTTCGATGATCGGAATAGACTTTACGGATCTTCTGTATTGCTCCTTGAAATCGTAGAGGAAGCATTCAGACTCCTCTCTTGCAATCGGAAGTCCAAACCTTTTCGCCGCTCTCTCCATCAGGTGATGGAACCCTCCTATGTCCACAGGAGGGGAAATAGATGTATCACGACCAGTGGCGTCCGGGTCTTGTAGGCCACTGTCACCCTGATCCAGATCTGGGTCCTGTAATGGATCAGATAAGGGATCCACTTGAACCACCTCCTCGTCCGAAGAGGTATCCAGATGGACAGGATCGGTTGGGTCCGGATCCGGTGTTCGAGGTCGGACCAGAGGATCCGGAGTGCGAGGTCGGACCAGAGGAACTGGGAGGTGGGTCACCACCTGCGAAGAAGGCTGACTAGCAACTGCTTGTGGCAATTCCTGAGGAGGAGGCTGTGTAGACTGCGTAGAAGGTGCCGACGGGAACCTGTTTCTGTAATCCTGTAACATCAGTTAGTCAAGTCAAGTCAAAAGATTTATATAGCGCGCTACATACCCAGAGGGTCTCAAGGCGCTTGAAGAAGGGTGGGGAGTTACTTGTCGAATATCCACGTTTTGAGTTGTTTTCTGAATGCTAGGTGGTTCTGAGTAAGGCGAAGGTCAGTGGGAAGTGAGTTCCAAGTTTTAGCTGCTAGGTAGGAGAAGGATCTACCACCCATGGTGGTTTTGTTGATGCGGGGTACAGTGGCAAGGGCTTGGTTGGAGGATCGTAGCTGGCGGGAGGGGGTGTAGAAGGATAGTCGTGTGTTGAGGCATTCGGGTCCGATTTTGTAGAGTGCTTTGTGTGCGTGGGTTAGGAGCCGGAAAGTGATCCTCTTATTGACGGGGAGCCAGTGGAGGTTTTTCAGGTGATCAGAGATGTGTTCTTTACGCGGGATGTCTAATATGAGCATGGCTGAGGCGTTCTGGATGCGTTGTAGTTTTTTCTGGAGTTTTGCGGTGGTGCCGGCGTAGAGGGTGTTTCCGTAGTCCAGTCGGCTCGTGACCAGAGCGTGGGTGACTGTTTTTCTAGTTTCGGTAGGGATCCAGCGAAATGTTTTTTTGAGCATGCGAAGAATGTTGAAGCAAGATGAAGAAACGGCGTTGACTTGTCTGTTCATCGAGAGTGAGGAATCCAGGATGACGCCCAGGTTCCGTGCGTGGTCCGTCGGGATGGGTGCTTTTCCAAGGGCCTCTGGCCACCAAGAGTCATCCCAGGCAGAGGGGGAGGAACCTAAGATGAGGACTTCTGTTTTGTCTGAGTTCAGTTTCAGACGGCTGTGCTTCATCCATTCGGCTACTTCTTTCATTCCTTCGTGTAGGTTGGTTTTGGCCGTGTTAGGGTCTCTGGTGAGTGATAGGATCAGTTGAGTGTCGTCGGCGTAGGAGATGATGTTGAGGTTATGTTGGCGTGCGATGGCCGCGAGGGGGCTCATGTAAACGTTGAAGAGGGTGGGACTGAGTGAGGACCCTTGAGGTACGCCGCAGATGACTTCAGTGGCCTCTGACTTGAATGGTGGAAGGCGGACTCTCTGGGTTCTTCCGGAGAGGAACGAGGTGATCCATTCCAGTGCTTTTCCTTGGATTCCGATGTTTTTGAGGCGCTGTAGAAGGGTGCTATGGCAGACTGTGTCGAAGGCTGCGGAGAGGTCGAGGAGGATGAGGGCGACTGTGTCTCCATTGTCCAGTAGAGTTCGAATGTCGTCTGTTGCTGCGATGAGGGCGGTTTCGGTGCTGTGCTTGGCTCGGAAGCCGGACTGTGAGGAGTCGAGGGATTTGTTGGTTTCGAGGAATGCGGCGAGCTGGTTGTTGACAGCTTTCTCGATGACTTTGGCCGGGAATGGAAGGAGTGAGATAGGGCGATAGTTTTTGAGTTCGGTGGGGTCAGCTGTGGGTTTCTTCAGGAGGGCGCTGAGTTCGGCATGTTTCCAGCTTTCCGGGAAGGTTGCGGAGTTGAGGGAGCAGTTGATGACGTCTCGGAGGTGCGGTGCAATAATGGAGTCTGCTTTGTTAGAGATGTGGTGAGGGCAAGGATCAGTGGGGGATCCTGAGTGGATAGAGTTCATCAGACGGATGGTGTCCTCAGTGGAGATTGGCTTCCAGTCATTGAGGATGTTCAGGGGGGGGTGGGGTTCCTGCAGGGGATTGGGAGGGTTGGTCTCCGGGTTGGTTGTGGAAGCTGTTGTGGATGTCTGCAATTTTGTTGTGGAAGAATGAGGCTAGGGAGTCGCAGAGGGCTTGAGAGGGGGTGATGTCGTTGGAGTTGGCTGAGGGGTTGGTGAATTCCTTGACGATGTTGAATAATTCTTTGCTGTTGTGGGCGTTATTATCTAGACGGTCCTTGAAGGCTGCTTTCTTGGCATTTCGGATTAGTTGGTGGTGTATGCGGGTGGCGTTTTTGAAGGCGTCCTTGGTGCTGGTGTTAGGGTCTTTTTTCCAGGCCTTCTCAAGGGAGCGACAGAGTTTCTTAGATTTCTTAAGGTCATCGTTGAACCAGGAGGCCTTCTTGCTGCCTAGTTTGATTTGTCGTTTTTTCAGTGGTGCTAGGATGTCGGCGCTGTTGGATAACCATTGGGTGAGGTTGGTGGCTGCTTGGTCTGGGTGTGAGGAGTGGGCGGGGGGCTTTTGAAGAAGCGATGAGGAGATCTGGTCGATGGTGATTTTGTTCCAGTTTCTTTGCAGAGTGGGTTGGGGGTGGTTGTTGGATGTGGGCTTGTTGTAGGTGAAGTGAACGCAGCTGTGGTCAGTCCAAAGGAGAGCTGTGGTGTGGCTGAAGGAAACATGTTTGCTGGAGGTGACTATAGGGTCCAGTGTGTGACCTGCGATGTGGGTGGAGGTAGTGACAAGTTGTTTAAGTCCGAGGTTTGCGAGGTTGTCCAAAAGGGTGGTGGTGTTGCGGTCGTTGTTCTTTTCAAGGTGAAAGTTGAGGTCTCCCAAAAGGATGTAGTCCTCGGAGGGGAGCGCGTGTGGAGTGATGAAGTCCGTGGTGTCTTCACTAAATTGTGCGCGGGGTCCTGGTGGCCTGTAAAGGAGGGTGCCTCTGAGTGTGGTCTTGGGGTTGATGTAGATCTGGAAGTGAAGGTGTTCAGAGTTGGCGAGATTGATGTCTGAGCTGGTTGAGATGCGGATGGATTTCTTGTGGACGATAGCGATGCCTCCTCCTGTGTGGCCGGTGCGGTCCTTGCGAATGATCTTATAGCCTTTCGGGATGGCAATGGTGATGTCTGGGGCTGAAGTGGCGTCCATCCATGTTTCTGTTAGGAAGGCGACGTCCGGAGAGATGGTGTCGAGTAGATTCCAGAGGTCAATGGCGTGCCTGTGGACCGATCGGGTGTTGAGCAGGATGCATTGTAGGTGGTTGGGGTCGGATATTTGTTGTGTGTTCGTAGATGAGGAGTAGTTCTTGGTGCCGTCGAACTTGCAGGAGTAGCAGGAAAAGGGTCCATGGGTGTGGCCAGGAGCAGCTTGGACGCAGTTGAGGGATCGGCCGGGGTTGAGGGCTAGGAGGGTGGTGGCATCGTAAGTAATGCGGGAGGGGTGGACTTCACGAGGACCAGGGGGTCTGGCGCTGGGCGCGGTCCAGGCGCGGACGGGCGTAGACGGGCTTACCTTTGGCGCACCTTCGGCGCGGTTGCAGCGCGTGGACGCTGCGCGTTGGAGCATCAGGCATAAATGAAGTGTGGAGGGGGCGGAGCGTGGGAGGGTCAGCTGGGAGGCGGGGTCTGGGAGGAGACACGGGTGAAAACAACAAACAAGTTGAAATGGCCGCCTAGAGAGAAATCGAAAGTGGGGCACAGCCGAAGCTTCACTCAAACAATCTAGTTACTAAGTTACTAAGGAGACGCTTCGCCTACAAACACAATCGCCGCTTTAGACAATAGATTAAAATTCAAATGTAGCAATACGCGCTCTAACGCTAACAAGCGCTCAAACGTGATGAAAATAATTCGGAACAGAAATGCGGGAAAAAACTATACCAAGCGCAGAGAGACGATGCATGCGCTGTAGCAGGATGGCAGTCAGCTGGAGTTCTGGCAGGCAAGGCAGGCAGCTAGCACAGGGCTTCTGTGGAGCGAGAGGAGAGCTGGGGGAGCGACCGTGATGGATGGAATCCAGACGGTCACAGGGAAAGAGAGGACGGGGCTGGTGTAGTGAATCAGTGTGTGGGAGCGTCAGCTGGGAGGCGGGGTCTGGGAGGAGACACGGGTGAAAACAACAAACAAGTCGAAATGGCCGCCTAGAGAGAAATCGAAAGTGGGGCACAGCCGAAGCTTCACTCAAACAATCTAGTTACTAAGTTACTAAGGAGACGCTTCGCCTACAAACACAATCGCCGCTTTAGACAATAGATTAAAATTCAAATGTAGCAATGCGTGCTCTAACGCTAACAAGCGCTCAAACGTGATGAAAATAATTCGGAACAGAAATGCGGGCAAAAACGATACCAAGCGCAGAGAGACGATACATGCGCTGTAGCAGGATGGCAGTCAGCTGGAGTTCTGGCAGGCAAGGCAGGCAGCTAGCACAGGGCTTCTGTGGAGCGAGAGGAGAGCTGGGGGAGCGACCGTGATGGATGGAATCCAGACGGTCACAGGGAAAGAGAGGACGGGGCTGATGTAGTGAATCAGTGTGTGGGAGGGTCAGCTGGGAGGCGGGGTCTGGGAGGAGACACGGGTGAAAACAACAAACAAGTCGAAATGGCCGCCTAGAGAGAAATCGAAAGTGGGGCACAGCCGAAGCTTCACTCAAACAATCTAGTTACTAAGTTACTAAGGAGACGCTTCCCGTACAAACACAATCGCCGCTTTAGACAATAGATTAAAATTCAAATGTAGCAATGCGCACTCTAACGCTAACAAGCGCTCAAACGTGATGAAAATAATTTGGAACAGAAATGCGGGCAAAAACGATACCAAGCGCAGAGAGACGATGCATGCGCTGTAGCAGGACGGCAGTCAGCTGGAGTTCTGGCAGGCAAGGCAGGCAGCTAGCACAGGGCTTCTGTGGAGCGAGAGGAGAGCTGGGGGAGCGACCGTGATGGATGGAATCCAGACGGTCAGTTGAAGATCAGAGAGCAGAGAGACAGGCATGGCCACCATGTCCTTTCCTAAACCAGTAGGACGTCGCTCCTCTGAAACATAGTGCACCTGTTGTTCACGTGCATGTTCGAAATAGTCCTCCGTGTCAGTGTCCTGCATCTTCACATTCAAGTCTGAGGGACTGTAGGCATCCCCATAATGACCAAACTCCTCTTCTTTTTCTTCTGACTCCCTACTCTAGGAGCATATTCAGTGGATGCGACGACACTCGTCGTGGAGATGTCATTTCCGGTGTGATTGTCATCTTTTTCAGAGGAAAATTTAGTTTTTGACCCGTCGACCGTCTCGTCGTCGACGTCGTCGTCGATGGAGCCGCAGTCGTCGACGGTGTAATTATCTTCGTTGACGGAGCAGCAGTCGTCGACGGTATATTTACCTTCGTCGACGGAGTCTTGGTCGTCAACAGGGTCATCGTCGACGGAGCAGCCGTCGCCGTCGACACAACCTTGGTCGTCGACGGAATAATCGTCGACGGCTTCGTAGACGAACTCGTCGTCACAACCATCACTGTAGACGTAGAAGTAGTCGTGGTCGTCGACGTGGTCTTCGTCGTCGACGAGCCCGTCAACAGCACCTTGCCGGAGCTCATCGTCGTCGACGTGGAAACCGAAATCGTCGACGAACCTGGAATCTTGAAAGACAAAGACGTCGACGTGGAGAATGCTACCGCCGACGAACCCGCCGACTGAGCCAAAGAAACAGCGGGAACTTTAGCAGAAGCAACCGTCGTCGACGTACCTGACGTTTTCGTCGTTGACGAACGCTGTTTTTTCTCCGGAGCAGTTCCAGAAGTGACAGAAGAGTGTTTGTCACTGGCCTTCTCTCTTTTGGACGGAGGAGAAGTAATGGAAACCTCCTTTTTGTCCTTAGAAGTAGTAGCCAGTCCAGATGCCTGGCCCTGCCTCTCCTTTTCACTTCTGTGAGGAGATTGAAGGGGACCAGCCCTCTCAGACCTATCAGAGATCTTGTGAGGGGCCTTAAGAGGGGGCTCCATAGAAGAAGAAGCAGCAGGGGGAGACCTACCCCTCTTCCTGGACTTATGAGAGGATGCCATACAAGTTGAATCCTCCTCATCTGAAGTAACCAGCTCCTTCCGAGTCTTCATCTTTTGAAGCCAGGTCAAAAGTCGACCCTCTCTGTCACGGAGAGTCTTGGTAGAGAATGTTCGACAGATCTTGCAGTCGGTGGCCTTGTGGTCTGGATATAAGCAGTAAATACAATTGTCATGCTTATCCTCAACAAAAAGTCGTTTTTTCCCACAAGAGGCACAGGACCTGAACAGGGCCTTCTTCTCCTTGTCAGACATCTTTTAAAGTAGTAATAATCCAAATAATCCAATAAATCCAATAAGTTGTTGAAGAAAACTGAGCAGAGCTCAGTGGAGACTCCCTAGCACAACGTGCGGTAGAGAAATCTGAGGCTCTGAGCTCTCTCAGGAAGGTTCTGGAGGGTGAGGCTGCTCTGATTGGTCCTTGCAAAAGTTTGGTCTCTTTTACACAAAGAGAGGGATAGGATACAAAATGAGATGAGGTCTAGGCCTGTGTTTCTCTTTTGTTTCTATGGTTTTTATACTACCGAGGCTCCCATTCCGACAACGGGGAATGATACAAAGCATGGGAATCTATGAAAGTTCCAATACTGAGGCAACCTATTTATCACTAAATTTAAAATCAGACAGCATTCCCAGGTGTAGACAAGTCTACGTTCTTCTATATGTTGTGAAATACAAGCTATAACTATGCATTGGCATAGACAATAGGTTGGCGTTGGGTGTCAACTTTTCGACAAAATTTGTTATATTTTTCATAGTTTTTGCAAAATGTTATTGTTCTGGAATCTGCCAAGCCCTCATCAATGCAAAATCAAATATTAGCTGAAGGCAAAAATGGTTTAGTGTCTCAAAAATGTAACACACCACAACAGTACTCCATGGCACTACAGAGAACTACTTTATGTGTTGAGGTGCTCCTTGTGGAAGGACTACTGTAACGCGTGGTGAAGTGAGCCAAGGGATGAAGTGAACTCATGCATTGCCCCTTGAAAATGCAAATGGCACAACCAGATACCAATTAATCAAGTCTGGCTGAAACCCCTCTAAGTAACTATGTGATATACATAATTTTCGTAAAACAATTAATACTGACTTTAAAAAAAAGACAATCAGTCTGGCATTGGTTTCTAGTCTCTTGCCTTTGAGAAAGAAGGAAAGAAAGAAGGAAAAAAGAGGGAAATAAGGAAAAAAAGAAAAAAGAAGGAAAGAAAGAAAAGAAGGAAGAAAGAAAGAAAGAAAGAAAGAAAGAAAGAAAGAAAGAAAGAAAGAAAGAAAGAAAGAAAGAAAGAAAGAAAGAAAGAAAGAAAGAAAGAAAGAAGGAATTAAGGATAGAAGGGGAAAGAAAGAAAGAAGGAAAGAAAAAGGAAAGTAAAAATACAAAATAAAAAATGAAAAATGAAAATTGAAAAAAGGAAAGAAAGAAAAGAAAGAAGGCAAGAAAGAAAGAATGAAGACAAGAAGTAAAGAAATAAAGAAAGAAGGCAAAAAGAAAGCAGAAAAGTCAGAAGGAAGGAAAGAAGAGAAAAAAGAAGGGAAAGAAAGATTGAAAGAAAGAACAAACAAACAAATAAAGGCAAGACAGAAAGAAGAAAAGAAAAAAGGAAATGGAAGAAAAGAAAAGAAAGAAGGCAAGAAAGATTGAAAGAACAAACGAAGGCAAGATGAACAGCAAAAAAAGGAAAAGAGAAAGAAGTCAGGAACAAGGAAATATGAAAGAAAGTAAGAAGGCAAGAAAAGAAGGACAGAAGGCAAGAAAGAAGGAAAGAAAGAATGAAGGAAAGAAAGAAAGAAAAACCAAAAAGCAGGAAACAAGAAAGAAAGGAAGGTAGGAAGGAAGAGAGAAAGAAAGACTGGGAAGGAAAAAAAAAGAAAGAAGCATAACTGAATTACGAAACGTTTCAAATGGACACAATCCGTTATGCTGTGAAATAGCAATAGTCAGATAAACAAATTGTACTCCAAAAGCAATTTACATCAACATTATCAGGCATCAACAACTGATAAGGCTGGAATGTGCCTTGGCTACATTAAAAGTGTCCTACTACCACATCAGGCTCTAAACACAGAGGCAACACTAAAGTAATTATACAGTAAAAACAAAAACATTGTCAGGGAAGAGAACTACCTTGTGTGTGGATGTGCTCACTGTGAAAGAGAAAAAACCTGTCACTAAAACTGATAATAACCAGTGACTTATTTAGACTGACCCATTGTCCCATGCTGTATGCTGTTAAGGGGTGAAAACAAAATGTGAATTACATAACAACAGACCAATGGATAAAGAGAGCTGGATGAAAGTCACTCTGAGTAAATATTTCATACAAATAATTTTAATAAAATTAAAAGGTTTTGACTTATGCCAGACCCAAAAAGAAGGTATTAGGTAAATAACTCATGATCTGAATTAGGCAATGATAGATAAAGGAAAAAGGGAAAACGAATGGGAAGAGAGGGCACCATACTCCTCACTAATCTAATGCTAAATTATAACACACTATCTGTTGTCTTTGAATTTTGCGTTTGATTATGTGCTGGTGATAAACACCATAAATTACAATAAAAAAACCTAGATTACAAATATCAACTGTACATAAAATGTAAGTATACCCAGTGTTCAAAGAATCCAAATTCTACAATATAATACCATTTGCTAAATATTTATTTTACATATTGATGGATATCTTGCTCATATGCTCTTGTGGAGAAGTGTGGCTCAGGGGTTAGAGGCGGCAGACCCGGAAGCTGAGATCGGCCTGGACCAGGGTTCAATTCCCCGCCTCGACGGGGCTTGGGCTCAATAATTCCACGGACTCGATAATTCTCGCTCCGGTGCCTACTCGACTCACGGATTCACACTCTGCGACTCTGGGCAATAGCTTGCTTAATCTCCACAACGGCCCCTCGCGGCGGGATGCCTGGCTTTCACCTTGTGGATACCCTGCCGGGGTTATCTCACAGGGGAATACCAGGACGGGATCCCTAAGCAAGCGCTTAGATGCCTGCGATGTGGGTGGTTTGTGCTATATAAATACATTTACATTTACATATTACATAGTCCATGAAGTTTAACAAGCAGAGGAATAGTTTTTAACGTGTTTATACATTTATTTTTTGACCGCCACGAACTCCTCAGCTTTTAGTACCTACCTCTTGAATAGCAGTCATGACAACATGTTGCACAGACTCTTCAAGGGTCATTATAACTTGAATGTGTTCTGAAACGTAAAGAAAGGCAAGTTACAAATAACTTAATAAAATCTTAATACGAAGCAATCAGAGAGAGAGCGAACATATACCATAAATAAGCATTAAAAAAGGTAACTATATTAAAGGTAGTTGTTTGGTTGATAAGGTTTCAGTAGGGAGATAAAAGTACAAGCCTGGAGAAGAAAAAATTTGAATATAGCTGGAAGTCATTGGTGAAAAGAACTAAAAGCAAGAAGGAACGGCAAGCAGGAGGAAGGAATACAATAAACGCAGAGTTGAAAAAATGAGGGTTCAAGGTGAAATATATTTGGAAACTAAAAGCTCATTTTAGAACAAAAGCAGTACAAGAATACAAATAACCACTAACATGGTTAACTGGGACTATGTTTTTAGTGATAATTTCAAGGACTTGGGGTGTTTAGAAGCCCTTGATACACGCGCATGGTTTTTCTCCCACGTCCAGCACCCCCAATTCCATTGCAGAACTGGTTTCCGTATTAGGTTGTGTGTTTGGCCCACACTAACGACTTCAATATGCTATACTGGCCACCTGAAAGGTAAATTTTATGCTTCTATTTCAGCTTTCTGGACAGCCAAAAGAGGAAGACGGGCGATGACATTAGTGTCAGGGAAAACCTTTGCGAATCCCGCCCTAGAAGTGGGTATTATTACTCCAATAACAGTTCAAATGTAAGAGAGTAATAGATGTTACCAGAATACACGGTTTTTGATTACATCCGTGACACAAGATACCTTATTCAAGGCCAACACTATGTCTGCCACATCTCAATGGGGTTCTATTGAAAATAATTTCTATCAAAACCTCAAACATTAAATCTTAAGAAATGCTGTTATCCACCTGCCCCACCATCGATTCAGAGGCACCCTGCAAAATTCTGGGTGGAATGAATTGGTCACCACTACAGGCCAAGGTCCCCCTGGCAATGGTAACTTACTCATGGGAACACAGGACTGGAGGTGGAGGAGTGGTTTAAATGGGGAGGTTCTGAGTAGCTGCACTTGTGTTGTTCGAGTACTTTTCAGTAGGAAAGTACCAGCATTTCTAGGTATGCCTGAGTGCTTCAAACCCATATCTTGTTCTGTTTTCTTCTCGATTTGCTCCCTTTGTGGAAACATGACTTTGTGTAACACAGCTCATCATTTTTAAAAACAGATAAAAACCACAGTGGGTCTGGTACTAGCCCAAATTATGTTCGCAGTAGAGGATGGCTACTCTGAAAATTCATATCCTATTTCATAATCGGTTTTATTTTTTTAAAAGATCTCTGAACTGAACTAGTGGTGCTGTGGGTCAGCTCTGTTTATTTTCACCTCTTTGATTAAGCGATAACTCAGCACAGGTGGATATATTGCCAGCTACGTTTTTAGGTCGGAAGGGTATACTCAGATGTGAGTCCCTTGCTCATTGCACCATCAGGATTCAAGCAAGCCGTGCCGACGACGGCTGAAATGCCAGAAACCGGTCCCCGGTAGCTTGTTTCCTTCCCAGTATAAGAATTGGCTTGGTAGTTTGGTTTGCCCTGTTCCCATCATGCACTGGGACAGGAACAGACTAATTTGCATGTAGCCAGGTTCTGAGCTGGGATGGTGCAGTGAGCTAAAAAACGGTGATGGATTAAGCCCTGATGTTTGGACTGGGTAAGAGTGGTCTGCTTAATTCAGACACTCTGTTCATCACCACCCCCTTTTCTGAATCATTTTGTCCACCATAAGCGTGGAAGGGTATACTCAGATGTGAGTCCCTTGCTCATTGCACCATCAGGATTCAAGCAAGCCGTGCCGACGACGGCTGAAATGCCAGAAACCGGTCCCCGGTAGCTTGTTTCCTTCCCAGTATAAGAATTGGCTTGGTAGTTTGGTTTGCCCTGTTCCCATCATGCACTGGGACAGGAACAGACTAATTTGCATGTAGCCAGGTTCTGAGCTGGGATGGTGCAGTGAGCTAAAAAACGGTGATGGATTAAGCCCTGATCTTTGGACTGGGTAAGAGTGGTCTGCTTAATTCAGACACTCTGTTCATCACCACCCCCTTTTCTGAATCATTTTGTCCACCATAAGCGTGGAAGGGTATACTCAGATGTGAGTCCCTTGCTCATTGCACCATCAGGATTCAAGCAAGCCGTGCCGACGACGGCTGAAATGCCAGAAACCGGTCCCCGGTAGCTTGTTTCCTTCCCAGTATAAGAATTGGCTTGGTAGTTTGGTTTGCCCTGTTCCCATCATGCACTGGGACAGGAACAGACTAATTTGCATGTAGCCAGGTTCTGAGCTGGGATGGTGCAGTGAGCTAAAAAACGGTGATGGATTAAGCCCTGATCTTTGGACTGGGTAAGAGTGGTCTGCTTAATTCAGACACTCTGTTCATCACCACCCCCTTTTCTGAATCACGTTTTTAGGTCGAGCGTCTGCAAGGCCTTTTGTTTTGAATAAAACCACTTCATTCCCGCCCGCTACTTACCATTGGTTACCTCCTCTGTCGCTCTTCTTTCCTGCCTCCTCAGTCGTACACACGTCGATCCATCACTTCGGGTCAAATCTAAGGTCAAGCGCGGTCTCCTTACGCTCAATTTTTTCATCTTTTGTTTTACAGCACTTTTTTTTTTATGTACGCCACGCTGCTGGACACCAGTTTGATTTTTTTTTATGTACGCCACGCTGCCGGACTCCAGTTTGATTTAATTTATCTGTCCTGCTTATTTAAAAAAAAAATTTACGTCGCAGGTTGTCCTTATTTGCCCAGGCAGCTCTTTCGTCACAAAAGGAGATCACTGCATGCTGTAAATTGCAGACATCAGCTGCTTTGATCACGGGCGGTGCTAATGTGTTCCCGGTTTCTCCACATTGGGCGAGTGCATTTAATAATGCGCATGTTGCTTCCACCTTCTGCCCTTCAGTTTGTTATCATTTGGACGGGTGCAGTTTTTGTTAATTTACCTGACCCGCCCACTGCTTTTCATTACATTTTTTATTTTTAAGTGTACTTCGATCACATAATGAGTGTCAGACTCCGCTCTCAGTGGTTTCACACTTTGGGACTCCTCTGTCTGCTGCTCCAAGTTTGTGAAAACATGTATGTGCAGTACAGTTTTGGTCATTAAAGATTTCCCTGCAGCCTAATTGCATTTCTTATTTCACTCCACGACACAGAAGCCTCTTAGTTCAGCTTTCTGGCACTAGAAACCAGAACCCTATGAGACCAAGTCAACTTGGTATGTGAAGCTTTGATGTCGTAGTCTTTTCAGGAGATATGCGGCAAGGATACGGATAGGAAGGCATTACTGGCATCTGTAGTCTGTCAGGGTGTCCGGTTCAGTGCGCAAGTAGCTCATCCAGTCCAAGTTTCTTGGTTGCATGCTTTGATCTGTAGTCCTGTATAACCCATTATAGAACCAAGACTTCAAATTCCAGAATTCAATAAAAAATCCTTGTTAGATTTGGGGCTCTCTTGTTGGCACGGGTAAGTACTTGTAACAGATAGAGAACCTTGCCTCTAGTCAGGGTAAGGGGGTACACTCCTAAAATAACCCCTGCTCACCCCCATGGTAGCTTGGCACGAGCAGACAGGCTTATCTCAGAGGCAGTGTGAACACATACAGTAATTCAGTGACAACACTACAGATGGACACCACACCAGTTGTATATTAAAAAGTAAGTATATTTTATATAGAATTAACACAAGACGACAAAAATCCACAATACTGTACTTAAAATGGTAGAATTAGCTTAGTTCCTTTTAGATCTTAAAATGCAACACTTTGAGTCAATGTACCTTAAGATGCGTAATGCTTCTACAACGATAGAGTTGCAGGGATGGCGATGCGGTAGTACCTTACATGCAAAGACGGTGATGAGTTGAAGATCCGGTGCAAAGAAACAAAGATGGTGTCTTCTTCTTGATGCGGCACCCTCCATCGATGTTGCGAGATGTCTCGACTCGATACGACAGCTGCAGCAGCGACACCCTTGTTCCGTGATGCGACGACATCGGCTTTGGCGGCGACACTCTTGTCTAACGATGTGAGACGCTTCCGCTCGATGTGACAGCTGCAGCGGCGACACCCTTGTTCAGTGATGCGACGACAGCGGCTGTGACGGCGGCACGCTTATCCGTGGATGCGAGGCGCTTCTGCGGTGCAATGCGACAGCTACAGCGGTGACACCCTTGCTCAGTGATGCGACGGCAGCGACTGCGACCCGCTTCTTAGATGTTGCAAGACGTTTCTTGTGATGCAGTGCAATGTGACAGTTACAGGGCGACATCTCCGTGATGCGAGGGCAGCAGCTGCGACGGCGACACGCTTCTTCTTTGCGAGTCGCGCTTCTAGCTCCTTGCGACACGCAGTCCCTCAGAAGGCCCAAACAGCTGCAGGCACTTCCAAAGAATTCTTGGGGAGCTGGTGGTTGAAGTATGTTGTCCCTTCAGCAGGGGGCAAGCTCTTCTCTCAAGCCGTTGGAGATCCTTCACAAGTTGAATAAAGCACACAAAGTTCATTTCTCCTTTCTTTGGCAGTCAGGCAACCACGGCAGGCCAATCCACCAAGAAGCACTTCAGTTTAGGGCTAGTCTCTCCTTAGTCTCTCTGGTTCCACTCCTCAGCAAAGGTTTCTTCTTGTTGTCCAAAAGTGATCTAAAGTTGCTGGGTTTGGGTCCCAATATTTATACTACTTTTCTCTTTGTTCTCGGAAGGCAGAGAGGCCTTTGCCTAGAGCAAACCAGTTCTGGTCAGTCCTGGAGCACTCTGTTGACATGACTCCTTCTTTTCTTTCACAGTGCAGGGCAGAGACATCAGACGCACCACAGGAGGTGGAGCCAGCATTGTGGTGGGAAGTCACAGTCCTATTCAGGTCCCAGGTGCAACTCCTCCCTCCCATCTAGATGCAGATCTCTCTATTTACCACTGGGCTTACTCACCCGGTCTCCTAGAATCCCCCAGCCCCTGTCACTCAAACTCCAGACAAAGAATACACAACCTAGCAGAGGTAGGCTTGGATAGTTAGACAAGAAAATACCTACTTTCTAAAAGTGGTATTTTCAATCACAGAATGTTCAAACCAACTTCCCAAAAGATGTATTTTATCATTCTGAGTTCAGGCATACTAAACTCGAATTTCTACCTAGTTCCCTGAGTCAGTTAGGATTATAAAATGTAATAATCTAACTGCCCATTCTGGTCTATGGGGAATAGGTAGGCTTGCAATAGTGAAAAACAAAAATGGCTGTAATTCACTATTAGGACATGTCGCACACCTCATACTTAGAATGCACCCTGCCCTGGGGCCTATCATAGGGGTTTCTAATATGAAGAAAAGGGAAGGTTTAGGGACTGGCAAGTGGGTGCACGTGGCAGACCTCAGACACACTTTTACAGGCTGTTTCTGTGGGTGGCACAACCAGTACTGCGAGCCCAAAAGCAGCATTTGGTTTACAAGCCCTGGGCACACTTGGTGCTATGTACTAGGGTCTGACCAGTAAACCAATCAGCCAATCATGGAATGACTAATCCATACATCAATTTACAATAAGAAGAGCATATGCACTTTAGCATTGATCAGCAGTGTTAAAGTGCCCAGAGTCAGAAAATAGCCAACAACAGGTCAGAAAAAAATATAGGAGGAAGGCAAAAAGTTCAGGGATGACATTGCAAAAAGGGCCGAGTATAACAATCCAGGACTGAATTTGCTCATGCACAGTACTTGTAACTTGAGACCTATACAGCCAGTACCTGCGTGGTTACACTATCTCTTGTGGAAATCAGGGTGTAGCTGGTAACAGTGTATCGGTTGCAGTGGCACAGGGTGCAATAGTCCCCCTGGACCTCAATTATACTCGTCTTTTCCTACCAAACTGTAGGTAGAGGGGTCCATTTAATGTGCTTGCCCTGGGGTACACCTGCTACGTCATTGTAGAGATTCAGAACATAATTGTCCGCCATATTGTTTGCACTGGCGATTTATGCTGTGTGTTTATTTTTTTTTTATAGTTTTGTTTGTTTTGTTTACATTGCATTTATATAGCTCTTACTACCCCTGACGAGGCGTTTATATGCTCCTAAAGCACTTTTAGAGTCTGGGCTCGTTTTCGTTAATTTGATACATCTTTTTTAAACCTTTGCATGCTTAGAAAAATCAAATAAATGAAATGCATACAATATAATCTCGCTTGGATGGGGTTGTTAAAAGGAAAAAGGGCATGTACCAATGATCACAAAGTATGCTTTACATGTGGAAAATCTCGCTGGAAAAAAAAAGTTTGACCCTCTCTAAAAAAATTATGTATGAAAATTATTTGCAATTTTTTCTGATAAACTTCCCCAGTGGGCTAATTTCTGCAGTGTATACAGACTACACAAAAATTAATTTCCTCACACTTCTGTTATTCATGCCTCAGCAGTGATAATGACACATGATATTTGCACTAGCGCCTAAGAGCAGAGTGCTGTGTATGTGATTGTTGCAAAAACAACAATTGATGGACAGAATGCAGAACAATGTCATACATTCACCCCAGTACAGAGATCTGGGCCTAAATCCATCGTTTTTTTGCACTCCACACCACCCCAGATCAGACATGGCCATATGCAAATCAACCTTGACCCTGTGCCTCATGGGAACAGTCCAGCCCGAACTGCCAAGCCATGTCTTCTTGGACAGAAATCACGCATCCTAGGAACGGTTTCTGGCTATCAGCCGTCTTCAGCCAGGATAACTTACCTCCAGTGGTGTGGAGAGCATGGGACTCACGTCTGAGCATACCCATCCCACTCGGGGTGACAAATGCAAAAACAACAATTGATGGACAGAATGCAGAACAATGTCATACATTCACCCCATTACAGAGATCTGGGCCTAAATCCATCGTTTTTTTGCACTCCACACCACCCCAGTTCAGACATGGCCATATGCAAATCAGCCTTGCCCCTGTGCCTCATGGGAACAGTCCAGGTCGAACTGCCAAGCCATGTCTTTCCTGGACCGGAATCAAGCATCCTAGGACTGGTTTCTGGCTATCAGCCGTCTTCAGCCAGGATAGCTTAACTCCAGTGGTGTGGAGAGCATGGGACTCACGTCTGAGCATACCCATCTCACTCGGGGTGACAAATGCAAAAACAACAATTGATGGACAGAATGCAGAACAATGTCATACATTCACCCCAGTACAGAGATCTGGGCCTAAATCCATCGTTTTTTTGCACTCCACACCACCCCAGTTCAGACATGGCCATTTGCAAATCAGCCTTGACCCTGTGCCTCATGGGAACAGTCCAGCCCGAACTGCCAAGTCAAATCTTTCCTGGACCGGAATCAAGCATCCTAGGACCGGGTTCTGGCTATCAGCCGTCTACAGCCAGGATAGCTTAACTCCAGTGGTGTGGAGAGCATGGGACTCACGTCTGAGCATACCCATCCCACTCGGGGTGACAAATGCAAAAACAATTGATGGACAGAATGCAGAACAATGTCATACATTCACCCCAGTACAGAGATCTGGGCCTAAATCCACCAGTTTTTTTGCAATCCACACCACCCCAGTTCAGACATGTCCATATGCAAATCAACCTTGACCCTGTGCCTCATGAGAACAGTCCAGCCCGAACTGCCAAGCCATGTCTTTCCCGGACCGGAATCAAGCATCCTAGGACCGGTTCCTGGCTATCAGCCGTCTTCAGCCAGGATAGCTTAACTCCAGTAGTGTGGAGCGTTCCTGGAATCGCTTTTCAAACCCTCAGGGCAGATATACAAACTGTGAAGACAGACCTCACTGCCGAAATGCGGGAAATCCGCAAGGATGTAGATAACGTGGGAGAGCGAGTTGCTACTCTAGAAGTCAAGAGCGACACCGTGACGTCAGATGTGCACAGGCTCCAACAAGAGATTCTCCGCCTGCAAGATCAGCACCTAAATATCCAAACACACCTGGAAGACTTAGAAAACAGATCGCGTCGCCACAACATCAGGATTCGGGGGTGAAAGCTTCAGATGACACCAAAGATCTATTTGCTTTCACAGAAGGTCTCTTCCGCCACATCCTGGCAGTGCCTGCTGGCGTTCCCATTGTCCTGGACAGGGCAAACAGAGTTGGTCCACCTGCCGATATCCTTGTTTCCTTCCAAGACTTCAAAACCAAAGAAGCAATCCTCATAAAGGCAAGGTCCCTCCACCCTATCTCCTACCAGGGTCCCTCCCCGGTACTATACCAGGACTTGGGCCTGATCACTCTGCAGCGACGGCATCAGTTCCGCCCCGTGACAATTTTTTCACTTTATGTCACATTGTTCACTGATTTAAATTGATGCGCCGTATTTTGTAAATATTTCCTATGCATATATCAAGGTGTTAGTCAAAAAGAAAAAACAAATCATGAATGAAAAAGTAATTCAATAATTAAAAACATTTACTGACCCTTCTTTTTGTTTGCATTTGCACTTTAATGATTTGATTATTTCCTCAGCACTACCTCATTCCAAGCTTACACAGCAGATGCTGAAATTCTAACGCCTCACTTTCAGATCACTCCCCAGTTCTGGCTACTTTCCAGTTGCAACACTGAGTACTGGGAGCATAGTTCAGCTCCCTTTCCAGAAGCACAGCTTGAGTTATGCCTGTTGCAATAAAGTTTACCACACTTAAACTGCGTTGTGTTTCTTTTATTCACATTCTATTCAAGTATTTTCTTACTTCTTCTTCACTTTCTATTGTCACATGGAACCACCATTTTATGTATTTATGATTCTAATGCAGTAGACGTGTCCATCGGGATTTCATTTTCTAAAGCAGGAACATATACATAATTCATCCTCAATAGTGTTAAGTCTCCAATGCATTTCGGGCGTGTTTTGTTGCCCTTCGTCAGGGATTCACTATAAATGTAAACGGGAGCATTAGCCTCAATATGTATACAACCCACAAGTAAAACAATTTACAAAACATTCGTTTATACGATGGCATTTTTAAAGAACGACGTTTTCCCTCTAACTAATCACGATTATAATGGAACCAAGTGAAGTGACTGTCCCTCCTTCTTATGAAGCATAGACTACAAAAGGAATCGTTAAACTTTTGTTCCCTTATTTTAAGTTTGTAAGTTATAAGGTATCCCAACATCGTATACACTCCCCTCTTACCTATCTTGCATGTATTCACTTCTTTCCAAGGTCTACTGAGCGTCTAATAACTTTCAATCACCTGTTGATTATATTATAATCGTGATTAGTTAGAGGGAAAACGTCGTTCTTTAAAAATGCCATTGTATAAACAAATGTTTTGTAAATTGTTTTACTTGTGGGTTGTATACATATTGAGGCTAATGCTCCCGTTTACATTTATAGTGAATCCCTGACGAAGGGCAACAAAACACGCCCGAAATGCATTGGAGACTTAACACTATTGAGGATGAATTATGTATATGTTCCTGCTTTAGAAAATGAAAGTCCCGATGGACACGTCTACTGCATTAGAATCATAAATACATAAAATGGTGGTTCCATGTGACAAAAGAAAGTGAAGAAGAAGTAACAAAATACTTGAATAGAATGTAGGGAAATGCATTGGAGACTTAACACTATTGAGGATGAATTATGTATATGTTCCTGCTTTAGAAAATGAAAGTCCCGATGGACACGTCTACTGCATTAGAATCATAAATACATAAAATGGTGGTTCCATGTGACAAAAGAAAGTGAAGAAGAAGTAAGAAAATACTTGAATAGAATGTGAATAAAAGAAACACAACGCAGTTTAAGTGTGGTAAACTTTATTGCAACAGGCATAACTCAAGCTGTGCTTTTGGAAAGGGAGCTGAACTATGCTCCCAGTACTCCGTGTTGTATAATTACCTCATGTGGTGGAAGGGCGTACCACAAACCCAGGATGCACGCAAGCACCAAATCTAATCTAGCTTACTGGATTTTGAATGGATTTAAAACGGAGTGCACCCGAATTTCTATCTTTTACTTTCCAGTTGCCACATTCCTCCCGACCCCTTAGGCACTAGCGATTGCGAGACATGCTACTACATCTCCCCACAGAGGTTGAACAAATCCAGAAGGCTATCACTAACTTTATCACCCTCAATGTTAAGGCAGACACCTCCCCGGCGACTCAATGGCCGGCTCTAAAAGCGGTCCTCAGGGGGGAATTCATTGCTATATCCTCTGCTCAGAACAAGGAGAGGAGTCGTAAGAGAGCGGAACTCACCCAGAGGGTCTTGGAGCTTGAGCAGTTGCACCAAAGAACCGGGGATTCACAGGCCTGGCGGCAGCTCTGTGTACAAAGGAAGCAGCTCGCAGCCTTAGACCAGGACAGAGCTGAATATGCAGCTCTGAGACTCCGACATTCCTATTATACAGCAGGGGACAGATGTGGTCTCCTTCTCGCCAACAAAGTACGTGAAGCCCGACAGCGCCATGGAGTGCAAACCATTTGCACGTCCGGGGGTGGCTCAGTTTCTGACGACGCTGCGATAGCCGAAGCGTTCAGAGATTTTTACGCACACCTCTATACCTGGATTCTCTTGATGCTCAACAAAGTGCTGAGTAGATAGAACAGGCCCATATGCCCGCCCTGACCCAATCCCAGGCCGATTACTTAGACAGACCTATACAGAAGGAGTTATCTCAGCGATCTCTCACCTAAAATTAGGCAAGTCACCCAGCCCTGACGGCTATACAGCCGCCTTCTATAAGTCTTCTGCGGTCAACTGGCCCCCATCTTGACGAGCCTTTTCAACACCTTTGAGCGCAGGGGTGCCATCCCGGGGAGATGCTGGAGGCAGCGGTAGTTAATATTCCGAAGCCGGGGAAAGACAACGTGGAGTGCCGCGCATATAGGCCTATTTCTCTGCTGAATGTAGATATTAAACTGTACACTAGACTGGCACCATATATGGCCCAGCTGATTGAGCCCAACCAGACCGGCTTTATACCGCAGAGGCAGACTAGTGATAACATCAAACGCATCCTACACTTGATTGAGAATGCATCCCGCACCCAGGACGAATATATGCTCCTGGCCATCAATACGGAGAAGGCCTTTGATAGGGTGCATTGACCCTAAGTTGCGATGGTACTGATGGCCGCCAGTTTCGGCGACAAGTTTCGAACTTGAGTTTTAAACTGCTACCGCCTCCCCATGGCTACGGTCCGTGTTAATGGTCACACGTCCTCTCACTTTCCCATCGGCAGGGGCACAGGCAGTGATGCCCTCTGTCACCCCTCCTTATTGCGCTCTACATGGAGCCCTTGGCGCTGCGAGTTCGAAGGCATACCCTCATATCTAGGATTAAATTTGGGGGGGGGTGTTCACACCATTCCACTTCCACTGGCTGGCCAATGCACAGCTGAAATGTAATGAAGGGAAGTCGGAGATGCTGTTATTTGGCTCTTTTCCATCGGATTTTAGAGAGAGGTTTTGGCCTCCGAGTTTCCCCCGTCCCTCTGAAAGAAAAGGCGCCGTAAAAAACCTCTGCGTCTGGTTCCACGAAAATCTGAACTTTGTGACGCAATTTAAGAAATTGTCCGGCACCTGCTTTGGCATACTGAAGAGCTTGAGGAAGCTTCTCCCTTTTTTGCCTAGCACCTCTAGAGAATCTGTCGTCCGTGCATTAATTCTGTCTCGCTTGGGCTATGCTAATGCTCTCTTGGTCGGCTGTCTGTGTTTCCTTGTAAAAAAACTGCAGGTGGTGCAAAACTTGGTGGTCAGACTTCTTGTGGGTTTGTCTTCCAGGGACAGCGTGCGGACACATTTGCGTGCCTTGCACTGGCTCCCAGTTGAATCGCACCTTAAATTTAAAATGCTGACAATTGCTCAACGGGCCCTGTATGG
This sequence comes from Lissotriton vulgaris, assembly GCF_964263255.1. Taxonomy (NCBI): domain Eukaryota; kingdom Metazoa; phylum Chordata; class Amphibia; order Caudata; family Salamandridae; genus Lissotriton; species Lissotriton vulgaris. Next base: position 433,576,066 of record NC_141685.1, on the reverse strand, counting down.
CACAGGCCCCATCTATCTGCAAAAGAGATTTGCCTTCTATGCACCAGGGGGACAGCTTTGTTCCTCTGCTCAATTGCTGATGCAGACCCCGAAGTTCAAGCGCCGGCATTTTGGCGGTAATTCCTTTGTGCGCAAGGCTGGTTTGGCCTGGAATCTGTTGCCCCTAGCCTTGCGGAGCACTCAAGACTCATTGCTGTTCAAGAGGAAACTCAAAACGCTGCTCTTTTAATCAGCTGAGTGTGCATGTCTTTCTTTCTGAAGCGCGCACCGGGACACTTTCAAGTAGCCGTGCGCTTTATAAATTAAATATAACATAACATAACATTAGCTTATACGCAGATGACATTCTGCTTTCCTTATCAGAACCAGTCGCAGCCCTGCACGCCCTATTCATTGAACTAGATAGCTTCGCATGCGGATCGGGGTTTAAAATCAACATGAACAAATCCATGGCTCTGGACATTTCCCTCTCCCCGCACACCCTTACCTTTCTTCAGGAGGAACACCCAGTGCAATGGGCGGCTGCGGCAATCCCCTACTTAGGTATCCAATTGGCTCTCACTATCCAAGCTACCGCTGAGGTCAACTATTCTACACTCCGCGCTCGCATACGTTCAGAACTAAATAGGTGTAAACATTGTACGATGTCTTAGTTAGGCAGGATTGCGGCTACCAAGATGACTATCCTCCCCCAAATTCTATATCTGTTCCAGACACTTCCTCTCCGACCTCCACCGGGCTGGATTCAACAGACCCAGGCGGACTTATCGTGTTTCATCTGGCATGGCCGTAAACCCCACTTCCGACACCAGGTCGCAGTGCTCCCGCCAGGGGGGCACGGGGGGTAGGGGTACCAGACATCCAGTTATATTATCATGCCGCCCAGCTTTGCTATATGGTGGAATGGCACCGGTTGGAGTCCGAGAAACATTGGCTGTTCCAGGACCAGACAGTTGCAGGTTTACCGCTACAGGGTGTCCCATTTCTTCGCAAACCCCACTGCCCTCCCAACCTGTATGCTTCACTGATCATGGGCACTCTCATGGACTCGTGGGATCGAACTAACATGTCCTCGGAGCTGCCCACCTTTCCATCGCCTCTTACAACACTGTTTGATAACCCGGACTTCCAGCCTGGCATGGACGCGTGGGCCTTTCAGGCTTGGCGCTCTTCCCTCTGCAAGTTCCTAGATCACCTCTTTGATTTCGACGGCGTTCTCTCCTTTCCGCAGCTCAAAGAACACTATGATATTCCAGAAACAGAACATTTGCCATATCTCCAGATCCGACACTGGGCACTACACGCACATGTCAAACCACAGGCACAGCGTCTACAGACCCCCTACAAGAAATGGTTAGTGACACGTACCTCTGATAAGAAGATCATTTCTGACCTCTATAGAACGCTTTTAGCCAACACCACTTACACACATAATGCGGCCCGGGTCCGCTGGGAATGGGACTTGGGCAGAACACTGAGCCACGAAGAATGAGGAAATATATACCACAGGGCAAGACACTCCGCCTACCACATGGGCCTCACAGAAACCCTGACCAAGGTTGTCACCTATTGTTATTGCACACCAGAACGTTAACATCACTTTGACCCCGAACGGAGTGACCTATGTTGGAGGGGCTATGGGGAGGTGGGCACGTTGGAACACGTGTTATGGAGCTGCACCTGCATACAATCCTACTGGTCCCAAGTGATTGACGAGATTGATTTACAATTTGAGACACAGCTACCAAGATTCCCCTCCTATATTCTCTTAGGTCTCCCTAACCAATTGACATATTCGCTTAAATCCAGGAGGGTTCGACAGATCGCGATTGCTCTGGGTTCGGCTGTACAGAATATCCTGGTACATTGGAGCTTCACCCAACTCCCGACGCGCACTGGCTGGCTCCAGAGACTCTTGCTAGTGCTGGGTATGGAGAAACTCACGCTTACATTGGCCCGTAAGGGGTCAGAGTTTCCCGAGCTGTGGCGGCCCTTCCTGACACTGCTGGTATCTGAATTTCGGGAGTTAACATGTCCTCGATACTTGGGTCTGCTTCGCCTCCTGACACACAGATACCAAGCAGCACCTTCAGGACACCTCGCAAGAAGCGCCGCTGAATGCCAAGCTGCTTTCTCTTTTTGCACTCCCTTTCCTCATTTCTTCCCTTCCTGGTTTCTTTAGTTCAAGTTGGACGAGGGGTGGGTGGGTGGGGTGGATGGGGGTAGGGTGCCGGGGTGAGCTAGGAGGAGGGGGGGTACTACTTTTCCATTTGTCCCCGTCCCTGTTTGTTCCAGAGGTCCCGCTCCATGCTTATTACCTATGACCAATGATAGTCAATGGTCGTGGTAGACCGGGATCTGGGTGCAATTTCAGGATGGCCGTAATGGAGCCTGGATGGATACATCAAACAGTTTTGCCCTAGTCGCAGATTTTACCTACTGACTTAGTGCTTTAAGTCCCAATCCACAAAGCCCTCAAGTGCCTCAATGGAGGCATTTAGAGACTCACATGGTGTCAGGCAGAGGGCAACAGGAAGGTCTAGGTTAAGTTGCAGCTGGTCAGCTGTGCAGTAGCTTGATGTATCCCTGGAGCTTTAACATGAGGTCAGCATTACGACCCTGGGAGGTCACATATTTGGCTGGATACAATAGAGAGCAGATCTCATCCTTCAGGGCTTTTCTCAGGCCATTGACAGCAGGTCTAGTCTTCTTTTGTTCCTTTTCAGGACCACAAAGTATTTTGAAGTGGGTGCCTGGAGATACCACATTTATGCATGGCCTCACCTAGTGGGGTTGGGGGGGTGGAGGACAAGGGATTTTACTCCCACGCATGCCCTTACCAATGGGTAAACGTATTTGGGCCAACTACATCCACTTTGGATATTTTCAAATGGTGAAAGTCTTCAGCCACACTCAACTTAGCCTTTAGGGGCTGGGAGAGTTTACTATGAGAATCCTGTCGTCGTCCCACATCCAACATTAAAATCCAGTCTTAGGCAGTAACTGTACACCAAATAAATCTAGTGACAGAAATTTGGTAGGACTAAAACAGGGTTTCCAGCAAACAGACAGTTGATACGCAAGAATTGTTTTGCATCCTGTTTCCTACCTTTCTTGTGTGCTGCAAATGTTATATATAAATCAGAGCAGACCTGCCAAGGAGCATTTGACACTCCAGCAGGATTTGAAACTTTAATATCAAAAAGAATGCCCATACTGCCCCCTGAATATTCTGTGAAATTCAGAGGAGTCACCTCCGCTGTCAAACACAGTCACCTATTGTGCAATTCATGGGCAGAATTTCACACCTCATTAATGCCCATTTAAATGCTAATCACTGACTGGGAGGAATTGGCGAGGATATGTAAATTAGCCTCTGGGACTTTGGGCATGAAATGGTAATTTTTAAAAAGTTACTTTTTATTAATATTTATAAGAAATCTGACTTCACCATTGAATAGTTGGTCAATTACTTGTCTAGCTATTCCCTTTCCTAAGACATAGTATTATGATTTTAATGTGTACCCTTTTTTCAACATAGGACAGTTAGACCTGTCGCAGTAAAGAGTGGATTTAGGGTGCTAGTCACTATAAGGACATGTTAACATTACATTTCTACATATCCAACTTTTAAATACAGCACCTTGCCTTCTGGGCCACAAGACTTACAAAGGGGGCACTTATTAATATTCAAAAAGGACATTTTGACCTTTGAAAACAGTTTATTTTGACAGGTCCAATTGCAGTTTTTACACTGTTGTATTCAGGTCACAATGGTAGGCCTGAAGTCATATTTAAATTGCCACTGTAGTGGATACAACAACAGGTGGTGCAGTCGACTAGTGGCATTTCACTTCCAGGCCCTGGGTACATTTTGTACCATACACTGGGGATTTATAAACAAGTTAAATATACTCATTAGGAGTGTGTCAGTTCTACCATGTTAAAAACGGGGAGCACAGGCATTTTACTACCAGTTAGCAGAGGTTAAGTGCACTGAGTTCTAAAGCCAGAAAAAAATAGGTCCAGCAAATGGAGAAAAAAATCTGAGGTGAACATGCAGAAAACAAGGATTTTTAATTCCCTTTCTACTCGTCCCACATTGAATTTGCAGGAATTTACACTAATAATCACAACCAACTCCTATTAACTTAATCTACCAGAAAATAAACTGGAGGAAATATATGGGATAGTTTACTAAGGGTATTAAGACCAACAATAACCAACAACCACAGAATTAAACAGTAGCCTCGGGTTCAGGAGTAGCATGCTCCCTGCCGTAACACACTTTAATGTCTTGTCAGAGGTAGTAAGATCTGTATAAATGCAATTACAATACAATACAACTCATTTGATAATTCTGGTTTTTAAAGCTGCTTGCCTGTTATCACTAACTAAAGAAGTCAGTGTCACAAACACATGGTAGATAGAAGGCAGATCTCTGATTCTACAGAGGTAAAAGCTTAAAGTGAACCTGATGTCAAAGTTGTGGAAAATCTTCACAACAGAGACTCTTGTGGAGGTGGGAAGACTGATAGAAGGTCAATGATCTCATTCAGTGATGTAACCATCTGGGCCAAATTCAAAATAGTGAAAGTCAGTGCCACCTTGCTCCAGTGGAGTAAATTGGTCTGACCTTATTGGCAGTGGAGGTGAGACACCCCGAGCCTGTTCTGACAGATCTCTAAGACGGCTAGGTAGGTGATTGAAGGTGGTAACCTGCACATCAGAACAAGGCGGTTTGCTGAAAAAAGAGAAATAACAATTCATAGAGTAAGACAGCGGGTTAAGTTCTATTGACAGGATACAGTGAAAGAATCTCAATCATGTGCACTGGTCATAAGCTCTGGTGAAGATGTCTATACTGCCACATGGGTGTTTATAGGTGTTTAACATTGGGACATTATTCACTTTGAGATTAAACTAAAGAAAATAATGTTACCGTCTTTTTTTTAAACAATGTTTTAATGTAGGGCTCTTAGCCCAGACAAATAATTAAAAAGCTGACCTGAACTTTTATAATGCAGCAAACATGACCTCAAGGCTAAATTGTACCGCGTGCTGTGTTTTCGATCTCAGGGAACTTTTTGTTCAAGTTATGAAGTGGAAATATTAACCAGGGAGGGCACTGCAATTTTTTTCCTGGACCCTATAACAGTTTCCGACAAGCTTGACTCTATATACCCACATATAACTCACCTTTTGAACCCTACGAGGTAGCATACTGCATCCGGAAAACTCTTGCAAAAACTCTTGCACACTAGGAGGTGGCACCACTAGCCTCCATTGCAGCTTCATCTCTAACTAAACAGGGCAACCGGAAGACGCAAATGGGTGCCACCCTTGTGTGTAACCTAACTCTTAATACTTACTTTTGTTTCTCCTAGGGTTTTTGATGTAATATTTTTTAGGTTCGTGTTTTAATAACACCAAGATTTTTGTCTCCTAATGTAAGTACACTGATCAAAACACGCCTCGCAGCCAGGACATTCAAGCTCTCTGAGAAGCCAAGAAAAGCAAGGGCTAGCTCAAAAGAAACATGTCATGCTAGATAGCCCTTTCACAAGGCTCTGATACAGGTAGTGCTTGCCCATTGGTATTTTCATATAATGCTGTGGTGTTCTATGTGTGTATCATCACCGCTGGTAGGAGAGCTTTTAGTGTTAGGAAGATTAGCTTATGCTCTGACACATTCATGTGGAGTTGGGCACCTCAGTGTACCACAAGGCAATGTTGGAAGAGTTTCATGCAGTGAGAACCTTAAACATGCTTATGAACGCAAGTCGCAGATGGGGCATGTTTAAGGGGCATTCCAGATAGTGCTGGGGAACATGAACACACCATGAAGGTTGGTATCAAAAACAGAAGGGCAGACGTGGATTGTTCATTCACATTGAGACCAAAAGGCAGCATCCTGTACCAGGGGGTCGGATTCGTGTGCCTGCCAAGTTTGGAGATGCCAGGTCCTCCAGGAGTCACCCAACACTAATACCCTGGGTAGCAGAGACTCTGCAACAACCAAGACTTGTTGTGTGTACAGTCCATGCAATACCAACATCAAAACTGGCCTGCCTTTGAGTGACTTCAAGATCACCGAGGCCAGCACTAAGTGTCCCTGCTGTCCGCTTTTCTCTCTTTTTTTAGGACACCATAGCCAAGTTAGAGCCTCTAACTACAGCAACCCGCCGGCCAAAACACCTCTACACCCGAGCCCCCAGTCTGGGGTTCATGGAAACCGAATGGGGCCCTGTGCCTCACTGATCCTCAAGAGACAAACCTCTTTTGGGTTCTGCCATACTTTCCCCAAGTCCCTACTTGCAGCCTTTCTTTTGCAGGTAGCTTTGACTCTGACTTTACCACGTAGCACTCAAGGCTACCAACATGACCAGCACCTCTGCACCCGGACTCACCAGGGCAGGTAAACCCAAACTGCTGGTGGTTTCTTGGACCTTGGTCCCTAAGCACCTTAAGTCCCTGCAGGTATGCTTCAAACCTGCTGATGTTTCAACTTATATATAAATCGGTGTGTCTTATTAATTGATTCTGTGTGTACAACAAATCCTTAACACTACCCTCTGATAAGCCTAAACTGCTTGAACACACTACCACAAATAGAGCATTTGGGATTATTAATTTAAGCCCTGTCAAACAAACGGGTTGTCTGTACTTTTGGCATGATGTGCACTACACGTGAAACGCTCTACACAAGAAAAGCTAGCTTCCTACACTTGAAAAATGTGATTCAAAGTCCAATCACAGTATTAGAGCATGCACGTTTAAAATTTCTCAGTGGACAACTAAAAGCCACAACCCCTATCAGAAAGACCTCATATGAAGCTAGTATTGATGTCACCAAGTATGAGGGTGTATGCCATAAACATACCTACATTAGATCTCATAATCCAAGTGAATGTTTTTAAGCAAAGCAATAATATGCAGCATGTCCTTAGTTTTCAACCTTGCAAAGCAAGCCACATAGCAGGGCAGTCAAGGTAACATTGTTTAACAATCAGATGCTCATTTGTTACGGTACACAAATGTCCTTTCCACAATAATCACATTAAATATGGTTATGAATGTTTCAAATCTAGCAATCATATGATGGGTGATATAATGTTCACATATGTGACTCAGTAAGGCAATGCTCAAGGATTAGACTAATGCCTTGTCTTCACAGAAGAATGTGCCATTGGCCACCAATCCAATATTGATTCTAAGCCCCTTTGCAGAACTATTTCCAATTATGAACAGTAGAATACCAAATAAGATTAAGCATAATATATATACAAAAAGAGATGAAGAGAGAGTGGAAAGGAGTACCATGGTTCAGTTTAACTCTGTCTTTACTTCAATGACCCCCCTCTCAACTGTACACAGAGTCTCCATTTCCAATTCATCACTGGTAGATCAGGGCTAGGCACGTATTTTGCCAGGTATTAGCCTACTTTTCAGCCCTTTTTTACATAGGTTCAGACTTATGAAGCAGAAGCAATCCATCCACTTTCTTGTAAGGTGCTACTTCTCACCTGTTAGGGTCTGAAGGCGCTGAGTGGGAGAGGGGTGTAGAGACAGGGAGTTCCAGGACTTGGCAGTGAGGTAGGAGAAGGATCTGCCTCCAGCTGTGGTCTTGCAGATCCGTGGAATCGTGGCCCGGGCCAGTTGGGCGGAGCGGAGAAGTCTGGTGGGAGTGTAGAAGGAGAGGCGGTGGTTCAGGTATACAGGTCTTGCATTGTGGAGGTCTTTGTAGGTATGTCTGAGGAACTTGCTGGTAATTCTCTTGTTGATAGGGAGCCAGTGAAAGTCTCTCAGGTGGCCAGTAATGTGGCTGCGGGATGCGATGTTCAGGACGAGTCTGACGGATATGTTCTGGTTCAAGCAACCTCTTAAAATATACTGTGTGGTGTGGTGAGGAGAGGCAATGATATGTACTGCACCTCTTAGGCCACAGTTGTTGAACACATCACCATCTCCTTCACAATGGAGAGTCCCTCACTAATGCCGTCCCCAAAGGGTGAAGGAGCTTGCTCTGGCTTTTCTTTTAGACCTTCTAATACTGTCCATGTATACTGCTTAAAATTCAATGCTTAGAGTGTAAGAATTCAGGTTTTAGTTAAACTAAGATTAACTTAGGCCTTGTCCCCATTTTCTCTGTGACGTTGCATTTTAACAGTGACTCGAGCTGCCATTTTATTCTTAGCCATAATAAAGAATTTAAAGGCTTTACTAGACGAGTGAGCAATTTTCTGTAGCTAAGTAAACAGAATGTACTTTCCCAAGGACAGACCAACTGTCCCACACTGAATAACATGCGTTGTAACATTTCATGTGCTGAGAACAGATCAGGGCCGGACTGTGAAAAGCCCTGGCAAACTGCTCAACTGCCCCTCCCCCCTGAGGTGAGGGGGAGTGCAGCCGAGCAGTTTGCGAGGGCCGGTTTCGGACGATTTTGTTACCGGACGATATTGCGGACCCCGGTAACAAAAACAGCCCCCCAGGGGCCCAAAACCGTCCCCCTCCCTAGCGACCTACCGGGGAAACACCCAGTGCCCGCTATGGCCTGTCCGGCCCTGGAACGGATGTCCTGTACACAGGAACTCCATGCAATAGAATAGTGAGAAAATCTTCAAATGTAGTCTGTTGCAACTGTTGCTCCTTTGCTTGATTTCTATTGGTTGAGAGTGTCTGAACCATGTACCGATGTTATAAATGTATAGAGCTGTTGTCTAAAGAACTATAAAGGAGCGGGGCTTCTTCACGTTGGGAGGAGACACTTTCCCCACTTTTTGAAGGGAAATCTATGCTGGATTTTCCCTAGAACTTTACTGAGTTCTTTGCTGTATTCTTTATTGATTTGTTTTCTTAATAACTATATCATTTGATGGTCTTGCTTCTGCATTCCTGTACTTTAATGATTTAAGTAAATCTTTGAACCAAGCTTCTTGTCTGTTATTCTTCACCAGAAATGCATGAGTGTTGCCTTCAGTATCACCACATTCTAACTCAAAAGCACGATATGGACTACACCCCTCCCGATCTGATGGCAGAGAGCTGAGTAGAGCGAAATAAAGTGTGGTTTAGAGAGTTGACAGATCTGATAGCAGAGCTGATGGTTCTGACTAGATCTGTCAAGTACTGATTGGATCTGTGTAGGTAAATTGGTCTTGCAACCGGAGAACTGTACCTACTTGGTATATTGCAGTCATTCCCAGAGATTTAAAACTTACCCAAAACCGCATTTTGATGCAGACAAGCGACTATTGTAAGGAGATGAGGTGGCTGACATGTCCTGGGTCCTGTGATGGGTCACCCGCTAATTGTCATGGAGCCCTGATGGAGCAAGGTTTTACACGTAAAGTGGCATGCTTGTACTCAACCCTCTCGTAATAACATTAATGTATTAATTAACATGTTTTGTCTAATTAATATTGCATTACATGACATCATAGATATCTAAGGGAATCTAGTCAATGTGCTTTTTATTAACAATAATCCGCTTGCACTAAAATGGCTGCTGCTACGTGGGATTCTTTACTGTGCATGCATCTGATATGCCCACGTGACATGCTTGGTGGGAAAACTTTTGCTTCTGCGCAATAGAACTAAGATGGCCGTTATGTGTCCTAACGTGCAAGAAGCTTGCACCGCTGCCTTGCTAAGCTGTCTATTTTGCATAATCATTAACGCAATAGTATAAAATAAAATAATGGGAATCAAGTAGAAAGAAATGGTATACAGTGTATTCATTTATTCTATGTCTCTAAAACTGTTCTTTTCTATTTTTACATGATAAACTGAATGGGCCTAAAAGCTTTGCTGAACTCCATCTTTGGAGAGACTGCGCCTGTGCGACAAATGTCCTCAAGCCACAGAAGCTGTAGCCTTGAATCATGGCCAAGACGGACATGGAAGGCGGAGAAGAATAAATTTCTTACCTTGACAGAGGAAGCTGAATTGATAAAATAGTTTATTAAAATAAAATTATTTGATACATTTCATTACCGGGAGGAATAAAAAGAACATGGGTTGATAAAGTTATGGGAGGGGAGGTCATGAATACATGATTGACAAGTTGCCTCTTGAAAAATATGGTGTGATGGCTACTCCTCGTTCTTGTCTAATAAAATTGTGGGATTTACACATTTGCAACATTTGGGAGTGGTACACTGACCTGAAAAATAGTATAACTAGGGTAGGCTTAGCTAGCTAGATTATTCGACTTGTCCGAATAGCTGAACTGTCACTGACCCAACGCACTCAATAGATGATCGGGAGCTGAGTTGCTGGCGGAGCACTCAGTTAGAAGATTCGACAACCCAATCGGGGTTCTGGGGAGGAGATCGATGATCCATTGGGGTTCGACTGTTAGCTGCAGAGAGGTTTACAACACTGGCGTTTTGAACTTTACTCTGGTGCGAGTCTTTGCCTGTGGTGGTCCTGTCCTAATCCAATTTGGTCCGTATCCTGTCCTGGTTCTGAGTTCTGTCTTGCACCTGTTCTTCTCTGCTGGCACCTGTATTTTGGGATTCTATTTCTTTGTCTCAGCCTATGACCAGGGATGGTCATCACACCGGAATAGATAACTATTAACACCTTGGCTGCTAAGGGTTTTCCCCTCCGGTGCTGACTTTTTTGAAAGCTCCTTTATTCATGACGAGCTCAGCTCGTCATAAGCACAGCTCAACTGTGCCTCATGACGAGCTGAGCTCGTCATGAGCATGGAAGGGGTTAAGTGTGGGTTTGTCATTGTACTATTTTCCTTTTCTTTTACCCACCCTCTGTTCAAATGACAATTTCTCTCCAAATCGTTTGATAATGTGTATGTTCTAAAATTCTGCATTAATCTAAAACATAATAAGAAATTAATTTGAGTTTTCATGTTTATAAATTTCAGAAAGATTTTATTTAGATAAAGATTTAAAAACATTTCCCGAGTTTGTGGTTATTTATGAATTGCTAAGTGTTATTATTTCTATCTATTTCCCTCTAACTCCCTTGATCCTTTAGGACTTTGGGTATCGGTGACTTGGATTGGTAAGATACATGGTATAAAATGCAAATGATAAAAAAACTATTGATTAGAGTGTGTAGGTTTACCTGTTTAATATATAAATATATGGGCCCAGGTGAGTATGTTGAGCAGGTGAGCCCACGCTATATCAGTTATTTTGGTAGCAGAGTAGTGGTTAGGGATTAAGGTAGATAGATAGTATATATTGATTATTGATTGATTATTAGTTATTGATTGTATTGATTTTATGCATTAACCAAAACCGTGGGCAGAATAACAGGTGGTAAATGGAAACCATTCTGTAGTTAGGTCACTTGTCCGTGGAAGTAAGTGCATGGTTAGGTAAAACCGGAAGCACTGTTTTAGGGATTTTTTCTGTATAAATGTGTGAATAAGTGATAGCAAAGAGTTCGCTAGTAAAACTTTGGTGTGATATCACCTAGAAAGGGTCACACTGGAGGAGTAGCAGGTTCTTCTGAGCTTGATTGACATCAAAGGGGTTCATTGGTGAAACTTTGGCCTTGCATAACCTAGAAAGGGTAAGCCCAAGGGAGTAACAGGTTGTCCGATGCTTGCGTGAAAGGTAGACGGAAGGGATCTACTTGTAGTGTGTGAAGAGCATTGGAAGGGAGTTACTCGCAGTGAATATAAACCATTCCTTCTTTTGAAATAGTTACTTGAACACAGTGGCGAATGTTTTTACATTGTTAATTAATAAAAATGAGCATTTAAAATAAATCTCTCGAATTACCTTGCAAAGGAGGGAGTCAGTTGCGGAGCTGCGCTGACGTCACTCAAAGCCGCGCTGGTATTGGCTAATACAGCGGGTGTGTAGCTGAGGTAACTTTGTAAAGGAGGGGTGAGTACAGGAACGTGAGAACTCGTCTCACGAGAAAAAGCCGCGCAACCATTGGTTAAAAATATTTTGGATTTTAATTGTTGATTGGTCATTGAAATTAAGAAACGTTTTGGTATTGGAGGTTTTTCGTAAACAAACTGAGTGTCATTACGAAGAAAAACGGCATAAAATATATGTGCCATTTAGATCCAGAATTCATAGGAAATCGACCAGATAGAAAATATCTAGGTCTTGCTAAAGAACAAATGATAAGAGGAAGACCTTATATCATGTACGGAGACAAAAGAAAAATGTCGTTTGCCGAGAAAGTTAAAAAAAAATTTAAAAAGGATAAGTCAATAAAAACCAGAGAAGGGATTATTATTCCACCATCAAATATGTCCACATCATACATGATGGTTGAAAAGGGCTACCACACTTGTATATGGTTAGAAAATTGGATAGAATATACAAAGGATGATGGAATTTTGGCATTTCCAAAAAATTGTACCTTTAATGGTAGAGATTTGTACAATTTAAGAACACGCATGAAATAATTAGATCCAAGACCTAGATTAACCCAATATGCGGCATTGGAAGAATGGGAAATAGAGGCTTTTGAACGAGACAGATTCAGAAGTGATAAAAGCATTAATACATTTTAACCTAAATTCCAAATTTTATGACAAGTGCTGATCCAGAAGATGATTACTTGAAGGATGTATTAATGAAAAATCCGCCACCTTATAATGAAGAGCAGAATCAGACAAATGTTAGTGCCCGTTCTTAAAACCCCCTTTAGTTTCGCAAGTATTACATGAGTCATCATTAGAAAAAATATTACAGGAAAAAGAACGAGAAGCAATAAATAAACAAAGGAGTGAATTAATTCAGAAATTACACAGTTAAATGTCAGTCCTGAAGCATAGACAATTCCAGTAACTATAGGTCCAGTTGTTCCTTTATATGGAGAAAAACACACGGGTCCCAGTCCCAGACCTCCTGTTCTAACTACACCTGTAGTACAACCTAGGAAAGAAACATTAATAGTGGATGACCAAGCAAGTGAATGTGGGTCAGAAATTGCTTTGATGGATTTACCTATAAGATAACCAGTAAGTAGCTCAGCTAGAAACACTACACCTGTACATACTAGAGAAGTACAAATAGAAAGTTCTTTAGGTACGAGAAGTGCAACTGTAGTTACTCCAGAAGAAATTGAAAGATGGTCCCGAGAAATAGAAAAAACAAAATCACAGTCAAAGACATTGGATATTTTTAAATTAAGAGTTGAACTAGAAGAAATAATTGCTGGAAATGTGGGATTAGATCGATTAAATGTATTAAATGAAGATGAATTGTTGTTTATATGTCGGAGTATCACCCGGAATACTAAAACATTTCATGAAAAATTAACGAGCCTGGCAAGTGAAATGGGAATTGACATTGGTAAATCAAAAGTGTTACAGAAACCATATCGAGCTGACAAAGATTTAGAAAATATGAATGTGTCAGGTCATAAATTACAAATTAAAGAATTGCTAACATTGTTGCAAAAATGGGGTGATGTAGACAGATGGAAAGCTAGGTGGTTAAAGAAAAAGGAAGAAGCTAAAGGGAAAAGCACTGTATCAGAATATATGTTGAAAGAAACAGAAAAAGTGGAAAGGTTGTGTCCAATGAGAGAAGTACCAGGTGGAGGTTATGTGCATGTTCCTTGGTCCTGACAACATATATTGTCATTTACAAATGACTTTCCAAAACTTAGAGAAAAACCTGTAGATTGGTAAAGACAGGTCGAAAGACTTGTAAAGGTTTCAAAAGAGCTATTAAAGGATCTAGATGGATTATTCGACATTGTTGTTCCTGTCGATTTATGGACAGAATGTAAAATTGCAGTAAACTGGCCAAAAGGTGAGTATCCTAGAGACCCGAAAACAGGAGCACCATCAGACGAGGTGATGAGAAAATATAATCAGGTTATACTGTATTTGAAAGGGAAAGTACCTCCAAAAGAGACAGATTGGACTAGAATAGACAGAACTACCAAACTGAATCTGTGCATGCATAATATGAAAGTCTTTTACAGGTCTTTAAACAGTATAGTGGTTTAGAAAATATTGACACCAAAGATATGACGCATTTTATCTATTGGTTTGTGTCTGGATTAAGACCAGAAATTTCGCAATGGATTAAAGATAATAAATCTGTTGGTCGGCCAAACCTGTAGATGAAATACTGAAATATGCAAAATATTGTGAAGATGAATTGGACAATAAACGAAAGAATTTGGAAGAAAAAGTAATGTGGGCACAGGTAAAATTAGTGGAACAACAAGACGAACAATTGAAAAATATGCAAACTCAAGGAGATGGAAATGGTAATAAACCTAGAGCTAAATGTAATCGAGAAAACGCTAAGAAAAAAATGTCCTTGTCATGGGTGCGATTCAGAAAAGGGGGTGGTGATGGACAGAGTATCTGAATTAAACAGAACACTCGTACCCAGTCAGCAGATCAGGGCTTGATCCATCACCGTTTTTTAGCTCACTGCACCATCCCAGCTCAGAACCTGGCTACATGCAAATTAGTCTGTCCCTGGCCCAGTGCATCATGGGAACAGGGCAGACCAAACTACCAAGCCAATTCTTATACTGGAAAGGAAACAAACTTCCGGGGACCGGTTTCTGGCATTACAGCAGTCTTCGGCCCAGCTTGCTTGAATCCTGATGGTGAAGTGAGCAAGACACTCACATCTGAGTATACCCTTCCACGCTTATGGTGGACAAAACGATTCAGAAAAGGGGGTGGTGATGGACAGATTATCTGAATTAAACAGAACACTCGTACCCAGTCAACAGATCAGGGCTTGATCCATCACCGTTTTTTAGCTCACTGCACCATCCCAGCTCAGAACCTGGCTACATGCAAATTAGTCTGTCCCTGGCCCAGTGCATCATGGGAACAGGGCAGACCAAACTACCAAGCCAATTCTTATACTGGAAAGGAAACAAGCTTCCGGGGACCGGTTTCTGGCATTACAGCCGTCTTCGGCCCGGCTTGCTTGAATCCTGATGGTGCAGTGAGCAAGGGACTCACATCTGAGTATACCCTTCCACTCTTATGGTGGACAAAACGATTCAGAAAAGGGGGTGGTGATGTCATGGGTGCGGCAAGTTGGGGCATTGAAAGAATGAGTGTAAGGCTGTGCTAAATAATAATATTAATTGGAATCCACAGACGCAGAATGAGGTATCAAAAAGCAGCAAACACAGGTAATACAAAATCAGTTACTATTAGCACCTATGCCAAACCTTGGGAGTCAATCAGCATACAGTATAGATACCACCAGTCGGGAAGGAAGTGGTAAAAAGGACACAGTGACACCCCAATTTCTTTTGAGCGACTCATACTTTGATGAAGACAGTTTCTGATGGTGCCTGAGTGGGGAGGACGAGGAGTGCGTGCTTGGCGCATCCTTGCAGGTAGATCAGTCAGGTCCATACATTGAGGGAAAAGTTGAAGGAAATTAAGTTACCTTTTTGTTGGATACTGGCGCTACCCGTGTTACTGTGAGAACAGCAGACGTTCCAAACCTACCCCTCTCGGGAGAAGCGATCCAAGAAGTGGGTGTTTCTAATAAACAAATTAGTACCCCAGTTACAGAACCAAAAATAGACAATTTTAAAGAAATGCATAAATTTGTCGTATGTGACTCTAGTCCTGTAAATCTGTTAGGTAGGGACTTGCTGTGCAAAATGAATTGCACTATCTTTTGTACACCAAATGATGTTGAGATTCAAACCCCAGATGAAGACGGAATTTATAAAATCATGTTAGCAAAACTAGAAACAAAGTTTACTAAAAGAATTACAGAATACGGTAGATCCTATAGTATGGGATTTCACAGGAAAAGATGTAGGATTATTGGCAAATGTGACCCAGTAAAAGTAACAGTAAAATAAGGTGCAATATATACAAATATTCAACAGTATAAAATGAGCCCAGAAATAAAAGCAGGAGTTGCACTAGAAATAAAACATCTAGTGGAAGCAGGAACTTTGCAGGAAATAATGAGCAGTCCATGTAACTCACCCATAATTGGCATCAAGAAACAGAGCGGAAAATATAGGGTCATTCAGGACCTCCGCAAAATAAATAAAATTGTTGTTCTATGTTGTCCAATTGTACCAAACCCTTCTGTGATTCGGTATCAAATTCCATGGGCAGCAGGCTGGTTCACTGTAATTGACCTTTGTCACGCATTTTTCTCAATACCACTACACCCGGATAGTAAATATCTTTTCTCGTACAAATTCAATGACCATATCTACATTTGGAATTGCGTCCCTCAGGGGTACACAGAAAGTCCATCAATCTTTAATCAGATCTTGAAAAAATTTCTTAAATCTCTAATATTGCCCGGACAGTCAGTTTTGGTGCAGTATATAGATGACCTACTAGTGGCATCTAAGAATCAAAAACCCTGTGTTACTGATACAATTGCTTTGCTGAATCATTTAGGAAAAGGTGGACACAAGATATCACCTGAAAAATTGCAGTATTGTACTACAAAAGTGAAATAATTGGGGCACCAGATAGAGAGAGATGTCAGAAGGGTTACCTCTGAAACAATCAGAATAATTCAAAACATGAAACTACCTCAAACACAGAAAGAAATCAGAATGTTTCTTGGAGTTGTAGGTTACTGCAGGGAATGGATTGTGGGATTGGCAGTTCTAGCAAACCCATTAATACAAATGACAAGAAAAAGAGCAAAAGACCCAGTAGAATGGGATGATGAAAGCATGTCATCTTTTCTACAATTACGAGATTGTCTGTGTTCAGATCCAGCATTAGGGATGCCTGACTATACAAAAGATTTTGCCTTATTTTGTGATACACAAGACAATTGTGCACTTTCAGTTCTGACTCAGACTCATGGTCTGATGAGACGCCCTGTTGCATATTTCACCTCTACTCTGGATCCAGGGGCAGCAGCATTGACAGGATGACTGAAAGCAGTAGCAGCAACTTGTGCGAGTCTTGAGCAAAGTGGGTCCATTATCATAGGACATCCAGTAACAGTGTATGTTCCACATGCAGTTGTGATTCTATTGACAAGGACAAAAACTCAGTAGCTAACATCTAGTCAGCTGACTAAGTATGAACGGATTATTGTAGGTGCAGAAAATGTAACAATTGCTAGGTGTAAAATTCTGAACCCAGCAACATTATTACCTGAATCGCACTTTGCAGAAGTCAAGAATGAAATCCAACATAATTGTATTGATCTTACAAAATACTGTACTAAACCACGACCAGACATAAGAGAAGAGCCACTAATAAATTCAGAACATGAGCTATTTGTAGATGGTTCATGTATGCGACATGAGGAAGGAGGTTTGAGTGCTGCTTATGCAGTTTGCACTCTGTGGGGTACAGTTGAAGCATCATATTTACCCAGAGTAAAATCTGCACAGGTAGCAGAACTAATTGCATTGACAAAAGCTTGCAAATTTGGAAAAAATCTAAAAGTAACCATTTTTACTGATAGTCAATATTTCCATGGAGTTGTGCATGATTTTGGCAAACTCTGGATGCAAAGAGAGTTTCTGACTTCATCAGGTACTCCTATAAAAAATGGAAATTTTGTGAAAGATTTACTAAAAGCAATTCAATTACCAGAAACTGTAGCTGTGGTCAAGTGTGCTGCTCACCAATTTGGTAATGACAAAGTGACAGCAGGTAATCGATATGCTGACCAACTAGCTCAATATTGTGCCAAGAATAAAATGGCAATAAACACGAAAATTGAACCAAAGAGAAACAGCTGCCAACTCATGTTGCTTGAGAGAGTGAAAACGTGGGAAGAAGTGAGAGATTTGCAAAATGATGCAGAACAGGAAGAGTGGGCAAAAATAGGATGTCAGAGAAGGGCTGAAGATGGTGTTGTTGTTTACCTTGATGGGAGGCCTGTGTTGCCAAACTGTATGTTGCTCCTATGGCTAGGATGTATTGTGGTGATTCTCATCTAGGGCGAGATGCTATGGTAAGACTATTCAGACAAACCTGGTTCAATGCAAGGTTTAGGAACATCGCAGAGAGTCTTTGCCATAGGTGTTTGGTATGTCAACAAATGAATCATGGGAAAAGAACTGTAGTGTTGTCAGGAAAGATTGGAAAGGCAGAAGGTCCATTTATTTGACTTCAGATTGAATTCATTCAGTTACCCCTTTGCAGAGGAATGAAGTATGTTCTTGTCATTGTCTGCCTATTTTCAAAATGGGTGGAAGCTTACCCTACACATAGGAATGATAGCATCACAGTAGCAAAAATACTACTTTGAGAGCTCATATCACGTTTCGGTTTTCCAGTAACGATTGAATCAGACTGAGAAAGTCTATTCAATAATGAAATAATTGGTCTAATTTGTGAAGCTTTTAAAATTGAGCAAAAGCTGCACTGTGCATACCGCCCAGAGGCTTCTGGAGGGATTGGTCTCACTACAACGCAGGCTATTACAACGCCTGCTGTTACAACGCGGTTTTTACATCGCATACCACTACAACGCATAGTGCTTTTAAGCGCTGGATAGTGATGTATTTAATTTACTATTCCAACTCCAGTCCCCGTGGATAGTAGGGAAGGTGTTGGATAGTACATTAAATATATTCCCTATCCTAGAGCGCCCCCCAGCGCAATGCGTTGTAATGGTTTGCGTTGTAATGGTTGCGTTGTAATGGTAGTGCGTTGTAATAAATGCGTTGTAAGTGATGTTCCCCCTTCTGGAGTGGTAGAACAACTGAATGGCACAATCAAATCAAGATTGGGAAAGATTTATGAATCAACTCGATTAGAATGGCCAGATGCTTTACCTCTTGTTCTGATGGGACTCAGAAGCATTCCAGACAGAAAAACAGGCTTGAGTCCTAATGAAATACTCATGGAACGAGCAATGAGACAGGCATGGGTGCCAGGACATAAGTTGATAAATATATCTGATGATTTAGTACTAGAGTACTGCAAAGAACTGGCTGACCAAGTGCGTTCTATCTTTCACCAGGTTGGAGAAGACGCCGTCACCAGGCAAACAACCCCAGCACATGATCTGATTCCAGGTGACTTGGTTGTGATAAAAAGAACATACACGAGAATCTTGCCTAGCTCCGAGGTGGGGAAAACCAACACAAGTGATATTGGTTACCACTACAGCAGTAAAGTGTAAAGGAGTTCCAAATTGGATCCATGCGAGCCATACAAAAAGAATAGCTGAACCTGATGAAACTGAAGCTGAAGGTTGCGCAGCTGAGGGGTCTCGAGAAAGTGATTCCGAAGTAGTTGATGATGAGCAACCGAACACTAGTCAGGATGAATGGATTCCAAAGATTGACATTCCTGCAGATGTTGTGAGAACCAGAAGTCAGATCTATTTAGATAGACAAAGTTATAGTGAGGATGAGTGAGGAATAGAAGAACGTACTCAGATTACAAAAATCAAAGCCAAATGTAATTCTGAGGAGGAACAGATAAGGAAAAATCAATATACTCAGACATTCCAAATACCTGTCACAGTTCCAGAGTCTGAGAAGGGACAGATAGGTAAAAGGGCGAGAGCTCAGGAAGAAGAAGAGCAAGAGATTGAGATACCTGAGCAGGATCAGATAGATGTAGACAAGTGTGTTCAGGAAGAAGAAAACAAATCAAATCAAAATCAATTGCAGCACATACCCGAACAAGGCCAGATTAGTATCCAGGCAGAAGAAACAGAAGAAAGACCAGGACCAAGTTAGATAGAGAGGGATACAGATGATGAAGATATACAAATTGTGCCACAACTGAATGAAAACAAAGAAACAATTGAAGAAAAACAAAGCATAGTGCCAGCTAAAAGACTCAGAAAAGGAGATAATTGGCCTGGTTTTGTTAAGAAATTAAAATTTCATCTTAAATCAATAAATGAAGAACCAGAGCAAGTAAAGGAAATATCAAGTCAAACTGAGCTTTCCACAGAAAAAAACTAAAAAGAAAAAGTCTGCGTTTGAAGAGACTGAATAATAAGTTCAGAGGTCCTGAATGGACTTATGTCATTCTTGAAGATCTTGACAAATTAGAACTGAGAAATGATGATGATGAATTAATTGAAGAAATAAGACCAACTTGAAAATGTTTACAAGTTGAAATTCTGTGAAAAAGTCTCAGAGGGGCTAAGTCTCATTGATCGAAAAATGGTTGAACATAATGTTAATGGTAAACCGAAAAGAAATTGCTTAAAAATATGCTTTAGAATATGGACATGCAGTACAGTAATAGTACTTATAGTATGGCTAGGACTGGCTTAGGGGAGGGGAGGGAGGCTTCTTGCTTCCTGTTCTTGCTGGAAGCAGGAAAGCAGGGGCAGGCGCTGAGAAAACACATGAAATGGAAATAAGCGATTGCTACATATGTATGGAGCGACCATTGTCTGTAGCGGAAGGCGTCACTTATCACCATTTGCCCCTGACTTATGGTATTTCATGTAGTATTTTAGCTAGCTTATTTTACAAAAGAGGGCCCTTACAATATTATTATTGTAACTTAGATGTGATTTTCTTTGAATTTTCTATTCATAATAACCTGAATTCATTACACAGTAAAGGTAACATAGCTCGTTATATGGGAGAATATTTTCTAACAATAGGTACAATAGATATAGCTGAAGCACACAAGAATAATTTAACATGCATTTGACATGAATAAGAAAAGATATTTTTGAATGTAGTTGAGAAAAGGAGAGAGGATTTCCAAAGAAAAGCTACAGAACAGAAACGAAAGATTCCTAAATGGGCAGAAAATAAAGAGTACACCTTGAATGGCAAAACTCATGCTGCTATGTTACTGGACTGTGAAAAGAAAGGGAAACTCTGTCTCCACAGGGAGAGCACAAGATATTATAACAATATATTTATAGGTTCCAGTGAATGTGAACACAATTATAAAATAATTGGGGGTTGGGGTTTCAAAGATGGAACTGAACCGGTATTTCCTGGAATTTATTATATTTGTGGGAACAAAGCATATTACAAATTGCCTGATCATTGGTATGGGAGTTGCTATTTTGGAATAGTATTCCCAAAGGTATACCACATAAATTGAATCACTGGAAGCAATGAAGATACTAATGGACTAATGCGTAGTAAAAGAGCTAGTACAGGCAGAAATTGTAGGTGATATATTTAGTGCATTGATACCTTCAGTAGGAGTGGTTTTAAATACTGAAAGAATTTGCAAATTGTCAACAGTAGTGGATTGTTTATCAACTGACACTGCTGGAGGATTTCCGATGATCAATACTGAATTAGTTGCAGTAAGATCAATGGTTTTACAAAATCGACTTTCTCTTGATACATTATTGGCAAAAGAGGGCGGAGTCTGCAGAATGATAAGGGCGCAACATTGTTGCACTTACATACCTGACAAAAGTGTAGAATTGAAAAGGTATGTAAGGAATATTACATATTTAGAAAAAGAACTTAAACCACTGGAGGTTGATAGTGCATGGAAGGGATTAACGGATGGTCTAATGGCCATAGGTAGTTGGTTTTCTAATATAGGGAAAGGTTTTGTAGGTAAAATACTAGTGCCAATGGTGGGAATAGCCCCAAAGATTTTAGGAATAATAATTTGTTGCAAATGTCGTAAACATAAAAATATATATGCAGTAAATAAAAAAGAAAAGAAAAGACATATCAATTAAATAGAATTAGAAGAATATAATGGACATTTATACAAAAAGGTGAAAGATTTTCATATGAAAAATGAAAGAAATATTAAAATAAAGTTTGAAGAAATTGACATGGGTGAAGTGTAAAGTTGGCATCTGTTTCATAAATTAGTTCTGATATAAATATCATCAAGAGGGGATTGATGGAGCAAGGTTTTACACGTAAAGTGACTTGCTAGTACTCAACCCTCTCGCCATAACATTAATGTACTAATTAATTTGTTTTTGTCTTATTAATATTACATGACATAATAGATATCTAAGGGAAGCTTGTCAATGTGCTTTTTATTAACAATAATCCGCTTGCACTAAAACGGCTGCTGCTAGGCGGGATTTTTTACTGCGCATGCGTCTGTCATGTCCACGTGACATGCTTGGTGGGAAAACTTTTCCTTTTACGCAATAGACCTAAGATGGCCGTTATGTGTCCTAACGTGCAAGAAGCTTGCCCCGCTGCCTTGCTAAGCTGTCTGTTTCGCATAATCATTAACGCAATAGTATAAAATAAAATAATGGGAATAGAGTAGAAAGAAATGTTATACAGTGTATTCATTTATTCTATGTCTCTAAAACTGCTCTTTTCTATTTTTACATGATAAACAGAATGGGCCTAAACACCTTGCTTAACTCCATCTTTGGAGAGACTGCACCTGTGCGACAAATGTCCTCAAGCCACAGAAGCTGTGTTCTTGAATCATGGCCAAGACGGACAAGGGAGGCGGAGAAGAATACATTTCTTGCCTTGACAGAGGAAGCTGAATTGATAAAATTATTTATTAAAATAAAAGCATTTGATACATTTAATTACCGGGAGGAATAAAAAGAAAATGGGTTGATAAAATTATGGGAGGGGATGTCATGTATACATGATTGACAAGTTGCCTCTTGAAAAATATGGTGTGATGGCTACTCCTCGTTCTTGTCCAATAAAATTGTGGGATTTACACACTTGCAACACTTGGGGGTGGTACACTGACCTGAAAAATAGTATAACTAGGGTAGGCTTAGCTAGCTAGATTGTCCGACTTGTCCAAATAGCTATTCTATTCTGGGTTTGGTGAAGCGCAACAGCTACCCCAGCAATGGGGCGTCCCAGCGCTGAAAGACAAAACACACACCCTACCGGACGGGGGGAGGGGGGGATCTGAGAGATACTCTAGGGGGCAGGGAAAAGGAGGGTCTTGATTGCCTTACGGAAGACAGAGAGGCACTCTATGGAACGTATGTGGAGAGGAAGATCGTTCCATAGCTTGGGACCAAGGACCTTGAAGGAGCGGCCTCCAGTACGACAGAGCTTTATTCTGGGTACTTTCAGAAGAAGTTGGTTGGAGGAGCGTAGCTCACGGCTAGGAACATAGGGGCAGGTCAGGTTACGTAGCAGAGGGGGGTTTCCCTGTTTGACAATTTTAAAGATCGTAATGAGAGCTTTAAATTTAACTCTGTTTTCCACGGGCAGCCAGTGAAGTTTGCGGATGGTGGTTCTGGCTGAGCATCTGCGGGGAAGACCGACCAGCGTTCTAGCCACCGCGTTTTGGACTCATTGGAACCTAGCAGTTTCTGCTTTGTTTGCGCCTAGGAGGAGGACGTTCGCGTAGTCCAGGCGTGATAAGATGGTTGCCTGGACAATCAGCTGGCGAACCTTCGAATCAAAAAAGCCGAGTATAGGCCTGAGATTTCTCAGAAGACCTATACAGGTGGCTGCCACCTTTTTGGTGTGTGTCTGGAATAGGCATGGGCGGAAAATCCGTTCCGCTCGCGGATTTTGCGGATTTTCGGGAAATCCGCAATCCGCGAGATTTGCGAATCTCCCGCAAAATCCGCAAATCCGCGAGCAGCGGATTTTGCTCGCACTGTTCGCGTGAGTTCGCGTGAGTTCGCGCCCCGCGAATAAGTGCAAAATTGCAGAAATACGATTTTAGCAAAACTGAAAGTAACTACTTACCAGGTTCAAAAGTTCAGGCTCATCATTAGTAGCCATTTCCTGTAGTGCTTCCTGAGGGGCCCCTCCAGAGTTCAGTTGCCAGTTGAAACTATTATATGACCCTGCTCTGAACCTCAGAATAGTTACACATATGCCACAAAGGTCCTGAATTACAGCTAAGGGAGACAAGCAGGAGCCAGGCTGGAAGTTAAAATCCATTAATCAGCCCCTAATTCATTATTGTCAGTTGGGGCAGGGCAGGTGTTGTAACTAATTTTGCAACAATGAAAGCACATAGCAAGTGCAAAAGATCACTAATCAGGGCGCACTAAGGAAGCAGGTGCCAGCTAAAAAAATATTCTGTGACACATTATTCAGCCCCAAATTAATTCAGGTCACTTGAGGCAGGGAAGGTGTGCTTTGCTTTGCCGAAAATAATGTACACTGGACAACCAGAGGGTGTGGTGATGAAACAGAGGGTGGCATGGGTGGGCCAGAGGGTGGCATGAGTAGTCAGAGAGTGGCAGTGGTGACAGAGAGTGGCAGTGATGAAGAAGAGTGTCCCAAACAGGCTGGACACGTAGAAACAACAAGTTCGCGAAACTTGCGACCCGACAGGTAAGTTCGCAATTTGCGAAAGTGTACAAAACCCTCGCGAACTGGCAGAAACACGGGCGAACACAAAAAAAAAAAAATCCGCAAATTCGCGGGAATTCGCGGATTTTGCGGATTGCGAATCCGCAAATCCGCAAAATTCGCGAACGCGAGATCCGCAAAATTCGCTCATGCTTAGTCTGGAAGCTAAGATTGGCATCCATCCAAACTCCCAGATTTTTAACGCTGGTTTTAGGGAGTGGGGCGGTACCAAGGGATGACGGCCACCAGTGCTCGTTCCATTGGCTGGTGTTTCTGCCAAGGAGGAGCACGTCGGTTTTCCCGGCGTTCAGTTGGAGATAATTGTCTGTCATCCATTGTGCCACTGCTGCCAGGCCCTCTCTGAATTTGGACGCCGCGCTGGAAGGGCCTTCCGTGAGGGTGACAACCAGCTGGGTGTCGTCGGCGTACGATACCAGCGTGAGCCACCACTCTTTAGCCACTTCCGCAAGAGGCTGAACATATAGGTTGAAAAGGGAGGGGCTCAGCGCTGAACCCTGGGGGACTCCCTGTGCTATCGGATAAGGTTTTGAGAGGAAAGGGGGGGCTGATACCCTGAAGGATCTGTCCTTAAGAAAGGAGTGGAACCAGGTTAGAGCAAGGCCAGACACACCGGCCATCTCCAGACGCTTCAGAAGAATGTCATGAGATACCGTATCAAAGGCTGCGCTGAGATCAAGAAGAATCAGCGCAGCACTTTGACCGGAGTCTAGGATCGTCCGGAGATATTCGGTGGTGGCCAATAGGGCAGATTCGGTGCTGTGGCCCGGTCTGAAGCCGTTTTGGGATGGGTCCAGAATTCCATTTAGGTCCACATGTTTGGAGAGAATGCCGTTGACGTGGGCTTCTGCTATTTTAGATATCCAGGGGAGAAGGGATATGGGTCGGAGGTTTTCTGGCTTCGAAGGGTCCAGGGTGGGTTTTTTGATTATGGGTGATACCCAAGCTTGCTTCCAGGCTATAGGTACAGTGGCAGATGTGAAAGAAAGATTGAGGATGTCGATCATGGGGGGTAGGAAGAAGTCAAGCGAGTCCAGTAAGTGAGAAGGGCTCATAGGGTCCCCAGGGGAACCAGATTTCACTTTTTTACAGAGTTTCATCAGGTCAGTAGCCGTGATGTCCGGGATTTGGGTACGAGGGGTGATGGTGGAGGTTGGGATCTTGGGTTCCCCAGAGTGAGGAGAGTTCTGCGAAAAAGTTTTGTAAATGTTCTGGACTTTCTCTACAAAGTATGTAGCCAGCTGTTCGCATTGTTCATTGGATGTAATTTTGGGAGAGGGTGACCTGGGGTTTTGGAGTTCTTTGACAAGTTTGAAAATCATTTTAGATGGGGTCGGTTGGAACTGATTTTGTCAGCATAGAAAACTGCGCGGGCAGTGCTGATGGATTCGTGATATATTTTAAGCTTGGATAGATAGTTAGCTTTATCCTGACCGTCAAAGTTTTTTCTCCATTGACGCTCGGCTCTTTTGCAGTCCTTGCGCATGGCTTTAAGGGTGTCATCATACCAGGGATTAGAAGGTGTAGCTCGTCCTTTGGTTAGTTTGACTGGAATGAGAGTGTCAAGTCCACCTGCGATCCAGTTAGTGAAGGAGGTATAGGTCGTGTCTATATCCTGATTAGCTTCCCAATGGAATCCTCCTAGGGTTTCATGAAAAATAGGGGTGGAAAGTTTGTGCCATGGTCTTTTGAGGCGACGGTTGGATTCAGTTTTATACCGACGTCCTGGAGCTGGGACAGTTAGCTTGATGAGGTAGTGGTCCGTCCATCCCATAGGAGTGGGGACTTCTGTGACTGCCTCTTGGATGTTGGTGAAAACCGGATCTAGAGTATGGCCGGCTAAATGGGTGGGAGCTGCAAAGCCGAAAGGTCGGTGAGGAGATTAGCAATAGTGTGATCATTGGTTAAGTCAAATGCAGGTTGAGGTCGCCCAGAATAGTGAAGTTGGCGGATTTGGTGATGAGCGCAGTAGACGTCTCGAGGAGGGCGTCAATGAACCTGGAAGCAGGGCCAGGTGGGCGGTAGATATAAAGACCCGACAATGTGAATTGAGGGCTAGTGCTAATTTTAAATTGGGCACATTCACAATCAGGGAGAGTTTCTTTAGTTAAAGAGCAGGTGAAGTGCTTCTTATAAATTACTGCGATGCCACCGCCTCGAGTATCGCGGTTTAGGGTGGCCAGGTGATAATCATCTGGGAGCATAAGGTTGGGGATGGTAGATGCGCCATCTCGTAACCATGTTTCGCAGAGGAAGAGGATGTCTGGGTTTTCATCCAGTATGAGCGAGTTTACCTCTAGATGGTGTTTGGAGAGTGACCTGACATTAAGTTGAAGTATCGTCAGGGGCGGGGTGGAGGTTATGCCACGGTATCCCTGAACGCGGGTTGGATTGTCGGTAGAAAAATGGCAGGTGTTGCATTGGAGTTGCGAGTGGCCAAGGACACCAGTAGCATCAGGACATCTTTGGCTAGGATTCACGGCAAGGAGTTCCTCACGGTCGTACCGTATGAGCATGTGGGGCATGGTTAGACCAGGGGGACTGGCGACTGGCGATGTCGTGGCGATGACGGGCGCAGACGGGCTTGCCTTAGGCGCGCCTTCGGCACGCAAACGGCGCTCCCGCTGCGCTCGTCCGCTGCGCTTCCGGTGACAGCACATGATGTAGGGGGTAGGGGGCGTGGCCTTCAGGGGGCGTGGCCTCAGTCTTCGCCGAGTTGGCGTTTTTATCAGAGAATTGTTTGAGTACGAGTCAGCGCTAGTTCCGCTACTCGCTGTGCTTTTTGGTGGAGGTGAGTGCCGTGGCGCTTTGCTAGCGCGTGGTGAGTTAAAAACAACAAGATTTCAGGTGACACAAAACAAGTTTTAACAATTCTAAAAGCTCCCCGCTTCCGCCTCAGGAGTGCGCGATAGTCAGACTTAGGCGCTTTTGATCAGCGCTTTAAGTACTGCGACAGGGGGGCGTGGCCTTCAGGGGGCGTGGCCTCAGTCTTCGCCGAGTTGGCGACCTGTCACTGACCCAACGCACTCAATAGATGATCGGGAGGAGAGTTGCTGGCGGAGCACTCTGTCAGTAGATTTGATAACCCAATCGGGGTTCTGGGGAGGAGATCGATTATCCATTGGGGTTCGACTGTTAGCTGCAGAGAGGTTTACAATGCTGGCGTTTTGAACTTTAACTCTGGTGCGAGTCTTAGCCTGTGGTGGTCCTGTCCTGATCCAATTTGGTCCGTATCCTGTCCTGGTTCTGATTTCTGGCTTGCAACTGTTCTTCTCTGCTGGCAACTGTATTTTGGCATTCTATTTCTTTGTCTCAGGGTTGGTCATCACACCGGAATATGTAACTAAGTGTTGGTTTGTCATTGTACTGTTTTCCTTTTCTTTTACCCACCCTCTGTTCAAATGCTTAACGACAATTTCTCTCCAAATCATTTGAAATGTTTATGTTCTAAAATTCTGCATTAATCTAAAACATAATGAGAAATTAATTTGAGTTTTCATGTTTCTAAATTTCAAAAGATGTTTATTTAGATAAAGATTTAAAAACATTTCCCGAGTTTGTGGTTATTTATGAAATGCTAAGTGTTATTATTTCTATCTATTTCTCTAAACCTCCTGTGATCCTTTAGGAATTTAGGCATCAGTGACTTGGATTGGTAAGATAAATGGTATAAAATCCAAATGATAAAAAAAACAAATGATTAGAGTGTGTAGGTTTACCTGTTTAATATATAAATATATGGGCCCAGATGAGTATGTTGAGCAGGTGAGCCCGCGCTCTATCAGCCCCTCTCCACAGAGATTCTTATGACCTGTACATGCATTCAGCATATTACAAACAGTTAACCCACAATGAGAGAATCATGCCAGCTGCAGAAAATTTATCTTTACATCGCTGCAATGTCCTCAGCCCTGCAACTTTGTTACCCACCCCTAGATGAAAATGAAGAATGTGAGTTTGGCCAAAATTGCTAAGATATAACAGAATCATGCACAAAGCGAAGACCAGACATACTGGATGTGCCCCTTATTGAACCATTTCAGACCTTCTTTGTTGCTGCCCATCTTTATGAAGCGCACATTGTATTTTAAGGGCAGCTTAAACCATCTGTATTCTGAGTGAAATCGGAAAGCCTCCTAGCTTTGTCATGTAACCTCCGCTCAAGTAGCCAAGCAGACTTCTCTCACAAGAGCCTGATTTACCACTGACAAATTGAGAGGCACCATTTTACACCAACATCCAGTCTGGATTTTAAGGGCTACCTTAAGTTGACTTATAAGTATTAAAAAAGAAAATTTAGGCCTTGTAAAATTTGTATTTTGCCAAGTCGAAATATCAGCTTAAAGCTGAACATGCAAGGCTGTAGTGGCAGGCTTGGGGCCATGCTCTACCTGACTATGGCAATGGAAGGCACAATTAGTGCTGCAGCCCACTAGTAGCATTTAGTTTACTGGCTCTGTAAACAGGTAGTAAAATAGACCAGGACTTATTAATAAATTAAATGTGCAAGTTGGGTGTATGCCCAATTTACCATGTTTAAAGAGGAGGAGGAGCACACACACTAAACCATTGGTTAGCAGGGATGAAGTATATAGAGTTCTAAAGCCAGCAAAATAGTGTTAAGCAAAAAGACAATAAAATTCGGTGTGACACTGCAGAAATGCCAAATTTGCAACGAGCACCAACAGTGGCTTGGCTCAACAGAGAGAATGGCAAGGGAAACTCCAGGGAGCTGCCCTCCCCCTGCGCCTTCGGACCCTCGCGGGTGAGTAGTTGCGCTTCACGAACCATGATTGATTGATTGATTGATTGATTGATTGATTGATGGATTGATTGATTGATTGAAAAGAAGTGGGTCAGGTTTGCAGAAGGTTCAGACTACAACTAAGCACACATACACACACACACACACACACACGTCTATATTTGATTTTGAAAATAAACCATTATTCCTAAAAGGCGTAGGAGAATATGTTTCCCTTTCTGAACTGATAATTACTCTGTCCTTACCATAATCACCAACGCATGAGTTATGTTCAGTGTCCGTCTAGTAAAATAAAATCTCTCCCTGGTGCACTCGAACTAAATCCACATCCACCTCCACAAAAATCACCACCACACAAGACTCCAGAAGCAGAATGTGCAACTGTATTTGATGATGCATGAATGGATTGGAACAGTTAGAATGAGAGCATCAGAACTCTCTAATAAAAGCAAGTCAGTCCTCGAGACACACTGGATGATTGTGGTAATCTTATATCGCTTAAATCTCTGCTAATACACTTTATAATAATAGTGATTTTTATCTTCGAAGCAGGCTCTTGGCCTTAATTTGCTACGCTGATACGAATTCAATATTCACGTTGCTTCAAACCACAAACCAGAGATGAAAATTAAATGTACCGAAGGAATCAGGGCGGGTGTAGACGGACACAAGAAACACATTAAATTCACCTGCATTCATCATAGCAATAACGAGTCATGGAACTCTGAAGCACGGTCGCTTTAATACTATACATTTTCATAAACTGTCAGATGTGTCACTTCACTAGCAAAAACACTGAACAAAACACGAGACAAAACAGAGTGAAGGACAAATGTCGATAGAGGGAGAAGCTAACTTAAACGCACAATTAAACGATTCACCATTTCTTCAACTCTTTCTGCTTATTAATGTGAGTTTCTGGTCTCCGAGACTATTTTAGTCGGCTAACACTTCCGCTACAGGAATGTCTTCGAGATAATAGTCACAGGTCTGACTACCAATGGCCCGACCCAGCATTTCATCCTTCTGAGGTCGATACAATGCCTGCACTCAGGCGGATACCAATAAACAAGTGTCATTCAATGCCATGGTTCCCCACAGGGTGGATGGTTGCTTTACTGATACATGTGTTGTGTTCTGTTGAGTCTCTAAGAAACAGACGCGTTTTAGGGCAATGGTGACTTTCAATGTGCCCATGACTAATCAATACTTAATGGTCTACCAGACCATCAACGATCAAACGTCCCCATTTCGCAGTACTTGAGTGATGTGGAATGGAGTTAAGGGCACATCTCCATTTAAATGGGTCTATTAGCAACGCCTGGGTGACGTGCGTCTGACTGCACCTGTGTCAGCACTGGAGCACGTGCACTGTGAATTGGTGGCTGTTCCTCCTCGCCTTAATTCTGCTGAAGTGATGTATTTGGCAAAGACAGCAGATGTTGAGATTTACTCTGTCACTGAATCGGGCATGGCACTTCCGCACTGGGGCATGTTGGCACTAGCAGGCATCCAACGGTATCTTAGCATTTTCAAGTGCGGGCACCAGTATTACAAGATTGTTATAACGGGAAACGAGGGGCCGTCTGGAATTAGAACATAGTTATAACCGGAAAAAGGACAGTCTGTGTAGGGAAGTAAGGATGACACGGAGAGAAGTTGAGATCGGAGAAGTAGTTTATTAGCTCCTCACGTCTTGAAGTCATCAGTTATTATGATAACGAACAGAAAACACAGAACTGATGGCATTCCACCAATTCAAAGCATAACATGTGTAAGCAGCAACACGAGCTTGTCACGAGCAGCCAGACACAGCTGAGCGCTCGTGACAGCTCGAGTAACAGGAGTACGTTCCCAACACACCTTCCCCCCTTAAAAGAAAACAAAAAAAAACAACAAAAAAAAACAAAAATCAATTCATCACAAAATCATTAAATCTAGCAGGTAAACGGTGAGAGCGTATAGCTCTGGTGTTGTCTGAATCACACGTGGCTTGAGGACATTCGCCATCACCATTCATTCTTCCAACATCAAAAAAAACATTGCTGTCCGAATCTTCCACCAAAGGACAAGTCCCATTAAACAAAGAGACCCTGCTCAAATTCCAGACAGAACCACCCTCAAGCCTGACCGCATTCCTAAAAACTTCAATGACTTTCTTGGGATTCGACCAAACAGGAAAGCCCTTACTCACACCCTCTTTCTTTTTAATGCGAACGAGATCGCCCACAGCTTGTCACGAGCAGCCAGACACAGCTGAGCGCTCGTGACAGCTCGAGTAACAGGAGTACGTTCCCAACAGTCTGGATTTAGATAATAGTAATAACGGGAAGCAATGGATCATCAGGACTTCATTTACAGGTTACATTTGAGACATCCTGAGCAGTCGCCGCTATGCTTGAAACTGTACATACTACAAAATATATCGCTTTATGTGGCTTTACGTACACAGGCCTTATGTGAAATACCGAGTGAAACAGTGATAACTCCTAAAAGTTCGAGCACTGGCAGTGCTCTATCAGTAGTGCTCACACAGCTTATGTGATATAAGGTCGCTTGAGGTATTCAAGGAAATTATTAGCATTTTGAGTAAAATAAGTGACCAAAGAGGAAAAATACCGAAGGGGTGTCCAAAGCGGACCAGTATTTTTTTTTTCTTTTAAAGGTTTTATATAGCGCTGGCTAGACCCGGAGGTATCAGAGGGCTTCATGAGCATCAGGTCATAGTTACAGGTTACATTGTTACAAAGGTTCCACAGTTATTAGAGCATCGCAACACAGTTACTAGTAAGGTTGAGATAAACAATAGGCACAAATATGTAAGGGGAAAAGCAGGCAAGGGGAAAGATTCAAGGGAGGGGGTAGGAGCTGGGGAAGTAGACAGGTAATGAAGGCGGGAAAGAGGAAGGGAGGGGGAAGGACACCGCATGGAAAGAGGAAGGGAAGGGCGAACAGGGACACAAACCGGTAGACGAGTCAAAGCAACGTCCAAAGTCCAGTAAGCTGTGATCCCAGGGGAAGTGGTATCACTTCCCTATCTCCGTTGCGGGAGGCTCCCTTTACACAGTGGACTCTCCCAGGGGGGTCTCTGAGACTCCAAGGCCTACAAACTGGATCCCTCCTCAAAAAGGGGAGAGGGAGTGCTTTGGCAAGGGGTGCTATACCATACCTAAGCTGTTAGTGGCTCCCTAGGCGCAGTGGACTCGTTCAGCTGGTTCGCTGAGACTCCTGAGTATAAATATTGGATCTTTCCCCAACAAGGGGAGAAGGAGTGCTTAGTCAAAGGGCACAAAGTACAGGGGACTAGGCATACTAGCAGGCAAGGTGAGAGATTCGAGGGAGAGGTGATAGGAGCAAGGGTAGTAGACAAAGAGAGAAAGAGTGCTAAATGGGAACATATTTAATTAATGAGTTATTATATAGCACTGGCTAGACCCAAAGGAATCAGAGCACGTTACATGAGGAACAATATTGTTGCAATTTACATCAGTTAAAAGTTACATAAGTATCAAGAAAAGCATTTAAAGAACATAGTGGACAAGGTGAATGGAGCAAGGAAGGGTAAGGGGATAGGGTAAAGGGGTAGGAGAAAGATAGGATGTAGAGACAAGGGGAAAATCTGCCCAAGGTCCGGCTGGGTAGGTGACGGCAGGGGGGGTGGGAGTCCACAACTCCTCTCCTCTTTAGCTATATGGTAGCTCCACCGGGCATCAGCCAAATCGCTTGGTCTCCACAGTCTGGAGTAAGTTCTGTAGGTTCCAAGTCCTGATGTGTAAGCAGGTTAGGGGATAGGTTAACGGTCTGGTCAACGTCCAATTGTTGTCCCAGGGAAGTAAAACAACGTGGAGGAGACCACTATGGAAGCCATCTTGGGGTCAGGCAGGGGACTGTACTGTACACTGGTGACCATCCTACGGTCAGGCATCTAGCCGTTAGAGTCAATATCCAGGACAGCGGCCGCCAGAGAGTAACAAATCCAGTGTGCACACACCATTGCACGCGCAGACATGCACAAGCACACACAAATGTGACCACACAATCTCATATGCGCACTGACGCACGCACACAAGCACATATACAGAAACATCTAAAAACACAAGCACACATAAAATCCCATTCTCTAGTACAAAAACACACAAGAAAATGCTCACGCAAACACCATCACATGCACAGACATGCACAAGCACACACAAATGCGCTCACACTCTCTCACACACACAAGCACACACGGTTATTCTTATTTCATTTTTTTTTATAGAGTGCCATTTTTACCAAGAATGCGTCATGCATTCTCTGTAACATACACTAAGCAACTTTTGTCAACAAATACATAAAACAGGACCTCAGCAACAACATCGACCATAAAGTTTGTAACTTGCCATGTTAACGGATTTGAGAAGGGATATCCTAATAAGATACAGAGGGGTGAATATTGAAGCCAGAGTCTCCCTAATTGTTTTGTATAGACATACCTCGGATTCATCATGTACACACATAAAATAAAGATAATCATTTGCAATTATGTGTTACTGAAGGTAAACTATTTCATTTTCTAGCACTAATATTCTAATTCTATGTCAGGACCGGAGGCTTCAGATTATGCTATTCTTTCTATGCTTTATTTTGATAGCAGCCATTTTAAACTTAATAACCAGAACACATTTCCCAAACACCCTCAGGAAAAAGAGGTAAAAAATGAAACAAATAAGTGACAACATATTCCTGAGTCCATAGACCAATCGCAACACTGGGCTCCACATATAGACATATATTGTCGCTTCCCCTGAGCCACGTTACTCGGAATTGTGGGATGTGAATAGAGTGCTCAATTTGTTCTTGTTGTGGCAACTGAATGAGTCGAGAAAAGAGTTGTCTGCAAAACTGCAATGCTTCTTTGTCTGGACTCCTGTAGAAGAGTGTCCGATGTCCATGCCCTGGATATCACGGGCAGAGTATTTTCTCCCTCAGGCGTCTCTTTTACTATCAGGCGTCGTACTAAGTGTCGTTCTAGGGTAATCGAATATCCCGCATTTCCAGACTCCCCCAAACCTGTGTGTGGTTCGCTGCTTGGAAGCCTATGAAGAGATGTCTCTGGAATAAAGGCCTATGAGAGGAAGGCAGCTTTTGATTGCTCTCAGAAAACCACATAAGGCAGTTTCATCTCCGACAATCGCAAGATGGGTGTGATGGGTCATGCAGGAAGCAGGCATTAGCCTGAGGCCATTTGGAGCCCATTCTGCCAGGGGAGTGATGGCCTCCAAGGCTTTCATGCTGGAAGCAAGGTTAGAGGACATAATGAATGCTGCAGACTCGTCCTCAGGTTCTGTCTTTAAGAGATTTTATTTCAAGCTTACCATTGACATGGCTCGTTTGGTGGTAAGTAAGCTTTAAACTAGCATAATCCGATGCCTCCGGTCCTGACATAAAATGAAAAATTTCCTAGCTATCGTAATGGCAAATTTCAATTCTATTAAGGACTCGGAGGCGAGGATTATCCCACCCGTTGATGGCTGAAGAGATCACCCGCCCGTTAAGAGTAAGTCAATTTCTCTTATGATTTCTTGTTGGATATCCGTTTCGAGTGTTTCAGTTATGAATTTTAGAGGTATAATCGATGGTCTCTAGCACCTTCTATGACACAATATTCCGTAGGCATGCTCTTTCAGTGATGTTGTTATTTGATATGCAGTTAAACTTGCTCTTTGGCCACTGTTGGGTTTACTAGTCTGATATTGTCCTTTTGCTTCCAGGTGGGGATTTTTTAAAACAGGAAGGCTAATCCACCAAGAATGGCATAACACGCGCAACAAAAGAGGGAGAGCAGTGGTGTGAAGAGGGTCTATATGTGGAGCCCAGTGTTGCGATTGGTCTACGGACTGAGGGATATGTTGTCCCTTGTTTGTTTCTTTTTTGGCCACTTTTTCCCCGAGGGTGTTTGGGAAATGTGGTCTGGTTATAAAGTTTAAAATGGCTGCTATCAAAATAAAGCATCGAAAGAATAGCATAATCCTTGCCTCCGAGTCCTTAATAGAATTGAAACTTTCGCTATGATACATAGGACATTTTTCATTCTGCTTGGTTCTATAATGTTAGCAACAAAAATGCAGGTTTAGATTACTTGATATATATATATATACACATTTGATTCTCTAAACGTAGTTTATTGTATTGCGTGCCACCATTCTTGGTCGTTTAGAATTCCCTTTGCTTTGTATAATCTTAATGCCAACATTTTGCAAATAATTAATCCAAATGAACACAGTACCAATAGGTGGTATACATATTTTTTTTCCCAGCCAAAACGTATTTTTTTCATACCTGCATGCTTGAGCTTTATTTGAAGAATTTCTAAGAAAGTAATTCAAACTGATGACCAACTTGGTGCACAGGCGCAGTGCTCCCTCTTTTGATCTCACACATTTGGAGCTATAGCAAAATGTCGTCAGCTTGACACAATACAGTATGTATGATCCTGGAAAAACTTCATACATACAAATGCTTCTACTTATTCATGCAACATAGTCTCTACAAACCTGCCCTAGCCGCTACCTAAATATATCCATACAATCCTTTGATGGGCCTCATTGACCAAACTTTATAATTGTTTTTTAGTCAAACCCATATGAGAACTTACTCAGTAGTTGCTATCAAAACATTTTCGTCCTACCACCTGTGGTCCAGTTCTTGCAAGATCAGTCCACATTTAGTCATACACTGGGAATCAAACTAACGCAGAGTAATATGTACGTCTGCCCTCTGAAAGTGGATGGTGACTGGTGACCCAAACTGGCTTCTCCTTCATGTCTAGGAGATCTAGTGGTTCAAAAGACAGCTAAATATGGTCAGATATGATCCCTGTCTGTTCTGGGAGGGACTTGCAACAGAGCTACGTACTTGATGAGCACCAGTACAGCAGCAGCGTATTAGTGCCCCCCTGCCATTGCACACCTGCGGAATTTGCAATGCTTTGGATGGATCGTTTTGGAAACACACGACCCAGGAGGCCTAAGTAGCACACATACTTTTTTTAATCACAAGTATGATGGATAGTAGAGTAGATATTTGAAACTCACAAGAACCCTGATGTTCAGATCCCGGACGTTCAGTATCCTTTTTCTTCTACCTTGCCAGAATGTTATGGGAATAAACGACATAGGTCCTCTTTACCCATGGCACTAATTCTATTGAATAAGAATTAAATGTCCAACAAAAAATGCACCTGAGGTTTGATCTCATGCATTTTGTGTTTGCTTTGCACGCTCTAAGTTGGTCTGGCCTGGCAGTTCGGTCTGGTCTGTTCCCATGAGGCACAGAGTCAAGACTGATTTGCATATGGTTCGGTCCAAACTGGGGGGCGTAGTGGACATGTTTGCATTGTCAGCAATCCGTCCAACACTTTTCGCCCTAAGTGGGATGGGTATGCCCAGACGTGGGGCCCTTGCTCACTGTGCCACTGGATTCAATCTAGCCTGGCTGATAACGGCTGATTAGCCAGAAACCGGTTCCAGGAGGCTTGTTTCGGGTCCAGGGAAGACATGGCTTGGCATTTCGGGCTAGACTGTTCTCATGAGGCACAGGGTCAGTCTGATTTGCATATGGCCATGTCTGAACTGGGGTGGCGGAGTGAGCTAAAGAATGATGATGGATTAAACCCAGATCAGTTGACTGGGGGTGAGTGTTTGATTTGCTCAAAAGCTCCCCCCATTATCCCCTTTGATATCGCTTTCTTCGCCCTAAATTGGCAGGGAATGCCCAGACGTAGGTCCCTTACTCACTTTGCCACTGGATTCAAGCTAGCCTGACTGATGATGGCTGATTAGCCAGAAAAGGGTCCCAGGATGCTTGTTTCCGGTCCAGGGAAGACATGGCTTAGGAGTTCGGGCTGGACTCTTCCCATGAGGCACATGGTCAGACTGATTTGCATATGGCCATGTTTGAACTAGGGTGGCGGAGTGAGCTAAAGAATGATGATGGATTAAACACAGATCAGTTGACTGGGGGTGAGTGTTTGATTTGCTCAAACGCTCCGCCCATTTTCTCCTTTGGTATCGCTGTGTTCGCCCTAAGTTAGCAGGGTATGCGCAGACGTGGGTCCCTTGCTTACTTTGCCACTGGATTTAAGCTAGCCTGGCTGATGACGGCTGATTAGCCAGAAACCGGTCCCAGGATGCTTGCTTCCGGTCCAGGGAAGACATGGCTTGGCAGTTCGGGCTGGACTGTTCCCATGAGGCACAGGGTCAGACTGATTTGCATATGGCCATGTCTGAACTGGGGTGGCAGAGTGAGCTAAAGAATGATGATGGATTAAACCCAGATCAGTTGACTGGGGGTGAGTGTTTGATTTGCTCAAATGCTCCACCCATTATCCCCTTTGGTATCGCCCAGTTCTGTGTATGAGCAGGATCCTTGCAACATGGCGCACCTAACGTAGTGGTCTTATTGTAAGACTCTCAAATAGTGCCTATATCAGTCCATGACCCCCTCACCATTGTTTCCGGTTGACAGTGACGGATAAACCTACCTATAGTTACATAGGTCTTTTTAAGCTTGATATTTTAAAACGGTTTTCTATTGAATTACTACCCAGTTGTGCTTCGTTCGATTGCATTGTATTTATCATTCTCTGTGTCGACATGGCTGCGGTTGATATCCCAGTACACAGTCGCTTAGCTGTGCGCAATCATTTGCAGGATTTCAACGTCTCCTTGGAAGGCATGGCTGTGGTTTGTATACCCGTTTGAGCTGTTTTACTCATGGGTTACGTTTCCTGCGGTTGATGCTAATACTAATGTGCTTCATTCTTACACTCCGACTGCCCTGCCTGTGGAATACGCTCCATATAGAATATAGGAAGTTCTGATTTCTGATTGGCAGCATAGCGTTTGGTTTAATGGCGCCCTCCCCCACACTTTGACAGCGGTCAGAATGGGACCATTGTCAATTGCAGGCCCTTCCAGGCCTGTTTTAGTTGGTTATACCCCTCATCTAAATGCGGCGTGT
The DNA here is from genome assembly GCF_964263255.1 of Lissotriton vulgaris. NCBI lineage: Eukaryota > Metazoa > Chordata > Amphibia > Caudata > Salamandridae > Lissotriton > Lissotriton vulgaris. The sequence continues at coordinate 433,538,118 of NC_141685.1, read as the reverse complement.
TTTTCAGCTGTTGAATTGAGACCCCTTTATGCCTCTGCAGTATCAGTGGTAAGGGATCTGGTTCATTATATTTCCCGCAACCTCCCAGTTGGGGCCCCTGAAGGCACGGCGCATCCAGTTGGACCGAGTGGCCTGAAGCTTAGTCCCGTTATGGTTAATGCAGTTATTTTGGCTTGCTGAGAAATTTGACCAACTGGAGGCAGTTTTTCTTAATACCACTCCTGTGGAAAAGCACAGGATCCTGACTATAAGTTTGCAGAAAGACTTAGTGGCGGACGTAAATGACTATACCACATGGGGTGTGATTTTTGAGGCAGTCTATACTAGGTGCTTCAGCACCCCGTCAATGGTTGTCTTGCCCTCCGTCATTAAACGCCTTCAAGAAGAACACAGGCCGGAGGCGGCTGTTGCATTAGGAATGCGTCTCATGGGAGAGTTCGACATGGTTCGCAATCTCGTCCTTGCTAACGTTAAGGGAGATGAGGTAAGTTTCCAGGTGTCTAATGCTTTGCGCGATGTTCCCGAAGCTGAGAAACCCCGTCAGTTACCGAACATTATTACGGAGGCTTATAAGACCATTGGCCATAATAGTTTGGGTGTTAAGCCTTTTGCTAAAAAACAAACACAGCAGCAAACGCAGAAGGCGTCTTCTGATAAAGATGACCGCCAGAAAGTTCAGAAACAAAATAAGAGTAAGAATAAAAAACAGGGGAAACAGCAACAGAAACAGGGGTCCCGTCCTGCTTCACCTACACGTGCCTCTACTGAGCGTAGTTATGAGTTGCGCGACCGCACTACGTTTAAGCCACCTGATAGACTTCAGGTTCCTGAACATTGTTCTCCTCACTCTTTGTAGGAAACATCGGTCTCACCCACTGGTGGAGGCGGCGGCGGCAGAGGACAAGGTGCCCAACAGAGCTGTGAGCAGCCTCGCAAGGCTGACGGAAAAAGCAAGCAGGACGAATCACCGCGTCGAAGGCCCCAGTTTCAAAAGAAGAAAGTTGCTGCAGTAACAGCGAGATGTGCCACAGATAGTGAGAATGCAGCTTCGGAATCTGACATGGGCGCTGACACTGTTGGACAGCGAGGCAGAGATTACCATAGTTCGAGAGGCGTTGTGTCCACTACTGAAGGTGACAGCGATTGACACCTTCGTTGTAGTGAAGACAGCTGACACTAGAGTGGCTCCCCCTGAAAGACTTTATGAAATTGTCCTTATAATTGAAGGTGACATAGCACGTACCATAAAAGGGGTATTTTGGGAAAATCTAACTACTACCTATGATATTTTGTTGGCGGAGGTCGACTGACTCCCACCCTTTGTCTTAGCTGCTCTGCAAGGGGAGGAGGTAATCCTCCCTAGTTCAACGCACAGTGCCGAAGGAGCAAGCCATGCATTTTGCAGAAGATTGGGCTAAGGCGCTAGCGCCGGCTTTGTACCGTGCTCACTGTGGTTGGGACAAATTTTCCCCCAGACATAAGATTCCCTTATGGTCTATGCCACAACCTCAACCCCAATACCCCATTCGGCGTGAAGCGAAAGCTTCCGTTGCGGGGATCCTTTAATAATTGGAATATCAAGGTGTAATTGAAACGCCTGTGTTTCCGATGAATAACCCTCTTTTTACTGTGACCAAGCCGGATGGCTCGTACCATTTGGTAATGGATTACCACTACTTAAACTCCCATTGTTGTATGTGTGCAGTACAGAATACTCACAGTTCAGCTCTTGTGGATGGTCTCGTGCGTAAAAGGTTCAAAACCACACTTGACATTTCCAATGGGTTTTTTGCCCATAATCTGTCCCCTCTTAGTAGTCAATGAACAGCATTTACTAGTGGTGGCAAACAGCGCCAATTTTGTCATTTGGCTATGGGCTACCAGAATAGTCCAAGCATCTTTGCTGCCCGCATAGTCTCTCTTTTGGAGGGACTCGGCGCAGATGCATGTTCGTATGTGGATGATATATATCTCACAGAAGACGAATTATGGCCGCATCTGTGCCGTGTAGACTGCATAATTTTCCGTTTTGCAGATTTTGGCTATAAATTTAACTTTGCAAAATCTGCTGACAAATGTCACATTGAAGGACATAACCACACATCTGATTGTACAAACCCCGCCACCAGTAACGTTGTTGTAGAAGGGATACAGTAGCTGACATACCGGCATGCGATAAGGCCATCCCAGCGTGTGCTGCTGTAATAAAAGCATGTATGCGGTCCGCGTTGGGGATTAACCTGTCACCAACGTCGTTAATTCTCACATAAGGAACTTTATCAGGAATTAAATGAAAAGAGTATTTAGAAGGGAAACCTCTCGGGTAATTACTTCCCTTCTCTGTTGCGGCAAGATGTCATCATCAATCTTACTTTTGGAACGCATAACTGCTGCTACTGAGTATGTTGCAACTGCTGTCTTAGCGGCTTCATCCGCAAGACTATTGCCAACAGCGTGAACTCTGACATGCTGGTGACCCAGAGTATGAATTTCAAAGACGCGTGGTAACCATTCTTTAAGCTCAGCCACTCTAACCCAGATCATTTTATGTTTTATTGTGCGACCTTTGGAGTCATGATAGTCATTTTGAGTCCAAAAGGGTAAATTGTCATTGTATGATTGTACACAGTAATAAGAGTCACTTACGATAAGAGTAGTCACACTGGGGTCAGCGTACTCCAATGCAAGCATCAGAGCACGAAACTCAGCCAATTGGGCGGTACAGTCCCCTAATGTCTGTGTATGGACGACATCGGACTTGAATTTACCATCCACCATAGTATCAACCACTATTGCCCAAGATGAAACATATGCGTGCTTTGAACTGGTAGCTGCTTGCGCACTACCGTCAGTGTAAATGATACAATGAAAGTCCTCAAGTGGGCGCATGGTCAGAGGAGTAGGATGAACAAATTCATACTGCAAAAACTCCTGAGTCTGCAGAGAGGAATCTAAAATGAACGTGACATCCGAAGATGTCAAGGACGTGGCCCATTGTATCCACCGTGGGTGCAAAGGCTTTGAACTTGGTACACTGGCTTTCGTCACTGCCTCCAATGCAAGATACGGAGTAACAACCAAAATGCGTTTTCCCTGCGACAGTGCAGGTTCCTTAAGAATCGCCATTTGCACTGTTGTCAAAACATTTTCCACAGTGGAAAACCGCAACTCAACCGAAGTGTACAAGTGTGACTTGTAAGCGATAGGGACTGTGTCCCCCTCATTAAAAGTGAGGGACGTGAAACCCACCCGCTCCGGGAACGATTCTTATCACCAGGTTGGTGTGGTTATCAGGAGTCAACAAGAATTAAGATTCTAGAAGAGCAGCCTGCAAAGATTGCAAGATGGCTGAAGGTTCAGGCAGCCAGCATGATTTGGAAAAAGTTGGGTGTATCAAGGCGTAAAGAAGCTTGATACGCAGGGCATAATCGGGAATATAAGTACACCCGAAATTCAAAAAGGACAGTAAAGATTGTAGTTTTTTCCGTGTTGTAGGAGCACGCAAAAGTGCACATTTCTCCAGTTTCATTGTTTCGCTCGTAGCCCAGAAACAACACTGTGTACTCTGCAATGTGAGATTAAACCTTCTACTGCTGCACGCCTGCCCCAAACACACTTGTACATATCTAATAAACCATTTGCGTGTGTTTATCTGGATCACTGGGGTCCTTTCTCATCTGATACCGCATATAAGTACATCTTAGTTGCAGTTGATTCTTGCACGCGCTTTTTCTGGGTGTGGCCGCAACGCAGTGCTGATTCTAGAACTGTTGTAAGGGATTTGCGTGCCTTTGTGAGAATATTTGCATGTGGTACCTTCCATTCGGACCAGGGTCAAGAGTTTGCCTCTAAGGCATGCAAGGATGCCATGCGTTCATTGGGGGTCTAAGTCAAATTTTCGTCTCCATATCGGCCTGAGGGCAATAGTGTTGTGGAGCGGATGAACCGTGACTTAAAGCAATCCTTGACAGCTAAGGTTTTAGGTATAGGCCGCGACTGGCTAACCCACCTCAATAGCGTACAGCGTGCACTAAATATTCTCCCTAGAAGGTCTCTGGTTGGGCTGATCCTATACGAAATGCTCTTTGGCATCAAAATGTTTGTTCCGGTCCTTGAGGGTCTAGACATGGCGGCGTCTGCCGCATCCTTTGATGCAGATTAACATTCAAATGTTTTACAGAACCTACAAAAGACCAGAGACAGTCTTGCAAAGGAACATTTGCCCTCCACATCTGATGCTGCGTTGCAGATTCCGGTAGTCAGCTGGCTACCCCAAGTTGGAGAACTGGTCCGAGAGAAGGTCGAGAACAAGAAGGAATTTGGCCTCTACTATCGAGCTCCAGTTCCTGTGCTTGGCGTGCAGGGTACAAGAACAGTCATTTTACCTCCTCTTCCTCGGCGAAAGGGGAACTGGTACATCTCCATTGACAAAGTCAAACTACACAGGGTGGCCGGTAGTATGACCCCTGCGGTCTCGTGTCCAGCAATAATGCCAAAATCTGTTTTGGCCCTGACCCTGCCATTGGGCCTGATGTTGCCATTGAGATGAATACAGTTGCGAATCCTTTATTGAATCCACCTGCTGGTGATCCTCCTAATGATACTGAATATACTTACCCCACTGACTTGTCTATGCTCGATTTGGAGACCGTGTGGCTAATCAATCACGTTTTTCATTTGACACTGGCTCTACCACTTCAAAGTTCCCTTCAAAAGTTTCGATTTTTGCTGCTTGGTTTAAAAAACATTTTTTGATTCCCCCTTGGACTTACATTTGGCTGGTGCTTTTTTCAATTTTTTTATTCATGTCCATTGGATTTGTGGTGTATTTTTTTTGTTTTGTAAATGGACACTACGTTCAAGAAAGAACTACAATTTGACTAATTGATGGAACTTTGGCTCCTCATTCCTCTTCGCACATTATGAAGAGGGACCAGACTTTTGTGAATATAACTCCTTGGCCCGTTTTAGATGGAATAGTCTGGGATGCTGTAAAGTTCCAGATTCATGGTCCCACTGAGGTTATTAATGTCCGGAATGTACTTCGGGTTTCTATGGGGGATGTGGTTAAACAAAATATTCGCTCTGATGATTGGGACGTACAAGCCGTAGAGGCTCTGTTTTCTGATTTGAAATATTATCCTGCCTTTGATGCTGAAGACTTGTATCTAGATTCTGCTAATTGTGCCGATTTATTCTGTTACCAGCACTATGGAAATCACTTTCTGCACAGAGCAAACACGTTTCGAAATGTGGTTAATTATACACAGTGGGAACATTGTCCCGCACCTGTTGAAGACAGCTCTAAAACTCTGTTAAAAAAGTTTTCTTATTTTACTGATTTTGATCAATCAAACCCTGATGCATTTTATTTTAGGATGACTGAGAAGTCCTCTTCCAAAGTTAGACTTACCCACACAAAATTACTGTACTCTAAGTCCTTTATTGACCAATTGGCTGATGGGGGCTATGCGCTGTGGAAAGATACTGTTGATCTTAAATCAGTTTGGGGTTCTAAAAGTTGGCAAGTGCAAGGCACAGAGGCTTTGCATCGTGCATGTCTCATCCCGAACCAAATGTTGTTTCTGAATGTTACTATTTCACAAACCACCTGCTTTGGATTGGCGACTTCTAAAAAAATAAATGCTCCTTCATTTTTCTGATTTGGGTGAATATCCCCATTGGAATAATTACACCAGTACTTCCCTTAGTGATTTACAAGCCCTGTTGAGAAATTCCTCTTTAAATGTTTCCAGTATGAATCCCGAAGACTAGTTGCTGTGGCAAAAAAGTGCAGATTCCTGCCAGCACTGGTTTCTGGGTCTGACCCCTGGCTATACAGAGGTTAGAGTGGACCCTCGATTTCAAAGTCAACATTCGGACACTACCTATTCTGTAGGCAAATTGTGTCAGAGTTTGCTCAAACACTCTACCTTGGCATCAGTGAAATTGCATTTATTTAAACTGACGGACACCGTTGATTTGAATGATTCTGTAAAAGGTCCTGCAGCAGTCAGATCAAAAAGATGGATACATGCTGTTTACAACGAAGTTTGGAAACTGTCCCAAATTGAAGCTGCTTCTAGACTCAGGGCTATTGATCAGGCCAATTTAGAAAAAGGGCTTGCTGTTGTAGATAATAGCATTAACAACCTTTCTTCCCATATTTACACGTTAGATAATATTGTTTCATCTGTCTTTAATATTGTGCAGGAAGACGTTGCAGTTCTGTACCATGGACAAAATTAATTGCTTTCTATTATGCAGTTTGCATAGACTCTTCAAACTTTGAAATCTGGGAGGGTGCCTTGGGATTACATGAATACGACATCTTTATTTTTATCTTTTAATTTGACAATTAAACAACAATTTATGTTGATGAAAGACGCTACATTTTCACTGCTGCATATTGAAAAATTGGAGCTGTTACCATTTTCAGTGGCCGAGTCGAATTCAGCAGTTTGGCTAATCCATGGGTTAATTACTCTACCTTTACCTCTGTTCAAATTTGAATCCTGCATGAAACACTATGCCATAGGCAGATTTGAGCCTTTAGGTAGCGCTTTTCTTCATGAAGTGTGTAATCTCCCATGTACATATAGGCGCTTGAGGAAGGAAAAGAAGTTTATTTGAAAGGTGAGGACTGGACTTCTACACCAGATCTTTCATCAGTCTGTAGAAATTTGCAATTGCACGGTTACTGTAATATGACAGCACTGAATCTTGTGTGCGTTCTGCAAGGCACCCCTGCCCGGCTATTACACCTACTTTCACGTTGTTAGCAAACTGTCGTTATTTGTTATTAAATATTGAAGATTGTTGTGGTATGCTTGCGGGAATTCTGTACATCGTTACTGTTTCCCAACGTGTTGTTTGCTGAAAGAATGTTCTGTTTCCTCCTCCTCATGGGAGGCTCAATATTTCCATCTGGCCTTCTATTCCGACCTTGAAAGCAGAGTTCAACAAGATGAGTGGAATAAGGGCTCTTTTGTCCCAGAAAGAAGTCTCCCTTACATCTGTGTGTGAAACATTCGTCCTTCACGTTGCTAACACTCGTACTGAGGTACATGCCTTATTAAATACAGATCTGCCCCTGCATTTTGGTGCTTTGATTCACACGATCTTTTTTAAAGTAGTAAGTCTGGCCTTGTGAACTCATTCCAAGCTATATTTGGTGTGATACCAGAATTTTTTCATTCGATTTTTTTGAGTGTCTTTGGCGGTTTCCCGTTAATTCTCGCAATGGGAGCGGGCATACTGCTTTAATTTGTTTACTCCAGAATGGAAGCACATTCTGTGCCCCACATCGGTCTGCCCCGGCTGCTCCAGCTTCGTAAACGGATGTTTGAATACTATGGATCACTACCTCTGGCAACGCTGAGTGTGGCATATGGTTTATCTTTCCGGTACTCTCACTTTACTTGCTTCCAGCCTGTTTTCCACTGCCTGGATTGTGGATTTGAATGGGCCCTGAATTTGTGTCTCTGCAACACGGTGTCTCCTGACCCGGATTTTAATCTACTAATGAGTCCCTTAGTTGCTCATGAACTAGATTGTTCTGGTTTGGGGATTATGGCCTGCGCAGCGGCTCATGGGGTCCTGGGCAATTGGAACATATGGACTGCGGCCATGACTATCTGGCAAGCAGTTATCTTGAAGAAAGCCTGAGTTGTCCTCTGATAGTGCTAGAGGCTCCGGCTATTGAGGAACATGTATGTTCATTTACATGTATGTTCATTTCCATTACTGAATTGGATGGTGGAAATGTTCACAGATGAAAACAACAACTTCCTGTTGGAGGCGGTTGCGACAAACAGTGCCTATACGCTGTTGGATTGAAGTGAGACTTTTTTTGCTTCATAGACACGTACTGGACTCGTGATTTAAAAAAAATAGATGTATTACTTTTTTCTACATCTCTTATTTACTCGTGTTGTGGACTGGTATGAGAGTATAAAGAAAGAGTGTTCTCCCTTCCCACCATTCCTGAGTTTGTCCTAAGTCGCATGTTCCAGGTTGTCTAATCATTGGTTACTTTGCTATAGGACAAAGAGCTAATGTGACCCTGATGCTAGCTGGTTAGGGTTTTTCTGGTACACCACAATTCACTGATGTCCTGGGTCTCTGTGCACAGTTCTGTGTATGAGCAGGATCCTTGCAACAACACCCTACTGGGAGACCTCAACTTCCACCTCGACAACCAACTGGACCCCAGCACCACATCCCTTCTGGACAACCTCCACAACATTGGACTCAGCCAGTTCGGGACCGAACCCACACACCCAGCAGGACACACCCTCGACCCCCTCTTCACAACAGGAAACTCCATCACCTTCAGCCACACCACCGAACTCCCATGGACTGACCATCGATGCGTCCACATCACCTTCAGACACCCACCATCCACAGACACCAACACCTGCTCCCAACGAAGAAACTGGACCAGAATCACCAACGACCAGCCAACCTCATCACTCAGCAACTCCACCCCAACAATTGCGGAAAATGACAACCCCAACACCGCAGCCCGAACCCTGCACAGATGGATCTCTGACAGCGCCAACACCATAGACCACCTCAAGAAAAACAACAACATCCATGCCAAGAAAGCTAGATGATTCACCACCGAACTTTGAGAGTCCAGACGCACTTGCCGCCACCTTGAAAAGGCCTGGAGGAACACCAAATCCACATAAGCCCACAACTTCAGAGCCGCCACCAACGCCCACCACCAACTCAACAGAAAAACGTGGAAAAAAGTGATTGAAGATAGAATCGCCACTCATTCACACAACAGAAAAGAACTCTTCAACATCATCAAGGAGTTCGCCCAACTCACCAGCAAGTCCACCGACATCCCTCCCTCACAAGACCTCTGCAACAAACTCAGCACCTTTTTCCACCACAAAATTAAGAGCAGCTACAACTACTTTGACGAAGACAACCAACACACTGAACCCTCACCAACCCCCCGACACCCTGAAGCTAGCGATCGACAACTGGGCCGCCTTCACCACCGAAAACACACTGAGACGATGAAGTCAATCCACTCCGGGGCCTTCACGGACCCCTGCCCCCACCACATTTTCAACAGAGCCGCCAACACCATCAACCACTCCCTGGCAACCGCCTCGTTCCCTGATGACTGGAAACACGGTGAGATCAACCCCCTACTGAAGAAACCCCTGGTGGACCCCACTGACCTCAAAAAACTACAGACCCATCTCCCTGCTCCCGTTCCCACGAAATCATCGAGAAAGACATCAACAGCCAACTCGCCACATTAATCGAAGGGCACAACATCCTCGACTCCTCCCAATCTGGCTTCAGAAAAACCACAGTAAGGAAATCGCCCTCCTCGCAGCAACAGACGACATCCGTCCCTTACTGAACAAAGGAGAAACTGCAGCCCTCATCCTTCTCGATTTCTCAGCGATGTTCGACACAGTCTCTGACCGTACCCTCATACGCAGACTCCACGACGCAGGGATCCAAGACAAGGCCCTTAACTGTATCCGCTACTTCCTCTCCGACAGAACACAGTGCGCCAGACTCCCCCCTTTCCTCTCGGACCCTACACCTACCACCCGTGGAGTCCCCCAAGGGTCCTCCCTCAGCCCTACGCTCTTCAACATCTACATGGCTCCGCTCGCCCCCATCGTCAGAAACATACGGACTCAACATTGTGTTGAAGTACTCATCATGGGCCCAAACCCCGGCGTCTGCATGACACCTGGTGGCCCAAAGCCCTCGGAATCCCGCCCAACCCCAAGGACCATGCTCGCAACCTGGGAATCATCCTGGACTTAGAGCTCAAAATGGACTGCCAGATCAACTCCATCTCCTCCTCCTGCTTCCACACCCTCCGCCTCCTACATAAGACCTTCAAATGGATCCCCCTCGAACATAGAAAGACCATCACTCATGCCCTGGTCACCAGCAGGCTCGACTACGGCAACGCACTCTATTCCGGAATAAACAAAAACCACACGCGCAATCTACATAACATCCAAAACGCCACAGAAAGGCTGGTCCTCAACCTGCCAAGACACTGCCATTTTTCCCAGCACCTGCGCACACTCCACTGGCTCCCCATCGAAGCTAGAGTCACCTTGAATATGCTAACCCACGCTCACAAGGCCCTCCACGACACCGGACCAGCATACCTGAACCGTGCGCCAGGTCTGGAACGACCTTCCACACCACCTCAGACAGATACCATTGCTCCCTATCTTCGCAAGAAACCTCAAAACCTAGCTCTTCCACAGACCCTCTTCTTGATGGACTGGAACCTGCGACCCCACCCACCCCCAGCGCCTTGAGACTCTTACAGGTAGTAGTCGCGCTTAACAAACACCTGATGGATTGATTGATTGATAGAGTTTAATTACAGCCCGGCTATGCCTAAGGGGCCTGTAATGGACACCCTGGAGGCAGTCATACTGGGGACTTTCATTCAGAAGTACTGAAGGCAGAAACAGATGAGATCAATAAATATGGGGAACCTTACAGGAGAACTAAAGGATTTAGAGGCAATGGACAAAGCAACCCCCTGAAAGAAGACATGGGGGTTCTTGACTTCGGTCAGGGGTCCACTTCATACCCTTAAGCTAAACTAAGCGCAATACACTCTGATTAAAACTGTAGCTCTTTTTATGAGGGGAGTAACAAGGCCAGTAAGCTCTTAGCCAAAACACTACAGGCTAGAAAAGCCCAGTACCAAATAGGTGAGGTTAGGGATAACGACAGAGTTGTACAGATAACTGAGAGCAGGAAATTGTGAACTTTCTATAAATACAATCAGCAATTGAATACAGGGTGACTCCTCTAACCGCAATGCTTGTGTCACTTCCAGACTAAGTGCCCTTGACGCTGAATCTCTTGATGATCCCATTGCAGGAGAAAAAGTCCTGGCAGCTGCTATTCGGCAGCCTGCAATCGGTTAAGGCCCTGGGACCGGAATGGGTTCTAACCCACCATCTATAAAAAGTTTGCCTATCATATTATAGGGATCCTAAAAGATACCTTGAAAACTTTCAACTAGTCTCAGGTTATCACACATACAACATAAGAAGCTAGCCTAGCCTTACTCTCTCAGGACAGGAAGGACCCACTGTTGTACTCATTATAACACCTGATTTCAGTTAAAAAAAAGCCACTGTCAAAATATTTATGGAGGTGTTGCACAAGTGACTGGAAAGGGTGCTCCCTCTTAATGTACAATCTGATCAATCAGGTTTCATACAGAGCTGCTCCACTAGTGACAGAGGAATCTCCTCATCTCATCAACTTGGCAAGCAAACAGGATAGGGGAGCAGTTTTTCTCGCACTTAACATAGAAAAAGGCTTTGATACAATCAACCGAGCCATAATACAGGATACTTTATTTGAAATTTGGTTTTAGCTCTCGCTTTTCCTGTTGGATAGCTGCTTTCAATGCGTCCTCACGAGCCAGAGTAAGTTAAAAAGCATCTCTTCAGAGGTCTTATGCACTTGGAGGTTGACCCGCCAGGGTGTCCTCTCTCCCTGCTACTTTTTGTCTGTATAGGTCATCCTGAATTACTGCAAACATTAGCACTGTCCTGGGTAGGCAGATTAGCAGCCCTTAATTGTCCTTCCTCCCCAACATCCTCTACATATTTCAGGCGTTGCTACTCCCAGAGGGGAGGGAGAGACAAGGCGCTTGCCTGACCTGTGCAGTACATTCATTTGATCAAGCACGAAGGCTAGTTTGGAATGGAGGACTTGTGTTGCACAATATTTTCAGACTGCCCAATCACGGTTTCATATCAAGTGACTCACAGGACTCGTCTGACCTGGAGATTATGGCCGCAGATGCTGGAAAACCCGGTCTTCCGAGATACACTAAGTACGACGATCACTAACTACTTTAATGAAAACACGAACCCCATCTCGTTTAATAGAATGGGATGCATTTAAGACAGTGATATGTGGTGTATCCATAGGAGCGACAGTAGGCGCCAGACAAGAAATTAACAAAAGTCTTACAGCGCTCGAAGATTCCCTACAGGAGTTGTAGCGGAAACCTAATACCGACCCCCTGCATCAGAAACACTTACAAGAGAGGAGAATTCGGTATGCCGAACTCCTTGAGGATTTACACCTCACTGACTATAGAGCTTACACCCAACACACGCACGCTGAAGCAGATAAATCAGGCACTCTATTGGCCCATCTATTATGGGATGTGTCCCTCCTATAACAATACTGGCAGTGGTATTACAGGATGGTACCATAGTGTATACACAGACAGGAATCAACACTGCATTTAGTGACTATTATGAAAAGTTATATATAGCGGCCCTGTTCATGCACCGCCGGACTAGATACACAGATTCTTAGACAGACTAATCTTCCCTAAAATGACGGAAAATGCTCAGGAGGACTTGGAAGCCCTAATTTCAAGGGCCGAAATCAAGGCAGCTATCAAGGAACTCCCTTGTAATAAGACCCCTGGTCTAGACGGCTTACCGGCCGAATTTTATTCTGCCTTTGCGGATAATCTAACCCTGCAACTCACCTGTCTATACAATGCAGCACTGGAGGCCCAATCCCTCCCACTAACTACCATGCAGGCCCTAGTCATATCCCTATCCAAGCCAAACAGAGACCCATGAGACATGTCAGATATCGCCCCTTTTCTTTATTATCCACAGAATATAAAATACTCAGTAAGATTCTGGCTCGCTGGCTCCTCCCATATATGCCCAAACTCATTCACGAGAATCAGTGTGGATTTATCCTGGGTCGCAATACCTCCCTGAATATACGGAATTACACTCAAACACACCTTCATAAGTTCGATACATCTAAATCACAGTTCTATTGCCATGATTGCAGCAAAAGTGGTAGGATCATTTATCTCCTCCAGTACCGTCCTGTGATAGCTGCCTTTTGGGTAGATATTTCACAGAGCACATCACAGATAGATGAAGCTAAGATCCCTGGTATCCCGGAGACGATCCTCTGGGGTAGGCCCATGGCGATGTATACCGCTTAAACTGAAGAAAGGGCACAATGATCTCATAGCTCATGATGGTTGCCAAACAGGCACTTTTGTCACATTGGGGTCTATGTGACCACCTAACAGTTCTTCACTCGCTTCAACGTTTTGGGTCTTTGCTGGGACATCAGAAAATAGCATTTAAATGGTAGACAAAAAGACAAGCTTTAATAAGGACCTGGAGACCTGTTTTGAAATACATTAACAACGACAGCAGGGGGCTAACTTGTAAGACGAAGCTGTGAATATCGGGTTTTGCTGATGACGCATTCAATTAAAGAGATGGGAAAACGAAAGGTTGACAAGCTGGGAGGTGCAGAAAAATACTTTATATTCCATAGCTGAATCGTCGGTGGAATGAGTTTGTGTCCGTGTGGGATGTAGGGTGGGAAGCAGTGTGTGTTTTTTCTCCTTTCGGTGGTTATTCCAGCCTATATGAATTTGTAAACTTGTCAAAACCTTTGAATAAAAATGCACTAAAATCTAAAAAAAGAGAATGTAAAACCAACACTGCAACGCTAACCAGATTATAAGTGGAAGCTCAGTTGGTCCCCGTCATTGTTTTAGTTTATTAATACGCTATTATATTCTGACCCTCTTCCTCTTGGGTGATTCAGCATTTCATTGATTCATCTCAAGCCGGAATGCCTGGCCCTGTTACACGGCCGTAGACTGAATACGCCGCTCAAGGATGCAGATCGCCGAGGCAGCTTGGAAAAAAAGACTTGTGAAAGGACCTAACCAAGCTGCGAGGGACATGTTGAACTTTTGAGTACAGAGAACCAGATAATGACAATGAGCTGGCTGCATGTCCCAAAGAATAGGCGCTTCGCATGCCCAGCCCACTCAACTCCATGGAACACAACAAACGTCTTGAAGGAGCTTCTCTTCACCTAGGGCTGCACCCACCATTGGGGCAGTAGACCAACCAATATGTGTTCAATCCACTGCCAGTCCACTTATAGCTACATAATGTTACAGACACAAGAGGGGAAAACATAAAGGTGAGGGGATGAATGGTCCCCTCTCTCCAGAAACCCACATTGGAAACTGTGAAAACATAAAACTGTCTATATTCCAAAAATACACATTTACCTGCAAGCTCCATACATGTTAAACTGTTATATTTATCACTGAAATTGCGCTATAAAATGTTAGCTACAAAATGAAGTGGCTTCAGCCATTATTTATTTCTACATTACATACCGTACCTTGTTTTTTTCCACAATTAACTGCACAGCCTAAAATAAGCTGCAGTAACCGGCCTAGTTCCGTAGGATCGCAATTTTCCGCAATCCGGTTTAAATCAGGAAGAAGAAATTCAGAAATCTGCTGACCCAAAAACTGAAATTTTAAAAAGACAACATTAAAATAATTTGCTATACGTGTCATCAATAAGTAAACAATCACATTAAAAATGTGCTTTAATACCATAAAGCAACTATAGGTATCTAAGGAGTAGAAACAGGTACTTTCACAATAGAGTAGCCCCCTTAGATCCCTGACACAGTAGAGAAAGGAGAGGCAAGCAGAAGCACAATGTAGGGGGACAAAAAAGTTTCTAATGCAGATGTGAACGGGAGTGAAGACAGGTTGTGTGTATAAGTGTAAGTGTGTGTGTATGTGTGGTAATGTTTTCATCAGTGCTCATGCTTATTAAGGTACATTTTAGTATGCATGTGTGCATGGGCCTATACATATATATGACAAAGATGTATGTGTGTCTCTGGTAGCGATCCTTCTCACTGGCAGCCACCAATGGACAGGATCGAGTAGACACTAAAACAAAGATGCATCAACGTTTTCATTTGCGATTCCTTATTTGCGAAAAATAAGGAATCGCAAATAAGGAATCGCAAATGGCAATGCATCATTAATTTCGCAATTTTATTGTGATTCGGTAAAAATCGCAATTTTTACCGAATCGCAATAAAATTGCGAGTTCCAAATTGCGATTTCGCAATTCCCATTGATTCCTATGGGCCTTTTGGCCCATAGGAATCAATGGGAATTGCGAATTCGCAATTTGGAACTCGCAAAATGTTAATGCATTCCATGGGTGCAGGGGGGGGTCCAAAGGAACCCCCCCTGCACACCTGAAATGTATTTTAAAGTGCATGTTACACACACACATGTCCTAAGGACATGTGTGTCTGTAACATGACAGTGTTTTAAAATGCATGTTTGGGCATTTTGACACATTTTTGCAAATTACCACGAGGTTCAACCTCGTGGTAATTTGCACCCCCTAATTGCGAAATCGCAATTTCAAAAATAATCATGCATTGCTTTTAAGGAATCGCAAATTTGCGATTCCTTAAAAGCAATCGCATTTTGGGAATTCGCTAAAAATAGCGATTTCCCAAAAATGCTTGATGCATCCCAGACACCTATTTAGGAATCGCAAACGGCCGAATTTTGCGATTCGCACCTTTTGCACTTCCTAAATAGGTTGATGCATCTAGGCATATGTCCTATTATCTGGCTATGGTAAAGCCACCCCCTGATATCATAAGGCTACCAGTCCCCATTCAATGAGGATCACTTGGCTTAAGATGGCCTTTGCCATTGGCATACGTTGGCAACCTAGTCTCCCTGGGCTTGTAGTAAAAAATAGCTATTTGCATAAAGTGGTTATAAATTGCGCACTGACTTTTTGCAAATGCAAAGAAATTTTGCAAACTGGTCTATGTGCTAACAGGTCCATTCACAAAAAATAAGAATGGCAAAGGGACGTAATCTGACCTACCTGATCAGTATTCATGAAGTGGGCTACAAATTGTGACTCACTACGATTGGATGCCATTACAGGGACGGGTGCCTCCTGTGGTCAGTAGAGCACCATGTCTGTGATCGTTTTTTAAAATAAGTAAACTTTTTTTTTTATTCAACCCGTTGTCCTTAAAGAAACCGGAGGTGCATTTAAAAAAGAAAAGTTTATTTTTTGTGTTTGAGAGTTGGCAGTGACCCCATAGTCCACGGCCTACTCCCCAATAAACATTTTTTAACATTCACAAAGGGGAAGTGGACTCAAGGGGCCTCTTCCTATTTGCAAATGTATTACCACATTCTCTGAGGTGTCGGTAAACTTTCAATGTTTTACGACTGGATTTCAGTCCCAAAACATTAATACATACTTTATCCGAGCACTGTTTGTAAGGGATGCCATGAACACAAACCTTCCAAAAACAATTTGTTGTACGTTTATGATCCCTTTTTTGAGATTTTGTAACAGGTTACTGAATTGTAAAATAGAATTAGTACATAACAGAAAAACATTTTGTGGATGAAAACTGTGATTTTGCAAATTACAGGGTTTGCAATAGTAAAATAGCTTGGTACATCAGGCCCCTAGATTTCCAGCACGGAGAGTGGTCCTATCATAAAGTAGGCATATTGCAAGCATTCCTACCATCACCTTTTGTGTGACTGATGTAATGCTGTAAGTGGCAAGGGTATACCAGACATGGGTCCCCTGCTCACTGTGCCACTAGAGCCAAGCTACACTGGGCTGACGAGCCCCAAATCAGAGCAAAATCAGTCTTGAGTTGCTTGTGTTCTGGTTCAGAGAGGAGATTCATGGCAGTTTGGGCTGGACTGTTCCTCTTGGAGATGAGTCCGACTGATTTGCATATGGCTGGGTCCAAACTGAGGTAGGTGGCATAGTGGGCCATACAACAATGGGCTGGAATGCTACCTGAGCGACTGGCAGTGGTTATGGGTATCGCAATCTTTCCTCCCGCCACCCTTTGTGTGCTTGAGATGCTATTTTGCCATTATGATACACAGCATATTATTGATATAGCCATCTCACATGTATTTATTTTTATTAGTGCAAATACACTAGCTTCCTCTTGAAATAAATGGGATCATGTGATATGATGATTTGATCCTATAACTAGAGCAAAATTCCAGGATAATCCCAACCAAAGTGCTCGTCTGAAGAATGTGACTCAGATACAGTTTGTATAAAAAGCACTGTTCCGGTCACACTGTGTCACAGGTGCAGCGCTGATGAGATGGCTTGTCTTGAGACTCAGAGCTGCTCCAACCAGAAAACCAAATGCAATGGCATTTACGTTCAATGTTTCTAGCCTTGGACAGAGTGTATGGGCAACATGACAAAATGCTTACTAAGAAATGTGCTAAATGCAGAATAAATTCTAAGTATACTATTGTGTACGTGAAAGGCATGTAAAAAGTAATCATTAGAAAAACACCCACTATTTGGCTGGAGGGAGACTTCGGTTCAACCTAAAAGCTTAAAAGTTAGTCTACAAAATCAAACTTAAATTACAAACCTAGCCATTATAAAATGAATATAAAATGCACTTTAAAAATAAAAGCAAATGAAAGCTGTAATGCATTAAAAATGCCAATTAAAAGCACGCAATTGTTAAAAATGAAGTAGAGGTCAATCTGAAATAAAAACAAGGTGCCGAGTTAAAATCTAGAGGGCTCCGGAAATGTTTTCCATGGTCAGAGAGTCAATAAGATCCAGGAAGGAACCTGCATCTGTCGACAATGCTTCCACAGTAGCCCGGACTGCAAGTTCCAAAAAAAAACATGGTCATATCCAGCCCAATCAGCAGATGTTGAAGGTGCACCAGCTGGCAGTGTAACTGCAGTGTAAGAACCAGAATCCAGGACCTGAAGCATCGAGGAATGGCTTATAGTAAGCATCCTATAGCAACTGTAGTTGTATAGGACAGCACTGAATATGAGCCCTTAATGAACGCATCTGCAAATCCACACCTGTAGATTGACCCAGTTGCAGTGCAAGGCATAGATCCAATGCACACTCGAAAGTGAACAATAGAAAGCAGAGCACATGCTGTACACAGTGTAACCCTAAAGGTCTAAAGGGCAAAAAAAACGTCATTCACTTCCTGAAGTAAAGATACTCCAAAGTACTATACCATGCGTTCACAACACTGCAGAACATGTGGCTGTTGTTCCAACACCATTTGGCCTCGAGGTAGAACATCCCATGTGGATCAACAAAAACAGGACCAAAATTCGAACAATCAGGAATAACACTAGCAGTATGCCTCCAAATACACTGGAAACCAAAGAGTTTACAAAGGATGCAATAACTCCGAATACTGTCTGGAACGTGCTGACAAGCCAGACTCAAGTGCTTTAAAAAGTGTACTACTCCAGCAGCATTTGAAGCATTAAATATGCAGCTACAAGTTCACCAAAATTTTGTGGCTGATTTGTGTACAATAGTGATGTATTTTGGAAGGAGACCTTGCAACTTGTAGATCAAAAGTCTCTCTAGCAGATGTTAGAACAATGTCCTTTTGAAACAATATGGCTTTCAGTCGACTTAACTTATAAAAAGTAACGTTAAAAATAGCAATTAAAAAACATACGGTAACTTCCCTGACTGTGTATGCAGGTGGGAACAAAACATTATTACAATAGGCCACGACCCTGGAAACCGATATTACAGGTGGTACTCCCGGTTTCATCCCAAAACAACCTTGGTTGTTCAGATCCAAATAACTTCCATTTGAAAGTAATCTGAATACTGGCCGAATTAAGGCAGCAGGCATTCAGATAACACGCCAAATTGGCCATGGGCGCATATGAACGTTAATGAATGGAAAATTCACATTCCTTACTCTGAGAAAGACTTCACTTTCTCCACTCAGACATCTGTAATCGAAAGACAAAACCCAGGCTCTGTGATCAAATTCCTCCTTAATGCCTCACATCTGCCTACTTGAAAGTGGTTCAAACACTATGTAAAATAAAACGTTGAGATAGGTAATAAAATAACCCACGTATCATATAGCTGATGGTGTTTCAGCTACTGTCAAGGGAAATCTTTCTAAATTGCGCCCATATAAATCGATGACTTTGGTAAGGACCATGAGACTTGGTTGGATCCCTGTTACTCAAACAAAGACAAGTATGGAGAACAAGCTCTAATTGAGAGCAACCATAGCATCTCCTCCACGCATCCTATGAGGTCCTGGCTCAAATGTAAAAAAAGTGAGTACACCTGTTATATGCTGAGCCAGTGGAAAGTGTCCCAAATGGCCTGCAACAGGGATCCAAGTAAGTCTTATGGTCCTGACGAAAGTCATCAGCCCACATAGGCGCAAGTAGGCTGGAACATGTTGACCAAATGTTTGTATGGATGTGAGGGACACCGATTCTTTCCCTATACACTTCTCCCCCTTTATGAATATTATCCCTGCCCCTGTTTAAATAATTGTATCTGTCTTTGGGAAAGAAGGTCATTTTAGTGTAACAGGTCCCACACCATCTCAGCTCTTTAAGACACGTTCTTCTGGTGGAGGGAAGACCCGATGATGAAGCTATGGTTACTAGTAAGCCAATGGGGCTCACATGCCTCTGACCTGAAGTTGCTGGTGAGGGTCTCAAAATGTTTTTTACCAGAAACCCCTCCCTGTATGTGATACTCTGTTCCCTCACACTTTGTATGTCAAGAGAGACAGATGTCAATGGTTTGTTTGAAATTAAGATAGGTGTCTGAGGTGGGAGAAATGCGGTGAAATTTAATCTGTTGACAAATGTCACAGCTAAGGACATATTGTTTAGTTTGTTTGTAGAGACCATGCCATTAATAGTGTTTCTGCAGTAAGGAAACTGTAGCTGCCACACATGCACGGGCAGACGCTAACCCCTCATGAGCAGCTACGATTAATTCTAGCCTGCGGTCTTCATTTGGTATCACTCAATCCCCCACTCCGGGAATGAAAGCATATGGTATGTTTTGTGCACTCAGTAGATATGAGTAATTTGTTTTACTTTTTTTAGGTATTGGTACGTTACTGCATGAAGCACTGACAGCAACCATGATGCCACTACCCTTTCTTGTGAGTGAACAAGTAATATCAGCTAATACAGCAGTTCGAACCTCTGCTTTTTTGGCTTCATTAGCCAGTGAATTCCCTGCAATGTGTATTTCAACACGTTGGTGACTCAATGTATGAATTACATCAGCCTGAGGCAAACATTCTTTAAGTTGTGCCACCTTTACCTAAAGCAATTTATGCTTGATAGCATTCTTTTTTAAATCTCTGAATCGCTTCTTGCGCCAACACTGTATATGGTCATTAAAAGACTCAACACAGTAATCCAATCAAATCAGGTATATTTGTTGGGGGCACATATCACCCGAGGGTCTCATGGCGCTAGCGCACAACTCCAGATCCTGCTGAGAGAAAGATGGTAAGGTACCAGTGATCAAACAACCAAGTTTTTAATTCTCTGCAAAATCAATTATGCTCTGTGATAGAGAGCAGATGGGATGGAAGTTTATTCCAAAGAGTGGGCCAATAAAGGAAAACGATCTCCCGCCATTCGTTGCGGTGCGCACTCTAAGTGAAGTAAGAAAGAAGTTAGTGCTAGATCTGAGTGTCCTCGTTGGCCTGTACCAGCTAAGTTTTTTCGTCAAATAGCTTGGTCCTCCGTGCATTGTTTTACGTACTAGACAGAGGATTTTAAAACGAGTATGTTTCCTAATGGGGAGCCAGTGGAGGTGCTTCAGGCTAGGGGCTGATGGAGCCCTGGAAGGCAGATTTAATACCAGTCTGGCTGCTGTGTTCTGCAGGACTTGCAGTCTGGAAAAGAGTTCTTCATTAATTGAGGCCAGCAAGGCATTACCACAGTCAATATGACCTATGATCAAGCCTTGAATCAGTGGCTTTCTTGAGTCAATTGGGATCCACTGGAAGATTTTTCTTGACCTATGCAAAAGACTGTAGCAAGTACCTATTAGGTGGTCTACGCACCCATCTAGCACCGATGCGCAATGGTCCTACTGTTGCAGCCAGATGACAACCCTCCCACCCAACTATAGGCTGAAATTGATAAATTTTAAATGTCATCACTGTCTATACTGCACCCATGCACAACTATTCGAAATGGGACTCACTAAAGATGCACTTTGTCTGAGATGTGCATCATCCCAGGCCACCTTTATACATCTTACATGGGGATGTCTGAGGGTGACGGAGTCCTTTCAACTATACAAGCAATTACTGGTCACTACCTGTCCGCACTCCCCTGGTTGCCCTCCTGGGTTATGTCAAAGATGCCCCGGCTTGCGATCACCGACTTAGGACTATGCTCCTCCTACTAGCTAAGCGGGCTTCAGACAAGCTGGCCGCCGGGTAGGAGCTCCGTCTGGGAGCTCCACGGCTGGGGAATTCCTTTGGACCCAATTCCCGGGAGTTTGCCCATCTTTTGAGATAGCGAGGGCGGGAGGGAGCTGGGAGGGAAGATAGAGGCAGGTGAAGCAGGACCGTCATATCTCAGAAGAGCCAGAACCTGCTGAATGGGATTGGTAGGAGAGACGAACCCGGGTCTGACCGGCAGTGCTGAGGGGGTCAGTGACGGCAGGTAGAGAGCAGGCGGACACGCCATCGAGAACGCCTGGAGCTGAGGTGGAGATAAGGAAGACTCGGCTGCCTCGAGCAGTGAGCCTGTATTGTGAGGCCACAGATGAGTTGAGCGGTGCTGGGGGGAGTGAGTGGACCGCCACTCCCATATGTGCCCCGAGTTGATGCATGCAGGCGCCACTGATACCGAGGCGCGAAACGGGTTAAGACGCAGCCGCCATTTCCCCTCGATGCCGCACAGCGTGGGGAGAAGTGCAGACCGCCCAGGAAGGCATTGACATGGCTATCTGGGGTGGCGGCAGGCACAAAAAGCGGCGAAACATGCAGGGCAATGTTTATATACCAACTCCCCAGAACTCTGAGTCAAACTGGAATCGGCGCTGCCTGACTTCAAAATGGCGCCTGCGGAGGACAAAATGCCGCATGATCAATCTGTGCCATCTCAACAGCCAGTCCCTCTACATTAGCAGCGGGAGGCGTCCCCTATTCCCCGGTGGGAATTTCGTCAGTCTATGATAAACCGGGGCATAAAGCCTCACAGTATCACACATCGGCAACTACTCATCGTTTGTGAATAATGCTGATGCCCCTAATCCCATCACTTATCACCCCTCCCCTACCTCTTCCCTCCCTCACTCTCTTTCTATCTCCCCTAGTCCTTTCCTCTCTCCCCTGAATTTCTGTCCCCATGCCTGCTTTTTCCCTATGCCTCAGCCATGCTTCTGTAACTCATAAATATATATATGTAAATATGTAATATATAATTGTCCAAACCTAATCGCTGTTAAAAAGTAATCCTGAGTGATTTTACTATTTGTCTATGTAGAACTCTAACCCCTAGTTTATGTAGTAGACCTTTGTACTTACTACCATTCCTATGTGATTTTAGAGTTTATCAGTTTGTATCTCTTCCTTGTGTGACTTTACAACTTGGACATTTTCAATTTTTCTTTCTTCTATTTGTATCTCTTCCTTGAGTGACTTTACAACTTGTACATTTGCAATTTCTTTTCTTCCTCCTGTTTGTATCTCTTCCCTGAGTGACTTGTACATTTGCAATGTTTTCTTTTTGTATCTCTTATGTAACTCATGTAATCCAAAGTCCTTATGTAACGCGACTGGTTCTTTTATAAAGCGCTCTGACACCTTCGGGTAATGTTTGCGCTATATAAAATTGCATTAAATAAATAAATAAAATAAGCGCAGAGTGACCTTACACTCGGGCTGGCATCCTGCTTCCTTCACATCCACCCGATTACAAGATTTGACATACTTTCAGGGGCAGTTAAAATTTTGGGAACTTGTGCCCGTACAATCACGCCACAAAAAATGTGGCAACCGTTCCTCACTTACCTGCTCCATAGGGATTCCACCTTACTTCCATTGCCAGAGACTAACCCCGGAGATACCCACCAACACACAGTTTTGACTGCC
Organism: Lissotriton vulgaris; assembly: GCF_964263255.1. Lineage (NCBI taxonomy): Eukaryota > Metazoa > Chordata > Amphibia > Caudata > Salamandridae > Lissotriton > Lissotriton vulgaris. Next base: position 433,515,279 of record NC_141685.1, on the reverse strand, counting down.
TCTACATCCCTGACTGCAATGAGGGATCCTGGCGACTCACCACAGCTGACACAGTAGTATGCCCTGGCCACCTCGCTACCATCCTCTCCTTCACCCTTGATGGTTACATATATGATCCATTGAGGATGGACATGTTCTATTGTTAATGCTTGATTGGGCGACCTGTGGAAGGAATATTCTCTTTCATTGACATTGTATTATGTACATGTGATACCGCACTTCTCTATTGATCCCTTCTCCCTTCACTTTACAATTGGGTAGGCGTGCGCAGAATAATGGAGTCCAAAGAGTAGCAAGGTAATTTTACTTAAGTTCCTTTATTTCATGTTCAATATCAAAACAGAGTTTTAAAATCCAGCCAACGCGTTTCGTTCTCCATCAGAGAACTTCATCAGGGCTTAATAGTATTGCTGCAACGTTCTGTGCGGAGCCTAAAGATATATGAATCTTCTCACTTGTGAAATACGCCAGTCGTCCCGAACATAATATCTCAGTTTGTCCAATTAAGTTAGCGTCCCGAGTCGTGATTTAATTTTTTTTTTTAGACTGCCAGGGTTGGAAGCAGAAGGAGTAGTTTCTTACCTAAAACTCCAGTTCTGTAGTAGGGGTATCTCTGTTATAGTCATAATCTAGTGAATAGTTCCGCCCATGTGTGTGGACCCCGGAGCAATCAAAAATAATTCTCTTAAGCTGTCTTCTGTGCAGTCCTGCATAGACACTTAAGAGAAAATTAAAGACAAATATTGCAGCCTTGACCTACAAGGCTACACTGTCCGGTACTTCAACTAGAAATGCAAAGGATATTCCACCAATATCACATTGAACCCAAACTGCAAAGTTTCACCCAAAGAGAAACTTCCCCTTCACAAACTCCTTGGAATGATAGAGAAGAAGGGATGGACAGACAAGCCCCCATAGGCTGCCATTATGTGTCTGGAAAAGGGATACCATGCCTTTAAGGAACTCTCCAGAGACCTTCGGTATCCCAGAATGCACAGCCAAAATCTTTTTACTTTCAGTTCTTTTTGAAGGTGTATAAAGCAAGGCCTGTAGCATACAGTACAGTATCATTTTCTCCACTGGGGAGGAGGGCGGGCGCTTATGACTATAACAGAGATACCCCTACTACAGAACTGGAGTTACAGGTAAGAAACTACTCCTTCTGTAGTAGGGGATCTCTGTGTATAGTCATAATCTAGTGAATAGAATGGCAAGCCCATCCCAACAACTAATCCGGCGGTGGAGAAAAAAGACCACACCACTACTGTGCAAACAGATTTCTTAACGAAGCCTGCCCAACCTGAGCATCTGCTCTGGCATCAGAGTCCAGACAGTAGTGCTTAGCAAAGGTATGGACCGACTTCCACGTGGCAGCCCTGCAGATATCTGCAATGGGAACATTACATAGCAAAGCTGTCTTAGCCGCTTTGCCCCTGGTGGAATGAGCCTTAGGCTTACCCCCTAACGTCTTATTAGCCTTTTGGTAACATAACTGGATACAGGACACAATCCACTTAGAAATGGACTGTTTAGAGCTAGCAAGACCAGTCCTGACCGACCCATAGTTGACAAGCAATTGGTCTGACCTAGGAATATCCTTGGTCTTATCCAGATAGAATTTTAACACCCTTCTGACATCCAGGGAATGAAGAGATCTTTCCGCTGGAGTGGAAGGGTTCTGGAAAAACGTAGGCAAAGTTATAGTCTGATTGACATGGAAATCAGAAATCACCTTAGGAAGGAACTTAGGGTGAGTACACATCACAATCTTAGCAGCATAAAATACAGTATAAGGTTCTTGACAACACAATGCCTGAATTTCACTCACCCTGCGAGCCGATGTAATGGCCACGAGGAACGCCGCCTTCCACGATAGGTGCTGCAGTGAAGCCTTATAAATAGGTTCAAAAGGTTCCTTCATCAATCTGGACAGCACCACATTCAACTCCCAGGAAGGCGAAGGACTCCGAACAGGAGGGAACACTTTCTTCAGTCCTTCCAAAAAATCCTTAATCACAGGGATCTCGAAGAAGGAAGTCTGTGAAGGACATTTCCTGTATGCAGTTAACGCTGCGAGGTGAACCTTAATATATTGAAAATTAAGGCCAGACTGAGCCAAATGCAAGAGATATGGAAGGACAATATCTTCCTTGCAGGTCGTCGGATCATAGTTCTTGGAAGAGCAGGGCGTGGCTTGAGCGCCGATGGTGGAGGTCGCCTGAGCGCTCGGCTGCGCGATCGAGCCGCCATTAATCCTGATTCCCGGGCGTCACGGGCGCCCCGACCCCCGGATCATTGAGCGCTGTGGGTGCTGAACCGGGAGGCGACTTTGGAGACCTGTAGCGAGGCCCGTTCGAGGTGATCGAGAAATTCAAGGGGCGAGCAGAGCGGAGCTCAAGATGGCGCCCGCTCCGTCTCCATGGTCCTGAAGCGGCCCGTGGGCCTAGGAGGACCGGTGCCTTCGGTGACACCTCCTTATTTCTTTCCCCTCTAGGGGGGCGATGCCGGTGCCGACTGCCTGGGCGACAAGAAACACCTGTGACCTTCTAAACAGTGCCTATCGAGACCGCCGCTTGGCCGAGCCCTAACTGCGCCACGAAGCCTCGAGGAGAAGGGGAAGCGGCCGGACACGTCGTCCTGCCCGGAACAACACTGGCCTATACCATCTTGGCCCTCGGATTCAGCAGCGTGTGTGTCCACTCATACCACACTGGGAGAGACTTGAGCCCAACCCGGGTACTGAGGGACAGCGAGAGTGGCTGAACGAAGCTTGGACTAATCATTTGGTTGTCGGCGAGGCCCGTAGCTGCTGGCGGAGGCGCCGGTGCCTCGAGGAGATCGAAGACCCTGGCGGTGTACTACTGCCTAGTGGTGACCCCTTCCCCTCCCCCTTCCGCCCATTTTGTTACCAAGATAGGAGTTGCTGGCACCCGCCTGACCTGTGGCCCACGTGGACTGGCAGAGGAAAGAGGTCGCTGGGTGCCCGCGCCATGTGGCATCAAAGACGGACGCCATTGCTGTCTGAGCCTGCGAAGTCCCACTGCTATGACCGCTGGCTTCCTACAGTCTCGGCGGACGGACGAAACCCCTTTGGGAGAACCCCCAACTCTGTGCACTTGATGGACCAATAGTTGAGATATCTCCTACAACTGCACCGGGACCCGACCATCGGTCCGCATCGGCACGGATCTTTCGGCGACAACCGGAGGCAAACTGATTGACCCTCCCCCGACTGGGCGTCCACCGGGTCCTCTACTGGAGACCACGGCTGCTATGGTGAAGCCGAAGAGTACTAAGGGCGGCACTCAGACCTCCTCAGACATGGAGGCGCCTGATAAGGACGATCGATTGGATCTGGAGAGATCGGGGAGCCCACACCTTCAACAACAGCTCGACAAGATCTTGGCGGCGATCACTGACACACGATCGGCCCTCCAACAAGAAATTGCCCAGGTCGCGACGAGCCTGGGCTTGCTCAGGGCGGACCACAGTAAGCTCTCGGACAGAGTCAAAGAAGTGGAGAGCTCGGTGGGAATCTTAGAACCCATTCAAAAAACTTTAGCCGCCGCCATGAAGGACGCTTTGACCCGCATAAATGCCCTGGAACGAAGGGCGGAGGATGCGGAAGGGCGCAATAGGAGGAATAACATCTGTGTGGTGGGCCACCGGAAAAAATCGAGGGTAGTGACATGGTGGCCTATCTGGGTGATTGGCTTAGGACCGTGGTAGCGCCTGAGGGGCTTTCCTCCTTCTACACTCTGGAGCGGGCGCACAGGGTGCCAGCCAGACCGCCACAACACGGCGATCTCCACGCCCGGTGGTGGGGCGACTACTACATTTCCGCAACAGGGATTTACTTCTCAATGCCGCCAGACAGAATGGGCCATACCAGGTGACAAACAGTCGAGTGAACATTTTTCCAGATTACACCTATGAGACTCAACGGAGGAGGGCCTCCTTCTTAGCGATCAAACGAGAACTGAGAAGTGAGAGCATCCAATATTCCTTGTTATTTCCGGCAAGGCTCCGCATCATCCTGGACGGCACAACCAAATTCTTCGATACCCTGGAGGACGCGTGCAGTTGGCTTGAACTATACAGATCTGGCAAAGATGGCTTTGGGTCCTCCTTCCAGACTACCTCGGAAGTGGGTCTACAGCGGAGGTCTAAAAAGATCCGGAATCGCCGAGGTAGATCTGGCCGACCTTCGACAGTGGAGACTACAGCGGAACGGCGGGGGGTGTTGGAGATGGTTTCCAGCATGTCAGGCTCCCAAGGCGGACCCATTATTGAAGACTCGGAGCCTGGCGGGGGTGGAGGTCACACGCACACGGAGGACTCTGAGACTGAAAGCGTGAACCTCCCTGTGATAACCCCGGAGAAGGCAGAGGGCCTGCTTGATGGACAGAGATGATAGCGGGTGAGCTGGTTCCAGTTGGGGGGGGAGGGCGGGGGGAAGAGGAATTTTTGTGGGAACTGTTGAATAACTGATTATTAGGTGGGTTGGGGTCACACCCTATTTCGGCCCTCATAACTCAGGGCTCGGTCGCACTTAGGTAGCTTTGAGGTGCGGAGACCCCCTATCGACGCTCGACCCCCACTTTGCCCTTAAGGCACACCTGCGGTGGCTACCGTCAGGTTAGTTTGGGGTTTTTCTGTGGGTGCAGTATGGATGGGAACTAGATGGAACTATTTGGGACCTGTTCTGGGGAGGGTGGGGGGGGGTGGGAGTGTTTGGGGGCTGTTTTGTTGTTGGAGGGAGGACTCGCCATCGGTGTGGGGCTTACACTGTGCCTAACTGTACTTGAGCTTTGTTGGGGGAGACTGGATGAAATACCATGGGACAATGGCTGATCTATCCACCTTGAAGTGCATCACCTGGAACGTACGAGGTCTGCATTCCATGTCCAGGAGACATAAGGTTCACGCTTACCTGGTACGCAGAGGCGTACAGATTGCGTTGCTACAGGAAACACACCTTACCAAGTTAGAGGGATTGGAGTTGCAGCGTAGGTGGAGGGGGCAGGTATACAACACCACATACTCAGCTTATGCTAGAGGCGCGCTGATCTGGGTATGGGCTGGGGTTCCCCTGCAAGTAACTAAACACACTGTAGATCCGGAGGGGAGGTTTGTGGCCATTGCTGGCAAACTGGGGGGAAAGGATCTGAACATATGCTGCATTTATGCGCCTAATGTGGACCAGCTCGCCTTTTTGGCTTCAATGTCGGGCTCTTTGGCCCATTACCTATCGGGACCACTGTTAATCGGGGGAGATTTTAACTCGGTGGTGGACATCGACCTTGATAGATCCCATCCTCCGCTTCCGGACTCACCAACCCACCGGGTAGCCAAGGGTAGATTGGAATGGCAGACTAAGTGGGGACTGACGGACATTTGGCGAGCCCAGCACCCACGTGCCCGAGACTACTCCCACTTCTCCGGCATGCACAAGTTGCATGTGCGGTTGGATGTATTGTTGGGGTCGCCGGAACTGGTGTCCTCGACCGTGAGATCTGAGTTTTTGGCGAGGACCATCTCCAACCATAATCCTCTACTGGCCGACTTTAGGTGGCTCCCGGATACCCCCTGCGTTCAGACTTGGAGGCTACGCCCCGAGACCTTGGAAGATTTGGTGTTCCGGAGTGAACTTGAAGACAGAATCGTCGAGTACTTCGCGGAGAATGAGGGCACAGCTGGGGCGAGGTCCATTGAATGGGATGCATTTAAAGTGGTGGTTAGGGGCTATTGCATAACAAAGGAGGTGGGAATGCGACGAGTCCTTCTGGAGGACCTAGCCAAAGCTGATCAGAAACTCCGCGAGACGGAGCTCCTCCGTCCCGGCCGCCCGGAGCTTCAACAACAGACTTCGGCGGCGAGGGAAGCGGTAGCGGTTGAAGTTGAACGGCTGCGTAGCTTCCACTACAAGGCTTATCTGACTAGGTCGCTTGCTGAGGGAGATAAATCAGGAGCGCTCCTGGCTTGGCTGGCCCACCCTACGAGGCATACCTCCCCCACGGTGGCCATGCGAGACGCGGAGGGCATTGAGGTTTATACCCAACCCGAGATCCTTGATTGCTTTCGCCGCTACTATGCGGGATTATACCGAAGTCGGATGTCACTGGACACTACCCCTATTGACGATTTCCTACGTGATTTACCGATCCCTGCCCTGGAGTCGGATCAGGCGAAGGAATAGGGGAGAGACGTGGAACTGGGGGAGATCCACAGCGCCATAAAAAAGATGGCGCGAAACAAGACCCCGGGCCGGGACGGACTTCCCGTGGAGTTTTACTCCACCTACGTTGACCTCCTGGCCCCACGGCTTTTGATAGTCTACAGGGAGGCGAAGCGACTGGGGCATCTGCCTAGCTCGATGCGTGAGGCCCTGGTGGTCCCCCTGCTCAAACCCGATAAGGCGTCTTACAGGCCGCTCTCGATGCTGACGGTCGATTATAAGATTTTGAGCAGCATTCTAGCCTTGAGATTGCTGGGTCACATGGACTCCCTAGTGCATAAAGACCAGGCGGGATTCATCCCCAAGCGTAATACTACAATGAACATCCGCCGCCTGCTTCGACTGTTAGAGGAGGACCAAGCTAAGGCCCCCCATCCCATGATCCTCTCGATTGACCTAGAGAAGGCTTTAGAATGGGAATACCTCCGAGGAGTGCTTGGTTGCTTCGGCCTCGGGGAGGGGTTCCTACGCTGGACCGTGGTGCTCTACACCTCGGTGCTGGCTAGAGTACGATCAGGCCCGTTGATCTCCCAACAATACCCAGTGGAGCGAGGCACGAGGCAGGGATGCTCACTATCCCCGTTGCTCTTTGCACTCGTGGTGGAACCCCTGGCGCTGTCGATTCGCACCAGGGCCTACTACGGGGGTTTGCGGACCCTATTGGGGCAACAGTACATCTCCCTTTACGCTGACGACCTGTTGCTTTTCTTTGAGGATGCTGGCGAGGCCTTGGCCGGAGCTGATGCAGTGCTCACGACTTTCGGTGAGATGTCGGGCCTTAAGGTGAATTGGGCGAAAACTTGCCTGTTCCCGGTTCGTGGGGGAGAACCCCAACCTGACACACCCAGGGCAATCAGATGGGCGCCTGCCTGTCTTAAGTATCTGGGGGTATACATTTATCACAGCCCTGCTGACATCCTTGAGGGCAACATCTCCCGATGCGTCAGAGCGTTAAAGGGTAGCATGTCCTTTTGGGCCACCCTGCCACTATCTGTGGCAGGACGTATTGCACTGCTGAAGATGGTGGCTCTTCCTCGGCTACTATACTACTTCAGAACGCTTCCGGTCTGGATACCGCCGGCCATCTTCCGGAACTTGAACTCTTTGCTCGTGGCGTTTCTCTGGGGATCGGGCCGCCGCAGAGTGGCGCTTAAGACCCTAATGAGACCTAAAGCGGAGCGGGGGGGCTGGCTGTGCCCGACTTTGAAACGTATTACTTGGCTGCCCAACTGCAGACCTACACTCAGGAGATAGCACGGGAGTTTCAAGGCCCGGAGGAGGAGCGGGGACTGGGCACACCCAGACACGTTCTATCCTATATTGCACTGCAACAAAGGCTGGCTCTGAGAGACCTCACACAAGAAGAACGCACTATACGGTCGTGCTGGAACCGGGTCCACCGCAAGTCGGGAGTGAAACATCCTTATGCCCCGGAAATCCCACTAGGGATGCTCACGGCATTGCCGCATGGTGGCGACTGGTCGCAGCTACGGGTCTGGGAGGATGCAGGGATACAGCTCATAGGCGACCTGCCGGAGGATGGAGTGCTGATGCCTTTTCAGGCGATTCTAGACCGCTTTGACATCCCCCGGGGTGACTTCTTGCTACATGCGGCGATCACGAGAGCACTCCAGGCGCAGTGGCAGAATGGTTTTGAGGAACCACAGACATCAGCGGCGTGCCAATATGTCATGATGGCAGCGGGGACGGTCAAAGCCGTAACGTGTTTGTATTCCAGGATGGTCAATGAGCGGCTACCCCCATTGGACACACTCAGGACCCGATGGGAGGCAGACATAGGGAAGGACATCCCGGAGACCACGTGGGCCCAGCTGATGCGCCGGGCCTGGAAGAGCACGCGTAACGCTCGGTTCCAATTGGTCCACTTTTACATACTGCATCGCGCCTACCTGACCCCGGAGAAAATACAGAAATACTTCGCCTCGGACACGGCGGCCTGCCCTAGGTGCCGGACGCTTGGGGCTGACCTCATTCACATGTTATGGTCCTGCTCCGCTCTGTCCTCATACTGGACGCTGATAGGGGACACCCTTAACGGGGTCACTGAAAGGTCCCTACAGTTCGACGCTGCGGTGGGGATCTTACACTGGTTTCTGCATACCCCCAAAAACAAAGTCACTAGCAAGTTTATCGATTTGGGGCTACTCCTGGCGAAGCGGGAAATAACCAGACACTGGAAGGCACGGGTTGGTCCAACAGGCACTAAATGGCGCAACAAACTTCTTAAATGGGCTGAGGGCGAGAGCACCTTGAGATATCAGATGACGAGGCGGCAGCAGAATGAGAAGGCGCTAGAATCAGCACAGGCGTGGGAGACATTGGTGCAGGCCCTGCGCGATCACAACACACCCAGTGACACCGACAGTGATGATGGTGTGCAGCCTACGTCCCTATAGAGTAATACTGGCGTGATATTCCTATCAGGAAGGATAACATCTCCTACCACATGCTCACTGCACGACTTCCAGATCACCGATGGCGGGGTGGGTGGGGGGAGGTGGATAGAGGGAAGAGGGAGCGACACAAGCTTCCAACAGCACTGAATACTTATTGCACTAAAGGTTTGGAACTTAGTCCTCTGGGGGTGTTTAGTTTACTTAAGGGGGGAGGGGACCTTTTTCATATTGTTTAGAAAAGCAGAAGTACACCTTTAATTAATGACTGGGACCACATGCCTTGATTCAACGTAATCGCCGCCCGACCTCTGGGGTGTGGGCTAAATGGCCGTGTATCAGTGCTATGTCATCGTCGGTGTTTTCATCACCGATTATCTTACAGTGGACCAACATGTAACTTCTACTAATTCCTGCAATAAAAATATATTTACAAAAAAAAAATAGTTCTTGGAAGAGCACCAGATGCAGAACTTCTTCCACTTGTACGCATAGGACGTCCTAGAGGAAGGCCGCTTAGCCTCCTTGAGAATATTCATGCAATCCTCCGGCAGATTCAGGTGTCCATATTGCACTATCTCAGGAGCCATGCCGCCAAACTCAACGATGCACCATCTGCCCCCCGAACTTAGTGAGAAGGTCCGGCCGACACAGCAATCGCATGTGAGGCAGGAGAGACCGGTGAAGCAGGTCCGTGAACCACCACTGTCTGGGCCATTCCGGAGCAATGAGGATCATCCGTGCTCTGGATTGAGACAGCTTGATGAGCACCGCCGGAATCAGGGGAATAGGTGGAAAAGCGTACAGAAAGCTGTTCGACCAGCTGATCCATTACGCGTTCCCCAGGGTCCCCGGTTGGTAATACCTGCAGGCGAAGTCTCTGTATTTTCTGTTTTCTACGGTGGCGAACAGATCCACGTCTGGAGTGCCCCGCCTGGCGAAGATGTCTCCGAGCACCTCGTCGTTTATGACCCACTCGTGGTTTTCTTGGATCATCCTGCTGAGTGCGTCCGCCTGAGCATTCTGCACACCTGGCAGATGAGTAGCCGCTATCGTCAGTCCTCTGGCTAACAGCCAGTGCCAGATCGCCTGCGCTTCTTGTGACAGTGTGTGCGATCTCAAGCCCCCCTGCTTTTTGAGGTAATACATCGTGGTTGTATTGTCCGTCTGCACAAGCAAGGAGTTGGTCTGGAAGGACGGATGAAAGGCCTTCAGTGCCAAGTGAACAGCTCTGAGTTCCAGGAAATTGATGTGATACGTGGATTCCGCTGGGGACCACGTTCCCTGGATCTGTAGATGGTCGGAATGCGCTCCCCAGCCGTGGAGAGAAGCATCCGTGATGATAGTCTGAATGGGAATGTCCTTGTAGAATTGAACCCCTTTCAGGAGATTGTCTGCTGAGCACCACCATCTCAGGGACTGTTGAGTGTGAAGGGACAACTGGATCGTGTCGTCCCAGTGCCCCCGCTTCTGGTCCCACTGATCCTCCGAACATTCCTGCAGCGGCCTAATGTGGAGGCGTGCGTGTGGCGTGAGGAAGATGCAAGAAGCCATCGACCCCAGTAGAGAAGACACCGTCCTTACTGTCGTAGATGGAACCGCCATGAGAACCTGAGCCTTCCGAAGGATCGATAAGCGGCGCTCCTCCGAAGGAGACACGCTTGAAAGAGTATCGATGGAGGCTCCCAAGTACCGTAGGCACTGGACAGGAGTCGGAACAGACTTGGACATGTTTATGTGCAACCCCAGCTGGCTCAACAGAACGGCTGTCCTGTTGAAGTGCAATTGCGCTTCCTGGAAGGTGGAGGCTTTGATTAACCAGTCATCCAGGTACGGGTAGACAAACACCTTGTTCTTTCTCCGGTGAGCCACCACCACAGCCATGCACTTTGAAAAGGTCCTGGGCGCAGACTTCAGTCCAAACGGTAGTACGGTGTACTGATAGTGATTGGTGCCGACCAGAAATCGCAGGAACTTCCGATGTTTCCATGCAATGGGCACATGGAAGTATGCATCTTGCAGATCTATTGCGCAAAGCCAGTCTCCTCTTTGCAGCTGAGGATAAATCTGGTGCAGAGACAGCATGCAAAACTTTCTCCCTGCGAATCCATTTGTTAGCTTGTCGCAAATCCAGAATGGGCCGGAACTCGTTCTTATCTTTCTTTCGCACCAGAAAGAACAGGGAGTGAAGACCCTTTCCCATTTGAGACAAAGGGACGTCTTCTATCGCCCTTTTTCTTAACAGGGTATCGCCTCCGCTTGGAGCTCGAGCAGCTGGAATTGCAAGCAAACTGGTGGAATCGCTGAAGGCGGGTTGACGAAACGAAGACTGTATCCATTGAAAACAATATTCAGCACCCACTTGTCCTGAGTAATTTTTCTCCACTCTGCCAAGTAATGTTGTATGCTTCCCCCCACCGGAGCGGGTAAAGGACGAGGAGGAAGTATCACCTCAGGGCCTAGACCCGGCCGGGCCCTTGGGCGTCGAGGAGGACTGCTGGCCGCCTCTGCCCCTCTGGCGCTTCTGGAATGGCCACCGCTGGTACTGCTGCTGCTGCTAGCCAGCTTGACAACCTTGCCCTCTTCCTTGGGCACCGAAACGTCTCTGGAAGGGACGGAAGGTCTTCCTCTGCTCTTTTGGCTTTTCTAACCTGACGGCCGTCAGGGTTTCTGCCTCCGCCTTCATGCGGGCTATCTCCTCATCCGCATGCTTTCCAAAGAGCGTCGCCCCAGAGAACGGCAAGTTGAGACTCTCTGCTGCGCCTCTGGTTTCAGCGATGTCAGGCGCAACCAGGAATGGCGCCTCAGGTTAATCCTGTGGCAGTAGCCATGAGCCGCCAAGAGAGAGGAATCTGAGGCGAGCTGATCACCTGATTGGATACCATCATGCCCTCATTGATGATTTCCTGGAAGTCCTCCCTCTTGTCCCTAGGAAGGTGCTCCAGAAACTGCTGCAGGGACTCCCACAAAGACCGGTCGTACCGACCCAAGAGAAACTGGTCCCCGGAAGCTTGTTTCCTTCCCAGTATAAGAATTGGCTTGGTAGTTTGGTCTGCCCTGTTCCCATGATGCACTGGGCCAGGGTCAGACTACTTTGCATATAGCCAAGTTCTGAGCTGGGATGGTGCAGTGAGCTAAAAAACGGTGATGGATCAAGCCCTGATCTTTGGACTGGGTAAGAGTGGTCTGCTTAATTCAGACACTTTGTTCATCACCACCTCCTTTTCTGAATCGTACCGACCCAAGAGATCCGCAGCACTAGTGGCTTTCATGGAAGTACCAGCCGTCCTGCAGACTTTTCTTCCCGCTGAATCCATCTGACGGCTCTCCTTATCTGGAGGCACAGTAGAAGACAGGGCAGTATCATGCTGCTTCCTGGCCACCGTGATGATTACTGAATCCGGCACCGAGTCTGATCTAAGGAACGCCGGATCGGAGTCTGGGGGCCTGTACTTTTTCTGCAGCCAGGAAGGAGCGGATTTCGTTGACGCCGGATTCAGGAAGAGCTCCATAGCCGGTTCTTACAGCCCTGGCACCAAGGGCAAAAAGGGTCGAGACAACTGTAGCTTGTGCAAGGTCTCGAAGATCACCGATGTAGAAGGTGTGGGTACAGTTAGAGTAATCCCCAGCTTTGCTGCCCCTCTCAATAACACCTCCTGAAACGATACGATGTCATCCACCGGTGACACTCTTGTATGGCGGAAATCCGATAAGGTGGGCGAATATTCCCGGGCACTGGAGGAGTCCGTACGATTGAACCTTGACCTGTCTCTCTGGTGACGATGTCGGGACTGTGTCGAAGATTGAAGGTCAATCCTTGACCGGTATCTCCGCCTGGATCATGACCTAGACCTCCTAGGCATCGGGCGATCCACTGGCCGTAATGGAGGCGGAATCTGCGGAGGCAGAGCCGGAATCCTAGGCTGTGGGTCCCCTTAGGAGGCGACGGAAAGCGCGGCAGAATTAGAGACCGTGGAGGAGGCCGTGGTGAAGGAAGAGGAGGACAATGAGGAGGAGGAGGAGGAGGTCGAGGAGGCGTCTCCATAGGCAATGGAGGAGGTGTAGGCGTCCTAGGCCTAGAAAGCGAATAGGTCTGAGAATATACAGAGTCCGGAGACCTAACCACTGTCCTCTTCTTCTTCTGCACAGGCCTGGACGAGGAAATTCTCGAGGCCGACCTCTTCTCAGACGAGCGCCAGCGCCGTCTCGACCGTGGGCTCGTGGATGCAGAAGATAGGCTGACCACTGAGGCATGAGACACAGTCCTGGCCCTTGATCGCCTCCTCGACATTGATTTCTCCTTACTCGACGTCGACCTCTTTTTCGACGTCGAACATCTCGACGTCGATACATCCCTCGACGTCGACCCTCTTCTTCTCGACATCGAACGTCGAGTCAACCACGATGGCGAACGGCGGTGTCGCCTCGACGGCGAGCGCCGTTGCCTCCTTGACCCATCTCGAGGGCGTCTTGACGACGATGAAGTCCTCGACGTCGACCTCGTCCGAGGTCTCGACATCAGTCCCCTCGACGTCGAGCGGCGACGTCGTTTCGACCCAGAGCCCTGGGACGACGGGGAGCAGATGGTGGTCATCCCTCTCGACGCCGACGTCGAGGCCATCAATGTCGACGGAGATCTGTGCCTTTTCCTGGCCTTTTCTTGACTGGGGAGCCCCCCAGAGGCCGAAGCACGGGCAGAGGATGAAGACTGAGTCCCTCCATGCCCAGACCCACCTGGTTCCTAATGTCTCCTTAGTTCTCCCAGGCCTTGGAGACAAATGTTCTCCCTGTCCCTCAGGGTCCTCTTGGAGAAGGATTGACACATCTCACATTCTTCAGGGACATGGGAGGAAGGGAGACAGAGGATACACACTCTGTGAGCATCCGATTTAGCCTTCTTCCTGGCACACTCAGGGCACTTGTCGAATAAGGCTGGTATATTCGACAAAAGAGTGGGCAAAACTGTCCAAAAAAACCAGCAAAAGGAAGAAGAAGCAGTCAGACATGGAGTGAAACACTCAAAACACTTGAAAAGTGCCAAGAAATTGAAAAACACCCAAAAAGGGAGAGCTCAATGCTCCAGGGTCCTGCTAGCAGGAGCCGGAAAAAAGAACTGAAAGTAAAAGGACTTTGGCTGGGCATTCTGGGATACCCAGGGTCCCTGGAGAGTTCCTTAAAGGCACGGTATCCCTTTTCCAGACACATATTGGCAGCCTATGGGGGCTTGTCTGTCCATCCCTTCCTCTCTATCATTCCAAGGAGTTTGTGAAGGGGAAGTTTCTCTTTGGGTGAAACTTGGCAGTTTGGGTTCAATGTGATATTGGTGGAATATACTTTGCATTTCTAGTCGAAGTACTGGACAGTGTAGCCTTGTAGGTAAAGGCTGCATTATTTGTCTTTAATTTTCTCTTAAGTGTCTATGCAGGACTGCACAGAAGACAGCTTAAGAGAATTATTTTTGATTGCTCCGAGGTCCACTCACATGGGCGAGACTATTTACTAGATTATGACTATACACAGAGATCCCCTACTACAGAAATGTTTTTACTTTGATAGGCCTGTACGCACCGTCCGAGAGGTTCGGCATTCCGACCTCGCAGACGGTGTGTACAGGCCTATCAAAGCCTTGGGAATTTCTCCCTCTATAAAATTGCAGTTATCTATATGGACCGTTGACCATATTGCTTTGGTCCAATTCACCTTTATTACTGGGACTCTTCGAGATAATCGCATTAGAGTGTCACCAAGCCAAGCGATATTTTATTCTGCAATCGCATCGTGAGCAATACTACTTTTTATCTGGACCACGATCCGATGCAGGCGTCCACAGGATCTCTTTTCACGTCGCCGTTCTTGTAAACATTTCTGCTTGCGTCCACCAACCCTGGCAGTCTAAAAAAATGTTTTTAAATAACGACTTGGGACACTAACTTAATTGGACAAACTGAGATATTATGTTCGGGACGACTGACGTATTTTACAAGTAAGAAGATTCATATATCTTTAGGCTCTGTACAAAACGTTGCAGCAATATTATTAAGCCCTGATGAAGTTCTCCGATGGAGAACGAAACACTTGGCTGGATTTTAAAGCTCTGTTTTGATATTGAACATGAAATAAAGGAACTTAAGTAAAATTACCTTGCTACTCTTTGGACTTCATTATTCTGCGCACGCCTACCCAATTGTAACTTGGAGGATCTGGAGCACAGTGGCACCAATAGACGGTTGATGCCAGGGCTTGTTGCGTTGGATCATTGGATATCAGAACTGGCATGAGGTGCAGAATTGTATAGTCAACCGTCTTTTCTCTCTATGAATATATCCTTCTCCCTTCACTATACTCCCCCCTCACAACTGTCATTGTTGTATTGTACTTGTTTCAACTTAAATGGCAATTAAAAACAATAAAAAAGAAATGATGGGTTCTTAGCCCAGTGCAAGATGACAATAGGTCTTTTTACCAACAGAGAGCTTGCTTTGTCTGGTAAGTGAACCTAAAAAAGACTACAGATAATATTTGTCTACATTTTTTAATGAACATAGGTAGTAAGTAATGTACCACAGTGCAAAGTAGAAGGGAGAATTCAAGATAGTGTACTATCCTCTACTAGAGTAGTGCAGCCATTATTTTATGCACGGGGACAAACTATGGTTTTCCACAGCTTATACAAGTTATCCACAGATAATCAGGATTTAACAATCTGACAATTGCAACTGCATGCCTCTGCCATAGACTGAGTGTGTTCTAAAGGGTAAGTTCTAAGAAAGGAAATAATGACAGGGTGAAGAGCTGTTTGAAAAGGCATGCACGGCTTTCAAAACGATTCCATTTGTAGTACAAGATTGTTTGCAAGTGTAATATAAAAGTACAACAAATTCTTAACCTTAAGAAGTCATAAGTACAATTAATGTTTTACTCCATACCTCATGGTAATAATCCATAATTCCTTGAAGTATTTTCTTTAAGTTATTTGCCTAAATGAAAAAGAACACATGATATCTCTATTAACCTTTTACATAGCAATAGTTTTATTGACAATTGTTTCAACTTACAATAGTTTAAAATGAAGATGAAAAATTAATTCATCAATAACTATTTATATTTAATCAGTTATCATGCATGTATTCAATTGAACTGAATGTAGGAAGCACAATAGATACCCCGAAGGGTGTTCTGGTGCTATTAGAATTCATTTAACCATACATCAAATGTAACGAGAACACAGATATACTTTGTTTAAAATTTCATTATGAAAGCCAAATAAGAAACTGGGAGATGGCAGAATGCAGGGGGTACAGGGCCTCATATAAAGTTTGGCAAAGCTCCATCCTTGTCAAATTTGAGGCTTACCTACCTCATTTAGACTTGGGTGAAGCACATTGTCAGTGATGGCAGTGGCCCCTCCGGCTTAGGGTGAAGCGACAATTACCATACTTTCCTGCTCGGGACCACCATAAAAGGCATAGGGGTCCTAGACAGGTTTAACGGGTACAATGTGCAGAGAGAAAACTGCATGTGGTTCAGAGATATTGATTTTTTGGTTTTAAATTTCAACACCTCTCGAGTCTTTAAAGATCTCACCAAGTAGAGGGCATTTCTAAATTAGGAGAGGAGTGGAGGCCCCAGTCTCTGATGACCTCATGTATTTGGGCCATAGTCATGGCAGTGTATACTGGGCCAGTGTTTTGAAACTGGCCTCATGGTGACAACAGATAATGACTGCTTATCATGTGGCAACACAAACATTCTCCCTAACCGTCAGACCACTAGGCATTGACCAAGGGCAAGAGAGGCTTTTCTTTTTGCTTCCTATCCCTCTCCCCCATCCAGGGGAAGTGCCACAGCTGACTGCGGGGACAGTGTTGGACAAGGAGTGCCATTGCAACTGACAGCACCTTATGTTTCAACTGCATTTGCCCACTGAACAAAGGAGCAGCTGTTAGCTGCCTGGAATGCCCATATTCTGCACCACAACTTCAGGACAAACTAGAAACACTCCAAGGCAATGTGAATAATTATGCTACACATGAAAAGGAAAGGCAACAACAGTGTAAGGGGACCTTCAAAGTAGACACTATGCTAAAACGTTACACAAGGCATTGCCCTGAACTCTCCCCAGTAAGCAGCATACAGTGGAAAGAAAACAAGCATTTTCAGAGCCAGTAGGTTTCAAGTCTGTGGAGTACATGCACACAGACGAACAATGTACATACACACATTGAGATACAACAAACAAGTACAGACATATGCATACAGGGCAATATAAACAAATATATCTATTTACATACACACAAACATGCATGCACCCACATAGACAGTCGAACCAGCAAAGTAATCAATCAGGAGGTCTTGTAGAGCACAGCTTATCCTCCCGGGCGGTCACTAGCCTCTGGTGGGAGATGCGAGCCTCGGACAAAGGGATGTGGTGACCAAAGAGCCAGGTCTTGAGCTGCTTCCTGAAGCCCTTCAGCAATGGGGAGGAGAGCAGGTAGAGAGGGAGGTAATTCCAGGACCAGGCAGAGAGGTAGGAGAAGAAGCGGCCTCTACAGCGGCTGAGGCGGATGCATGACATGTGGGACAAGGCGAGGGTGGAGGATCGGAGCTATCTAGTCGGTCAGTGGAATGTCAGGCAGTCATTGATATAGGCAGGTACACACTTTGGAGGCCTTTGTAGGAGTGTGTGATGGGCTTGAAGAGGCATATTTCCTGGATGGGAAGCCAGTGGATAGCTCTGAGGTGAGGGGTGATGCTGGTTCTTCTGTGGAGGTTGAAGATGAGTCTTGCTGCCGAGTTATTGATGGTCTGGAGGAGGCCCAGGAGTTGTTTCGTAGTACTGGCGTAGAGTGCGTAGCCATAATCGAGACAGCTGGCGATGAGGGCCTAGTTGCCAGTCTTCCTGGATGTGACGAGGATCCATCGGAAGGTCTTGCAGGGCATGGAGGGTGAGGAAGTAGGCCGAGGAGACAGCATTGCCCTGCTGCTTCATGGTCAGATGAGTGTCCAGGGTAATTCTGAGGTTGCGCGCTTAGCTGGCGGTGGGCACCAGGTGTCGTCCCATGGGGAAGGCTTACTTCCGAAGATGATGACGTCTGTCTTTTCCGAGCTGGGTTTTAGGCAGTTGGTCTTCATCCAGGTGGCGATGTCGGTCAAGGTGTGTTGGAAGTTGGCTTTTGTGGGGCTGCTTCTTCTGTGAGGGATAGGACAAGCTGGGTGTCGTTGGCATAGGAGATGATGTGGAGTTCATGGGTGTGGATGATGTCTGCCAGTGGTATCAGGTAGGTGTTGAAGAGGGTGGGGCTGAGGGAGGATCCCTGGGGGACGCCTAGTCTGATGTCTTTGGGTGCAACAAGAACCCATGTACAAAGATCTGCAGAGAACTATGCATAACAGACACAACACAGTAATGAGCATCAGTTTCCCCAAGTCTTAGAAAAGTTCAATGGCCCTTGTATTAGGCTCATCAATGATCAAGTGGTACAAAAGTTAGTGACACAGTTGAGAAAAGTCAAACCACAAATAAATAAGGAAAATATCTTTGTTATCTAATCAAAAATCAGACATCACCATTAAATTGTACCTAAAATGGTTGTGTTTTAATTTCATCACAAAACCGGAGTTAATCAAATTATAAGGCACAACGTATTTCACGTTTAAACAATTTTTTGAACAAACTGGTGCACATAGGGTGGGGTGGCAAGTGCATGGGGGGATTTGTGATAGCGATGTGAAAAGGGAAGGTAGTGCTCATATATACATCAGCAATTAATATTTACAACCTATCCAGCCAGACGACTTGCCAGCACATATATGACAAATCATAACACAATTGATGCAGATATGAAATCTCTGTCATCCATGTTTGACAATAAAACAAAACACTGTCAACGTTTCAACCCCTATAAAGAGCAGGAAACTGTGCGCCTTGGGAGTGGGGTCTTCATCCGGACTGAGATGAGGGTAAATGGGAGGCACCAATAAAAGTCAGCAAGATCACTTCAGCTGAAGATATGGAAGCTGAGCCTCATGCGCTCTCAAAATATTCACCGGTGTTCGTGGGTTAGATTACGAAGGCCACGGTTGATTAGTAACCTGTGGCTGGGGGCTGCTGGCAGAAACCGGATTGGCATGATCAAGGGCATTATTAATTTCTCCAGGCACTAGTGCGTTTCGAAGGTCCACGCACTACTGAGCCTTCATTGTCTAGGTGCTTGTGAAACTGAATTGCCCAGGCAGTAACAAACAATAATAACAAGCATCAATATTATCTCAAGGCTGTAATGGACAGCAATGGCCCGCCAGAACAGAACATCAATGGTTCCAGGCAGTAATGAGCCTCAATCACTCCAGGCATTATTGAAAACCAATGGTTAAAACGATAAGGGGATCAACTGCCAGAAACAATATTGAACATCAATGGCCACACACAGTAATGAACATCAATGTCTGCTGGAGGAATTGAATAGCAATGATACCAATCGCGTGACTGAAACAAAATGGTCCAGTTCGTCAGTAACCTCAATTCCCTCAGGCAGTAAAACAACCTCAATGCCTCAAGTAGTGATGAGAAAATAATGGTATTAGGCAATAACATGCATAATTAAATATTGGCCAGAGGCAGCAGTAATCATCAATAAGCTTCAAAGGACCCAGGCAGTAATGAACACCAATGGCCACAGGTAGTAACAGCAAGCATCAACAGCCACAGGCATTAACAAACATTAATGTCTCCAGCAGTGACAGGACTTAATATGATCAATACTGGTACCAGACCAGAACAAAATCCAATAGCTTGAGGCAGCAATGACTCCAGAAAGTAAAAGGTTACGGTGGCCCCAGGCTTTTGAGCCTCACTGGCTGTGTACACTGATGAACATTAATACATTAGTGCATGTTTTCCACCATAAAGATGTTTAAATTCATGCCAGTCTGCACGCTCTAGGCCAATTCCCACCCTACAACCTCAACATAGTCAGCAGGGCATCTTTACTGATGTTATCCTCTACCAAGCAAGCGCAACCTTTATGTTTCCCACTCTAAAGATCATTAAAGATATGCCAGTTTGCGCAATGTTGCCTGAACCTCACCTGACTTGACTCTTCCATGTGTACGAATCAGAAGCAGCATCTAAGCTTTCCAGCCTTAGGATTTTTAAAAACAGGCCAAAAGATGGACCCTATACTAATTCTTACCCTAGCGGCCCCAGTAGCGTCACCATGGATTCCACGCCAACATCAATAACAAACTAGGAGCAGCCAGAGCACCCAAAAAAGTGGCCAGGTCCTGCTGGGAGCCACAATGTGTGGTTAGTCACCGGGGAGCCGACAGAGGCCACGGGCCCCACTCAATGCCCCAACAAACAAAGGCAATGGGACATCCAAAAAAATAGAGATAACAAATATACATATATAGGACAGTAATAAAAGAGTGGCCAGAGCTGCTCATTTAATATTCATTGCTCTGCAAAGCAACACTTCATAATGTCCTTTGTGAGCTAATTTAAATATACTTTCATGCATGGTGGTGCCGTAATCTGAGCACGTGCACCAGCAGCATTCTTTAAGTGTTTTGGGGTTCTGCAGGGAGTACAGCAGCCTCCCAGAAATACTTAAAAAAAATGAAACCTATGTTTACTGGGGTCTATATAACATGATCACAGGAAAAGTTGATAATTAGTATGCACTAAGTGTAAAAAAGTATCACTCTTGTTTAATATTGTTTCATTTAATAATGTTTATTGATACATATTGTAATGACCCCTTGACAAAACTTGTAGGCCTTCTTTTGATATACTGACAGTGACTTACATTACAAAACATTCACTGAAAAAAAAACAAAAGTTCAAGTGACAGTTATAGTTAGGTATTCAAAAAAACCTTAGAATTTCACAGAAAAAAAAAACGTTAAAATTCACTGAAAAAACCAAAAGGTAGAATTGACGTTATAGTTACATGACAATGCCAGTTGCAGCATAGGTGAAAATTCCAGTTGCTACATTATATTTTAAACGAAATAAATCACTGAAATTCACCAGTTATAGTTAACTGAAGTAACTATAAATCGAGGATTGGAGCACTGGAGCAACAATAACTCGTGCCATTGTCATGCACTACTTGTACACTCAGAGTTCCAGTTATAGTTACTTTTCCACTCAAAATTGACCCACTTTTTGCTAAGTGGGTAGCTATTGATTTTGGACCCTAGCTCAGTCAACACCTAGGGAAACCTACCAAATCTGTACAATTTTTAAAACTAGACATCTAGGGAAATCCAGGAATGGGTGTGTCATATAGCTACTTCTTTTCTACATACTGTGTTCAGTTAGCATGAGTTTATTAAATGCTTGCACGCCGTTTTCATTCTTGCTTCAGTTTTGCACTCGACAAATAATTGTTGTTTTAGCTTTCAATCCAGAAGGACTTCTTAATTTACTAGAGAAATAATATTTTATTGCTCTGATATCAGTTTTGTTCTGCATTGTCTGCACAGTGAGTGCTGAAGGCTACACGGATAACTTAACCCAGTGTTATTGTAAGGTCTGATCTTCGCACCCTTATAGACATAACACACATGCTGCTGCCAAAATCTGGCTCTAGACGAGTTTTATATTGTGGTGCTGAACGCACAAAAACAGACTGGATGTGCTTCGCATGCAGAGAGCTGGTGGAAGGTGATGTGATCCTCCTGCCACTGAGATTTTGAGGCATGGGCCCGCCCTGCTAAAACCCAAATGAGACCTTCTTAGATATAAAATACTATTCTAAATAGGGAGGTTGTGAATTAGACATTGTTAATTTCTATTCATTCCAGCATCTTAGTATGCTGTCTCCATTCGCTTTTTATGGACTAATAATTATGTTGATAACTTTATTGCTTGTAATATGTTTGCTAGTATTATACAAGATACTGCGTTTGAGAACCTTGCATTAGTAAATAAATATTTCAAACATGCACGTGTCCTCTTTTACTCCACGTTCTGGTTTGTGATGATTGCATAACGAAAGAGTGTTCATGTGTTCCACGATTCCTGAGGTACTCTAAGTTCATGTTCTGGTCTGTCTAAGCATTGGGAGTTTGTTATGACCAATGAGACACTGTAGCTAGCTCGGTAAGGGGATTTTGGGTACTGAGGTGAGTTTTGGGCCATCCTAATTCACCGAGGTTCCAGGCCTCTATGCACAGTTCTGTAGGAGAATGGAATTCCGGCTACAGGTGACTTGCATGGCTCTCACCTTGCAAACCTCAAACTTTGACTAAACAAAACACATTTTCCTCACATTTCTGTGATGAAAAGCTCTGGGGTCTGCAGGGAGCCACAAACTGCCTTCCAACTAGCAAACCCGTAAGTCTTCTGATAAAAATGGTACCTCATTGTGTGGGAAGGCCTAGTGCCCGCAACAGGAAAGGGTAGAGGCATTTTTTTGAACAGGGATTTACGGCCACCCAGGAAAACCTTTCCCTTGCATTCCTGTGACGTAAATTTCCAGAATGAGCAGGATTCCACAAAATTCCTACCACCTAGTGTTCTCCCACTTGTCCCGATAATTATTTTACCTCAGTTGTGTGGTTCATCCTAGTGCATGCGACAGGCAAGCATCAAACCAACTCTCATTGACCTTAGTTTGATTTGTGTCTGTAGGGGGTACTAGGAACTTTAGTCTCGAGGGGCAGCAAGACTGTTGGGGTCATATTGGAGGTGGAAGGATGGCCCGATGTGTGGGCAGACCATCATCACAACTTGTACCGATATATAAAAACTCCCTGGTGTCAAGTGGGCTTTCTGCTACCCCTCCAGGTCATATTGGAGTTAAAGACCTCTTATCTACCCCCTGGGGGGATACTTTTGCGGGTCATTTGAGGGGAAGGGTTAGGCCCAAAAGCTTAAGCGGGCAGCCCCCACCCATTTCTCCACAAAAAAAAATATTCCTTGTGTCTAGTGGGTATTTTACCCCCTGGGACAGATTGGAGGCAACAATCCTCAATAAGTCTCTGGGGAGGCAGAAATACATTAGGGTCTGGGGTAGAGGGGAGCATTAGCCAATTGCCGGTGGGGAGCACTTCCCCTCCAAATATAAACTCTGTTAGTCTAGTGGGCTTTCTCCCCACCCTCTGGGAGCAGATTGGAAGAAAGCACCTCCAATCTGCCCCTGATGGGGAGCAGAAATACTGCTGGGGGTTATTTGAGGGGAGTAGAGACTAGCCCAATGCCTAGGTGGGCCGCCCCCACCTATTTATGTATCTATACAAAATCCCTGGTGTCCACTATACTTTTTGACCTCCTCCCCTGGGGGCAGAATGGAAGCAACAACATTCAATCTGCCCCCAGGCAGGACAGAAGGACTTTTGGACCTCGGGAGCACTAGCCCAATATTTACTGAGACCTGATTTCCACAAATTGTCATTTGTGTGCAATATAGTTTTATCAGCAAATTTGTATGTCTGTGGAAATTTAGTGGCCATTTTAATGGAAAATTAGTGTTGTCTGTAAATGACAGTGCGCTACCACACAATGCTTTAGTTACATTAAAAAAAACACTCATCTCATGTCCATTAAAGCAAGGTCTGTTGCAAAAGTTGGTTGCTTTGAAAATAAGGTTGTGTTTTCAGAACGTTTGGGAAGCACTGTCCCAGTGCATTAATACCAGAAGTCACAGAGAGAAAAAAATCATTTCACAACTTTCTACTCTTCAGCCATCTCCAAACCCACCTGCTTGAATCTAAAATGTCTGCTACTATTGAAATGTCCAGAAAGTGATTCTTCTGGTTTTAAAATGACAGCTGCTCCACAGCTGACAATCTAAAATGTTCCTGCTAGCAAGATAATAGCTCTGGTACCTCCTGACTAATGTACGCTGAAGCAATGCAAACAGGGTCACAGAGTTAGGTGGCTGCTCTCAGGAACAGGAGAGATCCGAATGCTACGGATGGAGAGAATGTAATTAGGCAATGCCGCTAAAATGAACACCTCAACATGCCTTCTGCTGAAGTAGAGTCTATCTATTTGCTGCAGGTGTGTTCCACTGCCTAAATCATTCACTCATGGTTGTAGTTTGGCCTTTGCATCTCAGGAGATTTCATGAATGATAGCTGTTGGTACTAATCACGATCTCGTTCGTATAATCAGTCAACAGTTCTAGATACCTTTATTCTCCAGTTTTCACCAACTTCATCTTTAATACGGTTTCGCCAAGAATCATCAAACCAGGCAGAATCTCTATAGAGGGATACAAATGAGGCAATAGTGAAATATTCAGAATGCCATCTACTATACCGTTCTATCTCAATATTGACATACATGAGTTGTTCACTTCATAAAACAATGTATACATACACATATACAATGTAAATTCACGTTTTTTTATTCTGAAAACAATTTACTTCACTTTATTTAAATAAATCCCCAAATAATGCCACTGCAGCAGAAGCACAAAGGTTTCCAGACTCACTATATATGGAAAATATATCACGCCTGATCAGTATTTCATAATCAGTTTCAGAGAGCGGGAACCTTAAAAAATTAGTTAGTCAGTCATATTCTCTTTTCACTGGTTAATTAGCGCCTCATTTAGCAGTGGATGGTAACAGAATATCTGCGAAAAATTGACAAGACAGTTGCCCCACCTCACAATAGCAAAGATTATCCTAGCTTCACTGTTAGGAAAACCACTGTTTGGACCCAACATGTACAAAAATAGCTTCAGAAGATATTACCGATTTAAGGAGGAAAATGTGGCACCATTAAAGCAGTTGATTTTCCTGTCTGGGTCCATCATGCAATGGCAGTCCCAGATAGGAAAAGTTAACAAATTTCCCCCACTAACTATGATAAACTCTCCATATTTGGGGAACACGAGTTATGCTATTTCCAAGGACTTGCCCCATCCCGGCCACCCGCAGTTACTGTTTGAGACAGAAGTCGCTTTGGGGAAAAGAATTAGTGATTCCTCAACTTGGTGGACCTGTTGCAGGTGGGTGGCAGAGGCAATGCCGCCAAACACAAAATCAGGCTGTTAACACTATTAAGTACGACAGTGGCCCTAAAACACCAGCCATGAAAACGCATTGTCCTAAGCAACCAATCCCATTTGCCTAACTATTACATTCCAAGAAATGAGCTATCCAAAGTAAACATTCAAAATATGTCACTCATGCAGTCAAAATAAGATTTCATAGCAGTAAAAAAGACTTCACTAAAAATAGTTTATTAACATAGATTAGCATTTTTGGTTCTTACTACAGACCAGATACAAATAGTATACCACAAAAATCAACCTATTGGTTTCAAAATAAATCTTACCCTGAGGCAAGATACATTTTCCATGCAATACTGTACCAATCAAAGCAACATAAAAAACTAACATACCTCTTATAGCACATGTTGCTACACCTGGTATACGCAGCACCAGTCGCGGTCGGCATTATTTGCGGATATGGCGGCGGGGATCGTGAGGGGATGGTCGCGAGAGGATGTCGCACGGAGGGGTGGTAAATTTAATAATGAAAAAAGTAACTTACCTGTGGACCGGCTAGGTCATGTGTTTTCCCAGCGCCTGCCCCTCCTTTCCTGCTTCCAGCAAGAACAGGAAGCAAGAAGCCTCCCTCCACTCCCCTAAGCCAATCACAATGCTGCAATGGCAGCGCTGTGATTGGTGGGGGCGCCGCCCAGCCAGGGGCTTACGGGGAGGCCTTTTTCAGCATGTAGGCTACATTGCAGCCTGCATGGAGAAAGGACAGAGTGCCCATGACTGATTTGGGAGGCCCCAGAGGGCCGTCCAAACAGGCATTGCGCCCTCAGCAGTGGGCACACCACTCCTCCTCTGCTCACAGAGCAGCCTCAACCACCAGCCCTCCCGCAACCAAACCCTTCTGCTTTCTCGCAGTGCGAGAAGCAGAAACATAAAATGGTAGTAATTACCATTTTATGTTTCTGCTTATTGCACTTGCAAGAAAGCAGTGGGGCGACGTTCCTCCGCCCTAGTGGAGGAGCCGCCTCTGCGCAGCACATCACATTATCAAACGGGAAACTTATGCAGAGGCTAGCAACATTACTTTTTAAAACCTGGACTGCAATCACTATTTAAGCAAGGAAAGGGTACTTTCAGACAGTGATTGGTTTGGAGTCAGAATGCCTGATAAATAACTGCCTGACAGAGCCCCCCTTGGATATTACAGTTGCAAAACAGACCCTTAAGATTTGGGGTGAAATCCACATTTTTTTGTTAGATGATCTGTTTAAGATCCTACTATTTAGGGGGAAGGTTACACAAACCCTACCAATTGTATTTTTTTGGGTGATAAAGTTCCACCATTTTGGACTGTATATAAAGTCTGTTTTAAAAGGTCAGAAGAAGGAGGACATTAAAGAGTGGTAACAGGTTTTACTCAGAATATAAATCGTTAACTGGAGGTGCCACATACATTTTAGGAATTCTGGTAAGTTCTAAGATGATTTCACCACATGAAAAATTAAGATTCTCTCCGGGGATTTGGCTCTTCTTTCACGGTCATCCGCCATCATCGTCCGAGGTCCAATGTGGTTTTCGGCCAGGCAGGTCGACGACTGATCAATGTGTCAGCCTATACTTACTTATAAACAAATACACTGCTGCTCAGTCCAGCTTGTTGCATTTAGCATTTATGGACATAATATCGGCATGAAACAGGGTAAATCGTAATAAGCTCTGGGATTTGCTGCTATCCATGGGAGTGGACCCAGAAATTGTTTCTCTCCTCTAGAATCTTCACGCCAGCATCTCAGCTGCGGTAAGGTACTGTCAGGGGTTGGAGCTCACTGATCTTTTGTCATTAGTAGGGGTGTTCACCAGGGCTGCATACTTGCACCTTTTTTTCTTCACCCTTTATATTAAAGGGCTGGGCCAAGCTTCGGTGTCAGCGCAGGTGGACTGCCCAAAAGTAGGTACAAGACCATTTCCGGTTTTGTTATAGTCCGACAATGCGGTGCTTATGGCATGCACTGCAGTGGGTTTGCTGTCCTTGTTGGACAGTTTCAGCACCTCTATGGATCTGGCTGTTCAATTAGTGAAAAACACCTTTTGTGAGGCAGATCTTGTGGGTGCCGCAAAGCACACCGATATTCTCGGTGCACGGAGTTCTCAGATACATTAGTGATCTTTCTAGCTCTTAGGCCACTGCTTTGTTGGGTTAAGATATGTACTGGCGAAGGTTTACAGCTTTTTTGTTGGACTGTTTATCTCTTGATCACATGCATTAAATCCCCTGGCTGGCTTATGTAAAGGCTACTTTAACTAGCCTAGTGAGAGTGGACATGTTTCATAATCATCATTTGTTATGTCCTGTGGAGACAATACGGCTAATGGATCTATTCTTTGCACGTGCCTGCATGCATAGTGAACAGAGGGAACTGGAAAACCCATGGTCCAAAGGCATTTATTACTAAAAACGATACAGGGCATGGAACCTTATCTTTACCAGTTATCTAGCGATAGAGACAGATTTGTGGCGTCTTGATTTAGGTTTAGCTTGTTACATCACCTGTTAGCATCTCCGAGTGGCTGGGTCAGCCATGGAACATTAGGGTCCTGTGGCTGTGACAATCAGGTACATGCATCAAAGGATTTTGCGATCGCAAACAGTGCGAATCGCAAAAATCGGCCGTTTGCGATCGCAAAATCCTCTTTTGAAATGCATGAAGGTTCAAGGCCCTCACAATTTAAGAATTCGCAAATATTTGCAAATTCTCAAATTGCGATTGCATTTAAGGAATCGCATTTTGCGATTCCTTAAATGCAATGCAAGAAACATTTAAAAATTGCGATTTCGCAATTAAGGGGAGCAAATTACCATGAGGTCCAACCTCATGGTAATTTGCGAAAAATCTTAAAAATGCAATTTTGTGCATTTTTCTAACTGTCATGTTGTGCACACACATGCCCTTAGGGCATGTGTGTGCACAACATATGTGAATAGATTGATTTAGGGGTGCAACAGGGTGTCGTTTGGACACCCCTGCACCCTTGAAATCGCAATCTCAATTTGCGATTAGCTAATTGCGATTCGCAAATTGAGATCGTCTTCCCATTCATTCCTATGGGCCTTTTGGCCCATAGGAATCAATGGGAAGGGATTCCTTAATTGCGATTCGCAAAGTGTGAATCGCAATTAAGGAATAATAAGGAATCGCTAAATAAATTGCGATTTTTTAATGCATTGCCGTTTGCGATTCCTTAATTGCGATTCCTTAATTTTCGCAATTAAGGAATCGCAAACGGCCACAATGATGCATGTACCTAAAATGTGTCTCCACGCGATACCCTTCATTTTGTATTGCTGTTTAATATTTTAGTGTTCTTAGGAAGCATTTTCTTTTACCAGTTCTGAACGGCTTGCTAATGCATATGTTCTTGTTGTGGTCTCAGGTTTTTTGCGTGCTGCTGTAAGATCTAGGTGCTCCAGGCCCGATTAATGGGGTTAGGGCCTCAAAGCATACTTTTTCATCTAGACATTAATGTATTTCGATTTTAAATTCTTTTTAGCGTTGATATATGAATGTATGTATGGTCTTGTGTTTTTTTATTATTGTATTTACAATTGAATAAAGATTTTGTTATGATGGGGAGCCATCTTAGAGACAAAAGATTTTCTCTCATAATTTTCTCATGGCACACCAAAACTCACAACGAGGACACACTTTTTTTTTCTAATTTCACAAATAGATACTTTTATTATGAATTGTTGCTTTCACATATTGAATTGATTGATATTTGTGTTGTATCACATATATATGTTTTTTTTCATTAACTTTATTGGTATCTTTCCAACACCCCTATCACTAAAATGGTCATAGCCCATTCCTCAATTGAGAGTTTAGAATATTTAGAACTCTTCTCCGAGACTTATGAAGAAAGCGTGGAGCTGGACGGAAATAAATATTTCTTTCTTCCAGTTGCAGTCTCTACATATTTTATTATGTTGAATAATGGCTACGAGGACCGAAGTTGTGCAGAGGACAGCAAGATCCATCTCCACTCCTGTTAATACAAAATTCTCCTCAATACAGAGTGAAGCAGCATCCAACGATAGTTGAATTGCTCAAAGGATTAAATAAGAACATTGTAGAAGATTGGTAATGTACATGAACTAGTTTCATTTCTACTATGTAAGCAATGTAGAAGAGTTGCCCAGAAAAATAAACCCATGTTAAATCACATTGGGTTACTAATGAAAAATGAAGTAGCATATTAGAAAAATACCTTTTAATAGTCGCCAGGCACCTTGAGCTACCAAAGGAAGCCATACAAACAAAGACTTACTTTTACAAATAAATATTATCCAATGGTTGCAAGCTAGCAGGAAAATTCATAATCTGCATTACTACATTCTGGGGAGATTTTGAAAGAGTGTGTGGGAGCGGCTCTGTGCAAGGCCACAGGCCGCTCCTCGCCTCACGCCCGTAGATCAATGGTTCAGCGCCGTTTCTGCTCCCAACTCAGTCGGAACGAGCCCTCAGTGTTCCGATGCCTGAAAATCGTCTTAGGAGATAGTATTGTCCGGATTAGTGACCGGATAAGTAGGGTATGTTCTAGTGCTGGCCGGAGCTCAATTAGGTAGCAGCCATTACTCTCAGCTGCAGGCCACACCCCTGTTCATTACTAAATTGAGGTACCCTTCCACTAATATTTCCACATCCTGAGACAAGAGGACCTCCATGAGTGCTGTGCGGTGGAAGGATTCCTGTTGTGCATTTGGAGCATATATAGATGGTACAGTAAGGCGTGTGTCTCCCATTTGTACTCTAATCACCAATAGACGCCCCTTTATCTCTGCTACAGAGGCTACAACCTTCCCTGGAAAGAGCGCCCCTATCAGGATGGCTACACCATTCTTTTTTGACGGGCCGGCCAACTAAAATTGTTGGGGGAAGGGTCTAGTACGCATACGTAGGGTACCCTTAGAAAGGAGGTGCGTCTCTTGAAGGAGACAAATGTCCCCTTCAGCATTCTCAAGTAAGGATAACACTGCAGCTCTCTTCACCAGGTTGTTGAGACCCCGCACATTAAGGCTAACTACCTTAACGTCCCTGCCCTGTTGAGAAAGATAGTGAAGGGCTATGTGATGTGGAAACCCACTGCTACTATGGCTACAGTAGGAAACGTAACCTCCTTTTATCCTAGAGAGATAAGCTCTACATGTCAACTGGTGCGGTAACCCCCAATAAAAAACCCCATC
The DNA here is from genome assembly GCF_964263255.1 of Lissotriton vulgaris. NCBI lineage: Eukaryota > Metazoa > Chordata > Amphibia > Caudata > Salamandridae > Lissotriton > Lissotriton vulgaris. The sequence continues at coordinate 433,485,420 of NC_141685.1, read as the reverse complement.
AAAGTCAACCCCAAAAGAAAAAAAACCCTTCAAAACAAATACGACAACAGTAACATGACCAAAGTTCGTCATACAAAAGGATAGACTCCAAGGAGGCCAGGCTCGAGCAGCCGTCTGGCCCATTCCTGGTACGGGTCGTGCCTACCTGCCCGCGGAGAGGTTGTCACACTCCTTTCCAGGACCTCTCTCCCCGGCCCCCTTCTATGTGTTTATCCCTGTGCTCTCCATTAATGGCCTCAAGGGGAGGCTGAAAGCTCTGACGGCTATGAAAGTGAAGAAATCACTGCTTCCCTCTCCTCCATTGTGGCCTGATCAGGTTTCGGAACAGAAGTGGCTTTCCTAACGTGGTGCCATCTTGTTAAACAGTTGGCACCTCGATCTCCAGGCCCCTAAGCTTGCTCCTCTCCATCATTTTAAAATTATGTGGGGAAACCGTCAATTGCATGGAAGAATTGGATACAATTATTTGAATCATATTAAATAGTAATTTGGGGTGAAAATGTCAGCGGTATGCAAACACCACACATAGTTACACAATCTGAGCATGCAAGGAAGGGAAACATATTAAAGTTTACTAGACCCGGTAACTGACGAGGATGAAGGTGAAAATGAGACACAGACATATATCAACTTTTAATAAAAAAATGTGAGGAGTATGTCTGTGAAAAAGTGAATGTAGTACTAGAACGGCACAAATTCTTCAGTAGAGTTCATGGCAAACAAGAAAAGGTTACTGTAGAGATAAAGAAGTCCAGTAGACAGTTCTTGTAGTTGTAGTTTATTCCTTAAGTTACAGCTTAGTAGGTTCCAATGTAAGCCTTAATATAAGCTCCTAATATAAGCCCCACCAGGAGCGGCCTCCTGGCTGCTTAGCCCATCTTCTCTAACTTCTCTCACTTCAAGCACAAACCTCCTTAACATTCTAAATGACATCACATAGCAAAAGCATCAGAGCCAGGGAGATTCATTACATAAGAAAGAGATTACTACACATCTTCCCCTTTATAATATTTAACAAAACGAATAGCATAACATAGGAAGAGAAGATAAACATTTCAAAAGTACACATAAAAGAACACCATAATAATATAAACCAACTCTTCTTGTGTAATAATAATAATAATGCAAAAGTAAAGCAATAATGAGAAATGTAAGTAATAAAATATCCTTGCCTATGTACTAATAATAAATACAATGCAATAGTAATAAACAGTAAAACAGCTCTCTCTATGTAATAATAATGACAATAATGGCATAGTAAATATAATAATAGTACTGTAAGTAAATAAAGTAGTAATATAAAAGTCGTAAACTTAAACAAATGGCAGGACCAGGGAATACCATACACCCTCTACTGCACACACAAATAATATACTGTCCATACGATAATATACTGTCCACTTAACAAGAACACCTTCTAATACACATATTATAATGTTCCATCTGCATACTAATGCAGGACCACACACGCATTAAAGCACAGTAAACTCCCGATAAGAAAACACAAAACCTCCTAGTAAAAAAAAAAATCAAACCACTTCTCTATATACCACACACAATAACCCAAGGGGAAATCCATCTCCCAATAAACCACACACAATAACTCAATTCAGCACTTATATTGCTGAATTAGCCGGTTTATCTAATGCATGTGACTTTGGAGGGCTAAGTGAATCATTAATATGGGATTAGTCAGTGAGATGTACTAACAATTTGAAAATCCAAGAGAAATTATTGTCTAAAAATACCAGTTTAAAAGAAGCTATTGACATTGTAAAAAGCATAAAGCACAGTGCTGAGTGTGTGAAGAAGTACCAATGTGTAGCAAAATTCAGTACAAAGAAAAAACATGCAAGAAAGATATACACAATAGGTTGTCAAATTAAAATGTTATAGATGTGGAAAGCCTAATTAGTTTGCATATAGCAGAACAAATTCTAAATTTTCTAAAATAACACTAAATTATTATTATTACTCTAAAATAATTTTTTTGCAAAAAACTTTTATTATTTTTATTAAAAAATTAAAATTAAAAAAATAACAATATGTAAACTAAACCCTTTAAATTCCCCGTTACCCCATAACCCAAATCTAGACCTGAACCCTAAAAATACCCCTGTACCCCATAACCTCAAACCTAGCCCTAAACCCTAAAAATACACCTGTACCCGATAACCACAAACCTAGCCCAGAACCCTAAAAATACACCTGTTCCCCATAAACTCAAACCTAGCCCTGAACCCTAAAAATACCCCTTTACCCCAAAACCTAAACCTACCCCTGAACCCTAAAAATACTCCTGTATCCCATTACCCAAACCTAGCCCTGAACCCTAAAAATACCCCAGTATAACATAACTCAAACCTATCCCTGAACCCAAAAATACCCCTGTTTGCCATAACCCAAACCCAAACCTAAACCCTTAAAATACCCTTGTACCCCTTAACCCAAACCTATCCCTGAACCCTAAAAATACCCAAACACCACAAAACATATTCCTCAGTACCCCAAAACATATACTCCTATACTCGTACTTTTTTAATAAATTAATAAAATCAATATATTTAAGTTATTTCTTAAAAAACAAAATAAATAATTAATTTTTTTAAATAATTTAAAAATGAAAATAAAAATAAATAAAAATAAGTAATAAAAAAATATATATATATATACTTACCTATACTTACGTTGTAATGGCTTGTGTTGTAATAGCATCTGCTAAGTAATGTCATGCGTTGTAAAGGCATGCGTTGTAAAGGATCCTGCGTTGTAAAAGTTGCGTTGTAATGGTAGTGCGTTGTAAAAGTTGCGTTGTAATGGCTGTTTCCCAGCAGAACATGTATTGCATGCAATGCACTTTGTAGAAAATTTAGCCAGAAAGGGCATTTTGTCAAAATGTTTAGAGAGCAAGAGGCAAAACCAATACATAGAGTATATAGAAAATTAAACTCAAAATGTAGTCCTTTAAGTAAAAGATGAAGCGAGAAAAACAAAATTAGTTATCCTAAATGCACTGTTTCAATGGATAAACAACTTGCAGCTATGTTTGCAGATTCATGTTCACCAGTCAACGTGATAGATCACAAAGTATTTATGGTAGGGATGCGTTGGAGGTCGATCGCACCGACGAAGAAATCGGCTATGCAATTAACAGTATACAATCGGGGAAGGCAATGGGGCCTAACGCCGTCCCCATTGAATTTCTCAAATCCACCGCCTCGCTCGTCATGCCCCACCTGAGGGACATGTATAATGAAAGCTATGAAAAGGGGATCCTGTTGGTGGATCAACGACTGGCCTCTATTGTTGTTGCCCGTATGCCGGGGAAACCTGCAGACAGTTGCTACTCATACAGACCGATTTTCCTGATTAACGCTGAGGCAAAAATCCTTGCGAAACTCCTGGCTGTCTGCCTCACCCCTGTCTTTAGGTCACTGGTTCATGCTGACCAGTCTGTTGTGTTGTCTTTGGACGCCAGAATGGCATTTGATTCCATTTAGTGGCCGTACCTCTACGAGCTGCTGTGACGCCTACGGTTTGGTCCGAAATTCCTGGGGTGGGTTAAGTTACTTTACATGGACCTCAAGGGTCAAGTCAAGGTCAACAACCGCGTCTCCAGAACGTTCTCATTAAGACGGGGAATGAGACAGGGGTGCCCCCTGCACCCAATGATTTTCTCATTGATATTAGAGCCACTGGCATCATGGGTCAGAGGAGATCCAGTGTTAAGGGGGTTGAAATGGGTGGAGGGGAGGGTAGACAGAATATCCCTCTATGCTGATGATTCAACTATATCTGGCGTCACCTGCAAGATCAGTGCATAGACTTTTAAATATCTTCACTAACTTTGGTAAATATTTGAGATATTCAATCAACTGGTCCAAATCCGTTATTTCGCCCTCCACGAACCGATCCCTACACTCCCACCAGAATGAGACGTTGAAAAGGCCGCCAAGGGCTTTCGTTACTTAGGGATCTATGTCACCCGCGATCCTACGCTGTTCTGCATTAAAAACGTAGCTGTGCCTCTGGACAGCGATGTCAAACATTGGTGAACACTACCCCTTTCCCTGTTGGACCGAGCTGCGCCATACAAGATGTTGGCTCCCCGTTTCCTGCATATCCTCCATAACCGCCCCACACAAGGTTTCCGACTCATATTTTAAACATTGAGAGTGAAGTTAGGACTCTGCTATGGGACGGAAAGTTGACCACATCCACATCAAGAAATTGACCCAGGGATGGTACGATGGGGGAAAAGCACTCCCAGATATGCGTCTGTACTACTGGGCCTCAAAGATGGTGGTGGTGAACCAATGGTTGTATCGCCCCATGACGACCCCGCCTTTCTCCTGGATAGTTACCAAATGGGTCTAGAGGGTTACCTAGGGGCCATCTATTCGAAGGCCGGGAGAGGCCGTTATTTGAGCCCAACGGCCCTTACCGTGAAGATCTGGCATCAGGCCAATCGAAGACTCGGCTGGCTGGATGTGTTGACCTGGGCTACCCTGTTGGGGTCAGCTCAAAAACTGGGTACACTCTGCAACCAACCAGGGTTCAACAGATGGGACAGTATCAGTCTATCGACGATAGGTCACCTGTGGAAAAAGGGTAGAATACTGAAGTTTGCAGAACTGAAGGAGGAGTATAAACTAGCTCAAGGAGATGTCTTCCGCTATCTCCAGATCCGTCACGCTCTCACAGCGGCTCTCTGGGGTAACAAGGAACTATTCGAGGATCTTCGCCTCTCTGAATCGCTGCCAAAAAAAGCAGTGTTGCTCACATACTGAAAGCTATATAATAATCTACCCGACTCGTTTCACTCCCTCCGAGACAAGTGGCAAACAGATCTGGGACGAGGTGAAGATAACGACTGGAGTCAGCTATACCTCTCAGACTCCGCCTTGTCTAACTAAAAGTCCTAAATAGAACATACCTCACGGGTGTCACCCTTGCAAAGGATTGGGAGCCGACAAGATTCCCTGTGTCTCCGCTGCTGTAACAGGGAGGCAACCTTCTATCACATCATATGGGAATGTTCACTCATACAGGCTCTATGGGAAAAGGCTACACGGCACATGCAACGAGCACTAGGGAAAGAAATCACAATGACATCACAATTAGGGCTCCTTCACATATGGGAAGCAGCAGATCTCACAGAGGTGGAACAACAGTGGGTCTCCCTGGGATATACGTTGGTGAAACGTAACATAGCTATGAAGTGGGGAGCAGCTGACATCCCATCAACGAGAAACTGGGCGACAGACCTAGACAAATGTATGATCGAAGAAAAGGAGGTTTTCAAATCTAGAAGTTGCCCCAAGAAGTGGGAAATGGGGAAAGTGATATGTTTACAGGGGTGATTGGTGCAATAAATAACACAAAACAAGGGGCATAGGGTAATTAAAAATGCATTTATCTCAATATCCATAAAAGTAATGTTTTACCTTTCAATATATGTGGGTACAAAGAATCAGAGGCTCAATACCCCTTAAACCTCCAAGGATATAGATCCTATACATTTACAACAAGAACAATAATTCAGCATTCCAATAAGTATATATAGTAATGTTTTCCGCTAATCCTGACAAGGTGAATAGAAGCACATCAACTCAGCAGGTTCTTGTTTCTTTATTGAGAGCATTTCTTCTTAAAATGATCGTAGCCAATGCGTTTCGACCCGGAAGGGTCTTCTTCAGGGCAACAGTAATAACAATGTTCTTATGACAATTCATTAAGATCCTTCTCCGATATTGATTTCGGTCCCTCACTTTATCTAGGAGTGCCAGTCGGACCTCTTATTTTTTTAAATACCAGCACGATGAGTATTTTCTGCTTCAGTTACTTCTTTTTTAGAGCTATTTCTAGTGGGTCATGTTGCTGTGGACACAGGTTTCTTAGCCCCTGCGCATCTTTGTTAAGTATAAGAACTGCTCTCGCCACGTAGCCATGATCATCATTTTAAGAAGAAATGTTCTCAATAAACAAAGAAACAAGAGTTGATGTGCTTCTGTTCACCTTGTCCGTATTAGCGGAAAACATTAATTTATATACTTATTGGAGTGCTGAATCATTGTTCTTGTTGTAAATGTAAGGGGTGATTTGTGCGTCTCGCCTGCCACAGAAATGGAAATGACAGAGCGTCGATGGAATAGGAAGGAAACAGACGGCTGAGTGAAAATGAACTTTTGGTTGATACACTTTGTAGACAACATATGTCAGAATATGTAATGATGTTGCTTTTCATTCTAATAAAAACAACTGTAAAGAAAACAACTAAGTATTTATGGAAACATTTGGTAATATAAATTATGTGTTAGGATAACCAAATATAAATCCAGAAGGGCACAACAAGGTTATAATGCAATCAGAAAGAATGGCTAGAATGCATATTTAATTTAGAGGAAGACTCCCATGCGCCTAAGCCAGGCAGAAACCAACTACTCTAGTCAGGGCAAGGGAGTTACACATTGGGTAATTTGGCAGAGCAGTCAGGCTTATCCCAGAGGCACTGTGTAAAGCGTTTGCGCAATACACTCACACAGGAGTGACACACTAGGCACACCACAAAAGAAACTCCACACAAGGTTATATCAAAAATAGTCTTTGTATTACTCATAAAACACATTAGAATGCAATCACATATGTTCACTTTGCCACCTGGCACTAGGTATGACTTCGCAGGGATTATATACACTTACAAGGGCAATCGGGCCACTGTCATCATATCGCAGCTCACAAGTGGTGAAAACAACCAGTAACTACTGGTCACATTGCATTTAGCATGAACATATTCGGCACGCACTGCCCCATGGGTGATCCTACATCAACTTATCGCATCAGGCCCCGCCTACGCATAGGGCGACCATCAGGCCAACTGGCCTTAACCTCGGGGGCCCGCCTTGGGCTTCCTCGCAACGCCCTCTGTCCAAAAGTCAGGGATCTACTAGCATGCTGGCTTTAAACTGGCCTCCTGGCTGCAGATGCAGCAGAGTACTGGCCCCAACAGGCATGAACTAAAATGGGGATGAGGGTGCAACTCACCCATGTCTCTCTGTAGACACCAAATGCCCCTGATGTTTCAGCTGCCCGCAATCTGGCAGTGCAGCTGTGAAAACAAGCAGGCACCAACAGTGCGCTTTGTAAGCCCACCTCACAGGGGCTTCTCCTCTTCGTTTACAGCTACCCACGATCTGGCAGTGTAGCTCTAAACATACCCAGACGCCAACAGTGCGCTGTACAGGTCCCACTCACCAGGGCTTCTCTTCTCCTATGGTGACCAGGAAATAGCGGGACGTGACAGCAGGAAGCTTGCGAGGCTCTGGTCCTTCCTCTGGGTCCGGCGAGCCTGCGAGGCTCCGTCTTTTTGCTGCATCCGGGGATCACTGAGGACGCGCCTCTCTCTCTACTAGGCGGGGGTGTCGGGAGCTACGGAGTGGAGCCCGTGGAGCTCTGGTTCTTCTCCTCTCTTGATCTCGGGACCTCGAGCCCACGAGGCACCAGCTCTACCTTCCGCCGGGCCCCGCCCACAACCAGGCAATCTTTGCCTGCCTTCCTGCTCTGGCTTTCTTTCTCTGCCTCGCCCGGCCCACGGTCAGGATCTTCCTGCCTGACTTCAGGTTCGCGGGCAAAGATACGGAGCGAAGTCTCAGTTGGGTTTGGGCTCTCCTCTGCAAAACCATATGCCCCAAAACTGGAGAGTACCCCACACGCTTCTGTGGTGCAGTCACCGCTCTTTGCAGCACACAGAAAAATAGGAGTGCTCCTTGCGCCGTGCTGACTGACACCTCCTCACGGGGAAGGGGTAAACACAGCACTCAGCCTGTCTCCCACATCCTGACACAGCCAGGGAGCAGGCAGCACTCCTCCCCAGGAATTGGCAAGGGCAGAGGACAAGGCCCAGGCAGGCGGGCAAGCAGGGTCTCCTGGAATACGATATTGATACATTTGACTACTGATGTGGAGGTGAGTGTGAATCGAGAGTTACATAGATATATGAATACTAAGTAAATGTATAGAGGCTACTCTTACTGTATGTTATACTTATATCTACCACAGGAGATATACGATGTCTGTATTGTGATCGGGGCATACTTGGAGCCTATACTTTTTTGGATTATGACAGTGGATACATATTACGATTTCCCTGAGCTAGTGGAGTGAGTATGATTTACTCGATTTGGCCATTTGTGCACTGTGAGCCCACTGTAGATGCGAGAGTAAGGATGGATTCCTATCATTTCAGGTCTCGATCCTGTTTTCCCTACTGAAGAATATATTTCTTTTTTCAAGAAGATAACTTATTTGAGTAAATACGTTTGAAATATGTATATAAATGACTTATGTTGGGCTTTGGGTGCTGTTATGTTTACTGTAGACACCTTGGTTTGCACCATACTATTCAGGTGCCTTCTCTTTTTAAACATAATCACGGCTGCTGCAACCCTTTATTGATTGGGAGAAGTGTATAATAAAATCGGATCTACACTGTGATCAACGACGATTCTTGGTGTCTCAGTTGGAGTGACACTTTGTCTAAATGGACATGATTTAGATACAATTTGCTTGATTTGGATTATCTGGACATTTACTTGTGACTTGGATTGATATTGTATATTAACTGTGGAATTTGGAGTGCTCAGCAAGGAATTATTAAGAGCGTTGCACCTGGAACTTATGTTTTGGGTTTGTAGGGAAGAGGGGTGACCTTCCCTTCCTTGCTTTGAGTACCCTTTTTTATTGTATGTACCTTACTTTTTGCCATACCTATACTGTACGCCTGAAATCATACCTTGTTACCTCCATTTATAGGGTCTCCTAGCAGAGGGGCAGCCCTCTCAGCTATCCAGCAGGCAGCAGGTAGTCTCTGGCAGCGGTACCTCCTGGCGCCCAGCAGTCCTCTGGTAGCACTTCAGCTTCAGTCCATCGTGAGCACACTTTCATGGGGTCACAGCCCCAATACTTATACTCATGCAAGTCTATGTTCTGCCCTGGCACAGGGATTTGTGCCTGGTCTAAACCAGTTCTGGGGGCACTTAAACTTTTTATTTACATTGCACAACAACCTCCTTTGTTAGTGTAGGCTCTGGACCCAGACACACCACAGGGGCGTGGAGCCAGCATTGTGTAAGGCAGGCACAGACCTATTCAGGCCCCCAGGTGAGACTCCTCCCACTACTCCGAATGCAGAATGGCCTATTCGGCCTAGTGCTGACTCACCAAGCCTCTCTGGAGACACTGCACCTCCTTAGCCCCTGTCACTCCAGAGCCAGACATGCAATACACAACAGGCAGGTACAAAGACACATAGCACACAAAAATGCCCACTTCTAAAAGTGACTTTTCTAAAAAAGTGTTAATAAAACTGCGAACACCATTTGCAGCATTTGTTACCACTATTCCAAACACACCAAACTTGACCACGCTACTCCTCACATATCAGGAATTACCACTGAAACACATATCAGGGAATCCTCAATTCATTCCTATTAGAGGGCAGCCTCACAGTCGTGAGAAACCAAAATGCCTGTCACTACCAAGACATGTCACACAGTTAAGGCACATGTCCTACCTTTTGCCTACAGCGCACCCTGCCCATAGGGCTAGCCAGGGCATACCTTAGGGGTGACTGATATAGTAAATGGGGAGTCAGAGACGTGGCACCCATTTTATGTGCAGTTAACTGCGCGCGCAGGCCCTGCAATGGCAGAGGCCTGAGACAAGTTTGAAAGGCTACTTTGGTGGGTGGCACAAGCAGTGCTGCAAGCACACCAGTAGCATTTAATTTACTGGCCCAGGGTATATGCGATACCACTTTACAGGAGACTGATAGGTAAATTAAATACCTTGGTACTCAGAGGAATTACGTACCCACAAACAACAGTGTAGGAACAAAGAGAGGCATTGGCGAAAAGACTATGCAGAAGAAGCTAAAACCAAGTACAAAGAATCGGTGGCTAAATATAAAACTTTAATTACAGAGGCAAAGAAAAAGTATTACTGTGAGAGAATTGAATCAGCAAAAAACTCTAATAAAGCATTATATGAAACCACCAAACAGCTAGCTGGATATTCCCCCAACCTGACACCTCCCCCCTCCCAATCACTCTGCGACGATCTCTCTAACTTCTTCTTTAGTAAAGTTGAAGACATTTATCGGGTCTTCGCAAACAACACCAATATCTCCATTAAACCACCCGCCTCCTACACTGGTCCTACTTTCTCGCAGTTCGCAGATGTCTCCAGCTCCCAGATTCGGAACATCATATCTTCTATCAAATCAGGCTCTGCTCTAGACCCATGTCCACTGAAAGTTCTGCTCCCGATTATTGAAGTGGTTCTCCCGGCTATGACTGCAATCTGTAACGCTATGTTTAGTACAGGCGTTTATCCAGAGGCTCTAAAAAAGACCCTTATAAAACCTCTTCTCAAAAAACCAAACCTCGATAAGGAAGAACTAAAAAGTTATCGTCCAATCGCTAGTCTACCAGTCTTGGCGAAAATAGTTGAAAAAGCTATGAATCTTCAACTCTCAACCTTCATCGAGGAACATAAGCTACTGGATGAATCTCAGTTCGGCTTTCGCCAATACCACGGAACGGAGACGGCCTTGGTTAAAGCGGCGGACGACATAAGATCCATCCGTGATGTTGGAGGAACAGCAGTCTTGATACTGCTTGACCTATCGGCGGCCTTCGACACGGTCGACCATGCTACTTTGGTCGACCGTGTCAAAAGCATGGGTATCCAACATAACGCCAAGAAACTTCTTGCATCTTTTCTGGCGGACAGGTCCCAGGTGGTCACTATTGGTTCCTTTCAATCACCCTCCTTGTCACTGCCATGTGGAGTCCCTCAAGGCTCATCCCTTAGTCCGACACTATTTAACATTTATGTGTCGGACCTTGCCAAAGTCATTCGTGCACATGGGATGAGCCTTACATCCTACGCAGATGACACCCAGCTGGTCCTCGCCGTCAGGAATGATGGGCACAAAATAGCCAATAATTTTAATCAGGGCATGCTGGCAATAGGGAATTGGATGGCCTCCAATTGCCTGAAATTAAATTCCGATAAATCGGAAGTGGTCATTTTCAGAAACTTGACCCCGGAATGGTCCTCCCTTTGGTGGCCGCTATCACTGTGCCATCCACCGGCTCCGGTCAGCAAGGTGAGGAATCTGGGAGTCATGTTCGACAATCGCCTTACTTTTCTTCCTCACGCAAACCAGATCTCCTCTTCGGCCTTTCACAAATTACGGCTCATAAAAAAAATCTTGCCATTTCTTCCCGAGAAAGCTGGAAAAACCCTGGTGAGCTCCTTGGTATTGTCTACATTAGATTACTGTAATGCTCTGATTCTAAGTGCCCAAGAAAGAGTGCTACACAAAATGCAAATCATTCAAAATGCAGCCGCCAGGCTCCTTGGAAGAATCCCCAAACATCAATCTGCGTCAGAAACTATTAGAAAGTTGCACTGGCTTCCTGTGAGAAATAGAATCAAGTTCAAGACCCTCTGCATAGTGTATAAGGCTCTACACAATGTCGGACCTGCATTTTTTACTCAAAATCTCACCCCCTACAGTCCCTCCAGAACATTACGCTCTTCAACCTCACACGAATTGGTGGTACCCCGTACCAAATCTGTCTCATGGGGAGACAGAAGATTCCTTGTCGCCGCACCTAAACTCTGGCACACCTTGCCACACTCGATTAAAACAAGTACCTCACTCTGGTCTTTTCGCAAGCAACTCAAGACTTGGCTTTTTAATCTGTAAACTCTAGCTCCCCTTGTTGGTTAAACACTGCAGAGATTCTTTAGCGCCGAGATGCCCAAGGGCCTTCGTTCGCGCTCTATAAATGTTTTTAATAAATAATAATTTTAATAAATAAATAAATAAACAGTTGAAGATCAATCTTACCACGTTTACCATAGAGAGCACATGCACTTTAACACTGGACAGCCGTGATAAAGTGCTGAGAGTTCTAAAACCACCAACACTAGGTCAGAAAAAATACCAGGAGGAAGGCAAAAATTTCAGGGATAACCCTGCAAAAAGGGCCCTACCAACAGAAAGGTGTATATTACTAAACAAAGATCTAAGTTGCTAGGATGGAGACATCAGAAAGAATTAGGGATGAAACTAGACCCTAACAATAGTGGTTATGTTTGGTTAGTGGATAGATCCTTGAACGCAGATCACATATGTGAGGAGTTTCCTGAGCTATTTTCCAAAAATTGGGATTGTTAAAAGATTTTCAACATGAAATAAAATTGAAAAGTAGGGCTGTGCAAGTTATTCACAAGACCCATTTCACATTTATTAACAAAACCATAGGACCATAGGAAAAGAAACTAGAAAAATTAATGAAACCAGGAATAATTGAACCTGTGGATTACTCAAAATGGTTAGTCTGTATTCTAATATTTATTACAGATGAGAAGAAAGGAATCTGCTCTTGTGCAGACCTACAAGACTTTTATAATAACATATGGGTCGAAAGACAACCACTGCCCAGAATAAAGGAGATACTGAGAACTATTGGGGGAGTAATTTGTTTCAGTATTCTGGATGTATCCTATGGTGTATCATCATGTAGAATTATATCCAAAATCTAGGTCACTTACATCTTTTGTAACAACAATAAAAGAATGCAGTTTGGACCGGCAGCTGTAGTGTTGCAAAATATGATGCAGACAATTCTTAAAGATGTCAGGAACACTTTGTGTTTCCAAAATGGCACGCTTATTTACGGGAATACTGTTGATACTCACAAAACAACTTTACGAGGAGTACAATCCAAAATAAAGAATGCAGGCCTCACCATGAAGAAGGAAAAAATGTCAGACTGGATTGGACTCTGTTGAATATTTGGGTCATACCATTTTGAGAGAAGGTATAAACCAATAGTATCTTTGGCTGAAGCAATAAACAAAGCAGCAAAACCTATGAACAAGGAAGAGCTAAAATCCATTTAGGATCAGCAGAATACATGGAAAAATGTGTAAAACAAACTTCGAGATGTCTAGTCCATTACGGTGCTACTAAAGAAAGATTCACAATTCAATTGGAATGCTGAATGTGAAACTGCTTTTGGGAAAATGAAAGAAGTTATCATGAGCACACCTTCTTTAGGTAACTTTGATGTGTCACGGAAGACGATTTAACCATTGATGCCAGTAAGATGGGTCAGAGGGTGACCTTGTCTCAAATAGTTAGAAAAGAAGAAAGAATAATTGACTTTGCATCACATTCCCTGAATAATGCTGAACAAAAGTATTCCACAACTGAAAGAGAGGCACATTCATGTTATTGAGCAATAAAAAGCTTCAGATATTTATTGTGGGACATGAGATTCACACTTAGGGGGTCATTAGGATCGCGGACGGACTTGAGTCCGTCCGCGACCCCAGAGCATGAGGGAACGTCCGCATGGGCTGCGGCGTTCCCTCTGTGCAGATTAGGATGTGACCGCCAGGGTGGCGGTCACATCCTCTATTTTTAACATTGCTGCGGGTGGAGCTTCAAGCTGCACCCGCAGCAATGTTAAAAATGCATGCACAGCATTTGCGTGCACAAAGCGGCAGGCACCGCGCGGTGCCTGCTGCATTGTGCACGCAAATGCAGGGGGGTACCATAGGTACCCCCCATGTGCACCCCCCACCCCCCACTACACCTAGGGGGCCCGCAATGGGCCCCTGCAGTGCAGTTACACATGCTTTTCCACGGCGGAAAAGCCGCCGCGGAAAAGCATGTTTCCATGCACATCCTAATCTGGCTGAAGGTGTCTAAGAGACACCTTCACCATTTTAGTGCTTTTCCGCCGCGGTTGTAAGCCAGCCGCGGCGGAAAAGCTGCGGACCTAAACCATGACCCACCAGCCATCCTAATGTGGCGGTGGGTCCTGGTGGGTCCGCAGAGGATTTTCCGCATCCTCCGGGCCGGCGGTGGCTTCCGCCGGCCCGGAGGATGCGGAAAATCCTCCATCCTAATGACCCCCTTAGAACAGACCTTAAACCACTCACATACATGTTATCAACAAAAGGAGTAGAACAAGTCACTCCGCGCCGGCTTTGAGGGTTGCAGTTTTAGCTTGGAATTTGTGAAAAAAAATGTAGCAGCAAATTGTTTATACTGCATGCCTTTGAACAAAAAGGGAAAAGAACAAGAACAAATAGAGAAGAGTGTAGTGCTTGTGAGGATTGTTCCAGCAATAATGAAAGATGAAGGGGAAAGAAGCATGGAGAAGGACAGTGTGTTGAATGAAGTACAAAGACACATACTTCAAGACAGGCTGAACAAGTGTGGTAACATACCAAATGAGATCAGAAAATTCAGGGATGTTAGAAATTAACTAAGTATAATTAATACCAATGTATTTAGAGGTAATAAATGAATTCCACGTAGTGATCTTTGGCTCGAAATTGTTGAATTGTCACATGAAGGTCATTTAGGAATGGAGCTTAACGAAATCTAAGGCGAGGGCTCATTACTGGTTTCCAGACATTTGATTGTAGAGATGGTCAAGGAATGGCTTAACTGTGCTTACAGTGAAAAACTATGTGTAGTCACAAAGCTCTCCTAGCTCCAGTAGACGTTCCACAAAAAAAATAGGGCAAGCTAGCATTGGATATAATCAAGCTTCTGAATGGTCACAGCGGTAAAGCATGAAGCTGACATTGCACACTTCATACTCTCATATGACTTAGACATCTGGATCTTAACTGAAACGTGGCTCAAGGACACCTCTACACCAATCCTGGACATTCTAGTCTCCCCTGACTATGACATCATTAGAATGGATAGACTAATCAGAACCGGGAGGGGCATTGCCTGCATCCATAGATCCGCCCTCTCCATGAAACAGACTCAATCAGCACCAATGTTCTCTTATGAACTCTTAAAAACAGTTTGCACACTCCACATGATTTATCACCCTCCTGGAGACAATCCACTCTTCAGTGAACAAATAATGGAGACTATATCAGTCAGCACGATCCAATCCCATAACCATATCTTCCAATGATAATTATCTATTAGTACATACCTTCAAGACCTTCCTAACTGACCTGAACCTCACCCATTCCTGCAACAAGCCTACACACCACAAAGGTGCCACACTAGATCTCATCATTGCCAAGGATAATATCGTACAATTGAATGATATATTACCTTGCGATTGGTCAGATCACTTCTTAATCTCCTTCAGCATTTTAGAAAAGGGGTTGATTAGACTTGGTCAACTTCGGAAAAATAAAAAATGGGTGCGTGAGCTGAGACACATCATCATAAATTATCTTACCACCATGAGCAATAATCTTCTGCAGCCACCTCCTAACATGACAAATCTCGAGGAACTCATTGAGCACTACACACACTCCGTGACTGATATCTTTGATGACCTACCCCCCTGCAACTCAAAAGAATCCCTAGCAAACGCTCTAAACCCTGGTTTAACGGCTCCCCCAATGTGGAACAACATGAACTCAGACTTGATGAAAGAATGTGGAGAACCTCCCCCTCCCTACACAACCTCAACCAACCTCAACCAACTAAGAAAGAATAGGAAAGCTTATAACAACACACTGCCAAATCTGATCACTTTAGATCGCAGCTGGAAAAGGCCAAAAACAGACCAAAAAAACTCTTTGAAATCAACAAAGCAAACACTCTAACCAACTCGTAACTCTCAAAGACTCCACCCCAAGCTACAAGGAATTTTCAGCCAATTTCATTGGGAAAACTAGAAAGACTGAATTAGATCTGCAACTCTCCCTACAAGACCTACAAAATCAGGCTCTCTCCTCCGACGCCTCAGCTACCCCAAGGTTGAGCTCTCCTCTGACGGAACTTGTTGCATACACTAAAATAAATTATGCTTCTTGGAATACCTTTAGACTACCGGACGATGCTGAGCTACTCAACATCATGACCACATTAAAACCATTAAATCACGTCTTTGATCTTATGCCCTCCAAACTCTTTAATGAACTTATCTTGTCCATTTTCCCTGTTTGGTCAAAGATTGTACATGAATCTCTCACACAAGGAGTGATCCCCAATTGCCTCAAGATCGGACAAGTCACCCCATCCTAAAGAAACCTATCACAGACTTATCTGACCTTAACAACTTCCGACCAATCTCCAATATCATGACTCTGTCCAAACTTCTTGAGAAGTATATCCATACACAGCTCTGCAACCACATTGAGCATTTCCAATTACTCGACCAACACCAATCAGGCTTCGGATCGGGTGAAAGTACTGAAACTGCATTAACATATAGTACACATATAGTATACAATAGTAGACAATGCCTTAAGAATACTTGACCAAAACAAACTTTGCCTAATTATACTGCTGGATCTTTCCTCTGCGTTTGACACAGTCAAACCTGACAAACCTATTAACCTGCTAGAAACAAGGATGAGGTTATCAGGTCCAGTTCTAAATTGGTTTGCCTCTTTCCTTCAAAATAAATCTAAAAAAATCTAAATCAACAATGACCTTTTCAACAGTTAGCCGGTCTTTACTGGAGTTCCACAAGGATCCGGGCTCTCACCCACTCTCTTCAACCTCTACCTGAAACCTCTCACCGAAATTCTGAAATGATCTGACATTCAATATCATATGTATAGGGATGATACACAACAATATATGAAAATCTCCTCTCCGGGCGACATAACTACCCTCACCATGTTCTTTTGGACACGCAGCAGTGGTTAGCTCAGTGCAACAACAAGAGGAGCCAATCACCAACTATGCGCACTAAGGAAAATCAAACCTTTCCTGCCGCCTACTGACCTGAAACAAGCTGTCCAATCCCTAGTAATCTCCCGTTTAGATTACGGAATTGCTTCTCTGGCAGGGCTACCCAAAGCTGAAGTGGCCCCTTTAAGGGCCACTCTGAACTCTGCTACCAGACTCATCACTGGCTCAAGAAAGCATAACCACATCACACCAGACCTACTCCATTCTGGTGCCAGAACTCAGGTGTTTTCAAGGCTCAGGCAGTTGTAGAAAAAGAGGTTCCAATCTTTCCATAACTTGCTGAAAGGATATTATACCGGGGAACAACCTCTTGGTTTCTTTGGTCTGTGAGGCACAGTGTTCCATGTTTCACTGATCTTTCCACTTCTGAAAATTCATGCGATATTTGTCCCAATGATGCCATGCTGATAAAACGTTGCACCTTTCATCTGCAGCATAGTAAAGGTGTAGTATTAAAGAGTGTGTTTGCTAAACTCATTATTCACACGCCTGTAATGTACAGATTGTGAGACACTGCTTTTATCGTGGCCCGGTTGTTGCTGTGGTGAAATGCTCCTTCACTAGTTCCATATGATGATTGAGGGTGGGCAGCCATTTTCCAAAAGATCACAAGTGGTATCTGTCTCCGCCTTGTAGAGTGCAGAGCACAGCCGGCGTTCGCTAGCAACTCCAGTCCGCGCACTTTGTGCCGCACAATAATTTGCATTGTTAACGATTTCTAAGCAGTTCACAGACTCTACATCCATGTATACGTTGGTGAGTTTTAGGCTTGCTACGAGTTGCAGTCTGAACTTCTGCGTCCGCTTTTTAATTTTGCCAAATAATGTCTGTATGCCATGCCATCCGCTTCATCAATATGGGATTTAATGGTATTGATGCTTGTCCCTGCTGACACGTGTGAAGGATTTTGATCCACCAGGAGTGGATGAGGCGATCCTTAAAAACGTACTCCTCTTTGTCGTGAGATGGCAGCATTGGAGCAGGGCTGCAACATAAAACGACGATGTGGAGCTCATCATAGAGCCAAAGGCAGAAATGAGCAGATGCAAGGACGAAGGCCGGGCTTATATCTCCAAATCGAAATGAACAGTCTCACTGCAATATTTTGGCGGCTTGGCACCAAATTAAATTACCCCAAATTTTAGAATGAATATAAAAAGAACATGAAGACTATTTATGTAAGAGAGGTCGGTACAGACGATTCCCGTGCCTCTTTTAATCGTCGGAATAAAATAAAATAAAAAATTGAGTGGAAAAGAAGCCATATCATGAATACAAAAATAATTCAAGAATGGTTTTCATAAAATAGGCTAAGTATTTAACCGCAGCTACCTTCAAAAATTAAAACATTACCACTTGTTTGAGGGGTTGTGGTCAGAGGGTAGCGTTAGCAGGGGGAGTGGCGAGAGAAGAGGGCCTGCGCGATTCCTTTGCGTGAGTGAGCAGCAAGGCACGATAATTGCTACCATATGGCGTCGCTGCTCGCTCCCGCAAGGGAATCGCCAAACGTGCCCGTGTTGCCATTGAAAGCAATGCAAAACTTGCACGTTTTTGCCTGCAAAGCTGTCCCAATTACAATAGGTCTTTTTCCTATGCAGCGCAGGCACGCTCCATAAGCGAAACCAAAAAAGCTATGCTCCACAGGAGGGAAAATCTAAAGAATGAGGAGGAAATAAGAAGCAAATGAGTGATAAAAAAGCACCTAATGATAAGCAATGGTCTGGCACAAAAACCACTCTAAGTTTTTGGAATTGTTCACAAGAGGTTTTTGACGACAGCTAAAAGATTTTTGTAGGGTAGACCAAAATTGGCTGGCAATTCAATGGGCAGTGGCAGGTCCTCGAGGGAGTGCTGCTGGGCGAAGAGGCGGGGTGGGGGAGGGAACGGGTGGGGGCCAGTAAACTCCGGATTGTGGCCAAATGGAGCTGTGCATATAAATAAATTAATGAAACGCCGATTCGCAATGTCATTCGTTTTATTTATTTATTGATATACACAACTCCGTTTAGCCACATTACGGAGATTACTACCCCCCACCCTGCCCCTGCAACACCGCCCCTCAGCACTCCCTCAAGGAGCCGCCACTGTAAATGGGCAACACTGTTTTAAAAGTGCAAGCCATTCCTTCAGGATAGATGAAAATCTTCTGAGAAAGGCCTTTCCGTGCATACACAAAAATACATTTCACAGATTTTAACACAAATGACTAATCTTTATTCTTTAGCGATATTTAGTGAAACTATGGGTAAACACAGAGAAAACTCTTGAAGCAATAAACGGAAATACAATTTTTTTCTGATATACACATCAAAGAGCATGATAAAAAACGTTTCAAACAAGCAATGCACTGGTTAGATAGACATATTGAGAGGGCCTGAAAAAAGCATTTTGCACTGTAACCGCTTAATGAGTAGGCAGAGAAAAAGGAAAGAAACATATTCTAGCACTAAAATGTATATAATTATTCTTCTACTTTTCATCACACATTTCAAGACTGATTTAGAAACGAGAGCTCCTCTTCTTTGGGGAATTAGCCCTAGTGCTGTAACCTTGGAACTGAGCATAGCAAAGCAGTTCCAATTAATTTAGATATGTAATGTAACGGGGGGATTTCCTGTACATTAGCGATCTTTTACGAACGACCACGTGTTTATGACTAAATAGTACTGCAAAAAATTGAAATTTTCATACATTTTTGAAAGGATGTATTAACCTTAGTAGCACACACAGAGAAAGTATTGGCATCACTAATTAAGAAGCTACAAAGAAAAACAGAAACTGGCGTAGCCATACTTTCCCCCAAAAGGAAGAGAGCACAAATATTAAGATCTCATACAATGGAGCTGTGAAGGTAGAAAGACCCTTGCTAGGGAGATCTGTACTTGGGGCATGTAGACAACACCAGCATTTAACTTGCTCCGTCACCCAAAGGTAATTTTCTGCAAAAAAAGAGGATGAGGAGAATAAGTTAAATACATTCAGTAAGACTCTTTCTGTTGGATACACTATCTAAATGCATATTCCCCACCATTTGAACTCCCCAAGGCACCAGAGCTGATTCAGAAAATGTTCAAGAAATTGCTGGCATGCGCCAGTCAGTGAGGCCATCTGAATCTGCAGAGGCCTAGTCCCGCTTCCAGAAGTGATGGGGTAGGGCTTATATCGGCGCAACCCCTGCATGCTGTTTACAGAACAGCATTCTGCACCCTTATGCGGAGAGTCCGTAGCAGATTGAAAATCTAAAAAGTGTGGAAAATCTAACTTGGAACCGGGTTGGTGAGGAGTCTACAAAGAATATTCACCAGAAAATTACTGAAGGTAAGTAAATTGTTCTTCTGATGGATACTTCTAACCGTAGATTCCTAAGCTTTGAAAAAGATACCAAAGTAGCTCCTCCCAAAAGGTGTAGGGTCTGAGGAGTGGAAATGACAATAGGAAAGCCTGCAGGACTGAGCATGCAAAATAGCCTTCCCTACGCACCCGAGAGTCAAGATAGTAATAGCAGGTGAAGGCGTGGTCAGTCACCGATGTTGCTGTCTGCAATATGTCCAGCACCGGAATACTCCAGGCTGGAGTGACACCCTTAGCTCTAGTTTAATGCACCCAAAAACCCTTAGAAGGCCGCTTTTTGGCCAAAATATCACACATAAATATGCAAAAAGCGTTCCATCTTGATATGGCTTGCTTTTGGGCAGTCCTTCCCTTCTCTTGGGGCCCAAACGGCAAAGCCTCTCCTCCACCTTAGAGGGATGTGGCGGAGAGAAGAAAGTGGGGAGTGTGATGGACTGGCTTACCTGGAAAGGCAACACCACTTTGGCATAAAGTTTGTTGTAGTCTGAAGCACCAGATTCTATGGAAAGAAAGTGCTAGATGGTGGTTAAAATGAAGGTGCTTGCAGTTTACTAACATGGCACACAGAGATATTTGCAATGAGAAAGACAGTTTAAGAGTCAAAGGCCTCGAAGAACAGCTGTGCACAGGCTCAAAAAGCATAAGCAATAAGAAGGTAAGAATCAAGTCAAGGTCCCACATTGTGGAATAACTAAATGCAAAGGAAGAAACACATCACAACTGATGACTTAGATAAAGAGGACTGTGATAAAAAGTCTGAAAGAGCTGACAAATATCCTTTCAAGGTACCCACAGGGGCCTGGCCAAGCAAGATGGCCACATAGAAGGTGCCAGAGCGTAGCTCCCAAACAAGAAATCAATAGCCTAGTAAATCCTGCTCAGCCTGGGGCATCATACCCCTGTGGAGGAGGGCACAGGTATACAGAAGCCCTGGGGCCACTGTAGGGCCCCAGAAAAGGACTCTGTGCCTTGGAAAGTGAGACTGATAGCTAAATCCCACACGGGCCTTGCTGCAGAGCAGCCTGGCACAGAGTGAAGCCCCAAAAGAGGTGCTATCAGCCAGAGGCCGAGTAGTCCCTTGCCTAGTGGTACAGGCTGGTGACTGGTGTGGTGATAAGTTGGGAGCCGTGCCCCTCCCACCCCCGGGAACCAGGGGGCCACCGGTGTGGAATCCTGAAGCCATGAGAAGATGGACAGCTGACTGGAAGGAGCAGCTAAAATGGCAGCACTTCAGGCAGAGAGCCACTAAACAGCTCAGAGGTTCAAGCGCCTGAGAGGTGAGCACGACGCGCCTGATCAAGCGGCTCAACCCGGTTGCCGACTCGATTTTGCGATTTGAAGCTTTTATTCAGTTAAGTTAATCAACCATATAAGCAGAAACAAATATGCATCGTTATTATCGTTATTCACAGCAATACACAAAAATAATTAAAATGATAAAATTACCCATGCATAAAAATTATAAAAATGTGAATCAAGAGAAAATCTTACACATAAGGAAACAATATGAGAAAACGCAGATACATGATTCGTTTACTCCCACTAGATATATATAAACATGAGTAATCCATGTCCATAAAAGTGCAAATGCAGGAATTACTTAAAAAGCCCTATAGATCATACAATCAAATATCAAGGTCATTAAATTCCTGGTATGTATCACTTACAGGAGAAAAGTTGCTGTATAAGTACATAATTCATATACTCCCCCTGGATTTATGTAAACATGAGTAGTCCAGATCTATAAACGAACAAGTGCAAAAATTACTTAAAAACCCTATAGATCCTACAATCAAGTATCAAAGATCATTGATTTCCTAATATGAATCGCTTTCAGAAGGAATGTTGCTTTATTAAAACACAATCCTGGTTCCTCTAGTCTTAAAAGCAAATTGATTGCGTCTTTAGTAGACCTAATATTAAGACGTAAGAAAAACGGTTTTAAATAAAAAAAATCCTAAAATTAGAATACAAATTACAGAGTAATAACATGTGGCAACAGCTTTGACGGGAGACTCCATCACATGGGCAGGGTTGGGTAGAAACTTCTTGTTTCATAACAGGAAAATTGACAAGGTGATTTATGGTACCCAATCTTAATCGGGTTAACATATAGCGGTGTGATGCTCTTGTTACAACGGACAGATAACTTTGGAACCCTTGTTTAACCCCTTTAGTGCTAAGGTACAATTACTCTGCTGCTGCAATTTCCATTGAAATCAATGGAAAGTCCATGACGAGTTACCCTTGTCATTAGCGGCGAAGAGGTTAAGAACCAGTTGCATATAAAACAAAAAAGTTGTTTGATTCAAAAGCACATGGGAGCGATTCGCTGTTTTATGAGCTAGCAGGGATGTTTTAATCTCACCTCTTGCAATGAAATCCACACATTCAGGATCTTGATGGATGTTACAATTAAACAGGGCTTTAAACCAGTGGGAGATGTAGTTAAGCCAGGGAATTCTAGAAATTCTTCATTTTAAGGCAATCCTGTATTACGGATTGTGTAAACAATGTCTCTTCCTTTGACCATATAGATTTCCAAAGTAAAAGGGAGCGCAGTGAAACCAGATCCGAAATGTACTTAATGCCCACTTCGCGGTGAATAATTCCCGCAGAGGCCGATCGTGGGGCACACAAAAAGCGTTTTAAAAAGGAGTTTTCAGTTTGTAATAATAAATTGCCATGACAGTGACCCCAGACCCCAGCACCGTAAAGTGCAGCTGTGACGCATCAAATCTCATAAATTGTCAACATATCTTTAATACGGCGACTGCCCAGTTTAATAGCAAATCTGAATATGCCATTTATATTCCTCAACATCTTTGCACGGGCGTTGTCCTGTTCCTGAACCCAGGACCCACTCCCTGCAAAAGTAATGCCTAGATAGCAGAAGGTTTTAACCATTTCAACCTTGGAACCTTCTATAAAATAAGATCTGGATCTAATCGGGTTTCTGCCACAAGCCATTACATAGGTTTTAGATTTATTGATTAAAAGCTTCCTTTTTGCGATAAAAAACAGTAAAATTATCGATGAGACGTTGTAACCCAATGGGGGTACGTGAAAGTAAAACCGCATCTTCAGAATATAAAAGAATTGGAATAGGATTTCCTTCCACCTTCGGGGCATCCGCCGCTATCGACTTTAGGGCTGCGTCCACCTCAATAATAAATAAGGAAAAAAGTAATGGAGCTAGGACGCAGCCCTGGCGGATGCCTCTTTTGACTTTAATGGGGGGGGTATATTCACCTGAGGATCCATACTGCACCTTACTGGATAATTCCTCATATAATCTAGCCAGGAGGAAATATACTATCTCTTTGGGTGCACCCATTTCCAACAATAAAGGCCATAGGATGGAATGGTCTACCAAATCGAATGTACTACTAAGGTTGGCAAAACATAAATATAAGTTACCCTCCTTAGCTATGGTATATTTACTGATCAGTAGATCCAAGTTGACACACTGCTCTAATGTGCCAACTCCTTTTCTAAAACCATATTGTACATTTGTAAGGATCGACTTCTCGGTTACCCATGCTTCCAATCGTGAGAGCATATCCCGGCTCATAATCTTTATAGAGGAATCCAGGAGGGAAATTGGGTGGTAATTGCGAGCATCGGTTTTATCCCCCTTCTTGATAATAGGTATTATGATTGACTGTCCCCATGATAGGGGAAATTGGGTCTCAGCACGGTATTAAAAACTCTAGTCAAAATCGGGGACCATAAGGCCATTTCATTTTTATACAACAACAACAACAACAACAAAGGAGTTTATAAAGCGCCTGGTGACGCCATCACGGCGTGTCCCCGCGCTGTGGAAAGAAGTCGGGTGCAGGTAGGGATTTACAGGGAAAACAGGTGTGTTTTTAAGCTTTTCCTGAAATCAGTCTCCGAGTCCGCTAGTCTAAGCTCCATAGGGAGAGCATTCCATTCCCTGGCAGCCATGACCCGAAAAGAGCGGCCACCCATTCTGGCCTTCCTGATACGAGGTACCGTGAGCAAGCCAGTTCCCCTGGAGCGAAGAGTTCTATTGGGCTCATAGGGAATGGCTAAGTCATTCATATAGGGAGGAGCTTTTTGGGTGATGATCCGATGGCACATCAGTAATGCTTTAAAGAGAACTCTTTTTTTTATGGGTAGCCAGTGGAGGGTATCTAGAGCAGGTTTGGATGGAGCTCTCTTGGGAAGTCTAAGGACTAGACGTGCTGCTGTGTTCTGCAGGACTTGAAGTCTCCTGATATTATTTTGCGATGTTCCAAGCAGAAGCACATTCCCATAGTCTATTCTGGAAGTCACGAGCGCCTGTGTCATAGTGCGCCTCGCTTCAAGAGGGAGGAGATCCAGGGTACGGTTAAGGGTCTTCAAGACCCCATAGCATTTACCGACCACCCTGTTCACGTGGCAGTCGTAGGAGAGTTTAGGGTCAACCCAAATTCCCAGATTTTTGGCTGCTTCACAGGGGGTGGGTAGCGGCCCCAGACATGAAGGCCACCACTCCTTGGTCCAGCTCGTATCCCTACCTCCCATAACAAGAACCTCTGTTTTCGAGCCATTAAGCTTCAGGCAGTGTTGGGTCATCCAACCTGCCAGAGCCTTCATGCAGGATTTAAAGTTGTCTGGAGAAACAGAGGGGGCTTGGGATAGGGAGAGGAGAAGTTGAGTATCGTCGGCATATGAAACTAATTCAATGCCGAACGATTGAACCACTTCAGCCAGAGGTCAATCGGGACCCCGTTGGGTCCCGGTGCCTTCCCCTCCTTACTGCTAGTTATAGTCTCGGTGACCTCATCAATCCTGAATGGCAACAGGATAATTGGCCACTCCTTTGGGGGTTTAACGATCAGGGAGTCCTCGCTGTCAGTGGAATTAAAGATTTTTGAAAAATGCTTTACCAAGCTATTACAATTAATATGGGAATTGAGTTCTGGGATATGTACATCTTTTAGGAAAAGGGCTGTTCACTGTATCCCAAAATAGTTTATTGTTTTATGTTTCGGCAGCCTGACTAAGGTCTTCCCATGCTGTTTTTTGAAGCACCGCTTTCCTATTTTTAATAGCTAAAGCATAAGCTGCATGTAAGACCTTAATAGTGTCGGGATTACGCTGTTCCTCCCTTAGGGCTTGTTTCAGGTGGCATAGAGCTGTGGTACAATCACTATCAAACCAGCTAATCTTAGCTTTATTATTTCCTCAGGCTGGTTTTGCCGACTCATTACTTGGGAGGCCCAGATGGAAGCGCTCTCAGGCTGCTAAGGTGAGACCTCGAGGGGGAGCTGCATGAGTGGCACCAGAGAAGAGCCGGTACAGAGTGCTAAAAGCGGACCCCGGGCAGAGAGCTAAGGAAGCTGTGGAGGTGCGCCCATCAGGGTGCGGGACTTGCTGACTGACGCGCGAAGTCAGCACAAGTGAGCTTTGTAGCTAGAGGCTTGGAGAAAGCAATTGGCACTGTGGGGGTTCTTTGGCCTGCAGTGTACCACTGGATCAGCATCGGCTGTAGTGGCGTTCCACTCTGCGATCGATCTGGGATGATGAGGTGGCCCACTCACAGCAAGAACCCCATAAGGACCAGGCCGGACTGTTGGTGTTGGAGGAAAGTGGACCCATGCCCACACAGTGGAGTAGCCCAATGACACAACAGTTGGAGGTGCAACCAGGCGTCACAACTCATGGGAGCCATGTGCTGGACTCTGAGGGAGCACTTACCTGGCCAGTAGACGCATCTGAGCCTGGACAGAGCCAACACATACGGTTACATGCCTCCTGGGGTGACCAAAGGACCGAAACCTCTGGGGGTGCAAGGGGCCTACCGAACTTGGTTGAAACCTGGGAACTGGCTTGGAGGAGTGAGTGGCCTGGCTCCACGATCTGCACAGCGTTGCTGAGAGTAGGCCTAGGTGGAGCTAAGTGTGCCCGTATCGCAACAACTCAAGAGAAGAATATTGAGCAGGGTTTCCCCCGGTGCGTTGCCCTTTTGGCAAAGCCTCGTCATGTTGAAAGACAAGGCCCGAAAAGGGGTGCAATCTAGCAAAATTGTGCAATACACTGTGCCCAGCCCTGGCCCCTTGGAGATGAGTCAGGGGAGTTAATTGAGCACAGAGAGGGTGGAGCCGGTGCACGGCACAGTGGGAATTCTGGAGGTTATAAGGGGTTCCCGGGCAGAGCTGGAACCTAAATTGGACACGATGCCAATAGACATTAACCATTTGAGATTAGACCTTCAAAAGGTCGTAGAGAGGGCAATGAGTACCAAGGAGGAGGTTGCCATTCTCCGAAAAAATGTCCAAGAACTTCAGGCAACGGTAGCAGGTCTAAAATGCAGCGCAACACACACAGAAGACCGTCTGGAGGAACAACCTGCGATTCCTTGGGTTCTTGGAACGAATGGCGGGCCCCTCGGCGGAACATTTTCTGGAAAACAGGATCTCAACAGCCCTCAAACCTAAACACATCTCTACATTCATTTCCAGAGAACTAACCCACAGGGCACTGGTTCCCACGCCCACCTAATGCCGTCGCCTAGGGCGTTCAGAGCCCATATGTTCAACTATCACCATAGGGAAGCAATCCTCCAGCACGTCCGTGTCCGCAGCCCCCCATGCTATGGAGACAACGCTATACAAATCTTTCCTGATTACACGTGAAAAATCCAAGACCTCCCCGCAAAAACTTTCTGCACATCAAAAAACAACTGAGTCAGCATAACATTAAATATACCTTGATGTTCCCAGCCAGGCTTCGGGTCCAAAACAAGGACAAGGTGCATTTTTACCACTCGCCACAAGAAGCAGCTGACTGGCTGGAATCCTTGGGCCTTAGACGAGGGGATCAGAATCTTGAATGGCAAGAATCGAAGCGTCTGGGACTAGGTCAACTAGAAACTGAGCAGAGTCTCCCAAACAGTCTGGCACACCGAAAGGGGAACGTATTCTGGTCTGCTCGGATGGCACTCTGCAAGCTGTACCTGAACTCCAGGAGACACAAAACCTCTACTCACCATTGTGCCTTGTCCAGGAGACTCAGAGTGACGGAAACGTGACGGGAGAGCTGAGATTCCTGAATGCTGAGCTTATGAGGCTCAGGAGACTCAGGTAATTCCTCCAGGTGAGGCTCAGACAAACCTCTGACAGAGGTGATTCAGGTGCCCACTTGCTTCATAAAGGGACACATAATGAGTTTACCACGAGGATAAAACAATGGCAGATCTCTCTCGCGAGACTCCAGACTCGTGGACGTCCTGGGGTTTTGGACAGAACTGTCATTTAGTGATTGGTTAATATCTTAGTTGGGTTGGTGGGTAGGGAGGATGACTGGGGCAGGGTTTACTAGCCTTTGGGCCACTAGTTGAGTCAGGAGGAATTTGTGGATTCTGCCCAAAGCAGAGATAAGAGATGGGTGATCCTTACGTTTAACTTCTAGATGATTAAAATGTTGTAGTTCTTATTGTTGGGAAGGGAAGCTTCCATGGAGGATGAACAATGAATGTGGAACCTTAGGCATTTGCCCAAATGATCGAGTGCAGGTCGTCATCTACCAAAGGGTCATGGAAAGTTTGGGAACTAAATACAAGCTGATGACATGGAATGTGTGGGGTCTAAATTGTCCTGAGAAATGCAACAGTCCATGCATATCTCCCAAGGTATGGTATAGCAATGGCATTCCTTCAGGAGACTCACCTGTGGGGAGGCTGTATTAAATACCAGAAAAAGCGATGGGAGGGTGCAGGTATACTCCACGTCCTACTACGGATATGACGAAGAAGCTTAGATCTGGGTGGCCCCAGGGATACCGTTTAAACATACTGCTTAGATAGCGAACGGAGGTACATCATTTTGGATGGTACTCTTGACGCTCATAAACTCTGCCTCAGACGACAGAGGCTTTCTTGCGGAGTGTTGACGGCTGCCCAGGTATCCCAGGCAGCGGAGGTGATCCTGGCGGGTGACTTAACTGGACGGACCCCTGTACAGATCCCCCCCAAAGTTGAACACCAAACCTGAGCAACTTCCGCCCTTTTGCAAGAGCAGGCTAGTCTAGACTTGACAGATATATGGCAAATATGACACCGGCTCATACTCTTGTTACACTCCTGTGGATTGCACACACAGCTGCCTTGATTATTTTTTCATACAAACAGTAGCAGCGATCAGGGTGGTGGATGTACACTATTTAGCCTCATATATCTCATGTCACTCACAGCTCCTAATCACATACTTATTACAATGTCAAGCGCAGGGGATACCCTTATGTAGACTTAACGCTGATGTACTGACTGACCAGTCCTTCAGCGGTACACTATCAAAGGCTCTTTCATAAAACTTTAAACACAACTGAGAGAGTGAGGGTAGCAAGGTAGTTGAATGGGAAGCTATGAAGGTGGTGCTACGAGGAGCGGATGGGGGGGAGGAGTGTGCCTGGCAACCACAGTAGGCGTAGGCGTACACTGAATGCTACAGGGGGACTTAATCCAGCAGGAGGCTGCACTAGAGGAGTTGGGAGAGACCTCTCTCCGTGAATAAGGCGGCCATAAAAGACTGGGAAAGACAGCGAGACAAGCTTTGTGAACTAAGGACCAACTGGAAAAACACATTCGGACTACAGGGTAGAGACTCTGCATATGGAAGGTGACAAGACAGGGCGCTTGCTGGTGCAACTGATCTGCTCCGAGACTGCAATACAGCCCATATATGTAGTTACGAACCGGGGCGATCATGCAACAGGCGATTAATTATGTATTTGCAGCACATCCGAGTGAGGTGTACACAGAGGCCCCACATACTGAGTGGGACAACTGCTGTCTGCCTACCTGGCAGACTTGCTGCTACAGCGGCTTACCTCAGAGGATCGGGAATCATTGGGAGCCCCACTGAGTAGATAGAAATTGCGGGGAGCGGTGTCTGCATTGAAAACTGTGAAGACCCCGGGGGGGCAATGACCTTACCGCAGAATTCTGTAGGCAAGCTGTTCATAGTGTACCCAGAGGCACTGGAAAAAGGAGAACTACCGTACTCTATAAAAGAGGCCCTCTTACTGGTGATCCGAAGACGGGAAGGTACTCCCTAGACCCCTGCTCATATCGTCCAATCGCCATGCTAAATTTAGATAAAAAACGTCTTAGTCATGTACTGGCGGCAAGACTGCGCCCTCATTTCCTGAGCCTGATTAACGTAGGATCAGTTGGGCTTTATCACATTGTATGGGAAAGATAAATATATCAACCCAAGCAACACCTTCAGAAAATACTGGGGTACATAAGAGCTCCTGGACACTTTAGATATGGTAGTTATCATGTTTGATGGCTCAATACCAAAGTAGTTACTCCCGACAAAAGAGATTATACACAAAGTTGTTCTCAAATAGCAATACCAAGTATATTATTTAGGTTATCAAGTGTAATGTTAATCGCACTGATGTTGCCCAAACCACACAGATGGGTAAACAGGAATCTTCAGCATAGGAGCTCTAAAACATGTAGAGTGGAAGGGGTGCCACTGGTGAAACACTACCTGGGGAAGAACCACATAAAAGTCTGCATTAATTGGCAAGTACCAGAAGTTGTGAAAACGGACAATCAGAGTGGTGATATCTTGAAACAGCTCAGCGTCAGGGAGTGCAAATGGATGGACAAGCTACAGAGCAAAAACAATGGCCTGAATGATGTATTTGACCTATGATTATTAGCTTCCCTAAATGAATCACATCTTGACATCTATATGTAGAGTGACATTTGTACACATTACAGATTATAACAATGCCTGTACATCGCACATTTGCATGCACAGACGCAGGAACTTGATTAAGGACTATCTAAATGTTTTTACAGATATGTCTCTGTGTGCTATTGCTTTCAAAGTTGGGACAGAAAAGTCCTCTGCCTGGCAAAAGATGTGTACCCCTGCCCTGAGTGCCCAACTGTACTGTTGTCTGGATCCATAATGTTGTCAAGGCTGAACGCAGATTATGTGTGTGTGCCATGATACAGTCATGTCTCATGGATTGTGATCTTGTTGGACTGGGAGGAGTACCCGAAGCGTCATCTACATAGTGGTAAAAGGCTATCGTTTTCACCAGGAGTTAAGCAGCACAAGGCCAGTGGTGACAGCATACTGTGTAGTGATTAGTAGTAGTGAGCAGATCCTTTTTACATGCGTCACTGGCGTGATGCCTACAGGCTCAGACACCTTTATAAAAGTGCTGTGTGCTTAACTCACTTTTGACCTATATCGGGTAGATGTGAAGTGCTGCAAATAGCACAGGAGCTCTGTGCTATTTGCAGCACAATGTGTGATACATTTGTGCCTGGGAAGAGTACAGTACATGGATAGAACAGGTTTGTGCAGCACATGTGTGGTTAATGTAGCAATGGATGTATGTATGCCTCCATGAAATACATTACACAAGAGATGTAGTGATGTCCAGTATTTGTGCAATGAAAGCACGTGCTGAGTGTATGTAGGCCTGCGTGAAGTACAGTACATGAAAGGTGAAGTGTTATGTAGAGCGCAAATGGTCATTGTGTGTGCTGGCAGGGTGTACATTTGCAAATAGCACACCCCAGTGCAGTACAGAAAAGCTACAGTGCACGCAGACTGAATGTGGTTGCTGAATGTATATGTGTTTGTAATGCTGTAATGCATGGAAGTAACAGTGCTGGACAGTATTCCTGCTGTGAATGTACACTAAGTAAGTGTGCCAGCATTGGTACATTACATGAAGGATCCTGGGTTCCATTTTGGGAAGCCCAGGCCTGTCTTTTGAAGACATGAGGAGTAGAGGAATCTCCCCAGACAGATTTGTGTTTGCTCTGAGCTGGGTGGGACATTACGGGTGAAAGAACCCTCCTTTTACAATTCAAAAGGTTGCACTTCGATCCAGTGATAGGTCACAAGTAAGGGGGCTGGACAAATCTAAGGAAATGAGATGGGGTCGATAAAGAAATCATACAGAGTAGGGTTGGGAGCCCAGGATTAAACTTTGGATACACATATCACTGTGGCTGACATTCAAGTGTGAACTCTGATCAATCCCATGAATTGTGTTGTAGTTCACTCAGCTATGGAGTCTTGCCTGCTGTGACAGACATCTTTTCAAGGGGAAAAGAAGAAAGAAGTGGACACTTCAAAAGAAGCAGATCCTAAACATAAAACCTCAAAGACTCAGACCCTAAATCACATTTTGATGTCTGGAAATCGACCATAAGAAGGGGAGGTTGAGAACCCAAACTTTGTCGTCTTCCAAGCAGCCACAGAGGCTGTGTGAGAAGTGGAAGCTCTACAAGACTTCTGCTCGTGACCAGGACTGGGGGCCAAGGCCTGCTAGTCTCCCTGTTGCTCGAGGTACAGCAATTGTCTGCTTGCTAAGACCAGTATTCCGAGTGAGCAGGAGGAGAGTGTTAGAGGGAGTAAGGACCAGTGGGGATCCATCCCTGAGTGAAGTTTGAGGAGAATGGTTGTGCAAGGGTCAGTGCTCGTGCGCAGGAATGGACTAGTGGGGAGCCTTACGAGAAGACTATCTGAGTAAGGTGTGATGGGAATGGCTGCTCACAGATTGAGTTGTTTCCCATGTGCAGGATTGGTCCAGCGACTTCCATATACCAAGAGATGGCCGCCATGATCTAAGTCTTGTGGAAAGTGCCATAGAGGAAGCGCCAGGTCCGCACCACACTGCAGCGGTCACCCCGTATCCCAGAGGAGGCCACTGTCGAGCGTTTTTTTGAGCCAGAAGCGTGACACTTGAGTCTGCTGAGATCGGCAACCCTGTATGCCAGGAGCGGTCTTGTAGTGTGGGTGATGGCTCTGGAAGAGTCTGAGCCCAATTGGTAGTAACAAGGCAACCCTTATATGCCAGGAGGGGCTGCCAATACTACTGTGGACAAGTGTTCGGGTCGAGGCCCAGACTAGAGGATTACTGCCGTGACAATTGAGCCCAGCCTGTCAACTGCACCTAACTGATTCCCTGAGGTTTGCCAGGACACTGCCAAAGATGTTGCACACTTGTTGAAGATCTAGTTGGGAGCCAGAGAATTCCCAACTCCCCTAACACCTCCCCACCCCATCCTACCCCCATGTTAGGGCAAGAGTGACTTGCCTCGTGTTTGCCGAGCGAGAGCAGCTTCGAACGCTGGACAAGCCACCAGCGCTGCTCAGAGAAGAGAGCCTGCACCTGCCAGTTGCTGCTGCATGAACTGTGTTTGGTCTGTCTTCACCAAACAGGTTCAGGACTCTGGAGCACCCACGGAAAGGGCGGAGAGGGTAAGAACAGAACTAGGCCTGCAGGGGTAACGAGGGACTTGCTGCTAGCAGTGCTGCAGTGTGGTAGACACTTTTGACTAACAACTAAGGAGTCAAAGGGGAACTCTTGAGTACGGCCTACTAGTATGTATTCCTTGGATGCAGCCATCAATGAATGGGGAAAAAGTCAGAACATGTTACAAGGAAGAAGGTGCGATTGGGATTTGTCTGACAACTACTAGAGCCCTGACCTCAAGGGGAGTGTGTTATTGCAAATGAGTTATGTTATTCCTTTGTATGTGTAGATTTAGAAGTAAAATACTTCTTTTTCTTATAAAAGTATTGGACAGGGCATTGATTTATTGTTTGTACTGTGTGCACCTTGAGTTTGAATTGGTTCCCTTACCTGTATTTACACCTTCCAACACCCACCAGAGAGAGCCTTTGCTTGCCACAGCGACTATTGAGAGTGAGGTGCAGAAGGGGTAATTGGTCCAGTTGCTCAGGATCCATAGTACGTCGGGCCCCGTGACATCAGGAGTAAAAGGCATCAACCTTCACGGTTGAGCTCACTAGTCCCTGTGCCCCATAGCACTCTGAAATGTGTTCTGACATACCCCATTTTTTTATTTTTGGACACGTGTTGTTCAGACTATCAGGGAGTATGATTCTGAAAAAAAATGGAGTGCATGAGGGTTACTTTGTTAATTTGTTCAACCAAACTGTCAAACCTGCAATGTTCAAAAGAAACTACTTCAAAAGAATACCTAAAGAAATCAACAGATCTTTGCCATTGCCTCTAATGTAAGCCTGACGGCTTTGTGTGCCAAGCTAAAAAGGGTTAATTAAGCCCACATTAATTTAGTGACTTTTTGTGGTTCACTTTGCAAGGGATTGTGGCTGCTTCTTGACCAGGGCTCACACCCCAGTCATCCAACAACCCAATTTATCACATTTCCCAATATAATCTGTCCTGGCTGGGCAGGATTGCTGCATTAAAAATTAATATCCTGCTAAAGCTGCTTTTAGTTTTCCAGTCCCTTCCACTGAGGACACACCCAACATCCTTTAGCACCTACAACAGTCGATTACTAAATATATCTGAAGAGGGGTGAAGCCTCAGACACACCATACCCTAACATATCAGCCTCCAATTTAGGGCAGACTGGGTATCCCCAATGTGATACAATATTATCAAACTAAAAGCTCTGATACCTTGTGAAGAGGAACAGAGAAAAAAAACTAAAAACACTGATGCTTCCTCAACCAACAGATAGCAGGAAAACAAACAAGGAAAGTGCTAAGGCTACCTAGAGGGCAAAGGCCTTGGGGGACGTTCTCCTACCTGGTGAACAGAACCCCTCTGACAATTTGGGATGCGGCTGCGACCAAGAAATGGCTCCGCTCTTTTCCGTTGCCCTGTGACCCCTATTATTTAAATCTCTGACTTCACTCCTGTGCTTTACTCTGTGAATTTCTGACAATGGCAAGAAGCCAGATATCAAACCAACAAAGGACACTGTTCCTAAGACGCTGGGTGTAAATAGTCACCCGGAGCGTCAGGGTGCAAAAAGTCATCCATGTATCCAAAAAGACAAAGAAAAAGAAGAAGAAAAGATAACCTAGATGCAAAGGACCCACCCAAAAACAAAAAGGGGAAAGAACATATTTTGTCCTCTGTTGCCCTCACACACCCCTGGGGGTGTCATGCTTCATCATCGGGCGTTTGCTCCTCGTAGGGCCAGCGCTGCAATTCCCTACGGGTCCCCCAAAGGGTCTCTTTATTGGAGATCTTTTTAGGACAGCAGGGGTAGGTGTGGGGGTCCAAAGACGGTAAAAGAATTGCGTGCAAAGTGAAAATTGAATTAAAAAGGGGGGTAAATATGCAGCAAATGTCTCATTTGTATCCCCTTAGCAGACTTAACTGCTAAATAAAATCTTGTTTTTGTAGGCACACTGACCCCAGGTGTCAAGAAAATCATGGGTCAACATGTTTCGCACCTACTTCGCCATAAGGGCTGTTGGCGCTTCGTCAGGACCAATACTATAAATTTAAAGTGCACGTTAGATCAAATAAAATACCCTCTAAATTTATCAGGGCGGAGAGTGAGTTTGTATACCTACAATCAGGCTACAGCTTAATTGTGTATACCGCTCCTGTTCAATACCTCGCTTAGTCGAGGGATACCTCCTCTGGCGAAAACACTGGGTGCCCGTACATTACCGGGCTTGGAAACAGTTTGTCCTGGGGTACTGCCTCCTGTACACCTACCCAGTCCAAGTGTTGGCCAGTAATAAACACAAGCCAGATATAAAATGGCAGGGCACTTGCTTGACGCTACAGCCATTATTCCTTTTGCACTATTAAAATCAGACTACAGCCTCACCGAAAGCGAAAGGGTGCCTTTTAATGAAATTAGACATAGACTATGTGAGAAAACGTTGGAAACATTAGTGTAGAGAAAGCTGACTAAATACAAGAAATAGGTGCTTTCTAAAACAGATAATAAAAAAACACCTACTACTGAACCTATATAATATTGTAATGTGCGCCAATCCCAAAGAGAGATTAGCGGGCCATAAGAGATGGATTGAGAACTAGGGCACGCTCTTTCTGACAAAGAATGGGAAGATATTTCCCATTGAGCCCAGCTACAATAGCATGAGGAACATGGGCAAGGCTGTTTTGCATATGGCTGGGTCTAAACTGGGGTGGAATGATGAGCAAAAGAAAAATGGATTTAACCCAGTTCCCTTGACCGGGGGTAAATGTTTTGATTTGTTGTGCATTCCATCCATCACTTGTGTGTCTTTTGCTTTCTCGCCCTAAGTGCGCCGGGTATGCCCAGACGTGGGTCCCTTGCTCACTTTGCCACTGGATTCAAGCTAGCCTGACTGATGAAGGGTAATACCCCGAAACCAGTCCCAATATGTTTGTTTCTTGTCCAGGGAAGACCTGGCTTGGCAGTTCGGGCTGGACTGTTCCCATGCAGGACAGGGTCAAGACTGATTTGCATATAGCTGGGTCTGAACTGGGGTGGCTGAGTGAGCTAAAAAACGATGATGATTCAACCCAGATCTTTGACTGGGGGTGAGTATCTGAAAAGTTTCAACACTCCGTCCATCATCTCCTTGTGTTTGCTTTGGCTCTACAAATGTCATGTGCATCCTCACATCAGGCTTTGCATCTTGGGAGCAGGTGGCCTTAACCAGGGAGACCATCATTGTTTGGTCCCGTTATAGAACTTCAGGGATTGGGCAGGGGCCAGGTCCCTACTTTGCCGACTGCAGTGGTTTCTCCCTCTGCACCCGATGAAATGTGGTCCACAGTCTCCAGTATCAGAATTCCAGAACCAGAGATAATGGCCTAATCGGAATTGTGAGCGGCACATTCCTTCTAGATTTACAGCTCCAGATGGAATATCCTCACTCTTAATGAGGGACAGAATCTTCAATGAAGGCAAAAAAGGAGAAAAAAAGGATAAGGAGAAGAAAAGGTCTAGTCTGAATGTCTGCCAGTATTCAAGCTATCACTTCACAGAATATAATTATTACAATATTTAAAAAAAGAAAAGCTAATTTGAGAGTTTGTGTTTTTAATTGATATAGTTCATTTAAGTTAACTTATTTTATTAGAGAAAATCGCATAATGCCAATTTAGATGAAGGGTAACTATTCTGTAAACTTACATTTTGTTTAGAACTTGTGCCATGGCAACACCACTTGTAAGGTCCTGGATTGTTTTACAAGGTGCAGCGGTATTGAATGTCTGTAGCTGTAAAGTAAAAGAAAGAAAAAGTTATAAATGGGCAGCACGTCAAAACAGAAAATGTTTATTAAAACACATATATTAAAAAAACATGGACATTATCTATGTGGAAATAACTTATCTCTAACTGCCATATACCGTACAGTAAGTTAACAAGCATTGGTAATGCTAATAGGTCTGACTTTGAAGGAATGCTGCATGGTAACGTGAAGCATTACGCTTGGATAGCATGGCTGGCAATGTATATGTATTTGTGTGGAAGCAAAGAACTGTGGAATAATATTGGTGTAGGTTAAGTGGTCAGACAGTTGCACCATAAAGCCAGACTTAAACATCCATGTAAGTTAATGACTGCCTCCTTCCCATTTGTGTTGCAGCTAGAGAAAAACACGATACATTTTCTAGTTAACTAAGGTACTTTAATAGCTTTACAGTGTCTTGTGTGAGCCCTTGAAAGTTCAAGCTCAGGCAGCTGGCTAATTAAGCAAAATGATCACAGCTGCATTTTTGAGGCAGTACACAACTTCTGCCAATCAAAACATGTACTCCTGGCCCCCAACATTTGGGCAAAGCCAAAACCCCTCTCTAGTTTGCTTATATGATTCTCTGGGCTGTCAGGCCCGACCATAAAAATGAACGGTATCTCATTCAATATTAGTATGCAGTTACAAACGACAGAAGAAAGGACTGACAGCCTTTCCAAAGGTCAATCATTGCGGGTTACACTCACGCAATTTAATAGTGCTGCCCGCATTACCGCGCCGAGCTATAAAGTCACGCATTTCCGAGCTCCTACACTCTGCAATAGACGCTCATGAGTAGATTGCGAAAATCCCCACGGGTCAGCCGTTATTAAGAGGTGACAAACAGTTTACATCTAGGACAAAAGCATGCATTCTAGTACTAATGTACCTGGTGTCTACAGGAAATAATACCTATAGGTTCTAGTCGTGAAGATTACACATCAGTCTTGTCTTTTCACATGAATATAGTTACGATCATTTATAGTTTGTCAGATAATCTGTGGAATTTGCTTATTACTTTACATTTGACACAATTTTTTACCACTCATCAACTGCCTCTACATGACGATATGTAAATTTCTTCCTTTTGGGACTATTACACTATTGATTGTCGAAAAGCAGAATTCATTGTAGTTGTTGTTCACAGATTTCAGTTCAACCAGTTATTGGAAAGTAAGCAATCTCTTTTCAGGAGTTTTCGATGAAATTGCTACCAGTTGCGGCCTGTGCAGATAAGGGCGGTGGGGAAGTGGGCCGGGTTGGGAGGGTATTCAAAAGACGACCACGAGGGAAAATCAAATAAATATTCCATTTTCCCTCCTCCTCGTCTATCAAAATCCCCCTGCACCACCCCACCGCTCTACCTGAACGGGCCGCGGCTGCCTACTACAGCATCTCTGTTGACAGATGTATAGGTAATGAAAGATAAAGAAAGGCGCAATGACAGCAATAAACAAAACAAATACATTAAAATTTCATTTATACTTAATGAACTACTACATCAGAAGGGTGGGTAGGTGATGCTTAGGGTACAAAGCACCAGACAACTACTCATATACATCCTATACTTGGTCTATTAACATCGCAAACTACCTGCTTCCCAGGCAGGGAGAGTTAAACTTCTATTACCTAGCAATCCTCAACAATGACAGCACGGCCAAGAGCGGAAATTGACCAAATTGCTTAAATATAATAAATATTTGGAAGGGAAAAGGATTGTATATTTTAAAACACTGCTCTACCATCTTCCGTTCGGTTGCCCTCAATAAACGAGTGGAGGACATATGTGCTGAGGGCATTGTTTTGGGTGCAATGATCAAGCTTCGAGTTTGTGAGTCAGTGTTTGCTTACTCTTGCCCATGTTTAAAAATGATAATTCTGCAAATGCTGAGATTCGAAAAACGTGACCTCTTTCGAAGAGTGAAAGGAGCACCTATAACAGTTCTTTAAGTGCCAGACGGGAAAGTGAAGTAGATAATGTACACAGGAAACAATGGATGCACTGGCTCTATGCAGTACAGCTCCGGTTACTCCAACAGGAGATATTAACTGTCCAGAAAGAGAGGGTCTGCCTCTACACTGGAAAAAAAACACAGGTTCGGCCTAGCCGTGAGCGCGGCACTTACCATCACATTCATCTTGTGGGGATCACTGAAATATTATCGACGGGCACATTATCGACTTACCAAAATATCGTAGAAAAATTATCGACGACAAAAATATCGACTTTCTATACTTATTACACAAACTACAAAAATATCGAGTAACAAATATCGAGTACTAACTATATCGAATACATAAATATCGCTTAAATAAATATCGACTACAAATATATCGTTGGACATGAAATTAGCCCTAACACTACAAAAATATCGACTACAAAAATATAGACTACCAAAATATCGAAAAAAAATAAATATCGAGTTCATGTTTGTACACTTTTATTTCTAAAATACCATCTTTATCATCAATA
Organism: Lissotriton vulgaris; assembly: GCF_964263255.1. NCBI lineage: Eukaryota > Metazoa > Chordata > Amphibia > Caudata > Salamandridae > Lissotriton > Lissotriton vulgaris. The sequence continues at coordinate 433,446,797 of NC_141685.1, read as the reverse complement.
AAAGTCATTTCTCAATAAAAAATACATTTCACATATAATACCTGTTACTTACATAAAATTACTATTAATCCACATTTGCTATACATTCTATTACATGCTTTTTATCATTTTCTACATATTCTTTGCATTTAACTAACATTTTCATTACTTATTTTCACATATAAATATATTTCATTTAAACACGAACCTGCTTTAATGCGGGAATAACCACATACCACCATTCTCACATCAACAAACACTCCAATTAACTAAAAAAAATTCAAACTAGCCTATACTATGCTTCCTTACATCCTACAACCAATCAAATCAAAGCACACATAACACATGTACTATAAAAGGGATACATGCATTCTACCATTTGTTGCTGCTACCTCTCTGGAAAGTAGATGCCAACACTCTGAAGATTTTGTTGCAGAATAAACATCTTTAAAGATCCAGCTCACTAGCTAATTAATCAAGTAAGTAACACAGCATTTTTGTAGAAAACTAATTTAGAAGTGCACTATTTTCCTTACATCTCCTAAGTCTTACACTTATTTTATTTTCATCTCTTCCTACTTTTCTGATAGAAACTACTCCAACACAATTCCTATTACATGGTCATATTTCTTCACGTGCAAAATCAGGGTATAGAGACAAAATATCGACTCCAAAATATCGACTGGACATAATATCGAGTTTTAAATATAGACTGGACAAAATATCGACTGGACATAATATCGACTACAAAAATATCGTTTTTCAGGTAAGTGAAGTAATATCGACTGTATAAAATATAGATAGCAAAAATATCGATTTTTTAATAATATATAATATTTTATAGTGTATTTTTATGTAATAATATGTGTGAATAGTGTGTATTAATGTTATAAAATATTTTATTACATGAATTTTGTTTTTATAATAATTGCGTAATGTAATTCTGTAGCGGGTTGTGGGTTTATAGGGGAATAGGGTGGGAAGTAATTTAATAATAATTAATTAATTAATATATGTTTGTTAAAATTTTTAATTAATAATTAATTGATAATTAATTAATATTAATTAGTTAATTAATTAATATAATTTTGAACATATTTTGTATTAGTAAATAATTGTTAATTAATTAATTGTAATTAGTTAATTACATTAATTAGAGTACATTTTTAATATATATAATTTTGTGTTATTTTTAAGTAATTAATTTGGAAAAAATAATATTAATTATTAAAATAATTACAGCTAATGTTCTAATATACTTACTTTATTGTTATTGTTAATTAATAATTAATTGGTAATTAAATAATATTGATAAATTTTGGGTAAAGGAGCATTTTTAGGGTTCAGGGTCAGTTTTCAGTTCATGGGTAAAGGGGTATTTTTAGGGTTCAGGGTCAGTTTTCAGTTCATGGGTAAACGGGTATTTTTAGGGTTCAGGGTCAGTTTTCAGTTCATGGGTAAAGGGGTATTTTTAGGGTTCAGGGTCAGTTTTCAGTTCATGGGTAAAGGGGTATTTTTAGGGTTCAGGGTCAGTTTTCAGTTTTTGGGTAAAGGGGTATTTTTAGGGTTCAGGGTCAGTTTTCAGTTTTTGGGTAAAGGGGCATTTTTAGGGTTCAGGGTCAGTTTTCAGTTTTTGGGTAAAGGGGTATTTTTAGGGTTCAGGGTCAGTTTTGGGTTTTTGGGTAAAGGGGTATTTTTAGGGTTCAGGGTCAGTTTTGGGTTTTTGGGTAAAGGGGTATTTTTAGGGTTCAGGGTCAACAAATAAGATTTTAAAAAATTATTTTTATTATTTTCATTTATTATTTAATTATTATAATTTAATTTAAGTCGTTTTAAGTATATTTTAGTAATTAAAATTTAATATTAATTTAATTTAACACTGTTTTTAATAAAGTCGATATTTTTTACATCTATATTTTTGTTAACGATATTTTGTACTCGATATTTTTGTACTTACTTGTTTGTAGATACAAACTCGATATTTTGACTGTCGATATTTTGTCCACGATATTTTGGCAAGTCGATATTTTGTCCCTCGATATTATTTCAGTGATCCGCAAAATCAGATAGTAAGTATATAATAATTCTCTGTTATACACCAACTGCTGTTTTTAAACACTAATTTACAAGAGTATTTAATTTTTAAAAACATTATCTTTACAGATATACTGAAATTGTGCTATTTCTACAGCAAAAACGATAAAACTACACTAATTACACATGTAAGTATAGATGTGTTTGTTATAAAACTGCCAATTTCATTAATGCACATTTCGAAACAACATATCTTGCTTTTTACATCTTCCCTATAGATCATTTGAAAGATCCAACATCAACTATACCAAAACACAAGAGTACCCTTCTGAAAAAAGTAAGTATAATCGTAATTTGGCAAAAAGTGGGCACAAAAAACGCTAACTATATTCTTAACACCATGTTATATTTTTTGAATTACCTCTACAGATATTCAGAAAACATCATACATCTATTCTACATATCATATGAAAACATCCTACACAAAATATACCAATATACAAGAATAGCCTTGTAAAAAATGTAAGTATACTTGTCATTTCTCAAAAACTGCCGAAAATAACACAGACTATGTTCTTAACAAAATGTTATCTTTTTTATATTTCCTCTACAGATATTCTGAATACATCATACAGCTATTCTACCTAAAACAAAGAAAACGACATATTTAGAAGTTAGTATACGTTTAAATCTGTTACATTTCGAAACGGTACAATATTAAAATTATAATATTTTGCTTTTATTTCTTCTATCTACTCTACAGATCAGACCTGTACTAACTTGATGTACTACAGCAATTACTACTATTCTACTATTTAAACAAGTAAGTATATGTAATGTTTACATCAAATGCACTAGTAAGCAAAAATGACAACTGCTTTTGAGTAGAAAATACGTTTGTTATGTGTAAACATTAACGTTGCTTTTCTATATTTTCATACCAACAGCAAATAAAGACATACATACAAGAACATCATTTAAAAGACATTTCTGCTTCTGTGACTACTACTTTGATTAACTGTAAGTATAAATGCATCAATAATGATGTTAGCACCACAAAAGTAAAAAAATGTGTTCTGATTTTGTTTCTTTCTACTCTTTCCTAGAACAAGTAAATCAAAATGACTGAAGGCGCAGAATTTGTCATGTCTCAGAAAAATAAATTGCTATTATGCTACATGGGTTATGTGTATAATCAGGAGAGACAAAGTGGTAGGAAGGTTTTTTGGAAGTGTACCAAATATTACTCCAACAAATGTTATGGGAGGGCCACTACTGAGGAAACTAATGTGCTATTTACTAGAGAACATAATCATCCCCCAAATGTCACAGAAATTGAAATTAGAGATGCTGTAGAAAGTATTAAAAGTGCTAGCACACAAAGTGACAAACCAACCACTCAAATCCTTAAGGAAGAACTGGTAAAAATCCCAGCCCATGCTTCAGGTCAACTACCCTCTATTGATTCCCTGAAACGCACAATTGCACGCACTAAACGACTCACTAGCACAACCCAACCCAACCCAACTTGTTTTGAGGAAATTATTATTTCACCCGAAATGGCCATCACACACAATAAAGATAAATTTATTCTTTTTGATAATGAAAGCAGTACAAACAGAATAATTATGTTTGCAACTGCAAGTAATTTACGAAAAATCCAACAGTGTCCCCAATGGATGATGGATGGAACATTTAAACCCTGCCCAAAACCTTTTTATCAACTGTATTCCATCCACGGTTTATACCATCATTCTAACATACCTTTCATTTACTGTTTGCTACCCAACAAACAGCAAACAACTTACACCGAAATTTTAAATGTTCTCAAAACGGAAATCAATAATTATTTTCCCGAAAAAATAATTATTGATTTCGAATTAGCTATGATTAATAGCATTTTGAGAACATTTCCCCACACAGCAATCCAGGGTTGCTATATCATTTTAATCAGAGTATATGGAGGCATCTCCAAAAATCTACTTTAAGTATACTATACTCTACAGATAGCACCTTTGCCTATCAAGTTAAAAAGTTAATAGCCCTGGCCTACGTCCCTGTTACAGATGTTGCTGAACATTACAATTTATTAATTGACAGCGCATATTACAAGAGGAATGAGGATAAACTAACACCATTGCTAGACTATTTTGAAGACACTTGGGTGGGAAGGTTGCACAGATCTGGACATCGATGCCAGCCCAAATTCCAAATCCCTTGGTGGAATGTCTATCTTAGTACTTTAAACCAAGAGGCTAAAACCAACAACAGTGTAGAAGGGTGGCATAATGCTTTCCAAGCAACTACAAACAGAGGCAAACCTTCTAGAAGCTTTGAAAAAAGAACAAAGCTATCAGGAACTAAGAATGGAACAATCAGTGTCACAAATAGGTCCAAAACTCACTAAACAAACCAAACAAATGTTCCGACTACTTCAAAGTCAAGTCACACTATACCCTACAACTAGAGGATTAGAATACCTGGCAATAATAGCAAAAAGTCTACTATAAAAATGTAAACTAAATATACGAATGTCTTCTTACAATAATAGTAAAAATTACATGTAATAAACATATATAATGAATTATAAATAAAACATATTTGTTTGACAAACTTATGAAATTTATGTAAAAAAATTCGTAACAAATATGCAATGTTTATAATTTTTTAACACATACACATAACATTAAAAATCGACATTTCCCACCCAATCAAAATTGTAAAATAAATACTTACAATTTTTGGACATGAGAGACGCAATCAAGGAAAAAGCAATCCATACAATCCAATCCAATATCTTACTATTCCAATATGGGAAACCCTCAAAAACCCGAAAATAAAATGTAAAACTTAAAAAAACGCTCCAGGAAATCCCGAAAAAAGTAGTGTGGACACTTTAGGATTTAAAGTTATATACACACAATTTAAAAAAAACGGTCACGCATATCAATGTATCAATCCGAATCGAAACCCTCAAAAAACCCGAAAAAGGTTTAAAAAGTGTTAAAACCGCTCCTGGCAAACACGAAAAATAGGAGATAACTGTCAAAATATAAGCATAATAACTTAAACATTTGTTTCTCTGTTAAAAAACACGCATCCTTCCATGTAGTTTTCATGCGAGGAACCGAAACCTGTAAAAGAACATACATAACGAAACCCACCCACAAATACCCCCTTCACATGTGTAAATATACTAACAATGAACATTAACCATGTAAGAAGACATTTCCGAACACTTAAAATAAGACTTGAAGGAAAAAAAGCACGACACATCTATAACGGAGACTTTTCACCCAAACGCTACTTAAACTAATAATACATACACCATAAAACACTACAAAGTTCGATTATACCCTCAAACATGACCACTTACTTATAATTTGTAGTTAAAAATAACCTTACCTCTCTCCACGCGAAGCAACTCCCAACCGCGAGCTTCTCCAGTCCTGAATGGAGCGCAATAACCTTACGCGGTAAAAAAGTAGTCCCCTTAACCCATTTGTGTAAAAGGATAATAGAATAAACAATGTAATATGTAAAATATATAATACATACACATGTATAATGTAACAAATTAATACACTATACTCATGGCAATTTCCCTTTATTAAGAAAAATAAATATATTTAATATAAATTAATATATAATATTTATTATATATTAATAATATTAAATAATTATGTAAGACTTTGAATAAAAGATGTAAATATTTTGTTATTGTGTATATTTATATGAATAATTTTGTGTTTAATTTTAATTAAACATTATAAATGTTTATGGTAATAATTAATAATGATAAATAATATAACTTATTTATTGTTATTAATATAACAATTAGAACCATTTACTATATAAAGAATGGCCTGAAAATAAGTATCTATTTTATCTGTGAATGTATATATTTTTGAAAATAATAAATGAATGTTTATGTTTATTAATTTATAATAATAATAATTAATAAAATAATTATTATTTTTATAAATTATTACAAAAAGTTGTATAATAATTTCTAACTATAACAAAAGTATATAATTGCTTTACTAATATTTGGTCAATACCAGATATTATAATTCAACATATTGTTTCCCTATACAATTATAAACTTTACAACCAAATCGATTTTTATGTTTAATGTAAAAACAACATTTTCTGAAATATACACCAAGAAAATATTTTTTTTGTATTTCAATTTATCCTAACAAATGTAATAATAGTAATGTTACTTGTTAAAAATAAAAATGTATTATATATATTTTATTATATTAATATTTAATATTAACATTATTAAATATTAATGTAAGAAATGTATAACAAATCATTGTTTTATATATTTCTATATAAATACTTTAAACTGTAAGTGACTGATGGGAATATGTAAAATTTACAGAAAGAATGTTGTAAACAAATTTTTTTTTACATTGACAACATGTATATAAATGTAAAGATGTTATTCTGTGAATACTAAAAGTCAAAAAAATGTGATGGTATATTTGTTTGTGATTGTATTGTAGTACACAATAAAAAATAACAAAATTGTTTAATAAAGTTATTTGAAAACATCCATGTTGCATTAATTTTTAATATTGAAATACAGTAATGAACAAATGTATACAAATATGCTGCACACTGACCAATTTTATATGTAATATTACTACTCCAGTCAATCTAATATCATAGAAGCTGCAGGACACTAGCAAAAAATTATTTACTATTCCTACTACACTCAAGCTAATACCATAAAATGTGGTGGAGACTGACCAATGTTTATTTCTTAATCCAACTCCAGTGTAGGTAATATTACTGATGGTGCTGGACACCAACCAATTAATAATTAGAATTCCAACTCCACTCTAGCTACTGTCTAGAAACATGCTAATACATATATTGTTTTGATCAAAATAAAACGTACTAATGTAAAGTTATAATATTGTCTATTTTCGTGTAATAGATTTAATGTATCAGTGTTTTATGTTGCACTATACATCAGCACTCTAAAATACCCAAAACTGTCCCAAAACACTAAAAATACCCCTTCACCCTAAAGGCCAAAACTGACCCAGAACCCTACAAATACCCCTTTATCAACAAACTTAAAACTGACCCAGAACCCTACAAATACCCCTTACCCACAAACTGAAAACTGACCCTGAACCCTACAAATACCCCTTTACCCACAAACTGAAAACTGACCCTGAACCCTACAAATACCCCTTAACCCACAAACTGAAAACTGACCCTGAACCCTACAAATACCCCTTTACCCACAAACTGAAAACTGACCCTGAACCCTACAAATACCCCTTTACCCACAAACTGAAAACTGACCCTGAACCCTACAAATACCCCTTTTACCCACAAACTGAAAACTGACCCTGAACCCTACAAATACCCCTTTACCCACAAACTGAAAACTGACCCTGAACCCTACAAATACTCCTTTACCCACAAACTGAAAACTGACCCTGAACCCTACAAATACCCCTTTACCCACAAACTGAAAACTGACCCTGAACCCTACAAATACCCCTTTACCCACAAACTGAAAACTGACCCTGAACCCTACAAATACCCCTTTACCCACAAACTGAAAACTGACCCCGAACCCTACAAATACCCCTTTACCCACAAACTGAAAACTGACCCTGAACCCTACAAATACCCCTTTACCAACAAACTGAAAACTGACCCTGAACCCTACAAATACCCCTTTACACAAGAACTGAAAACTGACCCTGAACCTCAAAAAAACTCCTTTACCCACAAACTGAAAACTGACCCTGAACCCTACAAATACCCCTTTACCCACAAACTTAAAACTGACCCTCAACCAAAAAAACTCTTTACCCAACACCTAAAAAGTGACCTTAAACACTATAAATACCCATTTACCCACAAACTTAAAAATGTCCCAAATCCCACTAAATACACCTATACTGACCCTGAACCCTAAAAAATTAACCTATACCAAAAACTATTAAACTGAGCCTGAACAATATAAATAATAATGAACACAACATTAAACATTAATATATAAATAAAAAAATATATATTTTACAAAAACAAAAATAAAATATATTATCACATTAGCTATGATAATACATTTGATTAAATAATATTAATTCCAATTAATTAATTAACATCAACATAAATTTAAACATTACATTTAAATGTATCCAATTAATGTAATTAAGTCATTATTATAAGTTAATTACCAATTAATTATTTTAAATAATATGCAATATATTAATTAGATCATTAACTAATTATAATTAATGTGTTATCAATTTATAAATGTAAATAATATGCTAATTCTTAATAAAAATCAATAATTATTAATAATTAATAACCAATGTATCAATTAAAATAATATACAAATCATTTTATAAAAACAATAATTAATAATAATTAATTATTCAATTAATCAATTAAATTATATGCAAAATACTTAATTAAACAATTAACTAATTAATATTAATTAATTACCAATTAAAATCTAATTAAAACAATTACCAAACATATATTAAATAATTAAATATTATTAAATTACTTCCCACCCTATTCCCCTATAAACCCACAACCCGCTCCTAAACATTAAGTACTATTTATTTATATATTATATATATATATTTTTTTTTTAACATTTTTTTCCAACATTTTCTCGATATTTTTTACTTTCAATATATTTCGATATTTTGTCCGGTCGATATTTTTGAGTCGATATTTTTGTATTCGATATTTTTGGGTCATTTTTACAGTCGATATTTTGTCCAACGATATTCCTATAGTCGATATTTAGTTAATGTCGATATTTTTCCGTCGATATTTTGTCCATTCGATATTATGTAGTCGATATTATGTCCAGTTACCATCTTGCGGACATCACTCTCCTAACACACACACACACAGAAGGTTGGGAGTGACATATTATCAGATGCACTGGCTGAAACGGAGATGCACTAGAAGCATTCATCTGCCCACCTTGGGGTCAATTTACCATTACAATTTTAATAGTAACTCTCTGCTAAATTCAAATTCCCCTTCCCGGCCGTTTCTACCATTAGGCAGGATTAGGCGGCTGCCTAGGGCGGCAAAAGGGGGAGGGCGGCAAAAATCATGAGTTTGGGAATTCCCTTAGTGGAATCGCACACCTGACCTGGAACAACGAGCTCCCTGTGCTCTTCGCCCACACATGTAGTGGTGAAGAGCATTGTCATGTCCTTGTAGCTGTCAGGTCACTACAAGCAAGCCCTAAATAAACTTTTGCCTTACATTGTTTAGCCCGCTTGCATCTTTTCCGGAGGCCTGCGTCTTCTGGGCGTTTTATTCAGAGGTGGTGGCGCCTGCCTTTGTAGCCAGACTTGGCAGGTCTCGGATAGAGAAGGGGAGGGAGGCGGAGGGGCGGCTCTTTCCAGCCTCAAAAGCTTGTGACAAACCCTTCCTGACACCCCTCTCCCAGAAGAGTCACAGCACAGGCCTCTGGTGCATTATCCTGCCGTGCTACATCACCCCAGAGAATCACAGCACAGGCCTCAGATGCATTATCCTGCCGTGCTACATCTGCCCCCAGAAGACTCACAGCACAGGCCTCAGGTGCACTATCCTGCGCTGCTATATCTCTCCCAGAAGACACAGCTCAGGTTTCGAGTACATTATCCTGCAGTGTTACATCTCCCCCAGAAGACTCACATGACAGGCCTCGGGTGCGTTATCCTGCAGTGCTACATCTCCCCCAGAAGACTCACAGGACAGGCCTCGGGTGCGTTATCCTGCCGTGCTACATCTCACCAGAAGACTCACAGCACAGGCCTCATGCCAGTTTCAGGTTGGCAGCGGGGCTGAAGTTCCCCACGGAGGGGTGCAGGGAGGTATAGGGGTGCAGAAAGATTGTCCAGAAAGATTGTCCAGAAGAGTTGCAGGAGTGTGGTGGAGGAGGGCATGTGAGGGGTGTGGAAGAGTGTGTGTGGACAGGTGAGGGGTGCTGACAGGATGTGGATGAGCTGAAGTGGGGTGCAGGAAAGGGTCTAGGAGGCCAGTTGTGGGCGCTTAGAGAACCCAGAACGGAGGTGGATCAGCAAGGCGCTAAGGGAGATATGAAGAGTGAACACCTGAAGTGTGAGCAAATAGGGGGTGGTGGTGAGGGTCCTCTAGGGGACTTGGGGTGCGAGAGTGCCGTGATGGGTTAGGAGAGTATGTGAGAGGAAGTGAGGGATTAGGGGATAGGTTGGAATACAGTGACAAACTTTTTTTTAGGGCAGCTGTGGATCTCGGTGTCTCTTGTTTACAAGTGTCATGCTGAAGTCTAGATGCCCCCTTCTCATCCATAGCCAAGCTATGCATACTTGGCAGACACCCTGCAAAACTATGAAACTGCAGAAAAGAAAACTACACCATTTGGCACCAGACCCCTATCGTGTGGAATTGAACTGACAAGATATTTCCGTGAGACAACGTGCCTAGAAGGAAGTGGTTTTGAAGGGTTTGAGCTTAATACATTTTCACTAAAGTAAGATAAGAGAAACCTATGAAATGCCCTACTCCAATATCGTTATTGTGAGTGTTGTATAGCACTGTGTTCAGCACAGGGCTGCTTCTGGGTGCTTGGACTTCTTCGCTTTGATATTGATGCAATGTTTGGCTCAGTGTCTGTGTACGAAACCTTTCAACTTAACACCTCCAATGTTTAGACAGCTTAAGAAAGGGTCGCCCAGTGCGGACCGGACAGCTCAGTGGATTAGTGTACCTGCGGCAGAGATCTCCGTGTAAAATTTTCAGATTTTGTTTGTGCTATGTTAGGAGTCGATTATTGTTTTGTTACTAGGGATCGTGATTGGGAATTGAATTGTACTTTCTTTAGAAAGAAGCATCGAGCCAAGTAGCTTACTGAAAAGAGGCCAGTATCATTTGCATAAAAAATGAAGCAGGGTTGTGTGTCAGTATCATGACAGATCCTTGTATAGCTGAATCTTTCCAGAGGATGCATACATCTCTGGTGCCCTGGGGTTGCAATACCCCTCCTTTCTTTCACTGGTATTGTATCAGCAAGAGGACCCCACGACACTCCAGTCCAGAAATTGAAATGAGGGACAGAGTAAAGACATTTCCCTGGAGACCGCTCCTTGCCTGCAGTCCATTGATGTGGGCGGCTGGCATATCTTTAAGAATGGGCCACGAGCGAAGGAGAGACGAGGGCATTAGTGAGGCCAGAGAGGGAGTCTGCCTGCTCGCTGTTACCTCATCCTGCTCGGATGCTTCTGAATAATACGTGCATGAGCATCTATATAGTACTTTATAGCCGGGCAGGGCGCTCTCAGTTTTGGAGCATAGAGTGTTTTATAGCATAGACAGCCGGTGGCTTCTTAAGAAAGGGGGACAGAGTGATGGTAGTAAAAGGGAGGGTGGGGGGGGGCATTTTTCAATTCTCGCCTAGGGCGGGAAAACACCTAGAAACGGCCCAAAATGAAATGATTACATATTTTACATGCATGTCAAACTATGCCACAAGAGCCAGCCTGCCAAATTCTCTTTAAGTCTTACCATGAATTAGCTTGTTTCCTCACTTCGGCCCCATGAAAATGAGGGAACCATTTGCCTTTACTTTCGCTCCGTATTACAGATGCACGGGAGCAGAATAAACAAGCATTTGTAATGTAATAGGTCTCGCATTAGGAAAGTGTGAGCTATTGGTATTGTAAATGACACATGTTTTTAATATGTGTTGGCTTTGAAAATATATAATTTAATAGCATTGTTGTTCACAAAGCCAATAGCTTACACTTTCCTAATGCGAGTCCTATTGGCAATGGCATTGCTTGTTGGTAGCAAGCAAGGACAGTGCTGTTGTGGTGCTGAGTGATGATGTGGTTGGGCTGAGTGATGTGGTGGTGCCCCTGAGTGATGTGGTTGTGACCCTGAGTGATGTGGTGGTGCCACTGAGTGATGTGGTGGTGTTCCTGAGTGATGTGGGGGTGTTCCTGAGAGATGTGGTGGTGGTCCTGAGTGATGTGGTGGTGTTCTTGAGTGATGTGGTGGTGTCCCAGAGTGATGTGGTGGTGTCCCAGAGTGATGTGGTGGTGTCCCTCAGTGATGTGGTGGTGTCCCCAAGTGATGTGGTGGTGTCCCGAATGATGTGGTGGTGTCCCCGAGTGATGTGGTGGTGTCCCTGAGTGATGTGGTGGTGTCCCTGAGTGATGTGGTGGTGCTCCTGAGTGTTGGAGGGTGGAGTTGGAGGGTGGAGTTGGAGGGTGGAGTTGGAGTTGGAGGGTGGAGTTGGAGGGTGGAGTTGGAGGGTGGAGTTGGAGTTGGAGGGTGGAGTTGGAGTTGGAGTTGGAGGGTGGAGTTGGAGGGTGGAATTGGAGTTGGAGGGTGGAGGTGGAGTTGGAGGGTGGAGTTGGAGTTGGAGGGTGGAGTTGGAGGGTGGAGTTGGATTGGGAGGGAGGAGTTGGAGGGTGGAGGGTGGAGTTGGAGTATGGAGTTGGCGGGTGGAGTTGGAGTTGGAGGGTGGTGTTGGAGGGTGGAGTTGGAGTTGGAGGGTGAGGGTGGAGTTGGAGTTGGAGAGTGGAGTTGGAGTTGGAGGGTGGAGTTGGAGTTGGAGGGTGGAGTTGGAGTTGGAGGGTGGAGTTGGGGAGTGGAGTTGGAGGGTGGAGTTGGAGAGTGGAGTTGGTGTTGGAGGGTGGAGTTGGAGTTGGAGAGTGGAGTTCGAGGGTGGAGTTGGAGGGTGGATTTGGAGGGTGGAGTTGGAGGGTGGAGTCGGAGTTGGAGGGTGGAGTTGGAAGGTGAAGTTGGAGGGTGGAGTTGGGAGTTGAAGTTGGAGGGTGGAGTTGGAGGGTGGAGTTGGAGTTGGAGTTGGAGGGTTGTTCTTGAGTATGTGGTGGTGTCCCAGAGTGATGTGGTGGTGTCCCAGAGTGATGTAGTGGTGTCCCTCAGTGATGTGGTGTAGTGATGTGGTGGTGTCCCTGAGTGATGTGGTGGTGTCCCTGAGTGATGTGGTGGTGCTCCTGAGTGTTGGAGGGTGGAGTTGGAGTTGGAGGGTGGAGTTGGAGGGTGGAGTTGGAGGGTGGAGTTGGAGGGTGGAGTTGGAGTTGGAGGGTGGAGTTGGAGTTGGAGGGTGGAGTTGGAGGGTGGAATTGGAGTTGGAGGGTGGAGGTGGAGTTGGAGGGTGGAGGTGGAGTTGGAGGGTGGAGTTGGAGTGTGGAGTTGGAGGGTGGAGTTGGATTGGGAGGGAGGAGTTGGAGGGTGGAGGGTGGAGTTGGAGTATGGAGTTGGGTGGAGTTGGAGGGTGGAGTTGGAGGGTGGAGTTGGAGTTGGAGGGTGGTGTTGGAGGGTGGTGTTGGAGGGTGGAGTTGGAGTTGGAGGGTGAGGGTGGAGTTGGAGGGTGGAGTTGGAGTTGGAGGGTGGAGTTGGAGGGTGGAGTTGGAGAGTGGAGTTGGTGTTGGAGGGTGGAGTTGTAGTTGGAGAGTGGAGTTGGAGGGTGGAGTTGGTGGGTGGAGTTGCAGGGTGGAGTTGGAGGGTGGAGTTGGAGGGTGGAGTTGGAGGGTGGAGTTCGAGTTGGAGGGTGGAGTTCGAGTTGGAGTTGGAGGGTGGAGTTCGAGTTGGAGGGTGGAGTTGGAGTATGGAGTTCGATGGTGGAGTTGGAGGGGGTAGTTGGAGGGTGGAGTTGGAGTTGGAGGGTGGAGTTGGAAGGTGGAGGGTGGAGTTGGAGGGTGGAGCTGGAGGTTGGAGTTGGAGGGTGGAGTTGGAGTTGGAGGGTGGAGTTGGAGTTGGAGGGTGGAGTTGGAGTTGGAAGGTGGAGTTGGAGGGTAGAGTTGGAGTTGGAGGGTGGAGCTGGAGTTGGAGGGTGGAATTGGAGGGTGGAGGGTGGGGTTGGAGGGTGGAGTTGGAGTTGGAGCGTGGAGTTGGAGGGTGGAGTTGGAGTTGGAGTTGGAGAGTAGAGTTGGAGGGTGGAGTTGGAGTTGGAGGGAGGAGTTGGAGGGTAGAGTTGGAGGGTCGAGTTGGAGGGTGGAGTTGGAGTTGGAGGGTGGAGTTGGAGGGGGAGTTGGAGGGGGAGTTGGAGGGGGAGTTGGAGGGTGGAGTTGGAGGGTGGAGTTGGAGTTGGAGGGTGGAGTTGGAGTTGGAGGGTGGAGTTGGAGGGTGGAGTTGGAGGGTGGTGTTGGAGGGTGGAGTTGGAGGGTGGAGTTGGAGGGTGGAGTTGGAGTTGGAGGGTGGTGTTGGAGTTGGAGGGTGGAGTTGGAGTTAGAGGGTGGAGTTGAAGGGTGGAGTTAGAGTTGGAGGGTGGAGTTGGAGTTGGTGGGTGGAGTTGGAGGTTGGAGTTGGAGGGGGAGTTGGAGTTGGAGGGTGGAGTTGGAGGGTGGAGTTGGAGTGTGAAGTTGGAGGGTGGAGTTGGAGGGTAGCAGAGCAGGGTATGTAAAGAGGTTTTAACCCCCGCACTGCGCCCCATTCCTGTATATGTACCCATATGCTTGGGACCCTCGATGGTCCTCCGAATAAATAAGCCAACACTGTTTTATTCTCTTAGTGGCAATGTTGGCCGCAGTTTTATTATCATACATGCATATTCATACGTCATATGGCATTTGTCATACAGCACTATTTCATGTCTTGTCATGCGTGGTCATAAATCATCCGCTTGTCTTTTGCGGATCACTTCGTTGTCCCTTTGGACTGGCGGTTTGCTCGTTCTCTCTTTTGGGTTGTCTCCTCGCTTCCTCTGCGCGGGGGTAGCTTCCTTCCCAGAGTTAGGACCCTACTCGCCACAATGTTGGTCTCTGTTGTGCCCTGCCAGCCGGCGGGGGCTGGGCGGCGAGTGCTGTCTCCGTTGCTACCCCCTTCTCCTTGTTTGACCCCACACCCTGCCGTTCGGCATCCCAGTATGAGGGTCCCAATTCTACACACCGCCCGTCAGTGTGTCTCCGTAGCAAGTATTATCTCCTTATTTTGCCCATTCCAAGCCCTTGTTCCAGCCCTGCGACATTTGCTGTTCCTTTGGTGTGGGTGGGTGGGACAAGATCCTTTTGCCGTGCTGCCGCTGTCCCCGGGTCCAAGATGCCAGCTGGACAGGGGTGCGGTGTTCTTATGCCCCCCGACTTAGCATCTCTAGCTAGCCGGCCTCCTTCCCCATTGGGGAGTTTACCCCTTGCCTCAGGCCCATTGGCCGCTGGGCGAGGCGCCTACCTGGCGTCGCCAGCGGGGGGGCCGCAATGATGTGTGACACGGACTTTCCCGCTTCTGGGGGCGCCGCCCGAACAGGTTTTCCTTCCAGGGGCCTGGCGTGGGTTAAGGCGCCGGCCCTCGAGACCCTGCGGGGGCAGCCTCTGCGATAACTCCCGCACTGCGCCCCATTCCTGTGTATGTACCCATATGCTTGGAACCCTCGATGGTCCTCCGAATAAATAAGCCAACACTGTTTTATTCTCTTAGAGGCAATGTAGGACACAGTTTTATTATCATACATGCATATTCATACGTCATAGGGCATTTGTCATACAGCACTATTTCATGCCTTGTCATGCGTGGTCATAAATCATCCGCTTGCCTTTTGCGGATCACTTTGTATGTATGTATGTATGTAGGCATACTTATATAGCGCATCTGTCACCCAAAGGGCATCCTTGCACTTTGTTGTCCCTTTGGACTGGCGGTTCGCTCGTTCTCTCTTTTGGGTTGTCTCCTCGCTTCCTCTGCGCGGGGGTAGCTTCCTTCCCGGAGTTAGAACCCTACTCGCCACCATGTTGGTCTCTGTTGTGCCCTGCCAGCCGGCGGGGGCTGGGCGGCGAGTGCCGTCTCCATTGCTACCCCCTTCTCCTTGTTTGACCCCTCACCCTGCCGTTCGGCATCCCAGTGTGAGGGTCCCAATTCTTACACACCGCCCGTCGGTGTGTCTCCGTAGCAAGTATTATCTCCTTATCTCCTTATTTCCGCCACGCCGCCAGGGAGGCTTACGTCTTCCTGCGGCTCTCCCCTTTGTGTCCGATACAGGGCGCTTCTCTTTATTTGCAACCCGCCAGTGCCATCGCACCCCATAGGTTGCTCCACAGCGCCTCTAACCCAACATCAGACAGTTGGACTCCGTCCCTTGCATAGAGCTCGGGCGGCCCGGGTGGATGAGGCAGTGCCTTACGCTTCCCATACCGTTGACCCTGCAGAATATGCTTGCGGCTATGTTCAGCTTCCTCCTGGAATTTTCCACTGCTCTTCCTGACTCTGCCTCATGCCATACCTGTCTGCTGATGAGCTCGGACCATATGATAGCCGTACTCTTAAACGCTCTGACTGGCTCTGTGAGATCTCTCTGGATGTCATGGAGGAGCGCCATCCTTCCCCTGCTCACCAGGTCGTTCTCCCCTAAGTGGATGATCACTACATCCGGTAGCCAGGGTGTATCTGCCTGTACTCTCTCCAGCGTCGCCAGTAGCTGGTCCCATCTCATCCCCGGCCTGCCCAACCACCGGATGCATGTGTCCACCGGCCTATCTTCCCGCTTGCTGCTGGCTTGCTGCCACCAGGCCTGCAACCTGGCCACGAACAAATGGCCCACCACCAGCACCAGCGGAGGACTCCTCCCTGCTGGAATAACATTTACAATAGTCAGTTTGCTGCTGGGGCAATGTCCCAGCTTGTCGATGATCAATTGCATTTTCATATCAGGTGGGGCCTAACGTATGCCTGGAATGCGCGGGATCGCCACCTACCCACGGCTTTTATCTTTTCCTCTGACATCCCGTGCTGAGCTGCTGACGTGGCCGCCCCAATCCTGAAAGAGTGGCACCCGAAGGTGGCAGGTGGGAGACCTGCTTTGCTCAACGCTAGGCGCATTACTGTCGTGAATTGGAATCTGCGCAAATGGCTGCCATCCCTGTGTCTGAAGAGGGGGCCCTCCCCTACTGGTCTAATTGCCATGAATGCCTGCAGGCAGCATACTGCGCAATACCTCAGCTCCTCTATGCAGTGCAGCCGGATGGTGATCCCCGCCCCAGCCTGGTTGGTTTTCGAGCGCAGTAGCTGAATCTCAATCTGGGCCCTTTGCGGCGTTATATCCCTGGCTTGTAGGCAGTCTTCAGAGGGCCCACCCCTGCGCGGTGCCACCAGTTCGCTGATGCAGAAGGCACTGAAGAAAGCGATGGCGAAGGCTGCTTTGAACAGGCTGAGCTCGAATGCGTCCCTCGTGACGACTCCCAAGGCTTCTAATAGGAGAGCCAGTTTGGAAAAATCTATCGGCCGTCTGCTGTTCTTCCTCTTGCCCTCGACGCGCCTCCAACCTTTCATGGCTGCCTTGATGTAGTGAGATGCCGCTGGATCATGCCCTGCCGACAGCTTTGTGAAGTGTGTTACTGCTGCTAGGTGCGCCTGGGCCCAGGACCTTGATTTGCTACCGTTGTATGCCCACTGAAAGGGCGTCTGCCAGCTCGTTCTCCACCCATGGTACGTGCCGTGCCCTCAGGTCTATGTTGCCTTCCAACTGTAATTTAACCAGATGGCGCATTAGTGTCAGTATCTCTGGGCACTTGGCCGCCCCCTTGTTGATAGATTGATAGATTGTACCACCCCCTTGTTGTCGGACAACAAGGGGGTGGTCCATGAGTGGAAAAAAGGGGGGGATCAACTCCCTGTGTCCAAAGCTGTTCGCCAGCGGGTAAGTTTACACGTTCCCTGTCCCTCCCCCGTATCACGCACGAGCAGAACGAATGATTGGGGAAGGGGTGACACCATATTTAATGTAGTCGTTTGTATTGTCTTCCCTCACACAGCTGCTGTGATCACTTCTATTGGGAAATACAATTCCACTTTGGATTCTTACCTGCCTGCCATTGATTGAGTTCTTAAGACTATTGGATTAAGGTAGGGAGCGGCTGTTGGACACAGGGAGTTGATCCCCCCCTTTTTTCCACTCATTAAAATCCTGAACAAATGTGCTTAAGCCAGCCTTTCTTATTGTTTCAGAACCAATCCGGTCCTGAGGAGAACCCCCACTAAATTGAAAGGGGTTTGAAACGCGTCGACCAGTTTTCTGTCCCGCATCTGGTCACCTTTTTCACTTTGGAACAGTTGTTGCATTTATTTGGTTTAACAAGACATCTTGTGACAATTTACAACTATAAATCGCAAAAACATGAAAAGAGACATTTTCCACTGACTGATTGACCGATGCTCGGACGCATTGTGTTCTTATTTATTGTTGTTGTGAATGCTTTGTGTATGAATGTATGGCCAAGTGTGTTTGAAATTGTGTATTCATCTGTTTGTATATTTTGTATATAATACCTATTGTATTTTGCATTTTTGTATTTTCCATGCACGACGAATAGTGTGCCCAAAAAGAAAATAAAAGTATGGTTAACAAAATAGAATAAACTTGTGTGTGGTTAAAGGAAAATAGGTTGTTTTTGCTTCAATCAAAGCAACTTCCGTTGAAAATTTATCAGTTCTTGAAATTGACATTCCAGTATTGGCTCTTGTTTTGTTTAATAGAACATCTCAAAATAAGCACAAGACACTGAACCACCCATGGGCAAGGCTTTGTCGAAGTAGAGCTCCCCCCCCCACTGAAAACCCAGGAGGTGGAAACTGGAAGGGTGGACTGGGAGGAGGCGGAATGCCGATTCTATGCCTGCTTTAGCTATAAGTATAAGGGCTCCATAGCCTGATGCTCGTACTAGGTCGATGGCGTCGTCCACTGTGGCGTAACCCACTGAGCAAGCCTCGGGGCTGATCCCGACGTTAATGGATGACCCTTCGGGAAATGACAGATGGTGAATCAATCTAAATTGACCTGGATCCTTTTTTGGTACCACCCCTAGTGGAGAGACCACTAGCCCCGCCTGCAATAGGGGAGGCAAGGGGCCTTCTATTCTGCCCAGTGCTTTCTCTTTTTCCAACTTCTTGGAGACTACCTCGGGGTGTTGGAGGGCCGATTTAAAAAATTTTGACCCGCCTTGCGGCGGGGTACCCTCGAAGGGGATAACGAACCCCATCTCAAATCGTTTCACTAATTTATTGGTGTCAGCTTTGTTGTGGTACATGTTTGCAAGCCTGCGAAGTTGTGCTGTGTTGATGGGGGACCTGGCTAGTCTGTATTGATGGAATTCTCCTGGAGTCCCCCCTCCTCGGTCGCTCCTCACTGCTTCCTACCTTTCTCTTTTTTGTCTCTTCCTTGGTCGCTTTTTCGCTTGCACCCCACTGCTGGGTGTCAGCCTCCGCAACTGGAGCAAGCGTGCAGGAACTTGCACGATGATCCCCATGAACATTTGTTAGCTTCATATTTCCAGCATATGGCAGGCCCTCCCCGCGGTGGCGAGGTCTTCCATGTGTTGTGCGCTCTGCCTTTCTGGAAAGTCCTACTCTTTCCCTTGTGATGGGGGGGATGAAAGGGCTGTTCGCTCCTCCATGCCCAATGACTGGTTTCCTTAGCAATCATCATCTTGTGGATGAACCCAGACACATCTTCCTCGTTACATTCCATCTCTGGATGGGTCTGCATCTTTAATCGGAAGCCCTTATCATACTTCAGCCAAGCGTCCCCGGGGAACTACCTCTGCGCATTGTGTATGTTGGCCTCATAGAGCCAAAGGTCTGCGGCGCAGCGCAGGAATTTCACCACAATTATGCAGGCCATGATCCTAAAGGCGTCTAACCAATTGTCAAAGCTCCTCTCTTTCCTTTCCCTCCGCCTTTCTCTCCTATCTTCCTCTTTCTTATCGCAATCCGTCAGGTCTAGCCCGTCAAGCTGGATCTCTAACAAAGTAAAAATGTCTATAAACTCCTTCTTCCAAATTCTCTCCTTGACTGACAGAGGTATCAAACTGGCTAGACCTGTGGCTCTAGTTGTTAAGGACGCGGGGCCGGGGGAGGGCCGCACATAGGGTCTTGCGCCGGGAGGGCGGGTGGCAGGCCGCCAACTGGGCCGCCCCAGCCTGTTACTGGTGACCCTAAGACCCCTTGCCCTGTTGGAGCGCTCTGATCCCTCAGCTGCGCTTGTCGCACCCACCCCAGGTTTATCAAGTGCCACGGAAGGCCTAAACATTCCTCGTCCTCTGGGTCGCTGGCGCCCCCTTCCCCTTGTACGTTCCACCCTTGCAGGATGAGGGACGTCATGGCTTTTATGCATTCTTGCACGATCGTGCCGATATGCTCACCGCTTGTTACTGCTGTCTCTATTCCTCGTCCTGGCCCTTTCGTGCTCAGCTTGCCTGCTGGCATGGGGGCTTTCTTTCCTGGCTGCGTCTTCTTCGCGGCCGCTGCCGTCTCCTTCAGCTTCGCTGGTATTCTTCTCTGCCGCTTCTGCGCTGGCTCCTCTGCTACTGCTGGCGGTCGTTTGCTCGGACCTCCTCCGGCGCCCTTGCCCAGGTGTGCCTGCAGCCATTCTGTTCCATGCACCTCGGAGGCTGCTCGGATCTGTTTCAACAGCTCCCCCAGCTCCCTCTTACTGGCTATGTTGCTGGGTGCTACCTCTTGTTTGGAAGTGCTCGGGGCTCGTTGTGGTCCCGGACTCGGGGCCAAGCACGGCCCGGCTCGGTCTTCTGCCTGGTCTCGCCGTTGATGGTCTGGTTGCTTGGCAGCGCTTCGCCTCCACCTCTGGTCGTCTTCCTGGACAAGATCCTTTCGCCGTGCTGCCGCTGTCCCCGGGTCCAAGTTGCCAACTGGACCGGGGTGCGGTGTTCTTATGCCCCCGACTTAGCATCTCTGGCTAGCCGGCCTCCTTCCCCATTGGGGGGATTTACCCCTTGCCCCAGCCCCATTGGCCGCTGGGCGAGGCGCCTACCTGGCGAGGCCAGCGGGGGGGCCGCAAGGATGTGCGACACGGACTTTCCCGCTTCTGGGGGCGCCGCCCCGAACCGGTTTTCCTTCCAGGGGCCTGGCGTGGGTTAAGGCGCCGGCCCTCGAGCCCCCTGTGGGGGCGGCCTCTGAGAGATACTACGAACAGGGCAACATTGTGGCTACAATGACACACCATTATTTGACCTGTATTAAATGAAGAAAGATATACACTAGAATCACTATGCCATTAACAACGAGGACAACATAATCATTCTAGTAGGTGCCATTCTAGATAGCGCATATTTTAAAGATTTTCAGTTAGGGTGAGCTTGTTATGCTCACTTCACTGATATATACGGTCTAAAATTTAAACCACATGATGAGGACAAGTTAAAAAGTAAGCATAGCCCCCCATACTTTTTTACAATGATCATGACTTGTTGCAACAACCCAGATGTTTAACCCATATTGGCTCAATTACAACATGAGAATAACGGGTGGGTATACAAATGTGAATTTACCTTATGTCACATATCTAAATGTGAGTTTTATCCTTTATCTTTCCATTGCTTTTCAGATCTAGTCAAAGTCACTTTATGCAGGAGCTTTTCAAATTAGAGGTTAATGAATGGACAATTTAGGGTAGTCACTCTTTTCTTGTACATCATTTTTTAGACTGTCTCCCTCTTGTTCACAGAGCGGGGCCTCTATTCCTCAGCTGTCAGGTGAGGTGAGGTCCATTCCTCGTAAGACACGGGTAAGCACAACCTTTGAAATAGATCTTTGGAAATGCATAATATGATGTACGCAAAGAGATGGTTACAAGGCTACCACTTTTTGCAGTGTTTTACATGTAATATGCATTTGACGTAGTGTTCTGTATCCTAATACTACTCTTTCGTTTTAGGAGCTAACTTGTGGAGGATCTTCACACCTGAAAATCAGGTTTCTTGGTTGTATTTGTTCAACCCTATGTTTTTCCCTCACTAGCCCTTTATTTTTCACCACGCAGTTGCAAACATTTATAGTGGTCCTGAGGAAGGCCAAGGTTAAACTGATATCCCGAAAGGCTGAAACATGTAGACTAGAACCAGTTACATCTAAGCAGTTATTTTGTTAAAACTGCGTTTGCACTGTTTTTAATTTGGATAGCAGAAGATACTTATTAAACTTTTTTTCTTCTACTACCAATTTTATTATCACTTTTCACTTTCATGCACCTCGTCCATCAATCACATACACAGAATATCTACTCACATCTGTAGGATCTAAAACAAGCTCCTCACTTACCTTTCTATACTGAAAACATCTGAGAGCTTCCCTCTCTCAGTGAGAAGGTTGTAGCCCCTGGTTACACTGTTGGGTAACCAGGAAGGAGATCCCAGATGATGAAGCATGTCACTTCGGTGAGTGATGGGAATCCATCCTTTTTTAAGGATTTTCTTTTGAAAGGAATTTTCTTCCTCTTTTTAGGTAGTGTCCTCTGACAATAGTAACACACCAGACTAGGTTTTTTGCCAATTGGATGGTCTGTCTTAGACCTTTCAGACCCATGGATAGCTCATTTGTTTTATAGGTATTCGTAGGGGAATATATCCATGCATGGTCTCTAAATGTTCCCTCAGACCCTCTATATTTGTTTGGTTGATTTTTGTCTATAAACATGTAATAAGAATTGGCAAGACCAATAAGTCTTGCTCATTTTAAACAAGGATTTTTTATGTATAAATAGACTATGGAACAGCTGAGGGACAATGATCACTCCTTCTCCATAGTAAGGATCTCTGACTCATAGCTTCACCAAATGTAGCTGATAGCTTGTCCTAGTCATGAATTTAGAGATCCACTCCGGAGTTCTGCATGAAGATAACCCGCAAAGACAAATCCTACATAGAAAATAAGTACTTGCAATGCCAAGAGGTCTGGCTCATAACTGAATGGGCATGCCAGAAAGTTTGGATTTGCTATGTGGGTGCTCACAGCTTCAAAACCCCAACAAACTTTTCATCAATTCTCAGCTACATGCTTACAAATATTATAGACTATGCTATTACAATGTTTACATTTTTTTCTTTATCATGTTATTCATTGATGTAGCTTTACACAGGAGGAAATAAATCAGGTGCCACACCCAACCCCACCCCGCTACGAAGGGACTGTACAATACTGGTGTGCGCCTGAGGATCCAGGATAAGGTACAAGTGAGCTATGGCTGGGACGACGAGGGGTTGCGAGAGAGCACTTGTTTGAGGGCGAGACAGGTAAGTGGTTTCCAATTTTATATATTTTTATATTTTATATAAGTGCTTCATTTGCATGTAGCTTAAATACAATATTATATTATATAATCTCCATATGTATGCACATACATTTATATATATACACCACGCTGCTCGTGAAGATAATTTATTGCAGGAAACAACGCGTTTCAGCTCTCGCCTTGTGAATCGGGCTGCCGGTAGCCCTAACTCGGACTGCCCGTGAGTTGGCCTGGCATATCCTACAGCCGGGACTAGTGTTTAGCAAATATATATATATGCATATACATATATATATATATTTAAATTATGCAAATTCACTGAAAAACCATAGGTTTCAAGCCTTATATAGTTAGTAATTAGCATTTGAAAAACCTTGCAAATTCACTTAAAAAACCATAGGTTTCAGGCCTTATTTAGTTAGGAATTAGCATTTAAAAAACCTTGCAAATTCACTTAAAAAACTATAGGTTTCAGGCCTTATATAGTTAGGAATTAGCATTTTAAAAACCTTGCAAATTCACTTAAAAAAACATAGGTTTCAGGCCTTATATAGTTAGGAATTAGCATTTAAAAAACCATTCAAATTGCTCCTATATAGTTAGTTGTACTAACTATATTTTGCGCACCCGCAATCCACTGCTGATGATGTCACATATTACATCATTCCTGACATGGTCAGTGACATCACTGATGACATCACTGATGACATCTCAGTGATGTCATCAGTGATGTCAAATGAGATGTCATCAGTGATGTCATCAGTGATGTCATTTGAGATGTCATCAGTGATGTCATCAGTGATGTCACTGACCATGTCATGAATGATGTAATATGTGACATCATCAGCAGTGGATTGTGGGTGCGCGAAATATAGTTAGTACAACTAACTATATAGGAGCAATTTAAATGGTTTTTTAAATGCGAATTCCTAACTATATAAGGCCTGAAACCTATTGTTTTTTAAGTGAATATATATATATATATATATATATACATGCTTACAAATATGACCTGCATAAATCCACTTCAAGCTGCCGCTCCTCGCACGGTGGTTGCCGCGAGAATGTGAGGTGGACTCACGGATAATAGTAGAAAGATTCCCAAAGGAGAAGAAATCTTAAACACTCAAGAGGGTCAATGTGTGTGGCTCAATGGTTAAAGCGGCAGACCCTGATGCAGAGGTGTAGCCCGGGACCAGGGTTCAATTCCCCGCCTCGGCGGATCTTGGGCTCAAAATTCCACAGACCGGATAATTCTCGCCTCGGTGCCTATTCCAATCATGGAGACCCACTCTGCAACTCTGGGCAATAGCTTGCTTAATCTCCACAACGGCCCCCACAACGCTAAGGATGCCTGGCCTCCACCTTGGGGGTGCCCAGGAGTGGACGCCTCACAGGGAAAGCCAGGATGGGTTCCACAGCGGTATTCGTACAAGCGCCTTGAGACCCTTGCGGGTGAGTAGTGCGCTATACAAGTATCAATTTACATTTTTACAATTTACATTTACATCTTGGTGTTTTGATTTATTGCAATAAAGACCAATGTATTTCGACTTTTGCCTTTTTCAATGCCATTAAGCCCGGCGCCATACTTCTTCTATATATTCAAACATCTATCCTAACCCGCGTGTTGCCCTCTTACTGCTAAATATAGAAGATGAACCGTATTGTTACAATGGAAAATTCTACCTCAAATTCATGGCGGCCATATTACTCTCTCTGTTAACTATACATGTTAAGCACTTGATTATCTTTTTAGGTTTAACTGAGACAAAGTTATGGTCTTAAGTTTAAGGTTTAGTCTTAAGTTTAAATTAAGACACAAACTTAAGTTTAACTGAGACAAAGTTTTGGTCTTAAGTTTGTTTTGGTCTTAAGTTTAACTTAAGACCATAGCTTAGGTTTAACTGAGCCAAAGTTTTGGTCTTAAGTTTAGGTTTTGGTCTTAAGTTTAACTTAAGACCAAAACTTAAGTTTAACTGAGCCAAAATCCTAACTTTATTACTCTTTGTGAATACCGAAAGTCGTAAAGTTAGGATTTTGTCTCAGGTTACTTTTGTGATTGTGCCTTTTAATTTACCCACTACCCACTACTGTCCCACTCAGTTTATGTCTTCAGTCAATTCTAAAGACACTGTCAAAAACAAGAGCGGTCTTCTTTGGTGACCAATCCATTTGTACAGCAGCAGAGAAGCTGCACAAATGAATTTTCTTTTAACCTTTGCACTATGGTTAATGTGAACATCTTTTAAAGGCTTCACAAAATGTTGCTCTTTAAAAATTAATTCTTGCTTTACACATTCTTTCACTTTTGACTTTTTATGAGCTTTCTTATCAACAAGAAGCTTCACATTTGCACGTTCTATAAATAAATTAATATAATGTAAAAAACGGAAAGAGCGATAACGGAGGATGAAACTATAACCTAGGCACGAGGTTTTGCTTTTAAACATATAGGGAAACCTAAAGATCATTTGGCTCACCCCGACAAACATAATATGAGATACTAAATAAAACAACCCAGGCATGTCCGTTTTGTTACACAAGAAGAACACACCAAATGAAAAATAAAAAGATCATTTATTAGATACTGTGTCCGTGCCAGATGCGTTAATTTGATGTGATTACCCACATGGCCAAGATCAGGATGCTGGAACCCAGCAACAAGATAAGATAAGACAAGCTAATCACAAAACCTGTCACACACCTCAAGGCAGAAAATCACAAAGGAGATTATCTCATATGGATCATTTGTAAAATATTAATCCAGGTGTGTCGATACAGGAAGTAAATAAAATACGGTTGTTAAATGAAAATCAATGGATTTTCCAGTAGAAAACAGTTGCCATTGGTTTGAATAAAAATACTGAATGACTTTACTCATTAGCCTGGTCTTGCGCAGATAAACATCAGACAATCTAACTGCATTGAAAACAATTCTATACTGAACCAGTGAATGATTACTAAGTATCAACGTTTTATGGAGCATATTTACATCTTATCTAAGTATGCAGAGGTTTTACACACACAATTTGGCACCACATTTGGCCAGTAATATCAAACGATTCCAGATTTTGACTGCAAACTTCCTTGAGTTAAAAAAGCAAATGGGCATTTTTTAAATAAAGTGCTATGTTTTCACACGCTGCCAAGACTGCCTAGGTGTTTTGCATTTTCCCACTACCCAGCGTCAACATATGACAGAAAATTACTCCATAAAAATACCAACAAAACTCAGAGATACCACTCAAAAGTGGTAGATTCCTACATCAAGGTTATTGTAGATCACCTTGTGGATAATAGGAAAAGAGAAATAGTGGTGTTAGAAATGGGATCCCTGGCTGGCCAGGGCTCGTGCCAAAGTCAGTCAGAGAACACCATTCCTAAGTCAGGGCAAGGGAGTTACACGCCAAGATAACCCCTGCTCACCCTCTAGGTAACGTGACGCGAGCAGCAAGGCTAAACTTGGAGGCTATGTAGGTTAAGTGTTTGCGCGCGCACCCAGCAACAACACCCAAGGCCCACCACAAGGGAAACTCCAGACAACGTTATATATAAAAATAGCCTTTGTATTATTCCAAAACATATTAGATAAGAACACACACTTTACAATGTGCCAACAGGCACGGGCAGAATTTACAGGGGATATGTACTAGACAGGGCCACCTGGACCACTGTCAGGAATAGGCACTTTTAGAACTTAGCACTTAGAGCATAGAATATAAAATCACTGTACCACAAAATAGAACATAAAGCACACAACCAGTAAATACTGATAACAGGTAAGTACCACCTACGCAACCCTAACCACCTTAGGAAAGGGTCACGCAGGGAACCAGGACCTCACTAGCAACACCTGTACTAGGAGGAAAACAACCACCTCAGCATCACCATACATTTAGGCAAGGAACATTTTACACATGATGCATCCTAACATTCAGAGGTGTAGGGAAGGAAAACACATGATGCATAACATACATTCAGAGGTGCAAGAACAATTGCGCAGCACTCACATAAGTCACCACCTGTGACTGTACCCAGGCCAACTGGCCTCTCTAGGGCTAGGGCGCCCTGTGTCCCAAAGTCAGGGGGGCCTAAATGTGGCAGCTGCCCATTAAGTGCTGGGCAGCTGTGTAGATAATGAGGGCCAACGTTGGAGCCTCGCAGGCTCTGCGCCACTGACTGGGCCCTCAAGAGCCTCTCTGGGCTCTAAACACAAGGCTAAAACAACAATGAGGCCCTGGAGCCTCGGGGCTCCTAATTACAAAATGCCCCCTGGGAGCCCTCGCGGCTCTAACACAATTATGCCCCTCGTTGGAGTCCCCCTCCTGGGAACTCGAAGCAACTATGCCCTGCAAGAGCCTCTCAGGGCTCTTCAAAAATGAAATGCTGCCTTTTTGAGCCTCGAGGCTCTAAGTAACAAAAGTGCGGCTCGAGCCTCTCGGGGCTCTGAAAACAACTGCTGCCCGCTTTGCTGGAGTCCCCCTCCTGGGGACTCAAAAAGACACTTGCCCCCGGAGCCTTCGGGGGTTGTAAACCAAGGTGCGGCACTTCGGGGGAGCAGCCCTCTGCCAACCGGGGCCGCTCTCAGTCACCACACAGCTAGTGGAGCCTCTCAGGCTCTACTGACATGCCCGGAGCTCTCCCTCGCCCGTCCCCACTCACCGGGCTCTACTGCGGGGGCTCCGACGTCGCGCTGGGTCCCTGCGGCGTCTCCCTGCTGCCCGGACTCCTACGAGGGTCACCACAGCTCTCCGTTTCTCTCTGGAGCCCCGCCCGCTCCTCCAGGCGGCGGCTCCTCCTTCAGGCGGCAAAGCTGTGGGGGCGGGTCTCGTCTCCGGTTGCGGGGCTCTCCCTTTCCTTGGGGAGCCTCGCAGTTCCTGCCGCCGGACCTTTCTTCTCGCTCCGGGGCGGGGCGGGGCCTGCAGCACTTCCGGGTCGCCGCGGGCAGCGCGGCGGCCCTCCTCCAGCACTCACCGGCGGCGCTTCGGTCGAATGAGGGGTGGGCACCCTCGAGGCCGCAATCTATCGGGGCAATGCCGGGTGGGCACCGGCTTTAGCAAGTGAAGCGCCCCCAGGCCCTAGCGGGCATGAAAACGCTCCAAGGCGCTTAGAGGATAAATCAAGCGCTTCCAGGCACTTCGAGGGGAATACAGCGCTCCCAAGCGCTAAAGACACTATACAGCGCTCCCAGGCGCTTTGACGCCAAATAAAGCGCTTTCAGGCGCTAGAGGAACAACGAGTCCAGCAAAAGGTCCCTCAGCAGAGCAAGGTAGGTGGGGTCAAGGCTGGACCAGGGGCCAGCTCACTGGGCCCTCCAGGCAGGAATGCAGTCCCAAGTGGCGGTTCCTCCTGGCGCCCAGCAGCAGCCCCCCTCAGTAGGATCAGGAACAGAAGAACCACTTGTAAGGGGACACAGCCCCTTTTTATACATTGAATTTCTTTGTCTGGCTTCAGGGTGAGGGGAAAAACCAGTTGCAGCTGGTTTGTGAGCACTCTTGATGTGCTCAGCCTCTCACTCTATTCACTGGCAGGGCTAGGGACATTAGACGCACCACAGGGGGCGGAGCCAGCATTGTGTGGGGAAAGCCCAGTCCTATTCAGGACCCAGGTGCACCCCTCCCCACCCATCAGCATGCTAATCTCCACACTCACCACCGGGCAGACCCATCCAGACTCCTGGAGCCAGGCTCACCAGCCAGCTCCAGCCAATCACGTGCCAGCACACTCACTGCACACGCACACCCATGTCTAGAAGCGGCACTTCCACACTAGACACATTCACGCCGCACATATCCTTGCGCAGCATTCAATCACACATGTCCGCACATACCAAACTCGAGCCTGCACACCTCACGCATCAGAAACTACCAGGGACACAGACATTCCCCATGCATTCCTACGGGAGGGCAGGCCAACCTTAATCCACGCACTCAAAGTGCGCACGCACTTTCCACTGGGGCACAGTGAAAGTGCGCAGAAACCAAAAATCACTACCACCAATTCACATTCAAAAAGCAAAAAGTTTAGGGGTGAACCTGCCAGAAGGGCCAAGTCCAACAAGTGGCATTTGGGTTTATGGAAATCATTGCAGAGGTCGAAACTTGCAAGGACAAAAGTGCTGACTACGCACTCTACTTAAGGTTGTATTTAGGGAGAGTTAAGGAAAAGGTGGCATCAGTTGACTCCACTGGATAGTATTACTGCCTGGTACAAAGCATATAATGTATTCCATGCCTCACCATAGGACATACTACATACAAGAGTACATATTATGTCCAGAAAAATGGTTGAGTGGAGCAAGCATATTGAGCAGTCAAAACAAAGGGCATTGTGCAATGGTCTACATCAAACAATTGTGACCTTGCCAAAAACACAGGCCCCTGCCACTTTCAATGCATGTTCTAAATTAGGATTTGTATCTTATTGCTGAACCATGGCTGGCTTTATTATGACTGTGCCATTAGGATTTTACTTGGAGGAAGAAAGACTCTTCTTTATGATGAGGACCTCACGTCATTTACAAAGCATTTTACCTGACACCACTGAATTATAGCGTCTACAAGATTCTATGACATCCTCATACGTCATGGCCTTCCAATTACCTAATGATATGTGTTTAACTCAGCCTAACAAGCCTGATTCCACATAGCAGAAAGGATCCGAGATGCATAAGATAAGGTCACATGGATGGGTCACCTGATTAAGCAGGCAAAGTATGAATCAAAATGTGTACCCTTGTAGTGACAATCACTTTCTCTGTTTCTCTCCAAGAAAATAATCACACATTGGCCCAGCACTGATGGGATGCATCACCATCATCAATAGAATGCAAAACTACTGGTTATGTACTGAAAGCGGCTCACCGGTAGGAGGGATGTGATGCAGATGTGATGCAGATGGCTCTATCACTATGTTAAGAGGAGGTATAATGTGATGGCAGCACCTCAGAGTGGCCAGAGTGGCTGACCTCATGCAACAGCAGAGATCTCCACACACACCACCGGGAGGAAAACAGCACTCAGAACAGCCATGGATCTCCAAGGAGGTATGTGAAAATGGAACAGCCATCAAGGGGTACATGGGCACCAAGGAAGACCAGAAAGTCACTGCCACCACCGGTGCCACGAACATGAGCCAGGTAATAAGAATGCTAAGTACATTAACTACACCATCTATTAGTTTGACTGAAGGGAGTATGTTGCACTGGGCAGATAAAGCATGAAGTTGCATGACTCTAAGCTGCATGTTGAAAGGTTATTTAAAAGAATACATCAGACAGTACTAACAACAAAGAGATAATGATGTTGCTCATTCCCATTACATCTATTACCCTTGTCCCTCCTCTGACAGCGTTCTACAGTCAAGTCATTCAGTCTTCAACATAGAAGCTGCTGAGTGGATGATCATCATACTTCTCTCTTTATGAAAATTCAGATGGGAGACGTGGGTACTAGGGACTTGTAAGAGGTCCTTTAAAACCAGTGATTGGCTGACACTGCATGCATTCTGTGTCTGTACGCCTGGTGCCATTACCATCCTTATATTCAAGGCAAGCATTCTAGAACTCTAAAGGATCACTTAAATAATTCATCTAGGTCGACCTCTTGCCTCTACGTGACATAGTAAGAGGCATATCTGTCTTGTGAACAGATACTCATATCTAGTGGTTTCTTGTTTGGGCCACAGCCCATCCAAGACCAAGGTGTTGAGCCAGTTGAGTCTCCCCCTTTACCTCTGAAATTGTATTGGCATTTATGTCAAATAATGCTTGTGGTTTTGTGGGATTCTAAATTGTGTGTTTGAAGGCCAGCACAGAAAGTACCTCCAGAACGTAACTTGCCTTCAAAGGAAGCACTGGGCACCTGAAAATCTCTTGACACTCTTCTTATCATTTTCCTTTCCAGGTAAAATAATCAAGCTACAAAGAAATGTATCTGCTAGTTGTGCTTTACCCTTTTCTTGAGAGGGCAGCACAAACCAACGCCATCGCGTTTCAGATCTCCTTCCCTGCAGTACCCTGCCTAATATCTTCCCTCTCATCTGCTTTCTCCAAAACTCTGGAAATAAAAAAACTGAGTCGTGCTGCCAGGAGGCGCCCCCGAGGACAGCGTCATTCTCCACTAAACAAACCCTCTACCTCACCTCAAGGACTCTGCTAGAGATATCATCAAACTTGGCCTGTACACACTAGCCAATCTTGTCAGTGTTTTCAGTAGCGAAGGCAGAGTCGGCCCTGATTTTAGACAGGATCTGCTTAAGAGCCAACTCGTTCTATGAGCCCACATGGCGGTGAAATATTAGGTATATTTTTGAATTGGAAAATCTCTGAGGAGAATCAGTTGCATAGGGTCTGGGTGCACTGAGCTGCTTTAGCTAACCAGGCATGGTCTCGGGCGTCTTTGTCATGTGATAAATATCTGTCTTTCTTAAAACATGTTTTATTTTTTTAGTTTTTTCACTGTCAGCCAAACAAACATGTCACAAACTGAGGTCCTAATTCGGGGAGAATAACAATCGGTGCTCGAGTTCTGTATTTATGCACTGTTTGCCTGTGGTAAAATGTTGCTCTTCTTTATGCCTTTGCACTTTAGCTGTATGAACATGTCTGCAAACTGGATTGTTGCAGGCATATTATGGATCCCCTTGCTCAATCTCCAGTACTGCTAAGTCGGTAGTAACCTATGCCCCTCTCCATTGTGGTGTATGAAGCCACAACTACCTTTCAGGTTTAGCTTTTTACTGATTTTTGTAATCAGTATTTATTCACATTTACGAATTTAAAAGTACTTAACTTTGACTAGTTAGTTATGTGACTTACACATTGTTGCACCTCGGACCATGGAAGTTGATATTATTCATGTTGCTCTTGCAAATACACCTGCATCTTCCGCATTTTCAACATGTTTTCTCTTGATCAAATGCAGTGCGTTTGTTATTTTCTGGTGAGTAGGAGTTTGAGTGGGAGAAAGCTGCTTTGAGGATGAGCTTCTTTTTTGGTGGTTTTAGGTCTGGCTACAGGCAGGTTTAGCCACGATGAGATATTTTATCATCAATTCTTTAAAAGCGTACAATAAGAAATAAACAGAGGGAATGGGCTTAGGGTGAGCCCCATTTAGTAATTGAAAGTAATTTACTGATAGGGGTTTGCCCTGGCTTCAAAGGGCTGCCCTAAAAGTCTATGGCATTCCGTGGATGGCTACATTGTCCCATTTGTGTTCCCTTTTGGGTTTAGATGATAAGAGCTCGAGTAGTCCTTTTGTTAAAGTCCACCTCTGACATTATGTGTAGCTTGTAATTCAGAGCCAATGTATGTTGCTTGATGCATTTATTTTACATAATGAAGTTTTAATTGCTACATTTGGGCTTTGTTGTTTAAGAATTGCTTGCTATTTGGCCTCCAAAAGCCTGTCATGAAGATACAGTGCTGTTCACTAATCATCCTTGCAATTTCATTTGTTTTACATGCTGTCATGCTAATGTGTTGTTGGATTTAAGGCTGTTTGCACACATAGGCTTTTTTAACGATACAATGAAAATACTGGCCCTTAGACAAAAGTATCTACTGTGTAATAATTAATCAGGGCCACTTTAATTTTGGTGGTTATATCTGGTTTCTCTATTGGGTTAGGGTTAATGTCCTCATTGGTTGGGTATTTGAGGGTTCTGATTGGTTTCTGGGTCTGTGATTCAATCATTGTAGGGTTGGGACTAGGGCTAGGGTTAGGATTTCTATTGGAAGTAGGGACTAGGGCATCCTATGTTATTGGTTGTTGGGAGTAGGGTTAGACCTTTAATTGGAAGTAGCTATTTAGGGCTTCTGGTGTGATTAGTTGTTGGACTAGTTGTGGGACTAAGAGTAGGGTTAGGTTTTCTATTGGAAGTAGGGACTCTCGAGGGCCGAGTCACTCCCCTAGCACCGAACAGCGCCACCTGCTGCGGTCTCTCCTGGCTGCTGCCGCCTGTGTGAGTTCGATCCTCAGGCGTGCAGGATCCCTGACCAGTCTGTGTTTGTTGTGACTTATTTTCTTTTTAGCGCTCCCCCGCTCCTGCCTACTACTATTTCTATTGCTTTCTCTTTTTGTTCACCGTTCTCTGTCCCCCCGCTCACCCCCCTCTTTGCCTTTTGTGACCCGTTGTTCTGTAGTGTAGTTCCTATATTCCCAATAGGCTCTGCGCATTGGAATAATATATTCAGCAGTGTAGACGTAGGACTGAGGTCGACTAGGTCTCTACTGGCTATATTAGACTTAAGGTTTACCAGCTAGCTCAGAGGTCACTAGAAACTTTCTCGAATAAACGAGGAGGAGTTTAACCTCCCGGATAGACAAGAAGGGATTAGCTTCCGACAACCATATAACATGACAACTTTGCTCCCTCAGAATAAGAGTATATCTCTAGAGTCGTGTGAAAACAATAGACAGCTATTTCACTCCCTTTAATTTTTGGCGGATCGCCACAGATGCTGCTTCTCCTTTTATGTTGGCTAATAATATAGCAGAGGCCTGCTTGAAGTCTTTCAGTAATTTCATACCCAGAGTTAAAGCAGGTTCTGGACCGTATTCATTTTGAATCTGTTTTAGTACATCTGGTATTACCGCTATGGACGGAACACCATGTGTTTTTGTGTAAATGGAGGCAAAGACTGTGCCTCAAGTGTCACAATCCTCCACATGTGGTGCGATCCCCATTGGAAGACAGATAGTCAGAATTCTGTGTTTCTCACCAGGGGTAGTATTCGGGAATACTGCCTCTATTTGAGTTATCTTTTGTGCTAACCAGAATGGAATTTTTTCCCGTTTTGCGGGTGTTTTACCAAGACATGATTGTATGTTCTTTGGTGTAATTTTGTTTGTGTTTCCCTGGTGAGGGGTCAGCTGTGGAATGTTAATCACTGGTTGGACTGTTGCAGTCCGCATTACATATTGGACTAACTGTCTATGAATTTTAATTAGTATTTTTAGCTGGGCTAAAAGTTCCCTGTCTGACATTTTTTCGATGTCTGGATGTGGTGTGTAGTTGGCTAGAACCGGCCACGTTGTTCCTGGTCTACCTAGTGGACCGAGCCTGGTGATGTGAATATTATGTTTTAGGGCGCCTTTAAACCAGAGCAGGTGCTCTTGGTATTTTAATGGGATCTCAATCTCTTCGAAAGGAGTATATTCATCCGGAGGTTCCTCTATTTTGTAATAGTGGAAATCTTTTGTTGTAGCGTGTGCTGCTGAAAATTGTATCCATGAATAGAATACCTCTGTCTGCCGATATTCGTGTGCCTCTATCACGAATATGACTGTACCACCTCGCGGTGTCAGGCCATTTTCTATAAGTTTTAGAGTTATAGTTCTTCTTAGATTGACCGTAATGAGTATTGCATTCGGTTCTGTTTCATGAAGACTTGTGTCTTCCTCTAAGAGTTGGGCTGCTAGTTTTACTCGCTCCCTTTCCTCATCACTTTCTGTCATTTTACTGACTGAAAGTTTTCAGTTGCAGATTTAGTTTCAAAGAGACAAAGATTAGGTGCACAATATTTTGGAACACTGTAACCTTCAACGTTGACTAAACCAAAACTCTACATAGGAATCTCTTCCTACTAAGTTCCGGCGGATTTTAACCTTTTACCCACTCCAGACGTCTTTTGGAGTATTTACGGGAAAAGGGTCTGTGTGAAAAAGCACGACTGAGTTACTCTGACGTCTTGCGTTAGTTTTATCGCCTTACCAAACGTTGGGCGCCATGTAGTGTAGTTCCTATATTCCCAATAGGCTCTGCGCATTGGAATAATATATTCAGCAGTGTAGACGTAGGACTGAGGTCGACTAGGTCTCTACTGACTATATTAGACTTAAGGTTTGCCAGCTAGCTCAGAGGTCACTAGAAACTTTCTCGAATAAACGAGGAGGAGTATAAACCTCCCTGGATAGACAAGAAGGGATTAGCTTCTGACAACCATATAACATGACAACTTTGCTCCCTCAGAATAGGAGTATATCTCTAGAGTCGTGTGAAAACAATAGACAGCTATTTCACTTAGTCAATTGGGCGTTCTTAGTTTCACCAAAGTACAGAGAAGAGAGAGACGGGCGTTTTCAATAAAAGGTATAATTTATTGAGCAGTCTTCCTTCTCATGCAAGAGAAATGAATTGCCACAATTGCAATACTTAATGTAAAGTAAAGTGCGTACAGTAAAAGGAGTATTATGAAATAATACTGTAAAAGCATTGATATCGTTTCTTAGCTATAAGAAACTTTAAAATGGATAAAATATATACATACATATATACATTGACTAACGTACTCAACTGGTGCTTCTAAAATACGCCTACCCCCGTGTACCTGACCTATGCCTAATACGTGGGAAGGAGTAAGTAAGTAGCAGTTTAAGTTAAGTTGGTTTTGCCAAGAATCTGATTCAAGAATTCTCTTTAAGGGTTTAGTCAGCACCGTACCTTGGGAATAGAATGTAGGAGGTCTGGTATCTCTTTCCTCAGGACTCGATATTCCAGCATCCCGCAAGGGTAGGCTGGAAACGCCGGAGCTGGATTTTCTCGGCTGGAGAAAAAGACAGCGTCTTTCTCAGCGCCTCAAAGAGGAGGGGCAGCGTCCGTGGGCTCTCGCATCAGCTGGGCTCTCGGGCAAATAGATAGCTGCTCTGCTCTAAAACCACCACCCTGTGTTTGCTTAAGACAACATTGGTATATTTATACCTGAAAGGTGCCGAGTTTGACGTAAGGTTTGGACATAAGACGTCAATAAAGATGTCACTAAGAACTGGCCGTTCTTACAGTGCTTCGCAGGAGTTCTAGGATGAAATCAAAACAAAAGCAAGTGGGGATTTCACAGGTTGCTGGAGGTTTGGTGTGTTGGAAGAACTCATTGTGCTTTCTAGGAATCTGAGGAAGTAGCTTTGCCGTGCTTTGGACTGCAAGGACTATGTACTAAATATGGATCTGATTCTTATGCCATTATAGGGATATTATTGGTTATAGCCGTACAAGGGCATAAAATAGTAATATTGATTTAGGTTTCTATATAAAAACACAATAGTTCCCGCCGCTTCCCAGCGGCCACGCCCCTTCGCCGCCCCGCTCCCACCTCCCAGCTCCTCCTCCCTCCCCGACTTAAATGCCAGTCACTGCCTGAACGCACAGCTGATGCGCGCAGCGGGCGCGCCACTCGCGCGCCAAAGGCAAGCGCATCTGTGCATGTCCGCGCCTGGACCGGGCCCAGCGCCAGAACCCTGGACCCCACATATTCCACACCGCCAGACAGCAATATGACACCAGCACCCTCCTCGCACTCAGCACCGGCCAAGACCACCGCTGCTTCCAGGCCGCCCCGAAACGCACCCATGGACCCTTCTCCTGCCAAACCTGCAACTTCACATGCCACAGAACCACCAAACCTCCAATGACCGGACCCAACCACCTCAACACCCGCTCCGCATGCAAACACGCCGTCGAGCTCTGGGACCTGCTCGACACCTCCGCTTCAGACGTTACCTTCCTGACCGAGACTTGGTGGACCGAATTCTCGGCTCCCGACATCGCCATAACCATTCCTGATGGCTACAAGATCTTCCGCAGAGGCCGCACCAACGGGATGGGAGGAGGAATAGCCATCATCCACAAATCCAACCTCCAGGTCCACACCCTCGCAGACAACTCACTCAACTCCGCCGAACACCTTCACTTCCAGATCCACACCCACCCCAACACCACCCTCAGAGGAACACTCATCTGCAGACCTCCCGGACCCTCCGTCGCCGACCTCACCAGCACCCACGCACTCACCTCCACGTACTACATCCTCGTCGGGGACCTGAACTTACACCTCGAGAACAACAACAACGCCAACTCCAGCGCCCTGATCGAGAACCTCGCCAACCTCGGCCTCCGACAACTCGTCACTGAACCCACCCACGCCGCCGGCCACACGCTCAACCCCGTCTTCTCCACAAGCACCCACGTTGCCTTCAACCACACCACCGAACTCCACTGGACTGACCACCGATGCATCCACTTCACCTTCAAGAAACCAACCACACACCACCGCACCCAACAGCTGCCCTGCTGCTGCTGGAGCAAAGTCACCGAAGACCAGCTGACCTCCACCCTCGCCCAGAACCCATCCACTGACCCCTATGACACAGACACCGCCGCCCGCAACTTCAGACAGAGGATCAACGACTGCGCCAACACCCTTGCCCCGATCAAGAAACCCTCCATCAACCACCCCAGCAAGAAAGCCGCCTGGTTCACCGAAGATCTCCTGATCTCCAAACGAACATGCCGGAAGCTGAAGAAGAAATGGCTCCACGACCGCACCCCAGACTGCCACGCAGCCCACAAGGACGCCATCCGCAGACATCACCACCTTATCAGAACAGCCAAGAGATCATCCTTCAAAGCCCGAATGGAAAACAACGCACATGACAGCAAATAACTTTTCAACATAATGAAGGAACTCTCCAACCCCAGCGCCAACACCAACGACATCCCGCCCTCGCAAGCACTGAGCGACTCACTGGCCACCTTCTTCCATCGCAAGATCGCCGACATTCACAACAGCTTCAACTCCTCACCCTCCCCGACCGCAACAGACCACGCCCTGAACGCCACCTGCACCAATCAACTAACTTCCTGGTCCCATGTCAACGACGAAGATACTCGCAAGGTCATGAACTACATTCACTCAGGATCTCCATCAGACCTCTGCCCACACCACGTTTTCAACAAAGCCGATGCAACCACCCCAGCTACGAAAGATCATCAACATCTCCTTCGACTTGGAAAGCTGGAAGCACGCCGAAATCAACGCCCTACTCAAGAAGCCCAAGGCGGACCCCAAAGACCTCAAGAACTTCCGGCCCATCTCCCTGCTCCCCTTCACGGCGAAGGTCACCGAGAAAATCGCCAACATGCAGCTGACTCGCCACCTCGAGGACAACATCCTAGACCCATCCCAGTCCGGATTTAAACGCAACCACAGCACCGAGACTGGCCTTATCGCTGCCACAGATGACATCAGGTGCCAGCTAGATAACAGCGAAACCTCAGCCCTCATCCTCCTGGACTTGTGAGCCGATTTCGACGCGGTCTGCCACTGCACACTAAGAACACGCCTCCAAGAAGCTGGAATCCAGAAGAAGGCCCTGGACTGGATCACGTCCTTCCTCTCCGGCAGAACACAGAAAGTCCGCCTCCCGCCCTTCTGATCCGAATCCACCAACATCATCTGCGGCGTACCCTAGGGCTCATCCCTCAGCCCGACCCTGTTCAATGTCTACATGGCCCCCCTCGCACAAGTGGCCCGCCAGCACGACCTGAACATCATCTCCTATGCCGATGACACCCAGCTCATCCTCTCCCTCACCAAGGACCCACACACCACCAAAACCAACCTCCACGGGGAACATCCTTTACAACGAAACTCTAACAACGCTGTACCATTACAACGCAGGTTTTACAACGAAAGTCGCTACAACGACTTTCCCTGGAGGGTGCTCTAGGATAGGGAATAGTTTAATTTACTGTCCAACACCTTCCCTACTATCCCCCCCCCCCCCCCCCCCAGCACCTTGAGACCCTCACGGGTAAGTAGCGCGCTCTAAAAATTCTCTGATTGATTGATAGATTGATAGAGACTAGGGTTACCTGTACCATTGACTGCTTGGACTTGGGTTGGGACTACTGGTAGGGCTAAGGCCTCTATTGGACGTGGGGATCAGGGTTTTTGAACTGATTGGGGGCTTGGACTAGGGCTAAGATTGGCAGTAAGGTCCTGGTCTCCTATTGTTTCTAGATTTTAGGGCTAATGTTGTGATTGGATAGTGTTAGGGCTAGGGTTCCCATTGGCTGAAGGGGTCACCTGATTACTAGGGCTATAAAAAAGGCCAGGCTTAGGGTGTCTCAGCCTGGGCGTCTCAGTTAAGGGCAGAGAGGACAAGGGTAGTTGCCTGTTTGAACCTGTTCGAGACTGGTCGGAACTAGGGCCAGAAATGCTGCCCTTTTTCTCATACCCATACCTCATACCCAGCCCACACCATCCACATTCACAAAGAGAGCAACAAACTCACACCAAATGTACACCACGCACAACACTATGCACGGATTAATGTACCAGCATGCACCACCAACCCAACCAAACCACATCTACACACCCTACTATCCCAACTACCACACATATCCACCATCACCCACAAACAGTACACAACTCTAACCTATACCACTAACCAATATACTCATCACTAACACAACGCCAATCAACACCATACATAACTATATCCCATTCAGAAACACTCTCCCTGCTGTAATTACACCTAACAGACCACCTTTTATCACTAACAAACATATAATCATCCTTCCATCAGTTGTCTAACAAACACCCTCCTCTCCCTTCTACCATAATAACAGTAACACACAACACACACACTGCACACCACCACACTTTGCAACTCTTGAAACAAACCAGTCTAAGATAAACACTCTCACCTCTACTTCATTCCCTCCTACACACAACACACACTCTACTCACAAACACATCACCACCCCCTCTACGTCAAATCCTCCTCTCACAAACAATACTACACAACCAAATCCGGTGCATGAAACATATACATCAGCACCCCTTTTCACTACACCTCAAAAGCAAAACATATCACACACACCAGCACAACAAGATCTTCAGAGCACAACACCTCATAATACTTACCATCACAAAATACATACATATACCCACCTTTCAAACCACACGAAGGAACAAACTCCAATGCCAAGCTTTCACTCTTCCACCACACCTAACACAGATACAGCAATACAGCACCTCTCTTCTAACCGCCTCTCATCCATTGGACAATTTAGAACATTACGACATGACCCACATGCTGCACCACCTCCCCTGACTTATACACCTTCCGCCTTAAACACATGCAAGAAATATAAGCAACATGTCACACCTCACAACTTTGCTTCCCCAAGTCTACCTCACAACAATGTTACACCACAAAAGCAACACAGCACTCCAACTCACTCTCCAACACCATCTCCAACACATACACATGCAGACCCATCAAAATGTCTTCTTAGCATGCTGGATGAGGAACACGATACAGAACAGCTACATGATTGCTATCCTAATACAGCTAATACCAGCACTAAAAACACACCTGCTACACACCCACACAATACTAATCACTCTTCTACAAAACAAAGTCCCACTATCACCAAAGGCCACTCTCTACACTGTCTACTAATAAATGCTCGACCCCTCTCTAAAAACAAGCATCACATCTACGACCTTCTCACCGATGCAAAACCAGACATACTATTCATAACCGAATCATGGTTGGGAGAGGATATGGCTCTAGTCCTGCATGAAGCCATTCCTCTAGGCTATCAAATAATCACCAAAATTCGTATAGCCAAAAAAGGAGGTGGTCTAGCTGTTGTATTCAGGCA
Organism: Lissotriton vulgaris; assembly: GCF_964263255.1. Taxonomy (NCBI): domain Eukaryota; kingdom Metazoa; phylum Chordata; class Amphibia; order Caudata; family Salamandridae; genus Lissotriton; species Lissotriton vulgaris. Next base: position 433,406,317 of record NC_141685.1, on the reverse strand, counting down.
AACAATACATATCACTAAAGTTGACAACATCTCCATAAAGAATTGTGAGGCTCTTCTAACAAGATGCAATCCTACACCGTATTCCACCTGTAACTTCCTGCTCCTTTACAGACCTCCACCTAGCAAGGCAACATTCCCAGAAGCACTTCTAGACACAGTTTCAAACCTGATAACAATACACTCCAACCTATGCGTTCTTGGTGACCTTAACATTTGGTTTGATAAAACCAATATGACTCATTCAAAAACAATAATCACCGGCCTAGACGCATTGAACCTGCATCAGATTGTCCACAATCCGACACACACTGCTGGACATATCCTAGATGTCATTTTTGCTAATACTGAACGAGTTACCTTTCAAACTATAACTTCAGTCACATGGTCAGACCACCACTTGCTTGCTTTCCAACATAAAACAACACTAAGCGACTCACCTAAAACTACCTTACATCCATCCACCTATCGGCCGTGGAACAAACTCAATCTGGAACACTTGGAAACACAACTAACATCCAGTATAAATTTGGAAACCATAAATTCTATTCAGAATCTATATGAGTGGCTACAGGAAACTTTTGACATCCTGATATCACTCAAAACCACACAACAGAACAAAAGAAAAAAAGGGCCTTGGAGAAACATAGAGATAAAAGACATAAAGCAACAAATTAGAAAGCTGGAACGTACCTGGCTCAAAACAAACGCCATACAAGACAAACTTCACCTACAGAAAATTAACAGATTATATAAGTCGGCTATCAAAAAAGCAAAGAAAAGGTACTATTCAGACAGAATTCAAAACCCTAAATGTGCAAATAAAGAATTCTATAAAATACTCAATGAATTTCGAAAACCAAATTGCCTAGAAGAAACTCATCCTGTTACGCAAGATTTCACAGACAAACTGGCAAATCATTACACGGGCAAAGCAGACACGTTGGACTCATACTTAAAACAGAAACAAAGCACCAGCACTAACCCTTGTACAAAACAACTATCCAAGAATTCTCTAATCAAGCCTCTCGGTTCCTTCCAACACATCTCACACATTAAATTTATGGACCTGGTCAAACCAAGCAGGTCTGCCGGGAGCTCTTCTGACCCCTGTCCGCCACAAACGTTCAAGACAATTCTTTTAACAACCTCTGCTGCCATTCCAGTAAGAAGAATCATCAACGATTCCCTAACTACTGGAATATTTCCATAAGAACTCAAAAAGTCATACATACTCCCTTTACTGAAGAATACAAACTTGGACCCGCTGAACCCTGACAACTACAGACCCATTACAAATGGACCTTTCCTGGGCAAACTGATAGAAAGAGCAGCGTTCGCCCAGATGGCCCAGATGTCACAATTTATTGAAGAGAATGACATACTTTCAGATTTCCAAACAGGATTCCGTCCAGGAAGAGGCACTAAATCTGCCCTCCTTGCCATCTGGGATGACCTAAAGAATACAGTTGACCGCAACGGGGTTGCTGCGCTACTCATCTTGGACCTCTCAGCTGCCTTTGACACGGTTGACCATGACACTCTGAAACAAAGACTTTATGAAGCCGGCATACAGGGAATTGATCTAGACTGGATTGCGTCCTACCTTCGAAACAGAACTAATGTCATCCATACCGCACCTTTCTCTGCCAAACCGTACTCCACAAAAGTAGGGGTCCCTCAAGGTTCGATCATCCCACCCATGCTTTTCCACATCTACATGAAGTCTTTACCAGTGCTGATCAATAAATTTCACCTCATGTGCTACAATTATGCAGTTAATGCAAAAGTGGTCTGAGCACTCCCTTAAAAATTATGAACAATGATTTCCTCTAAATGTATTGATCTGTGTGCTGCACCTGATGGAGTGTACCTAAACACTTCTAGAAATCATATGGAGAAGGCTAGCTTGCAGGATTTGCCTGCTAGACTCAAGTGTGCACTACTGTTAAAGATTTAACGTTCACAACAAGTTAAACCACTTGTTTCACTCTTTAAACATGCTATTTATTCATAGGGTTTTTTTCCTTTTTCTTTTGAAGTTTTCATTTTCAAGAGCGAGGTCAACACATATAGTAAAGTATAAAACAAATGTCAAATACAATGCACTACAATAACTCAAAAAACAACAACATTTTCAGTTGAGGATGTTGATAGCCCAATGCATTTCAGGATGTAGACAAAGTCTCTTTGTCAGGGGCAACACTAAAGAAAAATTATACAACAAGCAAATAAGTCGGATCACAATAGACCAAAAGATAATTAATCATGTTATGCTTCTTTAAGAAAACTCATTTATCCCATCAAAAAGTATTAAAGTAAAAAATGAAGAAAACAAATTGAAAAATAAAGGACAAAAGGACAGTGTAGCTAGAACCACCACCACGTTATGTGCCTTAAAGTGTGAAGATGAAAGAAATTTGACACTTACTCCGATACACACAGAGTTCCACCACTCAGAATGTAAAAATGAATTGTTAAACAATCGAAATCCTGTAAAAATTATATACTCTTGTGAGAATACCATCACCATCGGGATATTCCAAAATGTGATCAATCGAGAAATCAAACATACTTACAATCCTAAGCAAGGTGAGTTATGCACAAACTGTAAATATAATAAGAAAGAGTCAAGTATTCACACGATGTGATACGAGCCCATGATTAAATCTAAGCCCCGCCTTGCGATCTCAATACATACCGCAAACAATATGCGAACAATCCGCTAACAGATATTGTGGACAACTGGCTCCTGTAATTTCAAACAGAAACCAACATTCAGCTCTAAATTGACAACTCATATGTGAAACTCCACTGAAAACCATCCATAACTCGTCCACCGCTTACCGGAATCTAACGAAAGCCGTACAGATCGTCTTCTATCTTCGCGCCATACACCGACATATGATCATGAAATCAGCGTGTCTTAAAACGCGCTCGCGTCATCACGCATATTCTCCCAACTGGTCTAAATACTCATATCAGTGTTGTTACCATAACAACCGTGAGACGCTTACCAGAATCAAGCGGAAGCCGTATCAAGTCATGTGATCATAAAGTCAGCGTCTCTTCAAACGCAATCGCATCATCCCACTTATCCTCAACAATTGGTCTAGATATGCGTATCAACGTCGTTACCATGACTGCCATTATAACTATCAGTGACTTCTCAACAACAAACCTTTATATCGACTGCAAAACAAAACGGCGATGCCATTATGCTCCGCCTCGTATTCACAATTAGAAACATACCCTTATAAAGAACCAGAATCACAACTAGTACATCACGTTATAGTGAACCATCCTCTATTTAAGGACCAAAGAGTGCGTAAATGAACGAATAAAGAGCTGCTCTCAACCCTCAGTTAGTCAGAGAATTCAACAAATTCGGTCAAAAAATATATAACAAATTGTATTAGGAAAAATACAATAAAAATGAAGAGTGAATTTAGAAAAGAAAGAATTTGGAAAGGAAGCATAATGGAAATAATTGAGATTATAAACAACATCACAATCAAACGTTGTGTACGAGTCCCTTCTTTTTCTTCCAAGGAGCAGGGACTTAGTACAATATAATTACACTTTGTACTGATGATCTGCTAGTGGGGGGACTATTTTATTATGTTTTCAACCTCTTGTTACACTGTAGGTGTTCCGACATAACTGCTTACATTTTATTGCAGCATTCACGGCTTGTCCTTTCTGTCCGAAGCCAGCAGCAACCAGCCATGCTTTCTAGCTACTGCAGCTCTAAATCATGTAAAAAGTTCAACCAAAACTTAAACACAGCTTGAAATGATACTTTAATATGCATGCTGCTTGTGTTTTTCCCTCCCCCCCCCCAGGACTAGTTCTTAGCTGCTGGCTGAGGAGTTGGACGTTTCTCCTCATTGGTTTTGTGCTGAGGCCAAAATGTTTCCTTCTGGAAAAATGTCCCCTTTAAAATGTGCATTTGAATGTATCACATTAAATTAAAGCAAAACAAGAATGCATGGCCAGGGCAAGGGCTGTGCAATGATTGCACTGGATACTAACTTCAGGAGTGCAATGTTTCTGTGTTTATTCTACTTTTAAAAGCACTCCACACATTCCTGGCCTACTGCAATTTCCAGGCAATTAAAATGTCAAGATAACTCCAGTGATTGTAGTTCTTGCTGGAGAGATCAGAGTTGCATAATGGAGAAGTTGTAACTCCTTGCAAGGAAGCCAGAAGGTTAATATGCCTGCTGCGAAGAAAGTGTACCATGCAGATTACAAAGTGCATAACATGTAAATAGGTAAATGGGTTACTGCTCTTCTGTTACTTGCAGCTTATAAATTAAAATCATAACAGAACAGTGACATTGTAACTGTCATCAAATAACTGCATGCCCTGCAAAGTAAAGATTAGAGGAGATATTAAAGTTGCAAAAAGGGTTCATCTGGATGGAAATTGATTATTTTTATTTAAGAGAACCCCCAACTTTAGTGTTCTGTTTTCAATTATGAGATTGTGCTTCTGGGGCTCAATCACTGTTTAGCAATGCTGCCTACCAATATACATGACTTGTGACTCCTACACCCTGTAGTCCTCTGTATTATGTAACATTTCTTTTACACTAATTTATACACTTATGATTGATTGTCTCTGTGTAATTTGTGTGTGATGAAAAGTGCTCTGACACCCTACACTGGTATGTGTGGAGCTTTATTACTAATTAAATGCATCTGAACATTAGTGGTATGGAGCCTAAAGGGACACTGTTAAAGGGTGGTGATGAGGGAATCCGCATCACTCAGCCTTACCTCAACATCACCTGAGCACCGCTTCAGCATCAACACAGCACCACCTCCTCATCAGTGCACCACCAGTACAGCACCAACTTAGCATCAGAGCAGCCCAACCTTATCATCAGCACTGCCCAGCACTATCTCAGCATTAGTGCACCAACACCAACGAAGCCCCACCTGAGCATCAGTGCACCACCACCTCAGCACAGAACCAACACAACATCACCCAGCACCACTTGATCACCAGCTCAGAAACAGTGCTGCACCACCACCTCAACATCACTCAGCACCACCTCAGCATCGACACAGCACCACCTCCTCATCAGTGAGCCACCACCTGTGCAGCACCAACTCAACACCAGCGCAGCACCATCTCCTCATTAGCACAGCACCACCTGAACACTACCACCTCAGCATCATCACAGCCCCATCTCAGCATCAGCACAGCACTACCTCCTCAGTACACCACCAACGCAGCACCAGCGCAGCACCACATCAACATCAGCACAGCACCATCTCAGCATTAGCACAGCACAGCACAGCACACTCTCTGCATCAGTGTACCACTGCCAGCGCAGCACCACCTCAGCAGCAACTCAGGACCCATACAGCACCACTTCAGCATCAGCGCAGCAAAAACTCAGCATCACTCAGAAACTCCACAAATCCACCACCTCAGCATAACTCAACACCACTCAATATCTCTCAGCACCGCCTCAATATCACTCATCTCCTCATCAGTGCACCACCAACTCAGCATTAGAACAGCACCATCTCTGCATTTGCATAGCACCAAATCCACATGGGTGCACCACCACTTCAGCGCAACACCACATCAGCATCACTTAGCACCAACTGAGCACCAGCTCAGCACCACCTGAGCACCAGTATAGCAGACCAGCGCAGCACTACCTCAGCATTAGCACTATCTCCACCAGATAAGCAGCAAAGCAGCCCCACCTCAGCAGCAACTCAGCGCCAATACAGCACTTCAACATCAGCGCAGCATTACCTCAGCACAGCACCAACTCATCACCCAGCAGCACCTGAGAATCAGGTCAGCACCACCTCAGACTCAGCACAGCACCACCACCTCAGTTTCACTCAGCACCACCTCAGCCCTACTCAGCACCACCCAGCATCATTCAGCACCACCTCAACATCACCTCATCATCAGTTCACCACAAACTCGGCATCAGCGCAGCACCACATCATCACCCGCACACCACAACATAAACAGCACAGCACCATTTCTGCATCAGTGCACCACCACCACCACCTTGGCAGCAACTCAGGACCCATGCAGCATCACCTCAGTAGAGCATCACCTCAACACAGCACCACCTCGGCATCAGCGCTGCACCACCACCTCAGCATGACTCAGTGCCACAGCATTACTCAGCACCACCTCAGAATCACTCAGTAACATTCAGTATCACCTCCAAGCCAGCACACAACTACCTCAGCATCACTTAGCACTAACTGAGTTTCATTCAGTATCAACTGAGCATCACATCTGTACCAGCACACTACCACCTAAGCACCACTTCAGCATTACACAGCACCACCTCAGTGTGCCCTCAGAATCTGGCATCTGTTGATTCTCTCCTAGTGTCCATCCGCTGCTTGTGTTGTAATTCAGGTACGATTTCTCTATCTCCACCCTCCTATTGTTTATGTCCCCTCATAACAAAAAAAAAAGCTATTTCAAACAAGCATTACAACAGGCCGGAGGAGGTTTCCAGCATTGCAATGACAAAATAATCAAATAAAGGATGAGATGTTGAAGGTGTTCCGCGCAGCACAGTTGGGCCACCCGCCCAAATCGTGGGCAGAAGCCACTTTTGCGTTTTTTTGTGAAAAGGGTAAAGAGCAAGACATGGTGGGACCCTACCGTCCGATCTCGCTGCTCAACTTTGACAGCAAGATTTATTCTAAGATCTTAGCAAATCGGTTATCTAAAGTAATTAGCCCATTAGTCTCTCTGAATCAACACGGTTTCATACCTCTGCGAGAAATTGTTACTCACGTGAATAAAGTAATAACATTATTTGATATTGCATGTACTGAAAAGCGGGACTTAGTTTTGATTTTATTAGACGCAGAGAAAGCGTTCGATCGCGTGGAGTGGGACTACCTTTGACAATTAGCTAATAATCCTCGCATTCAGCCTTTTTCTGTACGTGATTATCAATTTTCCGTATTTGCATATGCGGATGATATTGCTGTAGCTACTACAGATCCTTCCTTAGCGGTAGTAAAACTCGAACGATTAGCGATAGAATTTGGTTGAATATCTGGGTACAACTTAACGTGGCAAAAACACAAATTTTGTGCTCAGGCAGTATTGCATGGTCAGACGCTAGAGTAGTAAAAGAGGTGATCTATTTGGGCATTAAAATACAAGCTTCTATGTCCGAGGTGATTGATGCCAATTGGAATTCTGTGCTGCAGAGTGTTAGAAAGTTATTTGATATATGGGGGCGTTTACATTTTACATTAATTGGACGGAGTAATATTAGAAAAATGAATATCCTTCCTAAAATGTTATACTTATTTCGTTCAATTCCTTTGGAAGTGTAAAGCGTAAAGTTACAACACCTTCAATCGATTTGTGAAAAGTTTATTTGGGCTCCTGGTAGGCCTAGATGCGCAATGAGGTTTATGACGCTCCCGATCGATAGAGGGGGGCTAGCTATAACGGATTTCGTGCTATATTTTTATACTTATTTTTTGATCAAAATTCTGGTTTTATTAACTGGGTAGGGATCCACGACTATAGCTGAGGCCCCGACGATCTTTAAAATACTTGTGGGCCCGGTGGCCAGACAGTGTTTATTTAGAGAAGTCGACGGTCGCTACTTTAAGCGCACACGGTTTAAAGTCTTGGATAGTGCGTATAAAGTATGGAAGAGAATAAAAAAATGTTTATCACTGGAGAAAATATCGTATTATACACCCCTTAACTCTGTAAAGATTTTACCCTCTATATTTGAGGATAACATCGTGCATGGTTGGGGAAAGAAAGGAATCACTAAATATGGGGATTTATTTTTCTCTGAGGGGGTTTGCAAGTCTTTTGATGAATTAGTTATACAATTTTATGTGCCTAAATTTCAGTTTTTTTAATTCCTCCAGATTCTGGATTTTTTATTAAGGACTAAAGTTACTTCAACATTCCATTCTCTTATTGAGATGGTTAGGCGACAGGAGAAAATTGGTATGCTATATCAGTTACTACTCTCATATAGACCAGATGACCTTGATAAACTTAAGGGTAAATGGTCTATGATTTTGGGAGAGCAAAGTATCTCCATTGAACAGGCCATAGTTAGCTCCAGGGAAGTATTATTGTCAGCTAATTTGAAGGTACAATTTTTTAAAACTATATTTGATTTATAATACACACCTGCACGAATGTCCAAATGGGGTGCTGGGTTTGATGGAAAATGTTTCCGATGTTGGGGGGCATAATACAGATAGCTTGCATATTTTCTTTAGTTGTAGCAAATTATGTAGATTAATTTCAGATATTGAGACATTTTTGTCTACAATCATGAATGCCCCGCTGACAATAACTCCTGTGGTCATGTTATTAGGGATGTGGCCTGTAAATAGTCAACTGAATGTTTTATATAAGCATCATTATTTGATATTTTTTCTATGTCAGTTGCTCGTCTTTGTATTGCAACTGAATGGCTTCAAAGAGAGCCCCCAGTATTCTGAGTTATGGCGGGCGAAAATGTGTAACCTATATAAGTTAGAATGGAGTTTATTTGCTGTTAAAGGGGTTAAAAAACGCCAGATTGGTCTTGGTATATGGGGGGCCTTTCGTGATCATTTTGAATCTTGAATTAGTTATATTTTTCATTTCTGTATGTGCTATTTCACTGCTGTGGAGCAATAAACAAATTTAAAAAAAAAGAAAAAATCAATCAATCAATCAATGTGGGATTTATAGAGTGTACTACTCACCCGTGAGGGTCTCAAGGCGCTGGGGGTGTGGCGGGGATTCAGGCAGCTCCAAGGTCATCCGAAGAGCCAGATCTTGAGGTCTTTCCTGCAGGCTTGCAGTGTAGGGCTACGTCTCATGCTGAGGGGGAGTTCGTTCCAGGTCTTAGTCGTAATGTAGGAGATGGGTATGCCCCCCGTTCTGGCTCTGTGGTTGCGGGTGATCTCGGCAAGGGCTATGTCCGCAGAGCAGAAGTTTCTCTTGGGGACGTGGAAGGAGATTCTTTCATTGGGGTCCGGTGTTGTGGATAGCTTTGTAGGTGTGTGTTAGCTGCTTGAAGGTAACTCTCTTTTCGATGGGAAGCCAGTGGAGGTTGCGGAGGTGTTGGGTGATGTGGTTGTGTCATGGGATGCTGAGGACGAATCTGGCTGCGGCTTCCTGGACGGTCTGGAGTTTGAGAATGAGAAATTTGTTGATTCCGGTGTAGAGAGCGTTTCTGTAGTCTAGCCTGCTTTTGATGAGTGCGTTGGTGATGGTCTTTCTGGAGTCGGGGGGATCCATTTGAAGGTCTTGTGGAGTATGCAGAGGGTGTTGAAGCATGTGGAGGACCCGGCGTTGATCTGTCGGTTCATGGTGAGGGAGCAGCCAAGTATGTCGACGGCCGTTGTCCTTGGGGGTGGGAGGGTTACTGAAGGTGGGGGGTTACCAGCTTTCGTCCCACGTTGCAGGGGTGGATTCGAGGATGAGGACTTCCGTTTTCTTCTAATTGAGTTTCAGGCAGCTGCTGCTCATCCAGGATGTGACATACTTTATTCCTTTCTGGAAGCTGTGCCTGGTGATGTCAGGTTCCTTGGTGAGGAAGAGAATGAGCTGGGTGTCGTCCATGTTTTCTGACAACAGTTGCCATCATGTAGATGTTGAAGAGCATGGGGTTGAGGGAGGATCCTTGGGGCACTCCACATCTGATCTCTGTGGGTTTGGATAGGAAGGGCGGGAGTCTTATTCTTTGTTTTCTGCTTGAGAGGAAAGAGAGGATCCAGTCTAAGGCAGTTTTCTGTATGCCGGCAAGGTTGAGTCTGGTGGATAGTGTGCTGTGGGAGAGGGTGTCGAAGGCTGCTGAGAGGTCTTGTAGAATAAGGGCTTCCGTGTGGCTGTGATCTAGCAGGGTGCGTATGTCGTCAGTGGTGGCTAGGATGGCTGTGGTGGTGCAGAATCCAGATTGAGATGAGTCGAGGATGTTGTTTGCTTCTATGAAGTGTGTGAGCTGGGTGTTGACGATTTTCTCGGGTACTTTGGCAGCGAAGGGTAGGAGAGAGATGGGCCTGTAGTTCTTGAGGTCCATAGGGTCTGCGGAGGGTTTCTTGAGGAGGGGTTTGACTTCTGCGCGTTTCCAGTCGTCGGGGAACGTGCCTGTGTCGAGGGCGCAGATGATTGTCCATTGTAGTTCTGGTGCGATGGCGAAGGCGGCCCTGTGGAAGATGTGCGGCGGGCAAGGGTCAGTGGGTGCTCCGGAGTGGATGTTCTTCATAGTCTTTGTGGTGCCTTTTGTGATGACAGGAGTCCAGGTGAGGAGGGTCTGTTGAGTGGCTAAGCTGGTGGATGGTGTTGGGTCAGTGCCTTGGTTTGGTCGTCAAAGTTGTCATAGAGTGTCCTGATCTTGTGGTGGAAGAAGGACATGAGTTTATTGCAGAGGTCCTGGGAGGGAGGGATGTCGGTGGTTTCGCTGTGGGGTCTGGTGAATTCTTGTATGATAGTGAAGAGTTCCTTGAAATTGTGGGATTTGGAGAGGATTCTGTCCTGAATGAAGTTTCTCTTCGTGGATTTTATGAGTTGGTGGTGTGCCGTGGTGGCGGCCCTGTAGGCGGTGCGTGCTTCAGGGATTTTGCTGTTTCTCCAAACTTTCGCAAGTCGTCGGCACGAGCGCTTGGATTCTCAGAGGTCTGTGGTGAAACAGGTGGCTTTCGTGTTGTGTCGTCTGTCGGCGTTCTGGAGGCAGCGAGCATTTAGGCGCAGTGGTTGATCCATTGGTGGAGATCAATGGCTGCAGTGTTGGCATCTGTCATTGTAGGGAGAGGAGGGTGGCTGAGGGTGGATGTGAGGTGCTCTTTGGTGATCTTGCTCCAGTTTCTGCAAGGGAGGTGTGGATTAGGCTTGTGTGCGGTTTCAAGCAGGAGAAGTGGACACAGTGGTGGTCCATCTAGAGAGGTTCTGTGGAGTGCCTGAAGCGAATGTTGTGTATTCCGGCGAAGATGGGGACGAGAGTGTGCCACACAGTGCGGGTGGAGATGAGTTGCTTCAGTCAAATGTTGGTGAGGTTCTCTAGGAGGGTGATGGAGTTGGGGGTCGCTAAGGTTGTCTAGTTGGAAATTCAGGTCTCAGAGCAGTACGTAGTCCATGGAGGGGAGAGTGTGGGGCGCGATGTTGTCTGCAATGGTGTTGGTGAATGGGGAGCGGGGTCCCGGTGGTCTGTATGCGAGTGTTCTGCAGAGTGTCATTCTGGGGTTGGGCTGGATCTGGAAATGGATGTGTTCCATGGGGGGAGAGGCGTCGTTCGAAATGGAGGTTATCAGTCGTAGGGAGATTTTGTAGACGATGGCGCGGATGGGGCGGCCTTTCCTCAGGATCTTGTACCCGTCGGGGATGGTGGTTGCGATGTCGGGAGCGGAGATGGAGTTAGTCCATGTCTCTGTGAGGAATGCGACATCGGGTGAGGGGGGTTCAGGAGGTCCCAAACTTCTACTGCATTTCTGTGCAGGGAGCGTATGTTGAGGAGGATGCAGCTCAGGGGTTTGGGTGCGCTGGCGTCCGGTGGGTTGGCAGTATCTGTCTGTGTCCGGAGGAGGGTGAAGGTGCGGTGGCAGTATCGGCAAGAGAGTTGCTCGGCGTTGAGTGCTGGCAGTTGTTGTTGCGTCCGGGGTTGAGTGCGTGGAGAGTTCCTGAGTCGCTGCGGTAGGGGGTCGGAGGACCAAGGTCCCTCGCACGTGTCGCGTTAGGGTCGCGGACGGGCGCTGATGGACTTGCCTATGGCATGCCAGTGGCGCAGCCGCTATGAAGTAATGGTCAGAAAGGGAGAGCAGGCGGGAGGCGGAAACATGCTGGGGGGGAGATGCCACAGGAGAAGCATCGGCAGGGAAACAGAAAATGGGCAAAAAGACAGAAAAACAGAAGGAAAGGACAGAAAAAAACAGCAGAACAGAGAAAGACAGAAAAGGCAGACAGAGCAGACCAGCAGAAGAGCAGGCTCTTCCACTGACCACCACGAATGAGGTGCAGACAGGAGCCTGCGGGTGGAGGAGGGCCTCGAACACCTACCTGGAGACCAGAAGGCGCTGGGGGCAGTGCCTTAAGGATAGGGCTGCGCAAAGGGAGAGCAGTTACCTTGAGCAGGAGGTCAGAGTTCTTGCTCACCCTGCATTCAGCGGTCGCCATTAAGTCGGGGTTTGGGGAGGGAGAGCAGTTGGGAGGTAGGAGGCGGGAGCATGAACACACTGGGGGGGCCACGGGGCAACAGCGGTAGGAAAATAGACAGAAACCGGGCAAACATAAAATGGGTAAGAAGACAGAAAAACAGAAAGAAAGGACAGAATAAAACAGCAGAACACAGAAAGACAGAAAAGGCAGACAGAGCGGATCAGCAGAAGCGCAGACTCTTCCACTGGACCACCAGGGATGAGGCGCAGGCAGGAGCCTGCGGGTGGAGGAGGGCCTTGAAATATTACCTGGAGACCAGAAGGCGCTAGGGTCAGTGCTTTAGGGACGGAGCTGCATGAGCGGAGAGCAGTGACCATGACCAATTCGGTGGTGAACCAAGGGGCACAAGCCTGGGCGATACTGCTTTTCTGCAGTCTCCTGGGGATTAGATTAGCTAGAGACTTTACTATCCAATCACCAAATTTTGAATACACTTCAGCTATTTGACCCTTCATCATGGGGATGGAATTGTGAAGGGAGGATTTCCAACTAGCTGCATCCAATTTCAGCCAGCTCGAGCTAAACTGTGACTGCTGGTTAGGAAAAGTTTTATTTCCTACCCCATCAAGCTGGAATTAGACCATATAGTGATCAGACCAACGTACTGGGGGAGGAGTTGTAGATCTCATGTTGAGAATGTTCGAAAAGATGGGGTCAAGGAGATGATCTTTTTTGTACGTAGGGAGCATAAATTCTGTAAACTAGATGACAGCAAGGGCCTGTTTGGTTTTGCTGGTCAGCCCAGGCAATAGTGTATTCCTGCAGGAGGGTTACCGTTATATCTGGCATAGATTCCTCTTTAAGCCAGGTTTCTGTGAGAAATAGAGCCTATGGCTGGATTTCCTCAAGAAAGGTGAACAAGTCTAGTTTGTGTCTGGGAAGGGACCTGCAGTTAACCAAATACAGACTCCCTTTTTGGTTATAATCGTTAGAATGTTCTAAATCAGCTCTTTGGGTGGTTGGGAGGGAGACATCTTTTGGATCAATCCTGTGATAGCAGTCCTTACCCAAAGGCGTTTGAAGATGGAGAAGTTCTTCAGCAGAATATGCTGTCTGCCAGTTAAGTAAACAGACAAGGGTTCTGGCCCCTGGCCAGGTCTGGATGCAGACAGGTGTAGATGGGCATGCCTTTGGCACCCCAGCGGCATGCTCACTGCGATTGTCTGTGTCTTGGTGCTCATTAAATAGTGAGCCAGAACGCTGACAAAAATGGCATCTCTAGGTTGTCTCCCTTGATAAAGCCTAGAGCGGCACACTGCCAGTGCTAAAGTGCTGGTGCAATGTAAAAGCCCGCCTCTTCAATTTGGAGTCGACCCACAACTAAAATAACCAAGGAGGTTGCTGAGATTCCCTTTTTAAAAATTTAAGAACAGCAGCTTTCAGTAAAAACACAGAAAACACACAATAAAACAATTTAATAGGCTTTCACAAATGCGACCTGACAGACGGCACTTCCTGGTGCTCTTTAAATAGCCTGACCCTGCACATGGCCAGTGCTAAAGTGCTGGTGCAATGTAAAAGTCCACTCCTTCAAATAGCAATTAGCAGTCCCCCTCACAACTAAAAAAAACAGGGAGGTTGCTGGGATTCCCTTTTAAAAAACTCAAAAATATCAGCTTTCAGTAAAAAAACACAATAAAACGATTTTAAAGGCTTTCAGAAATGTGATCTGACATAACTACCTACTTAACGTTCCATACTTTTCTACTGCACTTTCAATACCTAACCAATCATACCTAATCTACCACACCTAACATATCATGTCTACCTAAACTAGCATGCCTACCTACTATATCCAACATATCTACCTAACGTATCACAGCTAACCCACCATATCTAACCTAACATACCCAGTATACAGCACCCACCATAACGAGCTACTATACAAACCATACCTAACTTACTCCACTTACCTGCCATAAATAACTTTATGCATCTAACCTACATACTTCTCTACCATACTTCCTTACATATCATATCTAACCTCCCATACATAACCTACCATAACTACCTACCATATCTAATTACCTTACCTAACCTGCCATAACAATACCACTCCTAACCTACATTACCTACCATAGCTACACCATATTACCAAACTTACTGTAACTAATCTACCTTATCAACACCTTCATATTTAACCTACCAATCCTACCAACCATATCTAAAACTACCATACTTAAGGAACCATCCCTAACTACCATGCCTGCCCTGCCTACCTACTACAACCACCACACTTACCTATCCTACCTAATCTACCATCCCTACCTACACCACACCACTTCCCCCAACATGCTATATCAACCCATCTGGCAAATGTATTGTGCCCACTTATGATATTTAGCAACCATACCTGACCTACCATACCTAACTTACCTCCCAAACATAAGCGTACCTAACCTGTCATACCTACCCAACCTACATTGCTACTGTACCTAATGGACTATGCCTTCTATGATTATATAAATGCAGAACAGTGGTTTCCAAGTCAAATGCATATGAGTTAAACATATCCAATTAAAGGTACTCAAAAGAAACTCCAGCATGAATTCCCAAACAAAATATTAGTGGGCCCACTTTTATGAAAATAATTACATATATTTGATACAAAATTAATTATATTCCAATGTAATCAGTGCTCCGTGCTCAGTGCTCAAGTAATCACACATTGATTACAGGGAATACATAAGAAAACTGTACAAGGTGTGTTTAAAATGGTCAAGAAACAACTATGGAATAATAAAATGTTTTAAATCCTGAGAGTTAAATTACTATTGAGGGAGATATGAACAGGTCATCACCAGGACAAACATGAGCAGGAGTGTCAATCAGTACGTCGGATTGGCAAAACGTAATTCAGAACCAATTGACAAAGACAAATCAGGCCTAGGTTGGGGTAGATTACAGCCAGTAGGAAGGCCTTCGCGTGAGTCAAAGAACACCAGGAGCTGAATGTATAGGCGCGCAAGTTGTAACAATCATTCTATGGTTGTATGACATAATATTGAGAACAAAAATATCACCATATACAAATATCACCCCAAAATATATTAAGAACAAAAATATTTTTATGTTAACTAAAAAAATACAGAGATAAAAATACTGTGGACCAGAACACCATCACAAACCAGTTAGGTCAATAGATTTTACCATATAAAGCATTATATTTATTTCAGATAATAAAAGTTTAAAAGTATAATACAATTACAAATAAAGAAACATAATACATATAAATATTAATATAAAATATGATAAAAAATAATATGCTTCAAGAAATTAAAACATTGCTATAAATTACATTACTAACAATAAAATGAATAAACCTATTGCACAGTACATAATAAAAGAATAAATCAACAAATGAAAATATAAAATACAAAAGCACACATTTTTATTAAAAAAAATGTAAAACAAAAGTAAAAAGTAAAATACATATTGCCACTTCTAACAGTACGGAAAGTGCTGGAATCTGCAGATGTGAGATTTACTATTTCCACTCCAATGTAAGCAAAAGTAGGAAATGTACTGGAATTTAGAGGGGTCAGACATGCTATTGCCATTCCAACCTGAACAAAAGTAGTGGACGTGTTAGACTTTGCAGGGGTCTGATTTGGTATTCCCAATTCCAATGTATGGAACAGTAAGGAAAGACTTGGACTTTGAAAGGTTATATATACTTTTCCCACTCTTACTTTTTTTCAAATATAACTTTTAAACATAGACAAAAAAAGATAAACATTTGAAAATATCTTTAAAGTAAACTTGTTACATATAGAATACAATAACATTTAAAAATACTTTTAGATTACAAATAAAATACAAATTCACTCATATATATATATATATATATATATTTTTTTTTTTTATGAACAAAAGGCAAGGACGCGGCACTCCTCTTGAACACGATAGTTTATTTTAGGTCTCTTAGCAAAAACTCCTACGCGTTTCGGTCACTGCCGTGACCAAGAACGTTAGTTCGAAACGCGTAGGAGTTTTTGCTAAGAGACCTAAAATAAACTATCGCGTTCAAGAGGAGTGCCGCGTCCTTGCCTTTTGTTCATAAAATTACCTAGGAGACACGCTCCCGGTCTCCAAACGCGAGCACCAACCGATGGAGTTCCCTCTGCTACGGGGACATTTGTGAGGAATATATGTATATATATATATATATATATTTAATTGTTATCATAACAGCTCTTACCACCTTGCTACCCTAAAAAATTAACACTGTCAATTACTATATAAAAATTAAGGATATAAACGCTAATTTAATAATCATATTAAAAATCAAATAAAACTATTAAACAATACAGCTAATAAATTTAAAATTAATATAATTAAAAACATTTTGATCAACTAAGTAACAATTAATTTACCAAAACAAGAAATAATTAAAATTAATAAATTTCCATAATTAATTATGAAGTAAATAAATACATTAAACAGATTAAATAAAAATGTAAATAATTTACATATGACAAACCTTCCCACCTGAATCTCCTACAAACCCAACAATTCACTGCTAAATTAAGAATTTCTAAGCAAAGTAAAAAAAAAAGACATAATACTAAAAACAAATTAAACCCATACATTTTCACTACTAATTTTTTATAATACAAAAATAACAAAAATGTATAAAACTACCTTACAGAAGTTGTATATACAGTATAGCAAAAAGCAATATGATATAGCACATCCCTAAAGAAATCATATTTAATACCTAAAAACAATATAAAAGAAATGAGTCATGAGTGCCCCAAAATGGTCACTAAAGGGAACCCAAACATAAGGGAGGTGAGTAAGCTAGTGGTTGAACAAGAAATGGCGATGGCCATGGAGAGAATTGGCAGACAAGTGACCAGCAAAGTGGTAACCAAGCAGGACTTACGGATCCAAGAGTCATGACAGAGAACCCTACAACTCCAGAGGAGAATGCACTTGAACCCAACGACCTAAGGGAGAGAGGAGGTGTGGTTCCAGATGCCACGACTGTGGGGCAGCGTTGTGACCACTGGCAAAAGACACGTTCATTATTTGTGGGATTTATGGTATGGTGACATGGGGCAACTTAATAGTAAAAGAGGTAATCTGGTAGGCTCTCCCTAACATGGACATGGGATTGGGAATCTTAAGGAAGCTGGGTCAACCCAAGGTGAGGGTGTTAGCCCTATTCCGCCAGACTTGTGAAACACACTTTGAGGTGGAGAAAGCACTCAGCGAGAGATGGAGGCGCCTATTTGTACCAGAACCTTAGAAACTTGTTCTGTTTTTCTGGCGGGCGGTACCTTCTCAGGAGACAGTGAGTGAACATCTTGGTGACGAAATGGGCTAAAACTGTAATGCTGTGGTTTAAAAATTCTTTGAAAATAAGGGACACTCACAACAGTGTTAGAAGTGGAAAACTGTGACTGCGGTCATGATGCAACAGGTAACCATGGAAGACAACATCAGGCAACTAGCAGAGGATAATGGCTTGTACAAATAGTTCTAGAATTATCACGAACAGCCCAGCAAGATAGAGAGAATTTGCAAACCGCTTTAAAAAAAATCAGGGTAACTTACTTACCAGTAATCAAAAAGTACAGGATATGGCAATATTAAGAGTAATGGATGTCATTGCCAATGCAGAAGTGCTTCCACATGTACCTAGTTCTGTTCTGCAAAAAATGTCAGATGTGGAGAGTTACAGACAGCTTACAGAGAAGCCAACCCATCAGGGAATACCCTCATCCCAAAATAAAAAAACTATACTAGAGCGTCTCGCCTATGATTCTAAGTATTGTAGGGCAAAATTCAAGAAAGAAAGATGCAGAAAATGGAGATAACCTCCCAGGCACTATATTACAGAATACAGGGTCTGGGTAACTAATGGTTAACCTGTTACTTCTACGGTGGACTAAGTGGTAAAAGATCTAGAACAGTTTCTGGAGGCTTTACCGGCCTGTACCCAAACGTCTCCAGAGTTTAGTATGAACTTGTCTAAAGGCAATTCTTCTAATAATATGGGCCCTAAACACTTCCAATAACCTGGGCCAAACACTTTCATGTCATTAAACCTTTGGTTAGGCCCAATAAAGGAGGGTACCTACAGGGGTGCCAATTTTGTAATTGTGCTGAATGGGGTCATATCGCAAGAAATGGTTCTAAAAAAAAAACAAGGGCCTAAACTTATGGAATGTGGGAATGCCAGGGAAATGTTTTATGACTGGAAATTTCCTCAAAAGCTTATAAGAAGCCTGTTACCATAAATGGCCACTAGGTTAAAGCATTGCTAGACTTTGGGTATCACAGCAAAGTTCTGAATTAGGAATGAGTTTTCTTCTGATAAGTGGGGGAGAGAAAGGGTGTCCATCACCTGTGAAAACATTCCCACAAATGAAACTGCTCCGAATATTGATAGAAAAGAATAAAGTATGAGAGTCGGAGTCATTCCCAAAATGCAAAAGGACGTTATATTGGGAGCAGATCATTTGAGATTTCACCATTATTTAGTGATGCAAGGGTCATCGGGGGAGGTTGTGGGCTGGCTAGACGAAGACCCATTTTGGAACACAGAAGTAAGCAAATGTTTGCAGTTTTTTTTCATTGCGATCAAAATCTTGAGTCTTTACCTACAGATATAAGCTGGGAGCATCATTGTAGTATCAGGGCAGCTCAAAGAGAAGACAGTAATCTAGTCCAGGTATGGAAACCAGACAGTGAAGATGAGAAGTAACAGGAAAGACCCTATTTTTTGAGAAGGAAGGGATTATTGTACCGAGTAAGTGTTAAATCTTGCACATTACCAGGTAGAATAGGGCGGCACTATGATCGTAACAAAACAGAAAAATACCTATTGCAAACATTTTACTGGCCAGGGGTAGATATGGACTTGCTGACCTTTTGCTTTTCCTGATCTTCCTTGCTCTTCCTGCAAGCGATGCCAACTGATTAACTCATCAGGGTATGAAGAACTTCACTAAATCCACTTCCCATAATTTATCTTCCATTCAAAATGGTAGGTGTAGATTTGGTAGGCCCACTGCTTCCCTCTGCCAGGGGCATTCTTGTGTTGGTAGACTATGCTACCAGGTACCCAGGCTATTCCTTTCTCCAGCTTGATAACACCTGTTGCAGCTCAAGCCATGATAACCTTTTTCTTGAGGGTGGGATTTTGCTAAAATATTATTAGCGGAACTGGGGAGCTCCTTTTATGTCCAAGTTTATGTCCGAGATTTCTAAAATATTAGGAGTACAACAAATAAGAATGCAGACGGATGGATTGGTGGAACAATACAATCACACTATAAAGACAGTTAAGAAAAATTATTGATGAGGGAATGGTCAACTCAAGGTGAAGGCATAGACTCTATCACTCCCTGCCACCCCCACATTTTGAGGTGGAGGGAGCACTTGGAAAGAGGTAGCGGTACCTATTCATGCTTGAAAGGTAGCTATATGTTCTGTTTTGCCGAAGGCACGTACATTCATAGATGGTGCATGAGCATCCTAGCAGCGACGTGGGCTAAAATCGGCAGACAGATGACAGTAAAGCTATGGTTTAGAAACTCCTCGAAGCCAAACAATACCAGCTGTTAGATGTATCAGCCTAAGGGTGGTCTTCTCCCACACGTGTTGCCTACTTACCTACAATTTATGCTGGATTTAGTTTTTGTTGGACTTAAGAATCTATGCACTTTACCACTGCTAAACAGGGCTGAAGTACTTCTGCTCACTCCCCTAAACATGGTTTAACTGGCATATACTTAAATGGCATATTCCCCTCTAAAGTGGTATACCATATACCCAGGGCCTGTAAATGAAATGCTACCACTGGGTCTACAGCACGTATTGTGCCACCCACTTAAGTAGTACTCTAAAACCTGGCCCAGGCCTTCAGTTGCAGCTTGAATGCAGTGTTCCACTGCCATGTCGACTTGACATTCAAAGCTCCTTGAAAAACCTTAAGTTTCCATTTTAATACATACAACTCACCACTAAGGAAGGTCCTAGGAAGCCCTTAGGGCAGGGTACTGTGTAATTAAAAGGTTGGCAAACAAAAGAAGATGATGGACGGAGCGCTGAAACTTTTCAGACACTCACCCCCAGCCACAGATCTGGGTTGAAACCATCATCGTTCTTTAGCTCACGTTGCCACCCCAGTTCAGACACAGCTATATGCAAATCAGTCTCGACCTTGTGCCTCATGGCAACAGTACAGCCCGAACTGCCAAGTCGTATCTTCCCTGGACCGGAAACAAGCATCCTGGGACCGATTTTGGGGTAACAGTCCTCATCAGCCAGGCAGGCTTGAATCCAGTGGCAAAGTGAGCAAGGGACCCATGTCTGGGCATACCCTGCAAACTTAGGGTAAACAAAGCAAACACAAGGAGATGATGGACTGAGCGCTGAAACTTTTCAGACACTCACCCCTAGTCACAGATCTAGGTTGAATCCATTATTGTTCTTTAGCTCACTTCGCCAAGCCAGTTCAGACACAACTGTATGCAAATCAGTCTCGTCTCTGTGCCTCATGGCAACAGTTCAGCCCGAACTGCCAAGCCATGTCTTCCCTGGACCAGAAACAAGCATCCTGGGACCGGTTTTGGCCTAACAGCCCTCATCAGCAAGGGTAGCTTGAATCCAGTGGCAAAGTGAGGAAGGGACCCACGTCTGGGGATACCCTACCAACTTAGGGCAAACAAAGCAAACACAAGGAGATGATGGACGGAGCGCTGAAACTTTTCAGACACTCACCCCTAGTCACAGATCTGGGTTGAATCCATCATCGTTCTTTAACTCACTTCGCCACTCCAGTTCAGACACAGCTATATGCAAATCAGTCTCGACCCTGTGCCTAATGGGAACAGTCCAGCCCGAACTGCCAAACCATGTCTTCCCTGAACCGGAAACAAGCATCCTGGGACCGGTTTCGGGCTAACAGCCCTCGTCAGCCTAGCTTGAATCCAGTGGCAAAGTGAGCAAGGGACCCACGTCTGGGCATACCTTGCTAACTTAGGGCTACCATTCAAAACCTTTCATTGCTACCTCCCGACCACACCTACCTACCATACCTAGCATATCTAACTACCCACCAGACCTATCCTCTGTACCTAAATTATCACATCAAATATACTTACCAACTAAATCTAGCAATCATAACTAACCTAGCAATCCTGCCTACTGCATCTAAAATATCAAACTAAACTTAACCAACCGCATCGACCTATCATATCTACCTATCATACCTACTATATCTTTCTTACCATAACTAACCTTCCTTTGCCTCTGTGGTTAGGTATCTTTTGCATATTCTGAAAACCTGAGTTTGTGATAAAGAGCAATAATATTTATGTTGAGCTTGACAACAATGAAGAACTCACGGAAATAATTCTCTATTAAATTTGTAATTGCATTTTTGTAATGACTATGCTGGAAATTAAGTTACAGTTCTACTATCTTCAACAATTACTATCACATCAAACTTTTAAAAAACTCTACACAATAAAAACGCTCCCGCATCTCTCTTCATCTACTTTACTAACTTTATATTACTGTACATTACAAGACTTGCCTTTTTTTAAACTAAACAAATTCATAGCTAAGAAATATTCAATAAAAGAAATACCCTAATTTGCTTAAAATTACCTCTCAATAGCTTACAATTTCGTTTGTTTCGATACCAATTTAAGTACAAAAATGTATCTACTACAATTCAAACACTCAAGAATCTTCTCTTTCAAAAAAATGTTTATTATCTCATACAACGGAAAACGAGTCGTTTTTTATTATCTATGTCCTTGCACACTATAAACGCTTTTACTGCTTCTACTGTAACAAAAAAACAAGAATATGTTACATTTGCTTCTGGTACGCACAGACCGGAAATGAGGGAATGACAGAATATGGGGATTGCCAGCCTGTAGCTAAATGAAACAGTAGACGAGGTAGCCGTGAAGCAAAACAAAAGCAAATACGGGTGAGAACAGCATTAACATGCTCGAAAAAGGCGAAGGGAATATTAATCGACACTGGGAAAGTTGAATTTGTTTTATTATTTTAACAAGAGCGCCTCTGGCAAGGGATCATATCGTCATCTACCACGCCTTAACGCAGTTCGACATATTATTTTACATTACCTTACAACATGCATTAAGAAGGGTGAACATTTGCTTGCCTCCTCGCCAAGCCAATTGCTTGAGTTCCAGGACCTGTTGCGTACACTGCCCTCTTAGACTGCAGTGTGCTGGCATACTGCACTTCCCTACTCGTGACAGTGAGTGGAGAGATGTGAATACTCTCCAAAAGGCCTTTTTTCGTCACGCTCTTCTATCGGAGGTGCAAGTTCCCGATTACCACGAGAATGAACTCACCTCCATTAAATAATAAAGATAAAAACGTATGGCCTTCGTGAGTGTGGTAAAGTGTGCTGTTTTTTTTTCTCTTTCCAAGAAATCCAACAATACGACTACAACAATTAATCCAAGGGGAGCCCATTTTTTCAAACTATCTCATAAAGCAGAGTAAAAACCAAATGGCTATTAAAAGTTTACAATATAACAAACTAAGGTGCATTCCTTTATAATGCTGATCTATGATACCTAAAATATCATCAACTGTGTATAAGATTAATAGATGTGAGCTACGCATCCCCTTCCTAATGAAGACATGGCTTGCATACACTGGAATCATCATGAAGCCTATGAGAGAGTTTGCAAAGTATACACAAAGTGACCGAAGGATAGTAAAATAGACTTAAAGTGGAGTCACAAGAAAGCACGTTACTTGTGCTCCTCTAGACCCCACAACCTTATCCTTTGAATGTTTGTATTTTAATTCAGCCCCATCAAAAAGCAGAGACTTTTCAATAAGAATGTTTTGAATTCAGTATTGCAACATTAGTTTCCTGGGATGACCATCTACCACTTGGCAACTTCAACCTCCTCTGGGATGACAGTGGAAGTTCCATCATACTTCTTACTTGAAAACAAGCTGAGACTCTTAAAGGAAGCCAATATGAATATCATTACTGCTGAACCATATCGGGTTTTACATAGATAGAAGGCCCTAGAAAAATTGATTCGTCAGATGACTTCATCATGTTCTTCACCTTAACCATCCATAAGTGCCCTCTAAATCTACAACAGAGGCCAAACTACACATGGGTGAGTAACACAAAAACTCTGTCTATAAAAGCTGAATGCTTCCATCATTAAACAATACCTCTTTAAATCATGATTTGGCCATTGCTTCTTTCCCAGTGGAACACTAAAACTCTTCCATCCTGAACGCCATGGGCACTCTTGCTTCTAACTCAAGAAACTCCAACTGCAGAAAGCAATCTATACCACCTCTAATCAAGAACCTAAAGCAATTGAGGAAAATATACAAAATAATACGCTAAATAAAATAAACTATTTTCCTTCAAGACCAAATAGAAGTAGCTAAAAGTGAAACCGAAAACTATTCACAATAGTAAGAGCTCAAGCTACTGACTCATCAACAAAAGCCCACATACATGACACTCGCTGTAATGAGTTGGACAGCTGGGGTGGCAATACATCACTTAAAAGTTATAAAATTAGAATACAGACAGCCTGGATAATCTTTGTCCAAATCACATAAGTGCAACAAAAAAGCTACCTACTAATAGGCCACTCACTTCAAAGTAGATGTAGAGAAAATGATCAGCTTGACAGGATTCATAGAAATATGGCAACATCACCAATTACAACCCTCTTCCATCTATGGAAGAACATTATAAATGCCATGCTTAATCAAGTTATTGTCCACTTTTCACTCAAGAAACGTATTATCACAATAATTTACAAAAACTCCAAATCAAACCCACATTACAAGGAAAATGATTTTCTCATCACTGACCTACATTCTGTGGTGAAAATCAAGCTGTGCAGCTAAACAACTGAATAAATTAATCAATTAAAATAGTCTTATCCAGGCGGCCTGTATTCTAATGTTATAACTTTTAAGTGATGTATTGCCACCGCAGTTGTCCAACTCATTACAGCGAGTGTCATGTATGTGGGCTTTTGTTGATGAGTCAGTAGCTTGAGCTCTCACTATTGTGAATAGTTTTCGGTTTCTACTTCTATTCGGTCTTAAAGGAAAATAGATTATTTTATTTAGCATATTATTTTGTATGTTTTCGTCAATTGCTTTAGGCTCTTGATTAGAGGCGGTAGAGGAGCTGCAGAAAGTGAAAAGTTCCCATCAGAACACTATTTACATACTGTTCTTGCTTTTGCCACCTCTGTGCCAGGAACCACCGAGCCAGTGCCTGGAGTCGATAGGGGCAAGCCAGCTGCAATAGCTGTGACCCTTACCCAGCCTAAATGACATCCATGCATAAATATGCTGTGATTAAACCACTCCAGAGAGAAGTCAGTCGTCTCACCAAAAGTCTGCTCGACACCGAAGGGCATGGCCATAAGTACAGCTTGAACATTGCCAGAAAAGTGCAAACAATTTTTCCACCGCAGGATAACAACCATGCCATGCACAGACTGAGGCTGCCAGAAGTATAGATTTTATATATTTCATAAAGTACAGTTAGATTCTCTGTCTGGTGGGATCATGGGCAAGTCATTCAGATTCAAGAGGTTTGGACTGCCAAACTTTTTGATGAAGAATGTGATGATAAGAATTTCTGGTCATATGCGGCAGGTCTGTGTTGTCCAGAGGTTTGGAACCTTTTAAAATATCAGCTTTTCCATGGGACGGGATACTTCATAAATCTACTTGTCCTGTAAAAAATCCACGTGTCCTTTTGGTGCCATGCAGTAAGGTGCCAAATTATGGTAGCGTTCTTGAATCAGGGCTCTGAAAATAGCCTCTCTGATTATGCCAGGACCCTTGTCCTGATTTTTCTGCCGTTCCACAAATCTAGGTACTAGAGCTGTAAATAGTGAGAAGTGGTAGTTCTGGGGTTGGCATCCTCTTTTGAGTCTGTGCACATCTACAAATGTCCATGTTTGATGTTTTTTACCAACTCTTCTTGAATCTCTCTCGATCTACAAAACAGAAATTGCGATTCAGTAACACTGGAAGCATTAACCGTCAGATGATAATCTCCCCATTGAATCAGTAGACACTATAACGTACCGAATTCGGAAGGCATAAATGTCATCTTAATAGATTTTATCAGTTTGGACCCCATGGATACTATGTGAATATTGAAGAAACTGTGTATTGTTCATAATTATAGTGTTCAGCATCTATTTCTATTTTTGCTACTTTGAACTTACACTTATTTTAGCAGCATAGTTGAAACATCATGCTGCATTGGCTCAAGGTCACTGGTTTCCCGTAGTATATTTTCCTCCTTTAGTAACACACTTCAAGATGGTGACCGCCTTGTGCCTTAACAAAGGACGGTCTGAGCCGCTTGGAGGACCTGGTGGTTAATCAGACCCAGGTGATAGAGCCGCCCCTCGTATCCGTAAATAGTAGCAACGTGAGCGTTCATCTGGTCAGAACGTGAAAGTGCTTCGCAAGAGCACGCAATGGGGTTGGCGTGCAACTCCCTCTTCGTCGTGGAAGTAAAAAGATTGAGGTAAGTGTTCTTCCAAAGTTGCTTCACAAAATCGCCTGATGATTGCAGTCAGTATTACAGCCGCTAATGTACGCATAGTAACAACTTTCCGCAAACAGCCATTTTCTGTAACTAGTAGTCACTGCAGGACACCAGGGCTCCCTATCAACA
Source organism: Lissotriton vulgaris (assembly GCF_964263255.1). Lineage (NCBI taxonomy): Eukaryota > Metazoa > Chordata > Amphibia > Caudata > Salamandridae > Lissotriton > Lissotriton vulgaris. The sequence continues at coordinate 433,380,425 of NC_141685.1, read as the reverse complement.
GCCGAGGCATGCCTTGTAACAAATTTTACTAAATGAATAGAGCAACTGGGAGCCATTGTAGGGAATCCAACAGTATTCCCCCTTGGATCCCTGTAACATGTCTGCACGTGAGAGACCGACTATATAATCTGGCCTCTCTCTAGATATTGCAGAAAACCGCAAAGACATGCTTCGTAGCAACGTTTTGTAAAGTGAATAGATCAACTGCAAGCCATTGCAGGGCACCCAACATGTATTCCCCCTTGGGTCCCTGTAACACATCTGCACGTGAGAGACAGACTATATAATCTGGTCTCTCTCTAGATATTGCAGAACTCTTCTTTGAGGCGATTAATCCCGTAGAAGAGACTGTAATTCTGAACGAACGCAATAACAAGCAGTAAAATGACAGAAAATAAGATTTGTCATCCCATATCAAGTAGAATACGTGTATGCTAGCTAATGAGATCTATATGCTAGATAACTTTTAATAAACAAGGTGTCTATTTTTATCCATATTTTGGACAGGTAGAATCCCTAAAGAGGCATATCCTGTCCTGAGTTTGGACAATATACATGTTGCAGTCATATTAACCAAAGAATAATCCTTCTTTATGGAAGTGGCCAACCACAGGTAATGAACACTAACCATGCATGTTCTGGATTGGATACAGAGTAGTTATATCATAGGGATGACGTCATACTCTTACACTTTGCTCTTTTTTAAATAGGAATTTATTCTATATCTATAAAAAAGGGCATCTGAATTAATCTGCCCTGACATTCTTTGCTATACAAAAGAACGTGAAGAGGTGATCTATTATAGCACATGTTGCAAACATATATAGAAAGATAGGTATGTCTAGCTCTCCAATTACCGAATGCAGCTAGTAAAAAAGGTTATTATCACACACCACCTATCATCTTTTTCTTTTTCTGTTTGTTCTAAACATCTTCTGTCACTGTAATGGCTCTTGGCCCTCACAAATTCTCATTGGTATTACCAATTTTTTTTTGATTGTGACACAGAGGTGGTGTGGTTGCACTGGGACGATGTGTAGTATGTGTAAGGGCTATATGATTGGTATCAGCATATACTTTTTAGTATATACACATCACTTTTTGACAATGTGGAATTTTAGACAATGGTAAAACCGAATAAAAATGTTTTTTTCTAGTTTATTAATTAAATGGAAATATTGTACATCTCGACCACATTAGTTAATGATGGCAATGTTGTCTTTCAGACTACTCCATACTGTCTTGCCAGAATTTATGGTATACATTGTATGGTCTTGATGAAGGTGGTTCTTTATTGTTGATACCACCAAAAAGTACGTCAACTGTATGTTGGAAAACCTCAGCGCCCACAACCCAAAAATATTTCTAGATTTAATCTAAGGTGCATGTGAGATCAGGCTGGTTCATGAATGAGAGACTGTAGAGCGAATGTGTTTGTGTAATGTATGAAGTAGAGAGTGAGTGCAGATCCGGGGCAACACATAGAAAAATTGTTAAATGTGTACATTTTATTGTATAATATGTGGTGTTTGTGTTTTTTGCTATGTGTATATATGTATATTTCTTGATAAAATTGTGAAATTTTATATTCATATTTGCTTGGATAAAACAAATGAGTTTGGATCAAAATGGCCACAAATTTACAAATAATATACACACTCTATACAAACTTTATTGTATACTGTAATAGATGGTGGTCGAGATGCCAGGAATTAAGAGCCAGTTTTGAAGGTATAAAGGTCAAGTGGGAATCCATGCACAAATTTCAAAGTAACTGGTGAAATATTCCAGTTTGGATACTTTAGAGTTTATAATACTGAAGGAAATACATATCATATGCCCATAGTAATAAGTAATTGCTGTTGTCTCTCCTTTTGTCCTACATATTGTTTTACATTGTTTCATAACTACGATACAACACTCATATTTAGCATATGTATTACCCAGGCTTTTTTTTTTAGTACTGTACCATTATAAACATTATTCAAATATGAATTAATTTGTTGAACCTTTAAATTGTTATGTTCCACAATTTGGCGCCAAATTGAAAATGGTGACTGAATTGTGAGCACTTTTGATCGAAAAAGAACCCCAAAAAAAACAAAATGGTGGCTGGGCCACATTTACTCATTAAAAACCCAGAGTAGCCTACCCCTGGGGGACAAAAATTTAAAAAGCAGGGAGGAAGGGCTGAAAAGGCCCCAGGGAGCCGACCCCCGGGCCAATTCCTTAAGGGAAGGAGGACCCGCCTCCCTGAGCCAATAATGGCCATGGGGACTAAATCCCCCACGGACAGCTCACTGGCTATGTCCTGGGGTGACTTATTCTGGGACATAGCTGTTTCCCTGCCCGCACCAGTACGGGCAGGAAAACCTGTGTCTGCTCTTGCTTGATGAGAGCATTTTAAAATCTCCGGCCAAGTGAGAACATACATCAAGTTTGCTCTAAGATAGCTGGAGCTTCAAAAATGTTTCCGCCCACTGGGAACAGACTTTAGATCTGGACACATATCTATATACTGGAAACAGATCTATATATTGCTCCTGCCTGCAGGAAGCAGCACTATTAGCTGTTTCCTGTGGGCGGGAGCAATGTCGGCTCCCTCTGGATGGGGCCTCCAACGATACTATCGGGGGGGCCATTGGGAGGCACAGGTGCACCCACCTTTTATTGTGTTGGGCCCCAAGAAATGGGGTCTCTGGCGCATGCTCCCCTTCCCCCAAATATTAATGCCAGGCCACGGAGTATGGGGTCACCAGGTCCAAAATCAGCCAGCGGAGGGGGGCTGCATGCCCCCTTGAGTATTGCGACAGGCCTTTTGGATGAGGTCCCTTGGTACAAAATCGGCCCAGAGCAGGAGGGGAGGCACATGCCCCCCTCTCCCTTTAATGTGTTGCTAGCCCTGGGGGATGGGGTCCCTGGGAGCCACACACCCCTTTCCCCATAAAAATAGCATTGGGCCATGGTGGATGGGTTCCACAGGGATGGTATCGGTCCAGGGAGAGGGCGATACGTGCCCCTCTCACTCATAAAAATGGTGCCAGACCCGAGATGGGGGGGATGGGGTTCCCAGGGAAGAAATCTTCTCACAGAGGGGGGGATGCATGCCTCCCTCCCCCCCTTTAATATGTTGCTGGGCCCTGGGGATGGGGTACCTGGGACCAAAGTCGGCCCAGCGAGTAGGACCACGTGACCCCCTCCCCGAAATCGTCCCGGGAATGAGGGCCGCGTTCCCAACCGCCCCTATAAGAATGGCACGAGACCCTGGGGATGGGGTCTTCGGGCCGATATCAGCCCGCAGAGGGGGCCATGTACCACCTGTCCCCATAAACATTGTGGCTGGCCCTGGGCATGGGTCCCAGGGGCTGAAATCGGATCAGGAAGGGTGGCCGTGTGCCTCTTCCCTATTAAAACTGCACAGCCCCCGGGGCCAAACTCAATCTGGGGAGAGGGACCCCTCCCCCTTATTTAAAAAAAAAATGGCCCTGGAGGATGTGGTTCCCAGGGCCAGTCCCTATGGCCAGCCCCCCAGTGAGCATGGTCGAAAGCCTTGTGCAACTTAGGGTTGACTTTATGGTGCGTGCTGGCTGCAGGAAAGCCCTGCTGCCAACACCCCGCCACACAGGGGTGTTGCATTTATGTATGGTAATCAAGTATTACTTCACGTAAAATAAAAAACTAGAAATTCACTCAAAGAAATAAAGGTTAAAGTAACATTATAGTTAGGAGAATTTGTCAGTGACAACAATAAAGTTTTGAACTTAAAAAAACACAGATATTCTACAGTTATAGCTAGCAGCGCCAACTATAACTTGCGCCCTTGCCACGCACTGCTTATGATCTCTCCCATGACATCACTCATGACAGGTTCTATGACACCATTGACGACATCTCAAATTACACCATTCATGACATCAATGAGGACATCACTGATGACATCATCCAATGAGTGTGTTAGTTTTGTTTTATAGTTTACATAGCGGCGGATTTACTACCATAGTATTTCTTAAGCTAATTTTGTACAGCCAGCTAATGGGTATAAGTTATTACAAAACACATGTGTTCATAATGCACCATAGCGGTGTAGAAGTATTAAGCATGTTATAAATGTTTGCATTCAAGAGTAACTCTGCGTGCAGGTGACAGCTGACTTGTATTCATTATGTTCCACATAACTTTTCAGTTCTAAAGAAAAGTTACCAATAGGAGAAAGCATCTTCGTAGTAGATACTAACTTTTTTAAGTAGCCTTGAGTTATTAGAGAGAATTGTTTCAGCATGATAATTTATACTTAACATAGAACAGTGTGTGCACCAAGCACTAACCTATGTACGTGTGCTTGTATTGATTCAGAATATGCGCTATCTGTAAAGTTTTCACCACAGTATGAAGGGTGCAGGTAGTACGATCTTTAGCAGCTACAGATCTTGGCTATTTTTTGCAAATTGCATAGAATATACACTGTTCGTAGTAGAATCTTTAGAATACTCTGCAGTGTATTTCTCATGAGAGTTTGCAAACAGAGTGGTATAGAATGAACACTCTCCATAGAGTAAACATAGTTTACAGTGCTCAGTTCTCTACTGATATCAAGTTCATTTCTTAATGTCGGTCCAATGTGTATCAAGGGTTTCACACAGATAAACGCTGTCTATAATAGGGCATTTGTTTTGGAATTGGCATTCACTACTTTGGCTTTCTGTGAAGTGTTTCAAACTGATTGAAAAGCGTACTCAGTGAGGGTTTCCCATATATCTGGGGTTGATTCTTAATGTGAACTATTGTAAAGTGTATACTATAGGGTTAACGTTGCAGAAAATGCATTCTTTCTTCAGCTGTTTTATATATATATATACACATAGGTATGTTTTTGTGTGTTTATATAATTATATATCTATATATAGTATTAAATAGTATTGAAATGTATTTAAATTACATTAGGATACTTTTAGTGAAGGGATATCAGGTGGCCAGGACCGATTATACATGTTTCGAGATCCAGGCAAGGCTATGAAAGAAACCTACATCTCCAAGCATCAAGCAGGAGAAAAGGACACCTGAGGTCCAACACATGGAACAACTACAAGGCCAGTGAACCAAGTAGATATTCAACATTTCTCAGTGCGAGTGCAGTTCACAACATGTGATTAGCTTCAGGAGGCTGGCTCATACTCCGAAAACATCGGCGCTCCTCAGAGATATCAGGGCGGCCAGGGCACTACCTACCATATACTAACAACCCTGCAGTGTCACAAGCCGGCACCCAGATGCGGGATCTAGGCAGGTGCCACACTTAGACAACGAACCTGCAATGTCGGTGTTCGGAGTACAGGCCAAAGATGAGTAACATCACTCCCAAGAATGCAGCATAAGAAGCTAGTCAGCGCACACTGGACTCATCCCCTGAACCTTCACACTCACTGCAGGTACTAGTTCAAAGCATGGAGAGGTGCAGTGCCCATTTTCAGGCCCTGCGCTCAATCAAGTCTGCACTGCTGCAGCATTGTGACTACCCATATAGGGAGGCAGCCCCTCTAGGGCTCTTGGAGCAGTGCAGCTTCGCAGGAAACAATAGGGAAGTCAGACCCTCTGGGGTCCCTGGAGCAGTCCAGCTTTACAGGAAAACTCCACCTGAAAGGAACATGGTTTGCCTTATGCAGGATAAGCTCACACACTCATAATCAGGGGCTTGGTAGTAATTTCAAAAAATTTAGAATAATATTCCCAACTATTTGGTAATACCTGAATTCTACTATCGTGTTACTGTAAGAAGACAACAAACCCAAAGCAAAATGTTAACTCGTTTACTCCTCAACAAATGACATTATCGTTCGTTCATGCTCAATATACTGGGGCGATGTGTAAACTGTAGGAACAAAATGGGAGAAACTGGGAGTGGCAGATGGTGTGAAACTCCTGCTGATCTCCGCAGAAAGCAGAGAAGAAAGAAAGAAACGGTGCCAAAGGAAGCCCCATGCTATGTCAGGCCGTTTCAATCGTCTTTTGTTTCGAAACAAAGGCTTCCTTTGATGACGTCAAGTACTTTAAAATGCTTTAATCGGTAACCCCAGATCGATTTACAAGACAAAATAAGGGCAGGCTATTTTAAAGTAAGGGATGTTGTAAAAGCTGTGCAAATCCATTGCCATGTTTTATGAAAAAAGTAAATTTTAATCGTCTGAAAAAAATAGACAAATCATTCCGAAGGTTGCAGCCTCACCTTAAAATAATGCGTACCAGTTCTACCGGATTATTCCCCAAACAGGCTTGTTAGTCAGACACAAATACGGAGTGAAAGCTAATAGGGAACATTACCATTCTTACTTTTTGACATTCAGGACGAATGAAGTAAGGTTTTCAGAACTACGAATATGGAAAGCATGATGGAATACGAGCTATCTGCTTTATGAATGAACACAAATAGATATTAGGGGCCTGATTCACAAAGGTAAACTTACACTTTTGTGTACGTTTACCTTTGTGAATCAGGCCCTAGATATTTTTCCTTAACCCTTTATCTGCAATATGTAAACTACAGATTCATAAACCAAATAAAAAATCATTTTGGACTGGACTGTTCTCATAAAAAGCAGGGTCAGTGCTGATTTACATAAAACGGCCGCTGTCTAGCTTGACACATTGGGCTAAAAACAATAGCCTGGAATGCAACTCAGAGCAATTGGCAGTAGTTTAGACTGTTTGTAAGCATTCCCTCCATCATATTTTGTGTGATTAAGACAACTAAGCTTCCCAGGCTTTCCAAGCAGATTCTAGCAAGGATTTCTACAGTGCAAATCTTCTACCCATAGGATACGTTAGTGGGGATACCACGTTAAAATCCTTGTCTACCAATGTAACCTGTGAAATTTCATGGAAGAAAAAACCTGTGTACAGGTTTTAACAGGGTACTAAAAATATACCCTTAAAGGCCCATTGGCTTTAATATATGCAAGTGTGCACATTCCCATAGAGCTTAATCCATGCATGAAATTATCCATAACAATGCCAATGTATACATATGAATGACTTCAAATGTATGGCTGATGAGCAACACCTCATGTTACCTTCTAACCATTACTAAAAGAAGAAAAGAAAAGAAAATCCAGGAGAGACCCAAAGCTAACCACCAACGGTGCACGAAAAAAACGGGTGTGCATACCCATGCATTATTACTCCAAATGTCACGAGTGCTCCACGACCAACAAAAAATGTAAATATAAATGTAAATCCGTATTTGTAAAGCACAAACTACTCACCCTTACGGGTCTCAAGGCGCTGGGGGCTGTTGTGGAAATTAAGTGAGCTATTGCCCAGAGTCACATGTTGCTCTGGTCGGTTGAAATGACAATTGTCTCCAAATTATTTGCTGTGCTGCTTAGTGCTTTTCCATTAGACGTTAGACTTTTGGGTACCCTCCTGTGTTGTGTTTTATTTTAACAAGCCAGATCCTATAATATATGCACAAGTGCTAGACATGCATTTAGGAAATAAGTGGGAAGTTCTGGGTTTCACATAAACAGTGGGAGGGGTCTGTACCTGCATCCTGTCTGACACAGAGAAAAAGGTCTGGTTACATCATATTCACAAAACAAGGTTTATGTGATACACCCAGGACAAGGGCAGTAGTCCACTGTTTCGTATCAAGGCACACCTGCTGTGCCTCTTCAGGTTGAAAGAAAGAAGGGAAGAAAAAACAATGAAATATTGGGCACAACGTTTGCTTTTTTTTCCGTAGTCCCGCGCCCCGCACACGACCACGCCCCCAGCACACGCCCACAGCACACGATATGAGACATGGCATGAAGGGCGGAACGTACCACACGCCCCAGCATTTGTCATGCCCCCAGCACACGCCCACAGCACAACGCAGACACGCCCACAAGGGACTACTTTGCTGGGACGGTTCTTTTACCTTTTAAATGTATATGGTGGGCGTCTGCATAGCCTATGTCCTTCTGCTGCAACTGCCCTTTCCAACGCTGTATTGGGTGTTGTGATTGGTGCTGTGGTTCCTGAGATTACCCGCCTCAAAGGTTTGGGCTCTCTCTTTATTATATTAGTATAGATATAACAAGACACCAGCGCACATCTAGTTCAGAGTCTATCATCCTGGCGCATTTAGCACCAATATTTCAATCCAAAGCATTTGTTCCCTTCTCCGCACATACACTTCTTTTCAATCCAATGGAGCTTCGTAGTGTAGACAAACTTAAGACTTTATTTCATTAAAATCAAGTGCTTCACAGCCGACGAGCGTTCGTCCCCTGCGGGCTTCCTCAAGGCAGATTTTTAATATGCTCAGCACTATATTTGTCAACACCTATGTATTCAATTGTTTGTGATGTGCATTCAGAACCTTCTCTATTGGGGTGCGGTTTGATGTTGTCAAACTTTCTCACGAAAGTGTACACCCTGCCATTTTTGTAATCACGTTCATCACGTTTAATTTTTTGAGATTTCTTTTCACGCAGTACATTTGATGTTTCTGTAACTCATCTTTTAAGATGGCCCAGTTCTTTTCTGCCACTTCCGGTAAGTTCTTGGTTTTCTTTTTCTAAACTCGCAATTTCCAAGAGAAGCTTTTCACGTTTTAATTCAGCATCTCTTATGAGAAGGTCCATCATACCCATAGATGAATGTAGTAAAAGGTTTTCCCGCTCCTTAAGGTGGCCTCTGTCCAGATCTTCAAATGAGGGAAAGATAAGGACTCGTAGGCCTCTAGGGACCTGTTCCTTATCAATATATTTACGCAAGACGGTGGCATCCCACCATCGGGAAAGTTCTTGTTTCTTTACTCTTTCTAACCTCATAAATTTTTGTTGCATTCCTTCTTTGATCAACAGCTTAGGATTAGTTAGGTTTTTTCCAGAATTCTCACTAAAAAGGTCATCTAGCAAGGAATCTCTATTATCATCAAAGGTGGCCATTTTAACTTTACTCTTAGATCAAAGTCCTATTTTATGTGTTTTACAGCAAGTGTCAAAGTTATAGTTTTTTGTTTCCCCCTATTTTTCATCCACTGGTACTATACCAACCGTGCACATATCCACAAATATCAATAGTTACTAAGATAAATGAGTACTAGATCAGCAAACTAATTACATACACATCACAAGAAAGGTGGATTTGCCATATTTGATCAGCACACTCTAAGAAAGAACTTGCAGGCTTTGAGGCCATCCTCATGCCATATGCTCGTGTAGAGCGCCTCCGCATCTAAGCAGACAAGCTAGTCCCCCGTCCCCATCATGATGTTCCTGATTTGTGTAAAAAATCTGTTGTATCTCTTATGTAGGTTTTCAGTTCTTTGACATAGGGAAAAAGGAAATGATCTACAAAAGTGCTTGTTTTTTCCAGAAGGCTGTTCTTTGAGGAGATTATGGGTCATCCTGGCGGGTTGGTGTCGTTCTTGTGGACTTTGGGCAGGAGATACAGGGTCGGTGTGGTTGGTGTGGTATTAGTGAGGAATTGTTTTTCATCCCAACTTAGGAGCAGTGCTTAATTTGTGCCGGTGCTTTCCGGTGCTTAGCACCGGCACGTTTTTATCAGGGCCGGGTCTACAATTTACATCAACTGCCTGACTGCACTGCAGTCTATACGTCATGCGTCAACGTAAAAAAAAGATATACAATTCCCTTACTGCAGTATTGTGCACTACACACTTGTATAGTCAGTCCCCGGAGTCCTTCGGTGAAAAACAGTGCTGCGAGAGCGAGCCAGTCAGCCCGATAATAAATCTAGTTCCATGATGCGATTACGTACCATTTTTTTATTTTCAGTGTTGCTGGTGGGCGGGCCAAAGATTGGGGGCAGGAGGCTGTCGCAACGTGCCGTGCGTAACCTTTTTTCATGCCAGGGACGGTGGAACTCACCGCAGCACAGCACACACGCACTGAATTAGTTACCAGCCCTGCAGCACCGGTTAGGAGGACGTGAAGCAGCGGCAGGCCTCTTAAAGCAGTCCTGAAGTGCCACCACGCAGTGAGTAAAAAATGCTGCTTTTACTGGTGCGCGCGCGTGTTGACAGTCACCTGAACTTAGTCCGAGCCTCTGAGGCCCCAGGAAGCATGTCACCGGCGTCGGACGGGGCACCACGTGCAGTGCAATGCTCTGAGGCTGCTGGGAAAGGCAGGGCCTTGCCTAATTTATGTTAACCCCTGTCTACTGTAAAGTGTCTGACTCTGACGTACTTGCTGCCACTGCCCAAAAGAAATTAAATCAGTCCAGCATGAAAGCCAAAGCGCCAGCGGAAAAAAAGGTGTGATGATATTTCTGTAAATCACATCATGTGATTTGCACTGTGTGTAAAATGCCACCAGTAACGCTCGGGCCTGTACAGCCTTCCTGTCCATAGACGGCGGTTTCTGCTGGTTCAGGAGCCCCTGTTTTAAGTGTTTCTTAGGTACACGAAACACTGCAAATTGCGTTTACCAAACAGGAACAGCAATAATTCCAGCAACCATTAAAAATTGCCCAGACATTCTTTATTTTGCGATGGGGTTAGAGCCATTGTAGTGAGGGTTGTTTAAATGCCCACGGTAAGCAGGAACACAATACTGCCAGTTAGTGAAACGTGCCTCTCTTCAGCCTAACTATACTCTCACCCCAGCTCTGGGGAGGATCCTCATCATGAAAACAGACTCGACAGGAGTGGATGGATATTGCCCAATCATTGGCAAGTGCGAGGTGGAGCAGGCTTTGAGCCCTGATGGTCTCAGAAAGCCGGCCTAACAGCTAGGTTGATGTTTGCCAAGAGAACGAAAATAACGCTGTGCATCAGAGCTATTTGTTAGCTACACAGCTCGGGGCAAAAAATATACTGTGCTTCCCAATGAAAATGGGGATATCAGTAGACAATCTTCATTTTTTGTTCGTTAAAGTTGTGTAAGTCTGCGCTGGAGGACGCTTTACAACTTTTGCATAGAGCATGTTTGAATCTGCATTCCCTTTACAAAAACAGAACTAATACCTGTAATTGCAGCAAGTGCTCTGTGGCATCAATGAAGTAACACCAGATCTAAGTCTCCCTAGCTCAGCTGCATGGCTTTAAATATACACAAACTCACTTCCTCCAAACAAAAATATGTAATTGAGAAACACAAACTATGACATAATGTACAGTTTATATGATGGTAAATACTGTGTATTCGAATTCCAAATTGCATGCAATTTAATCGAGTACCCATATGTGCTACGCCCTCACAGGACACATTGTTTCCCACAAGCATAGCTATTACCATCAAATGCCAGAGATGACCACCATAATGCCAGGGACAACACAATAGGCCAATAATGGTTACCATTGCGTGGATGCCACCTTTGTGTCAGGTCTAGACACCATTAATACTATGGATGACCAAAATATATTAAAAACGGTAATCAGGGTGGCCCCATAAGTTCAAGGATGCAGAGCCAACAGAGAGTGGGTGGCGACAGTGGTGGAAGTGGGTGGAGCCAGGTGATAGTGGGTGTGGCTTCCAACCAATATTTGAGCACCTGGACTTCATATTTTACAAATTAAGCACTGCTTAGGAGACCTTGTTTATGCCAGTTCAAAAGTTTCTCATGGTATGTATCTTTTAGGGTGACCAGATATCTCCTATCTACTATGGCATAACACGTTTTATCATACAGCTGGCGGTAAGCTTCTTTAAGGTACATCTCCCTGGTAAGCAGGACAATGTTCCTGCCCTTGTCTGAGGGTTTGATAATGATGTTTCCATCTTTCTGGAGGTCATTTATCGCTTCCCACTGACCCTTGGTTAGATTGTTTCTAGTGTTGTGATTCCCTACGAGCGAGAGCAGGTCATTAGCAACGAGCTCGCTGAAAACGTTTATGTTGTCCCTGGGTAGTATTGGGATATATTTGGATTTGCCCCTGAAATCAGTCCCTGGGGTGTATATATATAGTCATTGTGACAGGAAATAGTCAGCAATGTGCCAAATATGGCTAAAGGTTGTACATGGCTTAAAGCACTTAAGGGCTTTCATAAATGCGCCAAGTGCAAGGCGTGCAAACACGGTGTCAACACAAAAGAGGTCCAAATGCCCTTCCGACAGTCCCCATATGTGATCAGAGGCAGCTATACCTGCAAATCTGACTTTGCAGTCTATGTCATGTACTGCACATGTGACAAAGTGTACGTGGGTAGTACCATCCACCCAGTACACATCCCTATTCTGCAACACCTTAGGGCCATCGCTAATAAGGACCCTACCTACCCTGTTGCCAGACACATCAACACATCCCATAGTGGTAAGGCGCAAGATCTATCCTTCTATGTGGTTGACACCGTCCCCAAAAACCCTAGGGGAGGCAACAGACAGCTCGCCCTTAGAAGGCTGGAATCACGTTACATCATCCTCTTCAATTCCAAAGTCCCGAATGGAATGAATGCGGATGAAGCTCTAAGTGTACATTTATAACCTATGTTTTGCTGCTTGTCCCGCTCCACATCCAGTCTCTGTAACGTTAGGTCACCTTCACTTTTAGTGTACCTTATGTTTATTTATCACCTTTTTCACTCACGATAGGGCCTGTTTTTAAGTGACATTTGATCCAACACTCTGTACGCATCGTCCACTCACCTGAGTAAAGCATTTAGACTCTTCGGTCAAGGGAATAGCATGCCATAAGTGACCACAGCCCACTGGGGCAATACAGTCATGTTTATTAGGCTACCGAGCGTTCTCAGTTCCGCCATCAATGGAATATACCCACATATATTCACATTATTCACATTAGACATTTACAAGAAAATTCTGAAAGGCGCGCACACCAAGCTGCTAAAACTATAAAATCATTTATGGTCAGCGACTCAATATGCACGCTCGGTCTCCAAGACACCCTCCATCCAGTTTGTACACTTTACAGGTGAAATGGGCCATGGACGATGCCACTAATGCTTTCAAACGGGCCATGTCATTTCCTCCATGTCTATGCATGATGACAGGGACGATGTTACTAATGCTTTTTAACTTGAGTTTCACGTGCTGCTTCTATATTACAATTTAATTTGGGCATTGCTGTGCAGGAAATGTTAGGATACATTAACAACAATTGTGGTTATTTATGTTTCAAAATCTTGGTTCACATTTCAAGTCAAATGCACTGTCATGTAAGAATAGGCATAGGAAATCTCTATGTCTATCACTAGCCAACGGTTGCTGTGACATGTGTAAGTAGGTGCATATAACACAGTGAATGAGAATGTACCTGACGTAGTGGTCAAGGCGGTACGCAGTCAAAACGCGTCTAGGTTGTTGTATGGATTAAACCTTCTTTGCCAGCATTTCACGGAGTCAGTGCCAGTCTGTTCGCCGCCAGGATTGGATTATAATATATTTATATATATATATATATATATATATATATATATATATATATATATATATATATATATATATATATATATACATATATATATATATATATTCACCTTAAGAGTTGCCCCTGTTCGAGAACGCGCCAAAGGAGACAGAAGGGTACAGTATTCTTTTTAACATCTTCCTTTGTTCCGCTTTTCTGCAGGCAGCAATTCACTCCATTTCTGTAGCCCTACGCGCTTCGGAACATGCTTGTTTCTTGTTCACGGGCAGTTGCATGCAGCCAGGCAAAGTGGTGAAGACGAAAGCCATAACGCTTTTTACTTTCCTTTGGTGTGAAGCCCTCTGGTGGGTGTGACTTCCTCTTGTGGAAAGCCCGCTGAGCATCATGGAATTCGAAGTCTCTCCAACCTTTTAATCAGGGCACAAGTCCTAAAAAAATAAGTGGGGGGACGCTCCAAGTTAGGTGGTGTCACCGGAAGTGACGTCACGGCAGGAGCTGGCAGGATAAATTGTTTTTCTGCCGGCTGCCCTGCGAAGGTGTCCGAGTCTACCACAGCGCATGGCAAAGGGCAAAAGAGCTACTGTCCCTGCCATACTTTACAAAGGAAAAGGGAGCAGAGTGGACTAGCAGGGAGAGCAAAGATTGCCCAGGCTACCACCAGTGCAAGATGGTAAATACATGTACAGTATAACGAGGAAAGGAATTGTACAACGATGTATGTTTCACTGTCCATGAATTGCAATGGTACTTTCCGTTAATGTGCTCATATCTCAAAATGCACGCTGTAAACATTTCTAGTAAGTGATGCTTAAGTAGTTATACGCTAAAAAAATGAGTTTGGACAGAAGCTTCGAAATCTGTCCTAGAAGCAGAGGGGAGGTAATTCAGAGGGTTGCAGAATGGGTCGTATGCCGCAAAACGCAGGGTGTCTGTTCTCATCAAACCCATTGTTCATTCATCTCAGTTAGTGACTGTGTAACCATGTCCTCTGCTCGCTCGCCATGTAAAGCTGTAATTTGTTGCCAGTCCACCCCAGGAACAGGTTCCAAAGAGCATCGGAAGGCCTGACATAAACAGTGCCACCATCAGTTCTGAGAGCTCCTCTAACGGTCCAGCTTGCGTCCTGATAAGAGACAGACTGACTTGGGAGATCGACGGGGCGGCCGGTCGTGCAGGCGAGTAACGCCATAATCTAAAGTCCAGCTTTTGCACAGGGGGGACGGCGTCCACCCAGTAAAACTCCTTAAAATAAGTGGGGGGATGCCGTCCACCCGCGTGGTACCCCGACTCGAGCCCTGCTTTTAATTATCACCCTCCAGTGGGTGTTTGCCGAGATTGAATGCCTTTCTTTTATGCCAATTTACATTCGCTCCAGTGAGCTGTGATGTTGCCGCCGCAGGTTTGTATATTGCAAATGGTTCCTTCTGCCTGCCGTGTGTGAGCTTGGTCTCATTACACCGGCAGTCCACCTCTAATGTTTACAGTGGCGTTGCAGTTCTCACGACCGGACCGGCCGTAATTTATTCACCTTAAGAGTTGCCCCTGCTCGAGAACGCGCCAAAGGAGACAGCAGGATTCAGTATTCTTTTTACCATCTTCCTTTGTTCCGCTTTTCTGCAGGCAGCAATTCACTCCATTTCTGTAGCCCTACGCGTTTCGGAACATGCTTGTTCCTTGTTCATGGGCAGTTGCATGCAGCCAGGCAAAGTGGTGAAGACGAAAGCCATAACGCTTTTTACCTTCCTTTGTTGTGAAGCCCTCTGGTGGGTGTGACTTCCTCTTGTGGAAAGCCCGCTGAGCATTATGGAATTCGAAGTCTCTCCAACCTTTTAATTATCACCCTCCAGTGGGTGTTTGCCGAGTTTGCATGCCTTTCTTTTATGCCAATTTACATTCGCTCCAGTGAGCTGTGATGTTGCCGCCGCAGGTTTGTATATTGCACACTGTTCCTTCTGCCTGTCGTGTGTGAGCTTGGTCTCATTACACCGGCAGTCCACCTTTAATGTTTACAGTGGCGTCGCAGTACTCAGGACCGGACCGGCCGTAATTTATTCACCTTAAGAGTTGCTGTGCTCCATCTATTTGGTTAGCTTTTCGCAGGGCTACATTCAGGTTCTTTTCTTTGTAGCCTCGCTCTAGCATCCTACCCTTAGCTATTGCCCGGTTACTTACCAGTAATACACATTACTCCGAGTCCTGGTCTCCCCGTCCCATTCCTGATAAGTGAGCAGCTAGTCTGCTCCACAGAAACCCCTACCTAGCTGAGCTGTTTGCACTTCCCCCTAGGATGACGTCACCATCATGTGGCTATAAAGGGGGAAGTGCATCCATTAATCATCATGAAAATACCAAAGAAAACCAGAACGAAAAAACAAACAATCACCCAAAGAAAAACCCAAACCAGAGAGGGAGGGAAGGGCTCAGGAATGGGACGGGGAGACCAGGACTCGAAGTAATGTGTATTACCGGTAAGTAACCAAGCATTACCTCCTCGTCCTGTCTCCCCGTTCCATTCCTGATAAGTGAGCTCATACCCAAGCACACGGTGATTGTGAGAAAAAAACAGACCAGAAAGTATGAGAAAAAACAGGTCCATTTTAATCAAAAGCAAACAGTACAGACTACAAATCATGTACAGAAGACAGGACACAAGTCCCAAAAGCAGCAGAGGCCGCCCACCCCAACTGAAGACGGATACGTGCGACAAAAGCACGGGGAGAAGCCCATGTGGCAGCATTGCAAATGTCCCTCAACGAGGCCCCCTTGAACATGGCCCAGGAGGAAGAAACACTCCGAGTCGACCGACCCTGAACCGAAGAAGGCAGAGGACAGTGGGCAGAATCGTAAGCAGCAACCACAGCGCCCCTGACCCAACGAGACAAGGTGGACAGAGAAGGGCGAAGCCCCAGACCCGACAGGCCATAGGTGACGATCAGGGAATCCACCTTGCGAAAACCAGCCGTACGCTCTAAGTAGATGCTGAGAGCCCTCAGCACATCTAATGAATGGAGGAGCACCTCCTCAGGAGAAGAAGGAACCAGAAAAAACACAGGGAGAACAATATCCTCCTGACAGTGAAAGGAAGAAACCACTTTAGGAAGAAAGAACTGACTCGGGCGGAGAATGACCTTGTCAGCGCAGAAACGCAAGAAGGGGGGAGAAGCCATCAGAGCACCAATCTCACCAACCCTCCGCCCAGAAGTAATGGCCACCAGGAAAATAACCTTCGCAGAAAGGAACTTCAGGGCCACGGAGTCCAATGGTTCGAAAGGAGGACCTGTCAAAGCCCGCAGAACCAAGGGAAGAACCCAAGGAGGCACAGGTGAACGGGACACAGGACGCTGAAGCAAGAAACTCCGCAGAAGGCGAGCCACCAACGGGGAGATAGAAGAAACAGAGGAACCCCGCAAGGCAAGAATGGCAGCCCACTGCGCCCGTAGGGAAGACACTGCAAGCTCCAGGACGAAACCATCTCTTAAGAAGTCCAGTATCACAACGGCCACACAGGAGGCAGAAGAGAGACCCTACCCCAGACACCAAGTGGAAAAACACTTCCAGTGGCGGGCATAAGAATGCAAGGTGGAAGGATGCCTGGAAAACTGAAGACATTGGGCAACCTCCATCGAGCAACCCAAAACCAGTAGACTCAACCTCTCAAGTGCCAAACCCCCAGCCGGAGGCGTGGCAGGGAGGCAAGACTGAGAAGAGGAGCCCGCAGGGGGGGGGGGGGGGGGGGGGGGGGGGGAGACAGGGGAAACCTCCAATGAGGGCAAACAGAGAAGGCCAGGAGAAGGGGGTACCAAGACCGGCGGAACCACCAGGAGAACCTCCGCCCGATCCCAACGAATTTTCCTGAGGACCCTCGGGAGCAAGGCAAACGGAGGAAAGGCAAACAGCAGACCCCTCGACCAAGGAATCGCGAAAGCAACGGAAGCCCACGCCAACGGAAAGGGAACCATGCCGCAAAACCTAGGAAGAAGGGCGGACACCTCCGAGGCAAACAGAACCAGCCAAGGAAGGCGGAACCGGAGGACAACAGGTTGAACAGAACCGGGGACAGACAAAGGGACACCGAGGAGGGGAACACCCCGCACAAAGAATCCGCAGGCCCTTACTCCTTCCCCGGAAGACAGACCGCCGTCAGAGACAAGAGATGCGACTCAGCCCAAAAGCCGATCACCCGGGACAGGAGAAACAGAGCACGACACATGCCCCCCCCAGGTGACGCACTTAAGAACGAACCACCTGAATGTCCGACTGCACAGAGACCGGGACCACCGACCCTGAGCCCAGGAGGCACCCAGAACGGCACCCCACTCCAAAGCACTGGCATCCGTGGAGAACACGACCACAGACTGAGGAGGAAGAAGACCGAACCCCTGGGAAAGAGAGAGAGAGAACAACCCCCACAGGAGAACCGCCCGAATCCCCGCAGCGACAGGGATCAGAGACTCGCAGTCCAAGGAGGCAGGATCCCAGTGCGACAGAACATGATGCAACAGGGGGTACAGACACAGCCCGGCCCAAGGAGGGAGATGCAGAGCGGACGCCAACTCCCCCTGACACCGCAACCAGAGAAGGGCAGACACCCGGGTCAGGGAAAGAAGCCGGGTAAGGAGATGAAACAAAGTCAACCGGCGCCCCCGGGAAAAGAACACCATGCCCAGGTCCATCCGGAAGAGAGTCCCCAGGAACATCAGGGACAGAGAGGGCACCAGGGAGGACCACCGGTGGCCGACAAGGAACCCAGCAGAAGACACACCCGGCCCACAACCGATAGAGCCAGAGGGGCCAGGAGCAAGGTGAAAACTCTGGGCGCTGAAGACAGGCCGAAAGGCAGCACACCGAACTGAAAGCGAAGGGTCCCCACAGCAAAACGCAGAAAACGCTGGTCATCCGGATGGACAGGAACATGCAGACACGCATCCAACAGAACCAGGGATGGCAGGAAGCCACCCGGAAGGACCAGAGGCAGGACGGACCGGAGGGACACCATCCAGACTGGACGACGGAGGACGAAGCGA
This sequence comes from Lissotriton vulgaris, assembly GCF_964263255.1. Lineage (NCBI taxonomy): Eukaryota > Metazoa > Chordata > Amphibia > Caudata > Salamandridae > Lissotriton > Lissotriton vulgaris. Next base: position 433,362,071 of record NC_141685.1, on the reverse strand, counting down.
ACGACCCGCTTCAGATCCAGAAAAGGACGAAGAACCGAAGAGTACCTCCTGGAAACCAGAAAGAGGATTGAGTAGCAACCCAAGCCCCACTCCAACGGAGGAACCCACACAACAGCCCCCAACAGGAGTTGCACACCTGCCAACAAACAACTCTACGCAGAGGAAGAAGGGGCAGGGGAGTCCATACAAAACCCGGAGGAGAAGGAGAGGAAAACTCAAACAGGCAACCCTCCGAAACAGTCTGAACCGCCCAGGCATCCGGAACCGACAACCACTGGGCGCGGAAGGACTGGAGGCGACCACCAACCGGCAAAGGCAGACAGTCACCGAGAAGAGTAGGAAGCGGGGGTGGTAACACCGGCAGCGGAGCGGGCTTGGCACTTCCAGTGGCCCCCCCTCGGCCACGATCCCTGCCACGAAAAGGCAGAGAAGTGCCACGAGCAGGAGGCCCAAAACGCGACGGTAACCAAACCCACGACCCCGAGAAGGAGGGCAGACCGGAGCCAAGAGCCTGCGGTACCCAGCAAACCGCTCGACCAAACCCTCCAGCTGAGGACCGAACACCCTGGAGCCCACAAAGGGAAACAAAAAGGAGGACCAACTCCTGGGAAGAATCCCCCTACCAGGAATGCATCCAAACATGACGACAGGCAACAACGGAAGCGCCAGAAGCAGTCCGATAGGGAACGCACCCGCAACTCCATCAGAGACAAAAGAGGCGTGGATCCTCGCCGTCGTCTCAGCAAAATTGACAGGTACAGGAAATCCATAAGGAGCGACCGAACCATATAGGAAGAATCCGTATTCGCCCAGACAGAAACTATAGAAGCAGCACAGGAACGCCACCATGCCCCCTCAACACGCTTATCCACAGCGTCCGCAGGAAGGGCGTACATAGAAACGACCAAACCCTGAGAGGAAAAGCCAGCCATCAAATCCACAACCTGCACAGCCTGAGGGAACTCAGTAGCAAAACCCACAAGAAGGTAACGCCGGCACAGGAAATGAGGAAAAGAAGACATGACCACCTCCTTCCATACACGAGACAGCACATAGCGTACCGCCCCGTACAAAGGAAAAAAGTCAGGAGCAGGCAGGACACACTGTCCACCGCCGGAGGAGAAAAAGTCCAAATAGGACCGCACACGGGTGAACAGTCCAGCGAGCTCAGCACCCTGAACAAACCACGTACACCCCCCTCATCAACAGGACCAATGACATCCCCAGCAGCAGCCTGCGGAATCAAAGAGACACGAGGCACCCTGGGAGGAGGTCCAGCCGCGTCCCAAGCCAGGAAAGCAGCAGCCACAGCCACAACAAAAAGGATGCGCAGGGCAACAAGAGGGGTAGCAGAGGAAGAAGCCCCTGAATCCATGACAGCAACCAGTCCAGACTCAAACACCAAAAGCAGGCAGAAGCAAGGACCAAAATGCAGCCAGGAAGGACCCCATTTAAAGGTCCCGAGGACCTGGACTCACACGAGTGCAGGTAAAAGGAGGCCAGAACAATAAAAACCCAGCCAAAAGCCAAACACCCCCCCCCCCCAAAAGCACAGGAAATCCAGTGCACCTCAACCTCCACAAGCAGAAACCCCCGCCCGCTAAAGCAGGGCCCATCGGGGACTGCCAACACCAAGGAAACAGCCGCTGAAGCAGGCCCAGCAAACAAGGTGAGTGAGGACAGGCAGAAACGGCCGCTAACGCGAGCCACGCATGAAAAGCACAGACCGCCGGCAATGAAAACCAGGCAGCACGGGGGGGGGAAATAGCATAAAAGACACAAAGGGCGGCCGCTAAAGCAGGCTGCCGAAATACAACAGAAAAGCCAAAAGAAACTTACCCATAAGAAGGCAAAACCTCCAGCACAGCCAGGTAACAGGCAACTGCGTTCGCAGAAAAAAAAGAACAGGATGATTAATGGATGCACTTCCCCCTTTATAGTCACATGATGGTGACGTCATCCTAGGGGGAAGTGCAAACAGCTCAGCTAGGTAGGGGTTTCTGTGGAGCAGACTAGCTGCTCACTTATCAGGAATGGGACGGGGAGACAGGACGAGGAGGTAATGCTTGTGCTTCTGCGAGGGCTGTGTTAGTGCTACATGCTCTCCTAATCCTGAGGAATTCTCCATAGGGTAGGCTGGCTATGGTGTGGTTGGGGTGAAAGCTGTTAGCATGGAGCAAAGTATTGCCCGCCGTTGGCTTCTGGTAAAGGCTTGTTTCTATTCTTTTTTCCTTTATAGTTACCAAGATATCCAGAAAACTAATGGAGGTGGGATCAATGTGGTGTGTGAACTTAAGATTCAATTGGTTCCTGTTAATACTATCCACAAAACATTTGGCCTCAGCCTCTGTTCCCTTCCATATATATATCTATACTAATATAATAAAGAGAGAGCCCAAACCTTTGAGGCGGGTAATCTCAGGAACCACAGCACCAATCACAACACCGAATACAGCGTTGGAAAGGGCAGTTGCAGCAGAAGGACATAGTCTATGCAGACGCCCACTATATACATTTAAAAGGTAAAAGAACCGTGCCAGCAAAGTAGTCCCTTGAGGGCGTGTCTGCATTGTGCTGTGGGCGTGTGCTGGGGGCATGACAAACGCTGGGGGCGTGTGGTACGTTCCGCCCTTCATGCCATGTCTCATATCATGTGCTGTGGGCGTGTGCTGGGGGCGTGGTTGTGTGCGGGGCGCGGGATTACGGAAAAAAAAGCGAACTTTGTGCCCAATATTTCATTGTTTTTTCTTCCCAGGTTCTGTACATTCCAGCTCCGGGTGTCCACCCTGCTCCCTTTAAATACCCCTGTACCCCATAATCATAACCCACCCTTACTCCTTAAAATACCCCAACACCCTTAAACACTAACCCATCTTAACCCTATAAATATACCCTGTACCCCAAAACCCAAACCTATCCCTAAACCCTATAAATACCCCTGTACCCAAAAACCAAAACCTAGCCCTGAACCCTATAAATACCCCTGTACCTCAAAACCCAAACCTACCCCTGAACCCTAAAAATACCCCTGTACCTCAAAACCCAAACGTATGCCCTGAACCCTAAAAAATACCCCTGTACCCCAAAACGCAAACCTACCCCTGAACCCTAAAATACCCTTGTACCACAAAACCCAAACCTAGCCCTGAACCCTAAAATACCCCTGTACCCCAAAACCCAAACCTAGCCCTGAACGCTAAAGATATCCCTGTACCCCAAAACCCAAACCAACCTAGCCCTTAACCCTTAAAATACCCCTGTACCCCAAAACCCAAACCTACCCCTGAACCCTAAAAATACCCCTATACCCCAAAAGACATACCTATCCCTAAACCCTAAAACTACCCCTGTACCCCATAACCCAAAACTATATCTGAACACTTAAAATACCCAAACACCCCAAACCATATACCTCAGTACCCCAAAACATATACCCCTATACCCATACTTACCTTATCCAAACATTTAAAAAAAACATGCTTTTACCATTCATGCATTTACAACGAATTTTGCTGTAAATGTATGCGTGGTAAAAGCATATAAAATGTAATGCCATGCGTTATAATGGCATTGCGGAGTCATGGTACCTTCGTAATGAAAGTATGTGGAGTGATGGTATGCGAAAAGAAAGTTGCGGAATAATGGGTGTTTACCCTCCCCGGTAAGTACATTGGTGGCACGGCGGCCCACATCTCCAGCAACATACTCATATTTTTTCACCACCGATTTGAAAAATGCACAGGTCTCTCTCATTGATGGCCAGCACCGATGACACACCTCCCGCCACAAGTTCTAGAATTGCGAACTTTAGAGCTGGGGAGCTACGTTCAAATCTCGGCAACAGCTCAACATCCTGTGATTCCAGGAAAATCGCTTTTTCTCCCTGTGCCTACCACAAATTAATGTGTTCTTCTGTACTGTAAATTGTGCACATGCCATGTTGTCGAGTTCGCGCTATATAATATTGCAAGGAAAAATAAAGTAGGGAAACTCAAGTTCACACACTACTGAACGCGCACTCTTAATTGCATCAGCAGTGCACTGTGAATCGAAGCGTTTCACAGGCCTGTCACAGATAAGAAATACTATCAAAACGAAATCCTACAAAACAATATACTACTGGCCGGCAGCAATTCATACCCGTACAACGTCGGGACGGGCTGCTAATATATATATATATATATATATATATATATATATATATATATGTATATATATATATATATATATGTATGTATATCACAACCCCCTCTCAGAACGGGATATTATTATATAATATTAATTAATGTGATAATTTGATGTTTCATGCAAAGTTCTGCCTAGATTACATTACCAAGTTAATGTTAATATCAAAGCTGCTACCCAATTGGAGTTCAATCTTCATCCTCTGGGTATTAAGCTCGAATAGAATAGACTCCATTGGGCCAAACAATTCCCTCTAGACTCAACACTAGTGTCAAGAGTTGTCGTTAAAAGTGTCAAACATAACTGGACACCGTTTACTAAAATAGGAGTGCACAGTCTGCTGAGGCATTAAGCATTCTTTGGAGTCCGTTCTCTGTGGTTTGTCTCAAATGAGGCAATCGTCTGCAAAAACAATGCCCTCCGCTTGTATCCTTGTAGCAGTGGAGGATGTGACTGACTGGAATTCTAGACGCTATTCATGTCCAGCTGGGCACAACGGTCTGTATACCCATGAAGGTACCCAGCCCCTCTACATTGGCAGAAACGTTTACCCCTCTGTGGAGGTGGAGGCTTCTGTGTACACAGGCGCCCCATCCCTTTGCAAAGGGTATCAGGAGCATGGAGTGGCCACAGAAAGTGTCCAGGAGTGCATCCAGCGGATCTAGCATACTCTAATATCTAACGACTTAGGACAGGTACCAAGGGCCGACATGCTGGACTGGGATGCCATCTCAGTCGGAAGCACATGGGTCTAAGAGGGAAGAGGTGCACTGAAAACTAGGAGTTGTAGGGGCCAGGAGTACTAGCTGATGGTGCCTGGGCTCTGGGCGAGGTGAAAAAGATAAGCAACTCGCACACGTTTGAAGAGAGATCCATGTCTGGAGAAGAGGCTGTGTCTTCAATCAGTCTGGGAGATAAGAGACGTTATTTGAAGTGCTGCATCTAAAACATACTGCATGTTGTGTTTGGCAAGAACTCAGCTTAAATGGAAGTAAGGCAAACAACAATATCATGCTTCAGAGCCAATCGTATTAAAAACAATGTAGCACTGAAACAACTGTTTGCACTTGCAAACAATATAATGCTGTAAGTGTCAACAGCAGCAAAACTAAAACAAAAAAGCATTGAACGTTTTAACCCATCATCAACTGAGGGAATCTGTAAAGGCAAAAAATGTACACAGCCACAAAAACGCTGTGAACTGATCACAAAAGGTGACGATCAGTCGAACGAGCCAAGGGGTGAACATGACTCATCCAAATAAGCCAATGGCTGAATAGGCTGTCCTGAAGCCCTTCTCTGTCTATCTATCTATACTACTATTATAAAGAGAGAACAGAAACCTTTTGGCAAGGTAAACTCGGGAACCACAGCGGCAATCCACATACCCAATACATTGTTGTAATCCTCAGGGTGTGTAGATGGACATAGGCTGCATAAAAAAAAAAACGTAAATTAAAAAATTAAACTTTAAAAACAAAGTAGTCCCCTAAAAGTAGCACCGGCCGTGACGCAGCGCTGGCCGTGACCTAGCGATGTCCGCAACGTGCGTAATGACGACAGGCGGGGAGGAGCGGTGACGAGCAGCGAGGAGTGGTGGTGAAGTCCGGAGCGCGGGGTAGAGCGGCGGCTCAGGTAAGGCAAAGGCAAAGGCAGAGGCGAGGCGGGAGGCGGTCTGGGTAATGTCGGGGCGGGCGGGGTGAGGCGGGAGGTGGGCGGGAGGCGGTCTGGGCAATGTCGGGGCGGGCCGGGGCGGGAGTGCACCCAAGCCTGAAATGTAGCCCCCAGCCCCCTTCTGCCCCGGGCAACGCTGCTGCAATCCGGAAATGCTGACCCCAGCCCCCTTCTGCCCCAGGCAACGCTGGGGCGGGCTGCTAGCCTAGTACTAATATAATAAAGAGAGAGCCCAAACCTTTGAGGCGGGTAATCTCAGGAACCACAGCATCAATCACAATACCCAATACAGCGTTGGAAAGGGCAGTTGCAGCAGAAGGACATAGGCTATGCAGACGCCCACCATATACATTTAAAAGGTAAAAGAACCGTCCCAGCAAAGTAGTCCCTTGTGGGCGTGTCTGCGTTGTGCTGTGGGCGTGTGCTGGGGGCATATCAAACGCTGGGGGCGTGTGGTACGTTCTGCCCTTCATGCCATGTCTAATATCGTGTGCTGTGGGCGTGTGCTGGGGGCGTGGTTGTGTGCGGGGCGCGGGACTACGGAAAAAAAAGCGAACGTTGTGCCCAATATTTCATTGTTTTTTCTTCCCAGGTTCTGTACATTCCAGCTCCGGTTGTCCACCCTGCTCCCTTTAAATATTCCTGTACCCCATAATCATAACCCACCCTTACTCCTTAAAATACCTCAACACCCTTAAACACTAACCCATCTTAACCCTATAACTATACCCTGTACCCCAAAACCCAAACCTATCCCTAAAAATACCCCTGTACCCAAAAACCCAAACCTAGCCCTGAAACCTATAAATACCCCTGTACCTCAAAACCCAAACCTACCCCTGAATCCTAAAAATACCCCTGTACCCCAAAACCCAAACTTATGCCCTGAACCCTCAAAATACCCCTGTACCCCAAAACCCAAACCTACCCCTGAACCCCAAAATACCCCTGTACCACAAACCCAAACCTAGCCCTGAACCCTTAAAATACCACTGTACCCCAAAACCCAAACCTACCCCTGAACACTAAAAATACCCCTGTACCCCAAAACCCAAACCTAGCCCTGAACCATAAAAATAACCCTGTACCACAAAACCCAAACCTACCCCTGAACCCTAAAATACCCCTGTACCCCAAAACCCAAACCTAGCCCTGAACCCTAAAAATATCCCTGTACCCCAAACCTAGCCCTGAACCCTTAAAATACCCCTGTACCCCAAAACCCAAACCTACCCCTGAACCCTAAAAATACCCCTGTACCCCAAAACCCAAACCTAGCCCTGAACCATAAAAATAACCCTGTTCCCCAAAACCCAAACCTACCCCTGAACCCTAAAATACCCCTGTACCCCAAAACCCAAATATAGCCCGGAACCCTAAAAATATCCCTGTACCCCAAAACCCAAACCCAGCCCTGAACCCTTAAAATACCCATGTACCCCAAAACCCAAACCTACAGCTGAACCCTAAAAATACCCCTATACCCCAAAACCCATACCTATCCCTAAACCCTAAAACTACCCCTGTACCCCATAACCCAAAACTATATCTGAACCCTTAAAATACCCAAACACCCCAAAACATCTACCTCAGTACCCCAAAACATATACCCCTATACCCATACTTACGTTATCCAAACATTTACAAAAAACATGCTTTTACCATTCATGCATTTACAACGAATTTTGTTGTAAATGTATGCGTGGTAAAAGCATATAAAATGTAATGCCATGCGTTATAATGGCATTGCGGAGTCATGGTACTTTCGTAATGAAAGTATGTGGAGTGATGGTATGCGGAAAGAAAGTTGCGGAATAATGGGTGTTTACCCTCCCCCGGTAAGTACATTGGTGGCACGGCGGACCACATCTCCAGCAACATACTCATATTTTTTCACCACCGATTTGAAAAATGCACAGGTCTCTCTCATTGATGGCCAGCACCGACATACACTTTTAGACACACCTCCCGCCACAAGTTCTAGAATTGCGAACTTTAGAGCTGGGGAGCTACGTTCGAATCTCGGCATCTGCTCAACATCCTGTGATTCCAGGCAAATCGCTTTGTCTCCCTGTGCCTACCACAAATGAATGTGTTCTTCTGTAATGTAAATTGTGCTCATGCCATGTTGTCGAGTTCGCGCTATATAATATTGCAAGGAAAAATAAAGTAGAGAAACTCAAGTTCACACACTACTGAACGCGCACTCTTAATTGCATCAGCAGTGGACTGTGAATCGGAGCGTTTCACAGGCCTGTTACAGATAAGAAATGCTATCAAAATGAAATCCTACAAAACAATATACTACTGGCCGGCAGCAATTCATACCCGGACAATGTCGGGACGGGCTGCTAGTATGGTATATATTGAGTACTGTCTTCATATGTATTCAACCTAAAAAAGTGATTGTGGGGAAGAGAAACACTGCATCCGCCTGACAGGGTTTGTACGATGCCCAAGCTGACTTTGAAATGCCATCTAGCTGCTGGCGGATCAAATCCTATAGAAAACCGAAGTGCCTACAGCAATTAACATGCATGACAGCAGAGCGGCCTTATCATTCCAGGAGTTTGATAATCTTCATAGGAAAATTGCTAGCAAAAAACCTGATAAAACATGAAGGCCTTCAGAACATTTACAAACTTGAAGGTCAGGTTGGGGCATTGGGAGTCATACACCTGCTTCTGTACCCCAGCTGTTTGACTTTGGCAGGGTCGAATGAATTGTCTTCTGTGAATTTGTAGTGGGATACTATTTTTGTTATTATCTTTGTATTAACTATTCAAACTAAGACCTACTAGAACTATGCGTGCTATGAGATATTGTTTTTAAAGATGTTAGGCAGAATTCTAGTAATTTTGGAGTCACGTTCACAAAAATGTAAACAGGGCTTTCTGATGCAGATGGAGTCAGCTAACCTTGTTAAAGAATGGATGGATGTGGAAGAACTGTTTTAGTCTGAAAGTCATCTTCGTGAAATAGCTTTGAGTCATTTAAATGTGCTCATAATTAAAAAATAATGCCTTGGGACGAAGAACGGGAGAAATATAATGTGGCCAATTCAACAGACCTCATGAGGCCATTCTTTTCACCAAAAGGAAAGTGAAAAATAATACCTTTTTTGGCAAAAAAACTTATTTTAGGGGAGCAATAATATATCTGAATCAAAGTGTACTCCAAGAATATGTATGGGCTTTGTGAGTTTAGGAACTTCAACCAAAGGTAAGGAGGATAGACATTAATGCCCATATGTCAGCTTTCCCACAATCCTCTCCTGCTTTGGAGCCATCTCGACAAATATGTTTCTAAGTCTAATTAGATATCATGTAGACAGTGCATAATACTGTATGCAAGCGTTGGTTGTTATCCAATTTCAAAGAGAGAAAATATCTACCATCACTGTGCATTTACATTAAGGCTACCGAAAATGTCAGACAATTTTCACAAGCTAAAATGGCAGATAATCAGGATCGGTTAATGCTCAGGTCAAGCTGAGAAAAAAATGTGGTGAATTCTGCATTTGAAACTGGACAACAATTAAAGCACACATTTTTGTTAGTTTGATGCATTGCCCCCCAAAACCCATACTCACCCTGAATCGTAAAATTACCCCTGGCACACCAAAGCACATACCCACGCTGAACCCTAAAATTAACCCCCTCACACCCTAAAACCCATACCCGCCCTGAAATCTATAATTACCCCTGGCACCCCATACCCATCCTATCCCTAAAATTATCCCTCCCCGGTACCCCAAAACCCATACCCACTCCACACCCTAAAGTTACCCCCTGGCACCACAAAACCCAATACCACCCTGAACCCAAAAATCACCCCTCTGGAACCCCAAAACCCATACCCGCCCTGAACCTTAAATTACCCCTGGCACCCCAGAAACCATACCCATGCTGAACCATAAATTCCCCCTTGCCCCCCAAAACCCAAACCCACCCTGAACCTTAAACTTACCCCAGGCACCCCAAAACCCATACCCATGCTGAACCATAAATTCCCATCTGGCACCCCATAACCCATACCCACCATGAACCCTAAAATAGCCCCCTGACATCCCAAACCCACACCTGCCCAAAATTCTAAAATTACCCCTGGCACTATAAAACACATACCCACGCTGAACCCTAAAATTAATCCCATGGCACCTCAAAACCCACACCCACCCTGAACCTTAAAATTACCCCTGGCACCCCAAACCCCATACCCATGCAGAACCATAAATGCCCCCCGGCAACCCATAACCCACACCCTCCCTGAACCATAAATTCCCCACTGGCACCCCATAACCCATACCCACCCTGAACCCTAAAATTGCCCCTGGCACACCAAAACACATACCCACGCTGAACCCTAAAATGTCCCCTGGCACCCCATAACCCATACCCACCCTGAACCCTAAAGTAGCCCCCTGACATCCCAAAACCCACACCTGCCTCAAACCCTAAAATTACCCCTGGCACTATAAAACACATACCCACGCTGAACCCTAAAATTAATCCCATGGCACCCCAAAACCCACACCCACCCTGTACCTTAAAATTACCCCTGGCACCCCAAACCCCATACCCATGGTGAACCATAAATTCCCCCCCCGGCACCCCATAACCCATACCCACCCTGAACCATAAATTCCCCGCTGGCACCCCATAACCCATACCCACCCTGAACCCTAAAATTGCCCCCTGACACCCCAAAACCCACATCTGCCCTGAAACCTAAAATTACCCCTGGCACATCAAAACACATACCCACGCTGAACCCTAAAATGTCCCCTTGCACCCCATACCCACCCTGAACCCTAAAATAGCCCCCTGACATCCGAAACCCATACCCGCCCTGAACCTTAAATTACCCCTGGCACCCCAGAAACCATACCCATGCTGAACCATAAATTCCCCCTTGCCCCCCAAAACCCAAACCCACCCTGAACCTTAAACTTACCCCAGGCACCCCAAAACCCATACCCATTCTGAACCATAAATTCCCATCTGGCACCCCATAACCCATACCCACCATGAACCCTAAAATAGCCCCCTGACATCCCAAACCCACACCTGCCCAAAACCCTAAAATTACCCCTGGCACTATAAAACACATACCCACGCTGAACCCTAAAATTAATCCCATGGCACCTCAAAACCCACACCCACCCTGAACCTTAAAATTACCCCTGGCACCCCAAACCCCATACCCATGCAGAACCATAAATGCCCCCCGGCAACCCATAACCCACACCCTCCCTGAACCATAAATTCCCCACTGGCACCCCATAACCCATACCCACCCTGAACCCTAAAATTGCCTCTGGCACACCAAAACACATACCCACGCTGAACCCTAAAATGTCCCCTGGCACCCCATAACCCATACCCACCCTGAACCCTAAAGTAGCCCCCTGACATCCCAAAACCCACACCTGCCTCAAACCCTAAAATTACCCCTGGCACTATAAAACACATACCCACGCTGAACCCTAAAATTAATCCCATGGCACCCCAAAACCCACACCCACCCTGTACCTTAAAATTACCCCTGGCACCCCAAACCCCATACCCATGCTGAACCATAAATCCCCCCCCCCCCGGCACCCCATAACCCATACCCAGCCTGAACCATAAATTCCCCGCTGGCACCCCATAACCCATACCCACCCTGAACCCTAAAATTGCCCCCTGACACCCCAAAACCCACATCTGCCCTGAAACCTAAAATTACCCCTGGCACACCAAAACACATACCCACGCTGAACCCTAAAATGTCCCCTTGCACCCCATACCCACCCTGAACCCTAAAATAGCCCCCTGACATCCGAAACCCACACCTGCCCTAAACCCTAAAATTACCCCTGGCACCCCAAAACCCATACCCATGCTGAACCATAAATTCCCCCGGCACCCCATAACCCATACCCACCCTGAACCATAAATTCCCCCCTGGCACCCCATAACCCATACCCACCCTGAACTCTAAAATTACCCACTAGCACCCCCCAAAAAAATGAACACTACAAACTTACACTACATTTGCAAATTTGGAGGGGACTGTCCTCTTTGACGTTTCTATGTATGTAAGTCAAGAACAACATTCACAGTGACCTAGATATGCAGGCAGTAGGTAATGCTGTGCTGAAAAATGCATTAAAGTTACTGGAACTTACACAAAAAACTGCTGCCTGCTCTTCTGATACTATACTGTGGAGTCTGGCTGATCAGCAGCACTGTGTCCTGGCATCCAGCCCCTCCCGAAGGTCTCACTGTGTAGATCAATGTGGGTCAAATGCACAGACAGCAGGGGGAAAGGGATGGCCAGTGCAGGTGAAGCTTTTCCTTTGTAAATTAAGACAGTCTGCCCCATGGTTTTCCGATAAACTTAAAAAGCATCTAGTCGGAGTTAGACACCTGGACCGAAAATGGCGCCGGACGTATGCGAACGAAGCAAAAGAGGACTATAAAAATGCCAGGAGACTCTATCATTCTATGATTAAAAACGCAAAGAAAACCTACTTTACCTCCTGCATTGAAGCATCCAAAAACAAACATAAGGACATCTTTAAAATAGTCAATAGCGTCAACAAACCCAAAGCTCTATCACGAGAAATTCCACCGTCCCAGACCCTGTGCAACGACATCGCAAACTACTTTGCCCAAAAAATCGATACCCTGACGAAAGACTTCCCACAACCAGTCCTAAAAAACTTTGAGGCAGAGCCTGGCACTAATCCAGCCTATCCTTGGTGGACAAAGTTCAGCCATATTACGCTGGAAGAATCCCACCAAAGGATATTGGCCACCAAATCGGGTTCCCCGTTTGACCCCTGTCCTCCAACACTTCTGAGAACGATAATACACGAGGTCAACCCTGGCATTAATTCTATTATTAATGCGTCCCTGCAAACAGGGGATATTCCTTCTCAATGGAAACTGGCCGCAGTCAGACCACTACAGAAAAAAGTAATACCTGACCCCACGACACTGTCTAACCTGCGCCCCATCTCCCTCCTCCCCGCAATATGCAAAATCACCGAATCCCTTGTCAACAAACAACTGATGGCCCATATAGAAAACAACAACTTATTGCACCCGTGCCAAGCCGGTTTCAGGGCTCACCACTCCACTGAGTCAGCGCTACTATCATCAGCGGAAACCATTCGAGCTGCCTTAGATCAGGGAAAAATGGCTGTCCTGATCCTATTAGACCTCTCTGCGGCTTTCGACACGGTGTCACATGCTATCCTGTTACACCGCCTGACCAAAGCTGGCATAGCAGGAACCGTGTTCAAATGGCTCAAGAACTATTTGGAGCAGAGACGACAGGTTGTCATGCTAGGCAACTTCCTTTCTGAGGAGAAGCTCCTGACATCTGGGGTGCCGCAGGGCTCAAGCCTGAGCCCTACCCTTTTTAACCTTTATATGGTACCCCTACTGGAACTTATCTCCACCTTTAACATCAGTACTATTGCCTACGCTGATGACACCCAACTCGTGTTGACCCTTGACAAAAATCAAACTGACGCTGAACAAACTCTGAAAGAGTGCTTAACAGCAACCTTTGAGTGGATGACCCAAAATCATCTAAAATGTAACTCAGCCAAAACTGAGATTGTTCCTTTTGGCCTAAATAACTGTTTCTCCCCAAAGGACTGGTGGCCGGAAATGGTGGAAGCCCCCCCCAAGACAACTAATTCCGTTCGAAACCTGGGCATTAAGTTCGACAATACCCTCTCTTTCAGTCTACAAGCCAAAGAAGTAGCTGGGACTTGTTTCAGAACCATCAAAAGCCTTAGGAAATTCTTTGATTTCCTTCCCCTAAGTGCCAGGCGGACAGTGGCTGTAGCGCTTATAACGTCCAGACTGGACTATTGCAACAGTCTGTACGCAGGGCTGAATAAATCGGCCCTGCACAGACTGCAAATGGTCCAGCACGCAGCAGCCAGGCTTGTACTGAAACTACCCAGAAGGTCTTCAGCATCGGCAGCACTAGATGCACTGCACTGGCTCCCGGTGCATAAACGCATCCTCTTTAAAGTACTCACCATCACCTACAGAGCCTATCACAACCTAGGCCCGCTGTACTTGAGGAAGTACTTTCAAGCATATCAGCCGAAACGAACCCTCAGGTCATCCACCACTAACCAACTTCAAGTCCCTAGATTCAGGTTAACGACCAAAGGAGGAAAATCTCTTGCAGTCATCGGAGCAAAGGCCTGGAACAACCTTCCCTTGTCTCTACGCCGTAACACAACAGAACTTAGTTTTAGGAAAAACCTAAAAACCTGGATCTACTCCCTCTCAGAATCAGACTTTAAAGCATTGATATGATCCTCTCCCTGCACGCTCACTAAACTATCATTACCTCTCATCTCTATTAACCATCATGGAATCGCAGCGCCAAGATACTCCTTGGAGTGGTAGCGCGCTATATAAGAACCCAATCACATCACATCACATAACCCAGGGTTTGCTGTATGTGCACTTGTATGGAATACACATCTATACAAGTGCACAGACAGCACACCCTGGGTTAAGATGCCAGCAGAAATTCCTTTACAAAGGAAAAGCATCACCTTAACTGGCCGTGCCTTCCCCCTGCTGTGCACATCTTCACACCCCATTCTCACAACCCATCAAGTGCTTAGGTGAAATCCCTGCCTTCAGGCAAGGATTTCACCTCTGCGCCACTCTAAAGGAAACACAAGAGGTGGGGGCTGTGGGGTTCACTCGCTGAAACTGTTCAGAGGCTCTCTGTCTGGCTCGAGCTGCTGGGCCTCTCAGAAATCATTAAAACAATCACATTCTCGGATCGGATGCGCAGCCTACTTGCACCATTTCAGTGCGTGTCATCTTAGCCCGGGCAGAGGAGGCGACGGGGGTGGGGGGCTGAAGCCCGGTGAGCCCAATGGTGTTGCGCGCCTGGGGTAGCGATGAAGTCTCACTCAAGAGACTCTCCTACTCAGCACTTTATTCACACATCGAACTCCTAAAACATCCTTATTTCAAACATGCAATATTATTCCCTCGCAGCCTCCCAACCAATCAGCTGAGATAATATGTCTCAGTCACGCAAGACTCTGCACGCACTTGCAGTGTAAAAAGTAGCACTACACCTTCGAATGCACTATTTTGGTACCGCCTGAACAGCTCACCGAAGCAATACATACCAAACTCACACAAACTCATACACATATACTCTACTGTGACAGCCGACTTGATAGTCAGTCACTCACACAAAGGTAAACAGCCGTTACAACGCGGCTGTTACCCCGCAAGTCATTACATCACATGCGTTGCAACGCATGCAATGTAACAGTGTGTAGCCATTACTATGCATACCATTACATCGCAAGCGCTTTTAGAACGCATGCGATGTAATGGCTATCCACATCGTGGTGAGGAAACTGAGGCTGTTCTGTTTCCTCAGAACGACGTGCACTGCGAGGAGAGAGGTAAGGGGGCTTGGGCTTGGGATTAATTTTTTAAGGTTTAGGGTAGTGTAGAAGTAGTGTTGTAATGTTTGTGTATTGTAGGGTTGTGTTTTAGGATTTAGGGTAGTGTCGGGGGGTCGTGCAGGGTAGTGTTAGAGTGTATGGACCGGAATGGGGAAGGGGAGGGTCGTGCTGGGGGTAGTGCTTTAGGATTTAGGGTAGTGCTGTGGTGTTTGTGTAGTGTAGAGTTGTGTTTTAGGGTAGTGTTGGGGGGGTCTTGCAGGGTAGTGTTTGAGTGTAGGTACCGGACTGGGGGTAGTGGGAGGGTCGTCCTGGGGGTATTGTTTTAGGGTTGTGTAGTAGTGTTTGTGTAGGGTAGGGAGGTGTTTTAGGCTTTAGGGTAGTGTCGGGGGTCGTGCAGGGTAGTGTTACAGTGTATGGACCGGACTGGGGGCAGAGGAGGGTCGTTCTGGGGGTAGTGTTTTAGGATTTAGGGTAGTGTAGTGGTGTTTGAGTAGTGTAGGGTAGTGTTTTAGGATTTAGGGTAGTGTTGGGGGTCGTGTAGGGTTATTGTAGGGAGAGGACTGGGTGTCGGGGAGGGTCGTGCAGTGGTACTACATTAGGGTTTATGGTAGGGTGGAGTCACTTACCCTGCAAACGTTTGCCATGAGTATACCTTTACAACGCATGCCTTTACGTTGTAATGGCGTGCTTGGTAAAGGCATAGCTGTGGTAAAATTTTGCGTCATAACAGTATGTTGTTGTAATTGACATTGCGTAGTAATACCCGCATTGTAATGGCATGCGTGGTATTGCTATGCGATTCACTTATTCTCCCCGTGCCTAAAAATGTATACCTTGAGGTCCTGTTCGCGCTATATTAGAACTACAAAACAAAATCACCAAGGGAATCCTTCAAGGTTCACTCTCCAGACCCTTATTCTTTCAATATACAGTCGAGAGTTACTTCTTGTAGCATCACTTTTTACTTTGCTCTTTAAAGAGACCCCTGGGAAACATGTATTTACTAACTGATACCAAATTAAAAGATACACATTTAAATATTGCATATCGGCTTTATTGTTACATTTTTATCATATAGAAATAAGAATAAACATACTCCTGGTTTTCTATAGTCTTGAGTGGACTTTTGTGTCTATCAGATAAACATTGCCTGACAACGTTCCCTTAAAACATGGCCGCTCTTTCAATGAAATTGGAGATATTAAAGTTTGTCCTTCTTCATTTTCTATATTAGACACAGTCCCTACAGAAAACAAGACCGGGATCTGCTGGGTTTCCCCTCCCGCTTGGTCACACCCTTCCTCTCGGCGCATTTCCACACTGTCATGATGAATTAAATTACTCAGATGCTGAGCTGCATGCCCAAATTGAACTTTCAATCATAATGTTTTTGATTGGTGGCTATTGTAAATTGTAACAGCCGTAAACGGATCACTTCATGAAATAAATTAAATTTAAATGTTGTCGCTTTGGGGTACAGTTTAGCATGTATTATCATTTGGTTCTTTATAGTCATTTGAATGTCGCGTGGGACCCGTTCGTGTGTTCATTTATGGAATATTAATTAAGGTCACTCCATCCTCTCCCTGTTGGTTCTCCTTAAGGTGGGGTATTGCTCTCCATGATTCCCTTGGCATAGCCTGCTGCATAGAACTCACAAGTGGTTTGCCTCAGCCTCTCGCTGTGCGAGTGTCACCTTTCTCGTGCCATTGTGGTGGGGAGATCCATATCGCTAGAAAGAGCAGTTGACTCAAACACACCCTCAGGTGCACATTAAGTTTACTGATGGTTCAATCAACCTTAAGTAAAATTACAAGATTTAAAACTAATTTTTAGAGGCTGTTTCAACTCTTTCAGAACAAGATTAAATAATGTTGCCTTTACCTAACAGTGATGATGTTAATAAGGAGCATGCAGAGTATATCATCCTTGTTTTCATATTTTACCATTGACCATATAAAGTTAAAACAAACACATTCTCTGGTTTATGGTGCATTATTAAATGTCTATGTTTTTAGCAAAGTTTGCATACTTTTTTTGAATTAAGCAAATTATTGTGAACAAATACTTCATGAAATATTACTGCTATGAATTTATATACCATGCACTATGGATACCGAGGGATGTTAAAGGTACAAGGTTCTCAACTTGCCTTTAAATACAGAGATGTTACCCATATAGCTCTGTAAATTAAAAAGTCAATAAGAGGTTTTGAACGATAAGAAAATTGTCTTTCTGAAATGTTGTGATTACTTCTGAAGATTGGATGCTCCGTTTCTAGGTCTGGGCTCAGACAGCGTTGTGAGACATTTTGTTACCATAGAGCTAGTACTGACCTCTTTGCCTTCCTCTAGCTAGAGGGTCCGTTCCCTCTTTTGACAAGTAAATGTCAGCGCTCTAATGTTTCCTTCCTCTTTGGGCATGTGCAGACCACGGACTGCTTTTAAAGGTAAATATCCCACAGTGTGGACTAATGCAGCTAGCTGCAAAAGCACACCTAGGGCAAGCATGTCTGCACCCTTCTGTGCTAATGCACTGGCATGGGTATGCAGCCAGAAAGAGATGGCACTGGTGCTGGGAATTCTAAGATTACCACCCCACTCACGGACTAACTGCCACAATTACTTTGCTTGCACTCAGTGGTCGAAGTGGGGGAAAAAAAGTTGGGGAACTGTGGGCGGAGACTCCGAGGGCGGAGCTAACCCAAGGATTCGATCAGTGGGCGGAGTCAGAGCATGAGCGTCCGCAGAAATGTTTCCAAAGGGGGGCAAACTTTTAACTTCATCACTTGCCTTCCAGGGGGGGGCAACATTTTAACTTCCTCACTCGCCTTCAAGGCACTTTTAATGCAGATGGCCCATCGTCATTCTTTAAGTGATGATCAGCAGCAGAGAGAATGACAATGGCCCGTCCACAGTCTGCTCGAGGTTGGGGAGGGGCTGCTGCAGCCTCTAGAGTTCAAAGAGAAGTTCGAGAGGCCCCAAGTGAGAGATCATTTAAACTCCTGGGGCTTCTCGCAGGGGAACAGCCTGCTGTAATCTTGAACATTACGGACCAAAAGGAATGGGACCGGTGACCCAGGGGGGAGGCAAGCGCACCCCCTTGCCCTCCCCTGCGGACGCCCATGAGTCAGAGGTGTGGCCAGAATGTGCCAAACATCCCAATTTTTAGTATTTGTTTGGCATTTCACTGACCAGTTACAGCTTATTGTGTTATTTAATTCAATCAATGGATTCACTTGATTATTTAAGGTTTAATAGGAGTTATTGGCATTTAAATACATTCACAAAGTGGGATATATTTCCAATCACACAATGTCCGAAATACGCTTAAAAAGTGGAATCACAAGCCATTTGTCTCCAAGCCATGCAGTTTCTCTCATTAGCACTTCTCCTCCCTTCTTCCACAAGAGCAGTACAAACATGAATGGCAAAATATCCTAGTTTGCAAATGTTTTCTATATTATTATGGCTCTGCCATATTTGCCACATAATACACCTTCCACTGCATATTCTTACAGTTTAAACTAATCATTTTTGTAGCTCAATCAGATAAAATGTTACTAAAAAACGTGACTTGAGTTGCTGCAAAGTGGACGGTCTTTGCAAAGGTTGACTGATCACCTTTCTCACTGCTGCATTTGTAAGTTATACTGATACTTATGAGGCAGAATCTTTGCAGAGACTTAACGTGAAAAAAATGTCTAAATAATAAAGTATAAGAAAATATATTGCATTGCACTGCAGCCTTTTTTTGTTGCATAATTTAGTCAACCCTGCAGCATCATTTTGTCCCCATTGCTGCATAATTCCAGTGGCTCCAGAGCATGTAGCACATGTTAAAAGTGCTTGTGCATGAAGCAGAGAGACTGTGAAGTTTGCAAACTTAGTTTGGTGTGCGTGCAAATCCTGCATTGCCGATCCTTGGTGAGCTGCAGCTACTACTGCTGAAACAAGGCCAATGGAGGTACCAATGGGTGAGGTGGACTGGCCTCGATGACAGGGCCGGCTCTAGTGCTGGTGGTGCCCTGAGCAACAATGTTTGCTGGTGCCCCCAATGATCACCTATGCCTCGGACTCCCTCACTACCACCCTTTAACAGACCCCTCAAGTCTCCATAACCACACTGTTTCTCAGATGCATTTAATTTGATTTACAGCGCCACTCATAACAGTGTACAGTGTCAAAGCACTTTACATCACACACACTACACAGCGACAATCATTTATACGTGTGTAAATCACTGTATAGGAAATGTTACATAAGACAAAGGACTACAAGGTGTAGAAGCCACATGACAACCATACTAGCAGGCAGTATAGTTTAATAGCTCACTGTTCTCTGTTAGGATTTTAACTTATAAACTGCAAGTAACAAAAGGATCTCTCTAACAAAAGCAGTAACCTACTAACCTAGTTAACATTATGTGCACTTTTTGATCTGCATAGTACATGTTCTTTGCAGCAGGCACATTAGCCATCTGTGCTACCTTTCCAGGAGTCAACCCTTCCACTAGACAAAACTCGCTCTCTCTCTAGGAAGAACATTAATCACTGAAGTTATAATGACATTTTTATTGTTGCTGAAAATTGCTGGAGGCCAGGAAGGAGGCTGTAAGTTTTTTTTAAACCATAATATACTTGCAACACTACGCACCCACCCGAAATAGGTACCCAATGCGGTCACACCGTACGCACCGCCCTAACCTGCTCAAGGTTCATGTGACCTCAATGACAGAGTCACAGTGGCTGGATCACTGTTGCTCTAGGGTATGCTGCTTCGTAGTCCTGCCCGCAAGACTGGAGATTAACTTTAGTATGGATTGTGGTGAACAGGCCTTCGGGGTTAACCCACAATTGACACCACTAGGGTACAACTGCTTGTGCTAAGACATCAGGCCTTCTAAGGTCTAGTGGGACGTTCTAAGGTCTAGCATGAGAATACGCTCCCTCAGGAGAGCGGTCTGGTGGACCGGTCATGAAGGCTGAACCCGGTTCCCCAGTTCCAAATTCGGCAGCTCTGGTCATAGTGCCACATCCTCTTCCCACTGAACACCATACTGCCCCACTGAGAGAAACTCGCACTGCCTTCAGCTACAACTTAATTGTGCCCGCGATAAACACTTGGATGTGGCTCAATTCAAATGATACACTTGAAACACGTACGCACACAACAGCAGACCAAGGTCAAGCACCTCAACTCCTTTTGTTTCAAATATTCAACAATGTAAGTGCTACAACTTCTGGCATCTGCTGCTGAGAGATGCCTAACAACAAGAGTCAAAAAAACAACAATGGAAGGTGCACTTTGTAGAAGTCAGGACCAATGGCAAATGAATACTTTATGAGATCTTCTTTTTTTAAATTCTTGAATAAAACACCAGCACACAGCCAACGCGTTTCGTTCCCCAGTGCGACGGGAACTTCGTCAGGGCTTCTCAAGTCAATAGGTTCAGTAACCCGCGCAGTATTTGTGCATCCAGGTATGGATCAAATAAGATATCAACCCCTAGTTGGGAAATCCTTGGTTAGTTGATCAGCTTCAGGGAGATGGGTTCTCAATTTGTGTGTTGCTACGGTTCTTATTATTAGTGCTTGAATTATCTGTTGATGCAGAGCACAGATAAATGTGCCAACATAAGGACTGACTATTCGTCTGTCGCAACTGGGAAAAATTCAACCCGTCGCACGTCTCTTGAGCTAATATTAACAAAATATCAGACGCAGGAGTCGCAAGGTGTAAGGGTGGAATATCTCGGAAAACATGGCGTAATACACCGACTGTCTCCACCCAGAATTTGCCGGTAAGGCGAAGTCCCAAAGGATAGATATTGAGAACCCCAAAATCCTTAAAGTAACGGGATTCGTACACGGAGCATGATAACTGGCGCAGGCATTACGGACAGCATCATTTGGCAAATTATACACTTGATAAGAGTAATATGCTGCCTAAAAAAAAGTGAAAGCAAACTCTCATAGGGAATTCAAGATTAAGTAAAGCATGTGAAATGTAAGCAGAAACAACATGGTTACCTTAACGATCTCTCACTGCCTGTTTAGAAATCAGCGAGTGGTTTTACCTGAAAAGTTAAGGACATGACTACAGGGCCCTGAAGGAAACCATTTCAAGGTCCATTGCTTATATCCTTACAAAACATATGCAGTGTGGTTTAAAAAGACCACATCCATAAATACAGAGCCATGGTACACATTTTGTTTTCCAATTCACCCATCAACCAGGTACTGCAATAGATCCAGGAATGGTGCACTTCCCCACCTGAGGAGAACAATGATGTTCAAAGAAAGACGAGAAACCAAAAGTAGCGCTTCACTGCAAAGTCTGTAAAGTGAGACTGATGCGTTTGGATGTGAGTAAAACTAATCTGGCCACTTTGCAACCACTCTGTCTTGCTTTATTTAGTTATGTATTTATTTTTCATATTTAAAACCTTTTATTTCTTCCCATAACGAGGCTACACTTTGGAATTGAACAATGTCAGAAAAAGGGCATTTCCTGCAAGAGTGTTTTTCTTTTTTGGGTCCATTTCACAGGGAAGCAACTAAATGAAAGAAGGAAAGAGAGGTTGTGAACCGTTTCTTCAAGCCACGGTTTTCAGTAAGTGAGGAGCAAGACAGAAAGAGATGGAATAATGGGAAGAAAGGGGGGCAGCTGCCAGCACAGAATAGAAGAGGACATTGTCAGTGTCTTCGCTGGGCAGTAAGGAAGAGACAGAGTCCTTTTCCTTCTCCGCCCATCCCGAACGTCCCCGAAAGCAAGCCGAGTCTTATCTGACTGTCTCTGCTATTTCTGCTGTCCTGGGACAGTTTTGAAAAGAAAAAGTAGGGGAACGGAATCGTTTTAATAAAAGTAGGGGCACGCCCTGCCCTTCTGATCAAGCCCACTCGACCACTGCTTGCACTCACCCAGCAGCACACATCCTACACCACGGTGGAGCTCAATGACTTGATTGACATCAGGAACAAAGTTACAAGCATTCTCCTTGCTACCTGACTCTTCTACATTAATACCATCTCAAGTAAAACTATGACTGTTTAAACCAGCCTGTCTACGTCTCAATGTGCACTCGCTCCCCACTCATAGAAGATTAAGCATTTGCAATGCAATAGGTCTTGCATTATTGAAAGTTTAAACTATTGACATTACAAATTATAATGTTTTCTTGGGCAAAAATATCCCAGCAGTAGCATAAATAATAAAAGAACTTCCACGAAGCAAGGGAAGGGTGCAGTGCCACAGGATGTTACTAGGTGTCCCTGTGGAATTGTAAAGGGACCTCTATTAGCCACATAAGGAGCTACATCCTTATGCAGTTTTCATTTGCAACACCAATAGCTCAAACTTCGCTAATGCAAGACCTAGTGCATTGCAAATGCTTGTTTACATTCTTGGTGTAAATGTCAAGTGACTTACACTTCTGCCCGATGTTCATCATTTTGAAGTCCAAGGAATGGAGGTACTTTCTTCCAAGCGAGAAAGAAGAAACCGCAAATCTGCTCGATCTGCTCGACCTGCCCGTGTATTTCCTAGCCTCTCCTTGAAACAGCGGCAATGAATTTACCTCACGGCCGAATTGTACTGCATTTACGTTTTGGTACTGTACTGAATTGCACTGTAACATGTGTCTTGATCCTCACACCCCTGACCAGGTCCCAAGGCTCTTGCGGGTGTTCTAGTAAGTAAGAGGGAACTCGGTTGTCTATGCACTGGTGGTAGACTGTGGATTCAGAGTGATCTATGTGGGAAGAGTGTGGATGTTGTGGATGAGGTTTAGAAAAGTGCTTCTTGTGGAAAGGATTCACATATTTTCAAGGAGCAAAAACACCAGGAAAAAAACTGTCCTTCTACAGATGAAAAGCCCGTCAAACAGCAACAATTTGTTTTGTGCCACGAGGCCCTGAGAAACTGTCACAAAAAAATAGGCGAACTCTCAAATGCTACCAAGTAAATAAAACGTCACAGCTAATGTGTTAATTAATCAAGGAAGAGTTTTTCTTGCGCTCAATTGTTGTTAAATATACCGCTCTTGTCTATC
Organism: Lissotriton vulgaris; assembly: GCF_964263255.1. Lineage (NCBI taxonomy): Eukaryota > Metazoa > Chordata > Amphibia > Caudata > Salamandridae > Lissotriton > Lissotriton vulgaris. The sequence continues at coordinate 433,338,700 of NC_141685.1, read as the reverse complement.
AACTTAATGAAGTATAAACTTCAAAGTACTCTAATCTATTCAACTACATTTTGAGAACTTTTGGCTTTTCGAACTAGATGTTCTGCTGACAGTTTAGAGTAATCGCACACTGATAAACCAAATGTCTAGTAAAATTTACCCGCCCCTAACTTTAATACACAAGTAGTCCATAACTATAAAGACTGAATAATTCTTAGATAGACCACAGAAGGATCATAATGTATGAAAACCTTTTTTATTGAATGGTCGAACTCTTTAGTCATAGACATGGGCACTGATTTACAATGTGAAATCTTTTAAAATGTTACGCCAATTCCTACCCAGCCTTTACAGATTTGTCTGAGACTAAGTTTGTGACTATAATGATATATATGTATTGTTGTTTGTTAAACTTATGAAATATGTATTGTATATGTATTGTGTTTGTTTTCCAACTATGTGTCTGTTATGTAACCTGTACTACAATATAAGTCTGGCTAGGGAAAGTTTTATCAATGTGATGATATTTTACTTTTGAAGAAAAGCAATGTACTGTGATCTTAACGTTACTTAAATACTGTTTTATTCCATTTAGAAAATGTGGCTGAATATCCACTAGTCCTGATGAAGACAAAAGACTTTGTCGAAACGCGTTGACACACAGCCCCATTCTTCATAAAAAAGGAAAACAAAGATCCTTTTTTTAAATATCATAATGTGTTTCTAATATATATTTACAAAAGAGCCACATGAGCATTAGGAAACAAACCCCTTTTTATTGTGTACTTTATGAATTATATGTATTTATTGATCTTTTATTAAAAATTATCTTTTTTGATATCATCCCAGTCTATTGCATTGCTTTTTATCAGTTATATATAAATGTATATGTCTTACCATATAGCCAGCTTTTGTATTTAAAGTCTGCCTGGGTATATGCCGTTACATAAAAAAGGGACCTCTATTAGCCACATAAGGAGCTACACCCTTATGCAGTTTTCATTTGCAACACCAATAGCTCAAACTTCGCTAATGCAAGACCTAGTGCATTGCAAATGCTTGTTTACATTCTTGGTGTCAATGTCAAGTGACTTACACTTCTGCCCGATGTTCATCATTTTGAAGTCCAAGGAATGGAGGTACTTCCTTCCAAGCGAGAAAGAAGAAACCGCAAATCTGCTCGATCTGCTCGACCTGCCCGTGTATTTCCTAGCCTCTCCTTGAAACAGCGGCAATGAATTTACCACACGGCCGAATTGTACTGCATTTACGTTTTGGTACTGTACTGAATTGCACTGTAACATGTGTCTTGAGCCTCACACCCCTGACCAGGTCCCAAGGCTCTTGCGGGTGTTCTAGTAAGTAAGAGGGAACTCGGTTGTCTATGCACTGGTGGTAGACTGTGGATTCAGAGTGATCTATGTGGGAAGAGTGTGGATGTTGTGGATGAGGTTTAGAAAAGTGCTTCTTGTGGAAAGGATTCACATATTTTCAAGGAGCAAAAACACCAGGAAAAAAACTGTCCTTCTACAGATGAAAAGCCCGTCAAACAGCAACAATTTGTTTTGTGCCACGAGGCCCTGAGAAACTGTCACAAAAAAATAGGCGAACTCTCAAATGCTACCAAGTAAATAAAACGTCACAGCTAATGTGGTTTAGCACTGAGACATGAGATGTGAGAATTGCCATGATGAGAGCTGACATGCCCTGGCCTGACTTAAGTTAATCAGTAAAGGATTGTGACCTGCTGCGTGTTTCTTTGGTGCCTCTGCTACAAGCTTCTTCCTACTAACACCGCCCTCTGGCAGCAGGTCAAAGACAGGCAGTAATCGCGAGCAAGCCCTTGCCTGAGGATTACAAGTGATGGCGTCGTGCGCATAACCACCAGCGTGGAGTCCTCGCACCAGAGTTCTATCCACAGGAGAATGTATGCAAATCAGTATATGAAGTCACAAAATACCAGTTCTTCAGCCACCAAGGACTGCCTGCCACAGCTGTTTACTTTCCAAAATCAATAGTTTGGTAAAGAATAAACGTGTACACGAGCCACTGTGGAAAACAAAAACAGAAAAGGAGTAAGAGGTAAAAACCGGTACAAAAACAGAGAAATTTGGGTACGTGCTTCTCACTGGGCTCTTCAACATCAGTATTTATTATTATCACTGCTCTTTTTATGAGATATTTACGGTATGGCCCTTCCACAAAAAGCCTCTGTGTAAACAAAACATTCAGCATATCCCCCTTCATCCCCGCACAAGAGTGACACTCATAAAAGTTCACTGTGTGTGTGGGTGCCACAGAAACTTCCATTTGAGGGGTCAGAGTAAGAGTCGCTGACTTGGCTTGCTCTTTTGGTACCCCTGGCACAGGCCTGTTACTCCTAGTGGAAGGAATCATGGAAGTAACATAAGAACAGAAAGTGAAACTTGTTTACTTTCTTTGATTTCCACTTCCTACTCCTACTCTGCCCCTCAGCACCGAATGGCAGGTTTATTATGGGGCTAATGGTGGGACAAATATTCAACCCAGTGAGGTGACTGAGATTCATGGATACACACCATCATTTTGGTGACTCAACGACAGGGAAACAACTATAAAAAAATGAGTAACATGAACAAAGGACTTTTTGCGCAAACTCGACCTGAAGGTATAAGAAAGCTTTACATGAGCACCTGTTACATTACTCACGGTCACATTCAGTTTATTTTTAGGCATGAGGGAGATTAAGTAATTTGCCCAGAATCACATGATGGTGAGCCAATGCCGAGACTGAAACCTGGTTCCCCAGCTCAAAAGTCACAGCTCTGACAGTAACACCACACCCTAACCCTGACTTTTGCCTCCTTCTGACCCTCATGCCATTGTGTGACCTTTTCAGGCATGAGTACACCCGCAGACTGCTCACATGAACTAAAGCACTGCATTACAATCAATCAGGATTTGTAGAGTGTGCATATCAACCGTGAGGGTATCCAAGCTCTAGGTCTAGGCAGCTCGGGGACTTCAGTCGAAGAGCCAGGTCGAGTACCCTTCTGAATTCCTGGAGGGAGGGAGAGGTCCTCAGGTGGGTGGAGAGGCTGTTCCAGGATTTATTTCATTAGGAGGTAGGAGAAGTTACACAACAGTTACAGAACTGGATGACTGATGGGGTCCCCCGCTCCATCGTATTCACATGGTCACCACCTACACCCTCCATAAAGACCCTTTAAGGTTTGCAGCGTTACCCTTGTTCATTCATTGAACTGCTGTCTATTGCTTCAAATAGATTGTTTCAGGTGATTGATGCTAGCGCCCGTAGCAGGGCCTGATAAGCAGAGGAAGGAGACACATGCTCCCAGGAAGACAGGTAAACAATGGGCCACAAGCCTTTCCAAATCCATGTATTTAATACCTTTGGCCACTGGGTGTGTGACATGGGGACGTCCCAACTAACACAGCCTCCCATTTTAACCATACTTCTCAATAAGCCTGCCATATGACTTTTACATATAAAGCTCTGGAGTACCTCTAGGGCTGGCTTCTCTAGGGAAATTCTGAAAGACTGTTTAAATCTCGATAATAGGAAAACCATTCCATGGCATGCCTACGTTGAAAAAATCTTTGACTCCCTGGATTTGAGTATGCTCTATAATTTCTCTGAAAATACAGTACCACAGACTAAGGAGAGGGCTGAAAAGAGCTTTGTTTCACATTGTGAAGAGGTGCGGATTGAAATATCTCTTGGATTAAGTTCTATTATAAACTATATGCAAATATCTAATGTCTCTGACATTGAACCATACCAAGAATGGTTTGCTACACCACAGCACAGATTCCACTTGACTAGTTTGATTCTAAACTAAATCCATCATTTTTTCACTTTTCCCCTTGCTGGCTTATGGGTTGCCACTTTTTTTAAATGTCCCTGTGATAGTGTTTCAAGTCAATTGACTGTACACTTTATCCTATTTTGCACTTTGTATCATTCAATTAGGGTTTGTTTTTTACGTCCTATTCTCCTACAAAAGCATTTTACTTCATATAAAGAGGGTTAGAATATATTCAATCCTTAGTCTCTCCAGAAATTCGTATGGCCATACTTAATTTAATTAATGCTGCTATAAAATTTAGGAAATGTTATGGAATGTGAAAGTTGCTGTTCTGTTTTTAGTTTTTTTTTTGTATTAGTAACCTGTCGATCGGAGTATTTTATTTGTTATCAAATATTACTGTATTTATTCCATGTGCTTTAATGACCAGCTTTTGTCAAATAAGGATTTTTGACTGACTGAAAGACTTTTACATCCTCATTGCCTCTGTTTACTCACTCTAAGGTTATCTTAACTTCATGATTAATTTCCATTTTCGAACTACAAGACCTCCCATGCGACTCATCATGCCTGCACCGAGCATTACATGTATGACGCAGGAATCCGCAGAACTGCTGAGTACAGTGACTGCTACCTCTCTGACTACTGCAACAACTCTGAAATAATAGGTCATTTATTCAACTTCCTCTGTGGTATCAACTTGTGATATCGACGATGTAAACAAATAAAGTACAAAGCACAAGAAATAATTTGGACTGTATCTCATTTGTTTAGCAACTAGAAGTTTTCTATTGCACATAATCCGACACTATACACCAGGGTAAGAGCATGACAAATCAGGATAGTACCTGAAACGACAGGGTCAAAGAACGCAAGGAGAGCCTCGCTGGGTGTAAGGGCAGAAAAGAAAGCCTTTTATCTTGTTTGACTAGACAAGATGTGCTGTGAATGGAAGGGACACGGTTGCTTGAATCAATAAGTGGGGACCACAGCGGAAAGCTTCCTGTTTAGTTTTTAACTTGTCTTTCTCCCTATAACTTGCCTTGAGCGGGACTTGCTGGCTTTCAGGTTTTTGGAGTATTGATGAACTGTGATCAAACTTGAAGAAGTGAAATATATTGTTGTGGCCAACAAACAGGGAGATCCGAGCTAGAGCCAAAGGGTCTGGCTCAAAACGTACTGCCCCTGCAGAAGCCAAGCCCTGAAAATATTTGCTATATAAATCATACTAGCAGCCCGTCCCGACGTTGTCCGGGTATGAGTTGCTGCCGGCCAATAGTATATTGTTTTGTAGGATTTCGTTTTGATAGCATTTCTTATCTGTGACAGGCCTGTGAAACGCTCCGATTCACAGTGCACTGCTGATGCACTTAAGAGTGCGCGTTCAGTAGTGTGTGAACTCGAGTTTCCCTACTTTATTTTTCCTTGCAATATTATATAGCGCGAACTCGACAACATGGCATGAGCACAATTTACATTACAGAAGAACACATTCATTTGTGGTAGGCATGGGGAGACTAAGCGATTTGCCTGGAATCACAGGATGTTGAGCTGATGCCGAGATTCGAACGTAGCTCCCCAGCTCTAAAGTTCGCAATTCTAGAACTTGTGGCGGAAGGTGTGTCTAAAAATGTTTGTCGGTGCTGACCATCAATGAGAGAGACCTGTGCATTTTTAAAATGGGTGGTGAAAAAATATGAGTATGTTGCTGGAGATGTGTGCCGCCGTGCCACCAATGTACTTACCGGGGGAGGGTAAACACCCATTACTACGCAACTTTCTTTTCGCATACCATCACTCCGCATACTTTCATTAGGAAAGTACCATGACTCCGCAATGCCATTATAAAGCATGGCATTAAATTTTATATGCTTTTACCACGCATACATTTACAACGAAATTCATTGTAAATGCTTGAATGGTAAAAGCATGTTTTTTTAAATGTTTGGATAAGGTAAGTATGGGTATAGGGGTATATGTTTTGGGGTACTGAGGTATATGTTTTGGGGTGTTTGGGTATTTTAAGGTTTCAGATCTAGTTTTGGGTTATGGGGTACAGGGATAGTTTTAGGCTTTAGGGATAGGTTTTGGTTTTGGGGTACAGGGGTATTTTTAGGGTTCAGGGCTAGGTTTGGGTTTTGGGGTATAGTAGTATTTTTAGGGTTCAGGGGTAGGTTTGGGTTTTGGGTACAGGGGTGTTTTAAGGGTTCAGGGCTAGGTTTGGGTTTTGGAGTACAGGGGTATTTTTAGGGTTCAGGGCTAGGTTTGGGTATTGGGGTACAGGGGTATTTTAGGGTTCAGGGTTAGTTTTGGGGTACAGGGTTATTTTTAGGGTTTAGGGCTAGGTTTGGGTTTTGGGGTACAGGGGTATTTTTAGGGTCCAGGGCTAGGTTTGGGTTTTGGGGTACAGGGGTATTTTAGGGTTCCGGGGTAGTTTTGGGATACAGGGTTATTTTTAGGGTTCAGGGCTAGGTTTGGGCTTTGGGGTACAGGGGTATTTTTAGGGTTCAGGGGTAGGTTTGGGTTTTGAGGTACAGGGGCATTTATAGGGTTCAGGGCTAGGTTTGGGTATTTGGGGTACAGGGGTATTTTTAGGGTTTAGGGATAGGTTTGGGTTTTGGGGCACAGGGTATATTCATAGGGTTAAGATGGGTTAGTGTTTAAGGGTGTTGGGGTGTTTTAAGGAGTACGGGTGGGTTATGATTATGGGGTACCGTGGTATTTAAAGGGAGCAGGGTGGGATTAGTTTTTAGGGTGTAAAGGGTAATAAAATAAAATAATAAATAAAAATAATATAAATAATGCAATTTAAAAGAATAAATGTTTTAATTAAATTAAAATAATGTGTATATATATATATATATATACACACACACATATATATATATATATATAGATATATATATATATATATATCTATATATATATATATATATATACATATATAAATACACATATATATATACAAACATATATTTGATGTTTTAATAATGTACTTTTACAATGTATATGACTTTACCACACATGCATTTGCGGTATAATGGCATGCGTGATAAAGTCATAGGCATTGTAAGTTTTAGAAATTATGTCTTTGCGGAGTAATAGTCCAGCGTTATAAAAATTGCGGAGTGATGTCATGCGGGATGTTGATTTGCGGAATATCATCACATATTCCCAGGGGAGGGACAGTCCCTTTCTTGCTATTTCCGTGGAGGCGGGCCTGGTGTCCGGATGTGCGTGGCGCAAGGCCTGTGCGCAACGGAAGTGGAAAATCTCCAATGTGCGCTTCAGGCGTCACCGGAAGTTAAGGCGAGATTACATTTCCTGCACAATGGCACCTTCCGGCCCTTGGAATAGCGCCATGCCTGACCTCCATACAGTAAAGAAGGTGCACGTCACTGGGAGCGCGGGGCAAGCACACCCGGAGCTGGAATGTATAGAACCTGGGAAGAAAAAACAATGAAATATTGGGCACAACGCTCGCTTTTTTTTCCGTAATCCCGCGCCCCGCACACTCCCACGCCCACAGCACACGATATGTGACATGGCATGAAGGGCGGAACATACCACACGCCCCCAGCGTTTGTCACGCCCGCAGCACACGCCCACAGCACAACGTAGACACGCCCACAAGGGACTACTTTGCTGGCACGGTTCTTTTACCTTTTAAATGTATATGGTGGGCGTCTGCATAGCCTATGTCCTTCTGCTGCAACTGCCCTTTCCAACACTGTATTGGGTGTTGTGATTGGTGCTGTGGTTCCTGAGATTACCCGCCTCAAAGGTTTGGGCTCTCTCTTTATTATATTAGTATACTAGCAGCCCGTCCCACTTGTCCGGGAGCAACAGGCTTCCCCAACCCCCACCCGCCACGACATTGTCCAGCAGCCCGGGCCCCCGCCCGGCCCGTCCCCCGCCTGCCCCGACCCCCACCTGCCCCGACATGGGTCCCCTTACCTCAGCCGCCGCTCCTCCGGCCTGTCCGCTGCTGATATACTGCTTTAAATATGTCTGTTCTTCTTTGCAGAGGTGTACAGCTGACCAATCCGTTCTACAGAGTGTACATTGGCTGGGAAAGCTTACATCATAGCTAATCTTTTTGGCCTAGAGGTTTGTTAATTATTGCTGTTTCACTATAAAAACACGGGATCATTCTCTTTTCTCCTGCGGCCCGGGCCCCCGCCCAGCCCGTCCCCCGCCTGCCCCGACATGGGTCCCCTTATCTCAGCCGCCGCTCCTCCCGCCTGTCCGCTGCTCGCACCGCCGCTGGCCTGTCCGCTGCTCCTCACGTCACCGCTCCTCCCCCGCGCCATATCCGCCGCTCCCTTACTTCAGCCGCCGCTCCTCCAGCCTGTCCGCTGCTCGCACCGCCGCTGGCCTGTCCGCTGCTCCTCACGTCACTGCTCCTCCCCCGCGCCATGTCCGCCGCTCCTCGTCGCGCTCCTGGACGCCACTCCTCCCCGCGCTCATGACGTGAGCACGCACGTCGCGTTCGGCGCTACTTCGTAGGGACTACTTTTTTTTTACTGTACATTTTTTAAATAATGTTTTTTTTTTATTTATATAGCCTATAACCATCTACACACCCCGATGATTCCAACGGTGTATTGGGTGGGTGGATTGGCGCTGTGGTTCCCGAGTTTACCCGCCTCAAAGGCTGAAAGTTCTTCCTTTATTATAGTAGTATAGACAGATATATATAGATTACAAACCACGTAAAATATGGTGGTCTCATCAAAATTTAAAATAGTGGATTTCTTTAAGATGTTGAACCTCTAACAATAATAAGGCACATTATAACACTCCATTGAGGTATATTTAAAAGTGACAGTTTTACATAACTGATAGTCTGAATTCACATATTTGAAATTGCTTTCATAGATGGTGATGAAGAATATGAGTTGTGGTGCAAAAGGGTATTTCCTAAAGCTCCCACAATTTAAAGGGGGGAAAGCTGTGATTTATCCAAGTTTTCTGGTTTCACTTTGTACATAGCCAGGAAATAGGCCTTTATTTGTCTCTCCTTATATTACAGATTTGTTTTACCTCTTAGGTCATCTTCTACAGTTTTTAACCCGAGCCGAAGGCTGAGCGCTTTACATGAGCACCAGTTACATTACACAAGGTCAAATAAATTGTTTATGTGCACTGGGAAATTAATTGATGTGCCCATAATCACGGGATATTGAGCTAACCCGAGACTTGAATCTGGTTACCAAGTTCCACAGTCAGCACCTCTGACAGTAATGACACATCCTTGGTAGAGGGAGGTAGGCCGGCAGCAGCCCATGAAAGCTCGGCTCGTTGTGTGCTCGAGGTTACAAGAGGACCTCGAGCCATCGTCAGCCTTCAGGCTCCAGCCTGGCTCGAGCTTTCAGTGACTCACCTGCCCATAGCGAAATATGCTTGGGCTAAGAATTCAGACTTCCGAAGCTTACTTGCCTTTCTGGATTCCATTACTACTTGCAATTCATTGTGCATCACGGCAACATTGATAAGTTTTAAATATGATATATAGCAATGGTCACGTAAAGGTAAAAAAACATTCTCTGGATTCTAAAATATGGAATAAAGTGTTACTACTTCAATATTTTACCTAGACACTTTCTGAATTCCTTCAATATGGACATCAATGTTCAACAACATAATACGAGAGGAAATGTAAACAATCAGATGAACACATGAAGAAGAAATCACGGGGTGAATGTGCTAAGGCAAGTTATAAGGACCCTGTCAGCAGCATATGGCAAGAAAACAATCATGACATCTGCTTTGATCCACAGGGTAAAAAGAGCACCCCAATAGGGGACCGGCTAAGTAAGAAGAATGCACACCATTACAATCGCCAGTTAAAGACACCGCTGCATAATTTGCACTTGAGGTTCAAAACAGGAAAATATGAAACTTTATATTAGTAACATTTGACACTCGTCCTCTTGGCCGAGAAAAATGCTTAAACTGCAAATTGGTTTATTATGTGAATAAAAAAACGTGTTCTTTTAAAATGACCCATCGCCCTATACAGGTATATGTACTGAGCTCGAAAGGCAATTCTGTGAACAGATATGTCGTTTTGTGCTCCTATCGGAGGCTACACGTGAGTCGTTTGGCATTCCAATAAAATGCTTTGTATGTGACTCATCAAGATAGTCTGTAACCTTGTTGGGCAGCAAGTACATGACCTCTTAACATGCTCTAATCTACTGTACGGTGATATGCATGTTCCCTGTAATACACGTGTGCCCAGGCACAGTATGTGTCCCTTTAAATTACCATGGTCACCTAAATGCTATGTACTCCGTCCTGGGGAAAATTCTCTTCTATAAAAGTCAATTAATGAGCCCCTACAAGAGGATCTGTTTCCCTGTAAGTATTTATTGTGTGCAAATGTGCATGCCAGTCTCTGTTTTTGTAATATAGAAGGTCTGTGTTCCTTCAGACGTTCTGCATCTCTGCAAGATGCTAAGTATGTGCCTTTGTAGGACACTATGTGCCCTTGCAAGATGCTTCAATACGCGTGCACCCCTTTGAAATATTCTGAGCCCCAGAAAGTTCCCACGTGTGTTCTCTAGTTAAAGGTTCTGCAACTTGCATGCTGCTATCAGGTGACCAATTAAATCTTATACTTGCGAACCAGGGGATACCTATTTAATCCTTGCACCTGTAAGCGATCCACTTAAAACGGAAGGCTTTTTACACCAATATGCCATAGTGTATCTTTGTAAATTGGCATATCTGCGTTCCAGTAATACGTTTTGAGTCTATGCACGATGGTAAATAGTTGTGCATCTGGCATTCTGTCCCTCTAAAATGCTACAATGGGTATCGCTGTAAAAAGTTCAGTTCATTACAAAGGGCCTTTGTAAAATGTTTTGCGCCCTCAACGGATGCTATGTGTGGTATACATCCTTTAATTGCCATCATGTTTTGCTGTCACAATAAAAGAATACAAAATAAGATATAAATGTGTAAGGCGCAATAAGTTGTGATGCCCCTATTAGCTTTCGATGGTGTGACCCCCTTTGAGACGCTCAGCACTTCAGTAACATGGCGTGCAGGTGCTCCACTATTAAGTTATTTCCTTGTAAAATGGCTTGAACGCACCCTTACTGTGTTATGCAATACTTGTACGATACAAATACTGTTCCACCGAGAAGTGGTTCCTGGTCACTGTAAATGATATATTTCTTTAGCCCACCTTACCACTCATTTTCTAACTGATTACATGTCCCTGGAAGTGTCTCTGGTCTCACATGATTGGCCTGCAGCGCCGCGGTCGAGGCAGGTGTTAAGACTGTCCCATAGGTAAGTATGTATGTATGGAGGAGCCTCTATTGACAGGAGTTGTACACGGGAGCTGGAAACGGGGGTGTATCTGACTGCCCGGTAAAGTGGTAGGACAGGAGAGGTGCGCCCTTACCCGTCTGAACACACAGCCCCCCGACCACATCACAGCGTCCCCTGCCCATCCCGTCACTCACCCACAGGATGAGGCTCTCGCAGAGCTCGGTGTCCTTGGCCTCCATGGCCCTCGCAGCTCTCTGCGCTGTCTCGGCAGCGGAGCCCCCCTGGGAGGTTTATTTTCACTTCGCGGCTAGTGAAGTTTCGTAACAGCCCAGCCACCGGCACAGTCACGTTACAAGACAAAAGCACGACGTACGTCGTTAGACACAGGGGTAGTATTATTTGTGACATTGGCCCGCCCTCTCATTGAACCTTTGATAGGCAGTCACACTGGCCATTCACAGGCGCGGCATTTCGTGACTGGCAAACAACGTTAACCAATCGAAATGGGAGCTACGACGCTCTGTCATAGCAGCGTTTATGGGACACCACGCGATTGGAGGTGAGGTTGTGCGAGGGACTGGTAGTGGCAGGTGTACGGAGCCGAGCTGGACTGGAGGTTGTCGTGGGACTTTGATCTTGGAACAGGCTTCTCGCGGCTAACATTGCTAGTTAGCGCCCGCTCGTGGCAGAGCCTTTAAAGAACCGCAAAAGGATGGCAACAAAGTTTATGGCTACTAGCTTCTCTGTTAAAGCGTAGGGATGTGTCAGAGGCGAGCTAGCGCTAGTATCTCCTCATCAATATCGGGAAACTGTAGTATTGTTTATTTTTGTTCTAATTTTTAACGCCAGGTGCGCGTTGTCAGCGATTTCTTATTTCTAGAAAAAAATTGCTGCGAATTAGTTCAGTTTGCAGTACAATTTTCAAATATGTTTTGAAGGCTGTAAGTTGCTGCATATCGAATGTGACGCCTTGAGCATGTATACACGCCAACGCTCCAGGTTTAGGCAAGTGTATCAGAGAAATGTATCAATATCCTAATTGACCTGTTATGGAGTGTTTGGTTTTCAAAGGGGGAGAAATCCGAAATAAGGCCACATCGGTTTAATAAATTCAGATTTTCTTCTTTTAAATTTCAGAACAATTTATGGATTTTAGTCAGTCCTGGAATTGGAAAAATACTTCTGGAACCCATACATTGGGTCAAGGTGTGGCAGAGGAAAGGGATGGAGACACAAGTGGTGGAGTTTGAAGGCTTATACATTTTTTTTAAACTGCTGCAAATAAATTTGCCACATTGACAAATAAGACAGCAAATCGGTTCCAGCTACGTAAGTGGCCGCAAAAAGGATGCATTTTAAAATATCGTACAGGGTTAAGATACCTGCAGCAGAGATACCTGGATGCCTAGCAATTTTGAGGGGGTATAATAGCAGTAAATTAACTCTGGGAGAGTTCTGTATTTTGTCCCCACACAGTTTTGACTTATAAAGTACCATAGAGGATTAATGTGTTTACTTCAAGGCACATTGTGTACCATGCAGATCACATATTTGTATTTTATGAAGGGATAGTAAGCTTCTGATTTCTTTATTAACTCTATTTAATAGTGTATGTTCTTCATCAATCAGAGATGGGATTTTTAATTTGTTTTGCTATTCCTGACAGTCTTCTGTGTTCTCTATTGAGATTATAGAGTTTAGAATAGAAAGTGTGAAATGTTTTCGGGATGTTTTTGCATCTGTGTGTGTTAACAGATTCGTCTTTGATTGCTGGATGGTGTGTTTTATTGTTTTTAGTTTTGAGACACTTGGGTAATAGCTTACCTGCTTTATTGCATTCTGTATTTCTGAATTTCAAGTAATTTATGTACTCTTTCGCTGAGTTTTTTGTTAAAGTTGTACTCAAGTGGTATAAGTTTAAGAAGGGTTGATTTATCCCTACATTGCACTACTTCTGTTATAACTTTTTAATAACGACCTATAAGGAGTTAAGTTTAGAATTTGTAGTCATATTTTTCCTGCACATGCTGACACTAATCACTCCTCTTATGGTGGCCTTGATAGCAATTGATAGGAGTTCAGGGGGACAGGTGATCACATCTATTCTGTATGTAGTACTGAGGAGATAATTAGCTTCCTTGTTTCTGAGTAATCAATTATCTCTTCATTAATTTGCCAGAGGCTCCAGATTTTATCATTGGTTATTGGACTCACCAGTGATATTTAGTTATAGAGATATGCAAGCCTGATTGGAGATTAATATTTTCAGTTCTGAGTGCCGTTTGAGCCGCGGAGACACGGAGTCGCGGGGGTTTCAAGGCTTTGACCCACTTGTGGACCTACCCGTGGAGCTGGCCCCGCTTACCCTCACCAGGCACCGCCAACTACCAACCAGCGACCCACGCAGTGTAGCGTCAGCCTGGACCTTGGCCTTCCGGCGAGCTTCAGCAGAGTTAGCATAGTCTCGCGCAGTCACTTCGGGGAGAGACTGGGTTGCGGTTGCTCTGGGCTGAGCTACCGCAGACTTGGTGGAGTGAGACGGGTGCGGCTGGTGGCATGCAGGGGGGTCCACACTGAAGCTCGCTCCACCCCCGTCCACCTCGACCTCCTTGCTCCTTGCTCACCCTGCCTGATATCAACAGTTGGCCGCCTGGCGAGCAGCAGCTACAAAAGCCTCTGAGAGCCCCTGAAAGCCCCTGCAGTGGGGGGGGGGGGGCAGGTGGGGGAGTTTCAGGAGCAGCGTTTTCACTGAGCCAGCCATCTCCAGTGGCATACCACCTAACCAGCAAGCCAGGTGCACCAGGTGGGCCTCAGTGAGCCCCTGTGTATCCCGGCAGTGCTGTTGGCAAAGAACCATGGAAGAGCAACGGAAGGACTAAGTGGAGGGACTGAACCCTGAAGCCCGTAGACTGAAGCCGACACTCCAAACCTGGACCACTGTTCACTGCTCATAGGCGTTGCCCCTGTCGCTGCCCCTGCCCTCGCCTCTGTCCCTGCAGCGCCTTGTGCAAGAGTCGGTCCCCTCCGAGGTGATCTAGGGACTCCACAGGACTGCCCGACTGCACCGTGAGGTGAGAGGTGCGGAGGAAGGAGTGCGCGGAGCGCTGCATGCGGCAGAGTGTACAGGCAGGCAGAGGCAGCTGCTGCGGGCATCAGAGGCAGCCTAACTAATAAACCGGGGAGTGGGGAGAATAGACGAGCATCCAGCGCTAGAAGGTGCTAGGAGGCAACACTCTGCGCTCACCCGTGAGCCCTCAGGCTCCGTAGGTTACACAGCACTGGAGCAGGGTATCGTTTGTGAAAGCTGATATGCCTGTTGGACTGAACCTTCATTTATGTGTAATTTATTTTTCCAATTGCAGATATGTTTATCCAAATCGTCCTGTAATGAAGAAACTAGATTGTTATAAATTTCCCCTATTTTGACTGTGGTGTTCCGGGTAACTGTCTCAATTGCCTGGATTTTGTAAAACTCTGCATTACCACCACCTTTTTTCATTAGAAAATCTCTAATTTGAAGGTATTTAAAAAAATCTCTATATTCTAGGCCAAACTCACACTTCAATTCTTCGAACGATTTGAAGCCAGTTGTCGAAAAAAAGGCCCCACATTGGTTATCCCAAAGTTAGCCCATCTTTGCATATAGGAATCCGAAAATTTTTCTGGTAGATTGCTATTTTGACAGAGGCTAATGTAGAAGGAGTACCGTCTGATACACTAGAAGTTTACGTATATTTTTCCATGCATTGTAAATGCCTGCGAGTGTTTTAAAACTGACTTTTTAAAAGTGGTTGTCATATGTTAATCGCCACAAATGCTCGCCTGTCTCTGAGCCTAGTATGAGTTCTTGGGGAGTTGGAACCCCACCTTCTTGTATCGGATGTCTATTTGGGGTCAATAAGGTTTTACAATACTTCAATAGTGTAGCCCACCAATGAATCTTGAGATTAGGGACAGAGAGGCCTCCTCTATCTCTTGGAAGCACTGGAGAAGGGGATAGCAACAGGGTCAGTGTACCCATGTGAACCCATGTGAAGGGTGAAAGAGCAGCAACACTGAATCGCACTGCAAAAAGCATAAGGCACAAACGTAACCAGCAACCAAGCTATCAAGCCAAATCAAACCAAGATCCTGTGAAAAACACAAGTCATACCCCTAGTGTAAAAAACATCTAACTAGCAGCTGTGCTTACACCTCTGACACCTCGGTTACCTCAGCCACTTAGGGCATCAGTGAGCTTATTAAACAGACGCTTCCACTCACCTTCCGGTCTCCTTCCGATCTCTTCCGATCTCTTTGTGAAAGACTTGGATCGGACTGGAAAAGTGTCCGCACCATTGGCAGTGCCCGAGATGGAACAGCTCCTGAAAACTCCTGAAAATTCAAGGTACCGCAGGAACCACAGAGACCCTTAGGGGGAGCAACCCTAGGCATCAGGTGGATAACAGTGTGGACAACTCCTCAGGTCACTAGCCACCAGCCACCAAACAACAGTCAACAGTCTTCGCGCAAGAACAGGGGATTCTAGTGAGCCCCGGTGGGAGCCCCGCCTCCACCCCTCAGGCAGTATGAGATCAGGGCAAGTACGGGTGATGACCCAGCCCAGGCCGCTAGAGGGAAAGGGGAAGAAGCGCAAGTCTAGCACCTTAACAGCTCCATCTACAGCTCAATCCATTGCTCAAACCCCCCTAATCAAGACAGAGGATGACCAGCGAAGCCAGCGAGTTAACAAGAGAGAGGGGAGTCCCTTTCAACTTCAAGGTCTTTCCAAACCAGCCCAAAATCTTTACAAAGTTCAACTTTTTAAAAGACATCGAAGCTGCCCTCTATTCGAGCGATGCTGCAATTAAAGGCCTTCAGTCCCCCCTTCAACCAGAACAACCGTTTCAGCCCCTACAGCTAACCACAGCAATAGTGCACACTGAAGCCAATGAGCCGATCACACCACTTACGATGGACACGAAGGACAACACCAAAGCAGCCGTAAACAGCAATTAACCTATGAACATTTCAGGGGTATCTCTCCGTACTCAGCCTAACGGTTCCGCCCACGAGTCATCATGACCAACTCATGAGACCCCGGCAACCCCGCACAATCAGCAGAGCTTACAAAGGATCGCCCAGGGTCCATACAAATCCAGCTAATGGCCAGATCAATCAATCTTTTTTAAGCCCTTTACCGGATGAGATAAGCAGGCAGTATTTTCCACCGGCACCTCATGAAAAAGTCCCCGGCAGCAAGTATCAAGTTACTACCACTGCCAACACTGCCAATAATGCTGCCTCTCCGGAACCTAGCTACACCAGTCTAATCACGCTGTCACCAACAATTTACACCAATGATTCTAAGCAGGAAAGGGGAAGAGCGGCCTTATCCTATTTAAAACTCAAGAATGGGAGGAAATGCTTCCCCAGCGAAGACGATTCACCCAAACCTACCAAATCTACCAGATGACAAGCAACCCCATAAGGGAGAGGACAAAGGGGAGCCGAAGGAGACGGGAGGGTCAACAGAACAAGATGGAAGCGCCTGGCTCTCTATCCTAAACACCATGCAACTGTCTGTGGAGGCATTACAATACCAGTTCGATAAGATGGATATCCAGATCTCTCTATTAAACACCCTGGCTGTGTTAACAGCAGGCATCGATGAAAAACTGGGTATCTTAATGGTTTAATAAGAAGAACTCAAGCAGAAGCACACCACCGCTGCAGATGCAGCCAGAAGTGGACAAGCTATCGACCCTTCTATCAATGCTAACTACAGTGCTTAATGGGGTGAATAATGCATTATCCAACTCTGTTCGCTTCCCTTCTGGCGGCCCAACTCCAGACCTTTAGATCCTGGAAACATGAGGAGAGACTGATAACCTAATTACCCTGAACTCCAAAGGCACGAACCTGGGTACTCAGCATAGTGTGCAGACTTCCTGCATTAGCAGCTAACCCCTGAAGGCAGACCAAGCTGTTTCAATCAATATAAAGGCCAATGTCACACAACGCCACCAGCAGAAAAGAAAGGGCCGCAATCAAAAACGACTTCTTAACCAAGCAGCTACCTATTCAGTCTTCAACAATCAGCTTCCTAACTTAGAAACTGATCGAAAAGAGGGGGACAGGCAGAACATAGCACTGGATCAAATCAGCACCTACCAAGACACCGAGGCATCTCCTTGCCTGCCCAACATTGAAAAGTCCATCGATATGACCCTAGAAGATATAGGACACAGGAACTTGACACAGGAAACGATGGCCACAGATAGTGGAAATGATAACAGCATCTCAAGCTCATCTTCCTCATTACCATCCCAAATGCCTCTAATCAATCAAACTCGACCTAAAGAACAAGAAAATGCACAAAAAACAACTGACCCGGCAACAGAAAAGATTTGGGAGTCTGGATCAAACGCTGTCCGAAAAACTACCATCAATCACCAAGACATACAAACACTGGTACAAACTATGCTACCCAAAAACCTGCACTATTGAGAGAAAAAAAGCATTCATGGACGGCTCCAGACCAGCTGTCTCAGGATTGTCTGCCCCTACAGTGGTTAACGCCGCCTGACATACCAACCTTAATAACAAACATTGTAACTAACTATATCACCCATAGAGAAGATGCACTACCTCATCTGACGGAGGATAAACAACAAACCTGCCAACATGATCCTGCGTTGCATGCTGGAGTATCCATAAACCAAGTACTGGGCCAAAAAAGCTTGTCAATTGGCTCCAGTGCCACACTGCTCCGACCTGAGTATAATTCAAAAGGGCCTCAAGATATTCTGTATATGGGCAATATCTTGAAATTATTACAGGCCATTCCCAATCTAGCAGACCTGAACACAACTGATCATCTAGCAATAGAATTTGTTACACCTGATAATCCAACAATGCCTGAGGCCACGAGGGCCTCATGGAAATCACTCGCTATCGCTCAGAAATTATTAAAGGAGAATCACATTTTCAAAGTCTGGGGCATTAATGTCACTGTTCACCATCCTACGTTCTTAGAGGGGCACTGAGCCATTCCCCTAAAAAAAAAAATGTTACTCAGAACTTTCAACAAGCCTCCCCCTGGGAAGAAATAGCTCCTGGAAGCAGCCTGGGATATACTGATCCAATTACAAGAACTATAACCCTTTCCTCAGTCACTCAATGACAATACAGAAAATTACAAAAAGTAATGAAGATTTTATTATGCGCTTGGAATGTCAATGGCTTGGCTACAAAACTCTCTGATCTTGAATTCCTGCAATACCTCCACATTTTCGACATAATTCTGTTACAGGAATCATGGCTTACTGAACCATTACACATACAAGGATACTTCTGCTCTGCAACACCAGCCATGAAAGGCGGGAAAACCGGGAATTTCTCAGGTGGGCTGGCTACTTACATATCCACATCCACCATACCCACAGCAGCTTCAGTTAGTCCTGCAACAGAGGTCACATTAGCAGTTACATTTTCATTCTCCTTGGCAGGGGTATACAACAACGTTACGATTGTCAATGCTTACATTCACCCAAAAAGCTTAGCTATCGACTCAGCAAAACTTATTGGGCAAATTATAGACAGCTTTGAATCACCAAATCTTATCCTCTCGGGGGATCTGAATCAATATTTAATGGGAATGTCAGAAGGAAACAAAGCAAGTCTCCAATCCTTAGACTGCAATATACCAACACAAGGGGATTTTCCCTACGGGAAAACAAGCAAGAAAAATAGATGTCTTCTGGAACACCTGGAACACTTCAACCATAGGCCCCTTAATGGAAGATTTTCTCGGGATTTTACTCCTACAGCCAGTCATTACTCCGCAACAAATGGTTAAATTCTGGATTACACGTTCGCCAGTGTTAGACTTGGCTGTCTCTAGTTGGCAGAGGTATACACTTCTGACAAATAGGGACTCACCTCCTCTAGTCAGGGCAAGGGGATCACACACTTAGATAACCCCTGCTCACCCCGTTGGTAGCTTGGCAAAGCAGACAGGCTTATCTCAGAGGCAGTGCGTTAAGCATTTATGACCATATACAGTAATAACGTGAATACACTACAAATGGACACGACACAGTAGTATTATAAAAATAAGGATGTTTATATAAGTCTTAGCACAAGACCAAATAACAACAAAAATATGCCACAATCTTTTAAAAAAAAATGTTTTATAAACTTTATTTTTGAGTTATACAACAAATATAAAAAAAACATACCCCCCTAGACATGGCATCAAGTAACAAACCGTTGCATACAGATCGATGACCTCATTAAGGCACTTAAAGGTACAGGTTAGTGCGGGGCGAAAGTAATCATGGGAAAATAAATCAGTGTAACAAAGCAGAAGATTAATTATATGGACATGTTGAAGCAGGTGGAATCAGCAAAAAGATCAATCAAGGCTAACAGACCCCTATCCCCTCCCCCTCCCCATCACTCCCCGATCCCTTCGGCGTGAACAGTTCCTCACTATTTCCCTCCGATTCGCTCAGGGCCAGTCCCGTACTACACATAGCCCTCCAGGCCAGCAGGTCGTCTTGCAACTTCACATCTCTCTGTGTGCACTGCATAAGGGTCTCCTCCGCCAGTGACCACTCAAGGACATCCCTTAGCCATGTGGAGATTTCCGGTGCACGCTGCCCCATCCAAGTAATGGCCACCCTACGCCGCGCCAGGATCAACATGAGCTGTAGTAACTTGTAGGATAGATTCCTCTTTTTAGGCTTACGAACCAGCGCTAGGAGACAGTGGACCGGTGTCATGTCTATCCGAAGGCCGATAGTTGCGGTTATACGTGTCACCACATCTGTCCAGAAGCATTTCACCAAGGTGCATTCCCAGGCCAGGTGTAAGAACCCCGCCCTCTCCGCCCCACATCTGGGACATGTGTCCTCCCTGTCGCCTGAAATGCGCTGCAATGACACCGGGGTCAAACATGTACGGTGCATGAAGTTAAAATGTGTAAGCTTAAACCGTGCATTGCACGACACTTTACGCATGAGGTACCCTACGCGCTTGCACTGTCCCTGGTCTAGGGGCTTGCCCAGATCTACCTCCCAGTCTCCCCACGAGGGCTGGTCCGGTGGGACCGAATCTTGACGCATGGCAGAGTAAAGCAAGGTGATCAATCTAAATATACCACAATCTTAATAAATACTCTTGGAAGGAAAAATAATCGTTCAGGTGTAGTTTCTTCTTAGCACAAAGTCTTTAGTAATAAAAGCAATTCTTCTTCTTTAAATCACAGTTCTTGGCAACAAAGTAACCCCCACAGGAGTCACACGACGTTGAGGCAAAGTTAATTCAAAGGTTCGGAGTCGACCGCGAGGAGCGCTACGTCGAGCCCGGAGTCGAAACAGACACCCACAACACAGTACCTTGGAAAACGAAGAAAAGATGATCTACGGCATCAAGGTGTCCCGGTGTCGATCAGGCTCGGGAGTCGAGGCGATCTGCAGCGGCATCGACCGATGTCAGGCAGGAGCAGCGCTCACGAGGCGAAGCAGGATACGGCGTCGTCGTCGATGTCGATGTTGCAAGAGTGAGCAGCGCTCACGGCGTCGAGAGGGCTCGATGTCGAGGCGTCGGTAGCGGCTTCGCTACTAGCATCGATCGGGCCCGGCGTCCGGCGTCGAAGATGCGGGACACGGGAGCTGCACTCACGATGTCAAGCTGGATTCGGCGGCGGCCGGCGGCGGCCAGATTGTTGGATTTCTTCAGAGGTGCTGGACTTTCAGGTTCCAGCAACAAGCACTTTCAGCAAATGGTAAAGTCCTTTAGCCCTGTGCCTTTAACAGGAGGCTGGCACTCTTCCAGCCCTTGGAGATTTCCTTGGCAAAGTTTGAGAGTACACACTTAGTTCCTCTCTCCTGGTTCCTTGGCAAAAATAAAGAAGAGACTGCAGGATTCCCCCCAGCAAACAGCACTCTGGCAGAAGGGGTAGGCAAGTCCTTGGATCAGCAGGCTTTTTGTCCTTGGTTCAGGGTTACTTATCAGAATTGATCTAAATTCTTTGGTTCAGGGGTCCTTCTCTTATACCCCTTTTCCGCTTTGATCCCTTTGTCCATGCAGGTGAATTCCCCTCATCCTGGGTTTGTTGTGGGTGTAGCCAGGTCGAGGCGTCTGGCCTATTCACTGTGCAGGGCAGGGTCCTCATCCACCCAGCAGGAGGTGGAGCCAGTATTGTCCCTGGCAGGCACAGGGCCATCAGTCGCCCGGCAGGAGGTGGAGCCAGCATTGTGTCAGGCAGGGCAGGCTATCAGGAGCTACTCTTCCCCTACTCTCAATGCAAATGCCTCACTCACCCCACACTGACTCATTCAGACCTCTGGAGCCACCCAGCTCCTGTCACACACACATCAAACCAGCAGAGACCGGTAATAGTCAGACAAGAAAATAGCCACTTTCTAAAAGTGCTATTTTCAAACCCAGAGTCCAAAAACCATCCACTGAAACGGATGCGTTATTAAACCCTGAGTTCAGGGATACCAAACTCGACATTGTACCATGCTCCCCGAGCCCGCTAGGATTATAGCGCTTAATAACCCTGGCAGCCCATTCTAACTTATGGAGAGCAGGTAACCTTATAATAGTGAAAAACGAATATGGCTGTAATTCACTATTAGGACATGCCACACACATCAGGGCTTGTCCTAACATATGCTTACAATGCACTCTGCCCTTGGGCCTACCATAGGGGTGACTAACATGAAGTTAAGGGAAGGTTTGTGGACTGGCAAGTAGGTGTACTTGCGCAGTCCGCTTGACAGTACCAGACTGCACGTAGGTCTAGCAATGGCAGACCTTTAGACACATTTTACCAGGCTGCTTCTGTGGGTGGTACAATACGTGCTGCAAGCCCACTAGCAGCATTTGTATTTACAAGCCCTGGCACTCCTGGTGCACTATACTAGGGACTGACAGTAAACCAAATAAGCCAAACATGGAATCCAATCAATATTAATTTAACATAGGGAGCACTTGCACTGTGGCACTGATCAGCAGTGGCACAGTGCCCAAAGCAATATACCAGCAAAAACATCGTAAACAGAGGAGGCAAACAGAAAAAATGGAGGAGAGACTCAGGCCAATGATGTCCGGTCTAACAGCCAGTCTCTCACTTTTCTCATTCATAACCAACTTCAGACTGGGTGACACGGGGGACAGCGGCCATCGCCAATAAATGTAAATTGTATGTAAATGTATTTGAGCTTATATAGCGCACAGCTACCCACAAAGGGTTTCCCAGCGCTTGCTTAGGGAACCCGTCCTGGTATTCCCCTGTGAGATAACCCTGGCATGGTATCCACAAGGTGAAAGCCAGGCATCCCGCCGCGAGGGGCCGTTGTGGAGATTAAGCAAGCTATTGCCCAGAGTCGCAGAGTGTGAACCCGTGAGTCGAGAAGGCACCGGAGCGAGAATTATCGAGTCCGTGGAATTTTTGAGCCCAAGACCCGCCGAGGCGGGGAATTGAACCCTGGTCCAGGGCCAATCACTGCTTCCGGGTCTGCCGCCTCTAACCCCTGAGCCACACTTCTCCACAATAAGAAATGTACATAGCCGCAAGTGCACCTTCTGGTATTCAGCCGGCTCCACCCTGGGGATCCGTAAAAGTTTAATCTCACCAGAACTTTATACTATCCCCCTCCTCTGATGCACAGTATTTTCAGCAATATGTACACAGCACCAGGATGCCCGTAGGGTTGCAGAAGCGCTCTACAAATGCTATAAATAAATAAATAAATAAATCCAGTTATACGTCAAACTACAAGAGAATCAAAATCAAGGCAGGAAGTATCAAGTCCTTGTCAGAATCAGCAATAAATCTTATACTTTCACACCCGATTGAAACAGATTATATACAAAATTGGGAATGCTTTACAATCAGTCTAAGAGAACTCCATGCATCACAAATAAAAACGAGGAGCCCACTGCCCCTCGAGCAAGGGAGAAGACTAACTATAGCACAACGCACTCAAATAAAAAGTCTCCAAAGAAGTATAAACAGCTCCATAAAATCTCTGTGTCTTCATCCTGGGAACCTATTGCTCCTCTCCTCCCTGAGACAACAAAGAACCAAACTAAAAAAGCTGAAATGGGCCATTAATAAAAGCCACAAAGACGACATTTCTGCAAAACTCCTGCACAATATAAATCATAACGATAGCAGCCGCTTCTGGAAAATGGTAAACTCAATCATCCACCCGCAACATAGGGGAACCTCTTCACATATATCAGAGGAAACCTGGGCCAATTATTTAAACAATCATTTTAACTACCAAACCCCAAAAACTGCATAGAGAAGGGTAACTGCTAATGACCGATTTGTGGACATTCGAACAAGGTAATTAGTTCCACATAAACCTGCTGATTCGGATCAACTTTCGCCGGAAATGACACATGCATTAATCTGGCAGCAGATAAGAAAGAGAAGAAAGGAAGGGGCGCCGGGCTGAATGGAATCCCACCCGCTTTGTTCAAACAGAGGGAGGCAGAATGGGCAAGAATATTTTACCCGATATTCTCTGAAGTGAGACTACTGAGCATTGTCCCTGATTCTTGGAAAGGCTCTATGATTGTCCCTATTCACAAAAGCGGCGACACTGCCTCACCTGGAAATTACCGGTTAGTGGCATTGCTTGACAACGAGGCCAAATATTTCGCTGGCACACTGTTGGAAGAGCTCACAGCCTGGGCAGACAACAATGAAATAATACCATTAAACCAGACAGGCTTCCGCAAAAAAACAGACAGGTACAACAACTAACATCCTAACAATCTCTCTGCTCAAAGACGCAGCAATAGCAAAGAAAATGCAGCTGCACTCTTGTTTCATCAACTTTAGTGCTGCTTTTGATAATCAGGACAGAGCAAGATTGTGGGCGAAGCTGGCCAGCTGGGGTATTCCAAATTCTCTCCTAACAATGCTAACACTCCTACACACAGACACCTGGGTTCAGGTGAAACTAGGAGCAGGGACGCATCTTTCAAGGAAAGTAAAAGCAACAAAAGGCCTTAAACAGGGCTGTGTGCTGGCACCGACCCTATTCAATCTATTTCTGGCAGATTTACCACATACACTTAACATCTGTAACTCTCATGGGCCTAGGCTGGGGGACACAACTCTGTCCAACCTCCTCTATGCTGGCGACGTAATCCTGCTTAGCCACACAGTGGTTGGCTTGCAACATCTCCTCAATGGATTGCAGGTCTATGCAGAAAAAAACAACCTGTCAATCAACCTAAAGAAAACTTGGACAATGTCAATTAACAGCAAAAGTAAAGGAGCTAGATTGAGGCACTCTAATAGAACCAGCAGGGGCCTACAAGTACCTAGGTGTCTACATTGACAAAGAAGGAACATTTGCTTGACATCGAGAAGAGACAAAAAGGAGAGAGCTTATGCTAGCACTAACCATGAAAAGTTTAACAACTAAACTAACAGGTCCAACACTGACTCCACTACTGAACATTGCACAAGCAAAAATACTACCCACTATCACCTACGGGAGTGAAGCTTTGACAGGTACAAATGCTGGACAAAATACTAGTAAAAGTATACAGAGCTATGTTCAGCCTCCCAAATTATACTTCCCCGAAGAAACGCAGCCTGGGCTTTGGCCTTTTAAAGCAACCATGGGCCAGGTATGGAGTATACATTATCTGCTGCAACAAAATCAGAACATCGGCACCTAAAACTCTAAACCAGCTCTTATGGCTAGATCTCCAACAGAGGGAGAATTCTCCAGCAAGAAGCCACCTTCAGGAGTCACTGGACAATACTGGACTCCTGGCCCTCTGGAATATACAGGCCAACCATTCAGCTTTTAAGAAATTAGTTTGGAAATCGCTTGTGGAGGACAAAGCAGACTTTTCGGTCAGATCCCATGCTTGGATGACTTTGAACAACTACAAGATCTTAGCCCCCCAACATATCTTAATCTGGGCTATCCAAAGGTATAGAAACTAAAATTCTTAAAGCTCTGCCTTGGCTTGATCCCATGCCCCCAGAACCTGGCCCCATGGAAGCGGGACCCAACTTCAATATCTGACAGCCTGTGCAAAAACGGTCAGGGCGATATTATCCATCTATTATGCTCTTGCAAGGAGTTATTACAGGAAAGGAGACAGCTGCTAAAAATCCCCTTTAATCAAAGGGGAATTCGTTCAAGGAGGCAAGCAGTTCTGACATGCTTCAATCCAGCAATACCACAACTTAACAGTAGATTAGTGAGATTTCTTGACGCAGCTGAAAAAAATCCGTCTTAAACTAAAGCTCCTCCGGAGTGCAGTGGCAGGCCAATAGGTCAGCATCCTTGGCTGGGGGCTGGGTGCTCAAACACCAGTGATTATAGTGTTACTTCATCTATAGCAAAATAAGAGGTTGCTATCAATCAAGCTGCTCAGGGAAGCCACCATAGAATGATCAGTCGGATCCCCTAACAATACACCCTTTTGAACAATAGCTTACTTAGACCGAGCAACAGACTCCACACTGACTGCATTATGTATACTGGCTGCAATTTCCACAAGCAACAAATCACTTTTTTCTATTTTTTAATCCTTTTTAATGTTTTTATGGAATTTTACACATTTGTAATGAATGTCTATTTTCTATGATCCTAGCGTTTTAACTTGTATTGCACTGGCTTTTAATAACTATGCGGACGTAATAATTTCAGATTCTGTTTGAATGTATGTGCTGGTCGTCAGCCAGCTGTTTGTTTACTAGTAGTCTATTCAGAATAGTGTGTTCTGGAGATTAGAGTAGAATGTGATTTTGCTACTGGTTGGGTTGCGAAGACGACAAAGGGTCATCTAGGGGATGTATTTTAAGGTGTGTTTAATTTGCTTATGTGAAATATTTGATCAGTGGGTGGAAGAAAAAATCATGTCTTTGGCTATATCAAGAGTAATGTTGAAATCGTTACCAGCTTTCTTTGAATTTAATGTTAAGATACCATTTTTTTGGCAGGGGAACATATGGCATTATTATCCCAGGAGTTGTGCATGGAGTGGGCACCCTATTCTTTTTTTTTTTTTTTTTAATTTTTTTTATTTGGCAAACAAGTCACAAGTAAAAAGACATTATAACAAAGAGTAACAAAACATAATTTAGAGTGATATCAGGGATGGGATGGCATCAATATACTAATTAAGCCCGTATTCTTTAAATGTTACAGCTTCAGCCTAACAAAAAGACATTTATAGAGAAAAAAAGAAAAAGAAAAAAAAGGAAAAGCAAAAAAGAAATAAATTCATCTCAAAACACTTAACGTTTATACAAAATTGGCCCAAATCCTTTCCATTCTATCTACCGATTTTCGGCTCCTGTTCTTAGCAAGAGCCTTTTCCATAGTGTATATTTCATGTAATAACATTAACCACTCGGTCCTATGAGGTGGATTCGGTGAAATCCAGGCTCTAGCTACTACCAGTCTAGCACAGGAAATCGCTATGTCTAACCAACTTAGATTATTTTTGCCCCTCTCATGAATAGCAAGTAAAACCATAGATGAAGTAAGTGGAGAGCTAATCAGTTGTTTTTGATATAGAGTAATTTCTATTTCTCGCCAGAACGGTTTCAGTGCTGGACAGGAATAGATCATATGAATAAGATCTGCTGCCACCAGATCGCATTTAGGGTATTTAGTGCGCTCATTATTTTGTGACCATTTGGCAATTTTCTGGGGGGTATGATAAAGTTGGCTGACCGTCCTGTATAGTTAAAGCTTTAAACTCAAAGAATGAATAGTTTTATTAAGAATTGTGAAAGCATTTGAGATATTCTGTGGTGTCACATTAGTTCCTAATTCAAGCGTCCATTTTTGAGACAGTCGAGGACAATCATCCGAGTTATGCTAAATTAAATGTTTGTATCCTGTGCTAATTAGTGATTTCTCTTTAGTACTATACAAAAATTCCCAAATGTCCGACCTAGTAATTTTTTTCAAATTCATTTTCCGTATAAAGTAGTCCCTTACTTGCAAATATTTGAGTATCATTTCACTTGGTAGCGAATATATTAATTGTAAAGTCGAGAACTGAAGAAAACCCTCAGGGCCATATAAGTCTCCCAATCTCTTAATGTGTTTAATTTGCTTATGTGAAATATTTGATCAGTGGGTGGAAGAAAAAATCATGTCTTTGGCTATATCAAGAGTAATGTTGAAATCGTTACCAGCTTTCTTTGAATTTAATGTTAAGATACCATTTTTTTGGCAGGGGAACATATGGCATTATTATCCCAGGAGTTGTGCATGGAGTGGGCACCCTATTCAGCCCAATTCTTGTTTCTCAAATAAGAAAGTCACCTTTGAGTTTGTCAGTAGTCTAGTATTTTATTTTCTCTTAACTGGGTAGTTGAGGCCCTTTGTGTTTGTTGGTAGAATTTTCAGTTGTTTATATGACATTATTGAAGTTTCTGAAACGGTAATAGATGTTTGAATGCCATAGTTTTTGTTTTAGTATTACAGAGGAATTGACTGAGCGGTCTTCTTCTTGGGTTTGTGAACAGTCATACAGATGTATTTTGCTAGAATGGCATAATTCCTGAGTATGCTAGTAGCTGTTTAGCTTTGCTATCAAACACGCAAAATGTAATGGGGGGGGAGTGATACTTGCAATAAGTCTAATTATTCACAATAATTTGGGGTAGCAATCAAACCCATTGTACTTTTGTCCTCCATGTCATGTGTGAATCCAACTTGGTCCTGCTCTAATAGGAATAGTCCAGCATAAATTGCAAAACTTTTGATAATTTTTAATACATAATAAACTCACTGTCTCATGTTAGGCAAGACCGGTATCATACTGGTTGAGTGTCTAGACTCAGCACCTGGTAAGGTCCCCTCTGGGTGAGGAATGGGATTTGTGTGGGACAAAAAAGACAGAGGTGATATAAAAGGAGCAGAGACAGCAGAGCAATATCTCTAAGTGCAGAAACCCAACCAACCATACACTCAGCAACCTGCCACCCCCCAGATGAAAACAGTAGGGTCCTCAACAGCTGCTTTAGGGAGCTAGTAGCCTGCAAGAGAGCCTAAGGTAGCATGCAAAACCTGACATATATTGTAATTCTGCAGTAACTGAGTAATGCAAATGGTATATTTTAGATTATAGGGTCCGATATTGTTGAATAGTAAAAAATGTATTCTGTTAAGTTAGCCTCTACTACTCTTCCATTTTGTCTACCAGCCTCCATTTTGTGTTTCTGTGAAGACTTTTGCAAAATTAGGAGTTACGTGTTCACTGAAAAGCTGGTTGTGCTGATAATGCTTGCATGCCAGAGTAGTGGCCCTGCCCTGCCGAAAGGCCAGAGTATGCAGATGTTTTATCTATAAGCCCACCAACGCCTGTAACCTCCCTTACCTATTTACAAAGATGACGTGGGTAGGGGTTTATCAGGATTCAACAGTTCAGCATGTAAGCATTATACAAAGGGGTTGTATAAGGGGTTGTGTAAGCATTATGTAACAATGACAAAGGGGTTTTAGTGCTTGTCTTACTGTATCAAAATATATAAATACTGTGTTTTAACCTGAAATTGTCAGCCCTCTCAGTTGGGCTCTTGCAGTGTCTGAACGATGGGACTCCTCTCATGAGATGTAATAAACTTGTGTTCTGTTCCACTCCAGTGTCTATCCTCATTTTGTGAACCATTAGACAAAGGGTGGCCCTGCACCAGTGAGACAGATACGATATCTCACTTCTAGAATTGGCGCCCACGCGTACCCCCATTGAAGTACTAAGCTGGACCAGAAGGAGGTCGCTTCGACAAGAGAGAAACAACAAGGGGCGCCCCGCAGACTGAGACTTGTTCTCGCGGACAAATTGATTTTCAGCTTATCGACCTGACCTTCATGGCGCTGTGTGTCTCAACTGGGGCTTTTCGGTTGGCATTTTGAAGGTGATCTATTGATCAGAGGATCGGCTGGTGGGAGTTGGAGGTAGAATCAAATTGGTTGTCTTTTTTGGGTTTTGTGTTAGTAAAAAGTCCATTTGCAAATGTTTTTGGCAGGTAATGTGAGACTTTTCTCTTCTTTTGATTTGGGTATAACAGTCTCTTAACGTTATTGTTAAGAAGTATTTTCTAAACATGCCTGTTTTGAGCACCTTTCGTGCATTATGTTGTTGTTGCAACAAGAATAGAGTTTTGGAAGATAGACAGCGAGTGCCTCTAGAAGGCACTCTTAATTGTGAAAAGGTACATTAAATACAGTATTTCTTCCATACTGTTTAGCACATTTTTGAACAAATATATGAAGGCAGATGCCAGTTTACAGTGGCCATTTAAATGGTACCTATGATTTAAATAAACTGCAATATGTAGAATAGCAGCTCTTTAAGAGAAAAGTAGGCAGAGTATGTTTGATGCCATAGGATTATGGAGAAAACTAATTAAACAGAAACAGATTACCGAAGAAAAGGATAGGAAAACATTTGAAGAACAGACTATTGTACAGAAAATTAAATAATTAAAATTAAAAGCACAAGAAGAGAGTGTAGAAAGTGATGAGAGAAGGGTTAAACTTTAAATGCAAAGAGTATATGTGACCTGGTTGCCTGAAGGCCGTGGCAACAACTGCCATTTCAATCAGACAATCAAAAGGACTTGTACTGGATCATACATTGACAGTTTTTGTTCCCCATTCAGTTGATGTATTATTGAATCAAACTAAGACACACCATTTGATGAGTGCTCGTCTTACTGGGTACGAACTCCCTTTGTTAGCACCAAACATTACACTTAAGCGCTGCCTGACCTTGAATCCAGCTATTTTGTTGCTATTGCCCTCTGAGCAGTCCCGTGAAATACATAACTGTGTTTGTACCACTGAAGAACAAAGAAAGGGTTGACTGACATGCCCCTGCCTGATGCTCAGGGTTAATTGTATGTAGATGGATCTTGTTTTAAGCTACCCGATGTCACCACGACTGCAGCTTATGCTATTACCACACTGCATACAATTGTGGAGAGAACATGGAGAGTTAGTTCAAAATTTGCTGACTGCATTAACACTACCAAAGCAAGTGGCTATTGTTGAGTGTAGCGTGCACCAGAAAAGTAGTAGATTATATTAATTATCAGATTCCTGATGAAGATGTACATTTTAAAATGGCCGAACAAGAGACAGCTATAGCAGAAATGACAGTTGAAAAATTACCTTCTGATTTGAAAGAAATAATAAACACAGAAGTAAGGGAGTTCACTGAGAAATATGTCAAATTAATAAAACATGCAGAACATGTCTTATTCAAATTAGAACCAAGTGACATGTGTTCAAGAACACCATCAGTTGCAGATATTGTACTAATAATTGGGGATAAACTCAGTAAAGGATTTTTGATGGAATTGATTGAAAGTTTATGTAGCTTTCTGATCACAGGTTCACAGAAACAAAATGAAAAGAACAGAATAATGCAGCAGAGTAGCAGTATAACTTTTCTAGGAAAATCCACCAATTTGCAGTGAGAGGGAGGGCTGCACTCTCTTCATGCTTGTTCAGAAACATGAATGTGTTCAATGGTCTGTGACGTATTTCCCAATGACTCTTGACCGCAACGTCACAGAAATGACCAGGTGCCTTAATTTAGTAGCTATGGTAAATGTCTTTCACCAAAAGAGTGAGAAAATAATGCCTTCCCTTGTAAAATTGTTTTGGAATAATACTGTGACCAAGAAATGTCTGAATTCAAATGTTTTGAGCTTACAGCCAACAAATGAAATTGTTTATGATGAAACTGAATCTGAATGTCTCATGAATCTATGCATAAAGCCAAGGAAAGACTTTATGGATGAATGTCTGATTGAGCCCAACAATGTCCATTTTGTAGATTGCCCAGGTTCGAAAAGTAACAATGACAGGTTAGGAGCAGCTCACGCTGTGCTCCCTATATATTATGTTGTCAAAGCTTCATGGCTTTCAGTAGTTACATCAGCCCAAAATTCGAAATTGATTGCCCTTACCATAACATGCAGTATAACTGCTCAAATGGGAGTCATTATTGTCATGGGAGAACAAATGCTAATTCAGTTGTACAATATTGTGTCCTGTTAAACTTTTCACAGATGAAACCGAAAAGGATACTGTTTATTTAATACTGACACTTGTAAAGAACTAAAAGAGGTGCAAGAACATTTTTTAGAAGCAGAACAACAAGGTTGTATCAGAACGGAATCTGAGAAAAATGACAACTGTATAGTAGCAAATGTGTTATTGCAAAAACTGATGCCCAGGTATAGATTGCCAGTTTCTCTGAAATCAGATCATAATGAGGTCTCAAAGATGATGCATGCAGGACCAAAGATTGGATTGTAGCTAACTGCCTGAAGTTTCAAGCACAATAAAGCAACACAAAGACAGCACAGAGTTACACTTTGCAAAAGACTGTGTTTCAGCATCACTGAAGTGGCTTGATATGTACATGAAAAAGCACTTGTGAAAAACACTGATGAAAAGATTAGCCATTGCTGTGAAGGTCTGGTTGATGTGGAGCGTGCAGTTTCTCACCAGATTGCAGCAGCTACACAAGATCTGCATAATGATTGGTGCCAAAACTTTGATCTGAGAGATGCTGTGAAATGGAAAGGCCTGTTCCAAATGATCCTGGCAAACACTGTTGTGAAATGTGATGGCCTTCCAAATTGGGTGTATGCCTCTCACACACTATGGTCCAGTGTCCCCCTGATAAAACAGCCCCTCTTTAAGAAAACATGCCAGTAGTGGTCAAAGGCCAACAAGAAGAGGGTCAGCCAAGCTGTAAGGGAACACACAGAGTTTGAAGCAGCACTAAAGCACACTGTACTGGAAAAGCAAATAGTGAAAACTGACGCTGATGAAAGCGGTGTCAAAGAGGTGAATAAGTCAGGTGCAGCCTCTGAAGGAAACATTAGTGCTGTGGGCCTACGCGTGGAGGAAGAAAAAAGCTGTCTGAAAGGGTATCCAAAATGTCTGCAATTACCCTTGAAAAATCATTTGCACCCATAGCTGAAACGTCTGAAACTGATCAAAGTGAAAATAAAAGTGAAAAGCTTGGATTGAAAACGTGCAAAGGATTGATGGTGCTCTGTCAGATTTTCTTAGCATCTGAGTGGTCAACTTGGATAGAAAAAGTACAGAATGCCACACTGAATGAACTGTGTAATGCAAAGTTTGAACTGTTTGACCCACCCTGATGGCAAGCTGATACCAAAGAGACAGGAAATGCTGAAATAAATAACTGGAAAAAACAGGGGTGGCTGGGCCCAATGGGAAGGAGGGTAGGCAGGGCCACACTCATATGAAATAGAAATATTTGCCTATGCCTCCGAGCTACTTAGAGTACACACTAGTTCATGTACAAGTAAACCACAATTTATTAGTTTACCCAAAACAATTTATGTTTTCAATTTTATACTCAATTTACAGAAGAAAAATTCAGAAAAACAGAGCTAAGACCACTATCAACCTCATGTCTTAGCCATATGCAATTTCAAAAACACTTTATACATATATACAATGAACCGAACATATATTAGACAATTTGACAAACAGTGACTTTTTAACGTAAAAAAATATTACCATGAATACATGGACCACATAACCTTGTACATTTGTGAATGAAAAAGGACTCTTACAAACATTTATAGAACACGGGGAGAAAAAAGAAAACAATGTTTTCAACAACAGTTCAACTCCCACGACCTGAACAGGAGCTAATCAATTAAATTTCAGGAACATTGCCCATTTCTGCGTCAAATAACAATGGCCAACTAGCCAAACAAGAAAAGGGGGTGCCGACGCGTTTCGAATCCTGATTAGTGACTTGCAGGATTCTCGTCAGGGCAGTCTGAATCTAGTCCATGGGAACTTGTATTAATCCTGCCCACAGTCAATCCTGTTTAAATGGGAATGTCGTCTAGGCTTTATGGTTTACGCTGCGTTAATCCTGGAAACTTTGCCACGTCTTAGCCACATGGGGTGAGGTTCGTGTATTTTTTGGACACCGATCCGCGGTGACCTCAGTGGGGGTTCTGATTCTGTGACCGTGATTCTCCAAACAATGAGCCGCTTAGTGATTATCGCAAATATTCGAAAGCCTCCGATCAGCGATCAGTGATCGGAGGCTTTCGAATATTTGCGATAATCACTAAGCGGCTCATTGTTTGGAGAAACACGGTCACAGAATCAGAACCCCCACTGAGGTCACCGCGGATCGGTGTCCAAAAAATACACGAACCTCACCCCATGTGGCTAAGACGTGGCAAAGTTTCCAGGATTAACGCAGCGTAAACCATAAAGCCTAGACGACATTCCCATTTAAACAGGATTGACTGTGGGCAGGATTAATACAAGTTCCCATGGACTAGATTCAGACTGCCCTGACGAGAATCCTGCAAGTCACTAATCAGGATTCGAAACGCGTCGGCACCCCCTTTTCTTGTTTGGCTAGTTGGCCATTGTTATTTGACGCAGAAATGGGCAATGTTCCTGAAATTTAATTGATTAGCTCCTGTTCAGGTCGTGGGAGTTGAACTGTTGTTGAAAACATTGTTTTCTTTTTTCTCCCCGTGTTCTATAAATGTTTGTAAGAGTCCTTTTTCATTCACAAATGTACAAGGTTATGTGGTCCATGTATTCATGGTAATATTTTTTTACGTTAAAAAGTCACTGTTTGTCAAATTGTCTAATATATGTTCGGTTCATTGTATATATGTATAAAGTGTTTTTGAAATTGCATATGGCTAAGACATGAGGTTGATAGTGGTCTTAGCTCTGTTTTTCTGAATTTTTCTTCTGTAAATTGAGTATAAAATTGAAAACATAAATTGTTTTGGGTAAACTAATAAATTGTGGTTTACTTGTACATGAACTAGTGTGTACTCTAAGTAGCTCGGAGGCATAGGCAAATATTTCTATTTAATATGAAATAAATAACTGAGCACTGTCAAGAGCTAAAGAGAAAAGAATCTTTGAATGGAAAGAAGAAGCTTTGTGGTGCAGAAAACTGCTGATACTATCCGTGTGTACATTACTTTGTTCTGCCCAGGGTTGGAATAGAATCTGAACTTTCCACCAGTTGGCCCAGTAATATTTCTTGAAGAAAAAAACAATTATTTAATGATCCTCCAGGCTGTAGGGGATGAACTTGTGGACGATCTTTCTTGAATACTTGGTATAATGACTTTCTTTTTCATTACTATGGTTTTATTGAACTGCAAGTCTTCCAACGATTTTTGTTTTTTTTAGCTTGGACTTTGATTGAGGTGAAAATGCTGTTTGATTGTTTCAAATGTTTGCTTTCTTTCTGAAATTTCCCATTCACTGATATATTCATTGGACATAAACTACAGACATTTTTTAAAAAGAACATATCTGTGCAGCATTTTTTAGAGACAATTCAGTTAAAGACATTATTGATTTTTGGGTTCCAAACATGGAGGATGAACGCCTGGATATTCAACACCCTACGTCAAGAGATACTAAACATAAATGGACATTAATTTGTTTGGCAGCAAGTTTATCTAGTGTTATGAGTATTTGGGATCTATGACAGAATTTCGACAGACAGAATTTCGACCTACACAAATATCGGGGTAATTATATCGATAGCAAAAATATCGACGCCCTATGTACAACATGGTAAGTACCAAAATATCGAAAAAATAATATTGATGTTAAAAATATCGTTGTTAAATATATCGATTTTTTTTAAATTTAAAATAACATAAAAAAACTGTAAATAATACTTATTAATTACTTAAACATATTTAAATATATGTAATAATGGTTTAAAAAAATAATAATACATATTTAATAAAAAAATAAAATGATAAATCATATATAATATATAATTACTTAACAATAATTACTATTCCCACTCCAGTGGGTGCAACAGTAGGGAAAACTGACCCTGAACCCTAAAAATACCCCTTTACCCAAAAACCTAAAACTGACCCTGAACCCTAAAAATACCCCTTTACCCATAAACTGAAAACTGACCCTGAACCCTAAAAATACCCCTTTACCAAAGAACTGAAAACTGACCCTGAACCCTAAAAATACCCCTTTACCAAAGAACTGAAAACTGACCCTGAACCCAAAAAATACCCCTTTACCCAAAAACTGAAAACTGACCCTGAACCCTAAAAATACCCCTTTACCCAAAAACTGAAAACTGACCCTGAACCCTAAAAATACCCCTTTACCCAAAAACTGAAAACTGACCCTGAACCCTAAAAATACCCCTTCACCCAAAAACTGAAAACTGACCCTGAACCCTAAAAATACCCCTTTACCAAAGAACTGAAAACTGACCCTGAACCCTAAAAATACCCCTTTACCCAAAAACTGAAAACTGACCCTGAACCCTAAAAATACCCCTTTACCCAAAAACTGAAAACTGACCCTGAACCCTAAAAATACCCCTTTACCAAAGAACTGAAAACTGACCCTGAACCCTAAAAATACCCCTTTACCCAAAAACTGAAAACTGACCCTGAACCCTAAAAATACCCCTTTACCCAAAAACTGAAAACTGACCCTGAACCCTAAAAATACCCCTTTACCCAAAAACTGAAAACTGACCCTGAACTCTAAAAATACCCCTTTACCCAAAAACTGAAAACTGACCCTGAACCCTAAAAATACCCCTTTACCCAAAAACTGAAAACTGACCCTGAACCCTAAAAATACCCCTTTACCCAAAATTAATTAATATTACAAATAAATTACTTCCCACCCTATTCCCCTATAAACCCACAACCCGCTCCAGTAGTAAAACATATAATTTAGTTAAAAATATACATAAATTATCAATTAATTATTCTATTAAACAATTAAAATAAATCATTGCTAATTAATATTTCATGGCAAAATAAATTAATCATTAAAAATTATTTTTTTCATTACAAATAAATTACTTCCCACCCTATTCCCCGCTCCAGTAGTAAAACATATAATTTAGTTAAAAATATACATAAATTATCAATTAATTAATCAATTAATCAATTAAAATAATTCATTGCCAATTAATATTTAATTGCAAAATAAATTAATCATAGAAAAATAATTATTTAATTACAAATAAATTACTTCCCACCCAATTCCCCTATAAACCCACAACCCGCTCTGGTAGTAAAACATATTATTTACTTTTATATATTTTTAAATTATAAAAACATATTAAACACATATTATAACAATTAATTTAAATACTTAACTAATATTTCCAACACATATTAGTAAATCGAAATTACTTACATCAATATATATGCTATCGATATAAGTAATTTCGATATTACTTACCTTAGGGTCGATATTCTGGCCATCGATATTCTGGACATCGATATTCTGTCCCATCGATATTAGCAACTCGATATAAGTGTAGGTCGAAATAAAAAAACTCGATATTTTGACTGTTTACCGAGTATTTGTGTAATAGCTTGGTTCTTACATTTGACATTTCCTATGCATACACCTGTATGCTCAACACCTACACCTGGACATTATTATTTTACTCTTTCACTTTTAGATGAGAAACATAGGTTTTCTTACCAGAATAATTCATTTAATCAAATGTTGCATTATACGCATAGTATTGCTAATATTTCTGATTGTTGGGTTTGTGGATTGTTGCCTGCACACCAGGAAAAAGGGGGAATGCCTCTCATATCAATCCCATTTTCACATAATGGCTATTGCACGGCTTGGTTTGGATTCTTGTGGGCAGCACATGTTAATAAGATTTTTAACTTTGATATAGGAGGTCTTAATAAAGAGCTAAATATAGCATGTTATCCAGATGATGATGGTAAACCACAGGCAAAAGGATAAGATTTAGAAGTGGAGGAATATTGTGGTCATGGTCATTATATCACTAAGGGCCAGATGTAGGTGGCTAAATACGAGTCGGTAACACCGAAATTCATTAAATTTCAGCGTTACCGACCGGTATTTACCCATGTGCGATGTAGGTATTCCCGAACGCCATCGCTAATAAGGAATCAGTGAAAATAAGGTAAACCAGTTACCGATTCCTTATTTAGCAATTGGCAGCCATCGAAACACTAAAATACCGAATCGGTAAATAAGAAATCGGTAAACAATCACAAATGCGATGTACCAAAAATCAGTAATACCGAATTTGCCAAAAATAATTTTTCATAAATCGGTAATTACCACTGACTCAAAGCAGCTAGTAATCAGGTGCACTGCATATAAACAGCCCCAAAATGCAACAGTGGGAACACAATGGCGGCCCTCTATGTTATAGCAAGGCGGCTACATTTGCGAGCAGCAGAACTGAGGGTCTGGAGACGGGAGGAGCGTGTGTACAGACTGCGTGTCACACTGTTCCAAATGACTGAGGCAGAAATACATGAGAGGTACAGGCTACACCCACAAACCATCCTAGACCGTATACGGGACCTGCACCCATTCCTGGAGCACCACACACCAAGGGCGCAGGCCATACCAACACATGTGCAGGTGCTCTGTAGCCTGCACCTACTTGCATCAGGAAGTTACCAGGGTGTGATAGCTGTGGCAGGTGGTGTGTCGCAAAGTTGCCTGTCCCATTTCTTCAACTCCTTCTTGGATGCCATTGTTGGACTTGGGCCTTTTTAGCAGGTTCACCCCTAAACTTTTTGCCTTTAGCCTCCGGCATGGGGGTAGTGATTTTAGGCCTCTGCGCACTTTAGCACTGTGGCCCAGTGTAAAGTACGTGCGCACTGAGTGTGCGTGCTGAGTTGGCCTGCCCTCCCATAGGAATGCATGGGGAATATGTGTGTCCATGGTAGTTCCTGATGTGTGGGGAGTGCAGGGTCGAGTTTTGTATGTGCGAACACGTGAGATTACATGCTGTGCAATGATATGTGCAGATTGAATGTGTCTAGTGTAGAAGTGCCACTTCTAGAAGTTGGCATGTCTGTGCAGTGAATGTGAATTGACTGTCTGGCTTGTGATTGGCTGGAGCTGGCTGGTGTGCCTGGCTCCAGGAGTCAGGATGGGTCTGCCCCGGTGGTGAATGGAGAGATCTGCATGTTGATGGCAGGGAGGAGTGCACCTGGGACCTGAATTGGGCTGGGCCTTCCCTCCTCAATGCTGGCTCCACCCCCGTGGTGTGTCTGATGTCCCTGGCCTGTCTTGTGAATAGGGAGAGGGGCAGAGCAAAACAAAGTGCTCCAGAACCAGTTGCATCTGTTTCTCCCCTTGCCTACACTGCTAAGACAAAGGATTTCTGTGTATAAAAGAGGGGCTGTGACCCCAAGTAAATATTCTTGTCTTGGACTGGAATCTGCCAGAGGCGTGCTGCTGCTGGAGCTCAGGGGAAAGCTTGCCTCCCTGGGCTCTGCCCAGCCCCGGATACCTGGAAGACTTGTTTCTGGGGCCCTTCTGCCTTGCCTTGGAACCCTTTTGGCTTTACCTTTCTTCCCAGCTCCCTGGACCTTTTGCAGCATGGAAGCACTGTATTTTACTTTGGGAATACTGGCCCGGTGAGCGCTTGGTTTTCCCCTCTGAGAGCGTTCTATTTTAACCCTGCAGCGCTGGGCTGCGTCATGTGTGAGGGATTTTCCCTGCCTGGGGACCCCCCCTCCTTGTGCTCCTCGCAGGTGCTCACCCTGCATGATGGCCACCATGCCGATGTTTATTTACATTGTGCCGGTGCTGCCCCTGCCCGACCCGGAAGCAACGCAGCCTTGCCTGACTCGGGGCGGGCCTAGGGCGTGTCATTTCCGCTTCCCCCCGCGGCCGGGGAGAAGCTGCACAGAACCCCGCGGGCTCTATTTCCAAAGTCCTGGTCCCGAGACGGGGGACCGAGTGAAGAGGCGCCCCATCCTGGCACGAGGCATTTTGTGGCGGGGCTCCCAGGAGTGAGGGGAGCCCTGGAGACAGAGTCTCGCCGCTGTCCCCAGAGAGACGGCACCGGTGGAGAGAAGAGCCCCGCATTGCCGGTGAGTGGGGATGGCAGGAGCACGAGGTGCCTGAGCGGCCCAGTCTAGCAGAGGACTGCTCCAACGTTGCTGAAAACTGTGTTAGGGCCCCAGGCATGCCCAGAGTCTGTGCATGGCTCCACCGCTTAGGGCCTAGTTATTCTAGGGGCCGTGATTGTCTAGAGGGACAGAGGGGCCGTGCCCTTTTTTCAGTGCTCCAGAGTGGGGTTACCCTTCACAGTGGCGCCGCAGTTGCGGGCCGCTGCAACTTCTCTTGGGGGCATTCATTTTCAAGAGCCTAGGTGGCACCAAAGGGGACATGCTCATTTTCAGAGCCAGATGGCTCCCACATGTGCAGTACTTATTCACAGAAGCCCAGTGTGGCTCCAGCATTGGCATAAATGTCCTCAGAGCCCCTTAGCTCCAACGTTTGGCACAATTTATTTAAAGGGCCAGAGAGAGCCCAAGCCACATTTGATTTGTCCACAGCTGCCCAGCAAGTAGTGGGCAGCTGCCCCGTTTAGGTTCTTTATTTCAGGGGACATGTTCTTTTAACCCAGGAGTGAGACACACCCCTTCATCCCCACCTTGGCCTCACAGCTGTGCAGCACTTAGTGCCAGCTGCAACGTTTAGGCCTCCATTTCAGCCTTCCAGCTGCCCAGCAAGTAGCTGGCAGCTGCCACGTTTAGGTTTGTGCCAAATGCGCCCCGTGACTG
Source organism: Lissotriton vulgaris (assembly GCF_964263255.1). Taxonomy (NCBI): domain Eukaryota; kingdom Metazoa; phylum Chordata; class Amphibia; order Caudata; family Salamandridae; genus Lissotriton; species Lissotriton vulgaris. The sequence continues at coordinate 433,298,986 of NC_141685.1, read as the reverse complement.
TCGCCGTTTAGGCAGCAGCCCTGACTTTGTGGGCAGAGGGCATTTGAGCCCCTGAGAGATGGCCAGTTGCCCCAGGGGACTATTAGGTTTTGTAGGGCGCAAGGCCCAAGTGTACTTTTTATAGGTGCTAGGAAATGTCATGTTTGTAGTATGATTTTTGCACCTTTATTTTTGTTCATAGATGTGCTTTTGTGATTACTAGGTTTTTACCTACTGTTTTATTTCTCTACTGTGGTCTAGGTTTGATTTATTCCCTACTAAAGGTTATGCTATTTGAGTTTACTTCCTAATGCAAGTTATGTTTAGGAGACCATGGTTTATTCTATTTTTGCTTATGAGGTTGGCGCAGAATAGAGTTCTCGCCTTATGTGATACTGTGCCTGTTATGATTTATGTTACAGGTTGACGCTTAGTATAGTGTCTGCCTGCGATTACTGGCTATGTTCTAAGTTCATATATATTCTTACCTTTACTATTTCTTTACCAAGTGCTAATTCTGACAGTGGCCCACGTGGCCCTATCAGGTGTACATAATCCCTTGTAAATATTGCCCGTGCAAGTTGGCACAGTGTACATTGTGTGATTACTATCTGATATGTTTTTATCATAATACAAAGGCTATTTTTATATAACCTTGTGTGGAGTTCCTTTTGTGGTGTGCCTAGTGTGTTGTTACTGTGTGTGTTGTGCAAATGCTTTACACATCGCCACCGAGATAAGCCTAGCTGCTCGTGCCAAGCTACCAAGGGGGTGAGCAGGGGTTATCTTTGGCTTGTAACTCCCTTTCCCTGACTAGAGTGGTGGTCTCTGCCTGGCTTTGGTGCAAGTCTTAGCCAACCAGAGATCCCCATTTCTACCAGCCATGATGCAGAGAATGCGTCACTACGTACGCTTCTCCAGCACACAGGCGGAACTGCAGAAGACAAAGCTGGATTTCTACCAAAAGGCACAGTAATAGGGTGCATTGATGGGACCCACATACCAATCTGCCCACCTGCTGCTACAGAATAGATATACCGCAACCGCAAATCCACACATTCCATCAACGTGCAGGTGATATGTGATGCAGACATCATCACTGACATTGTGGCCAAATTTCCAGGGAGTAACCATGACTCCTACATATTCAGGAACAGTGGGATCTACACACGTCTGGCTGTTGGTGAATTTGGAGAAGGATACCTGCTAGGTAAATCAATGTAACACACCCTGATGTATAGCTTGGATGAATGTATTGGTGACTCCAATTAATGGCACTTCCTTTCCCATAGTGACAGCGGATATGCTGTGTGGTCATTTATCCTATCTCCATACCTCAACCCTTCCTCCCCAAGTGAGAGAAGATACAATGTGGCACTGAAAAGCATGCGCAACATTGTGGAGTGCACCTTTGGACTACTTAAAAGCAGGTTCCGTTGCCGCCACAAAAGTGGAGGTGCACGTCAGTACCACCACATCATCTGCTGCAAAATAATAGCAACATGTACAATGCTGCATAACCTTGCCACAAAGAAAGGAACAGCAGTGGAACTAACTGACTCTGAGGACGAGGGTGAGGACTGTGCACAGCCAGAGCACAGCGCAGCAGGCATGGCAGCAGCACTGGATGGGAAGCACAGACGGGCTGAGATAACACGCAACTATTTCTGAGTAAGTAAGGAGACATAGCCAGTTACTGAATGTGAGTGATGGTGTTTAATGGCCTTAGCACACCACCACAACTTGAAGTGCGTCACATGTTAGGCCTTAATCAAATGCAGTGTCCATACAAATAATGGGTTACATCACCCATTTGAGGAAAACCATGTTATGCCTGGCTCTACTTCCTGCGCCCACGCGCTGCACTGCTACATTCCTTGGCCCCACTGTCCTCACTGCCAGTCTGTCCTGTGGCAATGCTGTGGCATTCGCTGGACTCTGTGGGAGGGGGCATGATGCTACTGCGGCTAGTAGCCTCTTCACTTTCACCCCATCACCTGTAGAGGCTACCATGTCAGGTTGTAGCACTTCTAGTGCAGTGGTCACTGTGACCAGCCCCCTTGCCACATCACGGCTGCAGTGCTCCATCTCCTCCTGCATGGCCATCGAGCGCCTGCAGAGCAGAGAGGTGGCAGTGGAGAGGCGGTTCACTGCCTTGGTGTAATTGTCAAGTTTCTGCCTCTCCCTGAGTCTTGACAAACGGTCCTCATCTAATTTGCTGCACAGCAACCTCACTGCCTCGAACACGTCCCTCATGCCCTAAGCCACGGTAGAGTTAATGGAACAGATGCCCTTCTCAATACGCTGCATGTGGCCATTCAACTGTGCCATCTACTGATGCACTGACCTAGTGGCTTTTCCTTGCAGGCGCTGGACCATCAACATGTTCCCCTCAAGGCCAGCGAACACACTCTCATCTTCGCCCTGAGAAGGACGACTGGCTGCCCTTGCCCTGCGGTGTCTGGAACGTGTGTGACGTGCTCTGTGGGGGACTGTGAACCTGCCCTGTTGGCATCCTCAGCCACCGTGGACTGTTGTCCTCCTGTGCCGGCCTCCTCGGACACCTTCATCTGCCAGAGGGTGGCTACTGCATGCCTCCTGCCTCTCGATGCTGGTGGCATTGATGGTGGCTTTGGTGATGTGGTGGTGATGGTGATGGGGGTGGTGATGGTGGTGGTGATAGTGGTGGGGTGGTGTGCCCTGCAGGCGACTGGACCTCCTCCTCTTGTGTCCTCTCTGTCCTGGGTGCCTTTCCTTTGCTCCTCTCTGCTGCCATGTGAGATGGCTTGCCTGTGAAGACAGAATGTACATTTGCTCACTTATCTGGCAGCATTTGCATTGTAATACATGTCATGCCTGCCTATCACACTGACTGTCCTCTGCTTGCTAATTGCTGTCACATGGCTTAGGGTTCAGTGGACTGACTGTTCTGACATGTGTTACTTCTGACTACATCTCCCATAATGCATTGCAGGTTTTAGGTAAAACATGTACTGAAGTGGTAGTCCCTATGCCTCTTTGGGGATTGGGGGTAGAAAGTGGGGGGCGCGGCATGCTCTGAATGCATCTTACCTTGTTTGTTGGCAGCTTTGGCTAAGCTGTCTGCATCCCCAATCCCACTCACACTCCCCGGCTCGAGGGTGGACTCGACCAGGAGAGCCAGGGCAGTTGGTGCAGGTGCTGCGTTCCTCCCTCCACCTGTACGGTTGGCTTGCTTCTACCTCTCTGCCAACCTCTCCTTAGCACGCTTCCTCAGATCATATCAGCGTTTTTTTAGGTCCTCAATGGAGCGCTGGGTGACTCCAATGGCATTTATTTTTTCTTGAATTGCAAGCCAAATGTGCCTTTTCTGTGATTCAGGCACATGCAGGGACTGTTTGCCAAATAATTTGTCGTGGTCCTTGGTCACATCCTCAATAAGGACCTCTAGCTCCCTCTCACTGAATTTGTGCTTCCTTTTTCTTTCACCTGCTTCCTTCTCCCTTTCCTGGTTGTCCTTTTTGCTCAGTTGTATTTGCAAAATTCACTTGAGTTGCTTCTGGCTTCTCTGCTCAGCTCCCTGCCTCACAGTCAGCTCCAGGTTCAGTGTGGCTGCATGGGTGTGGCCACTTCCTGTTTGGGAAGTAATGAGGATTCACAGGATTGGCTGATTCGACAATTACCGATTTTTTTAAATTACCAAATCGCCAATTACCGTATTGGTATTAAGAATTCGGTGATAAAAATTTGGTAATAGGGAATCAGTATTTATTTTTACCGATTCATTCCGAAACGCTATTTTTTAGCGATCATTACAGAATCGGTAATTTTTACCGATTCATTACTTACATCTGGAATACTGAGTTCTTAATAACGAATCGGTAAAATTAGCTAGTAAGGACTCGGTATTTCAGGATTACCTACATCTGGCCCTAAGTATGTTAATTTGCTCTCTTTTACGCTTTCTGTACTCATTTTATTTTATTTTTTACGTCATATTCAAATACATCGCCCAATAACGGGCCAAACAGTCAAAGTCACGTGGCACATTCCCCGTTGACATTAACAACTATGCAGGATTGCCTGTGGAAGTAAGTCCTGCCCTCTGTTCTGCACATTTCCCAACCTTCGGTCATGACGCAGTTCATGTGTGGGCATTATTCCACTGAGTATTCTCAACTAACCCTGCCCCCAACTTCAACTAATCCCCTCCCTCCCCCCACCCTCGCCCCCCTCCCAGGCGTGTAGTCAAGGACTAACCCCCTGCAACTCTAGAGAGATAATATCTGAAGCAAATAGTGCATCGGGATGGTTATAGTCGCCATAGGGCCGGCCATCCCTCCCAAGGGTCAGTAGCAAGTACGGACTGACATGGTGAGTTGTATTCAAGCCCAAATATTTATCAATCTACGGCTACCTCGGGGTCACCTACCGGGGCATCATCATCATCATCCTCAGGGGTCTTTAGTGCTATAACCAACCTCTCCCACGCCAAAGCCCTCTCCAGCGCCCTCTCGTTGCCTGTTCGATGTGCCATTTGTAATCGAATAGTACCCTCACATTCAGCCTGTTTTTTAAATTCTGCCTTCCATCTAGATATGCTGGGGACCTTTTTTGCCTTCCAATTGGTGGTGATGATTCTTTTAGCCAAGAGGAAACCCAAATCGATACATTTGCTAGTGATTTTGTTCTTTGAGGTGCGGGGAACCAATGCAGGAAACAGTGTGCCATGGAGAGATTCAAGTTCCTATCAATGAGGTAAAAGTTGTCCAGGAACGGGCAGTCCCATAGCATGTGTTTAAAATCTGCCTCATCTGTTGCACATCTTGGGCAGGACGCTGGGTAGGCCGGAAAATACCTATGCAACCGAGCTGGTGTGAGGTATGCCCTGTGGAGAATGTGAAAGTGTACTAACAAAAACCTCACATTTCTCGTCCTTTTCCAGGTCCTCTCTACAATTTAGCTCCATGCCCTATCTGGGATGTCGCTCCCCAAGTCCGTTTCCCATTGGAGCTTCAGGGCCGTCAGCGGGGATAAGGATTCTATGGTCATGTGTCTCTAAAGACACGTCACCGCCTTTATGGTGCCCGCCGCCATCACCACATACTGGCACCCCACAAAAGTTGGCGGCTCGTGAGGCCCATGTTCCAATGCTTCCTGATGGCTGCCGTGAGGGCAGTATATTGCAGGAAATCTCCTCCTGGCAGGTCGTATCGGTTCAGCAAAGTGTCAAATGGGATCAAGGCTCCCTCCTCATAGAGGTCTCCCATTGTCGCCAGCCCCTGCTGTTCCCAGATCTCCAGTCTCTGCCAATTACCCCAGGCGGTAGGGCCCTGCTCATCTTCAGTGGAATATCAGGCGCATAAGGACACTTAATAGCCGCCCTCCGCAGGTACCTATTCAAGCATTTCCGTGCCGTAGCAAACTCCAAAGTGAGGGTCATTGCCCTGAGCGGGATCCGCAGCACTATGCTGGACAGCCCACATAAGGGGGCCCCATACCTCTCCAGCCTCTTCCTCAGTCCTGGTAGCTATGGCCACACATTGTGTGAGCCACTGAAATTGGGCTGCTAGATAATACGTTTCGTAGTCTGGAACCGCTAGTCCTCCCTCTGCATGGGGCCTCATGAGCGTACTGAGGGCCACCCTACGTCTGCCCTTCCCCCATAGAAACGATGTGACCATTGTGCTGAGCTGCTTAAAATAGGTTGCCGGTATCCAGATCGGTAAGGCCCTGAAAAGGTATGACAGGCGTGGAAAAGTCACAATTTTAAGAAGCTCCACCCGGCCCGCCACTGACAGTGGCAGGGATCCCCAGAACTCGAAGTTGGCCTTGGCCCCCCTGATTGCCTTTCCAATGTCCCTTTCCAGAACATCACCTTGTTCATGGTAGACAAGCGTCCCCAAGTAGGACAAGCAACTGTCCTCCCATTGTACCCCCCCTCCGTGGTCTGCGGAACCCATCTGCCCCGCATGCCGGGAATAGACATGACTTCGCCCAGTTTACTTTCAAACCAGCCACTTTGCTCAGCTCTTTCAGCAGGGATTTGGCCCCCGTAAGGCTTCCCATGTATTTGCCAGGAACAGTAAGAGATCATCCGTGTATAGGGCAATGTGATGGATCTGACCATAGACGTCGAGACCCTGGTACGCCCGACCCGATCTAGCATGTGCTGCCAAGGGCTCCATTACCATAGCAAAGAGCAATGGGGAGAGGGGACATCCCTGGCGCATGCCTCTCCCTACTCTGCATGCCTCTGAGATCGTCCCCCCCTTCTTGACCCTGGCCATGGAGTCTGCATATAACCGGGCTGTCCAACTCACAAAATCTGGTCCTAGATCAATTTTTCGCATAACATGGTACAGGTGCGCCCACTCCAAGCTGTCAAAGGCTTTTTCTATGTCTACTGCAAAGACCGCAGCAGAGTCCGCATTGTAGGAGTTCGCCTCTAATATATGGAAGAGCCGCCTGATGTTTAACGCTGTGTTTCGGGCTGGGATGAATCCGAATTGGTCGGCATGTATGAGGGTGGGCATGTGAGGGAGCAGTCTGGTGGCCAGGATCCCGCTCAATATTTTATAGTCAAGGTTGAGCATGGATAGAGGCCTGTATGCCGCTCTGTCCCAGGGTTGTTTACCCGGTTTCAACAAAGGAATGATGATCGCCTCCCTAGTGGAGTCAGGTAACCTGCCAATTCTCTTATCCTTATTATATAGGGGCTTGAGCTGTGGGGCAAGCAAATCAGTGTAGGCAAAATAAAATTCTACTGGCAAGCCATCCATGCCTGTTTTTTTTTTACAGGCCATAGTTTTGATGGCCACCCGTACCTCCTGTATTTCGATCTCCCGCCCAATACCATTGCCGCATGCTCCCCCAGGGCCGGCAGTAAACTCCTGTACCTCGGAGGGGACTACTCGACTACGATAGAGCTCAGTGTAATAGTCATAGAATAACTTGTTGATCCCCTGTTGATCGAATCTAGCTACCCCCATCTGGTCTCGCAGCTCCAGTATCACTGAGCCGCGGCGGGCCGTATTCGCCACCCAAGCTAGGAGGGCGCCTGATTTATCCCGTTCAGAGGGTGCTTGCGTGATGTATGTTTTATAGTCGAAGTAGGGCAGTCGTTCCACAGTGGCAGCCACTGCTTCTCTAGCTTCTATTAGTTCGGCGTGTTTGGCCGGGTTCTCAGGCCTATCTTTCTCTAGTGTTCGCAAGCGCTCATCTTTTCTTTGGATGTCCTGGAGGAGGACCTTCCTAACCCCTATTAGAGCGGACATGCACCTCCCCCTCAGGACTGCTTTACAGGCTTCCCACTCCACGTTCACAGATGTGGCTGTTCCCTCATAGACTTGAAAGTATTCTGTGATAGCTGTCGTAATAGTGGTACGGAAAACCTGATCATCTAAGGCCTCCTGTCTCAGTCTCCAGGTGGGAATCTTGGGGCGTGAGCGTGACCATTGTAAGTGGGCTAGAACTGGGTTGTGATCGGATATTGTCCTGGTGAGGTATTCGTTGCTACTAATCTCCCCATGGACGTCAGGCGAGCACAGGATGGCGTCGAGGCGGACATGTAGCTCATGGAGAGGGGAGAAGAAGGAGTAATCTTGGGCCGAAGGGTGCTGGGCTCGCCAGGTATCAATTAACCCCCATTTCTGCTGCCAACTATGCTGAGCTTCTGCCAGTCTGTGGCCGGTGCATTGGGGGGGGGGGTTGGGAGAGATCCAAGGTGACATCTGCAGTGTAATTAAAGTCGCCCCCCAGCATCAGTGTTCCCGTGAGTGCAGTCGCTAATTTGCGCGACAGTAAGGAGAAGAAGGCCGGTTGATCTGTATTAGGCGCGTATATGCAACCCAGGGTGAGGTCCCTGCCATCCAGTTTCCCCTGTACCACCACATACCTGCCCTCAGGGTCAATAACTTGTGTTGTGCATTGGAATGGGACTCCAGCTCTTACAAGTCCCCCCTTGCAAATACAGAGTATGCGGTGTCGAACGCTCTCCCCTCCTGCACCAGGATATGGGTTTCCTGGAGGAATGCAATTTGGATGCCCCTACTAATCAAATAGTGTATCTTGTGGTGCCTGAACATAGAATGCATGCCCTGCACATTCAACGAGAGACATGCTAAACATAGTGGGGGTCCAATCGCAGATATTTATTTGGTACACCTTGAAACATAGCCTTTCCCACTACACGCCTGGATCACCTTAAAAAAAGGTCCCCCCAACAAGTAAAACAACTTCCCCTCCCCAGGATAGGCACCCAACGAGGCATTCCCATCCAAACTATGGTAGTATCCACTAACATCTAGAAACTAAAGAAGGGGCTAACTTCTGCTATTTATCTAGGCAAGGCTTCCGAGGGTGCCTCCTCCCCAACCATTTCTCCAGGTTAGAAGCTCCTGTTTCACTTGTCTGTTACCTAATTGCCCAAGTGCGGTTCCCACCAGTTCGAGAAGGTCGAACCCTCGACACGGGAATGCCAGGCCCCCAGCATAACTGTCAGAACACACAAAACCGCTCCTCTCAGCCCAAATCATGAGCTGACTGGGGCGTGATCTTCGGCATGTCTGCTGCCACGCCCTCACTGTCGCTAGGATCCATGGAGATCTCCGAGTCACTGCTCAGATGTGTGCTCCCACCTGGCGATGAGCCCGGGCTGCTCCGACCGTGCGACACCACCGCCTGCAGAACTCTACGCCATTCCAGGTTGAGTTCCCTGTGTGAAGGAGCTTTAGCGCCTGCTCTCCTCCTCCGCAGGCTTTGTTGCGAGGGTCTTGTAGCTGAGGTTGATTGTTCTGGTGGGCCACCGGTTTCCAGCCAGTCCCACATCTCCTGCGGTGAACTGAAGAATCGTGCTCCCGCTGGATCCGCCACCCTGAGCTGAGCAGGGTACAACATTGCGTACGGCAGGTTCGTTTGATGTAATCTGGTCTTGACAGCAATGTACGAGGCCCTGCTGCGCTGAACCTCTTATGTAAAGTCTGGGAAAATCATAACGTTGCTGTTATCAATACAGAGGGCTCGTTGTCATCGGGCACATTGTAAAATATGGTCTCTATCACGGAAATGCAACAGTCTGCCTACCACTGGTCGGGAGGGGAGCTCCTGGCTTCAGCAGAATGGCCGGTACTCTATGAGCGTGCTCCAGGGCATTGAAGGGGGACAGTCCTTCCGGGGCCACCTCACTCCGGAGCTAGTTTTCTAGGTAGCTAACCATGTCTGCCCCTTCTGATTTTTCGGGTATTCCGATGACCCGGATGTTGTTGCGCCGCAATCTCACTTCACTATCCTCAGCGCGCATTTCAAGGGTTTTCACTTCGGCTTCCAGTGTTGTCAGGGATCGACACATCTCTTGCACCTCGGACGGCAGGCCACATAGTTCCTTTTCGGTGGATGTGAATCTGTCCTTCAGCTTCCGGTGATCAGCCATCAGCAAGCTCAGGTCCATGCTAATAGCGTCTATCTTCCCCTCCACTGCCTCTCTGGTGGCCGTTGTGGCCTGCATTATATCAGTTAACGTAGGCTTCCTTGTAGCTTGCTTTCCATGTGTGTCAGGGACTTCTTCTTCCTCATCCGAGTGCTGTTGCTGTTCAGGAACTTCCACGTTGAGGACCGTGAATCCCCGCTTCTTCTGTGGCCTCCCCATCCCGGGCCCCCCGTCAGCAGGCCGGCCGCCCGTCTGACCACGCCAATGCCCGGGCAGAATGCGCCCAAAGAGCCGCCGGGGGCGATGTCGCAGGAAACGCGTCCTCACAATGTCAAGTATGACTTCCGCCCCCCTCGCAGACCAGCCGGCTCCGCGCGTGAAGCCCAGGACAGGGGGCGCTTCAGTTACTCTACTCTCCTCAGTCCTCACGGTTTCCTAGCGCTCAGGCACATACCAATAGTCATGGGGCAGTCTCTTTCTGGCGCCAATCAATGCCACCTCTCAGATTCCACCAAACAGAACAACTAGCCAGTCAGGTTTACTTTAGTTATAATTTGAATTAGAACACACTCAGCCTGTAAGTACTGAGTGTTCCACCAATTTGTTTGAAAAAATTTTAATTTTATTTTATTCACATTTTTTATTGACTTCTTTGTATGTCTTCAAAGGCACAATTATCAAAACAATCAAGTATACATTCAGAAAATCATGTGCGCAATATATACAAGTGTTGGATCTGTACACAATCAATACTCAAAATTCAGAAACAACAAAAACCAAAAATATACACAAATAAATTGATACAATAAGAAACATTTTACACAAGCACCAGTCCTTCAAATAATATACCAGAAGACAGGCGGACAAGGAGATTCAAAGATACTGCCTGCCTGTCTAACTATGCCTGTGATTGGGTATTTTGAGGATTGAACAACTAGGGGTGATAAGAGTGGTATTGTTTAGTCCCTAGTTGCACCGTTCTTCCTTGTCACAGGCTGGGGGTCAACGCGTTTCGAACGACAGAAGGATTGTGGGTTCTCCTCAGGACAGGGACTGGATGAATCCGTAGCTGTAAAACATAGCATTTGGTGTAAGTATTGTGTTGCGATAACATTAGGGTGTACTCTCTGACTTTGACAGTGGTTATGTAAAAAAGTACCTGCAGGTAGCACGCAGGGGCTACAAGAGTGGTGGGCAGCCTCACACAGATTGGAATTTCTGAAAAAGCAATTATAGAAATAAGGACTGAGAACTAAGCTCTTAGAAAAAGCCAGACGTGGTGCATGGCGATTCAGATAAACCGCACGCAGTCCTACCTGAACTTGAGAACGAGTGAGGTACATGTTGGAGATTCGAACGCCCGGTAATTATTCTGGAGATCCGAGTTGGACACTGTTTTCCTTTGGTTTGAAACTAGCTAGAAGTGAAATGATTGGAAATGGAATTACGAGCGTGAAAGGCCCAAGACTGACACGTTACAACGTGAATTCGTTGAATATTTCAACTTGTGTACTCACTCGTTCGATAAGTGGACTGCATTCGTTCCTCGACCTCCGGCGTCTGGCGTGTAGCGCCGTGGGCCAGCTGGAGTGATTTAAAGGGACCCCGCTGCAACTACTCGGCGTTTAGAAATAGAAAGGGATCGCAGAAGCCGACTCCCCTGAGGCTGGTCCTTGTAGTTCAGTGCGACCACGGAAGGAATTGGGGTAATTTTTTTTTAAAAAAGGGACTAAAAGTATTGAAAGCAATGAATAAGGAATACTGAATATTACGGATTATGCCCAGCAGCACGGCCAAGATCCCTGAACTCGTCACAGACATTGCCAGAATAGAGGCTCGGGGGAGGGGTGGCCACAGCTATGCTGGTTACCCATGGCTGTAACCCTGGCTGTAGCACATAATGGTATTGCCAGGGGCTGGTTTATTATTAATTCCCCAGTTCAGACAATTCATTAAGACCTGAGTTAGCTGTGTCAAACTTAAAAATGAGATACGCTTCTTTCTGGGATAAGCGTGTGTCTGGATCACCACTGCCACCCTTTATTACTGCCAACACAGTCCATCTTATATCATTCGCAAAATGTTTGTGTTGTAGAAAGTGAGACACCAATGAGGCTGTCAGGGTTTTGTTGTTGATTCTTGATCGATGTTGAATGATCCTTTGTCGGATCTCCTGCGTGGTCTTTCCAATGTACACTTTGTCACATGGACACTGAATGGCATACACTGTGTTTTTTGTTTTGCAGTTTGTGTGTTCCTCGTGTCGCCAAAATTTCTTCCCATCGGTAAAGAGGGGGCCCTCCATTGTGAGATTGCAAACGGAACATGTTCCGCATTTCCGGTGTCCCTTGACTGGACTAAGTCCGAAGATGGTACTTTGGGTATCCTTTTTTGCAGGTGGGCGTGTGGATGTTATCAACTGTCCAATACTTAGATTTTTCTTCAAGGCAAAAAGTGGTGGACCAACATCAGGCAAGATTTCTTCCACGAGGTGCCAGCTCTTCTGAATGATTTTCTGCAGCGGATGGGTGTTAGGACCAAAGGTGGACACACACATGATTCGTTGTGTGGGTGATCTTGATCTTTTCTCCAAAAGGTGCTCCCTTGGGGTCCATCTGCCCTTTTCATTGAATGCTTCAGCAGCTTCCGAGGATATCCTCTTTCTTGCAATTTCGTGGTCAATGCCTGGCCATGGACATCAAAGTCTTGAACTCTAGAGCAGTTCCGTCTTACCCTGAGGAACTGCCCATAGGGAAGATTGTTCTTGAGACTCCTGGGGTGATTGCTCCGATAATGCAAAGCATTGTTTGTATCAGTCTTTTTCTGAAACAGGGAACAGGACAGCCCATCAGATGTTGCCTTGACTTCCACATCTAGGAACGGTAAGGTCTTAGAATCATAACACAGGCTGAACTTGATGTCTGGACTTCTGTTGTTCAGCCAAACATGGAATTCCTCCAGCAATTGTGATGTCCCGTTCCAGACGCACCACACGTCGTCTATATATCTGAGCCATTGCTGGATGTGATCTCGGTATGGATTGTTATTGTATACATATTTTTCCTCGTATTGGCCCATATACAGAATCGCCATTTCAGGTGCGAAAGGGCAACCCATCGCTGAACACTTTACTTGAAGGAACATTTCGTCCTCAAATGTGAAGTAAGAGCCAGTGATGCAAGGGAAACGATCAGGTCGGTGGGAACCCTGTTTGGACGGGGTCTTGTTTCCAGATATATTTCGATAAGATCGAGGCCGTCTTGTTGTGGGATTTGTTTGTACAAAGAAGACACATCCATCGTGGCCAACAACTGAATCGATGGGTCAAACTGGAGGCCTTCCACTTTATTGATGAAGTCCATTGTGTCCCTCAGATAAGTTGGTACCTGGACTATTAGAGGTTTCAAGATTATATAATTGAGATATCGGCTCAAGGACCCAGTCACATCCGGACACGATGGGCCGCCCAGAGGGTCTTGTGATGTCCTTATGAACTTTCGGCAGAAAGTATAGGTGAGGAGTTTGAGGGTATTTTTTCACAAGGTATTCTGCCTCTTTAGGGCCCAGTATTCCTTCATCTTTGGCATCCTTCACTAGTACAGAAATTTCTTCGAGTATCTGCAAAGTGGAATCTTGTGTGATGCGACGATACCATTCTTGATTATAAACATGGCTTCTGCCTTCCGTTCTATAGAGTTCTTTTGACCATAGGACCACTGCACATCCCTTGTCTGCCGATCTTATAATTGCATTCTGCTGGTTCTTTAGTTCGCAAATGGCTGCTTTCCGGTCTTTTGTCAAATTGGAGGGTACAAACGGGCGCTTTTTCTCTAGGACATTCAATGATGACATCACAGAATGTTCAAACGCAATGATGTTCTTTGAGGTGTTATGATTAGGCGGGCAAAACGTGGACTTGTTCCTCAGTCCTGAGGCCTCAGTTTGAAGTGGGTTGAGACACACCTTTCTGAAGAATTCCATAACCTCCAGTTTGATCTTAGTGAAATCCATGGCTGTGCCAGGAACAAAAGAAAGACCCAGTTCCAAAACTTCTTTTTCTGCTTGAGATAATGTTTTTTTGGAGAGATTGATAATGGGAGATGTGTTTACGACTTGTAATGATGTTTCCGTGTTGTCATCTCCCACTGGGGTTTGAATCTGGTCCGCTTCTGTTGTTGGCCCTGTCCTAAAAAAGGGCTTTTCTGAGGATTTCTATTCGAAGGACCTTCACCGGCGTCTGAGTCTTCTATAGATTCTGAAGATGAAGTTTCAGAAAAAGTTAGAAATTTCTTTCTGGATCGGCCAGATTCCAGCACCGCTTCATGTAGCCCAGGCCCTCTCACTGTCAGGCCGCCATTGACATCCGCCTCCACACTCGCACAGGGAACTCCAGGTCCGCAGGAGAGCTCCGGCTCCTAAGCACTGCTGGTGCGCCAAGGACGGCGCTCCAGCTGCCCAGTGATACGTGCCTCCTTCGGTGCCGACATGCTCCTCCCTTTCTTTTTTCATTTATTTTGTATACCACAGCATTCCTCTGAGGGGCAGCGACTGGCTTCCAACATGCGTGAGCGGACGCCTGCCTCTTCACAGCACCCTTCGTCCGGTCGCCATTTTACGTCAGGTCTCGAGGCAACGCTGGGGGAAAATGCGCGCACCCCCTGGCAGGCAGCCCGATGTCTTCACTCCTTCACTATGTTGCCGGGCACTAAGGGGCACTTCTCCAGCTCAGGTCTCGCTCCCGGTGGCCAGCTCCCCTCTCTCTGGGCTTCTCAATGGGTTTTAACATTCAGCTGCCATTTTGCTGTGTAGATCAGGGGCACTCAGGGCTGCTCACCTCGTGGGCCGGTTAAGCCCCTCTCCTGTATCCCCTCGGTCCCGCAGTCCTCCAGGGGCCCGTCACCCCCCGGCTGGTCACCTGAACACTTTTCTCCGCTCTGCCAGCACAACCGCTCCACAGCGCTGCGGCCGGCATCAGCGCATCTGCGCCATCTTGAGGTCAGGCCCGCCTCGGGACCATCCCGATGGTGTCTCTCCGGGCTGAAGCTAATTCCGTTAGCGCTGCTCTCAGAGCCGGTCCCCACTGCTCGGAGGGCTCACAGCTCCAATTTCGGCCCCCTACGACGCCTAGGGAGATCAGGATAACTTGGGTTGGGGAGACTGCGAACGGAGCTCCTCAGCTCGCGTCCGTCTCCATCGGCTGCTAGCCACGCCCCCACGGTTTCTGTACTCATGAAGTTTTATGTATCAGGAATATCTATTTTTTATTATTTAATTAGACAAATTGTGTTTAGTAGTGTCTAAAAGGATAGACTTCAAATGGTAAAAAATGTATTCTGTTACGTTAGCCTCTACTCCTCTTCCATTTTGTCTCGCAGTCCCCATTTTGTGTTGCTGCGAGTACGTTTGCAAAGTTAGGAGTTACGCGTTCACTGTAAAGCTGGTTGTGCTGATAATGCTTGCGTGCCAGAGTAGTGGTCCTGCCCTGCTGAAAGGCCAGAGCACACAGATGTTTTCTCTATAAGCCCACCAATGCCTGTAACCTCCCTTGCCTATTTACAAAGATGACGTGGGTAGGGGGTTTATCAGGATTCAACAGTTCAGCATGTAAGCATTATACAAAGGGGTTGTAGAAGGGTTTGTGTAAGGGGTTGTGCAAGCATTATGTAACACTGACAAAGGGGTTTTAGGGCTTGTCTTACTGTACCAAAATGCATAAATACTGTGTTTTAACCTGAACTTTCTAGCTCCCTCCCTTGGTCACTTGCAGTGTCTGAAAGATGGGACTCTTCTCATAAGATGTAATAAACTTGTGTTCTGTTCCACTCCAGTGTCGATCCTAATTTTGTGAACCCGTAGACAAAGGGTGGCCCTGCACCAGTGAAACAGATAAGATATCTCACTCCTACAATATGATTTAGCAATGCTATAAAAAGCAAATAGACTATTATTCAGTAAAGTCAAACACAGTGTGTAATACATTCTACAGGTTACTCAATATGAATTTAGGTAAGGAGATGTTGTTGCAACCACAATCGTTTAGCTGGTAGTCTAATATGTTAGACCAGAACTGAGCAAGCAAGAGTTGTTGAACAGTTAACAGCTTAATTTGAATTAGCAACTGAAGAAACATTCAATGTATCCTTAAGACCATAACATGTATAAGATATACTTTTTAAGTTGTTAGTCTTACTTATGGGTTAGGCTATGTATATATATGGGTATAGTTGCTAAATGTTGGTAAGGGCATAACATGGGATGTAGTGATGAGAAATAGAACCCCTTCATATCGTGTGTGTGTGTATTTTGATTTTTATCATGAAGACCACATTTTTTTGTATTAGATTATGTATGTATGTATGTATTTTAATGCTTATAAAGCGCAGCTGTCACCCAGCGGGTATCCTGGCGCTGAGATCAGTTCCACCATCAATTCTACAAATTATTCTGCTCTAGGGAAGAGAAAGGTTTTAAGGTCCTTTTTAAATAAAATCAAATTTTGACTTAGATTAGTACTGGATAGTTGAACATTGTTTATATTTAATGCTCTTAGGTTGTTCGGTAATCTAATGCTGTAAGTGGAGAGTTTGTAGAACGTTTTATAACTGTAATGATTAATAAAACATTGTGTATCAAAATATACAGGGATCTATCTAGGGAAATGAAAAACAATGACTACAATGTTTTGTCCCCTCCAGTCTATGTAACTCATTAGTCTTCTTTCCTCACTTACTTACTACCCGTTATGCTAGCAATTAAGGACCTCCACTTCTTTCTGGTTTTGTCAAGTTTTTGTACTGTGCCCCAACTGTGGCCAAGCCCCACCCCAAAAGCAAGCATGACAGTCATTCTGCCTCCCACTGGGCAGTTTGTGGAGTTTGCCGACCAATCTGCACCCCCAGGGTAGCAGAAGGTCTGCTAGACACCAGGGCATTTCAATGTATTATTATTACGTGCACTGTTAATTAAAACCTTTGCACAAAGTGGCAGTGTTTAAAAAGCTTTACATGAAAAGTGACATAAAAAAGTAATTGTAAAAGACGACATGTTAAGGACGATGTGTTAAAATATTGAGATACTGAAAAGCATTTTCAAAGTCTACGTGTCATTTTGATAGGTTTCAATCAATCAATCAATCAATCAGAGTACTTGTAAAGCACGCTACTTACCCGTGAGGGTCTCAAGGCGCTCAGGGGAGGGGTTGCCGCTACTGCTCGAAGAGGAGTCTTCTGAAGGCGAGTAGTCTTGAGTGTGCCGTAGGTGGGTAGGGAGGGTGTTCCAGGCCTTGGCGGCGAGGTAGGAGAAGGATCTGCCGCCGGAGGTTGTTCGTTGGATGCGGGGGACAGCGGTGAGGGCGAGACTGGCGGAGCGGAGCTGGCGGGTGGGGATGTAGAAACTGAGCCTGCTGTTCAGGTAGGCTGGTCCGGCGTTGTGGAGTGCTTTGTGTGCATGGGTGAGGAGCTTCAAGGTGATCCTCTTGTCGACGGGGAGCCAGTGTAGGACTCTCAGGTGGAGGGTGATGTGGCTGTGGCGGGGGACCTTGACGATCAGTCAGGCGGAGGCCTTTTGGATGCGTTGTAGTCGTCGTAGGTGTTTGGCTTGGATTCCTGCGTAGAGTGCATTGCTGTAGTCCAGTCTGCGGCTGACGAGGGCCTGTGTCACCGTTCTTCGTGTTTCGGTCGGGATCCACTTGTAGATCCTGCGGAGCATGCGGAGGGTGTTGTAGCAGGAGGAGGAGACGGCGTTGACCAGTTTAGACATGGGGAGGGAGGAGTTGAGGATGAATCCTAGGTTGCGTGCATGGTCGTTGGGTGTTGGTGCTGTTCCCAGTGTGGTCGGCCACCAGGAGTCGTCCCAGGCTGAGGGGGTGGGTCTAAGGATGAGTACCTCCGTCTTGTCCGAGTTTAGCTTCAGATGGCTTATCCAGTCAGCGACGGCCTTCATTCACTCGTGGAGGTTGGTTTTGGCGGTGTGCGGGTCCTTGGTGAGGGAAAGGATGAGCTGGGGGTCGTCGGCGTAGGAGATGATGTTGAGATCATGTTGGCGGGCCACTTGTGCGAGGGGGACCATACAGACGTTGAACAGCGTCGTGCTGATGGATGAGCCCTGGGGGATGCCGCAGATGATGTCGGTGGCTTCGGATCGGAGGGGCGTGAGGCAGACGCTCTGGGTTCTACCAGAGAGGAAGGACGTGGTCCAGACAAGGTCCTTCTCTTGGATCCCGGCTTCTAGGAGGTGTGTCTTTAGTGCGATGGCAGACCCTGTCGAAGGGGGCTGACAGGTCTAGGAGGATAAGGGCTGATGTTAATTATCCATGGTGTTTGTGTGTGTGGTGGTGGATTTCTTGGGGCGCATCGCATTCCCAGCGGTGGCCCCCATCACAGGCACTCACTGCGGCCCCTGTGCCTCCCCGGCCGACTGAAATAGTAAGTAGGGAGAGCGTTGCGATGCGCACTTTCTCTGCCAAAAAGGTTAGGTCTCACCACAAGGACGTGGTCCAGACAAGGGCCTTCTCTTGGATCCCGGCTTCTAGGAGGTGTGTCTTTAGTGTGATGGCAGACCCTGTCGAAGGGGGCTGACAGGTCTAGGAGGATAAGGGCTGATGTTAATTATCCATGGTGTTTGTGTGTGTGGTGGTGGATTTCTTGGGGCGCATCGCATTCCCAGCGGTGGCCCCCATCACAGGCACTCACTGCGGCCCCTGTGCCTCCCCGGCCGACTGAAATAGTAAGTAGGGAGAGCGTTGCGATGCGCACTATCTCTGCCAAAAAGGTTAGGTCTCACCACAACAGCGTCAGATGCACTAGGTCCCAAGCTCCCCTGCACAACTGTCCACGACCTCTCTCGGCTGGATCTCACGCCCGGCACTCCGCCTTCACAGAGGTGTATAGCGCCAATGTCAGCCTTTCACCGGGCCGCCTCCCTTGCTTATCGCACCATCCGGGACCCAGGAGCAGGGAGCTGTCTGGAGAGTCCTAAGCCACTCCGGCCCGTCCACCACCTGTGGGCAGTCTCTGTCGGAGGTAGGCCAGCTCCTGGCCGATGCGGGCCCTCTCCCACAGCCGCCACGTGGGTTCGCGGCCTCCACCAATTCGGGCTGCCCACCCGGGCAGCTCAGGGCACCAACGACGTCGGAGCCGATTGGCTTGGTGCAGCCCCTCCGGGGGCAGGCAGCAGCCGGGCGGGTCCCTCCGCTCCCCACCGCTGGAGCACAGCGCCACCAGGAGTGTCAGTGCCGGCGCGCTCCTCCCCTAGCCGGCCCACGCTGGAACGCGAGGCCGGTGCTTCTGGCCGAGATTAGGCCCTGCGGGACTAAAAACTGCCGGGCGGCGTCACAAAGCCGTCCTGTAACCAGGAGAGGATAGAAGCGCAACTCTCATCGAGTCAGGGGACGCTGACGAGCTACGGCAGCAGCAGGATATTTGGGCGGATATTCGGGGCTTTCAATGTATCCCCAGGCGCGCGTAGGTGTTATGCGGCCATCTTGATCGCCGCCAGGCCACGCACCCCGTGGAAGTGGATTATTAATAACCCACCGGTGCAGGGTCACCCTTAGCCAATGGGTTCTTAACGAGTAAGGAGGACTCAACAGTGGAGCGAAGTACAAACCATAGGTCATTTATTTATTATTCATGAATGGGGCTCTGTCCGACAAGCACCATACAGATACTCAAGGAGAGAGCGCACAGAACGATGGTTACATGGGTTTTTATGGCAAAGATCACTAGCAAGAGACGCCCAGAGGTAAATAAAGCTCTGGGAAGAACACACAAATGACACAATCAGTAAGAATCAACAGCCTTGGTGCCTTGTGTAACTGTTGTGTCCTGAAGCTTCACAACAAGATAGGCTCTCTGAACAAACTTTATTTAAGGCTTTACCATTGTTTAAAAAACCCTGTGCAGACACCGGTTGTTCTTTTCTGCTGACTCTGCATGTTTACACCATCTACAATGTCCCAATCTAGATTCTTTACTCATGTTTATGCATGTGCTGTGTCAAGGATAGAGCCAGGTTGAAAGCAAGGCAGGGGTGAAAAATGAATGAGGCACAGCTTAATCAAAAAACGAGAGAATCAGCTTTTACATTTCAACATCCCTGTCAGGATTAGCAGATATTGAATGACAGAGTCTGATGACAATCTGTCCTGCTCCCCAAGACATAGATCTAGGGAAATGAGAGAAAGAAGAAATAGCTGGAGTTTCATGTTCTCATCTGTTGCATCTCTCTTAGACTTCAAGGGAATAATGACAGTGTTTATACAGATTAACATCAGGTACTACGGATGAAAAAAACAAGTATGTACTAAATAACATGGTTCAAAGTCAGAAGTAATGCAATCACAAATGTAATCTTAATTGTCATGCTTACCAACTAAACAATGGGGGGCTGCATTGAACCTAAGCCAAAGTGCGGAAGTCAGTGTCAGTAGTGGTGAACTCCAGGATGAAAGCTAGCCTGGAAAAAAGGTAACAAAAAGCAAGGGGCAAACAAAACTAAGCAAAATCGTAATCCACAAAAAGGTCAAAGTTCAGACAAAAAGTCTGGGAAACGAGGAACAAAATGTCCAAGTTGAGGGATGAGAGCTATGCTTGACAAGCTAGAACAACAGCTAAGGAGCCAATGCACCACGCAAAGTTGTCAGGTACCTTCCCAAGGGAAGTGAACTGTTTGTAAAGCACTTCTGCCATCCCTCACCTGGAATTCCCACCTCCTTACCTTCCCAGACTAGTATTCCTGGCACTCCAGCTGCTATAGACCAGTCTTCCACAGTCCCATAGCGATTCATGCATAGATCCTCCTGCATCTTCCAACCCATCAACGCGCCAGGATACTATTTTTTTAGTAATAGAGCGCGATATAAAAGCCTTTAATAATAATAATAATAATAATCAAGTCTAAGTTTCTGCATACCTTGCTTATTCTTTACACTTCCTTCTTCTTTGCAGCTTGGATGAAAAGTACAGAGGGAATTTTCCGTAGGATACCTTTTATGGAAGAGATATGTCTGGGTTGTAAGAAGGTCTCCCCATTTTCATGGACATATTAGACCCCAGTGCCATGAAAAAAAGAACATTAAAACTGTGGAGACCCGTAAAATGAGTTCAGAACTTCCGGCAATATTAGTGTCTTTCTTAATTCCAACAGGGTACCTGGTACCGTTGGAAAGTTCCAAGAATTCTCAATCTAAGCTAGAGAAGGAGTATATCAAATCAATTTGGAAAGAGATAGCATTTAACCCAGCACAACTGAGAACACCTTGCCTAGCAACTGTGCGTTATGCTGGGTTTTTTCGCTCTCATATTAGTCTGAACCCACCATTTCTTTCTTATGCATTTTTGTTGCTTTGGTAGCTCCATTCGGTTTCCCTCCGATGATATCCAACCTAACCTCTCCACTTCTCATTCCAATTATAGAACATAGGTACTTAGAGAAGACTTGTGTCTTTTAAAAGACTGCCGTTCTGTCATGCGAAAATATTCTGTCAGGTAAGCGGAGTCTCCTCAAATGTGAGGCCTGGGATGAGAAAACAAATATCAGAGTAATGTGCTTATCAGTAAGTAATCGAGTCATTATTAACAGAATTCAGAAGCGTGGATCCATGTTTGACGGGACACCCTAGGTAAGAAAATAGGGAATAGAGGTAGGAGAGAAGTGAGAAAATATATGTTTTCTAGGATTTCTGGAATAAGCGGAGATAGTAGGATAGGTAGACACTGAAGGATGAGGGACGGCTTTCTTATATTTTGTAGGCTTAGGAGCAGAAAAACCTATTTCATCTGCCAATGTTTCTGGTGGAGAGGAGGTAAAGTATGGGAAGGTTGGGACGGGTTGTATGTTAGAATTTTTTGACAAAACTATTTTCTGATAAAAATAGTGTGCCTTAATTATGGTTTAAAAAAATATTAGGTGTAGATTTTTTAATAATAACTCCATACAGTGATATTTAGGATACAATATTTCTGTCAGATGATATTTAGCTCACACTATTCGTGTACCATACTCTGTAGGTGTTATCTGAGGGATCAAGGTGAAGCATTTCAAGAGACTTTTTTAGGCACGGTTTCCATTAGCAAATGAATGTAAAGCAAATTATTTTAAAGTGAATGAAATCTCAATCACATTTGATAGAGTTCTGGCAAGGCTGTACATTTGTGGCCTTTGAGATAGGTGCAAATATATTCAGAAGTAACGCAATGCAGCACAGCAAGCAAAGGTGTTGTGTTGCATGAATGAGAGAGCAGGATGAGGCATATCTACCTAGATTGGGAGCTGTTTCCCTCTCCTCCAGCACTGGTGTACTTTAGACTGCCTTGTGCCACACACACACATGCTTGCACTGAATTAGCGTTTTCTGCAAGTGACTAGCATTATGTCATATGGTGTCATGGCATCAGCATTTTGTATCCACTGGAATCTTTTTAGAGAGGTTTAACTACAGGGTGGTAGATAGCACTTTCATACCTTGAGATTAGTCTCTATTATGATCCGCTATTGTTTTGGAGTCAGTACAAATAAAACTGGATACTGTTAGGTTCTTTCACTACTGGATGATATATGATCATATTACATGAATGTTTGATCAAAGTATGTTTTTTGGTGATGTACCCACACAGAGGAAGCCTATGACACTGCGTATTGGGACATGGCAATATGTCACAGAGAGAATGGATAGTGCACACTTAGGATGGACAACATTTAAATATTTAGTTCATATTCACAATATGGATAGCATGGGCTACGTAGCTGGTTATTGTCTCATATGATCTGTAATCAAATACCAACATTTTCCTTTGCACAAGCATCTGGGACTGATGAAATTGTAGCTATAACTTATGCAACTAAGATGGGATATTAATTATAAACTATAAAGATGTGAAGGATTTTTCATAGGTTTTCCCCTATTGTGATGATGTATACTTTGGTAACATACATAATCTTGGATGTTGATTACTGTGAGATACGCAGTCTCACATTTTGTACCATTTCATAGGCTTGCTTAGGGCGGTCAAGTATTTTTCTTCAAGTAATCCTCTAGAGAAATAGAAGATACCAAAGCAATATACTTTGATGATCTTTTAGAATGCTAACACAAAGAATTTGATTCATCCTTTGTCATGTCTCACTAAGATGTAGAAATCTTCAAGGATGTGCTTCTTGTCATGCGAGATTGTGTTATTATAGCGTGTGCTACTTGCTGATAGGGAAACTAGTGAGGGGAAGCTACACATAAATTGAACAGGGTTAGTTCAGGACAACTAAAACTAAGGCAAACACGTTTTAATGGATTTGCTGTAACGCACTGGTATGTTCAAGCTAGATTTTAAGAAACAGTTCTCATGTATTGCTTGTTTCTCTGAAATTAATTATGAGGTCAACCCAAATGAGTGTGGCTATTTTCTCGGATTTAAGAAGTAGTTGTTTCCGAGCAAGTAATTCAAGGTTACCGAGAATTGATTAAAAAAAAGCACAGAGTTTTGCTCAGTTCCTAGTAAAGTTATCGCAAGTTTAACACTGATGTGGGTGAAAAGGAATGTATGAAGTTTATCATGACTGAAATAAGAACACTCTTTCCCACCCTATTCTCATGCGAAGCCTACACAGCATTGGAATCCAAGAACCTGCTCTCAGGTGGATCTTCTTCTACCTGACTGACAGGCCTCAGTTACCCTGGTTTCCTACTCATTAGACACCTGCAAACTCCTCTATGGAGTATCACAAGGATCCTCTCTGAGCTTGACTAGCCTCAATGCATAGGAGATCCTACTTGCCATCATCATCTGTACACCCACAACATCAAAGTCCTCTCCTATTACGATGACACCCAACTCCCTCTTTCGAACAAAACTCTGAGTACATGGAACACGTTTACAGCCTTCATGATTGAAGTCCTGACTCAACGAAGACCAGGCTTCTCAAACTGAACACTGACAAGACAGTTGTCCTGGTCTTTAATAAGAACACCTCACCATAGGATTCCACTTGTTGACAGTTGAATTAGGTATCGCCACCCACGCCAAGAATCTCAGAATGGTCATCAGAGCACACTCAAGTGGGTACCATCCAGCACCATCACTCACACCATTCTTGCTGGACTACGGGAACACACTACACAACAGGATCAGCAAGCATCTGACCAAAGGAATACAGACCATGCAGAACTCAGCAGCCTGACTCTCAACCTCCCTTGCTGCCCATCCATCATACTACACCTCAAAGAGCTTCACTGGCTCCCCATATATAAACAAGCACAGTTCAAGTTCTCACTTGAACCTTTAAAGCTCAACAAAATACAGGCCCAGCACACCACAACGACCCCATCTCTGTTCACACACCACTTAGTCACCTCCACTCGGCAGGGCTCCTACTTTAACACATCCCACAATTCACGAAACCAGATCTGGCGAATGAGCATTTTCCTACATCGTACCTAACCTGTGGAAAACCCTGCTTCTATACATCAGAGTCTTCTCTTAGATTCTTCCGTTCTGCAAGAAGCTTGCTCTTCGAATATCTACTCACCCTCCATAGGTCTGGCTGGATTTGCACCTGCTCAGCACCATGATACCCTCCCAGGTGATAGCGCACTACACAAACTTTGATAACATAGCAGAACATAACAATAACAGGGCAGCAATTCAGTCGGTGTAAAGGTTGTGTGCAAGTGGTAGCCAAGTTAGAAGGGAAAGTAACTGATGACAGCTCAGGTGTGATTTACAAGGCACTCAGACAAACGGAGACACAGAAACACACACACATACACCCACACACCCACACATCCCCACAAAATCATACACACACAGTGTTACTCAGTCTTTCATTGTACTTGTGAAATAAGAAGAGGTACTTTGTGTTCAAAAGGTCCCTGTTTTTTCAGCACAAAAAGCGCTATGCGCTTTGTGTCATTTTGTGTCATGGGCAATTATTGGTCATAACCATAGTTTTTGACGAAAAAACCTGACCAATTTAGAAAGCCAGACCAGGCTTTGCATCAAAAACGAACACTTCCTTGAAGCAGATGTTAACCTGGAGAAATGTTTTTATTTCCCAAAAAAACCCAGGCATTACATGTGTGCTGAGCTTCACAGCATTCATCCAGTGCATGGAATCCTTCTATGTTTGCCTAGACGTAGGAATTTATAAAGGAAATGTATGCTTTCATGCAAATACTATGCTGTACAACACACACTGCAAAGCTCTGCATTGTGCATGGCAGACTTTAAGAATGCTAGCACAGAGAAAGACAGCAGTAGCAGGCCAATATTAGTAGATATTGCTCTGCACTGTTGATTTCTCCATGCGCAGTACTGCACAGCAATTTTTTGTTGCTTTGATGGTTTGTTTAAAAAATTAATAAATGTGTCCCACTCTGGTTAAAATCAAACTTCAAGAATTACTCTTTTATGAAGAGAGACAGCTTCAGATGTGGCTTGTGAGAGGTGAATACATAAGTTTCTTCCTTAGTGGGATCCATGGTTGTGATACTGCTTGACAGATGATAAGCTATTGGTTTCCTTAGTCATTGGATCATGGAAAAGATAGAGAGCAAAGGAAATTATTCCCCGAAACAGGTCACAACAATGTTAATCATAACAATCCCATTTTGCCAGCTCAGATTTGAGAAACTGGGAGCAGTGTTACCCCCTTTTCCAGGCGAGAAGGCCTATTCCTAAACTGCATGTTGTAGGATGTTTAGTAGTACTACAAGAGTACTATTAAACATACTACAAAATGCTATTCATAAACCTACATGTGGAGGTTTACGCCTCCCTTTCTCATATCTTTTATTTACAGAGTTCTCCCCCAACTCTGAAACTCTCAGCATTTAGAAGTATACATTTTAGTAGTAAATATGGAAAAGACAGAGGGCAGTCTGCTGCAAAATAGAGAATATTTATGACTAAAGAGGAGGGATGAAATGAGGAGGAAGGAGGGGTTTAGTGTGGGCTAGGAAGGGGCTTAAGGAGAGACATGCACCTTCTTACAAAAGAATAGGTCTATTGCTTTCACAAACTGCACTTCTATAGTTACTACAGCCAATAACGACCCAAAATAGTAGTAAATGTACCCAGCTCAGGGATGGAGTACATCCAGCACCACACATGGGCAACCTCATGCACCCATAAAAAATATTGAAGGTAGGGACTCAAAATAAAACCCTATAGGAACTAGTGTTAAATTAAATGTTAACATTTTAACTATTTAAAAATATAAATACATTTAATTTAATGTTAAAACTATAAAAAACATATGTAGTATTTTATTTTTAAATAATTTAACTGCCGTTATCAATCCAAAAAAATAATGTATCCTTGTATCTTTTTATTGTAAAATAATGAAATTGCTTTAGTCAGTTCTGTACATCACTTTTAATAATTCATAATAGGTCATTGTTTTACATTTTATCTGGGAACTTTTGTTCTTATTTAAACATAAAAAAATTAATTTACAATAGTCTACATCATTGCATTTTTATTTATGATGTAACATTTTTATATTGTTCTGCTTTTAACATAAATGTATATGCAATTAATTAACATAACTAATATCAACATTTCTAAACTTTTAAAGGTTTAATACATTTTTACTCTTTTCCCTTATACTTTCCTTTGGCAGTCTCCGCCAAGTGTGTGGAAAGTGAAATACAGTCGTACCACCAGTAGTAACTTTACCCTTGTAAATGACAGTTTTAGTGACTACACTCCCTTTGAAGTGAATTTACACTCATAAATGAGGAATAGCCTAAAGTAGTAAATGTATCACAAAGTATAAGAATAAACTTACATGTTTAGATTTACTTGTGTAAGTTTACCTTTGTGAATAGGCCCCTATGTGTATGGGATTTGGAGAGATTTAGAAGAGGGGTAGGGTTAAAGTTACTTACATAGATTAAGGTGGTATGTTTGTAGTTAAATTAGTATGTTAACAGCCCCTTTATATACAGAAACAGATTATGAAAGTTCTCTATAGGTCCTGAAGTTGTGTCTTCTTCAAGCTTTCTTTCTGTTTGGTTTGCAGGGAGCCAGTCAAACACTTAAAAGGTGATGGGAGGAATGTTGCAATACGTCTAACTAGTGGCAATTGCTTGGGGTAGCATTCTAACCCATAGTTCTTTTGCCTGTCATGCCCCCTCGGTTTGGACTTAGCCATATGCAAATCAGTCTTGACCTTGCTCCAGTAGGAATAGTCGATCCCAAACTGCCAGGCAGGGTCGTCCCAGCACCATAATACAAGCGACCCATGACCAGTTTCAGCCTGTTTCGGGCTCTTCAGTAAGGTGTGGCGTGGTTCCAGTGGCATAGTCAGCATGGGATCCATGTCTGGGCATACTCTTGGGTACTTAAAGCATTACATCAAACACACAAAAGGTGATGGGAGGAATCCTTGCCATAAGTCTAACCACTGGCAATCGCTTAGCTTATCAGTCTAACCCATCATTCATTTCCTCACCAATCTGGGCCTTGTATTTTCACCCCTCAGTGCTGATTAAGGCCCCTCTCACCATTTGCAGGCAGTACAGCCCTAGTGATAAGTGGCCAAGAAATGGGCCTGATTTTCCCCACCTTCGAGGTTACCATTACCTGGGATACCAGTCAGTAACAGTTGGAATGGGAAGCATCCAGCCCATTACAAGTTGGATCTTCAGGGTTCAATAAGAAATTAAGAATTCCGGGTCTCAGCCTGCCAGTAATTCCTCATTTTGAGTATGACTTCACCCAGAGAGAGTTAAGAGAACTAAGCGATCCTCAGTGTTCATTCAGATCTCATAATTCTGATGGGGCCCCGTCAGAATTAGGAGGTCACTTGTAATGAGGGACTTAGCCATAATGAGCTCTTCCCCTATTACCTGTCAGTGGCTAAGCAGAAATTTGTTTAGTTCATGATTGATAATAGCTGGACCAAGGCATGTTTGTAGTTTTTGTTTAAATGCTGTACTCTGCAAGTGGGTAGGAAGTCTTGAAGCAAAGAAGAAAGATGTATGATTGCCACTTGTAACAAGATGGCGGTAGGGATGCCTGAAATGTTGGCCTACCACCTGAATCATTAGGGTTGGCAAATATGGGGGCGGGAGGGGGCTTCTCTTTCTTGACACACACCTGGCCTACTGTGCATGTGCAGCAGGCCTCAGCGACTCCACGAAGATTTTTACTTAGCCCCCAGGTTTGAAGGGGGGTAACTTTTATATCTGTTGTCCCCTCTGAGTTTGTTGACACCACACCGCATCTCAGCGCGTCCTTCCTTGCTACCAGGCCATCTAAAAATCAGGCAGTAAATACTGATAACTGAGTGTTACACAGTGGGGGATTTCAAGGTGAAGAAGCAGGGAGACTACCATCTGAGTCATGATATACCTGCCTCTAGCACTGCCTTGTAATTAGGAGCTGCGTAGCGGGTGACGCTTCTTTGGGTGGCTGCCAGTGCCTCCTCCCTCTCCTAATTATATCTGGGTTTGATTGTGAATGACAGACATGCTTTATGCACTGTTAGCACAAGTATATCCTGAGATTATGTACAACATGGAAATCATCACCTGTCTTTGCATAAAGTGATGCAAGTGTATAAAAAGCAAGTGGACCCAAGCTTTGAGAATGAAAATGCATACCTACCTACTCATGGATTACCTATGCCGATGGGTCAATGTGGTTCTAGAGCTTGCTCTGAGGGAAGTTCACAACTCACAAAACACACCAGGGACCTTCACTGTATGAAATCACATCTGCAGTTTATTTTTTCCTTTAGCAACGGTGCATTCCCCTTTCACATCTTCACAAATGTTTTTCTTATGTGGTGCTTTTTGGGCCTCTTCTGTTTTCTGGGATTGGAGTGGCATTTTGGGAAGGGGGTTAAATGATATCCGCCAAAAACCTGAAAACGTAGACGTAATTAGCTTTCGTGGCCCAACTCCTATTTTCCTATTAGTGGACCCCATCTTTCATATTCTTTCACTGGGGTGTCCCCCAATGTCCTACCTCATTATCCATGGTTTTATTGTTTTTTTGCAGTCTGCACTGGCAACATGTAAACCCGTGGTGTGGTACAGGTGAGGCAGTGTTAACCATCATAGTGTTGGTGCAATTTAATCTGCATTACAACCAATGAGACTGCTGTGTAATTTTTCAAAGCAAATTTAAACAGAGTAAACTCTCCTTTCAGCATTAGCTCTTGTACTATGTTCACCTCGTCTGCAATCACAGCTAGGCCTGTGCATATTTATTGGCAGTAGTTGAATGTCCCGTTCATTGTGTGTGCATGTGTTCCATGCAGTGAGTGCTACCTTGCATGTATATCTGGTTTCCTGTTTACTTTGTGAGACCAGACCTATTTTCCTGATGGCATCTTGTGTGCGCAGTAGTAAGGCTTTATGTGTGAGTCAGCCGGAGTACGGAAGCCAGTGGGATTCAGTTTGGATGCCCCTAGTTATACATGGCACTAGGCGAAGGTTAATGACCACTTCTCCACACAGCACAATTATAATTACCTAATTCCTGTTGTGGCGAGTGAAGACCCAGACACTAAAGTGTAGAAGCTAGAAACCGAGTTACCTTTAGAAATTCCTTAAGAACTTTTGTTACTAAGGGCCTGCTAATTAGTACTCCCTGAGTGCTGCCATTTGGTTGATGTTAGGGGTAAAGTGTGGAAATGCAGTTTCTGTTGCACAGTGTGAGGAAATATCTAGGTCAGAACAGCCCTATACCTTATTTTTTACTCAGATAGGTTGATGACAGGAAGAGAAACGTCACACTTCATAGTGCCTGTGTTGTGAGCGTTACAGTCTGAAGGCAGACCCAGTGCTACTTGCTGTGAGAAGAATCACCTTATACAAAGAATGTGTCTGGAAAGCAGCCTGAGAAGAGCACTTGAAACAACGACCCCATATCATTTCTGAAGTTTGAGCAAATAGATCCAAATTTGCTGTCTAGAAAAGGTGTATCAAAACGGAACCCACACTTCTACACTATTTTCCAGTTCCAAGTTTTTCAAGGCAATCGAAGTTAGTGCTCCACAGAGTACTCAAAGGACTATTTTGGTTAAACAACCAGGTGTCTGCTTGACAGAAAGGGGACATCACCAACCAGGCATGGAATTCCAGGAGCGCCAATAGCTTTAAGAAGGAAGAAACAAAAACCAGTCATGAATTCATCCAATTAGTAAGCCATACAAGCAATACAGTTTCCAGGTAGGTTCACTGACAGAATATCAACACCTAAAATAACCCATACCATAATATTGAGTTATAAATATCAATGTCAAACATATCAACATCCTATATTCATAATGGTAAGTACCAAAATATAGAGAAAAAAGTATTGATGTCAAAAATATAGTTGTACACAATAACACAATATCGTATATATATATATATCGCCAGTAGGTATATATAGTTAGGATTTTTTCCCTATGGGATTTTTGAAAATTCTATGTCTAATAACTTTGGCGTTTGTGGACGGAATCGGCTGAAATTTTCAGGAAAATGGCACATTTTGTTTCTGAGCAGCCCCTGAAAATTTGGTGGGGTTTCGTCAAGGGGGGGCCGAGAAAAAAGGGGGGTCCCAAAACGCGTTTTTCCCATTCATTTTTCCATAGGGCGGTTGGACTCACTTTTAGCTCGAACGGCTGAATGGATTTGCACGAAACTTGGCAAAATTGTAGGGACTGTTAGCCCGATGTGCCTTTGCTAGGTCTCAATATATGTGCTCCAGTAGTTTTTGAGAAATTAACGTTCAAAACAAGATATATATCTGTAACAGCGCTCCGGGCAGCGATCCGGTCCGCTTACTTTTCGCGAAACGGAACTTTGCGCGCAGAAAGCTGATTGGCTCTCCGGTGTCTGTCAACATTCTAAACAGTCCGGAGCGGCCGCCATCTTATCTCTCGGTAGGATCGAGAGAGAAGAAGAGGTGAAAAACGAAGGGGGAATTTATTGAAAGGGGGCAAGGTATACCCCTCTTGACCCCCTAGGAATGTTGTTGGGGTTATTAAAGGGTCCCGTGGGGAAAATACAAAAAAAATGATTTTTCACGGTAGAAGCGCTTCACGGGCCGCGAACTGGGCCGCAAACTGGTAGCGAAACGGGAATTTGCCATTTTGTGCTTCGTTTTAATTGTTTTAATCGGCCACAATGCATGAATATCGCTGAAAAGTCAGCGTTATTCATGCATTATCCAGCAAATGCTCTTAGCCATGTTATCCACCTTCCATTGGATAACATGGCTAAAAACTGCTCTGTGCGTGAGCTTTTTTTTTTTTTTTTTTTTGCTGCGTGACGTTTGTTAATGTTCGATTCGATGGAAATCAGGAAGTGTTGACCACCATTTTGTCACTGCGAGTAAATATTTTGTTATAAATGAATCCTTATTGATAAACATTGTCTGCGCCATCTTGCGTTTTTGTCCAATGCCACAATTTTGTCGTGCACGGCAGCCATTTTAGATGCCTTGACCAGGGCCACTCTCTGCACGCCGCCGATCCTCAGCATGGCTCCCCACCCTCGCAAGCGTCTCCCCCACGCACTGGTCACCCCCGCTCTTTCTCTCATGCATGGGCCATATACTTCCCCCCATCTGCGCTGCTCTTCTCTGAGAATCACACCCTGTGCCCGCCCGACACCTCCCTTTCACCCTATTCACTACCGCACCCTCTGACACTCCTCTTCCTCTGTGTCCGATTGTCCAGGCCGGACCTAGGCTATCACCTAGCCCTGCGGATGTAGTTTATGGCCCCAGCTGTAGAGTATCCAGACATGCCAACCCTCCCGATTCAGGTGTGAGACTACTGATTTCAGTGCTAGTCTCCCGCCTCCCGATTCCTGCAAGCAAAAACCCGGGGGCATATTACCAACAACTAGCGATAATTTTTGTCTCTAACTTGTTTAGAGACAAAAATTATCGCCGCACATCGGCGAATTTTATCGCACATAAACCTTGCTATTAGCAAGGTTTATCGCAAATGCGATAAAAAACGGCCGCAATGCATGAATATCGTTGAAAAGTCAGCGATATTCATGCATTATCCAGCAAATGCTCTTAGCCATGTTATCCACTTCCCATTGGATAACATGGCTAAAACTGCTTAGGGCAGGTGTTAGGTTTTGGAGATATTCGCGCTTAGCGCGAATATCTCCAAAAGTTGGTAATAGGAGATAGCGATGGTTAGGGACTGTTTCCAGTCGCTAAAATCTTGGCACGCCCACTTTGCATGTCATTAGTGATAAATATCACTGATATGCAAAGCGGGGCCCAAGATGGTCGCTATCTCCTTTTAGCTGTCACTAACTGGTGTTAGCGACAGCTTGGTAATAGGGAGATAATTTTATCTCTTTTTTTTTTGGCTTTTAAAGCCCAAAAAGCGGAAATAAACCCCCTTGATAATATGCCCCATGATTTCTCGGGGGTTTCAGCTGACAGGGCTTGGTATTGTGTTACGTGCTAATTCTTCCAGGAAACGTCAGAGGGTCGATGCAGGGGTTCTAGAAGGGGTGATAAACCATTTAAGCCTCATGAACAAGCGCATGGTCTTTTAAAGATTTGTGAAGTACTCGGGGCGGTGGTGTGTGTGTGCCCTCTTTCAGGAGCGGGCGGGGGGGCACTGCCAGCAACTTGCCAGGCCAGGCAGTGTTCAACACGTGCATCACCCTTTCTCTGCCTGCTATTGCGCTCCATGCTTCGGAAAGGTAAGAAAAAGAACGTGCATTTGAGTTTGAAATGTCCGATCTTGTAGCAGTACACTTGCAAAGCCCACACATGACAATAACCCGATTCAAGGCCCCATTCACCCGATTTTTCAAACATATATAGCACTCCAACAAAGTTAGATTTTAAAACTTTATTAACATTTAACTATAATGAACGGAACAAAAACTGTAAAAACATTTAAACATTTTTCACCCAAAAAAGCAACAATGGTCAGAAGCTGTCTTTTGTGCGAATAGTCCCAAGGCAGCACAACGTGCAGAGTTCTGGACGGCACCCAGGTGATGTCGCCTGGGTGCCGCACTGGTTTTGGGATCCTACAATGCTGCTCCGAAAATTGGCGTGGGGCGTCCCGGGTGGGGCGGGGGGAGGCCTCGTCAGTAGCGGTCTGTTGTGCGAATAGTCCCAAGGCAGCAGAACGCGCTGAGATGTTGATGGCACCCAGGTGATGTCCAGTAAACTGCTGCACTGGTTTTGGTATCCTACAATGCTGCTCCGAAAATTTGCGTGCGGCGGCCCGGGGGGGGGGGGGGGGGCTGTGGGGGAGGCGGCGTGTACGGGCCTCCCCAGGTGGCGGCCATTCAGCTGAGTTGCGCCCGCTCTTGCGGCTACAGCGTCTCGCTCACCATGTTGTTGAGTTGCTCCCACTCTTGCAGTGCAGCGATAGGCGCCTGCCACATGACTCTTAAAATGGCGGACGGCTCTTCGGTTTTGGGCCTGGTCCACTGAAATGGCCCTGGGACACTTTGGAACTCGGACGCTTGCCTGCTAGGGCTTGGGCTCCATTCTCGAAAAGCGTCCCCTCAGCCGTGAAGATTCTACAAAAGTCTTGGGGGCCCCCGACTCCCGCAGGCTTCCGGTGGGGAGCGGCTGCCATGATTGCTCGCGGAATGACCACGACGGAGCCACGAGATGGTGGTGCTCTCATGCTGACGCCAGCTTCAGTCTGAATGATCCAGAAACAAGGTGGGGCTTTCATCGTTTGGGAAAAAAAAATGTTCTAAACCAATGAAAAGTGTTATTTTTAGGTCATATGACCAAGCCTTCCATCTTTAGGAAACCAAAAGTAAAATGATCCAATGAAAAGTTTTATAAACAAGTCACATGACCTGTTATGCGGCATAGGGCTACAAAAAGCGTAGAAAATCCGTTGGCACGTGAGGCGGCGTCAGTAGCGGACCGATGTGCGAATAGGCCGAAGGCAGCACAACGCGCCGAGATCCGGATGGCACCGAGTTAGTGTCCAGCAAGTTGCTGCACTGGTGTGGCTATCCTACAATGCTGCGCCGAAAGACGGCGTGTCCAGCTGAGTTGCGGTCACTCTTGCGGTACAGTGACTCGAACGCGCCGAGATCCGGATGGCACCGAGGTGGTGTCCAGCAAATTGCCGCACTGGTGTGGCCATCCTACAATGCTGCGCCGAAAGACGGCGTGTCCAGCTGAGTTGCGGTCACTCTTGCGGTACAGTGACTCGAACGCGCCGAGATCCGGATGGCACCGAGGTGGTGTCCAGCAAATTGCGGCACTGGTGTGGCCATCCTACAATGCTGCGCCGAAAGACGGCGTGTCCAGCTGAGTTGCGGTCACTCTTGCGGTACAGTGAGTCGAACGCGCTGAGATCCGGATGGCACCGAGGTTGTGTCCAGCAAGTTGCCGCACTGGTGTGGCCATCCTACAATGCTGCGCCGAAAGTCGGCGTGGGGTGCCCCGTTGGCTTATGAGGTGATGTCAGTAGTGGACCGATGTGTGAATAGGTCGGAACCAGCACAAGGCGCCAAGATCCGAATGGCAAGTCCTGGATGTTGAGTGCCTCAGTTGAGATTTCTGAGCAGTGCTTGTAAGACTGTCTGAAGCCTATTTGCACCTGCTGCAGCTTCACTATTGCCCTGGTGTGGCCAAAGGTCGCACATGACATAGGCGGCCGGCTCCCGAGGTCCGGCGGAACTTTTTTCCTTTTCCTTTCTGCTTCTTTTCCTACAATCCGTTTCATCTGAAGACACGACCAGGTCCCTGAATGTGTGCAGGGGGACGCTATTGATTGAATGAAAATGGCGGCTTGACACAAAGCTGACTCAAGCGTTGCTGTTGATGCTATACAGACAAAAATTGGTTTTCAGTTTGTACATTCTTCAGGATTTTTTTTTCTATCCAAGTCTGATTGAGAGTTTGTAGAAAAATGGCTTCAGATTTTCCACATACTACTCTTCAACATTCTTCCTAAATGTAACAATGTGAAACTCACTAGGAGAACGGCTGTTTCTGTTTCCTTTCAAAATGCTGCCAACAATATTTTCTGAATGGAAGACACCATCTTGTAGCATAAAGGGCCGAAAGGGGTTCTGGTCTGGCCGATGGTTGGTGGAGACATTTTGACTATATCTTGGACCTGCCCGGCCTCGCACAAAATGGCGCCGGTATAAATGGGACTCGTAACTCCTTGCCCGCAAATGTATATCTAGAAAATGTTATTGTAAGTGGCCCTGTCGTATTTTAATTACAAAATGTACGTCCACCGATTCCGCAACTGTTAGACACCTTTGTTCTTGCAACCTAATGGCCCGCTCGTTACGTTCCTCTACAGTGTAAATGTCTCCTCATCATATACGATTTCAGTTTGCTCCGTGGCCGGCCCACGTGGTTATAGGCCCGTATTTGTATACTGACATTTTCACAATAAAGGTTTTTAAAACAAAACACGGTAGTAGTATTTACATTGGTAAAGTTTTTACTTTTAGTCACTGTTTTCGAATCAGTAAAAGGCAAGTGAAATAAAGCAGTCCAATTACATGACGGATAAAAGGTATAATATGTAGGAACGCAGTAAAGATAAATGGTCAAGGGCAGTTGTGTTTTTCATTTCTGCAACATAAAGTGATCGATAAGAATCTGATAATCAGGCGTATCGGCGACTAAGACAGCAGGCCGAATCTCTTTTACTCAACGGCTCCGTCATGGAAGGAAGAAACGCCCTTTTTCTCGAAAAAGGAATATATTTTACTTCCAGGACAGTTGTAAATTTTCCGGGAAAGTACATTAGCCTGGAATATTATAACATATATGTTTTAAAAAAAATAATGTTCGAAAACAATAAAAAGCGTAATTTTTAGGTCATATGACCAAGCTTTTCATCATTAAAATAACAAAAGCAAAATGAACCAATGAAAAGTTTTATTAACAAGTCACATGACCTGTTATGCTTACGTTACGCGCTGCGCGCCGCGCCTCGGATCACTTCCGGGTGCGCTAACGCGGCATGTCATATAACGCATTACGCGACAACGTAGGTCAAGAATATAATCAAAATGTCTCCACCAACCAGCGTTCGGAACACAACCCCTTTCAGCAGTCCAAAAAGTTCTGTTAAATGACAACAGAGGGGACAGGCAACAAGAACCATCAGTCAAAGAGGGGAGGGCAAGTTCTTCTCTTCCGGGTCATGTTGGGGCGCTACCGGAACTGATCGAATTGGTAGTCTACAGTGTTTCTGGATGTTTCAGACTAAAGCTGGCGTCAGCATGAGAGCACTACCATCTCGTAGCTCCGTCGTGGCCATTCCACGAGCAATCATGGCAGCCGCTCCCCACCAGAAGCCTGCGGGAGTCGGAGGCCCCCAAGACTTTTGTAGAATCTTCACGGCTGAGGGGACGCTTTCGAGAATGGGACCCAAGCCCTATCAGGGAAGCGTCTGAGTTCAAAGGTGTCCCAGGGCCATTTTAGTGGACCAGGCCCAAAACCGAAGAGCCGGCCGCCATTTTGAGAGTCCTGTGGCAGCCGCCTATCGCTGCACCGCAAGAGCGGGAGCAACTCAACTACATGATGAGCGAGACGCTGTAGTCGCAAGAGCGGGCGGTAAACAGCTGAATGGCGGAAGAGGCACAGTGTAGCAAAAGCGGGCGGAATGGCAACTGAAACGGTAAAGGGGCGCCCCACTACAGCGTGTCTTCAGGTCAAACGGATTGTGGGACAAGGTCCAGAATTGAAGAGTCATCAAAAGGCAAAAAGTTCCGCCGGACCCCGGGAGCCGGCCGCCTATGTCGGGGGCGATCTCAGGCTACACCAGTGCTATAAGACTTGGGGAGGGTGTCGGAGCCAAGCGTCTTCTCCGAGTCCATGGCCATCACACCGCCCCTCAGGGACCTCCGTCAAGC
This sequence comes from Lissotriton vulgaris, assembly GCF_964263255.1. Lineage (NCBI taxonomy): Eukaryota > Metazoa > Chordata > Amphibia > Caudata > Salamandridae > Lissotriton > Lissotriton vulgaris. Next base: position 433,262,765 of record NC_141685.1, on the reverse strand, counting down.
TGTTTAGGAAGGTAACATATCACATTGTTTTCTAATGCAGTCAGGTCCACAAACGACACTCACTTACTTTGAGAATAGTGAAGCTGCAGTAGGTGGAAATAAGCTTCAGACAGTGTTACAAGCACTGCTCAGAACTCTTAACTATGGCACCCAACATCCAGAATTTATGCCATTTGAGAATGGCAGTGACATTGAAGCAACTCAGGGACCAAAACCATTAACGTACTTTCACGTATGAAAATCTTACTTGGGGAGGGGGCAGGAGCGAAGCGCCCCCTCCCAGTCCGCGCCACCACACCGTATGTTGAAAATCTGAAGCCATTGTTCTACAAAGTCAACCAACCTTGGATTGAAAAATCTAGAAAAATGTACAAACTGAAAACCAGTTTTGGTCTGCATAGCATCAGTAGCAACGCTTGCTATCAGAGTGCATGAGTTTCATGCTCGATCGATTGAGCTAGCCGGATCGGGCAATAAAAAGTATAAAATAGTTATGTAAATAGTTATTTAATAAAATGTTTTACCCTGTTTCTTTGCTGGTGTATTGTCTATATTTTTAATATTTGCATAGGGTTTGTCGTTATTTTGGGCGGGGTGGGTGACGGAGTCGAGCTGTCTTGCAGCCCTCATGGTGTGGAGCTCAGTTCATCTCACTATTTTCGTATTTCTCATGAAGGGTTGTTCCTAATATTTCTATTTTAGCGAGGTCAAAAAGAGATCCAATTAGTGGCCTACTGATTTTGCTCGATTACTTTTATTTTTTTACACGATTTTTCACTATCTGCAAAGACTAAACAGAGTATTGCGACTTTGTGCTTGTTTGTAAATAGAGAATGATCCAAAGAGAACCAATTCTAAAACAGTAAATGCTTGGATAACAATCAATCAAATGGAGAGACAAGCAGGCACGACGGATTACAACGGGGGCAAAGGCCTGCGTTAACTACCGTTCACTATCTGCAAAGAGAGAGTACTACTAAGAGAAAAGAGGGGAGGGGGGGGCAGCGTTCAAAGCACATCAGCGTGCATAAATACGAAAATGTTTTTATCTATCACGTACTTGACATTTTAAAGCTTTTCATATTTGCTATAACCAATGAAATTCACAGAAAAAACCATAGGTTATAGTGGATATATAGTTAGGAATTTGCATTTACAAAACCTTGAAAATTCAATGAAAAAACCATTGGTTTTAGGCCATATATAGTTAGGGATTTGCATTTACAAAACCTTATTTTACTCGCATAAAACCATTGAAATTCCATATATAGTTATAAGCGCTAACTATATATCGCGCACCCGCAATCCACTGCTGATGATGTCACATATTACATCATTCATGACATGGTTAGTGACATCACTGATGACATCACTGATGACATCTCAAATGACATCACTGATGACATCGCTGAAAACATCTCATTTGACATGACTGATAACATCACTGATGATATCATTCATGTGATAATACCATGAACCTCTTCAGACTCTAATATAACCTTAGATACAATCAGTGTAAACAGACAGTCACAGACTGTCACTCATCCATGGAGTTACTCACACACCTAGTCAGTTATGCCAAAAATCAATCACACCTCCATTTCCTCAACTATACAGTTATACACACCTTACTTATTCAAACATATACTAACACATATTTACTTTACTCTCTTATACAATCTCTGATACATGTTCACAATGATCCATACAGCCACTCACACATTCACTGGCTCTTATGCACAGTTATTTATAGATGTCAACTCTCACATGTACTGTGTTTTACATATGTACTTAATTTGACATGTAGCACTGAGATATCCATTCACTCACTAATACACTCATGCACAGTCAACCGCCCATACAGCTGTTTCCACATACACTTTTGAATCCATACATATAGTGAATCAACTACTCACACATCTATGTACAGAGTCACACACCTCCCAGCCACCCATACACACACACTCAGTTTCCCATACAAATACTTGGACAACCAATGAATAACCCATACAGTTACTCATATAGCTACTGATCAACATATGCAGCAGTTTGTAGAACAACAGATATAATGATGCACAAATTAAAACAGTTTAGTCACTAACCCATGCACTCAGTGAGACACATTTAATCACTCACTCATACAGTCAGTCATGCACCTACTAAATCCTTCATCCAGACACTTATACATCCACTCATTCTTCAATATGTAAGACATATTTTAACTTTACAGAAACATACAGTCACTGGATGTTGTCATCAGTGATGTCATCAGTGATGTCATTTGAGATGTCATCAGTGATGTCATCAGTGATGTCACTAACCATGTCATGAATGATGTAATATGTGACATCATCAGCAGTGGATTGCGGGTGCACGATATATAGTTAGCGCTTATAACTATATATGGAATTTCAATGGTTTTATGCGAGTAAAATAAGGTTTTGTAAATGCAAATCCCTAACTATATATGGCCTAAAACCAATGGTTTTTTCATTGAATTTTCAAGGTTTTGTAAATGCAAATTCCTAACTATATATCCACTATAACCTATGGTTTTTTCTGTGAATATATATATATATATATATATATATATATATATATATATATTACCTACTGGCGGTCGCCAGTAGGTAGTTATAGTTAGGATTATTTTCAATAGAAAATCTCAAGATTCTATTGTGAATAACTTTGGCGCCGGTTGGGGAATCTGCCTGAAAATGTCCTCAAATTTGCCTCGCGGCGCCCCGGTCCTTCCCTGAAAGTTTGGGGGGTATTTGTCAAGCGGGGCCGAGATAAAAGGGGGGTCCCAAAACGTGTTTCCCCATGTTAATTTCCATAGGGCGGTCGACCTCACTTTTAGCCCGAACGGCTGAATGGATTTCCACCAAACTTGGCAAAATTGTAGGGACTGGTAGCCTGATGTGCCTTTGCTATGTCTCAAGATATATGCTCCAGTGGTTTTTATGAAAATTAACTTTGAAAAAATATATATTGGGCTACATTGGGCTATATATATGTTAGAGCCCAAATGTAGCCCAATGTAGCCCAATGTAGCCCAAAGATGGCCACCAGAGACAAAAAAAACCAAATGTAGCCCAAATATCAGCCAGATGTAGCCCAACTATAGCCCAATGACAGAATGTCCCAGAGTGTTCTAAAGAACAACTAGAGCGCTAACAGTCTTACTTATGACAAAAGTATGGCACACCTGAAGTCATCTTGATTGGAATAAAGTGTTAACACTTAAAACATTTAATTTGCAAAGGAACAAAATGAGGGGGTTCATTTTGCCATAGAAATTATGATTAGTGCTGAAGAAAGAAAAATTAAGGCACATTTTGAGTGACTTCTCAAATCCTCTTATATTGCATTAAAAAAATTCTGATATGCAGTCTCCCAAGATGGCCACCAGAGACAAAAGAGCCCATAGGTAGCCCAAATATCAGCCAGATGTAGCCCAACTATAGCCCAATGACAGAATGCCCGAGAGTGTTCTAAAGAACAACTAGAACGCTAACAGTCTTACTTATGACAAAAGTATGGCACACCTGAAGTCATCTTGATTGGAATAAAGTGGTAACACTTAATACATTTAATTTGAAAAGGAACAAAATGAGGGGTTTCATTTTGCCATGGAAATTATATATATATATATATATATATATATATATATATATATATATATATATATATATATATATATATATATATATATATATATATATATATATATATATATATATATATATATATATTCACTGAACCAGTTATAGTTAGGAATTAGCATTTAAAAAACCTATTACATTCACTGAAAAAAACATAGGTTTCACACCAGTTATAGTTAGGTGGAAATTTTACTCGCATAAAACCATTGAAATTCCCACGTTATAGTTAGCTGGACTCACTATAACTTGCGCGTGCAATGCACTGCAGATGACGTCACATATTACATCACTCATGACATGGTCATTGACATCACTCATGACATCACTGATGACATCTCAAATGACATCATCCAGTGAATGTGTATCTTTCTGAAAAATAAATATTTTTTATATATGTATATCTAAAGGTTGATGGAAGAATAAATGGGTAAATAAATGTCTAAATGGATGTTTTTTTGTGTAAAATTGATTGGTTAACTGACTTATTAAATGTATCTTAGTGAATACATATATTAGCGAGTAATGCTTAAATATTTAAATATCTGTATCTGTGTCTCACTTTGTGTATAAGTGGCTGCATGGGTTGGTGAGTAGCTACATGAGTGTGTATATGGGTTATTAGTTGTTTTTTTGAGTATCAGTATCAGTGTCTGTATGGTTCGGTGGGGGATATTACTTAGAGCACAGATGCATGAATGAGTGACTCACTATTTGTATGTATTTTGAAGACAGCATGTGTGCAAGACTGTATGGGTGGATGATTGTGTGTATGGGTGGGTTAGTGAGTACGTGTTTTTATAATTGATTGTTTAAGTGAGTAAATATGTTTCAGTTTCTGTAGAAGTATGTGTAGTGGTGTGTATATAGCAGTATAATCAAGTAAATGGTTTTTTGATAGTTTATTTGCATGTGTGAATTTGTGTGTGAGTAACTATATGGATGAGTATTAGTGTGTAACAGGATGTATAGGTGTATGAGTACATATGATGACTCCGTACATGCATGAGTGACTATATAGAACTGTTGGTGAATGAATGGATGTGTATGTAGATGTTGGAATTACCTAATACGTTGTTGTAATTGGTATTGGGTTCTCCTTTTTTAAGAAAATGTTAGTTTCTATTTTTGAATGTGTGTGTCGAAGGTTATTTTATGCTGATAGGAGGTCTGCCACTTTGTCACAAGGATGTTGTCATCAGTGATGTCATTTGAGATGTCATCAGTGATGTCATGAGTGATGTCACTGACCATGTCATGAGTGATGTAATATGTGACGTCATCAGCAGTGCATTGCACGCGCAAGTTATAGTGAGTCCAACTAACTATAACGTGGGAATTTCAATAGTTTTATGAGAGTAAAATTTCCACCTAACTATAAATGTTTTTTTTCAGTGAATATATATATATATTTTTTTTTTTTCACTGAAAAAAACATAGATTTCAGGGACGTTATAGTTTTTTGGACATTTCACTCATACAAATCCATAGAAATTCCGCCATTATAGTTGGTTGAGCTAACTATAACTCGTGCCCCCGCAATGCACTGCTGATGAAGTCACATACTACATCATTCATGACATGTTCAGTTTGTTGAAGCACTTATTTTCTCATTTATCTAAAAGTAACTGATGCCCTCTTAAATTATCAAGAATATGGGGCAACACTTTTACAAACGATAGCAGAAAAAAGGAGGGTGTGGCCACGCTTAAGTGATATTTTATGAAATTCCATTAATTTTTGTTACCCCTTTGATATATACAGCCTCAGTTTCAGAAGAAAGTTCATTTGTAATTGCTAAATAAAAACTGTTTCAAACCTAGACTGAAATTTTTGCTGCGCAACCATACCTCCCCGTCAGAAAAGTAAACACCACATTATAAGTAAACAGTGCTCCTGGGAAGTATCCACCCACAAACTTAAAAAAAAGAAGACCGCAAGACACTCTGCTATTTTTCCGCCATGATTTGCACACACCACAGCAATTATATAGATGGTCCTTAAAATATATAAAAAACAATTTTTACCTTCACAATCCCTCTCCACCACCTTGTGACCACTGTACAGATTTGATAGCGTTCCTACCCGTCCCTTTACTACTTTGTTTTCCCATACTCTTCTGAAAGTGCGTCACAAAATGACTGACAACAGTGAAACGTTCCCACCCAACTAGGAGCAAACTTGTAATCCGAACACTTTAGCCAATAAAATGTCCATGTTGTTCCGCAGAGGAGGAAGGAATGGCTGCCAACACTTCTACTTTTAATGATTCACTGCCAACGAACATTAAGCTTGGGAAGGTCCCGCTTGGAACACCTTACCCAATGAGATGTCCCTAATACTCCGCATTGGGGGGTGGAATCACTGACAACACCTCTACTTTCAATAATTTACATCCAATCAACATTAAGCTTGGGAAACTCCTCCTCGGAACACTTCAGCCAATCAGTTATCCCTCCTACTCCGCGAACGGGAAGTGAATGACTGGCAACACTTCTACTTTCAATAGTTCACAACCAATCAAGATAAAGCTCTGGAAGCTCCTCCTTAGAACACGTCAGCAAATCAGATGTCCCTCCTAATACGAGGAGGAGAAGGGAATACCTAGCAACACTTCTACTTTCAATAGTTCACAACCAATCAACATTAAGCTCTGGAAGGTCCTGCGTAGGACATGTGAGCCAATAGATGCACTTGCCACTCTGCAGAGGGGAAGTGAATGGCAGGAAACACTGCTACTTTCGATGGTTCACAGCCAATGAACATTAAGCTTGTTGTTGGAACACCTCAGCCAATTAAACGTTAATGTTGTTACGCACATAGATACAGAACAAGCCCTCCCACATATTAATACATTTCCTGTAACAAAGTGACTTAATCCGTGATAAAAGTGAACACTGCATAATAAGTAAACATTATTCCGCATTATATTAAAGGAAGGACACTTGGTTTCCCGATATAATTTCCACAACCTTCTGCACCCCCTCCCAACATAAGTGAAGCCCTGGGGCTGGGGGGCCCCAGCGGCCTCCGCTATTATATTTTTGGAAATGCCCCCGGGATATGGTACACTCCCTACCACATAATAATACATTTCCTGTAGCAAAGTGATCTATCCGTGATAACAGGAAACACTGCATAATAAGTAAACATTATTCCGCATTATATTAAAGGAAGACCGCAATAAGGCACATTGTTCTTTTCCCAATATAATTTCCACAGCCTACTGAATCCCTCTCCCAACATAAGTGAAACCCAGGACTACGGGGGCTCCAGCGAGCCCCCACTTTTATTTTTTTAAGAAATAGCCTCGGGACCTAGCCCACCCAGGGGCCTCATTAAAATAAAACATGAGAACCCGGAACCCAAGCGCAAACTGCGCCGATTTTTCTTTTTTTTTAAATGTCTTCTTTGGCCCTGGGGGTCCTTCTAGGACCCCCTAAGCAGGCCTAGAGGGTCAGGGTGTTTCTACCCTGCCTCCTTCTCTTGTTTTATATCTTTGTTTTTCTCAGTTTTCTGGTGACTTGCTTCTACCGAGTCACAAGATGGCTGACAACACTTCCTGGTTTGGAGTGTTGGCAGCCAATCACAGTGAAGCTCGTGCTTGGGACTTAGGCTCCCCTCAGATATCAAAACTTTTATTTTTCAATTTTCGCAGCAAATACTGACCGGATTTACACCATTTTAAATAAAGTCGCTTTCTGATCCAAGCACAACCTTTCTTCCAAATGTGGGGTAATTCCGTCCAGTAGTTTCGGCTGTAGCCTTGCACAAAGTTCCAGATGGGAAATTGATTTTTTCACTCTTATTTTATTAATTTTTCAGCAACTACTGAACGGATTTACACCATTAAAAATAAGGTTGCTTTCTGAACCAAGCTCTACCTTTCTGGCAAATTTGGGGTAATTACGTACAACAGTTCGGGCTGTAGCTCGTCGCTAAATTTCCTATGGAAATTAAGATGAGGAAAACGCATTTTGGGACCCCCTTTTTTCTCAGCCCCCATTTGACGAATCACCCCAAAACTTTCAGCATAGGAGCTGACCTGAGTAGACTATATATATATATATATATATATATATATATATATATATATATATATATATATATATATATATATATATATATATATATATATATATATATATATATATATATATATATATAAAATAATAAATCTGATTTAATATACATTTTAACAAATATAACAAATAAACGTAATTAAAAAAAGTTAAACACACATATAATAATTTATATTTATATATATTTACTTTAAAACAATTAGTATTATATCATATACTAATAACATAACATCTAATAAAAACATTCCATTATAAATTAAAATATTAAACTATTTAAAAATCTTAACATTTCCCACTGCAGTCAGTGCAACAGTAGGGAAAGTGTTGGATAGCGGAGGGGTAAAAATTATTATTCCCACTCCAATAAGTGTAACAGTAGGGAAAGTATTGGATAGCGTAGGGATAACAATTACTATTCCCACTCCAATGAGTGCAACAGTAGGGAAAGTGTTGGATAGCATATGGTTAAAAATAACTATTCCCACTCCAGTGAGTGTGACAGTGTTGGATAATGGAGGGGTAAAAATTACTATTCACACTCCAGTGAGTACAACAGTAGGGAAAGTGTTGGATAGCGGAGAGAAAAAATGGACTATCCCCCCTCCAATAAGTGTAACATTAGGGTAAGTGTTGGACAGCGAAGGGTAAAAATTACTATTACCACTCCAGTGAGTGCAACAATAGGGAAAGTGTTGGATTGCGGAGGGGTAAAATGTAATATTTCCATTCCAGTCAGTTCAAAATTAAAAACAAACAAAATATTAACAACAAAAAAATATTTTTAAAACAAAATAAATAAAAAAATATATAAATATATTAAAAATGAAAATAGAAATATATTTAATAATAAAAAAATTAAATTAAAACATACTATAATTTTAAATACATATGACAAATACCTACAAATATTATATTAAATCAAATAAACACAATTAACAAACAAATACATATTTTTAATTATAAATTATTTAGAAAGAAAAACATTAATTACAACATAAATTTAGTTTTTTTATTTCCTACCTTATAACACCACACAATTCATAACCCACATCTAAATGTAAAAAGAAAATACTTCTAAATTAACATAATTAATTATCAATTAAAGAAATATTATTAATTAAAAAACAAATGAAAACACATAACAGTTAATTAACTTCCCACACTTTACCCCTATAATCCGCACAACCCACAGCTAAAATTAAATTGTAAAAAAAATTACACAATTAAAATGTATTTTCAATTAAAAAACTAACAGTATTTAACAACTAATTATAAAGTAAGTGAAAATAATTTACTTCCCACCCTTTAACCCTATAAAAAAACCCACACACAAAAATTACCCTAATTAATTATCAATTAATAAATTAATATTAATGATAAACTATTTATTAATGAATTCAACATAAATTACTTCCCACCCTTTATCCCTATAAACACAATTTCCATATTTATTTTTCAATTAAATAATTATTAATAATTAATTATTAATTAAACAAAATTACTTCCCACCCTTTACCCCTATAAATCCCACAACCTGCACCTAAAATTAATTACACAATTTTCATATTTAGTTTTCAATTAATTAATTAATATTAATTAACAAATAATTATTTGTGATTTATTCTGCTTGTGGTTTTGGTATTGGTGAATCTGCAGTCTGTATGGTTGCATGTGTTTAGTAACAAATCTTTTTTTTGTACTGTATACTTCAAATGTGCACCCTTGCTCCTTTTGAGTGTTTTGTTTACTGTATGATAAATTTACTATATTTTGCTTATGTTTTATTGTCTTTCAAATTCATATTTGAATTTGTGAAAAATCTATAGTGTATATTGTCTTATGTGTAATTTTTTTGTTCCTTTCTAGTGAGATATGTTTGATACTTGCTGTATCTATTTAGATTCTCAGTGTAGCTGTCTGTGGCAAGTAAGAGATATCTCGGTATCTTTTATAGTAGAAAGTTCAGTGCTTGGTTTGCATTGATAGTTACTTTCCAGATTGTTATATTTCATTAGTGGTATTTTCTGTTTAATACAGCTTCAGCTTGTTGAGTTCTAATTGTATGCAGTGTTAGTTGTCTATCTTTTGTGATAGCTTTATTAGGAAGCATTATGGCTACTCGCAGGCTTACCGCCTAGTAGGTTGTTGAATTGCTTTTTGAATCAGCCTCTGAACATGGCTCTGAGACTGACTCCGAATCCAAGGCAAAGGATCAAATGCAAGATTCTGGCAGTTTCTGTCTAAGAAGATTCATCTGATAATGAATCCACTATTAGCTCTGCTGAAGTGCCTATTTTAGAGGAGGCACTTCATATAGAGAGGATATGCCTGTAGTGCAGCAAGAGCAAAGTAGATTGTAGCCAGGGACTGGAAGGCTTTCCATTGGAAGTGCAGAACCTTAGTTTGCCCCTAACATGGTGCAGGCTGTTTTGCCGGCCTTTAGTGGTGTTGCAGGGTGTAGAGTTAATACAAGGAACATTTTGCCTGTCAATTTCTTCAAGCTCTTTATTGATAATGTGTTTTGGAGGATATTATTGGGCAGACCAATTTGTATGCTGAACGGTATCTGAGAGACAACAGTGCCACATTTAAGACCTACTCTAGCTCTACCTGGTGAACTCATACACATCTACATGAAACTAAGTTGTTCTAAGGATTAACTTTTTTGATGGGATTGCTAAGGACGCCATCATTGTATTTATATTGACCTACTAGTCCCTTGATAGCAATTCCTATTTTTCCAGCAACTATGAGTTGAGATAGGTATTTGCTTCTGCATCAGATGCTGCATTTTGTAGATAATGCTGCAGTGTTGCTAACAGATCACTGTGATTGTGACCGTCTCTTCCAGATTTGACTTGTCCCTGCCCATTTCGTTGACCGTTTCTCAGAGATCTATGTTACTAGTCAAGATATATTTGTGGACAAGCCTCTGGTCTTGTTCAAAGGCTGCTTGCTTTTCAGAAAGTATATACCCAGCAAGAGAGCACAATATGGTATAAAGCTATAAGTTGTGTGAAAGTGAACCTGTGTATAATTCAGGGTGTAAACTGGTAGGGATTCTTCAACTGACCCCCCTGGATGGCCTTCCACTTTTGGAGTCAGTGGAAAAATTGTGTGTGAACTTGCCAGAGCACTTTGTTACGAAGGCCACCATTTATATGTGAACAATTTCTAGACAAGCCTGCAATTGTTTAAAGACTTGTTCACAATGGGCACTATGGCATGTAGTACAATCCGCTCTAACAATAAAGGTTGCCTTAAAGAGCTTGTGTGTAAAAAACTTCAGGGGGGACAGAGTACTGCCTTGAGTTGTAATAAACTACGCGCATTGAACTTTTCATGCAGAAGAGATGTTAACATGCACACAACTATTCATGATGAAACTAATGCAACTGTGACATTTTGCGATCAGTTATCAGAGTGCATACTAAAACAAGCATGTGAGAGGCGTAGATAGAATAGATTAAAGTTTGGAGACCTACATTGCTGATCGAAAGTCCTTTATCTGGTATAATAAGTTGGCTGTTCATCTATTACATTTAGCGTCTTTCAATGCTTTTGTTGTTTTCAAAGATCTTTCTCCAGATTCCAAGGTGACTTTTCAGCAGTCTGTGATATGCAGCCTTTCTTGCAGTAGATCAAGTAAGTGCTCCTAGAATTAGAGTGGTTGATTGAAAGAATGCCCCTTTCCTGAATACATTCCTCCAATACCCAAAAACATTAATTCCTTGTCCGATTTGTATATCAGTATACGAAGAGTCGTACTAAAGGAGAGAAGCGTATTTACTGACCAGATTGCTGTTCCTATCCAGGCCTGGGTGTGCCCACATCTAAGGCCTGTGTGTGCCCACATATTTTAAGTTCCACCATACGCAACTCAAGTATTGGGAGCAACATACGCAACTCAAGTATTGGTAGCAACCATGAGAGTAAATGGGAACTGGCTCTCATCTGTTTTGCCAGATACTTGGTTAGCAGCGGTTTGATTTGTAGAGTTACAACAATTGTGTATGTGGCCATAGTTGATATTTCATCTTCTACCAATGGTTTTTGCTTTTTTCTATTTGAAAAAACCCTATTGTTTTCAATTGGATGTTTTATTTTGTCCTTTCTCTGCTTTGTGTGTGTAATTTGTTTATTGTGAGAGCGTTGTAAAAATGAAATTGGTATGAGTTTCATGGTCATGTCTGAGTGGCATTTGGCTCGTGGTGTGTGTATACTGGCATTTAGATGGGATCTGTGAACTAGCATTTGGCTAGTGGCATGTATGGACTAGTATTTGGCTGACAGTTTGTGAACTTGTGGCTGACTGAAGGTGTGCATAGTGGGAGCTGGCTGAGAGTGTGTGTGTGGTGACGTGCTGCTGGTTACTACACACACACACACACTACCAGTCAAACACCAGTCCACATACACCACCACCCAAACACCAGTCTACACACTCTGCCAGCCACCAGATGGTGTGCTTGGTGTCCCAGTCCTGTGAGTGCATGAAGTGAAGGGCCCTTGAATGACACAGTTTGTTAATGTGAGTGTTGTAATATGTTGGGCCCGCGACTAGCGGTATGAATGATTTTGTGTGTGTGATGCATGAAAGCTGTTTGAATGGCCTGAGAAGCTGTTGGTGCCTTGGAAGTGGCTTTAACGTTCACAAGCTACCGTGGTCATCCAACTTTATAGCTCCTTATTTTGGTTCTTGTAGGTGGCCCAGGAAACTGTAGTCTTGAAATTAAATGAAAAAGAGGTTCATATAGCATGATACAATTACCCGAAGATGTCAAGGCGCTAGCTGATCAGGTAAAATATGCTGTAAAATCTTAATTCAGAGTCAGAGATTAAACAGCCATGTTTTTAACACTTTCCTGAAAGCCAACAAGTGTGTTTTGTCCTTTAACCTCTGGGGAAGAGAGTTCCAGAGTCTTGTCATACCAACCAGAAAGCTTCTGCCGACCCAGGAGCTTTTCTTGAAACTGGGAGTCACCAGATTGTGAGACTGAGCTGAGCGTAAATGGCGTGTTTGAACGTACCATTGGAAGTTCTGCTTGAAAAAGGCTGGTCCTATGTCATGGGTTGCTTTAAATGCTATGCAAAGAGCTTTGAACTCTATACGTCTTTTCACTGGAAGGATTTTTCTGAGTAATTTTAATGTGTAGAAAGATATAGAGGTGACCTGGTTCACATGGCCTTCGAATGTGAGCTTGGAATCAAAGGTGACTCCTAATTCTTTTACCTTATTTGTAGGGATGGGCAAAGAGCCCAGTTCCGCTGGCCAGAAAGCTCGAGACCAGAAAGTGGTATTGCTGCCAAAGAGTAAAACTTCAGTTTTATGGAAATTTAACTTCAGACACTTGGTTGCCATCCAATCACAGACTTGGCAGAGGCAGGTATTGAACTGTGGCACTGTGTCCGAAGGCGAGCCTGTCACTGATACCACAATTTAGATATCATCAGAATAGGAAATTGCAGAGAAACCCAGATATCCAATCAACTGCGCCATGGGGGCAATGTAGATGTTAAAAAGGGTAGGGCTCAATGATGAGCCCTGGGGTACCCCAAAAGGTAGAGTAAAATTGGGCGATTTGAATTCAGAAAGAGCTGTAAACTGTTCTGGGCCACACAGAAAGGATCTGAGTAAGGTGAGAGATTTTCCTTTTATGCCGATCCTCTCAAGGCATTCCAGTCATTTTTTATGATTAACAGTGTCAAATGCGCCAGAGTGGTCATGCAGCACATGTGCTGCATTCCTCCCTGCATCGACCATCTGACTGATCTGTTCGGATGCCGATATCAATGCCAGTTCTGTACTATGGTGCTTTCTGAAGCTGAACTGGGTGCTTTCTCGCTGCTTTTGGGACCAAATACTGAACTCGGAGGACATACCTGGATTGATTCCTTGCTACACTACTCTTTGGTGGTGCTGTTGGTTTCCCCCCGTGGCCCCTGCTGTTGCCATTCTGTGCGGCCGCTGAGTGGGGGAAACTACATTTCCCACAAACCCCTCCTGCTCAGGCCCACACAAGCACGCGTCCGGTGGCGCATAAAACACCGCGAGATCTCCCGCATTGCGGGACGCGCACAGGAGAAGCCGGGGACAAGGGCGGGGCCGTTTGCGGCAGGTCGAGGCTGGGCTGGGCCACCTTACTAACGCCAACTAACTGTAAGCATTTATTGTGACACTCTGCGTAAAGTAACAATACATGCAGGTGGGAGCTCATGACAACCCGAAATGATATTCGGGAGAAAGGGGGGGGGGAGGGTTGGGGGTAGCATTGGGGGAACGCTGGATAATTTCATAATAAGAGCAGCTAGTGTCCTTGAAAAAGAAATGGGGGGGTTGGGGGTAGTGTTGGGGGAACGCTGGATAATTTCATAATAAGAGCAGCTAGTGTCCTTGAAAAAGAAATTGCCCTGACGGAGAGGCGTCTCTCTTTAGAATCGTTATATCTGAGACGATCATCCATGGGGGCTATCGCAACTTCAAGTACACCACAGCAAGTAAGGCTGAAAGTTGGGAAAAATAATTTGGCAACTAGTGATGAAGGCTCCCCTCCTGCTACGATAAATTCATCTATTACGCAGGGTAGTGGTTGTGTTGAAGAGTTAGATGAGTCTAGTGAGTTAAATGGGGTTACTACAATTAGTGAAAGTATACCACTCCCTATGACCAGATCTAAGACTAAAAACAACTCTAACGGTAATAAAAAACACTCAGCAGCAAAAGTAATCGCTATTAATACGCCAAAAACAAATAGGAAACATAGAGTAAAAACAGCAACAATAAAAGCTGGGAAAGGAGGAAGTAAACATAAATTACCTAAGAGTGTTAGTATAGCAGTGCAGACCACAAGTATATTAGAACAGACTTCGCCATTAGCTACTAAGAAACCATCAGATCCTGATACCATTATGTTAGGGCATGTAACCACGAGAAGTATAATACGGAACATATAGAGGGCTTTTTGTCTAAAATGGAACATCTGGTTAAGTCACTCATGTTGCCCCATATAGAAAGGGTAAAAGCTATAGGTGAGAGACTATTAAAATTAGAAGAATCAACACAGGCAAATAATGAGATGTTGATGAGGTACTCAGAACCAATAATGGCTCTAAGTACAATGAATTCCGCCAATATTTTGAGAAATACAAAGAAACCAACTCTTGTGCCTAGCATAAGTAGGGCTGATACATCCATGGAGTCTGCCAATAGAATTGATACGGGGAGTACAGGCACAATAAATGGGTCCCCAGTTACACAAGGGGAAGGGAGACAGGATATAGAGAAAGGCGCACAGACAAAGGGATCAGGGAATGATAGGAATCACGGGAAGACACGTGACCAGGGGTAGAGGAGGATGCAGGCAAGGGTCCACTTGACAAAGCTAAACTAACGAATAAACACCCACGAATCGACTTATCGCCTGAATCATTCTCATATACTGTTGTTTTAATAGGGGTCCCAGAACTGGAAGAGGGTAAACTAGAAAGTTATTCAGAGTTGAAGAATAAAGTCAGCCACTGGCTGAACAGGTATAGACCCATTCCGCCTGTTCTGCATGGTGAAATTCTTCATGTCTGTAGAATAAGTTCGGTTGGACACAGACCGAAAGATAATAAAGGGGACTGTGTTCTATTGAATTTTAGAGACAGACGGGTGGTAAAATATATTTGTGGATGGAGGTTACAAAGCCTTGAGAGTGGAATACAAACTGTAGATTTGAGGCATTTTTATCACCCACCGCATACAGTCGGACCCGATATTTACTCAGAAGGGATGCAGGGAGTGATGTGTAGGGAGGGGCCGTTTGCGGCAGGTCAAGGCTGGGCTGGGCCACCTTACTAACGCCAACTAACTGTAAGCATTTATTGTGACACTCTCATATAATAATTATTTTAATATCCCTACCTCCAACCACTTTGATATCCTCTGCGGACAAGAGGGCATTGAGGGAGTAGATTGACGGTGTCAGGAAACCTCTACTTTGATTGCTCCTGTTCTTTCTACCATGGGCGGAAAACCAGTGACTGAGATAAATGGCGAATTAGAATCCTCACCATCTATTACAACAATTAACTTGGAAGGCAAATTAGAATCCTCCCTATCTATTACATTATTTAATTTGGAGGGGGCCTATAACCCCGATGGGCAGCCAATGTTAGGGGATGGAATATTTAACCAGAGTGGATTAATAGAAGAGTTGAACACTCCAAGCCAAGTCCCAAAAAGTGTTGTTCCAAATAAGATTAAATTAAAGAATGGTAGCTGGTCAATAATGTTTTGGAATATTGCAGGCATAAAATCCAAGCAGACAGATGTAACTTGGCTGAAATTGGCAAATTAATTTGATATAGTTAACCTCCAGGAAACATGGTCAAAAGGGGCTTACCATCTTATCGGGTATAAAACATTTTTCTCCCCAGCCATAGATTCAGTTTTAGGCAGAGCAAAAGGAGGTTCATGTACCTATATCTCAAATTTTTTGAAATGTGATAAAATAGAAGTCCCTGTTACCAATATATACTATCAAATGGTACAAATACATTCCAGCAAGAAGAAGTGCCTACTGATTGTAAATTTCTATATTAACACACCAGCTGAGATTTTGGAGGCCGTGATGAAACAATTCTCTACAGACCTCAAACATATGATTAGCTGGAAAAATAAGGATGTTTTTACAGTCTGGGGTGGGGACTTTAATTGTCTAATATGTAGAATGGGAGAACACGGGACATGTGGTACTCTTTTGGAAAGGGAAACATACTTATCACATTTTGACCATACTAGTTGTGGAAATTTGCTAAATGAAACCTTGTTCTCAAGCGATATGTGCTTTGCAAACAAAGCATGT
Organism: Lissotriton vulgaris; assembly: GCF_964263255.1. NCBI lineage: Eukaryota > Metazoa > Chordata > Amphibia > Caudata > Salamandridae > Lissotriton > Lissotriton vulgaris. The sequence goes on along the minus strand of NC_141685.1, from coordinate 433,246,172 downwards.
CAACCAGAGGTTAATTTCCGCCCTACATTCAGTGGGAGAGGATCATTCTCTATAATCGATTTTATTCTGATTTCTTCTAGACATGGTAATGAAGTAACTAACTTTAAAACTTTAGAAATAGCACTGAGCGATCATTTCCCACAAAGCCTAGAAGTTATAAACTCTGATTATATTTATGATAAAGGTAATTTAAATAGGGACGCAGTAGAGAATATAGCCTTGCAGCGTCAAAACGGATATGCCCTGAAATGGACTAAAGTAGTCCCGGATAACTTCCTAGAAAATCTTATTATGCAATCCAAATCCAGTTTTGATATATGTCTTGATATTAATACATTGGATCCCGTTGTTATTGATCATTTAATAAATATAAACTGGGAGATACAAAATAGCCTATGGGTTGATAAGAAAAATCTAAAAACACAGGACCCTAGATGGTTTGATACACTCTGTAAGCAGGCCCATATTAATTTAAAACAGGCCTTAAAGGATTCCCCTCGCGATTATGATTTAATTAAGGAATATCGCAAGGCATATAAAATTGCACAGAAACAAAGGAAGGAAACCATAAAAAGGGAGGCCTGGGAATCCCTGTGCGAGGCATCCCAGAGCGGGGATGTAGCAGCCTTTTGGAAGGCAGTCAATGCACCCTTTTTCGAAGACAAAGGCAAAGCTAGAATTGAGATAGCTATAATGGGAGTAAAATGGGTCAAACACTATGAAAGTTTGTATAGTATGGGGGGTCCCCTGGATGAGTCCCGACTAATAGATGTAAAGGATGAAGCGACATCGAAAAGTAATAATATAGATCTATATATAACACTGAATGAGGTCATGGTTGGCATTAAGGCCAGTTTGGGGGGGGGGGAAGGCTCCTGGCCCTGACGGGGTTCCTGTCGACCTATATAAACACAATATGATGTTATGGGGCCCAATCCTCACTAAACGTTTTAATGCTCAAATGGATTATTATCTTCCTGGTATGAGTCATCATAACACCTATATTTAAAAAGGGAGACAGAGCAAGCTGTGCGTGTTATCGCCCGATATCCCTGCTAGACTCCACCATCAAGATTTTTGGTAGGGTAATCCTGAACAGATTGCAGGTTTGGGCTGAGGATCACTCAAAATTAAGTGATCTTCAATATGGCTTCAGGAAACACCTAGGCACTATAGAGCTGGGCCTTAATCTGCTAATCTGCACATCCTTTTAGATAAATATGTAAGTGCAACGAAAAACCGCATATATTTAACATTTGTCGACTTGTCGTCGGCATTCGACTGCGTATCTCATAGCAAGTTGTGGCTGATTCTAGAGAAACTTGACGTGCACATAAATATAACTAACTTCCTGAGAGAGTTATATATGGGAGCACGGGCCACAGTAAGATATGGTAGAAACGGGGAAGGCACAACAATCTTTAAAATTGTCAGAGGTGTACGGCAAGGGTGCGTACTCGCCCCCTCCCTATTCACAATTTATATTAATGAACTGGAAGAGGTACTACTTAGGGAATGCAGGGACATGCCTTTAATAGGCAAAAGATCAATCCCTGGGTTATTATACGCGGACGACGCGGTTTTGATGGCCCGAACCCCGTTGGCCATGCAGCAGATGATTACATCCTTTGCAAACTACATGGCTAATTTAGATCTGAGGGTAAATGCTTCAAAAACTTACTGTATGAATTGTGGACCAGGGGCATTAAAGAATAAGAAAACCATGTTTATAAACTCTAAATCCCTGGAATTCACTCAAACTTTTCCTTACTTGGGCATACTGTTCGATCAAACCGGCCAATGGAACACAACAATTAATACACGGAAATTGTTGTTTAGTAAATCTATTAAGGCCGTACAAAATTTTGCAAGAAAAATGGGCAAAAAAACGATTATGGAACTTTTAATTATATATAGAGCCACTAGTTTTGCAATTGCAATATATGGCGCTGGTATATGGGGTTATGCTAACGTCAAATCATTACAACTAGCAGAAAACTCCTTTCTGAGACGTCTCCTAACAGTTCGGGAGAGTGTGTCCACCTATACTGTCATATGGAGCTAGGAAAACCATATATAGAGGATATAATTAAAATTCAGCCAGTTTTATTATGGCATAGAGTGTGGACCACGGAGGAGTGTGCTTTTAATCGAGCAATCCTGAAAGACGCTTTGATCATAGCAAAAAGTAACAAAATAAGATGGTTGGTGTATGTAAAATCTTTCCTCGTGGAGATTGGTCATCGTGAATATTTCACCGATCCTCCCCTTATGTCCCATGTAACAAGAAAAGAATTAAAGCATTTATGTATGTTACATTTGGAGGACAAAAGGTCTTGCGTAGAGATGAAGAAAAGCACTGTGATAGCGCACCAACTGGCATTGATCACAAGTGAAACCCAGCGATATTTGAAATTGCAAATGAAAGGTTTTGAAAAGTTTTTATTAATTTGTTTTAGATTGAATATTTTATTTAGATTTCTTAGTTATCCTAAAATGAATGATTGGACCAAGGAATTAAACAAATGTCCATGTGATGAATTGTCCAAACAATTGGATATGCACATTTTGCTATTTTGTAAATTTTATGTTGCCCAAAGGAAAATATGGATTATGCCGCTATTAAGGACAATGGGATTTAATCAGTGTTGCCCAGCTTTTCTAGCTATCAAGAAATTAGACAATGTTTTAACTGTTGCTTTAGTATCTGCCTTTTTTAAAAACGTTTTTAGATTTCGTAAATCAGTTCTGAATACTGTGTAATATAATATCAAATTGATTGAGGACTGTGTATACATACTTGTGTTTTTTAAGGAGTTGGTTTTTATGACTGTATATATTTCTACTTTTTATTGTGCTTTTATGGATATTTATGCCCAATATCCGAATAAAGAAACAATTGATTGGGTGGCATCCAGGAAAGCATGTTTCTCGATGTAGTCAGATTTACTATATTCATGACCTTCTCGATCATTTTAGTGGGCAGTGGAAGTCTTGAGATTGGACGATAATTATTTTGATCCCATCTAAGTTTGCTTTCTTTAAAAGAGGGAGGACTGATGCTAATTTCCAGTTAGTGGGAATTATGCCTGAGGAAAATATTTGGTCAAAGATGGGAGACAGATGAGAAGCAATTACTTCTGGTAGAAGATGAAAGATCTTGGGGAGGCATTGGTCCAATGGGGAGCCAGATTTAGTAGACAGTAGTAGTTTGGTGACCTGGTCAGAGGTCAATGATGGAAAAGAAGTACTTCAGGAAGATCAATAGATTTTGAGGTAGCTAAGGAGACCTCCTCAGTCATGTTAGGAGTGACGTACGTACATTGGGAGGGGGTAGCACATTGAGACAGGGATGTAGAGAAACCACTATAGACTGATCTAACCTTGTCTTGAAAGAAGGTGGCCAAGGAATTGCAAAAAGCCTGCCTAACCGGTGTGTTCGCTATTTCGGGGGGTTTGGCTAGCTCTTTTCCTGTGGCAAAAAGTTTTTACATTTATTTTTATTTTATTTATGCGTTTTCATAACATTTACTACCACAAAGGTATCAGCATTTGTGTATGCATATAGATCAAAAGTATCGAGATCAGCACATTACATCAATCTTCCATGGACAATGTTATAAGAGCATGCAGCAGTATGATAGCAGTAGAATATAAAAACAACTTCAGCAAAGCCTTACAGTGCAGGAGTAGACATTAATCACTATTCATGGCAAGCAAGTAAGATGTTAATGGGCCCCATATATCACGAGGTTTTGAGGCACTGGGCAATTCTTCAGCTTAGCAGGTGAGATGATCCCGACAATATACCATATCTTGCAACCATTGCTTATGTGTCTGCGTGGGCCTAGCGGCCCAATGTATAGAGACTCTACGTTTAGCCAACAGCAACACCACAGCCATTAATTTCCTAATAGAGGCTTAAATAGTGGCAAAATTTCCCAACAGACATAGTTGTGGAGTGCATGTAACTGGTACCACCACCATTGTCGTCAGACTACCCGTGACCTGTGTCCAAAATGTACCTACATTCAGACAGGAACATGCTAAATGTTGGAAATCTGCATTTGGTGCACTGCATCTTACACAACTGGCAGATTCTATGAGACCATATTTATGAAGCAGAGCAGGTGCATAATATATTTGATGTTAAATATTTAAAATGAATCAGTCTAAGATCTAAGATTGCTGTTTGCTGTTAACTCTCCCGTCAACCTGCAGTAGTCCCTCCAAACCTCTTCAGACAATGGTTCCGAGGGAGTCGCATTACACTTGTCCAGCGGCCCACCCCTCGCAACTGTCCTTTCTGTCTGTGAGGCGCGATATAATCTTGCGATAAGCCGGGATCGCAACAGAGTTGTGTAGATGAGCTGTAGTGCCTCTAAGTTCTGCGGCTCCGCTGGAAATTGCGGGTACAGTGTATGCAAAGCGGAGCACAATCTAGTGTTTATGAATATCCCCCTTTTGTAGCATTTTTCCCATTCTCAAGGATCGCTGAGAGCTCTATGAATTTCCCCCCTGGAAATACATCACCCATCGTGTGCATTCCTACCGCATTAAGGACTTTAAGTGCACCAGTTTCACTGGACACTGAGACTGCAGCATGGTGCAAGAGTGGTATAGTTGGAGCGTAAAGCTGTAGTTTCTGTGCTCGCCTCCCAAATTCCTACCATGCACTGGCTGTGCATTGCACAGTGTCTATTTCCCCCTTTTCAAATATGGAATGCGTGTTTACAATCATAGCTTTAAGCGGTATCGGATGCATGGCACCAGTCTCTACCACAATATGAGGAATGTAGGCCGGAGCCTGTTGCCAGTACTATGCATAATACGCCTGCGCGCAGAGATAGTACAGCTGCAAATCTGGAGCAGTGAATCCACCCATGTCATAGGGGAGCGTTATTACACCATTTAACTCTCGTTTTTTCCCCTCCCCATGCAAGTGTAATCAGTAAAGAACGAAGCCTAGTGAAGAAGTGTTGTGTTAGACGGACAGGAATATTCATAAATAAATACAAAAAACTTTGGGAGTACAATAATTTTTATCTGCAACCCTGTCGGCAAGTGACGACGGCAGTTTTATCCATCTAGCTACTTGGTCTTTGAGCCTTGTAAAGGCTTTTCCATAATTGGTTTGGACAACCACCAGTGAGTCCCTGTGAATCCATATTCCCAGGTATTTTACTGGGTCTGTGCTCCATTCCAGCGGATAGCCAAGCTCTATCCATTGCATGCCATTGGTCAGGGGTAGGACAATCGATTTAGCCCAGTTCATACCGAGCCCGGAATACCATTCAAACCGTATGTATTCTCTGATAAGTTGTTCTAAATAGGGTTCGGGGTCACAAATGAAAAGCACCATGTCATCTGTGTACATAGAAACTGCTAGAGGATGCTGAAAAAAGCGTAGCGCTGCCTGCGCATACCGCTGTCTTAAGATTCATGCCAATGGTTCTAGCACCACAACAAATAATAGGGGCGACAGCGGGCATCCTTGCCGTGTACTCCGTTGTATCTTAAATGCGCCCAATGTCTACCTGTTAACCCTCACGGACACTGTAGGGTCCGTGTATAATAGTTGAATCCAGTTTGTAAAAATAAAGGGCACCCCCATGCTGTGTAAGACTGTAAACATATAAGTCCAGGAGATAGAATCAAAGGCCTTGGCAGCGTCCAATAGGACTGCCACCACAGGCAAAGTCGGTTCCAACACATGCAGCACTGCAAACAACGTACGTAAGTTTTGTGACGTGGATCGATTAGGTATAAAACCCTGATTGGTCAGGGAGAACCGTTAAAGGGAGTAGCAGATGCAGTCGATTAGCCAGTACCTTCGCTAAAATGTTAACATGAGTATCGATCAATGATAGGGGCCTATACAAGTTGCAACTGTCTGGCGCCTTTCCAGGCTTTAACAATGTTAGGATCAGCGGTTCTCGTAGAGTGGCGGGAAAACAGTGTTCTTCGTACGCTTCCATATACATCTGTTATGTTATGTTACAGTGAATTTATATAGCGCATTATCACCCAGATGTCTCTAAGCGCTGTCAACGGACGTCAACCTAGGTGAGAACAAAGTGAGCTATTCAGATTGACCCCCATGCCTCTAGAAACAATACAGTTTTGAAACTCTTCCTAAAACGTAGGAGATTCGTTTCCTTATGCAGTTCACTGGGCAGACAGTTCCATGTCTGAGGGGCGACGGTCGAGAAGGCTCGCCCACCCAAGGACAATCGATTGTGCCGCAGGCAGGCAGGGTAGCAGGCCTCCGCTGACCGGAGCACCCTACTAGGGCAATAGTTAATCAGTCGGCCCTTAATGTAACTTGGGGCTGAGCCATGAATGGCCTTGTGCACAATACAGAGACTTTTAAATTTGGTTCTTGGCAGAATTGGGAGCCAATGTAGATTCTGCAATAGGGGGGTGACATGAGTGTGTCTGGGTTTCTTAAAAATTAGTCTTGCAGCTTCATTCATTACCACCTAAAGCCTAGACAGCAGATTGTTTGGCAGCCCAAGATATCGAGCGTTCCCATAATCGAGACGAGATAGAATCACAGCAGAGACTGACAATCTAAGTGTGCTGAAGGACAGAAGAGGAGATAGTTTCCGAAGCTGATGCAACAAAGCCACAGTGGTACCAATCTTGATGCCAAGGCTTTTTACAACCACTGCCGATTCAGGGAAAGGCCCCAGTTCTGCAGGCCAAAACAGGTCATTCCAAGGGTTTAAGGTAGTAGTAACAGCTAGGACCTCTGTTTTCTCAGGGTTGATTTTTAATGAGTTTGCCGACATCCAATTGATGGTGAATTTAAGGATGTCTTGCATTCTCGAATGGGCCCCTGGTGAGTGATCAATCTGAATCAGAATTTGGGTATCATCGGTATAGTTGTAAACTCTACAATCCAACTGATTCAGTGCTGCAATTAAAGGCTGCAGACATGCATTGAAAAGCAGAGGGGACAGAGCTGAGCCCCTGGGTACTCCGCACCCCAGCGAGGCTAGATTGGACACAAGCTCTCCTAATTGGACTCGCTGTGACCGATCTCTCAAAAATGAGGTCAGCCAGGCCAGAGCCGTGCCCTGGATCCCTAGATCACTGATCCGCGTTAGGAATTGGCGATGATCAACAGTATCAAACGCCGCAGATAGGTCTAGTAGGACCAGAGCGCATGGCACTTTTTTATCTGCCCTAATTCTTAGGTCATCCAGCACGGAAAGCATGACCAATTCCGTGCTGTGATGAGCTCTAAAGCCTGCCTGATTGGGCTCAAGAAGCTTATTAGACTCCAGGTGGCGCGTAAAGGATTGTAGTACATGTAATTCAATGATTTTTGACAAAAAGGGTATCTGTGAAATTGGCCTGAAATTCTTACATTTTTTTGGATGGGCTCCCTATTTCTTTAAGAGTGGGATCACCCGAGCTTCCTTAAATTTTGAGGGGACGGACCCTATTTCCAAGGAGCAATTTAAGAGGGAAAGCACTTTATCCTCAATACCAGCCATAAAGACAGGGGGCCAATAGGTCAATGTATTCCTTATAAAACTATGCTTGTAAGCCATCTGTGCCTGCAGCTTTCCCATTCTGCAATCCGGCGATGGCCTCCCGAATTTCTTCTATCGTTATTTGATACATTAGAAAATATTGCTGCCCTCTCCAGAGCCATACAAGCGCTATATCGTCCAGGTACTGTGCTACATCTGCCTTCCTCACCGACTGCCTTCATGCATACATTGTCTGATAGTACTGCACAAACGTGTTAAGTATACCGGTTGTATCATAGTGTACATTGTCATCCCCTGTGATAGTTTGAACTACATTATTCTTACCCCACAGCTCTGCAATTCTGTTGGCTAATGCCTTCCCAGGCCTACCACCTTCACCATAGTACCTGGCTTTCCATCTGGGTGACATGTGACGCACTTCCTGATCTGCCACATCATTACATTCTGTAACCTTAATTCTAATATTCGCTATGGTAGCAGCGTCCGCTGCAGTTTCATACTCGAGCTCCAGGTGCCCTAATTCTTGTACCAGCTGTCTCGTGGTGCCATGTAGTGACTTAAGAACCCATGCTTGTAATCCTATGCATGCGCCCATTATGGTCACTTTGTGAATGCCTCCCAGATTGTCCCCACACTCTGCACTGACCCTCTGTCAGAAAGTAGTCTGTGACAGCTTCCCTAACCCCTTCAAGTAAGGAGGAAGACTGTAGACGCCATTGAAACTGCAAGGGTGTGTGCTTGGGGGTGGACCTGCTGAGCAAAACTGGGGAGTGAACCGACAACGTTTTAGGTAAATGTTGGACATGAGTGGTCCACGTATTCACATCCTTCGTGGCCAGCCAAAAGCCAAGGTGCGGCCAGAACTGATGCACATAAGAACGGCATGTACCTTCTTTCAAGCCAGGATACCGCAATCTCCAAATGTCCAGCAAACCTAGGTCCCTCATGCCATTAGTTACAGAGAGCACTGCTTTTTAGGTGTGAGTTCTGCTGAGGTCAGGCGATCCTCCTCAGGTACCAACACAACATTAAAATCCCCCCACATATAACTGCCGAGGGGGGCAATTTGTGTGTTTTACCCCATAGCGTCTCATAAAATACAGGGTCATCTGTGTTATGCTCATAGATGTTTGCAATTGTCACCCGTGTACCATGTATACTCTGCACCAGTGTGAATCGCCCCAATTCATCTTCCTCCACATGCATGGGTTCAAAGGGGACGCCTTTTTTAATCAATATCACAACCCCCCTTGCATAGGAGGAGTAAGATGAGGCCAAACGCCCATCTAGTGGCCACTGCAGATGCTGCATGCTTAGTGAGATGAGTTTCTTATAGCAGTGCCACATGTACATTGTGTCGATCTAAATAGGCTATTATTTGTCTGGTTTTCTTAGGGTTATTGAGGCCTCTAACATTGTTAACCATGAGATTACATTAGTTGTGATGCCTGCCATTCTGTTCACTGTCCAATACGCTAGGGTGTTGTCTCGTGTTGCCTGATCTCGTATGTGCCAATAACAACCATTGCTGTGTGCCCAACTTAGCTCCATGTGCATATAGTTCCCCAACTACCCCCCAACCCACTTCAGCATCCCAATTATGCTAATGATCCCCATTTGGGGCGTGGCCAAGCCGAGCAGCAAGATGGCCGCTTGGTGAGGTGGCTCTGCCGGCCGACTGCATTATCCAGCAATTATCCTGTACTACCACTCATCCATTACCAAAAAAGTATGAAACGGCGTCCGCAGGCGAAGAGGAAAAATTTGCGGTATCCAGCTCAGCATAGGCACTGCGGCCTATGCTGCGCTGCGCAGGCCCGGATGAATCTGAGAGCGGCAGAGGCATCGCTGCACCACTGTACCTGCAAGGAAGGCTGCCGGCTCTGGGTCACTATGCTGGAGTGGCCGAAATACGGTGAGGTGTTTGGAGATGCTGGTGTGTGGCAGCGGTGCTCCATGTGAGACCTTCATCGGCTGCAGCAGCCCAGAAAGACTGCAACGCTCTGGGAAGGAGATAGGCTGGGCCACTGCCACGAGGAATCCAGAGACTGAGAGGTGCTGCTGAGCCGAGCGGCTGGCGTGGGCTGTGCGGAGTGTCGCTTCTCCTCCCGCCCTCCTGATCACTGTGGCTGCGCTCATACAGGAGACCTGAGGAGAAGTATTTGCCGGGTCCGGGGAGACCTCCTGTAGCGGAACCGCGGCGCTGGAGGCATTGCCTGATGCAGTGAGACGACTGCGGTGAGAGGATTGACTGGGCCTTTCCAAATCAATAAAGGTACTGTGCTCCTGTCCCCGGGAGACACGGCCGGAACGCAAGGGGGCCCCTGGGTGCACCCGGCCTTGCAGCTCATGGCGCGCCGCATAACCTTGGTCCACGGGTGGAGGTAGACTGCAGCCTGAATACATCTGCTGAACTTGCTTCCTACTCGCCCACCTCTCCCCGTTGTGGGGGGTGTCATAGGTGCTGGGTTGGCGCCGTGGGCGATTGGCGCTCCGCTGTGAGCGGAATCTCTATCCTGGCCTAGAGCACCTGGACCTGTAGATCATGGGGTGGGCACCTACAGTGCTGGATTGTGACGTCCTGTGGCCCCTGGGCGGCCCTGTTGCGAGTGAGAGAACTGTATGGAGCGTAGCTTCTGTGACCTGTCTAGTCCCACGTTGTGGGCACGCTGCCTGGTACCTGTGAAGGGACTTATTGTGGCGATAGCTTCGGTGCCCATCTCTGGCTCTGCTTGGTGTGGGAGACGCTGAGCAAGGGGTCCATCGTTCTTCATTGTGCAGCACACATTTTGGCTACTTTCCCGCTTCATTGTGGCTGAAGGTGCCGGATTTGTACCACGGAGGCGGTGGGGCTGGGAAGCCTGAGGTACGCCTAGCACCTGGTAATAGTGTGGGGTTTGCACGCAACAGAAGTGCTGCGGTGGCCGGTGGAGGTACACTGCCCATCATTTCGCTAACGCTCCCCGTATTACACCGCACAGCCGCCTCAACATCACTAAACAGTAAGGGCACGAAACAGGGGCCTTACAATTGCATTCGCTTGGCGTGCCGAGGTCTCCGGACTATCTGGAGGAGCTGAGGACCACGCCATCGTATCCTGGAGGGGCGCCGTTTGAGAAGGGCGGACATGGGTAAACCAACAACAAACAGGCCAAGATCACTTTTGAAAAGCGTAACACGGGGCTTCAAGATATGGGGTCGACGCCTATTACCATGGTACCCGAAACGCAGCTGGAACCAGACCAGGAAGATGATATAAAAACAATGCTGCAGGAGGTAAGGTCAGTCTGCGGGAAATAGACTCCAAAATTGACTCCCTGGTGATGCGAATGGCTCAGGTGTTGCAAAGGGTAGAGAAGCATGAATCTCGCATAGACGCTCTAGAAACCAGTGTGTCGAATTCAGATGACCGTCAAGCTAAAACACCTGAACACCTTCTCCGTATGGACAAAGTCCTCGACATATAATAATAGTATGATAAAGGCCCGCAACGAAGACCTTGAAGCGCGGCGCAACTGAATAACGTCTGCATCACAGGGATCCCGAAATCAACGAATATTACAAACATGGAGCAGTATGTCAAAGGTTTGCTCAGAGAACTGTTTGGTTCTGGTCTGTCGGCGATGTTCCTGGTTGAAAGAGCTGATCGCACCTTGGGCCCTAGACCCCCGCCCAGCGCACAACCGCGGCCGATATTGGCCCGACTACTGAACTACAGGGACAGAGACACTGTCTTAAGGTTGGCCCGAGAGAATGAGACATACACTACCAGGGCAACAGTATAGCTTTCTACCCGAACTTCACGCAGGCGGTCCAGGCGGCGTGACGTGAATTTATCCCAGCCAAGAAACTCTTCCAAAAGTCTGGTACAAAATACGCTATGTTGTACCCTGCGCAGCTGCGGGTGCAGTCTGGCGGCAAGGTGTTGATTTTCACTGAGGCTAGTGCCGCTCTGAAGTTCGCCAAGCAGACGGCGAGGCAGCAACTAGGGAGGACCTCGACGGCTGCGTCGTCGCCGAGCAGTCAGTTGAGTGACAATGACTAAAGTACTATCTATTGTGGTTTATGACGTGAATGTGAGTTGTGTAGCCCGCAGTCACATGATGTATTGTTGTTCATGTTTTGTGATGTGATGTGGTAGTAATCAAATATACTCGGCCACCCTGTTGTTCTGCGACAGGGCAGTTCGCCGGCAAATCCACGCACTTGTGGGATAATTCCCTTTAGTCCTGGACTTCCAGGGCCAATATTTGCAATGGGTTGTTATGAGAATGCACAACCTGATTGGGGAGTTGGTGTGGGTGGTGGGTGGGGGGGGGGTTGTTTCGGTTCTTTGTTGATTATTGCAGTACACAATGTGCTTATCAGGCGTTGAAGGTCCCCATTGCCTGCATCTTTTGCTTCTGGCAGAGAGCTATTGCACACATCACTGGGTGGACTTAAGATGGGGAGCATGTGGTTATGACAAAGTTTAATGCAATGCTGTAGCCTCCACACACTTTGGGTTCTATATTCCTGTATACATCTACACCAATGTCCAAACTAACTTGCCTTACCTGGAATGTGTGCGGTCTTAACGACCACCGCAAGACCCCTCTAGTACAGTCATACCTCAGTAGACACGCTGTGGATATCTGCCTGCTCCAGGAAACCCACCTAAGGGAGACTGCCTGATCCAGGCTATTAAATGGCAGGTGGAGTGAAGTGCACTCATCAAATTACTACAATTATTCCAGAGGGGTGGAGACACTGTTAAAAAAGATATCCCCTGGCAAACGTTGAAGGTGGTTGGGGACCAAGAAGGCAGATTTTTATTATTTCTGGGGAAACTGTTCGAACAACAAATTACAAATGCAAATATATATGGTCCGAATGTGAATGACCCTTTCATTTTTTTAACCAGGTATGGCAACATATACAATCTTTGGGGAAGGCCGCCTTGCTCTGGGAAGTGGACTTCAATACAGTAATGTCTTTGGCGGCTGACAGGGAGGGGTCGTCTCGCACTCATCATCCAGAAGCATCTGCAGTCCTCAGAGGCCTACTCTCTGATTACTACTTGCTTGACACATGGCGGGTAATTCATCGGCACACCCGAGAAGGGACATGCATCACACAACAACATCTGGCATGGTCCAGGATAGATTTCTGGATTACCTCTAGGGATATACATGCCTGAGTTACAGAAGTTGCACATCTTGCACGTACATTGTCAGATCATGCCCTGGTAGTTTTGCGCCTCACTGTACCCAAACCGTATACACAGCCATTCGCGTGGCTCCTTCCCCCATACGTGCTGCTAGATGCGGCCTTCTGAGAGGGGCTCCGGGCACAAATAACTAACTACTTTGAGCATAACAATGGATCAGTGAAAACAGTCGGGGTACTCTGGGATGCTTTTAAAGTGGTCATACGAGGTGCCTGTATAGCTGGACAATCAGGGGTTCTCCATGCCATCTGTGGGAGCTTAGACAGGCTAGAGGCTGAACTATACAACCTGGAAGCACAATACTGCACCACGCCATCCTCTACCTCATTAGGGCACATCCGCAGCAAGCTTACGGAGTTTACGGAGGAGGCAATATGTGAAACAAACTTTCTCCACAAGCATGCCACTGTGCGCCGCTATGGTGAGGGAGACAGGCCAGGCAGAACACTTGCGAATTTACTGCGTCCACCCCAAGCTTCCTTGTTTGTAGCTGCTTTGGCCACACCCACTGGCGATATAGTACACACCTCGTCACACATTCTTGTGCACAACTGTATACATTTCGCTCTGGCCCATCGGATGCCGTACTAGGGGACTACTTTGACTCAATAGCATTATTGTGGCTGGGCAGGGCGCACTGGGAGTACTTGGATGTCCCGTTCATGGCGGGGGATGTGCGTTGGGTTATCAGCAGTCTGCCCGCAGACAAGGCCCCAGGTACAGACGGTTTGATGGCCAAATTTTATAAGGAATATTCAGACCTGTTGGCTTCCCGCCTGTTAGAGATTTACCAGGAGGTAATGGAGCAGGGAACTCTCCTGGATCCATGCTGGAGGCCACCATTATCACATTGTTAAAGCTCGATAAGGATCCCGCCAAGTGTGACTCCTATAGCCCCCTCTCCCTGATTAACTTGGACGCGAAGATTTTTGCCAAACTATTAGCCACCAGACTCCAGCCGCTGCTTCCACTCATAGCTGAGCTTCATACCAGGATGGTCAACGTCTCATAATCTCTGGACATTGCTCGGCCTACTGCATTATCTAGCCCCACATGTCTTGGCAATCATGGCACTCCTCAACGCTACCAAAGCGTTCGACTCCTTGGTGTGGGGGTGGGCTTAGCCCACTTTTTATCCAGCAGATCAAACTTCTCTACACCATCCCCACGGCTCAACTGAGGGCGAATGGCTTGGTCTCTGACCCTATTCCCATCACACGGGGTACCAGACAAGACTGTCCCCTATCGCCGTTGCTGTTCGCTATAGCAACAGAGCCCCTAGCCACCCGATGACAAGGGAACTTGTTAGATATGGGGGATTGTCCGACATAGTGGTTAACTGGAGTAAATCCGTTAATATACCACTCACGTCAGGCACTCGGCAATTTGACACTGAATATCTGATAGCTTGGGCCACTGGCCCAACACGTTATTTAGGGATTTGGATTAGCAGCAGGATGCAGGAAATTTGGCCGGCCATTTACGGCTGAGTCATCTACTGGATAGGTGACAGAGTGCGGAGGTGGAAATCTCTTCCTCTCTCGCTAGTGGGCTGGATAGCAGTGGCCAAAATGATTGTCCTACCCTAGCTAGTATTCATTACCAATATTCCTATCCCCCTCACAATACATTTCTTCAAACGCATATGTTCACTTATGATAGAGCTGGTATGGGCGGGGAAACAACCCAGAATATCTTGGGAGGTCTAAACACTACCTCAAGCACAGGATGGGAAGGCAGCACCGGATTTCACACTGTATGCCTACACCGCCCATGCACAGTTTTTACACTTTGGCCTCATCCTACACCTTTTCAGCCCCATGTGGTGATTGAGATCGATAGAGTGGTGCCCCTTCCCCTGAGCACAGCACTCTACCACACACACAAACGTCTGCGGGATGAAGTGGACACAGTTGAAACTATGCGGTGAGTCCTTTGTAAGAAGGGACACATGGAAATTCTATATGCGCCATCTAAGCCGCTGCTAAATAACCCATTGTTACCACCATTGATGGATGCCAGAGCGCAGAAACGCGTGCAAGCTCACAACCTTCATTTATTTAGCGATCTGTACCCAAACAACAGTTTTCTAACAATACAACAAATGTGTGATCCCACCATGCCCAAAGCACTTGACATGCTGCTTTTTGCGCTGCTTGCAAAAACACATTTCTGACCTTCCCTGAACCGCCTCCCACACTGCCAGCACTTGAAAACATTTTGTCCCTGGAGTCAGGCCGTAAGCTCACCTCCCAGATGTATAACATAACAGAACGGGAATCCCCAGTAGTTGTCCCGCCATCTCGCAGGGCCTGGGAGGAGGACCTCAGGGAGAGCATCACAGATGAGCAATGGAGCTTTAGTTGTAGGCAGCTGGATGATTATCCCCCAACTACCTCCTCAGGCTCATCCATTTTAAATATCTACACAGGGTATACCGCACCCCCACACAGCTACATAGAATGGGTTTACGCTTGTCTCCAACTGCTGGCGGTACAGAACCTCTCGGGCCACCTTTCTCCATTTTGCCTGGCAGTGCAGGACCATAGCAAACTATTGGCTGTCAGTTTTGCATCATATACAGATTATAACTGGGCAGGAGCTCCCTTGCACCCCGCTGGTGGCACTGCTAGGTGTTATTATAAATGTGCCTCCAAAGTTTAGGAAGCTTCCAGCAATGCTGTTATTATAAGCAAAAAGGCGGGTGGCCTTGCATTGGGGAGCTGTCTCCCCCCCAACTGTGAAAGAATGAGTCCGGGATGTGACATATTGCAGGGAGCAGCTGGAGTGCTATTGGGAACTCATGCCGACTAGGTCCTGCCCTCAGGATATTTGAGAACCCGTGGCGGAATGGCTGCGCTCTGTGGCTACTGAAGATTTGTGATGTAACTGTATTGTGCAAGCCATCTGATGTCACTGAGCAACTGACTATGAGATACTCTGCTGTAAACTATGCACAACATTGTGGTGTAGAGCCTTTTGTGCATGGAGCTATTGTGTTTTGTGCTCTCTTCGCATGATGTTACACATGCCTACCTCAGCACGTTAGACCATAATATCTTGATGTCTGGCAGATCGGGTGGTTTGCCCTCCTGTGATGTACTGCATTTTTGTGTTATTGTTTGTACTCATATGAAAATAAATCAAAATATATATTTTTTTTAAGTATCCATGTTTGAATAACAATATCATGTCCATGCAACAGCATGTCTCTTATCTAAGAATAACACCTCAAGTGGTGCCCAAAATTAATCTTGAACCAGTTTGGGGTATACCCTCTTGGGGGTCGCCAGTAGCTACCGGTCCCCCATGTATTAACAAGAGGTGGTCAAGGTAGGTATCGAGAACACCCCATCCAACGAGGATTATGACTAACAGCGTACAGCCCAACATGAGAGCTGTACAAATTGGCACATGCCAAGGTAACCGCAGTATGAAAGCAGCAACAGCATATCCCTCCTACCACACGAGTAATGAGCATGTTAGAAAACATGAGTGCATTTTCAGCAGCACAGCAAGCATAGACCACACAAAATAGTTATTGCAATTCTAGCAGTCAGTTTTTCATGTGCATCAGTTCGTATTCTGGGCGCTGACCCTGACCACATACCACTATGTAGCTCACATGCTCAGTCCTCAGCATCTGCATCATCGCCGGCTGTTCTTGATGATTCTTGCCGCTCAATCTGCCGCACGTACTGCATGGCTTCCTTAGACGTTGTGAAGACCTTGGTCTTGCCTGCATGTTGTATTCGTAGCCGTGCTGGATACAGCATTACATATTGAATTTTCAAAGCCAGCATCTTCTTCTTCACAGGATGAAATTCTCTTCTTGCCTGCTGTACAGCCACCATGAAGTCAGGGAACAATGCAACCTGCATGCCTTGATAAGTGGGAGCCCTTTTTCCCTTGCCAGTCAAAGCGCTGTATCACGGTCACGATAATTGAGTAACCTGGCAATAATGGGGCACGGCGGAGCACCGGGCACAGGTTTGGGTGCCAGGGATCTGTGAGCATGCTCCACAACCAGCATGTTGGAAAAGTGTTCGGCCTCCAGCATATCTTTAAGCAAGTTTTCAACATTTAGCTTCCTTGTGCCCATATGGTGGACTCAGGCATGCCCATGATCCGCAGATTGTTACGGCGTGATCTGGCTTCAAGATCCTCATTCTTTGCCTGTATCACCACCAAGAGTTTTTCCATACTGGAGCACGATGTGCCAACAGCCTCCATCTGATCTTCAGTAGCAGAGATATGTTGTTCCGCTTCAGAGAGCTGCAAGCCATGCTTGTCAAGCTTCACTGCCATATTATCCATCCGCAGATTAAGGGTATCGATCTTGCTATCAATGGATTGCAAACTTTGTTGCATAGTGAGCATTATACATTCTAGTTTGCTACTCACACCTGTCTCCATTTCCAGTTCAGTGTCTTAGGCAGCTGGTGTTTGGGATTTCGTGAGCCACCGGGATTCAAAGTTCAGTTTAGCCTGCTGCTTATCTGTTTTTCCCATAATTTCCGAGCAGCTTCGCGGACTGATCCGCCCGCGCGCCTGCCAAAGTATCGTCGTCCACAGTATAGTGTGCCACCTCCCGCAGTTGAAAAACTGGTGGCAAGCGATGCCGTTGCCGGATTGGCAATGAAACGTTGCACAAGGCCCCAATCAGTACACAGTATGGGCTCACAGCTTCTCCACCACCATATCACACCATAGCATATGCGTGGCAGCGTTGAACACTGCAATCCACTAGGTGTTTGCTTGATGTGCACTATAGTCAGGCACCAGGAGGGAACAGCTGTGCACTGCACCATCACATCCAGCCTGTACAGTCCTGATATATTCAAGATAGCCTCCTGTGAGCCCGTGATGTACCCACAGCTGCCCAGACAAGCAGGTGGCCAAACATGAATTACCGTTCTGCAAACCCAGCCTCACACTAACTGATGTAAAGGTCGTACTTGAATAAGCTCCAGGAGCCAGCACACAGGTTTGCCGATCACTGGGTGTTTCCAGGTCTCTTGAATCACTGTGATGGCAAATTTCACCCACCCGATCAGTCGGCTGCACCGCACGGCGCCCCGCCGCCCCCGCAGCTGGGCCGCTGTGTCTCAGGCCACGCTACGTCAGGCCGTGAGGCCACAAGGCTGCAACACAATGGCACAGCACCCACCTTAACATTCCGCGCACGGCCACATAATTTTCAGGATTGTGATGGCATAGCGGGGCAGCACAGTAGGTAAGGGCTAGCGGTTGTGCTACAGGTTGCAACGGGGGTGTTTGTGGGCAGCCGCTCTGGTTGATGCTGCTCCAGGCCAATGCCGCACCACCATGGGCTGCAGTGTCTTGGCTAAGTTTTCACCCACCAGATCAGTCGGCTGCACCGCACGGTGCCGCGCCGCCCCTTCAGTTGGTCCGCTGCGTCTCAGGCCACGCTACGTCGGGGCTGTGAGGCCACAATGCTGCAACATGATGGCACAGCGCCCTCCTCAACAGTCCGTGCACGGCCTCATAATTTTCAGGATTGTGATGACATAGCGTGGCAGCACAGTAGGTAAGGGATAGCGGTTGTGCTGCAGGTTGCTACGGTGGTGTTTGTGGGCAGCCGCTCTGGTTGATGCTGCTCCAGGCCGATGCCGCACCACCATAGGCTGCAGTGTCTTGGCTAAGTTTTCACCCACCAGATCAGTCGGCTGCACCGCACGGTGCCGCGCCGCCCCTGCAGTTGGTCCGCTGCGTCTCAGGCCACGCTACGTCGGGGCTGTGAGGCCACAATGCTGCAACATGATGGCACAGCGCCCTCCTCAACAGTCCGTGCACGGCCACATAATTTTCAGGATTGTGATGACATAGCGTGGCAGCACAGTAGGTAAGGGATAGCGGTTGTGCTGCAGGTTGCTACGGTGGTGTTTGTGGGCAGCCGCTCTGGTTGATGCTGCTCCAGGCCGATGCTGCACCACCATGGGCTAAAGTGTCTTGGCTAAGTTGCAATGGGACCCACTGCAGTATCCACTCGCTACGCGGCACCCGTGGGGCTCGTACGGGCATCGGCGAAGCCGCAGGAAAAACCAAGCAATGTTCAGCTCCCTCGGCTAACCCGCTCGCAGGCCAAGTCCGCAGCGCCCACGTATGGCGAACTACCACCCACTGGCAGGGCGGGCCGCTGGTGGGCACGTATCGCGGTGGCAACACCTTACCGCGTCTCTGCAGGCGAAGGGGGGATTCAGCTCTGGCACAACACTCCTCTGCCTGAGCACTGAAGACAGCGATGTGAAGGCCACAACAGTATCTACAGCTGCGCAAGATAGCCTGGACGAAAGGAACCCACGGAAGCTGCCATGTTGTCCAATTCACATTGCTGCTAAAAACAACCCGCGGAGAGCCTGGACAGCAACACAAGACCAAGCAATGCGTTCCTCACATGCTAAAGGCCCAGGATATGATCATGTTACCCCTGGATGGCGGTGATTATGCAGGATATTTGCCAGATGGTTACCTCGACCAGCAGAGCAACACTAAAGTGTGGCCATTTTGCTTTGGGCTCTGTAGCACCCCGGTGCAAAAAGTTCCTTGGAAGTTTTTTGCTAATGTTATAGCTGCAGTGAAATAGCGGGTTTTCTCATCATGCTTACATTTTTTATAGTCTAACAAAAAAATGTTATAGGCTTTTCTTACCTGGTTATGTTAGTCTGACCTGTCCCTTTCTCCATGTAACCTGTGTTCTCACATTTCTTACTATCCTTTTGGTGATGTTAGTCACACCATTCTTCATATTCCTGACAATCGGCCCGGGCTGCATCTGCAATGGTTAATATGCCAGCCTGATTGGGGCTGCAAGTGTGTGCACCAGCACTGTTGGAGCTGCATCTGGCATGGTTACTGCCACTGGTTTAAGCAGTAATGACCTGCACTAGCTCAGTCAGTGCAGCATCTGCTATGGTTACTGTGTCTGCCTGGTTTGGCCTAAAACTGCCATAGGCACTGTGACAGATTGAACGGGACTACAACTGCCTCAGTGACTGTGACTGCTAGGTTTGGGCATGCACCTGCTTAAACGTATTAGCCCAGCAAGGGTCAACAGCCATCCTGTGGTCAAACAGAGTTGCGGCAGCTGGGTCCACACCTGTTCTAAAGTGCCAGAGCTGCTGCACCACAGGACTGAAAATGGTGGCCACAGGGCAGCCCATGCAACTGTTTTCGGTATGATTGCCCAGTCTTTTGGAGGAAGGTGAGTTCACCAGATCTGCTCTGGAAGGGCTATCACCTTATGCACCACATCACCAGAAGTAAAGACCTTAAACGTATGCTATGCTAAAATTAGTAGTATTTAATGTTGCTGTACTAATAAAAAGTATTTTCTTTTTCAATGTTTGTCATTTCTTGAAAGACAAGCACTGAGATGGGCATTGAAGTAATTGTTGTTTGATTGTTGAGTTCAGAGCTTGTGTCCCCCACACTATCTTCCTCAGAAGCCTGTGATCGCTACCCTGAGAGTCAAGTGTGGAAAAGTTTGTACTTGGCCCACTTAGCAAGATGGTGTCTATGACATCAGTGGCAAGCAACCTCACTCACCACAGTTGAGACCCATTAGCCCCTGTCTGCCCTGTGCATCACCGAAAGAGGTCTGAAAATTAGGGGAAGCTCAGGGACTTGAACCGCTGCCCTAGAAGAGGCTAGAGGAATGCGCCCATGAGGAATGAAAAAGGCAGCTGGAGTGGGAAAGGAAAGGTCAGTGAAAGGTGAAAGAGAATTGGCGAGAGCATATAGCTTTAGAGAAGAAATACTCAGGATAGCAGCAGGAAGCTATATATGGAAGAGGCAATTCCACCTCCAATGCTCCAGGATAACCTGCCCAGGTTCCAAAAACGCTTGTGCACCTGTATGTGGAAGGTCAGGATGTTTTAGAATGGCTTGTAAGTTTGAAGATGTAATATTGAGCACAGGCTTTAAATGACATCTCTGAGGCAGTCAGTTTAATGAATCTCTTGTAAATAGATGGTAGAGCAGTCTTTGGGAGAGAGTGTTTTAGCTGACCAAATGAACTATGAGCGTATGAAGGAAGCTCTGATCCTCCAGTTTAGGCTGAAGCCAGATGCATACCTTCAGACTTTCAAAGAGAACAATTAGGGTTTTGTTTGAAACTTGGATTCTTTGTGTAAGGCGTGATAGGAATGAGTGGGTGCCGTGGATGGAGACCATGGATTTACGTTTGAATAACCAGTTGCTCGAGAGAGAGAGAGAGAGAGCCTCAAGGAGCTGTGATCTCCCTCACTTAGGCAATATCTGTCAGTTTTAACATAGAAAGATCCAGAGAACCCTGCAGTGTTGGCTGATAAGTGGTTAGATAACGAAGAATTAGAGCAGCATGACTGGAAACGAAAGTGAGAAAAGAACTCTCAACAAGGCCTTCCAAAGTGGAGGGGAAGGTCCAGGGCAATTTGTATTTCTTTTTAACTCTTCTTAGTCTCCAATCACATGGTGGCCTGGCTATAGGTATACTGAGATTCACCAGAGATGGTGAGCGTGTCTGCAAGATAAACAGGGATGCTAGTTGTCACCGCTTTGTAAATGATCCAGCTGTTTTGAAGATGGTGTGGGCTGGCTAATGGAGCCAATTGGATCCATCAGCATGGCGTGATGTGATCGAATTTCGTCAGACCCTGAATAACACATACTTTACAGACAACAACAGTTCCTGTGGACAATCATCAAATGATACTTAGTATATATTAGCACAACCACAATAATCGAAGGAAAAGAGATGTCTGAAAGAGAAGAGGCATATAACACAAATTTAGTATGAAAATACATTGTTTTATATAATGTAATAACATTCGTTTAAAGCCTGTGCATGGTGTCCCAAGTGATTGTGAAACCTATATTTCAAAATTGTGACTTTTTGTGACATAAAAACAAGGTTTCATCAAAGATGTACAAGAGCGACCATTAAATCAATATATAATATGTGCTCGCAGCCTACTAATACTGTAATAGTGGCTGACAATGGTTCGCTTCACTTAGTCGACGACGTTTCGACCCACTTAAGAATGTGGGGTCTCATCAGGACCTAGCAATGAAGGGGCACCTGGGGACGAATGTCAGATAATGTGGTGTACACCGTGTGGGAGGGAAAAAGGAAGACGAGTACTCACATAGGTGCCAGGCGGGCACCTATAGTGGGGAGGGTACTGACAGGAAGGCTCAAGGTTCAAAGCCTTAATAATTACAAGAAGGGTGAAAAGCTGTTGTCAGGGATTTCCTTGTCAATAGGCAGAATTCTAAATTGGCCTCATAGGAAATGACGACAATCTGTCTTTTGGTTTCCCGGCTTGGAGAGGATAATGGAATGAAAAGGGGCAGCCAAGGTCAGCAGCTGTAATTAATCACACTCGCCTCATGGAGAGAACTGCACCTGTATGTCTCTACTTGTGAAATGACAAGCTATAACACATGCAGCGGTATGCAGAATGCCCTCAACAGAGGTTGATGTAGGATCTGGGAGGCCATAGAGCAGGACGTTATCACCATCCAGATGACAGAGTACAAGGGCTTCATCGTCAGATTTGAAGTAATTTTCTGGAAAAAGCAGCTTGCCTTTCTTTAGAAGGGAGATCTGGTACCATGCTGTCTTTGTGTTTTTTTTGACAATTTGTTCCTGAAGTGTGCAGTTGATGTCAAGGGCAAATCCAAGTTGATTGGCAATTCAGTGAAAGTAGGAGTTTAAAGCCGTCAAGGTTCACATCATTGATGTAGGTTTGTACTTTTCTTAGTTGTTGTTCTTGGTGCATCAATGGAAATCTGTCTTGGTGGGGTTCAGCTTCAGGTAGGACTTGGACATGCAGGTCTGGATAAGGTGCAAGCAATGTTGGAGGCATTGGATGTCTGGAGTAGAGAAGACTTTCAAGTTGTATTGTAGGTTTTCGGCATATTGTGGAATTGTGTGCTATTATCTGTGAGTAGAGCCTCAAGGGGCTCTATGTAGAAGTAGAAGATAACAGGGGGCTCTATAGACCTCTGAGAGACTCTACATGTGATTAGAATTTTTTAGGACCTGGAGGTGCCCATGTGAATGAACTAGTGTTGGTTGGAAATGTAGGAAGAGAACCCAGTAAAGGACATTGGCACTGAATCATATTCTAGACTTCAGGTGTGGATGAGGGTGGGATGGTCTACTGTGTCGAAAGCAGCTAAGAGGCCCAGCAATATCAAGATGGCGAATTTTGGGACTTATGGGTGATGAAAATGCGGTGTTACTTCAGGTTATAAAACTAACATAATGTCATTTCAATTTTATAAAGGAATGGGTACGAGTTTGAAGGTGTTTCCATTTCATTGAACCCTCTTCCAATAATATAATAACTCCTTTGATAACTTACAGCAGGATTTGGATGGGCAGAATTGAAAGATTATCACAAAACATATAGTAAGGATAGTACGGGATGGAATTACAACGGACTGCACGGTATGTTCTGTATTTATTTAGACTCACATTCTACTCTATTGCATTTAACCTTTATAGCCTATTATTCTTCTGATGATGTGGTTTTGCCATTATTTTATTTTCCTAATAGATCTAGTACATAGGTATGAGCCGAACATAGGTTTACGCTCAGAGGGGACGGGTCTGCTGACGATCCCCCATGTACAAAGAGCAAAACTCGGTGGTCGCTCTTTTAGAGCTGTAGTGGCAAAAAATTGGAACGCACTCCCGACATCCCTAAGACTGGAAGAATCTGAAACCAAGTTTAGAAATCTTTTGAAAACACATCTATATAATCTATAAAGCAGTAGGTAGGTGGAGGGAGGGTGCTAATTGCTGCTTGATAACTTGATCTCCACAGCGCGGGGACACGCCGGGAAGGCGTCACCATGCGCTTTAGAAACTACTTTATTATTATTATTATTATTATCTCGCCCGCTGCGTGGCTCGACACGACACATCGCTTCAGCTGCACCGCGCATCCTCTTCAACGTCGACGCAATCCCAGATTGAGGTACTGTTGTCCAGTGGGCCTAACTGGGGCCTTGTATCTGGCCCACGCTCCATCATGGTCGGCCTGAAATGTTTACTATGTCCCGGTCCAGAGCGACCAGATAACCCACTCAAATGCTTATTGCTTCTAAGTAAGCATGGGCGAATTTAGCGAACCTGGTGTTCGCGAATTTGCGTATTTGCGAACTCTCAATCCGCAAAATCCGCGAATTCTCGCAAATTTGCGTTTTTTTTGTGTTCGCAAGGGTTTCTGCCAGTTCGCGAGAGTTTTGTACCAGTTCGCAATTGCGAACTTACTTGTCGGCTCGCAACGGTCGCGACTATGTTGTTTCTACGTCTGGTTCATCATCACAGGTTCACAGCACCCTCTGTTTCACCACTGCCACCCTGTTTCACCCATGCCACCCTCTGGTACATCAATGCCACCCTCTGGTTCATCACTGTAGATTATGGGGGGGAAAGGAAGCACACCTTCCCTGCTTCAACTGACATGAATTAATTTGGGGTTGATTTATTAATGTGTCACTGTTTTAAAATTCCAGTCTGGCACCTGCTTCCTTATCTGTAATTTGCTTTCTGTTGCAGTGCAATTTTTTTTTCCAGGACCTTTGTGGCCTACTTGTAGCTATTCTATGAGCCTGCTGTGAGGGTCAGAGCAGGGTCATAGAATTGTTGCAACTAGCAACTGAACTCTGGAGGGGCCCCAGTCAGGAAGCACTACAGGGAATGGTTACTAATGATGAGTTTGAACTTTTGCACCTGCTGAGTGCTTTCAGTTTTGCAAAACTCGTTTTTCTGCAGAACAGCAACTGTAATGCCCCAAACAAACATAGGCAACTGAACTCTGGAGGGGCCCCTCAGGAAGTACTACAGGGAATGGTTACTAATGATGAGTGAACTTTTGCACATGCTGAGTGCTTTCAGTTTTGCAAAACTCGTTTTTCTGCAGAACAGCAACTGTAATGCCCCAAACAAACTTACTTGTGAAAGTTGATTTCTAATCCAAAAGTGATCCAAAGAAAGTCAAAAGGCCTCAAATCCAAAAAAGTGCAGGCAAATGTCAACCTGAGGAGTTATTCTGTTAAAAATCATAATTTTCAGAAGGTCTATGCTACTTGCTAGTGGATTTCTTGTGCAGAATTGCACATTTTGTAATTTCGCGAGTGCGAGATTGTTGCTGCCCGCCGCACCGACATGTTCGCAATTGCAAACTCTCGCGATGCGTCGCCAAACTCCCGCGGGATCCCGCAGCAAGATCCAAAATGGCGCAGCACTCGCAAAATATCGAGAAAAACAACTCGGCAAACGCTGAATGACGGTAAGTGAACGCCGCACGCCGCAATATTGTATCACCAAGAAAAAAAATCCGCTGCGTGCGAATTTGCGGATTTTCGGTAAATTCGCGAGAGTTCGCGGATTGCGAATTTACCAAAAATCCGCAAAATCCGCGAGCGGAACGGATTTTCCGCCCATGCTTACTTCTAAGTGCTATTTTACAGTTTAATCTTTGATTCATATTTCGACTTTTACTTGTTGGATTTATGTTGTTTTGGTTTTTTTTGTAATAAAATAATCTCTATTTTTCTAACCTAGTGTGGTGTTTTCACTGTGTTACTGTTTGAATGCTGCACAAATACTTTACACATTGCCTCTTAAGTTAAGCCTGACCGCTCTGTGCCAATCTACGAGAGGATGAGCACAGGATACTTTAGGGTGTGTTGTGACTTACCCTGACTGGGATTGTGGTTCCTGCTTGTTAGGGTGCATACCTCTGCCAACCAGAAACCACATTCTAACACAGGGGATGACATTTGTTGTCAGGAGAGTTATTTTTATGATGTGTAAGACAATGATCTTCGTGCTGCAGTGAGATCTGAAGTCAGAATGATAGTTGTCTAGTGTAGGTTTCTTTAGAAGCAAAAAAGGAAAGGCTGCAGATGAAAAAACCTTTGTAATTTGTGTTGTAACAGCAGCAGTCAGCACTGACAAGCAGCCACTCCCACATGAAAATGAAACCAAACTTTGACTCACGTGTCGTGCAGTGACCTTATGTGGTGATATCTCTCTTGGTTTTTTAGGCAAGTGCATGCATTTTGTATATTATTTATGGCTCATGGAATATACTTCACGTGAATACAATGTGAAATTGTGGGGCAAATTAGGCATATTGTGCTGTGAGAAGTCAGAACAATTTCTTACACAGTACCAGCTACTGGCCCAATTTAATTTTGTCCTTACTTCCCTTGTTCTTTGGTTATCATTGAAATGTGAAATGGGTGTATTAGAACGTGTATGTATGGCCACATCTAAGGGCAAAATTACTAGAGAATAGTTATGGTGTCATCTCGATTAGAAGCAACACCCTAGTCAATCATGCACTCAATACAACATTTGAATAAACATTGTAGAACAGGAAATGAGGGGGATCCACTTGGATCTCAGATCTGGAAGCTGCTATTGAGCCGGGATTGTGATCTAGGCTGGCAACAGTGAAATATGGTTAACTTGTCTCTGTATAATTTACCGACACCGGGATACATTCAGCAGCACCTGCACGTTCTCTAGTTTATTGCTTGGAGCAGCAAACTGCAGGTGATGAGGGGTCTTTCTGATTATCATTTCTAGCTGGTCGCAAGCAAAGGACTCATGTATAGGATCATCAGCTCCCCTTTTGTTTGTGTACCACCCTCACAGGGAGCTATCTGAAGCCTAACACCTAGATACCAATGAAATGGAGGAAAACATGCCCAAAGTTTGTTATCATTTTACCAGTACCTAAGACAAACTACGAGGCAGGTTTATGACTTTGTTTAACCCCTTTATGGAAGAGATATGTGTGCACTGGAAGAATATCACATGTATCTGTCTGTATGAGTAATCACACTACTAGCAATTTAATTAATACAATAATTTATTCATTTCTTAAATTTCTTTGATACCTCTACTCATTCCAAAGTATGGCATCAGAGAACGTTACATCACACACACATTATTAAGAGACAATAAATCAAACAAGTGCATAATTCAATCTACATGAAATGTTACGAAAGGCAATGAGGGTTATAAGGTGTAGGAGTCATATTGTCCTCACTGGGAGTCATTATATATTAAGAATCCATGATCTGGGGGAACGAAAAGTCAGGATTTAAAACATAATGCATTGGTTGGGTTTTCTATACTATTAAGATTTTATTACTACCCTAAGGAACCCTTTTTATTAACTTTAGAATAACAATTGATAAGAAAGAAAGAATGTTCTAAACCCATGCCTCACACTTTGCATGCATTTAGCTCTTGGTACCATTTCATAGCTCACTGTGCTATTACAAGAAGTGTTGCAACTTATGAGCTGCATATAACAAAATCTCTGTGACAAAAACAGTAACCCACCTGGCAATCTACATAAATATGACTCTGAGATCTGCATGTTACACAGTGTTCTTTGCAGCAGATATATCAACTCTATACTAATTTAAGTCAAAATTGTTCCTTGGCAAAACAAAAATCTATTCAGTATCAATCAAATAACTTTATTTCGGCAGCTTCGGTTATAAAAGTATACATACAAAAATTAATTTAAACCACATAATAAATACGTAAACGGAACATTAACACGTTGATTCTACAGATTTGTTCACAGGTTCAACAATGGCTAGCAGAAAAATCATAAGCAAAAAAAATCGTCCCAAAAAATCGTCCAACATCCAATTAATCCAAGGCAGTGGGAGAAATTAGAAAGGAGCCAATGCAACGATGAGACATATATCAAAAAATCATATAAAGCAAATAAAAAAACAGCATCATGGCAGAAGAAGCACTGAAACAGAATACTCAACAGTTGGGCCCTGATATAAGGCGCGCTGCTTAGTGGGAAAGAAGAACCTTCCTTCTTACAGGCCACATTGCAACCACAAATCTGGAGCCGTATACAATAAGCAATAGTCAGTTCCTACTATTCAGGGCCTTATTTATGAGAAGTGATGCATTTCTGCATGATAATATCGAGGCATCGCTTCTCAGTGCACCCTCCTTGCTACATGATGGATGTGTCATATTTACTATATGACGCATCATGTCCCAACGAGTTACAGATACGTTAGAACTTCTGACGTAACTGCTGGCGCAAAAGTGACCCATTAATGAGGTGTTTCTGAGAACAGAAGCAACTCCAGCAATGTGTCCTTTCACATGGGGCAAGTCCCATGTGAAAGGGCCTGCGCCAGTCTTACGCCTGCTGTGAGGTAGGCATAAGATATTGACACAATGCGTCCTAGAAGTGGCGCATTGAAATCTCATAGATTTCACTGCGCCAATTCTACAAGGTTTTTTGCGGGGGAAAGCCCACCCTGCAAACATTATACCTGGTGCAGGTATAAAGTGGTGCAGGGGTTTACAAAGTGATGCATCTGCCTAGATGCATCATTTTGTAAATAGGGCACAACATGATGCATTTTAACGCCACTGGTGCGTCACTAAAAGTGCAGCGAAAAAGTGACACAAAGCCTCAAAAAGGCCATCAAAGAACAGTGCAGTGACTGCGAGTGCCCAATGAGCTGCAAATAAGCAGTAGCTAGGTAAGTGATGGACAGGAATAAGCTGGGCAAGCAAAAAGAACGAGGAAGAGTTTCCTAGGCAGAATTACAGGCTGAGCAAATGGGAGATTCTGATGCCACCCATTTGCGAGTAAAGGATTTTAAAGGTAATGAATCCACTCTAAACTGGAAGTATAACTTTCGATCCGAAGGAACACGGATAAAGTCCCAAAATTGCTCAAATACATACACAAGTAGACTTGAAATCAAGGAACTTTCCTGGCAAAGTGGCGTAGCAGCTTTTTGAGATCTCTTCAGCAAGCGCATTAACCAACAGAGGTACCTAACCGCTATTATTATCCCCTGAAAATTGCTGGATACACAAAGGTTTCTGCAGAGGTGTCTTTAGCTCATGAAATATTTTAAAATGCAAACGCTTTAGGACCAACTAAGTGAACCAGAAGAGATAGACCACATTTGTCCTTATTACCATTTTTTTTGTGGGAGAGTTAAAAAATAAATACATGTATAAGTTGACTATTGGCCTCTGCATTTCATGACTCTACTCCTTGAGACTTCAACCCCTTTCTGCTGCTACACCTTGACTCCCAATCTATGGATTCTCAGAGTACATTTTTTCCATTTCCAGCACTGAACACCTGTCATTCAGCGCAAAGATACTGGGGAGGAAGGGTCACTATTTTTCACTTACATTTAATGACTTGCTATTATTTAGCACATATGATCATTGCTTGCATGATATTTTAAATCTAGGGTGATTATGAGTGGTTTTTTACACATTTATATTCGTATTAATTTAGCGAGAGTCGTGGTAGACATCAGAATCCTGAATTTTGATGAAATGTATTCTTGTTTGCAGTACATAATCTTTCTCTTGTTTCGGATACCAAGAGCTGCTGTGATCGCATTATTTATAACTGTTACTATTAGAACCATATGTGGAGTCAGTTTTTGATACTTAATTAGTTGAAGGTTAGTTTTCTTCCTGGAAGAGAAAGGAGTCAACGGAAACGAAACCTCTTTTTGTCTGATACCATCGAAGGTCGTGGGATTGGAGCTGCCTGCTGCCTTCATTGTGTGAAATGAGCTGACACTGTGCTCATCGCGAGTGTTTCATTTTGATTGGTGTTTGCTGGGTGCGAACCTGTGTGTCTCTTAGATGTAATTTCATGTTTTAACTGTATGAAACTGACTTTAGTCAGTTAGACTTTCTCCTATCCAACTTTTAGGGCAGACATTTCTTTAGACCCAATGCGCTTCATAATTTTGGCAATAGAGTTACTTTCTAGTGCAAGCACATTTCTCCCTATTAAAATTGGAACCTTCGTTTGGTTCTAATTGAGATACTATATTTGCTGACACCTGCTGCTTCCATATCCCCCAATCTACCCACCTACTTAGTTTAGCGTCAGGGAGTTTACCTTCAATGGCTACATAATCTAAATTTGCATACTCTGTCTTTTAATAACTTGTTTTCGCATTTGCTATTTCTTTTTTCAGTTTTATATAGCACACACCCGACCATAAGGTATTAGATTGCTTTACATGAGCATCACTTAGATTACACTAGGTCACTTTTTTTTAGGTACAGAGAGATCAAGTAATTAGCCCATAATCACAGGGTTTTGAGCCAAGACTCGAACCTGGTTCCCCAGTTCCAAAGTTGACAGCTCTTGCCATAACTGACCTGCCTATCTGACCTGCCTGGATTATTACAACCACTTATGCTGTATTCAGGTGAATATCGATTTATGATTACATTGAATCAATTTGGGATTATAATTGTACTAATATGTTAATAAACCATCATGGTTGCAAATGTACTCTCTCTGTCGGGGAACATCTGGAACAACAAGGCCAAAGCCACAAGCTCAAAAAGCCCGCAAGCCAAACTACGACTTGACGGAACAACAACTTTGCCTTAACCAGGCATGTGTGTGTTTTTTGTTGTTGTTTTTTTTAATAAACTTTATTTTTCATTTTGCAATAAAAAGAACAAATTGTTAATAATACAGCATATAGGAGCATGCCAATGGTGTGATTGGCAATACTTGGTACAGGTGATAGCATCAGAGGTAAATAGACACAATAGGGATACATAATCATTCGGAAATATAACAGTGAGGCTTAAGCCTGGGACATACCAATGACACCCATGACACTTTTTTCTGGAATCACCTCTCTTACCTCTCATCGTGATTAGGGTAGTCTTCTGCATCCGACCCGCTGGCCCCACTCTCAAGCGTATCAAGTGCAGAGGGCTCTCCCTCCGCCAACCCAGAAGTACACATTTCCCACCAAATCATCAAGTCTTTCTGCAGGTTCTCATCCCTACGGGTAAGTTTCATATGGACTTCTTCAGCCAGAGACCACTCTCGTACGTCTCTAAGCCAGACCGACACTTCCAGGGCCCTCTGTCCCATCCATGTGATGGCCACCCTGCACATCAGTTGTAGCAACTTAAATGGGAGTTTCCTGTTCTTGGGCTTTCTAATTGATGCAAGCAGGCAATATAACAACTGCCTGACAGCCGAGCACTCCCAGGCCAAGTGTAGAAAGCCCACCTTCCCTGCGCAGCATCTGGGGCATCCATCATCCCTTTCACGTGAAATGCGTTTTAATAATACTGGGGTTAGGTAGATGTGATGCAAGAAGTTAAAATGCGTCAATTTAAATCTGGCATTACCGGAAACCGTGCGTGTGAGGGAGCCTACGTGTGCCCACTGTTTCTCCTCCAACTGGGCGCCTAGATCCCCTTCCCAGGCGGCCCTGGACGGCAGCACGTGGGGAGCAGAGTCCTGTTTCATGGCTTCTTTATAAAGGAGAAAGATCAGTTTGTGACCAGCACAGCACGCTATCAGGATATGTAGAGTTTGAGTCGGGTATGGAATGTCCGGGTATTGTGTCCAGGTGACCTTCACTACCTCCTGAATTCCTCTGTAATGGAGGAATTGGCCCTGACCAAGGCCAAAGCTCTCTTCTGCCTGTTCATAAGTGATAAATGTTTCATTAGGAAAAAGGTTGGCAAGAACTTCGCAACCGCCCTCCCTCCAGGGTTGAAATTACATGTATCTTCCCATGTCAGTGAATGGTGCCAGTATCCAGATTTGTAGCTCCCTGTGGAATGACGCTTTCATTTAAAACCTTCTCCACAAACCGCTGCCACATGTCGGCTATATGCCTCACCAGATGGGGTGAGTCGTGTCCGCTCCCTTAGCCCGCATCAGTGCTTCCTGGAGTGCCAGGGTATCCACCCCAGTTGTCTGTGTCAGTCAGCCAGTGTGCCACCGGTTGTAATTGTGCAGCGTAATAATAAAAATCAAAGCACAGAGCTTCTGGGTCGCCCTCCTCATAACTGCGCATAATAGTGCTAAGGGCTACCCTACTGTGCCGTCCTGCCCAGAGCAGGGAGGTGAAAATCATATTCAGGGTCTTAAAGACGCAACCCGGTAATGGGCATAGTGAGTTCTGGAGAGTATATAAGGCCCTGGGCAGCATCACCATCTTAGAGATTACCAGCCTACTCATCAATGACAGTGTAAGGTTGTTCCAAAAAGTCAATGAGCGCTGTAGAGACGTGATTACCTGGTCTATGTTCCTAGCCAGCGCCTGTGTATCCGACGGTGCCACCTGTATCCCTAAATATCGGAAACTCTCCCGCCCCAACGCAGCCCCAGGTCCCGAAGATCTTCCAGGGGCACCGAGGCTAGTTCTGCAAATGGAAAAATCTGTGACTTGTTCCGATTAGCCCGCAGTCTAGACACCTCACCAAATCTGTCCAATTGGCGCAGCATTTCAGGTAATGTGTCCTGGGGAGAGGCCAAATAAAACAGCGCATCATCCGCATATAGGGAGATGATGTGGCTCGTGTCGCCCACTCTAATGCCCCACTGATCCATTTCCGCCCTGATCCGGACCGCGAAAGGCTCTATGGCCAGGGCAAACAATGGAGGTGAAAGGGGTCAACCCTGACGAGTGCCCCTACAATGCTGGTAGTCTTCTGAGCGCGTGCCCCCGAGCTTAACCGTCACGTGGGTTTCCGTATACAGTATGCAAATCCAGCGACAGAAGTTGTGTCCCAGTCCACGGCTCGTTGGACCTCCAAAAAGTACCCCCAGTCCACCGTATCGAATGCCTTGGCGAGGTCGATGGAGACCAGTGCCAACTGTTCCCCCGACTGCGTACTTCATGCATTACATGATAAACCGGCGCAGATTCATAGCCATGTTTCTACACGGTATAAAACCACATTGGTCCTCATGTACCAAATGCGGCATGTATGGGCTTGAACGAGTGGCCAAGAGCTTACACAGAATTTTAACATCTGTGTTAATCATCGTAATCGGTCGGTACGACGAAAACTTCTGCACATGTCCCCCCGGATTTAATATCATACATATCTCTCCCTGCTTCGTGCTGGGCGGGAGAACACCTCACTCAAAGGCCTCAAGATATACCTGTAAGAGGAGGCGGAAAAGGGTGCCCGCAAATGCCTGACAGAACTCAGGAGGGTACCCATTACTCCCCTGGGACTTAGCTCTTGGTAAGTGTTGCAGTGCGGAGGTCACCTACCCCAGTTTAAGGGGCTATTCTAGCTCTTTCTGTTCCAATTCAGGGATAGACCGAAGAGTCAGTTCGCGTAGGTAAGGGAGATAAGCTGACTCACCAACAGCTGGGTCTGCGGTATATACTATCTGTAAGTGGGATTCTAGGGCTCGCAGTAGCCCCACCTCTGAGTAGACCAGGCCACCGTTGGGCTCCGGCAGAGCCACGATCGCTGCAGAGAATCCAGGCCACCAAACGGCTCGATTTATCCCCCTCCCTATGGAGGCGTTGTCTTTATCGTGTGAGGGTGTATTTGTTGAGCCTGTCCCAAATGTCATGGATGCACTCCCAGAGGGCATGTCCCCTAGCCCAATCCGCTGCATCCAGAGTGTCTCAGGTCTGTGCCTCTAGGAGGTGTTGGACCCTAAATGTGAGCCCCAAGCAGGCCCCTCTCACCACCGCTTTTAAGGCCTCTCATTTCATAGCCCGTGACAAGTCAGGTCCCTCCCAGTTTAGATCGACATAGTTGGTTATGGAAGATTCTATATGTTGCTTCCCTACCGGGTCCTTGAGCACCACCGCCGGTAACCTCCAAGTCCGGGGATGAAAAACCGGGACCCCCCAGTCACTCACGCAAGCCACAGGGAAATGGTCAGATGGGAAATGCGCCTGATGTGTCACCTCAAAGGACATAGCAGTGTCTGGGTTTGCCACTAGGATCCTGTCTAATCGGCTATGATTGTTATGAGTGGGTGAGAAATAGGTGTACACTTTCTGGGTTGGGTGACGCCATACATCCCGGGTGCCTATATTCTCCATAACCTTCAGAAGCATCACTGTCATCCTCAGCTTCGTGCCCTTGCGAGGTGGGAACCTATCAAGGTCCGGATCGAGCACAAATAAAATCCTCCACCCAAATCAATGGGACTTCTAATTCCGACACGAGGACCTCAAGCAGGGTCTGAAAAAAGTCAGGATCGTCCGTGTTTGGGGCATGTGTTAATTATAGCAATGTCTCTCCCTTCCAACTTAGCTCTGAGGAGTATATGTCTCCCATGGACATCAGCTTCCACATACTCAATGGTGAAAGGGGTCCTCGGGGCCACCCATACAAGGACTCCCCTGGCATAAGTGGAAAGTGAAAAGTGGAACACCTGCACCTGCCATTTAGTTGCTAGCTTCTGAGCTCCCTCCTCGTTCAAGTGGGTTTCTTGGAGGCATGCTATTGAAACCTGATGTCTATGGAGAAAGGACAGGACCCTATATCTCATGATGAATGTACCCGGGCCCCACACATTCCAGCTTAAGAATTTGAATCCCATTGACGGTAAAACAGCTGGTTTCTATGCGTTACCCTTCCGGAATAGCTACATAGAACCTGTACCCCACATGCTGCACAAACAATACAAAGAAAAAACCTAGAACAACCCCCAAAAACATCCTCCCCCTCCCACAAGCAATATACTGACAACTATACATGCAGGACTGCTCTTCCCATGCTGGTGCCAGGACGTGCACAGCTGCCCTATCAGCCCAACAGAGGCTGAAAACTTCCCAAAAAGCTATACAAACCCTAATTTGGGCTCCCAACCCAGCTGCCACATAGCGTACATCAGTACCCCGGACTGCCCAGTTTTAATTTTCTGGTACAACGGAACCAGTCCATTCTGCTAAACCTGCAGGGTGCATGCGGGATCTCAAGCAGTATCATATTCCGTCCCAATCCTCCTCCCAGTCACTGCCCCAGAGGTACATACCTAGGAAATGCTGCACCAGAGTCTCCAAGCATCTATAGCCCCTAGTCTACCAAACTAGTAGCCCCACACCCCAGAAAGGAAAAGAATAAAACACCATGTTCATGGTATGTCCGGAATGGGTGTAAGAGGGTCCATTACAGTTTCCGGAACCACATGATTGGTCGATAGCAGAGTCTCTGGCACTAGTCCCACATCTGGAGTGTCTGTCTCGGTTCGCGAAGGTGAATCGTCTGGGTCCGAAGAGTCCACTCGCAGGACTCCGTCATCTCCCACTGTAATCTTCTGCTGTTCCGCTAGGGCGACGCTGGCAGGCCGGTTCCTGTGTCTGCCCTTCCGATTCCTCTGGGTCCTGGTCCCCCATGCCCCATGGGAGCCCCCCTGCTCCCTCTGAGGGAGTGCCTCTCCCCGGATCTCAAGCCAACCCCACACCTCTTCTGGGGAGTCTAAGAAGTGGGCCTTTCCCTGGGATATCAACTTGCCCTTCGCAGGGTACAGCAACTTGTACTGTAGGTGTAGTTCACTGAGCTTTTACTTGATGCCGAGGAAAGATTTCCTCTGTTCCTGCACCTGGTGGGTATAATCTGGGTATTTTGAGACTTTGGCGTTGTCATAGGTAAGATTTGGCGCTTCCCTCGCAGTTTTCATGATGCAGTCCCGGTCCCAGTAGTTCAGGATTTTGGCAATAAGGGCTCTAGGAGGAGCCCCTGGCGGCGGCAGAGGAACCAGTGCCCTGTGGGCCCTCTCCACCACAAAACTCTCAGAGAGACCCGTAGGACAGAGTTTGGTGCGTATCCAGTTTTCAAGGAATCGCTCCGCGTTTCCCTGCTCTGAGCGCTCCGGAATACCTACGACCCTGACATTACTGTGACTGGCCCTTCCCTCAGCTTCCACCGCTCGGTGCTCCAACGCTCCGGTGGTGGATGTCACTGTGAGACTTGCAGCTTCAGAGATGCCACTTCTCTCTGAAGCTGCACAATGTCCCCCTCCACCATTGAGACGTTGTCCGCAACTTTCCGCAGGTCTGCCCTCAGCAGATTTACATCAATGGAGACCGTCTCAATCTGCTTCTCCAAAGCAGTGCGGGACCCCTGTATCGCCTCCAGAAGCTCTGCTTGGGATGGTTATTTAGTGGCCCCACCACCTCCCTCCGATTCCGTCTGACAGGTGATCCATTGCGTGAGGAGGCGCTGTGTGGTGAATTGTGTGATTGTGTTGGGGCAGCGGTACGAGGCGTTTGCCTCTACCCATGGCATTGGATTCGGGGAGCCCCTAGGTGTCCCCAAATCGCCGATGCCTCACAGCTCGTGGTAGTCCCAGCTTTTGTCCAGAGGGTAGCTGTCCCACATCCAGCACAGCCGGGAGCTCAGGCCCAGGCGGACCCCAAAACAGGTACAGATGCCAGTGTCCCACCAAGGCCCCGGGCTGCTCACCTCGACATGAGCACTGCTCCAGGTACCACAGGGGGGGCCGCCAGCAGCGGCACCCACCTCTCACTCCGGCGTGTCTCCCATTCACCTCACCTCACCCCATCGGAGCTTCGGACGCAGCACACAAGGGGGTACCCCAATGCCCAAAGGTCCATCCAATGCCAGCACCGGGGTCCACAGGAGCTCCACCGGGAGGGGCCTCCATCCGCGCAACTGCGTAATTCCATGGTTGCGTGAAGTCCATGGCCGGGCCCACCGCAGGACAATCCTCTACAACAGGGGTTGGTACGCAACCGCCTAGAGTCTCTAGGCGGCTGCTGCAGAGTAGAGCCCCTCCGGCACTCCTATGTGTAGACTTCTCGGGACGCACCTCCCGGTTCACGGCACACTCAAGTGGCGGTGTGGTGATGTGTGGACACAATGCCCTCTGGGAGGGCCCCCGATGGCAAGGGGCACCCCTCCAGAAAGCCAGGGTCCACGGAGGAGCCAGAAGCAAAAGCATTGACCCCGAGCGCCATCCGCGAATCGGTCAGGTGCAGGCCGATGCCCCAGCCTCTCGTAGTGCTCCCTCGTCAGGCCGCCGGGCGCCTGATCTCAGCGGTCAATACCACGCCTTAGATCGAGTCCTCCCCCTCACACGGGGCCCCCAGCGCCAGCAGGGCCCCAGCCGCAAGCACAGATCTGCCTCAGTCGTCCAGGTGAAGGATATCACAGGATTTCAGTGGCAGGCCGGTCGAGAGCCAAAGGAGCTCACGTCCTGTTGGCCATGCTGTTTGGCCACGCCCCCACACATGTGCGTGGTTAAGGCAAATTCTGTCTAGTGTTCGGGATGGACGGGGAGAGAGGAGCATCGGAAAGAGAATAGGACAGATACGAGTGGTTTGGGGTAGTGTTTAGGGGGTGGGGGATTCAGGGTAGTTTTTAGGGATTGGGGTTTGGGGTAGTTTTTAGGGGGTGGGGATCAGCATAGTTTTTAGGGGTGGGGGTTCATGGTAGTTTTTAGAGGGTAGGGTGTTTGTGGTCGTTTTTAGGGGTTGCAAGGGATTCAGAGTAGTTTTTAGGGGTGGAGGGGTTCGGGGTAGATTTTAGGGGGTGGGAGGGGTTCAGAGTAGTTTTTAGGGGATTTGGGGTACTTTTTAGGGGGTGGGGTGTTCGGGGTAGTTTTTAGGGGGTGGGGGGGATAGGGATAGTTTTTAGGTGTTAGGGGTGGGGTCAGGGTACTTTTTAGGAGGTTGTGGGTGTATTTGGTGCTCAGGGGGAGCGGGTGGAAACTTTAGCCACGGATAGCTGTTTACCATGCATGCCTTTACCAAGAAAATTTGTGGTAAAGGAATATGTCGTAAAGCAATTCGGGTTAACACAACGACCATGTTGTAAAGGTATGCGTGACAGAGGAACTCGTTGTTCCGACATACAACCCTCTGTAGTGTTGTGCTCTAGTCCCCGATGCGCCAGCGTGATGACGTGGTGCGCCGGAGCAAGAGCGGAACACGAGCGCATGCGCGAAGACCGCGTGGAAAGCGCGCGAAGGCAGAGAGAGACGCAGAAGCGACCGGAGCAGGTCATGGTTAGACGCTCGGCGCTCTTTTGATATAGCGATCTGTTGGAATAAATAAAGGCACTGTTAAATCTACACTGGCTGCAGGTCCTCTGTGGGGGAGCAGAGACCAACATGACAGTGGCGACGAGGACTGGGATCACCCCACCAACTCCAACACAGCAACACAGAGAACGGAGCTACAGCAAAGTGACACAAGGAGACAAGCAGGTCAGAAATTGTAGAAGGGGGCACTACAGAGTGAGCACGCCCAGGGCAACAGCGCTATTCACAAGAGAGCGTGGCAGCAGCGCACAACCTCAGCAACCCACAGACACGTGGCCCCAAGCCCAATTAGCGCAGACCAAGGACAGCATAAACGCGAAGGGAACACGCAGGTGAGACCCTGGCAGAAAAAAGGGACAGTGATACGGAGGACGGAAAAGAACGCCTCCCCAGCAAATCACGAGGTGGAAATACTGTTGCACCCGGCAGCCCCAAAAGTCAGGGAAACAACACAGACCGAGAAGGGAACCCCAGCACACCAGGCAGCCCAGGTAACTGAGACGGAGAACCTGGAACAGTGCCCAGAATGAGCAACCAAATGACATCTCTCACAGCACCCATCCCCTTCCTACCAGACCAGGTGAGCCCCTGATGAAGTGGGAGGACTGGAGGGAATATTTCAAGAACTATGTGGAGGCCTTGGAGGATGAAAATGGTGAACCATTTCCCAGTGCTAGGAAGAAACGGTTATTACTGCATAACCTAGGCCCGGAAGGTGTACGAGTATTTGCGAACATCGTGCTAGCAGCGAGACAAGCTGCAGAGGACGACGTCTTCAAACACGCCCTAGAGGATCTAGATAATCACTATCGCCCGGCGGTATGTGTATCTATTGACCGGTACAACTTCCAACAAAGGAAGCAGGAAGAAGGAGAATCTATAGATGATTATGTGGCAGCATTGAGATGACTAGCCATCACGTGTAAATATGGACAACTGCAGGACGAGTACATCAAGGACCAAATAGTCATGCACACCACGAACAAGTCAGTCCAGGACAAGTTGTGGGCGCAGGTAGAAGCGTCGCTCAAAGACGTTATCGCAATGGTAAAGAAAGCTGAACTTTCAAAACGCTGCACAGAAGCAGCCAAAAAGGAGAATCCCCAAAGACAAATGGTCAACAAAATAGTTGAAGCTCAATTGTCTAACAGGCAAAGGAGATCCACTGGAGAAGGGAGACATGAACCCAGGTGGACAGGCAAACAGACCACACCAGGGAGGCAGTCCACGGACAGCGGGTTCTCGTGCTACAGGTGCGGGAGTACGGCTCACTCAGCACAGGACAAACGGTGCCCAGCTTTTCGCGTCAGATGCTCATTCTGTGGCCTGGTAGGCGATTATGAGAAAGTGTGCCGCAAGAAAGGGAAGAAGTCCATGGTGAAATGCATCGGGCAGCCCCAGTCAGAGGACCAGACTGAGGAAGACCAGAAAGAAGACGACATGGTCTTATGCGTCAAAGGACAGGTGCTGGAGGTAACGGGCAAACGCTCGGAAAAAACGCGCACAGACATGCTGATAGGAGGAGTGAAAGTTCACATAGCAATTGACTCGGGGTCACCATACTCCATTGTACAAAGATCTGTATGGGAGGAAAACTTTGTGCCCATCCTGGGTCCGCAGTTACACCCACCAGACATACGACCGATTTCCTACACCAGCAACGCAATTCCGATGGTAGGGTTCCGCGCCCTGAAGTTCGAATTCAGAGGAAGATCAGCGATATGCAAGCTATATGTGGCGGAGCGAGGGCCCTCAGTGCTAGGCTGGAGA
The DNA here is from genome assembly GCF_964263255.1 of Lissotriton vulgaris. Lineage (NCBI taxonomy): Eukaryota > Metazoa > Chordata > Amphibia > Caudata > Salamandridae > Lissotriton > Lissotriton vulgaris. The sequence goes on along the minus strand of NC_141685.1, from coordinate 433,206,813 downwards.
GACCAAGGTGACCTAGGGATAAAATTGGACCCAGGAGGCAAGGAACAAATTCTTCTGACGAAAGATAGCCGCTGGCCAGAGCTAGAGAAGTTGAAGCAAGCCTTCCCCAAGGTGTTTGGAGGCACGGTCGGAAAATTGGACAAATTTGTGCACAAAATACTCCTCAGGGAGGATGCTCGTCTGGTATCCCACAGGGTCAGGAACATTCCCATTGCCATTAAGGATGCCGTCCAGCAGGAACTCCAAAGATTAGAGGAGCAGGGAATAATAGAACCAATTGACAGTTCAGAATGGCTGGCCCCCTTGGTCGTAGCCAGGAAGCCCATAGGCAAGGTACGCTTATGTGTGGATCTACGCGAGCTCAACAAATGCCTGATAGTGGAAAAGTTTCCCTTACCGAGAATTGAAGAAATGTTGGCAAGAACGAGGGGAGTGACCTGGTTTTCCACCATTGACCTCACCTCCGCGTACCATCAGATTGACTTGCACCCAGTGAGCAGAAAGTTAACCTCTTTCATCACACCCTTTGGGTGTTATCAGTTCCGCTGCATGCCGTTTGGGCTGGCATCTGCAGCCGCAGTGTTCCAGAAGCTAATGCACCGCCTATTCAAGGACCTACACGGCGTTCAGTACTTTCAGGACAACATCCTGATAATGGGAACAAACCAAGCAGACCATGATAAGAAAGTGACCAAGGTGCTGACTGTGCTACAGGAGAAAGGCCTCACCGCCGAGTGGAGTAAGTGTAAGCTGGGCATGTCGGCTGTCACCTATCTTGGACATTAGATTGGGAGTCAAGGAATCACTCCCAAAAGACAAAACGTAAAAGCCATTTGCGATGCCAGAGCCCCAGTCAACAAGGAAGAAGTGAGGTAATTCCTCGGAATGGCGGAGTATTATAGCAAATTTGTAAGACACTTCGCCACAAAGACTCATAAACTCAGACAACTGATCAGAGACAAGTCAACGTTTCAGTGGGACGAAGAAGCACAGAGTGAATTTGAGAGTCTGAAGAACGACATAAGCGGGGCAATGCCCCTGCATGGATATGATCCAGCGGGCAACACCATCTTAACAACCGCGACGCCAGTGAAAAGGGCTTGGGAGCAGTGCTGGCACAGGAAAGAAATGATGGCACAGTGGAGACACTCAGTTTCGCATCCCGAGCGTTGTCCCCCACCGAACAGAAATTTAGTGTCATTGAGAAGGAGATGCTGGCGGTCACATGGGCCATGGGAAAATTCAGACAGTTCCTATGGGGCACCCGTTTCAAACTGCAGACGGACCATAAACCACTAGTCAAGGTGCTAACCTCCAGCGGTCACGATACAGCCACGCATCACAAAAATGACACTCAAGTTGCTAGACTACACCTACAATGTGGAGTACTTGCCGGGGACACGGAATAAAGTGGCTGACTATTTGAGCAGGGCCTCAGCCATGGAAGAAGCACCTGCAGTCCCACCTGGCATAGATGAAATGGTGGCGGAAATGGCTGACTCGGAGAGGACAATCAGCAGACAAGAATGGGCCCAGGCCTATGAAAGTGACTGTGCCATGGAAGAAGTCAAACAATATCTGATCTCTGGGTGGCCAGAAAAAAAGGCATCTCAAAGATGACTTGAGGAAATTCTACGAAGTGCGGGAGGAGCTATCGATGAGTGATTCAGGCATCTTCATGTACAGGGGAGATAAGGTAGTCCCTCCAGCGACATTAATCCCTCTGCTGTTGAAACAACTTCATGAAGGGCACCTCGGCATTGTGAAAACGAAGATGAGGGTGAAACAAACGTACTGGTGGCCGGGAATGGACAATCAGATAGAAAAACAAGTGAGAGAATGTGTCCAGTGCCAGGGAGCGGATAAAATCCTGAGACCATTGAGGCCTGCGTTGGGTGCATTTGTGCAACCCCACAATCCATGGGAAGACGTAGCAGTGGACATATTAGGTCCCGTGCTCGACTACAGAGGTACAGCCAAATACCTGTGCGTGGTAGTAGGCAAATACTCCAAATGGCCAGAGGTAGACGTGCAAGAAGTCATGGACTCGGACACGGTGTTGAGATTTCTCACTTCAGTGTTCTTACGTGAAGGAATACTGAGGACGATATTAAGTGACAATGGGCCACAATTTACCTCGGAGAAATGGACCAAGTACATGGAGAGAACGGGATAAAGTCCAAACACACAGCAGTGTACCATCCTGCATGCAATGGACAAGTGGAGCGGTTCAACCGTGTGCTGATGGGGTCCATACAGGCCACCATAATGCAAGGAAAGGATTGGGAAACTGAACTTCAGAGCATGTTGTGGGCCTACAGAATCACTCCGACAGCGCTAGGATACAGCCCTTTCCAAATTCTGAGAGGCAGACTCCCCTTTACGAGAGACAATGTCGTTTGGAGAGAGAAGACAGTGACGAGAAAGTGGTACAGCACAACCTGGAAAGGGCCCAAAAGGTGTACACCGCACATTACAACAGGAGGCACAATATTAAAGACACTGATCTGGAAAGAGGGGAATGGGTTAGAGTTAAACTTGCTACACTCCAAAGAAAAGGCGAAAGCAAGTACAGCAAACCCCTGCAGGTTAAAGAAGTGTATGGAAGAGCAGCCTTACTCAGCGATGGTAGAGTGTGGTCCCAAGACCACATGGCGAAAGTCAACAGGATCATGCAGTGGCCGGCAGGCAAGGAGGAAGAGACAGAGGATCAGAGGCAAGCCAGCGGAGCAGAAGAGACGACGGTAGGAAGTGAGAGACAGAATGAAGGACCAGTTTGAGTGGATAATGAGGAAAACGAGGAAGTACGGGCAGATGAAGGAGCAGCGGAAAGCACGACGCCGGCTGCGAAGAAGGAAGCTGGAATACAGAGGGGAGCGAGGAGTCTTGCTAGTGAAGGTACCAGAGAAGAACTCACCCCGGTAAGACGAACCCGTGCCGGGAGGGCAGTCACCCGGCCCTCTCGATTCAAAGACTATGAAAGGAGGAGATATGTAGTGTTGCGCTCTAGTCCCCGACGCGCCAGCGTGATGACGTGGTGCGCCGGAGCAAGAGCGGAACACTAGCGCATGCGCGAAGACCGCGTGGAAAGCGCGCGAAGGCAGAGAGAGACGCAGAAGCGACCGGAGCAGGTCATGGTTAGACACTCTGCGCTCTTTTGATATAGCGATCTGTTGGAATAAATAAAGGCACTGTTAAATCTACACTGGCTGCATGTCCTCTGTGGGGGAGCAGATAACAACCCTCTCTGTCATTACTGTGAGGCAAACTCTGCTTTACTGTCATTGATCTGTAGTTGAGTTGATGGTTTCCAGCCTCTAGTCGAGATCAAGATCCCTCTGAGTAGGTAAAGCAGATTTTGTACCAAACTTGCGCTGTGCCAACACCATTGTTATCCTCCCGATGCCAATACCCTTCGGGTGAACACGCGGTTTACAAATACACGTTTTGTTACGAAATACTGCTCTTGTACGCGTCTTTGTTGGTCTCTGATGCCAGCAGCGGACCACTGCTTGGGATGACAGTTGACAGTGACTCTCTAGTGATTTGTCTAATTATTTTAACATTAGTTGCTCGAGTACCACTTGATTGGTGGTGCAAACTGTTCACTCTTTGCACGCATAAGTTAACGTCTTTATTTTCCCCACGTATACACGTATACATGTGTTAATGGCGTTGCTGTCTCTTTGTACACAATAAAAGGATTCGCTGCAATTTTCAGTTTTAAGTGTCACATTCCATTGCCCCTGGAGCTTACGATCAGACTCCTAAGAAAACTGACAAAACTCAGATTTTAAAATAATTAATATTTTGCAAGTGTAAACTGCACATGTAAAGTCTCAAAGATTAATAAAGCAATGGCGCCTCCCCGTGGCAATTAGTTGTATGAAATGTCAATAAATAAAGACGCCACAACTTTTCTAGTTTTGCTAATTTATTGTTTTCTCATACAGAGAGGACAGTCTCATAAAACAGCAAAGCGTTGCACAGACGTGATTTAGCATCAAATAAATCCAGAAGCGAAGGAGAGATGGGACTGGCTTTGAAGGTAGTACAAGCAGGGTGGAATTGGGACAAAAAATAGGTCTGGGTATCAAAATAAAAGTGGCCCCCTTTAGTTACTTGAATAGCTAAACAAAGAGGCCCATGTTTGCATAGGGGCAATTTTTTAACTTGTAGAGACAACCTGTATATGTGTTTGGAAAGGCATGGACGCCTGTGTGGATTTGAGCTTGCTGCAAGTAATATTTGTTTTAACTAAGAGAAACTCAACAGTAGAAACTCGCACAGCAGACCACAAAATCGGCTCACAAACAGCCAAAAAACTGTCTCACACACTGATCTGTCAAACTAGCTCATCATCACCCTATAGGCCAGTTCCTACCTTGAGTACGATATATAATGTAATTTGAGAAGGCTTAGAATAACTCTAGGTAAAGCAGGGTACGAGTTGGGGGTACACGCTGATTGACGACGTCCACCCACTATTTTCACAGGGTGAACGCCGTCCACCCTGCGAAGAATTTGGGCCCCACTGAATAATGTGCTGAACTCGTTCCAGTGTAATTTCCAGACACCTGGACACTTTCAGCAGCCTTTACGAGTTGTCTGCTTTCCATCTGCATCAAGCGGCAATGTGCAGGCGGGGACGGGGCTTTCTTATTTAAGACACCTGCTGGCTACCCATAGGAAAGGCAGAATTTGAGGGGTCATCAGGCCTCTTTTTGTTCAAGTATGTTGGCTGGGCGCAGTCAGGAGCCTCACACCTGATGCAAATGAAGCAGAGGGGAAACAAAGGCTCACACCTTGTTAGCACTTCACACATACTTAAGAGAGGAAACTTTTCACTAAGTTCAGTTCCTGTTTGGGAGTTATTCATGCACTAAGATAATGAGAGATGTGTTGGTCTTTCCAAGTATTTACACAAAGCAAATTGCATTTATATAGAGCTTACTTCCCCTGAGGAGGCGTTGAAATAATTTAAGTACCATTATTTTTTCTTGTATAGCCCTAATCATCCCAATACCGAGTGTCAGAGCGCTTTACATCAACATGTACATATTACATTTACAATAAATTATATAAGTTAGTAAATACGTACAGGATGTGTAACATAAAACCGGGGGATCACAAGGTGTAGAAGTCACATATCATCTTCCATAGCCCACTGTGCTATTATCTTCGCAATGCGCTCAAAAGTACACATGCTAGACCTGCTAAACATATATGTGAGGGCTTTAGATCTGATGTGACTTCTTGTAATGCCACTTCCTGTAATGTACATTCCTGTGATGTCATTTGTGATGTAATGCGCTGTGATGTCATATGATGTGATGTTGCGCACCGTTATGTCACTTGCATACTGCCTAACTAGGTTAGTCCCCCCACTACTTTTTTAGGACTTGTGCCCTGAGGTAAATGTGCCTATGAGAAGATGGCAAATGAAGAAGGATAGTGCATAGCGGATATACCAGTGCCTAATTTGTGCTGGTGGTTGCAGGTAGCAATGACACTCAGTTCGGGAATGGGACTCATTTTTACATCATCAGACGTAGACCCTGAGCAAGAGAGAGAAAGGTATATAAGGAAGACAGATGAGGGGGTAGAATGATAAGAAAACAGTGTGAGGTACCGAGTTTTTATGGATCCAGCGGTGCCAGGGAGAACACCCAAAGACCTCGAGTCCTTCCTGTTTTGGACCACAGAAACACAGAGTCTTCTAGGTGATGTCAAGGATCGAATTTATTGGCTGCAACCAGTAACAGGTATCCTAGAAGTACAACAGCGTGAAGCTCATGCATGTTCTCAGGAGACTGCTCGTTTTTACAGAACCAGCCTTCTCTTTTTATACTAAATAATAAGCTTCAGGCAAGAATTCCTCATTTTACAGTTGGTCATACAAATATTTCTACTACAAAGAAAAAGCAGAGTCATGATGACAAGCCCACATTTCAGTTTGTCCAGTTCATGATAGATTACCCGGCAAGGCCCAGAACTTTCATCAGATATTGAGGGACCCCCAATAAAATCGGGCACCTCCTCCTTGTAAAACAGGCCATAAAGAAGAAACAGGGACAGGTGTGTGTGTGATTAAACATAGCTTGTATGCGATGAACGGTTTATGACATGTTGTGCCTTGATACTAATCTCATTCGGCCACTGGGAGAGGAACTGCCCGAACAGGTTTGGCTTGAGGCAGTGGAGTCAGCTCGCCCAGGTCACAGAGGAGTCAGCAAAGGTGTACGTGTCCTTTCAGATCAAATACGGCCTTGGTCATTTGACTATGTAAGGGCAATTACAAAATGGATGCCGCTCACAAAATGGAACCCGATGGTTCAAGACGAAAACTACGATTTCAGGGTGATTCCGTCACTCGATCATGACGCAAATGTTTAGGTATAGTATCTCAATCGTTACCGGTCTGCCGATACCAAAATCGTCATGATACGATGATATTTTTGACACGAGTGTAGGACTTCGGTACCATACAGTAGAAGGGTCCAGAATTTTCAGTACCACAGACCTCCTTTTGCCCTTATATAGGCAATAACCTATACTCATGCTAATCTGAGTCTAGATCTGTATACATAAAGTCATTGAGATGCTGCTGTAACATCATCCTATTACTTAGTTCATCTCTTGATACAGGCTTCCTTACACAGGATGTAGCACAGAAACCACATATTGCAGGAGCGCATTGTACACACAAACAGAACATGAACAGAATGGCTAAGACCATCCCAATGACTATCAGAATCATCCATCCCCAGGCAGATATCAGTTCCCAGAACCACCCCATCAAGGAGCAGTCCCCTTTATCCACGTGAATGGATTCAGAGATCTTATGCAGTTTGGAGATGGCCTGGTATACTGTCGGAGCGTTATCTGGGATGAAGATGCAGCAACTGGATTGGATCACCTTACATACCCCACCACGATCTGCGAGTATGACATCTAGGGCAACCCTGTTCTGAAGAGTCACAAGGCGGTCCGACTGGAGTTCCGCAGTCAAGTTACTAAGGGCACCAGCCGTTTCGATCACAGTGGATTCAACTACTCTTGTCAATTGGCAAATGTTCCTGCTGTTCACCATAGGCCCCCAAAACGGCAGAAAACCTTTTGCGAAATCCCCAAACTCCTGTTCCGCAGTGTCGTCTTTACTCACAACACCCCTAACTGTCCTTTTCCTATGGTAATCTGCCGCGGCCGTGTAGGTGGGTGGCAACAGGAACGAGATAAAACATGTGCCCGAAAAGTCAGGGGGCAGCCATGTATATGCTCTATCATGGCAGACGAAGTAGGTACCCTTAGCTGCTAAGAACGAAGGGGAGGTCTGAGACGGGAAGACGTAAGTTTCAGTACAGACACTCTTCCCTAACTGAGCTCTGGGGTTTTTGCCATTTCCCTGCAGACATAGGTGACCCTGATGGGGTACTATCCAAATTGGGGAGGACTTCTTTGCTCGCTGGCTCTCACTCGAAGAAATTCCATATTTTGTTATATTCCATCTACTGTAAGCCTTCAATTCATCTCTGGGAATCGTTCTATACGTGTCGATATCTCTGCTCATGTTTCTGATTCCCGCCACTAGTGCCTTGTTGCTCGAGTTGTTCCCTGTGGAACGTGGGGGATATGGTTCGATGGCAAATAGGAACGTTGTTTGAAATGCCCATAAAGAACCATAGTAGCTAAATGGCAGGACAAAATATGGGATACCCTTATCTGTCGTGTGTGGCATAAGTCCACATACCCAACAATTTGTCGTGTTCATTACATACTGGTGTTGGTGTAAGAGCTGGACGAATGAGTTGTTTATAAATTCTAATCTTCTGGCAGACTCGTGTTCAGGTAGAGGGTGAAAAGAGTGCGAGGAAACAGTAGGAGGAGGTGTGGGCTGTGTGGTGTGTGCAAATGATAGTCGAAAGGTGAATAAAGCATAGCCTATTAAAAACATCATTATACTACACAACATAAAAATGCATATTATTATAAATCGTGTTTTAGCCATCACAGTGCATATTCTTATTTCAAAGTTTGTTGATCTGGCAGGTCTCTCCATCTTGGGAAACTCCATCCTCTCTAATTTGCTGCCCGCGGAGGGAGGTTGTTTCTGCTAAGGAGTGCTTCTGTCAGTCCAGGGTAACTCCCTTAGACCAACCAGAACTGTCGACCTTACCGTCTCCAGCTGAACTCCAAAGTCTGTGGCAACCGCGACCCTAGCAGCAGAACCGGATGGCGGTTCAAAAAAACTAAAATGAGCAAGTTTCTTGGATGGGAGAGCTGCACACTCAAAAAGAAAAAGGATTTATTTGTCCATAGTCATAGGTCTCGGCCTCAAATTGTAACGATTCGTACCGGGTGCTGTCTGGTCTTGAAACAAGAGTTCAGGCTCTGTAGTGTTCAATCGCACTGGCACAGATCCTTGAAGAATGTTGTCACTTTCGCGTACAGAGTTTGTTCCTTTTATCTGTGCATCACTAAAGAGCAAGAAGCGAGGCAAAGTCTCGGTCTCAGAGTCAGCAATCCCTTCCTGGACCCGCTGGTCGTAAGGCAGAGGTAACGGGACCCTCTTGCAATGGGTCCCGTGGATCCAGTGTTTCTTTCCTTCCACTCGAACTGACGATCTCGTGGAGAGGAGAACTAGGTGGGGACCGGTCCAGCGGGGCTCATCATTCTTTGTCCGCTGGAAGTTTTTCACGAGGACATAGGTTCCAGGATCGATAGGGTGTTCTGGAGCTTCAGAGGCCTGGGGTAGAATGTCGTGGACCTGTTGGTGTAAAACACGCAATTTAGCCGTCAATTCATACAGATAGTCAAGCAGTACAGGATGCTCTATTTCACTGAACCTGGTGGGCCTTGGCACTCCCCATATGTTGGCCGGGCGGCCGAACACAATTTCATGTGGACTAAGTCCTACTCTAGAGTGAACAGTCATTCTTGTGGATAGGATTGCCAAGGGCAGGGCGTCAGGCCATTTAAGACCTGTGCTTGCTTGAATCTCGGCCAGTTTCAGTTTTAACGTGCCATTATAGCACTCTACTAGTCCAGCTGATTGGGGGTGATTTGCAGCGTGGAACTTCTGTTGTATGCCTAGCCCTTCACACACTCTCTTCATCACTCGACCCACAAATTCACTTCCATTATCACTCCAGACCATTCTAGGCATTCCAAACCTAGGGAAAAACTCTTTGACAAGGGCTTTGGCTGTGGATAAGGCAGTGTTGTCCTTAAGGGTATACGCTTCCACCCACCTGGAAAAGGCACAAACAACAACGAGTACGTATTTCAAATTGTTGCACCTTTCCATGTGGATGAAATCTAGCTGCAAAACCTCGAACGGATACGGTGGAGGCGCAAAATGACCAGCTGGAGTTTGGGTTCCCCTACCAGGATTGTACTTCAGACACACCATACAATTCTTGACCACGTTCTCTGCACACTTAGGGATCCCACCATTCTGCCATACTGGAGCCAGCAACATACAAATCCCTTTCACACTGATGTGAGCCATTCCATGAGCCATCGTCACCACTGCAAGCACATACGCATCGGGTAACAACCATCTCTGATGTTCTGACAATTCAATCCAACAACCATTCGCATCCAGTTTACCCTTGCTTTCTCTCCATTCATTCACCTCTTTCTCTGTGGCTTCAGCTTGGATGGACTTCACACTCTCAATCGTATTTTCACACATACCAACATCACCAATCCATCTCGCAGGGCCTGCAACATACATTCGACTCATTATATTCCTTGCGGTTTCTTTCGCAACTTCATCCGCCAACGCATTTCCACGACCAACATCATCTGTCACCTTTTTGTGTGCACTGCATTTCACAATCGCAACTTGTAGTGGCAAGGTCAGTGACTCGAGAAGCTCATTCACCAACTGACCATGCTGGATCTTAGCACCGTGCGAAGTCAGGAACCCACGCTCTTTCCACAATCGTCCAAAACTGTGAGCCACACCAAACGCATACTGACTGTCCGTGTACACATTCACTCGTTTTCCTTTTGCCAACACACATGCTCTTGTAAGTGCAATCAACTCTGCTGCTTGCGCTGAATTGTGGGGGATACGTGCAGCTTCAATAATAGTATGCAAAGTTGTCACAGCATATTCTGCAGTCGTATTACCATTCGGCAACTTGAAACACGAACCATCAACCCACAAAGTACCATCACATTCAGGAAGAGGAGTGTCTTGTAAATCTACTCTCCCTTTTGTCTCGTCTTCTGTCCTAAAACAGCAGTCATGTTCTTCGACCTCATCTGTCCCTTCTGGAATGGGCAATAACGTGGCTGGGTTTAGTGTGTCGCACCTCTTTATGTGTACATGGCTCGCTAATAGTGTCAGCTCATAACTTGACAATCGAGCACTAGTTAAGTGCTGTGTCCTTGTTCTGTTTAGCAAAATGTCTACTGCATGTGGGACCATGACAATTAACATATTATTCATTACTAACCCAGCAGACTGTCGAATACAGACAGCTGCTGCCGCAGTGGCTCTGAAGCAACTTGACAACGCCTTAGCTACCGGATCTAAAGTCGCCGAAAAGTACGCGCATGGACGCTGTTTGTCCCCAAAAGACTGTATCAGAACTGATAATGCACAACCTTCTTTCTCATGGACATACAATGTAAAAGGCTTACTGTAGTCGGGGGTGCCCAACACAGGAGCCGAACACAATGCATCACATAATTCGGAAAAACTTCTCTGACACTCTTCAGACCACGGAATGGGTTTCGGCGTATCTTTACAAGTTTGTGCCACCAAAGGTTTGGCCAACAAGGAGAAATTCGGTATCCATTGCCTGCAATATGATGTAATGCCCAAGAAGGCACGCACTTCTCTCTGTGTCCTTGGGGCACTCAATCTTGCAATTGCCTGAATTCTTTCTGGGGTCAGTTTCCTTCCCTCCTTCGATAAGAGGTGACCTAAGTAGGTCACTTCTTGTCGACAATATTGCAACTTTGAAAGAGAGACTTTGTGGCGCAAATCACACAGATGACGCAACAACGACAATGTGGCTTCTTTACAAATGTCCTCAGTATCAGCCGCTATTAGCAAATCATCGACGTACTGAATAAGGGTAGCGCCATCAGATAAAACAATTGTGTCAAGCTGTGATTTTAGAGCCTGACTGAATATTGATGGACTTTCACAGTAGCCCTGAGGAGCGCGTTTGAAGCAGAAGCTTCGGCCTCCTAAATTGAAGCCAAAAATATCTCTGCTCTCCTCGGCAATCGGGATGCTGAAGAAAGCATTCTTCAAGTCAATCACTGAGAACCAAGTGGCTGAAGCTGGAATCATAGTCAACAAGGCAGTAATATCAGGAACAGCTGGAAATTGTGGCACAACAATCTTATTCACTTCTCTAAGATCAATCACGAACCTATAAACAGGTGGTTGGGAAGGATCAGTGTGCTTTAAAACCGGCAGAACAGGACTGTTACAAATGTTGCCTGTTGTCTCTTCAATTACATCTTTCTCAATCAGATCATAAATGATTGCTAACAACGCCTTCTCACCTTCGCTAGAGATCTTGTATTGGGGAATACGTGGCATTCTAACATTGGCTTTCAATGTTACAACATATGGTGCTATTTCTAAGAGACCCACATCATTAGAGCCAGTAGCCCAAAGCATATCTGGAAGAGAAGACAATTCTGTTGGAAGTTTTTCCCTTGACAGGTACATTGGAGAAACCACATCCTTACCCAGTGTAAGTTGTACTCCCGAAGGAGAACAGTACAAAGTCGCATATAATCTCTTTAACAGATCCAATCCCAACAAGTTTTCACCGCAACCTGTTGTAAGAATGAGGGGTGCTTCTAATTCACATGGCCCAACAGAAAGGGACATAGGACTAGAGATCGGGTTCCTAACCGGGGCGCCAGAAAAACCTACTGAAACGTTTATTTCGCCAGACAAAGGTGCGCAAGGGAGTTTTGAGTACATAATAGAACTCTTTGTAGCACCAGTATCCAACAGAAAAGGCTCTGACACACCTGATGTAATCACCTAAACATAAGGTCCACTCTGATCTACTGGAACTGAAACAACTCCCTCTCTTTGTCCATGGCTGTCCTAGCAATCATTACCCTCCGTATTCTCGTCTTCTGCATAGTAGTCATCAGCATAGTACTGAGCTGTCCTAGAAAACGCGTTATTCTGCTGGTCAAAACTATTCATAGAATTCTGAGGCGGGAAAGAAGGAGCATTCTGGGGAAAATTTCCACGGCCCCTACCTCTAGGGGCTTGCTGAACACCTCGACCTCTTGCACCAGAAACACCATTCATACGCCGTAACAAAGCCGGACAACTACTCTTGAAATTACCCTCTTCCTTGCAATACGCACACTGATTCGGTCCATACGGTAAACGTGGTTGAGAAGACTCGTTTCTTTGCGAGTCTCTCGAATACTGCAGGGTTGCTGATAATCGCGCTGACTAGTAGTGCGAGGTGGATAAGCTTGCTGTAGAAGGACTTTAGTTTTCAATTCTTTAGTCTTTTTATCTGCCTTCTCTAACTCATCTTTACGCCTATTCTCATAGTACTGGGCCGTGGCTAGAATCTGTGCTGACGTGGAAACAGCCCATGCACTCTCAGAATCCTTCAACTTATTACATAGTTCAGGAAGCAAATTATGTACAAACTTGTCAACAAACAATCTTTGGCCACCCTCAGTAGCCATATCCTGACCACTATGATCGATGAAGGTCTCTTCAAACCGCGTGAAAAAGTCAGACACGGTCTCATCTTTCTTCTGTTTGCACGCAGACAACTTGTCCCAATTCACACGCAATTCGGGCATTAAAGTCTTCATATACGCAATAATCCTACCAGGAAGTTCTGCTACTAAAAGCTCAGGCTTAGCACCACCAACTTGTCTAGCATCAGCAGCAGCGATGTTAACCCATGTGTCGCCTAATTCTTGATCATGATCTGCATGACGAATCTTTCCCCATAAAGGCTGTGGAACAACATTTCCAAACAGCATGTCTACATCGGCTAAGTTCATGATACAGGAGCTTGCGGTCTGTGATAACTCCTTATAATACCCTGCAGGATTTTTACGGGGGTCAGGCAATGTCTGTTTAAAAGCCAAAACCTCAGATCTCATCCAAGGAACGTGTACCCACACACGCTGAAAATGCGGCGGAATAGCTGGATTAGCATTTGCGTCACCTTCCCTCCAAACTGGGGGAACCTCTTTCATGGGATACTGTCGCGCCTTTTTCCTACCTGGTGCGTTACATTCAGATAGTGATCGAGAAGTGCCCCCTTTACTTCGATATGACAATAATGTCGCGACCGCTCTTTCAACATCCACGCCTACCATCATACCCTCAGAGAAATTAAACCAACTCAGACAGATCGTGTTCCGGATCATTTCCCTTCAGATCTTCGCGGAGAAGTACACACATTTGTTCAAAAACATATCTCTGCTTTGATGCTTCCCATTGACGGAAGACTTCTATGATAGACTCTTCATCATGTCTATTCAGTATCGACTACCCATTTACGTGCTAACTCATCTAATAATTCTCTCTCCTGATAGTCAGGCAGTTGACTCCGCAACTGTCTTCGCTCTGTGTTAGGGGTCGTATTAGGCGACCCAAAGAAAGGTGAGAAAAGACCAGTGAGAGTGTTTGCCACTCTCTGTCAAACAGAAGGAGAAACTGACGGAAAGGCAGATACGCCAGAAAAGACAGGCTGATGTAAAGCAGAGGTGGGGGCAGTAGCAGAGGGAGTATTAGGATAAGCAGTTGGAGCAGTTGGCGAAGTCGTAGGAAAAGCAGATGGAGTAGGTACCAAAGGCGGCCCTTGAGAGGGCTGCGCCGGAGGAGTAGGAACCAGCTGAAGAGGAGCTGGCGATTGTGGTCCAACAATAGGAGGTTGTACAACCAAAAGTTGCTGTGGTGCTGTAGCACTCTGCGCATATGGGGGTGGTGAATTTAGTAAATGAGACATTAAAGGATCCTTCTCAAGTTTCTCTTTTGATCCTTGTCCTTTACGTGGCAAAACTGGGTAGCATTTATCTACTGCTAACTTCCTACTTCTAAGCGTTTGTTCATTCTCTTGCTCTTCCTCATTATCCCTGAACGCAACGGCCGCTTGTACCATTGACATACCTCGATTATTTTTCTTTGCTAATTTCATTTCTTTCTGTTTTTCTTCTTTGCGCCATAGGCGAAAGGAGTCAAACCTTGCCGGCCGGGCTTTCTTCTTAAAAAGTTTCACCTCTAGATTGTCTAAAATCTTTGTGTCAAACCTACCATATTGGGGCCATTTTAAAACACCATCGTTTCTGGTGTATCGGATCCATACTTCATTATATGGGATAGGGCCCACGCCGTGTTTCACATAGAGCTCATATGTTGGAGTCCCAATCGGAGGAACCGGACACAAGTCCTCCAATCGGGAGTCCCTACTACAACCAAGACAAAACAAATTTCCAAGTCTGCTAAGACCAGGCATCTTCGCACTCTAGTCTAGCTTCAAACTTCAAAGGATTATCGAATACGATAGTCTCGTGAATACACGAGTCCTTCCGCTTTGGCGCTTGCAAGTTGCAAATCAACAAATCAATTGGCTGCAGCCAGTAACAGGTATCCTAGAAGTACAACAGCGTGAAGCGCATGCATGTTCTCAGGAGACTGCTCGTTTTTACAGAACCAGCCTTCTCTTTTTATACTAAATAATAAGCTTCAGGCAAGAATTCCTCATTTTACAGTTGGTCATACAAATATTTCTACTACAAAGAAAAAGCAGAGTCATGATGACAAGCCCACATTTCAGTTTGTCCAGTTCATGATAGATTACCCGGCAAGGCCCAGAACTTTCATCAGATATTGACGGACCCCCAATAAAATGGGGCACCTCCTCCTTGTAAAACAGGCCATAAAGAAGAAACAGGGACTGGTGTGTGTGTGATTAAACATGGCTTGTATGCGATTAACGGTTTAGGACATGTTGTGCCTTGATACTAATCTCATTCGGCCACTGGGAGAGGAACTGCCCGAACAGGTTTCGCTTGAGGCAGTGGAGTCAGCTCGCCCAGGTCAAAGAGGAGTCAGCAAAGGTGTACGTGTCCTTTCAGATCGAATTCGGCCTTGGTCATTTGACTATGTAAGGGCAATCACAAAATGGATGCCGCTCACAAAATGGAACCCGAGGGTTCAAGACGAAAACTACGATTTCAGGGTGATTCCGTCACTCGATCATGACGCAAATGTTTAGGTATAGTATCTCAATCGTTACCGGTCTGCCGATACCAAAATCGTCATGATACGATGATATTTTTGACAGGAGTGTAGGGCTTCGGTACCATACAGTAGAAGGGTCCAGAATTTTCAGGAACCACAAGTGGCAAAGCAAGGAAGTGCGAGTGAAAGAGAACCTGCTAGAAGAGTGAGATAAAAGAGACTGTACGGTGGTGAAGAACGAGACAGTATACATTTTATGGAGTGGTGGGCTTGGGTATCGTAATAATTATATCACTTACAGGTCTCCAATGATGCTACTATATTTCCTCTGTGTAAGCTCATGGCATCATTTCACCATCACCTTCTGGGGCTTCCACCTACGCATATTCTTTTAAATACGATACATTGGATCCTATTTTCTTCCTGCTACTTTTTACCCCACTCCCACACTACTTTCCAGCCATCTCTATCACGATTTCAGCCCTCAAATTACTTTTAGGTCTGACCAAAAGAGTTGTTTAGCTGTCGGTCAGGCTCATGTTTTCAATAAAATTGATACATTATGATGGCTATACATACATGAAAAAAGTACTTGAAACAAAAGAGACAGTGGAACCTTCTTGATCATAGCACCTAGCCTAAATAACTCTTTATCATATCATTCCTTATTCAATTGACTTAGGGACTTGCGTGCACACTGATTAGCACCCACCATCACAATGCTAGTTCAAGAAGAACTTTAACAGTATACAAAAAAGCACAGGTGCACAACACAGAATTCAAGCTATAATGATCACAGGAGTAAAGTTCCTCAATTTTGATTTCTTTTATTCCAAAATGTGGTAGAAAGTACAGCCAACGCGTTTCGTCCCTTACTAGGGACTTCTTCATGGCTGCATTAAATACAAACATATAAACATACAATTGAAAACCATGACCAATACTCAGCCAAGCATTAAGACACGTATATGATAAATAACATTATTATAACAAAAAATGTACAGTGTGTCTACATGGATTCATCTTAAAAAAAACATTCAAGAGCTAGGTACAGACATTGGTCAGGAGCTAAAGTTTACATTTAAGAGGTGATTTCTTATTTGCTCAATTATTTTAACTGGGATCAATTTGTGCACCATATTCAACATTTCACATATTCCTGAAGTTCGTTTAAAGTTGACATTTTTATGAGAAGCAAAGAGAGAAAAATGTTTCAATGAAATCAAGAACTGTCAGTAAAGGATAAAAGAAGAAAATAGAAGAAAAAGGGAGACCGAGTAGAAGGAGGTGATCAGTGAATAATAAAAACATAAGCCATAATAAACCCCAAAGTCAAACAAAAAATTCTATTGTACAGATCAAAACATTTTCATAGTAGTTTTAGTAGCATTATCTACACAATTTTGTTGATCAGAGAGGCCAGTAATACCAATTGGAAATTGAAGATCCAAGAAAGGGACCTCTTAATTTGAGGATTTATTCAATTCATGCTATTTTTAATAATCAATATATCCATAAAACCCCAAAGAGAGGTGCCAACCTTCCGATTTCTGAATCAAACAGTCGTGTTAGTGAATCATCAATATTGGGGTGGTCATGCTGGACCACAATCGTAGATCTTGATAATGGATCTTGAGAGAATGAGAAGGACGAATAAATATATGTACGCCCAATAGTTATGAGGTATATATACACAGCACTTCTATTTTCATAATTAGTCTGTATAAGCCCTAAAAAACACTTACATATGATGCAAGCATCCAAGACTCTCAAGGAAAGGACCATTAAGTGAATGTTGAGGGCAAAAATCAGTCAGAGTTTCAAAAGTATAAATTGCGCCAATCCTTCATTATGTAAGATGGGGTATGTAAATCCCAGACTGTGAAGGAAAGGATCAAAATATCAGGAACGTATATGTTTCAAAATCGAAAAGCAACCTCTTATCCGGCATACTGCTTCCTACATATATTAGAGAATGTAGGTAAATATACTTACATTCTAAGTCAAGAATTGTAGTACAACGGCCAACGTCGATTACTGGTGAAGTATAAGAGGGGGATTGGTAGGCACCGGCAAGAAAGAAAGCGCTCAGTCAGTTGTAGAAACTCAATCGATAGTAACAACAGAAAAAGCAGAAGTAAAAGTCAGAGAACAATAATCTACATGAAATCCCATCTGGAATGTCATCCAGCTCAGTACTCCAACTGTAGGCAATTATTTTTGCCACTTATGACGGTATACATAAAGAGACCAGGATATGTGCATAGCCTAGAACAGGAGATTCCCAATAGGTTTATATATTCGAATTGTTGGGACAACCAATCCTACTTAGTGGCAGAACGCCAATTGCTGGATTAAAGATTAACAACTTACCAATAACCTAATAAGTATATCTGGTGCTAGATGCTAAGCTTGAAGTCCACTAGTGATCTTGCAGATGGGCCCTAAAGGGAGGAAAATGTAAAATAAGCATATCCTCACACCTTACTGACCCAAGATAGGTAAATATCATGCGTTTGTGATTTCCAGTCTTACCTACGAGAACAGGGGTGACTGTTTGCCCGTAAAAGTAGAGGATTGTGCCCCATCTAATCTCAGCAACCGGCTCTAATAAACAGAACATGCTTTGCACATGCTATTTTTTTCCTGCAAATTTTCTTCAGACTCTTTCAATGACTGGTCACAATGGATTACTGAAAGATATTTTTCTGTTAACCTGTAACTATGCTCTTAATGCTTTTGTAATCCTGATTCTTGGCAGTAAGACTGGTAGCACTACAAGCTAACAATTTCTTTCAGTGTGCCTTGCATAATAAACACAGCACACAAAGTCAAAATACATTATGAAGGTGAATGCATATTCTATCCACAGTGTTTATGATATTTCACAACTGTTTTTTCTGCTAAGAACTGTAAATATTATAGTTACCTTTGTCAGGTTTCCCTACATTGGGCATCCTTCAAAGGGTGATTGATGGCTCTTTATAAGAAAGAAAAACTATTGTGATATGTTTATATGTCCCACAAGCAATTCACGCACAAAAAAGAGCACATGCTTGTGTCCCGTGCTCATACTCAAGACCTTAATATGTTGATGCTTGTATTTTATGGAAAGGCTTTGATGTCCACTGCACTGCATTACATTTTTTCCTAAGGTGTAATATCTGAGCGCCCATTTCGTCTTTTAATAAACACGTTTGGAGGAAGAATCCCTTAAAAACATAGAGATATGAAATACGAACCTAGTAACAAGCAAAAATAAATGAACCAGGAATAATTATCTGTTTTATGAGTTTTTTACAAAAAGGAAGAGAGAAAAGGAAAAGCTAGAAAAAAGAAAGAGAAAAAAGGGAGAGAAAAAGGAGTAGAAAGAAAATGATGAGTTTTAGGAAGGTGTTGAGTGTGAAGATAGAAAAGTAGTAAGAGGTAACCAAAGTAAATCAGATTTAACTTTTTGAGATAACGAAGAAAATAAGACAGTAGATATTTTATGTTATCACAAATAAGGTTCCACCAAACCAATATACACAATTTAGAGTTATCTTTCTAACAAGTTAGAATAACTTTAATAGCAAGAGCAATAAAAAGAACAAATAATGCAGGCTTTGAAGAAAGGTGATTAAAATCAGCAAATAAAGTACCCACATTTTTTGAATAGAGAACAGAATATTACATGAGAAGATCAATAAACATTTTGACCATATGGATTTCCAAAATTCTTTCATTTTAGGACAATACAAAAGTAGAAGAGTCAAAGTACCATCAGAGGAAAGACGTGACCAGCATAAGGGTGAGACAGAGAAATCAATTGTATGAAGTAAGGAGGGAGTAATAACATCTCTATTGTATACAAAAAATTAAAGATTGTGTAATATTGGCAGCTTTGGAGGTATTAAAACTTTTACGCCACAATTGATCCCATTGGTGGACAGATAATGATTGAGATAGATCTGCTTCCCATAAAAGTCTGATAGAGGGTTTATTCCTCGTAGGGATAGGGGAGGACAGAGATTTACATATGAAGGAAGCTCTCAGGATGGAATTATTAGTAATATTGTATAACAGTGTCATAGGGGTGACTGGGGAAACATCAGATGTAAATTTGTTGCTATAGTAAAAAGGATTGAAGAACAGGAGATATTTCGGTATGTTGTTGTAGGCAGGATTCAGGTAGGTTATACTTCACTTGGAACTGAGTGAAAGATAGAATCGAGTTTTGAGAGAACGAATGATGCACATAAAAAATACCTTTTTCCTTCCAATGTTTAAAATAAAATGGTTTTTGACAAAATTTGATACATGTATTTTACCAAATAGAGGATGCAAGGAAAGACTGACAAAAACCAGATACGTGGTTAAATATTGTATGAAATAGATGGTGGGAGTATTTTAAAATTGGCTTTTTAGATATGAATGTACAATTAGACATGAAAACAACCACATGAAAAAAAATTATACAATAAAGAGCGTTAAAACCAATCCATGTTGGTATAGAAGAATCATGGTATTCTTTAGTCAGGGCATATAATTGTCGAATTACAAAGGCGGTGTAATATAACTTAAGATCGGGAAAAAGCACACCACCTTCAGTCTTTGGCTGAATTAGCTAAGATAAAGCAATACAGACATGTTTGTTGTTCCAAAGGGATTTAGTACAAATAGGAGTAATTAGGGAAAAATAATAATTAGGAATTTTAAAGGGTAGCACAGAGAGCATAAAAAGAACGGGCCCGATTCAGAGAATGAACTTAAGACGCAATCCAAAACTTACTACTATTTTGGTTCAACAGAATGCACTTACTACTTTTGGCATTCACAGAATGCACTTACTACTTTTGGTATTCACAGAAGTTAGGATTTTGTCTTAAGTTTGTCTTAGGTCTGTCTTATGTCTGTTTTAAGTTTGTCTTAAGACACATTTAAGCCAAAATCCTAATTTCTGTGAATACCAAAAGTAGTAAGTTATTTCTGTGAATACCAAAAGGAGTAGGTGCATTCTGTGAATTCCAAAAGTAGTAAGTGCATTCTGTGAATACCAAAATAGTAGTAAGTTTAGGATTGAGTCTTAATTTAATTCTGTGAATCGGGCCCATCATGAGGAACAATCATACTTTTAATGGTATCCAGTCTACCCCACCAGGATAAAAAAGAGGAGACCAGGAAGATAATACATTTTGGAGTTTAAGTTTTAAAGCAGTGCAATTATGAGGTAGTGTACTGGGTATGGTGAGGAAAAACTAGACCCCCAAGAATGTAATCTTATTGGGACACCATATAAAATAAGTATTGTCAAACATATAGCGATAACAGGAGGAGTTTAATGGTAAAATCTCAGTTTAAGAAAAATTTAGTTTGTAACCAGAAGTACTGGAATACAAACCAACCTCATGCAAAAAAAGGGTCCAGGGATTAGACATGTAGATTAGAATATCATATTCATAGGCAGCAAGTTTAATTTCTTGGGAATTGAATTAAAAGCGAGTTATACAGGTTCTGAACAAAGAAGAAAAAGCAACAGTGAAAGAGGACAACCTTGTCTAGTGTCCCTATGCAAATTAAAATAGGGGGAGAACTGACAGACCATATACACAAGCTTGTGCTTCAACATATAGTAGTTTGATAAAAGAGATACATTTTGGGCCAAAACCAAACCAGTGAAGAGTAGAGAACATAAACTGCCAATTTATGCAATCAAAAACTATTTCAGCATCAAGTTACAGGGCTGCGAGGGGAACGGAATCTTTTTTTCCAAGGGCAAGAATATTGGAAAACATTCTAGCATTATCAGAAGCAAATCTGCCCTTAATAAAACCAGCCTGGTCAGGTTTATTAAGAAGGGGTATAGGGGCGTGACCAACTGCCGGGAGTAATGACCGCACACTAGCGCGGCTCCAGCATCGACCGGCCAAATCCATCATCTATCCTGCAACATATTCGGCACGGAACATCACCCATCGTGAGAGGAAGGCGATGAGCACCGGGAGACCAGACCCTGACGTGTACTCCCAAGGACCTCCACAAGGACACAATTCATGGTACTGGCCCTCTTTCATGCCCGATAAAGACTAAAGTCAAAGGATTGGTCAAGTGTACTCACTGGGGTAAAACTGATTCGGAGTCACAACCTGTCAGGCTTGTGCAATCCATTTCAAAACAAAGGCGTTCATTGCCTCCTTCCAGGTTGAGTTGGAGGGAGTTGTGGGCCCTAAGCTTTCATCCCATCGGTTAAAACAGTAATTCCTGTACGACTGGTAATTCAAGATGGCTGAAATTGCAGTAACAGTTAGCATTCTAGTCTCTACGCTGATTCTCGCGGTTTGACGGTTGTTGGTGCTCGCGCACCTGTGGTGTCTCACACTTCAACCGTCGCAGTTTGCGAGAAACAGCGTTTCCAGAGCCATCGTTATTCTTGACTGGAAATTTGGCATTTCTGTCCTGCTTGCTGTTTTTTCCGAGTCTCCCCCTTCAGAGCTGTCATCGCAGGTTTGACGCGCTTCTTGTTTCTACGTCAAGGGATTTTCCAGGCATTTCTCGAGCAGTGAAGGAGCCTCCAGTTAAGGGTTCCTTCAGCTGTTCACTGTTTCCTGAATTCACCGGCAAAAAAAAGGAAGTTATACACTAGTTTATTAAGTCCCCGTTATGCAGTAAAAGACTTGAGTTTTGAACTAATAACTGAGGGACAGCAAGCCTGTCATTGGGTTTTCTCTCGAGCAGTTTAGACTAAGACAGCAGTTCTGTTGAACATTAAACAGTGGCAGTAAAACTAAAGCGCAGTGCAGAATTCTACAAGCTACATTTAACGCGCTTAGGACTTTCAGACTTTACTCGCTCTTCACTACTGTGCACCTCTAAACTGTAGCCTACAAGTAAATAAATATATATATATTTCTACTTACCATCGAATAGGCGCAGCGGAATCTCATCTTCATCTTGAGGTTCCGTGACGATTGTAAGTGGTGTTTTCGACTCGCACGGATATGGTCGAGTCTGGTATCTATGAACCGCAAATGACGAGTTTAGTAAGTGTGCGCAGTTTCGCTGTGCTAACTTAAACCGTTCGTTTGTTATGTGGGTTTTTCATCTGTACCTACGGGTTCCATCTTAGATACGGCATCCATTTTGTCTCTTGCCCTCAAGTAGCCAGCGAACGGACGTTGTCCGCTTCGCGACCCTGGGACTCCCAAGATATTTGTGGAAGACACATGTTCTTTGTGAGTGTCTTTATGACGAGGGGGTTGCTACTGTAAGGCAGATGGCGCCGCTCGAGGCTCATCTTGCCGCACGGACTTATTGTCTCAGCCGTGCATCTCATTAGGCACGTCCCTTTGATGCCTGTATCTCGTGTTTTCCGATACCTCCCCTTTTACACCCTTTCCAATCTCCCCACTGTCTCCGTCTTCCTCTGCACCTGTCTTTGTTCCTATTTCGATCTGTTTTACTGCTGATTGGAATTTGCTAATGGTGGGAAGATGGTTTTTACAGTTGGGAACCGCCAAATGTTTCCGCACTTATGTTCCGGACCTTGTGTGTTTCAAAGTGACCAAAGCGACCCCTCTGGGGGATAATTGTGGGAACCAGGTTGTAAACTTTTGTGCCCAATGTAATCCTATGGGTAAAAACTGTATAAAAGGAGCGATCCACAGAACCAATTTGAAGCAGTCTCCCCAAGTTGCACGTGGTGTACTTGTCGTGATCTCTGTGTTCCCTGCAGCAAATAAACCTTGAATCTTTGACGCCGAAGGAAGTGTCCCGTGTCTCTGTGACTTGTACGCCGGAGCAGGTTACCCACGAAGGTTTCAGGTGTTATGCCCTGGCACCGCTGGGTCTTAAAGAACCCAGTCCTTCAGTTGGTGCCCAACGTGGGGCTGCATCAGTGGTACCGGTCCAAGCCCGACGATCGTGAGGAACTTCGTGTGAAATCTCCGAGGGAAGGTGCACTCCGCTTCATCGATCCTGTTGTCGAAATAAGTGGCCCGAAGACTTTTCCCGCGAAGATTCCCGCCTCCTGACGGCTGCGACGGACTGCTGCCCTGACTGTAGACCTGTTTTGGCGCCTGGCGTAGACCTTAGTATAGCGAGACGATTGACGGGCCTTCCTGGTGACGCCATCGATCTTTGAGTTAAGTATTTGTGGGTCGCTCCCAGAGTTCTTGGTTGTGGTTACTTAGTGGTTGCATGGTTCCATTGCATTTGTGGTTCTTGGTACTTTGTTGTGTTGTTTGACGACTGCAGCCGCCAAAAACCGAGGGTTTTGTTCTTTGCTGGGACTTGGTAAATCCCGTAACCCTTGAAGTTTGTGAAACTCGGCTAGTGTGCAAGATGCCTGGTCGCAGTACTTTGTTCAGTTGTTTTAGTCCTTGTGGTGCGGATTCCCGACTGGAGGACTCGTGTCCGATACCTCCGGTTGGGACTCCTACTTATGACTTGTATAGCAAACATGGGCTAGGCCCGATTACCTTTAATGATTATTGGATTAAATATACAAAGAAAGACGGCGACCTTCGTTGGCCACCTCACGGTAGCTTCGAGGCGTCGATCTTAGATAATCTAGAAATGAAGTTGTTCGAACGTAAATCAAGGCCGGCCATGTTTGATGCCTTTCGGTTGTGGCGCAAAGAAGCCCGACAGAAAGAGATCAGACAGAATAAACGTAGTCAGCGAGATAATGTTGCTACCATAGTGAAGAAAGCTGAGCAGTTCCAGCGTGATAAGGAGAATAAGGATAAGGAAGTGTTTGAAAGACTACAGCGTATGACCATAGATAAATGTTATCCTGCTTTGCCTACGGAGTCGGATACGAAGGAAGAGGCAGTTGAGGATCCTTTAATGTCCTATCTTATGAAGTCGCCCCCTCCGTACGTACAGGGTACCGCAGTTCCTGTGGTCCCTGCCGTACCTGTTCTTCCACCTATTGTTCCTCCGCCTGTTCCTCAACCTGCACCTGTTCTTCCGACTGTTCCTGCTCCTTTGTCTGTTGCTATTCCTACTGCTCCTCCGCTTCCACATACTCCTGTTCCCGCTACTGCTCCTGCTACTGCTCCTGTTTTGTTAACCCCTGCTGTTGCCACTGTTTCTACTCCTTCTCTTGTTAGCCCTGTGTCTTATTCTTCTCCCTCTACTCGTAGTCGCAATTCTCCTCTTGCGGCTAGTTTCTTTCAGTCGCTCGGACCTGTTCATGGGTCTGCTGGTTCCGATGGTCCTCAGAGACGTAGTCAGCTTCCTGGAAACAGAGAACGCGTTGCGTTGTATAATATGGCGATGGGTTGGATGGTAAACCCTCTTAGAAATCCACCCCGTGTTGTCCTCGAAACGTTTTGTCAATTTAATATACCAACCCAGAGATACGTGTTTGATGAAATGTGCAAGTTCCTTCATGATCAGATAGCGGCCGATGCGCCTGACGAGGTGCTGACCGCCCTGTCCGAGCTTCGACTTCAGTTCGCAACTGGACTAATAGTAGATACTAATGTCCGACGTGCTATTGAGCGGTTACTATCTTTCCGTCCCGCTCCAATACCTCATGCATTGTTTGTCGAGGATATTGAACACCAACCAGACGAGTCTGGCCAATATCCTATGCGTGAAGTTCCGCCGGTTTGGGTACCGGCTGATCCTAATGCTCATCCTGCGACAGCGGCGCATTTCCATAGAGGGTGGATACATCTCCCATGGAAACGATCGGAAGTGCTTCAGGTGAAGCAATCTTTGCCTGATCCACGCAAAAATCCTACTGGGTATTACAAGGAATTATCGCAGCTCGTAGATGCTACGGTAATGAATCTTGCCGATATCGACATGTTGTTTGGCAACGTCGTACCGCAACCGGTATGGGCTAAGATTCGTCAGCAAGATCACGCAAATGAATTAGGCGGTGATTGGGCTGCCATTATAGCAGCAGATGCTGGACAAGTGGCTGCTACTAAACCCGACCAATTGATTACTGCTCTTCCTCAGCGAATAATAACATTAATGAAGACTCTTATGCCAGCTATGAGGGTAAATTGGGACAAATTGTCAGCTTGCAAACAAAAGAAAGACGAGAGTGTTTCCGATTTCTTTACGAGGTTTGAGGAAGCGTTCATTGACCATAGTGGACAGGATATGGGTACCGAGGGTGGACAAAGGTTGTTTGTGGATAAATTTGTGTCGAACTTATTGCCCGACTTGAGCAATAAACTAAAGAATTCAGAGAGTGCATGGGCCGTTTCTACCTCAGCTCAGATATTGGCTACGGCACAATATTATGAGAATAGGGAGAAAGAGGAAAATGACCGTGCTGACAAAAAGACGAAAGAACTGAAAACTAAAGTGTTGTTGCAACAAGCGTATCCGCCGCGTTCTAATCAGAATGCGCCTCCACAGAATAGATCGCAGTCACAATCGAATCGATCGCAACCGCGTAATGACTCCTCCTCCCAAAGATCCTCGTTAGGGTACAATCAATGTGCTTATTGTAGACAGGAAGGACACATTAAATTCAACTGCCCTGTTTTAAATGAACGTAATAGTGGTAATTCGTCTAAAGGAGGCCGTGGTGGTTCACAGCAGACATCACGTGGTAGAGGTCGTGGTGCTCAGAACGATCGCTCAGATAATTCATCTAATTCTAATAATTGTTTCGATCAACGTGGATCATCGCAAGGGCGATCTGCGCAGTACAATGTAGACGATTATTACGTCGATCAGGGAACTGACGACAGTAATTACTAGGACAGCCAAAGACAAGGAGAGGGAGTGGTATCAGTTCCGGTTGATCAGAGAGGGCCTTACGTCGCAGTTGCTACATCGGGCGTCGTTGAGCCTTTTCTGTTGGACACTGGTGCAGCGAAAAGTTCTATCATGTATTCGAAACTCCCTGGCGCACCTTTGTCTGGCTTAACAAATGTTTCCGTTGGATTCTCTGGCGCCCCTGTTAGCAATCCAGTTTCGCGCCCTTTGCCCCTTCAAATTGGGCCACGTGAGCTAGAAGCTCCGTTGATTTTAACCACGGGTTGTGGCGAAAATCTTTTGGGCCTGGATTTGCTTAAACGTTTGTACGCAACTTTGTATTGTTCTCCTGCGGGTGTAAAGCTTACGTTAGGAGAGAGGGTAGTCTCTCCCATGTATTTGTCCCTCGATAAGCTCCCACCGGAATTGAGTTCTCTTCCTGCGTCTTTGTGGGCGACGGGTCCAAATGACGTGGGCCTACTTGATATCTCCCCCTATGTTGTTCAGTTGAAAGCTAATGTGCGATTGCCACGTATTCCCCAGTATCGTATCTCCCTTGATGGTGAACGAGCTTTGTTAGCGATCATTTATGATCTGATCGAGAAAGAT
Source organism: Lissotriton vulgaris (assembly GCF_964263255.1). NCBI lineage: Eukaryota > Metazoa > Chordata > Amphibia > Caudata > Salamandridae > Lissotriton > Lissotriton vulgaris. The sequence goes on along the minus strand of NC_141685.1, from coordinate 433,180,280 downwards.
GTTATCGAAGAGACTCGGGGAAACGTGTGCAACAGCCCTGTACTGCCCATTCTTAAACGTACTGATCCTTCAAAACCGCCTGTTTATCGTTTTGTTATCGATTTACGGGAGGTAAATAAAATTGTGGTTCCTCAATTTCCTGTTGTGCCTGACATCACGGCGCTACTGACTCTGATTCCAGCTACTGCATCATGGTTTTCGGTGATTGATTTGAAAAATGCGTTTTTCAGCATCCCGATTGCCGAAGAGAGCAGGGACCTTTTCGGTTTCTCTCTCGGTGGACGTAGCTTCCGGTTCAAACGCGCTCCTCAGGGCTACTGTGAAAGTCCATCTATTTACAGCCAAGCCTTGAAGGGTCAACTGGATGCATTTAGGTTGCCGGTTGGTGCGGCTTTGATCCAATACGTCGACGACTTATTGGTGGCTGCTGATACTCAGGACATTTGCAAAATTGCTACGGTGTCGTTGCTGCAACATCTCTGTGAGTTAAATCACAAGGTGTCACCTTCTAAACTCCAATATTGTTGTCAAGAAGTAACCTATCTAGGTCACTTATTGTCAAAGGAGGGAAGGAGATTGACCCCAGAGAGAATTGCAGCGATTGCGCGAATGGCTGTGCCAAAAACCCAAAGAGATGTGCGTGCCTTTCTAGGTATCACGTCGTACTGCAGGCAATGGATTCCTAATTTTTCATTGCTAGCGAAACCATTGGTGGCTCTTACGTGCAAGGATGTTTCAACTCCTTTACCATGGACGGAAGAATGTCAGAAAAGTTTTTCTGAACTGCGTGATTCATTGTGTTCGGCTCCTGTGTTAGGTACCCCTGACTACGGTAAGCCGTTCACGTTATATGTTCACGAGAGGGAAGGTTGTGCTTTGAGTGTTTTAACGCAACCTTTTGGTGGTAAGCAGCGTCCATGTGCATATTTTCCCTCGACCTTGGACCCAGTAGCTAGAGCATTGCCGAGTTGTTTACGAGCAACAGCGGCAGCTGCGGTCTCCATCCGACAATCAGCAGGATTGGTCATGGATAATATGCTTACGGTGATGGTTCCGCATGCAGTCGATACTCTTTTGAATCGAACGAAAACTCAGCACTTGACGAGTGCGAGGTTGTCTGGGTACGAATTGACGCTCTTGGCAAGCCACATTCAGATAAAACGTTGTAACGTTCTGAACCCGGCAACTTTGTTACCAATTAGCACAGAGTCAGATGAAGTAGCAGAACATGACTGCTACTTGAGGACTGAGGAGGAAACGAAAGGTCGAGTGGACCTTAAAAACACCCCATTGGAAGATCCGGATGGCACTTTGTATGTGGATGGGTCATGTTTTAAGTTACCGAATGGCGATGTAACTACTGCTTATGCTGTTGTAACATTGAATACTGTTGTTGAGACTGCAAGGTTGAATCAGAATTCTGCCCAAGCTGCGGAGCTGATTGCTCTTACTAGAGCGTGTGTGTTGGCGAAAGGGAAACGTGTGAATGTTTTTACCGACAGTCAATACGCTTTTGGTGTTGCGCATAGTTTTGGACGACTGTGGCGAGAGAGAGGTTTCTTGACGTCGCACGGTACGAAGATACAGCATGGCCAGCTTGTGAACGATCTTTTGGATGCATTGACTTTGCCTACGCAAGTTGCGATTGTTAAGTGTAGTGCGCATCGTAAAGTGACGGATGATGTTGGTCGTGGTAATGCGTTTGCGGACGAGACTGCTAAGGAGACTGCCCGGAACCTTAGCACTCGAATGTATGTGACGAGTTCGGTTAGGTGGCCCACAGAATCGAGTATGTGTGAAGATACTATCGAGAGCGTGAAAGCAATTCAGAATGAGGCCACCGAGACTGAAAAGACGAAGTGGAAAGAAAGTACGGGAAAGTTGGATGCGAATGGTTGTTGGATTGATTTGTCGGATCAGAAAAGATGGATGTTGCCTGATGCGTATGTGCTGGTCGTTGTGACAATGGCACATGGGTTAGCACATATTAGCGCGAAAGGTATTTGTAAGTTGCTGGCTGCTGTGTGGAAGAATGATGGCATTACGAAATGTGCTGAACGTCTGGTGAAGAATTGTATGGTGTGTATAAAGTACAATCCTGGCAAAGGAACCCCAACTCCCCCTGGCAGTTTTGCTCCTCCTTCGTATCCCTTTGAGGTGATTCAATTGGACTTCATCCATATGGAGCGATGCAATAACCTGAAGTACGTTTTAGTTGTAGTTTGCGCATTCTCCCGATGGATCGAGGCCTATCCCCTCAAAGACAATACTGCTTTGTCTACTGCGAAAATCCTACTGAAGGAATATTTTCCTCGGTATGGAATGCCTAGAGTCGTGTGGTCAGATAACGGAAGTGAGTTTGTTGGAAGTGTGATGAAGAGTGTGTGTAAGGGCCTTGGAATAAATCAAAAATTCCACAGCGCCAATCATCCCCAGTCAGCTGGATTAGTTGAGGGGTATAACGGCACCCTTAAACTAAAGCTAGCAAAGATTCAGGCTACAACTGGTCTTTCGTGGCCTGATGCTTTACCCCTAGCATTATTGTCAACTAGGGCGACTGTACACTCCCGAGTAGGGCTTAGTCCCTATGAAATAGTGTTCGGCCGTCCTGCGAATGTGTGGGGGGTTCCTAGGCCAGGAATGTTTTCTGATCTTGAGTACCCAATGTTGATTGACTATTTACATGACTTGACTGCTAAACTGAGGTTAATTCACCAACAGGTTTACGACGCATTGCCGACGCAGACGGAGGGTCCAGGCCACCAGCTCCAGCCCGGAGACTGGGTGGTAACACGAAACTTTTCACGCAAGAAGAATCTGGACCCGAGGTTCACCGGACCTTACCAGGTGCTCCTGGCCACGAGGACTGCCGTTCGTCTTGAGGGGCGTAAAAACTGGGTGCATGCCACCCATACTAAGCGAGTCCCTATCCCTTTGCCGGCAGACCCGTGGGTAAGGAGAGGCATTGCGTCAACAGAAACAGAAACATTGCCGGCGTTTGTGCCTTTCAGCGACGCACAGCCTGTTGAAGAATCCTCAGCGCAGCAGAAAGCCACTGTTGAAAAATTGTCAGTAAAAGACTCAAGACCAGAACAATCAACTGATCAGCAGGACGTTGTCCCTTCGACGGACCCTTTGTTCGACGAGCAGACACGTCCCGGGAAACACCGATATTCTTTGCGATCTCGCACTAAGGACAAATAAAAAATTTTTCTTGCTTTGCTGAAATTGACAACTGCATTATCCCCGTTTCCCGTGATCAGTTTTGAACTTTCGTATCACTGTAATTATTTGTGTACATATAGATATTGAGTTTCCTCCCTTGTATCTTTTTACTTCCACAGCCGAGAGACTTTGTGCTTGTATATACATATTGTGTATTGAAGGCCGTAGGGCCGCGCGCGTACTTCCTTCTGGATAGTAGGTCTTGACGCTAGGTTAAAGGCCGTCGGTTCCTAGGAACTCCTAGGGATTGACTATTGCTACACAGAACGAAGTGCGTCAAGAAACGTTGCGGACGGTCGTAGGGAATGGCATTCTCGAAGCTGAATGATTTGGAAGGAGCTCAAGCCCATAGATTCAAGCTGCAGCAACTCAGTCGTACCAAATGCTTCATATTCCAACTGTTTGTATTGTTTTTGACTGCTTCTGCATTATTGGCGGGTGGGGTGTATTACATGATGTCTTATTTCTTACCTGCTACACCTACTCCTACTCCTTACCCTAACCTTACCTCTACTGTTTCCCCTCATTCCTTTCATATGTTACCGGAACACGAGCAGGCTAGACGTGTAGAATTCCGCAACAATTCCTTTATTCAGCTCCTCCATCAGCATCAGTTAGTGGTTAACACTACTAATTGTTGGGTGTGTGGGTTGATGCCACATACTACGGATAAGGGAATTCCATATCTGGTGTTACCGTATAGTTCCCAAGGGTCAGCTCGAGCATTTCAAACAATGTTTCGAAGCGCACTGGGTTTCCACCCCATTCGAGAACCACGTTCCCCCTACTCTGGTCCTACCTCGTACCAAAAACCTTTGTCGATAGCAATAGAGGATTTAGATGGTGAGATCTATGATCCTTCGCTTATTCCCGAAGAAGAGGTACAGGCCTATAGAGTCCTAAGTAGAGGTGAATATAGTGTGTTCACTAGTGAGAAGCAGCTTAAAAGCTCGCCTCCTATATGGGTCGTACCCCACACTGGTAATTTTTGTCTTATGGGTCGTGGCCGAAGATCGCAAGCCCGACTTGGAGCAAGTGCTTGCACTGAAAATTACATTCTGCCGATGTCCTTGTCCCCTGTGTTCCTGGCTGCCAAGGGTACATACTTTATCTGTTATGATCGTGCATATACATGGTTGCCCGCAGACTTCATGGGCTCATGTTTTATTGCAAATCTGTTGCCTCCGACGTTCACTGTAGATGCCGATTATCATAAGACTAGAGTTGTGCGAGGCGTAATTAGCGAAGAGGATACTGCCGGTCAAGAGGCAGGAGACTTTTTCAAGGGTTTCCTCCCGTTTTGGGGACCTATGGTTAATAGTAGGAACCTGAGACAGTTGACTCGAGTGGTAGAATCGACAGCTAATATTACTGCCAGTGCCCTTGGTAATATCACCACAGAACTTCAGGCGGAGAGACTTATGACGTTACAAAACCGTATGGTTTTAGATGTCATTTTAGCAGATCGCGGTGGGGTATGTAAGGTGATCCATTCGAGCTGCTGCATTTTCATTCCAGATAATGCTCCTACTGTCTATCAAGCCATCTCGAGGTTGCATAAGATTTCCGAATCCATACACGTGGATGTAGGGGATTGGACGCTACTTGGATGGTTTTGGGGCCTGATGTCGACTTGGGGTTGGAAAATTCTGATGATCATCGGAGTTGTGGTAGTGTTCCTGTTCACGTGTTGCCTTTGTGTGCAGTGTGGTCCTGCCTTATGTGGCCTCTGTGCTACAACGTGTATAAGACAACCATCTGCTACCAAGGGGACTCGGTTGGACAGAGCTATGCTACAGCAACATCTTGATGGTCTGATGAATATCGAATATGATTCCGACTAGTGCTTGCCTACATGAGGGCAAAAGGAGCGTCTGAGGTTCCGTGACGATTGTAAGTGGTGTTTTCGACTCGCACGGATATGGTCGAGTCTGGTATCTATGAACCGCAAATGACGAGTTTAGTAAGTGTGCGCAGTTTCGCTGTGCTAACTTAAACCGTTCGTTTGTTATGTGGGTTTTTCATCTGTACCCACGGGTTCCATCTTAGATACGGCATCCATTTTGTCTCTTGCCCTCAAGTAGCCAGCGAACGGACGTTGTCCGCTTCGCGACCCTGGGACTCCCAAGATATTTGTGGAAGACACATGTTCTTTGTGAGTGTCTTTATGACGAGGGGGTTGCTACTGTAAGGCAGATGGCGCCGCTCGAGGCTCATCTTGCCGCACGGACTTATTGTCTCAGCCGTGCATCTCATTAGGCACGTCCCTTTGATGCCTGTATCTCGTGTTTTCCGATACCTCCCCTTTTACACCCTTTCCAATCTCCCCACTGTCTCCGTCTTCCTCTGCACCTGTCTTTGTTCCTATTTCGATCTGTTTTACTGCTGATTGGAATTTGCTAATGGTGGGAAGATGGTTTTTACAGTTGGGAACCGCCAAATGTTTCCGCACTTATGTTCCGGACCTTGTGTGTTTCAAAGTGACCAAAGCGACCCCTCTGGGGGATAATTGTGGGAACCAGGTTGTAAACTTTTGTGCCCAATGTAATCCTATGGGTAAAAACTGTATAAAAGGAGCGATCCACAGAACCAATTTGAAGCAGTCTCCCCAAGTTGCACGTGGTGTACTTGTCGTGATCTCTGTGTTCCCTGCAGCAAATAAACCTTGAATCTTTGACGCCGAAGGAAGTGTCCCGTGTCTCTGTGACTTGTACGCCGGAGCAGGTTACCCACGAAGGTTTCAGGTGTTATGCCCTGGCACCGCTGGGTCTTAAAGAACCCAGTCCTTCAATCTATGCACAGAAAAGGAGCAGAGTGGAAAAGAGGTTAGAGTTTGCAAGAACAGAAGATTTTAAAACTCAATCTCCATCAATTGACTATACAAGAGAAAAGCGTGCAAATAGGGTAACTAGGTACAAGGGAGTTGAGAAATACTGGGTAGCATAAGGTATTCAGGTAATACAGAAAGGTAATTTTGGAGTAATGGTTTCCTGCGTTTACAGTTGTTAGGAGGTCAGACAACTGACATAAAGACACCAATACTACCTACAAGAGAGAAGCAAGTACACAGCATAAAACAGGCATAGGGAGGAATATAGGGTACCACATTGTAGAAGCTAAAATCCAGAGATTAGTGGAAAATTACTTGTGTAATGTTGTGTTTACAATTACAGGTGTGAGGAGACCAGACTTGACGATCTTCTTAGAAGACACCTCTGTGACAGTCTCTCTTTCTTCCTATTCCCCTTTCCCCCAGTTCACTGTGTGCAGATAACATTTGCGCGCATTGGTCTTTGGGAGTCATATGTGTGTGTGCTTTCCTGACATATCCCACCACACGTATCAGCGCATATATCGGTAATTCACCAAACCTTACCACCATTACTGTTTCACATTTGCTGCATTTTTTCCGCCTATTATGCACCAATCTACTGGCAAACATGTACTAATGTGATTATGATCTTACCCAAATCATGCTGAGACTCTCCACTGTATGTTTGTTTGTCTTATATGTTGTATGTACAGTAATGCTTGGAAAGGGAATCCCCCTCCCACACGTATGGCACCTTAGCGCGTGCAACACATTTCAGATCACACACTCATTGTAAGTGTAGATCTCACTTTCACATAGTTTAAGGTCCTGAGGATAGCCAAAGTTAATGAAAGGCCTGGCTGAAACATGTAGATCACCCACTGGATGCAGGTGTTCCTAATTATCACTCCACCTACATCCATTGCCTTGATTTTATTGCTACCAGAGGCCAAGATATTAAAGATAACCCCCGTGGGTACTGGGACCACTGGACAGCTTTTAAATTTTCACTTTTGCACTTAACTATCACTGCACACTCAGACATCACAAGAGAAGACGCCACGCGATGGAGCCGGCTTGATCTACCTCTGCAAATTCCTGTTACATTGGGCAATCTGACCCGTGTCATCTTATCCAATGAAATTGAAGTGTCTTTCACCCAATAAACGAATACATCTTAAAACACATTGCTTTTTTTCTGGATGGAAGAACATAAATCTACTTAATATTAAGAAGAGTTCACCCCATTTGCCCTGAAGAAGTCCTTGGAGGACGAAACGCATTGGCTACATGAGTGAAGAATCAAATAAAGACTAAAACTTCCAAAAAAACATCCAAAGACTCTGCTACTGAACCTTTTTTTTCGTTTTTGACTTGTGCATAGTGACTATTACTATATATATTTTCAATACATTGATTTGTGTGCTGGATCATTTGTTGTAAAAACACTCAGTAAAAATACCTGCTCCGCTGTAATTCAGGCGTTGAAGCACACCCGGGACACATTTGGTGTCACTGGGTGGGCCCGATGAAGAAGAATGCCACCAACTAGGTTGGTGGGTGAGGGCTTTATAAGGAAACGCAACAGTTCCTTTCCCTTCTCCATACAGTCCTGAGTCCTGTACCACATGTTAATAGGCCAGTCCTCTCTTGACTAATAAAGGGGGGGCATGGCTCACAACAGCTGAAGTGTTGGATACCCCACAAGTATTACCTGTGTCTTGCTGGGAGATCTCGCAGAGACGACATGAGCTATCGCCCCCAGGCTCACCTTATCCTTATCTGGAAATTGACAAAATACCAGGATGAAGTTAGTAATGGGGAAGGTAGTTAAGAAATGGCAGGATAACATCAGAAAAGGCAAGTAGAGGACGTCCCTCCGTTGGAATGACCGTGGACCCCAGCTGGACAGGAAGACAAGGGAAGACCAATTAAAATCAGCCCAAACACACCTTTCTTCCAATCACTAACATACGCTCATGCGGAAGTTAGAGGGTACCTCATATCTGGACATCATAAGTCTGTAGCCATTCTTGAAAAGAAGAATAAAGAGCTCCTGCGCAACATAAGAAAGAACATAAGAAAGAACCCCAAATAAGCGCTCCAGCGCGGCGTAGCAAGGTAAGGACACGCTCACTGTAAGCGCACCTGCACGGCGAGGCAAGTCTGCAAGATACCCACTAGTAAGCGCTCCTGCGCTAATGATAAGGTCAATGGGGGCAAAGCAAGCAAGTGTGGAAGCGCTACTGCGCTATTTGGCCAAGTTAATGGGGGCAAAGCATGTAAGTGCATGAGCGCTTCTGCGCTATAGGCAAAGTTAAATGGGGGCAAAGCAAACAAGTGAGTAAACGCTCCTGTGCTATTTGGAAAAGTCAATGGGTAGACACAGTGCAATCAGGGTGAACGGCACGCAGAAGGGAAACATGGAATCAATCAATCAATCATAGGCATTTATAGAGCGCTCTACTTACCCGGAGGGTCTCAAGGCGCTAGGGGGGGGGGGTGCTGCTGCTACCCGAACAGCCAGGTCTTGAGCTTCTTCCTGAAGGCGAGGTGGTCTTGGGTCAGGCGCAGGTCGGTCGGGAGGGAGTTCCAGGTCTTGGTGGCCAGGTAGGAGAAGGACCTTCCTCCTGTTGTCGTTCTTCGGATGCGGGGGACGGCGGCGAGGGCATGACTGGCTGATCGGAGGTGTCGTTTGGGAGCGTGGAAGACAGGGTTTATCTTCATTTGAGGAGGCAACAAGAGTCTCATGGACATACGGTTGACCACCTTGTCGATCACATAAGGTTCCACAAAATGAGGCACCAGTTTCTTGGGACCGTGCAAGGTGAGGCTCCGGATGGAGAGCCACACCCTGTCTTCTTTCTTGTAGGTGGGTTCCAACTTCCTGCGAGCATCCACATACTGTTTATAGTACTCCTTGGCCTTGGCTAGCTCGAAACCGGCCTGCTGCCAGAGTGTGCAGAGCCTTGCATGGTATGCTTGAACTGAGGGCAAGGGACTGTTCCGTGGTTCTACCCATGGCATAGTCCTAGGATGTTTGCCCTGGAGACATTAGAAGAGAGACATTCCAATGGCGGAATGCTTGTTGTTGTTATAGGCGTATTCCACCATCTAAATCACATCTGCCCATTCTTTTTCTGCTGTCAGAAGCATGCAACAGAGATACTGCTCCATAGTGTGGTTAGTTCTCTGGGCTTGACCGTCAGTCTGAGGGTGGCACGCCGACGACAAACGAACATCCAGATCCATGGCAGTACACACCTCATTCCAGAAATGAGACACGAACTCCGAACCCCGGTCTGATATCACCACAGACGGTATGCCGTGCAGTCGAACCAGGTTTTTCAGGAAAACTACTGCCAGCTCGGCTGCCAAAGGTAATTTCTTCAGTGGTACAAAATGAGCCATTTTTGTATGGTGGTCTTCTATGGTAGGACATTAGTGTACCCTGAAGCGGTGGCTGGCAGTTCCACCACAAAATCCATGGAAATGGTGTGCCAGGGATGAGGAGGAACAGGAATGGGATGTAACAGCCCAACGAATGGCCCTGACAGGTTCTTTCCTTGAACTGTGAAGGCTATGGAAAACCACAGCCTGCAGGGAGCACAACAATAGACAAAAAAGTCTCAACAAATTTTTCAAAAAAGACTCATGTGCTCTATGGCATGTCTGTTTATTATCATTCAATGAATAATCATAAATTCCATTCACGGCACATGCAATACAAATCTATAACTTTGCACTTAGTTGCAAGGCATTCAAAAACTTTAACAAAATGCAATTTTCTTGGCAAGTTAACGAAGTAAACGGGGAGCGTACACAAAGGGAAATGAGCATCGCTCCAGCGCGTCTCCGTGTTACCTGAGGAGACGAGGAGCGCTCCTGTGTGGCTCCGGAATACCAACAGTGTGAATGACGACAGGTCGGCACAGGCATCAATACAAAGTGCCGATCCGGGAGAAAACCGCTGATGTTATGCGGAGTCTCCCGGAAGCACTGGTGATGTCACGGTGGTTCCTGGCATGGAAGATGGACCGCCAACCGCAGCAACCCAGCAGTGAGGATACTCGCTTCAACCTGAGCTACGTGTCATGTGCACCCAGGCACACAGGTAAGAAGGGAAGGGGGGGCTACCCTATGAACCATGACACAAAGATAGACAAGTATACCTGCCTCAAGTCACACAAGGGAGCTCCTTAGGCGCAAGTATTTACCAGGACAGCTAAGTGGGCCCAAAGGACCTGGAATCTCTTACGCTGCAAGGTGTAATGGCGGCGATTAATGGAGTTCGCACCTCACTAGAAGAGCGTATAGACTTGGTCTCCACTGATATCTCCCTGCCTAGAGCAGACCTTCGAAAAATGGACTCTAGAGTGCTGGAGGTGGAAGACTGCACCAAAGGCCTGGTGGCTGACACGTCTGAACTGAAGAAACAAGTCTGGGACCTACAAAGTCGAATCCAACTACTTTCATTACAACTTGATGATTACGAGTGGTGGTCAAGACAGAACAATGTCTGCATCATAGGAGTGCCGAACTGAGCAGAAGGTCCGTCCACAGACCTGTTTGTTGAAGATTTAATATTGAACCACCTACAACCCAAGCGCCTCTCAAAATATTTTACAATCGAGCGTGCCCACCACATACCAGGAGATATACCCAAACCAGGAGCTCCACCCGACCCATTCTTGCAAGGGTGTTTAACTATTGTGAGCAAGACGTTATCCTTCAAACGGCACAAAATGCACCCCCTCTCAAATATGAAAATAGCATCATATCTTTCTTCCCTGACTTTACGGCCAAAGTGCAGAAGCAGAGACACTCCTTCTTGGAAGTCAAAAAAGCTCTTAGGATACAGGGGTCAAATACCCCATGCTGTATCCAGCGAAACTGCGTGTGGAGGCTGAGGGGAAAAACAGTTTTTTTGTCTATCCAGAGGAGGCCCAAGACTGGCTGGCGACAAGTTGGACCCAAAAGAAGTTCACATCAGCAGGAGTGACTTGGGATCAAGCAGCAGCAACAGCAAGATTTAAACCAAGACTACGCGGACCAACACGTTGACGGAGGGTCCTGATTGGCCAAGCGGCTGATAATGAGATGTTTACCATGATTACCCCAGTGTAGAGGTGTACTAACAATTGGAACACTCAAGCTGAAATGGGATAACTGTGCCCGGAGTAAGGAGATGGTAGGGGTGTCGGTTGAAGGACGATGATTAAGACCGAGATTCTACCCCACACATGAACTAGTGGTGATCTTATCACAACAAGACCTGAGAGAGACTCCTGGTGCAAACTCTGTAAATGAGTATATTATCATTATATGCGATGTCATACGTGCTGAAGATGTTCGGGCCGGTCAGGCCGCTTTCCCCTACGCAAGGTTTTAAGGGTATAGGTAAACAGGCGCTCTGCTCTACAAAGTTGGGGGTGGGCAGTATGTAGTCCACATTGCAGGGAGGCAGGAAGGGGGGAAGGTCTGGGGTGGTTCCCTTGGGATTGTTATGGTAAAGTTTATCGTTTACTATGTTTCAAACTGCCATTCGTTGACAGTGCATGGAAAAAATGTGACGCACTATTCGACAGTCCGACATTAAGACAGGTTGGACAGCTGGCCGTACTATCGTCATATACACACGGAAATGTAGGGAGGGGGGTTCCGTGGCTACACTTTTTTGAGGAACCCATGATGCAGGACATACCAACCACATGACCAGAAACATGGGGGAGATTGTACTGCAATATGTAAGGAGACAGGCCCCTGATGTGGTGATTCTACAGGAGAAGCACATACAAGGAACCTCGTATTGTGCTTTGAATAGATGGGGGTATAAATTGGTGGCCCATGCAGGCTACACAAGAGGATCGAGAGGGGTAGGGATTCTCCTCCGTAATTCTTTCCCCTTCAGGGTGCAAGCAGTGACACATGATACAATGGGCAGATTTGTAAATCTGACGGGCACTTGGGATGGTGGGTTACTCAATATCACTTCCCTTTATATCCTGCCTCGATTGCATTTGTCAGCCCTGGCTGATCTAGGATCACATTTGCTTAAACTTCCTGAGAGAGATTTGTTGATTGGGGAAGACTGTAATGCGGCGGGCCCTGAACGGTGACTTAGATAAGAGCCCCCCAAAGCAGGGTGAGATGGCCAGGAAGACGTTAGGAGAGTTCTTAAAGGCATTGGGGCTCGTTGATATCTGGGGAGCGTACAACCCTTCATCCCTTCAATATACCTTCAAATCGGGAGTGCATGGAAGTCTGTCTAGAATAGATTATATATTTGGCAGAGCTGAACAGCTCGCCATGTTCAGAGAGGTGAAACATCTACCTAGAGGTATTTCCGACCACTCACCGGTTACAATCACTTATGGAGGTAACAAGATGGCACTTGACACCTGGTATTTGCGGGTACCGGCAAAACGGGAGGGGCTCATTGAGGCAATGGAGCATTACTTTAATGAAAATGAGGGATCGGTGGACTAAGCAGCCATTACTCTGGGAGGCGTACAAAACAGTTATTAGAGGACAGGGTGTATCAGTGATCGCTGCACACAAGATAAGATAAATGCATCTACTATTGCCCCCCACCTGATAGACATGTACGAGGAAAGTGTAGACAAGAGGATTCTCCCAGAGACACAACAATCGGCCAATGTTGTAGCGATTCATAAACGGGGAAAACCTGCTGAGCAATGCAGCTCCTACCGGCCGATATCGTTGCTTAATACGGAGGTGAAAATACTGGCAAAACTCTTGGCCAGAATGCTGTCAACTTTACTCCACAAATGTATTTGTTCGGACCAGTATAGTTTCATTCCCGACAGGAGCACAGCACTGAATTTAAGGTGTATGAACGGGGTGTTGGGTAGGGCTGTGACTATAGGGGAGGAGGCAGTCATCATTTCCCTCAACCCCAAAATGGCATTTGACATGATTAAACGACCCTATCGGTTTGCAACGCTTGAACGTTATGGCTTTGGACCAAAGTTCTTGGCATGGGTGCGACTCCTTTATTTGGAACCCCTAGCAAGAGTGACAGTAAATGGGGCCCAGTTGGTTACTTTCGCCCTACGAAATGTTATGAGACAGGATTGCCCACTTCCCCTGTTGATATTTGCTAGGCGAGATCCCCTTATACGGGGACTAAATTGGACACCAGTTTGGGCAGACAAAATCTCGCTCTACGCGGACGATATTTTACTTTACTTGGCCAAACCCTGCCACTCTATCCATAGAATTTTACATATAATTGGCCTTTATTGAAAATATTCCGGATACGCCATAAATTGGGATAAATCACTCATATATATATATATATACTTGCTGGCAGTGGGTTCGTTCCACCCACAAACTGCGGTCACTGATGGCTTTTGATACTTGGGGATTTTTGTCACGCCTGACCCAGTTGCATTTTATGACCATAACTTGGCTCCCCCACTCTGTCGCCTACAAAACGATGTGAAGCATTGGAAAAACCTTGCCACTGACGTTGCTGGGGAGAACTGCACTATATAAAATGATGGCACTGCCCCGATTCATTTATGCCCCAAAGAATACGCCGTACCTTGTCCCAAATCAATACTTTCAGGCCGTGGACTCAGAAGTCCGGTCCCTTCTTTGGAATAATGGCCCTCCTCGCATCTCATTGTCAAAACCAAAGAAGGGTTGGTTTGATGGAGGAATTGCCCTCCCTGCACCTAAAAGTTATTACTGGGCCTCTCAGCTGGTGGTCATGAATCATTGGGTACACTGGCCGGTAACTGATCCCGCATATAGGATGGATAGATACATCATGACACCAGGGTCATATCAAAGGGCATTATATGGAGGAAAGACACATTGTCCAAGGTTTATTCGAACAGCGACTACTGTCACACTCTGGCAGGCGGCCACGTCCACATTGGGATGGAAAAACAAGATTACATAGTCCACTCCCCTTCTGGGGACTGATCAACTGGGGCTTCTGGTGAAATGTGCTCGATTTGACAAATGGGATTTGATTGGGCTCTCAAGGGTTGAAGACGTCTGGGCGGTAGGTAAGGTAGTCCCCTTTAGTAACCTCCAAAGAGATTATGAGTTGAGTGTGGGGGAAACCTTTAGATATCTACAGGTCAGGAATGTGTTGCACAGGGCTATTCCTAAAGATACAGATCACCATTGGAGGACAGACTCTCCTTGATGACTAACTCAAAGACAAAGCAATCTCCTTGACTTACCGGAAAATATTAAATAACACCCCAGATGCGTTAGAGAAAACCCGAGCCAAGTGGGCAGAGGATGTGGGTGACTTAGATGGAGATAAATGGCAGGAGGCACTGGCATCCCCCCGGGAGGTGGCTATTCGTCTAGGTTCAAATTAATACAGCTTAAACTTCTGCGTCGAGTATGTTATACCAGTGTGAGGTTGGTCCAAATGGGTACCTTGATCTCCCCTTTATACCCTAGAAGCTGAAGCCAGGAAGGGACGTATCTACACCAGTGGTGGGACTGCTCAATGGTACACTTATATTGGGGGAAGGTAACATCCAAAATGTGGGAGATTTCCTGGAAATCTATGGAAGTCATGCCCCGGTTCTGTCTTCTTAACATATGGGAGGCCACTGATTTGACCGCAAAAGAAAGGATGTGGGTCACCTTCGGAAATGTGGTTGCTAAATGTAACATTGCAAAACTTGGAAGGGAGCTACAGCGCCCAAATTCCGCGATTGGGTGACTTATATGGACTGGTGCATGCAGATAGAGAGGGTAATATACGAGGCGATAGGGTGCCCACAAAAAATTACAAAGATCTGGAGGGCCTGGAACAAGGGATGTTGTGTGCACCATTGAAAGCATTCCCCCCTACAGGAGTGATGGCTACCTTGACGCTGTGTGGTCACAAATATAACTGAAAACCTACAAGGTGCGAAATATGTTGGTCTGTAAGCACACAAAAAAATGTACATACTGCAGGCACTCTATCATTTTATTATCCATTGCTAATAAGCTGTTTTCTTCATAAATAAAAAGAATTTAAAAAAAAATAAGAAGGGGAATAATATCATCCAAACGAGATAACCAAAATGTTTGCTAACATAATTGATTAACAAACTTGGATGAACATTTTTACAGAGGGAAGGATCTTTGGGCCATAGGTAGGAAGGTCTTTTGCGATCGTAAACACTGCGAATCGCAGAATCTAGGGTGTATGCGATCGCAAAAGAGCCTGTTCCGATGTATGAAAGCCAAGTGTCATGCATAATTGAAAATGGCAAATTTAGCGATTACCAAATTTACGTAACAAGGAATTTGCTATAAATGTTGTTAATTCGCAGTGTGCGGCTCAGTATTTGCAAAACTCGCAAATACTGTTCACGTAAAATGCGAATTCGCAATTTGAGATGTAGCAATAACCGCAAATTGCGATTTTACGAAAATCGCAATTTTGCACATCTCAATTAACACCAACTCTGAACAGGTGGTAACCAAGTGCAACCTATTTAAACAGGCCCACAATACCACTGAGACTTCCCACCATGGCTGGCCTGTATGTGATAGCCAGGAGGCTGCGTATCTGAGATGCTGCACAGAGAAGGAGATGCCAGGAGAGGATCTACAGAACACGCATCACCCTCTTCCAGCAGACCCAGGAGGACATCCATGTGCACTACAGTCTGCACCCAGACAGCATCCTGGAGTTGATAGAGGAGTTGACACCCATACTTGAACACCCCACATACAGGGCAAACACCATCCCTACCCACATACAGGTTTTGTGCTCACTGCACCCTCTAGCATGAGGGAGTTTTCAGGGGGTGATAGCCACAGCAGGAGGGGTCTCTCGGGTGCACTATTGCACTTTTTCCAAGCTTTCCTTGATGCTATGGTTTAGAGGATGCATCACCATATCCAATTCAAAAGCACACAGCAGGCACTGGATCTGTCCAAGCAAGAATTCTACCAAATAGCCCAAATTCCCCACGTAATTGGCTGCGTAGATGGGACCCATGTCGCACTGTCACCCCATCACAGAATGAGTATGTGTTTAGAAACAGAAAATCATATCATTCCCTGAACATCCAGGTAGTTTGGAGAGGGCTACCTGCTGGGTAATTTCCTGGCTCACACACACACACAACTAGAGAAGGTAGAAACTGGCAGGACAGTACTTAACATCAACCTACTTTTGCCCTGCAGGTGACAGTGCGTAGGCTGTATGTGACTACATCCTCACACAGCCACAGCAGCAGAGCGTAGGTACAACAGTGCCCACAGAGCCACACGCTGCACTATTAAGAGGACCTTTGGAATCCTTAAAAGCTGTTTCTGGTGCCTCCATAAGAGTGGAGGTGCACTGCAGTACACCCCAAAAACGTGTTGCAAAATTGTGGTTGCCTGCGCAATGCTACACAACATCGCTACCAAGAAGGGCACCCCGGTGGTTCTCACAGATGCAGACACATCTGATGAAGAGGAGCCAGCTCCACAACGCAGACATGCAGGTGGTGCCGGGGCGGCTGTCGGGCACCTGAGCCGTGAGGACACAATGCCAAATAAGGATGCTCAAGTATGATCTATATTTCCATAAATGCAGGAGTAAATCTGTCACATAGCGTGACTGAAATGTTGATAGTTGCACATGTTTAGGTCACAGTGCTATTGTTGCCATCAGTCACTCAGTCCATATGGAATGTGTTGCATCACACATTGCCATGATTAAATGCTGCCCCTTCACCTCCTACATGCACCCCCTGTTGCCCCTCGTTCAGGCTGCACACTGGCCTCACTGGAGTCTTCCCCTGCTCTCCCCTGGCGCCCACTCCGGCGTCTATCTGCAGGAAGTTGTGGAGTGATGCTGCTCCTGATGGACTGTTCATCTGTACCCAAGCTGCCCAGTGTCCCTATGCCACCCGTGGCTACAGCACCGATTTGGTCCATGGCATGTATGACCTACACCAGGCCTCTACCCATATCCTGGCATCAGTGTGCCATTTCATGCTGCATACTCACACATCTCCTGGCTATCAGGGATATGGCGGTGGACTGGCGGTTCACAGCTCTAGTAAACAGGTCCATCCGGGTGTGTAGACGGTGTTTCTCCCTGCACCTGGCTACCATGTCTCTCCTGACCTCCCTGCACAGTCATTCCAAAGCACCTGTCATGGAATTTACACTGAGCCACAACTCTGACATGTTATGGTTATGTGCTGCAAGTTGGCACTGGATTGATCTTATGCCTTTAACTTGCAGGCGCTGTGCTTTTAACATGCTACCCTCAAGGCCAGAAAATACTGTGTCTTCTTCGGAAGGTGAATTGCTGGTGGAGGGCCGTGCCCTGCCTTTTGACCCACTACCATTTGAAGTTTGGCCAGTGGACTGTGGTGTGTGCTGCCTTGCTTGTTGCCTTGGGGCTGACTGTGCCTCCTCAGCTGTATCTGTGGACTCTACCTCCATCAGTGGCAGTGGTGAGATTATGTTGCGCTGTCTGTCTTGCGCAGGGTCTGTCTGTTTTTCTGCACCCTGCTCCTCCTGCCCTGCCACGTCCACATTTGCTGGTGTCTCCACTCCTTCTGCCACTCTTTCCTGTGTTGTCGGTGGTGCTGTAAATTTAAATGCACACATTAATTGTGTGTCATCTTTAAATTTTGTTATGCATTAAAGTTTGCAAATATCTAATCACATTACTACTACTTGTCTGTTTTGCACTTTCCAATTATGATTCATCCCCATGTTTCACAGGGCCAGGTATCAGTGCATTGACCTACATATCCCATAATGCAATTCTGGGTGTGCTTGTGGACATGTACTGGAGTTGTACTCAGGCTGTGTGTTTGGGGCTGTGAGTGGGCTGGTTATGTTTTGGGGATATTGACATGCATCTTACCTTGTCTGGTGTCTGTATTTTCGGAGCTGTCCAGGTCAGCCACGTCAGTCACAGTTTCAGGCATAAGGGTGCTCTCTACCAACTCCTCCAGGGGCGTAGGCTCTGGTGCCATTGACGTCCCACCTCCAGTCAGTTTCGCCTCAGCCAATCTGGTGGCCACCCTCTCCTTTGACCTTTGGCGCATGTCATACCACCGCTTGCTTAGGTCTTCAACTGTGCGGTGTGTTACGCCAATTGCGTTGACTTTCTCCTGAATCTCACACCAGATTCTCCTTTTCCTTACCTCTGGCACACAAAGTGAATTTTTCCCAAATAGGAGGTCATGTTGCCTTACTATTTCCTCTGTGAGCACCTCAAGCTCCCTCTCACTAAATTTTAGTTTTCTTTTTCTTGGGTTTTCTTCTGGAGGCTTCTCAGTTCTCACTCCCCTGAGACTCCATTTCTCCTTCCTACAACCGTTGGGCAAAAACCACACTCCCTCCTCACAGGCTCTCAGGCAGCCTCTGAGTCTGACACATGTGCTGACAATCAGGTGCAGCATGGGCCATCACACTTCCTGGTTGTGATCTCATCATTCTGCACCTGAATTGCTGTTTCCCAAATTTGCGATTCCTTAATAGCGCTATTTGAGTAATGGCTATAATATTCTGCGATTTTTTGGTAATGGCTATATTTTATTTATTTTTTACCTACATCGCAAATTGCGATTCTGATAATGCGATTCGCAGAAAATCGCATTTTTAGAATCGCAATTCCATTTTTACCTACATATGCCGCTTTATCTGGTTGGGGGATAATGACAATAAGGTCTTCCAAAAAAGAGCCACTGGCTGTAAAGTTGGACAAAAAGGAATTAAAAGTTCTAATATTTAGGAGTAAAAATAGAGGAGAAGAGAGATAGAAGTTCAATGGGAAAAACATCTGGACCAGGAGCTATAGCTTTTTTCAAAGACTTAAGAGCATCAATAATTTCTTGAAGAGAGATATCTTTTCTAAGAGTTGAGAGAGTATCAGGAACGGAAGGAGGGTTAGGGAGTCCCTGAAAAAAGGTTTTGATATCACATTCAAACGGAATTCTATCTTCTGTATATAGTAGCACATAATAGGATTGAAAGGTATTAATAATATTAGAGCACATCATATTGTTATTATGTTCATTACGAATAGGGCCAATAGTTTTCGTTCCGATTTGATTTTTTAATAATTGGCCAACATTTTACCAGTTTTATTCCGGCCTCCATGGTATTTGGACTTAATTTTAAGAAGGACATTACATGCGTCGACCGTAGCAATCTTATTCAGGGCAGACTTGGCTATAATCAGTTAATGTAAGCTCGAGGAGGATTTGGAAGTGAAGTAGCTATGTTCAAGAACTTAAATATGTTGAAGAGCTGAGAGGTACTTAGCATCCAATATTTTTTAGGTCGAGCCTAGAGCAGCGCATGCGCTGCTCTAGTAAAACAACCTCTTGGAATCGCTTGAATGCAACATACACTCCACATAATACCACTCAGTGCCACATAATTACACGCCACATAATTACGCTCTTGAAACATTAATGCACTCCACATAATACCACTCAGTGCCAAATAACACGCCACGTAATTACACTCTACTCAATACAATATAAATACACTCCACATAGTACCACATAATTACACACCATGTAATTACACTCTACTCAATGCAACATAAATACACTCCACAAAATACCACTCAGCACCACATAATCACACGTCACAATTACACTCTATTCAATGCAACATAAATACACTCCATATAATATCACTCAGTGCCACATAATTACACACCACATAATTACACTCTACTCAATGCAACATAAATACACTCTACATAATGCTGTTTAGTACCACATAATTACACTCTATTCAATGCAACATAAATACACTACACATAATAACACTGTGCCACATAATTACACGCCACATAAATACACTCTACTCAATGCAACATAAATACACTCCATATAATACCACTAAGAGTGACATAATTACAAGCCTCATAATTACACTGTACTCAATGCAACACAAATACCCTCCACATAATACCACTCAGTGTGGCATAGTTACACACCACATAATTACACTCTATTCAATGCAACATAAATAAACTCCATATAATACCACTCAGAGCCACATAATTACAAGCCATATAATTACACTCTACTCAATTCAACATAAATACACTCCACATAAACCCACTCAGTGCCACATAATTACATGCCACATATTTACACTCTACTCAATGCAACATAAATAAACTCAACATAATACCACTCAAAACCACATAATTACACGTCACATAATTACACTCTATTCAATGCAACATAAATACAGTTCACATAATAACACTGTGCCACATAATTACATGCCACATAAATACACCCTACTCAATGCAACATAAAAACACTCCATATAATACCACTCAGAGCCACATAATTACAAGCCTCATAATTACACTCTACTCAATGCAACATAAATACCCTCCACATAATACCACTCAGTGTGACATAGTTACACGCCACATAATTACACTCTACTCAATGCAATATAAATAAACTCCATATCATACCACTCAATACCACATAATTACACGTCACATAATTAGAATCCATTCAATGCAACATAAATACAGTCCACATAGTACCACTGTGCCACATAATTAAACACCACATCACTACTCTCTACTCAATGCAACATAAACATACTCTACAAAATACCACTCAGTACGACATAGTTACATGCCACATAATTACTCTACTCAATGCAACATAAATACACTCCACATACCACTCAGTACCACATTATTACAAACACATAATTGCGCTGCTCAATGCAATATAAATGCACTCCACATAATACCACTCTATGCCACATACCCCCAACCAACATAAATGCACTCCACACCATGACACAATTTCGCTAAGTATAATTTCACTCAACACCACAGTTCCAGCCAACACAATTCAACGCCATTACTCTGGGAGGCGTACAAAACAGTTATTAGAGGACAGGGTGTATCAGTGATCGCTGCACACAAGATAAGATAAATGCATCTACTATTGCCCCCCACCTGATAGACATGTACGAGGAAAGTGTAGACAAGAGGATTCTCCCAGAGACACAACAATCGGCCAATGTGGTAGCGATTCATAAACGGGGAAAACCTGCTGAGCAATGCAGCTCCTACCGGCCGATATCGTTGCTTAATACGGAGGTGAAAATACTGGCAAAACTCTTGGCCAGAATGCTGTCAACTTTACTCCACAAATGTATTTGTTCGGACCAGTATAGTTTCATTCCCGACAGGAGCACAGCACTGAATTTAAGGTGTATGAACGGGGTGTTGGGTAGGGCTGTGACTATAGGGGAGGAGGCAGTCATCATTTCCCTCAACCCCAAAATGGCATTTGACATGATTAAACGACCCTATTGGTTTGCAACGCTTGAACGTTATGGCTTTGGACCAAAGTTCTTGGCATGGGTGCGACTCCTTTATTTGGAACCCCTAGCAAGAGTGACAGTAAATGGGGCCCAGTTGGTTACTTTCACCCTACGAAATGTTATGAGACAGGATTGCCCACTTCCCCTGTTGATATTTGCTAGGCGAGATCCCCTTATACGGGGACTAAATTGGACACCAGTTTGGGCAGACAAAATCTCGCTCTACGCGGGTGATATTTTACTTTAATTGGCCAAACCCTGCCACTCTATCCATAGAATTTTACATATAATTGGCCTTTATTGAAAATATTCCGGATACGCCATAAATTGGGATAAATCACTCATATATATATATACTTGCTGGCAGTGGGTTCGTTCCACCCACAAACTGCGGTCACTGATGGCTTTTGATACTTGGGGATTTTTGTCACGCCTGACCCAGTTGCATTTTATGACCATAACTTGGCTCCCCCACTCTGTCGCCTACAAAACGATGTGAAGCATTGGAAAAACCTTGCCACTGACGTTGCTGGGGAGAACTGCACTATATAAAATGATGGCACTGCCCCGATTCATTTATGCCCCAAAGAATACGCCGTACCTTGTCCCAAATCAATACTTTCAGGCCGTGGACTCAGAAGTCCGGTCCCTTCTTTGGAATAATGGCCCTCCTCGCATCTCATTGTCAAAACCAAAGAAGGGTTGGTTTGATGGAGGAATTGCCCTCCCTGCACCTAAAAGTTATTACTGGGCCTCTCAGCTGGTGGTCATGAATCATTGGGTACACTGGCCGGTAACTGATCCCGCATATAGGATGGATAGATACATCATGACACCAGGGTCATATCAAAGGGCATTATATGGAGGAAAGACACATTGTCCAAGGTTTATTCGAACAGCGACTACTGTCACACTCTGGCAGGCGGCCACGTCCACATTGGGATGGAAAAACAAGATTACATAGTCCACTCCCCTTCTGGGGACTGATCAACTGGGGCTTCTGGTGAAATGTGCTCGATTTGACAAATGGGATTTGATTGGGCTCTCAAGGGTTGAAGACGTCTGGGCGGTAGGTAAGGTAGTCCCCTTTAGTAACCTCCAAAGAGATTATGAGTTGAGTGTGGGTGAAACCTTTAGATATCTACAGGTCAGGAATGTGTTGCACAGGGCTATTCCTAAAGATACAGATCACCATTGGAGGACAGACTCTCCTTGATGACTAACTCAAAGACAAAGCAATCTCCTTGACTTACAGGAAAATATTAAATAACACCCCAGATGCGTTAGAGAAAACCCGAGCCAAGTGGGCAGAGGATGTGGGTGACTTAGATGGAGATAAATGGCAGGAGGCACTGGCATCCCCCCGGGAGGTGGCTATTCGTCTAGGTTCAAATTAATACAGCTTAAACTTCTGCGTCGAGTATGTTATACCAGTGTGAGGTTGGTCCAAATGGGTACCTTGATCTCCCCTTTATACCCTAGAAGCTGAAGCCAGGAAGGGACGTATCTACACCAGTGGTGGGACTGCTCAATGGTACACTTATATTGGGGGAAGGTAACATCCAAAATGTGGGAGATTTCCTGGAAATCTATGGAAGTCATGCCCCGGTTCTGTCTTCTTAACATATGGGAGGCCACTGATTTGACCGCAAAAGAAAGGATGTGGGTCACCTTCGGAAATGTGGTTGCTAAATGTAACATTGCAAAACTTGGAAGGGAGCTACAGCGCCCAAATTCCGCGATTGGGTGACTTATATGGACTGGTGCATGCAGATAGAGAGGGTAATATACGAGGCGATAGGGTGCCCACAAAAAATTACAAAGATCTGGAGGGCCTGGAACAAGGGATGTTGTGTGCACCATTGAAAGCATTCCCCCCTACAGGAGTGATGGCTACCTTGACGCTGTGTGGTCACAAATATAACTGAAAACCTACAAGGTGCGAAATATGTTGGTCTGTAAGCACACAAAAAAATGTACATACTGCAGGCACTCTATCATTTTATTATCCATTGCTAATAAGCTGTTTTCTTCATAAATAAAAAGAATTTAAAAAAAAATAAGAAGGGGAATAATATCATCCAAACGAGATAACCAAAATGTTTGCTAACATAATTGATTAACAAACTTGGATGAACATTTTTACAGAGGGAAGGATCTTTGGGCCATAGGTAGGAAGGTCTTTTGCGATCGTAAACACTGCGAATCGCAGAATCTAGGGTGTATGCGATCGCAAAAGAGCCTGTTCCGATGTATGAAAGCCAAGTGTCATGCATAATTGAAAATGGCAAATTTAGCGATTACCAAATTTACGTAACAAGGAATTTGCTATAAATGTTGTTAATTCGCAGTGTGCGGCTCAGTATTTGCAAAACTCGCAAATACTGTTCACGTAAAATGCGAATTCGCAATTTGAGATGTAGCAATAACCGCAAATTGCGATTTTACGAAAATCGCAATTTTGCACATCTCAATTAACACCAACTCTGAACAGGTGGTAACCAAGTGCAACCTATTTAAACAGGCCCACAATACCACTGAGACTTCCCACCATGGCTGGCCTGTATGTGATAGCCAGGAGGCTGCGTATCTGAGATGCTGCACAGAGAAGGAGATGCCAGGAGAGGATCTACAGAACACGCATCACCCTCTTCCAGCAGACCCAGGAGGACATCCATGTGCACTACAGTCTGCACCCAGACAGCATCCTGGAGTTGATAGAGGAGTTGACACCCATACTTGAACACCCCACATACAGGGCAAACACCATCCCTACCCACATACAGGTTTTGTGCTCACTGCACCCTCTAGCATGAGGGAGTTTTCAGGGGGTGATAGCCACAGCAGGAGGGGTCTCTCGGGTGCACTATTGCACTTTTTCCAAGCTTTCCTTGATGCTATGGTTTAGAGGATGCATCACCATATCCAATTCAAAAGCACACAGCAGGCACTGGATCTGTCCAAGCAAGAATTCTACCAAATAGCCCAAATTCCCCACGTAATTGGCTGCGTAGATGGGACCCATGTCGCACTGTCACCCCATCACAGAATGAGTATGTGTTTAGAAACAGAAAATCATATCATTCCCAGAACATCCAGGTAGTTTGGAGAGGGCTACCTGCTGGGTAATTTCCTGGCTCACACACACACACAACTAGAGAAGGTAGAAACTGGCAGGACAGTACTTAACATCAACCTACTTTTGCCCTGCAGGTGACAGTGCGTAGGCTGTATGTGACTACATCCTCACACAGCCACAGCAGCAGAGCGTAGGTACAACAGTGCCCACAGAGCCACACGCTGCACTATTAAGAGGACCTTTGGAATCCTTAAAAGCTGTTTCTGGTGCCTCCATAAGAGTGGAGGTGCACTGCAGTACACCCCAGAAACGTGTTGCAAAATTGTGGTTGCCTGCGCAATGCTACACAACATCGCTACCAAGAAGGGCACCCCGGTGGTTCTCACAGATGCAGACACATCTGATGAAGAGGAGCCAGCTCCACAACGCAGACATGCAGGTGGTGCCGGGGCGGCTGTCGGGCACCTGAGCCGTGAGGACACAATGCCAAATAAGGATGCTCAAGTATGATCTATATTTCCATAAATGGAGGAGTAAATCTGTCACATAGCGTGACTGAAATGTTGATAGTTGCACATGTTTAGGTCACAGTGCTATTGTTGCCATCAGTCACTCAGTCCATATGGAATGTGTTGCATCACACATTGCCATGATTAAATGCTGCCCCTTCACCTCCTACATGCACCCCCTGTTGCCCCTCGTTCAGGCTGCACACTGGCCTCACTGGAGTCTTCCCCTGCTCTCCCCTGGCGCCCACTCCGGCGTCTATCTGCAGGAAGTGGTGGAGTGATGCTGCTCCTGATGGACTGTTCATCTGTACCCAAGCTGCCCAGTGTCCCTATGCCACCCGTGGCTACAGCACCGATTTGGTCCATGGCATGTATGACCTACACCAGGCCTCTACCCATATCCTGGCATCAGTGTGCCATTTCATGCTGCATACTCACACATCTCCTGGCTATCAGGGATATGGCGGTGGACTGGCGGTTCACAGCTCTAGTAAACAGGTCCATCCGGGTGTGTAGACGGTGTTTCTCCCTGCACCTGGCTACCATGTCTCTCCTGACCTCCCTGCACAGTCATTCCAAAGCACCTGTCATGGAATTTACACTGAGCCACAACTCTGACATGTTATGGTTATGTGCTGCAAGTTGGCACTGGATTGATCTTATGCCTTTAACTTGCAGGCGCTGTGCTTTTAACATGCTACCCTCAAGGCCAGAAAATACTGTGTCTTCTTCGGAAGGTGAATTGCTGGTGGAGGGCCGTGCCCTGCCTTTTGACCCACTACCATTTGAAGTTTGGCCAGTGGACTGTGGTGTGTGCTGCCTTGCTTGTTGCCTTGGGGCTGACTGTGCCTCCTCAGCTGTATCTGTGGACTCTACCTCCATCAGTGGCAGTGGTGAGATTATGTTGCGCTGTCTGTCTTGCGCAGGGTCTGTCTGTTTTTCTGCACCCTGCTCCTCCTGCCCTGCCACGTCCACATTTGCTGGTGTCTCCACTCCTTCTGCCACTCTTTCCTGTG
The DNA here is from genome assembly GCF_964263255.1 of Lissotriton vulgaris. Lineage (NCBI taxonomy): Eukaryota > Metazoa > Chordata > Amphibia > Caudata > Salamandridae > Lissotriton > Lissotriton vulgaris. The sequence goes on along the minus strand of NC_141685.1, from coordinate 433,154,306 downwards.
TTGTCGGTGGTGCTGTAAATTTAAATGCACACATTAATTGTGTGTCATCTTTAAATTTTGTTATGCATTAAAGTTTGCAAATATCTAATCACATTACTACTACTTGTCTGTTTTGCACTTTCCAATTATGATTCATCCCCATGTTTCACAGGGCCAGGTATCAGTGCATTGACCTACATATCCCATAATGCAATTCTGGGTGTGCTTGTGGACATGTACTGGAGTTGTACTCAGGCTGTGTGTTTGGGGCTGTGAGTGGGCTGGTTATGTTTTGGGGATATTGACATGCATCTTACCTTGTCTGGTGTCTGTATTTTCGGAGCTGTCCAGGTCAGCCACGTCAGTCACAGTTTCAGGCATAAGGGTGCTCTCTACCAACTCCTCCAGGGGCGTAGGCTCTGGTGCCATTGACGTCCCACCTCCAGTCAGTTTCGCCTCAGCCAATCTGGTGGCCACCCTCTCCTTTGACCTTTGGCGCATGTCATACCACCGCTTGCTTAGGTCTTCAACTGTGCGGTGTGTTACGCCAATTGCGTTGACTTTCTCCTGAATCTCACACCAGATTCTCCTTTTCCTTACCTCTGGCACACAAAGTGAATTTTTCCCAAATAGGAGGTCATGTTGCCTTACTATTTCCTCTGTGAGCACCTCAAGCTCCCTCTCACTAAATTTTAGTTTTCTTTTTCTTGGGTTTTCTTCTGGAGGCTTCTCAGTTCTCACTCCCCTGAGACTCCATTTCTCCTTCCTACAACCGTTGGGCAAAAACCACACTCCCTCCTCACAGGCTCTCAGGCAGCCTCTGAGTCTGACACATGTGCTGACAATCAGGTGCAGCATGGGCCATCACACTTCCTGGTTGTGATGTCATCATTCTGCACCTGAATTGCTGTTTCCCAAATTTGCGATTCCTTAATAGCGCTATTTGAGTAATGGCTATAATATTCTGCGATTTTTTGGTAATGGCTATATTTTATTTATTTTTTACCTACATCGCAAATTGCGATTCTGATAATGCGATTCGCAGAAAATCGCATTTTTAGAATCGCAATTCCATTTTTACCTACATATGCCGCTTTATCTGGTTGGGGGATAATGACAATAAGGGCTTCCAAAAAAGAGCCACTGGCTGTAAAGTTGGACAAAAAGGAATTAAAAGTTCTAATATTTAGGAGTAAAAATAGAGGAGAAGAGAGATAGAAGTTCAATGGGAAAAACATCTGGACCAGGAGCTATAGCTTTTTTCAAAGACTTAAGAGCATCAATAATTTCTTGAAGAGAGATATCTTTTCTAAGAGTTGAGAGAGTATCAGGAACGGAAGGAGGGTTAGGGAGTCCCTGAAAAAAGGTTTTGATATCACATTCAAACGGAATTCTATCTTCTGTATATAGTAGCACATAATAGGATTGAAAGGTATTAATAATATTAGAGCACATCATATTGTTATTATGTTCATTACGAATAGGGCCAATAGTTTTCGTTCCGATTTGATTTTTTAATAATTGGCCAACATTTTACCAGTTTTATTCCGGCCTCCATGGTATTTGGACTTAATTTTAAGAAGGACATTACATGCGTCGACCGTAGCAATCTTATTCAGGGCAGACTTGGCTATAATCAGTTAATGTAAGCTCGAGGAGGATTTGGAAGTGAAGTAGCTATGTTCAAGAACTTAAATATGTTGAAGAGCTGAGAGGTACTTAGCATCCAATATTTTTTAGGTCGAGCCTAGAGCAGCGCATGCGCTGCTCTAGTAAAACAACCTCTTGGAATCGCTTGAATGCAACATACACTCCACATAATACCACTCAGTGCCACATAATTACACGCCACATAATTACGCTCTTGAAACATTAATGCACTCCACATAATACCACTCAGTGCCAAATAACACGCCACGTAATTACACTCTACTCAATACAATATAAATACACTCCACATAGTACCACATAATTACACACCATGTAATTACACTCTACTCAATGCAACATAAATACACTCCACAAAATACCACTCAGCACCACATAATCACACGTCACAATTACACTCTATTCAATGCAACATAAATACACTCCATATAATATCACTCAGTGCCACATAATTACACACCACATAATTACACTCTACTCAATGCAACATAAATACACTCTACATAATGCTGTTTAGTACCACATAATTACACTCTATTCAATGCAACATAAATACACTACACATAATAACACTGTGCCACATAATTACACGCCACATAAATACACTCTACTCAATGCAACATAAATACACTCCATATAATACCACTAAGAGTGACATAATTACAAGCCTCATAATTACACTGTACTCAATGCAACATAAATACCCTCCACATAATACCACTCAGTGTGGCATAGTTACACACCACATAATTACACTCTATTCAATGCAACATAAATAAACTCCATATAATACCACTCAGAGCCACATAATTACAAGCCATATAATTACACTCTACTCAATTCAACATAAATACACTCCACATAAACCCACTCAGTGCCACATAATTACATGCCACATATTTACACTCTACTCAATGCAACATAAATAAACTCAACATAATACCACTCAAAACCACATAATTACACGTCACATAATTACACTCTATTCAATGCAACATAAATACAGTTCACATAATAACACTGTGCCACATAATTACATGCCACATAAATACACCCTACTCAATGCAACATAAAAACACTCCATATAATACCACTCAGAGCCACATAATTACAAGCCTCATAATTACACTCTACTCAATGCAACATAAATACCCTCCACATAATACCACTCAGTGTGACATAGTTACACGCCACATAATTACACTCTACTCAATGCAATATAAATAAACTCCATATCATACCACTCAATACCACATAATTACACGTCACATAATTAGAATCCATTCAATGCAACATAAATACAGTCCACATAGTACCACTGTGCCACATAATTAAACACCACATCACTACTCTCTACTCAATGCAACATAAACATACTCTACAAAATACCACTCAGTACGACATAGTTACATGCCACATAATTACTCTACTCAATGCAACATAAATACACTCCACATACCACTCAGTACCACATTATTACAAACACATAATTGCGCTGCTCAATGCAATATAAATGCACTCCACATAATACCACTCTATGCCACATACCCCCAACCAACATAAATGCACTCCACACCATGACACAATTTCGCTAAGTATAATTTCACTCAACACCACAGTTCCAGCCAACACAATTCAACGCCACACATTTCCAATACACACCACATAATTACACACCAAACAACATATTTCAACTCCACTACTCCACAATCCACAATGTACCTCCAATCCACACCATATAGTGGCACCACCTGAGCACCAAACATCACTCACACCACCATTTTGCATCAGTGCACCACCTAAGCATCACGTAGTCTGCCTTTGGAATCTGGCATCTGTTGATTCTCCCCTAGTGTCCGTCCGCTGCTCATGTTCTAATTAAATTATTGTTTTCCACCTCCACTCCCACATTATTTATGTTCCGTAACAAAAAAAGTTATAACAAACAAGCAGGACAACAGGCAGTAAGAAGTTGCCAGCAGTGCAAGTACAAAAAAACTATAAGATATTTTTATGTTAAAATCTTTTATTAAAAACAGGTTGTTCAGTTGTATATAATGTCTTCTTGGTTTGTATAAAGGTAAGAAAAGTGCTTAACACTTTTTGGTATAACTGTTCAGCATGATGCACAGCAGCTACAATGCTCCACATCATAGCAAAAAGTTCTGGCTAAACACATAAGGTCCCAAAGATGAGACCTATTGGCTATGCCAATGCTTGTTTCTTTTTGGCTGAGTAGATAATAGTGAAGGCCTTGCAGGAAGCCTTAGGAGCATCCTTATTATTATGAACAGAGGCTTCTTTAGGTTGATTGAACTGAAAAAATCATTAATAAAAGAGGTTGATTCCAAACCAAAAGTTTGGTCTGACAGTAAAGATTTATTAAAATGCCAGCGACCATGTTTAGAGGTATTGAAAGACATATCAAAGGAAGACGAAAGAGGGGCATGATCTGAAATAAAAACAGAACCAATTTTTGATAGAGGAAGATATTGAGTCGGAGACCAAAATATAATCAAAATGAGACATCAATCAATCAATCCATCATGACATATATAAAGCGCACTACATACCCGTGAGGGTCTCAAGGCCCTGGGGGGGGGGGGGGGGGGGGTGCTGCTAGTGATCGAAAAGCCAGGTCTTGAGGAGTCTTCTGAAGGGCAGTAGGTCTTGGGTCTGTCGTAGGTTGGTGGGGAGAGTGTTCCAGGTTTTGGCGGCGAGATGGGAGAAGGATCTGCTGCCGGTGTGATGTACATTGGAAAATAATGTGATTTCATATATACTGGGTTGCAAGTTTTCCATTCATAAAAGAATGGACGAGAGGCAATGGCGGATTGAAAAGCTCTGTGAGACTTGTCAGGTTTAAATTTATAGTTTCTATCGGTAAACGGGTCTAACCAGTCATTAAAATCACTGGCTACAATGATAGTAGGATTAGAAATAGAAGAAAGCTTCAATTTAACATTTTTGCAAAATTCAGTGTCAGATTTAATAGGGCCATAAATATTAAGGAGAGTTACTGGCTTTTGAAATATAATAGCGTCAACCAAAACCCATTGTCCATTCGTATCACATTCAGTTGATAAAATCTGAATATTCAATGACCTGTGGAATAGAATGGCTACACCACCTTTACGGTTAACAGCAGGAGAGAACACAACCTGACTAACCCATTGACGCTTAAGTTTAAGTGATTTAACATCGTTACTATGTGTTTCCTGTAAAAAAGCAACATGTGTATTACGTTTTGATAGATGAGAAAGTGCCTTTTGACGTTTAATGGGTTGACCTAGACCACGGACATTCCATGAGACAATATTAAACATGTTGCGGGGTGAGGGATAGCATACTGGAACAGGCATGATGGGCTGCAAGACCAATGAAAAAGACAAGAGGACACTGATTGTCAAACATGAAATAATATAAGTAGGCATGTATGGATAAAATAATAAAAAGGGTTTGGAAAACACTCATGTAAAAACAAAAGAAGAAAGAAGAGGAGACAAGAAAGAAAAAAGTCAAATAAGAGAAAGAGAGGTATGAGGGGGTAAGAAATAAGAAAAAGAGAAATGTTAGACAGATCAAGGATAAAAATCAAGATCTTAAGGGAAGAGGGTAAAGGGTAGGCAAGGGCATGTTTACGCCAAGAGCAAGAGCGGCAACAGAGAAGAAGACAGGAAAATGTACAAAAGGAAGCTACGGACTTGAAGAAAACATAGAGACAGAGGAGTAAAATAAGACATATCCATGTGTAAAAGTAAGCATATTGGCTTTTCCAGCAGGTTTATCCCCAGACTTCTTGCTTTTTGGCTTTCTGTTTGACTCTGTTTTTGTTGGTTCTATGACTTTGGGCACTTTACCATTGCTGATCAGTGTTAAAGTGCATATTTTCTTCCTGTAAACTGTATTTATTGTGATTCCATGATTGGCAGATTTGATTTACTAGTAAGTCCCTTGTACAGAGCAGTGTGTGTGCCCAGGGCCTGAAATCAAATGATGCTAGTGGGCCTGCAGCACTGATTGTGCCAGCCACACGAGCAGCCCAAAATGTAACTCAGACCTGCCACTGCAGTGTCTGTGTGCAGTTTGGTACTGCCATTTGTAAGTATCTTTCTTGAAAACACACACGCGCACACACACACACACACACACACACACACTGCATGTTGTTTTTGCATCCTACACAATTTTTCTTGTGAATGTGCCTAAAAGGGCTTCTCATGTTTCAGTGCAAGATATGTGGTTTGAGAGCACTCTACACTCATCATCCATCAGCAATAATGCTTCCTGTAGATCAGTCAACAAATGTTTGACCTTTTTGTATTGCGTTTTTGTGTCTGTCCCACAGAGTGACACATAAAGTATACAAGCAGGGGTGGCTGGTCCATAGGGACGTCGGGGCAGTGCCCCACTAGGCAATCACGAAGAAAAGAAACTGCTCACAGAATCGGGCAGCAAAGCAAGAATGTAAGCAGACGAAGTGACAGCTTTGACAATTCGTCTGCTTACATTTCCGGCCTGTGCTGGCAGCTGCTTCACAGGTGAAAGTGCGCATGAGTCAACAAACGCACAGTGCACGCAGGTGAGAGCAGCAGGAGTCCACAACTAGACTCCGACTGCGCCTCAGCGAGAAGAGTACTGCCTACAGTATTTCATTTTACTGCTTACACATCTCACCATTAAACCTCACAAAAAGAACAGTACCAAGGGCAGAGGCCTATGTTCTCTCGATTCTCGAGGCACTGCGGAAAGTCGGTAAGGCTAGTTATGTTTTCGTTTAGTTTTCCAGGGTATGTTTCTCGTGTAGGTTCTAGAGATTATTTCACCGTTAGTATCTTCAGTTGACATCAGTTACTTGGAGGGAAAAGATATGAATAATAATGATCTATAAGAGGGATATATTCGAAAATCATTACTGGAGTGATGTGGGCATAAATTATGTGAAAAGGGTTTACCAATAACATCACAACAGGTTCTAAAAAGTGCAGGGTAAGCCAAAGATTGAGTCCTAACAAACATTTTAGGAGTTCATTCTGATAGTCAATTTCGTTGCTGCACAGACTATAAAGTCATTACAACACAAATTTTCAGGAGACAGCAGTGATGGTGCTCGAGTGAGGAGGAGCTGCGTTCCAGTCACCTGGCCATCAGTGCATGCTGGGAAAAATCTTTTTGGAGATGCTCGGCACTCAGCAGACATTGAATAACGAGGAGAGAGTGAGCTGCAGGCAACAGAACGAGCCGTGCGATCTGCCACAAATCGGTGTTTCAAGCCGCGAGACAACAACGCAGCGGCGGAATGCCGGGCCCCGGGGAAAGCAGAGTCGCAGACTAGTCTTTCCCCGGGGTCTTTCGCGCAGGGGATAGGCCAAGTAGGGGAAGGGGAGGAGTTAGGGGTGGGTATTTAAGCGCGGGGGAGGAAGGGAACTTCCTCTTTTCTGCGCCTTGCACCATCGGGAGGGGTTTCGAAAAGAGTTAGTTAGTACTTAGTGAGGCCTAGTGCTAATTTTGGTGGATTTCCATCTGAGTTGTTTCACGGCAGCTGGGGTTTTATCTTTCACCTGTTTGTTTCTCTTGCTTGGGTAGGATGTCTGGTGTGTCTGCGGATCAGGTCCGTGAGGCCTTGTTGCTGCTTGCGAGGGCCGGCCGCGACGACCTTGTTAGGCCTGGGGTCCTGGATCAAGCCTGGGTGGGGGCCACCAGGGGCACGCGGGCTGCCTCGGCCGGGGTTCGGGCGGCGGTGTTCGCCTGCTTGGAGGACGAATCGGACCAAGAGGGGGGGTCCGGGGTAAGGAGGGGGGGCGGGTTCCCAAGGATACGGCGAGGGGCGGGAAGCGCAGGACCACCTCCGCGATGCCTTTCCCCCCGATGGAATTTTTGCCTGGGGCCTCGGGTGCGGCCGCTTCCCCCTGCCGGTGCCGGCCGGTGCCTTGCAGGGGGAGGGGCAGACGGGTGCCCCGGCCGGGCCTGCTGTGGTCCTGGTGGGGTCACCGGGTGGCAGTAGGGCCTCTGGGCCTTTGGTCCGCCTGGTGGACGACCCTGTCCATGGGGGTGGGCCTGGGCTTGTGCTGCGGGAGTCAGGCGAGGGGTTGGGGGAGGCCCCCATTGACTTGTCCAGGGGTTCCAGGGCGGGCACCCCGGCCGTTGTCCAGCCGGTGGCGCCTGGGGTTTCGGCGGGCCGGAGCGCTTCGCCCTCTCTGGTCCCCATTGGCGGCCCGGGTTGGGTGCAGGGCTTTCAGCAGGTGGGTTTCTTCCCCCGAGGGGGTGATTTCTTTGGCTACGGCCCACCCCCTCCCCCCCCGATTTGGGGTTCCGTTTCCTGGGAGGAGAGGTCAAGTGGGGAGCGGATTTTGGAGCAGATTCAGGAGGTCAGGTGGGCTGAGGAGACGAAGGCCAGAGTGGGTGCAGTTTGGGGCCATGAGATTGAGTGTCCTTCCACCCCCACCTCTGAGGAGGAGAGGGAGGCGGAGAGGCAAGAGGATGAGGCCAGGAAAGCCAAGGTGAAGAAGGCAGGGCCGGCCGCCACCCTTCCGAGGGGTGTGGCCAGAGCAGGGACGGCCAGCACGGCTTTGAGGCCCAATGGTGCCGGGGCCCTGCCAGGCTCGAGCGACCTGGGGGGCGGGAGGGGATCCAAGTCGGCGGTTGTCGGCAGAGCTAAGGGAGGGGCCATGCGGGGCGCAACACGGCTCCGAGACGCAGGCCGGAAGAAGTAGGGCAGTCCGCGGCGGCTGTCCCTCCTCCGCAGGATCGGGCGACTTCGGCGCGTGGCGCATCTGGAATGCGTGGCCGTGGATGTGTGCAGAAAGGTGTGAAGCGTGCGGTGAAGGAGGTGGTCTGCGAAGGTGTGGATCTGGAACCGGTGCTTGAGCTGGATTACAGTGATGAGAGTGAAGAATTGGAAGAGGGGGAGGTGCGGGATGACTTGGAAGGCGTAGGTGGCGCAGCGGGAGACAATGACCTTGGTGTGTTGCAGGTCGAGGATGGGACGAGGAAGAAGGCCGGATCGATGGCGGTCCGGGGGAAGGAGTCCAGAGTAAGGCCCCGGGAGCGGATGCCGGCGCTCACAGGTGAGGGAGCCTGGTGGGCGGCTTGGGATGACGTTCCTCGGGGGCGGAAGGCCGGAAACGCACCTGCCGGTCGGTGGGTGTGGGGGATGCTTCTGTGAGGGAGGGGGAGACGCCGTCCGGCGGTCCACCTGCGGAGGGTAAGAAGGTGGATGGTAAGTCGGTGACTTTGGGGGTACAGACGGACAAGGGTGATGGCAAGGAGGAAATGGGGGTGAAGGTCCTAAGAAAATGCCTTACATGGGGTTGGCGATGCCTTTGGGGTCGCACTTGTCGGAGAAATTGAAAGAGAAAATATGGAAACACGAGTTTGTGGATGTTTTTAAGTTGCTTCATCGGGAGGTCCAGGCTAAGGAGGGCTCCAAGGAGGAGGAATGGGAGTTGACGCGGCGGCCTAGGGTGCCGATAACTATGGAGAACTGGACTTCGGCCTTTTTGATTTATGCCAGTGTGTATTGCCAGAAGTACCTGGACCGGGCGATTGCGTTGTTTAAGTACATGGATATCATTCGCAAGGCCCAGATGCAGTTTGGTGGGTTTGCATGGTTGAGCTACGACGAGGAGTTTCGGGCCCGGGTTAGTTCGGACCCGGAGAAGAGTTGGGGTGAGGTTGACCAGGAGCTTTGGATGCAGTGGATGGCGTCTTCACACTCGTCGGCGTCAACCCACACAGCCAGTGGTTTGCCGGTGTTGTATCGGTCTTTTCCGCCGCGTCCCGCCCAGGGCGGGGCGGGGGGTGGAACAGTGCCCAGCACCATTGTGTCAGGTCAGCTGTCCAAACCCGGGGGGCCCGCCACGGGGGCGTGTTGGAGGCGAGCTATAATCGGGGTTTCTGCTCACGGTACCCATGTAAGTTCAAGCACGAGTGCTCGAAGTGCGGCGGGAAACACGCCCTTACGCAGTGCCTCACGCTCGCCACCCCCTCCGAGCAGTGGAGGAACGCGAGGGGACGGGGCCAACCTGGCCCGAAGGGCGCCTACTCCGGTTAGGGTGGAGGCGATGGCCCCGTGGCTTGCGTGCTATCCTGATCGCGAGGCCGTGGCGCGGCTCTTCTGGGGTTTCACTGAGGGTTTTCGGGTGGGCTACCAGGGTCCTAGGGAGCGTCGTTGGGCTGTGAATCTGAGGTCGGCAAAGGAGTTGCCGGGAGTGGTTGCTGCTAAGTTGGACAAGGAGGTGGCGGAAGGGAGAGTGGCTGGCCCGTTTTCAGACTGGCCGTTGCCGGATCTGATCATTTCTCCGTTGGGGGTGGTGCCCAAGAAGGAGGAGGGGGAGTTCAGGATGATTCACCATTTGTCGTGGCCGGAGGGGCGATCGGTGAATGACTTCATTGCAGAAGAGGACTCGAGGGTGCTGTATGCGTCGGTGGACGATGCGGTCCGGCTGGTGAGGTCGTGTGGGCCCGGTATGGAGTTGGCGAAGTGTGACATTAAGTCGGCTTTCCGTCTCCTGCCTATTCACCCGGCGGATTTTGCGCTTTTGGGCATGCAGTTCGGGGGCGCCATCTACGTGGACAAGGTTTTGCCCATGGGGTGTGCCATCTCCTGTGCGTTGTTTGAGCTTTTTAGCACTTTCTTGCAGTGGGTCATGGTGCGGGTGAGTGGGTGCCGTGAAGTCAATCACTACTTGGACGACTTCCTCTTCCTGGGCAGGGCGGGGTCGGGAGATTGCGGCAGGGCCCTGTCGCGTTTCCAGGCCTTGGCCGCGCAGTTTGGGTTGCCTTTGGCGCCCGAGAAGACGGCTGGTCCCAGCTGTTGCCTCACATTTCTGGGGATTGAACTGGACTCGGTGGAGTGGTTGGCGCGCCTGCCTGCGACCAAGGTGGGGGAGATTCTGGCATGTCTGGAGTGGGCTGTGGGGGAACGGCGGATCCCTTTGCGGGCAGTGCAGAAGCTTCTGGGTTTCCTTAACATTGCGTGCGGGGTGGTGCAGGCAGGGCGGACGTTCTGCAGGCGGCTCGGCATGGCCATGTCGGGGGCGGTGCTTCCGCATCACAGAGTGAGGATTTCCTTGGGGGTGAGGACGGATCTGAGGACTTGGATTACCTTCCTGCGGGATTTCAACGGAGTGTCTTTGGATTTTGATGAGGACAGGGCGGTCTGGCAATGCCAAATTTACTCTGACGCGGCTGGGTCAGCGGGGTTTGGTGTTTTCTGGGATGGACGGTGGTGTGCGGAGAGCTGGCCGGCCTCCTGGATCAAGCAAGGCAGGTGCATTGCCTTTTTGGAGTTCTTCCCATTGCTGGTGGCACTGGTGGTGTGGGGGGAGAACTTCCGGAACAGGACTGTGCTCTTTCACGTTGACAACATGACGGTGGTGGAACTGGTTAATAATCAGAGGGCGAGGGACCCGCGCATGCTGCGGCTGTTGCGCAGATTCATGTTGGCGTGCCTGCAGTTGAATGTGGTGTTTCGGGCCAAGCATGTCCCTGGGGCGAATAATGACATTGCGGATGCTTTGTCTCGTTCGCAGTGGCAGCGGTTCCGACACCTGGCGCCGGGAGCGGACGCCTGCAAGACCGAGCTGCCGGCCGGCATCTGGGCCTTGATGGGAATGAGGATGATTGGTCTGGTGGAGGGTTCGTTGGCTCCGACCACGAGGAGGACTTATCGTCTGGCATGGTCTGAATTTAGTACCTTCATGGGCTGGTCGGGGGATGGCGTCGTGAGTGAGGAGGCGGCTGTGGTGGAAGGTCTGAGGGGTTATGTGTTGGCTTGTATGGACCGGGGGTTGACTGCAGCTACGATCTCTGGGAAGTTGGCTGGAATTTCCTTTTACTGTGTTTTGTTTTTGGGGTTTGACCCCACCAAGGATGTGGTGCTGGCTCGCATGTTGCGGGGGTGGGCGCCTGCGGGAGGCCGTAACGTTTGATTTGTTGGTTCGGCTGGTTGGGGTGTTGCCGACTTGCTGTTATGACCCGGTTGAAGTGGGCCTGTTTCGTTTATGCATGGTATGGATGTTATTTGGGGCGTTCCGGGTGTCTGAGCTGTTGGGCACGAGACGGGGGGCGGGCAGGTTGTTTGAGGAGGTGCGTGTGGATGCGGGGCGTTTGGGGATCTGGCTGGGCCGCTCGAAGACGGATCAAATGGGCAGGGGCAAGTGGGTGTGGCTGAATGAGTCTGGAGGGGCAGTTTGCCCGATGATGGAGTGGAGGTCTTTTTTGGGGGCGGCCGGGGACCGGGGTGGGGAGATTTTCTGCCATGCGTCTGGTGCGAGAGTGACGGCTGGCCAGTTGTTGGCGGTGCTGCGTATGGCTTTGGGTCGCCTGGGGATTGATGGAACAGGTTATGGTACTCATTCCTTTCGCATTGGGGCTGCGACTGCTGCGGCTGGCCTGGGTTGGTCCTGGGACAGGATTAGGAGGATTGGGCGTTGGAAGTCGCGCTGTTGCGAGAGGTATGTGAGGAAGTAGGCTGGTCCCAGGCAGGTTTGTTGGTGTTGCACTGTTTTGTTTGCCTGTTTCTAACATCTTTTTCTCCGTAGGTTGCGTGGGTGGCCCGGGCGGTAGGACGGTGACTTGGATCGTTGGACACTCGTTCGTGCACTGGGCTTCCAAGTATGCGGACCAACAGGTTTACGGTCGTAACCTTGGACTGAAGGGACAATTGCACGAGGTGAAATGGTGGGGAAAGAGCGGAATGCGATGGGGGGCACTACTGCCCTGGCTCGCGAAGATGGTCCCACAGAGGGGATGCCCGGATTTGCTAATCATTCATTTGGGGGAAAACGACCTGGTGCAACTGTCTGGATTGGCTTTGTTACAACTTATGCAAAGGGACTTGGAAGTGTTGAAATCAAGGATGGCGGGGGCCTGCATTGCCTGGACGGAGCTGGTCCCCAGAAGGGTGTGGAGGGAAGCTATGAAACACGGGGCCATTGAGAAGGCCCGGAGGAAACTTAATCGAGCAATGAGACTCTACTGTGCGGACAGGGACGTTAAGGTCATTGTGCATCCTGGGATTCGACTGGAGGAGCCTTTAGCTTTTAGGGAGGACGGTGTGCACTTGTCTCGGCTGGGCAATGCGTGGTACATGATGGAGTTGCGGGATGTGGTGAGCAAGTTGTGGAACGAGTCTATCTGGTGACGACGGGAGTAACTGTGCAGTGACGGACGGACGGCCCCGTGGGGGGGGTGGGACAGTGAACCGCCCTACAGGGGGTTCACTGGTTGGCAGGATTCGAAGGGACAGGGGGTCAAGAGCGGGCATACCCATCCCTTGTGGGGGGAGTTGGCACAGGACGGATAGAAGCGTGAATGGAAGGTTGCAATGACTGGGGGCTGAAAGACGGTGATTGACGGGCAAGAGAAGGGTGTTTGGAGCCGCTAGGGCTTGGTGATGACGTGGAGTGAATGAAACGAATGGGGGGGGGGAGTGTGAGTGGGGGTTTGCTGTTACTGTTATTGTTGATTTATTGTTATGTACAGATTCGCAGTTCTGGTCTAATAAAATGGCCTTTTACGCTGACACTGCGTGGTCTGTTTTATTGCGCGATGCCGGGCCCCGGGGAAAGCAGAGTCGCAGACTAGTCTTTCCCCGGGGTCTTTCGCGCAGGGGATAGGCCAAGTAGGGGAAGGGGAGGAGTTAGGGGTGGGTATTTAAGCGCGGGGGAGGAAGGGAACTTCCTCTTTTCTGCGCCTGGCACCATCGGGAGGGGTTTCGAAAGGCCGCCCACCCACCCGGCAGTTAGTGGTGGTTTTTTGGGTCGGTCCATAGCGTTGCCAGTTTAGGCCAGAGCTGCGGTAGGCAGGATTCGAAGGGACAGGGGGTCAAGAGAGGGCATACCCATCCCTTGGGGGGGGAGTTGGCACAGGACGGATAGAAGCGTGAATGGAAGGTTGCAATGACTGGGGGCTGGAAGACGGTGATTGACGGGCAAGAGAAGGGTGTTTGGAGCCGCTAGGGCTTGGTGATGACGCGGAGTGAATGAAACGAATGGGGGGGGAAGTGTGAGTGGGGGTTTGCTGTTACTGTTATTGTTGATTTATTGTTATGTACAGATTCGCAGTTCTGGTCTAATAAAATGGCCTTTTACGCTGACACTGCGTGGTCTGTTTTATTGCGCGATAAGGAATCGTGCAGAACTGAGCTGGAGCCGAACGGCAGGGGGAAGAACCGGTCCATTAACTCCCCAGCACGGACGCTCTACACCGCCCAATCGAGATGCCTCGCAGAGAGGGTCTTTTGTAGCCTTCTAACACTTCACCCAATTTCTCAACAAAAGCTGATCTGTGCCGCTTTCTCTGTGATAGTGAACATTAGAGGCAACTCTCCCGTGCTGAGGCGGAGGTTTGACTGGATAACCCGTCAATATTGGAATTATCTAATTGCTGGCAAAATGACCACGAGGGGTCAAAAATCCCAAACCAAAACAACAGCACCACAAACGAAGGGGGAGAAGGAGAGCGAAATTACTTCCCAGCTGCAGCAACAACAGCCGAAAGGTAAGAGAGTCTTGGGGGCTATCAGAAAGACTGCAAAGACTAACCATGTTATGGGTGCTAAACCGGATTTCTGCCATGCAACGGTGGAGCGCAGATGGAGATTACGGCAATTGATCACCCTGTTCCAACAATTAAACGCCCAGGTCTATTTAATGAACCCTGCCAGATTAAAATCAGCCCAAACACACCTTTCTTCCAATCACTAACATACGCTCATGCGGAAGTTAGAGATTACCTCATATCTGGACATCATAAGTCTGTAGCCATTCTTGAAAAGAAGAATAAAGCGCTCCTGCGCAACATAAGAAAGAACATAAGAAAGAACCCCAAATAAGCGCTCCAGCGCGGCGTAGCAAGGCAAGGACACGCTCACTGTAAGCGCACCTGCACGGCGAGGCAAGTCTGCAAGATACCCACTAGCAAGCGCTCCTGCGCTAATGATAAGGTCAATGGGGGCAAAGCAAGCAAGTGTGGAAGCGCTACTGCGCTATTTGGCCAAGTTAATGGGGGCAAAGCATGTAAGTGCATGAGCGCTTCTGCGCTATAGGCAAAGTTAAATGGGGGCAAAGCAAACAAGTGAGTAAGCGCTCCTGTGCTATTTGGAAAAGTCAATGGGTAGACACAGTGCAATCAGGGTGAACGGCACGCAGAAGGGAAACATGGAAGACAGGGTTTATCTTCATTTGAGGAGGCAACAAGAGTCTCATGGACATACGGTTGACCACCTTGTCGATCACATAAGGTTCCACAAAATAAGGCACCAGTTTCTTGGGACCGTGCAAGGTGAGGCTCCGGATGGAGAGCCACACCCTGTCTTCTTTCTTGTAGGTGGGTTCCAACTTCCTGCGAGCATCCTCATACTGTTTATAGTACTCCTTGGCCTTGTCTAGCTCGAAACGGGCCTGCTGCCAGAGTGTGCAGAGCCTTGCATGGTATGCTTGAACTGAGGGCAAGGGACTGTTCCGTGGTTCTACCCATGGCATAGTCCTAGGATGTTTGCCCTGGAGACATTAGAAGAGAGACATTCCAATGGCGGAATGCTTGTTGTTATTATAGGCGTATTCCACCATCTAAATCACATCTGCCCATTCTTTTTCTGCTGTCAGAAGCATGCAACAGGGATACTGCTCCATAGTGTGGTTAGTTCTCTGGGCTTGACCGTCAGTCTGAGGGTGGCACGCCGACAACAAACGAACATCCAGATCCATGGCAGTACACACCTCATTCCAGAAATGAGACACGAACTCCGAACCCCGGTCTGATATCACCACAGACGGTATGCCGTGCAGTCGAACCAGGTTTTTCAGGAAAACTACTGCCAGCTCGGCTGCCAAAGGTAATGTCTTCAGTGATACAAAATGAGCCATTTTCGTATGGTGGTCTTCTATGGTAGGACATTAGTGTACCCTGAAGCGGTGGCTGGCAGTTCTACCACAAAATCCATGGAAATGGTATGCCAGGGATGAGGAGGAACAGGAATGGGATGTATCAGCCCAACGAATGGCCCTGACAGGTTCTTTCCTTGAACTGTGAAGGCTATGGAAAACCACAGCCTGCAGGGAGCACAACAATAGACAAAAAAGTCTCAACAAATTTTTCAAAAAAGACTCATGTGCTCTATGGCATGTTTATTATCATTCAATGAATAATCATAAATTCCATTCACGGCACATGCAATACAAATCTATAATTGTGCACTTAGTTGCAAGGCATTCAAAAACTTTAACAAAATGCAATTTTCTTGGCAAGTTAACGAAGTAAACGGGGAGCGAACACAAAGGGAAATGAGCATCGCTCCAGCGCGTCTCCGGGTTACCTGAGGAGACGAGGAGCGCTCCCGTGCGGCTCCGGAATACCAACAGTGTGAATGACGACAGGTCGGCACAGGCATCAATACAAAGCGCCGATCCGGGAGAAAACCGCTGATGTTATGCGGAGTCCCCCGGAGGCACTGGTGATGTCACGGTGGTTCCTGGCATGGAAGATGGACCGCCAACCGCAGCAACCCAGAAGTGAGGATATTTGCTTCAACCTGAGCTACGTGTCATGTGCACCCAGGCACACAGGTAAGAAGGGAAGGGGGGGGCTACCCTATGAACCATGACACAAAGATAGACAAGTATACCTGCCTCAAGTCACACGAGGGGGCTCCTTAGGCGCAAGTATTTACCAGGACAGCTAAGTGGGCCCAAAGGACCTGGAATCTCTTACGCTGCAGGGTGTAATGGCGGCGATTAATGGAGTTCGCACCTCACTAGAAGAGCGTATAGACTCGGTCTCCACTGATATCTCCCTGCCTAGAGCAGACATTCGAAAAATGGACTCTAGAGTGCTGGAGGTGGAAGACTGCACCAAAGGCCTTGTGGCTGACACGTCTGAACTAAAGAAACAAGTCTGGGACCTACAAAGTCGAATCCAACTACTTTCATTACAACTTGATGATTACGAGTGGTGGTCAAGACAGAACAATGTCCGCATCATAGGAGTGCCAAACTGAGCAGAAGGTCCATCCGCAGACCTGTTTGTTGAAGATTTAATATTGAACCACCTACAACCAAGTCAAGTCAGGTCAAGTCAGGAGATTTGTATAGCGCGCTACATACCCGGAGGGTCTCAAGGCGCTTAAAGAGGGGAGGGGAATTACTTGTCAAACATCCAAGTTTTAAGTTGCTTTCTGAATGCTAGGTGGTTCTGAGTGAGACGAAGGTGAGTGGGGAGTGAGTTCCAGGTTTTAGCTGCGAGGTAGGTAGAAGGATCTACCTCCCATGGTGGTTTTATTGATGCGAGGAATGGTAGCAAGGGCTTGGTTGGAAGATCGTAGCTGGCGAGAGGGGGTGCAGAAGGAAAGTCGTGTGTTGAGGCATTCGGGTCCAAGTTCGTAGAGTGCTTTGTGAGCGTGGGTTAGGAGGCGGAAAGTAATCCTTTTATTGACGGGGAGCCAGTGGAGGTTTTTCAGGTGGCTAGAGATGTGTTTTGCGGTGATACCGGCGTATAGGGTGTTTCCGTAGTCCAGGCGACTTGTAACCAGTGCATGGGTGACTGTTTTTCTGGTTTCGGTGGGGATCCAGCTAAATGTTTTTTTAAGCATGCGGAGAATGTTGAAGCATGAAGATGAAACGGCGTTGACTTGTCTGTTCATAGAGAGTGAGGAGTCCAGGATGACGCCCAGGTTCCGGGCGTGGTCCGTTGGGATGGGTGCTTTTCCAAGGGCCTCTGGCCACCAAGAGTCATCCCAAGCGGAGGGGGAGGTACCTAAGATAAGGACTTCTGTTTTGTCTGAGTTCAGTTTCAGACGGCTGTGCTTCATCCACTCGGCTACTTCTTTCATTCCTTCATGTAGGTTGGTTTTGGCGGTGTTGGGGTCTTTGGTGAGTGATAGGATCAGTTGGGTGTCATCCACGTAGGAGATGATGTTGAGGTTGTGTTGGCGTGCGATGGTCGCGAGGGGGCTCATGTATACGTTGAAGAGGGTGGGACTAAGTGAGGAACCTTGGGGTACGCCGCAGATGACTTCAGTGGCCTCAGACTTGAATGGTGGGAGGCGGACTCTCTGAGTTCTTCCGGTGAGGAACGAGGTGATCCATTCCAGTGCTTTTCCTTGGATTCCGATGTTTCTGAGGCGCTGTAGAAGGGTGCTATGGCAGACTGTGTCGAAGGCTGCGGAGAGGTCGAGGAGGATGAGGGCGACTGTGTCTCCATTGTCCAGTAGAGTTCGAATGTCGTCTGTTGCTGCGATGAGGGTGGTCTCCGCGCTGTGTTTGGCTCGGAAGCCGGACTGTGAGGAGTCTAGGGATTTGTTGCTTTCGAGGAAGGCGGCGAGCTGGTTGTTGACGGCTTTCTCGATGTCTTTGGCCGGGAATGGAAGGAGCGAGATGGGGCGGTAGTTTTTGAGTTCGGTGGGGTCCACTGTGGGTTTTTTCAGAAGGGCGCTGAGTTCGGCGTGTTTCCAGCTTCCGGGAAGGTGGCGGAGTTGAGGGAGCAATTGATGACGTCTCTGAGGTGTGGTGCTATGATGGAGTCTGCTTTGTTGAAGATGTGGTGAGGGCATGGGTCTGTGGGGGATCCTGAGTGGATGGAGTTCATCAGGCGGATGGTGTCCTCAGTGGAGATTGGGTTCCAGTTATTAACGATGTTCAGGGGGGGTGAAGGTACAGCAGAAGGTTGGGTGGGATGATCTCCGGGTTGGTTGTCGAAGCTGTTGTGGATGTCTGTGATTTTGTTGTGGAAGAACGAGGCTAGGGAGTCGCAGAGGGCTTGAGAGGGGGTGATATCATTGGAGTTGGCTGAGGGGTTGGTGAATTCTTTGACGATGTTGAATAGTTCCTTGCTGTTGGGGGCGTTGTTGTCTAGTCGGTCTTTGAAAGCGGCTTTCTTGGCAGACCGGATTAGTTGGTGGTGTATGCGGGTGGCGTTTTTGAAGGCGTCCCTGGTGCTGGTGTTTAGGTCTTTTTTCCAGGCCTTCTCGAGGGAGCGACAGAGTTTCTTTGATTTCTTAAGATCATCGTTGAACCAGGAGGCGTTTTTGCTGCCTAGTTTGATTTGACGTTTTTTCAGCGGTGCTAGGATGTCGGCGCTGTTGGATAGCCATTGGGTGAGGTTAATGGCTGCTTGGTCGGGGTTTGAGGAGTGGGCAGGGAGTTTTGAAGAAGCGATGAGGAGATCTGGTCGATGGTGATTTTGTTCCAGTTCCTTCGTAGAGTAGGTTGAGGATGGTTGTGAGTGGTGGTTTTATTGTAGAAAAAGTGTACGCAGCTGTGGTCCGTCCAATGGAGAGTAGTGGTGTGACTGAAGGAGACATGTTTGCTGGAGGTTAAGATAGGGTCGAGTGTGTGACCTGCGATGTGGGTGGGCGTAGAGACAAGTTGTTTGAGTCCGAGGTTGGCCCACCACATACAGGGAGATATACCCAAACCAGGAGATCCACCCGACCCATTCTTGCAAGGGTCTTTAACTATTGTGACCAAGAAGTTATCCTTCAAACGGCACAAAATGCACCCCCTCTCAAATATGAAAATAGCATCATATCTTTTTTCCCTGACTTTACGGCCAAAGTGCAGAAGCAGAGACACTACTTCTTGGAAGTCAAAAAAGCTCTGATGATACAGGGGCCAAATACCCCATGCTGTATCCGGCGAAACTGCGTGTGGAGGCTGAGGGGAAAACAGGTTTTTTGTCTATCTAGAGGAGGCCCAAGACTGGCTGGCGACAAGTTGGACCCATAGAAGTTCACATCAGCAGGAGTGACTTGGGATCAAGCAGCAGCAACAGCAAGATTTAAACCAAGACTACGCGGACCAACACGTTGACGGAGGGTCCTGATTGGCCAAGCGGCTGATAATGAGATGTTTACCATGATTACCCCAGTGTAGAGGTGTACTAACAATTGGAACACTCAAGCTGAAATGGGATAACTGTGCCCGGAGTAAGGAGATGGTAGGGGTGTCGGTTGAAGGACGATGATTAAGACCGAGATTCTACCCCCCACATGAACTAGTGGTGATCTTATCACAACAAGACCTGAGAGAGACTCCTGGTGCAAACTCTGTAAATGAGTATATTATCATTATATGCGATGTCATATGTGCTGAAGATGTTCGGGCCGGTCAGGCCACTTTCCCCTACGCAAGGTTTTAAGGGTATAGGTAAACAGGCGCTCTGCTCTACAAAGTTGGGGGTGGGCAGTTTGTAGTCCACATTGCAGGGAGGCAGGAAGGGGGGAGGGTCTGGGGTGGTTCCCTTGGGATTGTTATGGTATAGTTTATCGTTTACTATGTTTCAAACTGCCATTTGTTGACAGTGCATGGAAAAAATGTGACGCACTATTCGACAGTCCGACATTAAGACAGGTTGGACAGCTGGACGTACTATCGTCATATACACACGGAAAGGTAGGGAGGGGGGTTCCGTGGCTACACTTTTCTGAGGAACCCATGATGCAGAACATACCAACCACATGACCAGAAACATGGGGGAGATTGTACTGCAATATGTAAGGAGACAGGCCCCTGATGTGGTGATTCTACAGGAGAAGCACATACAAGGAACCTCGTATTGTGCTTTGAATAGATGGGGGTATAAATTGGTGGCCCATGCAGGCTACATAAGAGGATCGAGAGGGGTAGGGATCCTCCTCCGTAATTCTTTCCCCTTCAGGGTGCAAGCGGTGACACATGATACAATGGGCAGATTTGTAAATTTGACGGGCACTTGGGATGGTAGGTTACTCAATATCACTTCCCTTTATATCCTGCCTCGATTGCATTCCTCAGCCCTGGCTGATCTAGGATCGCATATGCTTAAACTTCCTGAGAGAGATTTGTTGATTGGGGAAGACTGTAATGCGGCGGGCCCTGAACGGTGACTTAGATAGAAGCCCCCCAAAGCAGGGAGAGATGGCCAGGAAGACGTTAGGAGAGTTCTTAAAGGCATTGGGGCTCGTTGATATCAGGGGAGCGTACAACACTTCATCCCTTCAATATACATTCAAATCGGGAGTGCATGGAAGTCTGTCTAGAATAGATTATATATTTGGCAGAGCTGAACAGCTCGCCATGTTCAGAGAGGTGAAACATCTACCTAGAGGTATTTCCGACCACTCACCGGTTACAATCACTTATGGAGGTAACAAGATGGCACTTGACACCTGGTATTTGCGGGGACCGGCAATACGGGAGGGGCTCATTGAGGCAATGGAACATTACTTTAATGAAAATGAGGGATCGGTGGACTAAGCAGCCATTACTCTGGGAGGCGTACAAAACAGTTATTAAAGGACAGGGTGTATCAGTGATCGCTGAACACAAGATAAGATAAATGCATCTACTATTGCCCCCCCACCTGATAGACATGTACGAGGAAAGCGTAGACAAGAGGATTCTCCCAGAGACACAACAATCGGCCAATGTGGTAGCGATTCATAAACGGGGAAAACCTGCTGAGCAATGCGGCTCCTACCGGCCGATATCGTTGCTTAATACGGAGGTGAAAATACTGGCAAAACTCTTGGCCAGAATGCTGTCAACTTTACTCCACAAATGTATTTGTTCGGACCAGTCTAGTTTCATTCCCGACAGGAGCACAGCACTGAATTTAAGGTGTCTGAACGGGGTGTTGGGTAGGGCTGTGACTATAGGGGAGGAGGCAGTCATCATTTCCCTCAACCCCAAAATGGCATTTGACATGATTAAACGACCCTATCGGTTTGCAACGCTTGAACGTTATAGCTTTGGACCAAAGTTCTTGGCATGGGTGCGACTCCTTTATTTGGAACCCCTAGCAAGAATGACAGTAAATGGGGCCCAGTTGGTTACTTTCACCCTACGAAAGGTTATAAGACAGGATTGCCCACTTTCCCCTGTTGATATTTGCTAGGCGAGATCCGCTTATACGGGGACTAAATTGGACACCAGTTTGGCCAGACAAAATCTCGCTCTACGCGGACGATATTTTACTTTACTTGGCCAAACCCTGCCACTCTATCCATAGAATTTTACATATAATTGGCCTTTATTGAAAATATTCCGGATACGCCATAAATTGGGATAAATCACTCATATATATATACTTGCTGGCAGTGGGTTCGTTCCACCCACAAACTGCGGTCACTGATGGCTTTTGATACTTAGGGATTTTTGTCACGCCTGACCCAGTTGCATTTTTGACCATAACTTGGCTCCCCCACTCTGTCGCCTACAAGACGATGTGAAGCATTGGGAAAACCTTGCCACTGACGTTGCTGGGGAGAACTGCACTATATAAAATGATGGCACTTTCCCGATTCATTTATGCCCCAAAGAATACGCCGTACCTTGTCCCAAATGAATACTTTCAGGCCGTGGACTCAGAAGTCCGGTCCCTTCTTTGGAATAATGGCCCTCCTCGCATCTCATTGTCAAAACCAAAGAAGGGTTGGTTTGATGGAGGAATTGCCCTCCCTGCACCTAAAAGTTATTACTGGGCCTCTCAGCTGGTGGTCATGAATCATTGGGTACACTGGCCGGTAACTGATCCCGCATATAGGATGGATAGATACATCATGACATCAGGGTCATATCAAAGGGCATTATATAGAGGAAAGACACATTGTCCAAGGTTTATTCGAACAGCGACTACTGTCACACTCTGGCAGGCGGCCACGTCCGCATTGGGATGGAAAAACAAGATTACATAGTCCACTCCCCTTCTGGGGACGGATCAACTGGGGCTTCTGGTGAAATGTGCTTGATTTGACAAATGGGATTTGATTGGGCTCTCAAGGGTTGAAGACGTCTGGGCGGTAGGTAAGGTAATCCCCTTTAGTAACCTCCAAAGAGATTATGAGTTGAGTGTGGGGGAAACCTTTAGATATCTACAGGTCAGTAATGTGTTGCACAGGGCTATTCCTAAAGATACAGATCACCATTGGAGGACAGGCTCTCCTTGATGACTAACTCAAAGACAAAGCAATCTCCTTGACTTACAGGAAAATATTAAATAACACCCCAGATGCATTATAGAAAACCCGAGCCAAGTGGGCAGAGGATGTGGGTGACTTAGATGGAGATAAATGGCAGGAGGCACTGGCATTCCCCCGGGCGGTGGCTATTCGTCTAGGTTCAAATTGATACAGCTTAAAGTTCTGCGTCGAGTATGTTATACCAGTGTGAGGTTGGTCCAAATGGGTACCTTGATCTCCCCTTTATGCCCTAGAAGCTGAAGCCAGGAAGGGACGTATCTACACCAGTGGTGGGACTGCTCAATGGTACACTTATATTGGGGGAAGGTAACATCCAAAATGTGGGAGATTTGCTGGAAATCTATGGAAGTCATGCCCCGGTTCTGTCTTTTTAACATATGGGAGGCCACTGATTTGACCGCAAAAGAAAGGATGTGGGTCACCTTCGGAAATGTGGTTGCTAAATGTAACATTGCAAAACTTGGAAGGGAGCTACAGCGCCCAAATTCCGCGATTGGGTGACTTATATGGACTGGTGCATGCAGATAGAGAGGGTAATATACGAGGCGAGAGGGTGCCCACAAAAAATTACAAAGATCTGGGGGGCCTGGAACAAGGGATGTTGTGTGCACCATTGAAAGCATTCCCCCCTACAGGAGTGATGGCTACCTTGACGCTGTGTGGTCACAAATATAACTGAAAACCTGCAAGGTGCGAAATATGTTGGTCTGTAAGCACAAAAAAATTGTACATACTGCATGCACTCTATCATTTTATTATCCATTGCTTATAAGCTGTTTTCTTCATAAATAAAAAGAATTTAAAAAAAAAATAAGAAGGGGAATAATATCATCCAAACGAGATAACCAAAATGTTTGCAAACATAATTGATTAACAAACTTGGATGAACATTTTTACAGAGGGAAGGATGTTTGGGACATAGGTAGGAAGGTCTTTTGCGATCGTAAACACTGCGAATCGCAGAATCTAGGGTGTATGCGATCGCAAAAGAGCCTGTTCCGATGTATGAAAGCCAAGTGTCATGCATAATTGAAAATGGCAAATTTAGCGATTACCAAATTTACGTAACAAGGAATTTGTGATAAATGTTGTTAATTCGCAGTGTGCGGCTCAGTATTTGCAAAACTCGCAAATACTGTTCACGCAAAATGCGAATTCGCAATTTGAGATGTAGCAATAACCGCAAATTGCGATTTTACGAAAATCGCAATTTTGCACATCTCAATTAACACCAACTCTGAACAGGTGGTAACCAAGTGCAACCTATTTAAACAGGCCCACAATACCACTGAGACTTCCCACCATGGCTGGCCTGTATGTGATAGCCAGGAGGCTGCGTATCTGAGATGCTGCACAGAGAAGGAGATGCCAGGAGAGGATCTACAGAACACGCATCACCCTCTTCCAGCAGACCCAGGAGGACATCCATGTGCACTACAGTCTGCACCCAGACAGCATCCTGGAGTTGATAGAGGAGTTGACACCCATGCTTGAACACCCCACATACAGGGCAAACACCATCCCTACCCACATACAGGTTTTGTGCTAACTGCACCCTCTAGCATCAGGGAGTTTTCAGGGGGTGATAGCCACAGCAGGAGGGGTCTCTCAGGTGCACTATTGCACTTTTTCCAAGCTTTCCTTGATGCTATGGTTTAGAGGATGCATCACCATATCCAATTCAAAAGCACACAGCAGGCACTGGATCTGTCCAAGCAAGAATTCTACCAAATAGCCCAAATTCCCCACGTAATTGGCTGCGTAGATGGGACCCATGTCGCACTGTCACCCCCATCACAGAATGAGTATGTGTTTAGAAACAGAAAATCATATCATTCCCTGAACATCCAGGTAGTTTGGAGAGGGCTACCTGCTGGGTAATTTCCTGGCACACACACACAACTAGGGAAGGTAGAAACTGGCAGGACAGTACTTAACATCAACCTACTTTTGCCCTGCAGGTGACAGTGCGTAGGCTGTATGTGACTACATCCTCACACAGCCACAGCAGCAGAGCGTAGGTACAACAGTGCCCACAGAGCCACACGCTGCACTATTAAGAGGACCTTTGGAATCCTTAAAAGCCGTTTCTGGTGCCTCCATAAGAGTGGAGGTGCACTGCAGTACACCCCAGAAACGTGTTGCAAAATTGTGGTTGCCTGTGCAATGCTACACAACATCGCTACCAAGAAGGTCACCCCAGTGGTTCTCACAGATGCAGACACATCAGATGAAGAGGAGCCAGCTCCACAACGCAGACATGCAGGTGGTGCCGGGGCGGCTGTCGGGCACCTGAGCCGTGATGACAGAACTACTTCTAGGTGAGAAATGAGGACACAATGCCAAATAAGGATGCTCAAGTATAATCTATATTTCCATAAATGCAGGAGTAAATCTGTCACATAGCGTGACTGAAATGTTGATAGTTGCACATGTTTAGGTCACAGTGCTATTGTTGCCATCAGTCACTCAGTCCATATGGTATGTGTTGCATCACACATTGCCATGAGTACATGCTGCCCCTTCACCTCCTACATGCACCCCCTGTTGCCCCTTGTTCAGGCTGCACACTGGCCTCACTGGAGTCTTCCCCTGCTCTCCCCTGGCGCCCACTCCGGCGTCTATCTGCAGGAAGTGGTGGAGTGATGCTGCTCCTGATGGACTGTTCATCTGTACCCAAGCTGCCCAGTGTCCCTATGCCACCCGTGGCTACAGCACCGATTTGGTCCATGGTATGTATGACCTACACCAGGCCTCTACCCATATCCTGGCATCAGTGTGCCATTTCATGCTGCATACTCACACATCTCCTGGCTATCAGGGATATGGCGGTGGACTGGCGGTTCACAGCTCTAGTAAACAGGTCCATCCGGGTGTGTAGACGGTGTTTCTCCCTGCGCCTGGCTACCATGTCTCTCCTGACCTCCCTGCACAGTCATTCCAAAGCACCTGTCATGGAATTTACACTGAGCCACAACTCTGACATGTTATGGTTATGTGCTGCAAGTTGGCACTGGATTGATCTTATGCCTTTAACTTGCAGGCGCTGTGCTTTTAACATGCTACCCTCAAGGCCAGAAAATACTGTGTCTTCTTCGGAAGGTCAATACCATTTGAAGTTTGGACAGTGGACTGTGGTGTGTGCTGCCTTGCTTGTTGCCTTGGGGCTGACTGTGCCTCCTCAGCTGTATCTGTGGACTCTACCTCCATCAGTGACAGTGACAGTGGTGAGATTATGTTGTGCTGTCTGCCTTGCGCAGGGTCTGTCTGTTTTTCTGCGCCCTGCTCCTCCTGCCCTGCCACGTTCACATTTGCTGGTGTCTCCACTCCTTCTGCCACTCTTTCCTGTGTTGTCGGTGGTGCTGTAAATTTAAATGCACACATTAATTGTGTGTCATCTTTAAATTTTGTTATGCATTAAAGTTTGCAAATATCTAATCACATTACTACTACTTGTCTGTTTTGCACTTTCCAATTATGATTCATCCCCATGTTTCACAGGGCCAGGTATCAGTGCATTGACCTACATATCCCATAATGCAATTCTGGGTGTGCTTGTGGACATGTACTGGAGTTGTACTCAGGCTGTGTGTTTGGGGCTGTGAGTGGGCTGGTTATGTTTTGGGGATATTGACATGCATCTTACCTTGTCTGGTGTCTGTATTTTCGGAGCTGTCCAGGTCAGCCACGTCAGTCACAGTTTCAGGCATAAGGGTGCTCTCTACCAACTCCTCCAGGGGCGTAGGCTCTGGTGCCATTGACGTCCCACCTCCAGTCAGTTTCGCCTCAGCCAATCTGGTGGCCACCCTCTCCTTTGACCTTTGGCGCATGTCATACCACCGCTTGCTTAGGTCTTCAACTGTGCGGTGTGTTACGCCAATTGCGCTGACTTTCTCCTGAATCTCACACCAGATTCTCCTTTTCCTTACCCCTGGCACACAAAGTGAATAGGAGGTCATGTTGCCTTACTATTTCCTCTGTGAGCACCTCAAGCTCCCTCTCACTAAATTTTAGTTTTCTTTTTCTTGGGTTTTCTTCTGGATGCTTCTCAGTTCTCACTCCCCTGAGACTCCATTTCTCCTTCCTACAACCGTTGAGCAAAAACCACACTCCCTCCTCACAGGCTCTCAGGCAGCCTCTGAGTCTGACACATGTGCTGGCAATCAGGTGCAGCATGGGCCATCACACTTCCTGGTTGTGATGTCATCATTCTGCACCTGACTTGCTGTTTCCCGAAATTGCGATTCCTTAATAGCGCTATTTGAGTAATCGCTATGATATTCTGCGAATTTTTGGTAATCGCTATATTTTATTTATTTTTTACCTACATCGCAAATTGCGATTCTGATAATGCGATTCGCAGAAAATCGCATTTTTAGAATCGCAATTCCATTTTTACCTACATATGCCCTTTTAGCTGGTTGGGGGATAATGACAATAAGGGCTTCCAAAAAAGAGCCACTGGCTGTAGAGTAGGACAAAAAGGAATTAAAAGTTCTAATATTTAGGAGTAAAAATAGAGGAGAAGAGAGATAGAAGTTCAATGGGAAAAACATCTGGACCAGGAGCTATAGCTTTTTTCAAAGACTTAAGAGCATCAATAATTTCTTGAAGAGAGATATCTTTTCTAAGAGTTGAGAGAGTATCAGGAACGGAAGGAGGGTTAGGGAGTCCCTGAAAAAAGGTTTTGATATCACATTCAAACGGAATTCTATCTTCTGTATATAGTAGCACATAATAGGATTGAAAGGTATTAATAATATTAGAGCACATCATATAGTTATTATGTTCATTACGAATAGGGCCAATAGTTTTCGTTCCGATTTGATTTTTTAATAATTGGCCAACATTTTACTAGTTTTATTCCGGCCTCCATGGTATTTGGACTTAATTTTAAGAAGGACTTTACATGCGTCGACTGTAGCAATCTTATTCAGGGTAGACTTGGCTATAATCAGTTAATGTAAGCTCGAGGAGGATTTGGAAGTGAAGTAGCTATGTTCAAGAACTTAAATATGTTGAAGAGCTGAGAGTTACTTAGCATCCAATACTTTTTAGGTCGAGCCTAGAGCAGCGCATGCGCTGCTCTAGTAAAACAACCTCTTGGAATCGCTTGAATGCAACATACACTCCACATAATACCACTCAGTGCCACATAATTACACGCCACATAATTACGCTCTTGAAACATAAATGCACTCCACATAATACCACTCAGTGCCACATAACACGCCACGTAATTACACTCTACTCAATACAATATAAATACACTCCACATAGTACCACATAATTACACACCATGTAATTACACTCTACTCAATGCAACATAAAAACACTCCACAAAATACCACTCAGTACCACATAATCACACGTCAAAATTACACTCTATTCAATGCAACATAAATACACTCCATATAATATCACTCAGTGCCACATAATTACACACCACATAATTACACTCTACTCAATGCAACATAAATACACTCTACATAATGCTATTTAGTACCACATAATTACACTCTATTCAATACAACATAAATACACCACACATGATAACACTGTGCCACATAATTACACGCCACATAAATACACTCTACTCAATGCAACATAAATACCCTCCACATAATACCACTCAGTGTGACATAGTTACACGCCACATAATTACACTCTACTCAATGCAACATAAATACACTCCATATAATACCACTCAATACCACATAATTACACGTCACATAATTAGAATCCATTCAATGCAACATAAATACAGTGCACATAGTACCACTGTGCCACATAATTAAACACCACATCATTACTCTCTACTCAATGCAACATAAACATACTCTACAAAATACCATTCAGTATGACATAGTTACATTACAAAGCAGAAAGGGAGGTCTCCTCACAAATCCAATCAAGGGACGAGGAGTGGAAACAGTAGAAGAAAAACAAGGTGGTCCCTCTTACTAATTCATAGAAAAAGGGGGGATAGCACTTGCCTGTACGATGCCACTATAGCTCACGAGATCTTTACAATTTCAAGCCACTCATAACAGTTTATACCAAATTGTAATACTCAACACAATCAAATAAAATATCTTAGTCATTTATTAAAAAAATTTTTTGACAATGTTAAACATCAAATAACTGTGCCACAGAAAAATGTTAAAAAAGAGTGTCAGTATCATGCAACAATGATATACATCTCTTAAGTATATATAATGAACAAATTAAAAACAACAATGATTTAAAAAAACCAAGTAGTCGACGCAGCGTTTCGGTTCTTTAAGTTGACACCTTCATCAGGACGCGGTTCTATACAACAGAGAAACATTGGATTACCACCACATATTGCTTTCACAATTCATAAGTGTCCTATCTATTACTACTTTTTACAACTTATATCGTCTTTAGTGACCATCTTCTATTTTTATACCAAAGGAACAATTTTATCACAGGCATAGTTCATTACTATTGTGTGGTGGTTTCTCTTAGAACATCTTTTAGAACAACAATTTAAGTGGCACAAAACACCCGTGGCTACCAGATCTCATGAGCTACAAGAAGAGATTTACTAAAAAGAGCTCCATTGGGGCATTAAGTCTATACTTATGATGCAGTGCTGCAACCAAGGTGATTATGCTGCAAGGAAGAATGTGGGAACTTACTTTTAAAAACAGAACGAACTCGTGTTGTCTTCCTCTATTATCAATTGAAGGAGACAATTCATGGTAGAATGTCACATGAAATCGATTGTAATGGTTTTAAAGGGGAATCCCTTTATATCTGAAAACATATATAAGAGCTTCCATTACATGAAGTCTATATATATATCAGCACATTTTAATTTGATTGTACATGTTTGTGCAAGGACCATTTGTACAGTAAGTTACCTGAACGTTTAAAAGAAGTTTTCATTCAATGAAGGAAAAAGGAGCCACCGATATATAGGACAGTTTCTTTCAAATGGCTTCCTTGGGGAAATAAGACGGGGAATCCCAATTAGTTCCCGGAGTGGTCTAATAATTTACAACTCCTACATCAATCATTTGAAAAAAGAACTCACCCCTATCAATGAGGTACCAACGAAAAAATGAAGCACGTGACTGGATGGCGTCAGGCTGTTTTCGTTCAGTGGTGATAGTTTCCTTGTCACTGTTCTTAGAGGGTTTTTTTAAAACATTCACCTCTCTACAGGAGACATGCAATAAAAAAGCGTTTATAAATTAACCGCTATATTGAAGGCTAGCACCTTTATTAAGACAATTATCTATAGCTTGAAAATGTGGTCTGCTGGATATAATTTTTACCAAAATCAGCTAAACCTCGGGTTTTTTGGGTTCTTCATGGTCGCTTTCATAGTGCATTCTACATGAAGAACCCTATTTTAGCATTCGCATTGCTATTAGTGAGGATTCGCGCTACTCTCTCCTTCTTTAAAAACGTATTTTCTATGTATGTGCCATTACCTGTGTTGGATGGACATTTGTTAAACACTAACATTTGGATCGCACCCTCTCACTATTACTCCATTACTGGGTACTTATCAGTGGTATCTTTAGTACTTAACTTTATAAATATGGGCGGTTTAAAAGGAGAGAGTAGCGCGAATCCTCACTAATAGCAATGCGAATGCTAAAATAGGGTTCTTCATGTAGAATGCACTATGAAAGCGACCATGAAGAACCCAAAAAACCCGAGGTTTAGCTGATTTTGGTAAAAATTATATCCAGCAGACCACATTTTCAAGCTATAGATAATTGTCTTAATAAAGGTGCTAGCCTTCAATATAGCGGTTAATTTATAAACGCTTTTTTATTGCATGTCTCCTGTAGAGAGGTGAATGTTTTAAAAAAACCCTCTAAGAACAGTGACAAGGAAACTATCACCACTGAACGAAAACAGCCTGACGCCATCCAGTCACGTGCTTCATTTTTTCGTTGGTACCTCATTGATAGGGGTGAGTTCTTTTTTCAAATGATTGATGTAGGAGTTGTAAATTATTAGACCACTCCGGGAACTAATTGGGATTCCCCGTCTTATTTCCCCAAGGAAGCCATTTGAAAGAAACTGTCCTATATATCGGTGGCTCCTTTTTCCTTCATTGAATGAAAACTTCTTTTAAACGTTCAGGTAACTTACTGTACAAATGGTCCTTGCACAAACATGTACAATCTAATTAAAATGTGCTGATATATATATAGACTTCATGTAATGGAAGCTCTTATATATGTTTTCAGATATAAAGGGATTCCCCTTTAAAACCATTACAATCGATTTCATGTGACATTCTACCATGAATTGTCTCCTTCAATTGATAATAGAGGAAGACAACACGAGTTCGTTCTGTTTTTAAAAGTAAGTTCCCACATTCTTCCTTGCAGCATAATCACCTTGGTTGCAGCACTGCATCATAAGTATAGACTTAATGCCCCAATGGAGCTCTTTTTAGTAAATCTCTTCTTGTAGCTCATGAGATCTGGTAGCCACGGGTGTTTTGTGCCACTTAAATTGTTGTTCTAAAAGATGTTCTAAGAGAAACCACCACACAATAGTAATGAACTATGCCTGTGATAAAATTGTTCCTTTGGTATAAAAATAGAAGATGGTCACTAAAGACGATATAAGTTGTAAAAAGTAGTAATAGATAGGACACTTATGAATTGTGAAAGCAATATGTGGTGGTAATCCAATGTTTCTCTGTTGTATAGAACCGCGTCCTGATGAAGGTGTCAACTTAAAGAACCGAAACGCTGCGTCGACTACTTGGTTTTTTTAAATCATTGTTGTTTTTAATTTGTTCATTATATATACTTAAGAGATGTATATCATTGTTGCATGATACTGACACTCTTTTTTAACATTTTTCTGTGGCACAGTTATTTGATGTTTAACATTGTCAAAAAATGTTTTTAATAAATGACTAAGATATTTTATTTGATTGTGTTGAGTATTACAATTTGGTATAAACTGTTATGAGTGGCTTGAAATTGTAAAGATCTCGTGATCTATAGTGGCATCGTACAGGCAAGTGCTATCCCCCCTTTTTCTATGAATTAGTAAGAGGGACCACCTTGTTTTTCTTCTACGACATAGTTACATGCCACATAATTACTGTACTCAATGCAACATAAATACACTCCACATACCACTCAGTACCACATAATTACAAACAACATAATTGCTCTGCTCAATGCAATATAAATGCACTCCACATAATACCACTCAGTGTGACATAGTTACACGCCACATAATTACACTCTACTCAATGCAACATAAATACACTCCATATCATACCACTCAATACCACATAATTACACGTCACATAATTAGAATCCATTCAATGCAACATAAATACAGTCCACATACTACTCTCTACTCAATGCAACATAAACATACTCTACAAAATACCACTCAGTACGACATAGTTACATGCCACATAATTACTCTACTCAATGCAACATAAAGACACTCCACATACCACTCAGTACCACATAATTACAAACACATAATTGCGCTGCTCAATGCAATATAAATGCACTCCACATAATACCACTCTATGCCACATACCCCCAACCAACATAAATGCACTCCACACCATGACACAATTTCGCTAAGTATAATTTCACTCAACACCACAGTTCCAGCCAACACAATTCAACGCCACACATTTCCAATACACACCACATAATTACACACCAAACAACATATTTCAACTCCACTACTCCACAATCCACAATGTACCTCCAATCCACACCATATAGTGGCACCACCTGAGCACCAAACATCACTCACACCACCATTTTGCATCAGTGCACCACCTAAGCATCACGTAGTCTGCCTTTGGAATCTGGCATCTGTTGATTCTCCCCTAGTGTCCGTCCGCTGCTCATGTTCTAATTAAATTATTGTTTTCCACCTCCACTCCCACATTATTTATGTTCCGTAACAAAAAAAGTTATAACAAACAAGCAGGACAACAGGCAGTAAGAAGTTGCCAGCAGTGCAAGTACAAAAAAACTATAAGATATTTTTATGTTAAAATCTTTTATTAAAAACAGGTTGTTCAGTTGTATATAATGTCTTCTTGGTTTGTATAAAGGTAAGAAAAGTGCTTAACACTTTTTGGTATAACTGTTCAGCATGATGCACAGCAGCTACAATGCTCCACATCATAGCAAAAAGTTCTGGCTAAACACATAAGGTCCCAAAGATGAGACCTATTGGCTATGCCAATGCTTGTTTCTTTTTGGCTGAGTAGATAATAGTGAAGGCGTTGAAGGAAGCCTTAGGAGCATCCCTATTATTATGAACAGAGGCTTCTTTAGGTTGATTGAACTGAAAAAATCATTAATAAAAGAGGTTGACTCCAAACCAAAAGTTTGGTCTGACAGTAAAGATTTATTAAAATGCCAGCGACCATGTTTAGAGGTATTGAAAGACATATCAAAGGAAGACGAAAGAGGGACATGATCTGAAATAAAAACAGAACCAATTTTTGATAGAGGAAGATAATGAGTTGGAGACCAAAATATAATCAAAATGAGACATCAATCAATCAATCAATCATGACATATATAAAGCGCACTACATACCCGTGAGGGTCTCAAGGCCCTTGGGGGGGGGGGGTTGTTCTGCTAGTGATCGAAAAGCCAGGTCTTGAGGAGTCTTCTGAAGGGCAGTAGGTCTTGGGTCTGTCGTAGGTTGGTGGGTAGGGTGTTCCAGGTTTTGGCGGCGAGATGGGAGAAGGATCTGCTGCCGGTGTGATGTACATTGGAAAATAATGTGATTTCATATATACTGGGTTGCAAGTTTTCCATACATAAAAGAATGGACGAGAGGCAATGGCGGATTGAAAAGCTCTGTGAGACTTGTCACGTTTAAATTTATAGTTTCTATCGGTAAACGGGTCTAACCAGTCATTAAAATCACTGGCTACAATGATATTAGGATTAGAAATAAAAGAAAGTTTCAATTTAACATTTTTGCAAAATTCAGTGTCAGATTTTATAGGGCCATAAATATTAAGGAGAGTTACTGGCTTTTGAAATATAATAGCGTCAACCAAAACCCATTGTCCATTCGTATCACATTCAGTTTATAAAATCTGAATATTCAATGACCTGTGGAATAGAATTGCTACACCACCTTTACGGTTAACAGCAGGAGAGAACACAACCTGACTAACCCATTGACGCTTAAGTTTAAGTGATTTAACATCGTTACTATGTGTTTCCTGTAAAAAAGCAACATGTGTATTAAGTTTTGATAGATGAGAAAGTACCTTTTGACGTTTAATGGGTTGACCTAGACCACGGACATTCCATGAGACAATATTAAACATGTTGCGGGGTGAGGGATAGCATACTGGAACAGGCATGATGGGCTGCAAGACCAATGAAAAAGACAAGAGGACACTGATTGTCAAACATGAAATAATATAAGTAGGCATGTATGGATAAAATAATAAAAAGGGTTTGGAAAACACTCATGTAAAAACAAGAGAAGAAAGAAGAGGAGACAAGAAAGAAAAAAGTCAAATAAGAGAAAGAGAGGTATGAGGGGGTAAGAAATAAGAAAAAGAGAAATTTTAGACAGATCAAGGATAAAAATCAAGATCTTAAGGGAAGAGGGTAAAGGGTAGGCAAGGGCATGTTTACGCCAAGAGCAAGAGCGGCAACAGAGAAGAAGACAGGAAAATGTACAAAAGGAAGCTACGGACTTCAAGAAAACATAGAGACAGAGGAGTAAAATAAGACATATCCATGTGTAAAAGTAAGCGAATTGGCTTTTCCAGCAGGTTTATCCCCAGACTTTTTGCTTTTTGGCTTTCTGTTTGACTCTGTTTTTGTTGGTTCTATGACTTTGGGCACTTTACCATTGCTGATCAGTGTTAAAGTGCATATTTTCTTCCTGTAAACTGTATTTATTGTGATTCCATGATTGGCAGATTTGATTTACTGGTAAGTCCCTTGTACAGAGCAGTGTGTGTGCCCAGGGCCTGTAAATCAAATTATGCTAGTGGGCCTCCAGCACTGATTGTGCCAGCCACACGAGCAGCCCATAAATGTAACTCAGACCTGCCACTGCAGTGTCTGTGTGCAGTTTGGTACTGCCATTTGTAAGCATCTTTCTTGAAAACACACACACACACACACACATACACACACACACTGCCTGTTGTTTTTGCATCCCACACAATTTTTCTTGTGAATGTGCCTAATAGGGCTTCTCATGTTTCAGTGCAAGATATGTGGTTTGAGAGCACTCTACACTCATCATCCATCAGCAATAATGCTTCCTGTAGATCAGTCAACAAATGTTTGACCTTTATGTATTGCGTTTTTGTGTCTGTCCCACAGAGTGACACATTAAAGTATACAAGCAGGGGTGGCTGGTCCATAGGGGCGTCGGAGCAGTGCCCCACTAGGCAATCACGAAGAAAAGAAACTGCTCACAGAATCGGGCAGCAAAGCAAGAATGTAAGCAGACGAATTGACAGCTTTGACAATTTGTCTGCTTACATTTCCGGCCTGTGCTGGCAGCTGCTTCACAGGTGAAAGAGCGCATGAGTCAACAAATGCACAGCGCACGCAGGTGAGAGCAGCAGGAGTCCACAACTAGACTCCGACTGCGCCTCAGCGAGAAGAGTACTGCCTACAGTATTTCATTTTACTGCTTACACATCTCACCATTAAACCTCACAAAAAGAACAGTACCAAGGGCATAGGCCTATGTTCTCACGATTCTCGAGGCACTGCGGAAAGTCGGTAAGGCTAGTTATGTTTTTGTTTAGTTTTCCAGGGTATGTTTCTCGTGTAGGTTCTAGAGATTATTTCACCGTTAGTATCTTCAGTTGACATCAGTTACTTGGAGGGAAAAGATATGAATA
This sequence comes from Lissotriton vulgaris, assembly GCF_964263255.1. NCBI lineage: Eukaryota > Metazoa > Chordata > Amphibia > Caudata > Salamandridae > Lissotriton > Lissotriton vulgaris. The sequence goes on along the minus strand of NC_141685.1, from coordinate 433,118,811 downwards.
ATAATGATCTATAAGAGGGATATATTCGAAAATCATTACTGGAGTGATGTGGGCATGAATTATGTGAAAAGGGTTTGCCAATAACATCACAACAGGTTCTAAAAAGTGCAGGGTAAGCCAAAGATTGAGTCCTAACAAACATTTTAGGAGTTCATTCTGATAGTCAATTTCGTTGCTGCACAGACTATAAAGTCATTACAACACATATTTTCAGGAGACAGCAGTGATGGTGCTCGAGTGAAGAGGAGCTGCGTTCCAGTCACCTGGCAATCAGTGCATGCTGGGAAAAATCTTTGGAGATGCTCGGCACTCAGCAGACATTGAATAACGAGGAGAGAGCGAGCTGCAGGCAACAGAACGAGCCGTGCGATCTGCCAAATATCGGCGTGGGGAAGAACCGGTCTATTAACTCCCCAGCACGGACGCTCTACACCGCCCAATCGAGATGCCTCGCAGAGAGGGTCTTTTGTAGCCTTCTAACACTTCACCCAATTTCTCAACAAAAGCTGATCTGTGCCGCTTTCTCTGTGATAGTGAACGTTAGAGGCAACTCTCCTGTGCTGAGGCGGAGGTTTGACTGGATAACCCGCCAATATTGGAATTATCTAATTGCTGGCAAAATGACCACGAGGGGTCAAAAATCCCAAACCAAAACAACAGCACCGCAAACGAAGGGGAAGAAGGAGAAGGAGAGCGAAATTACTTCCCAGCTGCAGCAACAACAGCCGAAAGGTAAGAGAGTCTTGGGGGCTATCAGAAAGACTGCCAAGACTAACCATGTTATGGGTGCTAAACCGGATTTCTGCCATTCAACGGTGGAGCGCAGATGGAGATTACGGCAATTGATCACCCTGTTCCAACAATTAAACGCCAAAGTCTATTTAATGAACCCTGCCAGATTAAAAGTAATCATTGAAGGTAAAACGAGGGTCTTTCTATCTGAAATCAAGGCCGAAGAATTTCTAAAAGAAGTTAAAGATAGAAGACGGAAAAACTGAACTGAAACTCTATGACTATATGGCTAAGATACTCAGGTAGCTAAGCTGCTAAGACACTGGCACTTGGGGCATTCTCTAAAGGTTATTTCTAAGTATAACCAGGGATTTCATATTTACAATACTTAGTTATTGCAGAATGGCTGGGTGGCTGGGCCTCACTCTTGATCACCATCAAAACGAGTCACCTCGACTGCTCAATCAGGGAGGTGGGTGGGGGGGGCACCTAAGAGAAACATAAGGGAAAGAAACAGGGACACTAAGAGCACTAATGACACAAAAGGTACAAAAGACACGGAGGATACAAATAAACAGGAGGCATCATGCTATAAAATACACTTCAGGAAAAGTCTTACATAAGCAAAGGGCAGGTAAGGGGATCAAGAATTGGCGGGGTCTTATAGGGATTGAAACAAATATTAAGATAGGATGACACAGCTATGCAAAATTTAAATTCGGTCTAGCAATATATGTGGCTTAAATGATCAGGCTAAAAGACAGAAGGTGGCACAGGGTTACGCTCACTCGGGCCGGATCTGATATGCCTTCAGGAAACACACGTGATGGGGACACAGAAGCATCTTTTTTCCTCACTGGGTTATAAGGTACTAGCAGCCACCACACAGGGGGTCAAGATAAAAGGAGTAGCAATACTCGCTAGTAACAGACTCAAAGTGCAGGTAGACAGAGTAAAAACAGACCCTTATGGCAGATGGGCTATTGTAGGATGTATTCTTGACTTAAATTGCAAATTTACACTATGCTCAATATATGGTAGTAATTTAGATGAGTCAGGAGTCCTAGATTGGCTAACAGGAGAGCTAGCCCACTGGCAAACGCCTATAATATTGTGCGGTGATCGGAATTTAAATCTACCCGTGGGCTGGAGCTTGAACAAGGACTGGAGATACCCGGAGGAAGCAGAGGGTGTTGCAATCACTACTGAATTTAATAGAGACTCATGGTTTGCGGGATGTCTGGTCGGAGCTAAGACCTAATCAGGATGGGTTCACTTTTTTCTCAGCTCCTCATTTAAAACTCACAAGAATAGATTACTTCTTATTTCTGCATCACTGGTTAGCTCTTCTAGCATAGACTTAATACCCAGATTTATGTCAGACCACAATCCACTGATACTACATCTGGATGGCCTAAAAATTGAAAACAAGAGTACAACCTGGTCATTTGAGAAAGCACTGTTATACGATATCAAATATCAGATACACATGAAGAAGTGGATAGAGGAGTTCTTAGAGATAAACTTAGACTCCGCTCCCCTGATGGTGGTTTGGGACACTTTTAAGGCCGGGGTCAGGGGGGAGACTCCATGCTTTTCAGTCAGGAAAAACAAAGCTGAGAGAATACAGATCCAGGAATTACAGGAGAAATTAGGGCTAGAAGAAACAAAGTTAATGCAGGCAATAAAAGCAGGTTGGATTGTGGTTGAAATTCAACAGGCAGTCGCTGTTATAAAAGCCGAGATTGCCTCAATTTTTGCTGAAAGAACGGCGTCCAAATGGGCAGCTACTAAAGGGAAACTGTATGAATGTGGGGAACAGATTGGACATCAATTGGCACTAACAACCAGACAACAAACAACTTTAAACACAATAGCGGAAATCAAGACAATCATGGGGGGGCTCACTAAATACTTAAGGCTTTCAAAGACTACTATAGTAAACTGTACACAGAGGAGGATGTCAGGCCCATAGGAGATCGGAATTTGAATGCTACAGGCTATTTGGACTCTATAGATACACCTAAATTAAACCCAATAGAACAAGAGCAGTTAGAACTCCCCCCACCTGGGAGGAGATACACAACGCGAATAAAAGTCTTCCTGATGGAAAGGCGGCCGGCCTTGACTTTATCCTTGCTGAATTCTATAAAATCTTTGAAAGTCAGATTAAGGAGATATTCTCTTTAGTAGTAGGGTCAATATTTGGAGGCACATCACCACCAGCTTCTTGGTCACTTGCGAAAATTATAATCTTTGCTAAAAAAGAAAAATCACCTCTAGAAATGGCATCTTATAGACCAATCACTCTAATTAACACCGACTCAAAAATATTAGCCAACAGGATCTCACAAAACATTCAGAAATTGGTCTCTAACTAGCAGCATGGGTTGATCCCAAACAAAGGTACCACAGAACATGTCAGGAGGGCAATTATGTTAATGGATGCAGCAAAGGTAACAGGGGCCCGATTGCTTTAATACCGTTAGATGCTGAGAAAGCATTCGATCGGGTCTCCTGGTTATTCTTGTGGGAGATATTAAAAAGGTCAGGCTTTGGCCCGATTATGATACAGGCAATTCGGGCATTATACCAAACACCCAGGGCCCAAATCATGATCAATGGAAATTTGACCAATTCAATTACCATCACTCGGGGCACCCGGCAGGGATGCCCATGCTCCCCTCTGCTGTTTGCATTGTACATAAACTCACTTATTACAAAAATCTTAGCAAACCCAGAGATCAGGCCGGATGTCAGGCAAGGAGTAGAAACAAAAATCCTGGCATACGCCGACGACCTGGCAATAATTACACCCGATCCCGATAAGTCCATCAGGGCCCTGGAATATGAGACACAGAAATTTGGAGAGATATCTGGCTATTTACTAAACAGAACAAAACCCCAGATAATTATAAATGAAAGCATAAGCTGGTCCAGTCCCCTAGTAGTTACAAAAGCCAAGTATTTGGGTGTAAGCATCACTGCAAATCTAGACGCAATAGTGGGTTACAACCTGAACCCACTTGCCAAGGATACCAAAAAAGTATTAAAAAGAATTGATAATTTACACCTAACAATAGTCGGCCGGAGCAACGTAATAAAGATGACTTACTTTCCAAAATGACTATACTTTCTTAGAACTATCCCTCTGGAATTAAGTGATGCTATCCTCTATCTATTTGAGCAAATTTTTTGCCAGTTCATATGGTCTTATTCTAATATAAGAAGGTCTTACAAATGGCTATCTTTACCAAAAGAAAGAGGGCGGTGGGCGTTACCGAATCTTAAACTTTATTACTGGGCGGTCGCTTTGCAGTATAGCTCTTCGTTACTGCTCGATGATGACATACAGTCCGCATCAGATCTTCCGTCTTCTTACATAGCTTTAGTTGGAGTGAATGCTCGAGGAATACTATGGAGACAACTCGAATTTGGCTATTTCAAGCGGGTGCGGTTCAAGTCTTTAATAAATATTTACCGAGTTTTTACTAAAGTACTAAAACTGGTTGGACGAGGCAGACTAAATAATTACACTCCAATTAAAGATAATGCAATACTACCTGCAATTTTTAAAGAATCATATCTTTATAAATCGTACAACGCGGGGGTTATCAAATAGGGTGATCTGATTAATCAGGAAGGGGTTCGGACCTTTTAGGACATTAAAACACGGTTTCAGATAGAAGCGAGCCAATTATTTCAATACTATGCGATTAAAAGCTTTTTGGAACATAAGACCGGTGGACCAGCCGGATTTAACAAAAATGACATCATGGATAGACTGCGCTCAAGTAATCCGCCAAGGATAGGAACCATCTACTCCAGTTTAAATGATAAAATGCCCGATGATTTAGAAAGGATTGGTCTGAAGTGGCAAACAAAACTGAATATCGAGTCAAATATTTTCACCAATGCTCATGATCTGTCCCAAAAGTTTTTACTTTCCACTAAACTGCAGGCACAGTTCTATAAAACGGCTTTTTTCTTATACATTACACCGGGCAGGATAGCTAAATGGGGGAATGGGGCGGGGACTGTATGCCCTCATTGTCAAGAATATGCAGCAGATCAGATGCATATGTTTGCCACCTGTACAAAACTTAATCCACTCATTCAGCAAATTCAATTATTTGTAGGGGCGGTTCTAGAACAAAGGATACAACTTACCCCTGCTGAATTACTGCTAGGGTATGACGGCAAAAGTAGACCAGGGAGACCATTTATCTTTGTAGCAATGACTATTTACAGAATCTGTATTGCGACATACTGGAAAGACCCTAACCCGCCCTCATTCACACAGTGGCAGGCCAGACTACTAGCGACTTATAAACTGGAAAAGGCAATCTATGCAAAAAGAGGGAAAAAGGCTGGGAAGAAGGGTCTCGTGCTCTGGGAACAGCTAGAGAAATGGGCTGAGGGTATACAAAGCTGAATTAAGTTGTATGCTAGAAAAAATGTTGGTTTTTTTTGTATTGTATCTGCTTTGGAGCGTTACGTAATAGTTTGGCACTAGGAATTGTTTGTTTCTCTCCTTGCTTTTTTTTTTGTGCCGATTACCTTTAAACTTACTCCCGCTCATTGTTTGAAAACACAAGAGTGATTGATCGTAAACAAATGCTGTGAATTGGTGCCGGGGAGGGAGGGGGGGTGGTCTTGTCAGAAGTGGAGCAAAAGTATAACCTGTATATTGTTTATCATTGAAAAGAAAAATAAAAAAAAAGTTTTAAAAAAAACAACACACATTTTCTGTAAGGGGAAACCAGATAACCGTTGTACATGTGAAGTGTTATTTTGGTCAGTGCAAGCAGTTGTGTTAAAATATATGGAGCAAGGATCACAAACATTTTAATATGCGCTATTTATGTCCTTGGTCGGAAGTCCTTGGTCGGAAGTTAAATCTGTGCTTGGTGCAAACACCTGTTACAAATGTATTATAAAAGCAGGTTTCTGAAGGTGGTGTTTGGCGTAAGAATGCTTATGTGTATTTGGTGTATTACATTTTGTTTGTGGTGGTGACATATTCTGTTCTTATATGTGTTGCTGTATGTTTGTGCTACATTATTGTAATGTGATGAGATTCCGCAAGGTGGTTGTTGTGTTACATGCTATTTTTACTGTTTTCTTGTATTGTGTCTTATAATGTTTTAATTGTGTTTGTCATGTTGCTTTGTGTGTGTTACTGTTCTATGTTCTGTTGTTTGGTTTAGATATGTTGTCAAATGTTTCTTCATTTCCACTCAAAAGTAACACATTCTTAAATTATTTGAGGAAACTAGAAAAACTGGCAGCGAGCTGTGTCTTAAATTAGCACATGTAGTGTGCACTTAACGTAACGTGGCCGATGAAGAGGTAGTGGTGTGAGTTTGTTTGATTGGAAAATAGGCATTGCATTACGATACTACAGTTTAACGAGACTGGAGCGGGTGGTTTATTTTCTAATATGCTGACCAGGGAGTAGTGTTTTATGAGGTGCTGTTGTATGAGCACACTTCATTTTAAATGATTGCTGATAAGTTGCTGATAAGTTGAAAGGGTGTTCTGTATCGCTGATGTTTCATGAAATCAGGATTTTCAACTGAGAAAAAATGAATAATTGTACATTCATATTCGTAAAGTAAACTACTTATATTCTTAATTCTTAACTTTAGTGGAATTTGCAGAAGTGGCTTATTTACAAGCCCCTTGCGCCACCGGTACCATGTTAGAAGTGATGCAGAAATAAGCCCCAGAGGCCCACATGTATCAAGCATTTTTGGAGTCGCAAACGGTGCGATTCCTTAAAATCGTCCGTTTGCGATTCCAAAAATGCTTTTTTGGATGCATCAAGCAATTTTAGAAATCGCAACATTTTTGCGATTTCTAAAATTGCGATTGCATTTAAAAAATCACAAATTTGCGATTTCTTAAAAGCAATGCATGATTACTTTTTAAATTGCGAATTCGCAATTAGAGGGTTAAATTTACCGAGTAGTTGAACCACTCGGTAAATTTGCAAAAATTGTAAATAACGCAGAAAATGCATTTTTAAAACATTCATGTTACGGACACACATGTCCTTAGGACATGTGTGTGTGCAACATGATGCGAAAAATACATTTCAGGGGTGCATGGGGGGGTCATTTAATAATAATACTGAGTTTTATAGAGCGCAACAGCTACCTCCGTAGGAAGTGTCCCGGCGCTGGCATGGGCAGTGAGAGTCATAGTGCAAGAGAGAAGAGATTTATTGCGTGAAAAGCCATGTTTTCAATAGGCTTCTGAAGCAAGGTTCAGAGGGTGCTTGTTGGATTTCCTGTGGCAAGGTGTTCCATAGCCGTGCCGTACTTACGGAAAAAGTTCTTCCACCTAAGCGCGCCCTTTTCACTCGAGGAACGTGGAGATGGACCTTATAGCTAGACCTTAGGAGTCTGGCCTGAGAATATCTAGGCAGAATATTTAGACCCCCCTCTCCACCCTTGAAATGGATTGATGAATTGCGATTTTCAAATTGCGAATTCGCAATTCCCATTCATTCCAATGGGCATTTTGGCCCATAGGAATGAATGGGAATTGCGAATTCGCAATGTGAAAATCGCATTTTTTATGCGATTCGGTAAAAATAGCGATTTTTACCGAATTGCATAAAAAAGGAAAAAATAATCATGCATAGGCTTTTGCGATTTCTAAATTGCGAATCGCTATTTTTCGCAATTTAGAAATCGCAAAAGCCGATATTGATGCATGTGGGCCAGAGTGTATAAGCGACTGTACCATATTGGGCAGCTAGTAAGCCCTTTAGCAAGAATTGTGACAGACAATGAGTGTGGGGTGGTCTGGGCCTTGGAGAGTGGTTCTGATTGTTATAGAGAGGCAATGTGAGACTTGAGACCCCACCCCCATTACAACGAATGAAGGAATAGCAGACAATTACGAGATTGCCCCTGAGACATAGGGAGTATTAGATGGGAATCTCTGTTTTCACACAGGTTCCCACTGTATTCCTCCTTTGGGGACTGCTTTTCATCTGACCATATCACCTACTCGAAGCAGGTGAAAGGCCCACGTGTTGTAGCTGTACCCATTTCCATTGATATCTATGTCTAATTGTGAGGAATCCATGACTGGAAAGGTGTTGACTCTCAGATTCACGTTGTGATTGGGGTAAGTCCATTACATGGATAGATTATTAAACAGCTTCTGCAGACCTTTCCACATTCGAGGGATATAAATCCATTTCTGTGGTCACACGGTAGCCGTTACTCCTCTCATGTACTGTTTTTTCACAGAGCTCTCTCTGTGAGGTTTGGGTGATCAAAAAGATGGAACTTTAACGGCAGTTCGGACCTGAGCATGGAGAATATCCCTGAATCCAAGCCCCTGCGGGACAAAAGTGCAAGACGGCTGGGCATTTTGCTAGCAGCTTGCAGTGGCTGCTGCGGCTCAGAAAGAGGCCGTCTGGCTCCTCTGCTGTGTTTGTTGTCATTCTTGCAGCTCAGGAACTAGGCAAGAGGAGAGCCACTAGTTGCCAAGGGAGTAAATCACTGGATGCAGATAGGAAAGGAAGGAGTGGGGGTGTACTGGCTCCAGACACACGTGGGGATGATTTCTGGGTACAGGCCTGCATGTTGGGGGTCACTGGCTGAAACCAGGCTGCAGCTGAAGTAGAGTACCTGGGCTGTTATATATACATTGAAAGGCCAGAGGATGAAAACGGGCAGCACTTCCGGGATAGTGTCACACTCTCAAATTTGCTTGAAAATGCACCATTTGCCTTCTGTTTTTTCAACATTTCCCCCCGTAGGTGGTTCAGGCTCGCTCGCTACTCTCGCTCGCCACAGTAAAGTAGGAAAGTTGTTTTATGCCTCACTAGTTTCAAATGTCACCAGCCACCACTGCAAAACAGTGATGGATGCAATGCTTGAATTAATTTCAGCCATAGGTAATCTCTCGGGCCACTTCACAGTCCATCATTATTTTTCACCTCATGCCACATCAGTCTTGACCCAGCCATGAGTAAATCAGTCTTAATCCTGCTACAATCAGGAATAGTCTAGCTCAAACTGCCAAGCAAGCAACCCAGACAGGTTGCTAAATAGGCATACGGATGCTGATGCCAGGTTTTGGTTTTCATCGTTCCCCGTTACCCCTTAAAAATGCGTGAAACTTTAAGCCTGTTGGCGAATTTTTCTAAAATGAAGAGCACTTCAATGTCAGATTAGGTTTCAGACCCTCAGTCTCATCTGTGTATGTGTACTATATTCAGTCTCATCTGTGTATTTGTGCCTCCCTTGAGCAACCGCAAAAAGAACAATTGATGGACAGAATTCAGAACAATGTCATACATTCACCCCTCTATAGAGATCTGGGCCTGAATCCATCGTTTTTTTGCTCCCCATGCCATTCCAGTTTCTACCAAGCCATATGCAAATCAGTCTTGACCCTGCACCAATGGGAACAGTCCAGCTCGAATTGCCAGGCCAGGTCTTCCATGGACTGGAAACAAGCATCCTAGGACCTGTTTTGGGGTTTTGCCCCTCATAAGCCAGGTCAGTTTGACTACAGTGGCATGGAAAGCATGGGAACCACGTCTGGGCATACCCATCCCACTCGGGTGACAAATGCAAAAAGAACCATTGATGGACAGAATGCAGAACAATGTCATACATTCGCCCCAGTACAGATATCTGGGCCTGAATCCATCATTGTTTTGCTCCCTATGCCATTCCAGTTTGAACCCAGCCACATGAGTTGAGAAACCAGATCTCCTTCAACCACCAAACCCACAGACTGAGCTCCAGCTCACTAGAACTATTACCTGATGGTAAGACTTTAGAGTCCTGAGTAGTGGCAAGAACGAACCACCAGCCACCAGAATCCTGTTCTCAGTCAGACCAGCAGCTTTCAGCAAATGAGTGGAGCAAGTTAATGCAAAAGAGGGCAGCCACTGCCACTACAGATACTAAGTAAATGTAATACTGTGCTATAAAAGATGAATGACTTCTTACCCAATCTGTTTGGGTACTTTTGTGGTCAGTTGGGAAAATGCAGTCCTGTTCTCAGCCATCACTGTCTTTGCTGTGTACTAAATAATTATGTAGTACTGTACTTATATTACTCTGGTAACATGTCACATTATATTCCCCAACAGATTTCTTTTTGCCACAAGTACAAGAGCACTTTGATTTCTGAGGCCTGCTTGATTCCACTGCTTGTTGCCTTCAGCTAAAGGAGATCTTTCTGGGGTATTTGGACAAAATATCCAGTTTTAAATATCTGTAGACAGAAATATGGGGCAAAAACATTGTGACACAGCAATATAGTGATGCAGAAATATCGTTGTCAAGTATATGGTTTTTCAGGCAAGTAATATTGTTATTAAGAATATTTTTGTCAATATCGTTTTTAATAATATTGTTGTAAAGAATATTTTTCTCCATTATTTTAATGTGTTTTAGTTCATATATTAATTGTGTTAATATTGTTTGTATAATTGTTATGATTTTTTTTAATATAGTTAGTATTTTTAAGTGATATAGAATTTTTTATTTAATGCTAAGAGTAATTTATATTGTTATAGTGGGTTATTGGGTTTGTAGGGCGATAGGGTAAGGAGTTAATTAAGTGACAATTATTAACGAATAAATGTGTAAGTAAATATATGATTGATATTAATTATGTACATTATGTAATGCACATTCAGTTTACTTATATTTTAGGTTCAGGTTGCTATGTTTGTAGGGGTCAAGGGTTGGGAAGTTAATTGGGTAATAACTAGCAACACATTTTAAAGTATTATTTCTTTTTTAATTGATTATGAATTATGTAATTTGTGTAATAATCATATATTTTAAAGACATTTTAGGTGTGGGCTACTTGGTTTGTTGTATTATAAGTTGGGAGTTAAGTAATAATTAATTAATAATTCATTATTAATTTGTGAGTAATTTTTGGAGTGAATATTCATTATGTACATTTGGTAATACTGATTTAGTTTAGGTATATTTTATTTGCAGGTTGCTAGGTTTGTAGGGTTATATGGTGGGAAGATAATTAAGGAAGATTTAAAACCTAATTGTTATTAATGTGTGATTTAGTATAATAATTATGTAAATTGTGTAATGATTATATGTTTTAGTTATATTTTAGGTGTGGGCTTCTGGATTGGTAGGGTCGATAAGTGGGAAGTTAAGTAATTATTATCAATGAATTATTAATTGTTAATTAGTGATGAAATTGATTATCAATTATGTAATTGTGTTATACGTATTTATTTTAGCTATATTACAGATGTAGTTTGTAAGTTTTGTAGGGGTATAGAGTGGCAAGTTAGTTAAGAGATAATTAAATAATCATTTTTAAATTGAAAATTAATTCTTAAAGTGTTTATGAATTTTGTAAATTGGTTGTTTTGTATTTTGTAATACATATATGTTAAGTTATAATGTTTATATTGAGTTTTATGTTTTCTCAAAATTAATATGGTTATTCAAATATGTTATGTGTTTGAAGTGAAGTAGTTTACCTGCTGTTGCTTAGACTAGAGTAGGAAGAGTAAATTTAACCCCTCCAAAGTCTAATGCTTTCCCTACTGTTGCACAGATTGTAGTGATAATAGTAAATTGTAACCCTCCGAAGTCCAATGCTTTCCCTACTGTTGCACAGACTGGAGTGGGAATAGTCAATCTTGCCCTTCTAAAGTCACTAATAACCTTCCTGACTGCCATGCTGTTTCCCGACCAATGGCCAGAGACATATCCAAATCTCCTGTGTTAACCCACCATCAGGAGGAAGGGCCACTCACCACTGAGCATCTAACAATCAGGAGATAGATCAGGAGGAAATGAAAGGAAGGAAGGAGCACCCGGCCTGAATGGAATCCCGCCCGCGGTGTTCAAACTGAGGCCGGAAGAATGGGCAAAAATACTCCATCCATTATTTCTGAAAGGAGGATTACTGGACATTATTCCAGACTCCTGGAAAGGTTCCACGATTATTCCGATCCATAAAAGTGGCAGTAAGGCTTTGTCAGCCAATTATCGGTTAGTGGCACTGATCGATAATGAGGCCAACTATTTTGTGGGTACACTACTAGATGAACTTACAACTTGGGCAGAAAACAATGCAATAATCCCACTAAACCAAATAGGCTTCCGTAAAAATTCTGGCATGATATCCAACATCTTGGCAATTTCGCTGATTATGGACACAACAAAAATGAAGAAAACACAGCTGCACGTCTGTTTTATTGACTTTAGCGCCGCATTTGATAATGTGGAGAGGTCTAAACTGTGGACTAAGTTAGCCAGATGGGGCATTCCAAACGCTCTTTTATCAATGTTAATGCTTTTACATACCGACACCTGAGTACAGGTGAAATTAGGATCAGGGTCTCATCTCTCACGAAAAGTTAAAACAACGAAATGACTCAAACAGGGCTGCCTGTTGGATCCTATCTTATTCAATTTATTCATGGCAGACTTGCCACAGACACTTAACATCTGTAACTCCCACGCGCCCAGACTGGGGGGGCACTACTTTGTCCAACTTACTATACGCGGACAACGTAGTCCTGCTCAGCCATACGGTAGTCGGCTTGCAAATCCCCTTAACGGATTGCAGGACTATGCAGTAGAAAATAGCTGTTCAATTAACTTAAACAAAACCAGGACCTTGACAATTAACAACAAACGAAAAAAAGGCACCACTGGCACCTGGGCAGCACACATATTGAATCTGCGGAGACTTATAAGTATCTGGGTGTCTACTTAGATAAAGAAGGATCATTTACCCGTCAAGAAGAAGAGATCAAAAGGAAAGGGATGATTGTTGCATTAACCATGAAAAGTTTATCAGCCAAACTATTGAGACTAATGCTGAGCCCTCTTCTAATGATAGCACAGGCTAAAATTCTACCCACAATCACCTATAGTAGTGAAGCTTTGCGAGGGAGAGATGCCAATCTTTTGGATAAAACACTAGTAAAAGCATGTAGAACTATGTTTAGCCTCCCAAATTACACCTCCCCGGAGCAACTTAGACTGGAGTTTGGCCTGTTAAAGCAATTTTGGGCCAGATGTGAAGCATATATTAACTACTGGAATAAAATTAGAACATCAACCCCTAAATCACTAAACCATCTTCTGTGGCAAGATCTCCAACAGAGGGAGATTTCGCCCGCAAGAATGTATCTTCAGGAGGTACTGGTAAACACAGGCTTGCTGTCCTTATAGAACACACAGTGTCACCATTCAACTCTGAAGAAATTAGTCTGGAAGTCGCTGAAAAAACAGTCACTGGTGGTGGAAAAAGCAGCTTTTTCAGCTAGTGTGCATGCCTGGATGACTCTGAATTCTAATAAGATCTTAGCTCCCCAACAATACTCAATACTTCAACCTGGGCTATCCAAAAGTACAGAAATTAAAATTCTTAAAGCTACGACTTGGCGTGATACCATGCATGCAGCATCTTCCACCATGGAAAAGGGTACAAACTTTTACAGTATGCAGTTTGTACAAAAATGGCCAGGGTGACATCATCCATACTGTATGTTTTTGTGCAAAGATGCTTCAGGAAAGGAGGCAACTGCTAAAAATCCCCTTTAACCAAAGAGGAATTCGGACAAGGAGGCAAGCAGTTCTGGCATGCTTCGATCCAGCATCACCAAAACTGAACTCCAGATTAGTCAGATTTCTTGAAGCGTCCATGGCAAAAATGCCAAATTGTCACTAAAGCTTTTTTGGGGCAAAAGGGAGGTTGGACAATCTATTTTATTTGCTTAGTCGGAGTAACAATCGCTGCATTTACTGGGCCACTTATAGTGGCTGCTCTTGGTACGTTTAAACTGGTATTTTTTATCTTGCTAGTAATGGAAGTGTTTTTATAGTTTAATTATGATGAAATGTTATCATTGTGAATTAATCTTTTATATATTGCTTTTATTTTTTGTACCTATTAGAATGGTTTTAAGTAACTCTGCAAAATAAAATAAAATTACAACTAAAACTAAACCTTTCTAAAGTCCAATGCTTTCCCCTCGGTTAGTTTGACTGGAGTGGGAATAGTACATTTCACCTCTCTGAAGTCCAGCGCTTTCTATACTGATGCACAGACTTGATTGTACATAGTAAATCTTACCCCTCCAAAGTCTAAAATTTTCCCTACTGTTGCACAAATGGAGTGGGAATAGTTAATTTAACCCCCGAAGTCCAATGCTTTCTCTACTGTTGTACAGACTGTAGTGGGAATAGTAAATTTAACCCCACCAAAGTCCACGCTTTCCCTTCTGTTGTACTGACTGGAGTGGGAATAGTAATTCTTACTCCTCAGAAGTTCAACGCTTTCTCTGCTGTTGCATAGACGGTAGTGGGAATAGTAAATTTAACCCTTCTGAAGTACACTTTCCCTACTGTTGTACAGACTGGAGTGGGAATAGTAAGTTTAACCCCTTCGCAATCCAATGCTTTACTTACTGTTGAAGAGATTGGAGTGGGAACAGTAAATTTTACCTCTCCAAAGCCCAACACTTTCCTTGCTGTTGCACAGACTGTAGTGGGAATAGTAAATTTAAGCCCTCCGATGTCCAACACTTTCCCTACTCTTGCACAGACCAGAGTGAGAATAGTAAATGTAACCCCTCCGAAGTACAGACTGGAGTGGGAATAGTAAATCCTACACCTCCGAAGTTCCATGCTTTCCCTACTGATGCACAGACCAAAGTGGGAATAGTCAAATGAACCCCTTTATAGACCAACACTTGCCATACAGTTGCACTGTTTGGAGAGGCATCTGGTTTTTGGTTTTCTGATCTGTGCTGATCATATTTGCTATGCGGAAGGAAAGGGCACCCTTCTAATACAAAATCCTATGCCTAGACAGACTAGACAGACTTTAAACATTTCACACATTGGATTTGTGCAGCACAGTGCATTATACTGTTGAGAATGGGTATTTTGTTCAGCAGAATTAGGCCAGAAATGCCAGGTTTTTTAAGAAAGAAAAATACTTTTTTATTGGAAGTCTAACCATCTGCTTTATAATTAAAGAATGTTTCACAGTGTGTTAGGGAGAGACCAAGTCTTGTGAATAACAAAAGCAAGTTAACATTCTTACCTTCTTACTTTTTGCTCTAGGGACTCCTTTCCATATCACAGACTGGCTCCTTCCTTGTGACTCCCACCCAAGGCTCTAGGTTCCTTGGAGTAAAGAACAATGTAAGTGAAAATAATAATACTCTAAATTAAACAGAATGAATAGAGGTTTGCCTTTCGCTTTATATTTTCTCTATATACCTTTGTCTTTTTTGTTCACTCTAGTAAATTATGGGATATTTGTTTTATTTACAGGTTCTCTCACCACTACCTTTGTTGTCATTTTTTTTGCTGGTCTGCTCTGATTTAAGTAGTGGAATTGGAAATTGCCGGCTTGCACTGCCGGAATATGCGCCAACCTTCGAGGGTCCCAGTACCTGAGAAGGAGCTCCTCGATCTGGATGCGCTGTGTCTACAAGGACATTTGTGTGGTTTGACTTTTTGAAAAAGACACACAGCGCCCCCCGGAACCGTCAACAAGGGACCCGAGTAACCTGTGAAACCAGCACGAAGCTGACTGTCTGGGAGTCTGCGATCGCTGGAGAGTAATCGTAGACTGTCAGGTTAGACGGCGCGTGCTGGGAAGAGCAGGGAGCGGGCTAATAACGTGGTTCATGGGAGAGGTAGCCCGACTGTGAGAGGCGATAGACACACGGCAATGAATCTTTGCAAATAATAAATAATTAAAAAAGACGCTCAGTATGGCTGCGGAATGGGAAAAGGAAAGAGAAGAGGCAGCTCTGGATGTGTTCACAGACACAGACACGGGCGAAGGCAGCAAAAACAAAGCGACAGCCCAACTACAAGTGACAGAGAAAGACGACTCAAAGAAACTACTAGCAGAATTGGAAAAACTCCGAAAGAAAGAGGTAGCGAAATGGTGGGAAATAAAATCGCTCACCAGATATCTCGATGTTGGGCGAGAAGCCAGGGGGCTTAGAATTCTAGTGGCCCCGACATACGAAGACCCCGACCCTGAAATGGTCCAGATGTGGGCGGATAACAGTGCACAGTCGTCCCAAAATATGCTTAAAATCCTGGTGATGTTTGCGGCAAGCGACAGGGACAAAATGATAACACAGATTGAAGAAATACTAAAAGAACTTGACACAAAAGAGAGTAAAGATGAAATTGCGAATGGCATGAAAGAAATAAATGCGAGAATACTAAAACATAAAAAATGATATCAAAGAAAGAAAGGCTATAAAATTTCAGAGGGACGGAAATGACTACATGAACGGGAGAATATACACGTTTGCACGAAAATATGATCAAATAAGGCGCCAACTACCGGTGACAGCTACTGGGGATCATAATGCTGGAACGGAGCAGAGCGAAAACGAAGTCAGCTCCGAATACGACACTGATGCAGAAAGTAACCACAGCGCAAGAGCTACAGGCCCCGCACCTACCCCAGTACAAGAACTGGCTTTTTTACGGATGCAGCGCCTCAGGACGCTACGACCGCGACTCCCATCGAGACAGGATGAGGGAGGAGGCCAACCAAACCAAAAGCAACGACAAAAACTGGCGGAGAAAAGACAGACGGTGGGGAAAAGCAAGCGCAAAAGCAAACAAAAGCGCAATACAGATGCAACAAACAACGATGATGGAAGGTGCCAACACAGTAATCAATCTGACCAACATGGAGTTATCACCACAGGAACTTGAAATGTTATCACGTACTGTAGCAGCACTAACTTTGACTACGCCCAAACACGCATAGATTTATTCTTTTATGTCCGTAAACTGAAATCACAAAAGTATTTTTTTAATCATAGCCAGCACGCAACAGAGACATCAGCACCATGTGAAAAGGGCCAGATGCTTAGCGTGGCAAACATGGAGGCACTACAGGATTTAATAGACCTTGAACAGCAAAAGGAAACTAACCTGATCACACCGAGCGGGGTGGCTGCAAACTCTGAGATAAATATCTACCAAACGGTCAAAACCGGATTCAGACCCAAATCGGTATTCATGCCAATGATGCTGAAAGATGGACTAGACCTCTTCTCGGATTGCGTGATAAAAGACCTTAAGGAACTGTCTATCAGGAGTACTAAGGAGGGTATGACTCAAAATGGCGATCAAATGAAGAAGTATAACAACTTAATGGAAAAAAATTAAACCAAGATCTGACATCGTGGTGAGATGATCAGACAAGGGGGGCAACATTGTCCTATGGCCGCTTGAATTGAACAATCAGGAAGCACTCACACAGCTCCAAGACCGTGAATGCTACATGAGAATAAGTCCAACACACATCATAGGTATACAGGAAAAATACCATAACGAACTATATAAGTGGAAAGGAATGGGATTGTTAAGTAAACACGAGTTTGAGTTCCTGAAGAATGACTACCCGGTAACTCCCCAACTTTACTTAATTCCCAAAATTCACAAGAATGACAAAGTACCCCCTGGCAGGCCGATCATATCAGCAATAGGGAGCCTTTTCGAAAATACCAGTGTCTTTATAGACCACTTCTTACAGTTCGAAGTGAAGGAACTACCTGCGTACATCAAAAACACTGGGGATTTCCTAGCCAAAATCTACGATGTGGAATGGAAAGAGAACTATGTATTCATGACTTTGGATGTACAATCATTGTACACTAGCATCAGGCTCAAGGATGGCCTCCATGCCCTTAGACACTACCTTGGAAAAAGGCCAATCAACCTGTACAAACACACCTGAATGCTGCTTGAAATGACTGAGTGGTGCTTAACAAACAACACTTTCATGTTCGACAGACTACATTACAAACAAATGCAGGGGTCAGCCATGGGAACTTGCTTCTCCCCCAGTTATGCGAATCTGCATATGGGCTGGTCAGAGGAGCAGGTGTTGCAAGTAACTCATTCAGAAACCATGACCAACAATATTATTGTGTTTAAACAGTTCATTGATAATATTTTTTTCCTATGGCAGGGCAGTTCTGAGAGTGCAGAACAATTCGTATGTGAGTTGAATGAAAATGCTCTAAATTTAAAATTCACATGTAACATCAGCACCACCACCATCCAGTTCCTTGACTTAGAGCTATTTGTCCAAAACAACACAATACAGACATGCGCATACCGCAAACCAACATCAGGCACTGCCCTCCTGCACGCGCAAAGCTTTCACCCCACACCACTAAAGCAGTCCATCCCATATGCTGAATGCCTAAGGATGACCAGGAATTGCAGTACCACAGAAGGACTGACAATGGCCAAAAAGAACCTTTTTGCCAGACTCAAGAATAGGGGATACACTGACAAAACCTGCAGGAGTGCAGAACTTAAATGCAGCACTAAATCTAGGCAGGAACTCCTTTTTTCCCCCAAAAAAAGCTTCAGCACTGACAATAGGGAACGGCAACCACCCAGATTGATCACAGGGTTCAACAGGTACCACACGAACCTCCGTAAGATCCTTAGGAGGCACTGGCCGTTGGTACGTAATGATCCAACCTTCGGCCAGGCGGTGGGTAAAACACCACTTGTAACCTTCAGCAAAGCCAAATCAATGCACAGCCAGTTGGTTTGCAATGCCCCTGCCATTAAAAAGCCCAGCAATTGGTTACAAACCCAGAAAGGTTTTAAAAAACTGCAGCAAATGCAAAGCGTGTAACCTTGGCATTAACACAACTGATGTCAATGTACCCTTCAGGCAAAAAATGTACACCATCAGAGCACAATACTCGTGCAAAACATAATACGCGGTATACGTGTTGGTGTGCGTATGTGGCAAAAGGTACGTGGGGTCCACCATCCACCCAGCACATGTCAGAATCCTGCAACATTTGAGGGCAATAGCGAACAAAGGCCCAACATACCCAGTAGCTAGGCACATCAACCAGCTACATGAAGGGAATGCCCAGAACCTATCCTACTACGTCATTGAAGGCGTACCCAGAAACACAAGAGGAGGGAATCGCAAACTGGCTTTACGCCGCCTAGAGTCCAGAATAGATACATAATCCTTCTGAACTCTAAAATCCCGTTCGGTTTGAACGTGGATGAAGCCCTTAATGAACATCTTTAAACCAGTCTGTACTGTCTCTTTCCTGTGTACCATTTTTAAACATCTGCAGTTCATCTACTACAAACTAAGTAACTTAGATCACATGTACATAAGGACACCACATTCACTTTTCCTAAATTTCACCACTTCACCTCACTCTTTATGTCCACCTTTTTCACCACTCACTTTAAACACTCACTATACAAGTCCCCAGCCACTAACTCCACTTGGAGACGAGACTCCCATTGCGCAGTGGTTATGGTGTTCAGAACACAAGCGAAGGAAGCCATCAAGGCAACTGAACGGGTTGTGTTATACACAAGCAGCACCGTATGAGTCACCATTAGGGAATAACATTGTGCACAGCACCGTCAGTATGAATGGAAACACTGCAGATGTACATGCCATAGGCCAATGATATAGTTTACATATCTAACGAATGCCGAACTGTGCTCATTATTTAAGTAGTATTGACTACATGCAGCATCACTTATGTCTACCTGTTAGTTAAGGCATTTATTCCTGAGTGCTGATTAGTACGCGATTGATAGTTTAGTCGCTTACATCGCTTTCCGATAACACTAATGTTAGGAAATTGACTGCAATGTTACGACCAGCCACACTAAAATCCGGCGCACATGAGCGTGTTACGAGCAGTGTAGCACGTATTGAGTTTGACTTGTAACAATAGTGGTAATGCACTTTCTATCCAACAAAGGGTGTTCTTTTTAAATATGCCTGTGTGAATGTTAACATCAAGCATATTAGGGACGAATTCGAAAAACTGCAATTATTGTGTTTTTTTAATTTTCAGGCAAGAGTGTAAAAAGACTGCCATGAGTTTGTAATGTGCAAGTCATGAACTCTTCTATGTCCGTCCATGAGGGTCACGACCCTGTAACCATAACATCCGCTAGCCAGTTGAAACCTGTAAGGCAATCGCATGCCCATGTGATCATGTAAGTGCATATATAGCTTAACAAAATGTTTATGCAGATGTAGTAAACAAGGCGGGAGCAAGCCGCCGAAACGCGTCTAAGCAGCAACTGAGTAATTAAATTTCGTTTGGATTTTGATTCACGGAAACAGCGCCTTCTTTTGATTGAAAGCTTGGTTTGGTCACAATATATATATATATATATATATATATATATATATATATATATATATATATATATATATATATATATATATATACATATATCCAAAACAATACGGCGTTCCTCACGGGCACTCAGGTTAAGGACAACGGACACAATCCACTTGATAATCCAAAAGTTAGATTTATTGCTTCATATATATATATATATATATATATATATATATATATATATATATATATATATATATATATATATTATTTTATTTTGTATTAATTTCAGATAGAGAACATTTACTCTGAACTTTCTAATTCTTAACCTTTTCTCTAGGGTTGCTTCCCTTGGAGTGGGAACAATAGTTATGATCCCTCCAGCATCCAAAACCTAGCCTACTGTTGCTTATGTTGGAGTGGGAATAGTAAAACTGACCCCTCCAAAGCCTAACACTTTCCATAATGCTGCTTACCTTCCAGTGGGGAAAGTAAATCTAGCCACTCCAAAGTCCAACACTTTTGCTACTGTTGCTCAGGTTCAATTGGGAATAGTAAATTTGACCCTTCCATAGTCCAACACTTTCTCTTCTGTTGTTTATGTTAGAGTCAGAATAGTAAATCTAGCCCCCCCAAAACCCAACACGTTTCCTACTGTTTACATTGGAGTGGGAAAAGTAAATCTGATCCCTCCAAAGTCTAATACTTTCCGAACAGTTGCTCATGTTGGAGTAGGAAGGGTAAATCAGACCCCTGCAACACCCAACACTTTTCCTAATGTTTTTCATGGTGGAGTGGTACTAGTGACTTTAATTTTAAAAAAATATATATATATATTTTAATTTTAATAAACTATTACAATATTTACTATAATTTACCAAATGGAGATTTATGTTTGTGTTAAATATAAATGTAAATTAATTATATATATTTAGTTTGAATGTAGAATAAAATAAAAAATGAACAGCACTGTTAATTGAATATTTAATTTAAATATATTATTTTAAGGTAAAACTATTTTTTAAAGATGTATTTTTAAAAAACTCACACCTAAAGTAAAATGTTTATGTTTATTATGCATTTAAAATGACAAAACAGTATATATAGAATTAGTTAAAATTAATTTGAGTATTTTTATAAAATACATTTCCACCTATTTATAAATTAAAAAAGATTATTAACATGTTTTAATTGTATATTTTGTATTATATGTATTGGCATTACATTATATATATATATATGATATATATATTTAATAATTCAAATTAAGTAAATTTAATTAACATTTCATGTGGGGTTCTATTGTATGTCCCTGTCTCCCTTATTTCTATGGGAGGGTTTCGATATCAGAGGTTGGCCATGTGTGATGCTGGAAATACTACTGTCCTGTTTGGCAGTAGTAACTGCCATTTGCATTTTTGGCTCCAACTCCTATCTTCTGGATTGAAAAGTAAGCCTACACTTGTCAGCAACTTTACACTTGTAAAAAATGATGCATAACCAGGAGTAATACAGTTACTCATAAGGGTAAGAGTAAAATTAGATTTGTAACTTACTCACAGGTGAAAATGACCTTTCTGAATATCCCCAAATGTGTAACTAGTAAGGCATGTATTTTTCCAACTTCTATATTTATTCTACTACATAAGCTTGAGTGCCCTGGGAAGGGTGGCCTGTGAGCTCAATAGGAGTTAAAGTTGGGACTTCCTTTCTATTTTGAATTGATGGTCTTGTTGAGCTTTAGAAGAAAAGTGTGTGCTCTTAAATAAATGGCCACTGTAATCCATAATTTTGCAAATGACATTACCTAACAAAGTATCAATTATGAGGAGTAAGGTAATTATTAGATATGTTGATCAGCGTTTTCCATCAATCTAAATTTGCGAGTTTGTAACACCAAGCCTTAAATGATTGGATGACCGTTACCCTCCTGTATGTGAGCTTGCATCCCTTATTCCAAGCTTGTCAACTTCACAAAACTTTTTAAAATATTTATAAAAATGTGTTTATGATTTTCAATGGTTAAAATGTTGCTCTTATTGTAAACTACTGTAGAGCTCATTACTTCTGAGCTGTTTCTATGGCCCTTAACCAGGCCCAGTGCCCAATTTATCATCCAACACTGTAGCTGGCTTTTAGCGAGGTTCAGCACAGGTGACTATTGCCTGCTGGATATAGCTAAATGCCATGCACAGAGATGTTGGGTGCAGGGGCTAGCCTTCGTTCAGACGTTGCACCCAACCTGCTGCGGACTATCAATCATGACCTTGTGCCGTATGCAGCAGGGGTTGGGGACATGGCCCTCCATCTAGAAGCAGAGTTTCTCTACTAATGTACCTGGAATGACTTCCTGTGAGTGCTTTAAGAGTTCACAAGACTGGGCTCTGGTGTGCAAACCCGAATTCCACAGCCCCCTATTGCGAATGTAGAGATTTACAATCCCGAATTGGCCTTGCTAACCTCACATAAAATTCTGTGTTTTATTTTACATGTTGAACAATTGGGGGTCACTTTTTATCCAGTGTTCATGGGTTAATGCTTAAAATATTGCTTCACTTGCCCCTTTTACAAGGTTGTTTCATTTCTTTTTTTAGCAAACTATGTGTCCATTAATGCCAGTAAAGCTGGTGTCAAAAAAAGATTCCTGTTGCAGTAGGTTAATTAGAGACCTTGGACCTACTGTCCTAGACGTGGTCTACAAACCTACTTTGGACAACATTAGAAAATTCTTCCTCGTCCAATGATCTTGTTTCATTTTTGGAATGTCAGAGTTTGCAGTCCTATCATGTGTTCAGGTTTACAATCTCATTAATAATTAATAGTTAATCAATTCAAACGTATTTTTCAGATCAATCCTTCAACACCAAACCTGCATATTTTTGTAATACCAAATTCTCTAAAACTACTGAACGGATTTACTCCAGACCAATCAAAAGCTCTCCTCTGAGTAAAGTTCTAGTTCAATTCAGTGGTGGCTGACAGGGAACGGATGTGGCGAGTCGGGGAACCGCCTCTCCTTGTTGTGTATCGATATAGATTCTGTATGAATTTCCAGATTCATTCCCTCATATAGGTACATTTCACATTGCCCATATATAGGCATAGAGATCCAGTCCTTATTTAGGCATAGTCCATGCTACCCAAATACAGGTATGGCTACTTACATCCGTTCTTCTACCTCACAACGAATTCTTGGAAAACCAGACTCTTACTCTTTGGGGACTTCCCCTTGCCTGGATGTTGATTTCTCCAAGAACTCATTTATTATACATGAACATCTATTCCTTAGGTGTTTATTCATGACGTTCGTATGTCCGACTTTTACGTTAATACTGGCATTCCTAAATACCTTCAAGGTATAAATATACCTTCACTTGCTATGGCAAGGCACTCTGCGGTTCGACTACCTACTTGCACGACGTGGCTCGCCACAGCAAGCAAGCAAGTCCCGTAGGAAGTCATCTCCTCAACTGACGCACTGACCAGATGCTGTCATCCTCCTTGCCGAGAATCCAGCTCCAGTGTTTCTGACTCCCATTGCAGTGTGTTAGAGAACCGAGTCCTGGGAAAGAGATACCAACCTCTCTCTTTCTAAGGTATGGAGCTGATTAGAACCTAGAGAAACCTGTGGCAATTCTTGGAAAAACTAAACTTATGCTAAGACAGCACCTACTTCTTCCCTCGTACTAGACGTAGGTTAGGAACACTGGGGTAGGATTATTTCAGAAGCACCAGTTGAGTATTTCAGCCTGTGTTATTTATGTATGTATTTTTATATATGTCATAGCTACAGACCATGCCATTACAGTATTATTTTATATTACTGTTAACGCTGTACGCATTATACTTCGCACTCTGTCTTACGATTGTAGCAGTTCATATCTCTTGCATGAGAAAGAAGACTGTTCAATAAACCCTTTTCATTGAAACGCCTGCCTCTCTATTTCTGTGCAGAACTCTGTAGAAACGAAGCATGCACGACTGACTGATTGAAACGGTTATCTATTGTTTCCACGACTCTGAAGATAGTGTTCCAACTCTAAGGGAAACAAAGTTGTCATGTTTATGCGGTTGTCAAAGACTAATCCCTTCTTGTTCATTCGAGAAAGTTTCTAGTGACATCTGAGTTAGCTGGCACACACAAGTAATTAAGTTTAATGTACTCGATAGAGACATACTGACCTCAGTCCTATGTCAAAACTATAGTGTATATTATTCCAATGCACAGAGCCTATTAGGGATATAGGAACTACACTACATCCTCAGCTTTGGTCCCTTCTCACAGCCACCTTCTCCTCAAATCAAAATGCTGCAATGCAGCATTGTGATTGGTCCGAGCACCGTGGTTCAGTGCTCAGACAGGGACAGGGAGCCTGTGCATGTTCCCCTCCAGGCTGTGTATTACAGAACTGGTGGGGAACATGCAAAGTGGGCATGACTGTTTGGTCGGCCCAAGACAGCCGGCAAAACTGTCATGCGCCCTCACATAGCTGCCAAGGTTTCAGATTGCTTTGTGTGACATTTTCATAATTTCAGTGAAATTATGAGTGACATTTCAGCAACTATGAGTGACACTTGCTCCCGAGCAAAATAAAGGAATGAGGAGGAGGGAAACATAACATATCGAAAATTACACCTATTTGGGCAATAAGAATGTTCAAGTTCACTGCTTCAAAGCATAAGAAATAATTATTAAATAACAAATTTATCAGACTGCAGCTAAAATTGCAAAAAATAGATAAAGCAGTCTGGAAGGCGTTCATGATTTAATATGATAAGCTTCAGAGTCATTCGATTGACGTCAACTACGAGCTGTATGCAGGCTGCATTAGAAAGCGGGGAGGCACTCTTTTAGGCCACAGCTATAGGCTAATAGTATAGTCTCACTAACCTGACTTTCAGAACACTTTCTTTTGAAGAAGTTGACGAGCCAGCTCTGTGGTAAACATTGTGCTCAGTCCTGATGGCACACACGCAGTGATTCATTTTTGGATTAGGATTTCCTCATTTATTATTACAAAAAAAGTTATTGGCATAGGACTTTACATTTACCTGTCTCTGCAGTTTAGATCACAGTTGCCAAGTTAACTTTCTAGCCAGAATGGCGCTTTAGCCAAAAAAAGAATGTAACATTTTGGTGACGGTAGTTTCACTTGCAACAGTGCAACAAACTGGCTCTAAACTATCGAAGAACATAAACTGCTGTTTGTTATTGGGTGTATTTGATATCCGTTTGAGCCTTGAATAACACACTCGTCACTATCTCAGCGGGGTACGCAGCGAGAAAAACCATCCAAGAAATTAAGGATTCATACACCACAGGAGGTACTTTGTGATAGAAACATAGCAAGGGGGCATGAAACTGACGTTACAAGATGAATGTACAGAAGAACATTCTCGCAATCTTTCACGCGTCAAGACACTTACAAGCATGTGGTATATCCTTCTTCTCTTTCAGTTTTAGAGTCTTAACATGTCATTGTAGAGTGTTACCCATGTAATTGAGAATGTGTTATGTGTGGTGTTCTAAATCAGAGAAGCGGTTGGAGCTTATCTGATTTAGACGCTTTGCTCTGTGCTCCAGTGGGTCCTTGGATTAAACTTAATAAATCCATACTTTTAAACCTTTACTGCCTCCTCCGCATCTTTACAATGGCGACGAGGTTCTCTTAAATATTATTGGACCCACTGTGATTTTGAGCACCTTTTAAATTTTTGACAAACTTATTTAAAAGAAATGGACTTACGCTGCAATCCTGTTCAAGTGCTGTTTGTGAAGCCTTTTAAGGGGATGTCTTTTGGAAGCCCTAAGGTACTGTAAATCTTGAACTATTTGGGGATTTTCAGTCGCTTTTCGCTAAAGCGTCTCTGTGGCAGTTGATCTTATCGCGTTCCTGCCTCTTCCCATTTGATGACGTCCGTGATTCACAACGGACTTCTGGGACGTATTGACTTCAGTTGTGTTCACTTGTGCTGGTTGCAGTCATTACTTCTGTGATCTGCACACAATTTTAAAGCATTTTACTATTTTATTTTTACTGTGATGTGCACACAATTTTAAAACAGTTTCTTTACTTCAGTGATGTGCACACTTTACTTTTATTGAAAAGTGCATTTTGCTATTTTATCTCTACTGTGATCTGCACACATATAATATTGCAATTTTATTTATTTGTTTATATTACTGTTTGAAATGGCAGCATCTCAGATCTGCAATCAACCTTCCATATTTTTACAAATACCAGGCAAACCAAAACTTAGGTGGAAAAAATGGTTTGACACATTTGAAAATTACATAGTTGCAATTGATGGTACTAAATTTTCAGCGGAGAGAAAGAAAGCCATTCTTTTCAGTTATTCGGGAGCAGCTGCCATTGAGATCTTCAAGAACCTTATACCCATTGCACCACCAGTCAAAGGAGGTGATGGATGGAATGTTTTTGTTGAAGCTGTTGCTAGACTTGAAAAACAATTCAAAGATGAGCCTAACGTTATGATTGAAAGACATTCTTTTCATAAGAGGAAACAGCTAGAAGATGAATCTGTTGAGGATTATATTGCGGCTCTGAGGGTGTTAGCTGCTAATTGCGAATTTGGTGCCTATGTTGATACTGCTTTAAGGGATCAATTTGTTTTTAATTGTGCAGCTAAAAAGGTACAAGAACGACTCTTAGCTTGTCGCAATCCCACCCTGGCAGAAGTAATTGATTTGGCCAAAGGGATTGAAAGATCTATTGAGTCTTCTAAAGTCATTGCTGCTAATGAAAACAATTGTAATAATGATGCCTCTGTTTGTGCTGTTCAAATGCGTAATAAGAATAATTTTCAGTCTGGTAGAATTTTAAGCTGTTTTAGGTGTGGTTCAAAGGTACATTTGGCGAATTCTCCAGATTGTCCTGCTCTCAAGAGGAAATGTACCAAGTGTGGTAAGATTGGTCATCTTGCATCTTCTTGTAGGATTCAAAGGAAGGGTGGTAGATCTGACACCGCTGTTTCCAGTGTTTCTTGCATTCATGATGATTTGGAGAATTTAGTCATTACTATTTATGATGATTCCTTTGACAGTCACATAAATAGTGTTTCTCTTCCCTTCAAAGCTCCCTTAGGGATAGGTCATGTTGGGAAAATTGCCTTTGAAGCTATGACTGATTCCGGTTCGCCTGTGACCATTTTATCTGATGTTTTCTTTTACGAGAAATGGAAAGGTGTCAAACTGGCCGAATCTGATATTAATCCTAAAGCTTTTGGTAATTTTAAGATCAAAATGCTAGGTTTCTTTGAAGACTCATTAAAATTTGAGTCCCGTGTCATTTTTACCAAAATTTATGTCGCAATTGATGGGCAGAACATTGTTGGTTGGTATGATCTTGGTAAACTTGGCATCAATTTATGTCCTGGATCTAATCACCCTATTCAGTTGAGAGAAATGCCTGTTCACAGTGTTTCTTTGGATTATCCTATTTCTCCTATTCTCAATAAGTATAAGAATGTCTTTGAAGATGTTGTGGGGGAGGTCAAAGGCTTTTCACACAGGATCAAACTTAAAAAAGGAGCTTTACCCGTACAACACAAGGTTCGCATGGTACCGTTGGGTGTGAGAGACAAGCTTAAGTCGCACTTGGACGGTCTCTGTTCTCAGGGTATCATAGAACCTACTGATAGCTCTGAATGGGTTTCGGCTATCGTTATTGCTCTTAAAAAGAACCAAGAAATTAGGCTGTGTGTAGATCTTCGATCTCTCAATAAAAACATTGTAGTAGAAACATATCCTTTGCCCAGAATACAGGAAATGTTGGCTGCTGTGAATGGAGCAATTTTTTTTTCTATTATTGATTTAAAAGCAGCGTACCATCAAGTCACTCTGGATCAGGATTCTAAAGATCTGACGGCGTTTATAACTCCGTTTGGGTTATTTAGATTCCTGAGGATGCCTTTTGGTCTGGCATCAGCTGCCAGCATTTTCCAGAAATTAATTAAAAATTTGTTCCATGGTGTGAAAGGTGTCCAGTCTTTTCAAGACGACATTTTAATTTTTGCAAAGTCTATTGATGAACACAATGTCACTTTGGAAATAGTCTTAAAAATTCTAAGCAGCAAAGGCATGACTGTGAGCAAAGAGAAATGTAAATTTCTTGTTAAAGAAATTGTCTATTTGGGTCATAAAATAACTCAGGAAAGGATCTTTCCTAAAAAGGATATCATCAGTAATCTTGAAAATGCCAGTAAGCCTCAGGACAAGGATGCTTTACATTCCTTTCTTGGGTTAGGAGAGTACTACGCTAAATTTGTTAAAGGTTATGCTTTGGTTGTCGAGCCTCTTAGACAATTACTTAAAAAAGGTGCTACATTCATTTGGACTGATGTTCATGATTCTGCTTTTCAGGGTGTCATCAAGCTTATTGCCAATGCCCCGGGTCTTAAAACTTTTGATCCTGAGGGGAAGTCTTTTGTAACTGTGGATGCCAGCGCAATTGGTTTGGGAGCTGTTTTCACGCAGATGGTTAATGGCAAGGAGAGAGTTATCTCATTTATTTCAAGGGCTGTTAGAGGTGCTGAGGTGCATTATAGCACGATCGAAAAGGAGGCTCTTGCCTGTGTGTGGGCTGTGGAGAAGTTGAAGAATTTTTTGTGGGTTAGGCCTTTTGTTTTGCTGACTGACCATAAACCGTTAGTCTATATGATGGATGGTGTCAGGAGTGGTAGTGCTTCCTCAAGGTTGGTTCGGTTGATTGCAAGACTGCAGGAGTTTAATTTTGAGATTCAGCACATTCCTGGTGGTAAGAATTTTGCTGCTGACTGTTTATCCAGGTTGCCTCCACTTGGTGATACCCATGATGAAGTCACTGATCTGCATGAGTGTGTTGTAGCTGCTGTGGATTCTGTGGAGTCTAGCAATGTTGGTACTGATGCGAGTGAATGGAACGATCATGCTTGTAAGGAAAATTTATTAGCTAAGGTCAAGTCTTATGTGGTTAATGGTTGGCCTTCAGTTAAAAATATTGAATCTTCTTTGAGGAGTTTTGCGCAGGTAGCGAACGAGTTATCCATTGAAAATGATATTCTGTTGAGGAATGATTTATTTGTTCCACCTGGTAGCCTTAGAGAAAAGATTGTTAGGTTGGCACATTCTGGTCATCCTGGTGTTTCTGGTACAAAGAGGATACTTAAGTGTCACTATTGGTGGCCTGGATTGGATTCTTTTGTTGAGAGGTTTATCAACAACTGTGCCGTTTGTGTCAGGTCTGACAAACATTGGAAGGTGTCCACTGAACCGCTCTCTGTTTGTGAGGCTCCTACTGGTCCGTGGGAAAGGCTTTCTATTGACTTTTCTGGACCCTATGATTGTCTTGGCAGGGAGAATAGATTTTTAATTGTCCTTGTTGATGATTTTTCCAAGTGGCTACATTACTCTTTTGTGGAGCATCTTAGTTCTGATGTTGTCATTGGTTTTCTGGACAATGTCTTCAGAATTGAAGGGGCACCCATCTCCATTAGGTCTGACAATGGTGTTCAGTTCACCTCTAGTAAAATGGGAGCGTGTCTTAAAAAGTTTGGTGTGTCTACTAAGAGGGCTCCTCTTTATAGTCCGCGTTCAAATGGTCAAGTTGAGAGGGCCACAGATTTTTTAAGGAGGGGATCCAAGCTGCTTTGGAGAGTGATTTGGACGTTTTTGACTTTTTAAAAGACAACATTTGGAGTTATCATATCACTCCTAATACCTGTACTGGAGTTTCTCCTTTTTGTCTCATGAGAGGCAGACAAGCTAAATCTTTATTTTTACCTCAATTTACAAACAAGAGCTGTTTGTCTGGGAGTTTTGAATCCTCTGTCTCTAAAGCTAGGGATAACATCACCTCTGCACGGTTATCTGGCAAATCTTATCATGACGGGTTTCATCATTGTAAGAGCAAAGTTATAAACATTGGTGATTGGGTCAGAATTGTTAATCCCTCTCACACTCCCAAGGGTTTGTCCAAGTTCAGTAAGCCCTTCTTGGTTGAACAAGTTTCTTATTCCTCTGTTTTTCTCAAGGGCAGACGGTGGTGGTGTAAAAGTTCTGTGGTTGTTCTTAAACCTGGCCAAGAATTTTTTTTTGATAAAAAGGGAGATGGTGAGGATGATGTCTGGTTTGATGACTCCTGTGATTCGTCTCTCAGTCCATTACCTGTGGACTCATGTGATTCATCTCCTAGTCCTTTTCCTGATCCTGTTTTGGATTCACATGTTCTTGTTGATGATGCTGTTTCTAGTTCACCTGTTCTAGATTCTCATGTTACCCCCAAGAGATATGTTAAGTTGCCCAAGAAATTTGATGACTATGTTTTGGATTAATTTTTCTTTCTTTTGTTTTTACTTTTCTTTGTTTTTTTTGTTTTTATCCTTTTTTGTTTTCTGTAAAAAGATACATGTGGTATCTCCTTCTTCTCTTTCAGTTTTAGAGTCTTAACATGTCATTGTAGAGTGTTACCCATGTAATTGAGAATGTGTTAGTTGTGGTGTTCTAAATCAGAGAAGCGGTTGGAGCTTATCTGATTTAGACGCTTTGCTCTTTGCTCCAGTGGGTCCTTGGATTAAACTTAATAAATCCATAGTTTTAAACCTTTACTGCCTCCTCCGCATCTTTACAAAGCACAAAACCCACCAATCATTGAAAAAACACATCCAAACACAAAGGCAGACTTATGGCATTTTGTTTGCATTAATTTTCTTGTCATTTTGGATGTAAATCATGATTGTCACGTATTTGCTTGCTTATGAACAAATCAGTTTAGTCAAATATTCAGCAAGTACTGTTTTCGCTGGGTCGAAAACACTCTGGTGGCTGGTGGTACTTACTTTGACTCTTTGTAGGCAGCAACTCTCCTAAGCACGCAAACTGCAAGTCACCGTGGCAGTTCAGCTTTACCGCCGGATTCTGATGCGGATAGGAAGGCCTCCTAACAGCATTTGCTCTGTCCAAATCCGATCGGGAATGTGTCTTTCCAACCGAGGGCCCGATTACGATGTGGTTAGGAAAGCATTCACTCCTAGGGCCCGATTACGATGTGGTTAGGAACAACCAAATCGTATCTGGAAGCATCCAGATGCATCGTACTCGGTCGGTTGGACTCTCCTGATCCGGTTCGGTTGGAAGCCCAAACCCATTTGGTCAGGAAGCTTACCAAACTGCATCAGAATCCTCCCCCTGTGACCGCCTGTCCTAACCTAGCCCCATAGTGAAAAATAAAATGATAATAATGAGGTTATTATTATTTTATTTTTCCTGCCTTAGTTGGGCGACGCTCCTCTGCCTTAGCGGGGGAGCTGCCCCTGGTTCCATTCCCAGGTTGGTGTAATTCCAGTCAGCAGGTTTTGCTCTAGTGGAGAATATACTTACCTGTTGGAGTTAACAACGGAAATGCAACCTTTTTAACCCGTACCCACAGGGAAGATATGCATACAACTTGACATTTGCAAAACTTTGTGATTTATGCTATTTTGTTGGAAAGATTTGTGCAGTTTCGTTAAATAGCACCAAAGTTATAAACAACCCCAAAAAAAGCATTTGTAATGGCAACGAAGACCGAACTATTAACACACAGCCTCTCTCTGCCTATAAATATTTATATATGTATCATTTATCTACCTCATCAAAGTCATCTTCCTGTTTGCTGTGATTTTTAGGTTCTTTTGCTTGACCCCAGGACAGTTAGAAACATATGAACAAACCCCATCATTTGAAATTAGTTTGGGAGTTTTTTCCTGCGGAAATGTCCTCTCATAAGGAAAAGCAAAGCAAACAAGAAGAGGAACTAGGTAGGCAAGAAGAAACTTTCGAAGGAAAGAACAGCAGGCATGGAAATGATTTTGTATAAAAATTGAATTAAGTTCAAACAGATTTCAGTGGGGAAAAATGTTTCTCATATTCACAAAACAAAAAAATATAACATTAGCAACACAACTTGATGACGGGTAAAAGGTCATATTGCTGCAGAAGCCTTTTCGGTGCAAGGTATCTAAACGCGGGTGCGAGTTGCAGAGGTGTGGACAGCACAATACATAGAAGAGATTCCAGGCTGTATGGCTGCTGCTGACTAATTGTGTATTTACTTCATGTCTCCCGCATCCCGTCTCCACCAAAGCTCTCCGTTCACTGAGTCATCGAGAGTCCCTTCACATAGAAGAAGCACGGACGTCCAAGGATTTGTGTGTGAAACAGATACTACACCGTGCCAAAGTACAGGGAAGTAAAGAGTTAAACCTGCAGAGAAAACATTAGCACCTGGAGAAAGCCAAAGTTCCCCACACTTTGGTGTAGAGAAAAAGAGTTCTCTTGTTGGCGTGCTGCGTCGCTAACCGTCACCAGTCAAAGATATTCTAGAATGTTCCTTTGTTTTGTGACGTCTGCTTGTGTTTTGAGACGCACTGTGGCTTCGTTCACCGCCAGGCCTAGGTAAGGCAAGCTTGAACGGCCAGAAATGGTAGCTGCAGTCGCCCTTTGCTTTTCACCTTTACTTTAAATGCATGCAGTCACTAACTCGATGTTTCCTCTGTTTGCTGTCTCATGAACTCATGCGATTGTTCTGTTTAACAGCAAAGTCCCTTCTCACAACTAATTGCCCACAAACACAATAAAGAAACAATAAGGTAGCCTGTGAGTTGGTTGAGAAGCACCTTGACTCCATTGGTCACCCTCATGGCCTCTCCTTGCACCTCCTTTGTTTGCAAAAGCTGAGGTGCTATCTCGGCTCCCGCCACATAAAGATAACTGGAAAAGGAGATAGGGAGCACGCACGGAGAACTCAATGAACCGCAGCGCTTACCATTTTTAGGTCTGGCTTGACAGTGCAACTGTTTGTAAAATCAATTGTTTATACAATGATTGTGAACCCTTCCAGGTTGAAATGCCTTGCTGTATCTCAGGAAACAAATATACGCATTCTTATAATGTAACATCGCTGTTTGTATTCTCTCATGAACTTCAGCTTAAAATTCTTGGAGAATAAATATCGCACATTATCCTAACAGTGGCGCTAACAACAAGAGTGAGTGCCTCCAGAATCCATTGCTTAACAAGCATTTGCAATGCAATAGGTCTCGCTTTTGTTAGAGTTTAAGCTACTAGCATTGCAAATGAAAATGTCTTTTATTTGTTTTAAAAACATAAACATAAATAAAAGACATTGTAATTTACAATGCGAATAGCTCAAACTTGCCTAAATGCGAGACCTACAGCATTGAAAATGCTTGTTTTTTCTATCCTGATTGGAGGCGTCCTAGATCCTCACACTCCAATGTAAATGCACCGGAGGGGGAAACAAAGGCACACAGCTTGCTATCTCTTCACAGGTACTTAAGGGTGGCATGCTTTTGCCTTTGTTCTGTCTGTTCTATAAGTGCAGATACTGTAAGACTGTCAGATGGGGTGGTCTGTCCCAGTATTTACACAAATAATTTAAATATCATTATTTTATTTCTTTTAAAGCGCTACGTCGTGACGTCATGGCATGCGTTATGATGTCACTTGCATAGTGTCTGACTTGGTCAGTCCCCCCACTTCTTTTTATAGGACTTGTGCCCTGATTCTGCCTCATACAGAGCACTTGATTTGCAATGCATGATAGGCAATTTTTAGTTTTAAGTACACATGCAAACATCACATATTACATCATTGATCTCATAGCATGATCACATACCGGGCACGTGGAACTCCGAGAATGGAGATAAATGCAGTGAACATGACCATAGCTGCCTGGCAGGAGATAGGGCGTCTGGCTCGCAAACTGACGTTGTACGCACCAGCCATGTGCATGTAACATCATTCTGCGCTGTCAGTGACACATGAGGCGCCATTGATGCGGTTGCTTAAAGAGGCAGTCTTTCAACTGATGCAGGACATATACCCAGAAGGGTCGTTTATCACACCGGACGCCCTGCAATACATCAGTAACCCAACGTTGTTTAGATTCGCTATGCACAGACTGAGGCATGCGGTCAGGGCTCACTACGTTACTTACCCTCTATAACCTCCCACATTGCAGTCCCTACAGTTCGTACTCACCACTCCTACTAATAAAAAACTGATATCCAGGCTGTATAGGTTGATCAAGGAAGAATGCATAAGCAAGCCGGAAGTTGGGAGAGATGGAATGCCTGTTTATCTGATCCGATATTGGAGAAAGATTGGAAGTATGTGTGTGAGTTAACAGGTTCACTTATCATGAACGGAAACTTACATATCATACATTTTAAATATATATATCAGGTGTATTATACCCCTGCTCGGTTGCATAGATTTGGATTGCGCAAGTCTGACTGCTGTGCATGATGCCGTCAGGAGAAAGCTGATTTTCTGCATCTAGCTTGGGGATGTAGGAGGGTGACTTAGTTCTGGGAGTCTGTGGTGAGAGACATAAAGACCATGGCAGCTGTGGAACTACAGTGCACTCCGTTTGTTTGTCTCCGGTGCTGTGTGCCCCACATCAGGGGAGTGAGTGGTAGATTTGAACAATTGGCCCTACTCATGGTTATGCGGCGAGTGGCAATTACGTGGGGTGGGAGATGTACCCCAACAGTGGAACCCTGGATAAAGGACTTGGGGGCATATTATCAAGGGGGTTTATCTCCGCTTTTTTGGCTTTAAAAGCCAAGAAAGTGGAGATAAAATTATCTCCCTATTACCTAGCAGTCGCTAACACCAGTTAGCGACAGCTAGTAGGAGATAGCGACCATCTTGGGCCGCGCTTTGCATGTCAGTGATATTTATCACTAATGACATGCAAAGTGGGCGTGCCAAGATGTTAGCGACTGGAAACAGTCGATAACATCGCTATCTCCTATTACCAACTTTTGGAGATATTCGCGCTAAGCGCGAATATCTCCAAAAGCTAACACCAGCCCCTGAGCAGTTCTTAGCCATGTTATCCAATGGTAGGTGGATAACATGGCTAAGAGCATTAGCTCGGTAATGCATGAATATTGCTGACTTTTCAGCGATATTCATGCATTTCGGCCGATTTTTATCGCTTAGGAGATATACCTTGATAATAGCAAGGTTCCTAAGCGATAAAAATCGCCGCAGCTCGGAGATAAAAAAAATCGCAGCTAAACCAACATAACGATAATTATCGCTAGTTGTTGGTAATATGCCCCTTGGTCTATTGCAAAAATAACATGGAAACTTACGGGAAGAATTACCAACAATCTCGAGACCAAAGGACATTTGGGAGCCCCTGCAACTCTTTCTTCTGAACAGGGCAGCTGAAACTGAGCAGAGTGATGCGAACTAGAAATCGCAAGGGGGAGTAGTGTGAGGCGTGGAGGTGTGATATGAGTGACTGGATGGGAGATGCTCTATTATTCCAACACAACTTTGTAATTAACGTTCAGGAAGGATGTGAGGGTTTTTTTTGTCTTGATTTTATAATTCAGAGTATTTATGTAATTTTACTTGTTTTTTATCTTGTTGGATTTGTGGGGAAATTTATGATTATGACTATTCATGCATAGTATCAACATGCTACATTATTATTTTTATGTTTGTTGTGGATGTATTGTGATGTCATCTTTTTGTAATAAAAAAAATAAAAAACTCTTTGCTTGGCAGCGACGGTAATCTCACTCAAACCCAAATCAAGGCTCCTTGGGCATAGGTAGAATAGTTAGTGGAGAACACTTGGCCTGCCACCTCTTGATGTGTGACTCTTGTATGTAGGCTATATGTGCCTGTCTGCAGCGGCGGTAGGAGTACATTGCATGTCTACGAGAGTGGTATAGATTCCTCTCACATTCCAGGTGATGACATTGCTGGCGGCATGGCGTGGTGCCTGGGACTGTGGAATATCCAGCTGCCCCGGGCACGGACAGTAAGTATGTGCAGTAGGAACGAGTGTGTGCTATAATAATAATAATGAAACAAAAATGCAACAATGTAACAACAAACTGATAATACCATTGAGAGCAGGTGTACAACAGGCACCTACCCAAACCAGTAAAGTTAAAGGGACCAGTAAGAAGGAGTCAGTCTAGGGGGGAGCAGGGAGGCAATATTTTGAGCATCAGCTGCTTCCAGATTGAGGAACAGGTAGAAAATTGGTATTGGCAGTCACCCGGATCCCGGTGGCACAGAAATGACTGAACAACATGATTTTGGGGGCTTCCTTTGCCCCAATAACAGTGGCGGCAGCCTCTTCTTAAAGTGTGTTTGCATTCTGTTATTTTTTCTCCTCTTTAAATTCATTCTGTTTTTCATATATTCCATTTTCAGTTATTTCCGCTTCTGATGTCCATCTCAACACCATGCAAGATAAAGTGCCACATTTTCATAGTTTCTCATATTCAAGTGGGCTCTTCACACCCCTCTTCATGAATATGTACAAAAGGAGGCTGATGAGATAGAGCTTGATGGTGTTGTGCAAAGGGAGCAGCAGGCCCGATGTTCGTATGGAGTGTCCCGGGGTTTGTGTGGCCCCCAGGGCCTGGCGGAGTGCTGAGTTGGTTGGAGTAGCACTCCGTTAGTACCCTGGTATCAGCAGGAGGCTATGGGAGCCCGGCAGCCGCCTGCCAAGGTGTGGCAGCCAGAGCCTGATTATTGGAGAGCTGAAGCCGGAGCAGTAAGGATGGGCCGCTTCTTACTGGTTACAGTGGCGCATGGTAGCCAGATGGGGTGTTCCCCATACTTACTACCATCAGTCAGGTGTAGGTCAGGGGTAGGTTCACTGGTCATGCTGCTGCATGAGGACAGTGGTGGGTCCGATATAGATGCCTCTCATCCTTGCATCCAACGCAGGTGCCGAAGAAGCATAGCATCGAACGACTCATAATTTTCAGTGGGTGCGGCCTCCCGGCGGCTCTCCCAGTATGGGTGGAAAGTTTGGGGAATGGATGGCCACCCACCGGGGTGTGATAGGATGATGGGAAGGCGGCACGGAGCTTTGTTACCTCGTTTCCGCCATCTTGGCCTCCTCGACCACACCAACCCGAACTTGCTTACCTTATCAATTGTTCAATTTTGGATTTTCATAGTAGGCATAGTGATAGGTAGGGTTATAGTGAAGGTGTAAGTTTAGATAAGTAAGTAGGTTTTAGATAATAGTTTTTTATTATGTTCTTAGTATGGTAGGCTTGTAGGTGGGTGGGGGGTTGATGTGTTTTGTATAGGATAAGGAAGAAAAAAAAATATATATATATAAAATAAAAACACCCAAAAATATATATTTGTTTAGGCTTCTGTGTGTAGTTAATATATGTTTTGGATGTAGTTGATGTTTGTGTTGTACTGATCTACGTGTATTAAGAGGGGTGGGGGTTTGAAGTTTAACTTGTCATATGTGGATAGTGGATACGATAGATATAGAGTTAGATACGTTAGTACAGGCTAGTGTTAATTGTAATTAGTGTAGGATAGGTAGGCTTAGTTAATTTCGTAGATAATACTTTTATCAGATTAATAAATATTTTTCATTGTTCTCTAATTGGATGTTAATGTTTTGACTGAAAGTTGGTAATATTGTCTTAGGTGAGTAGAGTACATGATAGACAAATTGTCCTGAGCTCATAGTTGGTATATGGTGCTTCCTATGAGCCCTGTTCAACCGTAACTCTTTCTTAGATTCGAGTTCTGTATGGAACCAATTCCATACATAAGACTCTAAGGGCCCGATGTAGGTGGCCCAAATACCGGTTGGTAAGGGTGAAATTCGGTAAATTTTACCGTTACCGACCGGTATTTAGGCATTCGTGATGTGGGGACGGATTCAGTATTAAGGAATCGGTAAATACTGATCCCTTAATACCGATTACTAATTGGCCTTGCATTTACGGTATCAGTAATACCGATTCCTTAAATGCAATGTAGAAAGCACATAAAAGAGTGCTTTTGGGCCTTAAGTAATCGGTAATTACCACCAACTTCAGGTGGGTGGTAATTACCGAATTCCTTTAAAAAAGCACTTTGTTGCTTTTTTTTATGTGCCATGTGGCACACATCCATGCCCTGGGGCATGGATGTGTGCCACATGTGCACTTATGCACATTTCAGGGGTGCAACACGGTGTCTTTTGAACACCCTGGCACCCTTGAAATACCTCCCGGTATTACCGATTCAGTATTACTGCATCAGTAATTCTGAATGTCTTCACATTCATTCCTATTGGCCTCCAAGCCCATAGGAATGAATGGGTAGGTATTTGTTATTACCGAATCTCAATTACCGATTTGGTAATAACGAATAATAAGAATTTGGTAATTTTTACCGAATTCTTACATACATCTGAAATAGTGATTTCTAAATACTGAATCTGTAAAATTCGGTATTTAGAATTTGGTATTTCACTATTACTTAAATCGGGCCCTTAATGTGGGGCTCAGAAAGTGAGATTAGACACTGTGCAACACAGGTAGACTCCTATTGTAGCAGCCTTTGAGCAAGGGAGTGGGTATGTAAAAGTTTAATTTTTTAGTTGTTTACAGAATGCTGCATTGTGACCTAAACAGCTGTATAAAACTAACAAGAATCCCCTTGCACCATTTTGCAAGTAGGTCTACTATGTTGTGTGAATCTTAAATGTGCAGAAATTGACCTCAGCCTGGACAATGTCCATCATTATTTGAAATTAATATTGCTAAGTGTGCTACATTATGCAGCTCACTTAGGAGGATCCAACAACAACAATGGGGCATATTAACAAGAACCTCGTTAAAATTATCGCCGCGACAGGAAACTGCAGCTAAAACGGCGATTATGGGCTTGCTAATATGTGCTATAGAATTCCAATAGCAGCCCAGGTTAGATGTCCTGCACATCTAACCTGGGCTTCTATTGAAATTCTATAATGCATATTAGCAAACCCATTATCGCCGTTAACTGCAGCTAAAATGACAATAATTTAAACGAGGTTCTTGCTAATATGCCCCCATGTTTTCACATATTTCTCCCATTTACACCTCCCCTGGGAGGTGTAGCATTCATACAGTTTCACTGGTCTTCCACCTATGCTAAACTTGTATGTGCAAATGATTTAATATGTGGATGCACTCACACTCTACAAGTGTTAGGCCTCTCTGTGGCAGAGTAAGTTGTCTATTTTGGCCTGTGTTCAATTACTGAACACTTATCAGTATACACAGGGGGAGCCAAGGTCCTCTTACATGCCTTGTTCACTGTCATGGCTATCTGCCCAGTATTGGTACAACCATTCAGAGGTATTTTTTTTTATGTGAGCAGTGATTTAGTCACATTTGGAAATGATGCTGTAATCTTTACATTGCAATATTGATGTTAACATTTGTTACAGTCTTTTGACCTCACATGCCTCACACATCCCATTTATAGGTGATATACGTGTGTGTACATTGTCAGAACGTTCTCACTGTGTTCTATCAAGAAAATACAACTTGTTGATACACCCTGACATGACACTGATAAGGTACACATTGCACATCATACCATTGCAATGGGTGTACTTTGTGTAGGTGCACAGCATGTGCAATTGACTTTAGCTCAATCTGCTGCAAACAAGTGCTTTAGGATATTACACAGACATTTCATATGTAGACCTTGTAGAAACAACCAAACAAAACTTATGGTTTTCACAAGTGAAATAATTGTTTAAAATCCAGAATAATAGATCCAAACATTCATTCATGTGAGTAGTATATTCCAAATTTGAGTAACAAAGATAGTAATTGGGTAAATTTTGATGACCAACCAAAGTCCAATAGGGACACATGTCAGATGACATTTCGAGGTAAGGAGTATTTCAGTGAGGAGGAACAAATTGGCATTAGGAAAAGTAGTTTTCTTTCTAAGTAAGCAAGTGGATACAATTAACAACTGCACAAACAAAAAGTACTGTACTGTACAAAGAAGGTGGCATGATAATCAACCCAGGACCGTTAAAAAACTAGCCAAGGGGCACTCACAAAGGTTCTTTCGGCAGTTCTTCAACGGAAACTGGTGAAGTCAACATCTTCCTCCTCTGTTTGGTCTGCCTACCTTGCAATTGGTGGTGTTTGAATGAGATGAGAGGAAGCTGAGCCACACACACATCAGAGGGAGAAGATGTGCCTCCCCTGTTCCAATCAGCATTTGTGAGTGCCAGTAAGGCAGCATGGTATTGCCTGTCAAGGGTTTGGTGTTTTGCCAACAAAGCAACAACATTACTATTGAAGGCACCCATTGATGCAATGAAGGAGTCAAACATGCGCTCCAGGGACTGCATGGTATTATGGTTGGCCCTCAGCTTCCTGACAACTTCAGTGGTGTCTGATGTAGAAGGCTGTTGTTGTTCCCTCTGTCTCATGACACCAGCGATGTCAGCTAGCGGCTCATTAATGCCATGGAGCCAAGAGTTGGTGTCTGTGATGGCCTTTGTCAAGCCCTTATTAGGGTTAAGACACCTACTGACTCCTTCAAGAGTGTCTGCTAAGGTATCCATCCCCAACAGCACCTCATCAGCCATTTGCTGCTGGACTCCTATCTCTTGCCATTGAAAGACAACTTGGGGGTCCTCAGAGTCCTCAGCTTGATGGGCCATGTCCAGTGGTTGATTGTTCATCTAGATACCCTGCAACATTGTTTTTTATTGCCAAGGCTGGAGGACATTTTTCAAGAGTCCAGGAGTTGTTGGACGGTGTCTTCATCATGGACAGGCTCATCTACAGGAGGTGTTGTTGGTCCATCTGATAAGGATAGGAATATGTTACAAATAAGCCTTGATATATTTTGGCTTACGCGTTTAATGTAACATTCAGATAGTTTGCACAAGTTAATATGTGGAACATATGTTTCTACAAGTAAATAAGGCCATGTTACAGTATTGTTGCTTTTCACCTGGCAATACCTGTACATTGCTCACACAACCTCAGTATTACCATGGTGGCATATTTGTGTCAGTCCAAACAACGCATTGCTATTGGGCATCTTGCTTGTCTACCCTGCTTGAAAGAGTGGGTGTAGAAACAGGCCACATTTTACATATTGTGATGCATTTGTGCTTTCTGCCTAGACTGTTGAAGCATTTGCTTCCTAACGCCACTTCATAGACCATTGGGCCATGTCTCAAGGGTGCATGCGTTTTCTCTGGCCATCCTTTTGCACCCCAACACTAACCAAGATACATACAGCCTGATTCATCATTCTCCCGTTTTGGTAGCCCCTAATAGCGATTCATAGCGAATCGCTATTAAGGACTCGCAAAACGGGATTCATGTAGGAATTGCATAAAGAAATGCGATTCCTACATAATCCTTATTTGCGATTAGCAAATTGCTAATCGCAAATAAGGAATAACTCGCCATTCATTCCTATGGGCCAAAAGGCCCATAGGAATGAATGGGGAGTAGCAAATTGCTAATCGCAAATAAGGAATAACTCGCCTTTCATTCCTATGGGCCAAAAGGCCCATGGGAATGAATGGGGAGTATTCCTTATTTGCGATTAGCAATTAGCTAATCGCAAATAAGATAGCGATTTGAAGGGTGCCAGGGGTGTCCAAAGGACACCCTGTAGCACCCCTCAAATGAAATTTTACACAGGTGTTGCACACACACATGTCCAAAGGACATGTGTGTGTGTAACATGCAACTCAGAAAAATGCATTTAAAAGCATTTTTCTGAGTTTTCACAATTTACCACGAGGTCTGACCTCGCGGTAAATTGCGGCCAGAAATTGCGAATTCGCAAAACAAAATTGGATGATGAATTGCATTTAAGGAATCTCAAATAGAGATTCCTTAAATGTAATTCCTCGCAAAATTGCGAGATCGCAATTAGCGATTTTTGCATTTGGGATGCTGAATCCCAAATGCAAAAATCGCACTCGCAAAGGGCCAGATTCTCAGAATCTGGCCCTTTGCAAGCGCAATTTTGTTTGATGAATCGGGCGGATAATACTTTGTTATCTCTCTCACAATCCTGCAGTAAGCCTTTCCCACAGCACTGCACACCGTTGTCCCTTGCTGTACTGTCGTCCATACAGTTTGTGCAATATTGTGCCCTAGGAGCCTTATTTGACACATATATATACAACTCCTTGCTGCACTGCGGGAAAAGGGAGTTGGCATGTATATACCATGAGTTAAATTTGTCAAGGGACTCCCGTAGTTTCCTGACATTTACACAGTTCTCTTCAGACTCCACAACAGTAGGCAATGAGATCCATCTCTGAAGGGGATAGCCACCATCAAACCTGGAAGTAAGCAGGAACTGAAGCTCACTCCATTTCCTCAGAGCCCAAAGTGCTCTTCTGCAGAGTCCCACATATCTCTTCACTCATCCCCACTCCTTTGAACTTGTATATGACTCCTCTGGTATTCATCATGCAGACCTAGAGGCTCTACATCACCTTTTACATTGATGACACCCACATCATACAATAACTTAGGAGACTCCAAAACCAACAACAGTTGTTACTTTGTGCCATTTACCAAAGTGTCATACTTTATGTGAGAGTAATGGCTCGGATATTCTGTAACATGAACTCACCCTGGTTGCCCCCATGATTAGGCCCACACCCCTCAAACTCCAACCACCCCAGTAACCTGCCCATCATCCTGGACACCTACCTCACTATGGGCCAGATGTAGGTGGCCCAATACTGGTCGGTAACGGCGGAAATTACCGAATTTCGTCCGTTACCAACCGGTATTGGGCATTTGTGATGTAGGTGGCCTAAATTGCAAATTCGGTAATTTACTGATTCGGTATTTTAAGGAATCATTAAATACTGATTCCTTAAAATACCGAATCGGTAAATTACCGAATTTGCAATGTAGGGAGCACTCAAATGAGTGCTTTTCCTATTTTAGGATTCGTTATTTACCAACAACTATAAGTTGGTGGTAAATAAGGAATACCTTTGAAAATGCAAATCTGTGCATTTTCAACTGTGCCATGTGGCAGACATACATGCCCTTAAAGCATGTATGTCTGCCACATCTGCACACAAGCACGATTCAGGGTTGCAACAGGGTGTCAAAGTGACACCCTGGCACCCTTGAATGTTTCCCCCATTTTACCGAATCGGTATTTACCGATTCGGTAATTGCCATTCATTCCTATGGGCCTCCTGGCACCCTTGAATGTTTCCCCCATTTTACTGAATCCGTATTTACCGATTCGGTAATTGCCATTCCTTCCTATGGGCCTATGGGCCAATCGGTAAAATTCAGTATTTAAGAGTAGGTAAATTGGGATTACCTACATCTGGCACTAAGGGTCCTAAAGGCCAGATGTAGGTAATCCCAATTTACTTATTCTTAAATACCGAATTTTACCGATTCGGTATTTAAGAATAGGTAAATGGGATGTAGATACATTTTCTGTAAAAATTACCGAATCGGTAAGATTCGGTATTTACCGAATCGGTATTTACCGATTTGGTAATTGCCATTCATTCCTATGGGCCTGGAGGCCCATAGGAATGAATGGCAATTACTGAATTGGTAAATACCGATTCGGCAAAATGGGGGAAACATTCAAGGGTGCCAGGGTGTCAATTTGACACCCTGTTGTACCCCTGAATTGTGCTTGTGTGCAGATGTGGCACATATACATGCCCTAAGGGCATGTATTTCTGCCACATGGCACAGTTGAAAATGCACAGATTTGCATTTCCAAAGGTATTCCTTATTTACCATCAACTTATAGTTGGTGGTAAATAACGAATCCTAAAATGGGAAAAGCACTCATTTGAGTGCTCCCTACATTTCAAATTCGGTAATTTACCGATTCAGTATTTTAAGGAATCAGTAATTTACTGATTCCTTAAAATACCGAATCAGTAAATTACCGACTTTGCAATTTAGCCCACCTACATCCCAAATGCCCAATACGGTCGGTAACGACCGAAATTCGGTAATTTCGGCTGTTACCGACCGGTATTGGGCCACCTACATCTGGCCCTATGTGACTTCATAATGCCAGTATCAACTCCACCTCCTTCCACATTATTAGCATGGTCAAACATTTGTTCATATGGCTCCCTCCTGGCACATGTGAGACCATCACCAAGGCCCTCATCATATGTAGAATGTAGTTTACCAATAACCGCTACCACAGCATGTTTGCACTGCTGCTACACAAGAGGAAAACTATTCAGCACACCACGCCCAAACTATTCAGAGTCACCGGCAGTTCAAGTTGCTCGGCCACACCTACAAGGCATTACACTACTTTTTCCTCAGAGTGGCTTAGGCTAACACTTATACTCCTCTCTCAAGAAGAATCTTGACCAAGCTTCTGAAATGCTGACACCTTCCTGCACTTTCCTACTTTTCTCCTTTTCCTTGATTTTTTAGATCACTTTACATTTAATCATCCACTTTAGTTTGGACTTCAAATTGGGTAATTTTAGACTATCTCATATATAG
Organism: Lissotriton vulgaris; assembly: GCF_964263255.1. NCBI lineage: Eukaryota > Metazoa > Chordata > Amphibia > Caudata > Salamandridae > Lissotriton > Lissotriton vulgaris. The sequence goes on along the minus strand of NC_141685.1, from coordinate 433,074,557 downwards.
AAGAGATAATCAGAAACTATTCTCTAAGCATCACATTATATTATTCATTTTCTATATTGCTGTAGCTGAACTTCTTGTGTGCCTTATCCTGGTACACCTGAACTTCTTTATGAGGCTGGATTATCCAGTTATTCTGTATCTTTAAAGCATCGTATTGAGATTCATGTACCTTAATCTGACTGATAACCTGTAATAAATCTTCTTAACTATAGTCACTGATTCCTGGTCCTCATTGTGCAGCCCAATGGGTTGCACTGTAAATTACATTTGTTTGATTGAATACTAACTTCCTTTACCTCTCAGGCAGCAAAAAAGGTCTAACAAATAACTAAACTAAACAATCATGGCCCTCTGCTCTGTATCACTTGCACTCGCCCCCGCCCTCAATGTCCATATGAGCATGACAGGAGTTAGGGTGATACCTTACATGGCAGGCAACACCAGTAAAAACCTTATCCAGCACATCCCAACTGCTGGTACAATATGTATTTGTGCTAGTGACTGTACCCATGGCTCTTCAAGTGATCCTACTTGGAGGGCATGAACACACTTAGCAACTGTATACCTTATCAGGTGACAAGTTGGCCCTCTGCCAAGCAACATTACAATCCATTTTTGGCTGCCAAGCCCCAAGAGAAGCACCCTTGCATCATGGTACAAGGAGGCCTGCATTGGCACAGATACATCTGCAAAGTTTCCAAGATCCATGCGTGATATGCTGCTCCAGCCCTATTTTTTACTTTGTATTGTAGTCCTGATCAATAATGTTTTTGATTACACTACAAGTCTCACGATTCAAAGGACAAGCTGGACTGGGGTAACACATCACACATGGACCACAGAAATGTTGCAGGGCAGGACAAGTCTGAACAAGCTGTGACTGTGCAATAAAATAAAAGTTATGGGATGGATGAGTTAAAAAAGTGAGACATTCCTGCCCTTTCCCTTGGTTTACGGTCAACACAGTGCAGCAAAGTATCCTGATGCGCTGCCCTGCATGACACTTAAAACCATATGGTCCCTTGTTGTCACTGACCTAAAGTTATTACCATGACCGCATTACTGACCTGTCCTTCCACTCCTCCCACCAACTCTTTTGAGATGAGTGATGCCACCTGCTCCTCCTGGACATCAGGGCCTCCTTCGGTGCTTATGGCTGCCATAGGGTGCCTTGCCATTTTTTCTTTGGTCCTGCACTTGCAGTCATGTCACTCCAGTACTGTCCTTTTTATCTCACCTTCACTGTTTATATTATCCACTATGCGTTGACAAATGGCATCCTCCTTCCTTAATGGAAACTTGGAGATAACAGAGAAGATCATTCTTTTTCACATCACTGATTAGTATTTGGTTCTCCTCCTCACTGAAATTGCACTTCCTCTTCATCTTTACCAGGGCTGGTTTTTGGTTATCTTGGTAGGAATTGGGTTTGTTACCCTCCTGGCTGGTAGATGGTGCTCCTCCCATTTTTTGCAGTTTTTGGTGTTCAGGAGCTCCGTGGGTTGAAATACATCGTTTTTTTAAGCTTCCCGCGACACAACACATTCCGGTGTGACGCAATACTGATTTGTAGCATGTGAAGGTGCTCTATGACCCACAAACCAGCTTTGCATCATGTGGGTAGCAGTTGCGTTAAACAACTTTGCTTCACCATTCACATCGATGCGTCTCAATTTTCGACGCACATTCGGTCGCTGCGACATGGTGCGCCATATCATAAATATGGTGCATCTGTATCACATGTAAATGCTGCAACACAGTGCAGGTTGTTCTGATGCAACACTGACGCAATGCAGTGTTGAGTCAGAAGTCATAAATATGCCCCTTAATATCACAAGCATTTGCAATGCAATAGGTCTCGCATTAGGAAAGTTTGAGCTATTGTTATTGTAAATGACAAATGTTGTATTTATGTGTTGGTTTTGAAAATAGCGAAATTATTAGCTTTGTCATTTACAATGCGAATAGTTTTAACTTTTGCAAATATGACACCAATAGCATTTGTAATGCAATATGTGTTGTATTTATGTGACTTAGATGTATTGATATTACAAATAAAAATGGCTTTTATTTTTTTTAATAATTAATACTTAAATAAAAGTTACTGTAATTTATAATGGCAATAGCTTTTGTAAATAACTTTTGTGAAGATTATGTTAATTGTATTTTATTGTGACGAAAAACCAAGAACAGAAGTGAAATATTTACATCTTTTTGTGACATTTGTAATAAAGCTTGAAACATTGAGAGAACATATTTGAACCAGTTTTGTTGAATGGTTGCACAGATTGATGCTGTGGTAGCGCTGAGTGATGTTGTGGTGGCGACGAGTGACGCTGTGGCGTACAGTGATGCTGTGGTAGAGCATAGTGATGTTGTGGTGCCCCTGAGTGATGCTGTGGTGGTGCTGAGTGATGCTATGGTGATGCGATAGAGTGAGTGCGATAGATAGATAGATAGATAGATAGATAGATACATAGATAGATAGATAGATAGATAGATAGATAGATAGATAGATAGATAGATAGATAGATAGATAGATAGATAGATAGATAGATAGATAGATAGATAGAGTGCGATAGATAGACAGATAGAGTGAGGGCCATAGATAGATAGACAGATAGATAAAGTGTATCTGTGTTGCATTGAGTAGAGTGTAAGTATGAGGTGTGTAATTATATGGCACTGAGTGGTAATATGGGGAGTGTATGTTGTATTCAGTAGAGTGTCATTTTGTGGCATGTAATTATGTGGTACTGAGTGGTATTTGAAGTGTATGCTGCATTGAATGCAGTGTAATTATGTAGCATATAATTATGTGGCACTGAGTGTATGTTGCATTGAGTGCTGTGTAATTATGTGGCGTGTAATTATGTGGCACTGAGTGGGATTTGGAGTGTATGTTGCATTGAATGCAGTGTAATTATGTGGCGTGTAATTATGTGGCACTGAGTGGTACTTGGAGTGTATGTTGCATTGAGTGCAGTGTAATTATGTGGCGTGTAATTATGTGGCACTGAGTGGTATTTGGAGTGCATGTTGCATTGAGTGCAGTTTAATTATGTGGCACGGAGTGGTATTTGGAGTGTACGTGGCATTGAGTGCAGTGTAATTATGTGGCGTGTAATTATGTGGCACTGAGTGGTATTTGGAGTGTATGTTGCATTCAGTGCAGTGTAATTATGTGGAGTGTAATTATGTGGCACTGAGTGGTATTTGGAGTGTATGTTGCATTGATTGCAGTGTAATTATGTAGAGTGCAATTATGTGGCACTGAGTGGTATTTGGAGTGTATGTTGCATTGAGTGCAGAGTAAATATGTGGCACTGAGTGCTATTTGGAATGTATGTTCCAGTGCAGAGTGTGAGGGTGCAGAGTGTGAGGGTGTGCAGAGTGTGAGTGTGCGCAGAGTGTGAGGGTGCGCAGAGTGTGAGGGTGCGCAGAGTGTGAGGGTGCGCAGAGTGTGAGGGTGCACAGAGTGTGAGGGTGCACAGTGTGTGAGGGTGCAGTGTGTGTGAGGGTGCAGTGTGTGCAGTGTGTGTGAGGGTGAAGAGTGTGTGAGGGTGCGGTGTGTGCAGTGTGTGTAAGGGTGCAGTGTGTGTGAGGGTGCAGTGTGTGTGAGGGTGCAGTGTGTGTGAGGGTGCAGTGTGTGCAGTGTGTGTGAGGGTGCAGTGTGCAGTGTGTGTGAGGGTGCAGTGTGTGTAGTGTGTGTGAGGGTGCAGTGTGGGCAGTGTGTGAGGGTGCAGTGTGTGTGAGGGTGCAGTGTGTGTGAGGGTTCAGTGTGTGCAGTGTGTGTGAGGGTGCACTGTGCGCAGAGTGTGTGAGGGTGCAGTGTGTGCAGAGTGTGTGAGGGTGCAGAGTGTGTGAGGCTGCAGAGTGTGTGAGTGCAGTGTGTGAGGGTGCAGAGTGTGCGGATGCAGCGTGTGCGGGTGCAGAGTGTGCGGGTTCAGTGTGTGAGAGGGTGCAGTGTGTGAGAGGGTGCAGTGTGTGAGGGTGAAGTGTGTGAGAGGGTACAGTGAGTGTGAGGGTGCAGGGTGTGCAGTGTGTGCAGTGTGTGTGAGGGTGCAGTGTGTGAGGGTGCAGTGTGGGCAGTGTGTGAGGGTGCAGTGTGGGCAGTGTGTGTGAGGGTGCAGTGTGTGTGAGGGTGCAGTGTGTGCAGTGTGTGTGAGGGTGCAGATTGTACAGTGTGTGTGAGGGTGCAGTGTGTGTGTGTGTGAAGTGCCCACTATGAACTGAATGTATGCAAGCACAGGTGTACATGATCTGGTAGTCCACAAGGCATGGCTCTTTGTCACACAGAGGTCACTAGCCTAGGTAGGGGTCAGGCAAGTTTGCCAACAATTAATCATGCTCAGAAGCCTCCTACCCTCTGAATACCTGCGAGTTCTAGGAAACATGTGTATGTTTCAGTGCAGAGTGTGAGGGTGTGCAGAGTGTGAGGGTGTGCAGAGTGTGAGGGTGTGCAGAATGTGAGGGTGTGCAGTGTGTGAGGGTGCCAGAGTGTGAGGGTGTGCAGTGTGTGAGGGTGTGCAGTGTGTGAGGGTGCGCAGAGTGTGAGGGTCTGCAGAGTGTGAGGGTGCGCAGAGTGTGAGGGTGCGCAGCGTGTGAGGGTGCGCAAAGTGTGAGGGTGCGCAGAGTGTGAGGGTGTGCAGAGTGTGAGGGTGTGCAGTGTGTGAGGGTGCAGTGTGTGTGAGGGTGCAGGGTGTGCAGTGGGTGTGAGGGTGCAGTGTAGGCAGTGTGTGATGGTGCAGTGTGGGCTGTGTGTGTGAGGGTGCAGTGTGTGTGAGGGTGCAGTGTGTGTGTGAGATTGCACTGTGTGCAGTGTGTGTGAGGGTGCAGTGTGTGTGTGTGAAGTGCCCACTATAAACTGAATGTATGCAAGCACAGGTATACAGGATCTGGTAGTCCACAAGGCATGGCTCTTTGTCACAGAGAGGTCACTAGCCTAGGTAGGGGTCAGGCCAGTTTGCCAACAATTAATCATTCTTGGGCCCTAGAGAGCACACACGCCTGAACTGGAGAGTCGCGATTCAGCACATGAAGGATGATTTTTAAGGGGGATGACTGTTCTTGTGTGGGCTAGACCTCCTGAAGTGCAAAGTGCTTTAGAAACTCAGAAGCCTCCTACCCTCTGAATAGCTGCGAGTTCTAGGAAACATGTGTATGTTTCAGTGCAGAGTGTGAGGGTGTGCAGAGTGTGAGGGTGCGCAGAGTGTGAGGGTGCGCAGAGTGTGAGGGTGCGCGGAGTGTGAGGGTGCGCAGTGTGTGAGGGTGCGCAGTGTGTGAGGGTTCGCAGAGTGTGAGGGTGTGCAGAGTGTGAGGGTGTGCAGAGTGTGAGGGTGTGCAGTGTTTGAGGGTGCGCAGAGTGTGAGGGTGTGCAGTGTGTGAGGGTGCACAGAGTGTGAGGGTGTGCAGAGTGTGGGTGTGCAGTGTGTGAGGGTGAAGTGTGTGTGAGGGTGCAGTGTGTGTGAGGGTGCAGTGTGTGCAGTGTGTGAGGGTGCAGAGTGTGTGAGGGTGCAGAGTGTGTGAGGGTGCAGAGTGTCCAGTGTGTATGAGGGTGCAGTTTGTGTGAGGGTGCAGTGAGTGGGTTACAATACCATATTTGTTTACAGGCACACACCGAGCACCTTAACAAGTACAGTCTGGATCTGAAGTGCTAAGAACCATGCTTCGTGCCATTGCCCAGAATCCTCTAAAGTCTTAAAACAAGCTTTTCACATACCTAGATTTTACCTCTAACCACAAACAGAAACAACCCTGTTAGAAGTTATATCTGTAATCCAACTTTTCTTCTGCAAAACCATCTCTCAGAGGGAACGCTTGAATAAGTCAATTCTGAATTCTCTCATTAGAATCGAAAAACCTTCATTGACCGTCTGTGTGCATCTCTCCGGTCTTTCATCAACAGAACTGTTACTTTAAGAAACTATAGTATGTGGAAACGACGGCCTTACAAAACACATCATTGAATGTATAAAGATTCTACCAATCAGGTGAGCTTGGTTTCTCTCCTAGAACTGGATTGTAGCAGATGTCAAGAAAAACAGAGGGGAGCAAACCCAACAGCAGTGGCCCACAGTTAGTGCTTGATTTGTGCCGGTCTTTGACTGTGGTGGGCAACGTCACTTATTTTTTGGGGCCGAGACTTATTTTAAATCATGTGATTTTTACCTGGGGTAAGGGAGACAGAGAGAACGAGACAGAAGAGGGACGAAGAAGAAGAATGAGGCGATTAAAAAATAGCGGCAAATGGAAAAAGCAAGGACGCAAAAAAACCAACAAGAGTGAGATAAAGAAAGTGAAGTGTAGGGTGTTGAAGAAAAAGCAATGCTGAGGAATCAAAATCGGACAACCCTGGTGCTCAGAAGCCTCCAGTCCTTGGCAGCGTGGAGCCGCTGCACACAGTAATGATCATGCCACCGGCACTCTTTTGACACATCTTTCATCCCTGCTGCAGGGTAAACTGCAGCAAGTATTCCCTGATGAAACAAACATTGACAAAGGCAATATGTCTGGATGTAATGAGCTGGCGCAAGAGAACCTACACCACTCATCAGGGCAGCAGTGAATTGGAAAGGTTACATCTCACCCTTCCAGTGGCTGTTCCAGGCGAAACCACAATGGCCAAGGTCATTTCACTGAGGTGGCTGGGTGGGTTAGTGCACCTACTGCAGAGGAGTGTGCGTGTGATTGTCTAACCTATATAAGTTTCATGTCACAGACGTCACTCTTGATACACGTACACTTCTGAGGATGAAAAACGAGTGCCACTGAATTGATATCTTAATGTACGTTTATTACAGCGCTTAGAGGTCTGTCGTCTTCTTGCATGCTGCAGTGTTAAGGGAAACAATTAGTTCAAGGACTGGCTGCACCTCACTGTGGGACTGGAAGCATTAAAATCGAACTGCATTTCCTTAGGGAACGGGCCGGCTCGTTGACATGAACGTTTGCTGGCAAGGTCAACTCAATCATTCATCCTTGCCAGGTGTAACAATATGTTGAATTTAACATGATAGTGCAAGAAAAACTGGGTTTCACACGTGAGAGCCAAAGACATTTAAAGCAAAAAGCGGTCTGTATTGGAGACCCGAAAATACAAAAATAGGCCAATAAATACAATTGTTTTAATAAACTGCTCAAGTCCATGTTAACAGGAAACACAACCAATCAAAATCCAAGTAGTGTACAATTCATCACCCTGATACATGCCTCATGCTGGTCTACTTACAGCCAATGTCCATGAAAGAAAAGGAAAGGAGTGTGTGCTGAAAAAGCCAGTTCCTTGACACCCATGCAAATTAATCAAGGTGTGACTAGGTATTAGTGTAGATCGATGCTTGCTACTGTGAGAATAGACACTCACGCGTAACCAAAGCCTATTCCAAGAGCAACTGGTGTTTTGTAGACATTAACTCCGCTGGATACTGCGAAAAAAACATCATGCCATCATTATTGATGCTGAAATAACTGGGAAACCATTAGATAGTGATTAGTACTCAAGCTGGACTTAGTGAATACTAAGATGAACCACATAGATTTGAATGCCACTGCGTTGGTCGATGGCAGTAATGCTAAAAACTGTGAAAAAAAGGGAAGGATATAAAAGTACCTGTCTCTATGAGCTAGTTCTTACTACTGCCCATGGGAGTGCACTCTGTACCTTGTAATCCGTTGTTACTGTTCATAAAAAGATTTCTCACAAGGAAACAGCTGACGCTGGTTTGTGCATTATGCAGCCGACCACAAGAATCCGAATGTGTTTGTTTTTACTGCATGAAAGAAGCTGCAAAAACCAGAAACGCTCTGCTTGAAAGACGCTCTGCTAAATCTTACTTATAAACAAGCATTTACAATGCAACAGTTTCGCCTTTGCAAAAGTTAGAGCTATTGGCAATGCTCATGACATTATTTTTATTTATGTTTTCTTTTTAAAACATAAATAAATGGCATTACAATGCCAATAGCAGGGCAGGAGAGCAAGCACAAGCCTGCAAATGTAAAGGATGCTTGAAAGCCGGTACTGGCTTTAATTGATACTGTAGGACAAAACTAGTACTTGCTGTCATGATACTTTTGTAAGAAAAACCATAATAGAAACGAAAAAAAAAGTTGAACATGCACGTAGCTTTCTTTGTTTAGCTGCCTTCCTGGTTAGGTTTTCCAAGTTAGTAAAGTGGAATAGTAATTATGGTTGGACAAATGAATACACTCTGGCAGTCTGGGATAAAGAAATAACAGCCTTTATTTTTATTAATCAATTTAAAAGCGCCAAGTTATAATATTTCAAATCAAAGTATCTGTTGCAGTTAACTTTATCACAAGTATTAGGCCTGACGTTTGCCAAGACCTTTCTATTTTAATCTGTATATGTAATATGCACAATTACAGGGGCTTTTAGCCAGCTGAGTTTTTCGGTTGTTGTCCCAGTTCCATTTTTCTTCCACCCACAACATACAACATGGAACCAGGTAAGGGGTCAAACCCATGTCAGCCCTACACTCATTTCACTGTTTGTGATAGCATTCTGCTCCTTCACAAGCACAACATCTGTACACAAAGTAGCTCACTTCATTGCTGGAGATTACGTGTGTTTTTATAACAAATAATGTTGCTATTAACGCATGTTTATGGCACGAACCGTGCAGCTCCCCCAAACACTAAAGTTTTACAAAAAAATGCCAAAAACAAGCATTGCCATTATTAGCTTGTTGTATTTATTACTATGCGCATACTAAAACACTTGATCCAACTACCTTGTGTATTCACAAAAAAAAAGGAAAAGATTAAAGCAAATGTAAACAGCAAACTGTCACTCAGCCCAGACGATTTTGTATGCTGGGCAGTTCCCTGCAATACACGGGCTAAAGTCGTGATTGAATTCTGCAGTGGAGATTAGGAAAGTTGTTTGGTAACTGCTAAGTGTTCATAATACAGAAAGAAGCGCAGGGGGTTTAGCAGTAGATCAGACCGAACTACACAACAAGCTGGCAAATGGAAACTGGCAGTCAAAGAGCACCCATGTCACAAGATAAGGAGAAATACACCATACATCAGCCCCAATTGCTTAGTACCAGGACGCATGGGGGGGCGGGGGTGATTTGAATTAAGTAAGGTCGCAGGTGCAATGCAAGATTACTGCCTGCCAACAGACGTTTGTTTAAAAAGCTAACATGCAAAGTAAGCCCTGGCAGCTAGACAAACAGCTAGTCGCAACCATAAGAAGTGTGCACAACACAATCCTCATATATTCCTGCCCATTAAAAGATTAATTAACTCACTTGTCAGCACATTTAATTTTTTAGCACAAGAGCTGCCTCGCACGAAACGCCAGATTCAAGTTTGTTATAGTGGAGTGTGGCAATAGTACGCGTTAAAAATGTAGAACAAGCCCGTAAACGGCCACCACACAATTGTTGAGGAACAGGTGTTCCCACTAGTAAATATAAACCTTTAAATGCATTTAATTTCATAACTCAGATATCCCGCTCTGCTTGTTTTAAAGGGATTGTTTTATCAATAATGAAATAAAGTTTTAATTGGGTGCTCTTATTTGCCACATTATTAACACTAAGCTTGATTGTGACGGCAGGCCATTTGTTGTGGTTTAACATGCTTTATGTTAATATGATGTGGCAGGAGACACTGAATGCCAGTGTGGTGCTACATGGGCACGGTTCCGTCTGCATAGTCTTCTATGCGGTGGAGCCGAGCCCATTTTTTTCCTGTTATGCGGAGCTCGAATAAAGCATGTACCTAAAACCTTGAGGCGTTATCACTCAGAATCGCAGAACCGTAACAACATTCCTAAGTAAGAAACGTTTTAGTGAGAGGTTACTTGCAGGGATCAATGAGCAGAGAAGGTGAACGTAAAACCACAAAAATGAACTATGAATTTACAACCAAATAATGACTAAACGTGCGGCAGCTGTAAATCAGTCTCCGAAACGGAAACCTGTTTTTAAAAGAAAAGCATCGCACATTGTGTATTTTTATTTTGAAATACACGTGCGTTTAACTGACTGGTGCTACGTTATCAGCCGCAAACGTATGCAAGAAGTGGTCTGGTCTTGTTGTGAATGCTGATAGTTATTAGAAAAGAGAGCAGCCTCCGCTCATTCACCTGCACTCGGCTCAGCGCTACCTGCCTGCAGTGTGCGGCTCATTCAGGCCCCAGCACCAGCCGCTGGGCTCGGATGCGGAGTTAGGGAAGCACATAAGACGCCCTCAACCCTTCTGGAGGCTAGATCGCCGTGGCCAGAAAGTTTGACAAAAAAGCTATTTCAAAGATCATTTGAAAACTCAAACCGCTGCTACCCAGAGTACTGTGTGCTCATCGCATTGCGTTCTCTTCCCAGGCGTATCACACATAACACGGCTCAGACCCAAGCCTCCCTGTTGGCATGCAGTCAAACTATACATCACAGGACTCAGACGTTGGCCGCTGTGGTGCTGGCATGAAGCCACACTATACAAAACAGAGCTGAAACGAAGCCCCCGTTGGCATGCAGTCAGAGGGCGAGAGAAGCCAACGAGCAAGCACCTCGTGCATGGATTTACTGGCGGCCTACCTCACCCCGCACTGCATCACATCCTTGTTAGAATAAATTAAGTTGCCCTCCACGGATTCGAGAACACAAGTCCAATCGATGGTGGAGATGTAGCAGAGCTTGTCGTTCTTCTTGATGTGCCGTATACAAGTCAGGTCCCGGGCCGGCAGCCAATCACAGCGCGGCCCGGGGAATGACGTCATGGGGGTGTCCCGGGCCGGCAACCAATCACAGCGTGGCCCGGGGAATGACGTCACGGGGTGTCCCGGGCCGGCAGCCAATCACAGCGTGGCCCGGGGAAGGACGTCAGGGGGTTGTCCCGGACCGACCGGCGGTGATTTTCACACGGCAACAAATGAGGGGTGGGCTCCCTCGAAATAAATAAATAAAACGGGAATAAGAAGCGCTCCTCATCGCGGACCTCGGCGAGAGGGAGGGTGTGGGGGGCGGCACTTAAAAAAGATACAGAAACGCCCCCAAATCGCGTAGTGACGGGAAAAGAGTAACAGACAACCATCTCTTCCAATGGTTAGCCTCCATTTATGGAGCTAGCCAATGCAAGAGAAGGCGGGACAAAGCCCCACACTGTAGGATCATAAGATCTTCGGCTCCGCCCACTGCTTCGCAGTGCGACGGTAGCCTCAACCTAAAAAGCCAAGCACACAACACTGCAGTGTCAGTACTTACCAACAAGCTGTCTCCGAGGAGCCGACGGGGGGAGGGAAAGTGAAAGAGCGCGGCGCGGAAGTTCGGCAGCGTGCAGCCGGTCGTGGAGCGGGACTTCCGCCTTCTGCGTGAAGCCCGCATCCACGGAGTGCCAGAGAGCAGCATTGGTGACACTGGCGGGGCTCCCATGCCTGAGGGAGAGCCCCGCGGTGGCTGCCGAAGTTAGGAGTGGCGGCGATGCGGTGAGTAGGGCTTAGTTGTAAGGGGGGCGGGGGTGTGTGTCTTTGTGTGTGTGTGCAGGGGGGGGGGTTGGGGGCTGCGGCGGGTGTATGCGTGCGTGTCTGTGTGTGCGTGTCTGTATGTGTGTGTGTGCTCGGGAGGGTTGGGGGGGCGGCAGCGTGTGTATGTGTGCGCGCGCCTGTGCGTGTGCAGGGGGTGGGGGCTGGCTGTGTGTGTGTGTGTGCCGTGTTTGGACTGGGTAAGAGTGGTCTGTTTAACTCAGACACTCTGTTCATCACCACCCCCTTTTTGTAAATCGTTTTTGGCCACTATAGGTGTGGCAGGGTATACTCAGACATGAGTCCCTTTCTCACTGCTCCATCAGGATTCAAGCAAGCCGGGCCGAAGAAGGCTGAAATGCCAGAAACCGGTCCCCGGTAGCTTGTCTCCTTTCTGGTGAAGAATTGGCTTGGTAGTTTAGTCTGCCCTGTTCCCATGATGCACTGGGCCAGGGACAGGCTGATTTGCATATAGCCAGGTTCTGAGCTGGGATGGGGCAGTGAGATAAATAACGGTGATGGATCAAGCCCTGATCTTTGGACTGGGTAAGAGTGGTCCGTTTAACTCAGACACTCTGTTCATCACCACCCCCTTTTTGTAAATCGTTTTTGGCCACTATAGGTGTGGCAGGGTATACTCAGACATGAGTCCCTTTCTCACTGCTCCATCAGGATTCAAGCAAGCCGGGCCGAAGAAGGCTGAAATGCCAGAAACCGGTCCCCGGTAGCTTGTCTCCTTTCTGGTGAAGAATTGGCTTGGTAGTTTAGTCTGCCCTGTTCCCATGATGCACTGGGCCAGGGACAGACTGATTTGCATATAGCCAGGTTCTGAGCTGGGATGGGGCAGTGAGATAAATAACGGTGATGGATCAAGCCCTGATCTTTGGACTGGGTAAGAGTGGTCTGTTTAACTCAGACACTCTGTTCATCACCACCCCCTTTTTGTAAATCGTTTTTGGCCACTATAGGTGTGGCAGGGTATACTCAGACATGAGTCCCTTTCTCACTGCTCCATCAGGATTCAAGCAAGCCGGGCCGAAGAAGGCTGAAATGCCAGAAACCGGTCCCCGGTAGCTTGTCTCCTTTCTGGTGAAGAATTGGCTTGGTAGTTTAGTCTGCCCTGTTCCCATGATGCACTGGGCCAGGGACAGACTGATTTGCATATAGCCAGGTTCTGAGCTGGGATGGGGCAGTGAGATAAATAACGGTGATGGATCAAGCCCTGATCTTTGGACTGGGTAAGAGTGGTCTGTTTAACTCAGACACTCTGTTCATCACCACCCCCTTTTTGTGAATCGTTTTTGGCCACTATAGGTGTGGCAGGGTATACTCAGACATGAGTCCCTTTCTCACTGCTCCATTAGGATTCAAGCAAGCCGGGCCGAAGAAGGCTGAAATGCCAGAAACCGGTCCCCGGTAGCTTGTCTCCTTTCTGGTGAAGAATTGGCTTGGTAGTTTAGTCTGCCCTGTTCCCATGATGCACTGGGCCAGGGACAGACTGATTTGCATATAGCCAGGTTCTGAGCTGGGATGGGGCAGTGAGATAAATAACGGTGATGGATCAAGCCCTGATCTTTGGACTGGGTCAGAGTGGTCTGTTTAACTCAGACACTCTGTTCATCACCACCCCCTTTTTGTAAATCGTTTTTGGCCACTATAGGTGTGGCAGGGTATACTCAGACATGAGTCCCTTTCTCACTGCTCCATCAGGATTCAAGCAAGCCGGGCCGAAGAAGGCTGAAATGCCAGAAACCGGTCCCCGGTAGCTTGTCTCCTTTCTGGTGAAGAATTGGCTTGGTAGTTTAGTCTGCCCTGTTCCCATGATGCACTGGGCCAGGGACAGACTGATTTGCATATAGCCAGGTTCTGAGCTGGGATGGGGCAGTGAGATAAATAACGGTGATGGATCAAGCCCTGATCTTTGGACTGGGTAAGAGTGGTCTGTTTAACTCAGACACTCTGTTCATCACCACCCCCTTTTTGTAAATCGTTTTTGGCCACTATAGGTGTGGCAGGGTATACTCAGACATGAGTCCCTTTCTCACTGCTCCATCAGGATTCAAGCAAGCCGGGCCGAAGAAGGCTGAAATGCCAGAAACCGGTCCCCGGTAGCTTGTCTCCTTTCTGGTGAAGAATTGGCTTGGTAGTTTAGTCTGCCCTGTTCCCATGATGCACTGGGCCAGGGACAGACTGATTTGCATATAGCCAGGTTCTGAGCTGGGATGGGGCAGTGAGATAAATAACGGTGATGGATCAAGCCCTGATCTTTGGACTGGGTAAGAGTGGTCTGTTTAACTCAGACACTCTGTTCATCACCACCCCCTTTTTGTAAATCGTTTTTGGCCACTATAGGTGTGGCAGGGTATACTCAGACATGAGTCCCTTTCTCACTGCTCCATCAGGATTCAAGCAAGCCGGGCCGAAGAAGGCTGAAATGCCAGAAACCGGTCCCCGGTAGCTTGTCTCCTTTCTGGTGAAGAATTGGCTTGGTAGTTTAGTCTGCCCTGTTCCCATGATGCACTGGGCCAGGGACAGACTGATTTGCATATAGCCAGGTTCTGAGCTGGGATGGGGCAGTGAGATAAATAACGGTGATGGATCAAGCCCTGATCTTTGGACTGGGTAAGAGTGGTCTGTTTAACTCAGACACTCTGTTCATCACCACCCCCTTTTTGTAAATCATTTTTGGCCACTATAGGTGTGGCAGGGTATACTCAGACATGAGTCCCTTTCTCACTGCTCCATCAGGATTCAAGCAAGCCGGGCCGAAGAAGGCTGAAATGCCAGAAACCGGTCCCCGGTAGCTTGTCTCCTTTCTGGTGAAGAATTGGCTTGGTAGTTTAGTCTGCCCTGTTCCCATGATGCACTGGGCCAGGGACAGACTGATTTGCATATAGCCAGGTTCTGAGCTGGGATGGGGCAGTGAGATAAATAACGGTGATGGATCAAGCCCTGATCTTTGGACTGGGTAAGAGTGGTCTGTTTAACTCAGACACTCTGTTCATCACCACCCCCTTTTTGTAAATCGTTTTTGGCCACTATAGGTGTGGCAGGGTATACTCAGACATGAGTCCCTTTCTCACTGCTCCATCAGGATTCAAGCAAGCCGGGCCGAAGAAGGCTGAAATGCCAGAAACCGGTCCCCGGTAGCTTGTCTCCTTTCTGGTGAAGAATTGGCTTGGTAGTTTAGTCTGCCCTGTTCCCATGATGCACTGGGCCAGGGACAGACTGATTTGCATATAGCCAGGTTCTGAGCTGGGATGGGGCAGTGAGATAAATAACGGTGATGGATCAAGCCCTGATCTTTGGACTGGGTAAGAGTGGTCTGTTTAACTCAGACACTCTGTTCATCACCACCCCCTTTTTGTAAATCGTGTTTGCATGGAAAGCAGGGGCTGTGTGTGCGTGTCTGCGCAAGCGCGTCTGAGAGGCGCGCTCCCGCGGTGAAAACTGAGAATGAAAGCGCGTGGCACACTCGTGCCTTCATTCCCAGATACGGGCAACAATAGGTCTCGAGCAGACTGTCTGCTCGACCTAAAAAGGGTGTTTTTGAAGACAATACAAGATTGTGTGCATCAATTTTAGATTTACACAATTTGAATTGCACAAACCTTTTGCACTTCTCATATTTTAAGTTACATTACCAACATAATCACATTAGAAGGCACATGGGATATTCTCCCAGAATCACATGATATTGTGTCAAGTGCCCAAGCCGGAATTAGAGCTCATGTCCCCTGGTTCTAGAACAAGAATTTAATCACTGGACCACTTCTCCTTTCTCCTTTTTTCAATCATTTTTTTTCATTTAAGAAAAAAATATATATATATAACAGCATATAAATGTATACAAGAAAGGTTCGGCTCAGTACTAGGAAAATCTACAATTCGGTAGAGATGTACATTGTTCTAGTAGAGGCTCCAGTTGTCCGGAGAAGTGATTGGATAACGCGCAACACACATCCACTTAGCAGCCCCATGCCCGAATAGGAGTAAGCAAACATTAAAAGGACCCTCTTCCAGTGCTTCCATTCCATAAGCTAAGCAGGAACCCATGCCACCCGCACCTGTGCACATTAACCGACACCCTTATCTTAAACTATAGTCCATAACAGCTTGCTGGTCAATACAAACAAATGATCCTCAATAAAAAAGTAAAACACTAAATCCTAGCCGTCCATGAACATGGGCATTGATATAAAAATGGAAACTTAGACCAGCCAATCGGGCCGGGCCAACTTTCTCCCCATTCTTACAACACCGGAGCCAAGCAAGCCATCGCCCTGCTCTGTACACATCAAAGGCTGTCCATGACCAGGACATACGTGGTTTGCACCATCTCCACCTGCCAGAACTCATTCCAGTCACATTGGAAACACGTGAAGGCCGCAGGCTACAGGCCAATGAAATGCTGCAATAGTTACCTCATATCAATCAGGTTCATAACCCCCCCCCGCCCCCTACCCCCCATGGCATACAAGCTGCTGTTTGGCAAAGCAGAAAGATGTGCCCATGAACTAAAAAGTTCATTCTATTTTTAATTAAACTTGGATAACTGCTTTTATATTACTATCAATTTGAGACAGCTGAGCCAAAATGTTTCAGACAGAAATGGGTGATAAATTAAACTGAAAAATCACGGATTACGTAAGGTAAACAATGATGAAATAGTCATGTGACTTATTCTGCCAAGTTTTATGATTGCAGAAACTGCTGTTGTAAGAACATGGACCATTTCGGTATTAAAAAAACCCATTGAATTCAAGCAGAATTTTATATACAGTGAAAGAACATTATAACAGACCTAAATCATAGGCTTCCATATACTTCCTCAGATAATTGTCAATTAAAACTGAATCCTTGATGAGATTATCAGAACTGATGGTTGGAACAGAAGCTCCGCTTGTATCCTGAAACTAAGTTGCTTTTTGTGTGCCGCCCCTGGTTTGCAACATATTAACAAAAAATACGTGGGAGCATCGAACAAGAGCCCTGTTAGACCTGGCACCTTGGCGTGAGTCTCCCTTCCACTTTTTGCTGATGTGCCTCCGATGTTTTGCTGGTTTCCCGATACTCAGGGCACTGCGCCACGGCTGACCCGTGCCGCAGTGCAAGTGCTCCCTACTGTAAATTGTACATGCGATTGGTATCCATGATTGGTTCATTGGATTTACTGTTAGTCCCTAGTAAAGTGCACTAGGAGTGCCGGGGCTTGTAGATGCCAATACTGCTAGTGGGCCTGCAGCGCTGGTTGCGCCACCCACCGAAGCAGCCGTAAAGATGTGTCTGGGAACTGCGACCGCAGAACCCGCATGCGGTCTCGTA
This sequence comes from Lissotriton vulgaris, assembly GCF_964263255.1. Taxonomy (NCBI): domain Eukaryota; kingdom Metazoa; phylum Chordata; class Amphibia; order Caudata; family Salamandridae; genus Lissotriton; species Lissotriton vulgaris. The sequence goes on along the minus strand of NC_141685.1, from coordinate 433,057,738 downwards.
CTGTCACGCTAGCTGGGAAAGTGCACCCACTTGCCAGCCCCCGAACCTTCCCTTGACTACATGTTAGTCACCCCTATGGTAGGCCTGCGGGCAGGGTGCGTTGTAGGTGTAAGGTAGGACAAGCCCTGATGTGTGTGGCATGTCCTAGTAGTGACTTACAACTAAAACCGTATCTCACTATTGAAGGCTACCTGCTCCATTAGGCCAGACTGAGCTGCTGGAATTATTACACCCTATAATCCCAGCAGGCTCAAGTAGCATGGTAGCGCGTCGTGTTTAGTATGCCTGAACTCAGGATGATAAAGTATTTCTTGTAGACAAGTTTATTTTAGTATCCTGTGTTTGCAAATGCTACTTTTAGAAAGTTAGCCTTTGCTTGCCTAACCATTTCAGCCCGCCTCTGCTGGTATGTGTATCTGACTGTCTGGGACGTGTGAGTGACAGGGCTGGGAGGATGACAGGTGGTGAATGCGCAGATTACACCTTAGTGGGAGGTAGGAGTGGCTCTTGACTCTGGATCTTGCTGTGCTCTGCCACCACAATGCTGGCTCCACCCTCCTGGGGAGCGTCGGATGGTTCAGCCGACACCTGGCCCAGGAAGGGCGAAGCCCCATCAACAAGGTACTCTGGCTGCCCCTGTCCGCACAATGCTGGCTCCACCCTCCTGTGGGGCGTCTGATGAGCCTGCCCCTCACACTGAAAGCAGAAGCCGGAGTACACCCGCCAGGGTACTCGAGGACTGAGAGTGGCTATGCAAAGGCCCCCCTGGCCTGCGAGAACAAAAGAAATGTCCTATAAAAGAAGGAGCCCTGCTCCTTGAAAATGAGATCCTGTTTGGGCTACAGAAGGAACTCTGCCCGACGAGAAGGACCGGGAAGGACAAGGAAGAGTGCTGTCTCTTGCCTGTGTCTGGTGCCTTGCTGCCGAAGGAGAGGAAAAGGAAAGACTACGAAAAGACTTTTGCTTTACAAGACTTTGTGCCGAACTCTGCTAAAAGATCTCCAAGGGCTTGAAACTGAGCTTGCCCCCTGACCAGCGTCCCAGGACCAGTGGGCGCTACACCCTGAAGAAAGCAACTGCGGGTGCTGCTCCTCGTGGCAGTACCGACGGAGGAATCTCCTCCAAGGCAACGACATCCACCTGACCACCGTGACCGGGGCCCAAAGCAACAGCGAAAGCAAAGTGAGGACCAGCCGCCGCTGGCCCGAACACCGTGACCGCAACTGCACCGGGAGCCCGAGAGCAAAGCGAAGGAGGACCCGTCCGGTCCGAGCTCTCAAGTTGACTGCGCAACGAGCAGCCAATCCACTTGCAAAGACCGACAGCCGCCCTGTGAGAGTCCCCTAGGTCGGTACCTTGCCCGACAGCTCAGCTGTGAGCGCACAGCTGCACCGGCACTTGGCTGGGTACGTCCTGCACTTGAGGACCGTACTGCCACTTGCCGCCACCACGCAACCGCCGACTCCAGGGTCGGAGCGGACGACGAGGAAAGGACCCTGCCGCCACAGAACACCGCTGCCCCGGATGACCCGTGAACTGCTCGGCTGAGAGCCGCAACGAACAGCGACCCCGGGAAGGCAACGCGACGTGGGACAGATCCCCTGAGAGCCGCCTGCTCCACAAGAACTTTGTTGAACTGGGCAGAAGGCCCTAAAGAACTCTTATTGCTAGAACGAACTGTGGCAACTTGAACTAAGTAACTTGAAACCGATACCTTAAAGTGATAACTGTATTCATAAGCCTGCTTAAAACCCCATATAAAGATATATTTTTACAGAATACAGTTTGGTCTCATTGTGTGGTGGGTTGGTTGCGAGGGTGTAATATTGCAAGTGTTTAACCCTATGTGCCCCAAAGATTAGCCTACGACTGCTTAAGCCACACTACCTAGAGGGTAAGCAGAGGTTGTCTGGAAGGTAACCCTCAGCCCTGACGAGGAAGAGAGAGTCCCTGCTTGTCGCTAGTGTTGCACTGCGCCAACTAGAGCCTCCCCCTTCCTACATTGGACGCAGCGGTGAGGATTTTTCGAATTTACACTTGCGGTATCTATACCTTAGCTTCCGACCATTGCACAGTGATTTCAGTCTAGTTACTTAGCCACAGACTTTGCTTTTCGCTGAAAGAAGATTCCGAGTGTGAGAACCATGCCGGGCACGAAGAGCCTGGATGGAGCGGAGTCCACGACCTCTGAGGTGTTGGAGGTGGAGTGGGACGCCGCAAAGCTGGACAAATACTCAAAGACGGAGCTGAAGTTTTTCTGTAAAAAACTCAAAGTTCCGCACGCTGGTTGCAAGAATAAGCCAGAATTCTACAAGGCCCTGAAAGCCTGGATAGAGTCCAGAAAGTCCCCGGAGGATCAAGATGCCCTCGCGGAGCAAGATGCGACTGAAGAGCAGAATGCACCTATGGATCTGGTGGATCTCGAAAGGCAAGACAGCGTGCACAGCTTTGGTAAAGGCCTGTCACCAGAGGAGCTGGCAGACAGGAAGGAAACAAGGAATCACGAAAGAAAGCTGGCAGAATTGAAAATCCAACTGGAGTTGGAAACAAAAAGAATGGCGCTGGAAGAGCGAAAGCACCAAATGGATTATGAGGTGAAAATGAGGGAGATAAGTCTCAAGGAGAGAGACTTGGATCGTCCTCCCTCTGGTGGCAGCACATCGCCAGTGCAGGTAGAGTCAAGAGTGCACATCCCGAAGGACGTAGTTAAGGAGTTCTTTAAGGGGGATGACATAGGACAGTGGTTTAGGGCATACGAGGTAGCCATGTCCTCCCACCGGGTCCCTGACAAGGATTGGGGAGCGGGGTTGTGGGGAAGGTTCCTTAGCGAAGGGCGAGATACCTTGCTAGATTTGCCCGTTGAGAAACAGAGATCCTATTCCCACATGAAAGAAGCTTTAATGCGCAGGTACGGGCTTACCCCTGAAATGTATAGACAGAAGTTTAGGGGATGTACTAAGCGGCCTGGGAATACGTATGTGGAGTATGTGACTTATTTTTGCAGAGCACTGGATGGTTGGGTGAAGGGTAGCAAAGTGAATGATTTTCAAGGTCTCTTTGATTTAATTGCATGGGAGCACTTGTCTGATCACTGTTTTCCTGAGTTACGCCAACACCTGATCGATAGCAAGCTGTCCAACCCGAGGAAGCTTGCTGAGGAGGCGGACCGCTGGCTCAGCACCAGGGTCCACAAGGGTCCCGTGGGAGACTCCGCCAAGAGTGGGCAGGGTCCCGAGCAGAAGAGTGGGGGGGACAAGGGGGGAAAACAGAAAGGGTTCCAAAAAGGCCCCCAAAGTAGTTCCCAGGGGAGCCCGCAGCAGGGTTCTCAGCCTCCCCCACCCCCAAAGCAGAATGGGGCCCCGGCAGGTAAACCTGTTCCAAAGGGGCCCTTCAATAGTTACAAATGTGGCGAGCCTGGGCACATATCCAGTGACCCCAAGTGTCGCCTGTTTGGAAAACCCGCACCCACTGGTGCTCCGCCCCGTCAAGTGACTAGTGTTCACTTAGGAGAAGAAGTGATGGTCCCGGGGGGTGGAGATCCCGTTCAGATGACCCTAGTCTCGCTAGGAGACAATGAGATGATCCCTACGAACTACCTGCCCTCTAACACTAAGAAATATGGGCAGATGGTGATCATCAATGGCAAGGAAGCTGAGGCTCTTCGAGACACAGGAGCCAGTGTGACTGCAGTGAGGCAGCACCTGGTGTCTCAAGAGCAGGTTGTACCCCATGCCTACTGTAGGGTTATCAACGCTGATAATTCTGAGAGTCAGTGTCCGATGGCTCAAGTTCCCTTCGAGTGGGGGGGGGGTCTCTGGTACTCTGCAGGTCTGTGTAAGAAAAACCATGCCTGTTGACTGTTTGCTAGGGAATGACTTGGAGCACTCCCCTTGGGAAAAGGTGGAGAAAACGACTCACCTGCGGATGGTGGGTCTGCCTGACTGGGCGTGCGTGACCACCCGGTCAATGACAGCCAGTAGGGGTGATCAAGAGGTCCTGGGGCCTGAAGGAGAGGCCCAGGAACCGGCCTTAGGGAGAGGGCGCAGGGGGCGCGGGAAACCGGCCCCTGAGGTTCCCACGGTCCAGGAGGAAGCAGACCTTGAGGGGGATGCCCTGGAGCCTACAGGGGAACAGATCGCCGAACTGGGGGACCTGCCTGAGCTGACCCATTGGCAGCAAGAAGGAGGACCCTCCAGGGAGGAATTCTGCAAGGAGCAGAAGGAGTGCCCCTCTCTCATGGGTATGCGGCAGCAGGCTGCAGACCAGGCCAATGGTGTTCAGGCCAAAACACATTACGTGTACTGGGAGAACGACCTCCTGTATTCAGAGCCTAAGGCTGCTGAACCTGGGTCAGCCCGCGTGCTGGTGGTACCTCAGAAGTTCAGAGCCTTCCTACTGGGTCTGGCTCATGATGTGCCTTTAGCAGGACATTTGGGGATGGACAAGACCTATGACAGGCTTGTCACCCACTTTTACTGGCCCCAAATGCATAAGAGTTCAGACGCTCATTGCAGAACCTGTCCGACTTGCCAGGCAAGTGGGAAGACCGGAGGGAAGAAGAAGGCTCCCCTCCAACCCTTCCCTGTGGTCGGTACGCCATTCCAGCGAGTGGGTATTGACATCGTTGGGCCTCTGGACCCCAAGACAGCCATGGGCAACAGGTTCATCCTGGTCTTGGTGGACCATGCCACCCGGTACCCTGAAACCATCCCTCTGAGGACAGTGATGGCCCCCGTGGTGGGACGTGCACTGATGGGAATTTTCTCACGAGTAGGATTCCCTCTAGAGGTGGTGAGTGACAGGGGGACCAATTTCATATCCAAGTATATGAAGTCCCTTTGGCAAGAGTGTGGCGTAACCTATAAGTTTACCACGCCTTACCATCCCCAAGGTAACGGGTTGGTTGAAAGATTCAACCGAACCCTGAAAGGCATGATCATGGGCCTAGAAGGTCCGATGAGACGTAAGTGGGACGTCCTCTTACCATGCCTACTCTTTGCGTATCGCGAGGTACCACAGAAGTCCCTAGGGTTCAGCCCCTTTGAGCTACTGTACGGTCACCCCGTGAGAGGACCACTGAGTTTGGTAAAGGAAGGCTGGGAGCAATCTCCCAGGAAACCTCCCCAGAATGTATATAGCTACATGCTGGCCTTCAGAAACCAAACCAGACGCTTCAGACAACTTGCCGAGGCAAATCTGGAAGCGAGCCAGGAGGAGATGAAGCGGTGGTACGACCAGAATGCCACTCTGGTCGAGCTTCAGCCTGGACAAGAGGTGTATGTCCTGGCCCCGGTGGAGCCCTGTGCCCTTCAGGATAAGTGGACAGGCCCATTCGAGGTTGTGGAGCGCAAGAGCCCCGTGACATACTTGGTAGACATGAAGACGCCCAGGAACCCTTTGCGGGTCCTACATGTCAACCGCCTCAAGCCCCACTTGCGAAGGTCCGAAGTGGGCATGTTGTTGGCAACTGATGACGGAATGGAGGAGGAGTCGGAGCCTCTTCCTGACCTCTTAGTGGCCTGTGAGAAAGATGGGTCAGTGGATGGAGTTAACCTCTCACCCACCCTGACCCCCGAACAACAGGAAGACTTTCGCCAGTTGCTGGAGCAGTTTCCAGATCTGTTCTCCCTGGTTCCGAGTGTCACAGATTGGTGCGTCCATGATGTGGACACTGGAGACAGCTTACCTGTGAAGCATAAGGCTTACAGGGTGACTGACAGGGTCCGGGCCTGCATCAAGTAGGAGGTCTCCAAGATGCTTGCCCTGGGGGTGATTGAGTCTTCCAGCAGTCCTTGGTCCAGCCCCGTGGTCTTGGTTCCGAAGGCTGCTGCGCCGGGAGCCACACCCGAACTCCGGTTCTGTGTGGACTACAGAGGACTCAATTCAGTCACGAAGACTGACGCGCACCCCATCCCCAGAGCTGATGAGCTCATTGATCGGCTAGGGGCTGCTCGGTTCCTCAGTACGTTTGATTTAACGTCTGGGTACTGGCAGATCGCCTTGACCGATGGGGCAAAGGAGAGGTCGGCATTCTCTACACCAGATGGGCATTTCCAGTTCCGGGTTATGCCATTTGGAATGAAGAATGCCCCTGCCACCTTTCAGAGATTGGTCAACCAGGTGTTGGCTGGGCTGGACGAGTTCAGTGCCGCCTACCTGGATGACATTGCGGTGTTCAGTGGCACCTGGCCAGAACACCTGCGACACCTCTGGGAAGTGTTGATGGCCCTGCGCAGAGCAGGCCTCACAATCAAGGCAAGCAAGTGCCAGATTGGGCAGGGTTCAGTGGTGTACTTGGGACACCAAGTGGGGAGTGGCAAGGTAGCACCCTTGCAGCCCAAAATTGAGACCATCCTGGCTTGGGAACCCCCCAAGACCCAGACTGCAGTGAGAGCCTTCCTGGGGCTCACTGGGTATTACAGGAGGTTTGTCAAGGGCTATGGCACGATCGTGACCCCCTTGACAGAGCTGACTTCGAAGAAGCAGCCCAGGAATGTGATTTGGACTGACACCTGTCAGAAGGCTTTTGACACCCTGAAGACTGCCATGTGCACGGCGCCCGTGCTCCTGGCTCCTGATTTCTCCAAGGAATTCATAGTGCAAACAGACGCTTCAGAGCATGGTGTAGGGGCCGTTCTTTCACAGATGACTGAGGAGGGCTTTGACCAACCCGTAGCCTTCATAAGTAGGAGGTTACTTCCACGGGAAAGTAGGTGGAGTGCAATAGAGCGTGAAGCATTTGCTGTGGTCTGGGCGCTGAAGAAGCTAAGACCCTACTTGTTTGGGTCTCACTTCCGAGTTCAGACGGACCACAGGCCCCTCAGATGGTTGATGCAAATGAGGGGTGAGAACCCGAAACTGTTGAGGTGGTCCATTTCTCTACAGAGTATGGACTTTACGGTGGAACACCGCCCTGGCACCGATCACGCCAACGCTGACGGTCTGTCCAGATTTTTCCGCCTTAGTGCTGTGGAACTCCCTGGGGAAGGGTAGTTCCCCCCACATTTCAGCTGGAGGGGACACATGTTAGACCTGGCACCTTGGCGTGAGTCTCCCTTCCACTTTTTGCTGATGTGCCTCCGATGTTTTGCTGGTTTCCCGATACTCAGGGCACTGCGCCACGGCTGACCCGTGCCGCAGTGCAAGTGCTCCCTACTGTAAATTGTACATGCGATTGGTATCCATGATTGGTTCATTGGATTTACTGTTAGTCCCTAGTAAAGTGCACTAGGAGTGCCGGGGCTTGTAGATGCCAATACTGCTAGTGGGCCTGCAGCGCTGGTTGCGCCACCCACCGAAGCAGCCGTAAAGATGTGTCTGGGAACTGCGACCGCAGAACCCGCGTGCGGTCTCGTACTGTCACGCTAGCTGGGCAAGTGCACCCACTTGCCAGCCCCCGAACCTTCCCTTGACTACATGTTAGTCACCCCTATGGTAGGCCTGCGGGCAGGGTGCGTTGTAGGTGTAAGGTAGGACAAGCCCTGATGTGTGTGGCATGTCCTAGTAGTGACTTACAACCAAAACCGTATCTCACTATTGAAGGCTACCTGCTCCATTAGGCCAGACTGAGCTGCTGGAATTATTACACCCTATAATCCCAGCAGGCTCAAGGAGCATGGTAGCGCGTCGTGTTTAGTATGCCTGAACTCAGGATGATAAAGTATTTCTTGTAGACAAGTTTATTTTAGTATCCTGTGTTTGCAAATGCTACTTTTAGAAAGTTAGCCTTTGCTTGCCTAACCATTTCAGCCCGCCTCTGCTGGTATGTGTATCTGACTGTCTGGGACGTGTGAGTGACAGGGCTGGGAGGATGACAGGTGGTGAATGCGCAGATTACACCTTAGTGGGAGGTAGGAGTGGCTCTTGACTCTGGATCTTGCTGTGCTCTGCCACCACAATGCTGGCTCCACCCTCCTGGGGAGCGTCGGATGGTTCAGCCGACACCTGGCCCACGAAGGGCGAAGCCCCATCAACAAGGTACTCTGGCTGCCCCTGTCCGCACAATGCTGGCTCCACCCTCCTGTGGGGCGTCTGATGAGCCTGCCCCTCACACTGAAAGCAGAAGCCGGAGTACACCCGCCAGGGTACTCGAGGACTGAGAGTGGCTATGCAAAGGCCCCCCTGGCCTGCGAGAACAAAAGAAATGTCCTATAAAAGAAGGAGCCCTGCTCCTTGAAAATGAGATCCTGTTTGGGCTACAGAAGGAACTCTGCCCGACGAGAAGGACCGGGAAGGACAAGGAAGAGTGCTGTCTCTTGCCTGTGTCTGGTGCCTTGCTGCCGAAGGAGAGGAAAAGGAAAGACTACGAAAAGACTTTTGCTTTACAAGACTTTGTGCCGAACTCTGCTAAAAGATCTCCAAGGGCTTGAAACTGAGCTTGCCCCCTGACCAGCGTCCCAGGACCAGTGGGCGCTACACCCTGAAGAAAGCAACTGCGGGTGCTGCTCCTCGTGGCAGTACCGACGGAGGAATCTCCTCCAAGGCAACAACATTCACCTGACCACCGTGACCGGGGCCCAAAGCAACAGCGAAAGCAAAGTGAGGACCAGCCGCCGCTGGCCCGAACACCGTGACCGCAACTGCACCGGGAGCCCGAGAGCAAAGCGAAGGAGGACCCGTCCGGTCCGAGCTCTCGAGTTGACTGCGCAACGAGCAGCCAATCCACTTGCAAAGACGGACAGCCGCCCTGTGAGAGTCCCCTAGGTCGGTACCTTGCCCGACAGCTCAGCTGTGAGCGCACAGCTGCACCGGCACTTGGCTGGGTACGTCCTGCACTTGAGGACCGTACTGCCACTTGCCGCCACCACGCAACCGCCAACTCCAGGGTCGGAGCGGACGACGAGGAAAGGACCCTGCCGCCACAGAACACCGCTGCCCCGGATGACCCGTGAACTGCTCGGCTGAGAGCCGCAACGAACAGCGACCCCGGGAAGGCAACGCGACGTGGGACAGATCCCCTGAGAGCCGCCTGCTCCACAAGAACTTTGTTGAACTGGGCAGAAGGCCCTAAAGAACTCTTATTGCTAGAACGAACTGTGGCAACTTGAACTAAGTAACTTGAAACCGATACCTTAAAGTGATAACTGTATTCATAAGCCTGCTTAAAACCCCATATAAAGATATATTTTTACAGAATACAGTTTGGTCTCATTGTGTGGTGGGTTGGTTGCGAGGGTGTAATATTGCAAGTGTTTAACCCTATGTGCCCCAAAGATTAGCCTACGACTGCTTAAGCCACACTACCTAGAGGGTAAGCAGAGGTTGTCTGGAAGGTAACCCTCAGCCCTGATGAGGAAGAGAGAGTCCCTGCTTGTCGCTAGTGTTGCACTGCGCCAACTAGAGCCTCCCCCTTCCTACAAGCCCCATACCTTGAGATATCTTATTAGAGGTATCCTGTCATCAAATTTAAAATAAAGTTTACTACTTACCTATTTTGGCAACCCGGAGGCTAAGCACATTGTGTTGTATTTCAACTTGCAGATTGTAACGTTCACTCTATTATCATCGTCACTGCTTCTAGAAATCGAAACATTTCGCACATTATCCTAAAGATATTTGCAGAAAATGTGTTACCTAGAGTGAACACTATCGACCTGACCATACAGGAGCCCATGACCAAAACATTCCATATGGATTTATTTAGAATCAAGACACTTTTTAATTAAACAAAATCGTATTACGTGGCTACTCCAGAAGAAGGCGCTGGTCGCCGAAACGCGTGGCGAGAACTTATCTATGCCACTTTTTAAATTGTATTTGTTTTCTGTTTATTGTATTTTACAGTGTTGATTTAAATGTATATTTCTTTTATTTGATCCCAATAGGATTTTTCCTCTTTTTTAATGTATTAATACATTTCTTGTCTTTGAATTTTCTGGTATTATAAATTCTTCTCCTTTCTTTGTGTCTCTTACTTCACAATTGTTAAGTATTTGTTGCCTAGGTTGTTATATTTCATATATGGAACAGAAGCTAAAACACTCACTTGTGAGGCCGAACCTACTCCCCTTTAAATTGTTCACCCAACCTTCAGAAACTAGCAAGAAAATGTCTAGCATTTATTGATAGAACTTTTTTCAGAAAAATATACAACGTTTCTTCTGTACTCCATTTAGATGTTGTGACTCCTTAAATATGTTACAATGATGTTCTACCTACTGAACAAGTAGACTGCCTGTCCTCCATTCTACATAACATCATAATTTGTTCTATGCTGTTTCGCAAATAATCCTTCATCGCATTGGCAATGTGCCTTCCCAAATGAATCTTCAAGCTCCTTTTTGTTTCCAATTCATGTTTTATTTATACATTACATTTTTAATTCGCTCCAAAGTACCTTGCATCAATACCTTTCGGACAATACCTTGCAAGGTTTCACGCTAAACTAATTCTTATGTATTGAAACATGTTCCCTGACCAATGCATTTCAAACGTCTCGCCCTTCTTCAGGGGATATCAAACTCATCTGGAAATCAAACAATAACCATGTCATATTATTTGTGGCTCTCTAATTACAATATGTATTATTGTCTGTGAAGCGGATGAATCACCAAACCACCGTTGTCAGTGTAAATCCATGTGAAGGATATCCTGCTGCACTATTGCTGTCAGCCATTAGGTGGACTGTGCACAGCAATATTACTGAGAATAAATAGAACATCATGCTATGCGAAACCTGGCCCCGGTTGCAGCATTCTAGCTAACTCTTCTTACCATTGGTTATCAGAAGAGTCTTTTTTTCACCGCCTAAGAGTTGAGAGAGTTAGCATTTAATTCAACCAATTTCAATTAACAGTGCAACTCATTTGGCTACACAATAAAGACTAGGAATCCGTGATTACAGTTAAAAGATTATTTGCAAGTTAGCAGTCAGGTTAAGGTAGACAAATCTTAGTGCAATGCTATAAAGATACAGAATAACAACTGGAAATACCAACCTCCTAAAGAAGCTGAGGTGTACTAATGAAATGAAATGAAAAGGGGATTTGTATAGCGCGGCTGCTGCCCGAGGGCGTCCAAGCGCTAAGTAGAGGGCGTAGTGCTCTGAGGGGGAATGGGGTGCCTAGTTTCTAAAGAAGAGGCAAACAAGAAATTCAGTCACAGCAATACAAAAGATCAATAACATAAATTTTGTGCTCAGAGAAGAGTTTCTGGTTTTCTCTCCCTATACATAAGTGAAGTCTAAGATCATCTAAATTAAAGTCCAAACTAGGATGATGGGTTTTAGATCTAACAGGATATTAAAAATCAAGGAAATGCAGAAAACAGGGAAATTTGGGAAAGTATGGAAAAATACGGGAAGGTGTCAGCATCTCAGAAGCTCGGTTAAGACTTCTCAGGTCAGGGGAATACATGTTAGCCACACACTGCAGGAGTCAAAGGGAATACGTATAGAGTTCTAAACCTCTCAATGTGCAAGGAAAAGCGGTATAACACCTGGCATGGTGAACACTAGTTATTTCACCAGAATCTAGTGGGTAACTTGCCTCTCTTTGCATCATCAGATTTTCCATTGTCCTTTCCATTTTCAACTTGTAAACTATATTATCGGTGTTTTCTCCCATGCCAGACACTGGCACAATACTATCCTTTATCACCTAAGAGCCTTGGCAACATTAATAACGGCAGACTTTCAGTTAACATTCTGCCTCTGCATTCTCCTTGTTAAGGACTTCTCCTCAGGCTGTCTTTCTATTGCGAATACAGTTTTGTATCTATTCTCAATCTAACAAACCATGTGAATTATACCTGCAAGAGAAAGACATGTTAGCAGAAATGGGGGACATCATTTTATGAAAAAAGAAACATAGGCCTAGTCAGAACAACTTTAAGCGTTAAATCAATTCTGAACATTTAATATTCATGTGCACATTCAAACACAAATGAATAAAACTGTCAGTACATTAAATTCAAGTTAAAGTTCATGAAGGTCAAATAACATTAAATATACGTCTTTAAATGTGACTAGTAACTACATTCAAATGCAAAGGTGAAATATTAGTACACACATTCCATAAAGCCATTGTTATTTCTAATGTGGATACATTTTAAGAGTGTGAGGATGGTTTATTCAATCACCCTATGATAAATGTTTATTTAGTACAGTTAAGGCACACAGTATATATGAATTCTCTAATTCCATAGTGAATGCACTTTAATAGTGATATTGAGTGCAAACATTTACATTAATATTGTTAGGTCACACAGAGAAGATGTGCTAAGAGCACGTTTATGTTACATATTTGTGATGTGTAGGGTGGAGCCAAAATTACGCTGTTCCAACCCTTTGTGTCATGCCTTAGCCACCATTGCAGTTTGAAAGGACTTTTAAAGGCTGAAGCCATTACCAATACGACACACGTGTGCATGACTCCCAGAGTGAGTCCACCTCCATGCGGTGTGTAAAATGTAAGAAAAACACTACATACAACCAGGCCAAGTTCCAGGATTCTGGATCTAGGAGGGTCCTGAAGAGGCATGTATGGGCCATGTAGATGAATGGGGTTGTCTAGCATCTTTAAGATGTCTGAGAGATGACTATGGGCGTGCAAGAAAGTCATGCAGAGCGATGAGGAGCATACTCTATGTACTGGCTTGCCTGTGCGTCATAGTTTTACTCTGCATGTTTGGGAGTTGTATCTACTTCATCCTCCTTTCTCTCTCTGAATCACCCTGCTCAACTGTCAACTTCATCCTCTGCTTTCTCATCTCTCTCACATCATCCTTCTCTTTCTCTGCTTCACTCTCTTTCTCACCACTGTACCCTCCTTTCTCCTTGTTGTGGCCTTCACTCTATGTCTCTTCCTCACATGCTTACTCTCTCTCCACCTCATGCTTCTCTTTCTACCTCATCTCACTCTTTCACATTTTGCCATCCTCTCACTGTGCATCAACCTCCTCTATCTACCTCTGCTTTCTGTCTTCAACTCACCTGTCTCAATCTTCCTTGCCCTTCTGACTTCCCCTCCTTTCAATCTTTGCCCCATCCACATCCGTCTTTCTGACCAACCCTTTTGCAAGGTCTTCCCTCTCTTCCTCGCTGTCCTCCCTCTCTGTGCCTCACCCTCAACTCTCCCACTAACGCTTCTACCCATTGTCCTCTCTTTTCCACCTTCTCCTCTCTCCACCTCATGCTCTTTTCTCTAAACTTCACCATCTTCTGTCAGCATCACCTTCATTTCTGCTATATATGTGGTAACGATATTGTGTACGTGAAAAAAGATGAATCTGCTACTCTAAACACGTGTATGAAAGTACTTGTGTTGGTGCGTAGGTGTGCATAATCGGATCTTGCGCTCCTACTGCCCTGGACATGTTCTTCACTGGTAGCTCTCAATTTTTGTATTGTGGCAGCACCAAGGTCTGGCTTATGTAGAGCATGCTCATGAGCATGCACATGATCCACAAGGACTTGGGGCTATGTATATTTTAAAGAGATAGGGAAGGGCTGTGCAACATTTTAAATGTGTGAATACTTGATTGTCTGCACAAAAACCCCACAAAGTGGAATAACATTTGGAGGAGCAATCTATGTTGGCAACTTGAGGAGCACTTTTAGATTTGGCCTCCTACGTGTGGGTTCCCCTGACATTTGGCCTCCTGACCTGTTTGCTGGCTTTATGATTCCAGACACTTTACCACTGCTAACCAGTGCTAAAGTGCATATGCTTTATACTCTATACATGGTAACATTAGCTTATCCGCGATTGGCGTATTTAATTTAATTGTAGGCTCCTAGTCAATTGCACTATGTGTGTCCAGGGCTTAAAACTTAAACGCTACCAGTGGGACTGCCGCACTGCTTGTGCCACCCACTCAGTAGCCCTTTAAACATGGCCAATGCAGAGCCTGTATGTGCAGTTTAAACTGCCATTTCGACTTGGCAAGTTAACCAACTTGCCAGGCCCAAGTCTTCTTTTTTATTACATGAAAGTCTCCTCTAAGGTAGGCTCTAGGTAGCTCCATGGGCAGGGTGGAGTGTACTTAAATGATAGGACATGTTCATGTGTGTTTTAAATGTCCTGCCAGTGAAACACAGCTAGATTAGTGTGTATTACTGCAAGGTCTATCCCTCCCACAGGTTTGCATGGGGATTGCCTTAAAAGATCTTTTAGTTTGATCAGGAACGCAGGAAACGTTAGAATTTAACAACGCGTCTGAAGTGAATCTGCTTCGTGAGATTCCCTCTGCCGCAGATAATATCTGAAACCGTCAGACATTTGTTAAATTCGACCCGTAAAGAACACAAGCAGGATTAACAGTGTATCCCTGCAGGATTGATAAAACATCCCCTTCAAGACCCATTTAGAACATTACTGATGCTGATAACAATTTCCATCAGACCACACCAGTATCCATAAATAAGAAGCCCTGATAAGAGCCCCCGTATTTGTAGCCTGGGACTCGAAACGCGTTGGCATTCAATAACACTGAGGAACTGTGAATTAATATGCATTCTGATTGAGGGCAATGAAATAATTATCCCGTTGTATGCATAAGTGTGTTCCCTTTGTCCAGCATTCCCTTGAGTTTGATGAATTGGTAGTTTGAAGGTTGCCTATTTGGCAAATTATGAAATGTTGTAAAAATATGCATGTTATTTGTGTTATGTAATGATGTCACATTTTTAATGTTTGTTGTTTATGATGTTATTTGTAATTGTCGAATGTTTTATTGGTTCTTGTACATGACTCTGGAATGAATAAGTGTTGTTTCCTTTTTCACATTTGAACTTCTTTGAAAAAAAAATATGAGTATCTATAAATGGAAAGGTTAAAAAAATAACCTGATCAAACGAAATGGTTATTGTTTGATCGTTACTTCAAACATTTAGCTTTAAAATTGATAAGGGATCAGGTCTGCCCCCCTTTTTCTAATCATTTACATGGCCCTACCTAATCTTTGTCCTTTGGGCCTAACCCCTTTTTGTTGATTGACTTTTAGAATGTTGGCCTTTTCTTACTTTACTCATTCTGTGCCTCTGCCTGTCTCTGAATACACGTCTGGGTTATGGTGACAGTTGGGCTTTGTGCATTCCCTCTAGACAGTCACACAAAGGGAGCTGGGGTGTGACATTTGCATTCTGACTGCCCATCACCAGGCTGATGGACCTTCCCGAGGTAGATTGGGAGGGAGGAACTGACACTTGAACATGAATAGGGCTGTGCCTGTCCCCACACAAAGAGCTGCATTGACCCTATTTCTAACAAGAACTAACCAAACATCAAATGTGGGTCTGTTTCTACCCTTAGCTTCCCACTGTGCCAAAAGTACAGCTCCTGAGGTTGGCGACTGGACTTCTCATAGGGTGGCTATTTTTTTAGAGATTATTTGCCTCTCAGTTTTATGAGTAGAACGTATTTTAAGAATAACAAGAGGAAATGTTCAGCTAATGCAAGTGCCTCAGATCTGCACTGTGTGTCCTGAAATGTGACTCGCACATTGTTGCTGCTTTCACATTCTCTTCCTCTTTCTACTATTCCCTTCTAGTCACATCACCCTCTCTTTCTACATCACTCACTTTGCCTGTCTCTTTTGTTCTACCATCCTCTCCTGTCTCCTTACCCCCCTTCTTCGGTCCCTCCACACCACTTATTATTTGCTCATCGCCTTCTCTAAGACCACCTTTCTTTCTTTTAGTACTCATACATCAACAGCCTCATCCTTTGCCTTCACCCTTCTCTACTCCTCTACTTCTATTCACTGCTCATCGCCTCCCTATCAGTAAATGCCTACCCTTTGCCAAACTCCCATCAAACACTTAGCTGATCATTCTCCTGCTCCATCTTGCTCCATAATACTAATTCCTCAACCAACTCTGACTTCCTCCTTCATTCACTTCTCACAGCATCCATACTGCCTTCTCTACTTTATGACACTCAGGACCCACCTTCTCCTCTCTAGTCACCGGACCAATTCTCCTATCTGTCCATTCTTTTTTTCAATCATATTTTTTTATTTTCAAAAAGAAAGGAAAAAGAAAAGAGAGCAGAGTCAACATACAGAGTATATGAATGTATAAATGAAAGGTTCGGCTTAGTACAAGGAATGTCTCCAATTCGGTAGAGATGTACATTGGCCTAGTAGAGGCTCCATTTGTCTGGAGAAGTGATTGGATAACCCACAACACACATCCACGTAGCTGTCTCATGCCCAGATAGGACTAATTCAAAATTAAAAGGACCCTTGCAGTGCGTCCATCCTATAAGCTCAGCAGGAACCCATGCAACCCCCAACCGCACACCGCAACCAACCACCTTAACTCAAACTATAGTCCATAACAGCTTTCTGCTCAATATAAACAAAGGGTCCTCAATAAAAAGTCAAACCTAGAAATCCTCGCCGTCCATGAACATTGATACAAAAAAAGAAACTGAGACAAACCAATCGGACCAGGCCAACTTTCTCCCCATTCTTACAACACTGGAGCCAAGCAAGCCATCACCCTGCTCTGTACACATCAAAGCCGGTCCATGACCAGGACACGCGCGGCTTGCACCATCTCCACCTGCCAGAAATCATTCCAGTCACATTGGAAACACGTGCAGGCCGCAGGCTACAAGCCAATGAAATGCTGCAATAGTTACCTCATATCAATCAGGTTCATACCCCCCCCCTCTCATGGCTTACAAGCTGCTGTTTGGCAAAGCATAAAGATGCGCCCATGAACTAAAAAGTTCATTCTATTTTTAATTAAACTTGGATAACTGCTTTTCTATTACTATCAATTTAAAACAGCTGAGCCAAAAGATTTCAGACAGAAATGGGTGATAGATTCACGGATTACGTAAGGTAAACGATGATGAAATAGTCATGTGACTTATTCTGCCAAGTTTTATGATTGTAGAAACCGCTGTTGTAAGAACATAGACTATTTTGGTCTAAAAAGAACAACAACAACAAAAAAACACAACATTGCATACAAGTAGCATTTTATAAACATTGAAAGAACATTTTAACCAGTGTGTCTTAATGTGAAGGTGTGTCTCTAACATAACAGACCTTATTATTATTATTATTATTATGTTTCTTATATAGCGCCTGAATCGACCCCCGAAGGGGTATCTCCGCGCTTGCCTTGGGAACCCGTCCTGGCTTTTCCCTGTGAGATCGCCCCTACAGGGCATCCCCAAGGTGAAAGCCATGCATCCCGCCGCGGGGGGCCGTTGTGGAGATTAAGCAAGCTTAATGCCCAGAGTTGCAGAGTGTGAACCCATGATTAGGTCAGGCACCGAAGCGAGAATTATCGAGTCCGTGGACATTTGAGCTCAAGACCCTGCCACGTCGGTAATTGAACCCTGGTCCCGGGTCCGACCTCTGCTACAGGGTCTGCCTGAATCAAAGGCTTGCATCAGGGGCGGCTCTAGGCTCATCGCGGCCCTGGGCAGGGAGCGAAGGAAGGGGGCCCCGGAAGAGGGGGTCAGGGCGGGGCGCAGCGCGGAGGCCAGTGAAGAGGTGGGGGTCAGGGTGTTTGGAAGTGGAACAGAGCCGGAGGCCGCCAAATCCCTGCCAGGGGCCGCCATGCAAATGTGTATCCATCCCCAGAGGATTATTATATTAAGGATATATATTGGCGTGGTGGCCCCTGGGGTTTGGTGGCCCTGTGCAGGTGCACAGCTTGCACATGCCTAAGGCCGCCCCTGCTTGCATATACTACCCCAGATAACTGTCAATTAAAACTGCATACTTAATGAGATTATCAGAACTGGTGGTTGGAACAGAAACTTAGCCCCTCACTTGTGAGGCCGAACCTACTCCCCTTTAAATTGTTCATCCAGCCTTCAGAAACCAGCAAGAAAATACCCAGCAATTATTGTGAGAACGTTTTTCAGAAAAATATATAACGTTTCTTCTGCACTCCATTTAGATGTTGTGACTCCTTAAATATGTTAAAATGATGTTCTACCTACTGATCAAGTAGACTGTCTGTCCTCCATTCTACATAACATCATAATTCGTTCTATGCTGTTTCGCAAATAATCCTTCATCGCATTGGCAATGTGCCTTCCCAAATGAATCTTAAAGCTCCTTTCTGTTTCCAATTCATGTTTTATTTATACATTACATTTTTCATTCGCTCCAAAGTACCTTGCATCAATACTTTTAGGTCAAAACCTTGTAAGGTATCACGCAAAATTAATACTTCTCAATTAAAACATATTTCCTGACCCATGCATTTCAAACTTCACGCCCTTCTTCAGGGGCTATCAAACTCATCTGGAAATCAAACAATAACCGTGTCATATTACTTGTGGCTCTCTAATTACAATATGTATTATTATCTGTGAAGCGGATAAATCGCCAAACCACCGTTGTTAGTGTAAATCCATGTGAAGGATATCATGCTGGTCTCCTTGCCCAGAATCAAAACAAGTCACCTGCACTATTGCTGTCAGCCATTTGCTGGACTGTGCACAGCAATTTTACTGTATAAATAGAATATCATGCTAAGTGACACCTGGACCCAGTTTAAGCGCTCTAGCCAACCCTTCTAACTATTGGTTATCCGAAGATTTTTTTTCCACAGCCTAAGATTTGAGGGAATTAGCATTTAATTCAATCACTTTCAACTAACAGTGCAACTCATTTGGCTACACAATAAAGACTAGGAATCAGTGATTATAGTTAAAAGATTATTTACACGTTAGCAGTCAGGTGGTAAAAAAATCTTAGTATAATGCTATAAAGATACAGAATAACAACTGGAAAAGCCAACCACCTAAAGAAATGTAGGCGTACCAATAAGAGGCAAACAGGAAGATCAGTCACAGCAATACAAAAGATCGATAACATAATTTGGCCTCAGAGAAGAGTGTCTGGTTTTCTCTTCTATACATGAGTGAAGTCTAAGATCATCTAAATTAAAGTCCAAACTAAGATGATGGGTTTTAATTCTAACAAGATATTAAAAACCAAGGAAATGCAGAAAAACAGGGACATTTGCAAATGTACAGAAACATATGTGAAAGTGGCAACATCTGAGAAGCTTGATTAAGACTCTTCTCAGGTAAGGGGAATAAGGGCCCGATGTAGGTAGGGCTTTACCGATCGGTATTGGCCGAAAATACCGATTTTTGGCCCTTACCGATCGGTAAACAGCCATCGAGATGTAGGGAACCAAAAACAGAACGAATCGGATAGAAAACCGATTCGGAATGAGTACCGAATGGGAAAGAATCCGATACGTACATACCGAAAATCGGATATGTAACGAATCGGAAAAACACCGAATCGGTTACAAAGACCGAATCGGTCCTTGTACCGATTCGTTAGTGACACCGAATCGGAAAATCACCGAATCGGTCCTTGTACCGATTCGTTAGTGACACCGAATCGGAAAATCACCGAATCGGTCCTTGTACCGATTCGTTAGTGACACCGAATCGGAAAATCAGCGATTCGGTCCAAGAACCGAATCGTAAGTGACACCGAATCGGAAAATCACCGATTCGGTCCATGTACCGAATCGGAAAAAATACCGAATCGGACATGATCCGAATCGGAAAACATGCCGATTCGTATGAATCTCCGATCGGGAAATTCCCCGATTCCGACAGTTGGGGAGATGTAGGGAGGCACAGAAACACCGAAATCGGCTCAAAATCGGTAGAATTCACTCGGTATTTACCATGGATTGCAATCAGGTGGTAACCAACTCCAACCCATATAAACAGTCCCAAAATGCATTGCAACTTGCAGGATGGCAGCTTTCTATGTCATTGCGAGGCGGCTACGGCTACAGCAGGAAGGACAGAGGGAATGGCTAAGAAATGAACAGGTCTACAGACAGAGGATAACCCTGTTCATGCTCACTGAGGCTGAGATCCTACAGAGATACAGGCTGGACTCTGACACCATACTTGAGCTCATCAGGGACCTTAAGCCATACTTGGACCACCACACCCCAAGGGCACACGCCATCCCTGCGCACGTCCAGGTGCTATGCAGCCTACACCTGGTAGCGTCTGGCAGCTATCAAAGTGGAGTAGCAGCAGCAGGAGGGGTGAGCCAGAGCAGCCTGTCAAGGTTCTTCCACATATTCCTTGACGCCATGATAGACAGGATGGACCAATACATCTCATTCCCTGCAACCCACGCAGAACTGCTACAAACCAAAGCGGACTTCTACCAGATGGCACACTTTCCCCAAATCATCGGTTGCATAGATGGCACGCATATTCCGATTTGCCCACCAGCGGACACCGAATACATATACCGCAATCGGAAATCTACACACACCATCAACGTGCAGGTGATCTGCAATGCCAAGTACACCATCACAGACCTGGTAGCAAAATTTCCAGGAAGTACCCATGACTCCTATATATTCCAACAGAGCGGCATATATGCACGGCTGATGGCTGGCGATTTTGGAGAAGGATACCTCCTAGGTGAGACACATCATCAGACCCCCATAACACATAGTAGGTAGGTGGAATACATGTATGCATGTGTCTAATGTGACCCCTTTCTCTTCCAGGCGACAGTGCATATGCCCTCCGCTCATTCATACTCACCCCCTACCTCAACCCCTCCACACCCAGCCAAAGGAGGTATAACCGGGCCCACATACGCACCAGGAATGTTGTTGAACGGACCTTTGGCATCTGGAAAAGTAGATTCAGATGCCTGCACAAGAGTGGAGGTGCAAGGCAGTATACCCCCATCACCTGCTGCAAGATCATAGCTGTATGTGCAATGTTACACAACCTTGCGGTCAAGAAGGGCACTGAGGTGGAGTTGTCTGACTACGAGGACTATGACGACGACGAAGCTGTGCCACTGACACAGCCAGCTGGGGTGTGTACGCCATGTGATGGCAGATACAGACGTGAGGAGATCACTGAGAACTATTTCTGACTGAGTACAGATGCAAAGACAGCTAAATGTTGCTTGGAAAATAAAATTTTTAATAGTGATGCACCACAGTTACAGCACTGAAGTGCATAAAAAAATGGAGTCTGTAAAATCAAATAAAGTCCAGGGTACTGGTTTGCTCATCCCCCCTTGTCAGGCTATTTTTTGGCCCGCTTGGCAGACCCACTGGGGTGTCCCTCGGCCCCCTCCGAATGGCCAGCAGCATCAGCGGATCGCCTGGTGCTTCTCCGCGGTTCAGATGCAGCGCTGGCCGGGCTGCTGCGGCTGCTGCTGTCTCCAGCATCACCCAGGTCCAGGGCAGGATTGGAGGCGGCGTTTGATATTAACATGGCCTCCATGGCCGTGGTGATCCTGGCCATCCCCCTGGTGAGCTCAGCCGTGTGCTGACTGAGCACGGATTCCTGATTTGAGCTTCGATGGCACAGCTGTGCGGTCGCCGCTGCAAGGCGGGCCATGGCCCGGTTGAGCACCCGGGCATCCCTCCTGCGCGCAACCTCATGCTCCTCCTGCCTGGCAGATGAGTGGGTGATGGCAGTGGTCAGCCTGCCCAACCCTGCTGCCACCTCCTTGTTGCTGTCCACAACAGCCTGGAAACCCTTCACCAACTCCCCCATCTGCATGTTGTGCTGCAGGAGCTGGCGTTGGCAGGCCATGGTGGATCTGGCCTGTTGGCGCTGGATTTTGACCATTTGGCCCTCCAGGCCCAGGAACACACTGCCCTCCCGTGCTGGTGCAGCAGTGGTGGTGGTGGTGGCACGGCGTTGGGCACTGCTGCTTCCGGCCTGCTGACTGGGCTGGGGTGCCACTGGTGGGGGTGTGGTGCTGGCAGGTCCCTGAGCCCCTGCTCCCAGGACTGGTTGGACAGGTGGCAAGGCCACGATTGTGGCAGGAGCTGGTGTAGGCGGAATGATCTGCCTTGTAGGGGAGTTTTCGGGTGAAAATTGCAAGGGGGGTGTGCTGGACAGTACTGGGGAGTGCACTGGTTGGAAATCAATCACCAGGACTCCCTCCATTCCAAGCCCTGGGGTGTCTCCTTCCTCATCCTCATCCTCCTCCTCCTGGCCAGCCTGGCTGTTGCTTGGCCCTGCGACTGCAGTGTTTGACGTTGATGCTCCCTCTGCTGTCACAGTGGTGCCGCCTGATGGTGCCCCTAGGTACAAAGAAGCATTTGTAAACTGAGTGCCGATGTATTACAGTCAGTACAATTATGGCATTCCACATGTCCTTGCATCTCCTTACACCGTGTCACACTGTTTCCTGTCTTGTGATTCTGCACTGACATATTTGGCTAACTTCTGCTGACTACATGTACCATGATGCTTGTCTCTTGTATGTTGGTGACAGTACAGTGCTGGTGTTTGCCTATGCATTGTGTCTAATGGGGAGGTGTCTGGTAGGGTGTGTCATGATGCGCATGCTTCTTACCTGTAGCTGTGGCTCTCGCAGTGCTGTCCAGGGTCCCGATTCCTACAATGCTCTCCCTCTCGATGGTGCTGGAGACAATTTCCTCCAGCTCGGTGAGGGGTGGCGCCGGGTTCTTGCCTCCTCCGGTGTGTCCAGCCTGCCTTTGAAGGTCAGCCAGCTTCCTCTTGGTGAGGCTGCGGAGGTCGTAAAACCTTTTCTTCAGTTCCTCAATGGACCTGGGGGTGACACCAGCAGCATTGACCTTCTGGGCGATGTCGGCCCACAATCTCCTCTTGGTGCTGTCTGGCACATTGAGGGACAGCTTGCCAAAGAGCTGGCGGTGCACCCTCACCACCTCCTCAACCAGCACCTGAAGTTCGGTGGTGGTGAACTTGGGCTTCCTCTTTTGGGAGGACTTCTGGCTTCCTGCCTGATCTGCCATTTTCTCCTGCTCAGTTTGCAACCTCCTTCTCCCACTGCTGCTAACTGTGTGTGTTGGGCTCAGGCAGGCTTTCCAGAGAGTTCTAGAAACTTCTTAATTGGCTGCACCTGCCAGGGTTGCCACTCCCTGTTTGGGTGGGGGAGGGGGAGCCACCTCATTGGCTGAATCGCCTATTGCCGATTCGGCTTTTACCGATTCGGTAATATCCCATTCGGTAAAATCCGATTCGGTATTATCCGATTCGGTAAAAGCCGATTCGGTTCATGCAATGCATTCCTATGGGCTTTTTCGCCATGGGTCTATGATTGCCGATTCGGTTTTTACCGAATCGGCTTTTACCGAATCGGTATTCGCCGAATCGGAAATATCCGATTCGGTGGTAGCCGATTCGGTGTTTTCCGATTCGTTGTTGGCCGATTCGGTAATTTCCGATTCGGACCGAGCTGAATCGGAACGTACCGAATCTCATTACCGATGCCGACCGAATCGGTATTCAATCGGTATTTTTTTCCTACATCTCGTTTTCCGATTTCAGAATACCGATTCGGCCCGCCTCGGTATTTTGAAATCGGAAAATCGCGTTTACCTACATCGGGCCCTAAGTGTTTGCCACAATCTGCTGGAGTCAAAGGGAATACGTATAGAGTTCTAAACCTCTTAAAGTCCAAGGAAAAGTGGCATAACATCTGTCATGGTGAACACTAGTTATTTCCACCAGAATCACATGGGTAACATGCCTCTCTTTGCATCATCAGGGGTTCCATTGTCCTTTCCATTTTCACGTTGTAAACTATATCATCTGTAATTTCTCCCAGGCCAGCCAGGGGCACATTACTGTCCTTTATAACCTAAGAGCTGTTGCAATATTAATAAATGGAGACTTTCAATGAACACTCTGCCTTTGCATTCTCCTTGTTAAGGACTTCTTCTCAGGCTGTCTCTCTATCACTACTATTCTCAAACAAACCATGTTAATTATACCTGCAAGGGAAAGATATGTAAGCAGAAATGGGGAACATCATTTCATGAAAGAAGAAACATAGGCCTAGTCAGGACAACTCAAAGCATTAAATCAATTCTGCATATATAATATTAATGTGCACATTCAAAAACAAATGAATAAAACATTAAATTCAATTTAAAGTTCATAAGGGTTCAATAACATTAAGTATACGTCTTTAAATGTGACTAGTAACTACATTCAAATGCAAAGGTGAAATATTAGTGCACACACTTCATAAAGCCATTGTCACTTCTGATGTGGATACATTTCAAGAGTGTGAGGATCGTTTATTTAATCACCCAATGATAAATGTTTATTTAATACAGTTAAGGCACACACTATATATGAATTCTCTAATCCTATGGTGACTGTACTTTAATAGTGATTTTGAGTGCAACACTTTTCATTAATATTGTTAGGGCACACAGAAGGGCACACATGGAACATGTGCTAAGAGCACGTTTATGTTACATATTTGTGATGTGTAGGGTGGAGCCAAAATTACACTGTTCCAACCCTTTGTGTCAAACCTTAGCCACCACTGCAGTTTGAAAGGACCTTTAACCCCTTCAGTGCTGATGACGAGCCCAGGCTCGTCATGCAGCACGGTGCTCGTGTGCTCATGACGAGCCTGAGCTCGTCATGAGCCGTGGAACGCTCACACGCGGGGCTAATTCCCCCGCTATGCTGAGCTATCCATTGCGCGGGCGGGTTCATGACGAGCCCAGGTTCGTCATGAGCACACGAGCACCGTGCTGCATGACGAGCCTGAAAATGAAAATCTTTGATGAGTTGATTGACATCATCAGTAATGTAGCCAGAAAGGGAACACGTGTTTTGTCTCAGGGAAAATCACCCGATGACTTAATCAGGGCAAAGCAAATCTTCACAGAAGAGTATACCACATCCTAGTCACAGCCTGTTTGTGGTCCCATGTAGCATGAAACTATAAGTAATCAGATATCCCAATACAAAGTACATATCCTTCACTCGTTTATCCTAGTATTTCTCAAAAGACTATATGTCAGGTCCAGGTCAAAGAAATAAGAAATTTTTGAATCTCGGAGAGGACTCCTATCGTCTTAGTTCGACGTTTCAGACTGAAACTTCGAACTAAGACATCGGGTCATTTTCCCCGAGACAAAACACGTGTCAGCTTTCTGTCTACATTACTGATGATGTCAATCAACTCATCAACGATTTTCATCTTTCTTTTTTGAGGAAAAGAAAAGGAAAATAACAGAATTTTGAATATCATGATAAAATAGAAATCTCTCTGGACTGTTGAATGTATGAACTGGTTCATGCTAAAAAAAATTGTTTTGTGCTGTGCTCGGGAATAATAATAAGTCTCACACCAAATATAGTTTGGAATGGGGGGCGTGGCTACGCAAGCGGAGATGGCGGTCGCAGCTTGCTAGAGCTCCCGCCAGCCCGCCATTAATCCGACCACTTATCCTGGTCCCTGACCCCGAAAACCCACAACCGAAGCGGGGCAAATGTTGCCAGAAGTGCCGGAGACCCTCCGGTGGGCTCAGCGGTGGTCCCGCGCTCCAGAACCGGACAGGGCTGCGAGGCGAGAGGTGCAGCCTGGAGGGCTGAGAAGCAGCCGGGGCCTCGATTTTGGTGCTCCCCGGCCGGGGAGCCATGCAGTGAGTCGCCTGGCCTAGTGGTGGCCGCGACGCTCAGCAGTCCGGGGCACCGAGGACACGACAGGATTGCGCATGATTCCTCCTCCGGGGCCCTGCTGCATTGAGAGGAGACACAGGGACAGCGGACGACCGGAGGCAGTTGAGACGGCCTGGTGGCCCAGGCGCAGCTGGGACCTCGATTTTCGCGGCCCCGCGTCTGCCAGGGGCCTGCAGACTCGGCGGGGGTCGGAAGTCTTGGTGGTCCCGCCCGGCGGTGGATGGCCCGGGACACGGCTGACCTGCGGGGTGACTGGCGGCAACAGTGAGTAGTGGCCCTCCCCCTACCCCCCCCCGGACCGGTGGGGACACCGGCGCTGTGGCGCAGGATACACTCGGACTATCCACTTTTCAAGGGGAGGGTTGCTCGTTGGCGATCATTGAGGCCTGCCCCGCTCTGACCTTGACATTGGGCCGTACCAGAGCGACCCCTCCAGGACCCACCCGGGGGCCAGAGACAGTGCATTGCTTCCCCCCCCACCCCCTTCCTCCCATTTTATTGGATAGACTTCAACGAGGGCGGTCGGGGTTCCACACATTCGGTTCCATCTTGGGGCCCCTATAATCTCGGCAGTCATGACCAGAGGAGGCGGCGGCCCCACCAAGCAAGTGACAATCGATAAATTTACGGGGCCCGGTGGGGGCCCTGGACCGTCGGGGGGTGCTCCACCTGGAGGGGGGCCAGACAATGCAGCCCTTATGGCGGCCATCACCCAATCAAGGGACATGCTAGACGCCAAGATAGGGGCAGTTGGCGCGGATGTGACCCTGTTGCGCCAGGACCTGAGAAATGCTGTGGCGCGAATCACGGAAACCGAATCTAGGGTATCGGTGGTGGAAGAAGACGTGAATACCCTTAAAAAGAAAATGGCGGCGATGGAATCTGCGCAACGAAACACAGCGCTCCGCGTGGAGGATGCCGAAGGGCGGGCACGCCGCAACAACCTCCGCTTTATTGGCTTTCCGGAGCGCTGTGCAAAAGGCAACATGGAACAATTCCTCACACAGTGGCTGGAGTCATGGATGCCCCCAAGGACGTTATCTGCCTGCTTCATTATTGAAAGAGCACACCGCGCCTTGACGCAAAGGCCACCTGAGGGCGAGCGGCCTAGGGCGGTAATCGCTAGACTGCTGAATTATCACGACAGGGACGCCATACTGAGGGAAGCTAGAACCAAGGAAACTCTCCTTTATGAAAACAGTAAAATCATGATTTTCCCTGACTATACTAAACTTGTGCAACAGCAGCGCCATTCTTTCTTGGCCGCCAAGGCAAAGTTGAGAGGCCTTAAGCTCCAATATTCCCTGTTGTACCCGGCGCGCCTGAGGGTGATCTTCCAATCACAGACACTGTTCTTTGATACTCCGGAAGACCTTTTCAAATGGACAGATGAAACGGTGCGGCTCAGACCGAATTCTCAACCAGGGCTTAATCCAGGCTCTCCTGAGGGGTCACCACGGGCACAGAGAGAGCGGACGACGAAGAATGGTCGGAACAAACGCTCCAAATTGTGCAGGCGCGCGGCCTCGGTCGATGGCACACAGAACAGTGGTAAAACCGAGGATTCGGAACAATCTGGAACAGATCACTGAAGACTCCGGGGCCTCGGCTCCCCTCTTCTGCTGTCAATGCTGTGAATCCTGGCTGGGCTCACCTGGTCGCCTGAGACTCATTGGTTACCTGGCTATATTGATGCCCTGGGACAGCGCTGCTTCTGTCTCCTGATCGTGGACAGGGTTGTGGGGTGGGGGTTCGGGGACTACGTGATAGGGGCTACCACTCTCCCGTTAGAGAGAGGGACACTGAGGGAGGGGGGTGAATTTACTGTTCCTTTTTTTGGGGATGTTGGGATCCATTGGTATGGGTGGGCCCGGGCCCTATGTTTTGGTCTCGAGACCACCCATGCCGCGACAGGTACTTCATAGTTCATTGAGGTATAGGGCGGGGGGCGGCGGGGTGTGGGCGGTCAGGGATGTGGCTGCTGAGTTGGGGACGGGGACTGTTTGGGGCTGTGGGACTGAGGGGTTGGTGGTTTCTTCCTTTGGGGTAGACAGTAGTATGCATGTGTGTGTCGCAATAATGTTCCATGTGGTGTGCGGTGGGGGGCGCGGGAATGGAGGGCTCGTATGGTGGATCTTACTGGACTATGGCTGAATCGACTCATAGACTCCCTGAAGACTCTATGCGGGTGATTACGTGGAATGTCAGGGGTTTGCTAGACAAGATTAAACGCGGGGCTGTGTTACGCTGGGGGATAAAGGAAGCTGCAGATATACTTTTGCTTCAAGAAACTCACATGATGGGCACGAAGACTCTGGGCCTGCAGAGGTTTGGTTATCAACAGGTTTTCCATGCGGGATTTTCCAGGGGATCCAGGGGAGTGGCCATATTGATTCACCACAGGGTGGCGTACGTCCATGAGAAACAGTGGGTAGATCCTCAGGGTCGCTACCTGTTTGTTAAGGGCATGGTGGGCACGGAATCTGTGGTTTTTGGCAGTGTTTACGCCCCCCCCCCCTTACAGTGGGGCCTGGCCGAGAGGTTGTTTGCAGTGTGGGAGGATATCTCCGGATCGCTGGCAGTGATTGGGGGAGATTGGAATGATGTGATGGATGTATGTGTGGATCGCCGGAGGCGCCAGGAGGCGACAGAGATCCCCCCCCCCCTCCCTTCCACCCACCAGATTGCATGCAATGAGTGAGGGGCTGGGCTGGGTAGATAATTGGCGACATATGCACCCTGCAGCCCGAGAATATACTTATGTTTCTGCAGTACACGGCTCATTCTCGTGGCTAGATTGTGTGTTTGTGCCTAGAGAATGTTTGTATAGGGTGAAGGGCACTGACATCTTGCCGAGGGGCCTGTCCGACCACTCCCCTGTCTCAGTTAGAGTGGAACTCCTCCGGAGACGGCAGCCGTTTAGATGGAGGATGTCCTCGTGGCATCTCCTGCAACCGGCATATACTAAACACCTGCGAGAAACCATTGACCATTACTGGCGAGAAAACCTGGTGGAGGGTGTTGATGTAGGAGTGGTATGGGAGGCTATGAAGCCTACCATACGGGGGGTAGATATCGCATGGTGCTCGGCGGCCCGTCAGAAGCGTCGAGAACAGACTACAGAGGCGGCTGCGCGAGTGGCGACCCTGGAGCAGGAAAGCCGCGAGGGTGGCGATGAAGTCGGGATACGGCTGCTTCTACAGGCACAGCAAACGTACGCGTCCCTCTTGATGGATGAAGCCAGACAGGCATGGCTGGCCACCAGAAGTAGGGTATACCAATGGGGGGACAAGTCATGTTCAATGCTCCATAGATTGTGCCAACACAACTTCCAACCCCTCATGCTGCCAGGTCTCACGAATGGCAGTGGGGAGGTCCTGACCGACCCGAATGAATTGGCGGCGAGCTTCGCCACGTACTATACAGCCCAGTACGCTTCACGTGACCAATTATCTGAAGGCGACTTAGCCCGATTTCTCGCAGAGTTGCCGCCTGTACCGATATCAGATGAGACCAAGACGGCCCTGGACGCACCCCTCACAGCCGAAGAGCTAGGAGACGCACTGGGGCAACTCAATACTGGTAAGGCCCCTGGCCCGAATGGCTACCCGTGTGAATTCTTCAAAAAATGTCATGTACAGCTCGGATCTCATTATCGTCGGGTGCTTGAGGTGGCACGTGCACGGGGGGTATTGCCCCCGGACTGGCG
Organism: Lissotriton vulgaris; assembly: GCF_964263255.1. NCBI lineage: Eukaryota > Metazoa > Chordata > Amphibia > Caudata > Salamandridae > Lissotriton > Lissotriton vulgaris. Next base: position 433,028,614 of record NC_141685.1, on the reverse strand, counting down.
CCATGCGGAAATAGTGGTCTTTCTGAAGCCAGGCAGACCCCCAGATAGCCACGACTCGTATAGACCCATCTCAATAATTAATGTTGAGGCCAAGATCTTGGCCAAGGCCCTGGCGAACCGTCTGGCTCCGCATATCACAGACTTGGTCCACTCGGACCAAGCAGGTTTTATGCCCCACAGGGCAACGCGACATAATATCCGACGCGCACAGGCAGCGATCGACGCTGTTGGGGCCTTGGGAGACCAGGCGGCGTTGTTGCTGGCCGACATCAACAAGGCCTTCGACTCTGTTAGCTGGTCGTACCTATTTCAATTACTGCGTTGTCTTAACCTGGGCCCAGTTTTCCTGTCATATGTGAAACTCCTTTATACAGACATCACAGCCTCGGTGCGGGTCGCCGGGGCAGTGTCAGAGATGTTCCACATTGGCCGTGGGACCAGACAGGGATGCCCTCTTTCCCCCTATTTATTTGCACTGGCCATGGAGCCCCTAGCTGCCAGAGTGCGCCAGGATGCGCTGATATGGGGCTTTCAGTGGAATGCCACCCTGTCGGATAAGATTGCGTTATACGCGGACGATGTCCTCTTCTTCCTTACCGACTTGCAGCGCTCGGGCCCGCGTGTCCTAGAGGTTATGCAACTGTTTGGGGAGGCATCAGGCTTATATCTGAACCTGCATAAATCTACACTGTGGGTACTGGAGGGAGGCACGGTGACAGATCCCTGGGCTTCAGGGTTGCGAGTGGCTACGACCGGTCTGAAGTACCTTGGGGTGTTTCTTTCAGACTCGGCAGACACTGCCTGGGAACGTAATCTAATGCCCGTCTGGGAGCGGGTACAGACGGATGTAAAAACTTGGTCTCGGATGCCCCTGTCAATCTTTGGCCGATCCGCTATTTTCAAGATGGTGGCGCTACCGCGCCTACTATACCAACTGCAGAATCATCCGTATCCTATCCCACCTCAATGGTTTAGGCAGGTCAACTCGGTGTTGGGCCGCTTTCTTTGGGCTGGGGGTGCCGCCAGAGTGGCACTACGTACATGCTTCTTGTCCACCTACTGTGGGGGCTTGGCCACATCGGATTTGCAGTCGTATTATCAAGCCGCGCATCTTCTCATTCTGAATGATTGGTGGTATGGTGACGGGGGGGATCCAGCCTATGCCCTGGAACGTGCATTGATGGCGATAACTCGCTCCACACCATCCTCTACTCACCCCGACTGCGTCGCTCGCTGCCGAGGGTTACTCAACTTATCTTTGCGGTATGTCGACAGGCCTTCCGTCGCATGGGCTGGTAGGGCAGACTGACCGCGGAAACGCCCCTGTGGCGTAACGGCATGCTGCCCGAACTGTCTAAGTTATCAGGCTTCGATGGCTGGGACGCAATCGGTGTCTCGCAGCTGGGCCATGTGATGTCCGGAACAACGCTCAAGTCTTTCCAGGCCCTTAGTACCGAATTCGATATGCCCCAATCTCAATTTTTTCGATACCTACAATTCCGACATGCACTGACGCCCAGTCTTACCAACCTTGACTCACTCCCGGAATTTAGCCCGATTGAGGCGAAAGTCTTCATGGGCGACCTTGGGGATAAAAAAGTTTCGCGCATCTACCAGACAATGGTCACCCATTGCTCCTCCACCCTTCTTCCACTGAAGACGGCCTGGGAGGCTGATATCGGTCAGTTAGATGAAGATGATTGGCGAGAGGCCTTGGAATCCCCGAGGGGAGCGGCTATTGCGATACGGTTCCGACTCATACAATTTAAAATTCTTCATAGAGCCTACTATACACGTGAGCGTCTGTGGAAGGCAGGACTGATTGGGTCCCCGGAGTGTCTGCGAATTGGGGTGGAGGTGGGTACGTTGCTCCACACAGTATGGTCGTGCCCCAGACTGATTGGCTTCTGGAGGGGTGTGTGGGGCTGCCTGTCAGAGGTGCTGGGCTGGACCCTCCCCGTACTCCCCGTCTGGGCCTCCTACACATCCTAGACGGGGTTGGTGGCAATATCTACAAGAGACACCTGCTCCTCCTGGGGCTAGTGGTAGCCAAAAGAGACCTAGCCCGTGCATGGAAAGACGTGAGGCCCCCCCCCCTGAGTGCATGGAAGGCTGGCATGGACTTCTGTATGGGTCTGGAGAGACCGATCTTTGAAGCACGGGGATGCCCCCGCAAGCACTTTAAGGTATGGAAGAGGTGGGCGGACTACAGGGGCTTGACACTGGACCCCCCGGCGGAACAGGAGGAAGACCTTTAGCCCCATGTGGCCCGACAACCCCGTTTCCCACACACACAATTGCCACATCAGGAATTTGCATTAACACAGTACGTACACACATGCATGGGGTTAGGGCGGGTTCCATGGAGGGTTCTGGGAGTTGGGTGGGTAGGTAACTGAAAAGATAAAGAAGGGGAAAGTTTTTCTTTGTATCCTTGAGTTACATTGGTTCCTCGACTGGACACTTAGTCCTATTTTATGATTGTATCAGAATGTCTGGTGGTACCATCCTGACTGTGGGGTGCCACTCTATTTCATATGCTCATCTTTATCAATAAAATTGTTGTGAAAAAAATATATAGTTTGGAATGAAGTCACAATGCCAGAACTTGCAATTTTGAAAAAGTGCGCCAAGTCAGTGGTCGATGATGTATTAAAGATAGTGTGAATCAAAGCCCCGAAATGCAGGGGGAGATCAGTACTCAAAAGGGCATGTACCTCAGTGCGAGTGTTTACCATGTGAAGAACAAATGTTTCACGCGAAGAGGTAAGGGCGACTTCTTTTTGAGACAAAAGAGCCCTTATTGGACTCATCTTGTTGAATTCTGCTTTCACAGTCGGAATGGAAGGCCAGATGGATACATCGAGCTTCCCTTGTAGAGGAGGAATAGCGCATTTTTGCAGAAGACTACACGTAGGGAACAGCCACAATGTACATTATTCCTGCAAGCATACCACAGCAGTTTTCATTATTTAAAAGCAAATAACTACCATTTGCTAGCAACGTGAAAGTCGGGGTGATTGCTGGGACAGGATTTCCTTTAAAAATGCATGCTAAATTCAGGGTGTCTGAATTATAAGAGCCATGCAGTTGGATAATCCTACAAACTAATGAGTCATCAGGTGTGGAAGTGCAATCTTCACTTCTCAAATAAACTTCTTTACCCTCCCTCAGACACCTATAGGTAAATGGCAGAGACCAAGCTTCATGGAGATAAGTGCTACTCAAAGGTTCATATCTGCCTATGGTCTAGTACTTCATACATGAATCAAATTTAAATAGCGGAAAAGGCAATGTTACTAAACCATGAATGAGCCACACTGCTGATTTAGATTCAGCAACAGAAAAAGGTAATGGTTCTAACTTTTCAATATGCAAAGGTGAATATACTGCATCCTTAATTGACATGAATTGTTGCTTTAAAGTCAAAGTCAAATTAAATGGTAAAATTAAAGAAGAAGTATTCATTTAGTCCCAAGGCACTTTACCAGCCTTCAACGTTTGTAATGTCCATGCAAATTGCATAATGGAACGTAACTGATTTTGACCATGATACAAAACAGAAACTTCATCTTGCACGATATCCACAACAGAAGAAACAATATTGTCTAATGTGTAAATTCGGGAAGAAAGGGTGTTAATGCTATCGTCAACAACTGCAAGCACTTTTTCTAAATTTGCTTGGTCTATTTCACGCAATCTAGAAGCCGCTTCAATTTGAAACAGTTTCTAAACTTCATTGTAACCAGCATATACCCATCGTTTCGCTCTGCCTCCCACAGGGCCCTTAACAAAGTCATTCAGATCAACATCTTCAGTTAATTTGGGTAGATGCAGTTTGACTGACGCTAGTGTGGAATGTTTTAGCCAGTTCTGACATAACTTGCCTACCGAATAGGTAGTAACAGAATGATCACTTTGAAAACGGTGATCTACTTTCACCTGTGTATAGCCAGGGGTCAGACCCAGAAAACGATGTTGACAGAAATCGGAGCTTTTTTGCCATAATAAGCAACCCCGGGAATCAAAACTGGAAATGTTAAAAGATTAATTAAGTAACAGGGACTTGAAATTCAATAAGGGACAAATCTGTATGATTGTACCATGTCGGGTAATCTCCTAAATCAGGAAGAGAGGGAGCATTTAATTTTTTAGAGGTAGCCAATCCAAAGCAGGTTGTCTGTGAAATTGTCGAATTGAAAAACAACATATGGTTCGGGATGAGACATGCACGATGCAAAGCCTTAGTGCCTTTTACCAGCCAGTCTTTAGGACCCCAAACAGATTTAAGATCGATAGTATCTTTCCACAGGTTATAGCCCCCAACTGCCAAAATGGTCAAGAAAGGACTTAGAATATAATAATTTAGTGTGGGTAAGTCTAACTTTGGAAGAGGAATCGCCAGTCATCTTAAAATAAAATGCATCAGGATTTGATTGATTAAAATCAGTAAAATATGTAAACTTTTTCAAAAGAGTTTTTGAGCTGCCCTCAAGGGGAGCTGGACAATGTTCCCATTGTGTGTAATTAACCACATTCCTAAATGTGTTTGCTTTGTGCAGAAAATGGTTGCCATTTTGTTGGTAACAAAGTAAATCAACATAATTTGCTGAGTCCAAATACAAATCTTCAGCATCAAAGGCAGCATGATATTTCAAATCAGAAAACAGAGCCTCTATAGCCTGGACATCCCAATAATCAGAGTGTATATTTTGTTGGACCATATTCCCCCTTGAAACACGTAGTACATTGAGATTATTAATAACCTCTGTGGGACCATGGATTTGAAATCTGACAACATCCCAAACAATCCCGTCTGAAACGGGCCAAGAAGTGGTATTAACAAACGTCTGGTTCCTCTTCATGATGTGAGATGAGGGGTGGGTTGTCAAAGTGCCATCAATTAACCAAATTGAAGTTCTTTCTTTAACATAATGTCCATTCACAAAACGGAATAAATACACCACAAATCCAATCGACATGAACAAAAAAATTGAAAATAGCACTTGCCAAATGTAAGTCCAAGGGGGTATCAAAAAGTGTTTCTTAAACCAAACAGCAAAAATCAAAATTTTTGATGGGGATTTTGATGCAACAGTCAGTGTCAAATGAAAAGTGTGACTGGTTAACTCCAGGTGTTTGCAGATCAGGCATCGACAAGTCTGTAGGGTAGGTATACTCTGTCTCATTAAGGGGATCACCAGCCGGTGTATTCAATAAAGGATCAGTAACTCGATGGCCATGTCAGGCCTGGTGGAACTCGGCGGAGTTTGAAAAAACAGGTAATTAGGAACAATATTTAGTAGATGGACAAAACCTGACATCAGACAGTAATAAATCTGATTAAACACCATGCATGGTACAAAAATATATATTTTTTATTATTATTTTGTTTAAATATTTTTTTATAGTTAAAAGGCACACAATTTATTGTCTCCTCTTTATATGTGACAGTTGATCTACATATATCATGTGCTTAAACTGTTTGGTTCATTTCTAATTTACAATACAGTTAGACATTTCACAATTCGGAGACTATAGTAGTGGTGCTGATCAATTACAATCTAAAAACATGGCTAGATGTTACAACAACTACGCGCGTTTCGGCTGAGAGCCTTCATCAGGAAGCCATGAAATTCCTCAAGTGAACCTTTGTTTGATTGGGTTCAATGGTTGAAGAGACCTCTGGTTATGGCGGTCCAGTAGGGACTGATGAAAATACTGGAAATTCTGTAATTGTGGTCTGTCGCAATGCGCCGTACTACATCAATGACGTTCTTGGGAGGAGCCCAGGGTGGAAGAGGGATGCTGATAAGGTAAACTGGAGTGCCTGAGGTGGCAGTCCGTCCAGCGTGTGAATGGTGGGGGTCTAAGGTCGGGTACTTCTTATAAATCGGTACATCCACAACGGTGTCCAAGTGAGCACAGTCTCATGTTAAAGTCCCGCCTGTCTTCCAATAGTGGAATCTTCCAGCGTCAGACGGACGAACATGCTAAATACCGTATCCAGGTAATAACAATCTGAAATTAAAGTCCCGTCTGCCTTCCAATAGTGGAGTCTTTCGGCATCAGTCGGTCGGACCCGATAGAACTCGGCGGAGCAAAAACAGGATTTCTCAGCATCGCTGGACAAGAGACCGCTGGAGTCACACTAAGAACAACTCGGCCACTCGCTGTAATTCGACATGGTCAATGGAGATGTACCTGTTTTCCTTGCGACCAGGCAGTGGTGGTAAAATGACTGTTATTGCACCCTGTACGCCAAGCACAGGAACTGGTGCTTGGCGTCAAGGAATGCTTCAAGTCAGGTTCATTTGCTCCACAACCGAATTGCCCTGAAGCCTGTATGGAGAGGAAAATTTCACTTGGACCCCCAATGAACGCATGGCATCCTTGTATGCCTTCGAGGCGAACGCTGGACCCTGGTCCAAATGAAAAGTACCACATGCAAAAATTCCCACAAAGACACGCAAATCCCTGATGACAGTGCGGGCATCAGTACTCCTTTGTGGTTTCACCCATACAAAGCGTGTGCATGAATCAACTGCAACTAAGATGTACTTATTCGCTGTATCAGAGGAGAAAGGACCGCAGTGATCTAAATGAACACACCCATGCGGTTTATTTGATATATGCAACTGTGTCTTCAGCGGGCGCGCAGCAGTTGAAGGTTTAATCTGCTGGCATATGTCACAATGAAGGACATAATCATACGACTGTTTGTACAATCCACACCACCAGTAATCTGTTGTAGGAGAGATACAGTAGCTGACACGCCAGCGTGAGCCGAGGCCATACCCTCGTGAGCTGCTGTCATCAAGGCTTGCCTGTGGTCCGCTTTGGGAATCAACCTGTCACCAATGTCGTTAATTCTCCCATAGGGAACTTTATCAGGGCTTAAAAGATAAAAGTATTTAGAAGGGAAACCTCTAGGGAAATTACCTCCCTTCCCTGTTGCGGCAATAGCTGCCAAGATGTCATCATCAATCTTACTTTTGGAACGTGTAACTGCTGCTACTAAGTATGTCGCAACTGCGGTCTTCGCTGCTTCATCAGCAAGACAGTTACCAACAGCGTGAACCCCCACGCGTTGGTTACTAAGAGTATGAATTACAAACATGAGTGGGAGCTTTTCTTTAAGCTCCGACACACAAACCGATAGCATTTTGTGTTTAACCCCTCCCCTGCTGATGACGGAACCGCTCCGTCATCAGCCGCGGTCGCGCTGTGCTGATGACGGAGCGGTTCCGTCATGGCCCGGCCGCCGAGACTGTGCGGCGCTGATTTTGCACCTGCATGGCGCGTTCTATTGAGCGGTTGGGCCGTGACGGAACCGCTCCGTCATGAGCACAGCGCAACCGACGCTGGTGACGGAGCGGTTCCGTCACCAGTATGCGCCCGCCGCTCGGCCGCCCTCCCCCCTTAGCACTGCGGCGGAATAGCCGCAGCAGTGAAGGGGTTAATGGTGCTACCTTTGGAATCGCAATAGTTGTTCTGAGTCCAAAAGAATAGATTGTCATTGTAAGACTAAACACAGTAGTAAGAGTCACTCACAATAAGAGTAGTCACACAAGGGTCTGCGTACTCCAGTGCAAGCACCAGAGCACGTAGCTCTGCCAATTGGGCGGTACCGTCCCCTAATGTATGTGTATGCATGACATCGGACTTAAACTCTCCATTCACCATAGTACCAACCACTATTGCGCAGGCCGCAGAATAAGCATGTTTAGAATCCGTTGCCGGCTGCGAGGATTTGTCATTGCATATGATACAATGGAAGTCCTCCAGCGGGCGCATGGTCAGAGGAGCAGGATAAACAAATTCATAATGCAAGTAGTCTTGAGTTTGCAAAGAGGAGTTAAAGATGAACGTGACATCCGCAGACGTCAAGAAAGTGGCCCATTGTATCCACCTCGGGTGCAAAGCTTTTGAATCCGTTACACTGGCTTTCGTCACTGCCTCCAAGGCAGGATACAGTGTAACAACCAACATGCTTTTCCTCTGTGACAGTGCCCGTTCTTTCATAATCGCCATCCGCGCTGCAGTCAAAACTTTTTCCACAGTGGATAAAGCGCATTTCAGCCGAAGTGTACAAGTGTGACTTGTAATCTATAGGGACTGTGTCACCCTCAATAAAAGTCAGTTATGTGAAACCAACTGTGCCTGGCACAATTCTTATTACCAGGTTTGTGTGGTTGTCACGAGTCAGTAAGAATTTAGATTCAAAAAGATCAGACTGCAAAGATCGTCAAATTGCAGAATGTTCAGGCAACCAGCAAGATTTGGTAAAAGTAGGTTGTACCAAGGCATAAAGCGGCATAATACGCTGGGCATATTCGGGAAAGTAGGTACGCCCCAAATTAAAAAAACCCAGCAAAGATTGTAGTTTTTTCAGAGTTGTTGGAGCACGCAGCAGTGCACATTTCTCTAGGAAGTGAGGTGCTGAACCTCAACCTTCATTGTTGAGCTCATAGCCCAAGAAAAACACTGTGTACTCTGCAATATGCAATTTGGCAAAGTTAAATTTGTAACCGAAGTCCGCAAACATGCAAATGATGCAGTCAACGCGACACAGATGCGGCCATAACTTGTCATGTGTGAGATAAATGTTGTCAACATACGAACATGCATCAGGGTATGTGGGCGGCAAAGACACCTGGACTGTCCTTATAGCCCATAGCTAATCACCTGAACTGTTTTTGTTTACCGCCATAGGTGAACGCTGTCCATTGACTACTAAGAGAGGACATGTTATGGCTAAAAAAGCCATTGGATATGTCAAGTGAGGTTTTAAAATGCTTATGCATGAGACTATCCACAAGGGCAGAACTGTGAGTATTTTGTACCGTGCAGGTCCGACAATGAGAGTTCAAGTGCCGGTAATCCAAAACCAAATGGTCCCAGCCATCAGGCTTAGTCACAGTAAAAAGAGGATTATTCATCTGGGACACACACTTCAATCACACCTTGATATCCAATTGTTCAAAGATTTCCGCCACAGGAGCTTTTGCTTCACGTCGCATGGGATATTGGGGTTGAGGCTGTGGCATAGACCGTAATGGTATCTCATGTCTGGGGGAAAATTTGTCCCATCCACATTGAGTACGGTACAACGCCGGCAAGCACTTTAGCCCACTCTTCTGCAAAATTCAGGGCCTGCTTCTTCGGCACTATGTGCGCGAAAGCAGGGAGGATTACCTTCTCCCCTTGCGGAGCGGACAGAACGAAGGGTGGGGGCCAATCAGCCTTCGCTAACAAAATGTCATAGGTAGTAGTCAGATTTTCCTACCCCTTTTATAGTACTTTGTATGTCACCTTCAATTAAAATGACCATTTCATAAACTCTTTCAGGTGGAGCCACTCTAGTGTCAGCTGTCTCAACAGTAACGAACCTGTCAGTTGCTGTTACCTTCAGAAATGGATGCAATGCTTCCTGCACTACTGTAATTTCCACTGCGCTGCATAACAGCGTCAGCGCCCATGTCAGGTTCCGAAGCTGTGTTCTCACTATCCATGGTATACCTCGCTGTTACAGTGGCAACTTTCTTCTTCTGAAACTGGGATCTTAGACGCGGTGAGTCATCACGCGTGCCTTTACCGTGGGTCTTGTGGGGCTGCTCTTATCCTTGCTGTGCACCCCAACCTTTGCTGTGGTCTCCTCCAATGGTGGGTGAGACCAAGGTGTCCTGCAAAGAGCGAGGGGAACGTTGATCAGAAACCTGAAAACGATCAGGTGACTTAATACTAGCGCGGGCTCGAGCGACCCTTGACCCCACCAGGTAGGTCGCTCCCCCTCCGCACAGCACCGCCTGTGTCTCCCTGCCCCAGCTGCCACTGCTGAGGACGTTCGAGGCCATCCACCACCACCAGTGTGCCACCTGCCTCTCATCCCTGGTGGCCAGTGGTAGGCCGTAGGTAGGTTTGTTCATCCTCCAGTTTATTGCTTTTATTGTATTGCCTGTATTTTCATCGTTTTTCCCTCATTTTTTTGTGCCCTTCTGCCCTCTGTGCCACTCATTTTACCCTCGATTTTTGTGCCTTTCTACCCTCTGTTTCGTTCATTTTTCCCAAATTTTTTTGTGCCTTTCTGCCCTCTGTTCCACTCGTTTTTCCCTCGTTTTTTGTGCCTTTCTGCCCTCTGTTCCACTTGTTTTCCCCTCATTTTTTGTGCCTTTCTGCCCTGTGTTCCACTCCTTTATCCCTCGTTTTTTGTGCCCTTGTGCCCTCTGTTCCACTTGTTTTTTTGTGCCCTTCTGCCCTCTGTGCCACTCGTTTTTCCCTCGTATTTTGTGCCTTTCTGCGCTGTGTTCCACTTGTGTTTCCCTCATTTTTTGTGCCTTTCTGCCCTCGATTCCACTCGTTTTTTCCCTAGTTTTCTTTGTGCCTTTCTGCCCTCTGTTCCACTTATTTTTCCCTCTTTTTTGTGCCTTTCTGCTCTCTGTTCCACTTGTTTTTCCCTCGTTTTTTGTGCCCTTCTGCCCTCTGTGCCACTCGTTTTTTCCTCGTTTCTTTGCCCCTTTTGCCTTCTGTTCCACTCGGTTTTTTGTGCCCTTTTGCCTTCTGTGTCACTTGTTTTAACCTCTATTTTTGTGCCCCTTTTTCCTCCTGTTACCTTTGTTGTCCCTCATTGCCCTCGCCGCTGCGTCCCCTCCATCCCCGCCCCCTGGCTGCCCACTGCCTATCACCTGCCCCCACCTCCCGCCTCCCAGCTGCTCCTCCCTCCCACCTCCCCATATATGCCAGCCGCTATGCGGCTGGGCTGCTGGCGTGCAGAAGGCGCGTCTAAGGCGAGTCCGTCGGTGCCCGTCCATGCCTGGACCGCGCCCAGCGCCATAACCTCTGGCCTCCGCACCCGCCACGACGACTGCCATCACTATGACACCAGCACTCTGCACGCTCTCAACTCCGGAAGGAGCCACACCTGCTTCAAGTCCGCCCGAAACGCACACACGGCCCCTTCACCTGCCAGAACTGCAGCTACACCAGCCTCAGAGCCAACGAACCACCCGCCAAGAAAGACCCCAACCACCTCCGATGCATACTACTGAACACCCGCTCTGCATGCTAGCATGCCTTGGAGCTCTGAGACCTGCTCGACACAACATCCCCGGACGTTGCCTTGCTGACAGAGACCTGCATAACGACTCCTCCGCACCCGACATCGCCAAAGACATCCCAGACGGCTACAAGATCACCCGCAGAGACCGCACCAACGGAGTCGGAGGTGGAATCGCCATCGTCCACAAAAACAGCATCAGGGTCTCGACGACGCGCTCAACACTGCCGAACACATGCATTTCCAGATCCACACAGTCCCTAATTCCACCCTTAGAGGCACCCTCGTCTACCGACCCCCCGGACTCCGCCCATAGTTCAGCAACTTCATTGCTGACTTTATCAGCACGCACTCCCTGACCTCCACCGACTACATCCTCCTCGGAGACCTGAACTTTCACCTTGAGAACAACAACGACAACAACTCCACAACCCAGATTGATAACCTCGCCAACCTCAGACTAAAGCAACTCATCACAACGCCCACCCACTCCACCGGCCACACACTTGACCCAGTCTTCTTCTCAAGCCTGTACGTCTCCATCAGCCACACCACCGAACTCCGCTGGACCGACCACCGCTGCATCTACTTCGCCTTCCAGAAACTCACCACACACCACCGCACCCAACAGATCCCCCCCCCCCGGCTGCTGGAGAAAAATCACCGTAGACCAACTACATGCAAACCTTGCTCTCAGTCCACCCGCCGAACCCTCCAACACTGACGAGGCTGCCCACAGCTTCAGACGCTGGATCGAAGACTGCGCCAACACCCTCTTCCCGCTGAAGAAACCCCCCACAGAGACACCAACAAGAGGGCCAGCTGGTTCACCCCAGAAGTCCTAGCCTCCAAGCAAGTCTGCTGGAAACTAGAGAAGAAATAGCACAGTGAACAAACTCGGGACAGCCAGGCAGCACACAAGGACGCCCTCCGCAACCACCACCACCTAATCAAGGCAGCCAAGAGGACCTCCTTCAAAGACCGCCTTGACAACCATGCACACAATAGCAAGGAGCTCTTCCACATCATGAAGGAACTCTCAAACCCCAGCTCCAACACCAATGACATCCCGCCATCGCAAGCCCTGTGCGACTCGCCCTCCCCACCGTCTTCCACCTCAAGATAGCAGACATCCACGACAGCTTCAACACCCAGACAGCCCCAGCAGACAGCAACACAACAGACCCTCCAGACTCCATCGACCAGGACCCCCTGCTAGCCTAGGCCAGTGTGAGCATCAATGACATCATCAAGACCATGCGCTCAATCCACTCTGGCTCTCGGTCGGACCCATTCCCACACCACGTTTTCAACAGAGCAAGCAGCACCTTTGCTCCCACCTGCGCAACATCATCAATCTCTCCCTCTAGACCGCGACCTTCCCAGAGATCTGGCAACACGCCAAGAGCAACACCCTACTCAAAAAACCTAAGGCAGACCCAAGAGACCTCAAGAACTTCTGGCCCATCTCTCTTTTCCCCTTCCCGGCCAAGGTCATCGAGAAAACTGTCAACAGACAGCTAACCCGATACCTCGAAGAAAACAGAATCCTGGACCCTTCCCAGTCAGGTTTCCGCAGCAACCACAGCACTGAGACTGCCCTCATCGCCACCACCAACGACATCAGGACCCTGCTGGACAACGGTGAGAGAGTAGCACTCATCCTCCTAGACCTCTCTGCCGCCTTCAACACCGTCTGCCACTGCACACTACGCGCACACCTCCACGCCACAGGGATCCGAGACAAGGCTCTGGATTGGACCACCTCCTTCCTCTCCGGCAGAACCCAGAGCGTCGCCTCCCCCATTCCATTCCATTCCAAAGCCTTTGAGATCATCTGCGGCGTACCCCAGGGATCCTCCCTCAGCCCGACAGCACGACCTCAACATAATCTCCCACGCCGATGAAACTCAGCTGATCCTCTCCCTTACCAAGAACCCCATCACAGCCAAAGCCACCCTCCATGAAGGAATGAAGGCTGCATGAAGACCAGCCGTCTGAAGCTGAACTCGGACAAGACAGAGGTCCTCATCCTTGGCTCCAACCCTTCAGCCTGGGACGATTCCTGGTGGCCGACGGCACTGGGGGCAGCCCCGACACCCACCGACCATGCACGCAACCTGGGAATCATCCTCGACTCAACACTCTCAATTACCAAGCAAGTCAACGCTGTCTCCTCCTCCTGCTTCAACACCCTCTGCATGCTCCGCAAGATCTACAGATGGATCCCGACAGATACAAGAAAGTCACACAGGCCCTCGTCAGCAGCAGACTCGAATACGGAAATGCCCTCTACACGGAAGCCCCCACTAAGCTCATCAAACGACTACAACGCATCCAAAACGCCTCGGCGCGACTGATCCTCGATGTACCACGCCACGGCCACATCACCCCCCACCTGAGAAACCTGCGCTGGATCCCCATCAACATGAGGAACTCTCACCCACGCACCTCACCCACGCTCCTCACCCATGCACACAAGGCACTCCACAAGACTCCAGCCTACCTCAACAGACGGCTCTCCTTCTAGATCCCCAACGCATCCGAAGAACAACCACCGGTGGGAGATCCTTCTCCCACCTCACCGCCAAGACATGGAACATCCTCCCACAGAGCATACGACAGACCCAAGACCTGCTGACCTTCAGGAGGATCGACCTGGCTGTTCGATCAGTAGCACCCCCCTAGCGCCTTGAGATGCTCGCAGGTATGTAGTGCGCTTTACAAATGATTGATTGATTGATTGAGTAGACTCGGGTATTGGTGAAGCAGGACGTGACCCCTGTTTCTGTTGCTTTTTTCCCTGTTTTTCATTCTTATTCCAATTCTGCTTTGCAAAAGAGGGGCGCTCATCTTTATCAGAAGACGCCACCTTAGTTTGCTTCTGCGCTGCTGTTTTAGCAAACCCCTAACATTAGCTAGGACAAGATCGGAAACAACCTCAAACGCTCCAACGAGTCTCATTCCCAATTCAACAGCCACATCCGCCCGTGTTCATCTTGGACACTCTTAATGACGGAGGGCAGGACAGCCATAGACGGATTACCGAAGCACTTAGTATAGACTGTCGCAAATATCTTACCCCAGGTCTCACAATCAGCAACCTCTGGTATTAAGTCTTTCTGCAAACTAATCGTCAAAATCCTGTGTTTCTCAACAGGAGACTTATTAGCAAAAACTGCTTCCAGCTGGTCGAATTTCTCAGCAAGCTAAAAAGGTAAATCATCCTTTTCTTGGGGCCGCTTGCCCATAACCGAATTAAGCATGACGGGATTAATTTTCATCCCGGCCGGTCCAGCTGGTTGCACCGCAGCGCCAGGCGGCCCTGCCTGGACGTGGCAGGAAAGGTATTGCACTAGAGCCCGGTGCACCGTGACCAAATAGGCATAGAGAACACGCAACTCATCTATAGTGACTTGATTGTGACATGTATGCGGCGTGTAACCAGTCAAGACCAGCCACGTTGGCCCTGGAATGGACAAAGGGCCCACCCGAACCGCTGTCACTGATTGGGGAAGGGCACCATAAACCAAACGCGATGCTGCCATGCAGAAATAGGAATCTCCAGTGTCCTATATGGGATGTAGTCTAAAGGTACAGCCATGAGAGTATAAGTGTGAAACAGACCAGAATCCACATTTACTGCAGGAAAGGTAACCCATGAGTAGAATAGTTCAAACGGGTATGCCGTTTCAGCACTCACCACGAAAACTATCACCATGCCATCCACAGTGACGTCATACGTCTGCAAGTGAGTGCGGACTGCCATCCTACTATGCTGGGGAATCTCAACGTCAGCCATAGCGACACAGGAGAGATAAAGGACAATGCAAAATATATGTAGCACTAAGGGTCGTAACTCAAAAAAAACCTTTTTAAATTATCAAGCTTGAAAGAACTTATTTAGCTGTAGGTGAGGGTGCTGTGAACTGCTATAAGCACTACTCGAGTGTCTCAAAAATAAGACCACTACGTTAGGTGCGCGATGCTGCAGGGATTCTGCTCACACACAGAACTGTGCACAGAGACCCAGGACATCGGTGAATTGTGATGGACAAAAAACTCACCTCAGTACCTAGAACCCCTAACCGACTAGCATCAGTGTCACATTAGCTCTTCGTCCTATAGCAAAGGTACCAATGATTAGACAACCCAGAGCATGCAACTTAAGTTACTCTCAGGAATGGTGGGAATAAAGAACACTCTTTCGTCATATTCTCATACCAGTCCACAATATGGGTAAAGAAAGAGACACGATAAAGTTTAAAATATTTATTTTAACGATGTGCTCTAAGATGCAGTATTTATGCGAGCATAAGCAGACATATGATTAAAAATAATACGATCAGCATTGTTACAATTCCATAAAACACGAAAGGAGAAATCATATTATAATGATGGTGGGAACAGGTTATATAAGACCTAATATGCCACCCTCCCTAGCTAGGAACTATGTTTTATAAAATATAGAAGGTCTCTTTGGCTTGAATAGGAGACCCCATACCTCCAAGATCAGCAGAAGGGAATCACATCAGGATCTGCATATAGCTCTCTGTCTCTCTGGAAACGGACTTCCTTCAGAGTGTCTAAACCATGCATGCAGTGTGATATTAAAGACGCCAGGATTTCAAGGTACAGTGACGCAAAGTGTCGCATCTTAAGAACTGAACTGAACTAAACTAAAACTACCATCTTAAAGTAACAGTATTGTTTATATTTGTCGTTTATGGTCTTGTGGTAACTCTATATAAAGTATACTTATTTTTTATGTATAAACCTTGTGTAGTGTCCATCTGTAGTGTTGTCACTGGGTTACTGTTAGGGTCACAAATGCTTTACACACTGCCTCTGAGATAAGCCTGTCTGCTCGTGCCAAGCTACCAAGGGGGTGAGCAGGGGTTATTTTAGGAGTGTAATCCCCTTATTCTCACTAGAGGCAAGGTCCCTATTTGTCACAAGTACCTACCTGTGCCAACTAGAGATCCCAAATCTAACACTCGCCGATCCTACTGTAATGGGGTTACATTGGAATTTATATAACTAGAAAAAGTATCCAGGGGTCTGGAGAGAAACTACAAATCTACTTTGGAGACATCAAAAAGAAATGTTATGTGGTGGTTAGAGTGATGTGGCTATGTGCCATCCTGCACGCAAAGTCCCATTTTTGGAAAAAAGTGCCCATCAGTTCCCGCCTGATTCCGCCCTGCATCATTTGGGCTCTCCTTACCCAGGAGAAAGTGCAGTATGTCTATCAGTGTAGTGTTGATAGATTAACTTCAGAAAATTTCCAAAGTTATGCTGGTAGGACTGCTGAATTGTTTTACTGCGGGTAACTGAATTACAGTGCCAAATTAGATGTGTGAAAAAATTGTGTAATGTTAAAATTAGGTAGTTATTGAGTGGATACAAACATATTTTATTAAATTCCCTCAAAACTCCCAATATTAAAATGTGAAAAAGCAAACAGATTTTACATAATACCTGTTGTTCAGTAGGGTCAACATGTTTCAGCAAACGTGACTCTAAATATGTCACTGCTTTCTTCAGGACCTATATGTTTTTGGCTACTGTATAAAGAAAAAAGGAAAAATATCACCTGTATATTTTTTCTCAAGTTCATTCAATCTTCTCCAAAAAAAAAAAGAAAACATGTGCACACACAAATGAGAAACAAAGTAGAAACGTGGAAAGGCAATTATAAGTTGTTTTGCTACATATTAGATACTTAATTTAATCTACTCAAGAATGAATCTATACAAGATTGGTCACAATATCACCATATGTTTGCAACAGAATTTCTGGTCACCTTACCTCAATTTTGTAGGAGGAATAGCATCACCCCACCTGGCTGCTGCTCAGGTAAGAGAAGCACCGCTCTAGTAAAAACACAGAACATAACACTTGAACTCACCCCAATAGGCCACGTGTCTTACACTGACCTAATTCATTATTACATTTATTTTGTTTTTTGTGTTCAAAACAAACACCGGTCTGTCACTTGTATAATTCTTGTCTATTGTTAGTAATGATATCTAAAGCCGAGGAGCATTAAAAATAATGCACACATTTCCTCGATTATTCAAGTTGGAATCTGCCAAGATATTTTGCTTTTTACATTCAAAGAAGCACACTCTAACGGGTTCCCAGCCGGAAACACCGAATTTCTGATGGTATTGTGTACCAGTCAGTCAAAGTTCATGACCTATAGCTGCAATTACAAGCTCTGATGTATTTAAAGTTTACAAGCAGCGCGTTTTGAAGCAGTTAAGTTAACCAGATGCTTCGTTGTATTACGCGCTGTTGTAACAATTGTCTTAGCACATTTGAAATTTAATTTATCGGGTTCCCAGCCAGAAACGCCGAATATTTTGTGGTATTGCGCACCAATCGGTTAGTCATCGCCCTTAACCGCTTGATGCATTGCAAGCTCTAATGTGTTCAGGGATAGTGAGAAGAGCGTCTCGGAGCAGTTATATTAATCGGATGCCTTATTTTGTTACGCATTTCTGCTATGATTAACTTGGCGCATTTTGTATGTTCCCGTAACGAGAACCCGATTATTTTAGGATATACTGCGCTAATCGGCAGCGTAGCTTGCTTACCTTCCCGTCGGTACACCGAGCATCCCTCTTGGCAATCTGGGGGGGGCGCCGGTGTACTGGTTGGGAGCCATTTTGATCCACTGGGTGTCACGTGACTCAATAGAGCACGTGACCCCGTGGTCTACAAACCAACGCAAGTTTCATGGGAATTGTCGTTCCATTGTGGCCCCTCTGGGGTCATGTGACCCGCACATTACCTAATAAACTACAAACTAAAGATAAAGTTGTGGGAAATGTAGTTCGATCTAAAAAGAAAGGATTAAGCGTGGATTTATTTAAAATTTGCAACATTAAAGGGCCAAGAATGGGCATTACCAGTTTCATGGGAATTGTAGTTCCATTGTGGCCCCTCTGGGGTCATGTGACCCGCACATCACCTAATAAACTACAAGCTAAAGCTAAAGTTATGGGAAATGTAGTTCGATCTAAAAAGAAAGGATTAAGCGTGGATTTCTGTAAAGTTTATAGCATTAAAGGGCCTAGAACGGGCATTACAAGTGCAGGGAGGGGATTTTCTTAACATGAATAACGCTCCTTTTCAGCGCAACGGTGTAAACTTATGATGTAAAGAATTCTGAAGTCCTGTAGCTTGGCAGCCAATGATTTCATTTTACTGTGTGGTTCAGTAGGCTAAGCTAACAGGTTGATGATATGTAACTCATGATTTAACATTGAATTACAAAAAGCGGTTGTATAGTCTATGCTAGGCATGTCACTGGGATGTTATAATGACATCCATGGGATATCTTCGTTTAGACCCATTTTGTCACTGTTCAGACGATAGACCCACTTTTGCTCCCGTTTGAAAAGATAATTAGATATGTCAGCAACATGTTCTGGTATTAGTGGTTGTTCCAGAACAGTCCATTTGAAATCACTTGGGCCATGGCCTTTTTCTAGGAAATGTGCTGTGAGTCTTGTGGCTTGTCTCCGACAGCGGATGGTACTCTTGTGTTCTGATATTCTGACTTTAATGCGCCTAGTCGTCATACCGACATAGCGCAGTTGGCAGGGGCAGGTGATTAAATAGATCAGGTTTTCGCTATTACAGTTTGTAAACCTGCGCTGCTCCCATGCTCTACTGGTGCCAATGTCGATAGTAGTTGATTTACAAGTCTGGGGACATGCAGCACAAGTACCGCAGGGGTGATGGCCCATTACATTAGGCGAATCCCAAAGTGTCCCTATTTGACAAGGTAATTTAGTTTTGGGTCTAGTATGGACTAGTTTATCTTTGAGATTTGGTCCCCTTTTGAAAGCAAAAAGGGGTCGTGCTATTTGGTCTCCCCCTGTGTTTAGAATAGACCAATGTTTATGAACAATTTTTTGAAGTTCATTAGATTTTGTATTGAAGGTGTTAACAAAAGTCAAGCGATCCATTTTCTCCTTCGCTTGTTGTGGTTCCAGCAACCCTACGCAATTGTTATTAGATGCGCCAGGGGTGTGGAATTGTTTAAAAAATCTACTTGTCTAGGGGACAAAATGTTATAGAAATCTACTTGTCCTTCAAAGGAATCTACTTGCCTTACCTCTTTCAGTAAATCAATAAGATGAACAGGCAAAAGTGTAAATTAGGTTTTAGACCATGCATTTTAGACATTCAATACATTGAAGCTTCCATTTAGGAGAACAGGGTCAACAAAGGTTGCATATTCAAATCAGAAATTCCCAGTATAATGTACACCTTCGTAATGTGTAAGTCAGTATTACATATTTATAGGATAACATTTTTGCATTAGGTATTTACAAAGAATATAAAATGCAGTAACATATCAGCTAGAACCAAGCTGCTACCCACAATGCATTTGAGATTCATGCAATAGTCATGGGTGGATATGAATGTGATCTGTGATTATGTCTAGATTAGGGTGTCCTGCTCAGGAAAGCATGACATTTCTGGCTGTCCTGGAAAGGGTAGGAGACAATTCCTTTTTTCCACAGGGACGGGTCTTCAGATTATAGCCCCACTTAGATCAAAGCATTATCTCTCAAAGTGTGTTAGGTTTTCATTTGAATGACTCAATCTGTGACAATGTGACACATAACGGGAAGATTGGGGTGGGGAGGCATACTTAGGCCTGCGCTGTAGAAGTCTTACCAGTATTGCACAGGCAGTCCTAGAAACATTATTAGGGAATGAAGTGCCCTTTGGAGCACGTGAAAAATCACTACGGGGGGATGGTGGTTTTACATCAGGAGTTTGAGAGGGGACAGGGAGGCATTTACAGCCTGAAAGCCACAAATTGTGCTGTTGTGAAGCTCAGAGGGCCTCGCCAACCTATCTACTCATAGCTGGATTTATTTGGACACATTTTCATTACTATCTTCCCTTTACTCTGTACACTTTTAAGAAGCCCATTTCTATGGACTGCATAAACACACTATCCAGGCATACATGCTCCTTTGTTTTTTTACCCCTCCCGGTACATTTGAGGTAACCAGTCCACATACCTGCCTTATCTTAGTGTGCAGTGCACTAGGTTCATGTAGGAATGTGGCTTAGCTTCCAAAGGAGAGCGCTGAACCTCTAACCTAGACTCACCACCACCTAGCCACATTGTGTGATCCTGGGCAAGTTTTTTTATTTTTCTGCTCCTCCATTTCCTAATCTTGCAAATTTAGTAGTGTTCACATAAAGGTTAACTCCTTTTAATAAGAGTACCTGAAACTGCAGTAAGTTGCTAAACAGCACAGGCGCATTGTTTTTAAACCTAACTTTAATAGTGTTTGCATGGGGTAGTAGGGACAAAAAGAGCTTTCAGAGACTTGCCTGTTATTGTTGTAAATTAGGTAAAATGTGGGCTATTGGAACGCCTGCGGGCACGCCTGTTGTCAGTCAGACCTGAGCTACAGTCCGGGCCACTGGAATTATGTGGCAAGAGAACACGAAATTATGTGGCAGTGTTAAGTAAATTATGCACCAAGAGAAGGCAAATTATGTGGCATAATACGGCACATTTTGTAATAGTATTAGTTTATTATTTCATAATTTTCAAACTTGGTAACACCCTGTGGGCATTGGTTGCAACTCAGGATGAGGTGAACATCCAAATACAGCAATAATCAACAGAAAGGTGACCAGTCCAGCTTTGCAAAGAGGCTTCCACTGCCCGCCAAAATGCAAAGTTGCATTTTTAGTAACTTTTTTATCGTTTGAGCTAGAAACAAATGTTGTTTTCGCTAAAATCTGGGGAGTATGCAGCAGATGATGGATGGCAAACACTGCGGACACTCAATCACATAATTCCAGTGGCCCTGGCTATAGTCCGTGTGAGGGCCTGAGGTCGTATCACGTAGCAGATGTTAATGGATGGCATTTCTACTGACTTAAAGAAATCGCCCCTAGTCTAGCGCCCCGTGCTGCTTTAATGTCATGCTTGGCGCTGCACAGAACAGCATATAAAACCTCTCAGTTTCAAGTGCAAGATTTTGGTGACCTCTATCACAGTCAGTAAGGCTTAGGCTTTTAGTTTTTGCTAAATATAACTCTGCAAACCTGCCTTCGGGCAAACTCTACCTTGCCCCTTCTGTTTTCTTTTTCTGGCCTCCGATTCCTGGGTGCTGGTGAAGGAATAAATACAGAGCTATAGGGGGAAGAAAATAGTGTAGTGCAGGCACTGGTTTACAAATTAGAGGCTCACGAAAATGAAAGCAACAGGGGTGGGCCTGTGGGCTGCATGAGAACCCCACAGGGAAAGTAAGGTGCTTTAATGTAGATTTGGTTGAGACAGTAAGAGGCTGAGACATCAAACACAGACAGCAAACAATGTGCGAAGGAAGGGGCCCAAGAATTGCATGACAAAAGAAATCCTCGCACTTTACTGCAAGCCTCGGAGGTGAGGGGAGGGGAGAAGCGGGGAGGGGAGACGGA
This sequence comes from Lissotriton vulgaris, assembly GCF_964263255.1. NCBI lineage: Eukaryota > Metazoa > Chordata > Amphibia > Caudata > Salamandridae > Lissotriton > Lissotriton vulgaris. The sequence continues at coordinate 433,007,085 of NC_141685.1, read as the reverse complement.
GGAGAGTGACCTAGGTTCAGCAGGAGAGGCCCAAGGTTTGAGCCAAGAAGGGACAGGATCAGAAGGGTGAAATAAGTTTTTTTTAAAAGTCGGGTAAAAGCAAGGCGCAAAGAAGCTTGTGTCCTACCTGCCATTGCTGGGAGTATTCTCGAGCTGCAAAAGCTCCATGTTCGCCCGTGCTCTAAGGAAATACTACATACAGACCATTCTCTCTTGAATGTGCGGTTTGGAAAATTCTGTGCTGCACAAAGTTCATGCTGTGCTTTACTTTGTGAACACACTGCACTTAATTGAAATAAGTATCAGATCTTTTGTGTACAGTTACGGGGTTTAGCCCGAATGCACTGTGATCAAGAGGCACGTGTGGTGAGCCGAGCCATTCATCACTCATGTCACCTGGCTTCTCTCGACTACCCAGGCGGGCTACATAATCGAAAATAGGCTCCTCTGCATTCTGCTATAAATGGTGTCATGTGTGCCTGGGTTAGGCGATTACACTGTGGATGAGACACAGACTGCCAATTTGAAGAGGTCAGAGGATAGTTTAGTCTCAGTCCATTATTTACTGTCTACTTGCCCTGCGGACAAAAGAGTAATTAAAACTTCTTGCCCTTGTAATAAATCTTAATGTCTCGGGCGTCGGGCGATACGAATTACCCACCCCGGTGCGCGTTTTTTTGACTGGCGAACCACCTTCTTCGGATATCCTCTCTCTAGTAGTTGTTCTTCCAATTCAGAAGCATGTTTTACAAAGCTGGTTTTGTCTGAGCAGTTACGTTGGACTCTTAAAAATTGCCCAAACCGTAAGTTATTCCTCAATGATCTAGGATGACAACTCTCGTAACTGAGAAGAGAGTTACGGGCCATCGGTTTCTTGTACAGTTCTGAATGGAGCCCGTCTGGTTTCACAGTGATCAGAAGATCTAGAAAAGGTAATTCAACTTTATTGTGTTCTACTGTGAATTTCAAATACGGGTTCTGAGCATTGAGCCACTGATGGAAAAGCAAGAGATTATCCAAAGTTCCATGCCAAATTACTAAAATATCATCAATATATCGCTTCCATATACATAGCGATTGATTAAATGGATTGTCAGATGTTAATACAATACTCTGTTCGAAATTGTGGACATATAAATTCGCCAGACGTGGCGCGAAAACGCTGCCCGTACTAATTCCAGCAATCTGGAGGTACAATGAACCTTCAAATCTGAAATAGTTTTCTCTCTTGGCTATTTCTGCCAGAGTCATAATGAAAGAGACAGGAGTGATAGTAGATGGTTCATTCTCTTCGAGTAGCTGTCTCACCACTTCCAAAGTTTCTGTTTGTGGGATTGAAGTATATAATGATTCCACATCGAAGGAAACTAGGATATCTGTGGATTGGTCGAATTCAATTTCTGGTAAAAGTCTCAGAACATCCGTCGTGTCTTTCAGATACGTTGGCATTTTTCTGACCATTGGATTGAGAAAGTGGTCTACGAAAGTTGACAAAGGTTCAAGGAGGGAACCAATCCCTGAAATTATTGGTCGTCCAGGAGGTGGACGTTGAGGCTTGTGTACCTTTGGCAAGGTGTAAAAGTAAGGTACCATTGGATTGTAATTTCTCAGATAGGCAGCCTCATTCAGGGTGATCCAGCCTTCGCTGACACCTTCTTCAACTAAATTGCCTATGGTGTCGATCAACACTCCTGCTTCGTCAAGAATTCTTGAAGGCATGACCTCCGATTTTGGTATAAGGGTTTTGTGACCTTCTGATAATGGAATGATGCATTATTGTACTGATGCCCTGTATTGTTCCCCACCATTTGAATAGTGTGACCTTTAATGAAAAAATAGACAAGACTGACATTCTAAGAATCCAGGTACTTATATACACTAAGGCATATGCATATGAAGTAATGTGCCTAGGTAACTTATAAAACCAATATATGATATAACAAGGTCACATCATAGACTGAACATATGTTAAATACAGACTCTTCTTCATCATTGAAATTGGCAACACACATCCGTGTGCAGACTGCGCTCCTGGTCCCTCCACGTGCTATGTTGTTCATTAGCCTACTTACGTTTTGCCAACTGGACTGGGAAGATAGTCCTAACTGCCTTTCAGTGAACTCTGTCACCAAGGTGATTAGGCAGCCTCTCCTTATTGTGTTGTGTAGACATAAACAGTACTATCTGTTCCTCACACGTTATCTGTTTCTCTCTGAGACCGTTGTAAATACATCTAATGTTGATACGTTTTAAACTCAGCAGACTTTATTGCTACTGGATAAGGTTAAGCCAGAATCTCACCTATTCAGTCCTTGTGATCCATGCACAGAAGGTGTGCAAACCGCACTGCTTTTGCTTTATTGCTGCTCCCAATTGGAATCAGTCACTGGATATGCCCAACCTTGAGGTTTATAAGTGACTAGTTATGCAAGGAGTCCACAAAGCACATATATAATATTTGTGATAAAACGTGGCGCTCTACAAATAATTAAGAGCAAATTGTAAATCTCTGCGCTCCCACTACATTCAATTCATGAATCTGGTAAGCGCTGTGATGAGTTTGCCAAATTCTGCGCTGAAAAAAATAACAAACATCAAATTCTCACTATACCCCTCCACCTCTCCACCCCTGAACAAAGTACCCCTTCTAACATAGATGCCTCACTTCCAACCAATGATGGTCCCCCAAACTCACCTCAGTGAGCTAGAACATCAACCACAAGCACATACAACTAAACAACTAAAAAACTATTAAACAAGAACCAAGTTCAACAATATCACTGAAGAAGAAGTCATTAAAATACTTGCATTCATGAAGCCAACATCAAACCTATCAGTAGTGTTCTTACATGATGTTTTATTCCCTATGTTCATCTGCTCTAGCTGCTCAGCCTATGTGTGTGTCTTCTGTATGGAATGTTGTTGAGCAAACCTTGAGTAGAATGCCTGGGTGACTGGATGAGGAGTGACAGTTGGTGAGACGGGCTGAGCAGCTAGAAGGCTGCTCCTGGTGGGACTATTGATGTCAACTTGCAGACTGCCTTACAGGACGTATATGCCTGTTATTGATGACCTGTCTACTTATTTGAATAAACCTACTTGGATTATAATTTACCACTGTGTCATCGTTATTACATTAATTTTGGCAACGAGTTAGCAACCTCCCTACACTCTACAATCGGTAATGATGCCTTCTACAACATGTTGGGAAGAAGCTGCAACAGGGAGAAAACGACAGGGGCAGACAACAGGAAAAAGATGCAACAAGCATGAGCTACAAGATTCAAAACAGAAATTTAAGGAGCTACAAAGTAAGGAGCCACAAAGGGAACATAAACAGCATGCCAAGCAGCCCCACCAGTGTCCATTTACATAGGACAGCCCAGCCCAAGCGTGCTGTGTTGTGTTCACCTGTTACCTATGGACAGAATGTGTGCATTCAAGAGAAGCAAGCATGGTCTTTTTACTTTTATTTGGCTCTATTAAATCAAATGAACGCTGCTCAAGGCCATTTGTTTTGTGTGATGCTGCACCAAACAAGCATGTTGTACCCCATCTCATGAAGACAAAATGGCAAAAAATAAGTTTATATGTAAAGTATGTCACCACTCATTTCTGCGCAGTGTGTGACTTACGGGTGTCTGCCTTATTTCTGCCTACGCTGGAGCAGAGGTTCCTACGCACACAGAAACAGTCATTTGCACTTGCCATGCTCTGAGTCAGCTGTGGGCATTTTGAACATGGATCTTGGCAACGTTAAGGTGCAAGTTTTTGGGGGTGCACTGTTTGCACAGAGTGTTTGCTGCACCACATTATCGAACTTTTTGTGTAACTCTTTCTTCAGTTCAGCTCTTACACGGTCGAATTGAACTAGCTGATTCAAATTATTCTTTGCATGAGCAAGCGTTAGAAACTTTACAATATTTTAACATCAGATGCCTGGTCCCTGTGCTGTTGTGGACACGTGTCTCATGTTAAACTCCATATGGAAGCTTGGAGCATGTTGGGTGCGGTGAGACAATTTTGTCCATTATTCTTTTGTGTCGCTTGAACCATCTTTTTCAATGCCAGTTAAACTGCTACCATTGGGTTCCTACCTTCTTCCCAGCAAATCTTTGTGGATTCCTTATGACATTGTCCATTTGTGGACTTTTTGTGGTGTGGTATCGTCTTCGACACGGTGAAGTCTTGGCAACTTGCAGATTCTGCATGACGTTTTGGTGTACAAGTGCGCCATGAGCCGTCTGGCGTGTCGTAAGCAACGTGGCACCATCTTGAAGTTGGCTCTGTAAGCTGTTTCATGTATTTACGCTGTTTCTATTTGCCAACCTTGTTTCAATAAAGTTAATTTGAACTGTTGGAGTCCAGGGGATGTAGCAGGCTTCTAGTACACCTCCGGAACTTGTTTTCTACCTGTCTCGAGTGTGAATGCTGTTTGTGTCGGCTGCTCCGCTTGACCAAGGGATCTGACTGGTAAGGCACAGTGTCCCTGTCAGTTTTTTGGATACTACAGCAATTCCTCGTTTTAGCTTCGACACGTGAAGGTTTCACGTCTGTCTTGACTTTGTTTTTCTTTCCAATTTGGAGTATGTGGAGTAGCTTACCTGTGCACAATTGTGCTGCGTGACATTCTTCATGGTGCTTAAGTTCAAATTAATATGTGGATTCACTGTACATTTTAAATAACCTGAATTGTGCAGTGTGACATTCTTCACAATGCTTAAGTTCAAATTAATATGTGGATTCACGATACATTTTAAGTAACCTGAATTGTGCTGTGTGACATTCTTCACGATGCTAAAGTTCAAATTAATTTGTGGATTCACAGTACATTTTAAATAACCTGTTAACAATTCAAGAGTGGTTTACTACAGTTTGGCTCGTATTTACATTACATTGCATTACAGTGAAATAAGTAATTTTAGCTATTTATTGTAGTAGCTATACAGTTTATATGTAGGAAGTGTTTACATGTTTTGAAGTTTATGGGTATTGTTACCATATCTACATTGGGAGCTTTTATTACCCTTACATGAGGGTGGGCTCTAAGGTTGCAAGGAGACTCTTTCCTTGCGTGCGTAAGACACCTTGTGCCGCACGTTTATTTTTGGGCATGGGTGGGTTCCCTGTGTGCGTAAGACATCCTGTGCTGCACGTTTTTGTTTGTTGCAGGGGTCAGCTCCCTGTGTACGTAAGACACCTTTATGCCGCACGTTTTTTGTTTGTTGCAGGGGTGAGTTTCCTGTGTGCGTAAGACACCTTGTGGCGCACATTTTTTGTTTGTTGCAGGGGTGTGTTCCCTGCATGTGTAAGACACTTTGTGCTGCAATTTTGGATACAGGGTTTTATCCTTGTGTGTCTCCCTACACGGAGAGCATATACATTTTTCACATGTTGTCCCTTGTTAATGGTGGGGGGAGGATATTGAGTTTTCAGTCCCTTTAGTACATATGACATTTTGATGTATATGTATTTTCTGTATTTGAGGAGGGGGATGGGTATTTTATTCTGTATCCATCTTTCCTTCTTGTCTTTAGTTTCTTTCCCTCTCGTGATGCGGTGTTCCCATTATCCCTGGGTCTGGGCTTTTGACTCTGTTTTAAATATTTCATTTCCACTTTATGATGTCGGCTTTGTTTCCTTCATCTTTGGGTTGTGGACTATTTATTATTGCTGTATTTTTATGTTTATAGTTTATGCGTTGGTTTCGTTCATTCTTCTGTTCAAAAGGGAAGAATTATGTAGTGTTCTCACATGATGTTGTATTTCCTATGTTCCTCTGCTCTAGCTGCTCAGCCAGTGTGTGTGTCTTCTGTATGGAATGTTGGTGAGTGGACCTTGAGTAGAATGCGGTATCAGTCCCACAAAGAGTTCCCAAGGATCAATGTCCCCTGCATTGTTCAACCTCTATACAGAACAACTTGTAGTTATCCTGAAACAAGCCAGAATTACACGTCATCTATATGCAGATGACAGCCAACTCTACATTAAAATCTCATACTCTAAAGACAGCCAGCAACTAAACAACACTCTCTCCACGTTACAATCTTGGCTGCCCAATAAGCACTTAAAGCTCAACCCCAACAAAACCGAACTCCTTCTCATAAAACCAAAAACCAATCATTCCTACACTTCGAAAAAAAACTTAAACTACTTCTTCTCAATAAATACTGAACCCTCACTCCTAAACAAAAGTCTTGATGCACTTACCCCTCAACCATCTAAAAGCCTGAACAACACTACCTCTGAAAATTACTATGCATGTATTCCTCCAGACTGAGCGAATCTGTCATCACCACCTCTGAACTTTATTGCCCATCTTTTATATATATATTATTTCTCTTTTTATTCCTGTAAATGTTTGCTGTTCAGACTCTGTAAAGCTCTCTGATACCCTCTGGGTCAAGTTCGCGCTATGTAAAACTCAAAAATAAATAAATAAAACGGCCATATTGACTTTCAGTATAAAGAGAAATCCCTGTCTATTACCTATATGATTGTGAGGAGCACAATGCTTAATTTGAGACAGTGATTGCTAGTCGGGCCCATGGCACTCGTTTTTAGGGGCAGGCACTTCATTTTTCTCATCAGATATTGACCATGAGCAAGAGACGGAATAGCACATAAAGTGAAAAGACAGGAAAAGAGAGACAGAAAACAATGGCACAAAAGGAGAAAGCAGGCTCCGGCAAGAGTGAAATACAGGGGCAGCAGTGTCTGGTAGTGGATTAAATAGGCTTTGAATATTCAGCCTTTGTATTTGGTGCAACAATTTTTAATAGGACCGCCCTGGCACAGCTTTGGGCACTGGCACTTATTCTTTGACAAATTAGGAACTGCTGGAGCGTCTCCACTGACTCAGTAGTCCACATGATCATTGTGGAGTTCTGTTCTGTTTTATTTATTTGTAGTATGTAAATTACCAGTGTCAGACTAGGTATCAGTTATAATAATAACAACAGGATCAGGGTTTCTAAGGTTAGAATGAAAATGAACAGGCCAATCAAATGAATTTCAATAAAAAAGGGTAATCAATGTGGGCTACGATGGGGATGGCCCTGGCAAAATGGAATATAGCAAAGAATTGGGGATCCGCAGTGACGCCCTCACAATCACAGTGGGAAGAAGATATGGACATGGCAATGGTAGCCGAAAAAGCGGTTTACATACACAGAGGTTGCCTCAAGAAGTGGACACGGGTATGGGGGAAGTGGAATGAAGCCAGAGGTAATCTATGTGAGCCTCCACGTACAGAGCTCACACCTGAGAACAGTCCATAAGTGATAGGATCAATGTACGGGACGTGGATTCGAGGTGCGGCTGGGGAGAGAGGGAGGGGGGGAGGATCTGAAGAATGCTCTACTGTAGATGTAGTGTCCTGAGGTTGGAAATACAGAAATGAGATACCGCTCGCTCTTGCAGAAACTGTCACTAGATATGACTGTACTTGAATGTTATGTTACCTAATGAAAAAAAATAAAAATTGTTTTAAATAAAAGGGTAATCAATGAGGATCTCCCGTCAACTGGTTAGTGTCAACGGGGATTTGACCCTAATATCAATAAAGCGTCATCTTCAGGTAGAAGAAGGAATGCGAACCGGGCACAACCATTTCAGAATTCTTAGATGCAGATTATCAAAGAAGTCACGGAATGCAGCACAGCAGCCAAAAATGCTGTGCTGCGTTGCGTGACAGGGAGGGAGCAGGAGGTGCCATATCTACAGAGATATGGCTCACTCCTCCCCTCTCCCTAGAGCCTGCGCTGATTTCAGCTGTTGGTGCCAGGCACACAGCTAAGCGCCATAGTGTTAGGGTGGGTGGCTGACTCAGGCATAGGTTTTGTATTGGAAGGATAACCTTCCTGTACAATAATACTATGCCTAGACAAGTTCAAACACTTTTTCCACTTTGCATGTGTGCTGCACAGTGCAGCGTGCATGCAAAGTAAGAAAAGAAAGGAGGGTTTGTAGATAGGGTTTTGCGCCAAAAGAAAATGGGTGGTAGCATGGGAATGCCCATGTACTACCTATGTAACTCCCCCTTGGCACTATGTATTGCAAAGCAATGCCTCGCACTGCTTTGTGTTACTTGTAGGGTACTTTCCAATGCAAAATAAGTCTTACTTGTGGGTACTTTTCAGTGCAAAACAAGTTTTGCACTGAGAAGCAAATTGGTAAAAACACATTTAGTGCTGGTTAGCGTCACTTTTGAGATGCTAACCCAGCGCAATATCTTTGAAAATCTACCCCTTAGTATCTCCATAAAGGTATGTATAACTTCAATGGGCCCAAGGAGATCCTCATAGTAAAGTATTGTGAAGCTCCTAAAGCCACAAGGTCTAGAGATGAATAATAGCTGAATAGCAAATGATAAGCATTGGCAAAGGCATCTGCTCCAAAGCGAAGGCCTCTGTGTAGAAGTAATAAAACAAGCATTTGCAATGCAATAGGTCTTGCATTTGCGAGCGTATAAGCTATTGGCATTGTAAATGACTATGCCTTTTATTTATGTTTTAAAAATCAACCAATAAATAAAAGGCATTGTCTTTTACAATGCCAATAGTTCAAACTCTTGTAATTGCGAGACCTTTTGCAAATGCTTGTTTAGGCCTTTTGCCTTGAGTATTGGGGACTGAATATGAAAACTCCAGCAAACCATGGAGCTTTTGGATGAGCTCCGAACACACTTGTCTTTCCGTAGGGCCCCTGCCTTTCCTCTCGCATGTTTACATTGCTGCTCTTCCACCAGTAAACCTACCTGTGTAAATGTTCTTTATAAATAAAACTGATATTAATAACTGCTGGCACACTTTGGGTATGTTCACTTCACTGAAGAGCTCCCGCCTCTTTGATTCGTTTCATGGACTTCGGGTTATTGGGCGGGTAACATTAGGGGGCACTTTGCTTTGTGTGTAAGAAATGCAGGATTTCTTATAAACCCTTCTGCTTTCTAAGGACTGATATTCAACAAGCTTCAGCTGGTGACAAAAGCTGCCCAGACCACATCACGGAGCCTCTCTATAAATGAGAGGTACTCTCATATATGCTTTACAACAACTCTCTACTGTTTCTATGCATTGTAAATGACAGGGTTACTCTTAACCCATATTTTGTTTCTTTGTGGGCACACAGGTTCATTTAGAAATAGCTCGTTGTTGAGGGAAATATGAAACCAATTGCAAGTATAAATAAAGATTGTGAGTTGCAGTATATGAACTGTTTCTTGATGCCTACGGAAGCAAGTAGCCTTCCAGCCTCGCTGTGTAAGGCATGTAAATACATAAAAGCTGAGCCCTAATAGTAATAGAGAGAACAAAAAACAGCCGATCAACAAACCCCTCCCAAGAGCAGAGTTTAATGCCAGGCAGAGACAGGTTCTTCCGAGAATGTAGATGCCTTTTCTGCCTTCGCCCCCCCCCCACCCCCCCCCCCCCCCCGACTCCCCCTCGTAGCCAGTTAACTCAATATACACCAGGGCCCGACTCACAGAACTAACTTAAGGCAAAATCCTAAACTTACTAATTATGGTATTCACAGAAGTTATGATTTTGTCTTAAGTCTGTCTTAAGTCTGTCTTAAGACATACTTAAGACAAAATCCTAACTTCTGTGAATACCATAAATAGTAAGTTTAGGATTTTGTCTTAAGTTAGTTCTGTGAATCGGGCCCATAGTGTCCATTTCGTGATTTTAGTAGCATGTGGGCCCAGGACCCACAACACTACAAACCCCGCCAAAGGGTTTTGATTCTGAAAGAGTGCCAGGCACAAGCAAATTACAACGAGTGGGAGTCAAGTCTTACAATTACGAGCGTCGGGTGGAGGGGGGGGAAAGGGGGTGTGAATTAGTAATTAGACCTGTCCAATCGTGCGCGCTTCTGGTTAGAAGCAGTGTTTGGAAGCAGCGCACCCCACAGAAAACTGCAGTGAATAAGAAAATAGTTCTCCCCAAAAAATATAAAGCAGCAAACTGTAAGGAGGCTGTAAACAGCCGGTGCTCCTCTGTCTTGAACGGGCGTGAGCTATCGGCTGGCAGAACGAGTGGGGATGCACCATTTAAGAGGGGCACTGGAGGGAACCTATTGCAAGCAGCAGGCGGGAATAACGCAGTGTTAAGGGATCACAAAAGGTCCGGCAGACAACGCATGCGCGCTGATGCTCGACCTAAAAACTGCTCGTGAAAGGGGAAGAAAACCTTCGCTCTCACAGGTAAACCAGAACTTGGGTTGCGTTAGATGCACAGAGCTTCCTGGTGCTGATAAGGTAACATAAAAGCTAAAGAGGGATGTGGAGCATTACTGGTTAAAAGGTCAAGTTTTTATAACTTTCCTGAATTTAGTTAGCATGGGTGCCGGGCAGATGAAGGCTGAAAGCAAATTCCCAAATTTGGATGCTGCAACAGAGAATGCTCTGTCTCTGAGGTCACTGTTCTGGTATGGGAGACCTAAGGCAGAAATGTATTCCTGGAATACAGGGGTTCATTAGGTTGATTAAAAAACACTAGGGATATAGCACTGCACTATTTTATGAAAGATCCTCAAAGCCTTGTGGCTGTTGTGGAAAGAGCTAATACCCAGTGATGGTACTTTAGATTGGGAGAAATACTCTCACAACTTAAAATGCTGGTTAGTACTAGTAGCTGGGCAACACTATTTTGGACCAGCTGCAAACTGTAAAGTTCTCTTGAGCGGCCAGGTAGAATGCATGGGAATAGTGGAACATGGACTGTGTCAGGGCATTTATTACTAGTGTGTGCCAATTGTAATCAATTTAAGGGTGTAGTTTTCTTAAGATCTTGAGTTGGCCAGAGCATATACCAAACAATTGTATCACTGGTGCTCCTAACAGTAGATTGGTGATCTTGGAGTCCAAAAGAACACCTAGATTGTGAACGGATCCAGCAGGAGATGGTGGAGGTTGCTTAACTTCAGGTCATGATGACAGAGAGCAGCATTGAGAGTACACAGTATCTCAGTTTTGATCGGGCCTAGTTTCAAGCAGCGTGCAGACATCCGCCAGCATGTCATAGCCAAACAGTCCATCAAAGGATTGGTATTTTGTCTGGGGAACAGGTTGTCATTAGGGTTCAACAAACCAATATTATTTGGGTGACGTCTGCATACATATAAAATTACCGCTCCCGCACTCTCCCAAATGTTGAAGAGTTCCACACCCATGTGGCAGGAAATCGTAATTGAAAATACCTCTTTCAACAAAGTTGAAGCACATAGTTCAACACTGCAATATGTCATCTGACCCCCCATGCTATGGCAGTATGACTGACTGGCTAAAGTTTTCTTGATAATTCAAAGAGCAACCCCAAAGTGTCAATCTCCTTGATGCAGCAGCACATCAGGAACACTGATCAATATTTCATGCCATGCACTACCATGTTGCACACAGTAGTGCCCTGGCAGGAGAACACACAGTGGACATACCTTCCCTCAAGAGCCGTGGATTTCAAAGATCCATGTCTGCTGTGGAACAATGGCAGTCGGCGTGAGGCCAGAATGTTTCCGACAGCAGAGATGGCGGCTGCCCAGCCATTTCCTCACCTTACAATGAGGCTGGGGAAGTGAGTCTTTGGCAGAAGGGACATTCACAAATTGTTATGATGGTCTGATTACTCTCGACCAGAATTCTCCAAAGCCGGTCCTGGAGGGCTGGATCCATTCCAGATTTTTTGTATATATCCATTAAGATAAATTAAGTTATCTTAAAAATCTGGCATGGATCCTGCTCCAGGACATATTTTGGAGAACCCTGCTCTAGTGAATGAAACTTTTCATACTCCGGGCATGGCAAGTACAGAGGCAACGTTAATCTTTTCCCACAAAGTTACATATAGTTTTCCGTACACACAGCCCAGTTTTAAATGAGAATCATCAGAATCACGTGAATTAGGGCATTGACATAGCCAAAGTGCAATGGGCCCTTAAACCCCTAGACAGAAATGAAAAATGGACCCCTCTGCCCTGGTTGGGAGGTAAAGGCAGTCTCAATTTGGGTGCAGTGGACAAGTTTCCCCCTGGGCCGCTGTGGCATAGCACTTGCTGCATAAATAAAGAGTTGTTCAATATACAAAACACAGGTGATTTCTGGTGACCAATCACTCATAACAGGTATACGTCTTAGGATGTCTTGACCTACTTGATCCAGACTATACTGGGGGCGCATTTAAAGCTGGATAATGACTACCACCAGCCAAAAAGAACATTGGCATATTTATTCATCCCATAATAGGAAACACAAATCAAAAGACATGCAAAAGTGAATATACAAATGTATGTGTTGAAGTTGTGCTCTTCCCATGATCTGTCATGCTAAAACCAAAAGCACAGTTGAATTTCTTTGCTATTGTTCCACTCCAATTTCAACAATAATAGAGATAAAAAGGGTGTCTGCCCTTTGAATAATTCCTTGGTATCTCAATATTAAGGTGATGTGGTGGACGCTGAAGAAACCGCTAGAAATGGCCTGAAGTATGACAGACTAGTAGAGAAAGGACTGATGGGGAAGAGCTAGAAACAGATCGCTTTACTGCACCCTTCTGAAGTCCCTTCTATGACTTGTGTCTGATTCAAGAGTGGCATCTCACAACGGCTAGCCTCACTGCAATTTTTTTGAAAGACACTTAATACACTTTTGACTTACTCAGAGGAATACCTACGAATGGCTTCTATCACTCCTTTGTGCAAGAATCTTCAAAGACTACTGATTGAGTTAACAGAGACATCTAGTAATGAATTGGGTTGGGTGGCAAGCACTGACAAAGCCAAACATTCTGGCAATATTATGCTAATGCATGCAAATATAAGCTCACAATAATGTGTTCAAAGTCGGACTAGGATGGAAAATAGTCCCGGCACCAAAATAAAAGTGGCCCCCTTTAGCAAATCATATAGCTAAAAAAGTGGCCCCATTTGGAAATAGCGCAGTTTTGAACTTGTAAAGACACGTTCTATAGGTTTTTTGCATGGTATGGGACACTGCTTGCATTTGTGCGTACTACAGTCAATGCTTATGGTAATAACAGGGAAATCAACAGTAACAAATGGCCAAAAAGAATAAAAACAAGCCCATTAGCCACCAAAAAACCAACCCACATACTAATCTGCCAGACCAGCCCCTCGAGTACTTCCTGGCTGCCCTGTAGGCCAGTCCGACTCTGAATGTGATTTGCAATTCTCAGCAAATTAAAACAAGACCTACTGATTTTGGCAATGCTTGGGCCTGTAGTGTCCTGCTGGACACATAATGCTGCAGCCCCTTCCTAGGGTCCGTGCTAACACCCATCCCACTCAGGAGTCACCAGCCACCCTGCTAATAAAAGGGGCCGGGCGCACGTGCCCTGGGCCGGTTATCTGTCATACTACTAGTGTCTGTGCAGTCTTTTACTTTAGCATATGGGCTTAGGGCCCCCAACATTACATTCGCGAAGAAGGCAGTTGAGCTCACTGTGCCTCGACACTGTGGGGCAGATTTATGTTAACTGGCGCATCCCCAGGGATGCGCCAGTTAACATGCGCCACAGTGCGCCACAGCTCCGACAGCCATGGTGCGCAGCATTTATAATGCGGCGCACCATGGTGCAAAAACGGCACAGATGCGTGACGCATCTGTGCCGGAAATGTGGCGCATTGCTGGAGTTGCGTCGCAAGCGCGACGCAGCTCCAGCAAGGCTCGGGGGTGTCCCATTTTAACAATGCTGCGTCAAGACCTACGCCTGCTTCAAGCAGGCGCAGGCTTTTGACGCAGCATTGGCTTAAAAGTGACTGAGTGAAATCTCATAGATTTCACTCAGCCACTTTTGCGAGGTGCACCTGCCCCGGAACGCCCACCCTGCGCCGGAACGCCCACAAGCAGCGCAGGGTTTTACAACGTGACGCATCTGCCTAGATGCGTCACGTTGTAAACCGTTCGTAGGGATGCGCCACGTTTACGCCGCCTTGCGTGACGCAACAGCGGCATAAACGTGGCGAAAGGGCCTCATAAATCTGCCCCTGTGTTTCCACCTGGTAGCGCACATGCTTCCCAGGGTCGCACTGAGGGCTCGGGACATGTCGCTGTGAAGAGCGCTGTGACAAGGTGGTGAGTTGGAGAGACGCATCCTCTGGTGAGACCCTCAAGGGGCAGGGAAGGGCTTGCAAGACAGCCCGTGGAGAGGCTGGGCACTGATTTGCTGATCAGCGGGAGAGTCCTCCCTGTGCTGATATGCTGTGTCCCAGAGGACAGAAAAAGGTCAGGTGAGACTAGGTTGGACAGAAGGCCCATACTCGAGCCCCATTGCAGACCGGTTGACTCCCGATGTCTACCCAACCTCACAGGTCCGTACCCTTTGCTCCACTTACCTGCTGGGCTCATACGAGAGATGCCCACCTCTCTGAATGTAGCAGGCCGGAGGTCTGAAAAGTAAAACCAGGATGGGCGCAGTAAGAGCTGCATGCCCTTAGTGGCAGGCTGACACTACTGCAGGAGGAAAGGAGACTGGTCTGCCTCCCACCCCACTTCCACAGCACCAGCATCGATGGGGGAAGGAATATAAAAAGGCCAGAGGGGGTGAAAGCGGGTCATGGCAGAAACGTATGGCCCCAAATACTCCTGGAATGGACACAAAGAAAAATTACCTGACTTGCCTCAGAAATATCACAAGTACCGGGAGAAGCTTGTCGTTGTCAGAGAGACATGCAAACCCTAGTGGCTGCATGACACCATCACGAAGCAGAAGGTGAACAAGGCAGTGGCTCGTTGGCGGGCTTGCAGCAGCCCAGATGTGGCACGCACACAGCCCCAATGCCGCCTTAGACAGTCTCCACAAGCACATGAGATGGACTTTACACTGCTCCACCGACAGAATCCAGGAGGTAGCAAGGCTGTGCTGCACAGACTCCAAAAAGTCAATGCACGCTTCGACTGTCTTCAGTGGATTCAGCAAAACCATTGTAAACTTTGCAATGGACACCAACATCGCTTCTGACGCACCCTGTTTTTGAGCTATTGACACCAAGCACAAATCATCCTCAGCATCAGCAGAGTGGACCAACTCCAGACTAGGGACATGATTCCACCTGGAATGCTGCCAGAATGTCCCTGGCATCTCTGAGCTAGCTTTTGTGTCCTGAACCACTAAGGTTAAATTATGGAGGTGACCGGAGATGTCCTGAGGCAGCCAGCATCATCAGTCCATGTGTTCACTGCTATCTTGCTGATTTGACTATAGAGACTGATGGACTATGTGGTATCCAGCTTGTTTTGTTTTCCACAGTTTGGGCTTGTGGCATTTCATTTAGATTTTTGGAGGGGTGTAGTGTCCTGCTCGACACGTAATGATGCAGCCCCTTCCTAGGGGCCGTGCTAGCACCCATCCCACAAAGTGGGATGGGTGCTAATAAAAGGGGCTGGGGGCACGTGCCGTGGGCCATTTATCTCTTATACCACTAGTGTCCATGTGATCTTTTACTTCAGCATGTGGTCCTAGGGCTCACAACACCACAAGGCCATTGTTATGCATTAATGGTTTAAGTCCAATCACATGTTTGCACAGGGATCAGAATTACAAGTTATGTGATCATTATCTCACTATTCTGGCAGGTCAAACCTATTGAAATGAATAAGGAGAAAAGGTCCCATAGAAAATGCAAAACATGCAGAATTCGGTGTATTAAAAACCGATTACGCCTTGTGTTCCTCACAATTCGGAATAGGAGGTATTTACTAGATGTGGCAAATACCTCACTCTGGGGCAATGGTATTTGCCTTGTATGGTGAAGGAAAGTAAAGAACGATAATTGATTCAACCCAGATCTGTGACTGGGGCTGAGTGTTGAAAAGTCACAGTGCTTCGTCCATCATCTCCTTGTGTTTGCTTGGTAAATACCACACCCTGTTCTGAAAAACTTGTAACGAGGGCCCAAGTGTTGCTGATTCTCATGTAAGAGGCTCCATAGTGTTTGTTTATTTCACGTGAAAATAATGTTCTTCTTGTGACAATTGCACGAATGTTATAATGTAATTGCCACTTGTGATTTAGTAATCTCATTTTCAGATTTTATGTAACATACTGGCTATATCTGTATATTTTAGTCCACTGGCAGCTCTTATGGTTTGAAATTCAATACCTTCCAGTGGAAATAAACATTAACAATACTCAAATAAAGTTTACATCCATTCTTTTATGGCTGTTGACTATGTTCTCCCATACGTGATCACCAAGCATGAGCTATAAAATTTCAAATGTGGGTGATGTTTGGTGGTCTTGCCACTTGCATATCAGTTTAACAAATAGACAACATAAACAACTAAAGCACTGATATGCTTTGGCATTAATTTGTGCCGCAGGCATATGTACTCAGCACCATCCTAGCAATATGTTCAAACAGATCCACTAGGTATTTGTAAAATAAACATTTAACATTTCTTGAATATATCGAAGATTTACTTGACTACCATAACACAATGCACTGAAAAATCCGCCAAATGCATGGGGCAAAGTCATTATGCAAATTGCAGGAATAAACCTTACACAGGTAAATAGTAAATATAGACACTAGATAAGATCCTTTGTGTTCCTGCTTCCTCTCACTTGCCACCACTTGTCCTGTGGGTCATGTTAGCTGAGACTCTCTTTGAGCTCGTGTTTAACTTTGCTTGGTTAATGTCTCATTGTCCAGCAGTTCGTTGGCCTCCAACAATGACCTTGTCCACTGTGACTCTTTGGACAGAATAAATGTCAGATTACACTGAAGGCTGTGTCGCTAAAGGTTCACGCTTTAATGCCAAGGACATATGGCTAAAACAAGTTATTTCTAAATAAGGCAGGTCACTCTATTTTTGGGCTGACTGTAGTTCATCAATGCTACATCTCAAAAGCTTTGTGGTCACAAATTGCCTTTGAGTGAGAGCGTGTCTCACCTGCTCATAGAAGCCAATTCATGGCCCCATTACTGTTACACAGCACTCTGTTATTGAGTGACCCCCTCCCCTGCCAGATCTCTGGGGTGGGAGGTGCAGCAGCATCTGGGGCATATTAGCAAGAACCTCGTTAAAATTATATTCGTTTTAGCGGTCGGAAACTGCAGCTAAAACGGTGATAACGGGCTTGCTAATATGCGGTATAGAATTCCAATAGAAGTCCAGGTTAGATGTGCAGGACATCTAACCTGGGCTACCATTGGAATTCTATAATGCATATTAGCAAGCCCATTATCGCCGTTTTAGCGGCAGTTTCCTGGAGTTAAACAGCGATAATTTTAACGAGGTTCTTGCTAATATGCCCCCTAGTTCTGTGGACTGTGACTCCTCTCCAGAATGTGTATTTTTTTACTGGTAGGAGTCTACTGAAAGGAAAACCATAGGGCAAAATGGACCCTCCGTGCCCTCAAATATTTGTGTGATCTGCGTGTGTCACATTGCACTTGGTTGAATTGATGCTTGCAGTCACTATTCATGTTCCTGAGATGTATCTGCTTTAGCTGTACCTTCTGAGGCATTTTCATGGGAGCATTCTCCCTCAAACAGCATATCACTCTGCAGGACTGAGAATGTCAGGCTCCCGTGTATGGGTTAGGGAGTGGCAACCTTTGCAACTTCTGTGATTGACATCTTCAACCTCTTTGGATTGTTTTGCAGTGTCTGTGGTTTCACCAATATAACTACTGATCTCTTGAAGTGAGTACAGCCTTAGGTTTTGCTAATTGTGTTAGTTGATAGTGGGTTTTGTCAGTAACAACATAGTAACATGCTGCGACCCTGGGTCTTGTAGAGAGTTTTAAAAATATGATGACCTGCCATTGGGATCAATATTTGGGTAATACAACTCCTCTGATGTCATGGAGGGGTCTAAAGATGTATGATTTTATTTGCAATGCTTACTATGATTTTCGCGAAATGTCTCACCGGGGCAAGGTCCAAAAGTGAAATTTCCAAGTCTTCCTTGCACCCTCTGTGGCAAAAGACCTTTGAAGACTCTGAATCTGAATCCTTCCCTACCACTGAGTCTGCGTCATCGTCATTCTGTTTCCTCCTATCACAGACTCTTCTGAATAAGCATTACGAGGAGAGCAGAAATGCTTTACATTTACAAAGATATGGCACATTTCCACTGTCTCCTTGCGCTGGCAAGCACCCTTGCACCAGAGTGAAAATCTACCCGTGTTATGATCAGGCTGTTTTTGAGCAGTAACCGATGCAGAATGCAGCACACTTCGAAAGAGGAAGTTGCGAGGAGAAAGAAACATGGCTCTACTTGTTACGCTTCTGTCGGGTAGGCACACCGGGCCCGATTCACAGAATGAACTTAAGACAAAATCCTAAACTTACTACTTTTGGTATTCACAGAATGCACTTACTACTTTTGGTATTCACAGAATGCACTTACTACTTTTGGTATTCACAGAATGGATTTACGACTACTAACTTTACGTCCACACTTGGGCCAGAGATTCCAGCCCGGAGGCGGAGCTTCCTGCCCAGAGGTGGAGATTTCGGCCGGAGGCAGAGATTTATGCATGGCTGAAATCTCCACCTCTGTGCCGGAAGTCCCACCTCTGAGCTGGAAGCTCCGCCTCTGGGCCAGAAGCTCCGCCTCTGGGCCGGAAGCTCCACCTCCGGGCCGGGAGCTCCACCTCCGGGCCGGAATGTCCAGCCCGAGAGCGGACGTAAAGTTAGTAGTCGTAAATCCATTCTGTGAATACCAAAAGTAGTAAGTGCATACTGATTTCAGTTAATCTGTGATTGTGTCAAATTCCATGAGTGAATGCACAGCAATGCCCATGCTCCATCCATGGAGCGCCTACCAGTATAAACTGTAATGCAGCGCAAGCCCCTGCATTTTGTTATATTTCTTTACAAATTCCTACAAGCGTGCACAAATAGCCTGTGGCATGGCTTTGTAAGTACCATTTAAGGACTTGCGTTGCCTTGTAACGACTTGCATCATGCAAGGACAATGCAAATCCTTCATGAATATGGGCCTTAGTGATTTGTTCTCACCAAAGCTGCATCTGTGAACCATAGGGACTGGCTATGTATATATTCTCGCATCTTTTGTGTTCTTAGCACTGCAGGTTATTTTTATTGTATTTTTGAGGAGAAGGCCTGTTCACAGAAATAAATCTGTACCTGATAGTATCTGCTGCCAAGATACATTGCCTGACTGAATGGTGTTGGCAGCAGCATTATCTAGGAAAGTAGAGGGAACAAATCCCTGTCATAATGGAAGCAAAGGAGTATGAATGATAAAGTGTGGAGGTGAGACTCTATGGGGATGGCAAAGTGGTGCTCAAATTCAACAAGGTGATGGGCACCTACAGTGGAATAGACGCAGAGGAGGAGAAGCCTGGGAGGTGGCCCAGATATTACTATGCAATAATATCTCTCTTTAACAAAACACAAAACAGAGGTGTGCAGGTCAGTTGTAGGGATACCTGTTGTAAAGGTTTGACGAGATGCATGCTTGCTGGGAAACAATGCATTTTTATGCCTGCTGCAGTTCCACCAAATATCCATTCATGATGACGCGCAGTGCACAGAATAAAGGGGTAAGTCATATGGATGCTTGTGTACGAGGTACTGATGGCACACAGCGAAATATAAACATATTAGGCAAATGTATATATGGTTAATAATGTCGTCTGAAACAGTGCTTAGCTCATTGAGGTTGGGGGTCGGTGGCGCCAGTACCAGAAGGCTTGTAACTAGTGGAGAATGGTCAGCAATGCCCATCGTCAGGTAAATCCTGTTACTATAGCTGCCCCTCTGTTGCTGAGGCATCAAAAGGTCATCCAATCGTGACATGGATCTCACAGAGTTAAAAACACGCCAATATTGCTGCATTTCAGAATCTTGTATCTTCTAGCTATCTACTAATCCCACTCTCTTTATCAAAATGTAAAGTTGTGTATCCTCCTGTGCAGACTTCCACATAGAGTAGCTATGTCCAAAGCTCCTCTCACAATTAAAAGGGCCTCAGGGATCCTGGGCTATCCATTCTCCCAACTTTTCAAACCTATTGGACTGTAGCCCTGGAGGAAGATAGCAAGTGCCAAAACCAGTCCTCTTCAGATAGTTCTTAACCTTTGTCCAGTCAGATACCAAAGACCAGTATTGCCTCCTCCACCAGGCACTGAGGACTCTGGGGCATATTATCAAGGGGGGTTATCTCCGCTTTTTTGGCTTTAAAAGCAAGCCAAGAAAGCGGAGATAAAATTATCTCCCTATTACCTATTACCTAGCTGTTGCTAACACCAGTTAGCGGCAGCTAGTAGGAGATAGCGACCATCTTGGGCCCCACTTTGCATGTCAGTGATATTTATCACTAATGACATGCAAAGTGGGCGTGCCAAGATGTTAGCGACTGGAAACAGTCGCTAACATCGCTATCTCCTATTACCAACTTTTGGAGATATTCGCGCTAAGCGCGAATATCTCCAAAAGCTAACACCTGCCCTCAGAAGTTCTTAGCCATGTTATCCAATGGGAGGTGGATAACATGGCTAAGAGCATTTGCTCGGTAATGCATGAATATCGCGGACTTTTCAGCGATATTCATGCATTTCGGCCGATATTTATCGCTTAGGAGATAAACCTTGATAATATCAAGGCTCCTAAGCGTTAAAAATCGCCGCAGCTCGGCGATAAAAATATTGCCGCTAAGCCAACCTAGCGATAATTATCGCTAGTTGTTGGTATGCCCCTCTGGTTCTTAAAGTCTCTGTCATCTCAATGGGACTCCATTTGCTCTGCTTTCATTGCACCCAATCAACCAGGTCTCCGCCTCTGGCACCTGACTCGCACTTTCTGCCCTGTGATCTATCCCATTCACCAAATAGCTCTGAGGTCAATAGTACATTGCAAAAACGCCAAATAACTAACTAAATAAAATAATGACTAAATTACCTCCATTCTCACCAGCTGATCGAGACATTCCACTGCAATGCCCAGATTTAGGAGGTAACCAAAGAAGATTTACAAAGATAAGCAAATCCACATTTCTTTGTCACTATTCACATCATGCCACCTTTCAATTGTCAGTATAAGTTCTACAACTTGGGAAGGGCTGCCTTGAAACCCTCTGGGTATGTAGCGCGCTATATAAATGTTTTGACTTGACTTGACTTGACTGCGATTGGAAATGTGAGTTTTAGCTCTATGTACCACCTCCAGCCTAGCTGGATGCCCAATCAAGGCATCACTATGTAACTTTAGAAAGTTGTGCCAGTTTGCCTCTCCTGCCTTTTCAGGTATGATGTGCCTTGTTTCAAACTACTGAAAAAGAAGACTCTCCTTAAAGACCATTGTTTTTGTCTTCGGCGCAGCTTTAGCAACGGTAACCCTCTCACCAGCATTACCCAACTCCACCAAGAGTGTATCATCAGACTGACGTCTCACAGTGAGCCCCATCAGCGTATTCCCCATTCAAGCGTAGGAAGGCAGAGCAGGCAGAGCCTCTGTAGAGAAGTAGAGAAGTGTGGCTCAATGATTGGAGCGGCAGACCCTGATGCAGCAGTCTGGCCGGGACCAGGGTTCAATTCCCACCTCGGTGGGTCTTGGGCACAATTTCCTCGGACCTGATAATTCTCGCCTCGGTGCCTATTCTGATCATGAGCCCCACTCTGCACCTCTGGGCAATAGCTTGCTTAATCTCTACAACGGCCCCAACAACGCTGAGGATGCCTGACTTCACCTTGGGGGTGCCCAGGAGTGGGCTCCTCACAGGGAAAGGCCAGGAAGGGTTCCTCAGTGGTATTCGTACAAGTGCCGAGATGCCTCCGGGTAGTCGTGCGCTTTATAAGTGCGTAATTATCATTATCATTTATCATTACCTCTGTTACCCTAAACTACAAAAAGACATTTAACGGGTCATCTTTGTCTTGAAATGCTTACACTGCCAGAAAACTCAGGACCAGATTGACTAACATTTGACGTATTGCAGCTCAGCAATCAAAGGTGTGCTGCCATCCATCAAAGGGAGAGAAACAAAAATGTGCCATAGCTTCTAAAGCAAGGCACATTTTTTGTCTCCCTCAGCACTGGTGCACTTTTGGCTGCCAGGAACCAAAGCACATAGTTCAAGTGTGTGTGCATTCTCTAAAGCATGTGTTTTTGTACTGTAATGGGACCCTTCCATTACAAAAACTATCCTTTGAGACTTTTACTACTTTGTGTTCTGTACAATACATCACACAAGCAAAGTTAGAAAAATAAGGAGAAGTGAAAATATTTCTCCTTGTTACCCTTGCATCAAGTAGTGGGAGTTGCTGCGGATTTGCTTGAAAGCCCATGGATGGTTCCATTGAATACCCACTTCATGCAAAGTTGGACATAGCACAACTTTGCGTTACTTTGGGGAACTTTCCAACATAAATCCTGATTTGTACTGGATAGTTAATCCCACCCAAGCACTTTGCACCAGGTTTGCGTCACCTTTGTAGCACAAACCTGGCACAAAACATTTGTAAAACTGGGTCTCAATGTGGATGTTCTAGTTAAATCCAAAAGTCTTTCTATGGTGTTCTTTAGTTACACAAAAGATGTTATGCCACATTTCTGAAATTCATGATAATGGTCACTGTCCCTGCCCCCAACAACAGAAACTTTAGAGACAACTTTTTCTTCTATGTCTGAAATCTGGCACTAAAGACTTTGGGGCAGATTTACAAGCCCCTTGCGCCACTTTTTTCGTCACTTTTAACATGGGAAAAGTGATGCAAAAGTGGCGCAAGGGGCTTGTAAATCTACCCCTTCAACTCTGCCACCTTCAAAGTTAGCTCCATTCTGCAACACAGTTTTTGTGACCCCATTAGTGGCTTCCATAACCCTCCCATGGAGTCAGTACAGTGTGACCTGCTCCAGTTGACCCTTAGAGATTGTAGTGGTCATTACTTATAGGATGTCCAGGGATAAAACAAAAAGGCCTTGTTTTTCTGTCTGGATCTGTTTTGTTATTCTTTTTCATGACAGCGCTTCATATGCTATACCTCAAGAATTGCCCAGTTCACAATCAAATAAACCGCACTCCTTCGCTCTCATCTCTTACAGGAAATCCAGGGCCCTACTCTGGCCTCGTAGCACACTTCTCTTCAACTAGTCAAGTCAAGTCAAGTCAGAGAATTTATATAGTGCGCTACATACCCAGAGGGTCTCAAGGCGCTTGAAGAGGGGTGGGGAATTACTGGTCAAAAATCCACGTTTTAAGTTGCTTTCTGAATGCTAGGTGGTTCTGAGTAAGGCGAAGGTGAGTGGGAAGTGAGTTCCAGGTTTTAGCTGCCAGGTAGGAAAAGGATCTACCTCCCATGGTGGTTTTGTTGATGCGAGGTACAGTGGCCAGGGCTTGGTTGGATGATCGTAGCTGGCGTGAGGGGGTGTAGAAGGACAGTCGTGTGTTGAGGCATTCTGGTCCGATTTCGTAGAGTGCTTTGTGTGCGTGGGTTAGGAGCCGGAAAGTGATCCTCTTATTGACGGGGAGCCAGTGGAGGTTTTTCAGGTGACCAGAGATGTGTTCTTTGCGCGGGATGTCTAATATGAGCCTGGCTGAAGCGTTCTGTATTCGTTTGAGTTTTTTCTGGAGTTTAGCGGTAGTACCGACGTAGAGGGTGTTTCCGTAGTCCAGTCGGCTCGTGACCAGAGCGTGGGTGACCGTTTTCCTAGTTTCGGTGGGGATCCAACTAAATGTTTTTTTGAGCATGCGAAGAATGTTGAAGCAGGATGAAGAGACGGCGTTGACTTGTCTATTCATTGAAAGTGAGGAATCCAGGATGACGCCCAGGTTCCGTGCGTGGTCCTTCGGGATGGGTGCTTTTCCAAGGGCTTCTGGCCACCAAGAGTCGTCCCAGGCGGAGGGGGAGGTGCCTAAGATAAGGACTTCTGTTTTATCTGAGTTCAGTTTCAGACGGCTGTGTTTCATCCATTCGGCTACTTCTTTCATTCCTTCGTGTAGGTTAGTTTTGGCGGTGCTAGGGTCATTGGTGAGTGAAAGGATCAGTTGAGTGTCATCCGCGTAGGAGATGATGTTGAGGTTGTGTTGGCGTGCGATGGCCGCGAGGGGGCTCATGTATACGTTGAAGAGGGTGGGACTGAGTGAGGATCCTTGGGGTACGCCGCAGATGACTTCAGTGGCCTCTGAGATGAATGGTGGGAGGCGGACTCTCTGGGTTCTTCCGGTGAGGAACGAGGTGATCCATTCCAATGCTTTTCCTTGAATTCCGATGTTTTTAAGGCGCTGTAGAAGGGTGCTATGGCAGACTGTGTCGAAGGCTGCGGAGAGGTCAAGGAGGATGAGGGCGACTGTGTCTCCGTTGTCCAGGAGAGTTCGAATGTCGTCTGTTGCTGCGATGAGGGCGGTTTCAGTGCTGTGTTTGGCTCGGAAGCCGGATTGTGAGGAGTCGAGGGATTTGTTTGTTTCAAGGAAGGCGGCGAGCTGGTTGTTGACTGCTTTCTCGATGACTTTGGCCGGGAATGGAAGGAGCGAGATGGGGCGGTCGTTTTTGAGTTCGGTGGGGTCAGCTGTGGGTTTCTTCAGGAGGGCGCTGAGTTCGGCATGTTTCCAGCTTTCCGGGAAGGTGGCGGAGTTGAAGGAGCAGTTGATGACATCTCGGAGGTGTGGTGCTATGATGGAGTCTGCTTTGTTGAAGATGTGGTGAGGGCATGGGTCAGTTGGGGATCCTGAGTGGATGGAGTTCATCAGGCGGATGGTGTCCTCAGTGGAGATTGGGTTCCAGTCGTTGAGGGTGTTCAAGGGAGGTGGGGGTCCTGCAAGGGGTTGGGTGGGTTGGTCTTTGGGTTGGTTGTCGAAGCTGTTGTGGATGTCTGCAATTTTGTTGTGGAAGAAAGAGGCTAGGGAGTCGCAGAGGGCTTGGGAGGGGGTGATGTCGTTGGAGTTGGCCGTGGGATTGGTAAATTCCTTGACGATATTGAATAGTTCTTTGCTGTTGTGGGCGTTGTTATCTAGTCGGTCCATGAAAGCGGCTTTCTTGGCATTTCGGATCAGTTGGTGGTGTAAGCGGGTGGCGTTTTTGAAGGCTACCTTGGTGCTGGCGGTTGGATCTTTTTTCCAGGCCTTCTCAAGGGAGCGGCAGAGTTTCTTGGTTTCTTAAGATCATCGTTGAACCAGGAGGCCTTCTTGCTGCCGAGTTTGTTTTGTCGTTTTTTCAGTGGTGCTAGGATGTTGGCGCTGTTGGATAACCATAGGGTGAGGTTGGAGGCGGCTTGATCGGGATTTGAGGAGTGGGCTGGGGGGTTAAGAAGAAGCGATGAGGAGATCTGGTCGATGGTGATTTTGTTCCAGTTTCTTTGCAGAGTTGGTTGGGGGTGGTTGTTGGGTTTGGGCTTGTTGTAGGTAAAGTGAACGCAGCTGTGGTCAGTCCAGAGGAGATTCGTGGTGTGACTGAAGGAGACATGATTGCTGGAGGTGAAGATGGGGTCGAGTGTATGACCTGCGATGTGGGTGGGGGAAGTGACAAGTTGTTTAAGTCCGAGGTTGGCGAGGTTGTCCAAAAGGGTGGTGGAGTTGCGGTCGTTGTGCTTTTCAAGGTGACAGTTGAGGTCTCCCAGAAGGATGTAATCTTTGGAGGGGAGCAGGTGTGGAGTGATGAAGTCCGTGATGTCCTCACTAAATTGAGCGCGGGGTCCTGGAGGTCTGTAAAGGAGGGTGCCTCTGAGTGTGGTCTTGGGGTCGATGTGGATCTGGAAGTGGAGGTGTTCGGAGTTGGCGAGATTGACGTCTGAGCTGGTTGAGATGCGGATTGATTTCTTATGGACGATAGCGATTCCTCCTCCTGTGTGGCCGGTACGGTCCTTGCGTATGATCTTATAGTCTTCAGGGATGGCAATGGTGATGTCTGGGGCAGAAGAGGCGTTCATCCATGTTTCTGTTAGGAAGGCGACGTCCGGAGAGATGGTGTCTAGTAGATTCCATAGGTCAATGGCGTGCCTGTGGACCGAACGGGTGTTGAGCAAGATGCATTGTAGGTTGTTGGGGTCGGATATCTGTGGTGTGATCGTAGCGGAGTTGCAGACGGTGCCGTAGAATTTGCAGGAGTTGCATGAGAAAGGTCCGTGGGTTTGTCCAGGAGCAGCTTGGATGCAGTTGGGGGAGCGGCCGGGGTTAAGGGCTAGGAGGCTGGTGGCATCGTAAGTGATGCGGGAGGGGTGGGGGGTGCAAGGGGCAGGGGGTCTGGCGCTGGGCGCGGTCCAGGCGCGGACGGGCGTAGACGGGCTTACCTTTGGCGCACCTTCGGCGCGACTGGGGCGCGAACGCTGCGCGCGGGACCAGCTGTCATATATGGATAGTGGAGGGGGAGGGGCGAGGGCGGCTCAGCTGGGAGGCGGGGCGGGTTTACTAGGACCACAACAACAAACAAAATGGCAGCGGAGCGCTGGGGGATAACGCGCAAACACAGACAAAGTTACACTGGCAATATAAAATGTAAACAGAGCAAAAGCGGCAATTTAAGAGCAAAAGCGGCAAGCAAGGCAGATTGCAGGCAATAACAACGAGGCACTGATAGGAAGCGCTGCACAACGATACCAGGTGTCGTCAGAGACACTGGGGAGCGACCACTCGGCTCGAGGGAGAAGAGCGAGTCACAGCGCTACGAGGTAATGGAGCGCTGGAAGTAGTCTGTGGGAGGGCGGCTCAGCTGGGAGGCGGGGCGGGTTTACTAGGACCACAACAACAAACAAAATGGCAGCGGAGCGCTGGGGGATAACGCGCAAACACAGACAAAGTTACACTGGCAATATAAAATGTAAACAGAGCAAAAGCGGCAATTTAAGAGCAAAAGCGGCAAGCAAGGCAGATTGCAGGCAATAACAACGAGGCACTGATAGGAAGCGCTGCACAACGATACCAGGTGTCGTCAGAGACACTGGGGAGCGACCACTCGGCTCTGCACAACCTAGACAGCAGTTGCACAACTATCGTCTGTGCAACTGCTGTCTAGGTTGTGCAGATCTGCCTCAGCCGATAGGTTGTCTCGGGAACGGGGAACTGCAAACATCTCCCGATCCACCCCAAACTCTGTTAGGAAAGCAACCCGATGCAGCAAGTGGCATCTGGTTCTCACTTGTGTTAATCAAAAGACACACTACAATCTTTGGTTGCTGGATCACCGGGAAACGTCCTACATTCAGAGCAGTAGCAATCGTTCAGGATCCCAATATCTATAAAAAGGAGCGATGGGTTCCTCAGCCAGAAAATGTGGGATTTTGTTGTTGCACTTGAGGTCTCACTCTGTGGATGGAAAGGAAAAGGACCCCAAGCTAGAGCTAAGAGATGAAGTAGGAGGAGCTTTCTGAAGGATGGGTAGGCCCAACCCTCCCACTCATCATGCATTGAAAATAATTCTGTGGCTTTGTAGGGGCACTCAGTATACATCTGAGGGTAATATAAGACAAAATCTCTTACTAAATTAATAAAACACTACTACTGAAAAATCCAGATTCTTTTCTATAGAGAAAATTCAAAGTGAATTATCAAACTTCTACCATTGATTGTACTATTAATACATCCTACTAATAATAATACTAATTGATCAGGGTAATGTTACCATTACCCTGATAATCTGAACTCTGAATGCCAATAATGCAGCCTTGTGTTAGAAATAAAGTCTAAATTGGTCATGGAACATTCATTGATAGACTTAATCAGTGAATAGTTCCACTCATGTGAGGGATCCTGGAGCACTATTCACATAGATCTTGTGCCTATGAACAAAGGCTGTTGTAGAGTACCTAATATTATGTTATCTGCTCCAAAATGATAATTCACAAAGTTGTGACCGGAGATCTCAGTCTTGGCTTCTCCTTTCTTTTCTGTACGCAGATATTCATTCCGGTTGCAGAGATATTCGCACATGTAGACTTAGGGTTTGTAAGAAAATGTGAAAGGGACAATGGGGAATGCTTGCAAAATGGGGAGTGATTACTACAAAGTGAGTGGGCTTAAGAGAAATTGAAGGAGGGGCTCAGAGGGGGACATGCTAATCAAAACACACATCCACTTAAGAGTAGGACAATTGTAATTCACAAAATGTACATGTAATTCTTCTACAGTAATACAGCTGCCAAAATAGTAGACTTAAATGTATTCTAGCCCAGCCTTGGAGAAAGTCCACAAATGGAACCATGGGTACTGCAACATATTCCAATAGAAGTCCATGGAGATAGGCAATAATATTCATAGTAAAAATATACAATAAATTAAATAACATTTTAAAATAACACTAACATTATTTTATAGTGTATTATTACATATTTCTTTTAACAACACATGTTCGCCTTTTAATATATACAATAACGTGTTAATAAAATAGACTAATAAAGACAACTTATTTAAAAAATAAATAAATCACAGATAAAATACATAACTTGCACTGAAGATTATGACACATTCATCACAGATCATACTGTAAGGGGTGTGCAAAGGAAAGTTAATATTTAAATTGAAAAAAAAGTAATGAAGTTAAAATGTATTAATTTGCTTTTAGTGCAGCTGTGTTGTTCCTTGTAACTGTGGTAGTCCCGAATGAAAAGGCGTGAGGGAAATGTTTTCTATTATTTTTTCATTAAAAAATATATTTTTGTTTTGTTTAAAATGATTTATCTTACAATTTCCTTTTACTTTCTATTGGGAAATTGATGTTCCTGTGAAAGAGTTCTAAAAAAAAACAGATAGAAAGTTATTAACAGTAACATTTCAGTCGCAAATTGAGTCAGGTTGGAGACTTGTAACTCTATTTCTAGGTATAAATCAGCACATGTAAATGATGCATTCCATCATAACATATTGCTGGGTCTGGTGGTTCAGTGGACTAATGCACCCACTGCAGGGGCCTGTGTTCGGCCTCACAGTCACAGGTTCAAATTCTGGCGAGTCCACTCAGCTTTTCATCCACCTGAGGTCGATACAATAAATACCATTGAGTTGGGTAACAATAAACATCTGTTATTCAGCGCCAAGATTTCCCGTAAGGAGTGAACGTGCGCTTTACAAATGCATATGTTGTTATGAAATGTATACCTTGTTGTAGGTGTAGATCTACACATGAGGATATCTACACCAACAAACTTACATCTGTGAGTTCGCTTCATAATTTTGAAATAAAGCCTTTCTTCTGCTATAGAATTTCATTGATTTAATTACGTTACAAAATGAGCCAGATAAATATAAAAATATTATAGTAAAAAAGAAAGTCATAGCTATCAACTCTCAAATATATGTTTGACACAAACTCAGATACAAGCTCATACTTCCTTATTCTGACTTATTTTCCACTGACTAGCGTATCCACAATGGATGACAAAGATATCTTTCACATTGTTCTTGATAGAGGAGCAGCAAAACAATACATTACTGCCCCTTTGGACCGCTATTTTCGATTTTATTAGGCCTAACTCAGTATAGCATTTATTTTATCTTTCTCCTCTCTACTTTCCCCATTTCTTCACTCTCCATTCCTCTTCTCTCTCTCCTCTCTCCCCTCTTTGTCTTCTCTGTCTCTTCTCTCTTTCCGTTCTCTCTCTCTCTATCTCTCTCTCTCTCTTTCTCTCCACCCTGCAGAACTCACTCCCTGCCTACTCTTCCCTGTGTGCTGGACATGAACTTTTATCGTCTATCCACGTGATCAAGTGAACAAACTTAGATGGCTTGGTCACAAACCAAGAACCTTGTTAGTGGTGCTGGGTGAGTGCCAATGTTTGCCTGACCACGTGTTGGTCATCCTATTCAATCGACTACATTGTTTCACTTCTAGGGACGAACTGGGAACCTAAAGCAGCTTTCGACTCTTATGTCATTCATCCATTCATTCTCTCTGTCTCTCTGTTTGCCCCCACTGTGCCTGCTGCCATAAACTCTGGGGAGGAGGAGGCATCTGCTGTCAACCTTTCAAAACCATCCTACATTTGCTCTGTCAGTGATCTAGAAAGTTCATCACAATTTGTCAGGAACACGAGCTGAGCTCAGGGCAAGGCAAGGTAACAGGGCAATGCTTGGCTATGCAGGGTCAGAAGCTTTTCAAAGAAGGAGCTGAATAAACAGTAGAGTACCTGAAGGTTGGGCGCAAAGTAAGGCAGAAGCTGGGGACTGAAGCAGACAGCAAGTTAATAGGGAACAGGGAAATCTGCAGTGGAACCTAAGAAGATAATACGAATACAAATAACAGGAAGGTGAAAGAGGGAAACAATAAACAGTTTGTCTGCTCCTCAGAAGGGATCTCTCTGAGAGGTGAAAAAGAACTTCCAAAATGGCAAGGATCATATTAATTTCACAGAGTTCAGGGAGACACCCAGTAGCTCCTATGGAGAGGAAGTGTGGATTTATGTACCAAAGGTACCCTTGGAAACAATGAAAATCAGGATAATATTATAACACACAAGAAGACAAAGAGAACAGTGGAAGGTACACAGAGATAGGTACTGGGCTCAGGAAAAGGAAAATCTGGACTGGAATAAGGGTCAAGATTAGGACTGGAATACAGAAAACTGTGAATTTTGGGAATCTGCACACCAACTAGGACAGGGCAGGAATATGCAGTCAGAACAGGCACATGGAAAACAAGATTAGGATTCTTGATATGCAAGTCAGGTCTGGATGTGTGTAGTCCGAGCTAGGAACAAGGCAAACACTAGAACCAAGAGGCAGGATAAACAAGAGACAAGCAACAGACACAAATGACTAATCAATCAGAATAAGAACATGGAATCAAACAACAATACGAGCATACATTAAAAGGCAAGCCTGGAATATACCGGCAGGATCAAATAGACCCACTGGAGACTCAGCAGCAAGGTCAAAAGTGAGCTGCAGCACTCTGGGCTCACCAGGTAGAAATAGCAGAAAAGTTCAAGGGAAGAGCACAGGTGCAGGTGGAGAGACAGTTGCAAGGAATCACCAGGTGCAAGGAATTTGGGAACCACCAATGACAGCTACCTGAACTGAGACTTGGGGAACTGTCTCTGTTCTGGCCCAAGGAGAAGCTCTGCAGTTGCAGCACTTGTGAGGGGGAGGCTGCCCACGCCACGCCGCATCCGCTCCGCGGGTGCCGCTTCGACATTTGGACCCTGTGGAGGCACTAGCTGGGAGGAAGCTGCTGTTGTTCCTGCTGTGGGGGTGAGAAGGGCACCAAGCGGGCTGGGCTGAACGCTCCAGGGACTCCATTTACCAGGAGTCCCTGCTCGACCTGTTACACCTGGTCCGCGTTCGCCGCTCAGCCCAGCCCCCAGGCACCGCGTGTTCTATATAACTAACTAAAGACCCCACTGCGCGGGAGCGCTCGGGAGCGTCCCGGTAGAAGCCCAGGACAAGGGCGGGACCGTTTGTGGCC
This sequence comes from Lissotriton vulgaris, assembly GCF_964263255.1. NCBI lineage: Eukaryota > Metazoa > Chordata > Amphibia > Caudata > Salamandridae > Lissotriton > Lissotriton vulgaris. Next base: position 432,975,765 of record NC_141685.1, on the reverse strand, counting down.
GTTCGTGGCTGGCTGTGGCTGGGCTGGGCCACCCTTCTAACGTTTGGACACTTCCAGGTTTGAGAAGATTACTCTTGTCCCCTGTACTAACTCATAAGACCAGTAGTTGGGCGGATCTTAAAGTAAATTGTGCTTTCATATACCAATGACAACTCGTTCTGGGAAGAATATGAGGGGGGAGGTTATGTAACTGGCACAATAGACCAGTTTATCACTCGAGCCTTTTCGGTTATCGAGAAAGAGATCACTATCACTGAGCGCCGCCTCTCTCTTGAGTCCTTCAATCATAAACGCTATTCCCTTGGGCCCTTGGCACGTGTGGCTTCTCCGGTACATACAGCTGACCTCCCAGATACAGCTACTCCTAGTGCTGACCGGCGGAGATCAGGTGCCATACGGGAGAGCCTGGACAGGCTTAATGCCTTAGAACTCTGCAGGCATTCGGCTACTCAATCAGCACTGGGGCCTCTTCTGCCGCCAGTGTACCATGCTCCTTTGGGTAACCCCAATCTCCCTGTGATTCCTCCGGTCCTAACAGAGGTTGCGGCGGCTAGTATACCTAGAGCAGCACCTACTAAAAGGAAAAGAGCTATAAACAACCAAAAGGGTAGCCATTTCAAACCCTTTAAGAAGTTTTGGGGAATTTGTGCTAAGAGTTGCGGGAAACCTATGGCGCCGGGGGCGGTGGAGAAGCAGATTGCCTCTTGGTCTCAAAGGATCTTTTCATCTGATGGCCAGTCACCTCGTACCCCAAGTGTGTCAGAGAATGTAAACCCACAGCCTATTCCTTCTGTGGGTCCTTTACCCCCGTCACCCCTTATCGTCCAATTTGAGCAATTAATAAAATCCTTGATACTTCCGGTACTTGAAAGAGTGAAAGTTTTGACAGAGAGGCTGGACAGATTTGAGCAAGCCTCTCTTGACATTTTCTTTTCACTCAAATCCTTAATTAAATTACACTCTAAAAACCGGGAGGGTGTATTTGAGGTGAACAAAGTTCCGCAGGTGGATCCCCCACCTGTGGAGGCGGGGTTTCTGTTTCTGTTGTGCCAGGGGTTGTCCCCGGGACTCAAGTGTGTGAGAATATTGTTGTCCAAGGTGGATCTACTCACACCAATGCTCCTTCAAGCCCCAATTGCAATTTGAATTCGGACAAAGTGTCTAAAGGTTCTCGACGAAAACTACCTGCCCAAAGTAATACTATCAATATTAGTGGGGGAGGTAGTGGGGGCCAAAATTGTCACCTTCCTGCTCACCTACTAATGCCTGTCCCGGTCGAGAAGGGAGCTGTTAATCCTCCCTACATTAATCTACCCCCTGATTGTCAGCCATACATAGTGGTCCTCACCGGGGTCCCTCAGCAGAAGGCGGGAAAACATGAATCATATGATGAACTCAAAAATAAGACCATGTTTTGGCTAAGGGAGAATAGACCTCTGCCTGGTACATTTGACGGGCAGATACTCCATGTTAGATGGGTCGGTTGGGTAGGAAATAGGCCAAAGGATACGAAGGGCGATTGCATTCTGGTTAACTTCAGGGATGCTTGGGTAGCTAGTTTTATCTGCGATCAACATTCTAACCAAGGTAATTCAGAAATCAGTACTCATGATCTTAGCTATTTCCACCTTCGCCCAGCAACCCCCCAGAATGTTGGGTTTCAGACCTGGGGGAGGCGGAATGGAGAATTTTATCCCTATGAGTTCCACTCCCTTAGGTCGAAATATAAGCCTAGGAGCCCATAGGTTGGGGGTCGGCTGTTGACTTATCGCTTACCCTCCTGACAAGAGGCCACCCGTTGTAGTTGATACGTTTGGGTCCTGCAAGGTGTTTGAGTGTGGTGCCCCGATTGGGCCTTCCCATTCCCCCGAGTTTTTTCCCCTCCTTATCCCAAGTTCCGCGAATAAGTATGCGCTTGGCTGTCTTCAATTTGAGCACGTCGAGTTGGAGGGTATGGCACCTGAGTCACGTTTGGGGCCTGGGACGTCTACGTCACAGTCTCCGAGAGTGCAAGTTTTAGTGAACAGAGATGTGAGGATTGTCAGTTGGAATATAGCGGGTATTTCCATAAAATTAGATCTTCCCGACTGGAAATCTCTTCATAGAGTTTTTTGTGATATGTATTTTCCAAGAGACCTGGTGTTTGGAGCCCTGCCATAAGGTTGGTTATACCACGTATTTTGTCCCAGCAATCGCTCCCCTTACAGGGAGAGGGCGCCCTTCAGGTGGCCTCCTCATATGGGTTAGCATTTCTCTTGGCTGTCACATTAGGCTCAGAGAAACTAATTCCCCCGACATTTTAAGATTATCAATCAGGGGGCCCCAGAGAGGGCGAACTCTGGAGATATTTAATATTTACGCTAGAGGCTCCAAAGGTGGTTTACCTTCCCCAACCCTATCTGGGATTGAGGACAAACTTGGCCAGTGTAGTAATGACATGCATGTCCTGGTCGCAGGGGACTTCAATTGTACTTTTGAGCCCCTTGCGGCAGAGGACATTCTGGGCACCTTGGACGAGGACGCCAGGAGGGGTATTCCTTCTTTGTCCATATCGCCCATAAAGAGGTGGTCGCAACGGGCTATCCAGTTTAATACTCTAACTTTGGAATATGGTCTAAGGGCAGTGAATGGTTGAACTCTTTCGGACCCATGTGGAGCACACACGTTCAATAGGGTGGACCATTCGTCGAGGATAGATTACATATTACTCAAATTCAAGCTCTGGGGTTTCTTGTGTGATATGGAAGTCCTGTCCACTACGGACAGTGATCATAATCCACTTTCCTTGATCTTACACCCCATGTGGGAGTCTTCAATTGGCCCACAGGAACACCCTGTATTACGGACTACTGGTGAAGTTTGTCCCTCAAACTGTGGGAAGCGTCTTAAGTGATGCAAGGCTGCTCTGGATGAGGGGAAGGTCCAGAGCATGGGGGCTCTCTTGGCTGCGGCCTTGTCCAGGCTGGACTCTGCCCCTTTGGACCCCCTAGAAGTGTCCTCACTTTTCTGCGACACTACTAATGCCCTGTGTATTATTTATAACACACAGTCGGGGCCTCCCGCTAGGGAATGCCAAAGACTCAAGGGCAATCCGGGGTGGTATACTAAAAACTGCCGGCAGACGAAAAGGGCTCTATTGGAAGCTGTTAAACTCAAGGGATCTGAGTTGATCCGTGCTGCCAGGAAGGAGTATAAGTGCGCCATTAGTGAAGCTAAGAAAGAGTGGGAGGAACAGTTCTGGCGCGACCTGAAGGAAGCTAGTGCGGGGAGGGACTCCAGGGGCTTCTGGGATTTAGTAAGGGCTAGGAACAGGCCTGTTGATGCCCTTATTACATGCAACATCCCTGAGCTGGTCTGTGCCGGTCGCTCTACCCGCCGCGCGGCCCACCTGCGTGTGCCCAGTCCCCGTTTGCCTCCGCCACTGCCGCCACTGCCAGTAACTGTTTCTGCCTTATTTTTATTGTGCTTGCATTCTGTATTTCCTCCCGCTGTTGTGCCCTGATCGTCACTGTTGTGCCCGTGACTGTTTGTCTGCTATCTCCGTTTTTTTCCCGCTGTTGTGCCCCTATTTTTCACTGTTGTGCCCCTGATTGTATTCCTGCTCTCACCGTTCTCCCGCTGCTCCACCCCGCTCCCCGCTCCCTGCCATTGCTCCCCGTGGCCCAACCCCCGTTTCCTTCAGCCTCACATTTCGCATCGCTGCCCTCCCCACTCACTACCCCGCTCCCGCCTCCCAGCTGCTCCTCCCTCCCACTGAGTACTTAAGGTGGTGTCCGCGAGGTGGGGAGCTGTGACCTGATCAAACCTGGTCTGTGCCGGTCGCTCCACCCGCCGCGTGGCCCACCTGCGTGTGCCCAGTCCCCGTTTGCCGCCGCCACTGCCGCCACTGCCATAACTGTTTCTGCCTTATTTGTATTGTGCATGCATTCTGTATTTCCTCCCGCTGTTGTGCCCTGATCGTCACTGTTGTGCCCCTGCCTGTTTGTCTGCTATCGCCGTTTTTTTCCCGCTGTTGTGCCCCTGTTTTTCACTGTTGTGCCCCTGATTGTATTCCTGCTCTCACCGTTCTCCCACTGCTCCACCCCGCTCCCTGCTCCCTGCCGCTGCTTCCTCACCACATTTCCTTCAGCCTCACACTTCGCATCGCTCCCCTCCCCACTCGCCACCCCGCTCCCGCCTCCCAGCTGCTCCTCCCTCGCTCCGCCCCCCACTCTCCATTTATGGCAGAGTCCGCACGTTCGCACAGCGGGCGCGCCGATTGTGCGCCAAAGGCGCGCCAAAGGCAAGCCGGTCTGTGCCCGTCCGCGCCTGGACCGCGCCCAGCGCCAGACACCCTGGCCCCCGCAGATGCCAGCCCACCCGCCGGACCTACGACGCCGCCACCCTCAACGCACTCAACACCGACCGGATCCCCGGCTGCCACAGAGCCACCCCAGGACGCACCCAGAGCCCCTTCACCTGCCAATCCTGCAAGTTCTCCAGCATCCGGACCTGCACCGCACCCGCCAAGCCGAGCACCAGCAGCAACCACCTGAAGTGCATCCTACTCAACACCCGCTCCGTCCACAGACACGCCGTTGAACTCTGGAACCTCCTCGACTCCACATCTCCAGACGTCGCCTTCCTCACGGAAACCTGGATGAACGCCTCCTCAGCGCCCGACATCGCCATCACCATCCCGGACGGATACAAGATCACCCGGAGGGACCCCGTCAACAAGACAGGAGGAGGCATCGCCGTCATCCACAAGAACACCATCCGTATCACGACCAACTCCGACGACACCCTCACAACCGCCGAACACCTGCACTTCCAGATACACACCGACCCCAAGACCACCCTCAGAGGCACCCTCATCTACAGACCGCCGGGACCACGCACACAATTCAGCGAAGACATCGCCGACTTCATCAGCCCGCACGCCCTCCCCTCCGCTAACTACATCCTCCTAGGGGACCTCAACTTCCACCTGGAGAACAACAACGACCGCAACACCACCACCCTGCTGGACAACCTCGTCAACCTCGGACTCAAGCAACTGGTGACCACCCCCACCCACTACGCCGGCCACACGCTTGACCCCGTCTTCTCCTCCAGCAAGGACATCTCCTTCAGCCACGTCACCGGACTCCACTGGACAGACCACAGCTGCGTCCACTTCAGCTTCAGAAGGACCACGCTCCACAACCACCCACAACAGGTCCCCCGCAGAAGCTGGAACAAGATCACCATCGGCCAGCTCGCCACATCCCTGAGCCAGAACCCTCCCGCCAGCTCAGCGAACCCCAACCAAGCCGCCAACAACCTCACAAGGTGGATCAGCAGCTGCGCAGGTGACTTCGCTCCCCTGAAGACCCCCCCCATCAAACCCGGCAACAAGAAAGCATCCTGGTTCACCGACGAACTCAAGAGCTCTAAGAAGAACTGCCGAGCCCTCGAGAAAGCCTGGTGCAGAGACCCGACAACAGACAACATGACCACCCTCAAACACGCCACCTGAAAACACCACCAGCTGATCCACATCACCAAGAAAACCGCATTCAAGGAACAACTAGACAACAACGCCCACAACAGCAAGGAACTCTTCAAAATCATCAAAGAGCTCTCGAACCCGAGCGCCGGAAACAACGACATTACCCCATCGCAAGACCTCTGAAACTCGCTCGCCTCGTTCTTCCACAGCAAGATCGCAGATATACACAACAGTTTCAGCACACAGCCGACGCACCCTACGACCGCATCAACGCCCCCCACCACCACCCTCCACGCCTGGACCCCGATCAACACCGAAGACACCATCCGCACGATGAGCTTTATCCACTCTGGTTCACCAACCGACCCCTGCCCTCACCACATCTTCAACAAGGCCGACTCCATTATCGCACCCCATCTCTGGGACATCCTCAACGCCTCCTTCGACACCGCCACCTTCCCAGAGAGCTGGAAGCATGCCAAACTCAGTGCCCTACTGAAGAAACCATCAGCGGACCCCACCGACCTCAAAAACTACCGCCCCATCTCGCTCCTTCCTTTTCCTGCCAAAGTCATCGAGAAGACCATCAACAGACAGCTGGCCGCCTTCCTCGAGACAAATGGATCCCTCGAGCACTCACAGTCTGGTTTCAGAGCCAACCACAGCACCAAGACCGCCTTCATCGCAGCCACAGATGACATCCGAGCCCTGCTCGACAACGGGGAAACAGCGGAACTCATCCTCCTGGACCTCTCCGCAGCGTTCGACACGGTCTGCCACCGCACCCTAGTGCAGCGGCTCAGCAACATCGGAATCCAGGAGAAGGCACTTGAGTGGATCATCTCCTTCCTCGCCGGAAGAACCCAGAGAGTCCGCCTCCCCCCGTTCAGATCAGAGGCCACCGAAGTCAACTGCGGCGTACCACAAGGATCATCGCTCAGCCCAACGCTGTTCAACATCTACATGAGCCCCCTCGCGGCCATCGCACGCCAACACAACCTCAACATCATCTCCTACGCCGACGACACCCAGCTGATCCTCTCCTTCACCAACAACCCCGCAACCGCCAGAACCAACCTACATGAAGGGATGAAAGACGTAGCCGAGTGGGTGATGAACAGCTTCCTGAAACTGAAGTCGGACAAGACAGAAGTCCTCATCCTGGGATCATCACCCTCCGCCTGGGATGACTCCTGGTGGCCCCCTGCCCTGGGCAGCGCACCCAAACCAACGGACCACGCACGCAACCTGGGCTTCATCCTGGACTCCTCCCTCTCGATGACCAGACAAGCCAACGCCGTCTCCTCGTCATGCTTCAACATCCTACGCATGCTACGGAAGATCTTCCGGTGGATCCCCACCGAAACCAGGAAGACGGTCACCCAGGCGCTCGTTACCAGCCGACTGGACTACGGTAACTCCCTCTATGCCAAAACCACAGCCAAACTTCAGAAAAGACTCCAGCGCATTCAGAACGCCTCAGCACGACTCATCCTGGACACCCCCCGAAACAGCCACATCTCCGGACACCTGAGAGACCTGCACTGGCTCCCCATCAGCAAGAGAATCACGTTCCGACTCCTCACCCACGCACACAAAGCTCTCCACGACCAAGGACCCAGATACCTCAACGACCGCCTGTCCTTCTATACTCCCAGCCGCTAGCTTCGATCGACCAGCCACGCCCTCGCCACCGTTCCCCGCATCCGAAGAGCCACAACGGGAGGAAGATCCTTCTCCTACCTGGCGGCCAAGACGTGGAACTCCCTCCCCATCCACCTCCGCCTGACCCAAGACCACCTATCCTTCAGGAAACAACTCAAGACCTGGCTGTTCGAGCAGTAGCGGAACCCCCCCCACCCCCCCCCACCAAGCGCCTTGAGACCCTCCGGGTGAGTAGCACGCTATACAAATGCCCTGAGTGATTGATTGATTGAGCAAACGTGTTTGTTCATTTCTCGCTTCTTTATACTACCAACTTGGATGTAAGGCAGGGACCGTACATCTTACCTTCATTGGACCTCTCTGGAGTGAGTGAGGATTTTTTCTTTACATCCATGGAAGTAGAGAATGTGATAAAATCCCTTGTTCCAAATAAAGCAGCAGGTCCAGATGGGTTGCCGGGGGATTTGCTTCGACTCAATCCCAAAGACTGGGGGAGGCTCATTTCATCCTTGCTGAATGCTACCTACCAAGGTGCGGCAATCCCTGATTCTTGGAAGGGAGCTGAGCTCGTCCCGATCTTCAAGAAGGGGGATCGGGACGACCCAGCTAACTATCATCCTATAAGCCTAATCGACTCCACACAGAAGGTTGCAGGAAAGGTGGTTCTTGGGAGAGTGCTTCTGTGGGCCGACAACAACAAAATAATTTCAGACTTCAAGCTGGCTTTAGGTCAGGCACTGGAACCATTGAGCAGTCGTTTAGATTGCTGCTCTTGTACTGGAAGGTGGTTGTATTAGGCAAAGGCAGTCTCTATCTCGCTTTTATAGACCTAAAGACTGCCTTTGACCTGGTGCCCCGGGATTGCCTGTGGGAGGTATTGTCCGACATGGGGATGCCTGCATATTTGTTGTCTTTATTGGTGAAGCTCCATACAGGAAGCTTTGCGCAGGTGAGGTGGGGCACACAGGGTCAGAAGACTGCTCGAATGTCAGTGAACAGGGGTTTCCGCCAGGGATGCGTCCTTGCCCCTACTCTATTCTCACTGTCTGTGAATGGAGTGGTGGAGCATCTTCTGAAAATTCCAACTGACGCACCATCCCTGGCGGGCAGGAGAATACCAACTCTCCTGTTCGCTGACGACACTCTTCTGATCTCCAAAACCCCTGTGGGTTTCCAGAGCCGCTTGGATAGTTTTCAGTCTTTTTGCACAAATAGGGGGCTTAAAATCAACACCGATAAGACAACATATTTGGTACTGAACACCCCTAAAAAGCTTGGTCGGCCCCCTATACTACACCAGGTGCCCCTGGAAAGGGTCAAGGAATTTGACTATTTAAGCATCCGTCTTACCGACACTATGCGGTGGAACTCTCATCTCCAGAAGATGCTGCTGAGCCACAAAAGGGTTGTGGGGGCACTCCTCAAAGAACAGTGCTCGACCTCTTTCAAACCCATTGCCCCTGTGATTCATATTTATAATAGAGAGAGGAGTTAGCGCAGCCCTATATGGGGCGGAATTGTGGGGTACTCATAATGTTGATCAGCTATCTAGTTCTGAGAACAAATTCTTGAAGGACTTGATGGTTCTCCCACAGAATACCCCGACGTTACCCCTGGTATTAGACATGGGATGCCATTCAATCAAGGATCAGGCACAGCTCCGGCCGTTACTACTCTGGGCCCGCTTGTGGCGCGTTCCCGAACTTACCAATAATGCGGAAGGTTTGGTGGAAGTACTGTCATTGCCCGGTTGATCCAAAATCAGGTGGCTTAGGGACGTTAAATTCCTGCTTGGGGAGTTGGGGCTCAGGGAATCGTGGGTTACTAGATCTGCCCCCCAAAATCTGTCCTTAAGAACATCTATTGGAGCTTGGTATCTGGCAAAAGTAGCTCCGACCCCAAAAAATGTAGAGCAACTACCGAGTTCCTTAGGTTCAAGGACGTGGCCCACCGTGAACCCTACCTTGACGTAATTTTGAAGTCTACAGACAGGGCTCTCTATTTTAAATTTAGAGTAGGCATGATTCCAGTGGGTGAACTGACTGCATGGTGAAAGATCCCGGTACAAACCTCTCCCTTTTGTTCATTTTGTACGTCTAGAGTCGAGTCTGTTACCCTTTTCCTATTTCAATGCCCAGCTTACAAATCCCCGAGATCTAGGTGGCTTAAACCATTATGTATGGAGTTGGGCACCAGACACCATATAGATGCACTTCGAATTCTGACGTCTGACACCCGGCCTTTGTTTGTGTGTGCTCTGTCCAAATTTTTAAGACGGGCTTGGACGATTAGACTCAATAGGCTTAAAGAAATTGTTTAATTATGGTCTTTTTAATTAGACCTTCTTAAGTATTTATTGATGTTATGTGTACTATTTTACCTGATCTATGGATGTATTTTATATGTTGAGTTATTTTTAACTTGTCGTTTTATGTAATGCTTTTAAAGATAATTTTTTATCGAAATAAAGCCTATTGACTGACTGAGACTAGGAAAGGGAAAGAGCTGCAAAGTCAGAAGGCACAAGACAGGACACACAGATTGCTAGGAAAAGAGTAAGGGTTGAGGCCTAGAGAGTGAAATGTCCAAAAGGCAGACATAAATAGGTCAGTAAGGCCATAAGATCCAAGCATCAAGATAGCTAACAGAGTACTGCCACCAGGACATGATCAGGATAGGATTTGGAGACTAAAAGAACCACAGAGACTATGATGCATCAGTAAGGGGGCCCCCTGGGGAAATGCCTAATTGGATAAATGGTCAAGCTGGTTATTTTCATCTCCCTCAGGGTGCCCCATCACAGCGCATCCTTCGAATTAAGGGTGCTGAAAGTAAAGGGTGACTCTCTGTATCCACACACTTGTTTGGGTCCATTCGGGTCTTGAAGGGCAATATAGTCAATGAATAAATGTACTTATAAAACACACACTAACATTACACAGTCAAAGTAAAATTATGGTTACCACTTAAAACTGAACTTAAAAGTTCTGGTTAACTCACCAATCCATAATGCGTTTAACAGCCATACAGACCATATCTCCCACACTGAATGCAATAATAACAACCTCACCATTGATGTGATAGATGTAATTACAACTGTTCTAAGTAATGTGGCAGATTATGTATTGCCCTTATCACTATGAAATAGATGACTATAAATGATTAGTATTTAATTTTGTTGTGCTTTTAGGTGTTGTGTCTTATTGATATACATACTGTGAATTCAGAAGCATTGCATTTACTATATAAAGATAAACATAACTTCACCATAACCTTGCTTTTTCTTGGAAAGAGCAGTATTTCACCAAATATCAAGCTAAATGACTGCAAGCAATCTCCTGCACCCAGCACAGATGGGTTTTCAGAGATACCTAGAATATAATTGACAACTATAAAAGCTCTAGGTGAGCTAAGACATATGACAGATAAAGATACAGCCACAGCTCTGATACTGCTTGATCTAATGGCAGCTTTCAACGACGAATATCAAGCTATTCTCCTGACCACTCTTGGAAAGATGGGGATAGGAGGGACAGCTCTAAAATGGTTAAAGGTCTTTCTTTTGGACTGTTGTTTTCAATTCAAATTAGCACCCCACAAGTCTTCACTGAGAAATTGTAAACATGGAGTCCCTCAGGGCTCCATTTTGTTACCGTTGATCTTTAATCTGTACTTAACTGCACTAGCCCAGCTAATCTAATTTTTTTTTTTTAACTTTATTTTTGTGCAGGCATGAAAAGAATACAGGTGTGTCAAGCCCACACCAGCGCATCAAACGTACATAGTGTTATTATTCCACAGCCGTTGTGCCCACAACACTGGGGCCGGGCGGCAACACATTTCTCTTCCAGTAGTGTGCAATTATTTCCAATTTTACGAGCTCCACATGGAACCCCACAATCCTGCTTTTGTCGTTTTCTCCCACAACTCCCCCCCCCCTCCCCCCACAACTCCCTACAAAACTAGTAGTACGTCCCCCTCAAGGGGTGACAGTCAGCACCCATGTCCCTCAATCTATGTGACACTAGTCCATCTGTTTCATTCGTGCGTAATATACTGATGCTTGTCCCCCCCCCATGCCACAATATAGCACCTCACATGTACGGAGTCTCTGAATGATTCACTGTCTCCGCCTTGTACGGGCACTCGTCGTTATCAGGTGGTCTCCTTCTCCTACCTCCTCCGTCTACCCCTCTATGTGTCGCCTCCTATTTGCCCCACCTCTAGGCCATGGTATTGTCTCCATTTACTCCATATCCTTCGGAATTTTTTGGGACAGCCTTTAGCTTTGTATGTCACTCGTTCTGCTGCCATATAGAGGTCCAGACCTCTCCTCCATTCCTCTATCTCTAGCCGCTCCGCCACCCCCCAATATTTCGCAATGTCCCTTTTTGCTACCACCAGTGCCAACACCAGGAAAATGATATGTGGGCGTGGCAGGTCTACTTCGGTCACCATTCCTAGTAGCGCCAGTTTCGGGTCTAGTGTTAGCTCTATTCCCAGCACCTCCCCCAATTCCGTGAAGATGTGAGACCAATACGTTTGAATCTTTTCACAGGACCATATAGTGTGGTAAAAATCTCCCTGCTCAGAATTGCACCGAAGACACGTGGCGTCTGCTATCCTACCCATCTTGTGGAGACGCCTCTGATCGAAGTATGTCCTGTGTAGCACATTTAATTGGATCAGCCTCAGCCGTGACTTAATGGGCACTTCTCGGGCGTGCATCAGTATCAGCTCCCAGTCTAAGTCCTCTAGTTGCCCTACTTCCGCCTTCTTATATACCTCTGAGTTTCGCCAAATTTCCCAAGATATTGTTTGTGAGGGTTTTATACGTGAGAGACACTGCCTGGTGTACCATCTGCTCCTGTAGGAGCCTCCCTTCTAGAGGTGAATATTCCGGTATGTCCTGTAGTGATATCTGCTGCGCATTCCAGGCATGTACTAGCTGTAGGTGTTTGTATCGTTGTGTGTGGTGTAATCCAAACTCTGCCTGCAGCATTGCGAATGTCTTCAGCTCACCTTTACTAATCACATCCCCAATAGTAGAGATCCCTATGTCATCCCATCTTTGGAAGCCTTTCAGTTTTTGGAGTTCCGTGAACCATTTGCAGTGCCATAGTGGTGTCTGACGTGTTGACCTCCCTTCCCACCCCGTGGATCTCGTGGCTCGGGTCCATGCTCGAATCGTGATCATAGTAGCGGGCAAGAGCGTTCTCCCTGCCTTTCCCCCATACAGATAGTGAAGTACATTATGCGCGGACAATTTATGCCTTTCTAATGCATATGTCGGGTGGTCCGCAGGTGCGTGTAACCAGTCATTAATGGGGGTCAGGTGTTCCGCCCAATAGTATGCCTCCAAGTTCGGTAATGAAATCCCTCCACTATATTGATGTCGTTGGAGTGTCTTGAGCGCAATGCGTGGTTGTTTGCCTAGCCATAGGTATGATCGCAGGTCTGCGTGGATTCTGGCGATAGTGTTAGTCGGGAGCGGATAGTACTCATTTTGAAGTGCGTAGAGGAATTTGGGTAGGGTAATCATCTTATACATCGCCGCCCTTCCCAGTAGGGTGAGCGGCAACTGTCTCCATCTCGTCATGTCTTCTACTGCCTCTTTCATTATTCGTTCCACATTTCTCTGGAACGAGAGTTTTTTGTCCAGAGTGACATAGATCCCAAGGTACTGGAACCCCTCCGAGGTGGTGAGTAGACGGTCCGGCAACGTTACTCCCTGTACTGCTCCCCGCGGTGTATACAAGACTGATTTATGCCAGTTGATGGTGTGGCCTGCCATCGCCCCGAAGCCCTCTAACTCCCTGAACAACTTCCCTACGGAGACCTCGGGGTTCGTAACATACAACAGTACATCGTCGGCATATAATGAAACTTTTTCCTGGGTATCCCCTGACTCAGTACACGTGAAGCCATGGATCTCTGGGTTCTGTCGAATTTTGGCCGCCAGTATTTCTATGGTGAGAGTAAAGAGCAGAGGAGACAGCGGGCATCCTTGTCTGGTGCCCCGCTCCACACGGAATTTGCGAGATAGGCACCCATTCACACGTACCCGCGCCTTCGGTGCCGCGTATAGCAGCCCTATCCATTTCTGAAAGTGTGGACCAAAGCCAAACCGCCGCAACACTGCCATGAGAAAAAGCCAATGTACCGCGTTGAACGCTTTTTCAGCGTCCAAGGACAGGAACCAGTGCGGCTCCGTCCTATCTTGTATTTCTTGAAGCCAGTTGTGTGTCCGTCGGAGGTTGAGCTTTGTCGCTCTATCCGGCAAAAATACGGATTGGTCTGTGTGTATAAGGTCTGGAACAACTGTCCGTAAGCGCGCCGCTAGAATTGTGGCCAGTACTTTCACCTCCATATTCAGGAGTGAGATGGGGTGGTACGAGGCACAATCCTCCTCCGGCTTGCCCTGTTTGTATATCGGCACTAAGGTTGCTAATGCTAGATCGCGTGGGAGTCTCCCTATCTCGTAGGCTTCAACATATAGAGCCAACAGGTGAGGCGTCAATAGATCGGCCGTCTTTTGAAAGAATTCTGCCGGGAACCCGTTGGGCCCTGGTGTTTTCCCCGTTTTTAATTTATTGATGGCTGTGGAGATCTCCTCCAGTGTGATTCCCGCCTCTAGTGGGGTGCTGAGTTCTTCATCTAATACTGGGATATCCAGATATTCCATATATTGTAGGGCCTCGTCTACTGACCCGAGGTCTCTGCCTCTATAGAAGTTCTCATAGTGAAGTGCGAAGGCTTCAGCTATGCCCCTGTCGGTAGTTTCCATGCCTCCCCCATCCTTCCTGATTCTTTCCACCCACCTTGCGGCTCGTTCTTTCCTGCCAAGCCATGCCAGGAGCTTGCCTGACTTGTCGCCTACATCATATAGGCGGTGTAACGTTGCTAGGGCTTGCGTCTTTGCCTCATTAGAGACCAATTCCCTATACTCCCTTTGTTTGTCATGCAACTGCCGTAGTATACCTTCCCCTTGGTTTACAAGGTAGTGCCTTTCTAGAGTCAGGATTTCAAGTTCTAACGCTGTTGCCTCCCTGTGCTGTTTGCTTCGCTCGTCTCTCAGTCTCCCTCTAAGTCTATCTCTCAACACAGGCTTCATGGCCTCCCAGAAGATAATGTTAGAATCCACTGAACCCTTGTTCTCCGCTACGTATACTTTTATGTCTGCCCTCAAACCCCGCACTATCTCAGGGGTTTGAATATCCCAGGCTGCCAAGCGCCATTCCGTCTCACGCCTTTCCGTGTTCTTCCCTAATATCGCATATAGGGGCGAGTGATCTGATATTCCCCTTGCCTTGTACGTGAGCTCATCTCCCTCTGACAGGTACTGCCTTGCAACAAAAATGTAGTCTAGCCTGGAGAAGGTTTTATGGGCCCCTGAGTAAAAGGAGAACGTCTCTTGCGTCGAGGGTCGCCATCGCCACGCGTCAGTGAGTCCCATGTCTGCCACGTATTTCGCAAGTGCTGTTTGCGACCCCCCTCTGCGTGTTGCTCCCGAACGATCTAATTCTTCCGACATGACGTCATTGAAGTCCCCCCCCCACTATTTGCATCGTGTCCGCCGTTTCCAGTAGGATGGAAGCTACCTCTCTGAGCGTGCGTGGTTGGAGTTTTGGCGGGGCATATACAGAGATAACTGTGATGCGTGTTCTGTTCCACGATCCCTGTACTCCCACATATGTACCCTGCGGATCGCTCCATGTGCGTGTTACGGTAAAGGGGTGCGTTTTGTTAATCAGTATTGCGACTCCCCTGGCGCCCGACGTGTAGCCCGCGTGGTTCAAGACTTTGTACCTCCCCCTCGCTATGAATGTACATTTTCCCGCCCTAAGGTGAGTTTCTTGCAGGAGGATGAGGTCCGGGGCGGTCCTCTTTATGTACGAATTCACCAATCCCCTCTTTATTTTGGACCCCAGACCATTAACATTCCAAGTCAAAATGGAGATCCCCTTGTGTATTCTTTCTGTGGTTGTTAGTGTACCTGCCATACTGTGTAGGTCTTCTGGAGGTCAGTAGGAGACCATAGCGGCTGTGAATGACAACGTTGACTCTCATTCTTCTGACTGCGTCTCACCGTGCGATCCCATGTCCAACTCCCCCCCCAATTCCCCCAACTTGTTGAAACTCCCCTGTGCCCTCTCCCACCCCCCACCCCACCTCCCCCCAATTTCCCCAGCTTGTTTTCCCACCCGCCCCAACAAACTGGAAAACCCCTTCCCCCCTCCCCCTCCCCACCTCCCTCCCCTTCCAGATGTGCCCCTAAACGGGACATGACTTTCAGTGGGAGTAGGCCTGTCGCCCACCCACTAAACCCTCCCTTACAAACACTCAAAAACACCACAAAAGTGCAGAACAAAACATAAGGGGGTGCCAACTTGCGTGCTTCCCTGTGACCGACTGCCACTCCAGTCCCGTGGAACCGTTAGGTATCAGAGATTCTGTCCACACCTCTATGCAATGGGGCGCATGGTTCGCCCCATAACCGGGCCCACACCCGTTTATGATTTAGAGTCCGGAATCTCAGATTCTGGTGCGCTGAGTTGTCCTGACAAGTCCTGTTCCAGCACACGGATCTCTTGTACCAGAGGGTGATCAGATTGTCTCTCTTCCTCTTCCTCTTCTCCACCCGATGTGCGACTGTCCAGTGCCTCGTCGTCCTCGCCCTCCGAGCGGGCCGTGATGTGCAGTGCTGCAAATTTCGATCCTGAGCCAGTCGCCCCGTTTGGTGAGGCCGAGCGCCCCCTTCGCGCCATTCCTGTGCCCTGACCTCTATATGGTGTCACTGGGTTCCGCCTCTTGGATCTTCTAGATTTCAGTCTCTGCGCCTTAGGAATTTCCCAGTGGGTGGCATTTCTCGCGGACCTGTCCAGCAGATCCCGTTTGGCGATCTCTCTGCTGTTGAGGATCGGCCGCTCCTCCAGCCACTGCCAGGCGTCCTCCGGGTGTGTGAAGAAGAGGGTCTGTCCATTAAAGAGCACCTTAAGTTTCGCCGGGAACAGTAGCATGTAGGCGATTTTCTGGTCTCTTAGTTTCGCCTTCACCGCATCGAAGGATCGCATCTGCTTCTGTACCTCTTGGCTATAGTCTGGGAAAATCATGATGTGTGTATTTTCAAATCGGATCTCTCCCAGCTTCCTTGCCTCTCTCAAAATCAAGTCCCTATCGGCAAAGTTCAGGAAGCGTGCAATGATCGGACGCGGTCGTGCCCCTGTTGGCGGTTTGGCAAGGAGGGCCCTATGTGCCCTCTCTATTATGAAACAGTGCGAGAATTGCGCCTCCGGGAATGTTTCCATCAGCCACGTTTTCAGAAAGGCCACCATGTCGGACTTCTCGCATCCTTCTCTAAATCCTACGAAGCGCAGGTTGTTGCGACGGGCCCTGTTTTCGGCGTCGTCCACTTTCGAAAGGAGTTGGCGATGCGAGGCCTGTAGTTCCGTCATGTCTCTTTGCAAGGTCGTGATAGAGTCCTCCGCCTCACCCATCCGCGTCTCCGCGTTGGTGACCCTTTCTGATAGATTCCGAAAATCCTGTCGCAGGAGTGTCACTTCCGAGCCCACCTCGCCAATCTTGGTCTCCAATGCCGCCCTTGACTCCTGTATGTCGGTACACAACGCCTGGATGGCCTCCATGAGTAGGTCGGTGTCCGAGCGCGGGCCAGGGTTCGCCGGAAGTCCATTCACCACCTGGCGCTGTGCAGCGAAGTTATCCATCGGGCCTTGCTTGGGTCCTTTCGGTATTGTCTCCCTCTTGCCCATGATGGGTTGCAGTGACCCGGTCCGTCCTCTTCCCAGGTGGTGGAAGGATATGGGCTGAAATTGTTCCTGGGCTCCTCAGGGTGTCGGAGGCCCAGATTCCCTCAGGAGTAGTGCTCAGATCCTAGTCCGCATTGGCCCCGGGGGTCCCGGCGTTTCACTTAACGCAGCCGGCCAAGGGCGTCTAGGTCCACTCTGTGCCTTCCAACAAATGTGGTTCCACCCAGACTCACCCCGCGGAGGCTGCCACCGCAGTCCCAGGGCCGTCCGGCCGGTGGAATAGCCACACGTGCCCGCGCCTTAGCAAAGTATCGGGCCGTACCTCCCCTGATATCACTGTGTCGAATCTCAGGCTCCCCTGCAATTTCCTCTGCCCCCGGACCACGGGGGTACGCCTGCCTGAATGCCCCTTGGGTTGTGAGGGTCTCGGGGCCTCGCTGGTCTCTCTCACCTTTGCAAGATGTACAGTCCAGGTGGAAACGGCGCCCGTGCACTCACCCCGCCGTCGCACAGGGTTCCAGACCTCGGTGGGGCTCGACCGCACTCAAGGAGGTGTGCGGGGCCAGTCCTCCGGTCCCCGGGTATTGCCGCCGACAATGCAGGGGCGGCTCACCACGCGTCCCTATGATGTCCGCCTCGCCCTACCAGCGTTCGCGCAGGGTTCCGTGTGTCC
This sequence comes from Lissotriton vulgaris, assembly GCF_964263255.1. Taxonomy (NCBI): domain Eukaryota; kingdom Metazoa; phylum Chordata; class Amphibia; order Caudata; family Salamandridae; genus Lissotriton; species Lissotriton vulgaris. The sequence continues at coordinate 432,958,187 of NC_141685.1, read as the reverse complement.
GAGGGTTTGGAGACCGGATCGCGGGAGTCAGCACCTCCGACGGTCTCACAGTAGTCTGGGCGCCATCTTGGTGCAGGTTGCTTTGCGGTGGCTGTTCTCCGCCGGGAAAGCGCGGCTGGTGCAAGCGCCAGTCCGGGGCGCCTACTGTTTGGGATGCAGCCGCCCACCTTCCTCCGGTCCGCGCCTGGGTGCCAGGCTCCCGCAGTCACTTCGCTCGGCTCGCACGAGCGCTGGCGGCCGCCATCTTGGTGTAGTCCGGCGTGCGAGCGGGCAATTTCGGACCGGTTCGCTCCTTCCCGGGTGCAATTTTGTGCATGGCTCTCGCTCTCAGTTGGTGCAGGACACCTGTGGCACCTCCGCCTGTGTTTTGGTGATGATCAGGTGTGTTATGATGTCGGATCTTGAGGCAGCTCGGCGGGAGCTCCGTCTCAGCACGTCCTAATCGGCCATGCTGTTGGCCACGCCCCCCCCAGCTAATCTAATTTTTGACCTAAAGTTGTTCCTATATAGGGATGACAAACTGATAATAGCTAGCTTTAGAAAGGGTGATCCTGAAGCATCCTTACATCTGCTTTATTGTCTAGAGAAAGTGCAATGTTGGTTGATCTCAAACTATCTAAAGCTTAATGGCTCAAAAACAGATATTTAAGGACTAGTCAAGCCCATGATATTTCTACCATCTACTTTTTAGCTATAGAGCCTAGGACCTCCAGTACTGGTGCCAATAGTTGAGAACTTGGGTGTTAAAGTTAGTTCTACACTCACTCTATCAGAACAAGTATCCACAAGAACTAAACCCCTGTCTATTTCAACTACATTCACTTAAATGAGTGCTGTAGCCCTGGTTACTATTGGATTAATGTAATTGTATGTACCTGTGCCTGCCAAATTATCTTGTTAAAAAATCTAAAATTGATCCAGAATTTTGCAGCAAGATTGGCTACTAGGACACAGCACAGCATTTATATTTCTCCAGTGTTGACAAAACATCATTGACTGTAGATAAAGGAGAGAGTCCTGTTAAAATCCCTCTGCTTAGTACATAAAAGCGGTATTTCAACGACGTTTTTCACCCGTCAGATATGGTTTAAACTACATTGTCCCACAGACATTCTAAAATCAGCTTCCACGATTGACCTGAAAGTCCCCAAAGTTAATCGTAAGACAGTTAGAGGCACATCCGTTTCACTAATTGCAGCTCAAAAATGGAATGTGCTCCCGGATGCCCTTAAAGGACAGTTAGGCCATCTGAAATTATTGCGAAGGCTGAAGACCTGGCTTTCCCCTATGTCTACCTGAAGAGAATCCATATAGCAACTACGAGTTTGTTTATGACCTGTTTTCAGCGTCATGGTACTCAAATGGGGTGCTAAACATGCTTAGCATAAAACATAAACATGTGAACCCTACCCCGCTGCCTATGACCTTTGACTGTGCACAGTGCAGGTTGGTTGCAGAACCTGGCCTAATGACCCAAACTGATAACAAAGGTTATGCATCCAACCTTCTATTGACAGCCGACCTACACTATGTCTGGCCTTTGACCATCTACAGCAGGGTTAGGCCACAGGCCCTAGTCTTCTGTCAGGCTATGTGCCTAGCCCACCCTAGGTGCTTCTTTAGTTTGTTAACCCACATTGGTTTGTTGGTCCTCGTTGGACCTCCCGAGGATCCGTAGGCAACCATCCTCCCCCTACACAGGAACTTTGGGCATGTACATTGGTGGATTTTTCATGAGACTGGCCTTTGGCCTTGCTCTACAACCAACCATCCATGGGCAGCCAACCCCACTGCACTCTGCAGGATTTGGCCACAGAACCTGGTGTTCAGCCATGAAGTGTGGCCAACTTTTCGCAGGTGGCCAATCTCCACTGCACATGGCCTTTAGACAGCCGAGTGGAGGCTGCCCCCCTTTTCCTTTTTTTGGGTTTATAGATCCTAGTTTGTGTTTGAAAACCCACTTACGTTTGAGTACCCTAGCTGAACCTACTGAGGGTCTGAGGACCCTGTACAGATTCACACAACTGTGTGGAAGGGTCAGCATGGGTCTATGAGTCCTGCTTGCTATTTACAGATGTCAAGATAGGGTTCACAGACCGTATAGCACTAAGTCCACAAATGCTGCCTTCGGGCCTGTGAATCCTGTGATCAAATGTACTTTTTTTTTTTTTAAATGTACTTAATGGAAAGATCCCCATTCATTTTGTCCAGGGTGCCTTGGGATTCTGCCCTTTTATGGCTCCTTTATTAATATTTTTAAGAACTCTGGACCATCTCCCTGAATCCTGTAATGACAGCTGCAAAATTCTTCTCCAACTTTCAGCCAGCCAATCCGAGAGATGCGGGTCTGTAGAGCAGACTTTGGATCTACAGCTGAAAAAAATGATGGGAGTAAAAACTCCATCATTCCATCAGATTGGTTTAGTGTTTAAAAATGGGTCTGCTTAAGTTCTGTGAACATGGAACACGGACCTCCTTTAATGAATGGTTAGGATATCAATAACTGTTTAAACATTTCAAGTCCACCCGGAATGGTTTTTAGGTGCCAATTTCTCAAAAGCAAGTAATAAGATACACATCAAAATAAACAAAGGCATTTCTTTGAGTAAAGTCCTACTTTTGTGTCAAGTTTGATGTAAATCGGTTCAGCGTTTTTTTCTGTACCGGAGTGCAAAGATTCCTATAGAAAATACAATGGGAAGAGTCACTTTTTTAACAGCCCCTTTATTGTTCACTCACACCACCATTGGCTATGAATAAACCTTATCATGCCAAGCCCAAATCAGACGAACTTTTTGGGGGAAAGTTTTGAAGTGATTCATTGATATTAAGAAAAAGAAGCATTTTCAATGACAACACTGAGAGAAATATTAAAGCAAAGTTATGTTTAGATTGTTTATAACTCCTCAAAGCGTACATAAGAGATACGGTAACTGTTTGAGTTTGAGCGCACAGCAGGTAAAGGTATGTCACAATAGACTATTGTAAGTATGGTGCTCTAGATGAAACAGGTCGGTTACCACGACGAGAACACAGTGCTATAAATAGCTCTAACAAGATAACTATCTTCATCGAGCAACTCAATGTCCACAAATTACTTTTTCAAGTGAAATAATAGTCTTTTATTCTTGATATATTTCAATTAGCATCTTCATTGAAATTATTCTTCAATTTAATCTTCAAAGCAAGTGCAGCCAACACGTGTTTCGTCTGGTCTCAATCGACCATCGACTTTATCAGGGCTGCAACCCAAACAAAACATAATACCTGTTACTTTCTAATTTCTTCACTAAACCTTCAGTGTAAAAGGAATTTAATTTACACTTTGAATTTTAGGGGAAACATCCCACTAACACAATTGTGCTCAAAAGTAAAGAGAGAAATAGTAGTAATGTATGTACTTTTTACCAAGTCATAGCAGGATTCACCAGGGTGTAATATTAGTTTTTAGGTGGAATAGGTAGCCTTCACCTAAGTGATTCGTACTTGTAAATCTAGTATTCGGTAAGTGTGTTAGTATAAAGTATAGTTTGTGACCTTGTTATAGGATTTTATACCTATATTCCTCAACGATGCTTAACTCTAAATTCCAATCAAATTTCCGAAGTCTCAGGGTCCTCAAAGTATTGTAGTCTGTAAGAATTTACATTATTATTATTTATATAAAGTTATAGTTAGGAATATTCTAGATTCCACAAATTAAATTAACCTAGTAAGAGATTATTGTCTTTCTTACCTACTGTTTATCACGTTCACTCTAATGTAAAAGTCAGTCGTATCAAAGTTCTGCTTTACATTTCCTAAAAGTGTGAAAACACACATTTAGTTACTATTCTTTATCATAAGCTGAGCGGTAACTAGTTATAATACCCGCATTAAGGGTTCTCACCTCGAAGTAATTTATTCGTGCCTTGGATCGCGTATCTCCATGTCAGCGTCCTATTCTAGCGCCATCTTGCTTTTCCTTGTTTATATATGGTTGAGGGTAGGGAGCGCCATCTTGTTAAAGTTCCTGAATATTTATAATATTGTTACTAATGTTTGTTCTAATACTCGTAATATATTTCTCAGATCTCTAATTCGTGTTTGTATTCTAAATGAATCATTTTAATAATGTAAAGGTATATTTTTCACAAGTCATGCCGTTTCGAAGTTATTAACGCAATGTGTGTGATAACGTTATTCGTGGTAATTCGGAGTCGCCATCTTATAATGGTGAAATTAGTGTAAATTTATAGACGGATAACGTTTATTTCAATATTGTCACATGTATCGATTTTATTATAAATCGAGACATTGAGATTAGTATTTGCTTGTCACATTCTATGTCTTATAACAGTTAAGATTGTGAGACCGTACTTATTACTTTAAAGGAAGAATCTCCATCAGAGGTTAGTAACAATAAGGTTAGTAGGACCACACTAACGACATTGTAACTATGAAAATAATTGTCGCTTTAAGTAAACTCCGTATCTCAATGTGGTCGACGAACGGTTCAATTTCGGATTATGTGGTTCTGAGGTCACGTGTAACATGTATTTGAGTGGGTTTAACAGTTACAAAATGTGAGTAAACTTTTACTTTTCGTTTATACTAAGCATAGATATGATAAATCTATACTATATATCTACAAGATGGAGCTACCTTTGCCCTTATTTTAATATATATGGCGATTTATAGAGATAATTATTTTATTATATTAATGCCTCTTTGAGTAAATATCAGGTTTTTAGAGCAAAGCAGGGCGAGGGACACCTGTAGTCTGTCCCACAATTCGGTCGCAAAAAATCAAATAATAAGAGAACATACAGGGGGACAGGAGATTACAGTTACAGAGATAAAGAAATTCAATAGCTATGATCATTAGTGGTTCACCTATGCCATATTGTCAACATTGTGTTTATATAAAGTATAAACACAAATTCATTATATGAGAGTTATGCTATATAGCTGATATATTAGGACAGTAATTATTTGATGACTCCATAGTTTTGGTATGGATTCTTCAAATCGTCATAGTCCTGTCACATATTACATTTGGTGATAAATTTACAACAAGTTAATCTTCATACATATTACATAAAATTAATACAGATTCAAAACCATTACAGTAGGATCGGTCATCTCATAGAAGTTCACCATTTTCATCTTTTAAGAAGAATTCACAATCCTATTCAGCAATCTTCTACATGTTACATGAACTTAATACAAATTCAAAAACATTTTACAGTAGGTATAGTCTTTTCAGAGATACACACCATTATTCATTCCCTAAGAAAAATTCATATTCATGGTCAACATTGAGACCCTCTTCTACAGCTTTAAGTTTAATCAACCAGGTTACTTCCTTTCTCCTGAGTGTAAGTATCCTATTACCCCCGCGGGGGTCTGGGTCAATGCGATCAATACCATGATAACTGAAAGTAGGTTTTGTTCTATCAAGCATGTTCCTTATTAAATGAGCTGCGGTTGTGTATCTGGTGTCACCTTGTTTAATTGCTCTAAAGTGCTCTGACATTCTATCTTTAAGCCTCCTCTTAGTACTCCTGACATAAATCTTGCCGCAGCTACATGCAATAACATACACAACAAAGGTTGTATCACAATTTATAAATTTGTCTATGGTATTGTCTCCTGTTCCATTGTAGTTAAAAGTAACTACTTTTTTCTTTGCCCATCTACATGAAGAACATTTACCACATTTGTGAAAACCTTTAAATCCGGATAACCAATCTTTGTTCACTGATTTCTTAGGGTAGCTTGGACTAAGTATATTAGCCAGTGTTACTCCTTTCTTAAACGTAATCGACGGGTGTCTGGTGATATATGGTGTAATATCCTGATCTAACATCAGTAGATGCCAGTGTCTCTTGAGAATTGAGTACAGTTTGGTGCTTTCTGTACTGTAGTGTGTAATCATTCTTACTTCAGTTTCAGTTTCCTCTTTTACTTTTTCTGGCTTAACCTTCAAGGTATCTCCGTGTTTAAGTTTTATAGCTCTAGTGTCAATCACTTTTTTCTCATATCCTCTTCTCAAGAAGCGCAGTGAAATATCTTTCAGATTATCTTTGAAGTCACAGTCTAAAGAGCAGTTTCGCCTGGCTCTCACCATTTCATCATATGGTATTGTTTTTAGTTGTTTGGTCGGGTGACAGCTTTTGGCATGGAGCACTGCATTACACCTAGTTGGTTTTCTATACATCCGACTTCTGAGGTGACCTTTTTCTACAAATAGTTCAATATCTCAAAAGGTGATTTTACTGTAGTCATACTGAGTTGTAAATTGTAAATTGTAGACATTATCGTTTAGATAATCAAAAAATCCTTTTAGTTGTTCAACAGATCCCGTCCAGATTAGAAGACAATCGTCGATGAATCGACCCCAGTAATGAATATACTGGATCCATTCACTGTTGCCCGGGCCCCAGATTCGCTCCGCCTCATACCACCCCATAAAGAGGTTGGCAAAATATGGAGCAAATCTGGCTCCCATCGCAGTCCCGAGTTGTTGTCGGTACCAAATTCCATCAAAAAGAAAAACATTGTTTTTTAATACTAGTTCAGTCATTTGAAGTAGCATTTGTGAATGATCATATAATTCTGCAGATCTCTTACTAAGAAAAATGTCAAGTGCTTTGATACCCAGATCGTGGTCTATATTAGAGTATAGGGATACTACGTCGACCGTAGCCAAGATCATCCCTTCCTCCCAAATCATGTCATCAAGTAAATTCAGAATAAACTTTGTATCCTCAACAAAGGATGGTAAATTATATACATGTTCTCTTAGGAAATTGTCTATGAACTCTGATGAGCGTTCTGTGGGTCCACCAATGCCGGAGGCAATCGGCCTGCCTGGCGGTCTGTCCCGGCATTTGTGGACTTTTGGAAGAGTATAGAGACACAGTGATTTGGGATGAGTAGTTTGAAGGTAGAGGTATTCGTCACAATCTATTAGTGATAGATCATACCACTCTTTAACACTTAGTATTGATGGTATGCATTAGTTCATTTATTGGGTTTATTTCAAGCTTGATGTAGTATCGTCTGTCATTAAGCTGTGACGATACTTCATTCTTGTAGTCTATAACATTTTGTATGACAAGGTTTCCACCTTTGTCTGCTCTACATATTATTATTTCCTTATTATTCATAAGTTCTTTAAGAGCTAACCTTTCACCGTTTGATAAATTGTCCTCTCTGGGTTTCAAATACCTCTGTTGTTGTCGATCTAATTCTTTGTCAATGTCTGTACTTACTGCTCTAAAGAATACATCTATCGTATTACCTTGAGGTAGTTGCGGAGTCCATTTAGATCGTAACTCCTCAAAGCATGTTTACAAAATACCACAGATAATCACAAAAAAAGACTGTTAAAGTGCAGTTTTGGTTATGAATTAAAGTAAATTGTAAACAACAGCGCAAAGTTAATGAATTAGGTCTACTACTTTCACAGTTGGCTCTGTAAAACTGGTAAAGGTAATATGCAATCTCACCTGTTAAATTTGTTTTACTTTATTTGCATATACTATGGAACTTCATTGGGTAAAGTTCTACTTACATGCCGAGTTTGATGTAAGTCTGTTTAGATGGTTTTGTTGAGTGGGGAAGTAAACTATCCTCTGGGAGTTAAAACATGAATGCCACTTTTGGGATCCACCGATTTGTAGGCCCCCCTTGATGATGAATCTGCACGAAACTTGCCTTAAAAAATAAAAAAGTGCATGTACTATTTTTTAGAGTAGTCTGCACATATGTCAACAGAGCCGAAATTATTAAGAATTCAAAAAAATGCCAAAGGAAAGTCTGATCTAACCGTCACTAAAATGTTCTATTGATGCCTCTGTAATACTTAAATATTACACCATAAGGGATGCCACTGTATAAATATGGTGCAGATATACGGAAAATGCATTTATTGATTTGCCTACAACGTTTCAACTCATTATGAATGGATTTGCATTTATTTTGGCACTTCACTGGCTTGTCTGCTAAACTTCGTCATGGCAATGTTTCTGAAGATCCGTCCATGTGAAAAAATGTTAAGCCTGAATGACTGGACCCTGTTTACATCAAACTTTGCATGAATTAGAATTTTACTTACTAAGGATGCTTTCATTGGGTTAGTGTATCTGTTCAGTAATTCTTAAAATGTTAGCATTTACAAAGATGCCAAGCAGGTTCCAGAGAGTTAACTCTTGTGTATTTCTGCAATTTTTCTTTTTTTTTTAAGAGAGTCTGTTTGGATGAGGGAACGTTATCACTTGCTATCCCTTTCAGATCTAAACTACTAGAGAAGGTACTGCAGATCAGAGGGATCTGATTCGCTGCTGCACAGGGCCGGACCGGGAACAGCAAACAGCCCTGGCAGATTGCTGCTCAACTGGTCCTGGGAGCTGGGGGGGCAGGGTTGCTAGCAAGAAGCACTGCTCCCGCTTTTGTTACAGGGGGCCAATATTGCAGCACTGCAAAAACGTCCCCGAGTGACAAAACTAGCCCCCACTGGCACAAATCTGGCCCCCACCTCTCCAGCCCACCAAGGAAATGCCCGGCACCCTCTACGGCCTGGCCCTGCAAGATAACACTTCTCCTGCTGCAGCCATTACAGGACTTGGGGCACAGCCTGAGTCCCTTGTTGGCCTGCAGTTTAAAAGCGGGCCTATCAAGGGAGAGGTTAGAGACACTGTGACCCTCAGGCCACAGAGGGAAGATCCTGAAAGGTCCACCTGAGGTTAAAATAGAAAACAAAACACAACAAGTGATGAGATAGGCAAGTAGGGGTTCTGACACATGAATTCAAGATACCAAAACTGGCAGCCGGGCACTGCAATACCTGTTTCAGTACCACTGTCTCTGGCAGTTATTGTAAATGTTGGGGATTCGTGAGTCAGAAGTATGACTTGCGATCTTGATGCAAGCTTCAGGATGTTAAACTTGCGATGGATTTGCAAATTTTATGTAGGATTTATTTATCCAAAGAAAAGAAGGTCCCTCCAAAGGCTGAGCACTATGCCCTAACCTTTGGCCATCGGCAACAGACCAGGCCCTGTATCCAACCCTGCCCCTGCAATGCCAAATGCTATGCACAGTGGGAGTTGGTCGCCTGCAACAAGTGAGGTTCTCAGGACTTGAATGCAGGCCAGGTCCAGTGGCTAGTCCCTGCAGTGCATTGTGGAAGTTGGCTACAGAGCTAGGCCACAGGCTCTAGGCAGCGGTGGTTGTTAATTAAGTATATCAGAAAAAACAATCAAACTCGCTGAAAAAAACACAGTTCAAAACTAAGCTATTCTGGCTCAAACGCGTAAAACCACTGAAATTCACCAGTTACTGTCATCAATGTACATTCAACACACACCATTACCTGCAGCATATGCCATGCTTGAAAAACTAATTTGCTAAAGGCAGAGAAACACAAAAATATTTTTGGGTGAACAACGCGGTGGATCAGATGTTAAATAGAAAATACATTTTTGTTATCTTAATACCTTTGGTGCAGTTTGATGAATCTTCACAATACTTTGCAAAATAAATAATACATCCACTTTTAGTTATTCGTGACAAATTTGCACAGATCCAAACACTATAGGCCAAGAAAAAGGGGTACCTCAAAATTGATATTTCCCATTTCCCGTGGTTTTATTTGCTCATCGAAATAGAAAAAAATGGCAAAATAGAATTGCACTAAATTTTGCATGAAGAGAGAAAAGAACTACTTTTGCTTGGATTGATGTAAATGCCCTGAGTACTTTTCGAGGAATTAGCATTTGAAAAGATGCTCAGGTAGGCCATGATGAAATTCCATTTTAGAGATTTCTGAAGCATTCATTTATGGATCCTTCAACAATTCACAAATACAATTCAAAAAATATAGACACACCATAGGTTGAGGGAGATTTTTCTCCCATCCAGTGTTGTTCCGCAAACCTGCAGTATTCTAATTGGCTGGCTGTCACAGAAGAATGTCTGTTGCAGCCAGGACTACCAAACACAGTGCACCAAGCACTGTGTTGGGAAAACTGAAAATAAGCATTTGCAATGCAATAGGTCTCGCATTTGAGAGAGTTTTAGCTATTGGCACGGTAAATAGCAATGCATTTCATTTATATTTTAAAAACAAACACATAATTCAAAGGCATTGTCATTTACAATGCTGATAGCTCAAAGTCTCATAAATGCGAGACTTCTTGCATTGCAAATGCTTGTTTTATTTTGCATGCACATGCCACATGGTGGAAAAAAAGAACAGATGTCATTCTGAGACCTAAAAATGGTGGCTATATACTTCCGGTAAAAATGTTTAATTACAATAAAAAGACTGGACCCTGTTTACATCAAACTTTGCATGAATTAGAATTTTACTTACTAAGGATGCTTTCATTGGGTTAGTGTATCTGTTCAGTAATTCTTAAAATGTTAGCATTTACAAAGATGCCAAGCAGGTTTCAGAGAGTTAACTCTGGTGTATTTCTGGGATTTTTCTTTTTTTTTTAAGAGAGTCTGTTTGGATGAGGGAACGTTATCACTTGCTATCCCTTTCAGATCTAAACTACTAGAGAAGGTACTGCAGATCAGAGGGATCTGATTCGCTGCTGCACAGGGCCGGACCGGGAACAGCAAACAGCCCTGGCAGATTGCTGCTCAACTGGTCCTGGGAGCTGGGGGGGCAGGGTTGCTAGCAAGAAGCACTGCTCCCGCTTTTGTTACAGGGGGCCAATATTGCAGCACTGCAAAAACGTCCCCGAGTGACAAAACTAGCCCCCACTGGCACAAATCTGGCCCCCACCTCTCCAGCCCACCAAGGAAATGCCCGGCACCCTCTACGGCCTGGCCCTGCAAGATAACACTTCTCCTGCTGCAGCCATTACAGGACTTGGGGCACAGCCTGAGTCCCTTGTTGGCCTGCAGTTTAAAAGCGGGCCTATCAAGGGAGAGGTTAGAGACACTGTGACCCTCAGGCCACAGAGGGAAGACCCTGAAAGGTCCACCTGAGGTTAAAATAGAAAACAAAACGCAACAAGTGATGAGATAGGCAAGTAGGGGTTCTGACACATCAATTCAAGATACCAAAACTGGCAGCCGGGCACTGCAATACCTGTTTCAGTACCACTGTCTCTGGCAGTTATTGTAAATGTTGGGGATTCGTGAGTCAGAAGTATGACTTGCGATCTTGATGCAAGCTTCAGGATGTTAAACTTGCGATGGATTTGCAAATTTTATGTAGGATTTATTTATCCAAAGAAAAGAAGGTCCCTCCAAAGGCTGAGCACTATGCCCTAACCTTTGGCCATCGGCAACAGACCAGGCCCTGTATCCAACCCTGCCCCTGCAATGCCAAATGCTATGCACAGTGGGAGTTGGTCGCCTGCAACAAGTGAGGTTCTCAGGACCTGAATGCAGGCCAGGTCCAGTGGCTAGTCCCTGCAGTGCATTGTGGAAGTTGGCTACAGAGCTAGGCCACAGGCTCTAGGCAGCGGTGGTTGTTAATTAAGTATATCAGAAAAAACAATCAAACTCACTGAAAAAAACACAGTTCAAAACTAAGCTATTCTGGCTCAAACGCGTAAAACCACTGAAATTCACCAGTTACCTTCATCAATGTACATTCAACACACACCATTACCTGCAGCATATGCCATGCTTGAAAAACTAATTTGCTAAAGGCAGAGAAACACAAAAATATTTTTGGGTGAACAACGCGGTGGATCAGATGTTAAATAGAAAATACATTTTTGTTATCTTAATACCTTTGGTGCAGTTTGATGAATCTTCACAATACTTTGCAAAATAAATAATACATCCACTTTTAGTTATTCGTGACAAATTTGCACAGATCCAAACACTATAGGCCAAGAAAAAGGGGTACCTCAAAATTGATATTTCCCATTTCCCGTGGTTTTATTTGCTCATCGAAATAGAAAAAAATGGCAAAATAGAATTGCACTAAATTTTGCATGAAGAGAGAAAAGAAGTACTTTTGCTTGGATTGATGTAAATGCACTGAGTACTTTTCGAGGAATTAGCATTTGAAAAGATGCTCAGGTAGGCCATGATGAAATTCCATTTTAGAGATTTCTGAAGCATTCATTTATGGATCCTTCAACAATTCACAAATACAATTCAAAAAATATAGACACACCATAGGTTGAGGGAGATTTTTCTCCCATCCAGTGTTGTTCCGCAAACCTACAGTATTCTAATTGGCTGGCTGTCACAGAAGAATGTCTGTTGCAGCCAGGACTACCAAACACAGTGCACCAAGCACTGTGTTGGGAAAACTGAAAATAAGCATTTGCAATGCAATAGGTCTCGCATTTGAGAGAGTTTTAGCTATTGGCACGGTAAATAGCAATGCATTTCATTTATATTTTAAAAACAAACACATAATTCAAAGGCATTGTCATTTACAATGCTGATAGCTCAAAGTCTCATAAATGCGAGACTTCTTGCATTGCAAATGCTTGTTTTATTTTGCATGCACATGCCACATGGTGGAAAAAAGGAACAGATGTCATTCTGAGACCTAAAAATGGTGGCTATATACTTCCAGTAAAAATGTTTAATTACAATAAAAAGACTGGACCCTGTTTACATCAAACTTTGCATGAATTAGAATTTTACTTACTAAGGATGCTTTCATTGGGTTAGTGTATCTGTTCAGTAATTCTTAAAATGTTAGCATTTACAAAGATGCCAAGCAGGTTTCAGAGAGTTAACTCTGGTGTATTTCTGGGATTTTTCTTTTTTTTTTAAGAGAGTCTGTTTGGATGAGGGAACGTTATCACTTGCTATCCCTTTCAGATCTAAACTACTAGAGAAGGTACTGCAGATCAGAGGGATCTGATTCGCTGCTGCACAGGGCCGGACCGGGAACAGCAAACAGCCCTGGCAGATTGCTGCTCAACTGGTCCTGGGAGCTGGGGGGGCAGGGTTGCTAGCAAGAAGCACTGCTCCCGCTTTTGTTACAGGGGGCCAATATTGCAGCACTGCAAAAACGTCCCCGAGTGACAAAACTAGGCCCCACTGGCACAAATCTGGCCCCCACCTCTCCAGCCCACCAAGGAAATGCCCGGCACCCTCTACGGCCTGGCCCTGCAAGATAACACTTCTCCTGCTGCAGCCATTACAGGACTTGGGGCACAGCCTGAGTCCCTTGTTGGCCTGCAGTTTAAAAGCGGGCCTATCAAGGGAGAGGTTTGAGACACTGTGACCCTCAGGCCACAGAGGGAAGACCCTGAAAGGTCCACCTGAGGTTAAAATAGAAAACAAAACGCAACAAGTGATGAGATAGGCAAGTAGGGGTTCTGACACATGAATTCAAGATACCAAAACTGGCAGCCGGGCACTGCAATACCTGTTTCAGTACCACTGTCTCTGGCAGTTATTGTAAATGTTGGGGATTCGTGAGTCAGAAGTATGACTTGCGATCTTGATGCAAGCTTCAGGATGTTAAACTTGCGATGGATTTGCAAATTTTATGTAGGATTTATTTATCCAAAGAAAAGAAGGTCCCTCCAAAGGCTGAGCACTATGCCCTTACCTTTGGCCATCGGCAACAGACCAGGCCCTGTATCCAACCCTGCCCCTGCAATGCCAAATGCTATGCACAGTGGGAGTTGGTCGCCTGCAACAAGTGAGGTTCTCAGGACCTGAATGCAGGCCAGGTCCAGTGGCTAGTCCCTGCAGTGCATTGTGGAAGTTGGCTACAGAGCTAGGCCACAGGCTCTAGGCAGCGGTGGTTGTTAATTAAGTATATCAGAAAAAACAATCAAACTCACTGAAAAAAACACAGTTCAAAACTAAGCTATTCTGGCTCAAACGCGTAAAACCACTGAAATTCACCAGTTACTGTCATCAATGTACATTCAACACACACCATTACCTGCAGCATATGCCATGCTTGAAAAACTAATTTGCTAAAGGCAGAGAAACACAAAAATATTTTTGGGTGAACAACGCGGTGGATCAGATGTTAAATAGAAAATACATTTTTGTTATCTTAATACCTTTGGTGCAGTTTGATGAATCTTCACAATACTTTGCAAAATAAATAATACATCCACTTTTAGTTATTCGTGACAAATTTGCACAGATCCAAACACTATAGGCCAAGAAAAAGGGGTACCTCAAAATTGATATTTCCCATTTCCCGTGGTTTTATTTGCTCATCGAAATAGAAAAAAATGGCAAAATAGAATTGCACTAAATTTTGCATGAAGAGAGAAAAGAAGTACTTTTGCTTGGATTGATGTAAATGCACTGAGTACTTTTCGAGGAATTAGCATTTGAAAAGATGCTCAGGTAGGCCATGATGAAATTCCATTTTAGAGATTTCTGAAGCATTCATTTATGGATCCTTCAACAATTCACAAATACAATTCAAAAAATATAGACACACCATAGGTTGAGGGAGATTTTTCTCCCATCCAGTGTTGTTCCGCAAACCTGTAGTATTCTAATTGGCTGGCTGTCACAGAAGAATGTCTGTTGCAGCCAGGACTACCAAACACAGTGCACCAAGCACTGTGTTGGGAAAACTGAAAATAAGCATTTGCAATGCAATAGGTCTCGCATTTGAGAGAGTTTTAGCTATTGGCACGGTAAATAGCAATGCATTTCATTTATATTTTAAAAACAAACACATAATTCAAAGGCATTGTCATTTACAATGCTGATAGCTCAAAGTCTCATAAATGCGAGACTTCTTGCATTGCAAATGCTTGTTTTATTTTGCATGCACATGCCACATGGTGGAAAAAAAGAACAGATGTCATTCTGAGACCTAAAAATGGTGGCTATATACTTCCAGTAAAAATGTTTAATTACAATAAAAAGAAATCACCATTGCAAATAATTGTAATAATGCTCGAGGTGCTGCACGGCTCAGACATGGACGTATGCAGTGGGCAGATGGGACGTGGTGCTGGCAAAAAAACTGTGGGGTGCCTATGAATGTCACGAGGTGAGAATATAGCGCGACTCGGATAGAGAGTGCGAGTGTACAGCTATACAAAATACAGGTTGTGGGGAACAGAAACCAAATCCACAATATTTCCACCATGGACATTTCTTGCCACAAATTATGTTGAACACGCACTAGATGTTGCATCATCGGAAAGTGGGCAAATATAGTTTGCCAATATATGGCATAGCAAGAGAAAAACTGAAAAAATACATACATTCTGCTAATTAGTAATTGACACAGACTCTGCTCACACCTAATTGACAAGTAAATATCATGCTCAGCTACCGTTTTCTGAAGGTTCTGATAGTTATAGAATATGTCTGTCGGTATTTTCACATTGCATGTGCCAGGTAGAGAAGCGTTAGTTTCTCAGTGGTTTTATGGATGCGTATTATGTTTCTTTATGAAATGCAGAGGAAGGAGGAAACTAGATTGATGAAGTGGGTTTTTTGCAGAGGCCGCCGCACCCTCCCGTAAGGGTGGGGGAGGCTTGAAGGCCGGCGCCATAACCCTCGTGGTGCCACCAGCGGGGGTAAACTGGTTCTGGGTGCTTCGATGCGCACAGGAACCAGCGGAAGCGGGGTGCGCACCAGCCACCCGACCGGAAGTGACCTGTTGACCTGAGCGCCCCCAAAGGGCGCCCAATGGTCAACCTGGCTTTGTTTGAACCCCCCAATCAGGGGGACTCACCTGAGGCCTGCATGGAGGGCTCAAGAGGATTTAAGCGACGCCGCCCTCCCAGCAGAAGCACATCGCATTCGAGGAGCTGGGAGAACGGCGCGACGGCAACAACGACTGAAGGGAGAGAGGCGACGCGGCGAAGGACGAAGCGGAGGACGGCAAGGCCCCGGTGGGAGATCCAGGTCATCATCGCAGAGGACGCCTTGCGGAGCGCGGCGCGCCGTGCCAGCTCCCCCGAAGCAACAACAGGTAAAGCCGCGGCAAGCTCAGAGCCCGGAATATTTACAACAAGGGGTGGTGAGGAACAGAGTCTCTGAATTAAGCAGAAAGCTCTCACCCAGATCAGGGCTAGATCCAACACCGTTTTTAGCTCACTGCACCATCCCAGTTTCAGAACCTGGCTGTATGCAAATTAGTCTGTTCCTGTCCCAGTGCATGATGGGAACAGGGCAAACCAAACTACAAAAGCCAATTCTTACACTGGGAAGGAAACAAGCTCCCGGGGACCGGTTTCTGGCATTACAGCCGTCTTCGGCCCGGTTTGCTTGAATCCTGATGGTGCAATGAGCAAGGGTCTCACATCTGAGAATACCCTTCCACGCTTAGGGTGGACAAAAATATTTACAACAAGGGGTGGTGAGGGACAGAGTCTCTGAATTAAGCAGAAAGCTCTCACCCAGTCAAGAGATCAGGGCTAGATCCAACACCGTTTTTTAGCTCACTGCACCATCCCAGTTTCAGAACCTGGCTGTATGCAAATTAGTCTGTTCCTGTCCCAGTGCATGATGGGAACAGGGCAAACCAAACTACAAAAGCCAATTCTTACACTGGGAAGGAAACAAGCTCCCGGGGACCGGTTTCTGGCATTACAGCCGTCTTCGGCCCGGTTTGCTTGAATCCTGATGGTGCAATGAGCAAGGGTCTCACATCTGAGAATACCCTTCCACACTTAGGGTGGACAAAAATATTTACAACAAGGGGTGGTGAGGGACAGAGTCTCTGAATTAAGCAGAAAGCTCTCACCCAGTCAAGAGATCAGGGCTACATCCAACACCGTTTTTTAGCTCACTGCACCATCCCAGTTTCAGAACCTGGCTGTATGCAAATTAGTCTGTTCCTGTCCCAGTGCATGATGGGAACAGGGCAAACCAAACTACAAAAGCCAATTCTTACACTGGGAAGGAAACAAGCTCCCGGGGACCAGTTTCTGGCATTACAGCTGTCTTCGGCCCGGTTTGCTTGAATCCTGATGGTGCAATGAGCAAGGGTCTCACATCTGAGAATACCCTTCCACGCTTAGGGTGGACAAAAATATTTACAACAAGGGGTGGTGAGGGACAGAGTCTCTGAATTAAGCAGAAAGCTCTCACCCAGTCAAGAGATCAGGGCTAGATCCAACACCGTTTTTTAGCTCACTGCACCATCCCAGTTTCAGAACCTGGCTGTATGCAAATTAGTCTGTTCCTGTCCCAGTGCATGATGGGAACAGGGCAAACCAAACTACAAAAGCCAATTCTTACACTGGGAAGGAAACAAGCTCCCGGGGACCGGTTTCTGGCATTACAGCCGTCTTCGGCCCGGTTTGCTTGAATCCTGATGGTGCAATGAGCAAGGGTCTCACATCTGAGAATACCCTTCAACGCTTAGGGTGGACAAAAATATTTACAACAAGGGGTGGTGAGGGACAGAGTCTCTGAATTAAGCAGAAAGCTCTCACCAAGTCAAGAGATCAGGGCTAGATCCAACACCGTTTTTTAGCTCACTGCACCATCCCAGTTTCAGAACCTGGCTGTATGCAAATTAGTCTGTTCCTGTCCCAGTGCATGATGGGAACAGGGCAAACCAAACTACAAAAGCCAATTCTTACACTGGGAAGGAAACAAGCTCCCGGGGACCGGTTTCTGGCATTACAGCCGTCTTCGGCCCGGTTTGCTTGAATCCTGATGGTGCAATGAGCAAGGGTCTCACATCTGAGAATACCCTTCCACGCTTAGGGTGGACAAAAATATTTACAACAAGGGGTGGTGAGGGACAGAGTCTCTGAATTAAGCAGAAAGCTCTCACCCAGTCAAGAGATCAGGGCTAGATCCAACACCGTTTTTTAGCTCACTGCACCATCCCAGTTTCAGAACCTGGCTGTATGCAAATTAGTCTGTTCCTGTCCCAGTGCATGATGGGAACAGGGCAAACCAAACTACAAAAGCCAATTCTTACACTGGGAAGGAAACAAGCTCCCGGGGACCGGTTTCTGGCATTACATCCGTCTTCGGCCCGGTTTGCTTGAATCCTGATGGTGCAATGAGCAAGGGTCTCACATCTGAGAATACCCTTCCACGCTTAGGGTGGACAAAAATATTTACAACAAGGGGTGGTGAGGGACAGAGTCTCTGAATTAAGCAGAAAGCTCTCACCCAGTCAAGAGATCAGGGCTAGATCCAACACCGTTTTTTAGCTCACTGCACCATCCCAGTTTCAGAACCTGGCTGTATGCAAATTAGTCTGTTCCTGTCCCAGTGCATGATGGGAACAGGGCAAACCAAACTACAAAAGCCAATTCTTACACTGGGAAGGAAACAAGCTCCCGGGGACCGGTTTCTGGCATTACAGCCGTCTTCGGCCCGGTTTGCTTGAATCCTGATGGTGCAATGAGCAAGGGTCTCACATCTGAGAATACCCTTCCACGCTTAGGGTGGACAAAAATATTTACAACAAGGGGTGGTGAGGGACAGAGTCTCTGAATTAAGCAGAAAGCTCTCACCCAGTCAAGAGATCAGGGCTAGATCCAACACCGTTTTTTAGCTCACTGCACCATCCCAGTTTCAGAACCTGGCTGTATGCAAATTAGTCTGTTCCTGTCCCAGTGCATGATGGGAACAGGGCAAACCAAAGTACAAAAGCCAATTCTTACACTGGGAAGGAAACAAGCTCCCGGGGACCGGTTTCTGGCATTACAGCCGTCTTCGGCCCGGTTTGCTTGAATCCTGATGGTGCAATGAGCAAGGGTCTCACATCTGAGAATACCCTTCCACGCTTAGGGTGGACAAAAATATTTACAACAAGGGGTGGTGAGGGACAGAGTCTCTGAATTAAGCAGAAAGCTCTCACCCAGTCAAGAGAACAGGGCTAGATCCAACACCGTTTTTTAGCTCACTGCACCATCCCAGTTTCAGAACCTGGCTGTATGCAAATTAGTCTGTTCCTGTCCCAGTGCATGATGGGAACAGGGCAAACCAAACTACAAAAGCCAATTCTTACACTGGGAAGAAAACAAGCTCCCGGGGACCGGTTTCTGGCATTACAGCCGTCTTCGGCCCGGTTTGCTTGAATCCTGATGGTGCAATGAGCAAGGGTCTCACATCTGAGAATACCCTTCCACGCTTAGGGTGGACAAAAATATTTACAACAAGGGGTGGTGAGGGACAGAGTCTCTGAATTAAGCAGAAAGCTCTCACCCAGTCAAGAGATCAGGGCTAGATCCAACACCGTTTTTTAGCTCACTGCACCATCCCAGTTTCAGAACCTGGCTGTATGCAAATTAGTCTGTTCCTGTCCCAGTGCATGATGGGAACAGGGCAAACCAAACTACAAAAGCCAATTCTTACACTGGGAAGGAAACAAGCTCCCGGGGACCGGTTTCTGGCATTACAGCCGTCTTCGGCCCGGTTTGCTTGAATCCTGATGGTGCAATGAGTAAGGGTCTCACATCTGAGAATACCCTTCCACGCTTAGGGTAGACAAAAATATTTACAACAAGGGGTGGTGAGGTACAGAGTCTCTGAATTAAGCAGAAAGCTCTCACCCAGTCAAGAGATCAGGGCTAGATCCAACACCGTTTTTTAGCTCACTGCACCATCCCAGTTTCAGAACCTGGCTGTATGCAAATTAGTCTGTTCCTGTCCCAGTGCATGATGGGAACAGGGCAAACCAAAGTACAAAAGCCAATTCTTACACTGGGAAGGAAACAAGCTCCCGGGGACCGGTTTCTGGCATTACAGCCGTCTTCGGCCCGGTTTGCTTGAATCCTGATGGTGCAATGAGCAAGGGTCTCACATCTGAGAATACCCTTCCACGCTTAGGGTGGACAAAAATATTTACAACAAGGGGTGGTGAGGGACAGAGTCTCTGAATTAAGCAGAAAGCTCTCACCCAGTCAAGAGATCAGGGCTAGATCCAACACTGTTTTTTAGCTCACTGCACCATCCCAGTTTCAAAACCTGGCTGTATGCAAATTAGTCTGTTCCTGTCCCAGTGCATGATGGGAACAGGGCAAACCAAACTACAAAAGCCAATTTTTACACTGGGAAGGAAACAAGCTCCCGGGGACCGGTTTCTGGCATTACAGTCGTCTTCGGCCCGGTTTGCTTGAATCCTGATGGTGCAATGAGCAAGGGTCTCACATCTGAGAATACCCTTCCACGCTTAGGGTGGACAAAAATATTTACAACAAGGGGTGATGAGGGATAGAGTCTCTGAATTAAGCAGAAAGCTCTCACCCAGTCAAGAGATCAGGGCTAGATCAGGGCTAGATCCAACACCGTTTTTTAGCTCACTGCACCCCCTTTTCTGAATCGTTTTTGGCCACTATAGGTGTGGCAGGGTATACTCAGACATGAGTCCCTTGCTCACTGCACCATCAGGATTCAAGCAAGCCGGGCCGACGACGGCTGAAATGCCAGAAACCGGTCCCCGGAAGCTTGTTTCCTTCCCAGTACAAGAATTGGCTTGGTAGTTTGGTTTGCCCTGTTCCCATCATGCACTGGGACAGGAACAGACTGATTTGCATGTAGCCAGGTTCTGAGCTGGGATGGTGCAGTGAGCTAAAAAACGGTGACGGATCAAGCCCTGATCTTTGGACTGGGTAAGAGTGGTCTGCTTAATTCAGACACTCTGTTCATCACCACCCCCTTTTCTGAATCGTTTTTGGCCACTATAGGTGTGGCAGGGTATACTCAGACATGAGTCTCTTGCTCACTGCACCATCAGGATTCAAGCAAGCCGGGCCGACGACGGCTGAAATGCCAGAAACCGGTCCCCGGAAGCTTGTTTTCTTCCCAGTACAAGAATTGGCTTGGTAGTTTGGTTTGCCCTGTTCCCATCATGCACTGGGACAGGAACAGACTGATTTGCATGTAGCCAGGTTCTGAGCTGGGTTGGTGCAGTGAGCTAAAAAACGGTGATGGATCAAGCCCTGATCTTTGGACTGGGTAAGAGTGGTCTGCTTAATTCAGACACTCTGTTCATCACCACCCCCTTTTCTGAATCGTTTTTGGCCACTATAGGTGTGGCAGGGTATACTCAGACATGAGTCCCTTGCTCACTGCACCATCAGGATTCAAGCAAGCCGGGCCGACGACGGCTGAAATGCCAGAAACCGGTCCCCGGAAGCTTGTTTCCTTCCCAGTACAAGAATTGGCTTGGTAGTTTGGTTTGCCCTGTTCCCATCATGCACTGGGACAGGAACAGACTGATTTGCATGTAGCCAGGTTCTGAGCTGGGATGGTGCAGTTAGCTAAAAAACGGTGATGGATCAAGCCCTGATCTTTGGACTGGGTAAGAGTGGTCTGCTTAATTCAGACACTCTGTTCATCACCACCCCCTTTTCTGAATCGCAGAGCCCGGAATAAGCACACGCAGTTAGCTGTGCCCCCAGCCGACGGCCTGACGCAGACGCGAGAAACCAAGAAGCCACACACAAGTGCGCAGAGACTCACGACATGTCGGAAGGCCAGCCAGACGAGATGGCGGAGGTACTGATGAAGATCCGCGAGTTATCGGCCATCCACGGCGACGACTGGCTTCACCCTCACCTGGGCAAAGGGAAAGAGAACAGACCGGTTGAACAAGCGGACGAAGAACCAGGGCCTTCCGCACCCAAGAAGCTGAAAAACACGCTGATGAAGAGAACATCGAAGAGGAACCCTCCGAGGAAAGTGCGGCAGAAACCTCTTCCGCCGAGACCGGAGGGCAGCGACCAGGGTGAGACGACCGGCAAAAAGAAAAAGGGTGAGCATATTAGCAACATCGTAAAGGAATGTTTGAAATCGCTGGCGCCGGGGCTACTTAATGGCACAGGGCAAGGGGTACCAGGGCCTAGGGAGCAGCGCGCGGAGGAAGCGGCAGGTCTCACGTGGCATATAGTCGACCCGGGGTGGGCCCGTCAGACAAGAGTGCAAGAGCAGGTAAGCTTGTCCGCCCAGGGGGAACAAATTTCCCCACTACCCGGTTGGGGTTACGGCCCCGTTTCAGGAAGCCCACCTCCGAGTGGGGTAGTCAACGATCACTACATCAGGCCATCCCCCGGTCCGGCGTCCCTGACCACGAAAGCCACCGGCTTGGAATGTCTCATCCCCCTAGCGGTAAAAGAGAGGATATGGCGCAAGGAATTCATAGACATATTTTCGCTGCTAGAAATACAGCTAGAGGGACTTGATCTAACCACGTGCGACAGGAAGGAGGAGGACAGGAGAGAAAGGCGTGGGGCCAGAAAAGAGCGCAGTTTCGACAATTGGTTAGATGCGTTCAGAATCATGGCATGCATTATAGTGGAGAGGTTCCCCCATTGCGCGGCGGAATTGTGGCTGTACGAGGCCAATATCCACCTAGCACAGAGGCAGTTCCCTGGGGATGCCTGGTTAGAGTACGATAAAGGGTTTAGATTAAAAATGCAGAGGCACCCCGAAATGGAGTGAAATGAGGAGGATGTTTCGGGGTTCATCCACAAGATGCTCACAGCCAAAGATGTTAGGGCCTGGGCGGGAAAAGGCGACCAGCCCTTTCGGAGCTCATACCAAAAGGGGAAGAGTGGTTCGTATCAAAGGCGGTCGAACGGGAGATCGTACTCCCCAACCGCAACTAAGGCGATCTGTTGGAGATACGAGGCGGGGGACTGCTCATGGGGCTCGTCTTGTAAGTTTCAACACGCATGCGCTAGCTGCGGGGGCAAGCACGCTACCGTTGCATGCAAAGGTTCCAAACACGAAGCGAAAAGGGAGAAGAGAGAAAAGAGCAAGAAGCGTTAGCCCCAACGC
Source organism: Lissotriton vulgaris (assembly GCF_964263255.1). NCBI lineage: Eukaryota > Metazoa > Chordata > Amphibia > Caudata > Salamandridae > Lissotriton > Lissotriton vulgaris. Next base: position 432,935,516 of record NC_141685.1, on the reverse strand, counting down.
AGGGGAAAGGGGGGGACTGGTGGACATTTGTAGGCGCCAGCTGGCCAGATCCCCCATTATTACACAACAGCTGCGCAGATTGGCAAACAAATACCCGAACAAAGCAGAGGCCAGGTCACTGGTAGAGGGCTTCGAGCAAGGCTTTGTTATTCCATTCCAGGGCCCGCTCCCCTCGGCGGGGGTGAGCAACCTGAAGTCGGCAAGCCAACACCCCGAAGTGGTTAGCGCCAAGATAGAGAAAGAATTGAAACAAGGTAGAGTTGAGGGCCCCCTCCCAAAGGAATTGCAAGAAGGCATAGTCGTCTCCCCGCTAGGCGTGGTCCCCAAGAAAGAACAAGGTCAATTCAGGCTGATACACCACCTATCGTTTCCGGAAGGTTCCTCCGTGAACGACGGTATCGACCCCGAAGCTTGCTCAGTGGGCTATGCGTCAGTCGACGACGCAATCGAGCTGGTGAAGGCGACAGGCATAGGAGCCCTCATGGCGAAAGCGGATATTGAATCTGCGTTCCGACTATTGCCGGTCCACCCCTCCAGCTTCCACTTACTGGGTTTCCAATGGGGCGAGGACGTGTTTATTGACAAAGCCATGCCCATGGGATGCGCGATATCATGCGCATATTTTGAGCAGTTTGCCACTTTCTTAGAATGGGCGCTGCATGACCGGCACCAGGAAGGTGGAAAACTGCACTACCTAGACGATTTCCTGTTCACAGGCCCGGCAGGTTCCTCAGTGTGCGCAAGCACATTGGCAGCCTTCGAGGATCTAGCTAGGTCCCTAGGGGTCCCCCTCACAAAAGAAAAAACTACAAGCCCGACCACGAGACTCACGTTCCTGGGCATAGAATTGGACTCTATAGCGGGAACGGCCAGGCTGCCTCCAGGCAAAGTAAAAGAATTTTGCGAGGAAGTATCGAAGCTACGGGGTCGGAACAAAGCCACCCTGAGGGAGATCCAACGAGTGATAGGTAGACTCAACTTCGCGGCTCGGGTAATCCCGCCCGCCAGGGTATTTTCAAGGCGCCTAACAGGGCTAACGGCCGGCGTCACCCACAAGCACAACCACATCAGGCTGAGCGCAGGCGTGAAACAGGACCTGCAGGTGTGGGACGAGTTCCTACAAGATTTCAACGGGGTGCTGATTTGGAGAGCAGGGTGGGTAACGGCCGAACAGATAGCTCTTTACACAGACGCGGCCGGAAGCCTTGGCTTCGGCGCGGTCCTGGGAAACAGCTGGTGCGCCAGCCAGTGGCCGGACGAGTGGCATGCGCAGGGGCTCACCAGGAACATCACGTTTCTCGAGCTGTTCCCGATCATTGTGGCACTGACCATTTGGAGCGAGAAAATAAAAAACCTGAAACTCACGCTTTGGTCAGATAACATGGGAGTAGTGCAGGCCATTAACAGAGGCGCAGCGAGATGCCCGGACATGCTGAGGCTAATGCGACGGTTAATTAAATTACAGCTGGAAGGGAACCTGGAGCTGAAAGCACGCCACGTGCCAGGGTCAGAGAACTCAGCAGCAGACGCACTCTCACGGTCCCAAATGAAGCGTTTCAGAGAACTGGTGCCCGGGGCGGACAAGGAGATGACCCCCTTCCCAGCGTCCCTCTGGGACCTGGGGGAGTAGACTTATCATGGCTAATAGGGCAATCACTTACCGCACAGGCTAACAGAAGATACAGGACATACGCATGCACGGTAATGAGAGTCGGGGCCTAAAATCGCTGGAAGACAGGGCAAAAACTCGCACAGCAGTCGAGAAATTCGTACAATGGGCATTCAAGTCGAGAGAAACGAGATCGTGGGCCCAGGCACATTTGTCCGCCATCGCCCACTTTGCCAGGCTTTACACAGGCGAGGACCCCACTACCTCGGCCTATCTAAAGACGGCCTTAAAAGGCTGGAGGAGGATTGAAGGAAAAAAGAAGGACAACAGGCGTCCCATCGATTTTGCCAAACTGGGGCAGCTCCTTGGAGCCCTCACAGGCTTAATATCGGATAAATATGAACTGCTGCTATTTAGGGCGGCTTTCACGACGGCTTTCTTCGGAGCATTCCGTATCAGCGAATTGGTAGCCCCCAGCAGGTCGGGCCCAGCGCAGCAATGCCTGCCGGCAAGAGACATTAAACCAATGGAGAAGGCAGTGGAATTAACGCTGAGACAGTCCAAAACGGACAGGGCAAGGAGGGGGACGACGATACGTCTCCATTGCATCCCAGAGTCGGGGCTCTGCGCGGTATGCTGGCTATTCAGGTACATGGGGGCTCGACCAGCTGGTGAGGGCCCCCTCTTCATACATAAGGACGGAAGGAACCTGAGTAAGTTCCAGTTTACAGCTATAATGCGCCAAGGCCTTGGTAAAGCCGGGTATTGCGCGGCATCGTTTGCCTCTCACTCATTCAGGATCGGCGCAGCGACCTCGGCAGCGCAGCATGGCATGCCAGAGGACAGGATCCAGGCAGTGGGCAGATGGCGCTCCAGGGCGTACAAGTCGTACATACGCCCTCACCTCGTATAAAAAAAAAAAAAAAAAGAAAAGACAAAAAAAAAAAGACAGAAGAGAGAGAAAGCCCCGAGGGGGGGGAAGGAGAGGTAGTCACTTTGGGATGCCGCACGGCAGGGTGACAGCACCCCCCCTCTCTTAAGTGCACACGGTGCGCAGAAAGCCACCTAACAGAATGCTTTCTATCGACAGGGGGACGCCCGTGGCTGGTCTGGGTGGTGGGGCACTCATTCGTGTCCCGGATGGAGTCTTGGTGGCGGCAAGGGGGCCGCAGCATAAACAGGCCCAAAGCGACGTACATCCGGTGGATAGGGCAGCCAGGTATGAGATGGGAGCAGCTACTGCCGACGCTGGACGGCCTCATGGCAGATTCGGCCTGGCTGCCCGACGTCCTGATCATCCACCTTGGGGGCAACGACCTGACCCGGCTAGGGCGAAAAGCAGTCGGGCAAGCCATCCAAAGGGATCTCACCAAGACAGCAGCGTCGCTGGGACCCACGACGGTAGTCTGGTCCGAAATGATCAGCAGGAAACATTGGAGAGGTGCCGATTCCAACAAGGCCGTCGACAACGCAAGAAGGAAACTAAATGTGGCAATGCACAAGTTTTGCCTCGCCAATGGCCTGGAATCAGTTCGGCACGGCCTCATCCACCCGGGCCGCCCGGAACTCTATGGGCAAGACGGGGTACACCTCTCCGAAAAGGGGATGAAGGTGTTTTGGGATAACTTGTGGGGTGCAATGTCACTCGCAGGTTGCAACTAATAAAAAAAGAAAAAAAAAAAGAAAAATATGGAGAAAGGTGGGAGCCACGAACCAGGTGCAGTGGGGGGAGCCACAGTGAGACGTGGGCCTCCCTGCGGCGTGGCGGAAATCCTACACTGGTTGGCTAAGAAAACACACCGGCGGGCGGTGTGTAAGAGGATGGCCACTCACTTTTGAATGCCGCACGGCAGGGTGACGTGGCGGCATAAAGGAGGGGAGTAACAGGAGGAGACGGCACTCGCGGCCCAGACCCGGCCGGACGGCAGGGCGCAATTTGGTAGCGAGCTGGGGACCTAACTCCCGACTGGAAAGCTCCCCTCCGCAACACGCAGAAGGCGTGGGCAACCAACCACTGGAGCACCAATAGACTGGCAACAAACTGGTTTGTGTACAAGCCCCATTTTCGAACTAAGGAGGGCACAAAAAGACTGACACCTGTTATCACAAGAGGGTGTCATAATGTGTAATATGCCAATTATGATTGATGAGTAATGTTCGCAAAATGGAAGATTGCTTGAAACCAGTTTGTGTTATTAATATGTCTTTGGTTATTAATAAACTGCGGCCAACAACGACCATTACTGATACCAGGTTTTGTTGGCTGACATTATTTCCCACCTTTGGCAACAGCAGAATGCGGGGGCCGGTAAGTATGGAGGCTTGGGTCTCCGCAGAATAGGCACATGCAAGGGTTATTGCAGAGGCCGCCGCACCCTCCCGTAAGGGTGGGGGATGCTTGAAGGCCGGCGCCATAACCCTCGTGGTGCCACCAGCGGGGGTAAACTGGTTCTGGGCGCTTCAATGCGCACAGGAACCAGCGGAAGCGGGGTGCGCACCAGCCACCCGACCGGAAGTGACCTGTTGACCTGAGCGCCCCCATAGGGCGCCCAATGGTCAACCTGGCTTTGCTTGAACCCCCCAATCAGGGGGACTCACCTGAGGCCTGCATGGAGGGCTCAAGAGGATTTAAGCGACGCCGCCCTCCCAGCAGAAGCTCATCGCATTCGAGGAGCTGGGAGAACGGCGCGACGGCAACAACGACTGAAGCCCACCCACCCACACCTAAGGAGCAGCAAAAGTCGCAGTGCTGGATAAGGGAAGGGGCGTTAGCGGAAATCCTACACTGGTTGGCTAAGAAAACACACCGGCGGGCGGTGTGTAAGAGGATGGCCACTCACTTTTGAATGCCGCACGGCAGGGTGACGTGGCGGCATAAAGGAGGGGAGTAACAGGAGGAGACGGCACTCGCGGCCCAGACCCGGCCGGACGGCAGGGCGCAATTTGGTAGCGAGCTGGGGACCTAACTCCCGACTGGAAAGCTCCACTCCGCAACACGCAGAAGGCGTGGGCAACCAACCACTGGAGCACCAATAGACTGGCAACAAACTGGTTTGTGTACAAGCCCCATTTTCGAACTAAGGAGGGCACAAAAAGACTGACACCTGTTATCACAAGAGGGTGTCATAATGTGTAATATGCCAATTATGATTGATGAGTAATGTTCGCAAAATGGAAGATTGCTTGAAACCAGTTTGTGTTATTAATATGTCTTTGGTTATTAATAAACTGCGGCCAACAACGACCATTACTGATACCAGGTTTTGTTGGCTGACATTATTTCCCACCTTTGGCAACAGCAGAATGCGGGGGCCGGTAAGTATGAGGCTTGGGTCTCCGCAGAATAGGCACATGCGAGGGTTATTGCAGGGCGTCTTTGTTTACCAGATTGACTGCAATGATGAGTGTAAAGCGCCTCTCCTCAGTGATAGGTTTGATGACAACGGAGCTCCAGCAAGCTCTTTAAACAAGGAGGGAGTGGGAGAAGGGAGGGGGGAGTGAGAGCGGAGAGCTGGGGGTGGAGCTTTTGGAAGCCCCCTTACTAAAAGTCCCGCCAGGGCAGTGCATGCGTTGGCACAGGCGAGACCTAAAAAGGGCACAAGGGAGCAGGGTGAGTGCACCTTGACCAATAAAATGATTCCTTTTTTTAATTGCTTGATTTGCAAATCTAGGACCCTCCCTGGGTTCCAAGGACTCTTTTTTTGGGGAGAGGGGGTGTTCTTCGGGTTCACAAACAGCATGGCATTTGCTAATCTTGTAAAATAAAAAATTGATAAAGAGTATTTAGTGCACTACTGTTGTGTTTGGTGAATGGCTTTGGGGGGATGTATTGGCTGCACGTGGCAGGGTGGAAGTAGTGCCTCGCTGCAGTCCAGGCCCTGTGGTCAACCATAAGCAGCGCATGGCTGAAGGCTGAGTGCAGCTAGGGTAGAACACCCACAGAGAGTTAGAGTCAGGGCCCGACAATGCATAATTTACATAATGAATACAATGCTTATGACCTAAACATGTGTCCCAAGAAATAACAACATCTAAAAGGGAAATGTTTTTCCACAACAACACGTAATCAAACAAGTTAAAATGCACATTCATAGTTGTCTCTGTCAAAGTGGCAAGGGTAATGTGATGTGTAATCTCATTTGTAAGATGATTTATAACTTTTGGAATTGTATCTGTTTTATTAGGGATGAGAAAATGAGCATTACATTTGGTGTGTGAGCTTTGGTTTTTTAAAACTTTTGTGTGACGTATTTATTGGGTTTCTAATCATAAAATGCGAATCTCAGTCATTTTTTGGTTGTGGTATTATAACCAAAGATAACATATATAATTTTGCCCTGCATCTACTCATAGAGTCATTCATATTTTAGCTATATAAATTGGACCACATCATTTTGTGACCATGAATCTGAGAAACAAAATCACATATAGAATTACAGATGGGTAACAGTGAATTCTGTGGATGGTTTCATAGACAACAAGAGCGAAGCTTGAGTTGCCCATGATGTGACTCAGAACCCCAAGTTGTAAATCCTTCTCGTAATTCACTTTTTACCTATCTATAATTTAAATTGATTTATGGCCAGTAAAATCATAGCCCCCTGCTTTCAACTGTCACACAGAGCCATAAATACCATTGCTTTTCCTTTTTGACCCAAATGTGAAAAATACCTTTATCGACATCCTTAACCAACCCGCACCACCTTCCCTGTTTTCATTCCTATCCTGCAGCTGTGCTTTCTGCTTTTAGTCAAAGACCAGCTTTTTAGAGAGCCCTGTTAGCCCCGCATGGAAGTCCTTTATGACGTGGCAGCAGTGGGTTTGTAATCAACTGTTGCTATATCATAGAAGTGAGTAACCAGATTTAAAATCTGGTGTAAATGCCAAAGGCTTCCCATGGAAGCCAATGTCAACAATTAAAGGATAACCTACTATTCGGAGTATCAATAAACCCTTTATAATTTGTTCTTGGGTTGACCCTGAATGGTACATCCCAAAAACAGTCAAACTTCGTATCTTCTTGGAAATCGCATGAAGGCGGACCACAAAAATGTAATGATATGATGTAGTGGAATGTGTAGGGGAATTCTATTGGAACGTGAAGAGAAGTTAGAATGTACTCACTTGACAATTTGACAGAGTCTGTCAAGTAAGCAGCAGTGTCCTGTACTCGGAACAAAAGTATTCAGAGACTTCCTGAGTCCAAGTAGTACTTAAAAAGCTGTTACAAAAAACACCTTCATTGCCTTCATAGGAGCACAGTAACTCTTTTTGCTCTTAACTGACCACCTCATTTGTGTATTGACTACTAACTGTACTTGCATTCGATTACTCGCATAATAAAGATGCTCACACTTACTAATGCTAGTAGTTTCAACACCAGTTCCTAGGATTTACCAACACCGATGGATCTGAAACTCATGAAAGTAGTTCTGTCACTCTACAATTGGTGCACACTCTGCTATTAAGCTACTCTCCCAACTATTTTGGTTTTATCAAATGATTAGTATTTACTGACTATCAATAGGGATGACTAGATATAGGAAATGTCCCATGATGTTTCAAAATACGTCATCCCCTTTGTACTCTCCTATTCATCTCCAACAGCCTCCCTTATTCCTACCACATTCTCCCCACCCCTGCTCTTCCTATGGTCCTCTACAACTCCACTATACAAGCTCACCCCCCATCCCAAAACGCGCATACCACACCTATGAAAGTGGGAAAGGTTTCCTGGGTCCACCACCCACTACATTGCCAACCTAAGAACATTACTGAGATTCTACACAGCCAGACTAATAGATAATCAATAGCCTCAGTCCTTCGCTCATATGAAAGGGCGCGTAATGGAAAATACCAGAACCGGGGGTAACAGAGGCCTGAGAAGAAAACAGTTTCCAACTACATAAAGATTTCAAATATCATAACCAAACTCAAAACCCATCCTTACATACCGAATCCAGCAGGGCCCGGATAGTAGATCGTGAGACACAATCCCCAAAGGAACCCATCTTCAGACCCTACACAATGTCTACTCATTTACCTTACTCCAGAAGAAATCCCACTACTAGAGGCATGCTCTTCGCCAAAGTGCTAAGAGGGTAAGTGAATGCTGTTGAAGTGTCTTCTGTTCATGAAACTCTGCAGTGTCTAGCCGAAGGCTCTGATATCTTCTGATCATGTATTTGGAAACAGCAATTAAGATATTTTGCGTCAGGCACTCTGGGTAGTTTGAGTGATTAGGTGAAAGAAGCCAATTTGTAATAACATTTGAATTTCAGAAGAAGGATTGTATCACTCGTGAAACAGGCAGCAGTGGTCTTTAATGTATGTGGTCTTGTAGTCTTTAAGGAACAACAAACCTATTCTTCATAAGCCTACCAGAGTGCCAAAGCAGAGCTCCTGGGCATCAACCTGGAAAAATGTCACATGTTTCTGTCTAGGGCTTGCCTTGTTATAAGGATACTGCAATGTGTTAGCAATTTGTGAAGCACTCAATAGTCACCTCATTTAGGGAATATATGTGAATAACTGGACCAATTATTTTCCAAGTTTACCACTAAATTACACATTGATAAAGAAACGAGATGACGCTTTTATTTTCGAATTTCAGTCATGGATACACTCGGGTAATTTTCTTTCCGATTAATTAGCATGCTTACTAGGCAATCCTAGTGTGTCGACCCTCACTGTTTAGCATGTTTTATAGATAGTAATTTCATGCTACCTAGACGTGTGTTTACTTTTGTAAGTAATCACTTTGGATGTAGGTTGCTTCAAAATTTCCAATTGGCATTTGTTTTTTTTTAAACATTATAGTAATTTTGACTTGTTGGACATTATAGAAGCAAACACTAATGGGGGTTACATCTGGACTCCTAAAATGAATTCTATGTATATATTTGTGAATATATTAACGGAATTAATTATGTAATTGGCACATTGAATTGAATCAGTTCATAATGTCGTTAGCCAGTTTCTTCTTTTGGTCCTTTACTCATTTTTGCAGTATGGCTTTTGATGGTGTAAGCTAGGCATGAGCGGATTTTGCGGATTGGCAATCCGCGAATTTGCGGATTTGCGAACTCGCAATCCGCAAAATCCGCGAATTCCCGCGAATTTGCGGATTTTTTTTTTTTTTTGCGTTCGCCCGTGTTTCTGCCAGTTCGCGAGGGTTTTTACAATTTCGCAATTTGCGAACTTACCTGTCGGGTCGCAAGTTTTGCGAACTTGTTGTTTCTACGTGTCCAACCTGTTTGGGACATTCTTCTTCATCACTGCCACTCTCTGTCACCACTGCCACTCTCTGACTACTCATGCCACCCTCTGGCCCACCCATGCCACCCTCTGTTTCATCACCACACCCTCTGGTTGTCCAGTGTACATTATTTTCGGCAAAGCAAAGCACACCTTCCCTGCCTCAAGTGACCTGAATTAATTTGGGGCTGATTAATGTGTCACAGAATATTTTTTTAGCTGGCACCTGCTTCCTTAGTGCGCCCTGATTAGTGATCTTTTGCACTTGCTAAGTGCTTTCATTGTTGCAAAATTAGTTACAACACCTGCCCTGCCCCAACTGACAATAATGAATTAGGGGCTGATTAATGGATTTTAACTTCCAGCCTGGCTCCTGCTTGTCTCCCTTAGCTGTAATTCATGACCTTTGTGGCATATGTGTAACTATTCTGAGGTTCAGAGCAGGGTCACATAATAGTTTCAACTGGCAACTGAACTCTGGAGGGGCCCCTCAGGAAGCACTACAGGAAATGGCTACTAATGATGTGCCTGAACTTTTGAACCTGGTAAGTAGTTACTTTCAGTTTTGCTTAGATCGTATTTCTGCAATTTCGCACTTATTCGCGGGGCGCGAACTCACGCGAACAGTGCGAGCAGTGCGAGCAAAATCCGCTGCTCGCGGATTTGCGGATTTTGCAGGAAATTCGCAAATCTCGCGGATTGCGGATTTCCCGAAAATCCGCAAAATCCGCGAGCGGAACGGATTTTCCGCCCATGCCTAGTGTAAGCATTTGGCCATCACCGGTAGGTCATTGTTTTATATGACTCTTTTTAATTGTTTTAATGAGTTACATATGCGTATTTTCTTCTAGCCCTGAAGAGTCGTAGAGTGACAACCAGTTGACAAAACATGTGTTGGCTGGAAGCTTTTTAAGGAAGATGGATAAAGATGGATAAAGCATGAGCATTTTGAGAACCATATTCATGTGTGGAGATAATCTTTATATATGTTAGTTGTGCAAACATCTATTGTATACTCTCTCAGGCACATGCCACCGTCCTCGAGCCCCTGTCACCCGCCCTGCTGTCAAACCTGAGACAAGAGACAGGTATTGGAGGCATGCTGGAGCATAATTTGGAAATCGCATGGCACAGGGAGCACCTTGTGGTACAGGTGATACATAGAGCTATCATTCCCCTTCCCCACAGTACATTAAGGGTGCACATATCTCACTCATTAAAACAACAGACCATACTGCCAACATCCCATGAGATGCCGGGGTGGGACCTTACTTTAGTAAAACCATACTATCAGTGGCGGCTCCTCTGCTAAGACGGAGGAGCATCGCCTCACTGCTTTTAGCAGTGCAAAGAAGTACAAATAAAATAATAACTTGACGTTATTATCATTTTCTTTATTACTGCTGCTTGGCAGCTTTGCAGGCAGGGCGGGCTGTTCTGCTCTCAGAGCAGAGGGAAGGAGTGGTGGGCACCCTGTAAGGTGCTCAATGACTGTTTGGCCGTCCCTCACGGGTCGGCCAAGCAGTCACTTTGCATGTTCTCCACCCAGACTGCATTACAGCATGGGTGGAGAACATGCCCAGGACCCCAGTCCCTGGCTGAGCGCCGAACCGCGGTGCTTAGACCATTAACAACGATGCATTGCAAAGTTGTGCTTGGCTATGGGGAGATTGGGAGCCCGAGAGCTTCCTGCTTGCACAGAAGCCAGGAAGAGGAGAGAGGAGAGGCGACGGAGGCCAGCCAGCCGGCAGGTAAGTTACTTTTTTTTCATACCCCACTTCCCTCTTGGCCCCCACCCCACTGCTGCTTAAGTCACCCACAGTTCATGGCCAACAACCCGTCAAGAAGTTTCGACTTTCAGCAAGAGAGTTGCTCTCAAGCCAAAAATGTAGAATATATACGAAAAATGTTTCTCACTGGTAGTTTCATAGATTAATCTTACACGGCCTATCAACCTTCTTCTAACAATCAGTCTCTTGTCTTCCAGGTAAACACACACCACACTAAGAGTGTTTTTCAATGGCCTGCCAAAGTTTAAGTAGGAGAAAAAAAGTATTTCACATTGGAGCAAAGGTGCACAGTTTAGCCTTAGTTTAGGTCCAGATACAGAACTTAAGTTTTGGTGAAACTGCAAAGTTACTGCTGCTCCCAAAGGGTATCTGGCGTGCTGGCTCAAACTGGAAGCAGTGCAAAGGGTGTGTCTGGACATAGGAAGTGACATCACAGGATTTCATATAACCTGTCTGCCCATTAAGTGACATCACTGGATTGCCCACCATCTATGTGCACAGGAGGTGACAGCACTGGATTACCCATCATCCACCTGCATAGGAAGTGACATTACTGTGTTTCCCTGCTACAAGAAACAAGGGAAACACAAAGGAATTGCACTAGGGCCTTGGACGGTAATCTATTTTAAGGAACAGTGGACCCTAGTTTTATAGGATCAGGGAAATGATAGGCATACACAGGATCGTACGTATGTCCTTTGTCCAGCCGGACAGGATTTTATTAATTACAATATTTTGAAATAGCCCATAGAATCAACATAAAATAACATAACAAGTGGGCACGACCCGTGACCCACGGTGAACAAGACAAAACAAGAAGGGAGGGTTTATGCAAAAGTGCACAAGGCGGTCTGTACTTGTATTCAGTTTGACAGACTTGATTCTATTTTAACACACCATTGTGTGCCACCGCCAGAACCCCGCCGTGCCAGCCATCGAGCGACCAGCTACCAAAGCACTTAGGAAACGCTATCTACCAGAGCCCCGCCATGTCAATCTATGAACGGCCAACCAAACGATCCCCGCTAGTACCCCGCCGTGCCAGCCACAACGCGAACGGCCGGATAAGCAAATGTTGAAACAATCTTAAGACAAACATGACTAACACTTTTGTCTTGATGATGATGCCCTGTATTTAAGTGGTGGCATCGAAACGTTGTCGACCAATGAGCACCATATGTACTAAATAATGTCATACATTTGCCTCTTACAATGGTGTGTTAAAATAGAATCAAGCCTGTCAAACTGAATACAAGTACAGACCGCCTTGTGAGCTTTTGCATAAACCCTCCCTTCTTGTTTTGTCTTGTTCACCATGGGTCATGGGTCGTGCCCACTTGTTATGTTGTTTTATGTTGATTCTATGAGCTAGTTCAAAATATTGTAATTAATAAAATCCTGTCCGGCTAGACAAAGGATATACGTACGATCCTGTGTATGCCTATCATTTCCCTGATCCTAAAAAACTAGGGTCCACTCTAACTGTGTTTCCCATCATCTATCTGCACAGGAAGTAACAACACTGGCTTCTATCCCAAGGCTCCCTGTGGTCCTCTGCCCTCCCAGGACCTACTTAATGAGGCAGCATCATGGACGGGCAGCAGATGTACCAGCAGGTGTGCCAAAGGCAAGCCTGTCTATGCTGAACTGCTCCTGGAGCACGCCCATCACCAGGAACCCTTGGTCCCAGGCTATCCACCACTACCATGCCATGCTCCTCCATGTTCTCAACCCCAGTCACCCGTTGCTGCACTGCGCCAAACAACACAGAAGGAGCATTCATGTGTGTCTCCTGCGAGTTCTCAAGTACTCTCCCACATCCTACACCCACACCAACAACACCCAGCACCCCACTCACTCACAAAAACTAGCCATTCACTAATGGTCACATAGACCAAACACCACCCACACACCATGCCTTACTCGGATGCATGCTCCTCAACACTCGCTTGCTCACCATTCACACCACAAAGATATGGGGCCTACTGCACGACCACTCCCCGGACCTGCTCTTCCTCATGGACACAGACTGAACTCAACCTCTGCACTGGGCATGGCTACAGCCATCCCCACTGGCTACAAGATTGTTAGGCAAGATCATCAGCACAAGCCCAGAGGTGGAGTCGCCATCTTATCCAAAGATGCCATCAGCTGCACAACCTACACGGATATCCTCACCAGCTTTATGGAACAATTCACATTCAAGATAAGCACCACAGCCAACTTCTTTTTGGACAGATCCCTCGTATACAGACCATCAGGACTCAACACCAACTTCACCAGTGACATCACAGACTTCATAGAACCCCTCGTCACCAGCACCTTCATCCTCCTCAGAGACTTTAACTTTGACCTAGAAAACTGCACCGACCCAAACTCTACACCCCTTCTAGAAAACTTAATTAACCTTGGCCTCACCCAGCATGTTACCAAACCCACCCACACCACCAGACACCTATTGGACTAGATTTTCTCCTCAAGCAGCAACATCACAGTCAACAAGCCAGCAATGATGATATGGACAGACCACACTCTTGTCAGTTTTAGCATTATTATCCCGCACCACCACATACTTATCAGCACTGGATCTGACCCCTGCAGCTGGAAAAGCATCACAGAAGAGGAGTGGGCATTCACCCTCTCTGCGCACTATCCCAAGTACAACAGTAAGTTGCTGAAAGCCATCAAAAACCTCAACAGCTAGATCACAGCATGTGCCGACACCATAGCTCCTCTCAAGCGCAATCCATTTCAACAGCCTGACCACACATCAGCTGGTACACAGAGTAACTCGGGCTGATGAAATATCACTGCAACTGGAGCACAAATGGAGAACAAGTCAAGACACCCAGATAGAGACATCTTCAAATCAGCCATACAATGTTACCACTAGCAGATACAGAACCCCAAGTGCACAGATATTGCAGATCGCATTGAAGACAGCAGCAAGGAAATCTTTTCCAGCATCAAAGATTTCACACCACCTCCAGCAAACATCACCACCTCACAAGACCTTTGCAACAAGCTTTCAGAATTCATCTTAACAAAATCACCTCCATATACAGCAAGTTAGATCCTGAACTGGACCATGTCACCATTGCAAATAAACTTCCCATCTTGGCCGAAGAGCGAATCTGACATTGTGGCCCGCTGGGACCACCGTCAAAATCGCATTCACCATGAAGACCATCCACTCAGGGCCCATAGCCCTGAGTGGATGAATCCAACCAATCAGCAAAACACTAGCACTCATCCTCAATGCCTCCAATTACTCAGCCACCTAGAAACATACCACAGTCATGCCCATGCTCAAGAAACCATCCGCTGACCCAGCCATGCTTTTCAGCTACAGACCCATCTCCCTCCAACCATATCTGGCAACTGCCTTAGAGAAACTAATCAACTTACACCTCATCAACTAACTCAGCGCCCACCACCTCAAAACCATGCAGTCCAGATTCAGGCCAAACCACAGTGCAGAAGCAGCACTCATCACTGCCACTGATGACAACAGCATGATCCTTGACAGAAGAGACACAACAGATCTCTTTCTCCTAGACCTCTCTGCCACATTTACCACGGTCTCACACTCCATTCGCATTATGCATCTGCACAACATTGATATCACAGGACCCATTCTTTACTGAAACAGCGCTTTCTTAATTGCTAGAACACAAGCTGTCTTCCTGGCACCTTACTGCTTGGAAGCCTGCGAACTACTGCCTTGAGGTTTTTTGCTTAGCTCCACCCTCTTCAACACATACATGATCTGTTTGGCCAACATCATCCACACACATGACATCAACATCCTCTCCTGCCCAGATAACAAGCAACTCAAACTCTCCCTCTCAGACAAGACCCTCAACACAAGAAACAAGTTCACCACTTGCATGAGGAAGTTGCTAACTGCATGAAAGGCAATTGCCTCCAGTTCAACACTGGCAAGACGCAAGTAATGATGTTTGGCAAGAACACCTCATCATGGGATTTCAACTAGACTAGTGGCTGTCTGAACTCAGAACCACACCCAGTATCCATGCCAGGAACCTAGGAATAATCAACAAAAGCAAACCTGACATGTCTGCAGAAGTCAACTCCATCACTGTATTCTGATCCACACAAGATGCTGAGGAAGATCTTCAAACGGCCCAAAAGCAACATTAGAAAAAACTTTCACTCACACCCTAGTTACCAGCAGGTTGGACTACGGGAACACCCTCCACACTGGGATTTTCAAGCAACTCACCAGAAGACAGCAAACCCTCCAGAACTTGGCAGCCAGACTCATTCTCTGCCTCCCACACTGAACTCACCACACACCACACCCTAAAGAGCTCCAATGACTTTGGATACACAAATGCTCTCACTTGAAACTCCTCACACACGCATTCAGCACACTACACAACTTAGGCCCCACCAAACTGAACAGTTGCATCTCCTTCCTCCATCCATCCAGACACCTCTGTTCAGCAGGACTCCTACTCACACACATCCCATACATATCCATAAACAGATCAGGTGGATGGGCATTCTCTTACATCACTCCGAAAGCGTGGAACAGCCTCTCACTCCACATCTCAGTCTTCTGCTCTGTTCTTGAATTCTGGCTTTTCAATTAATCAACATACCATAAGCATAGCTAGGCACATACACCTACTCGATGGCAGGATAACTCCATGGATGCGCTTTATAAATAAACATAACACAACACAAAATATGGAGTATTATTCTTGCTGCACTGCTGTTGGAGTGAGACTACACCCCCCAACAGCCACCTTTGAGCTGGAGACAGGAGGAGGGGCTTCAGCAGACTATCATGCTCTTAAGCACCTAGAAAGACCCGCAGCATGGGAGCTTTTCTTGCTGCTGGGGTGGAAATTTGTTCCCCAGCAGCCACCTTTAGCCCAGAGACAGGAGGAGTGGTTCCTGCATACTCTTGGGCTGTTAAGCGCTGATCGAGACCGCTGAGGTGCTTTTTTTGCTGCGCTGCTGCTGGGGTGGAACTATATCCCCCAGCACCCACCTTTAGCCCAGGGACAGGAGGATGAGCTATGGCAGTTTCTTGCACTCTTAAGTGCTTAGGGAGACCTATGGGATGCTTTTCTTGCCACTCTGCTGCTAGGGTAGGACTATAACCCCCAGCAACTACCTTTGAGCTCAGAGACAGGAGGAGTAGCTCCAGCAGGCTCCTGTGCTCTTAAGCACTTAGGTAGACCACCCTGTACAGGATGCACACAGGTGCATGCCCAGGCAAAAACCTGGTCAAGAACAGGCTCGTATGCACCCACAGGATCCTGTGGGTGCATACAGCTTACCAAGACTTGCATTTCTTGGTCCCCAGCCTGACCCATTGTGGTCAAGGGTTTCAAGCAGCAGCATGGGCAAATGCAAGCTGGTGCTACTAACACTGCCCCTATTAAAAACTCCACTTTGGATGTGTTTATTGAGCGGGTGGTTGGAGCCATTGATAAGCAAATCCATGTTGCAGAGCGATGGCTGTCACTTGCCACCAAGAGTCTTGGCATGCCTCTTCCTGCTACCCACATGGATCCATCAGTATCCATCGAAGGAGACCCAAGCAGTGGTGGCTGGCACGGAATGGGGTGGCAGCCAGGGCAGGAAAAAAAACATTACACTTACCTCTTCATGGCTGCCATGTCTATGTCATCTCTTCTCCGCTTCTCTTCCTGACGTGTCCGGGAAGGAGGAAGCACACAAGCTTTCCTAAGCCAATCACGATGCTGGTTTCACCAGCATGACAGCAGCGTCTTGATTGATTTGAGCACCGTGGTTTGGCGCTCAGACAGGGAGTGGGAGCCTGTGCATATTCCCTGCAAAGGCTGTGCAATACAGCTGGATGGAGAACATACCAAGTGCGCATGACTGTTTGGTTGACCCAAGCGGCAAGCCAAACCGTCATGCAGACTTAGAGATTGCCCACCACTCCTCCCCTGCTCTTGACTGCACAGCCCCACCTCACACCCAAAACTGAGCCGCTATGGTTATCAATCAATCAATCAATCAATCAATCAATCAATCTATTTGTAGAGCGCGCTATTTACCCGTGAGGGTCGCAAGGCGCTGAGGGGGGGGGGGGGGGGGAAGGGGGGGAAGCTTCTCTACTGTTCGAAGAGCCAGGTCTTGAGGGGTCTTCTGAAGGCGAGTGAGTCTTCGGTCTGCCGTAGGTGGGTAGAAAGGGTGTTCCAGGTCTTGGCGGCGAGGTAGGAGAAGGATCTGCCGCCTGAGGTTGTTCGTTGGATGCAGGGGACGGCGGCTAGGGCGAGGCTGGCGGAGCGGAGCTGGCGACGAGGGGTGTGGAAGCTGAGCTTGCTGTTCAGGTAGGCTGGTCCGGCATTGTGGAGTGCTTTGTGTGCGTGGGTGAGGAGTTTGAAGGTGATCCTCTTGTTGACGGGGAGCCAGTGTAGGTTTCTCAGGTGGGGGGTGATGTGACTGCGGCGGGGGATGTTGATGATCAGTCGGGCGGAGGCATTTTGAATGCGCTGTAGTCGTCGTAGGTGTTTGGCTGGGATTCCTACGTCGAGTGAGTTGCCATAGTCCAGCCTGCTGCTGACGAGGGCCTGTGTCACCGTTCTTCTTGTTTCGGTCGGGATCCACTTGTAGATCCTGCGGAGCATGCGGAGGGTGTTGTAGTAGAAGGAGGAGAGGGCGTTGACCTGTTTGGACATGGAGAGGGAGGAGTCGAGGATGAATCCAAGATTGCGTGCATGGTCGGTGGGTGTTGGTGCTGTCCCCAGAGTGGTTGGCCAGCAGGAATCGTCCCAGGCTGAGGGGTTGGGTCCGAGGATGAGGACCTCCGTCTTGTCCGAGTTCAGTTTCAGACGGCTGCTCCACATCCAGACGGTGATGGCCTTCATTCCGTCGTGGATGTTGGTTTTGGCGGTGCGTGGGTCCTTGGTGAGGGAGAGGATGAGCTGAGTGTCGTCTGCGTAGGAGATGATGTTGAGGTTGTGGTGGCGGGCCACTTGTGCGAGGGGGGCCATGTAGATGTTATCATCTTTTTATTTTTCCTTTCTTGGATTGCTAATGAAGTGAGGCAAATCTTCTCCGCCTTAGCGGGGGAGCCGCCACTGCATTTTTCTAAAATTGATCATCATCTTAAAAATGTTTTTGATGAGAAAATCAGTTCAAAGTGAACAGGTGGCAGCACCAATCCAAAGGAGCTTATGAAGGTGCTAATTTGACTCCTTTTGCAAGCAGTGGCGGCTCGTCCGCCATGGCGGAGAAGTGTTGCCTCACTGCATTTAAGCAGTGCAAAGTAGAAACATAAAATGATAATAACATATAGTTATTATAATTTTATGCTTCGTGTCCTGCTGCTTTGATGGTGGATGGGTGGGGCTGCTCTGCTTTCGTAGCAGGGGAGTAGTGGTTTACCCAATCCTAAGTGCACAATGACTGTTTGGTACCAGTTATGCACACTTTCTCTGTTCTCCATGCAGGCTGCATTACAGCCTGCATTGTGAACATGCCCACCCCTCCAGCCCCTGACTGAACACTGTGTTACGGCGCTCAGACCGATCACAACGCTGCTTTGCAGCATTGTGATTGACTCAGGGAAGGAAGCCTGGCTGCCTGCTTCCTGTTCCTGGAGTCAGGGAACAGGATCAGAGACGCGGGACCCGGCAGCAAGGTACGTTTATTTTTTATTATTCCCGATGCGACCCTCCCTGATTCCCCTATTCTACCTGCAAGCCATTCCGGCCGACACTGTGAGCTAGGACTTATCCTTAAACTTCAGGAAATCTTCAAGCCTAATGTAAAACTGTAGCAGATAGCAATCAGGAGAGCAGCTAAAGAAATTTATTTTTATTGGTATTTTCACAATACAAAAATATAAAGAGATGTGACATATAACGAATAGGCAGTTCTACGGGCGAGCCAGTGGGGTTACATGGTTTGCATTTGTGTCTGCCCAGCATTTCTTCAATTGCCCTTAAAACATTTAACATTAACATTTAACATTGAACGTATAGGTAATTGCGTGTTTGCGCGTGCTGGTTCTTAAAGACACAACATAGATGTGTTTGGCGGCTATTTAGTGCTAGCTTACGCACCCTATGCATGGTTATTAGTAGTTGCCTCAGCTTGTGTGGTTGATTTATGGAGGCTTGTAAGAGCTGAGGTATTTGTCTAGTGTTGACCACATTACACGGTCAGGGTTTTTCCATGGTGTTTGTCTTAGTCCAGTGATGTCTGACCCTCTTAGGAATGTGACCCAATTCAGCCACCCCTTGAATGTGGCTTTGGTGGTGTCTTTCCACTTGGCTAGTACTGTTTTGACTGCTGTTGTCAGGAGGAAGTCTAGTAAGTGCCTGCCTTTCTGTGTGGCTAGATTTGTTGTGATATGGGCGGTGGTAGTTCTGGCAAATGAGTGTTGTAGATTGCAACCTAGGGCTTCGCTGATGAAGCCTAGCACCTTCTCCCAGTATTGGTTAAACTTGTTGCACTGGAAGATGAGGTGTGCGAGGTATCCTCCTTCTGCACCGCAGTTCCAGCAGTTGTCATTGTCTCTTAGGCCTAGTGCTGCTGGTGGTGGTGTCGAGAATGCTTGGTGTAAAAGCCAGAACTTGGTTTGTGCTAGCACTGGGGATATCATGTTTCTTTATGGGGCTTCCCAGAACATTTGTAGTTCTTGTTCTGTGAGATTGGATCCAAGTTGGGTTATCCAGTAGGTGTTGTTTTTTGTGTTTAGCTTGGAGGTTCCTGGGCGGAGTAGTTTGTATGAGTGCGAGACTTGGTGGCCTGTCTTGTTTATGTTCTCCATATATGTGAAGATTGAGGGTTTGTGTTTGGTTAGTTTACATTTTGTTAGGGCTGTCTTGATGGCTAAGAAGTTGTAAAGTTCTACTTCGGGGAGGTCATGACTGTTTCTCAGACTGTTGAAGGTTTGTGGTGAACCTTCCTCTTCCAGCTGGGCTGGGTATGAGAGACCTACTTTTTTCCATGTGTACATGTCGAGGGTCTTACCTCTGTATTTGATCTTGGGGTTATCCCAGAGTGATTCCCAGGGTGAGTTTCTGGTACTGACTACGAGTTTTCTCTCTACCTTGAGCAGCGTTTGTCTAGTAACCTTGAAGATTGGGTTGCTCTTGTGAGCTTGTTAGTTGGCTGTGAGGAGAGTTAGGGGATCTGCATTGTTTAGAATGGCTTTTTCTATAGAGAGTCAGGTTGGTGTGTAGGGCTGCATGGGAAGTACCCAGTGCATTCCTTGTCTGGCTATAAAGGCTGTCTGGAAGGTTCTTAGGTCTGCCACGTTAAGGCCACCTGGCTTTTTACCGAGTCTGAGTTTCTGAAAGGCTAATTCTGTTTTTTTTGTCGCTCCATATGAACTTGTTTAGCATCCGGTCAAATTTTTTGTGGAAAACGTCTGTGAAGGCCAGGGGGAGCATTCCAGCTAGATAGTTAACTATGGGGGTGATCATCATTTTAACAATGTCTACTCTGCCCCACCAGGTGATGAACTTGGGCGACCAGGTAGCAAGCAGGTCTTTTACCTTTTCTGTAGTGGTTTTTTTGTTCCGTTCCAGGGTTGAACTTAGTGTTTTACTGAAGTGGATGCCTAGGTATCTGACAGAGGTGGGTTCCCACGCTAGTTCGGAGGAGCCTAGTTCTTCTCTAGTTGTGTAAATGTTGAGGGGCATGCATTCTGATTTGTCTCTGTTTAGTTTGCAACCGGAGTGATTTGATATAGATTGATGGTGTGCATGAGTGCAGGTATGGAGTGAGTGGGCTTCTCCGTTATTATAAGCAGGTCGTCTGCGTAGGCAGCTAGTTTGGCTGCAGTGCCTTTTATGTTTACCCCTGCTATTTTTTTGTTGTCTGTGATGTCCCTGATCAGGGGTTCGAGGGCGAGTAGAAACAGCAGAGGAGATAGAGGGCATCCCTGTCTCGTTCCCCTTTCGAGGTTAAAGGGGGCTGAGGCCGCTCCGTTGATAGCTATCTGGGCCTTGGGGGATTTGTATAGAGCCATTACTTTCCTCATGAAGCTCGCGCCCAGGTTGTGTGCTTGCATGGTTTTCTCTAAGAAATGCCAGGATACCCTGTTGAAGGCGTTTTCTGCATCTAACGTGATGGCAACTGTAGGGTTGATTGTTTTGGAGGAGTGTTCTATGACTTGGCAAAGGAGTCTCGTGTTGTCGTGGGACATGCAAGTTTTTAGATAGCCTACCTGTGAGTTTCCGATTAGCTGTGGGAGCACTTTATTCAATCTTGCGGCCAAGATTTTGGGGAATAGCTTGCAGTCTAGGTTTATGAGAGATAAAGGGCGGTAGTTTTTGGGCCATTGTGGGTCTTTGTTCTCCTTGGTATGACTATTGTGTTGGCTTGTGACATGGATTCTGTGACCGCCCCCTCTTCCCCACAGTGACTGAAGACTTTGCCTAGCACTGGGCTTAGTTGGTCTTGGATAGATTTGTAAAAGGTTGCGGTGTAGCCGTCTGGTCCCAGGGCTTTGCCTTCTTTTGGGCCCTCATGGCTGAAGTGATTTTGCAGTTTTTATGTCCTGACCTAGCTCCTTGGCTTCCTCCTCAGTCACCTTGGGAAGGTTGAGTCTGTCTAGATAGGCTGAGCATCCCTCCTGATCTAGGTCGTCATCTTTTTTGTAGAGTTCTTTATAAAATTCCATGAATGTGTGTATGAAGTCTTTATTCCTGGTGTGTGACCTGTTGTTTGTGTCTGTGATTGTTGAAATACCTTGCCTTCTTTGCTTGTATTTGAGATATGATGCAAGTGATTTCCCCGCTTTGTTAGCCACGCATTGGTTGATTTGTTTGTATTTTCTGATCCACAGACCTGCCTGTTCACCTAGGATTCTGTTAAATTCGTATTTTTCCCCTGTGAGCTCTACGAGTGTGGCAGCGTTCGAGGTGTTGTTAATGTGTTTCCTCTCCAGTTCTTTGATGCCATGTTCTAGTTGGTTTAGTTGCGCTTTTGCTTCTCTGTCTCTCCTGGCTTTGATTTCTATCAACGTCCCCCTGATAGTTGCCTTAAGGGCATCCCATAGGCATTTTGGGTCTGTGTCGGGGATATCATTTTCTGCGATGTAGTCTTCTATTGCTTTCTGTACTCTGTCCTTGTCCTGGTTTTTTGGGTATGTAACTGTTACCACAGATTTTTTACAACGGATTCCATTACCACAGATTTTTTACAACGCAGGTCATTTTACAACGGATACCTTTACAACGCAATACACTACAACGCAGATACTATTACAACGCATACCATTACATCGTAAGTATAATTATAGGTAAGTTTATCTTTTTTTAAAAACATTTATTAGTGGTATTTTGTTATGGGGTACAGGGGTATTTTTAGGTTTTAGGGCTGGGTTTGGTTTTTGAGGTACAGGGGTATTTTTAGGTTTTAGGGCTGGGTTTGGGCTTTGGGGTACAGGGGTATTTTAAGGTTTTAGGGCTGGGTTTGGGTTTTGGGGTACAGGGGTATTTTTAGGTTTTAGGGCTGGGTTTGGGTTTTGGGGTACAGGGGTATTTTTAGGTTTTAGGGCTGGGTTTGGGTTTTGAGGTACAGGGGTATTTTCTGGTTTTAGGGCTGGGTTTGGGTTTTGGGGTACAGGGGTATTTTTAGGTTTTAGGGCTGGGTTTGGGTTTTGGGGTAAAGGGGTATTTTTAGGTTTTAGGGCTGGGTTTGGGTTTTGAGGTACAGGGGTATTTTTAGGTTTTAGGGCTGGGTTTGGGTTTTGTGGTACAGGGGTATTTTTAGGTTTTAGGGCTGGGGGTGGGTTTGGGGGTACAGGGGTATTTTTAGGTTTTAGGGCTGGGTTTGGGTTTTGAGGTACAGGGGTATTTTTAGGTGTTAGGGCTGGGTTTGGGTTCTGGGGTCCAGGGGTATTTTTAGGTTTTAGGGCTGGGTTTGGGTTTTGGGGTACAGGGGTATTTTTAGGTTTTAGGGCTGGGTTTGGGTTTTGGGGTACAGGGGTATTTTTAGGTTTTAGGGCTGGGTTTGGGTTTTGGGGTACAGGGGTATTTTTAGGTTTTAGGGCTTGGTTTGGGTTTTGGGGTACAGGGGTATTTTTAGGTTTTAGGGCTGGGTTGGGGTTTTGGGGTACAGGGGTATTTTTAGGTTTTAGGGCTGGGTTTGGGGTTTGAGGTACAGGGGTATTTTTAGGTTTTAGGGCTGGGTTTGGGTTTTGGGGTACAGGGGTATTTTTAGGTTTTAGGGCTGGGTTTGGGTTTTGGGGTACAGGGGTATTTTTAGGTTTTAGGGATGGGTTTGGGTTTTGGGGTACAGGGGTATTTTTAGGTTTTAGGGCTGGGTTTGGGTTTTGGGGTACAGGGGTATTTTTAGGTTTTAGGGCTGGGTTTGGGTTTTGGGGTACAGGGGTATTTTTAGGTTTTAGGGCTGGGTTTGGCTTTTGGGGAACAGGGGTATTTTTAATATATATTTACAATTTTAAAAATTACAATTATTTGTTTTAATATTTTTTTAATAATTAAATAATAAATAATTAAATATAATAATTCATAAATAATTATTTACATTAATATTAATATTATATACTTACCTATAATTATACTTACGTTGTAATGGTATGCGTTGTAATAGTATCTGCGTTGTAGTGTATTGCGCTGTAATGGTATCCGTTGTAAAATGACCTGCGTTGTAAAAAATCCGTGGTAATGGTATGCGTACTAAAAGTACGCGTTGTAACATCATACATCCGGTTTTTTGCCATGGTTATGTTGTTAAACCTCCGTCTGCGCTCGATGTGTTAGTTGTGAATGCCCGTGAGTTGTAGGCTGATGCATGAAGTGATCTGATATAGTTCTGGCCGTGATATCTGTGTGTTCAATCAGGTGTGTGTGTGAGGCTGAGATCAGTATGTAGTCTATTCTGCTGTATGAATTGTGAATGTTAGAGTAAAAGGTGTAGTCTCTGGTGTGGGGGTGTTGGAGTCGCCATGGGTCCTCTAGGTTGAACTTGATGCATACATTTTTTAGCGTGTTGAGGGACGTCGGGGGTCGAGTTTGTGATCTTGATTGTCTGGCTAGGGTATGGTACAGGACCAGGTTGAAATCGCCCGCCAGCACGTTCATATCGCATGGTCGGTAGGCCTCTATTTGTCTCGCTACCTCCTCCCAGTAACTAGTATCGTCTGTGTTAGGAGCGTAGGTGTTGGTTATCAGTATAGTTTCTTCTCCTCTTTTCAGTTGGGTAATCAGTAGTCTCCCCTGGTCGTCACACTGTTCTTTTTCAAAAGTTATCTTGGATCTACTATTTATCCGGGTGATTACCCCTCTTTTCTTCCCTACCGCTGGGGAGCAGGCTACCTGACCTATCCATCTCGCTCTGAGTTTCCTTGCGTCTTCTCTAGCTAGTTTTGTCTCCTGTAAGAGGATGATGTCACCTTTGGTCTTAGCTAGGTAGCCTAGAACTTTTTTCCTCTTGACTGGGTGATTTCGACCCTTGACATTGAGGGAGATTATCTTCAGGTCTGTTTGCATAGTGATGTTGTTATTTGGCGTCATGTTTAGTGGGGCTATGGCATGAGTTGGTTTGTGTAGTAGTGGTTAGGTTTGGTTGCTTTGTTAGAGCACGTGAGCTAGCTGAGCAATTGTAGGTGACGAGGACAAGTACGTGGACAAGACTAGACACATAGAAAATACAGAACGGACAGACACTATGTACATCGAAACCCCCTTTCTCCCCTCCCCTTCCCACTCCCTTCCCTTCTCCCTTCCCTGCAACCCCCACCCACCCCCCGCACCCTGCAGATTTGTCGTACTGTAGACGTGGGACAGCAAGGTCCCTAGCGGCCCTCTACTTCCCAGGTTAGTCAGAGATGGTTGTACGACATCCTGCCTCTCCGTGGCCTACGATCAGTAAAAGGATATAGTAATTTCAAAGTTCAGTCGCACTTGTACAAACGATTCTTGCGCTTCGGTAGGTAGGTCTGCGCTCTTCTGTGCTTGATTCTGGCAATCCTGTCTCTCCGTGGTTTACGATCAGTGAAAGGATATTGTCATTTCAAAGTTCAGTTCTACTTGTACAATCGCTACTTGTGCTTCGATATGTAGGTCCGCGCTCTTCTATGCTTGATTTTAGCAGTCACTGAAGTAGAGTTGGTTGTGCAAATGTTTTGGGTGTATCCATGAGGTAGATATCTGTTGAGGTACCGGAGTCTTATAGTGCGTCTGTGAGGTGAGTTCTTCTGTGCGTCCGGGGTTCTGGTGTTTTCTTAAAAAATAAAAAATAAAACATTGTTAGGGTAAAGTCAAGTGATTCTGTCCTGCGTTTCTTTAGACACTGGTGATTTGCCATATGCGATTCTGCTTATTCCACGGTGGGGTCTGGAGAGGCACTTCTCTTGGTGGTTGGTGTTGACATCTTTGGACCATCTAGGTACCGGGCTAGTTCCATGGGGTCGTTGAAGGACAGTGTAATTCCTTTGTTGGTTATTTTGAATCTCGATGGACCGGCGAATGAAAAGGTGATGTTCTCTTTCTTTAGCCTCTCTCTTTGGTTTAGGAAGCCTTTTCTGATATCGACTGTGCTTTTTGAGTAGTCCTGTGTGAGGATGATTTTGTTTCCGTTCCACAGCAGGTTGTGATTCTTTCTTGCGACTCCAAAAATCGCTTCTGTTTGGTGTGACCGTAGTGGTTTACATATGATTGGTCTCGGTACTGTTCTGTTTGATTGTCTTATGGCTGGTACTCTGTGTGCCTCGTCTATTTCGAAAGGGTTCTCGAACCTGAGGTTGGTTAGCTTGGGACCAAAGAGAGGTAGCATTTTTCAGACTTCAAAAAATTAAATAATTACTGTAATGATGACACCTTAGAATGACACTTACTGAATTCCCGTTATATGCTACGCCGTATTTTTAAGTTTGGAAATTTTTCAGATGTACTGTTTTATAACTTTACGGACATCAATTAGACATAAATTATGGATACACTAAGGCCCAGATTTACTATTGCTTGACACAAGGCAGCACAGCACCAAAGTTGCTGTGCTGCCTTATGTCAAAGGGAGAGAGAAAAATTGCCATATCTACTAAGATATTTTCTGTCTTCAGCGCTGGTGCAGTTTTTGACAGCCGTGAACCAATGCAAACACCCTTGCGCCATAGTTCAAAGGTGTGTGTGTTTTCTGAAGCATGGGTTTTGTACTGAAAGGGGTGTTCTTGTACAAAAATTATGCTTTAAAGTTTTTCTCACTATGTTTGCACGCTGAACAATGCAGCACACATGCACAATTGGAAAAATTAGGATAAATGAATCATGTCTCCTTGTTACTCCTACCTTGAGGAGGCATGAGATTTTGGTGAAAATCCCTGTCTACTAGTGATTGTAAGTGTAGATTTGCATCAAATCCTAAGGGTGATTGCATGGAACGCCCATGTGCCAGCCATGGAACACACCCTTGATGCAAAGTAAAGCAAAGCAGAGCTGGGCGCAACTTTGCATTACTTTCGGAAACTATCCAATGCCAACTCTGATATGCTTGGGATAGTAAATCCCACCCTAACACTTTGCCCAAGGTTTGCATCACAAAAGTCACGCAAACCTTGTGTAAATCATTAATAAATCTGGGAATATGCAAATTTAGAAAGTCCCTCTGTGGCTGCAGCCAACAGACACAGCTTAACTTGCTCTGGCTTTTCAAAATAGAGCATTGTTAGAAATGGGATCTCTAGTTGGCTAAGGCTTGCACAAAAGCCAGGCAGAGAACACCACTCTAGTCAGGGCAAGGGAGTTACACGCCAAAGATAACCCGTGCTCACCCCCTTGGTAGCTTGGCACGAGCAGTCAGGCTTATCCCGGAGGCAGTGTGTAAAGAGTTTGCGCAAAACACACACACATACACAGCAACACACTAGGCACACCACAAAAGGAACTCCACACAAAGGTATATATAATACAAATAGCCTTTGTATTACCATAAACACATTAGATCATAATCACACAATTTACACTGTCCCAACTGGCACTGGGCAGTATCTACAGGGGATTATATACATATGACGGGGCCACATGGACCACTGTCAGAATCAGCACTGAGTAGAAAGAGTAGATTTAGAACATAGAATACCTGAAGCACAAAATAATATTTGTAGAGCACAACCAGTAACCACTGGTAAAAGTTAGGAGCACACTACGCAATAATAATCACATTAAGCATAAATCACGCAGTGAAACATAAACTCACTAGCATAAACCATAATACGCGAAACAACGTCCTAATCATAAAATACATATAGAGGTATAAAACAGGGTGCATAAATACATTACACATACATCGCATTAAGCATCATGTAATTACCATCATAATCACAAATTACTAATCACTTTGCGCAAGAATCACATTAGGTACTGACCCTAGCCAACTGGCCTTCCATGGGGCTCAAATGCCCTTTGTCCCAAAAGTCAGGGCTGGCTGCGCCTGCAGCAAAAGAAGAGTGTGCA
This sequence comes from Lissotriton vulgaris, assembly GCF_964263255.1. NCBI lineage: Eukaryota > Metazoa > Chordata > Amphibia > Caudata > Salamandridae > Lissotriton > Lissotriton vulgaris. Next base: position 432,908,418 of record NC_141685.1, on the reverse strand, counting down.
AGAGTGTAAGGCCTAAACGTGGCAGCTGCCCACTACTTGCTGGGCAGCCGGGGATGGATGGGGGTAAAGGAGTGCGTCTCACTCCTACCTTGAATCTTGCCCCCCTAAAGAACTGTGCGCCTAAACGGTGCAGCTGCCCACTACTTGCTGGGCAGCTGGAAATGTTTGAAGGAGGCATGGGCTCCTAGTGGCCCTTAAAACAAATGCCAAATGTGGGAGCCACCCGGGGCTCTGGGAGTAAATTATCGAGCGTTGGAGCCCCACTGGACTCTGCAGATAATTACGGCCCTCAAACACTCTGGGGCACAACACGGGTGAGGACACGGGCCCCTCTGGCCCTCTCAACAATTATGGGCTCGTAGGAGTGGCCCACTAACTGACAGGCCACTCTGACTCAGGGCCCCATGCTGGGATCTTCCAATTAAAATATTCCCCCCCACGTTGGAGCGGCCCGCAAAGGCGGGCCCTCTCAGGACAGAGGCAGTGTCACTCTGCCTGGTCCAGCAGCAATGCGGCACATATGGAGCCTCCCCAGCCCATCATGACTTACCTTGCTGCTCCTCAGGTGGGATCCTCTCCTTGGTCCGGGCTGCACTCATCTCTGGTGGAGCCTCCGAGGCTCCATGTACTTGGGCGGCATGCGGGCTCCTATCTCTAACACCGGAGCCCCGCCCGCACCTTCTGGCACTTCCGCTCCTTTCTGTGCACCACGGGGCTCTCCCTCACTCTCGGGGGCCCCGGGTGCAGACGCCACCTTTGTCTTCCGGCCGGGCAAGCCTCCTTCAGTCTACAGGAGCACGGGGTGGGCTCCTGTCTGCTTCCTGGTTCTCAGTAGCGGAGCGCGGGGTGGGCTCCCGTCGGCTTCCGGTTTTTCTTCCCTTCACTTCCGGGTCGCCGCAGGCAGAGCGGCAGCCCTCTGTGTTTCACTTGTGGTGGCTGCAGGTTGTAACACGGGTAGGCTCCCGTTCTTCAGCATGAAGTCCCTGGTGGGGTGGGCACCCGCTAGGAATAACAAAGTGGCACAAAGGCCCTGGCGGGGTGGGCACCCGCTAGGGGGATCTAAAAATGGCGATCTGAGGAGTGAGCATTCGCGCAACTAATAAGCACAATTGCGGGGCAATCTCCATGGCGGGGATCCCCCCCACCCAAAATTATCGCAGCCTCATGCTGCCACCGCAATCAGAAGCGCTGTTCCTCAGGACAGCAAAGCGATCTTCAGGCATCAAGAAATAAAGCGCTTGTTTAGGCCAAAAAGATATAGCGCTTCCTAGGCGCATAAAGGCAAAGTCCAGAGAAAGTCTTTCAGAATGCAGGGGGGGCAAAGGCTGGGCCCAGGGGCCAGCTCACAAGGCCCTCCAGCAGGGGGGCAGTTCCCAGTGGCGGTTCCTCCTGGCACCCAGCAGCAGCAGGCCCCCCTCAAGTCAGGAACAAGAGAACATTTTTCATGGGGTCACAGCCCCTTCTTATATACACAATTCCTTTATCTAAGACTGTAGGGCAAGGGGAAAACCAGTTACAACTGGTTCTGGAGCACTTTGTTTTGCTCAGCTCCCCTTTCTATTCACAGGAAAGGCCAGGGACATCAAACGCACCACAGGAGGTGGAGCCAGCATTGTGGAGGGAAGGCACAGCCCTATTCAGGTCCCAGTTGCAAATCCTCCCTCCCATCTACATGCAGATTTCCCTAAATACCACCTGGCAGACTCATCCTGGCTCCTGGGGCAAACCACACCAGCCAGCCCCTGTCACTCACAAGCCAGAAAGGCAATTCACATCTCACAGCACACAGAAATGCCAACTTCTAAAAGTGGCACTTCTCAACTAGACACAATAAATCTGCGCACACCATTGCGCAGCATTTATTCTCACGAGTTCACACATACCAAACTCGCCCTTGCACTCCTCTCACACCAGGAATTACCATGGACACATAGATCCCCCATGCATTCCTATGGGAGGGCAGGCCAATCTCACCACATGCATCTAGACTGCGCACGCACTTTACACTGGGACACAGTGCTAAAGTGCGCAGAAGCCAAAAACAACTAACATCAGGTCACATTTAAAAGCAAAACGTTTAGGGGTGAGCCTGCCAAAAGGGCCAAGACCAACAAGCATTTTTTATCTGGACATATGAAGGCTAGTTTATCTATCTGCATAACTGTATATCTGCTCCGCTGTGCAATTTAAGCCTAAAGAAGTTGCTCTACTACGACCTCTAGGGTAGGAGTCCTCATCTATGTTACCTGGTGTAGCTCACTTCAACAGCACGAGCAGAGGTTGCACTAAAGCAGGAAAAAAGCCATAAAGCCACGCCCTAAAAGCCTCCAATTGGCTGGGTACTCTAAACTGAGTGGCTTCACGCTGTGCTCAGTGCTATCTTTTATTTTGTCTGGCATATAAACCTACGCGTGGGCCTTGCTAATCACTGCACTATGGTGGAATTGCACCATTCTTCCCAGGCATGTAAAAAGCAGTAGGAAGTGAAAACTAAACCTGGTGGCGGAAGGGCTGTCGCAAAAGCTGTAGCTGACTAACTAAAGCGCTATGCTTGGCAAGCATGATGTAATCACCAAAGATGAATGTATATATAGCAGGAGCGGCTCCTCCGTTGGAGCGAAGGAGCATTACCTCCCTTAAATGCCCCAGAGACCCGAGTTGGAAAATAAAATGGTAATTCGTTACTATTTTAGTTTTTTATCCTTCCGTCCTGAACCGAGCGTCAGTATAGGGGCGGGGCTTACTGAGAAAAGCAGCAGGGAGGAAGGTGGGCTGTATGTGTACTTTTAAAAGTACGCATGTCCCTTTGGCCAGCCGTCCTGTGACATTCAGCCAGAAATGCACACTTTGAAACATCTAACGCAGCTGTCTTACGACAGATGGGTTAGAGTAAGTGCAGGCCTCCAGATTGCTGTGGAGTGCCAAGTGAGGCCACTCCATTCAATAATCAAAGCGCTGCTCTCACAGGAAACGAACTTCCTGGTGGTCATGCTGCAGTCACAAGAGGTCTGGAAAGGAGTTCCTGTTGAAAGGTAAGTTTACTTTGAATATATTTTAAGTTCATTTGTGCACATTTTTTATTTTTTTTATTTGAGCATGTGCGGACTCCCCTAACCTCCCCGTTAATGCCAGTCACCACTGATATAAAGTGTCTTTTTACAGCACATTCACTAGATGGCAGTCACCGCCCCCCAATGTTTCCTTCTTCTACCCCAGTGCCTCTCACTCACATCTGTCTACAGCGGCACCTTAGTAAGAACTGCCCAAGGGTAAAACTCAAAATTGCTGAAGAGCGCTGAATAGACTTACCACTGAAGTTGTGTTTCTGTAAAGTTCTTTAATCATCATTGACAAAAATAGTCAGTCAATCATTCAGGGGAATTGTAGGCGTGCTACTCACCCGAGAGGGTCTCAGGCGCTGAGGGGGGGGGGGTCCGCAGTTCTGTTAGTCGAAGAGCCAGAGGGCCTTCCTGAAGGTGTTCAGTGAGGGGGGCACGTCTGATGCCTGCCTGTAGTTCGTTCCAAATTTTGGATGCAATGTGAGAGAAGGACTGTCCGCCTGCTCGGGCTCTGTGGATGCGCGGGGTTTGGGCAACTGCGTGGTTGTAAGATCGGAGGTTCCTTTTGGGTAAGTTGATTCTGTCGTTGAAGTATTTGGGTCCGTTGTTGTGTAGGCATTTGTAGGCGTGGGTGAGGATTTGGAAGGTGACTCTTTTCTCCTCAGGGAGCCTGTGGAGTCTTGACAGGTGTAGGCTCATATGTTTGTGCCGGGGGATGCCGAGCACGAGTCTGGCAGTGGAGTTCTGTATTTTCTGGAGTTTGCGGAGGAGGGACTTGTTGATGCCAGGCGTCGAGCGTGTTCCCATAGTCCAGTCTGATGGTGATGAGTGTGTGGGTGACTGTCTTCCTTCACTCAGGGGGGATCCATTTGAAGGTCTTGTGGAGGTTGCGGATGATTTTGAAACAGCTGGATGTGACCTGTCGGTTCATGGTGCGTGATGAGTCGAGCACGATGCTGAGATTTTTGGCGTGGTCTGAAGGGATAGGAGGGCTTCTGAGGGTGGTCAGCCACCAGGTTTTGTCCCAAGCTGAGGGGTGGTTCCAAGGATGAGGACTTCTAACTTCTCTGCATTGAGCTTCAGGCAGCTGTTGGTCATCCAGGCTGCGACGTCTTGCATTCCTTTCTTGACATTGAGTTTGGCAGTGGTGGGGTATTTGGTGAGGAAGAGGATGAGTTGAGTGTCATCAGCATAGGATACAACGTTGAGGCCGTGTTGTCGTAAGATGGCTGCGGGTGGGACCATGTAGATGTTGAAGAGGGTCGGGCTCAGTGATGACCCCTGTGGGACTCCGCAGGTGAATTTCATGGGATCGGAGAGGAAGGGTGCAAGTCTGACCCTTTGGCTTCTTCCGGTGAGGAACAATCGGATCCTGTTCCTTGTATGCCGACGTTGTGTAGTATGGTGACTAGTGTGCAGTGGGAAACGGTGTTGAAAGCTGCTGATAGGTCGAATAAGATGAGGGCTGCAGAGTGGCCTTAGTCCAGGAGGGTGCGCATGTCGTCTGTGGCAGAGAGCAGGGTGGTCTCTGTGCTGTTTGCTTCGGAATCCGGATTGGGATCGGTTGAGGATGGCGTTCTCTTCAGTGAATCGAGTCAGTTCCCTGTTGACTGTTTTCTCTGCAACTTTGGCTGTAAAGGGGAGGAGCCAGATGGGTCGGTAGTTCTTGGGGTCGGTGGGGTCAGCTGTTGGTTTCTTGACTTCTGCGCGCTTACAGTCATCTGGGAAGGTGCCTGTTTGGAGGGTGGTGTTGATGGCGCGCTCGTGTTCGGGTGAGATGGTGGCTGCGGCTCTGTGGTAGATGTGAGGGCGGAAGGTGTAGGTGGGGGTCCGAGTTGATGCCTTTCATGGTCGAGGCGGTGTCTTCGGTTGTGATCGGAGTCTAGTTGGAGATGGTGGGCTAGTTGGTGTCTCTGGAGGGCGGGGGCGGCTCTAGCATTTGGAAGGTGGCTGACGAAGTTGTAGAGGTTTTTGATGTTGAGGTAGAAGCAGATTTCAAGCTTGTACCAGAGGTCCTGGGATGGGGTGATGTCTGTGTCTTCGCTGTGTGGGTTGGTGAAATCCTGAATGATGGTGAAGAGTTCCTTGGAGTTGGTGGCGTTGGCGAGGATTTTTTTGTGGATGAAATTCCTCTTGGTGGTTTTGATTTGCTTGTGGTAGTCCGTCATGACGTCCTTGTAGGTGCAGTAGTTTTTGGTTGTCTTGGTGTTTCTCCAGTTCTTCTCCAGGAACCTGCAGGTGCGCCTGCAGGCTTGGAGATCGGTGGTGAACCAGGTGGCTTTCATGGGGTGCTGTTTGTCGGGGTTGCGTAGTGGGTGAGCTAGTCTGCGCAGTTGGCAATCCAGGTGTAGAGTTCTCTGGCTGCGATGTTTGCGTTGGATGCCCAGGTGTGGTTGTCTCGGGTGAGGGTGTATTTGAGTTGTTCGTCGGTCACCTTGCTCCAGTTCCTTCATGGTGGGTATGGGGCTGGATTGGGTGCCTTGGGTTTGTCGATGGAGAAGTATACACAGTGGTGGTCGGTCCATGGTGTTGCATTGTGTGGCTGAAGTGAACGGGAGCGAGGGTCTGTCCTGCTCTGTGGGTTGGTGTAGTGACGAGTTGTTTGAGCTCGATGCTTGCGAGGTTGTCACGAAGGATGGAGTTGGGGTCGCTGGGGTTGTCGAGGTAGAACTTTAGGTCTCCAATGAGTATGTAGTTCATTGAGGCGATGACGTGAGGGGCGATGAAGTTGGTGATGGTGGTGGTGAAGGGCGTCCGGGGGGCGGGGGGTCTGCAGCCGAGGGTTCCTCGAAGTGGTGCGTTGGGGCTGGTCTGGATCTTGAAGTGCATGTGTTCAGCTGGGGTGGAAGGTTTCGCTGGAGGTGGTGAGGCGGAGGATGCATTGAAAGTTAATTATGTACTTTAAATTATTAATCATGCGATAACTAATATTCACAGTGGGGTGCAGATTAATTAATGCGCTCAACTTACAAAACAACGGGTTTCTAATAAGTATTTAAGAAGTTAACAGTTTTTGGCTAAATATTAGCAATTAACGGATAAAGGAATTCTACATAATTTTTTACGAGTTTTTATTCCCAAAACTGGTGTATTAAAATGTTAAATAAAGTTTAAATGGCCATTAGCAATTCGTCCAACCTTGAAAGAAACAAGTTTTGCATAAGCTGCTTAAGGCCAATCCACTTCCGGTCCACGTTTTACCCAAGTGTCCTTTGAGGTTGTAAAACAGAATATCATATGTACAACTATTGTCTGATACTGTCACAGCCAGCAAGACTTGCGGGTGGGGGGAGGGAGGGGTGGGTGTTGCGCATGCAGGGGGGGTTAATTTTAAATAAAAAAATAAAATAAAAAAGTACCTTCCCATGTTCTGCGCCGTATCAGGTCCCATGTTGCGTCGTCCTGGCAGGAAGCGGTTGCAGGCAGCCTCCCTCCCCTCCCCTAAGCCAATCACAACGCAGCAATGGCAGAGATGTGAATTGTGATTGGCCGGGACGCAGACCGCACAGGCGTTTAAGGAGAGGCCATTTGCTCCATGCAGGTTGCATGCAGTCTACATGTAGAAAACGGGAGAGTGTGCATGACTTGTTTGGTCGGCCACTAACAACCAAACACTTTTGCTTTCTCGCACTGCGAGAAAGCAGTGGGTGACGCTCCTCCGCCCACATGGAGGAGCCACCCCTGGACCCAAGCGGTAACGCAGGAGTCGCTATCTCTTTGAATTAATCTTCCCCAGTTCACCCACCACCACTGACAGCTACTTTGTCACCTGAAGCAAGTGCTTCCCCTGCAAAGCATAAAAATTGAGGTCAATTACCTAGATCAAAGGCTACCCTGTCCACCTCTTTGTGCACACACGCTAGCGACTTTCCTTTCCTATACACCCTCAATTCTTGCCCAGTGAATTCTGAAACTAATGATTTTTTTACCTGGCTGTGCGATTCATTTAAAACCATTTTATCCTCCAGCCTTGCCCCAGTGCTTGCATGTTTGTACATCATTATAAGCAAGCTGTCCAGGGGTGCGGGGTCCAGCGATGGAGTGCATAGGGACAAATCCTCCATCACCACTTTCGCAACTACAACCATACAAATCTCTGTTTCTATGGGTATGCATGTGGCTCCTCTTAACTCCTGCATGCCCTCCCACCAAACGCCATCTGGAACTCCTCTTGAAGAGCCACCACCTCACCTTCCTCCTGAGTACCCTCACCACTTGGTCACACCATATATTATACAATCCATGCCAGCTTTGGACATCCCCAGGGGCGGCTGTTCGATGCGTCATCTCTGTCCTGCTGCCTAACCCTATGTGGTGATTTTAGCCGAAGTGCCAAGACTCCAACCCTAGATTACGTAGAGCATTGAATAGTTATTGATTAGGGCCACCCACGGGCTACATTCTCAAGTTAGCTGTAAAGCCAACCTCTTTCCAAATAACTTGTTTGCCGGTAGAGTGGCTTGGATGGGCTCAATATTTAAGGAAATTGAGGGGAACTGTATCATTGTTAATTTTTCTAACCAATTTGTAGCTGGGGGAGTGAATCATTTATCTTATCAGGAGCTAGTCTGTCAAAGTAATGGGATGGTTTTACCATTGGGGTATTTTTATACTGATATGGGTTTAAGGGTTGGTGCCCTAAGGGAAACATTTGTCCCTGATCCATCACAGAGAGTATTCTATGAGCCCACTAACAATCACTTTTTTGCCCTGTCTGGGAGTGCAGCATAGACTGATTTAATAGCCTTCCTCTGCTGTATAATATGGCTTGTGGTCATGAAGCTAATGCTCCTGCCAAAGGGATTTCTATTCTTCTCCTCCCAACCCCATTTTGGAAGATGACTACTGCCTTACTAAGTCCCCTGTGGCACCCTTCCTGCCAAATGTGGCTTATGGTCATGAAGTTAATACTCCTGCCAATGGAAGTTTTATGCCTCCTACCCGACTCGATTATGGAAGCTGACTGCAACCTTTCCATAAAGTCCCCTATGATACTATCTTCCCCTGAAAACAAGGTTAAGTTGCTGGGTTGGAACATTGTTGGGCTTGCCACTAAATTACAAATGAGGAACTAGTTGGAGTTTATTACACCTTATGATAGTATCCTTTTGAAGAGACTTTGGCTCCCAGGGATTTATTTAGTGATGGTTTAAAATGTTTATCTTCTTGGATGGTAAGGGCCCATTCTGGGCTAGCTGTCTGGTTTAAGGGCACCCTGGACTGCACTTTCTTACCAATTCCTTCCAACAACAGGTTCATCGAGGCATTTCAAGTGAATTGGTTTAAAACCTATAGTTTTGTCCTCAACATTTTTTATAACGATAATTTCTCCTCCACTGTTAATCCTAAATCTTTTTCTCTTTGTGATTTTATTGGCGATTTGGAATATAGGGCCATATTATCAAGAAAGAGTGATATATTATCGCTGCTTTTATCGGCAGGAAACTGCCGCTAAAGCGGCGATAATGGGCTTGATAATATGCCCTTGTGAATTCCCACAGAAGGCCAGGTTCTGGTGTTAACCTGGGCTTCTATGGGAATTTTTTGTCACCTTAGGGGACCTTATTAAATTATACTTTCTAAAGCCTGGTGTACATACCACACCACCCGTTGCCTTCTGGATTGACAAAGCTTGCAGGGAGACCAACCGACGCCTCTGTTGTGCCTTAAGGGCCGTTCTAAGGGATCTGGTGGCTGTCGCTTCTTGTACAAGGTCTTATAAATTGGCCATTAGCAGAAGGATGAATGATGTTACGACGCATGGTTTTAACACGCGTACCATTACAACGCGTTTTTTTACAACGCAAGTCATTACCACGACTTGCGTTGTAGGGGTGCGGACTTAGGAATTTTTTTATTTACTATTCCAACACCAGCCTACGTACAGTAGGGAAGGTGTTGGATATTAAATTAAATTATTCCTTGTCCTGTAGCGCCTTCCAGCGCAAGTCGTGGTTACGACTTGCGTTGTAAAAGACGCGTTAAAAGGGCATGCGGAGTAAAATCTGCGTCGTAAAGGATGTTCCCCTTAGCAGAAGGGAGGCATATCTAGAGGGGGAAGTAGGGACCACTCTGGTTACCTCGTACAGCACCAGAAACATTGGTTTGTTTGGGCATATCACTAACAACAACAAACTTTTTAAAACTGACTCTAATCTAAAATGCGTTATTGGCGCAGATGCCTGGGTGGACCACTTCAAACAAGTGTACCTCATGTCCGACATTGCTAGCAGGGAGCCAGAATCAGGCTTGCCCGCTTTCCCACTAGGTATTGAATTCACCATGAAAGACATTGCTGAAGCCTTTCTGTGAAAGTCCTATGCACAAAGCCCCGGGGCCAGAGGAGGTTCCCATGGATCTGTTTAAGTTGGAGTTGGACCTGTGGGTACCTATTATTACTAACTATGCAAACTTAGCTAGCAAGATCGGCTTGCCTAAGTCTTAGTGTGATGCTATTGTTGTCCACATTTTCAAAAAAGGGAACAAGGCATCTCCATGTTGTTATAGATCCATTTCCCTACTGGACTCCTCTGTGAATTTTATTGTCAGGATCATCCTCAATAGAATTATGACATGGATCACTGAGAACCATATTATATTGGACGTTTAATCCGGCTTAAGACATGGCCTTGGCACCCACGACCGATGTCACAATCTATATTTATTAATTAATAAATACACCTTAGCTAAAGTGGATGCCTTCCATCTTGCTTTCATGGACCTGGCCTGCGCATTAGATAGAGTGGTCAGATCCAAACTTTGGGCATGTTGGAATCACTGGGGCTTGACCCCAAGTTGCTGTCCTCCTTCCGTGCCCTGCACTTTGATCTCAGTGCTTCTATTAGATTTGGGCCAAATAGCGGATGCACTGAGAGCACAGTATTAGGCAGGATTGTGTCTTGGCCCCAATCCTATTTTTGCTTTATATTAATGATCTGGGTTCAGCTCTAGTTGCCAAGGCGAAGGACATATCAACTGTCAATGGCCGGGTCATCTCTGTATTTCTATATGAAGACAAGGCTATGTTAATGTCAAGAACAACTAATGACCTCCAGCTTCTGTTTGAAACATTAGTTATTTTTATGGATGGCCTAGGCTTGGATACACGCCTAGCCAGACCTTTTATCATGGCCTCTGGCCCCAAAAATCTGAAGTTGTGCTGCCTTACTCTCCGGGGAACTCCAATTGGTACAACCCATGAATTCTCATACCTTGGGGTCACTTTTGACTCTCGGGGGTCTTGGGGCCCCTGCCTGGAATGGAGAAGTCTTAAACTATGTAACTGGTTATCTTTTCAGCCTAGCCTCCCAATTAGGCAACAAGCCCATTTCTCCCATTTTGAGATCTACAAAATGAAGTGAGTACCCATCCTAATCCATGGTTCTGGTCTGTGGGGGTATAAATCAGCCAAACATTTGCAGGACAAGGAAAACAGTCTGTAGGCACGTTCTTGATGTGTTTCCAAGGTCCCAGGCGTTTGCTATCCATGAAAAACGTTGTTTGCCGTATGTAGCCGATATTATTTATCTGGCTCCACTGATGCTATGGTGCTCCATTTGGCACAACCCCAACGCTTCCCTGAATAGGGAAATCATCAGGGATTGTCTTTCATGTGACAAGGGTCTCTAAATCCCATGGCTAAAATACATCAAGGACACCTGCACGGAATTAGGAAGACCCTCCTTTTTAGGTTTCGACTGGGGAACGGAGCGTAAGCTCCGCCCCCAAAGAAATCTGTAGTTTCCAGTAAGGACTCTTGAATACGCCCCTCTGTTCGATTGGCTAGCTCCATAAATGGAGGCTAGCCATTGGAACAGAGAGGCGTCCGTCATGGCCGGACCAGATTCGGGGGCGTTCCCGAGAATTTTTGGCTTTTGGCTACGTCATTCTACGTCAGCCAAAAGCCGGGAATGCCCCCGAATCTGGTCCGGCCGGGCCGTGCTTGCAGCTGTCCTGCCTTCCTCCGTGTCCCTCCTCCCGCCGTCCCCCCTCCCGCTCTCCGTGTGGTCCTGCCTTCCTCGCCGTGCTTGCTCCTGTCCTGCCTTCCTCCGTGTCCCTCCTCCCGCCGTCCCTCCTCCCGCCGTCCCCCCTCCCGCTCTCCGTGTGGTCCTGCCTTCCTCGCCGTGCTTGCTCCTGTCCTGCCTTCCTCCGTGTCCCTCCTCCCGCCGTCCCCCCTCCTGCTGTCCTTTACCCGCCCCTCCCCTCCCCCGCTGCTGTCCGCGTGCCCTTCCGTCGATGTGACCCTTAGCACCTGCGTTTGAAAACTGCTGGACCCGGCCCACTTAAAGCCCCTCGTAACAGTGGTATATGCGCATTAGCAGTGAAGGCACATGACACCTGACCTGTGACTAAGCAACAATTTCCAAATATCTGACTTCTGGATGGGGCTTCGTGTGCTACCGAGACTTTCCGTGCAGCATGTGCCAGACGAGACCATGACCCAGAGCGGGGCAGGGTTTAGGGAGGGAGGCAGAGGCGGCAACAAAGAGCCAGATATCTGCTCACACGGGTAGAGGGAGGCTATACTGCAGATGGGTACGGAGCCGCGAGACCAGAGTGAGGCTGAGGATGGCAGCGCAGCACGTGAGTGCTTCCGCGTTCCACGCTGCCTGTTTAAGGGGGCGTGCAGTGTACTCATATCCCCGTGCGTGTAAAGCTGCCTGTGAAGGAGCGTAGCACATGGCCCTAGAGCTTAGTTAGCCCGCAGCACACCAGGGTCGCTGTGTATTTTCTGCTCTTTGTTGTCACCAGTCGCCACCGACCAGGGAGGGGTGGGTGCGGGGTTAGTGTAGTCACGTGCGGGAGGCAGGTTGGTGACGTGAGGCGGGCACTCCTGGCTATGGCGTAACGGAGGAGGCGGGTGGGCTCCTCAGTGTAAACACGCTCTCTGCTCCTGCTTGCAGCTCATCGTGACACCGTGCTGTTCCCTGATCCACCGCGCTAGAAAGAAAGCTTCATGCGTGGCTGTGCGAGGACGACTATGTTCTGCTGCCACAATAGCAAGCTTCCCAGTCGTGCTGAGCCTACGCGACTCTAGTAGCTGTCATCTTCCTCGTGTCAGCATTACAATAGGCAGGTTTATTTGCCCAACTAACTGTATCTGGCATGCTGGGACTTGTAGTTTTATTTTTGCTCTATCGCCGTGCTTGCTCCTGTCCTGCCTTCCTCCGTGTCCCTCCTCCCGCCGTCCCCCCTCCCGCTCTCCCCCCTCCCGCTGTCCTTTACCCTCCCCCCGCTGTCCGTGTGCCCTTCCGTCGATGTGACCCTTAGCACCTGCGTTTGAAAACTGCTGGACCCGGCCCACTTAAAGCCCCTCGTAACAGTGGTATTTGCGCATTAGCAGTGAAGGCACATGACACCTGACCTGTGACTAAGCAACAATTTCCAAATATCTGACTTCTGGATGGGGCTTCGTGTGCTACCGAGACTTTCCGTGCAGCATGTGCCAGACGAGACCATGACCCAGAGCGGTGCAGGGTTTAGGGAAGGAGGCAGAGGCGGCAACAAAGAGCCAGATATCTGCTCACACGGGTAGAGGGAGGCTATACTGCAGATGGGTATGGAGCCGCGAGACCAGAGTGAGGCTGAGGATGGCAGCGCAGCACGTGAGTGCTTCCGCGTTCCACGCTGCCTGTTTAAGGGGGCGTGCAGTGTACTCATATCCCCGTGCGTGTAAAGCTGCCTGTGAAGGAGCGTAGCACATGGCCCTAGACCTTAGTTAGCCCGCAGCACACCAGGGTCGCTGTGTATTTTCTGCTCTTTGTTGTCACCAGTAAGCATGAGCGAATTTTGCGGATCTCACGTTCGCGAATTTTGCGGATTTGCGGATTCGCAATCCGCAAAATCCGCGAATTCCCGCGAATTTGCGGATTTTTTTTTTTTGTGTTCGCCCGTGTTTCTGCCAGTTCGCGAGGGTTTTGTACACTTTCGCAAATTGCAAACTTACCTGTCGGGTCGCAAGTTTCGCGAACTTGTTGTTTCTACGTGTCCAGCCTGTTTGGGACACTCTTCTTCATCACTGCCACTCTCTGTCACCACTGCCACTCTCTGACTACTCATGCCACCCTCTGGCCCACCCATGCCACCCTCTGTTTCATCACCACACCCTCTGGTTGTCCAGTGTACATTATTTTCGGCAAAGCAAAGCACACCTTCCCTGCCTCAAGTGACCTGAATTAATTTGGGGCTGATTAATGTGTCACAGAATATTTTTTTAGCTGGCACCTGCTTCCTTAGTGCGCCCTGATTAGTGATCTTTTGCACTTGCTAAGTGCTTTCATTGTTGCAAAATTAGTTACAACACCTGCCCTGCCCCAACTGACAATAATGAATTAGGGGCTGATTAATGGATTTTAACTTCCAGCCTGGCTCCTGCTTGTCTCCCTTAGCTGTAATTCAGGACCTTTGTGGCATATGTGTAACTATTCTGAGGTTCAGAGCAGGGTCACATAATAGTTTCAACTGGCAACTGAACTCTGGAGGGGCCCCTCAGGAAGCACTACAGGAAATGGCTACTAATGATGAGCCTGAACTTTTGAACCTGGTAAGTAGTTACTTTCAGTTTTGCTAAGATCGTATTTCTGCAATTTTGCACTTATTCGCGGGGCGCGAACTCACGCGAACAGTGCGAGCAGTGCGAGCAAAATCCGCTGCTCGCGGATTTGCGGATTTTGCGGGAAATTCGCAAATCTCGCGGATTGCGGATTTCCCGAAAATCCGCAAAATCCGCGAGCAGAACGGATTTTCCGCCCATGCCTAGTCACCAGTCGCCACCGACCAGGGAGGGGTGGGTGCTGGGTTAGTGTAGTCACGTGCGGGAGGCAGGTTGGTGACGTGAGGCGGGCACTCCTGGCTATGGCGTAATGGAGGAGGCGGGTGGGCTCCTCAGTGTAAACACGCTCTCTGCTCCTGCTTGCAGCTCATCGTGACACCGTGCTGTTCCCTGATCCACCGCGCTAGAAAGAAAGCTTCATGCGTGGCTGTGCGAGGACGACTATGTTCTGCTGCCACAATAGCAAGCTTCCCAGTCGTGCTGAGCCTACGCGACTCTAGTAGCTGTCATCTTCCTCGTGTCAGCATTACAATAGGCAGGTTTATTTGCCCAACTAACTGTATCTGGCATGCTGGGACTTGTAGTTTTATTTTTGCTCTATAATTAGTTCTAGCTATAATTCCCAACATGCTTTGTGGTTACCTGCAAGAACAGAACAATCATAAGTTTTCCCCCTCGACGTTGGGGAAGTTGCCAACAGTGGAGTGGACTTATCATACCCGACTTGACATACACATTACGCATGTTTATATATTATTTCAATTTTTTTGACAAATCACTGACTTAACACTAACGTTTTATTTCTAGGTTTTCAGAATATTTTCCTACCCTGTCATTAACATGATTAACAATGGAAACAACCTCTAACCCGCTGTCCGTGTGCCCTTCCACCCCAAGGAGGTGAACTGGAGGGAATATGAGAGCAGTCTAAGAGAGCAGGGTTAATTTGTAGGCAGAGAGCACTCCAGCCCTCATCGCCTTGTTTTCATCCCCCTTCCCACTCTCTGGTACAGTACCCAGCTCCCCTCGAGGGCTGGTATTCATTCCCCACCCCCGTCATACAGTAGCCTTATCTCAGATCACTTCCCTCCTTTCAAGTTCCCCATTGGACTCTGGTTTTCTCCTCTCTCTGTAACTTGACCTCCCCTATGAATAAGGGATTTATTTACACCTCATTAACTTTCCACTAAAACTTTCACTCCCCCCTCCCACCCACCCACCTGCCAGCGGCCCCTCCCCTCTCTCTCCCTTTCACTGACCAGCTCCTCTTTTCTCTTACATTGTCCCCTACCCTCCCCCCTCTGCCCTGCTCACCACCAATCACAAAGTCGCCCTTCTCCGCCTGCTTGAGGTCGGATAGGGTCCAGGGAGCTGCCGGCTGCGGCCCGCTGCTCCTCCCTTAGGGGAAAAATCCTTTCATTCAACTGAACTTGAGCAAAGTTCACCAAACCTCTCATACTTCTGGCTCTTGCCTGGTCCTCCCAGAGGTGCAACCTCAGGATATATTTCCTGATTGCACTTTCTTTCAGCCAGTACCTGCTCTGACGTGGAATGTGAAGTCCTTCCATCAACGAGACAACGTCACATGGTTTGGCGTTGTGCCGTGTGCAGAGTGGTTGGTCTTTGGTTAAATCACCGTCCTGCCTGTCTGGGATTGGAGAGGAGATAGTCTTGTCCTCCATCTCTCTCTCTCCTTCCTGTCCTCTCCTCCTCTAGCCCTCCTTCTCCTTCCTGCCCTCCCTCTCCTACCTGCCACCCTCTCCTTTCTGCCCTCTCTCACACACTCCTACCTTCCCTCCTGCCCTCCCACTCCTTCTTGCCCTCCCTCTCCTTTCTGCCTCTTTTCCTTCCTGCCCTCCCTCTCTCTCCTGCCCTCTCTTCTTTTTGATCTCTCTTCCTTCATCCTTCTTACTCCTGCTCTCCTTAACTTCTATATCTATCACTTCTTCTCTTGCACTCAGTCTCCATCTCTCTCCCTCTTGCCCTCTCTTTCTTACTCTCTCCTTCTTGCCCTCTCACTCCTGTCTTCTCTCACACTCCTGGCTTCACTAACAGGCTAACATGCTTTATGAAATAACTTGTATTCTAATTCACTGTGCATCTGCAACTAATTGCATTATAAATGCAATCCCTATTTCTGTGTAAAGTAAAACGCATCAACGTTTTACACATAATTCAAAGAAGTTAGAAAAGACCATTTGTCAAAAGCAATACCAAAAGCTCAAACTTTAACAAAGGCGAAACCATTGCATTGTAAATGCTTGTTTCCCTTCCAACTGATATTACTACTGGGGACAAAAGCTGGGCCAAACATAGCTTCAGGCAATCTAGAAGTTGGGTAAGAGAACAGTCTGAGCTGAGAAAGCTTGCCAACAGAGAGTACTCGTGGCTTCAAACCACTTTCGGGATGGAGCCGTACCTGAAAATTACGCCAAATGCTAGGGATATGGCTTTACTAACCAGATTTCGGCTGGGTCAGATCAGGTGTCAGATCCCTGAACTATGGGCCAGTTAGATCCCCAGTCCATCCTGATCTGTCCCTGTGATGAATGCTCTCTGCAGATCTTGGGGCACTCTGGGCCATATGTAACAAGCCAAATTGACTTCGCAAATGCCGAAATTCGCGGAATTTCGGCGTTTGCGAATGCAATTTGGACAAATGGTATGTATGAAGGAAATGTGCTTTAAAAATAAGGAATCGCAAAATGTGCGATTCCTTATTTTGCGATTGCATTTAAGGAATAGCAAATTTGGCGATTCCTTATATGCAATGTAAGAAGGCAAAAAAAAATTGCTAAATGGCCTTAAGGAATCGCAAATTACCACCAACTTCTAGTTGGTGGTAAGTTGCGAATTCCTTGAAAAATGCACATTTTTGCATTTTTCAAAGTGCCATGTGATGCACATACATGCTGAGCTGAGCTCGTCATGAGCCTGGGAGGGGTTAACAATGCTGTAGGCTCCTGTTGCTTCAGCCAATAAAACCATTATAATACACACTAATAAAACCATTAGTACATGCAATAAAGTGCAGTGCCGTGCATACATGTCTAATATTGTGGGGAGGCAAGAGTATGTCACATCAAAAATCACCTTTTGATTGTGTTACGATGTAAAAAAAAAACAAAAAAGGGAAGTCTCTCAGGTTGCATCCACCTCCATGAGGTCAATCAGATTTCCGCTATATATTTATTTGTAAGTTGTCTACAGAATAGCTGAGCCTGTCCACTCTATATGGGGCCCTGCCAAGTTGTCAAGAGGCAGAGAAGCACACTTGTATAAAAATGGGTCCACATGACAATTTAAAATCATTTATAGTGTCACTTAGATTATATTAAAAATACATTAAACTTTTTGTTAAAAAAAGTCTTCTAGGGGGCGTGGCTTGAGGCATCAAGATTGCGGTTGCACTCTGAGAGTGCTCGGGACCCCCTCCGTCATTCGTCTCGTCTTAGCCCACTGCTAGTGCCCATCGATGCCCCAGAGTCCTGGGAACGGTTCCCGCACCCACCTGCAGCGCTCTGACCCCTCGCGGGGCCGGTCTGATGGCTGTACTCTCCTTGCGACCCCTCGGCTCCTGACGGCCTCCTCTGCCCTAAGATGGCGGCCCTGTAGCTCTCGCTCCTGTGGCCTGGGTCTCCGCCTTGCCACCCCTTCCCGTCCGGCTTATCGGCACTCCTCTGCGGGTGCTGACCTATCCTGATGGTGTGTGGCCGAGCTGCAGCCGAAGACTGAGGGGTGCCCTCCCGCCCTGGAACCAGTGGAGTTGGTGGATCGGCTCCGGAACGAGTGGCCGGATTCGTCAGCGGAGGGCGCCTGGAACCCCTGGCGGTGGAGGAGCTGCGCCGCCTCTGTGCTTGCCGGTGGCTGAGGAGTAGAACCGGCATCCTGCTGCCTGCGGGATTGGATTGCGGCCTGGCCCTCGGCGAAGATCCAGCGGAGAGGCCGTGGAGGTGCTGGCGGCCGGCGTGGCGTGGCGCGCTGGAGGAGGTGAGGAAATGCCCTGTGGGCCTCCTCTCTCCCCGCACCCTTCGTCGGCTGTGTCGAGTCGCGCTGCTCGGGGCTCTGGTGCCTGCGGCTATGGTGGGCGAGGTGTGATGGTGATGGGGGGCTGGGCGGGCCGCCTCTGATGCCCGAAGTTGCTGAGCTGCTGGTGTGGGCCCCATTGCACCCCTGGGGCGGTCCTCTGTCGGGGCGCCCCTCCTCCCCATTGGCCTGCCTGTGGTGATGTTGAAGGGCTGGCGGGCCGCTACTATCTTCTAGATCGCATCGCTGCTGGTGTGGGCCCATTGCACCCTCGTGGTAGTCCCCGTATGGAGCGCCCCTCCCCCCCATCGGCCTGCCTTAGACTCACGGCCGCTGCCGTCCTGCGAGGAGCGGGGCGACAGAGGGGCTGTCAGCTGAGTTTCTGGACATTCTTCCCCTTGCGCTTGAGGTGGGCGGTGGCGGATGTCGAGACCTGCATTGGAGGGGGCTGCCCGTATACAGCGAGGTGCTGGAGTGGGGGAGTGCCCGAATCTGAGGGCCCACTGGGTCTCCTGGCCGGCCTCGACATACGGGCTGACGGGTCCCCCCTGCCTTCTTGCCGCCTGCATGTTGGGAGATGCGCCCTGGCTTGGTGGGGGGCAGATCGGCCACTAAGTCGGGTGACAAGCATGGGTGCCTGAAACCCTTTTGCCTGGAAGCTCGGGCTCTTGGAGCTGGTGGGGGGCCCCTGAGGCCCTGGGCCTGCTGGAGTTGCTTTGGGAGCCGACAACACCTGGACGAGTTATGCTACCCTGTGGATGCCCGCCTTCCTTTATCTGGGGGTGGGAGGGAGATCAACCGCCACACCAGGCGGTGGGACCGCGGCTGACGTGCTGTTGCATGCCCCCCCTCCACCCCGGGCCGACCGCCCACACTTGAACCTCCGGGAGCATGGGCAAAAAACGCGCCTCTCAGGTCCCTGAGCACTCCACTCAAACTACAATGGACCAGTTCACCAAGTCTGATCGTGACCCGGCGGCTGGGTCGGTGTGGGCGCCTGAAGCACCCGGGGGTTACCTTTCCGCTATCCTACAGGCGATCAGTGCATCGCAGGTGTCAGTGGAGGCCAAGATCGGGGAGGTGCGGGTGGATGTGGCATTAATCCGGCAGGACCTCCGTAATGCCACGGCCCGGATTACTGAAGCAGAGTCCCGCATTTCCACGGTGGAGGACGACGTGGGTACTCTTAAATCCCAGGTGACTTGTCTACAGGCACAGACTGCGGAGTTGCACCGTAGGGCCGAGGATGCAGAAAATAGGGCCCGGAGAAACAACCTACGCCTCCTGGGTTTTCTAGAGGGAGTGGAAAAAGGACGCACTGATACCTTAATCGAGGCGTGGGTCAAGTCCTGGATCCCCAAGGAGAAACTCTCCCCCTGGTTGGGGATAGAGCGAGCCCACCGTTCCCTTGCTCCTAAACCCCCTCCTGGAGCTCCCGCTCGTCCCATCATCCTGCGGGTCCTTAACTTCCGAGACAGGGACGCGATCTTAAAAGCCGCCAGGATACAGGGTCCAGTGCACTTCCAAAACTCCTGGATCCTGTCTTTCCGGACTACTCTAAGGGGGTTCAGTCACAGCGCCGGTCCTACGATGAGGTCAAGCAGAAACTCCGAGCCATGGGTCTTTGCTACGGACCCCTCTTCCCGGCCCCCTTAAGGTGATTTTTCAGGACAAAACCTTGGGGCATATTATCAAGACTCGGCGATAATATTATCACCGCTTTATCGGCAGGAAACTGCCGATAAAGAGGCGATAATGGGCTTGATAATATGCTCCATGGAATTCCAATCAAAGCTCATATTAAATGTCCTTCACATCTAACATGAGCTTCGATTGGAATTCCATAGAGCATATTATCAAGCACAATATCGCCACTTTATCGGCAATTTCCTGCTGATAAAGCGGCGATAATTTTATTGCAGAGTCTTGATAATATGCCCCCTTATTCTTTGACACCCCACAGGCGGCATGGACTTTGCTCACGGAGGAACGCCCTCTCCTTACTGGGGTAACCCCGGCACCTGTCCTGAAACCGGCGGGCCGATCCGGCCAGGAGGCGCCCAAGGTGCAACAACGCCGAACTGGATCCAGACGTCGGGGCGCCCGTCGGGGACGGAGCTCTCGGTCGCCGGAGACACAATCCCGGCACTCCCCGAGTCAGGCCCTGAGCCAGAGGGCTTCCTCCCCTGCTGTGGGGTCTTCTATTATCGACATGGGCACTGCCCCTGGGCCGGAGGCTACCCGTCGGCGGGCCATGTCGGACTCGGATCTATCTGGAAGCTCTGTAATTCGTGGCTCTGGTGGGGAGGAGGGGGTGTGTTAAGCATGGGCGAATTTTGCGAATTCGCGTTCCGCGAATTTGCGGATTTGTGAACTCGCAAAATTTGCGAATTTGCGCGAATTTGCGAATTCGCTGTTTTTGCCAGTTCGCGAGTGTTTTGTACAAGTTTGGGAACGCAAACTTACTTGTGTGGTCTCAACGGTCGCGACCATGTTGTTTCTACGTGTCCAGCCTGTTAGCGACCCTGTAGTTTATCGCGGCCACCCTCCGGTTCATCACTGCCACCCTCTGGTTCATCGCTGCCACCCTCTGGTTCAAGGCTGCCACCCTCTGGTTTATCACAGCACCCTCTGGTTCATCACTGCCACCCTCTGGTTGATCTCTGCCACCTTCTGGTTCATCCCTGCCACCCTCTGGTTTGCCACTGCCATCCTCTGGTTCATCCCTGCCACCCTCTGATTCGAGGCTGCCACCCTCTGGTTCATCACTGCCACGCTCACGATTGTTTTTGGGCTGATGAATGAGTCACTGAATTTGAGCTTCAACTAGTTTCAGCGACCATGTGTGTATTACTATGTAATCGCCCGAAGGGCGCAGGGGTCCCTCGAGTAAGCTGTCCATCATAGTGGGTAAATGGCGGGAAGACGGTGCACACCGCGAGTGTGTGAGCGGGGCCAAACGGGCTGGGCTTCCATGCGAGTTCACATGCCTCTTGTGTGTATAAAACAAGGTCAGAGACCGATCAGAGCAGCAGATCAAGAGAAAGAAGCTCCTGGTCACAGGAACAGCACGAGGATTGCGCTCGTGAAAGTCAAGGATGCAAAGGCCTCTATCCAGCATCACAGCTGATTTTCGACGGTAGATTTGAGAAGAAGGCACACCTGCCCAGCCTCGACGACGCTCACGATTTTTTTTGGGCTGATGAATGAGTCACTAAATTTGAGCTTCAACTAGTTCCAGCGGCCATGTGTGTGTTACTATGCAATTGCACCGATGTGCGCAGGAGTCCCTTGAGTGAGCTGTCCATCCATCATCCTGTATCTATTTTAGGATGGCGCCGGCAAGCTGCCAGCGCCATCCTAAAATAGTTACTAAATTAGCTTCATCAGGAAGCACTAATAGATAAAATAAAGCAGGTGCTCGAACTAACTGAAGCTAACTTAGTAACTATTTTAGGATGGCGCTGGCAGCTTGCCGGCGCCATCCTAAAATAGTTACAACTTCAAGCTTGAAGGCTTGAACTTTTGCCCCCCGGATCCGCCGCTCGCGGATTCGCGGATTTTTGGTAAATTCGCGGGAGTTCGCGGATTGCGGATTTACCGAAAATCCGCGGAATCCGCGAGTGGAACGGATTTTCCGCTCACGCTTAGGTGTGATCCCGTTGGTTTACCTTCGCCCAACTGTTCTGGACCTGAAGGGGAGAACATATGCCTGACCCCGGGACCGGGGTTCTCCCTTGACTCCGATGGCCGAATTAGCCAAGGATTGCATTTGCACTGGTATCCTAGACTTGATCCATCTTATGTTTTTGCTGTCCAATCCATACTTCCTACTGTGGGCATGTATCCGTACATATGGAGGGGGGTCCGACCCAGCCATGTTCCTGCTAGATTGTAGCTAGCCGTTTTAGAGTAGCGTATCACCTTTAGTGGTGTAGTTAATTATTGGGGTTTTTTGGGTGACAGATGCTTCCACTTCAGAAGTGTAGGGTGGAGGGAGATGGGGGGGTTGGGTGGGACGAGGGACCGTTGTCCCTTGACAATTTGTTTTGTTTAGCCGCCTATGGGCCGATGGTTGCAGTTCATCTTGACATTTACGATCCTCTGATTACTTCCCAATAGGCATGCAGATCACGTCCTTCCTGGGTTTTTTATTTTTGGCCACCTATGGGCCGCCTCTGGGGATTGCTACTGGAAGTTACCTACCTCCTTTCCCCGAATCCCAAGATTGATGGGCTGACTATCAAATACCACAACTCCGAACCTGGGCCCGGGAGTAGGGAGGTGTTCCCCCCTGGATGGGTAGGGATCCATGTAGTTATCCGGCCCTCCATAGTTCCTTCCCTTAGATTACCTCTATCCTTACTAGACCTCTCCACATCCTTTCTTGGAACGTCAATGGCCTCCTGGACCGAATCAAGCGTACAGCTGTCCTCCACGCTGCTCATCGCCATGGGCCAGACATTCTCTATTCCTCCAAGAGACCCACCTCCTGGGTACACAATGCAACTTCCTAGCTCAATATGGCTTTGATAGGGTCTGGCACTCTGGGTTTACACGGGGATCCCGAGGGGTAGCCATCTTGCTGGGGAAAGGGCTTCCTTTTACCCTTGTTAACGTTGAGTCGGATACACAGGGTCGATATGTGGTGGTCTTGGGAACCATTGAGGGGTGCCCCCTGAGCCTTCTCTGCCTCTACATTCCCCCCCAGCTCCTACCCCCTACACTCCGAGGTCTTACGCAAGTGATCTCCTCCCTCCCACAGGGCCTCATGGTAGTAGGGGGGGACTTCAACGCCGTTCTGCAGCCCCTGCGGGATACGACAGGGCCGCCATCTGGAGCCCGTGTCGCCTCTGCGAAGATCCTCTCAAGCTGGTCCTCGACCTTCGGTCTGTGTGATGTCTGGAGACTATGGAACCTGCGTACAGAACAGTACACCCACAAGTCAGCCGCCCATCATACTCACTCCCGAATCGATCTTATCCTGATGCCGGCCACGGATTGCCAGCTAGTGTCTGCTGCTGTGATACTGCCAAGGGGGATCTCAGATCACTCTCCCATCTCACTCCACCTCGGGACCCCCCTGAGGGGTCCGCGGGCGGTCTGGCGACTTAACACCTGGTTCTTACAGGATTCAGCGCTGGTGGAGTCCCTTGACCAGGAGTTGCGTAATTTGTTCTCCACTAATACAGGCTCGGTCCCCTCACAGGGGACGCTGTGGGAGGCGAGCAAGGCCGTTATCCGGGGGTGGCCAGGGGATTGGTCCATGCGAAGCGGTCGGAACAGAAGGCCCAGCTTGCTCAACTGAAATCCCAGGCGGAGCAGCTCGAGACGGCTTCGCTCAAGGGTGGCATGGGGACTCCTCCCGTCAGCTGACCGTGGTGCGTGAGGAGATCCATCAGGTGTCATTGGAGTCTGCCAAGATGCTTTGGCGTTCATCAGTCGCCCGTATTTATGGGTGGGGGGACAAGAATGGTAAGCTCCTCTACAACCTAGTGTCTTATCCCAAAGTCCGCTGTATTATCCCTGAAATCCGTTCTCATACTGGAACCCTCCAGGTGACGTCTTCAGCCATTGCTCAAACCTTCGCGGATTACTATGAGACCCTTTACACCGCCCGTTCCCTGAGTGCTTCCCTAGATGACTAGTTGGATGAGACAGATACCCGACTCCCGGGTCTCTCTCTAGAGGCGGCGGAGGCTCTGGACCGTCCTTTCACCCTGGAGGAAGTCCAGGACGCTATCTCACTCTTGCATCCTGGGAAGACCCCTGGTCCTGATGGGTATCCTCAAGAGTACTACGCGACCTTTCGGGATGTCCTGGCCCCCAATTTGGTAGATCTTTTCCGCCACATGGCAGAGGTAGGGGCATTCCCTCCCAAGTCGGATGTTGCCACGATAGTGGTCATTCCAAAGATACATCCGCCCTCTCTGAGCTGTGCGGACTACCGTCCGATTGCACTGATTAATACAGAGATTAAGATTTTCGCCACTGTCTTGGCTCAAAGGCTACGACCTCTTCTGCAAGATCTTGTCCATCCCGACCAATGCAGGTTTATGCCTGCCAGAGGCACTCGCCATCGTATTCATCGACTCCATCTGGCTCTGGCTCACCGTGGCCACCTCACCCCGTACTTGGCACTACTCTTCTTAGACTTTGAGAAGGCCTTTGATACGGTGAACTGGGAAAACCTACAGGATATGCTGGACAGGATGGGTTTTGGTCCCTCATTCCGCCGTCATCAGTGTTCTCTATGCTAGCCCCAGAGCCCGAGTACTCATCAATGGAGAGCTGTCCGGGGGCCTTCCCGATCCGCGCTGGCGATGGAGCCCCTGGCGGCTCTCATGCGGCAGAACCCACTTATCCGGGGATGGGCCTGGGACTCGAGACAAGTAGACAAGATAGCCCTATACGCGGACAATATTTTGCTTTATTTGGCAGGCCCTGATAGTTCTGGCCCCAGGTGCCTGGCGACCCTTGTCGCTTTTGAGCAGGTCTCGGGACTCCGCCTCAACCCGGCGAAGTCAACCTTAGTGCCCCTGCACCCCTCCCGGGACTGCTTTGACTGGCAGTCAGAGATCCCCCTTCGAAGGCACTCGGTGAAGTACCTTGGCGGTTGGATAGCTCTTCTGCCAGAACTTGAGTGGGCTTTAAACGTCACGCCTTTGGTTGTCTGGATGAAGGCGGATCTCAGGAGGTGGAAGACTCTCCCCCTTAACTCATTTGGAAGGAGTGCGTTGTTCAAAATTATGGTCCTCCCCCGTTTTCTTTACATAATGCAAAACATTACTGTCCACCTGTCGAGTAGCTGGTTCCGCGAGTTGGACAGTGTCCTCACCCGGTTTCTTTGGGGAGGGGGTAGGCCACGCCTATCTCTGGCGCACTGTCGTATCCCCCCCTTTGATGGAGGCATGGGGGTAACCAACCTTCACCTCTACTACCTAGCCATGAAGCTCATTGTCATCCACGATTGGTATGCGGGCGGCTGGTCCGACCCTGCATATCAGGTGGAACTCAGTGCGTTGGACTTTACACAGATCTAGGGCTTTTTATATGGCGACCCAGTCCCGCAGGCCCCGCCCCTGGTCACCAGGATGGTGTTTCTGGCCTGGCGCATGGCCCTCCGCCATGTGCGGTGGGATTGGAAACTAACTCGACAGACACCATTATGGTACGGGTCCTGGATGCAGGAGGTCTCGTCCTTGCAGGGGTTCCGGCGATGGGACCTTGTCAGAATCTCAGTGCTCGGTGATGTTTGGGTGGGGGATCACATCTGCTCCTTTGCAGATCTGCAGCACCGTAACGCCCTTGCACACTCCCAGCATTATAAATACCTGCAGCTTAGATATGCCTTCCATACCCATGTGTCACCCTCCATCTCTCTTCCAGAGTTCAGCCCGCTAGAAGCCCAAGTGATGATGGGGAATCTGGGAAGTGGAGGAGTGTCCCGTATCTACCGATCCTTAGTGAATAATGGCCCGCTTCTCTGGATCGGCTCAGGGCTCGATGGGAGGGTTGGGTGGGCCCCCTAGAGGAGGCGGACTGGAGGGATGCCCTTATGGCGCCTAAAACCCTGACCACATCCTCCAAGCTCCGTCTGGTCCAGCTCTATTATTTACAAACGGCGTATCTCACCCCAACACGGTTATTCCAGGCCCGGCTGAAGCCCTCCCCGGCATGCACACGATGTACAACTGCCCCAGCCAACTTCTACCACATGGTATGGTGCTGTCCGGTCTTGGCGCCATTCTGGGAGGGGGTGGAAAGAGAGCTCACTACCGCACTGGGCTGGGAGGTTCCTCTTGACCTGATACGTTTGTTGCTTGGGGTGTTTGATGGCTTGGAGGGTTCTAAGGCGGACAAGCGCCTACTGGGGACAGCTGTGGCAATGGCCAAGAGAGACATTGTGGCACACTGGTCCCAGGCTAAGGCGCCCACGCTAAAGGGGTGGAGGAGGGGAGTGGACTGGTGCAGGATCCAGGAGCAAGCCATGGTCGAAGCTCGGGGGTGCCCTAATTTGTTTCATAAAATATGGGGTAAATGGTTTAATATGCTTCTCCCTTCAGGAACTGCCTATTTCCCTGTTTACTGTATCTTTATTCCATTCTCATCCATGTGCAATTCACCCTCGTGTACGTTCTGCCATGCTCACCCTGAAGGGCAGTTTTGCTTCGTGTCAACTGTGTGCACTGTTATTTTCTTTCCTGACATCAATTGAACTGCAACCAATGAATGTATCTTGTTGTAAATAACTTAATAAAATTGATTATCAATAAAAAAGTCTTCTAGAGTCAAGTTCTTTGCTTTGGTGAAATTACACGCATAGCATTGTCATTTAACAATCAGGTTATTTGCGTGATAGCCTACTGCGCAGTGAGTTCCTTGTGTATCTTCAGCTGGTAGCCTGGCTAGTTCTGCAATCCGAGTCTTATGGCATCTTTTGCTCTGCTAACATCAGGAATTTTACCAATCTGCAGTTCAGTTGTGAAGCCCCTGGTTCGAAGCATGCCAGACCCGCTTGCCTCCTAGCACGAATTCCCCGCTGTTTAATGAGGGCCTTGAGCATTTTTTTCCTTTTTTGCATTAGCTCTTTGCAGGTGCAGATTAAGTGCAAAATATCTCCCCATGTCACACAGGCAACAAGAAATTTGTGTCAGCGCCCTCAGCCAGGATGGGAGGTTCAGGGCACATGAAAGAAGACCTAAACGGTACCTGAGAAATTTGGATTTTAATAATTTGGGATAACCCTGAATAAAATTTGTTTGAGGTGTGAGCATTTTGTAATTGTTTAGGGTGAACCAGGAATGAGATCTGGGTGAAAAGGTGGTCTTGTCCTCCACCAATGAGAGCGTTTAACGGACTTCCAAACCAGTTTCTTGAAGGTTTTGTGATGGAGCTGTTTCTTCCATAGATCAGACAGCCCTGAAGTTTCCAATGATTCTTATAGGTAATTTCTTGTGGGGGAAGTGTCTTCTGCTGGAGTTCTTGCCATAAAAGTTAGTGTAAAGGATTTGAGGTGGAGGATCTGATCTTATTGCAGCAGATGATATAGGTGCCGTGCCTGGATAGAGATTGTTTTATTAAGCCGAACTCCAACCTTGTTTGAGCAGGCGAGGTGTAACTTGGGAGACTGAACATTATTCTGTATGTTTTTACTAAAGTGCTGTCCAGTAGTTTGGCATCTCTGCCTCAGGGCTGGACTGGCATAGCGGGCACTGGGTGTTTCCCTGGTGGGCTACTAGGGTTGGGGCAGTTTTTGTTACAGGAACATTTTTGATGCATAGCTGCAATATTGGCCCCGGTAACAAAATCGGCCGAAACCGGCCCTGGTAAACAGCTCGGTCACACCCCCACCCCCGGGGGGCTGGCCGAGCACTTTGCGAGAGCCGGTTCTGGTTCCCAGTCCGGCCCTGCTCTGCCCCGCATAGCTTTGCTGCCCTAAGTTATTATAGGGAGATGTTTGGCCTGTACAACCTTCAGGAGAGGGCTTAATGTGGGCCCATCAGTTTTGATGCAAGATATCTCATTGTGACCGCTATAGCCATCCCTTTCCTTTTGATTTCTTCCTTTCTGGCGGACAAAGGACCCTTCTTTATCGATAATGACGCCAAGATATTTGTAGTCGCTTGCTGATTCTATTAGTGGGCCACCCTGATGTCAACTTGTGAGAAGTTGGCCTGATATGTGATGTTTCCAATTCTGGAACCACCTTGTATCAGTCCAAACAATTCCTTATGGTGTCTGGTTGTAAGTCAACCTTGTTAGACAAGCTATCCTAGGGGTAGCATGGACTAAGCAGCCTTAAAGGCTTAACTTAAGAGGTCGTGTTAAGCGAGCTGTTTTACCACATACAATCCTGTAATATCAAATGAAAGGACACCACACAAGTATATATTATAAAAATATATGTGTTTATTTCTAAAATAATCCCCAGTACTCTTTATGAGCAAAGGGGCACAAGCATTAAATCAAAAGCACAGTATAACATACAAAGTTGCACAATTATGGATGAGGCCGGGTGGCCACTCAAAGCATATATTAAAAAAGTGGTATAAGAGATACCAATCGAACAGTGGTTAGGCCTAGGGCCTAGGGAATCGCTGGGAGCAGTCTGGACTAGCAATGCTGAAGTCGGGAAAAGCCCGCGGGATTCGGGTGCAGCACGTAAAGTGCGGCTTGCATCAATGCACTGTCAATGGTGCGTAAAAGTTACACAAATAGAGTTTAAGGACACTCCGCTGAACCTAGAAGAACCAAACTTTAGACACAGACCCTAGAGGTGTGTACCAGTGTGGGAACACCGGCGTTGCTGTGTTACCTCACCCACAGGAAGCGGGTGCATAGGGTCGAAGTGGCGTCGGGTTTTGCCACGCAGGTTCTTGGTGCTTGGAGCTGAAGATGCTGCAGGCGATGTGAAGGAGAAGTGTCCGGTGGATCCAAGGGTGGATCTGAAGTGGTGAAGACCTGAAAGCAGAGGGGACAATGTTAAAAGTCACTGACCAGTGACCACCGTGGAACCAGATTGGAACCAGGCAAAGTCGGGTGCAACAGGTGATGAGGGGTTGCTTCTCTCTGCAGCCACGTGGACACGAAGAGGTCAAGGACGTCCATTAGTCGATCACTAGCTATCCCACAAAGGCTCTAGTTGATGGCGGTGTTGGCAACTCGATTGAAGCAAACAAGCCTTGGCTAATGCAAGCCACGCAGAAAGTGAAAAAGGCTTATTACTCGGACCAGCAAGGTCAGAGCGGGTACTCCTTTCTACAGGAGTGAGGGCAGGTCTGGAGCAACCAGACGCACAGTGTAAATTGTAGGTTTCGTTGCCAAGATGGCCGCTGATCACGTGGCAAATGGCCGGGATGGCGAGTCCAGTGGCACAAAGCAAAAGGGCCCCACGCAGATTGTGGAGAGGCTGGAGGGCTGATCTTTGGTGCAAATGCTGCGCGGTGATAGGGCTTTTTAAAACCCAAAGCACAGAGTCGAGGGTGCCTCGGGTGCTGCGCAGTCAGCGTCTCTGGGGTCTTCCAAGTTGTCCGGTCCCACGTCTCTCGGTGCCTCCACGGGTCCCTTCTTTGCAGGGACTGTGGATTGGGCTGTGAGAAATCTGGGAGGCTGGGTCTTGTCAGGCTCTGCACTCGGGCTCCGGCGGGTGCCGGCAGCAAAGCAGACGTCGAGGTGCTGGGTGGTGCCTGTGTTCACAGGGTGGCCCCTCCTCGGCCACAAGGGAGATGCTCTTCAGTCTTCTATTCATCAGAAAGTCAAAGTCCAGTCGTCTTCTTAGTTTAAAGTTGATTTCAGGATGATCTGAGTTTCATTGGCACTGCTCCCACTCGTATTCCAATCTGAGGGGTGGATCTCCTGCTAGGTCCCTCCCTATGGGTGGGACCAGGAAGGGGGGCGGTTACACCCCCTTTCCTTTGTCCAGGTCACACTGGAGATGGGGCTGGTGTGCCCCAGAACCGGTTTGACCGGATTATGCAAGGGGAAGCCTTGTGCTCCCCAGGCACTGTCTGGTTTCTTTGAAACCTCCCTGCTACAATCCACTATCTCCTGTCTGGGGTGGTGTGACACCTCCCTGTGACAGGAAAGCCTTTGTCCAGGCCTCCTCTGCTGAGTTTCGGTCAGCAGCAGGAGGGCAGACATGTGTCTGTGGCAGAAGCATCCATTTTGTGGATCTGAGGCTCTTTTAAAAATCAACCGCATTTTAGCAAAAGTAACATGTCGTCCCCTCTAGAGGGGTGGAATGCTACCCCCGTCGCCAGGACTGGCGAGGGGGTAGTATTCCAATTCGTATGACACCTTACACGACATGTTTTGATAAAGCCAAACCAAAGTTGACATATAACCGCAAGGATTATAATGCACTTAATAGTATATGGTATGGCATTATCCCGGAACAGCTTAGGGAGTTGTTCCCGACAGCTGCAGACAGGCTCAGCTCATGCCAGAGCTCCATCTCACATTAAACCACGCACTCTGCCTCCAGGATTGATAAGGCCTTCCATAGGAGTGACTCACAGGTTTATATGTGTCCAGATAGGTTTAGATATAGGCATACTATATCTAAGCAAGGGGTGATTACACCACCTTGCCCCAGCTGAGTGATCAGCCAGTTGTGTCAATTTTGGATAGCCAGCCAGGGGTGGCAAAAGATATGCTGCAGCCCCTGGTAAGCCTTGGGTGGCACCTATGCCCTGGGCACCTATAGTGCACTATACAGGGGCTGATAAGGTGACCCAAGCCAATTTAGTTATGCACCTAGGGTACATGGAATCCATTTTACAGAGAGAGCAGATAGCCTGGGGCCCTGATTAGCAGGGAACCAGGCCAATTAAGTCGAAAACCAGCTAAACACAGGCAAAAAAATCTGGGGTAACCATAGTCAGGTAGCCACCTTCCTACACAACCCCCCCCCCCCGCCCCCCAAACGAAAGGAGATAAGGCTATCCTTGGCCAGGTAAGCCTATATTGCCTGAGTGGCCATATAAGGAAGTACCTGCACTAGCATGGGTTCCCCTGTCTCATGGTCCACTAAGCTGTCCCTTACCCTAGGGGTATTAGAGGGTCTCCACCATAGGGAATCACTACCTTGGGTGTGTTTATGCAAAGTTAAAGGCTGGTTTGGATATGGAGTATTGAAGTGAGGCTCCACTAATTTTGGGCTCAACTTCCTCCAATTATCTTCCACCATGTGTGCCTTTCTTTCTTCAACTGAGTTGCACTGAGCTATCAGGGTCAACCTCTGGCTACCTAAAGCTGGAGGCTGGGTCCCTCTGTTGGGTTTACTGGAGGGACAGTTCAGGTTTGGGTCCTTTGGGTCCCAGGTTTGGCTGTGCCCAACAGAATCCATCTGTGGGAGGTCCCTAGCTGATTTTAAGGGGGCTCCCTCAGGGGTTTTTAAAGTTTTCACCTCACTAGGGCTACTAGTTTTGGTGCCCCTAATCTGTTGATGGGGGGGCTTTATTTGACAGGGGGCCCTCTGGGTCTCACTGTCCTTCTTGTCCTCTGCAGCCCTGGGCTGACTAAGGCAAGGTAGAGGGGGGCAGGATACCTGCTCCAGACTGGATCCCACCTGAGAAGGGTCCACTGCCATCAGAGGTTCTGCTAGGCCAGGCCCAACAACCTCTGGGACAGTTCCTTCATCAGGGGTAAGATCAGTTCCCTGAGGAGGCTGATCCTGTCCTGCTGTCTGGTGGGAGGGGGATTTCTCTTCCTCCTCAATGCCCTCAGTTTGTGTGGAGTGATCCATCATTTCAGGCTTCACAACACATATGTCTGTTTGAGTTTGGGCTGTGGCCATCACAGCCCCACCAACCTTTTCAGGAGGAGACTCAGTTGGGGTATCTGCTGTTATCATAACAGCTTTGCTATTCTTTTCAGGAAGAGCTTCTTTTAAAGATGGGGCTGAGTCTTGCACAGCCCTACCAACCTTTTCAGGAAGGACATCTTGAATTGGGGCTATAGCCAGTACAGCCCCACTAACCTTTCCATTGGAGTTTACCATTCTAGAATGGATTTCCTGTTCAACCTCAGCCCAGGCTGAGATTTCTAAATCATTACCTAGTAGATAGTCCACAGGCAAGTTTGGTGACACTGCCACTCTCTTTGGGCCAGTGACACCTCCCCAGCTGAGACATACTACTGCCATGGGATGATTTGTTTGGATACCATCAATGTTGGTTACCTGGTATGTGGCACCAGGTAAAAGTTGCTTAGAGGGGACTATACAGTCCGCCACCATGGTGATGCTAGCTCCTGTGTCTCTAAATGCTTCAACTTTCAAACCATTGATGATGGGTTCTTGTCTATATTTGCTCAAAGTATTTGGGCAATCAGAGAAGTTGGCAAACCCCATGCCAGTCTCATAAACAAGATCATTTGGGGATGGGGACCTGGATAGGCCAGGGTCCACCTGAGCTCCAAAAGTAAACCCACCCAGATTCCTGGGTGTGCTCCCACTTCCTGGGGGATTACTGCTGACAGTAACAGGAGGTGTTGGAGCTGGCTTTGGAGGTATGTTTTCTTTATTGCCATTCTTGGGACAACAGCTGTCTGTTTTGTAATGCCCAACCTGTTTACAAATTATAAACCAAAAGCGGTACCAATATTGCCACACTACTTATGTTGTGGATCACGGGTGATCGCTCGAATCACTGACTAAAACAGTAATTCTCAAGGAATCCTTTTTCAGAATGAATCAAATCTGTTTTATTTTTTACTTAATGCATATATCAAATCAATGTGCACCTTTTTTCTTTTCAATAGAAAACATTTGTTTAGTTCCACATAATAGATCACAATGAACACGAATTAAACGAGGGACAGAAAGAATATAGTGTTTTCACAACAAAACTCACGACTTACATTCAACATTCATACCAAACAACACATAATATCTGCATACATGTCAATTTTCTTGTACAAATATTTACAATATCACAATTTAGGAAAACAAAGCATTGGAAATCAGCAAGTGAACAATGTTGGTATGTTTCAAAGTTAGTCAAGAGTTCCTAATGCTGGGTAGAAGAGGTCTACGCGTTTCGATGACCCCTGGTTGTGGGGAAATCTCATCAGGACCATATGCCTGTGAATGGAGAACGAGATTGGGTCAGGTGGGTGGACAAAGCCAAACCTCTCAACGCTACAGTAGGGGGAAACAAAACTAATCCTACCTCTCAGTTGCTGGCTTCACTTTTGTGGTTGTAACTGTGAACAAAAGATGGAGTATCTTTTAGCCTCTAGTTCAAACAAAACAGGGGGGCGTTCACACTATCTTGAAGGACACATTCATTCGTGGGTACTCACATAATTTTACGCCTGCTGCGGCTGGACTATTATCTGGAATGCAATTCGGGTGGAAGTGGATATCTAAAGAAGATAAAAGGGACTGGTAAGGGAATTTATTGCAAAGACTCGTGTCGGTAGTCGTTGTGATTTGAAGATGCGACTTGCTTTTATTATTAGCGCGGAAGGTGATCGGGTGTTTGTATCCGCATGAAGCAATGTTGCGGCTTGCTCCGGTTTCCTGAAAAAGGAAGGGAAGCTGGTGTCAGGTGTCCAGTTTGTTTGTAAAGATCGCCTCTCTTGCGATGTTAGTCTAACACGATGTTTCGGTTTACCTGTTTAAGTTGAATCCGCTGAATCAATCGGGGAGTCCGCGCTCTTCGGTCTCTGTTAGTAAGTCCAGTTACTGGCACCATCCAGTCGGTAATCCTGATCTCGCGTCTTGTGATTTTACTCACTTCCTGGTTCCCAAAGGGTTATGGGGATTGTAGTTTGGATGTCCGTTGTCTTGGAAACGGATCGCGTTTCTGTTGAGTTTGGTTATGTGTAGCCCAGCTCACAGTCTGTGTGGGAGACAGTAGTCCGAATCACGGTATTTTCATCTTTATTGACATCTTACAGGCGATAGAGCTCAGAGAGTTCATTGAGGCCATTTATTGCTGAATTGAATTTGACTATTGCACATTGATTTGATATATGCATTAAGTAAAAAATAAAACAGATTTGATTCATTCTGAAAAAAGATTCCTTGAGAATTACTGTTTTAGTCAGTGATTCGAGCGATCACCCGTGATCCACAACATAAGTAGTGTGGCAATATTGGTACCGCTTTTGGTTTATAATTAGTTCTGGTGAGGCTTGTCCTTATTGCCAGTGAGCCCAGACCCTGTTTTTGGTATTTCAACCTGTTTACAGGCATGACAATAAGGCTTTTTCTCAGTTGATGAAGTGTCTTTGGACCCACCCCCATTCTTGGAGTTTTGGGGCCCTGGGGAAGTCTTTTCTTTACTTTTATCCCCACCCTTATCTTGAGGCTTGGTAGACTCCTTCTTCTAGTTACTGTCCTGATTCTTAGGCCTAATCCTGGTACTGACCCATTTATCTGCCCTCTTTCCCAATTCTTGGGGAGAGGTCAAATCTGAGTCCACCAGGTGCTGGTGTAAGAGCTGGTTCTGACAATTACTTAGGATCTGCTCCCTCATAATCAAATTATACAATCCTGTGAAGTCATGCACTTTGCTGCCATTGAGCCAACCCTCCAGAGCCTTAGTTGCACAATCAACAAAATCAGTCCAGTCCTGAGCCTGTGTCTTCTGGGTGTCTCTGAACTTTAACCTGTATTGTTCAGTGTTTAAGCCAAACCCATCTATTAGAACACTCTTCAGGACTTTGTAATTGTTGGCATCCTCATGTCTGACAGTGAGGAGCCTATCTCTCCCTTTCTCTGAAAAGGAGTACCATAAGATTGCTGCCCACTGTTCCTCAGGAACCTGCTGTACCATGCAGGCTCTCTCCAGAGCAGTCATCCATTTGTGGATGTTATCCCCTTCCTTGTAGGGGGCACAATCTTTGTCAGGTTTCTACTATCATAGGACCTGGGTTTCTCTTTAGGAATATTGCTGCCACCAGTGGAATCTAATCCACACAATTTTCTTTCTCTTGCTAAAGCAAGTTTAGCCTGAGCCAAGGCTATCTCTTCCCTCTCTATCTGGGGTTGGACAGCCCTCATCCTGGCCCTATGCTCTTTCCTCTGGGGGGAAGTCATTCCCCTTTGAGCTTCTCTTGAGACACTAGAAATATGAGAGTCCCCTGATGGAGATCTCACCCTTCTGTTGCCTGGGAGAATTAGGTTATGGGATCTGGGGAGGGGCTGGCCCTCTCAACTCCCTAGTAGGTCCAAGTTGGCTTGGCTAAGCCTCCCCACTGGGACCTGGTTACCCCTCTGACTCTGAGCAGGCTCATCTACCTCTGAGCCTTCTTTCTCTTCTGGAGTTATCTCATGCTCAAGGGGGTTCACTCCATCTCCTAAATCTAAGGGAGCCTGACTCGCCTTATCTAAGTCATCCTTTTCCAGGATGGCTATCAGGGAAGGAATGGTAGGGCCTCTGCCCTTCTTTAGCCCTCTTGCAGTGCACAAGGCACACAAGTCTTTGTGGCTAAGGTTGTCATATCTGGAAGTTGCCTTGGTAGGGTCAACTATCACAGGGGCAGAGCCTGAAGCTCTTCCTGTGTCAGACATGGCTGCTAGTGAGGTGTAAGTGGTGCACTTACATACACTAAGTGTTTTCCTACTGTACCTTGCTAGTGAGTTGTAGTCAGGGTGTGCTAATCCCTTTAATCTACAACTACTAAGTTCAGTAGAACTTAATATGCTAAGCTTTTGATTTATATGTACCTAAGGTACTTGATGTGATCTTTCAATTTGATAAAAAGATTGCAATGGTAAAACAACAGCAAGCTCAAATCCGCACCGCTGCGCACCAATGTGAGAAGTTGGCCTGATATGTGATGTTTCCAATTCTGGAACGACCTTGTATCAGTCCAAACAATCCCTTATGGTGTCTGGTTGTAAGTCAACCTTGTTAGACAAGCTATCCTAGGGGTAGCATGGACTAAGCAGCCTTAAAGGCTTAACTTAAGAGGTCGTGTTAAGCAAGCTGTTTTACCACATACAATCCTGTAATATCAAATGAAAGGACACCACACAAGTATATATTATAAAAATATATGTGTTTATTTCTAAAATAATCCCCAGTACTCTTTATGAGCAAAGGGGCACAAGCGTTAAATCAAAAGCACAGTATAACATACAAAGTTGCACAATTATGGATGAGGGCGGGTGGCCACTCAAACCATACATTAAAAAAGTGGTATAAGAGATACCAATCAAACAGTGGTTAGGCCTAGGGCCTAGGGAATCACTGGGAGCTGTCTGGACTAGCAATGCTGTAGTCGGGAAAAGCCCGCGGGATTCGGGTGCAGCACGTAAAGTGCGGCTTGCACCAATGCACTGTCAATGGTGCGTAAAAGTTACACAAATAGAGTTTAAGGACACTTCCGCTGAACCTAGAAGAACCAAACTTTAGACACAGACCCTAGAGGTGTGTACCAGTGTGGGAACACCGGCGTTGCTGTGTTACCTCACCCACAGGAAGCGGGTGCATAGGGTCGAAGTGGCGTCGGGTTTTGTCACGCAGGTTCTTGGTGCTTGGAGCTGAAGATGCTGCAGGCAATGTGAAGGAGAAGTGTCCGGTGGATCCAAGGGTGGATATGAAGTGGTGAAGACCTGAAAGCAGAGGGGAAAATGTTCAAAGTCACTGACCAGTGACCACCGTGGAACCAGATTGGAACCAGGCAAAGTCGGGTGCAAACAGGTGATGAGGGGTTGCTTCTCTCTGCAGCCACGTGGACACGAAGATGTCAAGGACGTCCAGGAGTCGATCACGAGCTGTCCCACAAAGGCTCTAGCTGATGGCGCTGTCGGCAACTCGATTGAAGCAAACAAGCCTTGGCTAATGCAAGCCACGCAGAAAATAAAAAGGCTTATTACTCGGACCAGCAAGGTCAGAGCGGGTACTCCTTTCTACAGGAGTGAGGGCAGGTTTGGAGCAACCAGACCCACAGTGTAAATTGTAGGTTTCGTTGCCAAGATGGCCGCTGACCACGTGGCAAGTGGCCGGGATGGCGAGTCGAGTGGCACAAAGCAAAAGGGCCCCACGCAAATCGTGGAGATGCTGGAGGGTTGATCTTTGATACAAACGCTGCTCAGTGGTGGGGCTTCTCAAATCCCAAAGCACAGAGTCGAGGGTGCCTCAGGTGCTGCGCAGTCAGCGTCTCGGGGGTCTTCCATGATGTCCGGTCCCACGTCTCTCGGTGCCTCCA
Source organism: Lissotriton vulgaris (assembly GCF_964263255.1). Lineage (NCBI taxonomy): Eukaryota > Metazoa > Chordata > Amphibia > Caudata > Salamandridae > Lissotriton > Lissotriton vulgaris. The sequence continues at coordinate 432,872,112 of NC_141685.1, read as the reverse complement.
CGGGTCCCTTCTTTGCAGGGACTGTGGATTAGGCTGTGAGAAGTCTGAGAGGCTGGGTCTTGTCAGGCTCTGCACTCGGGCTCCGGCGGGTGGCGGCGGCAAAGCAGACGTTGAGGTGCTGGGTGGTGCCTGTGTTCACAGGGTGGCCCCTCCTAGGCCACAAGGGAGATGCTCTTCAGTCTTCTATTCATCAGAAAGTCGAAGTCCAGTCGTCTTCTTAGTTTAAAGTTGATTTCAGGATGATCTGAGTTTCATTGGCACTGCTCCCACTCTTATTCCAATCTGAGGGGTGGATCTCCTGCTAGGTCCCTCCCTATGGGTGGGACCAGGAAGGGGGGCGGTTACACCCCCTTTCCTTTGTCCAGGTCACACTGGAGCTGGGGATGGTGTGCCCCAGAACCGCTTTTACCAGATTTTGCAAGGGGAAGCCTTGTGCTCCCCAGACACTGTCTGGTTTCTTTGAAACCTCCTTACTACAATCCACTATCTCCTGTCTGGGGTGGTGTGACACCTCCCTGCAACAGGAAAGCCTTTGTCCAGGCCTCCTCTGCTGAGTTTCGGTCAGCAGCAGGAGGGCAGACATGTGTCTTTGGCAGAAGCATCCATTTTGTGGATCTGGGGCTCTTTTAAAAATCAACCGCGTTTTAGCAAAAGTAACATATCGTCCCCTCTAGAGGGGTGGAATGCTACCCCCGTTGCCAGGACTGGCGAGGGGGTAGTATTCCAATTCGTATGACACCTTACACGACATGTTTTGATAAAGCCAAACCAAAGTTGACATATAACCGCGAGGATTATAATGCACTTAATAGTATATGGTATGGCATTATCTCGGAACAGCTTAGGGAGTTGTTCCCGACAGCTGCAGACAGGCTCAGCTCATGCCAGAGCTCCATCTCACATTAAACCACGCACTCTGCCTCCAGGATTGATAAGGCCTTCCATAGGAGTGGCTCACAGGTTTATATGTGTCCAGATAGGTTTAGATATAGGCATACTATATCTAAGCAAGGGGTGATTACACCACCTTGCCCCAGCTGAGTGATCAGCCAGTTGTGTCAATTTCGGATAGCCAGCCAGGGGTGGCAAAAGATATGCTGCAGCCCCTGGTAGGCCTTGGGTGGCACCTATGCCCTGGGCACCTATAGTGCACTATACAGGGGCTGATAAGGTGACCCAAGCCAATTTAGTTATGCACCTAGGGTACATGGAATCCATTTTACAGAGAGAGCAGATAGCCTGGGGCCCTGATTAGCAGGGAACCAGGCCAACTAAGTCGAAAACCAGCTAAACACAGGCAAAAAAATCTGGGGTAACCATAGTCAGGTAGCCACCTTCCTACACAACTCTTCTGACATTTCCTCTTGTTTTTAATGGTCATTGTTCTTGTTTTCTGAAGATTGATTTTTAGGTTATTCTCTGTAGCGTAATTCTGCATTTCATTAAGAAGATGCTGCAAGCCAACCTAAGTGTGGCTAAGCAGAATGACATCATCGGCATACATGAGGTCGGTCAAAATTTTACCTCCTAGACTGGGCACATGGGAATTACATTTGTTAAGGGCTTGCGGGAGATCTGCCGTAAAAAGATGAACTAGCGTGGGTACAAGCACGCAATCACTGCTTAGCGCCATTACTTTCTGAGCACTTTTCTAGAGAGGTGAGACCCCCTTCCCAATTTCACCTGGACCCAAGTGTCTGTGTGAAGCAGTGACAGGATGTGTAGGACAGATTGTGGGATTCCCCATTGCGACAGCTTCTCCCACAATCTTCCCCTCTCGACATTATCAAAGGCAGCACTAAAATCGATAAAACATAGTTGTAATGGGAGATTGGTGATCTTGACTGCATTTTTGAGTAGGGAAAATGCCAGGATATTTGCTGTTGTGCCTGACGTTTTGCAGAAGTCTGTCTGATTTAGCAATATTATCTTGTTAGGTTCTGCCCATAGAGGTCTTACTACCGCTGACTCGCTTCCAATCATGCACTCCAAGAGTGTACCCAAAAAACTGATGCAAAACAGCGCTTTATAGCTTCTTCACAAGTATGAAGAGCTACCTAAATACAATAGCACAATACATTGTTCCTTATATTCTATCACCAGGTAGGCCCAGGCATAATTTTAATTCCGCTGGAGTAATCGGAGCAATTTAATTAATTCCACATTACTCTTTAACACGGAATTGCCTATAATCAGGGCCACTAGAATTATGTCATAGGGCGGTAATTTTTCTCATAATTATAGATTTGCAGCATAATCCACAATCTGCCGCCTAATCTGTAGATTTTGACAAAAAACATTGTTTCTATCTTAAACGGTTAAAAGAATACTAAAAATGCAGCCAAGCATGTTGTCGCGCTGTGGAAGGCTCTTTGCAAAGCTGGACTGGACTCCTTTCTGTTACTTATTGCTATATTTGGGTGTTAAACTGGTGCCAGTGAGGCGCAACCAAAGCCCAGACAGTGTACAAGTTTAAAAATGACAAAATAATGATGTAATACCATTACAGACTGTGCCGCTTTATGCCACATGATTTGTCTTTTCTTGCGGCATAAATTACTAAACTCTGCCGCATAATTTGGTCCTCTCCAGCGGCAAAATTCCAGTGGGCCTGCCTATGATAACAGAATTACACTTGCTCATGTTGTTAAAATCTAGATTGCGATGTAAACATTATCAGCGCCATCTTGTCCTTTTTTAGGCTCATATGTGCGCGTAAGCAGCAGCCATTTTGAATGTCATGGCCTCTCTGCCCACTGACGATAGCCGGCGCCTCTCTCTCTCTCCCTCTGACCTCGCAAGCATCCCCCGCGCACTGACAGCCCCCGCTCTCAAATGCTTGGGCCATAAACCACCTCTTCAGCGCGGCCCTGCCTCGGAGTCACATTCCGTACCCGGCTAACACCTCCCTCCATCCCTTTCATGATCACACATCCTTTGATGAACCCCCTTCCTCTGTGCCCGATTGTCCGACCCGATCCCGGGCCATCACCTAAGCCTACGGATGCAGTTTATTGCCCCCTACAGTAGGAAGCTGCCCCTCTTCAAAGGACCTACGACTGATCAAAGCCCCCACCCCATGAGATCCGATCAGCCACACACATTCCGGGAACCGGCGGAATGTCCAGCTGCGCGACAGACCTCACCTACTGAGATCGGGGTGGGGACTTCTACTGTAAATGTGTGTGGGAACGGGCTTGAAGCGGGGATTCCGAGGATGACTTTCCGTACATCAAAGTATTGACAAGAATGTGTTCCATGCAATAAAGCCATAAACCTGTGTATAAGAGGCCAGGCCTCAGAGATGCGGTTAGAGCACCTCAAGAAGATACCCTGTTGTCTGATTTGATGTGTTCTGCTCCGTCGGAATAAAACTTCTGTTTCCTGCCTTCCAGTCTCCAGCGCCTGCCTCTTTGTTTGATATTTTCGAGTGGTATGAGGGGCGACTAACGCCGGGCAATACTTAAAGGTTATAGGTTGAAATCTGCCCACCCTTTTACAATTGGCGTCCCAAACGTGGGGCCCATCAGCGACACGTGGATCCAGTGGGAGAGGTCCTGACGACAGAGTGAACGACTGCAACGATCGGGAGTGCACCTGCCCGATAGACCCTCGTCTGGCAGCCGATCATCCGAACTTCACCGGTTCTGAGCAGACCTCTCTCGAGTGATCTACGGTCCTGACTGGGAACCATTAGGAGTGCCGCGGCAATTACGGAGAATAGAGGACGACCAGGCGCTGGAAGCGGAAGACGAGAAACTGTCCATGCGGTCCGGGTAAGGTCGTGTAACACGACAAATTGCGAAACGATTGTATGATTGTTTGAAAATACTAGTATTACTCATTGATTGTTTTTGAGATATTCTCTGCCTGCAAACGAGGAAGAATAGAAATATTCTCTCTTCCTTTGCAGATAGTGAAGGATAGGTAACGCAGACTTTTGTCCCCCTTTGTAATCTGTTGTGCCTATTTTTCTCCCCACTGATTGACTGATTGTCCGAACATTGATTGTTCAAAGTTGGTTCTTTTTGAGATATTCTCTGTTTGCAAATAACGTAGAATAGAAATATTCTGTCTAGTCTTTGCAAGTAGTGAAGGATAGGTAGTGCGGACCTTTGTCCCCCTTTGTAATCTGTCATGCCTGTCTTCTCCCCACTGATTGGTAGTTGGTTCAGCCCGGACCGCTTATTAGAGATGAACCATCCAGCTCCACTGGAAGGCACCCCTAATAAGGACATGTTCACTAAATAAGGACTAGTCGCCGTAGCTTATAGTAAGCTATGGCATAAATATACAAGAAAGGATCAGGAAAGTCAATGGCCACTGATAGGATCCTTTGACAACAATAAAATAAACGTGTTAGAAGCAGCCCTTCGTAACAATAAGACAACGCCCACCATGCTTGATAGTCTTGGCATGTGGCGCAAAGAAGCAGAGCAATGGAAAAAGAGAAACGAAGTAAGATTAGAGAAAGAGCTACGAAAAGCAGCTCACCTAGCTGCCAAAAAGTTAGAGGAAGAAATAAAGGAGAGAGAGGAAGCTAAACAGAAGCAAGAGTCCGAACCATCGGGCCAGTGTCCCGTTAGAACACCCTCTACGCTCTACCCTGAGTTACCCTCGAAACAACGAGAGAACGATGATTTATTACTGGGTCCCCCAATCATCTATATGCCCCCTCCATACGCCCCTTCCCAACCCTTAGTACAGCACCCGCAGCTCCAAGCACAGGTGAGAATAGGGCCAGGGCCTCGTTCCTCACGGCCTCAGCGCCGGCCGAACCCCTTGTACTGAACGCAGCACCAACAGTAACATTAGATAACCCTGAGACCCGAAAGAAAGACCCCACTAGAATGAACCGGTTGAGCAAAGATGAACGAGCAGGGATCGATAAGATAGTGAAGACACTGGTGGGACGGAAGGAGAACGAAGAATACGTAACAGATATGTACAATTCATATGGCGATAACCACAGACAACACTTTGTTGTGCGATTTTGTTATCACACCCTCAACGCCTACGAGGACCGATACCAAGATAAAGGTCCTGAGAGCCTGACGACTCTATATAGGAAGGTCGACATTGGAGACGAAGGCGAATGTGACATGACGGATCTCTTCACGCGTACGCTTGAAGTTTTCTGCCACCTCACTGAGCAGAGGTTAGAAACTAAAACTACGACTCCTGTAGCGACCGAACCCCGAACAGAAAGAACTGACACAATGATGCCTATAAAGGAGGCCGCTCCCTACTGGGTCCCCCCACGAGGACAGGGAACGCATGATGACATTAATCACCAAGATGCGAGAGGAAGGGTAGTTTATAACTGGGTCTACCAACCATGGGATCGACAAGACATCCTAACTTTCCAAAAATCCCTGCCCGATTTACGAAAGAACCCCACTGCCTTTTATACTGAACTAGGCACAGCCTTGGGTTCGACGATTATGACCCTAGCGGATATTGATTTGTTTTTTGGGCTATGTCTGCCAGCTGATGTGTGGAAGCAAATCCGGAAAGTCGACTACCTTGAGCTGTTCAGACATACCTGGTCACAACTCGATGGCATAGATAGACAACGAGAGCCTGGACAGAAACCTTTAAAATCCATTTTAGAACTCCCAGACAAGATCATCCAGAAATTGAAAACCCTGATCCCAGAAAAGAAGGTGGACTGGTCGATAGTAACGGCCTGCCGCCAGAAACCCCAGGAAGACGTATCAGAATACTTCTGCCGGTTTGAGACGGTGTTTTCCGATTACAGTGGCCAGGACATGACCACTGCAACCGGACATCATCTGTTTGTCCAGAATTATGTTAAAGGTCTGTCGCAGGAAGTCTCACAGAAACTACAGACTAGCGAGAGTAGTTGGGCGGCCTCCAAACCTGCGGCTATCCTTCAGATGGAGTTGATCAATGAAAGAAAAGGACACTTGTAACAGATCATAACCATTGGTTAGATAGATGGAACATCCTCAAAAAACTCTATGTTGTTCGTATTAAGCGGTATATGTGTTTCATCCGCCCCACATTAGAGTTGTGGCAGTTATCATCTACGTTATAATTACTATTAGATCCAGTAACACGATCTGTTTGTAGTATCAACCTATTTTTAAAAAAGTAGAAATTCACCTCACATTAAAGCACAAAGGTGACTTTCTCTTTTTTAATTCACTTCAAGTTCAATTCACTATATTTTCCTTTTCTTTGGGGGAAACCTCTTAATCTCTGGACACTGCATTCCTTAACCAGAGGTGCCTCTGGATGAGGCAGGCAAAAAGCACGTTGTTGGAGCATCCAATGATAACTGCCACAACTCTAATGTGGGGCGGATGAAACACAAATACCGCTTAATACGAACAACATAGAGTTTTTTGAGGATGTTCCATCTATCTAACCAATGGTTGTGATTTGTTACAAGTGTCCTTTTCTTTCTTTGATCAACTTCATACTCACCCGGGGAAATAGAAACGGACACAATAATTTCCTCTTCCCTCCTAATTGATAAAGCATTATCCTTCAGATGGCCCAGTATTATGAACATCAGAAGAACGAGAACGATAGAGCGACTGAGAAAAAGAAAAAGGACCTGAAGGAAAGGGTGATGATTGCACAGTTGCAAGGGGTGACTATAGGAAGGGAACAGTACAAAGGAAGTTACCTATCAAATGCTCCTAAAAATCCCCCCCCTAAAGACCGTACATCCGCACCCTACGCTGGACGTAAAGACATCGATGAGAAGCAGTGTGCGTTTTGTAAAGGATTTGGTCATTGGAAGTCCCAGTGTCCGGTCCTGCTAGAAATGAACAAAAATAGGGACACAAGAGACGTAGCGGGTGGGCCAAGAAATAGAGGACAGGGACGAGGGTATACGAATGACACCAACAATGACAGGCCAGGCAGACCGAACACGTTTGACCGTCCCCGACAGAACCAGTACCAACAGTCTGACTGCGAAAACACCCACGACTTCGCATAGGACTACCAAGGGCAAGGGAGGGATCCAGGCGAGCTCTATGTTGACCAGCAAGGTCTTTATGTCACCGCTAAGGTCCTGGTTACGAAGTCTCCATTTTTGGTAGACACTGGCGCGACACGTAGTGCGTTATCTAAACGACTGATTCCAAGGGCACCCTTGTCTGGCTCACACATTACATCAATAGGTTTTGAAGGAACGCCCTCCACTAATCCCCTATCCACACCGATCTACTTTGACTTGGAAAATAACACCACTGACACGACGTTTTTGCTTTCATCCAACACCCCCGACGCTATTATGGGACTTGACTTATTGAAACATTTCTGAGCTACTTTTAGGTGTTCGCAAGACGGGGTTCGAATCATTCTGTACGATAACCCGACTCTGTTAAGACCTTGTCCCACACAACGCATGTTTTCCATCACTGATGCTGACCTGTCCCTACTCGACACTATACCTCTGTATCTGTGGGCCAAAGCTGACTCGGACGTAGGACGCATGATGATTGACCCAGTGCACACAACTGTTCGACAGGACGCAATACTCCCAAAACTTCCACAATATCGGATATCGCCCGAGGGCGAGAAGTCTTTGGTAGAGATTATGCAGTCTCTAACAGATGCGGGAGTGGTATAGGAAGTAGTTAGCAATGTTTGCAACAGCCCTATCCTACCCATTGTAAAGAAGTAGGGTGAGGGAGATGAGAAAGCGTACCGTTTCATCATCGACCTGCGAGAGGTCAACAAGGTAGTTGTACCTCAGTACCCCGTGGTCTCAGACATCACCACCATTTTGACTTTGATTCCCTCTACTGCCACCACCTTCACTGTAATCGACCTCAAGAACGCATTCTTCTCTATCCCCATCCACCCCGACAGCCGCTACCTCTTCGGCTTCACCTTAAAAGCCCGCTCATATAGATTTTGTACAGCACCCCAAGGCAACACTGAAAGTCCCAGCATCTATAGCCAGGCCCTCAAGAGACAGCTGGACGCAGTCCAGTTACCGGACGGAGTGGTGTTGATACAGTACGTCGATGATATCCTTTTGGCGGCCGACACCACTCCACTTGCAGTCACAGCCACCATCCAACTCCTGCACTTTCTTGCGGAAAATGGCCATAAGGTCTCCAAGAAGAAGTTGCAATTCTGCCAACCCCAGGTCACTTACCTAGGCCACCTCTTGTCCAAACACGGGAGAAGGCTTACACCTGATCGAATTCAGACCATTCTAGAAACCCCTGTCCCTAAGACCCAGAAACAAGTTCGCTCCCTGGTAGGTCTCACCTCCTTCTGTCGACAGTGGTTGCCAAATTTCAGCCTCATTGTAAAACCTCTACTTTCCCTGCTGGCTAAAGATGTCCCCTTCCCGCTCCCTTGGACCCCTGAATGCCAATCCTCCTTCAAAGAACTACGAGATGCCCTTTGTTCAGCACCAGTCCTAGGAACCCCCGATTACACAAAGCCCTTCTCCCTCTACACTCACGAAAGGGAGGGGTGCGCTTTGTCTGTCCTGACTCAGTCCATTGGCCCCAAGCAACGCCCATGTGCCTACTTCTCTGCCACTCTTGACCCCGTAGCCAGAGCTTTGCCTGCCTGCCTTCGAGCTGTAGCTGCCGCTGCTGTCTCTATCCGACAAAGTGAGGGAATCGTGCTCTCGAAGTCCCTTATGGTGTTAGTGCCCCATGCAGTTGACATCCTCCTGAACCAAACTAAGACACAACATCTGACTAGTGCACGACTGACTGGGTACGAACTGACCCTGCTTGCACCCCACATCACACTGAAAAGATGCACCACGCTGAATTCAGCCACTCTGTTACCCCTGCCTGAGAACGACCCCAATGTGTCCCCTATACATGACTGTGTGACCCTCACGGACGAACAGACTAGGAGTAGGGTTGACCTCCGAGACACTGCCTTCCCAGACCCTGACGGAGAGCTATGGGTGGACGGCTCTTGCATCAAACTCCCCGATGGCACCACCTCAGCTGCTTATGCAGTTACCACAGCCCGAACTGTAGTTGAGACAGCCCGCATCACACAACGATCTGCACAGGCAGCAGAACTGATTGCCCTCACACGAGCGTGTATCCTAGCAGCAGGGATGACAGCAAATATATATACAGAGAGCCAGTATGCCTTCGGGTGGTTCATCATTTCGGGCGTCTGTGGAAGGAGAGGGGATTCCTGACCTCACACGGCACGCCCATTCTGCACGGAGATCTAGTCTCCGCTCTGACTGAAGCAGTCCTCCTTCCCAAACAACTTGCCATAATCAAATGTCAGGCACACAAAAAGGTAACGGACATCATTGGGCAAGGAAATGCACTGGCCGACATCACTGCCCGGACCACAGCCGAGAATAGGACGACGACACGCATGTACGTGACCATGTCACAGGCAGAAAAATGGAAGGACGCTAGGGAGACCATTAGGGACATCCAAATGGCCAGCTCACCACACGAATTGACTGAATGGGCACGGGTGGGATTGAAAGACGATGAAGGCTGCTGGCGGACAAAAGACACAAACAAATGGTTGCTACCCAACTCGTACCTGATCCCCATACTGACCATGGCACACTCCCCCGCACACATAGGATCTTCCCCTATGGCCGAACTTGTCTCTAAAGTTTGGCACAATGACAAGATCACAGACTCAGCTAAACGTCTGGTCCAACAATGTCTGATATGACTGCAACACAACCCTGGGAAAGGGACTGTTGTTGGGTAGGGTTTGGGGTCCCCAATCATCCCTTTGAAGTCCTACAGATGGACTACATCCAGCTAGAAAGATGCCAAGGTCTGAAGTATGTACTCGTTGTAGTGTGCGCATTTAGCAAGTGGGTGGAAGCCTATCCAACTCGCGACAACACTGCCATTGCTACTGTAAAGGTATTACTGAAGGAATTCTTCCCTCGCTACGGCTTGTCGAATTTTGTTGAGCGACAATGGCCCCCACTTCGTAGCTGAGGTTATCCAACTCATCCTGAAGGGGTTGGGTGTGAAACAGAAGTTCCACGCAGTCTTCCACCCCCATTCCGCTGGACTGGTTGAGCGACATAATGCCACGTTGAAGCTCAAACTAGCAAAGATAGTGGCTACCACAGGACTGAAATGGCCAGACGCTCTCCGACTGGCATTGCTATAAATGCGTTGCACCCCCACCAAACACCATTTGACCCCTTACGAAGTCGTTTTCGGCCGACCTATGAGCGTTTGGTCTGCACCAAAACCGACGTCCATTCACGACATCCCGGACGTCCTAATGTCTGACTATTTGTACAATCTGACTAAAACACTGTCTGTTATCCATCAACAGGTGCTGCAGGCCATCCCCGATAGTTCCAGGGGTCCCGGACACGACATCCAACCCGGTGACTACGTGTTGATCCGAAACTTCCAGCGTGCAAAGAGTCTGGAACCCCGGTGGACGGGCCCTGGCAAGTCTTGATCACCACCCGAACCGCTCTTCGAGTGGAGGGAAAGCGAAACTGGCTGCATGCACATCACTGTAAGAAGATCTCCTCGACCCTGACGGCGACCAAAGACGTGACCACCCAAGAAGAACTCCTGAACAAAGATCGACCATCTCTGAGCTGTTACCTTGATACAGAGACACTTGAATTGGCGGAATTTCCCGATCCTACTGTGCCATCCAGAGAATGGTATAACCTGCGACGAAAGGAGGGAGCTTCGGCTAAGCAGACCACTGACTAAGTTACAATTCTCAGAGCGGTGGCCTAACACTACTAAGGCTGCCAGGAGAGAAGCCAAACGAAGTTTGTAGTTCTGCCCGCTACCGAGCCCCTTGAAGATGATGGAAGCACCCGATACGAAGATGATGGAAGCACCCGACAAGAAGATGATGGAAGCAACCGGACATCCGAAGATCCACTACAGAAACCCAAAGACTGACAAAATACTCAGCTAAAAGACTATTGCCCTTTTTATTGCCCTTCTCTTTTGCCTCCTCCTCATGACCACCCTCTGGATTGCGGAAGAGAGCGTACCAGCTCATAAGACATTTCTAACTACTGCACAGCCTACCACCATGAGAGAACACTACCTGGTCTCCCTTTCACCTCAACTCCGAGAAAGACGTAAGGAGTTCTGGAACAACTCCTTTGTGCAGTTGCTGCACCAACACAACCTTGCCGCCAATGCCACAAATTGCTGGATCTGTGGATTGTTACCACACGCCACTGGACATTCCATCCCATTCATCCCTTCTCCTTTCTCCGTTCATGGCTCCTGCCTTGCTTGGCTGATCCTCTTGCAAGAGAGTTACAGGGATAACGCTACTTCCAGCAAAACTGTGTCGCACTTTTATCATGGGGTCTGGCTGAACAAAACAGTAAGAACTGCTGCTCCCTTTTGCCCTTTGACATCCAACGCCTCCATTCACATGGACATCCCTGCCAGAGAACGGGTTGAAATGCAGGTGTTCGACAACCCAGCCAGACCCACCTTCTCTTACCTCCGAAAACGAACAGCTGCCACTCTGACCGTGGCCCTATCTGTCGTCAACATCTCAGGCCTTGTATGCATTGAAGGCCTTGGGACACAGTTGGTGGGCCACAGCGCTTGCCACATCACCAGAACTTTGGACTCAACTGATCCACCCTCTTTTGTCACCTCTCCAAACATGTACTTTGTCTGTGGTACAAAAGCCTACACTTGGCTCCCAAAGGGCTGGGGAGGTACCTGCTACATTGCCTTCATCCTTCCCCCAACTTATGTGGCTCCAGCAAACCATCACCGACAAAAGCGATCAAAAGACATTGAGCAAGCCGACTCCACCGGAGCACAGTTCCTGGACGCTATGAAGGGACTTGTTCCACTCTGGGGTCCGATGGCGAACAGCCGTGCCATCCAACATTTGACCCAGGCAGTTGAAACGACGATGAACATTACAGCTGGCATCCTCACACACAACACAGCCGAGCTTCAGGCGGTCCGCCTGGTGGCCCTTCAGAACCGCCTTGTTCTAGATGTGGTTCTAGCGGATCGTGGAGGAGCATGCTGTATCATTGGGTCCAGCTGCTGCACCTACATACCGGACTATTCGCCCTCAGTCTACAAAGCCATTGAACACCTCCACAGACTTTCCTCAGAAGTTCATCAGGAACAAGAAGAATGGTCGCTTGGGAGTTGGTTCTGGAGTGCTGTAAAGGACTGGGGGTGGAGGTTGTTTATGGTTGTATTGATACCGATTGTCGTAATATGTGGATTCTGCCTGGGTGTTCAATGCTTGCCACCCCTGTGCTCACTTTTTGCTAACTGTATCTGCCCTAAGACTCTGGACTTCGAAGCTGAACGCATGAAAGCTTTATATGAAGTAGAAATCCGAAATATAATGGGGATAGACATAGATTGACAAGCTGGCTAGATATGTTGAAAAGGGAGGACTTTTAAAATCTAGATTGCGACATAAACATTATCGGCGCCATCTTGTCCTTTTTTAGGCTCCTATGTGCGCGTAAGCAGCAGCCATTTTGAATGTCATGGCCTCTCTGCCCACTGACGATAGCCGGCGCCTCTCTCTCTGTCCCTCTGACCTCGCAAGACTTCCCCCGTGCACTGACAGCCCCCGCTCTCACATGCTTGGGCCATAAACCACCCCTTCAGAGCGGCCCTGCCTCGGAGTCACATTCCGTACCTGGCTAAGACCTCCCTCCATCCCTTTCATGATCACACATCCTTTGATGAACCCCCTTCCTCTGTGCCCGATTGTCCGACCCGATCCCAGGCCATCACCTAGGCCTACGGATGCAGTTTATTGCCCCCTACAGTAGGAAGCTGCCCCTCTTCAAAGGACCTACGACTGATCAAAGCCCCCACCCCATGAGATCCGATCAGCCACACACATTCCGGGAACCGGCGGAATGTCCAGCTGCGCAACAGTCCTCACCTACTGAGATCGGGGTGGGGACTTCTACTGTAAATGTGTGTGGGAAGGGGCTTGAAGCGGGGATTCCTAGGATGGCTTTCCGTACATCAAAGTATTGACAAGCATGTGTTCCATGCAATAAAGCCATAAACCTGTGTATAAGAGGCCAGGCCTCAGAGATGCGGTTAGAGCACCTCAAGAAGATACCCTGTTGTCTGATTTGATGCGTTCTGCTCCGTCGGAATAAAACTTCTGTTTCCTGCCTTCCAGTCTCCAGCGCCTGCCTCTTTGTTTGATAATTTCGAGTGGTATGAGAGGCGACTAACGCCGGGCAATACTTAAAGGTTATCGGTTGAAATCTGCCCACCCTTTTACAATGTAATTAAAAGTAACTTGGGTGAAACAATCCTACTGCGAGAGCACATTTAACGACTGTGAACGGCCGCTCGCTATTTGTGCTCTACTGCGTTTAGCGCTAGTTAATAATGCAAAACGCCTCCTCGCATCCATTTTGGAAGCGAGGGTGCACTTTGCAGAAAGAAAATAGTGCGCCATGCCGGGAGTAAGTAGGGGAAAAATACTCTCCGAACAGCACATTGATCACTATTTCGTAGCTCAAAATGCCTTCTGGCGCCGGTTTTGGAATTGGGGGGCATTTTGCGATGAGACAATAGCGTTAAATGCTGGGGGGAAATCTAACTCTAAAAGCAGATTTAGAGAGTGTGAGCAGCTGCTCGTGCTGGCTATTCCTGTTCTGGTGCATTTAGCACTAATTCTTAGCACCAGATTAATTCATGCGCCCATTTTGGACACGAGGGGCCTTATTTATGAAGGTCTTGCGCCGCCGGTTCGTCACTTTTAAAATGGGAAAAAGTGACGCACCAGTGGCGCAAGTCCTTCATAAATGAGGCTAGAGGAGTTTCTTGTGGCAAGAAATAACTTCAAACACTGAATTACCTTTGTTGTGTAACTGTGGGTAATCTTGTGGGATTTGATGGTGATTCCACGTCATTACCTACACTGCATTACGCGAGTAAATCCATTCCTACTATATTTACCGGAGCGGTCTTGTAATGCTTGGAGGAAATAAGGGAAGCATCCTCGTTCGTCACGTACAGAACTGCTTCTGTACCTAGGCGGTGCTGGGAAGAGATGATTCATCTTGGCCGGAGTAAAGCCTCTACATTACGCCCTCTCGCCGTTGTGTAATGTAAAGCAATCAGTCACTGGAGGAAGGAAGGCCAGGTGAGCAGGTTCTCCAGCCTTCTGCAGCTAATCGCGGCTGTGCCATGTCCTATGGTCAAACTACTCGTGACCTGTCAAGGATAACGCTGCCATTTCATCACAGAATCCTTATCCTTGTCACAGGCTATTTAAAACGGGGAGGCGGGTTTGCAGATCTTTTCCGATAACCACATGACCAGGTGCAGTCCATTTCTCCTGCGAGGGTTTCCTTTCCTGCTGTTGCTCCATTTCTGGAAACCTTGGCATTACATGACCTGGTTAATGTTTGACTGCTGTAGTCAGGCGGCCGCTATGAATTGTACGCGGCACTCGCAGCTCACAACTCTTCCCCATCAGCCGAGGAGGCGCTTCAGAGACAGACTATGGCGACGATGCTCAGCCCCGCTTTCTGCGCTACGTCAGACACAAGGTGAGGAGAGTCGAGGGGTTTGGCTGAATTGTTTGTTCCTACCTGCCACGGAGGGTTTTCTGTGCTTCGACTATTAACTTATGTGTGTGTAGGTAAAGTCACGAGCTGTACGTTTCTTTTAGTTTACAGGGCCAGTGCCGAGGTACTACCACGGGCGTAGTGTAGATAATAAAGCCCTCCTTGTGAGATGGGGGTTACATTCTGATCTCTGTGCAAACAAGAGTTTGCAGATGAGGGGGAGCTGGGAGTTTTGTGGTAAACGATCATCCCTACAATTTCCCCCTGACAATTTCCAGCAGGGCAAACCGATCGAAATGTAATCGTGAAAAATGCCAGCAAAAGAAGCAAAACATGCAGGATTTGAGCCTGTAAATACCATATTCACATACTGTGCCTTATTTCCAGGGCCCAGACTCTGAATATGTGGCATTTGCTTCACCAATAAATACCTCAACCCCAGTTATCGAGTGTGATAAATAAACCTCAGAAACTTCGCACGACTTGAAATCAGGGCCTTAATATTATACAACTGTCCTGACGCAGGGGATTATGTTTACAGTTTTTATCAATGAATCAACCAATTGTACAGAACGAAGGAGGCGAGGCACAACTATCTCTGCAGTTTGTGAAAGTGCTCTGATAGTGAGTCTACATCGAGATACCGCCATCACCACCCCTGGCTTCGGGTTCAGTCACCGGAAAACATTTCAAGGTGACACGAATTGTACATTTGTAGATTGTAACTGTCCTTCCCGACTTTGTGTGGTTAATGGAGTCTGCGGCTCATGAAACAGTGTGACGGAGAGAAACAAATATGCTAAGAATGTCAAACTCCACCTGCCCCTCTTGAATCTTTCCGTGTTTTTGGTAACGTAATGCGGATTGGCAGAAGAATGAATACAGAACAAACGTGCATGTACCTGCCCAGAATATCCTGCCCAGAATGAACTGCTCAGAAGCACCAGTCCCATGATGGATGAACAGAGCATGTGCATGTGGGGATGTGAGTAAGACAGCTTGCCACCTTATGGCAACACGGAAGCCAAACGCATAAACAAGCCAAATAGTTCCACCCCTCTCTGTATTAGTGTATTTGTGTGTGATTCACCCTGACAGCAGCAAAACACAATCCGGTGGGCAGAACGTTTGTCTTTTCACTGGCACTTTGACCAGTGTCATGAGCCTCGTTCATTTGTCCAAATCTCTTTTCTTTAAAACCTCAATTTTCATGAGCATCTTGTTGTACAATATGGTAGTACAAGCAGTCACCTAGGAAGCCATCAGCATTGGGCACGAGATTATCCCCAAATGTCTCCATTCTTCTGACCCAGGTGCCATAGAAAAGAGATTGCGGGGTATATAAAAGTAAATGTGGTTTTAGTGTGCCGAAAAAACCCTCGAGCAAGTCACGAACATGGGCTCTGTGGGTCTTCATCCTCTAGCTCGTACAGTCATCACAGGTTGTGCCTTTTCGGTTCACCCAGAGGTGCTTTATCAAACTGTTATATTTGGTTTATCGTATTATGCATATTTCCTGATTCAAACCTTGGAGAAACTCAGGACATATTTACAAGAGTATATAACCACCAGAATGTCACTATTAGCAACGTATGGTGGCGACATCCCTTTCTCCTCACTTACAAAGCGGCGTTACTTAAGGGTGCTTAACTCCGCCTTGTAAATAAGGTCATTTTCATGCTTTACTTATCTTGACTTATAGACCGCATAGTTAACCTAAGGACAATCACACACCTGCTTCCTGGCCACCCAAAGCGAACCCAAGGACCCTTCTACCGCCGGAGCTGCAGCTTCACCAGCCTCCGAGCCACCAAACCACCCACTGAGAAAGGACGCAACCACCTCAGATGCACTCTACCTAACACCCGCTCCGCCAGGAAACACTCCATCGAACTCTGGGACCTCCTCGATTCTACCTCCCCAGAAGTCGCCTTCCTGACGGAGACCTGGTTGAACCCTTCTTCGGCACCCGCCATCCCTGATGGCTACATGATCACCCGCAGGGACTGCACCAACGGAACAGGAGGACGAATCGCCATCGTCCACAGGAACACACTTAGAGTCTCGACCAGCACCAATGACCCCCTCAGCACCGCAGAACACCTGCACTTCCAGATCCTTACTGATTCCAACACCACCCTCAGAGGGGCACTCATCTACAGATCCCCCAGACCACGGCCACAGTTCAGCAACACCATTGCCGACTTCGTCAACACTCACGCCCTCACCTCCACAGACTACATCCTCCTCGGGGACCTGAACTTCCACCTCAAGAACAACAACACCACCAACTCCACCACCTTGATTGACAACCTCACCAACCTCGGACGACTCCTGGTGGCCGACCGCACTGGGAGCAGCACCGACACCTGTCGACCACGCACGCAACCTAGGGTTCATCCTCGACTCAACACTCTCCATGACCAAGCAAGTCAACACCATCTCATTCTCCTGCTTCAACACCCTCCGCATGCTCCGCAAGATCTACAGGTGGATCCCCACCGAAACAAGAACGGTCACACAAACCTCGTCAGCAGCAGGCTGGACTACGGAAACGCCCTCTACGCGGGAGCCTCGGCCAAACTCTAGAAACGGCTACATGCATACAAAACGCCTCCACACGCTTGATACTCAACATCTCTCGCCGCAGTCACATCACACCCCACCTAAAAGACCTGCACTGGCTTCCCGTCAACAAGAGGATCACCTTCAAGCTCCTCACCCACACACACAAAGCACTCCACAATACCGAACCAACATACCTCAACAGAAGACTCACCTTCTACACTGCGAACCGCCAGCTCTGCTCCCCCGACCTCGCCCTCGCCACCGTCCCCCGCATCCGAAGAGCGAACACCGGTGGCAGATCATTCTCCCACCTCACCGCCAAAACCTGAAACACCCTCCCCATCCTTCTATGGCAGACCCAGGACCTACTCACCTTCAGGTCCTGGCTATTCAAGCAGTAGCAGCACCCCTCCCCTCAGCGCCTTGAGACCCTCACTGGTGAGTAGTGCGCTTTACAAATGTTATGATTGATTGATTGATTGATTGATTGAGGCTTTCTCAGCGCGAACGGGGCGTGCAATGGGTGTTGCAGTGGGTGTTCCATTGCAACATCCATTGCTTTTTGACGCTGCCCCTTATTTACAAGGCTGGGGCAGCAGCAAAAATTAAGTCTGAGACTGGCGATACAAGGAGAAATTATTAATTACTCCTCGTTTTTTTTGCTTTTTGCATTTGTGCTCTAGCACACATAGAATGAGCAAATTGCCTTTCAAGATTGTTTATGTGCAGGAAAGTGTCCCACATTGCAGGCACCCTTGCAACATAGCGCAAGGGGGCAGCGCTGGTGCTAGGCAGCTTTTATAGTGCCAGTGCTAGGGGAAACACAGTGGTGCGCTGTATTTTTGAAGATATGGTGCATCTCTGCTCTTTAAAAATGTGCGTTGTTACCAATTTTGGCGTACCAAAACGCTCCGAAATTTTGTTGTAAATATCCCTCCTCAGGAGAGTTGGCAGGGAACTAAAAATCCTCTACTTTCTGGCGGAAACGCTAAATACCGGTAGACTTTTCCACAGAACTGTCGCTATTGCAGAGGAGATTCAGCCAGTGGACTGTTCTTTCTCCAGAAATTCAACGTTTTTCAATTCCCCAAGCTACGAGGCCCTAAAACACAGGTTCGTGTTAGTTTTGTATAATACTCGACACACAAAGAATCCCAGATACAGTCTCTAAAACAGTTCCTTTCCACCAACACTTTACACCCAGGTTCCGGTCAAACACTTGGCAGCAGCCCTGGAACCATTCAAGGCTTTTTCTTCTAACCTTCGATTTAATAAAGCAACTGTGCTGAAACCATGCACATTCTAGATTAAGGAACCTTGACCCAAAACTCTTTAAATAAGGAAAAAAAGTGTTCAATCAATTCGATAATCACAATATGGAGCCTTTTCCGCGACTCAAGCGCCCCCTCACCTTACACAACGATGTATATGGAAAAGATTACGCTTTTCCGTGGCTCACGTGCGTTCTCACCTTACACAACCTTCTATATGTCCGCCACGTGAGGGAGGCCGGCCTGCAGTTCCATCTCTGGGGATGCTGACACAGGGCTCACATAACTGGAAATAAATCACCTATTCCGCTAGAGTTCATTAACTTTTAACAAGCACTGAGTCTGTTTCTCAGGGGTTGTGAGCATTCTTTCACTCCTAACCTGTGATATGTAGACGGTGGGGTGGTTTGATAGTGTGACTATGCAAATCATGCCTTGTGGGAAAAGAGGGTAGGCCTCTGCATTGAAAAGAAAACAGCTATGGCCCCCATTGTTTACCTTTCGGCTTTACCCAGTTAATAACTTTCTCATGCCATTATGTAGCTAATTAAGATTATGTCCATCTGTTATGGACTGTGGGCTGGATGTACTGATGTGAAGGGGTTTCTGAGACTCACCTACCACTGAAGTGACTTCTTTAGGGCATAGGAAGATAAACTGCAAGAAAACTTTAAAGATTTAGAAACAGCACTGACTCTAGTTCATTGCCTTGGCAATGCTTAATGTGTTACAATTTGTTACATTGGTCCAGGCAAAATTCATAAACCCCGTTCTGTGATTGGGTATTCCGGTCTGAAGCAACGTGTCACTGTCGGAGGGTAGAATATTGAGCACTATCACTATGGCTGTTGTCTCAGAAGGAGGACAGAGCTGGGATGTGGCGGTGGTAGGGTACCAGTCTGGTAGGCCAGATTCAGGCCAGCAGTTCTCTTGTGACTCTAGCTCATGGGTACTTGCAAACGTTTTCCCTGGGGCCAAAAAGTTTGGTCTGTGGTGTGATCGAGGGTCGCATTGATGCCAGCATGGTGGATGCTTGGGGTTGTTTTGGGAAGTAAGGTGGCTGCAGGGGAAGCAAAGCTTGTACATCTGGTGGCTGAACTGCACAATGTAAAACCAGAAAACTTAGGATCAGTCCTGGCTTTCCCAGTTGACCACATTGTGTGATCCTAGGCAATTATTTTATTTGCCTTTCACTCATTTTTCTTCAAGATCACACATAAGTTGACCTCGAAATACATGGCTTTGGTGTGTGTGCTGTACAAAACCATCCCATGTGTTTGATTTAATAAACTATAATGTTTTTCATGTATAACAGCAGCCAAGGGCACCCACAGAGTTGCGTGCCTCTCAATTCACTATTATCCCCATTATTAGGCATTATTGGGTCCAATGGGCAGCCAAGCTGGTATTAAATTGCATTGAAAAGGTTGACGTTGGACAAGGACATTGGTGGCTATTTCTCACAAGACTTTTTTAACACAGTAGGATATAAGAAGGCTGCTCTTTTGACAGGGAGGCACAGAAAATCTTAAAACTGGAAAACCAGACCAACATACCTACTTCAAGGAAACACACTGGATGCAATGCAAAATCTGCCACATGATATTGAGCACAAAGTAGCCATGTCTCAGCACAAGGGGGGTGAGTGCACAGAGAGGGTCACACCTCCTTTCCCCTGCTTCATTTAACAATGCTTAGTTGAGAGCAAGGCTAATAAAGGCAGGTCAGGAGGTCTTTCTAGTGCAGGCGGTGTTACAAGTCGATCAGGAAACAAGAGATGCGGCAAAGGATCCTGGTCAGTGTCCATCAACGAGAGACAGCCCATCAACATGTAAAATGTATCGAGCCATGCAAGGTATCCTTGTGTGGCCCTGAGTGGCTTGGGAAATCTAGAGTAACGCAACGCAGCACAAATCCCTCAGTTGCGTTACTCTGTCCCAAGGAGGCATTCCATGGGTGGTGCACGAGTGTTCCCATGCAACACTCATGGAAGTTGATGCATTCTTAGATTTTCCATTACCGGTAGACCTGGGAGTGCGTCAAAATGCTACGTATCCCCAGGGCAGGCATAAAAAGGAGAAATAAAGGTAAGTAAAGAGGTATCTTCCTCTGTCAATGTGAGCTGCACTCTGCAGCAAATAAAAAAATGCCTCAGGGGATTATTTTTGTGCAGGAAGGTGCCCCTTGCTGCGCAAAAACAATCCTGCCTACAACACAGGCACCCTTGCACCATGGTGCAAGGGTGCCTGCATTGGTCCTAGGCATCACATTGTGCGCCAAATCCGGCAAATGACAGAAATGCACCATATTATGTTAAACACGGAACATTCCTGTCCTTTTCCCTCTCACGCGGCGCATCGCGGTGGTTTGGTGCGCTGCATGACTTTTTAATAAATATGCCCCTGAATGTCTCTCTTGCATCTTGTTACTGAAGAGTAGAGTCAATTTCACTCCAACCTTTGGAGCACCCATCTGTACCTCACTCACAACGCCACAAATGTGCCATATTGGCCACTCATTCCACCCACACTCTACCAGCTATGCATAAAATGGAGTCCCACCTTAGTAGAAGATGGCAGGAATGCACAGGATTGACCACCTCTCTCTCTTTCTTAGACCGCTCTCACTCACTCCATGCTGAAGCACAGGGACAAGCTCACAGGAGCATGTTTAAAGCACCCCTCCGACCCTCACGCATGAGACTCAAACTCTTCCCATGTAGGGCACCCTTGAAAGCGACATTTTACCAACCATCCAAAACAGACTATCCCACTGCAGACCACCTGGAAGCGCTTCAGAGCCGAAACATATGAATGAGGCGCTATACAAACTTCACAATACAACACTATCAAACCATACAGAAGTTTCCCTCACGGCTGATTAATGTGTACAGACAAACACATATGCCTGTTTGCCTAATGTACGTTTCATTCAAGAGAAATCAATGGTCGCAGGCAGATGTTGGAAGGCACACTGCAGCTTATTAATAGGAGCCCATTCCTCCTGTCATGTTTAACTTCTCAGAGCGGCTGCCAAAATCCACGGCTGACATTGGCGCTGATTCAAGGTAAACAGAGGCAGCGCCGCTCGAAAGTTGAAAACTCCCCTCTCCTTTATTCTGTCAGTTTCTGGCGTCCTTTGTTATTTAAAGATGGGCTCGTGGTGGACGGCTCTGCCCTCCCCTTGACATACTTTCAAAAGTTACTTTTAAAAGTCAAGGCTCGGTCACCAATCACACAGAACGACTCTTAAACGTTGCCCAATCACGGTGTCAGGTTTCCGGTCTATTTTTGGATGCAGTGAATGGGACCAAGTGACACCGAGTAGCACTCGGCTCCTCCCACACAACCCTTTTCCAGCCAGGAACTGGATCAAGTGGCAGATTTGATTTTTAAAAGAGAAATCTTATGCACTAGCACAGCTATGACAGGTGCAGCAGGAGAAGTGGCGCCGGAGTTCATGGTGGTCAGGGGGCCCTTTGCACCCACATTATGTCTCTCTTCAGCACCCACCAGGGTGTGAGGGGTACTCCTCCCTGCTTTGATTAGTGCCCACGGGCTTATTCTAAAATAGACATTATAGAGTGTAGGGAGTGGGGAAGGGGGTAGGACTTTCTGTCAACTCAAAAATCAGTCCACTGGGTTGCCATCAAAGAGAACGCACGCACTTTATAGTGATGTGCCCGTTGCACAAGTTGGTGTGTACTCTAGGCACAGCTGCTCTGATGTGCCCACTTAGAATGCAAGCTGGGTGGCACCGAGTTCACAGAAAAGCAAAATAAAATAAATAAAAAACAAATGCAAAAAATAGTGGGGGCAGAAATAGACTGATTAAAGTGGGGCACCACTGCTGGCAACTATACCAGGGTCACACCTTGAGTTACTCATGGGCTCCAATGTTGTAATGCCCGGCCAAAGGACCCTCAAGCTAGCCATATGGCAACTATTTCCACAGAGAAAAAGGAATTAGGAAATGAGGTGGAGGTCCTACTTCAGAGCCATTTTCTGAAACTTGTGGACAATGTGGGGCAGACCTCTGTCCCACCTTGGGAAGCCCCATTGCATCTTTCCTTTCTAAAGCACTTGTGCCTTCAATGGAACTGCTCACAACACAGAGGAGAGTTTAGGGGCATCTCCCACTGCCGGTGCTCCCAGTCAGTGGCACGGGATGCCCAGCTGCTCCTGTCTATTCGCTGCCCAGGCACATGGAGGGAGAACTATGCCCGTCTCAGAAGGCTGACTTTGGTGTTACTATGAAGACTTGTGTTTTTGTCATTTATTTAATTTTCGATTATCCACTTATAATAGTTTTATTCTGTACCCCTTGTAAATAGTGCACTGATAATAAATGTTATGATTGCATTGGATATTAGTCAGATTTACCAGTGTTACTATGCTCAGCTAGACTTGCAAAGTTATCTTCACTTAAAGAGCATTTTATATTCAAGAGTGAAATCTCATTATTTGCATTTGATAATGCCTGTGGTGTATTATTCACCATTTATACAGCCCTTCCTGGGAAAGAAAGCTGTATTCGGCCCCTTTTCCCGATTCCTCTTGAAGTGAAACACATAGGTAGAATGTTAAGGCCTTCCTGGGATGAACATTTTGCTCATAAGTGTGTCCCTTTATGTATTGGGAACATCTCCAGTCCCAGAGGCGGCTGCTCCTCATTGGCGGAGGAGTGTCGTCCCACTGGCTCAGAGCTAGTAGGTGAAAAATAAAATGATGTTCCATCATCGTGTTATTTTTCACCTGCTGGCTGAGCCAGCGTGTGTAGGGAGGGGTGGGGCCATGGGCGGAGGACCGGTTTGTGCACTCCTAAGTGCACATGTTTGCTTGGCTGGCTGCATTAGGCTTGTCAAAAACACATGTGCACTTAGGTTTCTTCAACCAGGCTGTATTGAACAGCCGGGTTAGAGAAACAGCACAGACTCCCTGTCCTGAGCGGAATGTCAAACCAGTTCGCTCATGCCAATCCCTGTGCTGCTCTCACAGCGTGAGAGCAGCACAGGCATTGCACAAGGAGTCTGTGATGCTGTCCCAGTGTCTGCTGTGACCAGAAAGAACACTGAGGCGCGACGCAAGAGGTGGCCGGCAGCTTCAGGTAAGTTCCTTTATTATTAAACCCCCTCCCGCGCTCCACCTCCCGCACTCCCTCCACTATTTTTTGTTTGTGGCGGCCACCACAGTTCAGTCCTTCAGGCAATTTCCAACTATTCGTGGTTTTGTTGGCCTGCAAAAGACTTTCAGTGCGGGCCCTTCGGTCATGGAGCCTCTACACTTAGGGGGTTATTAACAAAAGTCTTGGTCCCTGGAGGATCACTTTTTTTATGCTCTGCACGCCCAAGCCTATCAATCATATCAATGAGGACACCCAAAACCACTTAGCGTGGCCTCATAGATATGGAGGAAGACAGAGTAGCACAAGTGGCTGCGTTTCTTACTTTGCACCAACGAGGCATTCCATGGGCGTTGCAGTGGCTTCTCCCTCTCATCACCCATGGATTTTGAGGCCGCCCCAGAACGAGGAGCCATATTTTTATTTCTGCTTGTGTTTTCCTCTTTCCATGTGTACTGCTTTGTGCAGCACACATGGAAAGAGGGAAACGCCTCTCTGGATTTTTGTGTGAAGGAAGGTCCCCACTCCCTGCACAAAAATAATCCTGCATGCAACACAGACACCTTTGCACCATGGTGCAAGTGTGCCCCCATTATTGCTAGTCAGCATATTGTGTCCCATCGCAGGGGGAAGAACAGGAATGCACCTTATTTAATAAATACAGTGCATTCCTGCCCTTTCACATTACTGTAGGGCAGGGCAGCAAGAAGACTTGCGGCACTGCCCTAAGTCAATTTCCTGTAAATATTGGCTTTGGGGCGCATAGCTCCGCAACTATGTTATTCTTCATTACGTTCCACCCATGCCAAGGTGAAGCTGAAGTCCTTTTAATTCAATTAGAAAATAGTTGCTCGGAGGCTCCTTTAGAATGCTGTTACACCACATCTGTTATGTTTTATCAAAGAGGGAAATGTGTAGTTAGTTGCAACCAGTCTCCCTCAACAACAGCAAAATCACAAACAGAAATATCTGAGAATTTCTGACACCAGAATTTAGATTTTGGAGTTTAAAAGTGCTTAAAAAGTGCAAAGTCACTCCTTCCAAGCGGACCTCTGCCAAGCCGGGACGTGCTTTCTGTCATGTATCCCAGGCGAATGTTGGCAGATTTTCACGGGGAACGCGTGGTATTTTTCCAAATGCCCGCCCAAGGGCCTGCCCAAGGACTTTGGTTTCCCATATCTGAAATTAGTCACCCAGGGATGTAATCCTGCAGTTGGCAAGAACATCACTTAAAATGCCCACAACACACCAGGGCAGGCACTGTTGATTAACATTTGTATTGTCATTCAGCTTCCAGTGAGAGACCTATAAAAGTAGGTGGGTTTTTCTACTTTTCTATTTTTTCTGAGCTTCTGCTGCATGTAAGTGTATCGGGGAATTGGTTATGATTTGCAAAGGTTCTATTGAGAAATTATACCAAGAAGGACTACAGATCCAACTACCTTCGTGTGGCAAATCTTACATTAACTTGATCAAACGCCACAAATAAAAACACACTACTATATGTAAAAAAAGACAAGAATAGGTAGAAAAGGGAAGATAGATTTGTCACAGGGATTCTATTGGGAAAGCAGAACTGTGCCTTTTGATGTTAGGATATCAGAATGGAGGGACTGAGTCTCTCTACTAATTTAGTACTTATAGGCCCTAATCTGACTAGCTCACAGTGTCTCACCTAAACTCCTAACCTTCCAGAGTAGCAGGTGTTTTTGGCAAACCTAGAACATAACCCTCTAGTCCCCAAGGAACTGTGAAAACAGATCATCCCCTTTCATTTCTCACTCATGCATGTTCATAGTAAACAAAGGAAAGACCCAAAGAAAGTTAACAATATGTTTATTGAAACTATTGTAGCCTATTTTGAAGGAAGTGTGCTGTGATAAGTAAACAAATACAACAAATCAACATAATCAACATTACTAGCTGGCTGTATATAAAGAACAACCCAACCATGGCAACTAATATATCTTTCTAGGCCTACCCTAACTATGTGAGCACAGGGATATATTAGTGATCTCTGGGATTAGCAAAAGACCGCATACCTGGTGTGTGTAGTTAGGTGGTCTGCATCATAGTTGGAAGCTCAGTTTACGCAAGGCTGCTGCCTCCATTCCAGGGCTGTCTCTCTGCTGGAATTCTCCTCTTTGCCCCCCTAGGGGACGAGACATGGTTTATATGATAAGAACTATTGTCTTAGACAACTGCAGCTGTGCTACTGTGGTATGTCTAAAAAAGTTGTGATGATGCTGACTGGACATAAGAAAACAGTACACCATGTCGTTCAACCTTGTACGAAATGTAAGAAGAGTCATTGAATAAAAAATAATATGTATAGCATATTTCTAAAAAGCATCATGTCACAAAAACAAATATATTATGTGTGACTGTGCTAAGCAGTGGCAGGCTAAAACAGCTAATACACGAAACAAAGGGAGTACCAAAGTGGTCCCACAAGGGAAATCACTACAGCATCTATAGAAGGATGATTACTAGTATAATTCAATATGTGGATTGTTAAGTTTTCTGAATTCACTGTTCTTTGAAATAACATGCAAGAACACATAAGCCTCACCTTTAAGACAGTTATTTGGTCAAGAGTGCAGTATACTGCAATAATTTAAAATCCCTGACCAGGTTCCGCAGACTCAGAGACACATGGCCACCTGTCAATCTGTAATCCGAAAAAATAGCAGCAAAAACACAGGGGAAAGTCTTAAGGAGTATTGGGTGCCAAGGGATGGCACATGAGGGTCTTTCTAAAAGCGGTATACCAAATCACCTTCTCTTCCCCCTACATCCACTCCAAACCTGGGGGTGATCGCATGGCACTTCCCATCCTGGAAGTGGTGTTAACCCAGCCTTTGGCAGGGGAACATCTCCTTCTATTTGTAGGGTGGAAAGGGGTGGTATTGAAGTTTGAGAATATCCACAAATCTATATGATTCTGAGAGTTCCCAAATTTCCAAGGCAAACCACACTCTTTCTTACCTCTAGAGTGAGCTTTACCACTGCGCACGTCTCCACACTATTAGTAGAAAAAGTCACAGTTATAAATACATTTGCACCCACCAGGAATACATTTGTGAATTCCTAGAAGGAATAAATGAATTATTGTGGGATATAAACTCATACTTTTATGACTAGCATTTTTATTTTTATTTTATTTGACATAGTTTTATATAGCGCGAACTTGACCTGAATCGGGTATCAGAGTGCCTTACATAGCACCAGTTGCATTACATGAGGACATTCATTTTTTTGAGACACAGTGAGATTAAGTGATTTTCCCAGAATCGCAGGATGTTTATCGTCCTTGCCGAGACTCGAACCCAGTTCCCCAAATTCGAGGTCGACCGCCCTAATCATTAGGCCAGCTCCTCTATGTCTTCGAACATGCCAGCTACTGAGATTTGGAGAGAAAGAAAGAGAGAAAGCTAAGCATGTTCCTATGACAGCCCATACCACCCCAATTCACACCTGTTTGCCCTCACTTTGAAACTATGGGGCATATTTAAGTAGTTTTCGTGTAGCACAGCAAGCCACCTTGCTGCGCTGCGTGAAAGGTCAGGAATGTGCGTGGTTCAAGGTAGATGCAACACCTACGTAAATATGTCCCTGTCCCTTATGTTATATGTGAATCACACTTACAACCACTACATCTATCCTACAATTGACGAGTCCGGAGCATTTTACAGAAACATTATAACACCACTATAAATGCGATTCAAAGTGGCCACTTGAACACTTTCAAAGTTTGGAACGATGAAGCACACGCTGTTGTGACAGAGGGACCTTGCTGTAAGAGCAACTTTTTTATATTCCTGGTCGAACCATTGCCAAACATTGGTAACTTGGTTTAACCAGGCTTCAGCTGCACATCTGGTTGGGGAACCATCCATGTGGATTCTACCGTTGGCACTGAGAGTGACTAGATGTTCAGTAACTGTGGTCTAAGTCACTGTAGGTGGCTGGCACCACTAGCCGTGATACCCACTTGGTACAGTAGGACCAGTGGTACTGATGTGGCATTTGAGACACTGATGGTGACAAGTGGCATTTTCCATGATTGTAGCTGGGAGGCCCAAGGGGTCACTGTAGGAAAGTTATATCTGACTTGTCTTTATTATGATTATTAGTGCAGAGGCTGCATGTCAAAATATGGTGGAAAAAATATCGACTCGCCAAAAAATAATCGCCAAAATGTTGTCTACCACTATATTGTGAAGTTAAGTATATATATGTATGTGCAAAATTACTATTGTTAACCCCACTTCTATGCATGTTGAATATATGTAACATGAAGGTACATATAAGTGGAGTTAACAATAGTATATGTATAGTTAGCTACATGTGCTTGCCTTCACAATATTGTGACAGTCGATATTTTGGCCACATCATCTTGATATTAGAAGTTCAATATTCTGGTCAAAAATCCTATGTGGATCTTGTTAAATTTGCCAATATGTGTGCTTGAGGATTGTTGTGTACCAAAAAGAGCAAACCGGTATACCTTTGTTTACATATATCTTAATATTTTGCCTTGAATTAAAAAAAAGTAACTTGACCTCGCAACACCAAACATCAAGACACCACCAAGGTGAGGTGATTACTACTCAGAACAGCCCTCACAGTTTTTGGTTGCAGACATCACCATGCATTGCTTTCTCATTCCTGTGTTTCTTTTGTGACATGAGATGTTAAACTATACTATCTCTACGTACTATAAGATCAGAGTGTTTCATTCCTTCCAGTGTATCATGACATCAATTGTATCTTTTCAGATTTGCTCATGTTCACCAACATAAGGTAACCAAGCATCCAAGACTCGGCAGTCACTGTTCTGCTCACAAGGTAGGCCAATGTTCTTATTCCACGTTTAATTGAATAAATATCACTACCTATGGCTGAATTGTAATCATAGACAAAAGTACCTTATACTTTTGTATCATTAATACCCTCCAAAATGTTGTTGATCTCAAATGCTATCACCAATGTAGAGGTGGCTATCCTAGATTTATTAGGTCAAGCCCAACAGACAGCGCAAGCTTTCTGGTTGAGAAAGACATATTGTGGGCTTACCAAGAACATACAGGGGCTTATTGTGCACCCAATGCTTACCATTGGTTGGGTATAATATCACTTTTATTTGCTTATGTTCTATTAAATGGCTTTCCTTGTTTCAGTCTGTGCATCTTGTATTTGACCCTCCCATGGAGCATAGCCTCTTTACCAACTCTGTCATTGGCAGGCTTCTGGTCATATTTAGTTTACTCAATTCTTCTTTTTGTTTAAGCATTCCGTGAAAGTGCATGAGTTTTTGAGCTTTCTCCCTTTCTCCCTTTATCCATGTTACTCTCTCACCCATGTGCTTCTCTCCCTTCACCTGCACTCATTCTGCTCTCTCTTGCCTGTGTGCTTTCCTCTGATGCTCCAAGTAACTATATTCACCTGTGAATTTGTCTCTTAGCCCATGTGTTCTTTATCTTATATTGTTTCTCCCCTGCCCACTGCATTATTATTATTATTATTATTATTATGTTTCTTATATAGCGCCTGAATCGACCCCCGAAGGGGTATCTCAGCACTTGCCTTGGGAACCCGTCCTGGCTTTTCCCTGTGAGATAGCCCCTACAGGGCATCCCCGAAGTGAAAGCCAGGCATTCCGCCGCGGGGGGGGCCGTTGTGGAGATTAGGCAAGCTTAATGCCCAGAGTTGCAGAGTGTGAACCCATGATTAGGTCAGGCACCGAAGCGAGAATTATCGAGTCCATGGACATTTGAGCTCAAGATCCTGCCGCGTCGGGAATTGAACCCTGGTCCCGGGTCTGACCTCTGCTTCAGGGTCTGCCTGCTCTAACCAGTGAGCCACACTTCTCCATTGCTTCCCACCACCTCTCAACCTGCTCCTGCAGCCTGCTTATCTGTTGTATTTTCTTTTTTCAAAAATCGCTTTCACACTAACTTTGAAAAAAACGTTTTTGCACACATTTCTATCTTGCATTGGTAACTAAAAAGAAACACAAAACTTGTGCCCTTATGGAGGCATGCAGGTACGTACTTAATTACATGGCAGTCGTGTAATAGCAAACAAAAGGAGGTGATGGACGGAGCACTGAAACTTTTCAGACACTCACTCCCAGTCACTATTAGATCTGGGTTGAATCCATCATCATTCTTTTTCTCACTTCGTCACCTCTGTTCAGACCCAGCCATAAACAAATCAGTCTTGACCATGTTTCCCATGGGAACAGTCCAGCCCGAACTGCCAAGCCAGGTCTTCACTGATTGGAAGCAAGCATCATGGGACCGGTTTTGGGCTAACACCCCTCATCAGCCAGGCTAACTTGAATCCAGTGGCAACATGAGCAAGGGACCCACATCTGGGCATACCCTGCCATTCATTTTTGGCTGCACAGCAGCTGTGATGCTGTACAGCATGGTTAAACATTACCAAAGTCAATAGGTCTCGTAGGTGTGACCTTTTGGGTTCATTAATGCTTGTTTCTCTAGGTGCTGCACCCCTATGTAGCAATATATGTGGTCAGCTCTTTGGATAATCTGTCATTGGACTCACTGGGCTACATTCCTTCTTATAAAGCAACTTAACATTTTAAACCCAAGAAACTGTTATTCTGGTCAAAAGCCAGGCTACCAAAATTATTTAGGGATGCACTCACTGGTCATTACATCCAGTCTAAGCTAGACACTTAGGAGCATATTTATCAAAGTTTTGCATTGGCCTTGAGCCCCTCGAGGTAAGGCAAGGGTGACGCAACACCTAGATGAGATTTACCAAGCCACGCAAGGGTGACACACACAGCCTAGATGGCATTGAGCAAGCCATGCATTGCCACTTTGCGTGGCCCTGTGGTGCCTGGTAGATCTGGAGCAATGGAAGGCAGCTCAAGTAGCTGCATCTATGACTTTTTACCTTTGTTAGTTTAAGGATTTTTTGCTTGGTACTCAGACACAGGGGTATGGAAGTACTGCAGCATTACAGTAGCTAATTCAAAAAACAGAAATCCTAGATGTATTAAGTTCCTCATTTTGTTTAAAAGCTTTTCAAAATTATATTTTGGTTCACTTCTTACCAGTGGTTAATTTGTAAAAAAAAAAAAAGAGCTGGTGCTTTTGTCAGGAGGCTGCGCGCACCAGCACATTTCTCCTATGAGCGCCTAAGTTGCCCACTCACAGAGACTCTTTACTGCCATCAAGTCTATAGTACAAGCTGCACGTGCACTGCATTTGTTTTAGAGTGTACATACACTTTAGAAATATGCATGGGCGATTTCCTTTACCGGAACACAGACTCTGTGTAAAGGTTATATTTACTCTCAGTTGCCTAAGGTAAACAGTGACCATGGGTGCTACAAGGCCAAATTCTCAATTGGTAGATACGCCTGCACTTCTCAAGTTTCCTCTAAATTTAAACATACACACTGGCCTATAAGTGGAAAAAATCTTACCAGATTTACGCAGGTTTTTATCTGGCTGTAATGGCTCATGATATTTGTCTGTAAATACGCTGTATTAAGTACACAGAAGCTCGTAATAAAAGACAAACTGTTAATATTACAAGCAACTACATAATCTCTCACATTCCATGAAGGAAAGCACTCGCTATATGTTAGCAGCTTCGATATTTGGTTTGAGAATAGTATTCTCATTGAAAATGTAAGTCCAAAGTAAGACTATACAGCGTCACTCATGAGTGCATATGTTGTGGTTCAGTTTCATTACTGACTTGAAAGTAAATTTACCATTTCTTAGACTTAACCCATGAAAAGCAGTAGACGTGGACACATGGACTCTGGGGTGCCTGATACCATTTCTGGGAAGGCGCTCCTACTTCAGCGCCCCTGAAGAAGAGACCATTTATCCATCTGTTTTACAGACTGAAACCATTCACTGTCTTGAGAAAGACAGAGGGCATATACGGCCTGAGCGAAACAGGTGTCGGCTGATCTTGTACAATATGTATCTTAGGTGGGAAACATTGGTTACATCGCGGTGTTCACACCGCAATACCTTTACAAATCGGTCATTACAAGTATGATTTACTGTTCCAACACCTTCCCTGCTGTAACGTAGGCTGGAGTTGGAATAGTAAATCATACTATTCGTAAGTCCAGCATCCTCCAGCGCAAGTCGTTGTAAGGACTTGCATTGTAATGCCTGCGTTGTAAAGGTATCACGGTGTGAACACCGCAGTGTAACATCGTATATTCATCTTTAGGTCTAAGATGAAAATCTTTAATTTGAAGTAATTACAAATTTCTTCACAAAAAATGAGAGAGCGCATGGAGGGCCTGATTCACAAAGGGCCTCCCCGCTCGTGGTGGGGGCCCTACAGTCGTGGGGAAGCCTCTGCACTCGGGGTGGAATCTCCGCAATGAGAATCAGGTCCGGACCATTCTTTCTCTTCATACTAAAGAATAGTTCAGGCTCCATTTTCTCTCAGTACTAACATAGGTTTAACAAGAACTAGGTGAAAGGTCACCTGAAATCCATTTCACACAGCTCAAAAGATTAATATCTGAAGCTGATAGGATTTGAACTTTGGAGCCTCCGGGCGGTTGCAGGTTCCTACCATAGATGGCTATAGGTCTGACACCCGTGTGAAGGATAAGGCATGTGAACCCGCTGAACTGTAGGCGTCTGCAGGTGTTGTCATCTCACACCTCCAGTGTCCTCCAATCTGTCCTTCTGACGCTGCACAACATTTATCTTTAAGTCAGACGATGCTGAGCTGAGCGATGTTTGGTCATTAAACAGGGATGACGGGGAAGGCGAGGTGTTCCATGCTAGCAACGTGGATTGTCATGTGGTGTTATTAATTCCGACTGGAACCCTCTGCTTACAAAAGCTCCCTTAGAATGGAGTGACAACATTTTTTGAAAACTGGTCATTAAAAATGTGCTACTGCGGGTCAGTGAAGTTAAAGATGGGAAAGTGATTGCTCGATTACAGGATAGTCAAACGTGGTTTCATGAGCAGCAGAGCCACGCCCGCTCTTTAGGACTTTGGTACCGAAGAAAGGAATGTAAACGAGTATATTTCTTTAGGGGAGACGTGCATCCCTGTAACAGGGAATTCTACCCAAAATATAGTTCCAAACATTCTCGTTAAAAACTATCTTGAAAAGGCAATTTCTTCAAAACTGGCTCCAAGACACCAGTCCACGGGGGATGCCCCCACACACATCTATTTCTGGCCTCCAGCAGCTTATACCCAGACAGCTAGTTCCTGTGGTTTCTCTACATTGGCAGCTTGCGTTGCATTAGGCACTCCAGAGGTCCAGGGTAACAGATCCGTACGGTGCAAGTAGGAGAAATGTCTAGTTACTGCTGGTCAACTGGGTTTTATTCCAGGCGGTCATAGTTTCCTTTACGTCCAAGACCTTGTGTACTGTCTAACCCAGGAAAGGTGTGTCATGGGGCAATCTGAAATTCTGGCTACACTAGAGTCCCTTAGTCCTTCTGAGCCAGCAAGAGGCTATCTTTCGTAGCACCTACACCAGCTGCCAGTCCAGAGATTCAACAAAGAGGTGGAGAGAAATACCTCTCCACAGACCACTGTCAGCCGGATGAGAATTGTTTCTGTAGAAGCAAACAGCCTTCTCTTTTCGGTGCCTGGCAGTGTTTAGGCAGGGGCCTCTAAAAGGCAAAGCCAATCTGTGATTTGCAACAATGCATAAGCCAATCAAACTAAGGGGCATATTCACAATGAAGTGACGGAGTGCGGCATTAGCCTTGTTGACATAACGCCGCACTCCGCCACTTCCAAAAAGCTGGGCTGCACCATATTTACAAGAATACGATGCAGCCCTGCGTTTCCCCCTGCGCTGGCGCTAATTGCAGCTGCCTAGCGCCAACGCAGGCACTCTTGCACCATTATGTAAGGGAGCCTGCATTGCAGGGAAAGATTGTTTATGTGCAGGAAGGTGCCCATCCTGCACATAAACAAACACCAATGTCTTTTGAAACTTAGAAGTTGCCATGCGTCATTTTTTTCGAAAGATTGTTTATGTGCAGAAGGGTCACCTTCCTGCACATAAACAACCAATGGCGTTTCGCTGTTTCTATGTGTGCTGCACAATGTAGCACACATAGAAACAGCAAAAAACAGGAGAAATAAAGCATTTCTCCTTGTTTCGCCAGGGTAAGACCAGGTTTTTTCTGGTCTTCATTTGGCACTGCCCCATATTTACGTCACCCTTCTAAATATGGGGCAGCGTCAAAATCAATGGGTGTTGCAGTGGAACACCCACCACAACACCCATTGGCCTCCCCTTTCAAGCTAAGTATAGCGTGAAAGGGTGCCCTGTAAATGAGGCGAAGCCCGTATCGCCACCACACTAAAGCAACATTCTGGTGGTGATAGCGGATTGTAAATATGCCCCTCAATTTCCTTAGTTTCTTCACCTATTAATCAGAAGAGTGTGCCTCAGGCACTCGCTGTAATATGGCCCCTGGGGCCACATTACAGGCAGAGCGCATTTTCATTGTTTGCGCCTGGTGCACCTTTTAAAAGGTGTGCCGGGCAAACAATGTGCAGGCACACTATTATGATGAATGTGCTGCCCTCAGGGCAGCTGCTAACTAGCGCTGCCCCCAGGGCAGCGCATTGATCATAATAGGGTGCAGGGAATTCAGTGGCAACATGGAGTGGCTGCTTTACAGGAATCACGTGTGATTCTAAGTGAAGTCCAACAAAACATTTGTTACACCACCCTTTTAACTTTATGGTCCTGTATTTTTAGGAGCACATCTTAGTATGCCATTAAAACGTTAAATGTTGTATTTTTGTACACTACGTTTTTCTCAATAGGCATTTTACATTAATCAAATCAAAAATTACTTTATTCGGTTTCAATTAAGAAAAGCCATAAAAGTCTTATGTTTTTTATATACAGTGGGTTCTTCCTTGATAGAATAGTATAATAAATCCATTGAGAACAATGAAAATGCCTTCTTTTACTTTTTGTGGTGAAATTAGCACAAGATATTGTCGGTAAAAAGACTCCCCAGCGCTTACAGATTCCCTTTTTATCCTAATAGGAGTGCATCAAACACTGGCAGCCTCGGTACCACAGCGACTTAAACTGCCCCATCTGCCTCCAGACAGCAGTCCTTCCGGTGGAAACCAACTGTGGGCACTTATTTTGTGGTAAGTGGAAGGGTGCTGCACACATGCTTCTTAGGATATTCACCGTGTACCATACCAAGTTTATTTGTTCCATAAACATGTGTTCACACGTGTCATGCTTTCATGAGGAATCATATTGTACGTTCTTCATACAAAGATGGTGCGATTTGAGAGTTATGCAGTATGTGCTTTAATGGAAACCCAAATCTGCCAGACTCCCCCTGTTTGCTAATACACAGTTCATTATAGTCACATTAACATCTAAGAAGTTCTGGGATTGTGTTTCTGGGGCTTCCAGCTGTGTGTTAATAGTATTTTTTAAGCGATCACAGGGGAAGAGCAAGAAGTGAAACAAAGCACAATATAAGAAACAGAACCCCCCCCCCCCCCCCGCTTAATGATGTATCTGGTGGTAAAACATTGAAAAAAAAGGGTGCCGGACGCCAAAATTCTGACAGATGCACCAGAAGGCATACCTCTGCAAGATTAGACATTATAAAGAGAACTTCCAACATTCTCCATTAATTGCACCCAGGCGATATACTCTTCCATATAAAAGTAGGCCAAAACCCCTCTACTTTCCCTCCGTCACCCAACCTCAGTGCTCCAGTCCACAAAGATAAGTCATGCCATCTGGGAGTCTATTTACAAAAAAGTTGCGCAGTGCAGCAACTCTACTTTCTGCGCTACGTGACAGGGAAAGGGCAGGAATGCACCGTATTTAAAAGAATATGGAGCATTGCACCCTTGTACCATGGTGCAAGTGCGCTTGCGTTGCATGCAGGATTATTTTTGTGGAGGAAGCGACACCTTCCTGCACAAAAACAATTCTGAGAGGCAAATTCATCTTCTTAATGCGTGCTGCAGAATGCAGCACACATAGAAACAGAAACTACAGAGGATAACGATATTTCTCTTTGTTGCGCCTCACCTGCGGAGGAGTATCTTTTTGGCACATTCCCAGGTGTACCAGTCTGGTAAATCTTGGAATGCGTCCAAAACACCCCTACAATGTCCATCGAAGGCCTTCCTGGTGCAGAGTAAGGTAATACAGTAATTTGCAGTGTGTTGCTTCACTCCAGATTTATGAAGCCACTCAGGGCCCTGTAAGGTGGCCTCGTGCAGCTTTGTACATCTCATTCGCAACGGGGCTCGTAAATCTGCCCTAGTGTCCAACTATCCATTTGTCTCAGGACATGATTTCATATGGCCAGGATATATCTCTATCGCTCTACCTTAGCTGACTTAGGGCCATATGTATCAACATACACTTTTGCGATTCCTTAATAGCGATTTTTAAGGAATCGCTATTTAGAAATGCGCAAAATGGTATGTATGAAGAAATTCGCTATTTTTAAGCGATTCCTTAAAATTCCTTAATTGCGATTATCAAATTGCTAATCGCAATTAAGGAATAATTTCACATTCATTTCTATGGGCCAGGAGGCCCAAAGGAATGAATGGGAAATTATTCTCAATTTGCGATTCGCAATTTGCAAATCGCAAATTGAGAATAATTTCAAGGGTGCAGGGGTGTCTCAAGAACACCCTGCTGCACCCCTGAAAATTACATGTGTGCACATATGGTGCACATACATGCCCTAAGGGCATGTATGAGTGTCACATGGCACCATTGGATTTTCAAAAAAATTCTTTTTTAAAAGAATTCGAAACTTACCACCAACTAGAAGTTGGTGGTAATTTGCGATTCCTTAAGGGCATTTTGGATTTTTTTTTTCCTTGATACATTACATTTAAGGAATCGCAAAATTTGCGATTCCTTAAATGCTATCGCAAAATAAGGAATGGCAAATTTAGCGAATCCTTATTTTGCACCCAAATTGTTTGATACATACCATTTTGAGAAAATGGGTTCGCAAACGCCAAAATTCTGCGAATTTCGGCGTTTGCGAGGCCTTTTGGCCTTGATACATATGGCCCTTAGACCCCTCATATTGTATTCCTCCTCATGAGCTTCTTCCCTACTTTCTGTCACTCTTCCCATCAAACTAAAGTCGCTACCACCCTCCTCACAATTTGGTTCCTTCTTTAGGTGTTCCTTTGAGATGGTAAATGCGTCCAGCGTTGTATTTTATAAAATCGCCTTCTCCACATTATGCTTCGGTCGTTAGTCCCAGAGCCCCTCCCTTTTATTATATTTTAGGTTTTATTTTCCTCAATTGAAATCAAATATCCATTGCCCTTTACCACAGAAGATTTAATGGCAAATCATTCATTGGAAGTGATACAGTGGTAGGTAGATGTAGTTTAGTCGATGTAATGGGCGTGTACCCATTTCAGGAACCTAATCTTAGAGCAGGTGAAGTGTGGCACCCTGCACCTTATTGGAAGAAATGACCTGAAATCAGATTAAGGTTTTCAAAAGCCCTGACTTGCTGAAGAAGTGCAGCTGTGACAATATCAACACTTTCATTTAGAGTCATAGCCCTGAGCCTGTACCAAGAAACCGAAGATCTAATTTATTCTGTACACTTTCGGTCGCATGGATATGTTGCTGTATTACACCTGTAACCTAAAGTAAACGCAACACTAATCAATAGTGGAAGTGCAGTTTATTGTTGGAGGTTTTTATAAGGTTTGAGTTCGGCAACCATAACATCAAGAAATAGGCTTATAAAAGGATAGCTCTGATTGCACATAAATCAAAATCCATGAGACTAATGAGAAACAAACTACAATTAAATAAAGAGAGTGAAAGCCTTGCCCAGACGCTTGGAACGAATCCGTGGAATGACCTAAACCGGTTGATGAAATGACTTGAAGATTGGCCTGATGCTCAGGGGACCTTCTGATTTTTGGAGTTTTCTGGAAACCTTTACTCTGGTGTAGGTTCTATGAAACTATTTCAAGTTTGACAATATCGTCCTGCAAAAATATTGCATCCACTACAACGCCAACTGCCTATTCTTAACTCTGCATCTGCTTACCTAGAGTTACCTTGTGATGTAATGGTGAGGCCGTTGCAGTGAATGTTATATTGTTGACAAGCAATATAAAATTTTTAGGTCTCGCGACCTATCGATGCGCGCAAGCGCATCGAGCGTAGCGAGAATTCATGTGGCGAAAACATCTTCAAACCAAAGGGCTTTCAGCCCCGCGGTTTTCATGCAGTGCCCGTGTACATGCACGCGCATCGCATGCAAGCCCAGCCTCTCCCGCCCCCATCCGGCATCAGGCTTCTCCTCCCCTAGCAGCACTCCTCCCACACCAGCAACTCCCCCCTCCCACACCAGCACCTCCCCTTTCTCTCCACGCAATCACAGCCTCCCCCTCCCACACCAGCACCTCCCCCCTCCCACACCAGCACCTCCCCTCTCTTTCCACGCAATCACAGCCTCCCCCTCCCACACCAGCACCTCCCCCCCCCACACCAGCACCTCCCCTCTCTCTCCACGCAATCACAGCCATGCTGCACTGCCGAGCCTGGGCTTTTCCAGCTCTTCCCTCCCACTCTCTCACTCTCCCGCCCCAACCCGACTTGTTTTTTTAATGCCGGTTCTGTTTTCCTTAGACATCCCTGTAAGTTTAACTTCCTTTTCCTCTCTGTGTGTGACCTACGGTGCATTTCTCTGAAGCAGTCAGTGTTTTTTTAATGCCGGTTTTGTTTTCCTTAGACATTCACATTGATGCCATACCTTGAAGTAGTTTCTGCATTGAAGTTTTCCTTGCTACATGTTCTGTGTTTAATGCGTGATTCACGGTAATCCACTCTCCTTTTCCACCTTATTTCCGCTAAATTCCACTGTTTAGCGTTTATTAATTTTGATTATTCTATTATACTCATCTTCTGTTCACGAGCCCTTATACCATCCTGTGAGACAAGTACGCGTGGCTTTAGTACATCCTGGATCAACCACTGCCAATTTTACAATTGTTACTGAGACCTTGACTCGGCACACGGAGTCTTTCCTTGCTTTTTTGGCCGCGCATTATGTGTGAGACAACGTGCACGCGAGAGCGTCACATTGTGAACAGCATATAACGGCACTGCCGAACCCTTTCCCTTCTTGCCATTCAGGACTCGATCCCCGTGTGGGTCGCTGGATTGTCTACAGCCCACAGGTATTTGCCGTTTCCCTGTACCCAGTGCGCGGCCCCCTCCCCGACGCACATACTGCCATACCTTAGTCTCCCAAATCCCGAGAAGTGTTCATTCTTCAGCTTGCATTTCACCCACAAGCTTGCCCTGCCAGCAGCATTTGCCATCACGGCCGCAGGCCGTGACTTCAAAGGGTTCCGCTGCCCGGCCCCCTGCTTCACCATCTGTTCCCCAGCACCTCCCCTAATTATTCACTGCTGGCCGGCCCATCTAGTTTTGCACGGCTTTCGTTTTCCGCTTGTTATTTCTCTCGTGGCTCAGACTCATCAACAATTGTGCATACTTCAGACTGTAAACATGCTCATTTAAAACACAAACCCAGCTAGCTGGCTTGTACACTTGGGGGTATTACTTTCAATTGATTTTTACTTTCGGGATAAAGGTATTTCTTTCCACCCAATTGCCAAAACGTGTTCCCGAGGACGGGGGTGGGGGGGGGGGGGGCGGGGGCAGTTGGCACTACACCGCAACACACTCCAGCCGCAGGGGCCGGTGCTGATGAAATTAGCTCTGTTCTCGTGTAACTGCAGCGGGAGAGGGAAAGAGGGAAGAAATAAATAACGATGGGGATACAGTACTGATGGTGTCAACAGAAACTGCAAAATCAAAACATGGTGTCACTGCCGACGGCGCATAGTCAAATAAATCTCAATCCTGATGAGAAAAAAGTTTGAGATGCTACCATCACGCAAAGAATTAGTGTTATAGCAACACCGTTTTGTTTTCACATCTGTAATGCGACAGATATGAGTGCCACTGTTTCCGCTACACACAGACTTGACATGTATGCTGAAGTCCGGCACACAAAGGCGTGGTGCAGTTGCACACTCGAGGCCCTTTAAAGCTACTCGCCCAAACCCGGGAACCCTGCCTAATGTCACAGCACCAAGCTTGTTATTTTTTTGCGTGCAACTGGCATAGCGCTCAATTGACCGGCATCTCCGCGCTTTTGTTTGTCCACCCCTATCCGTCTTGTTTCATTTCGCTAATGCTTGTTTTATGTTTTCCTTGAAGCTCTTTTTTTGCACCCACCCCTTCCCGCTTTGCATTGAGCCCCCTCCCCCCCCCCCGGCACAAACACAACCTCATCCTTAATAAGGCGACAATGCCTCTTCAATACTTACTCCTCCCTTGCATCATTTGCTTATTGGCTGTCCGAATGCAGCAGACATTGTAGATTACAAACAGATTCGCACCCCTGCTGACTCCGGGAACTCTGCCTCCCTGCCCCCTTAATGCAGCCAGCACCAGAGCATTCCAAATCCTGTTCCGACAACTGGACAAATAATTAGAGAAACACTCGTTTTTTTGGAGAAAGGTCACATTGGGTTGTTTAAAGAACATGTCTGTCTTTAGAAGAAAGGGCCACTAACCAGATGACTCCCTGTCATCAAGGACACCGTGTTGTAGTCATGGGATTTTATTTAACTCTGCAATGAATTCTGGGACTTGTAGTCAAGATGCTCATATTGGATGCACGTTCTATTTCGAAGACATTTGAAGGGGGAAACCCAGGACAAAAACATTGAGTTCCTATTAATGATGCGAAGTCGTATGGTAATCTTATCATACATACAATACAGTAAAGGTGTACTGATGCCATCTCTGTGCCTGTCATGCACACAGCGCTGCTTGCACACAGTAAAGTTGTCCCAGCAAGTTTGTGAGGCAGATTAAAACAAGCACTGGCGTTGCCAATAGGTCTCGCAGTAGGAAAGTTGGAGCTATTGGTTTTGTAAATGGCAAAGCCCTTTATGTTTTTTAAATGAAAACAAAAATAAAAGGCATTCAGCCTTATTCATGAAGGCTAAATCGGCTCGCAAAGGGCCGGATTCTGAGAATCCGGCCCTTTGCGAGTGCGATTTTTGCATTTGGGATTCAGCATCCCAAATGCAAAAATCGGTAATTGCTAAATCGCTAAATTGCGAGGAATTACATTTAAGGAATCTCTATTTGAGATTCCTTAAATGCAATTCATAAAGCATTTGAAAATTGCAAAAATGCAATTTTGGGCCGCTATTTACCGAGAGGTCAGACCTCTCGGTAAATAGCAAAAACTTAGAAAAATGCTTTTAAAAGCATTTTTCTAAGTTGCATGTTGCACACACACATGTCCTTTGGACATGTGTGTGCGCAACACCTGTTTCAATTTGCATTTAAGGGGTGCTACAGGGTGTCCTTTGGACACCCGTGGCACCCTTTAAATCGCTATCTTATTTGCGATTAGCTAATTGCTAATCGCAAATAAGGAATACTCCCCATGCATTCCTATGGGCCTTTTGGCCCATAGGAATGCATGGGGAGTTATTCCTTATTTGCGATTAGCAATTAGCTAATCGCAAATAAGGAATCAGTGGGAATCGCAATTAATATTGCGATTCCTACATGATTACCGTTTTGCGAGTCTCAAATAGCGATTCCTTATGATTCGCTATTTGAGCCTCGCAAAACGGCCCGATCATGAATCAGGCTGATTGTTATTTGCAATTGTAATAGCTCCAACTTTCCTACTGCGAGACCTATTGGCAACGCCAGTGCTTGTTTATATAGTGGGGTCTCCTTCCCCCTTTCGGTTGAGACCCACTGACTAACTGGGAACATACGACCAGCAGCACAGAACGCAAACCCAAGATTGTCATCTAGTCAAAACATCATCAAGGGTAAAAGCATTTCAACATAAACACTATTTTCTCCAACCCTGAAGAGCACTTTGTGGACTCATTAATCCTGGTTTGCTACAGAGCCTTCTTTGTAGATCATGTCGCCTCCACCTACTCCCCATGATGGTCATGAATACACGTGAGATATTTGAGACTTATCCAAGGGTCTCTGCTGCTATTTTACAATCTGTAGGAACAACAACAAGTATCACCATTATTATTATGTTATCCTATTCCTCTATCATATATCACACAAAATGGAGATTGGAATTTCTGAACAATTAAGATGGCTGACTGACGTTGGCCCCTAAGTCCGCAGTCCAAGCAAACCGCTACTTTCAGCCTTTAAAGCGCGGTAAACACACTCGGGGCAGATTTACGAGCCCCGTGTGCCACATTTTCGCAGCCGTTGCATCACTTCTGTGACACAGCGGTAGCGTAAAACATTTGCCACGTTGCGCCTTATGTACAACGTGACGCATCTAGGGAGATGCGTCACATTGTAAAGCCCTGCGCCACATGAATCCTGCGTCAGGTTTCATGTGGGTGTTCCGGCTCAGAGGGAGGGGGGGCGTTTCGTCAAAGGAACTCCTCTGAAAAGTGCATGAGTGAAATCTACTTTTCCGACGCTGGGTGACGCACCATGTTGAGGATAGGCCAAGTGGCCAAATTGCGTCGCACCCCTGACACAACTCCAGCACTGCGCCAACCTTATGTCGGCAGATGCGACACGCATCTGTTTATCCATGCGCCATGATGCGCCACACTGTAAATGCGGCTCATCTATGGAGATGCAAGGGTAAACGTGCATCACACATCTTTCCTGGCGCATCCCTGCTGATTTGCAGGGATGCGGCTGGAAACGTAAATCTGCCCCACTAGACTTTATGGCGATGCAGCCATCACTGTAACCACCGTGTAGTCACATAAGTAGCATCGAGGCAGGTGTTTGATGCTGTTTTGCGTGAATCTGTCACCACAGTGTTAATTAATGCTGACAGCCCCAGGGTTTGCTGTACTTCAAAGGGTTTTCTGTCCTGCATATTCAAATGCTGCCTTTTGTGCTTATCTTTAGAAGGAATGCTGATCGCACAAACCTTCTGCATGAACATACCACTCTATTTTATGAGAATTTGTTTTAAAATATTGACGCTGCCTTTTTTAGCATGCCGTAATGTCTAATGACTTTTAATGAACAAGATGAGCAGAACGACAACAAGGAAACTTGCAGTAAATGAATATGTATTTCCATGTTTGCCAGCAATCGCTTAAAAGAGCATTTCCTTATTTATTTGTCCTTTGTAGGCCCCTGCCTAATGGAGTACTGGAAGCATGGTTCCTGGTTAGGGGCTGTGAGCTGCCCTCTCTGCAGACAAAAGGTAACGCTGCCAGGGTGCCAGTGCCAGACTTACACATGTGTAGAAGTAGATCAGGTTGTGCCCGGGCAAGGGACCCGTCCACGGATGCGTGTGGGTACACAAAGTTACAGACAAGGAGGCATAAATCGTGAACCATGGGTACGGTCCTTTCAGGGCAGGTTTTAAACCTGTATGTGGAGCTTCAGGGGGATTTAGTGGTCAAGCACTTGGTCACCATTCATCACTATCTGACGATTTCAGTTAGATCTTCAGTTGTCACTCACTGAAGGCCTATGTTGGAGGGCTTCCTGTCATTGACTGAGGCCTGGAGGACAGTGGAAGCCTTAAAAAGACTATCAGAGCATTTGCTCCAGAAAAGGACGCACTTGCTTCAAGTTGTGTTTCTATTTTAGCTAAAGATGTGATGAGACAATCGTGGGGTGATTCATATCAATCTCAGGGGCTCCTTCTCAACTTTATATTTTTGCTCCATGTTTATCTCCAGAAAAGACCCGATTAGTCGCACAGTGCAGGCATTAGTGTTATTGCATATTGAAGAGGGCAGCGACCTGTAATGGACTTTCCAAATGAGCTCGCCTGTCTCCAAACACTGCATTCCATTGTTACCCCTACCTTAAAAAATGTAAACGGGAACCCCAGATTCTAGTAAAATCTCATTTTTATCAAGAGCAAGTATAAATGTCTGTTGGTTCTATGTTAAGCACCTTACTTGTTCGTTTCTCAAAAAATAAGTAAGCAATTTGCGTTAAAAAAATACTTTTGTATTTTGTTTTTGTTTGTGTTTTCCTAGTTGCTAGATTTTCTAAACAGACATTTTAGTTGAAGTGACTTTCGATTTGAGAGTTTGCTGTAAAATTGTGGGGAGGATACGAATGTTGTTGGATGTTTTGTGGTTTCCCCACAGCAATATGCACACTGCCTGCTTATTTTAATGTTTGTATACCATAGTTGGGCAGCATTATATGAGCCATTCCTTGTAATGCACTCCCTTTATCAAATTCTTTTAATAAAACAAAATATACAATTCTAAAGGATACAAGGAATCCTATTTTGTGAAGTAAACAGGTTTACACTGGCGGATACTTAAGCAGTATCTACCCAATGCCACCCCACTATTGGAGGTGGGCTGAGAACTGACTTAGATGAAGTAAAACAATTTGGCAATTCTCAGTCCTTCCCAAGTTTTCATTTTAAATTCACTTTTTCCTTTCCTTTTTCTGCCATTTTGAAAACGCCAGGCCTAGTGCAGGACCAGGTAAATGGTTCTTATCTTGACTACCTCTATGCAAATGCATATCATGTGGATATCCTGGAGATATGGAGTTACTCTTGGCCCTCCTAGAACAATGGTGTTAACGTGTGCCCTACATTATAGATGGTTGATAAAGACTTAGGGCCCGATTATGATCTTGACGGACAGGGTTACTCCCTCACAAATGTGACGGATATCCTGTCTGCCGTATTACCAGTTCCATGGGATATCATGGAATTGAAATATGCCGGAAGAGATATCCGCTACATCTGTGATGGAGTAACCCTCTGTGCCAAGATCATAATCAGCCCCTTGGTGATGTACATGAAAAATGGAGGATGTTATAATACCCATGCCTTAATTTGGTGTGGACGAATT
Source organism: Lissotriton vulgaris (assembly GCF_964263255.1). NCBI lineage: Eukaryota > Metazoa > Chordata > Amphibia > Caudata > Salamandridae > Lissotriton > Lissotriton vulgaris. Next base: position 432,827,674 of record NC_141685.1, on the reverse strand, counting down.
GTATACCTAGAAGTGACATTAAATATTATATGTGGACAGTGTTTTCAATTAATGAAATCAGGAGATGGGAGTGGGGAATATTCAAACTAAAGCTGCAGCTCTTGTTTCTTTTCTTTAGGTTTCCTTTCTCCATAATCTGTTTTGTGAGAATCAGCAGGACAAGCAGAGCAGAGGAATTGCACACAGTATTCGAGATTATAATAAACGTTTTTCTGGTCAGCCCAGGCCTGTAAGTATATATTGTTTATTAGTAGTTTTAAAGCAGTAACACTGGATGTGTGTTTAAAAATGATTGTTATTATGCTAAGTTTTTTTCTGCAACCTCTTAACAAAACTGCCTTTCTTTATGTCTTGTATTACTCTGTTTATCCTTGGCCCATCTCTATGCTTTCCTTGCAAATTTTCTGCTAGGTTGCACTCACTCCTGAGGGCTCCTAAATTTCTGAGGTCGACAACAATAATTATTCTGCCCTTTCACGTAAACCGTACTGTTTTTTTTTTTTACCTCGTGGACACTGGGCCAGGACATGGTGATGAAATGTGCAGGTGAAGAGAGGTCTGGTGTTTGTAAAAAACCTGTATAAATCAGTGCAGGAGTACCAATTTCTAGATAATACCTCATTTATGAGGTGTATAATCGGAATACGAAGGTATTCCCACGCCTCAGAAATACCGATCCCTGTGCTATCGGTAACTACAGGTGCAGGAATTTGAAAGCGGTTTACTCAATAAACTAGTAAGGAAGGCTTTAAAGTTTCTCTATTTAATCTAGGAGATAACATTAAAAACTTCATTCGAAAGACAATCGCTCATCTGTTGAAAAATGTTTGTGTTGCCTTCAGGATTCTCACCTTCAATTACCCAGGTAGCAAAGTCCTTGGGATTAAATATGGACAAGACCCTAAATGTTTATGAGCTTGCCAACAACCTGGGAAGAACAGCTACATACCACCTCTACCTTTTAAAGGAAGTTCAGAACTTTTTCATACTATAACACTTTAAGATTGTCTGTTGCAACTGGCAATATAGAATGCGAGAACGTCAAATGTATAATTTCACCCCTTGAACCCACACTTCATACTGCAGCACGCAATGTAGTAAATGCTAGGAAATCATTTTCCTAACCTGATCCTAAAGCAACTCTACTGGATACCGGTAGAAGTACATATCAACTTCAAGATCTCCTGCATAACACACAAGATGTGTAACCCAGGCTCCCATGCCCATGCTACCTGCAAATAAACTCCATACCACAGGGAGACATAAACTAGTATGAGGAAAGGTGAGACTAACAGTGGAAGTCCCAAAAACAAGGACACCAATACTGCGAAACAGGCTCTTTCCTGCCTAGCCCCAGACTTTGGAACCAAATTTCTGAATTCATAGGAACAATTCCAACCCATCTTAACTTCCTCTTTAGGGTCTCTCTGTTGAGGTACTCTACTCCCTTGTACTTAGATTCTAGTTATTCAGATTCCCGCAAAATGCATTTAGAGTTGAAACTATTTTTATAAAGTTATAAACAATTTTTACTGTTACTGAACTATTATATTTGAAGTGCTCTGCTGCCCCTCGGCTAAGCTGGTCTCAGGAAATCCATAAATAAATAAATGTGGCAAAAATTAAAATTTCTGGCACTATGACATGGCTTAGGTGCTGTTGGAGGAGACATTTCAGGGCATTCACTTCAACAAAATAGATTTCATTACTCTAATAACCATCCATGTCACCATTTAACAGCTTTTTGTGAATAACAAGCTTTGTGGATCTCTCTGGTTTGCTTACCGTACATCTTGTTTAATGTCACCGTGTATGTTATCGAAGTGAGACATGGGGCCAGTCTGTGCCTACTGTGTGAGCCATGACCGTAACCAAATCTTTTCTCTCAGTTTACAGACTACATCTACGATCTGCCGATGCTCCTCCATCTTGCCTTCCGGACAATCTTCACCATGGGTGGTCTCGTCTGGATCTTCTGCTTGAGGATCATTGTTTGCGCTTTTGGTGCCATCTTGTGCCTGCCGTTTGATGTAACGTCCGAACCCCTTTGTGGGATTCTTGGAATGGTTGATGACTTAGTTGTTATATTCCTGCTCCTTCTGTGTATGCTGAATATCTGCCAGCAAATTGAATCTGGCGGAGTGGATAGACCTCACTCCACAACGCAGAGCGTTCTAGCAGAATCTTAATACGCACAGGATTGCCACCTGGAAATTTACCTTGGACATTCATTGAATTCCTTCATGTACTATTTGCCTTAAACCATCTGGAACTTATGGAGAATGGTGCCATCGGAAGTTTTCATATGCACTGAGATATTCTAAGTGAGTAATTTGTAGAGATGTAAAGTAAGAGTTGCCATTTGTGTAACTACAACCAACCAATTCACATGCCTATTATTATGGGTCTTGCATGTGTGGTTTTCAGATACTCTTCTTCTGTCAATCATAATCCATCACACACATGATGAAATTTGCCTTTCTAGCATGCCAGGTGAAAAACTCCAATTGATCACCTGAAAATGGCTTCTATTGGATACATGCTGCAGTATTTGGGTTTTGTCTATTGGATTACAGCTGTCCACTGGAAAGAAAAAAAGGTCATTTGGGGCAAATAAAAGCAAAGAAAAACAGTAGACACAAATCATCAGTTTGAGAATGCAGCTAGACACCACTGGAATGTATTCCACAGAACTTCCCAACCTGAGGTGAGAGACAATGTGGAGAGCAACAAAGCAACTGTGGAGAATTCTACAAATCCTTAGTTCATTGACCACAGCCTTAGAGACTTGGAGTTCGTGTTAACAGTATTAGTAATTTTCAGCTGGCCTTCACAACTTGGTGGACTTTTCACAGGAGCTCTTGCAATATCTGTCGGACCGGCCTATTTCAAGTATTAGGAGATGGTAAAAGGATATTCTAGGCTCTGAAATGTTGGCCGATAGGTGCATTTATGTCTCCTGTGTCTGTACTTGTATGTTCTGAGAAAGCTTTGGAAAAAGCACATATTTTCTATATTTACTGTATATTTTGTACATAGGTATATTTGTAGATATGCTTATTTATTGATATAATAAAGTGTATATCGTACACAAGTTGTTTTCTTTTGCGATTCTTTCATTTTTGTGTCTGTCAACTCCTCATTAACGAAACAAGGTTCATAAAATGGGTGGAAAAGCAACCTACATTTGAAATCTACTACCAGTATATTTTCTTGACATTTTTCATGACTGCTCAAACAAACTTCAATCAATCAAACAGGATTTATAAAGCGCACTAACTTCAAACCTCTTCCTTAGTCTTTTAGATGGCATAGTAAAAATTTGGCCTTTATGGTGGGAAGGGGTGGCATGCGTTTATTGAAAGGAGACATTCTTGTTTCTTATTTCCATTTATGACTGCACTCTAATCAGAAAAATGTAATTTAGGATCAAATCAAGTTGAGAGACCGCATTTTCCTCTATAGGTGGGTGACCCAATGAATGGCAGAGTCTGGATGGAACCAAATGACTGGCTTGGCTCTGGTTCGGTGTCTTTTGCATTGGACGAGAGCTCAGCCAGATCTTTGTGTAATGAGTGATATTATTGATCCACTATAGCACGACGGAGGGAATGCTTCTTTTGTAAATATTTGTCAGTCCCCACATTTTTTTTCAGGAGGCTGAATTTGCCGAGGGTGTGGCTATATGAGGTGGGATGGGGAGGGGTTGACCTTCCTTACTCGATAGCTGTCCTTCTGGCTCTACCCCTGGCCAGAATACCATCCAGGCATAAAAGCAGCTCTGGCAGTACAAACAAGCATTGGCAAAGCCAATAGGTCTCAGCCTCGGGGGAGCTTTTGACTTTAGCAATCGGTTGGGGAGGCTTATTGGGTAAGAGGGGTGAATAATGGGATTTTAAAAAGCACCATAAAGCGGCCAACGCTGGATGCTTTATAGTGTTTCTTCGGTCCTGATTGCAAAGATGTGGGGTAGGGGGGAGGAAGGAGGAAGAAAAAGAGTGCAAGAGAGGGAAAGGAGACAGTGGGAAGGATGGAAAAGCAAGAGAGAAGAGAAAAGGGGAGAAGGAGAGAAAGAACGAGAGAGTGATGATGTTAGGAGAGCAATGGAGAAAGAGAGAGATTGGAAGTATATAAAAGAAAGTGAAATTATATGGTAAAAAAAGCATTGGAGCTTGGCATGGGAACAAAGCAAATAAAAAACAATATACAGCAGCGTCACGCAAAGACACAGATACACGTGGCGGTGGAACGGGAGAAGAAACAGGGACAGGATGGAGGGTGGCAAGGGAGAAGAAACCAGGGAGGGTGGGATAAGTTAAATGAGTTAAAAAAAAAGAACTATTGAGAAGGCCGCAAAGCAGAGAGACAATGATTCCAGCGAATAGTAAGCTGGGGGCGGGTTCCAAACCCATTATTAGACACAAAAGTCTTACAAGCGAGAGCACGTGTGCTAGTACACGCGACCCCAGCGAAGTATTTTGCTCCTTTGTACCGTAAACTGTCTGTTGAACAGGTTAATACATTTGTGAAAAGACGATGGAGTAATTATTAAAACCCCATCTGTTTAGAACATTTTCCGTTAGGTTGTTGCACATTTTTAAACAATTAAGTGTATCAATACAGTGAGCCTAAAAAGTTTAGAGGCTCGGAAGCATTTCAAGTAATGATTATAAGTATATGTTTCAATCTTGCGTGATCTCTAGTCTAGGACCATTGGTTTTCATACTCTACTAAACCCAGGTCCATGACCGTTTGGTGGGTCACCCCATTTCTTATAATGGAATCCTAAAAAGGGGCACATAATTACACTCCACCCGCATTGCAAAGCGTACCAGCAAGGGAAGTATGAAAGACAGGAGTATTGATAAGGCACCGCAGTTGTACGCCTGCATACTGCTGTCAGGGTGATGAAAGACTGACAACTAGAAAAGCAAGTCACAGCAACCTGCCTACTACAGTCACTGGCGAATGAGCGAGAGAGGCAACACTTCTTACATGTTAAACCCTGCGACATGTCCTTACAGGCCCATGGAAGGCAGTGGCAGCCGCAGCGTTGGTACAGAAAATGTAGACATGCTGCCAGTGTGATCCAAGGTCGATACAGAGGGCACCTTGCTACGAAACGAGCTGTGTTGGTTTATAGCAGGATATATTCTGCTGCTGTGGTGTTGCAAACTGCTTAAAGAAATATAAGCTCCAAGAGAGAAGCGTGTATGTTGGAATCTGCAGTAACAATTCAGGCCTTTCATCATGCTTACATAACTAGGAAAAAGTTCCAAAAGTTGAAGCGTGCCATCTCGAGAATCCAGGCTAATGTGCGGATGAGGCAAGGACAGCATAATTACTGAGCGCTAAAGAAAGCTGCGCTCTTTGGGGCCGATTCACAGAACTAATTTAAGACAAAATCCTAAACTTACTACTTTTGGTATTCACAGAAGTTAGGATTTTGTCTTAAGTTTGTCTTAAGACAAACTTAAGACAGACTTAAGACAGATTTAAGACAAAATCCTAACTTAAGTCTGTCTTAAATCTGTTTTAAGACAAATTTAAGACAAAATCCTAACTTCTGTAAATACCAAAAGTAGTAGGTTTAGGATTTTGTCTTAAGTTAGTTCTGTGAATCAGGCCCTTTGTTCGAAGACATTACTGTTGAAAGAAGTGCAGCATAAAGTGGAACTTAGACGTAAGTGGGAAGCTTGTATTTGTTTGCAGGCTACACTGATGAGGCATTTAAGCAGGAAACAATAGCACCTGTGGAAGAAAGCTGTAACTGTCCTACAAATCCAAACAGGATGTTCCGCAAATACAACAGACTCCGCAGTGCATCAATTGTGATCCAGCGTCACTTGTGCACTGCTTCACCAGAGGCAGAAGTTCTTGAAAATCAAAGCATCTGCAATCTGCAGACAAGCAGCTTACCATTGCTGGGTTGTCCATAGCAAATGCAAAAGCAACATACCGCTGCTGTGGTGTTTCAGCCCTCCTACAGGAAGGTTGTGGCTCAAAATTAATAAAGACATATATATTGTTCCCCTGTTAAACAAACTTTCCAAAAGCTACTGCTTACACTTCTGCTGAATGAGCGGTAGGATGTGGCATAACAGGCAGAGCTGTTGACGGTGGAACTTTGGAACCAGGTTCGAGTTTCAGCGCCACCTCAACTTCCTGTGATTCCTTGCACATAGGGACTCCCCAAAAGAGTGGCTCACATTATAGAATTGTTCATTTTGTTTGTAGCATTACATTGTGTGAAGTCAGCCTCTAGCAGGAAAAGGAGGAAGACAACAGAGACTAATTTGTGGCCCCCTTCTTCCATGAGGGGAGAGGGACACAACCTGAGGAGCACCCTCCCTGGCCCTAACCAACCCCCACCACCCTAACTTTCCAGTCCTCCTCCCTACCCCAGTACTATGCAAAGCGAGTGCTAATGGTTTCCCATCAGCAGCTCCTTGAGGCCTCTGTCCCACGTAGAGGGAGGCAGGGGGCAGGGACACCTCATGCTGTGACAGAAGAGACAGCCTATTTGCATTCTGTCTCTGACAATGAGCCGGCCTGAGGTGGGTCAGGCTTAGTATATGAATGCAAAGGCTGGATTAGCAGAATTTTACGTTGTGTACTTGTTGTGGAGATAGGGACGGCTAGAACCTGCACCCAACTGACTTGGGCTGTGTCCAGTGGCGTTGGTCGCACAGCTCGTCTGGCCTTGAAATGTGCTTAAGTAGCTAGCTGCCAAACTATATGCAGATTCATCAAACAACACCACAGTTATTTACTATAATGTCTATTCCCCCCCCCCCCATCTATCTTTGTACCACCTTGATGGAGTTGTTCAAAATTTGACATAACCAACAGAAAGCTAAACCTTTTAAACATCTACTAATTATTGGGTGGGGTCATCAAATGGTGCCAAATGTAATTGAAAATGAACACTCCTTTGACCCCAACCCCTTTGAAATGGGCACATCCTCCTTGATTTGCCTGCATGAAATTGAGACAAAATAAATAGGTTAAAAATGCTAAGTCTAGCCCACATTTCATGCAGATCCATCCAACGGTGCCAAGGTTATTAGGATATTAAAAATATTTTGATGCTCCCCCTTTTCACCCCCCCTCTTCCACTGGATCTGATTTTTAAACCTGATAAACCTGCCCTGGGTGTATCTTGCTAGGAGCCTGTCACATTTGATACAGATTCATCAAACAGCACTGAAGATATAAGCAAATGAAAAGCATATTGACCCCCTTTAATTTTGACCCCCTGAATGGATGACGCAAAATGTGAAATAACAATAGAAAGCCAACCCTTCCAAGTTTCTGACAAATATTGTGCTGGTTCGTCATACAGTGCCAATGTTATTACAAAATAAACATGATTGCTCTGTGTCTCCTTTAATATACCATGAGAAGGCCAAACAGGCAAAGTCTCTGCCAAATATCGTGCAGATCCATCAAACAGTGCCAACATTATTAGTGAATCAAAAGTATTTTTGACCCCCCCATTTTAACTTTGCCCATCTCCATCAGATCTTCATGAAACTTGGAATATCTTCACTGGGTGTTACTTGCTAAGTGAAGCCACATTTGATGAAGATTCATCAAACAGTGCCAAAGTTATAAGCAAATTCACGTTTTACTGCCCATACGCCCCTTTAAATTCCCCCTCCCCCGATGAAATGGCACAAAACCTGACATACCAGTAGAAAACTAACCCATTCAAGCTTCAGCCACATTTTGTGCATATTCATCAGACAGTGCCAAATGTATTAGAACATGAACATTTGTTTGTCTCCCTCCCTTTTTAACTTGGCCCCTTTGATATATCTACATACATTTTTCAATGCCAAGAGTGCCCCCTCGGCCCAGTACCTCAAGCTCCAATATTGCTCTCAGAATATATAATAAATGTACTGCCTCCTTGTGGTATGTTTTTGTATCACCAAGCTAATAAATATGACTGCTTTCTCTCAGCAACCTAAACTGCTGTCTTTTATACGGCGCCTCACTTGTCACTGAAATGATTATGCTCCATTATCTGATTGTTCTCCAACATGTTGTAACATTAGCACCACAAACATATTCATTCTTAAATACATGAATAAATCAGCACCAATAGATGTACGAACACACATGAGTGTAGATGTATTCATTTAAGGAATTCACAACATTCTCCCAAGTTTCTTCTGGAACTCTGCTTCAGTTATAGCATTCCAAGTGAAATCCTGGAAAAGTTTTTTGAATTTCTTTCACACATGTCAGAATATACCAGCAGTGCTTTAGCACCTGCAATTGATATTTTTTTCTTTTGTTTTTTCCTCCACGGGGATAACCCCCTTCCTCTCCACCTACAACATTTATGTGGATGTTCCCTTCTACCTCCCACCCTGGAAAAGGATTTAATCCACCCCCTGATGGGAGTAAATCCGTGCAATTTGCTTGAATGTGGAGGGGTGGGAACATGGTTAGAGGCTTTGTACAAAAGTATATTCCTGCTCTGAAACACCCACTCCCACCGACAAGAGATGGTTTACTCACATGGAAACCTTTTTATGGTAAAATACATTTACATATGCAAACTAACTTTCCTGAATTGGAAAAATGGTTAAACTCTCGCAATCCATGTTATTAGCAAGTGTAAGTCAGATTTATACACACAAATAGTTTTATGATTGAAGCACAACATTGTTCTTTCTGCAAAGAGTTTGACTACAAGATTGTTTTTTGTCTTGTTAGTCTACTAAAGAATGGTGTCAAGATGTACAGACACTTTTTGTCTCGTTTCTGCTACTGTTTTAACACAAACCCGATGCAAAGTGTTGTAGTGGGGTTTACAATCCAACGCAAATCACGGTTTGTGCTGGATTGTAACCCAAAGTAATGTAAAGTCGTGCAACATGCTAGCTTGTGTTACTTTGCGCCAAGTGGACGTTCCATTGATGGTGCATGGACATTCCCTTGCAAGCACCCATGATTTTTGACGCAAATCCTTATCTACAAAGAACTGTAAACAGGGATTGGTACAAAAATCCTGTGCCTCTTCCAAGCAGGAGAAATGGGGAGAAATATTTCATTGCTTCCCAGTTTTCCCACTTTGCATGTGTGATGCATTGTAGAGCACACATACAAAGTGGAAAACATCTTAAAGCATAGTATTAGAACACATAATCTATGCTTCTCACAATACAGATACCCTTGCACAATGTTGCAAGGGTGCCTGCATTGGCGCATGGCAGCATATATTGCGCTGTGCAGGGAGAGTTCAGAGAGGCGCCACATCTTAGTAGAAATGGTGCTGTTCTGCTCTCTCCTGTTCACGCAGGCTATTAGTGCTTAATTTGTAAACAGTAAGTGCCAGGGCCCTTCTCAGGAGGCCACTGCTGCTTGCACCACTCAATGACCCCTGCCAGCACTGCCAATGGCCGTATCGACAATTCAATTTATAACATTTATAGAGTGCACAGCTTCCTTCTAGGAGGAGTTACGGTGCTGGCAGAAAGCTCAAAGTAAGGGAAGGAACTATCAGCCCAGACACCCATTAGACAGGTGTCGAAGAGTAGTGTTTTGAGATGAAGTCTAAAAAATGATTCAGAGGGAATGCTATGCAAACGTAGTGCATTGTATGTCCCAGTTTGGAAGCCTGGTAGGTGAAGGATTGCTCACCTCTTCTAGCTTTGTGAATGTGGGGAACTTGGAGAAATTTCAGATTGTTAGATCTCAGAGCTCTGGAATGGAGGTAGGGCTTGAGTCTTCTCTTCAAGTAAAGAGGACCTTTAAGAGTGAAGGTTCTGAAGACAAAAGTGAGTGCCTCAAACTGCATCCTCTTGATGACAGGGAGCCAGCGGAGATGCTGAAGTTGATGAGACACCGGCAAGCGCAGGGAGATCTTTAAGATAGAGCATGTGGCAGAGTTCTGGATTTTTTGATGCCGTTGGATTAAAAACGCCGGTAGACCCAAATATAAACTGTAAGCCTGATCCAGTTTGACTATAACCAGGACGTGGACTACTGTTTTTTTAGAGTCAACAGGAATGATCCTTCTGAAAGATTTGAGGGTAGCAAAACAAATAGAGGGTAGGGACTGAATTTGGGGCTCAAATGTGAGATTTGATTCAAATATTACCCCTAGGTTTCTGGCCATCAGTTCTCTGGCGGAGGGAGCAGCACCCAGTTCAGGTGGCCCCCGTAGACTAGCCTCTGGGAAGAACGGGGTTCCAAAAAAGAGAATCTCATTTTTTCTGAGTTCAGGTTGAGGTAGATTCCCTCCATCCATTCCATGAGTGCCTTCGGGAAGAGCTTAAAGGAGCTCAGGACTGCTGGTGCGTTTTCAAGGAAGGCCAAGGGGTGTCATCCGCATAGAAGACCACCCGCACACCCCAGGACTCCACCAATTTTACCAGTGGATCATGGTATATATTATAGAGGGTTGGGCTGAGCGCCAAACTCAGAGGAATGCTGCAAACCAGAGGTTTGGAAGAAGAGGTGAATGGTGGAAGGACTTCTAGCCTGAGAGCGATCTGACAGGAAAGATTTAAGCCAAAGCAAAGCCTGGTCTCTGATACCAATTCTCACGATTCTATCAAGTAGGATGGCATGGGAAACCGAAGACAGATCCAAGAGCATTACCATCACTGGAGAGCTCCAACACATGTAATAACCATCACACTCCTACGAGTGTGACAATTCAGACTAGTCCAGGCCACCGAAAGCTATGAAAATGGCTTCAGCAGCAGGTATTAGTCATTTTTATTGTATAGTGAATTAGAAAACAACTGTTGTTGTTCTCATTTCATAATTACAGACAGTGTCACGAGGTGGCAAACTGTTATAAGAGACAGTGTTGATAATTAAGTGCTGGTGCTGACGACTAGAAACCACCATCTCAAATTAAGCACAGCCTGCTCAGCGTGACTGCTGTACAAATCTGGGACTGTGCAATGTGTAGGTAGCGACACCTCTTAGTAACTAAAATATGTATGTAATTATTCACTGTAGAGAATGCACAGCGTTTCTTGATAGAGGTAATATAATTTCAACATCAACTGAAAACGTACAGCCTTTATTTTTCTGCGCTCTATCTTGCTCTCCCTACACGATCTCTTTGCTGCTTGATTAAATGACATTTGGCAATGCGCCTTGGAAGGCAGCTCTTGTTCTCCTGTGTCTTAGCGCTAAAGGTTCCCAAGCTCATGCTTGAGTACAGTGTCGTAACGATAGCCCCCGCAGTGCGTGGGGCCCCAAGCTCCAGCCCCTCTGGACGGGTAGCGGGCACCTGGCCTGAAAACTCCTGACTGGTCCGGAGTGTGGGGGCCTCCTCCAGGTACTTTGCAGGGGGTCCCCTCAAGTTTCATTACACTACTGCTTGAGTAGCTCTTTCGGTCTTGGTTTTTGCTTTTTAACCCCTTCACTGCGGCGCTATTCCGCCGCAGTGCTAAGGGGGTGGGGGGCCGCGCGGTGGTCCCGTGCTAGTGACGGAACCGCTCCGTCACGGCACGCGGGTGAGCTGTGCTTGTGATGGAACGGTTCCATCACGGCCCGCCCGCGCTTCAGAACGTTAGCGCAGACACGGAATTCGCACCGCGCAGGCGCGGCGAGAGGGCCGTGACGGAACCGTTCCGTCACCAGCACAGCCCACCCGAGGCTCATGACGGAACGGTTCCATCACGAGCATGGGAGGGGTTAAAGGACTGCAAGTTCCAGGGAGCAAAGGAAAAGGAAAAAAGCTTGGCTGGAATAGCTCCTCAAGCATGGACTTTGGAAATTTGCGAGTACTGGTTCCTGAGGATTTCATCACTTTCACTTCACTTCACTCCCCTCCGCCACAAGAAAACTGCCATTCTCATTTTTAATAGCAAATACCCTACAAAGTACAGCAGGCACCTCCTTTTTTAAAATAAAGATGCTAGATTCACTTTTTCTTTCTTCATTTACATTTTATTTGCGAAAGTGCAACATTTATAACATATTTTTATCATTCACAAAACTAGATTGCATCTAATAAGTTGGATTTACAGTTAACCATTTTCTTGCTCTTTAACAAGAGAGCATACCTGATAGTTAAAAACAGATCTACACTGTGTTTGTTTTTAGTAAAGCAGAAGTACTGTGGCTTAGTGTATTGAACAGCAGCAGTTTGTATTTATGAAAATATAAAGCTTGCCAGTTGGTCCCTAAGTATAATAATTATTGACATACAAATTGTGACAGTAGTGCACTCCCTGAAAATACCAACTTCCATCTCCTCTCAAACACAAACTTGCAAAAACAGGATGAGAGGGCCGGGTATCAATGTATTCGTTCCATTTCTAAGCTGAAGTTATAACCTGAGTCAAAACAGCTCTATTTAACTGTCATCTGAATACATGAAGTGAAATGATCAAGGCACTGGATGTTACAATTAATAAAATTAATTATAAGAAAGAACACTGTCCCGTTTTTCGGCCCTAGGATATGAAATGCTATAGTGAAGTAAAAGTGAACTTAAACCATAGTTTTGGGAGACCCATTTTTATATCACTTAAACCAGTGGATCTTAACTTTTTGACTTCTGTGAAATCACTACTGGGACCTGGGATGCCCACTGAATCATTATTGGAATCATGGGACTCCTATGAGTCCTTACTGGAAGCCAGGGACCCTGGCATAAACAATTCTGTTAATTTGGACTGCAAAAAATACACAAAAATACAAAAACAATCATTCATCAAAACAAATACACAATTGATGAAATACTTTATTTAATCCACAAACAAATATAAAAAAAATCAACATTTCTATTTTGATGGAAAGGTTGGAGCTTTTCTAAATTCAACTGAGGACGCTCACCATCCATACTGTATCTTGTTTGATGCAATGCACTGCTCCAATTAATCAATCTAAGGATACTAACGAAATTTTTAGCTCCCTTTTGCTTCTGTGGTATATAAATATGTGAGAGCATGTCATGTCATGGAAATAAACATCAATTTTGGGCCATGATCTGTAAAAAAGGAGGAGCAATGTAATCATCTTAATGGAAATGGTGGTGCTATTCCTTTGTCAAAAGAATAACAAGTCCACTGTGTTCGAGTCCTGGATTGACAACTAGTGATGCAATATAACCATTTCTTTGCTATGTAGCTTTACAATACACCATAGCTTTTACCACAGCACTTGCTTCTTGTTATTGCTGCAGATGTGAAAAATGTGTTGGAGACTCATGGTAGCTGCAGACAGTTGCCAATCATAGGTACATCGATTATACACCTCGCATGATGGCTTTATACTCTCTCTGGTGTTCCACGAGCTTCAGGAAGACTTCATACTTCTTGTCATAAAACCTGCACGAATGAAAAACATATTGAAAACAGAAAACAAGTACAATGTTGGAATTCATGAGATTTTGCATCAAGTTAGCCTGAGAATAGTACACAGTCAATGGAAGCCAGAGAAGCCATTGAAGAAAATGCATTAGTCCATTGTTTTGCTTTCAGAACGAGGGATACAATGGGGGTTTATATGAAATATACAGAGTGAGAGCCTGCCCAAATTACTTACTGCTAATTTCCATTACTCTACGTTTTGGCATCCTGGTTCCACCAGTGAGGCGAGCCTTCACCTCGAGGCTCTACCGGAACAAAGAGGTGAAGGGTGAAATACTTGAATTAATCTTAGCCACTGGTAACTACTCTGGGGTGCAATCCAGTGCATTTTTCTTGCCCACTACACCACTCCAGACTGAGACCTGGCATATGCGAATCAGCCTTGAACCTGCCCCATTGGGATTAGTCTAGCTCCAATTGTCATCCAGATCCCCTCTAGATGGGAACACATGCTACCCCAGACCGGTTTCGAGCTAGTTAGTACTCATCAGGGAAGAATAGTTAGATTTTTATGGAGCAGTGAGCACAGGACCTACATCTGGGCATTCCAGTCACACTTAGCGTGTTGCACTGAGGAAACAAAAAGATGACTGATCGAATGCTTTAATTAATCTCTGCCAATCGTAATTACTCGGGCAGCATCCTTGTCCATAATGTTTTTGCCCATTATGCAATTCTAGCCTATGCGGTTAGAAAATCAGCTTTGATTCGGCTCTAATAGTCACAATGCAGCCTGAACTGCAAGGCCCTGAGTGACTGCCATTGACAGATATTATTAATCCAAGCCTTCCTTCAAAAACATTGTTGCTCAGTTCACCTGGAGACCAGCCATTCAATTTCCCCTCCCCCTCTTCCACTCTGGCTATAATTTCCTGTCTGTCTCAGACCACTCCTGGCAACACCAAGTAAACAGGGAGGCATACACTGAGGGAGGTTGGGATTCCAGGCCTGGGATGAGGAAACTGAGACTTGTGTAATGAAGATTGCCTTTAAATAATGAGGTTACCACATTGCCAGTCTGCCTCGTCACAGTCCCACCAAAGCAGTTGGACCCCCACAAACTCATAAAGAAACCAACATGGAAGGCAGAAGAAATGTGGCAGTGTGGGGCTTTTTTGAAAAACTTACCCAGAAGGGAGCACAGCAAACCTATTTTTCGGAGTTGCCCAAGACAGTAAGGTAAATATAGCTCTATGGGAGAAGTTTAAAAAAAAAGAGAAGTTTTAAAGTGGGCAAGTGAACTCCCTATCTCCAGGTGAAAACTCACCTCATAGGTTAAGGCTGGTACACATCACTTATTTTATGATGGTGTCTGTCTGTGCTTACCCCAACTTCTATTTGCAAACACCGCCACTTATCTACTCCAGTCTACTACATGGTGGTGCTGTCTGTATATTTTAGAGCAGAGCTCATGAACAGTAATATACTTGAAAAAAATGTATGCATGGGACCTGGTCATATTTACCAAGTTAGGTGATCTGGTATAGTCAAAACATCACACTTGTATTGCGCGATAGTTGGTATTTGGAAGTGCTGGCAGGGACAGCAGGAAGATCCAACCAAGGTGTCCTCCTGAGAAAATACTTCGGGTCTCTGCACGTATATTTTTACAAATTACGCATTGCTGGTACAAGCAAGGGCAGGAAATAGGCCCAGGCACCCACATAAAAGTGGCCCCTATTAGTGAATCAGATAGCTAAAAATATGGACCACCTATGCAAATCGGAGCAGTTTGATGTTGAGAAGACAAGCTCTATAGACGCTTGGCAAGGTATGGGAGACTGCATGCGTTTGTGCCTGCTGCAATGTCTGCGGTAATATCGGGAAAATCAATATTAAAAACCAGCCCACTTGGCCATAAAAGAGACCAACAAACAGCCAAAAAAGGGTCCACACACTGACCTAACAGACCAGCTTTCTGCACACTGAGAGATTGGCCAATAGGCAGTCGGGGCCTGAAATAAACTCACTAGGTGGTAATAACTGATTTTTACATGTACCACTAAACTCTACCTTTAACATTACAGTAACTCGGTATTTCAGAAACACAACTCAGATATATACCAATTGGGAGAATCAAAAGCTTTCCAGGTACCGCATTATAAGTGAGGACACCTGGGTTATTTTTGTAGCTTTCATTGTACATAGCTCTTCTAACTTTCATGATGAGAACACACTTAATAAAAGTCTATGTATGAAATAAATTATGAAAAAATATGGTGAGCAATGTGAAGAACAAGAAAGAAAGAGAAGGAGAGTGCTAAAATGACAGACATGGGAAAAATTAAAAAATAAACAGTAGGGTGGAGAAGACAAAATAAGTGAAAGAAGAGAGATAGAACAAGGACAAAAAAAAGAAAAGAAGATGAAGAGAAAAGGGAAAGGTAGAAAAATGGTAAAGGAAAATGAAGAATGGGACGGATTGGGCATAAAGGTGAAAGCAGGGAGAAAGGAGGAGAGAGAGATTAAGAAGAACAGTTAAAGTAAAAAGTAAGAAAGTGGCAGAAAGTACACAAAGGTGGGAAGAATCAAACAGAGGCAGAAGAAACAGAGAGATGGAAGAGAAGAACGAGGCTAAGTGAGGGGGAGCATTTATTTATTTTTATTTATTTATTTATGCGATTTTATATAGCGCGAACTTTACCCGAAGGTGTCTGAGCGCTTTACATAGGACCCAGTTTCAACCATAAGGACTGAAGGTTACAATCGGAAAAACACATTTGCAAATTTTTGACTTACATAAGAACCAGTAAAAAACATACGGACTTAGGATTACATGCGTTATAAAAAAGGTACAAACAGAAAAAATTGCAAATGTACAAGAGATAAAGTCACACAAGGAGGAGATACAAATGGATAAACTCTAGGCATATACTAGTGATATCTCTATCTACTAGGGAGGGGATACACATGGATATACTCTAAGAGTCACATAGGAATGGTAGAGAGCACAGCGGACTCCTGCATAAACTAGTGATTAGAGTTATCTCTATATACATAGGGAAGGGGTAAGACTGGATATACTCTAAAAGTCACATGGAAGAGAGCAAAGCGGACTACTGCATGTTCTAGTGATTAGAGTTATCTCTATATACATAGGGAAGGGATACACATGGATATACTCTAAAAGTCACATAGGAGACTAGTCATTATAGTTATCTCTATATACATAGGAAGGGATAAGACCGGATATACTCTAATGGACACATAGGAATGGTAGAGAGTACAAAGGTCTACTGCATACACTAGTGATTAGAGTTATCTCTATATACATAGGGAGGGGATATGACTGGATATACTCTAAGAGTCACATAGGAATGGTAGAGTGTTCAAAGGTCTACTGCTTACACTAGTGATTAGAGTTATCTCTATATACATAGGGAGGGGATATGACTGGATATACTCTAAGAGTCACATAGGAATGGTATATGGTGCAAGGTCTAAAGCAAATACCATTGATTAGAGTTATTACAATAAGTCAAAGAGCAGAGTTCCATAAGTGTGGATGCAGTCACAGCACAAAGGGAGGGTGGGAGGGATGCAAGGGTATGGAGAGAAGGGGAAGCAGAAACGGGAGGGAACATTTGAGGATCATCCACGGGGAAAAGGGTTAAAGGAGGAGGGAATGGGAGGAGGGCTAGAGTCCAGAGAAACTGTCCGAAAACAGCAGTAAAGTGTCGGTCAGGACAAAACAAAAGTCCAGGAGTGAAGGTGGGAGATGAAGCAGGAGGCCAGCCGCAGGCGCATCACCATCTTGGAGAGCTTGCAGTCAGCCGTCTCGGTGGGGGTGAGAGTGCGCCAGGTGGTGAAGGCCATGATGACGCTGTTGGTACGGTCACGCGTTGGCCGTGAGGCGCTGCACGGCTGCCGGTGGGTTGTGTGTGGATTCAACCGCAAGCAGTGTGGACTCCGGGAGCAGCGGCACATTCAGAACACTGGTGCCATGTGGGGAGGGGCTGGGGGGGAGGGGTGAGTGGTCCGGAGATCCGGCCCGTGTTGCAGGGCCACAAGGCATTCCGGCACTGGCAGTGGCCCCAAACTGGCAGCAGGTCGGGAGGCAGGCCAAGAATCCAAGAGAGGGCCGCAGGATTAGCAGGAGGACGGGGAGAAGTTGGGGCGAGCCAGTGGAAGCGGCGATCACCATCCGAAGGTCGCCGCCGGCCGCCATCTTAGAGTCAGGCAGGCGCTGGGAGAATTCCCTCGGTGGGGGTCTCCACCAAAGTGAAGCTAGTGGAAATTATGCCAGCTGCTGCGGCGAGAGTCTCGACAAGCCGGGGTAGCGCAGGACGCAATCCTACCTCCCAGCGGCGGCCCTGATGAAGAGTGGAAGTGAAAGGAAGAAACAAGGGTTAAGCATTGATATGAAAAGAAAAATCGATGGCCAAGACAGAGATGTGCCCAGCACATAGTAGTAAAATAAGTGGATGAAGATGATTAAGTAATGACAGTATAAAAAGGAGAAAAGTGGTGAAGCAGAGGGAAGAAGAAAAGGGGCACCAGAAAAAGGACTAGGAGGATCAATGGATGACAAAGCATAACTATAGAAGTGAAAGACACAGATAGTGGAAAGGAAAAACTGCAGAAAGGCGCAGAATTTAAAAAGTAGTAGTTTGGGTATTAGGAAGGAAGGAGACAACATTAAAAAGAAAAGAGTGAAAAGGATTAGAGGAGACAAGGTGAGATAAGTAAGAGGGGAAGAAGGAAAGAAGAGTGGAGAAAGAAAAGAGAAAGTGTGGGTGTGGGGTAACAATACAAGCGACTAGAGGAGAGTTAAGGAAGAGAAGGAGCGTGGCAAGATAGAGAAAGTACAGGAAAGTGAGAATTCGGAAACTGCCAACTCATGCTGTGCAATCACCGTAGATCTGGGCAAAGAATGTCAGCAGTGGCTTTGGAGAAACGGGCAATAACAAAATTGCATTAAATGCGTTATTTGTCACACATTGTCACACAAATAAGTTTGACAATGAAACCGCCAGCGGTAAAGTTGTTTAAATAGTTTTATAATGTTTCTAAACATCTATGGACAGAATACCTGACTCAGCTCCCCTAGCCCCACTTTAAATTGGTGTGCAATTCCTGTCCAGTTTTGAGCAATATTACTGGATCCATTGACTTTATAATACAGAATTTGGAGAAGAAATCAGAGGAGAATGAATCACAAATTATGTTATTACCAGGGTCTAGGGTTCTGGTATTTCAAAGCCCCTCATTCACATGCGACAAGGGGTGCAGTATATCTTCGTTCTCCGCCCTGTTGGCTATGTGAACACTGGGTTCTCAAAGTGATCTCCTTTTTCACCTGGAGGTAGACCGTCTGGTTTTAGGACAGTTGTGATAAAAAGTGCGAAAGTGTTCTTGCGTAGTGTAAGTTAAAAAAATCTCCTATCCTCAGTTCATGGAAGGTCGAACATGTTTTGGTCCTTGGTAGCACTCCCGGATCTGTGGGCCTTCTTCAGGACCAGATCGTAGTTGGCTATTATCAAAAATAGCCAAGGGTAGGTAAATAGGTAACTGGCCAATCTTCATCGAGCTCATTCGCTCATCTTCGTTTTAGAGTAGTAGTTGTTTATTTAGTCTATAACTCTTTTGGAGGAGAACAATTTGGCTCCTACAGGATTGCAAAGGAATCTTTGTCAAATGCTTCATATATTTCAGGACAATTGGCATTTAGTGCTATATAACATTAAAGGGACGATGGGCTTAATTAGCTGTTCATAGCCCAGAAAAAATATTTACACTCAGTAAAGCTGAATAAGGCATCCTCTGGCAACTCCAACACCATGGCCAATTGGCCTAGGTTTTAGGTAATCTCTGTAAGGCAGGGACGGCTTCAGCGCCCAGTGCGACAATGTTTGTTGGCGCCCCCCACTGACCACTTCCACCACACATTACCTCATCACCACCCTTTAACAGTGCCCAAGTCACCATAGCAACTCTCTGTAGGGTGTAGGGTGTCAGAGCACTTTGCATCACACACACATTACACAGAGGCAATCAATCATATGTTTGTAAATCAGTGCATAGGAAATGTTATATAAGATTGAGGACTACAAGGTATATGAGTCACATGTTACCAATACTGGTAGGCAGTAAAGTTTAATAGTGCTTGGTCTAGAGAAGCACGAACTCAGAATTTAAAAAGAAACACCATAGTTGAGGGTTCTGTTCAATAATGAGAATCGATTTCTACCCAAATTAATACTTTTTGCAACATTTATCTATGCTCAAATGTATACTTTGCAGTGCGCATGCAGTTAGTTCTTTGATGAATGTTAATAGCTCAGTATTAGGATTTTAACTTATAAATTGCAAGTAACAGAAGGATGTCTCTTTTAAAAGCAGTAACCCACTGACCTATTTACATTCTAAGCACTCTGTAATCTGAACTGTACCTTTTCTGTGCAACAGGCGCATTAACCTTCTACGTTACTTTATAGTGAGTCAAAACCCCAACTAAAGAAAACTCCGATCTCTCTTCAACAAAAACATTAATCACAGGAGTTATCCTGACATTTTTATTTTTGCCTGGAAATTGCTGGAGGATACGAACATGGCAGCAGGTGCTTTAAAATAATTAATAAACTTGCAAACATGACGACCCCCGGAAGTCAGCACCCAGTGCAGTGGCACCGGTCGCACCGCCCTAGAGCCGGCCCTGCTTCAAGGTGATTGGCAATTCCCTGTAATGAAGGAGATTGGGCAGAGTTTAGAATGAGAGGGAACTACTGGGATTAGCGTTCTTGTAGCTTTATTTTAATTAATATCAACAAGTTCCTATACTTTCCAAAAAGAAGCATTCCCGAACGTGGTGTCAGGACAGACGATCATGTTATTGTTTGCTAGAGGCATTACGAAAGGAGGAGTGGAGTGCACATGGCTCTTATCCTGGAGCCCAAGACCATGGAGGCTCTCATAGAGCCGGGCATACGTATTCAAGCCCCTTTGCTCCAGCAGAGTGGACATGTTTCAGCATTTTTTTCCCCCCAAAGTTTTATATAGCGCAAACTTGACCCAAAGGTATTAGGTATCAGAGCGTTTTACATGAGCACCAATTGTGTTACATGAGGACACATTTATTTTTGTTAGACACAGGGGATTTGCCCAGAATCAAAGGATGTTGCACGTCCTTGCCAAGACTCGAACTCAGTTCCCCAGATTTGAGGTCAAGCGCCATAGCGTTCTGATGTACACATCGGCTATTGAAAGGCCATCCCTGACATCTTCCTCACTACTCTGAATCACCAGTGATTGCCTTCCAATCAGAAATCAGTGTAAGCTGTCGAAGGCACCATGTCATATTTGACAGTTTAAACCAGGTCTGAATTTATCTCCAGCAGCATTTGTATTCTGAAACTTGTAGTTTTGTGTTTCATTTTTATAGCTATTGATCAGCAAATCTTTTACTCTAATGGCATTTTCTATCTACCCTGTCCATGCTGACCCACAGTTGTTGCTATCACTTTCTCTGGCCCCAACAGTTCTGGGTTCCACATCAGTCCAGTGATTAATCTGTAAAAAATTAAGTGCCCGGCACCAAGGTATTTCACATGGGTCCACTGCAGCTGGCCTTACCCACATGGCACTTTAAACTGTAAGTAAACACCATCGCTGCTAGTGATATTTTCCTCCTGTGCTGGAATTTTCAAAAGTCCATTGATCATGACGAGCTGGGCTCGTCATCAGCCTGGTAGGAGGCTACTTCATGACGAGCCCAGCTCGTCATGAGCCTGGAAGGGGTTAAGTCCTAGTTCTATCAGGTTTTGAAGATATTCTAAGTACTAAAATAACAAGATACTTAGCTCCAGTAGAGACTCTATCTATCTGAACATTCCTTCCCTTAGAATACTCCTCAGGCACCAGGCTGGGTCCGGAAATGTTTGAACAGTACATCTGCCCACTGGCAGGTGGAACTGTTCGGCTCCGCATCACCATCGTCTACGTAGGAAGTTGTGTGCAGTGCATATATAGGTGCCACCCCAATGCTCTGACATCAGTTTCTTTTTGTGACATTTCCACATCAGAAGCACAGAGCCACAACAGAAGGCTGATGAACCAATGTGCAGACACTAGGGACCTACAAGGGTTTCCCTACATTGAGAAATATGTTTGCTGAGCAGGGAGGATGGGAGGGTTGGTAAGAAATGTTATGTTATGTTAAGTTAAACTTTTTTTTATAGCGCTCGAATCACCTGGGGGCATCTTGGCGCTTTACTCTAAATCACCCCAATGAGTAAGTAGCAAAGGAGAAACAAGGACGGACCTAAAACAAGAATGCCTTTAAATGTTTTCTAAAAGTGAGATAGGAGGAAGTTTCTCGCAAGTATAATGGGAGACTGTTCCAATATTTGGGGGCAATGTAAGAAAATGCTAAACCCCCCGATCTGTGGTGTCTAATACGAGGTACCTGAAGCAACTGCTGCGTACCGGACCTCAGACGGCGAGTTGGGATGTATTTTTTCAATTTGTTTTGAAGATACAGTGGCCCCTGACCCTGAAGCGCACAGAAAGTGAGACAACAGATTTTGAAAAAGGCTCTCTGTTTTATCGGAAGCTAGAGCAACTTTCTCAGCAGTGGTTGCGAGGAAGTGCCGGCTGGCATATTCAGGACCAGCCTGGCTGCCGTGTTCTGAATTACCTGTAGTTTCTTCAAAGATGTAGCTCCCACTTCGGCTAGCAGTGCATTCCCATAGTCCATGCGGCTCATAACTAGGGCCTGGGCCTAATCTGTGATTAGATAGATTCTCTACCAAATAAGGTGTTACCAAAGGTAAATAACTTGCTCATCTTTCAGCTCCAGATTCTTTACTCTAGAATAGATACCCAAGCAATACCTCCCCAGAGGGGGACTGCAAACAGATTTAGACCAGAAAATCCTGAAGGACTGAACGTGCAAAGTGCAAATCACGCAGAACTGGCTTTCAAGGTAGTAGTGTTTGCTAAACATGTGCAGAGATGCCCATGTTTACCCCATACAGATGTGCAGGACGGGAACTATACAAGCTAACACAGTGTTCTAAGCCTTGGCTCTGTGGAATGAGTATATACGCCCTCAGGGGCTTGGATTCTTGGCCAGATTAGCAGATTTTATTGCAGAGCACTATCCAAATTGAGATGGTACATTTCTGTACTGTCTTTTATTTCTTCTTCCCGATGAACTCAATGAAGAGTTGATTGTTCACTCGGAACTCCTTGGTATGTTCAATGTAGGGCAATAACACTCTTTTTGGGTCCAGGCGGTGGAGCCTCTTCTCCTCTTTGGAAGGGTGATGGTCTGGCCTACATGAAAAGATGTCACTACTTTCAGCAGGAAATATGCACGTGATCTCAAAACCTGTTTGTCTGGGGAAAATGTTGTATAAGGAGGGTGCACTAAGAGTGCCTGCAGTTCACTAACCCTACTGGCTGATGTAATGGGCACTAGAAAAGCCATTTTAATATCCAAAAGCTGTTTTGATAGTCAAAAGGACAATTAGTTGAAAATTGTCAAGCAGCAACACAACCCACCTCGAACTTCACCATCTTCTAGACAATACTCAATCAGGATTCAGAAGGAACCAAAAAACAAACAGAACTCATCACTGCCAGTGACGATATTCAAATTATCCTGGACTGATGAGAAACAGCGACCCTCAACCTACGCGACCTCTCCACGGCCTTCGACACTGTCTTCCAAAATACCCTCATCAGAAGAAGATTGGCATACAAACATCCACTCTCAAATGTATCTGTTACTTCCTCACAGAAAGAACCGAAAAGGTCAGGCTGCCACCCTTCACATCAGAATTCAAGAATCTGATATGAAGTGGCCCACAGGGATCGTCCTTCAGCCCCACTCTTTTTGCATGACACCGCTTGCGAAAATCATCTGATCACTAGACATCACCATCATCTCCTACGTTAATCACACCCAATGTATCCTCTTCCTGACAGAGAGGACAACCACCACCATAACCAACTTCACCAACTGCATGACGATGGTAGAAGACTGGACGTGAACCAACTGCCTGAAGCTCAGCTCCAGTAAGACAGAAGTACTGGTCTTCGGCAACAAGACCTCCTGGCCGTCGAAGCTAGGACCAACACCCACTGACCAAGCAAGAAATATAGGGAGCATCCTACAGTTCAAACTCAACATCGGCTCAAGTTAAGGCACTGTGCACCTCCTGCTTCTACATCCAATGCATGCTACGAAAGATTTTCAAATGGTTGCCTCAGAACACCAGATATATTAGGGTGTTTTTTGCATTTGATAAAACCACACCTGAACTTTATATAAAATAGCTTAAATTAATATCACTATTTTACTTAAAAACTCTGTAATTATACAGGTTTAGCAGAGCCAGCGGTGCATAGATAGATCGCAGCCGATTTAATTTGGGTCACCGAGGCTAAGCATGTCCCCACCCCCAGAAATGTAGTGTCTCTTACGCCCCTGGTCCATCATGCTTTTGAAATGGTGCCATTGTTCCAGGTGGCAGCCCCTTCCATTGGGGGCAAAGGGTGCAAGGGGGTGGCCGAGAAGGGTGCAAGGCAGAGGGCGAGTAGGGTGCAAGGCAGAGGGCGAGAAGGGTGCAAGGCAGAGGGCGAGAAGGGTGCAAGGCAGAGGGGAGAAGGATGCAAGGCGGAGGGGAGAAGGGTACAAGGTAGAGAATGGTGCAAGTCGGAGGGGGAGAAGGGTGCAACGGGGAGGGGAGAAGGGTACAAGGGGGAGGGGAAGAAGGGTACAAGGCAGAGAGGAGAAGGGTTCAAGGCAAAGGGGAGAAGGGTGCAAGGCAGAGGGGAGAAGGGTGCAAGGTAGAAAAGGGTGCAAGACGGAGGTGGAGAAGGGTCCAAGGGGGAGAGGGAGAAGGGTGCAAGGGGGAGGGGAGAAGGGTGCAAGGGGGAGGGCAAGTAGGGTGTAAGACAGAGGGTGAGAAGGGTGCAAGGCAGAGGGGAGAAGGATGCAAGGTAGAGAAGGGTGCAAGTCGGAGAGGGAGAAGGGTGCAACGGCGAGGGTGAGAAGGGTGCAAGGCAGAGAGGAGAAGGGCACAAGGCAGAGGGGAGAAGGGTGCAAGGCAGAGGGGAGAAGGGTGCAAGGCAGAGGGGAGAAGGGTGCAAGGCAGAGGGGAGAAGGGTGTAAAGCAGAGGGAAGAATGGTGCAAGGTAGAAAAGGGTGCAAGGCGGAGGTGGAGAAGGGTACGCGGGGAAGGGGGAGAAGGGTGCAAGGGGGAGGGGGAGAAGGGTGCAAGGGGGAGGGTGAGAAGGGTGCAAGGCAGAGGGGAGAAGGGTGCAAGGGGAGGGCAAGAAGGGTGCAAGGGGGAGGACGAGAAGGGTGCAAGGTAGAGGGGAGAAGGGTGCAAGGTAGAGAAGGGTGCAAGTCGGAGGGAGATTAGGGTGCAAGGGGGAGGGGGAGAAGGGTGCAAGGCAGAGAGGAGAAGGGTTCAAGGCAGAGAGGAGAAGGGTGCAAGGCAGAGGGGAGAAGGGTGCAAGGCAGAGGGGAGAAGGGTGAAAGGCAGATGGGAGAAGGGCGCAAAGCACAGGGGAGAATGGTGCAAGGCGGAGGGAGAATGGTGTAAGGTAGAAAAGGGTGCAAGGCGGAGGTGAAGTAGGGTACAAGGGGGAGCGGTAGGGGTAGAAGGGTGCAAGGGGGAGGGGAGAAGGGTGCAAGGAGGAGGGCAAGAAGGGTGCAAGTCAGAGGGGAGAAGGGGGCAAAGGGGAGGGGGAGAAGGGTGCAAGGCACAGAAGGGTGCAAGGCAAAGGGGGATATGGGTTCAAGGTGGAGAAGGGTGCAAGGCGGAGGGGTAGAAGGGTGCAAGGCGTAGGGGAGAATGGTGCAAGGCAGAGGGGGAGAAGGGTGCAAGGCAGAGGGAGAGAAGGGTGCAAGGCAGAGGGAGAGAAGGGTGCAAGGCAGAGAGGAGAACGGTGCAAGGCAGAGGGAAGAAGGGTGCAGGGCAGACGGGTGAAGGGTGCAAGGCAGAGGGGAGAAGGGTGCAAGGCAGAAGGGAGAAGGGTGCAAGGCAGAGAGGAGAATGGTGCAAGGCAGAGAGGAGAATGGTGCAAGGTATAAAAGGGTGCAAGGCAGAGGAGGAGTAGGTTACAAGTGGGAGGGGGAGAAGGGTGCAAGGGGGAGGGGGAGAAGAGTGCAAGGGGGAGGGCCAGAAGGTAGCAAGGCAGAGGGGAGAAGGGTGCAAGGGGATGGTGATGAAGTTAAAAATTTGCCCCCTGGAAACATTTCTGCAGACGCCCATGCATGAGCATCAGTCTTCAGAATAGGCTGCCCCTTCGGGAGGACGGAGGATCTACTGTCACAGCAACAGGTTCCTGCACACAAACCTGCGTAACCTCCGCCTTCTTGCATGGAGATTGAGTGGCGAAAGTTGACAGTTTCTGACCTCCCTACAGAAGTCCGTAATGCCACTCTGAAAACTAGGTAGTATGCATCCTCTCCCCGAGATAAAATACAACTAAATGTATTTTGAAAAATAGGTAGCTCTCCTAACTGGATTTATGGTCAGAAGAAACCTAACTTGCCTGACTGCACACTGATAATCCACATCTATTATGTAAATGTGCTCTGAGGTAGTTACAAAGATTGGATACTGAACAAAACTCACTAAATGTGTCTCGAAGCAGAGACGAGGTAGAGAGCTTTAGCTGGAGGTGGGAGCCTTGAAATAGATAAATCTTCTCTTTTCTATGGTCTTTTCTCACAGACTGGGGCAATTTGCAAAGGCAGCACCTCATGTTGCTCACAAATGGCATGGGGCAGTCAGGAAAGGAGGAGCATTGTTTCATGACACTATAGTGTAAGTTGGGAAAAATGAGGTTGTTTGGACCCATCTGCTTGTTCTCTCAAAGGTTGCTGAAGAGTAGTGGGGCTAGCCCTGGGAATGTGTAGATAGAAAGTGTATGTGCCTTGCTGAGTTTGCTGAAGTGCAGTGGGAGGCCAAGGGAAGGTGTAGGGTAGAAACGGTCTGGTTTTATTCTGGTTCCTGCCGAAACGGGGGCATGCCCTTTGCAGTCAAATGTCTGACCCTGCCTCCACATCATACTCAGGATCAGAGTTCCTAGAGTTTTCATATGCACAACATTGCATTGCTGTCTCTTTGGGGAGGACCTTCGTGACAGTAGCCTCATTGTGTGACCCACAAGGTAGTCATAAGTACTGGAGGCAGGGTCAGACTGGGACAGAAAACAGACCGGGGCACCAAAATAAGTGTCCCCAAT
Source organism: Lissotriton vulgaris (assembly GCF_964263255.1). NCBI lineage: Eukaryota > Metazoa > Chordata > Amphibia > Caudata > Salamandridae > Lissotriton > Lissotriton vulgaris. Next base: position 432,801,113 of record NC_141685.1, on the reverse strand, counting down.
AGTGAATCAGGTAGCTAAAAAAGTGTCCAACATTTGCAAATCGGAGCAGGACTACATATGTAAAGAAAAACATTCATAGGTGTTTTGCAAGGGATGGCCAGGGCCCCTGCAAATATGTGACAGGGAAGAACCAAATTAAGTAGCAGAGTTCAGTAAATTATGTGTCAAGAAAAAGCAAATTATGCAGAGCAATGTGGCATAGTATTATTGCATTATTTAGTCAATCTTACACTTTTTAACACTGCATGAGTATTGGTTGCACCTCATTAGTACTTGTTAAATATATAAATACAGCAATATGCAACAGAAAAGTGACCAGTTAACTTTTGCAGAGGGCCTTCCACAGCGCTTCAAAAGTGCTGCTGCATTTTTATTTTTGAACCATTTGAGCTACAAGCTTTTTTTCCACTAAAATCTGCAGATTATGCAGCAGATGATGGATTACGTGGCAAATGCATAATTATTCAAAAATCACATAATTCCAGTGTCCCTGGGTACGGCAGACCGCATACCTGTGCGCTTGCTACAAGCAATGTTTTTGTAATATCAGGGAAATCAACAAGGAAGAACAGGTCATCAGAACAATAAACTGGCCCACAAACAGCAGATTGCCCTATCGGCCAGTCCAACCCTGCCAACATACCACAGCAGAAAGACCTTAAATGAGAGTGATTTCTTAACTATTAAGCTGCAGGGTATAAACACTTTCAGTTTAATTGTTTGGTCTGAAAGTGTTTTTTTTTTCCAAAAAGGAGTATATGATCAAACATTTTTTCTGTCTTATATATTCGAAATGCATTCTAGGGAGCCTCTAGCTGCACTAGGGTAATTAAAAGGCTAGACTGTAGTAGCCTTAAGGTACAGAAAACACTTTGCTCAGGGCATCTGTTGGCAATGTACTTCCATTAAATTAAGTGGCAATTCTGCAATATACAGGAAAGCAAGAGGTTTGCTTTCCCGTGTATGACTGTATTTGTGGTGGGGGGGCATAAGAAAGATGCATCACCTGGTGAAGAAGAGCTCCTTCTATAGCCTCCAGCATTTGCCTTTGCCATGGGGATTGTGAACGCTCCAGTTCAGAGGCAGAGGCCTCCCTCCTGGGCCCTTAACCCAGGATTGGAGGAGACTCCCTACATGCTGTGCCTGCTCAGCCGATAATTGTATTTCTATATAGAATGACAATGGCCGGCCAGGAGTTTATGCTAAGTGGGAAGCCTGGTCCATCCCTGAAAAACAACATCCTACATCTGGCCTCAGGAATCTAGCCACCTTCTAAGTCCGACCCTGACAGAACGCAAGTTAGCAGGTCAAAAGCAGGGCCGGTATAGGTGGCGTTTTAACGCTCCCAATGGCCCTGAAAACAGTGGAAGTGTGCAGTATTTTTTGGGCCCCCGTGTCCCCTCCACTACAAAATCTGAGGGGATAAATCCCCCACATCCCCCACACTTCCTACGCCCATGCCTGTGTGACAGAGTCACACAGGCACGAATGCAGAGCGAAATCTGCAGTGTAACTGAATGGCACTTTCTCCACTTGGTGTTTACAGAATTGCATGAGCCCCTATGCTTACCTAACGAGGTGAGTAAACCAGGCTAAAAACACTATAAGCTAAAGCATGATTTTCAAAGTGCTCCACGTTTTCAAGGCGCTAGAATTGGGCCACTCAGCAACCTTATATAAAGGAGACCCACTGTCCGATGAGTACCACTGAAAGCGTGCACTGCACGGCAAGCTTTCCCAATGCTTCCACACACACTTTTCTACAACAGGTCACAGCAGGTTTGGATTGGGATCAACAGTAGGCCTGGGCTAATGGGCCCGTCCAACACCTCCGCCTGGGTAGTAAAAGGGAGATAAGAACAGAGGCCCTACTGCCTCTGGAAAAGCTGCTCTGGCGCCTACGCAGACCTGATCGGGGCTGGAGAAAGGCAGGATGCAGGCAACAATCGACAAATCGCTCTCCCTTTGTCCTGGAAACGCAGGCTGTGGTGGCAGCGAGAACGAGGTGTGAAATCATTCCTGAAGCTTTCCAGCACTACAAAAGCGAGTCAATGGCCAAGTGCAGGGCCATTGGCACATCAAAGCACTAGTGATTTGATGTGCCAATGGCCCTGCAACTAAAAAAATAGAGAGGGGAAAATATTTTGTCCCCTCATCCCACCCCACCCTTGTCCCTAGTGCCCCCCCACTAGAAAACCTGGGGGGATATGTCCCCCGCGTACCCCACACTTCCTACGCCCATGTGATGGACTAGGGCCGGCCCTGACTTGGCCCACACCGGACGCAAAGTGCTTCACCTTGACCCCCCCCCCCCCCCCCTGCGGACGCCCATGTGCTCATGCTCTCTGTGCCTGATCCGGACCCACAAGAATGACTTGGATCTGGTCGGTCCTGATCTTCTTGGGAACTTTGGCAGAAGCGGATTGCCGGGCATGCGTAAGGGAGGCCTGATTAGAACTCAAGACAAAAAACTGTCTCATAGAGAAAGTGGCCTTAGAATCTCCAGCGAGCAGATGTGCTGACATTGTGTGTTCTCTGCAGTGGTGACTAGATCCAAACAAGGTTCTCTCCAATTGCTGTAGAGACCTAGTACTAGCTCATGACAAAGGTGCCATTTGTGGTCTGCTAGGCTTTGAGGGCTGGATTTTTCCACTCTGGCATTCAGAGAACCTGCCAGATGCTGGACCACCAGGAATATTTCCTGACTTTCCTGTCATGGCCAGATACACAGGGCCTTTTGACACAGGGTCCACAACCCCACCCTGCTCTGTTTGTTGCCATACCTCATGGCAGTGGTATAGTCTGTGAACACCTGAACCAGCCTTCCCTTGTTAAAATTTAAAAAAAGTATTTTAATGACAGGTGAATCACTCTCAAATCTAACAGGTTGATATGGAGCTAAGATGCTGCCTATTGGGACAAAAAAGTCCTCTTTGTGGTAACGGAAGTGCATGCCTGCCCTGAGTGCCTGGATCAAAATGCTGATTTTGGTTGTTATAGGCAAACATGGATCATGTGTGTGCGCAATGACATAGGCCTATTTCACAGATTGTAGTCTTGTTCATTCGGCAGGGGTGCCCAAACGCTACCCTCATAGTGGTGGAAGGTTATTACCTTTGCCAGGAGTTAAGCAGCACAAGCACGGTGGTGGCAGCATACAAGGAAGTGATCAATAGGAGTGAACAGCTCATTTTTAGGTCTCGTTGAAGCAATGCGTAAGCATTGTTCGCGCAAGATATATAGTAAGTGACTTTCAAAACTCTGAACACTGCGGATTCCATGCAGTTCACATGAAATGCGCGTGCACAGAAATCCGCCCCCCCTACCCCTCCCACCAAGCAAGAGAATGAATTCGTAATATTTCGTAATAATTCGTAATATTTGGCTGATACAGTGATTCATTCAGGTTATTATCACGCATATCTGCCTATGTAGTCCTTTCCTCCCCTCTAGTGGGTTTCACTGGTATTACCACTAACATTCGGAACTTTAACAGGCGAAGAAGGAAGAGAAGATTTTTAAGGCCATCAACAGACATTTCTTTTCCAATCCCTGTGCCATCGGGGCTACAACTTTTGTGGTAGTTACAACATGCCTTACAATTTTGCTCGGTTAAATTTTGGAAAGAAAAACCCGCCTAATTCTACCTGGAAAAATACCTGTTAAATACCGGAACATGTGGAGTTTAATGCGCAAAGCACTAAAATAAGCAAGTTGTTCCCATTTAAAGGATACAACTTTTAATGCACAAAAATTCTTATACCTTTTACATTTCTATCCCCATGAATAATAATCTCCTTCCCAGCAGTAATGAGGGCCTACATAATTGAACCAGTCAGAATTTAGGATAAGTGCCGTAATCACCAATTTTATTAAAATCTTCACCACTGGTTACATTTTTAGCAGGTCAAACTTGCATACAAGGAAGTGATCAATAGGAGTGAACAGCTCATTTTTAGGTCTCGTTGAAGCAATGCGTAAGCATTGTTCGCGCAAGATATATAGTAAGTGACTTTCAAAACTCTGAACACTGCGGATTCCATGCAGTTCACATGAAATGCGCGTGCACAGAAACCCGCCCCCCCTACCCCTCCCACCAAGCAAGACAAGCCAAGAACATCAAAGCGACCGTCCGCTTTGAGTCCATTTGCCACCAGCCACTTCACACGCTCCGCAGGTCATAAACAGGACCATCTGCTTGTGAATGCTGGCATGCTTACCCAGCCCCCTCACAGCGCTTGTGGCGCATGCATTCTTTTGTGTCAAATTTGCTGATCAGCTTCAACCAGTGCCGACATCGTACCCCAGTTCTACGCTTCTCTCACACTCTCTCTCACACTCTCTCTCTCACTCTCTCTCTCTCACACACACACTCACTCTCTCTCTCTCTCACTCTCTCTCTCTCAAAAAACATACACACTCTCTCTCACACACACACTCTCTCTCTCTCACACACACACTCTCTTTCTCACAAACACTCACTCTCTCTCACACACTCTCTCACATTCTCTCTCTCACACTCTCTCTCATGCTCTCTCTCACACTCTCTCTCACACACACTCTCTCACTCACACACACACTCTCTCACTCACACACACTATCTCACTCACACACACTCTCTCTCACACACACTCACACTCTCTCACTCTCTCTCACACACTCTCTCACACACTCTCACACACACTCTCTCACACACACTCTCTCACACACACTCTCTCACACACTCTCTCTCACACACTCTCTCTCACAAACTCTCTCTCACACAGACCCTCTAACACACACTCTTTCACACAAACTCTCTCACACACTCTCTCACACACTCTCTCACGCACTTTCTCACGCACTCTCTCACACTCTCTCTCACACACACACTCTCTCTCACACACATTCTTTCTCACACACACTCTCTCTCACACACACACACTCTCTCTCACACACACACTCACTCTCTCACACACACTCTCTCACACACTCTCTCTCTCCCACACACACACACTCTTTCTCTCTCACACACACACACACACTCTCTCTCTCACACACACACTCTCTCTCACACACACACTCTCTCTCACACACAGTACAGCCTTCTACCACCAACACTCTACCACTCTATCTGCCACCACCCTATCCACCACCCTATCCAGCACTCTATGCACCACCACTCTAGTGCACACACTCTAGCGCACACACTTTAGCTCCACCACTCAACCGCCACCACTCTAGCGCCACCACTCTAGCGCCACCACTCGATCCGCCACCACTCGATCCGCCACCACTCGATCCAACTCCACCCTCCAACTCCAACACCACCCATCAAACCCACCCTCCAAACCCACCCTCCTAATCCACCCTCCAACTCCATCCTCCAAAACGAGTCTCCAACTCCACACTCCAACTCAACCCTCCAAATCCACCATCCAAAACCACAATCCAAGTACCCTCCAAATCCACCCTCTCCGACTACACCCTCTATCTCCACCCTCCAACTCAACACTCCCAATCCACCATCCAACTCCACCCTCCAAAAACAAAATCCACCCTCGAACTCCACCCTCGAACTCCACCCTCGAACTCCACCCTCCAAATCCACTCTCCAACTTCACCCTCCAACTTCACCCTCCAACTCCACCCTCCAACTCCACCCTCCAACTTCACCCTCCAACTCCACCCTCCAACTCCACCCTCCAAATCCATTTCCTCCAAATCCACCCTCCAAATCCAAATCCAACTCCACCCTCCAAATTCAAATCCACCCTCCAACTCCAGCCTCTAACCCCACCCTCCAAATTCACCCTCAAAATCCACCCTCTAACTCCACGCTCGAAATCAACCCTCCAAATCCAACTCCACCCTCCAACTTCAGCTCCACCCTCCAACTCCACCCTCCAACTCCAACTCCACCCTCCAACTCTAAATCCAAATTCACCCTCCAGCTTCACCCTGCAACTCCAAATCCAGCTTCCAACTTCACCTTCCAAATCCACCCTCCAACTCCACCCTCCAACTCCAAATCCAAATTCACCCTCCAACTTCACCCTCCAACTCCAAATACACCTTCCACCTTCACCCTCCAAATCCACCCTCCAGCTCCAACCTCCAAATCAAAAGCCAACTCCACCCTCCAAATAAATAGCCAACTCCACTCTCCAACTCCACCCTCCAAATCAAAAGCAAACGCCACCCTCCAACTCCACCTTCCAAATCCAACTCCACCCTCCAATTCAAATCCACCCTCCAAATCCAAATCCACCCTCCAACTCCAGCCTCTAAGTCCACCCTCCAAATTCACCCTCAAAATCCACCCTCTAACTCCACGCTCGAAATCCACCCTCCAAATCCAACTCCACCCTCCAACTTCACCCTCCAAATCCAAATTCACCCTCCAACTCCAAATCCACCTTCCAACTTCACCCTCCAAATCCAAATCCACCTTCCACCTTCACCCTCCAAATCCACACTCCAACTCCACCCTCCAACTCCACCCTCCAACTCCAAAACCAAATTCACACTCCAACTTCACCCTACAACTCCAAATCCACCTTCCACCTTCACCCTCCAAGTCCACCCTCCAACTCCACCCTCCAAATCAAAAGCCAACTCCACGCTCCAAATCAATAGCCAACTCCACTCTCCAAATCAAAAGCAAACGCCACCCTCCAACTCCACCTTCCAAATCCAATTCCACCCTCCAAATCTAAACCAGTGTTTGTAATAATAATACATGCAAGTCACATAAATACAACACATATTGTTTTACAAATGCTATAGGTGTCACATTTTCAAAAGTTATAACTATTAGCGTTGTAAATGACAAAGCAATTATTTTCACTATTTTCCACAACAAAACATTAAAATAAAATTGGTCATTTACAATAGCAATAGCTCAAACGTTCCAAATAAAAAACATATTGCATTGCATTTTAACTCCCTGTTACCTTCTGCTGATCTGATGCTCACTTTCACCACACCTATTTCTGTAACTCCCTATTCTATTCTATTTTCCTGTGCTTATCTGCTGCTCTCTTCCACCCCACCTCCTTCTTTAAGTCCCTGTTCTCTTCTGCTGTGCTGATCTGTTCCTATCTTCCAACAAACTCCTTCTCCAACTTCTTGTTCTCGTCTCTTCTCCCGTGCAGAACTGCTGATCTCTCCACCCTGCCTCCTTCTCTAACTACTTGTTCTCTTCTCTTCTCATGTGCTGATCTGCAGCTCTCTTCCAACCCGCCTCCTTCTTCAACTCCCTGTTTTCTTCTCCTACGCTAATCTGCTGTTCTCTTCCACTCGCCTCTTTCTCAAACTCCCTGTTCTATTCTCCTGTGCTGATATGCTGCTCTCTTCCACCCACCTACTTCTCTAACTCCCTGTTCACTTCTCTTCTCCAAAGCTGATCTGCAGCTCTCTTCAACCCGCCTCTTTCTCTACCTCCCTGTTCTATTCTCCCGTCCTGTTTTGCTGCTCTCTTCAACTCCATGTTCTCTTCACCTGTGCTAATCTGCTGCTCTCTTCCACCCACCTCCTTCTGTAACTCCCTGTTCTCTTATGCTGTGCTGATCTGATGCTCTCTTCCACCCACCTCCTTCTGTAACTCCCTGTTCTCTTCTGCTGTGCTGATCTGCTGCTCTCTTCCACCCACCTCCTTCTCTAACTCCCTGTTCTCTTCTTTTAGCCCTCTGCTGACCTGCTGTTCTCTTCCACCCCACCTCCTTCTTTAACTCCCTGTTCTCTTATGCTGATCTGCTGCTCTCTTCCACATCGCATCCTTCTCTAACTCACTGTTCTCTTCTCCTGTGCTAATCTGCTGCTCTCTTCCACCCACCTCCTTCTCTAATTCCCTGTTCTCTTCTATTCTCCCGTAATAATCTACTGCTCTATTACACCGCCTCATTCTCTAACTCCCTGATCTCTTCTTTTAGCCCTCTGCTGACCTGCTGCTCTCTTCCACCCCGCCTCCTTCTTTAACTCCCTGCTATAGGTGTCACATTGTCAAAAAATTAAAGTATTACCATTGTAAATGAAAAAGCTAGTAATTTCACAATTTTCAAAAATAACACATAAATAACAAATTTGTCATGTACAGGACTAATAACTCAAACTTTCCTAATGCGATACCTATTGCATTGCAAATAAGTGTTAACCTGTGTCACTAGAGTGAGGCCTACACACTCACTCACTTTTTAAACGTTCAGCTGCTGTATGCTTAACTCACCCTTGGCCTACATCAGTTTGGTGGAAGTGTTGCTGGGCAGCGTAGAAGTGGTGTACCTGTTCTGGGTGTATGTGTGCCTTGGGCGAGTGCCAAACAGGGATAATGTAGTACTGAGTACTGCATGCATGGTATATTCATGTGCTGGAGGTGCACATGCCTATGAGTGGTACTGAATCTGAAGAAAATAGTGCTGTGCAGTTCACATAGAATAAGTGCATGTGCTGGTTGTATGTGTACCTATGAGTGATACAATACACGGAGGATACCGTGCTGGGCAGTCCGTGCATGTTAAATGCATATGCTGGATGTATATGTGCCTGTGAGTGGTACAATACATGGAGGATACAGTACTGTGCAGTGCGTGTGTGCTGTATGCATGCCCTGGGTGTATGTGTGCCTGTGACAAACAATTTCTAGTAGTTAAAAGAAAAGATGAATCAAATCAAATTCTTTCTTTTGTAAAGTTCATTAGATTAGTTCTTTTTATTTTCTTTATCTTTTCTTTTTTCTTCACACATCAAATGCTCTTCATCATATTCTCAATCTTCATAATCCATAAAGTTCACACAAGATGTAGCCAACAGAACATAACCCAATGCCAACAAGTGTTTCGTCACGGGTAACAGTCACCTAATGACTTCTTCAGGGCTACAATAAAAATGAAGAGAAATATATAATATATACATTTCAATAAAAATACATGAAACTACACCGTCACCAGTAGTAATAAAGCACACCTAACACCACCATAGTTCAGTCAACAGAAGACAGAATAGAGAAGTGCACGGAATAGAGAAAGTCACATGAGTGCCAATCAATAGGAATTTTCCGGTACATTTTACTCTGTATCTTACCTTCAGAGTGAAAGAGCTCCAAATCAAGGAACACTATACTATTAGGGTCAGATGTCATAGTGAAAGTCATATTACAAGCATTATCATTAATGTGAGCAAAAAAATCTGACAGGTCATCATCCGAGCCTGTCCAGATTAGTAGACAATCGTCAATATAACGACCGTAATACAGGATGTATTCCTGCCACTTAGCCCCCGATGGGCCCCAGACATGCCCCGCCTCAAACCATCCCATGAAGAGACAGGCAAACGACGGGGCAAATCTAGAACCCATCGCAGTCCCACAGACTTGTAAGTACCAGTCATCATTAAAAAGGAATGCGTTGTTCTTGAGAATAAGATTAGACATTTTGGTTAACATTTCAGAGTGTTCAAGTAATTCTACCGGACGTCTGAACAGAAATTTCTTAAGGGCCTCCAGTCCCTGTTCATGTAATATGTTAGTATACAATGAACAGAAGTCCATCGTCACAAATTTCTTCCCATGGTCCCAAACAAGATCATGTAGGAGATTGAGCACATGTTTACTGTCCCTAATGTAAGATGGTAAGTTTATTACATAATTCTGCAGAAATCCATCAACAAACTCGGACATTTTCTCAGTTGGTCCTCCGATACCCAATATAATGGGTCTCCCGGGGGGTGCAGCTAAGTTTTTATGAATCTTTGGCAACGTATACAGGCACGGGTAGCGTGGCTTATCTGTCTTTAATAATAAATATTCATCACTTGATTGTAGTCCACGGTCCCGCCATCTAGTTAGTTCGATATTTATTGCCTTAACAATCACAAACATAGGATTGTTGTCAAGTTTTCTGTACCAAGATCAGTTCCCAAGTTGTGACAAGATCTCAGCATCATACTTTGACCTATCCATCACTACAACATTTCCCCCTTTATCTGCTTTCTTCACTATAATGTCAGAACCCCTTGACAGATCAGTGAGTGCTTTACGTTCTTTAGTTGTCAAATTAAATGTCTTGGGGGTAAAATTATATCCGGATACACATATGATCGGACATAATTTTACCTGATACCTATTCAACCTCGAGTTATCTCATGTTTACCTCCATTCCTTTTATATGACAATGGATTTAATGATAAATATTATCGTCTGGTTCTGCCTCCGGGTTATGTTGCGTTAAACTATTGATTGGCACCCATGTGACTTTCTCTATTCCGTGCACTTCTCTATTCTGTCTTCTGTTGACTGAACTATGGTGGTGTGAGGTGTGCTTTATTACTACTGGTGAAGGTGTGGTTTCATGTATTTTTATTGAAATGTATATATTATATATTCCTCTTCATTTTTATTGTAGCCCTGAAGAAGTCATTGGGTGACTGTTACCCGTGACGAAACACGTGTTGGCATTGGTTTCTGTTCTGTTGGCTACATCTTGTGTGAACTTTATGGATTATGAAGATTGAGAATATGATGAAGAGCATTTGATGTGTGAAGAAAAAAGAAAAGATAAAGAAAAAAAGAAGAACTAATCTAATGAACTTTACAAAAGAAAGAATTTGATTTGATTAATCTTTTCTTTTAACTACTAGAAATTGTTTGTCTGTGCTCGGGGACAACTTACCTTTTTCATTATATTCTCTGTTTTACAGAGAAGCTTTGGGGACATAAGTGGCCGTTTTTCCCTTGTTCCCTTGAGCCACTTACTTGGAAAACACTGAACTGATTGGTGCTGCGCAAGAGTCACCCAGCCACTAGTTTGTAAATCCTTTTGTATGTGTGCCTGTGGATGGCACAATACATGGAGGGACCTAGTTTCCATTTTGGGAGACCCAGGCCAGCATTCTGAAACAAGAAGTGGAGGTAGAGAGATCCCTCCAGACAGATTTGTGGATTGCTGCATTCCTGTAAATTGGGTGCGACGCACACTGGGGAGGGGAGGACCAGGTCTCCTCTGTACACTTCAAAGGGTGCTCTTTGATTCAGTGAGAGGTCACAAGGAAGGGACATTGGCACAACTCAGGAAGGACATGGGGATTATTTGGGGCTTATTAGAAAATCATAAACAATAGGGCTGGAAGCCAAGGGCTAACATTTTGAGGTGTATATCACTTTGGCGGACATCCAGGTGTGACTTCTAGTCACTTCCATGGCCCGTGTTGTGGGAATATCCTTTGAAAACAATTCTGCTGAGACAGATGGCCTTTCAAGAAGAAGAGAGAGCAGAGTAGTAGTCACTTTAAAACTAGCAGATTCACACCATAAGAATTCAAAGGCTCAGACCCTAAACCACATTTGGTGTCTGAAAAGGAACTATATGAAGTGGAGGTTAAGATCCCAAACATTGCCATCTTCCAAGCAGCCAGGCAGGCTGTTTGAGGAGAGGGTGCTCTGCAAGACTTCTGCCTGTGAACAGGACTGGGGGCCAAGGACTGCTAGTCTTGCTGCTGAGTGCAGGGACATCACCCAAGGAACCCAAGACCACCTTCCCTGGAGCATGGAGACCAGCGCCTGCCTGCTTGCCAAGACCAATGTGCCCTGTGAGGAAGAAAATAGTGTTTGAGGGAGCGAAGTCCAGTGGGGAGCCCTGTCAAGTGGACACCCTGTGCAAGGTGAGAGGAAGTGGCTGCTGCACAGAACGGGTCATTGCCTATGTCCAGAACAGAGTCGGCATCCTCATATGCCGGGAGAGGGCCACCTTTAAGATAGCTGTGGAAAGGACTGCTGTGTGGTAAGGGCTTAATCCTTGCATGGTATCATTGCAACAAACTCGTATGCCAGGAGGGACCACTGTGGTAACTTTGGTGTGAGGTAAAGGCCGAAGACTGCACAATATTGTTACAGTGTCCTCGTATGGCAAGAGGGACTGTGGGGGTAAATATTGCTGTGCGGTAAGGGTTGCAGCCTTGTGTGGTAGATGAGTGGGAAACCCGTACACCTGGAAGAGCTGTCGGGAATACTTGTGCCGTGTTGATCAGGCTGGAGCCCATAGACTGTGAGCATTGGTGACTCTTATTTCACAGGGAGGAACGAGGACTGTGACCAGTCTGACCCTGTTGAACAAGTGAGAACGCTATGGAAGCATTGTCACCCAAGTTTGGGATCGCAGACCAGAGTGTCAAAAATCACCCCACCCCACATTTGGAGCAGGAAGAGTGCAGGAAACCTTGGAACACTGCCAGAGTGTGACCATGAGGGAAAGAGAGCCTGCTCCTGCCGAGTGCAGCAGCTTATTCACCACATCGAGACCTGAGCACCTGCGAGCACCAGTGGATGGTGCGCCTTCCAAGACTCTGCACACTTCACTCCGACCAGAGTGGATAAGACTTGCTTCAGTCCTATCGGCTCCATGGGGAATTTTACTGCTGAGACCACCCAGTGCTGGGGCCTTTTTGACTTGAATTCTAGAGTCAGAGTGGACTCCTAGGACACGGACGCAAGTAGAGCATTTCCTGGATGTTGCCAATAGTGAATGGGGCTAACCACTATTGCTAATGTGAGAACGGAGTGTTGCAGGGAATTGCCACTGAATATAAAACCCAGACCTCAAGGGGAACCTTGCTATTGTTTGTGAATGTCATATTTTTCCTTTGTGTGGTTATTGGTATATAAAAATTCTTCTCTTTTTTCAGGATAGTGAGTATTTGGCTGGACATTGATTTATTGATGCTGTTGCGCGCCTTTTTAGTTGTGAGCCCGTGTTCACAAATCTGTATCCACACTTCCACTCCCCACCCCCAAGGGAGCATTGGGCTGCTCTACCTCCTTTACCACTGAGAGTCAAGTGCAGAAGGGGTACTTTGCCTACATCCTCAGAATCCATAGTAGGCTCAGCCCGGGACACCAGGAGCAAAAAGTCTCAACATCCACAGTTGGGCCCAGGAGCCCCTGCTTGTCCAATGACCCTCTGAAAGGGGTTCTGACACCGCCGGAGATCACAGACCTCTGATCACCAGCTCTCCCAGATGGCCACCCCAAATAAGGAGTGACGCATCTGTCATTACTGTCATCTCTGGTGGGAAAGGGGAGGAGTCTCCCGCTCATCCAAATTTAGTTTGTCAGCCAGCACTGCAGATCTTCTGCAGTTCCTTCCAATATCTGGACCACATCAAAGTGATTCCCCTGATTCTGCGCGCACTGGGACTCAATTCCCACTGCTATCGGGCATTTGTTACCAGCAGGCTGCAGGAGGCCGTGAGGCCCAGCAGCCTCAGAGTCAGTTTCACCAAAATCCAGGGTAGAGGCTGATTCATTAAAAACTGCACTGTGTCCAGAATGGCTCAGAAGAAAGGGAGCGTCTGAGAAAGAGTCAGGTGTGACTTCGGGTATTGAACTTCAGAGAATGCAGGAGGTCTGCCCTAGTCTGGAGACAAATGAAACTGCTAATCTCCTCAGATGTGCTGCTACCACTGCTGTCACATTGGTGAACACCCGAGGGGCACTGGTGAGGGCAAAATGGAGCACAGTGAACTGAAAATGCTTGTTGCCCACTGTAAGACACAGGTAACACTTGCAGGCAGGCAGGACGAGGATGTGTAAGAAGGATCTTGCAAGCCCAGCGCTATCATCCAGTCTCCAGGATCCAGGACAGACAGAGCCTGAGTTAAAAGTAGCATCTTGAATTTCTCCTTCTTGAGGAAGAAGTTGAAAGGGAAGAGGTCTAAAACAAGGCAGAGATCTCCTTCCTTGTTCGGCACCAGAGAATAGTGTGAATAGCAACTACGACCTACCATTTTGAAGGCTCATTTGGCCAAAAGAACTTGCGCCTCCTGACAGAGCAGGGAGAGGTGACCCTCCGTCAGCTGGTTTCAGTTGTTGGCATAGGTGGCAGGGTTCCTAATAAAGGGATGGTGTAATCTCGCTGCACAATTTATCATGGACTGCCAGAGAGGCATGTGATGTAGGATCTTGCTGCCCACTGAGTGCCCGTATTGGTAAGAGGACAAACTAAAGGGGCTTTGATGCTGCGGCTGCTGGGGTGGGCATAGCAGACTGAGTAGAACTCTGGCTGTGTATCCCACAAGGCTTGTGTCAGCCCCCTCCACATCCATGAAAGGACTAGGGAGTTTGTTGGCCTTTGTAGCTGGGTGGGATTGAATGTGGCTGGTAGCATTTACCATAGTCACAAAAGGGGCAAAAGGCAGAATGGGGCTGACGTGGGACCATAGGGAGACCCATCAACCAGGCAGTGGCCCTACTGTTTTAAAGTACTCCAGCGCAGAATCTGCCTTATCATCATGGAGGCGGGCGTCATTGAAAGCCATGTCCATGGGGGATACCTGAACATCCCCCGAAAAGCCAGTAGGTCTCAGCCAGGTGTGGCGACTTAGTGCCACTGATGATATAATCACTCTGCCTAGCGTGCTGGTCGTATCCAGTCTGCAGTGAAAGGTGAACTTTGCTGTGATCCTGACATCGGCAATCACCTGAGTCAGTAAGGCTCCGGCCTCCTCCGAGACGGTGGGCAGCACTTGTGCAACCAATTCCCAAACTGTGTGGTTGTGTCAGCTCAAGTCCCATGCTGGGTTCACCAATGACAGTGCAATGCTGGTGGAAGAGTACATGCTCTTTTTAACCAAAAGTATCGAGCCTCTTGGGTTCCCTATCCAGTGATGTGGTAGGGAACGTTCAAGGGTTCACTTTTGAAGTGGATAGTCAGACTCTCTGGGGTGGAGTTCTGGGTCCCCAAGAGTGAGGCAATTTTCCTGTGCACAGGGGCCCCTATGCAGGGCTTGGCCCATGCCCTAAGCAGAACATCTGTGAAAAGAAATGACAAATACAATATGAGAAAAACCTACGTTTTCTACAAAAAACTGGTTGACTAAAAGAAGTTGAAAGAACCAAATGTTGTTGTATTTGATTTATTGAGTTGATTAGATAGAGATTGGATGAAGCCAGAGAGACTGATGTTTTGATTTATTCTGGATTTATTGGTTAAAAAATTCAAGACAGTTAATTCATGGTATCTGTCTGAACAATAGATGTAGAGAATTGGTACCATAGGCATCACTATATAAACGTCTAGTTTGTATTCCCGGGTGCCTATATGGTCTAACGGGTACCCTTGATAAAAGAATAAAATACACACACAGCGCCACCATCTGGTGACTGCTTATACAAAGGTGCTGGTGTTTACAAGTAACTATCAGGCACTGGTAAACACTGGCACAAATTAACCACACTAACTCCTTTGAAATTATTCTCACATAATTACATGATGCAACTGAAATTGTGTTGATATAACAGATAGCAAAAATGTACCTAAATATAATGAAAATGCTTTTGTATTTGAACCTATTCCTCTGTAAAGTACTCCGATGCCCATTGGGTGTAGTGTGCTCTTTATAGAACTGCAAATAAAATTAATGCAGGAGGAGATGTTTCGTAATGTCTAGTGCAGTAGACTTTGAAACTATAGAGCCAGGTTTAAGGCCTGGTGTTGGTCCAATGTCTCTTGATTCCGAGAAAATAATGTAATTTCTTGATTCCTAAATTGTTTCACCAAATAACCTGGTGCTTATATAAAGCACACCAGTGCCAAGCTTGTGCTATATAAAACTGCAAAAAAGAATTTCAAACGGACTACCTTCAAAATGTACAATGTAGCCTTCCCGAAAGGCCTAGAAACAGCCTTTTTGAAACATCATCATGTAAGATTTGCACTGGCCAAAAAGGAAATTTTTCCATTTGTGAGAAACAGGATCGATGGTTGATAGGAGTATGGGCCCTGGTCAAGCAGCAACCACAATCTTTGTCAGTGTGAGTCACAAGCCAACCCTAAATGAACCTGCTCTGGTAGCTTGGCACGAAGCTATCAGGCTTATCTTAGAGGCAACGCATCAAGTATTTGTGCAACACTTCAAACAGTAATAAAGTGAAAACACCACACAAAAAAGGATCCCACCTCAAGTTAGAAAAATAGAACTTTCTTTAATAAATAAAACAAGACTAAAACTACAAAAATTGGTAGAACAGTAGATATTACATTTTTAAGATTTGAGTATAAAAAGCTCCAAAGAGCACAAAGCTCCAACTATGGATATCTGGCCATGCTGGACCAGGACAAAGTTACAAGTTCAAGCCAACCATGATGGAGCGCGGGCCAGCTACAGGACCTAGTTAGACCCACTTTAATCCAGGTTTTCTGAGCATTGCGAGGATCCACATTGAAGATGTGTCACGCAGACAACGCAATTCATTGGTTCATCATCAAGGATCCCATTGACAGGGCTTGTGATAGGAAATCCGGTGCCGAGGATGCGGCACGCAGTCAGGGTGATGCGTCAGTTCCAAAAATCTTTGAGACTGCCTTTGTCAAGCATTGTCTTTGAGGCTGTAGTCGAGAAGAGATGCGAGGGCTGGGGCAGAGGATGCCTTGTGCAGTGACGGTTCTAAAGGTGTTGTGGGGGGTGCCAGCAATGCAGGCCTTTGCAGTCGGTCCAATAAATGCAGCAGCAAAGACGCATCGGTTCTGCTAGGGGTTGCACGGCGCAGCAGAGGAGATGCATCTGTTCCACTGGATCCACAGAGGCAGGCAAAGAGCCTTAAGCCCACTTCCAAGGGCCCAGGACTGGGGTGGCACCACTTGACAGGGTAGAGTCAAAGATGGCAGAGTCAATGTGCAGACGCAAAGTTGTTGGAAGCCTGTTATATCCTTGAGGCTTAAAATCAGGAGGCCAGCCGACTAGTCTTTGGGGTCCCTCTGGGTTCCAGAGATGCAGGTCTAGTTCTTTTCACCCAGGCAAGAAGGCAGCAGGTCTGCAGAGCAGGGAAGAAGTTCCTTCAAAGCAGCAGTCCAGCAGAGTGGCAGTCTTTGTAGCAGCACAACAACCCTTCTCCCTGGCAGAGAATCCACAGGTCCATAAGTGTACTGAAGTGGTGATGTCTGAGGTCCAGTATTTATACCCAGTTGAGTCTTTGAAGTGGGGGAGAAGCTTCTAGAGATATGCCTTTGAAGTCTGCAGGTGCCATGCCTTCCTGGCCCTGGCTCCAGGCTATCTACAGGGGATATGCAGCTCGTTGTGTGGAGACAGGACACAGACTATTCAAGTGTGAGTGGAATGGGTTAAGCTCCTCCTCCCATCCTACCAGTGATGTCCCATCCAGTCACACCTAATCTCCACATTGTATATGGCTGTTTAGGAGGAATACACAACCCCCAACGGTCACCCACACCCAGTCCTGAGACCCAGAGACAGCCTGCAGGCACCAAAAGACACAGGCAAGGAAATTTCAACTTTTTAAAAGTGGCATTTTCAAAACTGCAATTTCACTATAAGCTAGGACTTTAAATTGTGATTCCAGAGACACCAAACATTAACCGACCACCTGTTCCCCTTTGGAAACTACACTTATAAAATGAAGTAAGGTAACTCCTATGTTATCCTATGGGAGAGGTAGGCCTTGCAGTAGTGAAAAATGAATTTGAAAGTTTTGCACTACCCGTACATGTAAAACTTAAAAGTACATTTCATTCTTTTAAAATACATTGCACCCTGCCCTCTGGGCTGTCCAGGGCCTACACTACTGGGACTTATATGTATTAAGTTTGAGCCTGAGAAAAGATTTCCTATGCCAGGTTGAAATGGCAGTTTAAAACTGCACACACTCCGGCTTCAATGGCAGGCCTAAGACATGTTTTAAGTGGGCGGCACAATCAGTGCTGCTCGCCCATTAAGTAGCATTTAATTCACGAGCCCTGGGCATAGGTAGTGCCACTTTACTAGGGATTTACAGGTAAATTAAATATGCCAATTGGGTATCAGCTAAATGTAATATGTTTGGAGGAGAGAGAGCACAAGCACTGTAGCACTGGTTAGCAGTGGTAAAGTGCACAGAGTCCTGAGGCCAAAAAAAATGAACTCAGACAAATAATGGAGGTGTTAAGGCAAACTTCAGGAGATGACCCCGCAGAAAGAGCCAAGCATATGTTGTTATAGCTGGCCTATGTATTACTATGCAGTATTTTGCAAAAACACCCCTTTAATAATGAAAACCAAGAACCAGGCAAAGCTCCCTTTGAACAGACCTTCTGAAGTTCCACTCATTAACTTTAAATAATGCAAGAATGTCACCGTAATATTGTTCGTGTGCAGAGCAGGACGGAGCAAGAGTATGATTTTAACTAACCGCGAATGGAAAACTGCTAAATCACCACTTCCAATTATATTCGTATAGGAAAGAATAACTTGCCGTTTTATGACGCTCAGAAAGAAAGTGTTTGAAAATTAGAGTCTTGCAAAAAGTCAAATCTGCCGCTAGAGGGCACTCAAACATTACTACGGCAGGACAGGTTTGTTTTCCGTCGCCTCTTATTCTAAAAATAAAACATTTTGAAATTTACTGTCAACAATTATTACTCATATGAACCTTGAGTTTGTTCAGGAATGCATTAAAACTTAGATAACTAATTAGTATCGAGGTTATCGAGGTAATATAGTTTTGGTCCGATTACAAATTTAAAGAACCACGCCCTCTTGTAATATTTGTTAAAATGTAACAGAAAGGAGAACTGTTTGCTTAAAAGAAATACACATGTACACAGTGAAAGATGAAATGAATAAGAGTACATGGTGAGCCCTAGACATAACACATTTTTGAAGCCCTAAGAAAAGCGCAATATTAAAGTCAGCCAGAAACCTCTGTCACTTGAAGTGGACTGCAGATATAAAAAGTGTAGATCTTCCAGCTAAAAGGCATTTGGAGTTTTCCTTCTCGTCATGTGGAGTTCGTTTCTGGTATTGGCGGCATCTTTTCATGCATCTGATGACAGCAAGAAGCCCCTGTCTTAAGTAAGGAAATGAGATTGTTGTGTCCCCGAGGGTCCGCCCCTGAGGTCCGGAGGGACGGACAAGTTGGTCATGTGACCGCCCTATAATAAAAAGAGGTCGAGCACGTGAGAGGGCGTTCAGAGACACGCGCCGACCGACCAAGCAACTTTATTTCCCAGTGTCTGGCTGAGTTTATTCTAGGGCCACGTGCTAGGCCTAGTCAGGGTTAGATGCCCCTTGAGCATAGATCACACGACACAACAATTGGCGACGAGGCTGGTGATCGATTCCCCGCTCGGGGTGTGTGTGTGTGTGTGTCCCTGCTGGGGTGAGGCGGCTGCGGGCATTTCCACGTGTCCGCGGTGCTCGTGCCGTGCCACCACACACCCCCGCTCTGCCTGCCTGGAGGAAATACTCTGATCCCTGGCTCTATTCAGGTGAGCAGCGCTGGCCTGCACCCATCTGCAGCGCGCAGGAGCGTGACTGGTCGCGCGAGGTGCGTCCGTCGCTCCGGCGGCCGCTGGATCACATCCCGGCTGCCCACAGACATTAACCCGGGCGTCCATAGCGATGGCCAATATTCCGCCCATTGAGCCGTTTGTGGTGGAAGGGGCGCCGTCCACTCTCGCACCGAAGTGGAAAGAATGGGTGGACAGACTATTCATATTCTTTGAGGCCACCAAGGTCCACAAGGAGCAGAAGCGTGCCATGATCCTCCATCTTGGTGGCAAGGACATTCATTCCATCGCCCGCACCCTTACGGAAGCAACTCCCAAAACCCACCACACGCTCATAAACGCACTCAATGCGCATTTTGAACCCATGGCCAACCAAGACTATGAGCGGTTCATTTTCAGACAAGCACGGCAACTGCCAGAGGAATCGCTGGACGCCTATCACTCTCGGTTGAAGAAACTGGCACTAACGTGTGGATTTCAGGATGTCACGGAGGAAATCAGAGGCCAGATTATTCAGGGCTGCGTCTCTGCTAAACTGCGCGAGAGAATTCTAGAGGAGTCGGGGAAACCCCTCCCAGACATTCTCACGCTGGGCCGCACGAAGGAGCTGTCCAAGGCCAGGGCAGCCCACATGGAAGCAGCTCTGCAGGGGAATGTGAAAGTGGAACCGGTGAACAAACTGCAGGTCCGCCCACAGCCCAAATGGGTGAAGCGAACAACAACTCCGCAGGGCGGAGCCTCGGCGCAGTCATGCGGTTACTGTGGAGGCCCGAGACACCCGGCGCCAGAGTGTCCAGCACGGGGCAAGATATGCTCCGGATGCGGAAAAATGAACCATTTTGAAAAGGTGTGTCGATCCAGAAAGTTCAGCAAGCCCCGCCAGACAGTACACGCGGTGGCGGAGCCTGAAGGCGCGGAAGGAGGAACCAGTAACAGTGACATGGACGACGACGAGGAGGAAAGGTCCACACACAAGGTGCACATGATCGGCACAGCCACCCAGCGCACAAGGACACTACCACAGTGTGCAATACAAGTAGCGGATCAGGACATCATGGCCACGGTGGACACGGGCGCCTCGATAAACCTGATGAGCGCGTCCCTCTATGGAGACATGACCACTCCACCCAGCCTCCGCTCCACTCCGATCACCGTTTTTGCCTATGGCCAGGACGTGCCCCTCCGCATTCGAGGAAAGTTTAAAGCAGCAGTCCGGCACGGAGACAAGATCACGCGTGCCAACATCTTTGTGTCGGAGGAAGGCCAAGGCATGCTCCTGAGCTGCCGGACAGCCGAAGACCTGGGAGTGGTCTCCTTTGCGTTTGGGGTACACGAGGAGTCAGTGCAACAGCTGATCACAGACTTTTCGGACCTGTTCGAAGGAATCGGCCGATTCAAGGGTCGGGAAATACACCTGCACGTGGACCCCACTGTACAACCGGTAGCCCTGCGACACAGGAGAGTCGCGTTTCATTTGAGGCCACTGGTCGAAGAAGAGCTACAGAAGTTGGAAGCAGCGGGCATCATTGAAAAGGTGTCCGGACCCACTCCCTGGGTATCGCCCATCGTAGTTACTCGGAAACCCAAGCAGCCGGGAGCGGTCCGGATATGCGTGGACATGCGCCTCCCCAATGCGGCCATCAAGAGGGAACGACACATCACCCCCACGATCGATGACCTGATCGGAGAGATGGCCGGGGCCCGGTGGTTCTCCAAGTTGGACCTCAGGGCGGGGTACCATCAGCTCGTGTTAGACAAAGAGTCCCGGAACATCACGACGTTCTCCACTCACATCGGACTGCGCAGGTACACCAGACTGAGTTTCGGAATATCCAGTGCGGCCGAGGTGTTCCAAAACGTCATCCAGGAGCTCATCACTGGTATACCGGGGGTGATCAACGTCAGCGATGATATCATGGTACACGCCAGGACAATTCCCGAGCACAACCAACGCTTGGCACAGGTGTTCCGCAGGCTCCGCAGCGCTGGGCTCACTCTGCACCGAGACAAATGTGAGTTTCTTCAAACCAAGCTGGGGTTCTTCGGCTACGTGTTCTCGGCCGATGGTGTTAACCCTGATCCGGACAAGGTCAAGGATATCAAAGATGCACCTCCGCCCACGACTGTCACGGAAGTCCGAAGCTTCCTCGGGATGGTGAACTACTGTGGTCGTTTCATAAGAGACCTGGCCAACCTGACCCTCCCTCTACGTGAGCTAACCAAAGACTCCACGCCATGGAACTGGGGACGGGAGCAGGAAAGGGCATTCCAGGACATCAAGAGTGCGCTGTCCAGCAGCACCACGCTGGCGTTTTTTGACCCCAGACATTTCACTCTGATTGCAGTGGACGCTGGACCGGCGGGATTGGGGGCTGTCCTGATGCAGAGAGCCCGCGATGAGATAGACTGGGCCCCCGTCGCCTTTGCCAGCCGGTCCCTCACGGACACAGAACAAAGGTACTCCCAAATTGAAAAAGAGGCCATTGCGATTCATTGGGGATGCCGGCACTTCCACCTGTATGTATACGGCAAACCCTTCACCGTAGTAACGGACCACAAGCCGCTGCTGTCCCTGTTCTCAGGTACCTCATCCAAACCACCCCCCAGAATTGAAAAGTGGATTCTGCAATTACAGGAGTACAACTGTGCCATAGAGTACCAGCCAGGGGCAAAGAATCCGGCGGATTATCTGTCCCGGCACCCCCGGGCGGCCACCCCAGAGGAAATGGAAGAAGCTGAAGAGACAGAGGCCTACGTGCGATGGGTCGTGGCCAGATCATGTCCGCGCCCCATATCCCTGGAAGAGGTGGTGAGCGCCACGGCTCAGGACGCCTGCATACAGCGGGCCAAAGATCTGATCCGGACCGCCAACTGGCAGAAGGCCAGGGAGAGCTGGAAGGCACTCACACCTGAGGCTCAGAAAATAATGGATGGTCTGTACCACGTGAGGGCTGAACTGAACGAAGACGAGGCGGGGTGCCTCCTGCGAGGGCATCGTCTGGTGATCCCGACGGCCCTGACGAGCCGAGTGGTGCAGCTCGCGCATGTAGGGCACCAAGGAATGGTCAAGACCAAGGCGCGGCTGCGGACAAAGGTGTGGTTCCCGCTCATGGACGACATGGTGGAAACCGCGGTGCGCACATGCACGGCCTGCCAAACTACAGGTGACAGCCCCCGCGAAGCCCCCATCATCGTGGAACCCAGGCCCCGAGGCCCGTGGGAAAGGGTCAGCATGGACTTTGGCAGCCTTCCGGATGGACGGCACACGCTAGTGATGATCGACGATCACTCCAAGTACCCGGAAGTCGAAATCATCACCAGCACCAGCGCCGACTGTGTGGTTCCCAAGATAGAGAAAATAATTGCTACGCATGGAGCCATGAAAGAACTTAGAACGGACAATGGACCGCCCTTCCAGGGTCAAGACTTTGCAGACTATCTCTCGTCTCTAGGAACCCGTCACCGGCGCATCACCCCAAGGTGGCCCCAGGCCAATGGAGAGGCCGAGCGGTTCATGAGAACTCTAAACAAGGTAATCCGCATTGCACATGACAAAGGACAGTCCGTGGAGATGGCCATTTTCACTTTCCTCCGCAGTTATCGCCAGACCCCTCACTCTACAACGGGGGTAGCTCCTGCCCACCTTCTCCTAGGGCGGGTAATCACGGACTCCATTCCTCATCACCCCCAGTGGGCCCCTGAACTGATAAAGGAACAGACTGTAGAAATGAAGAGACAGGCTGCCTATGACCAGATCAGCAAGAAACGCAGGGCTGTGGCCCCCCACTTCAAAAGAGGTGACCTCGTGCTCATAAAAAATCGGGCCACTGGGGGCAAATTCAGACTCAATTATGAAAGACGACCATGGCGAGTCAGTGGTGTGAAGGGCACCCGCATCACAGTTATTCGAGGACGAGACAAAGTGACTCGCAATGTGTCTCACTTCAAACTCTATCACCCGTCGAGCAGCGAGCCAAGGCGCCAGCAAGGCGAGGGAGAAACCGAAAGTGCAACTACGTTGCCGACTGGGGAGTCAACATCTCAGCCCGAGGTCAGGCCACGTGCTGAGCAGCAGACTTCTAGTGAGGATGTGGGCGGAGACCCGGAGGCCCTGGATGAGGCCCCAGATCCGGAGGGGGCCGGCAACGAGGCGCCAAGCCAAGAGGTGGAGGCGGGAACAGAGCCGATGACTCAGCGAGGGTCCCAACGCCAGCTACGTGCCAACCCCACCCCCTCCAGTTGGCTGAGGGACTACTTTACGTAAGACTGTTCTCATTTTTACATGTGCCCACAATGTTTGAACTTAATGCGCTAGCCTTTGCGAAAGACGCTGAAAGTTTCGGACCCGATACTAGTGAGACCATGGGTTTGATCGGACTATGTTTGCAACGTTGCAGTGTGTTTTTGGTTTTGTTGTTTTTCTTGTTTTAGGAGGAATGTTGTGTCCCCGAGGGTCCGCCCCTGAGGTCCGGAGGGACGGACAAGTTGGTCATGTGACCGCCCTATAATAAAAAGAGGTCGAGCACGTGAGAGGGCGTTCAGAGACACGCGCCGACCGACCAAGCAACTTTATTTCCCAGTGTCTGGCTGAGTTTATTCTAGGGCCACGTGCTAGGCCTAGTCAGGGTTAGATGCCCCTTGAGCATAGATCACACGACACAACAGAGATGTCAATATGACATTCATTTAATTAGAGCAGAGGAACTTCTACAGAGAGAGGCGAGCCGTTCCTAAGCTCTTTATGAAATTCACAAATATTATTTGAAGTCTGGCAGTTCTTTCAGTAAACTTGTTTATGTTCTAGTGGCGACTGACTGACATTTTATTCCATCGCCGGCTTATTAAAATAGTGAAGTGAGTGGAAACAGAGTATTATTTTCCTCAGGGTTGGACTGGAAATCTAAAGCAACTTAAGGGGGATGTTTATTAAACATGCGCAAAGTCTTGATAAACATGCCTCATAGTTGTTTCATGACTTGACCCATATAGAATTGAATGAGTGAGCTTTGCAAGCACGTTTAACCCTTTGTAGGGAGATTTTAAGCAGAGGTACAGCTATCATTATAGAAGCAGCTGCAGACGTGGGGGACTGAGGGGCTCACCGGCCAACAATTAGAGTTTTTTTTACTATCTCTACCAGTAGTTTAGATCCATTTTCTGTGCTTGCATTTGGACCCAGGACCCATGACACCTGTGCTTTGAGGAACTGGAGCATCTGCCCGTAATACAATTTAGGGAAGCTTGGGGTTACATAAAAATGTAGAGTGCAAAAAAAAAAACTACCTCGACTTTACATAATACCTCCACGCAAAAAACACGGTCTGAATCTAATCTCACTATCAAATATTGGATCACATAATGCTAAACCTGGATTTAGAACAGTGAATCCACCCAATTCCAATCAATATATTGAGAAGCGAGTTTGACATCACATTTATCTATTGTCAATTAAACTCAACAATCAACACTCTTTGAGCAGCACCAGAAGAGGAACGTTAATGCCAAAGGGAAACATTTTTTGTGCTGAACAGAGATGCTGAAATTGGAACTCAGACTGGAAGAGAGTGAAAAGTCTCTGAGACGAGCAAACTAAACAATCCTGTTGAAGACATGGCGGTCAAAGGTTTTGGAGAAAACAGAGTTGGGAAACCAGATGATAGTTGATTGAGGGATCCACTGATGGATTCTTGAATAGAGGCAGGAATCGAAGCAGTTTGAATAAAGAGCCAGTGAGAAAGGAGTGATTGAGGGGTTCTGTAAATGAAAATAGGACCTGAGAGGATAAGGTCAGTGATCTGATGAATCAGGGTCTGTATGTGCAATATGGTGTACAGGAGAAGTTGTTTGCCCCAAGGACGAGCACAGGCTGAGATGGGGAGGTAGCACGCGAGGAGTGCAGGTTAGAACTGAAACAGGGACAGGCTGAAATGCACCGTACTGCTGGAGACCGAGCAGAGAATCATAAGATATTATATGATTTTCAAGAATTGTATGGGACATCTATTTGCAATGAGTGAAGACAGGCTATTGAAGTTCAAGGGGGAGTAAGAAGGGCATTTATTGTCCTTGCTAGACATTGCAGCTGGGAGCAAAGGGGGGTGAAGCGTAATAGCAGAATGCTGATTACAGTATCTTCTGTGCTGGTGACCACATTATGGCATAGCTAATATGTATTGAACTGCTTTTCTTTCTTCATTTGTATGGCCGGGAGCACATGAAGGTTTTAAAGGGACATAGCATGAATGTTTTCCATGACTTATGTTAGAGGACATATGCAGTGAAGATAGGATGTCTGGGGGCTTCACATGCTGTCTCAAAATTACTTTAGAAATGATCAAAATGTGAAGTGATTTAAGGTTGTAATGTAACTTAGGTCTGAAGGGATGGTCCTTGCAGATTTTATGTTTGCTTATGGGAGATATGATGCAGGGGAGGCTCCTCCATTAGAGCGGAGGAGCGTTGCCCCACTTAGAAATCCCCCCAAAGATGAAAAATAAAATGGTAATTAATTAATATTTTATTTTTCATCCCCCGAGCCGAGTGCCAGGATGGGGGCGGGCTGCTGCTGAGTGACAAAGGCATGTCACTCAGCAGTGAGGAGGGTGGGCTGGTATAGGACTGTTTAAAGTGTGCATGTCTTTTTGCCGGCCATTTTGCGATGGCCACAACACATGCGCACCCTAAATCTTTCAAACTGGCTGTCTTATGACATCCGGGTTGAGAGACAGTGCAGGCCTCCAGGGCTCTGTGGAGGGCCGAGTGAGGCAACTCCCACCAATCCTGGCACTGCTCACATGTTGAATGCAACAGCAGCATTACAGGAAGACTTTTGAGTCCTTGAGACTTCAGAAAGGCAAGCCAACAAGCCATTGGAGGTCACTTTGGATGGAAGGCAGAGTTCAGCTCTCTTTCAGCACAGTCAGGCAGAAGGACAAAAAGCAGGCAGCAGTACTTCCAGAAAAGCAGTCCTTAAAGCAGCATGGCAGTTCTTCTGACAGAGTAGAGGCGGCAGACCCAAGAGCAGAGGACGGCCCGGGACCAGGGTTCGATTCCCAGCGCGGCAGGTTTCTGGACCAGGGTCAGCGGACTCGATAATTCTCTCGCCTCGGTGCCCACTCTGATCAGCGATCACACTCGGCAACTCTGGGCATTAGCTTGCCTCATCTTCACTAACGGCCCCACCAGACCGCCGGGGATACCTGGTCTCACCCTGGAGATACCCATTAAGGGACCATCTCTCAGGGAAGCCAGGAAGGGTTTCGCAGCGGTCGAAGCGCCTTGGGACCCTCCGGGTAAGTAGTGCGCTATATAAATGCCTATACATACATACATACATACATACATACAGGTCCAGTTCAAGAGCCAGAAGTTTCTGAGTTGATGGGGTCAGAGCCCCAGTACTTATACCCAAAAATGTTTTTGATGTGGGGGTGACTTCAAATGAACCATCCGAAGGGCACAAGGATCTCTTTCAAACCAGACTTGGCTCTAGACTATCTGCAGGGGGTAAAACAGTCCTTTGTATGAGGCAGGACCCAACCTATTCAGATGCAAGTGTGAGCCACTTCTCCCCCTTCCTGCCCAGGAAGGCTGTCAGTATTCAGATGAATGCAGGTGTATCCCCTGTCATGCCCAGCCCTTCCTGTGTTGTGGCTGTCTAGAGGGAATGCACAAAGTGTAGCTGTCACCAACCCAGACTTGTATTGGAGACAAGCTGCAAAGCACAAAGAGTTATAAGCACAGAGAAATGCCTACTTTCTAAAAGTGACATTTCTAAAAGAGTAATGTGAAATCCAACACATTTATTACTACCATTCTAAACATACCAAAGCTACTCCTTTGTGATCAGAAATTACCACTTAAAAGTATATAATTAAATTCCCATGCTAGCCTACGAGAGGATTAGGCCAAACTACAGTGAAAAACAAAATAGGCTGTTTATCACTACCAGGATATGCAAAACATAAAAGCACATGTCCTACCCTTTACTTACACCGCACCCAGCCCATACGGCTATCTTGGGCCTCCCTTAGGGGTGCTCTATGTGCAATACAAGGGGAGTTTAAGGCTTGGCAAGTAGTTTTAAATGCCAAGTTGAATTGGCAGTAAACTACACACACAGGCCCTGCAGTGGCAGGCTTGAGAAATGGTTAAGGGTCTACTTATGTAGGTGGCACAAGCACTGCTGCAGGCCCACTAGTAGCCCTTCAATTTACAGGCCCTGGACACATGAAGTGCACTATACTAGGGACTTCTAAGTAAATTAAGTATGCCAATAGGGTATGAGCTAATGCTACCATGTTTTAGGGAGAGAGCACATACGCTTTAGAACTGGGGAGCAGTGGTAAAGTGCCCAGAGTCCTAAAGCTAAACAAAGCGAGTTCAGAAAAAATAGGAGGGGGAAGGCAAAAAGTTTAGGGTAATCCTGCAAAAAGGGCCATTTCCAACAGGTTTAGTTTGTTTTTATTTTTTATGAAAATAAATTCATATGTTTTTCTAACAATATAAAACCCTACTATCTGCTGCTTACACTCAGATCTCAGCACTAAGCACTTATGTCATTTGTCTATGTACCAAATAACAGAGTCTGGTTGTGTTTTTTGGACTGTGCTAAAGTCTTCTGAAACACGTTTGGCCAGGTGTGGTCAGAGGTAGCCTCTGCTTGCTTTGTTCTAAGCAGGCCACAGTAGCTTCGGTGATATAGTGCAGCCAGGATGTGGGGGCATATTATCAAGCCTGTGCGCTAAAATTATCGCCGCTTTATCGGCTGAAAACGGCCGATAAAGCGGCGATAATGGGCTTGATAATATGCTCTATGGAATTCCAATCGAAGCGCATGTTAGATGTGAAGACATCTAACATGGGCTTCGATTGGAATTCCACAGAGCATATTATCAAGCCCATTATCGCCGCTTTATCGGCCGTTTTCAGCCGATAAAGCGGCGATAATTTTAGCGCACAGGCTTGATAATATGCCCCTTAGTCTGTAAAAGCCGGGAGGTATAAAGATGAGAGTGAGTGCATAAAGTAGGAAGATAAGTAGTGTATTCCGATCTGCAGGGATGCAGACTACTGAATATATAAGGTTTAGCTGGATGTCGAAAGTGGGCAGGATTTCATATACTGTGGTGTTCATGGAGAGCTCTGCCAAGGACAGTAGCAGAATTAGCAGCTGAAGAAGGCACACAGGCCAACAGAGACAAGCTTCGCCGTGTCTCACTGAAATATGTATGGCTTTGTTGTTAAAGGAGCAGAGCAGATTGAACAGTGACAATTTAATCTGCCATATCCACAACTCCTCAAAACAAGATGGCGGCATGGAAGAGACAACTAACATATCCATAGGGACTGCTAATCTACAGAAATTCAAAGCATGTCTAAAATGACTTTAAGTAGGCATGTCCAAAAACATTCCCATTTTCAATCGCCAGAACTCTGCGAATACAAATCTGAAGTTACATTACTCGGAACTGTTTGGGTTATAATCCAAGGAAAAAACATTTCCTCTTCGGTAGAAAAAACATCCTTAAATTCACAATTCCGAGTGGAGAGTTCATTTTTTTTTTAAACAGAAGCGGACACTTAAGGAGCCGGGGTAGTGTAACTTGTCTTTTTCATGTCGCCCTATTTTAAGCTACTGCCATAATCATATAAGTGGAGTGTTGAATTCTTTCACAGCAGGTGCTAACATTTACATCTCGTGCTCTGTGTGAGGCTGCTCTCGCCAGCACATCTCAGAAACGTACCGTGCTTTATGGACAGAAAGACCACCGGGAAAGAGGAACCATAAAACAGGGTTTAGGACCACTGACACCGAATACCCTCGGTAGCTTTCCTAACGCTGTTAAACAAAAGCAAACAGTATCGACAGATTCCGTGTAAGCCTCTCTAGTGTAGGTCTCCTGACAAAGGCACAATTGGGGCTCTTTCCTCGTGCTGGCCCAGTAATGTATGTAAACATATATTTACGTATTAGTAGTGTAAACTTGCTCATTCGAACAACACATGTTTAACATGCACAGGTTTCACTTTAAGTTACCTTTTGTCTTGGCAGTTGGGCTGCACGATGTTCCCAATTTTTCCCATTTGTTCCATAGCCCCCTGGAGAAAAAAACAAAAAAGTACACCTTGAAGTTATCTTATGTTTCGCGTGTTTAAAATGATATGAAAGTTCAATAAATTATTCATGCAAATCAAATTCAAAGGGCAATTATCTTTGTCAGTATAATAGGAGAAATGGTACTGGGAGTAATGCAGAAAGAATCAATAGATTCAGGTTAAATTATGGAAGAGGGCAAGACAGAAAACACACTGCAAACAAATCCACTCCCTTTACTGTGTTCATACTCTGAAAAATGTGCTTTAAAAGAAACCAAGAAACAAACAGGCTTTAAAGAAGACTTGGTAGAAGCTATAAACATGAATTCTTCATAGCTATATCAAACATAGGTTGCTTAAAAGAATATTCAGGAAAGTTAATCAGGATTTGCATGTGAGAGATCTGACATCTCTAACATTTAAGCCTCATCTATTTCTGGATTTGAAAACCCGCCCAAGTGTAAATCAGTGATATGTCAGTAGATCACTGTTTGGTTAGAATATTAAACCCCTTAATCTGACAGGCTTTTGTCCCCCTTTGATGTCCATGGCTGTGACATTTCACTTTGATTCTAGGATACTTCTTTAAATTCGCTGACTTCCAGCCAGCTAACTGCACTGTGAGGTTCATAAGGGGTGACCAGAATAAGTCATTTGCAAAGTTTTCCCAAAACTCAGCATTGAAATTTGAAGAGAGGACTTTCCCAGTCTGGCTCCAGGGAACAGGTTTCCCTTTCTAAGACGCGGATGAACGACCTCTAAAATAGTTAGTTGATTTTAGGGGCCTCATTTATGAAGCTGTGCGTCACTTTTACGCCGCCGGTGCGTCACTTTTTGTGATGCACCAGTGGCGTAAAAAATGCGCCTTGTTGCGCCATATTTACAAAGTGAAGCATCTAGGTAGATGCGTCACTTTGTAACCCCCTCCGCCACATTATACCTGCGCCAGGTATAATGTATTCAAGGGGGGCGTATTGACGCAAGCAAGGGTCATGGAAGTGATGCAGTGAAATCTATGAGATTTTACTGTGCCACTTCTAGGACTCAAATGCCTCAAATGACTCAAACTGACGCAGGCCCTTTCACATGGGGCTTGCCCACGTGAAAGGACACATTGCTGGAGTTGCGTCACTTTTGTGACACACTCCAGCAATGCGTCACTTTTGCGCCTACAGATACGTCAGAAATACTGGCGTATCTGTAACTCCTTGCGACATGATGCGTCATACTGTAAATATGACGCATCATTGGTGTCGCAAGGAGGGCGCAATGAAAAGGGACGGATCGCTGTTTTCACGCAGCGATGCATCACTTTTCATAAATGAGGCCCTAGGTATCTTCCTTTCTTGAGCAGATCACAATCCATTTTGGCAGGAAATTGTGTATTTCGTTAATTTGTGTTAATTTACAAATACTATTTATACCTTTTAATTTGAACAAGATACGTGCATGTTTGCCCTCAAATCAGAGTACGCTACATGTTTACAACTGCTACTTTCTCCAGCGCTGAATATCATAAAATCGACTTCAGTGATCAGATGCACATTGATTCTGTTGTAGTCAAGTACCACTACTTTGTTGCAAACATTTTCTGTTCTTAAGTCCGCATCTATTTACCTTGGTGATATATAAGTTGGCAATTCTGTGGACTCTATATTGTTATAGTTTGATATTTTTATGACCATGATATTTTGACCCCCCCTCATCATCTCCACTAGAAATGCAATTAACAGCGCTTTCTTTTTATCTAAAGTGTTAGTCCAATATAATAAAAGTGTACAATCTGGCCAATGATGTCTTTGATAGTCTTCTTCTATATCTATTACTGCTACAGGCATTGCCACCAAAATTGTAATTCTCTTTACGAAATCTATCCTTCAGTCACCTCAATTTTCTTTGAGTCTTATTTGACCTATAGTATGGTTCCAAAATCAGTAATTTCAAGCACTTTGGATTTAAAGATTTTTTATGATTGGAAGCCATGATGTGTAGAGGCTATTGAATTTTAGTAGGCCATATGCACTACCACTAGTATTTTTAATGTTCTTCCACGTATCATTTGAGCTAAGCATTATCCTAAGTAAGGATGTGATGTCAGATGCCTCAGTTCATGAGTGTTAAACTTCCACCTCTCCTGCCATCTTCTAGATCCAATGCACGTTTTTAGCCCTGTTGAAGAACCGGTTAAACCCACTTACTGGGTCTCGACGGCGGGGGAACCGCCCTAGTCTTCCATACCTTCCATTCTTAGTAAAAGGAGACACAGGAGCCTTCCTCTGCAGGAGGAACCCAGATTTATTTCAATAGCCCGGACTATGGAACAGAGTCCCAAGCTAGTCAGAGACAAGATAGAGGAGGCTGCTACTTCACACTGTAGCTTACAAGCCTTTTATACTTTTTCATCCCAGTCTGTTGGCTGTTAGTTCATTGTTTAATCAGGGCAGTGTTTGCAGTTGATAACCAGATCCAGACGACGTTTGTAGATGGTGCCCTGGTCAAGGCTTGGTACACAAATCATTATTCACTCGGCTTTGATCAAGGCAGTCTTTTCAGGTCATTGTTCAATTGCCTTGATCAAAGCCCGGTCTTTCAAGTCATTGTTTAATCAACCTGATCAGGGCCCAACAGTCAGACCATTGTCCAGATAACCTGATCACGGTGTCAAGGATGTTTACCAGGCTGGGAGCAGGAGATGAAAAACAAGCTTGTTTACACAGGGTTCTAGATCAATGATGTTACCAGACCTTTACATCAGTGGTAAAATCAGCCAAGAAAGCAGCACTGTGGAAGACACCAGAATCTTCTTCAATCATCATATGTCACCTTGGTATGGTCTGCTGAGCAGGCAACTAAACAGAACTGTCAGAAAATGGGGAGGGCATGTCAAAGCTTCAGACTAAAGCAATGATGCCTGAAATGAACCACTGGGTCTCAAACATAGGACATAGTAGATTTACCCTGTGTTTTAGTGGGCAGGTCCTATTAAGCACTCAGCATCTGCACTAGGCCTGGACGGTAAATTCTGTTAAGTACGCGGAATTTGCCGAATTTGGGTAATTTTGCGTTCTGCTGAGAACGCAAAATTGCCCCAAATTCTGCGTTCCGCGACTTCGCGAAATTTTTTGCTTGTTGGCGTTCTCAAATGCGTGTTCGCAAGATATTCACCCCACTCCCGAGCATGCAAACAGCGATTGCGAACAGTTAAAAAGCATCGCGAACAAGCCATTCCGCATGTTCGCGGAATTTTTCATGTTCGCAGAGATTTTTACAGTTTCGCGGAGATTTGCGTAATGCGATTATGCAAATTCCGCCCACCCCTAATCTGCACTTCTTTAATTCGAAAGGGATAGTACCGGCACTTTTCAGCACTGCTCCATTGCTTTCAATGGGAGAGTGCCGGTTCTGGGACAAGGAGTACTTGCACTTCTATATTGGCAGTACAAGCACCGGATATACTTGAGAATACGTATTGGTTTACAATATATAGCTCCCTAATGAACAACAAATAAGGTCTCCTGGTGCCTAATTCATATGCTGTAGGTCTGAGTCATAATTTCATTAACCCTCTTGGAGCATTGAGCGTTGTGAGGATGAAAGAGCGGGTGGCTGGATATATTTTTACCCCAGTCGTTGCACACTGTTCTAGATAACATCACTTTTATACATTGTGTCTCAGAAAATAGTAGACAATCTGTGTTTTTTTCTACACCCCTAGTGTAATTACACATCATTTGATTAATATTTGGGAGATCAGTTTTGCTACTGAGCAGCTACGTGGGGGTTGTCAGCCCAGAGCAATTTATCCACCTGGGAAGCCAGGGAAGCTATGCATTGGCTTGGTAGAAGGAAAGGACATTTCAGTAGAATGTATAGGAGCTGTGAGAGGACCATCATTTTATAAAGGGCCATCCGGTCCAGTATATTGAGGGGCAGTTCAGCCCACCTACTGCAATGATCTTGATTATGAAGGGGGTTTCACTGACAGTTGTAGTGTTTTCAGCTTGGATGTGGGTTTGGAGGGAAAGCAAAACCAGGGAAAAACATTATGGCAGGCACAATAGTGCTATAAGCAAGCCTGTGTTTTGGAGTATGTCCTAGTTCACCAGTCTTGTAGACCACGAACCATCAGCTGAGTGGTGGGACTAATGTTATGCTGTGTGTAAGATTTATTTCATTGAATGTCAGGAACCTCAATAATCATTCCAAGAAAATGAGGTTTCTGGCATATCTCAAGCAACACAGTACCAGTTTGAAGAAGCTTCAAGAGGGTCCTCTTTTGCATATTAATCCTGCACAGTTTGCAAAGAGTGGGGCTCAAGCAGATGCTATTCCTACTTCAGCACACATTCTAGAGTGGGCACTACCCTAATTCACCACTGCATAGGTTTCAGGTTGGTGAATCCTGTAGACGACAAGGAGGGCATGTATGCGACCCCACATGGAAGTGTTACAGATATTATACAGGTGAATGTATACTGATATCATTTTGACAACCCTGTGCTTTATGAGAAATCTAAAAGTATTTGTTTTGAAATTCTGATTTTGTGCATGAGAATTGACACAATTATTAGTCTAGAGCTCAGCAGTCTCACTGAGAAAGCCAGACACATGGCACATCCAGCTAATGTTCTTGTAACACTCCCAAGAGTTTTTAGGGTCCGCTAATACATGGTGACAACTTTACCTGAAAAGTCAACCTGTCTGTGCATGGTGGTTTAGACAAGTTGCTGAACGTGATGCGGGTGCCCAAATACTGCCCAGGACCATTGTCTGAACACTTGACAGTGACACTAGCATTGAGGATACAAATGGATATTGGAAATTTAGAAGTGCAGCACTTGTTGACAGTGTGATCAGACGTGATTGGAAGGATATTTTAAGGATTCATAAGCAGTGCTTAATTTGAGCGGGTGGCGTCCGGTGCACAGTACCAGCACTAAATTGCCGGCATCCGCACTTAATTGCCAGAACCCGCACTTAAGACGGCTGCCACATGGTGGTGTTGTTTGTGCAATTTAAAGATGAGCAGAAAAAACAATTGTTTGTTAATTCAATAGAAATTAAAAACAACTAATACCTGCCACCCAAGCCATTCTTAAGGATTTGCTGGCCTCGAACAATAAGAATTGTCAATTGTAGCAGTGTGATGGTTAGTAGTTGTGTAAGTACAGCGGCAATGTGTGGTGCAAAGTGCAGTGGCCTCCTGATGAGAGTCCTGGCACTTATGTTTTTACAGGCATTTATTTTTATAGAGATCGAACACTGCTCAATATGAATGTAGAGGCTACATTTTAAATGCGCATTTGTGTAAGCAAGCTTAGATTTGAACATTATTTGGGTCAATAGTTAAATTAATATTGCAATTTAAGTTTTCACATAAAAATACAACACACCCAAGAGACCGAAACGTGTATACCCAACTACTCATGGAGCCGCATTGAATGAGGTGATACTGAAGCAGATTTTAGGCATCCTGAGCAGATGTGTCCTCAGAATAAACAATACTGGCATTATGTCAGGCATTGGATCTAAAAAATGACAGAGGCGGGAATTCCAAGACAGCCCCTGGCAATGGCAGCCGGTCTGACACAGAACTTCATAAAAAGTAGTATATGATTTATAGGCATTGCATTGGGTTTGTGGGACGTCATTCAGAAATGACCAAGTATAAAGTATTAATCCCAACAGTGCAAGACTGGCTGCTAGATGGACCAAGTGGATTCAACTTCAATACGTCTGTAGTTAAACCCATCCACAGTCTGCCAGTCCAGGTGATGTTTGGGCTCCTCTAAGAGCCTACTTGGCCAGTTTAAGCATTCTGTGCAAGTTGTGACAGGTACTGCTGGAGGGTGAGCAGGGGACAGATGATGTTGTATGATGTTGAGGTTGATGAGTTTACTAACAAGGGCAACAGAGTTTGCAAGGTAGCAAGAAAAATAATGAGCATTGGCAAATGCATCTGGTCTCAGTGATCTGAGAGCGATAGGCGTTGTCAATGTTAATGTATTTTAGCCATGTGTTATGGAGTAGAGTGGATGTCTATGGCGTGGAGTGGAATTATGTGGATTGGAGTGGAATTGTTTGTTGTGCAATAATTTGTTGTGAAATTGTTTGTTGTGGAATTGTGTGGCGTGGAATTGTTTAGTGTTGAGTGCAGCTGTGAGAAGTGAAATGATGTGGTATGGTGTACGGTAGAATTATGTGGTAGTAATTATGTAGTATTGAGTGCAGTGGAATTATGTGGAGTTGGATTGTGTGTCATAGAGTGTAATTGTGGTGAGTGCTATTGTGTGTTCTGCAGTGGCATGTAGTGGAGTGGATTTATCTGGCATGATGTTTCATTTCGTAGCATGGTGTGGAATTCTGTGGTGTGGATTGGATGTATGTGAAGTGGAGTGGAATTATTTGTTGTGTAGTGGAATTATGTGGTTTGGTGTGGAATGATGTGGTGTGGAATGGAATTGTATGGAGTTGAATTGTGTGGCATGGAACTGTTCTGTGTTGAGTGAAAATATGTTGAGTGGAATTATGTGGCATTGTGTGGAGTGTCCTAATGTGGAGTGTTGCTATGTGGGATAGAGTAGCATTATATGGAGTGTATTTATGTGGTATGGAGGACAGTGTAATTATGTGGAGCTGAATTATGTGACATTGATAGGTATTATGAGGGGTGTAATTATGTTGCATGGTGTGGAATTGTGTAGCGTTGAATTGAGTGCTGTGGAATTGTTAATGAAGACCGTTAAAGAATCCCTGCACACACCACACCTAATCCACCATTGTTGTCCTGCGCTGCTGACCCTAACGTTTTCTGGAGCAGATGGGCGATCTTGAATTCCTGCTCCTGCTGCCAATGCCATGTTATTGACTTCTGCATCAAGCAAAGCCTTCAAGGTGGTATATTAGGCATAGCTGGATAGTAATTCAGCCTTAGCTCTCCCTCTACCTGAGAGAGGAGTTGGAGAGATTTCTGATTACTGTCCCTCCATACTGGCATGGCAAAAGGTTCTGGAAGCCTAAGTATCCCTTGCCCAGTAGTTAGAAGAGGGTAGCATTTCCAAATCCTTGAAAGAACATCTCAGCAGTATCCCATACTTCATTTTAGATGCACAAATCCCTAGACCAATGAAAAACGAAATCCCCGCAGAACCAGATATCTTCCTGTTGGAAATGGCCTTTTTGCAGGGTTATCCCCAAACTTTTTGCTTGTTCCTCCTATTTTTTCCTAACCTGTTGTTGTTGGCCGTAGGGCTCTTGGCACTTTACCACTACTGATCAGTGCTAAAGGGCATATGCTCTCTGTGTACATTGTTATTGTGATTGGTTCTATCTGACTGGCAAATTTGTTTTACCAGTAGGTCCCTAGTAAAGTGCACTGAGTATGTCAGGGCTGGCAAATCAAATGCTACTAGTGGGCCTGCAACACTGATTGTGCCACCCACATGAGTAGCTCTGAAAAGATGTCTCAGGCCTGCCACTGCGGTGCCTGCCCGCAGTTTAACTGCCATGTCGACTTGGCAAATTCACCCATCTGCCGGGCCCTACCCTTCCCTTCCCTTTTCTTTACATAGGACAGCCCTATGGTAAACCCAAGGTACCCCCCTGGGCAGGGTTCAGTGTATGTGAAAGGTAGGACATGTCCTGGTGTGTGTAACATGTCCTGATAGTGAAATACTGCCAATTTCGTTTTTCACGATTGAAAGGCTATCTTGCCCTATATGACAGAATGGGAAATGCTTTGTAACATTTTTGAAGCATATCTTCCCATAGGGATAAGATTAAAAAATTGAGTTTAGTATCCCTAAACTTAGGATTTGATAACACATCTTTTAGTAAAGATGGTTTTGAAATTGTGTGTTCGAAAATATCACTTTTAGAAAGTGGCTATTTTCCTGTTGAACTTTCCTATGTGCCTCTGCCTATTTGTGGATTGATTTTCTGGCTTTGGAGTCACAGGGGCTGGGGAGGCGCAGTGGCTCCAGGAGTCTGGATGAGTCAGCACTCGGCTGAATAGGCCTGATTTGCATTTAGAGTGGTGGGAGGAGTAGCACCTGTACCTGAATAGAGCTGTGCCAGCTTTCCATAATGCTGGCTTCACCCGCCTGTGGTGTTTCTGGGGCCAAGGCTCACACTGACAATGGATGTTGTTGTGCACTTGCAGAATGCCCCCCAGAACTGGTTTGAACTGGTATCAAAGTAAGCCTGGGCGTAGTTCGCAAAGTAGCACTATGCGTAGCTGCGCGAAGTGCACTTCGCACTACGCGTAGCACTACTCAAACTGCATAGTGACCAGTTCTCGATAATTGCACAGTGCCGGATGCTTGTCCGCACTGTGCAATCATTGAAAACGGCATCTTGCACAGTGCGAGCTGTCTTTTACTGCCGCTAGAGTAGATTTTTACTCGAGCGGCAGCTTGCTCAACGCGGACTGGTAGTTTCTCATCGTGAGCGGTCCCGAGCATACGCGACCACTCGCAATGAGAAACCTGACCTCCCCTCATTGAGAATATTGTCAGGAGGTTTATTTTCCACGTTCACGATCAGCAACTTGATGTTGCTGATCGCGAATGAGGAAAAAGTCTCGCCAGGATGTCATTTTGCTTGATCGCGGTCGCCAACTTGACGCTGAGGACCGCGAGTAAGCAGAAAATGACCGCTGCACCGCGCTACGCGTGTTTGCACTGTGCTACGTGCAATTTGCATAGTGCGAAGTAGCGCAAACTTCGCAAACTACGAGAGCGTAGCAGAGTGCTTTCCCCAGGGTTAGCTTAGAGCTCCTTTCAGAAAGAGAACAAAGACATTTTAGGGTATAAGTCTCAGACCCAAAACCCCAGACTTTAGATCATTACTGGAATTCAAGAGGAACCTTTGCCAAGGAAAAAACTCGAGAGACTGAGGAGAAGAACTGCCCTTGCTATGTGTCTTGGGTTGGCCTGCATTTGCTGTTTCTGTCAAGGAAAGGAGAAGGACTTTGCTATGTGCTGTGTCCCCTGCTTGAAGGAGATCTCCAAGGGCCTGAAGTTAGATGGCCTCCTGTTCAGAAGTCTCAGGGACACAAAGACTTCACCCCCAGCTTCCCTGACCTCTGCTGTTGTGAGTTCTGACCTGCCTAGAGGTGCCTGTACCATTTTTGGGCCTCTGGAGGATGTTGCTGCTGTTTGGGAGGTGGAAGAAAGAAGAACTGCTAAGATCGATGCATTGAGGGATCATGGCTGAAGAGGACCGACACAGCGCCGCTCAAAGCCGTATTGATCGCCGACGCATCCTATATTTCCACGCATCATACATGTGCGGCACGCTTTCCTGATGCATCACCCGTGAACCGGAACTGTCACGAAGAATCAACGCATCACTCCCCATACAGACCGGATTCGACGCAACTCACCCTCTGCGTGTTGCAGAACTGTCGCATCGCCTCCCCAAGGTCTCAGGAGTGTCGCATCTCTTTGTTTTCCGACTGCGGCTGTTTGGCTTTAGAACTTTGACGCATCTACAGGTACTTTGGTGAAAAGTCACGCATCCATACGGTAACATTTCTTGAAACTTTTTTAAAGTGTGTATGTTGGATTTTTGTCATTTTGGTCTTGTTTAGTTTAGATAAAGATAGTTTATTTTAGATTTTTGACGTTTTGGTCTTGTTTAGTTTAGATAAAGATAGTTTATTTTTCGAAACTGGTGTGTTGTCCTTTTGTGATGTTTTCACTGTGTTACTGTGAGTGTTGCTACAAATACTTTACACATTGTCTTTGGGATAAGCCTGTCTGCTCAAGCCAAGCTACCAAGGGGGTGAGCAGGGGTTATCTAAAATGTGTATCCCCCATATCCTGACTAGAAGCAAGGGTCCCTGTTTGGACAAAGGTGCCTACCTCTGCCAACCAGGGACCCCCATTTCTAACACTTGCTTTCTCTGGCCACAAGGAATTTTGAATGTGACACAACTAACACACACTCATACTGCATACTTGCTACCCTGTTCAATCAGGTGTGGACCCATGCAATCATTTAATCTACCTGACTTTCCGAGCTCATCAACTCCTGGCGCGCTATTCAAAATTCGACCTTATCTGATGGTACCCCAATCCAGAAACAATCTATCTTGAACTCAAGGGGATTTTTCTTATTGGTTCTCATCTCACTCACCCACTTTCAGTTCCTCTCACATCAAATAATTATAGTACCACTTTCACAGGACACTGTTCAAGAATTTTCTCCAGGTTATCGACTCACTCTTCTTTAACAGTTTTTTGTTTAATTTTGGTGTTTTGTAAAGAGTTGGTCGCCATTTTGTTATCTATAAAGACTTTGTACAGACATCAGGGTATAGGATACCAGTTTGTACTAGACAGTGTATCATTAGTCCTGAAGGATGTGTTGCGACAATCAACCATCAGTCTTTGAACACAAAACGAAGAGGAGATTCAGGAAAATATTTCTTAAATAGCTGAGTTTGAGGTCCGGTACTCACAAGCATCAGCTGCTGTATTTCAGCTGCATGAATGGTTGTTGTAAAACTAAGTGTTGAGATGCAGAACAAAGGCTCCTGGTGAGATTGTAATGTGGGGTCACTTTTTGTAGCTATGAAGATCCTCTGCTTCAGTTACCTTATGGATAATGCAGGGTGCCTTAAATGTCACCATGGCACCCACTGGGAGCCAGTGCAGCGTTTTAGGGCAAGTTGGCATAGCACCAATGTTGCCATCTGTCCTTCTTGTGTGCATCCAAATGCCCACCTCTGTTTTCCCTATTTATACATCACATGTTCACCACTCCAATACGCATTTTTTTACCTGTGTCCTTGATACCTGGAATGCCCTAAAAGTACATAAAGAATATTTACTTTAGCAACACTTCTTCTTATTGAGATAAGCAGATTCACTTCAATGCCACAAAATGTTTCTAAACTTTCTTTTTTTTAAATTCCAGTAATTTTTATTTGAGAAAGAGTTTTTATATATACAAGGTACAGTATATAGGGGTACAATCTGGGTCGCTCCGGGGGAAAAAAGTTTGACATTATCAGCCGGTAGGGTTACATACGGTCTTTCGTAAGCATGCCTGGTATACTTGTATGTTCGGTGCGTGGTGTCTGTGCCCCCTGGTGACGCGGAAAGGAAAGTGAGAAAGAAAAAGAGAAAAGTGAGAAGGTGGGTGGAACACAATGTACAGATGTATTAGGCTAGGCTTTCCCGCCTACGGTGCGTGTGGGTTTGTTGTACCCTTTGGCTGACGGCCTAGGGGGGCTTGTGTGAGGGCAGGTAGTTGTCCAGAGATAGCCACATTCCACCCTTTGTGTATGTGTTTGATGTTTGGTTTGAGGTTATGGATCTGCCCCTGTAAGAAGGTAATCCAGTTGAACCAAGCCTTGAAGGATGCTTTCCCTGTGTCTTTCCAGTTATTTAGGACCGTCTTGACCGCTGCTGTGAGTAGGAGATCAATCAGCATTCTGTCCTCTTTGGATTGGATTGTCGGTGCCATGAAGGCCGTGGCCAACTCGTGGAAGTCTAGCTGTATTGAGAGGCCTAGAGCGTTGTTTATAAAGTCGCTAATTCTATTCCAGAAGCGTTTGACCTTAGGGCAGTGAAATATTAGGTGTGCCAGGTCCCCCTTTTGTTTGTTACAGTTCCAGCACAAGTCTCTGTCTCGTATCCCTATTGTTGCTAGGTGGGAGGGGGTCCAGTATGTCTTGTGTAGGAGCCAGAATTTAGTTTGAGCTAGGGTGGTGGTGACCTTCTTGTGTGAAGCTGACGTCCATAGGTTAGACTTTTCCCTCTCTGTGAGTCGTCTGTGGAGTAGTGACTCCCAGTATTCTAAAATTTTGTTATTGAGTTTGGATGTTCCTGGGCTCAGGAGCTTGTAGAGGTGGGACGTTTGGTGGCCGAGCTTATTTAGGTTCGCTGTGTATTGTAGGATTGGGGGGGTCCTTTTGTTGAGTTCTGCCTTTGTGACTGCCACCTTTATCTTGAGGAAGTTGTAGAGCTCAATGTCTTCTAGTTTGTACGTGTGTTTTATGGCATCGAAAGTGGCTTGAGTGCCTTGGTTGCATAGTAGGTTGGCAGTGGAGATGCCGTGTTTGTACCATGAGGCCATGTCGAGCATTTTCTCGCAGTATCTTATTTTAGGGTGAAACCATATCAATTCCCACCTGGTGTCCTTGATGCTAGAGTTCATGTATTTGTCAACTTTGAGGAGGGCGTTCCTGGTGTTCTTAAGTGTGGGATTATTAGCAATCTCGGGTGTTTGCTCGCTTTAAGAAGGGCTAGTGGGTCGAGGCCATTTAAGATTCTTTTCTCTAGTGAGACCCATGCTGGTGTGTAGTCTTGTTCTGGGATTAACCGGCATATTCCCTGTATGGCTATACATGCTGTTTGGAATGTTTTAAAATTAGTTACGTTTAGCCCGCCTAGGCTTTTGTTTAGCCTGAGTTTTTGTAGGCTGATTCTGGGTCTCTTGTCCCTCCACAGGAATTTATTTATTAATTTGTCTAGGCGTTTGTGGAAGTCCTCTGTGTTGATTAGTGGGAGCATGTTGAGCATGTAGTTCACCATGGGAGTCAGCATTATTTTGGTTGTTTCCACTCTGCCCCACCAGGCAGTAAATCTGGGTGACCACGTCTCTAGTCTCCCTTTCAGTTTGTTCAGTGGTGTCAGTTTGTTGTGGTCTAGCGTGGTCTTGAGATCCCCCCGAAATGTAGGCCAAGATATTTCAGGAATTTCTTCTGCCAGGCCAACCCTGAGTTCCCTAGCACCTCTCTGGTTGTGTGTACATTCAGCGGCTTGCATTCTGATTTGTCTTTGTTGAGTTTGTACCCTGAGGCCTGTGCGTACTTTTCTTTGGTGGACATAAGTGCAGCTATTGACGGGCCCGGGTTCTCAGAGGTAATGAGGATGTCATCTGCATATGCCGCTAGCTTAACTGTGTCTCCTCCGATCGGGATTCCCCTAATGTCTTTGTTGTTCCTGATCATGGTTAGGAGTGGCTCCAGGGCTAGTAGGAAGAGGGCTGGGGAGAGCAGGCAGCCCTGTCTTGTGCCTCTTTCTAAGGTGAGTGGGTCAGATGTTCCACCATTTACTACTACACATGCTTTTGGCTCGTTGTAGAGTGCTAGCACCGTCTTCCTGAAATTGGTCCCCAGACCAAATTTCTGCATGCAGCGGTCTAGGAAAGGCCATGCCACTCTGTCGAAGGCTTTTTCGCGTCTAGACGATCATGACAGCTGCATTGGTGCTGGTGGAGGCGTGGTTTATTAGATGGCATAGGAGTCTGGTGTTTTCGTGGGGCATCCTATTTTTAAGGTAGCCTACCTGTGAACAGTGTATGAGTTTGGGCAGGAGCGTGTTGAGTCTTGTCGCTAAGATCTTTGCATAGACCTTAGAGTCTACATTT
Source organism: Lissotriton vulgaris (assembly GCF_964263255.1). NCBI lineage: Eukaryota > Metazoa > Chordata > Amphibia > Caudata > Salamandridae > Lissotriton > Lissotriton vulgaris. The sequence continues at coordinate 432,758,382 of NC_141685.1, read as the reverse complement.
ATTAGGGACATTGGCCGGTAGTTTTGGGGGTGTTGTGGGTCTTTACCTTCTTTTGGGATCACTATGATATTGGCTTCCACCATTGTGGGTGTAAATGTAAATGTACATGTATTTATATAGCGCAAATCACCGACCCGGTTTCTAAGCGCTTGCTTAGGGAACCCGTCCTGGTATTCCTCTGTGAGATGACCAAGGCAGGGTATCCACAAGGTGAAAGCTAGGCATCCCACCGCGAGTGGCCGTTGTGGAGATTAAGCAAGCTATTGCCCAGAGTCGCAGAGTGTGAACCCGTTAATCGAGTAGGCACCGGAGCGAGAATTGTCGAGTCCGAGGACATTTTAGGACTCAAGACCCCGCCGAGCCGGGAATTGAACCCTGGTCCCGGGCTGACCGCTGCTTCCAGGTCTGCCTCCTCTAACCAGTGAGCCACACTTCTCCACAAGTGTGTCATTCTCCCTTTTTGGATGCAGCTCGAGAACACCTCTACCATTGTTGGTCTGATTAAGGGTAGGAATTGCTTGTAAAATCTTGCTGTGTAACCATCTAGGCTTGGGGCTTTGCTATCTTTAAGGCTCATTACTGCCTTCTCTATTTCGTCGCCTGTGATGTCTAGGTCTAGTGTCACTCTCTGTGTCTCTGTGAGAGCGGGCATTGGGATCTTATCTAGGAGCATGGCTCCGCCATCTTTGCTGAGGTTCTGGTCTTCCTTGTACAATTCCTCGTAGAATTCTTTGAAAAACCCTGAGGATCTCCTTGTTCGCAGTTTGCGATTTGGCTTTAGAGTCCGTCACTGCGGCTACCGCATGTTGCCTTTGCTTGCTCTTAAGATAGGAAGCAAGTGCTTTGTTAGCAGTGCACAGATTTATGGCCTTATACCTGTTCAGCCAGGTTCCTGCTCTTTCACTGAGGATTTTATTGAGCTCGTATATCTTTTTTGTCAGTGTTGTAAGAGTGTTGCTGTCTCCTATGTTGGCTATGTGGCCTGTCTTGGCATAACAAAGGATATGTGTGAGACTTTAACAGTTTTCCTTGGTAGGTTATTCCGGATTCTCGCATCTGGTGGTAGTTGCGCTGTGGGGTAGATTTGTTGTGTCTTAAAAGAGGTTGGCTTCGTATATACATGGTGCAGATTCTTCATGAGGTAGAAGGAGTGAGGTAGATCAGTGGATAGGTAGCATTGTTCTTTAAGGTCCTGGGTCCAGCCGACGCTTTCTTTAGTGTTCAATCCGATTTCTCCCCATTTCCAGGTGATGCGCTTCTCTTTGTAGCTCCTAGGTTCTTGGCCTCCATCTCCTCTGTTGGCGGACCTAGGATGTATTTTTGGGTGATCGAAAGTCAGTGTTTTTGAATTTCGCAGGGCCCACGAAGCTGAAGGCGATGTCGTTACTGCGTAGGGTTTTTTTCAGAGATAGGAATCCCTTCCTGGTTTCCACTGTTTGTCTCGGGAAGTGCTGTGTGAGGATTATTTAGTTGCCTTCCCATTTTAGGTTTGGGTTCTTCCGGGCAAACGCGAAGATCACCTCCGTATGGTTTGATCTCAGCGGGCTGCATATTATTGGCCTTGGTCCCTTACCCTGCAGTGGTTTCGCAGCCGGCACTCTGTAGGCCTTATCGATTTCGAATTGTCTGTCAAATTTGAGGCCGGTCAGCTGTGGTATTAGTTCCTCAAGCATGATTGTGCAGGCGCCAGCCTTATCTTCCGCCCCCTCCGGAATGCCCAGGATGCGAATGTTCCCTCTCCTCGCCCGATCGTTCTGTTCTGCCATCTGTTTTTGGAGGGCTCTTGAGGTATTGGTGATGTCTGCCAGTGACTTGTTACTCTTTTGAGTTGTGTCCTCAATATTGCTGATGCGTTTTTCTGCTGTTTCTATCCTGGTATTTGTGTTGTGCAGGTCCGCTCTTATTGCTGCTAGCTTCAGCCGCATGTTATCAATTGTTACTTTTGTTGATTTGGCCACCTCGTTGCCTTCGTTCACTCTCTTTAGGATCATGTCTAGGGTTGTTTCGCTTCTTTGCTTTAAGGGTGATTCAGGAGTTTCTTTCCTGGGCTTTTTGGTTTCGTTGGAGGGTTTCCCCTCCTGTCCAGCCATTGTGTCGATTCCCCTTCTGGATTGGAAGATTCCTATTCTACCTTCCTTTTGGAGTGATGATAGGGCCTTAGCTGAGTCAATTTTTTGACCTGGAGTCGTTTGTTGTGTCCTGTATCTGCTTGGTTCTCTAATGTTCCTTGTTCTGGCCTTTGCTTTGGCCCCTGCCAGCTCCACCCTTGCAGCTTCCCTCCTTATGGGCTCTTTGTCACCTGAGGTTCCTCGGCCCGGCTACTCAGCAGAGCTTCTGCGGGGGTAGTCTTTGTCTCTTGTTCCGGCGCGACTCGTTTGCTTATTGCTGGGAAGTGTGGAGTTGTGCCTGGATTTATGCCTGGGGTTGTGCTTGTGCTTGGCTTGTGTTGGCACCTGTGGTGCCTGCGGTTGCGGACTTCCCCGGGGTAATGTGTGGCGATATGCTCCTGCTTTGTTTGTATTTGGCGCATGCAGTGCCTGCGTTTTGCGGACTTCCCTCGTCCTCTTTTCGCTCGTGCGTTGCCCTGCTTTGATGTTAGGTCTGGGGTTGGCTTCTCAGCGTGTCCGCACTGTGGCGTGTGTGGGCTGGTCTTATTGGCTTTCCCTCGACCACACTTTTGCTCTCGTAGCCACTCACTCCTGTGTAACCTCCTGTCTGCACCAGCACCTGTTCGTGCTCACTCTTCTTCTGTGTGCCTGCTGTTCCGGTAATAGTGTAGCAAAAGCGCTGACTTGCTGGTTAGAACGGCGGGGGCGTTAGCATGCCTTTGCGATCCTTTTTGCTTCTGTAGTGGTCCTTGTGGTTCGCGCTGTGTCTCTGTGTTCCTAGGTTGGGAGCGTTGAAGTTCGCAAGATGGCTGCCACCAGTGGTGTCCTTAGTTTCGGTTTCTTTCTCTTGTCGGCACTCCCCCTATGGGTGTTGGCGGATAGAGTTATATGTGTCGTGAGGTTCCGGAAGGTACCCCTGCTTTTTACTTTAGTTCAGTGCGTACGCGGTGCTTGGCGAGGCTTTTGGGTGCGGTCGTCAAGATGGCCGCGCCCAGTCGTACTTCCACTTTCTCCCTCTGGAGTGGCTGCTCGCTTGGGTTTACCTAAACTCTCCCTTTTGTTACTCCTCCGAGTGCCACCCTGGGATCCTTGTTGGGACTGGCGGGTGAGATTCGGGGCTGGGTCGGTATAGGCTGAGATTTAATATCGGAGAGCTCACTCCGCAGCACTAACCTCACTTAGCTTGTTCTCCGGGGAGAGCCGATCGCCATTCATGCCGAGTTATCATCTATATCTGAGGTGTGTTGTGCCCTGAGTACAACAGTCCAACACAAATATTCAAAATCCGGCGCCTGCAGCAGCCTAACCACAGAATGGTATTTGGCTGACAGCAGTTCGTTGTCCACCATAAATTTCACTTGGTTCTAGGGGTTGCATTGCGTGATAACATGAAATTTTGAGAAAATGCAAAACTAGCATTTGGTGCTATATTTTAGTGCAGAATGTTTCTCAAGCCCACTTTGGACGCAAAGACATGTTTTGTCTTTTGTGCTAAAAAAAACAGAACAAAAAGACAAGCGGCGCAAGGAGCAGCCACTCGTATTTTGTTTGGCCAATATGTTTTCGTGCACTCGAGCAACATTTTGCAGTGAATGACGAATTATTAGAAAATATTACTAAGGGTAATTTCGGGAATTTTGCATAACCAGAATATCATGCATTTATAGACATTCTGTTACTTTATGACAGCGTAATGGAGATATCACTCTGGCCTAATTAGCACCAGCACCAAAACCAGAAAGTGGCTTTTTCGTGTTTTCTTGCTTGCCACTTGTTGGGCCGTTCATGGACATCTGGAAATCTTGCACTGGTGCCACTACTTTACATGCACTATTGAGGTGCCCCAGCAAGGGCTACACCTGCATTAATGCACATTTTCTATTCACAAACACTTCTGCAACAAATGCCTCGAAATCCGCTCAATGCACAGAAAGTTCAATAGTATTCTTTGCTCTCTCCACTGCCTCCGGTGCTAACAATGCCCACTACATTTAGACAGGTCCTCGCAGTGCTTCAGTTGTTGCTCACGCTACTGGTAAGCATCTACCGCCTCTACAAATGGGAAATCATCAATGAAAGCAGCTGTTGCTGCGACCCTTGCAACTAACATCTTAAATTCCCATTTTAGAAACATGCTGACATTCCAAATTCTGTGCAGACCTCGTAAAACCCCACAGGAGCTGTTTTGTCAACAGTCCTCTGTCGTCCAAACGGTATGCCTATAAGGTAGTCGTCTTCAGGATGTCCAAACGCACGGTGTTGATTTGATGTCACACTGCGACATCTCAGCTCTGCTCTCACATTCCCTCACTAGTTCTTTTGCACGGCCTCCTTGTGTCTTGCTCACGGTTCCTTCTGCTTTGTAAAGGAATTAAATAAACGACCCATCCTCTCTTAACATGGCAGGTATGTGGCTCAGCATATATTAGTGTATTGCCATTTTTATCACTATGAGGGTATAACTAAGTACTCGCATTGGAAGTGTTTTTCTATCCTTATCCTTCCCCCACCCACTTCTATAGTTTTCTTGCTGCAATCCCCTAGCGGAGTCTGACTAGACTCGAATTCTCCACCCACTTTCTCTCCTGCACCTTTTATGTGGCATCCTAAATCCACCCAGAATCGTGCCTCCAATCCCTCTGATCCTACTCTGTTGCGGTAATGAACCAGCTCTCCCCTAAATTTATCAATTCTGAATGGAGTTGGGACACTTTTCCAGGATCTATTTTACCCTGTTTTCCGCTAACTGCCCCATCTGGTGGCACAAGGGTCCACTGTTGTCCTTTGGCTGCTTTTCATCATAGATCTTTTCCATCTCGCACACTATTGCTTGCGTACAGGCCCTCTGGGTCAGATGTGCCCTTCTTGACCCTTCATGTTCCCAGGGTCTCAGCCGCGATCCTTCCGCTCTTCGTCTGGGGTGGTGCCACTTCAGCCCTGCATTCTTTATTTGTTGCCAGACATGGAACTGGGGCATGGTGTTGTGGCATCCAATTCTCCGCTGCTCAACCTTCCCTGGTACCAGCAGGCCACAGATGGCCAACAGCATACAGCATTGTTCATAGATGGTGGCGCGTTGGAATTTCCTCTTCCTTCGGATTTGGGGGAGGCTCACTGGCTAGCTCTATCTCTCATCCAATGAAAGATGTTCTGACATTTTATTCCCTTATTTATGTATTGAAGAAAGCTTTTTTGCTTTTAATCCCCTTCTTTCAGATCAGGATGGTGACCAGTTAGCCCTGTCACCTCTTTGCTCTTGCCTAGTTAGTGGTCTGGTGACCTTTTTCCTCAAAGTTTATATTCTTGTGGTGGCAACCCTGTGTCCCTTCTTCGCTGGGTCATCACTAACCACTCTTTTTTTTCTATGACCCATTGGCCGGATGTCTAATTGCCTGCCCTTGCATCATTACCCAGGATTGCCAATCTGGCGCACCTTCTCTCCCTTTCTAAATGTCTGACCTCTACCACCTCTTTTGACTTCTTTTCTTCGCCTATCGCTTCAGTAACTCTCCATTTCCAAGACATTGTGTGTCTTGCTGTCTTCACCTAAGTGTGTTCCTCAGTTCCTCTGCCAGTGACCCACTCAGTGTTTACCCTGACTCTTGCTGTGACCCTTCTCAAGCAGCCTTCCTGTGAGGCCCCTCGTTCTCCTGTTTTATTAACCTTTATTTTCATTTTATACTCAATAACCATGCAGCATTAAATAAAGTATACAGTGATTACAGGTCGAGTGGTAAACAGACATATCATGGTGCCAAGTAAACAATAAGCAGTAGAAGATACATTTCGTGTTGGCCAGATTAGCAAAAATCATAAAGTGAAAAGAAGTCACTATAGTCAGACCGTCAAGCAGCAGAAGTAACACACTTGTTCTCCTTATATATTTTAGCACCCCCCCCCCCTTATCATGCCACACATTTCTCAGCCCCTGCCTTTTTGGCCTGGCACCAAAGAGAGACAAGGTCACAGGCCCCAAAAAGCAATGGACACGTCTTTGGATTCTGTCAATATACTGATTCTGCACCGGATGCTTTCTGCAGCCTTCCACATTGCCACTGGTGTCCTCTGCTTCACTCGCCGTCTTCTCACACAATCCACAGGACCCTTATGGTGTTAGCTTTCTTGACTCTAAGTGACAATGTTCGGAGAGGAGACTATCTCCCCCAAAGCTATCTTGTCAGACATGAACATGTAGGGAAAACAAGGATCCCCAAGCGGAATAAGGGTGGTGGGGCGTTGGGGAGAAAAGTTAATTAAATTAAATTACCTTCGACCGCCGCCTCTCCTCCGTCCTCACTCTGCACTGCAGTAGGAACAGAAGCACCCAGGCTCCCGGACTCTCCCAGCCAATCATGACACTGCATGAGCAGCGTCCTGATTGGTCTGAGCAGCCTGTCTGGCTGCTCAGGCAGTTCTTGGGCATGTTCTCCACTGGGCTGTGCAACACAGCCCGGTGGAGAACATGCAAAGTCCACTTGACTGTTTGGCCGGCACCAGAAGGCAGGCAAACAGTCATGCGCACTTAGGGAGGGCAAACCACTCCTCACTCTGGCGAGCTCAGCCCCGCCCCAACCTGACCTGATTCTGTGTCCTGCAAGGAAAAATAAAATGCAAATAACGTCTTGTTATTATAATTTTATTTTTTATTTTTTGTACTGCTCAAAAAGCAGTGGGGCGATACTCTTCCACCTTAGCGGAGGAGCCGCCACTGGTCATGTTTATTGCTATTTACTTCAAACGTATCTCAATGTTAGAAAAACAAACTGAGACTTAAGACTTAGGACAAGATAAGATGTTTGTGTCACAGAAGTACAATGGGACGGGACACAGGGCTTTATATAAAGCACTGACCAGGAAAGCTTTCCAAAGCATGATTAAGAAACATGACAGACAATTTTGATGACAGCATTTCGTAGTGTCTGTTTTTACAATGTAAAAAAATATTTTCTGTTGATACCGAAAGGTGAAATATTAACAAGTGATCCAAAACACGGCAGCAAGGACAGTCCTTAATGTACCTTCTAAGACTCCCTCTCGCCCCCTGCTGACCAGACTCCACTGGTTACCAGTGAGGAAGCGAGTACAGTTTAAGACTCTATGCACTATCCACAAAAGTGTGATAGGTGAAGGTCCAAAATATCTGGCCAAAATCTTTCAGCCATATGCTCCTGGGCGCTCCTTGCGCTCTGGTAACCTGGAGCTTTTGCAGGTACCTAGAATAAAGAAGTCCAGACAAGGAGGCCGAGCGCTGGCCCATGTGGGAACAAGACTCTGGAACTCTCTACCTCTTGAGTTGAGATCACTCACCAGCCACTTGACTTTCCGGAAGACCTTAAAAACACACTTATTTTCCAGCAATTGACTTTTCCCTGGTAATATGTACTATCCCCTCTGAACAAGACCATCTGGAGTTATATTCTTACTGGCAAAGCGCGGAGATACCCCTTCGGGGGTCTATTCAGGCGCTATATAAGAATATAAAATAAAAAAAAAAATGTACTGCGGCGATAATTTTGCCGCAGTGCGGGGCGTGCTAGTATGTGGGCGGGCCCGCGTCAGCCAACGGACTTGCGCAGCACTACGATGGTAGTGCTCATGACGGCCGTTGGCCGACGGCAGCAACAAAAGGGTTAATATCACTGTAAACATTTGCATTGTAAGTCTTTTGGCTTTGAAACAATTAACAGGTCTCCTCTAAAATACTACTTTACTGTAGCACTTGGAAATTAGCGTCATATTTTACTATAATTATTGTAAATGAAAATATCACATCAGCTTAAAGAACAAAGGAAGCATTGAAATAACAACTTCATGCTACTTTATCTGTAGATTAACTTTATCATTATTTTGACCAGTAAATCCCAAAATAGAGTTCTCATAAAAAACATTTGATATGTAAATTAAGTGAATTTTATATGAATAAAGCATGACATTGAACAAAACGTAGTTGTGGCACATGCAAATGATCCGTATGTAAATGTAAATTAGATGTGCTGAAATTGAGAAGTGTTACTTTTTAGAGTGTTTGGACAGGAGCACTGGTTCTCAGAAATCGTTCATCACCGGTTTTGCAGCAGTCTCCTATCACGTGGGGAGGTCTTTCCCGGAAGGGAACACAGAGACTCTTTGTATTTTTGGGGTCACTAGAACTGCTGCACTTTGCAACCAGATATTCGCCTTCATTGTTCACGCACATGAAAGGACAGATTGTACAACAATAAAATAAAGAAGTTAAAACTCAATAGCGAGACCCAAAGAAGCAGAACTGTGTTTGTCACGAAGAACAGTGAAATATTAATTTGAATCGTGGTGAATTTGTTTGCAAGCGTTTGGCATCATCCCACAATTGTTGTAGTGTTCATTGACTTTTATAATTAGTTCTTTTTTAAGACACAATAGTTTGAAAAACAGCGTGTTATTCATTTATTTTCTTACTCCCAACAAAGTAGGCTCTATAAATATACGTGGAAAGGTCTTATATGATGGGTGGGTGAGCACTGAGTGGCAAATGTCAGCGGAAGAAAAAATGGGGGCACTGTGCAAAGCAGATGAAGGCGCGCATTCATGAGCGGTAACCTTCTCTTGTGGTATCAATGCAGAGACGCGGGCCAGTAAACATGCCCAATCAATGGGCGTTTAACTCCAGCGGGGGAAACCATTTTTACATGTGGTCAGGAGGCGATTAACCAATTTATATGACTCATCAATTAAAGCAAGTGAATCAGTGACAAACAGCCCGCGACATGCATGAACCCTAATTTGTAGATGTTTTTCAATTTTGTTTTGAGAAAAAAAGCACTTCTTGGCTATGTTAATAGTTTCCCAGCACTGTGGGTACTGTGCATAGTGTGAGGGTCCAACCATACTTGCAGTAGTCACAAGGCTCTGCACTCAAAACACTGCCTGTGGCCATTTCCTGTGATTGTAAGTCTGGCCTCCATTTTCTCCATTTCTAAATGTCTGACAGCTTCCACCTCTTCTGCCTTCTCTTCTCTGCCTGTCCCTTCAGGCCATCTATATTCAATGCTGTTGTGTGTCTTGCTGTTTCCCACTGTGTGTGCACCTCAGTTCCCCCGTTAGTGACCCTCTCAGTGAACACCCCGGCTCTTGCTTGGCTTTTCTCAAGCAGGCTTCCTATGAGGGCGCTTGTCCTCCCTGTTGGTTTTAGAACCCCTACTTCCACCATGCCACCATCTTGTAATTCCTCAAACGCAATCTTTTTTGTCCCAGTATCACAGAGCGGCAGACTCAAAGGCCCCATAAAGCCTTGGACTCATCCGTGTATTTCACCAATAATCTGGTTTTGCCCAGGATGCTTTATGCAGTTTTCCACTTTGTCTCTATCGCCCCGTGGTCCTGCTTCTTCAGGTCCGTCCTCTCCCATCACCCAATGGACCTTTATGGAAATGGATAGATTGTGCCCTGTGCCCAGATACCATGTCCAAAGAACTCACAAGCACTTTAGGTACTATGCATAGGACTTGGCTTGTAGTTATACCATTTGCCCAATACACATATGGTGAGTAATCTTCTGTGGTTGGTAATGGATGTACAGCAAGGCTTTTGTGCCCCCAGAAGACTGGCCCTGTCGCTCCTAAACAAAGGGTAGGCCAACAGTCATGCCTACTTCCTTGTTCTGCTTCCCACACTAAGCACAAGGCACAGGGCTCAGTCACACACAATGCAAGGCACACAAAATGGTCTATGCCTAAGTTCTATGCCTAGTACTGCTGCCTGCAAAGCACAGCGTAATGCCAGTCCCATAGAATTCTGGGCATAAGTCACAGTACTTAATCACGGCCTTTGAGAAGTGCCCCAGTGCAAATTCAACTAACGTTATAACCCTAGCAGACACTGGTAACATGACACTAGAGCAGGACCAGTACAATGTCCTGCCAGTAGCAAGCAGGAGTAAACAATTAAAAAGAGAATTAACAAGTAGAGCCCCTCACTTCATTATTCAAAGGTTATGGCCAGCACCTGTGCTCCCATTAGACACAGTAGATGGCTTGTGTGAAGTAATGCCCAGTGGGCACTGGAAAAACAGCATGGCCTCTAATAATGTAATTTCCCTAGTCACCCTACTTCCTTTGCCCACAGGGCATGGTCTTCAGCCTTGCCCTGTATAGGAGTACCTGTGACAGTACCCGTGTACCTGTGGCCGTATCCGGCTGGCACAAGGAATGACATTCATTCAAGTCATGTCCGTAAGTGGCTGCCTAAGGAAGCCACACAGCATGGAGTACAGGATAATGGCCTTTCCCTGCAACATACCATCCTCTTACACCAAGGAAGTAGCTAGAAAATTAAAATATCCCCCAATTTGAACCAAAACTTTAATGACACTGAGTACGTGGAGCAAGTAAGAACAACACTTGCTGACTAGTTCTCCTTCCCTGTACACCCTTGTATACATTCATTCATCATCCCACCCTTCCATTAATCTGTTCTTTGATCTTTCACCCCATGCTTTCATTATTCCAATATTCCACTGACATTCCAACCATCATCCATTAGTGCACTGATTCATTTATCCATCCTTTCACTCATCCACCCACCCTTTCACCTTTTCAGCTATCCATCCATCCTTTCATCGTTCCATCCATTTAGTGATCATGTCCTTTACACATTGATCCATCCATCCTTTAACACTTCCAGTGATTTGTCCTTACACCCTTTCTTTCAATCTTCCATTCACCCTTCCTTCCAAGTTTTCACTTATTGGTTCATTCACCTCTCTACCCTTTCACCCTTCCTTTCTTGTTTTCAACCATCCTTTCTCTCCCATTCCTTTCTGGTTTCTATCAAGCATAATTTTTTTATTTTCTCATATTTTTTCTCACATTTTTTTTCTTCCCTCACTCACTCTATTTCCTGCGCTAACTTATTTTTCGAAGTTTAGGTCATTTATTCTTCTCTTTCCTTCTCTGAAATGGGCTCACTCAACAGCTCTTGGTCTCACCTTTTGGCCCTGCCCTGCTCTCACCTTAGACTTTTTATGGGACTTTATCTCGCAGCCTGCAGACAGAATGGGAAAAATGTAAAAAGAATCAACTTTCAATGAGACCTAGATTAATATGCCAACAGGTGCAGTGGCTACCCACACTTAAGCTGCTAAAGCGGGGCTGGGGGTGGGAGAGTTCCCGCCACTGTCTTGCACCAGACTCTACACACCTCTCACAGCACTTCATACTTTGTTTGGGAGCCAGAGGGTAGAAGGACCGCCATTTTCTTTTGAAAAAAGTATCTATCGAATAACCACTGCAGCAGGAAGTCGTCAACTGTATAAAGCGAGCACATTTACCTGTTACACTTTTAAATGTCAATTTTTAAAGATTTCAATTGAGCCTAAACAATAAAATTCAATTTGCTTCATATCCTTAGGGTAGGGGTCTCCAACATTTCCTGAAATAAGATCTACTTATGTTCAATAAAAATCCTCTCGAGCTACTAATATTATTAGAGATGTAATAGTGAACAAAAAACAAGATTACATGAGTGCCCACCATATGCAAGATTACCAGCTGTGATCACCTCAGTGCATTAGGAATGGTTGCCAGCAAGGAAGCAATGACGTAAAAATGCTTTTTCACTGTGAAATGCCTCTGCATGTGTAAATCTTAGCAGTCAATGCTGCACTTCTCCCAGCACTTAGTTAATCATATTAGTAATAGGTTTTTCCAATACCATTTTATATTTATCACTCAAATATCAGCTTTAAATATTATCTTGAAATTATAAAAAAATTCCCCAAACATCAATTTATGAGTTCTAAAAATATACACAATTTAATCTCGATATGAATGCTTTTCAATTTTAGGATACATAGACTATTTCATTCGAGCAAGGCTTCTAATTCAGTTCACAGGGCTGTCCACACAAGAACTACTTACAGGTAGCTGGAGAGTTACCAGTAGCTCACATGCTACTCGTTGGAGAAGCCTGCCTTAGGGTACCCATTGGTCCTGTCCTTTGCTTCCAGTGAAAAAACTGGACAAAATGCAGCACAAATTGTAAATTGGGCAAAATATAGCATAAAGTGTGCCCGGTAATATTATACAATTACAAATACTTTCTTTCAATCCTCCAAAACCATTAACAGTCCTTTGTGAAATGGCTGGGGGCAGGGCACAAACCAGGCCTTTCTCTTTCGGTTTTCAACAGAACTAAATTAACTCGAAAAATAATAAATGTATGCCCAGAAGTGGGAATTTCAAAACAGACTGTGCCCTTCTCCCAAGTGAATGTTGATCTGAAACCAGTTCCCAGCATCATTAAGATTACAATGAAATTGTTCACACTTTAAGTACGGTTAACACTGTTGCATAGTTTTCACGTTTATTTAACCCACTCAGTATTTTATAGGTTTACTGCAACATGAAAAAATAACATGATCAAATATTTATTCATGATTTATTTCTACAGCACCTTTTTACTGAACGGCTTTTACAGCGCTAATAAAAACACAGCACATCATTATTTTCTGTTTTTCGCAACTATAAAGGAAATGTTATAAACCAGAAATTAGTAATATGATATAGAGAAAGTATTAAAGTGAGTCATGCTGTACTGTACAAGTTAGAATATATATATTAACTGAAAAAAAAACACAGTGAAGCACGAGTTATGGTTCAGGGAACAAAGAACCTTGAGCTTTAGCAGGCAATTATGGGTTGCAGCACGCAGTGCACACCATAATCACGCATTTAAATAATTACTGTGCCATTTGCTAAGGGGTGTACTGAGCAAGGTAGGGAGCATGAGTTGTGGTGTGCATTGTGTTTTGTACATTATAACAGGCGAAGTTCAGGGCTTTTTAGGCCAAGTACTGGAGTCCTGTAATGACTGCTGAAACATTTCTGTTCATGTTGTAGCCAGCCAATCAGAGTGTTCCCTCCAAAAAAACATCTCCTCAGACAATCAGAAGGTTTGAATTTTTTTTAAACATTTTAACTGCCAATATATCTATAAATTCTGAACCTCAACTTCTGCAAAACTCCTGAACAGATATACACCAATTTACATAATTCTGGGTAAACAACTAACTTTCAGCCAAATTCGGTGTTGCATTCAGACATTGCGTTTTGGGATCCTATTTTTCTTGGTCCCGCTTGAAGGATCCCCCCAAAATTTTCCAGGAACAAGCTGAGGTGGATGAAGTTTTTGGGAAAGTTTCATGAAGGCTCATCAAATTGTGTCAAAGTTATTAGTAAAACAGAAAACGCAATTCCTCTTAAAGTCTGCCTTAACTGTAACTACACAGCGTTGAATCGCACTGTGTAATACACACATACACACACACACACACACACACACACACACACACACACACACACACACACACACACACACACACACACACACTTACTACTAAAAATACAGTATATGTTATTCTTTTTTATTTTTTAGCCACTACACATGTATAGTACAACAACCTTCTAAACGTACACCAAATTGTGTGTGGATTCATAAATTATTAGCAAACTAATACTTTGTTGACTGCCCCTTGAGACCTGCCCTCCTCCTTGATGGAAATGAATGAAATTCAAAAAACCCAGACTAATCTAAACATTTCAAGTCTCTTCCAAATTTTGTGCTGATCCATCATATGTTGCAAGAGATATTAATAAACAGGCCGCCAAGTTCCCAGTTCCATTTGTGATGCGCTGCTCCAGTGCAGGTTTTTCCTTTGATTTCAGGAACCTATAGTCTTATTTGTTCCATTACAAAACAGGATGACAAGCCCTAGATTTCAAAGAGAAAGCCTATCTGGGCAACACGTCAGGCATGAGCCTGGGAAACTTGTCAGCTATGAATGAATCAAAAATATATTTGATCTCCCCCTTTATCTTTGGACCCTTATTGGATGGTCATATTCTCCTTTTTGATAATCAGAACCATAAAATCTGAAATACCTGCACTAAATGTAACTTGACAAATGCCTGTCAGATATTAATGCAGATTCACCAGACAGTGCCAAAGTTGTAATCAACTGAAAATGTTACACCTATAACTTTGACCCCTCTCCCTTTATGGATTGTCATAAAACTTCACATATTAGTAGAAAAATAATCCTTCCAAGCTGATCTCAACTTTTCTGCAAATGAACTCCCCTTGATGGATCTGCACACATTTGAAAATACAAAGAGTAATCCCAACATACTAAATGTCTACCAAATGTCATGCATATTCATCAAATGTAGCCATAGTTATAAGTAAACCAATATAAAGCTTTTCAGCTGACAAATGATACAAGTGCTAACCCTTTCAAACCCATTCTTCCCCAGTTTTCAAATTCTAATATCTCAAAACATATTGAACGGGTTTCCACCAAACCGGCAAAAGCACAGTTTCTCACAAAATTTCCTATGAGAGCTAAAATGTGATATCCCATCTTTTATGGCTGCCACCTTAACACTGCACAGAACTATATGACATTTGGCATGCTGCACCTTAGTTGAGCACACTAAGCAAGGTGCAGATCTATCATTGGCGGACCCAGATATAGGCAAATTGACACCTGCCTTTTCAAAAGAAAGCATAGCTGACCCATAACTGCACAGTATATGTTTATATATCATATTTGCCGACAATATCAAGGCCCAATATGAGAATATTTGTTTTAAAGTGGAAAGATTTTCCCCAAAAAAGTTTCAAAAAACAAAATTAATCATTGTTGCTGTCAATTACCATAGGAAATGGAAGTTCCCCAATAAAACCGTTAATATATGTGCTATAAACCATTGAATGAAATAGTGTTAGAAGTCATATTTCCAAGATAGTTTTGCTATAATTGACAAAGTTCCAGGCAGAGTTATTGAAACAACATACCATTTAACCCACAGTGGTATATTTGCTCACGTAACCTGATTTGTTTACTTCAGTATGCAATTTAGATAGGGGTTGACTGAATATTTTGAAAAGAGAGCTTGTATGTATGTACCTTCTGGACTGCAGTGGCTTCTTTAGCAAACGTTATTTGATGTTTGGTTGGTGCTACCATGGAACCTACTAAAGCCTGAAAAGCCACAGAATCTTAGGCACCCTTTTTTGTTGTGGTAGTTTAGGATCATTCCAATGTTTCAACTTTATTCAGTCAGTCAGTCAAATCACTTTATTCGATGCTTATTTGATAAGATCATAAAAGTACAAACATACAAAATAAAAATATCCATTGATATATAGAAAGTAAAATAGGCTGTTAGCCAATATAAATATAATAAGAGCATATAATTAATTCTAAGATATTGTGCAATAGCGTGGTCTTCCAGAGAGGGATAAAAAGGATGCAACACAGTAACAGGCAAGGTGACCGGGCAATGATTGTAAAAAGAATGTTCCTGGGTGACATTGGCTAAAGTTATATTTGAAAATTCGAGGGTCCACCTACTGGGAGGGGAACAATCCGATGCACAGCATGTGGACCGTAGTCTTATTCCATAGACACATTAGTCAAAAGTCTGAATGAATGATTTCAAGATTTTTAATCTTCACGTAGTGAATATTCTTGCATATTCATGTTCGATATGGTAATACAAGCTGAAAGCGTGTCACTACACAGTCTATAACTCAACCATTGTAATCCTCAAAAAAAGATCCCGATGCATTTCGGGCAGAAGCCCTTTCTCAAGGGAATGCTCTACTAAAGAAAACAAACATAACCAGAATAAATCAACTATAAGACGCTAGAAGTATACGATCGAATGCACTCATGCATTAGCCGAATCTTAAGTGGCTATACAGAAGGTGACGGAAACTGGAACAATGTGACGGATTGCAAAGAAACTGCCAGGTGATATGACGATATCCAAAGTTGTGCAAGTGACGGTATCCAAAGTTGTGCATACGAAGACAGAGCGTGGTAAAAAACAAACAGTGACGGAAAGCGGTAGAAATAAAGCGTCAGTTACGGTGCCAGACCAAGGTTAGAAAGTGAAAGACGCGAGCGTGCCAAGGTGCGCGGGAGAGTTCTCCCGAGGTTACTTACATGATAAGGTTTTACAAGGTGCCTCGCGGCGTGCCAGCGGGGTAGTGATACGGTGAATGGAGGGTCTCACGGGAGTATACCAACAACAATAGACACAAACGAGGGACACAGTGCAAGGGGTTAGTAGACAGGAAAGAAGGACCAAGGTATGAAGTCAAAGTGACAAAAAATAAATAAATCGCCATATTGGAAGAGTCAAAAAACACAGTGCAACAAGGGAAATAGTGTTCATTCATTCAGACTTTTGACTAATGTGTCTATGGAATAAGACTACGGTCCACATGCTGTGCATCGGATTGTTCCCCTCCCAGTAGGGGGACCCTCGAATTTTCTAGCTCTGTGCACACACTGCTTGGCCAGACAGTGTTACAACCCGGTTGCACGCTACAATCCATTATACAATAAAAATCCAGTCTATCCACGCTGTGCGAGTTCCCACTCATCTTTAAAGTTATATTTGCTCATAATTGGGAGTATAAATCTATTACGGTGTTCCACATAAAATTTACGGAAGAAAAAGATGTGCAAAATAGATTGGATAGACACCCCATCACATGGGCAGGGTAGAAACTCGTGTATGGAAAAAATTCCTGACGGATAAGCCAGAATACAAGGAATAAAATTCAGACGAAACCTAAGTAAAATAAATCTGTGGCATGAGTTTGTCACAGAAAATAGGTATGGAACTGTTCCTTCCTGGATAATTGGTCCCTCTTGAGAAGATTTTACTGAGGATTTTGGACTGTTAGTTTTAAGTCTCTTATTTGCCCTTTGTTTTAGGAATCGTGTTTTGATCTCCATTTTAGTAATGGCGGAACAATTGCTTAGTGTGACAAATAAATGCTCTAGACCTAGGGAGATAAGGCCGTTTTTGACAAAGGTAATCCAGGGATCATATGTCAATGTTCTAAAGAGAGACAGTCTTCGATAAACTTCTGAGTGGGGTCGATGGATTCCCTTCTTCAAGTGGAATGCCAAAATAGGATTGGGACCTGGCTAATCAGATCAGTTATGCGTGCCACATCCAATTCTGCAAGACAAATAACATTTGAACATCTTATGGGGAGGCATACTAGTTTTTTCCAGAAAGTGTCCTCAACGGTCTGGAGAGTTGAGGAGTTGGAGAGTCCCCAGATACCTGCCCCATAGTTTTCTACCGAAATAGATTTGGCCATGTAAACATTTTTGACCATGTCAATGGGTTTCGCTCTCAGCTTTTTTACAAAGGAGTATAGAGCAATAATAGTTTTTTCAAACATGAGGCCCCTCGTGGTAATCATATTTGACCAATTTAATTGTCTATCGAAGGTCACCCCTAGATAAGAGAAAGTGTCTGTTTGAGTCACTATCTGACCTGCTATTTGGAGATTTGGTAACTTCTTATCCTGCGACCAGTGATTAAAATAAAGGACTTTGCCTCATTGGTTTTCAGATCCAATTTATGCATGTAGTTCACATTGATCTCTAACAGTTTCCGTAGAGCTAGACCCGTACAGCCAATTAGCACTGTGTCGCCTGCTTAAAGGAGAATTGGAATACGCACATTATTCATCTTTGGGACATCTGAAGGTGAGTCTAACAAGGGTGCTTCCACCCATTAGTATAGATTGAAAAAAGAAATGGGGCAATGACGCAACCCTGTCGGACCCTCCTATTGACTGGTGTCCACCTGGTGCACTCTCCGTGCTTCCCATATTAGACGCTGGCCGAAGCCGAAGAGTACAACTGCCTGATAAAGAATACAATTGACTCGTTGATGCCCATCTCCTTCATTATCCTCCATAGGTGATGGTGGGCAACGCAGTCAAATGCTGCGGATAAATCCGTAAATGCCAGTTATAGCTTGCTATGCTTGGCTTGGGTGTACTTGCCAATTAACAGACTTAAGTTAAGGCATTGATCCCAGGTACCTTTCCCCTTTTTAAATCCATATTGTACCGGGATCAGGACAATATTGATGGTGGCCCATTCCTCCAGTCTGTTCAGTGGGACTCGACCCATAAGTTTGGCGGTACTATCGAGGAGTGAAATCGGTCTGTAATTTTTAGCCACAGATTTATCTCCTTTCTTATGGACAGGAATTCAAATAGATTTCGACCATGAATCTGGTTTGCCCACAGCGGCAACTGCATTAAAAAAAATTGTCAACACCAGCCCCTATAGATGTGGCTGTGCAGAAAAAAATCTATAGGTGTACCGTCCGGGCCAGGGTCTCTGATGCTGGAGCACCATGAGAGGGCCTCCCTGTCCTCAAGGTGGTTAAAAATGAGGATGGGTTTAGTTGGTGGCATATTAGCTAACCTCTGTGAGTTCTCTCCCTCACCATTTGGATCAAATATTGAGGAAAAGTGGGCAATCCAAAATTCCTCATCCATGTGACAATCAAGGCTTGGGCCTGTAGATCATTTGAGGAAGGGAGCTTTGATTACACTACAAAAATCGCTGGTGTCGTTTAAAATGACGGCTTGGTGCAGTTGATCCCATGCTTCTTCCTTCAAGATTTTAAGTCTGGCCTTCCTAGCCTCTTTGTACTGGTGGCAGAGAAGCTTGACTTGATTCACATCCCTTGGAATGGTTCAAAGCGCCAGATGTAAATTTGATAGGGACCGTGTGCAAGCTTGATCAAACCATCTAGAGGCTAAAAAGTTAGCAGAGGACTTTTCCTAATTAAGGGGGTCATTATGATGGCGGACGGACCTGCGTACGTCTGCCATCCCAGAGGTGGAGGGACCGTCCACAGGGGCAGCGGCGGTCCCTCCGTGCAAATTAGGATGTGACCCCCACCCTGGGGGTCACATCCTGTATTTTTAACATTGCAGCGGGTGCTGCTTAAAGCAGCACCCGCCGCAATGTTAAAACTGCAAGCGGCAGGCACTGCGCGGTACCTGCCGCTATGTGCAAGCAAATACAGGGAAGTAACATAGGTACCCCCCATGTGCACCCCCACCCCCCCCCCTTCACCCTGGGGGCCCACAACGGGCCCCTAAAGAAAAGACCGTAAGCCTTTTTGTGGAGGCATTGCCGCCGGGGAAAGGCATGTCCCAAGGCTAATCCTAATATGGCTGGCGGTGTCTGACAGACACCGCCACCATATTAGAGCTTTTCTGCCGTGGGACCGCGGCGGAAAAGCTGCGGACAGTCTTCCCGACTTAGCATTATCAGTCTGTGATCCTCATCGCCCTCTCTTGCCTAGTATTTATTTACTGATCCTAAAGAAGTGGGCCGAGCCAGAGGGAAGCTTACTGTTCCAAGGATCTGGAAGTAAGTATACCCCATTTATAGAAGAATGCTCTGACACTTTGAAGACTGACTCTATTTTGTGCACTTTGGCTGGTCGCATGAATGTGTCGAGAGAGTGGTGCTGCTCCCTCTGATTCTATTGAAACAAGAATTTGCAATGCAATAAGTCTTGCTTTTACGCGAGTTTGAGCTATTGACATTTCAAATAACCATGCCTTTTATATATATTTTTCAAACATAAATAAAAGGCACTGGGCCCGATTCACAGAACTAACTTAAGACAAAATCCTAAACGTACTACTTTTGGTATTCACAGAAGTTAGGATTTTGTCTTAAGTTTGTCTTAAGACAGACTTAAAACAGACTTAAGACAAAATCCTAACTTAAGTCTGCCTTAAGTCTGTCTTAAGTCTGTCTTAAGACAAACTTAAGACAAAATCCTAACTTCTGTGAATACCAAAAGTAGTAAGTTTAGGATTTTGTCTTATGTTAGTTCTGTGAATCAGGCCCACTGTCATTTACAATGGCAATAGCTTGAACTCACGTAAATGTGAGACCTATTGCATTGCAAATGCTTGTTTTTTACAGTATGCATCGCATATTTTGTATGTATGTATCACATATTTGTATAGCGCTGACTGTCACTTAAAGGGTATCCTGGCGCTTTGACTCTTCCAGACCATACACGATGTTACACTGTCACGATGTTACACTGCTCTAGGAAAAAGGTGGGATTTTAATCCTTTTTTAAAGGAGGTAAGTTCCCCAGCGCTCCTTAAGAGCAAAGGAAAGGAGTTCCAAAGTTTGGCCGCAGTGAATCCAAAGGAACGGCCTCCCATCCGAATCCTCTGAATTCTAGGGACTGCCGCCAAACATGCCGACGAAGATCGCAAAGGTCTGGCTGGCGTGTACCAAGAAAAAAGCTCCTGTGTCGGGACAGGCCCCTGACCATGAAGGGCCCTGAAAACTATGCAAGAAGCTTTAAAACAGATGTGCTGGTGGATAGGCAACCAGTGGAGATCTATTAGCGCTAAAGAGGAGGAAGCAGAGCGTAACCGAGAAAGGGCCAACTTGGCTGCCATATTCTGTATTCGCTGCAGCTTAGCAATGAAGATACCAGGAGCGCCCAGAAGTAGTGCGTTGCAGTAATCAAGCCTGCTTAAAATGATACTGCGCACTACCTCTGGTCTGGCTTGGACCGGAAGCATGGGAAGGATCTTGCGCAGCGTGCGAAGCAGCATCATGCATGTGGCGACTGTTTTTTTTACGAACGCGTCCAGCTGTAAATTTGGTCCGAACATAACACCCAGGTTACGGGCGGACTCTGCCGCCGCAACTGTACCCTAGGAGGAAGTGGGCCAAAAGTCCGCCGGCAGAGGACGGGGGGTACGATCCATTAGAAAGTACCCCCAGTACCCCAAAGTACCATTAGAGCGAGGAAGGCGCCATCATTTGTATGCGCTGTGCTTTGTTGAAACATTAAGCATGGTGCCCGGGTTATGAGGAGCAGTTAGCAGAGAGTTTAAAAACAGTTCTGATCTATGTGACTACCATGCTCCACACACCCAAAATGGCATTCACCTATCTGTTCTGACGCAACCCCACCGGACACCAACCCATCTTCATGCTCATTTAAAAAATGTATTTCTTTCGCATAACTTCAATAAAATTCTACACAAAGTTATCTAGATGTGACACACAGGTGTTTTAGCTGGGAACACACACGCCGGCCCACTCACTGAGTGTGCCACTGCTTAGCGATCATTGTATGAAGAGAGAGCGCACAGTTGTGTATGACGCGTTGTTTACAAAACAGCGCAGTCTGAGATTTCCCATTTCGATGGGATGCAATGGCCGGGTCTAGAGGGTGCAAGCAGCGGAGCTGGGAGGCTGCTGTTAGGTGGAGTTCGGGAGCCAGTTTACCTCTGCACGGCAATAATCAATGTCACGGGGGTCTAATGACAGGGGCACGGCGACAGGCACTGAATCCCAAATACGAAATATTTATGAAGGTTCTTTATTTCCCATAGAAAGAAATCCACAACAGCAGGAACACCCAGGTCGGACTAGGGGCGGCAGGACATTGGTACAACCGACAGCTCTCAGAACTCCTGAGTATTACATAGAATAAAATGACCTCAGCACAAATACATTCTGCATGTGTCATCACGAATATATGCAAAAGAATATATTCGAATAGCTGCCACTCTGCAAGTGGCAGAGGAGGCCCGCCTTCGAGGGGTATTACTCGAGATTTTCAGCCGATTGATTTGTGGGGGTGGAAATATCAGATAGCCTGAGCAGGGTCAGACACATTCCACCTCGGCAGGAAAGCCACAGACCGCCGGGGATCCAGGGAACAGGCCCGCTAGGGCCCGGCTGCAACTATAGACACTGTAAATGCATGTTTCGATAAAATAGCCATAACATTCATCATATCGAGTCTGCACTGTGACGGTTCTTTGATGGACAACATGAAAATAGAGAAAAACAGAGCATTCATCCCTCACCGGAGACTCAGGTGTGGAAAGGCAAGGATCAAACTCTTGGGGAAAACCCCCAAGTATGCAAAGGCATAAGCATACAGGCCATATCCTGGTGATCTGAGCCAGTCAAATGTGTGAAAGTTGAAGCCATAAGAGGCAAATACATGTGAGAAAGCAGAATCATACTGGCCAATCCCCTTTCACCGGATCTCCACCGTTATGCAAATGCAGACACTGTGGTATGTTTCAGGTTCCGTGAGTCTGAATTAAAAATTGGTATATTTTTAATCCTGTAAGGTCTACCTAGTCCAATATGGCCTCGCATATCAGAATGAGCACTGGCACCTTAAGGATTTGTGGAGTCTGGGGCAAGATACTTGTGTAGCGCCGGGCCGGAATTAACCATTTATTAGCCTATGCAGGCTCCCTGCAGCCATGCCCCAGACAGTGCGCAAAGACACTCGGGCAGCCGCAGCCGCGCCAACTCTGTTCTGCTATCTCGGGGGCATTTTGTCTCTATTTCTATCCCTGCTCCCTCTCGAGCTGGTAACGGGTAACAGAGCGCGTTAGGCAAGCCCCAGTTGCTTTACCGAATTTGAGGTCGACCGCCGATTACTGCTCCTAGTTCGAGTGTGTGCCCTGGACGCGCTGCCTATCTCGGCCTCCGGGCCTAGCCCACTAAGCTTCACTTTACCCGCACGAGTTTACTACAGGCCAGCCAACAAGGGACTTTACAAACGGGGAACCACCAGCTTCCTAGCAGACAGGATTTGGGGCCATGATCGTTTCGCTAACCTGTGGTGCGCAGCTCTCCGCAGCGGGCTCTCTCTCCGCTGAGCTCTAATGTTTGCCCTGCGGGCCCCTTGTAAACCGGTCCCTCCGGATGCTGGGCGTCGGGCTATTTGTCCTCCCTATCCCCTTGTCTCCCGCCTTGCCGGGCCGCAACATTTTCGCGCTGCCCTGTTCCTTACCTCCTGTGATGGCTGCGGGGGCACTGCCGCCCGCCCCGGCCTTTGTGTCTCGGGGGCACCACCGCCCGCCCCGACCGCTGCCTGGTCCCGCACTGGCTGCTGTTCCTTCATCATTGGACAGCTGCCCCGGACGCTTCATCGTGGGCAACGCCGTTCTGGCTGAAGGTGCATTCGGGTCGCCGTTCTGGTCCCCTGCTCCGCCCCGGTCGCTTCCGGACGTCTGGTTGTTGGTCCCAGCCTCCTGGACCCTGGCTCCCGCGAGGCGCTGCCTCTTCTGATGCTGTCCTGCTACTCCTGGATGAACCCCACCCGGGGTCCACGGTGCTGTAGTAGAGGCTCCCGTTTGCCGGTGTACTGCTTCCCGCTCCGGCTGGTGGTGGCCTGGGAGCTCCCGGGCCGTCTTTTACGCTCTGCCTGTGGAACGGGGTGGGCCCCCGGCCGTCTCTGGAAACCTTAATTCCTCGTCGGGCAGCAGCGGCCAGCTCTTCAGCCGTGGTGTGCTCCGCCGCCATCCCCTGGGACCCTCGGCTAAAGGAACGCATTTCAACAATTTTGGCTCCAACGCCGGTGCTGCTCCCCCGCTCCGATAAGATAGGAGCTTGCCTTGGGGGAGCAGTGCTTATATGGCCCCCCCTCCTTTGTCTTCCAGGCCATGTCGGCCTCTGCCTATTGGGGGGCTCACCTCTCGCCTTGGTCCCCATTGGCCGGCCTTCTCCCGTGGCCGCTGTGGGAGGGGGCGGACCTCTCCTTTGTCCTGCTTCTTTTTGGCGCCCAAAAACTGGCCTCTACCGGTTGTGTCTGGGGGCACAGCGCTGGTTATGGCGCCGGCTCTCGAGCCCCCTTTGGGGGCAGCCTCTGCGATTACATATACAAACTTCATGAGATAAACTGTAGATGGCAATGTCGGCCTGCTTTGGTCAGATCAGGTAAAAGTAATGGCGCTCAGTGCAGTTCATATATTGGACACTTGATGGCAGTGCTTCTCTATTACAGATTAAAAGATTAAATTTCTTGTGAGGTTCTAAGCATTAGAGGTCCGTGTAGTCACCCGGGATTAACAGAACAAGCGTGAGGGAGCGTGGCACGACCCCACAAGAGCGGGTAAATGCACTCGTGTTTGTGCTGGTATCCGCCTTGCGGGAGCGTGCAGCGGCGGCCTGAAAGCCATATGTTTTCAACTACCACGCGCGCCGCTGCCCACTCCCGCAAGGTGGATGCCAGCACAAGCACGAGTGTGTTTGAAAAGGAGCAGACCGATGGCTAAAGGCCCTCCTAGACAGCGCATATGCACTGCCTAGGCGAGACCTTAACACCTTAGCTGCGTGTAAACATCCCTCCCCAGTGCTGCGCTGTCCATTGGAACCAGTGCTGAATGGACGTCCAATGGTCGTGCGCAGCACTGGGGAGGTAGCGCTGCTGACGACCGTTGGCCGTCAGCAGCACTTAAGGGGTTAAAAGGCTGAGTCTGCCTCAAACGTGCAAAATGTCTTCTCTGGAATTTGACCCTTTGGCAATTTTGAATTTGTTGTGAGATGTTTTCCAGTTGGATTTTTGCTATATCTTCCTGCATGTCTTGCTGGCAGCTATCAATTGCTTCAGAAGCCTTCTGGGAGTTGGTCTTCCATTGTGGGGGATGGCTCACATTTATGGAGAAGGATTGAGTTGCCTGTACTAGGGTTCATCCTGTAGTTCCTAATTTGGATCTTCTCTTGTCATTTGTGGCCTGGTGCATGCTCTATTTAAGAGTTTGAGCATGTTTACCTAACAATTCCTACTAGGAAAGTGGCCTTCTTCCAGCCAATTATGTCAGCCAGACATCTGGGAAAAAGTGTAGCTCTTTTTTGCATGATGTTTCTTCCTATGGGATTGGTGCTAAGAATTTTTCCTTCTTTTCATCCTAAAATCATGCCTTTTTTCAGCTTTCTCTGGACATAGTTGTGGCTAGCTTTGGTTGAGGGGGCGGATCTGTCTAGGGAGTTCTTTCATTTCTTGGATGTTGGTTATGAAGTCAGGATGTATTTGGCTCAGACCGAAGCATTCCTTTAGATGGATGCTCTTTGTGATTCTTATTGTCTACATCAAATGGATGATAAGCAGATAATGCCCACTAATTTGTGAGTTCCCCTGTTCCCCTGTTCTGTTTAGGTCCTCGCCACCAGGAAAATGGCAATCTCTAGGGCGGAGTATAAGGGAGTTTCCATGGCCAACATCTGTAGGGAGACTACCCAGGCTTCCCCTCATACATTTGTTCTTCATTTTGAGTTGGATGTGTCTTTAACTTCCTCTGTGGGTTTTGCTAAAGCCGTTTATGCTTTTGGGTCTTGATAATAGGACCTGCTCTCTTGAGTGCATTAAACTTTGTGTAACATACATTTGCTGTGCTTTGCGTTTTCTGGACACCTGCTTTTTGCCTTCCCACAGTAAGGACTAGGAAAGGAAGAATTGATGAGGGGTAATGCCTAGATTACTTACAGTACATCTTTTTTTTAAACGGTGGCCTAACCTTTCTTGTCACTGTCACACACCCCTTTCAAGTGAGGCAGATGCTTTGTGATTTCCTGTTGGAGGGTTTGCTTTATGCAGGATGTGCTACTGCGAAAGGGTCCATCTTAAGAGTAGGTTTCAAGTCGGGTCATTAATTTTATCTTATGCAATTTGCTTTTTATAACCCTTGTTCTGGAAGGGTTAACCTTAGTAGCCGTACATAGTTTGTGCTGAGGGTTGCAGGTGGTGGGCAATAGCAATAGATTTTGGGGAGCAGGACTTATCATTGACCTAGAGCAAAGCAATGGAGGAAAAGAAAGACACGAAACATGTGTGAAAGGCTGAAAGCAGGGTTGAAAAAGGACAAGCAGTGGACTCCTAATTAAAACATTTTGTTTCACAATTACTCAGCAGTGAGGGCTGTGACAAGGAAGAGAAAGAGTCCATGTAACTTATGTTACTAATAAGTAATCCAGGCATTATACAAATTCATTATAGGGTGTTTAGTTTCTTCCTTTGCTTTGTCCGATTGTTTGATCACAATTCTTGGATATTAGCTTGCGATAAGGAAGTACTTGCATTGCTAGAAGTACTTACAGCAATGAATGGCTCAAAATCGAATGACATTGCTAGAAGTACTTACTGCAATGAATGGCTCAAAATCTATTGCTATCTCTTTAAAGTACTTAAGCAATTACTTAAAGCAATACAGGTCTCAAAATGTAATGTGAATGCTAATGAGTGAAAGGCTTAATTAATCAATGAACTAGAAGTTGCATTAAAATGAAGCCACGGGAATCTGATTTACGCGGACACCCCCTCTGGGAATTAACATCCACTCATAAACAGGCTGGTATATGTCATAAGGGTGAGCTTGGCCGTGCTAGGTGAGGGGCATTTCAAAATGGTTTCATCCAGCCGAGTGATGCTCTCTGAGCCTGGCTGTCAGCGCTGCACTCGGCTGACTCTTCTAAAAAAGACAGCCTTGCGTGAGGGGGCTCCTTTACGACGCTGCATTCCTCACACAGGACAAAAAGCCCTGCTGACGGGCACTCGACAGATTTCCAAAACTATTTCCAAAGGCCATCGCGGGACACGCTGCAGCCCCCCTTGATTCCCTGGTTACCCGCCCTGACCAGCTTTACTGTCACACATTTTAAAGGAGGCGGGCTTAACAACAGCAGGGTGTCAGTCACCTCAGGAGGAGTCGTCGTCGTTTCCACACAGGGGCCCTGGGGTCAGTTCACTAAATTTGGCCAGACGGCTCGTCCGACACTTCACAGGGAGAGATTTCGAAAACGCCTTTTCTTTGATATAGGGTTGCACGTTAATCTCTGCCCTATCCTACACGTAGCGATCTCAATGTACTGTATGCACTGTACTACAGTACGAGACGGGACATTTCGGTAGGTGTAAAGCCGCCTCTGGGTTCGAGGCCGGGCTTCGGGAACATTTGAGGCACTGGCGACGCAGCACGGAGTCCATTAGCCAGGCTTGGCCCGTGTGGATCGGTATTTATTAGTCTGCGTTCTCGGGAGAATATGGCAAGGCTGCGAGACATAATAATAACGCGTTACTCCGCCTCAGTTAATGGACGCAGTTAAATCGTGAGCTTCTCCGCTCCGATGCATTTTTAATCAGAAAGCGTACCAGGCCCATTCCAATAAAGTGAAGGTTAAAACACGGCACCTCTTTGTTAGTTAGTTGCAGCCTTTCCAGCCTCGTGGGTGCGCACGAGAAACGTTTTCTGCAAATGCTCGGGTTTCATTCCTTGCCTCAGCGGTACTTTTAAAAACTGCACTATTTTCGTTCACCTAAAAGACAAGCATTGGCGAAGCCAAGAGTTCTCTCCTTTGGCTGCTAATACAGACCTTTCCAGCTTTGACCATCATGCTTTTTGCATATTCTGTAGAGCATCAGTAACAAGAAATACATTTAAAAAGGTGAAAAAGCACAAGGATGCCTGTGCAATGCTGTTACATCAGGCTTCAGTAGCCCACCAATGCACCCGGCATGGTGCAGGTGCCGTTTTGTTTATTTTCATATTTTTCATTCCAAGATGGCAGACACCAAAGTGCTTGTCATACTGACTGGCATGTTATTTTGTACACATATGCGGGGCACCGAAGAGCTTGCCTATATGTGTAGCATGCTACAGAGTGTAGGGTTTGTGGTTGAAAGAGTGTTGTCTTTGTTTTAATCCTATTTTGGAAGTGTTTCATGTTGTGGGTGATGACCACCGATGTGGGGTTAGCGTGTAATGGGACGCAGCGCTTAGCAGTGTGATGAATGAAGAAATATGAGAGATAGCACGCAGTTTACGGTTTTCAGTAAGCAACAAAAGACCTCCACTTCTGTCTGTGTTGGGCAAGTTTCTCTATGGTGCACCAGCTGTGGTTCAAGGTCTTCTTTTCTGTTTCCACAGTTCACCTCCAGGTGTACTTTGGCCTGCCTCTCTCCAATTACCTTCTGCAGTCCAATGGACAACGGTTCTTGTGATGGAGTCTCCTATCCATCTCCATCTTTTTCTCATAGTGCTGGTGTCCATGCTCTCTTGTTTGCATCTGGTAGGAAATGGTTGGCCGCCAAAATATGTGCAAGATTCTTCTCAGGTTACTGATGTGGAAGGCACACAGTTTGGTGATGTTGCTTTTCGTCATCTGCCAGAATTCTGATCCATACAAGAGAGTGGACAGAACACAGTTCTGGCACAGCTGCAGCTTGGTGTTGGTGCGGTACTGAGATGACCTCCAAACATTGTTCAGCATCCTGAAAACATTTTTGCCCTTGTTCAGTCTGCTTTTGATGTCACAGCCTGCCCCTCCATCATGTCTGAAAGTACTGCCTAGGTAGGTGAACTCTTCAGTCATGGCTAGGTCCTCTCCCTCCTCCTTAGTTGGTGAAGGGTTTGGGATGTTGAGAGGCATGGCTTCTGATTTGTCCATGTTGATCTTCAGGCACAGATGTTGAGGCGAGATGTCTTTTCTTGCACATGCTAGTATGTGTGAGAGAGAAAGGCTAGGTAATCCGCAAAGTCTAAGTCCTCCATTGTAGAAAAAAGGTTCATCTGATGCCTCTGGCCTAGTCTTCCGTTGCACGTCGCATCACCCACTTGATGACTAGGTTGAAGGGCAACACTGAAATCATGCATCTCTGTTTTTATTTGTATTTAGGATTTTTTATATAGCACTAGCCAGACCCGAAGGTATCGGAGCGCTTGACAACATTTGTCGAATTATAGTCGAGTACAAGAGTGGAACAGTAAACACAGTGTTTAAAGACGGGTCATTCATCTGTATAAGTCACTTAGCATTCGAATGTAGAGTAGTAGTGGGGGTGGTAATAGTAAGGGGGGTAATGTGCGGGTCAAGAGGAAGATGCTCTGTATTGTAGGTACTCTGTCACTTCGTGAGAGCTCGATTGTGGAAGAGCACTTTGAGCTGGCTTTTGAATTCTTTGAGGGAAGGGTTAGTCCTGATCTGTATAGGGATGGCATTCCAAATTCTGGGTGCATTTCCAGAAAAAGAACGAGATAAGGTCTTTTGTTTGCGAGTTTTCGGGGGGAGGAGTAGCAGGGTGTTGGAGCTCCTGTGATTTCTCGTCTGTCCTGCTTTGTTGAGTTTGGCAGCTAGATAGGTGGGTGTACCAGTGTGCAGAGCATTGTGGGTGAGACAGGCAGTTCTGAAGTTAACACGCATTTCTAATGGGAGCCAGTTAAGCTCTTTTAGAGCAGGGGAGATGTGCTCGTATTTCTTTATTCCAGCCACCATTCTGGCGGATGCATTTAGGGTTGATCTAAGAGGAGCAAGGTGTGATTTTGCCGTGCCTGTGAGGGTGGTGTTCCTGTAGTCTAATATGGATAGCACGAGGGATTGCGTGGCTTAAGGTCTTTTGGGGGGGATGAAGGGTTTTCTTTTGTTTAGTAGTTTTAAGTTGAAAGAGGCACATTTTGTGGTGTTCTTGATATGTTTGACCATGTCAAGGTTGGGGTCTAGCGGGATTTCCAGTGATTTCACAGAGTCTGCCAGGATGAGAGTGCTGTTGAGAGCATAAATAGACGTTATCCATTCTGTGATTCGGGGGGGGGGGTCTGCTCTTTGTTGGATATGAGGAGGATTTCCGTTTTGTCTTGGTTGAGTTTCAAATGGTTTTGGGACAGCCATTTTTGGACTTCTATTAGGGTGTCATTGAGCCTTTGTATGTCCGCTACGGTGGAGGTTTCGAGGTCGATCTGGGTGTCATCGGCGTAGAGGTGGAAGGGTATGTTGGCTTTTTTGAGAATGGTGGTGAGTGGCTCCATGTAAATGTTGAACAGTGCGGGTAAGAGAACTGATCCTTGGAGAATGCCTCTGTTTATGGGGTGTAGGTCAAACGTGAAGTTTCTGATTTTTATTCTTTGAGAGCGGTTTTGCAGGAAGGAGGTGAACCATTGTAAGACCACCCCTTCTGCTCCTACCTTTTCTCGGAGTACGTTGATGAGTAGTTTTGATTCAACCATATCAAAGGCCACCGAAAGGTCCAGGAGTATGAGTAGACAGCAGCAGTCCTTGTCCAGTGATTTGTGGACGTCATCAAGGACATTCAAGATGGCAGTCTCTGTGCTGCATCCTTTTCTAAAGCCCGATTGGTGAGGGTCGAGGCGATCGTTGTTGTCCATGTGATGGGTGAGTTGAAAGAGAACACATTTTTCTAGTAGTTTTGCTATGAATGGGAGATTGGAGACAGGCCTGAAGTTGTTGAGATCGTTTGGGTCAGTGCCTGCTTTTGTCTCACATTTATCTTGACTTCAAATCTATACTCACTATCTCCCACCTTGCAGTTAAAATGATCATAGAAGCTCTTTTTGAGGAGAACTATCTGTAGCGGTATGCTATAGGCTCTTAGTATATGCCAGAGGCTGTCAATGTGGATACTGTGAAAGGCTTTCTCAAAATAAATTAAATTGATGCATAGTTGTCTCTACCTTTCTCTGCACTGTTCTGTGATGTTGAGTAGAGTAATAATGTGATCAATACACCCTCTGCTCTTGCACAAACCAGCCTGTTCTTTCCTTAACTGCTTGTCCACATCATCAGAAATGCACTGTATATTGATTTTCACCAGGACTTTACCCTGGATTGACAGAAAGGTGATTCCACACCAGTTGTTACAGTTGGTTAATGCTCCTTTCTCTGGAATCCACAACCAGATGCAAGCTGAGCTTAAAGCCATGCTGAACCATGACCTCAAGATTGTGATAAAGAGAATTGAATGCAAAATTAGGAAATGACAACAGGAATCATGATAGAGCCATGGGAAAGGAAGGTAGTGGAGCAATGAAGGGCAAAGGAGAATGACTGTTGGAATTTTATGCCACAAATGATCTGGTCATATGAGGGATTCCTCTTCCCCCACTGTGGTATTCACAAACTAACTCTGTGTTCACCCAATTGCAGAGACAGAAACCAGATTAGTCACTTGATGATAAGCAGCCCCTGAAGTTGCTCACTGCAAGATGGGAGAATGAGGAGGGAAACAGACGTCTGCAGTGATCACCATCTGGTGACCGCTCTTGTGACGCTGAAGCTGAGAAAAATAATGCAAAACATCAGAACAACAGCTCTTCAGTGTGGCAAAATTACATGACCCCAGGAGTGAGAAGGCATTCATCATTCAAATCAAGAACAGGATCCACTCCTGGCAGATAACTAAGATCAGTCTGAGCCAGATGCAGACGCAGTCAACAAGAAATGAGAACAGGTTTCTTCAGTATATATGAAGAGCAGTGAAACATGCCTGGGGACCAAGACACGGCAGAGGAAAGAATGGATAAGACAAGACATATGGCAAGCAATTGAAGACAGTAGGACAGCAAAAGAAAAAAACTCAAGGAGGCCACATCTAAGAGACTGCTGGAAAGTTAAAACCTGCAGGACATAGAAGCAGACAGAGCAGTCAAAACAATGACAGGAGCAGACAAGTGGAAATACATGGATAACCTTGTCAGTCACACAGACAAAGCAGCCAGTGTAGGAGAACGGGGGAAGGTCTTGCAGATAGTCAGTGGTAATTCTCGTGCAACATACAACACAGCTGTTGGGATAGAAAAGTCCTGCACATGGTAATGGAAGTACAACCATGCCCTGAGTCCCACAACTGTACTAATGTCTGGATCCCTATTGCTGATTTTTCTTGTCACAGTTAAATGTAGAGCAGGCATGTGCACCTTAACAAAGGCCTGTTTTACAGATTGCTGTCTTGTTGGACTGGGAGGGGCTCCCAAAGTGCTACATTCATAGTGGTGGAAGGCTACTGCCTTTACCAGGAGTTAAGCAGCACAAGTGTGGTGGCAGCATACCGTTTACTGATAAGTAGGCGTGAACAGGTCAGTTTTTACCTGTGTCAATTGAGTGAGGCCTATAGGCTCACTCCTTTGAAGTACCGCTTCAGTGTGCTTAACGTACCCTTAGCCTACATCGGTTTGGTGTATAGTGCTGAGCAGTGCATGTGTGATGCAGATGTGCTGGCTGTGTGTCTGTGAATGATACAATAAAGGGCTACGGCAGTACTATGCAGTGTGTGTATCTTATAAGCATGTGCTAGGAATATGTGTACCTGTGAGTGGTACAATACAAGAAGGACGTAGTGTTGTGCAGTGTGTATATGGTATATGCATGTGCTGGGTGTATGTGTGCCTGTGAGTGATATAATACATGAATGATGTAGTCTAGTTATTGTAAGCTGTATACATTTGCTCGGTGTATGTGTGCTTGTGAATGGTACAGTACATGGCTGACTCTGGGTTCCGTTTTGTGACACCCAGGCTTGCATGGTGAAACAGAAGGCAGGCGAGGAAGTCCCTCAAATAGATTTTTTGTGTTGCTACATTCATGTAAGCTGGGTGGGACACACTGGAGGGAGGGGGAGCCAGGCTCCCCAAGTATACTTCAAAGGGTGCTACTTGTTTGAGAGGCCCCCTCCTCTATCCATTTAAAGCACATGTCCCAACGCGCAGGGTCCACGCGCTACGGCCGCGCCGAAGGTGCGCCAAAGGTAAGCCCGTCTACGCCTGTCCGCGCCGAGACCGCGCCCAGCGCCAGACCCCCTGGTTCCCTTAAGTCCCAGCCCACCCGCATTACATACGATTCCTCCTCCCTCCTTGCCCTAAACCCCGGTCGACTCCCCAACTGCGCCCAAGCCGCACCTGGACACACCCATGGACCCTTCACATGCAACTCCTGCAAGTTTGACAGCACAAAAACCAAATCCTCATCCACTAACACCAAACATAGACCCGACGCAAACCACCTAAATTGCATCCTACTCAACACCCGATCGGTCCACAGCCACGCCATCAACCTTTGGAATCTACTAGACACCATCTCCCCAGACGTCGCCTTCCTAACAGAAACTTGGATGAACGCCTCTTCAGCCCCAGACATCACCATAGCCATCCCGGAAGGCTACAAAATCATCCGAAAAGATTGCATCAACCAAACAGGAGGAGGCATCGCCATCGTCCATAAGAACTCCATCCGTATCTCAACCAGCTCGGACGTCAACCTCTCTAGCGCCGAACACCTTCACTTCCAGATCCACACCGACCCCAAGACCACACTCAGAGGCACCCTCCTCTACAGGCCACCCGGACCCGTGCACAATTCACTGAAGACATCACTGATTTTATCACCCAACACGCCCTCTCCTCCGAGGACTACATCCTATTGGGAGACCTCAATTTTCACCTGGAAAAGAGCAACGACAACAACACCACCACCCTTCTGGACAATCTCGCCAACCTCGGACTAAAACAACTTGTTAATACCCCCACACACCACGCAGGACACACTCTCGACCCTATCTTCACCTCCAGCAAACACATCTTCAGTCACACCACAACTCTCCATTGGACGGATCACAGCTGCATTCACTTTGTTTACAATAAGACCACAACCCACAACCATCCTCAACCTACCCTGCGAAGAAACTGGAACAAAATCACCATCGACCAGATCTCCACATCGCTCCTTCAAAACCCCCCTGCCCACTCATCGAACCCCAACCAAGCAGCCATTAACCTCACCCATTGGCTAACCAACACCGCCGACAACCTAGCACCTCTGAAAAAACGTCAAATCAAACTAGGCAGCAAACACACCCCCTGGTTCAACGAGCATCTCAAGAAATCCAAGAAACTCTGTCGATCTCTTGAGAAGGCCTGGAAAAAAGACCCAAACACCAACACCAAGGACGCCTTCAAAAACGCCACCCGCATACACCACCAATTGATCCGGACTGCCAAGAAAACCGCATTCAAAGACCGACTAGACAAAAACGCCCACAACAGCAAGGAATTATTCAACATCGTGAAAGAGTTTACCAACCCCACTGCCAACTCCAACGACATCACCCCCTCTCAAACCCTTTGCGACTCCCTAGCTTCATTCTTCCACGACAAAATCGCAGACATCCACAACAGCTTCAACAACCTACCCGAAGACCAACTCACCCAACCCTCTACCGTACCTTCACCCCCCTTGAACATCCTCAATGACTGGAACCCAATCTCCACTGAGAACACCATCCGCCTGATGAACTCCATCCATTCAGGATCCCCCACAGACCCCTGCCCTCACCACATCTTCAACAAAGCAGACTCCATCATAGCACCTCACCTCCGAGACGTCATCAACTGCTCCCTCAACTCTGGCACCTTCCCAGAAAGCTGAAAACACGCTGAACTCAGCGCCCTTCTGAAAAAACCCACAGCTGACCCCACCGCACTCAAAAACTACCGGCCCATCTCGCTCTTTCCATTCCTGGCCAAAGTCATCGAGAAAGCTGTCAACAACCAGCTCGCCGCCTTCCTCGAAGCCAACAAATCCCTCGACTCCTCACAGTCCGGTTTCCGAGCCAAACACAGTACTGAGACCGCACTCATCGCAGCAACAGACGACATCCGAACTCTACTGGACAACGGAGACACAGTCGCCCTCATCCTCCTCGACCTCTCCGCAGCCTTCGACACAGTCTGCCATAACACCCTGTTACAACGACTCAGAAACATCGGAATCCAAGGAAAAGCAATAGAATGGATCACCTCATTCCTTGCCGGAAGAACTCAGAGGGTACGCCTCCCACCATTCAAGTCAGAGGCCACTGAAGTCATTTGCGGCGTGCCACAAGGATCTTCACTCAGCCCCACCCTCTTCAACGTATACATGAGCCCCCTCGCGACCATCGCACGCCAACACAACCTCAACATCATCTCTTACGCTGATGACACTCAACTAATCCTCTCACTCACCAAAGACCCAAACATCGCCAAAACCAACCTACATGAAGGAATGAAAGAGGTTGCCGAATGGATGAAGCAGAGCCGTCTGAAACTGAACTCAGACAAAACAGAAGTCCTTATCTTAGGTACCTCCCCCTCCGCCTGGGACGACTCTTGGTGGCGAGAGGCCCTTGGAAAAGCACCCATCCCGACGGATCACGCACGGAACCTAGGCGTCATCCTGGATTCCTCACTCTCGATGACCAGACAAGTCAACGCAGTCTCTTCATCTTGCTTCAACATTCTTCGCATGCTCAAAAAAACATTTCGATGGATCCCCACCGAAACTAGAAAAACGGTCACCCACGCACTGGTTACAAGGAGCCTGGCCTACGGAAACACCCTCTACGCCGGTACCACCGCAAAACTTCAGAAAAAACTCCAACGCATCCAGAACGCATCAGCCAGACTCATATTAGACATCCCGCGTAAAGAACACATTTCTGGTCACCTGAAAAACCTCCACTGGCTCCCCGTCAATAAGAGAATAACTTTCCGCCTCCTCACCCACGCACACAAAGCCCTTTACGAACTTGGACCCGAATGCCTCAATACACGTCTTTCCTTCTACACCCCCTCCCGCCAGCTTCGCTCTTCCAACCAAGCCCTCGCTGCTGTTCCCCGCGTCAACAAAACCACCATGGGAGGAAGATCATTCTCCTACCTAGCGGCCAAAACCTGGATCTCACTTCCCTTGCACCTTCGCCTCACTCAAAACCACCTAG
The DNA here is from genome assembly GCF_964263255.1 of Lissotriton vulgaris. Lineage (NCBI taxonomy): Eukaryota > Metazoa > Chordata > Amphibia > Caudata > Salamandridae > Lissotriton > Lissotriton vulgaris. Next base: position 432,723,065 of record NC_141685.1, on the reverse strand, counting down.
CATTCAGAAAGCAACTTAAAACTTGGATATTCGAGAAGTAATTCCCCACCCATCCCCAAGCGCCTTGAGACCCTCTGGGTATGTAGTGCACTATATAAATTTTTTGGCTTGACTTGAGGTCACAAGGAAGGGGCCTGGGCACATCTCAGGAAGGAGACATGATTGATAATCATAAAGAGTAGGACTATGGCACTGGGCTAAGCTTTTGATACAAATATCACTGTGGATGACATCCAGGTGTGAACTCCTAGTCACTCCCATGGCTTGTGTTGTGGGACTATAAGCTTGGGAGTCGCTCCCGCGCGTGACAAACCGCTTTCTGGAGGAAGAAAGGGCAGTGGAGTGGGCACTTCAAACAGAAGCAGACCCCAAACATACACTTCAAAGACTTAGAATGTAAATTACTTTGGTGTCTTGTAATAGACTATAAGAAGGGGTGTTTGAGACCCTAAAAATTGTCACATGTTAAGCAGCCATTTAGGCTGTGCAAGGAGGAAAAGCGTTGCAGGACTTGTGTCAAGGACCAGACTGGGGGCAAAGGCCTGCTAGATGCCTAGCTGGGTGAGGGGACATTACCAAAGGATCCAAGACCACCTGCCCTGGAGCCAGGAGCACCAGCGTCTGCTTGCAAAAACCAGCGGGCCCTGTGAAGAAGAGGAGAGGGCTAAAGGGAGCAAAGTCCATTTAGGAATCTTAGCAAGGTGTGAGATGACCACTGCTGCACCGGTCAGGTCACTGCCAATGTACAGGGAAAGTCAGCAAACCTAGCCAGAGGAGGGCTACCATGAAGTGAGCCCTGATCATAGCTGTGCCAAATGGGTCATCACCTGTGTGCAGTGAGGAACTGGCAGCCCTATATGCCAGGAGGGGCCGCTGTGAGTGTGAAAGCTGAAAACCCCGTATGCCAGGCGGGGCAGCCATGAAGAGGCTGCCATTCTGAGAAGGCTATAGCCCTTGTGTGGTGGTGAGCCAGCGACCCCGTATGCCAGAAGGGGCAGTTGTGAAGAGATTTGCTGGACCAATCGGGTTGGAGTCCCTGTGCAGCAGAGAGAGGGTGACCCCGTGTGCTACAGGGAGCCACCGCAACCAAGCAGGAAGTGCGACCTTGACTTTGCACTAATCCCCCCCAAACTCATAGTGGGAAGGACCAACAAACCTACTCAGGTTGGAGGAGCCACGACCACATGTGAGGACCGTGAGGTGGCATGCAGAGATACGACCAGAGACAGCTGCTGCAGATCCTTAGAGCCTCCGGTCACTCTGATCCAGGAAATGCGGCTAAGACTAATTTCAGTTCAGTTGACCCTGGATGAACTTCCTTGCCAAATTGTGCTTCGAAGCTGAAACACTTTTGACTTTAAGTACAGAGTCAGAGTTGGACTCCTGAGACTCAGAATTCAAGGTAGGCTTCACCTGAAGGTTGTCTACAGTGAATGAAGAATAACCATTATTGCTAGAGCGAGGAAGGACTGGGACTCAAGGAACCGTCTAAAGAAACACTAAAGCCCTGACCTCAGGGGACTGTGGAAGTTGTTTGTGAATGTCATATTTCCCTTCGCGTTGGTATTGGTAAACTAAAATACTTATTTTTTTCATAAAAGCAAGTATTTGGCTGGACAATCATCTATTGTTGCTCCTGAGCATATATTGAGTCGTGAGCCTGTGTTCACTCCCTGTATCCAACCCCTCTCCCCGAGAAGCCTTGGACACATCAAGCAGTGCTACTACTGAGGGTCAAGTGCTGAATGGGTACTTGGCCCATTTGCTCAGGACCCACAGTAGTCCAGGCCCTGGGATATCAGGAGTAAAAGGCCTCAGGCCTCACGACTAGGCAAGGAGCTCCTGCTTACCCCATGGGCCCTTGAACGGGGTGCGGACAACCCTTATCATGGGCAAGCAACGTACAATAATCACGGCAGAGAAAGCAAAGGAAGCCCACTGGGCCGAGCACGACAAAAAAAGTAATGAATAGTCCAGTACCTACAAGTAAAGTGGACATCCAAACAGCATAGTCAGACTTGGATGTGAAGACCAAACCAGTGCAGAAAGAAGAAATCTTCACTGCCATCTGATCTCTCAAAAACAGCAAAGCTCCTTGCCAAGGCAAGCTGAATGCAGAAATTTTCAAGGCATACCCTGAAACATCAGCCAAGATCTTCCAACCACTGTTTGCATTGATTTGGGCGCGAAATAAAGTATTAGATGACTGGAACCAAGATATCATTATCAAAATTTCAACACCAAATGTGAAGCAATATTAAAATAATAATTTAAATTTGAGCAAAGCTGCATTTTGTAAAAGATGTGGCCCAGCAGCAAAATGTAGCTGGCAAAGGTGAGCAGTGGGAGAATACAAGACTTTCAATGAAAAGGATGGCAAAGAAGCAATGCTCCAAGGCCAGGACAAACACAAGGAGGAAGGAAAACCATCAAATGGAAAGGAATTAAATGAGAGTGACAGGAAAGCCAACCAAACATAAGCAATAGGGTGACCACTTTAAGTATTTGGCTGTCCGCAATAATTCATCAACAACAGACCGCTAGAAGCTGGCTGTATGTAAGACATAAAAGCTGTGATATTTCTGAATGCCTTTAATAGGTGCCTTAGCAGTGTCCATGCCTGCTACTGGAACGTATGCACATATAGAGAATGTTTCATTAGAGATTAGTGTGCCTGTTACCTTATCCTAATTGCATGGATCAATGTTTAAGATGCAGCAATATCATCTTTTATTCCGGTTTTGCTTCAGAGGTATTATAATAAGACACACACTACTGACACTTAAAAGAAAACACAGGAAAAATTGCTTTTGAGAGAAATGCTTTCAACGTGAATTGAACATTTATAAAAGACTAAAAAGGAAAGAAAGAAAATTAATGAGCTCAATTGGACCCTTATGCCCATGGAGAAATTGAGTGCAAATAGTGTTTGTGCCTGATTTCACATTCCAACACAAATAGTGCTTATAGCAAGTATTTTCCAGGTGCAAATCCCACCAGGTGAAATTTTCCTCTGGAAATCACTGCAGACAGTGGAATGCAATTCTTTTTATCAGTCCGTAAAATAAACAAAAGAAAATCCAATTCTGATGGGTGAAAATATATAATCTGGTAGAAAAACGTTTAGGGTTTTACCGCAACTGTGCATTAACAGTATGCCTGTTAGAAATTGAGTTACTGGTTGACTGGGGTGAGGGGCCTGGTAAAGCAGCCAATTCTAGTCAAGGTAAGGCACAAGCAAACACAAATTAAATTGTGCTTAACCCCCTTTGTGAGGCTTAACTTATGGGTAATGTGTAAAGTATTTGTTTAGCACTTCAACAGTAAAGCAGTGGAATCCAATCAGTAGAATCAGAGTTTTGAATTTTATAGAATAAACTGTAAAATAGCATCTAGAAACAGATTGCGCCGACTGCGGCTATCTGAGTGCGCTAGACCGGGTCAAAGTCAAAAGGTCAGACCGACCACGATGGAGCTCGGGTAGGATACAGTCCCAGATTAGTCCAGCTGAAGGTTTACCTTCTCAAGTTTTGTGCCAAGAGCCCTGTTCGTGTTGGAGATGGTCACTGGGAGCAAAAAGAGTGTCATGGGCGCTAGTTGGCATGGCCCAAAGAACATGCCAGGCATCACAGACGGGTGGGCTGGAGCTTCGCGGTCCCCTGCGGGAACGATGCTGGTGTGCAAAGGGTCAGGTTTGTGGTAGCTTCCGCTGATGTCCTGTGCATGAGGAGTGGCTCTGGTAGGAACAGGCCTGTTCGCGTACAACCCAAAAACTTGAATTTAAGAGCTCCAGAGCCACACCAAAAGTCCAGGACTTGAGGTGCACCTCTTGGGGGTCAGGAAGAGCCTGTATGTCATTGGGGCTTAGACCAGGAGGCCTGCAGACAGGACTAGCTTTAGCGCTGGTGGCGCCCGGTGCAACAATGTTGGTTGGCGCCCTCCAATGACCACCTCTGCCATGGATTCCCTCACTACCACAGTGCCCCTCAAGCCTCCATAACTACTCTGTCTCAGATCCACTTAATTAGTTTTACAGCGCCACTCATCCCAGCGTAGGGTGTCAGAGCACTTTACATCACACACACATTGCAAAGAAAACAAGCATTGGAAATGCAATAGGTCTCGCATTAGAAAAGTTGGAGCTATTGGTCTTGTAAATGACAAATATTTTATTTATGTGTTGGTTTTTAAAATAGCTAAATGGATAGATTTGTCATTTACAATGCCAATAGTTATAACTTTCGCGAATGTGACACCTATAGCATTTGGAATGCAACATGTTTTGTATTTACGTGACTTAGATGGCAGCTCTGGTCGTTAGGCCACATCTCTAGAGAGCACAAGAGTGCAGCAGGGGAGAGAAGCACAGAGAGGGAGCAGAGAGTGCAGCAAGGAAGAGAAGCACGGAGAGGGAGCCCAAGAGTGAAGCAAGGGTGAGATGCAGGGACAGGGAGCCTGAGAGTGCAGCAGGGGACAGAAGGATGGGCCCATGTCTCACACCCATCTGCGCTTCTGAACCCCTGCTCTGCTCAGGGACCTGGCCCTCAAAAGTTTGTGAGGTTGTCAACGTACATACCCGTGTCATGTGGAGAGTAGTCACAATTTTGCTTCACGCCACTACCAGTCGGCTCTAGCAAAGAGAGACATGCATCAAGCAAGTAGCATTTACAGATCACATGAGAAAATACAAATCTGGGTTTCTATATGTCCAGTTGGGGAAATAGAAGCAAGCTTTGAAAAGATGCCCATACAATCGCAGCAAATTCCTCTCAACGATATGGATGAAAATGGCTCAAGACAGCACAAGGGTTGGTTTTTGGGGGAGGCAATCGTTGGCACCTCCAGGGGCAATCGTAGTGCCCATGCTTGCAAGCAAAACAAGCTGTACAAAAACAGCGCAGGGGTTTTGACACGAGCGGGTAGGGTGGAAAACACAATAGAGAGCGTGATGAGAGGTGAGAGAAACGGGGTGGGTTAGAAACAGGAAGGAAGGAGTGAGGGGGATTTAGAAACAAAGGAAAGCGGGAGGGTGGATTAAGGAGAACTCCTGTACCCCATGTGCTTTGGACAGTAAGTGAATCCTTCAGGGGCAGGCGCAGAGGCGCACAAGTAACACACTTCAAAAGACAACAGCAGCAGGCAGCTGTGCGGCGCCGAACCAGAGCTCAGCACCCGAGAGAGCAGGAAAGGGTGCGACGGCTCCGACGGTAGAGCCGTTTGCAGGAAGGTGTATGCGTGTTTGCGCACCCGCACTGGTATGTGGACTGTCAGGTTGTAATGGATATGGCTGCTGCACAGGCGCGCTGGACGCACGTCGAACAGTAACCAACCTGTGCTCAGAGCGGCATGACGTGTTCAGCACGCCGCTCGTTTCATTGGCTGGAATTAACAACAGTGACGTAGTCTGTGCGCAGGGTGCTGCATGCTGACTGAATGATAACCAGTCTATGCGGTGCATTACCAGTCAGTTGGCACTTGGTGCGGGAATAAAATAAAGCCGAGGACAAGAAGCGGCTAGAAGAAGGAAGAAAGAAATTTGAACAGGGAAGAAATTCAAGGTTCTGAGAAAAAAGTTAGCTTTAGTAACAAGTTCCATTTTGCAATAGTAGGATTAAAAGCTCTTTCATTCAGGGCACTAATCCTTAAAAAAGAAGTGGGAGGGTGGATTAAGGAGAGCGGATTAAGGAGAGCGGGAGGAGGCAGCGAGTAGTTTTTAAAAGAACAGCGAGCGAAGACAGCGGGCATTGCTGTGGGGAGGGGGGGAGGAGAAATGCGACACAGCAGGCAGGGGAGGGGGCGGAGCGGGGGTGTGGGAGGAGGGAGAGCGGTTTAAGGAGAGCGGGAGGAGGCGAGTAGTTAAAAGAACAGCGAGCCAAGACGGAGGGCATTGCTGTGGGGAGGGGGGAGGAGAAATGCGACACGGCAGGCAGGGGAGGGGGCGGAGCGGTGGGGTGGGAGGAGGGAGAGCGGATAAAGGATAGCGGGAGGAGGCAGCGAGTAAGCCAAGACGGAGGGCATTGCTGTGGGGAGGGGGGAGGAGAAATGCGACACAGCAGGCAGGGGAGGGGGCGGAGCAGGGTGTGGGAGGAGTGCGGCTGAGGGAACAGATGGCAATTTGGTGCTGTGCACGCGCATTTTAGGTCAATGCGCTTGCGCATTGACCTAAAACCGCACGGGCACAGCACCAAATCGCCAGTTGGGTAAAGTCTGTTTAAAGCCCTATAGTCTCGCTCTGCTCAATGCGCATGCGCATTGAGAGGCGAGACCTAAAAATGGGTTAGGTAAAAAGAGGAGTAAGGAAGTGCGAAAGGTAGAGAGAGGGGTGAAGGGTAGAAAGAGAAAGGTGTTGTAGAAAGAAAAGAGGAATTTGAGAGACAAACAAGAGAGACAAAGAGGTGAGGTTTATACAGGGGAAGCAAGTTGTGAGTGAAAAAAAGAAGCGAGGAAGAGGTAAACAGTGCTATTAGGAATGAAGTTGAGAGATCTATGCGTTTGTGAGAGAGAGAAAGAGAAAGACAGAGGGACAAAGGAATTGATGACAGATAAAAAGAAGGATTGAAACAGAGGCAGCTAGATTGCAGTACGATACTTAGCGAGATGAAGGAAGGGGAGCAAATAATGAGATAAAGAGGAGGTAAGAGAGGAGGTCAGGTAGTAAACTAATGGCGAGGTAAACTAAGAGGTAGCACTTACAGAAAGGTAATGAGGGAGATGTGAGGTATAGAGGGAAATGAGATTGAGAGGTAAGGGGGAGTGGAGAAGTAGAGGAGGGGCTGAGAGAGGTAGGTAAGATCATAGAGACATGGAGAGTGAGATAAAGAGGTTAAGCAAAGAAAGATGATGTTGTGTAAGAAATGAAGTAGATGGATGAGAGATACAAGGAGGAGGTCAGATGGAAAAGCTGCAGTGAGGTAGCGAGAAGGATGAGATGGAGAGAGATGAGACAGAGAAAGGATCGAAAGTGATGGATATAGAAATAGGCACAGACAGTGATAGAAAGAAGGGGAAAGTGAGATTGAAGTCAAGTAAGGTATGTTGGGTCTACTGAGATAGAAGTGAGGTAGACAAAGAGGAGGAAGAGTGTGATGAGAGAGAAAGAATGAATTACATAAAACGGTTTAGATAAAAAAGGTTAAGACAGAGGCGTCATGTAGAGGCGTTGAAGTGAAGTAAGGAGAGAGAAATGACACAACAGTATTGTTTTTCAGTATAACTGCCACCAACTGCCAGAGGGTGTGAGGGTTAAAGCTGAGCATGCCAAACATGCTCACTATGGGGAACATTTATTTTAGTACAATGCAGGGTAGCAACCAAAGGTGCTATGTGGAGCTGCTCAAGGTGGAAAAAGCAACGCAGAGCCATATTTATCATAAATGGCCTGCTGCTGTCTACTGCCCCAGAGCTGGCACACATCTGTACACCATTGTGCAGAGGCGCGAGTGTCCTGTTTAGCCTAGGATTTGTACTGGAAGCTTCTCTCCAGTAAAAAATCAATGCCTATCTGAGCAGACTGGGCTTTGGATTTAAAAACTGTGGTCCTTGCTCTAATCTGCTCAAATGCTCTTTTTGATGCAAAATGGTGTGGTGCGGTGCAGTGCAGCTACTTACACTGTGTAAAGGGCACCTGGGGTTAGGACCACCGCTCCTTTAGATCATTCATATTTGCATCGCTGGCTGTCAGTGAGTAGGTACAGACTAGCGCCGCACAGACCACCCCGGAGCAGCTGAGCACAGACCACCACAGAGGAGCCATGCACACAACACCAGAGAAGCTGCCCACTAACTGCCAGAAAGGGTCTGAGCACAGACTGCCACACACACAACAGATGTACAACTACAACAGACCAGTCCACTTTGAGTGGACACATATCGGTACTTACAGAGGACGGCCACCAACCCGCGCCTACAGGAAGTCAGAGAATCCCCATAGTCAAAGACAGCAGCTGTGTGGTCACAGAGCAGAACACGCACACATGTGCATCATACAGCGAATACATCAGGCATTGAAACAACTACTAGAATTAAAAAAACACAGATCAACCACACAGAAGTAGCTACAGAGCAGCCACACAAAGAGACACAGAAGTAGGAGCACCCGTGCAGGGAAACAGAATACAGTCAGACTGGGGGGGTCACAGAACAGTCACACAGCATCAGTGCACAAACAGCCACAACCCACTGGCACACACGCACTCCGAGCACACTGGCATGCACAGTCCAACACGTGTGCACACAAGTTCTCACAGGGCAGTTATGCACATGCAGTCGGAGCAGCCATCGCCCATGTTTACCCTTCAGGTCACCTCCTTAAGAAGTCACATGTGAGCCTTCTGCGGACTCTACAGTGATTACCTCAGACATTTTCTATCATCCGCTTCACTTCACCTCATTTGCTGCCTGATCTTCCGTCATTTTGATGCGAAAGGACAATTCTTGCGCTCTGCTCCTCTTCAGCCGCCCGCGCTGAACAAGACATGAGAAGCTATGGCGCACTGGCCATCACAGGGGCCGCTTGGAAGGACCAGCCGTGCAAGCAGTGACCAGACAGCGTCCTTTGAACTTACACGGATTTTAGCGAGACTGTTAGGGTAAGCCGATCAGACTGGGCTCAGCAGGGCACGGGGAAGCACCAGGAAAACACAACAGCAAGCAGAGTAAACTAGTGAGAAAAGGGGACGAACCTTACTCAGCCAGAATCCCGGTACAGACAGCTTAGGATAATGCCCAGCACCAACAGGGAGCAAAGCATGCACAGCAAGACGTCATCTATCAACATGAGCCAGATCACATCAGCAGAGCAAGATCTGTAGCGTAACCTGGGACCAGAGCACACCCAGGCCAAGAATACCAGGAGCACGAACAGCGACCACCACATATCACCAAGGAGATCAGAGCACATCACCAAAGGATCAGAGCACATCACCACGGAGATTAGGGTGCACGGGCGGGAATAAAGAGATGGGACAACGGGCGGGCGGGAGTAAAGAGATAGCAGACAAGGGGTGCACGGGCGGGAGTAAAGAGATGGGAAAACGGGCAGGAGTAAAGAGATAAAGAGATGGGGTCAAGGGGTGCACAGGTGGGGGTGAAGAGATAGCGGACAAAGTTGTATTGAAAACAATCGGAAGGGATAGCAGGCTTGTTCCCCTGGTTAGGTGTTGTCGCAACAGGCCTGCATTGCTGTGGGGAGGGGGAGGAGAAATGCGACATGGCAGGCAGGGGAGGGGGCGGAGCGGGGGTGGATTAAGGAGAGCGGGAAGAGGCAGCGAGTAGTTTAGCAAGCCAAGACGGAGGGCATTGCTGTGGGGAGGGGGGAGGAGAAATGCGACACGGCAGGCAGGGGAGGGGGTGGAGCGGGGGTGTGGGAGGAGTGCGGCTGAGGGAACAGACGGCGATTTGGTGCTGTGCACGCGCATTTTAGGTCAATGCGCTTGCGCATTGACCTAAAACTGCACGGGCACAGCTCCAAATCGCCTGTTAGTTAAAGTCTGTTTAAAGCCCTATAGTCTCGCTTCTCTCAATGCGCATGCGCATTGATAGGTCACGAGACCTAAAAATCAATCATAGGTGTATAAATCAGCGTAAAGGAAATGCTACATAAGGCAGAGGACTACACGGCGTGGGAGTCACATGTCACATGTCATCCATACTCTTAGGCCGCATAGTTTAGGATTCCTTGGTCTGAGGAAGTTTAAACTCAGAATTTAAAATATAACACCTTGGGTGGGTGTTCTATTTAATAAGAAAAATTGATTTATACCCAAATGAACGCTTTTTGTAACATTAGGATATCATACCACTCTAATCTATACCTTGCAGTTTGCAAGCAGGTCTTTGATAACCGTTAATAGCTCATTATTCTATGTTAGGATGTTAACTTATAAACTGCAAGTACCAAATTGCTCTCTCTGACAAACGCAATGACCCACTGACCTATTTAATTATATGCACATTGTGATCTGCATGGCATATTAACCCTCTTCGCCATCTTACTCTGATCTCTCTCAAGGAAGAACATTAATCACCAGAGTTAGCTTGACATTTTTATTGTCACCTGAAAATTGCTGGAGGCAAGGAACATGGCAGCAGATGGTTTTAAAACCTACATATACTTGTACAACACAGCACCCCCACCCAAAGTCAGCACCCGATGCGGAGGCATTGGTTGCACTGCCGTAGAGCCAGCCCTACCAGCAGACTAGCCATTTGAGTCACTCTGGGGTCCTGGGTTCAAGATGGAGTTTCAGGTCCAGTTCTTCTCCAGGCAAGAGGGCAACATTCAGCAGGTCCTATAGACCAGCAGCCCAGCAAAGTGTCAGCCCTTGTAGTAGCAGAGCAGTCATTCTTCCTGGCAGAGTATCTACATGCCCAAAACTGTACTGAAGAGCTGGTGTCTGAGGTCCTTCTTCTCAACAATGGTCCCCGGTTTTTAGAAGGTTGGAGAAGCTTCTACGCAGTAGCTTTGAAATGCATGCAATTCCATGCTTCTCCTGCCCTGGCTCCAAGCAGGCAGAAGTAACAATGCAGGGTTGTTAGGCCCTTTGTGTGGAGACAGGACACAGCCTATTCAGGTGTAAGTTAGGCTGGGCCCAGTTCCTCCCACCCATCCTGCCAGTGATGGCCCATCCAGTCACACCTAAGCTCCCATTTTCTGTGGCTGTCTAGGAGGAATACACAAAGCCCAACAGCCAACTACGCCCAACCATGTGACTAGGGGCAAGCTGCAGGCACCAAATGGCTAAGGCAAGCAAATGACAACTTTTTAAAAGTGGAATTTTCAGAATTGTTATTTAAAATCCAACTTCACCATGAATTAGGATTTTAAATTAGAATTCCAGAGACACCAAACATGAATCAGTTATCTCTTCCCATTCGAAAATTACACTTATAAGATGTAATAAGGCAACTCCAATGTTATCCTATGAAAGCGATAGGCCTTAGAGTGGGGAAAACAAATATAAGAGTTCTTCAGTACCAGGACTGGAACATGTCTAACCTTTTTAATACATTGCATTCTGCCCTTGGGGCTGTCCAGGGCCTACCTTAGAGGTGACTTATATGTATTAAAAAGGAAGGTTCAGGCCTGAAAAAAGGTTCACAGACAGCATTACATCCCGATTAGGAGTGATCCTACTAAAAGAGTCCAAAAGGCAGTATTGGATATTACCACACAAACACTTAGACAGAACTATATCTGTGAAAAGAATGGAAATACCTTAATATTGACAAAACAAAAATGGCGGCAATATATGATATCCCCAAAATACATAAACATAGTACTGACCCACTCTATAGACCCATTGTCACAACAATTGGTTCAGTCATGGAACCCCTTTCTAAGTATGTGGACACCCTGTTGAGATCGCATGTCCCAAAAATACCATCTTACATCCAGGATACCCGGGACATCATAAATAAGGTTTAACATTTGCACTTTAATGCCTCAATAGATACCATGGTAAACATGGACATAGAGGATCTATACAGTAACATACCCCAAGGAGGTGCCATTGATGCCGTCCAATGGTTCATGGACACCATCAATATTGATTGTCCCAGATCATTCATAATAGACTGTCTCAAATTGGTGGTCCAAGAAAATACTTTTTAGTTCAAACGAAAGGAGTCAGTATGGGGTCCTCTTTTACCCCACAGTGGCTAATATCTATATGCCTCATTTTGAATGTAAATACATAGATAATGAGATCTCTCCATTTAGCGAATCAGTTAATATGTGGTCTAGATTTATAGACAATATATTCTTTATCTGGACAGGAAATTCAGATGAGATCCCAGAATTTGTTTCATGGATAAGTTTATGTGATATTACCATAAATTTCACAGCTAACTCCAGCAATAGCAAAGTGGAATTTTTGCATATCGTCATCCAGAACAATGAAGACCATTTAGAAGTAGATCTGTACTTGAAACAGACTGCTCGCAACACGTTGCTGCATTTTCAGAGTTATCATCCTCAGTCTCAAAAGACAAGTATTCCTTTTGGACAGTTCCTGCGACTCCCCAGGAACTGTACCAACCTACAGGATTCTGACCAGAGAGCCATTGAGATGAAAGCCAAATTCATGGCTCGAGGCTATCCTAGACGTTTTGTACGGGAGTCGTAGAAACGGGCTCGTTTTTACGAAAGACAACAAACATACCAAAGCTAGCAATTCGAGATTGGTGTTCGGGACACGTCACTCTACCATGAACGTAAAAATACGTCACATCATCAATAGCAAATGGCATATTTAAAATGCTACTAAAGAAAGGGAAAATTCTATAGCCAAACCTCTATTTGTACATAGAAAAAACAAAAATCTTAAAGATTTGATAGTGCGCTCCAGAATGAGAGAAGTTCAATGAACTTTAACTCAGACAACCATAACGGGCAATGATTTTCCTAGTGATAATTTTAAATGTATGTCCTGTGTTGCGTGCCAGTTTTCCATTGAAACCACAACATATTTGATTAATGGAAATAATATCAAACTAAGATCTTTGACCAATTGTAAGACTACCAACATTATATATCTGATTGTATGCTACCAACATTATATATCTGATATGTTGATGAAACCTCTTGCTCAATGGCCACCGGACTGAGCGAACACAGATCAGCCATCAGAACAAAGAAAATAGCTGCCCCACTAGTTAAAAACTATATGGAGGCTCAGCACTGCACTTAGGACATACAATGGCTTGTGAGAAGTTGGCCTGATATGTGATGTCCACTATTCTAGTTGGCACCCTGTATCAGTCCAAATAACCCTTATGGTGATGGTTGTAAAGTCAACCTTATAGACAAGCTATCCTAGTGGTAGCATGGACAAAGCAGTATTAGGCTAACACTTCAGAGAGAATGTGAAGCCAATTGTTTTACCAATAATAACCCCTTGAACACCAAATGAAAGGATACCACACAAGGTATATATCAAATATATATGTATTTATTACGAACACAACCACTCTGCACTCTTTATGAGGTCAGAGTTTGAGATACAGCACAAGTGACTCAATAAGCATACTATAAGTTGCACAAATACAATTCTGCCCTAGGGGCCTCACGAACCATATACTAAGTGAGTGGTATAAGATCAACTTCAGGAAAGGTGAGTAGGCCTAGGGAATCGCTGGGACACCACTGAGTAACCAAAGGATAGGAAGCAGGAGTCCCACAGGATGCAAGTGCAGTGTCTAAACACACACGCAGGTTCTCATAGACTTTCAATGGGAACGTAAAGTTTACAAAGTAGTTGATTTTGGGCACTTCCGGATGGACTATGGGAAAACCCAGTTAAACAAGGACACTTGGATAGTTATTACCCACGGAAGCACTGGAATACTCGAGTTACCTCACCCACGGAAGCCGGGTGCATAGGTGTTCTTTTGTGTCGGGTTTCGTCGTCGAATCCTATGGAGAACTGCACAAAGATGCTGCAGGCGACCAGGAGGAAGATATCCGGTTGGATCCAAGGGTGTATCGGAGCAGTGAAGAACCTGAAAGCAGAGGGGACAGAGTCTGGGTCACTAGCCAGTGACCAGGAAGGAACCAGGCGATGTTGAGATGCAAACAGGTGAAGAAGTGAAGCTTGTCTCTGCAGTCACGTGGACCAGGAGGCGTTGACAACAACCAGGAGCTTGATATGGACTGTACCACAAAGGATCTCGCTGTTGACGTGTCGGCTTCCAGATTGGAGTGAATAAGCCTTGGCAAAGGCAACCCATGCAGGAAGGGAAGATCGGCTTCTGTTCAGACCAGCAAGGTCTGGGGAGCTTCCCCTTTACAGGAAAGCAGGAGCAAGCCCGGAGAAATAAGGCAAGCGGTATCGATTCAAAAGGATGTCTTCAGGAGGGCCACTAGCCAATGGGCTAGCAACCGCAAAGATGCGTCGAGTGGAAATGCAGGCACAGGCCCCACGCGGCACTCGTGGAGTGTGGAGGGCTGAGCTTCGGTGCACTTACGGCTCGGGATTGGGGCTTTCACAAGTCCCAATGCACAACTTCAAGGACACCTCAGAAGCTGCACAGTTAGCAAAAAGTAGGTACTGCAGGTAGTCCAGTCCCACGTCTCTCGTGTCTGCCACAGGTCTCAGCTTTTCTGTGGATGTGTGCCGGAGTCAGAGAAGTCTGGAAGTCCAAAGGCTGCGTCGCTAAGTCTTTGGGTTCCGGCGGGAGCGTCGACAAAGCAAACTGGCAAGTCACTGATGGTGCCTGTTTGCAGAGGATGGTCACTCCTTGACCACAAGGGAGATTCTTCAGTCTCCTAGTTGCAGTAGAATGTTGAAGGTCCAGAGTTTCAGTTCAGGATAATCTAATGTCTCTAGACACAGCTCCTAGCTTTATACTAATCTAAGGGGCTGGATTACCTGCTAAGTCCCTCCTATGGGTGGAACCTGGGAAGGAGGTGGTTATACCCCTTTCCCTTTGTCCAGTTTCGCACCAGAGCTGGGGCTGGAGTGCGCCAGCAACTGGTTTGAACCGGGCTATGCATGGAGCACCTTGTGTGCCGCAGGCAGTGTCTCATTTAATTCAACCCACCCTGCCCCAATACACTATAGCCTGCCTGGGGAGGTGCTAGCACCTCCCAAGGCAGAAAACCTATTGTCCAGGCCTCCCCTGCCCGAGTTTCCACCAGCAGCAGGAGGTCAGACTCGTGTCTGTTACAGCAGCATCCATTTTTTGATGCTGAGGCTCTGTTTAACTTTAACCGGGTAAAGCTACAACTGCATGTCTTCTCCCTCTAGAAGGGTGCAATGCTACGCCCGCCGCCAGGACTGGCGGGGGGATAGTATTCCAAAGCGTATGACACCTTACACAACATGTTTTGATAAAGCAAAACCAAATTTAGCATTAACCGCGAGGATTATAATGCACTCAAGAGTATATGGTATGGCTATATCATAGAACAGCTATAAGGACATGGTTCCGAAAGCTGCAGACAGGCTCAGCTCATGCTAGAGCAGCATCTCACATAAAAACAAGCACTCTGCCTTCAGGATTGTCAAGGCCTGCCATAGGAGTGACTTATAGGTATATATGTGTCTATATGTAATGGTAGGTATAGGATACTATACCTAAGCAAGGGGTGATTACACGACCTTGCCCCAGCTGAGTGATCAGCCAGTTGTGTCAATTTGGATGGCCAGCCAGGGGTGGCATAATACATGCTGCAGCCCCTGGTAGGCCTTGGATGCACCTATGCCCTGGGTACCTATGGTACACTATAAAGGGGCTCACAAAGGTGACCCAATACCCAATTAGGTATGTACCTAAAGTACATGGTACGAATTTAGAGAGAGAACAGCTGGGCTGTGGGTCTGATTAGCAGGCCCACAGCCACACTAAAGTCGAGAAACCAGTGTATCAGAGCAAAAAGTGGGGGTGACCATAGGAAGCAGACCCTACTCTCCTACATGGCTCATTTTAGAAAACATACACATTAAATCTGGAAGCCAAAGCACAGAAATACGTAAACAGAGAGAAGTGTTTTGGATCTTTACTCTTGATACGTATAAACGAGGAATGAATAATGAGATCCCTTGGGATTAAGTAATCCACTATAACAATTGAGGAAACTCTTGCTGTGTGATGCAGAGCTCCAGCCTGTAAAATAATCTAGTTTAAGTGATTGTTCACACCCCTCTGTGTAAAAATGTGATTAATTATTACGGTTTACACGTGCCAATAGACATTTATAGGCAAGCAAAGAACTTTCATAATCATGTTCGTCCGGCATTCCCAGACTTTTCGGTAGAGTAGCTCGGATCATTATAGATGACATCATTACATTAAAATTAGATCTACACAATTTAATGACTTATTGTAAAGTCAGAAATCGATGGTAATGTGGCCATCTTTTAATCTTTGTACCATATGGTGGTTTGTTTTCAGCGCACGTTCACGCTACTGACTTTGGATTTCTGTGTACTTTTAGCACACGCTTGCGTTACAGAGAGACTGCATGCCTCGCAGTGCGCCCATGTTGGCTGTTTCTGCTTCGGCCGGAAACCCTTCCCAGATTGGGGGCCGAGCCTACGCCTAATCGTCGACTGCCTCAACACACGCTTTGCGGCTTCCCCCACTCTTGCCGCCATCGTAAAACCAATGCCGGCCCGCGCTGTGGTTTCAAGACGGCTTCCTTAATTCCTTTTGTGATACTATTCAGAGTCCCGCTTCATAACAAATACATCCCGTGACTTTCAGAGTCCTTCAGGAGAACTAGCTTGCTTTGCTAGTCAGTAACATTTGTAGCAGGATTTGGCTACTTGATTAATATACTGTGGTTACAGTGCTCATTGTTTCTTTTCTGACAGAAGATAGACGTTTGCCTCTGACTATGCAAGAAGGCAACAATTGAGCACCTCAGTTCTGGTAAATAGAGCAAACTGGATACTTATTGTTTTCTATTTTTGCTTATCCTTGAAGGGACTTCGTACATAAAGCCCCTTCCACAGGAACTGTGTAAGTAAGTAACAGTGCACTTTTAACAAAACTGAAAGCTCTTTCAGAGAAATACTCCTATCTAACAAGTTCTGCTTGAAATATAATTTGTTAACATTGGGTGTATTGTTTTCTCTTTATTTTTTTTATTTTTGTTATGTACCTGGAAACACACGCTTAGACCATACTCCAGCTGTTCAGCGGCTGGTCGCCCCCTGGTGGTCTTCCCTAACAGTCTCTTCTCTCCTAGGCGGTATTAGGCATTAGCCTGGTGATTGATTACTTGGGCTGACTATACCTTATCGGAGAGCTGAAACACAACTTTGCGCCTGTGGATACTGGTCTTTCTGCGTAAGCATGGGCGAATTTTGCGAATTTGCGATTTGCGAATTTGCGGATTTGCGAATTCGCGATCCGCAAAATTCGCGAATTTGTGCGAATTTTTGTTTTTTGCATGTTCGCGGGGTTTTTTGCGTGTTCGCGGGGTTTTTTGCGTGTTCGCGGGGATTTTTGCATCTTCGCGAGCCGCTTGCATAGCGAAGTTACCCATGCAGTCGTTTATGGGAGAGGGAGAGAGAGAGAGATAGATAGATAGATAGATAGATAGATAGATAGATAGATAGATAGATAGATAGATAGAAAGATAGAAAGAGAGAGAAAGAGAGGGAAAGAGAGAGGGAGAGAGAGAACGAGAGAAAGAAAGAGAGGCCGGATCTCTGAAGGGCCAGATTCCTGAGTTGCCCCTACAGAACACACAGCTTTTAATTTTTAGCAAAATGCATATGAAAATTGTGCTGTAAAGGTCTCTTTTAGTTTAACCCCTCCTGACAACTCAAAATGGGTGTATTTGCCATCCTCTCCCTTCTTCCTGTTTTTTATATCTGTAAGTGCTTCCTGATGAGGTTTAATTCCTTGGACAGGTGCCTCGTTGCCTACTCGTAACTATTCTCTGACCCTGCTTCAAGGGTCAGAGCAGGGTCAGAGAATAGTTGCAAGTAGGCAACGAGGCGCCAGGAAGCAATTAGCAGCAGGTGTCCAAGTTGAAGTTAATTTGTTTGTAACCCTTTTGTAAAAGGTTACAAAGAAATTAGGTTCAACTTTTGCACCTGCTGCTGTAACCCTTGCTTGGCTGAAAATTCGTCCCCGCTGATTCGCGGATTTTACCGCGATTTCGCGAGATTCGCGGATCGCGAAATCTCGGAAAATCTGCAAATCCGCCCGCGAAACGGATTTTACGCCCACCCTTATTTCTGCGTGACCTGATAAGTAATTGAAAAGAAATTGAGATTTGATATATAGTAGTGAGGGAATTTAGACCAACCAAGCAGGGGTTTGTAGCTACAGCTTAGATATGCACTTTCCTGCCGTTAATCTATTGATTGATATATTTATGAATGTATTTGTCATGGAGGCTTTTATATCTATTCTTCCTTTAAGTTACCTGATGTTGTTTATGGGTGTATGCATTTGAAGCACTTTATAGAATTATGTATTATCAACTGCTTTATGGATTTGTTGTATTTATGGAAATTGTCTAAGATTAATTATTATTATTATTATTATCATTATGTTAAAATACAAATAAAAACATTACATTAAAACAAGGAAATTAGAAGGAAGAAGACAAAAAGTTTGGGTATGACCCTGCAGAAAGGGCCAGGTCCAACACAACCCCCCTCCATCCTAAAGCCAGGGAAAATCAATCAGTACCTTGATTGACTTCTGAGCTTAGGTGTTAGAATGTGGACAATGTCACTCTTCTGCAAGGGCATTTGTCAGTTCTATGCCCCTCTGAACTCAGTGGCTTCTCTCAGTCTATGCTCTCCTGAGCCACTATACCGACTCATGGGAAACCCTTCTCCTCATCTGTGAACACTATCTGTGCAGCACCTAACCATAACTTGCTCACAGATTCATCCCAGTAGGCAGACTGCACCACAATGGCCAACAAAGTAATGTTGCCCACTCCACCCCTTGGATCAGACTTCTGTCTCCAACCGAAGGAAATCTCCGTCCAAAAGGACAGTAACCACCAAGGCCAATGACAGCTGTCAGTGTCAGGAGCCATTCCCAGGCCATCCACTGCTAGGGGGAAACTCTAAGCAGGAATGTTTGGCAGGCCTCTCTTACAGCCTTGTTTCTGGACAAGAGATCCTTATGGGCTCCTAAGGTTCCTCTGACTTCTGTGGTGTCTCAGAATGAGGGGCAGAAGCCCCAGGTGTTTTGCCTCTTTCTTCTACTCTACCTTCGCCAGTTCAGGGGTGGTATCCTGACACTGGCCAATCAACCCAAGGTCTTTACCCAGAGCCTGAACATGTGCCTTGCAAGCCAGAAGTTCCAGTGTGGGACCACCACCCCCTCAAGGGTGACACATTCTGTGTTGTGTCATATGCATGGGGCCCCCATGGTCAGAAGTGGCCTCGCCCGGGTCAGTCTTGGGGTACTCTGTTGTCAGAGCTCACAGCCCCTGATCCACTGGTCATCCCACTGTGGACTGTTTCCACCTCCTGCTCCTCCATCTGGGCCTCAGGTACCTTGTGCTGTGGAATGGTAACCCCAGAAACCAGAACTGGTAAGGCACCCTGGGTGGCCGACCCACCCAGCTCCCCTGACACTGTGGAGCTCCCACCAGCAGATGGACCCTTGGTACAGACCAGGTCCCCCTTTGTGTGCCTCCTCTTGGAGCAACATAAGCACTAGGGCTGGAAATAGGGCACTCTGGGCCCCTGCCAACAAAAACCTCCTGTTGGACCTGCGATGGGCAAGCCCAGCACAAAGGGGGTAGCTTGACTCAAGTGTCAAGGCAAGTTAAGGCTATCGTGTTAAGCCGGCTTTGACCCAATAATATCTCCTTGTACAACCACCAAAAAGAAGGACACCACACCACTGTTGTAGAAAAATACGATTCCTTTATATAAAAATTCTCTGTTGTGAATAGGGATCAATTAGGAAAGCACATACACATTTCTTTTGGCCACAATTTGCTGGGTTTCGATTTTGGAATAAATACAATAAATAAGCTCAGGATTACATATCTATACTACTATTATAAAGAGAGAACTGTGTCCTTTGAGCCAGGTAAACTCGAAAAGTACACCACCAATCCAAACACCCAATACATCTTTGAAAACGTCAGGGCAAGCAGAAGGACATAGGCTATATAAAAACAAAATTTATATGTTAGAAAGGAAACGTAATTTTTAAGGGAAAGTAGTCCCTTAGAAGTAGCGCCAGCTAACAACGTGCGTGCTGATGCGTGCTGACATCACGGGGGAGCGCGGAAGCCGGAAGCAACACCCTGCGAGGAGCGGACAGGAGAAAGGAAGCGACACCCTCCAAGGTCCAGAGCGTGTAGAGGAGTGTCGACATGCCCAGGGGAGCGCAGAGTAAGAGCGGACAGGAGAGTCAGCAGGAGCGGCCAGGAACAAGAAAACGAGCGCGGAGAACCAGCGGACACGAGCGTGGGCAGAAGCGGCCAGGACCAACAAAACGGGAGCAAGGAAACACTGTAAGTACGCTCTGATGCTCCCGGCCGCTCTGCTGCGCCTCTCCTGCTGCGATGCTGCCCCCAGCCCTCTTCTGCCCCGGGCAACGCCGGGGCGGGCTGCTAGTCATCAATAAATAGAATAAATATCAGGAATAAATATCTTCAATAAATAGAATAAATATCACTTTCTGTTTAGCAGAATAAATACTGGTTCAGTTAAATAAACAACCACATGTTCATTCTGGTATCGCTGCCACCAATTAATTACTTCAGGAACATTACACTTGTAAAACGTTTTAAGTTGGAAAGATAACTCTTACAGTTTATGATGGTTTCACTGATAATGCATACAGGCTTCTCTGGGCGCAAAAAGAGTGTTGGGACTCTTTTAAGAATCACACGGGGGTTACACGGGGGTTATGCGCGTGTATCTAAAAGGCAACGAAAGACAGTGAACACTTCATTTACACTCGACTGCCACCGGGTTGAGATCTCTATTTGCCGGTGGGGTCTAAGCGCGCCTATGGGCTTTACCACTGCTAGCACTCAGGCGGCACCAGTTCAAAGTCTTTAGACTGACGAACGGGGCTGCCGAAGAGGTCACACACTCTTCGCGCTCAGTCAATGAAATACACAGTTCCTTTATATCGCCGCTTCCCACCTGAAGAAACGGGCCCACCTCACATCGGCTGCAATCGGAAAGCGATTCAGTCAGGGCTCAGCACTTCTCACGCCAGCGACGGGTTCTCAGGGGCTCCACGGACCTCCCTCCGACTTCCTCATACAGGAATGGTTCCCGCCCACAGCTACAGCTGCCGATTCACTGGGGAGGGCAGAGACAGTAGTCCCGCCCAACGAAGGCTGGCCTTTCCCCGCCCCGGCGCACCACCTCACCTCAGTCTGCGCAGGAAGCACTCTACGCCGGTGGGGCTCAGAGACGTCCGAGCTCCTCGCTGGGGGCGTCTGTCACAAAGGGGCACAGAAGACGCTCACGGTCGCGGCGAACTTGCTCTCGCCTCGCGACCCGAGTCTGTCGTGATTCACCACCGGGGGGGCGGGGAGGCACACGATCACGGCCACAGTCTCTTGGGGGTAATGAGGCACTCCCTGGGCAGGCGCTGTAGGTGCGAGGTCACCGCACACACAGCTGACTGGAACGCCAGTCAGGATCCACGCCAGTGACCCTTGCTTGCTCTACTGCCCGCACTACCAGCCGCCTCAGGGGTCAACAGGGCAGGTGTCAATCTGGTGTCAAGTCTGGAATCTCCTTCTTCACCTAGATCTGGAACATCATTATCCTATCTAGTCTTCTGGTCATCACCAAAATGGCCGCCAGGGACTGGACCTTATATAGCCAGTGCCCTGAGGTGCTGGCTCATGCCAGTAGGTTCTAGAACCTTCTTTGGGCTAAGCCAATGACATGGCACTTCTAAGATGCCTTTGGGACCCTAACAGCCACCATACTGGGGTTCTAGAGCAGCCATTTTGTGTACCTGAGGAAAGATAAAGAAATTCCTGTCAGGAATGCGCGCCAAGTAAAAGGGCGCCAAAACCTTGAAAGGTCAAGGTTCATGGAGGCTCCAAGGGGAGTCGCTCACATGAGGAAAAAGAATGGCCACCATTTTGAGGCCATTCATACAGGTTGCCAATCCCAGTCTATAATGTCACAGGTTTCGCCAGGTGTCTTGTAAATAGGTGCCAACAACCTTGTGAACAACTGGGCGTCAAGGCCCATGAAACAGCACACAAAAGTCCTGGTAGACAAAGAAAAGCGACACATTTTGGGAGGTACAGGGGAACAAAAGAAATCATAGTGGTGAGGGGACTCTCAGAAGTAGACGGGTCTAACACCTCCCATCCTACGCTTAGAAGGAACATGGTAACCCTTTCCCTCACACAATACTGGGACCTGCCTGAGTCAATGTACCCCCTCACCCACTCTGCTGGGGGGAACCTGAGCCCGGTGCTTTCCCAGACACTCTAGTACTAACTCAGAGGTCTGCCTCCTTTGCAAGCTTCCTGGGGTCAGTGAGCTTACTATCAACCAAGTGTTGATGTAGCTCTGGAATAGAGTGACTGAACATGTACTCTCTGACAATCAAATTGTATGGCCCCTAATAGGTGCTTACCTCATTACCCTTCACCCAACCATCCAGTAACTTACACATGCAACACACAAAATCCCCCTCAGGACTGGTGAGACAGTTTCTGACTGTCCCTGAACCTCAACATGTACTCTTCTGTAATGAATCCATATAGCTTGGCAAGTGTCTCCTTCATGGTGGGATACCTCATTCTGTCCCCCTTCTCTAGGGCAAGTAAGGTGTCTCTCCCATCACTAGGTACATGACTCAAAAGGCCAGCTCCCCAATTCTCATCAGGGATCCTGTGCATCTCTAGAGTGACTTCATTTGCCTCAAACCACCTGTATATGTCATCCCCCAACTCAAACATAGGCACCAAGTCTCTGGATATGGTGGCCCTTCCATCAGCACTGGATACTCCAGCGGATCCAGAACGTCTCAGCCAGACTCATCCTCGACATCCCACGACACAGCCACATCTCCGGACATCTGAGAGACCTGCATTGGCTCCCCGTCAACAAAAGAATCACCTTCCGTCTCCTCACCCACGCACACAAAGCCCTACACGATCAAGGCCCGAGCTACCTCAACAACCGCATCAACTTCTACGCTCCCAAACGTCATCTCCGATCAGCCAGCCACGCCCTCGCCGCCGTCCCCCGCATCCGAAGAACGACAACAGGAGGAAGGTCCTTCTCCTACCTGGCCGCCAAGACCTGGAACTCCCTCCCGACCGACCTGCGCCTGACCCAAGACCACCTCTCCTTCAGGAAGAAGCTCAAGACCTGGCTATTCGAGCAGTAGCAGCACACCCCCTCCCCCCTCAAGCGCCTTGAGACCCTCCGGGTAAGTAGTGCGCTCTATAAATGTCTGTGATTGATTGATTGATTGATACCACCTTTTTACTGCCATAATTCCTGCTGTACACTAACAGCTGTTTGGCCTTCAAGTCAAGCTCTTTACGACTCAGTTCATGAGCCAACATTATTTTTCTCTCCTCCATCTCAAGTTTGGCCATCTGCAGCCCAAACTCCTTTTCACCTTCCCTGTCATCCAGCTCCTCAGGGGACAGAGCTTGGGAGGACACACTGCCTCCGCTCAGGGAAGGCTCTTCACTTCTGGAGGAAAGACATCCCCCCTTGTCAACTTCATCTCTGGACCTGCTTCTAGGTCCTCTACTTGCTCCTCCAAATCAACTTCCTCATCCTAGTCCTCTGTTGCTGCCAGCAACTAGTGAACCTCCCCCAAGGATCGAGAGCTCTCTGAAGTTCCAATTTGTTGGTGCTCTTTTTGGTTGGAAGTCCCCATTCCTTACAGAACTCCATGAGATCAGCCACTGTGTAGCTCTCGAGTTAAATAAGCTCAAATTCCATTCCTGCAGGTATGGTCACAGACAGTCAGATAGGATGAGAGTGAATTGGAAAAAAGCAAAAAGGCCAGTCAAGAATGATTTTAAACACAAATCAGGCTTAGGTATGGGATAGTAGTGTACACCAAATCACTGTGTGACACTGCACAATCACAAGTTATATTCTCACCGCTGAGCACCAATGTTAGAAATTGGGTTACTGGTTGACTGGGGTGTGATCAGAGGTTAAGCAGGAACCAAACTACTAGTCAGGGTCAGGCACAAGCAAACCTCAAATTAATCTGTGCTCATCCTCCTGTTAGCTCTGCACGGAGCAGCTGGGCTTAACATAGAGGCAACGTGTAAAGTATTTGTACAACACTTAATAAAACAGTGAAAACATTACACACAAAGATCGCACACCAGGTTGGAAGGATAGAGCAAAATGTAATAAATAAAAGAAGGCCAAAATGACAAAACTCCAATCAGTAGAACTGGAGTTATGAATTTTTAAAGAATAAACTGTAATATAGCACCTAGAAACAGAAATTCTCAACCTCTGTTCTATAGTCCCACTAGACCGTGTCAAAGTCAAAACCTCAGGCTGTATGGTAGTATGGGTCAGATATGGATCCAGATTAGTCCAGCTGAAAGTTTACCTTCTCAAGTTTTGTGCCAAGAGTCCAGCTCACGTTGGAGAGGGTTGCAGGTAGAGCATCATGGGCAGCAGTCGTTGCGGCGTGAAGAGCAGGCCTGGTGTTGCGGATGCGAGGGATGGAGCTCCCTGTTGATGGTCCCCTGTGGGCAGGCAATGCTGCTGTGCAAAGAGGCACACTTGCGGCGGCTTGTGAACATTTTTCGTGCATGTTGCGCTGATCCGGTTTGAACAGACCTGTATGCGGTCCAAAAGCTTGAATTTAAAAGCTCCAGAACCACACCAATGGTGCAGGATCAGGAGTCCAGGAACTAGTCCTTTGAGTCATCTGAGGCTCTGGGTTCCAGATAAGTTGCAAGTTTAAAAAAATTTGCATTTTTTTATAGCGTGAACTCAACCCAGAGCAGGTCAGCACAGCAGGGCAGCAGTTCCAGTAGAGCAGCAGATAAGCAGAGTCGAATTATTCCTAGCAGCACAGCAGTCCTTCTTCCTGGCATAGTATACACAGGTCCAGAAGTGTACTGACTAGTTGATGTCTAAGGTCCTTCTTTTATACACTGGTGTCCTGGCTCTGGAAGGTGGGAAATGCTTCTAGGCAGTGTTTTTGAAGTGCATGGGTTTCTCTGCTTCCCCTATCTTAGGTCCTTGCTCGCTGAAGTGACAATGTGAGGCTGTTAGGCCGTATGTGTGAAGACAGAACACATCCTATTTAGGAGTGAGGCTCGGCCTAGCTCCTCCCTTCCATCCTCCCACTGATGGCTCATCCAGTCACACCTAGTCTCCCACTGTATGTGGCTGTCTAGAAAGAATACACAAATCCCAACTGTTCACCACACCCACTCATGTGACCAGAGATAGGTTGCAGGCACCAAATGGCTAAGGCAAGAAAATGGCAATTTTCTAAGATTAGCATTTTTGGAACTGTAATTTAAACTCCGACTTCACCGTACATTTGGATTTTAAATTAGGATTCCACAGACACCAAACATGAACTAATAATCTCTTCACATTTGGAAATTACACTTATAAAATGGAATAAGACAACGC
This sequence comes from Lissotriton vulgaris, assembly GCF_964263255.1. Classification (NCBI taxonomy): domain Eukaryota; kingdom Metazoa; phylum Chordata; class Amphibia; order Caudata; family Salamandridae; genus Lissotriton; species Lissotriton vulgaris. Next base: position 432,698,001 of record NC_141685.1, on the reverse strand, counting down.
TAATGTTATCCTTTGGGAGAGATATGCCTTGCAGTACAGAAAAATTAATTTAAACGTTTTTCACAACCAGGTAATGTATAACTTAAAAATACAAGTCCAACTTTTTAAATAAATTTCACTCACTCTTGGGGCTGTCCAGGACCTACCTTAGGGGTGACTTATATGTATTACAACTGAAGGTTTTGGGCTTGGCAAAGAGGTTAGTTTGCCAGGTCAAAATGGCAGTTTATAACTGTACACAGACTACAATGGCAGTCATGTGACATCTTTAAAGGGCTACTTAAATTGGGGGAATAATCAGCACTGCAGGCCCAATAGTAGCATTAATTTACTGTTCCTGGGTACATGTAGTACTACTTTAATAGGGATTTATATATACATTAAATACTCTAATTGGTGATAAACCAATACAATACAATGTTTTAAGGAGAGAGCACAAGCACTTTAGCAAGGGTTAGCAGTGGTAAAGTACAGAGAGTCCTAAGGCCAACAAAAATGAATTCAGCAAAAGTAGAAGGAAGGCAAAACGTTTGGAGATGACCCTGCAGAAAGGGCCAGGTCCTACAACGACCCACTTGTATTTTTGTGTCCTATATTTCGGACTCATTCAGATTCAGGAACATGTTTTCCTAAACTATAATGTTGTGATGACATTTGATTTAATTACAATTTTGAACAGTCTGCAAAGGATGTCAAAATTTAGGAAAGAGAGTTGTACAACAGATACTCATTTCATTCTTGTTTTACAAGAGAATAAGGTAAGGGCAAATCTACAGGAGGTGACTATGGTAAGGATAACATACATGGTAGTTGTCAAAGCAAACAGGATGTGCATCTTCTGGTAAACAGATTTGTTTGGTGCCCCATATTGGCCTGTTACTTACCCTTTCATTCAGAGTTTTTCATCTTGTTATGTTATGTTAAAGTTACTTGTTAAGCGCACGTACACCAAGCAATTTCATGGCGCTGAGAGCGGGAGGGCGACAGGGATGCAAAACAGATGCTTTACTCGTATGCCTGAGAGAACAATAAGGTCTTGAGTAGTGTTCTGAACTGAGCGTAGGAGGTTACTGACCTCAGTCCAGCAGGATGTGAATTCCAGAATTGAGGGGCTAGGACTGAGAATCTGAGACCACCGTGTTTTTTACGTTTGAAGGCGGGGATGGTAAGCAGATTCAGATGAGAGGTGCGCAAGTTTGCGAAAGGTGGTATAGCGCTGAATCCTTGAGGAGATGAATACTAGGCTATTCCCGGTGAGGGCTTTAAAGATGGTGCAGCCCAGCTTGAAGGCACAGCGTTTAGCCACTGGGAGACAGTGGAGGCTCTTCAACAACGGACTGACATGTATTTGTCTGGGTTGTTGGTGGATAAGCCTAGCTGCTTCGTTTTGTACCAGTTGTAAACGATGAAGTTGATATGCTGGAATACCGACATGAAGTGAGTTGGCATAATCAATTCGGGAGGTAACCAGGGCAAAGGTGACTAGGATCAGGGCCTTGGTAGTCAGGAATCTGCAGATCTTACGGATTCGGCGTAAGTGGAAAAAGCAGGAAGAACACCGTGCTGATCTGGGGTTTCATAGACAAATCGTTGCTGATTATAACCCCTAGACTTTTTACAGATCCTCCTGGGCGAGGGGGACTACCTAGGAGCGGAGGTCAAAAGTTAGAGTTACACGGGTTGGCAGTTCCTCCAGTTAGAATCAGGTCAGTTATATCAGGGTTAAGTTTCAATTGATTGGCGTACATCCATTCGCTATTAAAGCTCACAGTAGATTGAAAGTTGGATACTGAAGTGTCAGAGGAGTCAATATCAAACACCAGCTGGAGGTCATCAGCATAGTTGAATGTTTCGACTCTTCTTTTGCGCAAGGACCAAATCAAAGTAAGCAAGTATAGGTTAAAAAGAAGGGGCGAAAGGGAAGAACCCTAAGGGACCCGCATGTCAAATTCATTTACTTAGCTGAAAATCTTGTAATAACGTTTGCATTCCTCGCTGTTGTCTATAAGTGGTATGGCTATCCTGTATAAGGCATCAACCCTTACTCTCTATGTACATAGGCTGTATATTATAGCCTTTGAGACTTGTGTTTTGCCTTGTTTCCTCTTTTCACCGACATTTGTTTAATTCATGTATTAAAGTTATGCAACGTCATATAAATTGCAGCAACATAGAAGATGCAGTACAATCTTATTGTTTCACCTAAAATTGAAAGTCCGATGATACAGCATTGGAATCATTAGATTTTAATTTTTCCATGACATTTCAATTTCCATCAGGACAATTCATAATAAGAAACAGTGCAATAAACAACAATTTATACATGTATCCGTTAAACCAATATTTTTGTTCTGGACACTATAATACATTACGTACTATCTAAAAAAGTAAAGGATACATTAACAGTGAGATACATAATTAATTAAACACACATAAATAGTGTAATGAACAAGTTAGTAAATGACAAGTCAAAGTGGAGCCTCATATAAAACATGCACCAAGTTACCAATACGTTTGAGTCATTTTGACCACATGGCTTCAAATTAGATCTCTCCATCTCTTAGCCTATGTGTCATTTCTTCTATAATAGCTAGACTCTACATTTCATTGACCAATTCTTCTACTTTGGGTCTAATTCCATCATCTTTTTCCAGAAGTGACAGCGTTTTGAATCCTGATCTTAGTTTCATATGATATTTTGTCATCTAAGATCAGGCAATTGAAGAAAATCAGAAGCCTATCTTTTGATACGTTAGCACTGGAAGTACTCTGACTTTTTTTTAAACCCCTTCCATAGTTTTATAGATAGAAAGACTTCACAAACACATGAAGACTACTTTTTCAGAATGACACCTCCAGCTCCCTGCCAGCATTATTAGAAAGTTTGAGCTTGCGCATACTTGCTGGCTTTCAACATGTTCTCACAGATTACTGCATGTAAGGATGTGCTTTCACTGCATTCAAATTAACAAGTAGTTCTCAACATTCCAGGTATAATGTAACCAACATAATTATTACATTGTCACAAAATTATGAGGAAAATAAATGTAAGAAATAATCAAATTGTAATAGCATTGTATAGAATGAAGTTTGGCAAAGTTACTTCATTATGAAGAATCTTTTAAAAATTGATGGAAACTCATTTTGCCCCTATTTTGATTTAGAAAGCAATTCATAATGTTCATAGAAGAAACCAGAGTACTATTTTTCTTGCTGTTCTTCTGCTGGCTTCCTCACATTTAACAAAAGTATCCTTATCCATCTTCTGGAGGGTCCTGTCTACAAGCATGCTCCCTGAAACCTCCACGTCCCCATCCACAGAATGGCTGCTGCATTCTCCTAAAATATAAAAATAGGGCTCCTATACTGACAACATAAACTGGTTTCAAACAACAGACATGAAGTACTATGTAGTTTTAAAGTCCAAATGGGGACCTCAGCTGTATGCATCACCTATTGCTACAACTTCTTTAAAATATACATAAAGAGTACTTTGGCTCTGCCTAGAGGAGCCTGATGCTATGGACTGTTTGGTGTATTGTTGAATCTCCAATGGAGTACTTCCATTGCAATGCATGTGGGAGTATTTAACATCACAACCATACCTTGCATCATCTCACAATAACTTTTTTGCCACAAAGCGAAGATGACCAAAAGCAATCTTTTTTTTTCACTACACCCCTGTTTTAACATGTTATAATTAGGACTCATATTTAACGTGTTTGGTCCACTGATAAATAAGCATTGGCATTGCCAATAGTTCTGGCTTAAATAGGCCATCAAGACAAGCACGTGTAAAAGTTGTATGCATGAGCTTGCACATTAAAGCTTGACATATTGGCTTGGTCAATGCTTGTTAACTCTTGCCAGGGACATCTGATTTTCCTTAAAAAGAAAGGTAAGAGTGAGTATCATATGCACTGATATAGTCTGTATATGTACAACCTAATCTGCGATTTGAGGCAGCAGGGGAAAAGCAGATCAGGATTTTTTTTAAATGTATTTTTATTATTTTTAAAACAAAACTAGTCCATCATGATCAGAATAATACAGGCAAGCAGTACTCAATTAAAATCCCAACTCCCTGGCTGCACCCAGGTACAATTTACAGAACCATTAGAAACAGCGGTCATATATCAGTCCACAACATAATGGTTGGAATTGTCAGCAAGATTACTGAAAGCAGACATAGCATAATTGTTCAATCATCTATGAAAACATGCAGGAGTTACCTGTGCCGCCCACTTAAAAAATAGAAAACTAAATACCCCCCCTTCTCATCCCTCCCCCCTCACCGGCGTATTGCACATAGTAAGCTGTATGGTAAAATCTAGGTGTAGCCCTAAGAGGGCGCATCACAGATATCCTGTAGTCAGTATCAGGGAATTCTGCAACGTCAGAGGATAAGAAAATCAAGAACCCACTGGTAGAGGCACCCAATTAACGAATACTCCTAAGTCAGGGCAATCCAATCTGATCCCCAACCGTGGGGCCACCTCCTGATCAGCCTTCGGGACCTTCAGCAGTATCACTAATGCTTCCCAAGCCCTTGCTGCCTCCAAAGCTTTCTCGCTATTCGCTCGGCAAGCCAATTGCACCCTAACAGTGCCTTCACTTTCTGCTCTGTAAGGAATTGAGCCTTCCATCTCTGGAAACTTGGACCCTTTTTGGATTTCAAGACACTTTAATGTATCTTTTAGCCAAGAGAGGACCCAAATCCAAGAACTTACTAGTGATCTTGTACTTAGAGGTGTGGGGAAATCAGTGCAGCAAACACCTATTGTGGGCTCCACGTCCCTCTCATTGACGTCGCACAGCAGAAAAACCCCCTCCTCCCAATATGACCCAAGCCGTGGACAGCCCCACATAATGTGGCGGAAATCCGCACCCTCCCCATTACAGCGCAGGCACAATGCCGTATCCGTGCTGAAGTAAGTGTTAATTTTAGCAGGCGTGAGATATGCCCTATGAAGAATAAAAAAAAGTGCACCAGTTGAAAGTGAGCATTTCTAGTGCTTTTCCATGCCCGTTCAACTAGATCAGCCCACGCCGTCTCTGGAATTTCTTTGCCTAGATCTTCTTTCCACTTTTGTTGCAGGGCCAGCAGCGGTGTTAGAGCTTCATGCGTCATATGCCTAAAGAGGCAGGTAACAGAATTAAAAGTGCCCCCTGTTAAATACTACATACTGGCAGATGACCCTTCCTTCCAATGCTTTTGAAGAGCAGCAACGAGGGCTGAGTGGAACAGAAAGTCCCCTCGAAGCAGATCGTACCTGTCTTGGAGCATACCGAAGGGAAGCAAGGTGCTGTCCTTATAAAGGTCCCCCATCGTAACAGTCCCTTCTCTCGCCAGTCAATCAATGCAGCCCAGCTGCTCCCATCGGCAAAGCAGTACACTTGGCTAAAGGGATCTCAGGGGCATACAGACATGCGATTCACGGTCTTCTCTGGCTTTTGTTCCAACAAAGCAGAAATGTATGGAACACATTAGTGAGCACCTTAAGGCTCAGCGGTAGTTGTAAAATGATTCGAGAGAGCAACCCCCCCCAGATCCCCTCCCCACCCCCCCCAGATCATCCAATCCTCTAAACTCCAGTGCTACTGCCTGGGTGAGCCACTGCAATTGAGCCACCAAATAATTAGTCTTGAAGTCAGGGACCGCTAGGCCGCCTTTGGATTTTGGCCTCATTAGTGTTTGCAGTGCTACCCCTCGCCTGCCAGCAGACCACAAAAACCCCGTAATCATTGATTGGAGCAGTTTAAAAACCGAAGCCAATATCCAGACCAGGGGGGTACGGAAATAGTACAGCAGTCTTGGGAGAGTCACCATCTTGATGAGAGCCACTCGACCAGCCACCGAGAGAGACAGGGTCCCCCAAAAATCAATGTTACTCTTAAAATCCTGAATGGCTCGACCCACATTACCCTCCAATAAATCTGATTGGTTTTGTTATATTCGGGTCCCCAAATAGGGCAGGCAATGATACTTCCTCTGTACTCCATCTATAATCGGAAGGCCACCAGCGAATGGGGTGGCTTGGAACAGAAAAGACTTCACCCAATTAACCTTAAGTCCAGCAACAGTCCCAAGATCATGAAGCAATCGCTTTGCTCCAACGAGAGCATCAGCTGTTTTGGCTAAAAACATGAGTAGGTTATTGGCGTAAAGGGCAATGTGATGGATTTGTCCATGTACACAGAGACCCGCATATCACTGCTCCGTCCTGGCCTGAGCCGCTAAGGGCTCCATAGCCAGTTCAAATAACAGAGGGGAGAGCGGACATCCCAGCTTTGTGCACGACTCACAGTACAGACCTCCGAATTCAGACCCACACGTCTTCACCCGAGCAGTAGAATGCTTGTACAACAATGCCGTCCAATCAAAAAAATCATCCTCCAAGACAAACCTGCACATCATTTGAAATAAGTAAGGCCATTCCAAGCTATCAAATGCTTTCTCAATATCAACTGACAAAATGGCAGTGTATGCTTTCGTGTAAGTGTTGGCTTCCGATATCCGAATCAGGCGTTTCACATTTATAGCTGTGTTTCTTGTAGGGATAAAACCCGCCTGATCACTGTACTAAATGGGTTATATGTGGGGGCAGCCCTGTCGCTAAGATCCGGCTTAAAATCTTAAAGTCAGTAGTTAGCATGGACAGTGGCCGATAAGCGGTCCTATCAGATGGCGGCTTTCCCGGTTCAGGAGGGGACTTATAATGGCTTCGTGAGTGGTGGTAGGCAGCTGACCCACACATTTCTCTTCAATATAGAGTTTTACCAACTTAGGAGCCAGAAGATTTATGTAAGTCAAATAAAACTCAATAGGCAAGCCGTCTGCCCCAGGGGTCTTCTTCCACGCCATATGCTTGATCGCTCCTCTAATTTTCCCATTTGTGATATCTTGGCCTAGCATCTCTGCTTGCATTCTGTCTAGTGTTTGATGTTCTGTTGTATCAAAAAACTCCCCAAGAGCATCAACATTTGGCATCACTTTACTTTGATAGAGATCTGAATAATAAGCGAGAAATTGGTCATTAATTCCCTACTGGGTGTAGCAAAATTCCCCCGTTGGGGTACACAATTCTAAAATGACCATTCTCTGTCTGGCGGGGTTAGCTAGCCAAGCCAGCAACATCCCAGGGTTATCACGCTCTGCATGAGCGTGTGCTACGTACTATTTATGATCAAAACAGTGCAACCTCTCAACCCTTGTGGCAACCTCCTCCTTTGAATCCATCAAGCTCTGTTGCCTATCAGGATGCATAGGTTGACCCAGTTCAGATTCACACAGGTGCCGGTCCGCAGTCTTTATATCCTGCAGGAGCGTCCTACGCACCCCCATTTGATTGGTAATACAGCCTTTAAAGCATCCCATTCCACAGCAGTTGAGGACGCCGTGATAGCATTCTCAAGAAGTACTGATTAACACCATCCCTCACTACCTCACAGAAGGCCTGGTCTTCTAACAGCTCTGGAGCTAGGCACCATGTTGGGATTGTAAGGCGCATTCGGGCCCAGTGGATCCACACTAATAATGGGTTATAGTCTGAGAGTGTTCGAGTAAGGTACTCACTGTGCTTGGCTACCGCATGTACATCTGGAGAACACAATACTGCATCTAAGCGAACATGAAGATCGTGTAGTGATAAAAAGAATGAATAATTGCGCACTCTCGGGTGATGTGCCCTCCATGTATCAACTAACCCCCATCTATGCTGCCAATCCCTTCTAGCCCTAGAAACCTTATGAATAGGGGCATCCGGAAGAGGAGGATGAGACCTATCCAGGGAAACGTTAGTAATGGAATTGAAATCCCAACCCATAATCACCGACCCAGTCAAATACGGTGCAAGTTTCCCAGACAGCTGGGTGAAAAAAAGCCAGCTGTTCTGTATTGGGTGCATATATGTTGCTCAGCACGACATCTCTGCCATTAGGACGATCCACAACCATTACATATCTCCCTTCAGGATCTACCAATTGTTGCGAAGTATGAAAAGGAACCCCCGCCCTGACCCATATTAACACTCCCCGCCCGAAGGCCAAATAAGTTGTAGTAAAAATCTGTCCCCGCCATCTATGCTGCAGGGCGAGGCCCTCCTGTCTTGTGATATGCGTTTCCTGAAGGAAGGCAATTTGAACCCCTCTAAGCACTAAATCGGCGTGTATCTTGTGACGGCGCATCATTGTATGCATGCCCCTGACATTCCATGATATACATTTTAGTTCAAGTAACTATCCCATGACAGCGCTGCGCCCAGTACCCTAGTAATCTTTTTAAGGAGATACGCCATGACCCCAAGAACATCCCAAATCTGAACAAAGGAAAAAAAAAAACACACCCCTCCCCAGAACAGGCCCTACAACACTAGTCCCTATCCGAACTCACTACACACTCAGCACTCAGTATCCTCTGATAGCTACAGAAGTTCTAAAGGGGAGGCGGCTGCAAGCCGACGCTACTATGCAACAGAAACAACAACTAGAATAGCGCCCAAGCCTCCAACCCCACCATTGCCCCGTGCTTGGGGGCACTCAGCAACCGGCCTGAGGATCTGCCCCTACCACCCTTTCGCCCCAGCAGCATAAGAAAGGTCAATACAATACCAATAAGTCTGGAAATAACCAAAACTACAGACCAGGTAAAAAAAAGAGCAAGTTAGAGGAAGCAAGAAGGAACAAAGCAATCAAATAAGCTAATCAGCCATCCCTGGAATGACATGCGGCAACTTAACAGTGTCAGCTTTGGATTCTCCTGAGGCCGCCCCATCCGACATCTTCTCCGACTCAGTGTCTGTCCCAGATGGTGCTTTTCGATCTTGCAATATTTCCGACACCACCTGCAGAGTATCAGATCTCTCCTTCTCCGTCTGGAGGTACTGGGCACCCGCAAGGGATTGCAGCGATACCTTGCCCATCTATTCCCCTGTGAGCACTGCCCCTCCCCGGGGGAGGTGTGCGCCGTCATTCCGTCTATCCGCTGCCTGCTCTATAGGGCTCAATACAGTCCCATGCCTCCTTGGGGTCCTCAAAGAAGCGAGTCTTGCCATCAAGTACTATCCGCAGCCAAGCCGGGAACATCAAGGAGTACTGGAGAACCTCGTCGCGCAGCGCCTTCTTGACCTCTAGAAAGGATGCGCAGCGGTGCTGGACCTCCAGCGTATAGTCAGGGAATATTGAAACTCTGCTGTTGTCCACTGTGTAAGGATCTTAAGAGCGCGCCCTCTGCAGCAAGAAGTCTCTATCCTTGTAATGAAGGAGACAAACAACCACCAGTCTCGGGGGCCTCCCAGGTGCCAGTGGCTGAGCAGGAACCCGGTGAGCTCTCCCCAGAGTATAAAACTGGGTCAGACCTTCAGGTGCCATCACATCTTGAAATCATCTCTCCAGGTAGTTGATCATACTAGCGCCTTCCACTCCCTCTGGGAGACCCAGCACCCTTATATTGTTCCTGCGGTTGTGCCTTTCAGCATCCTCGGCTCTTCTCTCCAGCGTTTTAACTCTGTGGGAGATATCCCCCATCTGGGCAGAGAGGGATTGCTGCACCGGTGCCATATCCGCCAGGGTGTTCTATGTTTGCTTCACCCGGTCAGCCAGCTTGGAATGTTCTGCCTGTAGGAGCCCCAGCTCCACCGCCACATTAGCAATGTCCTGGTGCAACGTGTCCTTGGTATCCAATATAGCCTGCAGGATCTGGGCCAATTGTTGCTGGACAAAGTTTCGGCAGGTGGCTCAGGGGAATCTTGCCTTCTGCGGTCCAACGCTGACTCCTCCTGTTCCTGGGGCACCCCTGTCTGCTTTCCCCTGGGTTTTCCCATGCCTCTAGAATTACGAAGCCACCAGCCAGGCAAGGAGGGATCAATGGCTCCCACCTGCGCAGGCACCAGGAGAGTTGTGAGGAGCAGCGCCACGGAACAGTGCGAAACCAATGATCAGGCAGCGACCCCACCTATAAACTGAGTGTCGCTTCCGCAGTCAGGCACCAATGTCCGGTCACCACGAGCAGGGCCCGGTCAGCACCGCCTGCCCCCACCTTGGTTCTCAGGGGCCCCCAGTACTTACAGCATCACCTGGCCAGCAGCAGCCCCTCCCGCCGTACTGCAAAATCGTCGAGCAGGAGCCTCCAAGCAAGAGCACACATCCGGGGTGGCAAGGGAGGGTACTCTGCACAAAGGAGGGCAACTCAAACACCCGGTTCCAATGTTCTGGCAAATAGGGCAGCACAGGCAGAACCGGCCACTGTAGGCAGCAGCCTGCTCTGGGCAAATCAATCTCTAATCCCCGCCCAAGGTGTGATAGTGGTTACTAGCTCCACGTTTCACATATGAGCCACAACAGTATGAAGGTGCAATGATTGAGGGCACCACCTTCAAAATGGCACTGACTCCAATGCGCACCACCACTAGCCACGGCAAATCAACCCTGGAGAGCCCCCCACAGGGAGGATCCCTCCTTTAATCACACGCGGGAAATACTGCCGCGATGGTGCCTCTAATACGGCCCAGTGAGGTCTTGCACTCCAAATGCAGTAAAAAGCTGCTTCCGGGACCACATCCGGAACCGCACACCGGGCGAGAAAAGCGCCTTGCGACTCACTGCCCAAATCGCCGCTTCAGCGCTCAGCCATGCAGGCAGAGCTCCTCCGGTTGCTCTCCAGGGTCAAGTTGGCATGTACGGAGATCAGAAAGAGCCGCTATGCTGTTTCCAGGCGCTCCAAGCCTCAAAGCGCTGCCATCTTGCTGACGCAGATCTTAAGCCTTACTTGGTCCCACAGTGCAAAGTTCGCCCACTGTCAGGTGTTCAGCCCGGCTGCCCGGCCCGCGTTACTTCTCCACATCCCGATTAAGAGACACGGGCCGGGAAATAGCTGCTATGCGGTCCCTAGGCACCCCTATCCTCCGAGTGCTGCCATCTTGCAGCCTTAAATCCTCAGCCTGCCCCTCCTTGGAGCTTGATATCTAGCACAGTGCTGGGTGCTGGAAGCCTCAATTATCAAGCCCAGTTACAATTCAGCAGCAGTGAGGGCCGGTATGTGCCCTCGGCACCAGGGGATCAGCAGTTGTGCAGGATAAATGGCGAGGCCAGCGCGGAGCTCCGGGCTCACGCATCAGTCTCCATCAGCTTTCAAGACACGGCCCCTAGGCAGATCAAGAACATGTACCCCAAATAACTTCAGACGAAAACAATCCAATCCCCACAATAGGGCTTCTTAGAATGCCAGGAGGAAACCATAGCACAAGAGACATAATCAATAAAAGATTTCTTTAGAACATAACATTCAATTTAATTTATGTTTTTGTTTCAATTGAACGCACTTATCTTGGTTTTTTTTAAATTTCTGTTTCCTTTAACATAAACTTAATTGCAAATGCAAAGGGGTTGTTCCAGAGCAAAATAATAGGAGAAATGTTGCTAAGCTGCTTTTTTTACACCTGGGGGCATATTACCAACGAGTAACGATATTTATCGCTAACTAGGCTTTGCAACGATTTTTTTATCGCTAAACATCGCAGGAAATTATCGCTGAGATAACTTGCTATTAGCAACGTTTATCTCAGAAGTGATAAAAATCCTCACGCTAACTGCCAAATGAGAGATTATCGCTGGAAAACCAACGATAATCTCTCGAAGTTTGGCGTTAGCTTGATGATAGGGGCTCACAAACTTAGCCATGATATCCACCTTCCATAGGATATCATGGCTAAATCAGGAAAATACCAAGTGTAAAAAAAGCAGCGCTAACCGTGGTTAGCGCTGCTTTTTTTGTCTCTAACAGGTTTAGCGTGAAGCTTGATAATAGGAGAAATGTCGCTTAGCGACATTTCTCCTATTATTTTGCTCTGGAACGCCCACTTTGCATCTCATCAGAGATGCAAAGGGAAGCGTAGTGAAAAAGGGTGCTAACATGCGAATTTGCGTGTTAGCACCCTGTTGCTGATAGGGAGATAACTTTATCTCCGCTTTCTTGGCTTTTAAAGCCAAAAAAGCAGAGCTAAATCCCTTGATAATATGCCCCTTGGTATTTTCCTGACTTAGCCATGATATCCTATGGAAGGTGGATATCATGGCTAAGTTTGTGAACCCCTATCATCAACCTAACTCCAAACTTCGAGAGATTATCGTTGGTTTTCCAGCGATAATCTCTCATTTGGCAGTTAGCGTTAGGATTTTTATCACTTCTGAGATAAACCTTGCTAATAGCAAGTTATCTCAGCGATAATTTCCGGCCATGCTTAGCGATAAACAAAATCATTGCAAAGCCTAGTTAGCGATAAATATCGCTACTCGTTGGTAATATGCTCCTAAAATTCTTGCACTAAAAGGAGGCATTTGAAATCCAGTTTTTTTCACATTTGCGATATTGTATCCCGAATCTTCGAAGTCAGTCTTCAAGGGATGTGTTGGTGATAATCACCTACCCCCTCACAAGTTAAGCATTAAAATATGTCTTGATTATGTTTTTATTTTCACTGAGTCTCCTTTCAGAAATGGAATTGGCCATAAAGACAAACATATGTTTGTTTCGCAAGCAGCCATTATAGATTTTGAAATGTGAAATCCTTGAACTTCAGATCATAGAACCATTTTTTTCATCTTTAAACTGCACATGTTTGTTGTGTGCGTCTGCAGAGTTATGAAGTTTGTGTATACTTGTCACTACAGCCAAAAAGATCTTGTGTCAGCATGTTTTAACTCAAGCTTCACATCATTTCACACATGTCAGAGTATTTTGACTCGTGCCAAAACAAGACAATGTACAGGTTCTGGCTGTGCACAGACCCACGAGACTTAAAGTGGCACGCATAAGAAAAACACAATGTGCTTACAGTGAGCAGGCCGAGGAGGCAGGCCGACGGTAACACGGCCTGTTACCTCTTCAAAGCTAAGTTTCGAAGTCAAGGTCTCGTCAACTCACAGACATTGCATTTTCCGCCTGTGACCATGACCCCTTCTAAACAAAGTATACAATAATGTATGTCTGTTCTTAACTGGTATGTTGGGCTGGGTGGACTCAACAACGTCTGTCAGCTCAAATATTTGGAAAGTTTCCTTTGTCAAAGCGAAAAAAATGACATGAAAGCAAACACGCCTCAATGCACTGTTGACACACTCCTGATGTTACCTTCACAAAAATGTAAATCTCCTCTCCAGGGGCTCCCATTTAACCTCAGCGACATATAGCTGGTCTGACTTGGTTCAGAGTTGTCACTGGTTGGCAACAGCCAGTGGTGTAGTACGGATGTTAAAAGTTCTGACATAAGTTAGGAAAAGGCCCCAGGCCCCTGGTTGTGAAATACAAATCAGTAATAATTGGGGTTCCGTGGATCCTGTCAGACCACTGGGCCCCAGTGCCACTAGGCCACCTCAACTGTTGTAGCTGCATCTCTGACATTGCCAACTGTATTTCAAATTGATCCTGCCCCTGTGTCTCTTCTAGGCCACAACTCAGATGCCCAAGGCTGGAGATATGTGTTTGTCTTCCATGTGTGCAGAATTCATTATTCTTAAATTTGCCCTGAGAAGCTCAACACAGTTGGGGTTTTAAGGGTAATTTGAGTTTAACTGCCTTTACAATAGTAGCTTAGCTTAATCAACACATAATTGGTAGGATAGCCACTCACCAGCCAAGAAACATAAGCCGTGGTATTAGATGCGGTCAACGGCCACTACAAATAGACCAAGAGGATTAACCCTAGAGGAAACCATTGTGATTTGGGAGCAGCTATTCAGAAGTCTAAAAACAGGGTTATGCACTAGAGCCCTATGGCTTCAAAGCCTTCAACGCATCTGAAGCTGTCACCCAATCATGCGTGCCAAATGTATGGCACTGTTTTATGTACATTTGCCTTGCTTTATTGGCAGTGTAGAGCCAAATGACAACCAAACCAGAGGAACAGCTACCTGGAAATTGAGCCATTTCATAGCTACTAAGACAATCTTCATCCCCTTTAGCCAAGCAGAGACATAAATGGTGGGGTAACATCACTGGTCGGCAGTGCAGACATTAGAAATTGGGGGCCCTATTCACGAAGATAAATTCAGGCATATACATGTTTGCAACCAAATTTGCCTGCTTTAGTCTTGCCAGAAATTCACAAATGGATTCTCGGCAAGTATAAACTAATTTATGTGTGCAGAGATCTCAGCAGCATAGTGTGGAGTTCTCCACACCTGTAAATTCCATTTAAGGAGTAGGAAATACCCAGTGATGACTGACAGTTGGAATTCTGAATTATTGATTTATGTTATGGCGTACTGCAACTACCACCCGAGCCATGTATGGCTTTGTACACATAAAGGCTATCATAGAAAGCACCATTGGATATTGAGGGTATGGCATGCTTGAAATATAAGGAGGAGGTTAGGGCAAGGTTGGCGGTGCACCAAGAATAACAATAGGGGCAGTGAATAGCAAACTTTGGTTGCAGTGGATGGCACCAAAAAATCTGGCACTAGCAGTACATTCTGTTTCAGAAGCAGTGCAAAAAATACATACCAGCCCTTGGAAGGGTACCCTACCAAGTTTGAGATGAGTGGGTTCGCAAGTGTACAGCTACTGGCGAGAAGGGCATGTTGGTCATTTAATAACGGTTAATGCATCATAACATTTTGCAACTTTCAATACAAGTGTGCAAAATGTGGGGGAATCATCCTGTGATACCATGTTTTGGGAAATTGGGGGACAGGGACTGCAGAATAGAGCAGAAGACAGCATCCAGTTGGGGAAAAAGGTAGCTACTCCAATTAATGAGATTTTGCCAGTGGCTGTCGGGGTACCCAGACAGTGGGGAGATGAGAACTTTAGAACGAGAAGTCAAAGAGGGTTTTAGATTAGGCTACCAATGTCTGAGGATGTGGAAATGAATGAAATGTTGAAGTCTGTGTCTGCTGAAGAGCATCCATATGTGGCGAGAAACAAATTATTGAAGGGGTAGATGACTGAAGATTTCATTTCAGGTCCCCATTATTGATGGATTATTTCTAATTTGATGATGTTACTGTTGCGGATGGTGTCCATAAAGACTATGGCTGCCTTCACCATGTCTGGCAGACCACCACGACAGGCCGTCAGTGGTGGTCCATATGACAACTGGACAATGGGTCTGATCGCCTGATTACAATACCTGCGGTCGGATTGCAGGGGTCGGGGGAAGGACTGCCGCTTCCGACAGGATGAAAGTTCCCGTTGGGATGGCGGTCCAATTCCTAACCTTACAAAGGGATGGTGACTGCCAGGGCCGGACTAGGAGCCCAAAGCAGCCCTGGCAATTTTGTCAGACAAGCCCCCCTGGGGGGCAAGTGTGGAGCACTACCGCTTTTGTTGCTGTGGGCCTATATTGCCGCACTGCTGCAAAACCTGTCCCAAGCAACAAAACCAGCCCCTATCACTGGGAAACCGGCCCCCACCCTTCCAGCCTCCTGGGGAAATGCCCGATGCCTGTTAGTGCCAGTCTGGCCCTGGTGACTGCACAGGCAACGCAGTAGGGATTAGGTTATCCCTTTCTGACTGAATTTTCATGGCGGTCCCACTGCCATGAAGAGGCAGCTGGAAAGGGACTTTGGGGGGCGAAAACATGCCCCCACCCCCTGTAGGCCACTGCTAAGTGGCCTGGGGCACATGTACTGCCCCCCTTACATCCATGCACCGTGTGCCAGGCAACACATGGTGCCTGGCACACGGTGCATGATGTGCGCAAACTGCCTTTTTCCACTGTGGCTTGTGCTGCAAACGTTTTCCTGGGCAGCAGCGTAAGCCGCAGTAGAAAAAGGCTTTTTAAGACCACCTACACAGTGGCCTATTCGTTATAAGGTGGGTGGGACTGCTGGAGCTTTATCGGCCGATCTAATTTCTGCTGCGATGGCGGTCAGTCGACCGACCGTCATCGTAATTAAGCTCTATGTGTCTATTATCTCATTCATCATGTATCTTTGCTGAGGGCAATTCTGTTAATATTTTATTTTCACCTGGGCATACACCGCTGTACTATTCCAATGTGAATGGTGCAATACAGTTGGTGATGGAGTGCGTCAAGATGAGGTAAAGTTGGCAAAGTGAGATGTGACGTCGACTCTTTCTTTGCTTCCGCTCCATCCCAGTTTTTTTTCACTATTAGGTATCCACTCTGAAAGGGCTTTATATGTAGATAGTGTGATACGCCTGGAGTATTCGTTTCATGTTCATATTTTGAATTGTTTAGTTGTACTGTGGGTTTGTAAAGTGGAAATGGTTTTGTTGCAGTAACTTAATACTGAGATGATTTTCTTTCTTTGGTCGAACAGGGACAGAGGAATATAGAAAGCGATGTTCCTATTCGAAGTCATCATGTCACAGGTAGGAGGATTTTTAGCACCAGAAAAAAAGGACAGGCATAGTCAGGGTTTGACACCGCTGGGGATTAGGTTGGACACGGTGAAAAATAAATAAGGTAGCCAATGGAGAAAGCGCAGGTACTAGTTCAATTGCTAGAAGGATGACCGATGCCCCCCTCATAGGTGGAAAAACATCTCAGAGGTCAGCTGGGCGAACGCCCTCAACACCTCCAACCCTGCTACCACCACCCCAAACCTTGAACAGGGAGTGAAAAACATTTACGCCTGGATCACCAATTGCAGACAGCATTGTCCCCATCAAGATCAACATCCAGAGAAAATGCGTTAAAAAGGCCAACTGGTACATCCAAGAACAGTTAAACAGGACATCAAACAGTTGGAGAGGAGATGGCGCACCAGAAAGGACTCCTCTGACAGGGCAGCCTTCAAGACTTCCCTCAACCTCTACCACCAACTGCTGAGGGCAACAAAGATAACAGCTATTGCTGCATGCATCAAAACCAGTGCCAACAACCCCAAAGAACGTTTCAACATTGTTAAGGAATTCTCCAACTCGGCTGCCACCGAAAACAACATCATGCCCTCACAAGAGCTGTTGGCAACCTTGCCCACTTCTTCCATGACAAGATCGCAACCATATACAGAAGCTTCGAACCCCAACCCACACCTACAGACATCCTCGACAGATAAGCCACCACTGTAACCGACATGAGCCACACACTGACCACCTAGAACATCCTCTCCGCCAAGGACACCACCTCCTCCGTAAAATCCATCTACTCAGGAACACCCGCAGACCCATGCCCGCACTACATCTTCAACCTCAGAGTTATTTTTGCATTTGTCACCCCGAGTGGGATGGGTATGCTCAGACGTGAGTCCCATGCTCTCCACACCAATGAGGTCAAGCTATCCTGGCTGAAGATGGCTGATAGCCAGAAACCGGTCCTAGGATGCTTGATTCCTGTCCAGGAAAGACATGGCTTGGCAGTTCGGGCTGGACTGTTCCCATGAGGCACAGGGTCAAGGCTGATTTGCATATGGCCATGTCTGAACTGGGGTGGTGTGGAGTGCAAAAAAACGATGGATTTAGGCCCAGATCTCTGTACTGGGGTGAATGTAAGACATTGTTCTGCATTCTGTCCATCAACTGTTATTTTTGCATTTGTCACCCCGAGTGGGATGGGTATGCTCAGACGTGAGTCCCATGCTCTCCACACCACTGGAGTCAAGCCATCCTGGCTGAAGATGGGTGATAGCCAGAAACCGGTCCTGGAAAGACATGGCTTGGCAGTTCGGGCTGGACTGTTCCCATCAGGCACACGGTCAAGGCTGATTTGCATATGGGCAGGTCTGAACTGGGTGGTGTGGAGTGCAAAAAAACGATGGATTTAGGCCCAGATCTCTGTACTGGGGTGAATGTATGACATTGTTCTGCATTCTGTCCATCAACTGTTATTTTTGCATCAGGAATGCAACAGGCTACTCAACACCTCTATTACCACCGCACAACACCTCTATAATCACCGCAACATTTCCTGACGCTTGGAAACACGCCAAAGTCAGACCACTACTTAAAAACCATCTGCCAACCCCAGTGAACTCAAAAACTACTGCCCAATCTCCCTGCTCCCATTCCCAGTGAAGGTACTGGAAAACATCAACAATCAACTCAAAACATACCTGGAGCAGAGCCAACTACTTGATGCTTCCCAATCACGGTAGGGAAACCGCCTAATCGCAGCCACCGACGACACGCGAGTGACCCTCCTCGACCAAAGAGAAACAGCAGCTTTGATCCCCCTTGACCTCTCAGCAGCCTTCAACACTGCATCACACTGATCGAAAAATAATATCGGCATCCAAGGGGACGCGCTCAGATGGATTACCTTCTTCCTCACCTAAAGAACCCAGAGGATCTACCTCCCACCTTTCACCTCTGAACCCAAGGAGATCACCTGCGGTCTTCCCCAGGGCTCATCCCTCAGCCCCTCGCTCTTCAACACATATATGACCACACTGGCCAACATCGTCAGATACCATGGTCTCAACATAGTTCCGATACAGACAATACCCAACTCATCCTCTCACCAATGACACCACCACCACCAGAACCAACTTCTACAGGTGCATGACAAACATTCCCTACTAGATGTAGAACAACTGCCTGCTGCTGAACACAGACAAGACGGAAGTACTGATCTTTGGCAACAGCAGCAACACATGCAAAGACTCCTGGTGGCCATAGGACCTAGGACCCACACCCACTCCCTCCATCCATGCCATAAACCTCACAATCATCATTGACAAAAGCTCACCATGAAATCACATATCAAACTGTGTACTCTTTCTGCTTCCTCACTTTGCGCATGCTATATAAGATCTTCAAGTAGCTACTCCTACACACAAGACGCAACGTGACACAAGCCCTCATCACCAGCCGACTGGACTATGGCAATGCCCTCTATGTAGGAAATGCTGCACACCTTCTACAGAGACTTCAGACCATACAGAATGCTGCAGCCACTCACCCTCGCCCTTCCCTGATGAACCCACATCACACTCCACCTCAGGAAATTCCACTGGCTCACTGTACAGAAGAGATGCCAATTCAAGCTGCTGACCCACACACACAAAGCTCTACACAACCAAGGACCCACCAACATTAAACTCCGCCTGCACTTACACCAATCATTGAGAAGACTACGCTCCGCCTCCCTTTCACTTGCCCATACTGCCAGCATCTACCGAAGCTGAAGTGGAGGATGCTCCTTTTCCCAAATTGTAACAAAGACCTGGAACAGCCTCCCCACGCACCTCGGTACCATCACCTCACTTAAGTCTTCCGGTATTCCGAATGGCCATCACGACCTGACTGCTCGAATAAGCCTCTGGGGCCTGCAAGCACCTGGATACCCTATCAGGTGATTAGCCACATTTTACAAATCCTTATTAAATGATTGATTGAAGGTCATGTGGAAGGAGATATCAAGGGTTTGCTTTTTTAAAGACGAGGAAGCCTTGTTACATGGTGTGGTTGTTTTTTGGGGTATTTAGGATATCAAAAATGTTTGGCAAGAAAGGGGTTAAGGAGCGTTTGTGGACAGAAATGCAGGCAAGGCAGCACATGGTAAGAATTTGGTCATGGAAATCAAAAATAGGTAACTTTGGGAAAGGTAGACTGGTGACGTTCTGTAGGTTTGAGGAGGTGGATCCATTTGAGACTTGGGAAGCATGTTGTTTGCATAGAGAAGTTGGAGAGATTTTCCGACATTTGGATGGCATGACTTTATCAGGTACTACTGATATCAAGGAAATCATTAGGATTACTGAGTTTGCCAGTAGCACAATTCAATATATATTTTTTCAGAAGTGGGGACGCAATTCAGCCAGACAGGTAAAGTTTCTTTAGAGACCAGGTAAATGAGATTAGGTGATAGAGGTCTAGGTGTTGCAACGGGCACATAATGCCAGAGAAATGGTTTTATTGCTTTGGTGGTAATGTGTTTCTTTGTTCTTGATGTTTGTTTGCAGGTTTTGTTCCTGGTCCAGCAGTGAGCAAGATAGCATCTTAATCATTGGATGTCATTTGTGGAAAAGATGGCTAAGCAGGCTGAAACATGGCTGTTTAGAGGACAATAATGATGTGACAACCGAACAACTAAGGTTAAGTGGCGGGGATTAAATATTATTTGATGAAGCTGTGGGACAAGATTGCGAGGGCAATGAAAAATAGTTTATGACATATTAGGTGAAACTAATGAATGAGCTAATTACTCTCTCAATAACATCCTTTCTGGTAGATACTCTACATAACCGCACATTCCTCATATTTAGAAAATTCCCTGGTTGCCAAACAGGATAAGGACATTTTACAGCAGTGCTCCCGCCTGCTGCTAGGTGGTGCTGTGCGGCTCCGCACTACTCTTGTTCCGCCACTGAAGTGATGGAGTGGAGCCATATATAACCATCAACCCTACGCATCAATGTCCGTTTATTGCTTGAGTCTTTCCGCGCCCTTGGCCCCGGAGTACAAATAATTAGAGGTATCAGTGAGCAGATGGCTAATTTGGGACCTTTTTAAATGATAAAAAGGAGGCAACTCTACAGAACGGGCAGTGAGGAATTTTCAGTTAGACACAGTATCCACAAGAAAGAGCATTATCAAAGGTAACTATCTTCTGATGGATACGTCCACCCTCAGATTGCTCACCTTTAGAATAGATAACAAAGCAGTACCTCCCAAAGGTGGCGAGTCTCTGGAGAGGACTCAGCTCAAATAGTATTGCAGGACCGAATGGATAAAATTCCCTTCCCTTCAGACCTGGCTGCAAAGGCAGTAAGAGGTTTGTGAACGTGTGCACTGACACTTATGTTGTGACTGGACAAATGTCAAGAACAGGCACTCTGTGTGCCAAACCAAGGACTCAGCCCTTGTGGAACAAGCCTTCCATTCTTCTAGAGGCTGTTTGTTGGCCAGAGTGTAGCAGATCTTAATGCAGTGGACTATCCACCTAGGCAAAGCGCTTTTTTGTGCCTCCTTACCTTGCTTTGCTTCAGAAAATCCCACAAATAGCTACGCTAATCTACTATAGATTAAATATTTGAGCGACCAACCTAAATGCATATGGCTCTATTGTGGTCCAGGTCATGGAGTTTCTCCGCCTCTTTTGAGGGGTGAGGTGGAGCAAAGATGTAGTGAGGATGATGATTGCCAACATGAAAAAGGCTATTGACTTTTGGCAAGACAGCCTCTTTGGTCCTCAACACCAGCCTGGGGAAAACGTGGGGTAGGGTAACTGCACCAAGAGAATCTGGAGCTCATTCATGTGACAAGTTGAGGTGACCATAATGAGGAAGACAGTTTTGAGTGTCAGAAGATACAAGAAGAAGCTGAGCAATGAGTCAAAGGGGATGCACAAGAGGAATGGTAGGACAAATACTGCACCACAAGTTACACAATTCACAAGTGCAGACTGTTTTAACAGTACTGCACTTGTGAATTGTGTAACTTGTGTTGCAGTATTAGTTGATTTGAGCTTACACAAGATTGCATTGTATTGTAAGCCACCTTTTTCTCCACTCTGTTTGCCTGTTATTTTTCCCCTGCATTGTCTTCCTTTTACTTGGTACAGGCTTGTGCCCAGTTGTTTAATTCTTGTCGTGTCTCACGTAAATTGTGAATCTTTATTTAATCCTGGCATTAAATATCCCTTTGTCCGGCTGGACATTGGACAAAAAAAGAGACATAGTCCTTATTTAAGTCTATGTTTATTACTCCTAACTGTATTCGAAAAGTTTAGGACCTTTGTTTCCTTGAGGGATGGCAGTAAGGCATTCAACACTAGGTGAATGGCCCTCAGCTCCAATAGACCAATTGGAAGTTGGGTTTCCACTGGTCACCAGAGTCCTTGATCGCCATATCCCCCAGATGACCTCTAACAGAAACGCATCCGTCACCATCATCAGTTCTGGGTGGAGAATGGAAAGGGGTCTGCCACTGGTCAGGTTGTGGTCT
The DNA here is from genome assembly GCF_964263255.1 of Lissotriton vulgaris. Taxonomy (NCBI): domain Eukaryota; kingdom Metazoa; phylum Chordata; class Amphibia; order Caudata; family Salamandridae; genus Lissotriton; species Lissotriton vulgaris. The sequence continues at coordinate 432,676,148 of NC_141685.1, read as the reverse complement.
GATGCAACTGCAGAGCCCACATATGCCACCTGGGGAAGTGAACAAGCAGGGTGCTGAGGCCAAGAAGGCTCACAGCTGCTCTCACCAAGATCCACGACTGAGGCTGAAACATCAAGATCATAGCCTACATATCCTGGGCTCGCTGCAGCAGAGGAAAGGCAGTAAACAGCACAGTATACAAGACAGCTCCCATAAAAGGAAGTGTTTGCAAAGGAGTCAGGTATGACTTTAGCTCATTGATTGAGAACCCCAATGATGTCAGAAGGTTAGCGATTGTCTGAAGGTGGTCAACGACTGACTGTGGTGAGCCCACCTTCAACAGCTAGTCATAAAGGTAGGGAAAAACTGGTATCCCAACCTCTGAAGATGTGCAGAAATCACTGCCATTACTTTTGTGACCACCCGAGGGGCACTGGTAAGGCCAAATGAGAGCAGAGTAAAGAGAACATACTCCTGCCCAACCATGAATCACAAGTAACATCTGGCACGTGAAAGTGCACATCTTGGAGGTCCAAGGCTACAATCCCGTTTCCAGGATCCAAAGTGGACAAAACCTTGGCCAGTGTGAGCATTTTGATTTGGTCCTTAGGGAGATTATGTACTATAGAACAAAGGCCTCCATCCTTCTTTGACATGAGGAAATAAGGGGTAGAACTCCCGTCCCTACTTACACATCCACAACCCCCTTGATGGTCCCTTTAAACAATAGAGCTTGCGCATCTTGACGTAAGATAAATAGGTGCTCCACTGAAAACCGTTCTGATGCGGGCAGAAACTGTGGCAGGTTGGAAAGGAACAGAAGAGCAGAGCCTCGTTGGACGATCTGGAGGACCCATCAGTCGGATGTAGAGGATTGTGACCCCTGGAGAAAATATTTGATCCTGTCATCCACTGAGCGGTATGTGCCACTAGGGGCAAACTAAATTGGTGACATGTGCAATGTCTGCTTGATCCACGTCCCTGGCCACGACAGGACTGAGGAGAGTGTTGTAGAGAGGGTGCCTGGCATTGTCATTACACCAGCTGTCTAGTGCAGCCTTTCCAAGGGATGAAAGTCATGAGGAAACTATATAGCAGGATTAAAAGGACCAAAGAACACTGTGGCTCTAATTTGTTTAAGTGTTTGAGGGTGGAACCAGCCTTTTTGCCAAAAAAGGGAATCCATCAAAAGGCATCTCCAGAAATTTGAATTTGAATTTAAAATTACTTTTAAAGCGCACGTTCGCCAGCGGCTTCATGGCGCTACAACAAACAGAAACAAGCCTATGGATTGCATCTATATATGTTGACAGAGAACCACACTACTGCCAATGGCTCACTCCAAGCAATAAGTAGTATCCAGACCAGCTAGAATAACATATTTTGTGGCACCCTGAATGGTCTGAGCCAAGTAACCCCTAAACACTTCCAGGACCATCGGCAAGAACTAACTGCCCATGTCCCAGAAGGTATGCATATAGAGTCCTAGTAAGCAACTTGTGTTGTCTGATATCAGTGCTAGACTGGCCAAAGAGAGCAAATGTTTCCTAAAAACCCTAGTCCTTTTCGACTTCCTATCAGGGGGGGTCATGGGGAATAAATTAGGATTCACCTTGCTGGTGGAAGCTGGGACGCTGCATAAGAAAATCAGAGCCCTTTGGTGCTGGTCTGTGACAACTGGCCACCTGCCTGTTCACTGGTGGGCGTGAACAAGGTTTAGACAAAGTGCCCATAGGAGTATCAGGCAGGGGATTATTGAATGGTAGTGAGGAAAAGTGTTCTTCTGTTCGGCATCATTTGTACAGAGACTCCATTGCTTTTTCATTGTCATCTCGTGTCAAACACTTTCACACGACCCACCTGGTTGTTTCTGCTGATGCCTGAGGTAAATCTAACTAACACGACAACAGCCATCTTGCAGCCTGCATTTCTGCCCAGGAACTGTTGCACACCCAACCCCCCCTGTTCTTGCAGTTCAACAGAAAGCCATGAGACACTCACACCCTGTGTAAATGATTTGTTTTCCATCTCCTGCTCCCAGCCTGGTAAACATCCTTGGCACCGTGATCAGGTTATCTGGACAATGGTCTGACTGTTGGGACTTCATCAGGGTGATTAAACAATGACCTGAAAGACCGGGCTTTGATCAAGGTGATTAAACAATGACCTGAAAGACTGAGCCTTGATCAAGCCGAGTGAACAATGATTTGTGTACCAAGCCTTGACCAGGTCACCATCTACAAACATCGTCTGGATCTGGTTATCAACTGCAAACACTGCCCTGATTGAACAATGAACTAACAGACTGAGATGAAAAAGTATAAAAGGCTTGTAAGCTGCGTAGTAAAGCAGCAGCCTCCTCTGTCTTGTTTCTGACAAGCTTGGGACTCTGTTCCAGAGCCCGGGCTATTTGAATAAATCTGGGTTCCTCCTGCAGACGAAGGCTCCTGTGTCTCCTTTTACTACGTATGAAGGGTATGGAAGGCTTGGGCGATTCCCCCGCCGCAGAGACCCAGTAAGTGGGTTAATCTGGTTCTTCAGTAGGAAGGGCTCGGAAGATACCAGATCAGACTGAAGCACTTCTGTAACAACTGTTGTTTTAACTTCAGCAGGTGGTAGTTGGAGATCCGGATCCTCAGCGGCATGTCTGGTAACTACGGAAAAAGAGGCACTCTCTTCCAACAGCGTCCCAAGGGGAGAAATCATCCCTTTATCAGGAGAAATCCCAAGCCCACCGGTCTCCTGTAAAGACATGTGTAAACTGTCATCATCATAATGCGTTAGTAAATCGGCCTCATCATCTCCTAGTGGTAGCATACTCTGGTCAGAGTAACATCCTAAATGTTAGTGGGGTAACGGAGGATGTTTTGCCAGAATAAGGCTGTAGGGGAACCGGGTGCACCAGAGTGAAGTCGGAGCGCAACCTTGGACGGGGTTGAGATGCATTTGGCTTGAAGTCAGAAACCAGAGTTGCTGGAATATCCCCCTTTATCACCACCAATGTTGGGACTGGTGTCAAAGAAAGAGAGACTGGTGTAGCTCTGGGATCCGGAATGGATTTGATACAGGAGTCAGTGGGAAACCCGAGGTGAGTTCCAGGGGCTCAGACTGCGAAGAGGATGTATGTATTGGCAGTAACCCAACGAGTGGTCCTGCAGATCCTTGGAGCCCAAAAGCATGACAGTGGAGCCAGAAGAGTGTTGAAAATGTACAGCATTGCCTTCGTAAAGGACTTGACCTGCTGCTGCATGGCTGATGGCCCAGGGAACTCTGTGCACATTGTAATCAACTGTGGAATTGGCTCCTCAAATGGAGATAAGGAGTGAGATAGAGTGTGCTTCAAAACCCTCTCAACCTCTGCTTCAATTTGGATTTTAAGTCGACCTGTTCAACGTTGAACGTGGTAAAGGGTCCATGCCCTCAACTTAGTGCAGGAGTGGAAATGAATAGTTTCTTTGATTCCATGTCCCGAATGTACATCACCCGTACCAGATCTCCAATGGGTGCATGAGGGCACGTTCATCACACGACTTTGAGTCACGCCATGAGCCCAAACACCATTGGTAGATCTTGTGGGCGTCCATCACTGACATGTGTTTACGGCAGTCATGGAATGGATTGAACCCTGTCATTTTAGGTGGGGACATCCTTACTTTGTACAATGGAATTCAGTTTGACAACTTTGTAAATTCACTGAAGAATGGAGGAGAGCTCAAATTTTGTGTTTGAAGGTGCAGAACAAAAGGAACTGATGTGCACGGGTGGCACTTAAATGCAGCTCCACTCGGTCACTTTCAGAGAATGAGGCCAAGGCAGACTTGCATGGTGCCACCTAGCAGCATCATGGAGCACTGCTTTGAAAACGTCAGAATCCAGTCGGGCACCTGGGGAATATTCTAAAGCTGAGGAGTCGGCGGTTAGAAGCAGCCCTCAGAATTATCACTGAGGTTTAGGTCCAAAGGTACAATAAGGCTGAAAGGAGAGGAGAAAAAAACATTACTAGAGCTTTCCCGAATGACAGAATTCGAAACCGATTCATAAACAGAAAAGGAAGTGTTACAGGTTGGACGATTCCATCTCAGTAAGGTAGTGAATGAAGATGCAGGATTTTTGGTAAGAAAGATGAGGTTGTGGGTGGAACAGTGTTTCCAGGGAGGCTTAAGGTTGGGAGGTTAGAAATTGTAATACATTAGTGAAATGGGGGAATTTGTTGTATTGGCGACTCCCGATATTTGCTATTTGTGAAAATCTGTTCTATTAAAGCAGTCTTTTTCACTTAGTAATACAGTCTTTTAGTGCACCCTCAACCAATGGGGTGTCTAGGGTAGGTGACTTTAGAATATCCCACCCCCGGAATTTTGGGTGGGTGCTGTTTCTCGCAGGACAAACAGGTGAGGCTTTGGTGTGCACCTGAGGAAGGTTAGTTAGCTCTTGGAGTACCATCCCACCCGGGGAGTTTTGTTTTTTTATTGAAGAGTTCTTGCTTCAGTGTAGGTATGACAAATGTTAGATTTAGTGGTGGGTGGAACAGAAGGAGGAGGCTCTTTGTTCATGGCGCAAAAGGGTAGTAGGAATTGTTTGTAAGTTAGTGGGCATGCTTTTGATGGTATAGATATCTGCATTTTCACAGGAGTGGCGTTTGCTGCTGGTAGGACAGGTTTGCTAGGAGGCAGGATTCAAAACAAAGTTATAAACACAGAAGGGGGTTGGAGTGTCACACCTGTGGCATCATAAGGATTTTGAGGGTCTTGAGCAAGACCTATTTTAGGGCCCCCTTTTCGCGCATCTTTCAATTTTTTTACCCTTTGCCTTATAACTTAAGCCTGCATGCTGCCAAAACTACTGAATTATATGTTAAACTTTGAGAAATGTTCAAAGGAAGGACAATATATGCACCCTAAGGACCCTACAATCAGCTCAGCTCTCATAAGCCGTGGTCCCACACACCAGAAAAACCAGATTGGGAGGCCGCTACTTCTCCTTCCTCGCAGCCAAAACCTGGAACACCCTTCCGCTCCCCCAGACAGCATTGCTTCCCATCTTCGTAAGAAACCTCAAAACTTGGCACTTGGATGGAGCCCCTCCTTGATGGACTGGACCCTGCAACCCCACCACCTTGAGACCCTTACGGTTGAGTAGTCGTGCTTAATAAACGCCTTAATGATTGATAGTGATATGTTATGTGTGAGGACCAAAAATCCTTCAGGTAACGCTGGGGAGAGAGATTCAGAGGAAAAGGTAGGCAGATACATGGAGAAAAGGCATTCATGGAGAAATAGAATTGACAGAAGTAAAATAATGAGAAAGTTATTCTCAAGGGGCCCCTTGGAAGATGGGGGCCCTGGGCAATTGCCCACTAAGCCCATGCTTTAAAATATCTCTTGAGGCAGAGGAGTGATAAGGAGAGAATACACACTTTCCCAGGGGTCTCCTTGGAAGGAAAAGTTGTGCACTCATTTACATAATATTGCTCCAAGAGGAACTGAATATATAAGTTGTTGTTCTAAAGAGCATGCATATTGATTCAGTACATAGCATATAATAACTATGCTTAATACCTTTATGTGAAAGTGGATGACAACGCAAGCAGTGGCGGCTCCTTCATTAGGGCGGAGGAGTGTCAGTTCCCCGCTGTGAGCGCAGAAAACATGAAAAATAAAACAGTAATAAAATGTATCTAGAATCTATTTTTTATGCTGGCAGCGATGCTGAATATGAGTGCAGGGCAAGGTTATTTCTGTTGATTGGCAGCAGGGAGGCGCACTTTAAAACTCTTCAACCTGAGCTATGTTACACAGCAGGGTGCAAAGCCGACACAGACAACCAGTGTCTCAAAGAGCGCTGAGCTAGCCCACTTCAACCAATCCTGGTGCTTCTCTCATGCTGAATAATATTTTTAACAGCATGACAGCCATGTCTAAATTAGTATGGAGAGTTGCCTCTCGGATCCTGTGCTCTGAGCCATGGACTGCTGGCACTGGAGAGGAACACCGACGCAGTGGGTAAAAACACTTTTTACGTTCTTAATCAAAAGTTCATTTTCACTTACTGATAGGCACTGTGAGAAAATCACAGTGCCCAGCCTGAACTACAATGCTCTCAGTTGAGGCCAGGTATAAACACTATGTAAAACAGACCCTGATTGAGAGCTTTGGCATCAAGTCTAAGGGCACTGCTGATTTCTAACAGTGTCTGTCAGTGGGTCAAAATATTCGACCCACTGCCTTAATTTGTCAGCAACCGTCTCTGAGTGCAAGGGTATTTTCACTGATTCCTTGGCGGAATTTACATTTTACTTTTGTTTGCGACCTCCCCCTCTACCTTCGACAGTACTCATGCAATCACATCACTTTCAGGCGTAGCTAACAACCACCCTTTTGGTTTCATGACAATGCCAAAACATTCCAACAGGTGGCAATATTACAAAACGAATAGACAAATATTAAAATAGATTTTCAGATACATCTTTGTCACCTTTAAGCTTTAGTTAAAAACGTTGCCTTTTTCTTTGAGCATACTTTAAATTGACCGCAAGTACACTCATCCTATGAGCAATAAACCATCTTAAAACACGGCAGTTACTAAGCAATTACACATTTTAAAAGCTGAAATTCCAATATGCTTGAAAGTAGAGAAGTAAATCACAGCAATTACAAAAACAATACAAGAGGCAATAATTTGGTGCTGGGCCAGGTGGAATCAAATGACTTTCATTTCCAACGCTGTAGAAAAACATGGAAGCCACAGCAGGGATCACCTCTATGGTCATAGGAAGTGACCTCCACGAGATTAAATTCAGAAAAGGAGTAAACAAGCCACCGATCAATTTTGAATTCTAAACCTGTCCAAAACGGGTTTTACAATAACTCAATTCACAACCAAGTATCATTATTTAGCAGGGACTATTTGTTCTGTGGCTTACTTTAAAAATATAGTTTAACATAGAAGCATATTTTTTTTTAAATAATATTTTGACTGTGTACCAGATCACTGATGTCATCATTTAACTTCCTGTGATGTCAAATATGATAATTAATTCCCACGCCTAAAGAATTTCCAAACTCTGCAGAAGTGGAAATGAGCCTTTGCTTCAATAAAAAAAGTTATTAGTATCTGTAAACTCTTTGAGAGGGTCACGGGCAAGCAGGGGTTACTGAGCCTAACCGTGGGGGTTGAGACCTTTTAGTACTGATGTCACGGGGTCCGAACTACTATGGATTCTGAACAACTGGGCCAAGAACCCCTTCAGCATTTGAATCTCATGAACATCCGTGGTCTGAGCAGTCCAAGACTCCCTCAGAGGGAGATAGATTCAGGGGAGTGAACACGGGAGTGAACACAGGGTCACATCTCAAAATGCGAGCAGCAGCAATAAATTACTGACTAGCCAAATACTCACTTTTATGATGCTAGAGAATTATTTTATTTGTATTGCTACTGACACAAGGGAAAAATACGACAATCACAAACAAATACGCAGCTCCCCTGAGTTTAGGGCTCTAGTGTTTCTTTAGGTGGCCCCAGGTTCCACCCCCTTCTCTTTCCCATTGACTATAGGCAACATTCATGGAAAGCTTGGATACGTGTCTGATCCATCCCACAGTGTGTGCTTGTGTGGGGGGGGGAGAGGGGGAAGGGGCGGGGGGGAGAGGGGGGTTGATGCAACAATCCTGAGCAGGCCCCTCGCTTTTGGTGACAGTGCTCTCACAGCAGCCTCACTTCTCTGGCAGGGTTGATAGATCAGCTCGCACATCTTGTTGATCCTGGTGACCCCCTCTGGCATACATTGCCGCTGTATCTTCCCCGCACATGGGCCCTGGTCTGTTCGGCACTGCGAAGTCCTCAGCAGCAGCCCCTCCTTGCATACGGGGTCGCAGCTACGGCTCCCACAGCACCACAGTCTTAATGGGTGGCCCCTCCTGGCAAAAGGGTTCACCGCTCACCATGGCTCAAGGGCTATGGCACCCGCAGCATGGTAACCTTTATGTGTTGGACCCTTCTTGCACACAGGTTCCGAACGAATCAGTGCAGTGATGCACACAGCTAAATTCACAGTGGCCTTCCTCTGGCATACAAGGGTCGCTGACTTCTCCCTTGCATATTTGCAATGATTTGATCATTGCGGCAGCTGTTTCCTCACACCTCACAATGGGACTCCACTCAAAACGGCTCCCCACTGGACCTCGCTCCCTTCAGCACTCTCCTCTTCCGCAAAGGGCACACTCGTCTTGGTAAGCAGGCAGGCGCAGGTGGTCCAGGGCAGTCCCTGGGTGATGTCCTCTCGCCCAGCAGGGAGACTAGCAGGCCTTGGCCTCAGTCCTGGTCACAGACAGAAGTCATGCAAACCTTCCCTTCCTCACACAACCCTTTTAACTGCTTAGCAGATGAAAATTGTTGGGGTCTTAAACTACCCTTCGTATAGTCCTTTTTCAGACATCAAATGTGTGTGGAGGGGTGTTTGTTTTGAAGTGCCCACTTCTCTGCTCTCTCTTCCTCTTGAAAGCAGTCTGTCACAGCAGGAGTCATATCAAATCTGATAGCCTCATGACACTGGACATGGGAGTTTCTAGAGTTCACACCTAGATGTCAGCCACAGTG